>NC_140427.1:20965000-26183582 GCF_965140295.1 Lepidochelys olivacea
CACAGGGAGCGGAAAGCCCAGAGGAGCCTCCGGCTGCCTGCCAAGCGGTTATTATCTCTGTCAGCTAAGTGTTTTAACTCAGTACTCTCTGACTGAAGCGGTTTGGTGAGGGGAGGGGTGCAGGCGAGGAGGCTACCTCTCCTGCCGGTGGGGTTCAGATTAGGCAAAGGGTTAGACTGGAGTTGGAGTGAGCTTCGTTTCGACAATCAATCTAGCCAAGGCTGACTGGGCCGGGAGGGGAGGCAGAGAAGCAGAGGAGGGTGGGGTTCATACAATTAGGGTTGGCAGGGGTCGGACTCATCTGACAACTGGATTCAGATGGCACCACTCCAGTTTATAACGTATCCTAGGAGACAATAAATAATAATAATAAGAGCTAGCCCTTATATAGCGTTTTTCATCAGTAGATCTCAAATCACTTCACAATCTGTAATGTGTTGTAAATCAATAATCGGGAATCAATAACTGGTCAATAATAGATAACCAATAATTGATTAATAACGAGCAATTTAAAATTCCAATTCCAAGCATTTAAATTCCAATTGTAAAAAATTAAAATTCCAATTATATTCCAATTATATGTTTAAAAATAATGTTTCCTTGAGTTTAAATCAGCTGAATTATTAGAAGACCTCGAAGAAGTCAGTTTTGATGGGACTAATCAGTTAGTTAGACAGCACATAACAGAAAGAAGTGTAATCATAGCTACCAGCAATCTAGAGAAGCAAATCCATGCAATGGTCTCACAGGTTGCTCCCAGCCCACTATGGTGCTGGCTAACTGCTCGCATGTTGGGTATATAGCCCAGTTGCTTATTCTTTAGTCCTGGTTAGTACCTCTTTCATGTGTAGACTTATCCTTATTTTTAGCCAGCTTCCAAAACTTTCCCTCATATTTCATAACATTATAACTGTCTGAGCAGCATCTGGTGCTGATCAATTGTTTACAACATTTAGATAGATAAATTAGATAGATAGAAATTTTCTGGTAAATACACTGACTGGATTGCTAATTTAACATCCATTAGTTCTTACAGTTAGAACATTGCTTACTAAAATATATGTATATTTGTTCCAAGCAAAACAACTTATATGTCAGTTAAAGGTTACTCATCTGCCTACAACGTAGTAAAATTCCACCTCTTAGCCGCCCTGCAAAGCATTGTTAGGGGGCTTATTCCTTCACCCACTTACTTCCCTGGTCCTTCTCACATGAACAGAGAGCAATAATACCCAAAGTCCAAAGGTGCAAACAATTTGATGTTTATTGGGGTGAACTTCCAGCAAGCATGATTCCAGTTCCCTTCCTTAGTGTCCCCCTTCCCAGCTCTGACCCCACAGAGCCTTACGCCTGTGTCCCTGTTCCCATTCCTGCCCTTAGCCAAACATGATTCCAATTTCCTTACTCCCATTCCCTGTTCCCATTTCCCCCCCCCCCCCACTTCCTGATTGACTGCAGACTATATAGTAAAACTTGAGTTCCACTTAGCTATACCTTAACCAATCATTTTCCTGAAATTTAACTAACCAATCCTAACATATTGTAACATGATTATTTAACCAACTATATCCCACCACCTTAATTAGTTTACACCCAGCAAAATTAATTATACAGCAGACAGGAACAATCACAGAACCAGACAGAGATTATACAGACAAACAATAGGGAATGGGGAGTACAGTGATAGAACAACAAAGAAATGAGGATTTCACATTCCAGCTATTGATAAGTGAGTTCTTGCCAGACAGGATGCTATCAAACTAAGTTTCCTTTTACATCTTCTAGGCACTTCCCTTTCTCTGGAGGCGATAGGCATTATCAGGTCAGGATTGCATTCCTAACAGCCCACTAGCACCTTCTTTCAATGTGACTAGTTTGGGATGTGAGGAGGTGACCAGTCGCTTCCCATATTTATGGCTGCCTCCGCTGCTTAGCCAAAGGCCTTAGCCTAAGAACAGGGCCTCAAACTGTCACAGTAAGAGAAGGCCCTTACACCGGCAGACAGTGATTTTGATTGTTTCTTTTATACCTCTATAACTAGCCAAGTGATAAGAATACACCTAAATTCTTACAGTATAGGCCTTTACAGACAGGCCTGAATATCTATATCCTAACAAGCATCATGGGAATCTCGCTTCCCAAGCAAGTTATAAGGTCTAATGCAGGCCTAGTCTATTTGTCAACAGTATTCTCACAACACCCCTGTGAAGCAGGGCCAGGCTATTGTCCCCATTGTACAGATGGGGAAACCGAGGCACAGAGACTGAATGACTCAACCAAGGTCCCACCGGAAGTTTTCAGCAGAGCAGGGAACTGACCCTAGTTCTCACAAGAGCTAAGCTACAGCCTCAACCATTGGACCATCCTTCCTCTTCTCTTACTTTTGGATACTTGTTCCTGAATGGCAAAATATTGCAGCACAGGAGTTTTGGTTGTCAAATAGGGAGGATCTAAATAAGCCAGAATGATTACTGATCAGGAAAAGAATTTGGTTTTTGTATGTGAAAAATTTCAGTGAAAACAATTATGTTTTCACTTTTATCGACACTGAAAACTGATTTTCATGAAGAAACACAAAAAACCACAAAACTGGGACTGTTTAGGGGATTTCCGTTTTTGGATGAAAACCTGAACATTTTCAAGGGAAATGGATTTTTTTCTGTGACAGTTTCTAATTTTGTTCAAAATGCATTTTCCGTCAAGGAAACATTTAAATGGAAATTTGTCAGCCATCTCCAGCAAAGAGGCAAATGGGGCCTCATGGTAGTGCTGGTCAGAATAATCTAAATAAACCCCAGAGGCCCATATAAACCAAAAGCCTAGAATAAATCCATAAATCCATATAAATCAGTAGACCAAAATAAACTCATAGTGCCATAACAACCCATAAGCCAAAATAAACCCACAGAGTTCTATAAACCATTAGGACAAAATAAACTCATGGGGCGATATAAACCCGGGCCAGCTGCTGCTCAGAAGAGGCCACTCTGAGGCCAGGCTATGGCATGGACCAAGTGTGAGAACCCAATAGGGCTGCCAACTTTCTATGTGCACAAAACCGAACACCCTTGCCCCGCCCCTGGCCCGCCCCTCCTCTGAGGCCCCGCCCATGCCCTGCCCTTCTCCGAGGCCCCACCCCCGCTCACTCCATTCCCCCCTCCCTCTGTCACTCGCTCTCCCCACCCTCACTCACTCGCTTATTTTCACCAGGCTAGCTCAGGGGGCTGCAGTGTAGGAGGGGGTGAGGGCTCCAGCTGGGAGTGCGGGCTCTGGGGTGGAGCTGGGGATGAGGGGTTTGGGGTGCAGGAGGGTGCTCCAGGCTGGGACTGAGAGGTTCAGAGAGCAGGAAAGGGATCGGGGCTGGGTCAGGGGATTGTGGCATGGGAGCGGGTCAGGGTGCAGGCTCTGGGTGGCACTTACCTCAAGCAGCTCCTGGAAGCAGCGGCATGTCCTGCCTCCAGCTCCTACGTGGAGGCGCGACCAGGCGTCTCTGTGCACTGCCCCATCAGCAGGCGCCACCCCCGCAGCTCCCATTGGCCACGGTTCCTGGCCAATGGGAGCTGTGGGGGCGGCGCTTGGGGTGGGGGCAGTGGCAGTGTGTGGAACCCCCTGGGTGCTCCTACATGTAGGACCTGGAGAGGGGACATGCCAACTGCTTCCCAGGAGCCACGTGGCGCAGAGGCTAGCAGCCAACCAGACAGTCAATGACCCAATCAGCGATGCTGACCAGAGCCGCCAGGATCCCTTTTCGACTGGGTGTTCCGGTCAGAAACT
Organism: Lepidochelys olivacea; assembly: GCF_965140295.1. NCBI lineage: Eukaryota > Metazoa > Chordata > Testudines > Cheloniidae > Lepidochelys > Lepidochelys olivacea. The sequence goes on from NC_140427.1 coordinate 20,968,775, forward strand.
GGACACCTGGTCACCCTAGAACCCAAGGCAATGGAGGAACGGCTGGCATACTAGGCTGGTGGGAGCCACGTTTCTCTGTATTTATGGGAGAAGCGGTTGAACTGCTCCTGCAGCTCTCATCTGGAATCAGCCTCTGGAGGAGAGGGCAGGTGAAGATGCTATGGGGCAGCAGTTTCCAGAAGCGAGGCTGGGTGTATGTTAGGATATAGATATTCAGGCCTGTCTGCAAAGGCCTGTACTTTAAGAATTTAGGTGTATTCTTATCACTTGGCTAGTTCTAGAGGTATAAAAGAAAGAATCAAAATCACTGTCTGCTGGTGTAAGGGCCTTCTCTTACTGTGACAGTCTGAGGCCCTGTTCTTAGGCTAAGGTCTTTGGCTAAGCAGCAGAGGCAGCCATAAGCTGGGAAGCGACCGGTCACCTCCTCACATCCCGAACTAGTCACATTGAAATAAGGTGCTATTGGGCTGTTAGGCACTAGCAGGACAGGGATTGTATTCCTATCACCTCCAGAGAAAGGGAAGTGCCTTGAAAATGTAAAAGGAAACTTAGTTTGATAGCATCCTGTCTGGCAAGAACTCACTTATCAATAGCTGGGATGTGAAATCCTCACTTCTGTATTGTTTTGGCATTATAGTTCCCACTTTGCTATTGTTTGTCTGTATAATCTCTCTGGTTCTGTGATTGTTCCTGTCTGCTGTATAATTAATTTTGCTGGGTGTAAACTAATTAAGGTGGTGGAATATAACTGGCTACATAATCATGTTACAATATGTTAGGATTGGTTAGTTAAATTTTAGGAAAATGATTGGTTAAGGTATAGCTAAGCAGAACTCAAGTTTTACTATATTATCTGTAGTCAATGAGGAAGTGGAAGGGTGGGTGGGGGAGATGGGAACAGGGAATGGGGGTAAGAAAATTGGAATCATGTTTGGCTAAGGGTAGGAACGGGAACAGGGACACAGGTGTAAGGCTCTGTGGTCTCAGAGCTGGGAAGGAGGATACTAAGGAAGGAAACTGGAATCAGTTGCTGGAAGTTCACATCGAATTGTTTGCACCTTTGGACTTCAGGTATTGTTGCTCTCTGTTCATGCGAGAAGGACCAGAGAAGTAAGTGGGTGAAGGAATAAGCCCCCTAACAGTGTAATCTCAGATTCTGCTGTCTCTGCTTTGCGGCTTGCAGTGTTATGGTGACAGCCCAGGGGCCACAGGCTCAGGGTGTCCAGAGGTCCTACAGTATGTTACCCAGCTACAGCCATCCATTAGCAGCATGTCTGAGCACCTCGCAGTCACACTTAACGTCTCAACAACCTGGGGTAGAGCAGTACTACTATCCCCATTGCACAGACAGAGAACTGAGGTTTGAGAAACCAAGTGATTTGCTCAAGGTCACGCAGTCAGCCTGTGCCAGAGCAGGGAACTGAGGCCAGGTCTTCCAAGTCCCAGGCTAGTGCTTTAACCACTAGGTCATCCTCCCTCAGCGTCTGTACATAGAAAGTGACTTATATGTGCAATATGCATTCTCAGAATGCTGCCAAGGGCAGGATTTCAATGCACAGTGCATGGGTGCTACTCAGGTTCAATGGTCACCATGAGCCACTCAGTTACTCGGACATCCTCCTTCCTCTGCTCTCAAAAGGAACAAGTTCAGGTTGGATATTAGGAAAAACTTTTTCACTAGGAGGGTGGTGAAACACTGGAATGCGTTGCCTAGGGAGGTGGTGGAATCTCCTTCCTTAGAAGTTTTTAAGGTCAGGCTTGACAAAGCCCTGGCTGGGATGATTTAATTGGGTATGGGTCCTGCTTTTGAGCAGGGGGTTGGACTAGATGACCTCCTGAGGTCCCTTCAAACCCTGATATTCTATGATTCTATGATTCTAAGTAAGAACGAAGAATTATACAGTCTGATCTATTGGGATGTTTTTCTTTGAGATCTGCGCCAGGAATTATTTCAGGGCCGGTTCTCTGGCCGGTGTTATATGGGAGGTCAGACTACAAGATCACAATGGTCTTTTCTGGCCTTGGAATCTATCTAGCTATCACACCCAGACACCCCAGACCAGATTTTTGTGTAGGTAAGACAGCCATGCAGCGAACTTTACCCCATCTCCTTGGCCCGCAGCCATATCCCCTTGTGCTATGAGCTCCCCAGCTCACAGGAACTAAGCTCTTATCTTCAGCATTGCTCAGTACTCGGGAGGCCTCCGAAGGAATTTTCAGCTGCTTCAGGAAGTGACCCAGCTTCTCCAGTAGGTGACGCGCTGAACTTTGAGTCAGCCCCCAGGCCAACGCCACAGCTGGGTGCTAAGGGGGCGTTTTGTCGCGGGAGGAGTCGTCTTTCATATGTGATGGCAGACTCAGCGCTTGGCTACTTGTGGCAATTAAGATCCCATGTCACTTTTCACCACTGTGTCCTGGCCAAAGTCCAAGCTGGATAATTGTTACATTCCGCCAGCCCAAATCCTCCCTGCAGCTCCTGGTTTTATTTATGAGTTTATATTTAGATCCGTAATGAGCCTGACATACGGTGCATAATGGGGAGAACGAGAAAACAAGCAAAGGAAGGGGGGGAAAAGGAAGGAAAATGCAACTCTTCGCTGACTTGCGCTTCCCTCCGGAGACTGTGACAGCCGTGGCTGGGATGGGGACGAAGTAGAAAATAAGATGCATTGTTTGAAAGCAATTAAGTGAAAATGAGCTAGAATCCCAAGGTCAGAAAAGCCCAGGTCATTAATTAATTCTCAGCATGCTGCGAAAAGATGAATTTCTCCCAATAAACAAACGTATGTAACAGCATCTATGCCAAAGAGTCAAGTTAACACTAAATTATTATAGCAATGGCTGGCAAAAGTGCAATTGTGCTTAAGGTTGCTAACAATTTCTCCAATCAGATCCTACTTCTAGTTGCTTAGAACTTGGCCAAACTTTAACCATTCAGGCTGAATTTTGCCAGGCTGGGGGCGGGGGTGTCTCTGCCTGAGGCTGGATTTTGGGGGAAGTTTCAGTGAAAACAGCTCCCCAGAAGGCGGTAAGGGGAAAACGACTAGTTTTGCCAATGTTTGGAATTTTTCCAACTGTTTCTTTAAAGATTTCTGGCACGTAAGACGTAGAGCAGGAGTTTGACACTGGTAGGCAAATAGTTCTGTCCCTGTGAAAATACATCTAGATTTGGGTGAGTTATAAACCCTGTATAATGGCCATGTGCACGTGCTCTGCGGGGCTTTTTGGTTGCTAGCCGCTAAAATCTGTCAACGTTTCATCTGCAATGAGCATTCTTCAGTTCCTCCCTGCCAACTAAACTGAGATCCAGGCCCACTCAGCCTCCTACAGGGTAAGCACAGAGCTGGCGTTGCAGACAAAACACAATGCAGCACCCTGCAGGCCTAGGGGACGGTGTGCTAGATTGTGAGCCGGAGGAAACATCTGCTGAATTGGGTTAATAAATTCAATGGACTTCACAGTCCTTATTATTATAAAGGGATAGATGGACAGAGGTGCCTGAGATAGACAGAAACAACCATGGTTATGCCTAACTGTGAAATATGGTCATTTTGCTGGCTGCCTAAATCTGCTTTTGTATATGTATTTTTCCTCTTTATTGAAAAATCCCGTTGACTCTAATGTGGATGAATCCAATAGAAATCTATGGAACCGACTATAAACCTGCAGAGGATTATGTTTCTGTTATCCAATTCTACAGGGAGATTTAAACATTCCATAGAAAACTTTTGCCAGCACAGGAAATTCTGTCAGACAGTCCCATTGTTTTCTTGCTTTAAATGATTGTGTGGGTTTGTTTGGTTTTTTGAAAGATGGTGAAAAGCCCTTTGGAAATTCACCCTGTAATACAGAGTTTGTTTACCCCCATTTAACTAAAAGCATGATTTAAAATCCATTTGTTTTAACTTGTGCAAATGGCTGTGCACACAATCTTAAATAAATTTCAGCCTGGCTTATACTGATATAACTAAATCGAGGAGGAACAAATTTAAAAGAAACTGAAATAATCTGAATCCTTCTTGTCCCATCAGACATTATTTTGGGCACAAGCCAGGCTCTGCCATCTCTGCCTACCCCGGCTGCTCTTTTCCTGGACTCTATGTTGTTAACTCCTGTAAGTTTCCCTTCTGAGCAGTGTCTGAGGGAGGGATCCTTTCAGTCAGCTTTGCTTGTTCCCCCAGCTGTGAATAACAGCCTGCTATGGCAGATGTTCCAGCTTCATTTAGTAACAATGTTCCAGAGATTTCCACCTTTTCTGGAGAACTTTAGAGATAAGGGGTTGTTGAATTTTCTGCTGAATCTCAAAATCTGTTAGAAATTCATTCAATTTAGTACTGAAATGAACCACTCTTAATCAAAAGAATAGTGTCCCAAAAGGAGTTTGCACTAGTTTAACTGAATTTAATTAACTATAAAATCATTGACTATTATTGTTAACTGCATTCAACTAAAAGTTAAGCCACTTTAACTTCTGTGTTTAGACACAGTCTAACTAAAACTAAAGGGATATATGATCTGAACTCTGCAGCGACATTCATATTCACAGCCCAGACATTAATTCCAGACACTGACAGACAAAAGATAACGGAACCCATTACAGAGACCATCAAGCATTTTGCTCAATCAGACATTTCCAAGAAGCAGGGACCGTTTTTCCTGCAATTTCTCATCTCTTCTCATTTAGTTGATAACTGACCTTTTCTGAATTTGCCAAATCTCTCAGGCCCCAGGACCACTCTGCAATATTTATTCTTTTTAGCCAACTTCCAGCTTCTAATGATCAATCTCATAGCAGTTACACTAACCTTTGGCAGGAACACTTCACAGGCCTTATTAACTGCTGATAAGTTATACAAATGCCCCAGTAGGTAAAGTCAAGGATCAGGAGGAGAAAGCTCCATGTGTAGTGGGTAATTCTACAAGGGGACTAGGCTATCGTGCTCCGGCACCGGTACTAGAAAGTTCACATGGAAGAAACAAAGCGGAATTCGCAGATCAGTAAAGCGGTTCCTATCTGCCCTGACTCATGACATAAAGAGGTGGCCCTCAGCCCAGGTTGTATCATATCAATAAGCCAATCATTACAGTTAATGCTAATTACCCCCCTTGTTAGCTGTTCCCAGAGAGACCAAGGAACAGTTGGGCTTAGGAGAAATGAACTGCTGTCTCATTACTCCAGGCCAAGGGTGAGATACTTTGGCAGGGCAGGGTAGAGGATGTTTTCTTTGTTGCTAACCTGTGCTGTACAGAGGGCTTTGGTCTCCAGGATTATCCCTCTGATGCCTCTGAGTAGCAGGGAAATGGACCTGCCCACTTGGGTTTGAGAGCAATGGTCAGACGTGTCTGATATGTCCCAGGAGAGGCTGAAAGCAGATCCAGCAAAGAGAAGAAATCCAGCTCCAGCAGATCAGGAGAAAATATAGGATAGTTTGTGACTCCCTCCTTGCTCCTATGACATACCTATTAGCTCACACACACAAAAACACATGCACCTCCTCAGACACTCTCACACACCGGCACTCATTCATTGTGACGCAGACACACACACACAACAGTTCCGACACACTGATATGTGTAGACATTCGTTCAAGTCGCTGAGCTACATACCCATTCATTCACACACAGGCATGCATGTTTCCAAATACACACCTATTCTTGCACACACATGCTAGATTTTACCTGGTTCCTTAATAAGACCAAAAGACGATTTCCATGTTAAAAAATTCCCCGAAAAGACATGGCCTTTTGCCCATTTCTATGCAAATGGTATCTTTGCTTGAAAAAGGGCTCATTTTGTCTCAAAGTATTAACTACATTTTCTGCAAACATTTTTTTTTTCATTTTATAATGAAAAACCTGTATTTTTGCATAGGTTTGAAATTTGGTGCAGATATATTGTACACCCTACTGACAATCTGACTACACCAGTTGAGACTCTGCCCCCTACAACTCAGGCGTGTCTACACTTCCAACTTAGGTTGACATATCTACGGTGTTCAGGGGTATGAAAAATCCACCTAACCTAACCCCAACATGTAGATCATGGGTCATTGTCAGAATGTTTCCATCAACCTAGTACCATCACTCAAGGAGGTGGCATTACTAAACCAAAGGAAAAACCCCTTCCAATGTTGTAGTCTTATCTACACTATGAGGTTGTAGCACACGGTGGCTAGGCCACTCTAACCTCCATAGTGTAGACAAACCTTTAGATTCTACAGTGATCAGTGTCCTATAAACACCATGTATTTACGTTTATAGATCCATCGCCAGCTTCTCTACAACGAATGCGGAATAATACTAACAAAGTTAGAACTGGGGGGGGGGAAATGGACCAAAATGATCAGTGACAAAATGCAGATTTGGGTTGACCAAAATATTTCAATTCATGTCAATTTCACCTAACTGGTTCAGTCACAAAAAAAAAAAAACCCTTAAAAACTAATTTAAAAAAATATCAATTTTGGCGTATTCTAAATGAAACGTTTCAGGCTGTCGATTCAAAATGACTTTTTGCCTGGAAATGTCCTTTAGTTTTATGATTTTTTTTTATTTTAAATTTAAAAAAAATGCTCCAAATCAAAATAAAAGGTTCTGTTGAAATGGCCAGTGAACCAAAAAAATCCATTATTCACACAGCTCTAAATGAATTACATCTCTATGATACCCATGATCTGGAAAGATCTTTACAAGCCCTGGTTCCCAGGAAGATGCAGCAGGCAGAGAAGATGCTGTCGTGGGGAATTGGTTTGGGAGGTGGTGAAAAAGTGACTGAGACTAGAGGTGGAAAAAGAGGAGATGAACCCACGTCATCATATTGGGCTCTAGATCCAAATCCAGATTTGAAAGCCAATATTGCTTGGAATTGGTCAGATCTGGAGTTCTGTCTTAGCCCATCATAATAGCTATAAAGAATGGAGCAATGTGCAACATTCAGATCCAGGTGCAGATTGCAACCTGCTGATGGTTAGTGGAAGAGCTGAGATTCTGGCTGGGTTTGACCCCCTCTTTACTGTGCTCATGATGGAGCGCCACCCAGAAGCAGAGAGATGGAGGAAAGACAATTTTCACAGTACCACTCACAGGGCCAGGGCAGCATCCTTCATGATGGGGCAGCCGGGCCAAAGGTGACCAAAGCAGGGTGGTTGTCCTACACTGAGCAATGTGAAAGATCATCCAAATCATTATTGCTGAAAGATTAAGAGGCAGGGGCGGTTCTCTGCGCATGCTCCCTGTAGCAGGATAAAAAAAGAAAGACAAGGAGCAGTTCCAATCTCCTCACCCATTTGCACACATATAACTTTGTAAATGCTAAGCCAAATAAAGTCTTCTTATCTGCGTATTACCACTTAAGGCTCTTTCAGGCAGATTTAGGATGAATTAGTGCTTTTTTTAACTACAAAATAGGAGCAAAGTGAAATTCATTACTCAGCCGGCAGGTTCTTCTCCCTTAACCCTTTGAGAACCAAGCTGCTGCCACAAAGCTAACCCTTGGCAATTGGCTGGCTTGAGGAGCAGAAAGAAGGCCTTGCGAAGGACGATAGCTCAGAGATCAAACAGCATATCTGGTATCAAAGAGACAGGTCAAGGATTCTTGTCCGGATAGAGTCCCAAGGCACTTCCCCAGCACCAGAACCCCCTTCCCCATGGGGCCTAAAGATGATGGGCCAGGACTTCAGCTGGTGCAAATCAGCACAGCTCCATCAGCTTTCACAGAGCTACACTGATTTACACCAGCTGGGGATCTAGCTCATTGACTCCAGTGGAGCGATGTTGATTTACACCAGCTGGGGATCTGGCTCATTGACTCAGATGGAGCGATGTTGATTTACACCAGCTGGGGATCTGGCGCATTGATTCTGACATGTCTCTTCTCTCAGGTGGCCCGGAAGGAAAGCCTCTCGCTCCCTCTCCAAACACCCTCCCAAACTCCCCTGTTCACGACCTCTGCTTCTGACTCTCCAGATTGCCTAGCAAGTGCAGTGGTCAGCCTCCTCAGTAGAAGACTCTGGTCATGTTTTTGTGTATAATAAAATAGGCGAAAATCTCAAAAAAAAGTGACTTTTTAGACCAGGTTTTTTCAGCTTAGCTCAGCTCCTCCCATCACCACCAGGGAGCGATTAACCACGGAGAGACTTTGAACAGTTAGACTGATCCCAGGTCCCAGGGCAAGAGCCTCACAGCCTTTAGCAAGGGCACTGATCAAAGGTGCAAGGCCTACTCAGGGGCGCACAGCCCAGCTTCTCCTGTACACCAGGGGTTCTCAAACTTTTGCACTGGTGACCCCTTTTCACATAGCAATCCTCTGGGTGTGACCCCCCTAATAAATTAAAAACACTTTTAAATATATTTAACACCATTATAAATGCTGGAGGCAAAGCGGGGTTTGGGGTGGAGCCCCCCATGTAATAACCTCGTGACCCCCTGAGAGGTCCCGACCCCCAATTGAGAACCCCTGCTGTACCCAGAGAACAAACCGTCAAACAACCAGCACACAGATGGACCCAGTGCCCCATTCACCAAGTCCCGCTTCCTCCAGGCACTTTTGCTTGTGCAGTCTCGGTGATGGCGGGCACACAGCTGTTCAACCGGCCATTCGCACACGCGGTCACTGCAGCTGTGCGCACAACCCAGGAGCCGCTTGTGCAAGGCACAGGCTTTATGCATGTGCTTACACCCTTCCTCCCCAGCGGCTGGGTCTAGGAACTGCAGCAGCCGGCTGCTGAGCAGCAGCAGAAGAGACGCCCCTCAGCTCAAACAACCAAGTGTTGTGTGTTGGCCGCTGAGCGGGCCGAGGTTTGATTCCCCACTCACAGCCGCAGTGACCGCATGGATGTGCTCCCAGGTCGGCTGTATTCACGCCCTTCGAACTTGAGGGTGGCGTTCATACCCACCCCACAAACTCCCTGCGAGCCACACTTCCACCTGCCTCTGTTTCAGAGATTCCTGCATCTCCCCGGCCAGGGTTCGTTCCGTGTGCCCTCCTCCGATAGCAGGGTCGCCCATGTCAGCCGCTCGGTGTACGCCTCCATTCTCCTGTCCCCCAGTGCGTGGCCTGCTTCCTCCTTCTCAGGGGCTCCGTTCTCCCCACAGCAGGACCCAGTCCACCATGCTGAGTGTGTCTCTCTCTCCCCCTCCTCCCCAAGATCCAGTGACTATGGAAGTGGAGAATCCCAGGAGTGAATTATTAACATGGCTCAGTTTCCACAAGCCTAAGAGCACTTTGTGGGCTCCCTATAGAGGGGATATGTCGGCCAGCTCTGGGGTGGGGTGTTGCTGGCATTGGAACAGGACTCAGCAGTACCCCAAGAGAGTTCACGAGGGCGAGCCTTTGGGCTGGGAGAGGAGACACCAAATGCTGCTCCATGGGGTCTGAGACCCCTGTGTTCTCAGTTTGGAAAGCTGCTGCTGTTGCAGCTGCACTCAAATCCCCCCTCCTCCTCCTCTGCCGGGATGGTGCCAGCTGCTGCCAAGTGTGGGTGGCTCCTGGCAGGCAAGCCAGGCGCTCGGCAAGGCCCAGCGCCTCGCACCTGACAGCCCGCACCTGGCAGCAGGAGGGGAGACGCCTGCTCGCTGCCTGGGGAGGGGTGGACACAAATGAGCTTCCAATGCCTGCAGACCACCTGAACTCTTAACCACGTGGCTAGTGAGCTGCCCTGGGAGATCTGCCATTGAGCAGATTACACCAGACAACAAGACGGAGCTGCGAATGGATGGAGCTGACGCCAGGCACCGGACGGGGGAACGGGCAGAGAGTGGAGCAGACAGCAGGCCCACCCTGCCCTTCCTTCCAGACAGCTGGGCAGCGCTGAGCATCCAGCCAAAATGTGCCCTTCCTTTGGAAGAACTCCAGCTAGTGGCAAAAGTGTTCCTCTGTCTCCTTATCATCTGCTGGGATTGTCAACAGCTGGGGGCCCAGGGGGTGGGAGGATACCCTGTGACTTAATTGCCTGCTCACAAGACAGCTGGTTTAGCACTCGATTGCGGCAGCCCTCTGAGATCTCATAGGTCTCTGTGGGAATTCAGTGAGGACACAAGGACCGGTATCAGAGTAGCAGCCGTGTTAGTCTGTGTTCGCAAAAAGAAAAGGAGGACTTGTGGCACCTTAGAGACTAACCAATTTATTTGAGCATAAGCTTTTGTGAGCTACAGCTCACTTCATCGGTAGTTACTGGCTGGCAGAAGACATTATAAAATGTGACCTGAGAGAGGGACATAGCCCGAGACGGCGTCTTTCAAACGTCTGGGCTCTGCTGCAGCCAGACCCGGTGTGACTTTGCCCCGCAGCCCCGATACCACGGCTGGATTGCAATGCACTGGTGGTAGACAGGGGACCACCCCTCTCACTGCACAGGCCTAGCCATGTAGGCTAGAAGGGGCCCAATAGGTTCCCAGCTTCCTGCAGAAATGGGTCTGCACAGCGGGGTCCTGGACCATGGCTGAGCTCCTGGATGCTACCCTAAGAAGTCAAAATAATAAAATGTGACCATTCCATATCGGATGGGTTGCTTTTATATGGGGTATACACTTTGGGGGGGTCTAAACTTGTAATAAATGAACCGCAAGAGGGCATTGTAACAACTCTCGCTCTGCCCAGCACGATGGGGAAATCTAATGAGCAGCGCTGTCGGCAATTAGCGAACGCACAGGCCTGTTCCCCTGTCAGAAGTGTCGTGTCGAACAGCAGAGAGAGCGGGGACCAATGTGCGATGGCATGAGGACATGTCCGGGAACACGGCGGGTCTGACTGGAAACGAGCCGCATTCGTTAATTGTTTCTAAACAAACCCGCTGCAGTGGGTTCGCGCGCCAGGTGAGCAGGGTGTAAAATCGCAGCGTGAGGGCGTGCCCAACAGCTGGCTCCAGAAGGCGAGGCGGGCCGCGGAACGGGTGCGTGAGCAGTAACATATGCCACTTCCGTCCATCACCTGCCGTGGGGCTTCAACCCTGAGCAAAAGGCTGGAGCGGGAGCTCATTCTTTAGATCCAAAGTGTCCAAAGGCAGCAACAAGGCAAGACTGGCACACGTGGGGGTAGTTTGGGTGATGGGCCACCGGGCCATTGGGGAGTTGACGGAAACCCCAACTCATTTCACACAGGGCATCAGACAGCCAGGGGGAGAGTAATTACGCTTGCTCTTAATTGTGTTTGCATAACATTAGCCTCTAGTGTTACCCATTGTGTCCGGCGCTCCTCAGACCATGAGAGACCGGCCCTCCCCCAAAGAGCTCACCATCTCAACAGACAAGGCAGATGGTGGGAGGGAGCAGGGAGTATTATCCCCATTGTACAGATTTGAAAACTGAATCACCAATCAAGTTACCTGCCCAAAGTCCTGAAGCGAGCCTGTGGCAGAGCGGGGAACTGAACCCAGGTGTTATGAGTCCCAGGCAAATGCCTTATTAATACTATGAATTAGCTGTGTTATGGTAGCGTGAGGTGCCCCGGGCACAGACCACGACACCAAACACAAGCCCAGCCTGTCTCTCTGAAGCAATGACTTTCGGTCCTCACAAAGCCAGCCCTGATTTGCTCTTGTTTCCGCAGCTCCCGGGAGAGGTTCAGAGGTGAGGCAAAGAATCGGTTGCCTGCCCCCAGCAAATGCAGCCCAGAGGCTTGCAGATGAGTGCCCTGGCAATGGGACTGCCTTGATCTACACTCGGGCAAGAGGCTGATTAAAGAGGAAGCATCTCCTCTCTCCTAGCCGCGGCCTTGACAAGAGGAATGACAGAGCCGGGCAAAGTCAGAGCAGGTAATTGACTTGGGAAGCGATAAGGGTGATAAATCCAGTCCCCTCCTGTGTGATATTTAACAGCTCTGTGCACAAGGTCACAGGTCATGCCGCTGGCTTTATTTATGGGCTGCTTGCTTTTTCTCTGTCTGATTGCAAACGAAGGGCCCGGTTCTGCTCTCGGTGGAAACCTGGAGTGAACCGCCTGCCTCCAGTAGCCGGATTTATCCTGCTGTTCGTCAGGGCAGAATTGGGGCCAGAAATGGAGCAGGGTAGAGGTGACACGCTGTGAGCAGCATGGGGGGGTCACATGCCCCCCTTCCCCCCAAATTTGTTGCTTGGCTTGTATCGAGCATGCTCCGTAACACTGCTGAAGCCCGCTGCCCTCACTCTGTGTCCTCCCCGCCCCCACTATAGGCAGGCCTGGGTTGTCTCTGGAGAGGGGAAGGGCCAAATTAAGCCAGAGTTAAGCTATGCCATTGATTTCACTGGAGTAGCTCCCACTTACCCCATGCTAAGTTTGATCTTATTATTATACCTATGGCAGTCCAGAGAACCGAGCTGAGCCCCACCGTACTCAGAGCCCCACCGCGCTGGGTGCTGCGTGTCCACGTATAAAGACACCATCCCTGAGCCAAAGAACTTACAAGCTGTATAGACAAGGCAGACGTAAGAGGGGGAAAGGAGGCATCATTAGAGCCCCATGTGACACTCGAAGCAATTCTGGTCGGAAGCGGTAGCTGGGTCACTTAAGTAAGATTCTGGTTCTGTCCTGATAAGAGTGGTCCAGTTCCTCAGCTGGAGGAAATTAGCATAACTCCAGAGAGACACTGATTGAGGATGCGGCCCAAAGAGAGGCCGGGTTGGCTGGGCTAGAGATCCTCAGCTGGAGGCAATCGAAGTGTCCGAGAACACGCAGAGAGAGTTGTGCACACTCCATTGAGCGTGAGGGGTACGCAGCTGGAACATAGGGGTGCAATTCTGTAATGGGGCAGGGTGTGCGCCGGGAGCACGAGGGTAAATTCGTGTAATGATGGAGGAGTGTGTGCCTGTAGGGGGATGACGTAATACTGTAAAGATGAAAGGGTGTGCACCGGTATTGCGGGGGTGCAGTAGAACCAGCGGGTTAGGAGGGGCCACAAGGGTCATCTAATCTAACCCCCTGCCAAGATCCAGGATGTGTTGTGTCTAAGGCATCCAAGACAGACGGCTATCCAGCCTCCTTCTGAAAAGTACTATAAAGGTGTAGAGGTATGAGCCTATAGCATAGAGGTGTAGTTATGTAAAGGTGTAGGGGTATGTGCCTGTAGCATACGGCTGTAGTTATGTAAAGGTGTAGGGGTACGTGCCTGTAGCATACGGCTGTAGTTATGTAACGGTGTAGGGGTACGTACCTGTAGCATACGGCTGTAGTTATGTAACGGTGTAGGGGTACGTACCTGAAGCATACAGCTGTAGTTATGTAACGGTGTAGGGGTACGTGCCTGTAGCATACAGCTGTAATTATGTAACGGTGTAGGGGTACGTACCTGTAGCATACGGCTGTAGTTATGTAACGGTGTAGGGGTACGTGCCTGTAGCATAGGGCTGTAGTTATGTAAAGGTGTAGGGGTACGTACCTGTAGCATATGGCTGTAGGTATGTAAAGGTGTAGGGGTACGTACCTGTAGCATACGGCTGTAGTTATGTAACGGTGTAGGGGTACGTACCTGTAGCATACGGCTGTAGTTATGTAAAGGTGTAGGGGTACATGCCTGTAGCATAGGGCTGTAGTTATGTAAAGGTGTAGGGGTATGTGCCTGTAGTTTAGGGGTGTCGTTGTGGAAAAGTGTAGTGGTATGTGCTTGTAATGTAAAGGAGCAGGTGTGTGTGTGCTTGTCATGCTGGGGTGTAGTGTGCGTGGAGTGTACGGGCACAGTCCCCCATTGTCAGGCCCCAGTGCAATCCCACACACAGCAAAGCAGCAATCGCTGAGCCCCCATCAGCTGCCATCACACACACTCCTTGCTGGTGGCAAAGCAGCCACTGGTTTCACACAATCTGGCCACTTCATTTACTGAGGGCCCCACAGGTCCCCCAGGCCGGCCTGGTACGCCGGAGGGCAGGTGTCAGCCCTACGTGGCCACAGCGCGCGCACGCATCAACCAGCCCTTCCCAAACCCCGCCACGGCCTCCCTTATACCATCACCCTCCCCCGGGGGACACGACCACGGGGACAGGGCCCGCCACAGACACCAGCCTGAGGAACCCGGGCGCGACAGAGGGCCCAGGCCTGGCTGCAGCCAGCCGGCTAGCTGCCCACATGCATCAGGCAGCCAGCCCCGCCGTCCCACCAGGGACTAATGCTTGTTTGTTACTAATTAGCCCCTCTGCTTAATTATTTATGGAGATTATTCGCTAAGGTTTCTTTGGGCTGCAGGAATGGAGGCCCCAGATGCTGGCCTTTCCCAGCAAACCTCATGGACCTTCCCTCCCACTCACTCTCCCTTCCCTCTGGCTTCCTTCACCTCCCTGCCCCCCTGCTCTGTGACCCCGCGCTCGCAACTGCACCCCCCCTCGGTGCCCGCCACAGGCAGGAGAGGGGTTGTGCCAGGGGTGTGAGTGTGAGGAGAAAACATGTCTGCTCTGTTCCCAGCACAGGATGCTTCTGGCTGCTATGATTTACACTAGGGAGAGCTCTGGGTGGCTATTGCACCTCCCTGAAATCCTGTGCAAATGCTGCCACGCTGGTGGTGCCCTCCCCATGCCCCTGCCCCCAGCCTGGCAGTGCCAAACCCCTGCCCATGCCCCCAGGCTGGCAGTGCTCTCCCCCAACTCATGCATCCAGTTCTCTTCTGAATCCTGCTGAGCTTTTGGCCTCTGATATTGTGTGGCAATGAGTTCCACAGGCTAACTGTTCATTATGTGTAAAACAAAATGTCAAAGTCAATGGGCCGGAGTCTCACCAGCCTTGCACCATGGATACTCACTAATGCTTGGGCAAAGGGAGTGCAAAGAGGGGGGTAAAATGCTACTGTGTGAGTGAGTGAGTTCCGAATTCCATTTCAGTGTTTGTACGGCCACTTTGTACAGGCATAAATGGCCACGGAGATTCGTCCCCAAGGGAGTTACAAGCCAGATCCTCACCTGGTGTAAACCGCCAAAGTTCCATCAAGGTCAATGGAGTTTACACCAGCTGAAAATATGGCCTGCACAATGAAAAGGTGCTGTGAGATCAGAATCAGGCCCCTTACAATTAAATGTGACTTTTCTGCTCTTGTACATTTCTCACAGATGGGAAAATTGAGGCACATAGAGAAAATAAGTGACTAGCCCAAGGGCAGATCACGAGTTAGTTGCAGAGCTGGGAATAGAAGCTACATCTCTGGACCCCCAACCTGGCGTCTTAGCAGTTAGACCATACAGCCTCCCCAAGTGCTTTGAAACAAGATGTTTAAAAAAGTTATTTGTTTACCTGTTTATTTTAAATATGTTTTAATTTTAATGGGGGGGGGGAAATCACAGATATTTTTGGAATGAAATGACAAATGTTCTTGCCATTTGAAATTTTTCACATATATTTTTTCAATTTTCCAATAAAAACATTCAGAAACGAAACGCAAACTATTTGAATACTTATCGGATCAAAACATGTAGTTTCATTTTGTGGGAGCCTTTTGTTGTTTTGTTGGGTTGGTTTGGTCCCTGGTTCCCGGTGGAAGGGAGGAAGGGAAGAGAGAAAGTGAGTGTGGGCATGGTGCTGGCAAGGGAAACAAAAGAAATTTCAATGGAAACACAGACATTTTTGCCGATTTTGGAAAAACTGAAACGAAACAGGGTGATCCTAAATATTTTTGGTCAAACAACTGAGACCCCGGCCGAAGGGAAGGAAGGGTTTTCAGAAACACGTGTCTTTTGTTGGAAAAGCCTTTTCCGTCTGAAAATTGTGTGGGGGAACTATGTCGAGTGGCTCTGCTGTTTACAGGCTATTGGCAGGGTTGCTGTAACCGCAGTGGCCCCAGGATAGTAGAGAGACAAGGTGGGTCAGCTAATATCTGTGTAGCTCAAAAGCGTGTCTATTTCACCACCAAAAGCTGGTCCAATAAAATATGTCACCTCACTTACCCTCTCATTTACAAAGGTACTTCGATGCCAAGGTTGAGACAGAATTGCCCGTTAGCGGGTGCATATTGCAAAGTTATCCTGCTTCAGAACCCTCCTGCAAGCTCTCCTCTTCCATGAGGGTTACAGAAATCTTGACAGCAGATAGTCTGCTATCATATTGGCCAGTATCGTCTCATTGTTTCCTTGTATTTCCCAGCTGTCTGTGTCCATCTGTTGTCTCTTGTCTTATACTCAGACGGTGAGCTCCTTGGAGCAGAGGCTATCTGCTATGTTTGTTTATTTTGTTTTTGTGCTGCACCTTGCACAATGGGGACCTGGTTTCTGACAGGGGTTCCTCCATGCTCTGACCATACAAATGAAGAACAATATTAATTAATATATGAAAGAACCAACAGCTTGGCTTGTGTCATGACCTGGTTTGTGATGGCAGAAGCATGCGAGTGTGTGTGTGTGTGTGTGTGTGGTTAAGTTACAGTATTTCCTACCCCAAGCTTTCAAAAATCACAAGCCAGACCTCAAAAAGCCAGACCCCATGAGACTGATTTAAAAATATTTTGGTCTCTGTGCCTTTAGGGTGCCCATGGATCCATTTTTTATCAGCAACCACAAAGGCTAGAAACGGACTTTTTGCCAAGATTCTTCCCTACTCACATGAAGCCAGGAGCTGGAGCCTTAATTAAAACATCAAACATTGTGAGACTGGTTCAGAGACTTGCAATAAAGTTGTGAGAACTGGCAAGGCTACAGACTTCTGTTGGAAATTTTTGCCTGCAGGGTCTCTTTAGGGAAAGCCAGTGTTTTTCACACCTTTGCAATCTGCTCAGCTGGGTGCCATCCCAGCTTCCCTGAGGGTTGAACTGGTGCCACTGGAAGGGGACTTCCTCAGTGGGTAATGGACTCCCGCTGCTGCATCTCCTGCTTCCTCAAACTCCAGGAGGCCCACCCGTTGCAAAGAGCAAGCCATCTTTAATTAGCACACTCCATATTCTGCATTATGCTTGCTCTTGAATGCAGGCTTTTCCGAGCAGGGACTCAGGCTAGGCTGATGGAGCGGTAGAAATATATTTGCTATGGATCCGTGGCAAGTAACTATCACCTGTCCCTCAGGCCTGTCTTGCTGGCTTTAGGAATCTTGTGTATCTAAGCCTTCATCATCAGGGATGAGAGCTGATCTCGCTTCCAGTACTCAGGCTGGACTCTGCCAGCCCTGTGCTGGCACGGCCTGCCCCCTACAAGCTGCTCAGCACAGGAGGAGCTGAGGGAGGGCAAGAGAGGTAGAGCACATCTGACCTTGGATGCAGGAGAAGCCTCATCCCAAAGACAATTAGCAGGTGATCATCTGGCCAGTGATCCCTGGGGTGAGGCCAGTGCGGGAATCCTGCTGCACAGAAAGTGCGGGGAGGAATTGTCCAGGACTTCTCCTTATGAGGAGCTCCCAGCTGCTCCAATCCCAACCTTTCCCACCAGGAGGTGCTGTAGAGCAATGGTTTTCAATCTGTGGTCCGCAGACCCCTGGCGGTCCTCAGACTATGTCTAAGATTTCCAAAGGGGTCCGCACCGCCATTCGACCTTTGTTAGGGGTCCGCAAATGAAAAGAAGGTTGAGAACCACGGCTGTGGGGAAAGCTAGTCTGTCCGAGTGCGAGCTCTGAAGAGCGCAGCTGCTACCCTGCGTCCAGCTTCTTCCAGCAGGAGGCGCTGTAGGGGCTAGTGTAAGAACATTGGCCAAGGAGACATGGCTCTGGGAGGAGCTCACAGCTAGCCCTGCCCTGGGCTCCTCCAAGTCTTGAACATTGGAACTCTTCTAGGTCTTGATAGATGGAATGAGCTCTTCACTGTGGGTATTCCTGACAGCAGGACGCAGTTGGTTCTGACACCTGATTAATTGGGATATTGATGGCCAACGTAGACCGTGCCCTAATTGCCTGGGATTAGCACTAGACACAGAGCTCTCCGATGACAGTTAAATGTCAGCAATTCGGCACCTCGCCACATAGCTCATGTCAGTGGCAAGCAGTGATTTAGCCCAAACGATTGCTAACTGAGTCATCTCATTGTCCATAAAAGAGGAGGTCCTAAAACAATCCCACTAATGAAAGCCTCGTCTCCAAAAGGCCGTCACCGGTGCCCTTCCAGAGTCGCGCTATTAATAGGGACCCATTAGCAGAGCAGCTGCTGGAAACAGACTTCTGAGACTCAGCATTGTCAAGGCCATATGGTGTGGGAACTGTCGGTTAAACAAGTGAGGCCATGGCCAATCAGCATGAGCCAAAGCTGGGCATTCTGGGAGGTTTCTCCCTGCCGCACGCCATGTGATAAATCGTGATGGGAGAAACGTTGACAACTCTGTCTTTCTCTCGCCTCTGTCATCTTACTGTCTGTGTTCTTTGTAATGCATTTGTTTAGTACATATTTTCTCTGCTTCTTCTCTTTTTTTATTGTTATAGAGCACATAGCTGAGAACATTTTCCATGAAGATCAGGGGAAGCGAGTGTCAATTAAATTGTTCCCTCAATTATTTTCCACATTTGTGAACCAGCTCTCTTATTTGTAGAGCTGACAGAAAAACAGAATTTCTATCCAGCAAGAAATGCTCAGAATTGGCTGTTTTCATCCTGAATCGGGACAAAAAGTCAAAAATGTCACAACTTTTCATGGAACGAAAGGCTCCAAAAATGTGTGGTTTGGAAATATCAAAACATTTCGCTTCGAGTTGGATGGATGTTAAGTTACGTGAACTGCTTGAGCTATTGTGCACTTCATCTCTCCATTCACCTCTACCGGCCAGGATCCCGGTTCAGACAACACCTCCCAATGGTGCACCTCAGTCTCTCCCTCTAGCTGAGCCACCACCATACATCAGGCGAGTCCCATCCATAGGAGGGAATGGGACCCCAAGGTAACCAAACGACAACTCCCATGAGGGGGCTCAGGTGGAGCTAGAGATTGACATTGGCACAACGTGAAATGAAATATTTCATTGCAATTTCCCCCGTCAAAATATTGAAACATTTCTGCAAATCCAACGTTCTCCCGTGGAACAGTTTAATTTTGCAGAAACCACCTTGTCCATTCAAAAACATTTCAGTGGAAATTTCCTGAGCGGCTCGAGTTATTTATTTCAAAGCTGGCAGAGGGGAACATGGGCCATGATAGGCACAGAACGTCCCCTTTGGCAGCAAGAAGCTCTCTGTAGCATCTTGGGGGGGAGGGATAGCTCAGTGGTTTGAGCATTGGCCTGCTAAATCCAGGGTTGTGAGTTCCATCCTTGAGGGGGCCATTTAGGGATCTGGGGCAAAAATTGGGGATTGGTCCTGCTTTGAGCAGGGGGTTGGACTAGATGACCTCCTGAGGTCCCTTCCAACCCTGATCTTCTATGATTCTATGATCTGAGGCAGTCCCATAGCCTCAGGACTGCATCCACCCTAGGCAGCGAGACATTGCAGAGAAGGGGGACACAGTACCACTGCAGGACACCAAGTATCTGAGATATGTCCATCCTATCTTAAAGGATGATTTCAATGGGAGCTAATTGAGGTTCTGGGTCTAAACACCTTGTCCATGGTCCCACAGAAAGTCTATGGCAGAGCAGGGAGTTGAACCTGGACCTCAAGACCAAGGATCGCACCCAAACACTGTTCCTCTTTGAATGCAACAAAGAGCCACTAATACACGTTCTCAGAAAGTTGCCAAGGGCAGGACTTGAACTCCTAGAGCATGGGTGCTGCGTAGGTTCAATAGCCACAGCATGTCACCGACAGCCACCCTCTTACTATGACAGTACTGTATTGCAACCCACCCAGTTCTTTCCACAGGCAACCAAACTGCCAGCAGAAGGTCGGTCGTCACCACCACTGGACTGGATTGGAAGAGCTGGCACAGAAATGAAAGCCCCCCGTCACCAGCCTCCTGTGCTGCCCATCCCCCACCAACACCCTCTATTTTATTCTCATTTAATTCCTGCATCCAAAGCTAGCTAGCTGGCCGAAGCAGCCATCCTATGAAATTCAGACGCCGTCCAGATCCCCTTGAAAACCAGCTTCCGCGAGCAGCTGCCTTTCTGCCCATCCGCACGGTGAAAGCAGCCCCCTTCTCAAGCACGTATTTTCACGCAAGAGTAGCAGATGAACTCACTTAGAAAAATCACTGAGGCAGGAGAGCCGCCCAGACGCTTCCAGAATCCCCTTTCCCCAGTTACTCTATTACACCGAAGTAAATTAAAAAGCAATTTGTCAACACGTCATTCACAAGCATCCGACACAGGGAAAATGTAAGGCTTGATTTAAGATTAAATCGCTCCTGATCAGGGGTAAAGTGTGTTCTCTTTTGTTACTTTCTACAGCTGCTATTTATATGTATAAAGTGCTGGGCCCAATGTCTCCTTGGTGCAATTCAATCAGAGATGATAGAACTATAATAGATAACAGAGGCCAGGAGAAAAGGAGTACTTTGTGGCATCTTAGAGACTAACACAGCTGCTACTCTGAAAAGAGGCCAGGAGATAACTGGGCTCCTTGTTTCAATAGGAAATGTTCCGGGACTATTGACGGAGAGACCACAAAGGTAACTTTAGCCCGAGGACCTAGGAGGGACCTTAACCCTTTCAAAGGGCCTGATCTCATATCGTCAGCACCAAGCATTCAAAACTAAGGAGCCAGGCTCTGAAAAATCACGAGGTGGCCTTTTTGTGATGAGAAATTGGGGTTTTGACTACACCAAAATTATGGTCAAAACTGTCGACTTGATGCCAAAAGTTTCCATTTTTTGGTGGGAAAATGGACATCCTGAAAAGTTTTGGCTGAGAACAACATCTTTCGGTTTCAAAAATTGTTCGGTTTTCAGCTTGGGCGGTGGGGTAATGAAAAAGTTGAAATTTTTCACTGACAATTTTGCAGGGAACTTTTTTCCCCTCTTTTCATCAACATTTTCTGCATTTAAATCCCTCCCTTTCCCTGACCAATTCTAGTTAATCTAAAACTCACCATCTCCTGGCATAGAAAAATATGTAGCATTGCTCGTAACAGATTCAAGGTTCTCATTACACCCTGAAAATGGCCTCTTCTTACCAGAGTGTCCAAAATGAAACTGTGTTGAGTGTTTCCTAGTGCCCACAGGGTGCTGAGGTGTCGGGGAGGTGGGGGCTGGGGATTTATTTGGGGATGACAAAATGTTGGTGTATCTGGAGCCAGGGTTGGTCTAATATATCCCCTGGAACCATGGGCTATAGACTGGGGGAATGGAGACGCTCATGGGAAAAAGGGAAGAGTGATACCCATAGAGGAAAGAGGGCTATGGACAGATATGCACAGCACTGTCATACATCTCAAAGATGCCGGTGTATCATTTCCTAGAGTCACAAATTCCATGCCCAGAAGGGACCATTGTGATCATCTACTCTGCCCTCCCGTATGACACAGGCCAGAGACCTGCTCCAAAATATTTCTTTGGAGCAGAACTTTTAGAAAAAACAGCCCACCTTGATTTAAGCATGGTCAGGGGTGGAGAATGCGCCTCGCCCCCTGGTAAATTGTTCCAGTGGTTAATTACTCTCACCGCTAAAAATGTACACCTTAATTCCAGTCTGAATTTGTTTACCTTCGACTTCAATTTCATCTTCTTGGATTCCAAGCTGGTAAACCCAGGGAGGGGCTAGGATCTGCCTTGAGTGGGGTTGGTGCTTCGAAAGATTTGGCAATCAGGAGTTGTCAATCTAAGTACTTCTTCGGCCCTCAGCCCCAAGGTATCTGAATCCCTGGACCAAGAGGCTAATTAGCTGGATCTCCATTTACCCTAATCTACAGAGAGAAGTGACAAAGGTGTGTCTTTGCTCTGGTAGACTGGAGAGGTAGCTGCATACAAATTCCTGAAGGGGCTTCACTAAGTAGGTCTAGTTTAGGATTTTAATCAGGGAATAAACATTCACTTACTGCTGATTGCCTCTGTAATTCCATCCATTCATATCTTTTTTAAAGTGGTGTTGAGCTTCTCTGTCTAATCTAGGATTTTAGCCAATCCTGTGATGGGGTGTGTACCCCACACCAGCCCTGATGGAGCTAAGGAGGGCCAGAGAGGCCAATTAGATCATCTGCCAGCAGGAAGGCCAGGGTTACTTGAGAGTGAAGCACAGCTGGGAAGGCCTGGGACAGCCTTATAAAGCAGAAAGGAGGCTGAAAGCAGAAGAGAGTTTCAGGGGAAGGAGGCTGCAGATTCTCTGGGATGAGTCTGTCTGTCTGTGACAAGGAGGGAATCCTGGTGGGGAGAGTAAGCCCTGAGATCCTACTCTGGACTAAGGAGTCTGACAAGAGGCTAGGAAAGGGTGAAGTAGCCACAGAGAACAGAATAGGTGCCTGTGGTCAGAAACAGACAAGGGTAGGGAGAGAGGCTGGGTAGGAAGGAGCCCAGGGAAACAGCAACAGGGAAGGGACTGAGAAGAGCTGGATTGCTGGTTATAGGATCCCTGGTCTGGAACCCGGTGTAGCGGACAGGCCCTGGGTCCTCTCCCAGGCACTGGTACAGGGACACTGATCAGTGACTGGAGCAGGCATCTGGACAGTGGTCCTGTGGGACTTTGTAACCCAGGAACGGGTGGACTAAAAGGGGACCTGGCAGGAGGGCCGAATTACCAGAAGAGATGTTAGCAGAGAGCAGAAGAGGGCACCTGGTGCTGCAAGAGCTTCTTTCCCAGATCTAGACACGAGGAGGCATGTGAGGAGCCAGCGGGCACCCCCTTACAAATCCGCAAGATCAGAGCAGCTCCTAAGCACTAATGAATTTGTCCTCACAACACCACAACAAGGGAAAGCTCATTATCTGCAAGATGGGGGAACTGAGGCCCAATGGAATTAGGAGCCAAACCACTTGGGAGAATCTGAGCCAAAGTGACTGGCTTGAGATCACACAGGAAGTCTGGGGCAGAGCCCAGAATTGAAGCTGCATGTTCAGACACAGGATATGCAAACCAGGCTTCCTCCACCTTTGGAGGGTCCGTTCAGTTATGGCAAACACGGTGGGCAGCTTCAGCTTGTTCTTTCCCCTTCTGGTCACTGTGTTCCTACTTTCACTGGCCTGGCATCTTCGTTTCACTCACAGGATCATAGAGTCTCAGGGTTGGAAGGGACTTCAGGAGTCATCTAGTCCAACCCCCTGCTCAAAGCAGGACCAACCCCAACTAAATCACTCATTACTTCAGATCAGGAACCGGGACAAGGGCACGGGGGAAAGTATCCAGATCTCTCTTGTCCAGCTCCTAGAGATGCTACAAAATACCATCGGGGTGACCCTTTGCCCCCAGACTATTCCCCAGGACCAGTCGGGCTCCGTTTGTCAAGAGCGACTCCATTTTCTCTTAAACCCATCTAGGAAAATCCATTGCCCGGGGCAGCTAATAGGCCTGTTACAGAAGTCACGACCATCGGGAGGACAGTCGTGGGAAGAGAGGCACAGTCATGGAGGACTGACTGTCCTTGACTAGCTTCTCCATCCCCATTTCACTCCTTCAGTTTATTAGAGTTTGCAGCAGTGTGAACGGCAGCGAGTGCCCCTCTGCCCCTCCTAGAGAGTCTAGTCACACACTCTACCTGGAAGGAGAGGCAGATACGCTGGAGGGTAGGGCTAGGATACAGAGGGACCTAGACAAATTAGAGGATTGGGCCAAAAGAAATCTGATGAGGTTCAACAAGGACAAGTGCAGAGTCCTGCACTTAGGATGGAAGAATCCCATGCACCGCTACAGACTAGGGACCGAATGGCTAGGCAGCAGTTCTGCGGAAAAGGACCTAGGGGTGACAGTGGACGAGAAGCTGGATATGAGTCAGCAGTGTGCCCTTGTTGCCAAGAAGGCCAATGGCATTTTGGGATGTATAAGTAGGGGCATAGCGACCAGATCGAGGGACGTGATCGTTCCCCTCTATTCGACATTGGTGAGGCCTCATCTGGAGTACTGTGTCCAGTTTTGGGCCCCACACTTCAAGAAGGATGTGGATAAATTGGAGAGAGTCCAGCGAAGGGCAACAAAAATGATTAGGGGACTGGAACACATGAGTTATGAGGAGAGGCTGAGGGAGCTGGGATTGTTTAGCCTGCAGAAGAGAAGAATGAGGGGGGATTTGATAGCTGCTTTCAACTACCTGAAAGGGGGTTCCAAAGAGGATGGCTCTAGACTGTTCTCAATGGTAGCAGATGACAGAACGAGGAGTAATGGTCTCAAGTTGCAGTGGGGGAGGTTTAGATTGGATATTAGGAAAAAAATTTTCACTAAGAGGGTGGTGAAACACTGGAATGCGTTACCTAGGGAGGTGGTAGAATCTCCTTCCTTAGAGGTTTTTAAGGTCAGGCTTGACAAAGCCCTGGCTGGGATGATTTAGTTGGGGTTTGTCCTGCTTCGAGCAGGGGGTGGGACTAGATGACCTCCTGAGGTCCCTTCCAACCCTGATATTCTATGATTCTATGACTCTCTTCCCAGAGTAATAAGTCAGAGCGATGCTCGGGGACTGCGAGAGAGCTGAGCAGTGAAATCACAGCCCGGAGAGCTGGCCACTGACCCCAGTTCAGGTGCAGAGTGCTCAGCTCCAAACTAAAAGGGAACCACGTCCTGCCGCCCGTCACCTCTGCTGCTGGTGCTGCTGGCAGCTAATAACCAAAGGTGCTGAGAGCTGGTCAGAGAGCAGGATGCGGGCAGCACGATGAACCTGCCCAAGATGCTCACAGAGCAACACCCCTAACAGCCCACGCTCATTCTCTCGGATGCAGGGATGCTCCTCCATGCCACGCACGCCACTCATTGCACTGACCTGGCTCATGGGCACGTGCTCTGCTGCCCCCTACTGATGGAATCCTAGCTGCTCATCCAAATGTCATAGGACTTGTGCTGCTAGTGGCGAGTGGCGATTCCTTCTGTGGCACCACTCCCCCTACTGGATGGAATCGGAACAGCTCATCTGGGAGCTCCAGGTGGTCGGCACTGGTGCTTTTAGACCAGGAGGATCCAGGCTGAATCCCTGCTAGCGGCGTGAAGGTCACTGCCTGACGGTGTGCAATGTAGCGACAGGCTGGGGGGGATTGTGACAGACTTTACGTGTGTATAACAGTGCACTTTGTATTCGAGGGTCAGTATGCTTTGGAAATATTAATTCTCTCTCACAACACCTCGGCGAGGCAGGCAGGGCTTATTTCCCCCATGGTACGGGTAGGGGAAGTGAGTGGCTGAGGGTCTCACAGCAAGTTGCGGCAGATTGGTGACTACAAGCCAGGAGCCCAGAGTCACAGTATCCTGCTCTAAACAGACAACCGCATTCACCCCAGTGCCAGGAATAAAACCCAGGAGACCTGACTCCCAGGCTCTAGACACTAGGTCCGAGTCATCTGCAATGTAATCAGCACTTTATTGTTTGGCCGTTTTTTTCCCCAGCCAAGGCCGCTGATTATTTCTAAAGCTATTTGCTCCCTTTGCAATGACACACTCAATTTGGAGGAGGCTGGAACACAGTTTGCCAATCTGTCAAGAGAGGGTAGCAAGCACCTTGCCCATCCCATCCTCCCCTGGCCACGTTCCCGCCGTGGCCCCATCCTCTGACTGGCAAGGCTGTGCGTCAGCCACAGATTTGCACGGCTGCTGCTGGGCCCAGCCTGCCGAGCTGCAGATCCTCCTCCTCTCCATTCCCAGTGCTCCAGCCTCCAGCGTGACCCAGGCCCCACAGTCTGAGCTAGCATCTCCAGAAGCACAGCGCTAACTGGCTGAGGCTCCCAGCTGGCCTGGCCCTGGCACTTGCATCCCGTTGCTGCAATTGCTTCCCCTTTACGGCTGCGTTGTAGCGGGTTTTGTTTTTCTCTCCTCCGCGTGTCTCCGAGACCGTCCCCGGCATCTGTGCAAGTTTCAGCCCAGCCTGGCGCGGTCATTGCCAGCTTGCCCTGCTTCTTTTCATTCTCACTAGCCGTCCTTTTGCGGCGTTGTCCCCAATCTGCCCAGGCTGAGGGTATGGCCTGATACCACTTGATGGACCATGTGAAACTGCTTCCTGTGATGTTGGCGCTCCCTTGAGGGCTGGGGGGGGGGGGCAGGACCATTTCTTTCCAACAGTGGAGGCTGTTGTGAAGATTTAGGGACCAGGCCAGGCAGAGAACTGCCATGCTCGTTGCACCATATTGCCCACGGAACCCTGCGAATGACTGAGCTCGTGAAATGAGCATCATCTTGGGCGCAATTAGGATTTGAACCGATGTATCTCCAGAGCTTATCAACTTTAAGGCCAGAAGGGGCCATCCGGAGCCTGCACATGAGTGTCTACTACAGCACGAGCTAAAGGAGCGAGGCCCTTAGCTGGCAGCTATAGCAGACCTGTATCCTTGCTGATCTGTCATGAAGCGGGACGCGCGACTCACACAGAACAGGAGAGAGATCTCTGTCTTTTGGGGGTGAATGGAATTCTGCTTGCTAGAGTCACTCCATGCCGGCTTCCCGTCACTCCCCCCCATTCTGAGCCACCAGCCTTTCATCCACCCAGCTCTTTTCATCCATCAACACGAACAAGATGGGCCAGCGTCTTCATCCCAGAGCTGGGGAACGTGAGGCAAAGTGAGGTGAAGGTTGTGATTTGCATACTTGGGAGCCTAAAGTGGGGCATATACATTAGACCGGATGGTCAGAGGCAGGTGCCATCAATGGAGTTACTTTGGTTTTACACCAGTGTAAATTAGATTATTGATCCATCCACCCATTCGCCTACCTATCCATTCGCTTAGCCCCCTATCCATCCATCTACCCATCCTCCACTCCATGCATTCATACATCCACCCACCTTCCTCTTCACCCTCTCGACCACCCAACCGTCCAAGCTTTCACGCCACACTAATTACTAAGCAGCATCGGCCGAGTGTCTTTCAAAATGCGCAGCGTCGCTTCTCTCTGCCGTTGCATAGTTGTCTTGAGTTACGCCTTGGGGCTTCCCAGCTCCGTTTCGTTCTTACTCTTTATCCTGATGCAGGCAGGGCGGGACATCTGAAGGTACCAAAGCACAGCAGGTGGCCAACCTCCCCAGCCAGCTGCCTCCATCATGAGCGTCTACTGCAGCACGAGGTAAAGGAGCGAGGCCCTTAGCTGGCAGCTAGAGCAGACCTGTATCCTCGCCGATCTCTCATGAGCATTGAGTTCCCGTTGCTAGGCCGAGCATGACCCTGGTTCTGCTGCTGCAGATCCAGCGGCAGGGAGAGTGTGTTGCCCAGCTGGGTTAGTTACTAGAAACAAGACTTTCTCTGCAGGGTGGTTTAGCGAGGGAGCCAGGACTGCAACTGGGTCTGCCAGCAAAGAATAATAGAATCATTGAAATGCGGGGCTGGAAGGGACCTCGAGAGGTCGGCTAGTCCAGCCCTGCGCTAAGGCAGGACCAAGTAAACGTAGACCAGCCCTAGCAGATGTTTGTCCAACAATCTCCTTAGGTAGCAGAAGGCGAGTTCATTCCAACCAATTCCTACGTACACCAGGATTCCCCACGGTCAGGATATCCCTGGACTTCACCACAGACCCTCCCTGTCCCCAGCACACACATGCTAATCTGAGATCCCAGTGGGACACCCCTAGTTACATTAGAAGATTCCCCTGGGGTATCGTGTTATGCATCAACTTCATCTCACCATGAATCGCCCACAGCCCACTGACATCAAGAGCAGTCTTTCCTCTGGGCCAGGCCCTCTAGGCTGGGGTTTCAAAGGCTCCTAAGTGAGTTAGGCACTCAGGTAATAGGATCTGGGCTCCTAACTCTTGCCAGCAGCTTCGTGAGGCTGATCTTAATGCCCAGGGTGGTTCTGGAGTCTCTCTCTGGTCTTTATTTGCCCAGATCCCCTCTTGTTGCTCCTCACCCCACCTCTCCTGGCAACATAACCCTCTTCTATTGGATCCCTAGCTTTCATTTATCCTCTTGCTCCTCTTCACACACACACACACACACACCCAGCTTCTGGAGCATGCTACACAGCAAGCAAACCCCTTCCTGTGCCCGCTCAGAGAGGAGGTTTGCAAGGGACCTCCAGGTGTTCATTGTGACTGATCAATGTGCCTTAACTCCCCTCACTCCACCCTTCCCCCAGCCACCCTCCTGGAAAGGGGTCTGGCTCATTAAACACCCAGCCTGGGGTGATTTGTGTCCTGGCCCAACTGGAGCCATCACACTAGCAAGACATCAGAACATAAGAACGGCCAGACTGGGTCAGACCAAAATTCCATCTAGCCCAGTATCCTGTCTACCAACGGGGGCCAATGCCAGGTGCCCCAGAGGGAATTAACAGAACAGGTGATCACCAAGTGATCCATCCCCTGTCGCCCATTCCCAGCTTCTGGCAAACAGAGGCTAGGGACCCCATCCCTGTCCATCCTGGCTAATAGCCATTGATGAGCCTATCCTCCATGAACTTATCTACGTCTTTTTTGAACCTTAAGTCTTGGCCTTCACAATGTCCTCTGGCAAGGAGTTCCACAGGCTGACTGTGTGTTGAAAGACTTCCTTTTGTTTGTTTTAAACCTGCTGCCAATTAATTTCATTTGGTGACCCCTAGTTCTTGTGTTATGAGAAGGATTAAAAAACACTTCCTTGTTTACTTTCTCCACACCAGTCATGATTTTATAGACCTCTAGCATATCCCATCTTAGTCGCCTCTTTTCCAAGCTGCAAAGTCCCAGTCTTACTAATCGCTCCTCACGTGGAAGATGTTCCAGACCCCTAATCATTTTTGTTTCCGTTTTCTGAGCCCTTTCCAATTCCAATATATGGTTTTTGAGATGGGGCGACCACACTTGCACACAGTACTCAAGGTGTGGGCGTACAGGGATTTATAGAGAGGCAATATGATATTTTCTATCTTTTCTATCCCTTTCTTAACGATTCCCAACATTCTGTTCTCTTTTTTGACTGTCACTGCACATTGAGTGGAGTCGGCGGGCGCATTTGCTTTCCATGTACCAGCTCCAGGCTTTGGCCCATCACTGCAGGGGCCAGAGGGGCAGCTGGGAAAAGTTACAGGCCCCCGTCCTCCCCTCCGTCGCTCTGGAAAGCAGCACGGCCAGCCACAGTGGGACTGCGGTAGCACAGCAGGAGCCAGCCCGGCCCAGCTGCCTTCTTCCGAGACGTCACCAGCTGCTCCCGCTCATGCCCATGTAACCAGGCCGGGCCCACCGGCACAGCCCGCGGCCGCAGTTCCCTCTGTGCTGCCCACATTCTGCTACTGCTCTCCCCTTCCCGGGCATGTCCCCCCGACCCCAGCTCCACTCCCCGTCCCCCAATGCCTCCAGGCCCCCACTCTCACAGCGCCCCCAGGGCCCACCCCTCCGTCCCTTCTCCGTACTTACCAGCACCTCCCTGCCCCTGATCGCAGCTACTGCTTCCCTTGATCAGCTGCACTGCTCCTCCAGCTGCGACTTCTCCACTCCGGCAGCCCCTCTCTCTCCTACCCCCTGCCCCACCCTTCTTCCCCTTCCCCTTCTTCCCACCCCAGCCGCCCATCTCTTCCTCCCCCACACCTTTGCCATCGGGCAGATTTGGAAATGAGAGACTTTCAGATCTATCTCTATTCACCCCTCTATCTATTGACCCCATACACCTTATCTAATCTATCTATCCCCATACACACCTCTCTATCTATCACTAGTCCATCTGCGGTGTGTGTCTCAAGCACCAGCCCTGTGGGATCTAGGTCCTGGGGTATCTGGCCTTGGCATAGCTACAAACACAGCCCTGGAATAGTCAACCGGAGAGGAGCTGGTTCCGTCCCATCCTGACTAGCCTCCAGGTTGAGGTCCTGGAGCCACGGTCCAGCCAGCCCTGTACCCCCCTCAGGTGCGCTCCTCGCTGCTCCCTGGGTGGTTCCGAAGCCCCGGCGTGTGCTCAAGGACAACAGGGGATGGGGGCGTTTCCCACAATGCTCTCCACCCCTGTGTCTCAAGCTTAATCAGGGATCCCCTCCTGCAAAGGTGGGCAGGGGGAACCAAACATTTCTTACCCAAATCCTCTAGAAATGTGGCTGAAACAAAACATTTTCCCTTTTTTTCCCCACAGCTGTTCACAGAACTTTTTCCATTTTTTTGGATGAAATTTCAAAATTTCATTTCTAAATTTGTAGCAAACCTGATTGATTGATTGCTTTCCAACCTGCTGTCCCTGAGGGCACTCAGTACACAGGGTTGTGAGAGTCCCCGCCCTGTTCTCCAGACCCAAGACATTGGGATCAAGATCTGGGGGTGGATCCTCCTCTTAGGAGCTGTGACAATTTCAAGATCTGCCCTTGGACTTGGGGCGCTTATCGGAACCTCGCCAGAGTCATTTCTAGTCTGTGAAACCCTGCGGAGAGGAGAGGATGTCCTGCCTGGCCTGAGAAAGCTGATGACAGCACGTCAGTGTCCCCAGTTCCATCTGCATAGCCCTCAATGTCAACTATGCAACCTGATCCCCTTCCAATTAAACCCTTGTTTACACCGGTGCGAGCTCGCTGAAACGATGGAGTAGCACGAACGAAACACAGGGCAGCGACTGGCCCTGCAATGGGCGCTCAGGGCCTGATCCCACTGAAAGTTTCACTGATTTCAGCAGGCTTTGAATCAGGCTCAGAGTTAACAATTCCGCTAACGATGCACCAGTCGGGAAGGAATCTGGCTTGCTCTCCCATTGCCGTGTTGAGTATTACGCTTGTTTGAGAGTAGCGCCAGCCGCTTGGCCGCAGACTAGAAATCAAGTGGGCAGCAAGGAGCTGGTTTTACGTAGTCTATTTCCAGCAAAGAACTGCACTTTAAAAACATTTGTTCCTAACAACCAGAGGCTCAGCATCCCTGTTCTCACTCCTGTCCTTGGCAGAGCTCTGAGACGTGCTGTCCTAAATTTCTCTTATGTGGAGCCCGGCTGTATGCTAAGCTGTGGGATCCAGGCGCTTTTCATGCCATTATTATTTGGTTCTGTGGTGAGACACGGGTGCTTTTTTTAACATCTGTTTACTCTTAAAATATCGCTTCTCGAGCCCAAGCATTCCCTGTAAGGCTGAGAGCTTAGTTTAACCCCCGCTGATGGGAATCCTTCAGAGACATTTTGAGAGGCTTATTTCAGGCATAAACTTTAATCTCCCCGAGGACTTTTTTCCTATAAAAAAAGAAAAACAGGATTTGTCTTAACTAGGGAGTGCGGGGGCTCCTCTTTTGAGGTAGTGTATGCAGCACAAGAGAAGGGCCGTCCAGTGGCGAGAGTGTTCCTCTGAGCTATGAAAGACTCCGCTTTAGTGCCCTGTTTTGCCACAGACTTCCCGGGGGACCCTTGGCAAGACACTTAGTTCCCCCATGTGATGTGGGGAAGACAGTATTGCCCTAACTCGCAGGGGTGCTGCGAGGATAGACACATTAAAGAGCGAGGCTCTCAGACACGAATGAGTACTGGGGGGCCATGTAAATACCTAAGATCGGTCGCAGCTGGGTTGAAGTGGCATTGATTAACTCTAGGCTAAGAATTAGGGTTCATGTAACCGTATTAAAGGTGCAAGTGCTTTTTGCCAGCTCACAAGACCTGCTGTTCTATCTACTCACATGTAAGCACCTCCAGACAGTAGTGAATTCACCCTCCCAATCTCCTACTCAACCACCTGCCCTGGGTGTAAAGCGCTCTTGTGATGGCTGGGGATCAGCTCCCTGACTCCACCAGCCTCTGGCTTCACAAGCGCTGCCAGCCAGGACTCTGCGGGCCCCACTCAATCTGTACAGGTTAGTGATAGGCACAACCAACCCCTGAGCCCTCCAAACATCCCTGTGGAGCACCCAGTCCTAGTCCACTGAACACTCACAGAAGGACTCTTAAATCTGTTCTTCCCAAAGGACTGATATACACCAGCTTGTAAGCGTCAACTCAAGTCCAGCACTTTGCTTAACAACACAGCACTGAGATATATTTATAGAGAAAACACGAAGAAGTTTGTTATCGAAGAACAGAGATTCCCATGATAGTGACTAAAAATATTAGAAACAAATGGTTACAAATAAAACAAACTCATCACACACTTTCTAGAGACTAAACTTAACTCACAAGGCATTCCCCAATCTCCTACAAGATCGCTCACCCAAGTTCTTGCCCTAGCATTTTCAGCCAGTTTGGCTGAGAGCCCTTTTCAATAAATTCAAACTCACTGGCGGCTTGTCCTCACAGACTGAATGGCAGGAGCCTCAACAAAGGTAGACAGGATCAGAGGCAGGAGACTGGGAACCAGGAACCAAGGTCAGGGGTCAGAGCCAGCATCGGAGTCAAACTGAGGGTCAAAGCCAGAGTCACAGTCAGCAGCCAAGCCAAGGGTCAGAGACGGAGTCAGAAATTGATCCGAGGGTCAATACCAGGTGTCAGGGACAGCGCTGGGGTTCCGGGGGTTGAGCGCGAGTCAGGATCCAGGTCAGAGCCAAGGTTAATACCAGGAGTTCAGAGACAGAAAAGCAGAGCAGTGTTAGCCAGAGCTAGCCAGGGACTTGCGTTGTTGCCTGGATACTTCCTGGTACATCCTATGAGCATATATAGAGATCGAGGAGCCAATCAGGGATTGCTCAGGCAGGCACCCATCAGTTGGATCACTCGAGGCCTGGTGTGGGCCCTCTACAGATTGTGGGTCGCACGAGGCAGCCGGATTACAGCTGTTGCTCGGTGGCCATGTGGGGAGGTTGGTTGCCCTGTCGCCCCAGGTTCAAGTCCTGGCACTGAAGAAATAAATAAGAGTTTCCCAGATATAGCTCCATGCCCCAGGTATAGCTCCAACAGTTCGTTGTCTATCACCTGCTGTCTACTTCTTCCTGTTAATTTCCTTTCTCTGAAAATGTCTCAGTCCTTTATTAGCATTCAGCTCGGACGTGTGAGTGGATGCCCCTTGTGCACCAGCCAATACTTCATTTACATGTGAACAGACGGATAAACACTTCTTGACTGAAAGGAAATCTGCTTCTGACCTTTGCTCATAACCAGTCCTAGACACCGACTTTAAGAACATACTTTTCAGTGTCTGTGCATAATTCCGTACACAACATCCACCCATGTGTTTTGCAATGTTATTGATGACCAGTGTGACACAGGCTTTCATTAGAGACCTGACAGGGCACTCTTTGGTGATGTGCCTGTCAGACCCAGGAGAGCCCTGTGACCCCTAGGCAGCCCTTCTATGCCCTTTGCCAGTTGGCATGAAGAAGTTCCTGGCTCACAGAGTAGGGAAGGGCTGTTTCCCTCCACGTTACAGATGGGGTAGTGAGGCACATCTGAGATTACGTGAGGTCACACAGGGCGTTGAAACTAGACCTCCTGGTTCCCAATCCAGTGGCTTAGTCTCAAAGCCAATCTCTGCTCCCGTGGGCTGCCTCAGAACCAGACAACAGACCCCTTTCCAGTCTGGCTCCAGAGGCAGGTTCAAAGTTTGAGGCTCAAGCCGGAAAGATCCCAGCTTGGCTCTCAGCCCTCAGGGTGCTGACAATTGGTAAAAAGCCACATCATCTTCTTACGTGCTCACCACATCAGCTCTAGAGTCCACAAAAGACAAAGTCACGGAGCCCACAATCGCAGTTTTGCAGAGCAAACCCACACCCACCAGGCGCTTTCTCCTGCAGATGCTCAGCCGGCAGTGTTCAAACTCTGGCAACGTTGCTAAACCAAACCCAGCCATCTTCATACCAAGCCGAGGCACCAATCCGCAGTGAAGATGATGAACCTGATCCACAGTTAGAGTCATTGAAAAAGCTCCTGTTGACTTCCCTGCACTTTGGCTTGGTCCCTATGGGTATGTCTACACTACAATCAGAGGGGAGACCGCAGCTATGTAGACAAACCTAAGCTAGCTTTGATCTGGCCAGCCCCAATGACTATAGTAGTGAAGCCATGCCAACGCAGACGGCACAATCCTGCCCAGGAATCTGGATATGTCCTGTAGCGATCTCACAGCTTTTGTAATTTGAGCTCGTTAGACCACCTCTGATTGCAGTCTGGACCTACCCTGTTCAGGGGTGGGCAAACTTCTTAGCCTGAGGGCCACATATGGGCATGGAAATTGTACGGTGGGCCATGAATACTCACGAAATAAAGGGTTGAGGTGTAGGAGGGGGTGAGGGCTCTGGATGCAGGTGCGGGCTCTGGGGTGGAGCTGGGGATGAGGGGTTCATTTTGGGGTGCAGGAGGGGCCTGCAGGCTAGGGGTAGAGCAGAGGCATTTGGAGTATGGGAAGGGGCTCCAGGCTGAGGCAGAGGGGAGGGGTGTAGGAGCGGGTATGGGCTCTGGGCTGGGGGTGTGAGTTCCAGGGTGGGGCCTGAAATGAGGGGTTCAGGGTGTGGGAGGGAGCTCTGAGTTGGGGCGGGGGGGGTGAGGGCTTCAGCTGGGCGCGCGGGCCCTGGGGTGGAGCTGGGGCTGAGGGGTTTGGGGTGCAGGAGGGTGTCCTGGACTGGGACTGCGTGGTTCGGAGGGCAGGAGGGAGATCAGAGCTGGGGCAGGGGGTTGGGGCACAGGAGGAGGCCAGGGGTGCCGGGTCCGGCTGGTGCTTACCTCAAGCAGCTCCTGGAAGCAGCGGCATGTCCCCCCTCCAGCTCCTACACAGAGGCGCGGTGCCGGCCAGCGTCTCTGCAAGCTGCCCCATCCGCAGACACCTCCCCTGCAGCTCCCATTGGCCGAGCTGCAGAGCTGGCTCTTGGGGTGGGGGCAGCGTGCAGAGCCCTGCATGTAGGAGCCAGAGGGGGGACATGTCACTGCTTCCCGGAGCCACGCTGAGCCACAGCACACATAGAGTGGGGCAAGCCCCCAACCCTGCTCCCCAGCGGGAGCTCAAGTGCTGGATTAAAAGGTCTGATGGGCCAGAGGCAGCCCGCGGGCCATAGTTTTCTCACCCCTGCCTATGGGAAAGCCAAAGTTGGCAGCTGGCTCTTTTTCTTTTAGCTCTATTGTAAACCACTTGGTGAGACTTCTGTCCCTGGAGATGAACTCAATCCACATGTGGAATTTAAATTTCAGGATCTGGGAGAATTTGAGCTGGTTTGGAATTTTTTGGTTGAACTGTTTGTTGTTGGAAAATGCCAATTGATTTTAATGGTTTCTTGGTCCAGGAATTTCTGGGACGGGAGGAGAAGAGAGCAGAAGAGACCCATGCCAACAATCCAGTGACTAGGGCACTCACCAGGGATGCAGGTGACCCAGGTCAAGTCCCTGCTTCCAATCAGGCAGAGGGAGGACTGGAACCAGCACATGTCCCAGAGGAGTGCCCTGACCACTAGGCTAGCCAGTCTCTCACTAAGATTTTTTGGGGGGGCGGGGTGTGAAACATTTTCACAAAATCTGCTCCAGCATGAAACCCCCAGCAGGGATTTTGCTCAGTCTCTGAGGCCAAATACAGAGATTTCAGCTTTGAGAGGGGCTATCTGGGAGAGAGACACACACTCAGGGGTGGGGATGGAAAGTGTTTTATAACCTCAACCCCTGCACACGCTGCCAGAGAGGCATGTGGCTTGGCACACACGCATGACACAGCATGAAGTGTGAGCTGCACCCACCTGCCCCTTCCTCCCTCCCAGACGCACCCATCATCTGCCTCCCCCTTTCTAAAGGAGCACTAAAGAAAGATGCAGGGAGTGGCGGGGCCCCTCGCTGGTGGGCAGGGCCGGCGGATGCAGGAGGCAGAATTCTAAGCAGACAGATCCATCTCAACTCTGCAGCAAACTGGAATATAGGGTTAAATGTTTTCTCTCCATTTTAGCATGCCTTATGCCTTATTTATGACACCCACTGAGGAGAGGGAGCCAGCCTAAGGCAGAGGGACGTGGGGAGAATAACACAGAGACTAAGTGGGGAACAGAAGAATTATGCAAGAGAATAACTCGCCAACGCAAAGCAGAAAGGGACAAGAGTGGGGCCGGAAGCGGGGAAGATCAGGGTAGAGCGCAGGAGCCAAGCTAGTGATAGGAGATCGGGGTACAGCATGGGCTGGGAGTGAGGCCAAGAGACGAAAGACCATACAATGGCCCAGAACGAGAGTTAGATCAGCGGTGAGGGATCACAGAGCACCCATGGAAATCCGGTGGGCAATGCCCAGGAAGCACAGAGGGCAAAGGAGCAACTGGGGAAGAGAAGCGAGGAGTGGCATCAGGTGAGCAGGAATGGAAGCCCCCAGACTCAGCAAAGCAGCCAAAGGATTAGGGGGACTGAACTCCCATGCCACCCCCTAGCCCAGGCAGGGAAGGTAAAAAAGCAGAGAGCTTCCTCCACCAGGGGCAGCCAACCTCATGCCTTTTACCGGCAGCACTAAACCTTCACTGTTGTTTTTTGTGGCGGGGTACACCAGAGTTTACAGCTACATGCAAATGAGTTGCACCTATGCAAATGAGTTGCACCGGTGCAAATTAGCTCCTTCGCTCAATGGCATCAAATGGCACTCCTGGAGCTGCCCAAATCCCGGCAGCTCCACACCTGGGGCGAGCGGCGGGGAAAGGCACTGGGGTGCATGGGGTGGGGGCTGCGGTGGTTCTTCTGGCGTGATGGTGGGAAGTGATGCTGGCCTTCTGGCTGGATGCAAGGAGTTCAGCCAGCCCCCCCCCCCCCCACACACACACACAACATGAAGGTCAGGGCTGAAAGTGGACCTGGCCACACAGAATGAAGAGCTCAGGGGTGGGTCTGGGTGGCTCAGGTGCTGCTGAGGCGGCTGGTTTGGTGGGAGCTCAATGTCACCCTCTAATGTCTGGCCCCACACAAAGAGGCTGAGGATCTCCATGGGGAACTGACTTCTGGGCTGAACCTAGCCGGCACCACTCGGTGCGTAGGAAATGGGGCCTGGGTGGTCCCTCGAGAGAACACCCACCCCAAAACTAATTCAACCAGGCAGCATGCCTGGCTCCAAACACAGGCTGGGGCTGGGATCTGGCTGCGAAGCCCCCTCATAAATGGTCACTGGGAGAGGACGGGAGCTGGTGGCCATCAGACACCGATAGGCCATGGGATGAGGCCTACTGAAATCCAACTTACTGAAATCCAGTCCAAACACAGGATCCAGCTCCCCACTCCAAACAGAGGGGTTCTGGCTGAATAACGGTGATAACGTCCATCTGTTAGGCAGCCCTCTGCCCCCTCCCACCCACACGGGCAGCAAGATGGGCCGAGAGGCCAAGAGCAGGGAGGGCGAGGGTGGGTAGAGAATCATAGAATCATAGACGATCGGGGTGGAAGGGACCTCAGGAGGTCATCTAGTCCAACCCCTGCTCAAAGCAGGACCAATCCCCAATCAAATCATCCCAGCCAGGGCTTTGTCAAACCTGACCTTAAAAACTGCCAAGGAAGGAGATTCCACCACCTCCCTAGGAAACCCATTCCAGTGCTTCACCACCCTCCTAGTGAAAAAGTTTTTCCTAATATCCAACCTAAACCTCCCCCACTGCAACTTGAGACCATTACTCCTCGTTCTGTCATCTGCTACCATTGAGAACAGTCTAGAGCCATCCTCTTTGGAACCCCCTTTCAGGTCGTTGAAAGCAGCTATCAAATCCCCCCTCATTCTTCTCTTCCGCAAACTAAACAACCCCAGTTCCCTCAGCCTCTCCTCATAACTCATGTGATCCAGTCCCCTCATCATTTTTGTTGCCCATCGCTGGACGCTTTCCAATTTTTCCACATCGGGTTTGGTCTCACTGCATAAAGCGCCAGATAATTGGCCAGCTGCGCCAGCACCAGGCAAATCAGCAGGGGATGCTGAGCGCTCATGGAGAGCACCGAGGGCAGGGATAGTGGAGCGGGCGAGGGCTGGGGGCAGGTGGGGGTGGGGTTCATCTCTCTTTCACGCTCGCCCTGGGGCCACAGCTAGCAGCGATTTGACGTGGCAGGGGGAAGAGTGACGTCTCAGGAACGTTGGAGCGCTGGGAACGAGAAGAGCAGGATTGAATGGCTGTTTCCTGACGTCTGGTGCCAGCTGCAGAAGGGACATGTCAGGGCTGTTCGCGTATTTCAGAATGGGCAGGAGGGGCTATGTGGCAAAGCTGTGATGCTCCGAGCAGTGAGGGGGTCCAGTGCGGACTCCACGGCTCTAACACGCCCTGCTCTGGTCACTAGCCCTGTGACGTTAGATCCATATTCTTTATGAAAATATGTTTATGTACGGATCTGACATAGCTGAGATGTACTTAATGCAAGATGGCTCATGTAAGATATCATTGGAAAGGGTTTGATTTACTGAATGCGATTATCCAATTTGCATGCCTGTCTATTTCTGTATCTGAAGCTAGGGATATGGACGCTGTATCTGTATTTCAAGTGTGTTGCTTTGGGTGACACCCACAACTAACCCTTCAAATACAACAATGAAAAAGCCAGACAGGGCTGACGGCCCATCAGCAAAGGTAATGAACTGTGAAAGACCTTGGTCTTCCTGTGGATATTGCAGATAGCCTGCAAGTAATGGCTGCCACAGCCCGGCAGAGACATGGGTGTGAGTCAGCTGCTACTAGACCCACCCCCTGGAATGCCAGTGTTTTTCCACAGAGGGTTCCCGCCATATACAAGATCTATATAAGGCAGGGGAGTGACATCATCGTTGTTCTCCTCTGCCTCCCCACCCAAAGAGACACTGAAAAACACCTGGAAGCAAGAACTGGGGGGACAAAAGTTGATCCCAGGCAGGAAGGGCGTAGGGTGACTAGACAGCAAGTGTGAAAAATCGGGACGGGGGTGGGAGGTAATAGGAGCCTATATAAGAAAAAGACCCAAAAATTGGGACTGACCCTATAAAATCAGGACATCTGGTCACCCTAGAAGGGCATCCAGTCTGTGAGTGGAAATATCTGAAGTTTCAAGCTGCAGGCCAGTGCTGTTGGCTTTCAAGACTCTCTGTAATCTGCCTTTGGCAATATTTAGGGTGAGAAATTACTATTTGTAGCCAGTTTCTTTCATGAATCAAGCTTAGTTTGCATGTTTTGCTTTAATTGCTTAGTAATCTGCCTTGTTCTGTTTGCTGTCCCTTTAACCAATTAAAATCTGCCTTTTATAGTAAATAAAATTTATTTTGTTTATTATTAAACCCCATTCATGTCATTTCTAACCGGGGGAGGGGGCAAGAAGTCGTGCATAGCTCTCTTCACATTGAGGAAGAGGGCGGAATTGTATGAGCTTGCGCTGTGCAGATTATACAGCAC
Organism: Lepidochelys olivacea; assembly: GCF_965140295.1. Taxonomy (NCBI): domain Eukaryota; kingdom Metazoa; phylum Chordata; order Testudines; family Cheloniidae; genus Lepidochelys; species Lepidochelys olivacea. The sequence goes on from NC_140427.1 coordinate 21,007,744, forward strand.
AAGACAGTCTTATTTTGGGTTTATCTCCCAAAAGAGGTGTGCACGTGAGTGCTGGGTGAATCCTCTCACACAGAGCTGACTTCAGCCTGTGTCTGCAGCGGGGTGTGGCCCTACCTGTGTGTGTGCTGCAAGAGGCCGGAGAGCCTAATTCAGCAAAACAGGGAGAGGGAATCCAGGCTGGTGGAGCAGGAGAGTCTCAGTTAAACCCCAGTACGTCAGGTGGCATCCTGGAACGGGGTGGGGTCCAGCCCGTCACAATTCCGATCCGCCAGGCCCCCAACCTTCCAGCTTGCGACGTCCGCATCGGGACCAATTTGGGGTCGCTCTGCTTTGTCTAAGTTGCCGGGGCTCTAGAACCTGGTCCCAAATGTGCCTGGGTCACCTTCCAACCAGCACCCCGAGGAAATGCTTGTGCTCGGTACCTGGCAGCGGGACGGGGCGGGGGGGGGGAGCTCAGCTGGGTGAGAGGATCCATCGCCCCGGAACCTGATCCTGAGTCCAGCACCCAGATTCACCAGGTAGCTGGGGATCCCAGCTGGGAGGCTGTGGGATTTCCCCCAGCCTCTGGAATGCTCTGATGCTGCAGTTGCCCCTCGGATGCCTGTGCCCCTTGCCCCTCACTCAGCGTGCCCGTGCCCCCTGAGGTCCCATGAGCGGGGCGACATGCCCCACGGATCCTGCCGAGCTGGGCCTATGGAGGCAGGGTGCGGCTGTGGAGCTGAGACTCCGAACAGACACCAGGCGGCAGAGGAATCTGCACTCGTCACACATGCAGGGAGGCAGCCCCAGCCTAGCAATTCCCACGGCGTCAGGGCAAGACTCCCCAGGGCCGGCGTCAGGGCTTTACGGTTCCCTTGGCCCGAGACCGGGCTGCAGGAGACGAGCCGTGGCCCATTTGTTTGGTTTAGCCAATTCCGTTAGTGCTCCTCTCCTGCTAATGTTCCTGGCAGCAGGACCCGCGGCGTTGATTAATGCTGCTCGTCGCAGGCAGCTTTATCTAATTTGGGGGTTTCTGTTGCGTGGCTGAGCGGCTGGCTGCCCCGGGGCCAGGAGCTCTTTAAATCATTACCATACCGCTGCCTGGCAGGGGAGCGAGCTGGATTGCTGAGCCCCCCTGCAACGGGACTGCGGAGGCGGCGCCATGGAGCCGGAGACCTGGCCTGGATTTCTCGGCCCGCCTGGAATGGACTCTCGGTTCCACTCCTGAGGGCGGGAATATGTGGGACGGACTCTTGCTGCTCTAACGCCTTTGGAACGGACTCCGAGCCTAGCCCCTTGGGCGAGAAGAAACTGGGCTGGGAGTTCTGGGCCCGTAGGAATGGACTTTGGTTCTAGCTTCTGGGATGAGACGATCCTGAACTGGATTTCTCTGCCCACGTGGAATGGGCTGTGGGTGCAACTTTCAGGAGGCATTTTTTCATCCCACGTATTTTAGGTCTTTGCTCTGCCTGACCTGCTGTTATCTCCTTCACGGTCACCACTACGAGCCGGAACGTCAGCTGGTTTACAGGGGAATAGCTGCACAATGGAGTCACATTCATTTAGGATCTGGCCCTAAGTTGTGTAGGAAAATGACCCAAACCCCCAGAAAAAAATATGTATCCATAGTTTTGTTCCAGGCCAGTTCACAGCTCGTGAATTTAGGGTTTGGGGTTACATTGTGTGAAACAGAATTTTGCATCCAAACATAAGAACGGCCATACAGGGTCAGACCAATGGCCCATCTAGCCAAGTGTCCTGTCTTCTGACAGTGGCCAATGCCAGGTCCCCCAGAGGGAATGAACAGAACAGGGCATCATCAAGTGATCCATTCCCAGCTTCTGGCAAACATGGCATCTGTGAACCCTCATACACTTCACTGCAAAAAAAATTATATAATCTTTCTCCCCACTGTGCTGAGATTTCAAAAACATGAAGTTTTAGCTCAAAAACAGGCCTGTTTTTGGGTGAACTCTTTTTACAAGTGTGTTGGTTTGCGTGTATGGGGATGGGTCTGGTTGGTGGCACTGACCCATACCAGTGTATGTGTGTGTTGATATTCAGACATATTTGTGCCAGGTGGGTCTGCTCTGTAGCAACCTCCAAGCAAAGCCAAGCATGGTGCTGCCAGCCCTCCGTGCCTCAGACTGCCAGTCGTAGCTGTAAGCTTGGCACCAATCTATACCCAGCCCAATAAAAAACAACAAGCTCAAGCTTTTTGCACCTTGAAACAAACCAACCAACCAAAACGCCAAGGCAAACGCCCATCTGCAGCGCTGGAGGGCAAGGCCCTGACCTGGGCTACCACTGAGAACCTCCACCTTTCTCCCAATCTCCCCCTGCACTGCCCCCTGAGGAGGAGCAGGCATGCCTTCTTAACTGGCCTGCTGCTTCTTGATTGGCCAGCATTTCCTCCTGGCCCTTCTAGGCCGCTGGAGGACTGTCTTGTTGATAAGGTGGTTTGAGTGGATTTTCTTTGAGCAGGGGGCAGCAGGGGGCAGATCAGGAAGCAGAAAGGCCTGGCAGACCCCGTCTGGCTGCTCCAATATTACACACACACAACTACATTAAAAGAACATTATTAAGGTTGCAAAGTCAAGCACTGAATAGCTAGGAAATGCCAGATTTAAGGTTGCCTGGGTAACCTTAATTGAGCCCCCTTGTGCACGTGCATTATGATACAGTCCTTAAGGACATGAACACACACTGCTGTTTCCACAGGACACTGCCCCAGTCAGTGCACAGAATGGACGGCAGTCTTTTAATGAGCAGCTATTTAATATTTTCTTTTATCCTCATTCTTCCATGTGGGGCCCCCCGGCCCTATTTACCGCACCCTATTCAAACCCTGCTCTGAAGACTGGGTTGTAAATGTCCTGTTGGGCCTTCCGATCATGCTCATCGGAGGAACGAGTGCCTCGCAGACGTTAATCAGTGCATGTCACAACATCCCTGTGAGATGACGAGGTAGGGTTATTTTCTACATGAGGAATAGAGGCACAGAGAGGTTAAAGTCAGAAGACTCCACGAATGTCGGGTGCCCAATTTGGGATGCCTAGGACCCGATTACGCAGTGTCCTCAGCATGTCACCTGACCAAAGCACAGCACCCAGTGGCTTTCCCTGCAGCTGGGAGCACTCAGCACTTCTGTGAATGCAGCCCCCACCATATCAAGCTGGTGTCAGCAACTTGCCCAGCATCACACAGGAGCTCTGTGGCAGGACCAGTTCCCAGTGGCAGGATTCATCTGCCTTAACCATGAGACCATCCACTCTCTTCCTGCAATCCCCTGCCTCATTCACTCCCCACCTTCCAACTTCTTCTGCTTATGGGGCGGGATTCCAAGAGACAACAAGCCTCCCTCACTGTAGAGCCCCGATTCATGTCCAGAGCAGGTCCGTACTGTGCACTGAATGAGACAAGGCAGAGCTCAAGAAGACACAGATTCACAATCTCCTTGAGCACCTTGGGAGAAAGGAATGGGACATCTGGCATCAGAAGTCTCCCCTACGTTGGGCTTAGCCCTGAGAGTTATTTGAAAGCGGGGAGTTCTATGGTGGATGATTAGCCTACGGGGCTGGAGTTCTCTATTTAACCCCTGACAGGGGACTTTCCTCATCCTATCCTTCATTTCTGTTGTGGAAGGGTCGATCCAGAGTCAGGTTCGGGCTCCAGGGGCTTCACTGCTGTGGCTGCCCACACCGCCTGACTCCTGGGATTATTTTCGTGAGCTGGGAATTGGACTGAGAGCCCCAAACTCATTTTACACAGGCAACCGCTGCTACTCGCTCCCAACTGAGGTTGGCTCGGAACCAGCAACCCCCATAAAGGCGTATCCTGCGAGCCCTGGAGTCCTTCATTCCCTTCAGCTCCCAAAGCGTTATCAGCTGCAGAGATGAAAGACAATCACGCCACCAGGTGACAATAATGTAGCAATAAGTAGATGCAGGCGTCTGCATATTAAAAGTAAGGCAAATAACGGTGCCCTAAGCATGTACGTAATCCTGTGGGAAATAAGTGTGTGAATAATGAATGCGCATTGGGAAACTAAGCTATGTTATTGCGGTAAAGGTGAGTCTATTAATGTTAAATTATTGCACGGTGGTTATTGACAATATATCCTTGACTCCTCTCCCAGATCAGCTTTGCCCACAGGTCACTCAGCCAACCAGCAATATACAGGACCCACCCAGAAATTTCCTCAGTTCACCCGTCTAATCAAGAGCTGGTTAAAGTCGCCCAGCATGACGGCAATGTGTCGAGGGGCCCAACCAAGACTCTGTGGGCCACTGGTATGAGCCCGAGTAGCTTCTTTGGCTCCAGTGCTGAGCAACACCAACTGAGAACCTAGCCCAGAGATTTGTGAGTCAGCCCCAGAGAGACCAGCCCCCAAACTCCCAACTGTGGGAAGGGGCCATGATTCAACTAATTATGCAAATTTTAGACATCTGGGTAAGGGCCCCCCTTAACTGAACTCAAAAGAGGGGCTCAGGGCACGAATGCAGCATAAATACTCGGCCAGTATAATAGATAGATAATATACCCTCCCCCTATCCCCCTCCGTGTCCGTCCATCCCCCCCACATCCCTTTTCACGCATGCCCCAGAAGGCCTTGTCTGGCTAGCGGAAGAGGATTCTGCCGCTGTCAGTTTAATGGCATTAGCTGCAGAGGGTGGGGCTAAGTTAACTTGAATCCCCATAAAAGTTCCTGCTGAAATGCTTTCCCTAAATGAGTCGAGCGCATTAGTGCAGGCAGGGAGCGCCGTGATGGATTGGACTCCTCTGCCGAGCACGGCCAGGACGCAATCCCTAATGGAGTTTTGGCAGAAGCTTGGCTCTGCCTCTTAGAAGCGATTTAATCCCCTGGAAACCTGCTCCCACCCTCTCACTCTGCTTCTGGAAACACAACCAGGAGTGAAGGTTTCACAGCGTTTTCTGCGCTGCCGTTCAGAACCATCCATTTTAGCTTCCCAAGGCCGGGTTACTTGACTGCAACAGCTCATGATACCATTAACACCCTGATCCATCCATCCATCCATCCATCCATCCATCCCCACACTCCCTGTTCTAGCTATTCATCTCTCCTCCCCTCAGCCCCCGTTCCTCCTATGTCTGCTATTATGCCACATTCATCACTGCGGTATCTGAATGCCTGGCAACTGTATCCCACTGGCCATTCAATGTCCTCTGTTTCTCCTTCTCCAGCCCCACTTCAGCGGCAAGGTTGGTTGCAGTGGGAGGGGTGTGGGAAAGGGGGTTGTGAGCCGGCTGGCTGGAGAAGCAGGCTCTGCGAATAAGGTTCTTCCAGGAGTGAGTCCCAAGTTTTGGGGGGATCAACCTCCAAGAACGTTCAGTCTCCTGCCCGCCCGAGCCTCGTGCTACAAGTGGTCTGTTCCCTCACTCCAGGCAGATCATGGCCATCAAGGGAGGTCACCCCCAGGCAAAGTGGTCCTTCTGGTCAGGGGCTTGTCCCTCCAGGGCTTTCCAGATGGGGGCTTGAAACTTTGGTTTGCGCTCTGTACTCAGTGGGGAGCCAGTGCAGAGAGCAGGACTGGCATGCGCTCACTGGCCTGGGCGTTTCAGCAGATAGGCCCCATTCCCTGCGCTGGGTAAGTGGCAGTGAGACTATTAACGTTTGCATGCAGTGAGTGTGCACACCTAGTGGCAAGAGCTCCTTTTGCAGGGCCCTGATCAGCCACGGAGGTGGCTTTGCCACCGGGAACCTGGGTGTTCTTCAGCGGCAGCGTCTGGGAGGACTTGTGCCTTCTAGATACCCTCAAGGAAGAGGGGAAGCAACCTCCTCCTTGCTTTGTCCCAATACAGCACCTCCTCTACAGTGACGATGCCAGTCTCACAGCACGAGTCCCATCGGGCAGATGGGAACAGAGACCCAGAGAGACTAAGTGACTTGCCCAAGGTCACACAGGGAGGCGGTGGCAAAGGCAGGAATTGAACCCCGCTCTCCTGAGTCCAAGTCCTGTGCCTCATTCTTAAGGTCACCCTCAGCCACAACTCCCACTGAAGCCAATGGGCTACTTGGTCTCTTTTTTAACCAATGAGACTTTTCCAGGCTCATTCTGGACCCACGTTCCAAGCCCGTTCTGGAGCATCCGGACTCTGGCTGGGCAGCATCTTCGGACGGTGACGCTGCTGCTTCAGAACACACTTCCAAAGAACCCCTGTCTGTCGGAGAGACCCTCTAGATAAAGGCCTCGCTCCTGAGCGGCTTGCTGACTTCAACCGCCAGGACTGGGTCCCGGCCTTTAAGGCATAATTGCTAGGCAAATCCTTTGCCCCTCCCCTTGAGGTGGTTTAGGGGTACAGTGCACAGCCATGCATTTATCCGCTCCCTGCACTGAGGGGGGGGGCGTCTCCATTTCTAGTGCTAATAGGGTGGGACTGTCTACGATCCACGGTGCGGCTGGGGATGCTGGGGTAACAGGATGGAAGATGCATTTAATAATCCGGGCTCTTATTCCCCTGGGAGCTTCCCCACAGGAGCTGTACCAACACAGGGCCCGATTTCCAGGCAGGCTCGGTAACCAGAACTCCGGCTGAAGTCAGTGGGAGCTGCAGTTCCCTAGCACCTCTGAACAACCAGGCTTGAGACTGGAGGCCGTCTAGCTGCTGCAAACCTACTCCAGGAGAACTTATGTGCTGAAAGACTTGGGGTCAGGGGACTGGGGGCTCCAGACATCAAGGAGCCTTTTCCCGGCACAGCAGGAAGCTGGCACTCGGGGGCGAGGATGGTGGAACCGAAGAGAACGTGAGCAGCCGGTTGGCTCTCCGCATGGTTTGCTCAGAGAGAGGAGGACAAAAGGTCTGAGAGGCAGGGAGAGCTTGTTGAGAGAGACAATCAGAGACGAGAGCAAGCGAGCTGGCTCCTCCCACTGCTCATCCAAACCCTGGCACTTTTCAAGAGGGACCCAGGACCTGACCCAACCTGGTGTGATCTTTGGGCTCCAAAGCAAGTCCTCATTAGAGACTCTGCATCCTTGATGCGCTCTGGCCGGTCTCTTTGTCTAGGGAGCCCTCTCGGCTCTTGGACACTGACCTTGCTCTCTGGCCATTAGGGTCTATTAGTAGGCATTGTGTGATGGCGTCCCAGAGCCCAGCTGTGGGCTGGAAGGCCATTGTGCTGCGGGCTGTAGAAACAAAACAGCGTTTGTCCTCCAGGTAATTACGGAGCCAAACTCCAATCTGCACCCAGAGCATGCTCCGGTCCATCTCTCCGGCTCTTCCCAGCCTCGTCTGCAGCTGATCCAGGGGCCAGTCTTGGTTTCACTGAGGTCAAAGGCAATTCTCCCAGTGACTTCAACGGATGCAGGATTTGACTGTAGGGAGTGTGGGCCCTATGCAAATGAAGATGTGAGGCTCCATCCTTCTCCATTCCCACCAATCACCAGCCCTCCCCCTCCCCGCAAATATCACCCACCCCCAGAGCTTCTCCATTGTCTAAGAGCCTCCATCACCCAGTTTGTAGACAAGGCCTGGCTATAAGTCCTTCCTTGGAAACAGGCCGGGAGGTCACAGATGGACCATTATTCCCCATCAGGGCTTTGGATCCACCCCAGAAGTGGCTGCCTGGGAGAATCCACTCAGCTTTTATACTGAGTCCAGACCAGGCTGCTGGGGAGCGGGCTTTGGGTGGGCCATGAGTGCTGGGTGAAAGCCCGCGCTCCCAGGGTCACATCCCAGCCCGTGGAATCTCAGTGCTTTGGCTTACAGGTCTCCCACTAACCTGGGACTCAACAGCAGGCATGTGCTGACCCTGAGCTTCTAAATCTGCTGCCAATGCGTAAGTGCCCCAGCAACAAAGGGTGCAAAGGGAAAGAAAAGCTCCAGTCAAAGTATGTTGACCTCGACTCCCAGCTGCACCCAGATAGTTCTCAGCACAGCTGAGGAGGGGGATGCGAAGGAGCCATTCATTGCTACATAGGCCTGGTGCTTGGGGGCGTTCAACTGGTGCTCTGCACCGGCCCAATCCTCTATGTAGTTTAGAGCAGCCCCAAGAGTGCTCTAAATTGCACCCAGGTGCCCCTGGCCCTAAGGGGTGGTTGCAGCAGCTGGAGATCACCAGAGGAAGAGGGCATTCCAGCTCTGCCCCCATGCCCAGCCCTGTCCCCTATGCCGGGGTGACTGTTCAGGAGCACCCCACCTGCCTGGTTAAGCCAACTTCAAGCCCTCTTTGCCCTGCCACGATGGCACAGAGCCCTCTTACCAGGGTGGAGGACCTGGGCCCTGATGTATAATTTCCCGCAGCCAAAGGATTACAGGCAGGATCACCTTTGTGGGGCGGGGGTTCCCTTTGACCACTATCTTACCAGTTCAGTACTAGCCCAAGTCACCATAACCTGGGACTCACTCCCACCTGGCTCCTGCTGAGTGATCTGTGGGGCTCAGCCTGCCCCCTGCTGGCATGTGCCTAGATCACAGATGCCCCCTGCAAACACACACAGGGCAGCGTCGGCAGAGAGGTCAAAAGCAGCCTGGGCCATAGAGACAGAAATGAGCTCTCAGCTCTAGATCTGGGTGCAGGTGGACCAACGTGCTGGGGAGGGGGCCACTTGCCCTGCCACTGCCCACTCTGGGGATAGCTGGAAGGCTTTAGTCTCCAAAGGACCCGATCCGGATAACGTTAGCCTCTGAGGGGCCCGATTCGGCTCTCTCCATTGGCTTCAGGGCCGTTTCTCTTGCCCTGTGTTAGTTTTAGTGAGAGGAGAATCATGCCCCAGGACCGTCGCTCCAGCCCAAACTCCTCCTAAACCTGGCCTGTGCAAATTGCTCAAGTGACAACCCCGAGAGCACGGCTGAACCGGGGGCCCGATTCCCCCACTGCCCTGCTGCATACCATGTGCACCATCAATGCACCATCCTGCCAGGCCCAGAGGGGCAGTGGAGAATCGACACAAGGTGCCGGGCCTCGGTCACACGTGTGTGCTGCACGGCAGGTCGCGGTGCTGGAGTTTGCGGTTTGCGGACTGTGCACCTTTCCATTGCTGGGCATGTGCCGCAAGAGGCTGCCATGCTGGGTCCAGTGGGGTGCAGTCTGCTCCGGGATGGGGGGACACACCCAGGCTGTGCTCTCCCCGCTGGGGACTTTGGCCTTTTCTTATTCTGCTGGTTTCCTAAAAGAGCTGGTGAAGCGAAAAGAGAAGTGGTGTAGTCTGAACATCCCCGGCTGCGTAGCTCACTGCGGAGCGTGCTGATCCCCTGTGGATAGGACTCTGTTACTACCCCAGCTTAGGAGCCTTGGCTCTGGGATCAAGCCACAGCTGCTCATGCTTTCAGCTCTGCAAGCCGCTGGTTCGCTCTCTTGTCACAGCTACTCATTGTGTGGGGAGAACCCCACCTTCCCAGCCGCCCCTGGCACGGCGTGGCATCGGGGCATCACAGGGGCCTCCATCCTGCAGAGCGGCTTTGGGGCAGCCCTCCATAAGGAGAGAGCATCGGATCGCCCTTCTCCGTGCCCCGTCCTGGCAGAGAGTTGGGGGGGGTGAAGTCACTCCTCCAACACGCGCCGCGGTGTCCTCCCGGGAGCGTGGAACAGCGGCTGCCTCCTGCAGCACGTGGGAGCAACAGACCCCGCTAGCCAGGCAGAAATAATGACACGAGCACAGCAGAATAAACGGATACAATTAGGAGAGAGCAAAATTCAATTTGTCTCAATCTGTCCTTGGACTCTGTCCAAGACGCACGTGCAGCGGGCAGAGGAGCACACGGGGGAGGGGAATGGGGGGCGGACCCACCCTCCACATCGGAAGACGGGGAAATGACGTGGCAAGGTGGGACACGCAGGGCCCAGTTTGGATCTCATTCCCGTAAGGCATAAAGCAGGAGGCACTGCTGTCAATGGAGCTGCTTCAGGGTAGAAGCGATGGGAGTGAGATCAGGATCAAAGCCCCGGCTGGCTGTGCTACTGACATCCTCCCTGAACATGCCCATAGTACACACCTCAGTCCTTATCCATCACTCCCCCCGCACTCAAGTCTCAGCCCTTCCCGCAGCTCTGCTGCTACCCCTCAATCCTGACCCCAGCTCCCCCTGCTAGTCCAGTGCTGGCCTCCCAGCGCTGCCGATGCCCCTCGATCCTGACCCCAGCTCCCCCTGCTAGTCCAGTGCTGGACTCCCAGCTCTGCTGCTACCCCTCAATCCTGACCCACAGCTCCCCCTGCTAGTCCAGTGCTGGCCTCCCAGCGCTGCCGATGCCCCTCGATCCTGACCCGCAGTCCTCTCTGCTACTCCAGCACCGGGCTCCCTACCCAGAGCTTTGCCAGCGTCTTGCAGTACTGCATTAAGATATGCCTTCCTGCCAGCTGCCCACAATCTCCTCTCCTCTTTCTGCTTCCAAGCTGCTATAGATTGAAGAAAAAAAATAAAAAAAAGACAGCTCCTTCCCCTGTTATGAGGACAGCTGTCAGCGGTGGCTAGTGAGTCCGTCCCACTGCAAGGGAAGACGGGACAGCTACCGGGCAGTGTCAGCACTTGATATTCTAAGCTAGTATTTGTCTTCTGATAGATTTTAGAGGTGCCAGCTGGGGTCATGGCCACATTGGGCCAGGTGTTGCAAATGGAGAAGCGAGGCCCAGAGAGACGGTGACTTGACCAAGGTCACCCAGGGAGTCTGGGGAAGAGAAGTGAACTGAATCCTAGGCCTGCTCTACCTCTAAAGCTTAGGATACTAGGGGTATGTCTGCACTCCAAGTGTGTCACGGCCCTGGATCAGCGGCTGATGAGGCTGGGAAGAGCCGGAGAGATGGACCGGAGCATGCTCTGGGTGCAGATTGGAGTTTGGCTCTGTAATTACCTGGAGGACAAACGCTGTTTTGTTTCTATAGCCCGCAGCACAATGGCCTTCCAGCCCACAGCTGGGCTCTGGGATGCCACCACACAACGCCTACTAATAGACCCTAATGGCCAGAGCGCAAGCTCAGTGTCCAAGAGCCGGGAGGGCTCCCTAGACAAAGGAGCCCGTGTGAGACCGGCCAGAGGGCATCAAGGACCCAGCGTCTCTAATGAGGACTTGCTTTGGAGCCCAAAGATCACACCAGGTTGGGTCAGGTCCTGGGTCCCTTTTGAAAAGCGCCAGGGTTTGGATGAGCAGTGGGAGGAGCCAGCTCGCTTGCTCTTGTCTCTGATTGTCTCTCTCAACAAGCTCTCCCTGCCTCTCAGACCTTTTGTCCTCCTCTCTCTGAGCAAACCATGCGGAGAGCCAACCGGCTGCTCACGTTCTCTTCGGTTCCACCATCCTCGCCCCCGAGTGCCAGCTTCCTGCTGTGCCGGGAAAAGGCTCCTTGATGTCTGGAGCCCCCAGTCCCCTGACCCCAAGTCTTTCAGCACATAAGTTCTCCCCTGGGATATCAAGGTTTGTTTGTTCTCCCCCTGGGTTTCCTCCACTCCAAAGTGACTGCAGGGTCCCTCCCTGCAGCCCCCCGCTGCTGCCAACTTCCTCCCTTTATCTTCCTTTCCCATCTTGTATGAAAAGTGTGAGTTGTGAGTGCTTTGTTGCAGGTGAGCCTTGAGTGGACCTGACTGTTATAAAAAGCCAGTCAGCCGCGAACCAGCTGAGCGGCAAACATCGGAGCGGCTAACAGAGGGAGTTCGCCTGGGGAGAGCCCACTGAGGCTTCCATCTTGCCGGCTTCTCTGAGTAGTTACTACAACACCTGAGGAAGCTCGTAGAAGGAAGGTGATATGGATGGGGAGCGTTCAGCTGTTGTGACTTGCGCTAGATGCGCCATGTTTGTCTTTCTTCCACAGGACAGAAGTGACTTTGTCTGTACAAAGTGCAAGCTGGTCTCCATATTGGAAGAGAAGGTTCAAGGTCTGGAGAAACAAGTATCAACCTTGCGTTGCATAAGAGAAACTGAAGATTTCCTGGACAGACATCAGGACATGCTTCTACGGACACAACGTTCTGAAGATTCAGAGCAGGCTGCGCAGGGGGGACAGAAGGACGGTGAAGAAATTTGGCAGCATGTGACCTCCAGAAGAAGAAAGGGGAGTGTCCATACATCGGAAGGAAGGGAACAGAAGGAGACTCCGCCGATTGGAAGGCATGAGATGCACTGTCCTAGGGATGGGGTTTCCACGACCACCGCTCCCAAGAGGAGGAGGCAGGTGGTGGTGGTCGGGGACTCCCTCCTCAGGGTGACTGAGTCATCTATCTGCCGGCCCGACTGGGAAAACCGAGAAGTCTGCTGCTTGCCAGGAGTTAAGATTCGCGATGTGACGGAGAGACTGCCGAGACTCATCAAGCCCTCGGATTGCTACCTCTTCCTGCTTCTCCACATGGGCACCAATGATACTGCCAAGAATGACCTTGAGCGGATCACTGCAGACTACGTGGCTCTGGGAAGAAGGATAAAGGAGTTTGAGGTGCAAGTGGTGTTCTCGTCCATCCTCCCTGTGGAAGCAAAAGGCCTGAGTAGAGACCATCGAATAGCGGAAGTCAAAGAATGGCTACGCAGGTGGTGTCGGAGAGAAGGCTTTGGATTCTTTGACCATGGGATGGTGTTTGCTAGGCAGAGACGCGTTCCACCTAATGAAGAGAGGGAAGAGCATCTTCGCAAGCAGGCTGGCTAACCTAGCGAGGAGGGCTTTAAACTAAGTTCACTGGGGGAAGGAGACCAAAGCCCTGAGGTAAGTGGGGAAGTGGGATATCGGGAGGAAGCACAAGCCAGAGAGCACAAGAGGGGAGGGCTCCTGCCTCATACTGAGCAAGCAAGATGATCAGCGAGTTATCTTAAGTGCCTATACACCAGTGCAAGAAGCCTGGGAAACAAGCAGGGAGAACTGGAAGTCCTGGCACAGTCAAGGAATTATGATGTGATTGGAATAACAGAGACTTGGTGGGATAACTCACATGACTGGAGTACTGTCATGGATGGATATAAACTGTTCAGGAAGGACAGGCAGGGCAGAAAAGGTGGGGGAGTTGCATAGTATGTAAGGGAGCAGTATGACTGCTCAGAGCTCTGGTATGAAACTGCAGAAAAACCTGAGAGTCTCTGGATTAAGTTTAGAAGTGTGAGCAACAAGAGTGATGTAGTGGTGGGAGTCTGCTATACACCACCAGACCAGGGGGATGTGGTGGACGAGGCTTTCTTCCGGCAACTAACGGAAGTTACTAGATCACAGGTCCCGGTTCTCATGGGGGACTTCAATCACCCTGATATCTGCTGGGAGAGCAATACAGCGGTGCACAGACAATCCTGGAAGTTTTTGGAAAGTGTAGGGGACAATTTCCTGGTGCAAGTGCTGGAGGAACCAACTGGGGCAGAGCTCTTCTTGACCTGCTGCTCACAAACCAGGAAGAATTAGTAGGGGAAGCAAAAGTGGATGGGAACCTGGGAGGCAGTGACCATGAGATGGTCGAGTTCAGGATCCTGACACAGGGAAGAAAGGAGAGCAGCAGAATACGGACCCTGAACTTCAGAAAAGCAGACTTTGACTCCCTCAGGTAACTGATGGGCAGGATCCCCTGGGAGAATAACATGACAGGGAAAGGAGTCCAGGAGAGCTGGCTGTATTTTAAAGAATCCTTATTGAGGTTACAGGAACAAAACATCCTGATATGTAGAAAGAATAGTAAATATGGCAGATGACCAGCTTGGCTTCACAGTGAAATCCTTGCTGATCTTAAACACAAAAAAGAAGCTTACAATAAGTGGAAGATGGGACAAATGACCAGGGAAGAGTATAAAAATATTGCTCGGGCATGCAGGAGTGAAATCAGGAAGGCCACATCACACCTGGAGTTGCAGCTAGCAAGAGATGTTAAGAGTAACAAGAAGGGTTTCTTCAGGTATGTTAGCAACAAGAAGAAAGTCAAGGAAAGTGAATGAGGGAGGCAACCTAACGACCGAGGATGTGGAAAAAGCTAATGTACTCAATGCTTTTTTTGCCTCTGTCTTCACGAACAAGGTCAGCTCCCAGACTGCTGCACTGGACAGCACAGCATGGGGAGAAGGTGACCAGCTCTCTGTGGAGAAAGAAGTGGTTCGGGACTATTTAAAAAAGCTGGACGTGCACAAGTCCATGGGGCCGGATGCGCTGCATCCGAGAGTGCTAAAGGAGTTAGCTGATGTGATTGCAGAGCCATTGGCCATTATCTTTGAAAACTCATGGCAATCAGGGGAGGTCCTGGACAACTGGAAAAAGGCTAATGTAGTGCCCATCTTTAAAAAAGGGAAGAAGGAGGATCCTGGGAACTACAGGCCAGTCAGCCTCACCTCAGTCCCTGGAAAAATCATGGAGCAGGTCCACAAGGAATCAGTTCTGAAGCACTTGGAGGAGAGGAAAGTGATCAGGAACAGTCAGCATGGATTCACCAAGGGCAAGTCAGGCCTGACTAATCTAATTGCCTTCTATGATGAGATAACTGGCTCTGTGGATGAGGGGAAAGCAGTGGACATGTTGTTCCTTGACTTTAGCAAAGCTTCAGACACTGTCTCCCACAGTATTCTTGCCAGCAAGTTAAAGAAGTATGGGCTGGATAAATGGACTATAAGGTGGATAAAAAGCTGGCTAGATTGTCGGGCTCAACGGGTAGTGATCAATGGCTCCATGTCTAGTTGGCAGCCGGTATCAAGTGGAGTGCCCCAAGGGTCGGTCCTGGAGCCGGTTTTGTTCAAGATCTTCATTAATGATCTGGAGCATGATGTGGATTACACCCTCAGCAAGTTTGCAGATGACACTAAACTGGGAGGAGAGGTAGATACGCTGGAGGGTGGGGATAGGATACAGAGGGCCCTAGACAAATTAGAGGATTGGGCCAAAAGAAATCTGATGAGGTTCAACAAGGACAAGAGCAGAGTCCTGCACTTAGGACGGAAGAATCCCATGCACCGCTACAAACTAGGGACCGAATGGCTCAGCAGCAGTTCTGCAGAAAAGGACCTAGGGGTTACAGTAGATGAGAAGCTGGATATGAGTCAACAGTGTGCCCTAGGTGCCAAGAAGGCCAATGGCATTTTGGGCTGTATAAGCAGGGGCATTGCCAGCAGATGGAGGGACGTGATCGTTCCCCTCTATTCAGCATTGGTGAGGTCTCATCTGGAGTACGGTGTCCAGTTTTGGGCCCCACACTACAAGAAGGATGTGGAAAAATTGGAAAGAGTCCAGCGGAGGGCAACAAAAATTATTAGGGGACTGGAACACATGACTTCTGAGGAGAAGCGGAGGGAACTGGGATTGTTTAGTCTGTGGAAGAGAAGAATGAGTGGGGATTTGATAGCTGCTTTCAACTACGTGAAGGGGGGTTCCAAAGAGGATGGATCTAGACTGTTCTCAGTGGTAGCAGATGACAGAACGAGGAGTAATGGTCTCAAGTTGCAGTGGGGGAGGTCTAGGTTGGATATTAGGAAAACCTTTTTCACTAGGAGGGTGGTGAAGCACTGGAATGGGTTACCTCGGGAGGTGGTGGAATCTCCATCCTTAGAGGTTTTTAAGGCCCGGCTTGACAAAGCCCTGGCTGGGATGATTTAATTGGGGATCGGTCCTGCTTTGAGCAGGGGGTTGGAGGACTAGATGACCTCCTGAGGTCCCTTCCAACCCTGATATTCTATGTTTCTATGATTCTATGATCTCGTCCCCTAGCTGGGCTCATCAACAATTAGTAAAATTACTAAAGCCAGCGGGGGCGGAGGAGGAGCCTCCCATCAGGTGCAACTATGAAGGTTGATTAGCCCTTTTTAGCCTGCTCAGGCGTTGGGTGGGGTGGCCACCCTTTCACAGGTTGACGTGGGGGTATGGGTTGCAGGAGCCAGCCCTTAGTTATCTGCCAGAGCCCTCAGGTGGCCAGGAATGCGTTAGCAGGGAATCACAGAAATTAGAGACGGAAAGATCGACCTCTCTTTGCATCTCTAGTGCCCCCGTCCGTTCTCCATCTCCATTCAAGTTCATCAAATCCCATTGAATTAGGGGGCCTATTCCCAGCCCGAGGCGGGATTGTCCCTTACAGGCCATTGTCTAGTGTTCTGTCCAGTCTAGGGGAAGGGGGCTTCCATCCCGTCCATGGGCACCTCCCCCACAATCTGTCATCTCTTGTGAATCTTCAGCATCCTAAGGGCTGACGGAGCCCATTGGCTGCCTGGGGTCGAGGTGATACAATGCAGAGCACTCAGGGTAGGTCCTTTTTGGAACTCAGCCCTGGTTGGTCACAACCATCGGCTGGCTGCTTGGAGGCCTATGAGAAATGAGCCATGTGGGAGGGTCAGTCCAGTTCCTAGGAGGACAGGTGCTGACATCCCAAAAATCGACTCTCCATTTGGGCTTTGCCTCCCCCTTTCATTGGCCGTGTCAGCAGAGGGGTCAGAATGGATAAAGACAGGGCCAGCTGGTGCAAATCAGCCACTGGAGTCCATAGGCCAGATTCTGAGCTAGTGTAAACAGGCTGTCGCTCCACTGGATCCTCAGCTAGCATAGTCAGTGGAGAGAGATGCCATTTTAGATCGGGCTCCAGGCCTTTTGTCTCCAGCGTGTCTGATCCAGCACCTTTCCCCAGCACCGACCTCGTGCTGAGGTCAGTCCTGGTCCCAGTGAGTGCGCCGAGTGGAGGGATTCAACGCCCCGCCCGGGGAAAGGCATGAGCGGTCCGACTTCCGGGACAAATCGCTTAATTCTGCTCTGTACGGGGAGCAAGAGGGAGCAGAGGCAGACGCCAGGGACCGAGCTGCTGAATAATGATCACAGCGCGTTAGCGAACATCCTACCCCCACAGATCAAGGGAAGCGGCCCCCGGAGCCCTTTTCTCCACATTTCAGTGGGCAGCTGTGACAGCTCAGGATATTGCAAGGCATTTATCACTAGGAATGGGGCGGCCAGGAGCGAGGAGTCTGCCGGGTTATCAGCTCGGGGTCAGGCCCAGGCCGTTGATTAGAGAGAGAGCAGAGTGAGCCTGGCACGGGTTCCCCCGCTGCAGAGCACTGGCAAAGCGGAAAGCCAGCAAGGAGGAATAAAGTCACAGCTAAGTACGTATTTCCGAAAACCAATATGTGTGCAGTTGTGTGTCTGGCAGGAAGTCCTGGAGGCAGCTTACAGAAACCCTGTGGCTGGTTCCACCTCTCTATTCATGTCCGGGGGAGGGCTGTGGTCTTAAAGACACTCCGTAGCAGGGGCTCTGTTTGATGATGCGAAGTAGGGCTGGAGAAATCACCAGAAAACTTCGGAAACCAGAGACTTTCAGATCTGTCAATCCATCCCCATGCACACCCATCTCTGAGTAACCCTTCTGCCAGGGGCTGGCTGCAGCAACCAGGGCTGGGTTTAAACATCGAGGCGGTTCTCGTAATATTGCAAACCAGAACTAGCTCATGCCTCCACCCAGAAAACTGAACACCTCCTCTGGGCGCCTCTGAGGGTATCTCAGAGACCCAGGGTCAGCTGACTCAGGCTCATCTGCAGGTATGTCTGCACAGCAACTAGACACCTGTGGCTAGCCAGGCTTGGGCTGCAGTGCTGTGTAGACATCTGGACTCAGGCAACAGCCGGCGCTCTAGGACCCTGCAAGGTTGGGTGGGGGGGGTCCCAAAGCCTGGGCTCCAGCCTGAGTGGGAAAGTCTACACTGCTGTTTTCAGCCCACCGAGCGAGCCCTGCCATCCCAAGCCCGTTGACCTGGGCTCTCAGACTTGCCGCTGTGGGCTTTTTTGTTGTTGTGTAGACACACCCGAAGAGACAGTGCTGCCCCACTGACAAGCACTGAGTTTGTGTAGAACAAAAGAAAACTTATTAAGAGAGGGAACATGGCCTTAATTTGGGAAAACATTGCAAACAATGACTCAGTATGCAGACAATAAGTAAAACACCTGTCCCCACAGTACCTTGGGCAGTGTCCTTTGCCTCAGTTTCCCACCTTGTGACAGCCAATGGCCAAGCGTCCTTGTAACACTTCACTCCCCTTTTCCCTCCAATGCATCCCACTCCCAGCTTGTTGTCCAAGGAGTGCCTCTAGGGCGTGGGTGGTGGAGCACTGTTGTTGTCTCTGATGCTACCGTCGCGGCCAGGTCCTGAGGTTCGTCCGCCTAGCCCCGTCCTCAGCGATGTCCGCTCTTCCTGATTTCACTGGGCAGGGAGGAACCTCACTGCTGCTACAGCCTCTGCTTTGTTTTCACTGCTGCAGCGTCCACATCACCGGGGCTATGGCTCAGCCCCCTGGACCAGCCGATCAGGGATTTCAGCTCTAGTGATCGCAGAATTTCAGCTGAATCTAGTCAGCTCCATCTTTAGACAAATAGCTCCAGGGACCTTTTAAACAACCAGACACAACATCATTCTTTCCCATCTCTACCCCCTGCAGAGCAAATGAGGTTCACGGGAAGGTGAGCCCTTCATTTAAGACATATTAAGTACAGTTCTGCTGCCCTTTAGTTGGCCAATAAGGAGAGTATCCTTTCCTTACCCAACACTTCAGTGACTTTTAACCCCAGATGGGTCACTTTGGCAAAGCAGCTCTGCCCACTGATCACCTAGGCAAAGTATATGTGTCTATGCAGATACAGTCTGATCCTGAGGTCTTTTCCCCCAGTTTGTCAATAAATGACAAGAGAGAGCTCATTCAGACTACCCGCTTGTACCTCTCTTCCCATATACGCCCCTCTAGCTATGCCCCTGCCATCTATCTAGCTCCATGCACATTTGTTTACCTAGTTACCTATCAGTTCCCATACCTACCCACCCATCCATCTAGTCTCATCTTGTCTGTCACTTTCATTGTGTATCTCAAATCTTAAACTATTCTACAGTAACTATCCCAAACGTGGGATCCTAAAGTTGGTCTCTGTCCTAAAACACTTACAGATGGGGAAATGAAGTGCAAAAAAAAATTACGTGACTGAACCAAGGCGAAAGTCTGGGACAGAGCTAGGAATTGAGTCTAGCTAGCCTGAGGGGTAAACAGGTATCATATCCCCGAGACCATCCTTTCCAGATTCTCATTTACTATATAGAAAGCATTTGAGACCCTCTGCCTTCAGCCCTGCGCAGTAAATTGACAACAGCTTCCAATGCGGTTGTTGATTACTCTGTGATTTCAGAACACTGAGACAGGGCACGCTGATACGATTCACATTCACCCCACTTACAGAGCCTCCCTGTATAAACCAAATATAACTAATGCTATAACCACTCATCTCCAAAGACAGTTCGCTCTGCTGCAGCATTTGCCTGACCTTTAATTGCCATATAAATGTCTCTAATTGCAATTGATAAGGGGATTAGCCTGAAAATTGTCCCAACAAAGTAACGTGAGCAATTGCCTGCATGCCCCATTAAGTCAACAAGGCATTCATTTAGCTGAAGAGGGGAAATACCAGTTATCTGAGGTTTGTCCCATGGAATCACCTTTCCCGATTCTCTGCATCATGATTAAGCAGCTGTGACTGCATTTAAAACACTGAAAAGGTCCCTGCACGGTCACATTGGCTCGCCATGTATGTGTGGTAACAGTATTGTTACCTGCAAGCCTTCAAAGATCATGGGTCAGACCCTTGAAAAACCATGAGATTGGTTGGAAAAAAAAATCGGGAGATTTTTTTTGAAGCAATAGGTTTGGAGGTTCTTTTTATTTGCCTTTTGGGTTTTGCATCTTTGGCAGAAATGCTAAATTACATTGTGGATTTGGTTTTCACCAAAAGATTCAGTAGCGATTGGACGCCAAACCTAGTGAACACCTGTGAAAATGAGGTAGGTTCTGAGGCTAAAATAGGGAAAGAACAAGTTAAAAGTTACTTAGACGTCTTCAAGTCACCAGGGACTGATGAAATCATAGAAGATCAGGTTGGAAAGGACCTCAGGAGGTCATCTAGTCCAACCTGCTGCTCAAAGCAGGACCAATCCCCAATTTTTGCCCCAGATCCCTAAATGCCCCCGTCAAGGATTGAGCTCACAACCCTGGGTTTAGCAGGCCAATGCTCAAACCACTGAGCTATCCCTCCACCCCTCAGGGGTCCTAGAATACTCAAGGAGCTGACTGAGGCAATATCTGACCCATTAGTAATTATCTTTGAAAACTCATGGAAAATGGGAGAGATTCCAGTGGACTGGAAAAGGGCAAATATAGTGCCCATCTATAAAAGGGAAATAAGGACTGTGACGGGATCCCCGGGATGCAGCCTGGGACTGTGGGACCACTGTGGGTCCACTTAACTTTCCAGCCTGGGCTGTCTCTCACAATGTTTTGCCAGTGATAAGCAGCAAACCCATCCAGGCACTGTTATCACTCAGCACAACCACATGTGGAGCCCCACAGCCAGCTAGATTGCATAAATGCTCCCAGAGCCACTCACAGATCACACTGACAAAGGCACCAGCCAAATCCCCCCAGCTCCCAGCCTTGTACCTCAGGAGTATACCGTCTTGCACTACTCAAGATGAGCAGTGCTATTTTATTAATTGGCCCATCACTTCATCAATGGAAAGTGGATATACACTAGCCTTTGTAAGCCTGGGCAGATTTACCAAACACTTCAGGCAAACACACTGGTAAAGATAAACAGTTAAACGAATTTATTGACTACAAAAGATAGATTTTAAGTGATTATAAGTGATAGGCAAAAAGTCAGAGTGATTACCAAAAGAAAAGAAAATATAAGCACACAGTCTAAACTCTCAACCCTATTAGACTAGGTAACATCTAGATTAAGCAGTTTTTCTCACCCCACTGGGTATTGCAGTTCATAGTACACAGGTTTCACTCTTGAAACCTGGGCCAGTCCCCTCTGTTGGAGTCTTCAGTCTTCTGAGTGTCCTTGTTGCTTGCAGCATAGGTGGGGGAAGGAGAAAGGCCAAGCATGGGGCCCCTGTGTTCTGTTTTATACCCTTAGTCCATGTGCTTGAAGAACACATGTCCAGGCATGTCTCCTGGGCATTGCTGAGTCTCTCCAATCAAGGTTGAGCAATTCCCGTGGTGTAGCCCCATGCAGGTGAGTCATTGTATTGTAGCTCCCTTCCTGGACAATGGTTGTTGATGGTTCTTTGACACCCACCCGGCCATTGGTTACTTTCCTTGCTGTTGCTTCTGGGGAGCTAATATCTGGCTGATTCCCCGACTCACAGCATAGTTTACTGACAACCATACAACACAATCTCATAACTTCATATGCACAAATGATATGCATATTTAGATAGAACAATGACTTTCTGCAGATCATAACCTTTCCCCTGATACCTCACATGGCATGCTTTATATGAAATATCACAATTATATATAAATGAGGAATATGGGGGTTACAGGGCGCTCCCCCAAGGTACAGAATGTCACAAGGGCAACCTGGGGGTTATAGTCAGCTTAACTTCAGCACAGTCAGTTTAACTTTAGTACCCGGAAAGATAATAGACCAATAATCAAGCAATCAATTTGCAACCATTTAGAAAATAATAAAGTGATAACTAAGAGTTAGCATGGATTTTTCAAGAACAAATCATGTCAGACCAGCCTAATAGCTTTCTTTGACAGGGTAACAAGCATTGTGAATAGGGGGAAAGCAGTAGATATGGTATATCTTTACTTTAGGCTTTTGATACTGTCTCATATGACCTTATAAACAAACTAGGGAAATACAGCCTAGATGGAGCTACTATAAGGTGGGTGCTTAACTGGGTGGAAAACCATTCCCAGAGAGTAGTTATCAGAGGTAAACAGTCATGCTGGAAGGGCATAACGCAGGGATCAGTTCTGGGTCCAGTTCTGTTCAATATCTTCATCAGTGATTCAGATAATGGCATAGAGAGTACAGTTATAAAGTTTGTGGACGATCCCAGGCTGGGAGGGTTCTGAAGTAAATAGGATGAAATTCAATAAGAACAAATGCAAAGTACTCCACTTAGGAAGGAACAATCAATTGCACACATACAAAATGGGAAATGACTGCCTAGGAAGGAGTACTGCAGAAATGGATCTGGGGGCTATAGTGGATCACAAGCTAAATATGAGTCAACAATGTAACACTGCTGCAAAAAAAGCAAAACATCATTCTGGGATGTATTAGCAAGGGTGTTGTAAGCCAGACATGAGAAGTAATTCTTCCACTCTCCTCAGCACTAATTAGGCCTCAGCTGGAGTATTGTGTCCAGTTCTGGGTGCCACATTTCAGGAAAGATGTGGTCAAATTGGAAAAACTCCAGAGAAGAGCAACACAAATAATTAAAGGTCTAAAGAACATGACCTATGAGAGAAGATTGGAAAAATTGGGTTTGTTTAGTCTGGAAAAGAGAAGACTGAGAGGGGACATGATAACAGTTTTCAAGTACATAAAAGGTTGTTACAAGAAGGAGGGAGAAATATCATTCTCCTTAACCTCTGAGCATAGGACAAGAAACAATGGGCTTAAATTGCAGCAAGGGTGGTTTAGGTTGGACATTAGGAAAAACTTCCTAATTGTCAGGATGGTTAAGCACTGGGATAAATTCCCTAGGGAGGTTGTGGAATCTTCATCAGTGGAGGTTTTTAAGATCAGGTTAGACAAACACCTGTCAGGGATGGTCTAGGCAAAACTTAGTCCCGCCATGAGTGCAGGGGACTGGTGTAGAACACCTCTTGAGATCCCTTCCAGTCCTAGTATTCTATGTTTCTAAGTCACTTCAGCACTCCTTGCCTCAGTTTTGCCATCTGTAACATAGGGAGAATGAATGCTACTGACCTCCTTTGAAAAAAAGTGCTTTGAGATCTACTGAGGAAAACCCTAAATATGAGCTAGGTGTTAATCTGAATGGATTGGGCCTCTGGAGATGTAGGTTCAGTTCTTGGCTTGACGGAAAACTCTGTTAGTTTGGTCACTTAATCCCTCTTGTGTCTCAGCTCCCTGCCTACAAAGTGGGATGATATTAACCCTTGTGCATGTCTTCTCTCTCTAGACCGATGGTTCTGCAGGGCGTGGACTGGCTTGCACCACGTAACTACAAGACTACAGTTGGCAGGGGTGGTGCTAGATTAAAGAACCCATTATTAAATCCTTCTGTCATTCTTGTGGCTCTTCACTGAACACTCTCCAACGTACCAAGATCCTTCTTGAACTGTGGACCCCAGAAGTGGACGAGCATCCCAGCGGCAAACACAGAGGTAAAATACCTCCTCTACAGCTGCCCCTGTTTGTGCAGCCCAGGATGGCATTTGCCTTTTTGGCCACAGCATCACCCTGGGAGCTCTCGTTCAGTGATTATCCACCACGACCCCCCAATTCCTTTGCAGACTCCCTGCGTCTCGGGATAGAGCCCCCCAGCCTCTGAGCATGCTTTGTTCCGAGATGTATCCATTTATATTTAGCCATATTAAAACCCATATGGTTTGCTTGTGCCAGCTTACTAAGCAATCCAGATCGCTCTGAATCAGTGACCTATCCCCTTCATTATTTACCATCCCTCCAGTTTGTGTCATCTGCAAACTTAACGACAATTTTCTGTTTTCTTCCAAGTCATTAATAAAAATGTTAGTGTAGGGCCAAGAGCCCATCCCAGTGGGATCCCCCCCACACACTTTTTGATGATTCCCTGTTTACAATGACATTTGGAGCCCTACCATTAGCCAGCTTTTAATCCATCTAATGTGTGCCACATTCATTTGATAGCTTGAAACATGTCCTTAGCATGAAGTGCCTGCTTAAATCCCATTCAATGCCACTTAAGCACGTGTTTTAGTGCTTAGCTAAATCAGGGCCCCATGGCGCGACTCCCTCTGGCTGGCCTCCCAGTGGAGCAGTGAGGAGCCTGATTAAAAACCAGCCGAGAACAATTTCAAAAGGCCCCAGTATGTGACAAGATTGCTGGATGCAGCACTCAAAATACTTTTAATGCTGAATAAATATTGCAAAAGAGATAATGAGGGGTTATTTTACCTCCACGCCGGTTTAGACCGAGGTATGAAATTCCTTTTAGAGTGATACGTTCCCGAGGACAGCATATAATTGCAACTTCATAGGCTGTTAGCAATTCACCAATGGGCAATATTCTTCCTAATTTATCCTGATCAAATCCGGTTATTCCACCCATGTGCCAGCAAGTTGCGGCCAGTCTTGGGATGCTCTGCTCACTGACACTTATTCTCTTTATTTCAGAGTCTGAGGATTTTTGTTTTGAACTTGCTGGGGCTGGCCAGGAGCCACCCTCTCTTCCCCAGGAGATGCCCTCTGTCCTCCAGGCCACTTTTTCTAAATTGCTGCTGTCTTCCAGCTCTGTTGCCTCAGATGGGCAGTGATCTGGGTGGTCCTCGATCTGCATCCCTTTGAAGGTGAAGATAATGGTGATGCCCAGGCAGGGCAAACGGAAGAGCTGGACTCACAAGTGGTCATAAAGTGCTGTGCAACCAAAGGACCGGCCACTCCCGGACTCCACATAACATTCTCCTCAGACTATAATTTAGGGATCCCCCACGTCAGCTTTGACCCCCCCCCCCCCGACTTTTAAAGGCTGAAGGCTGGGCCACCAGTCGGCCAAGGTAATTTTCCTCTCATATATGACACAGTCTTGGATTTGACCTATGATCTCAATGGTGTAATAACTGGAGCGGGCCATTAGTGGTTCCCTGCACCTACATAGTGACCATGGCAACATTTCAGCCCAAGCCTACGCATAATGGTCCACAAAGAAGGGCAGAGATTTTCTGGAGCTCCATGCCATGGGGAACCCCATTCTCAAGAGCTCTATAGAGCAAATGGCCAACTGGAAAACACCTTCTCTCCCTGCTGTAGAGAAATCCAGGTGTGGGCCCAAAGATAGCCGTGTCTGTTCCCGGCAGCTCCCTGCAAGGGGACGGCAGTAGCCTGACTGTATTCTGGACGTTCTCTAGATTCAGAGGTGTTAAGGACCATTTGGATCACCCAGCTCTGCCGGACAAGATTCTTCCCCCACCTGAACCCAGCCAAAATGCTGCAGGCCACCCTCGGCTCTCAGGCACACCAGCACAGATCCAGAGCACCCTCAACAGGAGTCAGGGGGGCTGCGCCCACTGCCCCATTGGAAACACTCGCACAGCTGACCCCCCCGGCCACATGTTGGATTTGGAAAGGGAATGGAGGGGGTTGGGCTAAGGAACAGGAAGAGCAAAACTAATATCAGACCAACTGAGAAGCTGCAGGTGGGGAGAGGAAGCATGGTGCAATGGTTAGGGCGTGGCCCAGGAGAACTGGGTTCTAATCCTGCCTCTGTCAGTGATTGTTGGCCAAGCCCCTTCCTGTCTCTGTGCCTCCATTTCTTCTGCCACCCTTGTAAACTCACTGAGGCAAAGCCTATCTCTTGCTATATTCCCAGACAACGCCTAACACAAGTGGGCTACTAAATAACAGTGGTCACAGGAGGTGTGGTAGGAGTAGCCACTACCGGTACAGGAGCTCGAGTGGTTTTGATCTTCTCCCTGGTGAATTTCCTCTGCAGTGAGGATTCTGCTGTTTGCCTCCAATTCTTCAGTGGCATATGTCAGGGCCCTACCACTTGTGTGTCCTGAAATGTCGTCATTCAGGAGTGGAGATGAGTGAGCCCTTCGCAAACACTCTTTGGGAAGTTTAACTCCCAGATCTCCAGCCCGGGTGGATTGCGTTTGGTCCTTCTTGCATTCAGCTTCTGAGAACATATCCACTGGCTAGTGTTTTTTTTTTTAAAAAAAGTCCCAGCTCCTGGAGACACGTGATTAGGTGGTTGGGGAAAAAAGTACATTTCTAGCCCTCATCATTTCAGAGGAGTGCTGGAATACATGATCTCTGTGGGTTTCAACACCAGCAGGCCCAAACATTTTGATTGGTTTAAAATATTTGGGGACAGGGGGGCAGAGGAGGCAGATTAAGGATTTTTAAACATTTGGGGTTGGCAACACTGAAAAAATAATTCACGAATGGGTCTGCAACGGGCTACCCCCTTGTGGCCGCATCTGGGGATTAGCGCCATTCAGTCCGACGCTCCCCTTCCGACGGTCGCTCGCACCACGTCCCCTCCTTCTCTCCAGGACTCGCAGTGCTCCCGCTTCGTGACTCAGCGCCCCCCCCCCCCGGCCAGGTCTTTATAGTCCTCACCTTCCAGGGCACCAAAGTCCCACGGGATCAGCTGCCCTCATGCCGCTCCAGTCTTCCAGTCCAAGTGCCACGTTCCCAGGGGCTGGTCGGGGAACCCAGGCTCACCCGCTAGTCTGAGTTCCAGCCCAGGGACCCTACATCCAGCAGCTGTGGTCTGCTTGCTCCCAGACCCAGGAGCTATTTCCCTAGACTCCTTGCTATTCCCCTTCTCTATCTTCTGTCCTCTCCCCTGGATTTACCGGTCCACACACGCTCCTCCCACTACTTCCTCCGCAGCCTCCTTCTGTTCTCAGCTCCATCTCTTTCTGCAGGCCCAACCCGCTCCTTCCCCGCTGAATGTCAGCTTCCATTAAGCATTATCGATCCCTGGCTCTCCCCCAGGGGCAGCGTGCAAGGTTAATTGACCTAATTGAACCTGCTCTGCCTTGTGCAGGGTGGACTCCTCACAATCGGGAAGACAGGGGAATGGGTCCAGGAAATGGTTTTCTGCACGAGGTGTTTTGTTCAGCTGTACTGAGAAGCAAGTGCCACCCCAGAGAAGCAGCCCCTAGGGGCACTTCTCAAAGAGAATCCTTTTGCTTGGTCCTTGGGAGGGGAAGAATTTGGACAGAGATCCAGAGACTGCCAGAGTGGCTGGGTACGTTCAGAATGAGCCAGGCCTCTTTGGCTAGTTTCCCACAGGGTGGAGGGGCTCAGCTGAGGGATTCCCAGAAACCCACTTGTCTCACGGCTTGACGGGGGAAAACGTTTGCTTTGGGAGCTCTGAGTGAAACACGCACTGATCGGCGGCTGGAGATGCATTAACCCCAAGGGCAGCCAGGCAGATCTCTCTTCCCAGGCCCCGGCCAGGGAAACAGACGAGCACAGCTGCAGAGATACCAGCCAGTCTCGGATGACACCGAAACGGCTTTGATTCCAGTCAGCACTGGCAAAGTTTGAACCAGAGGAGCTGCAGGCTTTAGCAAAGGGGTTCTGCCTAGAGCCCTTTATTTTGCTCAATAAGTGCTAAATCCATCCCACTCCCCCCTCCAACCTCCCAAGTGGCTCGTGAGTTTTTACAAGCCATGGGTCAATTCCCGGAGACTTTCCCTCTTCCCCTCTCCCAGCCCCACCTCCCCTTGCAGACCTGCATGTGACAGCAACAGGCCAGCCACTGCACTAGACAGCACTCCCTTCACCTCGGGGGAAGCTGACGGAACCAGCAGCCCGGAGAGTGACAGGATCCCCAGGAAAACGTCTGTTTCCTCAGTGAATGGCAGTGAATGCTGGGTCTTTCAGACTCCGTGGCTCATGCTAGTAGAAAACGGGGCTGCGCTGAATGCATCCGATGAAGCGAGCTGTAGCTCACGAAAGCTTATGCTCAAATAAATTGGTTAGTCGCTAAGGTGCCACAAGTCCTCCTTTTCTTTTCACTTAATGGTGTTAGCATCTCAGGGCTTACAGCTTGGCATTGAGGTTGATTAAAGGTGAGCTAATCTGTGATTATAAACTTTCAGGGTAATGAACAAATTGAAGCGAATGGAGAGAAGTTCATACCTCTTCTTGGGCCTGGCTGACTATAGAATCGATGAGACAGCAGCTCATTGATCTCCTCCAAGCCACAGGAAAGCTCTTGGTTTTCAATTACAGCCGGGAGAACGGAGCCAAAGACAGACCCAAGGAAGAAACAAAATCCAGATTCCATCCCTCAGCCAGAGGGCAGGATACAGCTGAGATCAACCCAACTGGCTTTGGGAAACACCGAGCCTGGGAGTCTATCTCCACGGAGGTACCCCAGGGGTGAGTCTAACCAGACACAGGGCAAGAGCTTTCACTGGTGAAAATTAGCCAAGCCCCATGGATGGTTTGGTTCAGGCCAAGAGCTACTTGAGATTCCAATGTTGTCAAGTCTCACAATTTTATCCTGCGATATTTGGTGGGGTTTTGTAAAGCCCCGACTGCTGGAGTCAGGTGGTTGCATCAGAAGTGTAGCTTTCATTGCAAAGAAAAAAGCCAGTTTCTAGCCCTCATGGGAAAGCTTGAAAATATGCCCCACGTGCGAGCCTAAAGGCACAAAAGACAGGAAGCAAAACAAAGAGTCCAGAATGAATTATTCCTTTTAAATCTTGTGATTTCAGCTAATCTCTTCATTGGAGCAGGGAGTGACTCGTGCTTTTTGAACGCTTGGCATTGGCAATAATAATTCCCAGATCTTTTCCTTGGCAGATCTCAAAGTGCTTTTCAAAGGTGGTCAGGATCAGTATCCCAATTTTAAAGATGGGGAAACTGAGGCACAGAGCAGCCCCCCCCACCTCTCCTGAGTGCCATACTGCCTCTATAAGATGTCTGTACATTTCAGGGAAACTAGCCCATGTAGTGGGTCGGAAACAAGAACCCAGTCCACACGAGTTCCCCCTGCACTCTGAGCCCTTCCCCAGCATCCCCTACCCCTTGTTCTCAGTAGCGTTTTGGCTGCTTGTTTTTTTCCACTGGGCGCTCGCCTTGCTTGGTACGGCTTCAAAGTGAACAGGAAAGAGCCACGAAGGAGCTCAAGTGGGTTTTATTCCAAACTTTTTCCTGCAGCCATTCATCAGTGCCCAGCACAAAGCCACTTAAACACTGTCTACTTCTGTCCTTGTGAAGGACTAGAGAGAATGATTGCCATTAAAGGGAAGGGGACTGCAGCAGGCTTTGGGCTGCAGGGATATGGATTTGAGGCCTGACGTGACCAAATGTTTGATGTGATCCTGTTTTTCACACACACACACACACCCCATCTCGTTTGCAGGATAAGATGGAGTTTGATTCTTTTGTCAGCTGGATTTCTGCAGCGAGGAAATCCTAGAGGGTTTGAAAGCTTTAGACACAAATCACTCAAGGCTTTGCCCACCACGTGCTTAGAAACCCCACAGCCCTTGGATGATGGAAGAAACCATTTGGCAGTAGATTTGGGAGGGGAGGTCGTCGTTCTGTTATTAGTGACAGACTGATCAAGGCCTTGGGAATTAAACGGCTTGGAAGTTCTGTTCAGATCATTATTCATCTCATAAATTTCCTCTCAACAACCAGCTTCCTTCCAGCATGCCCAGCAGGAGTCTATAATTAGATTCCACACACACCAAAGAAATAACAGTAATTAATAATCATCTTTTATTGTGATTATTATTTTAGTTTACTTATTTATATTGGAATAATAATGCCGAGCTCATCATTTGATCTCAAAGTGTTTTAGTAGTGCCTACAGATATGTTAGGTGCCACATGAACATATGGTAAAAACCTTAATCTGATGAGGTTCAACACGGACAAGTGCAGAGTCCTGCACTTAGGACGGAAGAATCCCATGCACCGCTACAGACTAGGGACCGAATGGCTCGGCAGCAGTTCTGCAGAAAAGGACCTAGGGGTTACAGTGGACGAGAAGGTGGATATGAGTCAACAGTGTGCCCTTGTTGCCAAGAAGGCCAATGGCATTTTGGGATGTATAAGTAGGGGCATTGCCAGCAGATCGAGGGACGTGATCGTTCCCCTCTATTCGACATTGGTGGGGCCTCATCTGGAGTACTGTGTCCAGTTTGGGGCCCCACACTACAAGAAGGATGTGGAAAAATTGGAAAGAGTCCAGCGGAGGGCAACAAAAATGATTAGGGGACTGGATCACATGACTTATGAGGAGAGGCTGAGGGAACTGGGATTGTTTAGTCTGCGGAAGAGAAGAATGAGGGGGGATTTGATAGCTGCTTTCAACTACCTGAAAGGGGGTTCCAAAGAGGATGGATCTAGACTGTTCTCAGTGGTGGCAGATGACAGAACAAGGAGCAATGGTCTCAAGTTGCAGTGGGGGAGGTTTCAGTTGGATATTAGGAAACACTGTTTCACTAGGAGGGTGGTGAAACACTGGAATGCGTTACCTAGGGAGGTGATGGAATCTCCTTCCTTAGAGGTTTTTAAAGGTCAGGCTTGACAAAGCCCTGGCTGGGATGATTTAGTTGGGATTGGTCCTGCTTTGAGCAGGGGGTTGGACTAGATGACCTCCTGAGGTCCCTTCCCACCCTGATCTTCTATGATTCTAAAGGAAAGGCCTAGCCTCAAAGGTCTATGCATCTATCTATTACAGTGTAATGTCTTCACCTTTGGAGACTCTACGTTGTCACCATATCCAGGAATAAATCATCAGATAGGTGGCTAATACACTTTCAGGCTCTATAAATTATTATCACTAATTATTGTTTTATCAATTGTTATTATTCACAATTCATTGCCAAACAAATGATCATTTGCGCTGAGTTTTCAGCCATCGCGGACATTGTTACAGCTATCCTCTGGGCATGTACTAGTAATGACTGATACGACCCCACGGTATCTGCATCTTACTTTTACTTGTGAACGTATTCCTGAACAAGGGCATAGTGTTTTTTACTCTTTGATCAGTACAAAGCCTGAATCATAGAAATGTAAGACTGGAAGGGACCTCAAGAGATCATCTGGTCCTGCACTGAGGCAGGACTAAGTGTTATGTAGACCATCCCTCACGGGTGTTTGTCCAACCTGTTCTTAAAAACCTCCAATGACCAGAGTTTCCACAGCCTCCCTGGGTAATTTGTTCCAGTGTGTAACTACTCTGGCGGTCAAGAAGTTTTTCCTAATGTCCAACCTAAATCTCCCTCGCTGCAATGTAAGCTCAATGCTTCTTGTCCAGTGGTCAGTGGTTAAGGAGAACAATTTATCACCCTCTTTATAGCAACCTTTTACGTACTTGAAGACTGTTATCATGCATCATGAATGATCAGACTCTCAGGGCTCGCCTACACACAGCTTCTACACTTCTTTAACTACATTTGCTTAGAAAATGGTACCATGAAATTAGCATAGACCCCTAGGGTGGACGCAATTATTCTTATGTAAAATAAGTATCTAAGGTACTTTTATAGCTGCTATTACCAAAACCTCTGAGTTTAAAACCTGGTGTTACAGGTCCTGCTCTGTGCCGATCCCCAGAGGATATGGATTGTCCCAGACCATCTTTAGCTCAAGCTGTAGCAATTCACGAGTGGAGGTCGCTAGTTCATGCCCCACTGTGTTGGCCAAGATGGTGGCCATCACTCGAGCACTGTGCATCTGTAACATACATAACCTCACGACACCCCCGTGAGTTACTGTACTATCGTCCCCCTGTGACAGAGTCGAAATGACAGGTTTCAGAGTAACAGCCGTGTTAGTCTGTATTCGCAAAAAGAAAAGGAGGACTTGTGGCACCTTAAGAGACTAACCAATTTATTTGAGCATCTCGAGCTCACAAAGCATAGGAACTCCCATCTAGCTCTCCTGAATCCCAACCACGCACCCGAGCCATCGGAAAAGCCTCCTTCATGGTAACTCCCTCTGCAGCAAGATACGGCGGGATTCAAACCCGAGATAACTTTTGCACAATGCCCACCACCCTCCGCTAAGCTTAAAGCTAGATGGACATTGGCACCTTTCGGCTGGAATAACTGTCTATGCTAGAGAGCTTGTGTCTCTTTAACCCGCCTGGTATAGTTAGAGCCTGTGTGCAGAGCAGCTGTAAAATGTGAAACCGGGCAGAGCAGAAGAGAAAGACGGCTCGATAGCAGAGGTGACTATGCCAAGCTGGCGGTGTGAAGTGGGAATTAGAATCATAGAAGATCAGGGTTGGAAGGGACCTCAGGAGGTCATCTAGTCCAACCCCCTGCTCAAAGCAGGACCAACCCCAACTAAATCATCCCAGCCAGGGCTTTGTCAAACCGGACCTTAAAAACCTCTATGGAAGGAGATTCCACCACCTCCCTAGGTAACGCATTCCAGTGTTCCACCACCCTCCTAGTGAGACAGTGTTTCCTAATATCCAACCTAAACCTCCCTCACTGCAACTTGAGACCATTACTCCTCGTTCTGTCATCTGCTACCATTGAGAACAGTCTAGATCCATCCTCTTTGGAACCCCCCTTCAGGTAGTTGAAAGCAGCTATCAAATCCCCCCTCATTCTGCTCTTCCGCAGACTAAATAACCCCAGTTCCCTCAGTCTCTCCTCATAAATCATGTGTTCCAGCCCCTTAATCATTTTTGTTGCCCTCCACTGGATGCTTTCCAATTTTTCCACATCCTTTTCGTAGTGTGGGGCCCAAAACTGGACGCAGTACTCCAGATGAGACCTCACCAATGCTGAATAGAGGGGAATGATCACAACCCTCGATCTGCTGGCAATGCTCCTACTTATACAGCTCAAAATGCCATTGGCCTTCTTGGCAACAAGAGCACACTGTTGACTCATATCCAGCTTCTCGTCCACTGTCACCCCTAGGTCCTTTTCTGCAGAAAAGGTGGGGCTTGAAGGCAGAGACCAAGGATGCTTGATATTCATGCAGCAGAAGCGGAACGAGACCCGCTCCATTCAGAACAGGCCTCCTGAGACGGTTTCTAGCATGTCCCACATCCAACTGGGCCTGAAGTGCCCAAAGAACACCCTCCCAAGGGTTATTTTGGGTCTTCAGACTCCAGTGGGAGTCTGGGGACCATGTGGGTTCCTATTCCGCAAAGCGCCCAGCATGGGTGCTGCAGAAATAATACACTACGACAATCAATGTTGCCAACTCGCACAGTTTCTTTCACAAGAGATGGGATTTTTGGATGGGGCTGGAGCCGTCTGGTGATGATAGGAGAAGCGCCAGCCCCCTCGTCGAGTTCAGCCCTGCTGGAAGCTGGCAGAGCATCTCCCAGCCTCTGACCGTTCATGCAGCCAGGAATTAAAGAGCCGTTTTCTCATCCTCCTCCCCTGCCTGGGAAGGGCAGAGGGGGGTGAAGAGCCCCCCCAGCATGGAAGGGGAACAGGGGACCCTGGTGCAGCCTTCCAGGCTTGTGGGAGGGAGTTGAAGAACCTCAAGAGGTGCAGAGTGAAGTGGGGGGCTGATGCGGGGGCTGAACTGATATGGAGCCTGGAGGATGCCACCAGGTTCGAGGAAGCGGAGTAGCCCCTGTGGGCTATTATTCATTGAAATACAATGAATTCTTTTAAACTATTTGGACAATTAATTATGAGATTTAAAAACACACACCGAAAAAGTGATTGTAATGACTGGATAAAGTCTATAATTTTGGAGGGATCAAAAGTATACAAAGCAAGAAGAACGATTTCAAGCTACTTTTGCAATACTTTGAACGTGACTGTTATTTCAGAAATAATATTTGGGGATTATAAATATCATTAGTGCACTGAAATGAGGAAAGCTCTGAAAGGTGGCTGGGGTTGCAAAGATGTCCTTGTACGGTAAAATCTTCGCAGCTCACATAAATCTTTACTGAAAAATCATTGGAAATCTCGATACGCAGAGTGAGTGCTTTGTGTTTCGTGGAAGTTCCCCGTTCATTTTCCAGCTCCGTATTACAAGGCCTTGTACAGCACATTGCTAAATAGGTGTGAATTAAGTTTTCCCATCATATTTTAACTTGATCACACTCCAGAGCTGTCCGCTGCATACTTATGTTGTACCTGGTTACAAGAACTTAACGTAAGTTGTGACGAAGTGGGGATTTTCCCTTGTTATGTTGTATGTGAGCCTATGTGAGTCTTACTGTTGAGCCTATGTGAGTTTTACTGTTTTGCATGAATATTGTGTGTGCCTCAGTTTCCCTGTGTGCTGCACCAATACCTCGGTGGCGGGAATAGGGCTGTGTGACTTTGGCTGAGACCTCTGGGGCAGGTGAGGCTGCTCCAGCTGTCTGTGCCTATGCTATGGCCAGTGCCTTTTGTAACCTGAGACCCAGGAGGGGGATGCAACCAGGTGATGACCAGGTGGCTCTTTGCCCAGGAAGCAAGACCAAGACAAAGACAAGGAGGAGGAGCAGCAACGGGGGTGTTGGAGGTCAGGTCACTGGAAGCTGGGAGTCTGCTTGGGGGGATTGGAAGAGGGGGAGTCCAGGGCGTCTGGACCAGGACTCCCCAAGATGGATTTGACTGAAAGTCACTGATTTCTGTGCTAACAAGTTCTGTGTTCCTGTCAACTAATAAACCTTCTGTTTTACCGGCTGGCTGAGAGTCACGTTTGACTGCGGAGTTGGGGTGCAGGACCCTCTGGCTTCCCCAGGAGCCCTGCCCTGGTGGGACTTGCTGCAGGAAGTGCACGGTGTGGAAGGGGATGCTGAATACTCCAAGGTCAGACCCAGGAAGGTCAAAGCTGTGTAAGCTTCTTGCCCTGGAGACAGTCTGCTCAGAGAGAGGAGACTCCCCCAGAGTCCTGACTGGCTTCGTAGAGAGCAGTCCCAGAGCATCGCCCGGGGACTCTGTGACATAAGTATTTTCCTTTTTTCCCACATCTTGGATGCTTCCCTCCACCTACCTTTGCATTTTTGAAGGGCTACTTTTGAGGGGACATCCAGGCTAATAATGAGATGCCATTAACAGAAACACTACCATTATATTGAAATGATGAACCTCTGGCTTCTTAGAGACTCAGGCTCGGCTCAGATAAAACAAAGACTTAACCATCTTGCATGTTCTCCATTCAAATTCTCCTTAAATATATTTGTGGACCTCCAGCCTGCACCGAGGCCTGATCTACAGATGAAAATTAGGCAAACCTAGCTACGTCACTCTGGGCTGTGGAAAATGCCATGTCCTGTGTGCCATGCAGTTAGGTTGAGCTAACCCCCAGCGCAGACATGGCTAAGTTGACAGAAGAATTCTTCCATCTCCGCTTTTGGAGAAGTGGATTAACTCCATTGCCGTAAAAACTCTTTCTGTCAATGTAGGAAGCATCTACGCTATGACACTGCTGTCGGGTCGACATATACCATATTTCCAGCTGAGCAGCCAGGGGAAGGCATGTGTGCATTAAACGTTGACTTTTCCACCTTGAAATTATCACATACATGTTGCCTGAAGAGCAGAGGGGAGTTAAAAAGTCAAAGACCGAAAATCATGGTTTGAGGATGTTTTTGTAAAATCTCATGATTTGCGGGGATAATCTCGTGATTTTTTAGGCTTTGACATGATTTTCAGCCTCCTGAGGTTGGCAGTCCTGAATAATGGTCCAATAATGGTCCAGACTGGGAATGAAAGTCAGCCCTGTGCAGAGTGGCTCTGATCTCAACTGAGGCCTGTAGACCCTACCATAAC
This sequence comes from Lepidochelys olivacea, assembly GCF_965140295.1. Classification (NCBI taxonomy): domain Eukaryota; kingdom Metazoa; phylum Chordata; order Testudines; family Cheloniidae; genus Lepidochelys; species Lepidochelys olivacea. The sequence goes on from NC_140427.1 coordinate 21,042,826, forward strand.
AGACCGAAGGCCTTGTTTAAGGCCTAGCATCAAACTCTGCACAGCTGTCAATTGCACCCAATCCAAGTAAAGGCTGCAGAATCGGGGCTATAATTTTGGGTACACAAATAATTGTGGGTACAGATAACAGCATTTCCATGCCAGCTAACACAACGGCACCCACAAAACTGGGGGGGTGGGGGCTGAGGAGGGGGCTCTTTGTAAATTTGAGCCCTTATGGCCAAGTTTTGCTCCTGGTTTCTCTCACATAAATTCCACTGAAACTGGAACTGAGCATGGAAACTGGGACCTTAATTTATCTGTTGGCTACATCCTGTGCTGACTCCCAGCTTTCGCAACCTGCTAGGAAGCAGATCAGGCCTCGAGCCAGCAAAGAACGTTAAGCCCGCACTCAACTGTAAGGGCCCATTGAAGTCAATGAGACATAGGCACATGCTTAAAGTTAAGCGTGTGCTTAAGTGCTTTGCAAAATAGGGCTGGTTTGCTGAAACAAGGCCCCAAATAGAGTTCATTGCACATTTCATTTAATCCAACTTCTTAAATAAATAACAACTATTATTAAGAACAGGCTTTAGCAATTACATAATACACACAGATCCTGTCAGATCGCAGCCGCTGCTCTGTCTGTAGTTGGAAAGATGGGTTAGCTTTCCGCTCAATATAATAAGTGGCCTATTGAATCAAAATGGGATCTTGATTTGAGACCCCTCATTTGGAGTGTGACTGATGTATCTGCCGTTTGGATGTGTCAGAGTGGAACCGGCTGAGTAGCTGAGAAACGAACGAGACACCAGAGCACCGAGAGAGCTGAAACAGGCCAGGACAAGTGGAATGAGAGATAAAAGCGGTGGGATCTCTCCATCATTTCTATCTCCCCCCCCCCACCACCACCACCAATTCCATGTCCCCCGGAATGAAGGTGATTTGCTCCATAACTTCAATTCTTTATTCAGGATGTCTTCCTCCTTGCAGCCAGAAGCAGTGAGAAATGGGGCTATATATATCTGGAGAAGAAACACAGCCCAGAAGCAGACCGGGGTTATATCCACCATGACCCCAAATCTGTTTCAGCGTCACTATTTCCCAGGCTAGAGTCCTCCATCCTGTAAGTACGTCCGACATTCTTTGTTCTTAGAGGTGTACGTTTACATTTAGCCGTATGTATATAACATTTCATCTTGACAGGTTTCAGAGTCGCAGCCGTGTTAGTCTGTATCCGCAAAAAGAAAAGGAGGACTTGTGGCACCTTAGAGACTAACAAATTTGTTTGAGCATAAGCTTTTGTGAGCTACAGCTCACTTCATGGGATGCATGCAGTGGCCATTTCTCTTTCCTTTGACACTTAGGTCCCGATTCTCACCTGGTGCGGGCATTTTACACCAGTTCAGAGGAAAATAACAGCACCTCGTGAGAAGACTCTGGAGACTCTGTCCTACAATTTGCTACGTTCCTTCCTAGGCCTTTTTACCAATCTCTGCAGAGAACGTACACTGCTTTGTGCTGGGCTGCAGGGCTGACCTCACTACAGAAGGGCCATGTGCATTTTCCCCGGTGTGCATTGAGACAGGGCTCCCCAGGAGATGCTTTTAACTGGGTCACAACTAAGTTCTGTAATTCAATAAGCTGGCGTTCATCCAGCCAACGTGTCGAAACAGTTAAAACCAGTGACTTCATCTGCCTGGACTTTCTCGCTCTCTTTCTCACACACGCGCACAGAGGAATTTAAAAACAAAACAAACTGGGAAATTCCGAAACCAACCAAATAAAAAATTCACTTTTGAAGGTATTTAAGGGACAACATTCTACTTCCCTCTCCTCCCGTTTATAGACACCAAGCACTTATAAGCAAGAAAATGAATCGTTAAGGCCTATTATAACTCTCAGCCGCTCTACAAAATCGACAAACACGTTCCTCTTCTCAGTGTGGGCTGCATTTTATCTGACGTAACGGTTTGGAGGGCCTGGATAAAATGTTCCACTTTAGTGTACCGCTAACAGTTATGCTCACACCCACTGTGCTGCACATACACATACACACATTGTGCTTTACAGATACACACATCTTGTGTTGTACATAGGCACACACACACTATGCTGTAGACACACACTGCTGTACATATACACATAATGTGCTGTACATATATACACACACCACGCTATACAGACACGCACACCCACACTGTTATACACACACACACTCTCTGCTGTACACACACACTGTTATTCATACACACACACACACACTGCTGTACACACACAGTGTTATTCATACACACACACACACACTCTGTTGTACGCACACACTGTTATACACACACACACACACACTCTGCTGTACACACACACTGTTATTCATACACACACACACACACTGCTGTACACACACAGTGTTATTCATACACACACACACACACTCTGTTGTACGCACACACTGTTATACACACACACACACACACTCTGCTGTACACACACACTGCTATTCATACACACACACACACACTGTTGTACGCACACACTGTTATATACACACACACACTCTGTTGTACACACACAGTGTTATTCATACACACACACACACTCTGTTGTACACACACACTGTTATTCATACACACACACACACACACTCTGTTGTACGCACACACTGTTATTCATACACACACACACACTCTGTTGTACACACACTGTTATTCATACACACACACACACACTGCTGTACACACAGTGTTATTCATACACACACACACACACTCTGTTGTACACACACACTGTTATACACACACACACACTCTGCTGTACACACACTGTTATTCATACACACATACACACACTGCTGTACACACACAGTGTTATTCATACACACACACACACACACTCTGTTGTACGCACACACTGTTATACACACACACACACACACTGTTGTACGCACACACTGTTATTCATACACACACACACACACACTCTGCTGTACACACACAGTGTTATTCATACACACATACTGTGCTGTACCTATATACACACTATGCTATACATACACACACACTGTGCTGTAAACACACACACACACTGTTATACACACACACACACACTGTGCTGTACACACCCACACACACTGGCGTACACACCTTGGAAAAGTGAGTGATGTTTTCAAATTCGTGGAGCAAAATTGTCAGAGGCCTTAGGGGCCTGCGTCTCCCTGCCTTCCAGTGGGATTTAAAACTGTCCCTGTTAACGAACACATCCCAAACCCAGCTGAGGGCCTGCTCCTGCAAACACTTACACACGTTTATCTTTCCTACCTTGAACAGTTCTATTGATTTCCTTGGGGCTAGTTCCAGAAGTGAAGCGTTTGCGGGATCAGGGCTTTGGGCCATGGGGCCAAATGTTCAGGTCTTCAAAGAGATTTCCGTTTTGAAAATCTGGCCCCGATCGCGGGCGCTGAGCCCTGGGGGATCCAGCCCCGATCGCGGGCGCTGAGCCCTGGGGGATCCAGCCCCGATCGCGGGCGCTGAGCCCTGGGGGATCCAGCCCCGACCGCGGGCGCTGAGCCCTGGGGGATCCGGCCCCGATCGCGGGCGCTGAGCCATTAGCAATCCAGCCCTGTTACAGATCTTGCGCCTCCTGAAAATTCTGCTCTTCACGTGGACCAGAAAAGTCCTTTCAATACAAGCCAGCCGTGATTTAGCTCAGAAGCTCTCTCATATTCCACACTCACACAGCAGCCTCCAGATGTCAGCTCAGCCCCTGTTTCCCCTTTGCTATCTCTCCAGCAGCACTAAAACCCCCGCTGTTCCCTGAGAAATGAAATCAGCTGGCCCCGTTTCCCTCCAAGTTGGCTGGCGGGCTTTGTTTGGTTTTTTTTTATTCTGCGGCTGTTAGAGCGGCTATTCTGTGATCCCATTTAAAATCATTGATTTACCACCGAGTCCTCAATAAGCAATTTAGAGCGATTTAAGTTGTTATCTTGCCACAAATCGCATGGTGCTGGGGCGGGGGAGTGGGGGGAATGGAAAGAGAGGAAAAGCGATCAGAGGCCTGGCCCAAGCTGCAGTCATCCTGGCTGAATCCATATGCCGCAGGCTGAATTGCCTTACCTCCCCCTTCCCCCTGAGTGGTGGAGGGGGGAGGTCTCTGCTTCCTAGCTGGTGGGAGAAGCCACTTAGTCCGTGACAGGCCCTTGAGGGAGCGGTGGGATTCTGATCTCTTTCACCCCAGTGAAACCCTCATCGACGTGTGTGGAATGAATCCAGATGTTGAGCAGCGGGAGCCAGAGCGGAATCAGGCCGGGGGCTTTGCAGGCCTTGGAGAAGATCTCGGAGACAAGATTTAACAGTGACTAGTGAGCTTGGCGGGGGGGAGGCAACTTCAGGCATCCCACTGCTGAGCTCCCAGCAGGCGCGTTTAATCTGTCTCAAGTTGGGCGTCCCAAACCGGAGGCTTCAAAATTCACTGGCCAAAAATCACTTGGCTTCCAGCTGCAGTGCTCACAGCACATCCAGCCATGCCCTGGCCTCGCCTCTCCTCTGCCGACCACGCGCTGCCCATTCTACACGAGCCCTGGCTGCGTTCCCTCTGAAGCTGAAGGGTAGTGCCGCAGCAGGCCCCTAAGCCTGGGCTGTCATGAGGCAGGGTGGTCCAATGGTTAGGACCTCAGTTGGGGGATTCAGGAGAGTTGGTTCATGGACTTCCTGCATGACCTGGGCAAAGCTACTTAGGCCAGCACGGCTGTGTCGGTCTGGGGTGCGTGGAACTCCACCGCCCCCCACCCCCACATAGCTAAGCAGGCAAACCCCCCCATGTAGACGCAGCTAGCCAACAGAGAAGTGGGTCTGACAGCATAGCTAATGCCATTTGGGAAGGGAGGTTTAAAAATTCCTTCCATGGGCATAAGCTGCGTCTATACTAGGGGGCTCGGCTGGTTGCACCAGTAGATCTGTATCCACAGAGTCTGTGTAGTTAGACAAGGTATTAGTCTCTCTGGGTCTCTTAGCCCTAAATGCCAGCTTTTGTTCTCACCTGTCCCTGCTCCAGCTGCCCCGTCCAGGAGGCCACAGAGGGCAGCAGAATGCTGACAACTCGCCTGGTACATCACAGCCCAAAACCTGGCACTCTACCCTGGCCATGCTTCCTGTCCCTACCATCCGGGCAGGGAATTGGCAGCGAGATGGCCTGGACTGTGGGTTCCCGGGAGGCACCCAGGGAATTCACTGTAGCTGCAGTTTAAACGGTAGCCACAAGTCTGTTTCATCTGCCAGAGAATAAAAATCACATGGGGACTGATCAGAAGAATGGCTGCGTCTGGCATATCTGTAAGGATTCACTGGGTATTCATTCCTGATTAAAACATCTGAGCTCCCTCTCTGTCTCAAGGCCCTGTCCAAAGCCCAATGAAAAGACTGCCATGGATTCAAAGGGCAGGTTTGTTCTCTCTCTCTCTTCCCTTTTTTCCTCTTTCTTTCCCTCCCTTGAGAAGCAGGATGAGCCAATGACTAGGCCCCAGCATGGGACTCAGCAGAGCTGGGTTCCATATCTGGATCTTTGGGTGTCACTACCCCACTCTGTGCCTCAGTTTCCCCTCCCACCCCTTTGTCAGAGTATAGGCTCTTTGAGACAGGAGCAGTCCCACATTCAGTGCTTGGCTGGGGTTCCATGTCACCAGGGAATCTGCCTGCACCCTTGCCTGGCTTGATCCCGCACGGTCACTGTCTGCCCTGACCTCTACCACACAGTCTCCACCATTCTCTGATCTGGTCACCACCATGCCAATTCTGGCTTTATCGCCATCACTGCAGGCCAGAGCTGAACTGGCAACCGAGCTACAGAGGCGTGGCCCGGACAGAGCCAGCTGCCTGCCCCTGCCTGCTGACTCAGCAGTGTTAACACCACTCCCTGCGTTCATCTGGGTAACAGAGCGCCCAGAGCGAGGCTTAAAGAAAAGGCGACAAAACCCCTGGGGTCTGATTCTCCCTTCGCTCCCCCCTAGGGGAAATCAGTAGTGGAGCCATCGAAGTCCAGGAGGTAAAATAGGAAATCAGAACCAGGCCCCGAGTGGTTTTGGCAGGGATCTAAACCCTCCTGTCTCCGGTGCAGGGACCGTCTGTTTGGAACAGCACCTCGCACGGCGGGGTCCTGGCCGGGGACTGGGGCTCCCAATACACATAGTAAATCACAGTTATCAGTCAGCTAACTTTCACTGATGGAAGCCAGAAGGAAAGCTCCCCGGGAGGACAGGGTATCCCATCACTGCAGGCTTTGAGCCTCTGCTCTGACCAAGACCGGAGACAAGCTAGCAGACCGGCTGGGCCCCTGATCTGATGCACTTCCCATGTCCCTGTCTTCCTCGGATTGTGCTGTTCATTCCCAAGGCAGCTGTGAACTCAGGCTCCGGGTTACATTCGAAACAGCTTCACATGCCTACAGACTAACGCTGAGCTCATTAAGGTCCCTTGTTTGCCCAACTGTTCAAACCCTCCTGTTCTAAGATACAGATCTCAGCAGCATGCATGGGTGGTTTCTCCCAGGCCCCCCTGGATGCAGCTCACTCTACGGCAAGTTGGACTAGTCTCAGAAAGGCTTGATAGGAATTAGCAAGGCTCCAATATTTCATACACAAGCGCCCTCTTGAAATACTTCCACCACACACACTTCATTTCGCTGCCTTCCTTTCTGGTGGGGCATGCTCCCGGTCTCACGCCGTGATTTCAGAAGACTTTGAAATCATGATTCTGCTGGCTCCAGACACCCGGCTAACTTGGTTATCCGCCCAAGGGCCTGATCCGAAGCGACATGAATTCAGTGCGAATCTTCAGTGCAGTTTGAATCAGGCACCAAATTCCTCCCAGGTGAGCATGGGAATCTGGTGGGTTTCCTTCTCCCAAGGTTGCAATCAGAGACCATTGAAAGGTGCTTTTCTACTTCCTTTTTTCCCTCCTAAGTGTATCTACCACCTGATGCTGTCTTTGGGCTCTTTAATTATTTATAAAAAGTGGGACAGCTTCGCCAGGAGAGATTCCCATCTCAGACTGTCCCAGAGACCAGTGGCCCAAGCACTGAGGGGCTGAGTGCCCTCCTAAAGAAGCAAGTGACCCTCATCATCTGTAGGTCTCAGAACAGGTTTCATTGGTGTGAGTGAACTTTACTTATCCCTATTTTACAGATGGGAAAACTGAGACACAGAGAGGGACAGGCCAACATTTGCCAAAGGGGACACTGATTTTGGATCCCTTTGTTTGTGGGTACTCGGCGAATCAAGACCCAGCACTGAGGCACCCAAACTCAGTGGCCACCTGTGGGAATATTGGCCTACGTGACTTGCCCACTGTCTAATATCAGTGGCCCAGCTGAGAATAGACTTCCAGTTTCCCAATCCCCAATCCAGGGCCAGATTTCTGATGATGTAAACCGGCATAGCTCCACTGAAGCCAGCCCACTGAGGATCAGGCCCCAGTGCTCTATCCACTGGGCCACACTGCCTCCAATGGGTGCTCAGCACCTGTCAGGATCAGGCCCTTTGTTAGCAACCCCTTTTCCATGTGCAAGTCACAGTGAAATTATTGTCAGTTATATTCCCATGGCACCAACTGAGATTGGGGCCCCCCTGTGCTGGGTGCTGTACATATGCGATGGCTGCCATCTTGGCCAGCACTGGGGACTGGACCAGGAGCTCCTAGAGCTAGAAACATGCATCTCTGGAGCATAAGCTACAGCACCAGGCCCTCCGATTGAGAGCTATCCAGACTCACACACTCTGGTGAGGGCAGCAGGAGGGGCTAGCCGCCTGAGTTAGGGTTTTAGCCAGGATCGTCCTTGGGGCAGCTGGTCCGTCCCGCTCCCACAGCTACAAAGTTCTGTGTCGCTCGCCAGCTCCATCCCAAGCAGCAGGGATGTGGCAGCCCCCCCTCCCCCCCCACAGCTTGTGTTTATCCACAATCTCCCCCCACCCCAGCCTCTCCATGCACTCCAGGCTGCCGGAGAAGTGCCGAGCTTTGCTCTGAAAGGCCTTTTTCCCGCCCCCGCTGCGGCTCCGTTAGCCCCAGACAACATCTCCCTCTTCAGGAGCGTCAATCACGTCTCAGGTGCGTTCTCCTGCCTGAGCTAATGCCTAATCCCAGCTCCTGCCACCATAACGATGAGCGCGCTGTTTCCCTTCCTAATTGCCCCTTGTCAGCCGGGGTTTCCCGCCCGGCGTTTCATGTCATTGCAGAAGACGTTCCCCGGGCTGAGTGGCATGGATAAATAGCAAACGAGGGTTCCTCTGTACTCCGGCGGCTCGTTCCCGTCATGGCCTCGCCGGTTGGACACAAACTCAGTGCCCGGATCGCAAACCCCAGGGGGGAAATCAACCCTCAGGCAGGAGAGAAGCCCAGAAAGTGGAGGGGAAGGGAGTGCAAAATGTGGCATTCATCTCTCACCCGCTGCTCAGCCCACATGGTTCTTTCTGGGGGGTGGGTTTGTTGGCTGATCAATTTAATGACAGACAGTCCAACTGTTCGGACGCACTCCTTGCATGTCTAGGATGGGGGGGGGTTCGAGTTTGTGATTTGCTGCAGGGTTCCTGTGGGACCTTCCAGCATCAGTACGATCTTTAGAAAAGAGGTCCATGGTGTTTCCATCATTTTACTGAAGGGGAAACTGAGGCCTAGGGAGTGGCGGGGATGTGCCCAGAGTCACCCGGAGGGCCAGAGGAAAAGCCAAGTCTCCTAACTTGTAGCCCAGTGCTCTGGCCACCGGGCGACCTGTTTAGTTTGTGCTCGTCCTGTTCCAACCTGGCAGCAGGACGTGTCACCACATGGGTACGATGGTTCCACCGGTGCCAGCCGGGCCTTTCCCCGAGGCACCCGGCAGGAAAGCACTCGTCTCCCCCACTGGTGGCAGCCGTCTGGGGACCACCCCGGATGAACCCAGCCAGGGGCCTGAAAATGCCACTGATAAAGAACAGAACCAGAAAACAATCCTATAACCATGGAAAGCTAGGCTTCTGTCTTTTTTCTATGCTTATCTGTCTTTTCCCTATGTTTATGGGTAGAAAGAATTTGAACTATGTGTAACCTGTACTCCCCGTTTGGGATAAGAATTCTTTGTACAGATGGGCCTCCATGTTCATACCTCAGGACTCAGACCAACAGGGGTTGACCAGTTTGAACTGGAAGAGATATCCCAAAGTATGTTGAACCAAGCTATAAAAGCTCTACCTTGTTCTTTGTTCTGGGCTTCGCCATATTCCTCTGTGTAGGAATTGGTGAGCCCTTCAGCTGTCGTATTTGCTAGCATTAAAGTGCCTCATTTTATCTGAGAGTCCTGACTCTGTGTTTGTTTGGCTAACACAGAAGTCCAGGGAAGGCTACCCTCCCAACCCTAGACGGGAGGGAAACCCTTTTTCCCTAACACCACCTGGCTCAGAGCTGTGGAAAAGCCTCATCCCCCGAGCGCCGTCGCTAGGCCCACCGAGCTGCCGGTGCAGACGCAGCGATGCCAACAGAAGAACGTTTCTGTTGACCTAGCAAGCGTCAGTGCGGGCACAGGAAGTGGTTAACGCCAGAGCAATCCCGGCATAGCCCTACCCTGAGGCTTTGAGCTTTCAAGCGGGAAGTGTAGTGCAGAGCTTAAACCGTTAGCCTGGCTCTTGAAAGACCTGGGGTCCGGTCTCTGCTGCCCCACAGGCTCTATGGGGGGGCCTCGGACAAGTCACTGGGCCTCAGTTGAATGTACATGAGAACAGCCACACGGGGTCAGACCAATGGTCCATCTAGCCCAGTCTCCTGTCTTCTGACAGTGGCCAATGCCAGGTGCCAGAACAGGGCATCATCAAGTGACCATACAATATCAGGGTTGGAAGGGACCTCAGGAGGTCATCTAGTCCAACCCCCTGCTCAAAGCAGGACCAATCCCCCATTTTTACCCCAGATCCCTAAATGGCCCCCTCAATGATTGAACTCATGACCCTAGGTTTAGCAGGCCCATGTTCAAACCACTGAGCTATTCCCCCCCCCCATCCCCTGTTGCCCATTCCCAGCCTCTAGCAAACAGAGGTTAGGGACACCCAGAGAGTGGGGTTGCAACCCAAACACTGCTGGCTAATAGCCATGGACAGACCTATTCTCCATGAATTTATCTGTTTCTTTTTTTAACCCCGTTATAGTTTTGGCCTTGGGTGGATTAAGTCTGTGCCCACTGAATCACTGTCATGTCTGGGTGTGACGTTATTGACATAAGCTGGGACCGTAGAGATCATTGTTGCATCCAAGGTCCCGCAGTGGCACCAAATCTTGTATAAAGGGGGTCAAATGAGGTGTCTAAGACCAGGTCATGGTTTGCTGGTTATGATTATGCTGTCTGTATGTGTGTGTATCATTTTTGTAGTTGAAGTTATGAATATTGGCTCAATACTGTCTGTATTTCAAATTTATGCTATGCTTCTGGGTGATACCCCAGACAAGTTGGTGTCAGCTCTGCCTAGCCTGCTTGGTGGCCCATTAAGGACCATCAGCTACACAACTGACTCAGTGAGAGAAGGCAGATACGCCTTGGGACTCAGCAAAGTATGCAGGGACTTGCTTATGTGACTCCAATCTCCATTTTGCTGTAATTTTCCACAGTAAGAACAAAGAGGTGTTCTTACAGCTGGAAAAGACTATAAAAGGCTGATGCCTCGTCTCCATCTGGTCTTCAGTCCTGCTTTTTACCTCTGGAGGGACTTTGCTACAATCAGAAGCTCTAAACAAAGGATTGATTGATGACCATCCCAGCTGTGGATGTTCTCCAGAGACTTGATCTGAACCTGCAGTTTATTCTATCACTGCTGCAAGCCTGAACCAAGAACTTGGCCATTACTGTATGTAATTGATTCTGGTTAACCAATTCTAGCTTTCATCTGTATCTTTTTCGTTTTATGAATAAACCTTTAGATTTTAGATTCTAAAGGACTGGCAACAGTGTGATTTGTGGGTAAGATCTGATTTGTATATTGACCTGGGTCTGGGGCTTGATCCTTTGGGATCGAGGGAACCTTTTCTCTTTTACTGGGGTATTGGTTTTCATAACTGTTTGTCCCCATAATGAGTGGCACTGGTGGGGATACTGGGAAACTGGAGTGTCTAAGGGAATTGCTTGTGTGACTTGTGGTTAGCCAGTGGGGTAAAACCAAAGTCCTCTCTGTCTGGCTGGTTTGGTTTGCCTTGGTGAGCATAGAAACCCCAGCCTTGGGCTGTGACTGCCCTGCTTGAAGCAGTTCGTCCTGAATTGGCACTCACCGTTGGGTCCCGCCAGGACCAGCCTCGTTACACGGGGTGAAGGAGCTGCCAGCTCCTCCTTTGCTCCGCTGTCTCCTTTGCTCTGCTGTCTCCTTGGCATGACCCCGGAGCTGGGATACCATCCAATTCCCGAGCAGCCCTGCATCCTCCACGGGAAGTTCAATGGGTCTGTCAATTGCATCATGCAGCCACTGGAAAAAACACAAGGGCCACAAACAACTCGTTAAAATCCAGAGCTGTTCGAATCCACTTCAGAGCTACCTTGTCCTTCCCCTCTGCTCCCTCCCCAGGCGAAATCTCCCATCACGATGTGACATTACAGCAAAGTCTACTTAAACAATTAACTGGGAACGGTCCTGCAGAGAGCAGAAATGTAACACCATAAAACGGTACAGATGCTGCTTTTATCGGTAAGCCCTTAAAAAGGCGGAGCAGGTCAGGAGAGAGGATGTTAGCAGAGTAATACAAGGGAAACCTATTAAAACCAATCACTGGAACAAGATGCGGCTTTGCACTCCTGCCTGGGACACGTGCCGCGTGTGAAGGGCCCGATCCAGCAAAGCACATGCAGAAATTCCATGGATTCCTGGGTTCCAAGGCCAGATGGGACCACTGTGATCCTCTCGCCTGACCTCTTGGATGACAAAGGCCATAGGACTTCTCTGAATAAATTATTCTTTGAACCTGAGCCTCCCTTAGAAAAAAAACGTCCTGCCTTGATTTAAAAGGTGCTAGTCAGGTGGTAAGTTGTTCCAGTAGTTAACTATCCTCACTGTTAAAAATATAAGACTTATTTTCCAGTCTTCTGTAGCGTCCAACCTTTGGATCTTGACTCACCTGCTTAAGTTTAAACATGTCCATCAGTGCTTTGCTGAATCAGAGCCTTGAGGTGACCAGGGCCCCGAATCAGGGAAGCATTTAAGCACTTGCTGAACTTTAAGTGCCACTGAGTTAGGGTTTGAGTTTCAGTCCATGCTTTCCTGCTTTTCATTGTCTTCTGGGAGGTGTTGCGTGTCCTTGTCTCCGACTACGCTGAGGGCATTCAGCACCACGTAAGACCGAATCTTCTGGGCTCAGATTCGTTTCCGGCATAATTGGGCACAGTTCCAGCAAGGCCAATGGAGTTGCACTTTCCTACCCGAGCGATGGGCTTGGATCTAAGGCCAGAATTTGTCAGAGGATTCAGCACCTGTAATCCAGTGCCAGATTTTTCAAAGTGCCCAGCACCCAGCAGCTCCCATTTGGGACCCTTTTGCCTAGGTTTCCAGCATAGCTGAAAATGAAGCATCCCAGATGTGGCATGTACTTTTTATCAACCGGCTCTAGAAATATCATCAACCCCAGTCCAGAACACCGAGTTAAAAATACAGGTGTCTCACATATACAGAGTGGCTTTAAGGGGAGCTTTTAGTAGAAAGAGTGTCCAATGGATCACATGCTACCATGAGTTTTAGAAGGCCTGGCTTCAAATCCTTATTCTGGCACAAACATCCTGTGTGACCTTGGGCAAGTCTTTTAGCTGTTTGGTGCCTCAGTTTCCCCTTTTACAATGAGGGTAATAGGCCTGTCCTGCCTCACAGGGGTGTCATGAAGTTAGTACATTAAAGATTGTGCAGTACTCAGATACTATGGTGATGGAGTCATGTAAGTACCTTTGACAGATCTTCTTCAAATGACTTTTTTGATGGGAAATGGCTTTTCAGCGAAACAGGATTTCTGGTGGAAAACTTTCCATCCTTGTCTAAAAAAAATGGTTGAGTATTTCATTGATAAACCAAACCTGTCCGGGCTTTATGGCAACTGAAAATGGAAAGATTTCCAGTTTTCAGCGAAACCCCAACAAATTGCAAAGAAATTTCGCAACAGAAATATGTTTGCAAGGCAAAAAGCTCGTTTCCTGACCGCCTTCAGTTTTCAATGTTAATGATATTATTCTTCATGGTAGAATAGCCCCATCCGCTTAGTAGTCTGAGTTATTGTTTCTGGTGGGAATGTACAAAAGCGTGCAATCCATTATAGAACTGGCTGCAATGTCTCTGGCTTAACCATTTTTTAAAAAAACAATCACTCGTCTAGACTGGGGGTTTCTTTATAAGCCTTGGGTTCCCCCCCAGTCAGCCAGTTACCAAAACTCTGGGGTCTTGTATATTGTTCTATCTGGGAGGAGAAATTGGGGGTGCAGTCAGGTGTTCCTTTCATGCAAGCTGGTTTATTTACAAAGAACGTAAAATGCCCGGTTTCCCTGAACACAGGAGGAGCAGAAGAACAGAAGATAGTTTTGCGGCTCACGGCCCACGCATCTTCCAGCCAGTTTGCTCAGGCTGTGTGTGTCTTCTGCCCCTTCTCAGTCTGTCACTCCCCCTCCCTGGCTGACACATACACGCCCTTACATAAGAACGGCCACACTGGGTCAGACCAAAGGTCCATCGAGCCCAGTGTCCTGTCTGCCGACAGTGGCCAGTGCCAGGTGCCCCAGAGGGAATGAACAGAACAGGTCTTCATCACATGATCCATTCCCCTTTCGCTCATTCTCAGCTTCTGACACCCTTATCCAAGGACAATAATACCCAGTGGTGACTGTTAGGATATAGATATTCAGGTCTGTCTGTAAAGGCCCGTACTCTAAGAATTTAGGTGTATTCTTATCACTTGGCTAGTTCTAGAGGTATGAAAGAAAGAATCAAAATCACTGTCTGCCGGTGTAAGGGCCTTCTCTTACTGTGACAGTCTGAGGCCCTGTTCTTAGGCTAAGGTCTTTGGCTAAGCAGCAGAGGCAGCCATAAGCTGGGAAGCGACCGGTCACCTCCTCACATCCCGAACTAGTCACATTGAAATAAGGAGCTATTCCGCTGTTAGGATACAATCCTGTCCTGATAGTTCCTATCACCTCCAGAGAAAGGGAAGTGCCTAGAAGATGTAAAAGGAAACTTAGTTTGATAGCATCCTGTCTGGCAAGAACTCACTTATCAATAGCTGGGATGTGAAATCCTCACTTCTGTATTGTTTTGTCATTATAGTTCCCACTTTGCTATTGTTTGTCTGTATAATCTCTGTCTGGTTCTGTGATTGTTCCTGTCTGCTGTATCATTAATTTTGCTGGGTGTAAACTAATTAAGGTGGTGGGATATAATTGGTTACATAATCATGTTACACTATGTTAGGATTGGTTAGTTAAATTTCAGGAAAATGGTTGGTTAAGGTATAGCTAAGCCGAACTCAAGTTTTACTATATAGTCTGCAGTCAATCAGGAAGTGAGTGGATGGATGTGTGGGTGTGGGAAATGGGAACAGGGAATGGGAGTAAGGAAGTTGGAATCATGTTTTGCTAAAGGGGGAAATGGGAACAGGGACACAGGTGTAAGGCTCTGTGGTGTCAGAGCTGGGAAGGGGGACACTAAGGAAGGAAACTGGAATCATGCTCGCTGGAAGTTCACCCCAATAAACATCGAATTGTTTGCACCTTTGGACTTCGGGTATTGTTGCTCTCTGTTCATGTGAGAAGGACCAGGGAAGTAAGTGGGTGAAGGAATAAGCCCCCTAACAGTGACTTCTGTCCACACAGTCCAATTCCTGGCATACCCCCTTTGCCTTAGGTGGGGGCTGCTTTGCCATCTCTTATTGCAGGTCACACCCAAGAGGTTAAAGAAAGTTTAACAAACCCACAAGAGGCCAAACCTTCCAAACCACTGTGTCTAAAGTCAGATGTCTTGGGGGTCAAAGATGCAAAAGTGCCTAGTGATTTTCAAGGCCCAACTAGAGACACCTAAAAGAGGCCTGATTTCAGGGGATGGAAGCTCAGCCGGGGCTGAAAATCAGGCTTTTTGCAGGGGGCTCAAATTGGGTCCCCCCCAGAATGGTGCGATCTAAACGCATTTTCAAACTCAACCAAAGCATTTAAGCACCAGCTTAACTGAGCCCATTGCAGCCAATGGGATTCAAATACAGGCTTAAAATTATTCCAAGAAGAATTAGGCACCAGTTCTCTCTCTCTCACATACACACACACCATGCAACTGCTGCCCTGTATGCTGGACCCAGGGGGATTATTTTACTTTTTTAAATGGCACCAAAGCCTGCAGGATGAGATCTCCCCGCACTGGGCCGGTTCCATCTCCTCTGTCTCTTTGGAGCCCTGCTGTCCGAGTCAGCTGTTAGTTCCAAGCATCAACCACTGAGCATCTAACAGAGGCTAGGAGACAGCTGGAGTTTCTTGTGCAATGAATAAGCTCCCATGCCGCATTGACGGTGATAAGCCCCGGAGCTCTGAGTCTCTCCCTGTCTTTTTTGTCCTCCCAACGTGTCTAAAGATGCCTGCCGCAGACACACACGCATGGGGCATTGTTCCTATTCGGAGATGGAGGAGTTAACCCGCAGGAGTCTGCTGAGAGCGATAAGGGAGAATGAGGTGAACAAGTCAGTCGCTGAGACCGGAGAGAAAGAACAACTCCGAGAAGAGGACAGATCAACACAGAAATGGCATGGACAAGACACAGATAAACTGACCGCACACACTCCTGTTGGCTCTTCTTAGATAAGGGCAGGGCATAGCTGCTGCCTGGCACAGCGGGCATGGAACCAAGGCAGGGACTTCACTGCCAACAGAGTTGATGTTGGTGTCAGGCATTGAGGGGGCTCCCTGGGGTGGGGTGGGGTGGGTGGGGACAGTCTGTGTGCCGGGATCAGATGGGGAGGAGGCTGCCTCGGACTGGCGGTGGTGGGATCAGTGCTGGGATCAGATGGGGAGGGGGCTGTCCCAGACTGGGGATAGGAGAGTGTGGACCGGGGTCAGATGAGAGAGTGTTCATTATCCCATCCTGGGCCAGACACAAGGAAATACTAGCCTGGATAGCTGGTGGCCAGAACTCCTTGTTCTTATGCCACATGCCCAGCCAGAACCCCACCCCCCAGGAGTTGAACAGCCCCATGCTTGAGCCAGTGCATCACCCCTCCTAGCTCAATCTCAGCCCCTGCCCGATCTTTGCCCTCCAGGTCAGCCCCCTCTGTAGGACAATCCTCTGATACCACCCCCTAGCCCTGAGCCCCATTTCCCAGAGCTCCCTAAGCCCACCTCCAGCGGTGAGCCTGGGTACAACACAGCCTAGTTACGCTGAGCACAGCCACATTATCCTTTATTGGTCCTTTGGTATCACAATTGCATAATGTAGCTGTGGAGATTGCTCGAGGGTTCCCTGCACTGGAGAAGCCCAGCAGGATGTGGGGCACTGCCCAAGGATGGGACAATGCGTCGCGGTCCCTGCCGGACCTTGCAGTGAGGGCACAAAGTTGGGCTGGGAGGAGGGTAGACAGAGGGGAAAGAGAAGGAGCTTGTCTTATCTATTGATAACAAGACATGGGGCCTGAGCCCCATTGCTCCAAAGGGTCCCCATGGCCCCCACTCCCTTAATCACTGCATTGCTGCTGGATGTGGACCACAAGGAACTACCGGCTCTTAGCTGGTGTGGAACAAACCACCAGACTGGCAACTAGGAAAGCTGGCTTCTAGCTTTGTACAGACCTGGAGCAAGTCACTTCCCTCTGGGCTCTTGTTCCTCCTCCAGCCTTTGTCTGCTTAGCCTGGAAGCTCTTCAGGGCGGGGGTTGCCTCTGATCGTGAATGTATCCAGCACCTAGCACCCTAGGGCTCTGACCTCCACTAGGGCCTTGAAGGGCTGCCATAGGAGGCTAATAAACTTTGTGACGATAGATGAGGCACTGCCCCCTCCCTGTGCCTCAGTTTCCCCCCATGCAATGGGAAGAGCAACGCACTTTGAGATGTGCTGGTGCTGGGTATTGTAACTACAGCCACAATAGCCTGGCCTCACGGAGCTGTTCTTCCTCCCGCCGGGGCAGTAGCCAGTCATTCCTTTTCCTCTGATAGTGTTGAGCTGCTTTCTGGCTCCCCGGCTGACTCCAGAACTCATCACAGGAGGAGGTAGCCAGGCCCCAGGCTTCCCAGCCCACGTGTGCCTGACAAGGTGAATCGATTGGGAAGCGGGAAGCGAAATCAATGGCAGTGTTATTGCTTGATGAGCCAGCCGAGAGCCAGCGACAGAGTCACTCACTGCACGAGCGGCAGGTGGATTAACCAACGCTGCATCATGTAAGGAGCTCTTCAGCTTTACAAGGTATCACATCATGCCCAGCACAAGTCTGAGCCAGCCTTTTTGTGAGATATCTTAAAATCACAGAAATCCAGGGCTGGAAGGGACCTGGAGAGGGCATCTGCTCCAGCCCCCTGCACTGGTCCAGGGCCAAGGGTATCAAGACCATCCCTGACAGGTGTTTGTCTACCCTGGTCTTAAAATCCTGCAATGACGGAGATTCCACAACCTCCCTAGGTAACCTATTCCAGTGCTTAACTAAACCTGGCGTTCCTAATATCTAACGTGAACTCCCTTGCTGCAATCTAAGCTGATTCCTCCTTGGCCAACCCTTGGTGGGCATTGAGAAAAACTGATCACCGTTCTCTTTATGACAACCTTTTGCATGTTTGAAGACTGTTTTCAAGTCCCCCTGCAGTCTCCTTTTCCTGTAGACTAAACATTCCAAGTTCTTTCAGCTTCTCCTTGTAGGTCCTGCTTTCTAAACCACTTAGCATTGTCATTGCTCTTCTCTGGCCTCTCTCCAGTTAGTCCACAGCTTTCTTCAAATTTTGTGCCCAAACTGGACTCTTTACGAAAGGCTCAGAGGAAATTAAACTAAGGAAATTAAATGCCCAAATACTTTGTTAAGGTTGCCCAGTGGTGCCTCGTACCCCTCCCAAATGTGAATTGTTGCTCGCCTTAAACCTCTGAAAACCGGAACGCAAAGTTAGGGTACATGCTGCCATCAGAATGGGGCAGAGTTAAGGTTGAATGTCTGTGCACTTTAATTCTGTATTTCCTCGCTTTGAGAAGTTTACATTTAAATTTCCTGGACTCACTATTTCCTGGTTGTCAGAGATTTGAGTCTGGCTGATTCTTCGATAAAGCCGCGTGTGCGGCTGAGCCCAGTGAGTTACAGGGAGCCCAACACACAAGCTTCTGCTTAGGAGTCTCTCCTTCCTTGGCCTGAATCCCCATGGCACACGCTCCTAACGGCCCTGCTGGTTTACCTAGTGATGCGATATGTATCCTGTTAAGCCAGAATTAAATGCCTGTCTGGGAGCTCTAATGACAAGCCTCACTGGAGCCATTTGGGAGTAGCGCTCACTTAGGCAGCGACGAGGTGGGTTGCCAGCTTTCAGAGCGGACGCAGAACAGCCCGATGGAGCCTGTGGCTCCCCTTTGCACAGGCCACCCCCTGTGTGAGATTGTATGCAGATTATTTAATGAGCTCATTTGTATCCATGTAAATAGCAAGCGTATGATCAGACTTCAGGGAGCTGCACGACCCCATTTGTTCTCTCGGTTTGGCCTGACCCTAGTGAATAGGAGCAGGAACCATTCAGGAGGCTGTGTCCTGTACTGAGCTGGCTCATGGGCTTCCCTGGCCACCATCCATGACCCTGAACTCAGCCTCCGTCTGTGATGATCTGGGCCCAACCCTGCTCCCAGTGACGTCAATAACACAACTCCCATTGTCAGAAAGGGAAGCAGGACCCGCCTGTTAAGGAGCTGCCGTGCGTTTGTGCCCGAGTGTGAGTTCACATGCGAATGTGTATAGATGTGTGTGCACTCATGTGTAAAAGAGAACTAGATAAATTCATGGAGGTTAAGTCCATTAGTGGCTATTAGCCCGGATGGGTAAGGAATGGTGTCCCTAGCCTCTGTTTGTCAGAGGGTGGAGCTGGATGGCAGGAGAGAGATCACTTGATCATTACCTGTTAGGTTCACTCCCTCCGGGGCACCTGGCATTGGCCACTGTCGGAAGCCAGGATACTGGGCTGGATGGCCCTTTGGTCTGACCCAGTGTGGCCGTTCTCATGTTCTTATGTATGTGCCCGTGTGTGTGCGGGCACTCACCACTGCCCTCTGTTGGATAGAACCAGAGCTGCTCTGATGCATGTCCCTGACCTGACACCATTAACTAGTGCATGGGGAGACTCTTTGCTCTGACGTTGTCCACACCGCAGATTTATGACGAGGAGAACGTGTTGACATTTTTCAGACAAACACGTTTGTTGGTCCAAAAATGGCCTGTGCATGAAAATACAATTTTTGCCAGCACATTGTCATTTTCCCACAACTTCCCCCACCAAAACCCATTTTTTTGTTTTCCGTTTTAGGTGGTTTTTTTCCCGTTTTTACCACTTTCTCATCCACGTCTCACCCCTTTTTCAATGAAATATTGCAGGGGGGTTGTGGCGGGGGGGGGGGGGGGGGGAGAAGTGAAAGGTGGAAACCGTAGAAAAATTAAAAATGTAAAATTTCTAAACCGGTTTTAGTTTTGGTGAAAAAATACATCGTTTTAAAAAAAAATCGATGGTCTTCGAGCACTTTGAAATGTGTTCAACATTTTCCAGAATCTTTCCTTACTTTTTTACTTTTTTTCAGGCAGTTCTAGTAACTTTCTATCTGTCTGGTCTGTAAACTCTTACTTAGGCCGCAAATTCTTTGGTGCGGGGCCTGCCTTTTCATTCTGTGTTCCTACAGCACCTAACACAAGGATTGGTGCTGCTAGGGACTACTGTAAGACAGCTAATAACTAATCATATGTATATAGAGGTTTTGATTGTCACTGCACGACAACCCCTTGCATCACTCAGACAATGTAAAGGCACCTCAGAGTACCTCTGTCTACACCGCAATCACGGGCTGTGATTGAAGTCCAGGTAGCTGTACCTGATCTAGCGAGTTCAAGTCCACAAGCAGGGAAGTTGAGCAGCCCCTTGAGTAATGACCCAGGGGTCCAGGTGGGCTTGTTCAACCCATGTGTTGCTGAGGCTTCAGTGCTCCAGTGTCTGAGCCAGCTTGAGTAAAGCTACTTCAGGTCCGTTTCCCGAGCTGCAATCACACCCCATGATTGCACTGGAGAAGTATAATTTACACCTTGTTGTAACTGACAATCCAGGCCTCCAGCTTTTGCCACATAGCTAGCAATGGTCACACCTGCGTGAGGTTAGGAAATGCATGTTCTTCCCGTCTCCTCTGGTTCAGCAAGGCACTGGCAGGGCTGCTGACAGCTCGGAGCGGTTTCAAATCTGTTCTATTATTTGAAGCTTTTGCCCTTTCGAATGTGAATGTCACCAGCGTGGAATGCGTCCAGTGATCAATACCGAGCGGGGCGGAATCCTTCCAAAGCTGCAGAAGGACTTTCAGAGCAGCTGTGAACAAGATGTCTGGAGGGGGGCGAGTTTCCCCCTCTGTGCTTGGTTTTATTTATTTAGCCAGCAGTATTTGTTGATTGAAACTATGAATCAAGAGAGACGGGGTTTTAGCTCATCCTGGGGGATTGCGTGAGATCTAACATTAGAGAAGGCTTATTTTGTGTCAAAGGCGTTATTCCTGAGAATGATGTTCTGTCCCTACCTCTGCCATAAACCTTGACCAAGTCCCTAAGGGTGTGTCTACATTGCAAATGAAGGTTTGATTCTAGCATGGGGAGGCGTACTCATGCTAGCTTGGTCTAGCTAGCACAGGGGCACATGTGGTCACTTGGGCAAGCAACCCACATATGCTCCCAGAGTCCCGGAGCCAGTTTGAATACAGGCAGCTGGTCTGTACAACCACCTCTACACTCCCACTTACCTATGCTAGCTCCATTAAAGCCCTACACAGCGACAGTCACACCTTCACCTGCAGTGTGGACGTATCCTTAGCTTCATTTTCCCTGTAGATCAAAAGCAGTTGGTCCTTTGCTACTCATAGGGGTGTTGTGAGAGTAAATCCATCGATGCTTGTCAGGCAGTGCTTAATTTGTGCCAGTGTTGAGCCCCGGCCCCTCTTTCATTACAAATTAAGCCCTGTTGTCAGGGGCTCAGATACTATACTGATAAAGACGATGGAAAAGCCTATCAATTACCTCCCACCACTGGGAATTTATTCCTGAGAACATCTTCCCCACATCCAGCCTCAACTCCTCCTTTCCAGCCCTCCTAGGCCTTGGTCTTTGTCCTACGATCTTCCAAGGCTGTGATTAATTCCCTCCTGATCCCTCCCCTGAAGGCATCAAATTGGAGGATTGAGCCAAAAGTAATCTCATGAGGTTCATCAAGGACAAGTGCAGAGTCCTGCCCTTAGGACGGAAGAATCCCATGCACCGCTACAGGCTGGGGACCGACTGGCTCGGCAGCAGTTCTGCAGAAAAGGACCTGGGGATTACAGTGGACGAGAAACTGGATATGAGTCAGCAGTGTGCCCTTGTTGCCAAGAAGGCTAAAGGCATTTTGGGCTGTATAAGTAGGGGCATTGCCAGCAGATCGAGGGACGTGATTATTCCCCTCTATTTGGCACTGGTGAGGCCACATCTGGAGTACTGTGTCCAGTTTTGGCCCCCCCACTACAGAAAAGATGTGGACAAAATGGAGACAGTCCAGCAGAGGGCAATGAAAATGATTAGGGGGCTAGGGCACATGACTTATGAGGAGAGGCTGAGGGAACTGGGCTTATTTAGTCTGCAGAAGAGAAGAGTGAGGGGGGATTTGATAGCAGCCTTCAACTACCTGAAAGGGGGCTCCAAAGAGGATGGATCTAGACTGTTCTCAGTGGTGGCAGATGACAGAACAAGGAGTAATGGTCTCAAGATGCAGTGTGGGAGGTCTAGATTGGATATTAGGAAACACTTTTTCACTAGGAGGGTGGTGAAGCACTGGAATGGGTTCCCAAGGGAGGTGGTGGAGTCTCAATCCTTAGAGGTTTTTAAGGCCCGGCTTGACAAAGCCCTGGTTGGGATGATTTAGTTGGGGTTGGTCCTGCTTTGAGCAGGGGGTTGGACTAGATGGCCTCCTGAGGTCTCTTCCGACCCTGATCTTCTATGATTCTATGATCTCTAGGCTTTGACCATGTGGCCCCTGAGCCTTCTGTTCACTGCACTACCCATATAGCATTTCTGAGCCTCAAGCCAGGTACGTAAATAAGAGCTTCTGTAGGGCTTTGAACAGGATTTTCAGCAGTGACCAACCATTGAGAGGGGAACAACTTGAGAGATTTGAAAGGGGTCTGATTTTTAGACAGGGCTCTGCCATCTGAAAATCAACACCCTTTAGGGGCTTCAAGTTGGAGCCCTCAAAATGGAACAACTCCCCAAAAATCACTCGTCACTTTTGAAAAATCTCGCCTGCTTAACTTTAACCACCCAAGTTGCCACACCGCAGCCCGTGGGACAGATTCTGAGCTGGAGTAAATCTGAGAGGCTCCATTGGATTTGACACCAGCTGAGCCTGTGGGCCACTCTGTCTGGCCCTCCACCACGCACCCCCCCCTCCCCCGCCCATGTGTGTTGTCTGCCATTTCTGGTGCTACTTTTTGATGCCCTTCTTCATCGTTTCCCTTGGAGTTTGCTACATCCTTCCTATGAACACCCTGCACTGGAATATTCCAGAGCCTCTACCAAAGCCACAAAAACCATAAACCAGGTCCTCCGCTGATGTAAATCAGCGTACTTTCAATTAAAGCGACACTGATTCGCACCTGTGGAGGATCTGGCCCCATTCCCTTTCCTTAGTCTTGCATGGGATTGCCCTGTACATCCAACATCCTCTCCACTTTGGTAGCTCATGTTTCCTAGTCTCCTCTGATGTGTGGTCAAGAGAGAGCTGGATAATTTTACACATATTTCAGCTCAATCTAGCAGTAAGGGACATCAGATGAATCCGTGACACTCCCTGGAGGACTTTAGGTCCATAAACCGGTGACGGGATTACATGGATCTAGAGGTGTCGTTTTTACATCGGTGACAGATACAATATAGGTAATATCCCTCATTTGCTAAGTAATCCCAGGCTCATTCGATGCCGGTTCCAAGCACAATGCAAGCTACAAATACTCTTTGTGTATGTAACTGTTTCAGGAGGGAGACCAGAATTGCGGGCACATACGAAAAGGAGGCGGTGCAGATCAGTCTGCTTTTCCTGCTCCCAGATGTATTTTGCTATTAAAATGGAGAGGAATCGGCTGTCAATAAGGGCTCATATTATTTACATTGTGTTTCCTGGTTATAAGCTTTTGCTGACTCCGCTGTTTGATCCCTTCATTTTCAGCTGCAGAGGGCTTAACCCTTCAGTAACTGGATTTGCAGTTATCAGTGCTCTGGTATTAATGTTTACAGTGCCATAGGTGCACAGGTAGGAAGGTGGGGGTCCTGATTCTCCTCTTTCTTGCACCTTGTGTAGTGATTTAAAAATGATACCATTCTGACCAGGTAACATTCTACACGCATTACCCGCGGTTGTGTTATAATGAAGCATTTACTTGCGGTGCATTATTCAGCCACTAGATGGCTCCCAATGCTGCATGGAGTTCCAAAGAGGGTTTGGTCCCTGGTAAACAAAGGAGACAAAGCTGGCACTCAAGCTGTGCAGAAACATATTAGTAAACAGCTGAAGATGGGCTGCCACTGAGCGCTAAGTGAAAGAAGGGAGTGCTCAGGAGGGACTGGCAGGAGAGAGAGATAACTGGCTGGTTGGAAGCAGAAGGCTGTTCTGAGGCTATCAGGTGGCATGGAAAAAGGCACAAAGCAGAGTGTGGATTCAAAGTCCATCTCCACAGCACCCATACCAGAAAGAAAGATCTGGAAATCCGTGCTGACAAACAGAGCTCCATGCACAGGTCCCAGCCAGGCCGAATTTCTGCTTTCCGCCTGAAGCAGTGCCAAGGTTTTCCGCTCATGTATTTTTCCTCCAAAGAGTAGAATAGCACCATAGATATTTGACAGGTGTATTAAAGCCCCCTAGCCAGGTAGAGAACAAAATCCCCGTCTCCTGCTTAGGATGTGATCAGGGGATCTTATTGCTAAACTGTGTCATTTTAAAGTGTGAGGAAGGCCACAAAATAACCCTTGTAGCATTTTATTGTTTATTTTACAATAAGCGCAGATCAAGGGTCTATTGTGTAGCCACTGTACATGGGCTCAGAGAAATATAGGGCTGTCATCTAGTTCAACCCCCCTTTCTCCCACACTGAGGCAGGATTAGGTACACCGAAACCATCCCTGACAGACATATGACTAACCTGTTCTTTTGTAACGATGACAGGGATTCCACAACCTCCTTAGGTAACCTACCTACCTACATTAAGAAGCAGTCTCTGCCCCAAAAAGCTCACAGTCTAAACAGGCTCAGGAAACATCAGCACCATGGGAAACTGAGTACAGAAAGATTAAGTGACTCACCCAAGGCCACCCACAGAGTCTATAGCAGAATGGGGAATTGAACCCTGGTATCCTGAGTCTTAGCATAAGAAGATTATCCTCATTGACCAGCTTCAGCAATGAATAGTGCAATGGCCAATCGCACAAAGACCAGTTGTACATCGACTGCCTAACCATCTTTGCCCATTATAGCTTTGCTGTCAGAATGAAGGAAGCACTATAGATTCACAACGACTTCCAAAAGCCTGAAAATCTGAAGGTTTTGCATTTTATATTGATTCCACAAACTAAGTCCGATCCCAGCTATTTCCCTTGAAAACAGCCCGTTTTCCTTCAAGCAGTCCTGCCTTTGAGCTTAATAAAACCACCGCGATGTTCTAGAAACGTTCAATTTGCTTTTGATTGATCCAAAGTCAGATTTTGCATCCAGATGGGCAGATGTCAGACATTTCTTGAGCTTGCATAGGAAAACCTCCATGAGTTTGGCCCACATGTTGTGAAACTCTGGGGCTGTGGACTCCCTCGGAATGAACGTTTCTGGTCACAGGTGCCTACCGCTGGGGGCGATTAACCATAGGAACAAACTTCCCCCGGCAAGTGAAGGGTACTTCCTCTCTTGATGTCTCCAGATCCAGACTGGAAGAGATGCTTTAGCCAAACACAAGCGATTGGGCTCAACACAGGGGGGACTGTGTTATACAGAAGGCCGGATTAGAGGATCTAATGGTCCCGTCAGACCTTGGAATCTATAAAATCGGGGATCGTTTTTTTCTGAAAATGTCAGGAACAGATATGTGCTCATTGCAAACAGCCACACGCAGAATCCCTTGGGTTCTGGGTCCGTCTGCGTGGAGCTGTAAAGCCCGGTGCTACTGTGTTGCATGCTCTCTGCATCTGCTCATGCAGTGTCAAGCTGATCCTTCCATATACACGCTGCTCCCCATAACATAACGGTGCTGTTCTCTTGGCTAAAAAACGCTGTTGTTTGCGGGACAGACACATACAGAAGATGTTGCAGATCCAGCTGAGAAAGGTCATCAGCGCCCCGGTACCTGCAGGAATAGGAAAGGATGCCCATCACAGCAAGGAAGCCACAGATGGAGCAGGGGAGGGGAAGGGTCTGAGCTCAGGAAACAGCTGAAATAGGACCCTCCATGTACCTTGCAGCAGCAATCCCCATCCTTATATTCCTAGACGAGGGGTCCAACTGACAGCATTAGGGGCTTCCCTTTGTGCCTGCATCCTGATATGGGCTCCCCCCCGGCTGCCTTCGCCACCTGCACAGCCTCTCCGCTTTCTCCATAACCCTCTCTAGAGGCTGCTGTTTGCTTCGGAGTCTGGGGGCAGCTGCTTGGAGCTTTCCCAGCTGCCCTGTCCTGGGCACCGTGGTGGAAGGGGCTTTGCTTTTTCCCAAATGAGTCACCCTCCCCGCTGCCCCCTTATTCAGATTTTTCCCCTCTGACACAGGGAAGTTGGTCTGTCCTGACACAGGGTGCATGCTGCAGTGGGCATGCCGCAGATTAGGGTCTCTCTTTCTCCCTACAAAAGGGCAATCATCTGTCTAAGACCTTCTACAGCCCCCTCAGTATTATCACTTGACCCCCCCGCCCCTCATTCTCCCGAGTCGCAGGTTCGTGCTAAGGCACGTATCATTGTGGGACCTAAGAATGGCCCTTGCACTTGGCCTGCCTCAAAGCCACTTTCTTCTCTTCAAAATTCATCATCGACCAAAGAGACGAGGTGGGGGAGGCAACATCTTCTATTGGGCCAGCTTCTGTTGGGGACAGACACACGCTTGCGAGCCGGCATACCGCTCATCTACCAAAGGTCAGCTCGGAAATTTCGTCCGTTACCAGATCTGACTCCAGAGAGCAAGACCCGTCGCATGGCTGGGTTGTGTTTTTAGCAGGTGATTTATATGAGCCGTGCTTCAACACTGAAAGACCCTCCACGCCCAGAGTCTTTATAATGGAAGGTAGCAGAGTTTCACGATACAGCATGCAGTGGGCAAAAAGGCAAGGGAATGGCTGATAGAACCTGTGGTACCATAATGCTGGTCTCCATATATGTAGCTTGCTCCTGACTTGTATGATTGTATTCATTATCCATCAGTATTCAGCCAATACCTTATAACAATGAACATAAGAATGGCCAGACTGGGTCAGACCAAAGGTCCATCTAGCCCCGTACCCTGTCTTCCGACAGTGGCCAGTGCCAGGTATCCCAGAGGGAATGAACAGATCAGGCGATCACCAAGTGATCCATCTCCTGTTGTCCATTCCCAGCTTCTGGCAAACAGAGGCTAGGGACACCATCCCTGCCCATCCTGGCTAATAGCCATTCATGGACCTACCCTCCATGAACTTATCTAGTTCTTCTTTGAACCCTGTTATAGTCTTGACCTTCATAATATCCTCTGGCAAGGAGTTCCACAGGTTGACTGTGTGTTGTGTGAAGATGAAAATTAGTCTATGCACGGGTCTTTGCTGTGAGAGAAATTCACCCCCTTTGCACAGAGCTAGCATCGCACCTCTAAGTCTCCAAATTAGAGGGTAAGTGGAACCTAACTGGTTCATAGGCTCAGTGAATTTCTCTTTCTACTGTTTCTTTTGGTGGCATGTGATTGGTCACTGAAGTCACGTGGTCATGTTCCAGCTCTCTCACTGGCGGATCGAATGAAGAGCAGAGAGCATTCTTCCGCTCTACAATCAGTGATCGTTTCAGGATTTGTGAATAAGCTGGAGGACATGGGACGTCTCACCCATTATAAAAAAACTGAGCCCAGGGATAGCAGGATAGCGAAGTCACCATGTTTGCTGGCAAAACTTTTTTCCAAATCCCCTTTTGTATTATCCCTCCTGACCTTAGTGAAATGCCGTGTCGCGTTGACTGGCACATACAGGGACAGCAATGCAGAAAATAAGTGCTTAGGGAGCTTGGGACCTGACTCCTTGATGCTCCTTTGGAAATAATAGTCACAATTACTCCAGAGAGGTGGAGGAACAGTTTAAAGGCCTGAAACTGTGCCCTGCTTTGTGCCTTCGGCAAGATCCTGAGCGCTCTCAGCTACCACCGAAGAGTTCAGAGCAGTCTATTGCACATGGGTGAGCTGCATCCGGCAGCGTACCCACTGGCATGCTCTCTTTTGGAGACAGTAGCCCTAGCCATCTGCAAGCAGAGAGCATCAAACAGCCCCTCTGAGGGTACACAGCTCAGCACAGACTTCATAGAACACCAGGGTTGGAAGGGACCTCAGGAGGTCAACTAGTGTAACCCCCTGCTCAAAGCAGGGCCAATCCCCAATTTTTGCCCCAGATCCCTAAATGGCCCCCTCAAGAATTGAACTCACAACCCTGGGTTTAGCAGGCCAATGCTCAAACCACTGAGCTACCCCTCCTCCTTCATAGGATCATAGAAGATTAGGGTTGGAAGAGTCCTCAGGAGGGCATCTAGTCCAACCCCCTGCTCAAAGCAGGACCAACCCCAACTAAATCATCCCAGCCAGGGCTTTGTCAAGCCGGGCCTTAAAAACTTCAAAGGAAGGAGATTCCACCACCTCCCTAGGTAACCCATTCCAGTGCTTCACCACCCTCCTAGTGAAAAGGTTTTTCCTAATATCCAATCTAAACCTCCCCCACTGCAACTTGAGACCATTACTCCTTGTTCTGTCATCTGCTACCACTGAGAACAGTCTAGATCCATCCTCTTTGGAACCCCCTCTCAGGTAGTTGAAAGCAGCTATCAAATCCCCCCTCACTTTGATCTCCCTCACTTTAACCCTCAAACCCTGTACAAGGACTAACACCTGGTGAGGGAGGTTGCTGGCAAGGAAGACGATAATGGGGAGAGGAAAGATAATCAAGTGGCTGGGGTAAAAGAGATGGGGAGGGCCCCTCACCTGCTGCATGTTGGGTACAATTTACTCCTGTGCAAAGACCAGCAGAAATCTGTGCACCATGAAATCCTTCCGAGTGCTTGTGTGCAACATCAGCAGTGGTATCCCCTATGCACAGGGGTGAAATCCCCTCCAGGGGAATAAAATCAATGGGAGATTTGGCCTCCATGGGTTCTAGTCCCAGCCTTGCCACTGGCCATCTGGATGACCTTGAACAAGCCCCTTCCCTGCTCTGTGCCTCAGTTTCCCCATCTGTAAAACAAAGGATGACTCCTCTCCACCACCTCGTATGCTGCGGAGTTATTTCCACCCTGTTCAAAGGGAGTGTAAAATGCTACCAAGCCAGGATTCATTTGGAAATTTGCTTTGCACGGATGTCGATGACAACACCAGGTGCAAAGCAGGAGGCGCTCAGACTGAATGTCCTGTACATTCCCCGTTGTTTTGCCATGGTTTCAGTGTTCATAACAGCTACCTTGTTGCTAATAATAATAATCCTCTTTGCTATTGCAAATGAATCATTAGCTGGAAAAACTCC
Organism: Lepidochelys olivacea; assembly: GCF_965140295.1. Lineage (NCBI taxonomy): Eukaryota > Metazoa > Chordata > Testudines > Cheloniidae > Lepidochelys > Lepidochelys olivacea. The sequence continues at coordinate 21,071,731 of NC_140427.1, forward strand.
AAGCACCACATCAACCATCCCAGTTTGCAAATGATATTTTATCATATGTGCGTCCGCCTTGGTTGGGGACTGGGTCTGGAAAATAGAGATCGATGCAGGCAGCATGTTTCAGAACACATATAGTATTTATAGACAGAGATGGTCCATTTGGCTGGCGAGTTTTACAGCTATTTGCTGAATGGGGAGACTGAGAAAGAGTGGAGTCCACTCCAGGCTGTGTATGGGAGAGTGCTTTAGCTAGACAGACACGTCTGTCCCTTCCCTTCCCTTCCAATCTTCTTTTTGTCCCAGTCCAGCCATTTCCCCACTCCCGCCTGCTCGTCCCAGTCCCATTTGCCTCACCGAGTCAATCCCAGTCTCCACTCTGCAGGTTTCTCATCCCAAGCTCTTTGCCCACCCACCCCAAACTGGAGTACGCACCTAACTCCAGATGAGGGTTCCCGGCTCTGACTCCTGAGTAGAGGTGTCCAGCTCCCAGAGAGGAGCGAGGTTTAGGCCCTGCCCTGCTTTGCGTCTTTTCCGATTGGCTCATTTAGCTGGCTCCCCACTCAGGGTGCCGACTTCTGCGAATCCGTTAGTTAAGTGCCTAACGCCCCTCATGCATCGTCTAGCACCAACCTCGGAGTTATGAATTCTACCAGGCAGCGGGGCGCCTTTGTCCCCGTGTGAATCTGGCCCTTAGGAGCTGACATCTGAGAGGAAGTCAAAGAGCTTTTGTCCTTGTGCGTCTGTCGCTTTTGAAAGTGGAGCTAGGTCATTCAGATGCTTTTGAAAATGTTAGGCATGAATAAGCCTGTAAGAAAGTTTTGATTTTTTTTTTCCTGGTTCAAAAGGTGCAGTCACAGTTTGTTAATGTGGGCTTGGTGTGGCCAGTTCAAGGTGGGCACTGCCCTTCTATTCTAGCCAGGTTACCCCTCCACCCTTTTCCTTTGGTGCCCCACAACCTGCACCCCAACTAACCTGCACCCCAAACATAAGCTCCAGACAAATGTGAGTGAGTGGCGTTGCGACCGGGCGTGCTGGGCCGCAATGCCACACAACTTTGCGACAACTACAGAAAGTTGCAATGTGTGTTAGAAGCTGCGGTTTCCACCCCAAAATCACAGCCCCTGAGTTGCTTATGGCCTTACGCACTCAGCATCTTTCCGAATGTATCTATCCATCCATCCCTCCATCCTCCATCCATGCATCCACATGCAGCCTGGTTCCAAACAACTCTGGCCCCAAATTCTTTACAGTGCTAAATAACATACAAGCATGTGTGGTATAAATTGGGGATCGGTCCTGCTTTGAGCAGGGGGTTGGACTAGGTGACCTCCTGAGGTCCCTTCCCACCCTGAGATTCTATGATTCTAAGTTTGGAAGTAAGTGATATAAAGATGGCTTATAAATGAAAAAAAAAATTCTTTCAGCTCTTCTTTATTCAGCTAAAGAGCTAAAAAAAAGGGGCCTCATTCTTGTTTTAAATAAACCCTTCACAGTTCACCTTTAAGAAGGATAAAAGTTCTTGAAGAAAGCTGGCTTTGGGGGTTTTCTGGAGGGGCTAATCTGGTCCCACAGGAAGCCTGATGGAAGGGAGCTGTGCACTCAGATACCTGTCATGTAAAGCATTCTTCAGGCTAGTCATTTTTTTCCCCCTGGCTAAAACTGTCCACATTTTCATAAACCATCTGTCTGGTGCAGGAACATTAGTTTTATTTCCAAGCTGCAGCAACAGTCACCCTAGCAGCTCGTGCCATAAGATAATGTAACACATTTGAAGCAAGGCTGTAGGAGGAATTGTCAACACTTAACAAAACGAAAGTGCAGGATGACACAATAGATGCACTTGAAACTAAATTACAGGATGAAATTATCGAAGCCATCAGGGATTTGGATGTGCGTTTCCCATTAGATTTAATGGCAATCAAGTGTCTAAATCATAGATTATAAAATCAGAAGGGACCACTGTGATCGGCTACTCTGACTTCCTGCATAACTCAGGCCAGGGAGCTTCCCCCAAATAATTCCTGTTTGAACTAGAAAAACCAGCCAATCTTGGTTTAACAATTGCTAGTGATGGAGAATCCACCACAGCCCTTGGTAAATTGTTCCAATAGTTATTTGCCTTCCCTATGAAACATTTGCCCTTTATTTCTACTGTAAATGTGTCCAAATTCAACTGCCCCATGAAAGTGTTGGGACCTCAGACACCAGCTTTTCCCCCAAAACAACAGCCATCCAGGGGGGGTGAATCAGCATCATTTCAAAAAAGAACGAGATAAGTTCCTGGAGGATAGGTCTATCAATGGCTATTAGCCAGGGTGGGCAGGGATGGTGTCCCTAGCCTGTTTGCCAGAAGCTGGGAATGGGCAACAGGGAATGGATCCCTTGATGATGACCTGTTCTGGTCATTCCCTCTGGGGAACCGGCCACTGTCAGGAGACAGGTTTCAGAGTAACAGCCGTGTTAGTCTGTATTCGCAAAAAGAAAAGGAGGACTTGTGGCACCTTAGAGACTAACCAATTTATTTGAGCATGAGCTTTCATGAGATGCATCCGATGAAGTGAACTGTAGCTCACGAAAGCTTATGCTCAAATAAAATGGTTAGTCTCTAAGGTGCCACAAGTACTCCTTTTCTTTTTGTCAGGAGACAGGACACTGGGCTAGATGGAGCTTTGGTCTGACCCCATGTGGCCGTTCTTATGTTCAATGCCCAATTTACATCTGAAGAGAATCTGGTGCACTATTTTCTGCTTTGGGGGCAGCTCCACCTTATGCAAATCAGGCTCTTCATCACCAGTCTTGTTCTGGCAGGTACTGAAGGCTCTGGTGAGATCACTCAGAGTGGAAGGTGCTTAACTTCTTGTTGGATCCATCCCAAACATCATCATCAAGGCAAGTCCAGAAGGGACATGGCCTCCTTGAAGATGAAGCACTGCATGGATTGATCTCTGGTTAGGTCCTTAAGATGGGCTGGCTGGATGTTCAGTTTACGTCCATGGCTGGCGATCTTATCACGCCACCGACATCCAGGTGCTCGCCGGCTGTGTGGCGGCATTCCTTGGAAAACGCGCTTCAGAATTCGTTTGTCTTCCACCTTCATACCACGCCCGGACCAAGAAAGCCACCAAAACCAAACTAGTGCGGACGGAGGCGGTTGCTGGGTTCAACTTTGAATAACTTCATCTCGGTCCCCACCACTTCAATGGAAATCGTTGCTGGGAAATACTATTCCGATAGCATTTACCTGGAGCAAGGTAAGGGTGGCAGAGATTTGGGCTCTGATTAATTAACGCTTCTGCAATTAATGCAAATGTCAATCATTTTTGCTCATGCCTGGAAACTGTACGCTGGACCAAACTAGATCTCTGCCAGGGGAGCACTGCCATTAGGGTTTGGTTTAGCCCTTATGAAAGGGGACATCTCAGCTGGAAGCCCCGTAGCATCGCTCGCTGACAGAGCAAAGGTTGGAAGGCTAAAGGACTGTCCCTCGGCTTTGAATGTCAGACAGTGACCTTGGACACTGCACGGTGCAGATTACAAGGGCTCCAGCCCCCTGCAAGGACACGGTGAGCGTGCACGCAGCACATGATGGTGTGACAATAGGTCATGGCATGCTTACAAGAGCACACGCCCACATCCAGGTACATAGACATATGCACATACAAACACCTGCATACATACACACACAAACATATAGATACTATCAGTACTTCATAATGAGCTCTTATCCAGCATTTTCCAGCCACAAATCTCCCAGGGCTTTACCAAGGAGGTCAAGATCCTTATCTCCATTTTACAGGTGGGGAAACTGAGGCACAGAGCAGGGAAGTGACTTGCTCAAGGTCACTCAGTAGGCCAGCAGCGGAGCTGGGAACAGAACCCAGGTGTCCTGAGCCCTAGTCCAATACACATGCACACACATATGTATGCACACCCGTACACTCACACACACGCACTCTCTGATGCTCCTCTGCCTGTCATGTTCTCTTTGCAGATTGTCACCCAACATCTGATGGGCAGACACGTGCCCTCAAACTGCATGCCACCGCGGGCCACAGTTCATCCTCTCCCCAGGGCCCTAGGACAGTCAAGACAAACACAGGCGTACCTTTGAGACTATTCTAGCCCTTTGGTAAATGTTATCTGTATCCTCTGTGAGCCAAAGCATGGACACTTCAGAAGACTATTACACCAAGATGCCCCAGATGCCACTGGCCTGTATTCATGCCCTTTGGTATCAATACGTTTGATGTGCATTTGTGTGTGCCAGACTCGGTGGGTGGCTTTCCCTTGGCTGGGGCGGGGGTGTAATGCCACATCCCCAGTGACGGTTCTGCAGATGCCCAGGAGAGGGGCATGGACTGGTTTTACCCACGCCAGGAGGCCTGGGGGATAAAGCCCCCAAAACTGTACCAAGTGTCAGCCTGAACCACCCTTGATCCGGAGCCAGACATGAACCACACACGCGAACCCTCCACGAAGAGTTTGAAGGACTCTGACACCTGCCAGACCCTCATGTGGAAGACGGGCATCCTCCCGCAAGTTTAGCCCCCATGTAGACCTGGTTTATGGGTTCTCTCCATAACGGTCGCAGAAGAGATGTGCTGTACCCTGTGAAAGCCAGATGGTCCCTGGTCCCTGACACAGAGCAGAACAGCAGGCCCTGGACTCTGGTCAGACCTGCTGGGATAGTCACAATGAATTGCAGGGGAGTGTCACTGGATCCTACATATAGGGAGGTGATGACTTGGCACAAACCAGGGCAAGGGCAGTCATGCCTAGTGGTCAGAACCAGCGTCACAGTCCTGGAGTCAGAGGGGATGTGTGTGCATCAGCTGATCCCACTCTCGGTCCCAGACAAATGTGCACCGCATACAGAAGAGAGCTAAACACCGGGTGGGTGGCGGGGCTGCAGCTATTTAACCCATAGCTAGGGGCGAATGTGTCACTTTGAGACGTACTTCTCTGCCCCAAAGGATAGCCACCTTCACCATTTAATCCATACTTGGGGCTATGTCCCCCTAGCTGGGGCATGGGAGGTGAGTGCCAGGGCATATCCCCATCATAGAATCATAGAAGATCAGGGTTGGAAGGGACCTCAGGAGGTCGTCTAGTCCCACCCCCTGCTCGAAGCAGGACCCATCCCATCCTGGTAGGCCTGCACACCGCACCTCTGGGGCAGGGATGTATTATTAACCCTGTATTACAGAGGAGGAACTGAGGCAAAGAGAGGCTAAGAAAAGCCCGAGGTCACATAAGAAGTTTGTGGCAGACCAGGGAATTGTCACTAGATCTCCAAATTCCTAGGTTACTGCCCTAATCATGGAAAGCGTGCAAAGAGCCAGATCGGCTGTGACAAAGGCACAAGCGACAACATCAGACCGTGGCTTGCCCTGCGTCTCTTAAGCCAGAGAATTGCGGGGGGAACAACGGGGGGGGGGGTTGCGGGGGGACTTGGCACCTAGAGCATCCTGCTCTCTTGCTCTGATGCTACCTTATCTACCTGGACAACTAAAACCAAGAAGTCTATTAGTCGAAATCTCCAGTGACTCATTTCCAGCTAATTACAGCTTTGCCTGTGGATGCAAAGCGCCATCCCCTGCCACGATGAATGGCACATGTAGGTATTAGAGCTAACTACCTTTGACAGATAGCACCTGTTCCCCGAGGCCCCAGGTGCTGAGCTCGGGCCTCAGTCAAGCTCCCGTTGATTGGCACTCTTGCTTCCTTAAATAGCTTCGCCTGATGACCCTGAACTGGGATCCTTCTCCTCCCCCTCTTTTTTCCCTGTTGCCCATTTCAGAGATCTGCAGAGGGGGTGTGACTGGTGCAGGAGGCTGCAGAGTGTTGGAGCCGGGGCCTTAGCTGGGGCAACCTGCTGTAGCTACCCTGGAAATGTGCTCCATTGACTGGAGCTGGCTCATTTAGTGACAGTCCCTGCCGTGATGCCCGGAAGCCATGGGGAACAGATCTCTCCGGTTCCGAGATATCAGCTGATCACAGCCTGGGTCAGGGAGGCATTTCTCCCCCTTGCACCATTGCATTCTGGGACTGCAGCTTGATAAAGGCTGAGAACATCTTTATTTATTAGCAACTCCCTGCCCATGGTGCGGGGGTGTGTGTGTGTCAGGGGTGCTGATGGCAGGAAACCCACCCCACAGGGGCTCCCTGGCCCATGGACTTACCCCAGCAGGGATCCACCAACTATCCCCCCAGCCGAGCAGGGGTATAGAAGCTGTGGGGGCTCCTGAGACCCCCAGGCTGCATTAGCACTCAGTGAGCCACTTGGGGGTGCTTCACCCTGCAGATCCCCAGTGACTGTCTGTCTAGCAAGGAGCCCATCACTGCAGGATCGGAGCAGCGATTCATCCCTCAGTCTCCCTGCAGGCCAGCGAGGTGTTCAACCCCCCCTTGCGGAGGCCTGGAGAAACGGAGCGACTTGTGCAAGGGTGCGGTGATGTTCTAGCCATGTCGGTCCCAGGATATGGGCAAGATCACGCATAGGAACTGAAGCCAGATCGCCAGCATCCCACTCCGGTGCTGTGACCACCAGCCACCTCCAGGGGCTCTGGATTGGGCCTCGGGTTGGCCCTGCAAAAGAGCCACAAGTCCACCAGCCAGAACAGAGGCCCTTCAGAGGGAAAGACTGCAGCATCTCCTCTAAGCCAGCACCTCTCCAACAGCCCAGTCCCCTGTTTCTTCAACAGCACGTGCGATCAATCCAAGTCCACACGTCACGAAGGCTGGCAAACATTTCGGTAGGTTTATCTGTACGTCTCCTGAAAACACAGCTATTTCTCAAGCCTAAATGAAGTCTTTAATGCCGTCCTGTCTAGCCGGCGACTCCTGCCGTGCCGCAGTGTTTCCAAACACTAATTAGCAATCTATTGATTTGCTGCAGTCGCTGTTTAATGTTTGCACTCCAGTACTGGAAACACACATGCACCCGCACAGTGGGTGCGACTTCAAAGGGGAGCGCCAGGCACAGAGGATGATTGCCTGTCGCTCGGCGTGGGTTTTGTTCCCAGACATATGTTGACATGGTGGTTGTTGTGGGGTTTTGTTGTTGCTTTTTTTATTGTCATTTTTATTGCTACTTGTTACAGATCATTTCTTGGGCTGCCAAGTGAGTCGCTGCATAAGACAGCGTCAGGGGAGAGGCAGAGCGCTGCATCAAGGCGTGAATGTACACCGGTTTAAATCGCAGCCCATCCTGCCGAAGATAATGGGATTGGATGGGTGGGAGGAAGGAGAGGAGATGTCCAGTGAGGGAGGACGCTGGTAGCAGGGTCTCTATGTTGGTGACGCACCATCTGAAACCTACATAACTGTGAAATGTGGGTCTGAAATGTGGGGCTGGGGGCTGCCCTGTCTGACCTTCCCAGTGAATTTCAAGGACTTCCAGGCAGTAACAAGGATCTATGAAGATGTAGAATAATCTTCCAAGGGAAGGGGTGGGATTTCTGTCACTTGGGATTGTTAACACTAGACTTGCTAAAAGCACTAGAAAATGTCCTGTGTGGATAATTGACACGTGAAGGAAATCTAGCTACCTCTCTATCCCCATATACACCTATCCATCTATCCATCCCCTTACACACCCATTTATCTACTGATCTATCCCTATACACACCCATCCATCTACCTAGCTATCCCCATACACACCCTATCCACCTATCTATTATTGTGTTGTCTCTGACCTATCTGCCTGTTTGTCACAGGTTTGGTACTTCCATCCACTCCCCAGGTTAATTAGATTGGCAACCAACTAGACTTCCTGGAGCTTTCATCTCGTCTCCCATCCCTGGTTGCTCCACTTGGGGTAGTGTTTTAGTGGGGAATGGGGCTGTTATTTGGGCAATGGGGCAAAGCTTTATCACAACGGAAGGTCTGGCAGTAGGTCCTGAAGGGGCCCGGACTCCAGATTGGCTCACCTCTCCTGTAGGTTAGTTCCACAGTCAGATCCCCTTGACCAGTTCGTAGGTCTTTAACATCCTTGACTTCTGTGACCTTTTCAGTAATCTCTGCAGCTGAGGCAGGCAGCTTGTCAAACCAGGAAGAGGCAGGAGCTGGAATAGAGCTCCTTACACCGGGACCAGACAAATGGTGCAAAAGGCTGTTTTGGAGCATTTCTTCCAGTTCCAAACTGCTGCTCCATTTCCCGCTGTTCATATCCCCACCCTCTTTGTTGTTTGGAAACTCTTGCTTTGGTTCACACAAGTATTTGGGGAATGGCTGTTCTCGGGGCAGATAGCCCTAGTCACAGGTGAGCCGGAGTACTCCCTGATCTCTGTTCGGCTGTTGAAACCGTTTCAATCTTCCACGCAAGGACCAGAAGCAACTCGCCTTGGAACCAAATGGAAAATGAGGAAGATCACAGGATCAGGAGCGAGCAAGATCCTGATCAACTCAAATCCTGTATCCAAGCCTTAAGCGCTCATGAATTACCAGGGTGCATCCCTATTAACTGATTCCTTTGCTACTGGGTCTTGAGCAGGTGAACTCTCATTTGTCTGGGATACATTTGGGTGGCTAAAGCCCAGTGTAACCAGGACTCTGCTATGTCTCTAAAACGCACAATGCTGCGGTCGCTCTGTTGGAATAACATGCACTACCAGAAGAGAATGCAGTGTAGATCCGGCCGTCGCAGGGTTAGCGACTGGCAACAGAGATTTTTGAAAATGCAAAAGTTTGTTGCAGTGGAAATTTAAGGGTTCATTTCAAGAGCAGCTCCCAGCTATTTACGCTGATCCCCCTTAGCACAGCAGAAGAGCCTCTGAGTTGCCTTTGAAGTGGAAGTTCTCCTCCCGGAGCAATGGTGCTTTTCCCCGCTGAATGCCGTTGAAAATGAAGCAAGAAGCCAGCATGAGAGTTTTCTCCCCCCCCGAGCAGGGTCCAGCATGTCAGCTTAGCGACTGTCAAGCGTGGTGTTGCAGCTTTCACGTGTGTTTTATCAGGGGTTCGGTTTTAGTGGAGACGACCGTAAATCCTATCAGCGGACCCGGCATCACATTAACAAACGGGAATCGGAATAAGGCCAGCTGCTGACCAATGGGTAACTGGTAGAATGATGAGAAAGCAATATTTGGCTATTTCTCAGCAATGATCAATGTGTTACACAGATTTTAAAAATGTTTTGCTACCAGGCATATCTAGAATCAATTGGCTTTAATTGGGCATGAAACATGTCAAAACTGGCTATCTGGAGAAGCTATTCTGGGGATCAGGGAGGTTTTCAGTAACGGGGATGGGAGCCAGGTTGGGCAGCTCTGTCTAGGGAGGAAGGTTGGGCCAGTGGTTAGCACACTAGTCTAGGATGTGGGTGACCTGGATTCAATTCTTTGCTCTGCCACAAATTCCCTGGGTGATGGGCAAGTCACTTAGTCGCTCTGAGCCTCAGTTTTCTCATATTCTAAATGGGCATAATTAGCATGGGGGGTGATTGTGAGGTACCCAGGGAATAACAAGGGCCATATACATCCCAAAGATGGGTGGATCTGGAATAATACCCAATCCACTCTACTGCAAAAGGTTCTCACTACCCGCAATGTCATGTACCCAGCATCTTCTGCTATTAATTATATTCCAGTAGAGCCTAGAGACTCCAAACCAAGAGCAGGGCCCCATTGCACTGGGCACTGTCCACATCCACAGCAAGAGACAATCTCTGCCCCAAAGAGCTTAGAACCTGAAGAGACCAAAGGAGCAATTCAGGATTATTACCCCATTGCACAGATAGGGAACTGAGGTCCGGAAAGGCTGAATGATTTCCCCAAGGTGACACAGGACTTGGCTACACAGTGAGTTAGTGTGCAGTAAGCCAGGGACTCAAGCTATGGTGCAGTGGCCTGGATGCCATAACGCGCTGGGTGGGCGTTGCTACAGCGCATTCCACACGTCTTACTGATGGTTTCTGACCCATCTAAAGGCAGTTAAGGGACAAACAGCTCCGCAAGGGTGAGGCTGAGTGAAGCCAGGAGCAGGAGAGAGAGGCGGCCAGCCGGGACGGGACTGGGGGCGGGGACGGAGGGCATAGGGATGGCTTGAAGGGAAGGGTGAGCTGTGGGGAAGGAGAAATGGAGATCAGCAGCTGGCAAAGGAAGGAGAGAACTAGGCTGGCTGGCGAGGACTGAGCCCAAAGGGTGGATGCAGCACTGCCCACCTCAGCTGGGGCCAGTGCATCAGTCTCCTAGTTGCAGCACGGCGGACGGCACTCAGAGCCTGACCGGGTGGATGAGACAACCTCACCCCTTGGCCCAGCTTCTGCCTTCAGCTCTGGGTAAGCTCCAAAGCACACGTGTCTCTCCCCGGCAGACGTGGGTCCGATAAAAGCTGTCACCTCGCCCGCCTTGTCTCTCTAATAGCTACGCCACCACGGCCTAGTGCCACGTGAGTCACTCGGAACAGACTGGCTCACTCGGGGGGGGGATGGATCACATGGGAAACAAGTTGAAACGAATACAGCCACCCGCGCTGTGATTACATATTCCTCGGTCACGGCGGGCACCCAGCCAGAGGAGCTTCATTAGAGGTAAAAGGAGGAGGAAATAAATAACTCTTAAGAAAATAATCCGTGGGTGAGAGAGAATAGCTGAGTGCTGAGAAGGAAGCAAAGAGCTACCTACCCGCTAAAGACTCCCGGATAATACAATATCCCATGCAGCCCTTGAGCTCTTTTGTGTAAATGCACATTGGCGAATGAATGAGATCGGGTAAAGCAGAGCTATGGAGACCGTGGGAACCAGAACCAAAGCAGGGTATCTAGGGGGAACCAGTTTCATTTTTGCTCATGGGGCTTATGTTTGCTGAATGTTTTCTTCCTGTCGTTGGGGCTCGTCTGCCAGCTGAATGGCAATATTTCTGAGCAAGTGAGGCAGGGGACAGCCATCTGCAAACGCCAGTGATCACAGTCTGATTATTATTATTTATTTGTATTATAACAGCACCTAAAGGCCTCAACTGAGATCAGGGATCCATTGAGCGAGAGGCTGTACAGACACAGAGTGAGAGATGGTCCCTGCTCCAAAACGCTTACAAGCCAAGGTCCCAACTCAGCAAAACCTCCCTATTCAGAATAGCCCTTGAACACACCCTCTAGCTCAGCCATCAGACATGGGTTGGAGGCAGGGATCACCCGGGCTGAGCTATGCAGCGGGTCAACGTAGGTGATCATAATGGTCCCCTCTGGGCTTGGAATTTATGACTCTATAACTTTAAGCCTGTGTTTAAGTCCCATGGAAATGAATCATTTAAGCACGTCTTAAGTGCTTTCCTGACCCAGGGCTGAGCTAGACAAAAGGCTGGTGAACAGAAGGGTCACTTCCCCCCCTTGCTCAGAAGGGTGACGGAGGCCCTGGGAGATTGAGGTGCGGCCTTTCAGGAGTCTGGAACCCAGTCCCCATTGTCTGTCCCAGCAGGCAAGGAAGGCCCGGGATTCGGATGAAGGTCAGCCGCCCCGGCCACTTGTGCACCTTCCCCATGCCCAGTTCCACCCCCACGGGGGTCAGACAGAGTGGAGGGAGAGGGTACGTCTGGAGGAACTGCACCAGCAGAGCGACGCTGGGGTCAGACCGACGTCAGGGGGCTTCAGCTATCTGACCCGCCCGCCGCAGGGCTAGAGCCCCCAGCTAGCCCCAAGTCCCCAGCTCACTCATGCCATCAGCAGGCCCCGGTGATTCTGCTTGGGCCGGCGCTCCCACCCCCAGGGCAGGAGTATCAGCAGTGCAGTGGAGGCCCCAGGGCCTTTCCTGGGTAAGGAAGGCGGCAGGATTACCCCACCCTAGCCTCTGGTTTGCCCCTCTCTGAGCCTGCTACCAGGCTCCCTCGATTGCATTCCAGCTGCGTTTCTCAATTGGTTTGAGCCAGCACGCCAGCTCCCGCTTGGCCTCTCTCTTATTTCCCCAGCCGCTTGACACAAGGCAGCAATTTAATAATGTGCTGGGTTTGGCGGTTTATGATATTTTTAGGATTTGTGTGGTTTAGCGAGTAGGTACATTTAACAGCGGGGTAGAAATGTCTTCGCAGAGCTCCTGCCAGCTCTCGGTAAGGCTGTACACAACCTATTACCCTCCGCCTCCCAGCCCCTCTTGATGCGGCTGCCTCTGTCTCTCTCACACTCACACAAATACACAGGCACACACACACACTCATATGTGTGCACAAGCACGCAAGCACACACTCCCGCACACACTCACAAGTGTGCACACACACCCATCCACGTGCACACTTCCACACACACATACGGATGTATGCAGAGGCACACAAATGCATGCACGCCCAGATACACACACATACACTCCGGCACACGCACACAGGAGCACAGTCAGACAGGTGCATAACACAGACACACGCCTGTGTGCTCACACACACACACGCACGCAGGCTCACGCATATCTGTGCGTACAAACGCACATGCATGCCCACACGCTCACACACCCGCACACTCACACCCACACCCAGACACACACACACGGAGTTACCCCAGGAACCCTGGTCCCTGTGGGCTGCATTGCACAGTGGAGTATGTGTCCAGCGAGGGGCGTTGTGGGAGTCAATTATCCCCCAGGTTCCTGGATCATGGATGTGGGCACACAGGGAGAAGCAGGTGCCATGTGCCCGCTGCTCTTCCTTGGAGCAGGTGGGCAAGGAGTGGGGGTGCAAGGGGAGATGCGTGGAGACTTGGCTCCTTCCTGCACAGGTGCCGGCGAGCACAGCCGAGCCAGCAATGGGGCACTGGGAGAGTCCCACTGGAGATTGCTACCCCCTGCAGCAAGTGGGGGTGCAGGGAGGCTCTCTGAGACACACGTCTGTCTCAGGAGCACCCCCGGGCCAGTGAGGCTATGCACCGCCCCTTGCGCGGTTTAGCCCTGTACTTAGATATCGCTCTGTATAGAAGTCCCCACAATTCTCCTCCTTGGCCTATTTGCTTATAAAGCATCGTCTTTCCCAAAGGGGCAGGCTACGGGGTGAACTCACCCTCAGCTCCTTATGCTTAGCAGGGCTGAGATGGGACACCAGCTGCAGCAGGCTGATAAGCGCCCAGGAAAGTAGAAACTTGGGTCTGTGGTTCTAGTGTTTAAAAGGAAGCATGAGTTATATGGACAGGACCTCAGCTTCCTTGGGGCCTGTCTGTTTGCAAAGCCCAAGGCAGCAGGCCTGGGGCTGCAGTTTTCTATCAAAGACAAGAGGTGAGAAGGGGCTTAGTTCCCATTGTGAGGTGTTTCACCCCCATGCACGCCCAAACACATATGCAGCCATAGCCACGGCTGGGCCTGCACGCCGTCAAACCCAGGAACAAACATGCAAACACACCCAAGTACATACTCCCACAATCACAAAGATGTAGTCAAACCCATGCACAGACAAGCACATCTGTCAATGCCTACACACATCATCGTAAACACATGTACACCCCCAGCATGGGCACATGCAGACATGCAGACACACGTGCGGACCCATGTGCAAATACACACACAATCTGAAACACCTACGCCAGGCCTGGATGCACACAGTCATGAAAGTACATGAGCAAATACACACACAATCATCAACAACTGTACCCCCAGGCAGAGGGACACGCAGTCACCCGCGTCCATAAAAACACCCATGCAAACACATACGCAGTCACACCCAGGCATAGAGGCACACAGTCACACCCTGACAATCACACCCCCACCCGAACACAACCCAGCTTTTTTACATACGGACATTGTAGTGCCCTTGATGAGAAAAGAAACACGTGTCAGTTTCTGATCCTTCGGCCTCATGATATCTGTTACTCTTTCAGTTCCTCTCCGCGTTGCAAACACTCTCATCCGCTTGTCAATAAAAGGAGCTGGACAGGAAACGCACCCTTTTCTAATCGCACCTAGAGGTCCCAACCAAGATCACGGCTCTGTTGCCCTGGACGCTGCACAACCAGCCAGTGAGAGACAGAGGGCTGGAGACCCTGGCTCTCCTGTGGCCAGCTGTGTGGTGATTGACACCGATGCAGAATGAGCTGTCGCAGGGAACGACTCCGATCGAGGAAACCTGCCCGGAAAAGTTCACCTGCAAGAGACAACGGGGGAGCCCGGGGGGCAGAGCTCAAGGGGTTAATCCAAAGGCTTCAATGGGCCACAGGAGAACACGGGCGCATTTGGGGCGGGGGGCGGGAGTCTGTAACTCTCTCTCTCGACTGCGGCCCCTTCTGGGGATGAGTCTGTCAAGATGCCAGCTCGGTGTGGGTGGGGAGCCCCAGTGGTGGGCGGGATTTAACTCAGTCGTTAGTGGGAGGAACGGCTCGAGAGGCAGCTATGAGAAACCCACTTGAATGGCACCGGAAGGAGACTGTCTTAGGAGTAAATGCAATGGGGATGTAGGGCGCTGGCCGGGCTCCCCCAGCCCAAGGAGGGCTGCCTAGAGTCAGTTCAGGACACTGTTTATTATCCCCTGGACCAAAGCAGGCTAACAGGGCCCAAAGGCCTTTCCCCCCGTGTCTGGCTCCAGGGCCAGTGGCAGGAGCCAGCTTCCTTCCTGCAGCTCCCTGCTCAGCTGGGCACTTTCCGCTTCTGTAGGGATCTCCTGGCTTCTTTCCCAGCTGGGTCTGATCCTCCCCTCGGCCAGGCCAGACCACCTGGTCTCAAAGGGGCTCTGCTCTCCCCAGGTCGCTGAAAGAGGCAGCCCACCCTGCTACCAAGGAATACGTGTATAGTTTGGCTGAATGAGGGGTCCCGGGAGAAATGAAACCCTGGCCCGCCGGAGAACGTCTGCTGCTTGCAGCCAGGCTGTGTCTGGACCCAGGGCATTTCTGGGCTGGCCCTCGGTGGCTTCTCCATAAAGCAAAGGGGCCAATCACCAAAAAGTGGCATGTGGAAGCTAACCTCTTTTCCCTCGCTCACATTACGAGTTGTGATGAGCAGGGCCCATTGTGCAAGGCGCTGGACATGCACATAGCAAAAGACAGCCCCTGACCTGAAGAGCTCGATGGGCTCAAAGGACAACAGCTGGTGGCGGAGGTAAATGACGAGCACAGGGAGACCGGTACCCTGCTGCTTTGGCCAGGAGTGTTGCAAACCACCTGCTCCAGGAAATGGACAGTTAATTGGCACCCAGCAGTGCCAGGAGGCTGGCAGCCAATCCCCCATCCTTTCTCATACCAGGTGGGAGGGAAGGTTGAAGCAAGAAAAGCAGCCAGCATGGTGGGGGTACTGAAGGCAGCATGGCCTAGTGGGTAAGGCATGGGACTTAGGAGACCCGGGTTTTAGTCCCAGCTCTGCTGCTAGCCTGCTGGGTGAGCAAGTCCCTTTGTCTCTGTCTCCGGGTCTATTTCGAGTCCGGGGCAGGCACTCTCTCTCCTTACATGCCTGCAGCACCCAGCACTTCGTCTCCATTGCCCCCCCCCCGCCCCCCACTGTAGCACAACCAGTAGCAAACCCAGAGGAGGAGGCAGCCTCTTGCCCTGGACCCGGGTCCCCTCCTCCTGTTTCTTTCTTTCCCTGCCCCGCCCAGGGGAGATGAGGTGCATTACAGGTTAGCGGATTTGCAGAACACAAATTTTCCTCACCCTAGTCATTGTTCTCACCGCTCCTTGCTTGAAGTCTTTGCACGGCCCCTCACCCCAGCTCTCGGAGGCCAGGGTTGCTCCAACACGGATGGCCCGGAGACAGAGTCTGGCCTCTCCGGATGAGGTCTGCTCTGCTTTTAGGGGATATTCCACCCCCTCCTTCTTAGGTGCCTTCAGTGCTCCTGAAAGCAAGGGATTAAGAAGCAATAGCTAAGGCCAGCCAGAAACATACACACAGCCTGCCACAACCCGCCACATCCTAGTGTAGTCTATATAGGTTCTCATACAGCCCTCATCTGAGCCTCTTCCCTCCATGCATTACATGATGGGACTGACACCTGTCATGCATGGCTCGTTTCCCCCTTATCTGCTCTCCGGGGGGAATCCTGCCTGTAATGGAGTGTCGAGCTCCGGTAGGTTTTCTGTAAATGTCTGCGCTGCTCTGTTTTCTAGAGACGGCGGGTGGGAAGACACAGGTCTGGCACTAGGATGGGCCCGAGTTCCTGGGGGAGTTCGTTCCACAGCCTCAGATCAGCCCCTGAAAAAGCCCCATCAACCACCCAGAGGAGCTTTCCCTGTGGTAGAAAGTTCCACAGTGCCAGAGGAATGGAGTTGTAGACCCTGGTCTTCATCCTGGAGCTTTGGTCAGTCTTTTAGGTGTGCTGGGCCCAGGGCATTGAGGATAAGGATCAAGACCAGGCACTTGGCCGGTGGACCCAGCAGAGAAGAGGTGTGAGGTGCTCACTGTAGCCTGTATGGTTGAGGCGATGCAGTGCAGTGGTTTCCACTAGCTGGAGTTCCCTAAGGGCTCCTGGCTTCATGCCCAGGTTCCTCAGATCCTCACTATGGTTTGAAACATGGGATCTTATTCCACTGCAGCAGGGACATCTGCCCCTTGAGCTGTAGGAGAAGCTCCTTTGAGTAGCAGCAGTAGTGGGCTGTTATCCCCTCACAGGCCAGCTCCGCGAGGCGGGATGTGACACACGCTTTGCCAGTGAGTTCATGCATGGACTTGCAGACAGCACCAGGTATGCCAGCCAGGCAGAGACCCGGAGGGAGGCCCTTTGCTGGAGTCTCCGCCGTCTGTATTTCTTTGCACTTCATTCCTAACGAAGAAGCAGCTGCTGGTGGCCTCTGGGACTGAAGTGTCGGCTCTGCTGTGGGGCAGGGAAGGACAGCAAGAGGGACGGACAGGGAGAAAGTCACAGAGAGAACAGCTCAGCACTTTCCCCTCCGAGGAAGGAGCTCCAGGTAATGAAGCACCCAAGTGCCCTGACAAGGTTCCAGGCTCAGAAGCCAACGTGGCTCGCTGCTCAGTGACAAACAAAAGCAAAACGCAGCCGATTTCAGCTCCCAGGACAGAGCACAGACCCGCGGGCTTCCCGTGTGCCTGCAAGCTGTGGGGCTGTCATCACGCAGGGAGCAGTGTCGATAGCAAGAAGGAAACGAGTCAGGGAACGGTGAGTCCAGCTGGAACACCCAGGGTGAGGGGCTGGATTCTGTGCTCTGCTAATGCTGCTTTGGGATGGGGAAGTGGGACGGAGTGGGCTTAAAGCAGCCAGGGACAGTCAGTGGAGAAGTCCCGCCATGCAGGCAAGCACAGCGCTGGTGGATGCTACCCCGCCACCTCCTGTACCAGCCTCTCCCCACTCCAGGAGGGCAAGGAAGGGTAGTGTCAGGGGTGGGACCAAGAAGGAGTGTGGCTGAGCAGAACTCCACCCTGACCAGCATCTAGCCTGACCTCCTGCATCACCCAGGCCGGAGAACCTCGCCCAGGGATTCCTGCTTCCAGCCCATATCTGGTGGTTGAGCTAGCGCGTATGTTTTCGAAAGACACCTAGCCTCCATTTAAAGACTTCACGTGACAGAAGATCTACCAGATCCTTTCGGGCACCCCCCCAAATGAGAGAGCGGCAAAGCACGCCCCCAGCTCTGCCGCCTCGTGCTGCTACGTTGAACTCCGGTTTCTCTCCCTATCAGTGTGGAATGCAAGAGTGACCTGGCTGAAAACAGGGGCAGGAAATGGGTGCAAAAAACCTCATGGGAAAATGGTTGTCCTTTCTTATTGAAATGTCAAACGTTTGCAACCAACTCTAGCACCAAATTAATACAAAATGTAGTGTGCCACAAAGTGGGGATACTATGCACTAAGTTACAGCACAGAACGTACAGAGCCTGGTTTTACAAGAAAGCTGAGGGATAGATTGGCATGGGTTTAGCACGCACAGCTGGGGCTGGATGTTCAAAAGAGCTCAGCTCCCGAAGTCCCAAGTTCTTCTCAGATACAGCCACGTTTTTTGGTGCTTAAGTGGGTGCTGGATTCTTGTGAACGTTCAGCTGACATCTTCAAATCTGGCTAGATTTTGAAGATCTAGAAAACAAGCCAAGTCTGAAGAAACTCTGATCTCTGTCCCCGCTTGGGCTGTAGAAACAGAGCCCAGCTGTTTGTACCGGGGTCACTGCACAGCTGCCAGCGTGGGGATGTCTTTCCCAAGGGTGAGTTCTAAAATAAGCCGAGCGTAGTCTGCCAGGCCCTCATCCCATAGGGTTTAAAAAGTGGGACTCAAGTGATGCCCAGATCTGGTCCTGGCCCCCTACACAGGGCTAAATTTCACCCAACGAACCACCAGAAGGCCTCACCCAGTCGTACGTTTCTCTGTAGCAGCCCTGCTAGAAGGAAGTAGAATTGCTGCCAAAAGGACCATAGGACCAGGGATTCGAGTCTCCTCTATGGTGACTTCCAGTCAGTGGCGGCCATTTTCCTCTCACGTCTGTTTCGCACCAGTATCACCCTGTTGATTTCAGTGTATTTACCCCTGATGCAGGAGGGGGGCTGAAACTATTTGTGTGGTGGGGGGGGGGCTGAGAGCCATTGAACCAAACTGTAAACCCTGGATATGATGGAAACCACTTCAAGCCAGGGGATACGGCAACACCCCTAGTTTCAGCACCTATGCCCTGATGAGAAGAAAGCCAGGCCCAGTGAGACCCTCCCACCTCGGGAAAACTTGCCGTAAACAACCTCAAATTCTTTCCGCCATGGAACCACCAAGACACCCCGCCTTCAACTTCAGAGCTCGCCATGCTGAGCCTGCCAGGGTACACAATATCTGTCCAATCCCCCCGCTCCTGATTTATTATACGACATCCAAGGGAAGGATTTAAACTGCCCTGCCTGTCTCTCAGCCACGTTAGCTGCCCAGTGCTGTGCTTGCTGTTTGATCTCAGGAGCTGAGCCTCAGAGCTTCTCATCTCTAATTGAGTTGCGGATGTTTCTTCCCCGGCTAATCCTGTTTGTTCTGTATCACATCACTCCCGGTGCTGCCACGATCAGCTCCATGTAAATAAGTAAAAAGAAGAGGAGGACTTGTGGCACCTTAGAGACTAACTAATTTATTTGAGCATCAGCTTTCGTGAGCTACAGCTCACTTCATCCGAGCTGTAGCTCACGAAAGCTTATGCTCAGATAAATTGGTTAGTCTCTAAGGTGCCACAAGTCCTCCTTTTCTTTTTGCGAATACAGACTAACCGGCTGTTACTCTGAAACATGTAAATAAGTGTTTCTCAGATCAGGCAGGCTCAGCGTTCTCTCCCCCTGGGGAAGGCTGGCCGGTTTCTCTGCCGCAGGGGGGAATCACAGCCCATGTGTCAGCATAGGCGGGGGTGCAGCTTGGATGCAGTTGGCAGCAGAAGTCAAGCGTGGGTCCAGCCCCCCCAAAGAACCCTTCTGATCACCGATAACGGGTGTCACTGCCATGACATAAAGCCACGTTCCATAGGCACATATTTATCATTTCCGGGTGACTATTCCTAAGGAACATTCACTGTCACAAATCAGTGACAGAGGCTATCTCTACAGCTAGGTAGACTTAATCCTGCCTCACCATGGTGGGCTGGACCAGATGATCTCCTGAGGTCCCTTCCAGTCCTGCATTTCTGGGATTCTAGGTGTTTAGCCCCAAACCAAGGATTTGCTACACTGGTTACTTGAAGCACTGCATCTCTCGGCACTCCCACAAATTGCCAGCTTCTTAAAAGTCCTGTACACACTCAGGCTCTAATGGGACTTGTGCTTTCAGGTCTCTGAAAACCAGGCTATTTATTTAGCGGCCTGGGTATGGATTTAGTGGCTGAATGTTAGCGTCGTGTCACCCCAAAAGGCAGCATGGGCCAATGGGGAGGAGGCTGGCCTGGCAGTCTGGAGACTTGTGCTTTGCTCCCCCTTCTGCCACTGACATGCTGGGTGACCTTGGGCAAGTCTCTTCATGGCTCTGCGCCTCAGTTCCCCCCTCTGTGGGATGAGGCTCATGACATTGGCAGCCCTTTATACAGCACTGTATAAAGATCTGGGGATGGAAAGAGATCTGGGGATGGAAAGAGGTGGCTCTTACTAGAGAAAACAAGCCCTGGATCCGGACCTCATGAAGTTTGGATCAGCAGCTCTGACCTCGGAGGAGCCCCAAGGGGCCAGTTTTCAAAGCGTTCCTCCTGCATTGGGCTCCTTGACCCGGCACCCAGAGCACCAGAACTATCTCCAGACACTTAAGGCCATGTCTGCCCAGGCCAAAAGCTGGGTTTGGCCATCAAGGTATCCAAACTCGACCAGAACCTCCCCTTTAATGCCCATGCAGACCCTGCTGAGCCCTTTAATTAGGTGGGAGCACAGACTCCGACACAAGCAGCTAAAACCCGGGTTACACTTTCACTCTCCTGCCAAAAGACACCATTCAATCGAAGGCGCCCAGCCGTGAGGTTCCTAAATCCAGCCCTTGCTGTCCAGAGTCTGGGCAGGGGGCAGCTCTGCATTCTCCAAAGCCTCAGAGCCATAACACACAGTGGCCCCCAACCCGGGTTTCTTCCTGGGATTACGGCAGCATGCAGAAGCACCCGATGAGATCAAGGCTTCACGTGCAGCGAGTGCTGAAACTGTGGAGGGCAGGAGGGACTTTCCCCCCGTACCAGAGCCGGTCTGGGGCTAGAACCCAGGTCTCCTAGAGTGTTCTAGCCCCTAGGCCCCACTGCCTGGGATGGCTACGGAGCCCAGCCCTGTGCGTCCCCAGTCCATGGCAATAATGTCTCCCTAGGGCAGCTTGGCTTGGAGGATCTAAAACCAGGGAGGAGATGTTTTGATTTTTGCCGTGGAGAGAATTTTACCTGCACTGTCACAGGGATGAGCATCAGCTGGAGGGATGGATGGACGTGAGAGAAGCGACCAGAGCCCGGAATGACCATCTGCTTTCATATCCCTGGCTTGTACCTCTGCTGGCTTCTGTCCCAGTGAAGTCAGTGGGGAAAGTCCTGTTTAATAGGATAGGGCCCTACCAGGTGCATCGCTGAGAGGGCAGAAGAGAACGGACAGCAGGATCCACCCGCTGGACAGTGGCCCAGCAGCTAAGGGGCTCGGCCCATTCTTGGGTCTCTAACTCAGCCAATTTTCAGCACGCGCTGCCAGCTGGGCTGTGACTGCAAATCGACCGGTGTCCATGGCTGTCATGCTGGGCTGCCCAGGGAGGTGTTCCTGGAAATCAGGCTCCCCAGAGTTAAAAATCACTTCCGCTTTCCTCCCCTGGCAAATCCCGAGTTCAGAGAGCTGTATTTCCGGTGTTACAGACACCACTCCCAGCACAGCCCCACAGCCCCGGCCGGCTTGATAATGCTACAAATATTGTCGGGTCAGTTCTCTGTCACGCTGCACCTTGGGGAGAAAACAGCACTATGGTAGGGCAGGGCAGAGCTCACCCCTCTGACCTGGCTCTGGTTTGTGCCCTTTTCCCACTCTCTAGCCCTGACCCTCTGGCCATCTACCCTAACCACCAGACTGCACTGCCTTCCAGAACCCGGACACCCTGACGACTTCAGCCACCTCGTGAAACACTGCTCACAGGGACGCCAGGTTGGGGACCGGGGGCGGGGAGGGGGAAATAAGAAAACAGGTCAACAAATCTATATGTAATGAAGAGGAAATATGGGAATGTGATAGATAGATAGATAGATAGATAGATAGATTAGATAGATCAGGGGGAGGGATAACTCAGTGGTTTCAGCATTGACCTGCTAAACCCAGGGTTGTGAGCTCAATCCTTGACGGGCCAATTTAGATATCTGGGCCAAAAATTGGGGATTGGTCCTGCTTTGAGCAGGGGGTGGGACTAGATGACCTCCTGAGGTCCCTTCCAACCCTGATCTTCTATGATAGATAGATAGATGCTGGGTGTGTGCGGGGATAGATAGATGATAATTATCATCTCTTATTGTTGTATTTTACTATTAACACAAGGCTGTCTGGCTGCGCACGTCAAGCGCCGGCTTTCATATTATGTGTACATTCCCTAGTTGCAACAGACACGGTTTGCAAACAACAGAAACCGATCCAGGAGATGAACAATCCCATGGCACATTAGCATCCTCCGCTCCCCCCGCCGTCCCCCTCCCCCGGAGCAGCGACAGGCCTGGGGGTGGCGGATAACAGCCACACAGCCACGCACAGGTAGCATTCACTCTCTGTGGAGAGATGACGGCGTATTTGATTTGGATACAAGTGACAGATAACACCAAAGAGACTGCGGGATGTAAGAACTCATCTCTCCTGCGGATTTCAGACTAAAGAAGCCTGCTAGCCTAGAGGTGCGGTTTTATCACACCCAGCAGCCCCCTGTTACCTTCCACATGCAGATGTCTAGAGGCAGGGAGCCGTGCAATCTCATTGTTTTGTCCAGCAAATATTGGGGGGGGGGGTTTCTGGCTCTTCTCTTTATGGCGGGTTTGAATGGTTTTATGACTGCAACAAATATAAAAAGGAGAGGGGAAGTATCAGGTTCTGGGAGGGGGGAAAGGAAAATGAGCGGGCAGCTGTGCTGATAAGTAGCAGAGGGATTGAGCGTCCCTGGGCAGAAGACCGTCACAGGTACTTTGTATTACGCCAGAACACCACATTGAAATGCACATTTCTCCCGGCCTGCTGGGAGCAGATAATAAAATGCTAACCAGGAAAGAGGCTGGAGCCAGGGAGAGGGGAGTTCAAACACAGGTTTCTTTTCCATTATTTTCTCTCTTTGGAAGAAAAAAGGAGATTTGCCATGTTTTCTTACGGCATCAACAGCTATAAAGAAAGGAGATAGGAAGGTCGAGATTATCAGGCAGGCTCAGACTCCGGATCCATCTAGTCTGTTTCTGACACTGCTTCAGAACACGGAGCAATAATCTCCACTAAGGACAATGGTGGAATAACCTGCCCCTTGGGGAACTACCTGCCCAGCACCCGCATTCAGGGCCGGATTCCCCAGGGCTCAGCACCGCAATCAGGGCCGGATTCCCCAGGGCTCAGCACCGCAATCAGGGCCGGATTCCCCAGGGCTCAGCACTGCAATCAGGGCCGGATTCCCCAGGGCTCAGCACCGCAATCAGGGCCGGATTCCACAGGGCTCAGCACCGCAATCAGGGCCGGATTCCCCAGGGCTCAGCACTGCAATCAGGGCTGGATTCCTCAGGGCTCAGCTGGATTTGGGTTGGATTATGAGGGCTCAGCACCAGGAATTGGGGCCAGGTCTTCCCCCAAGCCCCTCACCCAACGTGTCGAACTCCATGGAGAGGCTGACCCTCAGGCCTTGATGCAAAGTGCACCAAAGCCAATGGTGGGGCTCCCGTTGACTTCAGGGGACATTAGTTCAGTCACTTAGAGGTTGGCTTATACTAGGAAGGTTTAAATCCCATCGACATCAATGGATGTTCTCATTCTCCATATCAGTGACCCATCCTTTGTTGAACCCGACTGATCTCTGAGCCCGAAAGCTCTCTTGTGGCAGTGAGTTCCATAGCCTACTTACGAGCAGTGTAAAAGAACATTGCATTTCCGTTCCCCAGCTGTCAGCTGCATGGAATGGCCCTTCTCCTCTTGCGGTGGGACCCGGGATAAACACAAAATCTGATTTTCCTTCACTCATTTATATCCCTCCATCTCAACCCCCCCAATCCATCCCCTCTCTAGCCAGTGCTGATCTTCTCACTCTCTCCTCATAATAAAGTCTATCCATGGCTCCAACCCTGTTCACCAGCAAGCTCTGAATCTCGTCTATATGAGCCATTGCTATTTTAAGATGGGGCTACCAGCAAAGAGCCGCATATTCGGGTGGGAGCATCACACTGCTTTCGATCATGCCATTATATTTCCAGTGCCCCTTTTCCCTTATGCACTCTCCCCTTTGTTAATAATGCTCGTACCTAACTCTAAACCAGCACTTTTCCCTCTGCAGATCGCAACGCGCTTGGCCAAGGAGGTCGGGGTCATTATCCCCATGTTACAGATGGGGGAAACTGAGGCACAGAGCAGAGACAGGACTTGCCCGTGTTCACGCACCAGGCCAGTGATAGAGCCCAGGTCTCTTGAGTCCTAGGCTGGAGCCCTATCCAGTTTTTTAAGTAAAATCACAGTGCGTGGAGAAGCAGACTCATGCCGCAGAGTGCTACTGCACCACTGACCCTTGGTGATGCGAGACCCCCCCACAATAATAGGTGGGAGTGCCCCCTGCTGGCTGTGAAGTGGATGCCCAGAGCCAGGTTAACCCACCTCAGGAGTCCTGCTCTTCTCAGGCCCATCAGAAAAACAAGAGGAACGCCATCACTGTTTTGAGGAGCCAACCTGTCCCCAGCCAGAGCCAGTTCTATCTCTGTACACACGATAGCTGGCACAGGCCCACAGATCTCAGCCTGAGCTCTGCACGTGTAGGGTGCAACGCTGAGAAAGGCCAGGTCGGTCTCCTCACCCGCCAGCGGGTGGCCGTTTCCTAGCGGACTCACTCCCTGCTCCTTGTCAGGTTACCTGATTTCTTCTGAGCTACTGAGGGGCATGCCGCCACGATGGAGACGGAGTGACGGGGTGCTGGGGTGGGTGTGTTGTGATGGCTGCGTTATGGGGCACGCGTGTGTGAATTTGTACAGGGATGTGTGCGCTCTGTGGTGGTGCACACGGGTGTGTATGTTGGAATGTATGTGCTGTGTTATAAAGACATGAGAATGGCCTTGATGGTCAGACCAATGGTCCATCTACCCAGTGTCCTGTCTTGCAACAGTGGCCAATGCCAGGGGCTTCAGAGGGAGTCAACGGAACACGACAATTTTGGGGTGCTCCATCCCCTGTCATCCAGTCCCAGCTTCTGGCAGTCAAAGGTTAGGGACACCCAGAGCATGGGGTTGCATCCCTGACCATCCTGGCTAATAGCTATTGATTGACCTATCTTCCAGGAACTGATCTAATTTTTTTTTAACCCAGTTATAGTTTTGGCCTTCACAGCATCCCCTGGCAATGAGTTCCACAGGTTGAAGTTGTGCAGCAAAGTACTACCCTTTGTTTTAAACCTGCCGTCTGTTAATTTCATTGAGTGGCCCTGGGTCTTGTGTGATGTGAAGGGGTAAATAACACGTCCCTGTTCACTTTCTCCACACCAGCCATGCTTTTAAAGACCTCTGCCATATGCCCCCTTAGTCATCTCTTGTCCAAGCCGAAAAGTCCCCCCATCTTTTTAATCTCTCCTCATACGGAAGCTGTTCCATATCCTTAATCATTTCTGTTTCCCTTCTCTGTACCTTTTCCAACTCTGGTGTAGCTTTTTGAAGATTGATCAATAAGATCTGCACACAGTATTCAAGATGTGGGCATTCCGTGGATTTATATAGTGGCATTATGATATTTTCCATCTTATTATCTATCCCTTTCCTAACGGTTTCCAACATTCGGTTGGCTTTTTTGACGGCCGCTGCATATCGAGTGGCTGTTTTCAGAGAACCATCCACAATGACTCCAAGAGCTCTCTCTTGAGCGGTAACCACTAGTTTAGACCCCCATCATTTTATACGGCTAGTTGGGATTATGTGTTCCAGTGTTCAGTACTTTGCATTTATCAACACTGAATTTCATCTGCCATTTTGTTGCCCAGTCACCCAGGTTTGTGAGTTCCCTTCGCAAGGCTTCCCAATCTGCTTTCTGTTGCTTGTGTGGATGCTGCTGCAAAGCTCATTCTCCCAGCCCGTCCTTTTAACCAGGTCTCCCCTCGCTTTGCATCCTTCCCCTGCCTCCCCCTTCTCTATTGCCTCCAGCATAAGCGACTGGTCTTCACTTTCACGATGCTTCCTGGCTTGGCCCCACTCCTTCGTGGGCGAGATGTCGACCCCCCCCGTCCCCAATGGGCCCATGACGCCAGCCTCAGTTGCCCACCTGTTACATTTGCAAACACGCCCGCTCCTGCTTCCTCCCATGCTGCCCCACACGGTTGGGAGGTGCCCCCATAACGTCCACAAAGCTACCCCATTAGCCACTTTCCCTGCCTTCAAATGCTCCTGCAAAAAATGACACACAACTGTGAAGTTGCTGGTGAGCCCTGCGGAGCTCTGTTGTCTGATTGTTTCTTTCTGCTCCCTGTCAGTCTGTCTGTCTGTAGCTACCGGGTGACTCCTGCCTTATAGGCAGATTGCCAGCTCTCCGGGGCATGGTGTCTCGACGGCCTGAGCACCGGGGGTCCTGGGCCGGGGCTGAGGAGGGGAGGGAGGCGTCTGGCTGGGGGAGGCCCGGGTACATGGCACGCTGGCTGTGCTGGGCAGGGGGAGTCCTGCTGTCATACCCCAGCCCCATGCTGCTCCCCCTTCAGGCAGAGGAAGGCAGCGCAGCTCCCACCCCCCAGCTGCAGACCCACGGGCGTACGGGGTGGGGGTGAGACCCAGCGTTTCTACCTTCGGATCCCATTAGGCCTCATGCCGCTCCAGGGTGGGGGGGGGGCGTCTCCCAGGCGCCGTGGGCAGCCGTGCGGTAAATGAGCTCTTGCCTTGATCGCGCTGGCATTTGGGGCGGCAGCCACGTGGCTCCACTAACAATCTCGGGGACTTGTTAAGTAAAAGCTACCGGGTGTCCCACAGGCGGGAGGGAGCAGCGAGCGGGGCCCGGGCAGCTCGGCAGAGCTGGGGAGCGACCACAGAGGGTGGGGAGACGTGGGGAAGGGCACAGGGGGTAGGGGGTGAGGGCAGTGGGGGCGGGGAGTGTGGGGCGAGGGGCATGGGGGGAGAGGCATGTCGTGGGTCGGGGTGGGGGGTGAGGCAGGGGGCACATGTGGGGAGTGGACATGGGAGGGAGGGATTGTGGGGTGAGAAGTGAGGAGGGGCACATGTGGGGCGGGGGTTTGGAAGGAGAGACAGGGAGGTGCACATCGGGGGAGGAGGTGTGGGGGGAGGGGGCATGGGGGAAGGTGCGGAGGGGCACATGGGGTGAGGGGGGTGGAGGGAGAGGCGGGGGGCACATGGGGTGAGGGGGAGGAGGGAGAGGCGGGGAGGGGCACATGCGGGGAGGAGGTGTGGGGCTGAGGGGGTGCGGGGAGAGGTGGGGAGGGGCACATGGGGTGCAGGGGATACGGGGAGGGACTCATGGGGCCAGTGAGCGAGGGTGTTAATTTTCCCCAAACCAGCAGGCATCTTGCTCCCCATCTCCCCCCACCCCGCGGTGCTGGCCCTCTCTGGCTGCTAATCCCACTGGGGGGCCTGGGGTGAGCTCTGGGCAGGGGACCCCATTGAAACCAGCAGAGTCCCGTGCCCCAGACCTGCCCTCTGCCCATCAGTGGGGGCTCGCCGGGGAAGTGAGGCTGATCCCATCCACCCAGCTGATCCAGGCTGCGGCTCCCCCTCATCTGGCCCGGGCCCCCGCTGGTTCATTTCCCTGCTGGCCGCACTGAATCTCCGATACACCGACCCGATCCCACCCACACCGAATAACGCTCTTATCGGCGTTCGCCGGCCGGCTGCCGACAGGAACAGCCGGGCACGGTGCAGGCCTCGGCTGCCAGCCAGGCACGGGGTGGGGGCTCCCTGAACCACAGCCAGAAAGAGGCAGGATGGGGCCTGATGGAGCCACTTCCGCCCCCTCCCCCAGTGACCGGGCACCCCAGGGAGAGCCCGGGGCCTATCGGCTGCCGTAGAGGCCGAGCCCCGAGCCGTGCAGTGTCTGCGAGACAAGCCTAGCTAAGCTTCTCTGGCAGCAGCCCACCGTGACGCCCGCCTCCCAGCCACTCCCAGGGAGGTTGGGTGCCCATCTTTCTCTGCTCGGCTGGGCTGTATCGGCTGACGCCCGTGTGGGGGCAGATAGACCCTGCCGGGCCTTCCTCCCTGCGCCTGACATGCCCTCCCAGCCCCAGGGCGTCGCTCAGGGTGGCAGCATCCCAGTGGAGCGTCCAATGCCCCAGGTCGGTGCCAGGAGAGGCGTTGACCTCCTGCTAATGGAGAAGGGCCAATAAACCAGGCCCTGGCTCCTCGCCTGCCCCTGGACCAGGTGCCCTCGTCCCCACTCGGGAACCGGACCATCACCTGGTTGACTGATGGAGAGCAGGAAGCCGAGTGCCATGAGGCAGGCAGCTCTGTGCTCCCCCGGGACGGATTGGTACCCAGCGTCTCTGCAGTGCTTTGATTTCCATCCAGCGGAAGCGGCAGGGAGGGACACACAACCCTGCCAGTCTCACTCAGTGATTCATGGTGCACTGAGGAGGGGGTTGACGGGAAGACGGGCGTCCCCCTGCCTCTGAGCCAGACAGCGACAGGCGAGATTGTGGTGGGGAGCCAGCCTTGCAGGGGGAGCTCAGTACCTGGTTGGGGCCTGGCCGCTGGGAGGCCAATGGATCAGGGCCTGATCCCAAGTCCAGCAGGACCAATGGGTGTGGATCAGGCCCCAGGACTGCACTGGGGAAAAAGGCAAAGTGCAACAGGAGCCCAGGTCCCCCAGTAGGGCAAGGAGATAAGCTCCCCGCCCGGGGATCACCAGGGGCCTGTAATGGTGCAGTAGCTTGTCCAGTCTGCATGCTCCTGCCAGACTGCATTAGACCACTGGCCCATCCAGTGCAGTAGCCCTTTGGCACCACTGTCTGGCCACGCTGGCTCCGAAGGCTGGGCCAGCGGCCCCAGCATGGCTCCTCCTGTCCTCTCAGATCAGCGCTCCCAGCGCCCTGCCTCCTGCCACGCTGCATGACACCACCCGTCTGGCCGGTCTCTCGGGGATCACGGCGCCCGATTCTGGTTGCCCCAGGCAGGTCTCAGACCACAGCCACCACTCGGCAGCTCCCTGGGACCAGCCGGGAGCTTGGGCAGGGAGACTCGCTCACCAGAGACCCCGCCCACAATGCTGCTGATTGGAGGAGACGTCCGGCCTCTCTGATTGGCTCAGACTTGCTATTTAAGCCAGAAGGAGGGACAGGGTGCTGTTTGAGCAGCTAGGGGTTAGTCCTGGGCTGGTCCTGCCTTGTTTCTGTGCCAGCACCCAACTCCTGGGTACTGTGCCTGACCCGGCTCTGACCCTCCCCTTGACTCCTGTCTCTGGCTCCAGCGGCTGACCCCTGCTCTGACCACTAGGCATGACTGGCCACGTCCTGGTCTCACATCCATCTTCTGCCATGTTGGATTGGAAAAGTCCATCTGCTCTGGAGTCCTACCTCCTGCCACGCTCAATCGGACCATGATTCCCAGCCTGCCAGACCCAATTAGACCATTGCTCCATGCGGTCCAC
Organism: Lepidochelys olivacea; assembly: GCF_965140295.1. Classification (NCBI taxonomy): domain Eukaryota; kingdom Metazoa; phylum Chordata; order Testudines; family Cheloniidae; genus Lepidochelys; species Lepidochelys olivacea. Next base: position 21,100,785 of record NC_140427.1, read on the forward strand.
TCTCCAGCCTCTCTGCAGCAGCTTCTGACCCATCACAGGGAGGGCTTGTCACGCATGCAGGGAACACCGACCTCTATGCTCAGCACTGCACACCTGGGAAGGTGTATTGTGGGGATTTCCCCCCTTCCTCCACCACTTTCTGTAAAGGCAGATGCTTTACTGCCCCAGTTACATTTGGATTTGGGTATTTACATTTGACCTCCCTATATACCTGCTGCAGTTACAGCTGGAGCCAGCATGCTCCATCCTTTCCTATGCTAAACTGCAACGTTGCGATGTGCCATTAAACCGCAGCCTCTGCTTTACCCCAGAGGTGGCCGCATTTCAGCGGTAGGTGAAGCACCCCCTGTGTAAGGTTTTTGTGCTAGCTTGTTAAGTCTGTGAAGCCAGGGAATGGGGTATATTTGTAAGTTATCGTATCATTAAAGCGGCAGTAAATGCTGGGCTCCACTCTGGCTGCTTTACGCTTATTACTGTGTAGAAAGTCTGGCCCGTAGCTGCAATGAGGCACCTTCAGCTGTGCATGGCAGGGTAATTTGTGCACTTCTCTGGGGTAAAACTGCTCGGCCTCCACTCCCTGATGTGGAACATCTCCAGAGGGGTGTGATAATGGCTCAGAAATGCACCATCCTGGCACCTTATCTGCTTGCAGGACAATTGCCAGGCTTGGTGTACAAAGGGACAGCTCTTCTTTTTTAACTCATTAAGTGCCTGGGTGAGGGAGAGCTGAACCCCCACCCCCAGCCTCCTTTGAAAAGGCAGACATCAGAGTGAGAGCCAGCCTGCCTCCAGCCCAGTGGGGACATGCTGGGCAGAAAGAGGGGGCCTGCCCCATGCCGCACCACCACTGAAATGCAGCCACCTCTGGGGTGGAGCAGAGGCTGCAGTTAACAGCACACAGCAATATCCTGGGTTAGCACAGGAAGGGAAGGAGAATCCTTTTGCTGATTGGCACTGAAGCAGGAGTTTTGGGGTGTGAAGAACTTTCCCCCGCTCCCATGTGTTCTGTGCAGCATTCTGGCATAGCTGCGGTCAGAAGGACTGGGTGTGATTCATTCCACAAAACCATGCCCAAGTGGGTGGGGGGCGGGGCCACTGACTACAGATGTATCCAAACTAGGGTTATCAATTTTGGTTGGACGTATTCCTTGGGGGTTTCATCACATGACATAATCTTTAATCAACGATTAATTTTTAATTTCTGGAGACTCCAGGACAATCCCGGAGGGTTGGTAACCCTCAGCAAGGTTAGCTCAGCAAACCATATTCAGCAAGTCCTCAGCATGGTCAAGTTTTGGTGCAAATTCCCGCTTGAATTCAGGCCCAGTTCTGCATGAACTGCCTACACCACAAGACATTTCTGGGGTCTTGGTCATTTCAGTCAAGTGACAGATCATAAGCCAGGGATTCCCTCCGTGCACCCGGACCAGGGAGCTAGCTGTCATCAGCACGTCTATGGCCCCCTTGCCCTTGTCGGAATCTCTTTATTTGTCCTCACAGCACCCCTGCAGAGGCTGGCAGGGCTGATGTCCCCATTGTACAGGATGAAGAACAGAGGCACCGAGAGATGACAGATCAGATCCGCCAATCCCTTGAGTTCATTGTTTTTAGGCACTCAGTGGGAGTTCGGCACCTAAATACCTCTGAGGATCTGGGCCCAAGGTCGCACAGGGGAAGACCCCAGGTGTCCTTAGTCCTAGGCTAGAGTCCTACCCATTGGAAATGCTGCATTGCTATTCCTGCCTGTACCCACTGGGGATGCCAGACACCCTCTCTCACTTGACTGTCACCATCATCTTTACTTCCTTTCGTTTTTAAATGCCAGCCACGATTTTTCACATGGTCACAGGACTCTGCAGTCTGGGGGGCTTCAAGAAAAATGCCAAATATCACAAGGCTTCAGATAAAACTTTGGAACCTGGCAAGGCTGCTAGGGGAGGGAACTCAACTTCTCACCGCGTTCCAGACTGCACTGGTCCCAGTCCTGCGGGATGGGGCACACCCCTTTCCATTTAGGGACTTAGCTCTGAAAACCAGGACAGGTTACAATCCCTGAGCTTGCCTGTAACAAAACCTTGATCCCTGAGCAAGCAGCACCTGCCTCTGTATTTTACATCAGGGTGCAGGCTGTCACCAGTGTGACTCCCATGGGGTGAGCTTCACCCCTGTGCAGAAGGCCAGCACTCGACCTTTCGTTGGCTGCTAAGCCCTCAAAATAGGGCTGAAGTTTGGCCTCAAAGAGCTCTGACTCTCCCAGTTTTACCCCTAGAGCTAAGGTGATGCACAGGCCTCCTCGGGATAGCATCGCGCTCTTACAATGGAAAGAGTGCTATTCCTTTATTATGTGTTATTTGTATCACCATGGCACCTAGGAACCCTAACCCCGGACCCGGACCTCACCATGCAAGGTGCTGTACAGGCCCAGAACAGAAAGACGGCCCCTGCACAGAAAAGCGTGAAACCTAAACGGACCAGACAGAGGCAGGGTGAGGGAAAGAGTAGAACACACCAGCAGAGCGACCAATGGGATGGCAGCATGTTAGTGCCACCATTTATTTTAAAATTAGGGGGGAGGGGTAGCTCAGTAGTTTGAGCATTGGCCTGCTAAACCAAGGGTTGTGAGTTCAATCCTTGAGGGGGCCATTTAGGGATCTGGGCAAAAATTGGGGCTTGGTCCTGCTTTGAGCAGGGGGTTGGACTAGATGACTCCAGAGGTCCCTTCCAACCCTGGTATTCTATGATTTTATGATCACCTACCAGAAAGTGTGGGTGGGAAGGTGAGGATCAGAGGAGAAGAGACTGGGGTTGGCGCAAATGGCCAATCAGCACAGGTCAAAACTGTAGAAAAGTTGTCCTGAGGACCCTGCTTTGGCAGCTTCTGCCCTGGCCAGTGGGGTGTCTCCTCCTTGCAGCCTTCTCCCAACCCACAGGGGGTGGGGGACAACATGAGCCCTAGTGCACCCATTCAAAAACCAGTCGGAGAACACTTCAATCTCTCTGGTCACTCGATTACAGACCTAAACATGACAATTCTTCAACAAAAAAACTTCAGAAACAGACTCCAATGAGAGACTGCTGAATTGGAATTAATTTGCAAACTGGATACAATCAACTTAGGTTTGAATAGAGACTGGGAGTGGATGGGTCATTACACAAAGTAAAACTATTTCCCCATGTTTATTTCCCCCCCACACACACACACACTGTTCCTCAGACATTCTTGTCAACTGCTGGAAATGGCCCACCTTGATCATCACTACAAAAAGCTCCCCCCCTCCCCCCCCCCCCCCGCTCTCCTGCTGGTAATAGCTCACCTTAAGTGATCACTCTCCTTACAGGGTGTATGGTAACACCCATTGTTTCATGTCCTCTGTGTATATAAATCTCCCCACTGTATTTTCCACTGAATGCATCCGATGAAGTGAGCTGTAGCTCACGAAAGCTTATGGTCAAATAAATTGGTTAGTCTCTAAGGTGCCACAAATCCTCCTTTTCTTTTGCGAATACAGACTACTCTGAAACCTGTGGGGTTGTCTCCTCTGCACAGTTCCAAGTCCAGGTGGCATTGGTGGGGGGGGGGAGGCAGAAGGGTGGCCCCCATTTTTCCCCCTCACCCCCCAGAGGCAGCAGTGCAATAGGATTTTCCACCCCTCACCCTGAACATTAAGTGTTGCCTTCCACTCAGCTCCCACTAATGTTAGTTAATTTCACCTTCTGCTTCTCGACAGTTTCCCTATCTGGCTCTCTGGCCATGTTGTTTCTAGTGCTGTCAGGGAAATGTATTAAATTTCTTTCCCCCCCAGGCTCCTCTCCCATCTTCTTTCTGCCAAAACACTCACAATGCAATGAAAGCAAGATAATAACAACAACAGCAATGAAAACTTTCCGGTTCATGGGGTTTTTTTTGTGTGAAAGCGAATCTGGGGCATAAACAGCTTGGCAGCGATGGGGGATTTATTCCTGCTGCATAAATTATGAGCACTTTGAACCTCGGGTTTTGGGCAGATCATTTCTAGTGTCAATTAATTTGCAAAACTAAGAGTGAGCAGAACAGCGACCTGCAAGGGATGGACCAAGTGCGGGACTCAGGCAGAGCTGATTGAATGATTTATTGTGAAGGTGTCATTGTGAATTTCAAGTAATTTTTCATTGCATAATTAGCCAGTTTGCCATGATTCAGCCAGACAGGAGCCCTAGGGAAGTTAGGTGCCTGAGAGGAGAGTCTAGCCAAGGATTTGAGTCCCTAACTCCCTTAGGTTTCTTTGAAAAGCCAAGCCCTCGTCTGCAACAAGGGATGCAGCAATTATTCAGAGATAACTGAGTGGGATGAGTTGTAGGTTCTCTGATGGCAGAGGGGATATATGTGTGTGTATAATGCCAAAGTAATTTCTCTGCTAGCGTCAGCTCAGCTTCCTAAATGTCCCCAAGCCACTACGTAGACGTAATGAAATGTTGGCACAAATTGGTGGTCGTGATACACAGATCACCACTATTGTCACTATCCTGTATGCTGGGACCACTAATCATGCAGCAGTGTGGGTAGAACACACATCCTCCTCATTCAAAAACAAAGGCCATTTGAGCTAGTAGAGAATCCCTGTTAGGTGCTGGCAGTATAGGGCTTATGACACACAGACAGAGAGTTCTGAGTCCAAGTGGTAGAGGATAGTAGCACACATACACTGGCCAGTTGATTACATTATTCCATGCATAATACTTCTAAAAGGAAATTGCTATGTTCTGATAATGAAACCTTCTCCCTGCAGCTATTCTGTTAGTCAGACAGCCTGCAGGGCTTGAGCTGGCTACCATCTCACATGACTAGAGGTCACAGTAGCATTGTGGGATCTTTACACTTTAAGACCCGTATCCTCCACATCTGAAATGCTGGTCAGGGACAGTGGTACATCAGCCAAGCTGAGCTGATTTTGGGTGGGCCAAAGAAATCAAGCAGCCTTGAAATGGAATTGCTTCAAAATGGAACATTTCCTCAGGAAAATTTTGATTTTCCTGCAGTGTTTCAACCACTGCTGTGCATCATGGGAGTCATGTGGCTATGGTGCATCATGGGAGATGTAGTCCAGCTGGCGAGTTCAGCCCATAGAGGAGAATGGGGGATTGAGGCACCCAAACTATAACTCACATAAGACACCCAAACACAACACCTGTGAGGGAGTGCAGCAGGTCAGGTGGACACAGATTAATGTGGAACTGAACTGAAATGAAACATTTCGACATTTCCGAGCCAACATTTTTTGGAACTTTCTGTTCCGTGAAAAGTTTCGATATTTCAACTTTTTGTCCTAATTTGGAACCAAAATGTGGAAATTTCCTGCTGGATGCAAATTCCAATTTGCCCTGCTCATTTATTAGCTATTCCTTGGAACACGGTGATATCTACCAGGCACATCAGCATAGCCACATTGGCTGTGGCATCCAGCTCAGGAGTCGGTACTTAAGCCCCAAGTCAAGACAGGTTTTGAATTGTGGGATATTAATTCACAAAGGGTGCGTTAAACTCCCATTCGGCCTCATGTCTAACAGCCCACCTGGGGCAAGTTTATTTCCCATAATCCACACACCGGAGTTTCTTATTGCAATTATAAACTTTTATTATATTCTCTTTTTTTTAAAACACATATTCATATATGTTAATTTAATGATTAGGCTTATAAGTTCCAAGCAGGGAATTAGGATGTGCGAATTTTACTGCTGAGAATTTTTATTAGATCATCAGCTTGCTCAGTCACGCCTGCCCCCTTTTATAATTAGGAGCAGTAAAAATGTAGCACGTGTGTTTCCTCCGTCTCCTGAGATGACAAAAATTTGTTCAGCGCCTTGCAAGAAAGTTTGAGGGGCGAGGTGGGAGAATCAGCTAAGAGGCTAAAGTCCCGGAAGATCTCAAAGAGCTTGCAGGAAATCAGTGAATCAGCCACGCCTCTGACTGTCCCAGGGACATAGCTGTTCCGTTATCAATAAGTAAACTGAGGCACGCAGCGTTAAGCGACTGTGCCATGCTCTAAGAAGCAGGTGAGTAGCAGAACTGGGGACAGACCCCGCTGGCTCTCTGCTCTGCTTTCACCATGACATGTCGTTGTTTCCTTATGGCACCTAAGTGCACTATCCTTTAACGGGAAGGATCGCTCCCAATGCGATAGCCTAGGTAGCCGTGAATTGTGATGAGGAAGTTAAAAGGAGATGTTGGACAGCGAAGAGGTGGGCAGGGAGCCATCAAAGGGGCCCTTAAAAAGGAAAATATTGAGGGTGAGATTCTATGCTAAGCCTGTAAGAGAAGCAACACACAGCCACAGCCCAGACGGTTGTGGGGGGCAGTCAGATGGCTTTAAGCCACCCTTAAACCATCCCAATTCTGGGCTGCTCATGAGTCCAGACGGACCCCAAGGATAACTTAACCCGCAGGGCCTGGCTAAGTTACAGCAGCCTCCCCTAGCTCACACAGGGCTACGGTGCTGGCCAGAATCTCTGTACTGTGGCCTCACCCCCACCCCGGCACCCCCCCTACACTCAGGGTTGGGAGGGGCACCTGAAGAGGCAGCTCTGAGATAGCCAACTGCTCAGCCAGCACTGGTAGAATCCTCCCCCAGTCAGAGCCAGGGCTTGCAGGGTCTGTTTATGGGGGTGCAGCCATGTGAAGGGGGCAGAGGATCTCATCCTGGATTTCTAAATCCTGGTTTGTGATGCACACAGAATGCCTGACAGGTCTGGGTTTTGTGGGGAGTCAGAGAGTTTGTTCAGTGGGTTTTGGGGGGTATTAAGTTGGTTTGAGTTTTTCTTACTCAGGTTTTTATCTTAGAAATCCCAGAAATGGCATCTTTGTAAATGGAAAACAACAAAGAGAAAGGGAAAGCAAGATTGGGAAGGTCCAGTTTGATTTTCCAGAGCAGGCTGGAGGTCTCCTTGGAGGACTCAGTGAAATGGAACAGGAGCACTCTCAGAGCTCAGCCAAAGGGAGTGTGTTATATCTTTACCCCAGAGAGATTCCCTCCCAGCTGCGTCAGACATTTGAGTTACATAACCGATATCGAAAGCAAACAGCAAAGAGTGTTAAACAGTTATAGCCCCTCTCAGTTAAACAGGTTTTGTTTGCTTTGTACCTGTGATGTCGCAGCCCTACTCATTCTCCAGTTGTCCACAGGGTCTTCCGTGGAAAACAGGATGGACAAGACATGAATTTCTAATGTCAAAAAACAAGCAGTACCTGCCTTCCCTTCCCTTGAAAAATAGCCAGTCTTTCCAGTTTCTTTTAACTATCATAAGAAAGGCAAAAAAGGGGCACAAATCCACTGTTTTGCCCTTGTGACTCATCTTTAAGCGGCTTTCCATTCACCCTTTATGTGTCTATAGGCACCGAAACCTGCAGATGCGGGTGACCTGTGTTAGAGTTCTAGACTGGGATTGTCACAGCAGCCAAAGAGAGTTGGTCACTTGACTTCACTGGGCTTTGGCAATGCACCTAACTGCCTTAGGCTGTGATAACCCTGCCCTAGCTACCTGCCAGGCAGGGGCAGCTGGCTACATTATGTCCAAATGACATAAACTGCACCCACAGGTAACTGGGCACTTGGAAAAGAGGGAGTAGGATAGATCCCAGCTGTATGCTCTTTGCCCTGATTATACTCTTTCACATGACATATCATTAGACGGTGGAACTCATTGCCACCAGAAATGGCTGTGGCCAAGAACTTTGCAAGGTTCAAAAAGGGATAGGACATTTATATGGAAAACAAGAATAACCAGTGTGGTTATAGTTAATGGTAACAAATATTTCAGAAGGGAAATTAAAGCTCATACTTCAGGGTTGCAGCCAGGGTCTATTAGAGATTAGGATGAGACCTTGGCAGGCAATTATCCCATTGCTGCTTTCCTCTGAAGCCTCTGGTGCTGGCTGCTGGACCTCGGGTCTGACCCAATCTGACAATTTCTATGTTCCAATGATCAGACAGCCGTAGTACCCTTGCTAAGGATTCCCATGTTGACGGCACAGCTGACTCCAGAGTCACCCTTCCAGCACAGGGGGTGGAGATGGGGCATGGCCAGAATGCACTTTGTTCTCACTGGCTTCAACTGGTGAATGGTCCTTTGGGGAGGTTAGAGCAGCCCCTGGACTGCTCTTGGTGCACCAGGGCTGGGGACTGAAAAGAGAAAGGGGGAGTGGTAACCTTGGTGCACCCTGCCCCATTGCTTTTGCAGAGAACCTGGCCCGTTGTGTTTTGGGGGCCTTCTAGTGGCAGTTCGCATCACAGCCATTCTTAGTTCAGCGCACGCCAGCTGGGCTACACTCCCCAGAACGCTGAGTGCGGAGCTGGGGCCATTTGGAGAGCGAGGGCTGCAGTACGTCCGTGCAGACACGCCCGATGGCATCGGGCGGAGGTAACCCACCATGCCGAGAGGCCGTACCTACATCAGCAGAAGCGCTGCCTACACAGGGACATACGGCAGCTTAACCACATGGTGCAGGGTATGGAGCTTTCACCCTGGCCTGGTGGAATCTGAGACATTGCTTAGCACGGCACAGAAAACAAACAGCACATGTCTCCGGTATACACCCTGCTCCCCCAACACCCTCGTCACCAGAGAAGCTGGGGCAACGTGCTCAGTCAAAAGCCAAGCTGCTTAACAGAGCATCAGTGGGAACCTCTCTGCTTCTGATGCTGGGTTGGGGAAATCAGCCAATGACAACTTCGGCTAGCCTGGCATGCAGTGACCCATCTTCTAAGAGGGACAGGCTGATGTGAAGCCATGCTGAACTGTGCCCTGGGACACACTGCAAGCACTAGGAAGCCCCAGGAGCCAGCCACGGCTGGGTCTGCCCATAGAGATCACACTGGTTTAACCAAAGGTGAGGCCACAAACTGATTTGGGGGCAGCTTTGTGTGCAGCCAGTCTTAGAATCATAGAAGATCAGGGTTGGAAGGGACCTCAGGAGGTCATCTAGTCCCACCCCCTGCTCAAAGCAGGACCAATTCCCAGTTAAATCATCCCAGCCAGGGCTTTGTCAAGCCGGGCCTTAAAAACCTCTATGGATGGAGATTCCCCCACCTCCCTAGGGAACTCATTCCCGTGCTTCACCACCCTCCTCGTGAAATAGTGCATCACTTAGATCAATTTATGGGTGTCAGAGAAATCAGTACAAACCTGGTTTAAACCCAGTGTGTGTCCACATGCCGGTTTGGTACAGGGGGGCTGCTGCCCCACGGGGTAGCCCAAGCCCATTTCAGGGAGCTCCTCCCACTCTGACCCCTTTGTGGGACCTGGTTCAGCCTGAAGGCTCCCGCTGCCAGTCCCCAAGCAGAACACTTGGTGCTTTTGAGCCTCCAGTTTGACAGAGCTGTGGGGAAAGTTGCTGGTCCCTGGGGACAGGCGCGGGAGAGGTGGACGGGTTATCTTCCAGGAGAAAGGCCAGAGGTGGGCTGGGTTTTCGGCTAACCATTTGCTGCTAGCTGAGAACTTTCGCAGGTGCAAGAGATGTTTCTGCTGACGAAAATCAGGCCGAGAGATGCTTTAATTTCACATGGAAAACAAACAGGCCCGAAAGCTCAGAAGGGATCTAGACCTTCAGGTGTCTGCCCTGATCATTCCAGCTTCTGAGAACCCCGGTCATGACCCATAGATTTTTGTTTCCACTCTGGGACTCAGGCCCTGCTAGCCAGTGCCAGGCCCCGCACAGATTGGCTCTGCCGCAGTGGCTCCCACCTTAACAGGAAGGTTAGCAGCAGATCGGAAGTGGGCATTTACTTGGACTGGAGGCTGTTTGGGGCAGGGACCTGCTCTGTTCTGTCTTTCTTCGGCACCTAGCACTGTGGGGGCCTGGGCCAGGGCTGGCGCTCCTGGGCACTACAAAGATATGCAGCACACCTTAGCTCCCACTGTGGGCAGAGCCTGTCAGGGTGTCTCCTCACTTCACACCAAGGCCAGGCTCTGGCTCAGCCCCGCTTCCCTCCACGCACCAATCAGTCTGACTCAGGTCAGCAAGCGCTCGGGAACTGGGTCCCTATGTGCATGGCTCAGAGCCTGAGTCCCACTGTGACGCAGGTCCAAGCCCCTGTCAGTTTGCAGTGTGGACGCAGCTCACGCCTCAGACCCGAGTCAGAAGGGCTGTGCAGCACAGAGGGACCACATTAGCACAGCTGTGAGACTGGGTCCAGCAATTGTAAACCCAGGGCTACAATGCAGTGTGGACGCTCAAGCGCGGGCGTGGAACCAGCAAGCCCGAGCCCCCCCAGACCCGGGCTTAGCATGCAGGATACACTGAGAGGCCCTGACCTCATGCCCCAAGGCGGGACAGCTAGCTACTGAATACCTTTCTCAGGGGGACAGCGCTTCTTGCAAGTGGGCTGTCAGTCCAGGGCTTGAGTCGTTTTGTAAGACGCTGGTGCAATATCTGCTCTTACGTTGTTAATTCGTCTCAGGGTATGGCTGCACTGTAATTGTGCCACACAACATCTTGAGCACAATCCCATCCAGGCCCCTGGACCCATGCACGGACGGCTGGTGCTCTAGCTCGATGCCAGCTAGCTCTGGTATACCGCCCGGATCGCAGGAGAGACGTACCCTCAGAGCACCACAAGCCACACTCTCAGTCACAGGTGTGTAAATCCAGGAGCCCAAGGAATCGCTGGGGGTTTACTCCCAGCTGGGGAAGGGCAGCGTTCGGCCAGGAGCATCCTGGGCCATCAGCATTCAAAGACACAACCACAGTGGGTGCCTAATTAAAATGGAGGCAGACACAGGAAGGAGACTTAAAGCCAAGCTGAATGCTGCAGGGGCTGGGGGACAGGGGCCATCTCGGCACATGAGGGCTGCTTCCAAAGCCGAGTTTAAAATAAGTGATATGTTTCACTTTGAGGAAAGCCTCATGCAGAGCCGGGACCCGCCCTGTGCCTCAGTTTCCCCTGCTGTGCAATCGGGGTAACGACACTGCCAGCCTTTGTGCAGTGCCTGGAGACCTACTGATGGAGAATAGCTAGGGATTAGGATTTAATGTACCAGCACCCTGGCTCCAGGCAACGCCAGGCACTGACCCCAGGAGTTACCGAACCGGTCCATGTCGGGTACAGCGTGTGCGCCTGGACCGTCTCCCCCATGACGGACACAGTGCGTGGCCGGGATGCTATGTGTGCACGGGGGTGCTCTCATTCTTGTAGACCGACAGTCACGATTGGCAGCCCAGTCCTAATGAGCAGCCCTTGGCAGTTCATGCCTATAGACAAGGCCCCCAGCGTCCTTCTGTGCCTGGCTGCACCCATCACTGTGGCCGACGGGCCTGCTGGACACGTCAGTACCTAGGCCAAATCCTCAGCCTCTGCCTCTGTGCCAACCCTCCCCCGCCAACACCTCCCCCTTGGCCTGGCGCAGGGTTTCCGAGGTCCAGTTTGTCTTTAGCACCGCACCTGAAGGAAGCCACCTTAGAAGGGCACAAAGCCCACACCAGTTCCCTCTGCCAGTGGGCCACAAGCATTCCACATGGAGAGCCCCTCCCAGCTGCGACGTGGGAAGGGTAGGGAGCCTGTGACCACCCAATACCCCTTTGTGGCCGCCCCAAACTCCTTCCCCGGAAGCTTGGGTTCCCTAGAAGCACATGGGCTGTTTCCTCCAGGACTGGCAAAGGTGAAACCAATGCCCTTCTGCTTTAATGGCCACATGCAGTGCATTGTGTATAGCTCCACCGCCATTGTGACCGAGGCGAATGGGTGCCATCCGCAGAGCAGCTGCCAATCACAGCCTGAGGGCTGGGCTACACTTGGACGATAATTCAGCTGCAGGTAGGGTGTGAATTTCAAGCGCAACAGCTATTCCTGATGACCTCCATGTGTCGACAAGCCCCTAGGTAATGTCAATAGGTATGGCCAAACAGGTTTTCACTCTCAAGGAGCAATTAAATCCCTTTATGGACTAAAGAGAGCTACAACTAGGGAGAGACCGCCCAAGGCACATGGCAGCTCAGAGATGAGCCAGGCAGGCTGAGTGGGGTTCCCTGCTTGCAGACACAGGGGATAGGATATCAATCACAGCGGAGTGTGTTGATGGTGATTGTCAGTATGATCCCGAGAGGCAGAAGAGACACATGGCTTCTTGGGCACAGAGCTGGCTGGGGGAGCAGGCGTGGGGATTCCTGAGGCACGAAACTGCCTGCTGCTGTTTGCGGCTCCTGTGTTCAGGGAACAGGATGGCGTGTGGACATTCTTTGTGACTAAATAAGCATCCACCATGAGTTTGACTCTCACCAATATCTCCTCCGAACAGACAGAACCCCCCGCAAGGCCCTGGTTCTTGGCTAGACCACTCGGGCTGAAGGAGCAACGCTACACAAACCCAACAGAGAAATGCTCCCGCCTTTCCAGTGCCTTTTTTCCCCCTATTCTCTTTTATTTATTTAATAAAAATTAGACACAGTGGTGGGTAAAGCCCAGTTGAGAGATAACACCCCTCCCTTGGCATGAGCAGCTCCTCTCTCCTGCCCCTCTGCTAGTCAGTGCCAGTGTGTCTACTGCCTGGTATGGTCGGGGCGGGGGGGGGGCATGTGGCCAGCCACCCCCAGCACAGATGTGCGCTACGGGGCACTGCTCAGGCACCGCTGTTGGCATGGTGGGGCCTGCGGGGCGAGGCGGTTGGGGAGATGCACTGTGCGTCTTCTCAGGCCCCGCAATGAGAGTCATGGGAATGTGGCGATGGGAGAGGCCCAGACTCCGGGCTCCCTGGCAGAGGGGGTCAGATGCTTGAGGCCTCAAGGTGACGAGGCAGCGGCAGGGAGAGACCCTATGACTGCAGGTTGGCCAGGCCTGGCTCTGGGAGGCCCCACGGGGCTGTTACTGGGGGAGCTAGGATGGGACCAGGCCTGGCCCTATGAGCACAGCATTGTGGTTGAACTGCTCACTCAGACCCGCTCCCCACCCCTCTCGGGGTGGCACCTTCACCTCTCCCCAGGAGCAGCTGCCCCTTCCCAGAGGATGTGAGGGAGTGGGCCACATCTGGAGTTGCTACTTGGCATGCGAAGTCTCAATCCATCGCTCAGCCTTTGGGCTTGCCCTGGGCAGAAGCTGGAGAAGTGAGCAAATTCCCTCCCACAACAGTCTCTGTTGAATCCGGGGAGGGACAGCGGAGCCAAAGAAGAACCACTGTAATATGTTGTACAGAGGGGAAACTGAGGCACGGTGTGGGCGGTGCACGGAGGGTGACTCGCTCAAGCTTGCCGAGTCATCCACAGGCTCGTGACTGGGTTCCAGGGCAGCTGACGCCCAGGCCCGTGCTTCCAACACGAGGCAGTGCATCCTCGCGAAGCCTGTGGTCTGGGAGCCGGTTAGCTGGGAGCTCAGCTCACCCCATACCCCGCCATGGGTGGGAGGCGAGCGGTCTTGGCCCCCATGCCTGGGGCGCCCCGGCTGAAGGGACCCTTGACGGGCCGGTTGGGGCCATTTCCGCAGGTGCTGCCATTTGTGGAAGGCACACACACCGAGACTATGAACTGCAAGCGGGGGGTGGGCACGGGACCGTCTGAGGAGGAGCTGGGAGAAGCCGGAAGCGCTTGGCCCAGGGCCGAGAACCTCAGCTTTAGCTTCCCATGCAGCTCAGGAGCTTTGTGGCTGGGTTCGGAGGCCAACGGAGTCCCTGGCCCCACTCCCTCCCCTCCCCGGCTTCATGCCAGGCCTGGCTTTTCAGAAGCGAAGCTCGCTGCGGAGGGAAGAGGCCCCAGACGGGAGCGAGGAGCCCAGGGCCTGGCACAAGCAGCAGGGACAGACATGGGCGCTGGCCTCCTCTGGTTCGGAACAGCAAAGGGAGTGGCCGTGGCCGCTCCACGTATTCCCCAGGGCTGGTGGCAGCTGGGTTGGCTGGGCCAAAGCCACGTGGCTTCGCTCCAGCTTTCCAGGGCACTCCCGAGGTACCTTAGCTTGGAGCCAGGCCCCTTGCCCGCTCCTCCCCACCCTTCCCCCAGCGTTCGGAGCAGCGTGTCCCGTGACACCGGTGGCAGGACCGGGCCCGTCGGGGGGGATCCCTGAATGTATATTTATTCAACATTATTGTGCAACAAAGTAAAGCAGAGAAATCCTGTTCGTCTTCCCTGGCCGACGCGCGCTCGGAGGCCGCACCGCTCGGTCCGTGGTTCGCAGGGCGGGCCAAGGCAGTGTCAGGGCACGTGGAGAGTGGAGCCCGCCACGCCGGCCGGTACCGCTCCAGGTCTGAATCTGCCCCCCGTCCCGTCCCCCCCCCACTTCTTGCTCTATCTCAGCTTCTTGCTCTGGCTCCTCCACCCCCACCAGTGTCTCCCCCGTCACACGGGGCTCCGCGGCTCCCGCTGCACCAGCTCCCCTCGACGGCACCAGGCGGGGGCCGGGGTTTGTGCAAGCAGCTTGCAGGCACCTTGGCACTTTGGCGGTGAGTGGGCGGAAGGCAGAGGCGGCCCCTTGCTCCCTCGGGACGCCGGGGTTCACCCCGCTGGGTTTGGCTCGCTCGACACTTGTTCCCTTTCAGAGAAAAAAGAAAGTGGCAGAAGGGATGCCCCGTGCGCGGAAGAGAGAGCGAAAGGGAAAGGGAGGGGAGTCTCGAAAGTCGGCTCTGGTGGTCAGGGTCTGGGGTATCCGCTCGGGCCCTGGCCAGCGGGCAGCAGCTGGCGTGGCGTGACAGGGCGCGGCAGCCCGCTAAGCGATCTCCTTGATCCTGCAGATGTAGTCATGGAGCGCCTCGGGATCCTGCAGCCCCATGTCCTGGCACACCCACTCCAGGTCCTCCTCGTCGGCGATGGGGATGGAGTTGTAGGCCAGCTCCTCGGAAGGCAGCGTGGCGAAGGTGGTGAACTTCACCCGCTTCCTCTTGGAGGTGGGGGAGTTGAGCGGGTCCTCGCTCTGGTCCCTGGTGGAGCCCCCCGAGGAGCCGTCTCCCCGCCCGTGCACCTGGCTCTGCACGCTGGTCTGCGAGCTGCCACTGCTGTGGTGGTCCCCGTGGCAGCAGGTCTGGACGTTCTCCAGCGGGTTGCCGGGACTCTCGGGCGCAGGGGAGAGGTCATTCTGGGCCCTCAGGGGCTGCCCGTTGCCCAAGAAGACCCAGTGGTGGGAGTGGTCCATGTTGGTCTGGCCCTCGGGCGGGATGCGCTTGTGACTATACTTCAGCACAAAGACGATGCAGTTGATGAGGAAGACCAGGATGGCCAAACAGAAGACGCCCAGCAGGGCGTACATGCCGATCTCCAGGTCCGTCAGCCCCCGCGGCACCTGCACGAAGCCCGTGGGGATGGTGGGGAAGTCCTCAGTGGTGTGGGGGATGCTGGGAGCTCCGCTGTCCTGGCTGGGCTCCGGCTTCCTCTCCACATCTGCCCGCAGGGTGGTGCTGGCCGCGCTCTCCTCCCTCCCCGAGGTCCCCGGCTTGCTCGGCACGTGCCCGGCATCCCCATAGTCATAGGTGGGGTCCTCCTCGGAGCTGAAGCGCACCCGCACGCTGGCCAGCGCCGTGAAGAGCACGCTCTTGCGCTTGGTCTTCTGGCAGCTCTCGCAGATGACCAGCTCGGCACGCAGCAGGTCGCCAGCCCCCTCGCCTTCCGCCACCACCAACGGGAAGGCCCGGTCCTGGGTCACCGACACCACTTTCTCGTCCAGGCTGCTCACCACCAGGTTGTAGTCTTTGGGGTCGTAGAGGGAGAGGGGGGCTGTGGTGCCATCACTGTATGAGACCCACATGCTCAGGAGGGCTTCCTGCAAAACAAACACGGGGAATGGGCATCTACCTATCTATCCATCCATCTGTCCCTCCATCGTTCCATCACCCACGCTCTCCAACCATCCATCGTCCGGCCATCCCCCATGCTCCCCAACCATCTATCCTTCCCTCCATTCCCCATGGTCTCCAACCATTCATCGTCCACCCACCCCTCATGCTTCCCAACCATCCATCTGTCCCTCCATCCCCCATGGTCTCCAGCCATCCATCCTTCCCTCCATCCCCCATGGTCTCCAACCATCCATCCGTCCCTCCATCCCCATGGTCTCCAACCATCCACCCGTCCCTCCACCCCCCAAGCTCCCCAACCATCTACCCGTCCCTCCATCCCCCATGGTCTCCAATCATCCATTGTCCACCCACCCCTCATGCTCCCCAGCCATCTACCCGTCCCTCCATCCCCCATGGTCTCCAACCATCCATTGTCCACCCACCCCTCATGCTCCCCAGCCATCCATCCTTCCCTCCATCCCCCAAGCTCCCCAACCATCCATCCTTCCCTCCATCCCCCATGGTCTCCAACCATCCATCCGTCCCTCCATCCCCATGGTCTCCAACCATCCATCCTTCCCTCCATCCCCCAAGCTCCCCAACCATCCATCCGTCCCTCCATCCCCATGGTCTCCAACCATCCATCCTTCCCTCCATCCCCCAAGCTCCCCAACCATCCATCCGTCCCTCCATCCCCCATGGTCTCCAACCATCCACCCGTCCCTCCATCCCCCATGGTCTCCAACCATCCATCCGTTCCCCGTGCTCTTCACCCATCCATCCATCCGTCCATCCCCCATTCTGTCCAATCATTCATCCCCCATGCTTTCCAACCCTCCATCCATTCCCCATCCATTCATCCGTCCCCCATGCTCGCTATCCATTCTCTCCCTCCTTCCCCCATCCTCTCCATCCCCCATGCTGTTCATCCATCCCTGAATCCACCCATCCCTGAATCCATCCACCATGCTCTCCATGCATCCATCTGACAATCTTTTCAACCATCCATCCATTCCCCATCCTCTGTCTCTCTCCCCAGGTGGGAGTACGGGTTTGAAAGGACTGAGCTGTTTAGCAGGCTTATAAAAAGCCCACACAGAGAGAAAGCATTGGTTTCAAATGCCCTCCCCTCTTGCCCCCGGTGCCAACCGGTTACATTCCTCGGGCCCACTTCACCCCAGTGTATCTTTTATTTCAGCGGAAGTCCCATGACACCCGCCCGTCACCATCACTGGCACTGAGGTCTCTGTAAAGAGCGTGAGCTCAGTCGGCCTCTCTCATACCGCACAGAGCCCCTGGTGATCCCGTAGGGGGGCTGCAGCTACACACTGCAATATGGCCAGTGAAGAGACCCGGGATACCGCACCCTGCAGCCAGCGCTATGCCAAGGCACTGCTGCAAACGATTCCCAGGGCCATGCCTCACCTGGGGGCTCCTAGGCATAGCGGGCAAGTTTGGTACAGATGCAAAGTCCAGTATGCAAATTAGGTAGTGATCTAATTTGCATGGCTGTAAATAACTTGCATATAATCAATACACCCTGACCCAAGCAGGACACAGAGTTGCCAGAAGCTTGGCAGCTGTGGGTGGGGCAGGAGGCTCCTGGGGTAAGGGGGTGGGTTTCTGGCAGATCTGGGGTCGGTCAGTGGCTGGGAACTGGGGGCGTCTGGGGTAGGCAGATGAGTGGGTGCTGAGGGTATCTGGGGTGGGTGGTTTACGGGGCCAGGACTGAACCCCCTCACCTTCTGCTCCCACCATTGGCTGCCCTGGCCCTGCTTGGATCCAGCCAGGGATCAATGAGAGGGGAGCCAGAGAGGCCCCTGGCTTCTGCCGGCAGAGCAGATCCCACAGTGCCCCTGGCAGCCAGGGTCATCCCTGCAGGCCAGCTGGATGCATGAGGTCTCCAGGAGGGGCTGGGCGCTGGGGGTTACACGGAATGAGAGCAATGGGAACTCCCGCCGTTCTACGGGCACTTACAGGAGTGAGCTGGCCCCGAGGCCCCGCAGATAGGGGATCCCGCCCCCAGATGGAGCCAGGGCCTCTCCCAGTCAGAAATGAGCAGTCCTGCCATATCACATGGGATGGGGGTGAATTTCCGCTGGGCTGATGAGATGAGCCCCAACGAAACACATCCACATCCAAACGGCAGAGCAGTGAGTACAGGTCTCCATGTGCGGGTGTGGCACTGGGAGACTACAAGCCCCAGCATGCAGTGCTCCATGGGGAGCCAAAGTGCATGCTGGGAGGTGTAGTCCCACACTCTGCGAGCCATGCGGCATGAGCCCTGTGTTACCTGCTTGGAGAAGTTCAGGGTCTGCTGGGCGGCCGTCTTAGCGATGATGGTGTGGCTGTTGCCGGGGCTGGGATGGAGGGAGAGCGACAGGCTGGACACCACCTGGGCCTTCAGATCGATGATGCTGACCTTCTCGTCCGCCACCGTCAGCACCGTCTCCCCCAGCACTGCCTCCATGAGCGGGGACACCACCTGCAAGAAGGAGCGGTCGGGGAGCGGCCGTGATGGCCCAGCCAGTCACCCACCACCTCTTGGCACCACCCTGCCAATGCCAATGAGGGACCACCCCCAGTGCTGCGAGCTTCCTCACAGCAGTGCCCTGCCAACGCCAATGAGGGACCACCCCCGGTGCTGCGAGCTCCCTCACAGAGACTACCCTGCCAACGCCAATGAGGGACCACCCTCGGTGCTGCGAGCTCCCTCACAGCAGTGCCCTGCTGATGCCAAGGAGGGCCCACCCTTTCCCACAAAGCACTGCTGCAGTTCCCCCCTTCCCCTAGCCTCCTACTCAGCCAAGAAACATCACTGGCCCCCAGAGCACAGGGGAGCTGAAAAAGCGTCCGGCAGGGCCTCAGAGATGACCCCACGGGCACGACCTTTGCCTGCACCGCGCCCATGGAGCAGGGTTTCCTGGAGAGCACTGACCCCCCGGCAGCAGCCCTACTGACCTTGCGACGCTCGGCCCTTTGAAGCCAGTGTCGAAGAAACCAGGAATTTCGCTTAGGAAAGCGTAACCGAGCCTAGGCCCAGAACTAATTACAGCCCGAGCCGCCGGGCCTTGCAGTTAATGGCTGATCCAGCCCGCAGGGGAGGCATGTGCTCAGGAGATAACTTTAAACTGCTCCCACCCCGTCACCCCTCCAGCCCCGGAGGGAGGAAGGAGAGAGGCGGCTGCTTGCGGAGCTTCAAAGCCAAGATGACATTCGCAGCCAGAGCGAGGATCAAAGGCACGGCTTGGCCAGGCAGATGCTGCTTCTGGGGCACGGGGACCTCAGCGCGACGGGCATCCACGGTGGGGAGGACGCCCTCGTCAGCACGGCAGAGAATTTGCCCATTTACTGCCTCTTTGGGGGACTCCGAGCCCAGGATGCCAACACCCTGCACATGCACCTCTGGGTGCAACGGACACACCCAGGCCGGCCTCTGGACCGGAAAGCTGCAAAGGGCCCCCGATCCAGAGCCTATCCCAGCTGGGCTCCACCTTTTCCTTCTGCATACAGCCCCTCGGATGCCTGGTGCCAGCCTGACCTCTCCTTCTGGCCGAGGAGGGGAGGGGGCAGTACCTCCATCACAAACCCCGCCCCGGGGGGTCGGCTGCAGAAGGGAGATGCACTCCAGGGGAAGGAGCTTTGGAGCGTTTCCCTGCTGACAGCGTCTGGCACCCGGCATCGGCCAATCGGCCCCATGCCCATGGGAGGCTTTTACAGGCAGTGGGTGAAAGGTCCCTCCGCCCCTTTAACTCTAGGGAGACGGGGAGTGGAACTGACCCGGATCGGGGCTTTCCAGCGGGGACCATGTGCAGAGCCAGGCTGCAAGCCTGAGCCCACCTGCAATCAGGGACGGCCACTGTCCTACCTGCAACTAGCCCCAGCTCAGGCAGCCCATGGGGACGGCGGGGCCCCTCTGGGGTTTCCCCAGGCATTGCCACGGAGCGGGCACCTGTCCCTCCCCATGTGAGTTGCTCCATTATGCTGCCAGGGCTGTGGGGTGGCCTAGCCATCAGCTGCTGGAGCCTGGTACAGGCCACTCCCTGCCTCCAGTATATAATGGCTGGAGAGAGGAGGGGCAGGAAATAGCCTGACCCCCCACCGGGGTGAAGAGAGGGACTTCCTCCCCTGCTTCATCAGCTGTTAGCTCAACCCCGAGGGACAGAGGCCCCTAGGGAATCCCTGATCATCTCTAGCAAGTGCTTGCCAGCTGGAGTGCCCCATGAGCCCAGACACAGGGCCCCGGCTTATCCACTCACCCCTGTGCACGCAGGGCTCGTTCCTTCGCTGCCTTCCAGCTCCACAGCCATGCGATTCCCCGTGCCCCGAGGAAAGGGGGTGAGGGGCCCGTACCTTGAAGAGCGTGGTGCCCGGCTCCCGCCCGGCCAGCGTGCTGCTGTCCACCAGCTGGGCCACCCGGGGGTCATCCACCTTCATGAAGTCGCTGACCAGGTCGGTGACCTCCACCAGCCAGTCGGGTCCCAGCATGGTGATGACCTGGTCGGTGCCCTCCGAGGAGGTGGTGTGGAACTGGGTGAAGACCTGCAGGGTGGCGTGTTGGTACTGCAGGGTGCAGCCCCGGTTCTGCTTCCGCTCATCCTCATCCTCATCATCCTCGCTCTCCCGCACGGACCTGGGGGCACAAGACAGATCAGCCACCCTGCCTTGGCTGGGGCTGCCCCTGCTCTGCAGCTACCGGGTACCAAGGTGATGGAGGCCAGAGACCGGTGAGGGACGCATTGCCGGAATGGCGTACTGGCTAGGCGGCAGTTCTGCCGGAAAGGATCTGGGGGCTATCGGGGATTGCAAACTGAGCAGGAGCCAAGAGCGTGAGGCCGTTGCGAAAAGGGCCGTATTAACCGGAGTGTTGTACGTAATTGTCCCATGCCGCTCAGCGCTGGGGAGGCCTCAGATGGAGCGCTGTGTCCAGTTCCGGGCGCCGCACTTTCCGAGAGATGTGATCAAACTGGAGAAAGTCGGGAGGAGAGCCACAAAAATGGTCAAAGGTTTAGAAAACCTGACCTGGGAGGAGAGATTGACAGAACTGAGTGTGTTCAGATTCTAGAGAAGAAAAGACTTGGGGGCACCTGATAAAAGCCATCAAATATGTAAATAGCTGCTCGAAAGAGGATGGGGATCATTTGCTCTCCATGCCCACTGAGGTCAGGACAAGCAATCAGCTTAGTTTGCAGCAAAGGAAATTCAGGTTAGATATTAGGAAACACGTTCTATCTCTAAGAATATTCAAACTCTGGAACAGGTGACCTAGGCTGGATCCCCGTCGTTGAAGGTTTTACCAACTGGTTGGGCAAACACCTGTCAGGGATGGTCTAGCCCGTTTACTTGCTCCTGCTTCAGAGCAGGGGGTTTGGATGAAAAGACTTCTTGATTTCCCCTCCTGCCCGACTGATCTATGATTCTCTCGCAGGTGGCTCGCTATATAGGCATGCTCCCCCACTTCCAGCTGTCACTGTGCAGTTCAGCAGCCTCCATGCTCCACCCCAGAGGTAGCTGCAATTCAGCAGTGAGGTCTGTGTCTAACTCAAGATGTGCAGTAGCATTGCTACAGAGAGCAAACCACCCCCGGGGGCAGAAGACCGTGTGGGCAGCTGGCTGACAAAAGGGTTCTGGATGCAGGTGGCCCTGGACGGCAGATCCCATGGCACGTGGCATTTGCTGTTGGAGGGGATGGGGTTAATGTGAAGGGCCAGGGCCAGCTCTATTGGTGCATCCTGAACAAAAGGCCTTGGCCCGCTGTACCCACGGGAGCTGAAAGGGTGTGTAAGGCATGTGCTCTGTATATCAGGTGAATTACGGTAGTTCCTAGGCACCTGTCCTGAACCAGGACCCCCGTTGTGCTGGGCACTGTACATTATTTATTAGATGGATTACGGCAGTGTCCAGGAAAGGAGTGGGTGGGTGTGGGCGTGGGCGTGTTCACATGAATATGTGCACCTGGGCCTCCCTGCGGGCACCTGCGTAGTCCCATGCACGTTCACGACTTGGCCTGTGCTTGTGGGCATCTGGGGGTGAGGGAAGGTGTACCCGGGGGCACGCGTGTACGTGGCACGCGTGCCTGGATAGGTGCCCATCTGCGGCGGTACGTCTGTGTGTGTGTGCCCAGAAGTGTGTACCCACGTGTGTGCATCCGCAGAGGTGGCTATGTGTGCTTGTGTACATGTCTCCGTGCACACGTGTATTGTGCATTGCACTGACCCAGGCCCTCTCTCCGCTCCGCTCGGAGCCTGGCTGAGCTGTGAGCTGTCTGCACAGCTTAGAAACACCCCAGCAAAGGCCGCTCTTCCAGCCCCTGGGAGCTGGGGGCAGCATGAGGGTCCCTGGCGGGGGTGAAAGTAAGTCGAGTGACTTACCAGTACTCTGGGGCCCGCTCTGGCCCCCGGAAGGGGCAGGGCCTAGGGCGGAAAGGCGGGGTTGAGGGGGTCAGAGCCAGCCCCAGCCCACCCTGTAAGGTAAGTGCCCCCCCACCGGGGTAGCAGCAGCAGCCCGGGGCTCCGGGGGCTATTCAAAGGGCCTGCGGCTCCCCTGCTTCTACTGCCCTGGTCCTCTAAATAGCCCCCGCAGCCCTGGAGTAGTGGCGATGGGGCTCTCGCGGCTATTTAAAGGGCCCGGGCGGTAGAAGCAGGGGAGCCCCAGGCCCTTTAAATAGCCCCTGGAGCCCCACAGCCGCTACCCCAGGGCTCCAGCAGCGGGGCGAGGCTCTGGAGGCAATTTAAAGGGCCTGGGGCTACAGCCACTTTAAATTGCCCCCTGGGGAAGCCGGGCTGCCCCAGTACGGTGCACCGGCTCTTACCGGTACGCCGTACTGGGGCGTACCAGCTTACTTTCACCTCCGGTCCCTGGTGACTCAGGCCGCAGGTGCTGGGGTGCCATGCGGGCCGCATGCTGCCCCCTTCGGAAGAGGGGGGCTTTGTCTCGCTCTGCGGGGCCCTCCAGTGGCCGAGCAGGGAGCCGCCATTGGGCAGCTGGTCCCCTGGCGCAGGCTTTCAGAGCCCAGGGCCTAAGCCTGCTCCATTACTGCCGGGAGGAGGCCGTCAAGGGGAGCTGGGCTGATTCCCTGCCTGGAGGAGCCTGGAGGAGCAGTAAGCGCAGACCAGCTGGGCCTGATTTCCAGATGGGTGGAGCACCAAGCCAGTGGGAACCGCATTTGTGACTGGCAAAGCTGGACAAGGGCAGAGTCCCCTGCCCCCTGCTCCCGTGGCCGCAAGCGCCCCGGCCCGCGGGGCAAGAGCTCCCCTCTGGCCCCCCATGCAGGAGCACACCTCCTGTCCGGCAGGATGGGCACCCTCCAGCCCTTCACTTGGCTCAGCCTGGGGTCCGAGAGCTCGATGTGCACCGGCAGCTTGGGCACCCACACCGTCATCTCCAGCAGGGCGCTCAGGTGCTCGTAGCTGAAGGTCACCCGGGCGTTCATGGAGCCGCGCGTCTCCTTCCCGCTCACAAAGACGTAGTCGCAGCTGCTGGACACCTGGGGAGGACAGGGAGGGAAGCACCAGCACTGAGCAGCGGGGCCGGTGGCCTGCGGCCACTCCCAGGGCTGCAGGTTGGATCGAGCCCTGCAGCAGCGGGTGCCATCACACCTCCAAGGCGCTGCATTGGCAGCTTGGCTGGAGCCGGGGGTGGGGGGCAGACCCCCAACGGCGTGTGGCCTGGGGAGAGTACAGCTCCAGCTGGAGCGCGGATGGCTGGGAGCTGTGGTTCCCGGAGGCCGCGGCTCTGCAGACGAAGGCAGCTCCGATCTCGAACACCTGCCAGGCGGGTGTCCTGTTCTCCCCGCCCCCCGACACGTTCACCTCCATAGGTCAAATGCTAAATGGAGGAAAAGTAAGGGGCAGTACAGGGACGTTAAATGGCAGGAGTTGTCTTCGGCTCGCCGAGGCCAGGAGCTGGGAAGGACACATCCGCCATACGGCAAAGGCAAACCATCACTAGACTGCCGCTCTCATTATGGGTCAGTCAGAGCAAGAACCAATCATTGCCGGAGCCGCACATTATCTGGTGTCACATCCCGGCCTGCTGAGAGCTGGGCTAAGCGAGGGGACGGCGTCCAGCGTGGTACCCAGGTAGCAGCCTCTGTGCAAGGCTGGAACTGGCCACGGGCGGGTCGGCTCACTTGCAGGAACAAAAGGCCGCTGTGCACTGCAAGAGCGCCCCCAGTGGTCAGCGAGGGTGTTGCACTAAAGGGGAAGCAGCAGTAGCCCGGGGCTCCGGGGGCTATTTAAAGGGCCCGCGGCTCCCCTGCTTCTACCGCCCTGGTCCTCTAAATAGCCCCTGCAGCCCTGGAGTAGTGGCGATGGGGCTCTCGTGGCTATTTAAAGGGCCCGGGCGGTAGAAGCAGGGGAGCCCCAGGCCCTTTAAATAGCCGCTGGAGCCCCACAGCCGCTACCCCAGGGCTCCAGCAGCGGGGCGGGGCTCTGGAGGCAATTTAAAGGGCCTGGGGCTACAGCCACTTTACATTGCCCCCTGGGGAAGCCGGGCTGCCCCAGTACGGTGCACTGGCTCTTACCGGTACGCCATACTGGGGCGTACCAGCTTACTTTCACCTCTGGTCCCTGGTGACTCAGGCCACAGGTGCTGGGGTGCCATGCGGGCCGCATGCTGCCCCCTTCGGAAGAGGGGGGGCTTTGTCTCGCTCTGCGGGGCCCTCCAGTGGCCGAGCAGGGAGCCGCCATTGGGCAGCTTGTCCCCTGGCGCAGGCTTTCAGAGCCCAGGGCCTAAGCCTGCTCCATTACTGCCGGAAGGAGGCCGTCAAGGGGAGCTGGGCTGATTCCCTGCCTGGAGGAGCCTGGAGGAGCAGTAAGCGCAGACCAGCTGGGCCTGATTTCCAGATGGGTGGAGCGTGTGGAAAGGGGACGGAGCCCTGCCTGGCTTTCGACCCTCTGGAGGATTGGGAACCAGGGGTGTGATCCTGCTAGGTAGTGAGCGGCCCCTGGAGGTGCCGACTGCCCCCACATTGGAGGCCTTTGCACCAGCAGTTACCCAATGTGCGTGTGCGATCGTAGCAAACGTGCACACAGCAAGCAAGCAGTTGCACAGATGGTCCAGTGGTGAGAACGGTCTTGGGGAGCTCCAGGCTCCGTCACTGCCTTGCTGTGTGACCACAGGCAAATGCCTGCGCCTTGCTGTGCCTCAGTTTGCCCACCGGTAAAATAAAGATAATGCTATTGACTTTCCTTTGTAAAGTGCTTTGAGATCTATGGATCGAGACAATCAGCCTCTGTGATGCCTCCCACCACACTGCCCCCAGAGAGGATGGAGAGCACCCAAAGCTGGTCAAAACAACCCCCCACCCTTAAATCAAATATTTTCATTCAAAAATGTTTGTTTAAAGTGTTTCCATTTGCGACAAAACATTTATTTCATTTGGCTTTGACTCAAAACGGTCGTTTTGTTTTGGCTCTGTCAAAACCCGAAAATGGCCTGAAATTCCATATGTTCCTCCTTCCCCTTTTCTGACCCCGGATGCGACAGGACAAGCTGTGTCTAGATTCTGTTTTGCCTTGTGCCATTCTGCATCTTTTCGAAACTTCTCCAACTGCGTGAAAGTGATGGAGCGTTTACATGACTTGTCCCGGGTCACGCGGGGAGATCTAAGAAAACCATCAGCTCCTAAACCCTACTTTTGGGTTACTCTGCCTTACTCTGCACCCAGCCCTGCAGGAAATATCAGAACCAGCTCTATAAAGACAGTTAGCCCTCCGCACCTCTGGGATGCAGCCCCGAGTGGATAAGTCAATTGCATTAGACACGCCGCTTCCCTGTGCCAGTGGCACGTCTTGGAACAATTTATTTAACGGAAGCAATCCCTATTAGCCGTGCATTGTTGCTAATGTATTTACATGGTATCTGCCTTTAAGGTGCTATTCACTGGCACCCCCGTCACCGTCATTAACGTTAATACCTTGAGACGTTGCTGCACCGAATCAATTTTAATCCCATTGTTGTGTCTCCCCCATTCTTTAATTTCCATTTATGCAAATAACATTAGTTAAATGTGCTATAAAACAAATATATCCTGAGGGGGCCGCTTATTACAGACCAATCCAAGCCAATTAAGGAGCTAAGGGAGGAAATTACTAATGGATTGCTCATGTTTCTTCTTAGGGCTGTAAGTCAAGAATGCAACATTGCCTGCCCGTAGGGTGGAGGGAGGATCTCACACCAGCGACTCTGATACCGTTCCAGGTCTCCACACAGCCTGTTTGTCTCTGTGAGTGCAATTCCACACCTGCAAATCATCCAGCCTGCCTTCCTGCACCCGAGATTGGCCGCTGACCCATCTGCCTCTGCAGATCAGCTCAGTTGGATGCACTGATCTTGGTTTGCAACTTCAGAAAAATATGTGAGCCCGATGACTGACAGGTGCAAAATGCTCTCCACTGAAACAGCAGTGGTAGCTGCAGACCAGGTCTGCTTGGGGAGGTCTGCAGAAGGGCTCAGCACCCAGGAGGGGGCCTGGTTTTTTCAGGGACTTGGTGTGCTGGATGCAGGTTGGACACTGAGTGCTCTGGAATATGTGGCCAGGTCACAATAGGATGTGGAGCAAATCTGGCCCTTGTTTAGGTGTCTCAATGGGAGCTGGACTCTTGGAATCTGGCCTGGATTGCGGGCGCTGGGTTCTGGGAGATCCGGCCCCGATCATGGGCGCTGGGACCTGGGGGATCTGGCCCTGATCGTGGGCGCTGAGCCCTTGGGGATCCAGCCCCGATTGCAGGTGCTGAGCCCTGGGGGATCTGGCCCCGATCGCGGGCGCTGAGCCCTGGGGAACCTGGCCCCGACCACAGACGCTGGGCCCTGGGGAACCCGGCCCCGGTTGCTGAGCCCTGGGGAATCCGGCTCCGATCGCGGGCGCTGGGCTCTGGGGGATCCAGCCATGAGCTCTTTCAACAATCAGACACTATACCCTGAGCAGGCAGCTGTATTGTGGGCGGTACGGGAGGGCATGGGAAGGGGTATTTAATTTCCCAAACTCTCCTTGGCCCCGGCATTGACATCAGATAGACACAAGCTCAGCATGTCTGCAAAGACAATCTCGGCTGTGCCGCGGCTGCGTCTGAATAAAGATGAGCTCTGAAATGAATCCCCCGGTGAATGAGCACTCTGGATATTGTGCCGTTGATCACAATAATATGATGGTCTGCTGCTCGCATTACCTTCAGTAATAAATCCACCAGCTCGGCTGGTCTGGGGCCACCAGCTTTTCAATTCACTGAAAGCCACCCGCCCTGTCCCAGTGATGGAGAGGCCCTGTTATAAAGCTACTGTATATTAGCTCTTAAATGTACTGCACTCTATTATGGCCATGCTTGGCGTAACCTGAGCTGAAGGATTCACGTCTAGGCGTTGAGTGCGGGCCTGTCTGGGCAAGGAGCCGATAGCCCCAGCCCCGGTAAGGGCTGCATGGGATGCCAGCTTCACGCTCACCATCTGGAACCCTTTGCAGCTCTCCCCGCTTTGTCCCCTGGGGCCTCCATCAGCTTCAGCACATTTCACATCTTCCTTAAAAAGACCCCGGGTTTCTAGCCTTTGTGGCTGTGGAGAAGATCCCGGGGCATGGACACAGGCTTGGGAGGGGGGAAGGGTTTTCTGACTCGGCTCACCCAGGTGGGATGTAGGTCTTGGGCGCCTCCCGGAAAGGCCCTCCTCTACCGCTGATTGCGCTGAGTTCATTGGCCCCGTGCAGGATCTGGTCCCAAAGGAGCTGAGCTGAGCCTACGCATGACAGAACCACCAGCACCAGCCCAGGTGGTGATCTTACGCACGGTGCGGGAGACCATCAGTCACCCCCTTTGGCCCAGAATGTCCTTCCTCTGCTCTCAGCACACAGCTGCGAAACCCTCCCGCAAAGTGTGTGCCCCCCTCCAGCGGCAGGGCCACATAGAAGATAACAGCCTATTACTGCTACCAGTTCTCCGTTAGTTGAGCTGGTAGAGAACCTGCCGGGGATCTAAAGAGCCCAACCGTTGTTGCTGTTTTCATTTTTAAGCGTTAAAAAACTCTGGCTATTACTGTGACTTACACCCCACATTCTTCATAGAAATAGTGTGATATGAATATGGCATAACTGAGATATGTTTTATGCAAGATGGGTCATGTGGAAAAATTGGGAAGAGTCCAGCGGAGGGCAACAAAAATGATTAGGGGACTGGAACACATGACTTATGAGGAGAGGCTGAGGGAACTGGGATTGTTTAGTCTGCGGAAGAGAAGAGTGAGGGGGGATTTGATAGTTGCTTTCAACTACCTGAGAGGGGGCTCCAAAGAGGATGGCTACAGACTGTTCTCAGTGGTAGCAGATGACAGAACGAGGAGTAATGGTCTCAAGTTGCAGTGGGGGAGGTTTAGGTTGGATACTAGGAAAAACTTTTTCACTAGGAGGGTGGTGAAACACTAGAATGCATTACCTAGGGAGGTGGTGGAATCTCCTTTCTTAGATATTTTTAAGGTCAGGCTTGACAAAGCCCTGGCTGGGATGATTTAGTTGGGGTTGGTCCTGCTTTGAGATGATCTCCTGAGGTCCCTTCCAACCCTGATATTCTATGATTCTATGTGAGGTATCATTGGAAAGGTTCTGATTTACTGAATGTGATTATCCAATTTGTATGCACGTATCATTCCTGTATCTGAAGGTAAGAATATTGACTATGTAACAATTATAACTGTGTGTGTATTTGGGAGAACACCCACCAGACAGTAGGCAATCAGCCTCAATGGGCCATTAGGAAGAACAATAAGATTTGGAAGATACTAATCTCCTGCCTTCCTGAGAAGCTCCCCAGGTTGCTGCTTTGACACTACAGGGTCAGGTGATCGTGTCACCTGGTACTAGACCCCCATCTTGGGCTTTCAGTGTTTTTCCATTAAGAGGGGGTGGGAGTCAGACTGGGAAACAAAAGATTCCCGCCTTATGTAAATTCTATTTAATGCTGGGAAGTAAGGCAATCAGGACTCTTCTCCACTGCCTCCCTGCCCAAGAAGGAAGACTGCTAAAAACACCTGAAGGAAAAGGCAGGGGATGAGTCCAGGCTGAGACAGGGGTCTAGTCTGCGAAGATAAATAACTGGAACTCTAAGCTACAGAAACTCTGTAATTTACCTAAAACAACATTTAGGGTGAGAAATTATATTTTGTGACCTGTTTCTTGAGCGTATTAATCTTAGTTTGCGTGTTTTGTTTTATTTGCTCCGTAATCTGCTTTGTTCTGTTTGCTATTCCTTATAATCACTTAAAATTTACCTTTTGTAGTTAATAAATGTATTTCTTGTTTATTTCAAAACCCAGTTTGTGCAATTCATATTGGGGGCGGGGAGGGGGGAGCAAAAAGTTGTGCATATCTCTCTCCACATTGTGAGAGAGGGTGAATTTTTATGAGCTTGCACTGTGCAGATCTTTCTATACAGCACAAGTCAATATTATTTTGGGTTTATACCCCAAAGGAGGTGTGCACATTCCCCTGGCCATTCCCCTAGCCTAGCTAAATGCTTCCACATAGATTTCAGTCTGTGTCTGCAGCTGAGTGTGGCCTTACCTGTGTGTGTGCTGGAGAAGGCTTGAGAGCCAAGCATGGCAAGAACAGGGTGAGGAAACCCAGGCTGGTGGAAAGGTTAGGCTCAGTGAGACCCCAGCACCTCAGGTGGCACCCCAGGAGCGGGGTTCACCCCATCACAATTACATCCAGCAAAATGTTGTTAAAAGAACATTAAAATTGCACAGACCCCATGCCTCATTCAGTGCACAGGACAGACGGTGCTCTGCGAAAGAGCAGCTATTCAATAGCTCATTCATCCTCATCATCCCGTGGGTGGCCCCAGGCCTTACCATTCAAACTCTGCTCTGATTGCAGAATGGTTCATTTCCTCCTGGGTTTCTGTGTGGTGCTCTCAATGTAGTCCCTTAATCCTTTCCCAACATTAATGCATTGATCTTCCTGGCCCCCCAGTCAGGCTAGGTGCTCTCATTATCTCTGGGGAATTGTGGCACAGAGATGAAGGCCAAAATTGTCAAACACGGCATCTCCTTTTAGGTGCCCAATCTGAGAGGCAGAGTGCCGAGTATGTGACAGCACTTCCTATGTTGAGCGCAGAGCTCTCATTGACCTCAGCTGGGAGGGCTCACAAAGCAAATCGGACCTCAGCATCACAGGTTGGGCACCCAGAACAGGAGAAGCAGACAGAGGCTCCCTGTAAAAAGTTTGCTTTAGGTGACTCCTCACACAGGAGCTCTGTGGCAGAAGCAGGGCTAGAATCCAGTTCACCAGGGTAGCACTCAAATGCCTTCACCAGGAGACTCTCCTTTCTCTTCCTGCAGTCCCTGCCTTGTTCACTGCACTGCCGCCAGCTTCTGCAACGAACGAGGCAGGGCTCCTCCAGATAACAGCCTCCTTGCTGCACAGCCCTGATTCGGTCCCAAGAGCAGGTCCTGTGCACTGAATGAGGCAGGGGGCCCGGGGAAAGAAGTTGGCTGCGATCATGGCATTAAAGACTCGATCATAATCCGTATGACCAAGGGGGCTGAATTAAGGTCAAACACTTTGCAGCCTTAGTGTTTCTGTAATGCCCCTTTTTGGGTGTAATATCACTGTACCCTTTCTGTGTACACAGCAGTGACGCCCAGGCTCAGCTCCCCACCTCATCTGAATGTTCAATTATTTACAGGAACAGAGAGCAGATTCCGCTCTGTAATCTGTGAATTATGTAACAGGTTTATAGCCCTCACACCATATTCGTACTCCCCAATCTCTCCAGGTAACTGAAAGCTCCTGTGGAACAAATCTCAGCCACAAACGAAAAATCACTCAGCCAGAGACTGCCAGGAGATGCCTCATGGAAAGCATAAGGCAAAGTTTGTGGGGCCGGAGGTTTGCGCGATCCATTATTCATCGCAGTCTGCGTGCATGTGTCCACTCCCCCTGGATGCAGGGACAGTGGGTAAATTAATTTATGAGCAGGAAGGCAGCTCATTAACCAGTTTAAGTGTCTTGGAGTCCATCCTGAAGTGTATTCTTGCTACTGTGTTTTATCACGCTGCAGAAACCAGGTCTCCGTAAATTAGAGAGGGTGGGGCTGTAAGTCGCGCAGACGAGAGCTTTATTCTGGGACTCGGGTAAACATTCTCCGATCGCGTCTGTCACGCCCTGTTCCCCAGACTCGCTTGGTGTGAGTTGAGGCGACAGCGTGGGGCTGGAGCACACGGACTGCAGAGTCTGGCTGCTCTGGGGGCCCAGGGAACAAGCTAGGCAGCATCAAGGCCTGGGAGCTGCCTCAGGGCCAGGAAGGGAGATTGGCCCAGTCGTTGCAGTACTTGCCTTGGGAGCTGGCCAGCTCCATGCCTGCCTCTGCCACGACTCCCTGCGCAACCCTGAGGGACTCACTTAGTGCCCCTTCTGGGAGACCAGGGTAACAATTCTGCCACGAATCTTGACTGGGGTAAATCACCATAGCCCCATGGGCCAAATCCCCAGCTGGGGGTAAATCACTATAGTTTTATGGGGCCAGATCCCCAGCTGGGGTAAATCACCATAGTCCCATGGGCCAGACCCCCAACTGGGGTAAATCACCACAGCTCCATGGGCCAGATCCCCACTGGGATAAATCACCATAGCCCCATGGGCCAGATCCCCAACTGGGGTAAATCACCATAGCCCCATGGGACTCCATGGGACAAATCTCCACCTGGGGTAAATCAGGCATAGCTCCACTGGCTCCTGCCATTCAAATGCAAGCGCAGGATTCCCAGCACCAGCGTTACCCACCCAAAACTGAGGCCACCCGACTGACCCCTGGCACTTTCTGCACACGCAGCCTGGCCTACAACTCCGTCATGTGCTTTGTGGCTGCCTCCCACACCACTAGAGCGCTGCACCCCAGAGGTGGCTGCATGTCAGCGGGGCTCCGTGCGTGGCGCTTGGGAAGTACTCTGGGAATCCTGCAGCATGAAGGGGGCGCTAGCATTGATCCCCTGCCCCTCGAGCAACGTTCGTCTCCCCCCAAACACACCATGGTGGTGAGCATGCTGCCCGGCGCTGGTATAATGCCAAGAGCTAGAAAGAGGGGGCAGGGGATAGATAGATAGATAGATAGATAGACAGATAGATAGAGGGGGTGTATGGGGATAGATAGATAGATAGATAGATAGATAGATAGATAGATAGATAGATAGAGGGGGTGTCTGGGGATAGATAGATAGATAGATAGATAGATGGGGTTTATGGGGTTGGAAAGATAGACAGACAGACAGACTGACAGCTGGCATTGAGATAGCATCTTTGTCATCTATTCCCCCTTATTCCTTCTATCTATTCTCGACCCTCCCTTCCTTGTACCTTTCCCCATGCCCCATTCACGGCCATCATGCCTAAAAGGCACTATGCAGGTTTTGGTGCTCGCCCCCGTTTAGCGAGTGCAAAGCAAGGCGCAGTCGCCAGCCCCCCGCCCCTCTCCCCCTTCAGTGCCTGGGAGGCTGCCGGCTCTGCAAGGCCCAGGGCCAGCTCTCGGGAGCCTGAGAAGCACAAGTACAGAGCCTTGGCCGTGCGGTGGAGAAGTTGTGCAATTTGGAGTGTCAGCGTGAGCTGGCTCACTCGAGCCTCTGATCTGGAAGTGAAGCCGCTAATGAGAACTTGCCGTTTCCATTTCAAAGTAACACTATTTTGCCTTATCAGTAATAACTGGCTTGATAAGCTGTAGGTACAGCTGCTTCCGACCGCCAGTACATTAGACAATGGACTACTCCCGCGTCCTCCCCTGGGATGGTGACGCTCTCTCCCCGGCAAGTCTTGAAATCAAATACACAGGAGAGGAATGCGGTTCAGGTCCAACCAGCTCGCGGCTCTACCATGGCCCTGGCGTGAAATGAGTTTGGTGGGCCTCAGTCCAGCCCTCGGTGCGGGCGGGACCCCGCGGCACCAGCAGCAAACTGCGCCGAGCACCGGGATTCTCCAGGAGAACGTGCCGTGTGCAGCGGGCACTGCTTGCCCTGCCCGCCGACCTCACTGGCATTCTCAGGGGCTGGATGAGACTCAGTATGGCCCGGATCAGGACTGGTGGCTGGGAGGCTGGAGGGGGAACGCTGAGGTGGGAGGGCAACTGGGTCGTCTTTAGAGTGGGTTTTGTATCACAGCCCAAGGAAATTAGGTGCCTGACTTCCCTTTGCCGGGCCTCTCCATGCTCAGGACGCAGACAAGGGGCAGAACTCCCCAGCATTGGCGCCCAGGTGAGGTCAGTCACTCCCGTTGACCCCACTGATCAATGGGGCCTGGCAGCAGAGGAAAGGCCCCATGGCTTTGCAGCACTGGCCTCCAAAGGTGCACGGAGCTGCCTTCTCATGCCACGGCAGCACCTCTGTCTGCGTCCAAGCAGTGACGCTTCTTGCTGGAGCAGCCTATTCCACGGCCCCTTAAGCAACTGGGCTCAAAGTCCAAAGCCCCCCTTCTGCGGTGTCCCCTGGGCATCATGATCAAAGCTGCAGGGGGACCAACGCTGGAAGTGGAGCAAACTTGGGAGCCCCACTCAGCAGGGGGAGCCGGTGAGCTTAGAGTAACAAGTGCTACAGGAAATCCTGGGAGCCTGGGTCCTAATCAATTTGCTGGCTGAAGGACCAGAGAGGACAGTTCCAGGAGAAGCCAGGAAACCCCACACCAGAGCCCAAGGCTCCAGCACCTCGACCCTGCAGTGGCACCAATCACACTGTGAAGCCGTGGCATTTCACATGCCCAGAAGGGTGCCAAGGAGAGGCTGCGTGACTGAGGGAGAGTGACTGTCCCCTGCGCTCCGGAGGGGCCCGGGCTCTTCATTTAGCTCGCCCGGTTACTAATTACAGCCACGCAGTGAGAAATCTGTCAGCAAGTTGAGTTGGTTGGAATAAACGGCCCCTGGATGGTCATAACCCATCTGCCTGGCCTTCTGGCTCCCTCTGCGCTCTGAGGGTCTGCACTTGCATTCAGAGGTGATGTTACAGTCAAGTGAAACCGAATTCACAGAGGTTCCTGGGTGCTCGAATGGACTCTCCTAGCCCTGCCCTTCCTTTTGCCGCTGGAGAAGGTGCACAGGGGTCTTGCTTCATAAGGCACGTGGGTTAGCCCAGGGGCTACCAGAAAGTCATGGAGTCTAAGGCCAGAAGGGGCCACCACCAGATTCCCTAACACAACCTCCTGTAGCTCCCTGGCCATCAGCAACTGAAACTGGGTCAAAGTATTACAAACCTCAGGAAACTAATGCGATCTTCACAATCCCTGCTCCAGATGCCACCTTCTGGCTTCTGCTTTCCTCTCTCCTTCCCCGGTTCTCCTCCCCTCTGGGGGGTCCAGCCGGAGCCCAGCAGACTCCAGGTTTCGGCCATCTTACAAAGGTTCTCAGTAGAGCCAGAACGGAGCCTGGAGCACATGTAACTTCCACCGTGCGCCTGTGATGGCTGCCAGCTCAGCCGCCCTCCTGGGGAGTGGTCCAGGGACCTCCAGAGCTACAAGCATGAGCTGGTGTGGTTGGAGATAGAAGCCCTCTAACTGGGGCTGTGACAGGTGCATCTCCTGGGTCGATTAGGCCCAGACAGGTACCTTGTACACATTGACCAGGGGGGTAACCAAGGGGACTTAACCGGTGACCAGAGCAAAACAGCATGGTACCTTCTCACTACTGTATTTGCACCTATTTATTTTGATTTACAAGGACACGAGAAAGTCCAGCTTGGTTCTGCCCTGCCCCGCATGTGTCCCCTTTGTTGCTGGTCCGCTAAGGAAACTGGTGACAAACAGCCACGAGAACAGCGCCCGGACTCTCGCTAGCCACTCGGCTCATAAGCAAAGCAACCTGCCCTGAAATGGGTCTGGGATTTCCTCCAGAAACCTACGCTACAAAAGGGGCAGACGGGGTTGGTCCCTCCTTCTCTGGCTACTCAGATCCCAGGGATGAGTTAGCGCAGGGAGAGGAGCGGACTCCGGCCAAGTAAGGGCCAGATGGGACTTTTGTCTGAAATCTCTCAGGGACAAACTCTGGTGTCGTCACTGCAGGGAAACTCCCCTTGATTTCCCGGGGCTCTTTGCTCCAGGAAAGTTCCCACGCTTTCAGCGCTTGTGTGGGGCTGGGGGCGTGCGCCAGTGGGAGCAGGTGTTTGTGTGTGTATCTTAGTGGGAGTGCGGGTCAGTGTGTTTCTCTGTGCTGCCAAGAGTGGGCATCAGTGGATATTCCTGCAGGTGTATTAACTCTCCAAAGTAGCCGGACTTTGTGTGGGTTTGGGGTCGTGTTTGTCTGTGCCAGTGAGAAGACGTGCGTTCGCCTTGCTGGAAATGTGTGTCCCTGTGTTAGTGAAGTGAGCGTCAAGGGGCAGTGTGTGTTAGCAGGAGCAAGTGTGACCCAAGAGCAAGGGGACACTTCGTTGCATATATAAGACAAAGCCCCTAATATTGGGGCGTCTGTCACCTAACAGGCGCGTGTGTCCATGTGAGAAAGAGAGAGTATGAACTTGTGTGTGTACATGTGTTAGCAGGAGTGTGTGTCAGAACAAGTGTGTGTGTGTGTTAGCAGGAATATGCACGTTA
The DNA here is from genome assembly GCF_965140295.1 of Lepidochelys olivacea. Taxonomy (NCBI): domain Eukaryota; kingdom Metazoa; phylum Chordata; order Testudines; family Cheloniidae; genus Lepidochelys; species Lepidochelys olivacea. The sequence goes on from NC_140427.1 coordinate 21,136,048, forward strand.
GCAGGACAAGTGTATTTCCTGACAGGAAAATGTGCAAAGGGAGGCATTAGCCAGAGTGTGTGTGTTAGTGACAGAGTGTGTTAGTGTGTGTTTGCTGGTATGTGTGTTAGGATGAGTGTGTGTCAGTAGGAGTGTGCGTATGCGTCAGTGACTGTGTTAGTGTGTGTGTGTGTGTATTAGGATGAGTGTGTGTGTTAGTAGGAATGTGTGTGTCTGTGTGTTAGTGACAGGGTGTGTTAGCGTGTGTGTGTGTTTAGGATGAGTGTGTGTGTTAGTGGGAGTGTGTGGATGTGTCAGTGACCGTGCGTTTGTGATTGTGCTCGGACGAGTGTGTGTTAGTGACAGGGTGTGTTAGTGTGTGTGTGTGTTTAGGATGAGTGTGTGTGTTAGTGGGAGTGTGCGGATGTGTCAGTGACTGTGCGTTTGTGAGTGTGCTCGGACGAGTGTGTGTTAGTAGCAAGGTGTGTGTCAGTGGGAGTGTGTTAGTGGGAGTGTGTCAATGGGCGCACAGAGGGGGTATTTAGGGGGCGATCCTTCCACACCCCCTGCACCTCCAGGGCACCATGCCGGCCTTTGAGCCCGGGAGTGGGCGCTGGCTGACCCCGGCACCCAGCAATCCCTGTTGACGGGATGCTATGAAAGCGAGAGGCAGCAGGTCAGCAGCCCGAGGACACGGCAGGGCAGGGGGCATGGGGCTGCCCGGGCGGGTACGGGGCAATGATCCCGCAGAGTTACTGTCACACAGAATTCAGTGACAGCAGAGGTGCCGAGTGCCAGGCTGGCTCCGTGCGGGGGAGCTCGCACACGCACACCACTCACACACCCCACACACACACGACAGGGACAGGCTGTGAACGCCCTGCCATGCCGCTCAGTTCAGCCAGGAGCTGCTGTGGCTGGTGAGGGTACCTTCACCCCCACAGCTGCTCTGAGGCCGCAGGGGTCATGGCAAAGCAGGAGCGGGCGGATGGGACTGACCGGGAACATAGGGCAGCCGGGATTAAACAAATAAAACAGGAGCAGATTAGAGAGGCTGGAGCAGGAACTCAGGACTGCATGGCTGGGGGCAGCTGTCCCCACACGGCTGCTGGAATACCTGAGCCTGCAGCCATAGCAGGCAAGCCAGCTGAAAAGGGCACATGGGCCTCAGAGCCAGGGGGGCCTTGGAGATGGGATTTGCCCCAAGTGTGCGTTTAGAGCCACCCAGAGACTGGGGCGTCAATGCCACCAATCTCAGGGCCGGGCAAATCCAGCCTATGCATGGATCCTGCTGGGTTAAACCTCTGGGAGAGAGAGGTGTATGGGGATAGCTAACTGCTTCTGTAGTCCCGGTCTCTCATGTCTATTTCCAGACCCATCCTCCTTCAGAGGTAGGGCCTTTAGGGTTAATTGAATATCAATATTTGTGGATGGAGGAGGTGTCTTTCCATCTGTGGGAGAGAAGGGGCTAAATCCACCATTTCTCCACCCCAGCCAACTTTGGCAGAACCCAGAAGCCCAATTTGATCCCCATCTCAATACCCACCCCGTGTCCCTCTGAATCAGACGAGCACTTGAGCTGGATGTTTCCGTCAGGAGGATCATCAACGAAAGGGTTAACTGTAATACTGCTGTGTGGCGCGTCATTGTTAGGGTTCAGAATGAACGTCCCATTGCACTGCACAGATGAAGTTCATACCTCTCTGAGCACTTGTTTTGGGCTGGCTGCAGATTCAGGCAGATGTCATCGCGCTGGCTACACACGGGTCACAATCTATAGGTTACCTTTGTGCCTGGAAAAGCTAATGGCACAGGGCCGGTTCCCCGGCGGGTGTTGATCAGCACAGTCTCCCTGCAGCCAACAGAGCTTCGCTGTTTGACACCAACTGAGAATCTGGCCCAGACAGCCCTTCTCCTGACAGCTTAGATCCTGGAGCCCCCTAACGCAGCAAACTCACAGGGCCGGGCAATGGGGAGGCGACCTGCATGGCAGCGTGGGTTCTCTCCCAGCATCAGACGGGGTGTGGCCATTGTCAGGGGAGCCCTTCACCTCCATCCTGCCTCGAGGTGGGGCTGGGGCTGGTTGGCCCTACACACAGCTGGAGGGGCTGCATGAAGGGCTTACCAGTCTGAGCCAATGCTCAGGGCGGATGGCTCCAGGAATCTTTGCCCCGTCCCTGCCCCGCCAGGCTCACCTTGATGATGTCCTCGTTGTTGGACTTGCACTCGACCATGGCTGAGACGTCCGTGATGACACCGGTCATCTCTATGGCGATGACCTTCACTGGGATGGCCACCGTTCGGCCTGTCAGGATGGCTGTGTTGATGATCTCTGTGTCCTGGAAGGCAAAGGGGACTTTGCATTAGTGTCCAGCCCCCATTTTCCTCTCCCCTGCCCTGGGACCCCACTCCAGAGGGGCACTCTACAGCCGGCGAGGTGCAAGGAATGGGCCCCAAATGTGTGCGTGCGTGTCTGCAGGTGACTCAGTGGGGGGGCGCTCTCCTCTGGGAGTCAGCACCGCACCCAATACCTGGGGCTGTGCCAGGGTTGGGGGCGCTGGGCCCCCCCTTTATTTTATAATGCCACATCGAAGGCAGTCCTGCCCGCTCACGGTCATTGCACTTGTGATGCCGTCTCAATCCCCTCGCTCTGAGACCACCGGGGCCTCGCAAGCTCTTAAAAACTTCAAAGAACAAGAGCAGTATGGATGGAGGGCAAGTCTAATTGCAAACCGGTTAATTATGCAAACATGGAAATCCGATACAGAAATTAAATTGGCTGCTTCGTAGCCGGCCTCGCTGGTGGAGGCGAGCCAGCAAAGATAACCTTTCAAGTAAATGAAATGGCAAGGAATCTAATCTGCCTTCCTGGCAGCCTGTGATGTGATTGTCTTTGATGGAGGGATAGCTGGCTCGCTCTCATCCCATGGGCGGGTCTCCACGGAGCGGGAGAGTTTCTGGGCACCGGCTCAGCTTCCACCCCCTCCCCCCCGCCCCAGCACAGACCTTCTTTAACTAAGATCTTAAAGTGCAAGAAGAGCCTCCCATCACTCAGTTACCCCAGTTACCAGGGGCAGGACTCTACGGGCAGATCCCACACGCTACTTTCACAACCCATGGAAGCGGCACGTCTACACTGCAATAAAAGACCCATGGCTGGTCCAGGTCAGCTGACTCGGGCTTGGGCTGCAGGGCTATAAAACTGCCATGTAAATCTTTGGGCTCAGGCTGGAGCTGGGCTCTCAGACCCCAACTGGACGGGAATACCAAGGCCAGACCTTGATCTCAATGACAATCTGGAGTCGCTCCCATAGGATTACTGGTGTAAATGGGATCCGAACCAACTGGAAACTCCCCTCCTTGTTTTTAACCCTGGGAGGGAGAGTTGTCTAGTGGGTTAGAGCAAAGGACGGGGAGTCAGGACTCCTGGGTTCCACAACTGGTTCTGTGAGCAAATGTGATAGAGGGGTTATAGGAGGGAACTGGGAATAATGACTCCTAGGTTCTGCTCCCAGCCCTGCCGCTGGCTGCTCATGTGTGATCTTCGGAGAAACATGTCGCTGCTCTGTGCCTCAGTTTCCCCATCAATTAATGGGGCCATCATCAGAAACCAGTGGAGCAGATGGGGCCCAACCCCTTGAGCTCAGGTGTGTTTGCTGACGGGGATGGCTAAGAGCTGGCTCAGCATGCCTGCTCCATATCCACCAGCCCAGGCCCCAGCTGTGGGTGGTTACAGCCCCCACAGAACAGCCGGCAGTGCTGGGCTGCCAGGTGAGAGCCTTCCATCTCGTGTCCCCCACCCCACCAGTGAAGGGGACTGATCAGGGGGCCCTGGTGGGCTGTGCCCAGCTTCTCTGAGCAGGGATTCAGGGGCTGCTGGGGGCTGGACATGCCTCACGCCCCGCACCACAAGGAAACAGACATCACTGCCCCGGGGGAGGCGTGTGGCCCAAGGCCCAGCAGCCGGCAGAGGCCAGCTGAGACTCTGCCCCAGCCCAGGGCGGGTGCTCACACCAGGCAAGGCCAGTACCGGTGCAGCGCGAGGGTGTGTTACGGGGGCACGCGCCAAGGTGTGTGGTTAGCTTTGTGTGTGTGTGTCCCCTTGGATATTGTGGAGGGAAGAGGTGTGCGTGTGCGGCATGGTACAGGTGGGTGTGTATGCAAGAATATGAGGAGGAGAGGTGTAAAGTGAGCGAGTGCCGTGGGTTTAGAGCGCGTGAGTGGGGGAAGCGGTCTGGTTTGCGTGCCGTTGGGGGTGGGTGCGGGGTGTGTGCCTTCACATTGGGAACGCAGGGGGCCACCTGGAACCCCGCACAGCCCTGCCCCGGGGGCGGCGGAGGAGCCGTCCAAGCTCACTCACCATGGCCAGGGGCACGATGGCGCGGATGTCCCTCTGAATGACCGTCAGCTCTGTCACCACCCTCTCCAGGTCGGGCGGCGGGTTGCGGCCCCGGTAGTCGATATGCCACATGATGCGCCGCGTCACGGACTGGCTGGTGAAATTCTCCATCTCAAAGTCCAGCTGCATGATCTCGTAGGAGGAGTCCCCGTCCCTGCGAGGAGACAGAGGGCAGCCGCAGTCAGCCGCCGGCCAGGCCTTGCTGGAACACATTAGGAAACTCAGGCCCCCATGGCATGACCCCAGGGCTGGGGGGGTTTGTCCCTAGCCTTGTGGAAAAACCCCACGGAACTAAAGCGAGAGGAAACCAATCAGGCCTTCCAGAAACGGAATGAAGGACCCGAAAATCCTGAAGATCTTCTTTGGCGCAACGCGACCGAGCTCTTCAGCGGGGAGAGAACTCGCTATTACCCGACAGCACCGTTCTGGTTCTCTATTGAGTTCTCTACGGAGGCCCAAGCAACGGGACTTCCAAGGGCTCCGCTCTCCTGTCTTAGCTCCGTGCAAGGGAGTTGACGGAGGAATTAACCATGCAGCTGCCATGCGGGCAGCCAACCAGTGAGAACGAATGACTTGCCGGCCAGGGACCAGGGCGCTGCCCTGTACTTGGGGACGCTTTCTGGCTCGGGATGTGGCTGCATTTACCTCTCTAATCTGCTCCTGAGATTTCATTTTATCTCCTGAAAGTCAAGCCAAAGGGCCAAAGGTCCAAAGGGCGGCAGATAAGGAGAGAGGCCTCTTGCCGTGAGATGGCATTGGCGTGGGGAAGGCTTCATGGCCAAACTTGCTGTGTGCTTAATAACAGAGAGCTTTTTCCTCAGTGGATCCCATTATCCCCCTGGAGAAACTGAGGCACAGAAAGGGGGAAGTCACTTGCCCAAGATCACCCAGCAGAGCTGGGAATAAAATCCAGGTCTTCTGAGTCCCAGGGCCGCACTGTACCCACTAGGCAACACTGCCCCCTCCCCAGCTTACCAAACTTGATTTCTGTTCACAGCAAGGTCAGAGGAACCTAAGCGTAGCCACTAATCCATCCAGTGGCCAGGGCCTGCAAAGGAAGGGGCCACCCCCTAGTGGACAGTTATGGAATGATCTGCCCCAGGGGGCTGTTCCGCTGATAAGTGGGCCTTTCGCTCGAATCCCGCCTATCCTGTGGGCAGGTTATAGATCCAACAGAACTTTTTTAGAAGAATGGGGATTTCCACACCCCTAGTACCATGGCCCTTCCCACTCTGCAGCTCAGCATTCCACTTGGCTGCTGCCCTCCACCCCAGAGGTGGCTGCATTCCCCTGGACCCCTATGTGGTTTGCAAAGCACTGGATGGAAATGCAGAATATTCCAGGACGAGTGGGGTGCCATGCTAGAGAAGTTGCCGCTCTCTAAGGGCCGTGGGCGCAGAGCTCTGCAGCCAGGACTCCGAGGTGTCACCGAATCATAGAATAGAATCATTCATAGATGGAAGCCAAAGGGGCTGTTCGGCCAGTCACATTCCTTGCTGTAACTGCGCCTGGATATGGTTTTTTTTAAAACAGAGGTCTCTTCCCTGCTTCAATTTCCTCTAACGGCAGTGCAGTTCTGCCCTCCGTGGGGCGGCCTCCCACTCTTCGCTCCCAAGGTACGCCATGACCCAGCGGGATTGCTCCAGGGGTATTACACGCCAGCCTCCCGTTGCTCGACCACCCTTCCATTCTTCTCCGCAGCACCGGCCGTGCGCAGCGAAGAGGCTGCTGCTCCCAGAGATCAGAGCCCCAGGTTGGAATCAGCGACATCCGGTCGAGTTCGCCGAATCCTCTCAGTCAGATGCGCCCGGGGTTGGCGGGCGGCTCGTCGGTTTCGGCGGCTCCCTGCTGCACCCAGGGGTGGGGCACTGAGGAGCCATCCGCGGGGCCATTCCAAACGAAATGCCCCCCTCTGCTCAGAGACCCACAGCAGGGCACCACTGGGGTCCCACGGCCAGGCTCAGGATGGAGATGGATCTATCCAGGAGGGCACGGGTAACAGATTGCCCAGTGCCAGGCGCAGTGTCCCATTTGGGTCACACTAACCTGGGTGCTAGCCCAGTACCCTCAGCCCAGGGCACTAGGAACAGGATGCCAGCCTGCAACCCACCAGGCAGCCCTCACGTTCCCAGCCCTGCAGTGCCAGGCCGAGTGCCCACCTTTACCCGGCACCAGCATCTCCAGCTCTGCCTGGGTCCCTGCTGCGTAGAAACAAGCGAGTGCCCGTCATGCCCCTCTCCCCCGGCCCAACATGAGACGCCCTGGAGCTGTCACCATCCGATGCCCGGTTCCCCGGCCTGACCTGAGCAGTCTGGAAGGAACTGCAGGAGGCTATTAGTAAGCGGGCTGCCGGCTGTCAGTGCCTGTCAGCATCGCATTACAAACCTCTCTGCCCCCGGGGTCCCTGCCGCACAGCCCCGGCACCGTCCTGGAGCTCTCCTCACCGTGGGAAAAGCCTGTTTGCTGCGCAGATCAGATGCCACGTGGACACGTCTCAGCTAGTCAATTCCCTGCCGCTGCACGGGCTCAGGCATTGGTGCCCCTCAGTGCCACGCAGTCCCCGCCTGTGGTACACTCCAGCTCAGTCTCATGAGGCCTGAAATGCTTTGGGCTAATTAGCGTCACCAGGCTCAACATGGGGGTAGCGGGTGACATTTGCGGGCCAGGAATGTAGCTGTGACAATGCTGACGAATTATCATATGTATGAACTCAGCACCTGGAAGCCCCAGCCCTGAGCCAGGACCCCATTGTGCTCGGTGCTGTACAAATACAGAGCAACAGGCCAGGAGGTCACGCCACATGATGCAATGATCCCTTCTGGCCGGAAACGCTATTCTCCGCATCCCAAATGTTTTCGGTGCTGACTCTAGCCTAGGGTGACCAGATGTCCCCATTTTATAGGGACAGTCCCGATATTTGGGGCTTTATCTTATATAGGCTCCTATTACCCCCCACCCCCTGTCCCGATTTTTCACACTTGCTGTCTGGTCACCCTAATCTAGCCAGGAGCTATTTGCTTCAGCCCCAGGCTCTCCAGGGGACCGGCGTTAACGTCTCAAATGTCTGGAGGTCTGGGCGAGCCAAATGTTGAGTGCAGAGCAAGCCAAGAGTGCACGAGTGAAATCAAAGGGGTGCTGGATGCACACACCCCTCCCCTATGGAATAGCCCCCTCGTAAATCATTGCAGCCCCGAACCCCCCATGCATGGCACAAAGCAGACACAGGGCAGCAGACGCTGGCTCTGAAGCCATGCCCGCCCATGGCAATCGTGGGAGCGGGGACTCTCAAACCTGATGCGGTACAAAAGAGCCGGGGGTAAGAGGAGCGGTCAGGGCACGCACACACCCCGCTGCTGCTCCTGCTTGGGAAACCTCGCAGGACAATCAGGGCCACTGGTGATCCTGGAAACAGGTTCTAGAGGAATAGCACCTGAAAGCCGACATCTCTGCAAGCACGGCCCTCTTTGTGCGAATCCTGGTTTGCACCAGTGGACAGGGGAGCCAAATCCAAGCCACAATGTGTGTAGATTGCAATACACGTCTGCGACCAAGGCATTGCTATACTGGACGCAGCCTGTCTAACAGCCTGTCTCCATCCACGGCAAGTCCCAGCTGTCGCAGGGGAAACGCAAGTCACCCCAAAGGAGGCAGTTCGAGGATAACCTGCCTCAGACAAAACCTATTCTACCAGCCCCATTGGTTAGACAGGTTTCAGAGTAACAGCCGTGTTAGTCTGTATTCGCAAAAAGAAAAGGAGTACTTGTGGCACCTTAGAGACTAACCAATGTATTTGAGCATGAGCTTTCGTGAGCTACAGCTCACTTCATCGGATGCATACTGTGGAAACTGCAGAAGACATTATATACACAGAGACCATGAAACAATACCTCCTCCCACCCCACTCTCCTGCTGATAATAGCTTATCTAAAGTGATCATCAAGTTGGGCCATTTCCAGCACAAATCCAGGTTTTCTCACCCTCCGCCCCCCCGCCCCCCAAACTCACTCTCCTGCTGGTAATAGCCCATCCAAAGTGACCACCCTCTTTAAAATGTGTATGATAATCAAGGTGGGCCATTTCCAGCACAAATCCAGGTTTTCTCCCCCCCCCCTCCAAAAACCACACACACAAACTCACTCTCCTGCTGGTAATAGCTCATCCAAAGCAACCACTCTCCCTACAATGTGCATGATAATCAAGGTGGGCCATTTCCAGCTCAAATCCAGGTTTTCTCACCCCCCCCCCACACACAAACTCACTCTCCTGCTGGCAATAGCTCATCCAAACTGACCACTCTCCTTACAATGTGCATGATAATCAGGGTGGGCCATTTCCAGCATAAATCCAAGTTTAACCAGAACGTCGGGGGGGAGGAGGGGGAGAAAAAAACAAGGGGAAATAGGCTACCTTGCATAATGACTTAGCCACTCCCAGTCTCTATTTAAGCCTAAATTAATAGTATCCAATTTGCAAATGAATTCCAATTCAGCAGTTTCTCGCTGGAGTCTGGATTTGAAGTTTTTTTGTTGTAAGATAGCGACCTTCATGTCTGTGATTGCGTGACTAGAGAGATTGAAGTGTTCTCCGACTGGTTTATGAATGTTATAATTCTTGACATCTGATTTGTGTCCATTTATTCTTTTACGTAGAGACTGTCCAGTTTGACCAATGTACATGGCAGAGGGGCATTGCTGGCACATGATGGCATATATCATATTGGTGGATGTGCAGGTGAACGAGCCTCTGATAGTGTGGCTGATGTTATTAGGCCCTTTGATGGTGTCCCCTGAATAGATATGTGGGCACAGTTGGCAACGGGCTTTGTTGCAAGGATAGGTTCCTGGGTTAGTGGTTCTGTTGTGTGGTATGTGGTTGTTGGTGAGTATTTGCTTCAGGTTGCGGGGCTGTCTGTAGGCAAGGGCTGGCCTGTCTCCCAAGATTTGTGAGAGTGTTGGGTCATCCTTCAGGATAGGTTGTAGATCCTTAATAATGCGTTGGAGGGGTTTTAGTTGGGGGCTGAAGGTGACGGCTAGTGGCGTTCTGTTATTTTCTTTGTTAGGCCTGTCCTGTAGTAGGTGACTTCTGGGAACTCTTCTGGCTCTATCAATCTGTTTCTTCACTTCCGCAGGTGGGTATTGTAGTTGTAAGAATGCTTGACAGAGATCTTGTAGGTGTTTGTCTCTGTCTGAGGGGTTGGAGCAAATGCGGTTGTATCGCAGAGCTTGGCTGTAGACGATGGATCGTGTGGTGTGGTCAGGGTGAAAGCTGGAGGCATGTAGGTAGGAATAGCAGTCAGTAGGTTTCCGGTATAGGGTGGTGTTTATGTGACCATTGTTCATTAGCACCGTAACGTCCAGGAAGTGGATCTCTTGTGTGGACTGGACCAGGCTGAGGTTGATGGTGGGATGGAAATTGTTGAAATCATGGTGGAATTCCTCAAGGGCTTCTTTTCCACGGGTCCAGATGATGAAGATGTCATCCATATAGCGCAAGTAGAGTAGGGGCTTTAGGGGACGAGAGCTGAGGAAGCGTTGTTCTAAGTCAGCCATAAAAATGTTGGCATCCTGTGGGGCCATGCGGGTACCCATAGCAGTGTCGCTGATCTGAAGGTCTACATTGTCCCCAAATGTAAAATAGTTATGGGTGAGGACAAAGTCACAAAGTTCAGCCATGAAGTCGGAGGGTTTATATCCCTCCCAAGCTGTTGACTTTTAACCCTTTCTGTAATCTGGATATTCTCACCATCCATATAAATGTCCAATCCTCTTTTGAAACCTGCTAAGCTCCTGGCTTCAGCACTACTTACTGTGGCCATGAGTTCCACAGGCTAATTGTATTTAAAAGCATTTCCTTTTATCCCTCTTACATCTCCTTCTTTCCACTGAATGTCCCCGTCTTTGTGTTATGAGCCAGGGCAATCACAAGCTCTGGATTTCCCTTCCTTACACCATTCATTACTTTGGATAGCTCTGCCACGCCCTTTCTTACCTGTCTCCACAATCATTGCATTTGGCCACGGGGCTTGCAGAGGGCACAAGGGTGAGGCGGACCAAGCATTTGTGGACTCCACTTTTGCACCAGAGGTTTGTCCCTAGAATCAGGAAGTGATCCTGACTAGGCTCAAAAGTGAAAATGACTCTCGCTGCCCATTGAGAGAAATGGAAACCAGATTCAAAGCGCTGACGTGGGGAAAAAGTCAGGGAGATTTTGGAAATGCTTTCAGCGTTAACAATCTAAGGGATCATTTATAAGCTAAGCCAGGCTGATCTATATTTTTATATATCCATATGATTTTTGACCTGGCATTGTCCCTTTCCTAGAGAAATAATTAACACCTAAGGTCTGAGCGGGCTGCAGCTGATGAGCAATTGATTTCTCATTGTGTAACACTTATTGAGAATGCACCATTGATCTGGGGATGTTTTACATGGCCAGTTTCACTCCTATAAATATATAATGAACAAAAGGAGAAAAATATGGGAGTGAGCCTTCTGCTCTCAGCTCCCAGAGACGCCTGTGATCTTGCAATCCATGACTCCCTGGCACCTGGCCCTGTGCTCTCACCCAGCCTGGTGCAGTCTTTTCGGTATGTGACTGGCAGAGTTCAACACTCCTTTGCCGAAGTTTGCCGTTGTGTGAAATCCCGTCCCGAAGGCGCGTCTCCTCACAGAGTTCCTGTCCCATCGCCCGCAGAGAGGCTGGGACAGGAATAACTGGGAGCGACCCCACCGTGCTGTGTCCCATTCCCTACAGCGTCTTCTTCTGGGACAGCTTGGGACTGGAATAAGCAGGTGCTCCCCGCAGCAGCCAGCATGACTCCCCCACTCCCCACAGCACCCCCTGCTGGGACAAGTTGGGACTGGAGTAACTGCTCCTACCCTGCTCCCTGCAGCGCCTTCTGCAGGGAGAAGCCTTCGAACTCAACCCTACACTGGCTTCAAATGCCAAGAACCATTAAATCCTTTTATGCTGAGGGGAAAACGGGCTTTAGTCATTTATACTTTCCATTACATTCATATTTGATCAAGTTGTTTTCCTAAAAGGTGATCGTAATCACTTTAAATTCATCTTCCGTCTCTAACCTTTCAAGGCTCATTTTAATCTACATGTGGGGGTGGGGGTGGGGGTTGGGAAGCCCGTCAGCATCTCTCCTTCCCTTGGCCAGCCCTTCATCTCATAAAAAGAAAATATTACTGCCATAAAACCTCCCTAGCTCCCAGATAAAGAGCCACTCACCCTCTGGGATCTAGGGACTTCCATGTAAGCGGGTGCTGCTTTCATAACCCTGCATTGCTCCAGCTGCTAACATCTGCACTCAGGGAAACAGAAGGAAGGCAGGTTCGTGCCCTGGGAATCCCAGCCCCAAGCAGCGGGGAGAGGAAGATGATCAGGATTTAGCATGGTGAACGCTCCCCCAGCCAGCTAAGGGTGAGAGCTGAGTGTCAGCCCCCCCCCCCCATCTCAAGGTAGCCAAAGGCAGGCTCAATTTTCAGGGGAGGGAGGAGCTGCAAAGGTTTCAATCCCTGGGGTGCTGACCGGGTGGCAGAGCTCAGGGGCTCTGCCCTGCCCTGCAGAGCTTCCCAGGAGCTGGTAAGTTCCAATCAGAGTTGAGGCAAAGTGTGTGTGTGTGCGAGGGGGTCATGGACCATCTGCCCCATGAGAAATCCTGTCATTTCAAAATCTGTTTTTGTTCTAAATCGGAGGAAAAGTCAAAAAGGTTGAATGGTCCCCCGGAATGGAGATTCCACAAACATTCATTTTGGAAACACCAGATCGGTTCATTTTGGCAAGGACAAGATGAACTGTGGGGCGGCGGGGTGGGCGGGGATTTCATTCTCACAATCGTCAAAGCGCTGTATAAAGGCTACCTCAGGAGATGGTAACACTGGTGAAAACCAATGTCTCCCTAGAAGCAATGGTTCGGTGCGATCTGCTCAGACAGGGTCTTGTGTCTTTTGGATCTGATCCTTTCCTGCCAGCACCCTGAATAGCCCTTGGCACCCAGGCATAGCGAATGCCATCTGGACTTGGTAGCATTTAACAGCTGCAGCTGGTTATGCATGGTGCAAGTGGGGAACCAGCCTCTGTAGGGAGTACGTGCTATGCCAGGCTAGACCTGCTGGTGGCATCCTGATGTCCTCACATCTGCTGTAACCCACATGACGTGCATGCCCTGAGGTACTAGGGGTCAGCTCCCCAGCTACTGTGAATTGACGATGCTTTATTAAAATCAGTGGGACTAAGCCAATTCACACCCTACGGCCGGCACCTGGGCTCTCTGAGTAGCTGCTGTGTGTGAGCTGGAGCTGTGAAAATGGGCTAAAGACCCGGCTTTTTGGGATCTGTCCTACGCCAGAACCCGTGGCTGCTGTGGGAGCAGAGGAAGCGGGGCTATGCAGCTGCAGCCTTGTCCAGCTAGACTGTGAGCTCACCAGGGGAAGGACTATCTCTTACTGTGGGTTTGTGCAGTGCCTGGTACAATGGGCCCCCCGGCGGCTATAGGAATATGCAGCAGGGCTGGTCAATGAATTTCCTGCTCAGTGTTTTCCTGTTGGAAAATGGGGTTTCGCTGAAATCAAAATGAAACATTTAATTTCAGATCAATAATAAATCTATGCCTGTCTTGGCTTCTGTGGTGCCTCATGGGAGCTGTAGTTCCAGGCATCTCAGTCCCCAGTGTCCTCTATGGGCTCTGCTCCCCAAAAGGACTACACTTCCCATGATGCACCATGATCTGGCTCGTGGCTGAGCTGTCACAGTGCCTCATGGGAGTTGTAGTTCCACATCCCTCATGACCCCAGCGTGCCCTAGACTACATTTCCCATGATGCATTGTGATCTCTCCCGGTGGCTGAGTTCCTGTGGTGCATCATGGGAGTCCCATTTCATGTACACATTACCCATAGACATTTTTCAGTGGTTTCCATTCCATGAGACATTTTGATATTTCTGTGCTTTGTCCTGATGTCAGAAAACATTCTGATATTCTGGAGTTTCCCACGGGATGAAAATTCCATGTTTTGATCAATTCCAGTAAAGTGTCCGGGCCTGAACCTGCAAGATGCTGAGCGCTCCCTGTAGGCCCAGAATATTGAGGGTCAGGATCTTTTATTAGGATCAATGCACTATGCTATGTCCACTCTCTTTGTACCTGGGGTCCCTGTGCTGCTATGTGATTGGGTCTCTATGCTCTTTGTTGCCATTAGCTGCTGTGTTCTGCCATTGCTCCTTTCCTTTGGATTGAAGTTTTCCACAAATTGCACCAAACAAGAGGAACCTTCATTCCCAACAATCCAAACCTCTCACTCGTTAGTCGGATCCATAGGTAGTGAAACACAAGGGTGGTGGAAGCTGGGAAGCACGATACTCAACTGAAGTATTTTGGGGGCTCTGCCTCTGTGCTCCTGCACACTCAGGGCTGTGTGGGGAGTGAGAGTGGGATTCAGAGATGCTGGAGCAGCTGTAGTCATGCTCAGGATCAGGCTGAGGGACCCAGAAACAGATAATCCTAGAGTGATCCGGCTGTCCCCCTCCCCTCGCTTAGCCTCCAGATGTCCCCTCTTTCCCCATCCTATCCCTCCCCAGCCACAAGGATCTCTGCCCCCAACCCACTCACAGTACAATGCAAAGCACTGCAATCTGGACATTTTTCAATTAATCCACGTTATACACATGTAAACACATCACTGAAGTTCAGGAACCAAATTAGGGACCTCATCACCTTTCCCAGGCACTAGGAGGCCTAATGGACAGGTGCGGGCTTGCTGCTCATAACTGGGCTCCTGGTTAGGTTCCAGATCGGTGAAGACTGGAAAAAAATATGATTATTTGTCAACAGCGCATTTGAAAAAATGCCCGGAACTGTGTGTGTTTGCAAACAGCCTTGAGCAACTCACCCAGCTTACGTAGCTGGGCAAATAATGAAACTGTCCCCACATCCTCACTCCCATGGGTTGTCAGCAGGGTCTGAATCAAAGATCTGCAGCTCCGAAAGCACAAGCGTGCGAGCTGAAGGAATACAATAACTCTTTTAGCTAGTTGCAGTAATAGGCTGTAACCCTGTCCGTAGATGGGCCACTGAAAGAGGACGCACAACACATTTTAGCAGCACGTTACAAACCCACCATATTGCAGCTGAATCATTAATTAGGAGGATAATGTGAAATTGATCATGTAAATGGTTCCACCATCTCTGGCTGCTGAAGTGAAGTGTACTGACTCTGGATTTACTCCCACATAAACAAGAACAGAACGGGAACAGCCACAGCGGCTCAGACCAGGGGTCCACCTAGCCCAGCGTCCTGTGTCTGACACTGCTTAGCATCAGCTGCTTGAGAGGATGGCGTGTTCGTTTAGTGTGCTCTACAGAGCCCCCTGCTGAAAAGGTTAACAAAGGCAGCTGCACACTCACTTGGGTCTCGAATGCAGATGTGTGTATTGAATTATCTAATGCTTCAAACTCAATGAGCTGCCCGTTCCCGCTCCCTTTCTTCGTTCACTTCTGCTGCATTTCCCTGTGTCCAAGCCCATCCTGCCCCATGGGCTTAGAGGTGAACTGCTGAAGTGGACATTCCTATGGCAATCAGTTTTAGTCAATTTTTCTTAACTAGATTTTAAACTCTCCAGCGATGAGACTGTCTCCTTTTATGTTTATGCAGAGCACCTAGCACAACGAGACCTTGATTGGGGCCCCCAGCAGCTACCGCTGCATACATTAGTTGATTAATTAACTAATCGTGACAATTAATAATTATTTATTTCTGAACATAAATCACAACTGATTTAACTGTTGCTAAGTTAGCTGGATCAGTAACCTCCTAGAGGCCAGGTCTTATGTTAACTGATGTCTGTAAGGAGCTGTGTGAGTGTGACTTGCTATATTAATAATATTTAATAAATAAGTAATGGTAACAATGATGTTCTTTCTTTCCCACCCTGTGAAATCCTCCATCACTTCCTGATTTACTATGGAAATCTCAGGGTGCTTAAGTATCTGGCACCATCATGGGATGGAGGGACACAGATCTTCCTAAGCAGGAGGCGTTTACTAAAGAAATCGACAGCAGCTATAGGTGCAAATAAACACGCTTCCACACAACTTGAGTTCCAGCTTGGTTGCCTTTGTTTCCCAGGGACCAGATCCTGGAACTCTACATCACAGAGCCATCTAGTGGCTGATTGATATACTGCAAGCAAACCTCCTCATCAGAAATGCACATTCTAGGGTTTCTTTTAGCAAACTGTGAAGTGCCATTGGATTATTAACTACGGCAGATTAAAACCAATGATGGTGGTCAATAGCTCCCCCAGACTGGGCATAAGGGGTGTCCAGTGCCTACATCTAAGCCTACCTCTATTTCCAGCTTAGCTTTCAGTCCCCCTTCAAGGCTGAGGAAACTCTCCTGAGCATCTGGACTTGTCTTTCCTCAAGGAATTCACAAGCTGTTCTTTCAATTAAAAACTCCCTCACACCAAACACTTATCAGGCATTCCCACCGGGTGAGCTGAACAGAATTAGCCCTTGGATAGCCACCTCTGGCTTCCCTTGGCTTCTTGAGGCTGGGAGGGGTGTTGTGGGGTGATCTTCCCAGCTCACCATGCAGCCAGCTTCCAGCTCCTCCCGTTCTGGCATCATCCTCCACAAATGTGACGCCAGCTAAATTGGCACCGAAGAGACAGGTGGCAAAGGAAGACACAAATCAGAGAAGGGCTCCATCTAGTCCAGCTGCTCTGGTGAATCCTGGACCAGGCTCTGATTAACAGGAAGAGTCTTGGCTTTTCTGCATCGGGACAGAAGAAACTCCACTGGCCGCATGGAGGAAAGTGCCTGTGGAACTCCAGGAGACATGGATCCCAGAATTCCCACCACCCTGAGATACCCTTAAGGACAGCCCCAAGATCCCTGCCACCATGCACGTGAACTCCGGCTCCACGCCTGTTATCGGGGATACACCCAAAAGTCATTCTCTTCTCCATGAAGCCCCCTACCCAGGCGAGCTGCAGATCACCAGGCACTCTGCTGACAGGCCGGTAGAGTCACTTTCATGCAGCTCAGCATGACTCTGGAGAGTGGCTTATCCCTAGCTGGGGCCGCCTCCGCCACCCAAGAGCATTGTCACGCTTGCACAGTGGGGTAGCAACACCTCCCAGCTGGGGAACTGGGCCAGGGCCCCGGGAGGCCAGCCTGTGCCCACTTACACACCACGTCAACTGGTAGAGGGCAGGCCTGGGATTGGGTTGAGCAATGACATCAGTCCTCGGCGTTAGCTTTGTGAGAACCCAGCTGCAGAGATGAGAGGCACGAAGGGGCAATCCCTGAGCAGGCCCCGATCCCTGTCTGTTCCCCTGCTGCAGGTGTTTGTGATCACTGCATGGCACAAAGGGTTAATCTCGCAGAATGGATGCTCTCAAAGGAGCAGGAAACTCCAACTCCCAACCCCCACCTGCCCCACACTCCTGTAACCTGGCCCCCTGGGCCCCCGTATCTCGAGTGACTCTAGCTAGCACCTAGAGCAACCTATTGCCTCTTGGGGCTTCTAATTCCTGGGCTAAGGAGCTGCCCGTAGAAGCAGAGGCCCCTATGAACTAAGCGAGTTCAACGGGAGGGTTTTAACAGAGCCTGCTGGGGCTCCCGTTGGATCGTCTCCTGGCCCACTGCCATTCTGCAGGCCCCAGCTGGGTCTCACTGGGCGCGGGGCTCCCCACGGCCATCCCGCTCCATGCATTCCCATACGGCACAAAGCAACAGTCCCGGCTTGTCGTCTCCCCAGACACAGGCGCGAAGGGGCAGCGTCCGTGATCAGTGCTCTGTCCAGAAACTCTGCCCCGGCCCTGTTAAACCAGCCAGAGGATCCCAACCCCTGATGGACTCTGCCTCCAAGCTGGCCCCATGCCCACGTGGGCCGGAGAGCCTCTTCCTGGGAACCAACAGCTTTGCCACTGCACAACCCACTGTCAGTGCCATCCCAGCTGACAGGGCATAGCTGCCTGTGGTTTGGGAGATGCTTCCCTATAGGGCAGGTTATTGCACAACTCTAGGCTATGGGGTTTCTCACACTGTCCTTGGCAGCACCGTGGGAGACAGGCCACCAGAGCTGGCCAGGCTAATCCCCTGAGTGGGATCTGCCCGGCTATCTAGGGGAGCGTGTGGTGCCCAGATAAGATCTCACTGGGCAGGCAACCTGCCCCCATCGTCCCTGTATCCTGGAGACTCATGTGGCTGCTTTGGGGATCGGAGCTGCTTAGGGAGAAGGCAGCCTCTTCTCCTTCCCCAATTATCAGCTTGTCAGCAAGAGACGTGAGAGGCCTGGGGATGGATCCCTGCTGGGGTAGGCCGGGTGGGTCCTAGGCCCAGGGCACAGATCCCTGATGGAGTCACCAAATGCCCACGTGCTTAAAGAGCCAGCCCCGCACTGGGACCCCACCTAAGAACAGTGCACTGGGCAGAGGGTCCCAGTGAATAGCAAAGCCTCTCCATCCCCTCCCGGCTCTGCTGAGCTCCCAGGCCGGCCGGCTGGAGAGCAGGGGGATGGAGTGGAATTTGGGGAAGGGGATGGGAGTATACCTGGGGAGGGCAGGGTTTCCCAGGTGGCCCGTCGAGCGTGGCTGCCTGTGAGCCCCGTGCAGACCGGAGCGGGGCCGCTGCCTGGATGTGAGCGCGAGGAGCTCCGCTCAGGTCTGTTGTGCAGAGATAATGAGCTCTCCTGTGGGCTAACATGCTGCACGGATGCATTCGATCAGAAGGGCAAGTCTATCAGCTCCAACACGTGCAGGCCGGGCGATCGGCGTCCGTGCAAGGCCCTGCACGTGTGCATTGCGTGCAGCTCTGGGCAGTATGTTCAGGGAAGGAGGGCAGCCGGCAAGGTACAGGCACATGCCAAATTTTAAAGGGGAAGCCTGCTGCAAGGAGACCCCACTCACCGGGGATGGATGCCCTCCCTCCTCGGAGTGGGGGATAAGAGACGCAGGGTGCGGGTGTGTTCGAGGGTGACCTCCAGGTGTCACTGCTCACACGGTGAGGCTGGCAAGAGATGAGCTTTGGTGGGTCTCGTCAGGGGATGGATGGACAGCTGGGGGTATGTGCGGCTAGGGAGAGAGACAGGGTTCTCCTGGGAGAAATGCGAGCTGCGTGGGGGAGTTGAGACAGGGAACCCCACACCGGGATTATGATTTAAAAAGCCCAACCCAGATTCCGAGCACATGCAGGAGAACTTCAGAGCCCATCGCCCCAAAAAAACTCAGCATCCAAATGCTCCAAGCTCCCAGCATGGAGAGAGGCTGTTTCCTGGAAGGATCCCCTCCATGGCAGCCAGCCAGACGTGCTGGCAGCTGGATATCAGTGGCCTGACAGTGGAAAGCTCAACCAGTGGCCTGCTAGCTAATGCAACACAGGCAGGTCTGGGGCAGGGGAGCCCGCAGCTGATGCCAAGGGGCCAGTGCGGGTGTTTTTTACTTACCCCTGTGATCTTTCCATGGGACGGCCCTGCATGCAGGAGGGCGGCAGCCAGACTGGGCCACTGCATTCCCAGGGGCCTGGGGGAAGGTCTCTTCGCCCCCTGCCCCTCTGTGGACCCTAGAGTGCTGGTGCATCTGGTGAGGGGCAGCCGGGTGTTACGAGGCACAAAAGCGGAGCAGCCTTGGGCCTGGGGAACCCGGGTACCCCCTCCCCGTGCCTCTGTGGGGATAACAGGGCAGACACAGTCATGCTAATGGGGAGTTTAAGTGTAAGAAGTGAGCAAAAGTTTCTAAAATGTCATCACAACCTGCAACTGCAAACGCTGATGGGGAAACGGGCCGAAGAGAAACCGGGCTAGTCTGAACTGAAAAGGCCACGTTGTGGTCCACGGAGTGTTGAACTTATGCTGATGACAAGCAGGGGATGTGGAACTGGAAATTAATGACCCAAATCTAGTGTGTCAGACATTAGGCCTAATTGGGGGACAAAGCAACAAGGGGCTGGGCTATTCTGCCCATCACACCCTTCTTGGGCTCCAAAAGAAAGAGACATGGGGAGCAAGGAACAGGGAGAAGAAGAGACAGAGGCTACTGGAGAGAGCTTCAGCATTATGGCTGCCAAGCCCCCCATGTCCTGGGACCCTGGACCCTCTTTGCTCTAATCTAGGGGCATGGCCCGGCCAGCGCGGGCCAGAAAGAGGGACCCAGACGACAGCAGCACCCCGACCAGCTCCAGCTGAATCCCAACTGCCCCGGGATGAAACGGGATCAGGCTGTAACAGCAGCTCCGGCCCAGCTCAGCTCGCTTCTTCCCTTTCCCCGCGAGGACAACTGTCACCAGCTTCAACACCATCGACCAGATGATCAGACAAGGGGCTTTTCCCTTCTAACGCTCTCTCCCGCTGAAGGGGAGGGGACCAAGGGATGAGGTGACAATGAAAAGCCTGATGGAACGCTTCCCACTGCCAAGGCTTTCGCTGCTTTTCCTTCTTCTCTGGATCTTTAAGAACTGGTTCCGAGGCTGTTTCATGGTGTGTTCGCCATGGGTCAGAGCAGGCCAAGCTGTCTGGACGCCACATCCCAAACCTGGTGTAACGCTGGACAGTGTCTGGGTTACGGTAACATCTGTGGCCCATTTAGTCCATCTAAATTAATGCAACACCCCTCCAGAGCCCTTGGCCTAGGAGGTGGGGACAGGTCTTTCTTCAAGGCCAACCACTTTGGGGGCTGCCTCAGGGCAACACGAGACCCTGCTTCTCTTCCCCCCCTGCAATGAGCCACAAATGCTGCCCCCACCCCTGCAATGCTCCTGGACGCAGAATGGGCCTAGCCAGCCAGTGCCAAGGGCCGTGTCGCAGCGGACGGATACAGACCGCCACGGTCAGGCCCCCCAGAGGGGCGCCGCAGCGAGTGAGTCATGGAGTCTGAGGTCAAAAGGGGCCACCAGATCTCTTGTAAACCCACGTGGAACCCAAATGCAACCCCCTGGAGACTAAGCCACGGTGTGCCGCAGGCAGAGAACGCGAGGGAACGAGGGACACCAATGCCGCGGCAGGGAGCTGACTCGGTGAGACGTGTCCAGAGGATCCCAGCAGACAACCCGCGCCCCAAACTGTTGAGGAAGGCAAAGAACCCATCCTTGCCAACCCGAGCAGGGGGACAGTCCCTCCCGACGCCGTGGCTCGGTCAGACCCTGACGCCAAGAAAGAGAAGGGGGAGCGGTGAAGCGCTTACCTAGGCAGCGCGCCGTCTATCTTGGCCACGTCGACAGTGGCTGTGGAGTGCTTCCCGCCCATCAGCAGCTCAGAGTTCACCAGCCACTGGAGGTTCCTGGATTTGGTGTTGACGAGGTTGACGCCCTTCTTGGCCTTCACCCTGCAGAGCCAGAGAGGAGAGCAAGGCTCACGTCCGCATGGCCGCCTGCCAGTGGCCACACACGGCGGGAACGATACCGGGGGGAGGGCCACCATGTCCCAGAGCACTTTCCCTCCCCCAGGGAGCGCGGCGGACAATGTTGCGGCTGCTGGCCAGTATTCAGCTGGGGGCAGCTAGTAGCCATTAGGGTTAGAGGTAGGCCACTGGACTGGAACTCAGGAAAGAGGCGTTCTCTGCCTCAGTTTCCCCACTGGCAGACGAGGCTGATACTGCATTTCGAGGTTAGTGTGTGAGAGGTGTTATTCAGGGGCTATGAAAGCCAGGCCAAATCTCGCCCAGCCTGGCAGTGACTGAAGGTGGCTAATACTGTATTACTCAGCTTTGCAGGGGCTTATTTCAGCTAGTCTGACCCGTTGCATCACCCCCGCCAGAGAACCTCACCCAGTGATTCCTGCATCCAGCCCGTATCTTGCAGTCGAGCTAGAGAACGTCTGCGCTGGCCCGGCTTTGCGTGTGCGTGCGGTGCCCCGGGGGCCGAGGCAGGCTAGGGGGCAGTCCGGAGCTGTAGTTCAGTGCACTGCAGTGGGGCAGGGGTGAAGGATGCTGCCTATGGGTCTGGGCAGGGTGTGTCCTGACTGTGTCGGTGTGAAAGGGAGAGACTGGCCCACACAACGGATAACAGACTTACTGCTGCTACCAGCTAGGAAAGGTCTCCTTGAATTCAAGCGGGCGAGTTCTGCGTGTGTGGAAGCAACGGGCCCAAGGTCCCAGCCTGGGGGCAGGCGATGTTCGCAGCATTGGTGTCTGCAGCTCTCAGTTGTGAGGATGCAGCACCATGTGCTACCCAGAGTGCAGTCATACCCAAGGGCACACGGGGAGTCTGGGAAAGGACAGGGGTCTCTCGAGGGCCAGGCTACAGCCCTCGCTGTGGGACACTCCGTACGTTGTTATTGTAGGGCTGCCCCGGCAGACGGGGCTGCGTGCACCAAGGTTTATTTCCAGGCAAGCCCTGGGGGACGCCTCCCTCCTTCGGACGCACCGCGCAGGTCCAGGGCAGTCAGCGGCAAAGCAGACTCCCTGCCCCGCCCTCCACCAGCCCCGGGCCCATCCTCCCCTAGCCACCCTCCCTCGGCGGGACAGCAATACAGAAGCCCGCAGAGGGACTCGGGGGTCCCTGACTGCCAATTGCAGCCAGCGGCGGTGAGCGGTTCTGTGGCTTGCTGGGACCTGGATCAAGGACCCCCGACCCCAGCTCATCGCCCGTGGGATGCTGGAGAGACTTTCACCAGCGCAGACCTGGGAGAAAGGGGCGCTGTCCCACTACCAATGGGCAGAGAACGCAGCTCCCTCTGCAGCTCAATCCCCCATCCTCTGCTGTGCTTCCAAGGAGATTCCTACAGTCTGTTCCCCTCGCCGTCCCTCCCCTCCCGCGGGGCCCTGACAGGACGGGAACCGAGCGAACGAAACCCAGATCAGTGAACTCCCAGCAAGAGAGCGGCTGTGCCGATGGGCCCCGGGAAGCCCGCAGCGGCACGGTGGCTTGGGGTGGTGTTATTAGGAGGGTGCATTGAGAATTTAGCTGGTGGGGATGGTGCTCCCTTTCCCATCTCTTTCGCATCGGGCTCTTTCATTTACAAATGTCCTGACCCGCCGTGCCCGTCTTTGTACCATTACATCAGTGGGATACCAAAGAGAGGAATCAAAGTTCGGGCTCGAATCAAGGGCTCAGTGAACCAGGAGCTGTTACCACAGGGCTCTGGGCACCTGGCTTATGCTTTTCCATAGCTCTGTGGTGCCATGTCTGGAACCCAATTCCAAGGCAGTCTCCCAGCACAGAGGTGTATCGGGGCATGATGGGCAGGCCTGGCTCAGGGCTGGCATGGCAGGGGGCCGGGGGTAAGGAAGGAGGGGCCCTGGCAGATCTGGGACGGGGGGGTGGGGGATAGCGGGAAGCTGCAGGCCAGGGCTAAGGGACGTCAGCTGTGCGGTCTGGGGATCCAGGCCTGGCTAGCAAGGCACGGCTCTCCAGGTCGATGAGGCCATAAATCCTTCTCTTTCCCAAGCGCTGAACCCAGACCAGGGCAGGCGTGGTGGCAGGGCCCCCCAAGGGTGCTGCTGAAGGGAGAGTGGGCAGGGCAGGAACTCCAGGCTCGGACTGGCTGGGAAGGAAGCCAAGAAGTGTGATGCCCGTTCCGGCATTAGTGAAGGGCATGATGCCAGCATGCCTGGGCTCCATGTGCCAGACGCTGAGCGCTCCCCTGAAGGGGCTGCGGGAGGGTGCTCAGCGCCTTGCAGGATGACCAGGACTGCTCTGTGCACGGTAGGGTCCTGTTCTGAGTCTAGCCTAAATGGATCTTCACCCTTCACTCCTATCCACACCCTCCTGCCAGCAGCTGGTCCCAACCCTCCTCCATACAGCCACCCTGCTTGCCCATCACCCTGCCCACCTGACTGCCCGCCCCGCTATGATCAGTCCCTCTCCCCATCCCAATGCCAGCTCCCCCTCCTCTCCACCGCACGGGCTGTATGCCCTGGGCAGCCGGCCGTGTATGCAGGCCCCGTACCCAGTCCCCGTTCCCCCGCTGCCAGCCTCCTAAAGCCCTGCCCACCCTTCCCCTCTAGTGCCCTACTGCTCTGCCACCCCGCCCCCTCCAGCACCCACCCCCGCACTGCAGCACCCTCTGGCCACGCCCACTCTGGACCCCACAGCTCCACCCCCACTCCCCTCTCCTGCAGCACCTCACGCCCCCATCCACCCCCCGAACCCATCCAGCCTCCTAACCCATCGGAGTTAGGCACCTCAAACGCCTTTCCAAACCTGGGAGAGCTCACTGCCCTGGCTGCTGAAATGCAGCCCGCTCTGGGGTGGGCCACGGCAGCAATTTCCCAGCCGCTCAGGGCCAGCACCGTGCGCAAGCAGAGCGCCTCCTAGCGGCAGGCTGGAGCGTCGGCTCGGCGCTCAGTCCGTGGCTGCAGAGGAGCGGTCAGCGTGCTCTTCCCCGGCCACGCGGACGTACCTGAGCGTGAAGTGCTCCACGGTGGAGTTGGCCAGTAGGTAGAGGAAGATGCTGAGCACTTCGCCCGGCTTGAGGGGCTTGTCCGGCAGGCGGATAAAGATGTTGCCGTCCAGCCGGTGCTCCTGCATCAGCTGGGTGGGCGGGGGCGGGAAGAGGCTGATGCTGCCAATGCGCAGCAGGGGGTGCTGCGTGGGGCCCTCGGTCCGGGCAGCGCCGCCCCCCCGGCGCGGGGACGTCTCTCCGGGGCACTCCCCGGCCCCGTCGGGCGCATGCAGAGTGTAGTACAGCTCGGCCTGCTGGCTCTCGCCGCTCAGGTCCAGGGCCTCCGGCGCCTTCCTCCTGCCCAGGGGCACGGCCGAGGGGCCGAACCAGGCGTGGGGCAGCTCGGCCTGCACCAGGCAGGTGGCCAGGCTGCCCTGCAGGCGGCAGGAGCTCTTGATCTCGCGGGCCTCGCGGAAGGCGTGCAGCCGGACGCAGGGCAGCCGGTCGGTCACGTCGAAGTCGTCCCAGTCCCGGCCCGCCACGTAGAAGAGCACCTGGACCACGGGCTGGCTGGCCAGCACCCGCGGCTGGATGATGAAGGCTCGCACCTTCCAGTTGACGGTGAGGCGGTCGGGGATCTCCAGGGTGCTGGAGGGCTGGAGCTGCTCCTTGGGCAGGACCAGCCCGGTGCTGAAGGGCCCCAGCGAGACGTTGAGGACGGGCAGCTCCTTGGTCTGGAAGACGACGAAGGGCTCGGAGCGCTGCAGGGGGGCGCTGGCATTCCCCCCCGTCCCCACCCCCGTCTCCTTCAGGAAGAAGGCCAGGCGGGTGTTGGAGAGTCGGTAGCTCACAGGCAGGATCACAGCCGCCGCGGGGGGCCAGGGCTCCGGGGGCTCCGAGCTGGACGCCGGCACCTTTCCCTGGGCTAGAAACGGGACAGAGAACAGGGTGGGTTAGGGACGGGACAGAGTGCAGAGCGCCCCGTGCATTGCCGCCCCCCAGCAGCCAATGGGCCCAGCTGCCCCCGCCGCCCCTCACCCACCCCTGCTGCCAGCCTCTACCACTGCCCTGCACCCGCCACGTACCCCCGTGTCTCCCTCACACACCCCCACGCTGCCAGCAGCATTGTGACCGCGCCTTTCATCCACCCATCGCAAAGTGTTTTACAAAGGAGGCCCGGATCATTATCCCCATTGTACAGATGGGCAAACCAAGGCACAGACGGACACCAGCTCAGGAGCCAGCCTGCCATCTCTGCTGGATTCCTACCCCCCCCTGCAGTCTGTGAGGCGAAGGGAGCGCTGCCATGGGGCACTTCCAGCACTAGCATCCGAAATTGCAGCCAGGGCACAGAGGCAAACTCTGAAGGGCCCAGCGAATGGGATCCCCTCAGTACGATACCTGTACAATCCCCTGGAGTCCCAGCTCCAGGAGCCCCTGAAGTGCTGAATATCTGTGCAACCCCTGCGGCACGGGGACCCTCCCGGGAGACCCTCCGCGGTTTGTCACTGTCTATAAGCCACTGGCCAGTTTTATCATGCCAGCCGACCCCCTGGCAAACGGCCCGGTCCATCAGACCATTGACAGCACGGGGCAGTTTGCTGTGGGGACAGGGGGGTCGTGAGCGTGTGTGTTCACATGTTTTTTATTGGGGGAGATGAAAAAGCTCCCACACTCATTCCCAAACTCCGCTCTTCACCACCAGAGCTCTGCGCCCCAGGCTCTGGGAGAAAACACACTGGACACCGCGGGGACACACTGGCTGGGAGATAAACCGTGGCAAAACTGCATTCGGAAAACCACAAGAAGAGACTGGGGCCCATTCGGGGAGATGCCGATCTCCACCAGGGCTGGTTCAGAGCCCCCAGATTTTGCCAGACAACCCCCCAGAGACACAGAATGAAAATGCAGCAATGAATTTGGATAGGGTGGGGAATCAGACTGGTAATCAAGATTGGATTTCTACAGCACTCCAGAATGGGATCCTGGCCCCTGACTCAGGCTGCTCGGCATTACCATAATATTCCTAATAAATAACATACAGCACCCAGCACAAGGGGACCCTGGTCCGCGATTCCGGCTGTTCGGCATTACAGTAATACTCCTAATAAATAACGTACAGCACCCAGCACAATGGAGTTGTGGTCCATGGCTGGGGCTGCTAAGTGCTGCTGCAAGCTAAAGAACAAGAAGGCCCCGTCAATTCGGTGGGGAGCTAGATCTAAGTTCTGCAGCAGGCCCCTGGATCCTGCCGCCTCTGGCAGACTAGGGATTCGGGGGAAGCTTTGCTAAAATTAGAGGAGTTTTTAATGAAGCAACTATGTAAATAAACAGCACGCTCAGCCCAACAGCCCCTGAGAGTGTTCCTTTGATCTGCGAGGCAATTTGCTTTGCACTGATCTTCCCTTTCCCACTGTGAGGGGTCAGGGGGTGGCGCTGGCAGCTCCAAGCAGGGGGTGGCGCTGGCAGCTCCAAGCCGCAGCGTGGGAGTTGTCAGAAGGCAGCTGGGGGGTTGGGCAGCTGGGGAGGGGGTAGTGTGGGGGTTGGGCACCAGAGGAGGTGGGCTGAGGCAGTTTGGATTTGTGGGAGAAGCGCAGGAACTGCCAAACTGGGCAGCAGTGCGACAGAGAGTGATGTGGTCCTTTAAATGGACATCAGTAGGTTTCAGAGGTAACGCCCCCATCGAGACGAGAGGAGCGGTTTGAACTGCAGCTGGGTGGAGAAAGGCGGTGCTGTTTGGCAGGAGGATTTTGATGTTGCAAAACCTGGTTTCCTTCCGATTTGGAACGAAACCGAAAAACTTCCGAGTTCTCCGCAAAAGGGAATGGAGCAGAGGACGCCGGGAGCTGGGGTTGCGGAGGAGCCAGCACTCCCAGGGCTTCCAGGCTCCCCAGCATCCTGCCTGCTGACAGGGAACTGGGACCGTGGAAGCCTTGACTGGGCTGGGGGTGTAGAAGCCCTGGGAATCCTGGGAACCTTGGAGCTAGGGAACCAGTGCTCCCAGACTCTGTCAGCCCACCAGGCAGGCCGCTGGAGCCGGGTGAGCAAGCTGGCAGGGAAATCAAGCACGTTTCGGACAGCCTGTCTGGGCTCTGACAAACTTGTAACAAAGTCGAACCACGAACCGCTTCCACAGTGACAAATCGGCGTCCTCCGAGGGCCGCAAATTTCTGACCCGCCTGCCAAGCTGCTGGGGAGGCTGCCTGCAGACTCAGGCAGATGTCGCGGCACCAGGACATGCTTTCAGGCTTGCCCAACGGCGAAGGGGAGGCGCAGAAGGCGAGGTCCGTCAGGGAGTATAAATCCAGGTAGCGCCATTGAAATCAGCTGGGATGGGTGGGGCTGCTTCACACTGGTGGAGGTGCGGGCCTGTTGTGGTTTTTCAAGTGAAAGCTCGAACTGGGGAGCTAATTCCCCAGGCAGGGAATGGGGGAGGAGGGGTCCAGCAGGCTCGGCTCCACTGGGGGGGATGGCTATTCCCTTAGTGATGGGGAGATTGGAGTCTCCACGAGGCAGTCCGGCCCCACCGCCCTGGGGTGAGCTCACTGTGCAGCACCTGGGAACACGGCTCCTGGGCCCAGGTCCCGGCTCCGAGCAGCGCCCTGGAGAGAGCTCGGCAGCCTGGAGAGGAAGGGGGCTAAGGCATCAGCCCCAATGCCAGGCAAGGAGTTCTGGTCATGGGTGTCACCGTTCAGGGCACCTCAGGGATCCTGCAAGGCCCTTATCCTTCCAGCTACCAGACCCCATAGACACAACCCCACTGTGCTGGGTGCTGTAGGTTTCTCAGGCAGAGACCCACGACTCCCTCCCTTCTCCCCGCGGTATTTCCAGGCTTCCCAGCTCCCTGCCTCTTTCAACCTCTTCCCTGCTTCCCTCCAGGGCGTTGGCTCTGAGACCAGGCTGGAGGCTCCATGGGAACCTGGCCCCCCTCTTCCGTAACCAGCCACTCGCCCCGGCTGCGATTCCAACCGGACCCCAGCGCCGAGCTGCCTCTGTCCGCACAGCTCAACCAGCCCGTATTGCGTCTGCTGGTCATAACGCATTTCCCCGTCTCTTTTTGCTGTCCCTGGCCCCCAGAGACCGTGGAGACGTTACCCTGGGCTTTTCCCTTCTAGGTAACCGGCTTTCACGGCTGGCCCCTCCACAATCCATGCGATCACACAGCCCACAAACGCTGCCAACACGTTCGTCACAGCTCCGGGCAACTGCACCGGCGTCACCCCATCCGTGGTCCAGCAAGAGCAGCCGCGCTCACGCCACTGGCCCCCTTAGCTTTCACTGCTCTTGGGCGGAGACCCGCATCTCTCTCCCTCCCTCTCGGCCACCAAGGTGTCATCCCCAGCAAAAGGCCATCTGCCCAAGCAGGCCTGCTTGCTTTCTCCTCCAAGCCGGCTCAAGCGGGACTGCCCGCAGGGACAAGCTACCACAACTCTTTCTAAGCAAGCCTAGATCCTCTTCAGGGAGAAACGCTAGCGAGATGGCATTAAAGCCAGTCAGAGAACCCACATACATGCTGGCCACCCCAGCCCAAGGTGGGCTCTGGCAGGAGCAGTCCTTCAACACCCCACTCATGGGGTTTCCTTGTGCTTTTCACTTAATCAAGGCTTCAGCTCAGAGCAAGCCCCCAGGTTTGTGGGGCCTCTCCTGTCCTGCCAACCCTTCGCTAAGGATTGGGACCTCCGTGGCTCAGGGCTTCTCCTCTGCGTTTGCTGGATCAGGGAGAAGTCCCTGAGCCTCTTTAAAACCAGGCTATCTTCCTAAAACTCCTGTCTTCTGCTGCTCCCCGGTATGTGCCCGTATATGGGCACCTCGGGTGGGTTGCGTGGGTACAAAGGGCGGTTAAAAGAGGACGTCCATTAGAATCTCCCTCCTCCTAGACAAGCTCTTTATGCTGCCACCCTAACACACCCCACTGCACTTGCAACCCCACGGACCCCAGAGGGATAAACCCAAATTCAACCACGTTCCTCTTCAGTCCACCAGGTGTGTTCGGGACGGTGCAGGACACTGTCAGTCTGTCCCGATGGACGCTAAGGGAACGTCACGGCTGGACCGTGTGCGATGAGCTCAGGGTGAGTGGGCAGAGCTGGCAGAGCAGGGAGGCTGCAGGTCAGGACTGAGGGGCATTGGCAGAGCGGGGGGGGGCGGCGCCAACCTGGCAGGGTCACAAAGTGACCTAAATCCACATGGAGCTCCGAGCTAACGACCCCCCAGCGCCCTGCGGTGCCTCGGTGCCGAGCTAACGAACCCCCAGCGCCCTTCGGTGCCTCGGCGCCGAGCTAACGACCCCCCAGCGCCGAGCTAACGACCCCCCAGCGCCCTACGGCGCCTCGGTGCCGAGCTAACGAACCCCCGGTGCCCTGTGGCACCTCGGTGCCGAGCTAACGAACCCCCGGTGCCCTGCGGCGCCTCGGTGCCGAGCTAACGAACCCCCAGCGCCAAGCTAACGACCCCCCAGTGCCCTGCGGTGCCTCGGCGCCGAGCTAACGACCCCCCAGCGCCGAGCTAACGACCCCCCAGCGCCCTGCGGCGCCTCGGCACCAAGCTAACGACCCCCCAGCGCCGAGCTAACGAACCCCCAGCGCCCTGCCGCGCCACGGCGCCGAGTTAACGAACCCCCTAGGGCCCTGCGGCGCCGAGCTAACGACCCCCCAGCGCCGAGCTAACGACCCCCCAGCGCCCTGCGGCGCCTCGGTGCCGAGCTAACGAGCCCCCAGCGCCCTGCGGTGCCTTGGCGCCGAGCTAACGAACCCCCAGCGCCGAGCTAACGACCCCCCAGTGCCCTGCGGCGCCTCGGCACCGAGCTAACGACCCCCCAGCGCCCTGCGGCGCCTCGACACCAAGCTAACGACCCCCCAGCGCCGAGCTAACGATCCCCCAGCGCCCTGCCGCGCCACGGCGCCGAGATAACGAACCCCCTAGGGCCCTGCGGCGCCACGGCGCCGAGTTAACGAACCCCCTAGGGCCCTGCGGCGCCGAGCTAACGAACCCCCTAGGGCCCTGCGGCGCCGAGCTAACGAACCCCCGGTGCCCTGCGGCGCCTCGGCGCCGAACTAACGAACCCCCAGCGCCGAGCTAACGACCCCCCAGGGCCCTGCGGCGCCGAGCTAACGACCCCCCAGGGCCCTGCGGCGCCGAGCTAACGACCCCCCAGGGCCCTGCGGCGCCGAGCTAACGAACCCCCAGCGCCCTGCGGCGCCTCGGCGCCGAGCTAACGAACCCCCAGCGCCCTGCGGCGCCTCGGCGCCGAGCTAACGAACCCCCAGCGCCCTGCGGTGCCTTGGCGCCGAGCTAACGAACCCCCAGCGCCCTGCGGTGCCTTGGCGCCGAGCTAACGAACCCCCGGCGCCCTGCGGCGCCTCGGTTGCGAGCTAATGCACCAAGGATGCAGGGTGAGGTGCCGTTCCTGGAAATGCTGGCATGCAGACGGACATTACAGTAATTGCAGCAGCGATCGTCCACCTGCAGTAACAACTGGGAAAAGGGCACAAAGAATTGTTCCTGCAAAATTTTCAACTCTGGAAAATCAATCTCCTGCTGCAAACCATGCGGTTCTGCCCCCGGGAACTCGCCTCAGCTCGCTGCATATCGGGTCCTGCCGCTGGGAGCAGCATTCCGGAGGGCGGACCACCACACAGCCCTGCCCGCTCCTTCTGATTTCTGTTTCGCTGGCCCCGGGCCGTATTTTCTCCCTGGATGAGGCACAGACTGGAAGCTGCCTCCCTTTGAATGAGGGAAGGAACGGAGTGGTCGTTTCATGCCGGAGGGATGGGAATGAAAGGACAGCCTCCCGTTGACCTCGGAGAGCCCGTACGCAAACACACAGACTCACACACACGGCAAAGGTACATGAGGAGAGGGGACTGGTGTGAACTGGGAATGCTAGTACCTGGGGCCTGGCCCACTCCAGTATCACCGTGACTCAGCTGGAGGGGGGAAACAGGACCAGTTTAAATCATAGGCCCAGTAGGCCAGTTCTTAGGGCTCCAGGTTCCAGAGTCCTGTGATCACACCAGACTTTTAGCTTCCAATTAAAAAACCAAGGTCAGTTCCTAGCCTGGGAAATGGTGGTAAAAAGCTCAAAAATGTGACTCAAGAGTAACCAACGCAGCAACTTCTGCCTGAGTCTGCAGAGAGCCTGAGACAATTGCTCTGGGCAGGGGTGGGAACTGCCCCAAGCATCTCAACAGGGTATTAAGACCCAGCCCCGCTGCTGTGGAGGCCCCTCCAACCCCACCTCAGCAGAGGATGAAGGGTGGAGCAGGCCCAGCCCACTTACCCAGCAGATACTGGGGTAAATCCTGGTGGGTGGGCAGCGTGTCTTTGCTGCCCCTCCTGAGGGGACCTGTTTGCTTTTTGCCTTTTGTATCCTTGAACTACATCCTCACTGGTGTGAATCAGCAAAACTTGGCCAGACCAACTGTCATTAATGAAACCCTGGGGCCAAGATAACACAAAAGGTCTGTGGAGCCCAGCAGGGCAACAGATCAGGGCCACCATTCAGGACACTGCACTCCTGAGGTCAGAGGGGTTAGAATTAAGGACATGAAGACAGGCCCTTACCAGTCTGTCTGGGGAGAAATGGACCCATTAATTAACACACAAAGGAATGGAACCAGCAATGATTCTAAATCTACTCAGTTTCCTTCCTTCACTGGGTCTCGAACCAGGGAATTAAAGAACAGGCCATTGGACAATTAGCTGGTAATGAAGATCTTGTCAATATCACTGCCTGTTGATTAAACAGCTAGTAAGGGAAACTCAAACGAGCCAGTTCCAGCTTCCACCAGGACTAATGTCAAATTGAGAGACGTGCCTGGCTTGACAAATTCAAAATAGCCAGCCAAGACAATACACATCCCAGGCCTTAAGGGAAGCAACGAACAAAGTAACTGTGCCCGCCATGTTCACTTATTTCTGAAAAATCCATAAACGCAGCTGACACCAGACAAATGGAATAAGTTCAAATGTGGGAGGCATCTTCAAAATAAGGAAACACAGTGATCCCAGGAATTCCCACCGTCGCAAACTGAGTTTCGTCCCAGTGCAGCAAATGTTATGCCACAAGGAAAAGAAAGCTGTAGCCATCTAGGGA
Source organism: Lepidochelys olivacea (assembly GCF_965140295.1). NCBI lineage: Eukaryota > Metazoa > Chordata > Testudines > Cheloniidae > Lepidochelys > Lepidochelys olivacea. The sequence goes on from NC_140427.1 coordinate 21,167,848, forward strand.
TGGATTTTCAGAAGATCTCCATATGCTGGGTGCCTGTTAGGTGCCGAGATCTAATTGCCGGCACTGAGGCCTGGGGAATCCAGTGCCGAGGAGCGCTGGAGAGAGTGGCCTTTTAATGAGAGCACGCCCAATAAGGAATGCCGAGGGGCTGGTTTAGGCGTGGCAAAATTAGATTTTTATGTTTTCGTCATTTCGATGGACAGTTTTGAGGTTTCTTTGGAGACATTTGTGAGATTTTTATCAGTTTAAATGTTCACAGCTGTACAAATTGATGAGGGCGAGGGAGGTCAGACAATCAAAATATTTAATGACAGTTGATATCTGAGATTCCATGCAGAGATTTATAACTGGTAAAACACAAATGGTCAACATCTCTGGTCAAAATATAGAAAGGAAACAAATCAAACTCTCCTAAGTTCTCAAGTAGCTTTTTTCTTACTTTGCCTCTTTGTAAATTTCGCTGAGCAGGGAGGGAAATATTTTTTCCTTGGCTGGGGTGTGGTGAAATTGACATTTACTGACATTTACCAATCAATATCCAATCCTTCTAATCCTAGGTCTAAGGACAAATGAATCGACAGGCAAACACGATCTTGTCTTCTGCTAGAACTACAAAATGAGCCGAGGAAGGGAACTCACTGTGTGTCATTACGGTGTAGTATTGTCACATCGAGTGACCACTGACAGAGGACAGCAGGCGGACTGAGATGGGTGGGCTTAGCAGCGGGGCACTCCAGGAGTCTGGGCCAGGTCCCCAGCTGGTATAAACCACCCTCATGACGTCCCTGACTCTGGCAGTGTCCAGGAGACCGGAATCTGCTCACCCCTCTCCTGGGGCAACGTTCGCCACTGTGCCGAGCTCTTGGCAGCATCCGGTCCCATGCCCCAGCCAGCGCCAAAGGTAGGTGCTGGTCCCCCTGGGGGCATCTCAGCCAGGTGCATAACGGCCAGTGTCTCCTTCACCTGGCCCACCTCGTCTCTCTCACATGATGACACTGACACAGCTGCAGACAGTGTTATGATTGGTTTCAGAGTAACAGCCGTGTTAGTCTGTATTCGCAAAAAGAAAAGGAGGACTTGTGGCACCTTAGAGACTAACCAATTTATTAGAGCATAAGCTTTCGTGAGCTACAGCTCACTTCCTCAGATGCATATCGTGGAAACTGCAGCAGGCTTTATATATACACAGAGAATATGAAACAATACCTATTCCCACCCCACTGTCCTGCTGGTAATAGCTTATCTATAAGCTATTACCAGCAGGACAGTGGGGTGGGAATAGGTATTGTTTCATATTCTCAGTGTTATGATTGGCCATCAAATCATGCAGGCTGGCCCTAGTGTTTGCCTCTTGACCTGTTGATTACCCCAGTCGAGTCCTTCCTTCCCTCTATCCCCACCTCCCCGATGTTCATTTAACCCCGCCACTCTCTCTCATACTCTGGGTCAGTGCAGCAGGCTGTGTTCCTCAGCTCTCGCCACCCCCTCTCATCTCCAGCACTTCGGTCTGCACCCCTATAGTTCACCCCACTGGGAGCCAGACAGCCCTGGCACATGCAGCCTCTTGAAATGCACCTGGCTGGGGGCCTGACTGGTGCAAATTGGCCAAGGTCTGTTGGCTTCGATGGAGCGATGCCAATTTACACCTGCTGGGGATCTGGAGCGATTCACTTCTAAAGCAGCCGATCTGTCCTGCTCCCCACTGCAGGAAGAAGGACCCGACAATCAAAGACGCTGAATTATTCAGTCTCCATCTGTGGGTCCACGTACAGCCCTGGGTCTCTAAGGCTTTCTGGGCACAGCAGAGTCCCCCCATCTCTCCGACAGTGGGGGCTGACGCAGCGGTAGCAATCGTGGGAAACGGGCCTGGCTCTCAGCTGTGTTCTTGCGCATCTATGCACTGTAAAGAGGCCTTGAAGTGGGCAGGTGTGTTGCTGGCATATAACACCACTCCTATGTTAGCATGGGGATAAATCGGTGGGGGGTGTTCAGATTGCGGGGCACTAGGGTTGTGTTCTTTCCCAGGGCCTATAGGGAGCCATGAGGAGCAGCTCTAAGGCGGCGCTGATTTACGCCAGGGGCCAGGCCGGGCCTGCATGTCTCGAGGGCACAGGGATTTAAAACCACCGTACTCTGTACCCTCTCTGTCCCTGCTGCGAGCACGGGAATGGAGCAACGGAGAACGTGGCCCAGAGGCCAGCCTACAGGCCCCAGGCAACCACTAGCATTTTGACCCCCATACTGGATTCTACAGCAGCTGAATAACCAGCTATTACAAGACCCAGGAGTCTCTGATTAGCCCTTTCTCTGTCTCCTGAATGTTCAGCATCACTGATTCATTTCATATTTAATCCCCTTACGGCGTTTGCTCCCCCTGAACAGTGTCACACCCCAGCCGTTATCTGAACTGGCTGAAATGCCAAGACCACGGCAATCTCTTGGGGGCAGGGGCTGGCTCTGAGTTCCCCATTTGTGGTGGGGGTGTTTTGTCTCCTTCCTCACATGCTTGGCCACAGCCGGAGATGGGACACTGGGCAGGGTGGGCTGGTGCCTGGAGCTGGCACAGCCAATCCTCTTTGACCTGCCTGGCTGGTGGGCCTTGCTCGCCTGCTAACTGATCACCAGACTGGGGGCCGGGAAGGAATTTTCCCCCAGTTCAGATCAGCAGGGACTTTGCGGGGGTTTCGCCTTCCCCTGCAGCTGGTTGACCTGCTGAGATCATAGAATCATAAAACATTAGGGTTGGAAGAGACCTCAGGAGGTCATTTCGTCCAACCCCCTGCTCAAAGCAGGACCAACACCAACTAAATCATCCCAGCCAGGGATTTGTCAAGCTGGGTCTTAAAAACCTCTAAGGAAGGAGATTCCACCACCTCCCTAGGTAACCCATTCCAGTGCTTCACCACCCTCGTGAAATAGTGTTTCCTGATATCCAACCTAGACCTCCCCCACTGCAACTTGAGACCATTGCTCCTTGTTCTGTCATCTGCAACCACTGAGAACAGCCGAGCTCCAGCTTCTTTGGAACCCCCCTTCAGGCAGTTGAAGGCTGCTATCAAATCCCCCCTCACTCTTCGCTTCTGCAGACTAAATAACCCCAGTTCCCTCAGCCTCTCTTTGTAAGTCATGTGCCCCAGCGCTCTGACCATTTTCGTTGCTCCCCGCTGGACTCTCTCCAATTTGTCCACATCCCTTCTGTAGTGGGGGGACCAAAACTGGACACAGTACTCCAGGTGTGGCCTCACCAGGGCCGAATAGAGGGGAATAATCACTTCCCTCGATCTGCTGGCAATGCCCCTACTTATAAAGCCCAAAATGCCGTTAGCCTTCTTTTCGCCTTCCCCTGCAGCTGGTTGGCCTGCTGAGATCAGCTGGGCGTGTCTCACCTAATCAAACCCCTCCCCATTTCACAGGCCTTGGGCATTGGTGGCACCCAGGTCTCTCCTGGGCACTTGGGCACACTCCTGTTCTCTGTTGGTGGCACCAAACAGTTCAGGCCCCTGAGGACTGAAATGCTTTCATCTGACACGGCTGGGCTCAGTATAGGGGTATCTGGGTCGGTCAGGCTGTACAACAGGTCTCTATACAACTCTATGGACCAGTGTGATCTTCTCCAGGCACTACAGCAATACAAACAATAAACAGGAATAGGACTGTCATTTAGACCTGTCCTGGAGGGGTGGGGGGGGGGTTGGTGGCATGGAGTCAGCTGATCTACACCAGGGATCCTTGTGTTCCTTCCAGCGGCAGAGCTGAGCTGCGGGAGAGACGATGGGAATTCAAGTCTATTGTAGACCCCGCCCAGATGTTGGGGTGGTGGGGGGATGCTTTCATTGCTTGTGCCCCCAAAACGTATCCATGTGGGGTTAACAATCAGGACTGGGAGCGTAAGAACGGCCATATTGGGTCTCCGTCCAGCCCCATGTCCCGTCTCCTGACGGCGGCCAGTGGCGGATGCTTCAGAGGGAATGAACAGAACAGGGCAGATAGCGAGTGATCCATCCCCTGCCATCCAGTCCCGGCTTCTGGCAGTCAGAGGCTTAACCAAGCAACAGGTGTGATTAGTGTTCTCACAGCCCTGCATTTCTGCAAATGAAGCGCCACCCTCCAGTGCAAACCGGGGGGAGGGACAGCATAGTGTTTTGAGCATTGGCCTGCTAAACCCAGGGTTGCGAGTTCAATCCTTGAAGGGGCCATTCAGGGATCTGGGGCAAAAATCGGGGATTAGTCCTGCTTTGAGCAGGGGGTTGGACTAGATGACCTCCTGAAGTCCCTTCCAACCCTGATAGTCTATGATTCTATGGTTAACCCGCAGGAGTGCCAGCAATCGTGTGCCAATGTGGGCACCGGAGAGGGGAGTGCTAGGATTTCAGGGGAGCGTCCGGAGAGATTCAGTGACGCAAAACGGGCGGGCCCTCGTTCATTCAGCCCCAGCTTTCAGGTACCACAGCAATAGGCTGGGCCAGCTCCCTCCTCCTCCTCCCCGCTGTCCCCGCCAGGCCGGCACACCCTGCTCCCGAGGTTCCCACCTAGCGGGCATGGGCGTGGGCTCCACCTCGGCTCCCAAGCACACACTGCCACACCCAGAAGGTTTCGGAAGGTTTCCTGAGCTAATGCAAGCAAATAGAAGAGCCAGAAACAGCCCCTTTGGGCGCCCTTTGTCCAAGGCCTCCCCTCCCAGTTACCTCTGCTTCCCCTTCTGGAGCATCGGCCCCCGCGCTACCCTCCTGGGCACCTGGCCCCTTACTCCAGGGCTGTGCCACCGGTGCCAGGTCCACTCCTCCCTGGCGCCACCCTCCCCCCGGCACAGCCTGCCCCAGCCACTCCCCCACCTCCTGCCCTGCCCCCTTTCAAGTGGTTGAAATGGGCCCACCTGTTCTGACACAGGGATGCTGGGTCTGGCCTGCCCACAGGGACCCCTGGGCCAGTCACCCTAGCGGGATCCCAGTCAGCAGGTGGCTGGATTCCAGCAGGGGTGTTCAGATCCCCAGAGCGTGGCCCAGGACAGGGCATGAGTGACCCAGCGGGACCCGGTCCTCTCCTTAGCGGTGGCTCTGTGGGTTTACAGGGCAACATGCCTTCTCCTTTCCTGCCATGCATCTTCCCAGTTCCTTTCCCTGCACCCAGGAACCATGTGGTACAAGGCCTCTGCCCATCTTTCCCAGGCTTCTCCCAGTCCCTGCTAACATACCCATGGCTATTGCTTGATCGGATTTGCTCTGTTACCTGCTGGCTCATGTTGGCATGGGGCAATCACTCACAAAAGGCCACGCCTGACGATATATCCCTCGTCCCATCCAGCTGCTGGGCTACCCCTTTATGCTCACAATGGTCGCTGTTGCCAACTCTCGCCATATTTGGCATTTTTCTTAAAGCCCCAGCTCCTGGAGTCAGGTGATCAGAGGGGACTCTCAGCTTTAATTTAAATAAAAGAGAGAAAGTTTCGCTCCTTTGCGGCCGGGGAGAAAAGCTGGAAAACGTGACCCCGAAAGGCTCAGAAACCAGAAGGCAAATAAGGAGTTTAGTAGTTTAAAAATCTCACAATTTTAAAGCCAATCTCATGATTTTGGGGGCCCTGACTTGTGATTTTTGACAAACTGCAGCTGGATGGGCTGTGTAACAGACAGGGAGCTCCTCTGAGTTTCGGGGGTGAATGTTCCTCCCTGATGCTTAATAGAGCACAAGCTACAAAACCTGGCTGTAGATCTGAGCTCTGGCCCCTGTACACTCCACCCCGGTTTGCACAGGGCACACGGCAGGGGTGGAGGGTAGGTGGAGAGGGGCTGTAGCTTCATCCACATCAGGAGCTGTATGAATATGGATGAAGGCTGGCAGTTTCAGCGTAGCAAATTAAAAACGAAATGTCGCTGGGAAAATCTGGGGAAGCATCTGCAGCCGCTCTGAGGAGCCCGGCTAACGGGAGCGCAGGAACTGTGTTTACTAACATGCCTGCGACAAGCAGACCTTGCCCAGGGGCCAGGCCAGTTCTAAATCAGGACTCAGAGACTTTAAGGCCAGAAGGGACCATCGTGATCAGCTGGCCTAACCTCCTGCACATCGCAGGCTGCAGAACCTCACCCACTCCGGTGATAGACCCCCTCACCTCTGGCGGGGTTACTGACAGTCTCAAATCTGGATTTAAAGACAGAGAATCTACTACTTGCTTTAGTTCAAACCTAGAAGTGGCCCATGTGGTACTGCCCCCGGATCTCGGCCAGTCTGACCTGGGGGGAAATTGCTTCCTGACCCCAAATCTGGCCGTCAGTTAGACTCTGTGCATGTGGGCGAGACCCACCAGCCAGACACCTGGGAAAGAATCCTCTGTAGTTACACAGAGCCCTCCCCACCCAGTGTCCTGTCTCCGGCCATTGGAGAGATTTGCGGCTAGCAGTTGCAGATCAGCTCCATGCCAGTGTAGGCAGTCCCATCCTACGGTCGCCTCCATAAACTTATCAAGCGCAGTCTTAAGACAAGTTAGGTTTTTGCCCGCACTGCTCCCCTTGAAAGGCTGTTCCAGAACTTCACTCCTCTGATGATTAGAAACCTTCATCTCATTTCCAGCCTAAACTCATTGATGGCTAGTTTATATCCATTCGTTTTTGTGCCAACATTGGCCCCTACCTTAAATAACTCCTTTTGCTCCCTGGAGTAATCACAGCTCCCCTCGGTCTTCACTTTGCTAGGCTAAACAAGCCAAGCTCCTTGAGTCTCCTGTCGTAAGGTAGGTTCTCCATTCCTCTGCCCATCTGAGTAGCCCTTCTCAGCACCTGCTCCCATTTGAAGTCAGCTTTCTTTTGATGTGTGTGAGTGCGGAGCACTGACTGGGCGTGGAAGCACAGTCTTTGTATGGGTGTTCGATTCGTACGCTTCTCCGTGCAGAGGCCGGCTTAGCGATTTGCATGTTGGAGCCCTGATTTCAAAGCCAGGCTGGGCATCGACTTGTGTGAACCGGGGCTCATGATAGGGGGGCAGATCTGAACCAGAACATTTTGCCAACAGAGAAGTGGGGAAATCAACTCCAACCAACCCCTACACATAACCCTTCTTCACACCTCCCAGCTGGGCACCAGGGACTTTTATAGAGGGCTTCTCTACCCAGAACCCTTTGCAGGGAAGGGAAGTCCCTCCCCTGTCTCTCTGGGTGATTGACATCCCAACAGGCCAATCAGCTCTCTTTCCCTCACTCCCAGCTCTACAAGAGGCTTCACCCCATCCTGGTGTGGATGTCACTTACAGGGACAGCTGTGTCGAAATGATGTGTGGTGGTTAATGACCGCTGAGCACTGTATACAGGCTGAGCACTGTTACTGAAGGACCAAGTTTGGCCCAAGTGGGAGCTCTGGGATTGGGCCTGGTCCTGCTAACACTTGTGCTTGGTTGCAGGGTGTGGGGTTGCTGATTCAGTAGGAGGCGCTCTCTGCTCTGAGTCAGTGCCTTGGTTTGAGAGCTGCTCTCTTCCCAACCCGGCCTGTGGCCGTGGATATCCAGACCAACCTTGGCCGTTAAAAAGCAAGCAGTTGGGGAGGGAATCTCCAGTTTCTGCCTCATGAAAACCCTCTAGTGCGGAGCCAATGGCACAGAACAGCTGCTGAGTATGACCCCAGAGGTGGCTGCAGATCAGCGGCGGAGTCATTCTGACCCTGCAAAGGGGAAAACTTGGGAAATCCAATTCAGACAAAGATCAGGGAATTTGCAGCAGGGGAGCTGAAAAGATCAGGAAGGTTTTTGTGACTCGGGACATGAGCAGCATAGATAGGGAGAGGGGTGCAGCTGGGGATGGATACACAGATTAGATGTGAATCGCTTCTGGGGGTGTAAAAATACCAATTTGCTGTATGGCACCAAGAAAGCAGGGCCCATCTGGCTGCCAGCACCCCTTCCCCCATCCCCTCCACCCATCCAGCTACAACCAACATGATGGTCTATGCTGAGGTCCAGCCCTACTGGCTCTGCCTGGGCTCCGAGGGGCTGGTTCTCAGTGGTGCTCAGGTCCCTGCTTGTTGCTCTGGCAATGCAGAGGGGCTTTAATGGGGGATGAGTCCGCTTGCTGAGAATCCCCTTGGGAGAGGACTTCCCTGGCACTTTGGAGCTAGAGCAGGGCCATCTCCCAGCCCTGCTGTAGGGGTGGGTTGGGGAGTGAGTGGAGAGCACGGCGCTCTGGCTATTCTCCGCCTTTCAGGCCCATTCCCTCTATGGCTGGAAGGTAACAGCGCCAAGCATCCACAGCAAGGGACAGAATCCAGCTTCCTCTCCCATCACTGGGCCGGCTGGGCAGGGCTCATGGGATAGTAACCAGCTCCCTCTCCCCTCGCTGGGCTGGCCAGGGAGGGCTCATGGGATAGTAACCAGCTCCCTCTCCCCTTGCTGGGCCGGCTGGGCAGGGCTCATGGGATAGTAACCAGCTCCCTCTCCCCTCGCTGGGCGGGCAGGGCTAATGGTGATTCCAATCAGTAAACACTTGTTTTAATCACTCCAATCAGCTGCTGTGATTCTGACCAGATCTGCTGAGTAAGAAGGTGTTATTTTTGCCCGGTCAATTTCCGAGCAGATCCGTCCTTTCAATCAGAACGCCAAGTGGCAGGCTGAGCACGTTTGGGGCATGATCAACAATAGCTCCTCACTTTGTGACTTCAAAACCTGCTGCCTTCAAATAAGGCAGCGCACACATCCCTCCTGCGGGATGAAACACCCTCCCGAGCTTGATGTTTTCAAACACGACCCCTTGTAACCCGCAAGTGTCATAACAACAGAAGCTTTGGGTTTCTTTTTCAAGCATAAAATGTCGTGGTTGTTTTCTTCCCCCCCCACCCCCCGGTGCTTGTCCAACTCCAAAGCAGAGATGTAGATTTTCTTCCCCCTTGGCTAAAAAGAAGAACCAACCTGCTCTGGAACCGAGACAAAGCAAATTTCAGAGTCGGAGGGAAACCCTAGGAAAGTTCTGAGTCACTCAAATGCAGAGACTGAGGGCCAGAGCCCAGCTGGTGTAAATTGATGTAGATCCCTTAAAGTAAACAGAACCTGGGGATCTGGCCCCTCCAGATAGTCTTGAAGGCATTTAGCGCTGCTCTGACACCCCCATACACCCTGTTCCCTGCTGACCTCGTTCCCGCATCATGCTTGGTGCCTGCTAAGTCACGATGGGGGCCGCTCTCCTGGATGCAAGTCGCGCTTTAAATCCCATCCCAACATTGCGTGTGTCCGTCTGAGGGCTTCCGGCCAGTCGACAGCACGTTCGCAAGTCCCCGTCAGTTCTCCCGTTTGACAGGTGGCAAAGTGACTCGCCCAAGTGGCAAATCCAGGAACAGGTGTCCTGAATCCCAGCCCGCTCGTGCTCTAACCACTAGTCGTGCTGCCTTCGACAGGAACACACGAGCGTATTCCTGTTGCTGGGGCGGGCGGTGTCTCTGTGGGACACAGCGAGAGGCTATGGAGCTGGTGGGGCTTGGACAGGTCTCTCTGTGCCGGACAGCATCCATTGAATTCATATGGATAGAGACAGCGCTGGCAGCCCCCCGAGCCTGACTCTTCTACCACTTTGCCATGTCGTCTTCATCATTAGCTAGCCACAGATCGGGAGACTGCACTCCCTTCTGGAGAATGCAGAGCCGAATTCAACCCAGGCGTGAGTTGCAGTCTTTGGAGGAAGGTAGCTGACCTGACGACCCTGTGCTCCTCTGGGCCCATTTCTATTTAATGAAAGGTCCTGTGAAGCAGGGCCCTCCAGGGGGTTACTGTTGTGTACCCGAGAGTAGCACCTAGGGACTGTGCCTGAGATCAGAGCCTCCCAGTGCCAGGCACTGTAAATATACATCGCGAGAGACCGTCCCGTCCCAGAAGTGTTTACCATCTAAATGGACAAGAGCGCAGGAAGGGAAGAATTAGCCTCCCCAGTGCACAGAAGGGGAGCTGGGACCTGAGCGCATTGGTCCATGGGAGTTAGGCACTTAAGATTCCCTTGAGGAGTGGGGCCTGAGGACTCACTAGGGTCACGCAGGGACTCACAGCAGAGCCCGGGTCTCCCCAGCTCTGAGTGCTGGCCCATTGCATTTGAGGGGCAGCAGTGGGTGAGAAGGGGAAGGGGGAGCAGCTGAAAGGGCCTCGCCGGCGCCCCCAGTGGGCAGCTTCTCCTTCCCTGCCATCCCCAGCCCCCTCCTACCGGCCCACCGGTGCTTACCCTTCGGGCCACCTCCTGAATCCATATGCTGGGATTTCGAAGGCCCAGGACAGGCTGTGCTAAGCTGCTCTCCAGCCACGGAGCCAAGAACCCCTGTAATGGGGGGCCGGGAGCCCCAGCCTGGCAAGAGAGCCAGAGCCTAATCAAATTCTTCCAGCCTCTCTGCTTCACTGTGTAATCAGGACAGGCGGCTGCTGCGGCTCCAGCTTAGCAAGACAGAGCTAATTAAGCTCTTGCTATCTGCCTGCCGCAGAGCGGGCTATCACTGCGTCTCATCATAGGCCCTTCAGCAAGCGCAGATGTTCCCAGGCCTGGCTCGTGCCAATGCCGGCGGCTGCCCTGCTCTGCCCTCATGCCTCTGCTGAGAGCGCGCCGGATGAGCGAGCCCCTCTCCCCCACCCCCATCTACCCACCCTGGACAGGGGGAGCAGCGAACTGAGCATTCGCTGCTCAGATACCATGGGGATGGGGCCCTAAATAGATAGTTACCTCCAAATCCCGCCCCACCTAAGTGGCTAGATAGCTCATGAGAGTTCTGACCCCCCAGCCATGGGGAAATTGGGGACCAGGGGTGCTGTCCACAGACAATTGTTCTCTATGCACTTTGACACGCAGCACACAACAGGTGCAGCTGGGCTGCCGGAGACCCGGACCCAGCCCTGGGGTCGATTCGCTCCCTGGTCTGGAGAGCTGTATCTTGTCCCTGACGCAGAGCAGGGTGGCTCAGGGGGGGTCCAACACTTTCCTTCTGATTTGTAGGAGCCATGAACAAATTAAGAGAGGTCTGGATTCCGGCCCCTCCTTGATGGATGCCTCTTTCCTTCCTCTCTCTGCTTTTTTGCCCAGTAATGCTTTGTATGTACAGGTGCATTGTCCCCCCTGGAGCTCCCACCACCCAGGGACCAAAGCCGTCATGGGGCAGCCTGACCAGAGAGCCCCAGCCCCACATGTGGCCAGGAGCTGGGCATTGCCAGGGACTAAGCTCCCACCACCCCACCCCGGAGACCGGTTGCAAGCACTCATTGGGGCTGCCGGCTGTCTCTGCTCATGGGGTCGTGTTCCCCGCTGACGAGCTAACTGGGGTGACTGACCAGCCCGGGTGGCCTGGCAAAATCATTGGCCCAGCCGCCTAGCATCACGGCGCTGTCCTTCCCAGGGGTCACGCTGGGCCCTGCCAGCGACTGGCTGCATTCACCCCGCGCATCTGAGCAGGGGAAATAGCGTCACCGAGCCGGTGATCTTAGCAGCCCGTTCGCACCGGGGCAGGTCTCCCCATGTCTCCCTGCTCGAATCGTCTGCCCACCCAGGCCTTCCGCCACGCGTCTCCGCCCGGCCACCTCCCCTGCCCCGTCGCGCGGCCGAGAGTGAGCAAGAGCCAAACTTCGCTGGGAGGCCGGAGCCATAAATCAGCGGCTCGGCGCCAGCAATTAGCACAGGCAGCTTCAAGCACGCTGCGGGGCCGGACGGCACTTCATTTATCTTCCCAGCAAACGGGCTCACCGAGAAAGCCACTCAGGCGTGATCGACATCCGGGAGGAGGAGGGGCTGAGGCAGGGAGCTGGCCCCCAAATCACAGGAGGATTATGGGGATTCTGTGGGTGAAACCACCCTCCCCCATCAGAGCTGAATTCTGGGGGCCTTAAAGGTTGAGGGTGCAAAAGACTCAAACCCCACATTGAACTGGGGGCTGTGGGGCTCAGGGTCCAAAATACCGAACCCCCTGAACCAGAGCCGGGCAACCTGCCAACTACATGGAGCACCAACCATGCAGGAAGTGACTTATATTTCCAACCCAAGAGCCTCCCAGGTTAGATAGCAAGATCGAGATAGTTCAGCTAGCTCTGGGGCGGAACGCAACAGCTGTTTAACAGCCTCATGACACGCCGCGCTAGGAGAAATACTGTAGCCAATTTAGACCCCGTTGGCATTTTAGGCCAGGATAGAGGCACAAGCTAGAATCTAGCCAGGACACCAGAGCTGAGGCTCCCACTGCTCCAAAAGAGCATCTGGCGTAGCCACCTGCCTTGATCCAATCCCACTGGAGGGTCGTGATATTCTGTTGCCCTCAGTTTCCCCCCCAGTTCTAAGTGCTTCTGGGCTGGAAGGCGCCATGTGGAGTAGTCCAACAATGAGATCTAGCCCCACATGGGTTGTGCCTCAAACAGCCTTTCCCATTATTAAGGTTATGATTTAGTCACGGGTATGTTTCGTAAAAGTCATGGACAGGTCATGGGCAATAAACAAAAATTCACGCCTGAGACCTTATGCTATAAATACATCTGACTAAATCTGTGGGGCCACTGCTGGGAGGGCGCCCGGGGGGGGCGCTGCTGGGGTGGGGTCCAGTGGGACCAGCTGCCAGTGGCCACGGAGCAGCGGCTGGTCCGGCTGCCCCAAGGACCGCTGCTTGGGTGGTCCCTGGGCCCAGCTGCCTGGGGCTTCCCAAGCAGCAGCCGGAGTATCTGGCCCTGGGACTGCTTCAGCAGCAGCCAGTGCAGCTGGCCCTGGGGCCGCCCGAGTGGTTGGCTGCAGAGCCATTCCAGCAATGGCCGGTGTGGCTATCCCCGGAGTCAGCTGCTTGGGCAGCCCTGGGGTCAGCCACACTGACCGCTGCAGAAGTCACGGAGGTCGCGGAAAGTCATGGAATCCGTGACTTCCACGACCTGCGTGACAGACACGGAGCCCTACCCGTTATTAATGCCCGTGATTCTATACCAGGGTGTCATTGTTAATAATTAGTAGCCCTCATCACACTCTTAACTGCATGCAGATTTATTCCTTCAATCAGCTGTTCTCTGTCTTTCCCAGAACAGAGACAGTCTCTTAAGGGTTTATGGCACAGACTGAAGTGTCTGTCACGAGGTGCCAGCAGGGGCTGGCGGTTTGTAAAGAAAGTGCCCAACTCCCATTGCAGTGCCTAAATCTCCTGGGTCCATTGAACAACCCAGCCTGTGGAGACTATGGACTAGAGCTTCCAAAGGGCATCTGACAATCGGAAGTGTCCCTTGTGGCAGAGAGGGACCAGTAGAAAGGGGATTTTATGCTGAGGCTGCTGGATACAGACAGACCCTCAGGTTCTCAGACTAGACCCAGACTATGATAACAACACCAGGCACTTCACGAGCATTCTCCATACTTGACTTTACAAACGAGGTCAGTGTCATTATCCCCATTTTACAGATGGGGAAATTGAGGCACAAGATGGTGGGGAAGTGATTTGCCTACAGTCACCCAGCAGGCCACTAGCAGAGCCAGGCCACGAACACATCCCCTCCTGGCTTGTGCTGGTACCATGCCAGTGTCAGTGTGCTCCCCTCTCCCAGAGCCATGCCTCTAATTACAGCACCCCCTACACCCCCGTGCAATCGGGGGGTGACGCCGGACATCAGCGCAGGTGGGCTGTGTGAGCGGCACTTACACTGACTGTAACACATCATCTATCATGCCCAAGACAACGCGGGACCCGATTTAATTCCCAACAGCAATCAAGCCTTTTCTCGCTCTCCCTGGGGAGGAGGGCCGCCTGGCTGCATTTGCCAGAGCACTTCCAGCATTTCCCCTGCTGAGAGCCAGGATGAGGGGGCAGAGGCGGATAGCATCAAGAGAGGGATCAGGGATGGATGGAATCAGAACCACGTAACTATTGTGTGTCAAAGGCCCTCTACTGCTTGCAGCTAATGGAGATTCTCCTTCAGCTCCTACAGTCGCGGTGCCTTTGTCTGGGCAGGAGGCTCCGAGTCCCATGCCTGCGGGCATTGTGAAACTCAGGCGTGATGGCTGTGGTCAGTACAGAGACTGCAATATAACCCTATTATATTGGCCACAGATCCATGGCTGTGGCTGGCCACAGCTCTCTTTAAAAGCGTGCCATAGGAGTGGCATGGCTTCCTGGGGCAGCTGCAGTGTCTTGCAGGGGGCAGTGCGTTGGGGGGGGGGGAGGACAGCTTTGTAGCAATACTGCAGTGGCCTCCTAGGAAAACAGCATCCAGGGATAGGACGATGCTGATCCCACGCCCTGTCCTGCTGTGGGATGATTTCTTTGGGGTTGGTCCTGCTTTGAGCAGGGGGTGGGACTAGATGATCTCCTGAGGTCCCTTCCAACTCTAATCTTCTCTGATTCTATGAACCCGTACATGGCCCTCTGTTCTGGGTGCCAGCCAGCCAGTGTAACCACCTCCCCACCGACTGCCTTCCTCCTCCCGGACCTCAGCATGCCAGAGGGGCCCCGGGTGTGAGTGGCCCCGTTCCACTCCATGCCAATGCAGCCCTCTCGCTGCACTGGGGGGGGCCGCTGAGCCCTGCCGGCTCACCCAGCATGTCAGGAAAAGCAAAGACAGCGGCTGCCGGCCACCCCCCGGAAACGTCACAGGCACTGCTGGCCAGGAGAGCTGCCTGTCTCAGGGAGGGACGCGCAAAACCACTCCCGAGCTGGGCTGGGCGCAGAGCCCTGCCTCACACCGCCGGCCCACTGCCCTGCTGCCCAGTTCCACGGGCGCTGAGGTGCGACGCGACCGCAGCTTCTGCTCTCGGCTCTGGAGGGCCCCGATTCAACCTCACCACGGTGCAAGCGGTCACATTAGCACTGCAATAGCCGCCCGTGCCTGTGAGCTCCCGAGACACCCCGTCCGGAGGAGGCTAGAACGCACCACGAGCCCAGCCCAGAGCTGGCTCAGACCACCTCCGTCACAGGCCGCAGCTGCCAGGAGGCCACAGGATGAAATGAACACGCAGTCCAGGAGCTTGACCAGCCTTCGGGGGCGGAGACCCTGGTGCCGTCTCCAAAGGGGCGTGGTAGGAGCGCGGGCCTGTGAACACGAGACCGTGGAAAGGCCTAGGAAAGGTGTCCCAGGAAACAGGCGCGGAGGAGGAAGGGTGGCCAAGCAGCAGAACATGGGAGATCAGGGAGCAACTGCCAGCTCCGCGCCCCGTGTGACTGAGTGTCATTTCATCTCTCCGTGCCTCAACCCCCCTACCCTTCCCCGGAAAGCAGGGGGAACGATCCTTCCCTTCTGCCTGGGACTGCCCCGGACTTCTCGGCTGCTGGGCTTAGATCTAGGGTGGGGCCTCTCGGGGCTGCCTTTCTACAAATGAATACCAATAATCTGCCCCTCCTGGGGTTGGTCTCTTCCCTTGTATGCCCCATGCTCTAACCCCCGTCTGCGTTCTGTCCTTCGCATCCGCAAGCTCCCCGCGGCAGGCACGGCCTCTCCCGCTGCATCTGGAGTGTGCCCAGTGTATTTGGGGAGTTAATAACGGACCACCCCTGACCTATCCATTCCCATCTCATCCCAGATCCCATTGCCTGCAAGGCCAGTCTGTGGCCAGTAGGGGGCGACCCACCGACACCTCCGGCACCTGGCTGCGGGCCCTGTACAGTCTGTGCAGGGAGTCCCAGAAGTGATTCATGAAGTTCCCGGGGCGGATCTTGCTGGGGTGACAACACAGGCACCTGGAACGTCTGCACGCAGCCACCCACCTCCCGACGGAGGTGTGAACCACCCAGGGAGCCTGGAACGGAGGAGGTGGGGGCCGGAAGCTCTGTTCAGCGGCTCAGGCTGGAATAACTGCCAGGGCAGGAGATTTGGGAGTGTTAAAGCAAATCTTTGGTTGCGCTTAGCTGCAGGTCCCTGTGCCTGCAGAGCAGAAAATCCGATCCCGATGTGCAGTGGTGACGCTCTGTATAAGAGACGCCAGCATAGGGTCGGGGAGGCCGGTACAGTCTGATCTGCATGCGGAAAACCACACCAGCAAATCCATCTAAATACTTCCATGGGGGAACACGTGTGTGGTATAAATACATGACAATATATGGTCGGTTTCAGAATTATGTTTTCTTTAGAAGCACATTCCCTTTCCCAGGAATACCAGAGACTGCTAGATCCGAAAGCACTTTAAGCACCCCTTCCACCGGGTTCTAACCAGATCATTTACGTTTTTTCCCACCTGCAGTACTAGATAGAGAACACGAGGGCTCAGTTTCCCTACAGTCAGTCTCTGATCACTTTCACCCTCCAACTCCCATGATCTGACACAATGCTGCACTATTCTGGTTGCAAATGCAGCAGGGGAATGTTTGCACGCAATGATTTCAAAAAAGAAACTATGAAAACATTTCTATTAAAGCATGTGGCTCGGGATACCAGTGGGATACGGTCTACAAAACACAGAACACTGTGAGTGCCGACCGAGGGCTCACAAACTGTTTAAAGGGACAGTACTATATTTCTATGCTCTGCACGCACGGACGTAGCCAATAGCAAAATTCGGCTCAATGTGCCCCTACATTACAGCAGCTGTTGCACTCAGGTTGGCCAAGGTTTCCATTCAAAGGCCTTGTCTTGCATGCTGATAAATAGACGCATTCATTCATCTTTGAGGCAGAAATGTTCCAGGTTTGCTTTCTGCCAGAGGTTATTTATTTACCAAAAAATAAATAAATAGTCAGAATATGCACATCTGTCAAATGCAAAATGTTTTGCAGAAACGTGGCCGTTCTGATGAATTTTCTTTTCAGGGAAAAGAGCATTTTGATAAGGCGGAAACATTCTGTTTGGACATATTTGGAATGGAATGTTTCTGGTTTTCATTTGGAGGTGACTTCTAGTTTCAAATATATAGATAGATACACATACACTTTTAAATGCCCAAATCAGAATGAAACATTTCAAATTTTATGTAAACAAAATATCTTGATTGACCCAAAACAATTTTTTTTTTAATTGTTCCACAGGGAATTTTCAAACATTTCAAAATTGCAGAATTTCCCACTGAATAGAAAATCCAGTTTCCAGCCAGTTCTTCCACTGACACAGAGCCATAGGGCAGGGGGATTCTACCAGGTTGTACCGGGGACATTGAGCCATAGGGCAGGGGCGTTCTACCGGGCCTTACCGGCAACACAGAGCCATAGGACAGCGGGGTTCTACCGGGCCTTCCTGGGGACACTGAGCCATAGGGCGGGGGGGTTCTATCGGGTTGTACCGGGGACATTGAGCCATAGGGCGGGGGGATTCTACCGGGAGGTACCGGGGACACTGAGCCATAGGGTGGGGGGGTTCTGCTGGGCCTTCCTGGGGACACTGAGCCATAGGGCGGGGGGGTTCTATCGGGTTGTACCGGGGACATTGAGCCATAGGGCGGGGGGGTTCTGCTGGGCCTTCCTGGGGACATTGAGCCATAGGGCGGGGGGATTCTACCGGGAGGTACCGGGGACACTGAGCCATAGGGCGGGGGGGTTCTACCGGGCCTTCCTGGGGACACTGAGCCATAGGGCGGGGGGGTTCTATCGGGTTGTACTGGGGACATTGAGCCATAGGGCGGGGGGGTTCTATCGGGTTGTACCAGGGACATTGAGCCATAGGGCGGGGGGATTCTACCGGGAGGTACCGGGGACACTGAGCCATAGGGTGGGGGGGTTCTGCTGGGCCGTACAGGCTGCTGGCTGGGCTGATCAGCTGCCTTGTGGCATCCCCTGGGAGCCAGCATGTGGCTCATCCCCCACTAGAAGCCACTGACAGGTGCCCACGTCCCTGGCCCTCTGATCTTCTTCTCCCATTCGCCCAGCCACAGAGCTGCAGCCAGCAGAGAGGAGCCCAGAGGAACTGGAGCAGCTGCCAGCCCTCAGGGCCAGGGTTCTAGCAGGGAAAGCAAGGAGGGCACCACTCATGGAGGGCGGCTCGGGGACAAGCAGCAGAGCAGAGTAAGGGCAACCTCAGACCTTGACGCAAGGCCACCTGGGTCTGTGCCAGCTGCTGGGCCGGCTAGGGGAGGGGATCCAGGCCGAGTATAGCTAGAAACGGGCTGCAGGGCCCAGTGTTGCAGGAGCCCTGCTGGATCTTTTCCCTCTCCGATTCCCTGGAGCCTCTCCTCGCAGTGACAGTCTGTCCCCAGCCACAGGGGGCAGGCTGGCGACCCTGCCAGGGTGGTGCAGAATGTGTCTCCACTGTCCCAGACTTAGCCCCGGAGACACGCCCCAGTCGTCCTTGCTGCGAGGGGCAGGGAAATCCGCTCCCCTCCCGCCCCCAACGCCCCGGGCACTAGCCCAGCTGGATGGGCAGAGCCATTGCCCACAAACCCACACAGCCCCCTGGCAACCACTTCTCCCCCACGCCTGCTCTGGTGATGCCCATGCAGGGGACCACGGTGGTGCCTTCACCCCATACCCCCGCAGCAGGCCAGCTCACCGCTGAGCCCCAGAGAGGCAGGTTTCCCAAAGAGCTCAGGGGCTGCTCACCCCCAGGTCAGTGGCATTACCCCAGGGATGAGTGTGGCCCAGCCCTGGTGCTCATGGGGCCCAATCCTGCACGAGGAATAGAGAATCGGGCCCCAAGAATATTGGCCATCCGGTAAATGAACCTGCTCGCCAGTTGGGGGGCCCAGACCTGAACCACGGATCTGAACGCACCCGGACTGCAGAAGAAGCATAGAATATCAGGGTTGGAAGGGATCTCAGGAGGTCATCGAGCCCAACCCCCTGCTCAAAGCTGGACCAATCCCCAACTAAATCATCCCAGCCAGGGCTTTGTCAAGCTTGACCTTAAAAACTTCTAAGGAAGGAAATTCTACCACCTCCCTACATAACACATTCCAGTGTTTCACCACCCTCCTCGTGAAAAAGTTTTTCCTAATATCCAACCTAAACCTCCCCCACTGCAACTTGAGACCATTACTCCTTGTTCTCTCATCTGCCACCACTGAGAACAGTCTAGAGCCATCCTCTTTGGAACCCCCTTTCAGGTAGTTGGAAGCAGCTATCAAATCCCCCCTCATTCTTCTCTTCTGCAGACTAAACAATCCCAGTTCCCTCAGCCTCTCCTCAGAAGTCATGTGTTCCAGTCCCCTAATCATTTTTGTTGCCCTCCGCTGGACGTTTTCCAATTTTTCCACATCCTTCTTGTAGTGTGGGGCCCAAAACTGGACACAGTACTCCAGATGAGGCCTCACCAATGTCGAATAGAGGGGAACGATCACGTCCCTCGATCTGCTCGCTATGCCCCCACTTATACATCCCAAAAAGCCATTGGCCTTCTTGGCAACAAGGGCACACTGTTAACCCATATCCAGCTTCTCGTCCACTGTAACCCCTAGGTCCTTTTCTGCAGAACTGCTGCCGAGCCATTCGGTCCCTAGTCTGTAATGGTGCATGGGATTCTTCCGTCCTAAGTGCAGGACTCTGCACTTGCCCTTGCTGAACCTCATCAGATTTCTTTTGGCCCAATTTGTCTAGGGCCCTCTGTATCCTATCCCTACCCTCCAGCATATCTACCTCTCCTCCCAGTTTAGTGTCATCTGCAAACTTGCTGAGGGTGCAATCCACGCCATCTTCCAGATCATTTATGAAGATATTGAACAAAACCGGCCCCAGGACCGACCCTTGGGGCACTCTACTGGATACCGGCTGCCAACTAGACATGGAGCCATTGATCACTACCCGTTGAGCCCGACAATCTAGCCAACTTTCTACCCACCTTATAGTGCATTCATCCAGCCCATACTTCTTTAACTTACTGACAAGAATACTGTGGGAGACAGTGTCAAAAGCTTTGCTAAAGTCAAGGAACAACACGTCCACCGCTTTCCCCTCATCCACAGAAACAGTTATCTCATCATAGAAGGCAATTAGATTAGTCAGGCATGACTTGCCCTTCGTGAATCCATGCTGACTGTTCCTGATCACTTTCCTCTCCTCTAAGTGCTTCAGATTCCTTGAGGACCTGCTCCATGATTTTTCCAGGGACTGAGGTGAGGCTGACTGGCCTGTAGTTCCCAGGATCCTCCTTCTTCCCTTTTTTAAAGATGGGCACCACATTAGCCTTTTTCCAGTCATCTGAGACCTCCCCCATTCGCCATGAGTTTTCAAAGATAATGGACAATGACTCTGCAAACACATCCGCCAACTCTTTTAGCACTCTCGGATGCAACGCATCCGGCCCCATGGACTTGTGCTCATCCAGCTTTTCTAAATAGTCCCGAACCACTTCTTTCTCCACAGAGTGTTGGTCACCTCCTCCCCATGCTGTGTTGCCCAGTGCAGTAGTCTGGGAGCTGACCTTGTTCGTGAAGACAGAGGCAAAAAAATCATTGAGTACATTAGCTTTTTCCACATCCTCTGTCACGAGATTGCCTTCCCCATTCAGTAAGGGGCCCACACTTTCCTTGACTTTCTTCTTGTTGCCAACATACCTGAAGAAACCCTTCTTGTTACTCTTAACATCTCTTGCTAGCTGCAACTCCAGGTGTGATTTGGTCTTCCTGATTTCACTCCTGCATGCCCGAGCAATATTTTTATACTCTTCCCTGGTCATTTGTCCAATCTTCCACTTCTTGTAAGCTTCTTTTTTGTGTTTAAGATCAGCAAGGATTTCACTGTGAAGCCAAGCTGGTTGCCTGCCATATTTACTATTCTTTCTACACATCAGGATGGTTTGTTCCTGCAACCTCAATAAAGATTCTTTAAAATACAGCCAGCTCTCCTGGACTCCTTTCCCCCTCATGTTATTCTCCCAGGGGATCCTGCCCATCAGTTCCCCGAGGGAGTCAAAGTCTGCTTTTCTGAAGTCCAGGGTCCGTATTCTGCTGCTCTCCTTTCTTCCCTGTGTCAGGATCCTGAACTCGACCATCTCATGGTCACTGCCTCCCAGGTTCCCAGGATGCAGAGCCCAACTTAGACCCATCCCGGCGGCGGCGGGGGGGGGAGTGGGAGGGGGTTAGGCTCCTAAATAACTTTGAAGATCTGAGCCCCAGTGCCCTGGGACCATGTTTGATCTCCATAAGGACCCTCCGGCCCAGCCTCTGACCGGCCGATTGGTCCTGACATCACAGCTGGAGGCCCGGGCTGATTTGCCCTGGAGGTGGCTGAGACAGGGGGCTAGGGAATAGCTATCCTGCTCCAGGGCACTGGGAAGCAGCAGATCAATGCGGCTCCGCGTGAGAGCTGGGTCTGACTGCAAAGCAGCTGGGGGCAATTTATTTAGGACAAGACTGAGCATTCCTGCACGTGGGGAGGGGGGCACCTCCCACGGGCCACATGGCCCAATGGCACCAAACCAAGGGGCCCAGTAGGTAGAGCACTGGACCGGGACCCAGGACACTTGGGTTCTATTCCTCACACAGCTGGGTAACCTGGGTAAGTCACTTCTCTTATCCCATTGGGTCCCCTCTCACCCTTTGTCTATGTAGACAGGAAGCTTGTTGGGGCAGGGACGGGGTGTCTGTGCAGGGCCTGGCATCATGGTGCCCAGATCTCAGCCTCCAGCTGGTCCTGCGATGCACACACTGCTAATAAAACAGCTCAGGGACATTGCGTCCCACGCAGGCGGCTCCTCTCGGGCTTCCATCTATTCACAGCAGCCCAAGCCAGCGCCAGCCCAGCCCCAGGAGAGCCACCGCGCTCCCTGGCGAGGCGCTCTGCAGAGCCCTGGGGACAAACGCAGGCTGATGGAGCAGCTGTGGTGCCCGATCTAGGAGGCAGGGTCACACTGGGAAAGGGGAAATGGTGCAGCTCTAGGGTGCCATGGAGCCTGCAGCCTGTCCCCCCCCAAACCCCCTAGATGGAACCCGCTGAACCAGGTGCGTCATGGCTAGGCCCTCCCCCCCCAACCCCGGCAGCATGCCCCCGTGCCCACTCTGAACGCTGAAATGCCCACGCTCCCATGGCAGAGCCCTTCTGGGGGGAAATCACCTCGCCCGGTGCTGGGAAGCCGCTCTATGCGCCCTTCTCGTATCAGAGTCTCCTGCCCGACGAACCCGTACGGCGGCGTGAGATGGGTTTCAAAGGCTGGCGTGCTGGGGGCGGGATCCGACAGGGCCCCGACTCGGACACAGGGCGAGCCGGTTACTCAGCTGAGGGGAACCGTTAACATCTTGATATTCTCAGGCAAACTGGGCTCATGAGCCCCCTGCCAAAAGCCCGACTGCTGGCGGCGTACCCCCACCAGCCCCCCATGGCCGCAGAGAGAGAGAGTGGAAAACGAGAGGATATTCGCTGAGCAGCTGCCTGACAGGGTGTAGCGCGGACGCCAGGCGGGTGACCCTTAATGTGGTGAGGCCTCCTCGCCTGTAGCGTACATTTTACTGCGGGGACCAGGGGCAAGGAGCCGGCTGCACTGGGAGGGACGGCTCCCCCGGCATAACGGCACTACAGTGCCATAACCACAGGTGGTCTGGGAGCAGTGGGTGGCACGGGGCACGCTGGCCCGCCCTGTAGTCAGTTTCCCTGGCTTTACCCGCAGGGCAAAGTACGGCATGCCAGCGCTGGCCCCATGGAAAGTCCCGGTGCACAGAGCTGGGGGAGATGGGTTTCTATACAACGGCTGGATCCCACTCTGTTAGCCCAGGCAGCCCCAGCCCAAGCAGTGTAGCCGAGAGCAGAAAATGAGACTCCTGGGTTCAATTCAACCCCCGCCCAATGCCTCCCCCGCTGGTTGTCTGGCCTGCGAGAGCGATAACCCACAGAGAGCTTTCGTTAGGGGACCCCCGTGTGGCTCCAGCTAGCACACAGGACTGGTGGATCTGCCAACACCCCTCCTTAGGGCCTATAAGGGTAAGGACCCCCACCTGAATCCCTTTCTATCCTCCCCAGCACGGAAGGGGTGGATGTCAAAGCCAGCGTGTCTCCATATCACACACTGATCCTCTCATTTGTTCTATGGCGCTTCAATTACTGTGACGAAGTGAGTTCAAATTACGGTCCATGGGCGCGAATAATATTCGATGGGAAAACTAGTGCCGAGTGGCCTAACTTCAGTACCGGGCAAATTGGTTCAAACTATAGTAAAGAGCAGAAGTATCAGACACATAGATGAACACAATTTGATGGGGAAAGTCAACATGGCTTCTGTAAAGGGAATTCATTCCTCTCCTACCTTTAAGAATTCTTTGAGGGAGTCAATAAATATATGGACAAAGGTGATCCAGTGGATACAGTGGATTTAGATTTTCAGAAAGCTTTTGACAAGGTCCCTCACCAAAGGCTCTTAAGCAAAGTAAGTTGTCATGGGACAAGAGGCAAGGTTCTCTTGTGGATCAGTAACCGGTTAAAAGATAGGAAGCAAAGGTTAGGAATAAATGGTCAGTTTTCAGAATGGAGAAAGATAAATAGTGGTGTCTCCCAGGGGTCTGTACTGGGCCCAGTTCTATTCAATATATTCATAAATGATCTGGGAAAAGGGGTGAACAGTAAAGTGGCAAAATTTGCAGACTATACAAGATTACTCAAGATAGTTAAGTCCAAAGCAGAGTGCCTAGAGTTACAAAGGAACCTCACAAAACTAAGTGACTGGGCAACAAAATGGCAGATGAAATTCAATGTTGATAAAGATATGTTGGAGTTGGAAAAGGTACAGAGAAGGGTAACAAAAATGATTAGGGGTATGGAACAGCTTCCGTATGAGGAGAGATTAATAAGACTGGGACTTTTCAGCTTGGAAAAGAGACAACAAAGGGGGGATCGGATAGAGGTCTATAAAATATTGACTGGCGTGGACAAAGTAAATAAAGAAGTGTTATTTACTCCTTCACATAAACACAAGAACTAGGGGTTACCCCATGAAATGAATAGGCAGCAAGTTTAAAACAAAGAAAGGAAGTATTTTTTCCACACAATGCACAGCCAACCTGTAGAACTCCTTGCCAGAGGATGTTGTGAAGGCCAAAACTATTACAGGGTTCAAAAAAGAACTAGATAAGTTCCTAGAGGATAGGTCCATCAATGGCTATTAGCAAGATGGGTAGGGATGTAACCCCAGAGTGTCCCTAGCCTCTGTTTGCCAGAAGCTGGGAATGAGCGACAGGGGATGGATCACTTGATGATGACCTGTTCTGGTCATTCCCTCTGGGGCACCTGGCATTGGCCACTGTCGGAAGACAGGATACTGGGCTAGATGGATCATTGGTCAGACCCAGTGTGGCCGTTCTTATGTTCTAAATTTTATAAGCATGCTCTATCCAAGTCATTAATGCAAATATTGAATAGTACCGGACACAGGACTGACCCCTGCAGGACCCCATTAAATATGCCCTCCCAGTTTGACAGCGAACCGTTGCTAACTGCTCTTTGAGTACGGTCTTTCAACCAGTTGTGCACCCACCTCATGGTAATTTCATCCTGACCACAATTTCCTTAGATTGCTTATGAGGATGTCATGTAGGACTGAGTCAAAAGTCTTATTAAAAATCAAGATAAATCACATCTACGGCTTCCCCCCATCCACTAGGCCAGGAACCCGGTCAAAGAAAGAAGTTAGGTTGGCTTGGAATGATTTGTTCTTGACAAATCCATGCTGGCTACTCCTTACCACCCTCTTATCCTCGAATACTAGGTGGAGCAGGCAGAGTATGGATCGGGACCTGGATTGAGGCAACGGGGAAGGATTCCACTTTCAATGGGCATTAGGCACCAAACCTGCCTAGGGGCTTTTGAAAATCCCAGCATCTTTAGGCACCTCATTCCTTTGACAATGTGTCCCCTTGGTGCTCAGGTCAATTCTGAAAAATGGGACATAAGGCTCCTAAATCATATAGGTGCTTTGGAAAATGTTGCCTCTTGGCCTCAGCACAGCAGTGGAGTCTGCTTGGATTTGTGTGCCTTGTTAGAGATCTTGCTGGGGGCAATCGTTTTTGTGGGGCTCCAGAGGCCCCCAAGCCGGAACCGGGGGGTTGGATCTGAGCAGGATCTGATGAAACCGGTAGGGCCAGGCTCGGATTTGGGAATCTCCCCCTCCCCGCCCCGAAATCCGAAAGAGCTTGCATGCAGGCTTCAGCTCTGGGCCCTCTCTACCGAACAGGAAAGGCTCCTGGGTCGGAGGGACACCCCAGCACGATGGGGCAGGGTAAACGGGCAATGAGGCTATTGATTTCAATGCCACATTACACCAGCTGGGGATCTGGCTCAGGGCCTTGCAGCTTACATCACAGAAGAAAGAGAGGCCATCTAAAGCACTCTGCGAGCACGGAGCAGGCGGGAGGGGCGGGGGATAAAGTATCCCGGGCAAGGAGCTTCCCCCAAGACAGGGCAACAGGGAAGGAGCCGGCATTAAGCTCCGTCCTCCTGTCCCATGCAGCAGACTAGGGCCAGCAACCCGCCGTTACACTATACAGACCAAACTGACTCCAGTTTGGTGCCAGGATAAACCAGGGCTGGCCCAGGGAAGCCAGCCTGGTGCCAAAGTCAGGAGAATAGAATCAAGCCCTGTGCGTCTCACAGGGGTAAGAGGAGACTGCAACGCAAGAGACCTGCGTTCTAGTCCCAGCTCTGCCCCTGACCCTGTGGTGTGATCTACAGCCGGTCACCCCCCCAGTGGGCCTCATTTTCCCTTCTATAAAAAGCAGATAAGACTTCTTACAGGGCCAGCTGCCTCTTAAGCGCCCCCTTGCGCTCTGAGTTGGCACTGCAGGCACGCTGCCTCAGTTTCCCCTTCTCAGTAACTCCACAAAGGCTTTTAGCCCAGTAATGCCCTGCCTCCCAGAGTCTAATTCACTGACATAAACCTCAAACAAAACTGAGTCCTGGGGCTTCCGTTACCTCCTGGACCCTGCTTTGTACAGCTCTTCCCTACCTGGCTGGAGTCTTTTCTTCTCCCACGAAGTCGTGCTATCCCTGGCTCTCAGCCTTCTGCAGCCTCTGATTTCCAGGCCCAAACCCTTCCTTCTTGTCAAAGGTCTCCCGCAGCTGCCTCCTGCTTTCTGCTGTCTCTCTATAGCTTTTTCCCTGTTTCTTCTTCTTGTCTTTCATGGTGTAGCTGACTCACATTCTGAGTCTGTAACTGCCAGGGGCTGGAGTTCATGATCATGATCTACAATTACAGTCTCGCTCTCTCCCCAGTACATTTAAAAAGTTGTAATATTGCTCTTAACAGTGCTCCGTTTACCTGGGGCTGTTAATAGGAATTTCGGTGTAAACTTTGTCACTTTTTGGTGCCCGAGTCTGTCATACAAAATCTCCCTATCAATATTCCCATCTTTGCAACCCCAGAGGATGTGATCACCCGTTTCCTTGCATATCTCCCACAGCCCATCTTTGGGTTTATTCATTAAGGCCAAGTTACTGCGTAAGCCATAGCGTCCGGGAAGTATTTGGAATGGAGCTACCTCACTCTTCCTTGCAGGTTCTTGCAGTATGTCAGCATTTTCGATTCCATGGCATACGTCATGTCGTCTTTTCCCCCTTGTTTCCTTTGTCCAGATTTCCTGCCACTGCTCTCTTAGTTCATTTTTAATTAGGTTTTTAAACTCCTGTTTACTTAGGGGGGGAAGGAGGGGTTATGTCAATTTTTACAGCATTTTTTGCTACTTCATCTGCCACCTCGTTTCTTGCTATCCCAATATGTGCTGGGATCCATGCTCGTTCAACATGTACTCCCATCTGTGCCAATTCCATTGTTAGTAACAATATGTCATTAATTCTCTCATTCCTGCTACTCGATTTTCCATTTTTGACTGCCAGTGAACCTGACAAGATACCAGCAGGGGTAAGTTGCACATCCGGCATAATGCCAACATTATCCCTGCTAATTTGGCCGCTGTGATGGCTACAAAATTTGATAGTCGAATGGATTTCTTTATTTCAAGTGCTGGGAGGCATAAAGCTCTCCCCCTTCTTTGGCTTGCTCATCTTTAGACCCATCCGTACATATCTGGCAATGTTTAACCCATTTCTCACATATATTTATATGACTTGCAATATTTAATACATTTAGCTCTCCTTTTCCCTTTTTGATTTCAGCATATAGTCCCACATTTCTATCGGGGGGTGATTTTTCACCTCTAATGCATTTTCCCATGGCTATATACACCAGTGGATCTCAACCAGGGGTACATGTTCCACTGGGGATCCGCAGAGGTCTTCCCAGGGGTACGTCAACTCCTCTCGAGA
The DNA here is from genome assembly GCF_965140295.1 of Lepidochelys olivacea. Taxonomy (NCBI): domain Eukaryota; kingdom Metazoa; phylum Chordata; order Testudines; family Cheloniidae; genus Lepidochelys; species Lepidochelys olivacea. The sequence continues at coordinate 21,194,892 of NC_140427.1, forward strand.
GTTGCCTAGTTTTATAACAAGCTACATAAAAAGCACTAGTGAAGTCATGCCAAACTAAAATTTCATACAGACCATGATTTGTTTCTACTGCTCGATAGGCTGTACACTGAAATGAAAGTACGACATTTATATTCCAGTTGATTTATTTTATAATTAAAAGGTAAAAATGAGAAAATCAGCTATTTGTCAGTACTAGTGTGGCTGTGACTCCTTTGTATTTTTATGTCTGAGTTTGGAAGTAAGTCGTTTTTAAGTGAGGTGAAAAATGGGGGTACACAAGACAAATCCAACTCCTGAGAGGGGTACAGTGGTCTGGAAAGGTTGAGAGCCACCGCTATATGCTAATTTCTTGTAAGTCTTTTTCTCTTAGTTCCTTTATCCACACTTGTCCTATTACCATAAGGCATTTTGGTTTTTTTCTCCTCATGTTGACCACTGAATTGCCAACATTTTCCATATATCTGTTTAGTGTTTCCATCTTCCCTATTTCCTAGGACTGCTGCCCAAAAGGTTAAGTCCAATAATTTCATTCTTAATGTTACAGGCATTGCACCAGCAGCTATCTGCATGACACACAAAGGGGTCAAGAGGAAGGCACCGCATGCCGTGCATAATGTCTGGGCTTGCATTGAATCTAGCTTCCTTAGGCTCGTTTCTGATGCTGAACTAACGCTTCGCATCGGTACTCAGTGACTAGTCTTATTAATGCTCTATGCAGCATTCCCACTGCTCTCTTATCCACACTCCCGGTGGCTCCGGTGATACTTTTAAGTCGATTGATTTTGCCTTCACGTTTATCTACAATATTTTCAACATGCTCCTTCCACGTTAGCTTGCTATCAAACGTCACACCTGGGAATTTGTATCTTTTAACAACACTTACCTGCTGTAAATACAGCAACCGTTTGCAATCTTTTTTAATTTTCCTTTTAGTGAATAGCCTCCCTTGACTCTGTCAGTTCTCAAAAGTGAAGCCCCACATGTCCCCAGGCCACATGTTTCCTAAGTGTTTCACTCCTTCGCTTCTCAGATATTTCCTGGCTCTTGTTTTCAGCCCATGTGGCACAGTCATCTGCAAACGAGGAAATGCCTATTCCTGCAGGCAGGCTTTTCAGAGATCATCATTACGCTGAGTAAGGTACGGGTGATGATACTCCCCTCTCAAGTGCCCTTTGTGATTGTATATATGCTAGAGTAGGTTTCCTTGACTTAAGAAATCCTTTATCCACCTATACATTCCTCCTTTCATCCCCATGGATGCTATTTTATGTAATAAGTCCTCTCTCCATAACATCTAGGAAACCTATCATATATTCTTTATTCTCATACTATATGATCAGCTGTACTCCTCCTCCTGAACCCACTTTGCATGACATCTATAAGTCCATGTCCCTCTAAATACGTTGTTAATCTTGCACCATTCTTTCCATGGTTTTACCCAGACATGAAAGGGCAATTGGCCTGTACGCATCAGGTCTTATTTGCAGCTTCCCTGGTTTCCACACTGGGCTTACAGCAGCATGTTTCCACTCCACTGGCAGCTCACCTGTTCCCCATATACCGTGGGACAGCGTTAGCCGTATCTTCAGACTCGCTTCCACCCTGTGTTTTAGCATTTCACCACCTACACCTTGCCTGGTGCAGTGTCAGCTGTAGCTTTCTGAAGTTCCCTCATACAGGAGTTTTTGTTTAATCTCATATCCTCATCTTCCTCCTACCTCTTCCAGTTCTCTTTAAGGATCCCCCCCCCCCCACCACCACATGGATTTCTATACTCTGACTTTCACCATTACTAATATTAAGGAATATTTCTGCTAGGGCTTCCGCTTTGCCTTCATTAGAACTTTCTATCCCTTGGCCTTCTGCAATGAGGCCTGGTATACAGAACTGCTCTTACTTGGTATTGCATTCACTGTCCTGACCTGCCTATATACTGTTGATGTTTTAGTATTTACAGTAAAAGCTGTGTTATCTGGCATGTTGGAGGAATGGGGGATGCCGGTTAGTCAAAAATCCCCGTTAACTAAGAGTTATATTTACCAATGGAGGGAGGGAGTTTGGGTGCGGGAGGGGGCTCAGGGCAAGGGACTGGGGCGCAGGAGTGGTTTCGGGGTGCTGGATCCGGGCAGCACTCACCTCCGCAAGCGGCGACCTGTCCCTGCTGCTCCTAGGCAGAGACGCAGCCAGGAGGCTCGGCATGCTGCCTCCGCCCGCAGGCGTGGCCCCCGCAGCTTCCATTGGCCATGGCTCCCAGCCAATGGGAGCTGTGGAGCCAGCACTCGGGGCGGGGCAGGGGCAGCGGCAGCACATGGAGCCACCCATGGCTGATCCTCCACCTAGGAGCAGCAGGGACATGTCGCTGCTTCCGGGGAGCCACGCAGAGAGCCTGCCAGCCCCACGCCAACTGGACTTTTAATGGATATCAGAAATGCTGGTTTCTAGAGCTTTCCGGCTGGTAAAGTGCTGGATAACACAGCTTTGACTGTATTTATTTCCCCACTGTACTTCCTCCAGCTTTCTTTTCTGGCCTTTTTAATAGCCCTTTGAGCAATTGCCTTATTTCTCTTTTATTTCTTTAACTCCTCACTATTCATTGTAGTTGTCGCTTTCTCATATGCCTTGTTCCTTTCCTTAATTGCTTTTTTACACTGGCCATTCCGCCGCGGTACATGGCTTCTACCTTTAGGGTGACTGGATAGCTGCGGTGGAGCTAACCTTGCTGCCATGACAATTCCCTTAGTAACATTGCGACGAAACTCCTCAGTATCATCACTTATACATTGCTCATTAATTGGCTCAATACATTGGCTTCTAACTAGTTCCCAGCTTGGTTTTATATGTATTCCTTCCTCCCTCCTCCCAGTGATGGACTAGAAGTACAGGGAAGTGATCGCTTTCCATTCGCTCTTTATCTACTTCCCAGCTGCATTTGCTTCTGATACTATTTGACACAATTCCAGGTGTAGAAAGGAGAGATTTCCATTGGTTGCATTAAACCTAGCGGCTGTATGTTCATTCCCTATTACGAAATTAGTTTCGTCAATGAATTGCTCTAGACATTTGCCATTCTTATATTTTTTCCATTTCCCCAGAATCCGTTATGGCTGTTCAGGTCTTCACATGTGGTATCTCTGTCAAATTTTTAATCTCCAGTTTCCCACAGGGGCTTCCATACATTATATACGCTCAAAGATGCAGATTTTGCACTGGACTCTCAATAGGGTTATATTCTATATTTCGTTTCTTCCCCTCAATTCCAAGGTAATGTAGGTTTTCCTTGATGAGTGTACAAACTTCCCTCCTCTTCCTACTTCCCTGACTTGCCTATAGAGGCCCTATCCTGGGATTTGGGCATCTAGGTTTCTGATGAACCATATTTCTTGTATGCAAATGAGATTTGGTTTAGTAGCCTTATCAAGGATATTGTCTGTAATTCCTGTCTATGAGCCATTTGGCTATATGCATTCCAGCAGGACAGAGTGCCATTCTATTTACCCTTCACTGAAAAACCACAGTCGTTCTACCGCTAAGTTGCTAACATCTATGCACTTTTCTGCAGCTTTAACTATAATTTTCATTTTCGCTGGTTTCTTCCCTGGCTGTGATATACAGTTTATTACTTCAATCACAAAAGCCATAAACCTCTCTTTGTCTGCACATAATACATCTCCAATTTTCTCTGTATCACTCATTATATCCTTTGATTTATTCGGTTGTGTGCTTATCTTTCTCCTTACTGAGCTCCCTTTCTTCGTCCCTGTTTGGTCTCAGATGCCACCACGTTGCTTCTTCCCATGATTCACTATTTGGAGCAAGAACAGGAGGACGTGTGGCACCTTAGAGACGAACATATTTATTTGAGCTGAAGCTTTCATGAGCTACAGCTCACTGCATGCATCCGATGAAGCGGGCTGTAGCTCACGAAAGCTCATGCTCCAATCCATTGGTTCGTCTCTAAGGTGCCACAAGTCCTCCTGTTCTTTTTGCGGATACAGACTAACGCGGCTGCTGCTCTGAAAACTATTGGTAGCGTTTGGGTTTTGAATCTCTCTTGCTCGCTCCGCTGCTGTGTAACCTCCACATGCTGCACTGGGCTCCCCTCGGCAGCTGCTACTCTTTTGTTCGGTCCCTTCCGCGCAATTGTCCTCAGCGTGCGCCCCCTCCCCACCCCCTTTTATTGCCATCTCATTTTCCCTTTACAGAAATTTGCCATATGTCCAAACCTTTGGAATCTGCAGCACCTCGGCAGGGGTGGAATCGGGTACCCCCGCTCCGCTATGTGGGAGGGCTTCTCTGTAACTGCAACTAACAGTGGCTGGTAGCCTCTCCCCCACACCCCTCTCTTGCTAATTAGCCACTTACATTCAGAACCCTCTGCCTGGCTTGACCTTATCTTCAGTCACTTTGATCAGCACCCCACCTACAACTCCGCCTGTCCCTGTCAGACACGGAGGCAGCTGGCGGCTTGCTTGCAGTTTTCCTAGCTTTTACATTCAGCTAATAGATCCCCTCTTTGTGGATTTCTAGCGCTCTGCCTCCAGCACTCTTTTAAACCCACCTGCTGCTCTCAGAGGGTTTGGAGCCCATGCCTTCACATCCTTCACGAGCGATTTCATTATTAGAGCAGTTCGATTTTTCTCTTTACTCTTCCCTGCCTGCCTGCTGTCTCTGTTTCTAGCTCTGGCACATCCAACTTTCCCTCTGCTGGTTTCTGGCTGGTTTCAGTATTCTCCATCGTATCCTCCATCTCCCACAAAGTACAGCCCAGCCAGAATAGCAGATACCCATCTTCCAGCCCAGCCAAACTGATGCCCAGAAGCCGGAGCCGAGCCCAAGCCCCATTCGTTGTCAGCCAGACCAGACCAGTCACAACCCAACCAACCTTCCCTGGTTCCTGTACTCCTCTGGATCTTTAGAGAGCTCAGCTGCCATCTACCAGGCAGAATCTAGAGGCTGTTAATCATAGAATATCAGGGTTGGAAGGGACCTCAGGAGGTCATCTAGTCCAACCCCCTGCTCAAAGCAGGACCGATCCCCAACTAAATCATCCCAGCCAGGGCTTTGTCAAGCCTGACCTTAAAAATATCTAAGGAAGGAGATTCCACCACCTCCCTATGTAACGCATTCCAGTGTTTCACCACCCTCCTCGTGAAAAAGTTTTTCCTAATATCCAACCTAAACCTCCCCCACTACAACTTGACACCATTACTCCTTGTTCTCTCATCTGCCACCACTGAGAACAGTCTAGAGCCATCCTTTTTGGAACCCCCTTTCAGGTAGTTGAAAGCAGCTATCAAATCCCCCCCTCATTCTTCTCTTCTGCAGACTAAACAATCCCAGTTCCCTCAGCCTCTCCTCATAACTCATGTGTTCCAGTCCCCTAATCATTTTTGTTGCCCTTCGCTGGACTCTCTCCAATTTATCCACATCCTTCTTTTAATGTGGGGCCCAAAACTGGACACAGTACTCCAGATGAGGCCTCACCAATGTCGAATAGAGGGGAATGACCATGTCCCTCAATCTGCTAGCAATGCCCCTACCTATACATCCAAAAATGCCATTGGCCTTCTTGGCAACAAGGGCACACTGTTGACTCATATCCAGCTTCTCGTCCACTGTAACCCCTAGGTCCTTTTCTGCAGAAGTGCTGCCGAGCCATTCGGTCCCTAGTCTGTAGCGGTGCATGGGATTCTTCCGTCCTAAGTGCAGGACTCTGCACTTGTCCTTGTTGAACCTCATCAGATTTCTTTTGGCCCAACCCTCCAATTTGTCTAGGTCCCTCTGCATCCTATCCCTACCCTCCAGCGTATCTACCTCTCCTCCCAGTTTAATGTCATCTGCAAACTTGCTGAGGGTGCAATCCACACCATCCTCCAGATTATTAAGGAAGATATTGAACAAAACTGGCCCCAGGACTGACCCTTGGGGCATTCCACTGGATACCAGCTGCCAACTAGACATGGAGCCATTGATCACTAACCATTGAGCTCGACGATCTAGCCAGCTTTCTATCCACCTTATCGTCCATTCATCCAGCCCATACTTCTTTAACTTGCTGGCAAGAATACTGTGGGACAGTGTCTGAAGCTTTGCTAAAGTCAAGGAACAACACGTCCACTGCTTTCCCCTCATCCACAGAGCCAGTTATCTCATCATAGAAGGCAATTAGATTAGTCAGGCATGACTTGCTCTTGGTGAGGCTGTTAATGTTAATGAGCATCCCTCTTAAAGGGCCCATTCTACTCTGGGACTACTGTGGTTTCCATGACAGTAGTGCCTAGAGGTCCCACTGTGCTGGAAATTGCATGTACATAGAGTGACACAGTCCCTGCTCTGAGGAGCTTATGGACAGACAAGACTACCTCAGGTAGGAGGGGAAACTGAGGCACGAGGGGGCATGTGACTTGTTGAAGGTTACCCAGCCCACCACTGGCAGAGCTGGGAATAGCACCCTGAGTCTCAACCCAATGGCCTGTCCATAGTCCTCTGCCTTGCTACTGTAAAGTGCTTTGAGATCCCTGGATAAACGATGTCACTTAAGGACAAAGGATTATTATTAAATACACCAGGCCAAGATCCTGGCTGGTGTAATGGTCCTGAAAACAATAGGGTTACACCTGGGATTCACAAGTTCTATCACCTATTTGATGCGTGCATACACACGTACACTCAGACACACACACACGTGCAATCGCACACATACGTAAAGATAAAAATCACACCTGTGCACACACACACACCACACAGACTGAGTGATCGGCACTACGTGGATTGACAGAAGACACACCAACAGCTAGAGGGGAAAGCACCCAGCCACACTCAGGAACCTTTGATTTTGGGTATTTTTCTGCCCTTTGTCATGAAGCTGGTTGTAATCTGCCACTTTCCTGCCCTCTGAATCTAGATTACCCAGTGATCTCCCTGCAGTTTGCTGGCTGTGTGTGTAGTGGAAGGAACAACAGCACACGTGCTGTCAGGCTACCCGCCCCAGCAGGTGGGTGGCTGGCTGGTATTTAAAGGGGTAGGGGCATTCACAGGGCTCCTGGTGTCTAGGGGCAACCCTGAGTGACAGGGGGCTTCGAACACCAAATGGCCCCAGGGGATTTCTGCTCCTTGTTTGTTTCGTAGCAGGTGGCAAAGTGGGCAGGAAAGTGGCAGATTACAACAAATGAATCCCAGCACCCCAGAGAGCAGGTGTTCAGAGTCTCACTCTAATGCCCTAGAGCCAGCTTCTTCCCCCAGGATTGAGCTGATGATGCCAAGTGCCTACGGGGTCCTCCACACTTCTGGAGAGGAGGGGAGCGGGGACTGATGGGAATGACTCCAGTGTCTCATGGCCATCACCACACAGGGTCTCAACCTGTGCCCGACAAATACTCCCTCTCCCCTCCACAACAGCTGGGCACCAGGAGCTGAAGAATAATATGTGACCCTGAGCTCCAAAAGGTTCTCTGGAGAAGAGAGCTAAGGGGTAGGCTGCAATCAGGCTAAGGGCACGAGGGAAAAAAAATCTGACTGCCCCATGCTGCTGAGTGGCCTCTGTGTTGTGCCCAGACTGGCAGATAAGGACCAGTAACCAACATGCCAGCACTGTCCATTGCTTAAGTTTCCCCATTAAACAGCCACGTTTTTCCTGGCATTCTCTCGGGAATCAGATCCGCTCATCTGGCCTCCGTAACCCAATCGAGAGGAGCGTTTCTAAGCCCCAAAGGACTGCCCCTGGGGGCTGCGAGAGGCCAGCTGCTCCCCAAAGAGCCGGATGGAAGGATCCCGATCAGCTGTAGATCAGGTCCCACAAGCTTGGGTGGGCAGAGCCGGGTGCTGTGCTGGGAGGCGCAGGGCCGGTGCACGCGGCATGCTGAGCCCCCTTGTTCTGACCCAAATCTCTAGTTACAACACCAGCACATCCAGGGGGAAACCGCGTCAGGCCCCCGCTGTCGGCGGGGTTATGCCAGGCAGCATTAAAGGCACATAGCTGACGGATTCAAGCTCTCCACTAAATGTTTTGCAACTCCCAGAACAGAAACACTTGGAGGTCAGCGTGGGTGGCATGGCCATGAATCCAGAAGACGCATAGAGAGGCAGTACGATCCAATGGCTAGGGCAAGGCACTGGGCATCCAGAGACCTGGGTTCTAGCCCCGGTTTCCATTTCTGGCTCCGAGCCAGCCGGGAATTCATTGCTAACCATTTTAGCAGCGAGCCAAGGAACGGCACGGGATCGACTTAGCCGGAGCCATATATCCATCAGAGTTATAAGTAGCTAGAGTATTAAAATGCTTTATTGAGAATTCCTAAAGTCTCCAAGTGAAACAAAGGGGTAATACTGTGGGTTGCTTTTCTTTAAGACTTTTAATTGAATTACAAGGAGGCTCCTGGGAATAATGAAATGCAGCTATGCTGCAGAGTGTTTAAAAGGTTAGATTTAAAGGGTGCGTGGCTAACAAGGAACCACCATTCGCTTCCTCCTGGTGTACACGTCACAACCTTTCAGGGCAGGAAGGAAGCTGCAGAATTCCGGCTCTGATCAGCTCCTGGCAAAGGCAGCATGTTTGGCACCATCCAATATGGCATCTGGCAACGCTAAACAAGGAGATTTATGGGGAGGGTAAGGGCAAGCGTTCCCCTCCCCAGAATGAACGATTGCTGGCACAGAGCTGGTATCCAAAAGCTCTCAAGCTGCAGCCATAGCAGCCACTGGCAAGATGTTTATGCCGCATCTGCACGGAGGGTGCTGGGGCAAAGAAACTTGCTGCAAGAGCCTGCCTGCTCCAAACTGGCCAACAGGGGGTGCCACATGCAGCATCGGGGTTGGGGCTAAGAAGAACATGAGGAATGACAAGAGGGCGCTTCATAGGCCCATAGGAGCGGTCATCCTGGATCAGACCCAAGGTCCATCATGTCTGGTATCCGGTCTCTGACGGTAGCCAGCACCAGATACTTCCGAGTTTTCACACCTTCCTAATCCCACAGTAGCAGATGTGGGATAATCTGCCGCCCCCATGAAGTTCTCACCCTGATCTCCAGGGGGTAGAAACCGACTCAAGCCCCAAAGCACAACGTTTAATGTCCCTTCCAATATTTTTGTTATCAGTAACTGTTGTAACTCTGGATACTCTTGTTATCCATACAGATGCCCTATCCTTCTTTACATCCTGCTCAGACCTCGGCCTCAACAACACCCTGTGGCAATGAGTTCCACAGGCTAATTACACATGACACACTGGCTTTGTTCCTCCAGTGACCTACCACATTGTTTTGCCTTGGTTCACAATTGAAGAGAGGTTGGTGGCCTTAACCCAAACCACCTTAACCTGCCTGACAAATTCTATTTTGGGCTAAGACGAGCCATGGGACATTTCAAGTGGACTGGCTTGAGGAGGAAGACTCGTACCTCCTGATACTGAGGGGCACAATGTAAAGGGGGCGGTGACACATGACTATCCCATGTGTCATATTTGGGAGGAACTTCCAGACCCTCCACACTGGGCCAGGGCAATCAATCCTGCCGGCTCCTGCGGGGCTGGGGCTCCAGGAGTGGGAAGCAGGAACCTCTGGGCCTGACTAGGGCCAGACCTGACCCGGAGACACTCACAGCACCCGTGTCTCCCCAGAGCTTGAGGACAGCTCAGCAGGGGAGGTGTAGGACATGGGCAATGCCCCGACCTCCGGCAGAGCAGAGGCCAGGGAACCTGCTCCTGGTGCTTTCCCCAGGGACACCCCTGCCCTGCGCCCAGCCTGGGAATCGCTGCCCTCTGCCTGCCTGGCCAGAGGAACCCATGTGCCGCACATGGCCCCACTGAAATACAAGAGTGACGTGCTACTCAGCATGAGCGAGGGCAACAGAATCAGGGCCCACGAACGGGGAGGCAATGTAACCTAGTAGATAGAGCACTGGAGCGGGACTCAGAAGACCTGAGGTCGATTCCTGCTTCTGTGCCTCTCTTTCCCCATCTATACAATGGGACTAGTGATCCCATCCACCTTTGTAAAGCATGCCGAGATCCACTGAAGGGAAGAGCTCTTTGGGAGCGGGGTGGCAGCATTGACGGATCCCCCACATTAACAACTCTGTACCAAGAGGAACTGAGTGGTGGGGCCCCAGTCTATAGCCAGCAGGAGTGGGAGCCGCTCAGCTGCAGCGAGAGGAGACCGAGGCCCATAAACGACAGGAGATTACGCCCCACTAAGCGGAACGCTGGGCTCCTCATGCAGAGGGGAAATGGGATTCTGGGCCCGATCCTGGCAAATGCTGATCCCTCCCCAAGAGGGGCAACACAAGACACAAGCTGCATCCAGAGAAGCTGCCGGGGCTCTGCATTCCCAGGGAGCAGGTACAGTCTGGGACAGGCCCTAGGGAAAGTGGGTGTAGCCTTCCCAAAGGCAGGGATAAATCCCTCCCGCAACACGATTCCCTCTGAGAGCAATGCCCCAGCAGGTGAAGATCAAGCCAGCTGTAGCTCACACCTTTGCCACTGGGCCCATGGGGCGGGCAGGTCCCCCATGCCCAGGCTATGGGCAGGCAGGGCACTGAATCTCAGTCCCTTTGCCCTCTGGATGTCGTGTTGCTATTGCCCTGCAGCACTCGCCTGCACTGGGCTGGGGGGCGTGCTTGGATAGGCACTGTGGGCAGTGGGCAGCCTGCCTCTGACAGCTCCATTGCTGAATGGCCAGACACCTGCCGTGGCTCCGATCTCTGTCCATTTGTTCACCCACTCGCTGCCCCAGCTTGTTCGCCAGCGGCCCGTGGAGCTGGGAGGAGAACCCCCGGGCTGGAGCGGACAGGTCCGCCGAGTCAATACAGCCGATTCACCACTCTTGGCGTTGAGGGCCTGTGCCATGCACTGGATGGAGCCGTCCCGAGCTCGCTCAGCGGAGGGCAGCGTTACAGACACACCCGACTCCGGCCCGCCAGATCGTTTCTGAAGGTGTCGTTTCGTCCAGCGGCCGGCTCCATGCATCCAGCCCATAACTTATGGCTGAGCTAAACCGTAGCTGTTAGAAAGCCGGCCGTCCACGTGCCATTTAAAGACCCCAAGGATGGAGAAGCCACCAGGCTGCTAGGTAAGTTGTCCCTCTTGGTCACACACGTGAGTCTTATTTCCACTTTGAACTCTGTTGACTTCAGCTGCCAGTGCCAGGATCTCCATCTGCCTTCGTCTGCTAGACGAAAGACCCCGCTGCTCTCAGGGATCTTCTCCCCATGGAGGTACTTATAGACCACAGTCAAAAGGCTTCTTAAGTTTCTCTTCACTAAGCTAAGTGGATTGAACTCCTTTAATCACTCGGAGTAGATCAGATACACGGCCCCCTGCCCTGGGCTATTGACGAGCAGCCTGGAAAATGCCCACATGAAAGAGCCGCTGGGTCTGAGTTACTTTCTGAGGGCATAAAATAAAAAAATAAATAAATAAATGCATCGGCAGCTGCTGTAATTTGTTGTCCCTCATTTATTCCCCTTTTGGCTTCGGCTTCAAACCAGTCGAGCACAATTTAATCCCAGACTGCTGGCTGAAAAGATCAATTGCTGGGTGGCTCTGCGTTTGCATGGCTGGATGGAGCAGTTCAGGCTCAGTGAGACGCCCATGACGGCAGAGGGGTGGGACCTCCGGTGGCTCCAGCAAACCACCGTAATAACCAGCTGCTACACACTAGCTTCAGTCCATCCAGGCTGCCCCCACCACCCTCCACACTGCTCTGGTGCTTAAACCGGTCCCGCTACCTCCCTGCTGTTTGCTGCAGAATCTAAATTCCTCCCTGGCTGGAATAAGTCCAAAAGTGCATTCCCCACCACTGACATGCAGCCCCCTCTGGGACAAAATGAAGCAGCTGGTGAACAGCCATCCAGCGACGTGAGGCAGGGTGCAAAGAACACGACTTCCAGTTGAAAGGACGGGGGATTTGAGGCAGAGCAGAATTGCCTGAGTTGGAGTTTGCCCAGGACACCATGTATCAACCTGCCCGTATAAGGGAAGGGATAATGGCCTGGAGGCCCGGGGCTAGCCCGGCGCACTGGTTCAGTGCTGACTCCGAGGGAAGAGTGTCACTTAATGCATGGCCAGTGCCTCTTTCTGCGGCACTGGGAGGGTTTATTCTCCTCCCCGAGTGCTGAGAGCCAGCTCTGCCCACAAGATCCAATGCAATCCCAGCTTGCAGCCGTCCGGCCCTTGCCCCCACCCGCCATTTCTGGGTGCTCTCCTGAACGGCAGGCACCACCCATCACAGGCACCACAGCGAACCGCACGGCAGGTCCCAGGGCACAGCCAGAGTGGGGGTTCCTGCCCGGGCACAGCCAGCCCGATGGGGAAGGGAAAGCACCACACAGCTGCTTAGGTGTCTTGACCAGTGGCTGCATGAAAAGTCCCTGGCTGTTTATTTTGCTGGCTGCGGGGGCATGGAAAACATGTTTTTAAACACACATCAGTCCCCCCCGATCATGTCACTGGGATCAACACTTTGCCCTTGTAGCCCTGGCCCTGTCCTGGCCAGGACTAATGGGACATCGTCGGGCTGTCCCACTGGATGGGGAAGAGGTCACCTCCCTGGGCAAAAGGATGAGGCAGTGCTGCTTAGCAGACAGAGCCCAGTGCAGAGACTCGGGAGACCTAGGTCATGTTCTCGCTGGATGACCCTGGTCAAGTCACTGCCCCACTCTATGCCTCAGTTTCCCCTTGTGTAAGGTGAGGACAACGATCCTGACCTCCTTCGTAAAGTGCTCTGAGATCTACAGATGAGAGCTAGGGGTTACTAGTCAGGGTTACTTTAGGGGGCAATTTGGGCTCCCCAATCCCTTCACCTCCCTCAGTCTCTTGTTAGCCTCCCCACCGCCCAGGTGAGCGGGAACTAGCCAAAGCCCTTTGCCCCTCCCGGTTCAGGGACTGGCCCCAGACAGTTCCAAAGAAAGGCCATTCCAAAACGGGTTCCCCCGTCAAAATCTCTACCTCAATCCCAGCATGCATCAGCAGCTTCCTCCCCAGGGACATGCCGTTCATTCTCCCCCTACCTCGCCCCCGTGCCCTCTGCTCCCTCCACGATACACCAGCAAGAGTGAAATTGGGGTCATGGCGCAGGAGGGGCTGTGTGCTGCAACTTCCCGCCCCCCCAGGGGAGAGACCAGCATTGCAAGGGGCTCAGTCCTCTCCGGGCATGGGCAGGCAATAGCCTGCAGGGGGCACTACTCAGTAGATAGGTCAGAGGCTCCTTTCCCAGGAGAGAGAGACACGTTTCCTTCCAACCTGCTCTAGGGATGAGACACAAACAGGGGAGGGGAGTGTGTTATGCGAGCGTTTGTGTGCAAGAGTGTGTGTGTGTACATGCGCACATGCACTATTCAGCAGAGAGGATAGAAGCCCTACTACTGCTAGCAGCTTCGGATGATCATTTCATTTTAGCTCAAGTGGCAGGAGCCTGTTATTTCTGGAGCTGAAGATCCCAGCTTCTAGTCCTGCCCGCCCTCCCCGCCACCCCGCTGTGGGCGTTCCCTTCGTATAAGTCTCCTCCCACTCCCCAATGCGACCCCCTTGCCACATCCCACACAGCTCCTCTGCCTCTACGGGATGGCAGCATTCATGGTCCCAGCCCCCCTTCCCCTTCCAACATCTGGCTAGAGCTCAGCAGTGGCAGGGGCTGGGATCTGGGGACGGGCAGCAGGTGGGGGGCAGACGGACTGGCTCCTGTTGATCAAGCAAAGCCTGAACATCTGGCCTGTTGGGGCATGGGTATCCCAGCACATGTCCTCTACTGGCCCCCATCGCCTTTCACTGGGCATCTGGTGCCCCAGAATCCAACAGCTCATCAAGCTGCAAAGAAGAGTCTGCCATCTCGGCCTCCCGGCCCATGCCCACCCCGCCGTGCACCTTCGTCTGCCCAGCGCGATCAGACTGCACCTCGTGGCTGAGGAACATACGTGGATGACCTGTTGTTCACCTGCCCTTGCCAGCCCGACCCAGGCCGGGGCTGGGCATGAGCAGTCAGAGCGACTGGTCAAGGTCTGCAGCGGCCTGCCTGGCACCTGGCTCCCTTCCCTGCGGCCTTTGAGCCCTGGGATCCAATTGGTGCAGATGGATGGGACGGCAAGCGCGGCTCACACAGCAACGCGCTACGGGGGCTGGGGGCTTGCGGCCCTGCCTGATTCCGGCTATTAGAGGCTCTGTCTAATGACTGGCCTGGCAATCAGCTACCCGCAATCCAGTTCTCCCCTCTCTAGGCAAGGGGTGATGGATGGGGCTCATCTCATCCCCTTCCCTGGCCTGGCCAGCTCCCACTCTGCAGACACTGGCTTGCTGCCCCCAGCTAAGCATGGCTGGTTATTGATCAGGAAGGGGTCTATTTCACAGCGGGGTCTCTACAGCAATGTGATGGATGCCACCCGCGCCCAGAAAACCCCTCCAGGCTTCGGCCAAGGGGAATAAAAGCATCCACAGAGCGGATTTCCAGGCTTCTGGGGCGGTGGTGCCCTGGCTGAATCCTACTCCACGCTACCAGGGGCAGGGGTTGTTCTGAAGAGCTCCATGCCGGGAAGGAAGAGCCTGGCACTCAGAACTGGCATCGCAGACTCCTACAGCACCTGCCAGCTGGGAAACTGCCAGGGACAGACTTTAGCCAATTAACCCTCCCCTCCTCTTAGGTCCATTTCAGTACTTATTTGATCCCCACCACTAACACACTATCCTCACAACCCCCAACTAAGGATTAGCCACATTTCACAGGGGGAAACTGAGGCACAGAGCGACTAAGGGGCACATTTCCAAAAGCACCTAAGAGACTTGGGAGCCTAAATCCTGTTTTCAAAAGTGACTCAGGTGCTCAAAACCAATGGGATTTGGGTTCCTAAATGCCAACATCATTTAGACTCCTGGGGTGCTTAATCTGCTTAGATGCCTCTGAAAAATCCCACGGGCATCTACCTGCACCTTTGCAATGCAGCCCTCCAAGGTGACAGAGCCACTCCTGCTATGTTTGCTCCCTTTCCCCACCCTCAGGGGGGCGTACAATGCCCTTTGGGACTGTAAACTCAATGGGGCAGGGGCCCATCCGGGAAGCCCCTCGTCCAGTTTGAGTGCCATGTATATAACAATCATACCCACTTTCCTTCCCGCTGACACGCGGCTGCCTATGGGGTGGAACAGGGACTCTTCCCGCCACTTTAGCGGAGGGGATGGAGAGGAATTAAGCCTGCAAATGGCAGGATACAATTGCTTGGCGGGCGGGCGGGGGGGGGTGTGGCGGGGTGGGGGGGTCCATCAGGACTCTGGGAGGCGGCGGATCCCAGTCCTTCCCCCAACTCCCATGTGCTGCTCCAGGGCTGCCCTGGCTGGCCCAGGAGACAACGGGAGCAGAAGTGACTTTGCTCCACTGCCCCTGGGTTATGCCGCACCACGCAGACCAGGTGCCTCCCTGCTTGCCAGCCCTGCCTGGGCAAACACGCTCTCATGATCGTTAATAACCACCCCGTTAGGGAGCTCCAGATGCACAGTGCCCCCTGGGGGCATCAGCCAGCACTGACCCACGCCAGCCTCTGTCTGCAGTCTCTCGGGTGGGAGGCAGTCGGCCTGGCCGAGAGTGCTGTACATACGGAGTGACCGCTGGGTCCTGCCCGATACGCTCTTTGCCCTCTAAATCAGCGTGGGCATGCTGCTCTGTAATGGGCCTGCGGGGTATTACTGGTATCCCTCAGCCTGTGCAACACATCCAGGCTGGGGCGGAGAGAACGCATGCCTCTATCCCTGCCACCGGCTCGCTCACCCCCACAACCCGCTCCCATATCCCTGCGGCAGATGGGGGTGACAGTGCAGGGAAGCACCTGGGGCTTGAGGGCACCAGGCACCCTCCCTGTTGGAAATGGGAGAGATCGGTGGTGGGTGGAGCGGACCTCCTGGCGGGTGCCCCCGGGGAGCGCTGGGATCACACGTGCCCAAGGGAGGCTGTTCTCCTTTCCTGGCTGGCGCCGGGCCCGCTGGACCGCGAAATAGCTTTTCTCCTCCACTCCCCCCTGCCAAGCCAATCTCCACTCAGCTCAGACACCTTAGGGACCCATGTGCCGTCCCGGCCCTGAGCACCAACACCACATGCGGTTAACGCAACAGTAAATCGCTGCTGCAAAACCCGGTTAACAAAGCGGAACCAGAGCCAGCTGCAGCGGCCGGCCTGGCCGGATGGGGGCGGGAGGAGGGGCTGGTATTGGGCCGTCCGTCTGTCTGCAGCTCTAGGGTGCCAGCCACCAAGGATTCACCTGCCCCAAGGGGAGCGGGGTGCTCGGTGGTGGGAGGGGTGGGTACACGCAATGTCTGGTCAGTGTTTGTATGAGGAGGGGAGTGAGGTGTGCACTGGAGTGAGTGTGGGTGGGTATGTGAGTGCCGGAAGGTGTGCGCTGTGTGGGTGTGAGTACACTCTATGACTGGATCACCCCCATAGTGCCTGCAGTCTGGAGGAACTGTCCGCGGCCAGGGCCTGTTTCAGCAGGACACACTGAGACCCCTGGGGGAATCTCACCATTATGGGGTGTCCAGAACCACCCCCCATCCCACCCCAAGCCGCTGAGGAGGGCTGCAGGGGCTGGGTTTTGCCCTTTGTTTCCCACTCAGTGCACAGGGTGAAGGAGCCTGAGGGAGGTGCAGGGCCAGGGTGGGCCCCTGCCCAGGGCCTGCTGCCCCAAACCCCAGCCATGCCGAGCCTTGGGAGATGCTGGGCTGCGTGAGCCTGGGGTTTACTTAGGGCCCAGCCCATTCAGCAACCTGTGAATAAACGCAGCTCATTTGTGCTTTCGTTCAGCCGGTGTTTAACGGGCTCCGAGGAGACCAGCCAGCTGGGAAAAAGCTGGCGCCAGAGCGAGCCCACAACCCGGCCTAGCACCGTCTGCCAGGGAGGGCACAGAAGGGGCACTGTGCGGGCACAGGATCCTGCCACGTCACGGGGTGACCCAGTGGCTGGGGTCAGGGCTCAAGCCCCTTGGCCTGGGCTCCTCCGCTGGTGGAGGAAGAACCATGAAACATGGGCACCAGGCCCTGCGGGCTGCTTGGCTGAATACGAATAAGGTGTCTCGCCAGAGGGGTGCCGGGTGAAGGGGGGCAGCGGCACTAGGGGCAAAGAGCCAAAGCCAGCCCGAAGCGGCCGCTTTAACTGATTCATCCTTTTCCAGCCTTGATCCAGCAGGGGACAGGGCCTGAATCCTGATCGGTGGCCGATGGGGGCTGAGCAGGGGACGGGATAAAAGCTCTGGCCAAGATTAGTTTAGAGAGACCTGGATCCCCAGGGCCAAGCCATTCTATTTCCTTTTAAAAACAAAATGCATTTAAACAACCCTATAATCTGTCGCTGCAGGGGGTGGGGAGACATCGCTCCTCGGCTGGAAACTAATCCTGCGAGATAGCTGTCTAATCTGCCTGCTTCCAGCCCCGGCTGGGGGAGACTTACCCATCCAGACCCCTACACTCAGGCCAGGGCAAGCGGGTAACACTCCAGCCTGACCATCAAACCAGGATCTTCGCAGAACGCGAAACGGGCAGTGTGAGGGAGAGGCACTGGGCAGGCCCACGGGGGGCTATCAGTGGGCATGGGCAGGACGTGGGTTGCTGCTCCCCCAACAGCTGGTGATGGGCAATGCAGGGTGCTGGCAGAAGGATGGGTGATCAGCTGCTGGGACAGGTGGGCAGGCAGGGAGCGACACCCAGAACCATGGGCAGGGCAGGAGCGAATGTTCCCAGAGCAGCATGGGGCCGCATTCAGGAATACAAGGGCAGGGGTCTTGTTACCACCACCCTACAGCCCAGTGCCACCCACGCAGGCCCACAGCACCTGCCCTAGCCTATCACATGACTCCAGGCATGGACTGCCCATCCCAGCATGCATTGCGCCCTGCTCAGGTGTGCATGGAGCGTGGCATGCTGGCACGCGTGGTCTCCATGGGGCAGTTACTGGCGCCTCCCTGGCCAAAGCCCGGGTGCCCTGGTGCTAAGGACTGAAACGGCGTTTCCTGGGCCCCGCACAGAGCTGCATCAGGGAGAGCCGCTAAAGCTCCAGTCCCCACTGCCACGGCTGCCCTAGGACCGAAGGGACAGGCCCATCTCCTCTTAGAGGATGGGGCAGCCGGGGCTACAGCACAACCCAGGGGAAGGCCGGGCCAGTGGTTAGGGTAGTCCCTGGGACTAGCCAGACCTCGGCTGACATCCCTGCTCTGCCACAGTCTCCCGCTGTGACCTTGGGTGAGTCCCTTAGCTTCTGGGTCTTGGTCCTAACCCTGAAGTGGGGGTGACAGCCCTGGCCGACCATGTGGGCATGAGGAGAAATCCACTGAAGAATGGGAGCTGCTCAGATTCTAGACGGCGGGTAACTGCTCCACAGAGCCTCAATTCAGGCTTCTCTGCCCCCAGGAGAAAATGAAGGGGTGTCAGCCTAAGTGTCCCCCTGCAGCTACTGGCCCTGTGCTGGGAGCGGGACAGATGGGCAGGGGAAGAGGTTTCCTTCCATGCAGTCTCACCCCTCCTAACGAGGGCCAGGCGCTCACCATCTCACTCATCACTGCCAATCCCTCATTAGCGCGGGGGACACTCCAAGCGACTAGCTATGCAGGTGTCTGCTAGACTCTGATCAGTGTGTGCGAGGCGGACAGAGCCCGCTGCGGAGGGCAAGAGGCTGGGGATCGGCTCTGTCTGGCTTGGCTCCTGGTTCACCCCGGTCTCCATATCTCTGGTTCCCATCACGACCGTGTGAGAGCATCCTACTGGCTAAGGGAGGGCAGGACTTTGGGGTGCCCCACCCTGCCCCTTCAATCACCAGAAGGGTCCCTTTCAGCCAGCACGAGGGGCTCGCTCTCCCCTGTGCCCCCCGGGTGGAGACGGCAGTGTGCCTGGCCCCTGGCACTGAGAAATGGGGCACGGCAGGACGCAGCAGTGGGTACGAGCCCTGCTGAGGCCAGCCTCTGTCCTGGCTGATGGGCATGCCGGCCAAGAGCACCTCCTTGGGCTCCCGTCGGTCCGGCTGTACCCATCCGCTGTCTAAAGCCCAGGCTGTCAGCTCTGTCTGGACAGCACCATGAGGCCCTGGCGCTCCCAGCCGCTGGCATACCAACAGGCAGAGCCGTTCCTTGGCGCAGACCTTGGCCACGCAACGTAGCAGCGGGGACGATGCCGCGGATCCCAGCTCCACGTGCCCCCTACGGCCCGTGCAGCCGCATCAAGGCAAAGCTGGTGGGACAGAGCGACGCGCCCCGGGTGTGGGCAGGGGAATCCCGCAGCCTCCCAGCTCTGGTCGGCCAAGCCCCCTTCCCTCCCCATAAGCCCAGCCCTTTGGGAGCGTTCCTGGGACGTGCACGGCTAGAAAGATACATAACAGGCCTGTCTGGGGATGTGCGGACAGTGAAACGGGCGGAGAGGCACCAGTCATGACCCAAGCCGGATCCTCCCTCCTACGAGGGCTGTGGGGAACCTCGGCTCCCCGTGTTTGGGGTGGGGGAAGAGGGAAGAGGGGAGCCATGGGATTGAGGGGCACAGGGCACCCCCGCCGTGCACCATCAGACATGCTCTCCCTCTGCGGTTCCTAGAGGGAAGCGCTGCTCCAAGCCCAGCTGGATGCAGGGAGGGTGCAGGGTTAATTCCAGCAGCAGGGGCTTTGGATGGGGGGGGGGAGGAGCTAAGAGCTTTGCCTGCCTCTGACCTGCATGCTGCGGGGAGCTTACTGGGGCAGACCTGAGCAGACCATATGGTCTCGCCAGGATTCGTGCCTGGAGGCTAAAGCAGATCCTCTTTCCTGGCCTCCCTTAGCCGAATTTGGGAGCCCGCTCTGCCCACGGTGGGCCAAAGGGATGCAGACAGACATCAGCCCAGGAATAGCACAACAGAAGGGAGTCCTGCTCCCCCGCCATGTGCAACGGGACCGGAGGTAAATCTGCAGTGCTCATTAAAAGGCAGCCGCTGCAGGGCCCCACATCTGCATTAGCTCAGCCCACACACACTCAATTAAAAGGAACCAGTGACCTGAGCAGCAGCAGCCGGGCAATCGCCCCGTCTCCCCAGTTGGGGGCGCCGGCGAGACAGGCAGCTACAGCAGTGTGGCTGCTGGGTCTGCACGCCCTCCGCTCTCCGACGCAGGCTAGCATCCCTTCCTCTCCCCCATCACACAGTGCAGTCCCCACGGGGTCCTTTCCTCACACCCACAGCCCCGTCCCGAAACGCCGGCACCATTTGGCTCAGCACCCAGCTGCTGCACTGCCTGGGAGCCCCAGGCAGCTCCCCTCTTCAAGAAACACACACCGCGGTGCATCATCAGTGAACAAACCCCCGGGCACGGACGGGCACGGAGGCCGGGAGAGACTACGTGATTTGCCCAAGGTCACACACGGAGCCTGTGGCTAAGAAGGGAATTGAAACTGGGTGTCCCAAATCCCAGGTGTCGGGAAGCAGGGCCTGCAACTGGGCCGGTCTCAGGCAACCCAATGGGCACTGCTGGCCTGCAGCGGGCTGCCCGATTGCCCAACTTCCCCAGAAGTCAGGCGTGTAGCCAAACTGGCTCTTAAGAACAGCAGCCACCCCAGTTCAGCACAGTGGCTGTTCAAAGCCTTTGCCCACGGCTGCAACAGCTCCTGCTGATTCCCAGCCTTGCTGCTCCCTGGTTCCCTGCCTCACCTCCCTCCAGGTAACCCAGTCCTGACCCACAACTCCAATTCCTGGCCACTGACTCCTGCTCTAACCACTAGGCCCCACCGCCCACATCCTGGTCACTGCCACTCGGCGAATGAGCTAGCCACTGGACCACCCTTCTGCTTTCGATGGGAGTGAGGTGCCTAAATCTCTTTAACAAGCTGGGCCTCAGGTCACAGCAGTGAGGAGTGTAGGACGACAAGATAACTCACTGCCCCAGTTCTGCGCACACCGGTGCCACCCACCGGCATGTGGTTTCCTTACTTGTGCTGTGGGCAGAGTAAATCCCACCTGCTCCACATGGCGGGTCTGGAAAATCTGCTTTATGGATGACAAGACACTGAAACTGCATCCATAGCGCGAAGCAAAACAACTTAACGGGTGCCACGAATCTCCGACTAGGTTTAGTGGCCCTGCGGCCGGGGGATTTGTTACTGATGCCAGCTTGGCTAATTATACTCGTTTGCACCCCTTGCTCAATGACCTGCGATGTGCCGCACAGCGTGGCCCTGTCCTCCCGCCTTAATCCTTCCGCCCCATCCCCTTTGGGAGATCGTTTGGCCATTTCTCCTGGCCTCTTATCGCGAGGCAGATGAGAAGCGCCTCACACAGACAAAGGCTCCGTATCAATTGCCTTCCAACAGCTGCCTTTCAAAATCATCCCTGAGTGGATGCCTAAATCTCTGATCTGAACACTGATATCGCTAAGCTGCCCCAGCATATGGCTGCTTTCCACTCTCCAGGGCCACAGTTCTGGATCCGCTCTCACTTTTCCATACCCAGTCTTCTGCTCAGTGTCGGAAGCTGCTTGCTCGGTCACAGAACGAGTCGCAAACCGCCAATTTAGAAGGGAAAACACACCCCCACCAGAAGAGGCGTCTGCAGCATGGCCAACCCCAGGAGTTCAAACATTACGATTCACAAACCCCAAAATCATGAGAATGACTTTAAAAAACCCCTGAGATTTTATAAAGAGCTATACAGCTTCTTTGCCTTCTGGTTTTTGAAGATTTGAAATGTGCTCAGGTCATGTTTCCAAGAGGTTCTTCACAATCATGAGAGCGAGAAACTTGCTTCTTTTTAAAATGAAAGCTTGGGGTCTTAGCTAATCACATGACTCCAGGAGCTGGGTCTTTAAGAAAATTAACACATATCACAAGACTCATGAGAGTTGGCAACATTGCCCTTGCCTAGGTGGAATCCACCTGCTGGCCACATCTCACACCCATTGCTAAAGGTTATGTGGCTATTACCAGTCTCTGTTTGATCTGAATTATTGGCAGCCATCTTAAACCAGAAAGCATAGTTCTGATTGGTTGATGAACATTCTGAGGCGAAGACTGGTCTCCAAAGCTACATAAACCAGAATCAACTGATAAGCACACGTCCAGAAGGGCCTTTATACCTGATTTACGAACTCATTTAGGTGGCCTTGGGGGGGTTTTGGCCACGTGTCGGAAAGATATGGCAATGGCTGCAGCTGCTCGGTGCCTGGCGTACTAGAAATGACTAAATAGCTAGAGGAGGGGGATGTATGAGGAGAGAGAGAGAGAGAGAGGGGTGCGTATAGGGATGGAGAGACACATTCTGCAGCTGGGCTCGCCGCCTCACCAAATCTCACCGCGGTCAGGACGCGGAGACGCCAGCTGCAGCTTGGGCGGGAGCTGCATTCCCCCACCTCCGCTGCTCCGGGCTCTCCTGCATCCCCCTGACGGCCCAGCCAGCAGCCTCTCTTCCAGAGCAGGGCTGGTGTATCAGTGGCCGTGGAAAAGAGGCATCTCCTGGGAGGTAACAGGCCTGCAGTGCCAAGAGGAGGATATTACTGGCACACTGGTGGAAAATCCACCGTGCTGAGGCACCAGGCCAGGGAACCCCACTGCTGCCCTGCTCCACAGCAGCTCCCGAAATCCACTAGACATGGGAACGGGCCTAATTAAGCAGTGTGGTCCCTGAACCTGGCTCTCCCCCCTCCATAGCCCATCGCTTGTTCCCCGTGTTACTGATTTCATGCTTCACTCTGCACAGCAATAAGCGTTTGTTAAGCTCCAGATCCAATTTCTCAACGTGGCGCTCTAATCACGGCCATGCAGCAGAAACAACCATCATCATAACCAAGGGCCCAGCCAGCACCACGCAGCCTCAGACCCTGCCCGCGCTGCCTCGCGGCTGATCAACGGCAGCCCGCCAAGAGATGGACGCGGGCGGCTGCTAGCAGGGAAATTACCTCCCTCCCCACAGCCCGGGTGATGTGGAGTTTACCTGGAGCTATTTAAACCTCTGCTTCCCATGAGCGAAGGAGGCACGCTGTGGAACAGGAGAGCGAGATGGGGCCAGCTTCCCGCAGCCGGATATGGGGCACAGCCCAGTGTGAGGCTAGACAGCAGGGCAGGGCAGATCCTTCACCGCAGCCGGACCCTTCTAGGCATGGGGTTTCACTTGGGCTCAATGACAGGGCAGGACCCGTCCCCACCCACCAGCCAGACCCGTGTGGGCGCAGAGTGCAGCCTGAGCCAGTGGATTTTATCCAGGCCACCAGACCTTCTGGAGTGGGGTGGAGTAGGGCTGAGTCCATCCCAAGGGAGGGCAATGGGGTCCCTGCTGCGTGTCAGGATCCTAACAAGGGCAGTCAGGAGCAAAGGTCAGAGTAGGGTCAAACCTGAGGCGGGCAGTTCCCCAGGTCAGGAGGCAAGGGCCAAACCAAGCTGAGGTCAAAGCCAGGAGCAGGACCAGTCATGGCAGCTCCCAAAGAGCCACACAGCTGTCTGGACACTTCCTAGAAGGCCCCTTGGGTTTATATAGGGTGGGGAGCCAATCAGGAGCCATGAGGCTGCTGCCTGTTAGACCCCTTGAGGCGGGACTTCCCATGGGCTGTGTCCACTGGGTCGTGGGCAGTGGAGCACGAGCTGGTTTCAGCTGCTGTTGGGTGGGAGCACGGAGACGCCATGGGGCCTCACGTTATGGGGACGGGCACCAGACCAGCTCAGAGAGGCACCTTTCAAAGGGACGGGGAAACTCAGGAGAAATCACTGCCAGCCCCTACAGCCCCCATGGGGTCTCCATGTCAGCCCTTCCATGGGACATCCAGGCCACCCCATAGGGTCTCAGTGCCAGGGTGCCCCTTTACCCATGACCTTTCAATGCCAGGCTGTCTCCTGTCCCCTGGTGTTCTGACTAGCAGGACAGCCCATTGTCCACTATTCCCAATGGCTCTCTGCACTCCGGACAGCCCCAGGGCTTTCTGGGCCAGAAAGAGCCAGTTAACATGATGGTCCCGCCAGCCCAGCACATCCTTTGGGCAGTGCACCACCCTGTTCTAGCCTGCAGCTGGGGTCAGAGCACCTCAGACCCACCAGCGATGGCCCCTTTTCTCCCACTACTGAGGATCTCACAGCCCTCTGCAGATATGAATGAGCTGAGCTGCCCAGCCCCGTGGGAGGGAGACAGAACCATTACTGCCCCCATTTGCTGAGGAGGGAAACTGAGGCAGCCTGAGCCAGAAATAGAACCCAGAAGTCCTGACCCATAACAACCACCAGGAACCATGCCTCCCAACCCCACCAGACTACGGTCAATCTGCTGGCCCCAGGGGGGGAGGAGAAGAGCTGCAGGGCAGCGAGGGGGACGGAAGTGCCTCCTGTAAGGTGAGATTCTGATCACACAGCTCCAAGTCACGAGAGTGCCCCACTGGGAGCCCTGGCTGGACCCAGCCCACCGGGGGGAGCCGGCCCTGAGGCCGAGGCTGTTCATCCTCGGGGCAGGGCAGAGGGGAGATGCCCCAGTTTGGGAAGGCCCTGGCGGCGTTAGACCTTCCAGAGGTGATGCGGTGCTTGGTAATAGCAGGGCAGCTACTTGAGAGAGGCGAGAAATTGGCAATAAACAATCCGGGCCTTGGCCACGCTCCCCGTGTGGCTGGTGCCATGAACAGGCCACGTGGCGACAGAGACAACCCGGCCCGGGCAGGACACACACCTGAGCCTGGCCCAGCCGGGGGCCAACGGAGAGGTTTTAGAGGGGGTTGTGGGACTCCCACCCCCGGCCATGTCCCCCCAACTCTCTCTCCATATACATCCATCTCTCTACCCATCTCTCCACCTATCCCCATACACCTCCCACCCTCTGTCTGTCTGCCATCGGGTGTTTACACTGAACTCCTCCCATACACTCAGAGGGCTCCCCATAGGGCTGGGAGACAAGCCCCATGCTCGCCCCCTCCCCCACAGTTGGTTGCTACACACTTGCCCTACGCCCATAGGTCACCCCCATAGCCAAGTGTGGTGGATTCTCCTCCCACGTACCAGACGTCCTTCTACTGTGCTCCGAGCTCCTGCCTGACGGGCAGCAGCCTCATGGGGAGCCCAGGGCTGGAGTAACAGGGGGACTGAGGAGCATCAGTGGAGCGGTGTACGGGGACCCCAGGACTGGAATTGCAGGAAGTACCTGTCCCAAAAGCCAGCATTCCCTGCTGGCCCTGCCCTGCACCCAGCATTCCCTGCTACCCCAGACAATCCCCCTCAAACAGCCCATCCTGGCCGGCCCGGTGGAGTGGGCTGCCCAGCTCTGGGGAGGAGCTACATTCTACTTCCCTTGGCCAGAGCGAACAGGAAGGAACAGTGGGTTGGCGCTGGAGAAGCCCCGTTCAATGCCCCCAGAGTGAGCAGGAGAGATACCCCCAGACCTGCTCAGAGCCGCTGGAAACGGCCACAGTCATTTGTGTTTGTTTCTCATGTGTAGACCTAGCTCTCTGGGTGCCCAGCCCAACTCCCTGCCCACAGCTAGGGCCCCCCACAGCCTCTGTCACCGCAGCTCCCCACCCCCTTCATAAACACAGAGCCCCCACCCATAGCCCCGAAGGTAGGGACCCATGCCTGGAGCCCCGACCGATTATCAGAGATGCCAGATCCCTAAGCAAACTGCTTAAGCCAGTGAAAGGCCTTAGCGGGCTAAACTCTCCATCCCCTCCCCATTATAGGGCAGCAATAATCAACAGTGAGTGAAAGCATTATCCCAGAGCCCAGCTGTTTATGGTGGGGATCGCTTTATCCCCACTCCGAGGGGATCTGCCTCCTTTTATCCCTACTGATCCCACTGGCTGCAGCAGGGGCTCTTGGATTATATCCCCACTTACCCCTCGGTGGGGGTCACAGGACGTCTTTCCACTTAAGTTCGCAAGGCATGTGGGTCTGGCCCAACGCAGGATCATCACTAGCCGGGGAGCAGCAGTGAGGTGGCTGGGGCTGAGTCAGGGTCATCAGCCACCCAAAGGATCAAGGACAATACAAACAAGGGATGAGTGCGAGGAGCTGCGGAGACAGTGCGTTCCAGTGGTTAGAGCCCCCAGCCAGAGCAGCTCGCACGGGGGCAGGAAAACGGGCTTGTTGGCTTATTAGCTGGCCTCCCCCTGCTGCAGCATCCCGGGGCGAGTCACTGCAGGTTTCTGGGAGGGGAGGAGTGGGAGCCAAGAGTGTCTTACAGGAGGAAGGAGTGGGGATTCAAACAAAGGAAGCGCAGAAGGGTTGAGTTAGGGGTCACAGAGATTTCAAAGAGGCTACACAACAAGCCAGTTTCATCTCGGGGTTCCCAGTCTCTCCAAAGCCCGTTAGTATCTTTTTGTTTACAAGAGACGGTGGGAATTGCAGCCTAGGATGTAGATGGTTTGCAATGTCTCATGTCACGGACGAGTCCAGGCCGAGATTTGCATGATCTTTGGCAATTATTGCAAATATCTGTATCTTGGTTGGGAGCTGCTTGCTTCCTTCAGGCTCTTTTCTCTTCAAGCTGTAGGAGCCCGCTCTTGTCATGGACTTTGATACCCTGATGGAGAGGATGACACCACTTGTTACGATCACTTGCCAAGACTTCCCATTGGTCAGGATCAATTCCAAATTCCTTCTATCTTGCTCGCATGTGTCTTTGTAGCGAAGCTCGGGACATCCTGTTGTTCTTGTTTCCCCTGATAGCTCCCCGTATAGCACGTCCTTGGGTATGCATCCGTCTTCCAACCTACTCAGATGGCCCAGCCAAGAACCTCTGCGTTGGTGACTTTATCCTGCCATTTGGTGTTGACTATGTGACGTAAACAACGGAGGTGGAAACCGTTTAACCTTTTCTCCTGATGAGCATAAGTTGTCCGTGTTTCCCCACCATACAGGAGAGTGCTGAGGAAGCAAGCTTGGTCCACTAGCATTTTGAACTTGATGGTCAGCTTTGAGTTGTCCCATGCTCTTTTAGTTAGTCCGCTAAACTTGGTGGCAGCCTTTCCAATGCGAACATTGAGTTCTTCATCCAGTGAGGGGTTGGTGGGCACTGTAGAACCTAAACAGCTGAACGTTTGGACAACCCCTTGTCCTAATACAACCATTTTCTTGATGCTGATGGTGAGAGCAAATGTCTGACAGGCACTTGAGAGGCAGTCCATGAGTTCTTGTAGTAGATCTTCATTCTGGGTCTATTGCAACCACATCTCCAAGGCCATGCATTCAGAAATCCTGAGTCATGTCCCAGAAAAGGGGGATTACTGGGGGGAATCCGTAGGGACTCCCCAGAGGTCCCTGGTGTAAATGGGAGCTGAATCCAGCCCAGCTCCACACATGCCGCCATTTCCTGGCCTGACTGGAGCCCTGCGGGTGCCCCTGGGAGCTGGCTCCATGTCCCAAGCCACAGACCACTTTCCACTGACCTTCTCCCCACCCCTGGGCTCTCCGCTCCAGGTGTCTGTCAGGCAGAAGGAGGCGGCATACGAAGGCCTCAGGACCATGCTGCTGGAGCAGGGGATGGAGGCAGGACTCATCGGCAGCCTCATTGCTGTGGCCTCCCAGCAGATGAGGGCAGCTCCAGAGGCGAGTGACTCTCCCAGGGCAGCTACAGGGGACTCCTGAGGTGAAAGCTTCCCTCCGTGGGTCTGGGGGAGCCAAGCCCCAGGCCCCGCGTGGGATACAGGCCTCTGAAGAGGGCTCCCAGCTCCCTCAGCGAGAGTCACCCGGGGTCGTGCCAGGCTCCCATTTGGGCTGAGCGGGTTCAGTGCCATTGGGGTCCGTGGGGTCATGCCAGGCTCCCATCTGGGTGCTTAAAAATCAATGAAATTTTTAAAATGTTCAATGTTGAGTTTACTTTGCCATCTGGCTTCTGAGCCTTTGGGGTCACAGTTTCAAGCTTTACTCCGCAACCAGGAGAGTTCAAAACTCCCTTTAAAACAACCACCAAGAAGCTGTGGCTCTCGTGGAACCACAGGGAGCTGGGGCTTTAAGAAAAAAACCAAATGTCACAGCTCTAGTGCTTGGAAATGCTAGGCCCATGACTTAGTTTAAACCCTTCATCTCATATCGCAGCAGCACCAAGAGACCCTGCCCAAGATCACGGCCCCATCGTGCTGGGTCCTGCATGGACACAGGGCCAGAGACAGCCCTGGCTCAAAGAGCTTCCAGTTTAAACAAAGGGTGGGAGGAAAAATAGACTCCTGCCCCCTTCCTGAGACCTGGCGATCCATAGCTCTGTATGGGGGGGGTTACAGCCCAACAGGGGATATGGGATACTGATCAGTTCCATGCCCAGATACTGGCATTAGAGGAGACAGTATTTACTGTCTGTATGGCAGTAATGCCTAGGAGCTCCAGTCGTCGACCTGGACCCCAGTGTGCTAGGAGCTGTACAAACACAGGACAGAAAGACTGTTTGGCCCAAAGATATCACAGAACCATAGAACCAGAGGGTTAGGAGGAACCGCAAGGGTCAGCTAGTCTAACTCCCTGACACAATGCAGGATTTGTTGTGTCTAAACCACCCAAGACGGATGGCTCCAGCCTCCTTTTGAAAACCCCCAATGAGGGAGCTTCCACGACTTCCCTAGGCCTCTGTTCCATTGGCCTTCTGCTCTTACAGCTAGGCAGTTTGTCCTGAGGTTTAATCTAAGATTCAATCTAAAATTCCTGAGGATAATAGATAGATAGAGGGTGTGTGTATGTAGATAGATAGATAGATAGATAGATAGATAGATAGATAGATAGATAGATAGAGGAGGTGTATGGAGATAGATAAATAGATAGGTAGATAGATAGATAGATAGATCACTATAGGATTACACCAGGCCGGTTGTATGGATAGCTGGATGTGAGGCTATCTGGATACATCGGATCACGCAGTGTAGGTTGGGTGCGTAGCTAGATTTGATGATGATACATGGAGATAACTGGATCTCTGGCACCCCTGCTCCCCCGGGCTGTGGAAGGGAAGTGGTTTTAGGCAAATGGTCCCCAGGGTGAAGTGGTCTGGATTTGCCAGCCAGGGACGCGGTGTCCATGCCCAGCACTGAGGCTGGTCAGGAGCCAGCCCGGAGTGGGATTACGGCAGAGGCTGAGCTGGCTTTGGTTTCACTGCAGAGGGCAGCATCGTCACCTGGGCCATTCGTTCCCCACTGGAAACGTGACCCGCGCCCCAAGGAAACCCGGGCTGCCGTCCCTGCCGTCCCTGCTGGCGCAGTGCGGGGTGCTGCTTGGCTCCGGGCAGTGCCAGCCACCGACCGTCCCCAGAACTGGCTGCCCCCCTGCATAGCCCTGGCCTTGCTGCGGAGCCATCCAGCCTGGCCACTTCTAGGGCAGGCTGTGCCGCTGCCCGTCTGGTGCCACCCTGCCTGTGGGGAGAGAGCCTGGCCGGGGCACCCCTCTCCCAGGTCTGTGCAGGCACAGGACGGCTTCGGGGGTGCATGGTGGGGTCTCTGTGAAGTGGCCTGGGTCAGGCAGCAAAGACAGCTGGGCATGTGAATCATCCATTGGGTAGCTCATGGGTGCCAAACCCAGTCCCCATCCCACACAGGGCCCATCTGAGGAGGCTGCAGCCGAGGGCACCGTGTGGGGCACTGGGGAATAGCACCCCATAGGCCAGGAGCACACGCTGCCCCCGTTTGGAGATCTGGGAATCCAGCCGCACCCAAGAGGGGGGCAAGGGAGGGCCTGAGATCCCTGGGGAGACCAGGCAGGGCAGGAAGGCGACAGGTCAGTGCGATGCGGGGGGGGACTCCATGCCACGACCATGCGGGGAGACAGCGGGGCCCACAATCATCCCCAAGGATGAAGGATGCCGTTGCTGGAGTCCTCGGGCTTGCTCTGTGCCAGGGCTGCAGCCCCAAAGCTACCGGTGCCAGAAGCCAGGCCCAGACCCACCCGCTCCTGTCGGTGGGGTGGGGGAAAGGGAGATGGGAGGGGGGCAGGCACAGGAGAGAGGATGAACCCCTGCAGCCCACACATGGCTGGGGATGAGTCGCTGCTAATCCTCTAAGCCCCCTTCCCCACTCGTGCCCCCTGGGGCAGCTGCTATGGATCGTATGGTGCATGTGAACCGAGAGGGGCGGGGGCAAGGGGTAAGCAGATTTGGCGGGGCAGCCGGCGTAATGGAGAGGAGAGGCTGGTGCTTAGAGGCCTAAACCAGCTTGCCGGGCTGTGGGCTGCCGGCAAGCTGCTGGTGCTTTCCCCTTTTAATCCCTGCAGAGTGTTTGGGGAGGGGAGCGCCGGGACTGATCCGGGGCGGAGCGGGTGCATCCCAGTGCTCTCAGAGACGCCCCCCACCCCCTCAGCTGCAACCTGGCCAGTGGTGCTGGGGCTGCAGATATGGTCTCACTGAGTCACCCAGGGGCTAAATAAACTGGCCCCGGCTGAGGGACTGAACCCCCTGGGGAGAGACGGCCGAGCTCTGCACACAGACCCTCTCGGTAGCTGTGTTTGGCTAGCGTATCTTCCAGACAGGCCTTGAGTCTGGACTTGGAGAATCCACCCCTCCCCTGGGCAGTTTGCACCTTGCAGGCACTCAGTGCTACTGAAAATCGGGCAGCTTGGGTAGGTGCCTGAACATGAACTCTAGGCACCCAGGTGTGAGACTCTGGGCTGAAATGACCTGCTCTGGGTCAAACGGAGTCAGGGATTGAACCCAGCTCTCCAGCCCTCTAACCAAACCACTGTCTGCGCTCGCTGTCCATGGGAGTCAGTGGCCACACAACCCATCAGGGTAGTGTTGCCAGCTTCCTTCCCTAAGCGTTCCCCAGAGCTGAGCAGGGCATAGCAAGGGAGGAGCAATGGGAGCATCCTAGACCAAGATCTGTTCATGCAGAACCCTCTGCTGTCCCAGCCGAGGCACCAAACAGGACTTTGCCAACGCACCTTAGTCCTGAGATGCAATTCGAATTCTGGGGCTCCCGGCTCTGCACCAGCCACAGACCATCCTGCTAGTCCAGACCTGGGCTCCAGCCCCAGCGGTCCCATAACCCTGACCCACAATCTCTCCTTGCTGTCCCCGTCCTGGCTCTGACGATGCCCCTCAATCCTGCATCACAGCGTGCAGGAAAAACCCAAGTCCTTGTCTGCCAGACTCTTATCTTCTTGCCCTCCATCCCATCAGCAACCTTGCAGAGGCAACAGCTCCGAGCCCAGGAGCAGGGCTCTGGTGTGCCGATCCCCTTTAATCCAGATTGGCTTTCTTCTTACCTGGCCTGCTAGGATCAGTGGCTGTCAAACTTAATTTCCAGCTGCTCTCAGCGCTGCTATGAAGGTCATGCCAGCACTAATGCATGTAATTCTGAATGCCTCCACTACATCAAAGCCTTGACATTAACTCCAAATAACCCCTGACATCAACAGCGGTGCCGAGAAAAGAAAATCAGATGGGGGGGGGGTGGATTAAAAAACTAGAAAGGCCTGAATCCAGTCGCTAAGGCTAAATAATTCAACAAGACACGCGGTGAAAAGCAAGCATCAGCGATCCAGCCAGCCAGCGATCATAGCCAACGTCTGTGAGTGCCGGAGAGCGGAAACCCAAAGCAGATAGACCGGGGGGGACAGAGAGGCAGATCAGGGTCGTACCAGGCGGGCTCTGTCTGTGTATCAAATGGGGAATGACACGTTCACGGCCTGGCTAGCGCATCTAAGCCTCTCCGGCTCATTACAGACCTTCCCCAATCAGCAACTAAATCAGGCTGGTTTTGGGTGTCCCTCACCCCGGCTCCCAGGGGTTTGGTCATTCCTCCATCTCCTGCATTGTTGCAATTAAAACAGTAAGCGGGGGCATGGCACTGGGCACACACTGAGAGCCCCTGCCCCAAAACGCTCCCCAGCTAAGCAGACAAAAGGAAGGTTTTGCACCTTCACTGTGCAGGCGTGGGACTGACGCCCGGCTCATCAAATCAATGGGTTAGTTACCTTTGGGGATCTGGACCTAAGCGACATGCCCAAGGTCACACAAGGCATCAGTGGCAGAGCCGGGAATTGCCTCCGGCTTCCCTGAGACCCAATCCTCAGCTCCCCATCTGGCCTGGGCCAGCCACTGCTCCTCCTTCAGCACCCCCACTTGTACCCCTTCCTCTCTAAAACCCAGCGCCTGGCAAGCCGCTCCCACCACCAGCCTGGACACAGCCGGTCCGTGGCCAGTGAGCTCCAGGAAGCCACACACGAGGCTTGGAAATGGGTGGGTGCAGGCGGCTTTCGCTGAGGGTATGGGAGGGGGAGGAATCGGGGCATTGGGGAGAAGGATTTAGCAGCTGGGGGAGGATTTGGGTGCGGCTGGAAGGGGTCAGAGCAGGGGGAGAGGTCAGAAGTGCAGCCACTTTCTTGGCACATCCCTGGGCCTCGTGATCACAGCTGGTCTGTCCTGCTCCCCCCGTGGCTCTCCATGCCAGGCCACTCGGTCCTGGACTCAGGCTGTGGCGGACGGACACTGGGCCCATGCGAAATAGAGCGATCAAGGGTCAGAGGTCACAGCCCCAACGCCCCATCAAGGCACCGGGACTCCACCGCTTCCCCTCGACACCCTCTGAGAAAAGGTAGGAGGGAAGGTCGGCCAGAGACATCAGACCCCCCAGCACATGGCTGGGCACCCACGGGCCCAGGGGCTCCCCAGCCCGGTTCACAGCTCTGCATCTCAGGGTGGGGCCGGGAGCCAGAAATGCAACTAAGTCACCCCAGCCTCAGCCCAGTCCCCGGGAATCCCCAGAAGACCGGCAGAGTGAGGGGTGTGCTGGGACTCAGCGGGGCTCATTATGGCCCTGGGAAATGGCCCTGGGGTGAGCCCGGGGATCTGCTGCTCCCAGCACAGGATGGGGAAGGCCAGGCATTGCAAAGAGCTACCCGGGGGGCACTGGCATCTGCAGTCCTGAAGGGAGGCAAGGTAGGGTCTGAATGTATGTCCAAGCCTGTCCCCATGCGGAGGGAGGGTCTATATATCCCCAGGCTCCACCCCCATGTGCAGGGAGGAGCTATATACCACAGGGCTCCACCCCCCTGCAGGGGGAGGAGCTAGATAAACCTGGGACCCCACCCCCATAGGGGGGAGTAGCTCTGCTCTAATGCAGGGGGAGGAACTCTCTGCCCTCCAGGGGTCCCACCCCGAACCAGGGGCAGGAGCTAGTCTGAACTGAGGAAGTGCTATGGGGCGACCCACAGCCAATCACCGTTCGTTCCTTCCCCATCCGCCGTCACTGCGGAGTTGGCGGGTCACTGTGGGTTTCTGCAGGGACGTGCTCAGCACCCTCCTCCAAGACCTCCTGCCCTACACACCCATCTGCACCTTCCTCCTGTGCCCGCTCTCCCCCACCCCCCGGCTTCCTTCCGCTGCCAGCTACGCCCGGCAGCCCTGCGGGGGTGCTGCCGACAGCTGGGCTAAGGTAGCAGTGCCATGCATCACAGCTACCCCTTCCGGCCCACCTGGCCCCGGCCCCAGCATCTGTCCCAGTCAGGCCTCCTCATCTGCATGGCGCCAACCTGCCCGGCTGCAGGAGGGTAATTAAAAGGCTGCCGCAGCTCCCTGGATACCACCGACAAGCTGCTGGCATTGCACTGCCAGCCGGGCTGCCCCCTGACCCTGCTTCCACGCACGGAGGAGCTTTCATTCCTAATTAGGCTTTTAATCAAATGCAGGGAAATAACCAAGGGGGGGAGGGAGCCCGCAGGCACTGTTTCCAGACTCAGA
The DNA here is from genome assembly GCF_965140295.1 of Lepidochelys olivacea. Taxonomy (NCBI): domain Eukaryota; kingdom Metazoa; phylum Chordata; order Testudines; family Cheloniidae; genus Lepidochelys; species Lepidochelys olivacea. Next base: position 21,228,466 of record NC_140427.1, read on the forward strand.
TCTGCCACCGGGAGGGCCCAGCTCCCCGGATCCCCAGCCCGTATCGCCCTTTCCACCCTGCAGGAAGGGAGACCCCTCCGCCCCCAGTATTAGCCGCTGGCATGTGCTCTGCAGGGCAGATGGCACACTGGGCACCAGCCTCTCCCAAGCACCCAACACTCACCCGGTCACCTTAAACACATGGCCGGATTTTCGAGCGGTGGCATTTTACAGCCACTTAGCCCTGGGCATAAGGGCAGCAGGGAATCAGGCCATTAACCGCCATCATTCACATCCTCTGCTCTGGAGGGGCACAGAAGGGGGCAGGGCACGGAGCCACGGAAGATGGGGACGAGAACAGAACACATTCCAGGTGAAGGTGGGACCTGAGGGGTCTCAGGTGGGTAGTGGGGAGACTCAGAGCTAGGAGAATGAGGGGCTCTGGGTGGACACTACGAGGGAAGCTTGCCCAGCATCTGTCCACACCCAGCCGGTGCTCTCAGCCCCTTGCTTTCCTGAGCACTCTACAATCACCCATCAAGCTTTTAAATCGACAACAGAATAAAAACCTGCCGCTACCACAGATTGTGACCCAGCAGCTGGGCTGGGGTGCGACGGGGAAGAGATAACGGAGTGCGTGCCACGGACGCCATTGGCAAGAATTCCCAAACGAGTCTGCAGCCAGCCTGGACCCAGCACCCAGGCAAAGTGCCCAAGTGCACCAGTGGGTAACCCACAGAGGGCACCATCATGCTGGCTGGGCCAATGCCCAAGTGCGGCTTCTCCCCAGTGTCTGTACACTCTGAGCCATGGCTCTGGCTTGCAAAAGGACGCTGGCACCCGGGACCCAGATCCCACTATATGCAATTGGCTTAGCTGGCATTGCAAACTCCCCATCAAGGCCTTGCTCCTCTTGTAATTAGCAAGCGATGCCTGTGAGCGATTCCTCTCCTGTCCACCATGCTGCGGGAAGCCCTGGTGGAGTCTTAGCCCAAAGGGAGCAAGAATTCATCCACTAGCCTAGCAGGGAGCTTTAATTAAGCAAATGCACAGTCTCTTCCCACACTCTCATGTCCCCCCTTAATCTCCTCTTTTCCACACTAAACATACCCAGCTCCTTCAGCCTTTGCTCCTATGGCTGCCATTCCATCCCTTTGATCATCTTTGTCGCTCGCCTCTATATCCCCTCCAGTTTCTCCACATCCTTTCTACGCATTGGTGATCAAAACTGGTCACAGGAGTCCAGCTGAGGCCTAACCAGGGCTGAGTAGTGCGGGACTATCACCTCCTGTGACTTGCACGCTACGACTCTGTTAATGCCACCTGAAATTGCATTTGGTTTTTTTTTTTGCAACAGCATCGCATTGCGGACTCATGTCGAGGTTGTGATCCATCACAGCTCCCAGATCCTTCTCAGCAGTGCTGCTGCCAAGCCAATTAGCCCCCATTCTGTATTTGTGCATTTGGTTTTTCTTCTCTAAGTGTAGGACCTTACATTTGTCTTTGTTAAATTTCATTTTGTTGTCTAGCCCAGTTCTCCAGTTTATCATGATCCCTCTGAATTTTAGCTCTACCCTCCAAAGGGTTGGCAGCTCCCACTGACTTTGTGTCATCTGCAGATTTGATCGGTGTGCTCTCCATTCCTACATCCAGGTTATTAATAAAGCTGTTAAACATCAGACCCAAAACAGATCCCAGTGGAACCCCACCTGAGACCTTCCTCCAATCTGACATCATTCCATTCATAGGTGACTCTTTGTTTGTGGTTGTTTAACCAATTATGTATCCACCTAATGGTAGTTCCATCAAGCCTGCATTTTTCCAGCTTATGTGTCAGAATGTCATGGCCTTGCTCTGGCCCCACTCCAGGGCCAGCCTACAGGGAGAACGAGCAACAGGCCACCCAGGGCCATGACAATGAGAAGATGTTTTAGGTTAGACTGATAGACTGACCTGAGTTAAGATGCTCTGTTTACATGTTAACTATGTATCTAATAAAGACTGTTGTTAAGTCACTAGCAATTAATTATTATTAAGATTAGTGGGACACTTGAATATAAAACAACAGGTACCAGGAGTGAAGGAAATGATAAAAAGAACTGAAAGAATTAAAAAACCAACAACCACCTGAGGTGAAAGTTATTCAGCAGTGAAAACAAGTTTGAATGAAATAAGATGGATCAATTAAGAGTTTCCCCGTTTCTAAAAATGTCAAAACATGCTGCCGAATAATGGCCAAGGTTTAAACAAGACTTTAGTTTATTTCTGAGGGCATCGGGATCTGCTCAGAAGGAAGATGGACAAAAGATTGCCAACTTCTTGAATATTCAGGCACTGAAGCAGTTTCCTTATATAATTAATTGGAGCTTCATGGTAAAGAACGAGCTGTCTAGGAGTTTGTCTTAATAAAAATAGAGGAATACAGTTTACCGAAAAGAAAAGAAACATTTAAAAGACAAGGTGGGTGAGGTAATATTTTTTATTGGACCAACTTCTGTTGGTGAGAAAGAGACAAGTTTTCCAGCTTATACCTGAAGAAGAGCGCTGTGTAAGCCCGAAACTTGTCTCTGTCACCAACAGAAGTTGGTCCAATAAAAGATATTCCCTCAACCATCTTGTCTCTCCGACATCCTGGGACCAACACGGCAACAGTAATGCATACATTTGAAAGATTTTTCAGTTTCACTCAAGAAATCAAATGGTGGAAGAGATTTTTGAACTGTTTTTAACAGATCTAAAGATAAGGAGTCAGATGGGTAATTTCCAGACCCTATCTGAGTCAATGATAAGAGATCAAATTGCGATGGCTATAGAAGATCTCAGTGTAAGAAACAGATCATTAAAAGAGCCAGATCTAAATCTGGAAAGAGCAGTGGAATTTGCCAAACTGCTGAACTGAATCAACAACTACAGCACATTTTAGAAAGAAAACAAACTGACCTGAACATAGACTCAATGAGAAAAAGTGAAAAACGAGTCTGTGAAGGAAACCAGAGTGGAAGTATTAAAGTTAAAACACATGAGCACATGAAAGAATGTTCTAGATGTGGAAGGAGCCCCGACCTAGAAACTGCCCAGCATATGGTCAGACCTGTCATATCTGCAAGAAGCAGAATCATTTTGCAAAAGGTTATAACCCGAGAAGCCTGGAAAAACTTAGAAATATACGTTTAGTTCCAAATTCAAAAGTCTTAGGGCATGGCTGTACTAGAGAACTTACAGCAGTGCAGCTGGGCTGATGGACCTGTTCCGCTGTAAGATCTCTAATGCAGCCGATCTAAGCCGACAGGAGATTTTTTTCCCTCAGTGGTATCCTTTGGGCCAGCTCTTGCGCCCTCTGGTGCCGTGTGCTCATGCGCCGGTATAAGGGGCCCGGCCTGGCTCGCACCCTCTCAGTTCCTTCTTGACGACAACCTCCAACAGAGGGGCAGGAGGGTGGGTCGTGGAATGGACGTGAGCAACACATCTTGAAGAACAACAGTTACAGAAAGGTTGGTAACCATTTTTGCTTCTCCGAGTGCTTACTCATGTCCATTCCACGTTAGGTGACTCCCAAGCGGTACCCAAGGATGTGGGCTCAGAGATCAAGGACATGCAGATTGCAGCACTGCCCTACCAAACCTGGCATCATCTCTAGATTGCTGGGTGATGGCCTAGTAGGAGGAGAAGGTACGTACCAACGACCAGGTCGCTGCTCTGTAGATATCTTGGATCGGGACCTGGGCCAGAAACACGATTGACAAAGCCTGAGCTCTCATCAAATGGGTGGTCAAGATGGCAGGAGGCGGGCTGCCAGCCTGCCCATAGCATGTACGGATGCAGGAAGTGATCCAGGATGAAATTCCCTGGCCTGCCGAGACAAGAGAAGTTGTTCCAGTGACTGTCACGGGCAGTAAGAAGGAACTGAGAGGGTGCAGGACCAGCCGGGCCCCTTATGAGCACCAGAGGACACTAGTGTCCCCCCGACGGATACCACTGAGGGAAAAAATCTCCAGCAATTGTGCTTGTGGCATGCGCACACCGAACGGGGAGTGGACGTGAGCAAGCACTTGAAAAAGAACATTTGTTTCTGGGTAATTTGAAACAGAATCACTCTGTGAACCACCCTGTGGGCTGCAAAGTTACACTATCTACTAATGGAACATTTATTTCATATGTAATAGACACAGGTCCACAAGCTAATGTTACTTCAGAAGAAATTATAACATTTGTCTGTAGTAAGAGAACAAATACAAATTAATTTACGATCTTATAGTGGTGAAAAAATTCCTGTTATGGCTATTTGTAAATTACAGGTCAAAGTTAAAGATAATTTAGAAAACACACGATTTCTAGTAGTTAAAGGACAAAACATTTCCATTTGAGGCTTAAAAGCATGTTTACTGCTAAATCTAATTGGTGGAATTCAGACTCTTCAGGGTTCTCCAACACTGGAAATAGAAAATCAATTTACAGAGTTAGTCACTGGCATTAGTAAATTGGATACAATACGTAAAATGAAACAAAGAAACCAATAACATATGCAACTAGAAAAATACCCTTAGCTTTAAGAACTAGAGTACAAAAGGAATGGGAAAGATTAGTTCATCTAGATATAATTAAAAGAGTGGAAGGGCTGACTGAGTGGATGAATTCATTCGTAATAGTAGAAAAGAATGATGGATTCTTATGTTTATGCTTAGCTCCAAAAGACTTACATAAGTACGTTAAAAGGGAACATTTGAAAATACCTACCAGGAAAGAAATATTTGGATAAATGTCAAGAGCAAAATACTTTTAGATGCTTCAAATGGATTTTGGCAGATACCGTTGGAGCAAGAAAGTCAATTGCTATGTACATTTAACATACCTTTTGGATGTTAGTGCTTTAAAAGATTACTTTTTGGATTACATTGAGTTCCAGAGGCATTTCATAGAGCAATACAAAAGAGTTTTGAAAACATAGATGGCACGCCAAGTGTACATGGATGATATAATAATATGGAGAAGAACTTTAGAAGAGCATAATAGAAGATTAGCTGAAGCATTATCTAGAGCAAAAGAAGCAGGATTGAAACGTAACTAAAATAAATATAGATTCAAAGTGCAAGAATGAACATTTCGAGGAGAAAAACTCACCAGCCAGGGATTACAGATTGATCCACAGTGAATACAACCCATTGATAATATTGCTTACCCACAAGATTAGAAGTCATTACAGAAAGTTTTGAGTACAGCTACATTTATAGAAAAATACATACCTAACCTCACAGTAAAAACAACACAATTAAGGGCTTTGTTTTGTAAAAAATAATCAGAGGGAAGGGAACTGGTAATATCAACAAGAATTAAAGTAGCTTAAACAACTAATAAAAACAGCTCCAGTAGTAAAACGATTTGTTGGTAACAAACTTACAAAATTGTCTTCAGATGCAACCTAACAAGGCCTAGGAGCAGTTTCATTACAAAAATATGGTGACCTATGAAAACCAGTTGCTTATGCACGTACAGCCATGTCGGAAACAGAATGTCAGTACACTCAAATACAGGAGGAGGCTTGAGCACTGGTTTTTGCATGCAGAAGATTTCCTATATTTATATATGGTAGATCAGTACTAGCAGAAACAGATCATAAACCATCAGTGAATATTCCAGACATATCACCTCAGTTAAAAAGATGTTTTTTTTCAATTGCATTTATATGATTTTAAATTAGAACATCAGCCAGGCAAATCATGAATTGTTGCCGATACTCTTTCTAGAGCTTATCATAGAATCATAGAATATCAGAGTTGGAAGGTCATCTAGTCCAACGCCCTGCCCAGAGCAGGACCAATCCCAACTAAATCATCCCAGCCAGGGCTTTGTCAAGCCTGACCTTAAAAACTTCTAAGGAAGGGGATTCCACCACCTCCCTAGGTAATGCATTCCAGTGTTTCACCACCCTCCTAGTGAAAAAGTTTTTCCTAATATCCAACCTAAATCTCCCCCACTGCAACTTGAGACCATTACTCCTTGTCCTGTCATCTGCTACCACTGAGAATAGTCTAGATCCATCCTCTTTGGATCCACCTTTCAGGTAGTTAAAAGCAGCTATCAAATCCCCCCTCATTCTTCTCTTCCGTAGACTAAACAATCCCAGTTCCCTCAGCCTCTCCTCATAAGTCATGTGTTCCAGTCCCCTAATTATTTTTGTTGCCCTTCGCTGGACTCTCTCCAATTTATCCACATCCTTCTTGTAGTGTGGGGCCCAAAACTGGACACACTACTCCAGATGAGGCCTCCCCAATGTCGAATAGAGGGGAACGATCACGTCCCTCCATCTGCTGGCTATGCCCCTACTTATACAGCCCAAAATGCCATTGGCTTTCTTGGCAACAAGAACACACTGTTGACTCATATCCAGCTTCTCGTCCATTGTAACCCCTAGGTCCTTCTCTGCAGAACTGCTGCCTAGCCATTCGGTCCCTAGTCTGTAGCGATGCATTGGATTCTTCCATCCTAAGTGCAGGACTCTGCACTTGTCCTTGTTGAACCTCATCAGATTTCTTTTGGCCCAATCCTCTAATTTGTCTAGGTACCCTCTGTATCCTATCCCTACCCTCCAGCGTATCTACCTCTCCTCCCAGTTTAGTGTCATCCGCAAACTTGCTGAGGGTGCAATCCACACCATCCTCCAGATCATTAATGAAGATATTGAACAAAACCGGCTCCAGGACCGACCCTTGGGACACTCCGCTAGATACCGGCTGCCAACTAGACATGGAGCCATTGATCACTACCCGTTGAGCCCGACAATCTAGCCAACTTTCTACCCACCTTGTAGTGCATCCATCCAGCCCATACTTCTTTAACTTGCTGACAAGAATACTGTGGGAGACCGTGTCAAAAGCTTTGCTAAAGTCGAGGAATAACACGTCCACTGTTTTCCCTTCATCCACAGAGACAGTTATCTCATCATAGAAGGCAATTAGATTAGTCAGCATGACTTTCCCTTGGTGAATCCATGCTGACTGTTCCTGATCACTTTCTTCTTGTCTAAGTGCTTCAGAATTGATTCCTTGAGGACCTGCTCCATGATTTTTCCGGGGACTGAGGTGAGGCTGACTGGCCTGTAGTTCCCAGGATCCTCCTTCTTCCCTTTTTTTAAAGATTGGCACTACATTAGCCTTTTTCCAGTCTTCCGGGACTTCCCCCGATGGCCATGAGTTTTCAAAGATAATGGCCAATGGCTCTGCAATCACAGCCGCCAATTCCTTTAGCACTCTTGGATGCAACGCATCCGGCCCCATGGACTTGTGCACGTCCAGTTTTTCTAAATAGTACCGAACCACTTCTTCCTTCACAGAGGGCTGGTCACCTCCTCCCCATGCTGTGCTGCCCAGTGCAGTAGTCTGGGAGCTGACCTTCTTTGTGAAGACAGAGGCAAAAAAAGCATTGAGTACATTAGCTTTTTCCACATTCTCTGTCACTAGGTTGCCTCCCTCATTCAGTAAGGGGCCCACACTTTCCTTGGCTTTCTTCTTGTTGCCAACATACCTGAAGAAACCCTTCTTGTTACTCTTAACATCCCCCGCTAGCTGCAACTCCAGGTGTGATTTAGCCTTCCTGATTTCATTCCTACATGCCCGAGCAATATTTATATACTCATCCCTGGTCATTTGTCCAATCTTCCACTTCTTGTAAGCCTCTTTTTTGTGTTTAAGATCAGCAAGGATTTCACTGTTAAGCCAAGCTGGTCGCCTGCCATATTTACTATGATGTAACCAATGCAATTAAAAAGAGATGATGTGGTTGTGATGTTACACCCCATATTCTTCATCGAAATATGGTTAGGATATGAATACGGCATAACTAAGATATACTTTATGCAAGATGGCTCCTGTAAGAGATCACTGGAAAGGTTCTGATTTACCGAATGTGATTATCCTATTTGTATGCATGTATCATTTCTGTAACTGAAGTTAGGAATATTGACTATGTAACAATTACAACTCTGTGTGTAGTTGGGGAAATGCCCACCAGACAGTAAGCAATCAGACTTAATGAGCCATTAGAAAAAGACAATGAGTCTTTGAAGATGTGGATCTCCCACCTGCCTGGAGTTCCTTCCTGTGGACACTGCAAATAAACCTGGTCTCATAGTTGCTTTGACGCTACAAGGTCAGGTTATAAGATCACCTGATACAAAATACCACGTTGGACACTGCTGGTACTTTTCCTCTGTAGGGGGATGGGGATCAAACAAAGGTTTCCCGCTTTAGGTAAATCCTTTTTAAGGCTGGGGAGGGGTTTAATCTGGTCTCTCCTCCACTGTGTACCCAAGAAGAAAGACCACAAAAAGTATCTGGAAGGAAAAAGGAACTAACCTGAGAGGAAAGGCTGGGGTGAGTCCAGACTGAGACAGGGGTCCAGTCTGTAAGAAGAAATAACTGGAACTCTGAGCTACAGAAACTCTGCAACTTGCCTAAAGTAACATTTAGGGTGAGAAATTACTTCTTGAAACCAGTCTCTTTAAGATCTTAAGTTTAGTATGCGTGATTTGTTTTATTTGCTCAGCAATCTGATTTGTTCTGTTTGCTATCCCTTATCACTTAAAATCTGCCTTTAACAGTTAATAAATTTGTTTTGTTTATTATTAAACCCAGTTTATGTAATTTCTAAGAAGTTGTGCATATCTCTCTTCACATTAAGGGAGAAGATGAATTTTTATGAGCTTGCGCTGTGCAGACCTTTCTATACAGCGCAAGACAGCATTATTTTGGGTTTACGAACTCAAGCTACATTCAGGACTGGTAACTATCTAGCAGCTGCAGAACATTTGATATGTGTGTGTGTGTATATACATAGGTATTAGATATTAGTTATTGGCCATAAATCAAATTGTGTTATTATAATAAACGTGACATCTTGTCTTGTGCCCTGTAACGATCCTGTGCAGTTTTGTCTGTATAACAAAAGGGGGTGTGCACGTGAGTGCTGGCTGAATCGTCTCACACAGAACTGACTTCAGTCTGTATCTACAGCTGGGTGTGGACCTAACTGTGTGTGTGGGCGCTGCAAGAGGCCGGAGACCCCTACTTCAGCAAAACAGGGAGAGGGAATCCAGGCTGGTGGAGCAGGAGGGGCTCAGTGAAACCTCAGTACAACAAGTGGCATCCCAGAAAGGGGGTCTAACCCGTCGCAGTGGTGCATGTAGATGTACTTAAAATTTGTTCCTTTATCATAAAGTGTATAGAAAGAACTTATTCAAGCAACTAGAAAGGATGGGAATTTACACTGGGTTGTTACAGCTATTCAAAAAGGATATAATACAAAAATGATACTGAAGCCATAAAATCAATTGTTTCAAGACTTATCAGTAATTGAAGGAATTCTGTATAAGGGTAATAGAGTAGTAATTCCTTCATGGTTAATAGCAGAGGTGTTGGAATGCATATATGAGGGACATTTGGTATAGAAAAATGTAAACGTAGAGCAAAAGAAGTTCTGTATAGGCCACAAATTAATTGAAACAGAGAATTATACAAAAGAATGTGATACATGTTAAAAATGTAGAAATGATCAGTCTCAACACCTCTGACATTTATTCAAGAAAACTTGAGACCTTGGTCTAAAATAGGTCTAGATCTATTTGAATATATAAAGGACAAGCATATGTTATGCTTCTTGATTATTTTTCACGTTTTCCTGAAATATCCATACAAGAAAACACATGTGCCAAACAAGGCACTAATAAAATCAATCAATTTTTGCAAGTCATGGCACTCCTAATACGGTAATGACAGATAATGGGTCTCAATTTCACAGCCAAAAGTTCAAAAGTTTTGCCACTGCATACAATTTCAAACCTATTGCTTCAAGTCCGGGTTACCTACAATCAAATGAGCTAGTTGCAAATGGCATTAAAATAGTAAAGAGAATACCAACAAAAGCTCAAGAAACAAATACTGATTTATATTTGGCATTATTAAATTATAGAACTTTGCCATTACACCAGGATTCATCACCTGCACAGTTGTTATTTAACAGAAGGCTTAGAAACAGATTACATATGTTTATTCGGGAAGGATATAAAGAAAGGAATAAGTATAAATATCAGTTGAGTTTGTATCAAAAGCATCATTCTGATAGATTTCAGAGTAGCAGCCGTGTTAGTCTGTATCCACAAAAAGAAAAGGAGGATTTGTGGCACCTTAGAGACTAACCAATTTATTTGAGCGTAAGCTTTCGTGAGCTACAGCTCTCTTCATCGGATTCTGATAGAGGATCACATAAATGACCTTATTTGAACCCTAATGATAGTGTATGTATCTATAATGGGAGAAACTGGGCTCAGAAAACCACAGGAACAAAAAACGCAGCACAAGGGATTTACAAGAGACATAAGAACAGTTACACTGGGTCAGATCAATGGTCCATTTAGCCCAGTATCCCATCTCCTGACAGGTGCTTCAGAGGGAATGAACAGAACAGGGCAATTATCAAGTGATCCATCCCCTGTTGTCCAGTCCCAGCTTCTGGCAAGTCAGAGGCTTAGGGACACCCCTGATCATCTTGGCTAATACCCATTGATGGACTTATCCTCCTGTGATGTTACTGACATGAACTGGGATTTTCCGGTTATGATTATGCTATCTCTATGTATGTATCATTTTTGTATTTGAAGTTATGAATATGGGCTATGTACTTCTATCTCAAACGTATTTGATTCCACGTAGCCTCAGAGAAGCATTTGGTGAGCTTCTTGAGAAAGGAAGTGCCCAATCAAGAAACACTTAATTGACAATGGACCTTGGGAGACGCCAATCCATATCTGAGCTTTCCTGGGAACGTTCAAACTAACATGTAAACAATGGCGTCGGCCTGTAAAGAACTGAGTGATGCATGGACATGTGATTTGCCCATGTGACTCCAGACTCCATCTTGCTGTGATTTTCCACAGTCAGAACAAAGGGGTGTCCTTCCACGGGCAGAGAATATAAAAGGCCCTGAAAAACCCTCCATCTTGTCTTCAATCCTGCTTCTGACCTCTCGAGGAACCCTGCTGCAAACTGAAGCTCTGAACAAAGGACCGATGACTCATCCCAGCTGTGGATGTTCTCCAGAGACTTGATTTGTACCTGCAGTTTACTCCATCACTGCTACAAGCCTGAACCAAGAACTTGGTCATGACTGTATGTCATTGATTCCATTGAACCAATTTTAGTTCTTACCTATATCTTTTTCGTTTTATGAATAAACCTTTAGATTTTAGATTCTAAAGGACTGGCAACAGTGTGATTTGTGGGTAAGATCTGATTTGTATATTGACCTGGGTCTGGGGCTTGATCCTTTGGGATCGTGGGAACCTTTTTTCTTTTACTGGGACATTGGTTTTCATAACCATTCGTCCTCATAACGAGTGGCACTGGTGGGGATACTGGGAAACTGGAGTGTCTAAGGGAATTGCTTGTGTGATTTATGGTTAGCCAGTGGGGTAAAACCAAACTCCTCTCTGTCTGGCTGGTTTGGTGTGCCTTAGAAGTGGAGAAACCCCAGCCTTGGGCTGTACTTGCCCTGCTCTAAGCAATTTGTCCTAAACTGATACTCTCAGAAGTGTCTCACCAAAGGCCGCATCGTTACACCTTCATGAACATATCCAATTCTTCTTTCAACCCAGGTATAGTCTGGCCTTCACAATACCTTATGACGCCATGACTAATAAAGGGCAAGCATAGACACAAAATCAGCAACATCTGCAATCGTTACCCAGAAGTCCAGGCGAAACTGGAAAAAGAAATGAGATAAAATACAGCAATGACAGCAGTGAGAGCACGAAAATGCCACCAGAGCTCTGTGTAAGCTCACAAACTTGTCCCTTTCGCCGACAGAAGCTGGTCCGATAAAAGATTCCCTCCCCCACCTTGGCTCTCTAACATCCTCAGACTGATACAGCCTCAAGACTGCATACGGCATTGCTCTAATAATAAGAACAACTTCTGGAATACAGGGAATGTAGCAGGTAGACACTCCGTGCGTCACAGGCGTCCTGGTAAAAGACTTATAGAAAACCGGTACGATCAGTCTGATACAGGCGGACGAATGCATTGGTTCTAAAATAAACCTAACGGAAAAGAGATGTGGAATCACTGCGGCTTTGAGCCAATGACTAGCCTCTCTGGAGCGTGGGAGCTGACAGTGGGAGGAGGCAGCTGGTTTCAGGTTATACCGATAGACGGGTAAAGATGCTCTGTCTGTACGTTACCTATGCTTCTAATCAACACTGTTGTTAAGTTGCTAGCAATGAACTATTATTAGCTACTAGCTATTAGCTAATTACTGGTGATTACTTGAATGTAAAACAAGCCAGTGCTTTCCTGGCTGGGGAGAGGAATAGAATCATAGAATTGGAAGGGACCTCAAGAGGTCGTCTAATCCAGTCCCCTGCACTCAAGGCAGGATTAAGTATTATCTAGACCATCCCTGACAGGTGTTTGTCCAACCTGCTCTTAAAAATCCCCAATAATGGAGATTCCACAACCTCCCTAGGCAATTTATTCCAGTGCTTAACCACCCTGGCAGTTAGGAAGTTTTTCCTAATGTCCAACCTAAGTCTCCCTTGCAGCAATTTAAGCCCATTGCTTCTTGTCCTATTCTCAGAGGTTAAGGAGAACAATTTCTCTCTCCTCCTTGTAACAACCTTTTATGTACTTGAAAACTGTTACCATGTCCCCTCTCAGTCTTCTCTTTTCCAGACTAAACAAACCCAATTTTTTCAATCTTCCCTCATAGGTCATGTTTTCTAGATCTTTCATCATTTTTGTTGCTCTTCTCTGGACTTTCTCCAGTTTGTCCACATCTTTCCTGAAATGTGGTGCCCAGAACTGGACACAATACTCCAGTCGAAGCCTAATCAACAGGGAGTAGAGGAGAAGAATTACTTTTCGTATCTTCCTTACAACACTCCTGCTAATACAGCCCAGAATGATGTTTGATTTTTTTGCAACAGCGTTACACTGTTGACTCATATTTAGCTTGTGATCCACTATGACCCCCAGATCCCTTTCCGCAGTACTTCTTCCTAGGCAGTCATTTCCCATTTTGTATGTGTGCAACTGATTGTTCCTTCCTAAGTGGAGTACTTTGCATTTGTCCTTATTGAATTTCATCTTATTTACTTCAGATGATTTTTCCAGTTTGTCCAGATCATTTTGAATTTTAATCCTATCCTCCAAAGCACTTGCAAGTCCTCCCAGCTTGGTATCATCCACAAACTTTATAAGTGTACTCTCTATGCCATTATCTAAATCACTCATGAAGGTATTGAACGGAACCAGACCCAGAACCAATCCCTGCAGGTCCCCACTCGTTATGCCTTCCAGCGTGACTGTGAACCACTGATCACTACTCTCTGGGAACAATTTCCCAACCAGTTATGCACTCACCTTATAGTAGCTCCATCTAGGTTATATTTCCTTAGCTTGTTTATGAGACGGTCATGTGAGACAGTATCAAAAGCCTTACTAAAGTGAAGATATACCACATCTACCGCTTCCCCCTATCCACAAGGCTTGTTACCCTGTCAAAGAAAGCTATCAGGTTGGTTTGACCTGATTTGTTCTTGACAAATCCATGCTGACTGTTATTTATTGCCTTATTATCTTATAGGTGTTTGCAAATTGATTGCTTAATTATTTGCTCGATTACCTTACCGGGTACAGAAGTTAAGCTGGCTGGTCTGTAATTCCCCGGGTTGTCCTTATTTCCCTTTTTATAGATGGGCACTAGATTTACCCTTTTCCAGTCTTCTGGACTGTCTCCCGTCTTCCATGACTTTTCAAAGATAATCGCTAATGGCTCAGATATCTCCTCAGTCAGCTCCTTGAGTAGTCTAGGATGTATTTCATCAGGCCCTGGTGATTTGAAGACATCTAAGTAATTTTTGACTAGTTCTTTCCCTATTTTCCCTCCCTCCCACAAGGGCCGGGAGGTAGGGAAAGAGGGCCGTCCCCAAAATGACTCGCCGATCTCTGCCTGTTTTTATTTAATGTTTATAAGACAGCAGGTTGCAAAGGGCACAGGCAGGATTGGGGCCCTGCTGTGCCGGGTGCTGTGCAGACACACTGGAAGTCACAGCCCTTGCCCCCAGAAGTTCACCCCCCATCTGCCCATAGATCCCCTTATCTCTCTAGCTCCATACATGCCCACCTGTCTGTCTGTCTCGCTACCGTAACAGCACGGGTTGACCTCTGTGATTTGAACACCGAGGCCTGGAATGGAGCCCAGCCTTCACACTCGTGCAGCAGCATCGGGGGGAATAAGACAGACAGAAACGCGGAATCTCCACTGCAGGGGTCATGCAGCCAGCACTGCCTGGGCCTCATGCAGTGGGCAGTGCTGGGGGCAGAGCCTGGAGGAAAACTCGGCTCTGCTCCTGAGCCATGGGCGAGTGCAGTTGATGCAGTGCAAAGGAGGATGCGGTCCGTGGCTGCTGAGTTGAACTGGGGCGAGAGGGGGCTAAGGAGGCTCCTGTCCTGTCTCTGTGCCCCTGTGCTGCCCCCCGCAGAGACTCGCTTGGTGTTTAACAGCCTGGCGTCCTAAGTGCTCTAAAATCCACACACTGACTCAGACTGTCTGGAAAATCACAGTCCCTCATAAGGGCCTGGGCTAGGGCTTAGGGTCCAAATTTGGGGGCAACTGAGCAAGGAGTTCCCAAGATACAACCTCCCCCCCAAAATATCACCTGACATCGTTTTCTGGTTCTGACATCTTGCTTTGCACACACGTGGGGCTCGAGCTATGGCTCTGATCCCCCCACAACCGATGAGCCCTTATGGCGTTGGAGGGTCCAGGCGCAGAGATTAGTCTGGATCCCTGTTAGATGCTCCCCAGTTAAAGGAAATGCCACCCATGCACCCACCTCCAGTCACTGCCCCCTTCCCCTGGGAGCTGAGGGGGTGCTGGCTCTTGGAGACGCCGCACTCCCTTTGCTTTTGCGCCACTCTGAACTGTTGCCTGCTGCTGAATTTCAGCCTTCACTTCATAGTCAGAGGAAGGGTCTGGCTCTTATGGCTGCAGCGATGCCAATCCTTGAGATAATTCACAGCTTTGCTTAACGCCCCAGTTCCTGGAGGCATGGGATCGCGGCTTACAGTTAAAGAAGGAAGTTTCTAGCTCCCATGATGGCAGAGAAAAGCTTGAAAAGCTGCCCCAGGGGCACCCTAAAGGCTCCAAAACCAGAAGACAAATAAACTGAGCCCCACATTTGTGAATTTTTCTAAAAAAATAATCTCATGATTTTAAGGCAATCTCATGCTTATTATTATTATTAATTTTCTTAATTGTGATGGTGTAAGCTTTGGGGTTGGCCACACTGTGCTCGTAAAGAGTGCTTTCCAAGAGGAGCTGAATGTAAACTGGTGCCCAGCTGCCTGCCTGAGTCTGCAGACAGACCGTTCCAGCGCTTGGGCAGCTGCTCTTTGCTTTGCCAAGCTGCAGCAGAGCGCAGCTCACAAGGCTCTGCTCTGTCAGGCAGTCAGGAAATTGTCAGGAATCGGGTGGGTGTTTGGACTCGAGCGGATGGACGGCTGTGAAACTAGCCCATGCCACTGCTGCAGCTGGACGGACCACCGCCAAATGCGAAGATGTGCCAGGGACACCAGATCAAAAGCCAAGACAGCAAGAAGTTCCTCAGATCCTTGTCTTGCAACCTAACCCCATGACCACCTTCCCTGCCCCTAGGGGGGCCACCAGATCCAGAAGCCTGGTGGCCTCCTTGCAGGGCACCACACACACACTTCAAAGCAGGGGTCAGACTGGTGTTTTTATTGGGCATGCAGCCTCTGCAGTCACACTTGCATCCCTTTGTCAGAAGGGATTTCAAAGAGCTCCACAGGAATTCACACCATCTGTGCATATAATAAACTGATTAGGAATTCAGTGCCCTAAGGGGAAAAGCCCAAGTTTCCTTTCCCTCACTCTTCCTGCAGGCACTAGGGCTGCGGGCTATTTCTCCCTCTCTCCCTTCCCCCTCTACAGTATTTCCGAGGGACCTATCGCCATGGTAGCTAGAGAGCTGTATCTTACAGCCGTGCAATTCAGCAGTGCGCATGCAGACGTGGACACCTGTGCAATCTAGCGGGGTGCATGCAAGTCGTGCAGTTGCATACAGATGTGCAGTGCTGCAGCGTGCGGGTGCATACAGATGTGTAAGCCTGCCATGTGACCACTGTTGGGTACTCTTCGTGCGCAGAAGGGTGTTGGCTGAAGGCTGCCAGGCTCTGTGAGGCGGGCTGACTCGCCATCCCCACCCCCACAAACAACTGCATTTCACATAATATGCGCATTTAGCTTCCAGCTGGACCAGTCAGCCAGAGCAGAGACGTGCTCCATGTGTGAGGACATGCTCAGCCAGTGCTGGGTGACCGATATCAGGAGGAGAAATGGAAAGCATTGCTTTCAGTCTGTAGCTCAGCCCTGCCAGGTGCATATGCAGGGAGTCATCTCCCACCCTTCAGAGGCCTGATCTGATCAGTGTAATCACCCTCCCTCTGGATGTCCCAAAGCCGCTCCGAAGGGCAGGGGACCAGGGAATTCCAGGGACCCCTGATGCGGAGTGTTCCTTCCGTATGGTCGAAGGCCTGGTGAGTCTGTTTCCCCTTTGGTGACCTGGCTGAGTAAAAATACCACCAGATAGAGAGGGCTGTTTTACAATCAGTGCAAAGGAAAGGAGAGATCCCGTCCGATCCGACAAGGGCGTGCCGATATGCTCGCCTGCAGAAAAAGGCCGGGCATATGTTTGCATGTGCAGAGATGTGGTTTGTATTTCCGTTGTAGCCTATTTTGTTTCTCGGATGCAGCATTGTTGTAGCTGTGTCGGTCCCAGGAGATGAGAGAGACAAGGAGGGTGAGGTTATATCGTTTATTGGACCAGCTCCTGTTGGTGAGAGAGACAAGCTTTCGGGCTTACACAGAGCTCTTCTTCAGGGCTGGGAAAGGTGCTGGGAACCTCCCAGCTAAAGACAAGGTGGAACAGATTGGTTAGCATAAATAGTTAGCAAATATTTCACAAATCTGTCAGTCTCTAAGGTGCCACAAGTCCTCCTTTTCTTTTTGTGAATACAGACTAACATGGCTGCTACTCTGAAACCACATATTTCGAAGTGGCCTGTTAACACCCCTCCGGTCACAGTGGGGAAAGGAAGGGGAGGGTGGGTGCGGGGGAAGGCGGGGGGCGGGGAGTTGTTAGTGGGTTATGGATTGCTGCAATAAGCCATAAATCCAGGTGCTCTGTTCAGTCCGTGATTTGTAGTGTCGAGCAGAGATATGAATGTAATCTCCCTGGCTCGCATTTTGAAAGTGTTGTGTCCGTTTCCTTTGAGGATGAGGACTGAGAGGTCAGACGGACAGCGGTCGTTTGTCTCTCTCGCCCACAGAGGTTGGTCCAATAAAAGATATTCCCTCCCCCCACCTCGTCTCTCTGGTTTCCTTCTCATCAGGTAAAGTGAGAGCTAGATGGTGCGAAGAACAGGAAATCCAAAGTGCAACAGAACACAACTAATACGCTATCAGGGAATTTGCTTTTATTCAGCTCTTTCCACATTCAAGGTCTCACCAGGCTGTTAGTTAGACAAAGGCAGGGTGAAGAAAAGCTACAGCCAGTCTGTACTGAGCGGCTCCCAGGCACCCTGCTAGAAAACCTGCTTTATTGAACAGGACAGGACAACAGCTGATTGAGGCCGGATACTGCTGAGCGCTTACTCCTTGAGGGCCCAATCCAGGAAAGCGCTTAGACACATGCTTAACTTTCAGCATGCAAGCAGTGCCACCGACTTCTCTGGACTGCCCTGGGGCTCACGCACTTAAAGCAAAGCACGTGCTCCACTGTCTGCTGAATCAGGGTCTTCAAAGGCCTCCTCGCCAGGTGCCTGGTCAGATGGACAGAATGGGTCTTGCCCTCAGGAAATATCATCATAGAATCATAGAATATCAGGGTTGGAAGGGACCTCAGGAGGTCATCTAGTCCAACCCCCTGCTCAAAGCAGGACCAATCCCCAATTAAATCATCTCAGCCAAGGCTTTGTCAAGCCTGACCTTAAAAACTTCTAAGGAAGGAGATTCCACCACCTCCCTAGGTAACGCATTCCAGTGTTTCACCACCCTCCTAGTGAAAAAGTTTTTCCTAATATCCAACCTAAACCTCCCCCACTGCAACTTGAGACCATTACTCCTTGTCCTGTCCTCATCTACCACTGAGAATAGTCTAGAACCATCCTCTCTGTAACCACCTCTCAGGTAGTTGAAAGCAGCTATCAAATCCCCCCTCATTCTTCTCTTCTGCAGACTAAACAATCCCAGTTCCCTCAGCCTCTCCTCAGAAGTCATGTGTTCCAGACCCCTAATCATTTTTGTTGCCCTTCGCTGGACTCTCTCCAGTTTATCCACATCCTTCTTGTAGTGTGGGGCCCAAAACTGGACACAGTACTCCAGATGAAGCCTCACCAATGTCGAATAAAGGAGGACGATCACATCCCTCGATCTGCTCGCTATGCCCCTACTTATACATCCCAAAATGCCATTGGCCTTCTTGGCAACAAGGGCACACTGCTGACTCATATCCAGCTTCTCGTCCACTGTCACCCCTAGGTCCTTTTCCGCAGAACTGCTGCCTAGCCATTTGGTCCCTAGTCTGTAGCTGTGCATTGGGTTCTTCCGTCCTAAGTGCAAGACCCTGCACTTATCCTTGTTGAACCTCATCAGATTTCTTTTGGCCCAATCCTCCAATTTGTCTAGGTCCCTCTGTATCCTATCCCTGCCCTCCAGCGTATCTACCACTCCTCCCAGTTTAGAATCATCCGCAAATTTGCTGAGAGTGCAATCCACACCATCCTCCAGATCATTAATGAAGATATTGAACAAAACCGGCCCCAGGACCGATCCCTGGGGCACTCCACTTGACACCGGCTGCCAACTAGACATGGAGCCATTGATCACTACCCGTTGAGCCCGACAATCTAGCCAACTTTCTACCCACCTTATAGTGCTTCCATCCAGCCCATACTTCTTTAACTTGCTGACAAGAATACTGTGGGAGACCGTGTCAAAAGCTTTGCTAAAGTCAAGAAACAATACAATAGAATCATCCTACTCTGGATTTTTGCACTGTCCAAAACCTAAGACCAGCAGAAATGATTCCAAAACACCAACTGAGCCCTGCGATTCCCGTGCAGCCTTCGCAATCCAAACCTCGCAATGTTCTGGTGGGCGCCCGGCAAGCACAAAACTGACGATAATCTGAAGTGAACCGGGCTCCTCCCCCGTCTCCTGGCTCAAGTGCAGAGAAATGCAAAAAGCAAAGCCAAGCAAGCACAGATGAAACTGGGGAGAGTCACTCTGGTTTGGAGAATTCTGCCCCTCTGAATAACAGCTTAGTAACCGAGAGATGGGCTTTTGGCTTTAAATGCGTACTGCTGCCCTTCACTTAGCGCTGGGGCCCTGCTTTCAGCAGGTTCGACAGCACCGGTGACGGGCTAGAGCCTGAGAGAGGGGGATCGGAGCGTTTCCTTGGCCCAGGAGGAGGCTACGCAGCAAGGCAGTGCCCGAACGCCGCTCATGGACCTCGGGCTGGGAGCAGGAAAGCCAGAGCCAGGTCGCCCAAGACAGAGCCGAGTGCAGCTGCTCCCGTGCAGTGGCGTGGCCCCTGGGGACGAGTCCCTTATGCAACGCTGCCTATCGTTCTGTGCTGCCTGCTTGGGACTGTAGTGCCCGTGGGCTGTGCCGGTGTATTAAAGGCAAGGGAGAAGTCCCGAACCTCGGGGAGCACGTGGTCCTGTTTCACACGGTGGAAGCAGCTACCCTGAGAACGAAGGTCTCCTGGTCCCCATTCTACCCCAGGCCTGTCACTCAATGGCAGGGGAGTTAGCACAGGCACGAACAGGCCAGGGGACGAGCCGCTCGGTGCCTGCCTGAGCCTGGATCACCTCGTCAGCAGGGCTTGCTCCCCATCAGCAACCTGCGCGTGGAGCCCGGCTAACCCTGCACGGAGCGAAGAGAAGGTCCGGGCTGCGAAGGCCCACAGCAGAGAGGTAACAAAGCAGAGCCAGGGAAGGGGAAATCACACCCTAAGTCTGCTTCTCCACAGCCCCCGCTGGAGAGGGAGGGAGGCGGTGGGTTGGTCTCCCAAGCTCTAACCCTGGTTGACACTGACCCTTGCTTTCACCCGGGGATGGAGGGGTAGGGGGTATATCTTTCCCGGTGCCTCAGTTTCCCCGTCTACTCAATGAGGATGATGATCCCGCCCTGCCGCAGTGCAGGGTTGGGAGAATTCACTAATCCAACCCCAGGTCATGCCAGCGCCTGTCAGGGTAACCCAGCGTCCCTGGCAGCAGACAGGGAGTTGTCAGCACAGCCCCAAAAGCAGCTAGAGCAGGCCAGGAAAGTGACCCGGGGAGGGCAGCGGTGGGATGGAGCCGAAGGCAGGATAGTGTCAGGGTGAATCCCAGGATGAATCCCCTCCTGCCAAGGTGGGGCAGGGGAATTTGCATCAAGTAGGGGGCAAGCCACATCCAGTGATGCGATCCTTCAAACATTAAAAGGAGCTACCCACATGCTGGGGGCCGGATAGATTGCATGAGAGATGGAGAAAGGGTGGAACAGATGGACAGACAGATAGATCGATGTGTAGCAGGGAAAGGCAGAAAAGCAGGCAACAGTGGGGCGGACAGACAGAAAGACAGAACGGCAGATCTGTGAAATAGATAGACCGAAAGAACGAGTGGGGCGGAGAGATGGAGAGACAGATGAGTTTCCCTGCACACTACTCTAACAAGCTGCTGCGACTGTCAGAAGGGAATAAATTACATGCCTTTAAAAGTTTTACACGTTGTTTTATAGGTTAACACTGTTCTAATCCCGCCAAAGTAACCATGGACGATTCTTCTTTTTTTATCTGAAGGTTTGAATCAGCGCCTGATCTTCATGCTGCACAAGGGCCGGGTTGACCGCGGCCCTCCTAAGGGAACCTTTCCGCGTGCCCAGCACCCGGGCTCCGCAGCCGTCCCTGACAGAGAGCCAGGACCTGGGGCACGTTTGGGGCTGTCTCTCTGCACATGGTGAATTTCACCCATTGAGTAGAAGGGGGAGGATGATCTGCCACCAAAACGTCACCTCAGCCCCCCGCATTCTCCCCCTCCTTGCAGAATACCCCCCCCCCCCAGTTGATGACATCATCCGCCAAAATCTTTGGGCTGATCAGGGCCGCTACAGATTTGAGTGGGAATATTTAAAACCCACGTCCTGTTGATCAGCTGTGATTGGGCAGAGTCACCTGGAACTGATTCTTGTTCCCCGATTGGTCACATAAGCCACAGGGTCTTTTCTGTGATTGGACAGATATGCTACGTGGTATATTGTCTCTCGTTCCCTGATTGGTCACATCTGCTACATGGCACTGTTTGCTGTTCCCTGATTGGCTGCATGAACCACATGGCACCGTTTCTCTTCCCTGATTGGATGAGTACGCATCTGGACTCCCTCCCTGTAAAGGCCAGAGCAAGGTCCCAGGGGAGCTTGTGGCATTGCTGCCTCTCCTCCTTCGTGGGGATATAGGGCAGGGCTGTTTCATCCATGGCCCGTTTCTTGCCCAGCTCCCGTTCCAAGCATAGGCCCTTTCTCTCCAAGCAGGGTGGTGGGTAACAATGCTCTCCCTGGCTGCACCCCAGAACCTCCACCGCCCAAGCCCTGGCGTTAGCTAGCCATAAGCAACGGGCCTTTATCCTCCTCGCGGGCCAGCCAGTAGGGGGAGCCATGCACACCGGGCAGGTTAGCGTGTTACATGGCACGGACTATGGCTGGCATTGTCCGGGGGAGGCTTAGAGGAGGGGCTGTTGGTTGCAGAAGACGTCATTACATCCCCGGCACGAGTGGGTGGCCTCCACCCCTCCTCTGTGACACTGAGTGGGAAGCCCGTCCGGAGAAACCAGACACACCCGACCCAAACCCCACCGCTCGGAATCCCGCCACACTTCGGGTGAGCCTGCGTGCAGACGGCCCTGTCTGTCCCAGCTCCCGGGAGTCACCTGCCCTTAGCATCAGATCTAAGGGCCAGATCCTCAGCTGGTGCAGGACCGGCTCTAGGCACCAGCAAAGCAAGCACGTGCTTGGGGCAGCATAATTCCAGGGGTGGCAAATTTTTTGCTTGGGGTGGCAAAAAACCTAGAGCTGGCCCTACAGACAAAGGAGCTGGCTGATTTGCACCAGCCTCTGGCCCCGCCTTTGGCTAGAAAGATCTCTGCAGCAGAAGTCTGTGAAACACCCAGCCCCCATTTGGGTGCTATCAAGTAACCAGTGATAATACTCCCAGCTCTGAAGTCTGAGTTCATTGATAGAAAAGAAATCTTCTAAGTCAAAATCACACTCATCTTCTACACATAGGAGCTGGTTCGGTTGGGCCCGGCCTAAGGGCACCTGGGCATTTTGGCCAGAAACCCTGCAATCTCAAAACTCCATCTGACTTCAGCACATACTCGGGCCGGAGATTTTCCACGACGGAACTGTCCACCCTATAATTCTCAAGGCTGGATAGGAAAGATAAATTGAACTGGCATAAACAAAGCAACCGCAGCTGATGGATGGCATCAAGTCTGTTCTCCTTCCAAAGTAAATGTCTTTGATGGATCTCTCCTGGCTGCAGCCAAACCTCTTCACACGAGAAGGTTTCTGTTTTCTCGGCTGTGTTGAAGCCCTGGTTAGTGTACAGCCTCCAAGTGAGGCCTTTATCAGGCTGTCAGTGCTGGGGAGATGTACCCAGAGCTTTCATGTCTCCGCAGAGCCTCCCACCTCCAAAACACTTGAGAGCTGAGACCAGCCTGTCTGTCTCTCTCCAAAAATTAACCCAATAATTTATCCCCTGGAGGTGGATTTCATCTCTGTTAGAAGAGCCTTTCCCCCCAAGTCTCGGAGCGTCCTGCCCATCACCCGACCGGCGGGTGATAAAAGGTGAAAGGAGTGGGTGGATGTGTTTTCAGACAAAGGCACAGCACGCTGCGAAGCTGGGATTCTGAAGGGCACCCTCGCACCGAGTCTGACAGGTCTGTCTGGCTTCAAAGACCAGACATTTGGCTTTTCTGAATGCCACAGAAACGTTGTTTCATGTAACTCCAAAGATCAGAGCGTGACGAAAGGCAGGTGAAAGTAACAGCAGCGTGGCAGCAATTCCATGGTCACCGCCAGCATCAGAGCACTTCCCCGGCACAGGGAAGGGCTACAGCCCCTATTTTACAGAAAGGGAAACTGAGGCACAGCGCAGGGAAATGACTTGCCCAAGGTGACAGAGCAAGCCAGTGGCAGAGCGAGGAATAGAACCCAAGAGTCCTGACTCCCAGTCCTGTCTTGGAGAACCCTTCCTGGACACAAGTGCAAACGCAGGATTTGGCAAGATGTGGGCAAAGGAATCAGAGGTCAGATCAAAGCTGCGGGGGTCAAGCTCCAGGTGTGATCGGGGGAGGACCAGGGCCAGGCAGCTTTGACAAAACCCAAACTATTCTAACGAGATTTCCCAGGAATCAGCTAATCTCATGAGATCTCTGCCATTCTGAATGGCCACCACTGGCCCGTACATCACTGCCCCGCGACCATCTCACCCCCTTCCAGTCTGCCAGGGAGCTGGGGGAGGGGCCCGCACAGGAAAAGGAGGAAAAGCACAGATGTGACACAGCTCGCCCTGCAAGCCTCGGTCACGATCAGCCTGCAGCCCTTGCAATCCAGTCCCTAGCTGGCAGCCGGGTTCCGCCTAACGAGCATGCATTACCCCTCCCCTCCCCCACACAGCACTGTGCTCTCCACCCGCAAAGAATCCCTGGAAATGCAATTGGTCATTGTACTGTCTGCTGGCTCCAAAAGGGCCCATTGGGAAGGCTCTCCATGCAGTACAGCGCTGCACCAACATGGGATGTGCAAATCAAAGAGCATTGCCTGCAGGGGGAGCTCCTGGCCATGCCAGTCCTAGCCTCTCCTAGCAGGGGGCACTGTAGGGACCAGGGCAGGAGTACTGGCTGGAGGGGCGGGGGTTCCCAGTTAGTCCAGCCCCAAAACAGAAGATATATAGAAAACAGTTCTGAATCAGGCTCTATGCAAGGATCAGTTCACACACATCTGAAATGCAGCCACCTCTGGGGTGGAATATGGCCGCTGATTAACAGCCACACACTCGTTTTGGTTCCAAGGTGGAGAAGGCCACTGCATCTAATGGAAACTGCAGTCGGAGTACAGCAAGACAGAATGCAATGACCCTAGCTGGCGTTTGGCCAGTGGCCAAAACTAAGCCCCGGACTTTACCACAGCAAGATCGTTAATGTAGAGTCGAAGTCCAGATCAGAGTTTTACGTCTCTGCTGAAAGATGGCACCTCCACCAGCATGGCACCCCCTAGCCGTATAGAGTCAGTTCTGAATCAGAGGGAAGCGCATCCCTGCAGAGTCACCAACACCGCTTCCCGCAGGACCCTGGATGTTCTTTGCAGATCACCAAATCGGCCCCAAGCTCCGGGAGCCAGAAGGAATTCAACTGCATCCCCTCACCAAGTCACACGCTGAGCCAGGCTGATGTGTGAAGCTGGTCAGCCTCCCGACGAGACGGGTTTGTCTCTGCTCATTCCCTTTAGGCTCACTCCAGCTCCCACTACATTGCCTCCCTGTTTGTCCTTCTGGCCTACAGTACTGTGACCCTGTTTTGCTCCAAGCGGGTAGCCAATGTTCAGAGCCTTGAGGGTTGTTTCCATTTGGAGGAGAAGTTGATGATGCAATCAAGTATATCTCTAATGCAATCCTGCTTATTTACAAAGACTGGACAAGTCCTGTTTCCCTGAACACAACAGGAATCAAATAACAGGAGAGATTTTCTTTGTTCACAGTTCCCAGCCTTCTCCCATCCAGCACCCTGCCCAAGCTCTCCCATTTGGCTTTCTCTCAGGGCCACGTTATCAGTGCTTCTGTTCATACACACATATACCTCTGCCAAACAATACGCAGCCCCCGTATTTGCGTTCAGCTCCCAGTGAAACTCTACCACCCACATAACTCAGATTCTGACTGGCCTTAGACATGCCCTGTGTTTTGGGCAGTGGCTCTTACTGTTTGAGCGATCTCATTTCACATGTATCCAGTTTCAACCAGGCTACCCATCCTCCAGCATAACAGTGCAATGCCTGTTTGCCCAGATCAGCTACCTGACCGCACCCTGGAGCGCAGCCCAGTGGATGAGTCTCGACATGCAGACCAAAGTGAGGTGAGGAAGTTACTTACCTCATAGTAACTGGAGTTTCTTCACGATTCGTGGTCCCTTTCTGTATTCCACCGTGGGTAGGCATGCATTCCATGCACCCGGAGTCAAAGAATTCTTGCAAGCAGTGTCCGTTGGTCCACGCCTGTGCCCCTGCTCACCCGTGCTTTCAAATGAGGGCATAAGGGGCGGGGTGGACTGACCGCCTCTCCAGTTTCTTCTCTACTGCGAATTCAGGAATGATCCGAAGCAGAGGGGAAGGAGGGCGGTAGTGGAATATTGATAGGGACCGCTCATCTGGAAGAATTTCCAGTTACTCTAAGGTAAGTAACTTGTTCTTGGAGTGCTGGTCCCTACGGTATTCCAGGGTGAGTGACCAGCACTCCAGTAGGGGGAAGGTGTGAGGATGCCGCTGGCAGAGCTGTTTGAAGGATGCTATCCCACAAGATGCATCAGCAGAGGATTCTGGGATCAGAGCATAATGTCTCGAGAACGTGCGGATGGAACTCCAGGTAACTGCTCTGCAAATGACCAGTAGATGTTTCTCTTGAAGGGGTGAGGCTACTTGCTCCCTGACAGAGTGGACCCTCACCCCACGAGGAGGAGGAAGCTGTGACAATTGGTAACCAGGTAGGATACAGCCTGAGATCCATTTAAAGATCCTCTGAGGGGATTCTGCTTGACCTCAGATTCGTTCTGCTATGGCAAGGAACGGACTAGGAGATTTGCGGATTGGTTTGGCCCTCTGTGGGTGAAATACCAAAGCTCATCGTACGTCATGGCAATGACGTCTTCTCTCCTTGTCAGAGGCATGGGGTGCTCGAAAAAAATACAGGTAAGAGAACTGATTGGTTTAGGTCAAACTCCGAAACCACCTTGGGGGTGAACCACGGATGTAGTTGTATATGCAACCTTATCTTTATGGCAAATCAGCCATTACGGACCTGAGCTCACCGACTCTTCTGGCTGAGGTGATGGCAACAAGGAACGCAAACTTCATCGACAGGAGAGACAAGGAACACGTAGCTAGCAGTTCAAGGGGTGGCTTCGCGAGCATCGAAAGTGCTAGGTTCTGGTCCGAGTGAGGCACTTGGGCGGTGGAGGTTCTGGGGTGCAGCCATGGAGAGCATTGTTACTGGTGGAAAGGTTCAAATTAGGCCTTTCAAGAACCTATTTGTCACCGGGTGAGGACAAACTGAATAACCATCCAATGGCAGATGACATGCCCGGATCGCTGCCAGGTAAACTCACAGAGAACTGAAGGAGAGACCCGTCGTCTTGGGAGAAAGAAGATAGTCCAAAATAGAAGGACTAATTGCTGTCTCTGGGGCCACATGCCATTGTCGTGCCCGGACAGAAAAACGCTTTCATTTGGCTAATTAGCATTTCCTAGTGGAATCCTTTCTACTATGGGCGAGAACGAATCGCACAGCTTCAGAGCAGGGAAGGTCTCAGGCTGAGGTCCACCCAAATACCAAGCCGCGAAATGAAGTGTTTCAGGGCTGGCATGACTGATCCTACTACTCTCCTGGGTCCAGAGGTTCAGAAGCCCTGGACGCTGCTTGTCACCTGAGATGACATTCGCAGCAGACCAGGGAACCAGAACTGTCTGGGGTGGTGGCAGCAATGAGGATGACTCGTGCCCTATCCTGTCTAATTTCCCACCCAACACAAGGCAGCAGTGATAAGGGAGGGAAGGCAGAGCTCAGATCACCTGGCCAAGGAAGGAGGAGAGCACTGACTCTGGAAAGTGGTCGCAGCACTCCCCTCGAGCAGTATATGCTGCATGGCCCGTTTGGGAGGCGAGCACGTCCCGGGTGAGTGTTCCCCATTAAGCACAGACGCTGTTCACTACTGAGTCGTGTAACTCCCACTCGTGAGCCATGGCGAAATGCCCACTGAGGCCATCTGCCCAGGAAGTCTGGGCTTCTGGAAGGCACACAATACTGACAGCGGGATTTGCTTCTTGAGACACCAATTCCATACAGTGATCGCATCCCCACCCCCACTTGTTCATGTAGAAGATGGTTGTGATGTTGTCTGACATTACGAGGACACGGTGAGACTGGGCGAATGGCAGAACAGCTTTGCAAGTTTCTCAGACTGCCCCAAGTTCCAGAAGACTGCGTTGCATTCTGGACTTCCGAGGCATCCAAGTTCCCCGTGCCTCATGACTGTCCATGCAGGCCAATGGACGCTGCTTGCAAGAATTCTCTGGCCCTGGCCATGTGGAGCGCATGCGTGCCCAAAGGGGAATACAGATAGGGTCCAGCACTAGAAGAAGAACTAAAGGTTACTTGGAGGCGTTGTCCCCTTCAGCCGTTGTTCCTGGGAGCTGATATATGGAAGCATCTCTGCCTCACTCCCGCAAGTCTGACATCTTTACTGATATGCTTCCTCCGTGAGGCAGGTTTGCAGGCATAAGACAAATTAGCAGAGCTAACACCAGGGCCGTGTTTCCACACAGAGCAGTAGTTCAAAGAGTCAGATCAAGGGACTGTTATGCAGGGATCTTTGCAAAACTGTACACAGATGGGTTCATTTAATAATTAGTCTCAGACGCTAAGCAGTAAAAGCACCTTGTTGCCTGTAAAGCAATTTTCCTCCTTTCTCCTCCCTCCCCTAATCCTGATCAAAATTCGGAGCTGCTTTTCTGTCTTTAGCATGTGCTACAGCACCAGGATCATTGCAATAAACAGCCCTGCTTGCATAACAGCGTCTGCTTAAAGCAAAAGTAGGAGGCAAGGTTTAGATCTGACTTGTGAACTTCCCCAGCACTGGGATTGTTCGGAAGTGGGGATCCAGGTTGGGCGTGTTACAGAGACAGGCCTGGGCTGGAGAGTGGGGCTCTGATTCAGACTTCGCTCAGCTTCAGTGATGCTTGCAAGGATCCCGGCAAGGGCTAACAGAGAGAGAAGCCCAAGATGCTGAGTTCAGAATATGACCATCCCAAATTAATAATCACATGTGGGGCCAGATTTCCAACAGAGCTCAAGGCCGTATTCTCCAGAGGTCAGCACCAACAACCTGGGCCAGATTTCCCAGGGCCCAGCACCCACCACTGGATTTCCCAGGGCTCAGCGCCCACGGTCCGGGTCGGATCCCCCAGGTTCCAGTGCCCACGATCAGGGCCGGATTCCCCATGGCTCAGCGCCCGTGATCAGGGTTGGATCCACCAGGGCTCAGAGCCTGCAATTGGGTCCGGATTCCCCAGGGCTCAGCACCTGCGATCGGGGCCGGATTCCCCAGGGCTCAGCGCCCGCGGTTGGGGCCGGATTCCCCAGGGCTCAGCGCCCGCGGTTGGGACTCTTTGGAAAATCTGACCCCGACTCAGTGACGAGCCCTTATGAAGGTTCCCCAGGGCCCTATCCAAAATCCGGCTGAAATCAGTGGCGGCCTTTGCAGGGACATGAACGACCTTTGGATTAGGACTGGCTGGACGGCTTTCCACCTACTGGGCTGTGCCAGCTGGATCCCCGTGTGCAGTCACTGGTGCCTTTCCCCTGGGTGAGCAGGACAGATTTAAGAAGGCAGGTGCATCAGTGCTTGAAAGCAGACACAACAGCCCCGCACGCGCCCGAAAAGCAGGATGGAACCCTCCAAACAGCCCCCCAAACCTCTGCTGACCATGCTGGGATCCCACCAGGCACCCGAGGCCCTGACAGCTGAGCAGCCTCCGGATTCCCTGATCGCAGGGCAGCGGGATGGTGCTGGAAGCAGATTGGTCCTGCGTAGCCAGCTCCCGTTGCTAGGGTTCCTCCCGCCGCTCTCCTGTAGGGTCTCTCCTAAGCACTGGGATGCACACACTGATTTGTTATTGTAGGGTCTCTTCTGAGCACTGGGCTGACCACACTAGTTTGTTGTTGTAGGGTCTGGATTTCTCACTGTCCGGTTACCAAAGGGAGCGTGGTTACTAAAGGATCTCCAGCAATGACCCATTACGTCGGAGACTCCTTGAGCACTGCATTTCACATCGGTTTATTATGGGGGCTGCTTTTGCGGGCAGGATACTGGCATGGAGGCTTCTGAAGAAAGATCTGGTGTTAACAAAACAACCCAGGGAACACAGACTTTGCAAAGGTTAGAAAAAAACGAAACAAATCAAACTGGCCTGCAGCAGTAGGAAAGGTCAGGACAGAAATCACAGCTGACCTGCAGCAGGGACAGGCTGCGATCACGCAGGGACAGTCCCAGAAGCCAAGTCAGGGCACAGGGGCTAAGGGCTTACAAGGAAACAGATCTATGGCCAAGAGCTAGAGATGCCCCTACATCAGTGCAAGGAGCAGCAAGGAATGAACTAGGACGTCTGGCAATGGGCTATGATCTGAGAATTCAAAAGCTTCAGGGAAATGGGGTGGAATGACCAGAAAGCAAAGGGCTAACTCTGAGAGGGTATAAATCAGCCCCGAAGGCCAGAGCAGGCTGTTGAGAAGGGGGATTGTGCTACACTTCAGAGACTCCAGAGAGGCAGTGGAGAGGCCCTTTCTGAGCAGAGGCAAGTGTTCGAGGGCTTTCCCTTCACCCCCTCCCCTGGTTCTTGGCACGCAGACAGAAAGCAGAAGACCAGAAGTCTGAAGTGCAGACAATGTGAAGTTTATTGGGGTTAGTTTCCAAGCAAGCACATTCCGAAGCCCTTCACCCCAGTCGGGCTTATCTCTGTACGCCGATGGAGTCTGTTCCCCAGTGTTCTCTTCCCGGCTCCGCAGAGCGTTCACCCCGCACCCCCCTTCCCAGCTCCCATGCCACGGAGCCTTTACCCAGCGCCCCCCTGCCCCGGCTCCAACGCTGCAGAGCCTTTACCCCGCGCCCCCCTTCCCCGGCTCCGATGCCACAGAGCCTTTACCCCGCGTCCCCCCTCGCCGGCTCCGACGCCGCAAAGTGTTTACCCCCTGTCCCCCTCCCCAGCTCCGACGCCGCAGAGCGTTTACCCCGCGCCCCCCCTCCCCGGCTTCCACGCCGCAGAGCATTCACCACCCGTCCCCCTCCCCGGCTCCGACGCCGCAGAGCCTTTACCCCGCGTCCCCCCTCCCCGGCTCCAACGCCGCAGAGCATTTAGCCCGCGTCCTCCTCCCTGGCTCCGATGCCGCAGAGCATTTACCCCGCGTCCTCCTCCCCGGCTCCGACGCCGCAGAGCGTTTACCCCCGTGTCCTCCTCCCCAGCTCCAATGCCGCAGAGCCTTTACCCCACGTCCCCCTCCCCGGCTCTGACGCCGCAGAGCCTTTACCCCGCGTCCCCCTTCCCGGCTCCGACGCCGCAGAGCCTTTACCCCGCATCCCCTTCCCGGCTCCGATGCCGCAGAGCATTTACCCCGCGTCCTCCTCCCCGGCTCCGACGCCGCAGAGCGTTTACCCCCGCGTCCCCCCTCCCCGGCTCCGACACCGCAGAGCATTTACCCCGCGTCCTCCTCCCCGGCTCCGACGCCACAGAGCGTTTACCCCCGCGTCCTCCTCCCCGGCTCCCACGCTGCAGAGTGTTTACCACCCGTCCCCCTCCCCAGCTCCCAGGCCTCAGAGCCTTTACCCCGCGCCCCCCTTCCTGGCTCCGACGCCGCAGAGCCTTTACCCCGCATCCCCTTCCCCGGCTCCCACGCTGCAGAGTGTTTACCCAGCACCCTCTGTCCCAGCCCCGACACCGCAGAGCGTTTAACCCCAGTCCCAGCTCTGATGCCACAGAGCCTTGCCTGTGTCCCTGTTCCCCAATCCCCCCTTCTTAGCAGGCCCAAATATACCTGCAATGCACACCCAGTCCCACCCCTTACAACTTAGGGTCATGTTCCGTTTTCGGTCTGGGGTCTTCGTCCCACCGCTTTGGTACCCCATGGGAAGGGTCAGGAGTGAGGTTGTGTTGCGGTCAGGGACAGGCATTTCTTTGGTCTTTTAGTGCTTTATACCTTCCTCCCAATCCCCCTTTGCCCCTCCTGACTGGTTGCTTGGCCTTGTCCTGAGACAGGGGTTGAGGCAATCTTAAAGTGTGTCCACATGCCACCATGCCCTGTACCACTTTCACTGTTCTCCTCTGTTCCCAATGTACTAACAAACCCATCTATCTCGGCAGAGACGACACACACGGCCTTTGCCCCTTGTGTACACATATTCGTGTAAAATATAAGAGTATCAAAAGTCAAACCCAAAATTCAATCTCAGGCTGACAAACAAGCCTCTATAGTAACAGCTAGCGCTAAGCGCCTGCGGGATGGGCCATAACCGCATCCTGTCTGGGCTGAGAAAGGCTGAACCAGTGACTGGGGCCGTAAGGGAGCAGTGCAGTATCTGCTCCAACCCGCAGCCTGGCTTGTCAAGTTTGGTTCACGGAGCAGTCAATCCCTGACTCCCTTGTATTTACCTCCTTAGGATCATAGGGAAATTAGGGTTGGAAGGGACCCCAGGAAGTCATCTAGTCCCACCCCCTGCTCAAAGCAGGACCAATCCCCAATTTTTGCCCAGATCCCTAAATGGCCCCCTCAAGGATTGAACTCACAACCCTGGGTTTAGCAGGCCAATGTGCAAACCACTGAGCTATCCCTCCCCACCCCTGCCTTCATTGTTATGATGCTGATCAGACCCTGGGAAAATAAAGCGGCAGCTTTTTGCATCGTGGAGAGCGTTACTGAAAAGCATGAACCACGCAAACCCCACTGGCTGCCTCGCCGTGCCGACCGCCGCTGCAGGGCTGCTGGGGCGTACCCGGTGCGGGCACCCCACGCCAGCTCGGTGCCCGGGAGGCAGGCAGCTACCAAAACCACCATGCACACACACTCGTGCACACACATGTATTTACTCATGCATACCCTTGCTCACACAGATGCATGCATGCATAAGCAGGGTCTGAATGGACTCTCCCCTGCCAGCTAGCTAGGGAGAGACTTCAGGAGCAGACTGTATTTACATGAACACACCCACTCTGCTTAGGTACCCAGCCGGGGGAAGCTATGTTGCTCACAGTGATCAGCTTTGGCTGGTGCTGAATTACAAATTACTTTAGTACTGAATGCAGGAGGAGTAAAATGTTGTTATCAACATTGTTATCTTTACTATATGAATAAAGGGGAGCAGAACTGTGCTTAACCTGTCCTGACTGAGGGGGTCACCCTCAGCTGAAGACACTTGCTAAGCCAGAGGCACAAATGCCAGACTCCTGTGAACTCAACAGGGGATGGGGTCAGAAGTCCCTGCCAGGTGATATCAACTCTCCCTAAGGGTCCCTGCTCTGGTTTAACCTGTTTCTCCCCACTGTTCAAAGTAGGCTCCATGAGGAGTCTTTTGTTTTGTTAAATGCTTACTAAGAGCTGGGTGGAACCGAGAGAGACTGATCTGCAGAGGTCACAGCGGAAAGGCGGGTGGCAGCAGAAGGTGGCTGGCAAGAACAGGTGGCAGCTGGTGAGGCGGCCAGTGGAGAGGAGTGGGGCAGCCAGCAGAGAGGAGCCAAGGCTGGTAGAGCGGCCAGCCACAGCAAGTGCTAGGATGGAGGACCAAGCAAGGTGCCTTCTTCCCCAGGTGGGAGGTGAACTCACTCAGATGCACCTCTGAGACACCCAGGGGTGGTGTGTAACTTTCCCAGTTATTGGGTGGGGGCTTGAGCTGTTCTGTGCTGTATTGTTGAAAAGGAGCCCCTAGATATTGAACCCAGTCCTGGTCGCTGCCGGCTCCACCTGGCAGAAGGGTTACACATGAGCCCATGCACACAGCAGGAATGCATCTCTCTCTCTCTCTCTGTCCTAGCTGTGGGGAAGGTGACTGGGTTTAAAAGTGTGAGGCCTTCCTCCTGCATAAGCAAGGCATTGTCTGCTGTGCGGGGTGTTTTTGTCCCTGTAGGGCCCCTCTCAACACCCGCTGTTAAAGTCATTTTCTCTTACGTCCCTCCTCTTTGAGGAAATGACCAGACCGTGGAGGAGGGCGGGGGTGCTGAGAGCCATTGAACCAAACTATATAATAGAAACCACTCAAGTTCCACTCAACAACACCTAGTTCCAGCACCTATGTGAGCAGCTGGCCGGAGACCTGGCGAGTTATGGCGAGATCACTCCTCTGGTAGGCGGATTCCTTTGGGCTGTAAAGTGCCACCTGGCAGGTGTCGAGGATATTAAACAATGGTAAGAGTTTCCCTGAAGTACAGGCTTGGGGAGTGCGACTACCCGGCCTCTATCCCTTGTGGGAGTCTGACACATCTGATCAATTGGGGCCCTATGCAGAGGCAGGCTGTCTGTGGGAGCGGTGACCCCCTGCCTCGGAATGGCGGGGTTCTGGCAGGGTGGGGTGGCTGTGGCAGAGACGGGGTCCCACAGGCTCCAGCTGTCTGGGGGATGTTGGTGTGGGGAGGTTAGTGCCCCCTTTTGAGCTGGGAGAAATGGCACCACTGGTTCCGTGGCTCCTGAGGCAGTGGCCTCTTGGCCGGAGCCTGCCTGCGACGTGGGGGCTGAGCTGCTGAGGGTGGGGCCATGGAGACTTCTCAGGACGTCGTTTTGCCCCCTCAGCCCCAGCACCCCCTTCTCCAGTCTCTCTGAGGTTCCCCCCCTCGAGGACAGTAGTAACTGAGGCTGAGGGGGTGAGGATGACGAACTCACAGCTTTTTTGGGTCTTGAACTGCCCCGCGCAGGGATACGCCCCGGACGCTAATGGTAGGTATCTGGATGAGACTAAGGGATACAGAGTAGAGGTGGCAGATTGGTTTCCGGACCTCGGTCTCTTTTTGTTGTGTGCTGAGGACAAGATGAGACGTGTCTCTGTCTGAGTTTGACAAACAGAAGCAGTTCAGATTGAAAAAACGGATGACCAAAGAGCGTGTCTCTTTGACCAATGGAAATGTTGGGCTTCATGGATCTTGGGAACTGGGTGGAATTGTGTGAGGTTCCGGGGGTGGTTCTGGGCCTGTCTTATTCTTATTTTTGCTGATTAGTACTGGTCTGATGGAGTACTGTGTGAGTGGCTCTCTGAATGTGAATGGGTCCTGGGACGTCCGGCTCTTTTTTGAGCACCTGTGCCAGAAAAAGGTGGACGTTTCATTTTTGCATGAGATGCACACAGATGCTGGCAACCAACTCAATTGGCATGCTGACTGGAGATGGGAGAATTTTCGGAGTCATGGCTCCCCTGCAAACACAGGAGCTACCGTTCTCTTTGCGGACAGGGTGAAGCCCGATTCAGTGGTTGTACAGGAAGTCATCACTGGATGTTTATTGATGGTCCAAGGTACTTTTGAACCAGGACATCTTTTCTGGATTAATGTCTATGCTCCGACTCTGGGGAGAGACAGGGTGTGGTTTTTTCAGACTTTGGGTGCTCTTTTGACAAACTGTTTGACAAGCAATGTTTTAATTTTGGGGCACAATTTTAATTGTACTCTTAATGAGAGATTGGCTAGGAACCATTCGGAACCACGTCCACTGTCTGCTCAGGGACCTGCAACTCCTCTACAGACTTCTGACCTGACCAAGATGCAGTGACATCATTCGTCTTGTTTGCTTTCTGATTGTATTGTCCCTACTGGGATTTCAGACCATGGTTTGCTCTTATCTGCGTTGTTTCTTCCTTCTACGCTAGACCATCATCCATACTGGCATTTTAACACTCACCTTTTACAAGATTTTCACTTTCGGAACTTGTTCAATTATTTTTGGAGAGCGTGGGTTGCATCAAAGGATGTTTTCCCCTCCTCAAGGCAATGGTGGGAGGTGGGTAAAGTGAATATACATGTTTTTGTCAGCAATGCTCAGAGCAGACACCCTGGGCCTTCGCTGGAGTATGGAGGAGTTAGAGTTGGGGACTGTGGTACTTGAAAAAGCTTTTGCTGGCAGCAATGATGCTGGGTTGCCGGAGAGCTAGAAATACAAAACACAGCTCTTGTGGAACCTGTTCGTTACCAAAGGGTGCACTGGTTAGGGCCCGATCTCAAGGCCTCTCTCAAATGGATGCACCTACTCTGTTTTTCTTTGGCTTGGGAAAGAAACATGTGGAGCAGACGATGACTGGCCACTTCAAGATGTTGTCGGGTCAAGTGCTTTCAGGTGCTGTGGGGATTAGGAAATTGGCTGTGCATTTTTTCTTAGACCTGTGTGCTGCAGAGCCTGTGTGTCCATCTGAGACTTGGCGGCTCCTTGAGGATCTTCCCAGGATCGTAATGTTGGATTTGGACGGACTTGAACAGGACCTGACACTCCCAGAATTGACTGCTACCCTCAATGGCTTTGCTCCGGGGAAGGTTCCTGGTATTGATGGTTTGGCTGTTGAGTTTTATGAGGCCTTTTGGACCCTTCTCGAGCATGGCTGGCTCCAGGTTTTTCAGGAGAGCATCAGAGAGAAGATACCATCACGCATTTGTCATCGAGCAGTTCTTGTTGGCTAAGAAATGGGACTTTGGGAAGGTGAAGAACTGGAGACCTGTGTCCCTGCTTTGCTCTGACTACAAACTTTTCCAAAGGACTTGGCAAACAGACTGAAAACTGTGATTGGTTTGGTCATCTGAGTCCCCAGCAGGTCCATTTCTGATCACCTTTTCCTGTTTTGGGTGTAATTTTGACCTCAAAAATGTCTGATTTACACATTGGGTTGATTTCCCTTGATCAAGAGAAGGCTTTTGATCCTGTAGATCATGGATATTTGTTTTGCACCCTTTGTGATTTTGCTTTGGGGCCCAGGTTTTTCTCCTGCATTCAATTAATGTATAATGCCACTTTTCAGTTACAAGCTCTGCAGCAGTTGTTCTTTGTGTACGGATTTGTTCCTTGGATGCAACAGACCTTTGCTTTTCTTTGGCGGGGAGTTGGTTTTTGACTGGGAACTTTTTTTGTTGGCCCTTGGGTGCCTCATTATTGAGGTGTTACCTGGTTTCTAATCAAAGCCTTTTTAATGCTTGGAGATTTTTCACGCTGAGGCCACAGGATTGGTGACTCGACATCCCAGGGCTGCTTGGTGCACCCTTCTGCGAGGATTCCTAGTCTTGTTTCTAGGAGTCTTCTCTCTTCCTTCATTGCAGCAGATGGAACAAAACTGGTACATTGGATCGATTTGACTCAGTTTACGTAGGTCTCAGTGGATCTCTTGGCTGAAGAACTTGGTTTTCATTCTGGTCGCTGGGCTACTCAGTTTTTAACAGAGATGTAATCCGCCCTTTCTCGGGCAGTATTGTCCGTATGGCCAGCCGCCTCCTTGCGTGAGCCATTCCTGAATATACAAATGTTTCTATTTTCTTGCCTGTCGCTCCTGGCATGGACAAGCCTGGCAGCTTGTTTCAATGGGTCTTCTGAATTGACTTTTAATAGCTTAGGTCAGTGTTTCCTTTTGATCCCAGGGACTGGCTTGCTGCCTTCCTAAGCTGGCTTAGGTCAGAAGTCATTGTATCTGCTTGTGGTACAGATTTGTTATTTTCGAACAGATGTTGATTACCCCAATACGGTACAGAGAAGACAGCTTCTGGTGACGGACTCCAACCAGCTGGCCAGACAAACTCTATATAAGTCTCTGCTTACAAAGAGGGTGGGTGACCCACAATGGAGAATTCCTCACGGGGCTATTGCCATGAACACATTTGTGCATTTTTTTACTCCACAGGCGTTCATGTCATGTCCTTTTTGTGTCCGGAGGAGAGTTTTTCATATGTTTCTTACTTGTTCCAGGTTACAGCCGCTATTTGTTTTTCTTCAGGGTATTTTTCGGTTATTGTCCTTTGATTTTAATCCTGCTGTTTTTATTTTTACTGTTCAGTACTGGTTCACAAACAGAGTTGTGGGATGCCTTGTACACTTTATTTGAGATCAAGCAAAGTTGCCCATTTTAAAAAGTAGCCAGTGTAAATTATTTGGTACTGGGGTTGCCGACATTCTTTGGTTTTTTAGATTTTTCGTGGGTTTATGCCTTCATTTGGAGGTTAGATATTGTACTCTTTCAAGTGATTTGGAGCCATATATTCAGTAGGGGGCTATTGGAAATGCACTTTGTACCATCAGGGATGGCCAACTGGTTTTGAATTTGTAATTTACTTTTTTGCTGCTGTGTTTCCATACTGATATTTAAAACATCAAAAGTCATTCTCACGCACACACTTGCAAGCCCTCCCCAGCAAACAGCCAGGCCCAAGCTGAGCCCTGACCGTGAATAAACCCAAGGAAGCCGAAACTTGTCCAAGGCCTTTTCCCGACTGGGTGTCTTTAACACCCCCACAGCTGTACTGGTCAAACCCCTAGTGCTGCGGGCTTGCCCGGTGCACTCACAGATTGGCAGCAGCTCTGCAGGCGGGGATAAGCTGCACCAATGCACAATACACCCCAGTGTCTACCCCAGTCACTAAAACCCCAGCGCGGACAAGGCCTAACCCCCCTCCCCACCTCCTGGCTCCATGCTGGCCTGGCCACCCTTTCCCGCCATTGCACCCCACGGACCCCAGTGATTTACATCAGACACATGAAGAGCCAGGGACAAGCCACGCCATCCTCCGCAAGAAAGAAGCGGAGGGGAAGCGGAAGAATTAGGCTCCTTGGAGAATCCCAGGCAACACGAAGAACACACAGAGCTTCCCCCGTCAGAAAGCTGCACAGCTAGATAGACCTAACGAGGCTCAGCCAGCGCCCTCCTGGGGGCACTGCACCCCCACACTGCACCCAGGGCTCACCACAGCTGCTGCAAGGGGAGCCACACACTTCCCCAAAGGTCACGGGTCTGGGCGGGCCAGGACTCTGGCACTTTCACTCTCTGCGCCTTGGTGCTGCAGCAGTGACTGTCTCTTATACGACTGACACAGGACTGGAGTGTTCCACCCCTGTCCTGCACCCTGCGTCTGCTTTGTCCAGCTAGACCGGCCTGGGGCAGAGACCGTCCCTGTGTCTGTGCGATGCTGGCATGATGGAGCCCCATCTCGGCTGGTCCCTAGGCACTCGGGTGATAAACGTGATGAAGAAGAAGGATGCCGTTCCACGCAGTTCCATCCGCCCCGAACCGAGAGCCAACGGAGCCACACCGAGGGTGGATTTGGCCCAGCAGCTCCCCATGGGAGAGGACCAGCCCGTCAGGGACTGGCAATGCAAGAGCTCTCATGTCTCGGGCTGTGGGCGACAGAAGAAGCCGTGAATCAAGCACACATCAGTAACTGACTCCTCTCTTGATTGCTTTGTCTACAGATTAATGCTATCTAATTCTCCAGCAAACCCAGCTGCCACGTCGGCCTTCAGAGAGTTTGGGGAGCATTTAACGCGTATGGTAAACATCTCCTGGAGCCAGCGAGCCAGCGGCTGTTCTGCTCTCTGGCTGTGAGCACCACGGTACTGTTTGTTTTAAAAATCTGCCCTTCGCCCTTGAGGAGCCGACGCGGGCCAAGGTTTGTTTTGCTAAGGCACTTGATGGCAGGGTATTGATTGAAGCTGCTGAGTCTGAAAAAGCCTCCTTGGCTTTAAGTACCATTATTTTGATGCGGGAGATAACATTATTAACTGGAACAGAACTAATAAAAGGCCACATCCTGATTTGTTCCACTGATGGAACTAATACTAAACTCTGAACTAATACTCTGATACTAAACTGGGAGGAGTGGTAGATACACTGGAGGGCAGGGATAGGATACAGAAGGACCTAGACAAATTGGAGGATTGGGCCAAAAGAAATCTGATGAGGTTCAATAAGGATAAGTGCAGGGTCCTGCACTTAGGACGGAAGAACCCAATGCACAGCTACAGACTAGGGACCGAATGGCTAGGCAGCAGTTCTGCGGAAAAGGACCTAGGGGTGACAGTGGACGAGAAGCTGGATATGAGTCAGCAGTGTGCCCTTGTTGCCAAGAAGGCCAATGGCATTTTGGGATGTATAAGTAGGGGCATAGCGAGCAGATCGAGGGATGTGATCGTTCCCCTCTATTCGACATTGGTGAGGCCTCATCTGGAGTACTGTGTCCAGTTTTGGGCCCCACACTTCAAGAAGGATGTGGATAAATTGGAGAGAGTCCAGCGAAGGGCAACAAAAATGATTAGGGGTCTGGAACACATGAGTTATGAGGAGAGGCTGAGGGAGCTGGGATTGTTTAGTCTGCAGAAGAGAAGAATGAGGGGGGATTTGATAGCTGCTTTCAACTACCTGAAAGGGGGTTCCAAAGAGGATGGCTCTAGACTGTTCTCAATGGTAGCAGATGACAGAACGAGGAGTAATGGTCTCAAGTTGCAGTGGGGAAGGTTTAGATTGGATATTAGGAAAAACTTTTTCACTAAGAAGGTGGTGAAACACTGGAATGCGTTACCTAGGGAGGTGGTTGAATCTCCTTCCTCAGAGGTTTTTAAGGTCCGGCTTGACAAAGCCCTGGCTGGGATGATTTAACTGGGAATTGGTCCTGCTTCGAGCAGGGGGTTGGACTAGATGACCTTCTGGGGTCCCTTCCAACCCTGATATTCTATGATTCTATGATTCTATGGAAATTTGGAGTCACTCTGGATTTACAAGGCTGTAAATGAGAGCTGAATCTGGATTACACAAACATCCACAAAACGTTATTTAAACTGATTTGCTCCTGTAGTGGGGTGGTTACGCGCTCCGGCCCTGACAGGGCTGAGGCCAGCCCGGGGAGAGGGCTGGGGCTGTGGGGAAAAGCCCAGCTGGATTAAGGAAGCGGCCGCAGCTGTGGCCAACTGCCCCTATAAGAGGCTGTAAGCCAGGGGCCAAGTCAGTCTCCCTCTGCCTGGAGAGGGAGAAGGGCCCGGCTGCAAGGTGCCGAGCAGGACGCCCAGACTGGAGCAGGGCTGGGGAAGGGTCAGAGGAGCTGGGAGCTCCGGCCTGGAAAGCCTCAGGCTGCAGGCCTGACTACAGGCCAAATAGGTGCAGGGTTGCAGAGGGGCAGCCCATGGGTAAACGGAGGCAGCAGGTCCAAAACCCCCTTGCTGGTGATGAGTGGAGTATACACTGCAGTCTGCCCCCGATACAAGGGGCTAAGTGGGGACTGGCAGTAGCCCAAACTGAGGTGAGGTGAGGTTAGGAGGTGGGGGTTCCCCTGGGTGGGGAGACCCAGGGGAACCTGGGAGTGTGGGGGTACTGCCAGGGGGGCAGCACCCCAGAGAAAGGGGCACGGCGTCCTGGGAGGGACATGGGGGCCGGCGGTAAGGCGGATCCCCGGCCTGCGGAGGGCACGCCGGGGCTAGACGAGTTAATTCACAATGACTACCAGCAGGAGGCGCCGCAGGGGTGAGTCCGAACCTTTACAGCTCCATACAGATTTTACCGAGAGAATTAAACTAATTAGTGGCTCCTCTGGTTCGGCAAATTCGCTTGCGAGAAGTGCCTGATCTTCCGCAACATCTGCAGCCTGCCACCAGATTTCACGGGCTGTACCCTCAGCTGGCGCAAATCAGCAACTATTTGCACCAGCTGAGGATCTGGCCCCATAAATGGGACGGCAGCGGGTGTTTCACACCCTTGGCTTCCAGGCACCCAGCCCCACCACCCACCCCGACGGCTCATAACCTCCAGCCGTCTCTGAAGGGCGATAACATATATCCCCTGGAGAACAGCAGCACCCGTTTGGAGTGAGTTGTAAACGTTGCCTGTGAAGCAATTACTGGAGCTGACATAATGATAAAACCCCTCGATAAATTCATCAGAAGGGCTGTTGGGAGAGAAAGATACAGTACACGTGGGGAGGGAGTTACTTTATTATCAATCTCGTCTTAGCAGCTGCTTCGGACTGATTTAAAGCCCTGGTCAGGACTCCTTTTTTCTTTTCTGTTTTCCATTACACACTGTAGAGGAGAATTTGGACATGGGACAAAATCTCACGCTGGGCTAAATGAACTTGCAAAGCAAGCCCAGGCTCTCTGAGTCATCAGCCAAATGGCTTTACGAGCTCACCAGATCACACCCGGTATTTCCTCCCTGCCCGGTCATTGAACTCTCTGCACATGGTGAACTGCCTGCTCCAGGCAACCCCTCAAACATGTGCCTTCCCAACAGCATGCTTGCTTCGTGTCATGCTTTGACAGACCAGGGTACAATCCAGACCAATGAGTAGCTGTGTCACCCCCGTCCACTAAACTGGGGTGCCCTTACAGTGA
Organism: Lepidochelys olivacea; assembly: GCF_965140295.1. Lineage (NCBI taxonomy): Eukaryota > Metazoa > Chordata > Testudines > Cheloniidae > Lepidochelys > Lepidochelys olivacea. The sequence continues at coordinate 21,269,693 of NC_140427.1, forward strand.
CTTGCTGCTGGAGTCTCCATGACAGTCACACCCGGCTATGTCTGAGGGTGCTGCAACCAAACAGCCACCTCTTGGCTCTTGGCTATGCTTCAGGGTGACCCCAACACACTCTCAGTCCCAGATTTCCACCCCCCACCCCCCAGAAACGTATGTCCTGTACTGCCCAGCCCTTTCCTGGACAGTGCTAATATATTAAGTCTGTTATTCCTTTAAGGGCACGGTATGGACACAACTTGTTACCCCCAATGGAGTTACCCAGCCACTTCCACTTAAACGCACTAGATTAGATAAAACAGTAAAATAGGTTTATTAACTACAAAGAGAGAGATTTTGAGTGAGTGCAAGTAATGAGGTATCAAAGTCAGAAATGGTTACAAGAAAAATAAAGATAAATCGCTTACTGATGTCTCCAGCAGATGAGTTCTCAACCTAGATACTGATCACATGCGCTCAAAGCCAGGTTAAAGCAATCTGAGGCCCAAGGACATATCAACATAGGGCCCCTTTCATGGCTCTGCCCCCATGGCCCTCCCCCATTTCCTCTCTCAAAGATGCGTGGTGCAGTTCACACGTTGCACAGTTACTGTCTCAGGCTCTCTGCAGACTCAGGCAGCATTACTGCATCAGTTACATTCAAGTCACGTTTTCAAGATTTTCTTTGCAACCATGAAGATTAGAAACTCGCCTTTTTTTTTAAGTGAAAGCTGAGAGATCATCACATGACTCCAAGCACTGGTGCCTTAGGATGAATCTCTAGTGCTTATACTTTAATCTGGCCTTGCATGTAGTCATTAGAGATCTCAGGGCATTTCCCACCTGCTGACCACCATATGCTGGCTGAATTCCAATAAGGGAAATTACATTCTCCCTGAAGAAGCTTGCCCTTGGGGATTAGGAAAATGGCGATGTTGCTGTGATACACTGAACATTTAGATATAGTGGAAAGAGTCCTGCATCACCATGGGGGGAGTGATAGCTCAGTGGTTTGAGCATTGGCCTGCTAAACCCAGGGTTGTGAGCTCAATCCTTGAGGGGGCCATTTGGGGCAAAAATTGGGGATCAGTCCTGCTTTGAGCAGGGGGTGGGACTAGATGACCTCCTGAGGTCCCTTCCAACCCTTAGATTCTATGATCCTGGCAGCTCCATAAGGCACATTGCTGAGTCTGGAGCTGCTGCATTTTGTGGGTCCTGAGAGGGCTGGCGTCCCCGCCCGCTGGTCTCCTGGCGATCTCCCCGTGCCTGCACTGCCCTCCCACCCTGATCAGCTTTATTAGTTACTTGGGCTGAGCGGCTATTCCACCAAGCCAGCATGCCAGTGTTTTACAGCACATCCTTCGTGTTTTATAGAACAGATTCTCTTTATTTTGGCAAATGGATTTGATGTGGCAGAGCCAGACAGCACATAAAATGCTGCCGGACGGATTGACATCATCAGCGTCCTGCCGGTGACCGGAGCAGCTTGTCAGCAGCCAGCTTTGGAGGGGAAAAAAACCCGCACAGACTTAGAACAATGCTACAACAGACCCATGTGGCCCCTCTGCTACACAGGGAGCCCCCAAAGATAAATGCCATGGTCAAGTCCTATGGTGCAAGGAGATGGATTCTGAGGTCGCACGTTATCTGCGGTGACTGGGCTAATGTTATATTAGTCACTGGCTGGTGAGGTTTGAGTATAATTATTATAAGACCAGATTCTCCGCTGGCATAATTCACCTCAGCAGAGCGTCAGTGGGTTACAGCAGCTGAGGATCTGGCCCAGAGATCCTTGCCAACTGCTGTAACTTTTGCAATAGATGGTAACAAAGTTATATCCAGAGCAACAGAACCCTCCGTCCTCTCCTGCAGTAGCTGAGGCTTGGCTTGACCTGAGTAATTAACACCTGGTGGGAAGCCTCATTTCTTGGAGGATAGAATTAGGGAGGTAAACAGATCATTAGGCTGAAAACAGAACATTTGTTCTAAGTAAGATAAGTAAATAGGTCAGGAGGCTAAAAAGACAGAATGTCTGAGCCAGCTAAGATAAGAGGGAGAGCACCCAGGGAACCATTTACTAACAAAGGACAAGATAAATCTGGAATATAAAGATCGAGTTCTACCCAAACAACATATGGACAGAGCATGCTGTACAGGGATTGGTTCCTGAAAAGTAACCAAGCCAATCCAGAAATGCGTGATGCAATGCATTGTAAATGGAACATAATGTGTAAATGTGTATAAAGGAAGAGGTTTTCTGTGTCACTTTTGACGTGTGATACGCCCTGTACCCACCTCCTATGCATCAGTCCGATCAACTCGGCATAGCTTTGCTGTGTGCCAAATAAAGGAACCCGAGTGATGAAATCTGGAGTCAAACTAAACTTTTTTAGATCCCAGAGAACTGGGTGAAGTTTCCTCCCCGAACTGGACACGGGGTTCTGGATAAGCCGAGTGGAAAAGGTCTCGGCGGGAATCACAACAGCTGTAAGCAACGATCCTCTATTGGCCCTGGGCAGATGGATTAGACGTCTAGCAGGCCTTTCCCTTCTCAGACCTCTCTGGCTCCGGGGTGGAACTGCCTCCGTGCATTCCCCGCTCAGCCCCAGTGCCACAGGATCTCAGCCCTTTCCTGAATGTTTGCAGCATCCTCCCAGGTGCAGTGGGGTGTTCTCTTCAACCTGTCCCACCAGCTATCCCCAGGGGAATAGCAAAGGGATGCCGTACCACAAAAAAACCACGTAGGGTATGTCCGGGGTGCAGGCGGAGGGTTGAGTGCAGCATGTGTGGACGTACAAGTACCGTTCATTGCTACGCAGTGAAGCCATGGCAGCATGGGCTGTATACCTGCCCGGGACCTTTGGTATGCACTCAGGCAGCTAGCCTGTGGCCCTGTTGCTTCACTGCTCAGATACACTCACGAGCTAGATCAAAGCTAGCAACAGGTCCGGCGACACGTCCTGCAATCACACACCCCAGCCTTGAAGCGTAGGCATACCCCGAGTCCGGCCGACAGACCAAAGACAGAGAAGGCAGCATGTAATGAGGCGCGCGCCCTCTCGTCAGATCGGAGACCGCTGACTGACAAAGAGAAGAGCAGCTGCAGCCCGGCAGCCACTGGGCAGGGACGTCAGAGCTCAGTAGCCTGCTTGGGAGAAGCAAGCAGCGTCTTTACGAGAAAAATGTAAAGTTATTCCTTGATTATCGACCACAAGGAAAAAACCTCCGGGGCAGATGAGCCATGAAACACACTGTGAAAAACATGATGCACCAGGCCCAAAGCGGGCTCAATGCTTCCCCTGCCATGGCAGATTTTTAACATTCAGACCAAGCAATATTTTATGTCCTAGATCGTTGTCTCATTCAAGCGTAGACAGCATAGCACTTAAGAAGCACAGCACCTGTAAGGAAGCGGCTCCATCTCTCTCTTCCACTTCATTCACCTTTCCACCGGAGGAATTAATACACTTTCCAGCCGGAATCTCTTCTGACTACAGTCTGCTCTCCGGTGGGTCACGTGCTGAGCTGGAGAGAAGAGACGTGGAGCCCCTGCCAGCCACGGCCACCAGCTTAGGACCCAGCCCTCTCTCTTGAGGGATTCCGCACTGGGCTATCTGGTTTGGTTTAGAAAAATCCCATGATCTCGCGATGAAAGGGGAAGTCAAAGCCCCGCTAAGCTCTCATTACACATGCCATAATCATTAATAATGGATTGGGGAGATGGGCTGACTAGCCATCCATCACCCGTTTCCAGTGCACGTGGGCCAGAGGGCTGCAGCAGCATCAGGCATGGCAAAGAGCAGACAGGGGCTGTCCATTCCGACAGGGAGAGAAAAACAAGGCAGCAGAGGGGGCTGAAAGGAAAGTGACAGGGCTATTAACAAAAATAAGGGAGGGAGAACTCAAGTAAAGCTGAGACATGTCGGGCCCGATTCTGATCGCACGCTGACGCAAATCAGGAGAAACACCTCAACTCTCATTTATGCCAGTGTAAATCAGGAGTAACTCCACCGACATCAGCAGAACACCGGGTGCTAAAGGGGTTGGGCACCAGTCCCAGCATATATAGGGACCAAATCAACAGAGGGAGAAGCAAACACTGGCCCTGATCCGACCAATGTCCACGCATGCTGAATACCTGTACACCTGCAAACAGTCTTGCGCACATCAATGGCCTTACTCAGGTGTGTCAAGTTACTCATGAGCACAAGTGCTTGCAGGATGGGGACCACAGTGAGAGAGGCAGTTAAAGACCAGGCACAGAGGGGTGACCCGCGCTGTGTCTGGGAGCCTGCCTCTTTTGTCTTCTAGATATTTCACACCATTGGCAAGAAAGGGAGCCGTTCCAGGCTAGCTCAGTGGGTTCAGACACTGCGCTATCCCCGGTTGATGTGGACTTGAGCCCTGCTTAGGGTGCTCAGATACTGCAATTTTATAGAAGCCCGGACAGATGGATCCCAAGGGGTCCCACTGCCTTAGATGGTAGAGATGGGTGCTCAGCACCTCTCCAGGATCCTTCCTGGGAGCAGTTATTACAGCAACTGTCCCAGTCCAGCAAAACTCCCTTTGCATGTAGGCCAGGGGGTCCGTGGCTGAGGAGAGCCAGCTGACCAGTAGGAATCATAAAGCAAGACGTGTTTTTCTCCTCGTCGGCAAGGCAGGACTCCGCAGCCTCCATCTGCGTGTGCATCCCTGTCTTGCAGAGAGAACAGTGTGGCGGGAATTACTTTGGCCGGGGGTCTTGTCTGAGAAAGGGTTCTTGGAGGAGGTGGGGCCTGGGAACAGAGCGAGAGCCATGGAGCAAAGGAGCGGGGCGATCCCAAGGAAATCCATTGCACCAGAGACCGCAGAGCCGAGCCCAGTGAGACACTGATCTCGCCATTTGTCCTAGTCGCGCCTTAGCAGACGGCCAGCGCCCCTGTGATCATTTCCCCTCGTTTCTTCTCTAATGAAGCCCAAGACGAGGCCAGCACTGGCTATGGCAACACCCACAAGCCAGGCTGGAGACACCGGGGCGAGCCTGCGTGCTGCTGACAGCCCTCTCCCTCCTCCTCAAGGCCACGTGGGAGAGGAACAGAGCAGCACCATAGCACACCGGAGCAGCCAGCCCTACCGCTCTGCCTGTGGGGTGCCACCCTACGGTGGGCCCTGGATAGGTGTCTGACTGTGACTTGACAAGTCAGGCAAGAGCAGGGTCCAGCCGCTGTGCTGGCTGGTTTCTCTGTCTCTCTCCTCCCTGCCGCTGCCCCAAGCCAGCCTGCGACACGCGGCAGCATTTGCTTGTGGGCACCGTGCCAGAGTACTGAAGGGTCTAACCGTGTGAGGGCTACACCAACCTAACAGGAGGGCTGCCACTCAGCTGGCGGACACAGTGAGAGCTGTCTATATTCGGCACCTCCGAGCCCCGTGCAACCAGCTCCTGCCTAAACTCCAACTCCTGCCGTCCATTCTGGGTTTTGCTTTGCAGAGTGGATGGGATCTAACCACGTCTGAACAGCACAGCAAAGCTCTTTAGTGTGGTTTATGCAACAGTAGCATCATGAGACCCCGTTGTACAATACAGCTGTTACCCTACACAGCTTATGTAAGCGGGGGAATGGTCCCGCTATTGTGGGGAACTTTCCTGGCTTCTGCACGACCCCGGTGAAGTGGGCTAGCGAAAGGATCTGAGTCCTCGCTCCCACTTCCTTTACCCAGTGGCCTCCCTGTCCTTGAGAACTCCCCTTCCACTCTCCTGTCTGGCAGAGTCCTCGTAACCCCAACAAGACTGGGCCCAGGATTCTTGGGGGGGCTCGACCCCCAACCCTGCTGTGTTCACCTAGGACAGGGGCTAGGGTGTCCCCACTCCGGAGGGCTCTCTCTGCACTGGGCACTTCTCTGACCATTACATACAAGTTAAAGCAAATGCAAGTTATTTAATCAACAATTAATTTTAAAAAGAACAAGGAAAAATGGGAAAGGTGAAAGGAAACGCATCACCCCGCTCTGTGGCAGGGAACGTCACAAACAGCGTCTCTGGAACGTCAGGGCAGTTCACTGTCTGCTCCTTGTGAGTCCCAGGCCTCCTGCTCCGGCCCTGGCTGTGCTGCAGGGATGCTGCGGGTCGGACACTCGCTCTGGTGGTGGCCTCACGCTCTCAGGCTCTAGGTGGCAGGGCCCTTCTTCCCAGTGTCGCCCCCGCCCTGTCGGGGTTACGATCCCCCTCCGAGTATGGCCTGCAGAGCCTCTTAGCCAGGGGTGTCTCCCTGGGCTGGGCCTGCTGCCCAGGGTCCCCCTCGCTCTCCCCAGCTGCTCACCGCACCCGGCTCCAGACTGCCCCAGCCCCAGTTCCACTCAGCCTCAGCACGGCTGCTGCTCTGCCTCCAGCTCCCTGGGCTGCTTTTCTGGCCCCTCTGGCTCTGGTCGCTGCAGCTCTGCTCCCAGGACAGGTCTGCTCTCCCTGGGCTGTGCCTCTGGCTTTGGGGCTGCAGCTCTGCTCCCAGGACAGGGTCTGCTCTCCCTGGGCTGTGCCTCTGGCTTTGGGGCTGCAGCTCTGCTCCCAGGGCAAGTCTGCTCTCCCTGGGCTGTGCCTCTGGCTCTGGTCGCTGCAGCTCTGCTCCCAGGACAGGTCTGCTCTCCCTGGGCTGTGCCTCTGGCTTTGGGGCTGCAGCTCTGCTCCCAGGGCAAGTCTGCTCTCCCTGGGCTGTGCCTCTGGCTTTGGGGCTGCAGCTCTGCTCCCAGGGCAAGTCTGCTCTCCCTGGGCTGTGCCTCTGGCTTTGGGGCTGCAGCTCTGCTCCCAGGACAGGGTCTGCTCTCTCTGGGATGCTTTTCTGGTCCCTCTGGATCTGGCTCAGCTCTGCTCCCCAGCTCAGCTTGGGCCCCTGCTTTCTCCTTAGCTCGGCCCCACTCTGTCTGACCCAGGCAAATCCAGTTCACAGGGAGGACGGGACCGCCCTGGCCTCCTGACTCCCTGATTAGCCTGCCCGCCCTGTCATTCAGGCTGACCTGGAGCATTGGCCTCTATTGTTCCTGGAGCCTATCAGTCTCAGGGTCCTGGTTTCCCATAGACCCTTCCCCTTTTAGTACTGGGAGCTAGCCAACCAAAACACCCCCACTGAACGTCAGTAAGGGGGCAACAGCCCCTTTACATTTACAATACAAAGAGACAAGCCAGAAAAAAGGTGGAGGGAAAAGGACTTGCACAACATCAGAGTCAGGAAGAGAACCCAGGAGTCCTGAGCCCCAGCCCACGGGACCATGCTACATGGCCTCTTTCACAGACCTAGATAAACATGGGCAGGGCCTGTTTGCTCCAAAGGCTCTAACAGTTTCTGCAGACAACTGAGAGCGACCCGACTCCCCAAACACTGGTGCATCAATAATGTAACCAGCACCTGACTTAACCACCCCAGTTCTTCAGCTGCTGATGACGGACCAAAGCAGAGAACCCAGCCAGGACAGAGCAAAGGTTTGTTTTAAAAGCCAACATGCATCTTAAGCATCTTTTGGGCCTCTTTGCAGCGAAACCTACCCTTCTGGAAAGAAGAGCTTCTTCCTCCCTCATCAGCTTTTTGAGAAATCTAGGAGAGAAGCCAGGAGAGTGGACATTCAATTTTTGAGAGGGGAAAGCCCAAGGAGAAAAGTGAAGACAGCTCTTTGCTGGTAATTTGCATACAGACATGATTGAAAGTATTTAAGGTTTTTTTGCTTTGCCTACCACTTTGGTCGGGTTGGGACAAATTTGAATTTAAATAAACCGCAAGGCTTTGCAGGTGCTGGTTCCAAAAAATTAACTCCTTCGGACTTCTTTTGCAGATTACCCCCGCTACCAACGCAGATACGAAGCCTGAAGCACCCTGTCGCTTCAGAAAACAAACGGGCTTTTTGTTGCAGCTGTAAATGACTCCTTGTTCCTCCAAAGGCTAAAGGAGCTTACAGTAATATACGTACGGAGTGGATAGAACCAGGCCGGTTTGTGAAACTGAAAACACAACACACACACACACACCCCACACACACACACACCTCTGTCAGTTGCTCCACTCCATCAGAGCCTGCGCATTTGCTTCTGATTTACTCCCAGTGTAGACTGAGGATAGAATCTGGCCCACGCAGCGGGAGGGCTGAAATCTGATTACACTCCCGGAGTATTGTGCACAAACCCCGCCCCTCTGTTCCCCCGCTGCCTGCAGGCCCCAGGGATGGCTTCTCTGGCATGTGCTGGTTGGAGATACCCCACCATGGTTGGGATGTAAGTGGCAGCAGAATACAGCTCCCACAGCTACCGTCTGTGTCAGCACGGCAGGAGGTTTGTCAGAGTCTCTGCTTGCCCTTTGCAATCTCTTGTAGGACAGAGAGATGCTTTAATATCACACTGCATGCAGCAAAACCTCATTGGGAGCTTTAAATACAGACGTGGCTGCTGTGTGCTTTTCAATCCAACCAGCTATTTCTTACCTCCCAAAATCCTATTTATAATCTCCCTCCCGGTCCTCGTGCACACACATACAAGTTCTTGGTTCTGTGACTCATAAAAGCCAGTCAGAAAACACTCTCCACTTCTCACTAGTTGGCTTCAGATAAGGCTGGGGACAAACTGTTTCATCCCAGACAGCCCCGAACCCTCCCGCATCTGTCCCATCATTAATCAAAGTCGTCTTTGTTTCTGCTCGGAGAGCAAATCGTCTCCAATCAAACCCGGAGGCGTCCGGAGAAGAAACAGTTTTCATAACCTCCCTTCCCAAAAGATGGAGTCCCGCCCTGCTGGAATTTGTGGGACGAGCCTCCAATGAAGTGAGCTGCAGCTCACGAAAGCTTATGCTCAAATAAATTGGTTAGTCTCTAAGGTGCCACAAGTCCTCCCTTTCTTTTTGTGAATACAGGCTAACACGGCTGCTACTCTGAAACCTTCTTAATAATGATTTCAACGGGAGGCAAGCTCCTGAATACCTTAGTATCTGAGCCACCCCTACCACACACAACTTTCCAAAAACAGGAGGGGGAAGGGGCCAAACCACACTCAGCAGCTGTGACCCTAAGAGTTACTTTCTGCCAGCTGGCAGAGGAGGCACTGTTCTGTAACAGCGAATCCCAGCCGGTCTGACAAACTCACGCCCCACAACACACTGTTGTCAGAATAGCTCTCCAGACTGTATCGTGTAAGGTCTCATGTGAAAACTGGTGACATGCTGGTCATGGATATCCCCGGGTGATGCATGTACACAGTTATGTATGGGTGCTGGAAATACATTCTTAAAATATGCTATGGAAGCAGCTGCCAAACAAGCCTGCCCTAGACACTGGGATGTGGATTTACCTGTCTGTATGGACTGCACTATCAGGAGGATGAGAAAACAGCAAGGTTTGATCAAAAGCAAAGGACAATAAAAGAATATTTGCGCCTAAGGTGAACAAAGTGATTGAGCCAACCGGAAAAGCCCATTGACCAGAGGATGAAGAAAGGCCTGGATGCCTGCACCCCGAAGAGCCAGCAGCCGGAAGAGGAAACCTGCCTGGGTTTGCTTTTCAGAGCTACATGTCAAAGGTTTGCTGGACTATAAAAGGGAAGAAAGGGGACTCCTTTCTTATCCATCACTCAAGAGACAAGAGGGGCCATCGCTCTTGGATTCTGTGAGGGGTGAATCCTCAGCCACTTGGGTTGAGGGCGCTGAGAACTGACGGTAGGTGAGCAATTGCCTGGGACAAGCAGCATGATCTGTTAAGTTTTAGCGTGTTGTTTAATGATTGGTAGCCATTTCCCACTTCGACCATCTCCGCTGAGCGTCACTTCAACCTCCGAGCTTTATTAACAAACTTAATTTTAGTTTTACCATAAAGTCATCTCAGCGCTGTTACATTAAAGTGAGGTGGGCATCCTCAGTGAGATGTGCAAGGGGGGCGGAGAGAATCCCACCAGCATGGAAGCTGCCTGGGCTCACACTGGCCCTGGTGTAAGGGGCATGCCAGGGGTGGGAGGGGGGACAGGCCCCCAGTGCGTAATGCTGTAGGATTCTGGGCGGTTCCAGGCTGCGCATGTCACCCCCCAGCATGGCTCTTGGCACAGGGCAGACAGGGAGAGGGAGAGAGATGGGGCTGAAATGCACACGTCCTGGAAGAGCGGACGCTGTCTCTGTGGGTCACACTGACCAGACCTGTCGCTGCGCCCGGCTTAGGGCTCTGGCTGGAGCTGCCTGTGATATTTAACATTGCAGGCAGGCTGCAAACGTTAGGTGTGGGTTTTGAACACTGCGCTCTCCCGTAGGCAGGCTGGGGGTCGGATTGGGCCTGTCACTCTTCATTAAAATATTTCAAGGAATTAATAATTCACCCCCCGCCCCAAATAAGGGGAGGGCACAGCTTTAGAGAGGGACAGTGCAGTTCAGTGGATGGAGCAGCCAGCAGTCCTGGTTGTTTCTTAGCCAGGTCTCAGCAGCAAGGTTTCCTAGTGGTGACGGGGATGAAGAATACACAGCTACCTCGCAGGGCTGGAGACCTGGCACTTGTACTGAGCGCCAAGGCCCCGGGGTGAAAGGCAGGTGAGGAGGGCAAAGGTTCCCTCTGGTTATTTCAATATCACAGCCAGAGCTGGACGGAGAGTAGAATGTCACAATGGGGCCTGCAAACGGAGCCTGGTGTGTGTTATGGCAAACCACGCAGTACCTGTATGCCATGAGCCAGGCACTGCAGAGACAGACAGTAAGCCCTACCAAGGCAGTACGGTGCAGCGGATAAGGCCCTGCACTGGGATTCCTGCATTCCATTCCTGATTCTTCCCCTGACCTGCTGAGTGAACCTGGACAGGTCACATCCCTTGCTCTGTGCCTCAGTTTCCCCTTGTCTGGTTAGACTGCGAGGTCTTCGGGGCATGGCCTGTCTCTCACAACGTAGCTGTGCAGTGCTCACCATAACCAGGCGCTGGAAGTGCTACTGCAATCATCCAAAGCCAGGGAGCAGAAGTGAATAGTTGGGAGGGGAGGGCTGTCCCTTAGACATGTGTTAACTTTCCCTCTGTTACAGAGCGCGCCTGTTTTGCAATGCAGATTTCACTTCTCTGAGCAGGCAGCAGGGTGAACTGACAAGGAAGTTATTCATGTCCCCGAACTGCAGACAGCAAGGAAGGCCCGTGCCCCCCACCCCGCCACTCCACAGGCCCCCCCAGTGGAACGCTTCCCAGCAGCCAGAGAAGTAACCCAGCCCCCTCCAGCCCTGAGCACCTGCCACACAGACCCCAGCGCACACCACGCGCCCGCAGCCGCCGTTTCAAAAACTCCTTGTGGTCCTGAGATGTCAGAGGGGAAAACCAAAAAGCAGCTGTGTTCTGCTGCCTGCATCTGAGTGGAAATACGATGGGCCAGATCCTGAGCTGGTGTAAATCAGCCCAGTGCTATTAATTTCAGTGGGCCAAGAGTCTCCGCGGGTGCAAGTCAGTGCAGTTTCACTGACATCAATGGACCAGTGCTGATCTGCGGCCGCTGAGGCTCAAGTCCCACGCGCCACGCAGGAATTGGTTCTTCGCTCCCCCCCGGGGCTCAGTCAGACCAAACTTGCAGCGTTATCGAGGGCTGTAGGGTGGGAAGGCTTGTTTCCCACCACTTGAGACACTGCAGCTCCTTCTGGGGGGTTGCACTGGTACCAGCAACGATTTGCACTGGCTGGCTCCGACTCTGCAACTGACCCGGGCAAGCCGAGCCCCACAGAGCTCTGCCCACTGCAAAGGGGCCTGGCCAGGCATGAGGGAGGCGGTGGCATCCTAGTAGCCCAGAGAGCACACTCCCAAGAGACAGGTCCTGAACACTGAAGCCATGCAGGACCCTTCTGCCGGCTGGCGGAGGGGCAGGATGCAGGGGGCAGGGGTGGCTCTGTCTCCCACTCACATACACTAAATTAGAACCTGGAGAGGGGGGCTCTGGAGGGGGAGGGGCAGCGCCTTTCGGGGCTCAGCTCCAGGCTTCTGAGGGTATTATATGGGGATGAGGTTTTCCAGCACCCATGGCTAAAGTGCCCATTCCGGGTTGCCCAGGTAGAAGGCGGCTGGTCTGTGCCCTACATTCCCAGCCTGGCAGGGCCCCTGGCATGGTGCCGCTCGACCCCGAGTTGTGCCTTGTGTTTGTTTTCATTAGGGCGGCCCAGCGACCATCCGTCAGCAGCGCCTGCAAATGGCAAGCCATGGCTGTGACTGCCGCTCCCTGGCCTGGAGCAGCCGCTGTTTGGTGCCGCGGTGCCCAGCTGCGCCAGTCCCATGCCCAGCAACCAGCGCCCCCACGCTGCCTTGCGAGGGAAGCAGCCGGAGCCGCGCCATCCCCGCTGAAGGGGAGCCCACCTCCAGCCAGAACCCAGCCACCCGGGCTGCACAGACACAGGAGCTGCGTGCCGTCCTGCGCCGTGCAAACCCAGGACAGGGAAATCCCCAGCTCTAGGGCATCACGCAGCTGCCCCATTACAACATGAGGCTGGCTAAAAAGAGGTGAGAGCCCAGCCTTGATGCAGCAAGGCAATTTGTGCCTCCTTCTGGCTCTTGCTACTGAGCCTGTCACCCTCCTAGAGCCGGCGCTAATGAGACTCTCGAGGTCTGGTGGCCGGGGAGAGTCAGCAGACCAGCTCTGCATCGCCACACAGCTTCCGACTGCCACGGCAAGTCCGACCCCCTGGCAGGGGAGCTCAGGGAAAGCAGGACGGGTCTGATGCTCAGCTCGTCTGACAAGCTACAAACCAGTGATTTGTGCACCCATAAAAAGAGACCCAGCTTTTCTCAACAGCCCACAGCTTTTAACCCACACTAAGGACATTGCCTGAAAGGCAAAGAGGAGCTCTGCATCTATCTCACTGGGAAGTTTATTTGCCAGTAGCTCAGTATCAAAGCGACGGAGAAAACCCGATGCTTCCTTTCCACAACTACACATCTCATTTCAGCCACGCGGATCCTATCCAACGGTCCTGGGGCGTCCGAGCAGCTGCTCCAAGCTCCAAGCACAGGAAGGTAGAACCCACCCACTGTGCTATTTATACACCCACCGAGCAAACACCTGCTGGGCTACTGAGTGCCCCTGGCACACTCCACGCTGCTGAGTGCATCAGACGCGCCTGGCAGAACACACCTGCTGGGCTCCCGAATGCTTTCAACACCTCCCACTACTGCATCTGCTGTGCTGCTGGGGCGGATCCAGCCCCCCCAAGTAGAACGCATCTGCTGGGCTACGGAGCAGGGTAAGTGCTCTCAGCTACAATCGCGTCGGCTGGATCTCCCTGGCACCTGCACTTAGGATGCACCTGCTCTGCTCCTAAACGCCGGCAGGCCCTGCAGCGACAGGGGTAACGAAACGTGCATTATCGCCTCGGATCTCCCCACCCCCACCCCCTGAGCGGGAGGTCTCCCCACACCTGCTGCAGCAGCCGGGGGAGACACCTGGTTTCCTTCCTCCTCCTCAGGATGAATCATGGGCGGCTGTGAAGAGCACTGTGCCTCCCGCACTGCCAAGCCGCCAGGAGGGGAGCATCTCTGCATGCCTGCATCCTCACGAGGCACCAAGTATCACCGAGTGCATCACCGAGGCAGACCAGTGTGGGGCTGCTCCCCTCTGCATGGGGAGGAATGAAGGGCTGCTCAAAGGATTTTATGGGGGTCTCCTGCTGAGCTGTTTGCATCTCAGCTCCGAGTGCACCCCAGGCCCGAGGCAGATCAAAGTCCCGCTCGAGTAGGTTACGAGGGCTGATGGTGCCTTTGGTGCGGGGCCTCTGATCCCGGCTCCCCTGCTCTGCACAGCAGGAAAACGAGGGAGCTGGAACCAAGCCAGCCTGTGTTTCTAAAATGCAGGCAAGGCCTGACAGCAGACAGGCATATCGTCCGCCTGCCCCAGAAGGGCTCACTCACGGGAGGAAAGTGCGCTTGCACTAAAGGGCATCGGCTTGGCCTCTGGTGGCCTTTGCTCTTCTGGTGCTGCACCCGCTGCGGAGGGGAGGGCCGGCCCTGCAGCTAGGGCCATGGCTGGAGATCCGGGCTTAATTCCCCACTCTGACAGGGACACCCTGTGTGACCTTGCACCAGCCCTTTGCACTGGGATTTTCAGAAGAGCAGAAGTTAGTGCCCTTCCCCATTGCGATTCCTACCTTCCTGCTCTGAGAACCCCAGCTGTCATTTCTCTGGGCCTCAGTTTACTTCTCTTCCTCACAGGGGTGCTGACAGAATAAATACACTGATGCCTGGGAAGTATGTCTACGCTGCAATAAAACAGCCACGGCTGGCCGGTGCCTGCTGATGCGGGCTCACAGGGCTTGGGTTGCGGGGCTATAAAATTGCGGCATCAACATTTGGACTTAGGCTGGACCCAGACTCTGGCACCCTTAGCATCCCCTCGTCCATCCCTCAGGGTCCCAGAGCCCAGGCTCCAGCCTGAGCGTCTGCACAGTGATTTTATAGCCCGGCAGCCCAAGCCCCAGTCAGCTGACATGGGCCAGCCACAGTTGTTTTATTGCAGTGTAGACGTACTTAGAGGCCCAGATGCTATGGTGCTGCGGGCCAGCTGAGTACCTGAGCATGTAGGCCTAAATTCGGAGGGCCTTCCTCACGTCAGTGATGGAGTTACAACTGACTCCTAAGCTTCTGGCCTGCAGTGATACATTTATAAAACTGCTGCTGGGGCCTATAGGAGTTTCCCATTGACCCCAATGGGATCAGGGTTTGGCCTCGGAAATAGAATTTCTCTGTAAGAGGGAAAGTCTCTACCTAGCAAAATATCCCATCTCCTTTCACGCGCCAGTCCACATCCAAGCAGTCCGTGTGTGCTGCCAACATTTTAAAAAGTGACACCACTGAACTGGTGGAAGTCACTGGCTGAACCACTGATCCGACTTTTCACAGCAGCGGCCTCTTCTGAAGGGGCAGAGCGAATATTTTCTTCATTTCAGTCTATTCAGCTAGTTCAACGACTAGTTCATTCAAAGTTGAGAAACTAATTGAGAGCTGACAAAGCAGGAACGCTTGTTTCCCCCTTCCAGTAAACCAATAAAAATGAGGTGTGAGAGGATGTGATCTACTAATTCTAAAATCTTGAAGGGTGACCAGAACAAACTGATCAATTCACTAGCTGCTGATAATACCGCCTTTGGTTATTAAATCTGTTAGTTATAAAAGCAAAACTTGTTTTGATAAAGTTACTTATTTTCCCTTATGCATCCACCATATTTTCAGTAGTTTTATTTAGCTAATAACTTTTTTTAAATGCTGCTTTAGTGCCTTTTAAATTGAATTCCAATTTCCATCCAAATGCAGCAAGACACAAATCATGAGAAAAAGATTAATCATCATCTAGTAAACAAGGAATGTGTCGCTCACATTTTCTAACAAAATAAAAATGTAAGAATTAAGAATCTGAATAAACATATTTTAAGCTATATGACTGCTAATATAACTGTGCACATACAGTGCCTCCTCCTTGTTAGCAAAAAGTAATACCAAATTTTACATAAAGTCTCTATTTAGCTGCAAATCAACATGCTTTAATGGTCACCAGCCTATGAAAATCAACTCTTCTTTAGGAAAATAATTAAAAAGCTCAAATGCAAAGCATGATTAAAATCGATAATTTAAGGTTTCCTGCTTGCTGATTAAAATCAATGCTCGACATTTCTTTGATTTGAATCAACCCACCCTGGACTGAGAAGGCTGTCTGACCACTGAATCTACTGCTGGTGAAAAGCTCCTAAAAGGAAGGCCCACAGGCACCAGAACCCAGGCAGACCTCTTAGTGGTGAACACAGTTGATCTACAGGGCACAGTAGCCCCTGCCCTGAGAGAGGGGAAAGTGTAGGGGTGCACTCAAAGACACTAGAAAAAGGGGTGCTACTGGCTCCATAATCGAGACATCAAGGCGCTAGGAAGGGCTAATACAAACTTATGCATGAGGCCTGAGACAAGAGTATCCACTGAATGCACGAAAGCAGTCGGGAACTTGTGCTCCACCTCACGATAAGCAGGCTCTCCTGTGTTAGTTTGGGAGAAGGGTTCCCTGCCCCGCCCCTCGAGCCCAATTTCTTTCCCCTTCTGATCTATATTATTATTTGGGTTCCAGCAGCCCCCAGCAGAGCTTCATTGTGCCAGGTGCACTGTGAGTCCCTACTCCAAGGAACTAGGCAAAGGAAGGTGAATTATCCTCATTTTACAGAGGGAAAAATGAAGGCCCAGAGAGCTGAGGTGACCTGCCCAAGGCAGCTCAGTGAACCTGTGGCAGAGCCAAGAACTTAACCCATGTCGCTGGGTCCCAGAGTAGGGCATTCCCCGAGCCCATCCCTCCTTTTGCCAGGGAAACGGCTAGCACATACCGGGCCCAGCACGGGAGCTCAAGCCAGGAGCAGATGGATTCTGAGAGGAAGCGAGAAATCTCCTTTAATGAAATGCCACTGATAATTAGCCACCACATCTAGGGACTCATCACAAACAAACGCTGCGTGGCACTAGGTTTTAAGGCACAGTTATTGTTCAGGGTTTTCCCCAGCAGAAGAGGCTATTCCTTGCTACAGATTTGCACACAACACACTGGCAAAGCATTTCCCTTCTCCGTAGACACTAGGGTACATCCCTTCTTGGCTTTATTTCCTGGGAATCTAAGAGCTCAACATCCTGCTACAATGCACTTTGTTCCAGCCCTTGGATTATTGATAGACAGCCTCATCCCCCTCCCAATCACCAAAAATTGGTGGAATGATTCAACTTTCTCCCTCTCCCCCCCACACCCAGGGAAAAATGCTAGCTCTGTGAGTGGCACGGATTTCAATGAAGCTACACAGATTGACCCCAGCTGGGGATCTGGCCTATTGACTCCAATGGAGCTATGCGGATTACACCAGTCGAGGATCTGGCCCACCGCTGTTTAGAACAAGAAAGCAAAATGTGCTAACATCAGTAGAAAAGTCCCCGGCCCAGGACTGAAACCCCAGCGCAGGGCCTGCCCTGGAGCAAGAAGAGCTAAGATCAGGGTGGTCATGGGTATTGCGGTGACACCCCTCCCCCCCCACCACCACCCCCCCTCCCCAGCTGCATCCTGGCCCTCACAGCTGATGGGTAAACAGTAACTCGACACGAGGCCTTTTCTAGACTCATTATTTCAGACTGTATGAAAAACGCGAGACCAGCACTGGTTCCAAATCAGCTCTATTTTTGTGCTCCTAATGGCAGGCCAGTGGCCGGGGGGGAAAGGGGGGGCGACGGGGAACGTACAGTATATAAAGCGTGAAAGAGTCATGATCCAAAAGGCCATTAAAGGGTTCACACCTCTGCAAGCATATGGATTGAATGATGAGACACTTAGTGACACTAGGCTCAAGCAACGCACATCTCATAAACCCCCTTCATGCGCCATATGCCTGAAGATCACCGGATCTCAAGTCAATATTCAAAGAGGAATCCCATATTTTTCCATTTTCTTTTAACTCCTGGCTAAATGAAACTCTGCGCTTCCCCGGCAGGCCAGGCACGTCTGCTGTTATTTACATCATACAGGTTCTGCACAAGCACCTAGTGCCGGACACCAAGAGCTTCCCAGCTCACTAGGCAAGAGAGAGCCGGACGGGGAATGGATGCTCAGCACAGGTAAGGGGAGGATCTGCAGAAGCCTTTCACGCTGGCCTAGCCACTTGAAGAGACGTTGAAACCCTCCGGACCCCTGGGGTTCCAGCAATGCCCAGCATGGCTCCTCTGCACCACCCGGCACACCCCCTGGCGGCCCAATACAGGCCTGAAGCAGGGGAACTCTCCCCCTGGCCCCTCTGGGAGACCACAGTGGCACATAGGGGCCAGAGGGGGAGGGGAGAATCCTACCCACTGACTGCAGGAGTCACACGAGTGAAGCTAAGCGTGGGTTTGCAGGGTCGGGGCCGTCACTTACCCATGGAGTCCTGAGTCCAGGACTGTGTGCTTCCCCGGCAGGAGCTGCCATGCAAGAGCAGCAGGCAGGATACTGCAATCAGACCCCTGCACAGAACCTCCTGCTCACAGAGACCTGACGGAAGGATCCGGGGTACAGGTGCCGACTGCTGCTTTAGGCACCAGTGCTGTTCCAGCCAAGCCAGGGACCACGCTCACTGCATACAAGGCACCACACACTCCAGTCAGCAGGGAGCTGGTGCTGAAGCTGACGGCAAAATCCTGCAGCCCTGTGGTGCAGCAGGTAAAGAAACTCTGCAGCAGCTGGATTTAAATGGAAAATTCCAGGCCTGTCCTGAACTATACCTGGAAATGCTTATGGCAATCAGGGCCCAATCCCTGGGGTGATTCATTCTGCTCCTCGATTCCATTCCTTTCATGCCATTCCCGCTCTGAAGGCGCCGCAGGTCTCCAAGCGGACACCTTCTCACTGCACCAGGAGGGAGAAGCAGGACAGGGTTATGCACGCTGAAAGCTGACAAGGATTTGGGGCCACCGACGTGACTGGGGTTAATGACGCAGGATTGCTCAGGGGAGTTGGGGGTTGCAAAACCAGCCCTGTGCAGAGACATACTTGCCCATCGTTAAGACGGATACTATGAGTTTGTTGTATCAACCAGGCACGGTACTAACAAACTTCAACAGGACTTTATTTTCAAAGTGGAAACCGCTTTACCAAGCGGCTGCTGCACCCCCTGTGGCTCTCTCCCAGCCTCTCAACTCCTCCCCGCTCCTTCCTGTTGCCTGTCCTTTTAGACTCCCAACAGCCAATGCTCCCACTGCAGTTTCCACGATATGCATCCGATGAAGTGAGCTGTAGCTCACGAAAGCTCATGCTCAAATCAATTGGTTAGTCTCTAAGGTGCCACAAGTCCTCCTTTTCTTTTTGCGGATACAGACTAACACGGCTGTTACTCTGAAACCAATAATTACAAGCAACATCTAAACACCACATTCCCTCCTCTCTTAAGAAACAATCCCAATTAAAATAAACATTATTGTTCTAACCACAGGAACAAATATGAAACAAGACACTATACTGTTGGCAGAAATATTACACTGAAAACACTGTAGATACTAATAACATAGTCTCTAGTCCAGACAGTTGGTGGTCTGGGTCTGACAGGCCGTCTCTCAAGCCCCAGTTCCAGGGCAATGTCTTGTTGTGTTGGTACCACGGTGAAGTCATCCAATGCACACTGGGCGTTGGCATAAGCTCCTCTCGGTGCATAGGCAGGTGCAAGATAAGAAGCATTCCATACCCGCCCATCAGAAAGTCGATAGGTGTAAGGTCCCTTCTTCTCTTCTATGATTTTAAGAGGAGCTGTGAATTTATGGTCTCCTTTGCATAAAATTCCAGGTTTTCGTATTCTAACAAAGGAAACACACTCAAACTTTGGTTCCTTAGCACCTCACTGCTTGTCTGTGAAAGCCTTAGACTTTGCTTGGTTCTGTTTGACTGTTTTTCTCACATTATCCTCGGTTGGGGCATCAGGTCGTGCCTTTAACAATCCAGCAATGTTCAGTTTAGTATTCATCTGTTTCCCATGCAGCAACTTTGAGGGTGGTCTTTGCATTGTGGCATGTCATGTAGCCCGGTATGCTTGCAAGAACTCAGTAGTGAAGCGTATCCACAATCGCCCTTCCAGTTTAGCCATTTGCAAACTCTCTTTCAAACTTCCGTTAAACTGTTCGATTTCCCCATTGGCTTGAGGGTAATATAGGGATGACCTTCTGTGTAAAATGTTCCTCTGTGCTAGAAAAGTTTCAAACTCCAGGAAAGTAAATTGATTACCATTATCTGAAACCAGTTCTTTGGGGTTACCTTCCCTGCTAAAAACTCAAGAGAGGAACTTAATTACTGTAGCAGAAGAGATTTGCAATGTAAATGCTACCTCAGGCCATTTACTGAAATAGTTTATTAAAGTGATGGCATAACGGCAGTCACTTGGAGCAGTATCAAAGGGTCCTACAATGTCAATCACCACTTTTTCCCAAGCAGATTCAGAAAGAGGAACAGGCTGTAATAGAAGGGTACATGCAACTGCTGTCTTGTCATGCATTTGGCAAGTGACACAGGATTTTATGAGTGCTTCAGTTTGAGAGTCCATCCCTGGCCACCAATACAGATCCCGTAGTCGCTGTTTGGTTCGGACAATACCTTGATGAGTATCGTGTGCCAGATGTATGAGTTTTGACTGTAATTCTTCTGACACAAGGAGCCGGTGTGTACCTCATAGCACACAGCCATCAAACAAAGAAAGTTCATCCCAAACTCTAAAATAAGGCAGCAAAACTGGGTCAAGGTTTTTAGGGAGACTGGGCCATCTCTTTGTCAGAAATTCCCGTAGTTTTTGTTGAATTGGACACGCTGAACAAGCAGCTTGAAATTATTCTCTTGTAACTGCAGTGAGAGTGCTTGTAATAAACGCAACCGCTACATCCTCATCCTCTGGTGGACCATCTGATATCAGCGACCACATTTTGGTTTCCAGGCTTATATTCCAGGTCATAATTGAAAGAGAGGAGTCTTGCAGACCATCGAGCAATATGGTATCCTGCTCTTCCCAGTCCTTTCGTGGTGAGCAACGTCGTCAAAGGGCTGTGGTCTGTGCGCAACTTGAATGTGCGGCCCCACAGGTAAGTTCTCCATTTTTCAGTAGTCCAGACACAAGCAAGGGCTTCTTTTTCTACTGTAGAATATTTCCTCTCAGCATTACTTAATGTCTCTGAAGCAAATGCAACCGTCCTCTCTGTGTTGTCCTCATGCAGTTGTGTGAGAACAGCCCCAAGTCCATAATCAGAAGCATCAGTAGTTACAATTGTGGGCAATGCAGGGCTGAATAGTGCAAGTATTGGACTACGTACAATCAAGTCTTTCACCGTTTCGAAACTAGCTTGTGCATCCATTGTCCACACTAAGGTTGAACTTCTCCGTAGTAATTCCCATAATGGTTGAATGACAGAAGCATAATTGGGAATGAATTTTGCATACCAGGAGGTAAGACCCAAGAAGGAACGTAAGATTTGCAAATCTGTTGGAGGAGGGGCATTTGAAATTGCCAGGATATGATCTGGATCAGGTTTTAGTCCAGCCTGTGAAACTGTATGCCCCAGAAAGGAGAGTTCAGATTCTCTAAATTTGCATTTGGACCTATTGAGCTGGAGGCCTGCTTTGCTGATGCAGTTTAGTACAGTCTGCGGGTTATTGTCATGCTCCTCAGAAGTATTTCCAAACACGATAATATCATCCAGATAGTATTGAACTCCATATTGATTCTTCAGAATCAATGACATTTTTTGAAAGGCACTTGGGGCAGATGCGAGACCGTATGGAACACGTTTAAAATGAAATAGTCCCTCATGTGTAATAAATGCTGTGAGGTCTCGGCTATCTTCATGCAACATAACCTGGTGGTATGCGCTCTGCAAATCAAGAGTAGAAAACATCTTTGCTCCATGGAGTTCTGCAAATACTTCTTCTATGCGAGGAAGAGGATGGCTGTCAATCACAATAGCTTTATTTGGCTCCCTTAAGTCCACACAAAGGCTAATGCCTCCACTTCCTCTGAAACAGCTTCCCTGACTGCAAATGGTAAGCGCCATAACATCTGTCGTACAGGCATCACATTGTTCCGCATTTTAACGTTATGCAGAAACCCATACGGAGAGCCGAGTTTCTCCTCAACTTGGTGTTGGGTCCCAGCTGAAACTGGTGTGCGTACCACAAGGGTGCTTTGCTGAAGAAGATCAACTTGTCCATTAACTACCCTGAGATTTAAAGCAGCCAATAAATCTCTGCCAAGGATAGGAGTGCCTTTGTGGACAAAGTAGAACATCTGGTATGGTAACTGGATGCACCTGTTGATTGAACTAGCGGCTGCGACATACGTTAGCAAAATGCCCCATCTTTTTGCAATGGTTGCAATGAGCTACTTTTGCCGGACATCCTGTGTAGCCTGCAAGGTGTTGTGGGGATCCACAGCGAAAGCATGCTTTTACTGTATTTTGAATTTGTTGATTCGGTGGTTTTTCGTTAGTTTTTCTCTTGTAATTGTGTGTCTGCAGTGGTAGTGAACTTTTCTGCAAAGGAGTCACAGCCTAGACTGCACCTCCCTGTATCCATGCTCATTATTTTGGCTTCAGCTGTAGCTGACCAAATCTGAGTAGCAATGGTTATTCCTTCTTCTAGTGTAAATTGTGGTTCTAGAAGTAAGCGTTCTCTTACATGAAGCATGGTTGTTTTCTCAATGAGCTGGTCTCTAATCATCTCATCTGCCATATTCCCAAAGTCACAAATTACAATCAGACTCCTCAGGGAAGCAATATACTGCATTATAGTCTCCCCTGTTTTCTGCTCACGCTGGCGAAATCTGTAGCAATTAGCTAGTACATTCACTTTTGGCACAAAAAAATCCTTTAATGCAGTGAGTGCAGTCTCATATTTATCATCTGCAAGGGGAAAAGTGTAAAATATACACTGACCTTCTGCTCCAAGGCAGTGGATTAGCAGAGCACACTTTCTTACTTCAGAAATCTCTGTAGCACTGATTGCAAGCAGATAAGTCTCAAACATATGGATCCAGGTAGTAAAAGCAACTGGAGGCTCACCTGGGCTTTGCAGAAAGGGTGCAGGTGGGTTCAGAGGCAGAAGATCCATCCTCACCACCAAAATGTTGTATCAACCAGGCAAGGTACTAACAAACTTCAACAGGACTTTATTTTCAAAGTGGAAACCTCTTTACCAAGCGGCTGCTGCACCCTCTGTAGCTTTCTCCCAGCCTCTCAACTCCTCCCCGCTCCTTCCTGTTTCGTGTCCTTTCAGACTCCCAACAGCCAGAGCTCCCAATTCTAGTAATTACAAGCAGCATCTAAACACCACAAGTGCACAGGAGTATGGGGAGCAGAAGGCCCAAAGGCCACTCTGCGTCATGCCCCCAAGCCCCAGCCTGGCAGAAGTATTCCAGGCACCCTTATAGAAACCAACGGGCTGGGTGCTGCAGAAACACATCACAGGAGACAGTGTCTGCCCCAGAGGGCTTACAGATTAAGACAAGGCAGGCACAGGATAGGATGGCAAAAGAGAAGAAGCGACTTGCCCAAGGTCACAGCTGGGAAAAGTCCGCCGCTGTCCTGAGTCCTATCTAGGTATCCTAGTCCCTAGACCAATGATGCTCAGAGCTACCAACGGGCCGATTTGGGAATTGTAAAGCCCTTGATTGCAATGGAAGCGTTAGTGTTTCTATCTTTTAACAAAGTGTATAAATCAACATTATTATCTGTGTTTTGGTTTCCAAATGTAGGCTGTAGGAGAGCAGCGCTGCCCTCCCCGCCACCCCCATCGCTCTCTCCATGTTCATTTTCCACCCCACCCAATCCATCACTCCTGTACAAAGGGGCTGCGGTCCCCACCACCTGAACCTGGATCGCTCTGCTCTCGGCCCGGATTGGGGCACCTGCTCCGCTGGAATCCCCTGGGGGTGGGGGGAGCACCACACCCTTTGTGCAAGGGGGTCCAGTATCAGGCCAGTGTGGGTCCCCCGTGGGCAGCCCCCCCCCCGCCCCCGGCCAAACATGGCTGCTGCTGGGACCTGCAGCAACGGCACTATGGTGGGGTCAGTGCCCCCCAGCTGGAGTGCAGAGATGCCTCCTCACCTGGTGGATCTTGTGCACCCCACTCCAACTGCCCGGTGTTCCTGCTCCGCCTCCCCCCTGCCAGCAGCGCTGGGGCCCGCTCCCGGAGCTTCCCTCCTGCTCCGGCGGCCAGCTCCCCCTGCCCCACACTGCGCCCCAGCTGCATGGTCACCTCCCCAGCCTCTGACGCCTCACCGCTCTCCTCGCTGCCAGCACTGGGGCGGCTCTGCCTCTCCTGGGCCTCCCAGGGGGCTGCGGCCTCCTCACAAGACAGGGGGGCACTGACAGAAACACTGCTGGAGGTCGGGGGCATCCCCAGCCCTGAAGGACTCACTGCCCAGGATGAGGGAGCTCAGCTAACATTGGTTTACAGCTGCACCTGCTGGGTGTCGGGCAGGCTCAGCAGGCTGCCGGTCTTGCACAGGGGCGCGGGCGAGGTGGGGGCCTATTGAGTATCACTGCCGAGCCTCCACTGCCCCTCTTTGGGGCATTTCTTCTGCATGATCCACCAGCATCTCTCTGCTCCAGGTGAAGGAACTGCCTCGCTGCAGCCTCCAGACCCCTGAAGGAGCAAGGGATGTAAAGCAGACCAGCCGCGCGCTGCCCCTCGCAGAGCAGCTCCTACGCAGTGGGGCCACCCAGAGATCAGCAGGGATCCAACCAGATGTCCCAAGGATCCTCACGCTCACTGTCCTAAGGCTGGGCCCCTGCTCATCTCTGCAACCACAAAGAGGAGGAACCATCCTGGCAGCCCTTACCCCCACCCCGACCCAGGACAGAGGGAGGGTCTGGCCCTGGCAGTCCCTCCCTGCTCAGGTCACTTGCGAATTTATACTCCGGGTCTGCTGCAGACGCCAAAGCAGCTTGATCCCTGCAGCACTAATGTCCATCAGCAGGGCTCTGGGAACAGCCTTCCCTCAGCAAGGCACCAACCCCCGGAACCAGCTCCAGCCCTGGCCTCCCGCCTCTAACTTCCCTGGGCATATGCCGGGGACAGGACGGGACAGGCTTATGCCTGCATCCCAAGCGAATCTCTGCTTTTCCTCCTGCGGTTAACAGGGAGTCAAAGGCCACTGTAAACAACACAGAGTCCTAACATGGTGATTTGATCTTCAGGGCCTGAAATCAGGGCCCTGCTGTGCCAGGCGCTGTACAGACACACGGCGAGAGACGGTCCCTGCCCCCCCGAGATCACAGCCCCATTGCGCCAGGCGCTGTACAGACACACGGCGAGAGACGGTCCCTGCCCCCCCGAGATCACAGCCCCATTGCGCCAGGCGCTGTACAGACACGGCGAGAGACAGTCCCTGCCCCCCTGAGATCACAGCCCCATTGCGCCAGGCGCTGCACAGACACGGCGAGAGACAGTCCCTGCCCCCCTGAGATCACACCCCATTGCGTCAGGCGCTGTACAGACATACGGTGCGAATCCCTTCCCCACTGAGGACTGACCAGAGATCGAACTCCCCAGGGCGTCGTTCAGTCTCCAGCATGCGTCAGCGGAGCCCATTTACCAGCACTCGATTCACTCGCGAGCTACGGACACTGAACGAGCCATCGTGGCAATTGCAGCTTCCTCTGGGGCTGCTGCCAGGACTCTGCGCCAGCTGCAGGGACCCGAACCGGCTGCAGGCTCCCGGTTCCAAGGGGAGATTCCCTGTGTCAGCACAGTGGAGGGCTCCATCTGTCAGCCTGTATCCTGGGCTCCTTCTCCGCCAGCACCAGCAGGCACAGCTCCGCTGGCTCCAGCTGAGGATCTGGCCCCATGCGCTCCACACGGGGAGCAGAGCAGCAGTGTTCAGCTCCAGACCCACACGGTGATATCCGGGGGGGGCTGTGCACAAGGCCCGGCTCCGGATCTGCTCTCCGGAACATGCAGATGCGGGCTTTTGTTACAGACAGCTCGCTCTCAGGGGGTGGAGGGGGGGCAGATCGGAGCAGGACCAGAACCCCCCACGGAGGGCCCAAAGCCGGGGGGAAAGCAGAACCGTAGGGCTGGGAATCTTCCAGTGCGGGCTGCTCCCCTGCTGGCTACTTTGGGACAGCCTCGTTAGTCAGTAATTACAAGCGCTGGGGTCCTGTCTGTCGTCACCCCCACACAAACATCCCCCCTTCTAGGCCTAAATATACCTGCATCCCCCGCAGCCCGGCTGTCCCCTCGTCAGTTCCGTGGCAGAGTCCTCAAAGCCGTCACAGCTCTCGGGCTGGATCCCCACCCCCCAGGGTCCTGGTGTAAATCAGGAGTAACCACCCTGAAGTCCACGGAGCTCCACTGGTGTAAACTGGAGTGGGGAGCAGATTCCAGCCTGCTGGTGCTGTTATTCCTGCCAAATACACGGTGCCAAGCTCCCGGCTCCCCTTCACTCTGCACTCAGGCACTGGCGAGACAAGAGAGCCCTTAACTCTCTCGGGCTTCCAGAGCCGCCACTTTCCTCTGCCCTGAGCCCCGTTTTCCCCTACAAGAGCTGCGCCGATAACCCAGACCAGGGAACCCCGACAGCACCACCTCCCGCCTTCCTGAGAACTCTTCCTCAAGGATTGGGGTAGAGGATTTGGGGGGAGCCACTCCCAGATGATCAGCAGGAGCCAACGAGGGCGGTGCCTGCCCCTGGCCTCTTCTCTGTCCCCGGCCCCAACAGCTCCCCCTGCCCCTGTGGAGCCAGCTTCCCCCAGCACCATACTCCCAGGGGGCCCCTCCCTGCAGTGCCACCCGGAGGTGGGGTGTCCTGCAGCAGGGAGGGGGTTAATACAGTCCCAGCCTGCATCCTGCTCCACTCCCCCAGTGATGCAGAGATGGTGCCCAGCTGGCTTCCCTACCCACCCCCTGGGGTCCCAGGGCAGTGGAGAGCATGAGACCTGGGAGCACTGCCCGTCCCAGGGCCTGGGCTCCCCATGGCATGCAGATGCAGAGCGGGGAGACGAGGGTCTCTATTCCCCACTCTCACCTCAGGCCCCCTTTGAAATCAACGGCTACCTCCACCCAGCTGCCCTGTCGGCCCCTTGCCAGGTGAGTTTCCTCCCAGCACGTGCCGGGGAGCGATGAGCCCGTCTCCCAGAGGGCTGGCACGGGGCACTCTGTGGGTTACTGCGGCAATAACCAGACTGCGAGGCATTAGCCGGCTGGCCAGCCACAGCTATGAGGGTGGGGAGGAGCTGGGAGAGAGCGGAGGACCACACAGCGGGGAATCTGTGTGGCCCCCACTCCCGGCTGATAACTGGGACCAGCACACAGCCCAGAGCACCCTGCTGGGCCCCAACCAGGCCATCGAAATGGACTCCACGTGCCCCACGCCCAGAGGGATACGTCCTGCACTCCATCCCTTCCCGGGCAGGTGACCCCAGGCAGCTTGCACCTGCTGGTTAGCCGAGGTTTATCCAGGTACTAGGGCCTGACACGGCCCCCCTGAAGTCAGTGACAAATCGCCCATCGACTTGGGTCATGAAGGATCAGGCCCATAGACCATACTGACTGTAATTGCGAAGGGCAAGAGCCTGCGTTTGCCCGTCACAGGGACGGTCAGAACAAGGACTTGCCCTGAGCTGGCCCAGTCTCCGGGCAGCCCCTGAGCACAGCTGAGCCTGATGGCCCACTCCACCTGACCGCCCGCGGAAGTCAGCCAGCCTGCCCTTACGCCCAACAGAAACTGATCTCAGGCTGCTCAACACTGACGCCTGCAGCTGCAGTCACTCCTGTGCCTGCCTGGCTCCCAGCCTTGTTCACGGCCCTGCTTCCAGACCGGTTTCCTGGCGCTGGCTCCTGCTCCAACCACTAGGCTGGACCGCCCACGTCCCGGTTTGGGACAGTGACAAGAGCCATCCTGCACCCGACTCTCCTACGACATTGCCGAGTGCCTGGTGACCCAGCTTGTGAAGACGTCGCAGGGTGGGAAGTGGCTGCTGACACCCCTCAGTGTCGCGCATTGGGAGATCACGGATGTCTGGGGAGAGTATGCGAGGTTTGCGTGAGCTGAACCCGGACGGCTCTTCCACAGAGCTCTGCCCGGCCTGTGTGCGTCGCGGAGGAGAGCAGAGGGCTTTCAAGCCCCATACACAGCACAGGAGACAGGGTAGGAACAGACCAGGGATTTGGCCTGACTGCAGGCCCCCAGGCGCTGACGTGCACAGCAGAGAGGCTCTCTCCCAGGGGAGCCGGAGGGCCGGGACGGGACCTGACTTAGAGAGAGGCAGGGGCTGGGAGCACCCGCTGGGCAGGCCCGGATTGCAGATTCCTTTAGCGGTGCTCTGCCAACGTACCCACAGGCGGCCAAACTGGCATTCTGCGTCTCCCCGCCACTGCAGTGCAGGCCATCCTGCCCTGCCCCATCATACAGCCACCGCACAGCCCTCACGGCCGAATGGGCCTCCAATGGGGACGACGTGATCCGGGGCGATACAGTGGGTGCAAGGCCCTCGGTCACCTGGACTTGGAATGGAATGAAAGAAACTATACACCAGGTACATCCCTGCATTCCCTCCCAAAGGGCCCAGAGACCACGGTGGTGGGCACCAGGTAAGAACGGAGAGAGACAGCAGGACAGGGACTGGAACAGATGGGGGAGGAGGGATAAAGAGATAGAGAGACAGAGGCGTATGTATGAGGATAAAGAGATGGGGATGTCTGAGGTTAGAGAGATTAGGTAGAAGGGTGTGTATGGGGATAAGACAGACAGACAGACAGATAGAAGGGTGTGTATGGGGATGGACAGACAGACAGATGTGTAGGGGGATAGACAGCCATACAGATAGAAGGCTGTGTATGAGGATAAGATAGACAAAAGCTAGCGGGGAGGGATAAGACAGACAGTAGACAGCTAGATAAGGGGTGTGTGAGGACAGAGAGACAGAGGGGTGTGTCAGGAGCTCAGCTGGATAGATCCGGGGCGGGGGCAGAGTGGGTTGGACAGAAGGAGCACGAGAGGGACGGATGGGTGGACAGAGCAGCCTCTCAGACATCTACCTCCTGCCAGGGCTTCTTGTTTTCAGTGCTTAGGCTTCAACTAGAAAAAACAGGGACCAGCACCTGAGTCCCTCCCACTGCACCCCGCTCGGCACGACAGAGGCCACGGGGATGGCCCCGGGGGTGCCTCTCCTGACTCCGCTGCCACAGCGGGGCTGCAGGGGAACCTCGGGCCCCGCCCATGGCCACGGGGAGTTGCCCACCAAGTGGATACTTTGGGGAGCTCCCTTTGGGGGGGCTGGTTCTTTTGGGCTCCATCTGGCCGTTGAGCGCTTCCTCCTGGGGATGCCAAATGTCCCGTCTGTGGGAGACACGTCTCTGGGCTAAGCCAGAGGATTTGAACCCTGCTCTCGGGGGGGACAGGGATGCACTGGGAGTGCACTAACCACTGGGCCATCTTTCCTCTCTATACACTACCGATGTCAACGGCAGCTGGGCCTTTCTATCCACGATATGTGCTCCTCAAGGCTTCATGGTGACACCTGCGCGCTTCGATCCACTCAGCCGCCGTCGCCATGTGCTGGCTATAATGAAGACGCACATCGCCCCACGGCGTGGGGCTTTCCCACGGACTGCAGGGCTGCCTCCTGCCACCCTGAGTGCCAAGCCAATGCCCCGCCTGGCTCTCGACGAAGGCTCTGACCCAACAGGTGCTCTGGATCAGGTCCTCAGACCGTGTGACTTGTTCTGAAGTCATCAGAGACACCCCTTTTGTTAGATCACCTCTGGTTATGTCCACGCATTATACCCTGCCTGATCCGAGGCACACACCGCTCCTCCCTGAACCCCGCCATTTCCAGGCGTGACGCTCTTGCCCCCGCAGGCACGGGAAAAACCTCGCCCTCACCTCTGAGGAATCTGCTGTCCTTCCACCTAGGCGAGCCATCGCTTGTGAGGCTATTGGGGCGCGCGCTCGTAGGGCAGAGTAAGCGCCTGGCGCCCAGGCCCGACGCTCTCCCGTTCCCCCTCCCCAAAGCGTCATCCACAAAAGGGTGCGTCTCGGGAACAAGCCCTATCCTTCGGGAAAGCTGCCGGCACTAAGCGTACCAGCCCCAGGAACTACTGCCAAGCTAGAAGGCAACCAGCCGTGCTGCTGACGAGCCAACAGCGGAAACCAAGGGTGCTCTGCCTGCTCTCCACACGTCCCGTATTCCCTCAACAAAGCAACGGACCTCACGAAGGCAGACGCCTGCTCTAAGAGTCGAGGGCAATCTTGTGAAGCATAGCTCCTGTCCCTGGGAACATAACTGAGCCCCACCCACCGCAGGCCAAGGTCGCTGGAAGCTTTGGAGAAGCCTTTTGACTTCCAGGGAGCTATGGGGATTTGCAGCCGCCGAGGAGATGACCCCTGCCAGCACCGTGAGCGTGGGATTTCTCTAACCACGTCGGCGCCCATTGCCGCAGGATCTGAGCACCTCCCAGTCATGCACGAAGCCCCGTGACCGACGCCTGTCGCGTGCTGGGAACAAGGGATGGAACTGCTGTTTCTCAAGCATGCCCAATGTTGGAGACTATGCCAAGGAAGCTCACCAGCTCTGTTGAAGGGGCCTGGCGCAGTTCTCCCGACAGATCCGTGACAGTGCTCAGACCACAATGCCGCCCTCCCAACTCCAGTCTTGTCTACACCAGTAAGCAGCTCGAGTTTAATTTAAATGAGTTTCAATCCGGTTTAGTTAAACGGGTGCAAACCCCAGTATTGATGCTTTTATTTCAGTTTAGCTTAACCCAATTCTTAAGCCTAACTAGGAAAAGCCCGGTTTAAACCAACATCAGAGCCTCCAAACTGCGGTTTGCACCACTGTGATGGAAAAGAAACTGAACGCTTGCAGAAAAACCAGCCTCATTTGTGGGTGCAGAGCCCTGGGGAATCTGGCCCCAAACTCTTCTGAAAATGTGGCCCCATAATATCGAGTTGTGTGCCTTATACGAACCCAAAACCATCCATTTACACAGCTCAGCGGCAGGCTGTTTTGACTTTCTGAATTCCTCTTCCCAGGCCTGAGAACCCGCGGGGGGAAAAATCAAAACAAAACACGTAGACGAGAGCGAAAAAATAAGCAAGGGTCCTTGTGGAAAACTCAAAAATGCCTCTTACCAACTGGGAGTAAAATTATTGTAAATGAGACAAAAGACAACATGGTGTACTGTTCACTTTGATGTGCTGAAAACCCTCCATCTCTGCTCGGATTTAATTGGAACTCAATTAAGTGAATAATTGGTACAAATGTAAAATTACCTTCCACCAACTTGTGGAAATGAATCGCCAAGGCTGCATTCAAAACGAGGCTGCAAACAGATAACAAACCCTCGCTCCGCGTCTCGAGCTAGTCCCCAGCAGATGCCGGCAGGGCAGGCGGCGCTTACGGATGATACTGGCTGCGAGGGGACGTTTGCATTTCTGATCCCCCACCCCTGGCCCTTTACCCATTTAAATGGCACGTTGACAGCGAGTGTCCTGTGTGGGGCAATGCTTTGGGTCTGGGCCTTCTCCCCGGCTGGTGTCAATCCAGGAGAACTCTGTGCAAGCCAGTGGAGGAAAACTGGACTCAAGTTAGTCAAAACGTTCCTGACTCCAGCCGTCACCGAGCCCAGAGGTGACAAAGCGACCGCCCAGGGCAGACCCCTGGATCCCAGCTGGATCCCTTGCCTGGCACCTCCTCGCCGCTCCAACCGCACCCCCAGTCCACAGTGGAGCCTCCGACAACAAGGTGCCTCCGGCATCCAGCGATCAGACCTAACGAGGGAGGTGGGAATCACAGGATAACCACGGCCAGTGGGACGGCACCAGCACAGAGGGATCAAAGCCGCTCAGCAACCTCCCCATACGTGCCAAACATACCACCGGAGAGTTTCAGCTCTGCAGTTACTGGGAGTTAACTGTTTGCTGAGACCCAAGTGACTGATGGTCGGCCGCAGCCCCTGCTGGTTTCCACGTGCCCAGTCTAGGACGGAAAGGGGAACCCATGGGCTCTGCATTTTCAGTACTTCCTGCTTGGAGAGCCGCAGGGTTTCCCAGCCACATAAATAATTAAGAGGATGCTCAGGTGACATCAAGTCACAGCGGTGGAAAGTGCATCGGAAGCAGACGGACTCGGCGGACCAGACAGCTGGCGGGAGGTCAGAGAGAGAAGGCAGACCGGACTCGCTTCTGCGTTCGTTTACCTGGGACCAATCTCCGGGCCTCCAACAGGGCTGCAGCACCGACAACCTAAGCACAATTATGAACCTGCAGGAGACAATAGCTGAGGGAACTCCCGAAGCCGGCTGGGTGTGTCTGCAATCACATCTC
Organism: Lepidochelys olivacea; assembly: GCF_965140295.1. Classification (NCBI taxonomy): domain Eukaryota; kingdom Metazoa; phylum Chordata; order Testudines; family Cheloniidae; genus Lepidochelys; species Lepidochelys olivacea. Next base: position 21,301,439 of record NC_140427.1, read on the forward strand.
CTGACTGCAGCCGAGACGTGCCCTTCGTTCTGCTGACCCAAACGCTCCCTCCGAGCTTGCCACGGCAGCGCACGTGTTCCCCAGCGCAAGCCAGCGCTTCCCGCCAGGGCTCCTCGGAGCACTTCGCAGGGGAGGTCAGTACCATACCGGCCCCATTGTACAAATGCGGAAACTGAGGCACCAAGACGGGACGGGACTTGCCCAAGGTCACCCAGCCACCCCGTGATAGAGTCGGGCATAGAACTCAGATCTGCTGAGTCCTGGTCCAGGCTGGACTGGCCCCCATTCTCCACTACCTGTCTGCAGCCCTACCACTGGTTAGTGGCTGTAACCCACCCCCACGTGGCCACACTCCGCAGTCCGAGAGTGCCCCTCGACAGCAGATCTCGAAGCTGCACAAAGCAGGCTCTGTCACTGTCCCCCGCATTTTACAGAAGCTGGGGGAGAGGCTGGGTCTCCTCCCATTTGCACTGGTTCAAAGCAGGGCCAGCCCCAGATAAGGCACCGGCAAGATGTCCAGAGAAAGCGGAACGGCCTGACCTAGATCACGCAGACAGCTGGGGGCAGAGTTAGGAGCGGGGCCAGGTCTCCGGACACACACCAGACCAGAGCTCGGTTCAGCACTCAGCTGCGGCAGATAGGTGCCGGGATTACCTGCGTGATCACAGCCGCCCTGCTCTCACACCGCTGCAATTAACGAGGACAACGCTCCTCTTTCATCTCTAAACAATACCGAGCGATGGCAGAGTAAAGCCAGCGGGTGACCTACCGAGATCCCTTCCAGTCCTACATGTCTAGGATTCTCAACCAGGGGCCGCGGGACACTTTCAGCAATGCCCCGCCAGCCCCTTGCCGCGGCCCTTTGGAAGCGTGATCCTCGCAACACCCCGCAGGCAGGGAACTGTCGCTGGGTCCAAGGCACGGATCACACCCCTTGGGTGCATTACCCCTTCCCCGATCACCTCCCCTGCACCCACTGAACGCTCCAGGGGAACATCCACCCTGCCCAGGCCTGCATTAGCCCATTCTGTGCTGGGGAACTTCTTTAAAGAGGGGCCCTGGGGGCAGATGCCAGCTGGGGAGCTCCAGACAACACCACAGCAATGGGAGCCAGGCTGCTGGAGGGGCTCGGAGCCAACGCGAAGGTGTTTCCATGGTCCCCTACACTGGCCCTGAGTGGCGGGGTGAAGATCGCCTCCTGCAGGGCTTGCACAGACACTACGGACAGATGATGGTTAATTTGCACTGGCCAGAAAGGGTGGGTAGGGAAAAGGGGAAGTGGGGGACCAAAAGGGGAGCACACGGCTGCTTGGCTGGGTATCATCCTCTGGCCTGAGCGTTGCAGCAGCTCAGAACGGCCAGAAGATCTCTGTCTGCCTGACGTGTGGCTGCCCTGGCCCGGCAGGATCCTACACACTAAGTGTGCCCAGCTGCTGACAGCTCCCGCTGTCAGATCCTGTCATAGGATCATAGAATATCAGGGTGGGAAGGGACCTCAGGAGAGCATCTAGTCCAGCCCCCCTGCTCAAAGCAGGACCGATCCCCAACTAAATCATCCCAGCCAGGGCTTTGTCAAGCCGGGCCTTCAAAACCTCAAAGGAAGGTGTCCTGTGAGACAGGCTAATGCCGCGTTGGTACAAGGCAGCGTGTGGGGATGATCCGGGTCCTCGGAATACGGCCTCCCCCAGCTTATCCCATTAGCGCCTCTCGCTTTGCAGTAGATCGTTCGCCTTGCAGAGCGACGGGACACGTAATTGCCTTTGACAGCCCGCCTCCGTTTGTTCCTTCCAGCCCCGGCATGCAATAATCTTGGCCAGCCCTGCTAATAAAGCGCACGAGCCGTTGGGTTGGGATTCTGGCATTTCTAATTGCTCCTGCTCCAAGGAGCATGGGGAGCTGGCAGAGACACTCATCCCGAGTCAGAGCCCTGCAGCGACAGAGCTGGGGGTTCAAGATGCTTACGGGTTAGTATCGAGGGAGTAAGGGGTCTCTCTGGCATGGCCAACCCTCTGTGCTGGCTTCTGGTCTCTCACCAGGAGAGTCACTCCAGGGTGAGTGAATCCAGGCTTCACATCCTACACTGGTACAGTGCATCATTGTGGTGGTATCAGGGAAACACCCACCAAGATCAAGGCCCCACTGTGCCAGGCACTGCACAGACACACGGTCAGATCCAGGATGAGAAGTGACATGCCCAAGGATACACAACACATCAGTGGCAGAGCGAAGGCTAGACCTCCAGGCATCCTAGCTCCCAGGGCAGAGTCCTAGCCATTACACTGCACTGCCTACTCCTAGTCCCTGCCACGTCCTGAGACAGACCTGGCTCCTCCACAAAGCTGAGCAGAGTTGCTTCACACTGACGCCAGCACGGGTAAGCACAGAATTTGTCCCACTCTATTTAACAGGCTTTAACTCTGGGACGACTTCTCCTCTCGCTTCTGGGCTCAGTGAGGAGTAACCCCTGAAGTCCATGGAGCTGGGCTGGGGTAAAACCAGCGCAGGGGAGCAGAGAATCAGGCCTACGGGTTGACGCTGCCCCAGCCCCATGCGCTCCGTGACACATGGGGGCTTTTTGTCCCCCTTTCACACCACACTGTTCACTTTGGCTGTGGGCGGATGATGCCCTATCACCCCGCAGTCCCAGGCCCCTAGTCAATGACAGCTGAACGGGACAGCGTTACATTCCATCTACAAAGCCACTACGATTTCCCTGAGTGTCTCAGCTGGGATTTTCCAAGGGGCATAAGGGAGCAGAGTGCCTGAATCAATGGGATCCAAGTGCCCAAATCCCATCGGACCGTTAGCAAACCCCAGCCTCCTGGCCGGGCTGCAAACACGCCTCCCTGACACAGCGCATCCGACCCGTGCCCGGGTGCCACTCCGCTCTCAAGCACAGCTTGATCCACGCCCACGCACCTCCATCGTCACAGCCTGGGCTCCAGCATTCGCAGGCCAGCGCCGCCAGGAGAGGGAGCCCGGAGGGCCGAAAGAGGCAGCTCCCACCCTCTGTGCTGACTTCTGAAACTGAAGGGTGAGTCGAAGCCAAGGCCTAGGCCTGGACTTCCCAGCCACACGGCAGAACGGGGCTGAGAGTGAGGGTTGAATTGCAAGCACCTAGGACAGCTCCTCGGAAGAAGGCTGCATTTCACAGCCCAGAAAAGGACCATGCCATGAAAATGCAACCAGCCCTTGCCAGTCTTTTGCAAGTACCATGAGCTCACCCCCCGCAGAGGGGAGGCCCTGTGGCAGGCCACTGGGAGGAACAAGACGGCCCTTTGGCCAAACCACATACAGTGGTTCAGGAGGCTGCTCCTGCCTCTGCAATTAGTAAATCTCTCCAGGAGCCGGAGACAGGACACTGGGTGGGGAGGGCTCTGAGTTACTACAGAGGATTCTTTCCCAGGCGTCTGGCTGGTGGGTCTCGCCCACATGCTCAGGGTCTAACTGATGGCCAGATTTGGGGTCTGAGAAGGAGTTTCCCCCCCCCCGGGTCAGATGGGCAGAGACCCTGAGGTTTTTCACCTCTCTCTGCAACCTGGGAAACGGGTCACTTGCTGGATTGAACTAGAGTAAATGGGGGAGTCTCTGTAACTTGAAATCTTTAAATCACAACTTGAGGACGTCAGTAATTCAGCCAGAGGTCGAGGGTCTATTGCAGGAGTGGGTGGGTGAAGTTCTGTGGCCTGCGATGTGCAGGTCAGGCTAGGTGGTCCCTCCTGGCATAGAAGTCTCTGAGTCTGCCCCAATGAAGCTGTTCCTTTAGCTGTAGAAACGCCTGCTTTTAGACCTGGCCGTCGTGGGTTCAATCCCTGCAATGGCCCACGAAGGGCTGCCCTGGCAGGTTAAAGAGGGGGACAGGAACAAAATTGGCAACAGGGCAAATCAAGTCGCTAACCCTCAGAGTCAGCTGGTTTGTCCCAGCCAGCACTGTCTAGCCCTGGTATTGAACCAGCAGCCACATGGGGGCTGTCAGCACTAATGAAAGTCGAGGTGTGGTTGCCCATGAAGCCACAAGACTGCACTCAGCCCAGCACACTATGCCCGTGGCAGTACGTGGCAGTCCTGGGGAGCAGGGGGATGGCGGGCACCTTTGGGGCATGAGACGTAAGAACCAGTGGGGGACTGATGCCCTGATTCAAAACAGCATCCTGTGATCTGAGTACCAAGGGGTGCAAGACAGTCAAAGGCACCATAGGGGTGTAGCTGCCCTTGGAATCCATCAGTATTTGGACACCCAACTCCCTTAGGAGCTTGGAAAATCCCGACCTTACGGCTTTGCTGTGCTCAGTGGAGGCCCTGATCCTGCAGGTGGACCTGCCTGGGCTGACGGCTGCACCTGCATGGAGCTCTCTGAAATCAACGAGGCTCTGCCCTGTGGATCTCATTGCAGCCCTGGGGCCCAAGACTGAGAAAAAGATGGTCACAAAGCAGCTTCACACACACACACACACACACACACACTGCCCCCCAAACACAGGATGTGTCCAGTCCGCGACTGACCCCACTCCACCTCCTGGGGCCGGCTATCACGCTCGGTGATGGGGCCGAGCAGATGAGAAACCATGTGTGAGAAAGGGGATTTTGCACCTCCAGTGAAGCTAGGGGAAGCAGGGATAAACCCGACTGCCAGTACTGGTCCCGAACTGGACACACCCGCCCAGCTCCAATCACTCCACCTCACCTGCGACTCCAGCGCGTGACAGAGAAGGGAAAGCGGAAGGGAACAAAAGTCTGGAATGCGGCAACATTGAGAACACAGGCAGCTGGGCTGTATCTGCCCCAGACAGTGGAGACCAGACCTTTGATTTGGTTATGCAGGCCTAATGCAATCACGTCTGCAAAGTGATTCCTGCTGCTTTGCGAAGGAAGGGCTGATGATGGGGAACACAGCCAGGGGAGACAGCCAGAGACCCAGCGCTACAGATTACAGTTAAGGCAACAAACAGCTGTCCCCTGCACGAGGCTGCCTGGAGCCTCCAGCATCACACACCCACGTCTGGCCTCGTTATCATCCCCACATACCCCAGAGTTCACAAGCTGCGAAAGGCCAGAGCCGCTGCCTCTGCAAACTGGGCACTGGCTATGGCTGGGTGCAGCAGCCGAGGGTGGCAGGACAGCAGTCCCGGAGCCCCAGGCAGGTGCTGTGCATCCCCGCCCCTCTACTGGCCCCGAGTCTCCTCAGATCTGTCTGGAGTTTGCAAACCCCGAGCATGCAGCAGCGCCCGTGGAGGGGGATGAGATATGCATGGACACGCTGGAAAAGAAAGGCTGGAGAGAGGCAGAGCCCTGGCTGCATCTTGGTAAATTTCAAGCCAGATTCCTTGGGCTAAAGAGATCGGCAGGGCGCCTTGCAAATGTAGCCTAGGGCAGGACAGCCAGGGGGTAAACAACATTCCAGGAAATGCGTTGACAGGAGAGACTCTGCAGAGAAAACTGGAACCACAACCTATGCTGCACTCAGCCAGCCCACGGGCCATATGCCCGGCCCAGCAGCCTGGAAGCACCTGGGATCTAACCCCAGCTCTGATCCTGACTCCCACTGTAGGACTTTGGGCAAATCACCCCTCTAGCCTCATTACACAAAGTAAAACTATTTCCCCATGCTTACCCCCCCCCACTGTTACTCACACCTTCTTGTTTATCACTACAAAAGGTTTTTTTCTCCAACTGATAATAACTCACCTTAACTGAACACTCTCGTTACAGTGTGTATGGCAACACCCATTGTTTCATGTTCTCTGTGTATATAAAATCTCCCCACTGTATTTTCCACTGAATGCATCCGATGAAGTGAGCTGTAGCTCACAAAAGCTCATGCTCAAATAAATTGGTTAGTCTCTAAGGTGCCACAAGTCCTCCTTTTCTTTTTACGAATACAGACTAACACGGCTACCACTCTGAAACCTCTAGCCTCAGTTTCCCCACATGTCAAATGGGGTTACTAAGGCCTGCTTGGCCAGAGGGTTGCTAGGGTTATTTAGGAAGGTGATCTGAAGATCATACATTCTGTGTAAGCCTTGTTACCAAGGGTGCAGGTGGTGGGTGGCCAGAGAACGCAGGAAGGGAGATGGAGGGTTGAGGGAAGCTGCAGCCTTCGGCGGCTGAATGCACCACAGGGTTAGAAGAGGAAGTTAGCACACGCTATGTAGCGTAGCAAGGGCTGGCTGGAGGGGAGAAACAGCAGGGCAGAAGCAGAGCAAGGAGATTGCAACTCCAAGGGAAAAGGGAGCACAGAGCGGAGCGGGATCAGCAGCTCATTTCACAACTGCTGAGTCCAGACCAGGTCTTAGGGAGACCCTGTGGGGCCCTAGCCTGGGAGCCAGGGGTCTTCCTGAGTCCAGCAGCCTCAATGGAGAAACCCCTGTATGTTCATCACAGTCGAACCCTCGGTAAGGGACACCGCTGAGAGCCAGAACCAACCAGCATCCTGCTCCGACTGCCCATGAAGACAATTGGGTGGCTCCTGCTGGTCTGATGCAAAGCCGGGATGCGGGCGGGAGTGGGGGGAAACGGTGCGAGAAGGAAATACTCATTTTTGGAGAATGTGCCTCAGTGACAGACTCAGGGCGCTCAAGTTATTTCGCTTAACAAAGAGAAGGGTACGGGGTGAGCCGATTCCCTACGATGGGGAATCCCGAAACCATCTGCTCTAGGAAGTCTCTGGCTTGCGCCAGGCAGGCGGTTCGACTCCACACTCACAACGGGCCCTTCTGGCCTGGGAACCTATGAATTTTGTTCAGTCCTCCCGACAGGAAGCAATACAAGCACAAGGCTTGACAGGGCCCTGGCTGGGATGATTTAGTTGGGGATCGGTCCTGCTTTGAGCAGGGGGTTGGACTAGACGACCTCCTGAGGTCCCTTCCAACCCTGATCTTCTATGATTCTATGAATCAGCTGAGGACCTAGAACCTACCCGGCGACGTGCGTCAGATAACACACGCACCTTCTCTCCCATCCGCGTCGGAGCATTCTGCAAACACCTTTGCTTGTCTAGCCGGCACGACAGCCCTACTGAAAAGCCCCGTGCTTTGGCAGGGCCAATCCGCCGCTTTCCTGCAGGCAACACATGCAGCTTTGGGCTTTGTGTCCTACACTTTAGGCCAGTGCTAAAATGGGCCTTTGCCAGGAGGCCCGAAAGATGGAAACACACGCTCAGCGGTTCGCGCTGTTCCCTGGCTCCTTTGCAGGAACGCCAAGGACCACCATGCAGCGGGCAGCATCTTATCACCCATTATTAGCAAAACACAAAACTAAATAAAACGCAAATGAGACGCGCTGTGCAACACTCCGGCTCCTTATGAGCAGGGCTTCTATTTGTTAGCTCCTGAGCAATTGACACCAATCGTTTAGAACAGGGAGAGAAGGGGGAAAGGGTGTCTTTAAAAACACCTGATGTCTGGACTCTCATTTAATGGAATTAACTGGCAAATGCGATAATCCCATTTAATGCTGCAAATGCAGCAGCGGCGGGAGGGGAGGGAAATGATTGGGGAGCCAGGTTTGAATCATGCCAGAATGTCCTCCCGGCACTTCTAGGAGCTGGAATGTCGTTCTGATACTTCTCCTGGCCCCAGACCCATCGGCTACTTTCCCTCCAGGGCTTCAGAGTGTCCCCCAAGCCAGCTGGTGCCAGGCCAAGGCGGGGAGTGGCCAGCTGGCACAGAGGGAGCCAGGGATGCTGTAGCCAAAACCAGGCAGGGGCTCCCGGAGTTGCTGGGAGCCTGAGACAGAGCCAGGCAATGTCAGGAGCCAGGTAGAGAGGCCACACAGAGAGTGAAGCCCCCTGCAGGGAGCAGGAGTGAGGCATAATTAGGAGGAAGGTGAGGCCGGGACGGGTTCTGCAGGGAGTCACCCCTGCTCCCCTGGGCCTCCCCCAATCTTCCCCCCAGCTCTCCCTATGACCCAAGAGCTCCCCCTGCTGCCCCCGAGGCCTCCCACTGCCCTGCACTCCAGCCCCTCTTTTTCTCGGTACTGGTCTACACTTCAGAGTTAGGCTGACGTAAGACAGCTTATGGCGAACTCTCTCTGTAAGCGTCTACACTACAGCTGAGCTCCCACCAACCTAACCCACCCACTACATCGACTTCATAATTCCACCTCTGCGAGAGGCGTGGGGCTTAGGTGGACGTAGTTAGCGCGACGCAGGGTCTGTGTAGACACTGCATTGTTCACATCACCTGTTGGCCGTCAGCCCGGCGCGGGGCTCACAGCCCCCACTTCCCTGGGGGCTGACAGAGCAGGGCTCAATTTCACAGCAGGGAGCCTACCAGCAGTGAAACTGACAGTCTTGTCAGTTTCATGGCTGCTATTATTTCACATTTGGGCTCTGGCTGTAAGCCCCCCAGGGCTGTCAGTGCCCCCACAATACCCCACGTCAGTCGGTGCAAATGCTTCTGGTGAGGACGGGCACCACCAGCAGAAGGAGGGTAGTGTGGACACCAGCAGCCGATTTAATTGTTGCGGGGGCTGTCCGTCGACCTAACTTAAGTCGCCCCCATTTTGTAGTAGATGAGCCCTAGGACTCCAGCACTGCGGGCGAGACACCCGCAGCCTTTGTTTAAAGCGGCAGAGCTCTGGCTGCGAAGTCAGTGATGCTCTCCTCCGGTAGCCAGTGGGGCTGAGCCTGAGCCCATCACAGCCCCAGCGCTTTGCACCCAGAGAGCTCAACGCAGCTTACAGAGGAGGGCGAGTATATTAACGCACTCTGTCCCCCCGCCGCCGGATCGTCCGATCACAGCGCTACAACTCCAGTGTGAGAGGGGGAATCACGGGCCCAGAGAGGGAAGAGATTTGCCCAACGCCACCCAGCACATCAATGGCAGAGCTAAGAACAGAACCCAGGCCTCCTGGCTCCCAGTCCAGTGCTCTGTGCACTAAGTCACACTGCCGCCAAAGCCTCAGTATTCTCCGACACGGGTCACACGCCCTCTGGCAACGACACACAGCCGAGAAACGTCTGGGAGAGGAATAGATTCGTGGATTCCAAAGCCAGAAGAGACCTAGATCACCCCGTCTGACCTCCTGTACAACATAGGTGGGGGAACTGCCCCCCCAGGACTGTCCAGACAGGGAAACATCACCACTAACCCTCAGCCAGCGAACAGTCAATTCGCAAGGTCAGATCCTGCTCCCACTGAAATCAATGGCACAGTTTCCAGTGACATGACCTGGGGGGCTCAGGCCTATCAGTGCAGGTGCTCAGCTCCTCCCAGGATCAGTCCCTCAGCGCCTCATGTGGATGACAAAATCCCATTGCCTGGTAGCCAAGACAAAAGAGCCCCAAAGCAGGAGACAGGTTCACAGAGGAGCTAGGTCTGACTCAGGACATGGCAGGGCAAGGGCAATTTGATGGGGGCGGGGCTCCTACTCCAGCCGGGAACAGGCCGTGCTGGAAGAGGGCCAGGACAGTGGGGGTCACTCACCCCGTCAGGGCAATAGGCTCTATTTTCTCAGCCAACGCCCCCCGCAAAGCAAAAGCCAGGGGGCAAACGCTAGGGAAGAACGCTACACATCGTACGTACTGGCCTCGATTCCGATTCCAGGCACAGCCCTGGGCAAGGTGAGGGGCATGGGGGGAGGGACGCGGAGAGGAGTAATGGGGGGCAGGTCTGAGGGCAGGTCTGGGGCCACGAACGAAGCCATGGCCAGGGGCCGGGTGTGGAGCCATGGCCGGGCCACAGTCGGGGGCTGTGGCTGGGGGCAGAACCAGAGCAGAGCTGGGAGCAGAGTGGGGCTGGGTGGTGCTCCTTCCCTGCTCCCCATGGGATCTGGCCTGGGTGCTGCCATGCCCCTCTGCCCCCCGAATGTTCCTCCGGCGCGCCCCACAGTTTGGAGACCTCTGATCTATGGGTTTTATCTTGCTGCCCATCACCAGACCATCTGGGCACATTCCACTGACCACAATGCAGTCCCCAGTGGGCACACAGCCCCGCTGACTCCTGAGCGTGGGGGGAAGGGAGAGGGATTTTACTAGTCCTGATCCAGCTCACAGTTTGAACAGTCTCATCAGCAAACTCCTATTTTGCTCTGAGTCACACAGGCTTGCGGGGGACCCAACCAGCTGGCTTGAAAAGGCTCTGGGTAAAACTCATCACACATGGCTTTACATCAGCAGCTTGGCAAAGGACGCAGAACAGTGTGTTTGCAAGATACGTCCCAGTCTGGGCTCGGGCGAAGGGCTGACAAGTCCATACGTGACACGTCTTGATACTAGAAGTAAGCCAGAACCTCAGCCGGTGTAAATCCAGGCCAGTCCATCAATGCCTGGGGAGCTCCACTGATGCACAGCAGCTGGGGATCCGGCCCGAGAGACTTCTCATTTCAAGAGGCTTCCACTCTTCCTTTCCCGGCAAACATGACTTCTGCTGGGACGGCAGCGAGCTCAGCATCCGCACTGCACGCCCCAGGTGGGACCCCCCCCATCCAGAGCCCAGCGCTGGGATCTGCCAGGACCCCACCCGCTCCGGTCTGGGCTCCGTCCGCGCTGGGCAAGACACCTCCGAGAGCGTCCGCTCGCGCCGTGCTGTGATGGAGCAGGGGCTCGGGGCTGACTCAGAGCGGCGTGTGCCGGCTGCTGAGTCACCCAGGCCACCTCTCCCATCCCATCACGCCCGGCATTCCCGGGAGGCCTCTCCTCCGGCACAGAGCCAGCGTGACAGATGGGATTAGCGGGGGGTGGGGGATGTTCCAAGCTGCAAACTGTTCCCTTCTGATTAATCGCTGCTCCCAGACCACCTGCACGCTCCTACGTCAACACGGCTGTTTGCTGCCCAGCGGCGAGAGGAGCACCGAGGTGAGGCACGCAGAGGCCAGCCTCACCAGAGAGCCAAGCCCAGCGTCTACGGCGTCGGGAATTCCTTTGGCCGCAGGAAGTCCTAGTGCCAATGGCCCTACAGAGGCATCAGGGACCTGGTGCGAATGCCCCGGCCGCGTGGATCTCAGCAAATCCCGCAGAGCCCATGGGATGCTGGCATGGCAGACAGAGGAGGGTCTGATTTCAGACACGCTCTCTTCCTGGGCGAACCCAGGGAGTCATAAGAACACAGGACACAGGGTTGGAAGGGGCCTCAGGGGTCAAGTCCAGCCCCTGCTGTCGTGGGCCACCCCACCAGAAAACCTGACTCCCCATCAGATCCTCTCTCCTGGGCTAGTGGTAGCCCCTGGCTTTACTCCAGCGTGTGCAGGGTGAGATAAAGACAGACATCAGCAGCTCCCAGGGGGCCATCCCAGCAGCCCCCTCCCCACTGTTCTGCACCGATCCCTGCTCTGGGGCATCACACGGCAGGGCATGCAACGGGCCAGGTGATCTGCAGCAAACCTTGGGCTAAATCCTGAGAGAGACACTAGCAACTCATGGTGACTGATGTGAGAGAGACAGGGGATCTGCATCGTTCAGGATTAGGCCCATACACAGCCAGGGATGGAGGCTCCCTAATGAACGTGGTCCCTAGACAGACATCATAGGCACGCTCTTTTCCAGGCCTTGGGTTCCCAGCTAGCCCCACGCCACACTAATCTCAGCCCGGCCCACTCACTGCATCCCAGGTCCCACCCCTGGAGTCCCAGGAGACCCCGTCCCCAGCTAGGCTACCTGCCGCTCCTCCCTGTACCTCAGCGGAGCTAGCCACCAAATCCGCAGCAGCAGCAGCCAAATCGCTGGCGGTACCAGACGCTAACAAGGAACAAAGCCCAGACTCCCACTGGGGAGAGGGGCTCCCTGGGAAAATAGCCAAGAGGGACCGGTCCTCTTTCCCCAGGAGCAAGGCCCCACTGTGCGCTTGGTGGGGAAGGGCTCGTGAGGAGGTCAGGGGAGACTTCAGCACACGGAACCATGATTTAATACTCAGCAGGTGTAAAAACAATCCCCAGGGACGTGACGCGGTTTGATCCAGACCAGCCTGGAGTCGGGAAGGGCTCACCCCACCCGGGTTTGCTTAGCAGCAGAGGCGAGAGGCTGTTTGCAGCTTCGCAAAGGTCGTTAGCGTTGGCCTGGCCATCAGTGACCAGTGAGCCAGGGCCAGCCCAAAAGTTCACACACACAGCCCGGGGCCAGTGTGGCCATGCACACCCACCCAGCCCTTGGCGCCCGTGCCCACACAAACACAGACACACGCTCCCCCCTGGCATGCACACACAAAGAGACAACACTGAAACCCACAGCCAAACACACACACACAGTCTGATGCCCGGGCACCTCAGCAAAGAGAGAACACAAACGTCTTCAGAGAGACCCCAGACGGAATAACACACCCTCCTCAACCCCAGAGAGATGCCCGGGTGTCTGTGTTCCCACCGCTGCGCCCGGGGAGCTGTGCAATAAGCGGCTCTCACTCTTACACAAGAGCCTTGGAAATGAAAGGAGTGAATAACCGGCACAGACACAGCCCGAGACACAGGATCAACCGCAGATGACGTCTCCCGGAGCCAACCAGTCTGACTGGGTCTGGCTGTCGATCCTTCCCCACCTACGACTGACCTACCCGGGGTGTTCCACGTGGACGTCAGAAAGAGCCCTCTCGGTCACTGGGAACTGTCTTCTCAAGCAGAGGAGAAAGTTCTTACCACTGATGACGATCAGAATTACCTCGCGGCCCCACTGAGCTTAAGGTCCCGTTGTGCTGGGGGCTTACAACCCCAACAGACCAAATGGGTGAGGAGAAAGAGCCACAGAGAGGGAGAGCCCCTTGCACTGTGGTCTCCCGACTCCCAGCCGAGTGCTCTGTCCGCTAGGCCACGCTGCCTGAGAATTTCACGTGATGTCATCTAGGCTGGTGTGACTCGGCAGGTCAAGCCAGCTCCCCTCCTTCATGGCTAGTCTGTTTAAGCTGGAGTCCGTCTGTGTGAGGCGCTCGGCACCAGTGCAACTCTCTCGTGAATGGGCACAACGCTGGTGTCAAACACGGCTTATACCAGCACTCCTGACCTTGGATCTGAGCCGAGGCCAAATGCACCAGAACGCCGGTGCAGTGTCGTGGCTCCCTTCGTGCATCGGGTCCTGACGCACACCAGGCACAATGTGACCCCAAGAGGCTTTGCGGGAAGAGCTGTCGATGATCATCCCCAGCGCAGGCAGAGCCAAGGATTTAGGATTCCCTGACTCCTTCCCCCTTGTGTGACACCCGGGAGCCGTGACACGACAGCGGAGGATCTGGCCCACGGTGAGCAGCGTGGCATCGCCCCCCTGGGCACACTGACTGGCGCCAGCCCACGGACGTGCCTAACCTTTCCCAAGCTGAATCTGTATTACCAACTGCTGCTTAGAAACAGGAGACAGGAGAGGCCAGGTCCCATCAGGGTAGGGGCAGAGCGCCATGGGGATCACCCCACTGAGCAGGATGGCATGTGGAGGGGAACGTGACCCGTTAGGAGGCACGGCTCCCAACTTGCTCCGGCTCAGAGGGGTGGAGTTTGTGCCCATGTCTCCTCAGCACAAGAGACTGGGCATAGCTCACGTGGCCACCACTCACACCGGAGCACAATCGCCGTGGGCACCACAGGCCTGTCCCGTGAAGCACGGAGCACCCTCGGCGCCCACGGATCTCCACAATCCTGCCTCGGGGAGCTGCCCCCTGGAAAGCAGGGAACCAGGGGTCAGCGTGGACGATCAGCCGAACGCATCAGATCCTTGGGGGAGGCGACTGTCCCTCGGGACAGGACACTGGGAGACCAACACTGGAACGGCACAGCCAATTTGAGCATTCGCATCGTACAAAGGAGGTTGAAAAATTGGAAGGGGAAGAGAGCATGATTCAAGTGCTGGAAAATTTAAAAAAAAGCCGGAAACTGAGAGCGCTTGATCTGATGAGCGATTAGAAGTTTGAGAGGTGACCTGATAACAGGGTATCAGTATCTTTGTGGATCCTAAAGGGCTCTTCCGTGGAGACAGGGAGAACAAGAACCCACGGCTGGCAGTTAAAGCCACACACATTCACTTCGAAATCAGGGCCAGGGTGATTCACAAACTCCCCAGGGAAGTGGTGGATTGGCTCTCTCTTGCTGTCTCCAGATGGAGGATGGAGGCCTTTCTGGAAGAGGTGATTTAGCCACACACAATCATAGAATATCATAGAATCATAGAATATCAGGGTTGGAAGGGACCTCTGGAGGTTATCTACTCCAACCCCCTGCCCAGAGCAGGACCAATCCCAACTAAATCATCCCAGCCAGGGCTTTGTCAAGCCTGACCTTAAAAACTTCTAAGGAAGGAGATTCCACCACCTCCCTAGGTAACGCCTTCCAGTGTTTCAACACCCTCCTAGTGAAAACGTTTTTCCTAATATCCAACCTAAACCTCCCCCACTGCAACTTGAGACCATTACTCCTTGTCCTGTCCTCTTCTACCACTGAGAATAGTCTAGAACCATCCTCTTTGGAACCCCCTTTCAGGTAGTTGAAAGTAGCTATCGAATCCCCCCTCATTCTTCTCTTCTGCAGACTAAACAATCCCAGTTCCCTCAGCCTCTCCTCATAAGTCATGTGTTCCAGTCCCCTAATCATTTTTGTTGCCCTTCGCTGGACTCTTTCCAATTTTTCCACATCCTTCTTGTAGTGTGGGGCCCAAAACTGGACACAGTACTCCAGATGAAGCCTCACCAATGTCGAATAGAGGGGAACGATCACGTCCCTCGATCTGCTGGCAATGCCCCTACTAATACATCCCAAAATGCCATTGGCCTTCTTGGCAACAAGGGCACACTGGTGACTCATATCCAGCTTCTCGTCCACTGTCACCCCTAGGTCCTTTTCCGCAGACCTGCTGCCTAGCCATTCGGTCCCTAGTCTGTAGCGCTGCAAGTTGTAGGGCTCAGCACAGAGGGAACTGGGCGACAAGGGATGCCCTGGGCTATACAGGAGGTCGGACTAGATGACCTGATGGTCCCTTCTGACCTTAAACACAATGAACTAGAAGTGGCAGGAGGGGGGTGTCACGCAGCCTCCCGCAGGATTGATCCCTGGGTGGGTACTTCAAGGATCAAGGCCCACAACCGAATTCACGTATCCTGGTGATAGTACAGGCTGACCGGAGGTGCTGTCGCTCCAGGGTCCTGCCCAGATCTGCTCCCAATGCTCTGAGACGGCACCGGCATGCAGCTAGGCGGGCAGACCCGGGCGCACCATGTGGACATCTCTAGACTCCCGTTTGCTCTGGTCTTATGGACTGTAGCTAGAAAGCTAGAGCCCAGAGGATGGAGAATAAAGGTGTGTGGGAGTGAGGATCCGATTCGAGACCCCTCCTGGAGGTCGGCAGCCCGGGGCAGCACCAGAGAGGAGGGGGAATGCCCTGCCACGTCTTGTGCCAGGCAGCGCTGCTCAGCTCCCCCTTGCTCCACGCTGGCGTAGACGCACATCAATCCCGAGACCCCAGGCTCTGGGGACCTGAGTTCCTCCCACGGGCAGTGTCTGAAGGAGAAAACAATCCAAATAAATGAGTGAACGGCAGCCCGGAAGCCAGCCAGGGCTTTGTGTAAATCTTTAATTACCTGTAGTGTACAGGCAGCTCAATCTCCGTCATGCTCAATGGAGCCCAGCCTGCCGCTGCCTTCGGCCGGTTAAAGAAAGGGCCTGAGAGCGTGACCCCGGGAGCTTTCGTTTTCGGGGTGCGGGCGCCTGGAACGTGCCTGCCAATCGCAAGCAGCTGCGGATTTGGCTCCTTCTCCGCTTGCAGCTCCAGGGGCAAGGGGGGGTAGGAGCTGAGGGTTTGTGCGGCCTTTATTTGGTGCGTTTGTTTCCCAACCAGTATCTAAGGCAACGCGACGGCTCAGCCAGTCGGCGCAAGGCTGGGGATTCTGCCGTTCCCAGGAATTTCACTCCGATCCAGTGGCCTCACCCAGCCGGGCCCACGGATTTAGTTGGCAGCCCCCAGGGCAGCTTAGGCAGCTCTCAGGACCAGGGCCACAAAGGTATATGCATGTTAGGAGCCTAAACACCTTTGAGGAGCTGGCCCTCGGAGCCTGGCAGGATTTGGCCCACACGCAGCCGTTTTCGCCCCAGTGGTGAGCCAGAGCTGCCCTAGATTTCGCCCTCGCCACCGCGAGCCGGGAAGGAGAAGGTACGAAGGTTTCCGCTACTAGTAAAGCAGAAGCAGCTGCTGCCTTACTGAACAGCCGGTTAGTCGGTTGCAGCTGCGAGGCAGGGCCCCGGGAGTGAGGGACAGCTGCAGGCTCAGCTCCCCCCGCCCCCCCGCACCTCCCTCCCAGAGCCCTCCAGCCTCTCCCGCCACCTTCGCGCTGATGTCAGTCCCACAGACCACACACGCCAGCCTGGGGTCTGCTCTCCGCTCCCTGGGCACCACCACCCTGGGAGCAACTCCAGGCTGGGACTTGGAAGGTTTCTTATCGAAGCCGCAAGCTAGAAATCCCAGGGCCGCGGGGGAAGGGCTGGGCCCCTTTGGGTGCCAGCGATGCGCGCGAGGGGCTGGAGGTGACTGCCGGCGAGTCTTCTCCTCGTGGCTGGTCTACAGAGGGGTAGTCACGTGGGAGAGATCAGGCTGGGGCACGGAAAGTCCTGGAGTCAAACCCTGCTTACAACCCACGGGACGGGAGGCTGGTCCTTATAGCTACAAGATGGAACTTGTCTTCCTCCTTTTCTTTTTAAAACACTCCCTGTCACCCTGTCAGCCACCTCCCATGCGCCACCACATGGCAGCCCTGCAAACTGCCCGCTGCCTCAGTTTCCCCTCTTGGTTCCTCAACAACTCTAAATAGGGGTGTGTCCAATCCTACTGCTGCCTTCCTGGGGTCTGGTTTATTAGCATAAAATGAATTTAAATTACAAGTCTTTTCCACCCCAGTTACACTGGGCTCAGACCCTCCACCCTGAGGGCCTGGCTTCCTACTCTCCCAGCATTTCTCTCCACTGAAGTCTACTCCCAGTCCCAGCTTTCCACACTGGTCCCCATGAGCATCTTCCGTCTCTGCCCGTTAGAGGGGAATCAGCTGATCCTCAGCTGTGCCTACTCACGAGCTAGGGTTGGCTGGCCCCAGGCCTCTGGCCGTTCTAAGGGCAAGCCACCCTCTCACACTGATCCTGAGCAAGCGGTTCCACAGTCCAAAACTATCATAACCTGTCAGGGACGGTGCGACAAAGCCCAGGTCTTCCCCTCTGGATCATTCGACGTGTTTGGATCGCTGGGGTCACATGCCGGCAGCCTTTACGCTTAAGGCTTAAGGCACTTTTATGAGAGTAGGTCTTTGACTCCATGCCTTTTGCCCTGCTGCTACGCTCTCCCCGTCCCCCCCGAAGCAGCTGCCTTCCAGGGGCGTGTGGTCGCTAGTTAGCTGAGATTGGTGTTCTAACAATAAGAGGTTCCGATTACATTAGAGAGCGTGACTTTTTCCAGACAGACTTGATGCTTTCACTGTACAAGGAGCCAGCGCGTGTGGGAGAGAGGGTGGGAATGGGACAGTCTCTAATAGCTTCCACATCTTTCCAATTTCATGCTGTACTGGTGATGCGATTACAGGAGATGAAATCAGGTTACACCATGTAAACCGTCAACATCTGATGTTCCCCGACTATTCATCTCTTCGGGTTTCCTTGTGTACATGCAGAATCGGCGATGCCCTTCTGGTCACCAGCCATTTAATCCTATTTCTGATGTCAGCCATAAGTCTAGAAGCAGAAAGGGAATTTAAAGAGAAGACACACGAAAAGGGCTACTTGTATTGACAGCAGCTGGCTTTACTGTTCGACGCGCGTCTGGAATTCAGGTGCATTCTGCGTGGATTCGGCCCATTGCAAACTCGTTTTCCCCACGCTGCCTCCCTGCATTATGTGCCGGAGGAGCCCGGCGAGGAAGGGAATTTGCATCTTGTCACAATGCGGAGAAGAAAGGCTTTTCAAGGAGCACTCGGATTCAAACCCGAGTCAGGCCTCCGAACAGGCTGTCCTACAGAATCCCTAACTACATCCCAGTGGGGCAGGAACGGATCCTGCAGGGGACCCCGCGTGGAGCTGCCGCGGCACGTTGTTGTGACAACCGAAAGCAAGAGCAACACGTTGTCGCCACAGCCCGACGGAGCCCAGATCAAGAGCCGCTCCCAGCGCTGGGAGCTGGCAGCGAAGGCAGGGGGAGGTCAGAACCTGCACTGCACCCTCCCAGTCCCAACACGAGCAAGACCTGGCGCTTCCTGCAGCATTTAGCTGGGGAGCAGCCAAGGGGACCAGTGGAAATTCAAGAGGCTCACAGCAGTGCCAGGCTCCCGGGAGGCAATCTGAGCCCAGCATGGAGCGGCTGACCCAGAGAGAAGCAGGAAATAATGGGTCCTTTCTGCTTCCAAGTCAAACCCAGCGTCTCCTTTGTCCCCTGCCCCCTCGGAGAGCACGGTGAAAGGGAAGAGGTGGACGTGCACCAGATCAGGTGTGCCCAGCACAGCAAAGAGGCACTGACGGGGCAGACGTGTCCGTGCCAGGGTGTCCCTCAGGCTTATCAGGGCCGTGGCTGAAATGCACTGCGCTCCACCCTCCCGCACAATGACATCATTATAACGATCACGACCATTCGTGCTTTGAACTCCTGGCATCTGCAGCTCTCCAAGCCCACTGCAACCAGTAATTAACGAGGCCTCAGCCCCTCCCCTCCTCCAGGAAATATCACCACACCCATTTACACTCGTGGCACCATGGTCAAAGTGCTGTGAGAAGCCCCACTCTAGCCAGCTCCCCTGCGCTGGGCGTGCTGAATGCTCCCAGGAGGGCTTGCCAAAAACAGATCAGCGGCAAAGCTCTTTTCGGTACTGCTACGAGCCCCGTACCTGAGCGCCGCACAGTCTGTAATGCGGTCAGTCTCCCATTGTGCAGCTGGGGAACGTGAGGCAGAGAGGCCCCGAGTCACAGACGACACCCGTGGCAGAGCAGGGAATTGAACTGAGGTCTCCCAAACCACACCTAGCTCCCTAGCCACTGGGCCCGCCTCCCTCTCTCCTCTAGCTCCTCCGCTCTAACCACTAAACCCCACTGCCCCCTTCGCCTCAAGCGGGGAGACTGTCACAGGAGCACACAGGCCGCAGGAGCCCAGCTCCCACTGAATGCTGGTACCTAAACTGCACTTTGCGCCTTTGCAAATCTCCCCACAACTGTTCCAGGAGACACATTTCTTCTTGTGGAGCAGCATCGGGCACAGGTGAGGAAAGGCCGGGTGACAGGTACGGGGCAAGCAAGGAGCTTTTCACCACTTTTTATTTTACTCACCAATTTCTTTCGCAGGCCCTTCTTAGATGCTTAAGAACCACCACCCGTTCCTCAGCAACTGTGCCCCGTCCAAGTCCCCTCTCAACCGGGTTTCCAACGGGCCTCTGAACGGCTTTCATTTCATTCGTGTCCCAGAGCTCCTTCCACCCACCAGAGCTGGCGTCCCTCCCCTGAGACAGCGGACATGCTCATTCCAGCAATAAAGAGCCACGGCACGGGGCATATTTATACCAGAGGACGGCATCCCAGAACCCGAATCATTTGTGTGCCGGTCTCCCAGGCTGGGTCCTTGTCACACAGTGTGCCTTCCATTCACGGCTGGATTTCTAAAAGCCCTGTTGACCGCTCCGGTCCGTCCCCTTCCCACCTATCTGCTCCATTCCAGCGAACAGGCAGGCTGCTGGAACTTACAAGCCACTTCTTCTCACTCCTGCCACGTGGACTGTGTCTCCACTTAGAGTGGTGTGTATCGCTGCACGCCCAGCTAGCATGGGTCCAAACAGCAGTGTAGACACTGAGGGATGGCTTAGACGAGCAGACCAGCGACCCACACACCTGACCCCCGCAGGCTATGCAGCCTACATGGCTCTCTGCACATCCAATTG
Organism: Lepidochelys olivacea; assembly: GCF_965140295.1. Taxonomy (NCBI): domain Eukaryota; kingdom Metazoa; phylum Chordata; order Testudines; family Cheloniidae; genus Lepidochelys; species Lepidochelys olivacea. The sequence continues at coordinate 21,321,235 of NC_140427.1, forward strand.
TGCCTCTCACATCCACACTTTTGTTTTGTAGCACTGTAGTGTCCCACTGCCAGAGACTTTCCTCCCTGCAGTAAAAGGCTCCAACAGTGGGGAGCTGCAGGAGCCTTTCCCCGCTGCCGGAGCTTTTCACTGGGGCATGTAGCTACCCGTGGGGTGCCCGTACTCTACACGCCGCCGTGAGCGGAGACGTGGCTTTAGAGAGCAGCGTTCTCGTAGCGTTCAGGAGGCCCCTGAGCAGAGTGGAGCAGAAAAGCAGGGAGCAAAAAGGACTGCAACATGGGAATGACCACAGAGAGGGAGACTTCATCTGCCCGGGGTTTGTTTGTGTAGGGTTGTTTTCCTTGGCTGCACAGCAGCCCTTGTTTGGGGGTGGAGGAGGAGGGGATAGTCTCATGGTTCAGAAGTGTGGAAGAATAACATGGCAGCTATAAGGTAGGTATAATGTGGGACTCCTCAGCCAGGTTGCCTTTAACATTCTCCCCATATTTCCGTCTATTTCCAGGATTGACGCGCCAGATTCAATCACCCTTTTTTCCCTCGGTTGGCAACCGTGTGCGCCCCCTTCAGGCTGGGCCCTGGCCCTGCAGCGGGAAAGCACAGCTTGGCAGGACAAATATTTGCGGGGATGAGGCCCAGTTGTGCGTGCAAACCGGGCAGCTGGGGCACAACGGATGCACCCCTTCATGCTGCACACACACAACCCATGTGCCTTTGTGCAGGTGTGGTCGTGTGACTCCACGACTCAGCAGCTATTTCTCCCCCACCCACCCACTCCAGTTCGGCAGTCGCTGCTTTGTAAAAAGTGACAAGATATTGTCACCTAGGGAAATACTGGGCCAGTTCCTCAGCGAGGGTAAATCAGAGCAGCTTCAAAAGAGTCATGCTGATTTACCCCAGCCAGGGATCTGGCCCGTTGTCTCCAGTGGAGTGATGCTGATTTACACCAGCTGGGATCTGGCCTGTTGTATCTAAATCTCTCCAACCGTGACCTTTGAAAGCAAGCGTGCGCCCTGATCAGTTTGTAGGTGACTAACTTTTCCGCTTTCCTTGCTGGTGCTTGACCCGTCCCTTGGTTTCCAGCTGATCACTGTGGTGGAGGCCCGATCTTTTGCATAGATTCCAAGGCCAGATGGGACTATGGTGATCATCTAGTCGTCCCTCCTGTACAGCAAAAGCCAGAGAATGCCCCCAAAATAACTCCCAGGGCAGATCTTTTAGAAAAAAAAAATCCCCGAAGACTCCACCACAACCTTTGGTAAATGGCTCCAGTGCTTAACGATTCTCACTCTCACAAATTTACACCTTATTTCCAGCCTGAATTCCTTCAGCTTCCAGCTAGACAAACTCAGAACCGCCTCTGCCCATTGCCAGCTCCAGCCCAGCTCAGCTGCCGTGAGCCGGGAAGAATGCCAGGGCACCAACAGAGCCGGTCACTGGGAGCGATGCACCGGTGCTTCTGAGGCAGGACCTGACAAGCATCCCCGGCAGAGGGCTGGCTCCGAGGAAGCGTGCACCAGTACGGGTGCTAAGATTAATGTGAACTGGCTGCAGTTCTGCTTCTCACAGGAGTGCAGATGGCCGTGGACTGAAATGTACCCAGAGCCGGGCTTGCAACGTTGCCGAGGCTGTGAGAGAGCTACCCGAGGGGAAGGGGGCTGCCAGCCTGTCTGCAGAGCAGCCAGCGAGCACTTTATCTGGAGATGGGGGGATTGATGCCATAATGACGAGTCTGTCTGGAAAATGATGCCCTGAATCCCAGCTCCCAGCTGAGCAGAAAGCTCCAATCTGGGGAGGCTGTGTGAGTCAGGGGCTTTATGACAGAGCCTTTCCCTGCAAGGACAAATGCAGCCCAGCTCAGTAGCGATGATCCAAAGCTATTACCACCTGGTGGGCCGTGTGAACGTGGTAATTGAGGGATTGCGAGGGGCCATCTAGCCCTGTAGCCTGCCTCTAACAGCGGAAGATGTCAGAACCCCGCAGGAGGCAGTGATGGGGTAATCTATCCCAAGGACAGTTTCCTCCTGACCCCCAGTCATCAGTGGTCAGTTCATGCCCTGAAGCATGAGGGTTTTGATCCCTCCCTGAGCTCTCATTTATTATTTATTCATTTATCATTGTAACTCTGGATATTCTCGATCTCCAAATGAACAAGACAAAGTAAGTGGGCGGCCAGGTGTGTCTCAGTCCAGTTCCCAGGGAATGAACTAGTATCCACACCAGAAAAACAACCCCAAGCAGCAGGATCTAGATTCTTCTTTGCTGGGTGTGACGAAGCGGGACTGTTCTTAATGTTTCCTCTGAATATTGTGGGGGTGCCTTAGTTTCCCTTATGCAGTTCTTAAGTATCTAGGTGGTGGGATAAGGGTATATGATCATTGCAGAGCCCTAGAGGGCAGATGTGTGCAGGGATCTGGACACAGAGAATGGCCAACACCCTGTTTCCTGGCAGAGCTAAAGGGTTGGAGAACAAAGGAATCAGGTGACCTCCTGGCCCGGGAAAGGGACAGAGCCCAGGGGAGGAGGGGGTGGAAAGAGTTTCAGTTTGGGGCTGGCTGGGGAGGAGGAGTGAAGGGCAGACGTGGTTGTCTGGCTCACTGCCCCCCAAAATGGACCCGGCTGAGGGGTCCTGTACTCTGCACCTACAAGCTCTGTGTTAGACCATGTTCCTGTCGTCTAATAAACCTCTGTTTTACTGGGTGGCTGAGAGTCACGTCTGACTGCAGAGTTGGGGGTCAGGACCCTCTGGCTTCCCCAGGACCCCGCCTGGGCAGACTCGCGGTGGGAAGCGCACGGAGGGGCAGAGGATGCTGAATGCTCCGAGGTCAGACCCAGGAAGGTGGAAGCTGTGTGAGCTGTGTGTCCTGAAGACAGGCTGCTCACAGAAAGGAGACTTCCCCAGAGTCCGGACTGGCTTCGTAGGGAGCAGTTCCAGAGCATCGCCAGGGGACTCTGTGACACTGGGTGTCTCAGCAGATGGGCTACATCCTGGAAGGGCCCTGGAGACCGAGCAGCCTTCTCAGCCCAAGAGCACCAGTGCATGGGGAGATCTCCATGCAGTGCAAATATCCCCTGAGGGGGCTCAGTAGCCAGGGCAATTCTGGGAAATCCCCACGTTGTCTTTGCATGCTGAAAGCCAGGACCACCCGAAGGGAAGAGAAACGGAGTCCAAGAGAACTGAGTCCTAACCCGGTTGGGGCTGAGCAGGTAGGGACTCTGCTCCTGAATGGGCCCCAAATGGAAGGCCAGCCAAAGTACAGCCTAATGCACCAAGGCATGAGCTTAGCATGTAGGTGCCTGGCAAGGTCCCCTCCTCTCCCCGGGGACCCCTGTGCGGCTGGAGCCGGGCTTCCCCTGCAGCAGACTCCTGGCTGAACACCAGGGTGGCCAACAAAGGACCACGCTCCAGTCCCCAGCTCCACCCTCCTGCTCGCCCCGAGCAGCGGCCCCCAGGGGCCCAGCAGCAGCATCTCGACCATGCAGCACAAGTGGCCTCCCAGACTCCATCTGATCCCAACCCATCCCCCTTCCCTCGGTCTGCTGCTGACTCCCTCCTCCTCCCCGCCCCGAGCAGGAGAGGGGACTGCAGGGCTCAGGTACACCCTCTGCCCTCAGCAAGTCGGGGAGCTTCTACGGCTCAGGACTGTGCGTGCTCAGCCCCACCCCTGAGCTCTCTGCACCCTCCCCTTCTTCTGCACCTAAAAGGAGGCAGGGCACAACTGCCCTGGGTAGCGGGGGCCTGATCCAGCAGCCATTAGACGAGACATCAGTGGGGCTGCAGGATCAGGCCCATTCTTAATGAGACTGCAGGATCAAATCGGTGCTTAATGAGATTCCATATATCTAGATACAGACACGCACAAGTCCTCGCCTTCTTCCACCAAGCAACAGCCTGTATCCCCCCCAGGCCTCCCCCCACGCCTCCCCAGCACTCAACACCTCAACCCGTTTCCACCAGGGCTTCTCCTGCGACAAGAAACTGCCAGAATTCAGCCTGAAGTCAAAAATGCAATCGAGAATCTGTATCCTCTTGAAATTTCAGTTTATAACAATGTTGGTATGTTATATTGCTCTGACCAGTGGGAGGGGGACTCTAACCTGGTGGGAAATAGCTGTTTGACAGTGAATGAAGTTTCTGAATGTCTATCTGATGTCTCAGAAGCAAATCTGGAATTAGATCAAGCAAAGGGAGAGGAGAATAAGGAAAGTTTGGATGAGCCTAGGCAGCTTTGCGAGCTGATGGCTGTGTCTGGTCATCAGGGTGGGAAGGCGAGGATGGTGGAAGATGAGTGTCCCTGGACCTTACCTGTTACCTGTGTGGAGAATTGGGACAGTGAAGGAAATGTGCCTCTGTCTGTCACGGGTATTGACTTGCCTGTGGAGGGAGCTACCCCAGTCTCCAAGCAGTTGTCTGCGAACAGCCCTGTGTGCTGGGACAAGGGAAGAGAGGTCCCAAGCTGTGTGTCTGGGAAAGGAGAAAGTGTGTCCGGCTCTTCTTTGTCTGTGGAGCAGACAGAAGGGGCCTTTCAGCCTGTGATGGTTGAGGGTCATGCAGTTGTCTCAGAGTTGGTTCTGGATTCAGCTAAAGCCCAGGAAGGGAAGGGTCCTAAGTTTGCGTCTGTTAGGGAGAATGGCCCTGTAACTAGGTCACATCCAGTTAGTGTCTATGTAAAATCCCAGAGACCAGACAATTCTGGTGCTTGTATTTTGCCTGTTGCTAGTGCGTTGTTGGGAAAGGGTGAGCAACTCTGTCTGATCAGCGTGATACCCTAGCCAGGGCACAAGAAGAGCAGAAAGGTGATTTGATTGTGTTACCTACTGAGGATGTGGAAACTGCTAGCAAGAAGGAAAAGATTCCTGAACTTGTGTATGGCAAAGGGAAGGAGAATGCTTCTGACCTTTTATCTAGGAAGTCTATAAGTTTGCCTGAAAGGAGATTGTGTAGGAATCCGCCTGATGAGTCAAAGGTGATCCTGGATGTAAACGAGACCCAGAAAGAGTCTGTTGTTGCTCAGGGAAGTGTTCCTTTAGAGCAAGCCCTAGGTGAAGAGGGTAAGGGAAAAATTTCTGTGAGGGGTGAGTTGTTGCTTAAAGAAGTTCCTGAGGAAAGGCATCCTCATGGTAGTCTTTGCAAGCAGTTTACTGTAGCTAGCTGAAGGCTGTGAAAGTGATTTAATCAAGAAAGTTTCAGTTCATAACAGCCAGGAATTTTCTGTTGTGAATGGATCCACTGACTTTCCTGTTGAAAGATCCAGTGTGGATAGCTTTGAGAAGGTCTCAGATGGAGTGAAAGCTGTTAAGAAAGTTGAAGAGTCCTATAACCAAGTGGCTGGGTTTGGCCAGCTTGTTGGGGAGACAAGGTTGTTGAGAGAGGAATGTCTCCATGCTGATTCTGTGAGTGAACAGTCTGTATCTCCGGTTCAGAGGGAAGACTGGGTAGCTGAGTCTGCAGAGCAGAACAGCTGGGCAGTTAATCTCTCGAGAATACAGGAAATGGCAGGTCTCTAGACACTTTGCATATGACTTGTATTCTCTCAGTGAACTTAACATCTAATCCCATATGGAAGCAGAGGTTGGTAATGGAAGGACCACAGAACTTTGAGTCTAGCTTGTTTGGGAAAATGGATGGTTTCTCTTTAAGACAAAGTCCAGCCTTGGAATCGGTAGCAGTTAAGGATCTGAAAACTGGTGAACTGGCTCCTGTCTGTGGTAATGCAAATTACTTGGCTGGCAGGGAGAAGAAGGACTTGCTAAACATCCGATGAAGTGAGCTGTAGCTCACGAAAGCTTATGCTCTAATAAATTGGTTAGTCTCTAAGGTGCCACAAGTCCTCCTTTTCTTTTTGCGGATACAGACTAACACGGCTGCTACTCTGAAACTTGCTAATAGCTGTTAGCACAGAGAACACACCCAATCAGCCAGTGAATTCTGTTAAGCAAGAGAAATCAGGGTTTGATCCTTCAGGACAGGAAGGAAAGAGAGACCCTAATTTTGCAAAGGGAAGCCACAGGCTAACCCTAAAAGGCCCAAATCTCAATGGTATTGAGCCAAAGGTGTGGCATGGCAAAAATGATTGTAAACGGACACTTGCAACGAATTTGTTGTTATTGTTAATGGTAATTCTTGTAACTAATGCGTTGCTATTACCAATAACTGTAAAAATGTACAATGTGCCTAATCTTTTGGAAAAACCCTTGAACATGGTAAAAGGAATACATGAGAACACGCTTTGTGTTAGAAAGCCTTGTAATGCTGATGCGTCACAGTTCATGCCTGTAAACAGTCTTGGAACTTTTCGCAGGGGAAAAGACATTCCAAACCTGATGTGCTGTATGAAAAGGGAAACTGAGGCACACTACCACATTGCTTTCACGGGTGAATGCCAAGATTCCTGTACTATGAACAACATTAATATCTACATTAACTTGATGTTAATTGGGTTCCAAACATTTGCCAGAGCTTGTATGGATAAAGTAGCTATGTTCTTTAGCTCTTGGCAAGATCACATGAGACATACAGGAACCAGGCTGCAAGAGCAGATCCAACCCACTATTGTTCTAATCGAGTTTTACCTTGACTTTGTAAAGAGATTCAATCATGTTATTGAACATAACTTTGATAAACCATTTCTGTTGCACACTGGTACAGCTTCTAACCCAATACTTGCTGTAGTAAGACAGAACCCAGGATGGGGAGCTCTTGGGATGCAGTCAGTGATGTTTGTGCCATCCCTTTCTGCATCAATTTTGCGTTGGGGGTGTGACGTTATTGACATAAGCTGGGACCGTATAGATCATTATTGCAACCAAAGTCCTGTAGTGGCACCAAATCTTGTATAAAGGGGGTCAAATGAGGTGTCTAAGACCAGGTTATGGTTTGCTGGTTATGATTATGCTGTCTATATGTGTATCATTTTTATAGTTAAAAGTTATGAATATTGGCTCTATACTGTCTGTATTTCAAACCTGTGCTATGCTTCTGGGGAACACTCCAGACAAGTTGGTGTCAGCTCTGCCTAGCCTTCTTGGTGGCCCATTAAGGACCATCAGCTACACAGCTGACCCAGTGAGAGAAGGCAGACATGCCTTGGGACTCAGCAAGGTGTGCAGGGACCTGCCTAAGGACAGAACTCTGAGGGTTTTCCAGGCCATGCGATGGGCAGCTTGTCTTTGGGACAAAGAAAGAAAGACCACATGGCAAGAGACTATAAAGAGCTGCTGCAGCTCCTCCATCTTGTCTTCAATCCTGCTTCTTACCTCTGGAGGGACTTTGCTACACTGAAGCTTTGAACGAAGGACTGAAAGACCCATCCCAGCTGTGGATGTTCTCCAGAGACTTGATTTGAACCTGCAGTTTATTCTATCACTGCTACAAGCCTGAACCAAGAACTTGGTCATTACTGTATGTCATTGATTCCACAGAACCAATTCTAGCTCTCATCTCTATCTTTTTCCTTTTATGAATAAACCTTTAGATTTTTAGATTCTAAAGGATTGGCAACAGCGTGATTTTGGGTAAGATCTGATTTGTATATTGACCTGGGTCTGGGGCTTGGTCCTTTGGGATTGAGGGAACCTTTTCTCTTTTACTGGGGTATTGGTTTTCATAACCGTTTGTCCCCATAACGAGTGGCACTGGTGGGGATATTGGGAAACTGGAGTGTCTAAGGGAATTGCTTGTGTGACTTGTGGTTAGCCAGCGGGGTGAGACCAAAATCCTCTCTGTCTGGCTGGTTTGGTTTGCCTTGGTGTGGACAGAAACCCCAGCCTTGGGCTGTGATGTCCTGCTTGAAGCAGTTCGTCCTGAGTTGGCACTCTCCGTTGGGTCCCGCCAGGACCAGCCTCATTACAACAGGTATGTAAATCCAAATGCAGAAAGCATTGCAAACGCAATTTTCTTCAAACAGTTAAATTTCACTGGCAGGGACGTCCAGCAGGTCAGAATAGAGGCCCCATGATCTCTCTCGGTAGCTTCAAGTGCACTCGGCAGATACTTTGATACCCACAATTCTGAGCTTTTTAACTGAATGAACTGCATTTCGAAATCTCTGCTGAAATACAGACGAATCCAAGTCGCTTTCGTTGAACTTTTCAGGTTTAATTAGAAAAGAAAGCCTTGGGCCAAATCCCTGGAACTCTTGAAATCTGTCAGAAAATTCTGATTCCCGTTCTTGCAGGTACATTCCAATCTCAGCGTCAAAAGCAGCGCGCGGGTCCACGTGGCGTGAGAGTGATGTAAGCAGCAAATCAGGACTTAAAAATATCCCAGCACAGTGGCGTTGGAACCGTTTTTAAGGTGGGGTGCTGAGCTGTGCCCCCTCTTGCCCCTGTCTGCACCCCTCACTGCCCCGGCTGGGGCCAGTGGGCCACAGCTGAGGGCGGCTGCAGAGCCCCGGGCCGGCAGCCAGAACCCCAGGCCAGCAGCAGAGCCCCCGGGACCGGTGGGTGGGACCCGGGGCTGGCAGCAGGCTGAGTGGGGCTGGCAGATGGAACCCCGGCTGGCAGGGGGCCAGTGGACAGTACCCCAGGCCAGCAGCGGAGCCCCTGGGACCGATGGCCAGGACCCAGGGCCGGCAGCGGGCTGAGCGGGGCCGGCGGACGGAACCCCAGGCCGGCAGCGGAGCCCCTGGGACCGATGGCCAGGACTCAGGGCCAGCAGCGGGCTGAGCGGGGCCAGTGGACAGAACCCCAGGCCAGCAGCGGAGCCCCTGGGACCGATGGCCAGGACTCAGGGCCAGCAGCGGGCTGAGCGGGGCCGGCGGACGGAACCCCAGGCCGGCAGCGGAGCCCCTGAGACCAGTGGCCGGGACCCAGGGCTGGCAGCGGGCTGAGCGGGGCCGGCGGACGGAACCCCAGGCCGGCAGCGGAGCCCCTGGGACCGATGGCCAGGACTCAGGGCTAGCAGCGGGCTGAGCGGGGCCAGTGGACAGTACCCCAGGCCAGCAGCGGAGCCCCTGGGACCGATGGCCGGGACCCAGGGCCGGCAGCGGGCTGAGCGGGGCCAGCGGACGGAACCCCAGGCTGGCAGCGGAGCCCCTGGGACCAGTGGCCAGGACCCAGGGCCGGCAGCGGGCTGAGCGGGGCCGGCGGACGGAACCCCAGGCCAGCAGCGGAGCCCCTGGGACCAGCGGCCGGGACCCAGGGCCGGCAGCGGGCTGAGCGGGGCTGGCGGACGGAACCCCAGGCCGGCAGCGGAGCCCCTGGGACCAGTGGCCGGGACCCAGGGCCGGCAGCGGGCTGAGCGGGGCCGGCGGACGGAACCCCAGGCCGGCAGCGGAGCCCCTGGGACCGATGGCCCCAGGACCCAGGCAGTGTGGGTGCCACTGAAAATGAGCTCGCGTGCCATAGGTGGCCTACCCCTGATCTACGCAGAGAAAAAGTGGGTGGGGAAACAGAGGCACGGAGAAATGAAGTGACTTATCCAAAGCTAAAGAGCAGGTCAGGACTAGAACCCAGGTGTCCTGACGCCCAGGCCTGTGCCCTCTACCTAACCTATCCTGAGGTCAGCACATCCTTCAAATGTGCTCGGAACCAAACACAGGGCACGTTCCTTTTGGCTTCTTTCTCATGAATAAAGGGTATTTGTCATTAAAGCCCTGTAGGGGTTGATTTGCTTTTACATTAGAAATGCAGCTCTTGTCCACCCTTCTTTTTTCGTGGATGGCTCTGTGGGTGACTACAGAACGGCTGGGTTGATGAGGTCAGTTTATTATTATTTAATATTTCTCTCATGGTAATGCTGAAAGACCATAATCAGCTGGGCCCTAATTTTGCAGGGGCAGTACAGACAAATATCAAGTGTCACTCCCGTGCTATTCTGTTCTGTACAGGTTGTTATACCACGCTCACCACCTTAGTATCTGCGCACCTTCCAGAGGGGCATTCAGCTACACCCGTCACTCATTTGTTCCCTCGTCCTCTCCCAAGGGTGAGACGTGTGCGCGATCAAGTGGGTTTTTTTAATAATATACACACACACGTTGCTATGGGTGTGTATCAGAGAAGGCGCTGTCAAAGAAATGCCTTGCATTTGGAGCAGATGGTGGGTCAGTTTGGGATGGTCCTTAGTTCCTGGCAGAGTTCATTCCAGTCTGAGACCAGCCCTTTGAAAGCTCCGTCTCCTGCACAGATGTGGACTCTCTTGTTGTAGAGAGACCTACTGTGCCAGAGAAGTGATGCCAGCACCCACAGTCTGTGCCCCAGAGAGCTTACAATCCAACAGGGTGACAGAGAAGTATACTAAGATGTACACAGTACGCTGGGTGTGATCACAGATTTGCACAGCTTTCTCACAAGTACCAAGGAAATGAAACCCAAACGGGAAGGAAGGAAGTGGGTTTTGGTCAGGCTGTTTGAAACAGGTACATGGGGAGGAGGTCGGTTATTTTGATTTGGGGGAGGGATAGCGCAGTGGTTTGAGCACTGGCCTGCTAAACCCAAGGTTGTGAGTTCAATCCTTGAGGGGGCCATTTAGGGATCTGGGGCAAAAATTGGGGATTGGTCCTGCTTTGAGCAGGGGGTTGGACTAGATGACCTCCCGAGGTCCCTTCAAACCCTAATATTCTATGATTGGCACCCATTTCACTCAAATGCCAAACATACAGGAGGGAGAAAGACTCTCTTTGCTAAATATTCAGTGCTCCTGCTCCTTTGGTTTGAGAGATTAGAAAACTCCCTCTGGAGACCACCAGCAGAAACAGGGAAGCTAAGACTGGGTATGTCTAAAGTGAAAAAGAAGAAAGAAACCATTTTTTAAAAAGCCTTTTCATGCTTTTCTTTATCCACCATAAAGAAGAGAAAAAAAAAGAGCTCAAACCCAATTGTTTAGCATGTCACCTTTAATTAGCGGAGGTGAACTTTGCTGAGCTCCTAGGACCAGAGTGATGCACTGTATGATTATAGATGTGTCACAGTGTGCACGTGGGTGTGCGCACGCTCATTTGCTTACTCACCTAGATCCACGCATATTTCAGACCAGAGGGGAGGGGAAGGCAAAGCCGCCTCGAAAAGGGGAGTGGCATCCGATATGGATTTTATTTGTGTGAACAGTTTGGGTGGCCAGCGCTCTCTTCCTTTCAGGCAGCATGTGCTAAATTAATGAGATGTCTCTGAGATGAATCACCGTGCAGCCTGGTGGCGGTCAACTGCGTTGCCGGCCGGCTTTGAACATAACTAGCATTCCTTTCACAGGAGTTTTACCTTCTAATACATCAGGGCTCAATAGAGAGAGAAGAACATTACTGTTCTGAGAACTCGGCCGTGGACAGATCAGCTTTGCATGCTTGTCAGGGACAGGAACGCCTGCACACACTCATAAGAACATCATTCCTGCAGAGGAAATCAAGGAGCCTAACGCATCTTTAAATTCATAGGGAACAAACACACTGTTCTGATGTGCACTTTATCTTTAAAAGGGCCTACTTGTTGCTAGGATGCAAAAATGAACCCAGTGGCAAGCAACAATTCAGCCTAGAGTTTAAACCTGCATTAGGATTCAAGGCTCTCGGGACAAAATCATCTCCTGGCGTATTTCGAACACACTGCTTCTCATTCCTGTGATCTTCTCCTTCCCTTAAATGCTTCCCCGCCCAGCCTTCACCCAGCTGGCTTGGCAGATCAGAGAGAGGCAGGGTTTTCCTGTGTCCAGCATAACAACCCAGGCAAATTAAAATGAGCATGGAGGTGGGGGGATAAGAGATGAAAGGCACTTCCTTATTGGTACCCCAAGCAGGATCCATGCAGCAGAGGAATTGCTCCAGCCCAGCCCTGTCCCCCCACCTGGCTGATAATTACTCTGCAGTGCACGGCACCGGGATGGGCAGCGGCCTGGGCAAGTGCCAGTCAGGAATTTCTGCCGCTCTCACACAAAGGGGAGCATCAGAGATGGCAGCCTGAGGAGGCCTCTCCCTGGCACTGCCAAGCTGCCGGCTGAGCCAAGGGGGTGAACAGAAGCGGGGGGGCCGGCTCCTATCCATCCTATTCTCCTCTATCCACCTCTATCCACCCATCCATCCACCCACCCATCGTATTCCCCCATCCAGCTATCTATCCATCCATCCGTCCAGCTCTTATCTATCCATCTATTGCACTCTCCCCAATCTAGCTACCGATCCATCCATTGTCCAATATGCCCCTCTACCTACCCGTCTGCCCAGCCAATCGCAGCGGGATAAAGGCTCTCCCTCCCTGGCCTTGCTGGTGCTCTGACATGAGCAGAGCTGCCCCTTTGTCTGCCCCCCACTCTGCTGGAACAGGAAGGGGAGCCAAGCAAGAGGAAGGACTCTAAGCCCCAGGGTTGCTCATGCCATTTTGGGGCTGCGCTCTCCCATGGGGAGTGCGGGCCTAGACGGGAACAGGACGGTCGGCTTTGGAGGGAAGCTTGTGCGGAGGCACCAACAGGAGGTGATGGTGAAGGACAGCTCTTCCTCCCCGGTGCAGGGCTGGCCTACCCCAGGGCGACTCCTTTCCCCTACACTGCGACCTCTGCAAGGCAGGGCCTGTCTCTCGCTGGGCTTGAGCAGCGCCTGGTAACACAACACATGGTAAAGTGAATGGGCCTGCCTGGCGCTGGGGAGAACCAGGAGTAACTCCCCTGCAACCCATGGAGTCATGTCAGCACGAGCGGTCCAATCGCGCCGTGCCATCTCCCACCCACAAGCAAGGGCTGACCCATGCAGTGCCATCAGGCCTTTTGCCCAGCTGTTCGGTAACAGCGTCGGAGGAGCCCATCGCCCTGCTGAACCCAGACAATGCTTCCATCCCACCAGACCGGCCCCCGTCACGTTTGCACAAGTGTCCCCAGCTGTCTGGTGGGTACGTCCGGCTCTCTGCAGGGCAAGTGCCCCCCTGTCCTGCGGGGAGTGATTCACGGGTGGAATCGGCTGCTACAAGTACAAAGGGACATGGGAAGCGACAAGATGCCACGCTGCAGCGGGCACCTGGCAGCTCACAGGTAGTGAGCACCTGTCCCCTGCCAGAGAGCAGAGAACTGCAAAGGGGACACGGAAAGAGGATGCTGGTCTGTAGACGCTAATGACAAAACCCAGCCTGCCTCCGCCCGACCATTAGCATCTCAATGGGGAAACCAGAGGGCTGGGCAAAGGACGGGAGCGCTGTATGCTCCCAACAGCTGGTTACGTGCACTGGCAGGGAGACCACGGTGTCCCCCGCACCCCACGCTGCTCCCTCCTGCTTAACGGCATGTTTCACCGCGGGGCTGGCTGCACCGCCCGGGGAAAAATAAACCGAAAGAGCCGCGTCTGCCCAGGAAGGTGCGGGCTGGAAAGCAGAGAGCTCTGCTGCTGTAGGGGAGCACCCCCCCCCGCTTCCCCATCCTGGAGAGCCCTTCCCCAGCCCAGCATTGCCTCCCTCATTGCTAATGGGGTCCTGCGGGCTGGCGGGGGGCCATGTTCCATAAGAACGGCCAGGCTGGGTCAGACCAATGGTCCATCTAGCCCAGTGTCCTGTCTTCTGAGAGTGGCCAGTGCCAGGGGCTTCAAAGAGAATGAACAGAACAGGGCAATTTACTGAGTGGTCCATCCCTTGTCGTCCAGGCCCAGCTTCTGGCAGTCAGAGAGGTCTAGAGACACCCAGAGCATGGGGTTGCGTCCCTGACCATCTGGCTAATAGCCATGGATGGACCTGTCCTCCAGGAACTGATCTAGTTCACTTTTTAACCCTGTTATAGTCTTGGCCTTCACAATCTCCCCTGCAAGGAGTTCCACAGGTTGACTGTGCGTTGTGTGAAGAAATACTTCGTTTTGCTTGTTTTAAACGGGCTGCCTGTTCGTTTCATGGGGTGACCCCTAGTTCTTGTTATGTGAAAGGGTAAATAACACTTCTCTGTTCACTTTCTTCACACCGGTCATGATTTTATAGCCCTCTGCCCTATCCCCTCTCAGTCGTCTCTTTTCCACACTGAACAGTCCCAGTCATTTAATCTTGCCCCATACAGAAGCCGTTCCAGACCCTGAATCATTTCGGTTGCCCTTCCCTGTACCTTTTCCAGTTTATAATTATATATCTTTTCTGAGATGGGCGACCAGAACGACACACAGGATTGAAGGTGTGGCTGTACCACGGATTTATATAGCGGCATTAGGATATTTTCTCTCCTATTAGCTATCCCATTCCTAATGTTCGCAAGTCACATTGTTCGCTTTTTTGACTAATGCTGCACATTGAGTGGCTGTTTTCAGAGAACGATCCACAGTGACTCCAAGCTCTCTCTCCTGAGCGGTAACCGCTAATTTAGACCCCAGCACTTTATATGTAGAGTTGGGATGATGTTTTCCAATGTGCATTACTTTGCATTTATGAACATTGAATTTCATCTGCCATTTTGTCGCCCAGTTGGATGAGATCCTTTTGTAACTTTTCACAGTCAGCTTTGGACTTAACTATCTTGAGTAATTTTTTGGGCTGTCAAATAATTAAAAAAATAATTGCAATTAAATTTAAAAAATAGTTGCAATTAATCTCACGGCTAAACAATAACAGAATACCAATTTAAATTTAGCATGGAAGCATGTCCTCTGGAATGGTGGGTGAAGCATGAAGGGGCATACGAATGCTTAGCAGATCTGGCCTGTAAATACCTTGCAATGCCGTCTACAGTGGTGTCTGTTCTCATTTTCAGGTGACTTTATAAATAAGAAGCGGGCAGCATTATCCCCCGTAAATGTAAACAAACTTGTTTGTCTGAGCGATTGGCTGAACAAGAAGTAGGACTGAGTGGACTTTCTAGGCTCTAAAGTTTTACATTGTTTTATGTTTGAGTCCAGTTATTTTTGTACATAATTCTACATTTGTAAGTTACACTTTCACGATAAAGAGATCGCACTGCAGTACTTGTATGAGGTGAACTGAAGAATATTATTTCTGTTGTTTACCTTTTTCACAGTGCAAATATTTGTCACCAGAAATAAATAGAAAATGAGCACTGCACACTTTGCATTTTGTGTTGCAATTGAAATCATTACATTTGAAAATGTAGAAAACATCAAAAAATATGTATAATAAATGTAAACTGGTATTCGATTATTGTTTAACAGTGCAATGAAAACTGCGATTAATTGTAACTATTTTTTTAATTTAGTGACTTTGTTCTGTGTTAATCGCTTGAGTTAACTGAGATTCATTGACAGTCCTTGTAATTTTGTATCATCTGCAAATTTTGGCACCTCACTGTTTACCCCTTTTTCCAGGTCATTTATGAATACGTTGAACCTCAATGGTCCCAGTAAAGACCCCTGGGGGACACCAGTATTCATCTCTCTCTCCATCCTGAAAACTGACCATTTAGTCCTACCCTTTGTTTTCTATCTTTTAACCAGTTACTGTTCCATAAGAAGACCTTCCCTCTTATCCCATGTTATGTTAATAGAGACTCAGTTCTCTCCTCCCATTCGCCAGCATCTGGATCTCCCTCTCCCCATTTGCTGTTGTGTGGATCCCCTCCCACCCCATTCACCACACGTGGATCCCTTTCCCCTCCCCTCCACAGGGTAAGTACCAGCACAGAGCCAGCCCAGTGATGTCCAAGTGAAACCAACTGTCCCATTCCCAGTCTCTACAAATATACAACTAAAAGGAGGAGATGCAGAGGCAGTACGGTCCAGCACACCAGGATGGGCTGAGACTCTGAACATCTATTCCCTGCTCTGCTACTGACCTGCTGGATGACTGTGGGCAAGTCACTGAACCCCTCTGTGCCTCAGTTTCCCCATCTGTAACGCGAGAATAAGAACACCCACTTGATGCGGGACAGCACTGAAAGTGCATGCCCGGGAATTAACCTCTTTCATTCCAAGGTCTCCGAGCGCTTTGCGCACATATGCTGACGCTTCTCATCTCTCACTGGCTGTAGGACTTATCCCATGTGTGCCTCGGGGGGGTACCCGAGACACAGGAGCGGGGAAGCCCAAGTCCTCCCAGCCCTTCGCAGAGCAGCTTCGTTACCGTTATTAATTAGTAGCCTGGGGAGGAGTGGCACTCTGGGTTTGTTTTGTCAATCGGAACATTAAGAAGGTAATACAGCCGCGCTTGGGAGGGGATCATTAATCTCCTATTAAAATCCCTCCGCTTGTTTGAAATGTCGGGATTGGAAAGCACGTCTCTTTCACGGGCCGCTTCCCCTGCTAATGAAACCATTCCGCCGGCAGGGCTCTCTGCGCCGAGTCGCTCTGAACCCCTCTGGGCGACGCGGAGGCGGGCGGCATTGGGGCTGTGCAGCCGCCAGGCCCCCACTAGGGCAACGGGGGAGGGCCCATCCCTCGCCCGTGAGTGGGCGCAAAGCAGGAGCAGCCTCACAAGGGCTGATGGAGCAATGGTGGCGTTCAGAGGAGAATCAGGCTGAGTAGGGAGGGGTAGGGGGGCTGTAAGAGCTCTGGGGCAGGGACTCTTTGTTCTGGGTTAATGCAGCACCTCGCAAAATGAGGTGCTTGGCCATGACTGCGGCTGTTCAGTGCTATTGTAATACACCTAATAAATAAAGTACAGCGCCTAGCACAATTTCGTGCTGGTCCACGATTAGTGATGTTACGGGCTACTAAACAATGTACAATGCCCATTACAGCGGGGTGCTGGTCCATGACTGAGGCTGTTCGGGGTGCTACCATAATACACCTAATAAATAGCTAGATGGCATTTGCTGTCGATGGGTAACACTGTGACCCCCCACATGGGTGCCAGGGAGAATCCCCAATGCCACCCTGCACAGCAGGGAGCTAGTACCCTGTGAGTGCCAAGAGGGGAGATGTGAGTGTCACCAGCAGCATCAAGCCAGCCCAGAGGGAGGGGGGTTGTGACCCTGCTCCTTCCCACTGCCGCCCGGGGCTGGGGGTGATCCCATGCTGCATCCTTACAAAGCCTGGCTCCCCCCCAGGCATCCTCCAGCTGCTGGAGCTGCAGCACTGGCTTTCAATGCCCCCTGCAGTGGGCAGAGACGGCTCGCCCCCACCCCCACCCCCACCGGCCCTGCTGGCTGACTCAACAGGCCCACGAGGACACAGTCACACAGCCAGCATCCCACACTCAGCGGGGTCACCCGCCAACTGTTCGGGGGGCACTACCCGCCCCGGAGCCAAACCCACCCGGCCCAAGGTACCTGGCTCCTCACAAGGTAAGGGCTGGTGAGAAGCAGCAGTAACTGGCTTGCATGTTTGCTGGTCTGTCATCACTAGCCCTCCATTCCCCAGCCCCACCTGGAGGGGGCGCCTTGGGGCTAATCACTGGGGGTGAAATAACCAGATCCCCCGTGGCCATAGGGTTGGATTAGGGCAGGATCAGCCACCTGTCAACCTTGCCGTTTAACAAGGGGTGGGCGGGGAGCTTTGTTCATTCCAGTCCCCATCTGATCTGCGTGGAATGCCAGGGGCTCTCTGCACCAGTTAGGGGGCCAGCTCCCGTGTCCTGGCCAAATTCCAACCCATCTGATTCAATCTGCCCTTCCTTAAAAGCCCCCTAGCAGCTCCAGTGGGCTTGTCCTAACTGCCTGCTCTCAACTCCCCAGAAGTGTTGCTGTGCGCTGTGACACAGCTGCCACGCTCCACTCCAGAGGCAGCTGCATTTCAGTGGTGGACAAAGCAATTCCTATAGCTATAGAGCTCGACTGCAGCTAGCCGCCCCCCACCACCGATATGGGGTGCACAAAGATGGGGCAGAGTGCACAGGGTGCAAGGGGCTGGGTGCCAAAGGTGGGTAAATTCTCTGTGCCCTACCCTCAAGGGTGTTGTGCTGTTATGCACTGCCTAGGCGAGGCGCTCAGATACAATGGTGCTGGGCAGGATATGAGAACCAGGCCAGAATCCACCACTGGAAATTCTGGCTGAGTCAACCACAATCCCCCCAGTGGACTCTGGCTGCAGGACACCCCCGTACCAGCGCAGCTGAGCCAAGAACACACTCCAGCCATGCTGTCCCCCACAGGTACGATCCCACCCACTCCCGTCCCAGGGAGAGAGGAGCTGCCTCCGGGGAGCTCACCCCATGCTGAGCGCCACTCGCTGGCTGCCCGTCAATGCTTCGGGACCCTGTGTTCTACCCAGTGACCCCGCTCTCCACGGTGGACATCACTGATCTCGCACTTGCTTCCCTCTTCCCCTCCCCAGCATCGCTCCCTGGTTTTGGTGGGGTCCCTCCTGGTTTACGCCAAAGGGGAGCAGGGAACTGGTCCCCTCCAAGGGCCTCGCACGTGCCCGCTCCACCGAGAGCTCTCTGCCCTGCAGAGCGCAGCGATCTTCCTGCGGCCGAGGGCATGGAGGGGACGTCCTGCCAGCTGGCCCGGCGCCTCCCCGCAGAGACAGAAACACCACTGCGCCCCTGCCACTGGTCGATTTGGGCCCAAGCTCCGGGAGAGCGGAGGGATTTTCAAGGCTGTGGGGTTGGGAGTGGTGCAGGGACACACCCGCTGTGGGAGAGAATGCCATCCTGGGGGCCTCCTCCTACATGGCACAGTCCCTGGCCCCCCCACTGCCTGCAACACCCCCAGTTTCTCTGACGAGCTGAGCCCGCCCCAACCAAACCCAGGTGCGCTCTCACAGAACCCACCCGCCCCTGTAACCAGAACCCACCCTTCCCCTGGCCGCTCCCTCCTCCGGACCTTCTGTACCTGGGACAGTACGGGCCGCCTCTGAGCTGCGGTGTGGGAGGCTGACCCACCGTCCCCCTCTTGCCCTACTCCAGCCCCAGTGCACACACGCACGCACGGACACACACAAGGTATGTGCACGCACACCCCAATCACCGCCCTGGCTTACATGAACACGTGATCAATCCATCCTTTAACACCAGCGAACGGGCCCCTGTCTCCATGTGTCGGCCATCAGGATAGGTGACTCTTATCTCTAGGCTTCCCATGTACCCCAGACGCCGCCTGTATGCCCCACCTTCTCCTCCCCCGTTCCGTCTTGTTCTCCATGCCTCCCACTCCCCTCGCTCAGGTATGGAGCTGCTCCCCCACGCCCGGCCAGCCCAGCGCCCTCCCCCACCTCCTTCCAATCCACCCCCAACTAGGATCCTTCCCACGCGCCACACATCCCTCCACACCCTCCCTTATCTAGACGGGCCTCCTGTGGCTGCCCTGCAAAGCTCCACATGGTCCAGCCCTGTCCACTGAACCAACCCCCACCCCACATCTGGCTAACCTGCCCGTCCCCTGGCCTGGCCAGCACCAGGTCTCAGGGGTTTGCTCACCAGCTGAGACCTGAAAACTGCTCCCATCTCCCTTGCCCGCAGTTCCTTCCAGCACTGATCAGGGAATGGGGGGCAAGGGCTGTTTTGCCCTGAGTGGATGGATCAGCCCTCCAGGGTCAATGGGAACCGGCACAGGGCCGTAGGTTTCCAAGGGCATTCATCACTCAGACGTGCTGTCGACGGCTCTGATCCAGCACCCACTGGAGCCACCAGAGAGTCAATCAAACTGGGCCTGTGTAAGCCACACTGGCACAGTCTTTGTCCCTGCCTAGTGACTGGTCCACATGAGAGGATAAAAGCCTACTAGTGCTACTGGCTAACAGAGAAGCTCCTTCAGCTGAACGGAATGCGGGAATGGGGGGCAAGGGCTGTTTTGCCCTGCGTGGATGGATCAGCCCTCCAGGGTCAATGGGAACTGGCACATGGCCGTAGGTTTCCAAGGGCATTCATCGCTCAGACGTGCTGTCGACGGCTCTGATCCAGCCACCTAACCTGGATCCATCCGGCTTTCTGGGGTTGGAAACTTTCAGCAGAGCGGAGGCTGGATGTGCACAGAGGAGGAGATTTCTGCCTGGTGCTGTAACTGATGCTAAACTGTCAGCTTCTAAAGATTATCTGCTGGGATGGTATCAATATAGAAAAAAGAAAAAATCAAGCTGATTTCAGCAGCCAGCCACCAAGTTTATAGCACATCTCCATCTACTGGTCTTAAAAATTCACCGTGCTGCTCCATGCAGCCAGAAGCACCGTCCGCTCTTAGCGTCTGGAAGAGGAAAAGGGTCATTTTCCCAGCCAATGACTCCTACAAACAACCTCCATGCAATTCTCTCTCCCCTTTTCCAACGGACCAGGCTCTAAATCAGCTCCCCTGCTCCGAAACGCTCTCGGGAGGCAGGAACCTGAAGTAGAGAGGAGGGACGCGTAATATTTTAAAGGCAAGCGGCAGGGTTGAAAGACCGCGGCTGTGTTTCCGGTCGAGGAGACCACAGGCCACTGACAGCCCCTGCTTTACGATGCTCCCGCTTGATAAACCCGGCAGGTCAGGTTATTTCACGCAGGCCACACCATCACCCTGCGAGATCAAAGCCAGGACCGGAGCTACGCCCCAGCCCCGCAACCGATTCGAAGCCCAGTGGCACTGCTGGGCTTTTGATGAGGCCCTGGGGTTGCAAATAAGGAATCAAACCCAACACCTCCCCACACACCCAGCCCCGTAGCAGCTTGCTGGGACGGTGCGGCCACAGTGGCCCCGGGCGTGGGAATCTGTGGATAACTGATGACAAGCAGAGCTGGTTTACGAGGCCCCCAGAACTGGCAGCCACGGGGGATTCCCCAGTTTGTGGCAGGGTCTTTAACCTCCCCTGGGACGGTCTGCCAGGCCTGCTGCTGCCTGTGTGCTCACATCGGCACTGCAATCCAGGGCCCAATTCACTTCAGGCAGACGGAGTGAATTCGAGCCAGGGCTAGGTCGACATCCAATCCACTCTGGCACTGGGCCCACACCCTCCCCACACAGCGCGACTGGGTCATGAGAGGGGAGAGCAAAGAGATCGGCCAACACCCCAGCCAGAGCATGGGGCGGAGGAGTGGGGGAGCAGGGGCAGAGCAAGGGCCCTCCACCTGGGGGAGCTGCTGCTCTTCCAACAGCACGGGAGGGGAGGGGGTCACAGCCACCCTTTCATGTTACTGCAGCAACCTTAAATAGTTTATCATTTATTTGCTCTCAGGAGGGCAGGCAAGCCGAAACACTGGGCTGCGTTTAGCTACAGGTCAGGCTCTAGGCACACTTCAGCTGCATCCTGCGCCTTTCATCTCAGGCTCTCTCCAGAGGTGGGTAGATATTCCCAAGGGGGAAACTGAGGCACACAACCGCCAAGTGACTGGTCACGCTGTGAGTCACTGGCAGATGGGAAAAGAGTCCTCACTCCCAGTCCAACGCTCCCTTCCATGTCAGTGCAAAGTATTAGTC
This sequence comes from Lepidochelys olivacea, assembly GCF_965140295.1. NCBI lineage: Eukaryota > Metazoa > Chordata > Testudines > Cheloniidae > Lepidochelys > Lepidochelys olivacea. The sequence continues at coordinate 21,342,395 of NC_140427.1, forward strand.
AATGGAAAGGCCAGGTCACCAGTGACCTCATCACACGTTCAAGGGGTTCCACACCCTTTGAGACAACTCATCTCTGTGCCCTTTTGAGCTCCATGTTCTCCTTGAGTCATGCCCCAATCCTGCCAAGTGCCTGCCAAGCCAACGACACCTTCCAGGATTCCTACAGCTCCCCAGTGAACAAGGCTTTCCCGGGCTTTTCAGCTTCCTTTCCAGTGTAAATGACTCGGGCAGCTTTACCCCTCCGACTCCCGCACCTCCGGGGTTCACACCCACATGGCCTCGCTCCAAACCCTTGTTCTGGATGGAGACACAAAGAGCTGACCTTACCCAGGGTCTCCAGGGCTGCTGGCTCTGTGGTAAGACATTTGCAAAAGCCAGTCTCAAAACAGCCCATTTGCTTATCAAAGCCAAATTGTTCAAAGGCTGCAGAATAGGAAAGGGGTGGGGGGTGCAGGGGTGGAGGGTGTCAAGTTCTTACTAAGGCACTAAATTAAAAAAGGAACAGAGGAGAAGGGCCCTGATTAGCGGCAAACTGACCTTGGCAGCAAATGCAAGTAATTGGCGAGAAAGGGCTTATAAATTATGAGCTTTCAGCACCTGCATTCCCCAGCTCGCCGGAAGCCAAAAGCCAGTGCAGGTACTGAGACCTTCAGGCGTCCATCAGAGGACAGAGCACGAGGGGGCAGTGACTCACAAGGAAGCTCAGCACTCTCGACAGCAGGTGGGCCCTGATCCTGCGCACGGCCCACCTCCCACTGCTGCAGGATCCGACCCCAGAAGCTTCTGACGTATTGCAAGTCACTGAAGGCCGGATTCAAAGTCTGGTGAAGTGGATGGGGATCTCTGGAGGGGCCCGGAGCAGGAGCAGAGTGAGGCGTTGCTGGACGAATAGGTGGGCTTCATGCACCCGTCTGTCAGCATGTCTGGTTACCTCTGCAAAGTAGCAGGGAGTTCGCTGCGCCCTCTTGGAAGGAGGCTGGGCTGCACAGAGGTGAAGGAGGTGCAATGCTGTCTGGTAATGAAAGTCGGGGGCAGAAGGCTTAAGGCTCAGGTGCGGCTTGGAAAATCCTCCCAGCCTACACACCTGGGATGAGCACTTTTAACAGGCTCTTAAAACATCGCAGGCTCGTTTCCCATCACTGGCCGGCAAGTAGGGTCAACACCCAGGCTGGGGAGCCTTCACGACAGCTTGGCAAGGCTGAACCCTGGGGGACAGGATCCGATCTACAGCTAGCCCCCCATTGAGACCGATTGCTCTAGGGATGCAGCGTGAAGACCTCCATGGTGTATCAATGCTGGCAGCTGGATTTCCCGGCATCAGAGCATCACACCCTCCTCTGCTGCCGGGCATACCGTCCAGAAGGAACTGCAGACTCCCCCGCATCAAGGGCCATTCCAGGACTTGCCTAGCAAGGGTTACAAAAAGACTCTGCCCTCCAGACAGATCAACCATGGCCCCTGATCACTGCAGGCTAGAGACACTGTGCATACGTGTCCCTTCCTCTATTCCCTCCCTCGAGCAGGGATGCTTAGCTCTGTATCCCATCCCATGTCCTCAGCTCCTACATGTGGGACCTGCCCCTGCCTTCACTTTCCATCATAGCACGTCAGAGTTGAATTGTATTGCCTAGTTCTAATGTCCCCAACTCCCTGCTTTTACTGTGTGACATTTTAGGGGGCAAGGAGGTTGGCTGAAAGCCCCACATTTTGATTGTCTAGATGTTCAGATACTGCAGTGCTGACAGATACACAGATAGATCAGCTAAAGCTTATTATTTATTATTATGCTGCTCAGATACGAAGAGACACTAAATATAGACAGACTCACCACTGAAATTCCTGACCTCAGGTAGAAAGAACCCCTGTGGATCTTAAAACACTGACGTCATTTTTCACCTTTTATGCTGTTTGTTTACCTTGCCCTTCACAGGGTTTGGCCTGAGGAACTGGAGGGGGGGGATTTCACTCACTGTTTCTAATCAGTTTGACTTTCTGGCTCTCCAGTGCTTGCACCAGGGACTTGGGGAAAACCAGGCCGGGGAGGGGGGGGTGGGATTTCTGTTGGTATGAACTTTTGTCAAAATATAAACACCTAAAGCTGGGAAGCAGCGCTGTGACCTGATCTTTATTTGCTTGTGGAAGGGGTGCAGGCCAGGCTCAGTGATAGCCATGGTAACCTGTGCTCTGCCGGGGTCTGACTCCGAAGACAAATGGTGACTTTCCAACTGATTTCCCTGGGCTCATGCCTGAGAGATACTAAGCCCCCCCAGCTCCTGGCACTTGTGCTCACATAACATGACACAATGCAACCTTGAATGGGATGGGGAAGAAGTCCTTTTCCCCACACGTCCCCCTCCCTATCAAGTAGATTAATATCTAATGAACGCATGCATTTAGCAGCCTGCTCCTCAGAGTTACAGACTGGAGGCCAAATTCTCTGCTGGCGTAAACTGACACAGCTGCACTGACTTCAGTGGAATGGCACCGATCTACACCAACAGAGGATTTGGCTTGGGTTTTCCACGATCTCTCTATATGAAATAATAATAATAAAAACAACACTCCTTCTTCTACAAGACGCATCTCACTGAAGAAGGAGCATGGGAAATCAGACCACAATTCCAGCTTCAAATTTCAAGGTAGATTAATTACCCAACACCACTTTCCCCATCTTCACAATCACTGCCACAGACATTAATTAGCATCGCCAATATGTGCTGGTTCCACTTTCCTTATTACCTGCCCACAGCTGAAGTTCTGGCCCCGGTTTTCGGGTCATCGGTTCTAACTCACCATCTGCTCGCTATCAAGGGAAAGAGACAGCGCGCTGACTGGAAACGTGGGTAAAGAGCAGGGAATATGTCGCTTCCATTCGGCGCCTTTTAATCCTACATAATAATTTATTATTCATCGCTTTTCTAACAAGGTTCTCTGAATTGCTACCGTCCAACCACCAACAAACGTGACTCGTGATTGTCCTCACCACTTTTGGGAAAAATGATTATCCAGACACCCAAATCTGATAAAGCAGGAGGGGAAAAAAAACCAAACCACCTCTTCCCCATCACACAAGCCGGCCAGCTGCCAATCGCGTGGATTGCAAACACTGTTACCTGTTGTTCCTAAAGATCAAAGCCAATAAAACACAGCCCAGGAAATAAAACTTACAAGCAACTTGTCTGGAAGACAATGGGGAAAGCATTCAAGGCACTTAAGGGATGCTAAACAAAGTTACCGCGGCTCAGCATCCAGGATAAACCCTTGCTCTGCACATCAAGGATTTTTACAGCTCTGTCGGGAAAGGATGTGGAGAACACCCAGCCCTGCTGGTTAAAGCATCTAGTCCCTTCGTTTATTTCTACTAATTGACTTGGTTCCAAGAAGTTGTTTAAAAATTTGCTTATCTATCATCAGCATCCCTGCCTTCCAGTGGAACAGAGAAGGGGGGAGGGGAGCGTTTCCACTAAAGCGTCACTAAAGCTGGGGGGGTTTAAGTCCCGTTTCCATTAGTCAGCAACTCCAGGAGCCTCAGGGCTCACGGTAAGTGCACCGCAAAGGCAACGCGGAACCCCACTTCCTCAGAACCGACGCCACAGTGCAGCGGGCGCCAGGGCAAGCCAGGACTCCGGTTACTCCGTCCACACACATTAGAGTCGGGGCGTGTGTGGGGGGGGGCGGGGGGGGCGATTATGGCCAAAGAACGACCGCGATGAGCCCGGCAGTGAACATCTAGGGTACCCTGGGGCGCGGGCAGGGGGCATGCGTCCTGCAGGGGGTACTGCGCCCCAGGGGCCCCACATTAGCCAGGCTCAGCAGAACAGCGCTAATGGATAAATCCAGCCCTGCCACCTCTGCCTGGCAGCCGCGGGGGGGGGGGTAAATAACCCACCCAAAACCGCAGCGAGGAGAACACCGAAAGCTGCCCTTGCGAGGGGAGCTGTCTGCACCCACCGAGCACGGTGCACCCATTGCATCCCTGCCAAATCACACCGGGGGGGGGGGGTTCAGCAGCTCGCAGAGTGCAGCCAGCCACTCCTCTGCTGACTGTTACCTTGCTCAGCAAAAGGGCACCACCCAGCAGGTCCCGTAATCCCTAATGGCAGCAAACGGCTTCACAGCATGGCATGCCCACACTTCAATACATTACAGGGCTCAGCGAGCGATCTGAATGCAACTCGGGGAAAGTGACCATTTTCCGTAAGACTGCAGACAGGGGGAGGAGGGGGAGAGGGGAAAGACCTCCAGAGACAGGATGTACAGACAAACAAACAAACAAAAGCCAACAAATCCGTCACCCCCCTGCCCCGCCCCCGAACAGGGAGCTACCAGCCCCCGCCAGGGCTGCAAAGACTGTGCATTTGATTGCATTGGTCTGCTGGATAAAGCTGTGAGATAATAGCAGATAAAGACTTGGATCTTTATCCTAAATCCATCGCCGTATTAAGAAAGCAGGAGACATGGACAGTTTATATATATATTTTTAAGCTCTCCCCCCCCGCTCCCCCCCCCCGCGGGGAGCCCCACATTAGAAGCGCAATCTGTCCGGGCTCAACTCTAATCCTTGCCCTTTCCCTGGGGGGCAGGAGGAGATGGGACGAGGCAGAGCGAGGGGCAAGAACGGGGGCAACAGGCTGGGGGCAGCCTAGAGCCCAAGCAAAGCTGGGGGAAGGAGGCAGAGCGGGATGAAAGCAGCCCCTTCCCCTGGCCGGGGGGGAGCGAAGGGGGGGCGGAGGATTGGAAGAGGCAGTGGGGTGGGGGGTCTGGAGGTGCAGGGAGGCATAGAGAGGTGCAGCAGAGGGGGCAGCGGGTTCGGGGGGCTGGAGGGGAGGGAGGGCTGGGGGTTGCAGGGAGGCATAGAGGGATGCCTCGGAGGAGTGGAGGGGGCAGTGGGGCTCGGGGGTTGCAGGGAAGGGGGTGCAGGAAGGCACAGAAGAGTGTGCAGTGGGGCTCAGGGGGCCGGGGGAGCCCCCCACCCCACAGTCCCCGCGCGGGCGAGCTCTTACCGTGGGCCAGCAGCGCTCCGAGGCAGCAGAGCAGGGCGGCGGGCCCCGGGGCCATGGCTGTCGGTGGGGTGCGCGGCGAGGTGCGGGATCCACCCCCGCGGTGGGGGACAAACAAATCCAGCCACGTGCGGTCCGGCCGGGGCGCCCAGCTCAAGGGGGCGGGGGGGGAGGGGGCAGCACTGGCGGCTACTTCCCTGCGCCTCCCTCTTACCTACCCCCACCCCCGCAGGGCGCCCTGAGCCCCGGGCACCCAAGGGTGCTGCGCGGGGAGCGCAAAGCCCTAACGCAAGAGGGGAGGGACCCGCTCAGCAAAGGGGGGTCCCCGGTAGGGGGGCAAAAGGGGCACCTTCACCCCCCCCCACAGGCAGGAGGGTCCGAGAGGAGCGGGCACTTGTATCCCCCCTCCCCGATCTGCTAAGAGGGTGCTAGGTGCCCCCCGCGGCTGGAACAGCGAAATCTCCAGGGGTTTATTCCAGTGCCGGGGCGCGAACTCTGCCCCAGCGCCCCGGCGGGCTCCGAGCTCTCCCCGAGCCGAGCCCGCGGCCAGCAGCAGCAGCAGGAGAAAGAAGCAAACGCGGCTCACGGATCCGTCCGGCCTGGCGAAGTTCCGGGAGGAAGTTTGGGGAGGCGGGCGGGCAGCAGCCTCCGGCGGAGCGAGCCGGGCAAGCTCCGCTCTCTCCGCCCGGCCCTCGGTCCCTCTGCGCCTCCCGCGGCCGCGGGGCGGGGAGACAGCGCCGGGCTCCGCTGGGGGGGGGGGCGCTGGGCCCCCGGGCAGCCCCCCTGCCCCGCAATGCGCGCCAACTTTTCCAGCAATGCAAAATCCAAAGCTCGCCCCCCCGCCTCCCCCCGCTCAGGTCCGCCGCCGGCCCGGGCGCAGCCCGTCCCTCGGGCGCGGGGCTGGCCGGGGTGCGGGAGCCGGAGCTGCCCGGGCTGGAGCCGCCGCGGCGGCAGCTGGTGTGCGCCGTGCAGGCGAGGCGATGCCAGCACACGCCGGCGGCGGGGGGGGGGGCGATTCCCCCAATGCAAAGGGCGGGGGCGGGGGGGGAGCTCAGGGAGGGGCCAGGCCAAGCTCCCCCCACCCCCAGCAGTTGCAATCCCCGGATCCTCTCTCCGGCAGCTGCACGGCGAGGACGAGCCGCGCTCCGGAGCCTGCGAGGCGATTCAGCGCCAGAGCGACTCCCCCCCCCCCCCCCCATCTCCCCGCTCCCCCCCATCCCTGCCAGGTTTCCCCGATCACGTGGTTTCCCCGGAGCTGCCTCATCCCCCCCCCCCCCCGAGCTCCAGGTCTCCGCGCTGCGATCCCAGCCCGGTTGCAAGCCCAGGGCGAGAGGCCCCCCCCCGGCTCAGCGCCGCCCGGCCCCCCGGGGCTGCTGTCCGTGCCCAGGATGCACCGTGCGCAGGGCCCCGGGCGCTGCAGGGCATTTCCCCCCCTCCCCCCCCAACACATACTGCGGGGGGCAGCTGGAAGGGGCCATTGTCGTGTGCACGGCCTCCCTGCTGCGACGGAGAGGCGGGGGTGCGACGTGCCCGCTGCAGGGTGCAGAGCCTGGGGCCCCTCCGGCGCCTTCCCCGCGCCCTGCACCTCGCACCCGGGTGGAGAGGAACCGCTGGGGTTCGCCCCTGCGCAAAGGCTTTGCCTTCATCTTGCAGGCTCCGTCTCCCTTGTGCCCGGTTTCTTCCCAAGGGCTTGGCCTCTGGCCCAGGTGTTTGCAGGCCACCCAGAAAGGCCACGTGGGCAGCTAGGCGCCCCCCCCCCCCCCCATTCTAGCCGCTTAGCGCTGTGCTGGAAATGCAAAAGGGCTGGATGCTGGAGCTGGCTTTAGGCCCCTGGTTGCTGGTGTAGGAGATGAGCGGGGGGAGTGTCTGGAGGGCTTTGCTGGGCGACCCCATGATCCTGGATCGGCAGAAGGATCCCCAGGGACCGTGAGCAGCTGGCTAAAGTTAGAGCTGCCCTAAGACTCCCCTAGGTTGGGCCCCCAGGGTCAGGGATTGGCAAGGTGGTGTGACGCCATCCTCCCCGCCCGGGGCCTGTGCAAAGCGCAGCTTGGCCAAACCCAAGGACCTGGCATTGTGGCTGATGGAGCTGGTCACACCCACCCTCTTTTTTGTGTATAAACACACCTGGGCCGCAACAACAACAGACCTTGAACCAGGGTGGCGGGAGCAAAGACCCGCCTTGTGGTGCATCAGGTGCGTTTGTGTGCTCATGCGGGCATGCATGTGGGTGTGTGCATACACGCATGGGGCCAGGGGGCATGCATCTCCTTCCCCGCCCACGCCCCAGTGCACTGGAGGTTGTATATAAATACCCAGCAGCCTTTGGAGTCCATGACTCCTGAACGGCTTGGGATAGCTTCTCCATTCGACTGAGCTGCACAAGCTTATCTAACTCGAGAAGCATTTGAATGGTAAAGAAGAAATGCTCGAAGAAATGATGGATAAAGACGGCTTGAAAAGTTGGACTCCGTTCCCTTAATGTAAGAAATGTTGGGGGGGAGGGGAGGTTTCCCTGCCTTTGTTGTTTCTTTGTTTTTATTTAGACATTTGGGTCCTGTTTACCCCGATGTTCCTGGAAGATGCCGTGGGTGACTGGTGAACTCAGGTTCGTTACGTGAAATGCATCAAGCAAATGACGCCTGGAGAAATGGCTTTTCTCCCATTGTCTAAAGTTCTTGGGTCTGGCCTGTACCAGGTTAGCCCACGCACCCAGGAGAGGGCTGGTTTTGTCAGCCAGCACCCAACAGGCTGAGAACACTCCCCGTCTCTGTCTCCGTCACAGCCAGCAGGTCCACCCCCAAAGCCTGTGGTACAGAGCTGGGTTCTGTGCACAGCCATCTCCCCAGTCCTCACCCCTTCTCCCATACAGCAGAGCAGACCCTTGTAGGTTGCCCTATAGCTAAGACCCTCTCAGCCTGCAGAGTTAATGAATAACTCTGCTGCTATAGCATGTTTTCCCCACACAACTGTACGGAGGAAAGGAACATTATCTACATTTCACCGACAGGGAAACAGAGGCAGAGAACAGTGCAGGGACATGAAGGTCACAAAGCAGACGATACAGGAATAGAGCCCAGGTGCTGCATCACACTTCCCCCCCGCAAAGAAATTTTTTCTTGCCTCTGGTGTCTCTCCATGTGCACTCAGTGAGGGGGAGGGACGGTGTTACACCAGGGCGGTTCTTCAGTTGAATTCAGGCCCAGGCCTTTATACAGTGCCATCAAAGCATCCCCTGCTTCCACCCTCTCCGTGTGAAATTAGCATGAGGCGATGATTAGCCTTGCGGCAGGCTAAGCTGTGAAATGAGCTCTCCCCGGCTTAGAATGGTATTAGCAAAAGAAGGGAGAAAGGTGTTGTTCTGCCATAGAAATCTGAGATAGGAGAGATCTCATAGGTCCCTTTACCCATCCTGCCAACACATGCATCCTGCCAATGCAGGCTTGTTCTTGGGCGTTCATTCTCCATCTCCCAGCGCTCACACACACCTGCTGGTTTGCTGCAATGTATCCCCCCATCTAGTTTTACCAGGAAATGTTGGCCGGCGTGCCCGTACTGGAAGAAGTCTCATTTACAGTGGAAGCGCATCTGACATCCCCATTAATGCCAAAATAATTCATGGCAATTAACACTATTAACCTTGAGTAGCAACGGAAGTGACGGATGCTCCGGAGAGTTCCCTGCTCATTGCTATGCACAGCCCGTGTCTTCCCGGGCCCTGGGGGGCAGTGGGAGCCAGAACCCCGGTGAAGATACTCCTCCAGCCTTTGGCCCTTGCGGGAAATCACCAGGCTGGAAGGTTCCTTTCCGGATGATGCTATGGAAATAAAGCAGCAGGGCTCTCCATCCCTGGGAAGCAAATGAGAGGCCGAGAGGTGCCCGAGAGAAAGCTACATCCAGTCTCTAACAGCAGGGGCAGACCTCCCCCTCGCTTGTTACCATGAAGGTCGCACCTGCCAAGAGCAGGGCCCTATTGTGCCAGGAGCTGCACATACACATGGTGCGAGATGCTCCCTGCCCCCTAAGAGCTCACTGTTGAAACAGATTAGACAGGCAAAGGGTAGGAGGGAAACCCAAAGGGAAATGGCTCAGCTGAAGTCACCCAGCAGGCCTAGCCTCCTGCCCTACCCACTGGGTCACCCTGCTGTGGAGGGAGGTCTTGTCACCCGCCGCCGTGAACTGGGTCTGAGCAGCAGTTTTATGGATCACGTTTCCCTACCTGTTTTCAGGCGTCCCCCACCTCTGGCGGGTGGGTGGATGAGTCTCTCGCTTGCTTTCCCTGCCTCGCGTGTTAACTGGAATAGAGAATCCCTGCCACAAAGGCCTGTCCTTGCCTCGCCATTGTCTCAGACTGCTCTGTGCCCGCGAGGCGGGGATGGGGTCAGAGGTGCGGCTGCCAGCCAGCCCCCTGGGGTCAGGCTCTCCGCAGCCCCTTGTGCAGACACAGCTAGTCCCCTTGTGCAGACACAGCTAGTCCCCTTGTGCGCACACAGCTAGTCCCCGTTGTGCAGACACAGCTAGTCCCCGTTGTGCAGACACAGTCAGTCCCCGTTGTGCACACACAGCCAGTCCCCGTTGTGCGCACACAGCTAGTCCCCGTTGTGCAGACACAGCTAGTCCCCGTTGTGCAGACACAGCCAGTCCCCGTTGTGCACACAGCTACTCTAGTTAGTTTATCCAAGAGGAGCTGAATAGATGACTTGGCCATAAGGGATGTGTTCTGACCCGGGGAGAAGAGTTCTGATAATGGGACAAAGGCCTAACAAAATCCAGAGGCAGAAACTGGACAAATTCAGACTAGACATAAGGTGCAATTGTACAGGCGACGGCAAAGCACAACTGAGCTAGGGAGCTGCTGCATTCGCCATCCCTTGGGTCTTCACAGCCAGGCTGGAGTCTCCGGCAAAGAGCCGTGCTGCACCTCAGACAAAAGTTCTGTGCCCGATGCAGGAATTGCTGGCTGGAATTGTCCGGCCTGTGGTATCCTGGAGGTCAATTCTAGTCTTAAAATCTATGGCTCCATGAAAAGCCAGGCTCAGATTCTATTTCTTTCCCTGCTCCAAGTTGTTGGCCTTCCCCACCACTCATGTCTTACCAGGCTGTAGGCTGCTTGGGGCAGAGACCGCTCCTTGCTGTAGGGACAGAATTTTCCAGTGTCCAGCTTTCATTTAGACACCAAAACAGGTGGCCAGATCGTCAACGTGGTGTACCCTGTTGGGAGCTGGACTGTTTGGCAATTCTGGCCTCGATCGCGGGCGCTGAGCCCCGGGGGATCCAGCCCTGATCACGGGTGCTGAGCCCCAGGGAATCCGGCCCTGATCACGGGTGCTGAGCCCCAGGGAATCCGGCCCTGATCACGGGTGCTGAGCCCCAGGGAATCCGGCCCCAATCGCGGGCGCTGAGCCTTGGGGAATCCGGCCCCAATCGTGGGTGCTGAGCCCTGGGGAATCAGGTCCTGATTGCGGGCGCTGAGCCCTGGGGAATCAGGTCCCGATCACAGGTGCTGAGCCCCGGGGAATCCGGCCCCGATCGCGGCCGCTGAGTCCTGGGGGATTCCAGCCCCGAATGTGGGCACTGAGCCCTGGGGGATCTGGCCTCGATCGCGGGCGCTGAGCCCTGAAGGATCCAGCCCTGATCACAGGAGCTGAGCCCTGGGGGATCCGGCCCCGATCGCGGGTGCTGAGCCCTGGTAGATCCAGCCCTGAATGTGGGCACTGAGCCCTGGGGAATCCGGCCCTGATCGTGGGCGCTGAGCCATGGGGGATCTGGCTCTGGTTGCGAGCGCTGAGCTCTGGGGAAACCGGCCCCGAGCTGCAGGTTCTGGGCCCTTGGCAATGTGGCCCCAGGCTGCAGTGGCGAGCTGTCCCCGTGGATGCCGAGTTCTTTTCACAGTGGGGCCTGGCTTCTTTGGGGCCTGTGAGAGCTACTGTGATACACCAAATAAATACACGCAGCTGTCTAAACACCCTACACAATGTACACAAACATCTCCCTGACCCCTGGCACTAATACCTAGCTGCGGCACCTAATCCAAATGCCACCCCCCCCCCGCCGGCACACACCCCTCCCAACACATGCCCTCCTCCATGCACAAGAGTGGCCTCCACTGTTCCCCCTGCCCATGAGACCTGCCCACCCCCCCGGCCCTGGGAGACCAGTGCATCTGCAAAGTGTCTCTCCCACCTCCACGCCTTGTGCTCAGGCGAGGGCTCCCCGGTTGTGCCCCTTTGCCCGCCACGGGTCACGAGACATATATTTCCAAGGCCCAGCTGGAGCCAAAACAGAAAAGCCCGAGTGATCTTTGCAGCTAAACGGTAATAAATTAATGGATCTGTTATTACTTCCTCGGCACAGCCTTTGCTAGCCAAGTTGGCTGATGGATTAAGGAGCGAGGAAGGACCAGCGTGGAGAGATGGAACAAAGGATTCTGGGCCGAGCTTTCTCCTGGTGCCTCGTGCAGCTGCCTGGAGACACTGCCAAGTTGGACGTGCCCGCTGAAATACGCCATCAGGCTCAGGGGAGGGGCACTCAGGTCAAAGGCAAATGTGGCCACCTGGACGTGGCTGCTTCGGCTTTTCTCCAGGAGGCCGCGGGCTGCACCTAACTGGCCTAAATCAGTATTGCCCCAACCTGCTCAGCCTGGAAGTGCAGGCGATGGAGACGGTGGGTCCCAGCGTGCAACGAGGCCGGGCCACGGGGCCCAAGGTGTGGCTTGCTGGGATCTGTGGTCTCTACAGGCTGCAGGGCTGCATGGCAGATGAGACCGGGCGTCTGAGGGCTGCATTTGGCTGGTGCCAGCTCACATTTTTGGCTGCCTTCGGGCTAACACAGGGGAAATGTGCCCTGCGGGGGAACCCCTGGATGTTCTGTGTGGAAATATTAATAATAAAAAGTACCTGAGATCAGGGCCCCACTGTGCCAGGCGCTGCACAGACCCCAACCGAGATCGGGGCCCCCGCTGTGCTGGGTGGTGCACAGAGTGGGAGACAGTCCCTGCCCTGTAGAGAGTCCAGTCTAAATAGACAAGGCAAACAAAGGGGTAGGAGTGGAAACTGAGGCACAGAGCGGTGAAGTGACTTGCCCAAGGTCACCCAGCAGGGAGAGCCACGAACAGAACCCAGCCCAGTGCTCTATCCATTGGTCCGTGCTGCCTCTCTGAGTGGTGCATGCAAAAGCAGAAAGAAAATGGCTGTTGTCCCCTCAAATTCAAGCAAAATTATTCATCCAATGACTAAGAAATAATATTATGAGTGAGGAAAAAAAGGTAAAAAATCGTTTTTAATATGGCCTGTCTCTGAAGCAGGTGCTTTGGGGTCCAGTTGCTGGCCCCACTACTCACTCTTACCCTGTTCATGTTGGAATGAAGTCAAGGTTATTTCTCTGGGCTTGTTTTTACAGTTTGCTCAGTCACCCCAATCAGACTGTTAGGGTGATGCCAACTCTCACAATTTTATCACAGTTTCTCATGATATTGGCTGGTTTCCTTAAAGCCCCAGCTCCTGGAGTCCTATGGGAACCTGCTGTGGTTCTGTGGGAATCTCAGCTTTCTCTCAAAAGACCAAGTAAGTTTCTAGCTCTTGGAGTCACGGAGAAACCCTTGAAAACCTGAGTTACCCCGAAGGGATCCAAAGCAAAATGCAAATAACAGCCACCCGGCGGCGGTGGGTTTATAAAGTCTCATGGTTTCTAAGCCAATCTTATGATTGTTGGGGGGTTGGACTCATGATTTTGGAAGCCTTGGCGTTCGCCATGCTGGAAGCGAGAGACAGATGCACCCTGCTGGTTCTCAGCTGGTACATTCCCCTTCCCCTGGGAAGAGCCTCTTTCTATCCCTGACTCTGTGACTGACTAGCTGGGAAACCTTGGGCGAGTCACCTCACTGCCCCATGCCTCGGTTTCCCCATCTGTAAAATGAGGCTAATGCTCTCAAAGAGCGGGACTCTGTGGGTTAATGACTCAGTGTTTGCAGGGTGCTTTGGACATGTGACATGCAGTGAGAGTTGCTTGCGTTCCCTGCAGTCTGTTTCCCAGAGCAGGGAATAGTCTAGCTTTGATTGATTAGGGCTTTTTAAGCTTTGTGTCTGGGTGCAGTGTCTCTCTCTTTGGAGCATTTCTGGCAGTTTCTTGGCATTGCCACCTGTTTTTTTCACCCCTTAGAGAAATTAGTAATTTTGCCCTATTTGGATTTTATTTATGTCTTCTGCTTTGGCAGGCGGAGGGGTCCCGGGTGAGAGAGAGCAGCCATCTACGATCCCTGTTCTCCCAGGAATGACTGGACCCCATCACTGGATATTTACAGGGCCCTACGTGCCTGTTGGGTGCATTTCCACTTATGCCACTGGGGTGGCAAGGCACTGGAGATAAACGATGGGTATTTTAGCATAAGATGATGCAAGCAAGGTCAAAAGAAGATGCTTCGTTTAAATGTCAACTGCATCATCCATGCTTTGCAATAGGTGATTTATGTGAAAGGCTGGAACTTGTCAAAGTCACATCCAGCTGGCAGAGAAGGAATGGGGAGAAGAGAAAGCAAACTCAAGGTGCTGGACAAGAATGAGCAAGTTGTCATGCTCAAATGGAGGCCGGGTAGGCCATGGGGTTCCCAAATATTTTACTTCTAGGACCCCAGTTCAAATCCCGCCCTGACTGGAAGTGCCTGGAGATGGGCTGTCCTAGAGGAGTTAGGTGCTCACATCCCACTGCCGGCCCATGAGAATTGGGAGCCTCTCTTAGAAGCCCTCCTTGGAAGATCTGGCCTGTGGTGGCCCCGTGGAAGGAGTTTGTTGGTCTCAGATCAACAGCCAATTCCCCAACAGTGGCTCTTCCACCCAGTGGCAGGTGAGAGGCCTGGAGCCGAATGGGGCATGGAGGCTGAGGTATCGTCTCATCTGGACCACTGAGGCTGGGGGACGCTTGGCTTGCCGCTCTTGGAAGGAGCTCTGAATCCACAGTGTGATATAACGGCCTCCCGAGACACCCGCCCATGTGCTGAACTGTCCATGTAGCATTGCTTTCCTTGAACCAGCAGCAAGCACGGAAGGGTGTGTCAATTGCATCTATCGCACATCCATGGTCACCTCACCTGCATGCTGCCCACTTGCTCACCTTGTGCAGTTAGGATCAATCCCCAACAATTCTGTGTGTTTGCAGAAGAAACACATTAGCATGCAACAGCCTGGCTTTTGTGAGTAGGCAGTGCTGCCATCTGCAGGACAGAGACAGCACTCTCCAGATGTGTGTCATTGGCCCTGTACTGGCTGTGGAGATTCTGTTTCCTAGTTCAAGTGCTAGAAGCCTGCACTCCTGGAACAGGAGGATCGAAGCTGACCCCAAAAGTAGCCATGTGGTTAGAGCACTGCACTCAGGACAGCTGTACTCCAGCACATATTTATTACCACTTCTGCACCTCGTGCCTCAGTTTCCCCAGGCTTACACTACTTCCCTACCTTCCAGGGTGTCCTGAGGCTTAATCCATGAACGGAGGGGAGATGCTCAGATGCCACAGTCATGAGCACCACTGAAAACCCTACAATGCACCTAAAGGTTGAGTTGTAGGAGGCAATGGATTTTGTTACTGTAATTTTCCAGAGATGCCACCACCGTGGACAGATGTCCCAGTTAAAGATGCCACTTTTACCAAGCGGGCCTGCCAGCGTAGGATCCCGATAGCAATCGATCTGTGCTGGTAACCAGATTTAATCTCTTCTTTTATCATAGGAGCGGAGAGAGGAAATGTGCTGCTGAAGATAAAACATGCCCACAGTATATTAAAAAACCCAAGTGCAACATTGACGAGGAGTTACATGAGGCTGGGCAGAGGCCGCATGACCAAGGGGTATGTTATAAGAGAGCTTGCTGGGCTTAGATCCCATTTGTTACCAGATGAAATTAAAATGTTGATGCGGTGACAGGTGACGGAGACTGGCATTGCAGGGTGATTGTTAGGGTCCGTTGCCATCACACCTAGGAGCCCTCGTCACAGCCCCGGGCCCCATTGTGCTGGGCGCTGCACAGACATGGAACGAGACATTCCCTGCCCCAAGCAGCCACCAGTCTAAGTGAGCTGGGCAGGTGTTGTGTCCTGGGGAGCATATTACAGAGCGTCCACCGACATCCCCAGCTGGGTCGTGTGGCTGCCTGGAGGAGCCTAGCACGTGAGCATCCTGCCTCATCCGTGCTCTGATCCCGCAGTCCGATTGGCGAGCCCCACTGATCCGGAGGCAGTGTGGTCTAATGGATAGGGTGCATGGCTGGGAGCCAGGTCACCTCCAGTCTGTTCCCAGCTCACCTCCTGTGATGGCTCTGTGCCTCCATTTATCTGTCTGTGAAATGGAGAGAATGGTAAAGTGCTTTGCATTCCTCAGATGAGAGGGGCTAAGGGCTGAGCGGACGGCCCTGCCATCCAGCCCCCAGGTAGGAGCAGCATGTGTCTCTACTGTCCTAGGAGCAGGGCCAGGACCAGACCGTGATTTTGTCCCTGCTCCAACCTGGTCTTGGGCACAGATTGCTCCCTCCATGCCCCGCATGGGGGATTCACCCCATCTGCCCACTGGCACGGAAGGAGCACTAGCCTCTCAGCGGCAGCAGCTCTCCCACCCCATGCAGGCTTTGGCGATGCAGGTAGCCCCCTCACTGCCTTGCATGGGACGCAGCCTGGTTCATGGCTGGACTTTAAGTGCTGGCAAATGTATGCCCACAGCACATGTACACACATACGGTTGCATCCACAAACCACAGACACTCGTGGATGCCCACCCCCATAACACATGTGCCGCACACGCTGGCTTTGGGCTGCAATTGTCAGTCATTATTTTCAGTCAATTCCAGGTGAGACATTATTGATACGCAACAGAGTACTTGTCTGTAGGTAAGTCTACACTACGAAATTAGGTCGAATTTATAGAAGTCGTTTTTTTAGAAATCGTTTTTGTATAGTCGAGTGTGTGTCCCCACAGAAAATGCTCTAAGTGCATTAACTCGGCGGCGTGCGTCCACCGTACCGAGGCTCGCGTCGACTTCCGGAGCGTTGCACTGTGGGTAGCTATCCCGCAGTTCCCGCAGTCTCTGCCGCCCATTGGAATTCTGGGTTGAGATCCCAATGCCTGATGGGGCAAAACCATTGTCGCGGGTGGTTCTGGGTACATGTCGTCAGGCCCTCCCTCCTTGAAAGCAAGGGCAGACAATCGTTTCGCGCCTTTTTTCCTGAGTTACCTGTGCAGACGCATGGAGCCCGCTCAGCTCACCGTCACCGTACGTCTCCTGGGTGCTGGCAGGCGCGGTACTGCATTGCTACCCAGCAGCAGCAACCCCTTGCCTTGTGGCAGCAGACGGTGCAATAGGCCTGATAACCATTGTCATCGTGTCTGAGGTGCTCCCGGTCGCCTTGGTAAAGTCGGTCAGGAGAGCCTGGGCAGACATGGGCGCAGGGACTAAAATAGGAGTGACTGGACCAGGTCATTCTCTTTAGTCCTGCCGGCAGTCCCATTGCACCGTCTTCTGGCGAGCAGCCAGGAGCTGAGGATGGCTAGCAGTCCTATTGCACCATCTTCTGCCAAGCAGGCAGGAGATGAGGATGGCTAGCAGTCCTACTGCACCGTCTGCTGCCAGCCAAAGATGTAAAAGATAGATGGACTGGATCAAAACAAGAAATACACCAGATTTATTTTGTATTCATTTTCTCCCCCCTTCCTCCCTCCGTGAAATCAACGGCCGACAATCATTTAGGTGAGGTCTGTTAGGGGCACCTTGAAAAGTTTAATGGAGATTCAGGCCTGCCTGAAATACTAGGGGAAGGAATAGCTCAGTGGGTCAAGTATTGGGTTGCACATTGGCCTGCTAAACCCAGGGTTTTGAGTTCAATCCTTGAGGGGGCCATTCTGTGTGACAGTTGTTTTTGTTTCTCCTTGATGTAAAGCCACCCCCTTTGTTGATTTTAATTCCCTGTAAGCCAACCCTGTAAGCCATGTCATCAGTCGCCCCTCCCTCTGTCAGAGCAACGGCACACAATCGTTCTGTGCCTTTTATCCATGCAGACGCCATACCATGGCAAGCATGGAGCCCGCTCAGCTCACTTTGGCAATTAGGAGCACATTAAACACCATGCGCCTTATCCAGCAGTATACGCAGCACCAGAACCTGGCAAAGTGAGTAGGCGACGTCAGCATGGTGATGAGAGTGATGAGGACATGGACACAGACTTGTCTCAAAGCATGGGCCCTGGAAATGTGGACATCATGGTGCTAATGGGGCAGGTTCATGCCATGGAACGCCGATTCTGGGCCCGGGAAACAAGCACAGACTGGTGGGACAGCGTAGTGTTCCAGGTCTGGGACGATTCCCAGTGGCTGCGAAAATTTCACACGCATAATGCACTTTCATGGAACTTTGTGACTTGCTTTCCCCTGCCCTGAGGCACAAGAATACCAAGATGAGAGCAGCCCTCACAGTTGAGAAGCGAGTGGCAATAGCCCTGTGGAAGCTTGCAATGCCAGACAGCTATTGGTCAGTCGGGAATCAATTTGGAGTGGGCAAATCTACTGTGGGGGCTGCTGTGATGCAAGTAGTCCACGCAATCAGAGATCTGCTGATATCAAGGGTAGTGACCCCGGGAAATGTGCAGGTCATAGTGGATGGCTTTGCTGCAATGGGATTCCCTAACTGTGGTGGGGCCATAGACGGAACCCATATCCCTATCTTGGCACCGGAGCACCAAGCCGCCGAGTACATAAACCGCAAGGGGTACTTTTCGATAGTGCTGCAAGTGCTGGTGGATCACAAGGGATGTTTCACCAACATCAATGTGGGATGGCTGGGAAAGGTGCATGACGCTCGCATCTTCAGGAACTCTGGTCTGTTTCAAAAGCTGCAGGAAGGGACTTTATTCCCAGACCAGAAAATAACCGTTGGGGATGTTGAAATGCCTATATGTATCCTTGAGGACCCAGCCTACCCCTTAATGCCATGGCTCATGAAGCCGTACACAGGCAGCCTGGACAGTAGTCAGGAGCTGTTCAACTACAGGCTGAGCAAGTGCAGAATGGTGGTAGAATGTGCATTTGGATGTTTAAAGGCGCGCTGGCGCAGTTTACTGACTCGGTTAGACCTCAGCGAAACCGATATTCCCACTGTTATTACTGCTTGCTGTGCGCTCCACAATACCTGTGAGAGTAAGGGGGAGACGTTTATGGTGGAGTGGGAAGTTGAGGCAAATCACCTGGCTGCTGGTTACACGCAGCCAGACACCAGGGTGGTTAGAAGAGCACAGGAGGACGCAGTGCGTGTCAGAGAAGCTTTGAAAACCAG
Organism: Lepidochelys olivacea; assembly: GCF_965140295.1. Taxonomy (NCBI): domain Eukaryota; kingdom Metazoa; phylum Chordata; order Testudines; family Cheloniidae; genus Lepidochelys; species Lepidochelys olivacea. The sequence goes on from NC_140427.1 coordinate 21,360,694, forward strand.
TTTCATGGCTGACCAGGCTATGGTGTGAAAGTTCTGTTTGTTTCTCCTTGATGACCCCGCCCCCCCTTGGTTCACTCTACTTCCCTGTAAGCTAACCACCCTCCCCTCCTCCCTTCGATCACCGCTTGCAGAGGCAATAAAGCCATTGTTGCTTCACATTCATGCATTCTTTATTAATTCATCACACATATAGGGGGATAACTGCCAAGGTAGCCCAGGAGGGGTGGTGGAGGAGGGAAGCACCGGGTGGGGTGGTGGAGGAAGGAAGGACAAGGCCACACAGCACTTTAAAACTTATTGAGTGCCAGCCTTCTGTTGCTTGGGCAATCCTCTGGGGTGGAGTGGCTGGGTGGCCGGAGGCCCCCACACCGCATTCTTGGGCGTCTGGGTGAGGAGGCTATGGAACTTGGGGAGGAGGGCAGTTGGTTACACAGGGGCTGTAGGGGCGATCTGTACTCCTGCTGCCTTTCCTGCAGCTCAACCATACACTGGAGCGTATTAGTTTGATCCTCCAGTAGCCTCAGCATTGAATCCTGCCTCCTCTCATCATGCTGCCGCCACCTTTCAGCTTCAGCCCTCTCTTCAGCCCTCCACTTACTCTCTTCAGCCCGCCACCTCTCCTCCTGGTCATTTTGTGCTTTCCTGCACTCTGACATTGTCTGCCTCCATGCATTCATCTGTGCTCTGTCAGTGTGGGAGGACAGCATGAGCTCAGAGACCATTTCATCGCGAGTGCGTTTTTTTCGCCTTCTAATCTTCGCTAGCCTCTGGGAGGGAGAAGATCCTGTGATCCTTGAAACACATGCAGCTGGTGGAGAAAAAAAAGGGACGGTGGTATTTAAAAAGACACATTTTATAGAACAATGGTTACACTCTTTCACGGTAAACCTTCCTGTTAACATTACATACATAGCACATGTGCTTTCATTCCAAGGTTGCATTTTGCCTCCCCCCACTACGTGACTAACCCCTCCCCCTCCCCGTGGCTAACAGCAGGGAACATTTCTGTTCAGCCACAGGCAAACAGCCCAGCAGGAACGGGCACCTCTGAATGTTCCCTTAAGAAAAGCACCCTATTTCAACCAGGTGACCATGAATGATATCACTCTCCTGAGGGTAACACAGAGAGATAAAGAATGGATGTTGTTTGAATGCCAGCAAACATACACTGCAATGCTTTGTTCTGCAATGATTCCTGACTACATGCTACTGGCCTGGCATGGTAAAGTGTCCTACCATGGTGGACGGAATAAGGCTGCCCTCCCCAGAAACCTTTTGCAAAGGCTTTGGGAGTACCTCCAGGAGAGCTTTATGGAGATGTCCCTGGATGATTTCCACTCCATCCCCAGACACGTTAACAGACTTTTCCAGTAGCTGTACTGGCCGTGAATGCCAGGGCAAATTAATCATTAAACATGCTTGCTTTTAAACCATGTATACTATTTAAAGAGGTACACTCACCAGAGGTCCCTTCTCCGCCTGGCGGGTCTGGGAGGCAGCCTTGGGTGGGTTCGGGGGGTACTGGCTCCAGGTCCAGGGTGAGAAACAGTTTCTGGCTGTCAGGAAAACCGGTTTCTCCGCTTGCTTGCTGTGAGTTATCTACAACCTCATCATCATCATCATCTTTCTCATCCTCAAAACCTGCTTCCGTGTTGCCTCCATCTCCATTGAAGGAGTCAAACAACACGGTTGGGGTAGTGGTGGCTGAACCCCCTAAAATGGCATGCGGCTCATCATAGAAGCAGCATGTTTTGGGCTGTGACCCAGAGCGGCCGTTTTCCTCTCTGGTTTTTTGGTAGGCTTGCCTCAGCTCCTCAAGTTTCACGCGGCACTGCTTCGGATCCCTGTTATGGCCTCTGTCCTTCACGCCCTAGGAGATTTTGACAAATGTTTTGGCATTTTGAAAACTGGAACGGAGTTCTGATAGCACAGATTCCTCTTCCCATACAGCGATCAGATCCCGTACCTCCCGTTCAGTCCATGCTGGAGCTCTTTTGTGATTCTGGGGCTCCATCATGGTCACCTCTGCTGATGAGCTCTGCACGGTCACCTGCAGCTTGCCACGCTGGCCAAACAGGAAATGAAACTCAAAAGTTCGCGGGCCTTTTCCTGTCTACCTGGCCAGTGCATCTGAGTTGAGAGTGCTGTCCAGAGCGGTCACAATGGAGCACTCTGGGATAGCTGCTGGAGGCCAATACCGTCGAATTGTGTCCACAGTACAATTTCGACCTGGCATGGCCGATTTCAGCACTAATCCCCTTGTTGGGGGTGGAGTAAAGAAATCAATTTTAAGAGCACTTTAAGTCGAAAAAAAGGGCTTCGTCATGTGGCCGGGTGCAGGGTTAAATCGCTTTAACACTGCTAAATTCGACCTCAACTCCTAGTGTAGACCAGGGCTGCAAATACCTTTGCAAGGAAAGAGCTCCAGTCAGATCTGATCGGGGCTGGTGGCTGCGCTATTCAGGTGGCAGTCGGGCTGGCGGAGGTGGCAGCATGGTACCTTCGGCCTGTAGGCCATGGGCGCCGTGCCCAGGGCCTGCCAGTACAAATAGCTTGGGCTTGCCCTTGTGTGGCTTTGGCATGGCTGGAATGGAATGACTATGGGGGGGGAGTCAGTGCCATTCCCAGGGGGAAGGTCACCGGGTTACAAAAACCATAGTCCCAGCTGGCGTCTTTGTTGGCAACCTCAGCCCTTGCACCACTGGGGTTGATGGGCGTAATGCCATTGGGTGGTACACCAGCAGCACCAGGCCCTGAACGGGCCGGGAGGAGGAGCTGCCTTTCCATCCACGAGGCTACAGTCTCCAGGCCAGGTTGGGGGAATTGCCCTGCTGAGGGCAGCATTCTCCAGGGGCCGGCCAGCCCCTGTCACCAGCGTGGAGGAGTGGGAGGAGCTGGGTGAAACCTTGTGATGGGTCATTAAAACCTCACCGAAACTGATGGGCGTGAGTGTCAAGATAAATTAATCACAAGCCCCCATCTAAGACAAAAGGGGCTGTGGGCAGAGGGGCTTTTGCTGAGTAGTGTGTGCGAGAGAGAGAGAGAGAGAAGAACACACAGAAACCGAGAAGACAGGACAGACAGAGGCAGAGGGCAAGCCAAGCAGTAGCCGGTGAGCACAGTGTGACCCTGGAAAAAGCTAGATCCCCTAAGCTTTTGGGTCCGGTGTTGGCTAAAGAGGCTTGGGGCTGTAAGCTAAGAAGCTGCTCCTTTTGTTCTTGGTTCCTTCTGTATTCAGAGAAGCAGGACTTTGTACCTCCCTTGTAGGCAAACAAGGTGGCATCAAAGAAATCATCAGACTCCATCAATTTCTTCTTCCATCTGGAACTGCCCCCCCCACCACCACCGAGCCCTGGAATTTGACTGGCCGCTCAAGTCAAAAATGGCCAACAGTAGCCTCCATGAACAAACAGCAAAGGAAGTGGATCTCGTGTCTCCTAGAACGTGATCCCGGACTCCAGCAGCATTGCCCCCTGAGCTGGGTAGGCACCCATCAGCACTGCACTCCTGCCACTCCAATGCCACCCTGAGACGCCCCTTCCAAGCCTTGGATTTGATGTGACATTGTCATAAACTGTCAGCCCTTTCCTCTGGGGAGTGACCAGCACTTCACAAACATCCGTCCTGGGCGAGGCAAGTGCCACTGATGCCTGCTTTGACCATGGGGAAACTGAGGCACAGAGGGGACCTGAGGAGTGCGAAGCACCCAGGCGTCATTGAACAGGACCCTGTGCTTTTCATGTTCGTAAGGCTGGCATTTAGTGCCCGGCTCCCCAGGGGACGTCATCCCTGATTTCGCTCTGGCAGGCTCTTTGTCACGCACACCGAGTGAGCAGCGCCGGGGATCACACATGCAGGATGTAGGCGTCAGCGTGTGTCGGGAGGGAACATGTGGTGCTGTGTGGGGTGGGAATGTGGATGTGTTCAGAGCGAGTTGGATTTGCAGAATTCCTGGCCCGCAGACACCTGCAGCGCTGCCAGGCCCCTCCTTCATTCCCCTGCTTCCCATTCACATTGTAAATGCCTCCTTCACTACGCACAGCACTTCTACAGTACACGGATCTTTCCTGCTGAGCCCCCGAGCTGGCGAAATAAGGGACACTGGCAGATCAGGGAACCTGAGGCACAAAGAAGGGGCTTGACTCAACTAGGGCAACACAGGAAAGCTTAGGACAGAGCTGGGTCACCTGGTGCTCTAACCACACGGCCATCCTCCCACTGCAGCGAGCGGGGCTGGGTTGGGGGCACACACAGGTTGAGGGGCTTGTCTCAAAGGGGGCGTGGCTTGTCACAGGTGTAGAACAGAGGGCGTGGCAGTCCCCTGCCCGACCGGAAGGCCTTCTCTTTGGAGGGCTGGGTGGGTCAGATGCATGTGGGGGGTGGGGGAACCCTTCATGTCCCCAGCTGGGGGCAGTGCTCTTGCGGGAGTGATGGTTAGGCCAGCGTGCCAGGAGCTCCTTTTGGAGCGGCCATTTCTGTCTCCAGTTTGAACTGAGCCAACTGATCTGTCGCCCACAGACCCCGACCTTGGCCCTTTGCAGGGGCATCCCTGGACCCGGGGTGGGGTGTGGGCGCCGCTGGCTCAGTAACGCTCCCCTGTTTGGGAATTCGCTCAGCCCTGAGAAAGCCAAGGCCCCGGCGCTGAAGCTGGCCAATTCTGAAACCCAGTGTTCAATTCCCCGCCCTGATTAAAGAAATTGCTTTCACCCAAGGCCACTGTGCGGTGCTGGATCAGTATTGAGCCACTGGGGAGAGCACCCTGTCCTGCTCCCTGCACCCCCCATCCCCGCTCACTGCAAACAGGTCATGGGAGTCGAGTTAGGGGGAAGGGGAAGCCCCCCAGCAAGGCCGTCCATCTGTGTAACAGCTTCATTGCTGCACTGTTTGCAGCCTCCTTACGAGTTCACAGACGCACACAGTCGCTGAGGCATATGGGAGTGAGGGGGAAGGGAAATCCTGATGTCTTTTGGGAGCGAATTAAACAAACTCTTTTGCTTTGCTGGCTGAGGCAGAGACGTGCTTGTGGGACGAAGGGGGGCCACGAAATCTGCCCAGGGCCTGAAGCTCCAGCAGATGGAACTGGGACCTTCAGCAGGGGGTTGAGCCTCGGGATCTGGGCCCTGGGGGAGGATGGCTTCAAGGTTTGCTCTGTGGCCCTTCCTCAAGGCTCCTGAGGGCCAGACGGTGCCCTTCCCCTTACGCACGTTGTGTAGGACTTTACTGGGCCACAGCCATCGCCCCCTAGTGCCGCATCGTGGCGCTGGAGCAGTATTGACTCACTGGGGAGAGCACGAACCCGGGTCCCTGCGATACGGCGCCCCCTACTGCCATCCCGGAGCACTGGGGTCAGCACTCAGGGTGGAGCGCGCTCCCTGCTGAGCTCCCCAGACCGCCCGCTGCAGCACCATGCGGGAGCAGAGGGGACGGTGAGGACTCAGAGGGAAGAGCGCCCCCTACTGAGTCACTCACTCCACCCCTTGTGGTGCTGGGTTATCTCTGGAGGTCTCCGAGACTCCTGAAACAGTTCCTGCCAAGGCCACACCGCAGTCCCTTCTCTCCCCTGGGCCAGGCCACCCTCACCAGAAAGCATGCCATGCACACAGGGACGCACACCTTCATTCCCCGCCTCCGGGTGTCAAACACCACAAGCTGGATTTTCAAAATAGCTCAGCACCGGCACCTGGGGCCAACGTCTCAGAAGACCTTGGCTCCTAGCTAGGAATCTAAGGGCCAGATTATCCAAAGGGCCCAGGGTGTCGGGTGCAAATTGGGTGCTGGGTTCTTTGGGAAATCTGGGTGTAAAGGTAACTATGCAGTGTGCCAAGCCTGGGGAAATCTGGCCCTGAGCTGTTTGAAAAATCTGGTACAGCAAGAGAGGGTGGGGGTTCCAAGAACACATCAAAGCAAACAGGGAGAGCAGAGTGCCACACAAATGCTGGCAGCAGCTGGCACAGAGGGGACACAGGTTCAATGCCCACGTGAGTCAGTACCGGTGCCCCCAGAGCTGCTAACACCTGATGGCTGCTCTGTTGCTTTGATGAAATGACCCGAGTGGACATTGGTTTATCCGCCGGCGGGTGGGCATCCACCTTACAACACCCATCATTCAAAGCAGCATCCTCACTGGCAGCCCCAGCGGGAAGGTTGAGGAGGAGGGGCTGATGGAGAATGAGAGCCAATCAGAAAACTGATCAATTTCTTGCCAAAAAATCAGTGGGGAAAAATCCCTGTTTGAAAATGTTCAGTTGGAAATTGTCATCGTGTGACGAGTTGAACCCCCCTCCTGGGATGCCACCTGATGTGCTGGGGTCCCACTGAGACCGCCTGTTCCACCAGGCTGGGTTTCCTCACCCTGTGCTTGGCTCTCAAGCCTTCTCCAGCACACACACAGGTAAGGCCACCCCCAGCTGCAGACACGGACTGAAATCAGCTCTGCGTGGGAGGACTTAGCTAAGGGAATGGCCAGCACTCACGTGCACACCTCCTTTGGGGTATAAACCCCAAATAGTATTGTCTTGTGCTGTATAGAAAGCTACATAGCATAAGCTCATGAAAATCGCCCTCTCCCTCAATGTGGAGAGAGGTATGCACAACCTTTTGCTCCCATCCCCAGATATGAATTGCACAAACTGGGTTTTGAAATAAACAAGAAATATGTTTATTAACTACAAAAGGTAAATTGTAAGTGATTATAAGGGATAGCAAACAGAACAAAGCAGACCACTGAGCAAATAAAACAAAACCCGCAAACTAAGCTTAATACATTCAAGAAACAGGTTACAAAATGACAGGTTTCAAAGTAACAGCCGTGTTAGTCTGTATTCGCAAAAAGAACAGGAGTACTTGTGGCACCTAACAAATGTATTTGAGCATAAGCTTTTGTGAGCTACAGCCCACTTCATCGGATGCATTACAAAATGTAATTTCTCACCCTAAATGTTGTTTTAGGCAGGTTGCAGAGTTTCTGTAGCTTAGAGTTCCAGTTATTTCTCTTTACAGACTGGACCCCTGTCTCAACCTGGACTCAGCCCCTGCCTTTCACTTCAGGTGTTTTTTGCAATCTTCCTTCTTGGGCGGGGAGGCAGTGGAGAAGAGTCCTGATTGCCTTACTTCCCAGCATTAACAGTATTTACCTAAGGTGGGAATCTTTTGTTTCCCAGTCTGACCCCCATCCCCTCTGAATGGAAAAACACTGAAAGCCCAAGATGGGGGTCTAGTAGCAGGTGACATGATCACCTGACCCTGTAGTGTCAAAGCAGCAACCCGGGGAGCTTCTCAGGAAGGTGGGAGATTAGTATCTTCAAAGTTCTATTGTCCTTCTTAATGGCCCAATCTAGGCTGATTGCCTACTGTCTGGTGGGCATTCCCCCAAATACACAGACAATTGTAATTGTTACATAGTTAATATTCCTAACTTCAGATACAGAAATGATAGATGTATGCAAATTGGATGACCACATTCAGTAGATTATAATCTTTCCAATGATACCTCACATGATCCATTTTGCATAAAACATACCTTAGTTGTTCCATATTCATATCACAACCATATTTTTATGAAGAATATGGGGTGTAATGTCACACCTTGGTTCCAAGGGAAATTTTCAAAAAGAAACAAAGTGACTCTTATGTTTCACACTTTGGTCCTGATTTCAAACTGGGGGAAATGGGGAGCAGGGAGAAAGCAAGGAAGACAGAATCTGCTTTTCACACTTAGATCCTTTCCCAACTCTTTTCCCGTAGGCAACCTCAAGGAAGCTTTGTCCTCACTTTCTTATTATCCACTTGAAATGAAATTTTCTCTTTAACAATTTCCAAGGAGCCAATCGAAAGATTTCATCAGATGTGAAATTTGCCTGTGAAAAACGCTGCTTTTGACAAAACCTCTTGTTTAGGTGGAAAATATTCTGTATGCAGAATTTCTACCAGCTCTATTGTGAACCAAGAGAAGGTTAAGAGGAGATTTGATCACAGTCTATCAGTGATTACTGGGTATCAGAACCTTGTTGTGTGCTGGGTACTAATGGGCTCTTTAAGCATTGGAACAAACTATCAAGGGAAATGGTGGATTCCCCATCTCTTGATTGCTTCAGGTCAAGATTGGAGGCCTTTCTGAAAAAAATGCATTAGCCAAACACAAGTGATTGGGCTCAACACAGGGGGAACTAGGCACAGGTGAATGGCCCATATTATGCTTCTGCGCTGGTTGTGTTTGGCTTTCTTGACACAGGCATATTAGGCGCGAAGACCAATGAATAATGAAGCTCGCTTACCTACTAATGTTGCTGTTCGAGGGCTTTCCCTTCACCCTCTCCCCTGGTTCTTGGCACGCAGACAGAAAGCAGAAGACCAGAAGTCTGAAGTGCAGACAATGCGATGTTTATTGGGGTTAGTTTCCAAGCAAGCACATTCCGAAGCCCTTCACCCCAGTCGGGCTTCTCTCTGTACGCCGATGGAGTCTGTTCCTCAGTGTTCTCTTCCCGGCTCCGATGCCGCAGAGCCTTTACCCCCCATCCCCCTCCCCGGCTCTGACGCCGCAGAGCCTTTACCCCCCATCCTCCTTCCTGGCTCCGACACCGCAGTGTTCACCCTGTGCCCCCCTCCCCAGCTCCGACGCCGCAGAGCCTTGCCTGTGTGTCCCTGTTCCCCGTTCCCTATTCCCATTCCCCCCTTAACAAACATGATTCCAATTTCCCTTCCCCCCATATCCTGTTTGACCCCAGTTTATATAGTAATATTCTCAGCTATACCTTAACCAATCATTTTACTGAAATTTAACTAACCAGTCCTAACATATTGTAACATAATTCTCTAACCAACTATATCCCACCACCTTAATTAACTTACACCTAGCAAAATTAATTATACAGCAGCCAGAAACAATTAGAGAACCAGACAGATTAACAATAGAAAAGTGGGGGTCATAAAGATAAAACAATACAGAAATGCGGGTTTCACAGCCACAACCACTGATAAGTGATTTCATGCCAGACAGGATGCTGTCAAACTAAGTTTTCTTTAACCATCTTAAGATCTGTTTCTTTATCTGGTGGTGATGGGCACTATCAGGACAGGCTCGTCTTCCTAACAGCCCAATAGCACCTGATTTCAGTGTTACTGGTTTGGGATGTGAGGAGGTGACCGGTTGCTTCCCAGCTTATGGCTGGCCCTGCTGCTTAGCCAAAGGCCTTCGCCTAAGAACAAGGCCTCAGACTATCCTAGTGAGAGATTCTTTGTTTTATACCTCTGTAACTAGCTAAGTGATAAAAATACGCCTACATTCTTAAAGTGTAGGCCTTTACCGGCAGGCCTGCATGCCTGTATTCTAACCGTTGCTCTGCAGTTTGTGATCACGTGGGCACCGGACATTTCGGTGGCCTGATAAGATCACCAGAGAAAAACAGCAACTGAACAGCGAGCCAGAGAGCCTTAAGGACTTGGGTAGGATGGATGTGCGGGGTGAGCAAGCTGTGAGGACCACATCCTGTTGGGGTCTGCCTTGATGAGGATGATGCTGTACAAGAGGCTGGACTATATGATTCACTGGTCCTGTCACAATTCCCCCTCACCTTCGCATGGCCCCTGGTGGCTGGGCACAATAATGATGCGGTTACTGCCTCAGTTTCCCCACTCGGACATCTTACAAACTCCACTACATCTTTTCCTGTCCAATATTATTCCAACTTGGGTTGGGTTATTACCCCCACACACACACACACATGGCAAAACAGTCTGTAAAAGCCCCAAATACAGGCCATTTATCCCACACACATCGTTCATAAAACATCCCAGCGACAGCCCTTGTCAGGATCCTGACACTGGCTCAGGAAGGCGAGCAGGCAAATCCCTCCCCTGGTCCCCTGACAATTCCTCCCTATTCCCAGCCAGGGCTGGCAGAGTCCCCCCTTTGCAGCTTCTCCCTGTGACTGAGTTTCCCCCTTCCTGGGAGCCTGCCTCCTGCCCCAGGTGTCTTAGCTGGGGCTGACAAGCCCCCTGCCCCTTCTTGGCTCCCTAGGCTGAGTGTCTCCAGATCCCAGGTGGTCGCCAGGTGCAGCTCTTTAGCCACAGGATGTGAGGTTCTGCTGGGACTAGACCCCGGATCTGCGGACGGCCAACACCTCCACACTGCTACGGCCGCTGTGATAGGGCCATAGGAAGTACCACCTTGGGAGGCCGGACTGACGGCATCCTTCAGGGCCCCGGATTGGCCCAGGGGCCCTATTTCAGCCCAGGAGGATTTCCAGGAGGTGTCTGCGTGACCAGGCAGACTCCCCCAAGCTCTGGCAAAGGCGCTGCCCCTCAGCTTGCTCTCGCGCTCCCCCAGCTCTGACTCCTGGATCCTGGCCTTGGACTGCCCCTATGCTGACCTCCAGGCCTGGTCTCCCCAGCCGTGAGGCAGGAGAACTGAGGCTCTCTTCTTTAAAGGGGCTCAGTCACCCGGGGACAGGTCCCTTCTGACCTTAAACTATGTCTGAGCATTCCCAGTAACTTCCGAGCGACCATCCGAGGTCACTGAGGTGCTCACAGAGGGGTTCATAACATGGCCACCAGGCCCCACCGGTGTGTAGCGGCTTTCTTGGCTGTCCCACACCGCTGCCCCGGCCTTTTGTTTCCACTCTCTTGCGTTCTCAGATTCTCACCTCCCTTCCCAGGCCTGTTCTCACCCGTCCGCGTGTGTCATCAGCTCCCACGGGGGGCTGGTGAGAACTTGCTGTGGACTGGGATGTGCTAAGTTCTTTCAGCATCACTGGAAGTGCCATCATTGAGCCCTCCTCTCCCCCACTTCTGGCCAAGAGAACGAGCCTGGATCATTGGCGTTAATGGCATTAAAGGAGAGAAGCGTGTGAGTTGCCGCTTCTGTCCTTGGGGTGCGGGAGGCTGTGCTGCCTGACTGCAGTGACGGCAGGGAAGGGGTGTGGGAGGGACACGTGCACTCTCCCCGATGACGGTCACACGGGCCTGACCATCAGGCTCGACGGACTCCTTTCATTCCCACAGGTGGGCAAAGAATGAAGATGAAGGCCTGGTGTGGCTGAAAGGGGGTGTCCGTGAGCTTCCACGCCTAGTGGCTTGGAACGCAACCACCGCTCCCCTCACCAGGAGCAAGATCCAAGCAGCAAGTTTTGTAGAGGATTCGGCGCTTATCCAGGGAACTCCAGCGACATAAGCAAGAGCACCAGAGAGGCAGCAAGGTCTAATGAATAGAGCACTGGGCTGGGAGCCAGGACAGCTGGTGCCCATTTATAGAATCATAGAAGATTAGGGTTGGAAGGGACCTCAGGAGGTCATCTAGCCCAACCCCCTGCTCAAAGCAGGACCAATCCCCAATTTTTGCCCCAGATCCCTAAATGGCCCCCTCAAGGATTGAACTCACAACCCTGGGTTTAGCAGGCCAATGCTCAAACCACTGAGCTATCCCCCCCCCCTCCTAGGCACCGAAGCAACAGAGATCTGCAGAGCTCTCCAGTCTTGCAGCGGGGGATAAACGCCAGGGAAGAGAAGAGCGATTTAAGCCAAAGGACAACGGTTGGCTCAAGGACACATGGGCCAGGAGTGCGGTTCGGCTGGAGATGAGGTGGTTTCTAACTGCAGAGGTGGGAGGCTTTGGAGCGGCGTCCCTGTAGGAGAAGTGGGGACTAACAACCCAGTTAGTTTGCAGATGAAGCTTGGTATGGTTCAGAGTGGGATGGTCCCATGGGCTGCCTGAGGCAGCAGGGGGGCTGCATGCGATGACGCAAGAAGCCTCCTCCAGTCCTATGTTCCACGTTCCTGTCCCTTGCAGGGCACTGCGGGTTGGGCTGTCTCAGCTCATGGCTCTGGCGCCCTTGTTTGGGCCGATCTGGCGCCCCCTAAAGCTGAGGGCGAAGCTTCCACGGACCATCGGCTGTAGCAGCTCAGCGGGGGACCGGCCCGGGGCTGAGGGTCCCTCCGTCATGAGCCGAGCAGCGACAGCAGAGTCTTTGAAAGCAGCTTGCTGGCTTTCTCCAGGCGTGCCCAGCGCCGCCCCCTCCCCTGCGCCGCCTGTCATTGCAACGTCTCCTGCCAAGTGGTGCTTTGCTTCATAACATCATATGGCGCCCCGCGAGCGCACGCCTCCAGCTTTGCACATTTCGAGAACGGGGCTAATTTGGGGCTATATTTGTTGCGAAGCTTTTCGGTATTTGTGCCGGAGGCACAGACAGAGCCTGCCAGCCAAGTCCCAGCCACGTGGACGTGGGCGCAGCTCCATCCGAGCCACTGGCGTGGCACCCGCCGGCAGCCCTATTTCCAGGGTGGTCTCTCTCCAGCACCTGCGGCCTCTGCCGGGCCACCTCAGCGCTCGCCAGCCTGGTCCAGATGTGCCGCAGACGCAGTGGGCCGGATTCTCCTCTCCCTTGGGTGTAAATCAGGTGTAACTCCACTGACCGTGGCATCCAAGCAATGTGAGAAGAGGCTCTGCCCCCCTCGTGCCATCACATAGGTGCAGACCAGGCCGGTTAATCAGAGTGGAAGGTTCTCCGAGCCGCTCTTGACCTTTTGTACCCATCCAGCAGCACAAAGGGGATGGAAACTGGCCAGACCTCGAGAGCTGAGCAGGCCCTGGCGTGCACAGCTGGCTCCTGTACATGCTGGGGCAGCCAGCAGGCTCTGGCCACCCCCAGAGGGTGGGTAACCCTTTGAGGGCTGTTACCAGCTGGTGGAGGTTGGAGAAGCCCCTAGGCAGCTCTAACCCACGTCAGGGCAATGAGCACAGGGAGCTGTAACTGGCTTCTGGGCAGCTCCCTGCCATGGTGACTGGGCCTTGTCGAGGCTAGCGACAGGGCCATGGACACAGCGGAGAGGCAGTTGCGGGGCTTCCAGAGACGGTCTCAGTCCGCGGCTCTTTGGCTTGCGGACTGAGCTGTGGGGTCGGTGACATTCAGGGGTGGCCCGCTGAGGTGTGTGCACCCGGTGAGGTGGCGAAGAGGAGACATTAGCTTGACACCCGAAAGCCAAGCCCCCGCCCTCCAGCCAAAGGCCCTTTAGCAAGTACACAGGAAAGGACTTAAAGTCGCGAAAATCACCTCATTTCATGCTTCCCTGCCTCGCCCGCGTTTCACAGCTCTGCACTTCTCTCCTTGTACCATCCCCTTGGGATCCCCTCGGGGCCGATCAGACCAGCTTCCTCCTCTGCGGGGCAGCCATCTGGGAAGGACAGCGCCCCAAACTTCAATGCGCTCCCCGAGTCCTCGTTCCTCCCCTTGCCTGGTTCGTAGCAGAGAGAAACCGGGTGGCTCCGGGCAATGGGATGGGGGAGGCAGAACATCAGAGGCCCTGGCTCTGGTGCAGAGCAAATCAGCAGAGACCCAAAGCCCTCCCCAGCTAGCTGGGGACACGGCAATACCAGGCATCAGCTCTCAGGGGAGTTTGTGGAGCAAAGGCTGGAGCTGCACTGCCTTTGTTTATCGGAAGTGGAGCCTGTTTGCCAAGCCCCCTTGGATACATACATGCGGCTTGCCCACGGTCATCTAGCCAGGGAATTCGTGCCAGCGGCTTTCGATTGCTATTTGCGGTGGCTGGGCCTTTCAAGAGGCTTTGATGGGTGCAGAGCGTTTTGTGTGTCTGCAGATGCTCTTCCCCCCACTCCATGCGTGGGGGCTTCTCTTCCCTCCCTAATGATGGGAGATCGATCCCACGGCACAGGACTCCAGCTGTCCAATCGCTGGGCTGAGTGACACCCCCGGGTCCCATTCTCTGGGGGATGAAGGCAGCTTGGCTGGTATCCCAACACGCATCCCCCCCACCCCCAGGTTAGAGTGGCCTCTAAGACATCCACATGCTGCAGGGGGGCTTGCTCTCAGCTGCATCCCGTGATAGCTTCAGTTACCTGCTCTGAGGTGGCCGCATCTGGGCCCGGGGAGGTGCAGAACGGGACACAGTGTGATTTAATTCAACCTTACGCTCCTCACCTCCCCCCAAAGCAGCTACTTCACATGCACAATCGGGTAAATATTTGGAAAGGTTCTTGTCAAACACAGAGAAAAATGCATTCTTTGGTGAGTCATCTTTGCCAGGACCTGGCACTGAACGCTGGGAAGCTGCCCAGTCAGTCCAATCTGATTATATACACACGCACACGAAGATGCAGAGACAGATACACGCCTACAGTCGCCCCCAAATGCTGACATGCTTACCAGCAGCCTCCTCACACAGCTACAATCAGCCTCCCCACACCTGTAATCAACCCCCCCACATACATCAACCTTCCTACATACAATCACCCCCCTACCTAAATCAGCCCCCCCACATAGAGTCAACCCCACATCTACAATCAACCCCACACACCCACAATCAACCCTCCCCACATAGCTACAACCAACCCCCATCCATACCTACAGTCAACCCTCCCCAGACACCTACAATCAACCCCCACACCTACAACTAACCACACACATCTACAGTCAACCTCCCTGCAGGTACAACCAGCCCCTGTGCACACCTACAATCGACAACCACACTTACAATAAACTACCCCATCCCTACAATAGCTCCCCCATATCTACAGTCCTCCCCCCACACACACCGCCCCTACAATCACTCTCCCTCACGCTCCTACAATCAACCCCCCCCTACAATCGCCTCGCACAAACTCCCAGACCTACCATCCCCCTTCCCCAACACGCCCTGCGATATAGTAAATATGGCAGGCGACCAGCTTGGCTTAATGGTGAAATCCTAGCGGATCTTAAACATAAAAAAGAAGCTTACAAGAAGTGGAAGGTTGGACTTATGACCAGGGAAGAGTATAAAAATATTGCTCGGGCATGTAGGAATGTTATCAGGAGGGCCAAATCGCACCTGGAGCTGCAGCTAGCCAGAGATGTCAAGAGTAACAAGAAGGGTTTCTTCAGGTATGTTGGCAACAAGAAGAAAGCCAAGGAAAGTGTGGGCCCCTTACTGAATGAGGGAGGCAACCTAGTGACAGAGGATGTGGAAAAAGCTAATGTACTCAATGCTTTTTTTGCCTCTGTTTTCACTAACAAGGTCAGCTCCCAGACTGCTGCGCTGGGCATCACAAAATGGGGAAGAGATGGCCAGCCCTCTGTGGAGATAGAGGTGGTTAGGGACTATTTAGAAAAGCTGGACGTGCACAAGTCCATGGGGCCGGACGAGTTGCATCCGAGAGTGCTGAAGGAATTGGCGGCTGTGATTGCAGAGCCATTGGCCATTATCTTTGAAAACTCGTGGCGAACCGGGGAAGTCCCGGATGACTGGAAAAAGGCTAACGTAGTGCCAATCTTTAAAAAAGGGAAGAAGGAGGATCCTGGGAACTACAGACCAGTCAGCCTCACCTCAGTCCCCGGAAAAATCATGGAGCAGGTCCTCAAAGAATCAATCCTGAAGCACTTGCATGAGAGGAAAGTGATCAGGAACAGCCAGCATGGATTCACCAAGGGAAGGTCATGCCTGACTAATCTAATCGCCTTTTATGATGAGATTACTGGTTCTGTGGATGAAGGGAAAGCAGTGGATGTATTGTTTCTAGACTTTAGCAAAGCTTTTGACACGGTCTCCCACAGTATTCTTGTCAGCAAGTTAAGGAAGTATGGGCTGGATGAATGCACTATAAGGTGGGTAGAAAGCTGGCTAGATTGTCGGGCTCAACGGGTAGTGATCAATGGCTCCATGTCTAGTTGGCAGCCGGTATCAAGTGGAGTGCCCCAAGGGTCGGTCCTGGGGCCGGTTTTGTTCAATATCTTCATAAATGATCTGGAGGATGGTGTGGATTGCACTCTCAGCAAATTTGCGGACGATACTAAACTGGGAGGAGTGGTAGATACGCTGGAGGGGAGGGATAGGATACAGAAGGACCTAGACAAATTGGAGGATTGGGCCAAAAGAAATCTGATGAGGTTCAATAAGGATAAGTGCAGGGTCCTGCACTTAGGACGGAAGAACCCAATGCACAGCTACAGACTAGGGACCGAATGGCTAGGCAGCAGTTCTGCGGAAAAGGACCTAGGGGTGACAGTGGACGAGAAGCTGGATATGAGTCAGCAGTGTGCCCTTGTTGCCAAGAAGGCCAATGGCATTTTGGGATGTATAAGTAGGGGCATAGCGAGCAGATCGAGGGACGTGATCGTTCCCCTCTATTCGACATTGGTGAGGCCTCATCTGGAGTACTGTGTCCAGTTTTGGGCCCCACACTTCAAGAAGGATGTGGATAAATTGGAGAGAGTCCAGCGAAGGGCAACAAAAATGATTAGGGGACTGGAACACATGAGTTATGAGGAGAGGCTGAGGGAGCTGGGATTGTTTAGCCTGCAGAAGAGAAGAATGAGGGGGGATTTGATAGCTGCTTTCAACTACCTGAAAGGGGGTTCCAAAGAGGATGGCTCTAGACTGTTCTCAATGGTAGCAGATGACAGAACGAGGAGTAATGGTCTCAAGTTGCAGTGGGGGAGGTTTAGATTGGATATTAGGAAAAACTTTTTCACTAAGAGGGTGGTGAAACACTGGAATGCGTTACCTAGGGAGGTGGTAGAATCTCCTTCCTTAGAGGTTTTTAAGGTCAGGCTTGACAAAGCCCTGGCTGGGATGATTTAACTGGGAATTGGTCCTGCTTTGAGCAGGGGGTTGGACTAGATGACCTTCTGGGGTCCCTTCCAACCCTGATATTCTATGATTCTATGACCCTCTCACACAGATCTACACAGGTCTGTTTTCACACGCTCCCATGTACCCGTCTACACTCACCCACCCATTTAGTCACATGCCCACAGTCACCCACGCCTGCTCCACAATCAGGCCATTTTCTCACCCCTTCGCTGAACGGAGCCCCGTGGTCCCGGTCCCGTGGTATCCGGCCCAGCTACACTCCTGCACCCTGCCAGGGGGCTCGTTGCTTTGCCGCACTGCCGCCCGGGGGGGGGGGGGGGCGCTCCTTGCTGTTTGGAGCCACCGGGTGTTTATCAGGCTCCTTGCCACCCATCTCCAGTCCCTGTGACCTGGGCAGCATCCGCGCTGCCACTGCCCCAGCTTCCCCTGTGGCTGCACCATTCACACTGCCTTGTCCAAGTGACTCAGGAATTCGCCCTGCGAACAGCCAGGGGCCCGAATGAGCTGCACAGAGTTTACACAGCTGGGGCCGGGGCTCAGTGCTTGCGGCAAAGCCTCATTCCGCCTCCTCCCCAGGCCCTCGACTGCTGTGACCCAAGAGGAAGGGCTCACTGGGACTCAGGGGATCTGGGTTCAATACCCCGTCATACCATGGACTGCCTTAAGCCCTGCCTACGTGGGCAGAGTGAACGGGCAGCGCTGTTCTGATGTAACCGAGCTAGCCCGGCAGATACCGACACGCGGTTTGGGAATAATTACTCCACTCTGAGCCCGGTGGCGCTTTGACTCTGGAATCGTGTCCACACGGGAAGCCATTTCACCAAAGCCGTTGTCCAATAGCTTATTCCACACTCGCTGTTCTAGTCAATTTCCCTGCGCAGACAAGGTCGCCAGTACCTGGGCTGTAACACGGGCCCAATACTCCGAGTCCTGCTGCTCTTCCGGGCTTTGTCTGGTCAGACTGTGAGCTCTTCTGGACACTCTCCCTCTGCGTGTCTGGGCAGCGCCCGGCACCACAAGGCCCTGATTTAGACCGATGCCTCTAGGTGCTACCCTAATAAACCTACCAATGTGGAGCGGGACCTTTGTGCAATGTGTCGGTGTTGGAGCGTGACTGCAGAGCTGGCTGGTAAGCGATGCCTGGAGCTTCATAGGTCTGGGAGCCCGGCTCCCCCTACGCCCTCCTGGCTGGCTGAATTGTCCTGCGAGATTCGCTCCCAGGCACCAGCATGCCATCGTTAATTACCTAAAAAAGAAAAGGAGGACTTGTGGCACCTTAGGGACTAACAAATGTATTTGAGCGTAAGCTTTCGTCAGCTACAGCTCACTTCATCGGATGCATGCAGTGGAAAATACAGTGGGGAGATTTATATACACAGAGAACATGAAACAATGGGTGTTACCATACACCCTGTAAGGAGGGTGATCAGGAAAGGTGAGCTATTACCAGCAGGAGAGAAAAAAAAGCTCACCCTACCTGATCACTCTCGTTACAGTGTGTATGGTAACACCCATTGTTTCATGTTCTCTGAGTCTATAAATCTCCCCACTGTGTTTTTCACTGCATGCATCCGATGAAGTGAGCTGTAGCTCACGAAAGCTTATGCTCAAATACATTGGTTAGTCTCTAAGGTGCCACAAGTCCTCCTGTTCTTTTTGCGGATACAGACTAACAGGGCTGCTCCTCTGAGACCGGTCATTAATTACCTAGTTACCCATTCTGATAGCCTCAGCAGGAGGGAATTCCAGGCCTGCTCAGCAATAAGATGTGCTTCTCCTTCTTGCTTTTAAACCCCCAAAGCTGGGAAATTCTCCCCTTCCTGCCCCACGGGCTCCTCTGCTTCTGCCTTCTGGGTGACAGGGTTACACGCTGGCCCCGTCTCCTCCCTGCCCCGTCCCAGGGCAGCAGGCACTGTCCCCTGCTTGCTCGGATAACCCCATCGCTGCTGGGGTTTGCAAGGCCAGAGGTAGCAGCTGGGGAGGCGAAGGCTGGATGTGTATTTACCGGGAGCAAGAGGTGGGAGGGGTTATTCGGAACAGGACACAAGATTTGTCCAGAAACCAGTGTTTCACGCAGGCTGGAGTCCAGGCTCTGGAGCTGAAATGCTCCTGAGCTTTGCCTGGTCAAATGGCATGGCTCCCCCTGAAACCCTGGCCTCCCATTCACCTGCCTCTAATCTGCCGGCGGCGCTAATCACGAGAATAATAGCCCGTCAGCCGATGTTAATCCCAGCACGCCGGGGACATAAGCCGTGTGGGAAACGCACCGGAGGTGTCGCGCATGCCAGGATCTGCCAACCTGGTGCTGCAAGATGGAGCCTGCCCCGCAGAGGCTGATCCCAAGGCCGTAGATCCTGTCGACACTACACTCCCGCCCAGGATCCTGGTTCCTGCCCTGTTGCCCTGGGTCACTGGACTTGAACCATATTTCAGAGCCAGGCAAAGCCACGGCCTGACCGGGTTTCTGAGACACGCCTGGGTCCAGCCTCCGCTGTGTGTTGGGCTAGGGGCTGGCCAGGGCTGCGGCTGTCCCAGGTGAAGGCCGAGAACAGCAGGTGCCCGCGTGAGGCCCATCTGGCACAGGGAGCGGAGACGGGGCTTAGGGCCCTCCGGACGCTCTGGAACGGCCTTGCAGGAAGAGCCATGGGGCTGAACAGCTTCGCTGGTGTGGAGATGCAGCTTGATGCATTTATGAAGGGACGACTAAACTGGGAGGAGAGGTAGATACGCTGGAGGGTAGGGATAGGATACAGAGGGACCTAGACAAATTGGAGGATTGGGCCAAAAGAAATCTGATGCGGTTCAACAAGAACAAGTGCAGAGTCCTGCACTTAGGACGGAAGAATCCCATGCACCGCTACAGATTAGGGACCGAATGGCTCGGCAGCAGTTCTGCGGAAAAGGACCTAGGGGTGACAGTGGACGAGAAGCTGGATATGAGTCAGCAGTGTGCCCTTGTTGCCAAGAAAGCCAATGGCATTTTGGGATGTATATGTAGGGGCATTGCCAGCAGATCGAGGGATGTGATCGTTCCCCTCTATTCGCCATCGGTGAGGCCTCATCTGGAGTACTGTGTCCAGTTTTGGGCCCCACACTACAAGAAGGATGTGGAAAAATTGGAAAGAGTCCAGCGGAGGGCAACAAAAATGATTAGGGGACTGGATCACATGACTTATGAGGAGAGGCTGAGGGAACTGGGATTGTTTAGTCTGCAGAAGAGAAGAATGAGGGGGGATTTGATAGCTGCTTTCAACTACCTGAAAGGGGGTTCCAAAGAGGATGGATCTAGACTGTTCTCAGTGGTAGCAGATGACAGAACAAGGAGTAATGGTCTCAAGTTGCAGTGGGGGAGGTCTAGGTTGGATATTAGGAAACACTATTTCACTAGGAGGGTGGTGAAGCACTGGAATGGGTTCCCTAGGGAGGTGGTGGAATCGCCTTCCTTAGAGGTTTTTAAGGTCAGGCTTGACAAAGCCCTGGCTGGGATGATTTAATTGGGGATTGGTCCTGCTTTGAGTAGGGGGTTGGACTAGATGACCTCCTGAGGTCCCTTCCAATCCTGATATTCTATGATTCTATGACGTGGAGGGCTGCCTGCGACAGCAGTGACTGGCCTCGAAGACCCAGGAGGACCTCTCAGTCCTGTGCTCTGCTCCATTGCTATGTGGCTGGTTCAAATCCAGCCCAGGACAGCAGGGAACCAGAGCTGTTCCTCTCCAGAGGATGCTCAGGGCTCTGCTTTGCACGAGGCGAGGTCCTGGCAGTGGTACAGCTCCTAACACGCCGGCAGTGGAGGAAAGAGTGGATGCTCCATCCCCTGAGGTGACTCCGCTGGGCAGGTGGGGGTGCTATACTCGGGAGGGGGGGCTACCCCAGCTGGTGGTGTACTTATAGTGTTTCCCACTTTCAATCCCCTGTGCACACTAATTAATCCACAGAACTGCAGGAGCGAGGGATGGGTGGGACAGCGCTGGGAGATGATTCCTCAGCCCCAGCGCAGGCTTGTCCCCTCATAGGACATTATCCCAAGCTCCCACCAGACCCTTGGGAGGCAGGTGAATAGTATCCATCCTGTTCTATAGGCAGGGAAACTGAGGCACAGCACGGGGAAGCGACTCACCCAAGGTCACCCATCAGATCAGCAGCAGAGCGGGGATTCCTGACTCCCAGCCCTACGCTCATTCCTCTAGACCAGGCTGCCTCTGCTGGGCAACTGCTGCCCAAGCTGGATCTGTTCTGTAGTTAATCAGGGGACTTTGGCCTTCAGGGCTGGCAGCTTGGCACTAAATGCACTTAACCCCCCCTGGCAAAGACAATGCGACCCCACCAAGGTGCGATGGCTAAAGAGCAACGGACACCTGTCTCACCAGGATCAGAGGTGGAGGCTAACGAGCATGCGGCTGGCACCCAGTGTTATGAGCTCTGAGGCTGCTTACCCTGGGTGCTGTCACCATGCCGTCAGGTGACCCGGGGTGATGCTTGTTGATGAAAGGCGAGTCTGTGGCAATAGGGAGGGATGGCGAGTGTGTTCTGCGGGTGCAGAGCAGTGAGAGTGGGCAGGTGTCCATGAGCGAGTGTGCAAACGCAAGGGCACCTGCCGGGGGAGGTGCAGGCGAAAGGGAGCGTGCAGAGGTGAGTGTGTTTCGGTGTGAGCCAGGCTGGCAGGTGCGAGTGTGGTTGTGTGGCCATGCAGATGCTAGCGAGCGCCTGTGAAGTGCGTGTGAGCGTGCAGGAGTGTGTGTGGGGGGGTCTTTTGGCACCGTGGGTTCGTGGGGAGATGTGAATGGACGTGTGTCTGTGAGCGTGCGGCTGATGTATTTCCACGAGTGTGCAGCTGTGAGCCAGCGTGTCAGGGTGCAGGGGTGCATGTGGACTGGAGTGAAGGTGTGGGGGTGGGCAGGTCTGGGCGAGTGTTGCAGTTTTTCTAGGGAGAGGGTGTTTTGTGTGTGTGGTTGTGTACGTGGGTGTCTTTGGCTGTATTTCCAAGTCCGACACAGCAGCTTCCCGACTAAGCCCGGGGCCATGCTGGCCCACTAGAAGAGCGGCTAATCAGATGATCCGGTTAAGGAAGAAATTAGCCGCAAAGCAGCACCTTGTTTCAGGTCTGCCTGCGCTGGGAGAGCTTGGAAAAGGGCTCCATTTGCTAAATCACCCCCCACCCAGCCTCCCACATCTCCCCAGACGGGCCCGCTGCGCTCATGGGCTGGAGACGCCTGTGGTTGATGGTATTTGCCAAGCCCTGCTTGGTGATGAAAAGTCTCCCCGCAGGAGCCATCCTGGGGAAACACAGCAAGCGGCATGAACTCCGAGCCCCTGCCTGCCAGGAAGGGTTTCAAGGCTCAGCCGAGACACAGCTATGCAGAGTGCATGGTGTGTCCGGAGGTGGCGGTGAGCGCCGCGGTATATGGGGTGTGTGGATTGAGAGGGGTCCCCACTGCATATGTGGAGGGGTGTGTGTGAGACAGAGAGTCTCCACTGAACACAAGGAGCTGCGCTCAAAGGCACTGCTCGCAAATGGAATGCAAACGCCTGTCCCCAGAGCTCGGCTCGCGGGACCCTTCCCCTGAGCTGCTGCCCCATTTCCCACTTTGGAGCCACCCCTGTTTTCCTGCAGACCGGAGTCCCTTCTCTGTGCATCAGTTTCCCCTCCCACCCGGTGTCTGTCCGGTCTAGTTAGATTGTCAAGTCTCTGGGGCAGGGACTAGGTCTCACTAGGGACTTGTCCCGACTAGAATGAAAAGCACATTGTCATAATCTGGTCAGGTTAATGCCTAGGGCCCGGCTAGGGTTCAGCTGAGCCCGTGTTTAAGGTTACGCTGCCTTATCTACACTAGGTGCTCACCACCTGTTAGCTACGAATCTGTACAGCGCCCTGCACAGTGGGGCCCAGATCTCAGCCGAGTCTTTTAGGCACCACTGCAATAGTAATAAACGAAATGGTCCTTCGGAGATGGACCCTCTGCCACAGGGCTACTGGCCCTTTACAGGGGAACAGGTCTCGGCCTCAAGTGTGACACAGCCGACTCCCTTCCCAGGAGGGGACACTGAAGTGGGTCCTGTGACTCAGACAGGCCTCCGGGACAGCTAAGGTCCTGGGAGACGGAGAGGAGATGAAGACCCCTGCAGGGGGAGCAGAGAGGCTGGAGGCTCCTGCAGGGGGCCCTGAGCTACCAAGAAAGAAAACCCTGGGGCTAGTGAGGCCGGGAGGGGCCTGGCAAGGCAGGAGAGTCTGGGAGGGGCTCAGTGAAGAGTGGGGGAGGATGAATATCCAAACTTCGGATTGGCTTCGAGGGCTGTGTTGCAGAACTGCGGGAGAACGAACCAGCCTGAGCAAGGGCCTCTTGGTCTTTGTGAAATGACTCAAGAGCCCCAAAGGGAGGGGAATTGAGGCAGGGAGGCTGGAGGCAGTGATCCGGCTCCACCCTCAGTCATTTAGCTGGCCTGGGCTCATGCGTGGAAGAACCACTGGAGGGGAGTTGCACTGAAACAAACTAAACTTCTGGGGCCTGATTCCCAGCTCTCCTGGGTTCTGTGTTTGTGCAGCACCTTCAAGGGTGGCAGAGTTCCTTTCCTGCAAACGGGACAGGAGCAGGCCCGCACGTCTACCCATCACACCTCAAGGCAGTGATATCATAGTCATACGAATCCCACACTTGGCTGGGTTCAGAGGGCTGGCCAGCATTGCAACTGCTGATCAGCCAGTGCTTGTGTCCGTGTCTCTGTGTTCACATGACCACAGCCCCATAGCATCAAAGCACCTGGTCAAGCAAGAATTTTACCCTCCCAGTTAACCCTGGGAGCCGTGGCTGAGCTATCCGCATCTCACAGCGGGGAACCGAGGCACACAAAAGATGAAACGGTTTGTGTAAGGATGCACAAGAAGCCAGGACAGAGCCAGAAATCAAACGCAGCTCTCCTGGGTCCCAGCCCTAGACTTTCACGGCAAGACCACCCTTGCTGTGCTTGGAGCGGAGACATGGCAGAGGTACCGGTCTGATGGGTTCGTGTCTATCGGATTCTTGCATCCTGGGTTCTAGCAGAGTGGGGATATCCCCCGGGGGGGATTCAGAGAGCTCCAGCTTATCTGACATCCAAAGCCAACCAGGGCGCCTGCAATGAAATCCACGTCCCTCTAGGGCATGGGGCTGACTTGGATCCATCAGCACATCCAAGTTGCACCAGGACAGTCCCAGACTGGAGTCTCTCTGCCCAGCAGTGAGAGGAGTTTAGCAGATTAGCCAGAGGGATACTGCTGTCACCACGTACCTCTCAGCCTCGCTTGCGTCTGCCTGGCCTTCCCCGGCTCAGCTTCCGGAGGGAAGTGTTGAGCAAATCCGTTGGCGCGGTGGCAGCCAGGGGCTCGCAGGGGAATATCGAGCCAGAGCAGGGAGAGGGCTGGGCCACGGTGCCCAGTTCTGGCGGCCACCCTTCGCAAAGGACTTTGACAAACGGGAAAGGCCACAGCAAAGAGCCATGAGGATGAGCCGAGGTGTGGGAAACCGGCCTGACTGCAAGGAGCCTCACTCAGTCTGCTTTGTTTCCCCAAGAAAAAGTGAAGAGGAGACTTGATCATGGACTGCACGTGTCTACGTAGGGAGGAAAGGGCTTAGAGCAGAGAGGTCTCTAATCTGGCAGACACAGGTCACAAGAGATCCCAGGGCCCGAAGCTGAAGCTAGACACATTCAGTTTAGAAGTGAGGATGGAAATTAACCATCGGAACGACTCACCTGGGATGTGGCAGAGTCTCTATGCCTTGGGGGGTCTCTGTTTCCAGCCCGGATGCTTCTCTACGATGTACAGTCCAGCCCCAGCAGGAGTTCTAGGCTGGCTTCGGGACTTCCTGGCTAACAGTCTCCCGTCTGCGTGATACAGAAAATCAGACCGGTCCCTTCCGGCCTTAGAAATCTGTGGTGGTGAGTGGGTGGCACAGAACCGGACACAGTATGCCAGAAATGGGCACACTGCTACGGGGTAGTGGCAATATCCCTTAGGGAGGGACTATCTCCCACCGCCTGGGCTGGCCCACCAGAGATTTCCCCATGTGGCCTGTGGTTCTGTGGCTGACATGAACTCACTGGGATGGGTCTGAAAGCCTTGGGCTTTGGCAGGGCTCTCTGAGTAGGCGCAAGGGTGGGTGCCACGCGGGGATGAGATGGCTTCATTGTCAGCATGGCTCAGCACAGCAATGAAAGCAGGGCTAGCTGCCCAGGGCAGGTCGCCCTCGGGCCTGGTCTCTCCCGGGTTCCCTCGGGGATTCATGTGCATAAGCTAGACACAGCGGGCCCAGCTCGGACCTCAGCGGCACCGGTGTGAATCAGAAGTGGCTTCGCTGAGGCCAGCGGCCCCGAGTCTAGGGATGGGCTGAGTCACCTTCAGGACAGACCCTGGTGGCTGGAGACGGCTAAAGTGGCGTCAGGCCATGTGCATGGCTTCCTGACGCTGGCCTAGCTGTGGGCTGGTTCATTCCGGGAGGGCTCCAAGGGCTGAGCCGGCAACCACGAACACAACCCGTACTCCCTTTCCTGGCCACGTGTGCTGGGGGACAGCCACCCTCGGAGTCAGCACTGGAGCCTGTTTGCACTGAGAAGCTACGGCACGGGGATAAATGGCCCAATGGGGCTAGACAGGGTGAATGAGAGCAGGAGCAGACCCAAAGTATGGCTGCAATGAAGGCGATCCACTGCTGCCTACAAGGCTGGGGCTATGACTGGTTTCCCTACAATAAGCATGTTCCACCTAAAGCAGGGAGGTCAGATGCCACGGTGATGAGGAATGCCTAGATAGATACAGAGAGGGGTGTGTATGGGATAGATCGAGAGAGAGAGGAGAGACAGAGAGAGAGAGAGGTGTGTATGGGGATAGATAGATAGATAGATAGATAGATAGATAGATAGATAGAGAGGGGTGTGTATGGGGATAGGTTGATCGATAGATCAATAGATAGAGAGAGGGGGGTGTACAGGGATAGGTCAATCGATCGACAGATAGATAGAGAGGGGTGTGTATAGAGAGAGAGAGAGAGGTGTTGTGACGAAGTGGGACTATTCTTAATGTTTCCTCTGAATAGTGTGGGGGTGCCTCAGTTTCCCCTAGGCAGTTCTTAAGTATCTAGGTGGTGGGGTAAGGGTGTATGATCATTGCAGAGCCCTAGAGGGCAGGTGATTGCAGTGGTCTGGACAAAGAGAATGGCCAACACCCTGTTTCCCGGCAACTGATGGCCTGGGCCCTTCCCCCCTGCAAGGTGAGAGCTAAAGGGTTGGAGAACAAAGGAAACAGGTGACCTCCTGGCCCGGGAAAGGAACAAAGCGCAGAGGAGGAGGGGGTGGAGAGAGTTTCAGCTTGGGGCTGGCTGGGGAGGAGGAGTGAAGTGCAGACAGGGTTGTCTGGCTCACTGCCCCCCCCCCCAAATGGACCCGGCTGAGGGGTCCTGTTCTCTGCACCTACAAGCTCTGTGTTAGACCATGTTCCTGTCGTCTAATAAACCTTCTGTTTTACTGGGTGGCTGAGAGTCACGTCTGACTGCGGAGTTGGGGGGCAGGACCCTCTGGCTTCCCCAGGACCCCACCTGGGCGGACTCGCTGTGGGAAGAGCACAGAGGGGCAGAGGATGCTGAATGCTCCGAGGTCAGTCCCACGAAGGGGGAAGCTGTGTGAGCTGTGTGTCCTGAAGACAGGCTGCTCACAGAAAGGAGACTTCCCCAGAGTCCTGCCTGGCTTCATGGGGAGCAGTTCCAGAGCATCACCCAGGGACTCTGTGACAGGTGTGTATTGGGATAGATAGATAGATAGATAGATAGATAGATAGATAGATAGTGTGTGTCTGGGGATAGATAGATAGATAAGAGAAGCGGGGTGTCTGGGGATAAGAGAAGGGGGGTGTATGGGGATAGATAGATAGATTGTATGGAGAGAGAGAGAGGAAGATAGATAGGGTGTATGGAAGGGGGGGGAAGGGGGGGACAGATAGATCAGCAATCTCTCTGTATTATGCAAAGGATTCAGGCAGCCTGTGGGGCTAATGTCTTCTGGTCCCGACGGGGCACTAGCTACAGAAGAAAAATCTCTTGGCTCTTTGCCGCTGTGGGCTGGTGACAAGCCCGGTGCCGTCTGTGACAAACAGCACCTCGGTGAAGAGGAGGCGATGGCAGAGAGCCTGTGTGTGATAAGTGCGAGGAATGTGATGCGGCATCTAAAGCAAAGTCCATCTCTGCCACATGCAAAGGCTGGAAGGTGCCAGGTGTCTCCAGAGGTTGGAGCCGTTTGTAGTGAGTGTCAAAGGCGCTTGGCAGCAGCCTGGGCTGCACAGAGGGTGGAGGAATTGGTGGGGAGAGCTGATGGCCTAATAATCCCTGGACTAAAGCTAACGGGGCAGCCCCTCAAGGGGCATAAACGGCGGGAGCTCCATTAAGAGCCTGTTCACACCAGCTGAGGACCCGGTTCATCGGCAGGTGGGAGAGGCGGGAGAAGACGTGTCTCGCACTGTGGTGGGGCACGGAGTGGGGTGGGGTGGCGCAGCAGGGAGGGGGGAGCGTTGACCTGGGAATGCGTCAGGGGAGTTTCACTGGGGGTGGGAGACCTGAGAGCCTGTACCCTGAGCCAGGAGCGGGAGGGGGAGAGGTAACACCTCTGCCCGGGAAACTGGACAAAGGCTGTAGGAGAGAGCCTGCTGCGGGGACCGGGGGGGAGTTGGTTTCAGTTTTGGGTTGGGTGTGGAATGCAGGGAACCCCAGGGCTGGGGTCTAAGCTCCCTGCCCCCCAGAAGGACTTGACTGAGGGGTCCTCGTGGTATCCACAAGCTCTGTTTTAGACTGTGTTCCTACTGTCCAATAAATTTTCTGTTTTACCGGCTGGCTGAGAGTCACGGTGAATTCCAGGAAGAGGGGTGCAGGGCCCGGACTCCCCTACACTCCATGACATATACTGCAGCATCCCGTACGGACAAATGCTTTGCCTTCCCACCAGACGTTGCTTTGGCTTGCATGGAGACCGCAGTCACGGTGCCAACCTGTGACTCAAGAGACCAGTGTTCAGTTCCCTCTCCCTCTAGCTCCTTTGGGCAAGTCACTCACACTTAGATCCTCCAAGGCAGTGGTTCTCGACCTGTTTATCATTGTGGGCCGCAAGCTGAGAACCACAGCGCCCTCCCCCAAAACTGCCCACAGAGCGGAGCCAGGAGCGGAGCCCGGGCGCGGGCCGGGCAGCCGGGACATCTGGGTGGCCAGACCGCAGAGCCCGCTGCACAGTGCGGGGCAGCAGCTGGACCGCGGGCCCCCACCGCACAGGACCGGGCAGCAGCCGGCAGCTGGACCCCTGTCTGTGCCAAGGGCAGACAGTCCCCTATGTAGAGTCATGTCGGACTCGGTGGTGCTGGTGACCACGCTGTGACACCGGACGGCGTTTCTGCGTGCAGCACGCTCTTTGCTCGGAGACAGCGTGCCCGGAACAGCGCCCAGGTGCACACAGCAAGCATCTGCGGATGCTCTGATAGTCCGCAACTGCTTCTGTTATGAGGCCTGCACAGGACGTTGGCACTAAGCAAACGTGTGGCTGGTAAATCCAGACCTGAGGTTTCCTTGCAATGCAGGGACAAGCACCTAGCTGGCTACGGAGATGGGCAGCCCTAAGTACCAAAAAGGCACAAAAAGCAAAGGCAAAAACACCTTCCTGTAGCTCGACTGGTAGATTGAGGGCACTCAGAGCTAGCAGGGACCTGGCCTCACATCTAACATTCATTAAGTGCTTTCTCAGATCCACTTGAGAGCCTGAAACCTGCTATTGGCACTCACCCTGCAGATATTTTCAAAGCAGCTCAACACAGGAATCACTCTGGTGGCCCGTGCCAAGTGCAAGCTGGCAGTGAGTCCCATGCAGAATACGGGCGTCTTTATTAACGTGACTGCACCTACTGACGGGGATAACTCACTAGATGTCGTAGGAGAGCTCCAGATTTAGGCTGTGCCTTGAGACACATCCCGACAGAGTGATAACACAGCCCCATTATGCTTGCCAGCCTCAGCTGGATCACTCACCCACCCTGCACTTCCGCCTGCTGGATGCCAGCTCATGCCACCGGGCAATTAAACTCTGAGTGGATGACACGACGGAGCTCCCCTGACAGATTCTGGCCAGTTCCTTTCCAGGTTCCTTCGCCTCCTCTTTGGCACTGTCTCCGAACAAGAGAAGTCCCAGTCCCAGCACGAGACTGAAGAGGCAGATGAAGGATTTAATGGGGTTGCGGATGCTGCTGGGTTTCTTTGCTGTGGCCGCTAGGCTGGGCTCCCCCTCCAATGAACTGCATGGCCTATTCTCCCAGTCCTTTCCTGCACTCAGCCCAGTGCTGTCACTACATGGCACTGGTATTTCCTCTCTGCTTTGCCACAGGGTGGGCTAGGTCCTTGAAGAGGGAACTGGTCCCGCCCAATGTGCCACATGAACAGCCTTGATGGGGCCTGGTAGAGAGCAGCTGGTCTCTCTAAAGAGCCAAAGGGGAAGAGGAAACAACTAGAGGAAGCCAGGGACCAAGGGACTCCTGCAGGTAGAGCTGGGGTGCGGGGCTGCCGAAAGCCGGGAAGAACCAGAGTGAAACGGGAAGTTGTTTCTCCTCGTGGGAACACGGGACAAGCCCCAGGACTGAGTGCTGTGACTTGTGTCTCAATAAACTAGACCCAGAAGGGACGGACTCTGAACTGGGGGAGTTTATTTAAGGAGTCCTGGAGAAGGTAAACTGAGGTAGGGTCTCTGCAGCGCGACCTCTGGC
The DNA here is from genome assembly GCF_965140295.1 of Lepidochelys olivacea. NCBI lineage: Eukaryota > Metazoa > Chordata > Testudines > Cheloniidae > Lepidochelys > Lepidochelys olivacea. The sequence goes on from NC_140427.1 coordinate 21,390,029, forward strand.
CGCAAGAGGGTGGCAACTGCCCTGTTACAAGGTGGTTCAATTCCCACCAGGGCCCTGGCGGGGAAAAGCCAGTTGCATTATGGGAAAGGGCCATCCCACCCTCTGTGTTTGCTGCACAGTGACTATGCAGGATGCAGCCGGGGTTTCCTTGTGGGCTGACAAACAGTGTAGCCTTCACTAGCCCTCCCAGGAGCCCTTCTGCTCAGCCACCAGCGTCTGGAGCAAAGCCGCAGGGGAGGGAGCTGGAATGCACGTGCCTTTGTCGCTGGATGGCTACATGTGACAACAGATCTGAGTCCAGGGCCGGGACAGCAGGGGCTGTGGGTCGGGATTGAGGGGCACCGTGAATGGGAGCTGTGAGGCTTTCTTGGGGCATCCAGAACTGTAAGTCACCCTGTTACCCTCGGCCTTAGCAAACGCGGGGTTTGTTGATGCTAAACGGTGTGTCAGCTCCCTGCCCACCCCAGTCTGTTAGCCAGCCCAACACTGGTACCACACGGGGCCCCCGGTTCCCAACCCCCTTGGGAGAGCATTCCTATGCAGCCCCTGTCGCTGGCTGCCCACAGAGTTACCACGCCCACTGTCTCCAAAGACACAGCGTTCACAGCAGCCTGCTGGCTCAGCTGAGGACATCACCCCCCTTTAGGAGAACAGCCAGGAGACGAATTTACAGGAAAACAAGACTCCGGGTATGAATAAAGAACAGAGATTTCAGTGACACCAAGCAGAGATCATGGAAGCGGAAAATTGTTACAAATAAAACAAAAGAATCCCAGCTCCTAGTGACTAAAATGTGACAGGCCACAATCCTTGTCCAAGATCAGTTTCTTACCCACAGCAGCCTTTCAGCGCCACCCACCCTGCCCCATCCCCGTTCATGCAATGCAAAGAGCGCCGGGCTCTTTGGTCCCTCCGTGATGGATCCAAAATGTCTTTTTGCTTCTCCTTATATTCCCTAAAGTTTCTAGTTAGGATCAACCCTGGGGGTTCAAACTCCAGGGTCTTCCCCTGCTGATTTCACATACTCTTGATTGATAGTTTGTTTCTCCTATATACCTCCAATGCAAATGAACTGCCCATTGTGTCGGGCATCAGCATGCTCGAGTTACACGGGAGACAAATAAACCTGTTTCTCCCTTTATTTGGTGACAGACTTGATGAGCCCTGCGACTGCACTGTCTTAGGTGGCGTGAGTTTGCCAGGCCTGACGAGAGTAGCGGACACAGAGCGGTGAACGAGCAGCGGGCTGGGCCTGCAGGGGGCGCTGCGGGTGAGGCGCGAGGGGCATCGGCAGAGCCGCCTGCTCTGCCCCGTGATGCGATGAGCCCTGTGACGTACACGCCAGCCAGCGATAGCCAAACCCCACTTCACGGGCTCAGGGCTGTGGGTACTGTCCCAGCTCCCTGTGCTGGCCTCTCCGGGGTGCCCCGGCCCTGCTGTTGTCTCCTCCTGGGTGCTGACTCCGAGGGGAACCGGGGCTCCGCTCCGGCACTCCCAGGTACGGTGCAGTGCGGATGGGGAAGCACTGGGAGATGCGTGGCAGATAACACAGAGAGGGCAGCTCCCAGCCCAGGGGCAGGACGCCTCCCGCAGGGACGGCCAGGGAGAGGCGTCACCTCTCCCTGCAGTGATGCCGGTGAAGCTTCCACCCTGTCTGACTCTGTTATCCCGGCCCCACCAAGACCCCAAACGCGGCTTCGTTAGAGCTGTACCACAGCGCCTCCTGTTGGTGTCTGTCTTGCACCGAACTCCTCCACCCGGCCAAAGTCTCTTTATTGTGCAAAGGCTCCTGGGGAGTTGGCAGCAGGGAGGTTCCTGCCCAAAGTTTGCAGGATGCCGGCATGTTCAGAGAGGGGCACGTGGAGGGGCCCGGTGTCCTCCAAGCTGCTACGTCCCTCCAGAAGCTGAGGGGCAGCACTGGGTGGGGAGAGGGACGGTGGGCGGGGAGCGTTCTGAGCTGGGGCTAGGGGCTGGGCTAGCTTAGGGAACTCAAGCCCTCGCTGCCCCTCCGCCACTCCCACGCTAATCCAGGAGCTCCTGCCCTGGAGCAAACGGAGATCCAGCTCGGGCGATGTCTTGTCATTGCCAATGACCTGCAGCAGGTGCTCCAGCCGGAGCACAGTGCATTTGACCTTTGCTCAGCGACGCAGTCCTCTCGCTGGTAGGAAAGATGCAGAATCCCTTCCTGACCCCGCTTGGTGATTCGCCTCCTCCCTGGAGCAGGAGGAGTGATGGTTGTAGTGCAGCTTCAGCTGCTATTTTTATTCAGAAACTGTTTCTTGGATCTGCTCAGGAAGCTTTTTGCCTCCATGACATCCTGCAGCAGCCAGTTCCGCAGGTTAAGCAGACAGTGTTAAATGTACCTGCCTGGGTCTGTTACAGGCTTGCAGGCTTTTATGTGCTCATTGTCCCAGCTTCCTGGGTTCCAGTCCAGGGATTTAAACATTCATCCTGTCACGCTCATGGGCTGGACGGCCACTTTCCAGCGCAACCTGAGCAAGGGGCAGTGTGCAGCCATGTCCCAGGAGCAGGGCCAGGACCCCATTGTGACTCTGAGATTCACAGTCTCACACTTCCCCATTGCTGCAGCGAGCAAGGAATCTGCTGCAGCCTTACATCATCCCCGCTCTGCCTGGATCTGGGGCAAGGGCAGGTGCTTTGGAAGGGGCAGAGCCGGTGAACTGCTCAGTCCCCGCCCATCCGCTTGCTCTCTCCCCTGTGCTGGACAAATGCACAAGAGGTGCACCGCTCAGCCTTCTGAGAGACTCAGATTCTGTACTAAAGGGACCGTATGAGTCCCTAGACACGCTGTGGCACGACACGGCCGGTGTGTATGAGGTCCGTGACTAAGACATCAGGGCAAAGCTCCATTCAGAAAAAAAAGCAATGCGAGGTATTATCCTAGCCCAGGCTGCCTGGCTTCCATCCGATCTGTGGGAGACTCAGGAGCCCAGGGCAGCACTGACCCAGGAAGCCTATGGCAGGGATTGCTCCATGGCAATCCTGTGAGGTCAGCGAGTTAAAAATCTTCTTGCCGCTAACCAGAATTGTCCTATTTATTCTATTCTCCCACACAGTTTAGGTTAAGCCTCCCTGATGGGTGTTTAATTTAGATTTATCACAGGCCATTATGGCATGTTCAATAAATTCCAGATGATTATTAAAAACGTAAGTGTTGAGGTTCATCATCTCTGATTAGCCACCTCTACAGCTGTTACGGGATAGATGTACCGACCCTGGCAGGGAATCATAGAAGATCAGGGTTGGAAGAGACCTCAGGAGGTCATCGACTCCAATCCCCTGCTCAAAGCAGGACCAATCCCCAACTAAATCATCCCAGCCACGGCGTTGTCAAGGCAAGCCTTAAAAACCTCTAAGGGTGGAGAGTCCACCACCTCCCTAGGGAACCCATTGCAGTGCTTCACCACCCTCCTAGTGAAATAGGGAGCACATTGGGAGTCCATCATTTTAGATCTATCCCTGAGTCCTCCTGTTCCTTCCACTAAACCTAATGAAGCCTTCAGTAAATTCGTATCTACTGCAAACTGTGTTACAGCTCCATCTAGTAGCTGGGCTACTAGTAGATAGCCTCGCACTGCTGCCAGCCGATGGAACTGCTCCTGCGGCTCTGGATGTAGAGATCTATGCATTGTTCCTGGGCTCCAATTCTGGGTCTCAGAGACCTGGGACCTGACTCTTAAAGGCCTCACAAGCCAAAATAACTTCAGGAGGGATGTTTAACCTTTATAATCTGTGTCAGACAACATAGCGGTTCACTCCATGAGTGCTGAGTCCAGGCCAGGACTTAAAGCCTGTGTGTAGAGACTGAACAGTACAGTCTGGGAGCTAGCGAGGACCACAGGGTCTATCCGTGTCCAGCTGCCTCAGTCAAGAATCTACCCAATGTTTGTTACTGCTGAGTTCTATTTCTTCCCTCCCTCGGGAGACAGCACAGATACTGGGTACTGGGAGTTAGTGGCATTTGAAGGCCTAAGCAATAGGGTTCGGGTCAAAAAATGAACCGGACAGTGCAAGTTTAGTAGCTGGGTCTGGTAGCCTGAGGGAGGGTTTGTCAGATGGAAATTGTACCATTGTTGGAAGCCAGCAGATAGCATGATTATAGGGAGTCTTACTGTTCTGTCTAACTGAATGTGTGGGCAGTGAGATCTTGGAGAAGAGCTAGTAGTTAGAGGTGACACAGTTCTCCTTAGAAGCTGAATACATCCGCAGGAAAGTCGGCTCTCCCTGCCTCAGCCCTGGCTGGCTGGCTCATTTCCTAGGTGTGGTGCTGCTTCCCACCGGTTGTACCCACACAAGCAGAATGAAAACGTTGCATCTAACCAGAGCTAGCGCATAGCATCAGGAGCCCTGCAGAAGCAGCCTAAGAGAGGGCAAGGGGAGGGGACAATGGACTCTGCAGGATGGATTGGAAGGGATGAACCACCCTGAGGAGCTGAAGTCATTCAAACAGCACCTGACCTCATTTCCAGAGTGCCCTCACTCCTTCGGTTGGGGATTGGCCCAGGGAGCAGCCACAGGCAGGCTGAAGGAGAAGCCTAGATTCCACGCAGCGAGCATGGCATGGGTGCCAGGCCACCCCACAGAGACCGGGATTCACCCCAGTGAGCTCCCACCACACCCAAGCACCAGGGGCAGGAAGTAGCCTGCATGGGGCAATTTGTCCACATCTTTCCTGAAGTGAGGGGCTCAGAACAGGACACAGGACTCCAGCTGAGGCCACCCCGGTGCCAAGTACAGCAGGACAATGACCCCCCTGTCATACATACGATACTCCTGTTCACACACCCCAGAATGAAATCAGCTGTTTTTGCAACTTCCCCACATGGTTGGCGCCTGTTCAATGTGTGACCCACTAACCCCAGATCCTTTTCAGCAGCGCTGCCACCCAGCCAGTCCTACCCCAGGTTGAAGTTGGGCCTGTGATTTTTTTCCTTTCTAAGTGAAGTCCTTTGAACTTGTCTTTCTTGAATTTCATCGTGTTGATTTCAGACCAGTTCTCCAATTCGACACGGTCATTTTGCATTCTCCTCCTGTGCTCCAACGTGCCCGCAACCCCTCCCAGCTTGGTGTCACCTGCAAATTCGAGAAGCAGACCCTCCACTCCATTATCCAAGTCATTAATGTAAATATGGACTCATACTGGACCAGGACTGAGCCCTGCAGGACCACACTAGACACACCTTCCCAGTATGACAGCAAACCATTGATAACGACTCTTTGAGTACGGCTTTTCAACCCGTTGTGCACCCACCCGATAGTAATTTCACCCCGCCCACACCTCCCTTGCTTGCTTATGAGAAAGTTATGGGGGTCTGTGTGAAAAGCCTGACTAAGATCAAGGTAGATCATGTCTACTGCTTCCCTCCCATCCAGTAGGCCAGTGACCCTGTCAAAGAAGGAATCAATGGGCTGGAACCCAGGGCTCAGCCACTAACGGACCATCTCTCCCATTTGATTTTGCTTTCCACTGATCAGCAGGTAAAAATCAAAAGCCAGCAGCAGAGGAAAAGCTGGAGGCTGAACAGGCCTGTGGGCCACTGCGACACCAGGAACCCAAAGCCTGGCTGGGGAGAGAGTGGGCGTGTGGGCTGCTGATGGGCCGCACCAGTGCCACGCGATCCTGCCCGCGCCATATGGAGAGTGGTGGCCCGGGCAGGCAGAACGGCCACTGGATCAAACTGCAGGGAGTTTGTTCTGCTCCAAAGGGTTCTCCCAATGCCTCAGGACTTTCTGGTTCCCAACCAGAGGTGAGTTCTTCGCATCGGGAACAGCCATTGGCCTTCGCTAGAGTCTCCAGGGGGCCACAAAACCACAGACGATTATTCTGCCACCCACACTGGATGGCTTGTGAAATGGCCAGAGAACGCCTGTTCTGTTTTCACACTGCATATTGGGCTCTCGGCAAATCACCAGACTATCAGCAGCTGACGTGCTAAGTTCTCTCTTTTCTTGTGTAAGAAAGGAGGGGGGTTACTGGAGGCCACACGATGGCACTATTGAAGGAATTCTTACAAGTGCTGTTTAACTGAGTGAATAGGCGTTGGAACCTTTTAGAAGTGTGCATTGTTAGCTGCGGTGCAGTTCTTCGTAGGAGCTGGGTGCATCACCGGTAAAGTTGGTTCTCCCCACCTAAGTCTCCCTGACTTGATCATTTCTCAAGTGCACTGGTCCTGCCGACACGCTACACATGCAAGCAAAGCAAAGTGAGGACACAGAGTTGGAAACGTGACAGGAGTGGGGCCAGATCTCACATTCTCTGGTCCCCATTTATGTCCCATCCCACCCAGGAGGAAGAAGAGATGAGTGAGAGGAGAATGGGAAGAAGGGAACAAAGGGAGGGTAAAGCAGGGTAAGGAATGTCCACACCAGTGCACAGCTCCTCTCCACAAACACCCCCACACCTACACCAATATACATACACACACCCCAGCATCCACAAACACACCAAGACACACACCTACCAACGCACACCCTGCAAATGCATGCAAACTCATGCACAGAAGCACACCAACACACATACATTGAAAGATACACAAAGGCACCTCCATGCATGTCCACACTCCTGCACACACAAGCTCGCACTACGCACAGAACACCCCCAAGCAAACACAAATGCCTGCCTACCCAGGAGCACCCTTGCGGCATGTGTGGGACAGTAGAGGGTGTGCACTCAAACACACGCTGTCAGCAAACCCTTGTTCCCTCCCCTACAATCCTGCTGGGCGTCTGATGATGCCAGAATGAAGCATTAAAAGATGACAGAGGGGAGCCAGATGCTGAGCCAGAGCCTGGGTGGCAGCTCCCCCCGCTCCCGCCTTGATATACACAGAGCGATTGGTCCAGGAGAGCAGAGGCATCTGATCACACCTACCATGGCTGCTGGGCACTTGGCCTTCAGCTTGGTGTGCTGGCACCAAGCCCCAGGCCCTAGTTTCTAGGACACGCTGATGGTGACTGAGCGCTACTCCAAAAGGCTCAGGGTTGGTTGGCATGTGCTTTGGAGTCTCATGACAGCCATTGGCATGGGCTGGATTTGGGGAGGACCCTACAGAACTCAGCACCCTCCTCCATAATGTCTTTTAGCTGGTCCCAGCCTCGCCTAGGTGGTGAGCTGGGCAGGCAAAGGTGGCCCTGGCTCCGGGCCCATCTGCACACCTGGTGGGTGTCTCTCCTCTTCTAGCAGGTAGTTTGGTTCCATTGTTCCCATTGGTTGACCCCACACACCTAGAACCTTTCTCAGCCAATCAGGGTGCTAGCAGTGAACTTAGAGCTGGTTGGTGCCCGAGGGGCCATTGCGGGATTGTTCATTGTATATCTGGACAGCTTGAGCGCCCGGCAGAGCAGGAGTCGAAGGGGCTTGCAGGGAGCATTTTGAGGTCGCTGCGCCCATGTGGCCACTCAGACGGAGCGGTTGGGGCTTTTCACGCGTATGTTTGGTGACACCCCAACACAGCGGGAGACTAGGCCCAGCCCAGGGTTCTGTGGAGGGAGATGCTGGGGGTGAGACATGAGACGAACCATGAAAAGCTCATGCAAGGCCAGGTGGTCCCAATCCAAAACCCACTGTGGTCTATGGAGATCCTTCCCTCAACTTCAAGGGACTTTGGATCGGGAGCAAAGTTATTAGGGATGGACGGGGCCACCTCTTCCCAGGGGTTATTTAGAGATCTCTTAGCTCAGTCTAATTCTCGAGGCCTGTTAAGTCCCTTCTGCGCCATCTCTGGTTGTTCCCTATAGTATAGAAATCGGCATAAGATGCTCTTGGAAGGAGGTAACAAACAGGTTCCATGTAACATTCCCCAGCCCTGAGCTGCTGTGATCTAGTCTCCCAAGGGAAGCGGCAGAAGCCCCAGTCACTAGAGTCATTTAAAAGCAGATTGGAAAAAACCAGGAGATTAGACCGCAAGAGAACAACCCAGTGCCGGGCTCGGCGGGTCCGTTGGTTTCCAGTTCCTCTGCTTCTAACATCATTCATTTCTGGGCTGAGGTGTGGAGGTTCGAGAGAAACCACAAGAAGAGCATCTCCCGGGGCTCTCGTCGCAGGAGGGCTCATTATTCTGCAGACACGGGAGGCAGCGACTGCTCAGCGCCCTGTTAGGATGAGCTAAGCAACTTGGCACATCTCCCACCAACCCAAAGCTATGCAGCAAATAAAGCCAGACTTACTAACGCTCTAGAAATAACATCGCATGGCATGGGGGCAGGGCGGTGGGGGTGGGGAATTCGAGGCGGCCTGAATCAATCCTGCAGCTCCAAACCCAACCTGGACTTTTAGGGGTGGGCCAGAGCTGAGAATCCAAATGTTAATTTCGTATCTTGGGCCGGTCGCTATCCGCACAGACCTTGCAAATAGGCAGCAATAATAAACGGGGAAGGCTGGGCAATCAAACCCTTGGCAAGAGACACGACGATCAAACTGGGCTTAGTGAGAGGGCTGAAAATAAGTAAGGTGTAGGTACAACCTTAGCAGTGGAGCTGCAGACGATGCCTCTGCAATATGCACATATATGCACTTGCATACGTGTAAACGCACCTACAGAATTGGGAAGAGAGCCATTCGCCCTCTTCCGGGCGGGTCTGAAATTCACAGCTGTGTCGCCTCCTCGATAGAGTGTTGAGACAAAGCGCCCCAAGCCAAGTTTGCCAGCTTGTGGTTAGGATGTGGTTAGGCCCAGCCCTGCCTAACTGGGGTTTGCAGCCCTTGGAAAGAGCCTAGGTTCAATCCGGATCAAACTGGGGACAGTTTGTGGAGGTTTCCATATGACGCCAGTGAAGAGGGGATGGTTCTGCTGGTGGGTCCCCATCACCCTCCCAGTAGCACTTACCTGGCATGGCTCAGTGGTGGGGCACTGGGTGAGAGTGCCAATGGGTGCATAAGTCCCCTCCAACCCCTGGGCATAGAGGTTAAACTCCTCCCCAGGAATAATGGGTCCATGAGGTGCCCATGTGGCATAGACCCCACTGCGAAGGCTCAGTTACGTAGCCCGGATTACGGTGCTGCCCGACAGCCATAACTGATGCCTATGCACTGAGCTTGTGCTCCATCGCCAGCATACGGCGGAAAGGCGCCCCTGAGCAAGCTAGTCCAGTAGCTACACGGCTAGCGTGGGATACCTGCTCCATCCAGCGTGCCTGCAGGTTCCCTCGCCGCCTTTGCCAGAGGGACCACTGCAAACCCATCTGCCACCATAGACGCATGCTCAGGAAAGCCTCCAACCTGTGATTTCAGACGCACAATGGGCAAGCCTACCCTGGAGGCTTCTGGGAGGGACTGCTGCTCTCCCAGGTCCCACAAAGTCAAAGTGGGACCCCACCCCCCTGGTTCAATTCTGATACCCATTTCTCCCTGCCTCTTACCTGGTCAAAACGTTCCTGAGTCCAGCCTGCACACGCTCTCCTTCACGAACGCAGGCAGTTTGAACGCTCCCAGCTCCTCTCTAGGCCGGGAGAGCCATTTTTAACCACAGCTTGCCCTGCATGTGATCAAGTTCGCTACAACCCTGTAACGGGGTGGCCCGTCCCTTTAAGGGCTAGGAGGCCTTGGGTCAGTCACCCCTGTTCAATTAGCCCCACCTGGCTACACCTGCACAGGCATGGACTTAAGAGGAACAAGGCCAGCTCCTGGGGGCTGGCTGGGGAACAGAGCAGCCAGCAGGGTGGTAGCTGAAGAGCTGAGCTCTCCTTGCTGGGTTGTCATTCTCCTCCAGAGCTGGAGAGCATTTGTAAGGGCCTGGCTCAGTTTGTATCTTAGCAGGTGGCATGAAAGGTTGATTTGTGATTTATCTTCCTCTGGGGGCTTTTCTTTCTCAGCTTCAGCCTGTCGGCTCCTCACTGGCTCCCTTCCCCCTTCCTGTAAAGCCACTTTGAGTGTGGAGACCCTGGGGAGATGGAGTGAGCGCAGGTGAGAGATTTATGGCCATCAGAGATTTCAGAGCTGATATTAGTTCAGGACTTGGACTTGTCAGGCAGGTTGGGACCCTGAAACTTCCCACAGCCATGTAGTCAGGGAGCTAATCGGGTTCCTCACTTAGCCTGGGGTGGAGATTCCCTGGCGATTCTAGGATGGGCACCCAAGGCGGCATCCTGCTGAGATGCTGGGGCGTGGTCCCCTCTCCCACTCATCCCAGCGTGAACGCGGCAGCGATGCCAGGTGCCCTGAGAATGCTGGAGAGATGGGGTCAGATGTGGTGCCCCAAAGCTGTGGGATGTTTGGCCCACCTGAGGGAGAGCTGCTTGTGGGGTGCAGGAGTTTCCCCGCCCGCTGCATTGGGGCTGTTGTGTGCTAGCACTCAGTCTGGTCGGTTTCCCTGTAGCGGAAGGAGAACAGCAATGGGAGCTGGGCTGGGCAAGAATCCGGGAGTTCAAACCTGTTGACTCTGCAGCGCTGGGCTGGAGATCGCATCCCATCAGGACTCCAAGGGACCGCCTGGGGCCACCCACATGGCAGGCTTTAGTCCTTCAGCCACTCCAGAGCCGTTGGCCAGAGGGAAGGGCCATGGTAGAGTGGTTACCATCCCAGGGCTGCGGGTGCTCTGGACGGATTACAGGTTAGAGAGCCAGGGAGAAATAGGGTCTCGGTCTGTGTCCAGCAGCCTAGACCTTCCTGTGGTTCTGGTGTCTCCTGTAGGAGCCTGGCCCTGCTGGAGGGGGGACCCCCAGAAGAACAGCCCCCCCATTGCATCATGGCTCAAGCTGGCCACGAACACCCTGATGTCCGGGAACGGTGAAATCTGAAAACTGCAGAATAGTGCAGTGCGGTCTGGGCCCACTGCTAATTTTAGCTTCCCATTCTGCTGGGAGCCCAGAGGCCCCAGGAATGAAGCTGGGGAGGGCAAAAGCAAACTCCGAGGCCTTGCAAAGGTCCCTTTTAAAATGGGGTGAAGATCTGGGGCAAGGGAGAAGCTGGCCAATGGGGCGGGGAGATTGTCTGATAACTGGGTCTGGGGCAGGGGGTTCCAGGCCATGGGGGTGGGGAAATTGCTTTATATTCTGCAGACCCCTTTGCCTGTCCCTTGGGTCCCAGGATCCTCCGGTCTGTTGTTCCGGGGCGACCTGCTGCCTCCTCCAAGTGACCTCTCCACTGACAGCTGGGGCTGTCGGCCACCACCATCCATCCAATCACGGCAGAGCTGTCAAACTTCCCTTTTTCAGCTACCAGGTATCTGACCAAGTTGCCGATATCGCTGACTCTCTCTTCCTCTCCCGGGTTTGCTGGCGATCTTGCCTGATAGCAGGAGTATTGGAGTGGAGTTGCTCCGCGTCTGGCGAGCCATGTGCCTGCCCACAGCTGTCCTAGGGTCTTGGTCATTGTCCTTTTTAAAAGTTCATCCTCATCAGTGCTAGTTTGGTTCTCCCGCTCATTGCTAATGTTCCTCTGTAACACCAGCACTCAGCCACTCTGCGTGGCCGGTCGGTGTCCAGTTCCCCCGGCCCTGCGGAGGGGTGACCAGATGTAGCACTTCGGCAGTGTGCTGCAGATGTGCCCTTGTAACTCTAGACAACCTGGAAGTCGGTGTCTGTCTGTCTCTCTCTCTCTCTCAAGTTCTCTCCCAGCACTGGCTTTGCTAAGTGACCATGAGCCTTTCCTGTGCCTCAGTTTCCCCACCTGTAAAATGGAACCAGTAAGGCTGTGTAATACTCCGGGCTGCGAGGTGGCAGTACCCTTCTGTAGACTGACCTGCGTCTCCAAAAGGCTGCATCCCCTGACAACGTCTTTGCTCTGCACATGGCCGCATCCTGCATTTACGTTCAGGGCGGAGACGTGATAATTTCACAATTAAGTAAAACCTATCAGTCCTGCAGCCCCCATCGAAGACATCATGAGGGCCTCATTCCCACAGCACAGGGTGTCCAATGAACCTAATTACAGCAGCTATTTATAATGGGGAGGTTAGCTTGGCAACCAGAAGGGCTAGGAATGGCATTAAAATACATGAATAAAAGCTTAGATGCTGTAGAAAACGTAGCCACCTTTGGCAAAGAGTCTGAAATTATCCAGCCTATCTTGCCTCTGGGGTTAGGAGAGCTCTCCATGCATCAGCGGCAGCGTGATGTGCTTGTATTGTATTCGGGTAGCACCAGGGAGCAGGTCCCCACTGGGCTCGGGGCCGTACAAACACAGAACAAAAAGACAGCCCCAGCCCCAGGAGCTGCCGATCCAGGTATAAGCCACCAGATGCGTCCAGGCCGAGGGAGGGGGGCTAAGAACCGATGCCTTGTCCCCGTGGGATGCCGTCGCTGTCTGCACAGCACACGTTGCCTGCCCTTCATGTTAGACTGGCTGTGCGTTGTCCCGCGGGGGGCCTTCCCCTGACGTTCGGCCTCTGCGTCTCCCCGCAATAACCTCCTTGGTCAGTACACTGAATAACTCCCCTCCTTCTCTGGGCTCTTCGGGCAGCCTCCTGCGGTTTGTCTTGCCAAGCTAAATAGATTCAGCTTGTGGAAGTGAGCTGTGTGATCCAGTGGGGGGGGGGGGGGTCTCACAACCCCCAGCCGGATCACAGCCGGGGCCAAGGGGTCCTGACCACCCCAGTGTTCTCATTTTGATAAACGGAAGGGGGTTCCAGCTAGATGCGTGTGTGTGGTGGGGGGCTTCTGGTTAAATCCCAGTTAGATGGCACAGGGATCCCAGCTACATGAGAGGGGCAACCCAAGTAGAGATCCTGGCTAGCTGGGAGGGCGATCTCAGCTAGATGCCAGCTCAGTGTGAGGCGGGTCTGGGGATGGAAAAAGTTGGGACCCACAAGTGTCAGTCATTCCCCCACTGCCCTGACTTGATTTCCCCCCTTCCCCAACATCCCTTCCCAGGTAATGAGGTGCCCAGGGATCACTGCCCGGGGTGGGGGTCCCTGCAGAGCTGATGGGGGGTGGCTCTGCTCCCCACACTGGGATGTGGTCCCTCTGGTGAGCAGGCCCCTGCCAGCAGAGGGTAGCTGGAGCAGAAGGCACAGCTCTCTCACCACTCTCTTCCTGAGCATTTCTGAGCCCCCCCAGCGAGCGCTGGTCCCTGGCAGGATGGGGACACAGCCAGGTTCCTGGTGCAGTGTGGGGGCGAAGGCAGCTCTCTGCCACCCGGATTCTGGAGCCTCCCTGAGGTTCCTGGGCTGCTGAACATGCTGGGCTCCATCACTTGACCTAGCCCCGAGGGCCGGACACGTGCGATGCATCGGACCAGCCCTGCAGAGCTCTGAAGGGCAAACAGGCCCAGAGGTCCAGCAGTACCCCACCCCTGCAGCCCTTTCCTCCGAGGAGCTCCCAGCACAGGCCCGAACGAAGCCCCTCGACAACCATCGCCTTCCATGTTCCTGTGGGGAAAGTGAGGCTCAGAGAGGTGAAGTGGCACAGTGAAGCAGTGGCAAAGGCAGGGATGGCACCCAGTGCGAAGGGTGGCTGGGCGGCCCAGATCAGTATGCTGCACAGCTTGACCCAGCCGGGGGCGGGAGGGCTAGCCGCGGGGACCAGCGCATGATGCAGTGCATTGCCTTCATGGGATGAAGCTTTTGGAGGCTGATTCCAATACCCTCCTCCTGCTCCGTCTTCCTCTCGATCCTCCTCTTTCCCTGTCTCCTTTGCCCCTCGATCTCATTCCTCTTTTTCCGCCACCTCCTGCTCCTCTGCAGAGGCTGGGGCATCGCTACTCTCCAAGGCAGTAGGGCAGGGAAATTGAATCATTGTGTTTAGACGGGGCACTCGATGGGCAGAGGATTTGGAGTGGCTCTGCCCCTTTAAGAGGAGATGCTTTGCAGTGCGGGGAGCCCATGCAGAGCTTGGCACGAGAGCCAGGCTATTGTCCTCTGCATCACAGGGTAGCCAGGAAAGCTAGTGCCCAGCTTAGCCTCCCCCGCAGCATGGCCAGCTCTTGAAAGCTGCTAGAGAATTCGCAGGACTGGAGGCTGCAAGGGGAGCGAATGACGGGCTGCAGCGGGGGAAGAGCCGGCTGGTGTGGGGTGAACCCTGCATCTGGAGGAGACCTCTTGGCTCAGCAATGGGCGGCTGGTCCCTCCAGGGGCGGGGGAGCAATGTGGGGTGACGGCCAGGGGACTGAGGACCCCAGGGGCCACTCTCACCCCAGCAGAGGGAGGACCTCCTGGGGCAGGACAGCAGCCCTGTTGCTGGAATAGCGGGGGGTGAAATCCAGGACTGAATGCACATGGGCTTGTTGTTCCCCACTCGTGCCACTGGGGGATGCTGGCATGCTGTCCGAAGTGGAGGGCAGCGGGTGGGCTGTGGTGCCTCGAGGGGTGGGGGGGCCCACTCGCCGCGAGGCCGGAGGGCAGCGAGGCCAGGGATGTACTCGGAGGAGCAGCAGGGATGGCCAGGGCTCCTGGTGGATGAGGCCCATTCAAGCAGCTGTCAGAGTCCAGCTGAATATGTTGCCCATCTATGCAAGGGGGAGGGTGGGCGGCTCCCTGCATGGCCATCTGGCACCAGCGAGAGGAGGGAGACGAAGCTGGGCAGGAGCATTTCTCTCTCAGCTTGTGGCATGTGCTTTAACCCCACAGTTCCCAGCTGAGGCCCCAGCACTGACTAGAACACCTTGGCCTTCTCTATGCTGAGAGCCCAGAGCCCCTTGGGAAGGTCCCTACGGCACCCTGGGAAACAGCCATCGACATCCCCATTGGGGGAACTGGGGCACGGGGAGGGGAACCACTTGCTCACAGTCCCTGTGACAGAGCCAGAAATAGAACCCAGGAGTCCTGCCGTGCCACCCCCTGCTCTGACCACTAGACGGCACTCCCGGAAGCGGTGAGGCTGGGTTTGCTGTGGTGAGCGCAGTGCTGGGCCCTTCCCTGGACCCAGAGGGATCTCCCCCTGTGCCATCAGCTCTGGGACGTGGGCTGCTCTATTGCTCTCATCCACCCTGGCCTGCTCCTTCCACTGCAGCTGCCCAACCTCCATCTCTCTGCCTCCGCAACTTCTCCCGCCTCTCCTTCCCCCCGCAGTCCCTTGCCCTTTGCCAGCATTCCCATCCCTCTTGTCCCCTCGGAGAGCCAACCCCAGAACTCCTGGGTTTAATGACACACATAAGAGCCATGAAAAGCCACCGCCTACTGATGCCGGTGTGACCCTGTAAGCCCCTCAGTCTCAGTGTTGTACCCCTTGGCCTCCTAGACCCTTTAGTTTTCAGTACCTGTAGCTCCCAGAAGGTACCTCCTCAGTTAGCATCATTCCTCCCATTTCATAAATGGGGAAACTGAGGCACAGCAGGGGGAAGTGATTTTGCTGCAGAGCCAGGACTAGAACTCAGCACTCCCTGTTTCTGGGCCCAGGCCCGACCCATCGCATCTGTCTGTTGGGGCCTGCCTTTATTAAGACAATATCCTCATGAGCCAGGCTCTGCCCACTGAATGGGTCCAAGTGGCACCCAGCCCAGTTTCGGGTGATGGGGGAATAATCTGTCTGTGACGTTCTCCTGCCCGGTGAGTGCAATACTGGGGATGTAGATTATCGCTCGCCAGCCGGTGCCCCTTCCATTACCCCATGGCTTGCGGGTGGGCTGGGGAATGATCACGAGCCCTTCGCTTTGGATCAGACGCTGGCAGCGGTGGAAGCCAGCAGGATTGCCCGTTCCCTCCCTCGCTGGCAGGGCAGGGGACAGTCAGCGCTGGGCTGGCGGAGGGGCCCCGTGCCATGCCCAGCCCAGAGCACTGAGCTACCCTCCCTCCCGCGGCGGCTCCAGGGCTCCGGCTGCCTGGACCCAACAGAGGGACCAATTGCACAGCAGTCTCTGCAGCTCAGCGCTGGCCAGGGGCTCTTCTGCCGATGCCTGTGGCCAGTGCCCGGAGAAAGGGCTGGGGCCTGGCCCTCGCGCTGGGCTGCGGGTGGCTCTGAGAGGTCCTTCCCCTGGGGCTGGTGGGTGCCGCCCGCCTGCCCCTGCCCTCGCTCTGTCGTGCGCCCACTAACGGCTCCCGCAGGCCCAGAGGGCAACGGAGGGTCCCTCCCTGCCCCACAAGGTGCCACCGGGGCAGCAGAGGGGGCCCGCCAGCTGGGAGGGGCCAGGGCCGGATTAACCTTTTGTGCGCCCGGCGCCAAACATATTTGCGGGCCCCTTGGGAGGCAACGGAGCGTGGCGCGGGGAAGTCAGTCCCTGGAGTGAGGGGTCAGCCAGAGGCAATGGGGCATGGCAGGGGCGGCCCTGCTCCGTGGGCGCTATTTACAAACCGGTGGTTGCCAGACACACAGTGGCCTGCCCGGCCCTGTGCTGCCAGCGTGTCCCTTCCCCTCGGGGGCAGGCCCATGCCACGCCACACAGCCTCCCTATGGCCAGAGCCCCCCCGACCCACCCACAAATGCACAGCCCCCTGCACAGCACCACCCCTGCCCACAGCCCCACCACTCCTGCCCAGCACCCCCCCACACAGAACCCCCGCTCCTAGTGCCCCAACACACACAGATCCTCCCCGCCCCTCCACAGCCCAGCACCCCCCAGGCTCCCCCCGGCCCCACGCCCTGCTTCCCGGCCGCACGCACCGGCCCTGCTGGGAGGCGCCTGTGTCTGCCGGGCACAGCTGGCAGCTCAGCCAGGGCTGGTCCCGGCACCGGGAATCGCTGCGGCCCCGCAGGAGTGGTGCGATCAGCCAGGCCAGGGCCTGCCCGGCCGGGCCCCCTCACTTGGCCTGGAGGGGCCCAACCAAGCCCCCCCACTGTCTCCCCCACACACACCTGGCGGAGACGGGCCGGGCTTCTGCCCCAGTACCAGGCAGCTCAGCTCTGGGGGGACAGGTGGGGCAAGAAGAGACTGCCCGGACCTGGAGGTGCCCTGGGGTCCGGCCAGGGGGCAGAGAGGAGCGGGGGGCGGGGGGGGGCAGGGAGCAGAGAAGAGCAAGTGGAGGCTAGGGGGCTGAGAGGAGCAGGGGGGAGGGGAGGGGCGGAGAGGAGCATAGCGGGGGACAGGGGGCTGAAAGGAGCAGGGGGCAGGGGGCGGAGAGGAGTGGGGTGGGGCCAGGGGGCTGAGAAGAGCGGAGGGGGCAGAAAGGAGTGGGGGTGGGGCCAGGGGGCTTAGAGGAGCGGGGAGGGGGGTGCCCAGGGAGCAGAGAGGAGTAGGGGTGGGGCCAGGGGGCTGAGAGGAGCAGGGGGGTGGGGCAGGGGGCTGAGAGGAGCAGGTGGAGGCCAGGGGGTGGAGGTCTTGGCTGTAACCAGCTCTGCCCTTTGTCTATCTCTAGCAGGCAGGACGAGCACTGCGGATCCACCATCCCCCAGACCTGACCTCCCCTTCGGAGGTGGCTGTTTCTGGCACCCAGCGGGAGCCGGACACGTGGATCTGGGAGGCTGAGCCGTGCTTACCGCCTGGCCTGGCCTGGCTCTGTGGTTTAATAAAAACCCATTTCACCAGCCCAAGGACAGGGATTCATAAGGGGACCATGCCTTGTAACGAAGGAGGGAAAGTGCAGAGGATTCCCAATGTGTAACCAGGTTTGGGTCAGAATGAGACATCCCTGAGGGCGAAAAAAACGAGGAAAGAGTCGCCCGGCATCTCCGCCTTTCAATACGAATCTCCTGCTCTAATGATCGTCGCTTAGGGTGGTCTCCGAATGATTGATCACATTTTCTATCAAAGCTCAATTTACTAACAGTTTATCAAGGGTAACTATATGATTAATTGCTGTTATAAGCATGTGAGAGACATGAGCTGGGGAAGCGCTGGCTGGCGATTAGCACATCAATAAGAGGTGTTATAAACGGTTATTAGAAACCTATTGATCTTTTGGACTCGAGCGAACCATTGATTAACCCTTTATTAAAACAGCCCTTCGGGGTTTATCAACCCTTTATCGACTGCTTATCAATGTTACCTGCACATCAAATGTGTAATTAAGGACCCAACTGGGAAAAACCTCGCAGCGGGGAGCTGTTCTGTACGCTTTGCTGGGGGCTTACTCGTGTGAGGAACTGCTCAGCAGCATGAGGAAGGAGGGAACAATCTGGTCTGCTCCAGGACTCGGTCCAGTCACTTCACTGTGCCCGATTCTGGACCCACTACTTATATGGATTAGTATCTTCCTCTACCAGAAGTTGCTATTGATTCAAGGGCATACTCATGGATAGGGCCCTACCAAATTCACAGCCGTGAAAAACGTGTCACAGACCGTGAAATCTGGTCTTCCCCATGAAATCGGTTAAAAGTATACAAAGGACTGTATACTATAGGGTAAAAGTATACAAAAGTACACAATGTTTCTCAAACTGGGGGGCCTGACCCAAAAGGGACTGCAAGGCTACTGGAGGGGCGGTCGGAATATTGCCACCCTCACTTCTGCACTGCCTTCGGAGCTGGGCGGCTGGAGGATGGATGCTGCTGGCCAGGCGCCCGGCTTGAAAGGCAGTGCCACCAAGGATGGCCTGGTCTGGTCTGGTGTTGCCACCCTGACTTCTGCGCTGCTGCTGACGGCGGCGCTGCCTTCCGAGCTGGCTGTCCGGACAGCTGCTCTCCGGCCTCCCAGCTCTGAAGGCAGCGCAGAAGCACGGGTGGCAAGGCTTGACGTGAAATACACAACAATGGACCGTGAATTTGGTAGGACCCTAGTCACGGAGTACGGGACCCTCCATTCAGTGTAGTAAGGCCGTCACAATCTGGTCCAGGAGAAGTCACTGCAACTGTGCAACAGTATGACTCAGGTGTTACAGTCTGACCCTCAATAGCTACCGTCCCCAAAAGAGAGGAAGCATGGACCAGTGGTTAGGGCACTACCCAACCACTTGGGAGCCTGCAGTTCACGTCCCTGCTCCACCACAGCCTTCCTTCATGACCTTGGGCAAGTCACATAGGCCCAGAGCTTCATAGATATGTAGGGTCCTCACATCCACTGATTTCAATGGTGGTGAGTTGCCTAAATACCTTAGCACCTCTGAGAGATCCAGAAGAGTCCCCAGAAGTCACCTACTACAGGACAGGCCCAACAAAGAAAATAACAGAATGCCACTAGCCGTCACCTTCAGCCCCCAACTAAAACCTCTCCAACGCATCATCAAGGATCTACAACCTATCCTGAAGGACGACCCATCACTCTCACAGATCTTGGGAGACAGGCCAGTCCTTACCTACAGACAGCCCCCCAACCTGAAGCAAATACTCACTAGCAACCACACACCACAGAACCACTAACCCAGGAACCTATCCTTGCAACAAAGCCCGTTGCCAACTATGTCCACATATCTATTCAGGGGACATCATCACAGGGCCTAATAACATCAGCCACACTATTAGAGGCTCGTTCACCTGCACATCTACCAATGTGATACCAATGTGGCCATCATGTGCCAGCAATGCCCCTCTGCCATGTACATTGGCCAAACTGGACAGTCTCTACGTAAAAGAATAAATGGACACAAATCAGACGTCAAGAATTATAACATTCAAAAACCAGTCGGAGAACACTTCAATCTCTCTGGTCACTCGATTACAGACCTAAAAGTGGCAATACTTCAACAAAAAAACTTCAAAAACAGACTCCAACGAGAGACTGCTGAATTGGAATTCATTTGCAAACTAGATACAATTAACTTAGGCTTGAATAGAGACTGGGAGTTGATGGATCATTACACAAAGTAAAACTATTTCCCCATGTTTACTCCCCACCCCCCACTGTTCCTCAGACATTCTTGTCAACTGCTGGAAATGGCCCACCTTGATTATCACTACAAAAAGCTCCCCCCCACCCCACTCTTCTGCTGGTAATAGCTCAACTTAAGTGATCACTCCCTTTACAGTGTGTACGGTAACACCCATTGTTTCATGTTCTGTGTGTATATAAATCTCCCCACTGTATTTTCCACTGAATGCATCCGATGAAGTGAGCTGTAGCTCACGAAAGCTTATGCTCAAATAAATTTGTTAGTCTCTAAGTAGCCACAAGTACTCCTGTTCTTTTTGCGAATACAGACTAACACGGCTGATACTCTGAAACCTGTCAGTTTCCCCTGTGCACAATACGGGTAATAGCATTGCCCTGCCTCACTGGGGTATTGTGAGGATACATACATTAAAGACGGAGAGACATGATGAAAACGGGGGCCATGTAAGTCTGAGATAGCTAGAGGCCGTGCGTCACCAGCATCTGGACAGTCTCTGGGAGGGTTGGCCTGAGTTTTAGTTGTGGATGAAAAAGGTTTTGCAACATCAGAATCAAACAAAGTTTTTAATGAACATGAGCTGAGCTGGAAATAAACAGAAGCTGAGAAATCAAAGGCAACACCTTCTGCTTCGAGCAAAAGCAAATTTTACATCTCGAAGGAGTGATTTTTGGCTACATCTGGCGATATAGATATATAGCATTATCAGTTAGTATCTCCCCTTTTATCCCAGACAAGCTGCAATGCCATTTGCTGTCCTGACACATGGCAAATGTTTTGACTCTGGCACAAGCAGGCGAAAAGGCAGTGAATTCAGATCCTTCCTCGGGTGCCCAGAACTTTTGTGATCCAAGTGAGGCTGATCGTACTTCTGCGTAGAACTTAAACTGCACCAGAGGGACTCAGCCACCCCTTCCCAGGCCTAAACTAAGATGCTGAATGGCTTTTTCTAGCTATGCTTTTTGTCAAGTTCTTCGTGTTTTAATCCCTCCTTTCTTTGCCTTCAACTCTCTGCATTTCTTCTCCTTGTCTACAGGGTCCTTCTCGATCTGTTTCCACTCATGCATCAGTTTGATTAGTTACAGCATCTAATTTAGCATTGCAAGAATCAAACTGCCCCTGGAGAGCATGGATGGCTAGGAGAGAAGGGTGAACAGATGGACTGATTACAGGGGCTGGATTAGATTCGAGGGATGGGCCGGGAGGGAATGGGAGTGGTTTCTAGGCATGCCATGCTGCCTGGATCTCCTACCCTGCTCACTGCTGGTCCACTCACAAGGCTGGACAGGAACTGGCCATTGCCAGTTTCTTCTTGGGGCTGAGGTTCCCAAAGCCTGGCTCAGGGTGAATTGCCCTGGGATTTTTGCTGAGGCAGGGCCTCCTGGTGATGTTGCAGAGCTCTCTGAATGCTGCTGTGCCATTGACTGAGATTTACACAAAAATTCAGGAGAGAGTCACTTGGAATCCCTATCCCCCCAAAAAATATCCCCCCAAGCCCCTTCACCCTCTTTCCTGGGGAGGCTTGAGAATAATACATCAACCAATTACCTTAGTAATGTAAGCACAGACCAGACCCTTTGTATTCAGGACACTGAAATCAATCAGGTTCTTAAAAGAAGAACATTTATTTATAGAGAAAAAGTAAAAGAATCACAACTATAAAATCAGGGTGGAAGGTATTTTTACAGGGTAATCAAAAAAATTTAAAACACAGAGGATTCCCCTTTAGGTTCAGCATCACAGTTACAAAAACAGGAATAAAACTACCCCTGTAGCATAGGAAAAAAATCACAAGCTAAAACAAAAGATAATCTAACACATTTCCTTGTCTTACTTACACTTTCTGTGATGTTATATCGCATATTCCAGGTATATTTTGGGGGAGATATTGTACCTGCTTGGCTTCTCTCTCCATCTGGAAAGGAGAACAAACAAAGAGAACAACAAACAAATACTTCCCCCCCACCCCATATTTGAAAGTATCTTCTTTCCTCATTGGTCCTTCTGGTCAGGTGCCAACTAGGTTATTTGAACTGCTTAACCCTTTCCCCTATATTCATGACACCTCCTCACCCCCTGCCTGGGAAGGGAGGTGGCAGGGTCCGTACCCCAGGAGCTGCATGTTAGGGGATCCCTGTTTGTCTCCCCTTAGGGGATCAATACTTCCTGCAGGCTGGCACTTTCATTTTTGCTGGTGACTTAAAAACTCCACTTTGGATGGTGCCCCAGACTCTCTGGTTTAACATGCCCTAATGGATTGCTTAGTAAATTCCAGCTGAGGCACAAATGTTACTCGCTTCGAAGGGGAAGGGGAGGCCGAACGAGCTAGGCCCAGATGGATCGGACTGTCCTGGAGCAATAACTAACCTCCGGAAGCCCTTAAACACCAGTCTTTAAACTGGGGATCCGTTTGCCCTCAAATCCCTGGCCCTTCATCAGCGTGAAGGCCAGGTTGCTCTCCCAGTTGTGGAGAGGCAGCTGCACTGTCCGGCCCTTTTCCCTCGGGGCAGAGCTTTCTGACTGCTGGATGGGCTGTAGCGAATCTGCAGCGCGGTATTGATTTTCCCTTCAGCCGCTCGGAGGAGTGCGATCGCTTAGCTAGGAGCAGCCTGTGCCCCGTGAGCCTCACGCTCCCCTCTAGCCGGGTCGGCTGCTCTTTTGTGGGTGGGGAGGGAACAGAGTGGGGAGACTTTAAACAGAGTTTCTTGCGTGCTCTGGTTTTATCCTCCCACAGCAGAGGCTATGCTCTTTCCTGTCCAATCCCAACAAACAGGGGCTGCAGGAAATGGCCCCTGGCTCCTGGTGTTGGGCTGGGCTCGAGCTCCCCAAACGCACGGGGGGGTGGGGGGGGTGGGGAGGAGTTGCATGAACAGCCCCGTGCACCCTGCACAAAAGGCAACATGGCTGGGATCAGCAGGGGCTGAGAGCAGACCCCGCCTGCCCCAGAGCAGGTGGCCGGGCATGCTGACTGCAGACTTGGGCCTGAGTGATCTGTCTGGATGAGCCAGTGGGAGGAGGAGGATGGAGGGAGGGAACAGGGCTGCCCAGGAAGGGTGGCTGGTGCTGTCAGATGAGTCCCTAGGAAGGTGTGCGGGGTGTTGGAAGGACCCAGCTAGACTGGGCTCCCACACCACAGCCTGCTGCCAGGGACAGGAATTCCCAACAGCCTTTGGCCACGGTGCCTTGGAAGGCTCCTACCCATTCTAAGCACTTCCCACCTCTAGCTTCGTTCCCTGTCTCAGGGCATCTTTACAGCTCTCTGCAAGGGGCTGTGCCCAGGATTCCTGAATATGCTGCTCTCCATTGCATCTGCCAGGGAGTGCAACGGGCGGGGCTCCCCCCTTGGAGTTTTCACAGGAACATAGCCATGCCAGATGGGACCAGACCAGGGAACCAGCCAGACTCTGAGCATAGCCAATGCCAGATGCTGCAGTTTCTTGTCGAACCCTGCAGCCGTCAGTGACAGGATATCCTGCCCCAGGGGAAGTTTCCTCCTCACACCCCATTCATTCGAGGTCAGATCCCTAGATCCAGGACTATCTAATAGCCCACCTATGGTATGTTTCAGCTAACAGCCTAGCTAGAATCAGAAGACCTGAGTTCCAATGCTGGCTCAGCCACCGGTCTGCGGCGTGACCTTGGGCAAGTCACGTTTGCCTCTGTGCCTCAGTTTCCCCATCTATACAGCAGTTAATGATGCTGGCCTTCCTTTGTAAAGTGCTTTGAGATCTACAGAGGGAAGGAGCGAGCTAAGGATTAGAGATCCCCCAGCCATGTGTGAACCTTGCAGAAGAAAAGATTGTACACACACTATCTATCTGTCTGTCTGTCTGTCTGTCCCCACATCAGTCCCCCATGAGCCCACCTATACCCCTCTAGCAAGCTGATTTTAAACCTAGTCCCAATTTTTTATACAGAAAGTCTCCCCCCCGTAAACTGCACTTTCATTGAAACCATTTACTTTTTGGTAAGAAAACATCAGCCTGACAAATTTTTTCCATTTTCCGGCAGAAAATGCCAAAATTAACATTTTTTCATTCTGACTCAAAATGTCATTTCCTTTGGGATTTTGGGGACCGGGACGCCAAAAGGAGGCAATTTGAAACAAAAACTTCGATTTTTTTAACTGTCTGAAACTTCCCGTGGGAAAAAAAAAGGAAAATTTTCATTCAAAATTTGTTCCGAGCAGCTCTGTGTTACATTTCCATTTGCAAATACCGCCCTGCTCAAGTCACACTCTAGTTAGGATTCTGATCAGGGGCTCAGTTCTGCACTGATTAGGGTATGTCTACACAGCAATCAGACACCTGCAGCTGGCCCGAGTCAGCCCAGAAGACTACACTGCAATCAAACAGCCCCGCAGCCCGAGCTCCGCAAGCCCAAGCCAGCTGGCATGGGCCAGCCGTTGGTTTTTAATTCAAAGTACCGTCAGAGGCTAGGTCAGAAGGGGCTGCAGGAAGCAGGCTGCTGATCTTTGAACCTGCATCACCAGGCCATGGTGTAAGCTAGAGCAGCTCATTAGCAGCCTTAATTTATGCCACTGGCCCCTGAGTGGAAGCTAGAGGTATGGAAGCTCTGCGGTGCCATGCCCTTCGCTGGGAATGGTGTGAAGTTCTGCAGAGAATTCGGCCCTGTATTATTATTCATAGAATATCAGGGTTGGAAGGGACCTCTGGAGATCATCTAGTCCAACCCTCTGCTCAAAGCAGGACCAAGCCCCAATTTTTGCCCAGATCCCTAAATGGCCCCTTCAAGGATTGAACTCACAACCCTGGGTTTAGCAGGCCAATGCTCAAACCACTGAGCTATCCCTCCCCCCAACACCTCCTCAATGAATGACCTGCTGGTGTATTTGGCGGGGGCTCTCAGGCCAGCCATGGGTGTTTGAGGAAACACCATTTGACCTTCTCGCAGTCAGCCCCATGGGCTCTTCACCCATTAAGAAATTCTTCAGACTCCTTTTTTTGGCGCTTAAAGAGCACAGAAAACCGGGCTGCCTTTCAAACCGCCCACTTATGATGCGCAAAACAGGCCCTTGGGAGGGAGAGCTGCTCTGCAGAGTGTGATGGAAACTGGTGCTGAAAGAAATGATCAAAGAGTTTACTATAGCCAATGTGAATGTGGGATTGGTATTTTCCCTTAACATGCTGTCACATCCCTGATAGTGCCTAGATGGGCCAAAAACATTGCAAGAGACAGGCCCTGCCCCAGAGAGCTCACAGGGTTAATAGACAAGACAGAGCAGAAGGCAAACCAGACAGGACTCAAGGTCACCCAACAGGGACTAAATCTGTCTTCTGATCTCTCGCCCTGTGCTCTGTCCACTAGAACGGGCTAGATGGACCTTTGGTCTGACCCAGTCTGTCCTTTCTTATGTTCATCATCTCCCAGTGGGTCTGGCTCGCCTCTGACTCAGGGCTTGTCTACAGGGGCAGTTATTCAGCAGTAAAATAGGGTGTGAATTCAAAGCTCAGTAGTTCTAGAGCTATTCCAGAATAGGAACCCGTGTGGACCCTCTTATTTTGCAATAGCCCTGTGGCCAATTTCCCCATGCGGAAGAGACCTTACTCTGCTTTCAGAGAGGTGTCGTTGCACTGACCTCGTGAGAGTTAAGCCCAGTACCTGCGGGTGTAGCTAACAGCAGGCTCTGGCCTCGGGACTCCAGATCACCTGTACTCGGTCTACAGTAGAAACGTTTGTTGCCAGCTGCCAACTCAGGAAACTCCCCCTGGGATCTGAGAGTCAAGCTGGGGGGTCACCCCTTCTTGGGCATCAGCACCAGTAACTCTGACCCAATGGAGGTCTACGAGCACTGCAGTGATCACTGTACAGACACCTGTTCACACTCCTAGCTGTGCCCCCTTTGGCTCCATGCTGGCCTTGCTGACACAGGATGGGCACCCATCTCACCAAACCAGTGTAGAATCCAGCTTAGTCAAATCACTGCAGCCAGGGCAGGACGCTCCTAAACCAGCTGAAAATCAGATTTGGTTGTAAATAAGCTATGACGGTGTGTGGGCCAGCCCTGAGATTCCCCACTGCCCATTCGTGCTTTGAAAACCTGTGGGGGGAAGGGACTGGAGACATCTGCAGCTGGGCTGAGAGCCTAGATGCACCATATTGTGCCTGGTGCTGCACACATCCCTGGCAAAAGAGAGGGGGGAGGGCTCCGGCCCAGCGGAGGTTTGATTGGTCAGCTGGGGAGATGGCACACTGCAGGGTACGATCGGAGGCAAGATGTTTGCACTAATGCTGGGGCCAGCGAAGCGGGCAGCTGAAGAAGCCAGCCAGGGCAGCTGAGGGAAGTGACTAGGGGGAGCTCCAGGCACTGGAAAGGCAGAGAGTCAGAGCTTGGCGTCAGGGGGCAGAACAACAAATTGGGGAAACCAGGAGTTAAAGATGGGTCTGAGACACACATCTGCAGGGGGATCAGCCCCAGGGCTTGTCTCGGTGGGGGATGGAGCGGTTGGGGCCAGCAATGCAGCCAGGTGGCAAACAGGGCCACTTGACCCCAGAAGAAATGGAGTTCCTCTTCCAGCTCCCACCTTGGCTTCCCCCCAGCCTCACTGCATGGCAGCCGGACGGCTGAGCCTCTGTTCGTGTCTCTTCCCCCGTATCCAGCCGGAGCTGCCGTAGAGCACCCGCACGGGACGTGTGCTCCCGCTGGACCCAGCTCTGGGCGAGGGCCTGGAGCCTGCGTGGCCGTCCCTCCCTGCCTCCTCGCTGGCACACACCGGTGAAGGTGAGCTCAAAAGGGGGAATTACCTGCACACAGTATTCAGGGCCCTGCGGCCTGGCACAGCAGTACGGCAGTCTATGAGCCCCGGGCAGCAAACTGTTAGGAGACCCTGGCCTGCCCTCGGGGCGAGCACCCAGACTCGCGGGGGGCTCGGGTGGGGGTGAGCGCCAGCAGAGTCTAGGGGCTCAGGCGGGGGTAAGCGCCCAAACCAGTCGAGCATCCCAGCTCAGCGGACCGTCGACCAACCCTGGCCTAAGTTGGGGAGGCTGCCATCCCAAGGCGGGGTGGCAAGGGGAAGGGGGACCCGGGCCCCCCAACTCCACTGCATCCCAGTGGGGAATCCAGCTCCAACACGCTGACCGAGGATCAGGCCGGCCCTTCACCATCCCGGGCTGGGACCTGTCCCCTCGGGCCCGTGCTCGGCACAGCGGGGCTCCTCCGCAGCTTCCAGCAGCCGGTTGGATGCATCTGTCTCCCCTGGCGGCTCCAGCCCAGCTGAGCTGCAGGGCCCGCCTGTTGCACTTCCACTTCCCGTCCCGCCCCGCCCCTCTCCTTCCGGCGGGGTGGGCGTGGCTTTCCTGGTCCTGCCCACCAGGGGGCGTGTAACCTTTGCGGGAGGCCACGCCTCCTCACGACAGGCCACAGTGCACGGCACTGTGCCGGGAGCTCATGCAACAGAATCGACCTGGCGGAGGGAGGGGAGAGTTCGCACACCTACACCTCCAGGGGGCCACGCGGCCCTTCCCGGCAGCCTGACACTCCCACATCCCAGGGCCCCTCGTCTGTACACAGCAGCTCTCCGCGGAAAGGGAAAGTTCTCCTCATGTTCCAGATGGGGAAACTGAGGCTTTGGGAGGGCCCAGCTGGAATGTCCACAAGGGCTCAGCTCCCATGTAGTGGCTGGATGTGCCTGCTGGGTGCTGGGCTGTTTGGAAAACCTCCAGGGGGAGCTGCGGGGGAGAGGGGCCTGCTGGTAAGTTTGGTCCCTGGATCAGTATTCCCACCCCCAAATGTGCAAACATCATAACTCAGGCCCCCCAGATCAAGAGATTGGCTTAAAAGTCTCAAGCTTTTAAAAAAGAGAATCGGTGCTGGGGTCTATTTATTCAAGATCTAGATTCTGAGCTTTTCAGATTCCCATTTTTAAGCTTTTCTCCACAACCACAAGCACCAGAGATGCACTTGGTTAAAATACTGAAAGCTGAGATTCTCAGGCATCACAGGACTCCAGGAGCTGGGGCTTTAAGAAAAACACCGAGTCTCACAAGCAAGTTGGCCACACTGCTAAACAGGAGGGGGGCTCTTTGGAGCAAGTCCCTGCCTGAGCTGGGAATAAAACCTAGCGCTACTTGTGCCCAAACAGCTGCTCAAACCTCTAGACCACACTGTTACTTCTCATGCCCAGAGCTGCAGAGGAACCGCCCAATACCATGGCACTCCCACCACTCTCTCCTATCTGCCTCTCATCTTCCTGGCTCCCTTTTTTTCTCCAGTGATATTTTTTCCTCCTCTTCCCCTGCCTGGCCCAGAAAGAAAGACTGAAAATGAAAAGCACT
Source organism: Lepidochelys olivacea (assembly GCF_965140295.1). NCBI lineage: Eukaryota > Metazoa > Chordata > Testudines > Cheloniidae > Lepidochelys > Lepidochelys olivacea. The sequence goes on from NC_140427.1 coordinate 21,417,914, forward strand.
TTAAGAGGGGAAGAAAAGCCCTTTTGCTTTGGGTTCACAACAGCCCCCTCTCTCAACTCGGTTAGGTCGGTTTAATTTGCAGAGGCTTTTAGGCCTCCCTGGGCCACTAATCAGATAAGGAGCTGTGGGGGGGGGGGGGGAGGGCATAGCTCCCTTCAGCTTACGGAAAGCCTTAATGGTGTTCAAGGAATAATCTCCCCCGAGGGGAGAAGACAGGCTGGCGAGAGTCCCCTGCCGGGCTCATCTGCTTCCCCTCTTTGGGCAGATTTGTTTCCAGCTAGCAAGCTGCCCCCTGCTCTTCGGGGCATGGTGGGGTTTGACTGACCAGAGGAAGGGCTGTAACTGGAGAAGGGGTTACTTGAGCAGATGCAGAGGGAGTGCAGCGGAGACCAACTAACCCTGCTGCAGGTTCGTGCGCTGTGGAATAAAGGAGCTTGGATGCGGGGCAGGTACCTTGGTGTGGGGCGTGATTGGGTTTCAGCCTTTTTCACCCCGGGCCTGGCTCAGAACCTCCCTCCTCGCATGGGGATGCCAGAGACAATGGGCAACCACCAGTTATGGGGGCGGGGGGGAATGAAGAAACAGCAGGGGGGTCAGCCCTGGGGTCAGCCTGACTCCTGTGCCAAAGACAATGAACTCTGGCGAATATAAGGAGCAGGCAGAAGGGCATCCTGCTGTCCATCTCAAGGGACCAGAGGTTGGCCCTCTGTGCAGCCAGGGACAGTAAATCCCCAGTCACGTAGGTCCATCACGCTGACGAGTAGCTATACAGGAGAAAATTGCGGGAGACGAAGCTTGGTGCTTGCTCAGGACATAAGAACGGCCAGGCTGGGTGAGACCAATGGCCCATCTAGCCCCGTATCCTGTCTTCCGACAGTGGCCACTGGAGACTCTTAGCAGCGTGTTCTTCTTGTGTTTTATCTGTAACCATTTGCTGTTTCTACGATCACTGAAATCTCAGCTGCATGTGTCTGTTCGCGAGCACCAGTCACGCACATGCACATGCAAAGGGACACGTGCAAATCGCCACCAAGAGTTTGTGCTCACAAGTGAGCATCATGCAAGACCGAGGGACTCAAAGGCCTCCATGTTCTCATGGCGAGCTAGGCCCCTCCCAGCCCGTGCGCCCAGTCAGAGAGAGGGTTTCCAGCCATCGGTCGGACATACACAATCACAGCAGAGTACATGCAACTGCCCTCTCTGCGCTTTGCGGATCTGGCCCAATCAGCATATACACATGGTGCCCCCATCTACATGCAGCACGGCTGGGGTTGCCCAAAGGAGTTGGGTGCCCAGATGCCATTAATGCTCTTCGGCTCCTTGGAACATCCCAGCCCAAAGACACACAGGGCCAGATCCCCAGCGGATGCAATTTCTGGAGCGACGCTGCTTTACATCGGCTGGGGATCTGGCCCTCCTGAGACACACCTCCCCCCTCCTTTTGCACCATCTACATCTTTTCTCTCTCCTTGAACTCAAACCCTAGCGTCAGGCAAGGCCTGCGGTGGGACCCAGCATCCCTGATTCTCTCAGACAGCTGCCGCCTTCCCAGGGTGGCATTACAGACCTACTGTCCCGTGCGCCCAGGCGCCAGGCGTAGGCTCGACTGGCAGTAAAGCTTCTGATTTCCCCTGTGCGAGGCTGGGGTGTCTCACCACCCCCAGTCTCACACGAAGCACTAGCATGCATGTGTGTCTGGGGGGGCTGGGACAGCCAGTAGCTTCCTAGCGGAGAGAGAGACCATTCGGGGAGGGAAGGCGTTGAAAGGAAATTGACGTGATTTACTGCCCTGTCTGGGGCGCCATCGGGGCTCGCTTGAAATCTGATTTTTGCTCAAGGACGAAAGGAAGGGAAGGGAAGGAATGGCTGCAAGGGGAGCGGGCTGGAGCGGCCCCCCTCCATTGCCAGGTGGGAGATAAGAGAGGCCTGGGAAGTAACCGTAGCACTCGGACCCATTAGCACAGCAGGTAATCAGGTTTCTCGCCTGCTTGCTTTGTTTCCATTACGGGGGAGGGATGCAAGCGCGGGCCTCTGCTGGCTCTTAGGGGAGACGGGGAGGAGGGGGGATCTGCCGGGGGCATTGCCAGCGTGTATACTTCCAAGCTCAGAGCGAACCTGCAGAAATCCAGCAGGCACGGCTTGATCCCCAAGACCTGTCATGTGCTCCAAATTGCGGGCATCCGGTGGGGTGAGGCTCTCACCCTGCCTAGGGATGGAGGGGCGGGGGGAGGCGAGATCTTCATGCTGATGCCATGTGGCTCCTGCAGGAATCTGGGGCTGAGGTATAAAATTCCCAATCCCGTCATCCCGGAACAAACCAGCGGGCCTCTGCTCCCATCTCCTGCCTACAGGAGGCGAGGTGGAGGGGGCCGGGGGTGACAGTGACTAGGAGGAGAGGGGCCCAGGTGATGGTGATGGGGCGGGAGAGGGCCCGGAGGTAGTGACCAGGGCAGGGGGGAAGGTGTCAATGAGACAATCACTCTACTAAGCCCAGCTCCATCCCTGGGAAATGCCCAGTCTCCTTGCTGGAGAACCTTCCCTTTCCACGGCTATCCATAGTAACTCCTAATCACCATCATCCAGCCCCCTCTCGCCACCAGGCCCCCTCCCCTCCCAGTCACCATCACCCACCCCTCCTCTCCCCTCTCAGTCACTATCCCCACTTCCCCTCTCCCTGCCCAGTCCCCCAGCAGCCCCGTTGTTGGCCCTCCTCTCCCCCTGCACATGCTTCTCTGTTTCTGGTCCCTTTCCCCCGGGGCCTGCTGCCCCTCCCGCTGGCCCTCTTCTCCTCCTGGCCCCCGGCCATTCCTCTCCTGCTAGTGATTCCCACAGGTGCCCGGGGCCCCACAGGCAGCTCCCAGCCCCTCTCCTCGCATGGAGGTCTGGCTCCTCCTTGGGGCTGTGGTCCCTCATGCCTTAGCCCTGTGGTACTTTGGGCAGGAGGTGCATAAGGAGCATAGTCAGGCCGCTGGCTCTTCCCTGCACTCCATCCCGGGCAGGAGGCGGCGTCTCTCCACATGGCCTGGGATGATCTGATCCCTCGGAATGGATGGGCCCACGGCAGCGGGCCCGGAAAGCAACTGGAACCCTGATCTCTGACCCCTTGATTCTGCCTCCCCAGCCCCCATCCCAGGCCACGAGCCCTAGGAAACGTGACTTTCCCCAGGGCCGCCCCCAGCTCCACCGGCTGTCAGTGATGACGGCTCCCTGCTGGCCCTTGGGATCTGCCCAGAGGGGCGTCTGTCTTGGCTAATGTTTCACTGAGCATCCCGGCAAACGGGCAATTCAATCTGCCCCTTTTAGTCTGTGAAAGGCTGCCAGGCCAGGTTGAGCTCAGAGTCAATTGAAGCCCGCGGCTGGAGTTAATGCATCAGTGACATTTACACGGCATGACCACAGCCCATTATTTCATGGCCTTCCAGATCGGATCCTGGTGCCGCATGCTGCTGCCAGAAACCTCAGCCCCACTGCGCTCCCAGTCCCAAACACTGGGCAGCGCCCACTAAATCACAGCGGCTGGCCAAGCTCCCGATTCCACTCCAAGCAAGGCCACAGGCTTTCGGAGCCCAGGACCCTCCTGCACACGGTGAGAGAAAAGCCCTTGGAATGAGCCAAACTCCCACTGGTGCTGAAAGGGAGAACCGGACAGAAACCCACCATGGGAAGCAGCTCTGAGTCTCTGAACTCTCCTTCTCTGACACTCCCCGGAAACCCAAAGTCAGGCATGTCCCTTGGGCCTCCGTTCCCGTGCAGTATCAGAACTCACCCCTGCAGCGCGTCTAAGATCTGCAGGGCTGGAGCTGAGCCCTGTGGAGCACCGGCGCTGGGCAGGAATGGGGCTCATCTGCAGCTCTCCTCCTGCAGGGCCCGGTTACCCACTCCCCAGTCTGATACGGGTTGGATGTTCCCGAAACCTTCCTAACATCAGGGTTCCGCTGGAAACCATTTCAAAGACGCCATCCACGGCCTGGTTCTCTGAAGTGAGCCCTGCATCCGCAGCCCCCCTTGTTTGCAGGCATGAATGCTCCTTTGGGCAGGCAAAGGAGCAGGTAGGCGTGCAGTGCCCCAGTGAGGCCCCCCGCTGCCCTGGGTCGGCTGGCTCTGGCGCCATTATCCCACCGCAGTGCGTTTGATGAAAAAGCCGAGCCGTCCGGGATGGGTCCCCGCGGAAAGAAGAAAACACTCGTGCAATCAGATTATCTCTGTAATGGGTTCTCACTGGATGTATAAAATTGACCGGTTCACCTTTTCACAGGGCGCTTGCCATCCGAACAATGGCTCTGTACAAATGTGTCACGACTGGCTTCCCCATTTATTCTCTCTCCCCAGTTCCACATCAGACACACTCAGGTCTTGAGTCCAGAAGGGGGATCCGTGCAACGTGGGCCTGGAGAGCCGAATTCGGCCCTTACCACCATCACCTGATTTCTGTCTGAGAGGCAGCCGCAGCCTGGCCAGGTCACAGGGCCAGCCTGAGTTCCTGGGCCCTAGGCCCAGCCAAATGGGGCCTTGGAGAATGAAAGCATGGACCTAACAAATCAGTGCGGTTCTTTAGGGGCTGGGCTTCAGCGCTGCCCAGTGTAGATGTTCCCTAGGGGTTCAGCCTCAGGCCTGAAGGCTGCGGGAACTCACAGAGGCTCTGTCTGTATGAACCCCAGCCTCCCACTGCCAGCTCTTCATGTTGTGTGTAGCCACGGATGGGAGCCCTGCACCTTTAAATGTAGCAGTCTGTGGGGTGGGGAATTGTACCTTTAAGAGGCTCGAGCCATTTGGAACAGCATTTCCAGGGTGTGGGCTGTCCACCATTGTGTATTTCAGAGACTCTGCCCCCGGGTGTTGGCTGAGGGCCCTGGCTTCCTGAAATACTATGGCTTGCTGAATAGCCCAACTGGGACTGATTTCGGCACCTCTTATATCCTGCCCATCACCATGGTATCCATCTATCTGTCATCCCCATGTACACCCCTCTGTCTATCTATCCATCCCCGTACACACCCTTCTGTCTATCTGTCCATTCCCATGTACACCCTTCTGTCTATCTATCCTTCCCCATATACACCCCTCTGTCTATCCATCCCTGTACACACCCTTCTGTCTATCTATCCATCCCCATGTACACCCCTCTGTCTATCCATCCCTGTACACACCCTCTGCCTATCTATCCATCCCCATACATTATCTATCTATCTATCTATCTATCTATCTATGCTGAAGGGCCATAGGGCCTTTCTGTGTGAATGGCACTGTACCAGTGAGTCATTAGCGCACAGGCATGAGGGCACGCTGGCCCAGCCCAGCCCTTCGCTGGATGCCCCTGGCTCCGCGGTGCTCCAGGACGTGAAGTCCCCCTGCCTGCCTGGATGAACGAGGAAAGTGCCCCTGACAGCAGGTGCTGCGTTCTTTCCCCTCAACTAGGTCTGTCACCATAATGCCTGTTAGGGCGAGGTAGATATGTGGGGCCAGTGTCCCTTCCCAGGCTCAGCCGTCGACCCCTGCAGCCCTGCCTGCTCCATGGCCCAGCCGCACAGCTGGGCTAATTTCATTAATGGGGGGGAGGATGTAGGGGGGCCGGGGGAGCAGCTGCGCCAGCCTCCCAGAAACATCTGCCTCCGTTTGGAGCTAATTACAGAAGCCATCTCCCTCCTGACAAGAGGCAGCCCCTGGCCGGGGCCTTCCTTGTATTTGTATTTCCTCTGCAGACTCCGGACAGGACGTGTGCGGGTGTAAATGACAAGGAGGTGCTGTGACTGGTTGCTCGTCCGGAGCCATCTCACAGGAGGGACCCCCCCCCCCCCGTTTGCCCCCTTGCCCTAGTGATTTCTTTCTCATGGGACAGGGTAGCAAGGGGGTGTCCCTGGCACAAACCCGCTGGGTTATTGGGTCTCCTGTGCTTTTCCCCATAGGCCAAATCTTTCCCTCTCTATGCTTGAGCCCCAGTAGCCAGGAAACCTGCCCCCTCCACCACAGAGCAGTTGGGCCCTTATGGCCTGTCCCCAGGTTCTTATCCTGAGGCCGTTCTGAAGTAGCTGTCACAGGTCCCACCCTGACCCAAAGCTTTACATCTGTGCAAAATGCTGCCAACCCTCCCCCCACCCATGCCACCTTCCCCTCTGCAAAGGTTACTTGAATAAGGAACTGGCCTTTGACTGGTTGTATGTGACAAAATACTTTGTGGGTCACCCCAAGTGACACGTCCCTGTGACCGTTAGACCTGTCTGAAATAGCTGGCAAATGCCACTCCCTGCCCAGAGATTGTATCTGCACAATATACTGCCACGGGTCTTGCCCCTACCGCCTCCCACGGTGCAGATCTTCCTTGACTAAGGAACCGGCTTTGAGTGGCTGTGAATGATAAAAGTCTCGTGGGGTCACCTCAGCCGACACATCTGCACAACCTGAAGCCGGGTTGTTGCCCAAAGGGCTGTCACATCTCCCCGGGGCCCCCTTCACTTTTGCCATTGCTTAGTGAATAAGCAACTGGGTTTGACAAACGATCTCTCAGGTCATCCTAAGCTCACGTGGCTGTCGCTGCATCTGTTAGGGAGAGACAGAGATACGCCACTCCCCGACCCAAAGCTTTTGGGCAAACCTTGCCAAAAGCTCCTACCTGCCCCGGGTGCTGTGAGGATAAACCCGTCTTGGGCGAGGCCTGGTGACTGCACACCCACCCCTTCCATTTCCTTTGGTTAACACACAAGGACAACTAGGTCCCAGGAGCTGATCCATTTCTTGCAAACCCAGCTGCTGTTCTATAGAACCAAAGGAAGAGAGGCTCTAGAAGCCTGGTTTGTTCTCAGACAACTTAAGACCAGGGTAATGGCGACACTGAGCCCATTTGATTACAAATATTAAAATCTTTATAATGAGCTGCTCAACCAGCCAGTCGCTCCAGTCTTGCTGGGAGTCCTGTGCAGCCAAAATGGGACCCAGGGCCCGTTCCTATGGCAGAAATGTGGAGACGCATCTTCTGTGACTGTTCCCTGTGGATGCCAACACGACCCCCCCGGGGGGCAGAGGGCTCCCAAGCTGGTGGAAACATCCTGAATGGTTGCCAGTTTGATCCCATGACTTTGTACCCGTGAGCTTTGCTTTAATACACTCTCATTTTTATGCACATGATTTCAATGTCTTCCAATGAATATTAATTAAATACCCCCCACACACTCACCCCCTGTCCCTCTTCCTCATTCCCTACCGTCCACTGCACACTCACTCTCGCTTTCTCCCTTTTCCTCCCTTTCACCCCCCATCCTCACTCCGCCCGCCCCTCATTCTGCATGTACACACTGAGCAGGTGAGGGATGGGCAGGGTCAGAGCGGCTGGGCCATGGGCCGGCCAGAGCAGGGCACTGACCCAGGAGCCGGAGACCTGGCTGAGGAAGGCAGCGCCAGGCCCTGGCAGCGTGGCAGAGGCGGGCAATGGGCGGGTCCGCAGCAAAGGAGGTGCCCTGTCCCTCCAGGCATCATTGCAGTACCTGAGGGGCACGGGCAATGCTGAGGCTCTGGGCACAGAGGTGAATAGGTCCCCTGAGTCAAGGGGGATGTTAGAGGCAGGGGGGGGCATCCCTTGCTTGCCCATCGAAGCCTGATCCCACTGATGTCAAGGGGACTTTGCATGTTGACTTCAGTGGGCCCCCCCATTTGGGCCTGTGTGCCCCGAGAGTGACACCATGCCCTGGCCTGCCCACTGGGGGGTGCCCCGCTGTCTCATGCCCAGAGCTGGGGCACCAGCCCTAGTGCAGAGCGGCTGGCGTCCCAGCCCCTCTCCCACGGCTCCCACAGCTGGTCTGCAGCCCGCTCCTCTCCTCCCCCACCATCAGCTTCCAGAATCGATACCTCCCCCCCAGCCCCTTCCTCTGGGCTCCGGTGGTGCCAAGCTAATGGCTTCTTTATTGTGTTTGATATGAAATGTCCCAGCTGCGGGCCCGCTCCCCCCTCCCTGCCCGGGCCCCCCCCACCCCTGTAGCCATGGGCCCTGTCTCCTACCCTGGCCTGATTGGTCAGCAGTGACATCAGGGGCCTCACAAATGCACCCTCCCCACCCTCTCCAACATCAGCAGATGCCGGGAGTGAATAATTTATTGACCGACTAGCTTTTAGTGCCTCTTAATACCCCGACCCCCCTCCCCGCAATACGGCTCCTGTGCTCCGCGCCGTCTCTTAACACCACGCCAGAAGGGAGGGCTGCCCGTCAATTATACATGGGCCTCTTAGCCTTGCGGCCTGAGGGCTGTGTTCATCTCCACAGAAACACGAGTGCATCAGGTTAACAGCCCTGGTCTCCCCCTGCTCCCCCCCTTCCCGTTATTATTAACGGCTCAGGCTGAGGCAGGGACGCGCCGGGCGGCAGAAATGTTCATTCATTCCAGGCTCGGGTTGAACCAGCCGCTTTGCTTTAGCAATGGATGCACCGTGGCACGATCCCTTGCTCGGGGCAGCACCTTGTGGCTCCAGACCGGAGCCCTGTGTCCTACCTCCTGCGAATCACCGGGTCTTACACGACCCTCGTAAGGACTCCCCATTGCTGGCCGCTGAGCGAGTCCGAAACAGGGCGGACCTGGTGATTGAGCTGGTGCACAGGGCCCGTGGAGAGCCGCCGTCAGCGCCCAGCGTTGCCGAGACTTGTGCTGTGACAGCGAGCCTCGCAATACAGCAGAAGCTCAGGGTGAGGAACGCCTCGGGAACGGAGGCTGCTCCGACCTCTGAAACCTTCGTAACTCTGCACAAAATGTCGGGGGTGTCCTTTCAAGAGCGTGCAACTGAACGGTGACGTGGCGCGGCTTTGAAACTTTACTCTGCAGGAGAAAAGGCGGCTTTTAACAATCTTAATTTAAAGGAAACAAGCACAGAAACTCTTTCCTTCCCTGGTCAGATCTTGTTTTTTTAACTTTCCTGGTTTTGTAGTAGTAGTTTATGTTTCGCACAGTTCTGTCCTGCATTTGCATGTTTCTGTCTCTGCTGCTGCCCAGTTGTGTACTTCCCAACGAGGTGTGTGGCTGACTGGTCGGGTCACAACTCCGATGTTCCTAACTCTGAGGTTCTACTGTTCAGAATCATGGAAGATCAGGGTGGGAAGGGACCTCAGGAGGCCATCTAGTCCAACCCCCTGCTCAAAGCAGGACCTACCCCAACTAAATCATCCCAGCCAGGGCGTTGTCAAGCCGGGCCTTAAAAACCTCTAAGGATGGAGACTCCACCACCTCCCTAGGGAACCCATTCCAGTGCTTCACCACCCTCCTCCTGAAATAGTGTTTCCTAATATCCAACCTAGACCTCCCCCACTGCAACTCGAGACCATTACTCCTTGTTCTGTCATCTGCCACCACTGAGAACAGCCTAGCTCAGGGGTGGGCAAACTTTTTGGCCTGACGGCCACATTGGGGTTGTGAAACAGTATGGAGAACCAGGTAGGGAAGGCTGTGCCTCCGCCCCCTCCCACTTCCCGCCCCCTGACTGCCCCCCTCAGACCCTCAGACCCATCCAACCCCCCCTGCTCCTTGTCCCCTGACCGCCCCCTCCCGGAACTCCCTGCCCCTAACTGCCCCCCCCGGGACCCCACCCCCTATCCACACACCCCCTGCTCCCTGTCCCCTGACTGCCCTGACCCCTATCCACACCCCCACCCCCTGACAGATTCCATGGGACCCCCAACCCATCCACCCCCCCCACTCCTTGTCCCCTGACTGCCCCCTTCCAGGACCACCATCCCTAACTGCCCCCCCAGGACCCCACCCCCTATCCAACCCCCCCTACTCCCTGTCTCCTGACTGCTCCCCAGCCCCAAACCTCTGCCCCATCCAACCGCCCCCTGTCCCCTGACTGCCCCCCGGGACCTCCTGCCCCTTATCCAACATCATAGAATCATAGAATCATAGAATATCAGGGTTGGAAGGGACCCCAGAAGGTCATCTAGTCCAACCCCCTGCTCAAAGCAGGACCAATTCCCAGTTAAATCATCCCAGCCAGGGCTTTGTCAAGCCTGACCTTAAAAACCTCTAAGGAAGGAGATTCTACCACCTCCCTAGGTAACGCATTCCAGTGTTTCACCACCCTCTTAGTGAAAAAGTTTTTCCTAATATCCAATCTAAACCTCCCCCACTGCAACTTGAGACCATTACTCCTCGTTCTGTCATCTGCTACCATTGAGAACAGTCTAGAGCCATCCTCTTTGGAACCCCCTTTCAGGTAGTTGAAAGCAGCTATCAAATCCCCCCTCATTCTTCTCTTCTGCAGGCTAAACAATCCCAGCTCCCTCAGCCTCTCCTCATAACTCATGTGTTCCAGTCCCCTAATCATTTTTGTTGCCCTTCGCTGGACTCTCTCCAATTTATCCACATCCTTCTTGAAGTGTGGGGCCCAAAACTGGACACAGTACTCCAGATGAGGCCTCACCAATGTCGAATAGAGGGGAACGATCACGTCCCTCGATCTGCTCGCTATGCCCCTACTTATACATCCCAAAATGCCATTGGCCTTCTTGGCAACAAGGGCACACTGCTGACTCATATCCAGCTTCTCGTCCACTGTCACCCCTAGGTCCTTTTCCGCAGAACTGCTGCCTAGCCATTCGGTCCCTAGTCTGTAGCTGTGCATTGGGTTCTTCCGTCCTAAGTGCAGGACCCTGCACTTATCCTTATTGAACCTCATCAGATTTCTTTTGGCCCAATCCTCCAATTGGTCTAGGTCCTTCTGTATCCTATCCCTCCCCTCCAGCATATCTACCACTCCTCCCAGTTTAGTATCATCCGCAAATTTGCTGAGAGTGCAATCCACACCATCCTCCAGATCATTTATGAAGATATTGAATAAAACCGGCCCCAGGACCGACCCTTGGGGCACTCCACTTGATACCGGCTGCCAACTAGACATGGAGCCATTGATCACTACCCGTTGAGCCCGACAATCTAGCCAGCTTTCTACCCACCTTATAGTGCATTCATCCAGCCCATACTTCTTTAACACCCCCCCCCCCTTACCATGCTGCTCAGAGTGGCAGGATAGGCTTATTGGAAATCCTGGGAAGTGGGCGGGAGCTCAGGGCCAGGCAGGACGGTCCCGCAGGATGGATATGACCTGCGGGCCTTAGTTTGCCCACCTCTGGCCGAGCTCCAGCCTCTTTGGAACCCCCCTTCAGGTAGTTGAAAGCAGCTATCAAATCCCCGCCTCACTCTTCTCTTCTGCAGACTAAACAATCCCAGTTCCCTCAGCCTCTCCTCATAAGTCACGTGCCCCAGCCCCCTCATCATTTTCATTGCCCTCCGCTGAACTCTCTTCAATTTGTCCACATCCCTTCTGTAGTGGGGGGGGGGTCCCAAAACTGGATGCAATACTCCAGATGAGGCCTCACCAGTGCCGAATAGAGGGGAACGATCACGTCCCTCGATCTGCTGGCAATGCTCCTACTAATGCATCATCCCGCCCTGGAGTCAAGGGAGATGGGGAAAATTGCAGGTTTCTTTAAAAAAACCCAAGACGTTTCTCGCCCTCACGGCTGTGGAGAAAAGCTGCCCCTGACTGGCTCAGGAAGCGACTGAACCCAGAGTTACTGGTTTTAAAGCTTTGCTGGCTTCTGAGCCAGTCTTGGGAGTCTGGCGGGACAGACTCCTGAGTTTCGACTGGGTGGAGTTGGTCATGCAGGATTCAATAATTGCTGGAGATGTCAACTCCGCTGAACCCCTTGACTGTAATCCGCCCGCTGTCTGTCGACCTTGTCGGCTTAGAATATAAATCCTTGGGCAACAGGGACTGCCTCTCAGTTTGTGTACGTGCAGCACCTAGCACATTGGAGCACGAATCTCTGCCAGGGCCTCTAGGCCAGGGGTGGCCGACCTGCAGCTCCGGAGCCGCGTGTGGCTCTTCAGAGGTTACTATGCGGCTCCTTGTACAGGCTCCGACCCCGGGGCTGGAGCTCCAGGCGCCAACTTCCCAATGTGCTGGGGGGTGCTCACTGCTCAACCCCTGGCTCTGCCCCAGGCCCCAGCCCCCAGCCCCACTCCACTCCTTCCCCCAAGGCCCCCACCCCTTCCCCTGAGTCTGCTGCACCCTCGCTCCTCCTCCCCCACCCCAAGCCTCCTACACACCACAAAACGGCCCATCGCGGCGGGCAAGAGGCGCAGGGATGGAAGGGTAGGAGCTGATCGGCACTGCTGCTGGCGGGTGGGAGACACTGGGGGAGGGAGCTGACGGGGGGCTGCTGACGTGTTACTGGGGCTCTTTGGCAAGGCACATTGGTAAATTCTGGCTCCTTCTCTGGCTCAGGTTGGCCACCCCTGAACTAGGCTCTAGAATAAAAATAATTCGGTTTTGTTGACTCTTAGAGAGCAAACTCTGCTGAGGAACCAGGATTTGCTAAGCCCCAAACTGGGTGCTGAAAACAAGCTTCCATGGATGTGAACATGCAACAGAGCCGCTGGCGTTGCTGAATCTGAAGCAAGGGCGTTACCTGAAGCCAGGTTTCTCGGATGATGTGAGCTCAGGAATCCTGCGTGGTCCACGGTGAGAAGAAAGCTTAGATTTTGAACGGAGGAAATGAGCAAAGAAGAGAGGACTTATTCACCGATTCTTTTGTTTTTGAAAAATCACCCCTCCCGCGCCCGGCAGTTTCCTGGAACTTTAGGAGCACAGAGCCGGCGTGACCTGGGGGAGACATTGATTGGGGCTGCCCTGATAAATACTGGCTGAGAATCTGGCCCAGATACTGGCATTCTTGCTCCCTGCCCCAGAGCTTCCCATCTAAGGGTCTGTCTACACTGCAGAGGCTCTTACCTGGGTGTTGTCCCAACTCCCCGACTGTCCATACACAGAGCACTGTCAGCTGAGTCTGGTGGGGCTTTCAACTCCAGCTCTCCGGCCTGACTGGTGCTGGTATAGTGCCCACTTTGCAGTGAGGAGGCAGGCTGACTCACCGGAGTGCCGACCATCCTCCAGTGCCTTCCAATAGTTCCCTTCCTTGCCCAGAAGGACAGGCAAAGTCTCCCGCAATTCCCTGGGAAAGACTCGTGAGGCACAAAGCAGCCTGGCTGTATGTCAGTGACACGTTGGGGAGTGTGTTACCCACTCACGCAGGGCTTTGCAGGCTCGACCGACCCGGGGGCTCAGCCCACATTCGCTCTACCACCGTACACTAGGAGAGACACAGCAGGGGACAGCAGGGCATGGGAAGGAGGGGGTGGGAAGGATTCCTGAAGATGGGGGAGGTTTGCCGGAGGAGGGTGGACAGCAAGTGGGAGACTGTTCCTAGCATGGGGACAGCGGGAGTGAGTGGGAGCAGGAGCCAGAGGGGAGTGGGGCTGGAGTGGGAGTAGGGCTTGGATATTCGGAAAAACTTTTTCACTAGGAGGGTGGTGAAGCACTGGAATGGGTTCCCTAGGGAGGGGGTGGAATCTCCTTCCTTTGAGGTTTTTAAGGCCCGGCTTGACAAAGCCCTGGCTGGGATGATTTAGTTGGGGTTGGTCCTGCTTTGAGCAGGGGGTTGGACTAGATGACCTCCTGAGGTCTCTTCCAACCCTGATCTTCTATGATTCTATGGAGCAGAGAGTTAATGAGAACAGAGGCGCATGTGATGCGCCTGGTGTGCAAGGGGCAGGATGAGGTTAGTCAGTGTGCAGAGCTATGGCTCCAGAGTAAACCACCTCTGGGTCTATTTTTGGCTCCCTCGCAAAGGTTGCGATTTATCACAAGCGTTTGCTGCTTTGAGAATAACCTGGCTGTGAATCCAGCTGCAGGCTCTGCTGCCATCCAGACCTAAGAAGAAGGACAAGCAGGCCAATCCAGGATGGCAGGGGTGGGCTACTTGATTAGCTGGACCAGTGGCCTCATCACAGCTGACGGGAAGCAGGACGCCAGGAAAGACGAAGCAGCCCTGTGACGTGGGATGAGAGGGCAGAGGACGCTGGTGTACAGTGTGTGGATGGCTCTGATCTGGAAGGAGGCAGAGTGGTGGGTGCAAGGGACCAGCGGGGCACAGTAGGATGCAGGAGGCGGAGTGGTGGGTGCAGGGACCAGGCGGGCTGGTGGGGTACAGTAGGATGCAGGAGAGCCGGGTGGTGGGTGCGAGGGACCAGCGGGGCATAGTAGGATGCAGGAGGTGGGGTGGATGGAAGGCGGGTCTCATCCAGCATGCCAGCTTGGCTGCTCTCTTCCCCTTCCTCTGCCTTGCAGGGCAGTGGGTGCTGGCCTGAGAACTCAAGCAGGCAGTGGGCCCCATCCTGCTCCGTGAGCTAACCTCATGAGGTGCTGCTTCAGGCTACGACTGGGGGCCTCTTGTGATTTTAGAGCAGTGAGAGGCCAGTGGAAAAGAACTTAGATTCCACATGCATGGGGGTACCTGGCACAGGGGCTGGGGCTAATCAGCCACGCACAGAGAGGGGAGATAACCCCCCTCCACACACACACACAGGGGAACACAGGCTGGGGGCAGGAGTATAACCTCTTCCCCTCCTCCCCCCAAGTGACACCCACAGCCACTCACTTGCTGTGGGAAGCTGAGTGTTGAGAATCTGGCTTGCTGTTAGGCAGGACGCCGGATCTCTCAGTGCCATTTACCCTCATGAATTTTGCAGACTCCAGCCTTGCTCTGGAGAAGCAGTTGAAGTTTCTGGTGGCAGGTCAAACCAAACCTTTTATACATCGCTGCTCCTGCTCCGGCCTACAACCCCACAGGAAGCATCGTGCAGGGTGTCCCACCGTCTGCAGATCGCTAGGCCGGCGTGTGGCGCATCCCAAGGCCATTCTGTCCCCTCATGATGGGTAACAGAGAAACTCGCGTCTCAAGTTCTCACTCTGAGGTTCTGGGGCGACAGAGGTAAGAAGGGGTTGCATGAGAGCTCCCCCCCCCCACAACCACACCACAGAGTCTAAAGAGAGAAAATGCTCAGGATGGTTGGCAAATCATAGAACATCAGGGTCGGAAGAGACCTCAGGAGGTCATCTAGTCCAACCACCTGCTCAAAGCAGGACCAACCCCAACTAAATCATCCCAGCCAGGGCTTTGTCAAGCTGGGCCTTAAAAACCTCTAAGGATGGAGATTCCACCACCTCCCTAGGTAACGCATTCCCGGGCTTCCCCACTCTCCTAAAGAAATAGTGTTTCCTAATATCCAACCTAGACCTCCCCCACTGCAACTTGAGACCATTGCTCCTTGTTCGGTCATCAGCTAACACTGAGAACAGTCTAGATCCATCCTCTTTGGAACCCCCTTCAGGTAGCTGAAGGCTGCTATCAAATCCCCCCTCATTCTTCTCTTCTGCAGCCTAAATAAACCCAGTTCCCTCAGCCGCTCCTCGTAAGTCATGTGCCCCAGCCCCCTCATCATTTTTGTTGCCCTCCGCTGGACTCTCTCCAATTTGTCCACAGCCTTTCTGTAGTGGGGGGCCCAAAACTGGATGCAATACTCCAGATGTGGCCTCACCAGTGCTGAACAGAGGGGAATAATCACTTCCCTACATCTTCTGGCAATGCTCCTACTAATGCTCCTACTAATAACTCAGTACGGATTTATGTACGGTGTGTGCCGGCTTGTTAGCAGAATATTCATTATAGGAGTAGCTGAAATGGGAAATTCAGAAAGGAAATGGCTCCATCCAGGGAATAAAGCAGGGGTTCTGCTAGGGTGCCAGTCGGGCACTCCAGTTCTTTGCGGGGGAGCTGGGACAGATATTGCAGTGTCTTTGGGGATCACATTGCATTACGTGTATGAACGGTCTGTGGATCACCATGAGCCAGGGACTGTATGCAGCCCCAGCGGGCAGGGTTGCTACAGCTCTGCAGGGAACTAAGAACTATGGGGGTGATTAAGGTGAATCACTCAGGTTCTGCCAAGTGGGGTCCCAACCCTTGTGGAAGGTCAGACCGGCTGGGAGATCACAGTGAGGTGCGGAGGGACTGCAAGCCTAAACCCTGCCAGGAAGCAGAGAGATGCGAGTCTCCACCCAAGAATGGTGGTGGCTGGGAGCCTGCAAAGTGGGTGCCCCCGAGGAAGACCAGGAGGGGGATCAAAGGTGCAGTTAATCCCAAAAGTGTCAAAAGGAGGAGCGCTTGGCCCCGGGGGTGTGTGATGGCTGCTCTCTTGGCCAGCACCCCTGAGCATGGCATGGACTTTGTGCCATGCTGTGGTCTTTGCAGGAGAGGGAGCCAGAAGGCAAGGCCCAGAGCTGCCATGCTATTTAATTCCCCCCTACCCAATCAATGCTGGTTCATTTCCTGTCAGCTCAGGCAGGGTCTCAGGAAGAGACCCATCCCGGGGGATTTTCTTCCAAGCCTCATTACTTGTGTATCTAATTGCTGCTAATGAGTCATAAAACACAGGCCTGATTTCGCTCAATGGCTCTCAAACTGCTGTCATGGCTCCCCAGTTTCCGCTCAGAGGAGACAGAAGGGCCGCCCGCCACTGGCTAAGTGAGGGCTGGAGGGAAGGGGTGCCTGGGGAAGACCCAGAATTATCTTGATTTATCTTGTCAAGGCTCCTTGTTGGAACAGGCAGAACCTCCATGGGCACCAGGCCCATGGCGGGGACTTGGACAGCTCCTAGTGAGATCCTTGCACGTCTCTCCCTGCCCCGGCTGTATCCATCAGTCTGAGTTCCTCCAGCGAGGGGTGTCCATGTGGAACACGTGCCCAGTAATCCACAGACAGCGGCTCTCCAGGGTGACTTTCCAGGCCAGCCTGGGAGGGCCCTGCTCTCTGGGGGTTCCATGACTCCCTTGGGTGGACTGGTCCTGCTGATGACGGGAAGGAAACACCCTTCCCCAAAGGGGGTGAGGTGTCAGGGCCATGGGTTTTGTCTCACACAGAAGCGTGGGGCTGACTAGTGCATGCCGACACTGCAGTGTATTCCTATTGCAATGCACTTGTGGTGACCAGGGGAGCTACCGCAGCGGGTAACAACCCTGCCATCATAATCACAGCAGCATAGAAATGTAGGGCTGGACGGGACTGCAAAGTCATGTAGTCCATCTCGCCGTGCTGAGGCAGGTTTAGGCCTACGTAGACCATCCCTGACAGGTCCAACCAGTTCTTAAAACCTCCAGGGACGGGGAGTCTACAACGCCCTGAGGGAACCTGCTCTGGTGCTTAGAGCTAGGAGGGTTTCCCTTGCTGCAGTTTAAGCCGATTCCGTCTTCTCCTAACCTGGGTGGGCCTGGAGAACACTTGGTCTCCATTCTTTTTGTAACAGCCCTTACCTGTATATTTGAAGACTGTTATCAGGTCACCCTCAGTCTCCTTTTCTCTCGATTAGACACGCCCGGTTCTTTCACCCTTTCCTCACGAGGCAGGCTTTCCAGACCTCTTATCATTTTGGTCACTCTCCTCTGGACTGTCTCCAATTTGTCCACATCTTAAAGTGCGCTGCCCAGCACTGGCCACAGTACTCCACCTGAGGCCTCACCAGCGCTGTGTGGAGCTGGACAGTGACCTCCCAAGTCTTGCATACAACACTCTTGTTACTACGCCCCAGACCAACATTACACTTGTGTTCTAATCCCCCCTCCTCCAGCCCCTTCGTCTGGCTTTTTTGTTGCGTTTGGTATGAAGTCTCCTGGGTCCAGACATGGTCTCCTGAGCTCGACACCCAGTGTACTGGGCTCTTCTGATCATTCCAGCAGCTTCTGGTCAAAGGAGGGGGTAGGAAGGGGGTGCCCCAGCGGTTACTCCCGAGGTGCATTTCCGTTCGTTTCCTGCTGATGTAACTTAGCGGGATGCTTTGCGGCGGGCGGCTGGAAATGGTTCTCCGTTCCCTTTGTGCAGGTGCCCGCAGGCCCGCCCAGGAAAGTCACGGAGAGCCCAGGCCCCCAAGGACCAGACGGAGCACCCACGGCGCTACCAAGCAGGCTGGTAGCACTAACCGCCCTACAGATGGGGGCACTGAGGGCAGCCCCTGCTGTCAGCCCTGGGGCCTGGGAAGAGACCCCAGGGCTTCCTGGCTCTGTGCGCTAGCCCCCAGGTGCCACGCCACCCCACCCCAGCTGGGCGCTCTCCAACGCCAGTGCCCTCTGCTCTCCTCCCGTGTGAAAGTCCCTCTCTGAGCAGCCATGGTGGGAGGCTGAAAATAAAACAAGGCCAAAGAGGTTGCTAGAGCTGATGAGCTGCCACGAGCTAACGAGCCGGGCATGTAAGGCAGCTGCTCCCCAGCCGAGCGGCCTTTCCCCAGCACAGCTGCAGCTAACGAGCACTGGCTCAGAACAGACACTTGTGGCTCCCTTATTCGGAGAGCACAAGGCAGCTGGGCCCCGGGCCGGGGCTCCCAACGGGTCCAATTTCTGAGGCAGAAAAGCAGAGAGCTATTCCTCTTGTGCCCCCCCCCACCCCCATGGTAGACAAGGGTCCGTCAAAGCGGGTTGTGGAAAGGCCTGGCCAGCGGAGCAGGATTCGTGCTGTGTTCGTGCTGTCCTCCTACCCTGGGCTTGATTCTGAAGGCCACGTGTCTTGTCCATTTACGGATGGTGTCTCCCAGACCCTGTCCCCAGCCCAGGGCTGTTATTTTATACACTTGCAAGTCCTTTGTCTTCTTAGGCCTTTGAACCAGGTCAGACCAGACTGTGTTTTTTCCCGGGGGGGGGGGGTGAATCTTCTTCACATTGTCTCACTATGGGAGCTTTGCAGTAATTACCCCCCAGTGGCTTTAGGTCCAGCAGGAAGCATCCCTTTGGTGACCTGTTTAGCCCGGCATGCAATCACTAGCCACCCATCCAGATCGACAGGACATGTACAAAGGTAGTACTTTGAGCGTTCTGTGATGTGCCATTCAGCGATATAACAGCCATGGTCCCGGAGCATCGCATCTGTGACAGCAGACACACGGCTATCTGGCATCAGACCAGCCCTGTCAACTTCAATTCAGTTATGCTCAGTTCTAGGGTTTTCTAGCTCTCGGGGGTGAAAGGCGTTTGCCAGGGTCCAGCTCTTCCCCAGCTTGGTGAGTTGTTGGAGAATAGACAGACAAAAAGGCAACCTGCTGTCCGAGCCCAGCCTTTGCCCATCCCGGGTAGATGCTGAGCGAGCCAAGAGCTGGTTCTGAGGCCCAGATGCCAGTTCTCGTTCCGGGTCGATATGCCTCTCCTTGCTCCCCTAGTTGGCACTTTTCTCCTTGTGCTGCTCGTGAAGCCCTGCATTGATCTTCATTAACTGCCACTTGACAGCCATTGGGCTGGGTGCCCTGGCAGAGACCTCACCAGCTTGCTGCCCCGTTCCTGTAGCATTGCCTGGGGAAGGTCTCCAGGGTCTCTGCCTTTGAGCTGCACCTGGGGCCCATGCTGCTTGGTGTCAGTCTCCCTATTTCAGGCCTTCCTTTCCCCCTCCATTCCGCTCGGTGCCCAAACACGGCCTGGCCCCACTCCTTGGGCTTTCATCTCCTGGAACACTGCAGGAGCACCCTGCGATGCTGGCAGACTGGGAGCCAGCTCATGCCAAGGCCCAGGGCCTCCCCGAACACTGACAAATGCAGAGCTGGAAACCAGTCCAGCTCACCTGGGGGTTAGTGTAGTGAAAACAGATATTATCATAGAATCTCAGGGTTGGAAAGGATCTCAGGAGGTCATCTAGTCCAACCCCTTGCTCAAAGCAGGACCAATCCCTAATTTTTGCCCCAGATCCCTAACTGGCCCCCTCAAGGATTGAACTCACAACCCTAGGTTTAGCAGGCCAATGCTCAAACCACTGAGCTATCCCTCCCCCCTATTCTTATTAGTGTTATAAGAATGTGTTCAGACTTTACAGAATGCTGGTAGGGTGCTGCATGTACTCATCTCATAACCTCTAGCCCATGGTCTAAAGTGACATTGAGTGTTTGCATTGTAAACCTCTGTAACGGTGTAACTCACCAAACAGGAGAAGCCACATTAATTAAGGTAGAGCGCTTGTCCTGCACACCAGATGGCCAGCTGAAGGTAAATGAGGCATTGTGCAGCATCAAAGACACAGTCCTTGTTGATTGCATTCCTCTCTCCCTCCCGGAAGGAGAGGCCTGCCTGTGAACTCATCCCATCAGCTTGAGTTCTGGGGCGAAGGGGATAAAAAATCTCTGACAAGGGTCTTTATGCTCTCTGAGCGGCAAAGATTCCTAAACATAAGCAAGAGATCCCCACGCTGCTTGGTCAGCCCTAAAGGACACACGGAGCTGCTTACGATAGAAGCTTATGTTACCTTTTAAATCTACGATTGTAACCCATTTGTATGTGTATGTTTCCTGTTTTAACCTTGTAAATAGCTAATTTCTTTTCTTAATTAGTAAATGTTTAATTAGTTTATTGCAGGCATTGTCTTTGATTTGAGATCTGAGTACAAATGAGCTGGGGTAAGTGACTGGTCCTTTGGGACTGGAGTAACCTGAATATTGCTGTGATTTTTGGTGTAAAACGACCATTTATCACTTGCCGGGGTGGCAGATAGCCCGGAGAGCCCGTGGGGACAGTCTGTGGCTCCATGGTAAGACTCTTTGAATGCTTCAGGAGTTGGGTTGTTGATATCTAATTATAGAATGGACCACCAGTTTGGGGTGTCTGCCCTGTTTGTGACAGTCTGCCCTGAGGCCGTATGCAGTGTCGCTGTAGCCGTGTGGGTCCCAGGATGTTAGAGAGACAAGGTGGGTGAGGGAATATCTTTTATTGGACCAACTTCTGTTGGTGACAGAGACAAGTTTTCAAGCTACACAGAGCTGGCATTCCTGGTCATGAGCCGCTCCTTACTTCTGTGCTGCCTTCAGAACTGGGTGGCCGGAGAGCAGCGGCTGCTGGCTGAGTGCCCAGCTCTGAAGGCAGCACTGTGTATTTTGCATACTTTTACCATATAGTATAGGGTACTTTTATAGGATAGGGTACAGGTACACACACCCATTGTAGTGCACGCAGCCCCCAGTGTGCACCCATGTCCAGCCTCCGCTCCCCGTTTACCTGATGCAGTGTGGCCTAGTGATTAGAGCATGGCTGGAACCCTCAGGACTTCTGCCACTGCCTCGCTGGGTGACCTTGAACAGGTCGCTGTCCCTTGGGGCAGGGACTGTCTCTCACTAGGTGTCTGTGCAGTGCCTGGCACGACGGGACCCTGACCTTGGGGCCTGTACTTGTTCCAGGAACTATGGCAAACACTTACAGTTTGGTAGCCGCCAAAGGTCCCCCTCGGGATAAATGCCACTTCCCCTCTCTAGCCTCTGTGTCTCAGCTGGCTTTGGAGGCCTTTCTCTTGTTAGCCCTGCTGCTCAGCGCTCCCCCAGTACCAGTCTTGCACGTGCCATCGCCAATGATTCACCCCCAGGGAGAAGGCTTGCTCTTCTCGCTGTCTCCTGGCCAAACTTCCTGAAGTAACCCCGGCACGTCAGCCGCCCTGGATACCCACGCCAGCACCCCTGCCTTGGAGGGAGATATTCTCAGTGGCATTTTTGGCCACCAAGGAGCAGTTGCTGGCATCGGGAGCTCCCTCGGACGCACCCCTCCATCTCTTGACATACGTGCCAGACTTAGCGAGCTGGGAACTGCCTCTCGGCCGCCCACCTCCCCAGAGCTTTCCCATCGCCGTCCATGTGACAGCACCTCCCCTGGGAAAGCGGGGAGGCAAACGGCCCGTAGCAGATGCAATCTCTGCCTAGGGTCAGGAGTCCGGTCAGTAGAGTCAAGCTCAGACAACGCTCCAGGTCTAGTCACTAGAGTTCACCTACTTGGCTGCATTCACCCACCATTGGTACCGCTGCCTGTGAAGGTTCTCGTTTACTGCCAGGGACACTCAAAGAAGCAGCAGAATTTGAGACTCCCCCTGCATCCAGAGCGCTTTGCGCCTGGCAATTGCTGAGTATTTGCACACTGCCAGTTTCAGATTCACGGCAGTGACTATTCACATCGCACTCTTGATTCTAAGTGTGCCGAATGATCCTCACTCCTCCCCGCGCCACTTCCAGAACAGGCCCCGCAATCCCTGTCTATGCTGGGTTGCTCTTTGCAGGTCCTCAGTGTTAAGTCCCATAAGTGGGGCCCTACCAAATTCACGGTCCGTTTTCATAAATTTCACAGTCATAGCATTTTAAAAATCTTGAATTTCATGGCTTCAAGATATTTAAATCGTAGATTTCATGGTGTTGTAACAAAACATGAATATGTGTTTAAAAATGGCAAAATATAAACAAGTAAAACCCTTACCCCTCCATGTTTCTCCCACTGGGGGTCCTGACCCAAAAGGGGGTTGTAAGATTATTGTAGGGGGGTCACAGTATTGCCACCCTTACTTCTGTGCTGCCTTCAGAACTGGGTGGCCGGAGAGCAGCGGCTGCTGGCTGGGTGCCCAGCTCTGAAGGCAGCACTGTGTATTTTGTATACTTTTACCATATAGTATAGGGTACTTTTATAGGATAGGGTACAGGTACACAAAAGACCAGATTGCATGGTCCATGACCCGTTTTTCATGGTCGTGAATTTGGTAGGGCCCTACCTGTAAGTTTTCCCTCTCAGAGAAGCGTTGGATGGAAGGATTCAGTAGCTCAGCCTCTGTTGCTGGTTCGCCCAGGTGCCCCATGGCAGACACTCTGGCGTCATTTGTACCACGGCCCAGAGATTGCCGTCTTCTTTTCTGGATAACTTTAGAGATAAGATGCTCGCGACCAATACCATGTGACCCGCAGCCAATCAAAACGAACCGGCCTTGTTTTTATTTCAAACCCGAACAGACATATGGAGATGCCATCACATTGCATGCTAGGCCTCATGTCACTAGGCCGATAAATCCAACATAGACACCTATGCTGGGACTGGACCCCTCCACTGAGACATTCCCAAAGTGACCAGAGATTCTGGGGGGCACCATTTTGGGGTGACCAACTTGAGACACCATAGAGGGACCTCAACACTCTCTGAAAATCAGGTCCTCTTACGTGTTGCACCCCAGAATTGAAAGCCCCTAGAAGCCCTGGTCACTTTGGGCAATCGTAGCCCCGCATCTCGATCTGCCTCTGCCTCTGCCAGTGGAACCAAAGGGAAGCTCCTGGCGCTGTTACCAGGAGCTCTTGGATTCTCTGTGGGTGAGGCTACCAGAGGGCGCCAGTCTGTTACACTCAGTTAAGTCACATCACTGCTCTGTGCCTCGGTTTCCCCATCTGTACAAAAGAGGCAGCAATAGGGCCCCCTCCTAGCAGCGTGATGGATGCTGGCTTGCAGCGCTCATGCAGAACTGCTGAGTATTGTTATTTCTGCTGGAGAGGGAGGAGCAGAAGGGAGGCTCCGGGAAAGCTGCCTGGATAATTGGATTTGAATCTAAATAAGATCTGGGAGACCTGTACGTACTGAATCGCAGGCCAGGGTTTGGGGAGGGGAAGAAGCCAGGGGAGCTGGTTGCTCAGCTCCATGCCCATTGGGGATGCGTCGCAGAGGTGGCTGGACAAGTCCCTGGTGCCCCAGATGCTAAGCCCCCAGTCTGCCCTTGTGGGACCCACACGGCTGCATTCTCTGATCGGAGCCATGGCCTGCTGCCTGATGAAAGTTCCTGCAGCTCCCTCCTCCTCCCCCAGCAGGAGGGTGGCAGGGTGGGCACCCCAGGGTGCGGGAGGGGGATAGTGCCCTCCTTCACCATAGCAGGGGTGGCAGGGTGGACACCTGGCGGGGGGGGGAGGGTTACCTGGTACTCACCTGCCCTTTCCCCTCCTCACTGGTCTGGCAGTGCAGGGGGGTGCAGAGCTGCCCAAAATCAGCAGTGGGGGATCCCCTTGTGCGGGTGGAGTCCCAAGGGGGCATGTAACTGGCTCTACGCCACCCAAACAGGAAGGATCCTTCCAGGGCAGGCCAGGGGTGGGGCTGGGGGTTGGGGGAGGACCCAGAGTGATCCAGAGACCCATGGGGCCCCCTCTAACTAGTATGGCTGAGAACAGCCCTTGGGCTGCTTTAAATTGTGCTGGGGGCCGAGTCGGGCTGAGGATTGGGAAGCTTCAAGCCCCCCCCCGCCCGCCCCCCCGCAGCAGGCCAATCGGAGCTCAGCAGGCCGGGCAATCTGGGCCTGTGACTCCAGGGGCTCCATACGCAGGTGGGTGGGCCTGGCCCGGAGCCCCTCACATCGGCTGGCAGCAATGGTGCAGGAAGCCGGATCTGAATGGGGACGAGGGTGAAGGGGGCAGAGGCACTAGCCTGATCCCTGGAGTGGGGAGGCAGGAGCAGCTGTGGGCATGACCTGGCAACTGCCCCACGGCTTGCTGAGCCACCGCCAGCCCCAGCACCGCGGGATAAGGGTGTGAGATGCTCCCCGCTGGGTGTTTGGGCAGGGCTGGCTCCCGCTGGCACTCCCTGTGCACACCTCTCCCCTCCCAGCCTGGCCTGGGGGTGTGCAGAGTCCTGGCAAAGCAGGCTAGGCTGGTCGTGCTGAGGGTGAAATGCTCGTGTGCCAAGCAGCAGGAGAGGACAGCCAGAACTGGGACAACAAGTGCCCCTCAGCATGGCAGCGACGTGTTCCCTCCCAGGCTGTGCCGGAGCAGAGAGGGGGATCTGGGGAGGAGGGTTCGCCCCTGCCCTGCACAAAGTCCAGCACCAGCTGCTTGTGCCCCATCGCCAACCTGGAGAACCAGCCCGGGAGGGACTTCAGGGGGAGCTCACCAGACCCGGTGAACCGGCAGCGCGCTGGCAGCCGGCACTCGGCATTTAGAGACACAGAGGTAATGCACGTTGAAAGGAACCATTTGAACGACACAGACGCATGGCCGGGGGCTGAGGTGACTCAGGACTAGCCCTGGGCCAATAACGGGTTTTTCCCCGGCAATTCCAACAAAACCGAAAGCTACCTTCCCTTTGGGTCGAACCCAGAGGGGACCATTTTGGCATATCGGGAAGTCAAGAACATTTCAGGCTGAAATGAAACGTTTGGTTTCGCCCAATGGTTCACCCATTCAGCTGTGATGTGGCAGGGCCAGGGATTTAAACGTGCATCTCCCGCACTGCAGGAGGGGGGGCTGTAGGCCATTCTAACAGGCGTCTCGCTTGCTGAAGCTGTTCCACTTCGTATAAACTGTTAACGGGATTGGTGCAAAGACCAGAGCCTGGGCATCTCAGATCCTAGATGAACCCCAGAGCGGTAACATCTTCTCATCCTCTTTCCATTGCCCAATGACTGTCCATTGTCACCATGGATTATGGAGGGGCTGGATGGTGGTTAGAATGTAGCTGGTACCGTCTCCCGTTGGCTTTGCTTCTGACGAGATAGCGCATCTTCAAGCAGCCGCCCTCCCATCAAGTCCAACCGTCGGGGTGAATTATTCATTCTATAGCAGGAATAAGGAGCGGGATTAGTACATCTCTGGCGAGCTAGTCCTACTGAGTGACCTTTGCTCACCACTCCAGCAGGATCTCTGAGTCTGTGTTTCCTATGATGTGTGACGGAGAGAGAGAGACCAATGTATGTATTTCAAAGCATTTTAGAGCTCCAGGCCAGGCAAAATGTGCCACATTCCAGAATTTTAAAATCATATCTAACTTTATGTGCGTCCATAACTCAGGAACAGCTTCCATTTAAGACCACAGACTTTAAATATATTTAGTCCTGCCCGAAAACTGGTGCACAGAAGCTAAACTTTTGGCGCTCTCAGTTCCATGAGATGCTGGCGCAAGTATAAGGCTTTATTTTCCTGGCTTATACAGGGATTATTCTTTTCCAAGTTTGACAACAGCAGCATAATGTTTTAACTGGAGTGATGGCTGTTTGGAAAGACAGGCAGTGTAGCCTACTAGGTAAAGCAGTGAGCCCTGGGTTCTATTCCTGTCTCTGTCATTGACCTTCTGGGAGATCTTGAGCAAGTCTGGGACATCTTGAGCAAGTCACTTCACAGCTTTGTGACTCCGTTTCCCCACTAGTAACATGGGGATAATGTTACTAATTAGGACTGGTTGAAAAATGGTAATTAATTTCCATGAAAAAAAATGAAAATAAATTATATAATTTTCATTTCTTTCCCAACGTTTCCCACTGAACCCTTGGGCTTTTCATCCTGATGAAATGAAAAATGTGATTCCAATCAGAAGAAAAAGACCCTTTGTTCTTTTTTTGTTTTGCTTCTTCCTCCACCCCATGCCCTTTCTTTCCATGGGAAAAGTGGAGAGAAATAGGTAGAAAACCCTAAAACTAAAACCCCAACAAACCACAAAACTTGACAGACCCCCCCCTACACACACACACACACAAAATTTGGAATGATCTGGCTATTTTTGAAAAGCTGCTAAAAGCTTTTCAATCAAAACTTTCAGCCAGCTCTAATACTGACCCACTTTTGTACAGGGCTCGGAGATCTACTGTTGCAAATCACTGACACACCTACATGAGCTGATTATTACTAGGTATGAACCTTGCCTATAGGGTGAAGAGGGTCCCTTGACCGTACAATCAGCACCATTCTGCTGGGTAAGGGGGTGGCAAGCTTTGCAACCCCTGTGCGGTCTGGAGCTCCTTCTGCCATCTCCCAGCAGGGAAGGTGCAGCGGGGTCATAGCTCAGCTCCGCATTCCCTCTGGGGCAAAGATGAGTGTTTTCCAACTACATTACACCTCTCAGAGTTGCCCAGTGCTCGGCTCAGATATTGAGGCTACATGATAGGGTTAGGTCTTCACAAAGTTGTTTGCCTGGAATTTCCTTGCTTGACTTCACACGGATCGGATTCTCCATAGTGCCATTTCTGGGGATTCATTTTCTCACAGAAGCCCTTTTGGAAAAGAGCAGATAGAAATTTTATTCCCCAACACAGCCGCACCTGCTATATGGCTAAAGCTTCAGCTAAGCTTCTGTTTAAAGCTGAATTTTGCACCTTTCTCTAACAAAGTCAGATTGGCCTGAAAATTGGGAGGTTGGATCAGGGGCCTGGGGTGGACTTTGTAGAGGAAACCTGAAGTTGTTTCACCAAGGGATTCCTGAGATTGGGCCCCTGGAGACCGAGCTGCTTTCCAGGTTGCAATAGTCTTCCAGCAAATGGAGGCAGAAATGTACAGGGAGCAGCTCTCACCAAGCTCCCCAGACTGCAATCTCACAAGTGGATTCCAAAGAGAGTCTGGAATTTAAAGGGTGCAGTGTTTTTAGTCCTCCTTTTTGGAGGTACAACCTGGAATGGACAAGCCTGGGGCCTGGCTCCTGGCTCCATGTTGCAGCTCTGAAAGGGAGATCTGATAATATTAGGGCTGGCTGGAAAATAATTCCATTTAGCAAAGCGATTTGGATTTGCTTCCGTTTTGATCCAAGGCCTTTTGTAATATTGAATGAAAAAACCGAGAGTGAGCGACCACTCCCTCCAGAATAGCCAAGAGCTGGGGGGAGGTTGGGGGCTCTCCTGCAAGGTGGAGGAGACCCAAATTCAAGCCTCTGCTCTGGCTGATTTGGGTCAAGGCTCTCCCACATCCTGGGGGAGCGCCCCC
This sequence comes from Lepidochelys olivacea, assembly GCF_965140295.1. Classification (NCBI taxonomy): domain Eukaryota; kingdom Metazoa; phylum Chordata; order Testudines; family Cheloniidae; genus Lepidochelys; species Lepidochelys olivacea. The sequence goes on from NC_140427.1 coordinate 21,445,264, forward strand.
CAGGATGGAGAGTCTGTCTGTCTCTCACACTCTCCTGCTGGGGCTGCTTTGTATGGAGAATTAGATGCTCATTGGGGCAGAGAGAGACTCTGTAGCCGAGGCTCATCTCCCTGGTCTTGAACCCTGGTCTCACCAGTGCTAGGTCAGGCTCAGTTGCAACCTATTGGTGTTTTCTGATAGGTGCTGTGTGTGCCTGCAGGAACAATCAATAAATCCTGTGTCTCTCATTGCAATAACCCTGTCAGGCTGACAAATCTCCTGGTGGCCCCATAGCCTCGGGGCTCTCACAGACATTCATTCCCTCCTTGCCTTGCCTCACTTGGCCCCCCCAATAATGGAATTTAGAGCCCTTCCTAGGTCAGGCCCTGATGTGTTTTGATGGACATCGATCTCCTCAAAACCAGCTGGAGCCTGCTGGATGGCCAGGGAAATCGCATTTCAGCAGCACAGGCCTGCTGCTCAGCGCCAGGGCCCCCAGGTTACACCGGCAGCCAGATGGGAGCCCCAGCAGCCCTGACCTAGTGCCCCGGCTCACACAGCCATGGGGGTCCTGAGGGAGGGGCACTGGGTCTTGGGGGGAGGGACACTGGGGCAGATCCCTGGAATTCGGCATGTGGGGTCCTGGAGGGAGGATGCACTGGAGCAGACCCCTGGAGTTAGGTGTGGGGGGTATGGGGAGGGGCACTGGGACAGATCCCTGGAGTTATGGGTGGGGGGCTGTGCAAGGAGGGGGCACTGGGGCAATTGGCCCCTTTTGGAAAATGCTTCCCTGTCCCATCACGTCTGAGGCAGGGCCTAGCCTAGGACCATCCAGCCACTCTTGCTGCCATGTCAGGGTGGGCGCCTGTCCATTTCCCAGTACTCACCCGGCCAGGTGCATAGGTGCACTTCATGTCCAGTGGCCACCACAGTCCAGCTCTGGTTCTTCTCCTTCTAGGGGGCTGCAGCCCGAGTCCATCTCCAGAAGGGACAGCAATCCAGGGCAGGTGCCTTGACAGACGGAGTTAATCTTCTCCTTGACGCTGCTGGAGACTTGGTCAGTCATTGACATGAGTTTAGGGACGGATCCCAGCTGCTTGGACGGTTTCTCGTCTGTCTCTGGAACCAGCCTAATGGCACCGAGCAGATGGAGTCATCACCAGTGGGGCTGATGTCCACAGTCAAAGGCCCTGCTGGCACCTTATGGAAAACTCCTGAGAAAGAGAATCCACTCGGCAATGCTTTGGCTGCTGTGTCTCATAGCGTCTGTGGCTCTCACTCCACCAGGGAGATCTGCATGAAAACACAGGGCCCTTGCTCTTCAGGTGTCCACCTGCTCCTGCCACTTATTCCCCACAACACAGGAGTCCCACTCCCACTCCAGTGCCCTGTCCATGGGCCACATAAAAAGCCACAAGGGCCTGGAGGGGAGCATGCTCTTCTGAACCTCCTGAGGGGTCTGATTTGAGCTGAGGACGGAGGTTTCTCCAGAGGGTGGGCCTGTCTTGCTTTTAGTCCCAGCTTTCCTGTCCATGGTGGGGAGGTGAAGGGAGGCGACAGGCCCAGTGCTGGGGGATTGGGTGAGATGGATGGATGGGTGCTGTCTGAGGCATTAGCTCTGTCCCCATGCCAATGGAAGAAAAGAAAGAGCTGCAGAAAGAGGCAACGGGGAGAAAAATCCTTCAACTTTGGGCATGTTATAAAGGTCCCGGCTTTGACATTTGACCCATTGACCAGCCCTGAGAAACGCCATCTGCTCTGGAAAGATGGAGCCCAGAGGGGATAATTCCCTGCCACGAGCACCTGCCCAGAACAGGGCGGGATTCATCTGCCAGTGGAAGTTGTTCCGTAGCTATAACACCGTGACCTTCCACCTCCACCCTCCGTCGGTGGGACCAGATGGATCTGCCCAGCCGCTAGTGAACACGGTTTTTCTGACTGCTGGTGCCACCCACTTGACTCAAGCTTGTGGAGCCTGCGCTCTGCCCATTCTCCGTCAGCCTCCCCATCAGCAAGAGCCAATGGGCCAGCCTCAGGAAGGGTGGGCGGTCTCATCTTTGAATCATGAGACTGGGGCTCATAGTCAAGTCATGGCTTGTGTGACTGTGGGCAAGTTATGGGGTCTTTCTGGGTCAAATCCACCCTGGCCCATGGCCTAAGCCCTCAAACTAGCACTTAACTAGGGCCCAAGTGGGGAAGCACACTCCAGCCCACCACCCAACAGCTGATTGGCGGGCGGCTGCTGAGTGCTAAGCACCCACTGTTTTTTTTTCCAGACTAGGGGATCACAGTGCTCCCATCTGGCCTTGGAATCTGGCCTTGGAATCTATGGAACGGGGGGTAAGAACACAATTCCATCTGGCCTTGCAATCTATGGAACGGGGGGTAAGAACACAATTCCATCTGGCCTTGCAATCTATGGAACGGGGGGTAAGAACACAATTCCATCTGGCCTTGCAATCTATGGAACGGGGGGTAAGAACACAATTCCATCTGGCCTTGCAATCTATGGAACGGGGGGTAAGAACATAATTCCATCTGCCCTTGCAATCTATGGAACGGGGGGTAAGAACACAATTCCATCTGGCCTTGCAATCTATGGAACGGGGGGTAAGAACACAATTCCATCTGGCCTTGCAATCTATGGAACGGGGGGTAAGAACACAATTCCATCTGGCCTTGCAATCTATGGAACGGGGGGTAAGAACACAATTCCATCTGGCCTTGCAATCTATGGAACGGGGGGTAAGAACACAATTCCATCTGGCCTTGCAATCTATGGAACGGGGGGTAAGAACACAATTCCATCTGGCCTTGGAATCTATGGAACGGGGGGTAAGAACACTCCGTTGCGCCTCGTGAAGGCAAAGCCATAATCGGTGGAGGCTCTGCTGCTCAGTTGGGATCGGTGGGCATGGTGAGGTCAATGGGGCTGGTAACCAAGCCAGTGTACACCAGCCTCACTGGCAGAGATTTGGGAATTGCTCCCCCTTCTGGAGCTATTTACATGTCTCTGTCTCAGCCCAGTGCTAAACTGGATAAGTGGGACCATCAGCTGAAGAACGATGATAATAGTCAATACCCTGGAACACCAGTGGTGTTGATCTTGTGGCCAAAGTCCCAGGGGTTTCCTTTTCCTGGACAGCATAGAGTCTTATGCTGTCCAGGCTGAACCCACTGATTCTACAAGATTGGAACCTGGTGAATAATCCATAATGAGCCATGTGTTTATGATGGTCACCATCCAGGCCAACATGCTGGGGAATAAAGTGAACATAAGAACATAAGAACAGCCATACTGGGTAAGACCAAAAGTCCATGTAGCCCAGTATCCTGTCTTCCAACAATGGCCAATGCCAGCTGCTTCAGAGGGAATGAACAGAACAGGACAATTATCGAGTGATCCATCCCTGACCATTTTGTCTGTTAGCCATTGATGGACCTATCGTCCATGAACTTATCTAGTTCCTTTTTGAACCCAGTTATGCTTCTGGCCTTCACAACATCCCCTGGCAATGAGTTCCACAGGTTGACTGTGCATTGTGTGAAGAAATACTTCCTTGTGTTTTTTTTAAACCTGCTGCCTATTAATTTCACTGGGTGACCCGTGGTTTTTGTGTTACATGAAGGGGCAAATAATTCCTTATTCACTTTTTCCACCCCATTCATGATTTTATAGACCTCTATCATAGTGGGTGACTCCAGTCTCTGGAGCCTAGCCAGCTCTGTAGCTAGGAACTGTAACATACTCAGATCCTCTATGGGTTGGCCAGAGGGGGACTGTAACATACACTCACCAGTGTGTTACATAGTCAAGGGGTTTCCCCTCCGATCCCATCCACACCCTGTCTGTGAGCGGATCACAGCTTTCTCAGACGTATTCCTTCCTCAGAACGATTCCTCAGATAACTCCAACCAATGCTTTTCTGTCTGGCCTCAAGCCATTCACTGCAAATGTTCAATATTCAGAATCCAAGCTGCTTACTATGTAGTGTTGCAGGCCTTGAATGGGTGGAATGATGCCCCGTTAATAGGCAAGGATGGAACGCTGGACCCCCAAGGTTGAATGTGTCACTGGGAGTTGGACAATTGGGGAAAGACGGGCCCAATGTGCCAGGGGCTGTACAAACACTTTGGGCCTGTCTACAAAGCAGAGTTAACCAGGCCTCTTACCTGGGTGTTGCCCCACTCCCATCCAGACATAAAAACCTGTCACCTCCGTTCAGTGGTGCTTTCAACTAGCTCGGCTTCGGAGTGGGTTCTGCTTTCACTTGGGCTGATGACTTACCCACCTCGCTGTGAGGACACAGACTAAACCACTGATGTGCTGCCAGTCCTCTATTGCCTTCCCAAGCTGGCCCCATGGGCTCAGAAGGACAGACAAGGTCTCCCACCATTCCCTGGGAAAGAATCGTTGAGTGGCTCTGCTTATTGCATTCCAGCGACCCATGGGACATGCCCCCAGAAGTCCTGCTGATGCTCATGGGGGAGAGCAGCACAGTGAGGACATGGTAACGCGGGTTGGGCTTTGCAGTGTGGTCGCTCCCACTCAAGCTAGGCCAACTTGGAGGCTCATTCCCCTGTGCTGATCACCCGTGGTCACTCTGCGGTGAAGACATACCAACAGTGAGAGACAGTTCCTGCCCTGAAGAGGTTACAACCCAAATAGACCAGCCACACACAGGGCGGGAGAAAGGACATTTTGCTATCTCTATTTCACAAGGCCGCTGCTTTGAAGACCTCAGAGTCTAAGGATTGAGATGTGACTGACCGTGGCATGTTTCTGATTGCATCAATGTAACTCACGGTGGAGCTGGATGACTGGTCTGCAACCTCTTGCGTGGCCGAGTTCCAAAATCTTGCTCACTCCAGATGCAGCTGTAGCCTGAGATTAAAATGCCAAGTGGAGCTGGACGTATCTTGTAAATAAGGTTTCACTCTCTAGCTTGACTCATCTTTGCGACTCTTTTGCTGCTCTTATTCCCTTGCACCAAAAGGAAATGTAACTACATTTGAAAGTCATGATTGGCTTAACTGCATCTGGGGGCATAATGAGAAACCCCCTGGAGATGTGAACCGGAGCCTGGTGAAATGCCAAGATGATGGGCGAAGCCGGGCTGACTGAAGAGAACTCTGAAAAGGAAGGAATTCAAATAAAGTTTTAAAAAGGCAGCCTGGCCGACTAAGGGTTCTGCCGTTTATGGCCAGTGTCTGCTGCAGTGTTTTTATGCCGGCAGCGTCAGAGAGAGTCTCAAAATAAATAAATAAATACGTGGAAATCCATTTTCCTAACCAGGGCTGGGAAAAGAGACAGTTGCATTCCTGAAAGATTAATATTTCCCTTCTAGAAGCGGGTGAGATTGACTGTGGGGGTTTGATTGCAGTGCTTAACAGCGCAAGGCATCCCAAACAAACTTCCGAGCAGGGAGAGGAATTTCACGGAAGACGCCAAAGAGAAGAAAGGCATCACTGATTTCCTCGCTTCTTTTAAAAAGCTCAGTCAGGCCCTGTCGTTGCGGTAACTGTCTCCACGGAGCCCTGAGGGATTGGTTTGGTTTGGGGAATCCAAAATCCAGGCTGCGAAGGATGAACCGGCCCTGACAGGAGCTGTGAGTTCTGGGCTGCTGTCATACCGGAGAAGCCGACTGCCATTGGGTTAGTGTGTTTCATTCCCAGCTCTGCCTCTGTGCCACTGGGTGACTTTGTGCACGCTCTGTGCCTCAGTTTCCCCACCTGTACAATGGGGATAATGATACTGTCCTCCTTAGCAAAGCGCTTGGAGATCCTCTAAAGGAAAGTGCTAGTGAAGAGCTAGGTGTTATTATTATTATTATTATCAGTCCAACAGTACAATACAAATAGCTGCATACACCAAACAATGATATATAGCCAGAGCTGACAGTACCATCTACAGTTCAGGTTGCCCAACATTTCCCATTATAAGCCCCTGTTGTGACTAAGATTGCAAAATCCTTGGGAGCAGGAATAGTCTTTTTGTTCTGTGTTTGTATGGTGCAATGGGGTCCTGGTTCTTGGCAGGACTCCTAGGCACTGGGGGAAAGCCAGAGGTCTCCAATCCCCAGCTGTGAGTTCCCCAGGCAGCCTTCACATCCCAGCTGCCATCCAGAGGCTGAATGGAACCCTAGCCCCACCAAAGCCACCGCTCACAGGAGACCTGTTGGGGGCGGGGGGCACCCAGCCCCACCAGTTGGTCTGGCTGTGCTAGTTCAGAAGGAAGGAGGCACAGAAAGATGTCTGTACAACTAGTTGAATTCCTGGCTCGCTGCTACTTTGTACGCTCTCCTCTCAGCTACCTGGACCCTGCCTTCCTACCTGTTCCTGTTTCCTTGCCATCCAGCTGTGTCTGTGTGGTTTCCCCAGAAGCTTCGTCTTGTACAGCTTGGCTGGGCAGCATTCCGTTTTTATTTGTGTATCATTTCGATGGATAACATTGATGTTTCTTTTTAAGGATTTTTTTAAAAATGATGGACTTACATTTTCACCAGCAGTGAAATTATGGGGTTTTAGCATTTCTTTCCCAGTGCGTGTTAATTTAAATTGTCCCGGTTGTGAGAAATTAGGAGGGGGATGAGGCAATAATTATTTAACGACTCTATAAAATCAGGAATGGTGGGGAAAGAGTGAGTAGGGAGGTGTTATTTACCCCTTCCCATCACAGACGAACTGGGGGTCACCCAATGAAATCAACAGGCAGCAGGTTTAAAACAAACACAAGGAGGTATTTCTTTGCACAACACACAGTTAACCTGTGGAACTCACTGCCAAGGGATGTTGTGAAGGCCAAAACTATAATTGGGGTCAAAAAAGAATTAGAGAAGTTCATGGAGGATGGTCCATCAATGGTTAGGCACGCAGCTCCATGCTCTGGGTGTCCCTAAACATCTGACTGCTAGAAGCTGGGACTGGACGACAGGGGATGGATCACTTAATAATTGTCCTGTTCTGTTCATTCCCTCTGAAGACTCTGACACTGGGTACTGTCGGAAGAGCATGTGGGCAGGACCCACCAGCCAGACACCTGGGAGCGAATCCTCTGTTGTAACACAGAGCTCTCCCCACCTAGTGTCCTGTCACTGGCCATTGGAGAGATTTACTCTTAGCAGTCGCAGATAGGCCATACATCTTCATAGGCCGTGCTGTCACACCATCCCCTCCAGAAACTTCCCAAGCTCAGTCTTGAAGCCAGTTCGGCTTTTTGGCTCCCACTGCTCCCCTTTGAAAGGCTGTTCCAGAACTTCACTCCTCTGATGGTTAGAAACCTTCATCTCATTTCAAACCTAAACTTACCGATGGCCAGTGTATATCCCTTTGTTCTGGGTCCACACTGGTGCTTAACTTAAATAACTCCTCTCCCTCCCTGGTATTTACCCCGCAGAGATATTTATGGAGAGCGATCACATCTCCCCTCGGCCTTCGTTTGGTTCAGTTAAAACAGCCAAGCTCTTTGAGTCTCCCCTTGGGTGCTCCAGCATACCCGTGCCCGAGTCTCCTGGGAAGGACGGAAGGCCCTGCCGACCCATCCCTCTGTCCCAGCTGGGCCATGCTCACACAGCACCTGCTCTTCTGCCCCGTGGCCCTGGGAGCTGCTATGGGGTGGCCGGTGTTGGATTCTGCTCCGTGCTAGTCCTACGATGACACTGAAATGGAGGGGACGTGGCTCCATGGCCCTCTCCCGTGGCATTCCCAGTGTGTCCCCTGAGGACGCCTGAGGCCACTCCCAGGGCCGCGCCTTGGCAGCGTCAACTCCACCTCCCCAGGCTGCAACCTTTACAGAGCCAGCTGGCAGGGGAACCCAAAACTCACACGTCCTCTGATCTGCCAGCCGCCGACGCCCTGTGCTCTGGGGTGTGGCTGGCACAGCCCGCCCTTGGGCCCCGCTCACCGGCAGGAGCCATTCCCTGCTTAGGTCAGGGGAGGGCGCTGCAGGTTGCCTGCCGTGCCCCACCCAGCACCTGCAGGGCATGGCTGCTCCTTGCGATTCTTCTGCTCACTCTGGCTCTCAGGCCTCGAAAAGTCCCCCCCTGCCCCTGCAGCCCCAGGGGGGACATCTCTGCTCCCATCCTGCCACTATCGATGCCCATGGCATCACGGCACCTCTCTGCCTGGCAGCGACAGATGCTCTCAAATCAGCTTTTCTGCTTACTCCCTGCAATGCCAGTTCCTTGTCTCTGTCTCCTCCGCAGCCCCAGAGAACCAAAGAGACTGTCCCCCCACAGCCCCGATACATATACACACAGTGCTGCCCACCCAGGGCAAGGGGGGGCGACAGCTGTGCCCGCGGCTGCTGGCAAAAGGAGAGGCTGCCCACGAGGCCCCGGCACTGGCATGGGGCACTGGTGGCTCGGCCTCCCTGCGCAAAGGGGACAAGGGGCTGTTGGGGGAGGGAACCAATTCGCTACCAAGCTAGGGAGCAGGTGGGGGGCAGCAAGTGAGTGGTGGCAGGGGAGAAAGGCCAGGGAGAGAGGGACACAAGCCAGCAGGGCTGGAGTGGCCAGGAGAGGGGGGCTGGGCAGCGAGCAGAGCTGGCAGGTTCGTATACGTTTGGATTGTGCCCAGGCACCAGGCCCCCTACTAACTCCCCAGGCCGCCCTGGACCCCACGTCCCCCTGAAGCGCAGGGTTCCCAAAAGCGCGGGGCTCAGGGCAGTTGCCCCGGTCCATCCTGTGGACAGGATGGCTCTGAAAATATAAGCCCAAACATTGGTAGAGCCAGGCTCATGCAGGCGCCTATGCCAGCAGGCAGGGGACGGGCACACGCCCAGCAGGTGGGTTTACTCTCGGTTCTGCCAGACGCCTGTGGGGCCTTGGGCGAGTCGCTGCATCTAGCTTGGGGCTCAGCTCCCCAGCTGTACAATGGGGCTAATGCTGACCTGCCTCCCGGCGGTGCTGGGAGGCCCTGATGCCTCACTATGCCACAGGGAGGAGGAGATCGGGGGATGCAGCGTGAAAGGGGCATTTCAGCACCTGTTCTGCAGACTCTGGTGTGACCCTCCTGGCCTCGATGTCTGGGTGCCAGGAGTACAGATGGGGCCGTGCACAGCTGGCTTATGTTGCTCTGGGGGAGCAAAGGGGGTTTTAGGAAAAAGCAGAGGATTCCCTTAGAACGGGGGACCCCTCGCCACTGCCTTTCTTCCTACCTAGGGGGCGGTGCCAGGATGGGCAGAGGTGCAGCCGGGGCATGCCTGCTCCAGCGCGCCCCACAAAAGTAAGGGCACTTCACGGGGAAGGGACGACCCTGGCCTGGTCTCATTTCTCGTTCCAACCCTCTGGGTCTCTCCTCGGCTCTGAGCTCGGCCCCCAGCTACTCCCTGCATGCAGTGATTCACCATGACATCTCTCCCCATCCTCCCTCTCCCACTGCTTTCTTTGCCCCCGGCCCTGCGTGGGCAGGATCCCCCGCCCACACCCTTTGTGCCTGGTCATGCATGCTGCCTCAGACCTGGCACATAGACAGCCACCTCGCCCCACTGAGACCACACCCCATGGGGCACAGCTCGGGCCCCAAGCCTCTGCGACAAAGAAGGAATTTTCTGTAATATTTTTATGAAGCCTATGTGTGCCTCAGTTTCCCCCCAATACTTTGCATTGCTACTCAGTGGGGCAAAAAAGTACTAAGTCTGCTCTCGGGGCAGACTAATAGATAGAGTGTGTGTGTGTGTTTTTGCATGAGTGAGTGTGTGTGGCCTTGATGTCCAGGTGGAGTGAACAGAGTCATTAAGGAGCTGGCTGAAACCGACCCAGCTCAAAGTGGGGTCCAGAGAGACAATGCGAGCTCCAATGACTCATGGATCGATTCTCAACCGCAGGCAGCTTCGGCCAAGGGCCTCGTGAACTCAGCATCGCTCTGCCTGGAGAACAAAGGGCTGAGCCGTGACCAGGGGAGGATGAAGACTTGGCTTCCGGAGGTGGCTGGGAGCTCTCACCTGGGACTAAGGACAAAGAGACGCAGGAGGGAGCCAGAGATGGAGTCTGTTACAGCTCGGCTGGCTCCTGGCACTGGCCCAGCCATAATAGACTGTGGTGTAACCGCTGCCTCTCTGTGCTAACCAAAGGACTTTCCGATCCTGCAGCCAGGTGACAGATAAATTCTTACCTCCCTTTGTAAATACCCGCTGAGAGCACTGCACCCGGAAGGGGCACATTACCAGCCTCCCGCAGGCGTCTGGCTTCCTGGATCAGCTGCAGGGAGCTACAGAGATCGCTGGTGCTGAAGGTCCTGTCTCAGAGGCTTGGAGGCCACGGGGATCCTTGGGGCCTGGCACATTAAAGAGGTCACTCCCAGGAGACTGGTTACAGGCTGGGGCATAGACCAGACCCTGTAGCTCCTTGATGGCCCCTTCCCATCCCCTGGACCACGGAGCTGCCTCCCCACACGTGGAGAGGTTGTCACGTGCTGTGACCCTAAGGCAGCATGTCCCTTTAGCAGCTCCCCCTGCCCCAAGATTCCCCATTCTGTCGTACCAGGTGCCCCTATGGCCTGGGAAGCCTTCAGCCTCCCCTTCCCACCCTGACTGGCCCTTGGCTTATGGGTTGCCCCCTCTCTCCCCATGAGACCCCCACTGTCACTGCCCTCCCCAGGCCATTTCTTTCTCCTCCACACAGGCACTGGGCTATATCCAGCTAGGAGTGTCCAAATCAAAGCCAGCAACCTCCCAGGCTGGGTACGGCCAATATTCGGCATGCTTGGCACATGTTCTACCCCATCTGCCTCCCCCTGCCCGTAGCTACAGACACATCATTCCTTATTGCTTGATCCAGCCAGGCTGCCTTGGGGAATTCTCAGGCAGCACTGTCTGTCCCAGAGAGCCTCTGTCACACAGGCAGTCCACCCATCAGGGACAGGCCTGCCACATGGGGACCAGCCAAGCCATCTCTCCCACCCCATTTCTTGCATTCTGTAAGCAGGAATACACCTCTCTGTACAGTCCAATGCCCACACAAACATGCCTGATCTCTTGACATGGTCAGACGTGTCCCCAGGCACTTTCCTGCATGCTGGATCACAGAATCATAGAATCATAGAAGAAGATGATTAGGGTTGGAAGAGACCTCAGGAGATCATCTAGTCCAACCCCCTGCTCAAAGCAGGACCAACACCAACTAAATCATCCCAGCCAGGGCTTTGTAAAGACTGGCCTTAAAAATCTCTAAGGATGGAGATTCCACCACCTCCCTAGGGAACCCATTCCAGTGCTTCACCACCCTCCTAGTGAAAGAGTGTTTCCTAATATCCAACCTAAACCTCCCCCACTGCAACTTGAGACCATTACTCCTTGTTCTGTCATTGGCCACCACTGAGAACAGCCGAGCTCCATCCTCTTTGGAACCCACTTTCAGGTAGTTGAAAGCTGCTATCAAATCCCCCCTCACTCTTCTCTTCTGCAGATTAAATAAACCCAGTTCCCTCAGCCTCTCCTCGGAAGTTGTTTGCGCCAGCCCCTTAATAATTTTCATTGGATGCCTAAGAATAACATGTCACACACTGCGACACGTTGCCATGACAGTCTCTTTGGCGCCAGTCCCCCGGGGGTTCCCTCCTGGGTCTAATTCCCGAATGTTCCCCCATCCCAAAGGGAAGCTCAGTCGAGCCCAATGGGTTGCAGCTCTGGCCTCTCTGAATCCACAACTCTCTGAGGCGGGATCGGAAACCTGGCCAGGGTCACTGGAGGCTGGGTCAGGTTATGAGGGAAGCTCCCTGAGCCTCTGTGGACCTAGATGGAGTCTGTAATGAATCCTGGTGACTTTCCCATGGCTTTGGTTCTCAGCCGTGTGAGTTTTGCACGGCTGTGAGACACACCCACCTGCACACGCACACACCCAGGTGGATTCTGACAGCCAGATCGCGGTGGAAGGGGCATTTCCCCTCATTCGGGGGGCCGGAGTATATTTCTTCACCTACAGCGGCATGAACGCTGAGCAAGAAAGGCCTGGAGAGGGAAGGGGCCCCTCACTCTGGGTCTGCCTGTCAAGGTTCTTTGGCTGTGTCCAATTACACACTAATGACTTGCGATGAGTAGATTAGGGCTGGGAATGCCCGCAAGTGACTTTTAATTACTGTGCCCACAAATGGCAGAAACCTGGAGACTATTAACCACCCAACACCTGATAACACAGGAGATTCAGCCAGTGTGCGCCTCGCCTGACAGCTGCTAATGCTTAAAGGGACAGCAGATGAGTGGGCATCCCAGGACACAGCAGAGAGGGTCCCGCTAACCACGGTCGAGCCAGGAGGACCATGGCAGGTCAGCGGAGCAGTTCAGGCTGCTGGAATGTTTCCCAGAGGTGCATGTGAAAGGGGAGTTGGCCTTTGGGGGATTGTGTTTCAGTGGGGACTCAAAGGGCCCTATTCTCCTGGAGTCATTTATACAGGGCCAAAGAGCTAATGAAGTGATACCCTCTGTAGGAATTGAACCCTGGACCTCTGGAACTAAAAGTCACCTGCCTTTGCTGCTTGAGCTAAAGGCCCACCTCTTAGCTGAGGGGCTGTAGCAGGCTCATAACTCTCTATACCTGGTTGCGTCACCACCATGGGCGAAACAGCTGCATTCTGCCAGTGACGCTGACCCAGTCACCCCCATCTGGTAGCATTTTTCGCCTGCCTTCCGCTGGTGAGAATGACTAATGCAGGGTGCAGAGCAATGGAGACTCGGGACCTGGAGATTTTCAAGCTAGAACGGACAACTAGGATGATCTAGTCTGAGCTCCTCTATAACACAGGCCAGAGAACCTCACCCAGTGCTTCCTGCACTGGAGAGAACTATTCTTCCCTATTAGGTAAAAGACAGACAAATGAAGCATCATTGTCCCCAATTCTCAGATGGGAAACTGAGGCACAGTAACATAAGGAGTCCGTGTCAGAGCAGGGCTAGCATGCTGATCTCCTGAGTCATAGCTAGTGTCGAACCACATGCCCTACATACCTTCTTCTCTTGACCTGGCTGTGTGTGGTTTTTAACAGAAATGCAAACTAGGATGCCCAAGTGGGTGCCGACTAGAGTTGGATTTGACTTAAGCATTTGCTAGCGCACCTAATAACAGATCACTCATTAAGCTAATTGCATTCGGCTGGGGTATCTAACCATGGTGATGTGGCTGGAAATGTGGCGGAAGGCCTGGAAGTGAAGGGTAAGCAAAGGCTATGCATCAAGCTGGGGGAGGGAACAAAGACCTGCATGTTAGGTTCAGTGCTATTTAACATCTTCATTAACAATCTGGAAGACTAGTAAAAGGGTGCATTAATTAGCCATAGATGGCAACAAATCAGAAGACGAGAAGAATGCCAGAGAGGAGGCAGGAATGCTACAAAGGGGGTTAGAGAAGCTAGAAACGCAGGAAGGCTTCAAGCCCTACTGAAACCCAGACGGTGCAGTTACCTGGGATGTAGGAGTGGTTGAAAGCTACCTGGGAGTGAGAGTGGGCAGCGAAGCAGGGATGGGTTTGCCATGAGATAAGGCAGCAGAAAAGCCCAAGGAGATTTTGTGCTGCATAAGCAGAGGCATCCAAGATAGAGCAGGAAGGGGACAGTCCGTCTCTTTGTGACTCTGGTGTCACCTCGTCTAGCGTCCTGCATTTGTTCCTGAGCAACTCGGTCCCAGAAAGATGGAGACAGACCAGACGGAGTTCAGAGAGGATCCGGGGGTAACAAGTTTTGTTGGTAATGGTGTTGATGTAATGTACTTAGATTTCAGTAAGGCGTTTCACTTGGTACTGCATGACACTTTGATTAAAAAACTAGAACATATAAAATTAACATGGCACACATTAAATGGAATAAAAACTGGCTAACTGATAGGGCTCAAAATGTAACTGTAATTGGGAAAGCATCTTTACGAGGGTGTGTTTCCAGTAAGGTCCCACAGCAATTGGTTCTTGGCTCTAGGCTATTTAACATTTTTATCAATGACTTGGAAGAAAACATAAAATCATTACTGACCAAGCTTAAAGACAACACAAACATTGGGGAAGAGGTAAATAATGACAGGCTAGGTCACTGATTCAGAGCAATCTGGATTGCTTGGTAAACTGGGCACAAGCAAACAGTATGAGTTTTAATACGGCTAAATGTAAATGTGTCTTTCTAGGAACAAAGAATGTCAGCCAAACTTACAGGGTGTGGGGCTCCATCCTGGGAAGCAGGGACCCTGAAAAGGCCTTGGGAGTTATGGTGGATAATCAGTTGACCTTGAGCTCCCAGAGTGAGCAGAGGGGTTATTTCACCTCTGTATTTGGCACTGGTGCCAACGCTGATGGAATCCTGCGTCCGGTGTTGGTGCCCACAATTCAAGAAGGACGTTGATAAATTGGAGAGGGGTCAGAGAAGAGCCATGAGAATGATGAAAGAATTAGAAAACCTGCCTGATAGTGATAGATTCAAGGAGCTCAGTCTATTTAGCTTAACAAAGAGAAGGTTAAGGAGTGACTTGATCACAGTCTGTAAATACCTACATGGGGAACCAATATTGAGTAATGGGCTCTTCATTCTAGCAGAGAAAGGTCTAACACGATCAAGACAAGTCAGACAGAATAAGAAGCAATGGTCTCAAGTTGCAATGGGGGAGATCTAGGTTGGATATTAGGAAACTCTATTTCACTAGAAGGGTGGTGAAGCTGTCAAGGTTCCTTCCCCACTCTGAACTCTAGGGTACAGATATGGGGACCTGCATGAAAAACCCCCTAAGCTTATTTTTACCAGCTTAGGTTAAAACTTCCCCAAGGTAGAAACTATTTTACCTTTTGCCCTTGGACTTTATTGCTGCCACCACCAAGCATCTAACAAATATATAACAGGGAAAAAGCCTGCTTGGAAACGTCTTTCCCCCCCAAATCCTCCCAAATCCTACACCCCCTTTCCTGGGGAAGGCTTGATAAAAATCCTCACCAATTTGCATTGGTGAACACAGACCCAAACCCTTGGATCTTAAGAACAATGAAAAAGCAATCAGGTTCTTAAAAGAAGAATTTTAATTGAAGAAAAAGTAACAGAATCACCTCTGTAAAATCAGGATGGTAAATACCTTACAGCGTAATCAGATTCAAAACACAGAGAATCCCTCTAGGCAAAACCTTAAGTTACAAAAAGACACAAAAACAGGAATATACATTCCATTCAGCACAGCTTATTTTATCAGCCATTTAAACAAAACAGAATCTAACACATCTCTAGCTAGATTACTTACTAAGTTCTAAGACTCCATTCCTCTTCTGTCCCCAGCAAAAACATCACACAGACAGAGAGAACTCTTTGTTTCTCCGCCCTCCAGCTTTGAAAGTATCTTTTCTCCTCATTGGTCATGTGCCAGCAAGGTTATCCTAGCTTCTTAACCCTTTACGGGTGAAAGGGTTTTTCCTCTTGCCAGGAGGGATTTTAAAGGTGTTTACCCTTCCTTTTATATTTATGACAGAAGCACTGGAATGGGTTCCCTAGGGAGGTGGTGGAATCTCCGTCCTTAGTGGTTTTTAAGGCCTGGCTTGACAAAGCCCTGGCTGGGATGATTTAGTTGGTATTGGTCCTGCTTTGAGCAGGGGATTGGACTAGATGACCTCCTGCGGTCTCTTCCAACCCTAATATTGTATGATTCTATGATCCGATGGCTGGAAGTTGAAGTTAGACAAATCGAGACTGGAAATACGATGTAAATGTTTAATAATGAGGGTAACTAACCATTGCAACAGTTGTCCAAGGGTCGTGGTGGATTCTCCATCACTGGAAATTTTTAAATCAAGACGGGATGTTTTTCTAAAAACCCTGCTCCAGGAATTATTTGGGGCACATCTCTGGCCTGTGCTATACAGGAGGTCAGACTAGATGACCAAAACGGTCCCTGCTGGGCTGGGAATCTGTGACTATGAATCAGGGAGCTGGCAGAGATGGAAGGAAATTAGAAAAGGGGAGATTTTCACAGACTGTCTGGGAAACCTTCCTACAGTGTCAGACTGTGGAGTCGTCTCCCAAGGGGAGGGTTGAAAGGGCCATTGCCTGGGATAGGTGAAATTAGATGAGATAAACATTAGGAAATGTCCCACAGGGAATGATCCTGCCCTTTTAGGGGATGACTTAATGCTGTGTGTATTTTCCACTCCTAAACCAGACAGACTCTGGCATTGGCGGCAGGTGTGGAAGCATCTGAGCCGGGGTGGGGGGAAGGTGCAGGGTGGAGAAAGGCTTGCAGGGCTAGTCCCTGTGACCACAAGGGCCTGTGGGCATTAGTCAGAGCCAACATAACCCCTGCCAATGCTGCTGAAATTCCCTCTTCCATCCCATGCAGTTTTCTTAGCCGGGCCTCCAGCATTCGTGTTCTCCAGCGCTAGCTCTCCGTGCAGCTGTGCCATGGCCCCCTGGCCCATCCCGTAACACCCCCTGGGGCCTGTCCCCAGCACCCCTGCTATTTCAATCCTGCCACCCACTACCACACTCAGCTTTGCCACAGCCCCTCAGACCTGATCTCCGGTCCTCCCTGCTCATCCAATTCTGCACTCTACCTCAGCCGATGCTCCTTAATCCCGCCTTAATCCCTGCTATTTCAGTTTTGCCCCCCCCCCAGCTCTGCCAATGCCCCTCAGTCCTGACCCATAGCCCCCTGTTACTCCAGTCCTCCTCCGTCCGGGCGCATCTACACTGCAGTGTAAGCCCAGGGTTAGTAGAACTGGAGGTAGCAGCCCCAGGGCTTGTGTCTACACTCATTTGTGACCCCAGGTTAGGAAGTGACAAACCCTGGGTCCCAGCAGGGGGCTCCAGCATCTACATTGCATTATGGGGGCCCGAGTCCAGCCACCCATCTCCCAGACTTCCTAGCGCCCTCCCAGAACGTGGCCGCTCTAGCCCTTTGTTCGTGGTGCAGTGTGGGAAAACTTGACTGTCCAGAGGCCAGAGAAAGTCAGCCCATGGGATTGTGGGGCTGCGTCTACACGGCAAAGCCATAGGGCTTGATCCCTAGGGGGTTGGGGTGTGGGAGGGGATGAGGAGAGCAGCCCTTACCTCAGGTGGCTCCCAGAAGCGACCCGCACCCCCCTCTGCCAGTAGCTCCTAGATGGGGGGCCGGAGGGGTCTACACAGGCTGCTGCCCGCAGGTACCGCCCCCCGCAGCTCCCATTGGCCGCAGCTCAGGGCGGGGGCACCATGCAGACCCGGGCCCCCCCAAGGGCCGCAGGGACGTGCCGGCCACTTCCAGAAGTGGAGTGGGCAGGCAGGAAGCCGCCTTAGCCCTGTTGCGCTGCCGGTGGTGGCAGCAGGAGCCCCGGGCCCTTTTAAATGGCCTGGGGGTGGCAGGCAGGGCCAGGAGATGCTCTGTGAGAGGAGCATGGGGGCAGCAGGCGGGGACAGGGGAGACGCTCCGGGCAAGGCGCGTAGGGGCGGCAGGCGGGGTCGGAGGATAGACCCGGCTCCGAACTTTGGTGGAGCCGGGTCTCCGTGCTCTCATAATGGTGGAGCACGGGCCCACACAACTCACCACCCCTGGCCCTGGGTCTTGGCTAGACTCAGACTCTGACCCTCCCCCCTGCAGGGTTCTGGGACCCTGGGTCTGAGCCCTGGGTTAGTGTGATTTGTGTGTAGACGGAAGGGGGGGTTAGGTTTGATCCTGAGTTTGAACCCTGGGCTTATATTGCAGTGTAGGCAAACCCTCTCTCATACACAGAGCTCTGCTGATGCCCCTTAGTCCCGACCTGCAGCCCTCTGCAATTCCCTCCCTGGTCTCCTTTAAAACTCTGCCCTCACCCCCAAACCTCCCATCCAAGCAGCCACTCTCTTCTGGCCCATGTGCTTTTGCATCAAAGATGCTGGAAGCATCTTCTGGCATATGGCAGCTCTGTGGTGTAGTTAACACAGCTGCAGTTCACTCTATGCAAGTCACAGTCGACTTCACAAAAGTGCTTGCAACTTTTCATTCAGACGCTGCCACGGTGTACGGAGAAGCAGGCTTCCAAACAGCGGCACGCCACGGGGGGCTCAGAGACAGCTCAGGGAAAAGCCAGTCGGCTGCGAAGGAGGTTTTATTCTGGGGAAGCGAAGACTGCAAAGAGCTGAAATTGAGTGAGTGTCTGGAACAAATACTTCAGGGCTGCCGAAAAATTACCGAGGCCGAGATGAAATGCAAAGCAGCCACTGCGGCAACTGATCCCTGACAAGCCATAGTTAGCCAGCTCCTGTGACGGCCAGATGGAGGGCTGTGAGCTCAGAGCTTCTGGGACAGAGTTTGGCTTCCTTTGGGTGGGTGCACAAAGGGCAGTGAAGATATGGGAGAGCCCTGGCCCTCTTGATGATACTAAACTGGGAGGAGAGGTAGATACGCTGGAGGGTAGGGATAGGATACAGAGGGACCTAGACAAATTGGAGGATTGGGCCAAAAGAAATCTGATGAGGTTCAATAAGGATAAGTGCAGGGTCCTGCACTTAGGACGGAAGAACCCAATGCACAGCTACAGACTAGGGACCGAATGGCTCGGCAGCAGTTCTGCGGAAAAGGACCTAGGGGTGACAGTGGACGAGAAGCTGGATATGAGTCAACAGTGTGCCCTTGTTGCCAAGGCGGCCAATGGCATTTTGAGATGTATAAGTAGGGGCATTGCCAGCAGATCGAGGGACGTGATCGTTCCCCTCTATTCGACATTGGTGAGGCCTCATCTGGAGTACTGTGTCCAGTTTTGGGCCCCACACTACAAGAAGGATGTGGATAAATTGGAGAGAGTCCAGCGAAGGGCAACAAAAATGATTAGGGGACTGGAACACATGACTTATGAGGAGAGGCTGAGGGAACTGGGATTGTTTAGTCTGCAGAAGAGAAGAATGAGGGGGGATTTGATAGCTGCTTTCAACTACCTGAGAGGTGGTTCCAGAGAGGATGGTTCTAGACTATTCTCAGTGGTAGAAGAGGACAGGACAAGGAGTAATGGTCTCAAGTTGCAGTGGGGGAGGTTTAGGTTGGATATTAGGAAAAACTTTTTCACTTGGAGGGTGGTGAAACACTAGAATGTGTTACCTAGGGAGGTGGTAGAATCTCCTTCCTTAGAAGTTTTTAAGGTCAGGCTTGACGAAGCCCTGGCTGGGATGATTTAATTGGGGATTGGTCCTGCTTTGAGCAGGGGGTTGGACTAGATGACCTCCTGAGGTCCCTTCCAACCCTGATATTCTATGATTCTATGATTCTTCTGAGCACTTTTCATCCACAGATCTCAAAGGATCACCCTAGGATCAGTGGCTTCATTTTACGGAGCAGGAAGTGCCTAGCCCAGGGCAAGGCCTGGCTTAGAACCCAGGTGTCCTGACTCCCTGTCCAGCTGCAGAGCTGAGAATTGAATTCAGGTCTCCTAGCTCGTAGAGCAAGGGAGTTGACCCCAGGTGTCCTGGCTCCCAGCCCAGTGCTCCAGCCACCAGCCACTGCTGCCTAATAAGAGCAATGCCCTAGAATCCACATGCACTGGAGTCTCCCAAGCAGCTGCACAGGGGGCCCCGTATTGCCCTGGGTGACAGCCCCGCTGAACTCAGCCCGGCTCGCTGTATCCAAGGGCAGGCGGTGGCGGGCAGCAGCGATGGCTGGTAACTGACCCGGGCTTTGGAAATCACCATGAGCAGAGATACTTTCATTGGCATAAATGACCTCTCAGAGCAAGAGAGTGCGAACGGCGGGGACTGGGGGGAAGCCCAGCGTGGCCAGCTGCATTTGTTCCAGGGAATGGTGTTCAGCTGCAATCTGGAACACAACCGGTAAACAATCTGCAGCCGCCTCTCACATGGGCACTTTGAAAGGACTGGTAGTTTTCATTGATTTTCTATTTCCCTTCCCTCACCAATGCAATCAGTCACGGCATAAGTGGCTGCTGCTGGGGCTTTTTGCTCCTTCTGACTATCTAGTGTTTCTCTAAAACGTCTCAGCCCAATCACTCGCTTTTGCATTGATTTATAGCAGGGGCAGCCAGAGACTGGGGAGTTCTGTTGAGTAAAAACCAGCAGCCTGGCTGATTCCAGGTGCAGTCTCCACCCTGCAGCTCAGGGAAAAGATGCGTGTGGAGCACCCATCAGGAGCCATGTCCCTCTCGTGCCCCGCATGAACCGAGCCAGCCTGTCCCCCGCAGAACAGAGTAGGAAATGTTTTCCCCAGCCAGTAAATATTTTGGAGAATTTGGATAGTTTTCCCACCCCGAATCAGGATGAAAAGTCGATGGTTCGAACATTCGCACAAACTGCAAAATCAAACAAATTGTCCGTTTGGGTCCATTGACAAGTTTCCTGTCGATAGTTTCAGGACATTTTGGTTCTGATCTTTTTTTTTTTAAAAAAAAACAACCCTTTTTTACACTTTAGCTTAAATTTCGTCATTTTGAACAGGAATCTTTTGTTTCAAAAATAGCTGGACAAATATGTTTAGACAATTTCAAAACTTTGTTGACAGAAAGTTTTTCTTTTGTAAAGGGCTCGCTCAGTCCAACAAAAATAACTGGCCCTCTGGTTAGGAGCTGGTTCTTTTAGTCAACTGCCTCACAACCACCTGAGTGGAGGGAAAACTCCCACTGACAAGCGGACCCACTGGTAACCCGGCTAACCCCATGATGATACTTCCCTACTAACACACCATGAGCTCTGCATCTCCCACTGTGCCCAATCCACAGAGCATGAGAGTCTGTTACAGCCTTCCCGGCCAGAGCCTGGTTGTTTAGCTCACACCGCAGGTGCTCCTGATGTGAGCTCCAGAAGCTCGCTTTTCAAATTCTGGTGCTGGCAAATATGGCCACCATTTCTCTCGTACTTATGGGGCTCCTGTGTGTCCTGGAGGAAGTCACTGCCCTGTGCCTCAGTTTCCCTTGCAGAAATAGGAGTAATAATAGGGGTGCTAGGCTGGGAACTGAGTGTGGGTGAGGTGCATTCAGATCCTGGGATTAAAGGAGCTCCAGATGGACTGGACAAGGAATCACTCCCATGGATGGGGGTGAGTTGGGGGCCACGGGTTCCACTTGGCCCGACTCCCACCAGGATGGTGGCCACTCACTGGAGGGTCAGGCCCCTGGCCACGGCTGGCTGGTCGACTGCAGCAGGCGGTGCAGAGGCTGGTGTTCATTGGCACTGGAGATTCAGACAGAGCTGAGGAAAGCACTGGCTGTCTGCAGCCAGGTCGTGGGGGAGACGAGAGTAACTCACTAAGTAAACGCTGCTAGTGAACCCCGTGCCCAGTGACGGCGGCTCTCACGAGGACCCTGTGTCTTTCCTTAGGAGCCCTGTGGTTGAGGGAAACTGCCCAAGGGCTTGGAAACCATCCGCTGCCAGGGAGTCTTCCCCCCGCCACTGCAGCCCAGCCCACGGGCCAAAGAGCACAACCAGATGCTGCTCCCAGGGAGCTGAGCTCTCTGCATCCCCATCTGGGCTGCCCTGGGAGGGGGGCTGCAGGGGGCTGAGAGTTAGTGCCCTGGCTCCCCGAGGGGAGGGACGTGGTGGTAGTGGGGCAGAGAGCCCTGGGGGAGCCTCTCTGGCCTTGCAGGGGGTCAGACGAGGCCATTACATGGTCCTTCCTGGCCTCGAGAGCCATGACTCCGTGAAAGGGCAAGTGAAAGCCCCACGGCCTCGTCTCCACAGTCCCACGAGCCGGTGTCAGCCCAGGAATGGATGGGCGGGATGGAGTGGGAGGGGAGCAGAGCCCAGGTGCCTGGAGCTTGTCTGCAAGGGGGAACCTGAGGGATGGGTGCCGGCAGATTGGCCCATAGAAACAGGCTCAGCCCTTAGCTTTGCCAGAGACTCCCTGGAGACCAGGCCCCCCGCACGGAACCTGGGGCTCCGGGGAGGGTCACCACAGGCCAGAGATGGGGCTGGAGCTGCCTGGGCCCTTCAGAGAAAGCCAGGGCTTCGGCTTCTGCCCACAGGACTGGCCCACGGTCAGCTAGGGAAGCCAGTGTGCATGCGGTCTGCCGTGCACCATAGCCCAGCCGACCTGCCAGCCTGTCTGTCTGCCTGCCTGTCTGTCTGTGGGCCTGCCAGCCTGTCTGTCTGTCTGTGTGCCCACGTGCCCGTCTGTCTGTGGGCCTGCCGCTCTCTGCCTCTCTGTCTGCCTGTCTGTCTGTCTGTCTGCGGGCCTGCCTGCCTGCCTGTCTGTCTGTCTGTGGGCCTGCCAGCCTGCCTGTCTGTCTGTCTGTCTGTGGGCCTGCCTGTCTGTCTGTCTGTGTGCCCACGTGCCCGTCTGTCTGTGGGCCTGCCGCTTTCTGTGTGCCCGCATGGCTGTCTGTATGTGGACCTGCCGTTCTCTGTCTGCCTGTCTGTCCATCTGTCTGTGGGCCTGCCGCTTTCTGTGTGCCTGTCTGTCCCTCTGTGTGCCCGCTTGGCGGCCCGTCTGTCTGTGGGCCCGTCTGTCTCTGTGTACTGTCTTCTTGTCTGGGCACCTGCTGACCCCTTTCATTCCCACGAACATGGCTGCCATGGGCAACTGGATTGGGGAAGAGGGAAGGAGGTTGAAAGAGGGGAGAACAGAGGCAGGGGCAGCTTCCCTGGGGCGGGGGGTGTGGGTGTGGGTCCCCAAACCTTCTCAGCTTAGAACTGCTCAGGGCGGGGTAGCCGCAGAGGAAGGCGAAGGGGAGATGAGAAGCGTATGACACTGGCAGACCAGGTGGCAACTCTTGCCAGGACTTCAGGCATTAGCTAAGAACTAACAAAGTCCTAGCTGGAGCCCTGACCAGGTCACCTGGGTGTTAGTTTTGCTCAAAGTAGGAATTAGCCTTTTAAGAATGTATTTCATGTTCAGACTCTAGGAAATGCTTGGAAGTTGCTGCCTGCATAAATCTCACTTGTAATGTCTGGATTCCAGGCTGTAAGAACATGTGTAAGGTTTGCTTAAAACTTCGAGAATATTTGCCCTGAACTAGTGACCCCAGGCACGGTAGCTCATTATAAGACAAAAGCTCTGTTCATTGCCCCATCTCTGTTCATTGCCCCATCGATTGAATCACAAGCTTCCTCCCATCTCTTTGAATGCTGGAAGAGGGAAATGAAAATAGTTGATGGGATTATTTGTCATCGCTTTGCTGTTTGAACTGTCACAGAGCCACCAAACTGAGGCCAGAGCTCCCGGGGATTACCTCCTGGGTCCGCCCTGAAAGACGCTTTGGGTTGACAGATCACTACAACTCCGTCCCTCTTAGGATTTAGATGGTGACTCATTGGTATGTCGATGGTTGCTTGCTTTAACATGTAAATAACTCTCTGATTTCCTTTTCCTAATTAATAAACCTTTAAATAGTTTATTACAAGATTGGCTACTGGCATCTTTGGTATGAGATCTAAGGTACCAGCTGATCTGGGGTAAGTGACTGGTCTCTTGGGACTGGAAGCAACCTGAATGCGGAGTGATTTTTGGTGTAAGTGACCATTTATCAGTAAGTCCAGTTTGCCTGGGTGGCAAGATAGGCTGGGGAATCTAAGGGGACTGTCTATGACTCCATGGTGAGACTGTTGGAGTGATCCAGGCGCCCACATTAGTCACTGGCTTGGTGTAATCTAAAGCCAGAACACACCACCAGTGTGGGGTGTCTGCCCTGTTTGCGACAGTCTGCCCGGAGGTTGGCGTTCACAGTCACGAGCCACTCCAGTCAGCATGACAAAGGGGATGGGAGAAAAAGAGACGGAGGGTTGGAGGAAAGGATAAGGGAGATGGGGAGGGGGGCTTGCCTCTGATCTTTATCTATCTATCTATCTATCTATCTATATATCTATTCCTTTCCCACTCATAGTTTCTCCATATAAAACTGTTTCTTCCTTTCTGCTTCTCCTCTCCCCCACTCCCCTGTATCCTGACCGAACCGAACAGGAGTGTATTTTACAATTTCCTACTCGTACCCATGTCTCCTTCTTTAGGGTGTTTCCTCCTTTCTTCCCCTGCCCTGCTCACTCTCCAGCCCAGGGGGGTGCTGGCTCCCCATGGCACAAGCCCCTCTAATGGGGAGTTCTTGCTGGCAATCTGTGAGTTCTCCAGCACTCCAGTTGCTTTTGCTATTTTTGGCAAATGCCCCATCCCAGCCGTGGGGCCTGGTTTTCTTTCTGCAGCCTCAGTTTTAGGGAAGATAATAATCACACTGTCTCCCTTTCATGGAAGCATCCGGCAGACCTCCATCCAGTCCCTCGGCAATAGCGCTACATCATTATCCCCATGTTGCAGAGGGGAAACTGAGGCACAGGGCAGAAAGGGACTACTTCTAGAAGGGGCTTGCTCATGGCTGCATGAAACTCTGTTGCTCTGTGTCGGTGCTTGGAACCCTTCATCACGCTTTCTGGGCTTGGCCTCCTCCCATGTCCTCTTTCCCCATGGGAGTAAAGCAGCTTGAATAAGTTTCCTGCCTTCAGCATCCGGGGCAGCGCCTGGCAAAGTGCAGAGCTTGGGAAGGAAGAGAAGACCTGGCCAGGGAGAGAAGGTGTCTACGGAAGGACCCCAGGTTTTGTGAAGGAGCATCAGGCACTGGGGAGAGGCAGCGCATGTGGAAGGAGCATACAGTCTATGGTGGTGCTGCTCGGTGGCCTTGCCCACCTTGTGGGTTATTTACCATCCCGTCTAAACCACATCTTCTCTGGCTGCCACGGGAAGCAGCAGACAGAGCTGGCGAGGTTGCGCTCTGAAGGTGAGGAGCTGAGATCCCTCACTAGCCCAGCCATGGCTGGGACAGACCAGAGCCAGAGACCGGCCACCCTTGTCCCTCGACAGAGCTCTGCCAGGATTTCCATCCCAGCTCCACCGGGTATCCCCAGGGAATGCAGAGCTGTAGGCTGAGCAATACTCAAGGAATATTTCCAACACACCTCTGAACAACAAACTAACCCACAGAGACCTTCCTACCAACACTACAAAAAGAAGTATTCTGGGTGGACTCCTCCTGAAGGTCAAAACAACAGACTGGACTTCTACATAGAGTGCTTCCGCCAACGTGCACGGGCTGAAATTGTGGAAAAGCAGCATCACTTGCCCCATAACCTCAGCCGTGCAGAACACAATGCCATCCACAGCCTCAGAAACAACTCTGACATCATAATCAAAAAGGCTGACAAAGGAGGTGCTGTCGTCATCATGAATAGGTCAGAATATGAACAAGAGGGTGATAGGCAGCTCTCCAACACCACTTTCTACAAGCCATTACCCTCTGATCCCACTGAGGGTTACCAAAAGAAACTATACCATTTGCTCAAGAAACTCCCTGAAAAAAGCACAAGAACAAATCCGCACAGACACACCCCTGGAACCCCGACCAGGGGTATTCTATCTGCTACCCAAGATCCATAAACCTGGAAATCCTGGACGCCCCATCATCTCAGGCATTGACAGCAGGATTGTCTGGCTATGTAGACTCCCTCCTCAGGCCCTACACTACCAGCACTCCCAGGTATCTTCGAGACACCACTGATTTCCTGAGGAAACTATAATCCATCGGTGATCTTCCTGATAACACCATCCTGGCCACTATGGATGTAGAAGCTCCCTACACCAACATTCCACACAAAGATGGACTACAAGCCGTCAGGAACACTATCCCCGATAATGTCACGGCAAAGCTGGTGGCTGAACTTTGTGACTTTGTCCTTACCCATAACTATTTCACATTTGGGGACAATGTAGACCTTCAAATCAGCGGCACTGCTATGGGTACCCGCATGGCCTCACAGTATGCCAACATTTTTATGGCTGACTTAGAACAACGCTTCCTCAGCTCTCGTCCCCTAACGCCCCTACTCTACTTGCACTACATTGATGACATCTTCACCATCTGGACCCATGGAAAAGAAGCCCTTGAGGAATTCCACCATGATTTCAACAATTTCCATCCCACCATCAACCTCAGCCTGGACCAGTCCACACAAGAGATCCACTTCCTGGACACTACAGTGCTAATAAGCGATGGTCACATAAACACCACCCTATATCAGAAACCTACGGACCGCTATACTTACCTACATGCCTCCAGCTTTCATCCAGACCACACCACACAATCCATTGTCTTCAGCCAAGCTCTACGATACAACCACATTTGCTCCAACCCCTCAGATAGACACAAACACCTACAAGATCTCTATCAAGGATTCTTACAACTACAATACCCACCTGCTGAAGTGAAGAAACAGATTGACAGAGCCAGAAGAGTACCCAGAAGTTACCTACTACAGGACAGGCCCAACAAAGAAAATAACAGAACGCCACTAGCCGTCACCTTCAGCCCCCAACTAAAACCTCTCCAACGCATCATCAAGGATCTACAACCTATCCTGAAGGACGACCCATCACTCTCACAGACCTTGGGAGACAGGCCAGTCCTTGCTTACAGACAGCCCCGCAACCTGAAGCAAATACTCACCAGCAACCACACACCACATACCACACACCAGAACCACTAACCCAGGAACCTATCCTTGCAACAAAGCCAACTGTGCCCACATATCTATTCAGGGGACACCATCACAGGGCCTAATCACATCAGCCACACTATCAGAGGCTCATTCACCTGCACATCTACCAATGTGATATATGCCATCATGTGCCAGCAATGCCCCTCTGCCATGTACATTGGTCAAACCGGACAGTCTCTACATAAAAGAATAAATGGACACAAATCAGATGTCAAGAATTATAACATTCATAAACCAGTCGGAGAACACCTCAATCTCTCTGGTCACTCGATTTCTGATCTCAAAGTGACTATCCTTCAACAAAAAAACTTCAAAAACAGACTCCAAGTAGAGACTGCTGAATTGGAATTAATTTGCAAATTGGATACAATTAACTTAGGCTAGAATAGAGACTGGGAATGGTTGATTCATTATAAAAAGTAACCTATTTCCCCTTGTTTATTCCTCCCCCCCCGCCCGTTCCTCAGATGTTCTTGTTAAACCCTGGATTTGTGCTGGAAATGTCCCACCTTGATTATCATACACATTGTAAGGAGAGTGATCACTTTAGATAACCTATTACCAACAGGAGAGTGGGGTGGGGGGAGAGAAAACCTTTTCTGGTGATAAACACTCATTTTTTTCATAGTCTGTGAGTGTAAAAATATCTTCTGTATTTTCCACAGTATGCATCTGATGAAGTGAGCTGTAGCTCAGGAAAGCGTATGCTCAAATAAATTGGTTAGTCTCTAAAGTGCCACAAGTCCTCCTTTTCTTTCAGTGGCTAAGGGCATCTTCGGGTTGCTAAGGACATCCTCAGATTGTACCCCGGCGCATCCAAGAACTGTACTCCCATCTTTTCCAGCAAAAAAATTGCTCTTTGACTCCTGAGAAGAACCTGACCAGTCACAAGGGGGTAACAAACTTGAATGGGCTGAAATGGGAAAGTTGAGAAATATGGACCATTAAAAGCTACCCAAGGAATACTTGGTAACATCTCCTGAGACACGAGGTTTATATCCTCGGGATTGTAAGAGAAGTCTGGGTTTAGGGAGCTCCTTTCTTACCACTCACAGATTGCTCTCTGATTTTAGGCACTGACCTCTAAGCTGAGCACTGGAATGAGCAGTAGATTGGTCAGGAAAAGGAGCCAAAATGCAGTCATCTACTGAGGAAGACTAGAGACTGAGTCAATCTGCCGGTGAAAGACTAGTTCTCGTGGTTCACTGTCAAACTGCAGGGAGGTACCTAGAGTGGCCCCACGGGGGTCAGTCCTGGGTACAATGCTGTTCAATCCTTTCATTACTGGGTTGGCTGATGGAATGGAGCATATGCTTATAATATTTGTGGCTGACACCGAGCTGGGAGGGTTGCAAGCAGGTCAGGATTAGAATTAAAAATGACAAATTGGAGAACAGGTCGGAAATTATCAAGATGCAATTCAATAAAGACAAGAGCAAAGTACTATATTTAGGAAGGAAAAATCAACTGGAGAACTACAAAAGGGGGAATAACTGGCTAGGCAGCAGTACAGCTGCAAAGGATCTGGGGCTTATAGTGGATTACAAATTGAATATGAGTCAACAGTGTGGTGCTTGATCCTGTCACCGGGCCTCTGGCTGAGCGATCCAGTCACTCCTTGATCCTGTCACTGGGCCTCTGGCTGAGCGATCTCGGCCTCTCAGCAGCAGAGGAGCAGAAAAGGCCAGGGAGCCCTTTGCTCTTGGCTTGAGCCCAGCCCGGATCATATTCCGCTCTGCAGGGTGTCCTGGATGAGGAGCTATTTCCTCAGCAGCTGCCGGAGGTTGCACTGCGATGGCACAAGGAGCTCGGAAACGCTTTACGTGCCTCAGTGAGCGAAGCTGTGGAGACGGCTCGGGATGGTTATCGCCGTCCTACTAAAGGGGCAGACCGAGGCGCAGAGAGGCCCACCGGTGCCAGTGGCCTGTAGGTCCCTCAGATGGGTGCCCTGCATGCGTGGCTGCTCAGGGGACTTCCAGAGCAGGAGCTCAGCCATGCCTGAGTGTGCTGGGGGGTTGAGTGCCTCACGAGATGGAGGCTGGGGCCTGGCTAAGGGGCTGGGTGCTCAGTCCAGAGGGCTCAGAGGACTCCTCGCACATAGCCAAGGGCTTCTCAGTCATGCCGCAACTGAGCCAGGAGGTGCAAGTGATGCAATGCAGACCCCAGCCACTCGCTGGTCACCCGGGATGCCCACGGCCACATGCCTGAACCAACCGGCGAGTGGGGGTGAGGAAGGGAAGCAGGCAATGTGAGCCAGCGGTCACTAAGAGACCTGAGGAGAAGGGGAGGGCCAAGGAGCACTCCAGGGCATGTGATGAGCAGGGCAGAGGGGAAGCACACTTGAGGGGTAGTAACTCAAGGGGAGCCCTGCACCGGCCGGGGGCTGCAGAACATAGGAGGCCATGGAGGGCAAGGAGGACGGCCAGAGCTGTCGGCTGGCCCTGGCTTAGAGATGGAGGATGGGCCCTTAATCTCCACACAGGGTGCACAAGCCTAGGAGATGCCGCCATGACTCCACAGAAGCACGGGCTGCCCCCAATAGTCCCCCTCTACCTCTATGGCGGGCTGAAGGGGGAGCTAACTGACAGGTGACATCTCAAGTCAGTCCTGAGCGTCCATATTTCGGGGCCAAACTTTAAGGCCCCCAGACCAGCTTACCAACCTGGACTAGGGATTACGTGGGCCCAGCCTGAGTCACCCCACAGGGCCCTGATGTCAGCAGGGAGGGCTCAGGTGGGCACCCCAAGTCACCTGTGATGTCTTGGCTTTGTCTTGTAGGGTAAGCTTCAACGTACTTGCGTGTGTAATCCCCCAGCCGAGATGTGGTGCCTATGTCAACCAGGGGACCCGAGCCCCAGGCTTTCCAAGGCCCCGCAAGCCACTTATTGTAGCCCAGCGATCACCATGGTGCTGGAAGAGCCCGTTGCCAACTGTGTCCACATATCTATTGAGGGGACACCATCACAGGGCCTAATCACATCAGCCACACTATCAGAGGCTCATTTACCTGCACATCTACCAATGTGATATATGCCATCATGTGCCAGCAATGCCCCTCTGCCATGTACATTGGTCAAACTGGACAGTCTCTACGTAAAAGAATAAATGGACACAAATCAGATGTCAAGAATTATAACATTCATAAACCAGTCAGAGAACACCTCAATCTCTCTGGTCACTCGATTTCTGATCTCAAAGTGACTATCCTTCAACAAAAAAACTTCAAAAACAGACTCCAAGTAGAGACTGCTGAATTGGAATTAATTTGCAAATTGGATACAATTAACTTAGGCTTGAATAGAGACTGGGAGTGGATGGGTCATTACACAAAGTAAAACTATTTCTCCTTGTTTATTTCCCCCCTATTGTTCTTGTCAACTGCTGGAAATGGCCCACCTTGATTATCACTACAAAGGTGTCTCCGTCCCCCGTCCCTCTCCACCCCCCCACCCCTCCCCGCTCTCCTGCTGGTAACAGCTCACCTTTCCTGATCACTCTTGTTACAGTCTGTATGGCAACACCCATTGTTTCATGTTCTCTGTGTATATAAAATCTCACCCCTATATTTTCCACAGTATGCATCCAGTGAAGTGAGCTGTAGCTCACGAAAGCTTATGCTCTAATAAATCTGTTAGTCTCTAAAGTGCCACAAGTCCTCCTTTTCTTTTTACGGATACAGACTAACACGGCTGCTACTCTGAAGGCTGAGCCCTGAGATGCTTTTACTGGAATGTTTCCACACGCCAAGTTTAAAATGGGCCTTTTAAAAAAAAAAGAAACTTTCTGCCAAAAATGATTCTGCATTATTGAGATCTTCTGCACTGGTGACATTTCCTGCAAGGTAGTTTTGCAGCCTGCCAGGAAACTTCCCCCCTGAATTTCCCCTGGTCCCATTTCATGCTGAGTAAGAATCCATTTCACCCCAACTAGCCTCGGAGAAAGGAACTCTGCTCATGTGAGCTGAGGAATTACCCCTGGGAGCAGCCACAGGCAGAATGCAATTTACAGGAGACACATGAAGTCTGCTTACGATGCAAAAATCTTTTCCAAGAACGCAGGTCCAGGCTCAGGGTCTCTCATATTCCTTTAGCAGTTCAGTCAACTTGTTTTATTAGTAATGAAGGCTAGAAAATACTGAGGCTTTTATTCTGCTGGAGGACATATACATTGCCATTCTGGATCCCCCAGTGGTCCATCTAGTCCAGCATCATGCCTGTAGGTATTCCGATTTGAGGGGATTGCTTTTTTACAGACAGTGGAATAATATTAATGCAGGGAGCAACGTCTTTAGACATTCCATAGTCAGAGTCAAGCAGGCAGATTCTTGCACACAGGTGGAACCTGACTGACTTCAGTGGGACACCGGACAGAGTAAAGGTCCGTTCACGCTCTTCCACCTGCATGATCGGGACCCAGGTATCTGCTAAGTGAATAACAAACAGTTGAGCTGTAATATCCTGCAGCAGAGTTGAGAACAGAGCTGGGTGGGAAATGCTTTTCCTGGCTCACAGATATTTTTTAGAGTTTGGAATCTTTCCCATCTTGAATCAGGGTGAAAATTCAAAATCTTGAAGCTATTTGCATGTCAAAAACCCACTTTTTTTTTTTTTTTTAAATTTCAGGGTCCATTGAAATGTTTCAGGTCAATTCCAAAATGGTTTATCTCAGTTTTGACTTTTTCTCTCTTTTTAAAAAGTGGCTTACAGTTTCAAACAAAAAGTCATCTTAAAACAAATGAAACATATTGACAATTTCAAACCTGTTTCTCCTTGACATTTTTGTGAGTTGGGAAATTTGTCAAACCCAACCCTGTCTTGTGAATAGTTTCAGTTTTGACGAATCATTTTTTGACAATTAGGTGAAAATTTTGTGATGAACTTTTTTTTTTTTTTGGCCAAAAAATGCAGTAGTTTATGCACCAAATTTCGATAATATTCAACAACTTGTTTGTTTGGATAAACATTGACATGTTTCATTTTTGTTTTGATGTCAAATTTGTCCAATAACGAAATGAGAACCTACTTTAAATAAGTTGAAAAAAACCCCAAAATGGCCCAATGGAAACGAAAAACTCAGAAAAAAAATGTTTTTTGAGTCGACTTGAACATTTTAGGTCAATTCAAAATGAATTTTTTTTGTGTTTCTCAATTCAACAAAAACAAAACGAAACAAAACACTAACAGCCCCCAGCACCCACTTTAAATTGAACGTGATTTTTTGATTTGGCTTCCAAACTGAAAAATCCATTATTTGCTCAGCTCTGCTTACAATAAGCCAAGGAGTCTATGTGTGACATGCAAGAACTGGGCAGTGGACTCTAGTTAAAACTCTTGAGCATTTAATTCAGAAGGATGTTATCTCTGATCATGCTCCATCCCTTACCACATGCCTTGTTGCACCAAACAGGCTCATGATCTCATGCTACATGTTTCATGCTTGCTATGAGCGAGGATAAAAGCTTTGCAATGTAGGCTGCTCAAGAAGAAGGAAATAATTAAGCAGGGCTGGATGAGAAAAGGTCTTTTCCATGAGTGAGCCTGATTGTTATAAAAAGGCAGCCAGTTGCGAATCAGCGGAGCAGCAAACAGCAGAAAGGCTAACAATGGGACTGAGTCATCTATCTGCCACCCCGACCGGGAAAACCGAGAAGTCTGCTGCTTGCCAGGAGCCAGGATTCACAATGTGACAGAGAGACTGAGACTCATCAAGCGCTCTGATTGCTACCCCTTCCTCCTTCTCCACGTGGGCACTAATGATACTGCCAAGAATGATCTTGAGCAGATCACTGCAGACTACGTGGCTCTGGGAAGAAGGATAAAGGGGTTTGAGGTGCAAATGGTGTTCTCGTCCATCCTCCCTGTGGAAGGAAAAGGCCCAGGTAGAGACCGTCGAATCGTGGAAGTCAACGAATGGCTATGCAGGTGGTGTAGGAGAGAAGGCTTTGGATTCTTTGACCATGGGATGGTGTTCCAAGAAGGAGGAGTGCTAGGCAGAGATGGGCTCCACCTAACGAAGAGAGGGAAGAGCATCTTCGCAAGCAGGCTGGCTAACCTAGTGAGAAGGGCTTTAAACTAGGTTCACCGGGGGAAGGAGACCAAAGCCCTGAGGTAAGTGGGGATGTGGGATACCAGGAGGAAGCACGAGCAGGAGAACGCGAAAGGGGCGGGCTCCTGCCTCATACTGAGCAAGCAGGATAATCAGCGAGTTATCTCAAGTGCCTATACACAAATGCAAGAAGTCTGGGAAAGAAGCAGGGGCAACTGGAAGTCCTGGCACAGTCAAGGAATTATGATGTGATTGGAATAACAAAGACTTGGTGGGATAACTCACATGACTGGAGTACTGTCATGGATGGATATAAACTGTTCAGGAAGAACAGGCAGGACAGAAAAGGTGGGGGAGTTGCACTGTATGTAAGGGAGCAGCATGACTGCTCAGAGCTCCAGTATGAAACTGCAGAAAAACCTGAGAGTCTCTGGATTAAGTTTAGAAGTGTGAGCAACAAGGGTGATGTCGTGGTGGGAGTCTGCTATAGACCACCAGACCAGGGGGATGAGGTGGATGAGGCTTTCTTCCGGCAACTAACAGAAGTTACTAGATTGCAGGCCCTGGTTCTTATGGGAGACTTCAATCACCCTGATATCTGCTGGGAGAGCAATACAGCGGTGCACAGAAAATCCAGGAAGGTTTTGGAAAGTGTAGGGGACAATTTCCTGGTGCAAGTGCTGGAGGAACCAACTGAGGCAGAGCTCTTCTTGACCTGCTGCTCACAAACCAAAAAGAATCAGTAGGGGAAGCAAAAGTGGAAGGGAACAGTGGGAGGCAGTGACCATGAGATGGTAGAGTTCAGGATCCTGACACAGGGAAGAAAGGAGAGCAGCAGAATACGGACCCTGAGCTTCAGAAAAGCAGACTTTGAGTCCCTCAGGGAACTGATGGGCAGGATCCCCTGGGAGAATAACATGAGGGGGAAAGGAGTCCAGGAGAGCTGGCTGTATTTTAAAGAATCTTTATTGGGGTTGCAGGAACAAACCATCCTGATGTGTAGAAAGAACAGTAAATATGGCAGGCGACCAGCTTGGCTTAACAGTGAAATCCTTGCTGATCTTAAACACAAAAAAGAAGCTTACAAGAAGTGGAAAATTGGACAAATGACCAGGAAGCAGTATAAAAATATTGCTCAGGCATGCAGAAGTAAAATCAGGAAGGCCAAATAACACTTGGAGTTGCAGCTAGCAAGAGATTTTAAGAGTAACAAGAAAGGTTTCTTCAGGTATGTTAGCAACAAGGAGAAGGTCGGGGAAAGTGTGGGCCCTTTACTAAATGGGGGAGGCAACCTAGTGACAGAGGATGTGGAAAAAGCTAATGTACTCAATGCTTTTTGCGCCTCTGTCTTCACGAACAAGGTCAGCTCCCAGACTACTGCTCTGGGCAGCACAGCATGGGGAGGAGGTGACCAGCCCTCTGTGGAGAAAGAAGTGGTTCGGGACGATTTAGAAAAGCTGGATAAGCACAAGTCCATGGGGCCGGATGCGCTGTATCCGAGAATGCTAAAGGAATTGGCGGATGTGATTGCAGAGCCATTGTCCATTATCTTTGGAAACTCATGGTGATCGGGGGAGGTCCCAGATGACTGGAAAAAGGCAAATGTAGTGCCCATCTTTAAAAAAGGGAAGAAGGAGAATCCGGGGAACTACAGGCCAGTCAGCCTCACCTCAGTCCCTGAAAAATCATGGAGCAGGTCCTCAAGGGATCAATTTCGAAGTACTTTGAGGAGAGGAAAGTAATCCGGAACAGTCAGTATGGATTCTGACTAACCTAATTGCCTTCTATGACGAGATAACTGGCTCTGTGGATGAGGGGAAAGCAGTGGACGTGTTATTCCTTGACTTTAGCAAAGCTTTTGATACAGTTTCCCACAGTATTCTTGCCAGCAAGTTAAAGAAGTATGGGTTGGTTGCATGAATGGACTATAAAGTAGATAGAAAGCTGGCTAGATCATCCAGCTCCACGGGTAGTGATCAATGCTCCATGTCTAGTTGGCAGCCGGTATCAAGCAGAGTGCCCCAAGGGTGGGTCCTGGAGCCGGTTTTATTCAATATCTTCATTAATTATCTGGAGGATGGTGTGGATTGCACCCTCAGCAAGTTTGCAGATGACACTAAACTGGGAGGAGAGGTAGATATGGTGGAGGGTAGGGATAGGATACAGAGGGACCTAGACAAATTAGAGGATTCGACCAAAAGAAATCTGATGAAGTTCAACAAGGACAACTGCAGAGTCCTGCATGTAGGATGGAAGAATCCCATACACCGCTACAGACTAGGGACCGAATGGCTCGGCAGCACTTCTGCAGAAAAGGACCTAGGGGTTACAGTGGACGAGAAGCTGGATATGAGTCAACAGTGTGCCCTTGTTGCCAAGAGAACCAATGGCATTTTGAGCTGTATAAGTAGGAGCATTGCCAGCAGATTGAGGGACGTGATCATTCCCCTCTGTTCGGCATTGGTGAGGCCTCATCTGGAGTACTGTGTCCATTTTTGGGCTCCACACTACAAGAAGGATGTGGAAAAATTGGAAAGAGTCCAGGAGAGGGCAACAAAAATGATCAGGGGGCTGGAGCACAAGACTTATGAGGAGAGACGGAGGGAACTGGGATTATTTAGTCTTCAGAAGAGATTTGCAATCTGGACCCTTTCTCCAGCAGGCCTGTTAAAAAAATATTTTTAGTGAGGGAGGGTTCCAAGGAGCAGCGGGGAGGTAAGCTGTGATTTACATCAACAGCCTTTCAGTCATGGGTCGTTTATTATTTTTAACTATGTCACAGTGCTAAAACTGTATTAGACTAACAGATTTATTTGGGCATAAGCTTTCATGGGTAAAAATCCCACTTCTTCAGATGCATCTGAAAGCTTATAAACAAATCTGTTAGTCTTTAAGGTGCCACCAGACTCCTCATTGTTTTTGTGGATACAGACTAACACGGCTACCCCCGATACTTAAAACTGTATTAGGTATCTCATGAGCCGTGTAAGAGAATATGGGCCTCCTGCCCCAAAGAGCTTATATAACCCACTGGCTCTGTGTGTGTCCGTCCGTGTCCAGCTAATGGAT
This sequence comes from Lepidochelys olivacea, assembly GCF_965140295.1. NCBI lineage: Eukaryota > Metazoa > Chordata > Testudines > Cheloniidae > Lepidochelys > Lepidochelys olivacea. The sequence continues at coordinate 21,480,733 of NC_140427.1, forward strand.
AATTGACAAATATCACTTTTCACATTGCCGCCCTTACTTCTCCACTGCTGGTGCTGTGGTGCTGCCCTAAGAGCTGGGCACCCTGAACCAAGGCCGCTGCTCTGCGCTCTGCCCTCGAGCTGGGCACCCTGAACCAAGGCCGCTGCTCTGCACTCCGCCCTCAGAGCTGGGCACCCAGCCAGCAGCCGCTGCTCTGCCCTCAGAGCTGGGCACCCAGCCAGCAGCCTCTGCTCTGCACTTCGCCCTCAGAGCTGGGCACCCAGCCAGCAGCCGCTGCTCTGCGCTCTGCCCTCAGAGCTGGGCACCCAGCCAGCAGCTGCTGCTCTGCGCTCTGCCCTCAGAGCTGGGCACCCAGCCAGCAGCCACTGCTCTGTGCTCTGCCCTCAGAGCTGGTTGGCAATATATGTACTTGGACGGGGGGCGAAAATGATTAAAGACACAAAGAGGGGGGGCCCAATCAAGTACATTCTAGAGCAGTGCTTCTCAAATGTATCCAAACATCTAAATCTGAGTGATGCAGTGTCAGCCTGAAGAAGGCATTACACTCCCAGGGTGTTTTGCAACCAAGGATCTCCAAGCACTTTACAAACATCAATTTATGTAACTATGCAGCTCCCCTGTGAGGGTGATTTCTACAAGGAGGCAGAGAGAAATTCGTGTGACTTGAAGGCCACATAGCAAGTGGAGAAAAGAACCCAGGAGTCCTGACTCCCAGCCCCCTGCTCTGGCCACTAGACCCCAGTCCCAGTTATCAGCAACACTGCAACACCTCTGATTTGTGTGGGTGCTCCGGACCTTGCGATGCCAGGGAGAGTCACGGCTGCCATTCCCCTTCTGTTTTGTCCTTTCCCCTCACTGTTTTTGTTGCGAACTAATTGCCTGTGGCAGCCAGCTTGGCAGGCATGAGTTCATTAGCACACGCCAGTACGTGCAGCCACAAGCCTTCCCCTGCAATGTGCCTGACCGAGTTACACTGCTTGGGGCTGCCTGGAAAAGCAAGAGACCCCCCCCCCCAGAGCCATGAGAAGGCTCAGCCAGAAATGGCATGGAGCGCAGCAGCTTATTCACCCTAATTCATTCATGGCGCACAACTCCTCCTCCTCCCCATTACCTAGATATGGAGGGAGCTCACCCCAGGGCAGCACAGGGCTCTAAGCAGGGCTCAAGCGGGACCGAAGCAGCATGTGGGGAGTTGTGCTGTTTTCCCTAGAGGTGCATTTCACCCATTCCACCAGACGCCCTGGGAAGTTCGAGAGGTCCCGCCACCCACCCCAGCTTTCCTGCTAGCCAGCTGTCAGCCCCACGGAGTTCTTGTTGCCTCTCCATCACCACAGATCTTAGTTCTGATGGGACGTCGCAGGCTGCGAAATGCAACCCCGCCTCCCCCTTTCCTTTCTCCTTTGCAAGACACCTGGCGTCTCTGTGTAGAAGACAGATTCAGGTGCCGGAGTTGTTGGCCCAGCCCCAAGACAGATCTTCAAGCATTTGTGCCATCCCAGGAGGTAGCAATCTATTTTTAATCCCTCGAAAAAGCAGACAATTTTGCACTGAAGCCCGCCGCCTTCCTTCCAGACGTCAGTTTGCACAGATTGGAAATGACTGCTGGGCTATTAAAACCGCCAGCGATCGGGCCTCGAAGCTGTAAGCGCTCCTGCCCTTCAGTTCTTATTGCCACAGAGGCATGCAGCCTGGTAACTAGAAAGGGAGTATTTCACACTTGGGCCGTGCCACGGCATGAGCGGGTCTACCACCGTCTCCGCCGACTGGCAGCTCACCCCTTTGCCCTGAAAAGGGCTCACCTGCAGGTCCTTCGTGAATTGCCTTACCTCGCTTCGCTTAGTCTGAGTCTGGAAAGTTGCCGGGCCGACAGGGCTGTTTCAACCCAGCCTTCTCCCCGCCACTGCGTTTATGTGGGGCGATGGAAGCGTATGTTTATTTATAGGAACTTTAAAAAGAAATTTAAAAAAAAAAATGCAGGCAGCTCTACCAGCTCCCTCTCCAGCCACATGACGCAAAGGAGCCTTGATTAGCATAAGAAAACGAGGAGCTAGCGAAGGCAAATCTTGGGGGAGCTGAACTTCTGAAACTTTCTTCTCTTCATGGCAGTGCTGGGCTGGGAAGAATGAGACTTTGCTAGTGAGGCTCCTGCAAGATTTTGGCTCTTTGGCGGAGTCTCCCTGCTCAGGGGCAAGTCAGGAGACGGAAACCAAACAGGACAGGAGAGGTTGTTTCCAGCTTGCAGGGGGGAGGCGAGCTGGCAGACTCAGGCGCTGTACTGAGGCCAGACCCTGCTGCCGATGTGAATCAGTGTAGTTCTTTTGCAGTTAATGGGGCCAGATCGCTAGCTAGAGCAAATCAGGAGTCAATGGGGCCAGACCCCAGTTGACGCAAATCGGCATTGTTCTGTTGGAGAGGCCTGGGTTTTTTCAGATAGCGCGAGCACCCACCCTGTGAAAATCAGGTCCCTTTGAGGTGGCTCAACTTGGGCATCGCCAGTGGCCAAGCACTGATGGAGATCCTGGCCAAGGGGGCCTCCCCTGCACGCCCCCCAACTGCATGTAATTAGCAAGCGCATCAACATTGTAGAGATAACCTAGAAGGGAACCAGGAGTTGGCGTGAACTGTATGCCCCCAGACCCTGGCCTTGCTTCTATTGCAGCACCCACCCGAGCTTGGACGGAAGAGAAAAAATCCAGGCCCTGTGCTAAGAGTTTGGGGATCCTGATGACCCTACACAAATCTAGGCCCCTCACTTCGATATCACAAGGATTTGCTTCCACATTGCCAGGGAAAACCAGGGCTTTCTGTTATGGCAGTCTGGCAGCCTTCGGACAGTGACAGTCATCCCAGCTGTTGAAGTGTGTGTCAACATCCCTGTGCTGGGGGGGTGCGGGGTGGGGGGACATCTGTCGGAGATTGGGAACCTCGCAGAGTTTAAGGCCACTAGATCATTCAGTCTGATCTCCTGTCTATCATAGGCCCCCACCGCCATGCCGTTATCCCTGGGTTGAGCCCAGTTGCCAACAGGAGGGACTGAGGTGCCTCCAATCCCCAAGGCCCCTGCAATGGCAGGGAAGTGATTAGGTGTGATAGGCCCCAATGTGCCCAGCAGGTGAACCACACCCCCAGTTGCAGAGGAAGGTGAAAAACCCCAATGTCCCTGCCCATCAGAGCCAGGGGAAATTCCTTCCCAATCCCCCACATGGCGATCAACTAGACCCCGAGCGTGTGGGCAGGACCCACCAGCCAAGCTCCAGAGAGAGGATTCTTTGTACCCACCCTGAGCGCTGGCCGCACTGCCCATCCCATCTCCAGCCACGGCCCTTCCTTGATGCTTCAGGGAAAGGAGAAAAACACACCCAGAGTACACTGAGCTGGCGGCCAGTGGGCCATCCTGCATGAAGCCAGGCTCTGGCATTGCTCCGGGCACTGAGCTCTGGTAACTAGCTCACCTCTTCCAGCACCATGGCGATCGCTAGGCTAGAATAAGTGGCTTGCAGGGCCTTGGAAAGCCTGGGGCTCGGGTCCCCTGGTTGACATAGGCACCACATCTCAGCTGGGGGGTTACACACTCAAGTACGTTGAAGCTCACCCTACAAGACAAAGCCAAGACATCACAGGTGACTTGGGGTGCCCACCTGAGCCCTCCCTGCTGACATTAGGGCCCTGTGGGGTGACTCAGGCTGGGCCCATGTAATCCCTGGTCCAGGTTGGTAAGCTGGTCTGGGGGCCTTAAAGTTTGGCCCCGAAATATGGACGCTTGGGACTGACTTGAGATGTCACCTGTCAGTTAGCTCCCCCTTCAGCCCGCCATAGAGGTAGAGGGGGACTATTGGGGGCAGCCCGTGCTTCTGTGGAGTCATGGCGGCATCTCCTAGGCTTGTGCACCCTGTGTGGAGATTAAGGGCCCATCCTCCATCTCTAAGCCAGGGCCAGCCGACAGCTCTGGCCGTCCTCCTTGCCCTCCATGGCCTCCTATGTTCTGCAGCCCCCGGCCGGTGCAGGGCTCCCCTTGAGTTACTACCCCTCAAGTGTGCTTCCCCTCTGCCCTGCTCATCACATGCCCTGGAGTGCTCCTTGGCCCTCCCCTTCTCCTCAGGTCTCTTAGTGACCGCTGGCTCACATTGCCTGCTTCCCTTCCTCACCCCCACTCGCCGGTTGGTTCAGGCATGTGGCCGTGGGCATCCCGGGTGACCAGCGAGTGGCTGGGGTCTGCATTGCATCACTTGCACCTCCTGGCTCAGTTGCGGCATGACTGAGAAGCCCTTGGCTATGTGCGAGGAGTCCTCTGAGCCCTCTGGACTGAGCACCCAGCCCCTTAGCCAGGCCCCAGCCTCCATCTCGTGAGGCACTCAACCCCCCAGCACACTCAGGCATGGCTGAGCTCCTGCTCTGGAAGTCCCCTGAGCAGCCACGCATGCAGGGCACCCATCTGAGGGACCTACAGGCCACTGGCACCGGTGGGCCTCTCTGCGCCTCGGTCTGCCCCTTTAGTAGGACGGCGATAACCATCCCGAGCCGTCTCCACAGCTTCGCTCACTGAGGCACGTAAAGCGTTTCCGAGCTCCTTGTGCCATCGCAGTGCAACCTCCGGCAGCTGCTGAGGAAATAGCTCCTCATCCAGGACACCCTGCAGAGCGGAATATGATCCGGGCTGGGCTCAAGCCAAGAGCAAAGGGCTCCCTGGCCTTTTCTGCTCCTCTGCTGCTGAGAGGCCGAGATCGCTCAGCCAGAGGCCTGGTGACAGGATCAAGCATCGTGGTACCAGCTCACAGCCTGTGTGGCTGCAGATGAGGCAGTCTCCAGCTAAGCGGGCAACAGGGCACTGAATGGCATAACAGATGTCAGGGCCAGACCATTTGCTCATCTGGTCTGACCTCCCACGTACCACAGGCCAGGGAATTTCATCCAGTGACACCTTTATTAAGCCTTATATCTTCGTTCTCCATTCCCTTGAGAAACGTAACGGAAGTGAGTCCAGTTCAATGTGGTGTGGCCCAGACTGCATTGCCCAGGCAGGGGAAGACCCAGTCCCCTGTGTGACGTAATGCCGAGCAAGCAGAGTTTGGGATCGAGAGATGTCCTGCTGCAGAGCTCACACCCACGGGGGACAACAGCCAGCTGTGAAGTTCAGACAGTTGCTGGACATCCACTCTACTGTGCTCTCACAGGGGTGTTACTGGGGAGACCCCTGTCAGGGTGGGACTCTGGAGCTGGGTGCTAAGGGATGTACCCCAGACTGCTTGTCTGTTAGGATACGAGAGATAGCCTGCCAGCCCGAGTCATGTTGAGTCGTAACTTACTGTGCAAGAAGGCCCTTTGATTCCAGTGGAGGAAGGATGGCACAATCTGGCCCCATGCAGAGTATAGTCACAGCTGAGGCAAAGAACCATAGAAACATCGGGCTGGAAGGGACCTCCAGAGGTCACCTAGTCCAGGCCCCCGCACTGAGGCAGGGCCAAACCTAGACCAGCCCTGACAGCTGTTTGTCCAACCTGTTCTTCAAAACCTCCAGTGACGGGAAATCCACAAGATATTCCAGGGCTTAACTAACTTTGAGTTAGAACACTTTCCCAAACTGCTAACGGGAATCTCCCTTGCTGCAGATTAAGCCCATTACTTCTTGTCCTACCCCTGTGGGGCATGGAGAACGATGGATCGCCATCCGCTTATCACAACCTTTTACAGATCTGAAGACATGTGCCCTTCCCTGCCATCTCTTTTCTAGACTAAACAGGTCCATTCCTTTTAACCTTTCCTCACAGGTCGTGTTGTCCAAACCTCGTATCATTTTGTTGCTCTCCTTGGGACTCTCTCCAAGTCATTCAGATCGTTCATCAAGAGTGATGCTCAGAACTGGACCCAATACTCCACCTAAAGCCTAACTGTGCTGAACAGAGCAGAACAGCTACCTCCCTGTCTTACGTGCACCACTCCCGTTAATGCATACCACAGTGATATTTACCTTTTTGCAATAGCACCACATTGTTGACTCATATTCAATTTGTAATCCACTATAAGCCCCAGATCCTTTGCAGCTGTACTGCTGCCTAGCCAGTTATTCCCCCTTTTGTAGTTCTCCAGTTGATTTTTCCTTCCTAAATGTAGTACTTTGCTCTTGTCTTTATTGAATTGCATCTTGATAATTTCCGACCTGTTCTCCAATTTGTCATTTTTAATTCTAATCCTGACCTGCTTGCAACCCTCCCAGCTCGGTGTCAGCCACAAATATTATAAGCATATGCTCCATTCCATCAGCCAACCCAGTAATGAAAGGATTGAACAGCATTGTACCCAGGACTGACCCCCGTGGGGCCACTCTAGGTACCTCCCTGCAGTTTGACAGTGAACCACGAGAACTAGTCTTTCACTGGCAGATTGACTCAGTCTCTAGTCTTCCTCAGTAGATGACTGCATTTTGGCTCCTTTTCCTGACCAATCTACTGCTCATCCCAGTGCTCAGCTTAGAGGTCAGTGCCTAAAATCAGAGAGCAATCTGTGAGTGGTAAGAAAGGAGCTCCCTAAACCCAGACTTCCCTTACAATCCCGAGGATATAAACCTCGTGTCTCAGGAGATGTTACCAAGTATTCCTTGGGTAGCTTTTAATGGTCCATATTTCTCAACTTTCCCATTTCAGCCCATTCAAGTTTGTTACCCCCTTGTGACTGGTCAGGTTCTTCTTAGGAGTCAAAGAGCAATTTTTTTGCTGGAAAAGATGGGAGTACAGTTCTTGGATGCGTCGGGGTACAATCTGAGGATGTCTTTAGCAACCCGAAGATGCCCTTAGCCACTGAAAGAAAAGGAGGACTTGTGGCACTTTAGAGACTAACCAATTTATTTGAGTATACGCTTTCCTGAGCTACAGCTTACTTCATCAGATGCATACTGTGGAAAATACAGAAGATGTTTTTACACACACAGACCATGAAAAAAATGGGTGTTTATCACTACAAAAGGTTTTTTCTCCCCACACCCCACTTTACTGATGGTAATAGGTTATCTAAAGTGATCACTCTCCTTACAATGTGTTACTTTTTATAATGAATCAACCATTCCCAGTCTCTATTCTAGCCTAAGTTAATTGTATCCAATTTGCAAATTAATTCCAACTCAGCAGTCTCTCATTGGAGTCTGTTTTTGAAGTTTTTTTGTTGAAGGATAGTCACTTTGAGATCAGAAATCGAGTGACCAGAGAGATTGAGGTGTTCTCTGACTGGTTTATGAATGTTATAATTCTTGACATCTGATTTGTGTCCATTTATTCTTTTACGTAGAGACTGTCCAGTTTGACCAATGTACATGGCAGAGGGGCATTGCTGGCACATGATGGCATATATCACATTGGTAGATGTGCAGGTGAACGAGCCTCTGATAGTGTGACTGATGTTATTAGGCCCTGTGATGGTGTCCCCTCAATAGATATGTGGGCACAGTTGGCAACGGGCTTTGTTGCAAGGATAGGTTCCTGGGTTAGTGGTTCTGTTGCGTGGTGTGTGGTTGCTGGTGAGTATTTGCTTCAGGTTGGGGGGCTGTCTGTAGGCAAGGACTGGCCTGTCTCCCAAGGTCTGTGAGAGTGAGGGATCATCCTTCAGGATAGGTTGTAGATCCTTGATGATGTGTTGGAGAGGTTTTAGTTGGGGGCTGAAGGTGACGGCTAGTGGCATTCTGTTATTTTCTTTGTTGGGCCTGTCCTGTAGTAGGTGACTTTTGTGAATACAGACTCACACGGCTGTTACTCTGAAACTTAACCACTGAACATGTCCTTATCTGCTCTTTCCAGCCTCCGAGGACAGAGTTTGATACGTCATCCTTTTCTCCTGACATTTCCATGGTTATGTGATAATTACGGGAGGGGCCGTGCTAATACTTGTCCTCTGATCCTCCAGCTCCTCAGGATTTAGGAGTGTGAAAAAAGAGATTAGGACGAAGAGTGGGGATACGGCACATGGGAAGCACTGCCTGGGGTGTTCTGACCGAATAACTTTAAAGGGAGAAGTCTAAGTCCCATGGGGCACCGCTCAGCCAGGGCTCCTTGTATGAAGGATTTGTGGGTGGGAAAGGAGTGGGTGGGACAGGGGAGGAGCGGCAGGGGGACACACCATTGGATGGATCCATCAGCAACAGCCATGAAGCTACCTCCCAGCCTTTGGCCACCGTGGCATCCCCTCGCTATCTGGCTGCCCTAGCTCTGGACTGGGGAAGGGGTTGCCCCTTTCTGTTGTCTTTCCAGCCCCACCCCCCTCCGTCCCTGGAGGGAGATGCCGGGGGATTGCATCACTCCCAATGGCCAGTGCTTAGCAGATAATGTTGTAAAACGCTTTTGTTCTGACAGTAATAAAGGCGAAGAGTCCTTCCTGGCAATGCATCAGCCCTGATCAAATTATGGGGCCGCTTCAGGGAGGGCCGCAGGGAGTGGGAGGCAGAGAGAGCATTAAAAGGAAAAATATCAAGTGCATTAATATGTCACCGGCTGCGGCTGAGTCCCCATTGAGATTCCAGGCAGGCCTGCCGGCCTGCGGGCTTCGGAGATTTTCATAACATGGATTAAATACATTTGTGATTTTTTTTTTCAAACCCGAAAATGAAGTATTTGAAATATGTTACCTGACGGGCCCTGCATGAGCTTGGAGCCCCCTCGCCAGCCTGGCTCCTGACACTGCATTCTGCAGCAGCTGCTCCGGGGATGCCCGTACACCAGCCAGGGTGGGAACGCCACCCTCTCCACCTCTGGGCAAAGACTGGCTGCCCCCATCCTCCCCCCACTGCACCCCATGGGCTATTCACTCTCCTTACCGCTGGGCAACAACTGGCTGCTCCCATCCTCCCCTCGCTGCACCCCATGGGCTATTCCCCCCCCCACCCGGGGCAAAGCCTCGCTGTTACCCCTTCCCTCCCCCCACCATGCTGTCTTGCGGTTCCCGTTCCCTCCACCTGATCAAGGAATGTGTGGGCCCCTTACTGAATGAGGGAGGCAACCTAGTGACAGAGGATGTGGAAAAAGCTAATGTACTCAATGCTTTTTTTGCCTCTGTTTTCACTAACAAGGTCAGCTCCCAGACTGCTGCGCTGGGCATCACAAAATGCGGAAGAGATGGCCAGCCCTCTGTGGAGATAGAGGCGGTTAGGGACTATTTAGAAAAGCTGGACGTGCACAAGTCCATGGGGCCGGACGAGTTGCATCCGAGAGTGCTGAAGGAATTGGCGGCTGTGATTGCAGAGCCGTTGGCCATTATCTTTGAAAACTCGTGGCGAACCGGGGAAGTCCCGGATGACTGGAAAAAGGCTAATGTAGTGCCAATCTTTAAAAAAGGGAAGAAGGAGGATCCTGGGAACTACAGGCCAGTCAGCCTCACCTCAGTCCCCGGAAAAATCATGGAGCAGGTCCTCAAAGAATCAATCCTGAAGCACTTGCATGAGAGGAAAGTGATCAGGAACAGCCAGCATGGATTCACCAAGGGAAGGTCATGCCTGACTAATCTAATCGCCTTTTATGATGAGATTAGTGGTTCTGTGGATGAAGGGAAAGCAGTGGATGTATTGTTTCTTGACTTTAGCAAAGCTTTTGACACGGTCTCCCATAGTATTCTTGTCAGCAAGTTAAGGAAGTAAGGGCTGGAAGAATGCACTATAAGGTGGGTAGAAAGCTGGCTAGATTGTCGGGCTCAACGGGTAGTGATCAATGGCTCCATATCTAGTTGGCAGCCGGTATCAAGTGGAGTGCCCCAAGGGTCGGTCCTGGGGCCGGTTTTATTCAATATCTTCATAAATGATCTGGAGGATGGTGTGGATTGCACTCTCAGCAAATTTGCGGATGATACTAAACTGGGAGGAGTGGTAGATACGCTGGAGGGGAGGGATAGGATACAGAAGGACCTAGACCAATTGGAAGATTGGGCCAAAAGGAATCTGATGAGGTTCAATAAGGATAAGTGCAGGGTCCTGCACTTAGGACGGAAGAACCCAATGCACAGCTACAGACTAGGGACCGAATGGCTAGGCAGCAGTTCTGCGGAAAAGGACCTAGGGGTGACAGTGGACAAGAAGCTGGATATGAGTCAGCAGTGTGCCCTTGTTGCCAAGAAGGCCAATGGCATTTTGGGATGTATAAGTAGGGGCATAGCGAGCAGATCGAGGGACGTGATCGTTCCCCTCTATTCGACATTGGTGAGGCCTCATCTGGAGTACTGTGTCCAGTTTTGGGCCCCACACTTCAAGAAGGATGTGGATAAATTGGAGAGAGTCCAGCGAAGGGCAACAAAAATGATTAGGGGACTGGAACACATGAGTTATGAGGAGAGGCTGAGGGAGCTGGGATTGTTTAGCCTGCAGAAGAGAAGAATGAGGGGGGATTTGATAGCTGCTTTCAACTACCTGAAAGGGGGTTCCAAAGAGGATGGCTCTAGACTGTTCTCAATGGTAGCAGATGACAGAACGAGGAGTAATGGTCTCAAGTTGCAGTGTGGGAGGTTTAGATTGGATATTAGGAAAAACTTTTTCAGTAGGAGGGTGGTGAAACACTGGAATGCGTTACCTAGGGAGGTGGTAGAATCTCCTTCCTTAGAGGTTTTTAAGGTCAGGCTTGACAAAGCCCTGGCTGGGATGATTTAACTGGGAATTGGTCCTGCTTTGAGCAGGGGGTTGGACTAGATGACCTTCTGGGGTCCCTTCCAACCCTGATATTCTATGATTCTATGATTCTATGATTCTACCCTGCAGGCTGACTTAAGCCCTTGGCCTGTCATGGCTGGAGCTGAGGGTTCTCCATAAACCTGGCGGCGGTGCCAAGTGAAAGGAGCCTGGCGTTTGCAGCACAGTGTGTAATAGAGCTAAATCACAGTCCCGAGCAAAGCCACCTGACCTAGCCCAGGTTGGCATGATTGGCGGCCGTCAGGCTAAATGGGCCAGCAACAGGCTGAGCAATCATGAGATTGGCTTAAAAATTGTGAGATTTTTTTAAAAGCTATAATACATTTGGGGGGATCATTTTCTTTGTTGAACCTTTACAGGTGTCTCAGGGGCTGCACTGTCAAGCTTCTTCCCTGCCCCTTTGAGGGTCACAACCTTACGTCAGTGCTAAATGGAAGTGGCAATTCTCATGCGCTCACATGACTCCAGGAGTTGGGGCTTTGTGACAAACATCAAACCTCATGAGACTTGTGATCGAATCATGAGAGCTGGCAACACCGTGGTCCTTTCTGTCCAAAGCTGTCCAGGAGGGAGAGACCGGGGCACTGCAGATCAGGCTGGGGGGCTCTTGAGGGCTGCAGGTCAGGGTTAGAGAGCACTGGCTGGGCGGAGGATGGGGGATGCAGGACTGGAACAGCAGGATAGTTGTGTGTCATTGCCAATTCCTAGCAGCGCTGCGGCCTCCCCAGTGTATTAGTCTACAGCTTGTTCTATTATCCCCTCCCTCCCAATCATGAGCACCAGAATTGACAACACTCACCCGTCAATATTTCTTTGCCTGTTTGATCTGTGGCTGCGACCTGCCTCCCTCACACTAACTGCTATTGTTTATTAAAGCAGTTTCTTTGTCTCTTGATATGGTGAATGCCGAAGGCAGCAGAGTTTGGATTGGGTTTGGGGCGCGTAGGCAGAGTGTACATGGGGGAGCAGAAGGGGAATGCTGTGGGCCAGGGTAGCACCCCACTGACAGAGCCATTGTGCCATCGCGTCCATTCGCCAGCTTAAACCACAATATGTCTGTCTACTGCTAAGCAAGGACACATATGGGAGGAGACTACAACGGGTCCTACTGAAAGGTGAACTGTCAGGCTGGAGGGAGGTTACCAGTGGAGTTCCTCAAGGATCAGTTTTGGGACCAATCTTATTTAATCTTTTTATTATTGACCTTGGCACAAAAAATGGGAGTGTGCTAATAAAGTCTGCAGATGAGACACAGCTGGGAGGTATTGCCAATTTAGAGAAGGACAGGGATACCCTACAGGAGGATCTGGATGACCTTGTAAACTGGAGTAATAGCAATAGGATGAAATTTAATAGTGAGAAGTGTAAGGTCATGCATTTAGGGATTAATAACAAGAATTTTAGTTATAAACTAGGGACGCATCATTTAGAAGTAACGGAGGAGGAAAAGGACCTCGGAGTATTGGTTGATCACAGGATGACTATGAGCCGCCAATGTGATATGGCCGTGAAAAAAGCTAATGCGGTCTTGGGATGCATCAGGAGAGGTATTTCCAGTAGGGATAAGGAGGTTTTAGTACCGTTATACAAGGCACTGGTGAGACCTCACCTGGAATACTGTGTGCAGTTCTGGTCTCCCATGTTTAAGAAGGATGAATTCAAACTGGAACAGGTACAGAGAAGGGCTACTAGGATGATCCAAGGAATGGAAAACTTGTCTTATGAAAGGAGACTCAGGGAGCTTGGCTTGTTTAGCCTAACTAAAAGAAGGTTGAGGGGAGATATGATTGTTCTCTATAAATATATCAGAGGGATAAATACCAGAGAGGGAGAGGAATTATTTAAACTCAGTACCAAGTGGACACAAGAACAAATGGATATAAACTGGCCATCAGGAAGTTTAGACTTGAAATTAGATGAAGGTTTTTAACCATCAGAGGAGTGAAGTTTTGGAATAGCCTTCCAAAGGAAGCAGTGGGGGGCAAAAGATCTATCTGGCTTTAAGATTAAACTCAATAAGTTTATGGAGGAGATGGTATGATGGGATAACATGGTTTTGGTAATTAAATATTCATGGTAAATAGGCCCAATGGCCTGTGATGGGCTATTAGATGGAGTGAGATCCGAGTTACCCAGGAAAGAATTTTCTGTAGTATCTGGCTGATGAATCTTGCTCATATGCTCAGGGTTTAGCTGATCCCCATATTTGGGGTCGGGAAGAAATTTTCCTCCAGGGCAGATTGGAAGAGGCCCTGGAGGTTTTTCGCCTTCCTCTGTAGCATGGGGCACGGGTCACTTGCTAGAGGATTCTCTGCTCCTTGAAGTCTTTAAACTACGATTTGAGGACTTCAATAGCACAAACATAGGTGTGAGGGTTTTTTTGTAGGAGTGGTGGGTGAAATTCTGTGGCCTGCGTTGTGCAGGAGGTCAGACTAGATGATCATAATGGTCCCTTCTGACCTAAATATCTATGAATCTATATGTACGAACCCCCTAGTGCGGATTGAACCTGGGACCTTAAACACTAAAGGCACAAGCCTTTCGTATGTGCTAAAGCAAAACTCGTTTGGCCAGCCATTTATAGCAAGCTGTGTTAGTCAGTGGTGGGCAATGCAAGGTCTAAGCCAGTTTGTTACATACCCAGCAGGTAGAGAAGCCTGTTCTTAGAGTCCGGAGTTAGGGCACCATTCTGTAATGATTCCATGTTCTGCGAACCACAGAAACAAATCACACCCTTGACTGTCTGGTACTAGGCCCTTCATGCTTCAGCCCCTTCAAACCCAGGCTTCTACCTCTGTGCTTTGACTGTCCTCAGGTCAGTTGGCTATATGTGTGCACGTATTCATCACCCTTTGCTTTCCCATCGGCATCACTAACTGCTCAAAAATCAGGAATCGGGCCCCAAATGGCAGATTGGCTTAAAACTCAGAATTTTGGGGGTCCTTTTATGTCAGGTTTAGATCCCGTACCCAAGCTTGTCTCCACAATCACAAAGGCAAGAAATATATGTTGCAAAACAAAAATAAAAGTTGCAAGTCTCACAGAATAATGGGAATCCAGGAGCTAAAGCTTCAAGAAAAATAGCATGAGACTGGCAACCAAATCACAAGAGCTTGACCTTCACAGACAAGGTCAGCTCCCACACTGCTGTCCTGGGCAACACAGTATGGGGAGTAGGTGAGTAGTTGTCAGTGGTGAAAGAACAGGTTAAGGACTATTTAGAAAAGCTGGACATGCACAAGTCCATGGGTCCAGATCTAATGCATCCGAGGGTGCTGAGGAAATTGGCTGATATGATTGCAGAGCCATTGGCCATTATCTTTGAAAACTCGTGGTGATCGGGGGAGGTCCCAGACTACTGGAAAAAGGCAAATGTAGTGCCCATCTTTAAAAAAGGGAAGAAGGAGAACCCAGGGAACTACAGGCCAGTCAGCCTTACCTCAGTCCCTGGAAAAATCATGGAGCAGATCCTCAAGAAATCAATTCTGAAGCACTTGGAGGAGAGGAAGGTGATCAGGAACAGTCAGCATGGATTCGCCAAGGGCAAGTCATGCCTGACTAACTTGATTGCCTTCTATGATGAGATAACTGGCTCTATGGACATGGGGAAAATGGTGGATGTGATATATCTTGACTTTAGCAAAGCTTTTGACATGATCTCCCACAGTATTCTTGCCAGCAAGTTAAAAAAGTATGGATTGGATGAATGGATGATAAGGTGGATAGAAAGCTGGCTAGATCATCGGGCTCAATGGGTAGTGATTAACGGCTCAATGTCTAGTTGGCAGCTGGAATCAAGCAGAGTGCCCAAGGGTTCGGTCCTGGGGCTGGTTTTGTTCAACATCTTTATCAATGATCTCAGTGATGCGATGAATTGCACCCTCAGCAAGTTTGCAGGTAACACTGAGCTCTGGGGAGAGGTAGATATTCTGGAGGGTAGTGATAGGGTCCAGAATGACCTAGACAAATTGGAGGACTGGGCAAAAAGAAATCTGATGAGGTTCAACAACGACAAGTGCAGAGTCCTGCAATTAGGGTGGAAGAATCCCATGCACCGCTACAGGCTGGGGACAGACTGGCTAAGCAGCAGTTCTGCAGAAAAGGACCTGGGGATTACAGTGTAAGAGAAGTTGGATAATAAGGCTAACGGCATATTGGGCTGTATAAGTAGGAGCATTGCCAGCAGATCAAGGGAAATGATTATTCCCCTCTAGTCGGCACTGGTGAGGCCACATCTGGAGTATTGCGTCTAGTTTTGGTTCCCCCGCTACAGAAGGGATGTGGACAAATTGGAGAGAGTCCAGCGGAGGGCAACGAAAATGATTAGGGGACTGGGGCACATGACTTATGAGGAGAGGCTGAGGGAACTGGGCTTGTTTAGTCCGCAGAAGAGAAGAGTGAAGGGGGATTTGATAGCAGCCTCCAACAACTTGAAGGGGGGGTCCAAAGAGGCTGGAGCTTGGCAGTTCTCAGTGGTGGCAGTGACAGAACAAGGATCAATGGTCTCAAGTTGCAGTGGGGGAGGTCTAGGTTGGATATTAGGAAACACTATTTCTCCAGGAGGGTGGGGAAGCCTGGGAATGGGTTCCCTAGGGAGGTGGTGGAATCTCCATCCTTAGAGGTTTTTAAGGCCTGGCTTGACAAAGCCCTGGCTGGGATGATTTAGTTGGGGTTGGTTCTGCTTTGAGCAGGGCGTTGGACTAGATGACCTCCTGAGGTCCCTTCCAACCCATATCTTCTATGATCTATGAGTCTATGAATTGCCACGAGCACAACTTTGTGTAAATGTTGCCTCCAAAATGTAAAAAAAAAATGCTTCCAAGCCAGCCCCAAATGTCCCCTCACTCCCAGCCACCACCCGTTACAGCCAAGGTGGAAATAACACATGCACGGCTCACCACCGCTGCTCAGCTGAGCGTGAGGTACTCCATGAAACACGTAACATACCCACAGGCCTCTTAGCAATGAAATGGAGTGTGTAAGGAGTAAATATATATATAAGAGCAGCCCAAGCTGGAGGCTGGATGGGGAGACAGCACTTTCTAATGTATTTAATTTATAATTTAAGGCGTAATTTATAATTTATATGATTTATAATCCCCAATCCATAGAGCGGTGCGTTAGCTGTGTGTTCTGCTGTCCTGTCGCTGGCTGTTCCCAGCACAAGGTCTCCTCTTTGATGGCTAAGCAGAACTATTGCAGCTTAATAATAATAATTATAAAATCACGCCTTCCCCTGCAGCCAACCACACTGTGGCTCTGGGCAGCAAGGGCTGCTGTTAATTTCCACAGGGCTGTGGGAATGAGCGGGGTAGGCAGGGGTGGGAGTGGGGCTAGATGCAGTTCAGGACGGTGACAGTAGACCTGCGAAAGGGGAAGTGACTGGCTCTCTCGCCGGCTGGGCACTGACCACCAGCTGCTGGCAACCCAGGGAGCTGCAGGGAATCAGCCCATTCATATGGCTGGGCTATGCAATGGCACAGTACAAGCTGGAAAGTGGGGCACCTGGCACCCTGGACCCAGACCACAACCTCTGCTCTCCTTGCCTTGCTCCCGTCAGGCCCAGCCTCACTCTGGTCTGGGCTACTCCCTGTTGGTGTGGCTCAGATAACTGGGCGCCTTTAATCTACACTGTGGGGGGGGATGTTTTCCAGGGCTTGGCCCCTGGAACTGGGGACTGATTTTCTAAAGAGCTCTGCACCTGGTAGCCACCCAATGTGCAGGACTCTTGGAGAACTGGACGCCCGGCTCAGGGTGGCCATAAGCATGAGTGACTTTATTGAATACCTCCTGTCACATGGCAGGTCTGCCTTGGAACATTACTCCAGTGTCCCAGCCATGCAGGCATTAAGGGATCTTCTAAAACCAGGGATGGACCCTTGGGGGGCTTTCTCTGGCTCAGTTGCTCCATGTTCCCTGGGCATGACATTAAGGAACTCGGCGTTCTGTGTTGGGGAAGCAGTGAGGTCTAGGGGGCAGAGCCCTGAGCAGGAACTGACTACGGCTCGGTGACCTTGGATAAGTCATGTTTCCTCTCTGTGGTGCAGTTTCCATGCTTGTAATATGCGGGTAATATTGTCCTCTTTTGTAAAGTGCTTTGAGATCTGCGGACAGAAAGCCCCCTATAGGAGCTGCTCTGACTTGGGGGATCGGTCCATACGGCTTGTGAATTCTGGTCACTATTATGACGTTGGTACTATGCAAATTGCTGTACCCTGAATGCCCCTTGGTATGTGTATCCACCGTGAGCTGCGGGGTTGTGGCATGTCTCTGCTCGACCAGGATTGTTGGAACTCAAGGACCGTTTCATCAAGGGAAAGTACCTGGGGACAATGGGTTTGCTGGAGATGCTTCTGTCTGAAGCGAAGGGGGAAATGGAAAGTTACCAAAGCAGGACAAAGAAACAGGTGACCAAAGCAAAAGGCTATAAACGGACTCACAGGGGGAAAACCACAGGATGTTTGGGCAGGAGAGTGTACTCGGGGACAGACTGGCCAAAGTCAGAGGAAAAAAGCTGATCTAGGGCAAACAGCTCTGTGTTTCAAAAAAGAAGTCACGCAGCTGCAGGGGAAGGACGCTGGTTCCCCCAGAACACCCTGCCTAGCCCAGAGAGTGCTCTGGAGTGATGAGGAAACTGAGGCAGGGGAATGTGTGTATCATTCTTGTGTAGATGTGCGTGTTTCTCATGTGATTAAGTAAAGAGCAATGATGTGTTAGAATCCTGTGCAAAGTCTCTGTGCGCCACGTGCTGTGCCTGCCACGTGGCCCCTTGAAGAGAGAAACAAGAAGGTTCACACCCTTGGGGTGGAGTTCTGGGACAGGACATATTGAAGTAACTGGGATAGCTTCAGGCTGGGGGGGTCCCGGGCAGTGGGCTGAGGGACACTGTTTCCATAAAGGAGTAGCAGACTGAGACTCGGTTCTAGGAACTGTGCCAGAGAGGTGAAGGGAGGAACCCGTGTTACGGCTTGCGGAGCCCCTGTGAAGGCTTAAGCACAGGAGGCTCCTCACGGCAATCTGGTGAGCTGTCAGCCCCAGAAGCACCACCAGATCTGTGACGTGAGTATTATTACTCTTGGTGGGATATGCAAGTCACATGGGCCAGATAATAAGATGCGTAGAATTTAACACCAGAAAGGACCATCTGGTCATCTAGTCAGACCTCCCACATAGCACAGGCTGAAAAATCTCACCCAGGTGCCCCTGTCTTGAGCCCAAGAACTTGTGTTTGGCTAAAGGTCTCCAGCCTGGATCTGAAGCCATCAAGAGATGGAGAACCCCCCACTTCCCTTGGGAGTTTGTTGCAATGGTGAATTGCCCTCCCAGTGAACAAAGTGGGCCTGATGTCTAAAGTGAATGGTCTGGCTTCAGCCTCCAGCCATTAGTTCTTGTGATACCTTTCGGTGCTAGATTAAAGAGCCCTTAAATTCAACATCTACTTAGAGACCATAGATTACTTAGACGGGAACTCTCTGGGGTAGGGACCAACTGGTTTATATCCACTGTGCTTAGTCATTGGGGCCCTGCCCCATGTCTAGCTGCTAGGGCAATATAGTGATAATAATCAGCACAGCAGCAGGCAGCTCTCACTTCTACACACAGATGCATGCGGGGGGCGGATAGCTCAGGGGTTTGCGCATTGGCCTGCTAAACCCAGGGTTGTGAGTTCAATCCTTGAGGGGGCCATTTAGGGATCTGGGGCAAAAATTGGGGATTGGTCCTGCTTTGAGCAGGGGGTTGGACTAGATGACGTTCTGAGGTCCCTTCCAACCCTGAGATTCTATGACACTGCAGGGACCACAGGTTCAAACCTTTATTCAGCACAAGAGGTCCTTGGGAATGTAGCCATTGTAGCAGGGCAGGTCCCAGAGCACACGCAACAGCGACCAACAATTAACACACTGGTCACCTGGAGATCTCAAAGCACTTGACAAAGCTAGACCTTCTCATGAAGGCTGTTTTCTAGCCAGGATGAACTGAGACAGAGAGCAGAAACAGTTCAACAGATCATCAATGATGGAACCCAGGAGTTCTGGGGCCAGTTCAGCAGGGTTAATTCCTTCCTAGATCGTACCTGTATGGGCCTTGCCAAACCTTCCCATGAACTTACAGAGGTTGCAGCCTAATTCACTCTGGTGAATGTGACGCAGGGCCCTCTGAAGAGTCCGTTGTGTTTGCAAAACACTCCCCCGTGACGCTGCAGTGCGCCTTTCCCCGATGGATAATTTGGCAATTAATAAAGTCTTGGTGTTTAGTGACCGATATCCATCTCTCTGCATTCTCATTGGGGCCCATCTCACCCACACAGCAAAGTGACTTTGAATATCACAATAGATTGCAGTGGAAGAGGAAACAGAGAAAGGAAACTGCTTAATGACTGAATAAAATCCCCTAAGAATCTTTCACTTACTCAACCACAAATGCCTGCAATTGTTAAAGGCAGACCCGTGTTTCCATGTAAGTGCTTGTATGCTAGTAGACAGGGTGTCAGGACTCCTGGGTTCTACTCCTGGCTCTGGGGGAGGAGTGGGGTCTACTGGTTAGAGCAGCGGGAGGCTGGGAGTCAGGACTCCTGGCTCCTAACTCTAAGTCTACCACTGACCTGCTAGGTGACCTTGGACAAGTCACTTCCCTTCTCTGGGCCTAAGTTCCCCTTCTGCCCTAGGTCTGTCTTGTCTCTTTAGACTGGAAGCTCTTTCGGGCCGGGACTGTCTCTTGCTCTGTGTCTGTGCATGTAGCCGTGAGCTCAGGTGGGGACTCGGGGCGCTGCCAGACTAGAAATGCTGAAGAATGGTAATAAAAGCTGGCAGAAATAAATGCAAGACTCCTGTGAGACAATGATCATCTCGCTGGGCGCTCCAGCTCCGAACCCAGCACTTACTTCCTCACTGCGGGTGGCCACAAGTATCGCATCTGAGCACATGGGCTGCCCCCTCCTCTTCCCCCCTTGTGGTGTGAGCCACCCAACGAGGGGCCATGGTCCTGCCCTCCCTCCGGGCTCGCTGGCTGGGCACAGAGAGGAGCCCTTGTTGCCCCATGCTAAGGGATGATGCATTGGTCAGGCCCCACAGCACGCCTGGGAGCTCTAGGAGGGGTGTTGGCTCAGGGTGTCTGGATGCCTTAGGCTATTGCTATGGAGGCCGTGTTCAACAGCTTCAGTCCCTGGGTCCGTCCAGGGTGGAAGGCCATTATTATACTCCCCCAACCTCAGCCAGGGGCCAGTGGGACCAAGCAGCTCACTAGCTACAAGCCTGGCGCCTGCACCTCTCCCCAACATGCCCTCTAGGCTATGCCCATTGTGCACCAGCAAGAGGGTCCCGCTCTGCCCACTTCACACACCTCCATGCCAGCTGAGGAGCCCTGTGTGTTGTACCCATTCCCCTCGATTGCTCTGTGCTGCATCTAAGAGAGAACGTTGTTATTTTTCTTCATTTAACCTGACATAAAAATATCTTCCGGGGAGACAGAGCGAGGATGGTGGACACGGGGCACGTCCGGGCCCAACTCTCCTCTGCCATCCAGCCCAATACCAGAGACTCACCGGGGTGAGTGAGAGGGGAAGAAATGCTCAGAATGTCTGACATCCCAAGCTCCTGGGGGGTGGGACTTCCTCCTTTGCCATCCCTGCTGGCTCGAGCTGGGCGGGTAACAGACTTGTCGGTTTGCAGGCAATTCCGAAAAATTGGTTTGGGCCACACCTCATCCATATTTTTTTTTAAATCAAAAAAAGTCGACAAGATGGGATTTGTGACGCATAGGCTTGAAGCGGGAGCCCTGCTAGCCCCCCTCTTTTCACTAGTCTTTGGATGCTTTCCCCTTCTAAAGGTTTTTTAAGTTTTTAAGGTCAGGCTTGACAAAGCCCTGGCTGGGATGATTTAGTTGGGGATTGGTCCTGCTTTGAGCTGGGGGTGGGACTAGATGACCTCCTGAGGTCCCTTCCAACCCTGATATTCTATGATTCTATGAAAGCGTTGCTTCCAACGTTCG
The DNA here is from genome assembly GCF_965140295.1 of Lepidochelys olivacea. Classification (NCBI taxonomy): domain Eukaryota; kingdom Metazoa; phylum Chordata; order Testudines; family Cheloniidae; genus Lepidochelys; species Lepidochelys olivacea. The sequence continues at coordinate 21,501,368 of NC_140427.1, forward strand.
CTAGCTGCGAGTGCCGTAGAATCATGCTTCGCTTTATCTCATTCTCGGTGAGATTCGGAGACGCTTAAGGCCACTTCTCTAGAAGAAAATATTTAAAAAAACCCCAAACCTGGGGAATTTCAAAAGAAAGAAACAACGCTAATGAATGATAAATGCAATCTGATAGTGTGGGAGCCCTTACAGGTGGACTGATCAGAGATACCACCTACACCGCCGGAAAAGAGAGGCTCTTGAGAAGAATATTAAACCTCCCAGCAGGAGGATCTGGGGTTTATCGGAGTATTTAGGTGGTAATGGCTTTTTGTAATAACTTTCCTTTATTACTGGAAACAATATGCGAACATGAAGTGTCTTTGCAGCTTGTCAAAGCATTTCCCATCCCCTTTAAATTCCCACTTCCAGTCTGAGAGCTCCTCTCGCTTCAATAATAGATAAAGAAGGGTTATGACTAGTTACGGGGAAGCGAAGGGAACTTGTCACAGCCAAGTAAAATATATGACATATTCCCAGCTGCAGTGAGCCCAACGCAGACATGCAGCAGAGAGGGGGGAAAAACACCCAAAACCTGCTGATGCTTAAATTGAGTTTACATCTATTGGCATAATGGATTGTGTGCTTTTGTCCAGGGAAACACAGCTTGTTTGCAGAAGGGAAGGGGATTGGGTTTGCTTGTTGTTCTGGTGGTGCAAAAGCAGCATCTGGGTGGCGAGGAGGAGGGGATGGGCAGGCCTGTGGGTGGCCTCATGGTAGGATCGATTCTTCCTGGCTTGGCAGAGCTCATTGCAACATGCTGTGGAGTTCTCTTTGATGCTAACGGGAGAGCTTTTTAGAGCTAATCTGCACAGGATTTGCTTTGCATTTCCCACCTATATTGGTGGAGGGGTTTGGAATCCTTGGCTACTGGGATTTTTGTTTTTATGGATGTAGCCTGAGGACTCAAGCCAGACAAATTCTCTCTCTTTGTGAATCTTTTCTTCCAGCTTGTTGTCACTCCGCCGCTGAGAAATTCCGGAGGATTGAATGATCAGCACCGGAAATAAAGGGGCCCATTCGCTCTGTTACTACAGAGCTGCTGCTGCTATTGGTTATATGATAACATAGCGGCCCCACTGCGCTAGGCGCTGCATGTTCACACAGCGAGAAGCAGTCCCTGCCCCACAGAGCTCACAGTCAAAATAAATCCAAGGTAGGAGGAGAAACAGAGCTGCAGGGAGGGAAAGGCATGAGTCAAAACAGGTCAGGAGCAGAGCTAGAATTAGATCACGTGTCTCCTGAGATCCAGCCCAGAAAGTTGCCACAAGATGGGGCTGGAAATCTCTGTCCATTATGGGCTGCCGCATCCTTCCCCTGTTCACTCGCCTTCCTCCTCGGAGTCCGTGGTCCAGGCTGTAGAGCTCTCTCAGACCGCTCTCTCCAGGACTCAAGTGGAGAAGCAGGAGCATTTGCCTGCTCCGGTGTCTTCTCCAGCCCCCAGCACATTCTGAACAGGGTCAGTGTCATCCAGGATTTCCCTGTGACTCATGCTCAGGCAGTGTGGCTCTCTGTCCCCCGCTAGAGGCTAGGCCATGCATGGAGGCGTATATTATGTAAGTGGGGGAATAGTCCCGCTATTGTAGGGAACTTTCCTGGCTTCTGCACTATCCCGGTGAAGTGGGCTAGCGAAAGGATCTGAGTCCTCGCTCCCACTCCCTTTACCCAGTGGCTTCCCTGCCCTTGAGGACTCCCCTTCCACACTCCTGTCTGGCAGAGTCCTCGTAACCCCAACAAGGCTGGGACCAGGATTCGTGGGGGGCTCGACCCCCAACCCTGCTGTGGTCACCTAGGACAGGGGCTAGGGTGTCCCCACTCCGGGGGGCTCTCTCTGCACTGGGCACTTCTCTGACCCGCTGACCATTACATACACGTTAAAGAAAATGCAAGTTATTTAATCAACAATTAATTTTAAAAAGAACAAGGAAAAATGGGAAAGGTGAAAGGAAACGCATCACCCCGCTCTGTGGCAGGGAACATCACAAACAGCGTCTCTGGAACGTCAGGGCAGTTCACAGTCTGTTCCTTGCAAGTCCCAGGCCTCCTGCTCCGGCCCTGGCTGTGCTGTAGGGATGCTGCGGGTCGGACACTCGCTCTGGTGGTGGCCTCACGCTCTCAGGCTCTAAAACCCCACCCTGTCGGGGTTACGATCCAAGCCTGGCCTGCAGAGCCCCTTGGCTGAGGCGTCTCCCTGGGCTGGGCCCGTGCCCAGAGTCCCCCTCGCTCTCCCCAGCTGCTCACCGCACCCAGCTCCGGACAGCTCCAGCCCCAGCCGCACCACTCGGTCTCTGCACGGCTGCTGCTGCTCTGCCCCCAGCTCCCTGGGCTGCTTCTCTGGCCCCTCTGGCTCTGGTCGCTGCAGCTCTGCTCCCAGGACAGGGTCTGCTCTCCCTGGGCTGTGCCTCTGGCTCTGGTCGCTGCAGCTCTGCTCCCAGGACAGGGTCTGCTCTCCCTGGGCTGTGCCTCTGGCTCTGGTCGCTGCAGCTCTGCTCCCAGGACAGGGTCTGCTCTCCCTGGGCTGTGCCTCTGGCTTTGGGGCTGCAGCTCTGCTCCCAGGACAGGGTCTGCTCTCTCTGGGATGCTTTTCTGGTCCCTCTGGATCTGTCCCAGCTCTGCTCCCCAGCTCAGCTCGGGCCCCTGCTTTCTCCTTAGCTCGGCCCCACTCTGTCTGACCCAGGTAAATCCAGTTCACACGGAGGACGGGACCTCCCTGGCCTCCTGACTCCCTGATTAGCCTGCACGCCCTGTCATTCAGGCTGACCTGGAGCATTGGCCTCTATTGTTCCTGGAGCCTATCAGTCTCAGGGTCCTGGTTTCCCAAAGACCCTTCCCCTTTTAGTACTGGGAGCTAGCAACCAAAACACCCCCACTGAATGTTAGTAAGGGGGCAACAGTTCCCCCTTACACATAGAATCACAGACTATCAGGGCTGGAAGGGACCTCAGGAGTCATCTAGGCCAACCCCCTGCTCAAAGCAGGACCAACCCCAACTAAATCATTTCTTATGAGTCCCTGCAGCCTCCAGGCTAGCAGAGCTGGGTCTGGTGCTTTGATCATGAGTCTGGCAGTATTTGGGGGTTTGCTAAAGGCCCAGCTCCTGTGATTGGACGAGAACCTCAGCTTCCACTTCAAAGACACGTATGTGCTACGGTTATGGAGAAAACCTTGAAAAGGTGACCCCGGGTGGCTCAAAGAACGAATCCTTCATCTTCCCCGCCCCAAAGCTCAGGATTTTTAAGCCAATCGTGGGATTTGGGGAGGAGGGTGGGGTTGGTGGTTTTTGAACAGCTGGCGTTGGCCATGCTACTTTCTGCTCTCGTCTCTCTGGTTCTGTGCGTGCTGGCCAGCCTGCCTGCCTGCCTGCCTCGGCTGCCGGCCTGCCTGCCTGCCTGGCTTGTCTGGCTCACGCTGGGAGGCGGCGACACTTTACCTCGTTTCTCACGGCCTCTGAGATGCGGGAAACATCGCACTCCTGGGCACTGAGACAGCCATTTACCAGTCCAAAGTGTTTCGCTCTTTCCTCTCCTCCCCACCACGCGTGGCCTGCAGCTCCTGGGGCTGCTGTTATTTAAAACCGCAGCGTAGTCCGGAGACAGGCCACAGATCATCAACCCAGGGCTCGGCAACGCGGCTGGAGAATAAACACGGCCCAGGGTTCTGAGAATGAATATTTAGGAATGCAACTCTACTACCAAGCCCTGTGAGGCCTCTGGAGACTGGCCTCTGCACAGTAGACTGGTCTTCTGGCTTGAGTATGTCTGCATAGCAAAAGCTGTGCACAAACGAGGCGACCGGAGCTAGCCTGAATCCAGGTAGTGTGGGTAACAACAGCAGTGAAAACAGCGCAGCCTGGAGCGCAGCTTGTAAACACACAGCCCGGCCCCTGGTACCAGCTTGAGCGTCCATACCAGCAGCTATTCCAAACTAGCTACTCTGATCAATTTCTCCATGTAGAAAAGCCCTTAGTTCAGCTCCAGGCAGGATAATGATTCCTTCTCAGAAATCTCTATTCCATTGGCACCCATTGTATCAACCACTGTCTTATACTGCATATCTGGAGGGCTCTGTAATACACTCTCCAAGGCTCTGTAGCATATCTGGAAGACTCTGTTCCATACCAGGAGGGCTCTTAAACAAGTGTCTTACAAGAGTCAAAGCCCCATATGTGGGGACCTGCATGAAAACCTCCTAAGCTTACTTTTACCAGCTTAGGTTAAAACTTCCCCAAGGTACAAATTAATTTTACCCTTTGCCCTTGGAATTTCCACTGCCACCACCAAACTTTAACTGGGTTTACTGGGAAACATAGTTTGGACACATCTTTCCCCCCAAAATCCTCCCAACCCTTGCACCCCACTTCCTGGGGAAGGTTTGGTAAAAATCCTCACCAATTTGCATAGGTGACCACAGACCCAAACCCTTGGATCTTAGAACTATGAAAAAGCATTCAGTTTTCTTACAAGAAGACTTTTAATAGAAGTAAAGGAATCATCTCTGTAAAATCAGGATGGTAGATACCTTACAGGGTAATTAGATTCAAAACACAGAGAATCCCTCTAGGCAAAACCTTACGTTACAAAAAAGACACACAGACAGAAATAGTCATTCTATTCAGCACAGTTCTTTTCTCAGCCATTTAAAGAAATCATAATCTAACACATACCTAGCTAGATTACTTACAAAAAGTTCTAAGACTCCATTCCTGTTCTATCCCCGGCAAAAGCAGCATACAGACAGACACAGACCCTTTGTTTTTCTCCCTCCTCCCAGCTTTTGAAAGTATCTTGTCTCCTCATTGGTCATTTTGGTCAGGTGCCAGCGAGGTTACCTTTTGCTTCTTAACCCTTTACAGGTGAGAGGATTTTTCCTCTGGCCAGGAGGGATTTTAAAGGGGTTTACCCTTCCCTTTATATTTATGACACAAGTGTCTTACAAGAGTCAAAGCCCCATTCCGGTATCCCACGAGACAAGATGAGGGAGGTCGTATCCATCATTGGACCAGCCTCTGTTGGTGACAGAGACAAGCCTTCTGGGAAATCTACTCAGAATGTCACAGCTAAATACAAGGTGGAACAGCTTGTTCAGCATAAGTTGTTAACACAGATTCCAAGGCACCATTCAAGGTGAAATGGCCTGTCAACAGCTCTCCAGTCATAAGGGGGAAAAGAAAAAAGCCGGAGGGGCAGAGGGGGGTTGTTAGTGGGTTACAGACTGTGATAATAAGCCGTAAATCCAGTGTCTCTGTTCAATCCATGATACTGAGTGCGTACAACAACGCTGCATAGCCCAATAGCTGTGCTTTCCCTATGGAAAAGGCCTGTAGAACTGAATAGGTACAAAACTAACAGGGTTCTCATAGAAACGACTCTAAATGCCAACAGAATGTAATAGGGACTGGTATTCTTCCTATAGCTTTTTGGGCCCTAGGCAGTAGAATTCTCTAGCCTACACATAGGGATATCGTTCACTATTAAATCCTATGGGATGCTTTTTAAAAAACAAAACACCTGTCAAATGGGTGTCACTCTCTGTGAAGTTCTATAGGGTGGGGATCCATAAGGGGTCTTAGAGTCCTGCATGGGGTCTGCCGATAATGGTGCATGGAGATGGGTCCCCTACTAGCGCAGATATCACTGGCTGGCGTAATAACAACTTGCACCCCTCCGTGGAGCTCTAAGCTGCTAATCAAATCTCCCAAGGGAAGCGTCAGAGTGTCTGTCACTGGAGACATTTACAGCCCCCCTGAGTGATGCACTGAGACTTTGGGCCATTCGGAAAGTTTCCATCAAAACATTTTTCCAATGCAAAATTGGGTCTTAGAACATTTTCATAGAAACATTTTTCTCAGGAATGTTTGATTTTTCGTGAAAGAAAGAAAGAAAGAAAGAAAGAAAGAAAGAAAGAAAGAAAGAAAGATGCTATATTTTGGAGGGTGGGGGTTGTGACTTTCAGCAGTTAACGGGTGAATATTTTTTAGTTTTTTGGCAGATTTCAGCGGAAAACATGTTGTTTTTTCAACAGTCACAATTTTCCACTGCCAATTGTGACGAAAATGAAATAACGTTCCTTTCTGCCCGAGTTTTCCATAGAACTCCCCCCACCCTCTCTCCCCATTTTCTGAGCAGCTCTATTGAGAGCGGGACCGGTCCTGCATGATGTGGAGAGGTTGGGAACCTGGTGGAGTCTTTGCAATCTCTACTGCTGTGCATTAGAGTGGGGTTTGACTCCGGACTCCGACACGCTGCAAAAGTGTCGGTGAGGGCTCCAGGTGGATTGAGTCCCAGCGACCCAGGGCAGACGTGCTCAGGGCCCATGGAATGAGATGGTTTTTCTAACTGCCAGCCCTGCAGATGCAGCCAGTGTGTGCCAAGGAATCATCCCGGCCGCAGTCCCATTGTGTGCAAATCAATAGAGAGGGGTGTTACTCAGGGTGGTATCTGGCCCTGAATTGGGAACCATAATACTGTGGCCACCACCCGAATGCCCCCTCGTGGCCAACGGTCACGCTGCAGAACCCTGCCTTTGTTCCCCCCTCTTCACTGGGCACCAAAGACCCACCTCACTCTCCACAGGGATCTGGGCCGATCGACATGCCTGCATGCCAGCCAGCAGGGCTGTCTCCCGGCCCCTTGCTCCAGGGCCTCCCCCCACGCAGAGTCTGCCCCCGTCACTCCCCATCCTGCCCTCGGACAGGGATTTACAGATCCCGGGGTAACTGCCCTCTTTTCCTGGGCTCAGTTGGACCCACCTGCTCTGACGCAGGGGAACTGGGCCTGGTCTGCTCATAGGGACCAGCTCCCCGGAGATGAGCCCACAGCCCAACTGCCCCCAGCTCCATGCATGGAAGGCAGCCCGGGAGGGATCTAGGGGAAGGAATCTTCCACCCAGGCAGCCCTCCAAATGGCTGCATTTCTCAGGGGATTGTCCCTTCCTGACCTCTCCCGCCTGCAGGCCACATGAGGCATGCCAGTACAAGGGCTGAGGGGGCATTTGGCCAGGTCTCTCTGGCACCATGCTTATGCTGCTCCATCACCGGATCACAGTCTGCACTAACCCCCTCCGGGTGGCCTCCACGCAGCGAGGTGCCCTCAATCTGCGGGTCTCTGCTCTGTCTGCTCCCCTGGGTCCTGGGCCCTCCGGGGCAGGGCCTGCCTTGGTGCTGTCTGTCTCTACAATGGGGTCCTGACCCATGACTGGGGTCCCAAGCCCCTGCTGCAATCATCACCCTCAGACTTAAGGGCCAGGGCTCCAGGGGAGAGCAGCTCTTGAGTGCTATTGTCACTGCGGGGTGGGGCGGGCCACACACCAAAGGCGGGTGGGAGCTGGGCCCTGGAAAGTCCTAGCTTCACGGTACCGGGGAGTTCCCCCCAGAACAGAGCACAGGGAGGGAACAGGGGGCCTGCATGCTGCTCATTCAAGCCACCTCCATACTGCAAAATTAAGTCAACCTAACTTAGGTTGGCACAGATGCAAGTGAATTCCCAGTGGGTTTGACTTATCCTGATTAATTTACGTCAGAGATCGAGGGAAACAGGTCAATCAGAGGAGCAGCCGCGTTAGTCTGTATCCGCAAAAAGAAAAGGAGGACTTGTGGCACCTTAGAGACTAACCAATTTATTTGAGCATGAGCTTTCGTGAGCTACAGCTCACTTCATCGGATGCAATCAGGTCAATCAGCTTTCTTTTGTCTGGGAGAAACTGGTGGCCTGGTTGAAACCTATTTTTCGTACTTGCACACAACTTCTGTGTCACGTCTCTCATGCTGGAGGCAGGGGACTCGCAGACCTGGTGCCCTAAGAAGCGTCGCAGGCTACTGGAGGCTAATCCCCTCAGAGACACCTGAGTCCCCTCCTCAATGGGTCCCTCATATGGGTGACAGGAGTGGGGGGTCCATTTCTAATCCCCATGCTAGGGGCAGAGGCAAACCAGCCTGGCCAGTCCCATGCATTCTGGAGTCAGAAATCACGGCCCCAAAGATCAGGAGATGGGTGTAAAAAACATGAGATTTTTCCAAATACAAAAAGTGGGTTTCTGGTTATTTGCCTTCTGGCCTTTTGGGTTCACATTTTCGTGCTTTTCTCTGAAGCTACAAGGGCTAGAAAGTTCCTGTTTTACAAAACTGAAGCACAGAACCTCTCATAATCACAGGACTCTTGGAGCTGGGGCTTTAAGAACAAGACCGAAGATCACGAGACTCATGCGAAAGTCATGAAAGTTGGCGGCACAGTAACTGCCTGGCTTGTGCCGGCGGTGTGCGTCCTCACCAGCTTGTCTCGATGGTACTGCCCGTGTGGGGCATTGTGGGACGGCGCCTGAAAGCCAGTAACAGTTGGCGTAAGGCAACGCAGGGTCTACGCTGACACTGTGCCGACCTAGCTACGTTGGCCAGGACTCGACGCCACTCTTGGTGGTGGCGTCATTAAGCCGGCGTAGGGGGCCGGCTACATTGATGGGAGTGAAACCCCATCTTCTGTGGTTAGGTCAACATAAGCTGCCTTGCCTCGACCTAGCTCTGTGGTGCAGACCAGGCCTGAGTGTCCCAGGAGAAGCTGATTGGGGTTAATTATCTGAGCAAGCCCGTGGGCTGGGTGGGGAAAAAACTCAGTCGGTCCCATCAGCTCGGGGCTGATAAAAGAGGCCCAGGAAGGAAGTGCAGGGAGAGAGGAACAGGGCCAGCTAAGGCTAGTCATACAGGGGCCCATGTCCCCCTCAGGTCCTGCTGAGCGGGCCTAATGCTCAGCAGAGCTTGTCAGTAGGTGGGAGCACAGAGGAGAGGGGGTGAAATGGGTGAAGGGAGACCACACCAGGTGGTGTCCATGTGGTTTCTGCAGGGCCCCTGTTACACACCCCAAAACTCTGGACCATCATGCCCTGGGGTGAGGCCTGAGCTGGCCAAACTTGGGAGCATGCATGTTATTGACATGTTATTAGTGACTCCCACACCGGCTGCAACGGGACGCAGACCTTCACTCCCAGACTCGGAAATACCGATGCCTTCGTTTTAGTTACTGATTCTTTCCTGTGGGGTGCAATCAGATGGGGGGCGGGAGAGGGGGAGAAAACGGGGGAGGGGGAAATATAGTGAGACGCTGGAGAAAATTAATAAGATGAATTGACGTCTTGGCTCCCTTCCTGCCTCCCACTGCGATCTGCTCTCACCAATATAAAAGCTGTTCTTTGCAAATGTGCCTCCCTATTGATTATTTATTTCCAAGGCAGCTTGCGGGAACCCCCCTCTTCCCCAACTCCCCACCAGGACACCTGCTGAGCAGTGCTGCTGTCCCTCACTTCTCTGCCTTTCAGCAGCGTCTCTCTTGGGCCAGGGAAAGGCTGTGCCACATGGGGGCCAACTGGCAAAGAGTTCACGCGTCTTTGCAAAAAACTCCTGTCTCAGACCTGACAAACTCCCTACAGCTAATGTACCGCTTTCACGGTATTTATCCAGACTGGGCAGCATGTGAGGTGTCTGCTGAATGCTGGTAATGTCTCGATCCTCATAATCATTGCGAGGAGGGTGGCTGGGTGAGTCTGAAAGAATAATGTAACCATAGTGAAAATTATGCTCTTAGGAGCTTAGCGTGAAAGTGAGTCACAATATGTTTCCAAGCAGCAAGGGCCCCGTTCTCTGAGCATGTGCCATGGTCATCACAAACGGGGGCGCGTTCACGGCCAGGATGTGAAATGGCCGTGAGGGGAAGCATGCCGGGAAGGGGCAAAAGCGGGTGAACCCCGGGGGTGGAATCAGATAAAACAAGAGTAAAACATGCTTCGAAGAGACTAAGCTGAACTTCTAACAGGCTGCAATCTTCGTCTAGATGCATCTCTCACGTACTGGAACCGCTCAGTGTCACCAGCCCCCAGGGCCAGGATCCCAGAAGCACTGTCCTTTTTTGTTCCCTCAGTGATGGATAACAAAAGGGTTCTTCCTTTTGTAGGCCAGCAAACCTTTAAAATGCAGCCTTTTTTGAAGTGCACCCCCAGATAAGATCCTTCTTCCCCACTACTTTGTGCTCCGGTGTGCTGGTACCATGCCGTCTCTCATCCTCCCGTTAGTCTGCGCTTCCCGTTGACCACAGATGCAAATGAATTCCCAGTGGGTTTGACTTATCCTGCTTAATTTACGTCAGAGATCGAGGCAAACAGGTCAATCAGCTTTCTTTTGTCTGGGAGAAACTGGTGGCCTGGTTGAAACCTATTTTTCGTACGTGCACACAACTTCTTGAACAACACCCATGCATACGTCTTGCCACGCTCCTGATGACGGGTGTGCTGTAAGCTTTCATATGCTACCTCATGTGACATTTATAGATACATGCTACGGCAGTGCTGTGTTAGGTGTAGTGAGGTTGTCAGGCCTGATGAGAGACGATGCTGACATGGAGCAGTGGGCTTCTGTGTCACGTCTCTCATGCTGGAGGCAGGGGACTCGCAGACCTGGTGCCCTGAGAGGCTAATTCCCTCAGAGACACCTGAGTCCCCTCCTCAATGGGCCCCTCATATGGGTGACAGGAGCGGGGGTTCATTTCTCATCCCCATGCTGGGGGCAGAGGCAAAGCATGTGACTACATTTCTGACTACATTCTAGAGTCAGAAATCATGGCCCTAAAGATCAGGAGATGGGTATAAACATCACGAGATTTTTCCAAATACAAAAAGTGGGGTTCTGGTTATTTGCCTTCTGGCCTTTTGGATTCACATTTTCTAGCTTTTCTCCGCAGCTACAAGGGCTAGAAAGTTCCTGTTTTACAAACTGAAGCACAGAACCTCTCATAATCACAGGACTCTTGGAGCTGGGGCTTTAAGAACAAGACTGAAGATCACGAGACTCATACAAAAGTCATGAGAGTTGGCAGCACTGGACTTCTTCAGAGACACAAAAATAGGGCAAGTGTCCAGGCTCAGTGTGGTTTGCCAGGCAGAGCCGGCTGCTGCGATGCACAAGGGAGACCCATTGACACGAGCTCTGAGGACTCATCTCTAGAGTGATCAGGAAAATGGGGAACATTTGGAGTTTTGATGGAAAACTCAAATAAAAAATTCCCTGGACTTTTTCACAGAAGCTTCCCCCAGTGCTTTGACTCATCTGCTAAGGGGGAAAATTGGCCCCAGGAGGGTCAGATAAAGTTTGGAGACACCAACATGCAACCTACTGGTTCAGGCTGTGTCCTGACTCCCCCTAGTGGCTGGGCCACATAAGAGGATAACAGTCTACTGCTGTTGTCAGGCAGAGAAGTTACTCCATTAGTTTAGTTGGGAGAGGGCCACATTTTGGCCCCCTATGATGACCCACCATGGGAGAGGGGCTCATTACATAAATGTTGGATTCCTTCTGCCAATGTGTGAGGTTCTCCCATCCCTGCGGAGAGCCTCCTCCATTTCTAGCAGGACGGGATAGATCCATCCTTCCACTGGATTCCAATGATTCACAGATTCTAAGGCTAGAAGGTCCCATTATGATCATCTCATCTGAGTTCCTGCATAACACAGGCCAGATAACCTCACCCTCTCATTTGTGCATCAAGTCCACAACTTTTGGTTAAGGTTGGGCATGTCTCTTAAAAAGACATTGTCTTGAGTTAATGACTCCAAGCAGTGCAACCTGGGTAAGTTATCTTAGTGGTTAATTACTACCTCGCTTAAAAATTTGCACCATATTGCTAGTCTGAATTAGTCTAGCTTCACCTTCCAGCCACTGGATCCTGCTATGCCAATGCCATGGAGAGATTCCCTTGCCATTTGAATTACCTGAAGAATGTTGGTTGAATTTCCACTCTCCTATAATAAAGTATTTATTGCATGTTAATAAATTATAACCTGGCTGATTAAAGATCACTCGCAGAGAAGGAATTATCCACTGAGCAGCCTGTATCCGGAGTTCAAGCCGCTGTCATTAATGTATCTGGTAAAAGTTTATTAAGATATTAAGTGCTTATTAAATGGATTGCAATGGGGAAGGTACTGGGAAGCATAATGGAACATTCTGTTCACAAGCAGTCCCTGCTCTGCGCCATCGGCTCTGAGACACGTCTGGGAAGCTGCAAGGGGAATGGCAGAGATAAGAGGGACCTGTGGATACAGGGAGAGGTGTGGGACAGCAGGTACCACAAAGGGAGAGCAGATGGGAACCCAGGATCCTGCCCCTGTTGGCCTGTCACTCCCATCTCCCACCGGGGTTAAGGGGGAACGACTGGATGTCCAGCAGGCACAAGCAGCAAAGCCTGGGGGAGTCTGGGGTCCCCGCTCTGGGGCTGATCTCAAATCTTAACGAGATTGTTTCTCCAATGCTACCTTCTGGAGATGGGTGGCACTACCTGGAAGGCGGGGCTGTTTTGGGACCACGCCAGGAAGTAGCCCCATGGCCCCATGCAACAGTCATCAGTAAGACATTACCATGTCTCCTTAGGTCAGCTCCCCGCCTAGTTCAGAGAGAACCTCAGATTTGCTCTGAGCACACACCATACATGGCCTGGGGCATGTGGTCATGTCTCCTTCTAGTGGCTGGCCCCAGTAACCACTGCACAAGAGCCTGTGGGTCACTCTCAGTGACTAGCGCTCACAAGGGAAGGCCTGGTGCTGTCGGTGATGGGCTCAATCCATGCTGCTGGCTCCTGGGGCCTGTGTGTATCGACCCGGGCTCCTAGCACCTGTTCTCCAGGAGATGGAAAAATAACAGCCCTGTACTCTGCGGTTCCCTTCATTCCAGGGTCTCCATGTGCTTCATGGTGAGGACTGGGATGAAAGGGCTTCGGCAGAGATAGAACCGGGAACCTCAGGCAGCCACTGTCTGCACTACAGAGAACTTGGCTCCGGTCCCATCTGTAATAGAGAAGGACATTGGCTGCTGTAAACTCCTTCTCTTCTGCTGTCCCTGGGGTCCTGCCTGTGACCCTCATCAGTCCCCCCTCCCCTGCTGCTGCTGCTGCCTGGGCTCCTCTGTGCACCTCCCCCCACATCCCCCCGCCTTGCTGGACCCTCACTGGGTGACCACAAGGAGTGCGATTATAGCTCAATGCACCGCGACCTGTGCTGGAAACGCTGAGCCAGACCAAGGAGCAGAGTGCCAGGGCCGGAGGGGGCAAGCAGGCGGGCGAGCTTTTCCAGTGCAAGAAGCAGCTCCTTCTGTGCTCCCAGGGCCCAGCCCGGCCTGAGCGCTGCACTCATCCTGTGGCAAGGGCTGGATGTGATGCTGACTGAGGGCTGGGGGGTCTTATACTGTAGCCGGTATCTGTGAGCTGCCCAGCGCCCAGGGAGCTCCAGCCCTCCTGCAGATCTTGTCCTCTGCTGGAAAAGGGGCCTGCCCCAGGAGGAGCTCCCATTGCCTCTGGAGCAGCCTGTGCGGGTGACCCATCCCCAAAGCATCTGGGCCAGGGTTGAAATCTCTTTGTACTTTATTGCCGACCAGGACCCTCCGGTTTGCTCCTCCTGTGCACGCAGCTCTGCTATCCCATGCTAATGCAGGCGTGATCATAGAATCATAGAATATCAGGGTTGGAAGGGAACCCAGAAGGTCATCTAGTCCAACCCCCTGCTCAAAGCAGGACCAATTCCCAGTTAAATCATCCCAGCCAGGGCTTTGTCAAGCCTGACCTTAAAAACCTCTAAGGAAGGAGATTCTACCACCTCCCTAGGTAACGCATTCCAGTGTTTCACCACCCTCTTAGTGAAAAAGTTTTTCCTAATATCCAATCTAAACCTTCCCCACTGCAACTTGATCTCCTTAGCACCAGGCCTGTCGTCAGCTTATGTCAGGGTTCCCTCCCCGTTTTGAACTCTGGGGTACAGATGTGGGGACCTGCATGAAAGACCCCCTAAGCTTATTTCTACCAGCTTAGGTTAAAAACTTCCCCAAGGCACAAATCCTTCCCTTGTCCTTGGATGGTATTTCTGCCACCACCAAGTGATTTAGATAAAGATTCAGGAAAAGGACCATTTGGAGTTCCTATTTCCCCAAAATATGCCCCCAAGCCCCTTCACCCCCTTTCCTGGGGAGGCTTGAGAGTAATATACCAACAAATTGCCTTTAATAAAAGTACAGACTAGACCCTTTATGTTTAGGACACCAAAATCAATCAGGTTCTTAAAAGAAGAACTTTATTATAAAGAAAAAAGTAAAAGAAGCCCCTCTGTAAAATCAGGATGGAAGGAAATTTTACAGGATAATAAAAAGACTTAAAACACAGAGGATTCCCCTCTAGGCTCAACTTCAAAGTTACAAAAACAGGAGTAAACCTCCCAATTAGCATAGGGAAAATTCACAAACTAAACCAAAATATAATCTAATGCATTTCCTTGCTATTACTTACTATTTCTGTATTATTAGATGTATCATTTCAGTAGGAGCTGGGTTACCTGCTTGGTCTCTCTCTTTGTCCGGAGAGGGAACAAAACAAAGAGCACAAACAAAACCTCCTCCCCCCACAGCTTTGAAAGTATCTTCTTTCCCCACTGGTCCTTCTGGTCAGGTGTCAACTAGATTAATTGAACTGACTAACCCCTTACAGGTAAGTGATTCTGTACCTCTGGCCAGGAGGGATGTTATGTTACTGCATACATAAAGGTTGTTACCCTTCCCTTTATATTTATGGCAGCTTATTGCAGGCACTTACTGTTATTATATGTATTCTTGTAGTACCTACGGGGCCAGCCAGGTCCAGTGCCCCATCGTGCCAGGCATTGCACAGACCCTGACCAGGATCAGGGCCCCCTGCCATGCTGGGCACTGCACAGACATCTACTGAGATTGGAGCCCCCATTGTGCTAGGCGCTGCACAGACTCTGACTGGGATCAGGGCCCCTGTCATGCCAGGCGCTGTCCAGACACAAGGGGAGACGGTGTCTCTCACAGTCTGAAGAGGCAAGACAGAGGAAGAGTTCACAGATGGGAAGCTAAGCCCAAGAGAGATGAGGTGATTGGTGAAAGATTATGCAGAACAGGGAACTGAAGCTGCACTTCTTGCCTCCCAGGGCCATGCACTAACCACTAGGCCACCCTTCCTTTTTGCTTTCAAAGCCAGCTGCCTCCCTCAACCAGGTGCAATGCCCTTTGCAGCACAGAGGGAACATCTCTCCCCTGCTATCAGACCTGGCCTCAGACTGGCAGCGTTTCCACTCTCTCTGAAGCTGTGAGGGGCTAATCCCAGCGATTCCCAGGGCTCTGTCCCCCACAGCAAACTCTGAGTGGCCCTGGCTAAGGTCAGAGGGATCCTAATAACATCCTGTGGTGGGTGACACTAGAAAACGGGACTCCCCCATTGGAGACCCCAGGGGAAGCTGATTGCCAGGCTCTGGATAGTTGCCCTGTCCCCTGTCCCCTGCCTGGAGGATGCCCCATTGCAGTGATGTGGGGATGGCTCCAGCCCCTTTTGGCAGCAGGTCCCCAGGGATCAGGAGTGCCCCCAGAGCTGCCCTGGCTGGTTCCACAGAGCGAGCCAATGGTGCTTGCTTCACCCAGCCCTCTTTGCAACAGCCAGGACTGGCTACGGGATGCTCTGAGGCCCCAAATCCCAGAGCACGTAGCAGTGCCGGGATACCCTAACATCCACTCCTGCCCCTGGCCTGGCCCCTAGGACACCCCCCAGAGGGCATCTCCAACCGGACCAGGCTGGAGGACCCCAGTGTAGTGGCCAGAGCCCCAGGGCCTTGGGGCCTGGCTGCGCAAGGCTATTTCCCTCTCGCCTGGAGCTTTCCCCCAGCAAGCTGTCTGCACAGGGCTCTGGGCAGCCCTGGCGAATGCCCGCCTTTCGTTCCCATGAGCATGGGAAGATCGCCTCCTAAATTCCCTTCTTCAAGGCGCCGGTGGTTGAGAAAGGAGCAGCTCTGCTCTGGTCGCTTCCTGGCCCTTTTGTTCTCCCCGCTTGCCTTCCGCAGCAGTTGCTGGGCAGGGGAGAGGGCCAGCCAGCCCCCTTGATATGAAATCAGAGCTGAGCCCTGGGAGTGGCACTCAGCCCTCCTGCCGGTGTGGGGAGAAGCTCACCGGGAGGTGGCAGTGAGCTCACCTGGCTGCTGGAGACCTTTGGGGGATTCTCTCCCCCGATCAGGTTCACGCAGGCATTGGCATTTCTACCCTAGCGCTGGCAGCAAAAGGGGGAGGGCTCTTGAGAGCCCGAGCTTTGGGGATTTTAAGTTCCTGTCACACGTTGAGCCGTTCAATAATGCATGGGGGAGAGGTGAAGCTCTCAAGCAAACGCCACGGCCACGGTGGGAGGCTCTGCCCAGGGCTGCTCGACTGTCAGGGCCTGCAGGCGACCGCGGAGTCTCTGCTCCCATACCACCCTCACCCTTGCGGTGACGTGGCCGACGCGCTGGAGACAGGGGTTGGCGTCCCTGGGGGGATGCGGGGTACGCAGCCAAGCGAGACCTGGTTTGTTCTGGGGAGACGGGCAGGACCACTGGTGTTGCTTTGAACCACAGTAGCACCTGGGGGCCCCGACGGACAGACGTGGGGTGCAAGACAGTCGCTGCTCAGCCAGCGGGGAGTCCAAATGGAGAGAGACAAAGGGATGGTTATTATCATGCAAGCTATGAACGGGGGATCAGGCCACCTGCCCAAGGCGAGAAGGGACAATTATTTCACCTAGTCTGACCTGCATTGCAGAGGCTGTTACATGTCACCCAGTTACCGCTGTAGCGAGCCCAGCGACTCCAGTTAGCCCGAAGCACTTCTGTTGTCAGGAGACTGAACTGCCATGCGGCACAGGGAGAGAACGGGAGGGAGCAAGGAACCAGCTGAACCCAGATCTCCTGAGTCCTCATCGAGTGCCTCGCCCACAGACCCGTCCACGCTGGTTTCACAGGCCCAGGGCGCTAACACTGCTTCGGCCAAACTGCGTTTGAACGGGCTCGTGGAACATGGCGACTCCCCTGCCACGGCGTTGCACCGTGGTGTCCGGTCTCATCCAACAGACGAGCATCTCTCCTACTTCTCCACGTGGGCACCAATGATACTGCCAAGAATGACCTTGAGCAGGTCACTGCAGACTACGTGGCTCTGGGAAGAAGGATAAAGGAGTTTGAGGCACAAGTCATGTGCTCGTCCATCCTCTTTGTTGAAGGAAAAGGCCCAGGTAGGGACCATCGAGTTGTGGAGGTAAATGCGTGGTTACGCAGGTGGTGTCGGAGAGAGGGCTTTGGAATCTTTGACCACGGGATGTTGTTCTGGAAGAAGAATTGCTAGAAAGAGTTGGGATCCACCTAATGAAGAGAGGGAAGAGCATCTTCACAGGCAGGCTAACCTAGTGAGGAGGGCTTTAAACTATGTTCACCAGGTGACCCAGGCCCGGAGGTAAGTGGGATACTGGGAGGAAACACAAGGAGGAGGATGCAACAGGGGAGGCCTCCTGATTCATACTGAGAAAGTAGGGCAATCAGCTAGTTATCTTAGATGCCTGTACATGAATGCAAGGAGCCTGGGAAACAAGCAGGAAGAATTGGAAGCCCTGGCACAGTCAAGGAATTATGATGTGATTGGAATAATAGGGACTTGGTGGGGTAACTCACATGACTGGAGCATGGTCATGGATGTGTATAAATTGTTCAGGAAGGACAGGCGGGGGAGAAAAGGTGAAGGAGTTGCACTGTATGTAAGAGAGCGGTATGATTGCTCAGAGCTCCAGTATGAAACTAGAAAAGCCTGTTGAGAGTTTCTGGGTCAAGTTTAGAGTCGAGAGAAACAAGGGTGATGTCGTGGTGGGCATCTGCTATAGACCACCAGACCAGGAGGAGGAGGTAGACAAAGCTTTCTTCAGACAACTAACAGAAGTTTCCAGATCACAGTCCCTGGTTCTCATGGGGGACTTCAATCACTCTGGCATCTGCTGGGAGAGCAATACAGCGGTGCACAGACAATCCAGGAAGTTTCTGGAGAGTGTTGGTGACAACTTCCTGGTGCAAGTGCTGGAGGAACCAACTAGGGGCAGAGCTCTTCTTGACTGAGCTTATTTAGTCTGCAGAAGACACAAGCGAGGGGGGATTTAATAGCAACCTTCAACTACCTGAAGAGGGGTTCCAAAGAGGATGGAGCTCGGCTGTTCTCTGTGGTAGCAGATGACAGAACGAGGAGTAATGGTCTCAAGTTGCACTGGGGGAGGTCTAGGTTGGATATTAGGAAACACTATTGGAGGGTGGTGAAGCACTGGAATGCGTTACCTAGGGAGGTGGTAGAATCTTCATCCTTAGAGGTTTTTAAGGTCAGGCTTGACAAAGCCCTGGCTGGGATCATTTAGTTTGTGTTGGTCCTGCTTTGAGCAGGGGGTTGGACTAGATGACCTCCTGACGTCCCTTCCAACCCTGATCTTCTATGATTCTATGATCTCCACTGCCATGCTGCCCCCTGGCTAGGGTGCCAGAAATTCAGCCACCTGCCCCACTGGGATTTTCTTCAGAGGTCTCCTATCCAAGTACTGACTTGGCCTCACTCTGGTTAGCTTTGCTAGATGCTTCCAAGTAGCATCCGCACTGCTCTGGGCACCACCCTGCTGTATCAGCCGGACGTGCTGCCATGCTGTGCCACTCGGCTGTTTGGTTGTGCCATACCCCCCTTTGGCGGTGCCACATCGCCTGGCTGGGATGCCAGGCAATGCCATTCTGCAGGGCTGCCAAGCTGCTGGGTCACTATCTCATGCCACGCTGCTGCAGGGCCATACTGTGCTGCTCCCAGCCCACCACGGCACCTGCGGGCTGTGGTACCGACGTGCCCTCTCTATCCCTAGACTTGGGCTCCCCACCTGGCCATGTGGGGAATCACCCAGGTACCAAAAGGCTGCTCTGACTTGGCGCACCGCTCTGTCCAGCCCCTGTCTTCTCGGACTCCAGCCCCATGCACTTGATGGCTGAGTCGGTGTTTCAGGGCTGGGTTCCCAGGTGCAATGTGGAGCCGAGGGAGAACTGCTCCTTCCTGCTCTAACAAGCTTCCTAAAGCGACTGGTGCTTATTAGGGACCATTATTTATTCATAGAATGAGCAGCACTAAATATCAGCGGCTGCAACTGTTCCCTTAAGAAAACATTATGGCTAGTTGTCAAGGGCCTCGCGGGCTATAAATGGCCTCCCTTTACTTCCATCTCCCACGCTGGAGACAAATAGGGCCAGTGCGGTGAACTGCGGTGAATGTCTCCATCTTAAAGGCTGCATTAAATCCTGAGTACGGTCCTCCTGGGGAGTTCGCAGCCAGACACTTCCCCCTTTGATTAACCCAAAGGCTGCTTAAGTTTGGCTAGTGTCCATCTCAGCTTTAAGACTCTGAGCCTTTCCCGGCCTGCTCCCTGCACGGACCAGACTTCTTCCTTACTGGGGTTTGAATCTTTCTTGACAAAGAGCTCGCCAATCAGATGACAAAGCTCATCTCAGATGTTTGCCATGGGCATAGCTGCTTCCAGGAGTCCTCCTTCAGCACTGCTCAGCCTACACCCTATATCCTCCGGCCTCTAAGAGCCGCTCCCATCTTCCACTCCCTGCATCTCGGTTTCCCCATCTGTAAAATGGGGATAATGATGCTGGCCTTACCTTGAGATCTCTGGATGATAAGAGCTTAGTATCATTAGTCCAGTGGCACCTTAAAGACTAACAGATATATTTGGGCATAAGCTTTCGTAGGTAAAAACCCCACTTCTTCAAATGCATGGAGTGAAAATTACAGATGCTAGCATAAATATACTGACACATGAAGAGAAGGGAGTTACCTTACAAGTGGGAACCAGCGTTGACAGGGCCAGCTGAATCAGGGACGATGTGGTCCCACTCCCAATAATTGATGAGGAGGTGTCAATACCAAGAGAGGGAAAATTGCTTTTGTAGTGAGCCAGCCACTCCCAATCCCTATTCAAGCCCAAATTAATGATGTTAAATGTGCAAATGAATTGTAGCTCTGCAGTTTGTCTCTGTCTGAGGGATTGGTACCCATAGCAGACCCCACAGTATGCCAACATTTTTATGACAGGTTTCAGAGTAACAGCCGTGTTAGTCTGTATTCGCAAAAAGAAAAGGAGACGTTCTTGTTAAACCCTGGATTTGTGCTGGAAATGGCCCACCTTGATTATCATACACATTGTAAGGAGAGTGGTCACTTTAGATAAGCTATTACCAGCAGGAGAGTGGGGTGGGAGGAGGTATTTTTTCATGCTTTGTGTGTATATAAAAAGATCTTCTACACTTTCCACAGTATGCATCCGATGAAGTGAGCTGTAGCTCATGAAAGCTTATGCTCAGATAAATTGGTTAGTCCCTAAGGTGCCACAAGTCCTCCTTTTCTTTTTGCGAACATTTTTATGGCTGACTTAGAACAACGCTTCCTCAGCTCTCGTCCACCAGCGCCCCTCCTCTGTTTGCACTACATTGATGACATCTTCATCATATGGACCCACAGGGAGGAGACCCTTGAAGAATTCCACCTGGATTTCAACCCCACCATCAAACTCAGCCTGGAGCAGTCTGCACAAGAGATCCATTTCTTGGACACTACAGTGCAAATAAGCGATGGTCAAATAAACACCACCCTGTATCAGAAACCTACTGACCGCTATACTTACCTACATAGAATCATAGAATATCAGGGTTGGAAGAGACCTCAGGAGTCTAACCCCCTGCTCAAAGCAGGACCAATCCCCAGTTTCTTCCCCAGATCCCTAAATGGCCCCCTCAAGGATTGAACTCACAACCATGGGTTTAGCACACCAGTGCTCAAACCACTGAGCTATCCCTCCAGCTTCCATCCAGGACACATCACACGATCCATTGTCTGCAGCCAAGCCCTAAGATACAACTGAACTTGCTCCAATCCCTCAGACAGAGACAAATATCTACAAGATCTTTATCAAGCATTCTTAAAACTACAATACCCACCTGGGGAAGTGAGGAAACAGATTGACAGAGTGAGATGGGTACCCAGAAGTCACCTACTATAGGACAGGCCCAACAAGGAAAATAACAGAACACCGCTGGCCATCACATACAGCCCCCAGCTAAAACCTCTCCAGCACATCATCAACGATCTACAACCTATCCTGGAAAATGATCCTCACTCTCACAGATCTTGGGAGACAGGCCAGTCCTCGCTTACAGACAGCCCCCCAACCTGAAGCAAATACTCACCAGCAACTACACACCACACCACAGAAACACTAACCCAGGAACCAATCCCTGTAACAAACCCCGCTGCCTACTCTGTCCCCATATCTACTCTTGTCACACTATCATAGGCCCAGTCACATCAGCCACATCATCAGGGGCTCATTGCCATACACATTGGCCAAACTGGACAGTCTCTACGTAAAAGAATAAATGGACACAAATCCGACATCAGGAATGGTAACATACAAAAGCCCGTAGGAGAACACTTCAATCTCCCCGGACATTCTATAACAGATTTAAAAGTAGCCATCCTTCAACAAAAACCCTTCAAAAACAGACTTCAAAGAGAAACTGCAGAGCAACAATTCATTTGCAAATTTAACACCATTAATTTGGGCTTGAATAGGGACTGGGAGTGGCTGGCTCACTACAAAGCAATTTTCCCTCTCTTGGTATTGACACCACCTCATCAGTTATTGGGAGTGGATCACATCCACCCTGACTGAATTGGCCTTGTCAGCACTGGTTCTCCACTTGTAAGGTAACTCCCTTCTCTTCATGTGTTAGTATATTTATGCCTGCATCTGTAATTTTCACTCCATGCATCTGAAGAAGTGGATTTTTTTTATCCACGAAAGCTTATGCCCAAATAAATCTGTTAGTCTTTAAGGTGCCACCGGACTCCTTGTTGTTTTTGTGGATACAGATGAACATGGCTACCCCCTGATACTTAGTATCATTAGTATTTCCCAGCAGGTTCCACACCTTCTACGATGGTGGGCTGCCTGAGCCAAGCCCTGCCAGACTGTTATAAAAAAGTCCAATGCTCGTAATGCACGGGGCACCCTAAGCAATAGACTGAGGATTCATAGTGGGCTTGGTCTACTGGGCTCCCTTCCACAGCACCGCGCCTCTGACCTCGGCGGATCTGCTCCCAAGAGGGACAACACCCTCCCTCCGCTCATTCAGTAAACCCCAGTGGCCAGCCCTGCCCCCACAGGACCCCTCTCCTTTGAGGTAGGGCAGAGAGTCCCACCTCAGTGATCATTCAGTGGTCACTACCCCTGCCCTGCCTCAGCCAATGCAATCTGTTCTGCGGGGGTGAGACAGGAATTCACCCCCCCTTTGCTCACTCATGACTGGCTTCCCACAAACATGGCTGCCCCCCCGCCCCCCCGCCTTGCTCTGGAGAATTCATTCTCCGGAGTCCTGGTGCCGGGAGATCCTTATGGTTCCCTTTCCCTGGCCGCCCGACAAAACAGTGCCCAACCATACCCAGCTACAGCCCATTCAGTGCCCAGCAGAACGGCCCTTGCTCATGGCCCCCGGTTGGCCAGTGCGCAGCAGAAAGTCTGGTATTGCCCGCTGGCAGCACCCTGCGCTCATGCCCCGGGGCCGCGAGCTCCCAGAGCCCGGTATCGGTCCCAGCCCTGACGCTCCGCACTTCGTGACAGGTGCTTCGGGCCATGCCCACCTCCCGTGCTCCAGTCTGCTACAGACGTTGGGCTGCACTCATGCTCATTAGATAGAGAACGGGCGCATCTCAGGCTCTGGGGCAGGCGAGGGCAGTGGCTGTCGGCTGGGGCTGGAAGTGGGCGCTGATGCCCAAGGAGGAGGGGCCGGCAGCTGCAGAGAGCAAGAAATGCTGGGGACAGCGCTTCACGGGGCTCAGACGAATGAACTGGCTCTGTTCCCGGCACAGAGGCCGTCCCGGAGCGCCCCGCCCTGCCTGCTGTCCCCACAATGCGTCCGTCGTGGCGAGCAGAGAGAACCGCTCTGGACAGCTCGTCCCTCCAAGGGAAATTGCCTGCCTCTCGTGGGCTTTGCTCATTAACACCGGACCCAGGGGCAGGCGGGGTGGGGGGCCGGCATGTCTCATTCCTGAAGCCTTTCGTGCCAAATCAGCCCAGCCATCTCTGCAGCAGGAAATGAACGATGCTCCCCAGCCCAGCGGCCTGCATGTCTGGGAACACCTGCTGCTACCACCTGCCTGTAACGTCACAGTCGCCTGGGAACGGGCTGCCTCAGAGGTGAAAGTCAGCCGGTCCGGACCGGTCCGGAGTACCGGTAAGAGCTGGTACACAGCCGACCGTACCGGCAGGGCCGCTGAGGGGGGCCAAAAGGGGCAGCTTCCCCGGGGCCCAGCAATTTAAAAGGGCCCGGGGCTCCGCCGGTGATTTAAAGGGCCTGGACCTGGGCCCTTTAAAGGGCCGGGAGCCCTGGGCCCTTTAAATCACCGCCGGGCTGCGCGTAAGGGCTGGCTGGGGGATTCTGGTCCCAGCCCCACCCCTTCCCGTTGAGCTCCCCCCTTTGCTCAGAACCCCGGCCGCTCTACGTACTGGTAAGTCCCATAAGTTCCTTTCACCCCTGGTCACGGGCCCCTGGCGAGAGCCGCCGACCATCCCGGCGCGGGGACGTTTGGCTAACTCGGCGTGGGAGCTCGAACTGGCTGGCTGCCGGCTCCCAGCTGGGCGGGGATCGGTCCTGCACTCCTGGGGAGTGACTCACGCTCATATAGCTTGAATCTAGCCAGCTCGGGGCCCGAAGCAGGCGCGGGGCAGCAGGGCGACTTACCCAGGATTTTGAATGGGCTCGGGCAGCCCACGTGGCTGCTGCTTCCCAGCTCCAGGACCCGAGCCAGCTCGATTAAGGCTAGCTCACGTACCTTAGCGCCAGCTGCAAATGAACCCAGCGACGGCGGGCCAGACACATCCCGCAGCGCAGTTCGGGGGGGCAGAGCGCAGCCGACGGCTCAGTCGCTGGCGTTTCCCAGCATGCTCTGCTCCTCCCACACATCCCCCTCCCGAGGTTCCCTGACCCCCCAGGCCCTCGACCCAGACAGGCCTCGCAGTGATGCAGGCAGGAGACTGGCCTGAGTGGGACCCCAGGGCTAGTCCTGTTGACTTCAATCGCCCCATTGCAGGATTTAGCTCTATGGGAATTTTGCCGGAGGAACGGCCTCAGGGTCTGGCCCCATGGGAGTGGCAGGAGCTCTGCACTACCTGGATTCAGCCCATTGGCTGCAAACCCTATGAAGTGGGGTGGGGGAAGACGGTTAAGGATTAGACCCTCCCACCTTGAAGCAGCAGCTCCAAGCTCAGAGAATTTTTCATGAGAATTTTTCCCGTTTCTCTGCTTCTTGTTGGGAATCGGGCTGGGAATCCCCAACTTCAGGGCCTTCCTGGGCCAGCTGGATGAGGAATAGCAAAGTGCAAGCCTTCCTTGGGGCATCAGGGCCAGTCCTCTTCTGGCTACCACTAGGAAGGGGACAGGGTAAGGAAATGAAACAACTCTCCCGTCTCAAAAATGCTCCAGGGGAGGGTACGGTCTGCGGTGTGGGACCTTCTCACTGTACCCGGACAGCTCACTCCCCTGATAGTGTTGGCCTGGAGATAAACTCCAGAGAGGTCACTGCTCCCATCCATCCAGGTCAGGGGTGGGCAAACGTTTTGGGACGAGGGCCACATCTGGGTGGGGAAATTGTATGCAGGGCTGGGGCAGGGGTGGGGTGTGGGAGGGGGTGTGGTGTGCAGGACCAGGCTCAGGGCAAGGGATTGGGGCAGAGGAGGGGTGCGGGGTGTATGAGTGGGCTCAGGGCAGGGGGTTGGGGTGCAGAGTGCAGGAGGGGGCTCAGGGCAGGGGGTTGGGGTGTAGGAGGGGGCTCAGGGCAGGGGTGCAGGAGGGGTGTGGACTGCGGGAGAGAGCTCAGGGCAGGGGGTTGGGGTGCAGGAAGGGTGCGGGGCGTGAGGGGGGCTCAGGGCAGGGAGTTGGGGTGCGAGGTGCAGGCAGGAGGCTTAGGGCAGGTAGTTGGGGGGCGGGGTGCAGGGCTCCAGCTTACCTAAAGCGGCTCCGGGGTGGGAGTGGCACACAGCGGGGCCAGGGAAGTCTCCCCGCCGGCCTGCCCTGGCCCCACGCGGTGCCGCTCTGGGAAGTGTCCGGCACCACCTCCCTGCACGATCCCTGGGGGCAGAAGCCTCCACGCGCTGCCCTTGCCATGCCTCCAGGTACCTCCCCCGAAGCTGCCATTGGCCGCGGTTCCCCGTTCCCGGCCAATGGGAGCTGTGGGGGGTGGTGCCTTGAGGCAAGGGCAATGCATGGAGCTCTCTGCCCCCCCCCTGCCCCCGCCCCCGCCCATCCTCCCCAGGGCCCCAGGGACGTGGTGCCGGCCACTTCTGAGAGCGGAGTGGGGCCTGCAGCATCACGGGGGGAAATCCCACGGGCCGGATCCAAAGCCCTGAGGGGCCGGATCCAGCCCACGGGCCATAGTTTGCCCACCCCTGATCCAGGTATTTATATGGCCCTCTTCACCCTAGTTTTGGAGGTCACCCCACTGCCTGGGGCCAGACTGTGGCCAGCCCTTCTGCAGGTGTGCACGGGAGGAAATTCAAGGAGCCCCTCAGCATGTCTCCTGGGAAGAGTCGGGCTGGAATCCCGGACCTGAGAGCCGATGGATTCTTCTGTGTTTCCCATGGCATTACACACAGGACTAAGGAGTGCCTGTGGGAGTAAGGGACTGCAGGGTCAGGCAGTGAGTATCCCAAGATACTCTGCTCTTGCAGCTCTGCTACCCTTTCCATGGCCTAGCTGAGCTGCTCTTTCCTCTGGCTGGGGGCAGGACATGCTGTTCCTTAGCACCAGATTCCCCCCTCGTCTGCAGAACACGCTGCTGGGCTCTCGCCAGCTCACCATGAAGTTAGATCCTGTCCTGGGTTTGCTACACCTGCACTTTTGGGGTGCTCTGCAAATGTGATCCTGGCTGAGCCTACCCTGCTGCCGAAGCAAGCCATAAAGCCAGCATGCTTCAGAGAGGGGCCGGGCCTGCCTGAGCTGAGATGGCCAAAGTAGCCTCTGGAAACCTCATGGGGCCTGGACTGAGATGCAACCAGCAGGAAGCATTTTGACTTGAAAACAGACAGGTGAGACAGAGGCAGCTTCACAGAGCAATCAGCAGCCCCCTCCCATCCCTGTCTGAGCACCAGGCCTGCGATTGCACGGGGACGGGGGCTAGGGAGGAGACAGACGATAGTTAGCCAGCTAGCCGGGTGACAGCGAGCAATCCTAGAGAGCTACAATGGAAGGACCAACTCAAAGTAGCTGGTTCCAGTTTTCCTTATAGCCACACATGCTGGTGAATCTTGAATCCTGGATACATGGTGGGATGATGGCAAGACCTGATCCCACGGGCATCTCCAGGCGTCATGAGGCCGAGCGGGACTCTCCCCCATTTGGTAGTAAGGGCGGAGCTGCTCTAGATCTGCACCTGGGGGTTCAGCCACCTACAGCCTGATTCTCCCCTTCATGCCCTTCAGGCAGCCCCCTGAGAATCCCCCCTACACAGGGGCCATCTCAAGCCAGTGTAGAGTGGAGGGAGGGGCTCCTTGCTGCTCCTGCCCCTGGTAGGCAGGAAGCTTTCTGGTGGTGAGAAGCTTTCTGCTTTTTAGGGCCTATAGGGGAGCGCGGGAAGCCAAGTGTGAGTTAGAGCAGCCCATAGGCTGCTCTAACTTAAACTGGAGCTGGGCAGACCTAGAATACAGGGTCGCACAAAATGTCTTGAAGGCAACCTTCCCCTGATCCCCGCTGTTCCTGCCCATGCGCGGGGATGGAGGAACTGAGAATTGGGGCAGTCACGGCCAGCCCATCTCCAGCGTGGAGTTTGCTGGGTGGGACTGTGCATACATGACCGGTGTTTTTACCCAGCTCCTGCTGCTAATGATGCTTAAGAGGCATTCCAGCCGCATCCCTGGCCTTTGCCGAAGCCCCTGTCAGTTTGCACATTGCTCTCAGACTGCAGCCCGGGCTGGCTATAAATACTGCTGCGAGCCAGCGAGGAATATATGCTGACTAATAATTTAATTCCATTTCCTCTTGACTGAATCACTTTCAGCACACGGGTTACGTGCCTGACGGGTGGGTAATAGTCGCGCCTTGTTTGGGGAGTAAACAGCAGAGCTGGCATTAACGAAGCCTCTCAGTGGAGGCGGGGCTCTCTGGCTGGAGATTGCTTTAACACTGAGTGAAATGCTGGCAGAGGGAAGGGGGCGAAATGCGGAGCTGGTGCCAGCCACAGGTCAGGGCTGTCCCCATGGGGGGCTCTGGGCATCTGTCCTGGTGCCTCTGATCCAGCAGCAGTGTCAGGGAGCGAGCTCTGTCTGCCGCCAGGTGGCTCCGGATTCGGGGGAAAGATGAGGACTAGGTGTGTGCGGGGGGTGAATCTCACTTGGGGCAACATTGTGGGGGGATCAGAGACCTACATAGGCCCCCTCATGCATGCTCTCCCCTCTCCCCACAAAACACTCCCTCCTTCCCAAGGCTCCCCCAGCTCTGTGTCCCCCCATAGCTCCTCTCCGCGAACATGACTCTAAGAGACCATCTGGCCCAGCTCCCCTGCCTACCCCAGATCTGAATGCCCGTCCTGGGGGGAGGAAGGAGGAGCTGGGGGGCAGAGGCCCAGTGCTCCTCTGGACTCGCTGCCCAGGCAGGCCCCCAGCTCTATGCTCAGCGCTAGGTAAGGACGGGCAGGGAGGGAGCTGGACTGGGTCCAGAAGCAGCCTCTGGCTGGCCCAGAAAGGAGCAGAGTGACCCCTTGCTGGAGGTGGCTGCACGTGTGTCTGCCTGCTCCTTGCCTAGCCCATCAGCACAGGATGTGGGAGGGAAATGCCCTTCCCTTCAGCACACCAGGTATTTTTCTCTCACGGGTACATTTCTACTGCCCTCATGTATACGATGCAACTAAATACATCTCAGAAACAAGGGACGAGGGGTCACCATAAGGGACAAATCCATGAAGTAAGGGACAGTTCCTTAAAATATGGGCTGGCTGGTCACCCTAGGTGGGGTGGGGCTCAGAAGAGGGTGCAGTTTGTCGTGAGCAGGGGAGCAGGGAGTTCTGAGAGTGGTCATCAGTCAAGAGAGGAGGAATGTAAAGGAGCCTTGCACAGAGGATGTACGAGAGCACAGATGCTTCTTGTTACCCCAGAAATAACTACCCTGGGTTAGCAATTTTTATCCCCTTAACTAATGCGATTGCTTTTTGGGGCAGGGACATCCTGTGATTGTACAGCACCTAGCACAAACAGGTGCTGGTCCATAACCTGATGCTAGTGGGGGTGCTACTAGGATGGCCACCATCTTGGGTGACCCATGGAGAATTGAACTGGAGACCTCCAGAGTTAAAGTGGCTATAACTTGAGCTAAACTCCACAGACTGGCACAGGGTGGGCCCGGTAACACACACTCCCCTGTGCCCTACCATGAAATAAATAATCATAATAATTCCAAAGGCCTTGAGAATTGCTAGCCCCAGATATGATTATTACCTTGCAAACAGGGAGTACAACGGAGTTATAATTTCATTCATTCACTGCCACTTATCATTTGTTCTCTGTGCATCTCGTACAAGTGTAGCTGTAATTTCTCAGGGTCAGACCGGTATTGTGAATCGCTAAAATAAACAAGAGCTAATAGTTAATAAGAGTAACAATCTGCATTCTCCAGCATTGTTCATCTTCACAATGCAACACATCGATTTATTATGCCTTACAATGCCTCTTTGAGGTGGGTAAGGGATATACCGAATTCATTTCACCCACCACAAAACGGAACCACTTCTGTTGAACGTAACTATTTAACATGAACAGTTTAGGACAGGAAGTGAAGTAGGATGCCATACCAGTTGAAATTGCTGGGGTAACTTGGGCAACTGGTGTTGTGCCAGCTGGAATTGGGGAAGGGGTTAATGCCTCAGTTGTTGCAACATTTGGCGCCGGCCAGTGTCATGTTGCCATGTGCAGCGAGCAGAGCATAAACATTTAGCCTCAGGTGGCTTTTGTTTTTGATGAAGGGAAATAAGAAAGAACAAAAGTAAAGTCTGAAAGTGAGAGTGCAGCGTGGATCTCTTCTGAAGCATCTCAGAACCAAAATGGTTGCTGTCTCTGCAGACAGGCAAAGTTCTTAGATTGTAAGGCAGGCAGGGCCAGTCTTTTCATTCTGTGTCTGAACAGCGCCTGGAACAATGGGGTTCTGGTCTGCTCCTGGAGCTGCTAGGTGCTACTGCAGTACAAATAAATGAATAGAATAATAATATATGTAAAGGGTGCAAGGGCACCTCCGTCTCCTGCTCTATACCCTAGGATCAGGACCTTGGCTTTACAACCCATGCAAAAGATGCCATCTCCAGCACTGGGCTCAGTACTGTCTCAGAGACAAGAGGCCCCCCCATGGAGCGATCACCCCCCCATCTGGTAGCACGTACATGTCCTGTGAAGGCTGCCAGGGCAAACACTGAGCCAGCTTGACCCTGTTATAATGTAAGCTCAGACATGGTGTGATGGGGCGTCTGCGCCACGCTGGCATGCAAGGGGTTAATAGAACCCTAGGGAGGCTGTGCAGGAAGCAGCCAACTGGAGAGGGACTGCGAGGAACAGCCAATCAAGGCCCAGCAGTCCCATATAAGAAGAGCCGCAGGGCAAAACAGGGTCAATTAGCCCCTGGAGCTCAAGGAGGGAGGACTGGGTGCTTGGCAGGCAGAAGGAAGCTAGCACCCTGGACAGAGCAGTGCAGCTAGCAGGGATTTGCAGGCTGAGGCCCTGAGGCAAGGATGAAGAGGGTGCAAGGGCCACGGGGAAGTGGCTGGACAATTGGCTGCAGTCACCACTGGAGAAGTGGGGGGACAGTTAGACTGAAACACTCGCCCCCGGCGTGGGGGAGCACAGATCATGACACGGCCGGAGAGCTGTGTTGTGAAGAGAACACTGTGGTCCTTGGAGTGACCAGGGGCCAGAGCAGAAGTGACATCAGGTGAAGCACTGCAGGGAGTGGGTGTACCGACCTGCAGAGCCAATCCCCAAGATGGCCAGCAGGAGGCACCCACGTGGTGAATGGAGACCCGTCACACATGGCCGTGACACCAGGCGCTGGGCCATTATAGCATAAAGTCAGGGCAAGGGAGAAGGTCATCCAGGCTTTGCAGTGCAGCCGTGCAGCTGCAGGAGCGATGCAGGACGAGTTTACGCCGTTACAGGGCACCAGCAAGCAGTGCAGCCCTTTGATTAGTGCTCACCCTTTCCTTAGTCTAGTCCGCTCGCTCTGAAGGGCTGCTCAGGCTGCCGAAGGAACCCCAGCCTCAGTGCACCTTTCGTGGCCCTTCAGCATGCAGCCTGGTACCAGCACATGCATAATGGGCCGTGGTCATTTGCAGGAGTTTTCTACCCACATCCATTTATTTTCAAGCATCTAAACCTCTGCAACCAAGCTCCCCATCTTGAGTATTGTAATACCTGCCTGTGACCTGGACGTGGGACCCAGTACTATGCCACCCAGCTGTCTGCAATGAAGCTGTCTCAGATTATGACTCACATGTGATTGAAACTAGGTTGTCCCTCTGGGGTTATAAATCAGGATTCTGACTTGTACCTGGAAATCCATCTTGAATTCTAAATGGTGTGACGGATTGTAAGTCAGGAGCACCTGGCATTCCGCTGATGTACTCAGACATGCGTGTGGATGGAAGGTACAGTATTTCTGTCCCGTCTCCTCCTCCGCCCCCAAATTTGCTTCACCAGCTTCTTTAAAAAAAGTATTCTTTCTTCCCTTGACGCTGGAATAATAGTGCGGCAGCATAAGAAACTAGAACGATAGGAAATCAACATGGGCCATATTAAATGGCTTAAAAACTGGCTAGCTGATAGGTCTCAAAATGTAATTGTGACTGGGGAATCATCACTGAGCAGATGTGCCAATAGTGGGGTCTCGCAGGGATCAGTTCTTGGCCCTAGGCTATTTAACATTTTTATCTATGACCTGGAAGAAAACACAAAATCATCCTGATTAAGTTTGCAGCTGACACAAACGTTGGGGGAGTGGTAAATAGCAAAGAGGACAGGTCACTGAGACAGAGTGATCTGGACCGCTTGGTAAGCTGGGTGCAAGCAAACCATATGCATCTGAATACGGCTAATTGTAAATGCATCCATCTAGGAACAAAGGCTTTAGGCCGTGCTGACAAGGTGGGGGACTCTATCCGGGGAAGCAGCAACTTAAAAGGGATGTGGCATTGTGGTGGATAATCAGCTGAGCATGAGCTCCCAGGGCGACGCTGTGGCCGAAAGGACTAATGCCGTCCTTAGGTGTTTAGCCAGAGGACTCTCAAGTAGGGGCAGAGGGGTTATTTTACCTCCATATTTGGCACTGGGGCAGCCGCTGCTGGAATCCTGCGTCCAGTTCTGGTGTCCACAATTCAAGAAAGACGTTGATAAATTGGAGAGGCTTCAGAAGGAGGATATTTAGAGGATTAGAAAACCTGTCTGATAGTGACAGACTCAAGGAGCTCAGACTATTTAGCTTAACAAAGAGCAGGTTAAGAGGTGACTTGATCCCAGTCTGTAAGTACCTACCTGGGGAACCAATATTTATTAATGCTCTTCAGTCCAGCAGAAGAAGGTCTAACCTGACACAAGGGCTGCAAGTTGGAGCTAGACAAACTTAGAGTGGAAATAAATTGTACATTTTAAGCAGTGAGAGTAATTAATAATTGGAACAAGTTAACCAGGGTCATGGTGGAGTTTCCACCCCCAGCAAATTTTAAATCAAGATGGGATGTTTTCCAGAAAGCTCTGCTCTAGTTCACACAGGAATTAATCCAGGGAAGTTCTCTGGCCTGTGTGATGCAGGACATCAGACTGAAGGAACACAGCGGTCCCTTCTGGCTCTCCCATCTATGAATAGCCTGGGGCAGGCAGCATTACTGTGTCAATGTGTATATGCACTATGGAGCCCTGCCCTTAGCTGGGACCTTCGGGGTATGATCAAGTCTCCCATCCTGGTTCTGACACTAGCAGTGCAGATGTTGCTGCTTGGCCGCCCCTAGACTTGAGAACCTGAGCACCAGCCCAGGGCTTGACATTTAGTGGAGTAGCACAAGCCCTGTAACACAAGTCTGTGGCCCCAGGCTGGAAGCCTCCCTCCCCGCTGCAGCCGTGGAGATAAGAACACAAGCTAAATTCTCATCCCCCACAAAATGACGCATGTAGACACAAATGGTTATAAGAATTATACATTATATAACCATCCTTATATATATATAGCCTCACCGGTCCATAGTAGTGCATGTATATATATAGGTCTGTATGTAATGAGATCCAGAATCATATATAATCCCCTTTCTGGGCCCTTCTCCCAGTGTAATACCTGCACCTAAACTTGCTTCTCTTTCTTCCCGACGTTGTGTACAATGAAACCCTACTACCCTATTTTACATTGCACTTAAATATCTATTATTCCCTGTAAAGCTTAAAAGGCCCCTGATGTTATTAAATGAGTCCATTTCCTCCTTTGCTGCATCAATTACTTTTTCCACATGAAGCTGCAAGACCACTTAGAAATTCCTCTCTGGGCTCCTTATTCCTCTCTTTCGAATGGCTGTTTGCTATCGTTAAGCTGTTAGGGAGCCACTGAATGTCAAAGTAGGGATTCCATCAATTCCTAAACCAGCAGAAAGGATGCAAACATCTGAGTCTAAACTTATTTTGAATCTGGCTATTTTTTTCTCATCATTTGATGATATTTTGCTCCAGATCATTTAAACCTCTTGGCATTCGCAAGACACATGGCACCCGAGACTTTCTGACAGCTCCGCAGCGCGGCACAGTATGGTTTAAGGAAGATTTAGCTGCAGCTCCTGCGGATGTTCAAGTTTCGATTTTTCTCTCTCTCTAGATTTTGACACATCCCTGCTCCTGAAACCTGCTCTCTTTCGGTGTTGTCAAAACAATGTATTTTGGTGGGTCTCTGTGACAGATTTTCAGGGCCTGAGATCTCCTTTGCAAGTTTTGTGTGGGCAGGTTTTCTGCCTCCTCTGAGTTTTTAGCCACCCATTTAGCTGCACCTGTATAGCTGCACGAGCGCAAATGCCTTGTGCAAACACACTGCAGTAATGCAATTCCCTAGTGCAAACCCCTACACAACACACTCTATACTAATGCAAATACCTATGGTAGATGTGCTGCACTAGTGCAAATCTCTAGTGTAGACATGTTACACTAGTGCTGATGCACTTTGAAACTCAGGGTAAACTACACTCATGCCAATCCCAGTTTACACCAGTACAGTAATATCCTTTCCAGGGGGTTGTACTGGTGCATTTACACCAAGGACTAAAAACCCCAGAGTAGGCAAGGAGCAGACTTCGGATCTATCCCAACTGTGCAAAAAAATCCTCTCCAGAATTTGCCTATGACCATCTCACCTGGAAAGTGTTAATCTGGCCTGCATTTGCCAGCCAAGCCGAAGACACCCTCAAGCTGATCAAGAAAGGTAAGAGTAGGAACTGGATCTCAGCGTCCACTTGGAATGGACTCTGGGCATAGCCTCTAGTGGGAGAAGAATGGGAATGGGATTTCTATGCCCAGACAGTGGATTTGAGCTGTGGATGCGCTGGGCATCACAAAATGGGGAAGAGATGGCCAGCCCTCTGTGGAGATAGAGGTGGTTAGGGACTATTTAGAAAAGCTGGACGTGCACAAGTCCATGGGGCCGGACGAGTTGCATCCGAGAGTGCTGAAGGAATTGGCGGCTGTGATTGCAGAGCCATTGGCCATTATCTTTGAAAACTCGTGGCGAACCGGGGAAGTCCCGGATGACTGGAAAAAGGCTAATGTAGTGCCAATCTTTAAAAAAGGGAAGAAGGAGGATCCTGGGAACTACAGGCCAGTCAGCCTCACCTCAGTCCCTGGAAAAATCATGGAGCAGGTCCTCAAAGAATCAATCCTGAAGCACTTGCATGAGAGGAAAGTGATCAGGAACAGTCAGCATGGATTCACCAAGGGAAGGTCATGCCTGACTAATCTAATCGCCTTTTATGATGAGATTACTGGTTCTGTGGATGAAGGGAAAGCAGTGGATGTATTGTTTCTTGACTTTAGCAAAGCTTTTGACACGGTCTCCCATAGTATTCTTGTCAGCAAGTTAAGGAAGTATGGGCTGGATGAATGCACTATAAGGTGGGTAGAAAGCTGGCTAGATTGTCGGGCTCAACGGGTAGTGATCAATGGCTTCATGTCTAGTTGGCAGCCGGTATCAAGTGGAGTGCCCCAAGGGTCGGTCCTGGGGCCGGTTTTGTTCAATATCTTCATAAATGATCTGGAGGATGGTGTGGATTGCACTCTCAGCAAATTTGCGGATGATACTAAACTGGGAGGAGTGGTAGATACGCTGGAGGGGAGGGATAGGATACAGAAGGACCTAGACAAATTGGAGGATTGGGCCAAAAGAAATCTGATGAGGTTCAATAAGGACAAGTGCAGGGTCCTGCACTTAGGACGGAAGAACCCAATGCACAGCTACAGACTAGGGACCGAATGGCTAGGCAGCAGTTCTGCGGAAAAGGACCTAGGGGTGACAGTGGATGAGAAGCTGGATATGAGTCAGCAGTGTGCCCTTGTTGCCAAGAAGGCCAATGGCATTTTGGGATGTATAAGTAGGGGCATAGCGAGCAGATCGGGGGACGTGATCGTTCCCCTCTATTCGACATTGGTGAGGCCTCATCTGGAGTACTGTGTCCAGTTTTGGGCCCCACACTTCAAGAAGGATGTGGATAAATTGGAGAGAGTCCAGCGAAGGGCAACAAAAATGATTAGGGGACTGGAACACATGAGTTATGAGGAGAGGCTGAGGGAGCTGGGATTGTTTAGCCTGAAGAAGAGAAGAATGAGGGGGGATTTGATAGCTGCTTTCAACTACCTGAAAGGGGGTTCCAAAGAGGATGGCTCTAGACTGTTCTCAATGGTAGCAGATGACAGAACGAGGAGTAATGGTCTCAAGTTGCAGTGGGGGAGGTTTAGATTGGATATTAGGAAAAACTTTTTCACTAAGAGGGTGGTGAAACACTGGAATGCGTTACCTAGGGAGGTGGTAGAATCTCCTTCCTTAGAGGTTTTTAAGGTCAGGCTTGACAAAGCCCTGGCTGGGATGATTTAACTGGGAATTGGTCCTGCTTCGAGCAGGGGGTTGGACTAGATGACCTTGTGGGGTCCCTTCCAACCCTGATATTCTATGATTCTATGAATCTGGGAAGGAAAGAATCCAAACCGGATTTCTGTGCCCACCTGGAATGGACCCTGGGTGCAGCCACTTGGTGGAGGAGAACCTGAACTGGATTTCTGTGCCCACCTGGAATGGACTCTGGTGCAGACAGTTTAACATTAGATGTCCTTTTCTGAACAGGCTCTGTCTGCATGAGCAGGGAGGAGAAACGGCTTTTAAGAGGAGTTCGGTTCTGACACTCCAGTGGTAGGTGTGAGCTGCCCCTCATACAAGGCATGTGTCTGGCTGGTGGACTCTGATGAATTCAGAGAGGGGGAGACCTTTTGCTCTGGAACTCATTGCAGGACTCTAGATGGGGCTTTCCCACAAAAATTTACCAAGAATGCTAAAGGGGAAGCTTTCTCTCTAGAACAAATCCAGAATGTGAGAGGGAAGCTTTCCCTCCAGAGCTCCTCTAGAGCACAGAAGTGGATTTCGCCTTCAGACCTCAAAGAAGTTTTTCTCTCTAGAACTCCTCTGAGACACTACAGAAGAGGAGTTGTCTCTAGAATTCCTCTTGTAGGTTTCAAGACACACAGCTGCACGTAGCATTAGAGGTAACTTTTCTTCAGGAACTCATCTGGAATGTTGTAGGTGTCCACCACTCCGGCTGTTTTCTAGACCATTAATTACAAGCGTCTCCTACTGAACACATCCCAAATAGTCCGGTAGGTTTTCTCGCTTGAATGCATCCAGAAGGTTTTCTCTCTAGACATTATCTAGAACGCTACAGGCAGCTTCCTCTCGAGAATGCTTCAGGAGTGTGGAAGGGGAAGAGTTCACCCTAGAACTCATCTAGAACAGTGCAGACAAGGGGTTACCTTCTGGAATCCATGTGTAATATCCAGAATACAGGAGGTTCACATTATTTCTACGTAAAACAACTGGTAGCTAGAAAAAATTGAAATCGAGTAACTCCGCAGGCCCACCGTCTCTCTCTCCCCACCCTCCCTTACTGGCTGATCTTAATTGTTGAAAACTCCAGCCTGGTAAAAACACAGCCAGCCTATCTTTGCATATTGAGCATGAAGTGGGTATAAACTGCGTTATCTGGACGGCTTGCTTGCCCAGAACAGCCTCTGTTTTACCATACCAATGACTTTTTACACTCCAGGTAAAATCAGAACAAGACAAGAAGGTTTTAGAAAGCTCGTTCTGACAAATTCCTCACTGTAATTACTGGAGCAGAAAGAACTCATCAGCAGTACATGCCATTGCTAGGGGCACTAAAAGTCTCGAGTGGTGAATGGCCCAGATACGGAGACTGCAGCCGTCACCACGTCGCCGCGCAGCAGAGGGGGCCTAGCAGGTCTCCATTCACCACCGCCGAGGAGCCAGGAATGGCTGATTGCAGATTCCCCTGCTTCCGGGCTCCTCTCTGTACGAGAAGCAATTTTATACATGAGTGCCCCTGCATAATCCTCTCTGCCAGGGAGCGGGCTGGCCGAGAGGTCAGTGGAGGTCTGACTTCCAAGTAGCCGCAAGGCCCCGGGTGAGAGGCCTGGGAATTGCCCATCTCTCCGCTGGAGCAGAGAGCATGACCTCCGTTTAAAGGCGCAGGCCTGCCCTTTCCGGATCCAATTCTCCTGGCACAGAACCAGGAAGAGGCACGGGATCGGTGCCACTGAGGCTTTGAGCCTGCACGTCCTTGCGTGGAAGGTGTGCCCGGCTGCTCGGCTCTAGCCTGGTGCATGGGAGGGTGGCGGCCCCCCAGGCATGCTTGCAAGGCCAAGCTCTAGGCATGCTCCTGAGCACCACATGGCAGGGAGCTCCCAGCCCCCCTGCACAACCTCTCCCCCACCTGCAAGTGTGCAGGATGGAACAGGCAGAGGACAGGCGTATGCAAGGGAGCATGGGCCTCCTCAAGCTGCGTAGCTGCCTGCCTCACTTCCCCCTTGGTCCCTTTCTTCTGTTCTCTGGTCTCTCAGGGCACATGCCGTCTGCCTCGAACAGCTCCTGCAGGCTGTGTCGCACCCCCCCACACACACCCTGCTGGTTTCACAAAGACTCCCCTATGTCAAACTCTTCTTCCCACGGGAATTGCGAGCGTGGATCAGACCAGATCAGTGCTGGACCCCACCTCCAGCACCACGTGTCATAAGTGCCCTGCAGTAGCAAATGGGGGATAATCTGCCGCCCCCATTAGGTCTCACCCTGCTCTCTAATAGCTAGAGATCGGCTTAAACCCTGAGGCATGAAGCCGTATATCCCCTAGCATTGACTAGGCTAACTCAGGATATTCCTGCAATCCATATAAATGTCTATCCCTCTTTGAATCTTGTGAAGTTCTTAGCCTCAGTCCTCCCGTGGCAATAAGTTCCACTGTCCAATTACACTTTGAGTGTGTGGGGGAAACTTTGGACAGTTATTAGGTAAGAGATTGGGTCCCCATTATTCTCAGTGCTGTATAAGCACATAGTAAACGTCCCAGCTCTAAAGAGCTTGTAATCTAAATCGACAAGGCAAGGTAGATGATATCTCTGCGTCTCCTTACGGCTGATCTCAGCCAGTCTTTTAGAGCCTTATTTTTTCACACGTCTACAAAGAGGCATGCTTTATGCTTCAGCCCGCACCCCTGTACAGCTATGGACAGACACATTTCACACCTGGTTGCATGGGAGCGAGGCTGGGGATGAAATGGGGTCATTTCCTGATTACCTGGGTGCAAAAGGCGTGGTGACTCGCACTACTGCCATGACATCATGGCTTGATGATTCCCCTCCCGCTTGGTAGGACAGAAACAGTGGGGACTGACCCTGGGAACTGTGGAGCATAAAGCCTGAGCTGTTACTGCCTGCACTAAAAGACAGCAAAGTACTTCCAGCAGCAGTGATGAGATGCTGTATATAAGAGCTAGGTATTATTGTGCTAATGATCAACAGCATCACTTTATACCAGTAAAGCTACAGAAATAAAGACCTGAGTTTTGATTCATAGATTCTAGAGCCAGCAGGCACTACTGTGAGCATCCAGTCTGATGTCCTGCATAACACCGGCCATAGGACTTCCCTGGTGGAGTTCCCTGTCCCGTGGAAATCACATGCCTGATATTTGAAACGGCCCAAGATGCTTTGCAGAGATCTGGGAGAGACAGCAGCAGGCCCTCATACTTCCTGCCCGGGGTTGCCAGCATCTCCCTTTCCATTGGCTGGAATCACCCGAGACTCACCCGATCCCAAATCACTGTGCCTAGCAACCCAAATAGTGGGGGAAAGCCGGGTCGGAACTTTGTGGCTCGAATCCGCCTCACCTTGGAATCACTCCTTCTTGCTCTGAGTCTTGGCAAGAGTGAATTGTTCCGACGGGACATGGCGGTGAGAGGGGGGATGGAGGAGCTCAAATTCTGTCCAGAGACGAGGCAGGCTGCAAAGTTTCCTCTAATCTTCGCCTTGTCCCCAGACATCAAAAAAAGCAAAGTGCCTGAAGTCTGTGAAATGAAGAGCCTGAAATTCTCCTCCTATTCTCTTCGCAATTCCATTGAAGCCAGAGTTTGCCCTCCGGAATCCAGGTCTCCCCTGGGATCTGTTTGGATCTTCCAGGCCCCGCAGGCTCATCCGGGGAAGGGGCTCATACTTACAAAACCCACACCGCTTCCCCTTGGCATGCTTCTCCGCTGTGTTAGCACTCAGCATGGGCTAGGAGCTGTACAAACACACAGGCCCTGCCCTGAAGAGCTGAACCTAGCTGTCTCTCGCTGTCTGGGTTTGTGCAGTTGGGTGGGAAGGGAGCGGTGGCTTTTTTCGAAAGACCTCTAAAACCAACAAAGGAAAATAAAGCTCCCTGCCGGTGTGAAAGTGACTGGCTCATCAATTCGCTGGGTCAATATTCCTCTGTGCTTCTAGTGCTCACTAGCGCACCTGAGAGAGCGCTCCACGGAGCAAGATTCACAGCCTCTGTTCGGGTGATGCCCAGCACTGGACAAGCCTGTCTACTTCACAGAACCATCATGCCCTGGATAAGTTGGTACAGCTGGCAGCCCCTGCTCCAGAAAAGCCCAGCTGCAGAGGCCATGGTGTGCTCGCAGAGCGGGAAGGGGGGCCCAGGAAATGAGCCACATGAGGTGGGGGAAGGACAGATGGCAGGTGGCCAGATACCTGCTGAGTCAGGGCTTCCATTGATATTCATGCCCAGAATTCACGGGGGACTCCTGGCTCAGACTGGCAGTGCCCGGACCTCCTCCCTCAGACCTGCAGATGGGTGAGGCTTTCAGAGCAGTGGGGCCCTATAAATGGGGCAGCGTTTCCATCGGCCCGGCTGCATCCCCTGGCTTTGCTAGATATACATTGAGATCCAGCAAAGCAGAGTTTATGTGGAGTTGCCTGAGACAGCAGGGGCTGGGCTCATGGCTCAGGAGGGCCCTTCCAGTCCTAAGGCTGGCTCTACCTTTCCCACAGTGTGTCATGGAGATGGCTGGTTTCAGACGCTCGCCCTTTGCTCCTTCCAGCCAGCGCCATCTACAGGGCCAGGAGCCGGAGCAGCGCTAACCTCCGACACGACTTCGCTGCAGGACGTGTGCCCATCTCACACCCGGTACCCTGGCTAGGGCAGCTCATTTGCACAACAGCGCTCTAACTGGAGCACGGAGCGACAGGACCTGGGGCTGAAATGGACTTGTAGTCCATATTTGAACATACCAACATACCATATTTGAACATTCAAAAAAGAGGACTCTCTACGGGGGGGGGGGGATTTGCTCGTGCCCCCCAGCCCCGCCCCTTCCCTGCCCCCATTCCAACCCCTTCCCCAAAGTCCCAGCCCCAACTCCGCCCCCTCCCTGCCCCACTGGACCCCTTCCCCAAATCCCCGCCCTGGCCCCTCCTCCTCCCGTGGGCGCGCTGCCTTCCCCCTCCCAGCCCTGAGAAACAGCTGTTTCGCGGCGCAAGCACTGGGAGCTACGGGGGGAAAGTGGGCACTCTCTCAAGTGATCCACATTCACTCTCTTTCTTGAATGATCAGCTCTTCTTTGGGGAAAAATAATAATGGCAAAATCCTGACGTTTTTAGATATTTAAAAATTCCTCCCGGACGGTGATATAAGAACCAAGAAGCCAGACGTGTCTGGGAAAATACGGACGGACGCATGGTAACCCTACTTGTAGCAATTTTTGGCTGCAACAAATTAGATCAAATCTACCTTCAAATCCCCCCACCCGGCGCTTGCAACAGCAGCTCTGATGGTGGCCTGGTGAATGCATGAGCGTGGCACGCACTCAAAAGCTTGTTTCTCTCACCAATAGACGTGGATCCAGTAAAAGATATTACCTCCCTCTCCCTGTCTCTCTAATATCCCGGGACCCACGTGGCAAGGACCACACTGCATGATCATGGCTTGGCTTTTATTGCCCTCTGCAGGCGCATTTATTTATTTATCACCAGTGCAACTATTCTAAAGAGTAGTAAACCCAGGCGAAGAAACTCAGTCCCATGCATGGGGGAGTCCAGAGAAAGGGGGTTTGAGACACTGCAGGCTATTTCCTTGCACAGACTAAGGCACCAGGTGGCGGCTCGCCAGGGCTCAGCTGTCTCTGAGCTGGGCAGATTTGCCTTCAGCAGCACTGGTCCTCTTGGGTGGAGCTGCGTGAACGTTTGGCCTGTGAACCCCAGAAGGGTCCTGCTGTTCCCAGGGTGGGGATCCCCGAACTGTCACTCCCTGGATTGTTTTATCTGAGTCTCTGGATTGGGACAGAGTCCAAAACTACAAGCAAACCTCAGCCAAAACCACCACACTTGACTTGGTTTTGTGTCACTTCGTTAC
Source organism: Lepidochelys olivacea (assembly GCF_965140295.1). Lineage (NCBI taxonomy): Eukaryota > Metazoa > Chordata > Testudines > Cheloniidae > Lepidochelys > Lepidochelys olivacea. Next base: position 21,542,291 of record NC_140427.1, read on the forward strand.
ATAAATTGACCCCGCGTGGCTCCAGCACCCAGGGCCCCCGTGCTGCCTAGTTTGCATTGTTGCAAATTAATTAATGCACTAATCTGCATACAGTGTTTGCAAATGGCCACCAACTGTGCCTTTAAAAGAATGGCATGGGGTTCAGCGCTGGCGACCAGAGTCAGGGGTTGTGGCCTGACTGAAGTGTTAACAACAGGCTGTGGAAAAGCTCTTGGGCTCCTGGCTTGCAATTCAGGGTGTGTCCTTCTAAGGGAAGAGGTATTAGGAAGGCAGGGTGACTTGGTCAGTCCATGCCTCAGTTTCTCCATGGGTTAATGATATTGCCCCCCTTTATAAACCTTTGAGATCTGTGGATGGCAAAGCATTCGATGGGACCAAGGTGTTCTCATTGTTACGGTGCGTGGAGAGGCAGATCTCTCTGTCACTCAGCGATTTACCCGCTACGCTGGGCTGACTACCCGAGTGGTGAGCGCCCCTGTGAAGAGTAAGCAAACGTTCACAAAGTGTCACAATCACTTATCACAACAAATGGTGCTGGGAAAAGTTGCAAAAGGGAGACTGAATTTGTGCGAACAGAAAGGCCTCCTGGTATAATTCAAGGACTGTGTTATGATCGTGCCTGGCAACTAAGAAAATGTGGAACTGGAAATGAGCCAGAATTGGTGTGTCAGAAATTAGCCCTGTGTGGTGGACAGAATAATGAAGGGATGGGCTATCCTGCTCATCATTCCCTTGGGAATCCTTAATGAAAGAGACTTTGGAAGAAAACTCTTTAATCTTTATCTTTAATAAAAGGTTTAAAGGCTGTTGAATGGTGAGGTTGTTATGGGACTAAGCAGGCTGAGGTCTCTGTGGACCACACCCCGAACCATATTTAAAACTGTTTAATGTTGGACAGTGACTGGGTTATGCCCCATATATTCCATCTAATTGAATACACCAGATGCTACATGCTGTCTCTGTGACCTGGTTTTCAGGACTTTAAGAGTTCCTTTTCCTCCCCTTTAACAGGACAGGATCAAGATGAACTCTACGTTTCCACTTTATGCTTTTGGAATGAAACAAAACTGCCTTCACCTTCTTTTATGCACCGCTGTTGTAGCCGTGTTGGTCCCAGGATGTTGGAGAGACGAGGTGGGGGAGATAATGTCTTTCATTGCACCAGCTTCTGTTGGCGAGAAACATGAGCTTTCCAGCTTTTGAGCTCTGTAGAAGATCAAAAGCTTGTCTTTTCCATCTTCTTTTGAAGTTAGAGGATCTGTAACTCATCAGTCATTTTGCCTTATGGATCATCTCGCTGCACTCAGCTAACGGCATCTCTGCAGTCTCCTATTGGGATATGGCTCTTGGAATGACGACGTTGAAATGATTGACACTCTCATTAGATCTTGACAAACTCTTTCCAGGGAACAATTTATTCACTGAATTTAGCCTTTTCTCTCCTCCTGGCTAGCAAATTGTCTGGGAACAGATCACAGTCTCCAAAAATAGTTCATTGCTCAACATTACTTGACAGAAGTTTTGTCAGCCTATAGCTTTCATTTGGAAGTATTTGATAGCCTCAGTTTGAGCTTTGAATGGTTTGGTTGCTCCCACAAGTCACATGGCATTTCTTCTCGTCCCACATTCACTTCTTTTCTCTACAGGTTCTCATACTGTCTCCTCACTGTAGTATCTGAACAGCTTTTTGCTGTGCATGAAGTGATGGGACTAACTTCTGGTTTGTTCCTCGTGTCTCTCACTCTCACACACACATACTCAGACTTACACACCAACAGTATGCTAATGAACACACCCACACAACTGCACACTCGGGCGCACAAATACACTCACACATACATACAGCCAAACACATGAACATGGAGCAAATAATCAAACAATCAATTTGTTAAGCTCCTAGAAGAAAATAAGGTGATAAGTGATAGTCAACATGGATTTGTCAAGGACAAATCATATCAAACCAACCAAATATCCTTCTTTGACAGGGTAACAAGCATTGTGGGAAGCAGGAGATGTTGTATATCTCGACCTTAGTAAGGCTTTTGATACTGTCTCACATGACCATCCCATAAACAAACTAGAGAAATGTAGCCTAGATGAACCTACTATAAGGTGGGTGCATAACTGGTTGGAAAACCATACCCAGAGAGCATTTATCAATGGTTCACAATTGAGCTGGAAGGGCATATTAAGTGGGGTCCTGCAGGAATTTGTCCTGGGTCCAGTTCTATTCAATATCTTCATAAATGATTTGGATAATGGCATAGAAAGTACACTTACAAAGTTTGTGGACAATACCAAGCTGGGAGGGAGTTGCAAGTGCTTTGGAGGATAGAATTAAAATTCAAAATGATCTGGACAAACTGGAGAAATGGTCTGAAATAAATAGGATGAAATTCAATATGGACAAATGCAAAGTACTCCACTTAGGAAGGAATAATCAATTGCATAAATACAAAACATGAAATGACTGCCTAGGAAGGAGTACTCCAGGAAAGGATCTGGGTGTTTTAGTGGATCACAAACTAAAGATGAGTTAACAATGTAACACTGCTGCAAAAAAAGCAAACGTCATTCTTTGATGTATTAGCAGGAGTGTCGTAAGCAGGCTCCGGAGCTAATCAGTAGCAGCCCTGGGGGACAGCATTGCTTTCCCAGTAACGGCTCACAGAGCTCCAGCCGGCGGACCAGGCAGCATCTAGCTCACACAGAGGAGGGCCCTGCCATGGGGGGAAGGGAGAGCTGAGAGGTAGGGAAAGATATTTAAAGCCAAGTGTCTTAAGGGATTTAATTCAGCAGTTGAAAACACCCATATGCTGGGCGGATCCTTAGCGAGTGAGATATGTCTGCTTCCTGTCCCCATCACATCTCCAGAGCGTCACAAAGGGACCAGGTCGCCCCCCAGGATCTAGCCTGATGCTTGGTGGCCATAGAAAATGCCTGCATTGGGAAGGAGCCTGAAGAGCGCTGGCAGCGAGAAGAGCATGGAGAGGGGTCTGGACTAGTTTTGTGGGCCCAGGGATCAGCAAAATCAGCCTGGAGGACAAAAGTAGAGAAACAGCTTGGAGAATATGAGAGAAATAGAGAGCGGAATTGGCTGTGTCTTTGGGTTAATGCTACCATTCTCTGCAGAGCCCCGAGGATCGATAATGCCAGAGAGAGCCAGGGCCATGGAAATGGGCAGAGAGAGGGAGGCCATGTCCACACTATAAACTTTGGTCAGTATACAGCCACCAAAGTTAGCATATCACTCGCGTGCGTGCACACTTGGCTCCTTGCATCGGCACTGTGCAGACTCATCAGGCATGCACGGGTCGATGCAAATGAGGGTTGCCAATTTTGGCTGGATGTATTCCTGGAGGTTTCATCACATGACATTATCTTTGATTAAAGATTAATTAAAAACTCCAGGACAATCCCGGAGGTGCCCACGGGTAGGTATCCCAATCAGCCATGCACCACCATCAGGCACAATGCCTTTTGGGAAATGTTTGCAATCTGTTATGGGGTAGAATCAACTTGCACAGGACTCTCTGGGAGCTTGGGGTCAAGTTCCCAGGATCATAGAATCATAGAATATCAGGGTTGGAAGGGACCTCAGGAGGTCATCTAGTCCAACCCCCTGCTCAAAGCAGGATCAACCCCAACTAAATCATCCCAGCCAGGGCTTTGTCAAGCCTGACCTTAGAAACCTCAAAGGAAGGAGATTCTACCACCTCCCTAGGTAACACATTCACCCTCCTAGTGAAATAGTGTTTCCTAATATCCAACCTAAACCTCCCCCACTGCAACTTGAGACCATTACTCCTTGTTCTGTCATCTGCTACCACTGAAAACAACACATCCACTGCTTTCCCCTCATCCACAGAGCCAGTTATCTCATCATAGAAGGCAATTAGATTAGTCAGGCATGACTTGCCCTTGGTGAATCCATGCTGACTGTTCCTGATCACTTTCCTCTCCTCTAAGTGTTTCAGAATTGATTCCTTGAGGACCTGCTCCATGATTTTTCCAGGGACTGAGGTGAGGCTGACTGGCCTGTAGTTCCCAGGATTCTCCTTCCCTTTTTTAAAGATGGGCACTACATTAGCCTTTTTCCAGATGCAATGTTCTCTATCCCATAATGCATCCATATCACATAATTTTCATGCCTTTTCTTAAAATTCTACAAACCCACCTGGCACTTATCTTTGGTGTCATAAAATCATAGAATCATAGAAGATTAGGGTTGGAGGAGACCTCCTGAGGTCATCTGTCCAACCCCCTGCTCAAAGCAGGACCAACACCAACTAAATCATCCCAGCCAGGGCTTTGTCAAGCCGGGCCTTAAAAACCTCTAAGGAAGGAGATTCCACCATCTCCCTAGGTAACCCATTCCAGTGCTTCACCACCTTCCTAGTGAAATAGTGTTTCCTAATATCCAACCTAGACCTCCCCCACTGCAACTTGAGACCATTGCTCCTTGTTCTGTCATTTGCCACCACTGAAATCAGCCAAGCTCCATCCTCTTTGGCACCCTGCTTCAGGTAGTTGAAGGCTGCTATCAAATCCCCCTCACTCTTCTCTTCTGCAGACTAAATAACCCCAGTTCCCTCAGCCTCTCCTCATAAGTCATGTGCTCCAGCCCCCTAATAATTTTCGTTGCCCTCCGCTGGACTCTCTCCAATTAGTCCACATCCTTTCTGTAGTGGGGGGGGGTCCCAAAACTGGATGCGATACTCCAGAAGTGGCCTCACCAGTGCCAAATAGAGAGGAATAATCACTTCCCTCGATCTGCTGGCAATGCTTCTACTAATGCAGCGCAATATGTCATTAGCCTTCTTGTCAACAAGGGCATATTGTTGACTTATATCCAGCTTCTCATCCACTGTACTCCCCAGGTCCTTTTCTGCAGAACTGCCGCCATTCGAAATATGGAGCCAGCAGAGCTCTGCACTTTTCGTATGAACGTAAAAACCGGTCATGTGATCCTCCTGTGTTTGCAGACCCACAGGAAGAATCGTGACTGTTAGGGGCTTATTCCTTCACCCGCTCACTGCCGTGGTCCTTCTCGCATGAACAGAGAGCAACAATACCCGAAGTCCAAAGGTTCAAACAATTTGATGTTTATTGGGGTGAACTTCCAGCTAGCAATGATTCCAATTTCCTTCCCCTTAGTGTCCCCCTTCCCAGCTCTGACCCCACAGAGCCTTACCTGTGACCATTCCCCCCTTTAGCAAAACATGATTCCAATTTCCCTACCCCCATTCTCCGTTCCCATTCCCCCCACTCTTCCTAATTGACTGCAGACTATATAGTAAAACTTGAGTTCTGCTTAGCTATACCTTAACCAATCATTTTACTGAAATTTAACTAACCAATCCTAACATATTGTAACATGATTATTTAACCAACTATATCCCACCACCTTAATTAGTTTACACCCAGCAAAATTAATTATACAGCAGACAGAAACAATCACAGAACCAGACAGAGATTGTACAGACAAACAATAGGGAAATGGGGAGTACAATGATAGAACAACACAGAAATGAGGATTTCACATCCCAGCTATTGATAAGTGAGTTCTTGCCAGACAGGATGCTATCAAACTAAGTTTCCTTTTACATCTTCCAGGCACTTCCCTTTCTCTGGAGGTGATAGGCATTATCAGGACAGGTTTGTATCCTAACAGCCCACTAGCACCTTCTTTCAATGTGACTAGTTTGGGATGTGAGGAGGTGACCGGTTGCTTCCCAGCTTATGGCTGCCTCTGCTGCTTAGCCAAAGGCCTTAGCCTAAGAACAGGGCCCAGACTGTCACAGTAGGAGAAGGCCCTTACACTGGCAGACAGTAATTTTGATTCTTTCTTTTATACCTCTGTGACGTTATTGACATAAGCTGGGACCGTATAGATCATTGTTGCAACCAAGGTCCTGTAGTGGCACCAAATCTTGTATAAAGAGGGTCAAATGAGGTGTCTAAGACCAGGTTATGGTTTGCTGGTTATGATTATGCTGTCTATATGTGTATCATTTTTATAGTTAAAAGTTATGAATATTGGCTCTATACTGTCTGTATTTCAAACTTGTGCTATGCTTCTGGGTGACACACCAGACAAGTTGGTGTCAGCTCTGCCTAGCCTTCTTGGTGGCCCATTAAGGACCATCAGCTACACAACTGACCCAGTGAGAGAAGGCAGACATGCCTTGGGACTCAGCAAGGTGTGCAGGGACCTGCCTAAGGACGGAACTCTGAGGTTTTTCCAGGCCATGCGATGGGCAGCTTGTCTTTGGGACAAAGAAAGAAAGACCACATGGCAAGAGACTATAAAGAGCTGCTGCAGCTCCTCCATCTTGTCTTCAATCCTGCTTCTTACCTCTGGAGGGACTTTGCTACACTGAAGCTTTGAACGAAGGACTGAAAGACCCATCCCAGCTGTGGATGTTCTCCAGAGACTTGATTTGAACCTGCAATTTATTCTATCACTGCTGCAAGCCTGAACCAAGAACTTGGCCATTACTGTATGTCATTGATTCCACAGAACCAATTCTAGCTCTCATCTCTATTTCTTTCTTTTTATGAATAAACCTTTCGATTTTAGATTCTAAAGGATTGGCAACAGCGTGATTTGTGGGTAAGATCTGATTTGTATATTGACCTGGGTCTGGGGCTTGGTCCTTTGGGATCGAGAGAACCTTTTTTCTTTTACTGGGGTATTGGTTTTCATAACAATTTGTCCCCATAGTGAGTGGCACTGGTGGGGATACTGGGAAACTGGAGTGTCTAAGGGAATTGCTTGTGTGACTTGTGCTTAGCCAGTGGGGTAAAACCAAAGTCTTCTCGGTTTGGCTGGTTTGGTTTGCCTTGGTGTGCATAGAAATCGCAGCCTTGGGCTGTAACTGCCCTGCTTTAAGCAAATTTGTCCTGAATTGGCACTCTCCGTTGAGTCCCACCAGAACCAGCATCATTACAGCCTCTATAACTAGCTAAGTGATAAGAATACACCTAAATTCTTAGAGTACAGGCCTTTACAGACAGGCCTGAATATCTATATCCTAACAGTGACAATGGGGGACACGGTGATTTCTTGGAGGGCAGATTGCTAAGGGACATAGCAAAAAACATTTCCAGGCTGCTGGAATTCACAGAGCAGCTGCAGACGATGGAACATTGCTTCTGGGCCTGAGAAACAAGCCCCGGCTGATGGGATTGCACGGTAAGGCAGGTTTGGGATGACGAGCAGTGGCTGCAGAACTTTGAGATGCCAAAGGCCATATTGCTGGATCTGTGTACTGAGCTCCTCCCAGCCCTCCCAGGTAGGGATACCAGAATGAGAGTTGCACTAATAGTGGAGAAGCAAGTGGTGATCACCTTCTGGAAGCTTGCAATGCTGGATTACTACGGATCAGTGTGCTTTCAGTTGGAAAATTCACAGTGGGGGCTGTTGTCATGCAAGTATGCAGATCCATTAATCATCTCCTGCTATGGACAGTGACTCTCAGCAATGTGCACGAAACAGTGGATGGATTTGCAGCAGTGTTGCAAGGATAGGTTCCTGGGTTAGTGTTTTTGTCGTGTGGTGTGTGGTTGCTGGTGAGTATTTGCTTCAGGTTGGGGGGCTGTCTGTAAGCAAGGACTGGCCTGTCTCCCAAGATCTGTGAGAGTGATGGGCCGTCCTTCAGGATAGGTTGTAGATCCTTGATGATGCGTTGGAGAGGTTTTAGTTGGGGGCTGCAGGTGATGGCTAGTGGCGTTCTGTTATTTTCTTTGTTGGGCCTGTCCTGTAGTAGGTAACTTCTGGGTTCTCTTCTGGCTCTGTCAATCTGTTTCTTCACTTCAACGAGTGGGTATTGTAGTTGTAAGAATGCTTGATAGAGATCTTGTAGGGTTTGTCTCTATCTGAGGGGTTGGAGCAAATGCGGTTGTATCGTAGAGCTTGGCTGTAGACAATGAATCGTGTCGTGTGGTCTGGGTGAAAGCTGGAGGCATGTAGGTAGGAATAGCGGTCAGTAGGTTTCCGGTATAGGGTGGTGTTTATGTGACCATCGCTTATGACCACCGTAGTGTCCAGGAAGTGGATCTCTTGTGTGGACTGGTCCAGATTGATGGTGGGATGGAAATTGTTGAAATCATGGTGGAATTCCTCAAGGGCTTCTTTTCCATGGGTCCAGATGATGAAGATTTCATCAATGTAGCGCAAGTAGAGTAGGGGCGTTAGGGGACTAGAGCTGAGAAAGCGTTGTTCTAAGTCAGCCATAAAAATGTTGGCATACTGTGGGGCCATTCGGGTACCCATAGCAGTGCCACTGATGTGATTACTTTTATACTTGGAATGTTGTTTGATTTTAGCCAAAGTGTTAAATTGTCTCAAGTCGTGCGAGTCACCAACTCTTCTTTTATTTAAATGTGTTGATGAGAAAGAATTATTTATTTTGCTATTCACAGTTTCTGTTTTTCTTGTGCCAGGGATTTTTAAATCTATCTACTTAACTGGGTGGCTGGTTAATCAGTTAGCCGACTACCTGACTGAGCGAATACAGCAGAGGAGGAGGAAGTCTACATGGAATCCAGATGACGAGTCCTACAAACACGTGGAGGGAAGACATTACTTTTGACTCAGCAGACTACAGATTCTGGTGATCAAAGACTAACTGAGACTCAGGTGAATTCAGCCTAAGCTTTTGGGAACTCTGAGTTTCTTCTCTCTGTGTTTCTGTGGGGACTGACCTGTTTAGATTTAATGTGTCTTCTTTATTTACGTTTATGTGTAATTGTGAAGATAATGTGTATGGATTATAAAGTCGCCATGTTATGCTATAAAAAATAACTTCTTGTTGTTGTTATTTATTTTTCTTTATCATAAGATTTTATAAAGTTGGTACTTCAGAATTAATTTCATTCCTTTCGGTTTTTTTGGACTTGAATGTGGGGAGGCTGGCCCTGTGCAATCATTGCTGGAAATCATCAGTGACTGAATTCTGGGTCTCTAGCTGCTTTTCTATGGAGTTGGGTTTTTAGGCCTGGAGAAGGGCTGTAGCCCACAAAAAGGTGGCACATACACCAGCCGTGGATCTCACAGGTCAGTGTATCTGAAGCTGTGGTTTTCCTGGCTGGCCCCTGGCATGGAGAGGTAGGAGTATGGATGTAACCACATGGTATGTTCAGGGGTGTAGGAAGCTGCTACCATGGAGTTCTCTAAAGATGACAAAGGGTGGGGAGTCTGGGATTTTTGGACCTGTAGGCCAGCCAGGGTCTACAGCATTTGGGTTTGCTGCCTGAGAAGACCCATTATGTCATGGTGTGTCTCCTTCTTCTTTTCCTGCTGGGACTCCTCTGTCTGCTCTTTCCTTCTCCATGGTGTCTGCCACGTTGGCCCACCAGGCCCTTTGTTTGCAGGCCGATGCAGCACTGGCTTGCAGGATCTCACAGAACACATCCTCCTTGGTGCTCTTCTTTCTCCTCCTCAGCAGGGTCCTGTGGGTGTGGAAGGGGTAGGCTTTAAGGCTACTGTGGCCGCAGCTGCTGATAAAAACAGCCAGCTGTACCACTGGATTGACAGTCACAACGTTTCAAAACTCCCTTTCCTTGTTCCATAAGAACCTTTACTAAGAGATGCTGATTGGCACGTCAGCTTTGAGCACAGATCGCAGAAGAAATAAGGCTGCCCACCCTAGGAACCTTCAGAAGAGGATTGCAAAGTCTTGAATCATAGAATATCAGGGTTGGAAGGGACCTCAGGAGGTCATCTAGTCCAACCCCCTGCTCAAAGCAGGACCAACCCCAACTAAATCATCCCAGCCAGGGCTTTGTCAAACCGGGCATTAAAAACCTCTAAGGATGGAGATTCCAACACCTCCCTAGGGAACCCATTCCAGTGCTTCACCACCCTCCTAGTGAAATAGTGTTTCCTAATAGCCAATCTAGATCTCCCCCACTGCAATTTGAGACCATTGATTCTTGTTCTGTTATCTGCCAGCACTGAGAACAGTTTAGCTCCATCCTCTTTGGAACCCCCCTTCAGGTAGTTGAAGGCTGCTATCAAATCCCCCCTCATTCTTCTCTTCTGCAGACTAAATAACCCCAGTTCCCTCAGCCTCTCCTCGTAAGTCATGTGCCCCAGCTCCCTTATAATTTTATTTTCCCTCTGCTGGACTGTCTCCAATTTGTCTACATCTTTTCTGTAGAGTGGGGCCCAAAACTGGACACAGTACTCCAGATGTGGCCTCACCAGTGCCGAATAGAGGGAATAATCACTTCCCTCGATCTGCTGGCAGTGCTCCTACTAATGCAGCCCAATATGCTGTTATCATTCTTGGCAACAAGGGTGAACTGTTGACTCATATCCAGCTTCTCGTCCACTGTAATCTCCAGGTCCTTTTCTGCTGCTTTGCCAGTCAGTCCCCAGCCTATAGCGGTGCATGGGATTCTTCCTTCCTAAGTGCAGGACTCTGCACTTGTCCTTGTTGAACCTCATCAGATTTCATTTGGCCCAATCCTCTAATTTATCTAGGTCACTCTGGACCCTATTCTTACCCTCCAGTGTATCTACCTCTCCCCCCAGTTTAGTGTCATCTGCAAATTTGTTGGGGGTGCAATCCATCCCATCATCCAGATCATTAATGAAGATGTTGAACAAAACTGGCCCCAGGACCAATCCCTGGGGCACTCCGCTTGATACCGGCTGCCAGCTAGACATGGAGCCATTGATCACTACCTGTTAAGCCCGACGATCTAGCCAACTTTCTATCCACCTTATAGTCCGTTCATCGAATCCATACTTTGTTAACTTGCTGGCAAGAATACTGTGGGAGATCATATGAAAAGCATGAACATTTCATCAAGACCATTCAGGAGGATACAAGGGACATCCCTGTGTATATTAACTGCTCTGCAGGCGCCCCCTCCGCCCCCACCTCCAAAAGGCCTAACCCTAGAGGGAATGAAAAGCAGACACCAATTCTACCTCTGGTTGTTGTACCTCGCGTATGAGTAAAACACTGAAAAGTTGACATCGTGTCTTATTAACTTCGGGATGGGCCGGGTGCCATCTTTACATTTAACATTGTGAGGGGAAATGCGGCACACACTTACCCGCGGTCCCTTCCCCTTCTGCGGGCTCACCCATGATTAGCTGGTGGGACTGGCTAGACTGTGGTGGAGTCTTGAAAAGTCCTGGCTTGTGTCATGACATGACCCCTCCCCCCCACTGCATCTTTCCCCTCCTCCTCTTGCTTGTTCACAGCAGGGGTCTCTGGCTCCTCGGTGGTATCCCGGGTGCAGTCTGCGGGGTGGTGGTAGGGTCTCCCCCAAGTACGACACGCAGCTCGTTGTAACCGCGGCCGCTCCGCGGCTCAGCACCTGACAGATTGTTGCGCTCCCTGGCTTTATGGTGCACCTGCCACCGTCCCTTTGCTTGCACGCGGAACCCGGTCGCCCCTCTTCTCTTGCATGCCCCGTGCAATCTGTTCACACACGTCCATGTTCCTACGGCTGGTCCAGAGCTGGGCCTGCATGGCCTGTTCTCCCCACAGGCCCAGGAGGTGCAATCCCGCCTGTCCCCTCCTGGCAGGAGGGCGTTTAGTGCGTGCAGTCGGCCTGGGCGGCTGGGCAGTTGCACAAAGCAAGGGAGATCTGGTAGGTGTGCCCGCCACGGTGGGCAATCAGGAAAAGGCATTTCAAAAATACCCAGGAGTATTTTTTTAAGGGCGGGGGTGGCTTCTGGTCTCCATGACTCCTGGGCAATGGAGTTCACAACTGAGATGACGGTGACTTTTGTTGCAGGGCATTGTGGGACAGCTGCTGGAGGGCTGTTGGGTTGACACAGGTCATGTAGTGGCTACACTCGTGCTGCGTCGACCTCAGCAGGACACCTGTCGCTCCGTGCTGCTCAGAGAGATGGTTTTACTGCATCGGTGTATGGGACAATTTTGTTGTTTGGAGATACATTTTCATGTGGACACGTGCACAACTGCGTTGACGCAAGGTGACTTAGGTTGACCTAACTTTGTAGCGTAGACCAGGCTGGAAAGAAAGTGGAAGGGGGGGCTGGGAACCCCACAGTTCTTCCAGAACATCATTCACATCCTTGCAATGTCACATGCTCTGCCGGTGTCCCTCAGCTCCCCTGGGCAGAGATACCCAGAACGGCATTGGCCACGGGGCAAGATTGAGACAATCCAGTTCTGTTTAGTTGAGACCAGGTCTCCAAAGGCAAATGCCTCCATATAAAACCTCCCTCAGTCGCTGAGGCCTTTGATTAGAAGGGAAACTTGGATGCCCGACTGCTTGTTAGCAAGTGAGCCCAGACAAGACGGGATGGCTCATCTCAGCAGTGCCAAACCAAGCAATCTGAACAGCCTGCCCGGTTGGGCTTGCTATGCCACCCTGAAGCTCTGGCGTCTTCAGTTTAATTGCTTTCCGTCTCCAGCAGTCAGGCAGCAGTCACTAGGAACTGTGGGCTAGGCCTGGCATGAGCAGACAGGGCACATGACCGCTTCTCATAACATCCACTTAAGAGGAAAGCTACTGATGCTTCTGATCAGCCCAATCCAGTTAGCGAAGGCCGCCTTTGACTTGTGTCCCCAGCTCCGTAAATGCACAAGAGATGAGACTGGCCACTCAGATTAACCCTTCATTTGCTGGCCCTAGGCTACCCCCAGCAGGGCGATCTCAGCTGGTTGTTTTGCTGGCTATTAAAATTGCCACCATTCTTTGGAAGGCTGTTGTTATCTATGTCACCAACTGAGGGTGGGGGGCGAGTGGCAGAGCCAGGATTAGAGACCAGCTCTCCTAAGTCCCAGCCCAGTGTTCTGTTCACTGGGTGATGCTGTCTTTCTGGGCCTGCCTCCTGCCACGAGCAGGAAATGTGGCTGCAAAAATGTGGTTCTGAGACGGGGTTTCCAGGGGTGCGTGTGTGCAGGTTACAGGCCCCAGCAGAGCTGGTGCTGCACAGCTCTTGGAAAAACGAATCCAGTGACTCGATCTCCTGAGACAAGCCCAAACTCCCCTGCTCGGTGGACGGTGGCAGGCTGCTAACTTGCTTCGTCCTTCATTGGTCTCCAGTACTGGCTTGCCAGGAGATGGGTGCCAGGCATGGCGGGAAGAGAGCCTGAGACATAAGCCCTTGTATTAGAGGCCTGGTATGAGGCCTAAGGCCTGAACTAAAGTCATGGTTAAAACTTTGCTGATATGAAGTAGAGTCAGGCTGTAAGCAACAGGCAGGCCCTGCTTACCGAATTTGGCAAGCACAGGGCTGATACTGCAAAAACACATGTTCCTGAGAGGTGCTGGGCAAGGAGCGCTCCATCAAGCACATTCCAGAAGGGTGTTACCAGAACACCTCAATATCAGCACATTGCCCCAGAATAACAGGGACACACTGACCCGTGTGCTAAAAATAAGGTCAGAATGACAGCATGATAAATAAAAATGTTTTAATCAAACCAACAGGTACAAGGCAATCGGCGGTGCCCTAATATGTCAGAGGGTGGCACCCCGATCCATCAGGGGTGATACATCACTTGTTGGTACTGGTGTATAAAGACGTATCTCAGAGGGAGTGTCTTTGGCCAGCCGAGGGAGCAGTGAAAAGTCCCGCCACTGACTGAGCTGTGTCCATTGTCACGAGCATCCATGTCTTAGTATCCTCGTAGAGTCTGCCAGGGGCTATTACCCTGCTTCGCTGGCAATAAACCTGGCCGGGCGCCTTCGCTGAAAACCGAGTCTGTGGATTTATTGCGCAGTTTAACTGAGGTTTGCTGTCTCCACTACCTGCCCAGAGCTGGGACAGCACACTGAATAAACACACACGCAGCCAACATCTGACCACAGGGGTGACCCCAAGCGCTGATCTGGCAAGTAAGCGAGCTGGCCTCTGTAGGAATCGCGATCTAACATGGCTGTATCCACATGTGGTTACGAGGAGTCAGACTCTCCGGATCATCTTCATTAAAACCGTGTCACTGGGACATTAGCTTCCGTGACCCAGCCAGGCAGGGAGCCTATGGCCCCAGGCACCCCTGTATTCACACCCTACACACTGCTGCCACGGCGTTTGGACGTGCGAGGTAGCATTTGATAACCAGTAGCACACGGGTCTACAATATCATTGTGAAATGTATGGGACAAGGCTGCACGTGGAGTTATGGATGCTCTGATATTATGCTACAAAGTCTGTGGCTAAACCGTGTTTAAACCAGGCATGTCAGGTTTTCTCCAGACACAGGGAAGAGGCCAACACTTCTGTCCGGGTTCCCTCCCCACTCTGAACTCTGGGGTGCAGATGTGGGGAGCTGCATGAAAGACCCCCTAAGCTTATTTCTACCAGCTTAGGTTAAAAATTTCCCCAAGGCACAAATCCTTCCTTGTCCTTGGATGGTATTTCTGCCACCGCCTCGCTGGATTGTGGACCTAGGCTTGGCCCCTCGGGAAGCGATGCAGGGGATGGGGCTGGTTCCGGGGATGGTGACCCGCTCTCCGCGGGTGCCCTGTGGGGTATTGCAGGCTCCGGCTGAGCCTCTCGTGTAGGGTCATCTGCTGCTGATGCCAGTGCAGGCTCGGTGGTGCCCTCTGTCGTTGGAGATGTGGACGGGGTTGCAAGCCCTGGACTCAGTGCTGGTTGCTTCGCCGGTTCCGGTTCTGGGACTGGCTTTGGCTGGGTCTCTGGGACTGGATCCACTACGGCTGTTGCAGTCGTTGGCAGGGGATCCGGTTCCATCACCTTCGTCGGGGTGTCTGGTAACAGTGACGAGGCCCTGGTGGAAGGCTCAGGATCAGAGCTAGGCGGGACGGCTTGCTTAGCCTGGCTGCAGGTGACCATTCCCACCCTCTGGGCTAGCTTCACATGGTTGGCCAAGTCTTCCCCCGGCAGCATGGGAATGGGATAATCATCATAGACTGCAAAAGTCCACATTCCTGACCAGCCCTTGTACTGGACAGGCAACTCAGCTGTAGGCAGGTTTAAAGAGTTTGATATGAAGGGTTAAATCGTCACTTGGGCCTCTGGGTTGATGAATTTGGGGTCCACTAAGGAGTGGTGGATAGCTGACACCTGTTCTCCAGTGTCCCTCCACGCGATAACCTTCTTCCCGCCCACACTCACGGTTTCCCTTCGCTTTGAGGGTATCTGGGAAGCATCTGGGCCAGGGGACCTTTGGGGTGACTCCGGTGCGATGAACTGTAATCTGTTGGGGTTCTTGGGGCAGTTGGCCTTCCCATGCCCCAGCTCATTACATTTAAAACATCGCCCAGCTGACTGGTCACTGGGGTGAGGTGGGTTGCTGGAGACTGGTGTGGTGGGACGATAAGGTGTTTGGGGTTTTCCTTGGGATGTAGGTGGGGCCTTGGGCTGCCCCCGGTGGTAGGGTGTTGTCTCGGGCTGCCTCTTCTGATATCCACTCAAACTTCTACTAGTTTTTTTCTTTTCCGCCACCTCCGCCCATTTGGTTCTGATCTCCGCCGCCTCGATTACCATTTGGGGCTTTCCATCTAGGATATACCGTTCTATTTCCTCAGGAAGGCCCTCTGAGAACTGCTCCATTTGCATTAGGAGAGACAGATCTTCCAGAGATTTAACGCTTGCTCCTGATAACCAGGCATCCCAATGTTTCACAATGTGGTAGGGGTGTCGGGAAAATGCCACGTCTGGTTTCCACCTTAGGGCTCTGAACCGCCGACAGGCCTGCTCGGGTTTTAGCCCCATTCTGATTCCAGCCTTGTTTTTAAAAAGTTCGTAGCTGTTCATGGTGGTCCTTAGGCATTTCAGCTACCACCTCTCCTAAGGGTTCACTGAGCTGCGGTCTCAGCTCCACCATGTACTGGTCTGTAGAGATGCTGTACCCAAGGCAGGCCCTTTCGAAATTTTCTAAGAAGGCCTCTGTATCATCGCCTGCCTTGTAGGTGGGGAATTTTTTGGAATGGGGAGCGGTACCTGGAGAAGGATTGTTAGGGTTACCTGGTAGACCCAGCTTAGCCCTTTCCAGATCTAAGCGCTTCAGCTCTAACTCCACATCCGAGCCTTTTGCCTCTGCCTCCGCTTCCAAGCATTTTGCCTGTTTCCTCTCCTCCGCTTCCAGCTCCAAGCGCGTTAAGGCCATCTGTCTTTCATGGTCTGTCTGTCTCTCTTCAGCTTCAGATCTGGCTAATTCTAGTTTTTTCTGGACCTCACTTTCCATCATCCCAGCCTTCCTGAGCTTAGCCTAGCCTAACCCGAGAGCTAGAAAGAAAAAAAAAAAAAAAAACCAGCTTGTGAATTCCCTTGCTGTAACTTAACTCCTCTGCCTTCAGGCAAAAAAAAACAAACAACTCCAGCTGCTCTCAGCTTTAAAAAAAAAAAGAAGCGTCCTTTAAAAAAAACCCTGTCCCTGCTTTCCAAGCAGCCAAAAGAAGAAAAAAAGTCCTTTTAATATCCTGAGGTTTGTGCTTCTGGTTCAAAATGATCCCACTGCACTGCCGCCGTGTCAGGGTTCCCTCCCACTCTGAACTCTGCGGTACAGATGTGGAGGGCCACATGAAAAACCCCCTACGCTTATTTCTACCAGCTTAGGTTCAAAACTTCCCCAAGGCACAAATCCTTCCTTGTCCTTGGACAAGTACTGCTGCCACCACCAAGTGACTTAGACAAAGATTCAAGGAAAGAACCACTTGGAGTTCCTGTTCCCCCAACATATCCCCCCCAAGCCCCTTCACCCCCTTTCCTGGGGAGGCTTGAGAAAACTCTACCAACCAAATAGGTTAACAAGGTGCACACAGACCAGCCCCTTGGGATTTTAGGACACTAAAAACCAATCAGGTTCTTAAAAGCAGAACTTTATTATAAAGAAAAAAGTAAAAGAAGCCCCTCTGTAAAATCAGGATGGAAGAGAATTTTACAGGGTAATCAGATTCAAAACACAGAGGATTCCCCTCTAGGCAAAACTTTAAAGTTACAAAAAAACAGGAGTAAACCTCCCTCTTAGCATAGGGAAAATTCCCAAGCTAAACCAAAAGATAATCTAATGCATTTCCTTGCTACTACTTACTATTTCTGTAATATTAGATGTATCATTCCAGTAGGAGCTGGATTACTTGCTTGGTCTCTCCCTTTGTCTCCCAAGAGAACAACCAGAGAGCACAAAACAAAGACTTCCTCCCCCCGCAGATTTGAAAGTATCTTCTTTCCCCATTGGACACCCACAGAGCACAAAACAAAACCTCCTTTTCACCCCCCCACCCTCCCATTTGAAAGTATCTTCTTTCCCCATTGGTCCTTCTCATCAGGTGCCAACTAGGTTAATTGAACTGATTAACCCCTTACAGGAAAGGGAGGGATTTTATGCTACCTTTAGCCGTGTATTTATGATGACTTCCAACCAGGTGCCAGATTCAATGGGCTGGTCATTTGTATCCGAGGTACAGGAAGAAATCATTCACATTGTAAAAATCCCCATTAAGAAGGGGGAGACAACGTGGGAATAGGTGCTTTATCTGTGGGTATATTTCAGAAGCACAGCTTTCAAAGGTTGATTGGACAACAAAGAGAGGGGGAGCAAACCCTTAAGTTGTCCTTCACCCAAGGAGACAAGGAAAGAGGGAGCCTGGGACTTTGGGGGGCTCCCAAAGCTAGCCAGCCATGGCTTTTACAATGGCTGTAGCTAGTTAAGTTAGGCCTTCATCATGAGCAAGTGTTTTTTTCACTTTTGTTTGCTTTAACGCTTTCTACCTTTATTCCTTCTGCTTGGCATCATTTAAGCAATGTCCTTTTGTTGATGAGCTTGATGCAGGTTTGCTATAACCCAGCTCCGGACCGTGCTTCCAGGGCAGGGTGTGTTTATCGCCGTTAAGTTAGTGACTCTTTAAAAGGGCAGCGAAGGGATTCTCTCCTGGGACTGGACAGGGGCTGGGGCTGTGCCTTGCAGAGAAACATCTCTGGGGAGCTGGGCGCAGCACTTCACTGATTGTTCCCCGCTTGGCAAGATTTGGGCCAGGAGAGCCTCGAGGAGTTTGCTGGGGGGGCAGGGAGCTCATGCTTGCTGGGGCAGAGGAAACACAGAGGCTCGGGGTCTCCCCCACAGCTTGTTACAGTGCCCTTTGCCTGTACGCTCTGGGCACCTGTGTCTACCATGGATGACAAGCTGATCCTGGCAGGTTCCTTGTTCATTGGCTCCCCGGCTGTGGGTCTGTGACCTCATTCTGTGGCGGAGGGTGAGGTGATAGTGGCTTCAAACAGTGTTAAGTGAGCCCTGAATTTAACAGGTCATTTGGAGGGGGTAACCAGCCATGCAACCGTTGGCTGGCTGTTCCACGACTGGCTCCCCCCCTTTGTCTGTGTCCTGCCGCAGGGAGGCCTCCCAGGCTTCCTCCCCAATTGCCCCCCCCTTTCCTGTGGGATGAAGGTGGCTTGTCCCCACTGGGTGCTGCACATGGCTGCGTGGGCAGACGGGGTGGGAAGTTCTCGCACCCTGGGTTGGCCATCCTGGTTGCACACAAAGGACCAAAGGCTGCTCTCAGTTACAGGGGGTTGAATCAATCAAGGGCACCTCTGCCAAAAAGTGAGGCTGAATCTCCCATGCACGCTACGTGGAGCATCTGTTGGTACCAAACCAGTGACTCATCAGAGCCTCCAGGAAGGGGACAATCAGGAGAATTTACTGTATACCTCCCCCATACACACACACCTCCTCTCTTTGTATATCACTGACTATCTATCTATCTAATCTCATCATC
Organism: Lepidochelys olivacea; assembly: GCF_965140295.1. Lineage (NCBI taxonomy): Eukaryota > Metazoa > Chordata > Testudines > Cheloniidae > Lepidochelys > Lepidochelys olivacea. The sequence continues at coordinate 21,560,975 of NC_140427.1, forward strand.
TCTTACTCCATGTCTGTCTTTTTTTTTTTCCTGCCCCTTCAAAGTGATGAGTAACTGTCAAACTGCTGATTGAAGACATTTACCGGCTCTGCGATTCCCATGGCAATTGGCTGCCGGAATACTTGCTGTCCGCACATCCAACTGAAAGGTCTCCCTTCACTCATCAAGCTGTTTTCTCTTTGCCCCCCTTTTCTTTTCTCTTCCCCCTTTTTTAAGCTCCCATTTTAATAATGTGCAGAAAACTTCAAACAGAGGCAAAGCCATGGGGAGGAAGGAGCTGCTGTTGGATAGAGGCTGTGAGACCCTCTGACCTCCCACGAGGTGGAACTAATACCCCATGAAGGGAAGCTTTGTACTTGGAACCTGAATTGCGTCTCTCGCTTTCCTCTCTGGTGTTCTTTGAATGTTGGCAGCACCGGGGAGGAAAGCGAACGTCCGTCTCACAGATCTGTGATTGAGCGGCAGTTATTGCTAAATCAGAGCCACTCCTCAGACACTCCTGTACAAGTGGGGCGTCTCAACCCTTTGTGTGCCTGGGGTGGAGGCAAAGTCACGTGGTTGCAGATGTGCTGCCCGGGGAGGAGGGGCAGGAGAGGGAGGGGCAGTGATTTTTGGGGACAGCACTGGCTCAACCTGCACCGGTGAGACGAGGGGCCCACCAGTTTGGAGGACAGTCCTGGGAGATCTGCAGCCACATGTTGCTCAGTGCATCAGCATTGCCTGATTCGAGGCCTGGTTAAGAGCATAGGAATGACCAGGCTGGGTCAGACCAATAGTCCGTCTAGCACAGTATTCTGTCTTCCAGCAGTGAGATGCTTCAGGGGGAATGAACACAACAGGGCAATTTACTGAGTGATCCATCCCCTGTCATCCAGTCCCAGCTTCTGGCTGTCAAGGGCTTAGGGACACCCACCGCATGGAGTTGCGTCCCTGACCGTCATGCCTAATGATGGACCCATCCTCCAGGAACTTCTTTAATTCTTTTTTTGGCTCAGTTATATTTTTGATGGAGTGCCCAGGTTGCTTGTGTGTTGTGTGAAGAAGTACTTCCTTATGTTTGTTTTAAATCTGCTGCCTGTGAATGTCATTGGGTGACCCCTAGGTTCTTGTTCGCTTTCTCCGCACCAGCCCTGATTGTACAGACCCCTGTCCTCTCCCCCGTAGTCGTCCCTTTCCCAAACTGAACAGTCCCCGTTCAATCTCTCCTCATAGGGATGCTGTCCCAGGCCCCTCATCGTTTCTGTTGCTCTTCTCTGCACCTTTTCCAATTCTCATGTGTCTCTTTTGAGATGGGGCAACCAGTACGCATCATTCAAGGTGTGGGCAAAACATGGTTATATCTGGCATTATGGTATTTTCTGTCTTATTATCTATCCCTTTCCTAATGGTTCCTAACACAATGTTAGATTTGTTGACTGCCATTGAACATTGAGCAGATGTTTTCAGAGAATTATCCACAATGACTCTAAGATCTCTTTCTTGAGTGGTAACAGATTTAGATTTAGATCCCACATTTTGCATGCAAAGTTGGGATGATGTTTTCCAATGTGCGTTACTTTGCATTTATCAACACTGAATTTCTTATCCCATTTTGTCCCCAGTTTGTCTCCCCCAGTTTGATGAGTTCCCTTTGTAGCTCTTTGCAGTCGGCTTTGGACTTAGCTATCTTCAGTAATTTTGTCTCATCTGCAAACTTTACCATCTCAGTGTTCACCTCTTTTTCCAGATCACTAGTGAACATGTGGAATTGCACTGGTCCCAGGACAGATCCTTGGGGCTCCCTGCTGTTGATCTCTCTCCACTATGAAAACGGACTGTTTATTGCTACCCTTTGCTTCCTATCTTTTAACCAGTTACCAATCCATGAGAGGACATTCCCTATTATCCCATAACAGCTTACTTTGCTTAAGAGCCTTTGGTGAGGGACCTTGTCAAAGGCTTTCTGCAAGTCCAAGTCCACTCTATCCACTGGATCCCCCTTGGCCACATGCTTGTTGACACCCTCAAAGAGTTCTAACAGGTTGGCAGAGGGGCAATTAATGTCCTTACACAAGGGACCTGACTGGCTTCCTGCAGGACTGATAACATGTGGGGGGAAAGTGGGGTAAGCCACCTCTCTGCCCCACTCCATTTCTGCCCAGTCAAACCTTGGGAGTAATGGAGAATCTGGACCCTGTTCCCAGGTTTTCAGCCATTTATTTGTCTGTGGTTTTATTGCAAGACTCAGGAGCGGAGGTCAGCAAGGCACCCTCATTCCCACCACCAGCCGTGACCCTTCATCCCAGCCACTCCCCACCCAGCTGGAGAAATCTGGAGGTGGCTACTTCAAACGATGGGCAGAGAGGATCGCTCAAGGCCAGTGCAAGGGTCTGCCTCCCTCTGGACTCAGCCGCTCTCAGTGTGGAATTTCCACTGACCTCCAGGGGATTCCTGTGTTTGGGGTGACTGGCCACCAGAGCCCCCCCTTGGGGTGAGTTTGTGCCCAGGTCTGAGGAGCATCGATCTCTGTCTGTCAGGAGTCAACACTTGGGTTTATGGATTGTGTGGCAGCAAGGGAAAAATCCAGCCCTCCCTGTGCTGGAGGAAGGAGGCTCATGGCCGCAGCTGGTTGGGAGAATGGTATCTATCTATCGATCTATCTATCCTTAGTGGCTGTAGGTGGCGGGCAGGTGAAGCAGGATGATGGGAAGGGGTTTTTCCCTGTGTGCTAGGAGGACCTTTCCATCCTCTACAAACACACACAAACGTGAAACTCAATGACAAGCCCCAGAGACAGCTGCCATTTTGCATCTTGCCTGAGGCCACCAGACCGTGCGGCAGTTCTCATTATTCCTTACAAGCGAATGCTGGGTGAAGGAACAAGAGCAGCCCTGAGGTGCCTATGCCCACACCTACAGTTTCTTGCCATCCCTGCTGTAGCAGGGCAGCGTGTTGCTGTAATCCAGTCTCTTGCAGCTCATGGAAAACGAAATGGGCGACTCAGAGGGTTCTGCTCCTTTCTGCTCGATGGAGGCTGTGCTGAAGCAGAGCTGTTACCTTGGAGGTGAAAGGGATGGGAAGGAAACGGGACGCAGTGTGCGGAGTCAGGATTTTCCCACAGTGCAATGCTCTCGGCGGGCGTGGATCTCACTTACACCACTTGCCACCAGTATAACTCCACTGATCTCAGTGAGCTCCTCCTTACACCCGTGTGAGACCCAAAGTCTAGGTCAAAGGGCTTCAGTAGCTTCCTCTCAGATGGTAGCAATCTGCTATAGCCTGGCACAACCCAGGGGTAAGCAATGCAATGGTATGTGGGTCACACCTGCATCTCCTTTGAGGAAGCCCAGCATTGCTCTGAGCAGGGAGTGGACCCCCACCCCCATGCTCCCTTCCAAGTCTGATTCACTTTGTAGGAGGAGAGGACTTGGAGGTGGAGGCCATGGCCACATTGTTCAAACAGCCAGTCTCATCTGCAGGCCCGAGGGCATGGACTTGGAGAGGGAGTTCTCCAGTGGCCAGAGATGGGACACTAGATGGGGAGGGCTCTGAGTTACTCAGAGAATTTTTCCCAGCTGCCTGGCTGGTGGGTCTCGGGGCAGGGAGGGTGGAGGGGGGGGGTGTTTGCCTTCCTCTGCAGTCGGGGGAACAGGTCACTTGCTGGTTTGAACTAGAGTAACTGGTGGATTCTCTGTACCTTGAAGTCTTTATGTCAAGATTTGAGGACCTCAGTAACTCAGCCAGAGGTGTTGGGCCTACTACAGGAGTGGGTGGGTGAGGTTCTGCAGCCTGCAATGGGCCAAAGGTCAGACTTGATTATTGCGATGGTCTCTTCTGGCCTTGGAGTCTATGAGATTTGTGTTCCGTGGCCTTCTGTGGTATCTAGGTAGCTTGGTACTTAGGCTGGGGCTTTCAAAGACACCTAAGGGAGTAGGCACCCAGCTCCTGCTGAATGTCTATGCTCATCACCTTCATGGCATGGGAATGTCTAGACTGGATCAGATCCAAGGTCCATCTAATCCAGCAACCTGACAGCAGCCTGCCCCAGAAGACGGTGTAGCGCCCCACAGTAGAAGATGGGGAATAATCTACTCCCTATGAAAGTCTCATCCTCATCTCTAACAGACATTGGCTGAAGCCCCAGACCACAAGATTTAATATCTCTCCCTTATGTTTCTTCTTGTTAACCATTATGACTCTGGATATTCTTATGATTCATATAAATGTCCAGTCCCTCTTTGACTCTTGCCAAATTCTTGGCCTTAACAACTTCTTGTGGCAATGAGTGTCACAGTCTAATTATAGGTTGTCTGAAAAAATCTTTCATCTGGACAGCTCTGTCCACCTCACCTGGAAGCTCATGGTGACTCTGAGAGTAAACTCTCCCCCCAGCTCCCTGCACGCACGTTGCTTAGCTCCCTGACTCTATTCCTCCCCATCATCTTCCTGCCCTTACACTTCAGATGCTTCCCCGCTGCAAAGGCTGGTCCTCTCCCTCCTTGGAGAGGAGAGAACCCCAGAAGGAAGCAGACAAATGCTCACTGGGAACGTTTTCTCAAGCTCAGCTGTACTCGGCTGCCCTCTACAGGAGCTGGCTCCATCTAGCCATGGTCTGGTTGGAGCCTTTTGATGTCATGAGAGAATATATATAACTTTTCCGTTAATCTCTCTCTCTCCCGCTTTATCTGCTAATTAAATATTTATGTTAGTTAAATATTCATAGAACATTTTGGCTCAGAGTTTGTATCTGTCTACAAGTGTACGTGAGGCCTTTGATTTGTTGTTTTTCTGGCTATCTGAGATCCCTGCACCTGCCAGAGGTGTTGATTTTATTTTTTTTATTTGTATCTGTTTGACTGTTGGTTTTAAAATCAAATCCACCTTCATACTTTTGTATTTTTAATCTCCACTCTCCCCCACTCTCTGCAACGCCCGACGTTTCATGTCTGATTCACTGCAGCAGTCGAACACTGCTGAAGGTTGCAGATTTCGAGGAGAGATGAGCTCCATCTCTTTGATGTTGATTGTCATCCAGGAATATTGAATATCGGAGAGGTCTGCCACTGGCAATCCAGGCAGCGCTTCACGGTCTTGGTGCTGGTGGTGGCTGCGGACGGACTCAGAGAAGCCCAGGATATTTGTGCTATGATAGCACTCAGAGAAGGGCACAAAGGGGCTGCCTGGTCATGGAAAGTGCAGAGAGGGAACTGGTCGGTACGTGGGAGCGAAGTCATGTAGGGACTTGAAGGTGAGGAGAGAGCATTTAAGCTAGTTGCAGAAGATACGGGGCAGCTGGTGATGGGGTGGGAAGATAGGGGCTGGGCCAGGGCAGGGCAGAGGGCAAAGTGGGCGATTGGAGCTGATGGAAGCACCTTCTCATACCAGCAAGCTCAGGTACCTACATGCAAGGCTGCTGTCCTGAGGGAAATGGCTTCAGCTCATAGAATCCGTGAGGTTCTGGCTCAAGTAGCTAAGCTAGCGGCACTAAGTTCTCCTTGGAGAAGGTGTCGCTGTGGACGCATCCGACCTCCCTTCCTGAAGTGGTGACAGGGTTCCCCCTCGGTGAGTCAGTCACACCTCCAGCATTTCTCACAGCCCTGAACACACAGTGCATGAGGTCCTTCTCCTCCATGATCCTGGAAGAACCCGGAGCTTCCACCTCTAGGGGACTACAGCCTTTGGGAGTCCCACGGCTTTTGGTTCCTTGGGACGGCCACTCAGGGGGTCTGCTCCCTCCAAGAGAACCATGCCTCAGGCCTGTCTCTTGACAGTCATGTCAAGGTTTATTCCACGCGAGGTATGTCTGCAGCACTCCTCCTCTAGGTTTCCATCCAAGAGATTCCTAAAGCAAACACCTGCGGCAAGATTGCAGACCCAGAATAGCCCCATGGACTTCAAAGGGCATTTCTCCAGCCGTGCAATGGTGCAACTGAGCCAAACAGGGCTGTGTTCTCCTCACAGCACATACTCCAAGCGCCATCACTTAGAACTGCAGGAGCCAGGGTTTGATGTCAGTGTTACAGAACCTCTGCTTGGAGCATGGAGACCCAAAATCTCCTGCTCCCATACTCCTTTTAGTTTATTTATGAAGAGGTCTCTCCTATTTTTTCCTCTTGCTATTTCTCTTCAGAGGTATCTTGTTGCTGTGTGGGCATGTGTGGATAGATAGATAGATAGATAGATAGATAGATAGATAGATAGATAGGCTATATATAGAATAAAATTGAGATGATAAAAATCTGACAGGATATATATTATTCCTCCTCTGTAAAAGAAATAAATTGGGAGAATATTGCTCAAGGTCCTTCCACCCAATGCACTCAGGTACCATGGTGATGAATATGATACAAATGCTTTGACAGATAGAAAGTGCCTGTTGCCGCCTCTTTTTGCATTCTGTTTGGCTCCTCGAGACACCCCGGAGCTTTTCAGTCTCGTTACCTCTGGAGAAGAGGAGATTACTTACCCGTACTTGCTGCTCTGGGTTTTGATGCCTCCCTGCTCAACCCACCACCTTTTGCAGACTGGGAGCAGGGATTGTGTCATCCTTACGCTCATCCTTTCAGACAGGAGGACCTCACTCCTTTTGCTGTGATGGGAACTGGCAAACGAGGGAGTCTGCCATTGCAGGGGACACCCCCTCCCTGAATCATGGCTTTGCAAGACTGGGCTCGAATTCTTCAGGTGGCCAGTTTTCAACCGGAAAGTCTGATCAAAAAAAGGGGCCTGACAGTGTCCGGTCAGATCTACTGACCAGACACCCGAAGTCTGGTTTCTGCGGGCGGGGAAGAAGCTGGATCACCATCCACGCCAGCCCCTACTCAGCTGGGGCCGCCTCCGACCTGCATCAGGTGGCTGCAGCTTCTAGCCATGGCTCCATAGGTGAGTCTCTCCCAACCTGGGCAGAGGGGTGTGGCGGGGAGAGGAGAAAAGCAGTGAGCACTGGGGGGAGGGGGAAGAGGAGTGAATGGGGGGTATGGTCTCAGGGAAGGGGTGGGGCGGGGTGGGCCTTAGGGGGAAGAGGCAGAGCAGGGGAGGTTCTGGCACTTGTGCTGGAGTGTCCCGTTTTTAAATATTACAAAGTTGGCAACCCTACAGAGCTGGTTTGCACACTAGGCCCAGCCCCTGGAGTGGGGATCTGTCTCCAGCCCGCAGCAGACACTAGGAAGTGATTTAATCTCAGCCGGGAGCAGGCTGGCCTCAGAGGAGGATAGTCCGGTGGGGGAGGTGTTAGGTTGGGATTTAGCAAACCCCAGTTCTGTTCCTTGCTTCACCACTAACGTTCCCCTGGAGCCCAGCTCTCAGAAGTGGGGTCTGTGCCGTTGATTTTGTCCTGCTCCGCTTGTTTAGGATTCACTCCCCAAATGCACTGTTTTCTGCAAGCACCAGCTGGGGCAGAATCCCCCCTGTCCTGGTGCCCCCCCAGGAACCAGCTACTGGGAGGTTGTCTCACTCTGCTTCCTGGTGAAGAGGAGGGGTCCTGGGTGCCGGGAGAAAATCGGATACAGGGTGAAGGCAGGGGGCTTGGAAGCCCCCACCGGCTGCTCCAACTTTGGATTCCCCCCCCCCCCACTCGCTGCCCCTTCAGGGTGACGCCTCCATGATCTTGCTGCCCCTTTGAGGTGACCCCCTACAAGCTCAATGCCCCTTTGGGACTGGCCCCAGCTGCTGCCATTGAGCAGCTGATCTGGTGGCACAAACACCAAACAAACCCAGGGGCGAGGGTCCTGAGCTGCCGTGCAGAGAGCTGGGGCACGGGACAGCTCTGGGGCAGATCCCTGCAGCCTGACGGCCTCATGAAGGGGAACTCCAGGAGGAAATGGCCCACCGGTTGGGCTTAGCTCAGGCCTGTCCTCAGGGTTTCCCTGGGAAGTCTGTACCCCATGGACCCTCTCCCCAGCCTTTCCCCTTAGGGGCAAGGAGAGCGCGCTGGGAAAGGCAGACCTGGGGGAGCTGCAGCCTGCATGGTGCAGGGACCCTCCAGGAGCCCTCTCCAGCCCTAGCTACCAGCTGCCTAGGACAGGGACTAGCCCCTCTTTCAGCAGCTGATGTAGCTGCTCCAGCACAAACTCCAAGTCTGGTCCAGCAGTTGGGACAGGGGTGGCCTGGGGCCAGTTACAGCTGGTCTGTCTGCACTGCCAGCGGAGATGCAAATCCCTGCTCAAGGATGAGACACACCCACGCGAATTCACACACTAAAAGTAGAGTGTGGTGGGAGGGGCTGGCTGCCCGAGTATGAGCCCATCCGAGACACTGGGTCTGCAGCTGCTCCAAGATCAGCCCCACCCCTCCTCCGCGCGGCTCTGGGCTCCATCTTGGCTGCCATGGGGCAATGGCCTCGGGGGCCTGGTTCCCCTTTCCCGCCCCTTCCAGGGGTGTCGCTCTGGTGAGGTCAAGGGAGCACAGGGACCGGTCTCCCTCCGATGTGAGCCAGCCACTGGAGCCCAGATCCTGGGCGGAGGAGCAGAGCGCCGGGGTAGGGCACTCCCACGGCCGGCTCCGCAGGGCAGAACGGGTGGTGGCCTGGGAGGACGAAGCCTTCGGAGCAGCAAGCGGGTGACAGCCGAGCAAGTCCCATCCGCCAGCAGAACCTTCAAGGTCACTGTGCGTTACCAGCCCCCCCCCTCCATGCCCGATCCACAGGGGATGCGCCGGTTACAGCCCCCGCTGCACAGCCTGGCTCTGGAGCTTGCTGCAGAGCCTCATCCTCTGCGGTTGCCAGGGCCAATGCCCAGTGCTGGCTGAGGTGGCTGCTGTCGCCGCAGGGCAGCGGGTGCAATTGGCTGGCTGGCATGCACAGCCCGGAGGGGTCTCTATAGCCAGTGAAAGCCGCCAAGCTGCAGCATGGCCATTTGCACCTGGCACCTGCCAACTGTCCCTTTTCCCCAGGGGTGCTCAACCCCCACTTCGCCCCCTCCCCCAAGGCCCTGTCCTTGCCCAACCTCTTCCTGCCCCCACTCTGCCCCCTCCCCATGGCTCCCGCCCACCCACTCTTCTCCACCCTCCCTCAAACCCCTCCCCAAGCCACCAAACAGCTATTGGGTGTTGTCAGGCAACAGCTGTGGCTGGAGGCGGGGGTGCTGAGCACCCACCATTTTTTCCTGCGGGTGCTTGTTAGGATATAGATATTCAGGTCTGTCTGTAAAGGCCTGTACTCTAAGAATTTAGGTGTATTCTTATCACTTGGCTAGTTCTAGAGGTATAAAAGAAAGAATCAAAATCACTGTCTGCCGGTGTAAGGGCCTTCTCTTACTGTGACAGTCTGAGGCCCTGTTCTTAGGCTAAGGCCTTTGGCTAAGCAGCAGAGGCAGCCATAAGCTGGGAAGCGACCGGTCACCTCCTCACATCCCGAACTAGTCACACTGAAATAAGGAGCTATTCGGCTGTTAGGATACAATCCTGTCCTGATAATGCCTATCGCCTCCAGAGAGAGGGAAGTGCCTAGAAAATGTAAAAGGAAACTTAGTTTGATAGCATCCTGTCTGGCAAGAACTCACTTATCAATAGCTGGGATGTGAAATCCTCACTTCTGTGTTGTCTTGTCATTATAGTTCCCACTTTGCTATTGTTTGTCTGTATAATCTCTGTCTGGTTCTGTGATTGTTCCTGTCTGCTGTATCATTAATTTTGCTGGGTGTAAACTAATTAAGGTGGTGGGATAGAATTGGTTACATAATCATGTTACAATATGTTAGGATTGGTTAGTTAAATTTCAGGAAAATGATTGGTTAAGGTATAGCTAAGCCGAACTCAAGTTTTACTATATAGTCTGTAGTCAATGAGGAAGTGACTGGGTGTGGGTGTGGGTGTGGGTGGGCATGTGGGTGTGGGAAATGGGAGCAGGGAATGGGGGTAAGAAAATTGGAATCATGTTTTGCTAAAGGGGGAAATGGGAACAGGGAATGGGAGTAAGGAAATTGGAATCATGTTTGGCTAAGGGCAGGAATGGGAACAGGGACACAGGTGTAAGGCTCTGTGGGGTCAGAGCTGGGAAGGGGGACACTAAGGAAGGAAACTGGAATCGTGTTTGCTGGAAGTTCACCCCAATAAACATCGAATTGTTTGCACCTTTGGACTTCGGGTATTGTTGCTCTCTGTTCATGCGAGAAGGACCAGGGAAGTAAGTGGGTGAAGGAATAAGCCCCCTAACAGTGCTCTGGGGCTAGAGGGAGTTGGCACCGATGGGGCCATCAGCCCTTTCCCCTGCAGCACCCATGGTGTGTGGCTCACTGGCTCATGCCTAGTCACGTCCCCGCATGCTGCGGGTGTGCCGAGCTCGGAGCTCTGCATTCGGGGCAGGGATGCTGCAGATGCCCACGGGGCTTCACCAGGGTGAAGTGTGTATGTGAGGGGCTGCCCTGGTGCGGGGGGCTCATTGCCTTGTCCGGGTTTGCTATGTGGAAAAGGGGGGGGTGGAGAGAGAGCTGGATGTGCCCTGCCCCCCCCCCAGGATCCTGCAAAACCTGCAGCCAGCCTACAACATGAGTGTCAGAATGGGGGCCTGGACCTAGGCCTCACCATTAGCCGCACCGCTGGTCCTGCTGAGTTGCCCAGTGTGGAGACAGCCAGCTGGCAGGCTGGAGCATCCAGAGAGCAGCATCTGTCCTGATGGTAGGGGGCTGTACAGCCATTCACCTCTGGGCTGGCTGTTCCACCTGGACATCTCTCCGGCCGCCCGCTCCCCGCGGCTCCACTCGCCCCTGAACGACAATAGTGATGTGACAATGCAGTGCTTGGTGAGAGTGACTGGCGCTCTAAGGGAGGGGTCTGTGACGGTTCTTGGGGTACCCAGGAGTGTGACTCACCTTGTTAACATGAGGGAGTCATGCTTGTGCTTAACGGGGTGTCTGTTCCCCATCACCAGCTTGGCAGCCACCTTTGCTTTGGCTGGCAGGTTAACAATAGATGCACCCCAGTCCCTGAGCCCCTTTGAAGTATCCCCCTTAGTGTCCTGGCCCTTATCCACTGAACACCCCCAGAAAACCAAGGAACCACTGTACCCACCAGATTGTCTGATTCGACTCAGGCTCTGCTCTATGCCTAACACCGCAGCACTGAGATAGATTTATAGTGAAAACAGCAATAAGTTGTTATCAAAGGGTCCAGATTCAAGAGACAGTGAGAAGCATCACGGAGACAAAAGAGCTACATACAAAACAAAATCAGAACATGTTTCCTAGAGACTAAACTTAACCTAACCTCCTAGATACAGGTTTCAGAGTAGCAGCCGTGTTAGTCTGTATTCGCAAAAAGAAAAGGAGGACTTGTGGCACCTTAGAGACTAACCAATTGATTTGAGCATGAGCTTTCGTGAGCTACAGCTCACTTCATCGGATGCATTCAGTGGAAAGTGTAGAAGATCTTTTTATATACACACAAAGCATGAAAAAATACCTCCCCCCGCCCCGCTCTCCTGCTGGGAATAGCTTATCTAAAGTGACCTCTCTCCTTACAATGTGTATCATAATCAAGGTGGGCCATTTCCAGCACAAATCCAGGGTCTAACAAGAACATCTTGGGGGGGGGTAGGAAAAAACAAGGGGAAATAGGTTACCTTGGATAATGACTTAGCCATTCCCAGTCTCTATTCAAGCCTAAGTTAATAGTATCCAATTTGCAAATGAATTCCAATTCAACAGTTTCTCGTTGGAGTCTGGATTTGAAGTTTTTTTGTTGTAATATCGCAACTTTCAGGTCTGTAATCGCGTGACCAGAGAGATTGAAGTGTTCTCTGACTGGATTATGAATGTTATAATTCTTGACATCTGATTTGTGTCCATTGATTATTTTACGTAGAGACTGTCCAGTTTGACCAATGTACATGGCAGAGGGGCATTGCTGGCACATGATGGCATAGATCACATTGGTGGATGTGCAGGTGAACGAGCCTCTGATAGTGTGGCTGACGTTATTAGGCCCTGTGATGGTGTCCCCTGAACAGATATGTGGACACAGTTGGCAACGGGCTTTGTTACAAGGACAGGTTCCTGGGTTAGTGGTTCTGGTGTGCGGTATGTGGTTGCTGGTGAGTATTTGCTTCAGGTTGCGGGGCTGTCTGTAGGCAAGGACTGGCCTGTCTCCCAAGATTTGTGAGAGTGTTGGGTCATCCTTCAGGATAGGTTGTAGATCCTTAATAATGCGTTGGAGGGTTTTAGTTGGGGGCTGAAGGTGACGGCTAGTGGCGTTCTGTTATTTTCTTTGTTAGGCCTGTCCTGTAGTAGGTGACTTCTGGGAACTCTTCTGGCTCTATCAATCTGTTTCTTTACTTCCGCAGGTGGGTATTGCAGTTGTAAGAATGCTTGATAGAGATCTTGTAGGTGTTTGTCTCTGTCTGAGGGGTTGGAGCAAATGCGGTTGTATCGCAGAGCTTGGCTGTAGACGATGGATCGTGTGGTGTGGTCAGGGTGAAAGCTGGAGGCATGTAGGTAGGAATAGCGGTCAGTAGGTTTCCGGTATAGGGTGGTGTTTATGTGACCATCATTTATTAGCACTGTAGTGTCCAGGAAGTGGATCTCTTGTGTGGACTGGACCAGGCTGTCCACACAAGAGATCCACTTATTTCCCCTTATTTTTTCCTCCCCCCTCCTCCCCCCAGATGTTCTTGTTAAACCCTGGATTTGTGCTGGAAATGGCCCAACTTGATTATCATACACATTGTAAGGAGAGTGATCACTTTAGATAAGCTATTACCAGCAGGAAAGTGTGGTGGGAGGAGGTATTTTTTCATGCTTTGTGTGTATATAAAAAGATCTTCTGTACTTTCCACAGTATGCATCCGATGAAGTGAGCTGTAGCTCACGAAAGCTTATGCTCAAATAAATTGGTTAGTCTCTAAGGTGCCACAAGTACTCCTTTTCTTTCTCCTAGATACAGAAGTTTTATCTCCCCCCACACGCCGTTTGCAGTGTTTCAGCCATGTTTGGTTGGGGTCCCATTTTCATGGCTGTGACTGACCTGTCCACTTACTTTCTAGGGGCAGGATGCCGGGGTGTCGTCCTTGCCTTTGCCTTATAGTCCCCAATGTTCATTGTTTGTACCTCAGTCAGGATGACCCCTATAGCTCATTGTCCAGCATGCTCCCTCCCTGTTGGTTTTACATCCCCAGCCCTGGCGACTTTGTATGTACATGGGGCTTCCATTGTGCTGGCTTACACTGCTTAATGTATGTGCCAAACAAGAGGGCCAGGGGAATAAACATCCTTTGCCCCTGTTCATCAGCTCTGCCTTGATACAGATTTTAGGGCTATATTTTCACTGTACCTGCGTAACCCTTTATACAGTCTCTGCACATACATTTCACAACTCTACTGATAACCAGCATCGTCCTGATATTCTTTGTGACCCCAACTGCACATATGGGCATATTCTTGTAACCGACTTGCCAGCTGGCACTGAGAGGTTCTTAGGATCACAGAGTCCCGAGCCATGGTTCCTCCATAAAGCCTAATCCAGGTCCCCCAGCCATGTCCCCCTGCCCTGGGCTTCCCACCCATCCTTATCCCTGCTCACGCAGGGTGCAGCGCCCCCTGCAGGACGGTCGCCTAGTGTCACGTGGCTGCTGACGACGCTCCAGGCTGGAGCGAATTCCCTGCCCCGTCGCTGCAGAACAAGTTGATGTTTGTTTGTAGAGAAACATATGGATCCAGCTAGGAGAAACAGTCAAAACAAGTGAAATATTTATCACAGCTGCAGCAGCGGCAAGCCCCCAACCTGCCTCCTGCTCACCCCAGTGCTGTGCCAGCATAACTCCAGCAACCTCAGCAGAGCTCACTCCTGATTTCCACCAGCACGAGGGGAGGAGAAGCAGGCCCAATGACATAAATAATTGAATCCTTCTAGCTAGAGTAACAGGAACAGGATTTTGGCTGCGAGGACTCTGGACGTCATCAGATCCAATCAGGCCTTCGCCCCCCAGTCTCCTGCCTCTGACGGGGGCCTCAAAGGATGGAGAAGCTGCTCTGAGATGCACCCAGCCAATTAAGGTGGGTTCAGGGGGGTCAGCTCTGGCCAGACCCCAACCCACACAGGCCTTGCAGCAGCTTTGCTTAGCTGCTAACTCAGTGCAAATTCCAGCGCTTTCCTCGCTCTCTGGGTCTGGCAAGCCCCTCAGTCCGTATGGGGGGCCCAGCCCCAAGCAAACGCCCAAATGCAAAGAAATTGCACTTTTAGGCACCTCAGGATTTTGCCTTGTTCCATGTTGCATCCACCTCTGGGCGTCGGCTTTCCCCTGGTTTCCATCTAACACCTGAAATCATCTCAAATTCCTGTGAAACCCAGCCCTGGTTTGCTCAGAACCCAGCCCCAGCTCTCTGGGAAACCCACCCTGTGTTCACGTGAAACGTAGAAGGCACGCCCATCTTCCAGCTGGCAAGACACTGGGCTGGCTCCCAGATCCTGTCTGCACCTTCCTGACCCTGGGCAAATCAGCCTGAGTTTGCAGCTTCCAATGAGACAGAAAGGCAATGGATTCCCCCAGGTTTGGATGTGGGAATTTAGCTCAGCTCCCTTACCCAGCCAGCATGTTACCAACTGGCTGAGAATCCGTGAGGTGACCGTGGCCTTCTCCTTCTCCACTGTCCGGAGAGAGGCCCAGCTACGTGCTAACATGCTCAGGTCAATACGTAACGGAGCTTATCAAGTGGGAGTTACTCACGGAATGTACCGCACGGCCACCGGGGCTCAGACTTTCCAAGCTGCCTAAGGGATTTGGGCCCCTATCCTCAAAGGTGTTGAACTGCCAAAATCCCATGGGAGTTGGGCACCAAAGTACCTCTGAGGATCTGGGTATTGGATGCTCAACCCCCATTAATGAGGGCACTTTGAAAACCTCTCTGCTTAGCTTTCCCCACATCTCTCCTGGAGATATGTACACCACAGAGTGGGCCACCAATGGGTGTTATTCCTGCAAAATATTCCAAGAAAGAGGTTTTCATTTTCAACCAAATTTTCCGTCAAACATTTTCAAGCTTTTGTTGAAAACACACACAGAAATTGCGGGGGGCGGGGGGTAGGGGGGTGTCCATGAAAACCTGGGGTTTTTTTTGCCAGAAGGGGACTATTCCCATGCAAAAAGCCATTTTTAATCGAAAAAAGTGGGCCAGCTCATTAGGCATCTCTAATATAAAACAGACCTGACCCAGACAGGCCCAGCTCTCTCTCTTTCCTGAAGATCGTTATCCGCGCTATTTCCCCATCAGAGATTTGTAAAATGAGAAAGTGCATCAAGAATTTAGAGCAATTCACTGCGGCACACTCCAGCTGTATGGGGGGGAGGGCCCTGAAAATACCCAGCTTAGGACTCTGGGCATGAATCAGATTCCACCCCATCCCATTGGGATGTATGCTGAAAGGAGGCACTGGGGAGGCGGTTGTCTCTAGACACAGCCTGTTCGCGGATGCTCCTTCTGTCTGCTGGGCAAAGCAGGTTTCAAACCCACCAACATAATAACACACACAGACATCTTTTTTTCCTGGGGACATTCCCAGATTGTGGCTGCCTCTGGGCTGTGCAAGGTTCTGGCCCAGCATGGATCTGGGAGTGGAGTTCTAATTTTTAATTGGGGTCATTATGTCGATGGAGTCAGAATCTTGATATTTCCATAGAGGACGCAGGTTGCATTGACACGGTAAGTGGATAATTAGTCTGTTTTTAGAGTAACAGCCGTGTTAGTCTGTATTCACAAAAAGAAAAGGTTAGTCTCTAAGGTGCCACAAGAACTCCTTTTCTTTTAGTCTGTTTTTACCCTCCTGCCTGCCGTACTTGGGGACAGCATGTGTGAAAATCCCCAACAAGGAGCAAATGCATTGGCTTTCAGGCTAAGTGTGCCCAGAATCTGACATTCCTCCATAGCGTAAGCTCAGTAGTGGCTCCCTGCCAGTTGTCAGGATGCACAGCAGATCTACTAGGCTGCATGCTGGGCACATTTTGCAGGCCTGGTCCTTAGTGTGTTGCTCATGACACAGGTGATGTTATCGCCAAGGCCCGGGCAGCTCCAACTAAGCAGTGCCCAGATTTCATGCACGATTGAAATTTGCACCAAACCCTTCCACACAGCCTTGCTGCAGGGCAAAAGCATTGTTGTGCTGTGCCTAGCCCTACAGCCAACTCAAGCTGCTGTCAGCTTGTGGCCTCTGGTGCGGCTCCTATGCCACCATCCATAGCAGCCACTGAAGGACACTTCGGCACCGCCGGTCCATCCACGACAGCCATCCCCAGCCCACTGCTGGATGAAGGGGGGAGGGATAGCTCAGTGGTTTGAGCATTGGCCTGCTAAACCCAGGGTTGTGAGTTCTAATCCTTGAAGGGGCCATTTAGGGATCTGGGCCAAAAATTGGGGATTGGTCCTGCTTTGAGCAGGGGGTTGGACTAGATGATGGCCCGAGGTCCCTTCCAACCCTGATAGTCTATGATTCTGGGGAGACATCCTTAGCACGGGCTGAGGTGAAGGTCTCCACTGTGCAACAAGTGTTTGTGATGCGTGAAGTGGGAATAACATGCAGAATGGATTATGCGAACCCTGTATGCAACCCACTTGGTGGGGCACTCTGTCCCCCTCTGGGCCATGCTGGGCCATGCATCAAAAGCTGGGCCATGCATCAAAGTCAATGAGCCTGCTGCTAGAGCTGGATGGGAAAACATTTTCCCATCCCAGGAAAATTTTCAGGATTTCAGAGATTTTCTAGCATCAGGACGAAACTGAGACCATTCAAAATTGCTTGCAAAATCACAGAGCAGGAGAGAGACTGCAGTCCCTGGGGCACTCATCTGGGCGGGGGAGACCCTGGTGCAAGTCCCCGGTCTAAATCAGGTAGAGCAAAGACTTGCCCCTGTGTCTCGCACGACCTTGGTGAGTGCTCCAGCACTGGGCTATTAGCTGTTCTCAGATCTTGCTCGTGTTCTTCCTTTGCTGACCAGAAATTCCATCTGGGGCCTGAGAAACCGATGAATTGAAACGAACCATTTCCTGCGAACGGTTTCGATTTTGATGAAGTGGCACATTCCGACAAAAATGTTTCCAACCCACTCCACCCGCTACAGCTTCGGCTAGCAGAACTGGGTCTTTTAGCTCAGGGAGCAGCGGCTCAAGCTTTTGGATCCAAAGGATCCCCCGTTCTACCCCCAGCTGGGGTGCAGCAACACAAGCAGCATCCCATCTGGGGCTTTGAGAGGAGTTGGACCTCTGAAGCTCGGGACACCTGGGGAATTGGCTCAGGCTGACTCCTCCGGCCAGATCAACGCGCCTACAGTCATTAGGGAGGAAGTGGAGAAACAGCTATTGTGCGGAGGTCTTTAAAAGGGACTTTGGATGTTGTAAAAATGGACCCGGGGAAGCAGGAGTTAAAGGTGTTTCTCCAAAGCCGTGACTGAAGCCCTAGATGGATTTGGGGTGTGGGTGATGGAGGCAGCATGAGAATGAGCAGAGAATGGATGCTCCAGACTGGAGTGCAAGATACTTTGTTTTCACTGGGCCACATCCTTAGCTGGTATAAATCAGCATTGCTCCATCGGCATCACTATAATGATGGGATAGAGGGAGATGGTCCAGTGACTAGGGCATGGGACTAGAGCTCAGGGAAGTGGGAATTTACCCCCGCCTTATTACTGATCCTGTGACCTTGGGCAAGTCATTTCCTGCCTCTGTTTCCCCTCCTGCCCTGCATCCGCCTGTGTGGTGATCATGGAGGAGACCAAGTTGAAGGAGCTTCATCAAAGAGTTCATCACCTAGAACATATCCCCACTGCAGCCTCGGCCCTTCCCCGGACACGAGTAGGACATGCTGCTGACCTTGAATCCAGCCCCAGAGATCCAGAATGGCTCCACCACCCAACCAAGCTTCCTGATTCTCTCTGTTTTGAGGGGTGAACTCCAGAGCGAGACCCATACCCCCAGGACATCTCACTGAAGCCCTGATGTGGGCCGTCTCTGCTTTTCGCTCCCAAAGAAGGAAAAATCTTTACACTGCCATTACTTGTCTGAGTGCAGTCGGGATCAAGGCAGGGCGGATGGTGGGGGGGGGGCGGGGGAATGGGACCCAGAATCCCTTCCAGGTGGGCAGAGCAATGCAGGCTGTGCCCTCCCGTATCCAGACCCCATTCCTGATGGATGCACAGACCCAGGTCCCATTATTTATTGGGCAAGCATCCCTGGCCAGGGGCAGCCTTTCCATTCCTGGGACTGCACTGACATCTTGTGCCTGACGAAGGAAGAACAGTGAGTGTAAAACAGGGCACGGTTTACACTGCAGCTGGGAGTGATCCCCAGCAGGGCTGGACAGACACGTGCTAGCATGCTCAGAATAGCAGTATAGCCAGGGTAACATGGGTAGCAGCTTGGGCCAACCGCCCGAGCTCATGCCCACGGGGTCTATTTTCAACAGCTAGCTTGAGCAGACCAAGCATCTCTCTACCCATGCTGCAGACCACCCACCCCACCGCAGTGTAGACGTATCCTAGGAGCAGGCTGGCTGGGACTGTGCAGAGCTCCTGACACACAGCAAAGGCTTGGAGCAGAGGAATGGTCCCCTCTGACTCCTGAACCAGGGATGTGCTCCTGTCTTGTCCATTTCCCTGCGGCCCAGTGGCCGCCCTCGGTTCCAGGGTGCCCTGCCTGGTGCTGCTGCTCCATTTAACCATGTCCTCTGTGGCTCTTGCTCTGCATCCGCCCGCCCCCCGTGCCCTGCCCCCTCCTGTTCTGCTACCATGTGCACCTGCTCCGAGATTCTGCATAGCCTGGTTCCTCCTGTCCTGTCACCTGATGCCCTGCCGCTCCTGTAACCATTCCGCAGGGGTGAGGCTGCCCAGGGGGTTCAGGAGCCTTCCATTCAGCCACCATTCACTGCCTGTCCCTAGGGCTTTAGTCTGGATCCATTAGCCAAGGGAGCAAAGGATCCATGGGACTTGCCAGGGGCCTAGGGACCCCTTTAATACAGCTCCAAGCTCCCGAGGGTGTGTGAATCACACACGTGCCCAGTCTTCCAGCATGAATGAGTAGGAGCCAAGGTGTGTGACCCAGTGGGAGCTGCATTGCAAGGGAGCTGCTGCCCTCCCTATGGACGTGTTCTCGTCCTTCGACTGGCAGCAAGTGAGTTCCAGCTCAGGAATCCATGAGCCAGCAAGACATCCAGGGCCAAGTCCATGTAGCTAGTCACCCATGGCATGGACTTTTCAAGTGGCACCTCTGGGCTGGCCACAACCCCCCTTCCCTCACCCCACGCCATCAAGCACAACTTGAAGGGCGGGCTCCTTATGCCAGCAGCAGCCACAGGGACCAGACTGTCGGGGGCGGGATGTGGGACAGAGGTGTGTTTGCCTTTCTTAGCTGGGGAATGTCCTACCAGAGGCTAGAATGAGCCAAACCCAGACCATGCTCAGATTCCAACCTAGCACCCACCTCACTGATAAAGCCATCCTTGGCAGTGGTACCTTTTGCAGCCGGACACAAGGCACAAGGAGCAAAGATTAAACTCCCTGAGAGAAGGAGAAAGAAGAGGGAACAATGAAGCCGAACGATATCAACAGGATCCACTGGGGGAAGTGGAGCTCATGGGACAATTGCCCTTTTGAGACAGCCAGCTTTAGCCAATGTCTAATCATTAGCAACCAGCGTGAGCCCAGATGTGGGGGCAGGTCATCCCACATCTTTCTACCGAGAGGAGCTTACACCTTCCTCTGGTGCCGGCCATTGTTGGAGACAGGATATGGGGCTAGATGGGCCTCAGGTCTGATCCAGGATAGATCAATAGATCCCAAGGCTAGAAGGGACCATTCTGGTCACCTAGTCCGACCTCCTGTAGAGCACAGGCCAGGAACTGCCCCGAACTAATTCCTAGAGCAGAGCTTTTGGGAAAACATCTCGTCCTGATTTTAAAGTGGTCAGGGATGGAAAATCCATCATGACCCTTGGTGAGTTGTGTCAGTGCTAATTACTCTCGCTGTCTCATTTCCAGGCTGAATTTGTCTAGCTCCAACTTCCAGCCGTCGGATCGTGTTAGGCCCCTCTCCCCTGCCATTCATGAGAAAGAGGGAGGAGCTGGGTTAGAGGGGAAGCAGATTTTACTTGCTCCCAGAAGCCCTGGTAATAGGCAGTGAGAAAACAGGAAATAGTGAGAGAGGAGCTGACAGCTTCATGAGGCTGTGGTTGAATTTCTGTACGCAGGACAGTTCTCACACTCTGACCACCTGCTTTTCTCCATCAACATGAGACTTTTCATACTTACCGGTGTCTGATCATCAATATGCAGCTGAGCTAGTAAAATAAAGAGAGCTGAGATTACAGATGCTTGTACACTGTGCCCTGGATCTATACCACCTCTGGATCAGCACTGCAGTTGTTAACACGGCTGATCCATCATTCATCGTTGGGCTCCAGAGTTCACTTTGCACTGAGATGCGCAGAAGCAGTCCACAGCCCGGTGAGAGCTGCTGTTTTGGATTGCCTATTTGGAGACAGCACTGAACGCTGTGACATTTGCAAGGTTTCCTTTGCAAGCAGAAGGGCCCGGAACCATTTTAAAATGAAAGCTCAGTGGCTCATTTCCCACTATGCTCAGTGCTGCCCGGTCAGTGCAAAATAGACCTAAGCCCCAGTGCATCTACTCAGCTGCATGGCTTCTCCGCCATGCCATGCAAGGGGTGAGCACCGGGGTGGCAGGCCGTTATCCTGCAAAACCTGACAGGGTTAGCAGAGCGGGGCTGGTATGTGGTGAGCTGGGTATGTGGTGGGACCCTGGCAGACCAGGTGACATCAAAAGAGTGCATTCAGGTCAATTCAGTTGTGCCTTAGTATAGATCAAAGTGATTGTTGAAAGTAGAAGAGTGTATTTGGGGTTTCAACACCATGAAAGCTAATGGGACATCACTTGCATTGTTTTCACTTATCTGTATCCTGTTATAAGGTAACAGCAGCTGTTTGCATTGTGTATACCCCTGTAACTAAAGAACCCATCAAAGAAGCCTTTTGGAATGCTAATGAAGGACTTTAAGAGAAAAGTGCGAATTTCAAAGCACGTAGCATTCTGTGTGATGACCGGAGATCAGAGGGAAAGCCCCCTGTGGGTAGAGACGCTGTCAGCTTGTTTTCTGTCAGAAGAAACTAGAAGTATGGATTCAAGGAAAGATCCTGCATCTCTGGACTGTTTGGACTCTTACACAGAAGTTACCAGTTGCAAAGCAGAGATCCCCAGAGACAATCCGGGTACCCCGAAAAGACTGATGGGAAACTGGCAGTTTATTACGTCCCTGCCACCATCTGGGATTACAGACTGCGGCTCTCCTGTGCATACATTTGACCTGCTTTAACCTCTCAATAACTCTTGCTTCCTTTTCTTAGCTAATAGACCTTTAATTCGTTTACTATAGAATTGGCTGCCAGTGTTGTCTTTAGTGTAAGATCTGGAGTACGTTAGTGACTGGTCTCTTGGGTTTTGGAAGCAACCTCATGTGGGATGATTGTTGGTGTAATTGACCATTTATCACTAAATGCAGTTTGCCTGGGTGGCAAGAGAGGCTGGGGAGTCTAAGGGGACTGTCGGTGACTCCATGGTGAGACTGTGATCCAGGAGTTCACATTTGTTACTGGTTTCGTGAACTCTAATTACAGAACACACCACAAGTTTGGTGTCTGCAACAGAGGTAATGTTGCCAGATGTCAGGATTTTATGGTGAGTCTTCCAATATTTGGGTGTTTTAAAGCCCCAGCTCCCAGAGTCAGGGGATTATGAGAGGATTTCAGTTTTCATTTAAGTTTCCCGCCCTCGTGTTTGCAGAGAGACAGTTAAGAAAGTCAAAGGTCAGACAGCAAATACAAAGACTCTAACACTGATTACTTTTAGCATCCCAGGATTTTGGGGTGGCGGAGGAGGATGAATCATGATTTTTGAACACTAACTGGCAACCCAGATCTCTCGAGTCCCAATCTAGTGCCATCCTCCCAGCCCTGCTGGGGTCCAATGGGCACCATGCCTACACCTGGGGAGGTCCAGGGGTGGTGGAAAGGGGTGACCTGTCATTCCGTCAGTGCTCTCCCCGCTCAGTGGCTTGTCGGCTCCAGCCACCACTGGGGTGAAGGACCACGTGAGGAAGGGGTTCCTCTGCTTGCCCAGCTGCTCGCTCAAGCGTTTCCTGTCCGCAAAGGCCCTTTGGCTGCTGCCAAGTGGCTTCATCATTCCCGAGGAGCTCAAGCGCCGAAGGGGGAATTTGCTCTTTGGAACATTCTTCCTGGCGGAAGTTATTTATGTTCAGTTTCTGCCCTTTTCACTTTCACTCCAGCACTTAGCTGGGACTTCCCTTGCCTGCTCATTCTGTACAGCCACCTGGCAGCCGGGACAGCCCCCAGGCCGCTCCGCCCCACGCCTGGGGCCAGAAGGGGAATACCGCTCCATGTTTGCGAGAGCTGCAGCCACTGATTCTAGGAATCCGCCCTCAGTTCTCCTCAAGAGCATCACACAGCTGCCACAGATCTATTTCTGGGCTGACATTTTCCACTGAATGAATCCGCTTTGACCTGCTCCTGTGGGGGACACATCCTATGCACCTGAAATCCTTCTATGGAGCCTTCCCCTGGAGCATCTGAGCCACTTGCAATCTTTACTCTATTTATCCTCCCAGGGAATTTGGATTTTTTGAAATTCGAGAGAAAATTCAGGAAAACATACTCCTAAATTTTTTAATGATATTCCCTCTCCCCCAACCCCTATTTTCCCACCAGCCCTGGCTGTAAAGGGATTTGAGACCCTTTGGGTGAATGCTGTTATAATAATACCACCCCCACCCCCCAATAACACCGCTGCCACCACAACCCCAAGCTGTTTACCTTTACCATTTTGATGCAATGGGGGACCCACTGTGAAATTAAAGACCGAAGAAACTGAAAAGGAAACAACATTTAAAACTGATCAAATCGATTTTTTTTTACACAATGTGTAATTAGCCTGTGGAACTCAATGCCCCTGGGTGCCACTGAGGCCCAGAGCTTTGCGGGAGTCCGAAAAGGATTAGACTTTTATATGGATAATAAGAACAGCTGCAGCTTGTAGGGGAAGAAGGGGGGGCTTGAGAGCTCGAGCTCCAGCCCCAGTGCTCTAGCTACGCAGATATTTTTAAGGCACTAGTGTGAGCCCTGCTAGTAAAAGTCTGTTGGCTCGGGCTGGGAGGCTCTCTCACAGATGCAGCATAGACACCGCCTGAGTCTGATCAGCCCCCAGGCTTCGACTCACAAGTTAAGCACTGGCTGATGGGGGGTTAAGAAGAAACTTCCCCCACAGACACACTGTTGTATAAATGCCTTTGTCACATTCTTCCTATGTAACATCTGGTGTTGGCCACGTGCAGAGGGAGGAGATAGGGCTGGATAGTAGATCTGGCTGGAAACGTACAGTTCCAGTAAGCTGGATCTCAGCCGCCGGTCAGTTTTGCCAACTCTTGGTTTTTATTGGACTAGTTGGTGTTTTTCTGAAAGCCCCCACCCCTGGAGTCAGATGGTTATGTGAGAATCTTAGCAGGCAAATAAACAGAACCCAGCATATACTATATGGCAAACTGATGACGTTTGGGGGACGGGACTAGGGTGACCATATTTCCCCAAGTTAAAACAGGACACTGTGTGGGAGTGGCTCGAGCCACCTGACATCGCGACTCGCCTGAGACCTAAGTTCCCTCTAAGCTGCGTGACCGTGCGGCTGTGCAGCAAGCTACAAAGAGCCACACCGCAGGGACCTGGAGAGGAGAGTGATAGGGGGTGGGCGGGGCCTGGGGAGGGGAGCAAGATTCATTCCACACATGAGTGGGAAAAATGAGAGGGAACTCTGCCTGAGCCCCATGCCTCCCGGGGCTGGGGTTGACTGCCCCATCCCCGTGGGCCTGGGGCTGACTGTCTGAACCCCACACCACTCAGGGCTCACAGCCGGAGCCCTGCTGCCTGGCATCTTGCTCCGCACTCCCCCCCACAAATGTTCCTCTGCACACACCCCTAGGGGGTGCACCCCACTTTTTCGGCAAGCTGGTCACTTGTTTGGTTTGCTCTTGCCAGCTGGTGATCAGTTGGCAAGAGCAAATGGCAAAAAAGTCAGAACGGCTGGGACAGGGCTTAAAGTAGGGACTGTCCTGGCCAAAACGGGATGTCTAGGCCACCCTAGACCTGACTCGTGATTTTTGAATGCTTGGAGTTGACAACATTGAAAAAGTGGTGATTGGGAAAATCCATTATTTTTATTATTATTTGTTTGTGTTACTGTGGTACCTAGGAGCCCCCCCACCCAGCCATGGACCATGACCCCATTACATTAGGCACTGTACACACACAGAACAGAGAGATGGCCTAGCAGGACACTCAGCCCCTGAAATTCTTGCTGTAATGGGTAACCAGGCCTTCTCAGCTCACCTCTGATAAACACTACACTATGATCTCAGGAGTGAAGGAGTGGCCCAGAGGTTTGTGTAGGGGGCTGGGACCCCAGATCTCCTACGCTTTCTCCCCAGCTCTGACACTGACTCCTTCAGTGACCTTTGTCAAGTCACTTCCCCCCTCCATTAACCTCATCTGCAATGGGAGGCTTCCCAGTGATGTTAGACAGATGCACTAGTTCTGCTCCAGCTGGCATGCTGAAAATAGCAGTGTGATCGCAGTGGCCCAGGCGGGAGCTAGGGCAAGCCACTGCGAACCAACCCAGGGGGTCTGGTGGGTTTGTAGTTGGGTGCCTAGCCGGAGCCACACTGCTATTTTTAGCACATGAGCTGGAGCAGAGCTAGCATGTGCATCTACCTGCACTGGGAAGCACCCACCTCCCAGCAGAAATGTAGATGTGCCCTTTGAGATTTAGAGAGAGCAAAAAAGGAAGGAACAATGACTCAGGTCCTGGCTCAGCTAAAAACAGTGGGATTCACAGATGTCTCCAGCTGTGACACCAGTTGTGAAAGGGAAAACACATGTCAACAGACATCCAGATCTGAAACTGATTAAGAGCCCCGTCAGCAAACAAGATTAACTTCAGGGGCTTTCTACAGTCCCACCTGATGCAGAAACTCACAAAATTCTGCTCACAAAAGAGAAATGGGAGTTAGAATTTCCAAAGCCCTCGAGGCCAGGGCAAGCCAGACGTCTCGGAGCTCCACCAACACCCCCTAACTTCCTGGAAAGAATTCATGTGGAGGGTGACCCTAGACACCCCAAACAAAAGGAACACCCTTGATTGATGTGGAAGAAGCTGTGGGCTTAAAAACTCACATTTTCTGGGTCACGGATCCATCAGTTCTGGTCACTCAGATACATGAGCAGTGCCCCCCACCACCTCCCAGCCCATTGGGAACAATGGAGATGACGCAGTGCTGGGAGATGATGCAGTGTTGGCAGATGAGGCAGTGCTGGGAGATGGCACAGTATTGGCAGATGAGGCAGTGCTGGGAAATGACGCAGTGTTGGCAGATGAGACAGTGCTGGGAGATGGCGCAGTATTGGCAGATGAGGCAGTGCTGGGAGATGGCGCAGTGTTGGCAGATGGTGCAGTGCTGGGAGATAACGCAGTGTTGGCAGATGGTGCAGTGCTGGGAGATGGCGCAGTGTTGGCAGATGAGGCAGTGCTGGGAGATGGCACAGTATTGGCAGATGAGGCAGTGCTGGGAAATGACGCAGTGTTGGCAGATGAGACAGTGCTGGGAGATGGCGCAGTATTGGCAGATGAGGCAGTGCTGGGAGATGGCGCAGTGTTGGCAGATGGTGCAGTGCTGGGAGATAACACAGTGTTGGCAGATGGTGCAGTGCTGGGAGATAACACAGTGTTGTCAGATGGTGCAGTGCTGGGAGATGACGCAGTGTTGTCAGATGGCACAGTGCTGGGAGATGATGCAGAGCTGGCAGATGGCGCAGTGTTGGCAGATGACGCAGTGCTGGGAGATGACGCAGTGCTGGGCGATGGTGCAGTGTTGGCAGATGGTGCAGTGTTGGCAGATGGTGCAGTGCTGGGTGATGGCGCAGTGTTGGTAGACGGCGCAGTGTTGGCAGATGGCGCAGTGCTGGGAGATGACGCAGTGTTGGCAGATGGTGCAGTGTTGGCAGATGGTGTAGTGCTGGGAGATGGCGCAGTGTTGGCAGATGAGGCAGTGCTGGGAAATGACGCAGTGTTGGCAGATGGTGCAGTGCTGGGAGATAACGCAGTGTTGGCAGATGGTGCAGTGCTGGGAGATGGTGCAGTGTTGGCAGATGGTGCAGTGCTGGGAGATGACGCAGTGCTGGGCGATGGTGCAGTGTTGGCAGATGGCGCAGTGTTGGCAGATGGCGCAGTGCTGGGTGATGGCGCAGTGTTGGTAGACGGCGCAGTGTTGGCAGATGAGGCAGTGCTGGGAAATGACGCAGTGTTGGCAGATGGTGCAGTGCTGGGAGATAACGCAGTGTTGGCAGATGGTGCAGTGCTGGGAGATGGCGCAGTGTTGGCAGATGAGGCAGTGCTGGGAAATAACGCAGTGTTGGCAGATGGTGCAGTGCTGGGAGATGGTGCAGTATTGGCATATGAGGCAGTGCTGGGAGATGGCGCAGTGTTGGCAGATGGTGCAGTGCTGGGAGATGACGCAGTGTTAGCAGATGGTGCAGTGCTGGGAGATGGCACAGTGTTGGCAGATGAGGCAGTGCTGGGAGATGGCGCAGTGTTGGCAGATGGTGCAGTGCTGGGAGATGACGCAGTGTTGTCAGATGGCACAGTGCTGGGAGATGATGCAGAGCTGGCAGATGGTGCAGTGCTGGCAGATGACGCAGCGCTGGTGAGATGATGCAGTGCTGGGTGATGGTGCAGTGTTGCCAACTGTCATGACTTTAATGCCTTGTGGTTTTTGGTCTAGTTCTTAGAGCCACAGCGGCTGGGACGGAGCAATGGCCCAAGAGTCTCGACTTTCACTGACAAAGTTTCCAGCCCTCAGGATAATGGAGAAGAGCCCGAAACCAAGAAGCGAGCACAACTGAAAGACTGGAAAATGAAGGGCTAAAAATAAAAATAAAAGAACCAATATTTATTATTGTTTTTAAAATATTGTGGGTTTTCATCCCACCTCATGATGCTGGGGGGCTGGCTCCTGAGTTTGGAACGCTGGGGGCTGGCCGCCCTGATCTCGCCACCCGCTCTGACCACAGTCACAAGCGAAGGAGTTCTGAGTCACAGCAGCAGTTGGAAGGGAGACTCCCGCACAAGTGCATCTGCTGCCAGGATGTCAGTGGGTCAGAGAAGAGGGAAATGAATCATGGCCCCAGTCAGGGTGGGGAACTCCCCTGACAGAAGAGAGTTAAGATCTAGGACTGTTTTGTCTGGAAAGGAGAAGCGTCAGGGGATGGCTGGGTACAAACTGCTGAAGGAGAGGGGCAGTGCTGTCTAATTTCCCCTTTCCCCCAGTTCGAGAACAAGAGGGCCCCCAAGGACATTAAAAGACAACTTATTTAAACCAGACAAGAGGAAGCACCTTGGCACACAACACAAAACGAACCTGTGGAACTCATTGCTGCAAGCAATTATTGAGGCCAAGGGCCTGAGATGTCTCACAAAGGACCCCCAGCCCCTTCACACTGCACAAGAGGGCTGGAGTGGTGTAAAGGGAGCTCTAAAACCCCACATCCAACCGGATAGGATTCCTTCTACACAGGCACAGGGACAGCCAGCAATGGAGCTGTCTCTGAGGGTGTTGTGAAGAACAAGACTATAACAGGGTTCAAAAAAAGAACTAGATAAATTCCTGGAGGATAGGTCCATGAATGGCTATTAGCCAGGATGGGCAGGGATGTGTCCCTAGCCTCTGTTTGCCAGAAGCTGGGAATGGGTGACAGGGGATGGATTGCTTGCTGATGACCTGTTCTGTTCATTCCCTCTGGGGCACCTGATATTGGCCACTGTCGGAAGACAGGATACTTGGCTAGATGGACCTTTGGTCTGACCCAGTGTGGCCATTTTTATGTTCTTTTGCCTGTAGGGGGTTTGCTGGGGGAAGATTGGGGTGGGACAGGCATGTCATGGGGCAGATTCTGAGCAGTGCTGTGACCCATAGGGCAAGCCAGGAGGCTGCTGTAACTTAGCAGGCATCTGGGCTAGTATCAGTGGGCTTGGTAGCAGGGAGATATGGACCTATCCGGGCACTTTGTCTGTTCCGGTACAGCAGGAGCTGGAGACAGCAGTTTTGGAGAGGGAGCCCTGCAATGTGGGTGAATTCCCTGCTCTGCCAGTGACTCCGTGCATGACCTTGGGCCAGTCCCTTAGTCTCTCTGGGCTTCAGGTCCCCTCTGTGAAATGGCATTAACAACACGTCCTTTTCCCTTACTCCTTGTCTGACCACTTAGAGTGAAGCTCTCCAGAGCAGGGGCTGCCTCTCCCCATGTGTCAGGCTTGATAAAGCCCTGGCTGGGATGATTTAGTTGGGGATTGGTCCTGCTTTGAGTGGGGTGGGACTAGATGACCTCCTGAGGTCCCTTCCAACCCTGATAGTCTATGATTCTATGTGCAGCACCTGGCACAACGAGGCCCCGATCTCCCCTGGGGCCTGCAGCTGTCTCTGGAGTCTGAGGAGGGATAATAGTGGGCTGGTGAGACCACTGGCCTGCGGTGCTGTCGGAGAAGGCAGCATGAGCCAGTGGGGTGTTGTGTATAGCAGGAGCTGGGATGCCAGACTAGCCGCAGAGCAGATCTGTGCTGATCCGGCAAACCTGCCCTCCTAGGAATGAGGGAATATGACGCTGCTAGGCCTGATGCTCTGGGAGAGCCCACTCTAACCCCAGTCGAGTCAGCAGCAAGATGCCCACTGACGTCCCTGGGAACTGGCCTGGGACTTTATAATCTGAGCGCTCTGGGGCAGAGGCTCTGTCTGATAGAGGGTTGTGGGGGCTGTGCCCCTTCCACCTGCAGTCGTCCTCCCCCCCGTCTCCTCCCCCGCGCTCCTGCCTGGGAAATGGGGTCAGGGCGTGGGGGCTTCCCCTGCTCCCTGGCAGGAGCGCCGCGTGGCAATTACAAGTCGAGGTGGGGGGGCACCCATTTTTGCGTGGGCCCTCCAACTGGCTAGGGCCAGTGGCTGGGATTAAGCCTGAGCAGCAGCCCCCATTCCTCTAACCTCCCATCTCCATCTATGGGCCCCATCACCACAGCAACGCTCTGTCATTAATGAATTTTCCCCTTCCTGAAGCATGGCCGTGCCATTATCCCTGTGACACCCTGGCACCCCAATATTCACCCCGGTCTTGTAAATAGGATATGTTTTGTACAAAGTATGCCTGGTGAAGTGTCATTCTTGGTCTGCTAGACATTAATATCTCGTTGGACTGTGTGTGCTGTCGACATACGTGAAGTTATAAAGTTTAGCTCTGTGTGTGTCACTGAAACCTGTTCTGAGGTTGAAAATGCCCACAAGCAGCCTTTCGGGTACGATAGTAAAAAGGCCAAACAATGTTAATGGCTTATTGAGGAAATGCACACAAGCACACGGATTACCCCAGGAACTGTGTACAATAGAAACCTCTCAGAGATAGCACTACGCAGTGGGAACTGTTTGACTCAGTAAAAGCGGCAAAGAGTCCCATGGCACCTTATAGATTAACAGACGTATTGGAGCAGTAAGCTTTCGCGAGTGAATACCCACTTTGTCGGATGAATGTAGTGGAAATTCCCAGAGGCAGGTATAACTATGCAAGCAAGAATCAGGCTAGGGATAACAAGGTTAGTTCAATCAGGGAGGATGAGGCCCTCTTTGAGCAGTTGAGGTGTGAACACCACGAGGAGACGCTGCTTTTGTCGTTGGCGAGCCAGTCACAGTCTGTGTTTAATCCTGAGCTGATGGTGTCCAATTTGCAAATGAATCATAGAATCATAGAATATCAGGGTTGGAAGGGACCTCAGGAGATCATCTAGTCCAACCCCCTGCTCAAAGCAGGACCAATCCCCAACTAAATCATCCCAGCCAGGGCTTTGTCAAGCCTGACCTTAAAAATACCTAAGGAAGGAGATTCCACCACCTCCCTAGGTAACGCATTCCAGTGTTTCACCACCCTCCTACTGAAAAAGTTTTTCCTAGTATCCAACCTAAACCTCCCCCATTGCAACTTGAGACCATTACTCCTCGTTCTGTCATCTACTACCACTGAGAACAGTCTAGGTATATCCTCTTGGAACCCCCTTTCAGGTAGCTGAAAGCAGCTATCAAATCCGCCCTCATTCTTCTCTTCTGCAGACTAAACAATCCCAGTTCCCTCAGCCTCTCCTCATAAGTCATGTGTTCCAGTCCCCTAATCATTTGTGTTGCCCTCCGCTGGACTCTTTCCAATTTTTCCATATCCTTCTTGTAGTGTGGGGCCCAAAACTGGACACAGTACTCCAGATGAGGCCTCACCAATGTCGAATAGAGGGGAACGATCACATCCCTCGATCTGCTGGCAATGCCCCTACATATACATCCCAAAATGCCATTGGCCTTCTTGGCAACAAGGGCACACTGTTGACTCATATCCAGCTTCTCATCCACTGTCACCCCTAGGTCCTTTTCCGCAGAGCTGCTGCCGAGCCATTCGGTCCCTAGTCTGTAGCAGTGCATGGGATTCTTCCATCCTAAGTGCAGGACTCTGCACTTGTCCTTGTTGAACCTCATCAGATTTCTTTTGGCCCAATCTTCTAATTTGTCTAGGTCCCTCTGTATCCTATCCCTACCCTCCAGTGTATCTACCTCTCCTCCCAGTTTAGTGTCATCTGCAAACTTGCTGAGGGTGCAATCCACACCATCCTCCAGATCATTTATGAAGATATTGTACAAAACCGGCTCCAGGACCGACCCTTGGGGCACTCCACTTGATACCGTCTGCCAACTAGACATGGAGCCATTGATCACTACCCGTTGAGCCCGACAATCTAGCCTACTTTCTATCCACCTTATAGTCCATTCATCCAGCCCATACTTCTTCAACTTGCTGGCAAGAATACTGTGGGAGACTGTGTCAAAAGCTTTGCTAAAGTCAAGGAACAACACGTCCACCGCTTTCCCCTCATCCACAGAGCCAGTTATCTCATCATAGAGGGCAATTAGATTAGTCAGGCATGACTTGGCCTTGGTGAATCCATGCTGACTGTTCCTGATCACTTTCCTCTCGTCTAAGTGCTTCAGAATTGATTCCTTGAGGACCTGCTCCATGATTTTTCCAGGGACTGAGGTGAGGCTGACTGGCCTGTAGTTCCCTGGATCCTCCTTCTTCTCTTTTTTAAAGATGGGCACTACATTAGCCTTTTTCCAGTCTTCCAGGACTTCCCCGGATCGCCATGAGTTTTCAAAGATAATGGCCAATGGCTCTGCAATCACATCCACCAACTCCTTTAGCACCCTTGGATGCAGCGCATCTGGCCCCATGGACTTGTGCTCGTCCAGCTTTTCTAAATAGTCCTGAACCACTTCTTTCTCCACAGAGGGCTGGTCACCTCCCCCCCATGCTGTGCTGCCCAGTGCAGCAGTCTGGGAGCTGACCTTGTTCGTGAAGACAGAGGCGCAAAAAGCATTGAGTACATTAGCTTTTTCCACATCCTCTGTCACTAGGTTGCCTTCCTCATTCAGTAAGGGGCCAACATTTTCCTTGACTTTCTTCTTGTTGCTAACATACCTGAAGAAACCCTTCAGGTACTGAACTGAAGCTCAGTTTCTTTTTGAAGTCTGATCAAGTCAGATGCTGGATCTGTTTGATCCAGGTCACAGAAAAAGAGCTTTCCAGCAAGTGGGAAGAAGATATAAAAGGGGGGGAATGACATCTTGGTAGTACCTCACTCTCCCAACAACAACACACCTGGAAACGTGAGGAACAAAGTCTGAACATGGAGGAAGTGATGTGTGTATGCAAACCTGGGAAACCCAATCTGCAAAGCCAAGACAAGTTTGTGCCTTAAAAATCTGCCCATCTGTTTATCACTCAGGGTAAGAATTTGCTAAGTCATATCCTACCTATCTAGTATGTTATGCTCAGTTTGTGGTTTTGTTTACTAGGTAATCTGCTTTGATCTGCTTGCTACCACTTATCATCACTTAAAATCTATCTTTTGTAGTGGATAAACTTATTTTATGTTTTAATCCAAACTAGTGTGTGCTTGATGAAGGTGTCTTGGGAAAATCTCAGCTTGGTTTCCACAAGTGTGCATGGTCCTCTTCACATTGAGGGAGAGGCGGACTGGGTTTTAAACCCATATACTAGCCAGATCCAACCAGGGCAGGACAGTACTGCTCTAGAATCCCAGGCTGGGAAGCTTGTAGTTAGAGAGCCTGTGTGTAACTGCAGCTGGGTGTGTCCCTACCTGTGTAAATGCTGGTGAAAGTGCAAACTTAAAGGGATTTGCAACTTGTCACAGCAGCACAGTGTGAGAGGGAGCCCAGACTGGTGGGTCAGAGTGCTCAGTGGTACCCCAGTTCCAGATGGCACCCTGGAGGGAACCCGTTACAATCTCCACTTTACAGATGGGAAACTGAGGCATGGAGCAGCTGAGGGTATGTCTACTCTGCGGTTAGACACTTTTGACTGGCCCCTGCTGGTTGACTTGGGCTCACGGGGCTCAGGCTAAGGGGCTGTTTAACTGCAGTGTAGAGATGTAGGGCTAGGACCCTGCAATTAAACGCAAGCCCAAGTCAGCTGGCAGGGGCCAGCTGTGTGTGTTGGTTTGCAGAGTTGTCATGTCCTATGTGATTGCCTAAGGTCACCTGTGGTACAGTGAATGACTCAGCCAGCACCTTCCCTCGCACCTTCCCTGAGGTGCTGGGGGTGGGGGAATCTCTTTTCTGTTTGTGGGTTTCCAAGATCAAAGGAGCGATTCTGCTCTCAGATCCTCTCTTGCGGTTAGTTTGAGCGATCAGAAACGTTCCACATCCTGCCTGTGTGGCCCTCCTACCCCACGCCCCCCGGGAGATGCACACAGGAGCCCAGGGCAGCTCTCTGGCCTTCATGTCTTGATCTGGGGGCTCTTCACCTACCCCTGGCTCTCCCTTCTCCCACCCCATTTCTGCACCATGCAGAACCACGGAGACCTTTGTTCTTCACGTGAACTGAACTGGCTTTAAGGGCAGTTCCTGCTAGCAAGGTGCTGCAGTATAGTCTGTCTAGCCAGTGCAGATCAGCCACAAGCGTTGTGATGAAAAACAAGGCTAGGCCAGCTCCCCGTCTGGCCTGGAATGTGGCTTTAAACAGGGCAGAATACATCGTAATGGAATTTTTTAGGGACTAGAGCTGAGAGAAATTGGAATTCCTGGGCCCCCGGAAATCCCAATATTCGACCCTTGTTCCTGTCCCAAATAGAATGCGCCCTGAGTGCTGGCTGGGGCAGGAGTGGTGCAGGCTGCCGCCTGCTCTGCAGTGGGGGTGCATTACCTGTGCTCCCCAGAGGCTCCAGCAGGCATTGGTGGGAGGCAGCGCTCCTCCACACTGCTCCTGAGGGGGCCTGTACCTGAGAGTGATTTTATTAAATAGAAAAAGTAGGATTTAAGTGGTTCCAAGTCATGACAGACAGAACAAAGTAAATTACCAAACAAAATAAAATAAAGCACGCAGGTCTATGCCTAATACAGTAAGAAAGTGATTACAGATGAAATCTCACCCTCAGAGATGTTCCAGTAAGCTTCTTTACAGACTAGTCTCCTTCTAGTCTAGGTCCAGCAATCACTCCCACCCCTGTGGCTACTGTCTTTTGTTCCAGTCTCTTTCAGGTAACCTTTGGGGGTTTCAGGTCTCCCCAGGGGCTTAAATAGACTTTCTCTTGTGGGTGGAGACCCCCTCTTCTCTCCTATGCAAAGTCCAGCTCCAAGGTGGAGTTTTGGAGTCACATGGGCAAGTCACATGTTCATGCATGACTCCGTTTTTACAGACAGCAGCCATTGCCCACATGCTATCTTGACTGTCTCCAGGAAGACTTCTTATGTGGATTGGAGTTTTCCAAGATCCATTGTTCATTAATGACAGGTTTCAGAGTAACAGCCGTGTTAGTCTGTATTCGCAAAAAGAAAAGGAGGACTTGTGGCCCCTTAGAGACTAACAAATTTATTTGAGCATAAGCTTTCATGAGCTACATGCATCCGATGAAGTGAGCTGTAGCTCACGAAAGCTTATGCTCAAATAAATTCGTTAGTCTCTGAGGTGCCACAAGTCCTCCTTTTCTTATTGTTCATTAAGTGTTTCTTGATTGGGCACTTAATTTGCACATTCCTTTCTCAAGAAGCTACTTAAAATCAAGCAAGTAGACAGCCAATATTCATAACTTCGAGTACAAAACTGACACATGCATACAAATAGGATGAGTATATTCGGTAGATCATAACCTTGCAGAGATATGTTACATGGCATATGTAGCATAAAACATATTCCAGTTATGTCATATAAACATTCATAAGCATATTCCCATAAAGCATTATGGGGTTCAACATCACAGAAGCTACCTGTGATGCTCCCAATGGTGACACAAGAGCAAGAGCACCAACCTCAGGGCAGACGATTACAAACCAGGGAATAAACCCCACATCGATCACGAGGTCTAAACTTAGATTTCACACAAGTGCAAACTCCTCGGGCACTATAAAAGCTTTAACACAGAGTCCCAGACAGTCCCCTTACTTACTCCAATCTGTCTTGCCTCCAGGTGAGCATATCTCTGGGACAGATGGCCCCTTACATCAAAAAACACAGCAACAGTCAGGTTACTCCTCATCCCAAAGGACCAGTCACTTACCCCATGCCAATTGCACTTTAGGTCTCACACCAAAGGCTTGCAGCCAATCCTATCGTAAACTGTATGAAGATTTATTGTGTAGGCAAAGGAAATTAGAGAGCTATTTACCAGGTTGAAGCAAGCGCATATAGAAGCATGAATGAGTTACAGTCTTAGGTTTCAAAAAGTAGTAAAGGCTTCTATAATCAGCAAGCTCTGTGTGTCCTTTAGGGCTAGCCCAGGCTAAGCAGCAGGGGATCTCTTGCTTATGCCTAGAAATACCATGCCCCCAGAGTCCAAGCAGCAGAGACACCTACTTCCTTTGATTTGCGATTTTTACCCCCTCCTGTCATGTGCTTTGAGCTGTGAGCTCAGCTGATGGGAGTCCACCTCCATGGCTCATCTGCATGGGGAGGAGAGCAGAACAACAATAAGAGTCTTCAGTCCTTTTGTTGAGGGTTTCTCAACCCAGTTGTAAGATCCCCCAGAGCCCATGTGGCATGGATGGGTCTCCTCTTTTGGGAGAGGCGTAACAATTTCTGTAGAAGAACATCTCTGCGCACTACTTAGTGTCTCCCTCCTGTCTGGTGATTCAGACGCTCACAGAGGCTCACACCACGCCTGCTCAATACTACCTTACAATGTGGAACACAGATCTCACACGTCAGATCAGAGCAGGCAGGAACACACAAGCATCTGATAGAGTCCGAACACCAACCACTTTCGTATCATTCCAATACCTTAGTTTGCCAAATTGGCACCACGATTGATTCATCTCATTTCAGCGCTGATGTTGGTGCTCTTGTCTGAATAGCAATAAAGGACGGTTTGGCAGGTGCCTTTCATTCATATTCTCCTCCTGTGGTCTAAAGACGAGTGTGGCTGAAATTCACTCCTGTGTGTACAGCCAGAAAGTGGAACTCTGCACCCAGGTGAATTTCAGCCCTCGTGAACGGCGCTAGCCAACTAACTCGTTGCCATGTGTTTGTAGCTATTTTTTGTGTCTGTGACTCGCACCTGGTTTCTTCAGCTGCGTTCCTAATTGGTGTTTGTTTAAACAAATCTCAGCCTCAGGGTCATCTGGGAACGCCTTGCTTTGCCCATCCACTATTGCTTGTGTGGGATCGGTCACCTGAGTCACACAGCATTGTTTCTCCTCCCTGACTGGACGGGGGAAACTTTTTATAAGGAGACTAATGGACAGTGAATTATGCACTTTTCAGCCTGCAGGAGGAAGTGGAGGACAGGTCCAGCAATGGCTGTTAGCCAGGATGGGCAGGGATGGTGTCCCTAGCTGCTGTTGGCCAGAAGCTGGGAATGGGCAACTGGGGGTGAATCACTTGACGATTCCCTGTTCTGCTCATTCCCTCTGGGGCACCTGGCATTGGCCACTGTGGCAGACAGGACACTGGGCTCGCTGGACCTTTGGTCTGACCCCGTGTGGCCGTTCTTATGACCTAAGTTGCAGACAAGTTGGACTGAAGTGGAGCTTCAGCTTCTGATGAGCATCTGCATGAGGGTGAATCTCACTTCTTGTGAATACGCCACGCACCTTGCTGGAGTTGAGGATGAGAAAGATCCTTCAAGGTCTGACTAGAACTGGTCTGTCTATCTCAGCTAGTCCGCACTGCTGTAGCATCCAACGCCCGCACAGTCTTCTTTAAATGCGTTTATCCTCACACACCCCTGGTGAGATCAGGCAGGGCTCTTATCCCCATTTTACAGACAGGGAACTGAGGCACAGAGAGACTAAGCAAGTAGCCCAAGGTCACACAGGAAGTTTATGACAGAGCAGGGAATTAAATCCAGGGGTTCTGCCTCCCAGCCACCAGCCCTAAGCACTGGGCCACCCTTCTCTAAGGAAAATGCCCTTTTGACACCCCACTGCCCCCCGCTGCACACACACACTCAGGCACAATCACACACATGCAGGCGCACACAAACACACACACACAAAGTGCTGAAAACTGTTCATTTTGGTTGAATTTTTTTCTTTGAGAAAAAATGCATTTCAATGGGAAAAAAATCACCACAGCTTTTTCTCAGTTTTTAGGTTTTTTTCCCTCCAACTAGAAATAGCTGGGGCAAATGAAAAAAAAAAATTCCCCCCCAAAATGGATTTTTTAAAAAAGTAATTTAAGAAATTTTTTATTGAAATCAATTAAAAACTCCCAAGAAGATTTTGAACGAAAGGGGAAAGTGATCATTTCTTTCAAAAATTGTCAGGAAATACACTTATCTTTTTATGACCAGCTGTGCTGCTGAGCACTCTGGCCTCGATCCAGCAAAGTGCTTGAGCCCATGATTAAATTTAAGCATGTGAGTAATCCCACTGAATTCAGTGGGACAACACACATGCAAAAGAGCTTTCCGGGTCCGGACATGCTGGCTGCGTTGAGTCACTTTGGCTGCAAGTTAACATTGGAGAAAAAAGGGAAGTGGGAAACCTCCAGCATCAGCTGGTTACATGAGAGGCTTGTACTCAACTTCAGGGATTTGAATTGTTCAGAGGAAGGGGAAGTAATTGCTGTGCTCATGGTTTGAAAAGAATTACTTGAGGTTATGAATATTTGTAAATAAAGATATGTATTTGGGGATTATTATATTAACTCTGCAGATTAGAATCCTGAAGACCAGAGCCCAGCTTTGTAACAGCCATAGAATTCTTCCTCCGCTGGCTTCAGAGGTGATGTCATGTATTCTGGGCTTACCTGTGGGGTTATTAATGCCTAAACACCATGGCCATTTGCATATGCTTTTATTAGGGCAAGCGAAAAAGAGTGCGGGCACTAACTCAGGGGTAAATTTGCATTGCAGTTGTGCCTAGAGACCCCCGCTGAGACTGGGGTCCCGTCATGCTGGGTGCTGCAAAGACACAGAGTTAGGGTGTGTCTACACAGAAAAGTTCTACACAACCTCATATCTGAATCTGAAACAGATATATTTATCCTGGTACAACCCACCGTGTGGACATTTATGAGTGACCTTTTTCTGGTTTATCTTAAACCCCTTCCAAAGTGGCATAAATTAAACAAACAAACAAACAAAAGCTCTGAATATGGCATAAAAGTGTCCATGTGATGGAGTTATAAAGGGATAACAAGCAATTTAGCTGTTCCAGTATAATTGTACCAGTATAATATTCGAGACAAGACCTAAGTCACAGACTCTGCCCCAGAGAGTTTACAATCGAAGCGGAGAGGGTAGACAAAGGGGGAGAAAGGAAGGGTTTTATAGATGGGGAACCTGAAGGTGAAAGAATTTTCCCAAGGGCAACCAAGGAGCCAGTGGCAGAAACAGGACCTGAAAGCAGGTCTCCTCAGGCCTTGCTTTAGGCCAGGCTCTTGCCACCCAGGCTCTACCTCCTGGAGGCTATTAGAGCCAAACTGGGAGATTTGACGTCGCTAAAAGTCCGGCGGCACAGTGGGGCTGAGGCAGGCTCCCAGCCTGCCCTGGCCCTGCTCCACTCCTGGAAGCAGCCGGCACATCCCTGCAGCCCCTAAGCAGGGGGGCAAGAGGTCTCCATGCACTGCCCCTGCCCCAAGTGCTGACTCCACAGCTCCCATTGGCCAGGAGCTGCGGCCACTGGGAGCTGCAGGGGTGGTGCCTGCAGGCAGAGGCAGCACATGGAGCCCCTGCCCCCCGCCCGGGGCCGTAGGGACGCGCCAGCTGCTTCCGGGAGTGGCGTGGGGCCAGGGCAGGCTGGGAGCCTGCCTCAGCCCCGCTGCGTTGCCACCTGAGAGACGTCCAAGGTAAGTGCTGCCTGGCCAGAGCCTGCACCCCAAACCCCTTCCTGCACCCCAAACTCCTGCCCCAGCCCCGAGACCCCTCCCAGAGCCTGCATCCCAAACCCCTTCTTGCACCCCAAACTCCTGCTTCAGCTCCGAGACCCTTCCCAGAGCCAGCACCCCAAATGCCCTGCTGCACCCCAACCCCCTGCCCCAGCCCAGAGCCCCTCCTGCACCCAAACTCCCTCCCAGAGTCCGCACCCCTCACTCCTTCCTGCATCCCAACCCATGGCCCCAGGCTCAGCCCGGAGGCCCCTCCCACACTCCAAACTCCTCAATCCCAGACCAGCACCCGCACCCCCTCCCACAACCCAACCCCCTGTCCCAGTCCTGAGACCCCTCCCAGAGCCAGCACCCCAACCCCCATGCTGCACCCCAACCCTCTGCCCCAGCCCGGTGAAAGTGAGTGAGGGTGGGGGAGAGCGAGCGATGGAGGGAGGGGAATGCAGTGAGCAGGGTGGGGCCTTGGGACAGGGGTGGGGCAGGGGGCAGAGCAAGGGTGTTTGGGTTTGTGTGTTTAGACAGCTAGCAACCCTATTGTCAGGTGACCCTCATACTGGCAGCTGCTCTGGTGCCCGTAGGTTCCTGTTGAAGGGGCGCACCCCACCGCCCCCCTACCCCGGGTGCTGACCCACTCGTCCGTAGCACACTCAGCTGATGCTGGTTTATTTCTGTTCTGTCTATTTCTTACCACAGAGTTTCCACTGCAGGACATTTCCTTGCCAGTCACTTTTCTTAGCATTGTGACTTCCCCTGGTTATTCCTCCTCCGCTTCCTCTGTGACTTCCTCTCGCTCCTCTGTGGCTCGAGGTGAGGGAGCATCTGCTCCCCTTTGTGCCCGGGGCTTTGATGGGGACAGGATCTGGCCTACTGACACTGGCCGGTGGCCTTGAGTCCTGCCGGCTGCACAATGGGCATCCGTCAGGTGAGGGAAGTCGCAGGCGGCTGGACATGATCTGAAACCTGCCTCTGACCCTTGGTATTAACCCTAGCCTGGAACTTGGCTAAAAACCCCTCTGCTGCTCCCCGCCTCAGGTGTGACCCTGCTCTGACTGCCCACGTGAGGATCCTGACCCCGTGGGGCTTGGTGCAGACTGTGACCCACAGCATAATTAGCTTTGCCTAACTGAAGGCCACGGGGTACAGCGCACCGTCCGATTGCTGATGTTCTGGTGACACCTGCTGAATTGTGCAGGGTTCAGACCCCCAGGAAGAGGCAGAACCTGCACCAGATTACTGACGGCCTGAATAAACAAGGTAGACACAGGGTAGGGAGACTTACCCAAGGTCGCAAAGCAGGGAATAGATCCTGGTTCTCCTGTGAATCGCTGCAGGGCACCTCGCTACACACTGGCCCACCCTGCCTCTGGAGCAGCTGTTTCCAGCCCCAGGAGCTCTTCCTGCAGAGCGTTCTGACTCTTGGTTTTTGATCTTCCCAAGTAGAAACACAAAAAACTTGTTTCCCTTTGCCAGCAAGAATTCGGTTCATTTTTACTCATCAGTGGAGTCGTTTGTGAGTGACGGTTAAATCATAGGGCAGGAGACTGACAGATTCCTTGTTCCAATCAGAGTCCAGACCCCCCAAGGGGTGAACCCAAACCCCAAAGAATAAGCAATTGAATCAACTGGTTTTATACAATATTATCAGGTATCAATATGTCAGTCCAGGTCTTTTATGCACGCTTGTAAGGTTCTGAACATGCTGGTCGTTTTGAGCTGTGCCCACAGACTGCGGTTAGGAAGCTGTGTATTTGGGGATACAGAATAGTATGTTCATGACCAGCACCACAAGTTTGAGTACTTTTCACAGCAGGGAAGAGCGCCTCCCAAGCCAGTCGTGTAACTGCCCGTCCATTGCCAGTCAGGAAGAGACAATGGTCATTATTCCCCTCTATTCGGCACCGGTGAGGCCACACCTGGAGTACTGCATCCAGTTTTGGGCCCCCCACTACAGAAGGGATGTGGACAAATTGGAGAGAGTCCAGCGGAGAGCAGCAAAAATGATGAGGGGGCTGGGGCACGTGACTTACGAGGAGAGGCTGAGGGAACTGGGGTTATTTAGTCTGCAGAAGAGAAGAGTGAGGGGGATTTGATAGCAGCCTTCAGCTACCTGAAGGGGGATTCCAAAGAGGTTGGAGCTCGGCTGTTCTCAGTGGTGGCAGATGACCGAACAAAGAGCAATGGTCTCAAGATGCAGTGGGGGAGGTCTAGATTGGATATTAGGAAACACTGTTTCACTAGGAGGGTGGTGAAGCACTGGAATGGGTTCCCTAGGGAGGCGGTGGAACCTCCATCCTTAGAGGTTTTCAAGGCCCGGTTTGACAAAGCCCTGGCTGGGATGATTTAGTTGGGGTTGGTCCTGCTTTGAGCAGGGGGTTGGATGAGATGACCTCCTGAGATCTCTTCCAACCCTAAACTTCTATGATTCTATGATTAGAGTTCATGGAAAAACACTGAAACAAACTGAAACTGAAAAGAAACCCCCAGTCTTGGAAAACTAAGAGAGGAGGCATGGGCAGCGCATTAACCCCCCCTTAGGAAGGCTAGCCCCCCCCCCCCCCCCCCGGCCACACCCCTTCCTCCCAAGGCCTCGCCCCTACCCCACCTCTTCTACCACCCCCTCGTCTGCCAGAGCCCCTCGTCCCCCCATGGCCAGAGGAGCCCCAGCTAAACCGCCCTGACCCCTGCCTGCCTTCTGGCCCCAAGCGCTGGCCCGCCCCCCCAGGCCACTGGCCAGCCAGCCCCGAGCCGCACCCTGGCCTGCCCCACCCATTGCCACTGGCCAGCTGAGGCGTCCGGTCAGCCTAGCGCCAGCTCCAGGCCACCAACCTGAGCTGAGCCCCTACCAGCTTTGGGGGAGAGGGGGACTCAGGGTGGGGCCTTGGGCTGAACCATGGGCAGGGCCCCAGCCTGGGTTAGGGGAGGCTTAGCCTCCCCTGGCCTATGATACCTGCCACCCATGAGAGGAGGGAATTTCCCGAACCGCGAATCACCATAGTCAGAGAGAAAGAAAAAACCTGCAACCCCTTACAAGGGCAGGGGTTTGGACAGATGGACACCCAGGAACTGAGGGGCAGCCCTTAAGCGGGGCGCTGTCCGTGACACACTGGATCCCCTCTGGGACCAGAGTATGCTGGGAAGCTGCTCAGAGGCAATAGGTCACTTACATTAGCAAAGGGAATGTAGCGAATATAGTAGTGTAAAGGCTGAGGTTGCATCTCTCTGTTTTCTGTAACTTCTCTGAGTTCGCAAAAAGAACAGGAGGACTTGTGGCACCTTAGAGACTAACCAATTTATTTGAGCATGAGCTTTCGTGGGCTACAGCTCACTTCATCAGATGCTGTAGCTCACGAAAGCTCATGCTCAAATAAATTGGTTAGTCTCTAAGGTGCCACAAGTCCTCCTGTTCTTTTTGCGAATACAGACTAACAGGGCTGTTACTCTGAAACTTCTCTGAGTTCGCTTTTCCTCACAGTTCCAGCTTGAATCTATCTTTTCTATTCAATAATCTTTGCTTATTTTTATCCCATGCAGGTCTCTGCTGCGCAAACTGTGTGGAGTGTGTGCGCCAAAATGAGCTGACAGCTGGGGGCAGGTTTTACTCCTGCAGGGAGGACGAACCAGAGGGGAAAAGTCAGAGTGGCTGGTTGTTGAGAACT
Source organism: Lepidochelys olivacea (assembly GCF_965140295.1). Classification (NCBI taxonomy): domain Eukaryota; kingdom Metazoa; phylum Chordata; order Testudines; family Cheloniidae; genus Lepidochelys; species Lepidochelys olivacea. Next base: position 21,603,069 of record NC_140427.1, read on the forward strand.
CCAGTAGATGGATTTGGGGGGCTCAGGGCTGCTGAGGTCACCCTCCAAGGAGTAACTAGGCTGGTGGAAGCCAGGGTGAGACCTTTATGCTTGTGGGCTGGCCAGGTGTCCAGGCTCCGAGCCACAGCTGCAGTGTTAAATCACCACACTTATAAGGCAGGTGGTGAGGAAATCCCTTGCAGGGCTGGGTGAGCTCCAAAGTGTCACACTCCTCTCTGCAGAGGATAAGATTTCAGTGTTCCCACCTGCATAGCTCATTTGATATTTTGTTCATTATGTCCCCTGGATTATCCCTGGCCTGACCCTAGTCTCTAGACCCCGCCCTGCTTAAGCGGAGTCCCACGTACTCCGTTTCCCCAACTTGCATCTCTATTCCTCAGAACTGTCATGTGTTTGCCAAGGCCTGACGACGCGCTTGGAGCTGTACAAGGCCCAAGCATGGAGTCCCTGCTCCAGGAGCTTCCAGCCTGTCCCTCAGACACAGGGACCCTGGGAAACCCAGCAGAAGGAGGAACTTGGCCAGGTTCTCCTATTAACTAATCTCCTGTGGCCACTCTGGAAGCAGGGTTTCGAGGAGGGATTTGGAAGAGCAGAGGATGCTGGCTTGGCAAAATCAGATCTGCCCCATTGTACAGGTGGGGACCCAAGACATGGAGAGACTCTACAGTCACACAAGGAGTCTGTGACAAAACAGGGACTTAAATCCAGGTCTTCTAAGTCCCAGGCTATTGCACTAACCACAGTCCCTCCCACCCCCTCAGAAGGAGGTTGTTTGAAACAGAGAGGGCAGCATGGACCGAGGCCTGGGGACAGGAGCCAGAGGAGTAAGGGGGCTCAGGCTGCTTTTGCCGGCAGATCAGAGCAGGCAGTGGAGACTCAGCAAGAGAAGCAGAGTCTGGTTTTCCCCATGGCTGCAGCTCGCGCGTCATTTACACTTGTACAGTGTGGGCGCAAAGCCCAGTCAGCAGTGTGAGCAAATGCAGAAATCTCTTGGTTAGCACCTCTGCCCACACTGCAAAGGTGTCAATAACTCCCCAGGGTGCTGGGCGGGGGAGAATCCATGTCTATCACCAAATCATAGAATCATAGAAGATCAGGGTTGGAAGGGACCTCAGGAGGTCATCTAGTCCAACCCCCTGCTCAAAGCAGGACCAATCCCCAATTTATGCCACAAATCCCTAAATGGCCCCCTCAAGGATTGAACTCACAACCCTGGGTTTAGCAGGCCAATGCTCAAACCACTGAGCTATCCCTCCCCCAAATCCCCACCTGCCCTGCCAGCCTGGGTTCAGTGCCGTTACTCTGGATTTACATCGGTGGCACTGAGAGCAGAATTTGGCCCCGTATCCCCACTCCGGGCAGAGACCCTCCATGATGCAGCCCAGTATCACTTGGAAGCATGGCCTGGGAGCTATGTGCGAAATTAGGTGTTTGGCCATAGCTCCGGGCAGGGCAGAGACACACTGCCCCGGGGAGCGATGGCAGAGGTCTGAATGCCTCCCCAGCTACATTGGGGTGGTGGGGGGGAATATGTGACAGTCTTCTAAGGGGTGCAGACTGACCCACCTGCTCCTCCTACTCCCCTCCACGCTCTGCCCCTTTCAGAAGCCACTCATGGGGGTCGGAGTGATCTCAGCAGAAGGAGCAACCTCGTAAACTCCTCCCCTGAGTGCCACTTGTTCAACTTAGCCTGCCTTCAGCCTCGCTGTTTGCTAATGAAGCACTCCGGCCGGTCCGGTCACTGCTGGGCCTGATCCTGTGGCGGGGAGGGGCTGATGCTGCTGGGCCCGATCCTGTGGGACACCCCATTTTTGTGCCCCTGGCAGCTCTGTGCCCTGGGCAGCTGCCTTGCTCGCCCCACCCTAGGTACGGGTACAGACATCCTCTGGGTTCATCAAAAGAATGTCACGTTAGGTCTTTAATTGAAGTCAGTGTCATCACGATCATTGTGAGGTGTAGGGACGGAACACGTGCAAGGAGCCATGTAGGTATGTTGAAAATTATGTTCTCTAGGCCTTGTAGTTCAAGGCAGGTCCATCAAAGGTAGCGTGCCTTGAGACAGACTTTTCTGGACCGGAAGGGAGAGATGGTGATCGCCCTGCTGGACCATTGTGTATTCATAGAATCATAGAATCATAGAATATCAGGGTTGGAAGGGACCCCAGAAGGTCATCTAGTCCAACCCCCTGCTCGAAGCAGGACCAATTCCCAGTTAAATCATCCCAGCCAGGGCTTTGTCAAGCCTGACCTTAAAAACCTCTAAGGAAGGAGATTCTACCACCTCCCTAGGTAACGCATTCCAGTGTTTCACCACCCTCTTAGTGAAAAAGTTTTTCCTAATATCCAATCTAAACCTCCCCCACTGCAACTTGAGACCATTACTCCTCGTTCTGTCATCTGCTACCATTGAGAACAGTCTAGAGCCATCCTCTTTGGAACCCCCTTTCAGGTAGTTGAAAGCAGCTATCAAATCCCCCCTGTGTCTTAGTATTGTGTGTCTTATTATCCCGGGAGCGTCTGACAGGTGCTATTACTGTGCTTCATCGACAATAAACCTGACCGGGCGCCTCTGCTCTAAGCCAAGTCTTGTGGTCTTATTGGGCAGTTCGACCGGAGCCTGCTGTCCGGGCTGTCTGGCCAGAGCAGACAGCCAGACAGTGAGAACACACGCACACAGCCGAACATCTGACAACATTGGTGACCCCGACCACTGATCTAGTAAATAAGAAAGCTGTCCTCTGTAGGAATCGCCATCTAACGTGACAGAAGACCATGAGCTAGGGAACTCCCTTAATCCCTCCCTGCAAATCCCCACAGAGTTTAATGAGGTATGGCCGTGCTGGGTTGCTAGGAAAACAGGCCCATATAAATTTAAAACATATAGTGGGGAAGAAACATAGAATAGAATCTGTAAGGCTACGGCAGAGACTGTAGCCTTAAAATGGAGAATATTGCAAACGACAATCATGGTTGTTAAATGGTTAAGACAACACGCCACAGAACTGGCCGGGCAAGTAACAGAACCAAAGAAAGAGTAAAAAGGAGCAGGAGAAGCCATAGAGCCCTGGAATGCTCCTGCTCCCCTCGCAGGGTGGCAAGCCGGCCAGAGACAGCAAGCAGAGGAACAAAATAAAACGTTGGAAACAGCTGTAAGAAACCTACAAAATGAGATGTGCTGTCCCCTCTTATAAATGCTGGTGGTGACCAGCAGGCTGTGTCACCCTGTGCCTGAAGAACAGGGACAGAAGTGGGAAAAGGTGGCCCTAGCAAAATTCAAAAATGAAATGGGGGCCACTGCAGTGCAACCCCCACCTTACGAGAAAAGCCAGGTTCTGGTTAAACTGAAACTGAAACCTAGACTGGTGCCTGTCAGAACAGGAAAAGTAAGTGCCCAGGAAGGAGACATAGCAAACAATATTTTTACTGGATTGGTCAATGAAATGAAAGAAAAAATGGAACAGTTCACAGAGCACATTAGGAGACAGGAGCTGCAACTCGGTCTCTGGGAAGTGAATAAAAAACAGTTTCAAAGTGAAAAACCAGAACTGAGCAGATTAACACCTAGAATTAATGCATTAACACATGGAGTTGCCCCAAAACAGTTAACTGCAGCAAAAAAGGGCACTCCTGCAATCCATTTGACATGCCCACAAAAAGCAACATACACTGGGGGAACAAATTCGTGTTTTACAAAAGCAGGTAACGACCCCCACTCTCCTCTCAGAGCCAGGATAAAAACCAGGAGTCCAGGATCCCAACGGCTTCCACCCACAGAACCACACTCCACTCTCACAGCTGAAAATAGAACCTTCTTACTCAAACAGTTTTACATACCACTTACGTTTTCCTTTATATCCTTTCTCGGTTTGCTGCTCTCTGTACTTTAAAATACCTTGATACAGTTAATCTTTCTTGGCTCAGGTCTCCCTATTTTCCTAGGGTGCTTTTCACCCCTCTTTCCCCCTGCAACAACAAACCAAGATAAAAACCTTACTTTAAATAAATCCAGTAAATTAATTTGTTTAACCCTTCAGGACCGCAACAGCTGGAATTACTCCTAACTTTCGTGAAGACACGGTTGCCAAGCAAGAGAAATGCAGACTCTGCTTTTAATCCCAACCACTAACTAATATTTGAAACACGGGCTTTCCTGATTACCACATAGCAGAGTTTTAAAATAAAGTTTAATGTTAAGTAATAGAAAATGCCTTAATTTACTAAATTAATACAACAAATTTGACAAATATTGATATAATTTTTAAAAAAGTTTTAAATCAGGTAATAACTTGCTTATTTAAATGTTTAACTCTTATGTTTATCTGTTGTTTTTTTAATGCATTGTTTTAAGAACTGAGTTCTTAAGGCCTTATTTTGTATAGTTATAAACAGAATTCTGGCACCATTTGTTTTCAGTTGTAAGTTTTTTCCTGTGTGTTATGTATAATGTCCTGTGTTGTATGTTGTGTGTCACGTGACTACTTTTTAAATTATTTTTATTTTGTTGCAACAAAATTCAATTTTATACCCTTTTAAAAAATGTAAGTGGTACTACACTATTTTGAAATAATGGTTGGGTTATAACCATCATCATATTATCACAATTTTTTTCAAAATTCAAAGAAGTCTCAGTTATAAACAGATGTACATATATTTCTGCCTCAACAAATAATGCAATTGCAAACAAAAATAATTCTCTTTTAGTAATCACGGTTTGGTTTGGGTTTTTTATTATCTTTATTGCATTTTTTGGTTGTTTTTTAATTTTTTTATTCAAAAAAAGGAGGGGGAACCCTCAACATTAACGTAAAAATAATATTAACAAAATGTCACTTTCTTCTTGGGTTTTTAAAGTCTTGTTTACACTTCTAAATAGAGTTATAAGAATATTATAGCAAAAATGTTTAAAACCAGCAATCGTTGCATAAAGCTAACCAAACAATTTCAACAGGTTTCCACCTTTTCCACAGGTTGCTTGCTACCTTTGTCTCACAAACACAGCAGAGTGTCATGAAAATGTGATGCCCTCAATGTGTTTGCATTGAGTTGCATTTCAAATGTATTTTGATTTAATTTTATACACTTTTCTTTTAAGTTATGGTAAAGGGAAGCAGTGGTTGTTAACATTTCTGCTTCTAAACAGTTAACAAAAATGGAATTGGTATCACAAGCAAATTAACTCTAAAAAGCTTGGTTAAAATTATGTTAGTAACTCTTTTGCTAAAACAGAGTGCTCAGCAGGGGAAAGCAATACACCTTTTCTTAGAAGATGGTGAGCATCTATTCTAGCAGTTAAGCATTACGTTTAGTATCAAATATTAGGAATACACCTCAAGTAAAAATGAATGTCTATACAACAATTGCAAAAGTATAACTTGTGTTATAAAAGACCTGGCCTCCCATTACATTGTAAACGAACTACGTGAATCAGTGTATTAAATTTGGATGACTGAAAACAAGAAGAAATGTAAAACAAACAAAAACTTTATGATGTTAACTAACTAGCTGTTTGAGGTTGCATCCAACAGATCAAAGAAAACAGAAGATATCACACCCTGAAACACCAGGAGACATCAATACACAGTGAAGTAACCCCCAAGCATCCATTTAAAAATGACAGGTTTCAGTGTAGCAGCCATGTTAGTCTGTATTCGCAAAAAGAAGTGCTTTGTAAATAAGAGACTGGCCAAATACCCCTCAATCTACCATATGTGGACAATTAAATTGGCAATCAGCTAAAAGCCACTGTCAGTTAAATTAAACTTGGCTACTATGTAAAAGCAACTGGATCGTTGCTGTATCGTTGTACATTATTTACAATGTGCCTAACGTTGCTAAACTGTTTAACCAACACCCAGGTAAAAATCAACTAACGACTGGCAGCAAAAAAACGCGAAGGCACGGGGAAAACAAATTGGTAAAGAAATTAAGTAACACAGTAACGACAAATTGGGGGAACAAATTCCCCGGTAGTACCAGTCACAACGGGAGGTCAGTGACACTGCATCCGAACTGAGGCACACTGTATTCAAAACAATCTTGTTCAGCGTCTGGAGACCAACACTACATCCTGACCCAGCAACATTTGATCAACTGGTTACTGTCCAGTCAGCAGGTTTCCTGAAAGACAGCGCCCGTAAAAAACAGCTGGATCTACGTCAGCTACTGGTGTATCACAGAGCAGTGCAACCAATCGACCAGAGAAGCTAGCCGGCCCTGTTTCCTGCCCAGTGAAGCTTACCAGAGGGTGACAACCAGCAGTAAGGGGAACCTATAACATGAATGGACAGTACTGGGTCATAACTAATTACAAGACATTTATATATAAAGGCCTCATTTGTAATGTCACTACTCCCAATTTCTGTTTTACTTCTCATATACATAGCACTGGGGGGGACACTATAAAAATGCCTATCCCAGTATTTCAAAACACTCAGCTTACTACTACTAATGATAGTAACTGTAATTGCCCTAATAGGAGTGTTTTGCTATCTGCAATAACACAAGGGCCAAACTACAATACCAGATTGAAAAAGTATTGTTATGCTTGACTACAAGGTGGTGTCATATGTACACACACACACTATATATACATATAAATATATAAACACACGACAAATATATGCACCATTTCCATATTACTCTCATATGTATTAATTATTTGAGCACGCCTCTAAAGCTCAGTCATAAAACTACATTCCTCAGTCATGGTCCAGGCCTAACATTCCCAGGCCCACCATAAGGGACTACACATGACTGGAAAATAAAATCTAGCCATCAGTTGTACGAGGCAATGTGCAAACTAAGGGACAGATGGGGCACGAATGCGTGGATGGTAAAGTAAGGTAACCACATAACAGTGTTTAGCCCACTGGGTCATCTTCAGTCCATGTATTATGCTTTTCTGGGATGATGGGTAAACATTCTCCCCATAAAAAGACAAAAAGTGGGGGAATGTAGTAGGAAGAGGGCCTGAAGCATAAGCCCGTGTATCAGAGGCCTGGTATGAGGCCTGGGGCCTGGGCTAAAGTAGTCAAAACTTTGCTGCTATAAAGCAACGTTAAGTTGTGAGCAAGAGGCAGGCCCTGCTCAGAGAATCTGGCAAGAACAAGGCTAATATTGCAGAAACACATTCCTAAGTGGTGCTAGGCATAAGAATATACACGCAAACATATTCCAGAAAGGTGGTACCAGAACACCTGGACAAAGAGAACAGGAACACACTGACCATCTTAAGGATAAGGTCAGGATGACAGCATGAAGGATAGAGATGTTTTGATCAAACCAACACGCACCAGGTAATGGGTGGTGCCCTAATACGTCAGAGGATGGCACCCTGAAATGTCAGGGGCAATTCGTAATTTGTTGGTACTGGTGTATAAAGACGTATCTCAGAGGGAGTGTCTTTGGCCAGCCGAGGGAGCAGTGGAAAGTCCCGCCACTCACTGAGCTGCGTCCATTGTCGTGAGCATCCATGTCTTAGTATCCTCGTAGAATCTGCCAGGTGCTATTACCCTGCTTCGCCAGCAATAAAGCTGGCCGGGCGCCTTTGCTCTAAGCCAAGTCTTGTGGTCTTATTGGGCAGTTCGACCGGAGCATGCTGTCTGGGCTGTCCAGCCAGAGGCAGTGCAGCACGCAGCCGAACATCTGACAACAAAGGGCTTGCGGAGACTTCAGAAGGAAATTTACAGGAAGAGCTAAACAACAGGGAGGAGGGAACCCTATTTCCAGGTGAACATCAAAGGCCTCTTCTGGTCTATGTGGGGGTGCAGAGACACATCCTGGCATCCTTCATCGAGGAAGTAAACGGACAGGGGTTTGCTTCATAAGTACATAAGAGCGGTCACACTGGGTCAGACCAGTGGAAGGAAGGAATTCCCGCTTCCCAGGCTCCCTGGTGGCTGCACACTGCCCACTCGCCAGGTGCAGAATGGGCCAGGGGGGCTGCGCTTGTCTAAAACCTCAGGCACTGGCCACAGTTAGGGAACAGAGACCTGAGGCGAGGGAGCAATGGCCAGATAATTATTATGTATTATTATGTAACACCGAGAGGCCCCACGAAGTACAGGGCTCCCCCACAGACACAGAGTAACCGACGACCCCACCCATAGGAGGCCAAAGTCTAAGTGGGATTATTGGGGTTACTCTGTACCTCAAGCCCCTGGGGCGCCTGTAACATGCCCCGTGTACCGCGTCTCAGAGGCAAGCATTATAACTGCTTCAGCAGCTGGGCCTTGCCCTGGTGGGTCCCAGTGACCGTGCAGACACCTAGTGTGGACCCCTAGGCATGGAGACTTAAGCACTGACAGTTCAGCGTGAGCAACAGCGGCTCCTGTTCGGGCCCCCGGTGCGTCCAGACCAGAGCCAGGGCTCGGCAGGCCTCGTTCTCAGGGTGCCCGCTCCAGCCCAGCCTCCAGCCAAGCAAAGCCAGGCTCAGCTGGTGACTCTCATTGGGGCCCCTCTGCTCTAGCTCCCCGCCAGCCACTGCTGCTCCCGTCCACACCTCACACAGCCTTGCCCCCAGCTGTATCTCCCAGCACTCCCAGTCTGTGCCCACGCGGCCAGTCCCTGGGCTTCTCTGCAGCCCCCTCTCCCACCTTCTGGCTCAGGCCCTTTCCCCGTATCTGGGCTGGGGAAGGCCCCATGCCGTGGGACGGTGGCTGCTGCGAGCTGCAGTCCCCTGCTGGGCAGATCCGTCACATACAGAAACCAGACAGAGGAGGGGCGGGAGAGGAAGCAGCTCTCCCACGGTGGCACAACAGGTTAGCAGCAGGGCCAGCAGCAGCACCCAGGGTCCAGCACCCAGGGCCAGGCCAGGACTCACTCTCCTCCCACTCCTGACCCTGAGCGCTAGACAGCTCTGTCACCTTCCCCGGGCGCTCTGTTGAGCTGTGGTGCACTGACTCCGGGGGTGGCACGCCCAGTCGCTGCATCCCCGAGGTGACTGACGATGATTGCAGGTGTCAGGTAAATCCCCATCCCCTTTTGGCACAAGAAAAAATCCTCCGCTGCCCAGCCCTCTGGGAGCTCGGCCAAACAGTGGAAATATGCTGGGTTCCCCCCTCCCCTGCTTCCTAAAGCCAAGTGTCATCCTTAGGCAGACAGCCCGATAAAAGCAGCCCAGGGAGGCAGATCCAACCAGAAGGCTCCTTTGCAGCTGAACCCTGCTCACCAGCCCCAGCAGGACCGTCCTCCATCTCACCATGGCAAAGGCAGCCGGGCTTGTCTGCGCACTTCTCCTGCTGGCTTCCTTCTGCTGCCAGAGCCTGGCTCAGAGTGAGTACCGGTGTCCCCAGTTGCCACCTCCATGGAGAGACGGGAGTTGGGTCAGGGAGCACCATGGGATCTCAGGGCAGGGTCAGGTGCGGGGAGGTGCCAGGGCATCTCTGGGGCACGGAGGGCAGACCTCACCGAGACACAGCAGGTGTAGGGCCTGCTCTCACGTGGGTGTCTAGCTGGGGTAACACAGGTGTAGTGAGCAGACTCAATCAGACTCAGGCGGTGGTCCCTGTATCACGGTGACATAATGAATATGGTGCCTGGCTCCCTGCTGATGGGCACCTTGGGTAGCAGCCCATCTCCGTGACCAGGGCAAACAGTGGCCATGTTAGTCTGGTGGCATTCTACGCCCGTGCTCTGCCTGCGGGTCAGTAACAACAGGGGAGAATCAGGCCTGGTGAATTTTAAATGCTCTTGGGGATCTACTGCTTGAAATATGGGACTACCCCCAGATGCCGGGGCGCTGTTTCATGCACCTTGTGCTGCGGAACAGCAGTAGAGAATTCCACGCTTGTAAAATTAAACTGGCTCTTTATTACAAGACCTATTTATGGAGCTGCTGCAAGTGCAGGGGGCATTCCAGCCATAGGCACACAGACTGAGCTCCTGGTGTCTCCTCCAAACTCTTCCCTCCTGCGCCTGTGCTCCTCCCTCTGGGTTCCATGCCATTGGCGCAATGCTCTCTGAAAGACATGTATAGCACAGCCTGGCTGCAGGAACGATACTGTGGGCAAGATCCATAGGTGCCGTACTGCCCTGGCATCACGTGGCAGCCACAATGCCCCCTGAGGAATAGGACCAGTATGGAGGTGGATGGGGATACATCAGGGCTGGGCCAGCAGGGGTGGGGGTGGATCGAAGATAGAAGGAGAAGTGACCAGGGCAATTTCTTGCCACAAGCCCCTGGGGGCTATTTGCAGGGGATGCAAATTGGCTGCCCTAGTCTGCACCCGCCCCTCAGCCCTGGCGTAAGGCAGACCCAAGCCAGCTCCCCTCAGGCAGTGGTGAGCTGGAGCCGGTTCGCACTGGTTTGCTAGAACCGGTTGATAAATTTAGAGGCCCTTTTAGAACCCGTTGTTCCGCGAGGGAGAACCGGTTCTAAAAGGGCTTCTAAATTTAACCGTCCCCAAGTGGCGCCTTAGGCGTCGACTCCACGGGTGCTCCAGCCCTGGAGCACCCACGGGGAAAATTTGGTGGGTGCAAAGCACCCACCAGCAGCTCCCCGCCCCACCCCCGGCCCCAGATCGCCTTCGCTCCGCCTCCGACTTTGCCCCTGAACGCGCCACCCCACCCTGCTTCTCCACCCCCCCAGGCTTCCCGCGACTCAGCTCTTCGCGTGGGAAGCCGGGGTGGGCTGAGAAGCAGGCCGCGCTTCCCGCTCAGGCCCAGGGAGGCGGAGGTGAGCTGGGGCGGGGGGGTGCGAGGAGGACCGCCCGCGCCGCAGCAGGTAACCCGGGGGGGGGCGCGCAGGGGAATCGCTCCCCGCCCCAGCTCGCCTCCGCCTCCCTGGGCCTGAGCACGAAGCTGCTGCCTGCTTCTCAGCCCGCCCTGGCTTCCCACGTGAAGAGCTGATTGGCAGGAAGCTGGGGGGGGGCAGAGAAGCAGGGGGGGTGGCGCATTCAGGGGAGGAGGCGGAGCAGAGGAGAGGTGAGCTGGGGCCGGGCGCAGGGCGGGGAGCTGCCGGTGGGGGCTCTGCACCCACCAAATTTTCCCCGTGGGTGCTCCAGTCCCGGAGCACCCAGGGAGTCGGCACCTAAGGAGCCACTTTTGATGCGATCAGTGGGGGGAGGGGCCGCTCCCCCTGCTCCCCCCCACCTACGCTCCCCCGCCCCTAGGAGCCAGAGGGACCTGCCGGAGGCTTCCTGGGAGCTGCCCCAGGTAAGCACCGCCGGGACTCCCCACCTCGCCCCCCGGCAAGTGCTTCTGGCTCTTAGGGGTGGGGTGGGCACCCACTACGGTGGGCCACGAGACCCTCCTGCCCGGTTCTGGGGGCAGTCAGGGGACAGGGGAGGGGGGGTGGATGGGGCAGGGGTCCGGGGGGGGGGGGGGCGTCAAGGAACGCGGGGTGGTTGGATGGGGCAGGAGTCCTGGGGGGAGGCGGTGAGCAACGATCCCCTCGTGGGGTGAGGAGGGAACCCGTTGTTAAGATTTTGGCAGCTCGTCACTGCCCTCAGGCCCTGTGCCTCTTGCACTGTCTCAGGGCGAGTTTGCCTGTGTGTCTGTTGGGCCGGATCTCCCCCTCACGTACGCTGCTGTCACTCTGCTGTGTCCGTGGGCGTCACTCCTGATTCCCCGCAGCAGTAGCAAGGGCAGCAGCAAACCCTTTGAGCCTAACACCCAGCCAGAGCCTTGCTACTGCCATCTGGCATTTTACATACAATGGCCTCACAAACTGTGGGCCAGATTGTGCCAGCACTTACCCCAGTATGACTCCATTGAGCTAACTGGAGTGACTCTGGATTCACACCAGAATCCACTGAGCTAACTGGAGTGACTCTGGATTCACACCCGGCTCAGTGAGAGCAGAGTCAGGCCAGGCAAAGACACCAGAGCTTGTTACTGAGATACTGCCACCACCTGGGCCACGCTTCCTCAGGATCCCCCCAGGCAGCCTCCATGGGCTCCATTAGCTGCTCACGTGAGCAAGGATGGCCCGGCTGGGCTCATGGGGATCAAGCTATTGGAAGAGGATATGGGGTCCTGGTGACACCCTGTGGTGCAATGCACTGAAAGGGCAGGTCTGTGCCAGGTCCTTACCCTGGAGAGCAGTGGGGGGGTCCCAGTTGTGTGCTATGTATAAGGGCCCAGGCGGGGGTGGGGAGGCTGCAGGGCCACCTGCTCTAGGGCTGACCCAGTCCAACTCTCTCCTTCTGCCCCGGGCGTGGGGACGGGTCCCAGAGAGGGGACGGGGGGTCCCATCTAGCTGGGGGCACCCTCATCCATGAGGCTTTCCTGTTCTGTTAGAAGGCTTTGCTGTGCCGGATAAGTGCTGTTTCAGATTCCAGAAACGTAAGATCAAGAGAGACAACACAGTTGGCTATTACCGCACCAGCCCAGTGTGCCCTCAGCCAGCCGTGATGTGAGTATCCTCCAGCGCAGAGTCCTGGGGACAATGGCAGGGGCGGGGGGCTGAGAGGCCGCAGTATGCATCGGGAGCAGAGCAGGGAGGAGGGGATTAGATAGCAGGGAACGAGGTAACAACAAAGGGAGGTGACAGAGGAGAGGATTAAAGTGGGGTGCACAAGGGGAGGGGTTGATGCCATGAGCTAGCATCAGAGCTGGCTGAAGCAGCTGCGGAGACAAGGGCTCCTTCCAGATGCTGGGGCTCCCAGTAGCTGAACATCCGCGGCCTTTCCTGCTGCTCTCTGGGCCCTCCCAGTGCAGGAAGGACCATAAAGTGGGTCTGGATTAAGTGGTGCCATGTCTCTGAGTGCCCCAGGATGGCTCACCAGCACTGGTTTATTTTTACATAGAGTCTGGCCTTTCCTGGAGCCAGTGGGGGTTGGTCCCTGGGAGAAAGGCTCCAGAGAGACGGCAAGTGTCCAGCTGATGATCTCTGGCTCATGGAGATCTGCTTCCTTTGCGTCGGTCAACATTAAGCCTTTGATTAGGAAATTATATCCAAGTGGGCACCATCAATATGTGGAAAAGATCTCTGCTTCTTTGGCACCATGGGCCCCTAGCGCTCATGCCATCCTTAGCTTTGACATCGTCTTTTCCATGCCACCAGCTGTGATGGATAAAGGCAGGAGGGTAAACAACCGGAGCTGGTAACTCTCATGGAATGTAGACCCTGTATCCATCGGCACAGAGGGAATGAGCCAGCCAGCCCCCATGTGACGTTACAAGCAGAACTCTCTCTAGCTAGAAGGGCCGTCCCGCTCTCCAGGAGGGCTCAGCGGCTCGTCAGGCCCCTTTGCGGGGACTCAGGCTGAGTCCTGGGGTACAAAAGGAGGGAGAGGGGCTGTCACTGTGCTTCAGTCACAGCTGAGAATACCAGATTCAGGACAAACTGCTGAGAAATGGGGCAGACCCATCCCAGATTGGTGGTTATTCTTCCATAAGATATACCAAACCAGTAATAAACGTAAAGGTTTGTCTCCTCTCACTGGTTAACAAGGAGTCAGAAATGCAGCCCCCTTAGGTATCCCAGCCCTTATCTCACCACCCAGACACTAGACTTAATGATGAGGAGTCCGGTGGCACCTTAAAGACTAACAGATTTATTTGGGCATAAGCTTTCATGGATAAAAAACCCACTTCTTCAGATGCATGGAGTGAAAAATACAGATGCAGGCATAAATATACTGACACCTGAAGAGAAGGGAGTTACCTCACAAGGGGAGAGCCAGTGTTGACAAGGCCAGTTCAGTCAGGGTGGACGGTGGCCACTCCCAATAACTGATGAGGAGGTGTCAATACCAAGAGAGGGAAAATTGCTTTTGTAGTGAGCCAGCCACTCCCAGTCCCTATTCAAGCCCAAAGTGCCACCGGACTCCTCCTTGTTTTTGTGGCTACAGACTAACAGGGCTACCCCTCTGATGCTTAATGAGGAGTGATTATTTAAAACCAGTTTCATCAACCAAAGGCTTCTTCTAATCCCAAGAGATCAGCCACACACCCAGGCCAATATATGACTCAGATTTTACCCAATAACCATGCTGTTGCCAATCCTTTAGTATCTAATATCTAAAGGGTTATTTACACTGGCAAAGAACGAGGTGAGAGTTAAAATGGTGAAAGGAATGAAATACGTACAAACGTTGCAGAGTTCTTGTATCAGGTTCGTAGCAATGCTGTCATGCTGCTGGCTTCTTCCATCTCTAGTAACTTCCAAACGATGGAAGGTCCCCAGTCCATTGACTGGAACACTCCTTTTAGTGCAAGTCCATCGTCCAGAGATCAGAGCAGGAAAGAGGCACAATGGAGATGCTCCCAAGGGTTTGTATTCCCTCTCCCATGCGGAGGGGCTGCTCTCAGTCTTAGTCTGTGGGGAAGTACAGGCACAAGATGGAGTCCAGAGTCACACGAACTCGTCACGTGCCCTTGCAGGCTTCGAAGGCTAAAATGTCCACAAGGCCCATCGGGCAGGAATAAGCTTCTTCTTGGTCCATTGTGTTCATTAAAGGGCCATCTCCTTGAATCTCCATTCACAATGTGCTGACCAGACTGGATGTCAATTACCTTGGGGGTGTTCCCCCAGGAGCAAATGCATTAGAAATACTGGTACATAGTCAATACTCATAACTTCAGCTACAAACATGATACATTCATACAAACAGGATAATCCTATTTAGCAAATCATAACTTTCCCATTGACACCTTACATGACATACTTCATATAGGATTTGTTGCAGTTATAGAACAGTGGTAGCAGCAGTGATCTACATGTTCATATTTTAATCATACAACATCAGAGGGGCGGAATAGAGAGTGGAGCGGGGACAGACTGCCAGGGCGGGAAGGAGTTAACAGCTTGCATTTATGTGCCTGTAAGTGGCCTGTAATCTGGCTGGGCCATCACAGTTCTGGGCTGTCTGGGATCCCCCTGAACAAGATACCAGTGCTGGCCCTTTGCACCTACATCCTGCTTTGGGGGGCACTTTGGCCAGAGTTTCACCCCCACGTTTGGTATCCTCACCCCACCATTGCTGTCTCCTGGCTGATTCACTGTTTTCCTTTGTAGATTCAAAATGAAAGAAGGTCAGGAGATCTGTGCCGAGCCTGACAAGCCCTGGGTGAAAGAATACCAGAAATTTCTCAGCTTGGCTCGTAAAGTCTGAGGGCCACTGGGAGACGAGCCAGGAGCTCGCAGCTCGCTTGCTGTGCACGTCTCGTGGCACAAGGGAATCCGCTTTAGCTTCATCTAGAAAGCATGTTCCTGTTTCACAACTGCAATTATATAATCACCCTCAGCTGTGCTGAACGCTGGTTAATAGCTGTGGTTATCCTGACATGGTCCCTTGAGAGACCAGAGGGACAGGAGCCCTGAAACGGGGAGGGGGCTGTTGTCCCAGATGTTAGTCCCATGATGGAATTCATCTAGTAGCAACCTCTAGGAGCAAAATGTTCTTCACTCAAGGGGTTTCCACTGCCTCTCTTTACCCCTCTGTGGAGCGACCTTCCTGAGGTTTCAGCTACAAAGCACCTTCTGCTGAGATGTCCCCGCCCACCGTGATTGCCTGATTTGCTTGTTAGCATCAATAAAAATCCCAACTGCATAAGCAGCAGTAGAGTCTGTTGGTCTGGTTATGGCTCATTAAAAGCCATCCTCCTCACGTGCTATTCAGGCCTCGGTCCCACAAACAGGGCAGCAGCTTCTGAAGGGCTCGGGACACCCCGGGGGAACTGGGTTGCTAGTGTGCAGCCCCAGTGAGCAGAAATAACCAAGGCAGCTGTGTGTCCAGCTGCTATTGCCTCCGTGCCCCTAAACTAGAGAGGAAAAATCCCTCCAGGTGCTCCTGTGAGGCAGGGAAGCAAGAACGTAAGAAAAGACGTGTGGTTAGGCCAGCTATCGCCACATCCGTAGGGCGTCTGGCCTCTCAAACTAGCCTAGACAAAGCAGACCATAGGGGAACAGACTAGAGGGGGTCTCACAACAAAATTTTTGGTGGCCTCAGAGTGTGGCTACCAACCCTTGCTGGTGGCCGCTCTGAGACTTTTTCCTAAAATACTTCATTAACTTTAGGAAAATCAAACAAATACGCAGATATACACAAATCATTGTCATTTATTTAAGTAGGGTTTTTTGAGGACTCGATAATAAAAACAATGCTGTGAAAAGTGATATTTGTATGTTTGTTAATATCACTTTTCTTAGCAAGCCCCAGGACAAATCAAGCCCTGGATGCCGGGGGAGGTTGGAGTGAAGGCAGTGGGGGCCAGGGGCAATGGCGGGATGGATGTGAGGCTGGGGGAGGCAGCAGGGGCCCAGATGGGGGGATGGATGGAGGATCAGTGGAGGCAGCAGGGGCCCGAGGCAATGTGGGGGGTTGAGCCCCACCACCGCGGAGCCGGAGGTCGGAGCCCGCTGCTATATAGATGGGGCCAGGAGTCAGCACCCAGGGCTGGCTCCCACCAGCTGGAGCCCAGGATCAGAACCCGAAGTCAGGGTCACATGGCCGGAGTTGGAGGTCAGCACCCGCTGCTGCATCCAGGGATCGATGCCCAAAGCCCCATGGCCAGGCTTCCAAAGTCCTGCAGCTGGAGCTTCCTGCCCAACCACCCCAGGGCTGAAGCCCAAGGCCCTCCTCCCCCAAGGTGGGTGGAGAACTCACCTTCCTCCTGCAGCGTTGTGCCCCACCTGTCTCCAGAGGTGGTTCAGGGCAGCGCATCCAGGAACAACAGGGAGGCACAGGCAGGGGCTGATTCTTTGCCCACCACCCCCATCAAACCTCTGGTGGCCACATTTGAGAAACGCTGGTGTGTTTTGCATGGTTTTAATTCAGCGACTCAAGAGTTCATAGTATTGCAACTGGAATGGAGACACATTGGCTGTGATTGTTCCCAGCCCGGAGCCCTCCATTGGCTTTGTGCGCAGAAAGCAGCCGGTTTCCCCCTGCCGAGGATTCCCCCATCACAGAGGAGTCCTTGGTGCATGCAGAGCTCCTACCTTACCCCCTGCTTCCCTGATAGAAGGGGAATGGCTGGAGAGACTGAATGCTGGCAGCTCCCAGCTAGCAGTGGTCCCTCAGGGCTTATTGCTGGCCACATAGACACCATCCCCAAAGCAGAACTGGCCCCAGGGGCAAGGAGCCACAACCGGCCTGTCAAGGTTCCTTCCCCACTCTGAAGGCTAGGGTTCAGATGTGGGGACCTGCATAAAAAACCTCCTAAGCTTATCTTTACCAGCTTAGGTCAAAACTTCCCCAAGGTACAAAATATTCCACCCTTTGTCCTTGGATTGGCCGCTACCACCACCAAACAAATACTGGTTACTGGGGAAGAGCTGTTTGGAAACGTCTTTCCCCCCAAAATACTTCCCAAAACCTTGCAGCCCACTTCCTGGACAAGGTTTGGTAAAAAGCCTCACCAATTTGCCTAGGTGACTACAGACCCAGACCCTTGGATCTTAAGAGCAATGAACAATCCTCCCAACGCTTGCACCCCCCCTTTCCTGGGAAATGTTGGATAAAAAGCCTCACCAATTTGCATAGGCGACCACAGACCCAAACCCTTGGATCTGAGAACAATGAAAAAGCATTCAGTTTTCTTACAAGAAGACTTTTAATAGAAATAGAAGTAAATAGAAGTAAAGAAATCACCTCTGTAAAATCAGGATGGTAGATATCTTACAGGGTAATTAGATTCAAAACATAGAAAATCCCTCTAGGCAAAACCTTACGTTACAAAAAAGACACACAGACAGAAATAGTTATTCTATTCAGCACAATTCTTTTCTCAGCCATTTAAAGAAATCATAATCTAACACGTACCTAGCTAGATTACTTACTAAAAGTTCTAAGACTCCATTCCTGGTCTATCCCCGGCAAAAGCAGCATACAGACAGACACAGACCCTTTGTTTCTCTCCCTCCTCCCAGCTTTTGAAAGTATCTTGTCTCCTCATTGGTCATTTTGGTCAGGTGCCAGCGAGGTTACCTTTAGCTTCTTAACCCTTTACAGGTGAGAGGAGCTTTCCCCTGGCCAGGAGGGATTTCAAAGGGGTTTACCCTTCCCTTTATATTTATGACACGGCCCCCATTGTAGGCTGTATCTGAGTATCTGGGCCTCACATGCCTCCTGCATTGTCACTGCCTGGAAGCAACTGGAACAGACCAAATGCTGGACCTGCGGGGTCTGATTCAGCCAGGGTGTGTTCTGGCCTCCCCCAGCCTTCCCTACCCGGCCCTCCATGCAATTTCTGTACCCAATGCCACATCGGTACCCTAGGGCCAAAAAGTTTGCCCACCCCTGGACTAGCTGCTTTGCTCCTTGCAATCCTTTACCCCGCTGCTTTGCTCCTTGCAATCGTGGTAAAACACCACCAAGCCGATGCTCTGTCAGCGCTGAGTCTGGGCTATCTGCTGGCCAAATCCAAAGGGGTTGGCTTGCGTCAGGATCAGGGATTAGGTATACCAGGCACTTTACGGCTGCTTGCTAGCCCCTTGGTGCCTGGCGCGGGGCAGTGCCCTGAGCTAGGAGATTGCTTGCCTCAGTCAGCTTCCGGCAGTGTCTATAAACGACCGAGCACTAACCCTGCCCTGGAAATAAGCCAGGGATTTGGAGAACAAAGCAAAACATGCAGCAACTTGGCTCTAGGCAATTTAGTGGCCTCTGAGGGAAGACGACGCAGCTGGTGTGTGCTGAACGAGAAGGAGGCATCTGCTGGGATTCCCTGCACAAATGCTTAATTCCATGTAAACACAGAAAGAGGATTCCAAATAATTCAGCGATCCGCACTCTCAGCCTCTCCCAGGTGGCTGCATTCTTCCAGCCAGAAGGCTGAGAGCATACCCCTGAAACCCAGCACTGAGAAAGGATCCTCAGAGACTCCCTGGGTGCACAGCTGTCCCTGGGGTATGACAGCGAGCATAGCTTCCCCAGGGCTGTTGGCTGTTGGGGGATAGAGTGAAACCACGGGTTGGAATGACCAGGGCGGGGCAGGCAGGGGGATAGGATCCTGGAGCACCATTACAGCCTGGCCTTCCTCCCGGATGCTAGTGCTTTAAGGAGCATGCGGCACTGTGCCTGAAGGCAGCTTCTTCTTCTGCAGGGGCTGGGTGAGTTGGGGGGCCTGCGATCCCTCCAGAGGATCACATGGCTTCCCTGCAGCTCGCAGGCATGAAGCTCTGGAGAAAGCTTCTGGTGCCAGAAAATCTTCCTCGTAAACAGGGGCATTTAAGGCTTTGGTGCTGTGTGAGCCAAACAGCTGGGGAGAGTGAAGGGTTTAGGTATCAAGACAGGTGGTTTCCCCCTGTGGGCTTGTTGACGTCATTCGCGGCAATGATGGAGCCTCTCTAAGCTCTCTGAGAGCTCCCATCTAGCTGGCAAGGCCCAGTAGCCCCTGCCTCCCCTTAACCACTATTCCCAGGCCAGCAAGATATTTCTCCCTAGGCTTATTGATGAACATAAGAACAGCCAGGCTGGGTCAGAGCAACGGTCCATCTAGCCCAGGGTCTTGTCTTCCGAATGGCTAACAGGCCAGATGCTTCAGAGGGAATGAACAGAACAAGCAATCATGGCGTGATCCATCCCCTGAGGTCTGCTCCCAGCTTCTGGCAAACAGAGGCTAGGGACACTCAGAGCATAATATCATAATGCTTCTGGGGGGCATTATGATATTTTCTGTCTTATTATCTATCCCTTTCCTAATGGTTCCTAATGTTCTGTTTGCTCTTTTGACTGCTGCTGCACACTGAGTGGCTGTTTTCAGAGAACTATCCATAGTGACTCCAAGAACTTTCTTGAGTGGTAACAGCTAATTTAGACCCCATCATTTTATATGTGTAGTTGGGATTATCTTTTCCAATGTGCATTACTTTGCATTTATCAACACTGAATTTCATCTGCCATTTTGTCGTCCAGTGACCCACTTTTGTGAGTTCCCTTTGTAACTCTTTATAACAGCTTTGGACCTAACTAGCTTGAGTAAATTTGTATTATCAGTAAACATTGCCACCTGTCTGTTTGCCCCTTTTTCCAGATCATTTATGAATATGTTGAACAGCACAGGCCACGGTTCAGACCCTGGAGGACCCTGGTAGTAACCTGTCTCCATTGTGAAAACTGACCATTTATTCCTACCCTTTGTTTCCTGTCTTTTAACTAATTACTGATCCACGAAAGGACCTTCCCTTGTATCCCATGACAGCTTACTTTGCTTAAGAACCTTTGGGTTGGACCTTGTCAAAGGCTTTCTGTAAGTCTAAGTACACTATATCAACTGGATCACTCTTGCCCACGTGCTTGTTGTCCCCCTCAAAGAATTCTAATAGATTGGTGAGGCATGACCACTTTACAAAAGCCGTGTTGACTCTTCCCCAACATATTGTGTTCATCTATGTGTTGGATACTTCTGGTCTTTACTATAGTTTCAACCAATTTTACTGGTACTGAAGTTAGGCTTACTGGCCAGTAATTGCCAGGATCACCTCTGGAGTCTTTTTCAAAAATCTGGGTTACGTTAGCTGTCCTCCAGTCATCCAGTATGGAGGCTGATTTAAGCAATAGGTTACATACTACAGTTAGCGATTTTTCAGTTTCACATTTGAGTTCCTTAAGACCTTTTGTGTGAACACCAGCTGGACCTAGTGACTCATTACCTTTTAATTTATCAATTTGTTCCAAAACCTCCTCTAATGACACCCCAGTCAGGGACAGTTCCTGCGATTTGTCATCTGAAAAGAATGGCTCAGATGTGGAAATCTCCATCGCATCCTCTGCAGTGAAGATCAGTGCAAATAATTTGTTAAGTTTTTCCGCAGCAGCCTTTTCTTCTTTGAGTTCTCTGTTAGCACCTCAATAGTCCAGTGGTCCTCCTGACTGACAGACTTCCTGCTTCTGATGTGCTAAAAAAACATTGGTGTAAGTTTTTGTATATGTTGCTAGTTGCTTTCAAATTCTTTTTCAGCCTGGTTTGTCAGATTTTATGCTCCTTTCTAATTTCCTCACTAGGATTTGTCTTCCAATTTTTAAAAGAAGTCTTTTTTTCTCTAACTACCTCTTTGACTCTGTTATTTAGCCATGGTGATTTTTTTTTTTTTTTGGTCCTGTGTGCTGTTTTTTGGAGGTATATGTTTAGTTTGAGCCTCTAGTATGCTGTTTTTAAATACTTCCAAAGCAGTTTGCAGGCATGTCACTCCTGTGACTGTTCCTTTTAGTTTCCACTTAACTGGCCTCCTCGTTTTTGTGTAGTTCTCCTTTTTGAAGTTAAATGCTACTGGGGTGGGTTTCTTTGGTATTTTCCCCTCTACAGTCATGTTAAATTTAATTACATTATGGTAGCCATTACCAAGAGGTCCAGTTATATTCACCCCTTGGACCGGATCCTGTTCTCCACTTTGGACTAAATCAAGAATTGCCCCTCCCTTGTGGGTTCCAGGTCCTGCTGCTCCAAGAAGCAGTCGTAAATGGTGTCTAAAAATTTTATCTCTGCTTCCTGTCCTGAGGTGAAGTGTACCCAGTCAATGTGGGGATAATTGAAGTCCTCTATTATTACTGGATCTTCTGGTTTTGTAGCCTCTCTAGTCTCCCTGAGCATTTTACAATCACCGTCACCATCCTGGTCAGTATTTCCTTACTGCTATACTCTTTATTATTCAAGCATGCAATTTCTATCCATACAGATTCCATGATACAATTTGTTTCATTTAAGATTTTTACTATATTTGACTCTCTGCTTTCTTTCACGTATTGGGCCGCCCCGCACCAGCGTGACCTACTCTGTCATTCTGATATATTTTGTACCTTCGTATTACTGTGTCCTGTTATCATCGTTCCACCAAGTTTCTGAGAGGCCTATTATATCAATATCCTCATTTAATATGAGGCACTCTAGTTCACCCATCTCATTATTTAGACTTCTAGCATTTATATATAAGCACTTTAAAAACTTGTCACTTTTTAGCGGTCTGCCATTACATGATGTAATTGAATGGAACTCTTTTTCATTTGACTGTTTCTCATCAGATCCTACCTGTATTTTATCATCTTCCATCCTCTCCTCCTTACTAGGACATAGAGAATCCCCATTAATAGATCCTCCCCTAAGGGATGCCTCTGTCTGAATTGTATGCTCCCCTGAACCTGTCGGCTGTCTCCCAGCCCTGAGTTTAAAAACTCCTCTCTATACCTTTTTAATTTTACACACCAGCAATCTGGTTCTGTTTTGGGTTGGGTGGAGCCCATCCTTCCTCTAAAGATTCCTCTTTTCCCAGAAGGTTCCCCAGTTCCTAATAACTCTAAACCCCTCTTCCCCACACCATGGTCTTATCCCCGCATTGAGACCCTGCAGTTCTACCTCTCTAACCAGCTCTGCACATGGACCTGGAGGCATTTCAGAGAATGCCACCATGGAGGTCCTGGATCTCTTACCTAGCAGCCTAAATTCGGCCTCCAGGACCTCTCTCCTATCTTTCCCTATGTCACTTGTACCTACACATACCAGGACAATCAGCCCCTCCCCAGCACTGCACGTAAGTCTATCTAGATGTCTTGAGAGGTCCACAACCTTGGCACCCGGCAGTCAAGTCACCATGCGGTTCTCCCAGTTATTACAAATCCAGCTATCTATATTTCTAATAATCAAATCCCCCATGTGTATTAACTGTCTTTTCCTAATTACTAGGGTCCCCTCCCCCTGGAAGGGTATCCTCAGGGCCAGAGGACACCATGACATCATCTGGAAGGAGGGTCCCACCTATGGGATTGTTTCCCTCCATTCCAGCGTGATGTTCTCCTTCCCTGAGACTTTCATCCTCCTCAACAGCACAGAGGCTGTCAGACTGGGGTGGGATCTGCTCTACTGTGCCCTGGAAAGTCTCATCTATGTACCTGTCTGTCTCCCTTCGCCCCTCCTGTTCAGCCACCCTGGTCTCAACAGCCCATGCTCGATCTCTGAGGGCCAGGAACTGCTTGCACCAAATGAACACATACAACACCTGCCCACGAGGCAGGTAATCAGATATGCTGCATTCAGTGCGATAAACTGGACAGCCCCAACTCTGCTGCTGGACTTCTGCCTGCATTAGTTTTACTCTTGCAAGGTTTGTTTGGGGAGTGGGTGGCTATTGGCCTAAGTTTAGCATATGTTTATTAGGTGTATCTGGCTCTTCCTCTCCCTTGCAAAACTCCCCTGTTTACTGCTCCTGTTCATTACCCCCTCTGGTCACTTAGGAGCTGGCTTTTTAAATCCCTGTTCACCCCAAGATAGCCCCATCCCGTTGTCTAGCCCCCAATCCTAAAGGGATGAGGGATCCCAGGTTGGCAGGCTAGACCCTTAGTAGGAAGACCTCAGCCTAGCCCAGCAGGCACTAGGCTCAGCACACAGCCCCCAACAGGGCCAGCCTTAGGGGTGGGTGATGTGGGTGACCACCCAGGGCACCATGGTCAGGGGGGCACCATCCCAGTGCCACAAGCTGGTGGGCCTGGACTGCCGGAGTGGGGGTGAGTGTGGGCGAGCCCAGGGCTGCAGCCTGGCCATTTATTCTAGTTCAAACAAGCAAGTGACTCATGCCCCAGGTTGCAGAGGAAGGCAAAAAAAAAACCCCTCAAGGTCTCTGCCAGTCTGACCTGGGGGGAAATTCCTTCCCAACCCCAAATATGGTGATCAGTTAGACCCTGAGCATGTGGGTGAGACTCACCAGCCAGACATCTGGGAAAGAGTCCTCTGTAGTAACTCAGAGCCCTCTCCATCTAGTGTCGCACCACCGGACATTGGAGATATTTGCTGGTAGCAGTCACGGATCGGCTACACGCCATTGTAGGACATCTCATCATCCCATCCCCTCCGTAAACTTATCATGCTCAGTCATTAGCACTTGACTCAGTATGCTGGTAGACTTCTATTGTAAGACACACACTACTCAATAGTCCTGGAAGAAGAGAAGTGTCTCCCATCTCCTGTCTCAAGACACGCTATCGTTGTGGGACCTGCCTCTAACGACAAGAACATAATTGGTGGCATATATACACAACTCCTCACACATTTTCATAAGAACATAAGAATGGCCCTACTGGGTCAGACCAAAGGTCTATCTAGCCCAGTGTCCTGTCTTCTGACAGTGGCCAATGCCAGGTGCCCCAGAGGGAATGAAAAGAATAGGTCATCATCACGTGAGCCATTCCCTGTCACTCATTCCCAGCTTCTGGCAAATAGAGGCTAGGGACACCATTTCTGCCCATCCTGGCTAATAGCGATTGATGGATCTATCCACCATGAATTTATCTCAGTCTTTTTTTAACCCTGTTTATGGTCTTGGCCTTCACAACATCCTAGGGTGACCAGATGTCCCGATTTTATTGGGACAGTCCTGATTTTGGGGTCTTTTTCTTATATGGGCTCCTATTACCCGCCACCCCCGTTCCGATTTTTCACACTTGCTGTCTGGTCTCCCTACAACATCCTCTGGCAAGGAGTTCCACAGGTTGACTGTGCGTTGTGTGAAGAAGCTTTAACAAAGCTTTTGATACAGTCTCCCACAGTATTCTTGCCAGCAAGTTAAAGAAGTGTAGGCTGGATGAATGGACTATAAGGTGGATAGAAAGCTGGCTAGATTGTCGGGCTCAATGGGTAGTGATCAATGGCTCCATGTCTAGTTGACAGCCGATATCAAGCGGAGTGCCCCAAGGGTCAGTCCTGGGGCCAGTTTTGTTCAATATCTTTATTAATGATCTGGAGGATGGCATGGACTGCACCCTCAGCAAGTTTGCAGATGACACTAAACTGGGAGGAGAGGTAGATACGCTAGAAGGTAGGGATAGGATACAGAGGGACCTAGACAAATTGGAGGATTGGGTCAAAAGAAATCTGATGAGGTTCAACATGGACAAGTGCAGAGTCCTGCACTTAGGACAGAAGATCCCATGCACCGCTACAGACTAGGGACCGAGTGGCTAGGCAAAGTTCTGAAGAAAAGGACGTAGAGGTTACAGTAGACGAGAAGCTGGATAGGAGTCAACAGTGTGCCCTTGATGCCAAGAAGGCTAACAGCATTTTGGGCTGTATAAGTAGGAGCATTGCCAGCAGATCGAAGGACGTGATCATTCCCCTCTATTCGGCATTGGTGAGGCCTCATCTGGAGTACTGTGTCCAGTTTTGGGGCCCCACTACAGAAGGGATGTGGACAAATTGGAAAGAGTCCAGTGGAGGGCAATGAAAATGATCAGGGGGCTGGAGCACATAACTTATGAGAAGAGGCTGAGGGAACTGGGATTGTTTAGTCTGCAGAAGAGAAGAATGAGGGGGGATTTGATAGCTGCTTTCAACTACCTGAAAGGGGGTTCCAAAGAGGATGGATCTAGACTGTTCTCAGTGGTGGCAGATGACAGAACCAGGAGTAATGGTCTCAAGTTACAGTGGGGGAGGTTTAGGTTGGATATTAGGAGAAACTTTTTCACTAGGAGGGTGGTGAAGCACTGGAATGGGTTCCCTAGGGAGGTTGTGGAATCTCCTTCCTTAGAAGTTTTTAAGGTCAGGCTTGACAAAGCCCTGGCTGGGATGATTTAGTTGGGGTTGGTCCTGCTTTGAGCAGGGGGTTGGACTAGATGACCTCCTGAGGTCCCTTCCACCCCTGATATTCTATGATTCTATGAAGAAATACTTCCTTTTATTTGTTTTAAACCTGCTGCCTATTCATTTCATTGGGTGACCCCTAGTTCTTGTGTTATGAGAAGTAGTAAACAACACTTCCTTATCTACTTTCTCTGCACCAGTCATGGTTTTATAGACCTCAATCATATCTCCCCTTAGCCGTCTCTTATATCCGTGCATATATTTCACAATAATTATGGTTAAGACTAAGATTTTGTCATGGTTATTTTTAGCAAAAGTCAAGGACAGGTCACGGGCAATAAACAAAAATTCACAGGAGCCATGACCTGTCCATGACTTTTACTAAACATAATGCGGGGTGAGAGGGCTGCAGGGGGCCGGGGCAGGAATGAGAGCTGGAGCCTCATAGGCGGCCCTTTCGGCCCCAGCCCAACCATCATGGGGGCAACAAAGCCGTAGCTCAAGCCCCTACTGCAGCCATGGGGGGGGCGGGCACACAGCAGCGGCTCCGGGTGAAGCCACGTGGGGAAGGGGGGGCAGAGGCACACAGCCCAGGCTCTAGCTGCAGCCACAGAGAGCAAGGGGTCCTGGATCCGGCCCTGAGTGAAGCCGCAGGAGGAGTGGGAGGTGCACAGCCCCGACTCCAGCCACAGCCACAGGTTGGGGACGCACAGCCCCCGGCTCTGCCCCGGATGCTGACAGCTGAAGCCAAAGTCATGGAGGGCCAGTAAAGACTTCCATCGCATCGGGGACCAAATTGTGCCCTTAATTATGGTCACGTGACACAGACGTTCATTAGAGACCTTATATGACAGTTCATTTTTTGGTGAGCCCCGGAGATCCCTGTGTCTATCTACATCCCTGAATTTTAAAAATTGAAAATAGATCAGCATTCAAAAGTTATCGCAGTGCAGATGGCCAGACAAGGCGAGAAATACTCAGTGTTGGGTCTCGCTTTGCCACGCCAACAGAGAAGACATTTACCAGGCAATATGGAAGGACCCCAGGGAAGCCCCGTAGACAAGAGAAGGTCTTAGTGTGAAGAACAAGGGTGAGTGTGCGTTAGTGTGTGTGTAGGGGGCAGGGTGTGAACAGAGGAACAAACTCAGGGAAATCCCGAAGTCCAGAGGCTACGACAGTTTGTCCATTGCTGGGAGTGGGGCGGGGCCCCTATGAGCTCCATGGATCCTGGGATGTTCCTGGGGCTGCGAATAGGGGTTCATGGATTTTTGCTAGTTGCCCTGGGAGGCCAGAGAAACAATCGCATGAGAGATCATAAAGGAGAGAGCTAAATGCTGAAGCTGCCCAGGCTAGGGGGAGGTGGGAGCTTGAGTTGGCTGCGGGAGTTGGCTGGCAGGAATGGCACCAGAGAGTGAGAGCTTGGAGTGTTTAAGGGTCTGTCTACAGAGCAATCGGGAGGGGCGATCACAGCACGCCTAGACGTGCCTGAGCTAGGCTTGAATGAGCTGGCATGCCAAACGCCGCAGCCCTAGCCAGCCACGTACAATCCTGCTGGGGATCTTCGGTTCTCCTTTGGGCGGCCAGCCCCTGCCACAGCTGGGGTATCTGTAGATCCACAGCACAGACCTCTACCACTTCAGCTAATGGAGTGACTGGTAGCAGTAGAAGACTGTTATCTTCCATGGGGGCCTGGTGCTAGAGTGCGATGGAGACACACACTTTGCCAGAGGGTTTCACAGCTATTTGCTGAGTGCAGAGGGATGGTGCGATGCAGGACTCCTGGGTTCAATTACGGGTTCTGCAAAGGAGAGTGTGACTCTTCTGCTCCTGCCACACAGCCTGTCCCTGAAACTTTCTACTCTGATCCCTGTCACCCCAGCTTCTGCTCCTCTCCCCTCCTACCTATGGCATCTCACGGCAGGCCACTGACCTCTGGCAGAGGGGAGCTGGGCTTGTTCACTGACAGATGGCACCAGACATTTCAGCCTTCCCAGGCCTACCCCAGAGCTGCCTCCCAAATCTGAGATATTCTTTCCCTTCCTCTGCCAGGGCCACCTCTGGCAAGAGCAGGAAGGCTGGGTGCGGGGCTCAGAGCTGGGAAGGGAGAACTCACCTCCCATCAGTTCTATGACTGGGATCCTATTCCAGCTTCAGCCAAACGTAAGTGGGGGGAATTCTTTCTGGAGACACACCATGGTGGCATGGCCCATCCTTGGTCTCCATAGTGACACCATAGTCACTTGGCTCACCTGTGGGTCTCCATAGTGACACCATGGCGACCTGGCCCATCTGTGGGTCTCCATAGTGACAACATACTGACATGGCCATTCCTTGTCCAGGAAATGGGGGCATTTCCTACTCACAGAAGCAGAAGCAATGGGTCACGTTGGAAAACACTGGACTTTATTGTATCTGCAAAGAATGACAGTGGTGTTGGCAGGGGGTTGCTTCCCCATCACACAGTCACTGGGGGACAAAGGACACAGAAGGGATGGAGAAGTGGGAGGGGTTCTCCTTAAATAAACAGAGCTAGAAAAATAGCTTCTCTAAACCATGCACTGATGCACATCAGTCCATGTCAATAATGTGGAGCATCACACGGAGTTCTTGTCCAGCTGCTTCTGTCTCAGCTGTGCAGTCTGGGCGTCTTTATGTGGTTTTTCTTGCTTTCCTTGACATGTGGCCAGCGATATCTTACTGGGGTCAACACAGACTTCCTTCCCCTGTGTGAGCGTCACTCTGTGTGGAGAAAGAGAGAGAGAGAGAGAGATGAGCCCGGCTCCCTTACCAAATGCAAGGTGACGCCCAGACTGATGCCAGCTCCCACGGCAGGGCAGTGACTGGGAGAGCGCTGGGAACCAAGGCACTTGTCCCTGAAGCGGTCTGGTTCCGGAGTGAAATCGGTTCTCTTGAACGCAGGAGGCTGACAGAGCTGCCTGGGCCCAGGCCCGGTGCTGTGGGGCTGCTGCTGTGGGCATTTGCCTCCCCCAGCAACAACACAGCTCAGTCGGACATGCAACAGCTTGTGCTGCTGCAATCGGTGCCCCCCACGCAGACCGGTCAATACACCAGGACCGTGGGCTGCCACCCTGCCAGCTTGGAATAGGAGCCCCACCAGCTTGGTCAACGCACTGCTGCCCTCGGCTGCCTATCCCCTGCCAGCCCAATTCCACCCCCCACCCCCAGCTCTGCCAACACCTTTCGCTCCTGAGCTACAGCCCCCACCCTGCTCCTGGAACCAGAGCCCCCACAGGCCTCGGCTTGTGCAGCTTGAGCCTGCTGAGCTGGGCTCCCGGCTAGCCCAGAGCGGGGGAAGCACACGCAGTCCTTCTAGTGCCTCTCTGACTCCTACAGCCCCGAACCCCAGTTAGCCAGGCTGTGTCATCTGCCAGCAGCGCTGCCTGGTGACACCCGCCCCTTAGCAACGGTGCGATTGCCCCTTTCCACTTTCCTTTTGTAACTGAGCCCCAGTGAGTCAGGCTGACGGCCCTGAGAACCCCCTGTTTGTTTACTTGATCATTTGCAACACAGGCCGTTCAGGCGCACCATAAAAATACAAAGACATCCCGTCCCACGAGGCACTTTGTTCCTGTCGGGAGACAGTTGGTCACCTACAGTTCCTGACTCCATGTCTGTAAAAGTGCCACCGAATAGTGACAGGTTTCAGAGCAGCAGCCGCGTTAGTCTGTAGCCGCAAAAGGACCAGGAGGACTTGTGGCACCTTAGAGACTGACCAGGCCATTAGAGCACAAGCTCTCGTGTGCTACAGACCACTGCAGCGGATGTGATGAGGGTGCCGCAAGTCCCACGAGTTGCCACAAGTCCTCCTCTTCTTCTTGCAGAATATTTCGGACCGAGGTTTCAGCATTAGAGGACGTCGTTACAGCAGCTGAGACTGGATCTCGGCTACAGAGTAGCGAGGCGGTAAAGACCATGGAGTGGGAGAGGACATTACTGGGGTTGCATATCAAAGGGAAAAGCACGTGGCGGCATTTTATTTGCCTGTATTTGGCCCCAGGATGAGACAGACACGGCGAGCCCGTGTGTGGGACGCCCCGGGGTACTCACATCACGGCCTGGCGGGAGCAGTTAGGACCTGTGGGTCTGCAACTTCTGATGTGTTTTGGAGAAATTCTTCTGGGAACAAAATTATCTTTCATGCAGCATGTGTTGCTCTGGCTGACGACTGGGGAGAAAAAGGGAAAGGGAATTAGTTCTCCTTCCCTCAGGAACAAGGAAGCGCTGACTGGAGAGAATTTCTTACACTGACTAGTTCTGTTCTCATTAACAGCCACCCCCCCTTTCTGGAGGCAGGTGGGAATTCTTGGATGCTCCCCCGGCTCCCCCGTAATCGGGTTAATGGTTGTTGTTCTGCCCTCCACTGGCACAAGAAATGGACGATTCTCCTCTTCTGCCACTGAGTGATCTGGGTTGTCCCTTTGCTGCTCGATATCTGAGCTCTGGAGCAGGCAGCTCTCAGCCTCCAGATCACAAAGCCTTATCCCCATTTCACAGATGGAACCTGAGGCCCAGGAAGAGTCCGGCTCAGATTTCCAAAGCTTCCTAGGGGATTTTGGTGCAATTGCCATGGGATTTTGGAAGCCAAACCCCTCAGGCAGCTTTGGAAATCCAGCCTCAGTGACGGAGACTGGACTTGTACCCACATCTCCTGAGTCCCAGCGCAGGGCCCACCCACACCCCTTCCTTCCTCTGCTTCACCCACTGCCCTTCCAAAGCTCCCGGACCCTAACGCCGGTGCTGGAAATGGCTGGGCTGGAGGCGTCTGGCAAGGCAGGGCTCTGTAGAGTAAGGACAGGGGTGGATCCGCTACTTACAGGAATCGCAGTGGGCTTCAGTCCAGAGAGCGGCAAGGAGCAGCGTTGTCAGGGCTAAGGAGGTGACCTTCATTTCCAGGCAGGTTCTCTCGGCTCCCGCTGCAGCAGAGGCAGGTTGCTCCACAGTGGGGTGGCCGAGAAGGGTCTGGCTTCCCCCTCGCCTGCCTCTGTATTTTATAGCCCTCAGCAGGGATTTCCATGGCTGCGGTGGCGAGTGCGTGGAGGTGGGGAAGGGGATGGAAGGGAATAGTTATTAATAAATGATACTGAAGGAATGGAATCTACCTCTCCCCCACACATGTACCAGTGGCCAGAGGGGACAGAACAGGAGCTGGAAAGTCTCTTGCTGATTTACAGATAAGGAGCCAGCCCTGCACATGCTCACGGGGGAGGGGCGGGCTGTGGATTTTAAGTTTAAATTTAGTCATTTGCAAACCACACAGGATGACACACGATTCTCTGCCCCTGTGTTTGCTGAAGTCCTGCACTGAGTCTCTTTCAAACCCAGCCAGTGACACCAGCCGGCGAGCCCTGGAAAGGAGACAAGATCAGGCCCATCTCGTGCAGATGGGACGGTGGGGTTGGATGGGCTTCAGTGGAGGTTAAACTCTCTCCGCACATTTTGTGTGCTTTGCTACGCAGGAATCAACGGTAATAGCAGAGTGCCCCAGTCCTGGGTGGGCCTCCTCCACGCGGCTCCCCTTGCAGATGGCAGTGCTGACCTGCTTTCACACCTGGGGAACTGCAGCACCAGAGACCCTGGGGGACTTGTCCAAGCTCTGGTGGGAAGGCTTTGGCTGAGCTGGGAGTAGGATCAGACCCCTTGAGTCACACCCCAGTGCCTTCCCCCTTTGCCATCCTTTCCCCCCAAGCTGCTCCCCGCTCATCATGCGCCCCAAGAGCTGGGCTTGTGATGCAGTTGAGCAACCCCCCTAAACCAACCCATTTCAGGGGGAATCCCACCCTGATGAGAAGGTTTCTCCATGTACCGTAGTAACCGGGTAGCAACGTGCCCATTGCACAGCGAGTGACATTCAAGGCCTTAGGGGCTGATTTCCAGCCTGTGGCACATTAGCAGCAGGACTAGAATTAGTGGCGCAGGTAGGGATCATTGAATAATTTCACACATTGTAAGGCCAGAAGGGACCATATGATAATCTAGTCTGACCTCCTGTACAACACAGGCTGGAGAATTTCACCCATTTCCCCCTGTATGGAGCCTAACAGCTTGTGTTTGGCTAAAGCATCTCTGTCAGACAGGTCTCTGGGCTTGGTCTGAAAACACCCAGGGATGGAGATTCCATCACGTCCCTTGGGATTTTGTTCTAATGGTTGATTACCCTCCCTGTGGAAAATGTGGCCCTGATTTCTTACTGGGATTTGTCTGGTTTCAGCCTGCAGCCGTTGGTCATCGTTCTGCCTTTCTCCACTGGGTTAAAGAGCACTTTATTGCCCGGTATATTCTCCCCACAAAGGTGCTGGTACCCAGTCCCCAAGTCACCCCTTGCTCTTCTCTCTGAGAAGCTAACTAGACTGATTTCTTTCAGTCACTCTTTGAAAGGTATTTTTTCCAGCCCTCGACTGATTCTTGCGGCTCTTCCCTCCACGTGCTCCAGTTTTTCCCACATCCCTTTTGAAATGCAGATACCAGACCTGGGTGCATCTGTCAATACGTGGAAAATCTTAAGCGGAAACCGGACCTGGGCAAGGCCTTCGAGTTGCCATGCAAGTGGGATGCCAGCAACCACTTCCTCCCCGGGGGCAGCTTCACCCGATTTGCCTACTGGAGGTTCATCCACAAGGCCCAGCTCAACTGCGTCCCGCTGAATGGAGCCATCCACACAGAATCAGGACAAGTGATGGAGGAAGTGCGGCTATGCCAGTGAGACACTACCCGTGTAGCTGCAAACCCCATTCCAGAGTCTGGCAGCCGAGACACAATACCACAATACCACAATATCATCTAGTCCAACCCCCTGCTCAAAGCAGGACCAACACCAACTAAATCATCCCAGCCAGGGCTTTGTCAAGCAGGGCCTTAAAAACCTCTAAGGATGGAGATTCCACCACCTCCCTAGGAACCCATTCCAGTGCTTCACCACCCTCCGAGTGAAATAGTGTTTCCTAATATCCAACCTAGACCTCCCCCACTGCAACTTGAGACCATTGCTCCTGGTTCTTTCATCTGCTACCACTGAGAACAGCCGAGCTCCGTCCTCTTTGGAACCCCCCTTCAGGTAGTTGAAGGCTGCTATCAAATCCCCGCCTCACTCTTCTCTTCTGCAGACTAAATAACCCCAGTTTCCTTAGCCTCTCCTCGTAAGTCATGTGCCCTAGTCCCTTAATAATTTTCATTGCCCTCCGCTGGACTCTCTCCAATTTGTCCACTTCCTTTCTGTAGTGGGCGGGGTGTGTGTGTGTGAACTGGACACAATACTCCAGATGTGGCCTCCCCAGTGCCGAATAGAGGTGAATAATCACTTCCCTTGATCTGCTGGCAATGCTCCTACTAATGCAGCCCAATATGCCGTTAGCCTTCTTGGAAACAAGGGCACACTGCTGACTCATATCACGTTTCTAATTCACTGTAATCCCCAGGTCCTTTTCTGCAGAACTGCCGCCTAGCCAGTCGGTCCCCAGCCTGTAGCAGTTTCTTCATGGGATTCTTCCATCCTAAGTGCAGGATTCTGCACTTGTCCGTGTTGAATCTCATTAGATTTCTTTTGGCCCAAACCTCCAATTTGTTTAGGTCACTCTGGACCCCAACCCAACCCTCCAGTGTATCCACCTCTCCCCCAAGCTTAGTGTCATCCACAAACTTGCTGAGGGTGCAATTCATCCCATCATCCAGATCATTAATGAAGATGTTGAACAAAACTGGCCCCAGGACCGACCCCTGAGGGACTCCATTTGATACTGGCTACCAACTAGACATGGAGCCATTGATCACTACCCGTTGAGCCCGACGATCTAGCCAGCTTTCTATCCACCTTATTATCCATTCATCCAGCCCCTACTTCTTTAACTTGCTGGCAAGGTTCATCAATCTCAAAAGACCTGACAGATCTTTCCCAATAATCGCACTGATGCCAATTCTTTAGTAACTAAAACTAAAGGTTTAATAATAAAAAGGAAAAGAGAAGAGAGTTGCAAATGGTTAAAAGATCAATATACATACCAATGAGTTCCAGTGTTCATAATTCAGGATTGCAGCAGTGGTGGATTAAATTGCTGGCTTGTAAAAGTCTCTCTGGAATCATCCCAAAAGGTCAGAATCCAAAGGCAGCTTAAATCTAAAGTCTGTTAAAGTTTTTCCATGCCTTTTCCAGGTTACAGGCAGTCCTCGGACTTACGACACAAGGGGTTCTTGGAAATCACGTCTTAAGTCAAAACATCATAACTCAGAACCGATTTTCCC
The DNA here is from genome assembly GCF_965140295.1 of Lepidochelys olivacea. Taxonomy (NCBI): domain Eukaryota; kingdom Metazoa; phylum Chordata; order Testudines; family Cheloniidae; genus Lepidochelys; species Lepidochelys olivacea. The sequence continues at coordinate 21,636,771 of NC_140427.1, forward strand.
ATAGGAACCAATGTTATATCTGGGTGACTGGTTCCTGAACCAAGGCCCAATACACTATTTTCACCAAAATAACCCAAATTTTTGTACTCAGTCAATTATAGAGGAGTAATATAGCTACATTAATGTATTTATATTGTAAATAGCAATCATGTTGACATAAACAAATCACATAATAAGATAACGATACATGAAGAGCTATAGTCCTTCGGCTTAGGACACCTTCTTCTGAGTCATGGGTAGGTCTAATTGGGTGGGGTTTTCAGGGGTTTTTGAGGTGATTTGGAAGGACTTAAACAAAGTATGCAAGGAAGTTTGGACAGATGTTCTCCTCTTTTCCTTGTAAATTTCTCTGGAGCAGCTGTACATGTTGGATATGCCCCTATTCACAGATGCACAGCGTTCAATATTGGCGTCATGTTCCTCAAACAGGGACACGGCAGCTTCCATACTTTGAAATGCCTCAGCCAACTTTTGTTGTCAAGACTTTACGAGGAGGAGTCTCTTCAACAGTTGGTGCATCTTCTTCTTCTTCTGCCCCTTTTTGCTGTTCCAAAGCAATGAGGTCCTCATTAGTTAATTCTTCAGAATGTGAGGCCAGCAACTCATCAACATCCTCTAGTGCAACATTTAAATTGAATTCTTTGCCCAATTCAACAACAGCTTTGGTCACCTCCTCAACAGTGTCTGTAAAGCCTTGGAAGTCAGACACAATATCAGGACACAATTCTCTCCAAACAGTATTCAAATTTGATTGTTTGACTTCATTCCGTGACTCACCAATATTCTTAACTGCATGGTAAATGTTGAAGACCTTCCAGAATTCCTTCAGGGTTGGTCCACCTTCCTTCTCGGTTGCCCTGATGGCCTGGGCAAACATGCTCCTAAGATAGTAGGCCTTGAAGGATGCAAATATCCCCTGGTCCATGGGTTGCAACAGTGAGGTGGTATTGGGGGGCAGAAACACCACTTTGACGTCAGGACACATGTCATCTAGGATGGTTGGATGACCAGGAGCATTGTCAAGGATTAACAATGCTTTAAATGCAAGACTATTTTTGCTGCAATAATCCCTGACACTTGGCACAAAATAATGATTAAACCAATCCTCAAAAATGTTCCTGATGACCCGTGCCTTAGGACTGGATTCCATATCACTGGGAGAAATGCCTTGGAATATCTCTTGGAAGCCCTGGGGTTTTCTGAACAAGCAAAAGTTTAAGTTTAAAGTCACCTGCAGCATTTGCACCGAGCGAAAGAGTGAACCTATCTTTAGCAGCTTTGTGCCCTGACACGGAGTTCTCCTCTTTGGGAATGTCAGTTCTTGACGGCATATTTTCCCCCAAAAGAGCCCAGTTTCATTAACATTCAAATCATGCTGAGCACAATCCCCTCCCACCCCCCACCCCCAATGATCTCAGCCAATGTCTCAGGAAAAACACGAGCTGTCTCTTCATCAGCACTGGCCGCTTCACCGGAAATCTTGATGTTATGCAAATTGGCCCTGGCTTTAAAACGCATCAACCAGCCCCTACTGGCATTAAAAGGCTCAGCATTGGAACTCTCCCCTGCGGTATGTTTAGATCATCATAAAGACTCCCGGCCTTCTCCTGAATTCTGCCTAAACTCACAGGAGCATGGTGTCGATTTTGATCCTCCAGCCAAACAATGAACAGTTTCTGAACCTGGGCAATAAGTCCAACACACTGATTAGTTTTCACAGTGGCTTGCATAGGAACTGAGCCCTTAACATGTTCCTGAAGTCGTACCTTGCCTTTCAGGATGGTCACAATGGTCGTTTGGGGGATATCAAAAGCTCTACAGATTTCAGTCGGTGTCTCACCTTTCCCAGACCTCTTAATTATTTCCATTTTTGTTTCCATAGTCATTGTTCTACTTTTCTTAGAGAAGAAACATCACTTGCATCAGATTTATGCTTTTCTGCCATTATTATTAAATTTTAAATCAATTTTAAAAACAGTTCGGAAGCACAAAGATTCAGCACGTAAAAATGGTGTTGGAACAGCAATTGAGCATCTTGAGTCAGGGAGATGGGCGGCGCAGAATATCGATGCGCACATCTGAACCTGTTCACTGGCGTGGCGTTGCGTCAGCTTGAGCACCGTAAAGTCGAAATCGACGTTGGAAAGTCAAAACTGGGTGTCAATTTATAAATGGTGTAAGTGCCGTTCGTCATAAGGCGAACGTCGTGAAGTCGAGGACTGCCTGTATTCCAAATAATTATTTGGAAGATCTCCATCTTATGACTTATACTTTCCTTGTTCAAAATTTAAGCAGACTAGAGATGAAAGGATCCGGCCCAAAGCTTTCCTTTATAATTCTTCTGGCCAGCTGACAAGCCTCCTCACAGAAATTGTCATAGCAGGGCTTTCCTGGGAAGATGAATAGGCAATGTGGACCTTTGCTTTGAAAGGTTTCAGAGTAACAGCCCTGTTAGTCTGTATTTGCAAAAAGAAAAGGAGGACTTGTGGCACCTTAGAGACTAACCAATTTATTTGAGCATGAGCTTTCATGAGCTACAGCTCACTTCACTTTCATGCTTTGAAACTAATCTGTTTCCTCTGCATACACAGGTAGCTAGTTATACTCATTCACATAAGGCAATTAGACGATCCTCCATTATAACTGAGATAGTTAAGATGAAGACAATATAGATAACATTATTAGTTTCCTGCAGTATCTCACATCTTTGATCTTAAGGTTACTTGGACACAGTCACACACATAATTAAGTCAATTAACTAATGCAAGGGAATTAACAGCTACAAGCTAATCTGGTGACACTGTTAAACTTTTAACAAGATATAGGTAAACACAGACAAATACATTAAGCATCTACCCTTTGATTCTTATCAATACAGAGTAAATGAGTTGAGGATTGATAGCTTAATTAACATTTCTTTGACATCCATACATAAGTGAGTCATCTTGATTACAATTGTTATGCCTCCTGTTAAGGTACAATGGGTACACACTGGTTGGCTGATCTGTCAGTGTCACAGCATCATCTAACTCTTTGTTTTTTGATAACAGAAATATTGTTGTTTTCACTAGACAGTATATTGATCTGTCAGGCTTTTCAAACTGGGGATCACGACTCCTCAGTGGGTTATTACGTGGCCAGCCAGGCAGGGGATGGGTGATGCTGCCTGGAGCTGCAGGCAGCCGAATGTGCCCTTGCAGAGCCAGAAGGCCAGACCCTGCGTCCCCCCTTCCTGTGGGCATGGTGGCCAGGGGCTGTATGGGCAGAGGAATCCCAAAGGCTCAGAAACTCCCCCCGTGCAGCCTGGCTTGGGTGGCCGGCGTGCGGAGTTAACAGTGTGCCCTTGTTTCCAAGAAGGCTAACGGCATATTGGGCTGCATTAGTAGGAGCATTGCCAGCAGATCAAGGGAAGTGATTATTCACCTCTATTCGGCACTGGGGAGGCCACATCTGGAGTATTGTGTCCAGTTCACACACACACACCCCGCCCACTACAGAAAGGAAGTGGACAAATTGGAGAGAGTCCAGCGGAGGGCAATGAAAATTATTAAGGGACTAGGGCACATGACTTACGAGGAGAGGCTAAGGAAACTGGGGTTATTTAGTCTGCAGAAGAGAAGAGTGAGGCGGGGATTTGATAGCAGCCTTCAACTACCTGAAGGGGGGTTCCAAAGAGGACGGAGCTCGGCTGTTCTCAGTGGTAGCAGATGAAAGAACCAGGAGCAATGGTCTCAAGTTGCAGTGGGGGAGGTCTAGGTTGGATATTAGGAAACACTATTTCACTCGGAGGGTGGTGAAGCACTGGAATGGGTTCCTAGGGAGGTGGTGGAATCTCCTTCCTTAGAGGTTTTTAAGGCCCTGCTTGACAAAGCCCTGGCTGGGATGATTTAGTTGGTGTTGGTCCTGCTTTGAGCAGGGGGTTGGACTAGATGATATTGTGGTATTGTGGTATTGTGTCTCGGCTGCCAGACTCTGGAATGGGGTTTGCAGCTACACGGGTAGTGTCTCACTGGCATAGCCGCACTTCCTCCATCACTTGTCCTGATTCTGTGTGGATGGCTCCATTCAGCGGGACGCAGTTGAGCTGGGCCTTGTGGATGAACCTCCAGTAGGCAAATCGGGTGAAGCTGCCCCCGGGGAGGAAGTGGTTGCTGGCATCCCACTTGCATGGCAACTCGAAGGCCTTGCCCAGGTCCGGCTTCCGCTTAAGGTTTTCCACGTATTGACAGATGCACCCAGGTCTGGTATCTGCATTTCAAAAGGGATGTGGGAAAAACTGGAGCACGTGGAGGGAAGAGCCGCAAGAATCAGTCGAGGGCTGGAAAAAATACCTTTCAAAGAGTGACTGAAAGAAATCAGTCTAGTTAGCTTCTCAGAGAGAAGAGCAAGGGGTGACTTGGGGACCGGGTACCAGCACCTTTGTGGGGAGAATATACCGGGCAATAAAGTGCTCTTTAACCCAGTGGAGAAAGGCAGAACGATGACCAACGGCTGCAGGCTGAAACCAGACAAATCCCAGTAAGAAATCAGGGCCACATTTTCCACAGGGAGGGTGATTAACCATTAGAACAAAGTCCCAAGGGACGTGATGGAATCTCCATCCCTGGGTGTTTTCAGACCAAGCCCAGAGACCTGTCTGACAGAGATGCTTTAGCCAAACACAAGCTGTTAGGCTCCATACAGGGGGAAATGGGTGAAATTCTCCAGCCTGTGTTGTACAGGAGGTCAGACTAGATTATCATATGGTCCCTTCTGGCCTTACAATGTGTGAAATTATTCAATGATCCCTACCTGCACCACTAATTCTAGTCCTGCTGCTAATGTGCCACAGGCTGGAAATCAGCCCCTAAGGCCTTGAATGTCACTCGCTGTGCAATGGGCACGTTGCTACCCGGTTACTACGGTACATGGAGAAACCTTCTCATCAGGGTGGGATTCCCCCTGAAATGGGTTGGTTTAGGGGGGGTTGCTCAACTGCATCACAAGCCCAGCTCTTGGGGCGCATGATGAGCGGGGAGCAGCTTGGGGGGAAAGGATGGCAAAGGGGGAAGGCACTGGGGTGTGACTCAAGGGGTCTGATCCTACTCCCAGCTCAGCCAAAGCCTTCCCACCAGAGCTTGGACAAGTCCCCCCGGGTCTCTGGTGCTGCAGTTCCCCAGGTGTGAAAGCAGGACAGCACTGCCATCTGCAAGGGGAGCCGCGTGGAGGAGGCCCACCCAGGACTGGGGCACTCTGCTATTACCGTTGATTCCTGCGTAGCAAAGCACACAAAATGTGCTTTAACCTCCACTGAAGCCCATCCAACCCCACCGTCCCATCTGCACGAGATGGGCCTGATCTTGTCTCCTTTCCAGGGCTCGCCGGCTGGTGTCACTGGCTGGGTTTGAAAGAGACTCAGTGCAGGACTTCAGCAAACACAGGGGCAGAGAATCGTGTGTCATCCTGTGTGGTTTGCAAATGACTAAATTTAAACTTAAAATCCACAGCCCGCCCCTCCCCCGTGAGCATGTGCAGGGCTGGCTCCTTATCTGTAAATCAGCAAGAGACTTTCCAGCTCCTGTTCTGTCCCCTCTGGCCACTGGTACATGTGTGGGGGAGAGGTAGATTCCATTCCTTCAGTATCATTTATTAATAACTATTCCCTTCCATCCCCTTCCCCACCTCCACGCACTCGCCACCGCAGCCATGGAAATCCCTGCTGAGGGCTATAAAATACAGAGGCAGGCGAGGGGGAAGCCAGACCCTTCTCAGCCACCCCACTGTGGAGCAACCTGCCTCTGCTGCAGCGGGAGCCGAGAGAACCTGCCTGGAAATGAAGGTCACCTCCTTAGCCCTGACAACGCTGCTCCTTGCCGCTCTCTGGACTGAAGCCCACTGCGATTCCTGTAAGTAGCGGATCCACCCCTGTCCTTACTCTACAGAGCCCTGCCTTGCCAGACGCCTCCAGCCCAGCCATTTCCAGCACCGGCGTTAGGGCCCAGGAGCTTTGGAAGGGCAGTGGGTGAAGCAGAGGAAGAAAGGGGTGTGGGTGGGCCCTGCGCTGGGACTCAGGAGATGTGGGTACAAGTCCAGTCTCCGTCACTGAGGCTGGATTTCCAAAGCTGCCTGAGGGGTTTGGCTGCCCAAATCCCACGGCAATTGCACCAAAATCCCCTAGGAAGCTTTGGAAATCTGAGCCGGACTCTTCCTGGGCCTCAGGTTCCATCTGTGAAATGGGGATAAGGCTTTGTGATCTGGACGCCGAGAGCTGCCTGCTCCAGAGCTCAGATATCGATAGCCCTTTATCCCAGGCTCTGAAAGGCATTCACCAGCATCACTGAATTAACCCTTGCCAGCCCCCAGTGGGAGTGTCAGTACCCTTACCCCCATGCTGCTGGCAGGGAAACCGAGGCACAGAGCAGCAAAGGGACAACCCAGATCACTTCAGTGGCAGAATGGAGAATCGTCCGTTTCTTGTGCCAGTGGAGGGCAGAACAACAACAACCATTAACCCGATTGCGGGGGAGCCGGGGGAGCATCCAAAAATTCCCACCTGCCTCCAGAAAGGGGGGGTGGCTGTTAATGAGAACAGAACTAGTCAGTGTAAGAAATTCTCTCCAGTCAGCGCTTCCTTAGAATCATAGAATCATAGAATATCAGGGTTGGAAGGGACCTCAGGAGGTCATCTAGTCCAACCCCCTGCTCAAAAGCAGGACCCATACCTAATTAAATCATCCCAGCCAGGGCTTTGTCAAGCCTGACCTTAAAAACGTCTAAGGAAGGAGATTCCACCACCTCCCTAGGCCAAACATTCCAGTGTTTCACCACCCTCCTAGTGAAAAAGTTTTTCCTAATATCCAACCTGAACCTCCCCCACTGCAACTTGAGACCATTACTCCTTGTCCTGTCCTCTTCCACCACTGAGAATAGTCTAGAACCATCCTCTCTGGAACCACCTCTCAGGTAGTTGAAAGCAGCTATCAAATCCCCCCTCATTCTTCTCTTCCGCAGGCTAAACAATCCCAGTTCCCTCAGCCTCTCCTCATAACTCCTTGTTCCTGAGGGAAGGAGAACTAATTCCCTTTCCCTTCTTCTCCCCAGTCGTCAGCCAGAGCAACACATGCTGCATGAAAGATAATTTTGTTCCCAGAAGAATTTCTCCAAAACACATCAGAAGTTGCAGACCCACAGGTCCTAACTGCTCCCGCCAGGCCGTGATGTGAGTACCCCGGGGCGTCCCACACACGGGCTCGCCGTGTCTGTCTCATCCTGGGGCCAAATACAGGCAAATAAAATGCCGCCACGTGCTTTTCCCTTTGATATGCAACCCCAGTAATTTCCTCTCCCACTCCATGGTCTTTACCGCCTCGCTACTCTGTAGCCGAGATCCAGTCTCAGCTGCTGTAACGACATCCTCTAATGCTGAAACCTCGGTCCGAAATATTCTGCAAGAAGAAGAGGAGGACTTGTGGCAACTCGTGGGACTTGCGGCACCCTCATCACATCCGCTGCAGTGGTCTGTAGCACATGAGAGCTTGTGCTCTAATGGCCTGGTCAGTCTCTAAGGTGCCACAAGTCCTCCTGGTCCTTTTGCGGCTACAGACTAACGCGGCTGCTGCTCTGAAACCTGTCACTATTCGGTGGCACTTTTACAGACATGGAGTCAGGAACTGTAGGTGACCAACTGTCTCCCGACAGGAACAAAGTGCCTCGTGGGACGGGATGTCTTTGTATTTTTATGGTGCGCCTGAACGGCCTGTGTTGCAAATGATCAAGTAAACAAACAGGGGGTTCTCAGGGCCGTCAGCCTGACTCACTGGGGCTCAGTTACAAAAGGAAAGTGGAAAGGGGCAATCGCACCGTTGCTAAGGGGCGGGTGTCACCAGGCAGCGCTGCTGGCAGATGACACAGCCTGGCTAACTGGGGTTCGGGGCTGTAGGAGTCAGAGAGGCACTAGAAGGACTGCGTGTGCTTCCCCCGCTCTGGGCTAGCCGGGAGCCCAGCTCAGCAGGCTCAAGCTGCACAAGCCGAGGCCTGTGGGGGCTCTGGTTCCAGGAGCAGGGTGGGGGCTGTAGCTCAGGAGCGAAAGGTGTTGGCAGAGCTGGGGGTGGGGGGTGGAATTGGGCTGGCAGGGGATAGGCAGCCGAGGGCAGCAGTGCGTTGACCAAGCTGGTGGGGCTCCTATTCCAAGCTGGCAGGGTGGCAGCCCACGGTCCTGGTGTATTGACCGGTCTGCGTGGGGGGCACCGATTGCAACAGCACAAGCTCTTGCATGTCCGACTGAGCTGTGTTGTTGCTGGGGGAGGCAAATGCCCACAGCAGCAGCCCCACAGCACCGGGCCTGGGCCCAGGCAGCTCTGTCAGCCTCCTGCGTTCAAGAGAACCGATTTCACTCCGGAACCAGACCGCTTCAGGGACAAGTACCTTGGTTCCCAGCGCTCTCCCAGTCACTGCCCTGCTGTGGGAGCTGGCATCAGTCTGGGCGTCACCTTGCATTTGGTAAGGGAGCCGGGCTCATCTCTCTCTCTCTCTCTCTTTCTCCTCACAGAGTGACGCTCACACAGGGGAAGGAAGTCTGTGTTGACCCCAGTAAGATATCGCTGGCCACATGTCAAGGAAAGCAAGAAAAACCACGTAAAGACGCCCAGACTGCACAGCTGAGACAGAAGCAGCTGGACAAGAACTCCGTGTGATGCTCCACATTATTGACATGGACTGATGTGCATCAGTGCACGGTTTAGAGAAGCTATTTTTCTAGCTCTGTTTATTTAAGGAGAACCCCTCCCACTTCTCCATCCCTTCTGTGTCCTTTGTCCCCCAGTGACTGTGTGATGGGGAAGCGACCCCCTGCCAACACCACTGTCATTCTTTGCAGATACAATAAAGTCCAGTGTTTTCCAACGTGACCCATTGCTTCTGCTTCTGTGAGTAGGAAATGCCCCCATTTCCTGGACAAGGAATGGCCATGTCAGTATGTTGTCACTATGGAGACCCACAGATGGGCCAGGTCGCCATGGTGTCACTATGGAGACCCACAGGTGGGCCAGGTGACTATGGTGTCACTGTGGAGACCAAGGATGGGACATATTGCCATAGTGTAACTATGGAGACCAAGGATGGGCCATGTCACCATGGTGTGTCTCCAGAAAGAGGCGGCCCTGGCAGAGGAAGGGAAAGAACATCTCAGATTTGGAAGGCGGCTCTGGGGCAGGACTGGGAAGGCTGAAATGTCTGGTGCCATCTGTCAGTGAACAAGCCCAGCTCCCCTCTGCCAGAGGTTCAGTGGCCTGCCGTGAGATGCCATAGGTGGGAGGGGAGAGGAGCAGAAGCTGGGGTGACAGGGATCAGAGTAGAAAGTTTCAGGGACAGGCTGTGTGGCAGGAGCAGAAGAGTCACACTCTCCTTTGCAGAACCCGTAATTGAACCCAGGAGTCCTGCGTCGCACCATCTCTCTGCACTCAGCAAATAGCTGTGAAACCCTCTGGCAAAGTGTGTGTCTCCATCGCACTCTAGCACCAGGCCCCCATGGAAGATAACAGTCTTCTACTGCTACCAGTCACTCCATTAGCTGAAGTGGTAGAGGTCTGTGCTGTGGATCTACAGATACCCCAGCAGTGGCAGGGGCTGGCCGCCCAAGGGGGTACCGAAGATCCCCAGCAGGATTGTACGTGGCTGGCTAGGGCTGCGGCATTTGGCATGCCAGCTCATTCGAGGCTAGCTCAGGTACGTCTAGGCGTGCTGCGATCGCCCCTCCCGATTGCTCTGTAGACAGACCCTTAAACACTCCAAGCTCTCACTCTCTGATGCCATTCCTGCCAGCCAACTCCTCCAGACCCTCAAGCTCCCACCTCCCCCTAGCCAGGGCAGCTTCAGCATTTAGCTCTCTCCTTTATGATCTCTCATGCGATTGTTTCTCTGGCCTCCCAGGGCAACTAGCAAAAATCCATGAACCCCCATTCACAGCCCCAGGAACATCCCCCCAGGATCCATGGAGCTCATAAGGGCCCCACCCCACTCCCAGCAATGGACAAATTGCGTAGCCCCTGGACTTCGGGATTTCCCTGAGTTTGTTCCTCTGTTCACACCCTACCCCCTACACACACACTAACGCACACTCACCCTTGTTCTTCACACTAAGATCTTCTCTTGTCTACGGGGCTTCCCTGGGGTCCTTCCACGTTGCCTGGTAAATGTCTTCTCTGTTGGCGTAGCAAAGCGAGACCCAACACTGAGTATTTCTTACCTTGCCTGGCCGTCTGCACTGCGATAACTTTTGAACACTGATCAATTTCCAATTTCAAAATTCAGTGGAGAGCGGTGAGCGGGTGGGGAGCCCAGTTCCTCCCATTTACTCATCGGCCTGCTCCCCAGGGCCCCGGGCCCGGCTGGATTGAAAGCGCTGCTGCTGAGCCAGACAGTGGAGCTCTGCACGTGATCACAGATGGTTTGTTCCACAGGACCCTGCCTCATTCAGTGCACAGTTTGGACACACAGGGGACCTGTGTCCCAAGGTCCTCTGAAGGCCAAGTGGCAGAGGGCTCAGGGGTGTAGAGAGACACAGGGATCTGCTGGGTTCACCAGTCAGCTGAAATGCCATGTAAGGAAAGCCTGTCACATGACCATAATCATTGTGAAATGTATGTATGGAAAATGTGTGAGGAGTTGTATATATATGTCAGCAATTATATTCTTGTCGTTAGAGGCAGGCCTCACAACGATAGCGAGTCTTGAGACAGGAGACAGGAGACATTCTCTGGACTATTGAGTGGTGTGTGTCTTACAGTCGAAGTCTACTAGTGCTAATGGCTGAGCATGATAAGTTTATGGAAGGGATGCTATGTTGAGATTGCCTGCAATGGCATCTGGCCCATCTGCGACTGCTAGTAGCAAATTCTTCCAACAGGCAGAGATGGGACACTAGGTGGGGAGGGCTCTGAGTTACTACAGAGAATTATTTCCCAGGTGTCTGGATGGTGGGTCTCGCCCACATGCTCGGGGTCTAACTGATCACCATATTTGGGGTTGGGAAGGAATTTTCCCCAGGTCAGATTGACAGAGACCTTGGCAGTTTTTTTCCTTCCTCTGCAGCATAGGACATGGGTCACTTGCTGGTTTAAACTAGTGAAAATGGTAGATTCCCTGTATCTTGTAGTCTTTAAATCACAATTTGAGGACTTCAGTAACTCAGCCAGAGGTTAGGGAGTGCGTGGGTGAGGTTCTGTGGCTTGTGATGTGCAGACGGTCAGACTAAATGATCATGATGGTCCCTTCTGGCCTTGAAATCTATGAGTGTATGAGTTTGTGGCGATTTCAAAAGGAAACTAACAGGAAGAGGTAAACAGTGGGGAGGTGAACCCTATTTTGAGATGAAGGAGAATGGGAACATTCCCATCCTTCCCGAACCAGAGCCGGCTCATTCCCCCTGCACGCCACCCTTTCCGTATGCAAACCAGTATCATCATGCAGCCCACCAGGAGGGCCTGTGGGGGCCCAACCCACTGGCCAGCTCCCTCAGGGCTCTCCGCATCTCCTTAGGGCCAGGGGCTGGCTGTGTCTGTGCCCTTCTGACGGCTTCATCCTGCTGCCAGGCCCTGGCTTGGGGTCTGTTCAGGGCCCCCCTGCCTCTCTCTCCCCTGGGCACAACCCTGGCTATGGGGGCTTGCTAGCTCCCAGTGGGTAGGGCATAGGGCTCTGTCGTGGGCACTGACTGAATGTGCCTGGTGGGACACGGAGCTCTCAGCACTCACTCAGCCAGCTCCCAGGGTTAAAGCACATGGACTTGAGTCTCCTTTGTGGGGGAGAGATTGATTGACAAGGGCACAGGCGAGAGGGGGCTCAGGCCCCGAAAACGAGACTTAGAGAGAGGGAGTAGAGCCGGGATGGAGACAGAGACATGGATGGGGAGGCAGCAAACCAGTACTAGACAGAGGGGGAAAGGGTTAATGAGGAGGACACAGGGAAGGAAATGATCCAAGCAGCTGGAGCCAGGCCCTGCCGATGCAGCTACACTGACAACTGGCTTCTTCCAAGCTTCAGTCATGTCCCCGATCTGAAACCCCCTGGACTTTCCGCTGCTCCTCCACGGCCTCACAGGCCAGGGAGGATGATGTATCAAACACAAGTTTGAGGGCATGCCACATCGTCGCAAAGCTGGTTTGATACATCAAAGGTGTTAACATGACCCAGTCACTATCCAGCATGAAACAGTGCTAAACAAAGGTCAGGGCATGGTCTACAGAGACATCAGCCTGCTTAATACCATGGCAAACATGCCACTAAAAATCGTTTTAACCCTTTGTTAAGATACAGAAAAGAAGGAAAAAGAATTAAAGCATTTGAAATGTAAAGTATTGAATAAGGTTTTTGTTTTAACAACATCCCCGGTCCCTTTCCCTTTCACTGGTGAGAGTGATTAGAAGGAAAACCTCCCTTATTTGACAGTCCCTTAGGTAGATCAAAGATGGTCATAACTGTTCTGTTGGGGGACATGAGAAGTTGGTTGAGCTGGGCTGCAGCTGTTGCCCCATTTCCTAAGAGAGAAAACGAGAAACACGCAAAAGAGGAAGAGGAAAGAACAGCAATGATAGAAACTGCGGCCTCTGTGTCTGGTTTAGCTGAAATCTCACTGCGGGAAAAGCACAGGCATGGTGATTGATCTTATCAGCCAGTCCAAGACCTGGCAAACCCGTACGAGCATCAGGCTGCTTAGGACATTGCTTTTATCTGCCTCGCTGCTCAGAGGCTTACAGCAGTGTTCAGAATATACTGTCTTGGCCGGCTAAGCCAGACTCATATTAGACAGGAGGAAAAAAAGGGGAGGGATAGAGAAGAAAAGATGGGGAAGAAAAAGGCCCCCTGAAAGGGGTGGTACGTAACAAAGCCTCATGTCCCAGTGGGTGTTCAGGATACAGCCAAAGCTGGTGGAGGTGGGGATGTCCTCTGCATCTCTCTTTCTGGCGCAGTCTGGTCAAGACATCTGTCAGTGTCAGGGCAACCAGGGCCCAATAGAGTTACCGTAAAACCCGGGGTCCCAGGAGATGGCAGGGGTGGCAGTCCTGATGGTGAATCATGCTCCTTCCCCTTCTTTCCATCAGCAATTGTTGTGTTCATTTTCCCTGTTGATATATTACAGAGTCTGTTGTTTGAACACACTTTGGTTCATTATGGAATATAGCCAGAGTCAATCAGGTTTATGAGTATGGCACAGGAAGAAGGTTCTATATGATGCCAATCTCCGAAGAGCTGCCCATGCAGTGATGTTACATTAACTTTACGCAGAAGTTGTGCTCCCCAAGTTACACATTTCAGCTGGGATTATTTATATGATCTCGCACATTACACATGACTTTACACATCACTCAAATCCAACCTATCAGTTTGTCCCAGGTCCCAAACTGGTTCCATTCCTGCATTATCTTTGTTCATCCTTGAGGGCTCTTCTGTATCCTGATTTTGACAATTTCCTATCTGCCTGTGCCGAATGCTTGCTTCAGCAAATGCAGGGTGTTCTGGGATACTTGGCATAAGTGAATAGGATTATGGGCTAGGCCAGTTTACGCTATATCACTGTTATAATATTTACGTTTAAAGTTATTGGTGCTTAAGGCATATGAATATAATATATGGTGTGGATAATAGATATTATTAATATGATACAGATTTATATGCTAGCCAGCATATGTTAGTCAACACCCCTTAGCTAATTTTCCTCTTTAATTCTCTTTTATTAAGGACCCCAAAAGCAAGTGATGGGTGGAATAGCCCATCCCTCATTATTTTGTTCACCAGTTAGGCCTAATGTCTGACACACCAATTTTGGTTCATTGATTCCTTTTCCCACACTTCTCTTGTATATCAGGCATCATCTTAACACAGTCACTGAGCTACATCAGGAGGCCTTTTATCTGGACTAATTCAATCTGTCTGTCTCCCTGTTCTACCTTTTCCCATCGGCGTTTGTTATTATAGGTTATTGTGCCATTTTCTGAACTTCTACTTCCTTTTTGCAGTTGAGCTCACAATTAGGGTAAATTTCTAGGCCCAGTTATCACAACAGCACTCATAGGTGATGCCCGAGTGCTAGACTTGTGCCTAGAATATGCTCTTAGCTTGGCAGGAGCTTTGCATGTCCCTTGCATTAAACCTTGAATAAGGGCTTGGTCCTTGCAGTTTTGCTAATATGGCACACATCATGTCAGTTTCAGCCTCGCTGGGTTGACTATGGAACCAAAGAGGGTCTCTCCCCCCACCCCGACATACAGAACCCTCCCACCCCACCCCATCCAGACCCCACAAGCATGAACTGCAAAATCATTAGCAAAACCCCCCACAAAACTGAGACAAAGAAATTATGCAATTCACCATGTTTATATTGAAAGAGCTGATCAGGCATTTTCAAGGGTCCTGCTGAGGTCACAGAAATGTTCTAAGAATGGTTTTCTGACGGGAGAAAATGTCCATAAATGGACCAGGCACAGATTTGATCCAGCTGGTTCATTCTGACGGAATGAGGTTGTCACTACAGCTGGTAAGGGAATGGAGTTCTGTTCTGTGATAAATGAAGGGGGAGGTAGCTCCCTTTTATGGACACCCAGCCAGCCAGTTAGCTATAGAGTCCCTCTTGGTGGCTGTTCTCTGCTTGCTTTACCTGGAAAGGGTTAAAAAAAGTCCCCCAAGTAAAGGAAAGGGAGTGGGCACCTGACCAAAAGATGCTAGAACTTTTTAAAATGGGGAAAAAAAGCTTTCCCTTTGTCTCTCTGTTGTTCTTTTTTGGCTGAAGAGACAGGGGCAGCAGGAATGCTGTGTAAAGTTTGGACCAGGCATGAAAAATCATCTTCCATACCTTGAAGGATTCACTGGGACAGAGACTGTTTAGATAGACGCAATCAGGTTTATTTCTTTATTTTGGTTTGCGGATCTCCTCTGTGCTAAGCTCAGGTATTTTTGTTTCCTTTTGTACCGTTAAGCTGGACCCCGGAGAGCCATTCCTGGTTTAACCCCTTTCCAGTTGCTCTATAAAATCTATCAATAGCCGGATTTTCCAGATGAGTTTCCTTCTTTTTTTTTTAATAAAAAATTCTTTTTTAAGAATCTGATTGGTTTTGTGTCTCAGAAGGTCTGTGCGTATGTTTTTCAATTAGCTGGTGGCAACAGCTGTGTTTCCTTTTTGATTGTTTTCTTTCTTAGCTTCCCTGAGGGAGGGGTGGAAAAGCCAAGGGGCCTCAGGGAAAACTTTCCAAGTGAGTTTTCCAGGATTTTCAAGAGGCAGTTTTTCACTTGGGTGGTGGCAGCGTTTACCAAGCCAAGGTCAGAGAAAAGCTGCAACCTTGGGAGTTTAATACAAGCCTGGAGTGGCCAGTTTTCATTTTTAGAATCCAGGGGGAGCTGGCCCTGGCCCTGGCTGGGCAGAGAAAGGAGAGTGTTTTATGGGAGCCAGCTAGTACCAATCAGTATCACCATCACGGCTGCTGCCACCATGGCCAGGCCCCAGAATTCACCATCACCGCCGCGCCTTTCTTAGCCAGACAGTGAGCAAACAAGAAATGGGAACCAGACCCATGGCTGAGCCATCAACTCCCGGAGTGTGAGCTTTCCAGTCCCGTCTTCTCCTGCCCCACAGGGCACGTCCTCCCCATTCCGTTCGCTCTCTTTCCTGACCTTCCGGGCTTCTGTCGGAACAATGCTGAAACCAGGGGCCCTCTGCACTGTGGAAATGCCCCCCCCACACACACACACACCTTCTGTAAAGTAAAGAGCAAAGCACCCCTGCCCCCTATATGCCCCACCCAGACCCCTGAATGCCCCTCCCAGTTTACACGTACCCCTTCCCACATGACCCCAGAATGCCCCTTTCTCTCCACCCCAGACCCCCAAAGGCCCCTCCCACCCCACACATACCCCACCAACCCTCCACCAACCCCACTTGTCCTGACCAGCCCCCATGTACCCCAGCCGCCCTGACATAAAGCCCACTCGAGGCCACCCTCAACGCCTCAACCCCACTGGCCATAACCCCTCACCCCACTGCCCCCAAGTGCTCCCCACTCACCCCAGAGCCCATCACCAGCTCATCCCCAGGCCCCTCATGTGCCACCCTGGGACTTTCCTGGCCCTTCCCCCCCCCCCCCGGCTTATTGCTTTGGCCCCATCCTGGACTAAAGCGACTCCTCCTGACCCCAGCCACCCAGCTCCACCGCCTGTGCACTCCCGTGGCCCCACGCCACCCCTGACCTGCCCCTTGTTGCGCCCCGGGGCGGCCGGCCAACCTGGAGCAAGGAGTGGCGCAGCACCGTGCAGTCGTCTTTTTTCCTGGTGGTTGGGGGCCCCCCGAGATGAGGGCCCTGTGCAAGTGCCCCAGTCGTGCCCTGGTTAACCCACGCCTGGCCCAAACAGCCACCACAACACAGCATGGCGGGCTCAGAGGGCACGAGCAGCCCGGGCCCAGTGCTGCTGAGAGGCGGCTAGAAACCTCCAGGTGCCACCCGAGGCGCATCTGCAACTAGGGTTTTTGATTTCAAAAGGGCTGACTTTCAAAAATTAAGGAAATTAGTTAGGGAAGTGGATTGGACTGAAGAATTTATGGGTTTAAAGGTAGAGGAGGCCTGGGATTATTTTAAATTAAAGCTGCAGAAGCTATCGGAAGCCTGCATCCCAAGAAAGGGGAAAAAATTCATAGGCAGGAGTTGTAGACCAAGCTGGATGAGCAAGCATCTTAGAGAGGTAATTAAGAAAAAGCAGAAAGCATATAGGGAGTGGAAGAAGGGAGGGATCAGTAAGGAAAGCTACCTTATTGAGGTCAGAATATGTCGGGATAAAGTGAGACAGGCTAAAAGTCAAGTAGAGTTGGACCTTGCAAAGGGAATTAAAACCAATAGTAAAAGGTTCTATAGTCATATAAATAGGAAGAAAACAAAGAAAGAAGAAGTGGGACCGCTAAAAACTGAGGATGGAGTGGAGGTCAAGGATAATCTAGGCATGGCCCAATATCTAAACAAATACTTTGCCTCAGTCTTTAATAAGACTAAAGAGGATCTTAGGGATAATGGTAGCATGTTAAATGGGAATGAGGATATGGAGGTAGACATCACCATATCTGAGGTAGAAGCGAAACTCAAACAGCTTAATGGGACTAAATCGGGGGGCCCAGATAATCTTCATCCAAGAATATTAAAAGAATTGGCACAAGAAATTGCAAGCCCATTAGCAAGAATTTTTAATGAATCTGTAAACTCAGGGGTTGTACCGTATGATTGGAGAATTGCTAACATAGTTCCTATTTTTAAGAAAGGGAAAAAAAGTGATCCAAGTAATTATAGGCCTGTTAGTTTGACATCTGTAGTATGCAAGGTCTTGGAAAAAATTTTGAAGGAGAAGGTAGTTAAGGACATTGAAGTCAATGGTAAATGGGACAAAATACAACATGGTTTTACAAAAGGTAGATCGTGCCAAACCAACCTGATCTCCTTCTTTGAGAGAGTAACAGATTTTTTAGATAAAGGAAACGCAGTGGATCTAATTTACTTAGATTTTAGTAAGGCGTTTGATACTGTGCCACATGGGGAATTATTAGTTAAATTGGATAAGATGGGCATCAATAGGAAAATTGAAAGGTGGATAGGGAATTGGTTAAAGGGGAGACTACAATGGGTCCTACTGAAAGGTGAACTGTCAAGTTGGAGGGAGGTTACCAGTGGAGTTCCTCAAGGATCAGTTTTGGGACCAATCTTATTTAATCTTTTTATTACTGACCTGGGCACAAAAAGTGGGAGTGTGCTAATAAAGTTTGCAGATGATACAAAGCTGGGAGGTATTGCTAATTTAGAGAAGGACAGGGATACCCTACAGGAGGATCTGGATGACCTTGTAAACTGGAGTAATAGGAATAGGATGAAATTTAATAGTGAGAAGTGTAAGGTCATACATTTAGGGATTAATAACAAGAATTTTAGTTATAAGCTAGGGACACATCAACTAGAAGTAACGGAGGAGGAAAAGGACCTTGGAGTATTGGTTGATCATAGGATGACTATGAGCTGCCAATGTGATATGGCTGTGAAAAAAGCTAATGTCGTCTTGGGATGCATCAGGAGAGGTATTTCCAGTAGGGATAAGGAGGTTTTAGTACCGTTATATAAGGCACTGGTGAGACCTCACCTGGAATACTGTGTGCAGTTCTGGTCTCCCATGTTTAAGAAGGATGAATTCAAACTGGAACAGGTACAGAGAAGGGCTACTAGGATGATCCGAGGAATGGAAAACTTGTCTTATGAAAGGAGACTCAAGGAGCTTGGCTTGTTTAGCCTAACTAAAAGAAGGTTGAGGGGAGATATGATTGCTCTCTATAAATATATCAGAGGGATAAATACCAGAGAGGGAGAGGAATTATTTAAACTCAGTACCAATGTGGACACAAGAACAAATGGATATAAACTGGCCACTAGGAAATTTAGATTAGAAATTAGACGAAGGTTTCTAACCATCAGAGGAGTGAAGTTTTGGAATAGCCTTCCGAGGGAAGTAGTGGGGGCAAAAGATCTATCTTGCTTTAAGATTAAACTCGATAAGTTTATGGTGGAGATGGTATGATGGGATAACATGGTTTTGGTAATTAAATATTCATGGTAAATAGGTCCAATGGCCTGTGATGGGTTTTTAGATGGGGTAAGATCCAAGTTACCCGGGAAAGAATTTTCTGTAGTATCTGGCTGATGAATCTTGCCCATATGCTCAGGGTTTAGCTGATCGCCATATTTGGGGTCGGGAAGGAATTTTCCTCCAGGGCAGATTGGAAGGCCCTGGAGGTTTTTCGCCTTCCTCTGTAGCATGGGGCACGGGTCACTTGCTGGAGGATTCTCTGCTCCTTGAGGTCTTCAAACTACAATTTGAGGACTTCAATAGCACAGATATAGGTGTGAGGTCTTTTTTAGGAGTGGTGGGTGAAATTCTGTGGCCTGCATTGTGCAGGAGGTCAGACTAGATGATCATAATGGTCCCTTCTGGCCTAAATATCTATGAATCTATGAATCAGGTGGGCCAGAGTGGATCTGTCTGAGGCTGATCTGCCTTCACCTGAGATGTTCCTGCAGGTGAACAGCAAGAATCCGGCCCAGCTGGTGCAAGTCAAGGGCGTGGGGTCCTGAGACTCTTTACTGCCAGGGTCGGGGCTTCTCCTCACTCTTGACCGTCCTTGAGCCCAGGCCTAGCCCTTGCTCACACTCCCGCTGGATCGAGGTCACAATCATCCACGTGGTAACAAGCGCTGCTACATGGACAGGTCCATGGTTCTCCACACTACCCACGTGGCTCAGGGGGTTGTGACATTTACAGCTAGATGTGACAAGGCGTCAGAAGTCATAGAGGTGGGATCATTGTGTTTCTCTAGGTGTGCTTTGCTACGGTGACTCAAGGGTTAATGAGTTGGGGAGCACAGGCACCTGTCCTAAGCTATGTGCCTTCCTTTTGCAGACATCCTGTGAGGTCCCTTCCGCCCAGGGGATCTGGAGAGGGCCTAAGCTACAAGGACGCTGCATAGAGATGCAGAGCCATTCTCCTGACTCACACTGACCATCAGACCAGTTGGATCCTCTTAGCTCAAAGTCCAGAGCACAAAATAGCATGAGGCTAGGGGAAGGGGCAGAGGGGTCCTGCAGGGAGAAACCCTAGGAACAGCGAAGCTCAGGCAGAGGATAAGGTTTGCGGTTACAGTTTAAGCTGACAATAACAAGGCAAGCTCCTGGCTGTGGGACAGTTTGGAGGGTCTCCAGCACTAAAAGCAGAGGGAACATATCACTTCCTCACTGGGATTATTTGGGAAAGAAAGAAAATCCGCATTTCTCTGTGGACTGAAAAATGGATATTGGCTGGTTCCTCCCCATCCACGCATGCAGCTGAAGCCAGATCCCTTCCTATCCGCCCACAGCAGACCACCCCGATAAAAGCTGCCCAGGGAGGCAGATCCAGCCAGAGGGGTCCTCTGGAGCTGAATCCTGCTCACCAGCCCCAGCAGGACCGTCCTCCATCTCACCATGGCAAAGGCAGCCGGGCTTGTCTGCGCGCTTCTCCTGCTGGCTTCCTTCTGCTGCCAGAGCCTGGCTCAGAGTGAGTACCGGTGTCCTCTGCATGGGGAGACGGGACCTGGTTCTGGGAGCACCACGGGATCTCAGTGCAGGGTCAAGATGGGGAGAGGTGTCAGGGCATGGCTGGGATATGGGGGGCAGGACACAGGGGTCCCAGACTGCCCCTCGCCAGATGGTCCCACGCTCTGTACCCTGCACACGTAGAGTGACTCTGTGACACAGTGGGGAGGTGGGTCCCTCTTGGGGACTCCAGTTCAAACAGGCTCATTTGATGGGGACGAACTGCCCTGAGCTGCAGACTCTGCCTGGACTCTGCAAATGCAGGAGCTGCTGACAGCTGCCCCAGAGCAAGGACCCCGCCAGGAGAGCCGAGCTGGCAGGCGTGTGGCTGAGGCAGAGCAGAGCCCGCCACAGTGCTCACTAGGGCAAACTTCTTCTGGCCGCTGGGGTCAATAGGACAGGCGCTGATTTACATGGCTGGGAACGTGCTAACTCAGCAGGGTTATCTGGGGGCGAGCTGAGTGAGGGGAGAATCGGACCCAAGCTACCGTGGCCTAGGGCCACAACTAGCCAGCCAGGCAGGAACAGCTCGCGCGGATGCTCTAGGCCAAATCCAGGGACGACGTGAGCAGTGGTGCAAGTTATTCTGGGGTCTCATTCGGATCCCGCTGACCCCAGCCCGCTCCACTGGCTTTGCTGGGGCTAGTCCGGATTTACGTCAGTGAATGGTGACTCGGATCTTTGGTCCCAGCCCACAGGGCACGGGACAGGAACTACAGAGGGGTCGCTCCAGCCAGTGGCAGCACGGCCCTCCGTCCTCAGGGAGCTGCCCCCAGGAGGGACCCTCAGTGAGGGAACTCTTGGGGATTCTCGCCCATCCCCCACCCCCTGCTCCAGGGCTGGGGAGGCCCAGAGAGGGGATATGGGGTCCCATCTAACCAACTTCACCCTCATCTGGGCTGCTTTCTGCCCCCTTCAAGGCCCCTGGCGTGCCGGACAAGTGCTGCTTCACGTTCCAGACAAGCAGGATCAAGAAAGGCAACATCCTTGGCTGGTACCTCACCAGCCCCGAGTGCTCCTACCCAGCCGTGGTGTGAATATCCCCACGCACAGGGCTCCTGGGGATGAGAGACGTGCGGGAGGGGACTGAGAGAGGCCAGCTGGCCAGAAGGAGGAGGAGAGGGTGACAGTGAGGGCTGGGGGGAGAGAGGAGGGGATTAAGGTGGGGCGCACCAGGGGAGGGGTCGATACCTTGAGCTAGCCCCGGAGCCAGATGATAAAGCTGCACAGACGAGGGCTTTTTGCAAATGCTGGCACTCCCTGTGGCCGAACGTTCCCGGCCTTTCCTGCTGCTCCCTGGGATGCCCCCAGCCACCTCTGCCCTGCACTCGGATTTAGCCCAGCCCCATGGCAGTGCCAGCTCTCAGTCCCTGAATGGACACCCAGCCCTGCTGCCTTCTCTGGGGCAGAGGGAGACATTTGGGGTGCTTAGAATCCAGGTCCTGGCTTTCTGTGAGGCAGCCCATGAGGACCCCGCAGTAGCCTGGCTGTGGCTCTTAGAGCAGTTAAAGGCCCTTGGCACCAGGCACTCTGCTCCCAGAGACACCTTCAACACGGCTGAGTCCAGAGACGGCCGCAAACAGCCATGGGGAAATGGATTCCCACTCCGGACATTCCTGCATCTATGCCAGGGCCTGACCCTGCTCTCATGCCCCGAGGCGTAAATCAGGAGCCACCCCATTGCTGTCAGGCTCAGGTATAAAACCCAGGCTTGGGCCAGGTCACCACAGCTGGGGATGGGTTTTCGGGTGAGCTCAGCAGGCAATGTGCACCCAACACGCTGAGCTCTTTGGCCAATCTGGCCCCAGCTGTGGGGGCTGGGTGAGCGTTTCAAAGCCATATGGAGCGGGACCCCAGCTCCCATTGATTTAGCCCCGAGGCACCTTTGAAAATCTCACCTGCGGAGCCCTTCTGAAAATTGGTGCCACCGTCATTCTAACAGTGACCAGTCTCGACACAGCCCCTTGCTAACCCAGCTCTTTCTCCTCCTCCTGCAGATTCAAGACTCGAATAGGCAAAGAGATCTGTGCCAACCCTGACAAGCGGTGGGTGCAGAAATACCAGGGGTTCTTCCAGCCGCATTCCCTGTCTGTCCCCAACTAGACAAGCTGTGAGGGGAGAATCCTGGAGACCAGCCCCCAGCTCTATAACCCACACACATAGCTGCAAACTTCTCTTGCTAGCTTGACTTTTGAGCCTTTAACAGAAACCTGCTTCTTTTGTCCTTCCCTGGAGCAGGATCTGGCACTCCAGGGAAGCTGCTCCCGGCTCTTTGACACAGCCCATCTCAGGGGAGGCTCCAGACACGGGAAGAGGTGTCTGATGTTGCTGGCAGCTTTGCTGGGATCCAGTGGGTTTAGCAGCCCCCCGAGTGCACCTTTTCCCACGAGGTCCCCACGGGGTGTGTGTCTGTACCACAGCGGGGTCACCTCCTTGGGGGACTTTGCAAAGCTGTCTAGGGGAGCAGATGTTCTGTTCTCATGGAAAACGGGGTGCCCAGATCCCTCAGCATCTTTGAAATTCCCAGCCCTACCCTGCAGGCCCAGATTGATCCCTGTGTAGCCTGGTTAGACCAGGCTGTCCACCACCCCATGGCCCAGTAGGAGAGTTCCTTCCAGGGAGCTGGGACAACCTCCCAGTTTCCTCAGTAGCCACCAGCACAGGAAGGGCCCATCCCCGCAGGCAGGAGTTCAGGACCCCAAAGACCTGTGTCTGTTATGGCTGGCACAAGGGGCACAGGCAGTTCCTCTCCTGCTGCAGAGCCAGGAGAACAGAAACTCCCCTGAGCTCCCCACAGAGCCATGTCCCGGCATGCTTGTCCTTCCCCCCGGGGACGAGCCACCCCCTTTGAGGCTCTTCTCCAGAGCCATGTCCTGGCATGCTTGTCCTTCTCCCCGGGGACGAGCCGCCCCCTTTGAGGCTCTTCTCCAGAGCTGTGTCCCACCTAGTCTGCAAAGCGCCATAGGTGACCCTGCCCAGCCCTGAGCAGTGATGTAGACAGCAGGTGATGGCATCCAGCCGAGTAGAAGGAACGGGGAGCAGCTGTGTTTCCCCATCCTGTGCAGACTCAGACAAACAAGTCCCCGCCAAGCCAATGAGGGAGACACCCGGCCAGACGCTGTTAGCTAAACAACGCTTCCTGTGCAGCTCCCACGTCCCCTGACTTTGGATTATCCTTCTGGGCTAAGAAATGTCAAACACAATACTTCGAGTTTAATGGGTACCTGCGTGTGAGCATAGGGGTGCGTACGTGGGCATTTGATTCCGGAAAGGCCTGGGAATACTGTTGTTGGCTTCCTCTTCTATGTATCGAAATATACAAATATATAAACTATGAAGTCAATTAAGTGTTTGTGCTACTTTGGGGGATCTGATGAGTCCGGTGGGTTTTGTGAAATCGCTGTGGCACTGAATGGGCCAGTGGCTATGGAGCCAGCCATCTGTCACCTCCCTCCCAGACCAGGGACAATGGAGAGTCATTTGCACTGATAGCTCCCTGTTAAATGGAAGTGTGGTGGCACGGCTGAAGCCTAGGGGAACCAGCTGGCCCAAGTTTGTCTGCAGGGATGGGGGTTGGTCCCCAGAAGGGGGAACTAGTATGTAAAATCTCAGAGGGGCCCATGATGGGACTGGGAGAGGAACAAAGCGACAGGCTTTTGGAGGGAGAGGGAACTGTTTGACTTTGAGAGGAGGCTAGAGGAAGCTGACTGGAGAGGTCAGTGAGGTTCTGGAGAGAAGCCTGACCTGGAGAAGTGGAGTCCTAGGATGGACCGGGACCCCCAAGAGGACACGGATTCAAATCCAGAAGAATGCTCTGAGTGATGAGGAATGGGAGGTGGGGATCCAAACACTGGTGTTTTGTATTTTGCCTAGATCTGTACATGTCTTGGGCTGTCTAAAGTAAAGTGTGATTGTGTTAGAAACCCCATGCAAGGTCTCTGCCTGCTTCAACTGTGGGGTGTCCCTGCAGGGGTTAACTGTACTCCAGAGTGCCTGCGGGATGGAGCTCTGGGAGGGGTTTGTCGAGGCTGCTGGGGGAGCTAGCATGAGTCTCAGGGCCTGAGCAGCTGGGCTGCAAAGTCCCAGCGCTCAGAAGAGGGTGCTAGATGGAGGATCGGCACCCTGGGAACGTGTCTCGAGACCCAAAGCCAGAGGCAGGTTCTGGCCTGTGCTCAAACTCAACATGCCCAAAGCACCCGCGTCCAGTGTTGGGACGCAAACACAGCCGCCTGGTGAGTGTCCAGAAGGGGGCGCTTGACCAGGGCTGGGACAGTGATCGCATACTATCGAGAGCTAAACACCTATCCAGGGTCTCGGTGTGCCATGGGGTGCTGCTCCGGGGGGGTCTCTAGGTGTCACTGGGCTACAAATGATCATAACAGCCAATGTTCTCCTCCACTGGCCTCTTCACCCCAGGCTTTGTCTCGCTCTGAGAGCAGAGGGTCTTCCACCCTCCCTGAGCTGTCCCTTCCGCCAGGCGTATCCACTGAAACCAGTGGGCCTGCACAGTGTGTAAGGTACTGCTCTGTGTGCGAGTGTGGGATACACACCCACAAACACACACACTGTGCTGAACATACACACGCTACACTGTTGTTACAACCAGGCAAGGTACTAACAAACTTCAACAGACCTTTACTCTTAAAGTGGAAACTTCTTTACCAAGCTGCTGCACCCTCGGTAGCTCTCACTCCCCTCCTCAACTTCTCCCCCCTCCTTCCTGTTTCCTGTCCTTTCAGACTCCCAACAGCCAGAGCTCCCAGCTCTAATAATTACAAGCAGCATCTAAACACCACATACACACACCCACAAACACACCCACTGTGCTGTACACACACATCTACAACCACACACTCTGTGCTGTACACACACTGTGTTGAACACCCACACCTATAAATATACACACCGTGCTGAACGCACACACTCTACACACACCCACAAACACACACACTGTGCTGTACACACACACCTACAACCACACACTCTGTGCTGTACTCACAGCTACACCCACAAACACACACACTGAACTTTACACACACACACACACATACTCTACACCCACACCCACAAACACACACACTGTGCTGAACACACACACCTACAACCACACACTCTGTGCTGTACTCACACCCACAAACACACACTGAACTTTACACACACACACACAGTCTACACCCACAAACACACACACTGGTGCTGAACACACCCACCTACAAACACACACACTGTGCTGTACACATGCACACCCACTCCACACACACACACGCATTGTGCTGTACACACACCCCTACACACAGTGTGCTATACACACACACACGGTACTGTATACACACCCTCTGTACTCTCGCTACACTCCCCTACAAACACACTCACCGTGCTCCCCCCTTGCTGGGTCTCAGAGCCTGGGCTCCAGCCTGCGCCCTGCACGGCTATGTTTAGCCCTGCAGCGTGAGCCCGACTCAGCTGACCCGGGCTCTGAGACTCACTGCAGTGGGTCTTGCTGCTTGGTGGATGTGCCCTGTGGATGCCCGCGTGCCCTGGGAGAGGGCAGTCCTTGCTGGCAGATGCTGGTGGGGTTCCCTCCTCTGGGTGCAGGCGGATTATGTCCAAGGAGGAGGCTGCAGCCCGTCCCCCTCCCGTTCCCAGCCCAGCATCACTGCACTGAGAACCCCTGTCCATGGTGCCAGGAGATCTGAGCCGAGCCCTGCTGCGGTGCTGGAAAGGGAGACAGCCACACCGGGCCCAGGGCTAGGGAGGGGTGAGGCAGGGGCTCAGCTTTTCTATCTGCGCAGAAGCCTGTTATCCCAGGACAGTGCTCAGTGCCTCGGCACCTCCTAGTCTCCACCAGACTCCGGGCAGGGCTCAGCACCAGTATCACCCTGCCCCAGCGTTTCCCTGGGAGCCAGATTCCCCGACAGGGACCGACCTGCCTCCGACGGAAAGGCAAACACATGCGGTGTCCCCACAGCCAGGCTAAAGAGCCCTGAGCTGGGGGAATGTGGCCCCTAGAGCCAACCCAGGCTGGGCCAGAACCCTGGATCTGACTGATCTAGGCAGAGCTGGAAATGCTGCCTAGCGTTAAGGTTGCCCGCCACTTTTCATTCGAAGGCCATGTTTTCATTTGCTTAAATTTCCCAGGCCAGGGTCTGCCTCAGGCTGATTGTTTCTGGAGAGTTTCATTTAAAACAATTCCAGCCAGTTCTGACAAGAAGGTTAGGAAAACACAACCATTTGTCAGTCACTGGTCCCTGGCGAAGCGATGGGGCTCAGAGCGGGGGATGGCGTTCAGCTGGGGGGTGCCCTGGGGACAGAGAGAGGTGCCTTTTGTGAAAATCTGCCCCGGTTAGCTCAGTTACAACCCTCTTGAGAAATCACTGGCAGTTGTTAGAATTTCATCAGCTGGGCAAGACACTCCGTTTGCTCAAACCTTGTTACTGAAAACGATGGAGACTTGCCAATCAAATTCAGCCTGAGGCAGACAACCGGCATGGGAAAATTCAGCCAAACCGGTTAATGGCCTGTCTGATTTCCAAATGCTTAAAGTGGTGCCCACTGCCTCACGATGCACGTGTCATGCTTGTCTGTCTGGTGTACCCAGGAATCTCATTCACTGGAGACCATTTTGATGGCTACCTAGCGGATCTGTGTGTGCAGCTAGGTATTTAGTGGCCGGATTCTGCTTGCTGACACATGGGTGTAAATCTGAAGTCTCTCCATTGGAATCCATGGCACTTCACTGCATTTACACCATGCAACGACAGCAGGATTTTGCTCCTGGACATCCATACTTAACCTGCACCCCAAAAATATTGTGACTGTATAACCCTCCCAAGGGGGTGCGGCTTTCTCCTCCTCCGGCATCCTGGCTGCATAACAGGGAAATGAAGCTGGTCCTTCCACCACTGTGGGGTTTCAGGCCAGGTGAGTCACAGAGACCTATGAGTGTAGTGGAACAGGTTCCTGGTTCAATCCCCTCTCTCGGTGGGCTACAACAGGGTGTGGACTGAGGAGACCTGGGCTCAGTTTCAGGCTCTGCTACAGTAATCCTTGGCAAGTCACTTAATCTACCCCTGCCCCAGTGTACTATGGGGCTGAGACTTCCCTGCCTCCCAGGGGGCTGAAGATGAAATTGGTTCGTGACCGTGAGGTGCTCAGGTTTCTATGGCCGTACGTAGACAGCTGTCCTGCAATATATCTTCGCGCCCCTGCCATCTAAACAAAATGGGCTGAATTATGCATCATTTCTAAGGCATGCTGGCCGGTGTCACAGGCCTTCAGCAAACACACGGGCAGGGAATCGAGTCTCATCCTGTGTGGTTTGCAAATGACTAAATTTAAACCTAGAACCCTCTGCCTGCCCCTCTCTATCCTCCCCCGTGAGCATGCGTAGGGCTGGCTCCTTATCTGTAAATCAGCAAGAGACTTTCCAGTGACACTGCTGTTCTGTCTCCCCTGGCCACAGGAGCGTGGGATGGAAAAGGGGAGACAGGTATTAATAGACGATAATGAACGAATAGAATAAGTATTCATCTCAAGCTATTCCCCACCTCCGTGGACATTCCAGCACCATCATGGGAATCCCTGCTGAGGGCTTTAAAATACAGAGGTCGGCCACCCCAACCTGCCAGATCTGCCTGCTGTTGGAGCCGGAGTTGAGACACCCCACCTGGAAATGAAGGTCACCTCCTTAGCCCTCGTAACACTGCTCTTTGCCGCTCTCTGGATGGAAGCCCACTCATTCAGCTGTAAGTAGAGGGTCAGCCCCGTTCTTTCTCCTAGAGACCCCAGCCTAGATAAGGTGATCTGGAAGGAAAGCTACCCATAGTGCAGAGGAAGGGTGGTCTCACAGGTGAGGGACTGGGCTGAGCTTTGGTAGAACTGGGTCTAGCCCCACCTCTGCCATGGACTCTGTGTGACAGAGCCGAGTCACTGAGGCTGGGATGTCTTAGGATTCTGAACAGCTCGTTCCCATTAAAAGGATGGAAAATAGGCACTGAAATCCCCAGGGCAGTTCTGAAAGCCTCAGCCTTCGTCTCGCCATGGCTTCGTTCCCCGTCTGGGAAATGGAGCTAGCGATCCTCCTTTTGTCTTGTCTGTTTAGATGACAAGAGCAGAGCCCGTGGCTCTGTGCAGCGCCCAGCACAATGGGGCCCCCATCTCTTTCAAAATGGTCCCTTCTGGCCTAAATATCTATGAATCTATGAATCTATGAATCTTTCGGGACCTTTAGGCACAACTGAATCTGAATCTAGAATCATAGAAGACTAGGGCGGGAAGGGACCTCAGGACATCATCTAGTCCAACCCCCTGCTCAAAGCAGGACCAACCCCAACTAAATCATCCCAGCCAGGGCTTTGTCAAGCCGGGCCTTATAAACCTCTCAAGATGGAGATTCCACCACCTCCCTAGGGAACCCATTCCCGGGCTTCTCCACCCTCCTAGTGAAATAGTGTTTCCTAATATCCTGGGCAACATGAGAGGACTCCCTGTTTCTGAAACTAAGCTGGTTCTGTATTGAGAGAACTAATCACAGAGATCCTGCAACTGCCAGGAGCATTCAAGCCATGTGCACGCAGACTGGCTTCCTGCCGCCTTCTGCAAATGGTGCTTCTCCCTCCAAGTTCCATGCAGGTTGCTACAATCAACATAAATTAATTAACCCTTGCAAACCATTGCCCACGCCTCCAAGCAGGGGTCTTAACATCCTTGTCCCCATGCTACCAGTGGGGAAAGTGAGACACAGAGAGGCAAACAGCTAAACAATGAGATCAAGAGTGACTCAGTGGCAGAGCTGGGAATATTATAATTGCAATATTTTGGTGCCAGTGAAAGGCAGAAACCCTCCCATGCAAAACAGCAATGAACCCGATCTGGGGGGTGTCAATGGGAACATCAAATAACTCCCTCCTGACCCCCAGAGAGAGGTTTGGCCGCTTTCCAGCACAGTCACTATTACACATGATTAATCCTGACTATCCAGTTCTTCATTATTATCCGGCATATGAGAACTCACTCATCTTCCTTTCTTCTTTCCAGTTGATAGGAAACTCAACACCTGCTGTTATGCAAACAATTTTGTCAGAAAACCGATCGCTCCAAAACTGATCCAGAGTGACAGACCCACAGACCGTAGATGCTCCCGCCAGGCCGTGATGTAAGTTTCACAGGGTGGCAGACGCACGGGCTTGGTGCTTTTCTTTGCTTTTTGTGTCTGTAACTCCATCTATTTCAGTAAACGCCCCAGAAAAGTCCTTTCCGAGAGCTGCTCATGTTGTGCCCCATTCAATTCCAGGTTTGCTAATCCGTCACCGGATGAGTCGCACGCAGAACGAGCTCTCGGATATACCCCCTTGCAGCAAGGGGTTAATCGTAGCTTCTATGCTAGGATTTCATTACTAAGGCTGGTCTACATGGAAAGTTCCACCCATTTCATTAAAGGTCTGATTTAAAAACCAGTTTTGTTAAACAGATGCCAGTGGCCTTGCTTATTTTAGTTTCCATCAACATCTGTTCCTAATCAACCCGCAACACGACCCTTTAGTGGGAGCATCCACAAATACTTGCACTGGTTTCCCTAAATCATGCCAACTGCTGCAACTTTCTATGCAGCCCAGCCCTAAATACACTGGGGTAAATCATCTGTTACTCCCTGAAGAGTTACTGGGGATCAAAACTGACTGACACTGTAAACATAAAGGAGCAAAGCGCACCATGAGATGAGCTATCCTTGCTCTTTATATTGTGTGTGTGAACTGACAATTTTGTTGCACATTAGCAGATAGCAACGGGGTCTCATAGTCAGTGTGAACTGATGAGATTCCTCTAGAAAAGGACATTAGAAAGGAGCAATAGCTTAACTGAAAAGTTAGAGGAAGGGTAGGTGTCACTGTTAGCAAATGTCTCTGCCTGGCACAATCAGTTCAGATGCTGTAGTGAGAGACGCTCTCAAATAGCTCTGCGTTTGCCCCAGCTCTGGACGCCTGCCCATCAGGATCAGGGCGTCTTGGCTGAAGGTCAGCGGCACTGATCTTAGAACTGAAGTGCACTGAGTCGTGTGGGAGCTCAGAATTGGACTGGCAGGGGATACCTCAGCCTAGGACAGCAGTGCATTGACAAAGCCGGAGGGGGCTGTGCTGGAGTAGTTGGGAGTGCTGCAGGCCAAGATCATGGTGTATTGACCGGTCTGCGTGTGTAGGGGAGGGGGGCACAGATTGCAGTAGCATAAGATGTTGCAGGTCCGGATTGAGGTGTGTTGTCAAAGCTGGGGGAGGTGCCCACAGCAGCAGCCTCACAGCACCATGCCTGGGACCAGCAACTCTGTCAGCCTCCTGCATTCAAGAGAACCGATTTCACTCCGGAACCAGACCGTTTCAGGGACAAGTGCCTTCGTTCCCAGCGCTCTCCCAGTCACTGCCCTGGCCCCTAGCCACGTGAGCCGTGATCAGAGTCTGTGTGCGTCTCTGCCCCATTCCTAAGGGAACCTGCCTCATGGCCCTTTCTCTTTCCTTTCACAGTGTGGTGTTGCGAAGGGGGAAGGAAGTCTGTGTCGATCCCAGTGCGGAATGGTTCAAGACGTACAAAGAAAACCAGAAAAACTCCTTAAAGAAACTTGGCCTGCGGGTCTGAGACAGCAGCAGCTGGGCACGATCTCAGTTTAACACGCCATGTTATTTATATGCACTGATGTACCAGTGTAACGTTTTGCTAATTTATTTTTCTAGTCCTGTTAATTTATGTGAAAAAACCCTTCCATTCCCTCCACCCCTTTTGTGTCCTTTCCCCCCCAAGCATGTGATGGGGCAGCTGGCCAAAGCCACTGTCACGTTCTGCAGACACAATAAAATCCAGTGGTTTCTAACATGTCCCAGTGCTGTCACTGATGTGAGTAGGAAATGTCCTCCCATTTCTGAACAAGGATGGGCCTTGTCACCATGGTGTCACTATGGAGAACCAAGGGTGCTGTGGGATGCAGTGGAGGGGGGAATCAGGGAGTGGACTGATCCTTGCTCACAGGACGGGCTTGGGGAAGAGGGGACAGGGCCACTCTGGGCTTCTGGGCTTGTTCTGCTCCATCCTTCCCCCTTCCCTCTTGTGCGAATGGTGCAGGCTGCTCCCCTCTCCCCCCAAAAAACCCCTTTGGCTCTTGAGAGGCAAGGGGGGCAAGGCAGAGCTCTGGCTGCTGCTCCCAGGAGGCAGGGCAGTGGCCCAGGCAGGACTGGTGTGCTTGGTCCCCTGGCCAGATTGGCTGCAGCCCTAGTTAGTAGCTCATTGGTGCCAGCACTGGGATGGCAGTGACCACAGGGCTGACTCCGATCTTGCTCCCACCAGGCACTGGGCAGCTCCCTTCCCCTGGGTGCCAGAGTGAGGGAGACCAGAGTCAGGCTGGTGTCCGAGCTCAGGGGTTCCTTTACTGATTTACCTGCTGTCCCCTGCCCTTGGTACCTGGCAGAGGATAAGGCATGCCAGGGGGTTAAATGCAGTAGCCCGACATTCTCAGCCTGGGGGGCACCACACCAGAACAAATGCCAGGGCACTACCCCAGCCTACCCTTTCCGTATTGCTGTGGGGAGCAGGATCTCAGCTAGATGGGAAGGGGTTGCAGTGTGGAGAAGGTGGGGAACCCGCTGCACTAGCCTTTCTGTTCTGATAACCAAGGCCCAGATCCCCACTGGGGTTCAGAAAAGAAGCTGGGCCTCCCCCCAGCTTTGCTTGATCTGTTTGCTCTGAGTCCGCCTCAGTCTCTGCTCCAAGGTGTGGATCTAATGGATGGGAAGCTGATGGGCCCTCCGGCCTGGAGTTCCTGGGTTTCCGTGTTTGTGAAGGACTTAGGAGAAGGAAAGTTCTTGGATACGAATTCCCTGGTAGCTTGTCCCTGTCCCAGGCTGACAAGACACTGCCGGTAACAGACACGTGGTGGGGTGGGAGGCTGTCTGGACTGTTGGGTGCCACTAGAAGCTGCAAATGCGATTGCAGCTACTGGGGTCTTACTGTTTAAGCACCTGGTCCACCTCCCAGTGACGTTGACGGCTCTTTCCACTGACTCTAGTGGGAGCTGGACCTGCTCTCTATGGCTAAGAGTCCATAACTTTTGAAACTGCCTTTGGTTTTCTCATGTAGGAGGCCGGGGGGCTGAGGAGCAGGCAACACCCCTCCCCCCCACCTCCAATGGCAATCACCTCAAACAGACCCCCTTAAACTTCCCACAGGCCTAGGAAAAGCCCATCCCCCATTGATATTTGCTCCCAACCTGCTTTCATTCCATCTCCAAAACCCTCCTGCACCCCTAGGGTCAGCCCCTCGCCATCCCCCCACAGGCCCAATGCGCCCATGCGCTCCCTCTTCTCCCTCCCCCCTTTCTGCTCCCCTTCCCCATGACAACACTGACAGTGCTGAGGGGCTAGGACATCACAGACTCCTTCCCTTTCCATGGCACCATTAATGCACAAATGGCCCCAGGGCACAAGCAGTTTGGTTTTGGTTTTTCCTAACAATATTTGGAGCATTTCTGCCTTTTCCCTTTGGCCTCCCCTGGTGCCGGGCAGCAGCTGAGGTACAAACCTGCATCTCCCTGTGATTCCTACATGGTTCCCTAAGGGTCTGACCTAGAGACCCTCCCTTAACAGGGAGTAGACTCAGGAGCTGCCTCAGCCTCCAGGCAGAGAGAGGCGGCGCAGGCAGGATACATGCAGGCTGAATCTTGATTGCATGCTTTTATCTCTGCGTTTTGCTCTTGTTCTTCTTCTCATGACACAAACCTTCCCATGTGGTGGAAGACCCCTTCCACCAACACTTATGGCAGAAGACCCCTGGATAACGAACTCACGGAACTCCCCTGGGTTGGTGTAGGCCACAACATTACACGGGTTCACCTGGTGGCAATGGGGATTAAGATCAAACTAACACATACGATTTGGTAATCTTTGATTATGTTCTTGTTATTAAGGAAAATGAAATTACACATGAAGTTAATTATTAATTAAAGAATAAGAAACTAAGTATGTGATAACCTGCAGGATATTGTAATATTGAATGTCACCTTGTATTCTGTTAGCAATACAGGAAATGATGGCTACTCTGGAAAAAGTTTATTTGATGTAATTTACCCCCTTTGGACTAAAGAATTCTGGAGTAACACCTCACTGGGGTGAGGGACTAGGTGAGAAAGACAATGTGTCTGGGACTACAGACCTGCTAGAGACTTCAATTAATTCTATTGCAGATGGAATTTATTTTGAAAACCTTTAAGTCAATTTTCTGTTAAGAGAGAAACTACTGGAGGAAACAAGTTGTGTAATCTTTTACCCAGCTAGCCTGTAACAGCCACTGACTTCTCCACTTCTCTTGTTTGCAAAGCAGAGCTGCGACATCCGCTGTCACCTGTCCACGTTTCTTATTAAGAATGGTGATGGATGCATGAAGGGGAGTTTAAAAACATCTACCATGAGTTATGTTCATGGTCAGCAGGCCCCTTTTCCTTTAGAGGTGACCAGATGTTAGTACATGGCTGCTTAACCCTCAGGTCAGGCTGTGGAAACTTTCTCAGAACTGGCCTCGCCTTTCTTTTCGATATCTGTGACGTCCACAAAGCCACCCTGCACGTGGGTTGCAACAATGAATATTTTAAGAAAACCTCAGGGTTAAGCAGGACTCTTCCCAACTGACATTGGCCCAAAGGCTGCCTCCCTTCAACAGGGTTGGGCCGTGTTGGCCTTATCCCGGGCGTACTTTACACCTGATTTGCCCAGAGGCGGCACTATAAGGTGGGGTAAGCTCGAATCATCGCCATAAACGTTAAAGTACAGGCAGAAGTCCTTTGCCTTTCACACCAACACGCCGTCTAAGAGAGACTGACATTCCAGGGCCCCGAGACTGATTCCCTCTGGGGAAGGAAGTCATGCCTATTAACTGGGAGATGCCCTGGCCTTTCTATTAAGGGTGTGACAGTGTGGTTGAATGTGTGCGTGTGTGTATGAGCACCTGTAATACCCACACAGAGAGGGTGCCATACAGAACAGTGCCCTAAATCTAAATCGCTCCAAAACTCTGCCCTGTGAAATCGTGTGTTGTGTTTTCTTCGTTCTGTGAAATGATTCAACAAAACTAAGCTGCCTGCTGTACAATTTTTCAGCGAGAGCTGTTGAACGTCTATTTATTAAAGTCTCAGTAAGGCCCGTAGCTGTGTTGGGGGCTGGGAGGGGAAGAGTAGTGCATAACATCTGTGATATCGTCATTGTCGGGTAAGGCGGGACATCCAGTGACATTGAGAAGGGTGGGACTTCCTGTGACAGGTAGGTGGGACTTCCTGTCATATCATCCTCATCTGTCAATCTCCTTAACAGGCAGTAGGGTGTCCTTACGACCCAAGCCCACTGGAGCTATTGGGCAGAACAATCCCACTGAAATTCCAACAGGGTGAGAGGGAAATTAGTATGAGCTGAAAACCACAGCATCTAAATTCTACCTGGACTCAGTAAGTCTGAGCTGCATTGAATTGTCTTCCGCTCCATGCTTCCCCAAGGCACAAGAGCGTGGGGCAGGGCTGAGTTCAGTGGAGTAAAACCCTGCCACTTTTCCCAGCAGTGAGCAGATGCAGGATTCTCCCTGGGGCGAGTTGCTTTGCTGAATCTAGCTAGCAGAGTACCCCTCTGCCCACAGCTCAGTCGCTACACACTGGCTGACTCAACTGTAAGGGGGCACAAGGGCAAACCCCCTTACGGAGAATACAGTGCCCAGTCACTCCATGCAATCAGCAGTCAGTGCACTGCAAAGGGCCTCGCCTGGGGGTGGCCAACTCCAAGCCAGGGGGCAGAAGCTAGCTTTGAGTTTCTAAGGCGCTGTGCACTGAGTGGGAGAGGAGTGAAGGGGGAGGATAAGGAGGATTCCTGAGAGATGCCAGCTGGGAGTGATAAATCAATGTGCTATTTCTATGCTTCCCCCCACCCCCAGCAGTGTTGTGGGGAAGGGGCTGGGATCTCCCTGATCTCACAGACCACCTGAGTTTTACCCCCTCTGATGGGGAGGCTGGGATGGGAAATGCAGAGGCTTTGCAGAGGGTCCGACTTGGAGGCTCTGGACATTTGTCCCAGTGCTGAGTTTGGTGCACAGAATAGAAAATGCCCCCTGTGCAGCACGGCCAACTTTGAGCCTCCAAACACCCGGAGCCGGATCCCCCAGAATAGTGAGACAGGCTTAGAAATCAACAGATTAAACACTTAACACGTGCCTTTGCTGTTCTTCTCCCTCCCAGCCTCCCAGGAGGTCTGGGCAGGGGGCAAGCTCCCGAGCAGGGCCAGTGCTGGCTGAGTTCTCAGTGCGGAAGGTATCCATGTCCCAGCCAATGCAATGTGAAGTCATGCTGAGCTCAGGGGTCCCTTGGCTCAGCCTAGCCAGGGGTCACCAAAGGAGGAGGAGGAGGAAGGGGCCCCCAGACACTGGTGGATGGGGAAGCCAGGACCGGTGCCTGCTGGTGAGCCATGAAAGGCAATGCCCCTCTGGGTGTCCGGGGACCCTACCCAATTTCCCGGTCTCCCCAAGGCAATGCGAAGTTCCATGCCCCTCCCCAGGGTCGGCCTGGCTGGGGGATGGAGGCTGGGAACACTGCCAAGTGACCAGCCATCTGGTCTCCCTGTCATTTGGGAGCACCAGAGCCTGCAAGTGTTTGAGAGTTTCCCAAGGCCGCAGAATGGCGGAAAGTCCCAACAATATTTTCCCCGAGGGCTCTGAAGGATCATGACTAGGGGGGCGTGCGCTGGCTCAGGGGGCCCCCGGAGGCGGGGAATGGACGGCCGGGCTCTCCGGCTGAGCTCACCCACACTCTCAGAGGCCTCTCCCTGTGCAGGGCCACCCCCCGGCAGCAGGGCTGGAGAAGGGAGCAGGCCAGGAAGCCCTCTCAACCACCACCTGTTACAGCCCCAAACGTGGAAAGACCTGGGAATAGTCGGGCAGGCTTGACTATCAACACTTCTACTTGTTCCCCATATAATTAGAGAGAGAGAGCACCTATGTTGTGGAAACTGTGAGGCCCATTGAAAGTCCCAGCCCAGGGAGGTCTGGATTATTCACACCAGGGAAACCCAGGGCATGACGCTAGCAAACCTGCAATTCCTCCCTCTCCAGATTCTTACATTGGCCCTGCAATGCCCATGTGACACGTCATTCCCTGGATATCCTCAGCATGAGTAATCCAGAGCTCCCTGGCCATTATGTCAGGGAAGCAACAAAGCCAGGGGTGTCTCTGTGCCGAGATTGGCACCAGGTCAGGCAGGAAAGGGATGATGACAATGCAGCATCCAGCTCCTCAGAGGCCTTTCATCCCCAACCCACCGACAGCATCTCACGGCAGGACAAATCTCTTCCACCGAGCTCTGGCAGAGGGAAGCTGGGCTTGTTAGCTGATGATGGACCCAGACATTCCAGCCTTACTGGCCCTGCCCCAGAGCCCCCCTAAAGTCCCGAGCAGATGTTCTTTCCCATTCTCTGCCAGAGCAGCCCCTGCCCACACCAGGAAAGCTGGGTCCTCCTCTGCTCATAGCTGGGAAGGGAGAACTCACCCCTCATCAGTCTGTGGCTGGGGGAGAAAGGAACAAAATTATATTCCAGCTCCCACCCAATGTAATGGGGGAGGGGAATTGTCTGCATGGACATGCCAAGGTGACTTGGTCCATCCTTGGTCTCCATAGTGACACCACAGTGATATGGTCCATCCTCGAGTCTGCATAGTTACACCACAGTGATACGGCCCACTCTTGGGTCTCCATAGTGACACCATGGTGACAAGGCCCATCCTTGCTCAGGAAATGGGGGGACATTTCCTACTCACATCAGTTGCAGCACTGGGACATGTTAGATAACACCGGACTTTATTGTGTCTGCAGAGAGAATGACAGTGGTGTTGGCAGAGAGTCGCTTCCCCATCACACAGTCACTGGGGGACAAAGGACACAGGAGGGATAGAGGGAATGGGAGGGGTTCTCCTTAATTAAACAGGCCAGAAAGATAGCTTCTCAGAACCAAAAAATCTTTACCACAGGCTCCAAGCAACAAAGTTGACCAAATTTCCGGTCAGGATGTCTCCCAAAGACAAATGGCTGTTTCTTTTACCTTCTTAGGTGAAAAAGAAAGAGAGACAGATAGGGAGAGATACCTTGTGGTGTTTTTGCCCCTCACTTTTATAGCCCAGTCCTCTTTGAAATGCATTTTTCTGAGGGTTACCCCTAGATAAAGTTCGTCCCTGCTGTGAGGATGGAGACAAAGAGTCTGATGGTGAAAGAGGTTCCATGCTGTTGTTTGTTAAAATGCAGATCTGTTTGTTCCTGTCCCACTTCCTTGCCAAAGAACAGCCACTGGATAGGCTAGAGGCGTCAGTTTGTCTTTTGTCTTTGAGAAACTGGTTTATCCACACTAATCTGGTAAACCCATTTCAGACCTAATTCCATTTTATGCTTATAACTTTACATATAATGTTGCTACCCATATTTCATCATGGCATTATTGACCAGTGAGTTATCAGTAGGGCTGTCAAGTGATTAAAAAAATTAATTGTGATTAATCACGCAATTAAAAAAATTAATGGTGATTAATCGCACTGTTAATAATAGAATACTATTTATATAAATATTTTGGATGTTTTCCACATTTTCAAAAATATTCATTTCAATTACAACACAGAATACAAAATGTACAGCGCTCACTTTATTTTTTATTACAAATATTTGGACTGTAAAAATAAAAGAAATAGTATTTTCAATTCACTTCATACAAGTACTGTAGTGCAATCTCTTGAAAGTTGAACTTACAAATGTAGAATTATGTACAAAAAATAACTGCATTCAAAAATAAAACAATATAAAACTTTAGAGCCTACAAGTCCACTCAGTCCTACTTCTTGTTCAGCCAATCACTCAGACAAACAAGTTTGTTTATATTTGCAGGAGATAACGCTGCCTGGTTCTTGTTTACAATGTAACCTGAAAGTGAGAACAGGCATTCGCATGGCACTGTTGTAGCCAGTGTTGCAAGATATTTATGTGACAGAAGCATTAAAGATTCATATGTCCTGTCATGCTTCAACCATCATTCCAGAAGAAATG
This sequence comes from Lepidochelys olivacea, assembly GCF_965140295.1. Classification (NCBI taxonomy): domain Eukaryota; kingdom Metazoa; phylum Chordata; order Testudines; family Cheloniidae; genus Lepidochelys; species Lepidochelys olivacea. Next base: position 21,674,974 of record NC_140427.1, read on the forward strand.
CATCCATGCTGAAGATGGATTCTGTTCAATAATGATCCAAAGCAGAGCAGACCAACGCATGTTCATTTTCATCATCTGAGTCAGATGCCACCAGCAGAAGGTTGATTTTCTTTTTCGGTGATTCAGGTTCTGTAGTTTCCGCATTGGAGTGTTGCTCTTTTAAGACCTCTGAAAGCATGTTCCACACCACATGCTGATCAGATTTTGGAAGGCACTTCAGATTCATAAACCTTGGGTCAAGTGCTGTAGCTATCTTTAGAAATTTCACATTTGTACGTTCTTTGCGTTTTGTCAAATCTGCAGTGAAAGTGTTCTTCCAAAGCATGTCCTTTGGAATGGTGGCCAAAGCATGAAGGGGCATATGAATGTTTAGCATATCTGGCACGTAAATACCTTGCAATGCTGGCTACAAAAGTGGCATGCAAACATCTGTTCTTACTTTCAGATGACATTGTAAATAAGAAAGAGACAGCATTATCTCATGTAAATGTAAAGAACTTGTTTCTCTTAGCGATTGGCTGAACAAGAAGTAGGACTGAGTGGACTTGTAGGCTCTAAAGTTTTACATTGTTTTGTTTTTTAGTGCAGTTAGGTAACAAAAAAATCTACATTTGTAAGTTTTGCTTTCACAATAAAAAGATCGCACTACACTACTTGTATGAGGTGAATTGAAAAATACTATTTCTTTTGTTTATCATTTTTACAGTGCAAATATTTGTAATAAAAATAATATAAAGTGAGTACTTTACCCTTTGTATCCTGTGTTGTAATTGAAATCAATATATTTGAAAATGTAGTAAAACATCCAAAATATTTAATAAATTTCAATTGGTTTCTATTGTTTAACTGTGCGATTAAAACTGCGATTAATTTTTTCAATCTCCATTAATAGTTTTGAGTTAATTGCGTGAGTTAACTGCAATTAATTGGCAGCCCTAGTTATTAGTTTTCAAATGATACCTCATGAGCCATGTTTTGTACAAAGATTACCACAATCATGGGTCAGGTCTGAATACAAGGGTGCATTCGGTCACAAAGAGCCTCCCATGGGAAGCCACGTATCCAATGCAGAGTGCAAAATGCAACCTCCTGCCAATTGCGCCTTATTTTAGGGGATTCTCTACAATTTCTTCATTTTTCGGCCCAGGACCCCACCCCATAATCTGGGAACCTATAACCACGCTGGGTGCCTTTGTTAGGCAAATCCATACCCACTTGCAAGCACAGAGGTTTAAACAAACAAACTTTACGGAGGGGGTGGGGGGCAGAGAAAAGGGAAAGGCCAGGCTGACCTGAGTCAAAGAGTTACACTTTAACACCTTGCACCCCCAGTTACATCACAGTGCACAAGTCACAGTCCCAGACAATTGGACCCTGAAGGGCTGGTGCAGTTTTCCACCTCCCACTCTCAGTGCAGGGCTCCCCCAACTTCCTCACTCACAGTCCGTGGTTCCAAGGGTCCAGGAAAATCAGGGGGCCGGTTTCGTAGACAGCTGGGGCTCAACCTCCTGCCCTGCTATAATGATGGCAACGGCTCGGACAGGGAGGCCTCAGCAGAGTCGCTGAGCTGATGTAGACGGTCGCTGTGAATTCCTCTGCTCCCACTGGAGCGCACCCCACTGCTCTCAGTGCCACGCTGTCTGCTGGGGGCCGCGGCCTGTGGCTGAATCCAGCTGTGCTTTGCGCTGTCTGCTGGGGGCCGCAGCTGGGCCCAGGTGAGCTGAACTGCAGCTGAGCTATGGCCTCCATCCTGCTGGCTAGACAACTGGCTGCTCTGGGGAGCTCTGCCTGCACACGGCCGGGATGGCGCTTGGCTCAGCTCTTTCAGATAACACAGGATCAGTGGCCTTGAGCACCCATCACAGTCCCTGTCAACCCCACCCCCCCGAGAGGTGTTCCCAGCACAAGTCAGGAATGGGCAGCCTCTCTCCCCTTCCCTATACTTCTCGCCCTCTTATTTTATCCCTTCCTTTCCCATTCCCTCTTCTCCCATCTCTTCCACTCCGCTCTCCTTGTCTAAGTGCCTGTGTGCAACACAGTTACGGGTGCTCCCGAAACCCCTCAGATCCCCTCCCTTCGGCCAGGGACTCGAGGGATCTATTTAGCTCACCGAAGAGAGGGTTAAGCGGCCACTTGATCGTGGTCTGTAAGTACCTACACAGGAAGAAGGTACCTGATCCTACCGGGGGGGAACTTTTTAGTCTAGCAGACCAAGGCAGAATGAGATCCAATGGCTGAAGAAAGCTAATGTGGGGCCAATATTTAAGAAGAGTTAACAGGCTGACCCAGGTAATTATAGGCCTGTCAGTCTGACATCGATCCCAGGCAAGATAACGGAGCAGCTGATATGGGACTCAATTACTAAAGAATTAAAGCAGGGCAATATAATTAATACCAATCAACATGGGTTTATGGGAAATAGAGCCTGTCAAACTACCTTGATATCTTTTATTTTTATGAGATGACAAGTTTGGTTGCTAAAGGTAATAGTGTTGATGTAACATACTTAGACTTCTGGAAGGAGTTAGACTTGGTACCATGTGAAATTTTGATTAAAACCACTGGCTCACTGATAGGTCTCAAAATGAAATTGTAAATGGGGGATTGTACAGGTGTGTTTCTAGTGGAGTTCCACAGAAATCGGTGCTTGGCCCTGTGCTATTTAACAGTCTTTATTAATAAGCTGGAAGAAAACATGAAATCATCACGAATAACGTCTGCAGAGGACACAAAAATTGAGGGGGTGTCCGAGAGGACAGGTCACTGATTTGAGCGATCTGGATCATTTGGTAAACTGGGCACAAGCAAACAGTATGAGTTTTAATACGGTTAAAGGTAAATGTGTCTATCTAGGAACAATGAATGTCGGCCAGACTTACAGGATGGGGTACTCTATCCTGGGAAGCAGGGACTCTGAAACAGACAGGGGAGGGGGATGAATAATCAGCTGAACATTAGCTCCCAAGGAGACACTTCAACTTCCAGCCATTTACCTTTCTCTGATAGACTGAAGAACCCATTAGTAAATATTTATTCCCCGTGTAGGTACTTACAGGCTGGGATTAAGTCACTCCTTGAGTCTCTCATGATACGGCATGTTTTCGAGTCCTTTAATCATTCTTGTAGCTCTCATTTGAACTCTCTGCAATTTATCAACATCCTTCTTGAATTGTGGACACCAGAACTGGAAACAGGATTCCAATGGCAGTTGCACCAGTGCCAAATAAAGAGATAAAATAACCTCTCTGATCCTATTCAAGATTCCACTCTTTATACACCCAAGGATTGTATTCGTCCTTTGGCCACAGTTAGAATAATTAACCATGGGAACAGTTTACCAAGAATTGTGTTGGATACCCCATCCCTGACCATTTTTAAATAAAGATGGGCGTTTTTTTTCTAAAAGATCTGCTCTAGAAATTATCTGGGGGCAGTTCTCTGGCCTGGGTTATGCAGATGGGTCAGACTAGATGATAGAATGGTCTCTCCTGGCCTGAAAATCTATGAACAGGACCCACATCTTCGATGGGGCCTCAAATGATAAAATAGAGAGATCGCACTTGCCCTTTTCCCCTTCACACCATTGTTCTCTTTTACTCAGTGTAAAAACCTTCACCCAGCCAGGTATCGGGGTTTCACGTCCATGGTAGAAACTACAAGAGTGAAACTCGAGTGGGTTGCTCATGTCACTGGAGCTAGGAGACGTCAGGGCAGCTGCTAGATGCATGCAGTGCAGGAGGTGCCTGTGGGGTAGCCACGAGAGTGCTGCAGAACCCAGATCGCTAGAGATGGAGGCAAACGCCCCACGTTTGTGCTTCCACCACTGTCACTCCCTGCCTGAAAGTCCTCGAGCTTCCCTGGTCAAACAGCATGCTGGGCGTTCTCTGGGGATGGCTGCCAATCAGTGTCCAGCCTGAGACACGTGGGGCATCATGGGAGTCATATGACTGCAGTGCATCAAGGGAGATGTAGTCCAGCCAGGGAGCTGAGCCCATAGGGAAGAATGAGGGAATGAGGCACCCAAATTACGACGCCTATGAGGTATGGTGGCAACTGGAGCAGATGCAGTTTTGTATCGACCTGCCCCAAAGTGACACGTGTCAACATTTCCTGATAGGAGTGCTTTGGGGCTTTTTGTTCCATGAATAATTTCGATATTTTGATTTTCGTCCTGATCTGGAACAGGAACAAAGGTCAAATATTGGGATTGCCCATGGGACAGAAATTCAGATTTCTCTCAGCTCTAGTCCTTACCCCAAGAATTCCATTACAATGTATTCTGCCCTGTTTAAGGCCATGTTCCGGGCCACATAGAGAGCTGGCCTAGGCCTTGTTTTTCACCACAACACTTGTGGCTGATCTGCACTGGCTAGACAGACTATACTGCAGCACCTTGCTAACAGGAACTGCCCTTAAAGCCAGTTCCCCTCACATGGTTTAATTTCTGGTGTGATGGGCCGAGGCATGCCTGGCCTCCTTGGTCTGGGGCCAGCAGGGAGAAGAAGCACAAAGGTCTCGATAGTTCTGCATGGTGCAGAAATGGGGTGGGAGAAGGGGGAGACGGGGGTAGGTGAAGAACCCCCAGATCAAGACATGACAGCCAGAGAGCAGCTCTGGGCTCCTGTGTGCATCTCCCGGGGGGCGTGGGGTAGGAGGGCCACACAGGCAGGATGTGGTACGTTTCTGATCGCTCAAACTAACCGCAAGAGAGCATCTGAGAGCAGAATCGCTCCTTTGATCTTGGAAACCCACAAACAGAAAAGACACCGCAGTGAGACTCTCCCATCCCCATCCCCTCGGGTGCGAGGGGGGGAAGAGAAGGAGCTGGCTGATTCACTCTCTCTACCGCAGGTGACCTTAGGCAAGTCACATAGGACATGACAACTCTGCAAACCAATATGCACAGTTGGCCCCTGCCAGCTGACGTGGGCTCGTGGGGCTTGGGTTTAATTGCGGGGTCCTAGCCCCACATGTCTACACTGCAGTTAAACAGCCCCTTAGCCTGAGCCCCGTGAGCCCAAGTCAGCCGGCAGGGGCCAGTCACAGGTGTCTAACTGCAGAGTAGACATACCCTCAGCTGCTCTGTGCCTCAGTTTCCCATCTGTAAAGTGGAGATAATGGCACAGCCATGCTTCAGGAAGGGGGAAATTCATTAATGACAGAGAATTGCTGTGGTGATGGGGCCCACAGACGGAGATAAGAGGTTGCGCGGATAGTCTATACGGTTACAGGAACGGGGGCTGCTGCTCCATCTGGAGCTCAGCATCCCAGCACATACGGCCAGTCCCTACTGCTGCTCAGAGACCCTGCAGTACACACCACAGCGAGGCCAGCGAAGGATGGGGAGTATTGTTACATATGTGCACACAAGGCTGGAAATGAGCACAGCCCTCTGCCAGACACAGCCCCTGCCCCAGAGCGCTCAGATTATAAAGTCCCCGGCCAGTTCCCAGGGACGTCAGTGGGCGTCTTGCCACTGACTCGACTGGGGTTAGAGCGGGCTCTCCCAGAGCATCAGGCCTAGCAGCGTCATATTTCCTCATTCCTAGGAGGGCAGGTTTGCCGGATCAGCACAGATCTGCTCTGCGGCTAGTCTGGCATCCCAGCTCCTGCTATACACAACACCCCACTGGCTCATGCTGCCTTCTCCGACAGCACCGCAGGCTAGTGGTCTCACCAGCCCACTATTATCCCTCCTCAGACTCCAGAGACAGCTGCAGGCCCCAGGGGAGATCGGGGCCTCGTTGTGCCAGGTGCTGCACATAGAATCATAGACTATCAGGGTTGGAAGGGACCTCAGGAGGTCGTCTAGTCCCACCCCACTCAAAGCAGGACCAATGCCCAACTAAATCATCCCAGGCAGGGCTTTGTCAAGCCTGACACATGGGGAGAGGCAGCCCCTGCTCTGGAGAGCTTCACTCTAAGTGGTCAGACAAGGAGTAAGGGAAAAGGACGTGTTGTTAATGCTGTTTCACAGCAGGGACCTGAGGCCCAGAGAGACTAAGGGACTGGCCCAAGGTCACACAGGGAGGCACTGGCAGAGCAGGGAATTCACCCACATCGCAGGGCTCCCTCTCCAGCTCCTGCTGTACTGGAATAGACAAAGGGCCCAGATAGGCCCATAACCCCCTGGTATAGACCTCGCTGATACTAGCCCAGATGCAGAATCATAGAATATCAGGGTTGGAAGGGACCCCAGAAGGTCATCTAGTCCAACCCCCTGCTCAAAGCAGGACCAATTCCCAGTTAAATCATCCCAGCCAGGGCTTTGTCAAGCCTGACCTTAAAAACCTCTAAGGAAGGAGATTCCACCACCTCCCTAGGTAACGCATTCCAGTGTTTGGAAGAGATTAATCCTGCTTGTCTTGCATCCACTGATCCAGAAACGCACAGGGGCCGACAGCCCCAGGAGTGTTACTCGGGCTATTGTGTTTTCATTCAGTTCAACACACAGGGGGGTGGGCTAAGAGATGCAGCACAGAGCTCACAGCCCAGGGGATGGGGAGGGGGGGAGGGGGGCTTTAAGTCACCTTTGCACCCTCCCCAGCCTCAGCTGCTTCACAGGCTGGAGTTGCCCTTGATGTAACAGCCAGCCCTGGGAGCCTGGCTAAGTTACAGCAGCCTCCTGGCGTGCCCTATGGGTCACTGCTCAGAATCTGACCCATGACATGCCCGTCCCACCCCAACCCCTCCCCCAGCATACCCCCTACAGGCGTGCAACGAGTGTTGGCTGCCCCTGTGCCTTTGTAGGAGGAATTGGCTCCGGCTGGATGTGGGGCTTTTAGAGCCCCCTTCACACCGCTCCAGCTCTCTCATGCAATGGGAAGCGGCTACGTGGCAGGGGGGAGAATCTCCCCCTTAATCCTTTTTTGAGAACTATCAGGCCCTTTGCCTCAATAATTGCCTGCAGCAGTGAGTTCCACAGGTTTGTTCTATGTTGTATACCAAAGTGCTTCCTCTTGTCTGGTTTAAATAAGTTGCCTTTTAATGTCCTTGGGGCCCCTCTTGTTCTCATAGTGTGGGAAAGGGGAAATTGGCCACCACTGCACCTACCCTGCAGCAGTTTGTACCCAGCCATCCCCTGACGCTTCTCCTTTCCAGACAAAACAGTCCTAGATCTTAACTCTCTTCTGTCAGGGGAGTTCCCCACCCTTACTGGAGCCATGATTCATTTCCCTCCCTCTTCTCTGACCCACTGACATCCTGGCAGCAGATGCACTTGTGCGGGAGTCTCCCTTCCAACTGCTGCTGTGACTCAGAACTCCTTTGCTTGTGACTGTGGTCAGAGCGGGTGTCGAGATCAGGGCGGCCAGCCCCCAGCGTTCCAAACTCAGGAGCCAGCCCCCCAGCATCATGAGATTACCCTATAAACACTGAGATCTTTTTAATTTATAAATGTTGATGTGAGGGTGTGTAGAGATGCCACCCTGAGCAGTAGGGGGTCAATGAAAGCCTGTCCCCCTATCAGCCCCACCCCATTACGCCTGTGCAAGGTGTCAAGTCTGTAGGGAAGGTTTAAAAGAAGGAAAGCCCAGTTCTGCTTCATATGGGGCCACTGGGCAGAGTCCCCTTACCAGCCCACCTATGATGGAGGCATGAGAACCCCTGAGCCAAGGACTGGAAGGCCCACAAAGCCTGAAGCAGGGCCAGAGCTCCAGCGTGGTCCTGCCAGACTACGGGTGTGTTGGACTCAGTTACCCTGCATGGGGCAGGAGTAAAAGTGACCTGGCCAAAGAGCTGAGACACAGGAAGAGACAGATCACTGCAGGACAAGAGTGGCTGTTGGCCGAGGGCCCCAAGGGAGAAAAGATAGCTATGCCACTCCCAGCCAAGAACGGGTGCACCACTGGTGAGGAGGCTCTTCCACAGTTGGGTTCTTTTTCTTTGCCTGCTGATTTCTGGGCATTTTTGGACACAATCAGCTCATGTTCTCGAGGCTGGAAACTTTGTCAGGGAAAGCCGAGGGTCTCAGGCAGTCACTTCATTCTAGCCGCTGGGGCTTTAATAACTGGACCAAAAATCACAAGACACACAATGAAGTGGCGACAATTGGCAACACTGAGTCATCTCCCAGCACAGCGTCATCTCATCACACAAAACTGCGTCATCGCCCAACACTGCATCATCTCCCAACACTGCGTCATCTCATCACCCAACACTGCATCATTGCCCAACACTGCGTCATCTCCCAACACTGCGTCATCTCATCACCCAACACTGTGTCATCTCATCACCCAACATTGCATCATTTCATTGCCCAATACTGTGTCATCTCATAACACAACATTGCATCATCGCCCAACACTGCATCAGCATCCAACACTGCATCATTTCATCGCCCAACACTGCGTCATCTCCCAACACTGCATCATCTCATCACCCAACACTGCATCATTGCCCAACACTGCATCAGCATCCAACACTGTGTCATTTCATCGCCCAACACTGCGTCATCTCCCAACACTGCGTCATCTCATCACCCAACATTGCATCATCGCCCAACACTGCATCATTTCATTGACCAACACTGCGTCATCTCCCAGCGCTGCATCATCTCCCAGCGCTGCGTCATCTCATCACCCAGCGCTGCATCATCGCATCACCCAGCGCTGCATCATTGCCCATCGCCCAACACTGCATCATAGCCCAACTCTGCATCATTTCATCTCACAACTCTGTGTCATCTCATTGCCTGACACTGCATCACTCACTCGCTGTCCCCATGGGATGTGAGCCCAGGTGAGCCACTAGTGCAGGGCAAAGTTCCCGTGTATTTACAACGAATGGCAGCAGCACTGCCAGGTGGCTGGGCGGAGCACTGCAGCGATGGGACAGGGACCCACCGAGATGGGGTTTGGGCCTCACCCCAAAGCAGTGCAATCCAATTAGTTTAATCTGCAGAAAAGAAGAATGAGGGGGGATTTGATAGCTGCTTTCAACTACCTGAGAGGTAGTTCCAGAGAGGATGGTTCTAGACTATTCTCAGTTGTGGAAGAGGACAGAACGAGGAGTAATGGTCTCAAGTTGCAGTGGGGGAGGTTCAGGTTGGATATTAGGAAAAACTTTTTCACTAGGAGGGTGGTGAAACACTGGAATGCGTTGCCTAGGGAGGTGGTGGAATCTCCTTCCTTAGATATTTTTAAGGTCAGGCTTGACAAAGCCCTGGCTGGGATGATTTAATTGGGTATGGGTCCTGCTTTTGAGCAGGGGGTTGGACTAGATGACCTCCTGAGGTCCCTTCCAACCCTGATATTCTATGATAATTAGGGGTGCTGGTTACACCAATCTGCACATGTTGCCCTAGCTACCTCCTCCCCCTGCCCCAGGGCGGGGGGTTGCATGAGGAGCAGCAGCCTGGGCTGCGTGCTGCTCCTGTTGGTATTTACCCGCCATGTATCAGCCACATACTCAGTGCAGTGAGTTGGGGCTGAATTCAGTGCAGAAGCCGAGAGGGGGCGTTTGCACTCCTGAGTTCCTGGGCCCAGCTTGCACCTGGCTGCCCAAGCCCTCCCTGGGCCTCCTGGTCTCTGGGGAATAGCTGGGACACAAGATCATCCTGGACCCTTGGACCTCCCACCCAAGGTTGTCTCCTCCAGCAGGGCCTCCTCGGAGTGGGAGGGGGTTCCGAGCCGGCAGAGTGTGGGGGCCTCCGGTGCTGGGGACTTTCCCGTTACTGGTCCACTCCCCCTGTGAGCTGCCACATCAAGCAAACCACACAACCACCATGAGCCTTGCCCCTGCCCCGTGGAGCTCACACAGCACGTCCAGATCACACTGCTTCCCTCATGACACCCGGGGCGACCCCCAACTGGTGCCATCCCGGAGCAGCGCGGAGATCACCACTGTTACTGCACATGCCCCTTGCTGGGGCGGTTTGGCCATGAGGAGCAGCATTCAGAGCTGCAGACAAAGTGTCACCGTGACCAGCCAGCAGTGGGGAGTCCACAGAGGAGGGACAGGCTGTGGGGCATGGTCCTTCTGAAGTCTGAGCACTTCTTGGGGGAAGGCACATTGCAGGCAGAGGCTGTCTGGGCCTTGCGGGAAGCCTGCATTCAGCGCTGAGCCCTGCACTTTGGGAAGGACATAGGGTTGGTGAGCGTTAGAGAACAGCCTAAAACCTCTCAGGAAAGGACAAGGCCAGGATGTGGCCGGTCTGCAGCAGAGAGCCCAGGGGAATTGCAGGCCAGGGGAATTGCAGCCATCTGCAGTTCTGCAGGGAGGTATTGTGAAAAGGACAGGGGCTGATCCTGCCTCCTGGCCAACTTTTGTAGCAACCAGGCAAGGTACTAACAAACTTCAACAGGACTTTATTTTTAAAGTGGAAACCGCTTTACCAAGCTGCTGCTGCACCCTCGGTAGCTCTCACTCCCCTCCTCAACTTCCCCCCCCTTTCCTGTTTCCTGTCCTTTCAGACTCCCGACAGCCAGAGCTCCCAGCTCTAATAATTACAAGCAGCATCTAAACACCACACCAGCGAGCACAGGAACAGAGTCCCGGGACTGAAACAGGGAAAATGGAGGTTAAATATCAGGAAAACCTGCAGGACTCCAGGAGCAGAGCAGGGGGGCAGACGAGCACATGGGGGAGGCTGCAGATTCCTGTGCCCATTGCCCTGTGCCGTCGCTGGCATTGAGCTGCTCGGGACGAGTGGGGAAGCCAGTGACTCACTTGACTCAATAATTTGTTGTCAGATATCAGCTCTTGTTAAAGATGATTGATGCAGACAAGATGGGGGAAAGTGGAAGAATAGGCGTACTGTCTCTTTAAATCTATGGCAGGGTGCCAGGTATGCGGGGGGGGGGGGTCGCTGGGAAGAAACAGAGCAGCTGTAGGGTTAATCCTTCTCCCCTCACTCTAATAAAGTCCCTTGTTCAGCATTAGAAGAAAGCGACACTTCTCCTCTGTCCCACAGGGCTGTGCCCGACGGGAAGGGCCTGTCACCAAACCAAGAGAGATGAGGGACGTCTCAGATCCCCGTGCTGAGATGAGAGCGTCATGTATGTAAATCATGAAAATACACTCAAATCCCACAGGAAGCTCCCCCGCGGCGACCGTCACTGCCAGAGCTCACTGAGCGCTTTCCACTGCCACCCGGGGCAGCTGCAGCCGGGCTGGCTCTGCTCCGTGGACTGTTTGTACAATGCCTGACGGGGGCCAGGCACCCGAGCCTCCCAGAGTGAAGTGCGGACAAACCCCACCCCAAAGATGACATCACAGAGTGAAACCCTGGGAGCAAGACAGACAAGCATGGGTGGCGTGTGAACCTCCCCTTCAGGGATGCTAGGCCCCCAGTCCCACCCCTTCCGCCTGAGGCCCCACTCCACCCTGCCTCTTCTAGCCCACCTCACCCACCAGAGCACTGAGACCCCACTCCTCACCAGTGCGACCAGAGAAGCCCTGGCCGAAGCACTCCAGCTGCCCCTGTCCACCAGCTGGCCCTGGCCACCCTGCACCAGCTGCCCCAAACCCCAACCTCCAGTCCACTGATCCGAGCTGAGCCCCCACCAGCTTATACCCGCCACCCATGCACAGAAATCTACCAGACAGACACACATGGCATCTGCTTTGTCAGGATGAGGACACTGCTCAGAGGCATCTAGAAATCTGGCAGGACACATCAGCTGATGGGTTTAAAAGACACCTTTGATTTTCACAACAGATGCAGGAATTGGCAAGGAGCAGAACCCTCCACCTGCCACGCGCAAGCTGGAACCTTTCCGCTGCAAATGCGCCTGGTGTACGCCAACGCCTGAAGATATTCACTCAGTTCAGAGAGAACTAGGATTTTTATTGATCTGTCAAAATTACTCCCAAGCCTCTGAGATGTATGTGAGCCCCTGAGACGACTGCGGGACAAAGCTGCAGGCTGGACATGGGTGCTTCAGCATGATGCAGCCTGCAACGTATCAAGGAGCCGGTGACCAACTATCCTGCCCTGAAATACTAGGATGTGAATGGAGAGACAGCCTGACAGCGGAATGGGGCCTGGGGTCTCGCTTCTGCAACAGGGAGAGATGGTAGCTTTCACACCAAGGTCGCTGTTGCCAACAAAACAAGGAAATGCCCAGTGGAAAAGGAATGTCTTGCAATATGTAAGGGGGTGTCAAGTTTCCTCCCCCACTCTGAACTCTAGGGTACAGATGTGGGGACCTGCATGAAAAACCTCCTAAGCTTATCTTTACCAGCTTAGGTCAAAACTTCCCCAAGGTACAAAATATTCCACCCTTTGTCCTTGGATTGGCCACTACCACCACCAAACTAATACTGGTTACTGGGGAAGAGCTGTTTGGACGCGTCTTTCCCCCCCAAAATACTTCCCAAAACCCTGCACCCCACTTCCTGGACAAGGTTTGGTAAAAAGCCTCACCAATTTGCCTAGGTGACTACAGACCCAGACCCTTGGATCTTAAAAACAATGAACAATCCTCCCAACACTTGCACCCTCCCTTTCCTGGGAAATGTTGGATAAAAAGCCTCACCAATTTGCATAGGTGACCACAGACCCAAACCCTTGGATCTGAGAACAATGAAAAAGCATTCAGTTTTCTTACAAGAAGACTTTTAATAAAAATAGAAGTAAAGAAATCCCCCCTGTAAAATCAGGATGGTAGATACCTTACAGGGTAATTAGATTCAAAAACATAGAGAACCCCTCTAGGCAAAACCTTAAGTTACAAAAAAGATAGACAGAAATAGTTATTCTATTCAGCACAATTCTTTTCTCAGCCATTTAAAGAAATCATAATCTAACACATACCTAGCTAGATTACTTACAAAAAGTTCTAAGACTCCATTCCTGGTCTATCCCCGGCAGAAACCAGCATACAGACAGACCAGACCCTTTGTTTCTCTCCCTCCTCTCAGCTTTTGAAAGTATCTTGTCTCCTCATTGGTCATTTTGGTCAGGTGCCAGCGAGGTTACCTTTAGCTTCTTAACCCTTTACAGGTGAGAGGAGCTTTCCCCTGGCCAGGAGAGATTTCAAAGGGGTTTACCCTTCCCTTTATATTTATGACAGGGGGGACTGTTGCCCCCTTACTAACATTCAGAGGGGGTGTTTTAGTTGCTAGCTCCCAGTAGTAAAAGGGGAAGAGTCTATGGGAAACCAGGACCCTGAGACTGACAGCCCCCAGGAACAATGGGGAGAGGCCAATGCTCCAGGTCAGCCTGAATGACAGGGCGGGCAGGCTAATCAGGGAGTCAGGAGGCCAGGGAGGTCCCATCCTCCTCCGTGTAAGCTGGATTTGCCTGGGTCAGACAGAGTGGGGCTGAGCTAAGGAGAAAGCAGGGGCCTGAGCTGAGGAGCAGAGTTGGGCCAGATCCAGAGGGACCAGAAAAGCAGCCCAGGGAGAGCAGACCCTGTCCTGGGAGCAGAGCTGCAGCCCCAAAGCCAGAGGCACAGCCCAGGGAGAGCAGACCCTGTCCTGGGAGCAGAGCTGCAGCCCCAAAGCCAGAGGCACAGCCCAGGGAGAGCAGACCCTGTCCTGGGAGCAGAGCTGCAGCCCCAAAGCCAGAGGCACAGCCCAGGGAGAGCAGACCCTGTCCTGGGAGCAGAGCTGCAGCGACCAGAGCCAGAGGCACAGCCCAGGGAGAGCAGACCCTGTCCTGGGAGCAGAGCTGCAGCCCCAAAGCCAGAGGCACAGCGCAGGGAGAGCAGACCCTGTCCTGGGAGCAGAGCTGCAGCCCCAAAGCCAGAGGCACAGCCCAGGGAGAGCAGACCCTGTCCTGGGAGCAGAGCTGCAGCCCCAGAGCCAGAGGCACAGCCCAGGGAGAGCAGACCTGTCCTGGGAGCAGAGCTGCAGCCCCAAAGCCAGAGGCACAGCCCAGGGAGAGCAGACCTGTCCTGGGAGCAGAGCTGCAGCCCCAAAGCCAGAGGCACAGCCCAGGGAGAGCAGACCCTGTCCTGGGAGCAGAGCTGCAGCCCCAAAGCCAGAGGCACAGCCCAGGGAGAGCAGACCCTGTCCTGGGAGCAGAGCTGCAGCCCCAAAGCCAGAGGCACAGCCCAGGGAGAGCAGACCTGTCCTGGGAGCAGAGCTGCAGCCCCAAAGCCAGAGGCACAGCCCAGGGAGAGCAGACCCTGTCCTGGGAGCAGAGCTGCAGCGACCAGAGCCAGAGGCACAGCCCAGGGAGAGCAGACTTGCCCTGGGAGCAGAGCTGCAGCGACCAGAGCCAGAGGGGCCAGAGAAGCTGCCCAGGGAGCTGGAGGCAGAGCAGCAGCAGCCGTGCAGAGACCGAGTGGTGCGGCTGGGGCTGGAGCTGTCCGGAGCTGGGTGCGGTGAGCAGCTGGGGAGAGCGAGGGGGACCCTGGGCAGCAGGCCCAGCCCAGGGAGACGTCTCAGCCAAGGGGCTCTGCAGGCCAGGCTTGGATCGTAACCCCGACAGGGCGGGGGCGACACTGGGAAGAAGGGTCCTACCACTTAGAGCCTGAGAGCGTGAGGCCACCACCAGAGCGAGTGTCCGACCCGCAGCATCCCTGCAGCACAGCCAGGGCCGGAGTAGGAGGCCTGGGACTCACAAGGAGCAGACAGTGAACTGCCCTGACGTTCCAGAGACGCTGTTTGTGATGTTCCCTGCCACAGAGCGGGGTGATGTGTTTCCTTTCACCTTTCCCATTTTTCCTTATTCTTTTAAAATTAATTGTTGATTAAATAACTTGCATTTGCTTTAACTTGTATGTAATGATCAGGAGTCAGAGAAGTGCCCAGTGCAGAGAGAGTACCCCCGAGTGGGGACACCCTAGCCCCTGTCCTAGGTGACCACAGCAGGGTTGGGGGTCGAGCCCCCCATGAATCCTGGTCCCAGCCTTGTTGGGGTTAAGAGGACTCTGCCAGACAGGAGGGTGCAAGGGGAGTCCTCAAGGGCAGGGAGGCCACTGGGTAAAGGAAGTGGGAGCGAGGACTCAGATCCTTTCACTAGCCCACTTCACCAGGGTAGTGCAGAAGCCAGGAAAGTTCCCCACAATAGTGGGACTATTCCCCCGTTTACAAATAGAATTCAAGGGTGAAACGTTGGACCAATATGTTCAAGATCAGGAAACTGTTTGAGTATGTCAGGTGGGGGTTGCCAGGCCTGGAGCAAAGGTCCCAGCAACACACCTCTGTGCAAACCCCAACCCTCCCTTGTAGGAGGTCAGAGTTGACCACCACCCATAACAACAGCAACCCGGAGCAGACCCAGGCCAGGACCCCCAGTAGAGGTTACACAGCACAGCTTACAGCAAAGCAGCTGTCCCGTCCCCCACCCCCTCCCCGGCAAGCCTGGCTCGACACACACAGACTCTCTGCCCCGGGCCAATGCAACCCTCTCCCCCTTGGGTCAGCCCAGCCAGTCTGTGCTCTGGGTGGTGCTGGCAGGCTGGGTGAGCTCAGCGTGGTGGGTCGGCTACTGGTCTCAGCTCCGGTCTGCTGAAGGCTGAGAGTTTACACAAATTCCTTTTTGCCAGCAGCCGGCTCTCCCGCCCTGCCCCAGCTCAGGACTCCTGTCCTGCTGCTGCTTTTGTTTTCTAGCCAAATTTCCCAGGCTGCCCCACACCATTCGTTCAACTCTCCCCCCAACACACACACACACACACCCCCCCCAAGGGCCAGAGTTAATTCTGTGTGTTTGAGTAGCACTCCCCCCAGCCAATCAGAGTAGCCTGGCGGGAGGGAGCTGTCTCCCAGCTTCACACCGGAAAGTGACTACACACCAGAGCATTTCTAAAAGCCGCAGCTGGTGGCCCCCAAGGGCCTGCCGCACATGGGGCTGAGACTGTGATGCTACAGCACTTAGCCGTAAGAAAAGGCCTGGGATGTGCATCACCAGCTTCTTACTCAGAGCATTTACCCCGGCACTTTCTGCTCAGAACCACGTCCATTCCCTGCAGCCTGGCTTGGGGGGAACAGCTGCACTGCACAGCTGGAATGGCGCCCCCTGGTGAGTGCCTGGGGCAAGGCCCCTCCAGGAAGAAGACCTGCCCTTCACCAGATGCAGCTGGGTTGGGATCCCCCCCACAGCTCTTCCCCACAGGAGTGTTAAGCAGGGGCCTTGGAGGGTCTCTGACTTACAACAGGGCTGGATGGGAACTGCAAGGAGAGAATCTCCCCAGAGGAAAAGATTCACTATTAACGTCTCAGAGACTGGGGAGAACTTGGTGCCTCTGCCGGTGATGGGGCTGTCCGTGGGCCAGAGTGCCCAGGGCTGAGGAGCTCAGGGGTGCAGGGGGGGAGGGACAGGTGTATCGGGGTGTGAGGACCCACTGGTGGACAACACACTTCTGACATCACACTTCTGACCGTGTAACTGCCAACTTCAGTTGGCAGTTACACGGCATTGGCTGGAGTGTGTCCCTTTTACCAGACGGCACCGAGCCTTGGCATGAGTTAAGCCTTGAGAGGCCTTTGCTGATTTGGTGTCTCTTTGGGGGACAGCTAGATCCTGGTGGGGGTCTCAGAGGCCTCCAGGGGGAGGAAGAAAAGCAACCAGGAGCCACCATTAGACACTCCTGACCAGGTACACTTGCCCCCATCTCTTCCTTCCCACGTGGAGCTTGCAGCTCTATTTGTGGGGGTGGGGTGAATGGTGGCACAGCAAGGAGGCCTGCCTGGGGCACGTGGGCAGAGGGGCATGGTGGTTTGGGGAATTAAAACTGGGGCTTTGGGAGGCATCTCAAAGGAGCTCTGTGCTAGGGCTGGGCTGCCTACAGTGTGCTGGGTTGGGACTCACTGTCTGTCTATTTCTGTTTGTCTGTTTAGACTGGCAGCTCATCGGGTCAGGGACCGTCTCTCACTGTGGTGTGGGCAGCGCCCAGCAATGGCCCTGGTCCTGACTGGGCCAAATCAACAGTAATATGAATGGGCCTGCTCTTCAGTCTGTGCCAGCACAAAGCCAGAGGCTAATATGGCTCCACCCTCCCTGATCGGACCCCGGATGGGCCCGCCCGTGGCTCGTGCAGCATAGACCCAGCTGAGTGGTTTGGCTGGGACGTCATTAACTCGGCCCTCCCTGGACGGGACTCGAGGAGGGTCGGCGGGACCCAAGAGCAGGTCGCACGGAACCAAGCGTTATCATCCCAGCTGGCAACGGCCTCACCCAGCTCAGAACTTCTGATCTATTTGGATCCAAACAGCACTGTTTGGACCAGAACATTCCAGGACTATTTAGATCACAACAGTCTGGTGCCACTTGGATCAAACCCTTGGCTCAGGTCAATCGTGATCCTGTCTCTGCTGCCTGCATGGTGAGATTTGGAGATTTAGTTGGAGAATTGGACCAAAACCGCCATCCTTTCCCCAGCAGAGACCCGGACCTTCCAGCTGGTGCTGGGACAGAGAATCCAGGAGGTTTCGAGGACTGTGACAGGCACCAGGCTTGGCCCGAGTCCCCAGAGCCAGGACCATGATGCGTAGCCAGGGGCTTCCTGCTGATGCCCCAGAGGTGAATCCTGGAGCTGCCCAGGAGGGGTCAGGTGAGCAGGACATTCCCTGGGCCCACAGGACACTCGAGGGAGAGGCTGGCAGGGCACATGGGGTCCTAGGTCAAGGATGAACTTGAATTCTCTCTTTGCCTGCCCCAGGGAGGTAAGGGTCGCAAAGGGGGAAGGGGAGAGAGACAGAGACCCCAGGGCACAGTGGAAGAAACAGATTCCCCAAGTGGGGAGAGAGAGAGGCCTCTAAATGGTTAAATGGAAAAGAGGAAGGGGGAAACACAGAGCCCCCCAGGGGTGAAGGAGACACCAGGAAGAGGAGATTTAAGGAGTAGAGATCATATCTGGGGGCACAAAATGGCTCTTCCATGTAGAAACGCCAGTGCAGAGTCCTGGGCCCTTGAAGTATCAAGCCTACGCCAGGGGCCTTGGAGATGGGCACAGCCAGGTCTCAGGCTGCTCCTGGTAACCATGCCAGGGTCATAGATGTGAGGGCTGGGGCAGACCAATGGGCAGAGTGTCCATCCCCTGGGGCCAGGGCAGCATCTGCACTGACAGGACGTTGTCTAGGGCTCTGTCCAGCCTAGTTTCCAGTGTGGCAAGCGAGGGGGCTCTGGCCCTTCCCTGGGGGCAGCATGTCAGACCCCTGACTGGGTGCTCCCCTGATATCCGTACTCAGTGCGTCCCCTTGCCCACCCCCTCCCACTGCCTGCGGGGTGCCCCTTTGGGCCTGGGACACAGGGCTGGGAGCCGGTGGGGGACTCACGGCAGGGGGGCGATGGCCGCCGGAGTTGGGCTGTCATTCTGCTTTCAGAGTCGCAGAGATCAGGGGAGTCGCCCCCTCGTCAGGGGGTCTCTGCTGGGAGCCCCGTTCCCGGGGAAACAGCGGAGGAGGGGGTCTCTGCCTCTGCCGGCCCCAGGAACCCAAGTGAGCAGACCTCCACGGCCACATCCGTCACCAGCCACTCATCCGCCCGCGGCATGGCACCTGCGGCCTCCAACCGCCTGTGTGCGCAGCCCCCGCGTGAGCCACCCGGCGCAGGCGTGACGAGAAAGCGCGCGGCCCGTGCCAGGGAGGCCGAGGGGGAGGGAGAAGAACAGTCCCTTTTCTACATGAGGGTCAGGGCCGTGAACGGCGTCTCGGTGGCCTGGGAGACCGGGGCCGGCTTTGGGGCCATTAGGAAGCGCCCCCGCATCTTTCAGGCCAATTACACCGGAGGAGAAAGCTTTGCCGGGTCGGACCTGAGCAGCTCCCACACCAAGTCCGAGCTGGGGGACGTGGACCCAGAGCCAGAGGGTGGCGCTGGGGGGCCAGCAGAGGAGGCTCCGCAACCGCCGCAGGGCGCGACCCCGGAGTGGCTCCTCACCACCGAGCAGGGCCTGCGGTGCCTGGCCTGCTGCCGAGTGTTCCCCAGCCTGGAGGCCCTGACCCAGCACGTGAAGCAGGGGCTGCGGGAAGGCTTCAGCTGCCGCGTCTACTACCGGGTGCTGGGGCGGCTCCGGGCGGGAGGGACGCCCCGGAGGAGCCGGTGCCGCGGGGGCCGGGGACTCCAGCCACGCGGCCGCGAGTGCAGCGCGTGCGGGGGCGAGATACGGCGCCCACGCAAGGCTGCCAGACAGGCCTGGCCAGGACGCGCCGGGGAGGAGCCCAGCAGCCGCCTGAGACCAGCGACGACTCTGCCAGCACGGCCATGAATACACAGGCTGGGGACTGCAGCCAGGCCGGGGGGGGGGCACGCCTGTCGCGGCCTCCGGCTTGCCAGGCAGGCCCGATCTGCACGTGAGGCTGCCAGCAGAGCCCCAGGACAGCAACGCCGGGCCCCACCCCTCCACAGGGCCGTGGCCGAACCGGACCCAGCCACCGGGGACGAGGAAAGAACTGACGGCGTCGGCCAGCCCTCTCCCTGCATGACCCAGCCGAAGGGCGCTTTGGGGATGGAGGGTCGGTAGCAGAGCCGCATCCTTAGAGACGCACGCAGACGCCGGCCCATCGACGGGAGGAAGGTGATGAGAAGAAGTCCAGAGACGGACCCACGGGGCGGCTGAGTGCACGGCTCCTGAAGGCTGAGCCGGGGCCTCTGCCGAGCTGGAGCAAGCCCCACTTGCACAGACATCGGCTAAGTGATTTACTTCGGGGGTTCTCGTCTGTGGGGGGGACGCCCTAGGTTCCCGGAGCATCTACGGGGTTTGTGAGCTGGGGCAGGCAGCTAAATGGTCTGGGCAGGGGGCTGGAGGGCAGGAAGGCGGATGTGGGCAAGTGGGGATGGGGGTGCGGGGAAGGGGCTGGATAGGAGGAAGGGGGGTGGGGATGGGGGGCTGGATGGGAGGAAGGGGATGTGGGCGGGGGGCAAGGGCTGGATGGGAGGAAGCAGGTGTGGGCGGGGGGTAGAGGACTGGATGGGAAGAAGCGGATGGTGATGGGGGGCTGATGGGAGGAAGGGGGATGTGGGAAGGAGCCTGGATGGGAGGAAAGGGGGGGCAGGGGGCTGAATGGTAGGAAGGAGGTGTGGGAGAATAAGGGCTGGATAGGAGGAAGGGGGCATCGGTGGGGGCAGGGTGCTGGATGGGAGGAAATGTGGGGGGGCAGAGTGCTAGATGGGAGGAAGGGGGGTGTGGGCAGGGGAAGGGGGCTGGGGTGGGAGGAAGGGGGTGTGGGTGGGGACCAGGGGGCTCAATGGGAGGAAGCAGGTGTGGGTGGGGAGCAAGAATTGGATAGGAGGAAGAGGGTGTCGGGGAGCAGGGGGCTGGATGGGAGGAAGGGGGTGGCACCCAGGGGAAGAGGCTGGATGGGAGGAAGAGGGGTGTGGTAAGGGGCCTAGATGGGAGGAAAGGGGTGGGGGGGCAGGGGACAAGGTGGGAGGAAGGGGTGGGGGGGCAGGGGCAAGGGCTGGATGGGAGGAAGTAGGTGTGGGCAGGGGACTGGGTGGGAGGAACGGGGTGGGGGCAGGGGGCTGAATGGGAGAAAGGAGGTGTGCGGGGGGCAAGGGCTGGATAGGAGGAAGGGGGCGTTGGTAGGGGCAGAGTGCTAGATGGGAGGAAGGGGGGTGTGGGCAGGGGCAGGGGGCTGGGTGGGAGGAAGGGCGTGTGGGCAGGGGCCAGGGGGATGAATGGGAGGAAGAGGGTGTGCGGGGGCAGGAGGGTGGATGGGAGAAAGGGAGTGTGGGCGGGGGGCAGGGGCCTGGATGGGAGGAAGGGGTGGGAACTGAGGGGAGGAGGCTAGATAGGAGGAAGGAAGTGGGGATGGGGGGCTAGATGGGAGGAAGGGGGGTGTGGTAAGGGGTGGATGGGAGGGAGGGGATGGAAGGAAGGTGAGATGGGAGGAAAAGGGTGGGGGGGCAGGGGACTGGGAAGGAGAAGGGGTGTGTGGGCAGGGGCCAGGGCTGGTTGGGAAGAAGAAGGTGTGGGAGGGGAGCAGGCGGATGGGACCTGGATGGGAGGGAGGAGGGTGTAGGTGGGGGAAGGGGGCTGAATGGGAGGAACGGGGTGGGGGGCAGGGGACTGGGTGGGAGGAAGGAGGGGGTGGGCGGTGGGCAGGAGCCTGGATGGGAGGAAGGAGAGTGTAGGTTAGGGCAGGGGACTGGGTGGGAGGAAAGAGGGTGTGGGTGGGGGGCAAGGGCTGGATGGGAGGAAAGGGGTGGGGACTGAGGGGAGGTGGCTAGATGGGAGGAAGGGGGTGTTGCCGTGGGCAGGGTGCTGGATAAGAGGAAGGGGTGTGTGGGCGGGGGCAGAGGCCTGGATGGAAGGAAGGAGTGTGTAGGTGGGGGTTGGGGCTGGATGGGAGGCAGCGGATGGGGATGGGGGCAGGGGGCTGGATAGGAGGAAGGAGGGTGTAGGTGGGGGCAGGGGGCTGGATGGGAGGAATGGGGGTGTGGGTGGGGGGCAAAGGCTGAATGGGAAGAAGGAGGGTGTGGGCGGGAGCAGGGGGCTGGATGGGAGGAAGGGGGTGTGGGCAGGGGCCTGCATAGGATGAAGGAGGGTGTGGGCAGGGGCAGGATGGGAGGAAGGTGGTGTGGGTGGGGGGCAAAGGCTGGATGGGAGGAAGGGGGTGTGGGCGGGAGCAGGGGGCTGGATGGGAGGAAGGGGGGTGTGAGCAGGGGGAAGGGGACAGGGGCCTGGATGGGGGGAAAGGGGTTGCGGTTGGAGGGGAGGGGGATGGGAGAAAGGGGGTGTGAGCGGGGGCAGGGGCCTGGATGGGAGGAAGGGGGGTGTGGGCGTGCAGGGGGCTGGGGATGGAGGGGAGGGAGAGGGGAGGAAGGAGGTGTGGGTGGTGGGCAGGGGCATGGATGGGAAGAAATGGAGTGTGGGTGGGGACTGGATGCACCCAGCCTGTCCTCCCCCCACCCCACAAAATTCACCTCAGCCCATAACGCTCCCTCCCTCCTCCTCCCCACCACAAAATCAAACTCCTCGGCCTCCCTCCATGGCCAAATCCCTCCCTCCTCTAGGACCCCATCCGGCCTCACTACCTCCCTCCCCCCAGCCCATCAAGCCTCCTCCCCAGTCCCGAAACCCACCTCTCCCACTTCACTGTCCCACAGAGTCCAGCCCCCGTCCTGCTCTCACCCCAAAATGCTTCTGCCCTTCCCCCCCACCACAACGCCCCTCCCCAGCCCCAAACCCAGCTCCTCCCCCCCATCCGTTCCCACCCCACCCCACGGGCTGGACTCAGCTGTCCCAGGTCCGGCCTTGGCTCCTGGCCACGCTACAACTGGACCAGCCACAATGGAGCTCAAGCTCTTACCTGCATCTTCCTTCGGAGCAGGTTCAGCTGACCCAGATGAGACCCACTGACCTAAACCCCAGCCCGTGTCTTAGTCCAGGCACGGGGCCGGTGTCCTCCTCAGCGCCGGGCCCAGCTCGCTCAGGGCTGTCTGGCCTCCGTGCTCCACTGAGCGAGAGGGACGTAAAAATCTGGTAAGCAGCTTTGACACCCTTGTCTGGCACTCAGGTCCCAGCTGCGAACGCCGAAGTGCGCCAGACACCACAGCCAAGACGCCGCCCGCCCGTCAGCTGAGGGGGCAAAAGGCTTCCACCAACACTCATTAATGAAGCTTCACGCCCCTTGGCAGGAGTGGTAGCATCCAGACCGGGAAACTGAGGCACAAAGAGGCAAAATGACTCAACCGAGATCACACAGTCACTCTGGGAATTTTACAAGTGCCAGACAAAGGCAGAACCCCTTCCATGCCAAACAGCAACTAACCCGGGGAGGGAAGCGGCGTGAGTGACCATCAGAGCATCCCGCTTAGTTTCGCTACTAACGAACACAGAACCCAAGTCACCATATAACCCCCTTTTCATATGTTAAATTCCATGCAGCTATCCACTGTTACCAAAGGCACTAAGCCCTGTCAGGGGCAGTGTGGATAGGGCCCTGGACTAAGCTGCAGGACAGCTGGGTTCTAATCCCATAACTAGCCGGCAGCGTGACTTTGGACACGTCACTTCACTGCTGTGTGCCTTAGTTTCCCTGTTTGTAGAGAGGGGATACTGGCCTCCACCGTAAAGCACCTGGCGCACTATGGATGAAAAGCGCTATATCACAGCTAGGTATTCGTATTAATTCCCTTTCTCTTCCTCCCAGTTGTGAGCCCCAAGTACTGCCATAAAGACGACTGTGTTCCAGAAATAACTTCACCAAAAATGCTTCCGAAGTGACAGACTCAGGGTCCCACTTGCCCCCATCCGGCCAGCAGGTAAGTATCAGAGTGTGGCAGACGTACAGGGTTGACCAGAACAATCCCTTGCCCTTTATCCACAAACTGATGATTCTCAGACCCGGTTTTTGGTCTCCACCAACCCTCCCTCTTGGTAGCAGAGTTTTACCAGCAGAGGCTGGAGTGAGGACTGGCAGGGCTAAGCTCATGCTACAAACACTGTGGAACATCCATATATCAGCCGAGAGGAGCAGAGTGCATGGCGGGATATGGTGCTCTTGCCTGTCTTTATCATGTGTGAAACTTGCTGGGGGGGGGGTGGGGAGCGGGGGTTGTTTTCAAATTAGCAAGTAACCAAACAACAATAGTCACTGCCCCGAATTAAGGAGGTTTGGCTAGACGGTTACTAAGGGGCAGCTGGCGCCAGGTGGCGCTGTTGGCGAATGGTGATATCTGGAGCAGTGGGACGTTACTGTACTTCCACAGCCTCGGGCTAGCAGGGACTTGGCCCTGCAGGCAGCAGGCAGGTGCTTTGGCGGGAGCAGAATTGGTCTGGCAGGGGATACTCCAGCCTAGGACAGCAGTGCATTGGCAGAGCAGGTGGGGGCTGTGCTGGAGTAGCTGGGAGCGCAGCTGGCCACCGTCATGGTGTATTGACCGGTCTGCATGGCGGGGCTCAGATTGCAATAGCACAAGATGTTGCAGGTCCGATTGAGGTGTGTTGTCAAAGGTAGGGGAGGCAAGTGCTCACAGCAGCAGCCTCACAGCACCGTGCCTGGGCCCAGGCTGCTCTGTCAGCCTCCTGCGTCCAAGAGAACCGATTTCACGCCAAAGAGGAGGGCGTTTCCAGGACAAGTGCTTTCTTTCCCAGCACACTCACAGTAACTGCCCTGGCTGCATGGCTGCCTGCCTTGACCAGAGTCTGTGTGTGACTTTGCATTTCTTCAGGGAACCTGGCTCACCGCTCTCTCTCTGTTCACAGTGTGACACTCGCACAGGGGAAGGAAGTCTGCCTCCATACGGTTTGCAATGTGCAGATGGAGGCAGGTGGCGTCCAGATTGCGGGGCAGACACTGGCCTAGCTGACCACATCCCCAGCTTAACACTCCCCGTTCTTGTAGCATCGCTGGGTCCTTCGTTCAGGTCAGACCTCAGCAGCTGAAAGGGAGCTTTACATCTTTTACCACAAGCATCTCATTCAAACAGGAAAACAGTAAAAGGCAAACTTTGAGCTCTCTTTGAATTCTTCCTGGTGGTCTGTAGCAAAGCAGTCACACTGAAGGCAACTATTCTCCATTCTTCACTAGGGGCCCAATCCTGGGAAGTGCTGAGGGCCCTTAACGGCACTCAGGAACCTTGCAGGAACAAGCCCTATAATGCCATAAGCCAGGCTATTATTATCATGTAACATTTACACTGCATTGGTGCCTAGAGGCCAGCCAGGCCTGGGGCCAGTTGTGCTGGGGCCTCCAACAGACAGAGCTAGAGTCTGCCTATATGCAAACCACACCTGCCCATGCGCTGAAGGGAAGAAGGGAGGTTGGGTCTAAGGGACTATGAAGAACAGAGGAGATATGTGGATTTTTTTCATGAATTGGCTATCTGATTACAATCATGCCATCTGCCACATGGATGCAAATTGTTAACTCAGTCCTAGGTGGCTCTGTTCTGCCGGAACTGAAGTCAGCGGCTATAGACAGCCCCAAACCCCAATGCATAACAAACCGTACAGGGGTCAAGACCTGTGAAGTTTGGTCTCTGTCCAAATTGGACACAACACACTGTTGGCTTGTGGCAAGAAGAAGTCGGGCAGTAGGTGGATGCAGAACAAAGGGCCTGGCTGGTTTTAAAGAGACACTCCCTGAAGTTCACAGAGAAGCAGGGTCTGCAGAGAAAGAGACTGTTAGAGGGTCCCCAGAAGAGCACGTCCCAGGTCTAAGTCGGGCCAATCTAATTCTGGAGGGAAATTCTAAACTTCAATAAGACAGTGTGTGTGTTGGGAGGGGGAGGGTAAGACCTTTTGTTATTTAAGCCCCTTTGCTTTCTGTTTGCTATGTTCCTAGGGATAAATAAATAATACTTTGCTGTGAAGCAGCTGTTGGGTGTCACTGTGTTTATCAACTGCTTGCAGCTTCCCAAGGGGAATCTACAGTAGGGGCCAAACCCTGCTGGACCTGCTGAGGGAAACAGCGGCGCTGTGGCCAGGAGACCCAGTGTAAAAGTGGGGTGAAAGGCGAGATTCCACTTCGACAGAAGTGCATGCAGCAGCTTATCGCTGGAAAGGGAGCCCCCGGAGAGACTGAAGTTTTGTCTACATGGTAAGTTAATGTGCAGCAAGTTAGCGTAATAAAGCTTCACACCCTGGCTTGCTGTACACTAACGTGCCCTGTGGACAAGCCCTGCGAGAGATGCAGCTCGTCCCTGAACCATGACAGGAACATAGTTTGGCTACACAAACTATCAACTTCCACCCTTTCAGTTTACGAAAAGCTGGTCCAAAATTTTCCATTGCAAGATTTTTCTGTTGAGAGAAAATGGCCTTTTTGTACAAAAAAATCCATTTGCACCTAAACTTTTTTGGGGGGGTTGCCAAAAACCAAATTTTGGGGTTTTCAGCAGCTGATAACATTTTGGGGGTTCCAGGTTTTCAACAAAAGCCCCTGAAAACTTCAAAGAAAACAAACAAAAAGTTTGTCTACATTGTTCCCATTTGCTGACCAGCTCTACAGATTAATCTTTGCTCTGAATGTCCTGGGCTTCTTAATGGGAGCTTTCCTGTTTAACTTTAACGTTCCTGAAGGTAACATACCCATTCCTGCGTGCCTGCAATCTAACACCACCTGTACGTACCCCGTTGTCATTGGGTAATGGCCTAGTAACCCCCATTGGACACCCCACTGTCACCAGTGGGTTCTCTCAAGTGCGAATTTGGTGAATGATACACAAGACCCCAGCTCCTCTCCTAAGGCACGTGGGCTCTGCAGAGCTAACCAGAGTAAAAAGCAGAACAACGCTGTTTTAGACAACTCGGCAGCTGTGGTGCGGATCCACACAGGACACTGAGCTGTGCAGCATTGACAGACACGTCTCAGAGCAAAACTATACTCGGATCTAATTTTCCATGGGGGTTTCTCTGCTGCTAGGGACCGCACAGACCTATGACACTCCACAGCCATGAAATCCCTGGGGAACTGGTCTTCCGGCCAAATAGCGATTTGTATCCACTCTCTGGGTTCTGGGGGACAGCACCTTGCTCCAACAGGGCTGGGATGTTATGGAGATGAGCAGCGACAGGGAAACCTCGGGGGTCCACAGCTCTTCCCAGCACTGGTGCCCACTTGCTGTGAAAGAAAAAAGAGGGATTGCAGTGAATCCCACAGGGAGCATTCTCACCGAGCATTACTTCCTTTCACAGGGGATTCCATTTGCAGACAAGATTGGGCGGTTGGGGGGAGAGTGAGAGCTAAAGGGTTGGAGAACAAAGGAATCAGGTGACCTCCTGGCCCGGGAAAGGGGAAAGCCTAGAGGAGGAGGGGCTGGAGGGAGTTTCAGTTTGGGGCTGGCTGGGACATGGAGTGAAGGGCAGACGTGGTTGTCTGGCTCACTGCCCCCCAAAATGGACCCAGCTGAGGGGTCCTGTTCTCTGTATCTACAAGCTCTGTGTTAGACCATGTTCCTGTCATCTAATAAACCTTCTGTTTTACTGGCTGGCTGAGAGTCACGTCTGACTGTGAAGTTGGGGGGCAGGACCCTCTGGCTTCCCCAGGAGCCCGCCTGGGCGGACTCGCTGTGGGAAGCGCACGGAGGGGCAGAGGATGCTGAATGCTCCGAGGTCAGACCCAGGAAGGGGGAAGCTGTGTGAGCTGTGTGTCCTGAAGACAGGCTGCTCACAGAAAGGAGACTTCCCCAGAGTCCTGCCTGGCTTCATGGGGAGCAGTTCCAGAGCATCGCCCGGGGACTCCGTGATAACTGGTGGCAGCCTGTCGTGGGATCTACTGCACCCCGAGGACGGCGCGTCCTGCAGTAAGTGACTGGGGAGCAGTAACACGAAGGGGGATCGACGGGGACCAGGCATGCTGAAGATTCAGAGAGAGACGGTTTCAGGGGGCGGTTAACCCCTGGGAGTGTGTGACCCAGAGTGAAGGACTTTTGCAGTAACAGGGTCCCCCTGGGGATTGCAGCGAGTGGTCCCAGGGGTGGAGGAGTCTGCAGCTCGACCCTGGCAAAGAGGCGGTGACCTCGAGAAGGGCTGGCACACTAGGGGTTCTCCCTGGAAACCGTGGGGAGCTGAGAGCACACAGGCCTGTGAGTCCACAACAACTTGGGAACAGCAGTGTGATGGCCTATCACCATCTCCTTAAGAAGGACATTGTAACCCTGTGCAAAAAGAGAGGGTTGAGCATTGGAAAGTTCACCAAGGCACAGTTAATCGTGGAGCTGGAGGAGGATGACCGCTCTAAGGAACAGATTCCTGACCCCAAATGGGGCTATAGCAGGATCTGGGAGCAGCTGGAGTGGGAGCCAGGCATCGCCAAGACTCCTGTCCCCGACCAGATGGGGGTCTTCACGATCGGGTTCCCCATCGGGGGATCGGAGACGGACGGACGGGATTGGAGCTGAGTCCGAGAGAGCGAGAGGACTGTGAGAGACAGCGAGAGCCCGAGAAAGAGCTGCAGAAGCAGCAGCAGCATGAACTGGCGGTGTGGGAGCAGAGAGGCCTAGGGGACCCCCCAGGGGTGAGTGGGGATAGATCCCGGGGGGCCAGTTCCGCAGGGAACCTCGAGACTAAATTGCTGCCCCTGGTTAAGGAGGGGGGGATGTGGACGCCACCTCACTGCCTTTGAGCAGGCTGGCGATTTGAACCAGGGGGACTCTGCGGAAAAGCCCCGGTGTCTAGCTCCCTTGCTGGGTCCCAAGGCCATAGACTCCGTCAGCCCGATGGGTGGGGAGGTGGACAAGCTCCCACTCCTGACCCCAACCTATATGTCTGTGTGGAGTTTCCTGGGGCCAGGCCCCTCGGACCCCCAGTGGGAGCGGAAGGTGATGGTCAATGGGGAGACATTCCTGGGGTGGCGAGATCCTGGGACAGAGAGAACTGTTGTCAGGCCCTGGGTGGTGCAGCCTCAGAGGCTGAGGAGCTGGGTGAGGGTCCCAGGGACGAAGCCCCTCGCCCTGCCTATGGCCCAGATCCCTGTGCAGACCCACTAGGGGTCAGGCTGGCTGGTCGTTGGACTTCTCCAGGACACCAGCTGTGAGACCCTGTTATGGGGTGACTGTGTCTCTTTGGGACAGGATCCAGGCCATGCTCCTGTAACTGCTGAGGGTTTGAATTTGAATCCAGGGAACCATTCAGTGGAGAGGGAAATGGTCACTGAAAATGCAGATGACCTGGCTGGCAGCAGGGAGAAGCTGCGCCCTCTTGCACACCGGAGAGGGGGGCTCAGGGGGCTCACGCTGGCTCTGATGCAGTGAGGAAAGCACCAAGTTCGCTGCCTACCCCCACTGGGACAGCAAGGGCAGCGCTGAGCACAGTGGGAGCTGAGACCCCAGCTGAGTGGGGGGAGACACAGGCGGGGCAGGGGATCTGTTGGGAGTGGCAAGGTGCTTGGTAAGGAAAGTTTGGATGAGCCTAGGCAGCCTTGTGAGCTGATGGCTTTGTCTAGTCAGCAGGGTGGGAAGGCGAGGAGAGTGGAAGATGAGTGTCCCTGGACCTTACCTGTTAGCTGGGTGGAGAATTGGGACAGTGAAGGAAACGTGCCTGTGTCTGTCAGGGGTATTGACTTGCCTGTGGAGGGAGCTACCCTGATCTCCAAGCAGTTGTCTGTGACCAGCCCTGTGTGCTGGGACAAGGGGAGAGAGATCCCAAGCTGTGTGTCTGGGAAAGGAGAAAGTGTGTCCGGCTCTTCTTTGTCTGTGGAGCAGACAGAAGGGACCTTTCAGCCTGTGATGGTTGAGGGTCGTGCAGTTGTCTCAGAGTTGGTTCTGGATTCAGCTAAAGCCCAGGAAGGGAAGGGTCCTAAGTTTGTGTCTGCTCGGGAGAATGGCCCTGTAACTAGGTCACATCCAGTTAGTGTCTATGTAAAATCCCAGAGACCAGACAATTCTGGTGCTTGTATTTTGCCTGTTGCTAGTGTGTGGCTGGGAAAGGGTGAGCAACTCTGTCTAATCAGGGTGAGATCCTAGCCAGGGCACAAGGAGAGCATGAAGGTGATGTGATTGTGTTACCTATTGAGGGTGTGGAAACCTGTAGCAAGAAGGAAAAGATTCCTGAACTTGTGTGTGGCAAAGGGAAGGAGAATGCTTCTGACCTTTTATCTAGGAAGTCTGTAAGTTTGCCTGAAAGGGGAATGTGTAGGAATCTGCCGGATGGGCCAGAGGTGATTCTGGATGTAAGGGAGACCCAGAAAGAGTCTGTTGTTGCTCAGGAAAGTGTTCCTCTAGAGAAAGCCCTAGGTGAAAAGGGTAAGAGCAGAATTTCTGTGAGGGGTGAATTGTTGCATAGAAAAGCCTTAGGGAAAGGAATCCTCATGGAGTCTTTGCAAGCAGTTTACTGCAACTGCAACAGGTGTGAAAGTGATTTAATCAAGAAAGTTTCAGGTCCTAACAGCCAGAATTTTCTCCTGTGAACGGATCCACTGACTTTCCTGTTGAAAGATCCAGTGTGGATAGCTTTGAGAAGGTCTCAGATGAAGTGAAAGCTGTTAAGAAACTTAAACAGTCCTATAACCAAGTGTCTGTGTTTGGCCAGCTCGTTGGCGAGAAGACCCAATCCCAGTTTGAACACCTGGGGTTTTGGGGTGGCCAAAGGGCATGGGCCGCATAAACCTTCCCACATGCGGCCTGCGAGTGCTATCGACCATCCCCGACCTAAGGGAGGGCGTGAAACTGGAATGGCCTGGTGTAACTCCCACCAAGGAACGGGAGAGATGCTGGGGCATCCATGGGAATGTTGGTGGCTTCGAATTTCCCCAGGTCACTGGCTAAAGTGACCCTGCTCAGTTCGATCTCGAAGGGGGGAGAGATGTGACGAAGTGGGACTGTTCTTAATGTTTCCTCTGAATAGTGTGGGGGTGCCTCAGTTTCCCCTAGGCAGTTCTTAAGTATCTAGGGGGTGGGGTAAGGGTGTATGATCATTGCAGAGCCCTAGAGGGCATGTGTGTGCAGGAGTCTGGACACAGAGAATGGCCGACACCCTGTTTCCTGGCAACTGATGGCCTGGGCCCTTCCCCCCTGCAAGGTGAGAGCTAAAGGGTGGGAGAACAAAGGAATCAGGTGACCTCCTGGGGGGGGGGAGGGCAGGAAGGGACAAAGCCCAGGGGAGGAGGGGCTGGAGGGAGTTTCAGTTTGGGGCTGGCTGGGACATGGAGTGAAGGGCAGACGTGGTTGTCTGGCTCACTGCCCCCCAAAATGGACCCAGCTGAGGGGTCCTGTTCTCTGCACCTGCAAGCTCTGTGTTAGACCATGTTCCTGTCATCTAATAAACCTCTGTGTTACTGGCTGGCTGAGAGTCCCGTCTGACTGCGGAGTTGGGGGCAGGACCCTCTGGCTTCCCCAGGAGCCCACCTGGGCGGACTCGCTGTGGGAAGCGCAGGGAGGGGCAGAGGAGGCTGAATGCTCCGAGGTCAGTCCCAGGAAGGGGGAAGCCGGGTGAGCTGTGTGCCCTGAAGACAGGCTGCTCACAGAAAGGCGACTGCCCCAGAGTCCTGCCTGGCTTCATGGGGAGCAGTTCCCGAGCATCGCCCGGGGACTCCGTGACGCAGACCGTCTACACTCAAGTTCCCCAGGCCGCTGTGACCCACGGGGCTGGCCCAGTGCTGGTGCTAAGCCCCGGACAGCTCGGGCCCTCGCAGCTAACGGCGGCTGCGCGAGGACCACAAAGGCAGCCGGCCCGGAAAGCATTTGTTCCGCCAGCGTCAGAGCTCATTGCACCTGGAGGCAGCAGTGCCCGCGGACGCGCTGTATTGACCCAGGCAGTCACTAGAGGGCGCTGGCGCCATCGTGCCGTTGCCTTGAGCCTGTTGCCCAAAGCAAGTTGCACTTGGCCTGAGATTCATTTTTACCCGTTGCGAGAGGCTGGGTCCTGCACCGGGGCCCTGCGCTGCCTTGGGGCTGTGCAGGGCTGGGGTGACGGTGACTCCGGAGCCAAAGCCCTCCCATACCGCCTGGCACGCAGCAGGCTCCCTGCACCAGGCAGCTGCCCACCCTGCCCCTCTGCAGAGCAGTGGGTACAGCCGGGAGCCTGTCCCTTCCCCACGCGAGCTGGAGGCTGGCCACTTCCTCCGTGTGCCGCTAGGGGGAACAATCTGCTGCCCTAAGCCATTGTTCCTGGCAGCCTCCTCCTCTCCCAACCCCCTGCGGGGGCGGACCCCAATCCAGCCCCTGATTAGCAGCCATAAATCAGTCCCCTTTCTAGGAGACAATTCCACTGGTGCTCCCGGGGCGATCTGCGGCACGCTGAGGGGGATCACCTGAGCGGGCGACACTGTTCTCACTCCTGCTGGCGTCGCTCACGCTGTGAGAGCTCGCGGGGACATTTCTGTAACACACAACAGCGATCCAGGTGAGGCGAATGCGGCTAAGCCACTGGGCCACTCTTCCGCCTCCAAAGGGACGTCCCGAACCCTTGAAAACCGCCACTGGGACTGTGTCGCGTCAACCAACGGCTGGCAAAAGGCCAAGGAGAGGAACCATGTGGAAGCTGTGATTACATATGAATCAGCATGCCTGGCCGGGGCATCCCGGCATGTTTCAAGATTAGCTAATGACTTTATGAACCCGCTGGCATGTGGCTTTGAAAAGCCATAGGGGAACTAAAGTCCTGGAACTTGTCTGCGGGGGAGAGTTACCCGCATTCTCATACCAGTATACGTATTCTGGATCAGGGTGTGAATTGAACTAAACTGAATTAAAGCCAATTTTATTCCAAATTAGAGTGTGAACATAGGGGGTTAATCCAGTTTAACTAATCCAGTTTTAATTCACACCTTTACGGGATCCAGATTAATTTTCCTGTGTAGACAAGGCCCAAGATAAAAGCAAATGAGCTGCCAGTCTTCAAATACAGTAATGAGAGATCCTTAAAGCCCCTCCTGGAAAATCGAGGTTTGATTTCCAGTAAGATAGTGGCAGAAATCATGTATGGAGGCCTGGAGGATGATGGGATCATGAGCAAACGGCGGCACTGAGGGTTAGATGAGACAGGCTGCGCCCCACAGCTGAGGAGGAGGAGGTCAAAATTTCCTACAGTGACTAGCGATTTTGAGGGCCCATTTTCAGACACATGCAAGAGGCCTTCTTTTCAGTGCTGAGCCCGCACCCTCTGAAAATCAGGCCTCTTTAAACTGTGTCGAGGGGGGGCCCAGAAATCGAGGGACCCGAATCCCTGGGCACTTTTGAAAGTCTTGGCTGGGCTGTCTGAGCCAATCGTGCCCAGGGATTAAAAAAGGCTCTGCTCCCTGCACTAAGAGGTGCCACGGCAGGCCGAGGGGACCTCTGAAGCGCGGGGAAGTGCCGCACTGTGACTTGCTCTCCCTCTCAGACACCGGGGCAACATTGACCATCCCCAGCGAGCTGATAGTGTTCTGTAAGGGTGTGTATCGTACAGCGTCGGGTCCCATCTCCTTCACCTCCCCGAGTGAGGCAGAGCAGGGGGATAAAAGGCAGGACACCACAGCCGGGAGTGGTGGGTAACCCCAGGGAGGAGAGAGAGCGAGAGGAGAGCTGGAGCCGTGGGCGGAGAACTGAGATCCCGCCTGAGACGGTGAGCTCTGGCCAGCAGGGAAGGCAGGGCGCGTGTCTCTCCAGGGACATCCAGGCCTTGGCAGCCGTAGATGCACCTTCTGTCAAAGCAGGTGAGCCTGTGGGGGCCAGGGAGGGCCCGGACGGCAGTGGTGGGAGAGGAGAACATGTGGGGGGATAAACAGTGGGATGACAGGCTCACTGACCTGTAGGAGGTAGCAGAGCCAGGGACTGGGGCAGTGAAGGGTCTTCACTTGCGGGGACGGGAGAGTCTGGATCTCGAGGTGAGTGCGGTGGGTCCTGGCCTCCTGCCTCCGGCAGACGCACCGGAGCTGCCCCTGGCTTCACACGCAGCCTGGCTGGTTGCTGGGCTCCCTGGGGCGGGGAGCTGGCGGGATGCTGGAATCAGAGGCAGACGGGTGACCATCACCGCCAGGCAGCCCCTTGCAGAGCCCCAGGAAAGCCAGCAGTGCCCGGCCCCAGGGCAGGAGAGGGCAGCTAGTGACCCTGAGCTGGAGGAGCTGAGCCGTGCCGGAGCATGGCACATGCCCGACGGCTGGCTGGTCGCGGCAATGCTGCCGAGACGCAGGGATGGGGCTTTCAAAGTCTGCTGCTCTGCTAGTCAGTCTCTCCAGGGGAGCAGAGCCGTGGCCTGGGGACCTGGGGAACGCTCCCTGGCCAATATTGGGTCAGTCATGCCCCCCACTTCTCCACAGGGGCAAGCACCTCTGTGCATGGGGTTTGTCCCTCTCCCATGCAGCGCTAGCTTCCCACAAACCCCTTTAAAGGGGTGCTGAAGACAGGCTTCTGTGGAAGTGGGGGTGCTGGTGCCCCAGAGCCAGTGCCCGGGTGCAGGGCCCCAATGCAGATGACCCCAGTGTCCCACAGGAACCCAGGAGCTGCTGGGACTGTCCCTTGGAGGGTGCTAACCGCGCCCCGACAGAGCAGGTCAGGAGTTGTCTCTCGTGGGCGTGGTGCTGGGGGGGTGATCTGGCCCGGCGCTGCCCACTCCCCCTGGCAGGTGGACACGCGTTTCCAACTGGACCCCTCAGGCGGGAGGCCAGGCACGTGAGTGACCAGCCATGCGCTGAGCACTGACATGTGCCATCTCCACGCCCCACCCCCAAGGGGCCCGCGTCTCCAATCCTGGGGGCACCCCGTGCCGTTCTCCTCAGCGATGCCCACCTGACGTCAGTCCTGCGTTCCCCCCCGGCAGTGCTGCCGGCTGGGCTGCTGGGCGCGCTCTTCCAGCTCGGCCAGGGCTTCCACATGCCCGCCCGGCTGCCTTCCCTGCCGCCGGTCCCACCCCGCGCGCGCCCAGGAGCCCTGCGGCCCGCCCGCGCGGTTTGATAGGGGGGCCATGGTCGGTGGGTATCAGAGGCAAGGGGAGGATGTGTCTCCCCAAACAGCATGCCACCCTCCACACCCAGGCCCGTTCCTGCTTCCCAGGCTGTGCTGTGGTGGGCTCTTCCCCCCGTGACCGGGGTCCCAGGCTGGGGGGCTAATGGGGGCCGGCCTGTACTCCGGGGCAGGGGGGACGCTGCCCGCTCACCGCCCTCCCTCCCGGCGTTCCGGGGCTGGCAGCACTCGGGCGGCCTGGGGGTGTGTAGGCCAGGAGGGGGGCTCCAGCGGGACCTCAGGCAGAGGGGTGGTCGGGGCCGAGGGCTAGCCTCCCCGAGCCTGGGGTTCACCCGCCGCCCATGCCCAGGGCTCCTGGCTGCGGCCCCCCGGACCCTTTTCAATCGTCCGGGCCCTTGGGCAATTGCCCCCGTTGCCACCCCCTGTCGGGGAGCCGGGGCCAGTCACACAGGTGAGGAAGCTCTGCCCAGCCCCCAGGGCCGGCCCGGGATTTAGCCCTTAGGATCGAGTGTCCAGCCGGGAATCTTGCCGGCCTCCATGCTCTGGGCCCCGATCCAAAGGCCAGTGACAGCCTCCCATCGACTGCAACGGGCGTTGGGCCAGGTCCTACCAGCCTGGAGCCTTCTCCTCACCGACGCCCGCCGAGGGAAACGGCCACATCCTCAGCCCTGAGTTCCCCTCCAGACAAACTCCCTACCAGTGCCGGGCGCCTTCGTCCCAGAGGCTCCTTACCCGCCCCTGCTGGCCCCGCGCAGTCCTCGCACTCCCACGTGCCCGCGGAGGCCCCCAGCGAGGAGCAGCGGCGGTGGGTCCCCTGGGAGCCACACGAGGTGCACAGCAGCAGCTGCCATGGGCTGGGAAGGCAAAAAGGTCAGTGTCGGCGCCTCCCAGCTGGAGAGCCGGGGACGGCCAGAGGGAAGGTGGGGTGGAGGCCTAGATCCCCGGAGGCCCCCTAGGCTCCTAACTCCCTTGGGTTTCAGCGGATGTTAGGAGCCTAAGTACATCTGCGGAGCTGGGCTACAGCCCTGCAGCCCCGGCTCCTCTCTGCAATGAGATCGTGGAGACCAGAACAAAGGCACCCGCCTGCATTCACGCCAACGGGCCGGCACGCCCCATCCCCCAATAGCCAGCCATTGCCATGTGGCACCTGCTGGGCAACAGCTGAGCTGCCAGTGGCCAGCAAGGGGCAGGACCTAGACTGAACCCAACCCCACCCCCTGCCCCAGCGCAGCAGGGAGAATGCACCTGGGGCCAAGCCCCGGGAAGTTAACTGCCTACCCGTCCTCTGCGGATTGCTCTCTGCCGCCCACGTACAGGCAGCAGCCGGCATCACAGCGGCTGTGTCTGTGATACTGGTCACTGAACGCGCCGTCTTCCTCCCAGGCAGCGTCCCTGAGGGAGCAATGAGGGGAATTAGCGTTCCTCGAACCGGAATCCACCCGGTGCTAACACTTCAAATGCTGGGAACCAGGCTGTAAGCTCCCTGGGGCAAGGACCGTTTCTTTGATCTGTGTTTGTACAGCACCAAGCGCAATGGAGTCCCAGTCCAGGACTGGGGCTGTGACGCTGGCAGACCAGGTGCCAGCTCATGCCAGGTCCCCGTGTCCCAGCCGGGAGCTGACGGACACAGAATTGGAATCTATGTGGCTCACTTGTGGGTTAATATTCATAAAATAGGTATAAGAACATAAGAACGGCCACCCTGGGTCAGACCAAAGGTCCATCTAGCCCAGTGTCCTGTCTGCCGACGGTGGCCAAAGCCAGGTGCCCCAGAGGGAATGAACAGAACAGATCATCATCAAGCGACCCATCCCCTGTCACCCATTCCTACCTTCTGGCAAACAGAGGCTAGGGACACCTCCCTGCCCATCCTAGCTAATAGCCATTAATGGACCTACGCACCAGGAACTTATCTAGTTAGAATGATAAGAAAGTGGTTGGTGTTCGGAGTCTATCGATGCTTGTGTGTTGTTGCCTGCTGGGATCTGACCTGTGAGAGCTGCGTTCCACATTGCGATGTAACATTTGAGCGGGTGTTGTGTGAGCGTCTGTGAGTGTCTGAATCGCCAGACAGCCAGAGGGACACTAATTAGTGTGGAGATGTTCTTCTACAGAAATTGTTACATGTCTCCTGAAAGAGGAGACCCG
This sequence comes from Lepidochelys olivacea, assembly GCF_965140295.1. Taxonomy (NCBI): domain Eukaryota; kingdom Metazoa; phylum Chordata; order Testudines; family Cheloniidae; genus Lepidochelys; species Lepidochelys olivacea. Next base: position 21,711,278 of record NC_140427.1, read on the forward strand.
TCGATACCAGATGGGCTCTGGGGAGATCTTACAACACCCCACAGCTGGGTTGAGAAACCTTCAACAAAAGGACTCTAAGGATATCCTTGAAATCTAAGCTGAGAACTCTCAGCCACTTCGGGGTTTGTGTCCTGGGGGGTTGCAGCCTGCCCTGATCTTGTGGCTCATGCTCTTACACCACCAGTGGGAGTGTCGTGGGGCCCCTATTTACACCGAATAAACCATCAGCATAATAATAACAACACTAAGATCAGCGAATCCAGGCTCTTGTGGGGCACGTTCCCTTTGGCCAGTGTGAATCCCCCTCTTGCCATGGCAAACCTCATGCTGTGGATTCAGCCAGACAAAATGACTCTGACAACCATCCTGGAGTTTCCAAGGTCATCAGATGTGCTACCAAAATAGACGCAGAAATATAACGCAGCCCGTCAGCTCTTCGAAAGTGCTCCTAGCCATAGGCCTCAGCACGCTTTCCAACGGCGGTCAGCGCCGCTAGCCCCATTGTACAGTGACTTGTCTGGGATAGGCTAATGGTAAAGGCAGGGCTACAAGGCAAGTTTTGGAAGTGTCAGGCAGGGCCCCACCCGTGGCGGCCTTAGCCCCTTTCCAAGCCCTGGAGCAGCGGCACTCTTTCCCCGCGTCGCTCCCAGGTGAGGCAGGAGGCTGTTGTGCCCCCATCTCTGCAGCCTAGGAGCTCTTGTCCTGTCCCAGTGCGCGGCAGTTTACAAAGCTGAAGCTGGTGCAGCCTTTAAAAAGCCTGTTCTGTGCTACTCATAGGAGCCCGGCGCTGGACTGGGGCCTGGAGCCCTCACAACAAGCTCCAGGCTGCTTTTTCACTACTCATGGCACATTTACTAAGCAATTGAGGACTGCTTTGATCATCTAACCTGACCGCCTGCACCTCAGGCCAGAGCAGATCAGGCGGTGAGTCCCGCATCAAGCCCATATCTTGTGGCTTAGCTAGCGCACGGAGAGCACTAAGCTGGGGGAAGAGGTAGATATGCTGGAGGGTAGAGATAGGGTCCAGAGTGACCGAGACAAATTGGAGGATTGGGCCAAAAGAAATCTGATGAGATTCAACAAGGACAAGTGCAGAGTCCTGCACTTAGGACGGAAGAATCCCACGCACCACGCTACAGGCTGGGGACCGAATGGCTTAGCAGCCGTTCTGCAGAAAAGGACCTAGGAGTTACAGTGGACGAGAAGCTGGATATGAGTCAGCAGTGTGCCCTTGTAGCCAAGAAGGCTAACGGCATATAGGGCACATGACTTTTGAGGAGAGGCTGAGGGAACTGGGGTTATTTAGTCCGCAGAAGAGAAGAGTGAGGGGGGATTTGATAGCAGCCTCCAACTACCCAAAGGGGGATTCCGAAGAGGATGGAGCTCGGCTGTTCTCAGTGGTGGCAGATGACAGAACAAGGAGAAATGGTCTCAAGTTGCAGTAGGGGAGGTTTAGGTTGGATATTAGGAAACACTCTTTCACTCGGAAGGTGGTGAAGCACTGGAATGGGTTCCCTAGGGAGGTGGTGGAATCTCCTTCCTTAGAGGTTTTTCAGGCCCGTCCTGAAAAAGCTCTGGCTGGGATGATTTAGTTGGGATTGGTCCTGCTTTGAGCACGGGGTTGGACTAGATGGCCTCCTGAGTTCTTCCAACCCTAAACTTCTACAATTCTATGAGTTGCTCTTTGTGAAGATAGAAAGGGAACCGACCTGTCAGGGATTTTGATGCCCATTCGAAACATCTCTCTTTGGAATGTCCCCATGTCCCGGCACCTGGGGCATCGGAAATGGTACAAGGCAGCACGGAGAGCATGTCCCTGCGGGATAGACACAAGCAGGGGAGCAGAGATCACATTCCTGCAGGGAAAGAGAGGTAATGCCAGCTTGGGGAGGCAGGACTGTGAATGAGCCATTGACTAGCAAAGAGCAAACGCAACATGCAACGAGCCCCTGGCGGCAAGTGCTGCTCGCGGAGGAAGTGAGACCGGGAATGAGAAAGCCCCCCCGGAGGAGGAGGTGGGGGTGCAGGTGCCCAGCCCCAGGAGTCGTGCGCGAGGGCAGGAAATGGGCTGCGAGAAGGGTAGAAAATGGCCCTGGAAGTTACCTTCCAAGTAGGCGACCTGGCTCGGCCCTTCCTGTACCAGCGGTATACCCCATAGCCTGCAGAGCAGTGGGGCCTGATTCACACAGCGTGGGCACCACCCAGCGCAGGGGAGAGGAGCTGCCGCTCAGGGTGGATATGGGGGTGACAGTAGGCTGCTGCCGGAAGGAAGGGGTCACTCTGGGTCCTAGGTGGCTTTCACCCCACCCTTGCCAAAGTGTTTCTCCAGATAGGGGTTCTAGACTCCCCTACTGCTGGACTTTGTGGGGGCCCAGGGACCCTGAATGGGGCTTGTGATCCTAGACCCGCTCCATAAATACTCGCTGAGCCCTCCCCTGCTGTGTCTGTCCCTGCAGCAGCCAGGCAGATACCTCCGGCCGCCCCCAGGGACTGTCCTCAAACATTCATATCAGTGCGGGAGCATCTAACAGCTGCAGCCTGCGCGTGGGTTGGCTCGAAGGCTTTCGTGGCCGGGGGGTTCTGGCCCACCCCCAGGAACCAGCGCGGAAAGGGGATTCGCACCTGGATGCAGCCTCGGTGGAACCAGGCGTGCTTGCACGCCGGGCACACCAGGGCGCTGTAGGAGGGTTTCCCCGGCATGGACTCCAAGCAGACGACGCAGACGGTTTCCGCCTGCTGCTGCCACCGTCTCACTCGCTGCACCGGCCGGTGGGTCCAGCAGAAGGATCTGGGGGAGGGACAGCAAGAGGGCAGAGCCGATAGGCACGACAGTCACTGGCTTCTGCCTGGGGCTGCAGAGGCCACGGGCCGCGTGGAAGCTCCACTCCTCTGGGAGTAGGGTGCCCAACTTTCTATTGGCAGAAAACCGAACACCCCAGCCCCGCCCCCTGCCCCGCCCCTTTTCTGAGGCCCCCCGCTCACTCCAACCCCCTCCCTCCATCGCTCGCTCTCCCCCACCCTCGCTCACTCGCTCATTTTCACCAGGGCGGGGCAGGAGGTTGGGGTGCGGCAGGGAGTGCCGGTGAGGACTCCGGCTGTGGGTACAGGTAGGGGCTCCAGGGTGGGGCGGGAGATGAGGGGGTTGGGGTGCAGGAGAGGGCTCCATGATGAGGCAGGGGGTCGGGGTGTGGGAGGGGGTACAGCCTCCGGCTGGAGGGGGGAGGCTCTGGGATGGGGCCAGAAATGAGGGGTTCAGGGTGCAGGAGAGGCATCCGGGCTGGGGCAGAGGGTTGAGGTGCAGGAGGGGGTGCAGGGTGCAGGTTCCAGGCAGCGTTTACCTCAGGTGGCTCCCGGGAAGCTGCCGGCATCTCCCTCCGGCTCCCAAGCGGAGGCGCGACCATGTGGCTCTCCGCGCTGCCCGTGCCTGCAGGCACCGCCCCCTCAGCTCCCGTTGGCCACGGTTCCTGGCCAATGGGAGTAGCTGATCTGGCGCTGGGGGCAGGGGCAGCATGCAGAGCCCCAGTGACCATCCCTCTGCCTAGGAGCCGGAGGGAGATGCCAGCAGCTTTCCGGGAGTCACGCAGAGCTGGGTAGGGAGCCTGCCTGCGCCGCCAACCGGACTTTTCGTGACTCAGTCAGCAGTGCTGACCAGAACTGCCAGGGTCCCTTTACGTCCGGGCGTTCTGCTTGAAAACCGGACACCTGGCAACTGGGAGGGGTTGCAGCATGCACTCCCCTCTGAGAGCTCTTATCTCCCCTGTGCCTCTGGGGCAGGGACAGGTGCCAGGAACCCACACACCCAGGGAGTTGGGCTGCAATTGTATTCTTTTGGAAAAGAGAAAAAAAAGAACCAAAGATTTTCTAACCCCTAAACTCAGAATCCGTGCCGGGCCTTTGAAGGCTGCTCCTGATATCAGAGTCTCTCAGCACTGGGGCCATCCCTTGGTTTGCCCCTGTAATGCCAGCTATGGGGCTCTGTCACCAGCATTTTCACAAGACACCCGCTACCCCACGGGTGTTTTTGACAGGTGTATTGTGTACCCTGCAAACGCTGACAGAGCCCTTTGCTCCAAGAGGTGCTAAGTAGGCTTCCCATCAGAGACTTTGCAGCCACGCTTACTTAAACTCCCCGAAGAACTGATAGATGCAGCCTCTCTCGGAGCCACAGGGGAAGTGGAAGTTCTTGGTGCACTTGCTGCCCTGGCAGGCGATGGATGCCCCTTTGCAGCCGCACACACAGCAGGTCTGGAAACAACAGGACGATGAGCAGAACAGGCAGCAGCTCCCAAGGTCCCCACCACAGCCCTTTGGAGGCGAAGGGAATCCTCCGACCAGCTTCATGTCCTACATCCGCACCCGGTGGATCACTGTCCCAGCCGTGCTAGGGCTTCCGTGGAGATCACAAAGAGTCTCGGGGTGGGAATGTCACACAGAGCTGATGGGAAGCCACTTACCCTCCCACCGGGAATGCAGAGATTTCAAAATGGCATTTTGTCCCAGATTGGGAGGGGGGGTAGAAATCTCAGAATTGTTCGCAAAACAAAATCTCCCTTAAAGAGTTCCTTGCCACTCGTAGATTATATTGTAGGCTCTCAGAAATATAGGACTGGAAGGGACCTCCCCAGCCCAGATTAGCCATTAACAAAAGTCAAACCAGGAGACTCTAAAGGAAACGTTTGGATAATTGCCCATCCAACATCTGGGTGACATGGAGACGTTCCCACCAAACATTGTGGTTTTGTCAACTCAGCATTTTTCAACCAACAAACGTGTTGCAGGACAACGTTCGCTTGGCTCACATCACACTAGCTCCTGTGCTGGCAGGAAGGGTGGGAGCCAGTGGCCCATGTCCTACCTCAGGCTCTCTGCACACCTGCCCCTCACAACTAGGCTTGCCAACTTTCTAATCACACAAAGCCGAACACGCTTGCCCCGCCCCCTGCCCTGCCCCTTCTCCGAGGCCCCGCCCCTGCTCGCTCCATCTCCCCTGCCTCTGGCGTTCGCTCTCCCCCACCCTCACTCACTCGCTCATTTTCACCGGGCTGAGGCAGGGGGTTGGGGCGCAGGAGGGGGTGAGGTCTCTGGAAGGCGCTCACCTCAGGCAGCTCCCAGAAGCGGCGACATGTCCCTTGGCTCCTAGGCGGAGGCGTGGCCAGGCCCCCATCCATAGGCACTGCCCCCACAGCTCCCACTGGCCGCGGTTCCCAGCCAGTAGGAGATGTGGACCCAGCACTCGGGGAAGGGGCAGCACATGGAGCCCCCCTGGCTGCCCCTGCACCTAGGGGCCGCAGGGACATGCCATCTGCCTCCAGGAGCCATGTGGAGCCAGGTAGGGAGCCTACCAGCCCCACTAACCGGACTTTGAATGGCGCGGTCAGCAGTGCTGACTGGAGCCACCAGAGTCCCTTTTCAACTGGGTCTTCTGGTCGAAAACCAGACACCTGGCAACCCTACTCACAACCTCCTCGTCTTCCCCTGCTCGGACCCCCCACCTCTCTCCCTTCCCTGTGTAGATAATCCCCTCCCAACTAACTCCAGCCCCCACCACATTTGCCACCATCACATTGTTCTCTCGGCTTGTGTGTGATCCCCCTTCCCCACACCCTGGGCCTGGCCTTTGTCTAGTTCGTCGGTACACTCCTGGGGACTGGCTACTCCCCTGGGTCTGTACAGCACCCAGACAACAGGGCGCTGCTCTTGGATGGTCTCTGGGCACTACTGTAATCAACATATCAGATAATAATAATACAGCACGGCTCGGCCTCACCTTCCGAACTGCCCGCTTTAATTCCTGCCTGATGTCCGGATACAGGAACCCGTAAAATCCCTCCTCGTCCTTCCCCCTCTGGATCAGCCCGCTGGCGTGGTACTGGAACACAGGAGCGTGGGCACACTGTAACCTCTCTCCCCACCAGAAATTCCATCCCGGACCTCAGAAACCTCTGTGACCAAATTTTCACCCCAAAAAGTCGCCCCAAAAAGTTTCCATTTCAACAAATCAGCATTTTCTGATGAATTTTGGTTTTGGTCAGAATAAATCCCCACCAGCTCGAATTAACGATTCTAAATGAGCTGAGCTGCTTATTGGCTAGTAAGCCTGGGATTTGCAAGGGGTCTAAGGGCGTCACTCCAGCAACTTCTGTACACGTCAGAAGCTCAGCACCAACAAGCTGTGCTGGATGGGAGAACAGGGAGGAAAAGGAGCCATGGCGAGGGGGCTTCTCCCAGGTGAGCCAGGACACCGAACAATCTGCTGCTCTTTAACTTCGTTATAATAAGGTCCACGCTCTCTGGATCTCATTCTATATATTTGAATAAAACGGTGTGTTCAACTGAAAATGCGACGTCCTTCATTTCGAGGGGTGCTGTCCCTCCTTCTGAGAATCTCTGCCCTTCGGTGTCTCTCTGAGAAGGAAGCTCTGGCCTCAGGCTATATCTGGTGCAGGAGCCTGACATGTAGTAGCAGCCCTGCCATCTGCCATGTACAAGGGGAAAGGGGAGCCAGAGCAACCCTGACCGTTTCTCTGTGGTAAACCTCCTTTAAATCCCCCGTTGTCCAAGAGGGCAAATGTGAGGAAGTTGGTAAATGTCAAGAGGACAGATGCAACCACGAGCAATAAGCGGCTTTGGGTGCCGGTGAGGAACAAATCAGGAGGTTTCGTGGCTTTCAGTGTAATTCGCGAGGCAGTGAAGAGAAGGGGTTGCTGTCCTAGCTTGCATTCGACAAATCCTTTGATTCGGTGCCTCGCCATTATGGGTCTGTAATGCATGTTTCCAAGGACAATACCAGCCGCACCTAGAAACTCATGGGATAGACACGTCTGAGCAATGCCGCTAATGAGGACAATGAAGGTCTAGGAGTGACAGTGAGGTGCATGAGCTCAGCAGGAGAAGCCAGCCAGAATTACACAAAGGTCTGGGCTCACGGCACAAAGAGATGGTCGTTCCTTTCCCGACAGCCACAGTGAGATCACAGCTGGAATGCAACAGCCAGGTCTGGGCAGCCCAGCATCAGGCAGAGAGAGGCAAACTGGGGTTGATGCAGAGAAAAGCAACCAATGGGCTGGATGAATTCGTGCGGAAAGGTGAACAGTGCTTGGCTGAATGATACCGACAGGGGACTAAAGATACTGGGCTCTTTAGTCTAGCAGAGAAAGGCCTGAGCCCACACAATGGCTGGTAGTTGAAACTAGAAAACTTCAGACTGGAAAAAAAAGATGCAAAATTTTAAGTGAGGGTGATTAGCCATTGGAGCGACTTCCCAGGCTCTGGGATGGACTCTCCTTCCCCGGGAATTTTAAAACCAAGATTGGACATGTTTCTACAAGATCTGCTCTAGTTCAAAAAGGGATTAACTCCAGGACGTTCTCTGGCACACAGGAGGGCAGCCTGGAGACGATCACAAGTGTCCTGCAGAGAGGAGCAAGCATCTCTCTGCTGCGGGATCTAGGAAAGGGCTGAATGCACCCAAGCAGGAGCGTTGAGCGGTGGCCCAAGGAGGTGCACTATAATAATAGCAGGTGAAATCTTGGCTCATGGACTTGAGTGGGGCCAGGACTCCACCCAGGGACCCTGCAAAGGGGGTGGTGGGAGTCTCATTGAGTGGGTCACTGAGATGCAGGCGGATCGGCCCAACCTCTCAGGAGAACCATCAGCCCCCGGGGAAAGAGAGAGTTACTCACCAGGCAGTTCTCGTGCACACACAGCTTACCCCGCTGACATTTCTGCCCGTAGGTGTCGGGGTCAGAGTCAGCCCGGTGGCAGAGCCCGCACTCTGAAGGGGAGGGAGAGGAAACGTCACTGAATCAGACAGGCTGCTCCTGGCACAGCAGCCCTGGCACAGCCATCCTGGGGCAGGGAGCAGTTACCAGGGACCAACAGCGACTCCCGCCGGCCAACGGGGGAATGATGCTGATGGGTGGCCAAGGGGAGGCCTGCCCGCTCCCCAGCTGGCTGTGACGCAGGGTCTCCGAGGGGCTGTCAGAGGGAGTCATACAGCAGCTTGGAAAGAGCAGCAGGCTGTGTTGATAGGAATGTGAACAGGTAAACTCACCAGTGCCCAGGCGTGTGCTGTGTACAGGGTGTGATCCACGTCCCGTGCGGGATTGTTACTTATCAGAGCTAATGCGGGCGCTGGGTGCAGTACATCATGGACTCACATCCAACCCAGAGCCCCCCAGATCCCGCCAATGGATCCAGAGCTCCCCCAACACCCATCCACACCAGATCTGAGTCCCCTCCTCACAGCCAACCCAGAGCCCCATGGCCACCCCCAACGGCTCTGGAGTTCCCCCAACACTGCCACATACCAGATCTAGGTCCCCGCCTCTCACAGAGGGAATAATCTGGCCCGTTTGGGGGCTCCCGAAATCGCTGTCTCTGGGCTCTGCAGCCACTGCTCTGCACTGGAATGTGCCTTCCCCTTGCTTCACCCTCTGCTCCCCCTGCCCCGTCCCTTTGTTCACCGTCACCCACGGACTGCACCCTTCCCTTCCCCCTGCATGGTCTCTGTTACAACAGCGGTTCCCTCCCAGAGGGGAAGGCCGGCCCCACCCATGGACCCCTTCCTCTGGCTCCCCTGCATCGCTCGCAGCTAACAGCACTGGGACAGCGAGTGCCACCGGCCAGGGATGCGCTCACGTTGCCCCTGCTACAGCCCACCGCAAGGTAGTTTATTCTCACCTTCCTCCTTCAGCTTCAGGGCCTGGCGGTTCATTTCAGGAGCGCTGCAAACAACAAGAGGGTTTCATAGAACCATGGAAGATCAGGGTTGGAAGAGACCTCAGGAGGTCATCTCGTCCAACCCCCTGCTCAAAGCAGGACCAACCCAACTAAATCATCCCAGCCAGGGCTTTGTCAAGCCGGGCCTTAAAAACCTCTAAGGATGGAGGTTCCACCACCTCCCTAGGTAACCCATTCCAGTGCTTCACCACCCTCCTCATGAAATAGTGTTTCCTAATATCCGACCTCGACCTTCCCCCCTGCAACTTGAGACCATTGCTCCTTGTTCTGCCATCTGCCGCCACAGAAAACAGCCGAGCTCCAGCCTCTTTGCAACCCCCTTCCGGTAATTGAAAGCTGCTTCCAATCAGCTCCTGAGAAGCCATTGTGCTGTGACTACACAGTTGGATTCTAGTTGGGTTCATAGCGGTAGCTTTCATGAGCCAGCTAGTCCTAGCTTAAAGAGCTAGGCTGGGAGGTGGGCTCAATTCCTGCCTCTGCAACAGATGGCGTCTGTGTCTTTGGGCAAATCCGTTAATCCCTTCGTTTCTCCCACCAAAGGGATCTCATACTCCTTCCAACCTTTGCTTCTTCAGACTGTGCACTCTACAGGGCAGCGCCTGTCTCTCGCAGTTTGTTTGTACAGTGCCTAGCGCAATGGGACCCTGAGCTCTCAAGGTGCTGCTGCATGTGAGGAATGAGCCCAGTCTGGACAATTGAAAACTCCCACCTTTCCCGTGGGGGTTCCTGCAACTCCAACTGGGCCCCGTTCTGAAATCACCCTCAAGCTGGTTATTGGAGGAAGAGGCTTCCTTGACCGGGACTGGCCACGTTCCTCCACATTTACCCCAGACGTCGTTAGTCTCCACCCCACACAAAGACAGGAGGGGCCTTATCTGGTGTGATTTTGGTGATGTCTGTGGAAAGGTCTCTCCGCTGGGGCTGGAGGGCTCCTGATGGTCATTTCTGGTCCCTCCCGTACCCCGTGTGCCAGAATCCACGCGTCACTGGCAGGCCCTCCTGCGGGAGGAGTTATTGGGTGGTTTACTTGGACTGTGAGCTCCTCGGGGCAGGGACCATCCTGCAGCGCCTAGCAAAAGGCTCTACGGTAATACAAATAATAGTCATGTTCTGGCTGGTCAATAGAGTCGAATCTTTTTCCTTTTCCTAGCGTAAGCCACGTCCACCTGGCGTGAGCTCTGTCCCCATCTAGCCGTGGCTAGGCCAGCCGGAGATCGATGAGCCTGCTACAGCCGGAGCTACGAGAGCCACATCCTTGAGCTCAGGCGGTAGAGGCTCATTCGGTTCTGATCCAGAGGCCCCAGGTTTGATCCCCGTGGCTCACAACCCACCCAGCTGTGCTGGTGTTACACGAGTGAGAAAAGACCCTTAGGTACAGTCCCCCTTTCCTGCTCCCTACACATTCTCCCCACTCCCTTGCCCATAGGGAGAAGGTTAGTCCTGTGGTTAGGCCCCTCACTTGGCTCTCAGGAGACAGGTTCAAGTCCCTGCTTTCCCACAGACTTCTTATCTGACCTTGGCCAAGTCACTTAATCTTTCTGAGCTTTGGTTCCCCGTCTGCACAGTGGGGATTTTAGCACTGCCCTGCCGTGCGAGGTTGTGAGGCTAAACGAAGGCATGTGAGGTGCTCAGACAGGGTGGTGAGAGGGGCCAGATAAATACCTCAGATAGGTAGATCTGACAGGGGCTGTGGCCTTATTAAGATATCACCTACTCACTTGGTCTGTGGTCTGCTCTCCCCCTGCTCCTGGTAGCTGACCAGCGCAGTCCGGCTGTGGCGTGTCATTTCATTATTCACTGTGACACGGTAGCTGCATAGCTGGGGCTTTGCATTCGTTGGTGGGAAGGGCAGAGGCAGGGGCCCAGACCCCCGTCTTACCGAGGGAAAAAGCAATATTTACTTACGATTTCTCTAAATACATTTTTAAAACATCACACCCCAATCCAGGGATGGCAAAACAAATCTGCCCTTTTTCTTTCTTAACAGAAAGAGCCAACCTTTCCGTCCCTGGGCAGACAAGGAACAAACGTTGTGCGATAGAAACCAATTGGCTTCTCACAGGTAATGAAACAAAGCAAAGAGCTCAAAGACCAGGCAGCTGCCAGAATAATAATTCTAAGACACAGCTGACAGGAGGCCAAACGCTGCAGACCCCAAGAATCTCCAATCAGTGAAAACAGACTCACAAGTAGCCCGTTGTCTCTATGACCCACCAGTGACTACAGGGGACTCCATGAGGCTGTGACGTCCAGGGCTGGAGGGCAAGCACCTGCCAAGACTCATTTGGGATTATACCCAGCAAGAGCACAACTCCCAGAGCCCCCACTACACAATGGGGATGCAACACCCACTGCGTGCATCCCGGGGCTCAGCAAATCCGCCTTCCCCAGCAACGGGGCTACAGCAGGTTCCTAGCAATGGTGTCCCCATGGAGCGCTCCACCCAGCACTCCACTAAACATGCACCCCTGGGTTCTGAACGCTTTGTTCTCTGTCTCCTGGAGGCGCCAGGCAGGCGCTAGCTGGATCCTTACGGGCAAGGGGGGAGACACGTTGGTGTCTATAAGGGAAGTGTCTATTGCTGAGTCTCACGCTAGGTCTCCTCCGGGGAAAGATTCATATCTGTGCCCAATGGATCTGGATCCAAATTCATGGCGGACACTCAGCAGGACTCCAGCCCTTGGCATGTGTAACCCAATCAGCGGGGGGCTCTGGCCCCGTCTCACAGGGGCGTTGGAACAGGTTTTATAGTGGGGGCGCTGAAAGCCACTGAACAGAACTGTAAACCCTGTGTATGATGGAAACCGCTTTAAGCCAGGGGGTGCGGCCCAGCTTCCCTGGCGCCAGCACCCCGGCCGTCTCACCGTGGTCGGGCCCCATATAGAGCTTGATGAGCCTACTACAGCCTGGACTACCAGAGGTGGGTCTTTTAGCTCAGACAATAGAAGGTCCCGTGTTTGGACTCACAGGTCTCAAGTTCAATGCCTGGCACAGGGGGTGTAGAATTACACATCCCTGAACACTCACCTGCTGCCCTCTGGGAGCCTGGTCTTGCAAGGGTTAAGTGTTGTCATGCACAACTCCTGTGGACTGCAATCGCCACAGCAACCAGGTAAATACACAGCCCATTGACATGTCACCAGTGACCTAGGCAGGAATCCAGGTTCAAACTGCCCCCTACTGGATGGGACCAGAGCAACTCAGCTGCATGTCACAGCGCTGGGCTCATGACAGGCCGTGAAGATTTGCCTTTCACTCCAGCGGCGCAGGCCTATGCTTTTGGAGCAGGGCAATCCGGTTCCTGTCCCCAGGAAGTTACAAGCCCTGCAGCCTGGGGACAGCTGCGTAATTCCTAGGTAGCCAGAGACTATATTTATACCAGGGCAAATTCATCCCCAGGATAATGCCAGTAACTTCAGTGGAATCACTCTGTGACTGATCCGGCCCACTGTGTCTTAGACATGGTGGATTTCTTGATGCTGTGTGCTGGGGCCACACAGAACTTCACAGCAACAGAGGAGCGAAAACTCAGAGCCTCCTGCTGCAAAAGCACCAGCCCCTACCACTGGGGCCAAAGGAAAATATTCCAGAGCTACGAGCAGTGAGGAGTCGACAACACACAGTCAAGCAGAGAGCCCTGCAGAGAGCAGAGAGCCCTCTCGGCCCTGCAGAGAGCAATGAACTGTTATAAACTAGCCAGGGTCACCCAGGGAGTCAGTGATAGACTGGCAATAAAACCCACCCCACTGCCAGGACTAGACCCAGGAGTCCGGGCTGCCAGCCCATAGGTCTAGCCGACAAGTTACAGAAGAAGGTTAGGTACAAGGTCAGTCCAGAGGGCTAAGGCCAGAAGCAGCAATCCAGGCTAGCGTCACATCACAGGAACCATTCCGAGCTGATGAACTGCACCAGGTCCGAGCCAAGTAGGTCAGCCAAGGCAGGGCAAGGTGTCAGGAGCAGAGAGGGGCCAAGAATCAGGAAGGAGGAGCAAGGCCAGGTACCAGAAGGAGAGCTGGGGCCAGGACCCAGGAGCAGGGCTGGGGCCAGGAACAAGGCAAGGTAGCAGGAGCACACAGAAGGGCCTGTTGCAGAACCAAGCCAGAGATCCCCCTAGTTGCACAGCAGCCTCCAGGTGTTTCCCCTATGTCTTAAATAGCATGCCTGGGCCAATCAGGAAACACCATGGGCACAGCCCCTCAGGGCCTCTGTGGGCGGGACATCCAGTGGGGCTTGAGCCAATAGGACTCATAGGTTGCAGTTCTCCCGTTTGCCAGAGGTGGCAGTATGAACTCAGCAGCTGCCGAGGAGCCACCAACCTGGCTTGCAGACCTGTGGATCCTCCCACCTGCTGGTTCTCAACTGGGGGGTCCTGAGTCTTGGGTAGGGGTCATGAACAGGAATCAGGGGGTCACAATCGCCCTCTCCTTCCCACGTTGCTAAGTCAGGGAGGGCCCAGTATTGAGAAGGTTGAGCCCCAGTGTTCTAACCCCCAGGGCATACTCCCTCCCCCATCCTTGACTAGAGTGGTTCACTCGTGACTCCAAGCCCTGCCCCACTCTGCTCCATTGCAGGCGCATCTCACCCTTGCTTTACAAATATAACGCGGTTTTTCAACCTTCTCCCTTTTACTTCCAGCTGCAAAGGGCTGGGGGTGGATTATTTTCATTGAGAACTGATATCGCCAGAGGCATGCTGCTGAGACCCTCAGCCCCCAGATCAGGATCACTCCTGCAAAAGCTTCAGAGAGACAGCCCAGAGCATTCAAAGGTGTGTAGGCCTAAATCCTAAATCCTCATTAACAGGCACAGCCGAATATTTCAATTGCATTTTGTATTTTGTTGGATCAAAAGAAATTGACATTGATTTAACTTAAGCACAAATAATTTAAATATAATAAATTGTTGTTCCAGTTCAGAAATAAACATTACAAATAATATATTAAAATAAACTCTTTGTGGGAGGAGCAATTGCCTCCCGCGACCCGCAAGGACTTTCGGGACGGTCGCCAGCAGCTATTGCCATCAGGGGCTCGTCAGTTTTGTTTCACGTGCTTGACATGCTCCTGGACCCATCGTGCGTTGGGATCGGAGCAGACTTCCCGGCCTTTTTTCGTGGTAAAGCTGCAGAGATAAAAACTCAGTTCAGAATCTTCACAGGGAGAAGAAGGAAAGTGGATCCCCTGAGACACAAGCTACGGCCGAGCAGGTCGTGGAGACCAGCTGAGTTCTGTGTTGGCCAACAAGACTGAGCATTGCTAAGAATAGTCAGCCGGTGAGGACTCCGCTTTTGTAAAGGTGAAACCTTCACGGCACCTTACTGCGGAGAAGCTGAGCTGTGCCTGGCTGCACCACTGTCACTGGATCAGCGTCTCCAGCTTTGACGTTACCACCTGAGCTCACCCCAGCAGGTGACCTTACCCCGGTGCAATGTCCAGGTCTTGACATAAGGGACATCCTCCTCAATTCTGGTCCCACTGAGCCACTACCCTGGCTCCATGCTGACTCATTTTTTCTTCCATGACCATGCAATGAGTATCAGTGATCATCTAAAATAGTGCATATCCCGCATCTGAGTGACCCGGGGATCACTGCTGCAACCCTTCTTCTACCGCAGTCTGTCCCCTGCCCACCCTTTGTTACTCTCACTAGTGGTGTGCTTGCAGGTTAGAGCCGCAACAGGTGTGGCAATGCCCATTTACCCCAGGTGTGGCTCTGGCCCCGTCTGCCCCGACTGGAATGCTCAAGATACCCCAGCTTTCTTGCTGCCCTCTGAGGCCCTGCTTTCTGCTCAAAGAGAGCTGCAGGAGAATGCTTTCCCAAACCCCTGCTGATGAGTTACTCGGGGAACTGAAAGCTGTGTCAGTCCCTGACACAAGAACCCAGAGCAAGGGCTCAAGCATGAACCTTCTCCGTGGGTCTGCAAAACATCAATCCCGCCTTGCTCTCTGTACATACCTATTGTCGGTATTTTGAAGGCCTCTAGAATTGTGGCATCCAAGGGTCACAGGGGAATGTGGAGAACTTCTGCATAATTGTCTTTTACCCCAGGATTAAAAATGCCTTTGACATTTGTTTCCCAAGAACCCTGCAGATTCCCTCCCCCATCCGTTCATCCTATGGGGTTGTTTCTCTGCATGAACGTAGAACGTCTGGCCGGAAATCATACTCACATTACAGCCGGCAAGGAGCACTTGCTGCTGGTGTGCCGGTACTTCACCACAAGGCTCCGTGGGATTGGCTTGGCAACATGGCTGAAGCAGCAGGAAGTTGGGGTGTTGACGCCATCTGGAAGGAAAGAAGAGACTTGCCTGACGATTCGCTCTAACCCCTCGCTGAAGGTGTCTGAGGATCTGAAGGCTTCTCCCGCAGTCCCAATCGGGTTAACTGACCCTCAGCTCCACCCCTCACTGTCACTGTTCCCGGGCATCTCAGAGCAGAAAGACCCCTGAGATCATTCATCTCGACCAACTGAAGTTTATGGCTGTTTCGTGGGCTCCCTCCCAACCAGGCTGGGTCACTACAAGCCGCAGTGTCAGAATGGGGAGCGCACCTTCCTACACCTGAACCCACCTTGACGTAGTCCGAACCCCAGTGAAAGTGAGAGCTCCGAGCGCTGCAGAAAGGCAGAAAAGAAACAGGACTTACCAAGCTGAGAATGGACCTGGGAGCAGAGGGCAGCGATGAGGAGAACCGTGAAGGCAGCCACACAGACCTTCATGCTTCTGCTGGGAGAGGAGGAGTGGCAGCAGCAGAACCAGAGCGGGGATTCTTTCCAGTTCTCCTCGTGTCTCTGATGCTGAACCACAGGCCCTTGTGCCGGCTTTATACAGCGGCGTTTTAGGGAAACGCACACATCATGCCAAGTCAATGATGACACACAGAGCCAAATTTTGCTGAGTTGAGAAATCAAAGAGGAAGTTGAAATCTAGAGTGACTCTCAAATTCCGTTTCGGAGTTTAGGTCATCAAAAGTCCTGGAAAAAGGACAAAAGAAGCGAGGACATGAGTCCATTGTGGTAATGGTGGCAGGTTTGTCTTTGAACTAACAGACCTGCCTTTGGCGGGGACTAGGTGTGACACAAGACTCAAAATGAAATCTGAAGTCTTGAGTCCCTAATTCAAATCCAGCCCAGGTTATTGATGACTGAAGGTCATTACAATAAGCTTCTGGGGACAGGAACCTACTGTCTGTGTGAAGCTCTTTGGGGTAGGGGCGTCTTTTTCTTCTCCACTGATGGGGATTCCACAACCTGCCTTGGAAACCTGTTCCAGAGCTTAACTACCCTTATAGCTAGAAAATTTTTCCTGATATTGAACGTAAACCTCCCTTCCTGCAGATTAAGCCTGTTGCTTCCTGTCCTACCTCCAGCAGACCTGGAAAACAACTGGTCACTGTCCTCTTTGTAACAACCCTTCACATATTTCACGACTGTTATCGCATCTACCCTCAGATTTCTTTTCTCAAGGCTAAACGTACCCAGTTTTTAAAACCTTTCCTCATACATCACATTTTCTAAGCCACCTTTCTAAAAGTGCAGTGCCCAACAATGGACACAGGACTCCAGCTGAGGTCTCACGAGTCCCAAGCAGAGCGGGACAATTCCCTCCTGCGTCTTACATACAACACTCCTCTTAATACAGCTCGGAATGATATTAGCCTTTTTTGCAACTGCTTCACATTGCTGACTCTTATTCAATTTGTGATCCACTCTCACCCCCAGATCCTTTTCAGCACTGGTACCTAAGAGTTAGTCCCCATTTTGTAGTTGTGCATTTGATTTTTCCTCCTGAGGTGTAGTACTTGGCACTTGTCTTTACTACATTTCATCGTATTGATATCAGACTTTTCCAACTTCTCAAGATCTTTTTGAATTCTACTCCTGTCCTCCAAAGTGCTTGCAATCCTTCCCGACTTGGTGTCATTGCAAATTTTAGAAAGGTTTCAGAGGAGCAGCCGCGTTAGTCTGTATCCGCAAAAAGAACAGGAGGACTTGTGGCACCTTAGAGACTAACCAATTTATTTGAGCATAAGCTTTCGTGGGCTACAGCCCACTTCATCGGATGCATGCAGTGGACTTTTAGAATTTTAGAAAGCGTACTGTCCCTCCATTGTCCGAGTTGTCGATGACAATGTTGAATTGAAAAATACTCTGTTTTCGCTGAAAATTTTCAAGTTTTCATTGAAAAACCAAAACTCTGAATTTGTTTGCAAGGGGGGAGGGAACAAAAGCTGTTTCCCAGCGAGCTCTACCAATCATGCTTCAGTATGGAACAGTGATATTCCGATGGCTGCCTGGTGACCCTTGTGTGAAATGAGTTAGGGGAGGGGCCCAGCCCCATTCCTGGTGGACAAGAGCCTGCATCACAGGAAATACTCTCACAATTCACACTTTCTTGATGGCAGGTTCTGCAGAGAAGCTGAGGACTGAATCGGCCACGTAGACTGGTTCTCCTCCCAGCCCAAGATGCACTTTCTACTGATCAGGGTCAAAGGCTCATTGGTGAGGCAGTTCTGGGACTATTCTAGGCAAAAGCAGAGGATTTAGGGCTATCGGTCCAGCACCTTTATTTGTAATTTAATTAAACATCTCAATGAAATGCAAGGGACATGAATAGACTTTACTTGCCTATGAGTTCTACTGAGGCCATCAGTGATGACAGAGGATAATGGCTGGATGCCGTGGGTGCCGGCTGATTAAATGGACAAGAGCTAGAAGACTGGCACCATCCCTGCTTTTCTGTCCCTTTGTTGCACTGCTGTTGGAATGAGAGGCCGATTGGTGGGCTTCGAACTAACACGTGAACCCGCTAGCTTCCATCACCTGGCTTTTGACCCTTGAGCTGTGGAACTCAATGGCTGTGACCCGCTCTGCTCTGCTGGCTGACAGCATGGAGCTAAGGATTCGGAGTGCTTGGGCTTTGATTACATTTAGGGCTTTCCGGCTTTCATGCCAATTCCTGACCTTTTTATACAGAGACACACCGATGGATCTGACACCTTTGAATTATCCGCTGCATTGTAATGTGTAGCTTGGATCTGAAAAGGGCCTCTGCAAAAATCTGCATTCCCGCCTTCCCAGCTTAGTGTCTCTTGGAGCACAAAGAGTTTTCTGAGTGCTGGCCTTGCAAACTCAGCCTGAGATCCAAGAGAAGTGTGGGGCTGCTGGTGTGCAGAGATCATTGCCTACCATGCTGACAAATATTGTCTCCTTGTTGCCTTGTACTCCCCTGTCTGTCTGTCTCCATCCATTGTCTCTTGTCTTGTACTTAGGACAGGGACTGTCTTTTTTTCTGTGTTTGTACAGCACCTTGCACACTGGAGTCCTGTCCAGGACTGGAGCTGCTAGGCTGTTTAGTGACACTGACAATAGGTTCTTTCCATTTTAGCCATCAGCAATGCTTCAACATCCTCGGTAATAAAGGTCCTGTCATCAACTCTGCCCTCTGTGGCACACGATTGCCTTCAGTACAGAGGGCAGAGGGGTAACTCTGTGGAACTGAGTACCCCATTCTGTTGCCATGCTGGTCTCTCTCTCTCTCGCAGTTGTACTGCATTGGAAGGGTTAACTAGAGTGAAAAGCAGAAACAACTCATGTTAGTCACTGACCCATCCCTGGTCTGAGTCTGATACACCACCAGATCTGCCAGGCAAGAAAGGGCCCCATGCACTGTAGCTTTAAGTGTGTGGTTGGTCATTTCTATTTCAGCCAGTCTCTTCTTATGGGCTTGGTATCATTAATGATGCAATTTGTATTTGATGGCGGCGGAGTTCTGATTTGGGGTTCAGTTCTGGGGAGTTTGGGGGTGGGGGGAATTTGTCAATAGTAAATGCTCTGTGCTAACAAAATTACACCGGATAAAGAACAGAGGAAGGTAAGGAGCTGAGTTTCTCAGCTGGGCTTTAAATGTGGCTAAATTTGATCCAGAGGCTGGAACTTGAAGCTAGACAAATTCAGACTGGAAATAAGGCGTAAATTTTTACCAGCGAGAGTAATTAACCACTGGGACAACTTATCAATCAAGACTGGATGTTTTTCTAAGAGCTTGGCTCTAGGAGTTATTTTGGGGCAGTTCTCTGTGAATTCTTGGAAGGTTACAACAAGCGCAGAGTCACTGAGAGATTTCTCCTGACCTCAGAACTTCCTCTGCGTGCAACCAAACAGGCACGGGAATCGCAGGCAGGATCTGAGCTTTAGGCTAAGGAAACCTCACACACTTTTCAAATAACCTCTCCTGAGCTCCTTACTAACCAGCTCTGAGGACAGGAGGCAGCTCTCCAGGTGCCGAGACGTGCAGAGGTTTGGGCAGGAGAACATCTCGTTGCTGCCTCCGCCTGTCCTTGCCCCATTTCCAGGCCCCCCCAGCTCTCCCCAGAGCCAGCTTCACACATGTCGATTACAGCAGGGCAAGGGAGTGGCCATGGCAGCACCAACTCCAGGGCCACTCAGCAAGAGCAGAGCTGGTTGAGTCCCACCAAAAACTGGGATGCTCATGGCTGGGAAACCGTGCAGGAAATCTGAGCAGCCTGACTGGGCCTGAGCTCTCACGAGGGGAGAGAAGGACTCTTTCTCTCTGGGGACAGGTCGGCAGGCAGGTGGGGAGTGGGGCGGGACTGTGTGCGACTGAGTAAGTGATGGGCAGGGGACCTGGCCTTGTTCTTCTCCCTTCACATCTGACACGCTTTGGGGTCTCCCTGAGCACAACACAGCCCTGGCTAGGGAGTTCCCAAAGCCAGCCAGGGCCCCAGAGCCAAGCCCCATGCCAGGATCATCAAAGGCTGGGCGACTCTCCGACACGTACGGGCCAAGTGCTGCATCTCTCCTGTTCAAGACCCATCCCTGCCTAGGGAAGCCCCTGGAGCAGAAAAGATGGGCCTGTGGTTCCCAGACCCATTCCGTGGCTGGGTGGAGGAGGATGGTCTCATGCGAGGGCTCATTCAGCAGTGCGGGGAATGTCAGGTAGCTGGTGCAGAGCCATTGTCCCAAAGGATCTCACAGGAATGCAGGACTGAAAGGGATCTCCTGGGTCACTGCTTTTGCAGACAGCCCTGTCCTATCACCCACTCAGGGCTGGTAGCCAGTGCTCCCACTGGGACGGGGGGCATGCTGGTGCTTTTGTCGTTCCTAGAGCGCAGAAGAACACGTGGAGCAAACGCTCGCACTTGGAGGGCAGGGAGCATCTCTTGGGAAAGGCGTGTCCCCATTTCACGTTGCGGGGGGGGCAGCTGTGTTCACAGGGGGGGAAGGAGACCCTGCCATGTGTACTGGCTGGAGGCAGCTGGTTGTGAAGTTGGTCCAGGGGAAAGCGTAGAGACATGGCCACCAGGGGCCTAACCCCCTAACCACGAGGCAGCACCCCCAGCGAGCACCGTTCATCACAAAGGCCTCTGCCCCTCCGGCATGGCTGCAGGAGAGCAGAGTCTTGGGAGCTGGGGGGGGGGGGGGGAGGACAGTGAAAGCCATGGCGATGGCTGATGCCGCCCGTGGCTCTGCAGTCTCAAAGCCCTGCCTTAGCCCCCACGGATGTGACTCAGGCTTCCTCAAACTGCAATGGTTTCCACTCAGAAGGGGCAGGATATCCAGCCTCATCTGGCACTGAGCCTCGCACTCAGACAGAGTGACCCAGGCAGCATCCACGGTCATGGTCTCCCCACCCCCCTACTCCAGGCTGAGCAGAAGTTCTCCCCAGCCTCCACGGGGAGTGCCCCAAACCGGCTCAAGTCACCCAATCGCTGCCAGACGGACAGCGCTCTGGCTGGCACAGAGTCACTGCTCCCTGTGATGGGTATGGGCCGGCAGGGGCAGCAGGTCTGTATAATTTTTAGAGGTGCCCAGAACGGGTCCAAGTCTCGCCTCGCCCCACACCTGCCTTGTAAGCCGATATATATATTTTAAAATAATGAAAACATGGACTGGAAGCTGTAAGCATTTAACAGTTTCCCTATATTGCACAATGTGGGAGTGGGGGTGGGATGAGGGCTCTGGCTGGGGGTGCGGGCTCGGGGGTGGGGCTGGGGATGAGGGGTTTCGGGTGTGGGGGGGGCTCAGGGCTAGGGCAGAGGGTTGGGGTGCAGGGGTGAGGGCTGCAGGGTGGGGCCGGGATGAGGGGTTCACGGTGCATCACTGCACATGCTCCTCGGGGCCGGGCCCCTCTCAGGACCCGAAAGCCCCCTTGCCTCCCCTGTAGTGGGTGAAGGAGGGGGAGGGGGCTACCATCACATGTGGCCTCCGCCCCTGCTGCAGCTTGCTGCCCCTCACGGTAGCCTCACGGGGGATGGGGCTGCCCCTTGCCCAGTGTGGGGCAGGAGTGGTGGCTGCGGGCGGAGGGAGGGAACGCGCATCACATGGTCAGACAGTCACCCAACCCCCAGCAGCTGCTCAGGTGAGGTCCAGACTCCATCCCCCGGAAGCCCCCCCAGCATCGCCTCCCGGTGGGTGCGGGGCAGGGGATCATGTGTGCGCCCCCCCCCTCCGCTTTTGTGTTGTAGGCAGCAGTGGCCACCGCGGCCACCGGCAAGGGAGCGCAGAGCCGAGCTGCGGGGCAGCCACCCGCTTGAGGCAGGGATGCTCTGGGGCCCGGGGGAGGCGCACGTGGGAGGCAGGCAGGGCTAGGGGAGAGACCGGGCTTCAAATATTGGTGGAGCCGGGCCCCCAGGCCCTGAATATTCCTGGAGCCCGGGCACCACGGGTCCGTTCAACTCACCGCCCCTGTGGGTCGCAGGTCACCATTAGTCACCTTGCTGACAGCAGCAGTTCCCCATGTGCCCCTCGCGGCTAGGGCAGTCCATGGCGTAACACCAGGTCTGAATCGGACCGCTGGTCTCCCCCGGGTCTGCAAGAGGACCCAGCTTTTCCAGGTGAGTAACTGTGCAAGGGGCCATGAGAGAGGCAGGAGACGGAGTTAGGAAAGTAAAACCACCCTAATTGTTTATTTATTCGTCTTATCACAATGGCTCAGCGGAGCCTAGTCAAGGACCAGAACCCCGGTGTGCTAGAGACAATCCCATTCTCCCCCGATGTCTAATTACAAACTCAGAATTCACGCCAGGAGGCTACGAACTCTGGGGCATGAGTCACGAGTGACTCTGGTTCAGAGGGGATGTGGGGCAGCGATCAAAGATAAGAAATCAGTACACACATGGAAAAACAGGGAGGTTAGTGGCAATGAATATGCATTAGAAGTTAGGAAGAGCAGGCAGGCAGTAAGGGATTGTAAGTATCAATAAGATATCAATGGCCAAGTGGGCTAAGGACAAGGGGGAGGAAGTTTTTAAAATCTGTCAGGAACAAAAGGAATCCTAACAACTGTAAAGGTCCCTAGCCAGACAGAGATGGTAAAATTGTTTCTAGTGATATTTTTCACTAAAGATTTCTGTTCTGCATCTGGAATAAAGCTGGATAGTGTATGTGTCTCATATAACATGATGAAATATTTTCCAACCGAATAGTAACTGAGTAACTAATGTTAGACAGCTTCTACGAAAGTTAAACATTTTCAAATCAGCAGCCATGGATAATTATTTATTATCGGTCGTGCTGTATGACCTGGGGACCCCCACGTGGACTAGGTCCCAGTGTGCTAGGCGCAGGACAAACACAGAACAAAAGACATTCTCTGCCTCGAGCAACTCACAATCTAAGTATAAAGACACCATATGGATACAGACAGACAGGGGAGTACAAGCCAACAAGTAGACATTATCAGTCAGCGCGATAGGCTGTGATCTCTACACGCCATATTTACAAGCAAGAGATTTAAAGGAGTTGGAAGTTTAAAACAGCTCAAAGTATTTGGCTGTCCAAAGAGAAGTCGCAGAGGTGACTTGTTCATGGTCTATAAGTGCGTCCACATGGTGATGATTTCTGACAGCCGAGGGCTCTTTAATCTAGCAGACAAAGGCAGAACAAGGTCCAGTGTCTGGAAGCTGAAATTAGAAGAAGTCAAATAAGGAATAAAACTCAGCATGTTAACAATGAAGGGAATTAATCATTGAAACAGCTTCCCAGGGAACGTGGTAGATTCTCCCTCACTTGGTGTCTTTAAATCAAGGATGGATGCCTTTCTAAAACCGGTGCACTGGTGCAACAAACAGTTACTGGATTCAGTGCAGGAATCACTAGGTGAAATTCTTGGGCCTGTGCTACGCAGGAAGTCAGATTCAGTGATTCTCAAGCTTTTGCACTGGCGACCCCTTTCCTAAAGCAAGCCTCTGAGTGCACCCCCCCTTATAAATTAAAATCATATTTTATATTTAACACTATTTTAAATGCTAAATTTATAACTCTGTTGTTTAAAATGAATTTACTTTTCTCATCACTTTTAAATTAAAACTAAACCACATTTTTACTGAATTATTGTTATAAGCAGAACAGGGGTTTTTAAATAGTTACTGTTTAATACTGGGAGTGTGAGGAAACTTGGCCAGTCTCACTTTTCACAGCAGACTTTGCACTCCGTTGCAACCCTTGCTTCTGCCTTCAGAGCTGGGCAGCCCCCCACATAATAACCTCGTGACCCCCTGAGAGGTCATGACCCCCAGTTTGAGAACCCCACACTAGATGATCATCATTGTCCCTGCCACCCTTAAAATGTATTGACATGAAATCAGAAGACACTCAATGATCTGGATCAGTACAGACTCTCCGCAGAGTGAAAGCAGAGACGCGCCTGAGAAGTGAAACTGCTGAGTTAGTTACCACACCGGGCCTTGCACAATGTGACCAGCTGGCAACTGACACTGATCATTCACAAAAAGGAAGCCAGGGCCTCATGATTGCCTTTCCCCAGAGAGCAGAGACCAGCTAAGCAAAGTCAACGCAGGCTCATCCCGCAGAATGTCATTAAAACTTTTGCACTTTGGTGCTGAGTTTCAGCTTCCATGCCAATGGAATGGGTTCTCTAGGGAGGTGGTGGAATCTCCTTCCTTAAAGGTTTTTAAGGTCAGGTTTGACAAAGCCCTGGCTGGGATGATTTAGTTGGGGTTGGTCCTGCTTTGAGCAGGGGGTTGGCCTAGATGACCTCCTGAGATCCCTTCCAACACTGATATTCTATGATTCTATGCTATGATTTCTCATAAACCATCAAGGTGGCTGTCTAGAACAGGAGAACCCTCCACCAAACTTCTTGCTGCCTTTTAATTTAGACATCTAAATGTGTGTGCACCATGAAGAAGGGATCCCTGCCCCATGAGGGGATTCCCACTGGACAAGAGATACATGTTTCAGGATAGGCTCATTAACTTGACCCTATATCAAGAAGAGCCCCGTACCCTCAGTCTGAGTGAAAGAAACAATTAAACCAGAACAAAAAATAAATGCTCCAGGAGAGAGAGCACAGAGTGTGTGTCTCCTCTGTCTCACCAACTGGCAGCTCTTTAGAATTTAAAGGTACAGCTCACAGAAAACAAGGTCATAGCAGTTATCATCTAGGTATACCACGCTGTGAAAGACTTACTCAACAGGAGCCCTCTCTAAAGCATTTCCTCCTCTGTTGCCAGCTACAGATTTAGTCCGATACCTATCAGTATTTGATGGCATATGTGGTGACCAGGTGAATTAAAAATAAAACAGGGCAGAGATGCATAGCCTGTGCAGAAGTTATGCCAGAATATTGAGAGATCACAATCAAAGATCTTTCATGGGATGGAATGTTGGCACTATTTCAGCAGGAAATTTATTGTGTGGCCTACTGGGTACACAGGCCCAGAGCTAGTTGGTGTCATTTGATGGCATTGTGGCAGAGCCAAAGATTTCGTACTTTCTCCTGACAATGCCCAGAGGACAAATACTACAGTGATGAAAGGGGAACCAGAGTCATTGTGATATCAGTTTCCTATCCCCACTTATCAGTGTGGGGGGAGGTGATATTCTGGAGGTGGCAAAAATTGCAGCATAAAGGGGCAGATCGTGCATTTGCTTCATGCAGGTGCAGAAGAGGGGGATCTTTCACCCACGCCTTGTATCCCTGTGCTGGGGCCGATCACTGCTAAGGGAAGCAGTGCCTGCCTATGGCTAACACCTGTGGTCTGGTAGTGGGGACTGCACAATTAAGGGCTGAGCTTCCCAGACAGAGAGTCTGAGCAGGGCACAGTGAAGCTGCTGTTGTTAGCTCATGCTGAACACAGAATAAAGGAGAGATTTTGCATGCACTTTGAGCACTGAGTGATCCCTGCACCCCACCGATGGTACTGTTAGTACCATGGGGAGTGTTGGGGTTGGGGGATGCTCCTCATGCAGTCAGAGCAGGATCAGTCCCTAGAGAAATTTTTTCTTTCGGACTGTTGCATTTTGTGCAGTGATCTTTGCTGCCTGACCCCACATCCTTTCCGCTTTTTGTGCTGATCAGATACTTTTCTTTAACCACATAAGTAACCAAAGGGGGAACCCTGGGCTGTACTGAGTCAGGGAAGATATGAGCCACTACGATTATATATAGCAGGTTTCAGTGAGGAGAAACAAGAAAAGCTCATTAGGGAAAAGCCTAGTATTCCCTGGGAACTGAAAGTGCTTTGGACAAGAGACTCATCATCAGTTTATGAATGAATTGAACAGTGTCTCTGTTGTCCATGCTGTGCATGCCCTGCCCCTGCTGACTGTAGGTGCCTCCTACTTACTCTGTGCCATGTCCCTTGCCAATGCCCGTTACCCCCATACTTTATCCCTGCTGCTTTCTGACAATACCATCTGCCACTTCCCACCAAGCACCTGCCATGCAAGCCCCACATCCCTGACAGTGCCCACTGAGCCTTTCTCCCTGCAACCACAACCACCATGCCAATGCCAACTACACAGGCACAGCCGGACGGGATCCAGTCAGGGGTCCAGCTAGCCCGGTATCCAGTCTCCTACAGGAGCAGCACCAGAGCCTTCAGAGACAGTTGTAAGCCCACCCTCATTGGCAATTGTGTAAGAACCTGACCCAGGGGAAATTCTTTCCCGACCCTACAGTTAGTGGCTGGTTTCTGTCTGGAAGCAGGAGGGTTTATCCAGTTTAAAAAATAAAATAAGCATTCACCTACTTTATGTAAGTGAGGCTAGTCTCATTATCCATGTAAATGTCTATGTGTTAAGTTCTTGCCTTCAGTTGATATCTTGTGGCAAGGAGTACTGCAGGCTACTTATGCCCCATGTACATACGACTCTGAACGCTAGGGTACAGATGTGGGGACCTGCATGAAAAACCTCCTAAGCTTATCTTTACCAGCTTAGGTCAAAACTTCCCCAAGGTACAAAATATTCCACCCTTTGTCCTTGGATTGGCCGCTACCACCACCAAACAAATACTGGTTACTGGGGAAGAGCTGTTTGGAAATGTCTTTCCCCCCAAAATACTTCCCAAAACCTTGCACCCCACTTCCTGGACAAGGTTTGGTAAAAAGCCTCACCAATTTGCCTAGGTGACTACAGACCCAGACCCTTGGATCTTAAGAACAATGAACAATCCTCCCAACACTTGCACCCTCCCTTTCCTGGGAAATGTTGGATAAAAAGCCTCACCAATTTGCATAGGTGACCACAGACCCAAACCCTTGGATCTGAGAACAATGAAAAAGCATTCAGTTTTCTTACAAGAAGACTTTTAATAGAAATAGAAGTAAATAGAAGTAAAGAAATCACCTCAGGATGGTAGATACCTTACAGGGTAATTAGATTCAAAACACAGAGAATCCCTCTAGGCAAAACCTTAAGTTACAAAAAAAGATACACAGACAGAAATAGTTATTCTATTCAGCACAATTCTTTTCTCAGCCATTTAAAGAAATCATAATCTAACACGTACCTAGCTAGATTACTTACTAAAAGTTCTAAGACTCCATTCCTGGTCTATCCCCGGCAAAGACAGCATATAGACACGGAGAGACCCTTTGTTTCTCTCCCTCCTCCCAGCTTTTGAAAGTATCTTGTCTCCTCTTTGGTCATTTTGGTCAGGTGCCAGCGAGGTTACATTAAGCTTCTTAACCCTTTACAGGTGAGAGGAGCTTTCCCCTGGCCAGGAGGGATTTCAAAGGGGTTTACCCTTCCCTTTATATTTATGACACGCCCCCCAAATCTCAGCTAGGGTGGAACACTGGCTGGGATTTCTTCCTGGAGCTCTAGGAAAAACAGAGTTAATAAGACACATGCATCTCTAAATATACTACCAAGTACATAAAGACTAACAATATTTTCTACATCTCAAGGACGATTTTAACCAGTTGATTCTGGGAAACTTTCACGGGAGAGTGCATCAGCCACTTTGTTAGAAGCTCCTGAGATGTGTTGGATGTCGAAATCAAAATCTTGGAGAGCTAAACTCCACCGAAGAAGTTTTTTGTTAGTTTCTTTGACGGTGTGAAGCCACTTCAGTGCAGCATGGTCGGTTTGCAGGTTGAAACGCAGTCCCCAAACATATGGGCGTAGCTTTTCCAGAGCGTAGACAATGGCGTAACATTCTTTTTCAGTGACTGACCAGTTGCTTTCCCTCTCAGACAGTTTTTTGCTGAGAAACACTACAGGGTGGAATTCTTGATCAGGTCCTTTCTGCGTTAAAACTGCTCCCACACCACGCTCGGACGCATCTGTGGTTACTAGGAACGGTTTGTCAAAGTCTGGGGGCCTTAGTAGAGGGTCAGACATGAGTGTCGCTTTAAGCTTGTTAAAGGCCTTCTGACACTTTTCGGTCCACTGAACAGCATTTGGCTGTTTCTGTTTGGTTAGGTCTGTCAGTGGGGCGGCGATTTGGCTGTATTGCGGTACAAATTGTCTGCATCCGATGAAGTGAGCTGTAGCTCACGAAAGCTCATGCTCAAATAAATTGGTTAGTCTCTCAGGTGCCACAAGTACTCCTTTTCTTTTTGCGAATACAGACTAACACGGCTGTTACTCTGAAACCTGTTTTTCTATCTGTTTTAAATGTGTTGGTTTTAAATTTCATTGACTGCTCCTTTGCTCTATTATTACATAGAAGGAAAAAAAGAGGGCCTCATTTACCTGCACGAGGCTCTTCATTGTTTGAATTACCACTACCATTTCCCTGTTTGTCTGCTCTGTAAACTAAGCAGGGCCTGTCTTTTCAGTCTTTCTTCTCAGGGAAATCTCTAATCACTTTCACTGCCTGTCCCTAACCCCATCTCTCTCTCGCTGCACCAGCCTTTCCTGAGGCGAGGGGACTGGAGTGAGATACGATGGTCAGAGAACGTCACGCTGATTGACAGAATGGCATTATGATATTGTCAGTATTATTTTCTCTCCCATTCTTTATGACACCTCGTAATCTGTTTCCTCTTCTGCCCACTGCCGCCCACTGAGCGAAGGTTTTCGCTGAGCTGCCCACGGTGATGCCCGGGGGTAACATGCCTCAGTGACTCGGGACTCTAAGCCCCCAGGGCAGGTCACTCGCTGCCATGGTGCCCCCTTGCATCTGGGTGCAGCGGTGCGGTGAGTCATTTGCCTGCTGGTGGGTTCAATCCTTGCATGAGGGAGGCTAGCTCCAGAGGGTCAGATAGTGCCTTACCCCTCTCGACAGAAGCAAAGAGCCCAGCAGTCAATAGACCTAGGATCAGCCAAGGGGGTCTCCTGGCTTCCCGTGAGTCCATGTCTTGAGGTCCCTACTCAGCTTGTGGATCCTGACTCCCCTTAGGAGTTGGTAGGGGAGCCTGGGCCCACCCTCTCCACTGGGTTCCAACCCCATGCCCTGCAGCAGACAGCAAAGGTCTGCACCCAAAGTGCTTTGCCAATACCACCGCTTCCCTGGATTGCTTCCTCCCAGTCCCCTTCTCCAACAGAGCCAGGGAAGGCATTAAAATAAATCAAAGGTAAATCACAAGACCTTCTGAGTGTCCTGAGCCCTTTCTCCACAGCAGGTCTTGTAAAGTCCCCGGAGCCACAGGTCCCAGGCAGCTGGACCTCCCATAGGGCTCCCTCCAAGGAACTAAGGACGTAGGTCTACTCGCCTGCACAGGCTGCCTTCTGAGGAGTTCTGGTCCCCTGTCCACCTCCTTCTTCAGCCCCTGCATGCTTTGCAGGTGCAGCAGGGTGGGGCTGCCTGAGCCCAAAGTCACTACTTAACCGCTTCCTTTCCAGTGCAGGGTTTTTACTCTCCATCACAGATCTGTTTTCTAGGGTGACCAGGGAAAATTTCAAAAATGCCTGAGTGCTTTAGCATCATATCTCCATTCGCAAAATGTCATTGAACGTCAATGGGACTTAGGCACCTAAGTCACTTGGGCTCAGCTCTTCCAAGCTATTTAGGTGCCTAACACCCATGGGATCTGAGCCTTATGCTCTTTTGAAAATATTACCCCAGCTTTTCTTCCTGAGTGGTTATAGTTCATTTATAACCCAGCTATACAGATGAGTAGTTCAAATATTCCCTTCCAGTGTGAACTTGCCAGCACTGGATTTCATTGATTATTGTGCTGCCCGCTCACCTAGCTCAGAATCACAGAATCTCGGGTTGGAAGGGACCTCAGGAGGTCATCGAGTCCCACCCCCTACTCAAAGCAGGACCAATCCCCAACTAAATCAGGGAGCAAAGCTTTTGACACGGTCTCCCACAGTATTCTTGCCGGCAAGTTAAAGAAGTATAGGCTGGATGAATGGACGATAAGGTGGATAGAAAGCTGGCTAGATTGTCGGGCTCAACGGGTAGTGATCAATGGCTCCATGTCCAGTTGGTATCAAGTGGAGTGCCCCAAGGGTAGGTCCTGGGGCCGGTTTTGTTCAATATCTTCATTAATGATCTGGAGGATGGTGTGGATTGCACCCTCAGCAAGTTTGCAGATGACACTAAACTGGGAGGAGAGGTAGATACACTGGAGGGTAGGGATAGGATACAGAGGGACCTAGACAAATTGGAGGATTGGGCCAAAAGAAATCTGATGAGGTTCAACAAAGACAAGTACAGAGTTCTGCACTTAGGACGGAAGAATCCCATGCACCGCTACAGACTAGGGACCGAATGGCTCGGCAGCAGCTCTGCAGAAAAGGAACTGGGGATTACAGTGGACGAGAAGCTGGATATGAGTCAACAGTGTGGCCTTGTTGCCAAGAAGGCTAACAGCATTTTTGGCTGTATAAGTAGGAGCATTGCCAGCAGATGGAGGGAAGTGATTATTCCCCTCTATTCGGCATTGGTGAGGCCTCATCTGGAGTACTGTGTCCAGTTTTGGGCCCCACACTGTTAGGGGGCTTATTTCTTCACCCTCTCACTTCCCTGGTCCTTCTCACATGAACAGAGAGCAACAATACCCAAAGTCCGAAGGTGCAAACAATTCTATGTTTATTGGGGTGACCTTCCAGCAAGCTCCAAGATCCAAGTTCCTTTTTCCTTGTTTTCGAATCCCAATTTGCTTCCTGTTTGCCCCTAATTTATATAGTAATATTCTCAGCTATACCTTAACCAACCATTTTACTGAAATTTACCTAACCAATTCTAACATATTGTAACATGATTAGCTAACCAATTATATTCCACCACCTTAATTAGTTTACACCCAGCAAAATTAATTATACAGCAGACAGAAACAATCAAAGAACCAGACTGTCACAGAGGCCCTGTTCTTAAGCTAAGGCCTTTGGCTAAGCAGTGGGAGCAGCCATAAGCTGGGAAGCGAACGGTCACATCCTCACATTCCAGACTAGTCATATTGAAATAAGGCAATCTGGGGCTGTTAGAAAGGTGATCCGATCTATCACCTCCAGAGAAAGGGAAGAGCCTAGAAGATGTAAAAGGAAATTTAGTTTGATAGTTTTCTGTTTGGTAAAAACTCACTTATCAATAGACACAGCTGACAACCCTTATGTTTTTATAGATGTAGTTGTAAAATCCTCACTTCTGTATTGTTTTGTCATTATAGTTCTCACTTTGTTATTGTTTATTTGCATGGTCTCTGTCTGGTTCTGTGATTGTTTCTGTCTGCTGTATAATTAATTTTGCTGGGTGTAAACTAATTAAGGTGGTGGGATATACTTGAAAGGGGGTTCCAAAGAGGATGGATCTAGACTGTTCTCAGTGGTAGCAGATGCCAGAACAAGGAGTAATGGTCTCAAGTTGCCATGGGGGAGGTTTAGGTTGGACATTAAGAAAAACTTTTTCACTAGGAGGGTGGTGAAGCACTGGAATGGGTTACCTAGGGAGGTGGTGGAATCTCCTTCCTTAGAGGTTTTTAAGGTCAGGCTTGACAAAGCCCTGGCTGGGATGATTTAGTTGGGTTGGTCCTGCTTTGAGCAGGGGGTTGGACGAGATGACCTCCTGAGGTCCCTTCCAACCCTGATATTCTATGATTCTATGATTTGATTCTATGATCTCTCAGTTAGATCTCTCTGAAGTTCTTCAGTCTTCTCCAGTCTTGATTAACCGAAATAATTCTGTGTCATTGGCAGATCTTTGCCCTTCACGGTTCACTCTCTTTTCCAGATCACTGATAAATGTATCAAACCACAGGGGTCCTAGCATGGGTTTTAGTGGCACCTGCTGTTAACCTTGTGTCATGTTAAAAATGATGATTTATTCCTAATCTTTGTTTTCTGTCTCCTAGTCTGTTTCTGATTTACAAATGAACTCCATGGCTACATACATTCTCTCCATGGCTACATTATTCCCTCATAAGCCTCTATTCCAGGGGTCTCAAACTCAAATGACCACGAGGGCCACATGAGGACTAGTACATTGGCCCGAGAGCGGCACCACTGACCACCCCCACACCCGCTGCCCCGGCCCCACCCCCACTCCACCCCTTCCACGAGGTCCCGCCCTGCCCCGCCTCTTCCCACCCCTTCCCTGCCCCCATTCCAACCCCTTCCCCGAAATCCCCACCCCATCTCTGCCCCCTCCCTGCCCCCAGAGGGTGCAGGGTGCGGCAGGGGGCTCAGAGCAGGGGGTCGGGGTGCAGGGTGGGGCAGGGGGCTCAGGGCAGGGGGTTGGGGTGCAGGAGGGGTGTGGGGTGCGCCACTCTGGGAAGCAGCCGGGACCTGGGGGGGGGCCACAGGGGTCTGTGTGTTGCCCTGTGTGTTGCGCCTCCAGATACCTCCCCCGAAGCTCCCATTGGCCAGGAACGGGGAACTCCGGCCAAAGGGACCTTCGGGGGAGGTACCTTGAGGAGTGGCCAGGGCAACACAGAGACCCCTGTGCCCCCCGCCCCAGGTTCCGGCCGCTTCCCTGAGTGGCACGGGGACAGGGCAGGCCGGCAGGGAGCCTGCCCTGCCCCTGGTGCATGCCTGGCCGGAGCCGCTCTAGGTAAACGCTGGGCGGAGGGGGCCACGGGGAGCTGACAGGCCTTAGAAAATAACCCCGTGGGCCGCATGTTTGAGACCCCTGCTCTAGTCTATCCTGTTCTACATAGGTGCTTATCCCAGAGTATCTGAGTGCCTTTCAGTTGCACATGAAATGACGTGGCTCACGACTGTCACAGGTTTGTTCTCTTGGGAGGCCACTCGTCAAAGTCTTTCAAAAGTCCATTAAATTATGTCTGCTCATTCCCCTTTATTCGCTGTTTTGTTGGCACGCTCAAAGAACCCTAGCAGATTAGAGAGGTGTGAATTGGCGGCTGTGATTACAGAGCCATTGGCTGTTATCTTTGAAAACTCGTGGCGAACGGGGGAAGTCCCGGATGACTGGAAAAAGGCTAATGTAGTGCCAATCTTTAAAAAAGGGAAGAAGGAGGATCCTGGGAACTACAGGCCAGTCAGCCTCACCTCAGTCCCCGGAAAAATCATGGAGCAGGTCCTCAAAGAATAAATCCTGAAGCACTTGCATGAGAGGAAAGTGATCAGGAACAGCCAGCATGGATTCACCAAGGGAAGGTCATGCCTGACTAATCTAATCGCCTTTTATGATGAGATTACTGGTTCTGTGGATGAAGGGAAAGCTGTGGATGTATTGTATCTTGTCTTTAGCAAAGCTTTTGACACGGTCTCCCACAGTATTCTTGTCAGCAAGTTAAGGAAGTATGGACTGGATGAATGCACTATAAGGTGGGTAGAAAGCTGGCTAGATTGTCGGGCTCAACGGGTAGTGATCAATGGCTCCATGTCTAGTTGGCAGCCGGTATCAAGTGGAGTGCCCCAAGGGTCGGTCCTGGGGCCGGTTTTGTTCAATATCTTCATAAATGATCTGGAGGATGGTGTGGATTGCACTCTCAGCAAATTTGCGGATGATACTAAACTGGGAGGAGTGGTAGATACGCTGGAGGGGAGGGATAGGATACAGAAGGACCTAGATAAATTGGAGGATTGGGCCAAAAGAAATCTGATGAGGTTCAATAAGGATAAGTGCAGGGTCCTGCACTTAGGACGGAAGAACCCAATGCACAGCTACAGACTAGGGACCGAATGGCTAGGCAGCAGTTCTGCGGAAAAGGACCTAGGGGTGACAGTGGACGAGAAGCTGGATATGAGTCAGCAGTGTGCCCTTGTTGCCAAGAAGGCCAATGGCATTTTGGGATGTATAAGTAGGGGCATAGCGAGCAGATCGAGGGACGTGATCGTTCCCCTCTATTCGACATTGGTGAGGCCTCATCTGGAGTACTGTGTCCAGTTTTGGGCCCCACACTACAAGAAGGATGTGGATAAATTGGAGAGAGTCCAGCAAAGGGCAACAAAAATGATTAGGGGTCTGGAACACATGACTTATGAGGAGAGGCTGAGGGAGCTGGGATTGTTTAGCCTGCAGAAGAGAAGAATGAGGGGGGATTTGATAGCTGCTTTCAACTACCTGAAAGGGGGTTCCAAAGAGGATGGCTCTAGACTGTTCTCAATGGTAGCAGATGACAGAACGAGGAGTAATGGTCTCAAGTTGCAGTGGAGGAGGTTTAGATTGGATATTAGGAAAAACTTTTTCACTAAGAGGGTGGTGAAACACTGGAATGCGTTACCTAGGGAGGTGGTAGAATCTCCTTCCTTAGAGGTTTTTAAGGTCAGGCTTGACAAAGCCCTGGCTGGGATGATTTAACTGGGAATTGGTCCTGCTTCGAGCAGGGGGTTGGACTAGATGACCTTCTGGGGTCCCTTCCAACCCTGATATTCTATGATTCTATGATTCTATGATTTTCCTTTTCAGAAGCCCAGCTAGTTAGTCCTTACAGTAGCATGTTCACACAGGTCCTTTAGAGTGCTACTTTCTAATGTTTCACCCAGTTCTCCTGGTAATGTACGAAGACTCACTGTTCTGTAATTCCTGAGATCACCCAAGCCCCTTTTTACAAACTAGATTTTAACAGAAAGCTGGTTTTAACCTTAACTATACCAAACCCGACACTCTGCTGTAATATAACATTTGCTGCCCTCCACTTGGAAGAGGTGTGGTGATGGTATGGTTAAGGCGCTTACCTACCTTCCTGAAGATTGTGGGGTTCAATCTCACACTGACATAGGTCATGGCCAGTTCACCCAGCTGCAAAATGGACTCCTGGTCCCCCAGGTTAGGGCAGTCGAAAGCAGGCAGATGTGATGCTGGCCACAATACTCCCTTGTGCATGTTGGCTATGGAACTGGTGAACCATTGGCTAGGGGAACTTTGAATATAATAGCTGGGTTTAATGACTGGGTGTTTTTGATACCTGCTCAGCCACTTAGTTCTGAAAGTCCTTCAAAACACTTGGGTGACCTGTTGCTCTGTAGTTTTATCGGTTTCCTTCACAACCTCACTCTCTGATAGCTCCTCTTCTTTATGTCCAGAAAAGAGCAAGTCTGAGGAAGGTATCTCCCAAAGTGGGGAGAGATAGCTCAGCGGTTTGAGCACTAGCCTCCTAAACCCAGGGTTGTGAGTTCAATTCTTGAGGGGGCCATTTGGGATCTGAGGCAAAAATTGGGGATTGGTCCTGCTTTGAACAGGGGGTTGGACTAGATGACCTTCTGAGGTTCCTTCCAACCCTGATATTCTATGATTCTAAGGTCCTCCATGGTGAAGACAGATGGGAATAAATCACTCCTCTCTTTCTCAATGTGCGGACAATACTGCCTCATAGCTCAGGGCACCCACTGATTCTCTTGTGAAACTTTCTGCTTCTGATATATATAAAGAATTTCTGATTTGTTTTTAGAGTAACAGCCGTGTTAGTCTGTATTCGCAAAAAGAAAAGGAGTACTTGTGGCACCTTAGAGACTAACCAATTTATTTGAGCATGAGCTTTCGTGAGCTACAGCGATGAAGTGAGCTGTAGCTCACGAAAGCTCATGCTCAAATAAATTGGTTAGTCTCTAAGGTGCCACAAGTACTCCTTTTCTTTTTGATTTGTTTTTGTGTCCTTGGTTCTTTGCTCTTCAAATTCCCTCAGCCCTCCATATTTCCATTTAACATCTTACCAGTCACACTTTATTTTCCTTTTATTGACTCCACTAGGGTAGGATCTCCACTTTTGAAGAGATACCTGGTTGGCTCGAATAATTTCTTGAATCATACTGGGGTTTTTTCCCCTTTACCTTCCTATTTCCTCTGTGTCTAGGTTCGCCTTGTGCGAGGCTGTCATGGTTGCTGTGGAGAACTTTGGGGATGTCTATATTATTTTTATGAAGCATATTCATGACTCAGTTTACCCACTCACCTTTGCATTGTGACCTACTAGGACTGGAAGGGTTAATTCCATCTCTAAGTGCAGGAATGAGAGGTAGGTGCAGAAATGACTGCGTTGATATGAGTGAACTAGCAAGAACTGGCAACATATGGATGGAGCTACCTTAGAATACAATGAAGGACCAATGATTGGACAGTAACTTTAGCATCTGGCAGCCAAGGGAGGCAGAACGGGTGAACACAGTGGGAACAGAGGACTGAGGTGTCAGAACAGGTAGTAAGAATTTGGCTGCCCAAGGCAGGGGGAGATGGAATCCTGGACACTTTGGGTGACAGAGGCAGGTACTGCTACCAGCATGGACATGTGGATAAGCTTTGCTTTTCCAGTGTAAGCTGAGGAACCTACCCACCTGTCAGGGTTCCCTCCCCATTCTGAACTCCGAGATACAGAGGTGGGGGCCTGCATGAAAGACTCCCTAAGCTCATATTTTACAGTTTAGGTTAAAAAGTTCCCCAAGGTACAAATTCCTTTCCTTGTCCTTGAACGGTACTGCTGCCACCACCAAGTGATTCACACAAAAATTCAGAAAAGAGTCACTTGGAGTCCCCATTCCCCCAAAATATCCCCCCAAGCCCCTTCACCCCCTTTCCAGGGAGGCTTGAGAAGAATATACAAACCTTTCATTGACACTGAGAATCAATCAGGTTCTTAAAAGAAGAATTTTATTTATGAAAAAAAAGTAAGAGAGTCACACCTGCAAAATCTGGATCGAAAGTAACTTTACAGGGTAAATAAAAAGATTTAAAACACAGAGGATTCCCCTTTGACTCTGCTTCCCAGTTACAAAACAGGAATGAAACTACCTCTCAGCATAGGGAAAATGCACAAGCTAAAAACAAAAGATAACCTAACACATTTCCTTGCCTTACTTACAATTTTTGTAATCTTAGCTGTATCATTTCAGGTATGTTTTCAGGAGATGCTTTACCTGCCTGGTCTCTCTCTCCGTCCAGAGAGGGAACAACCAAAGAGAGCACAAACAAAACCTCCCCCGCACCCAGATTTGAAAGTATCTTCTTTCCTTATTGGTCCTTTTGGTCAGGTGCCAACCAGGTTATCTGAGCTTCTTAACCCCTTACAGGTAAAGTGATTCAATACATCCGGCCAGGAGGGATTTGATGTTACCACATACATAAAGGTTGTTACCCTTCCCTTTATATTTATGACGTCACTGCATCCCAGTTGGCTAACAAATGCTGGCTTGGTTTGGAAAGGCTGCCCTGGGGTCACTGAAAATGTCTGCTGGCTGCATTGCTCCCAGGAAAGGTAAGTCTCTAACAGAGGTTCATCCTCTTTTGGACCCAGCTGAAGGAGCCAAGGTGAGAAGCAGGGGTGCTAACGCCAGGGACCCAGTCACAGGGTAGGGGAGTTGCAGAGCTCACCCTTATAAAGAGTGGAGTCCAGGGCCTAGGACTGAAGGGGTACCCTCCCAAGGAGACTGTGTAAAGATTGGAGGTGCAGCATGCCCTGTGGATCCTTGCCAGCTGCCTAAGAAACTTTCATGCCAATTCTAATGTCATAATTGCACTTTCAGGTCTTTTGAATTAACTTCCTCCTTTTCCTGGAATCTCCCCGTCTGAATTTACTGACACAGTTCTGTGGTTTGGTATCCTTCCTCCACCCAGGATGCTGAGCTGAATTATATTTTGGGTTCAGCATGACATACTGGTTCAGCTGTAGTTTTCCCTGTGTTGCATCGGTCACTTTCGGTAACAGCCCTTCTCTTGTGAGCTAAAGTTCCAAGAAGCAATCATTAAGCTGTTGCATAATTGTGTCCCTAAACCTTCCCCTTTTGTGACACTATCCATCTGTACACAGGCCATTGATGTCCCCGCAGGATTTCTGTGTTATTAGACTAAATTTCCCCTTTGAACTCTGTCAGTATTGTTGTCTCTTTGGCACAAGTATGTTAGCCAATATTTGGGGCCTTGCCGCGTTCTTTCCATTAGGAGGAGAAATTGATTCGAGACTAGTCAGGTCTTGACTTGGTGGAATCTTGCCCATTTACAAGGAATGTACCCACAGCCCTGTTTCCACGGAGACAGTAGAAACAAATAGCAGTAGGCAGTTTCTGTGCTCAGAACGCCTCAAGTCTGCCCCTACAGCCAGCTCTGTGCCCAAGAAGCCCCATCTCTCTGCATCTTCTCAGGGTTCTACTCACAACTCCTTCTCCAGGCTTTCTTCAGGCTTTCTGCTTCCAACACTCAGAGCCTGCAATCCCAAACTCCTAGCCCCTGCCCACATGGCTTAGCTCTGAACTGCCATGCAGCCCTATTGTCTTGGGTAATTGCACCCCATTGTTTCCAACTATCTTTACAAGATAAAGAAGCTTAATTGCTCCTTCCACTCAGCCTGAAAGAGAGCACCCTGCACAGCTTTGGCTTTAAGGAGTTCTGTGTTTGGTTTGGATCAAAGATGGCAGCCACTAGCATCTTCTGGCATAACCCAATTCTACTCAGTAGCCAGTTCCTGATGTGGAGGCCAGCAGCATAACCCCACTCGTACACTGGTAGAATCATAGAATCATGGAATATTAGGGTTGGAAGAGACCTCAGGAGGTCATTGAATGCAATCTCCTGCTCAAAGCAGGACCAACACCAACTAAATCATCCCAGCCTGGGCTTTCTCAAGCCAGGCCTTAAAAACCTCTAAGGATGGAGACTCCACCACCTCCTTAGAGAACCCATTCCAGTGTTTCACCACCCTCCTAGTGAAATAGTGTTTCCAAATATCCATCCTAGACCTCCCCCGCTGCAACTTGAGACCATTGCTCCTTGTTCTGTCATCTGCCACCACTGAGAACACTGAGCTCCATCCTCTTTGGAACCCTGCTTCAGGTAGTTGAAGGCTGCTATCAAATCCCCCGTCACGCTTCTCTTCTGCAGACTAAACAACCTCAGTTCCCTCAGCCTCTCCTCATAAGTCATGTGCCCCAGTCCCCTAATCATTTTTGTTTCCCTCCACTGTAGCGGTGCATGGGATTCTTCCATCCTAAGTGCAGGACTCTGCATTTGTCCTTGTTGAACCTCATCAGATTTCTTTTGGCCCAATCCTCTAATTTGTCTAGGTCATTCTGGACCCTTTCCCTACCCTCCAGCGTATCTACCTCTCCCCCCAGCTCAGTGTCATCTGTGAACTTGCTGAGGGTGCAATCCATCCCATCATCCAGATCATTGATAAAGATGTTGAACAAAACCGGCCCCAGGACAGACCCCTGGGGCACTCCGCTTGATTCCAGCTGCCAACTAGACATCAAGCCATTGATCACCAATTCTTATGGCTCAGGATTTGTAACCCTACAAATATTACAGTATTGTCCTTTCTGCCTGGGGGAGGGCGGGTCTCAGCCCCACGTTATCCCCCCCCACACACACACGCATCATTTGAAGCTGCTCATATACTCAACCCCCAACGTTTTCAGTAGTGTCTGCAAGGATAGGAGGAGCGTGTGTGTGCTATTGAGGTGTTGGGTATCACTCACAGAGGGCAGAAGGGAGGGTGTGTAGTGAGGGTGGCATGTGCCTCACCTCTTCATGCCCTGATTTTCAGAGGGTTACATGTAGCTATTCTCCACCTTTGGAAAGGGCAATCCGAGCTCTGCATTAATGACGTTTTGGAGCATTTAACATACTCACATGGAGGCCATGTGGACTGCTGCAGGATTACTTGCAGTGGGTTGCCATAGCTCACACTGCGATACGAGGCAAGGGACCTGCCCCCAAAGGACTGTGGGCCCCACTGACTCTGCATTGAGTTATGTGGGTAGTGCAGGAGCACACTGTGCTGGCCATGTGGGGAAGCAGTCCGGTAGCAGACATGACAGTGCCCTACAGGGCAGGGGGATGTGGGTGATGTCCCAGGGGGCTCCTTAGGACAAGGATCCTGGGTGATAATATCTGGTGACTCAGGGGTAGACGGAGCAGAGCAGGTGAACTGGTTGTCTAGCCAGGCAGAGCCAGCTGGTGCTCACTAAACCTACCCTACATGGGACTCTGCCTTAGTGAGGACATGGCCTGAGAGTTTCTCCTGCTGTCCCCATGGGCTGTGTCCCAGCCAGGCTCCGTATCATCTAACAAAGAGTGCTAGCATGTCTGTCAGGAGGCCAGGCTGGCATGTCACTCACAGCGAGCAGAGGGCAGGGTGTGGGTTAGGGCTGGCGTGAACCTTACCTCCATGTTCCCTGGTTGTCAGAATACCGGTGCATTCGATGTTCTGGAAGGGCACAGGACAGCCCTGGGCAACTTTATCTCTGCAAGAACAAAGCTTTTGGGCAGTGAATAAACTCCAGCCCAGAGGCAGTGACAGAATCAAGGGACTCAAGCAGGGAATTATGGATGTGTGGGGAAAGAGGGACAGGCCATGGCAATAATCATAAAGGACTCAGCATGTAACTATGGGTATAAAACACCTGCAACTGGCCCATGGCAGGTGACTCGGGCTCAGGCAACAGGGCTATAAAATTGTAATGTAGACTTTGAGGCTCAAGTGACAGCCTGGGTTCTGGACCCTGCTAGGGGGAGGGTCCCAGAGCCCGGCTGCCAGCCTGAGCCCAGACATCTCCATTGCAATTTTATAACCCTACAGCCTGAGCCCCGCGAGCCCGAGTCACCTGACATGGGCCAGTTGTGGGTGTTTTAGTGCAGTGAAGATGTCCGCATAGTTACAGGCTGGGTCCTGTATGATGATTGCCACATCCCTTCCTTCTTTCCCCACTGTTTCATTGCCGTGTAGACATACCCTATGAAAACACTAAAACTAGAGCTGTGCAAAGAATGGATTTATCGGTTCACTGTTAATTCTGAAAAATCCGAGGGGGAAGGGGATTGTTTCAGGTTGAACCAAAAATGAAATGTTTTGAAATGTTTGACGAATCAAACGCTTTAAAAAAAAAATCATTTTGACCCAAACTAAAATGTAAAATTTTAAAAAAGCTCAACATGGAAGTGATACTTTTGAATTTTTTGAAAATAAATGTGAAGGGACTTGCAAAATGAAACATCAAAGCATTTTGCCTTTGGGGGACTTTGGTGCTGCTCTTGGGTGAATTTGTGTCAGTTTCACTGAATTGTTTGAAAAGAGAAAAAAAAAAACCAGCGTTTCAGTGTTCAGTGTTTCAGTGTTCCTGAATCTGCATGTTTCACAAAAAAACACTTTGGATGAAAAATTGACCCATCTCTAGCTAAAACTTTCTGGGATGGGGAGCCAGGGATGGGGAGGCAGGCAGGCTGCAGTTTGTCAGCACTTCTGAAAGCAGCAAGAATCTGCTTTCTTTGGAATGCTGGGTCTGCCTTTGAAGGGGAAAAGGTCAGTGGACGAGATGACACAGGGACT
Source organism: Lepidochelys olivacea (assembly GCF_965140295.1). Lineage (NCBI taxonomy): Eukaryota > Metazoa > Chordata > Testudines > Cheloniidae > Lepidochelys > Lepidochelys olivacea. Next base: position 21,751,897 of record NC_140427.1, read on the forward strand.
AGTCGAGTCAGAGCCCTTCACCTCCAGGCCTGTGGGTTAAACCAGCCCAGGTTGACGGGGTATGTCTACTCTGCAATTACATGTGGCTGGCCTGTGCTGGCTGACTCAAGCTCCCAGGACTCAGGCTGCAATGCTGTTCAATTGTAGCATGGATGTGTGGGCTCCCAACTCGCAGTGTGAACATACCCTTAGAGACTGACCTGATTTCTGTTTCCTGCCCTCTGTGAAATGGGTTAGGGCTCTCAGTACGGTCACTAGGGGCAGGTATCCACAGCACAAACAGTGCCATCAGAGGGGAAGCCAAGCGGCCTCTGGGGGACAGTCTCTACAGAGAGGCCCATGATGGAGGAGGCCCTGGGGACTGATCTACTCTCTCAGCCCTGCCCCCTTCCTGCCAACGATTGAGAGGCCCGTGCAGTCTGGTGGTGCCTATTAGTGTGTTACTTTCCATGGGAAAATGGCCCCAGAGAGTCAAAGGTGTTAACGGGACCCTCTCAAGGTACAACACTAAACAGTTAAACGTTGTTTGGGGGTTCGAGTGCAGAGACCTTGGCCTGCTTAGTTAGTCCCAGGCAAAGGCACCATTAAAAAATTTTATAACTAGGGCTGTCAAACAATTGTAAAAAATAATTGCGATTAATCGCGCATTTAAAAAAAATTAATTGTGCAGTTAATGGCACTGTTAAACAATAACAGAATACCATTTATTGAAATATTTTTGGATGTTTTCTACATTTTCAAATATATTGATTTCAATTACAGCACAGAATACAAAGTGCACAGTGCTCACTTTATATTTATTTTTGATGACAAGTATTTGCACTGTAAAAAAACAAAAGAAATAGTATTTTTCAATTCACCTAATACAAGTACCGTAGTGCCATCTCTTTATCATGAACGTTGAACTCAAAAATGTAGAATTATGTACAAAAAAAATAACTGCATTCAAAAATAAAAGAATGTAAAATTTCAGAGCCTGCAAGTCCACTCAGTCCTACTTCAGCCAATCGCTCAGACAAACAAGTTTGGTTACAATTTGCAGGAGATAATACTGCCCGCTTCTTGTTTACAATGTCACCTGAAAGTGAGAACAGGCGTTCTCGTGGCACTGTTGTAGCCGGTGTCACAAGATATTTACATGCCTGATGTGCTAAAGAGTCATCTGTCCCTTCATGCTTCAACCACCATTCCAGGGGACACGCATCCACGCTGACAACGGGTTCTGCTCGATAACGATCCAAAGCAGAGCAAACCGACACATGTTCATTTTCATCATCTGAGTCAGATGCCACCAGCAGAAGGCTGATTTTCTTTTTTGATGGTTCGGGTTCTGTAGTTTCCATATCTGAGTGTTGCTCTTTTAAGACTTCTGAAAACATGCTCCACACCTCATCCCTCTCTGATTTTGCATGGCCCTTCAGATTCTTAAACCTTGGGTCAAGTGCTGTAGCTATTTTTAGAAATCTCATATTGGTACCTTCTTTGCGTTTTGTCAAAACTGCTGTGAAAGTATTCTTAAAATGACCATGTGCTGGGTCATCATCTGAGATGGCTAGAACATGAAATATATGACAGAATGCAAGTAAAACAGAACAGGAGACAATTCTCCCCCAAAGAGTTCTGTCACAAATGTAATTAATGCATTACTTTTTTAACAAGCATCATCAGCATGAAAGCACGTCCTCTGGAATGGTCACTGAAGAATGAAGGGGCATACGAATGTTTACCATATCTGGAATGTAAATACTTTGCAATGCTGGCTACAAAATGCCATGAGAAAGCCTGTTCTCACTTTCAGGTGACATTGTAAACAAGAAGTGGGCAGCATTATCTGCTGCAAATTGTAACCAAATTTGTTTGTCTGAGTTATTGGCTGAAGTAGGACTGAGTGGACTTGTAGGATCTAAAGTTTTACATTCTTTTATTTTTGAATGTAGTTAATTTTTTTTTACATAATTCTACATTTGTAAGTTCAACGTTCATGATAAAGAGATGGCACTACAGTACTTGTGTGAGGTGAATTGAAAAATACTGTTTCTTTTCAGAGGGTAGCAAAGATAACATAACTGTCCTTTGCGGGGAAAAGAGAAGTTAGCTGAGATGGGCTGGAGTTGCTGCTGTTGTTGAAGTCCGATCCTGTTTTCTTTAAGGCAAATCAAGACAAAAACATGCAGAAATGCAGAAGGGGAGAGAAAAGAACAGCACAGAGTGAAAATGCCGCTGCTGTCTCTGTTGCTAACTTTCACAGACAGTTTCACTGCTGGAGAAACACAGGCCAAGCACACAGCCTGATCACCCACTCTGAGACCTGGGAAACTCATACCAGCTTTGGGCTGTCTAAGACATTGCCTTTAGTTGCCGTAATGGTCACAGACTCACAGCAGTGTTGTGAAAGAGACGGTCTTGGCCAGCTAAGCCAGAAGGCAGAAAGAGGCAGACAAGAAAGAGAAGAAATAAAGTGGGGAAGAAAATAACACACAGTAGGGGTGGAAGGGTGACAGAATGAACCAAAGTCGCACGTCACAGGTGGTGGTTGGGATTTAGCCAGTACAGGTGGAGGTGGCAAAGTCAGCTAGGGCCCTCTGTTTGGCCCAGTGTGGTCAGGACATCTCTCAGGATGAGGAAAGTCCAGCAGTGTCATAGGATCAAAGAATATCAGGGTTGGAAAGGACCTGAGGAGGTCATCTAGTCCAACCCCCTGCTCAAAGCAGGACCGATCCCCAACTAAATCATCCCAGCCAGGGCTTTGTCAAGCCTGACCTTAAAAATATCTAAGGAAGGAGATTCCATCACCTCCCTAGGTAACGCATTCCAGTGTTTCACCACCCTCCTAGTGAAATAGTGTTTCCTAATGTCCAACCTAAATCTCCCCCACTGCAACTTGAGACCATTACTCCTTGTTCGGTCATCAGCTAACACTGAGAACAGTCTAGATCCATCCTCTTTGGAACCCCCTTTCAGGTCGTTGAAAGCAGCTATCAAATCCCCCCTCATTCTTCTCTTCTGCAGGCTAAACAATCCCAGTTCCCTCAGCCTCTCCTCATAACTCATGTGTTCCAGTCCCCTAATCATTTTTGTTGCCCTCCACTGGACATTTTCCAATTTTTCCACATCCTTCTTGTAGTGTGGGGCCCAAAACTGGACACAGTAATTCAGATGAGGCCTCACTAGTGTCGAATAGAGGGGAACGATCACGTCCCTCGATCTGCTGGCAATGCCCCCACGTATACATCCCAAAATGCCATTGGCCTTCTTGGCACCAAGGGCACACTGTTGACTCATATCCAGCTTCTCGTCCACTGTAACCCCTATGTCCTTTTCTGCAGAACTGCTGCCGAGCCATTCAGTCCCTAGTCTGTAGCGGTGCATGGGGTTCTTCCGTCCTAAGTGCAGGACTCTGCACTTTTCCTTGTTGAACCTCATCAGATTTCTTTTGGCCCAATCCTCTAATTTGTCTAGGTCCCTCTGTATCCTATCCCTACCCTCCAGCGTATCTATCTCTCCTCCCAGTTTAGTGTCATCTGCAGACTTGCTGAGGGTGCAATCCACACCATCCTCCAGATCATTAATAAAGATATTGAACAAAACTGTCCCCAGGACCGACCCTAGGGGCACTTCATTTGATACCGGCTGCCAACTAGACATGGAGCCATTGATCACTACCCATTGAGCCTGATGATCTAGCCAGCTTTCTATCCACTGTGACAGGGTCGGGCCAGATGGCTATAGGAGAGTAATAGAAGGCAGATATATTAGCCCCAGGCTAAGTAGGTCCCTTTTCCCTGGGTAAGGTAACAGGGAAGGTTCCAGAACAATCAAAAACCTTCTGGAGACAATTAAGACAGGCTGATTAGAACACCTGCAGCCAATCAAGAAGCTGCTAGAATCAATTAAGGCAGGCTAATCAGGGCACCTGGTTTTTAAAAAGGCGCTCACTTCAGTTTGTGGTGTGCATGTGAGGAGTCGGGAGCAAGAGGCGCTAGGAGCTGAGAGTGAGAATTCGGACTGTTGGAGGACTGAGGTGTACAAGCATTATCAGACACCAGGAGGAAGGTCCTGTGGTGAGGATAAAGAAGGTGCTGGGAGGAGGCCATGGGGAAGTAGCCCAGGGAGTTGTAGCTGTCACACAGCTGTTCCAGGAGGCACTCTAGACAGCTGCATTCCACAGGGCCCTGGGCTGGAACCCGGAGTAGAGGGCGGGCCCGGGTTCCCCCCAAACCTCCCAACTCCTGGTCGGACACAGGAGGAGTCGACCTGGACTGTGGGTTCAGAGAAATGGCCAAGCTGACGGCTGCCATGAAGCTCCAAGGCGAGCAAATCCGCCAATAAGCGCAAGACCCACCAAGGTAGAGCAGGAACTTTGTCACAACACCTTATAATCCATTCATCCAGCCCATACTTCTTCAACTTGCTGGCAAGAATACTGTGGGAGACCGTGTCAAAAGCTTTGCTAAAGTCAAGGAACAACACGTCCACTGCTTTCCGCTCATCCATAGAGCCAGTTATCTCATCATGGAAGGTGATTAGGTTAGTCAAGCGTGACTTGCTCTCGGAGAATCCATGCTGACTGTTCCTGATCACCTTCCTCTCCTCTAGGTGCTTCAGAATTGATTCCTTGAGGACCTGCTTCATTATTTTTCCAGGGACTGAGGTGAGGCTGACTGGCCTGTAGTTCCCAGGATCCTCCTTTGTCCCTTTTTTAAAGATGGGCACCACATTAGCCTTTTTCCAGTCGTCTGGGACCTCGCTTGATCGCCATGAGTTTTCAAAGATAATGGACAATGGCTCTGCAATCACATCCGCCAACTCCTTTAGCACTCTCGGATGCAGCGCATCCGGCCCCATGGACTTGTGTTCGTCCAGCTTTTCTAAATAGTCCCAAACCACTTCTTTCTCCACAGAGGGCTGGTCACCTCCTCCCCATGCTGTGCTGCTCAGTGCAGTTGTCAGGGAGCTGACCTTGTTCTTGAAGACAGAGGCAAAAAAAGCATTGAGTACATTAGCTTTTTCCACATCCTCTGTCACTAGGTTGCCTTCCCCATTTAGTAAGGGGCCCACAGTTTCCTTGACCTACTTCTTGTTGTTAACATACCTGTAGAAACCCTTCTTGTTACTCTTAACATCTCTTGCTAGCTGCAACTCCAAGTGTGATTTGGCCTTCCTTATTTCACTTCTGCATGCCTGAGCAATATTTTTATACTTCTCGATGGTCATTTGTCGAATCTTCCACTTCTTGTAAGCCTCTTTTTTGTGTTTAAGATCAGCAAGGATTTCACTGTGAAGCCAAGCAGGCCGCCTGCCATATTTACTATTCTTTCTACATATTGGGATGGTTTGTTCCTGCAACCTCAATAAGGATTCTTTAAAATACAGCCAGCTCTCCTGGACTCCTTTCCCCCTCATGTTATTCTCCCAGGGGATCCTGCCCATCAGTTCCCTGAGGGACTCAAAGTCTGCTTTTCTGAAGTCCAGGGTCCATATTCTGCTGCTCTCCTTCCTTCCCTGTGTCAGGATCCTGAACTCGAGCATCTCATGGTCACTGCCTCCCAGGTTCCCATCCACTTTTGCTTCCCCTACTAATTCTTCCCAGTTTGTGAGCAGCAAGTCAAGAAGAGCTCTGCCCCCAGTTGGTTCCTCCAGCACTTGCACCAGGAAATTGTCCCCTACAGTTTCCAAAAACTTCCTGGATTGTCTGTGCACCGCTGTATTGCTCTCCCAGCAGATATCAGGGTGATTGAAGTCCCCCATGAGAACCAGGGCCTGTGATCTAGTAACTTCCGTTAGTTATGTCTGGGATTCTACAAACAACTTTTGACTCATGGCTGCTTTGACGCTGCAGGGTCATGTGATTAAGTCACCTAGTACTGGATTCCATGATAGAATACCAGTATCCTTCCACTGATTGGGGAATGGGGAAGTCACAGTGGCAAACAAAAGGTTCCCGCTATATATAAAACCTATTTAAGACAGGGAGTGACTTCATTCCTCACTGAATCCCCACCCAGGATAACTTCCTCTCCTCCAAGTGCTTCAAAATGGATTCTTTGTGGACCTTCTCCATGATTTTTCCTGGGGCTGAGGTGAGGCTGTAGTTTCCCGGGTTCTCCTTCTTCCCTTTTTTAAAGATGGGCACTATATTTGCCTTTTTCCAGTCATCCAGGACCTAGCTCGATCACCGTGAGTTTTCAAAGATAATGGCCAATGGCTCTGCAATCACATCAGCCAACTCTCAATGTGACGGGATCCCCCTGGGGTGCAGCCTGGGACTGTGGAACCGCTGAGCCCCCTGAATTCTCTCCAGCCTGGGCTGTCTCTCACAATGCCCTGCTAGTGACCAGCAGCAAACCCCTCCGGGCGCTGTGATCACTCAGCAAAACAGCATGTGGCGCCCCACATCCAGCTGGCTTGCATGAATGCTCCCAGAGCCACTCATGAATGACACAGAGAAAGGCACCAGAGCCAAATCCCTACAGCTCCCAGCATTGTACCCCAGGAATATACCGTCTTGCACTGCTCAGGATGGGCAATGCACATTTGTTAATTGGTTCACCGCTTCAACAATGTAAAATGGACATACACCAGCCTTTGCAAACCTGAGCAGATTTGCCCCACACTTCATACAAACTCACTGGTAAAGATAAACAATTAAACAAATGTATTGACAATAAAGTGTAGATTTTAAGTGATATTAAGTGATAGTCAAAAAGTCAGCGTGGTTACCAAAAGAAACTAAAATATAAGCACTCAATCTAAACTCTCAACCCTATTACACTGGGCAACATCTAGATTAAGCAGTTTTTCCTCACCCCACTGGATATTTCAGTCCTTAATATACAGGTTTGTTCCTTAAACCTAGGCCAATCTCCTCTGTTGGAGCCTTGTTTTCTTCTCAGTGTCTTAGTTGCTTTCAGCATCGGTGGGGGCAGGAGAAGGGCCCAGTACGTGTCCACTCTGTCTGTTTTATACCCTCAGTCCATGTACTTGGGGAGCACAAGTCCAGGCATGGCTGGGGGGCATTGCTGAGTCTCTGCAATCAAGGTTGACCAATTCCCCTGGTGGGGCCTCTTGCATGTGAGTCATTGCATTGTAGCTCCCTTGCTGGACAATGGCTGTTGATGGATTGTTTGACACCCCGCCTGAGTGTTGGTTACTTTCCTTGCTGTTGCCTCTGGGAAGCTAGTATCTGGCTGATTCCCCGATTTACAGCATATTTTAGTGACCACCATACAACCCAATTCTCATAACTTCATATGCATTAATGATACACATATATGGATAGAGAAATGACTTTCAGCAGATCATGACCTTTCCCTTGATACCTTAAAAGGCATGCCTTATACATAAGATCATGATTATATGAAAATGAGGAATATGGGGGTTACAGTATGCTCCTCCAAGGTATAGAATGTCACACCCAATCGTTCTATTGTTCTCTCAAATGGTCCAGTGACTTGTCCCCAGCTAGCCAGCCAGACTGATTGCATTTTGTTTGGTGGGCGTTCCCCAGGTGCAAACACTTTTGTAACTGATATATAGTCAATATTCCTAACTTTAGATACAAAAATAATACATGCATACAAACAGGATAATCTTATTCAGTAAATCATAACCTTTCAAATGATATCTCACAAGATCCATTTTGCATAAAATATATCTTAGATATACAGTAATCATATCAGAACAATATTTCTATGAAGAATACAGGGTGTAGTGTCACACCCTCCCTTCTCTGCCAGTCCCTCTCCCTCCTTCTAGTGAGCCCCAGCAACAGCAAACCCTGGACCCTTCCCTCTCCATGGCCCATAGTCAGAGCCCTACACAGGAGAGGGGTAACTCCCTGGGCTCTCCCCCCAGCAAGGGCTGCAAAGCGCAGAGCTGACAGGGGAAGGGTAGATTCTCTTCCCAAAGTATGACAAAGTCATGCCCAAGAAAGCCTGCAGGCCAGCCAGTGCTGAAATCGACCGGGAGCCACTCACCACTGGGCATGTTCTTTAACCAAACAGAAACATTAGTGGCCCTTGTATAAACACAAACCCCACACACAGGAGAGGGGACCCTCCCCACCAATGCCCGGCATCAGGAGGCACCAGCTCTCACTACCTGCCTCACAGCATCCCCCCACAATAGAGAACTTCCTGCACGGAATCCTCCATCACACCAGATAACAAGTTGTGCCCAGCATATGGGAGAGAACCAAGCCAAATGTGTCAGGAGGGGCACCGGCCCAGCAGGAGGATCAAAGCCAGTAACCGGGTGGCCTGCCAGGTGACCTGGGGCCAGCCAGCCCTGGCCAGTTTATCAGACCCAGACAGGAAGGGGTAAGGTGATGCTTATAAAGACCTCAGAGATCTTGGGGGTTGAAGTAGGAATGGCACAAGGGAGGTGGGCTCTTGAGCAGGGGGATGGGATGGGATGGGACAGTACAAGACCAGCTCAGGTCCAAATACAGGTCACTACCTTTGGCTAATGACTTTCTCTGCTACAAGAGAGTTATTCTAGGCCCAGAGGTGGGCTCTGGGTTTCCTGTGATCACAGAGGTCAGTGTAGAATTAGGGTCACTTTGTGGCTGTACAGAATTCCTGTCCCTGGAAGATCACACCGAATGCCCCAGGCTCCAGAGCAGGGAGCGGGGCAAGGCTCACAGTCGTTGGGTCTCTGTGAGGTGAATCAAGCCATTTCTTCATTACCGAGGCAGAGACCCTTGCGAATTACAACCTGTGCTGTCTGCATGGGGCATGGATTCCCTTGTGCGTTCAGGGTTAGCCTGGACTGACTCTTTCCTGAGGCCTTGCCTACATGAGCACTTTAGCCACCCAGGCAGCTACATCACTACAGCCATGATGCTCCAAAGCCCTACCACAGATGCATTGCACTGATGTAAAAAGTGCCTTGCATCGGTGCTGCTTACCCTTGTTTTAAGCCCTAAATGTACAGCCCACATGTGTCCTGTGACCATATAGCTCTATCTCCATTGCACATATATTTACACCGGGCTCTATGATTCTGGAAGGACTGCAGTCATAGGAGCAAGGCACACAACTTTGTCACTCTGTGAACAGGACCCTACACTTATCCCGTGCACCATTCATTCTGTTTGTTAGCCGGTTGGTTCCACTGCAGGGGGCTGTGCCTTTCAGAGACCCAGCAGTGGTACACACCAGGGGCACACGCCTGCACCACTTCCATTGTCTTGAAGTTCTGCCCTCAGCCACACCTGTGGTGCCGTGAGAGCCGCGGGGTCAGTGTTTTCCCCAGGAATTGAAATTGTGGGGAGGGGAGTTCAAAAATCCAGGGTGGGGGGGTGAAGACCAATGAGGGGTGAGACCACTAGGGTGAAGGTGGGCTGTATGGCTGAAAAAACTGAAAAATGTTTCGCAACCATTTTATTAGATTTAACTCATGTTTTTCAATCATCACAGAAATTAAAGTTGGCTACTCAAGCCTACTATGAAACACTACATGGTATGTCTACATCCTTCTTGGTTTTTTCTTGTAATTTTGCACAACTCTGCTAATGAACTTCTCGAATGCCGTGCATTCATTTTTGGTGGCTTTTCATGTGTCCGATATTTCCAGTCCTTCATGATATGCTCATGATCATGCAGAAGGCGACTTCTTCAGAACACAAAATTCTATTCAGTGAGGAAAAAGAACGCTCAACTGTAGCTGTTGTGACTGGGCCTAGAAAGCGATTAATTCCTACTTCTTTCATCCCAGCAGATATAGCACAAATATTGGGTCAAACCACTAGTGATGATAAAGAAGTTGAAGTCAAATCTTCATTCATTCGTCATATGATATTCCACTCTGTGTTCAAATTCTCTATTCTGCCCTGAGCACATGGCAGCCCCATTGCTGGTCATGCCTCACTCCACTCAACTGTTGGTGTTTTATAAGACAGGCATCTATAAAAGCTACGTAGAGATTGCTAGAATCCAGAAGTTGCTGTTGTAGAGATGTGAGAATCAAGTCTGTGTACTTTACTTTTTCCGCTGGCTTAACAAACACTTCTTGTCCTCTTAATTTAAGGAGTCAATATAAGTGCCCTAATTAGTCAACTTCTGAACTGAAGTCTTTGCTTCTTCCAGTACATTTTCAATGGATAGCTCTCTGATTGATCCAAGTGTAGCTTCCACTGCTGGACAAAGATCTACTACTGTTGTAGCAGATGCCTGGATGGCATTGTTTAATGACCCAAGAGGTTTCAACGGTAGACTTACAAGAGAGAGAATGGCGATTGTCTTCTCTGAACTTATTAGTAAAAGTAGTCCTCCATCCTCACTACTTAGATCTGTCCCATCTTGGTAGATACTTGCCAGAGCCAATAATAATGGTTGCCGTAATTTTAAGACAACAGCCAAGGATCGCTCATGAGAAAGCCAGCAGGTTTTCCCAGCTGGACTAATTTGACATTCAGTCCTTTTGGACTCTTGCTGAAGACATATAACTTCAGGATTAACAAATGACAATGCACTTAACATTGGCCTCCAGTTTGTAGTGTGCGGTATCTGTTGCTTAAAGAGAAAGTATTATGTGACAGCCATGTTTGTTTGAATAAACTGTGTTGTGTCTCCAGCATTTTTAACAGCCTTGTTAAGTACTTCTAAAATTGGCTTTGACAACGACTGGCTTATAAGGCTTTCTGCATGTCAATGCAGTCCAGAGGATTGGTGTTTTGCAGCCTTTTTACATAGGTTGTCAGTATTGGCTTTGCTGATCGGTCTGGCAAACCAAGCTCCTTCACTTTTACTATATAAATCCATGGTACACTCGCATCTTGAATACTGCGTGCAGTCCTGGTCGCCCCATCTCAAAAAAGATATACTGGAGTTGGAAAAGGTTCAGAATAGGGCAACTAAAATGACTGGGGTATGGAACAGCTTCTCCATGAGGAAAGATTAATAAAACTGGAACTTTTCATCTTAGAAAAGAGAGGACTAAGAGGGGATATGATAGAGGTCTATAAAATCTTGACTGGTGTGGAGAAAGTGAATACACTCCTTCACATAACACAAGAACTAAGCGTCACCCAATGAAATTAATAGGCAGCAGGTTTAAAACAAACAAAAGGAAGTGTTTCCACACACAATGCACAGTCAACCTATGGAACTCTTTGCCAGGGGATGTTGTGAAGGCCAAAACTATAATAGGGTTCAAAAAAGAACTAAATAAGTTCATGGAAGTATGTCCAACAATGACTATTAGTCAGGATGGGCAGGGGTGCAACACCATGCTCTGAGAGCCTCTTCTTGCCAAAAGCTGGGAGTGGATGACAGATGATAAGTGCCTATTCTGTTCATTCCCTATGGGGCACCTGGCATTGGTCACTATTGGAAGACAGGATACTGGGCTAGATGGACCATTGGTGTCACCCAATATGGCTATTCTTATGTTCGTATGTAAAAATTAATTATAATATAATAAAAATGTTTAGTAGAGAAACTCCCCAAGATAACAACCTTTCGAGATAGCAACAACGTGCGATAATGACCTTGACAAATAATGCGTTTTAAAAATCTTAGCCTACTAGGAAATGTATATTTTTATAAGTTTCTTAGTCACAGATCTAGCATTCTGGAGCAAAGTCACTAAAACGTACTCCAACAAACAAATGTTCCTTTAACGTGCCCCTCCCTTCTCCCTCCACCACACCCCACTCATAGTTGTTGGCCTAGGTCAGTGAAGACCAGCATCTTCATAAATGATCTGGAGGATGGCATGGACTGCACCCTCAGCAAGTTTGCAGATGACACTAAACTGGGAGGAGTGGTAGATACGCTGGAGGGTAGGGATAGGATACAGAGGGACCTAGACAAGTTGGAGGATTGGGCCAAAAGAAATCTGATGAGGTTCAACAAGGACAAGTGCAGAGTCCTGCACTTAGGACGGAAGAACCCCATGCACCGCTACAGACTAGGGACCGAATGGCTCGGCAGCAGTTCTGCAGAAAAGGACCTAGGGGTTACAGTGGACGAGAAGCTGGGTATGAGTCAACAGTATGCCCTTGTTGCCAAGAAGGCCAATGGCATTTTGGGATGTATACGTAGGGGCATTGCCAGCAGATCGAGGGACGTGATCGTTCCCCTCTATTCGACATTGGTGAGGCCTCATCTGGATTACTGTGTCCAGTTTTGGGCCCCACACTACAAGAAGGATGTGGAAAAATTGGAAAATGTCCAGTGGAGGGCAACAAAAATGATTAGGGGACTGGAACACATGAGTTATGAGGAGAGGCTGAGGGAACTGGGATTGTTTAGTCTGCGGAAGAGAAGAATGAGGGGGGATTTGATAGCTGCTTTCAACTACCTGAAAGGGGGTTCCAAAGAGGATGGATCTAGACTGTTCTCAGTGTTAGCTGATGACCGAACAAGGAGTAATGGTCTCAAGTTGCAGTGGGGGAGATTTAGGTTGGACATTAGGAAACACTATTTCACTAGGAGGGTGGTGAAGCACTGGAATGCGTTACCTAGGGAGGTGATGGAATCTCCTTCCTTAGATATTTTTAAGGTCAGTCTTGACAAAGCCCTGGCTGGAATGATTTAACTGGGAATTGGTCCTGCTTTGAGCAGGGGGTTGAACTAGATGACCTCCTGAGGTCCCTTCCAACCCTGATATTCTATGATTCTATGATTCTATGAAGACCCAGAGTTCAAAGGTGCTTTTGCATGAGGTCACCTTCCACCCTGGAGGGTGTGGGGAAGAAGACACCTTGCTTGTTCCTCCAGCTGCTCGCCACTCGCTCTGGCCACTGTTTTTTGTCGTGCCACCATTCACTCCACCACTCCATCGCCGATGGCCCTGCACCGTCACCTTCTGCTGCCACCTGCCACTGTGACCTCTGTGAGTCGGTCTCTCGTGGTTACACCAACTCTCAGTGATTTCAGCTCTGAGTGGGGGAACCTCACAGCAGTGCAGGCTGGGCTGTCTCTTCCACAGAAACACTGTCCCACAGCAGATCCAAGCACTTAGACCTGATTATCAGTAATTTCAGCTGGAGGGACCACTTAACAAACCAAAAGACTCTCTATAAGCCTAATAAGCTCTATTTTTAAACAGGGGAGAGGGGCAGGTCAAATAGTGTCTGTGACTCTTATGCAGAGCCCACACCACCAAGCAAAACACCTGTCCCCCTCCACCCCTCCACTGGGATCTGCCATCTAAACCCTTTGCTTAGTGAGTGCTGCTCAGTTGCGGGTGACCAGGGCTTAAGTTGTAATGAAAGAGGTGCCGGGGCTCAAGCAAGTTTGTTACTTTCATAACGGATGTGGCAAGCCCAGAGGTGCCGGGGCTATGAACTGCCGAGCCTAGAGGTGCTGGGACTCAGCCCTGGCAAAAATTAAGCACTGAGGGTGCCCCCCCCCCTCAATCAGGACAGGCTAAGCACAGTTCTGCTGCCCTTTACTCTTACAATAAGGATAACAACATGTCATGACCCCCACATGCGATACTAAAGTGATTTGTAACCCAGCACCAGCCAAAATTGATCACTTGGGCAGCACAGCTCTGTCCGCTGGATACCTAGGCAGAGTAAGTGAGTTCATGTAAATACAATCCGGTCCTGAAACCTTCCCCCCACCCCATCCCTGGCTCATCACTAGCTGTCAGGGGAGACCTCATTCAGCCCTTGCTTACAAATCATCATTTGAAATTTTAAGGTTGGCCAACATTGCCGAAACAAATGTGCCAATATTGTCAGCAAAAACAACAGCTGTGTGAGGAAGTTAGTCTTTGTTCAGACTTTTCAAACCTATTGTACTTCTTCAGGTACAAGTATTTCATCATACACTGTATATGCTTTTAAAGTGTGTATTAATGTTTCAGTTTCAATTCAAATTTCCAAACAGTCACTAAATTGGCAACACTGCATGTAACTAGTTGACCACTGTGGGTGGGGGGGGGGTGTTGGGGAAATTCAGGGGGAGGGAAATCCTGCACAGGGTAGAAAGGTGTCACTCCAAGAAGCTCTTGGCAATTGGAGCTTAGCTAACATGTCAGTTGCCGAGTTATGAGCCAGAAGGGAATCCAGCTGATATGCTCTGAGCTGGTTTGGCACCACTGGTAATAGGAGCAAAACCCAGGGAAAGCTTGGCTGTTTTCATTACTGTCAGAAGGTCTGACTCACACAGGGAGTGGGTCTGCTGAGTAATACAAGGCACGTTTACTGAGTCACTTTGGAGAGGGGAATTTCTGGGGATGGAAGAGCCTCCAGGAGCTGGAATAGTATCAGTGCTGTATAGTATTGGTATCCCTTTTAGACCCCAGCAGGTAACCAAAGTTTGAGGTCTAGCAGATTGTATCAGTTAGAAGGAGGAATCGGTCATGGAGTCAAGTATTTCTTTGATGCAGTCCTGTTTATTAACAAAGAATGGAAAAAGTCCTGTTTCCCTGAACCCAGCTAGAATAAAAACAGCAGGAGACAGTTCCTTTGCACACAGTTCCAAGCCCCTTTCCAGCCAGCACTCTGCCCCAAAAATTCTCTATCTAGGCTTTTTCTTAAGTCCATGCTCCCAGTGCCTGACCAGACTTGTTTTTCTGCTCCTTCTCTTTGTTGTCTATTTTTCTCTCTTTCACACGTACCCCTACTAAAGCAATACCCAGCAAAGCCATCTTCCCACATAGTTCAAACTGCTGAGTTGCCTTGCACGTCTCTTTGTTTTGGCTGGCGATAAATGCCTGCGTTTTGGTTGGGGCCCCCTTTTGTTTCATCTACCTGCTTCTATAAAGAAGCATACTGGCTTCTTACAACTAGCTTAGAGGAAGGCTGGCTATCCCCCCACTCCCCTATTTTCAACAGGTTTTAACCCAACTGTGAGAGAGTGCAGGGAGCTAGCAGGCGAGCTCTCTGCTCACTGTCTCAGCTCTCCTGGAGAAGGCTGAGGGGGGATATGCAGCTAATTAGCTAATCAGGCTGGGAGGATGGATGAACAGCTGAGGGGTATAAGAAAGATGCAGGAAGGACAAGGAGTGGGAGGAGCTGGGCTAACTGAGGCCAGTGTGTTCAGAGCTCTCAAGGGAGGAGGCCTCTGGCCCTGTGGGAAAGTAGAGAAGCATTGTGAATGCCTGGCTGCATGACACTGCATTGGTGTTAGTGATGGGTGTAACACAGAGGCCCATCGGTGAGTCACTACTGTGTCAGCAACTCTTGTCAGGCCTCACACATTCACTACATTTAACACGACTGGTGTCATGAGGTGACAGGCCAGTCAGGATGACAGTGTGAAGGCAGCCATGTTAGACTGAATGGGCCTGTCTACAGAAAAGTACAGGTGGAAGTTGCAGGCTGCCAGGTGGCAGGAGTTGTATGGCCCAGGACATTCACCCAAAGATTGGGCTACCTGCTGGTTAAAGCCTGATATGCAGAGTGTGGGTGAAACCACGGACTCCATAATTCTGGAGCAATTTCTGTAAGGCCTCCCTGAGAACACCCTGTGACACTGGCAGACTAAGTGCCAGCTTGTGCCCAGGCCCAAGGCTTCATTGAACACTGACAAATGCAGAGCCGGAAACCAATCGAGCTCACCTGGGGGTTAGTGTAGTGAAAATAGATATCAGTGTTTATAAGAATGTGTTCAGTGTTCAGATTTTATGGAATGCTTGTGGGATGCTACATGTATTAATCTTACTTCTAATATCTGTAGCCCATGGTCTAAAGTGACATTGAGTGTTTGTTTGCATTGTAAACCTCTGCAATGGTGTAGCTCACCAAACTGGAGAAGACGCATTCATTATTGTAAAGTGCTTGTCCTGCACACAAGATGGCCCATCGAAGGCAAATGTGGCAAGTGTTCTGTTGTAGCGTTTTAAGTGTAGCCATACCCTGAGATAGGTTACAATATCCTAACAGCGTCAACAGGTTGTTTACCATAGTTAAGATTAACTAGTAGCTAAATGTTAACACAATTCAACAGCTAAAATTAAAGAAATCGCATCATATAATTTAGTATAAACTGAATGAAGTAACTAGATTAAAACAATTAAAATTCAATTTGATTGAAAAACTTTTAAACTAAAGAACAATTGAGAATGCAACTAGATAGCGCAATATAATTGAAATTAGTCAATTTAAACCAAGAGGGAACGAAAAACCATTACTACTTTTGACTTGTGATGTAAGAAAGCAGGATGCTTTCCTGAGGCTAAGCGTGAGTCTTAAGGCCAGTTCACAGTCCTATGAGCAGCACAGTTAAAATTAAGCAGCATTAAGCTACACGTGCCTAGCTGAAGTGTGTTACCATAACAACATGGAAAGCAAATAGCGACACACGTAGTGACTGTGACGGTGGAGTTAATAGGCTAAAGTTTGGAAATTGTGAAAGCTAGGAACAGTTGAAGCTAGTAGTGTCTAAGGTTGCAGCTTGAATTCTAACAATTTCAGTTACCCCGCACAACAAGGGAAAAGAGGCTCTTTCGGAGTCATTTTTGGTGACTCTGTAGCTAGAACACCCAACACAATCAGAGTCAGCATAAAAGTATTCAAAAGTGAGCTTTTCTCATGCGCACGCACAATGTTACAATCTTCCCTCATAGATCATATGTTTTCTAGACCTTTCTTCATTTGCGTTGCTGTCTTCTGGACTCTCTCCAATTTGTCCACAACTTTCCTGAAATGTGGTGCCCAGAACTGGACACAAGACTCCGGCTGAGGCCATATCCGCGCCGACTAGAGCGGAAGAATGACTTCTCGTGTCTTGCTGACAACACTCCTGCTAACACATCCCAGGAGGATGTTTGATTTTTTTGCAACAGCTGCACTGCTGACTCATAACACATGTTATGCATGTTTCCCTCTGCTCCACTCTTTCACCACATGTTTGTCACTAGAGCTGGGCAAAAAAATGGTTACCTACTTTCTCGTAACTGTTGTTCTTTGAGATGTGTTGTTCATGTCCATTCCAAGCAGGTGTGTGCACGTCAGCCAGAAGATTTTTCCCCTAGCAGCGTCCATAGGGTCGGCCTGGGTGCCCCCTGGAGTGGCGCCTTCATGGCGCCCAATATCGGGCCCCGCCAACCCCCCACTCCCTTGGTTCCTTCTTGCCGACTATTCTGACAGAGGGGGAAGGAGGTTGGGTATTGGAATGGACGTGAACAACACATCTCGAAGAACAACAGTTACGAGAAAGCGAGTAACCATTTTTTCTTCTTCGAGTGATTGTTCATGTCCATTCCAAGCAGGTGATTTGCAAGCTAGAGCTCAGGAGGTGGGGAGTTATCCACAGAAAAGAGCACGGCTCGCCCAAAAGCCGCATCATCCCTGGACTGTTGTGTAATTGCACAGTGCAATGTAAATGTATGTATCGAGGACCACGTGGCTGCCCTGCAGATTTCCTGATTAGGGACTTGTGCCAGGAACACCGCAGAGGAGGCCTGGGCCCTGGTAGAGTGAGCAGTTATCTGCAGAGCGGGCCCCCCTTTGCCAGGGTATAGCACTCCCTAATGCAGGACGTTATCCATGACGATATGTGTTGAGAGAATAGCGGGAGGCCCTTCATTCTGTCCGCCATGGCGACAAAGAGTTGGATGGACTTCCAGAACGACTTAGTTCTCTCTAGGTAGAAGGCTAAGGCCCTACGCATGTCCAGTGAGTGCAGCCTGCACTCCCTATTGGAGGAGTGTGGCTTGGGATAAAACACTGGGAGGAAGATGTCCTGGGTCATGTGAAAATGGGAGACGACCTTCGGGAGAAAAGCCAGATGAGGCCTGAGCTGGACCTTATACTTATGAAAAACTGTGTAAGGGGGCTCAGACATGAGGGCCCTGAGCTCCGAAACCCGTCGAGCCGAGGTAATTGCCACGAGGAACGCAACCTTGAATGAGAGATATAACAGGGAGCAGGTGGCCAGAGGTTCAAATGGCAGGCCTGTAAGCCTGGAGAGGACTAAATTGAGGTCCCAGGCAGGGACAGGCTGACGCGTGTGTGGGAAGAGCCGGTCCAAACCATTGAGAAAACGACTGACCATAGGGTTTGCAAAGACCGAGAGACCATCTGAACCCAGAGGGAAGGTGAAGATAGCGGCCAAGTGGACCCTTATTGATGACCGGGACAAGTCTTGATGCTTTAGGTGAAGGAGGTAGTCCAGTATAAACAGTATGGAGGCAAGGAGCGGTGACTGACTACATTGCTCCGCCCAGATGGAAAACCTTTTCCACTTGGCCTGGTCAGTAGCCCTGGTGGAGGGCTTTCTACTACCCAGGAGGACTTGTCTGACCTGGTCCGACCAAGACAGCTCTGTGGCGTGATCAGGTCGCGAACCAGCGGTAAGGTGAGAGGGGCCGCTATGGACATTTCCAGGAGCGAGGTGAACCAGTGCAGACGCGGCCACGCCGGCACTATTAGTACGACTCGGGCCCGGTCCCTGCGGATCTTGAGGAGCATCCTGTGGACTAGGGGAATGGGCAGGAAAGCATATAGCAGGCGGCCCTCCCAAGACAGGAGGAAGGCGTCCCCGATGGACCCCGAGCTGTGGCTCCTGAGGGAATAGAATATCTGGCATTTCCTGTTGCGCAGAGTGGCGAACAAGTCTATCTGGGGAGAGCCCCAGAACTGGAAGATTGAGCTCACCACGTCTGGCCGAAGGGACCACTCGTGGCCATTGAAGGTCCGGCTGAGGCTGTCCACCAGTGTGTTTCGCACCCCCGGGAGGTATGAAGCCTGCAGGTGGATTGAGTGCTCTATGCAGAAGTCCCACAGCGCAAGGGCTTTTCGGCACAGGGGAGAGGAGTGTGCACCCCCTGTTTGTTGATATAAAACATCGATGAGGTGTTGTCCATGAGGATTGAAACACATCTGTCCATTATGTGCGTTTTGAAAGTGTGGCAGGCCAGACGCACTGCCCTCAGCTCTTTGACACTGATGTGAAGAGCGAGGTCCACCAGAGACCAGAGGCCTTGGGTCTTGAGGTCCCCTAGGTGAGCCCTCCCAACCCAGATCCGAGGCGTCTTACACCAAGGTGAGCGAGGGCGGAGGGCTGGCAAAAGGCACCCCTGCACAAACCATTTGAGGGTTGAGCCACCATAGATGGGAGCCCAATACCAGACGGGGCAGGTGTATGACTCTGTCCAACGCATCTCTGGCTGCTCAGTACACTGACACCAGCCAAGACTGGAGTGGGCGCAGCCTGAGCCTGGCATGCTGCATCACATATGTGCAGGAGCCCACGTGTCCCAGCAGATTTAGACAGTTTCTTGCCAACGTCGTGGAGAGCCATCTGAGGCTCTGTATGATGTCCTTTTGGCGAGTCTCACCAAGGCACCGCAGGCAAGACGAGTGAGGATCACTCTTGGGCATAAACTTTCCACAGGACTCACAGAGTTTAAACCCCAGAGACCCGGGCATACCCCCGAAGGGGAAACGAACTAGCTAACAAACCACTACTAGCTATATGAAAAAGTATAACTGTAGGGAATAACTATTGAACTATGTACAGTAAGAAGAAAGACACTGCTAAGGCGCTTGCTGTAAGAGCGAAGTTCCACCTAGCCATCACGGGCGGTAAAGAAGGAACTGAGGGGGTTGGGGGTCGGTGGGGCCCGATATTGGGTGCCATGAAGGCGCCTCTCCAGGGGGCGCCCAGGCCGACCCTACGGACACTGCTAGGGGAAAAATCTTCCGGCTGGCATGCACACGGCGCACACACACCTGCTTGGAATGGACATGAAAAATCACTTGAAGAAGAATGATGGATTTTTTGGATCACTGGCAATTCACGTCGTTGAAAGCAGCTATCAAATCCCCCCTCATTCTTCTCTTCTGCAGACTAAATAATCCCAGTTCCCTCAGCCTCTCCTCATAAATCATGTGTTCCAGTCCCCTAATCATTTTTGTTGCCCTCTGCTGGACGCTTTCCAATTTGTCCACATCCTTCTTGTAGTGTGGGGCCCAAAACTGGACACAGTACTCCAGATGAGGCCTCACCAATGTCGAATAGAGGGGAACGATTACATCCCTCGATCTGCTGGCAATGCCCCTACGTATACATCCCAAAATGCCATTGGCCTTCTTGGCAACAAGGGCACACTGCTGACTCATATCCATCTTCTCGTCCACTGTAACCCCTAGGTCCTTTTCTGCAGAACTGCTGCCTAGCCATTCGGTAGCGGAGCATGGGATTCTTCCACCCTAAGTGCAGGACTCTGCACTTGTCCTTGTTGAACCTCATCAGATTTCTTTTGGCCCAATCCTCTAATTTGTATAGGTCCCTCTGTGTCCTATACCTACCCTCCAGTGTATCTACCTCTCCTCCCAGTTTAGTGTCATCCACAGACTTGCTGAGGGTGCAGTCCACGCCATCCTCCAGATCATTAATGAAGATGTTGAACAACACCAGCCCCAGAACTGACCCCTGGGGCACTCCGCTTGATACTGGCTGCCAACTAGACATGGAGCCATTGATCACTACCCGCTGAGAGTGATGATCTAGCCAGCTTTCTATCCACCTCATAGTCCATTCATCCAATCCATACTTCTTTAATTTGCTGGCAAGAATAGTGTGGAAGACCATATCAAAAGCTTTGCTAAAGTCAAGATATATCACATCCACTGCTTTCCCCATATCCACAGAGCCATTTATCTCATCATAGAAGGCAATCAGGTTGGCCAGGCATGACTTGCCCTTGGTGAATCCATGTTGACTGTTCCTGATCACTTTCCTCTCCTCCAAGAGCTTCAAAATGGATTCCTTGAGGACCTGCTCCATGATTTATCCAGGGACTGAGGTGAGGCTGACCGGTCTGTAGTTTCCCAGATTCTCCTTCTTCCCTTTTTTAAGGATGAGCACTACATTAGCCTTTTTCCAATCGTCTGGGACCTCCCCCAATCAAAGATAATGGCCGGTGGCTCTGCAATCAGATCAGCCAACTCCCTCAGCACCCTTGGATGCATTAGATCTGGACCCATGGACTTGTGCACGTCCAGAAACCCTTCTTGTTACCCTTCACATCCCTTGCCAGCTGCAACTCCAATTGTGCCTTGGCCTTCCCGATTACACCCCTGCATGCTCAAGCAATATATTTATACTCCTCCCTAGTCATCTGTCCAAGCTTCCACTTCTTGTAAGCTTCCTTTTTATGTTTAAGATCACTGAAGATTTCTCTGGTAAGCCAAGCTGGTCGCCTGCCATATTTGCTATTCTTTCTGCACATTGGGATGGTTTGTTCCTGCATCCTCAATAAGGCTTCTTTAAAATACATCCAGCTCTCCCGGACTCCTTTCCCCCTCATATTAGCCTCCTAGGGGATCCTGCCCATCAGTTCCCTGAGGGAGTCCAAGTCTGCTTTTCTGAAGTCCAGGGTCCGTATTCTGCTGCTCTCCTTTCTTCTGGTTGGCCCCCCTCCTCTAGGGAGCTCCTGGCACTCCTGTCACATACCCAGTCTGTGGCACGGCAGGGAATTCAACCCAGGTCCTAGGCTAGCACAATAACCACTGGCCAATCTCAATCAAATAGCACAGGCATCTGAACCCTGGCACCTCAGATTGAAATGCTGATGCTCAACACCCTGAGCTACCCAGGGCCACTCACACATGCAAACTACTCCCTTTCAGGCAAGGAGCAAGAGACAGGGGACCAATGCATCCCATCAAATGAGCTCCAATTTCTTCACATCTTCTCAGTGAGCTACAGACCAAGAATTATTGGCGTGCAGCAAATAAAGACACAATGGAGGAAATCCCCATCTGTTCACGACATTTCGTGAGCAGAAAATGAGGTGAAATTCATTGACTAATGGATGGCCCCAATTCAGCAAGTAGTTAAGCCGAGTACTTATGCTTTGAGTGGGAACCATAAAGATTTCAGTAGGACATTAGCACATGGTATAAGTGCTTTGCTGAATAGGGAGAGATATAAGTGTGTAATTAGAGATAAGCATGTGTTGCAAGTGTTTTTCTCCATGGTAGTCTCAATTATCTGTTGCACTATTCACTCAACCCTAATTGCCCTACAGTGCATGAGACATTAGCTGGTGACAGTGTAGTTCTGAAATGTAAGAGATGCTGCCAGGGGTGAATAATCAGGTGACAGGACAAGGTATTAGCAGAGATAAAGCCATTTGCAGAGACAGGGCCACGGGCGCAGCATATGTAATAAGCCATTGTGAATATATTGCAATCACTTGCCTGTTGAATGGGCTGTACAAGGAACTGGATTTTGTGTGATGGGATAGCTCAAAGGATGCTCTCTGCTTTCCAATGCCTGGGGAGAGCAGGCAAGCTCCTGGCATATGAAGGAATGAATTTATCTTAAACAATTCCCAATACAGGTCAGCAGGGACACAACCGGGCACTTTCCACTCCCAAAACACAGGTCTCCAGCCCTTTAGCTAAAGGAACTCCACTGGCTAGTGTCTATGGCTCACTTCCACATTTTACAAATGCCCTGTCCCACTGTGGTGGTGAGAATAAATACTGAAACCCCCATATATGACAGTAACTGAGCCATAAAAGTACCTTGGATACATACAAATCCCTGCAAGTACGCATTTGAAACTGAGTTTCTGCAAATGTTCTATAATAATAATATTCCCACCTAGCTATTTTGACCACCCTTTATATCCGTAGAACTCAAAGCACTTTACAAAGCAGGTCAGTGTCATTATCTCCATTGTAAGATGGGGAAACTGAGGCACAGAGAGGGGCTGTGATTGCCCAAGGTCACCCAGCAGGCCAGGGGCAGAGCAAAGCTCAGACAGTCCTCTGGTTTTTATTTTTTTGATAATTGTGGTTGATAATATTGGTGTTTTGTTTTAAGCTTTTTTAATTAATCAATTTAAATGTTGTGGAAAATGATGGGGGGGCAGTTAGACAATTATTTAATGACCGTAGACATTTCTATTCAAGAAGATAAAGCTTTAACAACATTAAAATACAAATTGCCAATGTCACATATCAAAATATACAAAGTACATCTCCTTAAATCAAATGCAGCATTTTCCTTCCTTTCCCTGTCTGTCAATTTCAATGAGCAAGGGAACCCATTTTCTGCCAGTTTGTGCATGTGAGTGAAATCAACATTGCCTGACATTCTATTGATAAATTCTTCCTTCCAAGCCTATCATTCCGCTCAGTTGCACAATGTGTTTAAATTTTCTGCTTCCTTCAAGAATCCCGCCAGGCTGCTCATTCATTGAATATTTGCAGACGGTGACCGCAAAAGGAAGATGCAGACTCAGACAAAGCATGTGTTTAAAACCACAACGGAACATTGACAGTAACTCTTTTTTTCCATTGTGACGGGACAATACCCTTGAAAACTTTAATGAATGAAGTGTAGCTTTGGAATCCAGTGTATTAAAAATACTAAATGTATGTATCATTGTAGGATTGTATGTAACTCCTCAAAGGGGGAGACATGACCATTGTGAACTCTGGGAAGTGTCATGAGCTTCATAGGGCTATTTTAAACAATGTGCCAGAAGAGAATGACCTTTTGGGACAAAGTTAAGTGGGTTTCCTAGGAAATATCTGGGGGCAGGGGAGTGCAAAATTCTACCTCCGTTTATGCAAGATACAACCTTTCGCAGCTACGCCCTGAGGACAGAAATATTGTCTGCTCATCATCTAGTCCAGGATTCTAAAGATCAAAGCCCTCAGCTTTATAAAGAAGAGAGCAAACTTATTCATGGTTGTACTTGTTCGGAGCAAAAGCTGTTATGAACACGTAACCACAGAAAATCTCTTTGGTGGGGTTGGAAGAACTGACTCCTCCTAAAGCCCTTGCTGGAGCTGGGGGTGATCTCTGATAAGCTTATTAGCATACATGTAGGTTCTTTTATTGCTTTAATGTTATCTCTGTAATTATGTCACATTAAGAATAAATGTGCTTGCTTGGAAAGAGCCGTGTGGTACTTTGACTATGACTGCTGAGAGCTCAAGTATGAAACTGCAGAAAAACCTGAGAGTCTCTGGATTAAGTTTAGAAGCGTAAGCAACAAGGGTGATGTCGTGGTGGGAGTCTGCTATCAACCACCGGACCAGGGGGATGAGGTGGATGAAGCTTTCTTCAGGCAACTAACAGATGTTACTAGATCACAGGCCCTGGTTCTCATGGGTGACTTCAATCATCCTGATATCTGCTGGGAGAGCAATAAAGCGGTGCACAGACAATCCAACTGTAGGGGACAATTTCCTGGTGCAAGTGCTGGAGAAACCAACTAGGGGCGGAGCTCTTCTTGACCCGCTGCTCACAGACCGGGAAGAATTAGTAGGGGACGCAAAAGTGGATGGGAACCTGGGAGGCAGTGACTATGAGATGGTCGAGTTCAGGATCCTGACACAAGGAAGAAAGGAAAGCAGCAGAAAACGGACCCTGGACTTCAGAAAAACAGACTTTGACTCCCTCAGGGAACTGATGGGCAAGATCCCCTGGGAGAACAACATGAGGGGGAAAGGAGTCCAGGAGAGCTGGCTGTATTTTAAAGAATCCTTATTGAGGTTACAGGGACAAACCATCCAGCTGTGTAGAAAGAATAGTAAATATGGCAGGCGACCAGCTCGGCTTAACAGTGAAATCCTTGCTGATCTTAAACACAAAAAAGAGGCTTATAAGAAGTGGAAGATTGGACAAATGACCAGGGATGAGTATATAAATATTGCTCGGGCATGTAGGAATGAAATCAGGAAGGCTAAATCACACCTGGAGTTGCAGCTAGCGAGGTATGTTAAGAGTAACAAGAAGGGTTTCTTCAGGTATGTTGGCAATAAGAAGAAAGCCAAGGAAAGTGTGGGCCCCTTATTGAATGAGGGAGGCAACCTAGTGACAGAGGATGTGGAAAAAGCTAATGTACTCAATGCTTTTTTTGCCTCTGTCTTCACAAACAAGGTCAGCTCCCAGACTACTGCACTGGGCAGCGCAGTATGGGGAGGAGGTGACCAGCCCTCTGTGAAGGAAGAAGTGGTTCGGGACTATTTAGAAAAACTGGACATGCACAAGTCCATGGGGCCGGATGTGTTGCATCTGAGAGTGCTAAAGGAATTGGCGGATGTGATTGCAGAGCCATTGGCCATTATCTTTGAAAACTCATGGTGATCCGGGGAAGTCCCGGAAGACTGGAAAAAGGCTAATGTAGTGCCAATCTTTAAAAAAGGGAAGAAGGAGGATCCTGGGAACTACAGGCCGGTCAGCCTCACCTCAGTCCCCGGAAAAATCATGGAGCATGTCCTCAAGGAATCAATTCTGGAGCACTTAGACGAGAGGAAAGTGATCAGGAACAGTCAGCATGGATTCACCAAGGGAAAGTCATGCCTGACTAATCTAATTGCCTTCTATGATGAGATAACTGGTTCTGTGGGTGAAGGAAAAGTGGGGAAGTGTTATTCCTCGACTTTAGCAAAGCTTTTGACACGGTCTCCCACAGTATTCTTGTCAGCAAGTTAAAGAAGTATGGGCTGGATGGATGCACTACAAGGTGGGTAGAAAGTTGGCTAGATTGTCGGGCTCAACGGGTAGTGATCAATGGCTCCATGTCTAGTTGTCAGCCGGTATCTAGCGAAGTGCCCCAAGGGTGGGTCCTGGGGCCGGTTTTGTTCAATATCTTCATTAATGATCTGGAGGATGGTGTGGATTGCACCCTCAGAAGTTTGCGGATGACACTAAACTGGGAGGAGAGGTAGATATGCTGGAGGGTAGGGATAGGATACAGAGGGACCTAGACAAGTGAGAGGATTGGACCAAAAGAAATCTGATGAGGTTCAACAAGGACAAGTGCAGAGTCCTGCACTTAGGACGGAAGAATCCAATGCACCGCTACAGACTAGGGACCGAATGGCTAGGCAGCAGTTCTGCAGAGAAGGACCTAGGGGTGACAGTGGATGAGAAGCTGGATATGAGTCAACAGTGTGCCCTTGTTGCCAAGAAGGCCAATGGCATTTTGGGATGTATACGTAGGGGCATTGCCAGCAGATCGAGGGACGTGATCGTTCCCCTCTATTCGACACTGGTGAGGCCTCATCTGGAGTAGTGTGTCCAATTTTGGGCCCCACACTACAAGAAGGATGTGGAGAAATTGGAGAGAGTCCAGCGAAGGGCAACAAAAATGATTAGGGGTCTGGAACACATGAGTTATGAGAAGAGGCTGAGGGACCTGGGATTGTTAAGTCTACGGAAGAGAAGAATGAGGGAGGATTTGATAGCTGCTTTTAACTACCTGAAAGGTGGATCCACAGAGGATGGATCTAGACTATTCTCAGTGATAGCAGATGACAGGACAAGGAGTAATGGTCTCAAGTTGCAATGGGGGAGATTTAGGTTGGATATTAGGAAAAACTTTTTCACTAGGAGGGTTGTGAAACACTGGAATGCGTCACCTAGGGAGGTGGTGGAATCCCCTTCCTTAGAAGTTTTTAAGGTCAGGCTTGACAAAGCCCTGGCGGGGATGATTTAGTTGGGATTGGTCCTGCTCTGGGCAGGGGGTTGCACTAGATGGCCTCCAGAGGTCCCTTCCAACTCTGTTATTTTATGATTCTATGATTCTATGATAACTGGGCAATTACAGCTGTTCATCACCTCGAAAGAGTAAGCAAAGCGCAGACGCTGGCCCAGCTGGGGGGCCTGGCTGGCTTGGAATATCACAGTGTAGGCAGGAGGCTGGGCAGCCTGGAAACACCCTGATCAGGCAGGAGCGAGGTGGGTCTCCATCCAAGAGAGGGGATGGCTGGAGAGGCAGGAGCCGACTGTGGGTGTTCTTGAGGGGCCCCAGAGGGGAAATACGGGTGCAGTTGCCCTGAACGGTGACAGCTGTATTTCACCCTTCCCAGAGTAACCCATGCCTGCTTGGTGTGACGCTCTAGCCCCATCTGGTGGCAGTGAGGTCAGCTAGCGATTGATGTGTCTGCGAGAGCCTGGGCGAAGAGCCGCGTCTTTTAGCTCCTACAGGAGGGCCTCACGCATGAAGCTCCAGACATCCCAAGGTTTATCCCAGCTGCCACCGACCAGCTTCTGCCAGCATTGCACCAGCTCTCAGGATTATTTTTTTCACAAGTCTCTTAGTGTTTTTTCTTAAAGCCCCAGCTTTCATTTTTTTAAAAAGGGCGTTTCTAACCCTCAGTGATGGAAACGTGACCCCCTAAACGCTATGACACCAGCTGGCAAACAGAAAGAAGCCAGATCTGGTGTTTTTTTAAATGCCATGTTTTTAAGTCAATCTCACGATTATTCTGGGGCCTTTGAGGTCTGAGCATTTTAAGATTGCTGTCAACGCTGCCAACGCTGAGGATCTGGCAAAGTCACTATGTACTCCACTAAAAGAAAAGGAGGACTTGTGGCACCTTAGAGACTAACCAATTTATTTGAGCATGAGCTTTCGTGAGCTACAGCTCACTTCATCGGATGCATACCGTGGAAACGGCAGCAGACTTTATATATACACCGAGAATATGAAACAATACCTCCTCCCACCCCACTGTCCTGCTGGTAATAGCTTATCTAAAGTGATCATCAAGTTGGGCCATTTCCAGCACAAATCCAGGTTTTCTCACCCTCCGCCCCCCCACACACAAACTCACTCTCCTGCTGGTAATAGCCCATCCAAAGTGACCACTCTCTTCACAATGTGCATGATAATCAAGGTGGGCCATTTCCAGCACAAATCCAGGTTCTCTCACCCCCTCACCCCCCTCCAAAAACCACACACACAAACTCACTCTCCTGCTGGTAACAGCTTATCCAAAGGTTTCAGAGTAGCAGCCGTGTTAGTCTGTATTCGCAAAAAGAAAAGGAGGACTTGTGGCACCTTAGAGACTAACCAATTTATTAGAGCATAAGCTTTCGTGAGCTACAGCTCACTTCCTCAGATGCATATCGTGGAAACTGCAGCAGGCTTTATATATACACAGAGAATATGAAACAATACCTATTCCCACCCCACTGTCCTGCTGGTAATAGCTTATCCAAAGTGACCACTCTCCCTACAATTTGCATGATAATCAAGGTGGGCCATTTCCAGCACAAATCCAGGTTTTGAGCTGTAGCTCACGAAAGCTCATGCTCAAATAAATTGGTTAGTCTCTAAGGTGCCACAGGTCCTCCTTTTCTTTTTGCGAATACAGACTAACACGGCTGCTACTCTGAAATATGTACTCCACTGAGCAGCCAGCAGGTGGTGCTGTGTAGTCGCTCCATCAAACACAGCTCCCACAAGGGGAATTGGGACCGGTTTTGAAGTGCCGCGTTCTGAAATCTCCACCCATTTGCCTGTTCCCCAAACTCATCTGAGTTCTCAGAACTTCTATTCCTGTATTTTAAACCACAGAGCTTCTTTGGGGGCGATTCAGTTATAAAATTCATGTGTTTGCCACTTAGAGGCCAGCTCTGATGTGCTCAGTCGTAGGGCCAGATTTTTAAGGTATCTAGCCACCTAACCCCCACTAATTTTAGTGGGAATTAGATTTCTAAGAACCTTTAAAAATCTGGCCCTTAGAGACTCTGGAGCAGTTGCACTCAGTGCACAAGCCAAAAGGTGGCTCTGCTAACTGCCAGCCCTGCAAATCCCCCTGGGAGCTAGGAGTCACTCTGGGCTGCAATACAGGTTCAACAGGCCAAATCAGTCGCTCTGTGACACCTGCAGCCCCATTGTCTCCCCAGGAATCTGTGCAGCTCATTGCAGCATGGCCAGCTGATCTGCTGCTGATGCCCAGGAAAGACCAGAAGCCACCTCCCTCGCACGCAGGGGGAGTAAGGAGCAGCGAAAGCTTATCTGAGCCCCCACAGTCTGCAGCTCTGTGTCTGTGCTGCATGCGAGGGGCCGGTGAAGTGGCTAAGAAGGGCCATTTCTCTACAGCAGTGGTGGGCAACCTGCAGGTCGCACGCTGCCCGTCAGGGTAATCCGCTGGCGGGCCGCCAGACCATTTGTTGACCTTTGCACGGCCACCCACAGCTCCCAGTGGCTGCACTTCGCCGTTCTCGGCCCACGGGAGCTGCGGGGAGCTGTGCAAACACTCCTTGCAGCACCGGGTTTACCATGGCGCCTGTGGCTCCGTGGCGCTGGGCCCACGCTCAGAAGGGCCCCTAAGACCCGCTTCCTCCCCTCCCGCAGCACTGCGAGAGGCCCTGAGAGAGAGCAAGGAGCAGCACCCTGGTTATCACAGCACCCAGCCTCCAGCCCCAGAGGGCACTTACTCCCCCACAGGCCCGGTCAGCCCCTGGGGCAGGCAGACTGCCAACCATCCCGCCTCCCAGGATATACTGTACACTGTACCAGGGCCCTGCTACATTGTATCACCCGCACCCTGCCCAGAGACAGGCAACAAAGCTCCAACTCTCATCCTCTGTTTGCAGGGATCCAGCCTAGGAGCCGAGAGCCCAGGGGACCCCGGAGCTGTAGTTCCTTGGCCAGCTCCCTGCCTGGAGAGTTGGCCCTGGAGCAGGGAAGGAACTACATTTTCCATCCCTGCCTGGAGAGTTGGCCCTGGAGCAGGGAAGGAACTACATTTTCCAGCATTCCCTTAGCCGCTATCAACGGGAGAGGGAGGGAGAGGGAGCAGGGAAGCTGCCCGGGCCGGTGAGAGCCGATGCACCGGCTTGCTGTGAATGGGGAGCTGGCTGCTAGAAGGGGGTGGCGCTGTGAATGGGGACCGTGTATGCACAAGGAGTAGAAGGCTTTGGCCCAGACATGACCCTCAGAAGACTTCCTCAGCTGGCAGCCCCCAAAGAAGGAACTGGGTGGAATGAATGGACAATGCGCCTCTGTCTGAAGCCTGGCAAGCGGGGTCTGTGGACCCACATGATAAGTAAGGGAGGGGAGGCTCTACTAGAGGACCTGGGCAGCGTTAGGTACAGTACCAGGCACACAGGAGGATGTGACTCCATTTGCACTTAAGAGACACAGGAGCAGAAATTGACTTTTCCATTCCAGATTTATCTAATATTCAGAAAGGGAATGTAGCACCTGCCTTCCAGATTTGAACACCTTCAACGTTCAGGAGCTCTGTTATTGGAAAGGACAGAAAGGCAGAGAAATATATGTGGGATAAGGCAAGAGATTCCGATGCTTCCGGTTTCCTTCGATTCAACCCTCCCTAACCAGCATCTGTCATCCGGTAGATTTGATCTTCCCATAAAGGGTCCCTCCCACCTTGAATAACAAGGTGTCAGTCGTGATAAGGTGAAAAACAAATGAAGTGTATCGAGGGATTGGTGTACAATGAATGGGGCAAAGAAAAGGAGGGAGTAAACAGTAAAATTATGCAATATTGTGATTTTCCCAAAATAAACCCCATAAACAGGTAAGTAAACACCTGAATAGAAACCTCCGTCTATAGATCAAGCGTGGATTGTTGCCTAGGTCCTCAGCCCTCCGGCTAGTTGAAAGCCATTGGAGAGGAGCTCCAAGGAGTCCCTTGATGTTCCTCTGGGTCTGCAGAAGAGCAGATGGTCCGTCGGGGGACAGCACCTGAAGGTGGCTGATGGTAAGTGGGATGTGGCTGCCTGTCCGTCTCTTCTCCTGGCAAGTGATGACAAAGGAGAAGCAGAGCTGTGGAAGGAAAACCCGAGCCCCCTCTACCACGAGGATGAGGAGGTGAGTGCAAGTCAGACCCGCGACAGTCAGTCAAATGGACAGCAGCTGAGCAGTGCTCGGGGCAGACCTATATAATCTGGCCTGGGAAACCCTGCAGAAGGAGCAGAAAATCCCTTCTGGGAAACCCTGTGGAAAAGGCGGTAAAAACCAGTTCTATCCAGAAGTTGTTTACCACTTCTGAGGAGAAATAAAAGGCGGAAAAACTGTGATCAGCTGGATCACATGGGCACAAACTCCATTTTGAACATCAATATGGGATCCTCAAATTATACAAAACATACAAAATGGACATAACCCAACAGCACTCAGGTTCAGTTTGGGCTGCTCTCTGTTACTTCATTTCTCCCAAATCAAATACTGAGCCACTGTAAATTGCTGTAAAAAAAAGTAGGATAAAATTGAGCAACAAATGTTGGCATCTGCCCAATGCTAACTAGGACTGGAATTGCTATTTTCAGCAACCATTGCTGGTTCTGTGTGGGGTTTTTCGTTTTTTTTGTTTAAAAAGATGACAGTAATATTGCATTGGCAAGTTCCCACAGAAACTTAAGAGTGAAACAAGAGAACAGCAAAGACACCTCAACTTTTCCTCATTATGTGGGACAGTCTTACAATATGGATCCCGATACCCTCCAGTCACACAACTGAAAATGGTTCCACTTTACTGCCGTTCTGTAACCGTGCAGGAACCAGTCCTGCATTCTGTGCACATCCAGAATTCCTACTGAATTCAGAAATGTCTGGCTTTTGTAAGCATAGCACCGGATATTTGCAGACCTTGTAAGCGAAGCAGGTTTACATTTAGTAACTGGGCGGGAGGCCTCTCAGAAACCGTTCGGTGCTGCAGGAGGTGTTGATTGTTCACTGCGTAATGTGAGACCCTCCTGATTACACTAGTAAACAAGTGCAGCATAGGTTTAGAATGCACTGTGCTCCTAGAGTCTAGGATTAGGTCCTTTGCTTCTGTACCCAGCCCATTAAAGGCAATGAAAAGACTCCCACTGACTTCAACAGGCTTTGGGTGGAAACATGGGATAACTCCACTGTCTTCATAGGGTCCCAGACCCACAGTGGAGGGGGCGGTGTGAGTGTGTAGCAGAACTGCTGCTCAGGGGTGGGGAATCTCCTGGTGCCCCAGCCTCGGAAATCATCCAGGCTGCACCTTCTTCACTACTGTGTTAGCTGTTGGGTGCATAGGAATAGGGGGCCCCTGCTGCAGGTGATGGGCATCTCAGGTACTTAAAGCCTTGGCCTGGAGTAGGGAAGCACCTAACTGCAGAGTCTACAGCTGCCTAAGGCCAGCGCTGAGGACTGAGAGTCCCTAGTGCTGCCGTTCCAAGGTTCAAGCATGCTCAGTCTTGGAATTGCCACCCCTCCTGCAGTGAGTAGGTGCACCTGTCTAAGGCTGGCCTCTGGCAATTGGCCCCATGGCTGTAGCCAGAGAAGCTACAGGTGGCTATGTGACAGTAATACTGGGGGCCATTAAGGTAAGAGCAGATAAAGAAACTGGAGTTAACCTCAAGGAACAGAGGTCACCTTGAGGAAAGAATGTCAAGGGGAGCAGGGAAAGTGGAAGCAGGTCATGTTTGCAGGGGGAGAAAAGGACCAGCTGTCTGGGGAGCATGTCCAAGGTAAAAGGGAAACTAGCATGGGGAGAGGTGGTGGTGACCAGGTAGTAAAGAAGGCTGGTGACTGAAGGTTCCCAGGGACTAAGTGCTCACTGAGCCAGGGTTGGGGAAATAGTGTTTGCAACCGGCTTGCTCAAATGGCAGGATGGGGGCTGGGAAAGGAATTTGTCAGAACTGATCAGGTATCTGCTGGCTGTGGAACTTTATTGAGCTGAGGCCAGGACCACACACAGTGGCTGGTGACATAGGGTGGTACTGGAGACATGGCTGTAGAAGGTCTGAATGAGGAAGGAGATAAATCTGTGGGGAGTTTCCCCAGATCATTATGAAAGTTCTGCTCACTGTGGAGACTGGTAAACCCACAAGGGTACAGCTCAGTGAGAAAACCTGGGGGCTGGGGAAGCTGGGCATGGCAATGCAGATAGTCATGCAGAGGTGTGTGATCAAAATGAAAAATGTCTCTGAGACTCAGGACCAGGGACACTAGGGCACCAATGGCCCTGCTGCACCAGGCCCACACTCGGAGCCCACGACGACTACATGGGGGCCCACAAAGATGTTTGGCGCCGGGGCCCACAAAAGGTTAATCCAGCCCTGACTCCTTGCCCCCAAAGAATGAAGGGCCAGGTTTTCAAAGGTATTTAGGCACCTAGCACCTAAGGTGCTTTTTGCAAATGCCCCCAAGTGCCTATCTGCATCTAAGGAGCCTAAATACCTTTGAAAGCCTGGCCCTTGCAGTCCAGCTGGACAAAGGCTGGGAGGAGAACTAAGGGCCCACAGAGGGGAAGGTCACATAGCAGGCCAGGAGTAGAGCCAGACTCAGAACCCACGTCTACTTTTTCAGAAGAATGTAATTTCCGGAGAGGAATAGCAGGTGGCAGGATTGGAGTCACAACAGGAAGGATTTGGATTTCAGACTTCTGGCCTGCCATGCTCCAGCCCTGATCCTTTATCCTCTTGCCCGCTGTTCCTGGACATTAAAAACAGCAAAACTGCTTTCCGTAAGAAAAGCCATTGAGTCCAGGCTCTGTGACAAAGACCATCAGCAAACAAATAAACCCTCCCTCGACCTATTGGACATATGTCCTGGGCATAAATAGAATGAAATAACATCTGTCATCGGTGCAATAGACAAGGTCTCTCTGCAGCCCAGGGCTCAGAGCTGTTTCTCCCACCCAGCTCCCCAAGAAGCTGTCAGAAGGGAGAGGTGTCATCTGCTCAGGGTCCAAGCAGAAGCTGGGAAGACTCCTGTTGCTTCTCTTAGTCCTGCCCCCCTGTATTGTAACGGAGCATCCTCCTGTCCCAGCCCTGACCTGCAGCCCGAGTCAGGCTTTACTGGAAAGCATCTTCCCAGGGACACGGCTTACATTTTAACCCAGAGCAGCAGCTCTGAATCCCAATGACTCAAACCTGCCCAGCAGTCACCCCCGGGAGCTGCGTTTGGGTAGTTCTAGGAAACGCCTGCAGATCCCCGCTCACTTCCCATCTTCCAGGAGACTCAAGCTCTGGCTGTGTGCAGCAGCTGCTCCCTGGGAAAAGGTCTCTGCATATTCTCTGGCCACCTGGCCTAATTGCTGGCCCTCCACAGCTGTGCCATAAAAGCCTCAGGCATGCAGCGCTGACATGACCAGTGAGGAGCAGGGACGGGCAGGCTCCCTGGGGATCTGTTCAGACGTCTAACCCAAATCAAAGGGATTATCACGGGGCCACGTTCCCTTTAGGGGCGACTGTGGCGGAAGGAGGCAAAAAGGGCGAAGGGAGTGAATCGAGGAAATGGAGCAGAGAGCGGTGAGGGTGACATGTGCCTTGGGAAAGAGAGGATCAGAGAGGGGCAGCGGGGGGAAAACACGCCTGACTACACACAGCCTGCAGCCCTGCTCAAACGCCCGTCCCCCTGTGCTCCCTCGCTGCAGCACAGCGGGCCCGTGAAAGCTGCAGGGCTGTGTAGTGTGGGGTGGTCACTCAGCCCTGGATCCCTTCCAGGTTCTCTACATCCTTTCTACACATTGGGGACCAAGACTGGACACAGGACTCCAGCTGAGGCCTAACCAGGGCCGAGTAGAGCGGGACTGTCACCTCCTGGGACTCGCATGCTCTGCCTCTGTTAATGCACCCTGAAATGGCATGTACTTTTTTTGCAACAGCATCGCATTGCGGCCAGTCCCACACGACATTCTGATAAGTAAGATGGAGCAACATGGGCTCGGCAGAACTACCATTGAGTGGTTAAACAACCGCTAACTGTCACTATGAATAGCATGATGTCGGACTGGAGGGAGGTCCCGATGATGGGGGAGGGAGCTTGGCTAAGTGTGTATGTGCATGAATCCATCTCTCTTTCCTTTTCATTACCTGAAACCTCATCTCCCTCTCACTCTGCCCCCCCCCCCCCCGGCCCTTCTTCCATATTTAAAATGGCCGTCCCACCCACCATTTTAGATAGCACAGGCACGACTGCTGGGTGCTTACTTCACTTGTACGATGTTAGAAACTAAAATGTGAGAGAATAAATTCAGAACCAGGAGTGTAGCAGCCCCGTTATCCAGTCACATCTGATCAGCGTCCTGAGTTCAGGCGGAGGTAGAGTCTGGGTCCACTTTTCGGTTCTTTAGTTTGTTGGGCTAGGTAGAGGGCACCAGGCGGAGTACTTTGTCTATCTGAATGAGAATGTCCATTTGAGCCATTTCAGCAAGTTCGACGAAACTTTCTGCTGATCTACTCCCGGCCAGGTGAGCTGGTGCCAAACAGGGAGGTGTGGGCTGTTGATTGCCCCACCGCACTTTGGGAACCCCATTGCTGCAAATCCATCCACTATGTCCCGCACATTGCCAAGAGTCACAGTCCTGTGCCACAGGAGATGATTAATGGCAATTAACGGTAACATAATAGGGTACAATCTAGACTGATGAGTAGATGTCACCCCTGCCCTGTAACTTTGGGTGTCTTACAATGCCTTGCTGAAGGATTTCCCACCTGGATCGCTAACAAACGATCTTCCAGCATGAGAGCCACACCCTGAGCATCTCTGTGTGTAACTGCCACCTGCCAGCCACACCTGGGTTGCACTCTGGCTCTCACCAGCCTTCGCTATACTGCAGGGTGACCCCAACACACCCCAGGCCTCCCCAAAAATGTACGTTGTGTGATGTCCAGCCTTCTCCTGGACAATACAAGCTTATATAAAGTCCATCATGTTATTAATAGAAATTATATGCACAAATCCTGTTCTCCCAAACTAGTTTTCCAAAGACTTCAATACAAAAGCACTGGATTAGATAAACCAATAAAACAAGTTTATTAACTACAAAGAGATACATTTTAAGTGAGTTATGAGGCATCGAAGTCAGAAATGGTTACAAGAAAGATAAAGATTAAACTCAGCTACTGCCTAACTTAACAAACGATGTTAAATTCGAAGCAAAGTTTTTCTCACCACATGCTGTCAACAGGCTACTGGCCGGTACCCCTTCTTCTGTTTAATGGCTGCTCCCTTTGTCCCTTCTCCTACAGTGAATCCATGGACAGAGTCAGAGAGGATGAGGGGTCCATTGGGGTGTCTGCCCATTCTTTTTATAGTCCTGTCCCCCCTTTGAGAAGCATTTCCAGCTGGGAGCATGGCTCGAGGCAGGCTGTGTGGATGAGAACCCCATGCTGTTTCTTTGCCATGATGTAGATTTTTTCGCCCCTGCCCCCTTTCCTACCAAACAATGGCCACTTAGCAGGCCCATCCGCCTTATTTACACCTGGCTGAGGCATCAGTTTCCCTTTGTCTCTGAGAAAGTGGTTTGGCTGCTCCCCAGGCTCCCTGGAAAACACACTTTTAGTCATGATCTCAGCTTATGATTATAACTTGACATGGAACGCTGCTCCATGCACTTTGCCATGATGTTCTTGATCAGCCAGTTATGAGTTTTGAAATGATATCTCACAAGGAAGTGGGGCCATCATCTATGCCTAAGAAGAAGATTGTCTCTGTACCCTCCTCAAGGCCTTAATTGTAAGGGGGTCCTCAGATGCTCCTGTACTGGCAGATCTGTCCGTCACACACTCGGCAAGTCACTCTGCCATAACACTGAGGTCTCTGTCAGGGCATTGCACAGGAATGTGAGTTTGATGGAGTTGGGCACACGTTGTCAGGTAGGTTTAGAGGTGTGTTGTGTTTGAAGGATCACAAAACAGCACCTAACCTATGCTGACTGCTTCTCAGACATGTCAGGAGATAGAGACATCCCCAGAGAGCTCAGAGCAATGACTTTTGCTCACTCCTGACCTGGATTTGAACCAGGGATTTGGAGGTGAAAGGCTCCCGAGTCCATTATCAGTCCTGTCTCACCTACTCCACTGGTTGCTCTCCATTCAAAGGCAGGTTAGTTCAAACAAAACTAGCCAGCCACACAGAACAGAATGGGCTCTTCCCTCCCTTCCTCTGGTTGTTTCCAGGATGCACGCTGGCCATCACAGACAACAGGCTTTCGACTTCCTCCATCAATTTCTGGAAAGGAGTTTGGATTTCTCAGTTCAGAAGAATCTGGGCCACCATCATCACTTCTCTGGAATGAAATCTGATCTTACTTCCCCGAAAAGCCAGCCCTCCCCTGCATCGCCCTGTACCGAGAGAGGGAACAGGGTTCAGAGTCAGAGGGAGAAGGGTTTCAAGGAGTCCTGCTCTGCCTCTGCTCCTGCAACTCATCCCCAGCTGACAGCAACATGAAGGTCTCTGTGGCTGCCCTCGCCTTTGTCCTCAGCACGGCCTGCTCCTCCCAGGCCTCCAATGACGAGGGTTTGGCATGTGAGTCTCTGTGTTTCCTTTTGGGGGTGGAAGGAGAAAGGTTGTAGCTGTAAGGTGGCTTTTCCTGCCAGCTCCTCCCAGCCTTTGGGCTCCCTTCCCATGTCAGATCCGCAGCCAGCAGCTTCTCTTTGGTCTGGGCAGGATGGGGGGGGTCTCTTTCCTGCAGAGGGGAGAGCCTTGGGGGTGCAACCACAAGCCCAGCAAGGTGCCAAATATCTGAGTAGAACTTTCAAACCTGGGTGTGTTGCCCTGAACTCCAGAGATGAGAAAAGGATGGAGGGAATCAATGGAGGAGGAATAGCTCTCCCTGTCTGTTCCCTTCCTCCTCCTCCCCTAATCCCAACACCCCACTGCTGGAGGTCTCCTCTCCCTGCTCCGTCCCAATGCCTAAGGGGTATAGAGGCAGGCAGTGCTTGTCTTTACCTACATTGTGTTCAGTGCACAGAACTTCCTTCCCTTCCAGTAGGCCCTCATATGACGACCGTCTGCTGCTTCAGCTGCAGATTCCAGAAGATCCCACGCAGCATAGTGGCTGAGTATTTGTCACCAGCAGCACGTGCTCCCAGCCAGCTGTTGTGTAAGTACAGACTTCCGAGCCTGAGAGAGAGGGAGATTTTTGTGTCTCCAGTTGCTGGCCTTGGAGATTTCTTAAGGCCCATTTGATGTAGCAATCGCTGGATGGCGTTCTCTGGCCTGTGCGAGGCTAGAGGCCAGGGGAGGTGATCAGAGTGGGCCTAGCTGATATATTGCTCAGGAACTCAGCAGCTGTAAATCAGAGAACTTCTATTGCCTGCACCGGAGCAAGGCAGGCTCACACCCACTGGGAATGCAGGCCTCTTAACTGGAGAGGGGTCAGAAGAGCCATGAGAATAAGGAAAGGATTAGAAACCCTGCCTTCTAGTGATAGACTCAAGGAGCTCAGTCTGTTTAGCTTAACAAAGAGAAGGTTAAGGGGTGACTTGATCACAATCTGTAAGTATCCACATGGGGAACAAATATTTAATAATGGGCTCTACAGTCCAACAGAGGAAGGTCTAACATGATCCAGTGGCTGGAAATTGAAGCCAGACAATTTCAGACTGAAAATAAGGTGTAAATTTTTGCCGGCGAGAGTAATTAACCACTGGAACAGCTTGCCAAAGGCCATTGTAGATTTTCCGTCCCTGACAATTTTTAAATCAAGGATGGATGTTTTTCTAAAAGATCTGCTCTAGAAATGCTTTTAGGGAAGTTCTCTGGCCTGTGCTATACAGGAGAGCCGACTAGATGATCACAGTGGACCCTTCTGGCCTGGAATCTCCAAGTTCTATTACTTCACTAGGTACTTCATCGAGTCTCGCTGCAGAGCATGGAACTGCCCCAGTGCAGGTATAGAAAGAGGAACATCAGACATGAATTTATTGAAAACGGTGTATTCATGTCATATTACCCGGAAGTTTTCCCAGAGAAAATTTCAGTTTTTGTGGAAACTTCATTTTCTGTTGGAAAATCATTCCGCTGGAACAATCCTGACCAGCTGCAGCTGGGTGTGTCTTTCTTGACCATGGCTGGACGAGGGTTTCTACCCAGGAAAGAGAGGCATTTCTATACCCTTTCCTCCCATCAGCCCTGGCTCAACTTCTCCCCCTATGGGTCTGTCAGCATGGGGTGCCCAGGGAGTAAGGACCACAAACACTTCCACACCTGTGCTCATGTCAATGTAGGGGTCAGAAGGGCAGACACTTATTAGATCACAGAGTCAATCAGATACTAAACTGATAAAACACTGGATGTTCTTAACCTACAAGCTGATGCACTCGGCCTACTTAGATACATCCCCTCTTGTTAGATACTTTCCAAAGCCAATAATAACAGCTGCAGTAATTTTAAGACACCAGCCAAGAACTGCTCATGAGAAAGCCAGCGGGTTTCCCCAGGTTGAACTCACTTGGTTCTCTGTCTGGAAAATTGAAATAAAACCATTTTGATATTTGCAAATGGAGTTTTTTTGGAATTTCTGTTCCATGAAAAACTTTGAAATTTCAACTTTTCGTTCTGATTTTGGATGAAAACAAATGGAATTTCACATGGGCTGGAAATCCCCAGTTTCGCTCAGTTCCTCACCCAGCTTTCCTTGCCCAGAGGGAGTTCCAGGGTGAGGCAGGTGAGGTTAAGGAGGGAAACAAATGCAGCCCCTTGACTCTGAGCAGAAAAACTGTTGCAAAAAGTATTGAGATTCCGGCAGCGTTCCCGTCATGGGCTGTGAGGCGGGGTCAGGAAGTGAGGCTGGGGCAAAGGACCTCTCAGGACAGGTGGGCACCAATATGTGGGACCTGTTGCCAAAGGAGGCACTACAGAAGATTGGCGTGCGGGGGCTCTGACAGAGAATCCTTCAAGGACAGAGACCAAAATGGAGTAAATCGACTGGGATCTGGCAGCAGCTGGAATTAAGCAGGGGGCAGATTTGGGAGAAGGGGCATTTGGTTCTCTCCACACCCAAAGTTCCTCTCATTCTAACCCATCTGTTTCACACTCTGCAGATTTATCACGAAGAAAGGCTGTGAAATTTGCACCAACCCCAAAGATGCCTGGGTTCAACAGTATGTGAACGACCTGAAATGGAGCATCTCCAGGGACAGACAGTGGTGAAAGCCACTCTCCGTCCCACTGGTGCACCCAGAGCAATTGCCACTGACTGCCTCAGAGCACTGAACGATCGGCAATGTTTGAAATATCATTTACAACTGTTAAAGCAATGTTGCTTGTACAGAAACCTGAGCTGAGTTGTGTTATTTAGGGGCTGTTTTCTGGGGCAGGAGGAGTCAGGTGACCTGGCCCCTTTCCCATCACACATGTGAAGATTTAATTAATGAGACCCCCCTCTTGCACCATCCTAGCTCCCAGGGCCTCGTCCTTCCCGCAGTCAAAGCTCAGGCTTCCCTCTGAGCACCTGAGCCAGCCTCTCGCGCTCTCCCTGCCCTCTGCCTCTTATGCTGCGAGTGGTCTTCCAGCACAGGGTGGGGAGGACCTGGGCAGCAGAGGGATCACAGGAGGCCTGCAGCCAGGATGGTGATTTTCCAGGGTCAGTTTACAGTTGCCTTGTGTCCCTGGAGTGAACTTGGTGCATCAGAGTTTCATGACCATCGCAGAGATTTGAAGGCCAGAAAGGACCATTCTGATCATATCGTCTGACCTCCTGCATCGCCCAGGCCGGAGATCGTCATGCAGCAAACTCTGCAGTGGAGGGAGTTACTATAACATCTCGTTTAGAACAGCGGTTCTCACCCGGGGGTGCACGGCCCTCTAGGGGTCCATGAGACCTTTTGCGGGGGCTGCGGGGTGTCCCGGCTAAAACCCAGCGCCCTGAGCTCTGGCACCCCTTCACCCCCACCCCCAAAGCCGGCAGAGGCGCAGAGCTGAAGCCGGCAGCGGCACAGGGCAGAAGCTGGGAGCCCCAGTGTCCCCCCACAGTCTGAAGCCAGGAGTAGCTTGGAGCTGAAGCTGGGAGCCTCCCCTCAAGAGCTGAAGTCAGGAACAGCAGAGGAGCCCCCCACCCACACTGAAGCTGGGAGCAGCGGGGAAGCCCCAGCAGCCCACCCCTCAGGGTGCCCCCGGTCTGAAGCCGGGAGCAGTGCAGGGCTGAAGGGCTGAGCTGTGGTGCTCTCTGCAGGCAGTGTTTTCCCCAGGAATTGAAAGTGGGGTAGGGGTGTTTGAATATCCGGGGGGAGGGGTGCTGGCTGATTAGGTGAGACCATGAGGTCGAAGGAGGACTGTATTGCATGACAGTAAAAACAGGAAAAGTTTCATGACCATTTTATTACATTTAACTCATGTTTAAAAATCATCATACAAATTAAAGTTGGCTACTTAAGCCTACTATGAAACACTACATGGTACGTCTACATCCTTTGCACGACTCTTAATGAACTTCTCGAATGCAGTGCGTTCATCTTTGTTGGCTTCTCGTGTGTCCGGTACTTCCAGTCCTTCATGATATGGTCACGATCAGGCAGAAGGCGACTCCTTTCAGGACATGTGTAACCCCCACGGAGATGACCTAGATTCCAGGGGCTTTGTCTGCTGGCAGCTCAGGGAGAAGCACGCTGTCCCTGGTAGGGACGGGGAGCCAAGACAGACTCAGAGTCTGCCCAGCAATCAATATGGAGGGAGATGCCCCTCCCAGGGAGCTCAGGAAAGGGGAGAAGCCATTTTTTTAAGCAGTCTGGAGCCAGCCAGAGCATGCTGGAGGGGAGGGATAGGATACAGAAGGACCTAGACAAATTGGAGGATTGGGCCAAAAGAAATCTGATGAGGTTCAATAAGGATAAGTGCAGGGTCCTGCACTTAGGACGAAAGAACCCAATGCACAGCTACAGACTAGGGACCGAATGGCTAGGCAGCAGTTCTGCGGAAAAGGACCTAGGGGTGACAGTGGACGAGAAGCTGGATATGAGTCAGCAGTGTGCCCTTGTTGCCAAGAAGGCCAATGGCATTTTGGGATGTATAAGTAGGGGCATAGCGAGCAGATCGAGGGACGTGATCATTCCCCTCTATTCGACATTGGTGAGGCCTCATCTGGAGTACTGTGTCCAGTTTTGGGCCCCACACTTCAAGAAGGATGTGGATAAATTGGAGAGAGTCCAGCGAAGGGCAACAAAAATGATTAGGGGACTGGAACACATGAGTTATGAGAAGAGGCTGAGGGAGCTGGGATTGTTTAGCCTGCAGAAGAGAAGAATGAGGGGGGATTTGATAGCTGCTTTCAACTACCTGAAAGGGAGTTCCAAAGAGGATGGCTCTAGACTGTTCTCAATGGTAGCAGATGACAGAACGAGGAGTAATGGTCTCAAGTTGCAGTGGGGGAGGTTTAGATTGGATATTAGGAAAAACTTTTTCACTAAGAGGGTGGTGAAACACTGGAATGCGTTACCTAGGGAGGTGGTAGAATCTCCTTCCTTAGAGGTTTTTAAGGTCAGGCTTGACAAAGCCCTGGCTGGGATGATTTAACTGGGAATTGGTCCTGCTTCGAGCAGGGGGTTGGACTAGATGACCTTCTGGGGTCCCTTCCAACCCTGATATTCTATGATTCTATGCAGGGTTCCGCCTGAGAACTGGCCTCTAGGGACCTGACAGCAAGATCCCTCCGCTGGGCTTTTCCCTCTCCACTGATGACTCCCACTTTGTAGAGTTTTGCTGGGAAACTTCCCCAGTCAGGCTGAGTTAGCCTCCAGCTCCCTGGGTGAGACCAGTCACCACACGGTCAGTTCTGCTCTGGCTGCTAGTCCAGAGCTGGCCTGCTGTGAGTGTGTCTGGATGCTGGGCTAGGAGGCTACAGTTTGGAGTTTAGTGTAGTTGTGTAATCTGCACCTTGAGCCCTGCACCCCTTTGGAGTGAGAGGAAATCCTGGGACCAGAAGCAGCCTGATTCCTGCCTGAAGAGGCTCCCTGCCAGCAGAGATCAGCCCCTCTGCAGTGACCGAGGAATCCAGAGTCAGCTCTGAACCAGAGGATCATTCATGGACTTTGTGAGTGCACCATCTTTTAGTCAGTCAGGGAAATTGTTTCGGGGACCCCTTACTCCCTGAACAGTGTCCTCAAGCCAGGGAGTTCGGGTTTGGGGATTTTATAACCTGCTGCATATTAAACCTGTGGAGGGACTTACCACCTCCTCCCACTTGTGAGTCCTTTGGGCTGTACTGAACCCAGTCAGCCACGCTGCTAAACCAGTGCAGAGAAGATCTCGTGGTCATAGGTCATCAAGGGCGTACCAACGGGACACTAATCTTACATTTGCTACATCAGGTCCCGTGACTGTACCCAGTCACGGGTATTATCAGCATGGGCACCGGTGACCCTAAGAATAGTATTTTACCCTGTTACATTTGTCTCCTGTTTAATATAATTACTGTGTTGAATATATTGTATGTGTTTGTGTTATTTCTTGGGAGTCTCCAACTACCTGGCAAGTAAGTGGGGGTTACCCTGTGGTTGGAATTTTCCTCCCCAGCTGCCCTTGTGACCCTGCCAGGATGGAGTGAGGGGGGTGGACACACTGCAAAATAAATTCATAGGGAAAAATAAAGAAGATACACCCTGTTGAGTAGGTGGCGGGATCCAAAAGAACCCAGACCTGTCCATCAAAACCTGTCAGCAGATTGGCAGTAAAGAAGGTAACCAGGTAGAGAGGGGGCACTACACACAAAATTCTATTCAAGAGGAAAAAGAACGCTCAACTGTAGCTGTTGTGACTGGGAGTAGCAAGAGATGAATTCCTACTTCTTTCATCCCAGGAAACAGCACAAAGATCGGGTCGAACCAGTAGTGATGATAAAGAAGAAGTTGAAGTCAAATCTTCCTTTGTTCGTCGTAGATATTCCACTCTGTGTTCAAATTCTCTATTCTGCCTTGAGCACATGGCAGCCCCATTGCTGGTCATGCCTCACTCCACTCAACTGTCGGTGTTTTATGGGACAGGCATCTGTAAAAGCTACGTGGAGGTTGAGTAGAATCCAGAAGTCGCTGTTGTCGATTTGTAAGAATCAAGTCTGTGTACTTTTTCAGCTGGCTTAACAAAGACTTCTTGTCCTCTTCACTTAAGTAGTCAATATAAGTGCCTTAATTAGTCAGCTTCTGAACTGAAGTCTTTGCTTCTTCCAGAACGTTTTCAATAGATATCTCTGTGATTGATCCAAGTGTAACTTCTATTGATGGAC
The DNA here is from genome assembly GCF_965140295.1 of Lepidochelys olivacea. Classification (NCBI taxonomy): domain Eukaryota; kingdom Metazoa; phylum Chordata; order Testudines; family Cheloniidae; genus Lepidochelys; species Lepidochelys olivacea. The sequence continues at coordinate 21,795,509 of NC_140427.1, forward strand.
AGAGATCTACTACTGTTGTAGCAGATGCCTGGATGGCATTGTTTAATGACCCAAGTGGTTTCAACAGTAGATTTACAAGAGAGAGAATAGCAATAGTCTTCTCTGAACTTAGTAGCAAAAGTAGTCCACCAGCCTCACTACTTAGATCTGTCCTATCTTGTTAGATACTTTCCAAAGCCAATAATAATGGTTGCAGTAATTTTAAGACAACAGCCAAGAATTGCTTATGAGAAAGCCAGTGGGTTTTCCCAGGTTGGACTAATTTGAACTTCAGGCCCAGTGTATCTTCTGTTTTTTCCAAGATGTTCAGTCCTTTTGAAATCTCGCTGGAAAAAAGGAGTATAATGGAGACATTAAATGTATGGCTTTTTTTAACGTCTTTTGAAGATTCTGCAGCTCGTACTAGCGCTAGTTGGAGTAGATGGCCTCTGCAGTGTGTATAGGAGAGATTAGAGCTTGTGCTCCACTATGTCTTCCAGGGAAGTTTGTAGCTCCATCAAATGCACAAGCAGCCATCTGTTTAGCGTTCAGCCGACAAGCATTTAACTCTTCTAAGATGTGGGTTGTCACAGATGCAGCCGATGTGTCTTCTATAACTTGAACATCTAGAAATGCATCTCCTGGCCTACCCCTGACATCAAGTTAATATACGCAATGACTTAATACTTGACACCCATTTGTATCGGTGCATTCGTCAGCCAGGTGTCCCCAATTTCTGAATGCGGTGAGAGTTCTTCACTTTTTCAACTGCTGAGACTTTCACTGTTGCAGCACATGTTCTAACCAGTCAGTCCAACTTCAGGATGAACAAGTGACCGTGCACTTAACACTGGCCCCCAGTCTGTAGTGTGCGGTGTCTCTTGCTTAAATAGAAAGTAGGATTCGACAGCCATATTTGTTCGCATAAACTGTGTTGTCTCTCCAGCATTCTTAACAGCCTCATTAAGTACTTCTAAGATTGGCTTTGAGAGTGACTGGCTTATAAGGCTTTCTGCAGGTTGCAGTCCAGAGGCTTGGTGTTTTTCAGCCTTTTCATGTAGGTTGTCAGCATTGGTTTGCTGATCAGTCTGGCAAACCAAGCTCCTCCACTTTTACTATATAAATCCATGGTACGCTCACATCTTGAATACTGCGTGCAGTCCTGGTCACCCCAACTCTAAAAAGATATATTGGAGTTGGAAAAGAGAAGGGCAACAAAAATGATTAGGGGTATGGAACAGCTTTCCTATGAGGAGAGATTAATAAGACTGGGACTTTTCAGCTTGAAGAGGACTAAGAGGGGATATGATAGAGGTCTATAAAATCTTGACTGCTGTGGAGAAAGTGAATATGGAAATGTTATTTACTCCTTCACATGACACAAGAACTAGGGGTCACCCAATGAAATTAATAGGCAGCAGGCTTAAAACAAACAAAAGGAAGTATTTCTTCATACAACGCACAGTCAATCTGTGGACCTCCTTGCCAGAGGATGTTGTGAAGCCAAAACTGTAACAGGGTTCAAAAAAGAACTAGATTTAAGTTCATGGAGAATAGGTCCATCAGTGGCTATAAGCAGGATGGGCAGGGATGCTGCCACCTGCCACTGTGACCCCTGCAAGTCGGTCTCTCGTGGTTACACCGGCTCTCAGTGATATCAGCTCTCAGTGGGGGAACCTCACAGCAGTACAGTCTGGGCCGTCTCTTCCACAGAAACACTGTCCCCACAGCAGATCTAAGCACTTAGACCTGATTATCAATGATTTCAGCCCTTGTGGTCACTTAACAGAGCCTAGTAAGCTCTATTTTTAAACAGGGGAGAGGGGCAGGTCAAATAGTGTCTGTGACTCTTATGCAGAGCCCACACCACCAAGCAAAACACCTGTTCCCACCCTCTCTCTCTCTCTCTCTCTCTCTCTCCACTGGGATCTGCCATCCAAACCCCTTGCTTAGCAAGTGCAGCTCAGTTGAGGGTGATCAGTGCTTAAATTGTAATGAAAGAGGTGCTGGGGCTCAAGCAAGTTTGTTACTTTCATAACGGATGTGGCAAGCCCAGAGGTCCCGGAGGCTGAGCTATGAACTACCGAGCCTAGATGTGCTGAGGCTCAGACTTGGCAAAAAATAAGCATTGAGGGTGACGCCCTCAATCAGGACAAGCTAAGTACAGTTCTGCTGCCCTTTACTCATACAGTAAGGATAACAACATGTCATTACCCCTGCATTCAATACTATTATGATTTGTAACCCAATACCAGCCAAAATTGATCACTTGGGCAGCATGGCTCTGTCTGCTGGATACCTAGGCAGGGTAGGTGAGTTCATGTAAATACAGTCTGGTCCTGAAGCCTTTTGAGGAGAGCTCATTCAGCCCTTGCTTACAAATCATCATTTAAAATTATTAGGTTGGCCAACATTGCCAAAACGAATAAGCCGACGTTGTCAGAAAAAACAACAGCTGTATGAGGAAGCTAGTCTTTGTTCAGACTTTTCAAACCTTTTATGCTTTCTCAGGTACAAGTATTTTCTCATATGCTGTGTATGCTTTCTTGAGGAACACTGGACCGAGTTGAAAGCAGTAATCATCAGTGCCTGTGGGGAAACCATAGGCTACCAAACCAGAAAACATCAGGACTGGTTTGACGAGAATGATGCTGAAATTGAGCAACTCATCAATGAGAAGAGAATGGCATTTCGTGCTTGGCAGAACAACATAAATTGTAATATAAAGAGAGAATCCCATGCCAAGGCAAGGGCAGAAGTACAATGTAAAACCAGAGAATTCAAGAATAAATGGTGGACTGAGAAAGCTCAACAACTCCAACATGGGGCACGGGTCGCTTGCTGGAGGATTCTCTGCTCCTTGAAGTCTTTAAACCATGATTTGAAGACTTCAATAGCTCAGACATAGGTGAGAGGTTTTTCGCAGGAGTGGGTGGGTGAGATTCTGTGGCCTGCGTTGTGCAGGAGGTCAGACTAGATGATCATAATGGTCCCTTCTGACCTTAATATCTATGAATCTATGAATCTCGCGGACATCCACAATACATGTGGTTTCTTTAGTGCCACCAAGGCTGTTTGTGGGCCAGTTTGTCATAGTATGAATCCTTTTCGCTCTAAGGATGGAACCACATTTCTGAAGGTCAGTGAAGCCATCAGTTCTTGCTGGAAAGAACATTTTGAAGATCTCCTTAACCGTAGTTCTATGGTAGCAGATGAAGTCCTTGAGCAAATCCCTCAATGACCATTTAGGGATGAGCTCATAGACTTTCCCAATTTGTATGAGGTACACAATACCACCAAGCAGATGAAGAACAACAAGGCAGCAGGTCTAGATGGAATCTTTAAAAACGGTGGACCAGAGCTAAGTCGGCAGCTTTACCTGCTTATCCTTAAAATTTGGATAAAGGAGGAGATGAAATGAGGGATGCCCTGATTGTCAACCTCTTCAAGAAAGGGGATAAAGTGGATGGTGGAAATTATCGTGGCATCTCCCTCTTAGCTATTGCAGGCAAAGTTCTGGTATGGATCCACGCAACCTGCCTTCTGCCCTGTCAGAAGAAATTTTACCAGCATCACAGAGTGGTTTCTGACCATGTAGTGGAACTGTGGACATGATCTTCACAGCATGGAAGCTGCCAGAAACGTGTCAGGAGCAAAACCGACCACTGTACTTGGCTTTTATTGATCTAACTAAAGCCTTTGATTGAGTGAACCGCCGTGCCCTCCGGACTGTACTCTCTAAGACTGGATGTCCTGATAAATACATCAATGTCCTAAAATTGTTCATGCTAACATGAAAGCCACTGTTCTGATCAGCACTTGCTCCCAGAGTGAACCTTTCAAAGTACAGACAGGAGTTAAACAGGGCTGTATCATTGCTCCAACCATGTTTGCGATTTTTATTGCCATCGTTCTTTACTTAATTCCATCACTTACAGAATGGACGGAAAGCTGTCCAGGCTTAGCAGGCTGAAAGCCAAGAGTAAGATTTCCACAACATCTCTGGTGGAACTCCAGTATGCTGATGACAACACAATCTTTGCCCACTCTGAGAAAGATCTTCAAATTATCTTGAATGTGTTTGCCGATGCTTACGCACGTCTTGGTTTCACTCTTAATATCAAGAAGACTAAAGTGCCCTATCAGCCCTTTCCAAAGGAGGTCTTGCATGCCCCATCTATTAGAATCAATGGCTGGCACTGGAGAATGCCAATCGTTTCCTCTGCCTTGGAAGTCCTCTCTCATCCAAGGCAGATGTTGATGCAGGAATCCAGCGTCGCCGGAGCTGTGCCAACATAGCTTTTTCTCGGTTACGGCGCAGGATTTTGAAGATCACGACATTCGAACAGACACCGAGCTTCTCGTTTATCAAGCCGTTATGCTCTCAACACTATGGGTCCAAAACTTGGACAAACTATAGACACCACTTGAAAGTCCTTGAGAGGCATGATCAATGCTGCCTTTGTAAGATTCTGAAGATCAAATGGGAAGACAGGCGCACCAATATTAGTGTCCTGGAAGAGGCAAAGACCACCAGTATCGAGGCAATGATCATCCATCAGCAATTCCGCTGGACTGGTCACGTTGTCCGGATGCCAGACCATCGCCTCCCAAAACAGGTCCTTTTCTCTCGGCTGAAAGAAGGGCACCGTAACATGGATGGACAGCGGAAGCATTATAAGGACTTGCTGAAGGACAACCTAAAAAAGCATAATATTGACATTGACACTTAGGAGACACTTGCCCAAGATCGCTTAAAATGGAGTGAAGTCCTACATGATGGTCCCCTGCATTTTGAACTTGCTCGCTGACAAGCTGCAGAGGACAAGAGGTGCAGGAGGAATGAAAGACTGGTTTCCAGTCATGGTCAACCGCCTCCTGCTGAGCTTGAAAACATCTGCCTCATTGTAATAGAACTTGTGGTTTAAGGATTGGCCTTATTAGCCACCTGAGGACCCATAACTCCCATGGAGGATGATCACACTCAGTAACGAGTGATCACCCATCATCATCATGCTTTTAAAGTGTGTATTAATGTTTTGATTTCAACTCAAATTTCCAACTAATGACTAAATTGGCAATCATGTAACTAGTTGACACTGGGGGGTGCTGGGAAAATTCAGGGGGGTGTAGGGAAATCCCTGCCCATGTGCAGAAGCCCTGAGCCCATCGGCAGAGTTGGGGGGGCACAAGGGGGAGGTACTGCAGTGCCTTACCGAGAATAGGTAGCCCCGGAGGCAGCTCCAGCCCCCCTCCCCCTCCTCATCTCCCCCAGTTCCCCTCAGGCCCCACCTTCTGGCCAGGTTGTAGGTGGGAAGCCAGAGACAGGCAGTGTGGGGCAGCTACTCCTCTGGCTGGTGGTGCCATGGAGCGGGCAGCCATGGCATTCCCCAGTTGGCTGCTGGTGCCCAGGTATGCGGCTGCTCCCCAGCTCCCAGCCCCCTTTAACTGCTCACGCAGCCGGTAAGAGCTGCCTGGGTGGGGAGACCTGGTTCTGGGGCAGCAGAGCCCTTGGGGAGTAGCAACCGCAGGGAGAACCCTTCTGGCACACAGCCCCTAGCTACCCCCTCCCTGCACCCTGAACTACCCCCCTGCCACACACAGCCCCTAGCTACCCCCTCCCTGCACCCTGAGTGACCCCCGCCCGCACACAGCCCCTAGCTACCCCGTCCCTGCACCCTGAACTACCCCCCTGCCACACACAGCCCCTAGCTACCCCGTCCCTGCACCCTGAACTACCCCCCTGCCACACACAGCCCCTAGCTACCCCCTCCCTGCACCCTGAACTACCCCCCTGCCACACACAGCCCCTAGCTACCCCCTCCCTGCACCCTGAGTGACCCCCGCCCGCACACAGCCCCTAGCTACCCCGTCCCTGCACCCTGAACTACCCCCCTGCCACACACAGCCCCTAGCTACCCCGTCCCTCCACCCTGAGCTACCCCCCTGCCTGCACACAGCCCCTAGCTACCCCCCTCCCTGCACCCTGAGCGACCCCCGCCCGCACACAGCCACTAGCTACCCCCTCCCTGCACCCTGAGTGACCCCCGCCCGCACACAGCCCCTAGCTACCCCGTCCCTGCACCCTGAACTACCCCCCTGCCACACACAGCCACTAGCTACCCCATCCCTCCACCCTGATCTACCCCCCTGCCTGCACACAGCCCCTAGCTACCCCTCTCCCTCCACCCTGAGCTATGCCCCTGCCCACACACAGCCCCTAGCTACCCCCCTCTCTGAGTGGTTTCCTGCACCCTGAATGGTTTTCAAACTTTTTGAACTGAGTCTCCCCTTTGAGTTATATTTTTTGGTTGCGGTCCACCCTGCGTGGCCTGCTGAGGTGAGTCAGGGAGTGCACGTGGCACTCCCTCCCTGGACGGCATTGTGTGGAGCTGGCCTGAGCCCCGCTGGCCCTTGGCCCCCTCCCCCCCCCCAAAATAAAAGTCAAACTATGCCTATGCCCAAGGCCCCGCCCCCCCATCGGCCCGGAGCTCCAAGTCCTCCCCTGCTGGACCCTGGAGTTTTTATAGCATTTCAAGGGGGGCCTCAAAGAGAAAAAAGTTGAGACCCCCTGGTGTAGAGGGTCCCCAGTCTCAGTGTAAAGCCCCCAAGTGGTGATGAATAGCCACACCCCATGGGGCGCAGCTCCCGTGGCCAATCTGCTGTACTGATCAACAGTTGCAGCTTCTCTCCAGTTTGAATTGTCTAACATCCACTCCCAGCCATCGGACCTTGCGCTGCCTCTGTCTACTAGACTCAAGAGTTTCCCAAATGCAAATATCGTCTGTCCATGTAGGTCGGAGCGACCAAACTTTTTGGCCTGAGGGCTGCATCAGGTTTCTGAAATTGTATGGAGGGCCGGTTAGGGGAGGCTGTGCCAACCCAAACAGCCAGGCATGGCCCGGCCCCTGCCTCCTATCCAACCACTGCCCCCTGCTTCTCGACCCCTGAAGGCCCTCCCAGAACTCCTGCCCCATCCAACCCCCCCGATTCCCTGACGGCCCCCCCGGGACCCCTGCCCCATCCACCCTCCCCTGCTCTCGGTCCCCTGACCGGCTCCAGACCCTCCCCGCCCCTAACTGCCCCCCGCTGCCCCTTTCCAACGCTCCCTCTTCTTCCTGACTGCCCCCCCGGGACCCCATTCAACCCCCGTGTTCCCTGCCCTCTGACCGCCCCAACCCCTATCCACACCCCTGACCACCCCCGAAACTCCCCTGCCCTCTATCCAACCCCCACCCTGCTCCCTGCCCCCTGACCGCGCTGCCTGGAGCACTGGTGGCTGGCAGCTCAGCTGCACCAGGACAGGCAGCCACACCGCACAGCACAGAGCACCGAGTCAGACCGGGCTCTGCAGCCCTCCCGCCCAGAGCATTGCATCACACAGCAGCGTGGCTGCGGGGGAGGGGAGGACAACAGGGGAGGGGCTGGGGGTGAGCCTCCCTGGCCAGGAGCTCAGGGGCCGGGCAGGACGGTCATGCAGGCTGGACGTGGCCCCCCGGGCCGTAATTTGCCCAGCTCTGATGTAGGTTCTAATAGACCATGATCAGTGTCCTCTTACGCCCATGTGTGATGTGCACAGAGGAGCTCATGGACGTGCCGTTTGGCAGTACGGTGAACATTTTTAGCATTCAGAGTAATTAACCACTGGAACAATTTCATAGAATCATAGAATATAGGGTTGGAAGGGACCTCAGGAGGTCATCTAGTTCAACCCCCTGCTCAAAGCAGGACCAATCCCCAACTAAATCATCCCAGCCAGGGCTTTGTCAAGCCTGACCTTAAAAATATCTAAGGAAGGAGATTCCACCACCTCCCTAGGTAACGCATTCCAGTGTTTCACCACCCTCCTAGTGAAAAAGTGTTTCCTAATATCCAACCTAAACCTCCCCCACTGCAACTTGAGACCATTACTCCTCGTTCTGTCATCTGCTACCATTGAGAACAGTCTAGAGCCATCCTCTTTGGAACCCCCTCTCAGGTAGTTGAAAGCAGCTATCAAATCCCCCCTCATTCTTCTCTTCCGCAGGCTAAACAATCCCAGCTCCCTCAGCCTCTCCTCATAACTCATGTGTTCCAGACCCCTAATCATTTTTCTTGCCCTTCGCTGGACTCTCTCCAATTTATCCACATCCTTCTTGTAGTGTGGGGCCCAAAACTGGACACAGTACTCCAGATGAGGCCTCCCCAATGTTGAATAGAGGGGAATTTACCGCGGGCCATGGTGGATTCCCCATCACTGCCCATTTTTAAATTAGGATTGGCCATTTTTCTGGAAGATCTGCTCTAGGAATTATTGTGGGGAGGTGTGACAGGGCGGCAACTCTCTCTGTTCTAGCCACAGACCGCTTGGAGACCTCCTCCTGGTCAGACGCCTTGGGCAATGCACTGACACTGGTTCAGCTCTGTATTTACAATAGCCTACGCATTGAGAGCAGAGCTAAGGCTGCTGGGGACACGTGAGCTTTGCGTGAGGGCAGGAGGAGCCACTGGGAGGTGGGATGGCACAAGAGGGGGAGGGTCTCCTCTGTAATTACACACAAAAAGGCTTATTAGAAGAATGTTAAGTTTGCAAAAGTTAGGAAATGCCAGTAATGAAGCTGCATGTGTAACCTAAATTTAGCCCCCTTGTCTGTATCTTGCATTATGATAATCTTTAATGACAAGATCACACACACACACACACCCTGCCTCCTTCAGTGCCCAGGGTACAGGACTTAAATTCATCTGGAGCGTGGGCGGCAGGTATAATAGGCCAGGGGAGGCTCAGGCTGGACCCCTAGTTGTGGGATTTGGGGGGAAGGTTTTTCTTTATTATGCCCCATGCAGGTTCTGGAGGCGGTATGTGCTTTTTAGCTTTCTGGGTTCATCAGTAACTTTCCAGGAATCCAGAGAGATTACTGAGGAACCCAGGAAGCTGAGTAGCAAAACCCACTTCCTCAGCTGACCCAGAATCTGCATGGGGCATAGCAAAAGCTCAGGTTCTTCTTCGGAAAGAGCCACTGTCACACTGCGGCTTTTCCTGGCTGGCTTGGGGTCTGGGGACAGGAGGCACGGCACAGCTGGCCCAGGGCACCTCTTGGCAGGTGGGGAGGCTCAGGGCACCTCCAGGCAGGTGTGGGGGACTCTGGGCTTTGGCCAGCCAGGGCTCCTCCGGCCAAGGGCGAGGGCTCTCAGGACTCCAGGTGAGGGGTTAGGGGGAGCTTGTGGTTCTGGCCGTACGGGAGGGGCATGAGGTCGGAGCCAGGGTCTAGCCTCCCCAGGTCATGCCACCCATGGCTGTCAGTCAATATTTTCAACCCCTCTGGAGTTTTTATAGCCTGTTGGGGTTGGGGGGAGTGTCCAGGAAATACTTTTTGAGAATTTAAGCCCTGCCAGGGTAGATGGTGCCCACTTCCTGAGCAGCTATTCAATATTCTGTTTTACCCTCATTGTTCAGGTTGTGGCCTGAGGCCCTATTTACCGCAGGCGATTCACACTTTGCTCTGAAGACAGTTGTTAATCTCCTCGGGGGCTTGTCTAAGGTGCTCATCACTTTAGAGCAGAGGTTCAGAGTGGGGAAGAAACTAGGAGGTTTTCATGTCAAGGTTCCTTCCCCACTCTGAACTCTAGGGTACAGATGTGGGGACCTGCATGAAAACCTCCTAAGCTTACTTTTACCAGCTTAGGTTAAAACTTCCCCAAGGTACAAACTATTTTACCCTTTGCCCTTGGACTTCCACTGCCACCACCAAACGTTTATCTGGGTTTATTGGGAAAACGTTGTTTGGAAACGTCTTTCCCCCCCAAAATCCTCCCAACCGTTGCACCCCACTTCCTGGGGAAGGTTTGGTAAAAATCCTCACCAATTTGCATAGGTGACCACAGACCCAAACCCTTGGATCTTAGAACAATGAAAAAGCATTCAGTTCTTGAAAAGAAACATTTTAATAGAAAGAATCTAAATAAAAGACTCTTAGTAAAAAGAATCACCTCTGTAAGATCAGGATGGTAAATACCTTACAGGGTAATTAGATTCAAAACATAGAGAATCCCTCTAGGCAAAACCTTAAGTTATAAAAAGACACACAGACAGGAATATTCATTCTATTCAGCACAACTTAATTTCTCAGCCATTTAAAGAAATCAGAATCTAACACATACCTAGCTAGATTACTTACTAAGTTCTAAGACTCCATTCCTGTTCTGTCTCCGGCAAAAAGCATCACCCAGACAGACCCAGGCCCTTTGTTTTTCTCCCTCCTCCCAGCTTTTGAAAGTATCTTGTCTCCACATTGGTCATTTTGGTCAGGTGCCAGTGAGGTTATCCTAGCTTCTTAACCCTTTACAGGTGAAAGGGTTTTTCCTCTGGCCAGGAGGGATTTTAAAGGTGTTTACCCTTCCCTTTATATTTATGACAGTGGCCTTGGGGGAAATAGGGAGTAGGTGGGAGGGGGCAGTGGGGTGAGAAGGAGGGGGAATTTGGGATGTGCAGGGCTGCGGTGGCCAGAGAAAGAGGTGACTTTCCCCAGCTCCAGGGCTGGGGCTGCCGGGGAGAGACCCCCCTCCTCCCCAGCCCCAGCTCTGTGGCTGCTGCGGCGGGGAAGAGAGGGAGAGACCCCCCCCTCCTTCTCAGCCCCAGCTTGGGGGCTGCCACGACGGGGGAGAGAGGGCACATCCATCGCATTGGAAAGGCAAGACCACTGGTATTAAACTATGAGTTGTGTGCTTTTATTGGTAGAACAAAAAACGTTAATTATTATTAAGGGTTTTTTTACATAGTGCTTTTATCCAAACCTCGTTACAATAGTTAGCTAACGGCACAAACAACATTTGGAAAAGCAGCAGAGTCCTGTGGCACCTTGTAGACTAACAGACCTATTGGAGCATAAGCTTTCGCGGGGGAATACCCACTTCGTCGGATGCTCCAATAGGTCTGTTAGTCTATCAGGTGCCACGGGACTCTTTGCCGCTTTTACACATCCAGACTAACACGGCTCCCACCCTGACACCTAACATATGGAAAGATCATTACATGGTCCGCCAAGACCCTCAGCAATTTTCAGGTGGTCGGTTTGAGAACCACTGCTTTCGAGTGACCCCTACTAAACTTATCTTCCAAGTCCTCCTGTGAGACCAGGGCGTGCTCTTATCTGCACTTTACACAGTGGAAACAATAACCCGGCAAGCTTAAGGCCAAAGTTGCCTAAGGGCCACTAATTTGGAGTGCCCAGTTTGAGAGGTCTGGGACCTGATTTAGAGTCAGACAGCTGATGGTCAGAAGGGACCACCAGATTGTCATCTGACCTCTACATCACAGGCCACCGCCAGCAGAGAACTTCGCGTCCTATAGCACCGGCTCTGCTCAGCCTACAGCTCCCACTCACCTGTAAGCAGAGTCAGGATGAGCTCCACCCTGACACCTGGTGGTGAGGTGCGGCAAGTTGTCATTTGCATAGGCACACCCACCCGGCCTAGAATGAGGCCATAGCTGCCCAAATGGTTACTCTGGCTGTTGTGGGATCCCCAGTGTCTCTGTTATTAGGGCAGGAAGAATAAATTGTTATTACCCTGATTATGGGAACTGTGCTTGGAACTGTACTTGGCCTTTTGTTATGATGGAGGGACTCACCATCAACTAAGTAGCACTCGCTAGGCAAGGGACATGGGTTCCAAAACTCTGTGAATTGAGAGAGGCTTGAGACAGGTATTAGTATCTGGTGGTGTGGGCTACTTTGTGAGGGTTTGAAGCACCAATTGCACCTCTGTCTCTCTCCACTGTAGAATGTCAGAGCTAATTTTGGGTCTATTAAGAGTCTTGCTACAGGTACTGTGCTGAATTCACTTTGGCCTTATGGTGAACCAGCACTAAGGCTCCCACTACTTTGAGCTGAAATCACTGAGAGCTGTGTCAAGTAGTGGGGAGCCGGAAGATCTAAAGTGCAGTGGTGCTGTTTGTGGATAGGCTAGCGGAGCGGAGCTGTTTGTGAGACAGCGGAGCTGTGCAGAGCGGAGCCCTGTGGGGCAGTCAGCTTCAGGTCACGTAAGGTGTCCCTTACCTCTTTCCCCCCCCACACAGGCACATTTTTAGCCAGACTGGGGAGTAACACTCTGCAGATGAACTTTTGAACTCTGGGGCTGGACTTTTTGGACTTTGGGTGATTTGTGGATTGCTGGACTCAAGAGATGTTTGGGTTCTGGGACTCAAGAACCCGAGGGAAAGGATGTGGCCCAATTTGCTGGGCTGGGTCTTTGCTCATGGTTTGGTTAATGAACACTAGTTGTGGTGTTTCCCCAATTTAATGCTGATGTCGTTTACCTCATGTTATTAGAGATTCTCTGCTACACCGAGACTCTGTGCTTGCAAGAGGGGAAGTATTGCCTCTTTGAGGTGCCCAGGGGGTGTGTAAGATTTTCCCAGGTGGGGGCTCGAGCCAGTTTTGCATTTGCTTTGATGACAGGGAACCCCTGTGTACTGAACCCGGCCCTTGCTGCTGTCAACTTGGCCTGGCAGAAGGGTTACACACCTATTTACTGCTGCGAGTGCGCACCACTTCTGCCAATGGGACCCCAGTTGTCTCAAGTTGGGTACCCAGGAAATGAGGACACAGTGCCCAGGCCACCTCTGTATGATCCCCAGTCTGTTGTAAGTGGACCCAACTGCTGGATCCCACGTGCTCCCAACCCCCCTGGGCCTGGGCTAAGTCTAGTCACTGTGTCTAGCTCTGGGTGTCCAGGGCTCACTACCAGAAACACATTTGTTGTCCAAGCCCTTCCTTGGGAGGGACCTGGAACTCTGCAGCCCAGCCCCTCTAGTTCACGAACCCAGTGACCCGACCTCCCAAGCCCCCAGTCGCTTACACCTGCTCCCGCAGACTCCCACCTGGCTTATGCAGGTAGCGATGGATGGCCCCTCGCAGAGAGGCATTGCTCCTTTAATAGAGTCCCTGTCCCTTTTGCCATGTGCTCCCCTGGCGTCCTGGTTCCCTCCCCTCCCTGTGCAGAGAGATAGTCGATGGCCCCAGTGTGTTTCCTTGTTGGCTTCTTAGAGCCTGTCCTTCCACAAAGCGTCAAGCACCTTTGCTGGGCAGGGAAGCTGAATGGAACACACTGTGATAACCTCGCATAGGAGTGCCCCACATAACACCAAAGGGAGGCACCCGTCCCAAATGGAGTTCACAGTTAGACCCTGACGTATCCCACTCAGTCACACACAGCTAATGGACAGCTATGAAAAGTCTGAGTTGAGTGACTTGGCCAGCGTCACACAGGAGCTCTGGGGCATAGGCAGGGAGAGAATCCAGGTCTCCAAGACAGCATTCAGTTGTCTTAACCATGATCCCCTTCAACCTGTCAACCCATTCATTTCCCGCTACTGCAACAAACGAGGCAGCGGTCCCGCAGGCATCATCTCATTCACTGCACAGCCCTGATTCAGGTCCCAAGCCCTGGCCATCCTGTGCATTGACCGCAGCAGGGCCTGTGGAAAAATACTGTGTCCTCCGGCCATTAAAGCCTGCACCATAATGCACATGCACAAAGGGGTGTGAATTAAGGTTTCAGAGGCATCCTTCATTTCGCCATTTCCTCACTTCTGAGTGTTTGACTTTGCAGCTTTAATGTTCTTTTAGTTTTATGTCATTTCCTGGGTTTAACTACAACGGGGGCGGGGGGGAGCAGCAATTCCATCCCTGCGGAACCATTGTGACTTCCCACACGGTCACCAGCAGGACGGGTCAATTTCGATTCACAGCGCAGACCTCTGAGTGAGTACTCCTAGCAATGGCGAGACAAGGTGGGAGCTGTGGGGCAGTGCGTGGGGCTGGGGAACGTGGGGGCTGGTACAAGGAGCTTTCGAGAGGGATGGGGAGTGGGGAGGCAGAGATCTTAGAGGAGGCATCTTGGAGAGACAGAGAAGAGGGGGGATAGGGAGCCATGAGAGGGGCACTGCAAGGTAGGGGTCAGAGTCTGAGCCTACAGGGGAGGGGGATTATGGGTATAAGATTCCTGGGAGAGGGTGGAGGGATGGGGCACGAGGGAGGAATGAGGAGACATGGGTGATATGGGGCAAGGAGGACAGTCTGGGGCTTTCTGCAGTGAAGGAGGAGAGAGTTATGGGGTTGGTGGAGAGAGAAGGGCGAGGAGGGAAGGGATTTAAATTGCTGGGTGTAAGAAAGAGACAGTGGCACTGAGTATCAGAGAAACATGTAGGAACTTGGGAAGGGGCAGACTGGACCAGTTCCAAGGTCCATCCAGCCCATCTCTTGTCTCTGACAGTGGCTGGAGCCAGATGCTTCGTGGGAGTGTTGAAGAACCAGCCATAGCAGATGCTGGATAATCTGCCCCTGCAGCGGGTCTCATCCTGCCCTGGTTGTTCGAGATTAGATTAAACCCCGAAGCAGGGGGTTTCAGCTAATAATCCTTTCCTGACAGTGGGTGAAATATTCACGCCCGCTCCCCCTTACACAATTAGGCTTCGTATGGGGGGAGTCTAGGGGCTGGGCATGGAGGTCACGTGCTGTCACCTTGCAGGGCTGGCATGCAGCCTCTAGGTGGCCTCTATGCCAGCCTAAGAGCTAAACAGCAATACACCTTCCCCTTCGCTTCTCTTTATGGGAGGGAGAAGGACTGGGGCAGCTGAATCCCTTGAGCTGGGCATTCTGTGGGGCTTCCCCGATGCACCCACAGACACCACCCCACGTGCAAGGTAGCCTGTTCGAGTCAGCCTGGCTCTCCCCTCCCACTTATGGTCTCCGCCTGCCTGCGTCCACCTGGCTGCCTCAATGAGGAGTCCCTGTGCAATCAGGAGGTCAGGCTAGATTACTGGTCCTTTCTGGCTGTACAAATCTATGCATCTATGGGACTGGGCACAAGTAGCTGACAGGATGCCACGCAGGCCACTCGGGGACGCACCTGGAACACCTCCGAGCTCAGAGAGAGACAGCCAGGCATTTCACAGAGAGAAAAACATCTTTATTTCTTGAAATCAGCAAGTGACAGTGTGTCAAACATAAAGGCATGGTCTGCTGGTCCACAGCAACCCCCTGATAAATGAGAGACCAATAATATTACAGCATTAGCTTATTTGCTGCTCACTGTCTGTCATCCCGAAGGATCCCAAGGTGCTTCTCAAACTTGGCAGATAGCTTCACACAGGTGCAAGCCAGGAGTTACTTCACCTGTTACTGGAATGCAGCCACCTCTGGGTAACGCACATCAACAGTTCCACAGCTGCACAGCACTTAGGGCAGGAAGGGAAGGGGAAGTCCCATAAACAGTTGAAACCACAGGAGGAAGTTAGGGATATGAAATTGAATTAACTGAACTGGAATTTAGCCAGGAGATGAAGAATGACACCTAACTTCTATATAACACTTCCCATCAGTAGATCTCAAAGCTCTTTACCAAAGAGATTGGAATCATTATCCCTATTTTACAGGTGGGGAAACTGAGGTACCAAGCAGGGAAGTGACTTGCCCATAGATCCCAGGTCTCCTGAGTCCCAGTCCAGTGCTCTAGCTACTAGGCCACACTGCCTCATAGGCTGCTACCTTTAAGGGCCATAGGATTTTTAATGACCACAGGTGTTCAGGGCCTGGTTTGTACTATAAAGGTGGATAATCTAGAACAGAAGTGATTCTTTTACAATACAAATAAAATAGCTTAAAATGTCTTTAAAGTGCCAGCAAGCCCTTAAAGTGCAGCGACGGCCTTTGCTAGGGGCTGAGGGGTGGTGGTCCGTGGACAGGGAAGCGCGCAGGGTCTCCATCAGCTCCCAGCCATCTCATTTCATTTCTAGGTAATTCACGTATTCCTTGACCCATTTGGTGTCCGGACTGGCGCAGACTTGTTGGTTCTTTCTGGTGACAAATCTGTGTAGCACGAGAGAGACCCGGGGCTTAGAACACTGATGCGGGGATGGATGTAATAAAGTGGGCCTGGTGGGTCTGGGGCCACGGGACGACCCCTGGGGGCCCTTTGTTCACTGCTCCCTGTTTAGGACCTTTCAAAGGGGAGAATAGCCTCAGCCCAGACTCCCAAGCCTACGAATCCCAGGCCTCATGCTACCTGACTGCACTGTGGCCTATTAAACCACGCGAGGGCCTGGAGAACCTCAGAGGTCTATTCAGAGAGACACCTGCATGACCAGCTGCTCACTGATCCAATTAGTGTGGGAATGAGACTGGAAATGGTGGCTTGTATTAGTTCAGCCTAGTTTTCTGCCTACTGCACCTCTCAGTGACAGGAGCCCCCACCCTGACCCAGCAACAGCCTCCGTTTGGTGCATTTGGCTGCAGGATGCTGCAGAGGGGAGTCACACACCATGCTCTCCCCCATGGGCTCTGTCTAGACTAGGGAAATGCAGTGTGTTGAGTAACCGATTCCCATGTTTCTGTGCAAAATTTAGCACCTTGCGCAGCTGTGTTTAGAGTGTTAGCTGCTCTGGGTTAACCCTAGCGAAGGGATAGCTTGTGGGGGAGGGATAGCTCAGTGGTTTGAGCATTGGCCTGCTAAACCCAGGGTTGTGAGTTCAATCCTTGAGGGGGCCATTTAGGGATCTGGGGCAAAAATTGGGGATTGGTCCTGCTTCAAGCAGGGGGTTGGACTAGATGACCTCCTGAGGTCCCTTCCAACCCTAACCTTCTATGATTCTATGAAGGGCTTGCTTATACAGCAAGTTAGTTATCCCCTGTCGTGTAACCGGGGCATGGGCACTAATTTGAGTTTAGCTTAAGTCCATGTCTACACAGACAGCACTGCACTTGGACCAAGACAGCTGCACCGCTGCAGAGCGTCTGGTGAAGACGTTCTCTGCCAACGGAAGGGAGCTCTCCCGTTGGCACAATAACGTCCCCCGTGCGAGCAAAAGAAGCTAGGTTGGCCGGAGAAGCTCTCCCGCCGACAGCGCTGTCCCCACAAGTGCTTATGTCAGTGTAACTTATGTCATTAGAGGGGTGGAATATTCACACCCCTGCGCGACATACGTTTTGCCGACATAGGCTGCAGTGTAGATATAGCCTTAATGCACTCCAAAGCAATGTACGTGACCCCAGAAACCACTGACGTTAAACACAGTTGCCTTTGTCTACACTAGGTGTGAAATGGTGTTTAAAACATAACACATTAGCAAAGTTTTCCTGGGGTTTGTCTAAATGGGAAGGCTTTACCAGTTAGACCCATATAGTGACCCTAGTATAACCACCGTTCCCAGTGTAGATACTCCTATTCCAGCATCAGAGTGGCCCTTTTCCAGTTTATCCTAAACCCCTTCCCAAGCAACATAATCTACACTGAAAAAGCCTCTTACACCAGAATAAGCGCGTCCACACAGGGAGTTAAACCAGGATAATTACTGTGGCTTAAATTCACAGAGTTGCTTATGCTAGTAGAACTGTCCCATGTAGACACGCCCTAAGCTAACGCAGCCTGAGGCGATGGGGGAGAGATTGAAGGCTGACCGAGACCTCTGCCCAGACCTTCTGCTAGTACTCACACGACAGCTGGCTGAGAGCACTTCCCGCTGGTGTAGAAATAGTCCTTCAGGTGGCGCTGGGGCAGCTTCCGGGAGGCATAGCTGAAGCAGCAGACGGTCGTGTCTGAACCAACTGAAAGAGATTGAAAAGCTGGAGGTTAGCGTCCATGATTCCTCGCGGAGGCATGGCCTGGCCAGTGACAGTCGCCCCCTGCACTAGCGATCTGCGGCTTTTCCTCCTTAACAAGTCTGGAGACCTCGTCGGATTTGTTTCCATTCAGCGCAGCGACAGGCTCGGATTATCTCTGTGATGAAGTGACAGCATCACACTGAATAGGGAGCAAGTGAAAGCAGGAGGGGTCCTGGCCAGAGCCTTTACAGGTCTGGGTTTCTTTTCATTAATTTCCCTTTAACTCCGACACCTAATGAACCCTAGTGACAAAGGACATCTTTGGTAAAGATTCAACACCCATTTGCCCCACTCCTTCATGTAAGGTGAGAGCTCACAAGCACCATCTCCAGGCGCCCTCTCAAAGTCCTCCAGCGAAACCTGGGAAGATCCAAATTGATAATCCCAATATTTCTAAGACAATATTTAACAGCAGACCTTCCAGATGGCTTCCCTCTATCCCAAAGAAGCAGAAGAGGCCATAAAGCCCTGTTATATTAAATCCTTACAGGTCACCTTTAAAGGCTGAGCTGCAAAGTTGTCGCCTTTCAGCAGAAGAACCCTGCAAGGACAGAGAGAAGCTGGACTCACGTGGGGCAGAGGAGGCCAGGGAGCAGAAGGCAGCAATGAGGAGAATGGCGAGAGCAGCCATAGAGACCTTCATGTTGCTGTCAGGTGAGGGATGAACCGTAGGAGCAGAAGCAGAGCAGGGACTCTTTCTAACCTCTGATACTGACCCCCGGGACAAGCCCCTGTTTTTATGGGGGACCAGTGAGGTTTCCTGCCTGTTCCGTGACATCAGCTGCATGGCCACCAGTCACTGGTGAAGGAGTGACAGTAGCTATGCCTCACCTCAGGATGTACAAGAATAGTCCTTGCAACGAGCTGAGGTCAGTTTCAACACAGCAGCAGGAGGGACGTTGAGGGGAAAGGATATGAAGCAATCACTGTATGTATCACCACAGGTCCTGCATCGAGCATACCTTAAAACAGAAGAGCCACTCCTTAAGAACATAAGAACATCCACACTGGGTCAGACCAAAGGTCCATCGAGCCCAGTGTCCTGTCTTCCGACAGTGGCCAATGCCAGGTGCCCCAGAGGGAGTGAACAGATCAGGTAATCAAGTGATCCATTCCCAGTTTCTGGCAAACATAGGTGAGGGACACCATCCCTGCCCATCCTGCCTAATAGCCATTGATGGACCGATCCTCCAGGAACTTAGCTAGTTCTTTTTTGAACTCTGTTATCGTCTCAGCCTTCACAACATCCTCTGGCAAAAGCTCTCAGAGTTGGTCAGTGTGTAAGCGGGGGAATGGTCCCACGATTGTGGGGAACTTTCCTGGCTTATACATTACCCCGGTGAAATGGGCTAGCGAAAGGATCTGAGTCCTCGCTTCCACTCCCTTTACCCAGAGGCCTGCCTGACCTCAAGGTCTCCCCTTCCACTCTCCTGTCTGGCAGAGTCCTCATAACCCCAACAAGGCTGGGCCCTGGATTTCTGGAAGGCTCAAGCCCCAACCTTGTCGTGGTCACTTAGGCACGGGCTAGGGTGTCCCCACTCCGGGGTGCTCTCTCTGCACTGGGCACTTCCCTGACCCACTGATCATTACATACAAAGCAAATACAACTTCTTAAACAGCAATCAATTAAAAAAAATAAGGAAAAACTGGGAAAGGTTGAAGGAAAACCCGTCACCCCGCTCTGTGGCCTGGGGACATCCCAACCAGTGTTTCTGGGATGTCAGAGCAGTTCAGTCTGTCCCTCACATGTCCCAGGCCTTCTGCCCAGGCCCTGACTGTGCTGCAGGGATGTTGCTGGTCGGATACTTGCTCTGGCGGTGGCCACACGCTCTCAGGCTCTAGGTGGCAGGATCCTTCTTCCCCCCACCCCCCGGTCAGGGTTACGAGCCCCCTCCGAGTATGGCCTGCAGAGCCTCTCTGCCAGGGGCATCTCCCTGCCCTGGGTCCACTGCCCAGAGTCCCCCTCACTCTCCCCAGCTGCTCACCGCACCCGGCTCCAGACTGCCCCAGCCCCAGCTCCACGGCCTCAGCACGGCTGCTGCTCTGCCTCCAGCTCCCAGGGCTGCTTCTCTGGCCCCTCTGGCTGGCACGGCCCGGTTCCCCCGCTCAGCTCGGGCCCCGGCTCGCTCCTGACCTCGGCCCCACTCTGTCTGCCCCAGGCAAATCCAGCTCACACGGAGGACGGGACCCCCCTGGCCTCCTGACTCTCTGATTATCCTGGCCCCATGTCAATCCGGCGTTGGCCTCTCCCCATTGTTCCTGGGGACTATCAGTCTCAGGGTCCTGATTTCCCATCGACCCTTCCCCTTTCTTTCGGTACTGGGAGCTAGCAACCAAAACAGCCCCCCCGCCACTGAGTTTTAGTGAGGGGCCAACTCTCCCCTTACAAGGGCAGCACAAATTGGCCAAGGGTGGCCTCAAGCACAACGTCCCCTTGTAGGCAAACAGACAGAGTCCTACCGCCCGGGGCCTTAGAGTGCCGGGAGGGGAGGGGGAGAAACCAAGGCCAACGGGCTGTTTTTCACACGATGTTTTCTGAGTAAGTATCCTGGGCTCCAGGTCCCGGAGACTCCCACAGAGGCAGGACACCCTTGGGCCAGATCTCTGCTGGTGTCAGCTGGCAGTGCCCCCGTGCAGTCAGTAGAGCTGTGCCGGGTCACAGCGGCAGAGACTTTGGCCTCTTGCATCTCTCCACTGGGGGAGAGAAGGGCCAAGGAAAGTCATTCGGAGGTGGAGCGAGTAGGGTGACCAGATGACAAGGATAAAATATCGGCACACGTGGGGGAGGGCGGACACAGGCTCACAGCCCCCACCCCACTGGAGCCATGGGGGAAGGGGGATACGCAGCCTGAAGAAGTCGCGGGTTGGGGGTGCATGGCCCCTGCTCCGCAGCAGCCCCACCGCTTACCGTGGGGACGGTTCCCACCCACTGGCAAGCCCCTGGCAGGTTCCTCTGGCTCCTAGGGTCAGCAGTGGCCAGCGGGGTCTCCACGCCACGTGCTGCGCCAGCCACAGGCACGGGCTCCAGCTGCCACTGGCTGGAAGCTGTGGGGACGGGACTTACTTGGGGACGCAGCAGGGGGTGGGGGGCTGCGCCCTGGCCGCGATGGAGCCAGCACTTGTGGTAGGTGCAGCACGCAGACACACACCCCCTGGCCGCCCCTGTGCCTAGGGGCCGCAGGGTCCTGCTGCCAGCCGTTTCCTGGGAGCCGCCCCAAATAAGCACCACCGGGACCCCAGGTGAGCACTTGCCAGTGTACTCCTCCAGCCCCGAGCCAAAATATCAGGACAAATGGCATCCCCACCGTACATCGGTTGGGACGCGGGACAAACAACTCAATATCGGGACAGTCCCGATTTTATCGGGACGTCTGGTCACCCTAGGAGCGAGTGAGCATGAGCAGCGCTTGCCTTTCCTGGGACCATACAACTAACAACCCTAAGTAACCACCAGAGATGGCTGGAGAGGGCAAGCTGGAAATGCATTTGCCAGACTAACTGCTGGAATGTCCCCTAGACCAAGTTGGCTCATGCTCCATTGCCTTCTTCGGTCGCTGCCGTCCGATTTAATGTCATCCTCACCACTCCCCACAAAGGCCCACGATTAAATGCTCTTCTCCAGAGCCTCATTCGGAGACCCATGTCTGCAGGAGCCTTTCATTTTTACTTCGCAATCTTAGCATCCGCTGGATATCTTTGCACATTGGTTCTCATTCCTTCTAGATATTTTTGGAATAGCCAATGATATTTTTGACAGGAAACTAGGACTTGTTTACCTGGAGACTAATACCTTTAGCTCAACCAGTGCCAAACTGATCTGATTAAGTTGCTGCATATTTGTGTAGACATTCTTATTTCAGTTTCATAGAATCATAGGGTTAGAAGCGACCATAAGGGCCATCTAGTCTTAACAAATCCTGTAGTTTGGCAGGGGGTGTGTCTGAACCATGCCATGGCTCTCCAGCCTCTTCTGGAGTTTACAAGTAGCTTATTTTGATTTAGCTTAAGTTGATCAGAAACACTGGCCTTGTTTTAGCTGTGTTAAAACACATGTGGTTCAAATGAACCAACCTTAACATCTGATTCACATCACTCTGTGGAATTAACCAGTCCTTATTCTTTATCACTCCACCAATTTTTGTCTCATCTGCAAACTTTACAAGCAAAGATTGCATACGTTCTGTCAGATCATTGATAAAGATACTACAGATCGGAAAATGTTTAGCTTAAACAGTTGCTCCTTAACATCCTCTTTAGCTACTGTCACAATGGAGAGTGTTTCATCATGTATGTTGTGACTATGTCATTCAGCTTGTGCCTAAGCACAGGAAAGAAACATTAATTGAACTCTGCCTTTTCTGCATCACTACTGACGACTTTATGATCTATATTTAGTAGACTGATACCACTTCTAGGTTCTCTTTTGTTCCTGATGTATTTAAAAATTCCTTCTTATTGTCCTTAGCTCTATTGGCCATAGATTTTTCACATATACCTTTAGCTTCTCTTCATGTCATGACAGCTAATTTATAACCATTGCTAACGAACTTCCATTTGTGCATATCTATAATTGCTATTTTCACCTTCTTTCTTAACCAGGATGGTTTAACGGGCAGTCTTTTGAAATTGCAGATTTGTGAGTTGTTTGATAGTACGTTACTAGATGCTTATTCACCTTGTTTTGTTTAAATATTTCCTCCCACTCAAGTTTGCTCCTGATCATTTTCAACTTTAGGAATTTGGCCCATTTAAAGCCCCAGTATATATATTACCAGTCAGGACTGTATTCTGATTGTACATAGCCTGTGTAATTAGGTCATGATCACTTGTACCTAGGACAGGCAATCACTAATATTTAGTTCAGTCATTACTTTATCTTTGTCACAACAAGGTTTCAGAGAATTGCCCCAGCTATGGTGTAATATTTCTTGTGGTCAAAAATTATTGATGGTAATTTTCTAATTCTCCAAGACATTTTTCTAGTGGCAGCATGAAACCTCCAGCATTGTAATGGTTTTTCTTCCTGCACATTTCTGATAGACATTAAGAGCATGGGCGAGGGTGAACTGCTGGGTGGGTGAGGCTAACCCCCAGCCAGCCGCGCCTCCCCACCTGAGAACCTGCCCCTCTTCCCCTGCCAGAGCCATCCCTCCCTGCAGCTGCCAGCCCCCACCCCAGCCCTTGAACGTAGGGCGGGCAGGTGGGTGGTACACAGCCCCCTTCCTCCCCCCAAGCACAGAGCAGGCAGCTCCAGCACCTCCACCCCCCCCCCCCCGAACGCCGGGCTGCACAGCCCCAGAACCTGGGCCCCCCAGTGCTGGGCAGCCCCAACCACCCCAAGTCCTGGTCGCCCTAGCCCCAGCCCGCTTCCCTGAAGAGGAGCAGCCTGCCTGGGCTGGGGCCAAAGGCAAGCAGGGGTTCGGGGAGGAGTGTGGCTGTTTGGGGAGGCACAGCCTTCCCCAGCCTATGCGACGCAATGCCCGTGATTAAGAGCTGTTTGCCCTGTTCGCTAGTCTGATTGGACAGTCTGTAACAGACACTTCCACCATTTCTCTTGGCAACAGCTGTGGTCCATCTGCATTCCACAGCCTGCATTTCTAAACATAAAAGCAGACGATGGTAGTAATGTAGACTAAATAGAGTCCATCGAGTGAGTGTAGCGTTCCACTCATGTGAATCCTCCCACCAGGTTTCTGTAATGCCAGTTTCTAATTCCTCTTTTTTATCTGGGCAATTAAAGTATTCCCTCCTTCTATTTCCTTGGACACCTTGAGCATTTACATTCCTGGTAACCTTGAATCAGAGATACATCTTTCTGTATCTGCACTGTGTTTACTCCCTGAGCACCCTCCCCTTTGGGTAGCTGCCCCCAAGTAGTCTAACTAGTCTGTCATGCAGCAGACAGGCTCCCCATCCACAATGGGCATCATCCCAACTGTAATTTGGAAACTGGGCCAAGTTTGTGCATAGCCAAAGACCTTGATTTTGGAGTGGAAGGTATTTCTGCCTCTTCCTGTCTATATTCTAAATGGGGTCATGGCACATATGTGAGGTAGATAGCCATAGTCTAGTCATTGTCCCCAAGGTTTTCCAGACTGATCAGTGCCTTCGTTTGTTTTGGTTTTGGGGGGGGAGGGAGCCCAGTTTGAGTCACTTCAAAAGGGAGCCGGATTTTCAAAAGGCGGGAGCTCACCGCTTGCTGAAAAAAAGCCCCATCTAAGTGTCTGAGGTTGGGGACCCACTTGTCATTTGGAAAAAGCTAAGCAACACAGCTCATGTAGCAAACATTCACAGAAAATTATGTGGGGCCAACCCACAGGGTAAAAAAAAAGGCTCCAAAAATTCGCTGAATAAATATGAGTATTAAATACGTGCTAGGAAGTCACCAGCTCCACAGAGAGACAGGATGGTTAAATGGATAGCACACTGGGCTGGGCATCAGGAGACCTGGGTTCTGGGGACCTTTTGCATGTCTATGCCTCAGTTTCCTCATTATTGGTCTTATCTATTCAGACTGTTGGCCCCTCACAGCAGGGAATGTCTCTCTCAGTGGGGCCATTTCCGTAAAACACAATAATCATCTGCCTGTGGAAAGAATTATTCACTTCTCTGCAGCTGGTCATCACACAAGAGGCTCAGGGTGCAGGAGGGGGAAGTGTGAAGCCTTCTGTCTGTGGTTTCCCAGTTCTATGAAGATGCTGAAAATAAATGAGCAGGAGTGGAACAGAGGACCGGGGAGGGGAGGATGCAAACCCAGCAGGCTGTTCATAGCCATCACCTCTGAGCTGTCAGGCCCTGCTCCAACAGGGTGAGAAACCCACTCCTACCACATAGCTCGGTAATGCAGAGAAGATGAAAGATTGAGAAAGAGACGGAAAATTAGAGCAATTGCAGAGGTTTGGCCTGACTTCAAAAACTTCCTTATAAGGAAGGTGAATGGCTTGCCCCGGGGTGAGGGTCTGATTTGCCCAGACATGGCCAGGCAGTTAGCATCTGTGCATAGAGACCAAAGCTGAGCGCAGAGGGGAGCTGGAAGAGAGAGAAAGGACAGCACCAGAGGTCACTCACTGCTAGGTGCCCAGTCCTGGCTTGCTGCTTTCTCCCTGGGCTAGCCCCTGCTGATCACTCTAGTAACTTGACCCCCGAGCTGGGTCACTGTCTTTTCTCCACCCCTTTCAGAGACCCCATTGGCTGCACTAGCAGTCCACAAACCAGAAACAAAAATCCTGTCCCCGGCTCTGGGGCTCTTCCTCAGCCACCTTTCAACTCTGCCTGGTGCCCCCTTCCTGGGCTCAGTGACCTGGGCAAGGGGCTTGGACACCCTGCCTGTGGGCCAGTAGGGATGCTTTGGGTTCCAGCCCAGGACCCTGCACCTAACAAGCCAGGTCTGCTCCTTTACCTGTTCTGTGGTTTTCCCTGGGCCACTTCCTCCCTCTCTTCTCAAGTTCCCCCTGGGGAGTCTCCTAGTCCCTCCCACACCTTCCTGTCTGGAGAGTGTTTCTTCCTCCCCCTCTTCCCCACGGCTTCCTGCCCTGCTCTGACCTTTTGTCCTTGCTAACTCAGGGCCCTGCAGGAGTCTTTGTGCTCCCTGGAGTCTCTGCAGCCACAGCTGCAGTCTCCTTTCATACAGGAATCTTCTGATTTCTCCCAGGTGGGGCAGCTTGGCTTAGCCTGGGGCTCTCCAGACTAGGGTGGGGTAAGTCACCCTGTTACAGACAGTTTCTGGGCTGCTCTTTGGCTCCCAGTTTGCATGAGAGCCCAAACCCAATTGCACGGTGGTGTGGGCTGGCTGCAGAGGCAGACAGCTGGTTGAGCAAGGGGAATTCTTATCGTTCAGGGAGCAGAGAGGGAAACTCCCCAGAGCAGATGCTGGATAGTCCCCTCTACTGGAAGCAGACATGACACAATATCCTGGCCTGGGAACAAGCATGAGGAACGCTCCCAGAAATCGAAAGTGAACTGCTGATTCCCTGCTGACTAGACTAGAGAGTGAGCTGGCTGTGCTCCAAAACACTGCGAAAAGGAAACTGCTATTGGCCATGATCTAACAAGGAGCAAAGAGAAACAAGGATCCTCAGCCAGCAGAAAGTGTCACCAGGGCACTGCAGTCAGGGCAGCTCTGACAATTTGCACCAGCCCAGGCTCTGCCCTCAAATGTGGAACAGAATCTGGGCTAGATCCAGCACTTGTTGATCAGGCCTGATCCTGATCTCAGTTACACTTGGGGTGAGCCGGCAATAACTCCACTGAAGTCCGTAGACACAAAGAGTTTTATCCCCTCCGCAACACCACTGACTTCACTGAAGTTACTCCTGGTTTACACCAGAGTTAGCAGGAAAAGACTCAAGCCCCGAAAGTCTGTCTCAATCAAGTTAAAAGGGAACTGCTACCAAATGCAGTCCCTCTAAGCCAGTGGCTCTCACCCTGCCACTTTC
Source organism: Lepidochelys olivacea (assembly GCF_965140295.1). NCBI lineage: Eukaryota > Metazoa > Chordata > Testudines > Cheloniidae > Lepidochelys > Lepidochelys olivacea. Next base: position 21,821,562 of record NC_140427.1, read on the forward strand.
GGGAGTCCCATTGGTCTTAGGTACCCCCAAGTTTCACCTCATTTAAAGACGACTTGCTTACAAAACCAGACATAAAAATACAAAAGTGTCACTGCCGCACCAGTACCGGGAAATTGTTACTTTCTCCTTTTTACCATAGAGTTATAAAATAAATCAGGTGGAATATAAATATTGTACTTACGTTTCAGTGTTTAGTATATAAAGCTGTATGAACAAGTCATTGTATGAAATTTTAGTTTTTACTGACTTGGCTAGTGCTTTTTATGTCACCTGTTGTAAAACCAGACAAATATCTAGATGAATTGATATATCCCCCTGGAAGACCTCTGTGTACCCCCAGGGGCACATGTACCCCTGGTTGAGATCCACTGCTCTAATACCCAGCTGGAATTAGCTGAAAGTCCTGGGCCATAGCATTGTACAAAAATACAAAATGGGGAAGAACTGGGTAGACATCAGTACTGCGAAATAGATCTGGAGAGTATAGTGGATTCCTCTATAGGAGATTAACTGTGAGAAAAGCAACCCAGACATTCATAGAATCTCAGGGTTGGAAGGGACCTCAGGACATCATCTAGTCCAACCCCCTGCTCAAAGCAGGACCAATCCCCAATTTTGGCCCCAGATCCCTAAATGGCCCCCTCAAGGATTGAACTCACAACGCTGGGTTTAGCAGGCCAATGCTCAAACCACTGAGCTATCCCTCTCCCATTTGCAATGCATTTAGCAATGCTGTTATGAAACATGCAAATGTCATTCTGGGGTGTATTAACGGGAGTGTGTGTAAGACATGGGAGGCAATTGTTCCTCTCTACTCGGCGCTGGGCAGGCCTCTGCTCGGGTCCTCTGTCCAGTTCTGGGTACCACACTTTAGGAAAGATGTGAACAAATTGGGGAGAATCCCTGAGAGCAATAAAAATGATCAAAGGTTCAGAGAACCTGACCAGTGAGGAAAGGTTAAATAAACTGGGCATGTTTAGTCTGGAGAGGAAAAGGGTGAGGGGGGACTGATAATAAAGATGTTATCAGTGGCTAGGCAGCAGTTCTGCGGAAAAGGACCTAGGGGTGACAGTGGACGAGAAGCTGGATATGAGTCAGCAGTGTGCCCTTGTTGCCAAGAAGGCCAATGGCATTTTGGGATGTATAAGTAGGGGCATAGCCAGCAGATCGAGGGACGTGATTGTTCCCCTCTATTCGACATTGGTGAGGCCTCATCTGGAGTACTGTGTCCAGTTTTGGGCCCCACACTACAAGAAGGATGTGGATAAATTGGAGAGAGTCCAGCGAAGGGCAACAAAAATGATTAGGGGACTGGAACACATGAGTTATGAGGAGAGGCTGAGGGAGCTGGGATTGTTTAGCCTGCAGAAGAGAAGAATGAGGGGGGATTTGATAGCTGCTTTCAACTACCTGAAAGGGGGTTCCAAAGAGGGTGGCTCTAGACTGTTCTCAATGGTAGCAGATGACAGAACGAGGAGTAATGGTCTCAAGTTGCAGTGGGGGAGGTTTAGATTGGATATTAGGAAAAACTTTTTCACTAAGAGGGTGGTGAAACACTGGAATGCGTTACCTAGGGAGGTGGTAGAATCTCCTTCCTTAGAGGTTTTTAAGGTCAGGCTTGACAAAGCCCTGGCTGGGATGATTTAACTGGGAATTGGTCCTGCTTCGAGCAGGGGGTTGGACTAGATGACCTTCTGGGGTCCCTTCCAACCCTGATATTCTATGATTCTATGATTCTATGTTAAGGACTGTTCTAAAGAGGCTGGTGATCTGTTCGCCAATTGGCTCTTTTACTGTCAGACCAGCAGTGAGGTTACGCTATAGAACGGAGCATGTCCATTGGGAAATCAGGGATTTCTCCTCTGGGTGCCAGTGGAAGCAAGCCAGCCCCGGGTGCATACAAAGCACCACTGACGGTTGGCCCCATCTCCTTGTTGCATCATCTCATCCCGTGGCTCAGCAGCAGGACAGGGACACCAGGGAAATGCAGCAGAGAAAGGGAAAGTCCTGTCGGATGGAGCTGAGTGTGGGCTGGAGACAGTGAGCATAGGAGGAAGAATGACAGCTAGCCTGGCTATTTATAGTGGTGTCAGTACAGAGTGGATGGAAACACCCAAGAAGGGAAACCACAGAGCTCCCCCAAGAGTGTGAAACGGAGCCCAAGTCAAGAGCCGTCACTGCTTTTTCAGCAATGCCTTTTAACTCACTGAGACCTGGCTCTAGGCATCTCCACGGGCCTGGCCATGACTGCACCTGCCTCTTCCCGCTCTGTCTTCCCCACTCCCTTTAGGGCAGTTGTGTCTAAGGCAGGGGTTCTCAAACTGAGGTCGTGACCTCTCAGGGGGTCACGAGGTCATTACCTGGGGGTCACGCGCTGTCGGGGGGGCTTGCTGTGTGAGAGCGGTAGCCAACAGAAAAAGTTTGCAAACCACTTTTCGAAGGGCTTCAGCAGCCCAGACACTTTCATCATCACACTTTGCCCTCGCTTCCATCCAAAGAGCTGCAGGCATTCGTCAATTCCCACACATGCTTCTGCCCCGGGAGACGGGTCAGCAGGGCATCAGCCCCGACAGCGCGGGGAGGGACCCCTCACGGAGCTGAAGTGGCACGATGGCTGGGCAAGCCTAGAGCCCTGACTGACTGGATAACAAAGGAAGAGAAGGCAAGGGAGGACCATTGCAAAGTCTGACAGCTTGGGAATAGGGTAGGAGTAATCACTGATAGTTACATGGTTTAGATTTTAAATCATTTAGAACCTAGCTCTGTGTCTGAGCTGGACTCAGCACAACAGGGCCTTGCTCTCAACTGGGGCCTCTAGGAGCTGTCATAATTCAAATAATAAATATCCTCACTTTTCAGATTGGAAACTGAGGCACAGAGAGGTTAAGTGACCTGCTCAGGAATGTGCTGTAGAGCAGCAGCGGAAGCATGAATGCAATTCATAGCCTCCCAGGGCAGGCTTTACCAACAGAAAAAATGTCAATTTACAGCAGTCCCCAGTCTCTAGGTTTAGCTGCAATCCCAAACCATGAACAAATGTGCACGCTTTAGAAGAAGTTATCGGTCCTGTGTCTCTAACCAAATAATGTATGACTCTGTTTCTGTGGCCTGCATCTTTAATTCTCTAAGGACAATGTGATGTCCCTTTAGTTCACTGCAGACGGTTGCACAAGAGATACACACACTGTACTCTCTCTCTTTTAAATACTTCACTTTTTTATTTTCTTGTTTGTGTTACTTTAAATCCAATTAATTCAGACTGAAAGTGTCTATTTGCTTTTCATGTGTGAGGAGATACCTGACAATCTGCACATACCACCCCGGAAGTGCTTATTTTACAGTAAGTGTCATCTGTCAGAACAGCTGACAGGAACGCTGGTTGGAAAATAGGGTGTGTGTGGAAAAAACATGTCAGTTCTTGGTCTTTAAATGAAAAGTTGAAAATTTCTGTGGACAGCAGACACTTTCTGCAAAACAATGAGTTTAATCAAAAACCCATTTTCCATCCAAAAAACAGTTTGGATGGAAAACGTCTGCCCCGTCCTAGACAACAGGGTGCAATAAATGGTTTTGCTGGCAGATTTCCAAGAATAAACTTGTCATAACTCCCTTCTGTACTTGACATTGGTTGGAAGTTTAGCTTCACTGTCCTTGGTTTTCTCACGGAGACCTCTGGTGGAAGAAGAATAGGCAAAACACCTGCCTTGGAGTTTGTTGCTCTGTGTTAGGTTATGGGAGGGGAGTGTCAAATAAGGATTATAACAAGAATCTTGATTCTGTGGTAAGACAGTCAGGTTCTCTTTTTTACCGGGGTGACGAACACCATAGAAATTGCAATTGGAGCCGGTCAAAAGTTTTCTGTCGAAATTGTTTTTGGATGAATAGTTGGGTTTTCAACAAAATGAATTTTTTTGTGGAAAATTCCAACTTTTCATCAAAAAAACGAAAACCTGAAACTGAAAAGTTTTTGGTCGAAACCCCCAAAAATGTCAAGTTTGGGCAAAAACTTTTTGAGTTTTGGCTTTTCAACAAGAAGTTGAAATTTTCCACAGGAAAAAAACCAACACCACATTTTCCAGCCAGCTGTAATGGAAATAAACCATGAAAAGGAAAGTCCCTGCTTCTGCAGAGATCCCCCAGCCCCTTCAGCGCAGGGTCTTCACAGCTGCACATCTCTGGGCTGCCGGCGCGCTCCTGCAGAGCGAGCACTGTCTCCCACAGGGAGCTTTGCTCGATGCAGCTGTTGTGCTCACAGGACTCAACAGGCAAAGGTCTCGCCCAAATGGCCCAGCTCCTCTGGCTTGGCCAGGGTGTGTCCTCTGGCCAGGAGGTGGAATTTCAAGAGCACACTAGTTTCTTCATGATTTTAGCAGCATCTGAACCAGAACCAAAAATAGACCTTTCCATGTGCTGACCCAGTCTGGCACCAATATCCCCGGGGTCAGTTTATTACCAGAGTCTCTACACTGACCTTTTAATGCCGAAATTCAAAGGGGTCCCAGTTCAGAGCCCACCTTTAAGACCAGGTCTGTGCATCCTCCCAATCCTGGGCTGCTCTGGAGACTGGAATGGCCCCTAGTGTAACACAGACAACCCCAGGGTACCTGTCTATGTGTCAGCCTCCTCCCTGGGGTGCTGTAGGGGTTTCAGCACTGCCAGGTTCTCCAGAGTGCTGTATACTGTGGCCTCGCCCACACCCTGCCTCCCCAATCCCAGCTTTGCCCCTGACACACCCTGGGTACCAGGCTTAGGAGTAAGGATCTCACCCAAATTGCTTTGGGGCAGGGGCTGTATGTAGGTACAGCACCTAGTGCAATGGGGCCCAAGCTAGCTGTGGGGTGTAGGCATCATGGCAATATACATGCTAAACAATAATGTTGTGGGTTGAGTTAAACCTCATTTACTCATTGAAGATAGCTGTGAGAGATAGTTAAAAAGCCCCCCACATAAAACACAGACATATGGAAGTTCACCCAGGAATTAGAACTACGTGGGCAAAGAGCTTTGCTGAGTATTGTTTAGAGGGGTGGGGGGCGAAAGACAAGCAAACAATATGTTACAGTAACCGAAGTGCTGGTAATCTGGCCCTGGGAGAAAGCTAAATAGGAAGCTTAGAGACTAACCAATTTATTTGAGCATGAGCTTTCGTGAGCTACAGCTCACTTCATCGGATGCCTGTAGCTCACGAAAGCTCATGCTCAAATAAATTGGTTAGTCTCTAAGGTGCCACAGGTCCTCCTTTTCTTTTTGCGAATACAGACTAACACGGCTGCTGCTCTGAAACCTAAAGAGGAAGCGTTTGGGGCACACAGTGCTGTCTGGAAAGGCAGGCTTGGAACAGCAAGCAAAGGGGACTGTCCCCCGTGGTTTGATTCCTGCTGTGTTCAGGGAGACAGTAAAGTATGTATAACTTTTATAAATAAACAGGATTGCATAAAAAAAAATACCTGACTGTATCATCAGTTTCTCCACCAGAATGGAACAACCCACAGCGCCCTGGGTTTAGCTAATCCCTTGGGTCAAAAGGGGTACTCAGTGGGCTCTCTATGACTTTGTGCACTCTGAGTGGGTCATTCAGCCCAGCGCAGGGGGCCTGCACTAGCCCAACTGAAGTCGGCAGGGTTTCAGAGGTGTGACGGACTGGAGAATGTGAATGTGGGGTGAATTTCCCCCTCAAGGAGGACAGCAGGACTCCTTCAGAACATGCTGGGGCTGGAACTGGCCAATTGTCCCACTACAAACTTCAGAAATGAAACCAAAACCAGAAATACTTGCGCTAGCAAAAATTTTGAAACAAACGATCTGAGTTTTCTGGAAGTCTAATTGTCCTGGGCTCCTGGCCAAGGAGACTCCCACGCAGAAGCAACAGAGAAACTGCAGCCTCTCACAGTCTGTCTGTGTGGTGACCCAACTAGGTGAGGCTATGCCAACTGGGAGGAGAGGCAGAGACAAACCAAGACACAAGGGATCATTTTCAGCTTTTAGAACTTTCTAAAGGAAAAACCCCAAAATTGTACCAGGAGCATAAATAATACAGCACATCCCCGAAGACATACTGCTTACTATAATAAACTATAGATTACCAACTCAGTAACTTTTGCGAGTTTGCACACGCTACTGTTCCTCACTCTGCACCATTAGGACCAACTGCATTGTTATTAAGAAGAACAAAAGAGATTGCTTAATGATAGACTGTGTCACCTCAGAGAAGAATCAACTTTCCCTCTCCTTGGCTGTAAGTCCTGCGCCGCTCTTGCTGTCCTGTTGTTTGCTTCTCTTCGGGTTGAAGTGCTCCTTGGATTCGATGTTCCTGTGGTTGTACCTCTTTCCACTGAGTTTATCCACGAGCCGGGTTTTTACACCTACTGGGCCCTCACTTGTCCATTGGGTGCCTTGGAACTGTATTCAGTCAGTAGGTGTTCCAACAGCCATTCTTTCTGTTCATAACTCTCTGTAGGTCCTTTGTGTGGGGGGGCTTCTTGTTTACTACTTCCAGGACCTGTCTGTAGCTAACACAGGGTTTTGATCAATTCCATTTTGCACCCGTTATATTTCCTTTCCCTTGGTACTCTCTGTCTCTGGTACATCTGTAGATTTTATTTCCCTCTACGTCCCTTCTCTAATAGCATCTACTCACGTACCCAGGTCTATTCAGCTTCTCCTGACCTGAAACCTGTCCTATTTTCCTTCTTTTCTCCTTCTCACTTCCCAGTCCCTGCATTTATTCTCCTGTTCTTTTATTCTATCTCCTCGCCTCCTACCCAGGCTCTGCTTCATCCACTAGCTCCGCATCTCGACTCTTCTCCTTCTCGAACAGTTTTTTATTCCAACTGCCCCTTCAGGTGGATCCCAAGTCCCCTCTCCAGCTCAGGCTGCCATCCCATTGGCTGTGTCTCCCCAGGACAGCATTGTCCTCTCCTCCAATTTGACCCTATGTCCTCTCCAATCCACCTCGCACCTTCTGCCCTCCACTTGTGACCTCCTCCTGTCCAAAGCTCAGAACCAGCCCTCCATGAGCATAATTGGTTGGGGAAGAGTCAACATAGTTATTGTCAAAGGAAATCACGCCTCACCAATCTACTAGAATTCTTTGAGAGGGTCAACAAGCATGTGGACAAGGTGGATCCAATGGATACAATGTACTGAGATTTTCAGAAAGCCTTTGACAGGGTCCCACACCAAAGGCACTTAAGCAAAGTAAGCTGTTATGGGATAAGAGGGATGGTCCTCTCATGGATTGGTAACTGGTTAAAGGATAGGAAACAAAGGGTAGGAATAAATGGTCAGTTTTCAGAATGGAGAGAGGTTAAATAGTGGTGTCCCCCAGGGGTCTGTACTGGGACCAGTCCTAGTCAACATATTCATAAATGACCTGGAAAAAGGGTTAAACAGTGAGGTGGCAAAATTTGCAGATGATACAAAACTACTCAAGTACCAGGCAGACTGCGAAGAGCTACAAAGGGATCTGTAGTGGGTGACAGGGCAATAGAATGGCAGATGAAATTCAATGTTAATAAATGCAAAATAATGCACATTGGAAAACATCATCCCAACTATACATATAAAATGATGGGGTCTAAATTAGCTGTTACCACTCAAGAAAGAGATCTTGGAGTCATTGTGGATAGTTCTCTGAAAACAGGCACTCAATGTGCAGTGGCCATCAAAAAAGCCAACAGAATGTTGGGAAGCATTAAAGAAAGGGATAGATAATAAGACAGAAAATATCATGTTGCCTCTATATAAATCCGTGGTACGTGCACACCATGAATACTGCGTGCAGATGTGGTCGCCCAATCCCAAGAAAGATATAATGGAATTGGAAAAGGTTCAGAAAAGGGCAACAAAAATTATTAGGGATATGGAACGGCTTCCGTATGAGGAGAGATTAATAAGACTGGGACTTTTCAGCTTGGAAAAGAGACGACTAAGGGGGGATATGATAGAGGTCTATAAAATCATGATTGATGTGATCAGCTCCCAGACTACTGCACTGGGCAGCACAGCATGGGGAGGAGATGACCAGCCCTCTGTGGGGAAAGAAGTGGTTTGGGACTATTTAGAAAAACTGGATGAGCACACATCCATGGGGCCAGATGCACTGCATCCGAAAGTGCTAAAGGAGTTGGCGGATGTGATTGCGGAGCCATTGGCCATTATCTTTGAAAACTGATGGCGATCGGGGAAGGTCCCGGATGACTGGAAAAAGGCTATTATAGTGCCCACCTTTAAAAACGGGAAGAAGGAGGATCCTGGGAACAACAGGCCAGTCAGCCTCACCTCAGTCCCTGGAAAAATCATGGAGCAGGTCCTCAAGGAATCCATTTTGAAGCACTTAGAGGAGAGGAAAGTGATCAGGAACAGTCAGCATGGATTCACCAAGGGCAAGTTATGCCTGACTAATCTAATTGGCTTCTATGATGAGATAACTGGCTCTGTGGATGAGGGGAAAGCAGTGGATGTGTTATTCCTTGACTTTAGCAAAGCTTTTGATATGGTCTCCCACAGTATTCTTGCCAGCAAGTTAAAGAAGTTTGGGCTGGATGAATGGACTATAAGGTGGATAGAAAGCTGGCTAGATCATCGGGCTCAATGGGTAGTGATCAATGGCTCCATGTCTAGTTGGCAGCCGGTATCAAGCGGAGTGCCCCAAGGGTCAGTCCTGGGGCCAGTTTTGTTCAATATCTTCATAAATGATCTGGAGGATGGTGTGGATTGCACCCTCAGTAAATTTGCAGATGACATTAAACTGAGAGGAGAAGTAGATATGCTGGAGGGTAGGGATAGGATACAGACAGACCTAAACAAATTGGAGGATTGGGCCAAAAGAAATCTGATGAGGTTCAACAAGGACAAGTGCAGAGTCCTGCACTTAGGATGGAAGAATCCCATGCACCACTACAGACTAGGGACCGAGTAGCTAGGCAGCAGTTCTGCAAAAAAGGACCTAGGGGTTACAGTGGACGAGAAGCTGGATATGAGTCAACATATGAGTCTTGTTGCCAAGAAGGCCAATGGCATTTTGGGCTGTATAAGTAGGAGCATTGCCAGCAGATCAAGGGACATGATCATTCCCCTCTATTCAGCATTGTTGAGGCCTCATCTGGAGTACTGTGTCCAGTTTTGGGCCCCACACTACAAGAAGGATGTGGAAAAATTGGAAAGAGTCGAGCGGAGGGCAACAAAAATGATCAGGCTGCTGGAGCACATGACTTACGAGGAGAGGCTGAGGGAACTGGGATTATTTAGTCTGCAGAAGAGAAGAATGAGGGGGGATTTGATAGCTGCTTTCAACTACGTGAAAGGGGGTTCCAAAGAGGATAGATCTAGACTGTTCTCAGTGGCAGCAGATGACAGAACAAGGAGTAATGGTCTCAAGTTGCAGTGGGGGAGGTTTAGGTAGGATATTAGGAAAAACGTTTTCACTAGGAGGGTGGTGAAGCACTGGAATGGATTCCCTAGGGAGGTGGTAGAATCTTCTTCCTTAGATGTTTTTAAGATCAGGCTTGACAAAGCCCTGGCTGGGATGATTTAGTTGGGGACTGGTCCTGCTTTGAGCAGGAGGTTGGACTAGATGACCTCCTGACGTCCCTTCCAATATTCTATGATATTCTATGATTCTATTAAAGTAAATAATGAAATGTTATTTATTCCTTCTCATAACACAAGAACTAGGGGCCACCAAATGAAATTAATAGACAGCAGGTTTAAAACAAATGAAAGAAAGTATTTTTTCGCACACTGCACAGTCAACCTGTGGAATTCCTTGCCACAGGATGTTGTGAAGGCCAAGACTATAATAGGGTTCAAAAAAGAACTAGATAAATTCATGGAGGATAGATCCATCAATGGCTATTAGCTAGCATGGGCAGCAATGGTGTCCCTAGCCTATGTTTGCCAGAAGTTGGGAATGGGTGACAGAGGATGGATCACTTGGTGGTGACCACTGTCGGAAGACAGGATACTGCATGAGATGGACCTTTGGTCTGACCCAGTATGGCCGTTCTTATGTTTATCCTCCTTCATCTGTCAGCTACCTTTGACATCATCAGCCACATTCCTCTTCTTGAAATCTTCTCCCTCCTGGGCTGCCATGACTCTGTCTTCTCCTGGTTCTCCTCCTACCTCTCTAATTGTTCCTTTGGTGTGTCCTCTGGAGGGTTCTCCTTGTCCCCCTCCAGCTTTCTATGGGGGTTCCACAGGGATCCATCCTAGGTCCCCTTCTCTTCTCCCTCTAACACTTATCTCTGGGCGATCTCCTTCACAAACACAAGTTCAGCTGTTATCTCTGACAATGACTCACAGACCAATCTCTCTACTCCAGACCTGCCTCCTTCTGTCCGCACTACAGTCTTGGCCGGTCTCTCTGATATTTCCTCATGGATGTCTAGCCGTTGGCTCAAGCTAAACATGGCTAAAGCAGAGTTCTTAATATCCCCTCACAAGCCCTTCTCACTACCTCCCTTCTCTGTCACTGTGGACAACGCCACCATCCTGCCTGTCACTCAGGCCTGTCACCTGGGCACCATCTTCAACTCAGACTTCTCTCTAGACCCTCCCATCCAGGCTGTGTCTAAGTCTTGCTGATTCTTGCTACAGAACATCCCTAAAATATGACCTTTCCTATCCAGCCACACAGCTAAAACACTCAGCAACTCACATCTTGTTTACTACAACCTCCTCTTCTCCAGCCTTGGCAAATGCACTCTTGCACTGCTCATATGTATTCAGAATGCTGCTGTAAAGATCATTCTCGTAGCTCATCACTTTGGCCCCAGCACCCCGCTCTTTGCATCCCTCTGCTGGCTCCCCCTTTTCTATGGTGTCAAACATGAGCTACTTGTCTTTACTTTCACGGCCGTTCCCCACCATGCCTGTATCTCTCCTTCAATACGGAAAGGTCGACTCCCACCTTCCATCGGCCCATGACGTGGCCTCCATCGCCACTTGTTAACTTTTCAAACAAGCGCCTTTGTGCTTTCTCCCATCCTGCCCCTCATGCATTAACACCCTTCTTTGCCATCAGGCATACAAAAAACTTGACAGTGGTTAGGCAGTTGGTGAGGTGAGACCGCTGCCCATCACGCTGACCGTACTGTCTCACTGGTTCTTCGTGCTCCCTATATGTCTGTCCATATCCATCTGTTGTCTCTTATCTGATTCTGAGATCATAAGCTCTACGGGGCAGAGACCAGCTTTTTGTTCTGTGTTCATACGGCACCTAGCACCATGGGCCCTGATCCAGGCCTCGGGCTCTGGAGTGCTACCGCAGGACACTTAATAAGTCCTAATCATAATGTACACTGATGAAACTCCATTGCCTTCACTGGGGTTCCACCTGATTTACACAGGGTGTAAGGGAGATCTGTGTTTCTCCAGGGGCTCAGACCAGTGACAAAAGGACAAAAGGACCCTAACAAAAGGTTAGGAAGGGAAGGAGAAAGGCCTTCTTGAAAACACCGTGTGGGCATGTGTTGTCTATGTGCTTGTGTACAAGTATGGTGAAATATACTTACGGTGCTACACTGTTAGATCATTTTACAGCTCAGGGTCTGTCTACACCTGGAACTGAGGGGGTAATTCCCAGCTAGAGGACACATACCCGCTCTAGCTCATATCGAGCTAATGGGCTAAAGATAGAGCATAGCTGCAGCAGTATGAGCTGCAGGATAGGCTAACCTCGCCAGGCACGTACCCATCCGAGACCCTGGGCACATCCTCGGGGCAGCTAACCCTTCCCACCCCTATATTCTATTTTTAGCGCAAGTACGTTCAAAGCCCCAGCTCGAAGTGCGCACATACCATGTCAGACACTGGAAATCTTATTCTTCGAAGAACCAGTTGTGCAATCTAGCCATGACAATGCTGGGTGTCCGAGCACGCCCCTTTTACGAAACAGGTTGGTAACAATGGACCAGAAAGTTCCTCTTCAAGAAAACCCTGCCCACGGCAGAGACAGAAAAGCACATATTGTCCAGGTGAGGAGAGAAACGGAGTGGCGAAAGGCAGGGTCTGGGTCTCAGGAGCTTTGCTAAGATGCTACACGTAGGGCTGTGCAAATAACAGATTCTTCCATTCTCTGGCAACTTTGCAAAATTAAAGCAAAAACCATTTGGGATCCCCCCAAAACTGACATTTTTTTTGAAATTTTCAGCAAATCAAAAAAGTTGGAAAAAAATTGTTTTGGGCAAAATGTTTCACTTCCATTTTGAGCATTTTTAAGGTTTTCAATTTGTTTAATAAAATTGAAGAGAATTTCCGACAACAATTTGTTTTCAAACCAAAACACTTGTTTTCAAACCAAAACATCATTTTGATAATGTCGAAACAAAATATTTCAATTTTTTGAGATGTTTCCAGTTGGTTGGCCAGTTGGGTTTGGTTTCAACCAAACCAATTTGGTGACTTCACTCTGGATTCGTGAGACATTTCAGTATCCCCGAGTCTGTATTTTTCTGTATTTTTCTGGAAAAAAGCTTTGGTTGAAAAATTACCCAGGGGCATGAGGAGGACTGGAGCGAATGACTTGAGGATAGCAAGATACAAGCCCTTTACCTTGTGTGTGGTGACCTCCTTCAAGCCGTTTGGTCAGAACCGCCAGGAAAAGAATTCACATTCTCCTGTGCAGCTTTACAGGGCAATTTTCAGAGCAGTCTTCTGGAACGTGCAGCAGGGAACTGGCGTTAAGCACAGAGTGGTCACGCAAACAAATCCGATATCAAGTGATACCAGAACATCCTGATATCAAGGACGGTACAAAAACATTCCCCAAGGATAACAGGAACACACTGACCCTTCTAAAAGATAAGGTCAAGTGCTGAGCATGTGCTGTGAGATGTCGAGCCCCTTAATCTCCCAGGGAAGGGAATGGGAATTGGGGGAGCTCAAACCTTCCAAGATTGGGCCGCTATCACGGTGGGGCAGCTAGATTGTACACCACACATGCTAGAAATAACACAAGTGATGGATCTATCGAGTAGGTGGGTATTTTATAAGAATTGATTTTAAATAATGGATTAAACCCAGTCCAGTCTGAAAATAAACATTTCACTTCTCTGCCCCGCCCCCCAACTAGAGTTTACATCTAATTTTAAGCCGATTTCTTTTCATTTAAAAAAAAATAGAATTAAAAACATTTTTCCCACAGCTCCACTGCGAGCCCAGTCCCTCCCGCTGACCAGTGCTGCGCAAGGTTTGAAACCACACACTGGAGAGATCGCTGCAGTTCGCGCTTGCAGAAACACGAATGACACATTTTCTTCAGTTTTTCCCTGTGATGTTGAAATCAAATTGATGAGGAAGAACTTGAGGCCTTGGCCCTTCGGCCCTTCACACAAACTATTCAGGGATTTCCTCCATTGCGGGGACTGCTTCGCTTTTCCACAAATAGCACAATTGCACCATGTCGTCACCTCCTGAATGCGCTGGAATTTCCACAGTTCCTGGGGGTTCGCCGTCCTTTCGGTTTCCAGCCTCCTATAAGAAGGGTGAAAGCCCAGAGGTTCAGCATCAGACGGCAAAGGGTTTGAAGGAGTCCAAGTCCTGCAGCTCTTCCCCACCCGACAGCAACATGAAGGTCTCGGTGGCTGCCCTCACCGTTCTCCTCATCGCTGCCTTCTGCTCCCTGGCCTCCTCCGCACCAAGTAAGTTCTGTGTCTGTCTTCTCAGAGCCACTTTGGCCGTGTAGCGAAGGAGGACGATCCCAATTAGCTCTGCGCTAGCCAGCCATGGCATGTTGGTGCTGTCACGCTGCTGTGCTTTCCTGGGGCACTTCGGAGTGATGCAGGCGAGTTGTCTCTCTCCGGTAAAAGGCACATCTCTGCAGTGAGATGCACGCCGCAGACAATGTGGGAGAGGGGCTGGTTGGCTTAGGGGCTTCCATCCCTAGGTTACCGGATCAAATGCAGCCTCTACAGGACGTGACCAAAAGCCCTGCCCATCTGTTGGCTGTCTGGTGAGCCAGGTGAAATGCATCTGTGGTCTCACTCCTTAGAGATCAAGGGTCCACATCACCAAAACTACCCTTGCGATGGGCATCATTTGGTACCCTGGCTGATGAGCCTAGCAGAGAGGCCAAGGGCCGAGTGGGGCATGGGTATTCTGCTCACCCGCCAAGGGATTGTCCAAGTCACGGTGGGCTGACGGAAGCTGGCTGCATCTGGCCTGTGAATAAACTGGCACTAAGGACCCAGTCCTGCCAGATACTGAGCATCCTCAGAGCAGATTAACTCAGCGGGCTCAGAGAGCCCCTGGGCAAGGCTGCAAGAGGTGGTGTGGCTAGTGATTAGCTCATGGGATTGTGAGCCCTTTCCTAACTTCAGGTCCCGACTCTGCCAGGGCCCTGTGCTGTGGCTGTAGACAGGTCTCCTCCACTCTGTCCCTCAATGATCCCATCTGTGAAATGAGGATTGTAAATAATTCGCTGTCTGCAGATCACTGCGTACACACTAACCCTCAACCATCGTCATATCTTGGCACCACTGAAATCCCAGACTGATTTAAAAACCCCGCTAATGCAAACCTCTCCCATGGGACTTCTCTGGAGAACCAGGCAAGGTTTTCCCTGACACCGGTTTGAACTCATTTCTGTCTCTTGCAGTTGGCTCTGACCCCCCAACTGCCTGCTGCTTCTCCTACACAGCCTGGCAGATCCCCCGCAACTTCGTGAAGGATTATTACAGCACCAGCAGCATGTGCTCCCAGCCGGGCACAGTGTAAGTGCTGAGGCGCCCCCCTGCTTTTCATACATCGGTATATTGCACTGACATGGGTTGGAGCGACCGCCTGCGGCCGGGCAACACACAGGCTGGGGCCTCCATTTCCTGGTATAGAGAAGGACAGGCAGATACTGGGGGAATGTAGCTGGGGCTCCAACACTTATAGGCCATTGCAGCAGCTCAGACAGTACCGAGCTGGACAGCACGGTGGGGGAATGGGGGGCTCAGGGAAATAATCTATGAGAATTTAAGCCCTGCACTCAAGGCATAATGGTGTGAGGTGAGGCCAGGCTGGAGGCTGGGAGAGGAAAGATCTCAGGAGGGCACCAGTGTGTGGAACAGGCAGCCACCCGGCAGCCTCGGGACCATGAAGGGCTGATGGAGACTCCTTCAGGGAGCAAGAACAGACCTGATAGGGATGAGGAAGCAGCTGACACTTGCGAGGGGGGGGTACTTGCAAGAAATATCCCCTCCTTTCCTCTGACTCTGTCCGTCTCTTTCCCTCCCCCCAGGTTCATCACGAAGAAGGGCCGTGAACTCTGTGCCAACCCCAGTGAATCCTGGGTTCAAGAGTACATGAATGACTTGGAACTGAACTGAGCGGAGCAGGGGCCAGACTGGGCAATGGGCCGCCCCCAGCAGTGGGAGTGTAAATCCTCAAAGGACAGGGTGACGACATCATTTTCTGCCAAGGAACAGGAGCTGAATTTGCCCCAAACCCTGATAAAACCAAGAATTTGTAAATATCATGTACAGCTATTTAAAATCCTGGATCAGTGAAAAATGTACTAATTATACTGTTAATTATGTTATTTATAGAATCCTTGCTGTGAACTGTGGGGGCAAGCCGCTGGGCCGGCTCTCTTCACATCACAGACGCGCAGAAGATTGTTTAATATATTTGGTATTTAGCCCTGGCTGTGTCTGCTGTACGCTGAGCAATGGCTGGGGTGTTTTTGGCAGAAAACGAAACACTGCCTTTATAGAATAAATATTTTTATATCAACCCCTTGGTTCTGTTTTAAGGTGAGTTCTGGCACTTTTCCTGAATAGCACTCATGTCACAAATCCAACACTCACCCATCCCGGGAAGGAAATAGCCACCTCCGGGCAAACACCGAGCTGTCAAGTCCCCACACACAAACATACCAGCGTACATACCTCACCATCCCTGCACACACACACTCATGTGACGGCCTGGGCTGTACAGGGGGTCAGGCTGACTGATCTGTAGGGCCTTCTGGCCTTAAACTCAGCGAATCTGCTTAAACTTTGCCAGCTAGGTGTTGTGTTTCACAAAACTAATAACAGGAGGGTTTGAATCCAGGTTACACTTTTTTTGTGAAACAGACGCGCACATATACACCAGTAGGCTCCTCAGTGGCATGCCTCTACGCACCCCGCCCCCATCCCTGAACAGAAATACAACTCCCATACACACAGCTATTTACACCTCCCCCGCGCTCCACACCCCCACCGTACACCCCCACAGAGGCACATGCACCCCCAGCCCTGCATACACAGGTTCACCCACAAAGATGCACTGATGGACCTTGGCGCACCCCACACGCACGGCTGTACGCACACATTCACTCCCAGAGACATGCCTGCATACAGATGCAACAGCTCCCAGACACAGCCACGGGCCTACACACGCGGCCTCCAGACACACATCGGCACTCACTCACAAGTGCACACACACTATACAGCAAATAGGCACTGCAAAATGCCTAGTGGGTCAGGCATTAAGTCCGTCCCTGGAGGCACTGAAGGATTGTTCACTATATTTCATTCCCTGCAGCCTTGTCCAATGCAGTTTTAAACGTCCCAAGGGAGGGGGCTTGGACTGCCCGTGGGTCCCGTCACCCCAGTGCACAGGAACAATTAAGACAGTCCCTTGCTGGGTGGATTTGTGTTGCACCCAGCCAAATGTACAGTCCCATTGTGAGGGGAAAGCAAAGTCTCTGGGGGACAGCCCCAGTCCAGAAGCAATGTCTGACTCCTGGGGAGAAGCTCCAGGGAGCCTAAAACCGGGAGGTGCAAGGGAGAATATAAATGTCAAAGCACCAAGCCTTGTGCATAAAGAGATACAGGACAATGGGGCAAGGGGAGAGTCTGAGATCTTGAGGGCAGGGGCAGTGTCTCCCTGTATGTGGAGCAGCATACGGCACGACCAGGGGCACTGCCAGGCTACAAGTGGAAATGATGAGCAGACTAAGGCTCCATTCTGCAGTTCTGAAGTCAACAGGAAATCAATGGGAGTTGGACCTTTAAATATATAAAAGTACAGCTTTAGCCAATCTGTGTACTTCCGATCCTCCTATACGGAGCTGACACAGGATATTGCTCAAACAAGACAGCAGGAGGTGGGAGGCAGTGACTACTGGGAGTAAGTTGGTTTGATTTTATCACTAATAGGGATGTATTATTGAGAACTAGCCTTGAGAGAACAGAAGTCAGCACTGGCCACCAATGGCTGACAATCTTTTGTCATATAGCCCGTCTCAGAGACAAAGTCCCTGAACATTGAGCCCTGAAGATCACACTTGAGGTCATGGGCTGAGAGCGGCCATATGCTCACCCACAATTAACCTGGCTGCCCCAGGTTAGCAATAACCCCATGGAGCTCCTAGAGGCCTGGAATAAAGCCCTACAATGTGGACATGGACACTCAGCGCTATGGAGCTTCACTGTCCAAGCATGTTGTTGTTGTTGGACCCCTAAAAACTTTTAAAGATCTGGGCCTCAGTTTCTCTGTGGCGCTGTGGGAATAATAGCCCTGTCCTGCCTCAAGGGGGCGTTGGGAGGAGGAATACACTAAAGACTGGGCAATGCTCAGATCTGATGGGATTAGGGACTGAAGGGAGCGATGGTGGAAAGGGTCACATTTTAGCTCATGGTACAAACTCAAAGGCTCATAGGAAAAACTTTGGATTTTACAAAAAATATATTTTAAAACACAAAGCTCAGAAATCAGGGCAGATCAGCGCCCTGCTTCAGCGCTTTATCCCCATGACTAGCCTCCCTCAGCTACCCGCCCCCGGATGGGCAGGGTTGAAATGTGTCTGGAATAACAGGAATTGGGTGCCCAAAGCAGGGAAGGGCAGAGTGGGGAGTGTGAAGGCCACAGCCGGGGGCTGGTTCTGGTAGGGTGCTGTGAGTGGAACCAGGAGGGAGCTGAGCAGGACTGGATCTGAGGTCATGGGGCTGTGTGCGTGTGTGCCACTCTCTGAGCTGGCACAAGGAGGAAGCCGCTCCCCCCGTGCAAGTTTCAACATGGCCAGATAACGTTAAAGTCACCACAGAGTGACTGAGAGCTTCCTCCTGAGCTCAGACCTGGCCTCTGTGTGTAAAGGGGCCTCTGAATCCAGGGGCAGGACTTCCTCTTATCAGTGGAGAGCTCCTGGACCCTGGAGGCTGGTTAATCCTTGGGAATGAAGAAAATCCCACCTGGGGACTGGGGGAGAGAGTCACAGAATCATAGAAGGGTAGGACTGGAAGGGACCTCAAGAGGTCATCTAGTCCAGTCCCCTGCATTGAGGCAGGACTCAGTATTATTTTAGATCATCCCTGAGAGGTGTTGGTCTAACCTCCTCTTAAAAATCTCCAATGGCGGAGGTTCCACAGCCTTCCTAGGCAAAGTGCTTACTTACCCTGACAGGAAGTTTTTCCTAGTGTCCAACCTAAGTCTCCCTTGCTGCAATGTAAGCCCATTGCTTCTAGTCCTGTCCTCAGAGGTTAAAAAGAACAATTTATCACCCTCCTCCTTGTAACAACCTTTTGTGTATTTTCATGTCCCCCCTCAGCCTTCTCTTCTCCAACCCAATTTTTTCAGGCTTCCCTCACAGCTCACATTTTCTAGCTCTTCCATCACTTGTTGCTCTCCTCTGGACTTTCTCCAACTTCTCCACATCTTTCCTTGCCAGATCCCTGGCAGGCAGAGCCAAACAGGGACCCTTGCAGACCCTAAGTCCTGATTCCCCTTGCCTGGAACCAACTGCAACCTCCCACCTGGCCCCATGGCTCCAACAACAGGGCCTGCGGGCAGGGAGTTGCAGGGCCAGGGCACCCACAGCAGAGCGGGAGTCTCCCACTGACTAGCAGCTGTTGGGAGTCTTGCTTAAGAAGGGGAGGAGGTGACCGAATGAGGAGCAGAGATGGGAACTAGCCTCATCTGCACCCCACTCTGCCATGCAGCGTGCCGGGGAGGGCTGCACTTACGTCGCTGCCCTAGAGCTAATGGCCAGAAAAGTTCAAGTCCACGTTGCATTTCATGCTGGCTGGAACAAATTATCGTCAGCATGTCACTGCAGGACGCAATGACTAGGCAGTGTCAGCCTCTCCCCAGACCTCAGGGGATGCTGCAGGGTGAAAATACATGAGCTTCCACTGTTATGAACAGAGCTCATGAGGACAAAGCCAGTCTGGAGCCCCAGGGCTCAGCAATCAAATATCCCCACAAGTTACAACGTGTTCCATTCTTTTGGTGGAAAAATGACCTTTTCAACTAAACAGAAATTCACCAGAAAAAATCCATTTTCACTGAGAATTTTTGTGGGGGTTGCAGATAAACCAAACCCCCAAACGTGGTGGCAACAGAAATCCAACCTTTTCCAGTTTTCAGGTTTTTTGACCAAATCCCAGTCATTTTCATGGAGCAGTTTCAACAACTGGGGAGAGGTTGAGGGGGGGGTGGAGAATATCATAGAATCATAGAATATCAGAGTTGGAAGGGACCTCAGGAGGTCATCTAGTTCAACCCCCTGCTGAAAGCAGGACCAATCCCCAATTTTTGCCCCAGACCCCTAAATGGCCCCCTCAAGGATTGAACTCACAACCCTGGGTTTAGCAGGCCAATGCTCAAACCACTGAGCTATCCCTCCCCCCTAGGGAAGCCATTTCCTGCAGTTTTTCCTGGGGGAAAAATGTCATTTCCTGCCCAGCCCTAGTGTGTGAGCACCCCGGTGTGAGTCACACCCGCCAAAATCAGATTTATCAGGGGCTCAGCCCTGCACCATCATATCATAGGATCATAGAATATGAGGGTTGGAAGGGACCTCAGGAGGGCATCTATTCCAACCCCCTGCTCAAAGCAGGACCAATCCCCAACTAAATCATCCCAGCCAGGGCTTTGTCGAGCCTGACCTTAGAATCCTCTAAGAAAGGAGATTCCACCACCTCCCTAGGTAATCATAGACCAGCGGTTCTCAAACTTCATTGCATCATGACCCCATTCTGATAACTAAAATTACTACATGACCTCAGGCGGGGGGACTGAAGTCTGAGCCCACCCAAGATCTGCTGCCCCAGGAAGCGGGGCCAAAGCTGAAGCCCAGGCCCCACTGCCCTAGGCAGGGCGCCTGTAACCTAAACCCTGCCGCTCAGTGGGACTCGGGCTTCAGCTTTGACCCTGGGCCCCAACAAGTCTAACACCAGCCCTGGCAACCCCATTAAAATGGAGTCACAACCCACAGTTTGAGAACTGCAGTCATAGACAATGGCAAAACACCCTGCCACAGGGTGGCCTGCCCTTTGGGGTGTGTCTACACAGGAAGCAGTGATTCTCTGAGCCCGGGCTAACAGGCTCAGGCAAGTGGGGCCCAGGCTAAGCCCACCCCCACCCCTTGGCTTTAGAGCCCGGGCTCCGGCTTCAACCCCAGCTGCAGCATCTACACTAGCCCGAGCCCAAGCCCGAGCCTGTTGACCCGGCTCTGAGATTCACTGTATCCTTAAAGGGCCAGGATGGCTGGGGCTGGCCTGCCCCTTTCAATCATATGTGCCTGCACCAGAATTAGCGGCCTCCCATCATAAAGGGGCTAGACTAATTGGGGTCAGGTGAGAGCCTGAAACAGCTGGGCCTAGTAAAAGGGCAAAGAGCCCCACTTGGGGAGGAACCACAGAGAGCAAATTGGGTTCCTGGGGCAGGTTGTGAAGGAGGGTCTGGAAGGACTCCAGGGAAGCAGCCCGGAGCCAGGGCTCTGTCGTAAAGGACAGATTTAAAGGTAGCCCAGAAGGGGCTGGCAACTGAGCCTAGGCGGGCACCTAACAGGGAGAGAAGAAACTTTTGTTTTTTTAGACATTTTTTTTTACCCTGGGAATGGGGTACGTTTTTAGTCAGTGACTTCGCAAGAGACCTGAGCCACATGAACGTCTGGGAGAGACAGAAAATTCCAGCGAGGAGAAATGAAGCCAGGGAGCCCCTGCAGTGCCACGCTTGGCCAGCAGCAGGTGCTGTGGGGCAGGTACCGCTGTGACGCCCCCATTGACACATTCATAGAGGGTCAGGCCTCGCTTGAGCTTTCATCAGACAATAAGCCTGCGAGCAGCTCAGGTGCCAGCCTTGCCACCCGAACCCCTGAAATAACATGGACCCTCTGTTATCATGAACAGTGACCCTGGCCTTCTGCCCATCGAAAATCTTCTTGAAATACACTCGACCTAATTCTGCTTTCATTTACACTGGTACAAATCCAGAGTCACTCCGGTGAGGTCAGTGACGTTACTCCAGATTTATACTAGTGTGAGTGACAGTAGAATCTGACTTTTTTTTGCCTCATGTGGTTCTTTCACAGAGTTCTGTTTTTGAATGGCTTTACGGGAGCTATTTCTGCTGTTGGGATGCAAGACATTTCTTATTAATAGTAAAAATCTCGTTTGTATTTTAGTTCACCCGGGAACTTTAGGAAATGAGGGGTTTGTCGAGGTTTGGAGGAAGCGGATGTGGATTCAGGGTGGAGAGAGAAAGCGATGCAGTAATTGGAGGTGAGTGTGGAGAAAGCCCCTTCTTCAGCAAGCATGGCGAGGTCACGGTCCCATGAGTAAGGGGTGGAATAAATCAGTAAATGGAGTGTCACTCTGGATTAAGAGTGGAGTCAAGGCAAGTGCATATCAGTGTGTCAGTGAAGGGGGAGTATCAGAGAAGTATGAGATGGGAGTTGTTAGTGTGTGTCGCTCTGGGGGGCTGATGTAATTTTATCACTTTCAAAGCATTTTAGAAGGGTGGGCAGCATCACCCCCATTTTACAGATGGGGAAACCGAGGCAGAGAGCAGGGAAGTGACATGTGCAAGATGAACTGGTCAGAAATAGAGCCAAGGTTGCTCACCACCAGTATTCATCTCCCATCCCTGGACAACACGCACTCATCTCAGCTGCTCTGCAGGAGGGGGTGAGCAAATCCCTAGCTGTGTCTCTCCGGGTGTACGCAGCGAGGGACCGCAAGGGAGGGCTGAGGTGTGTCCAAGGCATTAAGGCGTATGCAGGGCTGAGTGGATCCATGCAGCATGTATATGTGCGTGCCTACATGCGCTGGCTCTGTGCCCAGAAACAACAGGCCACAGCTGATAGAAGTGGCAAGTGGAACAAGCCTCCTTCTCCAGGGCATTTAAACAACCTGGTTCCTATCCAGCTTCAGGGCTCTGTAAAGTGTCTCTACAGGAAGGGAAAATACTCAGTTCAGCTCCTTGGGGCAGCGGCTGTGTCTCCCTTGGGCAGGCTGGGTAACTCCCCTGCTCCCGGGGAGATTCCCCACACACACACACAGGTCTTCCCCAACTCTGGACTCCCCACCTTACCCTCTACAAGAGGAAACAGTCCTGCCCTTCCCCCGCTCCCCCCCCCACTGAGCTCATTCCCTCACTGCAGTCTCTGCAAACCTGGTGCTGTCCTCAGCTCAGGGTAAGAGATTTAACCCTTTGTCCTCCCAGTTTATGGGGGGAACTATATGCCCCATCACTATTCTTGTTTCCTGCATGTACATAATGGGCAGCTGGGTGTGTGCGTTGTAGATAGGGCATGCAGAGGTGGATGCTCTGGATGTAGATGTGCGTGAGGGTTAGGTCTGAGCTGTGAACTGCAAACAGGGCCAAATTATCCCCTGACTCTGGTGGTGCTGAGCTGGTAGGGTTTGTTCCAGATCCTCTCCTAGTGAGACAGGCAGGCACAGTGGTCAGATTATGTTTCTAGGCCTGGAGATCCTTCCAGTCGGGAATTACATTAAGGAAAAAACCAGGGTGTTTTTCTACAAAACATTTTATTTTCCAAAATCATCACTCTACCCAATCCCTGGTCGTCGCCTAATATTACAGCACAAAGAACCCAACACATTCAACAGCCTGGCGTGTTTTTGTATCAGTCCCTGCGATGCACGGGGAGTCATGTGACCCACCTGCATGCATTCCATAAATAATATAATGAGCAATACAACGAATGTGGTCCCAGCTGCATGTCTTATATAGCTTCACATGATATGTTAAAAGTCCAGCGTTTGTCAGTTGTTTGAAAAGTGGGTTGGTAGCAGCATCCTGGCGTGTGTCAGCAGAAGCGAGGTGAGATCCTTCCGGGGCCCTTTGAACTCTGTCCTTAGGTGACCAGGTCTCGGGGTCAGGAATCACCTGTTTGTCCCATGTGACAGCACCTTGCACAATGGGGCTGTGAAGTGCTACCGTAATACATGTAATAAATAGGAATAATTCTCTGTCCCCAGCTCTGCTCAGTTCAGATCCAGGTGGGTCACATAGGCTTGGACCCAGGAGTTGCTAGGGTTGGCACAGAGGGCCCGGCCTTTCTTCGTAATAAACCTGTGGGACAGGAAGGAGATGGGTTAGAGTGAGAGAAACGTTGTGTCTCTCCCCCACCCTCCCGGGTCGCCCCACTTCCAGAGCTCAGTGCAGCCAGTCAGTTCTGTCCTGTCCCTGAAGGATCCTCCACCAGAACCTGATGCTGGTCTGGGCCACCTGGCCTGCCCCTCTTCCCATTCAGCTGCCTGTTCTACATATTAAAGCCTTCTGTGGGCTGCCCTCCCCCAGCCTCACTTCCTGCCCCACCTCCACACCTCATTACCCCCAGGGGTGAGCAGGTCCCACCCCAGGACCCTAGAGGAGCCAGGGGGAATCCCTTCTAGGTGGTCTTTTCTTCAGGCTGCGAATACTTGGCTCTCAGAGTCTGTGCTGGTGCAGTCGGCTCTCTAGTCATTGACCTCAGGCCTTTGACACCTGAATTTGCCTCATGCTAGCAACCAGAAGCAGCAGCCAGACACCAAGGTACGTCTACACTGGAATAAAACACCCATGGCTGGCCTGGGTCAGCTGACTCAGGCTCAGGTTGTGGGGCTAAACATTGCCATGTAGACATTCAGGCTTGGGCTGAAACCCAGGCTCTGGGATCCTCCCGCCTTGCAGAATCCCAGAGCTCGGGCTCTACCCCGAGCCTGAATGTCATACACCGCAAGCTGGCAATTTTACCAGCCCCACAGCTGAGACCCGCAAACTCAAGTCAGCTGACGCGGACCAGCCGCGGGTGTTTAACTGCCGTGTAGACGTAGAGCAGGGGTTCTCAGGCTTAACTGCACTGCGACCCCTTCTCACAACAAAAATTATTACATGACCCTGGAGGGACCGAAGCCTGAGCCTGCCCTAATCCCGCCAAAGACCGAGCCCCACTGCGCTGGATGGGGGTCGGGGGGTCAAAGCCAAACCCCAAGGACTTCAACCTGAGGCAGGGGGCCTGTAACCTGACCCCTGCCACCCAGGGCTGAAGCCCTTGGACTTCGGTCCTGGGTAGTGAGGCTCAGGCTTTGGCCCCAGGCCCCAGCAAGTCTAAGCCAACCCTGGCCACCCCATTAAAATAGGATCACAACCCACTTTGGGATCCCGACCCAGTCTGAGAACTGCTGACATAGAGCAAACTATTCCATTGCAGTGCTTGAATACACTGTAATGCTTGCAACACGAGCATGTATTGAAGCAGAAGCTGTCTTTGCACATCGGCTCACTGCCTGTCTCCGGCGTCGGGAGTTTGCACTTACACTATAGCAGGTAAGGAGCACTTGCTGCTGGTGTCATAGTAATCCACCACCATGCTGCGCGGGATCTGGCGGGCCGTGTGGGAGAAGCAGCAGGAGATGGGCATGTCCGATCCCACTGAAAGATGGAAACAGACAGCGTGAGCGTGCCTTGAATTCCATGCAAGGGAAAATAACACCTGTTATCAGGGGAAGGGTTCCTCCCCCCCGTCTCCCATCCAAAGAGCAATAAATAGGCTTCCTTCAGAAATGGACACTTTCAGAGAGAGAAGCTGGACTCACGTGGGGCAGAGGAGGCCAGGGAGCAGAAGGCAGCGCTGGTGAGAACGGCGAGGGCAGCCACGCAGATCTTCATGTTGCTGTGGAGAGAGGCTGAGCGGAGCTGGGCCAGGGACGACGGCACACACCAGCTGCGACGCTGAGAGGCTAGTCTCCTCTCCCTTTATAGGGAATTCCAGAGGCAGAGAGACAAAGCGAAGCAGAATGGAATTTCCAGAGCGGATGTCACAGCATGAGCTGCATGAGTTTGCAGCCAAACCTCAGGAATTAATAACAAGTGAGCATGCCAAGCTCTTACTCAGCGCGTTTATTTCATACCATCAGGCCCCAAGGAAAACAGAACGGTGCCTGTAAGTCACATGGGGTGGGGAGGATTTATCCATTGGGACAAAGAGAGGGACTTTTCCCTGGCCATGCAAGTTGTGCAAGTCTGGACAAATAGGAGGCATCTGGGATATACTGCTTCTCTCATGAGCCAGAGCGTCGTATGAATGAGAGATTAAGAGCGGGTGGGGGAAGAGGTGCCCTAGGTGTGCCATCTGCAGATCCCTCCGCCCTAGGACGATCCTGCCAGAGCTGGCTTCTCAGGATCTAGGGCCACTCTGCCAAGCTGCCGGAACACAGTCGTGGACGGGGTTTTGTTCTTCATACGACACTCAATGGCTTTGTTTTGATTCAGTGTCTGTAGTCACTGGAGTCAGGCAAGCAGGATTTAGTCCCGGATGCAAGATCAGAGTGTTGGCAAGTAAAATCAGATGTTAATCCACGGGGGAGTGTGTGTTACAGGTCCCTGTCTGCCAATCTGCAGAGGATGGGAGTTGTGACACACACCCCCCATTACCGTGTGTGGGTTTGTTAGCTCAAGCTGTAGCAGTATGTGCTTTTAGCTCTGGAGGTCCCCAGGTCAGCCCTCGGTGTGTTGAAGATGGCAGCTGTCACACAGGTGAGAAACCCTTAACCACATTTAATACGCTAGGAGGGAGAGACAGATTCACCCCCCTGCCCTTTGGTATCCATTCCAACAGGAGGTCATTCCAGCCAAGAAGAAATTGGTGACACAGGCTTCGTGGGGCTGTAGCTACGTCGGATGATATGTTAGAAACACTGGACTATGGTCTGATCTGTTAGACAAGGGGTGGCCAACCTGTGCCTCCGGAGCTGCATGCGGAGGTTAATATGCGGCTCCTTGTACAGGCTCCGACTCCAAGGCTGGAGCGACAGGCACCAACTTTCCAGTGTGCTGGGGGGGGCGGGGGGCTCACGGCTCTGCCCCTGGCTCTGCCACAGGCCCTGCCCCCACTCCACCCCTTCCAGCCCCCTCCCCTGAGCCTGCCGTGCCCTCGCTTTTCCCCCCTCCTCCCCCAGAGCCTCCTGCACACATGAAACAGCTGATTGCTGGGGGAGCAGGGAGGGAGGAGTTGGTGCTGGTTGGTGGGGGCTGCCGGCAGGCGGGGGGCGCTGCGGGGGGGGGGGCTGCTGACATATTGCTATGGCTCTTTGGCCATGTACATTGGTAAATTCTGGCTCCTTCTCAGACTCAGGTTGGCCACCCCTGTACTAGAGCAATTCCTGTGTTGCTAATATATCAATATATCAATCAGACCCAGCCAATCTCCTGCCTTCAACAGCGGCCAGTACCAGCTGCTTCAGAAAGTGCAAGAAATCCACAGTGGAAGGTAAGGAGATAATCTGCCCCCAGCTACAGATTGGTTTGTGCCTTGAAGCAGGAGGGGTTAGATCCCTTCCAAACTCATGGACTCCAAGGCCGGAAGGGACCACTGTGATCATCTAGTCTGACCTCATGTAGAGCACAGGCCAGAGATCTGCCCCTAAATAATTCCTGGAACAGCGCTTATAGAAAATCATCCCCATCTTGATTTAAAAATTGTCAGTGCTGGAGACTCCACCACGACCCTTGGTCAATTGTTCTAATGATTAATTACTCTCACCATTAAAATGTATACCTTATTTCCAGTTGGAATATGTCTAGCTTCAACTTCCAGCCATTGGACAGTGTTAGACCTCTCTCTACTGGATTGAACAGCCATTATTAAATATTGGTTCCCCAGGTAGTTACAGACTGTGATCAGGTCACCCCTTAACCGTCTCTTTTTGTTAAAGTGAAGAGATTGAACTCCTTGAATCTCTCACTATAAGGCAGGTTTTCTAATCCTTTAATCATTCTCATGGGTCTTCTCTGATCCCTCTCCAATTTATCAGCATCCTTCTTGAATTGTGGGCACCAGAACTGGGCACAGTATGCCTGCAGTGGTCACACCAGTGCCGAATACAGAGGTAAAACAACCTCTGTACTGCTACTTGAGAGTCCCCTGTTTATGCATCCCAGGACCACATTCGCTCTTTTCGACACTCACACTCTGCTGATTATCCACCATGACCTCCAAATCTTTTTCAGAGTCACTGCTTCCCAGGATAGAGTCTCCCACCCTGTAAGGATGCCCTGCATTCTTTGTTCCTAGATGTGCACATTTACATTTGCTATATTAAAACACACATTGTTTGCTTGCACCCAATTTAGCAAGCGATCCAGATAGCTCTGAATCAGTGACCTGTATTCTTCATTATTTACCACTCCCCCAATTTTTGTGTCATCTGCAAACCTTCAGTGATGATTTTATATTTTCCTCCAGGTCACTGATAAAAATGTTAAATAGCACAGGGCCAAGAACTGATCCCTGCAGGGCCCCACTGGAAACAGGCCTGTTTGACAGTTTCATTTTGAGCCCTATCAGTTAGCCAGTTTTTACTCGATTTAATGTGTGCCGTGTTAATTTTATATTCTAGTTTTTTAATCAAAATGTCATACAGTACCAAGTCAAATGCCTTACAGAAATCTAAGTATATTATGGCAACACTCTTACCTTTATCTACTAAACTTCTAATCACATCAAAAAAAGATATCAGATTAGTTTGACAGCATCTATTTTCAGTAAATCCATGTTAATTTTCACTACTTACATTACCCTCTTTTAGTCATCCTGTTTACAGAGGTTCTGGAACAATTTTTATAGGGGGGTGCTGAGAGCCATTGAACCAAGCTGTATATCCTGTATATAATGGAAACTACCCCCAGCACCCCTAGTTCCAGCACCTATGCCTGTTTACGCTTTTTAAAAATTGGTACAACATTCGCTTTCTTCCAGTCTTCTGGACCTTCCCCAGTGCTCCAAGACTTACTGAAAATCAACATTAATGGTCCAGTGAGCTCCTCTGCCAGCTCTTTTACAACTCTTGAATGAAAGTTATCTGGATCTGCTGATTTAAAATGTCTGACTTTTGTTTGTTTCTTTCCTATTTATTGTTATAACTCCAGATATTGGTGTTTGGCATCATGTTCCTGGATGGTCGCTGCAATCTACAAGCCATACTCCAAGGAGCTAAGGGAGAAAAGGGTCAAGTTCTATCTGGACAAAGCCAATGTTAGACCAATCGAAACAAAGGGTTTTGGTCACGCTCCCTCAGCTGACAATATAAAGCTCAAGCCTGCAAAAGTAGCAGCAGTTGCTGAAATGAGGTCACTAGAGAATGATGCTAAGCTGGAGAAGTCATCAGGATGGGGATTTACCTTGCCAGGTTTGTACCATGCCTTTCCGAAGTCTTGGCATGACTAAAAGATCGCCTAAAGAAAGACTCAGTGTTCCACTGGGTTGCCCAGTGAGATTCTGTCTTCACCAGAGTGAACCATCTCATCTCCAGTGCAAGCTCGTTTGCACGCTGTGGTATAAATGAAGAAGTGGATGCATCTGTGGAAGTAGATAAAGGGAATTTGGATGCAGGCCTCTATATTGAGCAGGAGTCAGGCTAACTCTAGCTTTAATAACCCGAGATTTGTAGAAGCAGGGATAGTGCGAAGCGAGTGGAAAACAATTGTGAAAGAGGCGGTGTGACCTTGTATGAGATAAGAAGAGAATGCCGACGACAAGAGAAATGGTAAGAAAAATAAGAGATCATGAAGGAATATGTATAACCAATATGCAGCTGTTGCTTATTATTGTCTGTAATAAAGGTATAAATACTTGCTCTAATTGTTTATCTTGTAGAGACCTGCCTAGGTGGGGGAAACCCTGTGTCCTAGGGCACTCTCTCCCTCTGTGCAATTGCTTGAGATAATAAAGTGTATCGGACTTGCTGCACTCAACCTGAGAGCGAGACCTGTGTTTTTCTCCGACACATCTAAATGAGGCCTTGGGGATTCCATACATCCAAGGAAATAAATTGTGCACAGCTCAAAAAGGAGAGCCCTGCCCATTGTCTGGCTATGGGTTACGCTTACAGCCCATATGTGCATGGGAGAAACCTGACCTCTTTGCAGACAGTCATAACAAAACTCCTTGCTGGAGCACCACCAAGGCGACAAAGAAAGAAGCTGTGGCTGCAGAAATACAATACGGTGGTTAAACACAGGCTAGATGACAGTTTTATTCAACAGGGGCCTTACAGTGCCTTTGACCAAAGCGTATGGCCCAGGGAGAAACCAGAAGATGGTGATAATCCTTCCGGTATGCTATCCATGTTAGCTATGTTGTAAAACAGCTTGATTAATGCAATTCAACCCTGAACAACCAGGTTCTGAAATATTTAGTAGAGGAGGGGGAAATGGAATTCATATTACAAATGAATTTGATCTGATTTCTTTTTCTTTCCTTTCAGAAAGGATGTGACATTATTAGTGATATTGCAGATGGTTTTGCCTAATTGTGTGTATCAGCATAAACCAGTTAGCGCTTGGAGAAATGCTTATTGTCAACTCCGGTGCAGTTCTCTTTAGGATCTTAGCATATCACCAGTAAAGTTGGTACCCTTCCTGTATCCCTCTGAGGCCTGGTCTACCACTAAAGATTAGATCCACCTCGCTGTGTTGCTCAGGACTGTGAAAAATTTCGCACTCTGAGTGCCCAAGTTAGGTCAACCCAACCCTAGTGTAGACTCAGCTCGATGGATAGAAAAATTCCTCCATCAATCTGTTACCTCCTCTCAGAGAGGTGGATTAACTACACCGGCAGAACAAAACCTTCAGCTGATGTCGGAAGCAGCGTAGTTGCAATGCTGCAACTGGGCCACGGTCGTGCTTGCAGTATAGACATGGTGAGACTCAAAATCGTTCTTCTAGGTGTAGCTGTTGCCTCTGGGCCCCGATGTGTATCATTATTAATAATGATTCTCAGCTCTTCTATAGCACCCTTCATCAGTCGGGCTCAAAGTGCTTTACAAAGGAAATAAGTATTGTTATCTGGGGAAACTGAGGCACAGGGCGATGAAGGGACTAGCTCAAGGTCACCCAGCAGGGCTGTGGCCAAGCCAGGAATAGAATCATAAAACTATAAGGATGGAAGGGACCTCAAGAGGTCACCTAGGACCAGGTATCCCGAGACCATCCCTGACAGGTGTTTGTCTAACCTGTTCTTAAAAACCTCCAGTGACAGGAATTCCACAACCTCCCTTGGAAGCCTCCCAGAGCTTCACGACCCTGAGGGTTAGAAAGGATTTTTCCCCCAATATCTAATGCAGATCTCCCTTGCTGATGATTAAGCTCGTTGCCTCTTGTGCTACCCTCTGTAGACATGGAGAATAGTTGATCACTGTCCTCTTTGTAACAGTCCTTCACGCATCTGAAGACTGTTACAAGTTCCCCCTCCGGCTCCTTTTTGTGAGACTAGACGTGTCCAGCTTTTTTTAACCTTTCCTCACAGGGCAAGTTTTCTAAACCTTTTATTATTTTGGTTAATCTCCTGTGGACTCTGTCCAGTTTGTCCACATCTTTCTTAAAGTGTAGTGCCCAAAACCGGACCCAGTGCTCCAGCTGAGGCCTCACCAATGCCAAGCAGAGTGGGTCAATTACCTCCCGTGTCTAAGCCCTGGTCTACACTAGGACTTTAGGTCGAATTTAGCAACGTTAAATCGATTTAAACCTGCACCCGTCCACACAGTGAAGCCCTTTATTTCGACTTAAAGGGCTCTTAAAATCGATTTCCTTACTCCACCCCTGACAAGTGGATTAGCGCTTAAATCGACATTCCCAGCTCGAATTTGGGGTACTGTGGACACAATTCGATGGTATTGGCCTCCGGGAGCTATCCCAGAGTGCTCCATTCTGACCGCTCTGGACAGCACTCTCAACTCAGATGCACTGGCCAGGTAGACAGGAAAAGAACCGCGAACTTTTGAATCTCATTTCCTGTTTGGCCACCGTGGCAAGCTGCAGGTGACCATGCAGAGCTCATCAGCACAGGTGACCATGATGGAGTCCCAGAATCGCAAAAGAGCTCCAGCATGGACCGAACGGGAGGTACGGGATCTGATCGCTGTTTGGGGAGAGGAATCCGTGCTATCAGAACTCCGTTCCAGTTTTCGAAATGCCAAAACCTTTGTGAAAATCTCCCAGGGCATGAAGGACAGAGGCCATAACAGGGACCCGAAGCAGTGCCGCGTGAAACTGAAGGAGCTGAGGCAAGCCTACCAGAAAACCAGAGAGGCGAACAGCCGCTCTGGGTCAGAGCCCCAAACATGCCGCTTCTATGATGAGCTGCATGCCATTTTAGGGGGTTCAGCCACCACTACCCCAGCCGTGTTGTTTGACTCCTTCAATGGAGATGGAGGCAATACGGAAGCAGGTTTTGGGGACGAAGAAGATGAGGAGGAGGAGGAGGTTGTAGATAGCTCACAGCAAGGAAGCGGAGAAACCGGTTTTCCCGACAGCCAGGAACTGTTTCTCACCCTAGACCTGGAGCCAGTACCCCCCGAACCCACCCAAGGCTGCCTCCTGGACCCAGCAGGCGGAGAAGGGACCTCTGGTGAGTGTACCTTTTAAAATGCTATACATGGTTTAAAAGCAAGCATGTGAAAGGATTACTTTGCCCTGGCATTTGTGGTTCTCCTAGATGTAGTCCTAAAGCCTTTGCAAAAGGTTTCTGGGGAGGGCAGCCTTATTTCGTCCTTCATGGTAGGACACTTTTATCACTCCAGGCCAGTAACACATACTCGGGAATCACTGTAGAACAAAGCATTGCAGTGTATGTTTGCTGGCATTCAACCAAAATCCGTTCTTTCTCTCTCTGTGTTATCCTCAGGAGAGTGAGATATAATTCATGGTCACCTGGTTGAAATAGGGTGCTTTTCTTCAGGGACACTCAGTATAGCCCATTCCTGCTGGGCTGTTTGCCTGTGGCTGAACAGAAATGTTCCCCGCTGTTAGCCACAGGGAGGGGGGAAGGTTGAGGGGGTAGTCACGCGGTGGGAGGAGGCAAAATGCGACCTTGTAACGAAAGCACATGTGCTATGTATGTAATGTTAACAGCAAGGTTTACCCTGAAAGACTGTAGCGACTGTTTTATAAAATGTGTCTTTTTAAATACCGCTGTCCCTTTTTTTTTCTCCACCAGCTGCATGTGTTTCAATGATCACAGGATCTTCTCCTTCCCAGAGGCTAGTGAAGCTTAGAAAGAAAAAAAAACGCACTCGCGATGAAATGTTCTCCGAGCTCATGCTGTCCTCCCACACTGACAGAGCACAGACGAATGCGTGGAGGCAAATAATGTCAGAGTGCAGGAAAGCACAAAATGACCGGGAGGAGAGGTGGAGGGCTGAAGAGAGTAAGTGGCGGGCTGAAGAGAGTAAGTGGCAGGCTGAAGACAGGGCTGAAGCTCAAATGTGGCGGCAGCGTGATGAGAGGAGGCAGGATTCAATGCTGAGGCTGCTGCAGGACCAAACCAGAATGCTCCAGTGTATGGTTGAGCTGCAGCAAAGGCAGCTGGAGCACAGACTGCCACTGCTGCCCCTCTGTAACCAACCGTCCTCCTCCCCAAGTTCCATAGCCTCCACACCCAGACGCCCAAGAACGCGGTGGGGGGGCCTCCGGCCAACCAGCCACTCCACAACAGAGGATTGCCCAAAAAAAAGAAGGCTGTCATTCAATAAATTTTAAAGTTGTAAACTTTTAAAGTGCTGTGCTTAAAGTGCTGTGTGGCATTTTCCTTCCCTCCTCCACCACCCCTCCTGGGATACCTTGGTAGTCATCTCCCTATTTGTGTGGTGAATGAATAACGAATGCATGACTGTGAAGCAGCAATGACTTTATTGCCTCTGCAAGCGGTGATTAAAGGGAGGAGGGGAGGGTGGTTAGCTTACAGGGAAGTAGAGTGAACCAAGGGGCGGGGGGTTTCATCAAGGAGAAACAAACAGAACTTTCACACTATAGCCTGGCCAGTCATGAAACTGGTTTTCAAAGCTTCTCTGATGCGTACCGCGCCCTCCTGAGCTCTTCTAACCGCCCTGGTGTCTGGCTGCGCGTAACCAGCAGCTAGGCGATTTGCCTCAGCCTCCCACCCCACCATAAACGTCTCCCCCTTACTCTCACAGATATTGTGGAGCACACAGCAAGCAGTAATAACAGTGGGAATATTGGTTTCGCTGAGGTCTAAGCGAGTCAGTAAACTGCGCCAGCGTGCCTTTAAACGTCCAAATGCACATTCTACCACCATTCTGCACTTGCTCAGCCTGTAGTTGAACAGCTCCTGACTACTGTCCAGGCTGCCTGTGTACGGCTTCATGAGCCATGGCATTAAGGGGTAGGCTGGGTCTCCAAGGATAACTATAGGCATTTCAACATCCCCAACAGTTATTTTCTGGTCTGGGAAGAAAGTCCCTTCCTGCAGCTTTTGAAACAGACCAGAGTTCCTGAAGATGCGAGCGTCATGCACCTTTCCCGGCCATCCCACGTTGATGTTGGTGAAACGTCCCTTGTGATCCACCAGAGCTTGCAGCACTATCGAAAAGTACCCCTTGCGGTTTATGTACTCGCCGGCTTGGTGCTCTGGTGCCAAGATAGGGATATGGGTTCTGTCTATGGCCCCACCACAGTTAGGGAATCCCATTGCAGCAAAGCCATCCACTATGACCTGCACATTTCCCAGGGTCACTACCCTTGATATCAGCAGATCTTTGATTGCGTGAGCTACTTGCATCACAGCAGCCCCCACAGTAGATTTGCCCACTCCAAATTGATTCCCAACTGACCGGTAGCTGTCTGGCGTTGCAAGCTTCCACAGGGCTATCGCCACTCGCTTCTCAACTGTGAGGGCTGCTCTCATCCTGGTATTCATGCGCTTCAGGGCAGGGGAAAGCAAGTCACAAAGTTCCATGAAAGTGCCCTTACGCATGCGAAAGTTTCGCAGCCACTGGGAATCGTCCCAGACCTGCAACACTATGCAGTCCCACCAGTCTGTGCTTGTTTCCCGAGCCCAGAATCGGCGTTCCACAGCATGAACCTGCCCCATTAGCACCATGATGCATGCATTGGCAGGGCCCATGCTTTCAGAGAAATCTGTGTCCATGTCCTGATCACTCACGGGACCGCGCTGACGTCGCCTCCTCGCCCGGTATCGCGTTGCCATGTTCTGGTGCTGCATATACTGCTGGATAATGCGTGTGGTGGTTGATGTGCTCCTAATTGCCAAAATGAGCTCAGCGGCCTCCATGCTTGCCTTGGTATGGCGTCCGCACAGAAAAAAGGCGCGGAACGATTGTCTGCCGTTGCTCTGACGGAGGGAGGGACGACTGACGACACGGCTTACAGGGTTGGCTTCAGGGAGCTAAAATCAACAAAGGGTGTGCCTGTACATCAAGGAGTATTTCAGGCAGGACTGCACGGAGGGTTCCAATAAGAAATGGTGCACCAAAGTTATCGTTGTTATTGGAACAAGGAGGTTAGCCTGGCCTCTGATTGATACATGGCTAGATTAACCTCGCTGCGCCTTCTCTGTGACTGACTGCAGTGTGATCTAGACAGGGGAGGAGGAAAATGAGTACAAAACAAATCTGGTCTATTTCTTGTTCTGACCCACTCCATCTATCCTTTACATCTTTGGCTGGCAGCAGACAAAAAAGGCGCGAAATGATTGTCTGCCCTTGCTTTCACGGGGGGAGGGAGGGTGGGAACGGGTTCCTGACAATATGTACCCAGAACCACCCGCGACAATGTTTTAGCCCCATCAGGCATTGGGATATCAACCCAGAATTCCAATGGGCAGCAGAGACTGTGGGAACTGTGGGTAGCTACCCACAGTGCAACGCTCCGGAAGTCGATGCTTGCCTCGGTACTGTGGAAGCGCTCCGCCGAGTTAATGCACTTAATGCACTTAGAGCATTTTCTGTGGGGACACACACACTCGAATATATAAAACCGATTTCAAAAAAACCGACTTCTATAAATTCGACCTAATTTCGTAGTGTAGACATACCCTTAGGTATGACACTCCTGTTCATACACGCCGGAATATTTGCCTTTTTCCGACAGCATCACATTGTTTGCTCCGGTTCAATTTGTGATCCACTGTAACCTCCAGATCCTTTTCAGCCATGCTATGGCCTAGCCAGTTATTCCCCATTTTGTAGTTGTGCATTCGCTTTTTTTTTTTTCCAAACAAAGTGTAGCACTTTGCATTTGCCTTTACTGAATTTCATTTTGTTACATTGGAGAGCTGCTCTGAAATAGTCAAGGTTGTTTTGAATTCTAATCCAGTCCTTGCAATCTTCTCCCCATGTAGGTACTGATATCCCATGATCAAGTCTCCCCTTAACCTTCTCTTATTCCTGGGTTGAAGGGGCACTTTATAACTTTATAACTGAGGCAGGGTTGTTTGGGGGGATGAGAGAATAGAAAGGAAAAGTGAGAAATTATTTAAAAGGGCAAGTGTGTATTGAGGGTGTGGACAAATTGGAGAGAGTCCAGCAGAGGGCAACGAAAATGGTTAGGGGGCTAGGGCACATGACTTACAAGGAGAGGCTAAGGGAACTGGGGTTATTTAGTCCGCAGAAGAGAAGAGTGAGGGGGGATTTGATAGCAGCGTTCAGCTACCTGAAGGGGGGTTCCAAAGAGGATGGAGCTCGGCTGTTCTCAGTGGTAGCAGATGACAGAACAAGGAGTAATGGTCTCAAGTTGCAGTGGGGGAGGTTTAGGTTGGATATTAGGAAACATTATTTCACTAGGAGGGTGGTGAAGCACTGGAATGGGTTCCCTAGGGAGGTGGTGGAAACTCCATCTTGAGAGGTTTTTAAGGCCCAGCTTGACAAAGCCCTGGCTGGGATGATTTAGTTGGGGTTGGTCCTGCTTTGAGCAGGGGGTTGGACGAGATGACCTCCTGAGGTCTCTTCTATGATTCAATCAGGATTTAATGGGGGGGTTGAGTGTTAATCCCTTAAAATAGGGTGCATTGTGGTATTATTGGTTTTGCTCAGAGGAATGTTTAGTTGGCATGGAGGGGAATAGGTGTCTCCTGGAGGAATGGATTGTGTCTTTTGCTCTTTACACACAAATAATGCGAAGAAACCACACCGGCATCATTGGGTCCCAAATAGCCACCAAACGCATCAGGCCTAGCTACGTGTACTTGGCTGCTCTGGCTAGGCTGGGGCAGCTTCTAAAACACAGTGTGCACCACTGCAGGGCTCAAACGCTATTTAAAGGGATACTACCCTATTCCTCTGCACTACTGCAGGGCTTAGAGATTTGTTCCTATAAGTTTTCTGTCCTTCCTTATGACCCCACCCAGGGCTGAGTCTAGGGGTGAGCGAGCAGGTCGGTCACCCAGGTGGGCACCTTACCAGGGGGCAAGGGACTCTTGTTGTTCTACTGTGATTGGCCAGCCATTTTTGCTTCACTTGGCCGATGGTGGGCTTGTTTGGCTGGCTGGTTTTTTACGGCCGTTCCTGTCCCCAGCCAGTGGGTATGGACTAGCTAGCGTGGCCTCAGTGATGGGAAAGGGCTCAGGTTATGTGAGGCTCAGAGCTCGAGGGACATGCTCTGTGAGATGCTTGGCAGCCCTGTGGTCTGTCCTGAACCAGGGGTTTGAGGTCGGTTAATGGTGGGAAGCTCCAGGCTGTTTCTCACTCAGATTTCAGGTTTAATACTTTGTCAGGTTCCAGCTCGAGGACTCATCTCAGGCTCCGAGGGACTTGTCAGAACTGTCTCACAGCTGAGCAGGATGTGGTGAGGTGTGCCTGCAATACACGGAGCCCTCTGGCTCCCTGGCCCCCTCTCAGGGTGTGATAGAGCAGGAAATGCAGGTTCCCACCTGGTGACAGCAGAGTCTTCCATTGGCTGCAGCCTCCTGCTAGCAATGGTCTGGTGCCCATCCTGCACCTGTGGTATCCCAGCGCCTTTGCTATCACTGACCAGGAGGTGATGCGAGCTCTCTGCAGAGCCTGGCGGCTGGGGTCACCAGGGTCACCCTGAGCAGCCCCATTCTTCAGACTGCAAGATCCCAGAGGGGATGCGGGTGCACCAGTTGCAGGGCCTCCAGCCTGGTGCATGCTGAGCAGGAGAAGTATTAGACCTCTAGGCTGCAACACCCTTGGGATGTGCAGGGCCCATGGCTCCCGGTGCCTTTCCCTTGGTGCCTGGACAGTGGGGTCCCTCTGCTTTCCAAGTGTCTGTGCAGACAGATCTGAAGTGGACAGTTACAGCTCAGTCTGGACAATAAGCCCTTTGAGGGGAGTGAAAACATTCATGAGAGCCAAGGCTGAGAGCTGGAGTCAGGCACGGGGTGAGCTGGGCTCCATCCGCTTCAGAGAGAACAACAACAGCAAAGCAGCTTGACTTACAAGCTGCTCCAGAGATGGGAAACATGTCGCAGCCTGAACCAAACTAGCCACCCACAGCTGGCCTGGCTCTGCTTTTAGGTGTCTGCTACCAGGAAGCTCCCCCAGTGCTGCGGGAGACTCACCCTGCACAAGGCTCCCATGACCCCCTTGGGATTTCCTGGGCCAGCCCCGCCTGCACGGGGCAGCCGGCCCAGTTCCAGCCCTCAGTAGCCAGCTTTGCCAAGGTGAGCTCGCAGAGTGAAAGAACAGCCCTGGGGTTATGGGGCTAGCCTGGGACTTGGGGAACCTGGGCTCAGTTTCCTGTTCTTCCACATTCTGTGTGACCTTGGGCAAGACACTTGGCCTTCCTATGCCTCAGTCCCATCTGTATAATGGGGATAACGGCACTGAGCTGCCTCATGGGGTGGGTGGGGGGTGACAATACACTGACAATTGTGAGGCACTCCAATGGGGGCAGGTAAGTACCTAGATGGATAGTCTGAATGGAACAACCATGGGATCTGGGGTTGTCATAAGGGGCCGTTGCCAGCTGGTGTGAGCTGACTTGACTGGGGCATGTAAAAGCCATTTAAAGCCACCTTTGTCTTGTCCTGAGTGGGACTAAGCTGGATCTGAGGATCAAACCTTATAATAGCATCTCCTCAGCTCTCTGGCCCTCACTAGGACGCTGAGGGTCACAGTCTCCAAGACTGTGGGACAAGACGTTTCCTGGCTGGAAAGTTCCAACCTAGGAGCACTGACTCTGGCTGTGATTCTGTGGCCCCTTTACACACCTGGGGGATGTTCTGGAGCCAGGAGAAACCTCCCAGCCTCTCCAGGGTGACTTTGACCCACTTTGAGTACGGCCACACCAAACGCCACGGAAGCAAATGTGCCGTCTTCCCTCTCAGAGGCCGGAGAGGGCCAACCCCACCCCCCCCCACACACACACACACACGCACACCCGCCCAGCTCACATCCTGCTGCACTCAGCTCATTTGTGCTGCTCTTGTTCACACCCGCACAGCATCATAACACAGTCCGAGTGTCGGTGCGTGGTTTTCACACTCCTCTGCGCTCTCTGGCACAGACACGGTTGTGACCTACAAAGGCGAAGGAAATCAAGTTGTGTATCCCCTCCCCCCACCTCTTTGCTTCTTCACAATCACAACCAGGGGTGATCAGGCATCTGTGAGGTGGAGAATCTGGGACACAGGAAGAGTTGAGGGTTGGACGTGAAAGGGAGAACACAGCCATCCTGCAATCTCCTCCATGGTGAGCAATGAACAGTGCAAGCACTCTTAGACAATTGGTCCTTTATCAGATTTCTTATAAACGGCGTCACGCAAGGGTTGGCCAGCTGGGAGTCCCCCATTTGTCTCTTTTTCCCTCCCTATCTTATTTCCTCTCTTTCCCTATTTTCTTTGTCTAAGGGGGGGAGGGATAGCTCAGTGGTTTGAGCATTGGCCTGCTAAACCCAGAGTTGTGAGTTCAATCCTTGAGGGGGCCATTTAGGGATCTGGGGCAAACTTTGGGGATTGGTCCTGCTTTGAGCAGGGGGTTGGACTAGATGACCTCCTGTGGTCCCTTCCAACCCTGAGATTCTAGGAGTGTCTGGTTTAGCTGGCCAAGACAGTATATGTTGCAACACTGCTGTAAACCTGTGACTGGAAAGAGGTAGCTAAAAGCAATGCCCTCAACAGCCCCAGGCAGGTACAAATTGCCAGGTCTTGGAGTGACTAGGAAGACCGTGTGCCGGGCCTGTGTTTTTCCAGCAGCAATGTTTGCAAGCGTAACCCTTCTGCCAGGTGGAGCCAGCAGCAACAAGGGCAAGGTTCAGCATCTGGGAGTTCCTCTTAACAATACAAAACAGAACCAGCTTGAGCCTGCACCCAGGAACCTGGGGAAATTACACACCACCCCTGGGCACCTCTCAGAGGTCACACTTCCCCTCTCACTAGCACTGAGTCTGTGTACAACAAAAATAAACTGTGTGTTAAAAGGGATAGGGAACCGAGCTTTTATTTGGAAAAACACCACAACCACTATTCAAAGCATGTAACCCTAAGCAAACACCCACCCCACAGTACATTGGACAGTGGCCTTTGCCTCCGTTTCCCACTTTGTGGTAGGAAAAGTCAATGAATGAATGTCCCTTTTAATAGGCTGTGCCCTTTCGCTCTGCTGCACCCCACTCACAATTGGTTGGCCTTAGTCAGTGCAGACCCAGAGTTCAGCGATGCATTCAGATGGGTGTTCACCTCCCACCCCTGAAAAGGGTGTGGGGGGACAACAAGCAACACCTCTGTAGCTGCTGCCACCTCTTGGCTGCTGCTATGTCTGCCACTGCTTGCCACTTGCCTCGTTGCCACCCCCGGCTGCTCACTCCCACCTCTGCTGCTGCTTGCCACTCCCTGCCACTTCTGCGATGTCCCCCTCTTAGCCCAGTTCTTAGTGATTGCACCAGTGGGGAACCTCAGTGCTACTGCCTCTTCGTTGTCTTTTATTGCAACACGGTCCCCATAGCAGGTCTCAGGCTTAGCTCCTAGACTGCTCACTAGTGATTTCAGATCTAGTCATCGCGAAGCAGAAACAAGGACCCTGGACGGAGTCCAATCAGCTCTCTCTTTAAACACTGGAGCAGCGAGGGTCGAACGCTGTCCAGGACTCTTAAAGTAGAATCCACATAAGAACATAAGAGTGGCCAGACTGGGTCAGACCACAGGTCCATCTAGCCCAGTGTCCTGTCATAGAATAGAATATCAGGGTTGGAAGGGACCTCAGGAGGTCATCTAGTCCAACCCCCTGCTCAAAAGCAGGACCCATACCCAATTAAATCATCCCCGCCAGGGCTTTGTCAAACCTGACCTTAAAAACTTCTAAGGAAGGAGATTCCACCACCTCCCTAGGCAACGCATTCCAGTGTTTCACCACCCTCCTAGTGAAAAAGGTTTTCCTAATATCCAACCTAAACCTCCCCCACTGCAACTTGAGACCATTACTCCTTGTCCTGTCCTCTTCCACCACTGAGAATAGTCTAGAACCATCCTCTCTGGAACCACCTCTCAGGTAGTTGAAAGCAGCTATCAAATCCCCCCTCATTCTTCTCTTCTGCAGACTAAACAATCCCAGTTCGCTCAGCCTCTCCTCATAACTCATGTGTTCCAGACCCCTAATCATTTTTGTTGCCCTTCGCTGGACTCTCTCCAATTTATCCACATCCTTCTTGTAGTGTGGGGCCCAAAACTGGACACAGTACTCCAGATGAGGCCTCACCACTGTCTGCCGACGGTGGCCAACGCCAGGTGCCCCAGAGGGAATGAACAGAACAGGTCATCATCAAGCGATCCATCCCCTGTCACCCATTCCTACCTTCTGGCAAACAGAGGCTAGGGACACATCCCTGCCCATCCTGGCTAACAACCATTTGTGGACCTGTCCTCCATGAATTTATCTAGTTCTTTTTTTGAGCACGCCATTGGGTAAGAACACCTTTGTTTACCCCCATCTCTTTCACTGGGATTTGGCATCCCTACCCCTGCTTAGCAAGAGAGTTAGCCCGTTAAGGGCGACCCCCTCACTCAGGGCAGGTTAAGCACAGTCCTGCCTCCCTTTACTCATACAATAGGGATAACAGCATTTCATCATCCCCGCACTCAACGCTAAGGTAGTTTGTAACCCAGCACCAGCCACAGTGGATCACTTTGGGAAAGCAATTCCATCTGCTGAGCCCCTAGGCAAAGTGGGCATGTCTATGCAAATACAATCTGCTTCTGAAATCTTTCCCCCCCAGTTTGGATGGCAGGGGAGAGCTCATCCAGACCCCATTTACACAAGTGTGAGTCAACACCAGAGACAGAAACTGAATTTTCTATCTTCGCTTTTTCTTTCCCTTTTTGTGTGTAGGTTTGTCCTGATTTGTCTTCTAGGAAATTGGATCAGTCTTCCACAACAGCAGCAATAACAACTGCTTTAGGCACCCGTCTCAACTAATGCCGTCTGTTTGCCCCAAAAAGGACAGTTATGACCATCCTTGATACCATCTGGGACCATCAGACACTGGCTTTTTTTCCTTCTACAGACGCTCGTTATGTAAAGGAAAGGGAAGAAGGTCTAGTGCTAACATGACAGCTTTACTTTGGTTCAAAGGTTTTAACTGGTTTTCCTTCTTTGCTGTATCTTTAATAAAAGGTTAAAAAATTGTTAAATAGTGAGTTTGCCAGGGCACTGAGCAGACTGAGGTTTCTGTCTACCAAACCCCAAACCTTGTTTAAAACTGTTTGGTGTTGGACAGTTTCAGGGTCATGGGAACACCTTTGACTCTTCGGGCCCATATAGTCCATGCAAATTAATACAGCAGGCCTCAGACACATCTCATGGTAGAATCTGCTTCAGAATCCAGGGAGTTTTTTGGCTTTTTCCCTTCAGAGCAATTCTCATCCCCTTACATTGAAACCTGCTATAAATAACAGAGCGATCTCACATCCTTCTTCAGCAGCTTCTTCAATTCACCCATCTCAGTGCAACACACTAAAAACTTCCCCTTTTTTGTCCAGCCACATTTATTTTGGGCATTTGTTTTTCTTTGCTTTTTATTTTAGAGGTTTTGGAGCCTACAAAACAGCAGAACTCTGACACTGCGTGCAAATCACCGATGGCCAGATCATCAACAGGACATCAGTGTTATCCTGCCTTTATCCAATGCCAGTGGGAATCTCGCCAGTGCAAGGTCGGAGGGACTGGGCCTGCCTCCTTTGAAAACGCCCGCTGTGTGGGCAGGAGCCGGTGCAGGCTCTGAGCTGAGCACAGGATTTGCTTGCAGACACTCAGCGCCAGAGCTGATTGAAATAGGGGGAAATCAATTCTTTGCCAAATATGAAAAAAAAACTTTTAAGTTGAAAACCAATAACAGCATTCATTGAGAATGTCAGTGGAATTCATGGGCAGTGGGTGAACCCCACCCTTGGGGAAGCTAGCCCCCCGGCCACACCCCTTCCACCCAAGGCCCCATCCGCTTGCCCATCGTACCCCCGAGTGCCTCCCTCCCTCCCTCCATGGCCAGAGATTCAAGCGTGCCCACCCCCCGGAGGAGCCCCAGCCGGTCTTCCCCAGCCACACCAGTTGTCCCGACCCCCTGGCCACCTTGGGGCCACCCCAGCTCCTGGTCACCAGCCTGAGCCCTGAGCTCCAGGCTGCCAGCCCCAGCTGAGCCCCCACCAGCTTCCTGGGAGAGGGGGAGCGAGGGCAGGGCCACTGCCCGGGTTAGGGGAGGGTTAGCCTCCCCTGGCCTTGGATACCTGCCACCCATGGTGGAATTCCAGCCAGCTCCATTTAGTACTTCTAGATCTGTCTTTGTACTTCCCTGGCCCAGTCGGTGTACTATCTGAGGACCTCCCAAACATTCATTCGTGTGTCCTCCCCTCCCTCCTGTGAGGTAGGGCTGTGTTACCATCCCCACCTGACGGATGAGGAACTGGGGCCCAGAGAAATCAGGGCCCAGATTCTCAGTGGTATTTGCGCTTAATAGAAGTTAGTAGCCAAAATGCCTTTGAAGATCTGGGCCACTTGGCCATGGTCACCTAGGGAATCAGTGGCAGAGTCGGGAATTAAACCTAGATCTTCTAAATTCCATTCCAGTGCCTTAAACACATGATCATCCTTTCTCCATATAGCACGCTTCAAAGCACTATGCAACTACTAACTAACTAATGGGGTTAGTGGTTCAAAAATCTCCAGATCAGACACAGTATCTAGTGCAGTCTGGGCTGGGACTGAAACGCAATTTTGAATTTATTGAAATTGCAAATTTTGAAGGCGTTCCCTCAATAAAGTCATGGGATTATGGCAGAACCTTGGGAGTTGCTTTTCGCTTTTCATGATGTGATAGCTCTTTTGGCCTGATTATTCATTCTCAGAGCTTCTTCCTGTTTCTATTTGGTTTCAGTCTCCAGCAGTGCGAAAATCAGGCATTCAACAGTCAGGAGTCAGACCCAAAGATTTAAAATAATCAGTGGTGGTTTCTTTTTCTTTGCCTGAGCCTCTCGGGTACACTCACTTCACATCTTCAATCTTTTCTCTGCAATCCTGAGGGCTTTTCTTTTCTTTTTTTTTTTCAGCAAAAGCTGAGATTCGCACACAGTTTCTTGATTAAAAACTGTGAAAGTGGCATCCCCGAGTTTCACGCTGTGTCACAACTGGAGCAGGGCAAAGGATGAGAAAAATTATTTGCAATTATTTCGGTGACTTCTAATTACGACATGGAGTCGATTGTGCTCACGCACGCTTTTGCTTCGGTTTCTGCAAACATTCCTGCTTGTGAAATTATAGCTGTGTGAATAGCTGGTTTTTTAGTCGTTGGCAATTCCAAACAAAAAACAATCAGTTCAACGCAAAGAAACCAAAAATCTTCTGACTGTTCAGCAAATCAAAAGAATTGGTGAAATTTCATTTTGGGTTGAACTAAGTGCTTCATTTGACATCTTTTTAACCTTTTTGCTAAAAATAAAGGAAAAGACAAGGTAGAGTCACAAAAACACCAGAGGTGGTGGTGGTGACCAGGCCTCCTGGTAACCTCTGGGCCAACATCTGGGAACCTACTTCAGATGTGGAGACCTGGGCTTGATCCCCACTTTGCCTGATATGGAGACTTGAATTTGGGTCTCCCACATCCCAGTATAATGCCCAAGTCACTGGACACTACCTCCTTCTCCATCCCTCCATTTTAGTGAATGGTGGCTGCATCTGCCCAAACAATCAAAATGTGGCATATCAACGCAGCTCTGTGTCTCTCCCTGACTCCAGGATGAAGTCACACCATCTGAAATATTTGCTCCATTCTCAAACCATGGAAGCTCCATGGTGGGGAAACACAGGTCATAAAAACATAAGAATGACCACACTGGGTCAGACCAAAGGTCCATCCAGCCCAGTACCCTGTCTGCTGACAGTGGCCAATGCCAGGTGCCCCAGAGGGAGTGAACCTAACAGGTAATGATCAAGTGCTCTCTCTCCTGCCATCCATCTCCACCCTCTGACATACAGAGGCTAGGGACACCATTCCTTACCCATCCTGGCTAATAGCCACTAATGGACTTAACCTCCATGAATTTATCCAGTTCTATTTTAAACCCTGTTATAGTCCTAGCCTTCACAACCTCCTCAGGCAAGGAGTTCCACTGTGCGCTGCGTGAAGAAGAACTTCCTTTTATTTGTTTTAAACCTGCTACCCATTAATTTCATTTGGTGGCCCCTAGTTCTTATATTATGGGAACAGGTAAATAACTTTTCCTTATTCACTTTCT
Source organism: Lepidochelys olivacea (assembly GCF_965140295.1). Classification (NCBI taxonomy): domain Eukaryota; kingdom Metazoa; phylum Chordata; order Testudines; family Cheloniidae; genus Lepidochelys; species Lepidochelys olivacea. The sequence goes on from NC_140427.1 coordinate 21,866,257, forward strand.
CCACACCATTCATGATTTTATAGACCTCTATTGTATCCCCCCTTAGTCTCCTCTTTTCCCAGCTGAAAAGTCCTAGTCTCTTTAATCTCTCCTCATATAGGCCCCGTTCCAAACCCCAGCTCATTCCCTCTTGCTGCAGAGCCACGGGCTGGCTCCAGCTGGGAGCAGAATTGGTTGCTCCTTTACCCTTCCCAACACACTGCAGATTCCCTAAAGAGCAATTACCAACCCTTGTGGCAGCCAGGAATACTTGGCGTACGACGTCTACTACATTGAAACATGACCCCCTTGTACACACCAAGGCCCTCTGTCTGCGATAACTCGAAACACTGAACAGCAGACAACCCATCAACAGCCAGATCGGATTAGGGAAGGGATTTTGAATTTATTGGGAGTCAATTTATAGCAAGGTTCAATCTAGAGCCTAAGAAGGAGTGGCAATATATCCAGCGTAAACATGCCATCTCCCAGCTGTTTGGCCCGATGTCTTCGGTACCGCTGACCCACAGAAACTGCTTTCCTTTCTCCAACAGCTATGGCAACACTGTATACACACCGGGCCAGAAAAAAAAACCAACAACAATGGGAAGAGGAACTAGACAATTACTTTCTGCTAACCAATGGGAACACATTTTAGCCAGTGTTCTGAACGGCTCCTTTGACCTCTGGGTACGATTAATCCAGCAGAAAATCACATGGAGGATGCATTGGACCCATCTTCAAAACAGGTACTGCTAAGTCAGATGGATGTTGGTGCCGTGATGCAGCTGGTGGCAGGACTAAACTGCAGAGTTAATTTTTTTCCTATCAACTGCAATGGTATTGCACGTACCTGTAAACCCAATGGATGGTCATTGGAAGCTGAATAAATCTGGAAAAATTTGGCTCAGCAGACCACTAATAATGGCTAAAAGACTAGTCCTCCAAAAATGGAAATCCAAAAAGCAACCAACAATGGGAGACTGGCGCACAGACGTCATCAGGGTGGCCACCATGGAAATGTATGGGCCCCCCTCTTCTCTACCCATTTCTTTCCCTCTCTGTCTCCAGCCCCCTCCTCTGAATTTTGCTTCTAGTCTCCATCTGATTTTAATAATTTTTCTTTAACTATTGAACTTTTATAAGCAAAATGTGTTTGTAAATTGTGCAACACAAATCACTGATTTATATGCTAATCATTGATATTATATATAATTAAAAGTTTAAAGCATAGCTCAGCATATATAGCACATGGTTAATATAGTATGAGAAGTGCATGTGTCATGAGAAGTTTGTGTATATTTTATGTTAGTTTTTTGCTATATATATTATTTTTAAAATTAAAAAAAGTTAATAGAAAAATAACAATAATCATAGCTTTTATGTCCTTTACTTTAGGAGGAATTGGGGAGTGTCCCTTAAATAGTTTGGGAGCCGTCTAGGAATACTCACAGTGTTCTGTGTTTCTGGAGTGAGCTGGGCATGGCAGTTTTGTGTGTATTCAGCGAACATGGTTATTTGGAACCCAGCTGGGCCTGTGGGTCTCTTCGGGTGATTGTCATTGTTGTGAGAAGATCAAAAGGCCCGGTGTTGTGTTTTGAGGCGTATTTGCAAAAGATAGGGTATGAAAGAATCGTGCTCAAGACAGTTCCTCCCCTTCGCTGGTGAAGTAACAGAGAGTTATGACTCAGCTTTCAGCCCTTCACAGCCACTCAGTTTCCTCTGCTGTCAGCATAGTGGCACCATGACATCAGCTGCCCCACCATGCTGGAAATTCCCTCACAATCACCTTCCGCTCTGCCCCCTGAGCGCCTATAAAAAGACAGATTGTCCTTGGATGCAGCATCAGACAGAGAAGGAGCGTTCAAGAGTCCCTGATCTGCTTCTGCTCCTGACGCTTATCCTCACCCGACAGCAACATGAAGGTCTCGGTGGTGGCCCTTGCCATTCTCCTCATCATTGCCTTCTGCTCCCTGGCCTCCTCTGCCCCAAGTAAGTCCAGCTTCTCTCCTCTCTTTCAGTGTTTCCCTTCAGAGAAGGAAGGAGAAATGTCATAGCCTGGAGATGGTTCCTCCTGCCAGCTCCTAGCCAGCAGGTTCTCGGTGGTTGAGGCAGGGCAAGGAGCTCTCTTCTGGGGAGGGGAGAGCCCTGGTGGTTCAAAGATCTGACAAGAACTTTCAGGCCTGGGTGTGTCCAGGAAAGAGGAAAGGATGGAAGGAATTATTGGAGGAAAATCTCTCCCATTTGCCTCCTTCTTTCACCTCCTTTCCTTATCCCAACTCCTTACAGCTGGAAGTCTTGTCTTCCTGCCCTGTCCCACGTCCCCCAGGCTGCTAGAGAGGCTTTGCTTTGCATACAGTTCAGCACACACTCATGTTTGTTGTCTCCGTCTCTCTCAGTTGGCTCCGATCCCCCGACTGCCTGCTGCTTTACCTACACATCCCGGAAGATCCCACGCGGCTTGGTGGTGGATTATTATGACACCAACAGCATGTGCTCCCGGACAGCCATAGTGTAAGTACAAACGTCAGACCCTGGGACAGAGAGAGAGACTTTTTGTGTCCCCTAGTTACTGGCCTTGGAGGTTTCTTAAGACCCATGGAATGTAGAAAGGAGGGTAGGCTCTGGCAGAGACTTCACCAGAGAAAGAGAAGTGAACAGATGACGGGTGTGCAATTTTCAAAAGCGCGAGGCTGCTGAGACATTGAAGTCCCATTATCGGAAGTGATTGAGACACATAGGAGCTGAGTCTCACTGAAAGTCAATGGACCTTGTGCTCCGATGTGGCTAGATCACTTCTGAGAATGGGCCTTTGGCAGCTAAATCACATAGGTGTTTTGGAAAATGTTCCCCTAATCTACGAGATCTGGGTGTAACTGGTATTAGTGAGAGGAGAGGTTTTAAAGGGAGACATTTGGTTCTCTCCACTCACAAAGTTCCCCTTGTTCTAATCCAAATGTTTTTCATTCTGCAGATTTATCACCAAGAAGGGCCGTGAAGTCTGTGCTAACCCCGAAGAGGACTGGGTTCAGGAGTACGTGACCAATTTGGAACTGAACTAAGCGGAGCAGGGGACAGATCAGGGACCACGCCTTGCCCAGCAATGAAAGTGTTAATGATCAAAGGGCACATGCATCTAGTGTTATTGCCACTGGCTGACTTAGTGGAAATAACCTGAAGTATAGAAATGTATTTAAAATATTATTTCAATCTATTTAAGAAATTTAATTTGCACTGAAACCTGAGCTAAATAGTGTACTATTTATAGATTAGTACATGTGGGTTTGGGGGCAGGTCACATGACGTGGCTCCATTCACAACTCAAATGTGAAGATTATTTAATATATTTTATATCACATGGAACATTTCCTGTCATATTGAGCTCTATGATTTGATGGAATGTTGAACGTAGATTATGAAGAATAAATATTTTTATAAGAATGTCCTGTGTTTGCCTATTTGTTAATTTGGATCCTTTTTGGGAAAGACACCTCTTATTATTAATAATGATGTTGCTTTATAAGGGTCCATGCCCCTTTCTAGGCCAAGAAAACTAAAAGCAATTTACAAATATATGTCTGAGCTTACACAAAGTGAGGTGAAGACAGGCAGTGGGGGAGTGAGGTCTGAGAAAGACAAGGGTGATAGCAATTTACGATCATCAACTTTAGAACTTCCATGCTTTGGAGAAGGGAATGGAAATTTGGTAGGTGGGACACCCTAGTGTCAGGGAGGTGCCTTTTGCTGCCCTCATGAAAACCTATCCAAATCTGGCCCAGTTTTAAGCCTTGGAAAGATCGCAGTTCACACAGGCTCAGTAACAACTAGATAGACTTTGGCAGCTAAACTCTCTGAACATTTCATCTGTACTGAGCATACTCCAGTTCCAGGCTGCAGGGGGGGAGCAGGGCTTTTCTTGCAACTGATATGCAGAGCTAATGAGGGTGACTGGGACACCGGGCACTCAAAATGAGAGCAGGGAGACTGTCTCCTCCATTCCCTCAGTTACCCCCCCTCCCCCACTAGCACCCAGAACGGGAGGAGGAGAAAGAGGAGGCAGCCTGACTCCACTGTAGCTGGGTGAGGAGCCGGGGGCAGGGCAGAGGAGGGATGACGGGCGCAGATGGCAGGGGACAGGAGCAGATGGCAGGGGACAGGCAGAAGCTAGGAGGGGCAAGAGTAGAATACAGGGAAGGAGAGGGGCAGCAGCCAGGCAGGTGGGGGAGAGGAGCAGGGGGAACAGGGACAGACAGTGACGTGAGCAGAAGTGTCTGTCTGTGATTGTGACCAATTTCAGAGGCATACATACAATCCCCATACTCAGGGTTTCCAACTCTTGTTCTGTCATCACCAGTCTGGGCTTATGGTATTTGGTGCTTTTCTTAAAGCCCCACCTCCTGGAGTCACGTGATGACAGGAGAATCTCACCTTTCATTTAAAAAAAAGTAAGTTGGCCATGCTGGGTAGTTTTGCTTATTGCATTCAAAGACATTGGCTTTGTCACCCCAATGACTGTTTAGGGTGCTGTTCACACACTCCAGATCTGAGTTAATGAGTCCCTCACCCCAGCCTGGCTCTTCAGAAAGCTAATTTAGGAATAAAATTGGTTGGGAGGAACAATTTAGACTTAAAAAATGCAAATGAAAATAGGCAGGTCTTTAAGAAGAATGTATTTGATGGCCAAAAAGCCATGGTTCAACAGAGAAGAAAGAGATCAACTTTGGGTAAAAGTCTGTCATGGGTCAGTGGCAAAGTAAGGACAGAAATTAGAAATAAAAATTCAATATATTACACATGGAAAAGGGGGAAAACAGATCACAGCTGATATAAACTAGAAGTTGTGAAGGGCATAAAATTGAAAAGGAAAGCTAAAGGCATCAGGGAAAAATCCATGCCTGGTAGAGCTAAGGAAAACAAGGAGGAGTTTTTACTATATATTGGGGGGGAGGGGGGGGAATCTTAGCAGACCCATTACTAAATAGAGATTGTAAAATTATTAATAATGATGCAGAAATTGCAGTAGTGTGCTACAAGTATTTCTGTTCTATATTGGAAAGAAGCAGGATGATGCATTATATCAGCTGAGGATGACAAAGCATTTTCCATTGTATTAGTCACTGAGGAAGATGCTGGACAACATATGGCAGGTTTTTAAATCAGCTAGATTTTTAAATCAGCAAACCTAGATTACTTGCACCCAAGAGTCTTAAAAGAGCTGGCTGAGGAGATCTTTGGTCCGCTGATCTTAATTTTTAATAAACCTTGGAATATTGAGGAAATTCGAGAAGACTGATGCAGTGGTAAATAATGTTGTGGACAGGGCAGTCACACAGAGCAATCGGGTTTTCCTGGTAACTTAGACCATTCACACAAAAGTCATTTTAACACAGCCAAATGCAAAGGAATGAGAACTACAGACCACACCTACAGAAGGGAGGACTGTCTTCTGGAAAGCAGTGTCAGCTAATCCTTTCTTCTATCTTCGCCCACTTTTCCGCCATGTCAGAATTGAACTGTGGAATCACAGGCCACAATCTCTGCACTTCCTGCTGCCACTTCCCGAGCCGCTTGTCAATATTCTCTGCTCAACAGAATTGGTGTCATGCCCATCACCTTTCCTATTTCTTTCCTGGAGATTCTTCAGCCATGAAACTCCGCTGCACCTCCATCCTACAGGGAGAGAAGAAGAGCCTAGCTCAGAGTGAGATGAGGAAGGAGTGATGGAAAGTCGAGCTCTACTTTGGTCCCTGTTCTGGTTCTGTTCCTGCCTGGCATCCCACCTGACAGGAACACAGAGGTCTCAGTGCTGCCATCTTCTGCCCAGCCTCTTCTGCTGGAGACTGGGAGACTGTCTCCTCCAGGCCCTTAGTGACCCCCCACAACAGCACCCAGAAAGGGAGGAGGAGAAAGAGGAGGCAGCCTGACTCCATGGTAGCTGGGTGAGGAGCAGGGGGAAGGGCAGAGGAGGGATGACGGGCGCAGATGGCAGGGGACAGGCAGAAGGTAGGAGGGGCAGGAGTAGAATGCGGGGGAAGAGAGGGGCAGCCGGAGAGGAGCAGGGGGAACAAGGACAGACAGTGATGTGAGCAGAAGTGTCTGTCTGTGATTGTAACCAATTTCAGAGGCTTATACACAGTCCCCATACTCAGGGTTTTGTGTTGTTGTCACCATCTATTCTCTTGGCATTTGATGCTTTTCTTAAAGCCCCACCTCCTGGAGTCACATGATGGCAGGAGAATCTCATGTTTCAGAAGGACCTAGACCAATTGGAAGATTGGGCCAAAAGGAATCTGATGAGGTTCAATAAGGATAAGTGCAGGGTCCTGCACTTAGGACGGAAGAACCCAATGCACAGCTACAGACTAGGGACCGAATGGCTAGGCAGCAGTTCTGCGGAAAAGGACCTAGGGGTGACAGTGGACGAGAAGCTGGATATGAGTCAGCAGTGTCCCGCTGTTGCCAAGAAGGCCAATGGCATTTTGGGATGTATAAGTAGGGGCATATGAGCAGATCGAGGGACGTGATCGTTCCCCTCTATTCGACATTGGTGAGGCCTCATCTGGAGTACTGTGTCCAGTTTTGGGCCCCACACTTCAAGAAGGATGTGGATAAATTGGAGAGAGTCCAGCGAAGGGCAACAAAAATGATTAGGGGACTGGAACACATGAGTTATGAGGAGAGGCTGAGGGAGCTGGGATTGTTTAGCCTGCAGAAGAGAAGAATGAGGGGGGATTTGATAGCTGCTTTCAACTACCTGAAAGGGGGTTCCAAAGAGGATGGCTCTAGACTGTTCTCAATGGTAGCAGATGACAGAACGAGGAGTAATGGTCTCAAGTTGCAGTGGGGGAGGTTTAGATTGGATATTAGGAAAAACTTTTTCACTAAGAGGGTGGTGAAACACTGGAATGCGTTACCTAGGGAGGTGGTAGAATCTCCTTCCTTAGAGGTTTTTAAGGTCAGGCTTGACAAAGCCCTGGCTGGGATGATTTAACTGGGAATTGGTCCTGCTTTGAGCAGGGGGTTGGACTAGATGACCTTCTCGGGTCCCTTCCAACCCTGATATTCTATGATTCTATGATTCTATGATTCATTTAAAAACAAAATTGGCCATTGGTAGTTTTGCATATTGCATTCAGAGACATTGGCTTTGTCTCCCCAGTGACTGTGTAGCTCAGAGACCGCAGGGTCTGAATTAACGAGTCCTTCACCCCTTACTTGTGGCTTCAAAAGGGCCAATTTCCCAAAGCTGAGAAAGTTATGAGCAAAATTCATTGGGAATAAAGTTTTAGCCTGAAAAACCTGAATGCCAGTTAGGAGTTCTTGAAGAAGAGTTTATTAGATCTTCAAAAGTCACAATTCCCAAATAAGTTTAGAGAACAACTTTGACTAGAAGCCAGTCTAGTCCAGTGGTGAACTGAGGGGAGCAATTAGACATAAAAAAGTGATATACAATGTTTTGCTAAGAGGCACTGGTGACTGCATGGGTCACAAAGCTCTTTGACATTGGGCGTGTACACACCTCAATTAACATAACTGTCATTCATAACAACCTCACCTCCCACACACACACATCCCTCAGACAAAAGGGGCTCGCTGGGCAGGCAGAGGGGCTTTTGCCCAGTATTGCTGTAGGTCAAGTGTGTGTGAGTTAGGTAAGACAGAGCAGAGGCAATAAGCAAGAGAGCCCAGCTGCAGACTGGGATCACATGACCCTGGGAAAAGTTAGAGAGAATTTTTGGGTCTGGTGTTGGCTGAAGAGGCTTGGGGATAAAAGCAAAGAAATTGCTCCTTTTGTTTCCCCCTGAATTGTCAGATGCAGAACTTCATAAATTACTGTAACGAAACAAGACTCCAGCAGAGAAAATACCAGACTCCTGCAATTTCTTCTTCCAGCTGGAACATCCCCAGGGCCCTGAATGTTGTCTGGCTGTTCGGGTCAACTGATAAATGGTAAAAGGGAGACTAGATAGCAATCGACATAAATTAGAATTTATGAAGTGCAGAAAATTGATAAGGAACACTAAAGCCATTAGGGAAAAATCCATGACTGGCAGGTATAAGAACTATAAGGAGTATTTAAGTCATAGGCACCAATTGCGTGGGTGCTCCGAGGCTGGAGCACCCATGGGGAAAAAAAGGTGGGTGCTGAGCACCCACTGGCAGCCCCCCATCAGCACCTCCTTCTCCTGCCCCAGAGCCTCCTGCCCACTGGCAGGCCCTGCCGATCAGCGCTTCCCCCTCCCTCCCCACGCCTCCCGCCCGCCGCAATCAGCTGTTTCGCTGTGTGCAGGAGGCTGGGGGGGAAGGGGCAGGAGTGAGGATGCAGCATGCTCGGGGCAGAAGGCGGAACAGGGCGGGAAGAGGTTGGGTGGGGGTGTAGCGGGAGTGGGAAGAGGCAGGGTGGGGGTGTGGCCTTGAGGGAAGGGTTGGGGCAGGGGCAGGGCCTGGGGCAGAGTTCAGGGTAGATGGAGATGGTAAAATTGTTAATACTGATGTAGGAAAGGCAGAATTGTTCCATAAATGTTTCTCTTCTGTATTTGGAAAGAAGCAGGATGATGTTCTTGTATCATGTGAGGATGATGAAATACTTTAGAGTTAATTAATAACTCATGGACCATGTTGGGGGACGGATAGCTCAGTGGTTTGAGCATTGGCCTGCTAAACCCAGGGTTGTGAGCTCAATCCTTGAGAGGGCCATTTAGGAATCTGGGGCAAAAATTGGGGATTGGTCCTGCTTTGAGTAGGGGGTTGGACTAGATGACCTCCTGAGGTCCCTTCCAACCCTGAGATTCTATGATTCTATGATGTGGGCAGTCAGGCCCAGTGGTCACAGCTGGGGTCAGAACCAAGGGTCAGAGCCAGAATCGGGAACCAAACTGAAGAACACGGTTGGAGCAAGGCTGGCACAGGAATGATCACAGCTGCAGGTGTAAGCAGTGAGCATCCACTGGCCTAATGCTGCTGCTGGACTTAAGGGCAGGTCTGGTGACACCTCTCAGCCAGTCAGGTGGTTTGGTCAATCAGAGCGTTCAGCTCCAGGGCAGCTAGCTGATCCAAGGCTCAGCTACAGGCCCTGATTCCTGATGGTAACCAAGGAAGATGTTAAAGAGCATCTACTAGGGATAAACATTTTTAAATAATTAGTCCTGGATAATTTCACAGCCAAGAGTTTTAAAAGAGCTAGCTGAGGAGATCTTTGGCCTGCTGATGTTAATTTTTAATATATCTTGGAATAGCAGGAACATTCCAGAAGACTGGAAGGGTGATAATGTTATTCCTCTATTCAAAAGAGGAGCAAGCGGCATAACCCAGGTAACCATAGACCATTTAGCTCACCTCAATCCCAGGAAAATAATGGAAAAGTCAACATGGGCTTCAACTGACAAAGAATTAAAAGAATATGAATATAATTAATGCCAGTCACTATGGTTTTATGGAAAACAGATTTTATGAAACAAAATTATTATTCTTTGAGGTGACTACAAATTTGGTTGATAAAGTCACTGCATAGATGTAATATACTTAGACTTTTGTAAGGTGTTTGACGTTAGGACCACTTGACATTCTGATTAAATAATATGTGACAGGGTCAGGCCAGATGGCTACAGGAGAGTGATAGAAGGCAGACATATTAGCCCCAGGTTAAGTAGGGTCCTTTTCCCTAGGTAAGGTAACAGGGAAGGTTCCAGAACAATCAGGAACTTTCTGGAAACAATTAAGGTAGATAGACTGATTAGAACACCTGCAGCCAGTCAAGAAGCTGCCAGAATCAATTAAGACAGGCAAGCTAATCAGGGCACCTGGGTTTAAAAAGGAGCTCACTTCAGTTTGTGGTGTGCGTGCGAGGAGCTGGGAGCAAGAGGCGCTAGGAGCTGAGAGTGAGAATGCGGGCTGTTGGAGGACTGAGGTGTAGAAGCATTATCAGACACCAGGAGGAAGGTCCTGTGGTGAGGATAAAGAAGGTGTTGGGAGGAGGCCATGGGGAAGTAGCCCAGGGAGGTGTAGCTGTCGCACAGCTGTTTCAGGAGGCTCTCTAGACAGGGCCCTGGAATGGAACCCAGAGAAGGGGGTGGGCCTGGGTTCCCCCCAAATCCTCCCAGCTCCTGGTCAGACACAGGAGGGGTTGACCTGGACTGTGAGTTCACGAAAATGGCCAAACTGAGGGCGGCTGTGAATCTCCGAGGCGAACAAATCCGCCAATAAACGCAAGACCCATCAAGGTAGAGGAGGAACTTTGTCACAAATTGCTATTATACAATTTCAAGGTTGCACTTGTTAAAGGGATTAAGAAGTAGCTAACTGACAGATTTCAAAACATAGTCATCACTGGGGAATCACCATGAAATGGGGATGTTTCTAGCGGGATTCCACAGGGACTGGTTCTAGGCCAGATGCTATTCAATATCTATACTAATGATCTGGAAGTAAATGTAAAATCACTGCTGGTAAAATTTATGGATGACCCAAAGATTGGCAGAGTGGTAAACAATGATGAGGACAGGGCAGTCGTACAGAACAATCTGGTTTGCCTGGTAACATGGGCCCACTCGAACAAAATGTGCTTTAATACACCTAAATGCAAAGTGATACATCAAGGAACGAGGAATGCAAGCCTTACTTACAGAATGGGGGACGGTGTCCTGGAAACAGTGCAAGTCATGGGAGGTGATTGTACCAATCTCCTTGGCACTGGTTAGGCCTCAGCTGGAGTCCTGTGTCCAGTCTTGGTCACCAACGTATAGAAAGGATGTAGAGAAGCTGAAAAGGATCCAGAGGCAAGTGACAAAAATGATCAAAGCCATAGGAGCAAAGGCTGAATGAATGGGGTATGTTTCATTTGGAAAATAGGAGATTGAGCAGAGGCATGAGTGGTCTTCAAAGACTTGAAAGGCCGCCGTAAAAAAGATGGAGAAAAGTTGTTCTCTCTTGCCACAGACAGGACAAAAGGCGACGGGTTCAAACTACAGCAGAGCAGATTTAATTAAATCTCAGGAAAAACTTGCTAAGTGTAAGGGCAGTAGTTCAGTGGAGCCAAGGAAGGTTATGGAAGCTCCTTCACTGGAGGATTTCAAAAGGAGGCTGGAGCCACCTGTCTGGGATGCTTTAGACACGACAAATCCTGCATCGTGGCAGGGGTTAGACTAGCTGACCCTTCTAACTCTAAGGTTCCATGGTTCTGAGATTCTATGGCGTTGACAAGAATTTAGGGTGATCGTGGACAAGTGGGTAGAGCTCTAAGTACCTTCATGGGATGAAAATACCGGGTACCCCAGGGCTCTTTAACCTAGCAGAGAAAAGCAGAACAGATGTGTGACCCGAAACTGAAGCCAGACAAATTCAAACAAGAAATTAGGCATCAATTTTTCAGTGTGAGTAATTAACCATTAGTACCAACTCCCAAGGTTTGTGGTGGATTGCCCCTCTCCTGATATCTTCAAATCAAGGCTGGAGGTCTTCCTGAAAGAGACGCTTTGGTCAAACAGAAGTTATAGGGAACAATACAGGGGTAAAAAGCAATAACCTGTGCTATGCAGGAGGCCAGACTAGATAGTCTAATGGTCCCTTCTTGCCTTAAACTCCATGCATTTCTCCTTAAGGCAGCAGAGTATCTACAGATTGAATGTCTCTGGGTTTCTGAGCTGCTAAGGGTGTTGCTTTCCCATAACTACGCGTAAGTACCTAGTCAGACAAATTCCAACATTTTGGGGCAGGACCTCCATAGGGGACATGTGTATATGTATTCAAATTGCATCAGTTCACCACAAGAGTCAGGGCTGCAGCTAATACCAAAAATGCACCAGATACAGAATTATCCAGCCCACTCCTTGCTCCATATGCCATGACCAATCCATGAGATATTCAAACTCCTGATCTGTTTCCTAGCAAAGTCATGTTTATGATTTCTAGGAAATCAACAACATTGCAACACAGCATGATGAGTTCATATCCTCTATTGTTAAATCATTTGTTCCATTTCTTCTCACTTGCAGCATCAGAATTGAATTGTGAACATCAGAACACAAGAACGGCCAGACTGGGTCAGACCAAAGGCCCATCTAGCCCAGTGTCCTGTCTTCCGACAGTGGCCAATGCCAGGTGCTTCAGGGGGAATGAACAGAACAGGGCAATTATCAAGTGATCCATCCCCTGTTGCCCACTCCCAGCTTCTGGCAATCAGTGGCTTAGGGACAGCCAGAGCGTGGGGCTTGCGTCACTGTGGAATCATATGTCTCTGCACTTCCCCTGCCAACTCATAAGCAGCATTTCAGTCTTCTTGGTTCAGCAGAATTTCTCATGCCCAACATCTTTCTGCAAGGAAATCTCCCAACTCATCCCTTGAAATTCTTCATCCATGAAATTTCATCCTACAAAGAGAGGGTAAGAGCCCAGGGCTCAGAGCAAGATGAAGGAGTATTTCAGAGAGATGTGTTCTGCTTTGGTCCCTGACCTGGTTCTGCTCCTGCAGCTCTTTGCACCATGGCTGTCCTTGCCGTTCCCCTCATCTCTGCTTTCTGCTCCCAGGCCTCTGCTAGTCCACATGTGTCCAGTTTCTCTCATTCTTTCTCCGGACACATAATCTCTCTCCCTCTGTCTCTAAGCCCTAGTTACAGGTGGGGAAAGGCAGATTTCCTTATAACAACCTCTGTTCTGTCTTTCATAGCCCAGTTGAGCTGTAGATATCTGAGGATCAAGCTGCAGCGCCATACAGACTCCCAGCAGCCAAGGATGCAGGGTCTCTTACACTGAGCTCTGTCCTCGTGTCAGACTCTTGGGCACAAGAGAACAGGAGCTGGGTGGGAGTGGAATCTCCTTAGCCCCCGACTGGAGTCAGCTCTCCGAGACTCCTGGACACCTGCAGAGTCGTGGATTAGAAAGCGTAACGGGGACATGCTGACAACACCCCACCATATCCTTACTGAATTAGGGTTAATACCTCTAGGTACATTGTACTAGAAAGGCAAGTGTTTATGTGCTATTGCAAGGTGGTTTGCAACTTCTTTAGCAGGAAGACATGAGTGTAGTGTAGACACGGCCTACATGTGAAGTGGATTTCCTTAGGAAATCCCTTGAGGTGAGGGATATGCAGATTTTCCCCTCACAAGCCAGCCTTTTGCAGAGAGAGACCCAGTGCATGCTAAATACTGCCTTCGGGGAACTCCGTATCCAAGACCCCTGATCTGTATAAAGAGTGAGCTAAACTTGTCATGAGTGTGCTTGTTCTGAGCAGAAGCTGTGATGAACTGGGAGTCACAGGGACTCTTCCCTAGAGTAGGAGGGTTGAAGTTATCCAACTTAAGGCTGGGGTTCCTGGTAAGCTTATTAGCATGTGTGTAGGTTCTTTGATTGGTTTTAAATATGTTTTCTCTGCAGTGCTTTTTACCTTAGGAATAAAGGCGGCTCACTTAGAGAGAGCTGGATGGTGGTCATAGGAGCAGCAATCATGCCGTTTTCAGATTCTGAACAGAAAGTGAGCAGGTCCGCCTCTGCTGGGAAATACGCAGTGACAGGTACAGCCTGGAAATACCCACTTGGAAGGGAGAGAGACGTCTGCCTCCACCCCGGAGAGGCAAGAGCTGGGTGCTGAGAGGGGTGCCTTGCTGAACTACTGAGGGGAGATACAGGGGCAGTTGCCCTGAACTGTGACAGCAACCATGGAGAGTTTGTCTTTCCTTGGAGGGGTCCTCTGAAGGCCCTGAGCCAGGGAGCTCTGCCTCTAAACACTTCCACCTCTCCCATAGGCGCAGATTCCGTGGGTGCGCCAGAAAAAAAATAGTGGGGTGCTCAGCACCCACCAGCCATAGCTGCTCGGCGGCGCCCCTGCTTATCTGATCAGGGTGCTGCCAAACAGCTGATTGGAGGCTGGGGAAGGGACTTGGGGGAGGGCGGAGAGCAGCAAGCAGGTGGGGTCTCAGGGAGGGGGTGGAGCAGGGCCTGGAAGAGGCGGAGCAAGGGGGGCCTTAGGGGAGGGAGCAGAGTTGGGGTGGGAAGAGGCAGAGTGAGGGTGGGGTCTCAGGGGAGGAGGTGAAGTGGGGATGGGGCCTCAGGGCAGAGGGGGGGTGGAGCACCACTGGGAAAAAGAAAAATTCAGTGCCTATGGCAACGTCCCCCACACCGCAGTCCCTAGGGGCGCAAAGAGCTGCACTGGGTCACCTGGGCTATGTCAGTGGCAATGTTGTTGTGACATTTGTTTATTCAGTTTTTGCAGCTTTTAACTGTCTATTCCTAGGAAACGTTGGGGCCCTAAGATTTTTCACAGCCTGGCTTGGGAAACCTACTTCCACCACTATATTCCATGCTTCGAAATATCCCATGGCAGGACTACAGCAGCTGTCCGTGGCGATTTTGGCTAGTGGGGAGGAGATGGGGAGGGATGGTGTGGGGCTGATTACTCACAAACCACTAGGACTGCACGTGGTGTAGGCGTGTGAACAGAGTGGCACACGGGAAGGCGCGCACTCCGACAGCGTCACGTGCGGACACGCAGCAGGCGCGGTGGGGACACGTGCTCTCTGGTTCCATATCCACCCATAGCTTGGAGATCTGTCCTGAGCCTCCCAGATCCCCACCCTCTAGTCCATCCAGGGCAGGGGGCCAAAGCGAGGACCCAAGCGCCGAAAGCTCCACTGCAAGGAGGCAGCATCTGCCAGACCTTTCCCCGGGGCACGAGCAGGCAGTGGCCAGCTGGCAGTGGCTCCCCATTGCTCTGGAACTCTTCTCATGCAGCACGGCAAGCCTTGGGAGGGCTGTGAGCCGGCACTGGCCCACCAGGAGGTCCCTCTGCTCTGCAGGCTCCATCCCATTCCTGTGCAGACAGAACCCAGTGGCCTGCAGGTTCCCATGGAGAGGGGGCACCCAGCATGGACAGCAGCTCGGGAGGCACCAAGAGAAGCGTCTCTCTGACCCACGTCAAGAGACGCATTCAGCATCATCCATCGGTGGGTGGTGCTCCATAGAGCTTCAGAGCCTTTGATTGGACCCCCTGAGCAAGTGCGAATCTGGTGGGCTGGTCCTTTCCCTGATGAGGTGGCACTAGGGTTTCCAACCCCAATTTGTTGTGAAGCCATTTCCTCAGGTCCTCTCCGGGTTTCTCCACTGCCTTTCGTGACCAGCCAACTATGAACTGGGACTAAATGGTCTCATCATTTTTGGAGTTTTCTCCCACTTGTTATCTGGTCTGATCTGAACTGTTTGCAGAGCATCCTTGCAGCCAGGCAAATGACACAGAATTGGAGATTCAGGAGCCATGGGCTGCGAATGCCATCGGTTTCTTAGCAAAATATTGTTCTGCTACAAACCCCTCAAGAAGCTGAGCTCCATCAACTCTAGTCTCATGAATGGAAATTAAGGACACTCAGGGCTCATCTGTATTACCAGAGGTCACCATGTTTGAATAGGACTGTGAAGACTCAGGTTAGTTGACATGATGCCGATTGCAACAAGGGTCACCACGTCTTGACATCCCTCCTGGCCTCACATGACTCTGCAGCGGCACTGCCTCAGTTTCCCCCAGTTGCATCACCAATATGTCCACCAAGGGACTTGTTTTTATGTTGAAAGCCCTTACACACACACACACACACACAGAGTTGTCTGATTTATTAATGAAACATTCAACAGAAAAGACACAGAAGGATCTTCACCCCCGCTTCCCAGCCCCTCAGCTCACCGTTCCTCTAGCAGAAT
This sequence comes from Lepidochelys olivacea, assembly GCF_965140295.1. Lineage (NCBI taxonomy): Eukaryota > Metazoa > Chordata > Testudines > Cheloniidae > Lepidochelys > Lepidochelys olivacea. Next base: position 21,881,920 of record NC_140427.1, read on the forward strand.
CCTAAAGGAGACGTTAAGTTATTCCCAGATTAGTTCTTTATTGACGTTGTGTATGGACAATTCACTGTTAAATTGGCAGCTACACAGCGTGTGCTATACAATGCCCGACACCCGCTCGCTGGGATTCATCATAAGGAATTAGCATGTCAGTAACATCTCTAGTACGTTGTTTCCATCTCTCACATGTAGCTAAAATCACTCATCTGTGGGTCACCGTGGGGAGACTAAACTCTCACACCCCACTTGCCAGCCACTGAACCCCAATATTTCCCCCATAATCCCTTTCCCGGGTGCGGCCTGGAGCTGGTTAGCTGATGGGGACTCTGGCTAGGAATGGCTAGGAGGGTATTAATTTTTCAGTAACGTTATGCTGCGTGTAACATCTTTATCATTGCGGACATCCATGGCCACATGGGAACTTTGCTGTGCTCTCCCCTGACATGGTAACTCTGCTCCCACTGTCCTGCTCTTCCATCCCTGCTCCCAGCAGGCACCCTGCTCCTTCACCCCGCACTGTCCAGAGCTCAGAACAAGAGTGAAACTGACCCGTTCCGAAGGGCTGTGGCAGTCACTCTTCAGAGCCGGTTAATTACACTCTTACCTCTGCCCCTCCGCCCCCGGCGCTGTGCTGATGGAGAGATAAAGGGGCAGCATCAGCCCCTTCTGGAGACAGAAGGTTACAGAAGGATGCACCCACTCCCTTCTGTCTCCCTGACCCAGGAGTGGGGAGGGGGCACACCTGGGGGAGGGGGCGGGACTGGGTGGGAAGAGGCGGAGCTGGGGTGGGGGCTTGGGAGAAGGGGTCAGGTGGAGGTGGGGCCTAAGGCGGGCGGGGACTTGAGCATCCCTGGGGCCGGAGGAAGTCAACGCCTGTGCCACTGACTTGGAATTAGCCACAGCGGCCAGTCTCAGGCCTGATGGTGATAGAAAAGGATGTCTCAGGTCACAGAAATGATTTAATCAATGAAATAATATTTCTAATAACGGAGCTAATGCAGACGGGGACACATGTAGCATTTGCTTGGGTCCCAGCACGTATCGGGATAACAGGGAACAAAATGGCAGACAAACCAGCTAAAAGTGCTGGAAGGAATGGAAAGATAGACACAGGAATACCCTTGAACGAACAAGAATTCCAAAGCCTCATACAGAAAAATGTATAAGCGGAATGGCAAAACCAAATGAGATTCACGAAAAACGAGGACGATTTTTGGAATTGTGCCCTAGAGTTGGGGATGACAACACCCTTCAGGGCCTGGAACGGGACGGTGAAGCGATTTTGTTAGCGTACTAACTGGGCATGATGGTTCACACACAAAAACGTTGTGCATAAATAGACACAAAGATGAACTCTATGTGCTCTGTAAGGGGACGAACCAACAGGTCCCCTTTTCGGGGCAGGCGAGGGCTTTGAACTTTTGAACGGGAAAAGCTTTCTGAGGAACACAAACATCTGAACAGAATGTAACTTTTGTTACCTTCTTCAGTAAAAAGAGCAGAGAAATGGGGTTGTACCAGAAAGCCTCTGTTACACTACGTGCAGGACGCAGGGCGGAGTAAGAGGCTATAAACCACAAATTATAGCTGGTGGCGGCTACACTCTATTCAGTCAAGTCTGCTTCACCATTAAGAAAAAGAGAAAAAGAAAGAACAAAGGAGATGCTGCCGGAGAGGGAAGCCAGGGCTAGGCACTGGAGGTGGCTGAAGGATCAGAGCGAAGGATGACCTGTTGACCTATGATTAGGGACTCTGTGTTGGGGACTCATGGAGGGCTGTTTGAATTATTTTGTGATTAAGGACTCTGAGGATGGCATGAAATGATTTGATATCACTTCAGCCCCGGGGAGGGTGCTGTGAGCTGCACAGAGACTGTGTGCAGTGTTGAAAGGGCCTGTAAGAAGGAACAGGGGCAGGGTACCTGCAAAGTGATCCTCGCTATGGTGGGGGGCTCAGTAAGCAGCCACCCACACACACACACACACTGCAGGGATCATATAGGTACCTAAAACCGATTAATCTGTTTTTTTTGCTACATCAAAATATCTGAAACTGTTTTAACAGAGTTCACACACAAACTGGCATGCATTGAACTAAACTGGTTTGAAAATACGTGTCTATGAGAAAGTTGCACTGGTTTACCTAAAGATGCAACTTTAATTCAATCTAGTTAAACGAGTGCCCAAGGCTCCGTGGATGTTCTGATTTCACTTTAAACCTGACTTGTTTTGGTTTTGCATAAAGCCACTGGAAATTGGCTTAAGACAACCAAAAACAACCCCCTCTGACTCTGAAATGAGTGTCCACACCGTGGGTTGCACCACTTTTACTCAGCTGGTTTAAAACCAATTTAAATTAAACTGGTGCAACTTTCCTCATGTAGCCAAGACCTTGGTTAAACTGGTGCATGCCTGTGACACACCGGGCCTTAGTGTAAATGGGAATCCAACCTGGAAATTATTATTACTATTTCTTGTGGATGTTGCTGAAATGCCTAGGAGCCCCAGTCTGGGACCAGGACCCCCTTGCAGTAGGCCCTGTACAAACACAGACCAAAGCACTCACGCACCCCAACAGCTCACAGTTCAGGAGCAGTGTTGCAGCCACCTGCTTCCCTTTACCTTTGAATTTCTTCAGCATGTCCCTCATGCCCAGACAGTGCTCTGGGATAGACTGATAGAATCATAGAATATCAGGGTTGGAAGGGACCTCAGGAGGTCATCTAGTCCCCCCCCCTGCTCAAAGCAGGACCGATCCCCAACTAAATCATCCCAGCCAGGGCTTTGTCAAGCCTGACCTTAAAAACTTCTAAGGAAGGAGATTCCACCACTTCGCTACGTAATGCATTCCAGTGTTTCACCACTCTCCTAGTGAAAAAATTTTTCCTAATATCCTACCTAACCCTCCCCCACTGCAACTTGAGACCATTACTCCTCGTTCTGTCATCTGCTACCACTGAGAACAGTCTAGATCCATCCTCTTTGGAACCCCCCTTTCATGTAGTTGAAAGCAGCTATCAAATCCCCCCTCATTCTTCTCTTCCACAGACTAAACAATCCCAGTTCCCTCAGCCTCTCCTCATAAGTCATGTGTTCAAGTCCCCTAATCATTTTTGTTGCCCTTCGCTGGACTCTTTCCAATTTTTCCACATCCTTCTTGTAGTGTGGGGCCCAAAACTGGACACAGTAATCCAGATGAGGCCTCACCAATGTCGAATAGAGGGGAACAATCACGTCCCTCAATCTGCTGGCAATGCCCCTACTTATACATCCCAAAATGCCATTGGCCTTCTTGGCAACAGCGGGACACTGTTGACTCATATCCAGCTCCTCGTCCACTGTAACCCCTAGGTCCTTTTCTGAAGAACTCCTGCCTAGCCATTCAGTCCCTAGTCTGTAGCCGTGCATGGGATTCTTCCGTCCTAAGTGCAGGACTCTGCACTTGTCCTTGTTGAACCTCATCAGATTTCTTTTGGCCCAATCCTCCAACTTGTCTAGGTCCCTCTGTATCCTATCCCTACCCTCCAGCATATCTACCACTCCTCCCAGTTTAGTGTCATCTGCAAACTTGCTGAGGGTGCAATCCACACCATCCTCCAGATCATTTATGAAGTTATTGAACAAAACCGGCCCCAGGACCTACCCTTGGGGCACACCACTTGATACCGGCTGCCAACTAGATATGGAGCCATTGATCACTACCCGTTGAGCCCAACAATCTAGCCAACTTTGTATCCGCCTTATAGTCATTCATCCAGCCCATACTTCTTTAACTTGCTGGCAAGAATACTGTGGGAGACTGTGTCAAAAGCTTTGCTAAAGTCAAGGAACAACACGTCCACTGCTTTCCGCTCATCCACAGAGCCAGTTATCTCGTCTGAAGGCAATTAGATTAGTCAGGCATGACTTGCCCTGGGTGAATCCACGCTGACTGTTCCTGATCACTTTCCTCTCCTCTAAGTGCTTCAGAATTGATTCCTTGAGGACCTGCTCCATGATTTTTCCAGGGACTGAGGTGAGGCTGACTGGCCTGTAGTTCCCAGGATCCTCCTTCTTCCCTTTTTTAAAGATGGGCACCACATTAGCCTTTTTCCAGTCGTCCGGGACCTCCCCCAATCGCCATGAGTTTTCAAAGATAATGGACAATGGCTCTGCAATCACATCCGCCAACTCCTTTAGCACTCTCGGATGCAGCGCATCTGGCCCCATGGACTTGTACTCGTACAGCTTTTCTAAATAGTCCCAAACCACTTCTTTCTCCACAGAGGGCAGGTCACCTCCTCCCCATGCTGTGCTGCCCAGTGCAGCAGTCTGAGAGCTGACCTTCTTCGTGAAGACAGAGGCAAAAAAAGCATTGAGTACATTAGCTTTTTCGACATCCTCTGTCACTAGGTTGCCTCCCCCATTCAGTAAGGGGCCCACACTTTCCTTGACTTTCTTCTTGTTGTTAACATACCTGAAGAAACCCTTCTTGTTACTCTTAACATCTCTTGCTAGCTGCAACTCCAGGTGTGATTTGGCCTTCCGGATTTCACTCCTGCAAGCCCGAGCAATATTTTTATACTCTTCCCTGGTCATTTGTCCAATCTTCCACTTCTTGTAAGCTTCTTTTTTGTGTTTAAGATCAACAAGGATTTCACTGTGAAGCCAAGCTGGCCGCCTGCCATATTTACTATTTTTTCTACACATCGGGATGGTTTGTCTCTGTAACCTCAATAAGGATTCTTTAAAATACAGCCAGCTCTCCTGGACTCCTTTCACGTTATTTTCCCACGGGATCCTGCCCATTAGTTCTCTGAGGGAGTCAAAGTCTGCTTTTCTGAAGTCCCGGGTCCGTATTCTGCTGCTCTCCTTTCTTTCTTGTGCCAGGATCCTGAACTCGACCATCTCATGGTCACTGCCTCCCAAGTTCCCATCCACTTTTGCTTCCCCTACTAATTCTTCCCGGTTTGTGAGCAGCAGGTCAAGAAGAGCTCTGCCCCTATTTGGTTCCTCCAGCACTTGCACCAAGAAATTGTCCCCTGCACTTTCCAAAAAAGTCCTGGATTGTCTGTGCACCGCTGTATTGCTCTCCCAGCAGATATCAGGGTGATTGAAGTCCCCCATGAGAACCAGGGCCTGCGATCTAGTAACTTCCGTTAGTTGCCTCGTCCACCTCATCCACCTGCTCCGGTGGTCTATAGCAGACTCCCACCACGACATCACTCTTGTTGCTCTCACTTCTAAACTTAATCCAGAGACTCTCAGGTTTTTCTGCAGTTTCACACCAGAGCTCTGAGCAGTCACACTGCTCCCTCACATACAGTGCAACTCCCCCACCTTTTCTGTCCTGCCTGTCCTTCCTGAACAGTGTATATCCATCCATGACAGTACTCTAGTCATGTGAGTTATCCCACCAAGTCTCTGTTATTCCAATCACGTCATAATTCCTTGACTGTGCCAGGACTTCCAGTTCTCCCTGCTTGTTTCCCAGGCTTCTTGCATTTGTATATAGGCACTTGAGATAACTCACTGATCGTCCCTCTTTCTCAGTATGAGGCAGGAGCCCTCCCCTCTCACAGGCTCCTGCTCGTGCTTCCTCCCGGTATCCCACTTCCCCACTTACCTCAGGGCTTTGGTCTCCTTCCCCCGGTGAACCTAGTTTAAAGCCCTCCTCACTAGGTTAGCCAGCCTGCTTGCGAAGATGCTTTTCCCTCTCATCGTTAGGTGGAGCCCGTCTCTGCCCAGCACTCCTCCTTCTTGGAACACCATCCCATGGTCAAAGAATCCAAAGCCTTCTCTCCGACACCACTTGCGTAGCCATTCGTTGACTTCCACGATTCGACGGTCTCTACCCAGCCCTTTTCCTTCCATGGGGAGGATGGACGAGAACACCACTTGCACCTCCAACTCCTTTATCCTTCTTCCCAGAGCCACGTAGTCCGCAGTGATCCGCTCAAGGTCATTCTTGGCAGTATCATTGGTGCCCACGTGGAGAAGCAGGAACGGGTAGCGATCCGAGGGCTTGATGAGTCTCGGCAGTCTCTCCGTCACATTGCGAATCTTAACTCCTGGCAAGCAGCAGACTTCTCGGTTTTCCCGGTCGGGGCGGCAGATAGATGACTCAGTCCCATTGAGGAGAGAGTCCCCGACCACCACCACCCACTGCCTCCTCTTGGGAGCGGTGGTCATGGAACCCCCAACCCTAGGACAGTGCATCTCATGCCTTCCAATCGGCGGAGTCTCCTTCTGCTCCCTTCCCTCAGATGTATCATCTGGTCCACTCTCCGCATTAGGACCTGTGGAGAGAACATGAAAACGGTTGCTCACCTGTATCTGCGTTGCTGGTACATGGACGCTCCCCTTTCTTCTTCTGGAGGTCACATGCTGCCAAATTTCTTCACCGTCCTCCTGTCCCCGCTGCGCAGCCTGCTCTGAATCTTCAGAACATTGTGTCCGTAGAAGCATGTCCTGACGTCTGTCCAGGAAATCTTTCGTTTCTCTTATGCAACGCAGGGTCGATACCTGTGCTGTAATTCTCTTTCAGTGCCACGGAGCAAGCCTCTGGAGCCTGAAATGTCACAGCTTCACCCCTGGAAAGAAGACATTCCAGCAGGTCAGCACAGAGCCCCCGGCTGATCATCGGCTAATGCCTGCAGCTGGGCAAGCAGAGCAGCCAATCCCCTGCAAGAAGCCAGTTGCATTGTGAAACATCTGTGTGTGGATTGTCTCCATGCCCTCTCCGCGTTCACTTTCCGAGGATATCCCAGCCAACAGCCCTGAGCCTGAGGCCACTTTGTGCTGTCAGCACAAAATAGGCAGCCCAGCCATCCAGGGGAGAACCCAGCATAAGGGGGGGCCTCCCAATGCATGGAGCTGTCAGAACAGCCCCTCTGGTGCTCCCCTCCCCAAGGCTGGCATAGACCCTGATAGCAGGCATGGCCAGAGCCTCCCTGCTGACATCCCCAGCCACTGTGACAGCCCTTCAGACCATTAGCACCCGCTTCTGGGGTTGCACTGTGCACCCCTTGACTGGGGATGCAGATCAGGGCCAATTACTTTACTAGCAGCGGTGTCCATTGACTATTAGGCTCATTTCAAATTCATAATCATGCCCCAGAAATCTGAGTCCAAGCGCTATACCCTTCCGGTCAGGGCAGAGAACAATAGCAGGGGACACATGTGTCCAGTCACAGCAGCCTGAATTCTGAATGTAAATTACACCCAACCAACCGCTCACGAAATAGCTACTGGTCAAGGATTACCTGCAGTCATTGATCAGTAGCCACTCCCAGGCAGAGAGAGAGATGAAATTAATGTACTAATTAATTCATCAAGAAACATTCTCAGCTCCAATCAGAGCAATAACATGGTGCATTTCTACAGCAACTCAACCCAAAGCAAACGCTAACTGGTATATCATCCCTCAAGTGCAGCCACCTCTGGGGTGGGAGCTGGCAACCAATCAGCACACAGCATGCTCCACAATAGTGGATGGGACTTGGGCTTTGGGGTACCAGGGTGAACGGATTCTGCTCTTCGTAAATGTGCCAGGAATTCTTTACTGTCCGCGCGCACAGACGGGACCTCTCCTGGTTAGCTCCCATCATTAGTGAGCTACGTGAGAATTCCCCTGGGAAGAAAACCATGGGGTGGAACCCGTGTTTGCAGGAAGACTGGGGGCTGCAAATCTCCTGCTTAGCCCCTTGAAGTAGCCACACCTGTTAACAGGAGCAAACGGGACACGCACCTGCTCAAGGTGCTTTTCATGCTCGAAAAGGAGACACAGAAAAGTGCTGCGTGCTTTAGCCAGTGCAGAGAGCTGGCCAGCGCCGCCTGGCGCAAACCCCCATGAACACAGAGGGGAGGAGGCTCCGGGGTGAGGGCCTGGCCTAGCACCTGGGAGACTTGCGTGCAATTCCCTCCTCTGCCACAGGCTCTCATGTCAGCTTGGGCAAGTCATATAGTTTCTCTGGACCTCAGTTTCCCTTCTGTAAAATGGGGATAATAATGCTTTCCTGGGGCGGGTGAGAGGCTAAATGCACTGAAGATGAAGAGGTGCTCAGCTGCTATGGTAACAGGACCCATCGAAGAACCTAACCTCGGTATGATCTGCTCATTCCACAGCTCTGTATTCTCCCGCGTCAGCTCAGAATGAATGGTAATTCCATACAGAGTAACTTCCTTCTCCCAGGACCCAGATGTAGCTGTTAGCATCCACCCAGCAGCCTCCATCTAAAGAATCTGTTGGGAAAGTGCTGGGATCACTGGGCTAGAGGCCACTCCTGTCCCACTGTCGTAACTGTAAAGGGAGGGGTAACCACCTGTCTGTATACAGGGCTATAAAATCCCCCCTGGCCAGAGGCAACACGCTTTCACCTGTAAAGGGTTAAGAAGCTAAGGTAACCCTGCTGGCTCCTGACCCAAATGACCAATGGGGGGACAAGATACTTTCAAATCTGGGGGCATGGGGAACAAAGGGTTTTTCCATCTGTGTGATGCTTTTGCTGGGAACAGATCAGGAATGCAGCCTTACAACTCCTGTAAAGTTAGTAAGTAATCTAGCTAGAAAATGCGTTAGATTTCCTTTTGTTTAATGGCTGGTAAAATAAGCTGTGCTGAATGGAATGTATATTCCTGTTTTTGTGTCTTTTTGTAACTTAAGGTTTTGCCTAGAGGGATTCTCTATGTTTTGAATCTGATTACCCTGTAAGGTATTTACCATCCTGATTTTACAGAGGTGATTCTTTTACCTTTTCTTTAATTAAAATTCTTCTTTTAAGAACTTGATTGATTTTTCATTGTTCTTAAGATCCAAGGGTTTGGGTCTGTGTTCACCTGTACAAATTGGTGAGGATTCTTATCAAGCCTTCCCCAGGAAAGGGGGCATAGGGCTTGGGGGGATATTTTGGGGGAAGATGTCTCCAAGTGGGCTCTTTCCCTGTTCTTTGTTTAAAATGCTTGGTGGTGGCAGCATACGGTTCAAGAACAAGGCAAAGTTTGTACCTTGGGAAAGTTTTAACCTAAGCTGGTAAAAATACGTTTAGGGGGTCTTGCATGCAGGTCACCACATCTGTACCCTAGAGTTCAGAGTGGGGAAGGAACCTTGACACCCGCTCTTCTCAGATCTCTCTGGGGCACCGTTTGGGTTTAAAAGACAATGGCATTGATCTTTGCAGCTCACAGTCCACCCCATGGACCTAATGAAAGTGGTGGGGCAGTCACAGAGTAACATCCCACCCTGCATGTTAGCTAACACAGGTTAGACATCACTTCTCCTGCCCCTCTTGAAAGGTGCCCAGCTGAGCTAGTGCGGGGGCAGGGAGCCACCAGAGAATGGACGCAAACTCGCACATTCACCTTAGGTGCCATGGTGTCTTGCTCTGGCCCTGAGAAATCATAGCTCTTCTACTCCCTGGAGGAAATAATGGAACCGATGGTGTCCAGCCCTACCTGGGGGAAGGAGTGGCCAGGAGCCCTACCAGGCTCAGACGCAGCATCCTGACTTCAGGGGCTTCTCTTTCCTATGGGCACTTCCCATCGTCAAAGGGGGCAGGGAGCAGTCAGGGCCATGTCCTCTCACTGGCCAGCAGAGTGGGTTGGGTGCGCTGGGTGTAACGCATTGCATCCTCTGGACCTAAAGGGTGGGGTGGGGGGTGTCCTCTCCCTACACATCTGGAAGCACCAGCAGGAGTTGTGCCTCCCTGGAGACCAATCCTGCTCTAATGCCCCCTGGGGGCAGGGTGGTTCTGCACCCCTCTCCCAGCAGGGGCCAGAGCCTCCTAGGCACAAGCTGGTGTTAGTAAAGCAGAGAATTGAATGCAGTGGGAAGAGTCAGACACACCCGGACTCCAGTGTCAGGGGATCTAACCCTAACTCCTGGACTCCAGTGTCCTGGGATCCAAGTCCCTTTCCCTTCTGCCTGTCTGGGGAGAGGGGATCTCTGCCACCCGCTCACCTTGAGCAATCCGTCTGCTGACTGCTGGAACTTCTCCCTTATCTCCAGGATCAGCTTGTCCAGAGAGGATCTCAGCTCTAGAAGTCTGGTTAGGTTTCCATTGATTCTCTGCAGGATTATCTTCTCTTCCTTTTCCAGCTTCTGCAGAAGCAGCTTCTCCTCCTCAGCCAGCAGTTGGTGCAGCTTCCCAAATTCAGTCACAATCCTCTCTCTCTTTTTCTTAACTACCTCCTTTGGAAAGAAAAATACACAGGAACAAGAAGAGGAAGTATCAACGGCATGGATTAAAAGTCATAAACCACTGGAGTAACTGAGAGGATATACAAAATCACAGTGCATCTTAACCAGGAGGCATTTACTTAACAAGACAACTAAAGAAAAACCAATATGTTTCCACACAGCTTGAGCTCCAGCTTCATCTCCATGGTGTACCAGGGATGAGACCCTAGTTGGAACTGTCTGCAGCACAGAGACATCTAGTGGCTGAATAATGTACTAGAAGTAAATATCATCACGCCTTTCAGAGGTACAAAGTTTAGGGTTTATACGTCCACCATCAAGGCCTACACTAATCAATCAGATTAGATCTCTTTTGATAAAACACGATCATTTGTTCTTGTTGCCTACTTTGCTTCAGTCTTCACACAAAAAATAACATGTGACCAGACGACTAGCACAGTTATCATAGACAATAAAGGGGAACGGATGCAGATTGGGATAAGTAAAGAAAATATCAGAGATCTTCTGAGTAAGTTGAATGAATCCAAGTCAGCAGGGCCTTATGCTCTTCACCCCAGGATGCTGAAGGAATTAGCTGAAGAAATCTCAGAGCCATTTGCAAACTTATGGATGACAGGAGAGATCCCAGAAGACTGGAGAAGGGCTAATGTAGTGCCCATCTTTTAAAAGGGGGGGAAGGAGGAGCTGAGGAATTATAGACCAGTCAGCCTGACCTTGATACCTGTGAAGCTACTAGAGCAATGTATAAAACATTAAATTTGCGAATACCAGAAGGATGAAGGGGTGCTCACTGGCAGCCAGCATGAATTTACTAAGAACAAATCACACCAAACTAGCTTGATTTCCTTCTTTGAGAGGGTAACTGGTTTGGTAGATAGGGGGAATGCGGTGGACATAATATACCTGGACTTCAGCAAGGCTCTTGACACAGTCATAGAATCATAGAATCATAGAATATCAGGGTTGGAAGGGACCCCAGAAGGTCATCTAGTCCAACCCCCTGCTCCAAGCAGGACCAATTCCCAGTTAAATCATCCCAGCCAGGGCTTTGTCAAGCCTGACCTTAAAAACCTCTAAGGAAGGAGATTCTACCACCTCCCTAGGTAACTCATTCCAGTGTTTCACCACCCTCTTAGTGAAAAAGTTTTTCCTAATATCCAATCTAAACCTCCTCCACTGCAACTTGAGACCATTACTCCTCGTTCTGTCATCTGCTACCATTGAGAACAGTCTAGAGCCATCCTCTTTGGAACCCCCTCTCAGGTAGTTGAAAGCAGCTATCAAATCCCCCCTCATTCTTCTCTTCTGCAGGCTAAACAATCCCAGCTCCCTCAGCCTCTCCTCATAACTCATGTGTTCCAGACCCCTAATCATTTTTGTTGCCCTTCGCTGGACTCTCTCCAATTTATCCACATCCTTCTTGTAGTGTGGGGCCCAAAACTGTACACAGTACTCCAGATGAGGCCTCACCAATGTCGAATAGAGGGGAACGATCACGTCCCTCGATCTGCTCGCTATGCCCCTACTTATACATCCCAAAATGCCATTGGCCTTCTTGGCAACAGCGGGACACTGCTGACTCATATCCAGCTTCTTGTCCACTGTCACCCCTAGGTCCTTTTCCGCAGAACTGCTGCCTAGCCATTCGGTCCCTAGTCTGTAGCTGTGCATTGGGTTCTTCCGTCCTAAGTGCAGGACCCTGCACTTATCCTTACTGAACCTCATCAGATTTCTTTTGGCCCAATCCTCCAATTTGTCTAGGTCCTTCTGTATCCTATCCCTCCCCTCCAGTGTATCTACCACTCCTCCCAGTTTAGTATCATCCGCAAATTTGCTGAGAGTGCAATCTACACCATCCTCCAGATCATTTATGAAGATATTGAACAAAACCGGCCCCAGGACCGACCCTTGGGGCACTCCACTTGATACCGGCTGCCAACTAGACATGGAGCCATTGATCACTACCCGTTGAGCCCGACAATCTAGCCAGCTTTCTACCCACCTTATAGTGCATTCATCCAGCCCATACTTCCTTAACTTGCTGACAAGAATACTGTGGGAGACCATGTCAAAAGCTTTGCTAAAGTCAAGAAACAATACATCCACTGCTTTCCCTTCATCCACAGAACCAGTAATCTCATCATAAAAGGCGATTAGATTAGTCAGGCATGACCTTCCCTTGGTGAATCCATGCTGGCTGTTCCTGATCACTTTCCTCTCATGCAAGTGCTTCAGGATTGATTCTTTGAGGACCTGCTCCATGATTTTTCCAGGGACTGAGGTGAGGCAGTCCCACGTGACATTCTGATAAGTAAGCTAGAGAAAGTGGGCTCGGTGAAACAGCCATTACGTGGATACATAATTGATTAAATAACTGCAAACAAAGAGTAACTGTCAGATGAAGTGGGCTTTAGCCCACAAGAGCTTATGCCCAAATAAGTTTGTTAGTCTCTAAGGTGCCACAAGTCCTCCTTGTTCTTTTTATTAATGGAATGATGTCAGATTGGAAGGAGGTCTCAAGTGGGGTTCCAATGGGATCTGTTCTGGGTCCGTGTTGTTTAATATTTTTATTAATGACCTGGATGTAGGTATAGAGAGCACACTGATCAGATTTGCAGATGACACAAAGCAGGGGAAGGGAGGCAGAGGGGACTGCAAATACTTTGGAAGACAGAGCTAAAATTCAGAGGGATCGTGATAAATTGGAGAACTGGGCTAGACAACAAAATGAAATTCAACAAAGACAAATGTGAGGTGCTAGACTTAGGGAAGAAAAACCAAACGCACAAATACAGAATGGGGGGAAACTGGCTTGGCAGCAGTACTGCTGAGAAGGATCTGGGAGTTGGGGCGGATCACAACCTCGACATGAGTCCGCAATGTGATGCTGTTGCAAAAAAAGCAAATGCAGTTTTAGGTGGCATTAACAGAGTCATGTGCAAGTCACAGGAGGTGATAGTCCCGCACTACTCAGCCCTGGTTAGGCCTCAGCTACAGTACTATGTCCAGTTTTGGTCACCAGTGTGTAGAAAGGATGTGGAGAAACTGGAAAGGATCCAGAGGCGAGCAACAAAGATGATCAAAGGGATGGAATGGCAGCCATAGGAGCAAAGGCTGAAGGACCTGGGTATGTTTAGTGTGGAAAAGAGGAGATTAAGTGGGGACATGATAGAGGGCAGTCTTCAAATACTTGAAAGGCTTCCATAAAAAAGATGGAGAAAAGTTGTTCTCTCTTGCCACAGAGGCAGGACAAGAGGCAATGGGTTCAAACTACAGCACAGCAGAGTTAGATTAAATCTCAGGAAAAACTTACTAAGTGTAAGAGCAGGAGGCCAATGGAACAGAGGCTTAGGGAGGTTGTGGAAGCTCCTTCACTGGAGGTTTCCAAAGGAGGCTGGAGCTGCCTCTCCGGGATGATTTAGACACAACAAATCCTGCATCATGGCGGGGGTTAGACTAGATGATTCAGTCTAACTCGAGAGGGAATTATTACACCGTGTTTAAATAAAATGGTCTCTAGATGGCAGCAGACGCTAAGGAATAGGACGGGGCTGCTCTGCTCAGCCCAGCGCAGTGAGTGCATTACAGCCCCTGTGAATCGGTTCAGAGGCCGTAGACCACCATGCCCGGCCTTCTTCAAAGCAGCCGCTGCGCAGGGCCGAGCAGCCCATCTGTGCAGGCTCAGGAGGGCGGTATCCAGCGTCTAGCGCTGGTTAGCGATGCCCTGCACCTCGTCCCGTCTAATGACCTGTGTGGCCTGTGTGAGTGGAGCTGGGGTCCCAGGTCCTGCCGCACGGCAACTGCTGCCAACACCTGGCTCTCCCTGGACTGGGCCCTTCTTGGCAGCCACGGAAGGAGGCGCAAGGCCTGGAGTGGGATCTCCTTGCACTCAGACTGAAACAAAAGGGGAGATCTCAGCCCAGGGGGGCTGGGTGGCCCTGCGTACCTAAGCCGCTCTGCGAGCTCTCCCCCAGCCCCAGCCCCAGAGGTGATCCCCCAGAGCAGGGGGCAGCTGGCGTGGGGAAGTTTTCACTGCCACTGTCCCAGCACATCTGCTCCCCAGGCCGCTGAGTCAGACCCGGAGCATCACAGCTCTTGTGGGCCTCGTGATAGCTGGTGTTTTCCCAGATGCCAGAGCCAAGGGCTGCAGGAGAAGCTCAGCCTTCAGTTTCATTCAGAAGCACCTTTCTGGCCCTCATGGGCACAGGGAAAAGCTTGAAAATGTGAAGTGAGGTCACCCCGGGAACATGGGCATTGCCAGATTGGCTCAGAGCCCAGTGTCCTGTCTGTGACAGTGGCCAGGACCAGACCCTTCAGAGGAAGGTGGAAGGACCCACCCGGCCGTAGCAAATGGGGACAATCTGCCCCTCACTTAGGTCTCACTCTGGTCTCTAACAGAGACTGGTTCCAACCCTCATGCGCCAGGTTCAATATCCCTTCCCACGTTTCTATTGTCGTTAATTATGACCCTAAAGGCTTGAAGACCACCAGGCAAATAAAAAGAACCCTTTCAATTTCTTTACTCTGTCATGATTTTTAAGCCTCTCTCAGGCCTTCTAGGGGCATGCCACATGAGTTGTGGGTGCTCAGGGTGCTTTCACATGCACTAATTTGCATGGAATATGAATTGGGGAAAAAATAACCCTCATATACAAATCCAGGGCACTCCAGGGCTGCTGTGCTGTGCCCCTGGAGGAGAGATTTCCTAACCCTTGAGTCAAACAAGGCACAGTCACAGGGCATGTTTCATAACACCCTCCTCAGCCTTTACGTCCCCACATCTGTGCCTACACTGCAACCAAGGGATACTGTTATCTTGAGGATCACATGCTGTAAACAAGCTGATTCATAGAATCCCAGGCCAGAAGGGGTCATTGTGATCATTCTAGTCTGACCTCCTGTGTGACACACGACACAGAACTGCCCCACAATCATTCCTAGAGCAGAGCTTTTAGAAAAACATCCCAGCTTGATTTAAAAATTGCCAGTGATGGAGAATCCTTGGTAAATTGTTCCAGTGGTAAATTACCATCACTTAAAAAATTGTGGCTTTTTTCCAGTCTGAATGTGTCTAGCTTCAACTTCTAGCCATTGGATCACGTTTCTCTGATAGACTGCAAAGCCCAATATCAAATATTTGTCCCCCAATTCACCCCTTAACCATCTCTTTGTTAAGCTAAATAGATTTATTTCTAATAACCTGCCAGTTTGTTGGGTGAAATTCTCTGCCTCCTGCCTACAGGAGGTCAGGCTAGATGGTATCTTCTGGCCCCAAATCTGTAAAAAGTGAGAGATCTTTGAAAGTCAGATTTCTTTGTTATTGCTGATGCTCCTTGCTTATTCTTTGCATTTGGCTTCTGCTCTGTCTAATCAAAGGACTCAGCTTCACTTTTATTTGTAGTCAGTTTCACTTTCAGGCTTTTCCGGGGCAGGGAGAATAGCCATTAGTTTAAAATAGGGCCGATTGTGCTGCCAGCTCTCATGACTTTTATTGTGATTACTGGTATGATGCGTAAAGCCCAAGCTTAAAGAAAAATAATGATTGTCCCCTATTGTTCTCCAATTCAGTTACTTTGTGAATTTCCCAGTATTTTGTGCCTAGTCACTCTGACTGTTTTCCCTGGTATAGTCAGTTTCCTTTGTTTCTGTGGGTCTCTCATGGCAACGGGGGGGGGGTTATACACAAATGTTGTTATGGATTTTTTTAAAATTGGCCAAGGAGCAGATGTGGTACCTGAAACTATTATTAATTTTTAAAGTAATTTATCTTGTTTTTAATAACTATATTTCATGTTGACAGTGTTCTCTCAAATGTGGGCATCGATGTCAGAAATGTCCTTTTTAATACAGGAACCCAAACACCTGCCTTGCATTCCTGGGTTTTTGTCCTCTCCACCATTGCATGTTTCTGAACTTCATCCACCTCTTTCAACAACAGTTCCAGGGATTTCTGGAGTTTGATCTGACAAGAAAAATAAATCCAGCCAATTCTCCTAAAGTATTGACCCATCTCTGCTGGACTTGATCTCAGCTATTTGCATTTCCTATCAAACTGGTTGAAAAGTGCACCCCAGTCTGTGATGGGGTATCTAGAACCTGTTTTGGGGGTTGGCAAGGAGAGAGTTAACATTTCTAACAGCTGATCCACCCCTACTGCCCAGACAATCCCTCCATTGAGATCAGGCAGCTGTGATCTTTCCTCCGCTCAGGGAGTATTAACTGTCTTCCTGCCAGTCCCTGAATAGGCTTCTATACAACTCAGTCACAGGGGCTGAGATTCTTCATTATTCGCAGCAGTTTAATGCCTTCCCACTACAGGTGCGTTTCAGGAGCAATCTGTGCAAAAAGGGGCCTGTCATTTCGTGGACCCCAAGTTGCCCCTGAATGTCTTTGCATGCCCCGTTCCTGCATTTCCACGTGTGCACAAAAACACGCACGTTGGATTTATGTGAGCAAAATTAGTGACCGATTAACAATCCAGATTGTGATCCCAGATCCTGCTGCTCTGTGGCTCTCTGGCAGTGCCAAGCAGCTGAAAAGCTGGTTTCACTGACCGCCTTGGGATTGCCCTTGCATAAGGGGAATCCCTGTGTGGCAAAGGTTCTCTACAGCTCTACACCCCTTCGTCCTGGCCTGCAGTGTAGGGGGCATGAACGGAGAGGAGGGAATGGCCAAGGCACCTCTGTGCTCCAGCTATTCCCTGCTGCCAAAACGACCCTAGGAGCCCAGATCAATCCCCAGCCCCAGAATCCCGGGGCTGCCAAGGTGGGGAGCAGCCACCTCTGCCCTCCCTCTTCATGTCTGGAGCAGCACTAAGCCCTGCTCAGAAGCTGGGCTGCTGTTTCTCCAGGCTCTGGCTTGAGCGGGAGACTGGGAGTGAAGTGGTTAAGACAGTGGTCCCCCAACTTTTTACCTCACGTCCCCCTTTACCTGTCTCCACGCCCTCCCCATCCCCTCCAGATTCAGGGCCGGGAGTGGGGCCGCAGCTCCAGCCATGGGGGACACGGACAAGGGTAAGGGGGCCGAGGCTGGGGCCACAGCTAGGTTTGGGGCGGGGCAGCTGGGGCACCAGATGCGGGCCTGGCAGCTGGGGCTGGGGCCAGGAGTAGAGCTGGGTGGCATGCCCTACCTTCCCCTCCATGAGGGCTGGCCTGGGCCCCAGCTGGCCCCCCTGGGGAGCACGCACCCCCCCCCAGTTTGGGGACTTCTAGGTTAAGGGGAGTAGGATGGCTCGGGGAACTACGGAATAAGAAACGGGGGTCCAGTCCCAGGTAGTTGTGCCCAAAGCCTGTTGCCATCTGCTGGCCACTCTGTGGCCTGCGCGGAATGAGTTGCTGGGTCTCAGCCCAGCCCTAGTGAAGCAGGGGTTCACATCGCAAAACCACCATCACAGCTGGCACCAAATGGGCAGGCTCAGTCAGCCGTGAATGGGCCATTGAAACTGAATCGCCCTCCCTCACCCCACCGCCCCATAAGACTGAGTCATAGTTGTAGTGGAGGGTGCCCCCAGAATGCAGACAACCTGGCCACACCCCCTTTTCCCAGGCCACGCCCCCTACACTGGAAGATGGAGGGGCGTGTTGGGGAAGCTGTGGATTAAGTGGGGACCTTGCTGTCCTGGGAGAGCTCTTCCAGCACAGCTCGAGCTGTCAATCTTGGTTGGCCGTATTCCTGGATGTTTCATCCCATGACATAATCTTTAATTCCTGGAGACTCCAGGACACCCCTGGAGGGTTGGAGACCCTCAGCCCAGCACCCCTCTACCTTGTACACCTGGGCCGCCTCCTCAATGGGGTAGACATTGTGAGGCCAGTGTGACAGGGTCTCTCGACACACCACACAGATGGCCTCCCCGTCTTCTTCGCAGAAGAGCTTGAGCTTCTCCTCGTGTTTCCCGCAGAGCGCCTCTGGCTGCCCCTTGGCCGGCAGCAGCCCCAGCTGCTTGATGGTCTCCACGATATTGGCCAGCTGCTTGTTGGGCCTGACATTGCTCTTGTGAAAGGGCGCCCGGCACTGGGGGCAGGACATGGGCCCGCTGGCCCAAGCCCCTTCTCCTGGCAGTAGGTGGTGATGCATGCCCTGCAGAAGTTGTGCCCACAGTCTATGCTCACGGGGTCACTCATGTACTCCAGGCAGATGGAGCAAATTGCCTCCTCCTGCAGCTTCTCCAGCGGGTTCACCAAGGCCATGGTGGCAGCTGCTGTGAGGCAGTTTCCGGGTCACATTCACTTTCCCATTGCGCAGGGGAGGAGTCACGTTACTGGTGCGGGCAGGACTATGCTAAAACCGTGAGTTAGCTCCAGCACCTGGTGAGCTGTTACAGCTCGCTCTGACAGCCAGTGGTGCTCAGATCAGAGACCTGGCCAGCCAGAGCACTAGTTAGAGCAGAGTTGGCTGTCAGTGCCACAGAGCTGCACTCAGAGATCTCAGAGCGGGGCTCACAGTGCCTGGAAGGAGGATGCTGCCTTACGACACACGTGTGGCTGATTCCAGTGACCCAGCCAGACAGGAAAATTTCATTTGCCCTGAGGGATGCATTCTTTTTTAAAGTAATCTTGATAATATGAGCAATTTGGGAACGGGTGAGATGGTAGCGCATCTGTGCACTAAGTTAGTCATGTGGCTATAACTGAAAAGCTGAATGAGGTCAGGCTATGACTCTATCCCTGTGATTTAAATACAACGTGGGCATTAGTCAGGGAAAATTATTGAAGCAAGGGGTGGCAGATAAGAAAAGACATGCTGGGTATCAAACAAAGAACCAGCATTCTGCAAATGAAGTTAGACTGGTCAAGCTCCAATTAGTGTATTTTAATTAACCACTTTAATGTTACGAGCCAGAACCTCAGATGGTGTACATCAGCATCCCTCCACTGAAGACAAGTCAGCTGGGCTGATTTACACTGGCTGAGGATGTAGTCCTGTAGGTGTCGGCGAATGCTTTTAGGTAGTTATTGGGCGTCCAAAGTGTTTTGAAAAGTGATTTACTCTGATTTTTAAGGGTGATGCTGCAGTGAGAATGGATAACATCATAATGTGAGCGAGGGACCACACACTACACAGTGACCAGTGTCTGTGGGATTGCAGAGAATGAGACAACGACACGTAACATTCTACTTAAAAGTCAAAAATTGGTCGTATAAAAATTTTCTGCATTGGACATAAACTGAGCATGATCAACCGATGAAGCAGATGAAATAAAATCAATAGCCGAAGTGCCCTCTTCACAGGATCAACAGGGATGGGGAGAGTGGGATGATGAGCTATTAAGCAAAATCTATTCTGTGTGGGCGCTAAGGCCCAGAGCCACAGAGGGATTTAGGTGCCTAAACCCAAGATTTAGGAGTTAGGCACCTAAATCCCAGATTTAGGCACTACTGTGATCCCCAAAACTCCCCCTCAGCTGCCTCAGTCTCTCCTGGTGAAGCTGTTCCACTTTGGATAAATATGTGATGCTGGGTAAAATGGAAGATAACTAGTTACACAGATCCGGTCCCCACTGTTACAAAGGTGCAATAAATCTTGTACAAGGTATGTCAATGGACAAGTTATAAACTGTCCAGTGTGATTATCCTGTTTAAATCCATGTATTGCCCTTGTATCTGAGGATGAGTATTGGCTAGGTGTTTGTATCTCAGCTATGTTTTGTTCAGGGATGACACCCACCAGGCAAATTTACATCCAGACTAGACATCCCTGGGTTGATGGGCCATTACTACAATCAGCTGGGCCAGTGAGCCTCTCTTGGAGACATTTCAGGCAATGTCTGCCCCAGGACTCAGCAAGGCATGTTAGGACATGTGATCCAAGACTCCATCTTTGGCCAGTAACTTTCCAGGCACTTGGGCTGAAAGTATAAAAGGAGACTGTGACATCACTGCTTTGTCTCCAGGCCTGCTCCTCACCTCTGGACTGTGATTTTCTCACAAACGGAAGCTTTGGACAATGGACCCCCAATCCATTTGGGTGAACCAGAGAGACTAGCAGACTTCCATCCCTGCTGTGAACCAGATCTACAGATTCTGAAATCACTTGTGAGGTATGATTCCTTTAACCACTGAATTATTCTCTTCTTTTCTTTTTAATAATAAACCTTTAGCTTTTAGTTACTAAAGGATTGACTACAAACATGGCCTTTGGTAAGATCTAAAGTAGGTATATATACATTGACCTGGGGGAGTGGCTGATCCTTTGGGATTAGAAGAACTTTATGTATAGTGGATCTGGTTTTCAGTAACCTTTCACCATGAAGACCAGCTGCCTGGGTGGTGACAGGGCCTGGATTGCCTAAGGGGACTGTCTTTTTAGTGTCTTGTTCACCAGAGTGGTGATACAAGAGCTCACTTTGGTTGCTGGCTTGGTGAATTCTAATGTGAGAATAACCCCAGCTTGGGGGGGTGTCTGCCCTGTTTCTTGCAGTCTGCCCTGAATTTGGCAGCTGGGACCCACAGTAGGCATGGTCACCAAATACTTAAAAAGTAAGCAGGTGAGAGAGAGAGACTGTATAGCATGGTGGTTAGGGTACCCACCTGGGAGGTGGAAGACCCAAGGCTCCATCTCTCTGCTCCAGTAATTTTTTCATTATATATCCACAGTGGAACAGCTTCAACAGGAGAGATGGATTGATGGATGGATGGACTGACACCCCCCATCAGAGTGTCCCATAGCCCAGTGGTTAGCGCACCCACCTGAGAGGTAGGAGACCCTTGTTCAAATTGTTTGTCCTGCTCCGGCCGAGAGGGGAATTGGACCTGGGTCTCCCCCCTTCCCAGGTGAGGGCTCTAACCGCTGGACTAACAGGTGTGGCGTGCTGGCCTCCTCCTCTAGCCGCTTTGTGTGGAGAGAGGCAGGGGCCTCACTCGTTCCCACAAGAAACTACTTCAGTGCCTGAGCCACCTGGTTCCAGGCAGCGGGTTCCCATTCATGGATCGCTCACTACAGCTAGAGCCTCCCTGCAGGCCGGACACAGGTGCTTAACTCTGATCAGCATCTCCCGGTGGCTAGTGTAGGGAACTCCCTGCCTAGTGTGCTGGGTCCTGCAGCCCACAGGCAAGGTGTGTCTTTCTCCCCCTCATGGCACAGGGAGCCTGAGTGTCCAACGTAGGGCTTGCGGATTGCAATGTTGTTCCTGAAATGTTTCTGGGTGACTGTAAGGGAGGTGCCATGATGCTGAGCATTGCAACACCTAAGTCCCTTCGCAGATCTGAGACAAAGAAGCTACCACCAGGTCGAAGAGGAGGTGCTGGTAATGGCCTCTGGCTCTTAATGGAAAGAGAGGAAAGACCAGATTCCTGTGGTAAAAGATCACAAACCACCAGAAAGCTGGTTTAAAACAACCTCTTGTCTCGTAGTGCCACCTTGCACCTACGTCGGGGAATGGACGCTGCCAAGCCAGGATCTAAAGGTGGCATGTAAATTGGTTAAGGAGCTACACCAACAGGAAGGGAAATAGATCAGTACCACCAGAAACAGCCACTGCTCTATATGAACTCCGTGGAATGATGCACAGGTTGCTGCTGCCTCAGAATGAGCCGAATTTCCTACCGAAACCCGATCCTGTATAAACAGAACTAATCCACTTTGACAAGAATTGCTCAAAGAAAGAGCAAACTCAAATCATAGTGAACGCTACCTGCTAAATCCTCATTCAAAGTGCCCTGTTGCTAAGTTGTTTTGCCCTGTAGGGCTGCTCCCATCCTAGCAATAAGACAGCAATTTTCCTGAATTAGGGAAACAAACAACTACATTCAGGTTTCAGAGTAGCAGCCGTGTTAGTCTGTATCCGCAAAAAGAACAGGAGGACTTGAGGCACCTTAGAGACGAACCAATTTATTTGAGCATGAGCTTTCGTGGGCTACAGCTCACTCCATCGGATGCATGCCTACATTCAGCAATCTCTCCCCTCTGCACCCGAATGAATCTGAGCAAGAGTTAAATATTGACAGCACAGTGCCGCTCCTCATCCTGTCCTGCCCCTTCCCCTCCTTCTCCTCTGTCTTCTGTCCCATTCATTCTGCTTCTCAGTTGCAATGCGTGCTCCCTCCCATGTAACCCTAAACCCACCCTGTGCTCAAACGGAGGCTCCACAGTGCAGCTCCAGGTCCAGCCCCAGCCTGCTGCACGGGCGCCCGCCTCCCAGCCAGAGAGAAAGGCGTCCAGCTGTTTGTGTGCAGAAGATTTACTAGCCAGGGCACCCTCAGAAGCCTTCAATAGCGGCCTTAATGCCTAGGATTTACTCATACCACAGTCGTGCCTCGAGACCCTGATCTGGTTAGGCGCCCTCTTGTGCTAGGTGCTGTATAAACAACAGAGTAAGACACACCCCCACCCCCACCCAAAAGAACCTCCAGTCTAAGGTCCTGATCCCGCAAACACATGGCATTTGCGTAGCTTTAAGCATGTGTCGTCCCACTGACTCCAATGGGATGAGTGCTTTCGAGTTAAGCACGTGTTTGCAGGCTTGAGGTCTGAATAGAAAAGACAGACAGGATGCCTGCAGCAGGAGAATTAGCCCAAGAGTTTCCATTTTTTGTTTTATTTTTCTTTTTTTTGTAAAATAAATAAAACTTAAACCCAACAAATACAAAGGAGAAAGAAATATTTCACGATTCACATGACAAATACATTAAAATTCCCTTAAATACAATTCAGGGCCATCTTTCACAGTTCAACGCTAATTGGGACAAATAGCCCGTAAGGATTCAAAGGCTGAGAGGAGGTAAAGTGCTTCCTGGAAATCCGTTTGGGAAGATGCTTGGCAGGAAGTGATGTCAGACCCTAGGCTAAGGGTGCCCTTGAAACGGCTTCCCTGGCTCTCAGCTTAGTCACAATATCCTGGACCCATTTCTCATCTGGATTGGTGCATAATGTTTTGCCTTTGATGGTTGTGAAGCTGCAGAGAGAAAACCCCAGTTAGAAACGCCTGGTACCAGCTCTCAAGGGCGGCGGAGGAAAATGGGTCCTGTTTTCAGAGCAAACACTCTGCTACTGCAAAGGGGACGAATGGTCCTAAGGACACAACGGCCCATAGCTAATGGCAGCTCTGCTGGCCCATTGGATTGCTGGGTGTCCACCCACTATTCACTACTAACAGGTTTTTCAAAAATCTTCAGCCAATCAGAAACCAGCTTATTCATAACGCTCAGGAAGAGTTTCACTGAAATTGGCTGAATTTCACCAAAAGGTTCTCGCAGCCAATCAGAGGAGGAAATCCACCCTCCAGTTCCCACCACTGCTTCCCCAGCTGCGACACTGCACTATAGGTGTATGGACTCAACATCTGGGGTGGGGCGGAGGGCTGAAAACCCCCTTGAGCCTAGCCTGTTTCTAATTGAGAGAACCGTAAAACTAGCCGAGGGCTCAGGACTGTCTCTCTCACAGGCTGTGCTAATGACATCCCAAATTACTTGGTGCCCCAGGAGGAACTTTCCTGTGGGGTGGGGTGGGGTCTCCTGGAGAATATGGTATCTGGCTGGGTATTATACTCACATCACAGCCGGCTGGAAGCAGCTGCTGCTGGTGTATTCATACTTCACCACGCGGCTCCGTGAAATTGGGTTGGGAGAGTATCCGTAGCAGCAGACACTTGGGGAGTGGAGTGCCTCTGAAAGAGGAGACAAGAGAATCATGGTTGGTCTTTCTCAGCGATGGCTTGGAGAGCTCCCTCTCTGTAGGAGCAAAGGGACTCCTGCTAACACCTAGCTCTGAGGGAGGTTCCCAGAGAGATCTCTGAGCTGTCTGGTGTGGGGGCTACCTCACATCACAGCTTCATCCTTCAGTAAGGCAGAGAGAAGGGGCAAGCCTGCCTCTCCCTACCGGCAATGAAAGCTCAGAAGGAGTGTGTGCCCAGGCATTGCCCGCTGTCACTGTCTCGCTAGCCTGGGGAGATGGAGGGGAGAGAGGTCACCGCTCCACAGACGGATCTTGGACTCACGTGGACCAGCTGTTGAGGCCTGCAAGCAGAAGGCAGCGATGAGGAGAACAGTGAGGGCAGCCACAGAGACCTTCATGTTGCTGTCAGGTGGGGACGAGCTGCAGGTGCAGAACCAGAGATGGGATTTCTTCTTAGCTTCCTTGTGCAGCTGATACCGGACCCTGGATTCTCCCCTCTTTTTATAGGGGGGGACACTGAGCGATGGTGTCAATGTTGTCACCTCCCAGGAAATGCCATGATAAGACAGTGGTGATACAATGGAACAAAGTCTGCTGAATCAAGAGAAGCAGAAGAGGGAAGTGCAAGGACTGCGGTCTATGACTGGGCAATTCCATCCCGCTGCTGCAAGGCATGGTGCAAGTGACAGAGGGAAAAGGATGTGAGTCTACCCAGCACCTTATCTGCTGCTTTTTCTTTGAAATCACTCACCAGTCTTTACATGGAGAAGAGGCCGGGGGGATGTATTTCTCAGGGCATTAGTAACTAGATAAGATATGGGACCATTCACCTAGAAGTCGCTGGATCTAATGAAGCTGTCGATCAAGGGTCATTTCCTTGTGACAGCTTCTTCGTGCTCTTAGTTCTAAGAACAGCATCTGCATCATAGAAGAAACCAACTCAGTCAGCCTTCTTGGTGACAGCTCCAGCAGAGACACCAAGATCCCATGCATCATGGAGGCTGACCTGTCCTCTCACCACTTGAAATGCAGGTCCCTTCAGACCAAGGTTGAGGAATGTGGGGGACACTTGCCTTGCCATTCTGCATACCTACCCTTGGCACCTTCTCCCATGAAAAGAGAAGGGGACCCCAAACACCATCAATGATCAACTGCTACTTCCAGAGGAACCAGGGTTGAGTGGTTGGAGCACAGGGCTGGGAGCCAGGGGATCTGGATTCTGTACCCACTTTGCCACTGACTCATTGTGTGTCTTTGGGCAAGTCACTCCCCTTCCCTGTGCCTCACCTTTCCCACTAGTCATTGCAGACAATCATACTGACCCCTCACCCAGGGGGCAGTGAGGCTCAATTCTGTTGGTGTTTATAGAGAGCTTTGGAAGCCTTGGATGGAACAGGCTAGAGAAAAGCAAAATATTGTTATGCTGCAGCATGTGGTTAGCTGCCAGAGGTGTACCTTTGCTCTCTGGGCAGTCACAGATCTCACTGAAAACTTCTGGGTGTGCTAGCTACCCTTCATTCAGCTTAAATGGAGGAAGCAACTAAGCTCCTTTATGGAGTAAGATAGCTGAAACAATAGAAGCCACCACTCAAAGCACTGGCCTGAGCAAGAACTAACTCAGGGATAACAAGAGGGGTTTCCCTGGAAACTGATTGAAAATGCCTGGACTGAGTCTTTGACTGGATTGCAGCTGTGTGTGTCAGAAGGAGAGAGCCAGAGAAGTGCTCATAGCATAGCCCTGAGAGGAAGCCAAGAGAGTAAGCTTCTTTGGGGCAGAGAGCTGGCTGGAAAGGAAGGCTTGGAATTATGAGCAAAGAAACTGGTCTTTGTTCCTATTGTGCTGAGACAAACAGGGTGTTGTGTGTGTTCTTTGTATTTAAACAGGACTGCACCAAAGAAACACCTGACTGGATCCTTAATTTCTCCTCCTAACAAAAACAACCAAACAAAGCCCTAAATATTGGGAAACTGTTCATGTTCGAGGGGCAAGGATATTATCGTAGTTTTGCTCATCCAAATATTATCCAGGTGAAACTGTAGCACCACAGCGAGGTACTCCAGCCCTTTCTGAATCCACCAGGAAAGGGTAGTTGAATGATACATAATTCAGCTTCATGCATTCATGTCCTCTTACCCACCAACTTCCTGGGAGAATCCCCTGCCTGAGTGCACTCTAGGTTGACTGAACATGCTGGGTTTTCCGAGAGGCCTCGGGGAGTTAGGCACTCACCTCCCATTGGAGTTCAAAGGGATTTGGGTGCCTACTTAGACTAAGCTCTTTAATAGTAATAGGTCCCTGAGGTTCCTTTGCAAATCCCAGCCAGTCTTAGGGTACATCTACAATGCAAAAAGTCTCATAGCAGCAAGTCTCAGAGCCCTGGTCAACTGACTTGGGCAGCAGGGCTACAAATAGTAGTGTAGATGGTCAGGCTTGGGGTGCAGACGGGGCTCTGAGAACCTCCCCCTCGCCGGGTTTCCGAGCCCAGGCTCCAGCCCGAGCCTGAATGTCTCAACTGCCATGTTCAGTCACACAGCCTGAGTCTACTGACCTGGACTCTGAGACTCGCCACCGTGGGCTTTTTTTCGCTGTGTAGACATACCCTTGGTGCCATTAAAATACATGAAAAGAAAAGGAGTACTTGTGGCACCTTAGAGACTAACCAATTTATTTGAGCATGAGCTTTCGTGAGCTACAGCTCACTTCATCGGATGAAGTGAGCTGTAGCTCACGAAAGCTCATGCTCAAATAAATTGGTTAGTCTCTAAGGTGCCACAAGTACTCCTTTTCTTTTTGCGAATACAGACTAACATGGCTGTTACTCTGAAACCTGTCATTAAAATACATGGGGTCTGTTTAAAAAAATGAACTCCAATCATCCAAACTCCCATCACTGTGCTGGGGCAATTGCACCTCTGCCCCCTTTGTGGCCTCCTTGAGGGCACCCCACTCAGATCTCAGGCTTCTAGCCATAACCGCAGACTTGGTGGGTGCTCTGGGGCTGGAGCCCCCATGGGGAAAATAGTGGGTGCTCAACATGCACTAGCCACAGCACTTGGGCAGCGCCACCGAGCAGCTAATCGGGGCACCGCCAAACAGATGATAGGCGGCACCACTCAGGGAGGCGCTTGGGGGAGGGTGGAGAACAGCAAGCGGCGGGTGAGTGGGCGGGACCACAGGGAGGGGGCAGAGTGGGGTGGGAAGAGAGAGAGCGAGGGTGGGGTCTTGGTGGGCAGGGCCTCGGGGCAGAGCGGGGGTGGAGCACCCACTGGGAAAAGTAAAGCTCAGTGCCTGTGCTTCTGGCTGTCACCTTTCTCAGGGCGGGGTCTCATGTTCCCCTCCCGCCAGGCCAGGGATTTTGGCTGCAATTTCCTGCCTAAACTCACTGTGCTTATCCCAGCCGGCGTGACTAGGTCAGCCCCTGCAGTCCTGCTCTCTCCCAGGGGCAATGACAGGGTTTACCTGCCACCAGCCAGCCTTCCAAAGGCAAAGTGTTTGTTTAGAACTAAAGCATGACAGCAAAAGTAGACTATAAAACAGTACACGCGAGCTAGGGAATTAAAAAGAAAGGATGTAGAGAAACCGGAAAGGACCCAGAGGCGAGTGATGAAGATGATCAAAGGGAGGGAACACAAGCCATAGGAGCAAAGGCTGAAGGACCTGGGCATGTTTAATTCAGAACAGAGGAGATTAAGCGGGGAAATGATAATGGTCTTCAAATACTTGAAAGGCTGCCATAAAAAAGATGGAGAAAAGTTGTTCTCTCTTGCCACAGAGGCAGGACAAGAGGCAATTGGTTCAAACTACAGCAGAGCAATTTAGCAGATTTACCTCAGGGAAAACTTGCTAGCTGTAAGAGCGGTAGGACAATGCAACAGAGGCCTAAGGAGGTTGTGGAAGCTCCTTCACTGGAGGTTTCAAAAGGAGGCTGGAGCCACCTGTCCAAGATAGTTTACACAACAAATCCTGCATCGTGGAGGGCGGGATACTAGTTGACATTTACAGTCCCTTTTAATCCTGTGGGTCTGTGATTCTAAGCTTACCTGGTGTCACCGATCATTCACATGGGTTCCTGGCAGGTCCGTACACATGTTTGCAGTTCTTTGTTCCAGAGAGAGACTGATGTGAGTCAGATCAGGTTGACCTTTATACAGTTTGGGGGCCTCTGTCTCCCTGACCTCCTGACCCAGATAAAGCCAGTCATTGCCCCTAGCCACAGGGGGTGAAGCTTCAAAGGGATGAATATCTGCAGACCGGGCATTAGGAATTTGCAATAATTACCTCCCCCATGATTCCAGCTTCCACTGGAAACCCACCCAGTGAGCCAGGAGCACACCCCACTCCTTGGTACATAAGTCTACGAATTCCCGTGCATGCATCGCATCTGGCACATCTCACTGTAATAGTCTTTGAAGAGTCCATGCTTCCAAGGCCAGCCTCTGTCACACCCCCATTAACCAAACTTCAGAAACCTCCCCCAAAGCTGTGCCTTGTTTTTCTGTGATGGAGTTGTGACGCATGGCTAGAAAGGGTTAAACATCCTGAAAAATAAATAACCCTCAAAAGACATGTAGGGAGATAATGTTTGTGGTTTTGTGTTTTACATATGTATGAGTCCGGTCGACAATGTAATCTACAGTCCCTGTCTATGCTGTATTCTGATATCATGTAAATGAATTGTAAACACAGGATATGCATCCGATGAAGTGAGCTGTAGCTCACGAAAGCTCATGCTCAAATAAATTGGTTAGTCTCTAAGGTGCCACAAGTCCTCCTTTTCTTTTTGCGAATGCAGACTAACAGGGCTGTTACTCTGAAATCTGTCATTATGCAAGGCACTGCATTTAGCCGTATGGAGTGGAAATCTATCAACTGCATGAAAAAAACTTGTACAGGCAGTTTCCACAGTATGCATCCGATGAAATGAGCTGTAGCTCACTAAAGCTCATGCTCAAATAAATTGGTTAGTCTCTAAGGTGCCACAAGTACTCCTTTTCTTTTTACAGGATATCTCGGTATTCATCTCTCTTTGAAATGTGCTGTGAACGGTGGAGGAACAAGCAAATAGCCTTTTGTTAATTCTATAGCTAAGTACCGGTGATGGACCTCCTTCAAAGTCATCCTGATTAACTTTTGTTCCCAGAGGAAATCCCAGCTTGTCAAAGATACCATCTCTGCACCCATGACAGCTGCAGCAGTTAAAAGAATCTCAGTGACTCTACGATGGTTTTAACTTTGTGAGAATTCAACTGCAAGGGGGAGCTGGCTGCTCATGGTGCATCAGCCCTGATCTCTCGGAAACCACACTGGCAGCGCTGTGGGTACTCCACCCACCCGGGGTGAGCAGCGGGCTGGCTTACGGGGAGGGAGCTTTCTCCACTATCCCGGGCAGCATGCCAGCACTGGGGCAATGTAGGAGCATGACCTGGGTCCTGTGACGGAAGGGTGCTGTCACATGACTTGCCCCCGCCGCCCAAGGGGCTGAGTCTTTAGCTCTGCTCTTCCAACCCCTTGGGGAAACCTCATTCTTCTACTAAGCCGGCACTTTGGCCCTGGAGGAACTGGACAGCCTCCCTATCTCAAGGGCCCAGCTGCCCTGTGAATGTCCCCTAGGGGGTCATAGAATCATAGAATCATAGAATATCAGGGTTGGAAGGGACCCCAGAAGGTCATCTAGTCCAACCCCCTGCTCAAAGCAGGACCAATTCCCAGTTAAATCATCCCAGCCAGGGCTTTGTCAAGCCTGACCTTAAAAACCTCTAAGCTGAGGGGTCCCTCAGCACTGCAGCATCTCCAGGGAGAGCTGAGATTTAGCAGCACAGTGCCTAAGGCACAATCACTCTGCTGAGCTGATTA
This sequence comes from Lepidochelys olivacea, assembly GCF_965140295.1. NCBI lineage: Eukaryota > Metazoa > Chordata > Testudines > Cheloniidae > Lepidochelys > Lepidochelys olivacea. The sequence goes on from NC_140427.1 coordinate 21,911,558, forward strand.
GCAGGGTGGGGGTGTATTCACTGCCCTTCTGAATCAGAGTTTCCTTACTGAGTTGACACACAGCCAGGTTCCTTTCACCCTTACTTGGCCAGCGTGATCCACTGTCATGCCATCAACGTGAGGTTGGAAAGAGTGTGGGATTCTAGCTGCCCACTGGGGGTGGGTTGTGGCTGTGGGACCACTTTGCCCCTCTGTTCACCTATGGGTGTGATTCAAAGTGCTGCCGGTCACTCTGAGTGGTCTGAGAGGCAGCCGTCCGAGAGATCTCCCCCCCTCACATCCTGTCGTGGCAGATATGCTGAGAGATTCTGCTGCCAGCCCCTGGGGGTTAAACTCTCCACACCCAGCAGTAGGACTTATTCATTGAGTATCCTGGTCTATGAAACTTGCTGTCTGCCAGAACACAAGTCTGGCAGCCTTCAGAGCATGGTATATCCATTTGGGTCAGCATTTGGCTGTGATGTATACTACTGATGGTAGGAGTCACCTGGTGGCACTATAACACGTACTCATACAAATGCTGTTTTTGCTTAATGTGCAAGCAAGTTTTTAGCCTTTGGAGAAATGCTGCATTGTTGTGAATTTTGTTATGGAGTGGTCCTTGGAGAGAAGCTGTGGCCAGTAACAGAGGATTTGAGCTCTTACTTATTCTGACTATCTGAAGGCAGTTTTTAGGACAGAATAGCTTCCTGGCAACCAGGCACTGGTGTAGGACTGAGGCTAGCAGGCAGGGTTGGAAGCTTGTCCCCTTGGTGGGGCGATCAGGGAGAAGGATCTGATACCCTGTGCGCACACATCCCGCAGACTCAGCGGGGTAACAGAGGCAGGACTGTGGTTGTCTCTCTCTGTTTTCTCCCTGAAACAAGGATGATCTGTGCTGTCCCTGAGCTGGGGCCAGGCCAGGGGAGGGAGAGCATAGAGGCAGCACCTGGGAATCTCACAGCTCTAGGACGGGCAGAGGGCCAGATAGTGGGCCTGTCAGGAGAGCAAACCCCTTCGCTCCCAGGATGTTAGCAGAGCCAGTCTCCGTGGGGCTCCTTCTACCTCACCCCAATGTTGCTTTCCCAGCTCCAGTCACTTCCAGAGGCTTTTTTGACCAGCTAAACTCGTTCTCCTTCACTCAGCCCCTCTCTGCCCCTTCTGCGGCCACTTTATATCTCCCTTTGCTGGGGGGGGGGGGGTGTTCTTTGGGGTAAACCCAGCTGTGATCAAATTGCCAGTCACCCCACAAACCAGAGATGGAACCGCACTGCAGAACAACCCTGCTGGACCAGGGCCAAAAGGTCAGCAGGCAGCGAGGGGAGAGTCACCTTAGTGAATCCTGCCGCCAGAGAGAGGAAATAGTCCGTTCAGCTCCACAGGGCCTGATCCCGCGAGGCACCGAGCGCCCTCCTCGTCAATGGGAGTCGAGCACTGGAATGAGTTCATGTGCATCTTCTGGCCTGATCCTGCCCCAATAGGGACAACCCATGTTGTCTCAGGAAGATGTGACATCAGGTACCAGGAGAGGCAGGTCTGTCCTGGGGGCCCAGCCAAGCACGGATGGTGGAGAGCACCACACAGCGACAGTTGTGGTCGGTCAGTCACCCCCCTCCCCGCAGTGAGAGAGGTGTATGGGAGTGTGTATGTGTCACCCCTCCATGTGTCCCTGAGCACTGCAGCTGCCCTGGGAAGGGGTGAGGGGCAAGGGGTGATCAGGAGGCTAGTAGGGGATGCAGGCAGGTGTCAGCCCTTCCCAGACCAGGACCCATGTTGTAACAGATACAAGTTTCAGCACCCCCCTGCCCCCAAAGCCATAAGGAGAGGGAGAGGGCTCATGCCGAGGGTGACCAGACGTCCCATTTTTAAGCCCTCCTGCAGGTGTCCTGACTTTTTCTTAAAAACGGGCAAATCATCCCATATTTTTTGTCTCTCTCTCCCCACACCTAATCAGTACTGGTGGGTCCTACTGCTGGCCGGATCCCTGCTCGCCAGTTGCCTGCCCACTAGCGGTGAGTGGGGAGGGGGCCAGTGGCTGACAATGGGGGTGGCTGTGCAAGGCTGGTGGCAGGGTGAAGATGCAGAGCGCGGGGAGGGGCCACCTCCCCTGCCAGTCCATCAGCGCAGGCCCCGCTGCATGCCAGCGGCCAGCAGGGCCCTGACACACCCCCCACGCACGCCCCCCAGCCTGTTTCTGGCCAGGGCTGGCTGTGAGCTGCGGTGGCTGGTGACAGCTGGTTACGTGTCACCTCTGCTGCCCACCCATTGGCACTTTGCGTGCTCCCCCCTCACTGTCCTTTCCCAGCTTTGCTCCTTTGCCCCCACAGCCTCGCTGCTCCTCCATATCCCCCCAGTGGGGCACATCCCGCTCCCAGTGCTGTGCAGAGAACCAGCCCATGGTCGGAGCGCTCAGCTCACCATCAGCCTGGCCGGCAGGCTCCTTCCTTCCCCTACTGCCTCTGGCTGGGCCAGCACCCTGGGAAAGCCAAAGACCCTCTGGCCAGGAGCCAAGCCCTGCACATGCCAAAGCCCTGCACAGCGCTGCCATGGGGAAGCCTCTCCACCCCTCAGCTAAGCTCTGGAGTGCGGAGGGCAGAAGGGATTTCCAGCCCCTGCAGGCTCCACAGCAGCCCCTGCCCCCTCCCCCCCGGCAGGAGCTTAGCACCTTCTTCACCAGCACCCCCCACCCCCACCATCCTGCCTCCAGGGAATGTGGAGCTGCTCCGTACCCTAGGCTGAGCAACCTCTCTGGCCGGGTTTGCTGGAGCCCCTGCAGTCCGGTTCCCAGGGCTCTGGTGCATAATGCAGCCTTAGAGCTTAGTCCCTTCCTGCCTGCGCTGTAGCCAGAGGTGGCTGGGTTATGTTGATGGCCAGCAGCAGCCTGGAGGTGTTAGCTGCCTTTTCACACTGTGCGGACAGGAAGGGACAAGCTGCTTCCAGCCACATGGGGGTGGGAGGAAGAGATGAGCTTTGCAAAGACACGGGCCAGGTCATCCCTTCCTCGCACCCCCACCCTGCGGCTGGAAGCAGCTCCCGTCCCTTCCCTCACGCAAAGTGCCATGAAGCTGCTGCTGGCCACATTCTGGTGTGAATCCTGGCAGAAATCTGGGGGGGCGAGGGGGGCGAGAATGTGACCCTACATGCCCCCCCCCCATGTTGTCTCAGGAAGATGTGACATCAGGTACCAGGAGAGGCAGGTCTGTCCTGGGGGCCCAGCCAAGCACGGATGGTGGAGAGCACCACACAGCGACAGTTGTGGTCGGTCAGTCACCCCCCTCCCCGCAGTGAGAGAGGTGTACGGGAGTGTGTGTGTGTCACCCCTCCATGTGTGAACCCTAAAGCCTTAAAGATAAGAAGGTAAATAAAAAGAATCCAACTACGCAGTATTTCTTTTTAACAGGGGCTCAGTCAACGTTTGTACTGCATAGTTCTGATTGATTGCCTCTGAATCAATTTTACCAGGTATCCCGTATTCAGCATAGGGAAATATGGTCACCCTACTCATGCCCCACAACACGGGAGCCATCCCACTGGTGATCCTGCCTGAGGAAGTGCCCTTCTCCCAGCAGGAAGACATTTGAGAACCACGATGCTGGAGCATTAAGGGGAAAAAGTGGAACCCCCTTGGAGCCTAAGAGATGGGGTCTTACCTGCTTCCCCACCCCCGCATCAGGAGCTGTTTCATGGGAACGAGCTAGTTAGGGACCAGTGCAGATGGTCTAAGGGCACAGTTGTGTGAGGTGCTGAAGTCAGTGGCGACTGAGTGCTGGATCAGGCCCTAAGAGAGGATTGGGAGGGACTCTGCCACTAACCTAGAAGCCAGGCCCCCACCCAAAGAGACTCCCCATCCCAAGTCCCTTCACCCCCAGAACTCAGACTAACACCATGGACTGGCTGCCTGGAGATGGCCAGAAGAGCATTTGTGGGGCTGAAACTGTGCAAAGGGCCATCGGTAGGAAACACTTAGATCTGAAGGGATGACAACCAACCCCCCAACCCGGCTGCCCTCTCCACTTCCACCCAGGGCCCTTGCTGTGCCATCTACTGGGGGCACATGAGCCTCAGCCCTCTGCTGCTGAATCGTATCACCCACACATCCAAGAATACCCCCTAACCACACACCAAGCTGTCCTTGAACATCCCCTGGTCTGCCAAAGAGAAAGGGGACCTGTTGCATTGCAGGAACCTCTCTGGATCATAGAATCATAGAATATCAGAGTTGGAAGGGACCTCAAGAGGTCATCTAATCCAACCCCCTGCTCAAAGCAGGACCAGTCCCCAATATTTGCCCCAGATCCCTAAATGGCCCCCTCAAGGATTGAACTCACAACCCTGGGTTTAGCAGGCAAATGCTCAAACCACTGAGCTCGGCAGAGCCAGCCAGGTGCCACAGCTTGAAGGCACAGTCCAGCTCAGCCACTCAGTGGCTTGGTTTAGTCAAGCAGCACCCAACTTCACCCCCCTAAGAGCCATGTTAGCATAGCAACTTGCCAGAAACTCACAGGTAGCCCCAAGTGTATAAAATGGACCAGATTGCTGTAGCCTGCCTCCTCTTTAATAAACAGGTGCAGCTGACAGATGCTACAGATCCCATCATGCCATGCTCCACTCCCCTGCACCTGAGATCAAGATACACCTCCCTCCCAAGCCTGCATGTGGGGACATGTGGTCTCTACAGGCCATGCCCAGAGTAGGCTGCACGTGTGCACTGTGTGAAAAGGGTGATAGTCAGCCAGGTGGAATGGTCTTTGCTCTGCTTTGTCAGGTACTCTTCTCCATCTCTCCTCCTCATTGCTGTTCGGCAATGACTTCACCTCCTCAATTATTAATCCTTTTTGCAGCCCCAGCTGTTGTTGGATTAAGCCCATTAAACCTCCTCTGGGATTGGCCCCAGAGAAGGAGGCAGGTTTCCAAGAAGTGCATTAGAGATGACAGCACAGACAGGGAGCTGAGACAAACAGAAGGGGAGGAGATGACCTCTCTGAACAGCCTCCTCTGTTTCCCATCAGCTATGGTATTGGTAGCCAAGGCAAGAAGCAATGACAAGTAAAAGGGGCATCATGTGAACCATCTCCTTGCAGACTGCACCAAGCTGGAGTTTGGGAGAGCATGACTCAGGACACATGTTGGCTGTGAAATTAGCCATGGGACTCAGCCAGCAGGGGAGAAACATCTAGAACAAAGCCCAGGACAATTTAGCTCTCAAATCTGGATGCCTGACAAAGCATACTTGAACTTTCTACCCCCTTGGTTGTCCCCATTGCTTTTGGGTAGCAGAGTAAGGGGATTTGGACTACATGGCTGTCCCCACAATAAGGGAGAAGCTGCTGATCTCATCTGACTTGCACTTACAAATCCTGGGGGTTCTGACTAGCTGGTGTGTCTCTGGTGAAGTCATCGCTGTTCCCTTGTAATCACCACTGATTAGCAGATGGGGTGACCCATCCCTCCTACTCTGCTCAGCCAGCTGTGCCCCATACTGCACTGCAGCCACATGGGCACACGGCGATCGCTGTGGGGCAATTCTCCCCTTTACATCACTCTGGTGACATAAAGAAGACAGAAATGGCCCCTGAATACCCACTGTAAATGGGAGCTCTCTGGCTGGGGTGGGGTTGCACAGCCCCGCCCTGCCCTGGGCCCCAGCATAGTGGACATGTCAGAAGCATGCTACAGGAGTGTCTGTTGCTCTCCATGCTGAGGTACAACCCTGCCACGGCAGTGTAAATGGCCCAGGGACATCTCCATGCTCCCGACCAGGACTTTGGTACAGGCCTAAAGGAGGCTGTCGACAGAGAATCGATCCTAGGTTTTACACAGGGTCCAATGCATGCTGGGAGCGTAGTGACTGCTGTGTGAACACTCATGCAGGGCAGGTAAGACTGATAAAGTTCATAAGGCTCGAATCACTGTAGAGTCTAGAGTTTTCAGTAATCTGGGAGGAAACATACAAGTAGTCGGGGTCTTCACCCATTGAACTCTCTGCCTCTTGGCTCTCCGCCAATGAATGTGCACCTCTGGCATCCTGCAGGACGAAACCTAACTCCTTCTGGGACCGATTTGAGTTGTGAGTTCACTCAATGTGTTTGTGATTTGCTATGAGCCACGGGCAGGGGCAGGGGCCGGGTGTGGGACCTGTTACCGTTTCCCCCCTCTGTTCCTGCGCTGGGGCTGTACTAGGATAGAATACATTTTAAAAACAGTTTTGTTTCCTTTCTAGCTTGTCAAAGTGCCCAAAGGCCTGGGGGCAGAGGCATCATATTTATGAGTGGTTGGTTGATCTCTTTCTGCCTGTCCTTGCCTGTTTCCTCTGTGCATGTCTGCACCACTGTTTCGCAAAGGCGGTGGCTCCCAACGAAAGGGCAGCTTAGTCAATAAGACTTTGAGATTGTAGGAGCAAGGGACTGGGGGGCACTGCTGCCTGCTCAGGGCACTGGGACGGCCCTGGTGCCCCCAGAAGGGGCCTAGAGCAGCTCATGCCCTCTGGTGGCTGGGACCCTGTTGCAGGGCATGGGGAATGGCAGGCATGGCTGAGGATCTGTACAGCCACCCCACAAGGCTGAGCATCACTCTCCGGGTCTAAGGGCAAGGGGGTATGCTGGGGACTGGCTGAGGTACCCACAATGCTCCACTCTATTGCCCTGGCCAATGTACATACAATGCTCTACTCCTACGGCCCGGCCCGGCCCCCGCCGCGCTCTGCCCCGCCGCGCTCTGCCCCTCCGGCCCGGCCCCCGCCGCGCTCTGCCCCGCCGCGCTCTGCCCCTCCGGCCCGGCCCGGCCCGGCCCGGCCCCCGCCGCGCTCTGCCCCGCCGCGCTCTGCCCCTCCGGCCCGGCCCGGCCCGGCCCCCGCCGCGCTCTGCCCCTCCGGCCCGGCCCCGGCCCCCGCCGCGCTCTGCCCCTCCGGCCCGGCCCCGGCCCGGCCCCCCGCCGCGCTCTGCCCCTCCGGCCCGGCCCGGCCCGGCCCCCGCCGCGCTCTGCCCCGCCGCGCTCTGCCCCGCCGGCCCGGCCCGGCCCCCCGCCGCGCTCTGCCCCTCCGGCCCGGCCCGGCCCCCGCCGCGCTCTGCCCCTCCGGCCCGGCCCCGGCCCCCGCCGCGCTCTGCCCCTCCGGCCCGGCCCCGGCCCGGCCCCCCGCCGCGCTCTGCCCCTCCGGCCCGGCCCGGCCCGGCCCCCGCCGCGCTCTGCCCCGCCGCGCTCTGCCCCGCCGGCCCGGCCCGGCCCCCCGCCGCGCTCTGCCCCTCCGGCCCGGCCCGGCCCCCGCCGCGCTCTGCCCCTCCGGCCCGGCCCGGCCCGGCCCCCCGCCGCGCTCTGCCCCTCCGGCCCGGCCCGGCCCCCGCCGCGCTCTGCCCCTCCGGCCCGGCCCGGCCCGGCCCCCCGCCGCGCTCTGCCCCTCCGGCCCGGCCCGGCCCGGCCCCCGCCGCGCTCTGCCCCTCCGGCCCGGCCCGGCCCCCGCCGCGCTCTGCTCTACTCATGACGACCTGACTGAGGTACCCACAGTGCTCTACTCCCATTGGTAGAGAAGGAGGCGGGCTCTACATGGTGGACACACCTAGCAGCCAATGAGATGGCCTTCTTTGACTGAGGGGCCCTGATTTAGGTAACCCAGGCAAAAAAAAAAACCAAGTGGTGGATTGGCAGAAGGTGGGTGTAGGGGGCAGGACCTGGAGGTAAGCAGCACGGGCCGGGACCAATGAGTGAAGAATAGGCGCGATAAGAGGAAGGTCTGTAAAGCTGGGGGCGGGTTGAAGGCGCCAAGGGCCAATGAGCGAGGAGGAGGCGGGAGAAAGGGGCGGGTCCTCCGGGGGGCAGTTCTCTGTGGAGTAGCAGCTGCCTAGACCTGTGAGCACGGAGTAGGCTCGGTAAGGGGCGGGACCGTGAGGCTCCGGACGGGTCCCACTGGGAGTTCAGTTCGAGTAGCATTCGCACTGGCCAATGAGAGGCGGCAGAACCGGGGGGCGGAAGGCGGCTCCCGGCGGGGGGTGTGGCTGCCGTGTGAGCGGCAGGGGCGGGGGCCAATGCCGTGGGGAGTGGGTCCCGCTAGCGGCGGGTAGCGGCTGCGGGGCGCGCGGCTGGCGGGCCGGGGCGGGCCGGGATGGACCGGGTGAGCAGCTCCATGAAGCAGGTGCCCAACCCGCTGCCCAAGGTGCTGAGCCGCCGCGGGGGCGGCGGGGGCGGCGGCGGCCTGGAGGCGGAGCGCGAGGGCTTCGAGCGCAGTCAGGTAGCGTGGGCGGGGCGGGGCGGGGGGGTGAAGGGCTGGTTGAGGGGAGGGGCGTTGAGGGGGCCGGTGGAGGGGTGAGGATGTTGGAGGGCTGGGGGACAAGGGGAGGTGGTGTTGAGGAGTGGGGACATTGGGGGGCTGGGGGGGGTGAGGAGTGGGGACATGGGGGGGGATGAGGAGTGCGGGGTGAGGAGTGGGGACATGGGGGGGGATGAGGAGTGGGGACATTGGGGAGCTGGGGGGGATGAGGAGTGAGGGGTGAGGAGTGGGGACAAGGGGAGGTGGTGTTGAGGAGTGGGGACATTGGGGGGCTGGGGGGGTGAGGAGTGGGGACATGGGGGGGATGAGGAGTGCGGGGTGAGGAGTGGGGACATGGGGGGGGATGAGGAGTGGGGACATTGGGGAGCTGGGGGGGATGAGGAGTGGGGACATTGGGGGGGATGAGGAGTGCGGGATGAGGAGTGGGGACATGGGGGGGATGAGGAGTGAGGAGTGGGGACATGGGGGGGGATGAGGAGTGCGGGATGAGGAGTGTGGGGTGAGGAGTGGGGACATGGGGGGGATGAGGAGTGGGGACATGGGGGGGGATGAGGAGTGCGGGGTGAGGAGTGGGGACATGGGGGGGGATGAGGAGTGCGGGGTGAGGAGTGGGGACATGGGGGGGGATGAGGAGTGCGGGGTGAGGAGTGGGGACATGGGGGGGATGAGGAGTGCGGGGTGAGGAGTGGGGACATGGGGGGGATGAGGAGTGCGGGGTGAGGAGTGGGGACATGGGGGGGGATGAGGAGTGAGGAGTGGGGACATGGGGGGGGGATGAGGAGTGGGGACATTGGGGGGCTGGGGGGGATGAGGAGTAGGGACATGGGGGGGATGAGGAGTGCGGGATGAGGAGTGGGGACATGGGGGGGATGAGGAGTGAGGAGTGGGGACATGGGGGGGGATGAGGAGTGCGGGATGAGGAGTGGGGACATGGGGGGGATGAGGAGTGGGGACATGGGGGGGTGAGGGGTGAGGAGTGGGGACATTGGGGGGGGATGAGGAGTGGGGACATTGGGGGGCTGGAGGGGGTGAGGAGTGGGGACATGGGGGGGGGATGAGGAGTGCGGGATGAGGAGTGGGGACATGGGGGGGGTGAGGAGTGGGGACATGGGGGGGGTGAGGAGTGGGGACATGGGGGGATGAGGAGTGAGGGGTGAGGAGTGGGGACATGGGGGGGATGAGGAGTGCGGGGTGAGGAGTGGGGACATGGGGGGGATGAGGAGTGGGGACATTGGGGGGCTGGGGGGGATGAGGAGTAGGGACATGGGGGGGATGAGGAGTGCGGGATGAGGAGTGGGGACATGGGGGGGGTGAGGAGTGGGGACATGGGGGGATGAGGAGTGGGGACATGGGGGGGATGAGGAGTGAGGGGTGAGGAGTGGGGACATGGGGGGGGATGAGGAGTGCGGGGTGAGGAGTGGGGACATGGGGGGGATGAGGAGTGGGGACATTGGGGGGCTGGGGGGGATGAGGAGTAGGGACATGGGGGGGATGAGGAGTGCGGGATGAGGAGTGGGGACATGGGGGGGATGAGGAGTGAGGAGTGGGGACATGGGGGGGGATGAGGAGTGGGGACATGGGGGGGATGAGGAGTGAGGAGTGGGGACATGGGGGGGTGAGGAGTGGGGACATGGGGGGGATGAGTGCGGGGTGAGGAGTGGGGACATTGGGGGGGGATGAGGAGTACGGGATGAGGAGTGGGGACATTGGGGGGGATGAGGAGTGGGGACGCTGTGGGGGCATGGGGAGGGATGCTCTGGCCCGGGCAATACCAAGATACCCAGTTCCTGCAAGGGCCAGGGGGATGAGATGCCAGAGGGCAGAGAAGCCAAGACACAGACATGACTAGTTTGGGAATCCAGCCCCAAATACTTGTCCCCTTCCCAGTCTGTCTGTCCATCCATCTAGGTGCCTTCTCTACCTGCAGTCGCTGCTGCTAACCAGCTGCTTTTATTCATATGCACTGAGAGGGCACCATGCCTTTGCCTGGAAGAGCCTGATCTAAATTAGATAGATGAAGCAAAGGGAGGGGTAGGGGAAGAAGCAGTGAGGCCCAGATGTATAAAAGTATTGTTCCGTCACGCAGAGAGTGAATTATCTACCTTCTGATATTTTTAAGCATGCACTGAGATGGGGCAGAAGCTGAAAGTCTGAAACTGTAGCTCAGATGTGAGAGGCACAAGTTTGGGAGAAGAGATGATTTTTGACGGACAGACACAAGAACAGCAACTAGAGTCCACAGTTGTTGCAGTGTGTCAGAGCAATGAGAAACAGAAGGCAGCCTCCTTGCCCTGGTTTCCCCTTCATTGTGAGAAGTTGCTCAAGTTAGGGGAGTAAGTGAAGGAAGCCAAGATTAGCCCTTGGTCTATGCTACATAGGACTAGCTTGTGCAGGCAGATCTTATTGGTCAAAAGATTTCAGATTCTCAGGAGTTTTCTTTACAATTAGATGTTTCAAAAGTTGTAGCTGAATGGACACTACAGTGGTGGGTAAAATAGTGGCAGCCAGGATGAAAATATGTTTCTATAGGTCTTGTAAAGATGAGTGTAATGTCCTTTAAAAGGAGAGATTCCTATCTTACAATTAACTCCAAATGCATATGCCTCACTGGTAATGCACACCAAGGTACACTCTCACATTTCACCTGTATCATTACATTGGTTTCCAGAGCAATCCCAGATAGGCTTTAGATGTCCCTTAGCCTTCAAGGCTCCTAGCTCTCAATTAATGGCCTGTTTAATGGAATCAGTGATGCTTTTGGTTCTGAACCTTCCCTGTTGCTTTGAAGCGCTTATTTCGGTAGCTGTTCCACTATGCAGTAAGAAAAGGCGTACTTGTGGCACCTTAGAGACTAACAAATTTATTTGAGCATAAGCTTTCGTGAGCTGCAGCTCACTTCATCGGATGCTGTAGTTCACAAAAGCTTATGCTCAAATAAATTCGTTAGTTTCTAAGGTGCCACAAGTACTCCTTTTCTTTTTGTGAATACAGACTAACACGGCTGCTATTCTGAAAACTATGCAGTAGGATTTATTATATGCCTGTTGCTTTGAAATGTCTTATACCTTTAGATTTGTGCAATTCACTAATATTCTAAAAGAAAACTCCACCCTAGTTATCCTTGTAGGGGCTTTTTTTTTTTTTTTTTTTTTTTGCAGTGTGCACTTTGTTTTGTATAGACTAGAGGGTCTTGTGTTGGCTTAAATAGCATTGTACCCCCATATAGGCAATGCCAAAATGCTAGCAGATTGTTATTATCTATGTAGCTCTGTAATTATGTATGTTAATATACATAAGTAACAATGTCCCTGCCCTTCAGCCTAAAGTCACAAGAAAGTACAACACATATCCAGCACAGAGTGGCATGTGGTCTTTGTAGCTGTAATGCTTCTTGGTACAGGCAGGTTTTTCAGAAGGTTTTCTGGAAGAGAAGAGGCAGAAGACCTGGATGCTAATTGGGAGGCTGCAAGAAGGCGCAGACTCGGAAGCAGCGGAAAGTGATGGAGGGATCAGTTGGGAGAGATGCTTGGCCAGCCCAAAGGGGGTATGTAGCAGGAGAGGAGAGCAGAGTGCTGCAACTGATGTAAAGTAGGAACTTTGGGGAAGCTTCTGTATTGCTCTGCTCTTTGTGGAGTCATCTGCACCAGTGCAAACTGCTACCATTTTGATCTAATAGCATTTTATACCCACTTTGCACTCACTGGTGTAAATGACTGCACAAAGGGCAGGGCAACAGAGAATCTGTGGGGAATAAGGTAAAGCCAAGGGAGAGTTTTGAAAAAGGAATGGAGGTAGTGCAGGCAGGGGATTGGGATCGCTGGTCAGAGCAGTAGAAGAGGAGGGGATCTGGCCAACAGTATTATTTGTGTTATTGTTGTGCCTAGGAGCACCAGTCGTGAACCAGGACCCCAGTGTGCTAGATGCTGTACAAACACAGAACAAAAAGACAGCTTCTACCCCTGAGAGCTTACAGTTTAAGTATAGGATGAGACACCAGATGGATAGACAGACCCGGGGGGGGGAGTGCAAGGAAACAATGGACAATATTGATCAGTGTGGTAGGCTGTGGTTTCAGCGAACAAGCAGCCTAACAGTGGTCAAAAACTGACTGTGAAAGGATGGGGTAGAGGGTGAGACCACAGAAAAGGCAATAGTGGCAATAATGGTTGAGGTGGGAAACAACCAGAGTATGGGTTAATGTCCTGATGATAGACACATAGAGTAAGGCTTAGTTTTGAGTTTGAGGTTTTGAGTAAGGACTCCTGTTCTATTGGAAGCTACCTAGAAAAAATACTTAAAGCCCTAAATTTGGAACCGGGACTAACCTTGCAATCTAACAGGTCCTAAAGGGGATTGAGTGCAATCATCACTCGAGACGGTGTCTCCAGTGTGATCCAGAGCCTGCAGAAAACAGTGAAGCCTATTTATTTCAGATTTGGAGGCCTTTATTCCAACTAATAAAGAGCAGCAAATTCTGTGTTTCACTAAATGGCCCCACTCTGCCCAGGCTAATGAGATCCTTTCAGCAAATATGTACTACAAGTATTCCCTTGAGAGCCCCTTCTTCCCCACAGAAAGTGAACATTACCAGATGGGTAGTGGTGCTAATACTTATATGTTAGTGCAGATAGCAAAGCGTCAGAAGATGGTAATTTGTGCCATCAACAACAAAAGTCTGTGCAAAACTTGGAACATCTGTATAACCTGAGTTCCATTTTCTTGAGGATATTATAAGTTCTAATGGAAGGACACAATATGTGAACATCATGGTCTCTAGCACAAGCTAGCAAGGTCCAGAAAGCTGGTTATAGGACCAAATTATTCAACATTTGTTTCTAAGCAAGTAGGTATCAGCACCCAGCAAGATGCTGTCTCTTTTCCTGTTCTTAGTTGATCTTTCCAAATCTTTTGGTAGCTGGAAACCTCAGGGTACTGTGTTGAAGACTCTTTAACTCCATCACAGGATACATGATCCCATTCCAGTTCATGGTGAAGTCTCTGAAATATGCCAAGGCGACTAGAGGTTAACTATGATTTTTCCAAACACTGGTTATTCAACACTTTTCTGATCTGTGCTTCCAAATTTTGCATAGAACCTGGTATGCATTTATTTGAAATAGTGATTATTTTTTTAATACAAAGGTTTCATCTGATTCCCAAGACCTTTATAAAATCAGGGTTTACCTGTATTTCTGTATCCTCAGCCCACTCCCAGTGTACCTCAGTATCTGCCTGGTCTTCTGGCAGCAGAACATTCATGAAGAGGAATGTCCCATACCAGAGGAGTATCCCAAGTGGAAAAAGCATGTCAAAATGGTTATTCTGTCCTGTTGGATGACTGACATCTGTTTCTTGTCATGACCCATCCTATGTGGTGTGAGATCGAATATTATGAGAATGTTTCATTAGATGCTACACAAGGATCCTGAATTTAATAGTTTTTCCTCTGACAAAGCTAATTTGTTGCTTTTGGGCCAGATGTCAATGAACCTTGCAGAAGCGCTGTCTCCGTTTCCCTGGCCTGGGTAGGTGAGTTCCTCAGGTCGCTTTGTGGCACAAACATAAAGATAGATCCAAATAACTTTATTTTTATACTGTTTCAGTGTGTGTATGCCAACTCTTGATGGACTTCCTGCTGGATGAAAGAACCTCTACTAGCACAGCTGAGATTAGACTGCCTGCTGTTGCTTTTTACATACCCATAATGGCTCTGCTTTTCTTCAGCCATCAACACAGATGGTTTTTAACGGAAAAGCTGAGCAGTAGAGACATCGAGATCCTGTAGATCCTGCTGTTTTACAGATACAAAACCAGATAGAAGTTTATAATTGCATGTGGATGTGAGGGCTTTTAAAATGACTGCCTAGGTTAACGTCTGTATTTCACTTATTTGGATCTGTTAGTGCTTGTTGCAGAAGCTGAAATGGAACGAATCTTAAGAGCTGAGCAACAACACTGGCTGAGGGGATGGAACCAACAAAAAAAATAATGAATCATGACATATGTTGTTACTTGTGTTTCCTATAGCATTTAATTCAGTCTGACATCTGTATCCTTTGGAAATGATTCTTTCGCTGTCAAGGAGTCTGCTACAGTAGTAACTATTCTGGACGAACCTTTAAAATGCTTGTCAGGGTTAAAGCTCTAGAGGCAAGGTTTGAAGCTGAAGGTCTGGAATCTACTTGGTTAGGTTAGGCATAGCACTGCAATCTAATCCACTTTGATTTCCCATCTCCCTTCCATTGTGGGATTCCATTGCAGGGGATGCAGTTGTGATGCTGGGGACAGAGAAGTGATTCATGCTCTGTACTAACTGAATTTTTGCCTAACAAACTAGCAGAGACAAGATGTTCAGCTCTTGGATAAGCCAAATATTTAACAAAAAAAGAGAGAGTGAGACTGAAAGAAGGATGCATGTGTGGTGAGTAAGATGCATGCAGATGGTGTTACATTCTGAGATATACCACAGAGCAATAAAGGATCACGGAAAACTCCAGGTGCTTCTCTCAGGATAGTACCAATTACTCTCAAAGGAAAATGGATACAAGGAGATAATGTAAGTGAGGAGGGGGAAATGTGCACTCAGAATAGCAACTTCACTTGACAGAGCAGCTTCAAAACATGGTCTGCTTTTTTCCTACATTTAAATGATCTGTCCTGTAAAGCAGTGGTTTCCTGAAGGATTTGTTTTCTGTTACAGGAGCACTGCATTTCTACACAGACTGTTTAAACCTCAGCACACCACTCTAATCACAAAAGCCTTATCTACACTGGTGTTTGCAGTGTTCTTCAGCTGTGTTAGTCCCAGGATATGAGAGACACAGGAAAAGCTATTATCTCACCCACCTTGTCTCTTTTGTCTACATGGGAGCATTGAGGCACTTACAGTTGGAAAGATATTCTATGTATCAAAGACACAATGTATTTGCCCCTGGGAGCTGTGCAGGGCATTGTAGGGTAACAATCCCTGCAATACTTGCTGCGAGTATTGTGTATGGACATGGTGTCCCATACCCACCCAATGCATGATATGGATACATTGCACTTTTGTCACTTGCACCAGTTCAGACACACCAATGAACGTTCCAGTAGCGCAGCTGTCTAGTGTAGACAAGCCTGCTGAGGAGAAGCAGGCTCCTAGGCTTTGTTCACACTACACTCACATTCTTAAGATTTCCTTCTCTGTATCACAACCATGGGAAACTTTAGGAAAATACAGCTAATGTAGGCAGAGCCTTACTCACATAATTCAGGTTGGCCCTTTAAACACAAGCATGCTACAAGCCCCTGGTGAAATAAGGGCAGACACCCACTCCCAGTTCTTCTTTCTGTCTAGCCTTAATACCAGGGTGGTTTATTCAAGTAGGGAGGGAAGCAGTGGGGAAAGATACTACTTCCCCAAGACAAGCCTTCCTCCAGAAATCTGGAAAGTGGGATTTCAGGTCTTCCGTCAGAATATATAGGAAAGGCACTGAATAGTAGAGGGAGAGACAGAGTGGATTGTAAGCTGTTTGGGACAGGGACCTCTTTTTGTTCTGTGGATGTGCAATGCAGTGCCCAGCATGGCGGGGTCCTCATCCGTAACTAGAGCTCCTAGGCTCTACCGCAGTACAAACAACAATAATCAGCACTAATGGCTGTTGACAATTTTGGATGAGACACAAATCTAGAAGACCTTCACTTAGCTTGTGGACCACCATTGGGCTTGATTCACTGTTGCCCTGGACCATGTTTATGCTGGTGCGCTGTGGTTGTAAAATGCTGCCAAATCGGACAGTAGAGTTTTACTCCCCCCGTGCACTCACTGCATTGGTGCAAATCAGTGCACAAGACACAGGACAATGGTGAACTGGGCCCGCAGACCGAAAGCTCTGCTGAGAAGTGAGGAGTTTTTCTGGGTTGTAAAGCAGCTACTGTTGCATATGTAATCACTAGAGTCTGTTTACTTTAAGAGAAAATTGGCTAGCAAATTACATCTGACCCTACATGAATTTCAGGAGTCCAGTCAGCCATCAGTAATGCATCTCCAGGCTAGAAGTACAGTTGAATCCCTGGATATGGCCTGATCCACACTTAAAGCTCATGAACGCTTATGCTTAAATAAATTGTTAGTCTCTAAGGTGCGACAAGTACTCCTTTTCTTTTTACGTAAACGTTAGTTTGACATAGCTACAATGGTCGGGGGTGTGAAAAATTCACACCTCAGGGCACCGTAGTTAAGCCAGCCTAACCCCACTGTCGATGTGCTGTGTTGACCTAGATACCACCGCTTGGAGAGATGGATTATCAACAGCAACAGAAAACCCCGCTCCAGCTCTGTAGAAAGCATCTACACTATGGCTCTACTTCGGCACAACAGCAGTACCATAGCTGCGCAGCTGGAGCCCCCATAGTGTCGACGTGCCCTTTGTCTGCACTGCAGGCAGGAGGTGTGACTGTAGCTTCCGCTAGATCAAAGATAGCTTGAGTAACAATAACCGGGTAGCCACAACAGCTTGTGTGGTGGTACAGCCTAGCTGCTGCAGTATGTTCTGGGGTACTATTGTACTTTGGTAGACCAAAGCTAGCTCAGGTATGTCTACAGGTGCAGCAATCGCACCACCTGATTGCAGTGTAGACACAACCTTAAAGTTTTAATTTCCATTTAGAAGACATACTGAAGTGCATTTTCTCTGTCCCTGTCCTGTTTCTCTCTTTACAGTGTATTGTTTGACTGCTGTCCCCCTGGGATCCTTGAGAAGACAAGATGTGCCTCTCATAAGGCTATCCCTCACTGAGCAGAATCATGTAAACAAATGTTTATGGCCCTTAGACTGTAAGGTCTTTGTGACGAGGACTTATTGGTTGGCTCAGTTCACATGTTGTACATCACTTTGTGCACTTATGACAATACATAAATAATGATATATTGCATCAAATGTCAATCTGGCATCTGGTTTATGAAAGAGGGAGCGGACATGCATACAACATTAACTGCTGGGACAGGAGTTTAATATGCCCATCTTGCAACATAATTCATTTTACAAGGAATGTAAGAGAGAAGATGTCTTATGGTGTGATCCTTGGAGAACACAGAGTAAGAACATTGTTGGCTGGAACTGGAGTGAGGATGAAGAACTGTTGTTCCTGTAGAGGGAGCCTGCTTTGTCACTGTAAGAGCTTATGTGCTCTGAAGGTGAATGTAAGTTGCACTGGATAGGGAAACTTGGAGACAGAGGGCTGTATCCTTGAGATGCTCTTAGATGAACAGGAGATTATACTATGGATTTGCTTTTTATGTCTTTTCTTTTTGCTCTATATTCTGTTCTATATAGGTTCTCATACCACTCTTCTCAGCATAGTGTTTGAGCACCTTCTAGTCGTGCATGACTAATATCCGTCCTATGTGGTTTATTCTTTTGCTGAGTGTTTGTGAAAGTGGGCCATTGCCAGTGCTTGGTTAAGGCCAAGAAGGGGTGTTCAGTATCTGTGTCCATTTTGGTTTGGGGATATCTTCTCAGAGTGCCAACAGCCCATGTTTTTTTGTCTTTGTGGAGGGAAGGAGGGCTGGTACCTTTGTTAGTCAATGGACTGAGATCAGTAGCTTGCTTCAACATTGTCACTCAACAGTCATTGGATGGTGGTAGCATTTGGTGCTACTGATGTGCACATGGTTCATGTTGGTGATGGAGAGGTGGAAGCCAAGTATCCCCTTTCCTGTCTCCTGAACCATCCAGTCCTTGCTGATTCTTTTTAAGTGAAAACAGCATAGACTGAAGGACTAGAAAGTGTAAGTGCTTTGTTTTTTGTTTTAAGTCTATGGATCGCTTTAAACACACACTGACACAACTGCAATGCATAGAAGTAGCATCATTGCTGATTGGCTAGCTCAGGTATCTGGAGAGCTTCACCTGGTCTAAGCTATGAATTCTCCTTTAGAGACCCAGAATTATTCCTCTACCAGGAGCAACTCTGTTTCAGAGCCTGCAGCAGAGAAACCTCTTCCTGTTCTACAGTTCAGAGGATGTGGGCCTTTGGAGTCCCAGAGAGGGATGTGGTGTGGATTAGGCTCTTTGGGGAGATAATCCATTTGGCTGAAACTCTTGGTAGAAAATAGGAATCCTTAAAAATGGTCGCCTCCTAACCTCGTATCCGGGCCCCTTCCAATGCTTCTCTCTCTACAATCATTAACTCTCTGTACAGCTAGGACACTCGTCCAGGATGTGGCTGTGCCGCCTCCTCCCTCTCTCTGGGTCCCCCCTGCCTTCCCATTTCTCTTACCAGCTCTCTCCATCCCTCTTCTTAAATCTCTGCACTGGCTTTTGCTCTTCTTTCACATGAAGTTGGTACATTTCCTTGCTCCCTCCCTGACTGCTGTCCTCTCCTGCTACACACCCACAGCACTCCCTTTGGTCAGACCAAGGTTCTCTCCCAGCAACTCTCTTTGTCACTTTCAGGCACTCCCATATCTCTGCCTTCATTCAGGCTGCCTTCATATATTTCAAGCACATTATAGCTGGATAGCCACTGTCAGGGTTCTGTTGCAAAAAACAACATTGAATGTTAAACCACTTTGCTAATAGAATGGGGGTGGGCAAACTATGGCCCACAGACCATTTTAAGCTGGGCTGCAAGCTCCCACTGGGGAGCAGGGTCTGGAGCTTGCCTCTGCTCTGGTGCTCCAGCTGGGGTGCTGGGCTGGGGGTGCTGCACCACGTCCCTTGGCCCCACTCCGACACTCCAGCGAGGGCACTGGGTCAGGGGCCGCACCGCACAGCTTGGTCCCACTCCAACACTCTAGCCAGGGCGCTGGGTTGCGGGCTGCACCACGCAGCTTGGTCCCACTTCAGCGCTCCAGCCGGGGCAGTGGCTCGGGAGGTCCAGATCACATGGCTCGGCCCCGTTCCAGCTTAGGTGCTGGGTCGGCTCCTGGAAGCCGAGGCATGGCCCCGCTCCCACTCCTGTGCACTCCAATGGCCCCCTCCAGCTCTCCAATGGGAGCTGCAGGGGTGGTGCCTGCAGATGGGGCAGCATGCAGAGCTGCCTGGCCACGCCTCCACATAGGAGCTGGAGAAGGGACATGCCACTGCTTCTGGGAGCTGCTCGGAGCCTGCACCCTTGAGCCTCTCCCCACACCCCTGCCCCAGCCCTGATCCCCTTCCCACTCTCCAAACCCTGTTGATACCAGCCCAGAGCACCCTCTTGAACCCCAAACCTCTCATCTCCAGCCCCACCCCAGAGCCTGCACCCCTTCCTGCACCCCAGCCCTGATCTCTCTCCTGCCCTCTGAACCCCTCAGTCCCAGCCCAGAGAACCCTCCTACACCCCAAACTCTTCATCCCCTCCCACACCCCAACCCCAATTTTGTGAGCATTCATGGTCCGCCATACAATTTCTATTCCCCAATGTGGCCCTCAGGCCAAAAAGTTTGCCCACCCCGGTAATAGAATGTAAGAACTGATGGTAGCAGGCGGGTCACGGCTCTCTGCTGAAAGGGCATTGAGCACATTTGGGGCAGTTTAATTTTAAGTCAGTGCCTCTTGCTCCCCAGCCTGGCTGCCAAGCTTTCAATGCAGTGAGGCCTCTGAAGTTTCCATTTCACTGATAGGTAAACCCACTCCTGAATGTTCCCCTTTTCTAGTGAATGTCCAATTTCAAAGATCCATCTTCCTCCACTGCCTGCTGACTGAGCTAGGGGAGAAAGGCGGAAATTTCTCTATAGTGTAGTGGGGTTGGCACAGTGTACAAAACTCAAATGGAAATACTGTCTTCATTCCGAAAGGCCACATTATGCCATCCTTACTCACGCTGACTAGTACATGTTTGCCCATGGATTTCAGTGGAACTAGTGAGTAGTAAATGGAGGTGAGGGGGGAGAATGTACCCCATAACCATTAATATGTGTATATGTGTGCATCTCACTGATGTGTCCTCCCAGTCCAGCTTTCGCACCATGCAGTTAATGGGCTACATTAAGAGAAAACTTGCACTCAAAAATCTGATTTGGAATCTCCCTATTTCAAGGTACATGTGAACTTGAAAACTATCCAGGCAAAAAGATTTGCAAGTGGATTCAGGTACCATGCCTACCCCTGAGTCCTTCTACCAGCATCTCCAGTTTTTCAGTAAAATTTCCCTATATTTTAAAAACGTTTTTCTCTCCTCTAGTGCTGTGCAAAAGACCCTCACAAACAGCATAAACAGACTGACTACACTGGAGAAAGTGGGAAACTGACTAGATACAAAGTGATATCAAATGCACTACATAAACTGAATAAAAAGAGAATATTTGTGATTAATAAGTATTAATAATCGAAGGTGTTACTTATAATCACAGAAGAAAATCTTATGAAGTGTGATTTCTAACTTGGTGGTGTGACTTTAATTTCTTCAGTAAAAAACAACTTGAAAGCAGCTCACTGCAAAGCACAATAGCTGGAGAGTGCTATCCCTGGTTGCCTTTGCAGCCCAAAACAATAATATTTAATAAAATACTGTACGGGGGAGATTACTGTTTCCCCTGCCCCTCTTCTTTCTTGTCTCATCTGCATAATGGGCCTAGTTGTCTTCCCACTTGGCCCCTGAGAGGCCTTGTTAATTGGAATGGACTTGCGTGGAAAAGGTAAATTGGCACAAAATGTGCCCAGTCACAGGCATGATGGGAAATACTGGTTTTCTGCTGGCAGAACATTTTAAACCCTGTTCTTTTTTCAGTGGTTCAGATGCTGTAGCCACCCGTCAGTTTGGCTAAGAACATAAACTCTTACCCAGCACATGAGGCTCCTTTTAAAGTGCCAGAGTGTTACTATATATAACCTTTGCGAGCAGATATTTAAAGAATCATGTTGTCACTTGCAGAGAACGGGAAAAAATAGCTCTTGTCTGTGGAAAGTGACAGATTAAGCCAGATGAACCCATCCTAAGGGAGTAGGTGATACAGTGGATGAGTTCACTTTGGAACTCGCTTTTCATCTTTGGAAAAATGAGCTCTTAGGATCTGGAGGCTGAATGCCCTCAATTTCCAGTGACTTAAATAGGAATTGAGGGTGCTTAGCACCTAACAGGATTGGAATTATAGTTGATAACTAATGAACATGAGTCATCTGGTCTGTTTTGAGTCCCTGTTCGAGGTTTATTTATATCCCAATGGTTTCACTAACGTGAATGAAAATATTTTAATTCTTAACAATTTACTGTAACATGTAGCTCCTTCCCCTTTTCCTGTGCTTTTGGGTGGTGGCCACGGTTATATATATATATGCAGATATCGCAATGAATTTTTTACATAATGATGCACTCTGGAAACTAACACATGCTGTGAAAAACATGAGTCTGATCCTGCTCCCCCTGAAGTCAAGGGAATTTTGCCATTGACCTGAATTTCAGGCTGTTGTTTGTTTGATTAGTGCTGCTATAGTAGGGCATGTGATGTGTCTGTATTTGAGTGAATTTCAAGCTATCTGGTAACAGGCGGAGGTCCTCTCACAGTGAATACAGGGGTCTGCAAAATCACAGTGACCACCTGAGGCCAAGGGAAATCTGCAGTTGTTGTGAAAAAGCTTTGTCATAGAGTTCAGCAAGTGCATGTTTTAAATGAGCCCGAGGTTCTGATAAAGTAGGGATCAATATAAAACATTCTAATAGTGACCGGTTTATATTGGATGGATTCTGTATTCAAGTAAAGGATTTTCCAGTGAGGATTTCACAGGTTTATTGAAAATAGGAATTGCTTCTATTTCTTCTCAATCTTGGTAGCAATAAAGACCATTTATAATCCTCAACCTGCTTGTTGTCCATTTTTAGTGATAGTTCAGCCTTGCAAACTAGACTAAATTATTCTTCTCAAGGTCTCTCAGAAGCAGAAGATGCCTTTTGCTCTTCAGTATTTCAGCTGGGTTTGCCAAGGCTGCAGGGATTTATTGCCAGGCACAGAATGAAAAGCAATATTCAGTAGTAAAAGGAGGAGAGAGTTAAAAGATACACAGGTTTCAGTGCATCCGATGAAGTGAGCTGTAGCTCACGAAAGCTTATGCTCAAATAAATTGGTTAGTCTCTAAGGTGCCACAAGTACTCCTTTTCTTTTTTTTAAAAGATACACATTGATTCTAGTGAGTGCATCAGCCACAAAGGATGTGATGTGCCTGGTCACTGGGAGCCCAGGATGAGAGGGAACTACAGGTAGTTTTTATATAGGAAATAAACAGTTTCCCTTCTTTCCTGATCAACCTGTATTAACGATGCTTGTCACAAGCTTTGCTCTTCCTCTGCGTGACTGCTGTTAATTGTATCTGCCTATGGAGTGTCCCTTCCCCCACCACACCTGGACTCATGCAGGAATGAGATTGTGCCCCACAGCTAAGTTGCCTGCTGATCTGAGCATTTTAGCATCTCATTGGAGCCAGAGCAAGAACAATGTCAGATAAAAACAAACCTTCAGTGAAGGAGAGTCTGCTAGAATTCAGGTAGCTTATTTTGACTGTTGTGGAACTGGAAACGGCCATCTGTTTGTTCTCTCCAATGCAGATGGTTGAAAAGACACTGCAAAATATGCTGTGAGGTACTTTAACAGCGATAGCTAAAGCAAACACATTTGGGACATTTAGTCCTTAACCTTTGACTTTTCAGATAGTCTCTGGGCAGTTCCAGGGGACACAGGTAATCAAAGGAATGGGAATTGGATGAAACTGTTACAGCATGGATACATACCTGTCTGGGAAGTCCAACAAGGAGTAATGAATGGTTCAGTGATTGGTGGAGTCCCTGAAGGTGTATGCAGTACTAGATATTTTCGGTACTTGAGGATAGAATTAAGAATACACCAATCAGATTCACAAATAATGCAAAACAAGGAGGACTCACAAATATGCTGGAGGAGAGTATCAAAATACTTGATAGCAGGATCACAGAGGGGAGGATATGGGTGTTCTAGTGAATGTCGCCACAAAACCAGCAAATGCCCTATGGCTGTGTGGTATTGACAGGCATATCACAGACAGAGCAAACTAGACAACTGCTCTGCTCAGTCCTGGCTAGGCTTCACTTGGAGCCCAAGTGTGGTTTTGGGCCCCACATTCTTTTTAAAAAGACATAAACAAAGTGGCAAAAGCTCAGAATCCAAGGGGTAGCCGTGTTAGTCTGTATCCACAAAAACAACGAGGAGTCCGGTGGCACCTTAAAAGACTAACAGATTTATTTGGGCATAAGCTTTTGTGAGTAAAAAAAAAATACTTCTTCAGATGCAAAAGTTCAGAGGAGAGCAATAAAATGTTTGTGAAAGAAGACGCGAGGAAAGGGCAAGGGAAGGGGACTGCAGGCTGGAGGAGATGACGGAGGTCTCTCTGCAATATAGAAAGGGGACAGGGATTAGTTCTTATTAGTCTGCTAGGACAGAACTGGAGCTAATGGGCTTAAACTGCAGGGGGGAAAACTTAGGTTGAATACTGAGAAAATGTTTAACTCTAAACAGTTCAGGGAATGGAACAAGTTTCTGAAGAGGCTCTGGAGACACCATCACTGGAGAGATTGAGGGTGGAAAATGCACCCCCCTCTATGAGGGTTGGCTTTGTAAGAATGAACCAATCCCATCCTGGGGGATATCTAGGTAACGTACTCTATAAAGGTCCCTTCCAAATTAAGGGAATCTGATATTTGTATATACTCCTTTCTGAGTGTATGTATGTCCTCTGGGATCTCTTTGCCCTAATCCAGGGTTCCATGTCAACACTCCTCTGTGAGAGTTGAACCAGGCTCCTGCTGGAGCCACTCATTGCTGCTCCTTGCCAGAGCAGGTGACCCTACCCTAGGTGGTCTAGGTTGGTTCTATTAAGTCGCATTGTTTGACCCTTGGAACCGTTTCAGATTTCAGCCTCCTCTCGTGTGGGTTGAAACTTCCAGGGGTTGTTCTGCTAAGTGTTAAGTTACATATTTGCACTGGTTACTCTAAGTTTCCAAGTGCAGAGGTTGGACCTATCACTGTATTTGGAACTCTTGGGAAGACAGTGTGGGCCCCTCGGGTATTGGGACCAACAGTTCTAGTGAGATGAAATGTCGTCGCAGAAGGGTATTGTGTTTCCAGTTCCTGTAGCTGTGAGTCCCTTTGTGTGTCTGAGAGGGAGTTCCTAGTGTGTAATCATGGGTTTCCTTGCACGTTACCCAGACAAGTAAAAACACTAATAGAGGGCAGGCACCAGGTTAGCCATTATTCAGTGGCCCGGCAGGATAAGCCCAGTGGGTGCAGTGGAGGGAGTGAGGGTGCTGTCGAGCACTGTAACCAGAGCAGCACTGCTCAGGGAGCTGTAATGTCGGTAGTATTCGTTTCCTTTATAATCCTTTTTTTTTTTTTTTAAACATGCCTTAAGGGTGTAAATTGATGTAAGGAACAATGTGTTTAGATTAGATTTTTTTTCTTGCATTTGTAAATATCTGACTTTAAATGTTTCAAAGATAAAGACAAGAAGAAGGCACAAGTTAAAGCTGCTGTTCTATCTTTCATAGACTTTAAGGCCAGAAGGGACTATCATGATCATGTAGTCTGACCTCCTGCACATTACAGGCCACAGAACCTCATCCACCCATTCCTATAGTAGGCCCAACAACTCTGGCTGAGTTTCTGAAGTCCTCAAACCTTGATTTAGACTTCAAGTTACAGAGAATCCACCAACAGCCAGGCTATTGACCCCAACAAATTGTCAGTCTCTTGAAAGTTTTGTTACAGTCTTAGACCATGTCTACACTACTACTTCTGTCAGTATAACTGATGTTGCTCGGCAGTGTGAATAAAACACCCCCCTGAGTGACATAAGTTATACTGTCAGAAGCATTTGTGTGGACAGTGCTATGATGGCAGGAGATCTCCTGTTGAGACAGCTGCTGCCGTTCGTAGAGGTGGTTTTATTATGTCGACGGGAGAGCTCTCTCCCTCTGACATAGAGCAGCTACATGAATAATCGTACAGTGGTGCAGTTGCATGGGTACAGCCGTGCTGTTGTAAGCTCGTTAGTGTAGACATGACCTTCGCTGAAAAACCTGGTTTATTTGTCATTGAGCACTGGTTAAAGCCAAACACAATACAGTGTAGGTTTTATGCAAATTTATCTTATGCAGTTCTGCCAGTGTAACTCAGTCCTGGCTTCAAGCATCTCCTGCTGGTCCAGTCCCTTCTGGACTAGATTCTAATCTAGGAGTTTATACTGACTCATCACCATGGTAGGTATCTAAGACTGTGTCTACAAACTTTTCCTGACGCAAGTTATATTGGCATAAAGCTGCCACAGTTAGTGCAAGGAGCCCTTGACTTTACGATGTTCGACTTACAATGAATGGCACTTATGACGTTTCTCAATTGACACTCTGATTCGACTTACGACAACTGGTTTTGACTTTATGGTGCTCCATCCCGCAATGGAATGGATTGCTGTTACGAGTTACGATGCAATTTTCAGGAACCAATTGTGTTGTAAGTCCGAGGACTGCCTATATAGCGTTTGGCTCCTTGTATCAGCAACAGGCGTGCTCACTAGGAGTGCTTGTGTCATTGCACGGTGCGGTGCAGTATGGGTAGGTATCCCAGTGGGCAGCCTGCCACTGCGTGGTACTGCAGAAATGAGTCACGCAGGGTGACTATGAGCAAGGGCTCAACTTCCCAGCATGCAGCTATCTCCTTTCCATAATGTCATCTATATCCAATGTTCCCTCTAATTTTTGACAGGCCGTGTGCACAAAAAATTTCTTCTGTGCAAATTTTGTGCACGTGGTGTTTTGCCGTGTGCGTGGGGTTTAGGATCTGTGTGCATGAGCACACGCGCACATCTTAGAGGGAACAGTGTCTGTCAGGGTTCCTTCCCCACTCTGAACTCTAGGGTACAGATGTGGGGACCCGCATGAAAGACCCCCTAAGCTTATTCTTACCAGCTTAGGTTAAAAACCTCCCCAAGGTACAAACTTTGCCTTGTCCTTGAACAGTATGCTGCCACCACCAAGCATTTTAAACAAAGAACAGGGAAAGAGACCACTTGGAGATGTCTTTCCCCAAAATATCCCCGCAAGATCTACACAGCCTCTTTCCTGGGGAGGCTTGAGAATAATATCCTAACCAATTTGTTACAAAATCATCAAAGACCCAAACCCTTGGATCTTGGAACAATGGAAAAATCAGTCAGGTTCTTAAAAGAAGGATTTTATTAAAAAAAAAAGAGAGGTTAAAATCAGGATGGAAAATACTTTACGGGGTATTCAGATTCTAAACACAGAGGATCCCCCTCTGGAGAGAACCTTAAAGTTACAGAAAACAGGAATAAACCTCTCTCTTAACACAGGGAAAATTCACATAAAACAAAAGATAAACTAATCCGCCTTGCCTGGCTTACCTATACTGGTTGCAATATTGGACATTTGGATTAGGATGGGTTGGAGAAGATGGATTTCTGTCTGGCCTCTCTCAGTCCCAAGAGAGAACCACCATGTAAACAGAAAGCACAACAAAAGCCTCCCCCCACTCCAAGATTTGAAAGTATCTTGTTCCCTTATTTGTCCTTTGGGTCAGGTGCCGGCCAGGTTAGCTGAGCTTCTTAACCCTTTACAGGTAACAGGATGTTGCCTCTGGCCAGGAGGGATTTTATAACACTGTGTGCAGAAAGGTGGTTACCCTTCCCTTTATGTTTATGACAGTGTCTATATCCCATAATTTTTTGCCTTTTATAAAAATCCCACAAACTGCATGGGATTTGGTGCTGTTCTCCCTCTCTGACTGAAGCATGGAACCTGCACAGCTCTGTGCTATTGTCATGAGTGTTGCAAGCACAGGACCCACCATCCTCTGGTGTTTGCAGAGCTGCAAGAAGAACCGAGTCAACAGGGAAAGTGGCAATTTTTGGGAGAACAGATTGCTCTGGGACATAGCGAGACTCCATTGCAGGTTGTTGGCATTCATGGAGCAGCTGCAAATGGTGGAATGCTGCTTTTGGGCCCAAGAAACAAGCACCGACTGGTGGGATTTCATCGTAACGCAGGCTGCAGAACTTTCAGATGTCCGAGACCATGTTCCTGGAACTGTGTGCTCATTTCACTCCATCCTTCCAACACTGGGATGTCAGAATGAGAGCTGCAGTGACAGTGGAGAAGCCAGTGGCAAACTTGCAATGTTGGATTGCTTCTGGTCATTGGGAAATCATTTTGAAGGGCTGTTGTCATCCAGGTGTGCAGGGCCATTAGTTGTCTCCTGCTGTGCATCACTGGGACTCTCGGCAATGTGCAGGCCTTCGTTGATGGATTTGCTGAAGTGGGATTCACGTACTCCAGTGGTGCAGTCAATGGTATACATATCCCTGTTTTGGCACCAGTCCTCCCTGTCATAGAGTACATCAACAGAAAGAGTAACTCTTCTATGGTTATGCAAGCATTAGTGGGCCATTGGGGACACTTCACCAACATCGGTGTGGGCTGGTCAGGGAAAGGTGCATGATGCTCGCATCTTCAAGAACACAGGACTGCATAGAAAGCTATAAGCAGGGACTTTCTTTCTCTGCTGGTAGATTGCCATTGGCAGTGTTGAAATGCCAATTGTGATCCTCCGGGACGCATCCTGCCCCTTGCTCTCTTGTACACCAGCCACCCTGACACCAAGAAATGATTCAACTACCAGCTTAGCAAGTGTAGAATGACAGTTGAATGTGCTTTCAGTAGATTGATGGTACGCTGGCGTTGTTTACTCACAAGATTGGCTCTCAGTGCAAAAACATCCTAGTGGTTATAGCTGCTTGCTGTGTCCTGTATAATATCTGTGAAGCAAAGGGGGGGACATTTCTGCCAGGGTGGAGGGCAGAGGTGGAGTGTCTGTCTACTGAGTTTGAAGAGCTAGACACAATTGCTATTAGAAAAGCTCAACATGGATCTATACAGCTTAGGGAGGCTTTGTTAAAGTGCTCTTTCAGTGAGTAATGTGTCATGGTGTACTGTGCTCTACCTGACCCTGCTGTTTTGGGGCCTGTTAAGAATTGTGTGGTGCTTGCTGTACATCTATGAATATAACACTAACAAAGAACCTATTAATTTTGTGGTGCTTGTTGTACATTTGTGATGATTACACTGTGTTTGTCACTGATCCTTATGAGTTGTTATTGCACAGTGTGACCCAACTAAGTGGGTGTTTTCAGTACTGCTAGGCGCTCTGCAGCGTATGTTGGGAACTACTAACAATGGATTGTTTTCCAAAGAATAGAATTTTGAGTTATAAAATCAATGCAAAGAAAAGTCTGTGCAACTTAAAAGCAAATACATAAAATTAATAAATTAATGGAACAGAAGTTAACAAGGGGAAGGAACATGCTTTGAGCAGGGGGTTGGACTAGATGATCTCCTGAGGTCAACCCTGATATTCTATTCTATGATTCATTTCCATTTTATCTGCACATACACTGACCTGTGAGTGTCATGGTTGCTGTATGTGAAGATGTGGTTGTCCTCAGTGTCTACCGGGGTGGAGTGGTAGGGATAGGGATGTCGCCCCTGATGTCATGTGTAATGTTGAGGGGGCGGTGTCGGGAGGTGCCCTAATGCAGTTCTTCATGGACTGCAAAGGGAGGCGAGTCTGTGTTTGCTGAACCTGTAGATTCACAAGAGTGTGCAGCGTCTGTGTTTGCTGCTAGAGAATCCCGAATATGTCTTGGTGCATCTCCCTCTCCTTTTGCTGCTGGGACTCCTGAGTCTTTCTCCTGTCTGCTCTTTTCTTCTCCAGGCTGTCTGCAGTATTGATCCCCAAGGCTTTGTGTTCACAATATGTTGCAGCACTGGCTTGCAGGATTTCACTGAACATGTACTCCTGAGTCCATCTTTCTCCTCCTTATCTGGCTCAGGCGTTCCATGGGTGTGGAGGGGGTACCCCTCAAGGCCACAACGGCAGCAGCCTCAGATAAAACACACAGAGGTACCATAATCAGTAGAGTCACAACAGGAAGCAAAAGTTAAGATTGAGAACTTCCATCCCTTGCTCCCCTAAAGTTTTAAACAAGACATGCTGATTGACACTTCTGTTTTGGAATGCTTGTGCACAGCACCACTCACAGCACCAGCCATGGTGAATACGGCCTGCCAGAGGCGAGGGAAATTGTTCAGTTGCATGAAACTATGAGCCATTCAGGCAGTGGCACTGAATACTGGCACCATTTGCCACAGGCAGTGGTGATTTTAGCTAATATCTCCCTCTTGAGGGAGACAAAGGCACAGGGAGCCCAGCTGCTGCTGCTGTCCTGAAGCTGGGTGGGCCCGTATGCTGGTAGCCTGTGTACTGCAATGATGCCTACAAACGTTATCGCTGAGCAGCGTGGGACAGTGTCCTACTGCAGAGGAAGAAATAAGGCTGCCATCCTTAGAAGCTGTAGGGAGAGGATTGCAGAGTACCTCCATGAATGTTTCATTGAGAGTCTCAGGAGGATTCAAGAGACATCTCTGTACGCATAAACTAACTGCTCTGCTTGGCCCCTCCCGCCTAACTGTACAGGGGAATGAAAAGCGGATAACAACACTACCTCTCTTTGTTGTCCCACTGCCTCGTCTAATATGGTAAATTAATGAAACATCAATAGCTGTGTCCCATTAAGCTGGGGACACCGTCAGTACATCATTGTAATGGGAAATACACTTACACATGTACCTGAGGTTCCTTCCTCTATATCAGGCTCACCCATGCTCCACTGATTGGACTGTCATGAAGTCTCAAACGGGTTCTGGCTCACAGCACAGATGAATCCACCAGTTCCATGTCCCGCATCCTCCGCCTCTTCCTCGTCTGACCCGCACTGTTCGCAGCAGGGGTCAGTGCCTCAGGCTTCTCCGAGGATCCACGTTGATGGGTGTGGGGGAGGAACTGGGAGTGGAGGCTCCACCAACTATGCATGCAGCTCTTTGTAAAAGCAGTAGGTCTGCAGCTTGGCATTGGATTGACTGTTGGCTTCCTGATATGCCAGCTGCAGTTCCTTCGCTTTTGTGCAGCACTGCTGCTGATCCCTGTCTTACCGTTCTCCTGCATCCCCTGTGCAATGTGCTCATAGATGTCCTCGTTTCTACAGCTGGTCCGTAGCTGTGCCTGCCTGGCCTCTAGGCTGGAGTGCATCTGGCACGTGTAGCCAGCATGGTCAGCTGGGCAGACACACAACAATGGAGAGCAGCTAGATGTACTTGCCAAGATGGACAATCAGGAAAAGACATTTCAAAAATTTCCAGGCTTTAAAGTGAGGGGGCTTCTGGTCTCTGTGACCTCTGGGCAGTTCACAAATGAGATTAGAGCAGTCAGTGTCTGGCATTGTGGGAAGCTGCTGGAGGGTCAACATAGGTAACACAGTGTCAGTGGCTCTTTGAGAGGTGGAGTTCTAAGTCCCTGTAACTGGGTGTCTACGACGGTTGGAGACAAATTTTAAGTGTAGACATGTGTCCAACTAGGTCGACGCAAGGCGGCTTATGTTGACCTCACTTGGTAGTGTAGACCAGGCTTGAGTGCTTCATGGTAATGAACTTCACTTCAAAAGTGCTACTTGTTCAAGGATTCCAAAGTGCTTTGGAAACACCGAGTAAGCTTCACAGCTCTCCTGTGTGATAGGAAAATACTTATCATTCCCTTCTTACAGAGAGAACAACTGAGGCACAGATCCCTTGTCTACACTAGGGACACTTGAAAATTTTCCCACAGTTAACATCAGTTCAGCTCAGTGCTCGTAATGATGAGAGTCCTAGGGCAGACTGCTCTTCGATTACTCCATCCATCCATCGTTGATACTTATCTGATACTGCAATAATGTGTGTGTGTGGGGGTTGTATCTGAGTGTCTCACAATTTTCAATGCACTTGTCCTCATACCACCCTTCTGAGGTAGGGAACTGCTGTTGTCTGTTTGAAGATGGAGAATGAGGCACAGAGAATCTAAGGGCTAGTCTGCATGGGGCAGGGGGTGTTTAAACTGGATTAAGTTAAATTAATCTGGTTTAAAGATGCTTGCATACACACAATGCAATTCATATAGCGCGCTCACTCCATATTTATCATGAACTCTGAAGTCCTCTTTCAAATTGAATTTGGTCTATTGTTCGTGTGCACACAATGCTGTTGCTCACTACTTTGTAGTCTTCCAACTTCTATCTCACGCTGATTTGTGGGCATCTGTTACTGACCTGTCTGTGTAACTTGCTATGTGCCCTACACTGCTCTGGTGTCAAGTTGACTGGATGTCCTCTCCCCATTTTAAAAACTGGTGTGGAGCCAGAATTTGTTCTTTTGCTCCTGGATTTGAGTATATCAGCATTGCTGCGACATTACTCCAGAATCCTTACAACATGGCTTGAGAAGCTGCTTAGACCCATGCTGAGACCCTAGATCTCATTGCCATCTGGGGAGAAGTGTTGGTGCAGGAAGCCAGCCACCAGAGTAAAGATCTTTTTGTGAATATTGCTAAGCAGTTGTCCATGAGGACACACCGGGACGCCAACAGTACAGGATGAAGAGCAAATGGCTCAGGAGAATGTACATTAAAACCAAGGTCTGACCGTGGAAATGTGACCTTTCCTTGTTTGAGGAGCTAGACAGGATTTTGCTCAGTGACACCACTACCGACCCCAAGAAGGGGTCTCAATTCCTAGCCAGAATCCCAGGCTGGGACTGAGGGGCCAGATCCTGTCAAGGGAACCTCATCATGTCAGTTATCTTTAAAATTTCTTCTTATTATTATTATTATGCTACACAGCTGTGCTAGCTTCTGTTCTGGGTGTCTCACGGCCACAGCCATTTTAAGTGGATGTCATATAGAAGCTTTTCTGAGTCTCCAGCCCCTGCCCTCCTCCCTCTCTGAGCCCAAACTATCTTTTCGCTCCCCAACTCAGTCTTCAAAATGCTGCTGCTCCATCCAAGCAATTGGCCTCTCTCTTATGCTAAAGCTCTGACTATCAACTGTTTTTAAGTCCACGCTCCAGAGGACACTGGCATTTTGGCATTTTGGGATGTATAGGTAGGGGCATTGCCAGCAGATCGAGGGACGTGATCGTTCCCCTCTATTTGACATTGGTGAGGCCTCATCTGGAGTACTGTGTCCAGTTTTGGGCCCCACACTACAAGAAGGATGTGGAAAAATTGGAAAGAGTCCAGCGGAGGGTAACAAAAATGATTAGGGGACTGGAACACATGACTTATGAGGAGAGGCTGAGGGAACTGGGATTGTTTAGTCTGTGGAAGAGAAGAATGAGGGGGGATTTGATAGCTGCTTTCAACTACCTGAAAGGGGGTTCCAAAGAGGATGGATCTAGACTATTCTCAGTGGTAGCGGATGGCAGGACAAGGAGTAATGATCTCAAGTTGCAGTGGGGGAGATTTAGGTTGGATATCAGGAAAATCTTTTTCACTAGGAGGGTGGTAAAACACTGGAATGCGTTACCTAGGGAGGTGGTAGAATCTCCTTCCTTAGAAGTTTTTAAGGTCAGGCTTGACAAAGCCCTGGCTGGGATGATTTAATTGGGGATCGGTCCTGCTTTGAGCAGGGGGTTGGACGAGATGACCTCCTGAGGTCCCTTCCAACCCTGATATTCTATGATTCTATGACACATGCCCATATACGTATTTTTCCTTTCATTTCCTTCATCTGTCTTGGCCAACTAACATCGGGGTGGCCAGCTTCTCAGTGGGTATGGAGCACCACGTGTCGGTACGTTGCTGCTGTAGCTCCAGGCTGCATGTATGCCTTCACCATCCTGAAATTCTCTCATCACTGCTGGTCATCACAGGTCTGCAGAATGATCCTTTTTCACCTATTGATGCTGGTTTCCCAAACCAGAAACAGTGTTGCGTGGTGTGAACCTGCTCCAGGAACAGCTCCTGTAGTAGTAGTTGCTCAGTGTCGGCTTCTTCCTAGTCTACTTTCTGCTTCCTCTGCTGCTGCTGAAACTTCTGCTACTGCTGCTGCCACATCATCTGCACATGGTGCAGTGGGCAAAGTCCAAAACTGAATCACCCGGCTTTGAGAGCTGAAATACAGCCCAACCAGCCTCTGCATGTACGTGGTTGTCAGTGTAGTGGCGTTGAGCAAGCAATTGGGTCCATGCTGGCTGATAGCAATTTGAAAATGGCACTAGCCTGCTTGGTTTCCATTATTGTATGCAGTGTAATTGTAGCTGTGTTGGTCCCAGCATATTAGAGGGTCAGGTGGGTCAGGTAATATCTTTTATTGGACCAGCTTCTGTTCTTTTATTGGACCAACAAGCTTTCGAGCTGCACAGGCTCTTCTTCAGGTCTGGGAAAGGTAATCCCAGGACTTGTCTTTGCTACGGGGTAAATCGGCGCTGCTGCGATCGATGCAGCAGCACTGATTTAGCGGGTCTGGTGAGGATGCAATAAGTCAGTGGGAGAAAGCTCTTCCATTGACTTTAGTACTCTACCTCAACAAGAGGAGGAAGCTATGTCGACAGAAAAGCGTTAAGTCAATGTAAACTATGTCAACTTAAGTTGCGTAACTTGCATCATCTTAACCCTCTAGTGTAGACAAGGCCCCAGTGTCACAGCTAAAGACAAGGTGGAACAGATGGTTTAGCATAAGTAGTTAGCACATAGTGTAAGGGACCATTCAGGGCAGAGTGGTCTCTGCAGTCATAGGACAAAAGAAGGGGTTAGTGGGTTACGGATTGTTGTAATAAGCCATAAATCCATAAATCTCTCTTCAGGCCATGATTTTTATGGTATGTCTACACTACAGAATTAGGTCAAATTTATAGAAGTTGATTTTTTTAGAAAGCAATTTTATACAGTCGATTCTGTGTGTCCCCACTAAGCGCATTACGTCGGCGGAGTGCGTCCACAGTACCGAGGCTAGCGTCCACTTTCGGAGCGTTGCACTGTGGGTAGCTCTCCCGCAGTTCCTGCAGTCTCTGCAGCCACTGGAATTCTGGGTTAAGCTCCCAGTGCTTGATGGGGCAAAAACATTGTCACGAGTGGTTTTGGGTACATGTCATCAGTCGCCCCTCCCTCCATGAAAGGAATGGCAGACAATCGTTTCGTGCCTTTTTTCTGTGCAGGCGCCATACTGCTTTCAGCAGACGGTGCAGTAGGACTGCTAACCGTCATCATCGAACAACCACTTCCACAGCCATTCTGCTTTCCTGATGCTATGAATCCACCTCGAAGGTCCTCTATATGACTGTCGTCATCCACCGCTTCTGTTGCCACTCTGCTCTCCTGGTGGTCTCACAGGGGCGCTTCAGCTGCAACTCTGCTCGGCTGCTCTTGTCTTGCCATACCACGGCAAGCGTGCAACCCGCTCAGCTGTTGTGTCCTGGCAGCACACGGTGCAGTAGGTCTGCAAAACTGGTCATCCAACCACCGCTTCCCCTGCAACTCTGCTCTCCTGCAGATGCCATACCACGGCAAGCATGGAGCCCACTCCGATCACCGTGGCAGTTATGAGCATTGTAAACACCTCGTGCATTATCATGCAGTATATGCAGAACCAGAACCTGCAAAAGCAGGCGAGGAGGCGATGGCAGCGCAGTGACAACAGTGATGAGGACATGGATACAGACTTCTCTCAAAGCATGGGCCCTGGCAAGTTGGCCATCCTGGTGGCAATGGGGCAGACTCATGCCGTGGAACGCCTGTTCTGAGCCCGGGAAACAAGCACAGACTGGTGGGACCACATAGTGTTGCAGGTCTGGGATGATTTCCAGTGGCTGCGAAACTTTTGCATGCATAAGGGTACTTTCATGGAACTTTGTGACTTGCTTTCCGCTGCCCTAAAGCACAAGAATACCAACATGAGAGCAGCCCTCACAGTTCACAAGTGAGTGGCAATAGCCCTCTGGAAGCTTGCAGTGCCCGACAGCTACCAGTCAGTTGGGAATCAATTTGGAGTGAGTAAATCTACTGTGGGGGCTGCTGTGATCCAAGTAGCCAATACAATCACTGAGCTGCTGCTATCAAGGGTAGTGACTCTGAGAAATGTGCAGGTCATAGTGGATGGTTTTGTTGCAATGGGATTCCCGAACCGTGGTGGGGCGATAGGGCATCTATCTTGGGACTGGAGCACCAAGGCAGCCAGTACATAAACCGAAAGGGGTATTTTTCAATGGTGCTGCAAGCACTGGTGGATCACAAGGGACGTTTCACCAACATCAATGTGGGATGGCCGGGAAAGGTACATGACGCTCACATCTTCAGGAACTCTGGTCTGTATGAACAGCTGCAGCAAGGGACTTACTCTCCAGACCAGAAAATAACCATTGGGGATGTTGAAATGCCTATAGTTATCCTTGGGGACCCAGCCTACCCCTTAATGTCATGGCTCATGAAGCCATACACAAGCAGCCTGGACAATAGTCAGGAGCTGTTCAGCTATAGGCTTAGCAAGTGCAGAATGGTGGTAGAATGTGCATTTGGACGTTTAAAAGCGCGCTGGCGCAGTTTACTGACTCGGTTAGACCTCAGCGAACCCAGTATTCCCATTGTTATTACGGCTTGCTCTGTGCTCCACGATATCTGTGAGACTAAGGGGGAGACGTTTATGGCGGGGTGAGAAGGTGAGGCAAATCGCCTGGCCACTGATTATGTACAGCCAGACACCAGGGCAGTTAGAAGAGCACAGCAGGGCGCGCTGCGCAACTGAGAAGCTTTGAAAACCAGTTTCATGGCTGATCAGGCTACGGTGTGACAGTTCTGTTTGTTTCTCCTTGATGAAAACCCGCCCCCTTGGTTCACTCTGCTTTCCTGTAAGCCAACCACCCTCCCCTCCCCACTTCGATTATCACTTGCAGAGGCAGTAAAGTCGTTGTTGTTTCAAATTCATGCATTCTTTATTAATTCATCACACAAATAGGGGGATAACTGCAACGGTAGCCTGGGAGGGGTGGGGGAGAAGGGAAGCACAAGGCACTTCAAAACTTATTGAATGCCAGCCTTCTGTTGCTTGGGCAGTCCTCTGGGGTGGAGTGGTTGGGTGCCCGGAGTCGCGCTCTCCCCCACCCCCCACATTCTTGGGCGTCTGGGTGAGGAGGCTATGGAACTTGGGGAGGAGGGTGGTTGGTTACATGGGCTGCAGTGGCAGTCTGTGCCTTTTCTGCACCTCAGCCATACGCTGGAGCATATCAGTTTGATCCTCCAGTAGCCTCAGCATTGCATCCTGCCTCGTTTTATCATGCTGCCACCATGCTGCCATGATCTACCTCTAGATCCCGCCACCTCTCCTGTTGCTCCCGCCACTTGTCCTCTCACGTGTCCCTCCTGTTCTCGCGTTCATTTTGTGCTTTCCTGGACTCTGCCATTGTCTGCCTCCATGCATTCTGCTGGGCTCTTTCAGTTTGGGTGGACTGCATGAGCTCAGAGAACATTTCACTGCAAGTGCGTTTTTTTCGCCTTCTCATCTGTGATGCGCTAGCCTCTGGGACGGAGGTGCTAGTCGCAGCGTTGAAACATTTGCAGCTGCAGGAGGAAAAAAAGGGAGATTAAAACTGAAAAAGACACATTGCCCATTTCAAAGGGGGGGCTGATGTTTTTGGGTTAACGTGCAGCACAAACCCAACTAACCCCCCCACCCACCTTATTCTCTGAGATGATCGCTTCACCCCTCCCCTGACCGCGTGGCTAACAGCGGGGATGATTCAGCCACAGGCAAACAGCTCAGCAGGAACGGCCACCTCTGAATGTCCCCTTAATAAAATTCCCCTATTTCAACCAGATGACCATGAATGATATCACTCTCCTAAGGATAACACAGAGAGATCAAGAACGGATGTTGCTTGAATGCCAGCAAACACCAGGACCACACGCTGCCATGCTTTCTTATGCAATGATTTCAGACTACGTGCTACTGGCCTGCCATGGTAAAGTGTCCTACCATGGAGGACATAATAAGGCTTCCCTCCCCGGAAACCTTTTGTAAAGGCTTTGGGAGTACCTCCAGGACAGCTTCACTGAGATGTCCCTGGAGGATTTCCCCCAATCCCCAGACACGTTAACAGACTTTTCCAGTAGCTATACTGGCCACGAATGCATCCCAAGTCTTCAGTGCAAATTAATCATTAAACACGCTTGCTTTTAAACTGTGTATTAAATTTACTCACCAGATATGTCTTCTCCGCCTTCAAGGTCTGGGAGCCCAGTTTGGGAGGGTACTGTCTCCAGGGTGATAAACAGTTCATGGCTGTTGGGGAGAACGGTTTCTCCGCTTGCCTGGTGTATGCTATCTTCAGCCTCCCCCTCATCATCATCTTTCTCGTCCCCAAAATCCTCATCCCTGTTGAGTGAGACTCCCTTGCAGGAGTCCATGTACAGGTGTGGGGTAGTTGTAGGGGCACCCCCTAGAATTGAATGCATCTCATCATAGAAGCAGCATGTCTAGGGCTCTGACCCTGAGCAGGCATTTGCGTCTTGGGTTTTTTGGTAGGATTGTCTGAGCTCCTTAAGTTTCGCGCAGCACTGCTGTGGGTCCCTGTGATAGCCTCTGTCCTTCATGCCCTTGGAGATTTTTTCAAATATTTTGGCATTTCATCTTTTGGAGCGGAGTTCTGATAGCACAGATTTGTCTCCCCATATAGCAGTCAGATCCACTGCCTCCCATTCGGTCCATGCTGGAGCTCTTTTGCGATTCTGGGATTCCATGGTCACCTCTGCTGATGAGAACTGCACCGTCACCTGTGCTGATCAGCTTACCACGCTGGCCAAACAGGAAATGAAATTCAAAAGTTCTTGGGGCTTTTCCTGTCTACCTGGCCAGTGCATCCGAGTTGAGAGTGCTGTCCATAGCGGACACAATGGAGCACTGTGGGATAGCTTCCGGAGGCCAATACCGTCAAATTGCATCCACACTAACCCAAATTCGACCTGGCAATGTCGATTTCAGCACTAATCTCCTCGTTGGGGAGGAGTACAGAAATCGATTTTAAGAGCCCATTAAGTTGACAAAAATGGCTTTGTTGTGTGGACCGGTGCAGGGTTAAATCAATCTAACGCTGCTAAATTCAACCTAAACGCGTAGTGTAGACCAGGGCTAAGTGTCTTCCAGGCTTGCCTTTTGAAAGTATTGTGGACGAAGACTGAGATCAGACATAGAGTGATCCCTTTGTGAAGTGTTCACCCCCAGGCATTAAGGTGTTTTTGTCTTTTATCATTTTCCTGTGTGAGTTCATTCAAAAGCATAGTGATTGGTTTCACCCACATAGTTGTTGTTGGGGGCATTTAGTGCACTGGATGAGGTACGCCCTATATTGTGATAGGCATGTGTAGGACCTGTGTATCTTGAAAGGTGTGTTGTGGGGGGTATAGATCATTGGAGCAGTGGAGATATGTCTGCAGATTTTTTTATCTGTTTTTCTGGCATGATCTGGTGCCACTTTGAGTTGGTATGTCCTGGTCTGTGGGGAGCTTGCTTCTGATGATAACCTTAGAGAGGTTGCGGGGTTGTCTGAAGGCCTTAAGTGAGGATTCAGGAAAGATTTCTTTCAGGATGGGGTCCCCACTGAGTATTGGGCTCTAGTTGTTTGATGATATTCCATATGGGTTCTAATGTGGGGTGGTAGGTGACAAGTAGGGATGTGCAATCAGAGAGAGGTTTTATTTCTGTATTGAAACAGATTCTCTTGGGGTATTGGGATGGTCATTCCCCAAGCAAGCTCCCCATGGACCAAGATGCACCAACTCAAAGTGGCGCCAGACAGTGCCAGAACAACAGATGCAAAACCTGCAGACATATCTCTGCTGCTACAATTATCAATACCCCACACAACACACTTTTCAAGATCCACGGGTCCTACACATGCCTATCACAATATAGGGCGTACCTCATCCAGTGTACTAAATTCCCCAACAACAACTATGTGGGTGAAACCAGACACTTGCTACGCTTTCGAATGAACTCTCACAGGAAAACGATAAAAGACAAAAACACCCTAACACCTGTGAAAAGTGTTCAACCACAAAGTGATCCTCTGTCAGACCTCTCAGTCCTCATTCTCAAAGGAAACCTGCATAACACTTTCGAAAGGCAAGCCAGGGAGCTTAAATTCATAACTCTGCTCGACACTAAAAATGATAGATTGAACAGAAACACTGGATTTATGACTTACTACAACAATCTGTAACCCACTAAGCTCCTCTTTTTGTCCCATGACTGCAGAGGTATTAACAGGCCACTCTGCCTTGAATGGTCCTTTACAGTATGTGCTAACTACTTATGATAAACAATTTGTTCCAGACTTCCATTTAGCTGTGACACTGGGAGTACCTTTCCCAGACCTGAAGAAGAGCTCTGTGTGGCTTGAAAGCTTGTCTCTCAACAACAAAAGTTGGTCCAATAAAAGATATTACCTCACCCACCTCGTATCTCTGGTTTCCACTATGTATCCCACAATACACAGCGAGAAAAATCCCAGAATGCACACACTCAGCGGCAAAGCAGAGGATCATGGGATACCCTCCGAGAATGTCCCATGCTTAGTACAAAGCAAGCTGCCGCCATGTGTACCCATTGATCCAAACTGAAAGAGGGCGTAGCCATCCCATATGCACACTGTCAATGCAGCTTGCATTTGCATATGCATCAAATCTGTCTGGTTTAACCCTCCATGATAAGTCCTAAGTTACTTGCGCTAGATCACACTGGAAATCTGGTGGAACAGGGATTTGACACTGGATCTCCTGGGTGCCAGGCTAGTGCTCTTACTGCAGTACACCATTTGCACCAGGTCTGCTAGACCTGTGCCAGGCTATTCCTAATGTTGCTAACACCAGAGGGAATTTTTAGAAAATATTTCTAGTGTAAACAGAGCCAGCGATGTTAAATGGCTTGCCAAAAGCCACATATAAAGTCAGTGAGTTTTGTGTCTAAGGGTATGTAGCTCTCTGC
The DNA here is from genome assembly GCF_965140295.1 of Lepidochelys olivacea. Lineage (NCBI taxonomy): Eukaryota > Metazoa > Chordata > Testudines > Cheloniidae > Lepidochelys > Lepidochelys olivacea. The sequence goes on from NC_140427.1 coordinate 21,951,628, forward strand.
TTTAATTGTTAGACTTCATTCCTTCCTTTTAGGGTTTATCTGTGGGAGACTTTTTTCTTAAAATTTCCTACTGTTGCTACCACCAGTGCTGGTCTCTTGATGCTAGCAACATGGAGAGCTGTCATGTGGACTGGCTGCTGCCACTCTAACTCCCATGTTGTCTAACCCTGCTCAGGGCAGGTCTAGACAACATGGTGGCTAAAACACCAGTGTCGTTCGTGACTTAATCAGAAATTGTCAAACTCAGGTATGTAAAGGTTCTCCTCCAAACTGAAGTAGGGAGTTGGGGTTTGTTTGGTTTGTAAACCCTGATTCATTGTTAAACTAGATTTCTAGTTGCAGATCTGAGTGAAAGGTTTGTGGTTTCTGTAATTGTCCTGGGAGTTTCATAGCCTCAGGCTCTACTTTTGCATGCTCTCTGGTTGCTAGCTCAGTTTCAAACAGTTACAATAAGACCGCAACTGAGTGGTAAGCTGTTTCACTCTGTGGTTTTACCAGATTCTCCCGGAACATGGGTGGCTGCTGATCCTGCTGCAGTGAATGCTCTGTAAAGGGTGTTGCATTCTAGTTTGCTGTTCTTTAGGGTCTGTCTCGGAGTACAGCTTTCACTGCCTGGCTCTCACTTTGCAGAATGACCTAATTCCTTTGTAGTATGGCTGCAGCCCATAAAAACTGAAGCTGCAGGCCACTGTGCGAATAGCTCTATTATTCTGGCAGCTGTTGTCGGCAGCCACAATTTCTCTGCAGCGGAAGATGGCACATTAAATATTTACCATACAGAAACAAGGCAAGTCACAGCAAACAAAGGGATCCATTGGAGAGATGGGATTCTCTCATCAGGGCCATGCTAGCAACTTTCTATTTATTGTTAATGGGTTTTTTTATTCTATACAAGCAACTTGGAGCTCTGTAGAGAGTGGGCGGCATTGAGTTTAATTTTACTTTTCAGATGTCGGCTGGGAAATAAGGGTTTCTAAGACATCATTTCACATTAAAATTAACAAGAGCTTGGGGTTTTATGAGCCCTAATGGTGTATGAAGTGCTTGTAATGGTATTGCAGGGGTTGGTAAATGTGCGTACACTGGGCACTGTTTACAGAAAACATCAATTATGTTAATTGATTCTTAAATTTACCACGGTGTTAGATTTCCCATTTTCAGTATGGGATAGCCACCAATAGTGTGGTTAAATTTAAATACAGTGGTGTGAAAACGCTGATGCCCAATGTATGATTAGGGCCCTACCAAATTCACGGCCATGAAAAACACGTCACGGACCATGAAATCTGGTATCCCATAGGGTGACCAGATATCAGTTTTTTGACTGGAACACCCAGTTGAAAAGGGATTGTGGTGGCTCTGGTCAGCACCGCTGTCACGGTTCCTCCCCCACTCTGAACTCTAGGGTACAGATGTGGGGACCTGCATGAAAAACCTCCTAAGCTTATCTTTACCAGCTTAGGTCAAAACTTCCCCAAGGTACAAAATATTACACCTTGGACTGGCCGCTACCACCACCAAACTAATACTGGTTACTGGGGAAGAGCTGTTTGGACGCGTCCTTCCCCCCAAAATACTTCCCAAAACCTTGCACCCCACTTCCTGGACAAGGTTTGGTAAAAAGCCTCACCAATTTGCCTAGGTGACTACAGACCCAGACCCTTGGATCTTAAGAACAATGAACAATCCTCCCAACACTTGCACCCCCCCTTTCCTGGGAAATGTTGGATAAAAAGCCTCACCAATTTGCATAGGTGACCACAGACCCAAACCCTTGGATCTGAGAACAATGAAAAAGCATTCAGTGTTTTACAAGAAGACTTTTAATAAAAAATAGAAGTAAATAGAAATAAAGAAATCCCCCCTGTAAAATCAGGATAGTAGATATCTTACAGGGTAATTAGATTCAAAAACATAGAGAACCCCTCTAGGCAAAACCTTAAGTTACAAAAAAGATACACAGACAGAAATAGTTATTCTATTCAGCACAATTCTTTTCTCAGCCATTTAAAGAAATCATAATCTAACACATACCTAGCTAGATTACTTACTAAAAGTTCTAAGACTCCATTCCTGTTCTGTCCCCGGCCAAGACGACTACAGACAGACACAGACCCTTTGTTTCTCTCCCTCTTCCCAGCTTTTGAAAGTATCTTGTCTCCTCATTGGTCATTTTGGTCAGGTGCCAGCGAGGTTACCTTTAGCTTCTTAACCCTTTACAGGTGAGAGGAGCTTTCCCCTGGCCAGGAGGGATTTCAAAGGGTTTTACCCTTCCCTTTATATTTATGACACGCCCCCCAAATCTCAGCTAGGGTGAAACACTGGCTGGGATTTCTTCCTGGAGCTCTAGGAAAACAGAGTTAATAAGACACATGACAGGTTTCAGAGTAGCAGCCGTGTTAGTCTGTATTCGCAAAAAGAAAAGGAGGACTTGTGGCACCTTAGAGACTAACCAATTTATTAGAGCATAAGCTTTCGTGAGCTACAGCTCACTTCCTCAGATGCATATCGTGGAAACTGCAGCAGGCTTTATATATACACAGACATGCATAAGACACATGCATCTCTAAATATACTACCAAGTACATAAAGACTAACAATATTTTCCACATCTCAAGGACGATTTTAACCAGTTGATTCTGGGAAACTTTCAAGGGAGAGTGCATCAGCCACTTTGTTAGAAGCTCCTGAGATGTGTTGGATGTCGAAATCAAAATCTTGGAGAGCTAAACTCCACCGAAGAAGTTTTTTGTTAGTTTCTTTGACGGTGTGAAGCCACTTTAGTGCAGCATGGTCGGTTTGCAGGTGGAAACGCCGTCCCCAAACATATGGGCGTAGCTTTTCCAGAGTGTAGACAATGGCATAACATTCTTTTTCAGTGACTGACCAGTTGCTTTCCCTCTCAGACAGTTTTTTGCTGAGAAACACTACAGGGTGGAATTCTTGATCAGGTCCTTTCTGCATTAAAACTGCTCCCACACCACGCTCGGATGCATCTGTGGTTACTAGGAACGGTTTGTCAAAGTCTGGGGCCCTTAGTACAGGGTCAGACATGAGTGTCGCTTTAAGCTTGCTAAAGGCCTTCTGACACTTTCCGGTCCACTGAACAGCATTTGGCTGTTTCTTTTTGGTTAGGTCTGTCAGTGGGCAGCGATTTGGCTGTAGTGCGGTACAAATCGTCTGTAATAACCGGCCAAGCCTAAGAAGGATTGAACCTGTTTCTTTGACTTTGGGACAGGCCACTTTTGGATAGCATCCACTTTGGCCTGTAGGGGGCTGATAGTTCCTTGACCCACCTGGTGTCCAAGGTAAGTCACTCTGTTTAGGCCTATTTGACACTTCTTAGCCTTAACAGTTAGTCCTGCCTCCCTTATGCGCTCAAGGACTTTTTGTAGATGTTCCAGGTGGTCTGCCCAGGAATCCGAAAATATGGCCACATCGTCAAGGTAGGCGACTGCATATTCTCCTAATCCCGCTAGGAGACCATCTACAAGTCTTTGGAAAGTGGCGGGTGCATTTCGCAGCCCGAAAGGGAGTACATTAAATTCATACAGCCCGAGATGTGCAATGAAGGCTGACCTTTCCTTGGCAGATTCATCTAGCGGTACCTGCCAGTACCCCTTGGTTAAGTCCAAGGTAGAGATGAACTGGGCCCGTCCCAGTTTCTCTAATAGTTCATCAGTGCGTGGCATTGGATAGTTGTCTGGGCGAGTTACAGCATTTAGCTTACGGTAGTCCACGCAAAAACGTATTTCCCCATCTGGTTTGGGAACTAGAACCACTGGAGATGCCCATGCACTTTCAGAGGGGCGGATTACACCCATCTGTAACATATCCTGGATCTCCCGTTCTATAGCAGTTTTAGCTTGAGGAGACACCCGGTAAGGGTGGACCCTAATTGGGTGAGCATTACCTGTGTCAATGGAGTGGTATGCCCGTTCAGTCAGTCCTGGGGTGGCTGAGAACGTTGGCGCGTAGCTAGTGCACAGCTCCTGGATCTGCTGTCGCTGCATACGCCCAAGGGTCATGGAGAGGTTCACCTCTTCCACACCACCAGCACATTTCCCTTCGTAATAGACACCTTCAGGCCACTCAGCGTCGTCTCCTCCCTGGGCTGTAAACTGACAAACCTTTAATTCTCTGGAATAAAAGGGCTTTAGAGAATTAATATGATACACCTTAGGCTTTCGGTTGGAGGTGGGGAATGCTATGAGATAATTAACAGCTCCCAGGCGCTCCTGGACCACGAATGGCCCTTCCCACGATGCTTCCATTTTATGGGCCTGGAGCGCCTTTAAGACCATGACCTGGTCTCCTACTTTGAAGGAACGCTCTCTGGCATGTTTATCATACCAGGCTTTTTGCTCTTTTTGAGCATCCTGTAAGTTTTCTCTAGCAAGGGCTAAAGAGGTTCGGAGGGTGTTTTGTAGGTTGGTTACAAAGTCCAGAATGTTAGTTCCTGGAGAAGGTGTAAATCCCTCCCATTGCTGCTTCACCAACTGCAATGGCCCCTTAACCTCACGGCCATATACAAGTTCAAATGGGGAAAACCATAAACTGGGATGTGGTACAGCTCTGTAGGCAAAGAGCAACTGCTGCAATACTAGGTCCCAATCATTGGAGTGCTCATTTACGAATTTACGTATCATGGCCCCCAAAGTTCCATTAAACTTCTCCACCATGCCATTTGTTTGATGATGGTAAGGAGTGGCAACCAAGTGATTTACCCCATGAGCTTCCCAAAGGTTTTTCATAGTTCCTGCCAGGAAATTAGTCCCTGCATCTGTGAGGATGTCGGAGGGCCAACCTACCCTGGCAAAAATGTCTGCTAGTGCCTGGCACACACTCTTAGCCCTGGTGTTGCTTAGAGCTACTGCTTCCGGCCATCGGGTGGCAAAATCCATGAAAGTCAGTATGTACTGCTTTCCTCTGGGTGTCTTTTTCGGAAAAGGACCCAGAATATCCACAGCTACTCGCTGAAATGGAACTTCAATGATGGGGAGTGGCTGGAGAGGAGCTTTGACCTGGTCTTGGGGTTTTCCCACTCTTTGGCACACCTCACAAGCCTGGACATAGGTAGAAACATCCTTGCCCATTCCCTCCCAGTGGAATGACCCCCCCAAACGGTCTTTGGTCCTGTTCACCCCAGCATGGCCACTAGGGTGATCATGGGCTAAGCTCAAGAGCTTGGCCCGGTATTTAGTTGGAACTACCAACTGTCTCTGAGGATGCCAGTCTTCCTGGTGTCCCCCAGAAAGAGTTTCCTTGTATAAAAGTCCTCTTTCTACAACAAACCTGGATCGATTAGAAGAGCTGAGAGGCGGTGGGTTGCTCCGTGCCGCCGTCCACGCTCTCTGGAGGCTTTCATCTGCTTCCTGTTCGGTCTGGAACTGTTCCCTTGATGCTGGAGACATCAGTTCCTCATTGGGTTGGGGACATAGGCTTGGTCCCTCTGGAAGCGATATAGGGGATGGAGCTGTTTCTGTTGACTGTGAACCGCTCTCCGCTGGTGCACTATGTTGGGATTCAGGCTCTGGCTGAGCCTCTTGTGTAGGGTTATCGGCTGCTGCCAGTTCAGGTTCGGTGGGGCCCTCTGGTGTTGAGGTTGCAAGTACTGGATTCAGTGCTGGCACGGTGTCTGGTGTTGGTTGTTTGGCTGGTTCCGGTTCTGGGACTGGTTCCGTCTGGGTCTCTGGGACTGGATCCACTACTGCTGTTGCAGACATTGGCCTGGGGTCCGGGTCCATCACCTCTGACCGGGTTCTGATAGAAGTTTCCGGAACAGAGCTAGGCCTCACGGCTTGTTTAGCCTGGCTGCGGGTGACTGTTCCCACCCTCTTGGCCTGCTTCACATGATTGGCCAAGTCTTCCCCCAACAGCATGGGGATGGGATAATCATCATAGACTGCAAAAGTCCACATTCCTGACCAGCCCTTGTACTGGACAGGCAACTTGGCTGTAGGCAAATTGAAAGAGTTGGACTTGAAGGGTTGAATCGTCACTTGGATCTCTAGGTTGATTAAATTGGGGTCCACTAAGGAAGCATGGATAGCTGACACTTGTGCTCCGGTGTCCCTCCACGCGGTGACCTTCTTCCCGCCCACACTCACAGTTTCCCTCCGCTCCAAGGGTATCTGGGAGGTATCTGGGCCTGTGGACCTCTGGTGTGATTCCGGTGCAATGAACTGTAATCTGTTGGGGTTCTTGGGGCAGTTGGCCTTTACATGCCCCAGCTCGTTACATTTAAAACATCGTCCAGCTGACGGGTCACCGGGGCGAGGTGGGTTGCTGGAGAACGGGGTGGTGGGACGATAAGGGGTCTGGAGGGTTCTTTGGGAGGTAGGTGGGGCTTTGGGCGGCCCCCGGTAATAGGGTGTGGTCTGGGGTGGTCCCTTCTGGTCTCCGCTCCAACTGCGACCAGTTTTCTTCTTCTCTGCCACCTCCACCCATCTGGCTCCAATCTCTCCTGCCTCGATTACAGTTTTGGGTTTCCCATCTAGGATGTATCTTTCTATTTCCTCAGGAACACCCTCTAAGAATTGTTCCATTTGCATTAGGAAGGGCAAATTTACTGGAGATTCAACACTTGCTCCTGATATCCAGGCATCCCAATGTTTCACAATGTGGTAGGCATGTCGGGTAAATGACATGTCTGGTTTCCACCTTAGGGCTCGGAACCTCCGACGAGACTGCTCGGGTGTTATCCCCATTCTGACTCTCGCCTTGGATTTAAACAGTTCATACTTGTTCATATGTTCTTTAGGCATTTCAGCTGCCACCTCAGCTAAGGGTCCACTGAGCTGCGGCCTCAGCTCTACCATGTATTGGTCAGTAGAGATGTTGTACCCAAGGCAGGCCCTTTCAAAGTTTTCTAAGAAGGCCTCAGTATCATCACCTGCCTTGTAGGTGGGGAACTTTCTGGGATGGGAAGTGGTACCTGGAGAAGGATTGCTAGGGTTTGTTGGTATATTCTGCTGGGCCTTTATCCTCTCCATCTCCTCCACATGCTTCCTTGCCTCCATTTCCCTCTTGTGGGCAGCCTCCTGTACCTCCTTCTCCAGCCGCATGAGTTCTATTTGTCTTTCATGTTCCCTTTGTTTTTCCTCAGCCTGAAATTTGGCTAATTCCAGCTGTAGTCGAGCCGAGGATTTGGCCATTCTAACCTCTCTGTTTTTAACTAACTTTACACCCGATGTTTAGAAATAAACAAACAAAACTTGGCTGTAAAATTTTGCTGTGCTGGAATAGAATACCTATTCTCTGATAGTGATTGTCAGCCTACAGAAAAAGACAATTCCCTTGTCTCTGCTCTGGGCCCAAATTAAAGCAAAAAACCTCCAACTACTTGGAAACCTGCTTACCCAGCCCAAAGAAAAAAAAAATTTCTTTTCAAACCTGTGCTCCTTGTAAAACAAAAAAAAATCAAAATCCTAAAAAAAACCCCTGCCACTTTTGTCTCCAGGCAAATGGGTAGAGCACACACCCCCTATTTACTTTTAGGAAGAAAAGAAAAAAAAAACCTCTGGGTTGGAAGACTGTGAATTTCCCTGCAGGAGTTAAGTACCCTGCCTCCAGGCAAAGAAAACCTGCAATTCAAAAGATAATCTCCTTTTGTCTCTGCTTGGCCACAAAGCAGAGAGAAACCAAGCTGCTTTCAGTTTCAAAGCTGCCTTCTGGACTTCCTAAAAATTCCTTTTTAAAATCTGTATTTCTAGTTCAAAAAATCTCAACTGGATCTCAAAATGATTTCAGGTTAATCCCACCACTGTGCCACCATGTCACGGTTCCTCCCCCACTCTGAACTCTAGGGTACAGATGTGGGGACCTGCATGAAAAACCTCCTAAGCTTATCTTTACCAGCTTAGGTCAAAACTTCCCCAAGGTACAAAATATTACACCTTGGACTGGCTGCTACCACCACCAAACTAATACTGGTTACTGGGGAAGAGCTGTTTGGACGCGTCCTTCCCCCCAAAATACTTCCCAAAACCTTGCACCCCACTTCCTGGACAAGGTTTGGTAAAAAGCCTCACCAATTTGCCTAGGTGACTACAGACCCAGACCCTTGGATCTTAAGAACAATGAACAATCCTCCCAACACTTGAACCCCCCCTTTCCTGGGAAATGTTGGATAAAAAGCCTCACCAATTTGCATAGGTGACCACAGACCCAAACCCTTGGATCTGAGAACAATGAAAAAGCATTCAGTGTTTTACAAGAAGACTTTTAATAAAAAATAGAAGTAAATAGAAATAAAGAAATCCCCCCTGTAAAATCAGGATAGTAGATATCTTACAGGGTAATTAGATTCAAAAACATAGAGAACCCCTCTAGGCAAAACCTTAAGTTACAAAAAAGATACACAGACAGAAATAGTTATTCTATTCAGCACAATTCTTTTCTCAGCCATTTAAAGAAATCATAATCTAACACATACCTAGCTAGATTACTTACTAAAAGTTCTAAGACTCCATTCCTGTTCTGTCCCCGGCCAAGACGACTACAGACAGACACAGACCCTTTGTTTCTCTCCCTCCTCCCAGCTTTTGAAAGTATCTTGTCTCCTCATTGGTCATTTTGGTCAGGTGCCAGCGAGGTTACCTTTAGCTTCTTAACCCTTTACAGGTGAGAGGAGCTTTCCCCTGGCCAGGAGGGATTTCAAAGGGTTTTACCCTTCCCTTTATATTTATGACAACCGCTGACAGGGCCTTTGACTGTCCTGTTGGCAGCACCATGCAGCGGGCTGGCAGGCTCCTGTGAAGCAGCCAGCATGTTCTCCCACTGGCCCCTATGCATAGGGGCAGCCAGCAGCCTCCACACACTGCCTCCATCCCAAGTGCCACCCCCGCAGCGCCCATTGGCCGGGAACCACGGCCAATGGCAGCTGCGGGGCAACACCTGCAGAGAGGGGACATGCCGCCGCTTCCAGGAGCTGCTTGAGGTAAGCACCTCTCGGAGTCTGCATCCCTGACCCCCTCCTGGGCCCCAACCCCCTGCCCCAGCCCTGATCCCCCCCTCCTGCCCTCTGAACCCCTCGGTCCCAGCCCGGAGCACCCTCCTGCACCCCAAACTCCTCATCCCCATCCCCACTCTAGAGCCCACACCCTCAGCTGGAGCCCTCATACACCCCGTGTCCCAACCCCCTGCCCCAGCCCAGAGCCCACTCCCATACTCCAAACCCCTCAGCTCCACTCTCCAGCCCAGAGCCCACTCCTGCACCCCAAACCCCTCATCCCTGGCCCCACCACAGAGCCCACACCTCCAGCCAGAGCCCTCACCCTCTCTTGGATCCCAACCCACTGCCTCAGCCTGGAGCCCCCTCCTGCACTCTGAACTCCTTATTTCTGGCTGCACCCCCCAACTGGAGTGCTCACCCCCTCCCAGCCCCCTGAGCCAGCCTGGTGAAAATGAGCGAGTGAGTGAGGGTGGGGAGAGCAAGTGACAGAGCGGTGGGGGGGGGGGGAATGGAGTGAGCAGGGGCAGGGCCTCAGAGAAGGGGTGGGGCAAGGGTTTTCAGTTTTGTGCGAGTAGAAAGTTGGCAACCCTAGTCTCTCACCGTGAAATCTGGTCTTTTGTGTGTGTTTCCACTCTACGATACGGATTTCACTGCGGAGACAAGTGTTTCCCAAATTGGGGGTTCTGCCCCAAATTGGGGGTTCTGCCCCAAATTGGGGGTTCTGCAGGAGGGGGGTGTCTCAAGGTTAATTTAGGGGGGCTGCCCTTACTTCTGCACTGCCTTCAGAGCTGGGTGGCTAGAGACTGGCAGCTGCTGACCAAGGGTCCAGCTCTGAAGGCAGCAGAGCAGAAGTAAGGGGGCAGTACCGCACCAGGCCATCCTTACTTCTGCACTGCTGCTTGCGGAGGCTCTGCCATCAGAGCTGGGCTCCTGGCCAGCAACCTCCGCTCTCCAGCTGCCCAGCTCTCACGGCAACACTGCTGCCAGAAGCAGCACAGAAGTAAGGGTAGCAGGACTGCAACCCCCCCTACAATAACCTTGTGACACCCCCCCACACACACACTCCTTTTTGGGTCAGGCCCGACCCCTACAATTACAACACCGTGAAATTTCAAATTTAAATAGCTAAATCATGAAATTTGTGATTTTTTTTTAAATACTATGACCGTGAAATTGACCAAAATGGACTGTGAATTTGGTAGGGCCCTATGTATAATGTAGCCCACAGTCTCCTCTTCAGGATTGAGATGTAGCCTATGGAGACTGAAGGTTCCTGCAGGCCATGCTCCATCATGGTCTGAACAGCTTGGCCACTTGTACTATGAAGGTGCATTGTGCATTGAAATCCATAGTCTCTCTGGGCTGAATTGCTGCACTAAAAAGGCTCCGATTGATCCGCCTCCTCTTTTATGCAAATTAGAGGTAGTCATAGGGTTCCTGGCAAGTCCCCAGTTCGGTTCTTAACTGGGCAAAGTTTGTGTCCCTGCAGTGTGGGAAATAAAGTAAGAAAACAAACAGCACTTGACTCCGACTCGGTTAAGTATTTTTAAATCTCATGCATCTGGCTGGTGGAGTGGCTTTGTGATTGCCCACTCTATTGATGATCTGAGGACATTATGATCATCCCCTTTTAGCATTAACCATTGATAAGGTGGCTCCATGTCCAATTATGTGTGCTGTGTAATTATTCTTGCGTGTCACATTGATATACAGGATGACCTGCAACAAGTGTCCTAATAGCAAAAATCACAGTGTTTCATGGTAACATAAATTTTTTTGGAAGCCCTGTGTTAAGTGGAGGCAAAGAAAGATTACTTGCTCTAGTATTTGAAAACATCTCATATGGCGTACGGCAGCTTGGCTCCACTTGGAAAAATGTGGATCTTTATGCTGTGAGGAATTTTCTGTTTACTTCACAGGCAGAAACAATCTTGTTTCTGCTGCATTTGCAGGGTTTAACTGCTTTTGTAGAGGCAAACCCATGTCTGGAAAGGGCAAAGGTGGATACTTCTGAGTTCAGGGCAGCTGTGTTGTTGTGCTGTATTTTCTAGGGTCACTTTGTCCTGTGATATGTAGTTTGGATATTGGCTCTGATTGGCTAGTGTAATCAAGTTGGGAGATGTTAGGCCTGTTGTTAATACCCTTGCACAAGAATCTATCTCTGGATGCTGTTAGTTTCTGCAGTTATCACCCTGTTTCTACTCTTCCCTATTGTGGGTGGATAATTGAGAAAGTGGAAACAAAACAACTTTGGAGCCATCTGGAATCAGCAGCTTTCCTTGATCCCTTTTGGTTTGTCTTTTGGCCTGGGTAGTCATGGAGCCAGTACAGGCCTGGTTGGCCAGTAATCTCCTGATGTACAAAGGTCACATTCTTTTAGATCAGATACCATTGATCATAACGTTTTGTTGACTCACCTGCAGCCCTGAGCTGGGGGATCCATAGAAAGAATGCAACCATACTGAAATAGGCTAAGAAGTCTTAGAAGGTGGTTTGTTATTATTTGTTTCCATTGTGCTAGCCGTTTTCCAAACATTTGAGGACAGACACTGCTTCAAGGAGCTTTAAGGTTTGGGGCACTACTTCTGTTCCGTTAAAGGCTCTTTCCCCATGCAGGAGGTCATGGGGCAGTATTTTTGCCACCCTTCTGTTCAATGTGTATGGGAAGCTGTTGTAGGAGATCACCTGAGCTATGGAGCCATCAGTGTGCTGATGACACACAGCTCTGCCTCACTTTCATCAGATCCAGCTGGTGCACTGTCTTTGCTGTCAAAGTGCCGAGCCAGGACTGGGACATAATGAAAGCAAGCTGGCTAAAGCTTAATCTGGATAAAACAGAGGTAATGCTAATGGGTTGGGGAAGGATGGGCAGCATTCCAACCTCCATTTATTAAGGGGTCTTAGCTACCCGTCTTCTAAGAACTTTGTGATTTGGATGGAATTACAAGATGCCATCTGCATCTGGAGTTGCCAGTGGTGTAGGTAGCCAGAAGCATCTCTCTCTTCCCCCCCCCCCCTCCACCCCCTTGCATCTGGTTAGATATTTGCAAACTTTTCTCTTGATATTGTGATCTTGCCTTGGCTGTGGTCTGTGCCTTTGTGGCTTGCAGATTAAATCTCATTGCACTCTACATGGCGCATCACATGAAAACCACTCTGGGCTACATTTGGTGCCAGATATGCCAACATTATCCTCAGAGAACCTGTTACACCAATTTTTCACCAATTGCATTGGGTGCAAGTCAAGCTGTTAACTTTGTTCTATAAAGCTCTAAATGATTTGGGACTCAGCTATGAGCAAGATCCCTTACTCCACCTCGCTTGGGCGCAGATACAGAAGTTGAAACTTCCCTGGATTTATTCTAGTGGAGTATTCTCAGCTCTTGACTCTAGAATTCATGTACCTAGCTGACCCCCAAAAGTTCATGTTTCCTGATTTTTAGGATGTAGTGTATGGTCATCTCTTGTTCCAAGTTTTCTCCTTTCCTGCATAGTTATTGCAGTGCCATTTGGGCTCTTTTTATAAATCAAAAAAGAAATGTGTTTTCATTACCTAAATTGCAAGGAGACCAAATGTTCTGGTGTTTTATATCTAGCAATAGCAATGGATTTGACTTGTATATCCCAGACACAAATATTTTTATAAACCAGGCTTGTCCAACTTTGAAATGACTAAAGCGCCCATAAGAATCCACTGCTACAAATGCCTACTTAGGAAAGGCACATAACATATCTTTTCTAATTTAGTCAGATTTTCTTTCTTCTTCAGTTTCCTCACTACTCAGTTGGGTTGGGGTGTGTTTTGAAGACATCTGAGAGGCACTAAATGTTTTCTAGCCTGCATTTGTCCCAGCCTCATCCACTCAGCAGAAATAATGTGAAATTATCTGCTGTGTCAGTCTTGGCAGAGCTGAGTGTGCCTGTTCACTGGACAGGAAGGTTCATTGAAGGCCCTTTGCTGAGATGAGGACAGTAATGAGGGAAGATTAGGTTGGTCCCCCCACCCCTTGTTAAACAGCAAGAGATGGGAGGGGTCGGCTTGGAGAGAGAATGGGGGTCACTTCTTGATCTTTGGCTTAGGTCCATTGTAAACTGCATCTATGTCCTCGCTCCAGGGCAATATCCTGCCTTTACAGGGCATGGACTATGATCAGAGCCCTTTCTTTGCCACAGCCTTGGCCTCAAACTTTGCCATAGAATTGTGCTCCAAATCTAAGCATTCTTCCTTTTTAAAAAAACTGAAGTGTCTGGTCCTTGTGATTGCAAAGAAAACCTTATGCAGAGAAAACCAGAATGCAAAGTAAGTGTAACTGATAGTACAGTGATGTCTGCAAAGAGCCTGAAACAGTAGCTCTATCAAGAGGTGAATTGCTTCCATCTGTTTGGGAGGCAGGGTGAGAGTGGGGGTGCTGGCCCTGAAGCCGAATAATGATGATGCAAATGTCAGCATTAACTATTTCACTGCTGATCATTGTTAGCAGAAGTGTTCAGCATGCATGCCATCCTTATTTACTGAAAGGTTTCAGAGTAACAGCCGTGTTAGTCTGTATTCGCAAAAAGAAAAGGAGTACTTGTGGCACCTTAGAGACTAACCAATTTATTTGAGCATGAGCTTTCCACAGTATGCATCCGATGAAGTGAGCTGTATAGCTCACGAAAGCTTATGCTCAAATAAATTGGTTAGTCTCTAAGGTGCCACAAGTACTCCTTTTCTTATTTACTGAAGATGCAGAGATTGGGTTGGGGACAGTTGGAGCACCTGATTGCTGGTGAGGCTTGTCTGCATGGAAAACTAGGAGTTCAGGCCCCAAAACTCATGTGCCATGAGGATGGAAAGATAATTGTCCTCTGGTAGGGGAAGCTGGAAGGAACGCTAACAGGCTTCTCCAGTGCAGTTAAACATCATTGCTATAGAAATCTGCAGCACCTGAAGGATTCACCGTATGGAGGCACCATAAAATAAACTGAAATTAATAAACAGATAAAAAGCCCATGGGAGGCTGAGTTGATTGCAGAATTCACTTTCATATTTAATTCTGTTTAAAAAAAACAAAACACATGGGTCCTTGTTTATTGTCTAAGATTTTTTCTTCTCTTACTGTTAGCATCCTGTAAGCCCAGAAACCTCCATTCTCTATCCGTCTAGTGCAGGGGCGGGCAAACTTTTTGGCCTGAGGGCCACATCGGGTTTCCAAAATTGTATGGAGGGCCGGTTAGGAGAGGCTGTGCCACCCCAAACATCCAGGCGTGGCCCGGCACGCCCGGGACCCCTGTCCCATCCAACCACCCCTTCTCCCTGACTGCTCCCAGAACCCCTGCCCCTGACTGCTCCCCACCACCCCATCCAACCCCCCCTCCTTCCTGACTGTACCCCCTGGGACCCCTGCCCCTATTCAACCCCCCTGTTCCCCACCTTCTGACTGCCCCAACCCCTATCCACCACCCCAAACTCCCCTGCCCTCTATCCAACCCCCCCTCCTCCCTGCCCCCTTACCACGCTGCCTGGAGCACCAGTGGCTGGCAGCACTACTGCCGCGCTGCCCAGAACACCAGGACAGGCAGCTGTGCCGCCCGGCTGGAGCCAGCCACACCACCGCGCCGCACTGCCCAGCAAGAGCTCGCAGCCCCACCGCCCAGAGCATTGCACCAGCGGCGCAGTGAGCTGAGGCTCCGAGGGCAGGAGGACAGGGGAGGGTTCAGGGGCTAGCCTCCCGGGTCAGAAGCTCAGGGGCCAGGCAGGAGGGTCCTGCGGCCCATAGTTTGCTCACCTCTGGTCTAGTGTCTCTTGCCATCTGCAGACAGAAAAATGTTACTCCTGCTGATTCCCATATCAATGGGTGTATTCAGAAAGTGAGGCTTTCCAGCCTTGGCTTGCTGGGGATTAAGTCACTGAGTTTGCTTCCATGTACACAAGAGTGAGTGAAGTGGAACATATTTCACTCCGGACTCTTGAGTGGAGCAGTAAATTTCTTATTCTGTAAAGTAGCAAAAGCTGTGTATGGAGTTGGTATGGGAAATCTTCGTGATGCTTCCACATTTCACAGATCAGACATGACTAGAGCTCATTACCATAATACTCACATTGTGGATTCCTTTCCAATCCTACAAGTTAATAACATTAGTGTATTTAGCATTCTTCTTTTAAGCAGTGTGACCACTAGTGGAGTTACTCGGGCTGCAGCACTATTGGGAGGCTTGAAAGTAAAGCTCAGTGTAGACACAGCAGTGAGATCCAAAACCCTTGTCATATTAACTGCAAAATACACCAATTTACTGTGCAGCAGGAATAAAGCTAGTATAAATCCATCTTGGGAGGCATCATCCGTATAGTAAGGTGCTTTGCTGTGTGAAAGAAACATCTTCCACCACTCCAGGTTTTAGCTGTGTTCTTTGCTGAAGGAGAAACGGCATGTGAAACCATCAGTTGTTGGAATGCTCATGTTGATTTTACTTGTTAAGGTGAGACTGTGGTATTGCTGATGGGACACACTGTGTTAGTGCCAAGGTTAAGTATCTGAGTCTCAATTAATCCTTGTTGTGCTACTGGATGTTTAACGTTTCTGAAGCAAGGAAGTGGGGCTATGCAGTTTTTAGTGTGTCTGTGTGTGTAAAAGTAAACTGCTTTTTCTGCTACACTAATGGCTGGGTTGCTAACATTTAATTTCTCTCTAGTGTATACTGCACTCTTCACCGGGGTATCTAGGTGCCGTACAAATTTTCAAATGTCTACACAAACAAGGATCTCTCTTCTTTCTTTTTTTTTTCCTCTTTACCCTCATCAGTGGGAATTTAAAAATAATATTGTTGTCCCTTTGACTTGAGGTGTTAATTGAAGTTCAGGACCTTGCAGGGTTGTTTCTATTAGAAGGAGAAATTGGGGATATGGGTCAAGCATATTCTTGATGGTCTAGGTCAGTGATACTCAGACCTTACTGGTTCAGGAGCTAAATTAGTGATCAGCATTACCCAAAAGAGCCACAGGAGTGTGAATTCATTGTTTCATTTATATAGTACTATACACTGTAAAACCCCTTTTCACCAAGCCTCCTTTATCCGGCTCTCCATATTAACTAAACCACAAGCCGCGCAGGGCTGACAGCAACTCAGACTTAGGCTGTCAGCCCTGGGCAGTGGGAGCCCCACATGCGGGCCTGA
This sequence comes from Lepidochelys olivacea, assembly GCF_965140295.1. Taxonomy (NCBI): domain Eukaryota; kingdom Metazoa; phylum Chordata; order Testudines; family Cheloniidae; genus Lepidochelys; species Lepidochelys olivacea. The sequence continues at coordinate 21,967,739 of NC_140427.1, forward strand.
CAGCAAGAGTCCCGCTGCCCATTCTCTGGTTTATCCAGGTTTTTGGTTATCCGATGTGGCCCTGGTCCCAATTAGATTGGATAATTGGGGTTCCACTGTATTCATATATAACAGTATGACAGGGGAAATATTTAGTGTGTATCTATTTATATGTGTTTGTGATCTATACATATTATAATATTATATACATTATATAATATATATAATATTCTTTTGTGCGTGTATATATAATATTCTCACAACAAAACGACTGAGTATTATTATTATTACATGAACTACAATTGATTAATAACATAGTAAAAGCATCCTGATTGGTTAATAACTTAGATTGGTTAACAATTAAATCATACAGTGTTTTACTGTCATGCTGCAAAGAGCCGCAGGAGACACGTTAAAGAGCTGCTTGCGCGCCTCAGTCTGAGTATCATTGGTCTAGGTATACTTAATCATGTCTGCACGGGGGGGTGGGACTAGATGGCCTCTTGACTCATTTCTATGAGTCTGTGACTGAGGTAATCTTGCTTATTAACAAAAAATATACACACAGTCCTGTTTTTCTGAACTCAGTAGAAACAACAGCAGGCAGTTTCCTTGCTAGGAAATCCCCATGTCTGCTCGTCAGCTATTTTTGTACCCAAGAAGCTGTCAGTCTGCACAGCTTAGCTCTGACCTGCCGTATCATCTAGTGCTTTGGGCAGTAACCGTCCAGCCCCAGCTGTTTGTTGCTCCTTCTGTTGAGCTTGAAAGAGAGCGTATGGGCTATCTATGGACTTTAATAAGGTCTGTGATGCTTTGGATCCAAGACTCACCTGCTGGTAGCCATTGGAACCTTTCAGCATAACGATATTATTTGGGAAAATGGGGGCATTTTGTCCTGTAGGTGTTTAGGTTAGTGAAAATTCTGATTTCCTTTGGCAGATCATTCCACAATGCTGGGTCAGTTGTGCAGCAGGATGGTGGCATGATCTGTCAATTCAGTATGGAGTAATCCCTTCTAAAATACCTGAGGTGGGTTTACTTGTGCACCCTTGCTTCCACATGCTCTGCAAACTTAATGGATTTACTACACTGGCTGTGCAAGTTACTGCCATTCCACAGCCTGAGCCCAAAGACTCCCAGAAAGAAGGGAACTACACAGAATGGGCATTCCCTTTAGGAGAGCCAAGGTGGATTGATTTAAATCACAGCGATGTGAATCACTGATTTTAGTCATGATTTAAATCAGCAGGCAGAAAACTTTGATTTAAATAATTGATTTGAATTGTGTTTTGCGTTTGTTCTTTTAGTTATTTTCCTAAGGAAGGGTTGATTCTCATTAGTTGGTAACCATTGAAACAAGTTATGTAACTAAATACAGCCCTTACGCTAAATTTGATGTTTCTTTTTTTGCTAATCAGGAGGATACACTATGTCTATTTACATTTATTTGCGCAACTGTATGGCTTACCTTACATTTATTCCCATTTTTAATTTTTACAATTTTTATTATGTTAGCAAATGGTGAATGATGCATTTTTTCTATTTACTAGATGATGATTAGTTTTTTACTTCCAATTTGTGTCAAGCTCTATTTGAATGGAAATTAAAATTCAATTAAAATGCACAAAACCAGCATTTTAATTTTTTTGTTAAGTAAAACTACCATAAAAATGTATCAAAACATACCGATTTATTAAACAAACTGATTTATTAAACAAAGGCAGTATTATCTATAGTGATTGAATTGAACTGATTGTTTCTGGTCACCATGTCCTTCAAGATTTTAGAACTAGTAGATCTCACCCTCTCACACATACTTTTTATTTGTGGATTGGAAGAGGAAAACAAGTTTATTGCTTTTGCAATGCCCAGTTGGTTCCTTATCTTTGAATGAACTAGTCATTGACCTGAACTAGCTGAATAAACTGAAATGAAGAAAATATTCTCTCTGTACCTGCAGAAGAGGCTATTGCTGTGAAAAGCTGGGTTAGCACTTCAGCAAACTCTGGTTCCAGGGGCTCAGGTAATGACTCCCACCAGTTGAGCGGTTTGACTTTCTTTAAGCAGCAAACATGTATTTCTTAATATTATTTTTTGTATTTCATTTAAATGATTTTAATAATAAGTTAAGGCCTTAACATAGGTTGTTCATTTCAATTTTAATTTTAAATTGGTTTATGTTGTTAAACCAAACCTGTGCTTAATTTCAGTATAAAAAAGATTTAAATGCAAATATCTGATTTTAATATTTATATTTTTAAAATCCATTTTTTTATTCACCCTAAGGAGAACAGAACTGTTGTGTTAGATTGTCTTCCCCCTGTATCTCTAGTGTTTTGCTTTGAGAGTCAGTGCTGAATCACAAATGCATGGTGAGTTGAGGACTTGTGTGATCTGGCTGTTTCTTTCATTTCTAGATCTGCTATTTAATTTGTGTTTCCATGAGCAGCCTTTCTTGAGCAGCCTTTCTTTTGCTTTCTTTCTGAATTGATCTGTAATCTCTTCCTTTAGTCTTCTGGGTGTGGTGTCCCTTTGTTTGTTCTGTAAACTGCATGTCTGATGAACAGGAGATTGTCTCTGTTGCATGATGGGATCTTGCACTTGTCTCTCTCCAGCCCAGGCTTTGTGGAGAGTGAGAGAAGGGGATGCTATACCTGAGGGGACAGCTCGATAACAAGTGAAAGCAGAGAATACCAGCTATATGACTACAAACGATCTTTCCAAAGACTGATTTAAAACCATGAGCTCATCTGGAAGGGCTGTCATAGAATCATAGAATATCAGGGTTGGAAGGGACCTCAGGAGGTCATCTAGTCCAACCCCCTGCTCAAAGCAGGACCAATCCCCAATTAAATCATCCCAGCCAGGGCTTTGTCAAGTCTGACCTTAAAAACTTCTAAGGAAGGAGATTCCACCACCTCCCTAGGTAATGCATTCCAGTGCTTCACCACCCTCCTAATGAAAAGGTTTTTCCTAATATCCAACCTAAACCTCCCCCACTGCAACTTGAGACCATTACTCCTTGTTCTGTCATCTGCTACCACTGAGAACAGTCTAGATCCATCCTCTTTGGAACCCCCTTCCAGGTAGTTGAAAGCAGCTATCAAATCCCCCCTCATTCTTCTCTTCTGCAGACTAAACAATCCCAGTTCCTTCAGCCTCTCCTCATAAATCATGTGTTCCAGTCCCCTAATCATTTTTGTTGCCCTGCGCTGGACTCTTTCCAATTTTTCCACATCCTTCTTGGCGTGTGGGGCCCAAAACTGGACACAGTACTCCAGATGAGGCCTCACCAATGTCGAATAGAGGGGAACGATCACGTCCCTTGATCTGCTGGCAGTGCCCCTACTTATACAGCCCAAAATGCCATTGGCCTTCTTGGCAACAAGGGCACACTGTTGACTCATATCCAGCTTCTCGTCCACTGTCACCCCTAGGTCCTTTTCTGCAGAACTCCTGCCTAGCCATTCAGTCCGTCGTCTGTAGCGGTGCATGGGATTCTTCCGTCCTAAGTGCAGGACTCTGCACTTGTCCTTGTTGAACCTCATCAGATTTCTTTTGGCCCAATCCTCTCATTTGTCTAGGTCCCTTTGTATCCTATCCCTACCCTCCAGCGTATCTACCACTCCTCCCAGTTTAGTGTCATCTGCAAACTTGCTGAGGGTGCAATTCATCCCATCATCCAGGTCATTAATAAAGATGTTGAACAAAACCGACCCTTGGGGCACTCCACTTGATACTGGCTGCCAACTAGACATTGAGCTGTTGATCACTACCTGTTGAGCCTGACAATCTAGCCCGCTTTCTATCCACCTTATAGCCCATTCATCCAATCTGTAACTTGCTGGCAAGAACACTGTGGGAGACTGTATCAAAAGCTTTGCTAAAGTCAAGATATATCACATTCACCGCTTTCCCATATCAGCAGAGCCAATCAGGTTGGTCAGGCATGACTTGCCCTTGGTGAATCCATGTTGACTGTTCCTGATCACTTTCGTCTCCTCTAAGTGCTTCAGAATTGATTCCTTGAGGACCTTCTCCATGATTTTTCCAGGGACTCAGGTGAGGCTGACTGGCCTGTAGTTCCCCGGATCTTCCTTCTTCCTTTTTTTAAAGATGGGCACTACATTAGCCTTTTTCCAGTCATCCAGGACCTCCCCCGATTGCCATGAGTTTTCAAAGATAATGGCCAATGGCTCTGCAATCACATCCGCCAATTCCTTTAGCGCTCTTGGATGCAGCACTTGCGGCCCTATGGACTTGTGCTCAGCCAGCTTTTCTAAATAGTCCCGAACCACTTCTTTCTCCACAGAAGGCTGGCCACCTCCTCCCCATGCTGTGCTGCCCAGAGCAGTAGTCTGGGAGCTGACCTTGTTCGTGAAGACAGAGGCAAAAAAAGCATTGAGTACATTAGCTTTTTCCACATCCTCTGTCACTAGGTTGCCTCTCTCATTCAGTAAGGGGCCACACTTTCCTTGACCACCTTCTTGTTGCCAACATACCTGAAGAAACCCTTCTTGTTACTCTTAACATCTCTTGCTAGCTGCAACTCCAGGTGTGATTTGGCCTTCCTGATTTCACTCCTGCATGTCCGAGCAATATTTTTATACTCTTCCCCAGACATTTGTCCAATCTTCCACTTCTTGTAAGCTTCTTTTTTGTGTTTAAGATCAGCAAGGATTTCTCTGTTAAGCCAAGCTGGTCGCCTGCCATATTTACTATTCTTTCTACACATCGGGATGGTTTGTCCCTGTAACCTCAATAAGGATTCTAAACAGCCAGCTCTCCTGGACTCCTTTCCCCCTCACGTTATTCTCCCAGGAGATCCTGCCCATCTGAGGGAGTCAAAGTCTGCTTTTCTGAAGTCCAGAGTCTGTATTCTGCTGCTCTCCTTTCTTCCTTGTGTCAGGATCCTGAACTTAGCCATCTCATGGTCACTGCCTCCCAGGTTCCCATCCACTTTTGCTTCCCCTTCTAATTCTTCTCGGTTTGTGAGCAGCAAGTCAAGAAGAGTTGCAAGTCAAGTTGCAGTGGGGGAGGTTTAGATTGGATATTAGGAAAAACTTTTTCACTAAGAGGGTGGTGAAACACTGGAATGCGTTACCTAGGGAGGTGGTAGAATCTCCTTCCTTAGAGGTTTTTAAGGTCGGGCTTGACAAAGCTCTGGCTGGGATGATTTAACTGGGAATTGGTCCTGCTTCGAGCAGGGGGTTGGACTAGATGACCTTCTCGGGTCCCTTCCAACCCTGATATTCTATGATTCTATGATTCTAAGAGCTCTGCCCCCAGTTGGTTCCTCTAGCACTTGCACCAGGAAATTGTCTCCTATACTTTCCAAAATCTTCCTGGATTGTCCTGACACCAACTCCTCCTTTGTTTTTATTTTGCTAGCCTGCCAAGGGAAAACAGCTTTATTAGTTTGGTTTCTTGCCACCACTGGCCTGGATCTTCCTCTCACTCTGTGAGAGATGGCTCTGGGGGAGGACTCTCCCCAAGGGCCTCCTCACAGAGTTCCACCCCATCAGTCCATTTAGGCCGGGCCTTGTGCCTCCATATCAGATACGCTTCCCAGCCTCGCAACCCGTGTCCCCAGAAGCATGACTGCACTGGAGTTGCTCTAGCAGGGAACTTCCCAGGGCGCCTGCACTGTGGGGATCCTGCCACTATACTGTCTTTTCTGACTATAGTCAGTTGGAGTGGGGGAAGACAGTGTCTTCCCAAGCCTCACTGCTTGTTCTCCGCTCCTTCCCTTGCGCATCTCATGGAGTCTCTCTGTGGGTTCAGGAGAAATAGAATGCTTTGGAGGTCCCTGCTATCCCTCCCCTCCCCCCTTCTAGGTGGCAGGAAGAGATCTGAGCACACAGGGTCTCTTTTGAATGAGATTTTTTGCATGATCTTTTGCATCCCAATGTGCAGAAAGGATAGCAAATATGGCAGGCAACCAGCTTGGCTTAACAGAGAACTCTTCAGTGAACTTAAACTCAAAAAGGAAACTTACAAGAAGTGGAAATTTGGACAGATGACTAGGGAGGAGTATAAAAATATTGCGAGAGCATGCAGGAGTGTAATCGGGAAGGCCAAGGCACGATTGGAGTTGCAGCTAGCAAGGGATATGAAGGGTAACAAGAAGGGTTTCTACAGGTATGTTAGCAACAAGAAGGTCAGGGAAAGTGTGGGACCCTACGTGAATGGGGGAGGCAACCTAGTGACAGAGGATGTGGAAAAAGCTGAAGTACTTGATGTTTTTTTTGCCTCGGTCTTCACAGACAAGATCAGCTCCCAGACTGCTGCACTGGGCAACGCAGTACAGGGAGGAGGTGAGCAGCCCTCAGCGATGAAAGAACAGGTTAAGGACTGTTTAGAAAAGCTGGACATGCACAAGCCCATGGGTCCAGATCTAATCTATCCAAGGGTGCTGAGGGAGTTGGCTGATGTGATTGCAGACCCATTGGCCATTATCTTTGAAAATTCATGGCAATCAGGGGAGGTCTCAGACGATTGGAAAAAGGCAAATATATGCCCATATTTAAAAAAGGGAAGAAAGAGAACTTAGGGAACTACAGACTGGTCAGCCTGACTTCAGTCCCCAGAAAAATCATGGAGCAGGTCCTCAAGGAATCCATTTTGAACCACGTGGAGGAGAGGAAGGTGATCAGGAACAGTCTACATGGATTCACCAAGGGCAAGTCATGCCTGACCAACCTGATTGCCATCTATGATGAGATAACTGGCTCTGTGGATATGGGAAAGCGGTGGATGCAATATACCTTGACTTTAGCAAAGCTTTTGATACAGTCTCCCACAGTATTCTTGCCAGCAAGTTAAAGAGGTATGGATTGGATGAATGGTCTATAAGGTGGATAGAAAGCTGGCTAGATTGTCAGGCTCAACGGGTAGTGATCAACAGCTCAATGTCTAGATGGCAGCCAGTATCAAGCGGAGTGCCCCAGGGGTCTGTTTTGTTCAACATCATTATTAATGACCTGGATGATGGGATGAATTGCACCCTCAGTAAGTTTGCAGATGACACTAAGCTGGGGGGAGAGGTAGATACCCTGGAGGGTAGGGATAGGGTTCAGAGTGACCTACGTAAATTGTAGGATTGGGCCAAAAGAAATCTGTTGAGGTTCAACAAGGACAAGTGCAAAGTTCTGCACTAAGGAAGAAAGAATCCCATGCACCGCTACAGACTAGGGACCGAATGGCTAAGCAGCAGTTCTGCAGAAAAGGACCTAGGGGTTACAGTGGACGAGAAGCTGGATATGAGTCAGCAGTGTGCCCTTGTTGCCAAGAGGGCCAACGGCATATTGGGCTGTATTCGTAGGAGCATTGCCAGCAGACCGAGGGAAGTGATTATTCCCCTCTATTCGGCACTGGTGAGGCCACACCTGGAGTATTGCGTCCAGTTTTGGGCCCCCCACTACGGAAGGGATGTGGACAAATTGGAGAGAGTCCAGCGCAGGGCAACAAAAATGATTAGGGGGCTGGTGCACATGATTTACGAGGAGAGGCTGAGGGAACTGGGGTTATTTAATCTGCAGAAGAGAAGAGTGAAGGGGGATTTGATAGCAGCCTTCAGCTACCCGAAGGGGGGTTGCAAAGGGGCTGGAGCTTGGCTGTTCTCTGTGGTGGCAGATGACAGAACTAGAAGCAAAGATCTCAAGTTGCAGTGGGGGAGGTTTAGGTTGGATATTAGGAAACACTATTTCACTAGGAGGGTGGTGAAGCCCCAGAATGGGTTCCCTAGGGAGTTGGTGGAATCTCCATCCTTAGAGGTTTTTAAGGCCCGGCTTGACAAAGCCCTGGCTGGGATGACTTAGTTGAGTTTGGTCCTGCTTTGAGCAGGGGATTGGACTTGATGACCTCCTGAGGTCTCTTCCAATCCTAATATTCTATGATTCTGCAATCTAGGGAGGATGAATCCAGGCAACTAATTTAAAGCTCTGATTAGCAACTGCTGCTTTTAGGCTGGGCAAATGATGTGTTGAGAATATATGTGCTGATAATGAACTGCTGTCTGCAGGGGGTTGAAGGTAAAATGGGGAGTAATGAGGGAAGGAGCAGTGAAGGCACTACCCAGATTCTGCATACAATCTCTGAGGAGCTGAGTGATTTTGGCCAAAATGAGCAGCAATTAAATGTGTGTGTTCCCATATAAATTGCCATAGACTACACAGGAGAGCTAGGTGGGAAACTTTTTTCTCATCCCATGAGCGTTTTCAAGATTTAAAGTTTCCCATCCGGAATTGGGGCAAAAAGTTTAAATCTTGAAAAATTTTGTGAACCAATAATTGAAAATAACTTTCAAGTTGGGTCAACTGACCTGCTGATTTAGACCATTGTTTCCTTTTTTTAGTGTAACGTAACTAAAATCTCCCAATGAAAAGTTGTTTCACATTAAGACAAAACTTTGTTTTGAAAACGTCCAAGTCGGTGGTCAGGGTAGACAATTTAGAGACTTTTTTTCTCAAAAATTTTTCAAAATGAGAAATTTTGTCAAAACCAACCCTTTCCTTTCCTGTAAACAGTTTCAATGAATCCCCCAACTCAAAAATATTTTGAAAATACAGAGTTTTTGTCAGAAAATTCCTGACAGGCTCTACTACAGAGTTAACACTCACTGAGCAAAATACGGGGTGGATCACATCTCTCAGGGCAATTTCTCTGTCTGTCTGCAGGCTCAATAAGGCAGCGCTGTTTCTGGAAGGGTTTCTTTGCAATATACTAGTGTGACTTTTAAATTAAAAATTTGAGTTTGCTCACATAGCCCCAACCACATTTCTTCAGTGTCACTACAGTTATGGGCTCCGTGTGACTACTGGGTTGGTGGTGCGCCTTTGATTTTTGCTTCCATCTGCTATGGAGAGATTTTAGAGCCATCTAGTGAGAGGGGCTATGGATGGGTTATTAGACTCACTCCAGCAGAGAAAACTAATTAAAAAAGATATGTGACAGAACCAGCATGCTCTGTCTGAGTCCTAAATACCCAGGAGCTATGATCCATTTGTATTTAAAAGTCTAAACCTAGTTCTCTGATTATTTCAGTAAATTAAACTATATATATGCAGATTTAGTGTCTCTTGTCTACTACACATCTGATTAACTGTCTGAGGCTAGTTAAAACTGACGGGCATTCTCTTGTGCACTTCTGTAAACCACAGTAATTTACAAATAGTGCAAGTCTTAGGCAGACCTCATGGTCCCCAGCACTCCGTTTTATCAGCCTTACTTCCTGTTTCTTTATAGAGTGTAGAGTGGGACCAACTTTTAAATCTACATCTTTATAAAGTCAAGTGGTGGAATGCTATATATAGGAGCCTAACTCCTTTTGAGCATTCCACCCAAAGTACCTCTAATCCATTTTCCACATCCTGTTGGATGGCATATGGATGTTTTCCACACCCTTAGCAGGGTTTTCATTTTCTACAGCAAGAGTCCCAGAGCTGGTACTCAAACTAGGTGTTTTTGCTGCATACAGGTTTGGTAAATAAAATGGAACACCCGTCAGGCCCGTCGTATTTTCAGGCCTGTCGTATTTTTCCTTTTTTGGAAAAGGATAATGTGTCAAAAATAGAGGTTAGAATGAACTAAACCTGTAACTTTAAGGGGTCATGACTGAGTCCTAGATTCAGAGTTCATAGACTTAAAAGCCAGCAGCTGTGAAACAAAGTTTCCTTTATACATTTTTTCCATGTCATTTGTTTTTCTGAATTACCTTGTACCCCACCCTGGATCTTCTGTAGCAATTCTATCTCAGTGGCAGCCTCCTGTGTGTGTTTAGGATTTTTAGGGATATTCTGTCAGGTGAACCCAAGTGATGCCAAAAAATTCTGTTTTCAGCCAGGCACTCTCCAGCTCTGCTTTGGAAGGTCATTCTCTCTGCATGAGTGCAAAGCTTTACCTGAACTCAGATGCTTTCTCTGAAGTGTGTGGCCAATTGCTTGGGAAAGAGGAAGTAATCACAGTTCAGAGCAAGTATCTGTTAATCTTGTAAAAAGAAAAGGAGTACTAGTGGCACCTTAGAGACTAACCAATTTATTTGAGCATGAGCTTTCGTGAGCTACAGCTGCCGTTCACAGGTGCCAGTTTGTGAAATTAAGGGGGGAGGGATAGCTCAGTGGTTTGAGCATTGGCCTGCTAAACCTAGGGTTGTGAGTTCAGTCCTTGAGGGGGGCCATTTAGGGATCTGGGGCAAAAATTGGGGATTGGTCCTGCTTTGAGCAGGGGGTTGGATTAGATGACCTCCTGAGGTCCCTTCCAACCCTGATATTCTGTGATTCTGTGAAATAAGTACTTTAAAAGCAGCAGGGATGAGATGGTCTGTAAGTCCCATTGCATGCGTGATTTGTATCCCAGAAGTGTAAAGCTGCTTGTCTCAGAATGTCCCTCCTTGCTTCTGCCCCCTCCTTAGAGAGCATCTGGTCCTGGGAGTGGAGAGTTGAGATCCTTACGTAACTTAATTGAGCTATTGAACAGGATAATTAAATGACTACGTGAAGTATGCAGAGTCCCTGGAATGTGCAGCCTTGCAAAAGCACTTGTTTTGAGCTTTGTAATGTTAGAAAGTTCACACTGTGCTGAGACCCCTTTTCTGTCCACCCTGGTATGTAGGAACTAGTGTCTGTCTTAACTTTGAGCAGCTTTGTACTAGAGAAGTATTTATCCAACTTGCTAAGAGTGCCCTTAGCATCACTCTTCTAAACCGTGGAACTGAGTTATTTATGAGTAGTCAGATCCTGAGCTGTCCTGAACCACCACAGTCCCATCAGCCGACATGTCAAACGAGTAATGTGTTTTAAGGCTTGAATTGCAAGTGCCAGGGAATCTAGAGGACTAATACTGAGCTCCCAGACTGTCTGCTGTGATGCTTTAGATTGCCTCTGGCAGGAGGGAAGAACCACCCTGAAGCTGTTATATGGCTGAGTGGTGTGAAGTATATAACACATAGTGTAGAGCTCTTTAGTTGGAATTGGTAACAGTGACATTCACATGCTCCAAAGCTAAAAGACCAGCTAGTTTCAGGGGAAGAGGAAGGGTCTCTGCGACTGGAGTTCAGGAACTGCACTGCAAATTAAGAGCCCAATTTTGGTATAGTCTCCTGCCTTGGGTGTATTTAATGTCTTTGCCTGTTTCCCCAAATGTAAAATTGGGCTGCTAATATCTGTCTAATGGGGGTGTTAGATCATGTTTGTAATGTTCTGTGGGGCAAATTTCAGTCTCAATGAAGTCCATTGGAAAACTTCCACTGACTTCAGGGGGAACCGGATTAGGTCCTATATAAATACTAAATATTATTTTTTGTTGTTATTGCTTCCAAACAGGAAAGATTGGACTCCAAGAGTGAGTTATTTCCTTGTTGGGAAAGAAATGGGTGGAACAGACGCAAGATATTTTTTCCTAGCCTTTGTGTGTTTATGCTATGTGCGTAGTTCCTGTTTTTCCTTTTAAGCAGGGGTGGATATTAACCAGCAAATCAACTCTAAAGCTGATACCTCATCGGCTTGAGAGAGTCGCTGTGTTCAAACCCTCAGTCAGCCAGCACTTTCTCTCACAGTGACCCAGCTGCTGAGTGACTTCTGTGGCTCTTAATCTCGCCACAGAAGCATTACGATAATTTCTTTTACTAAGACTCATGAACCTCATGCAGCTTTGGCTGCTTTGCAGAATGAAAGGAAATCCTACCTGAACACCAGACTCGGACCCTCATGCACACCTCTGCCTCATTCCATAGACAGACTTCCATCTGAACTTTTCTTTACTTACAGTTGTTTACCTGTAACACCTGCCATGACTGCATTGTTTTTTTAGTTTGTTTCCTTGGTGTGTTTGGCTGCACATTCTGCATAGACAGTTCCACTGTTTCTCTTGTATAGTCAGTTTTTCCTTCTGTTTGTGTGAGGTTTTTCACACAGCTTCAGGGAAAAGAAAAGCACTTAAAATGTTGTCGCTGTAACACCATTAGAATTGTAGGGAGACTCAGGCGGGAGTGGTATCTGAAACTATTTTTTAACTGAAAATTTGAATTTTTCTAGAGTTCAAGTTGTTTGTGTCCCTTTAAATTGAAATAGTCTTATTGACTTTTGCTGGACCTCACTGACGGAGTAACTGAATCTCTTCCTATCCTGGCTTTTGTTCCCAGAGAATAATACTTTGTATTTCTACAGAACCTTCCATCTGAGGATCTCGGAGCACTTAACAGATAAGCATTGTATCCATTTTAGAGATGGGAAAACTGAGGTACAGAGGTTGAGGTACAGAGGTAAATTGGTGTCAGAGCTGGGAATAGACCCAAGACCTGACTTGTGATCTCATGCGCCGCTAGCTTTTTGCTTTTATGCACTGTGATAAGTTCTCCCTGGCACATCTTCTAGTCCGTTAATTCAAAGACATCAAGATTTTTACTAGGACTTTTTATCCTGTAGAAATGTCAGCAGTTCCGTAAGCAGTTTTCTTGAGAGCATGAAAATGGGAAGGCCTCTCTGGGGGGGAATCAGGGACTGAAGACCGAGTAGCTAACGTACAGGCCTGATCACTGACATCAATGGAAAAACTCCCGATGGGCATTGGATCGGACATTAGGAAGCAGTAGAGGACAGCAGGCTGTATGTGTGTACACTGTGATCCGCAGTACGTTGAGGGCAATGGACCTGGTTGCTGTTATTGCTTGAGAAGTCCTGCACCGCGAAGCAGTTCTGGCAGTCTCTCTCCAAACATTCCCCAGGTCTTTGATAAAGAACTAACCAGCCCTTCGTTTGGGCTGCAAGCGCTGTTGTGGTACTGTAGGTGCTCTTTTGGAAATGCTGACAGGGAGCCGCCTTTTCACACCGTTCTCCTGGGAACTGTGACTGATTCCACAGTGTCTGTGGAATCAAAGGGAAAGTGGTTTGAAAGGACTTCTTTCCCCAAGACACAGAGGAGCTTATTTCTTCCTTTTTCTCGCTTCTGCTTCTTGCTATGCAGAATGGGTCTGTCTGAACTGAGCCATCCAGTCCTTGTGAGTATATTCATACTTATCTGTGGATACTTTCCTGGAGCTGAAAATTGCTTGTTTACTATAAATACTTTTCCTGTTACCCAAATCTTATAAACCAGCGTAGCAGCCCATGAGCTCATTTCATCCTCTCGTGCTGCTTCCAAAATTGCAAACTTTGCCTAGCATGGGATCCGGTTCATGCATCTTCCTGATGCTGGGGGAAGCAACAATGACAATGGGCAGCCATTGCAGTTGCTCTCCAGCCAGACCAGTAACATGTTACTAACCAACATGAAACCAACTTTGTTTATTAGATTTAACTCCTGTTAAGAAATAGCTACAATCAGTGCAGCTTTAGGAAGATACGTACAAAACGCACATGCACCTTTAGATTTAACGCAGCAGCAGCCATATGGTAAGTAAATAAACACTGGCGATTGAGTCCTTATTTGAGGGTCAGCAAACCTGTCACTTAACAGTCAGACTCCTCTGTAAATCTGACAGTCTCTGACTTTAAATCTATCCCAAAAATGAATCCAAAGTTATTGTCCTTAGTGAGCTTGGTTTGAGAAGAATTCCTAAGGATGTTAGGCTGAAATCGCTTCTGGCACTTCTCCATTTTCAGCCTATTCCCATATGAAATCTGTAGAGACCGCTCCCTTCCCCCATAAATAGATCAAGTGCCTCTGGGGCTGTATTTCACGGAATTGAAAGGAAGTTGACAGAGACCATGCTGTATTGACTTTCCTGAATAATTCATTGCAATAATCCAATTATGGAAGGCCTGCAAAGTGGAAAAGTGAGGCCAAAGTGGAGGCCATTGATTTTTGGACAGGCGTATTTAGCCAGGGTAAGCCTCCAGGGCTCATATAAGGAACAGGATGATTTCAGCTGATTGCAGAAATAATACACAAGGACAACTAACTAGCATACATAGTAGTGCAGGGACGGCTGATTCCCCACTGTGCACACCTCAGCAAGGAGCACAGCGATCAGCCCTTAGCCCTAATAAGTTTGGAAGCACATGTTTGGGAAGATACTTAACCCACGTGTCCTTTGAAAGGTACTGTTTTTGTCTTAAGTATTGTAGTATTTATGTACATAAAGACTCTGCAAGGAAGCACACCACTGGAACAGTATGGACTGGACTGTCTCTGCACAAAGTCCTTGTAGGAGGAACATTGCAGAAGTTAGGAAGGCTGGAAGTGGCACCTAGAGTTGAGGGCAGATTCCAAATATCCTGAAGAGTGTGGCACAAGGGATACAGAGCAACATCCAGAATGGACAAGCAAGTGATCACGGACGCAATATCTGAGCTTCTAGGGGTGTAGAGTTAGTTCCATAAGTTACATTCATTTTGTAATTCTCTTTACTAAATGCTGTTCTTTCAGTCTAAGCATGTAAATCAGGGATTTCCCTAATTGTCTTTGTGTTTCTTCACAAATCAACCTCCATGAAAAGAAGTATGATGGCATCTAATAGAAATGGAAAAGCCTGGGTGAAAGTAACATACAGCTGAGGCTTCCCCAGCACTTGGATGCTAGGAGCTGTAACCCGAAAGTACAAATAAAAGGAAAACTGCACAAATTTGGCACAGCTCAGAAGTATGAAGGTTGTTTATTATGCCTGTTAAAGCAGCTTGGAAACTGGTTCACACTTCCTTCCATTGGGCTCCCACGACTCGGGTCAGTAATGAGCAAGATGACAGCCCCAAGCGTTCAGCGGAGAAATGCCTGTTGGAATTAAGAGCACAGGGAAATTATACCTTTTACAGTTTATACATGGTGACAAGCACTGCTGCCCTCTGAGCCTTCATGCTGTGGCACTAATGAAAATGAGTGAGAGTTTCCTTTAGGTAAAATGTGCACCTCTTGTGGAAATAACTCCCCATATACACATTTAAAGCATTTAAAAATTCTGCTTCTGCAAAATACTGTTGGCTGGGTGCTCTGAAGAACAGGAACTTACAGGCCTAGTGAGATAGGTGCCTTTGATCTAGCTACTTAGGGTATGTGTACATAAATATAATATATGAAGATATAATTTCCAGCTCACATGGACATATCCATGCTGGCTCTGATCAAGCTAGCCTGCTAAAAATAGAAGTATAAGAGTGGTGGGATGGGCTGTCCACCGTGAGCATGATCCCATCCGAAACCCTGGGTGCATGCTTGGGCACCTCGCCTATCCTGCTGCGCAAGCCGCCGTGACTACATTTTTGTTTTTAGTGCCCTAACTCGATCAGAGCTTACACAGGTATGTCTACCCCAGCTGGAAATTAGACCTCCATCTCATGTAGACATTATACTGCTGCCTATCACCATAGTATTCAAGTGCCTTCCATGTAAAGTCAAAAGTAAAATCAGTGGTGAATTCCCTAGTGGACTTCAAGAAGTCTCTGGCTTTTCTCTCTTTTCAGGATGAAAACTCTGCTCGGACTGGAGGTTTTTATTTTTATTTTTTGGCTTGGTTGGAGTTTAAGGATGGAAAGTGGTTCCAGTGTTGTAAGCATCATTCTTTGGTGGGAGGGCTTTCTCAAAGAGGAAGGTTTTTCAGCATTTCCTAAAGATAGTCAGACTCTGTATTTGTCTGATCTCCTCTGAAAGTTGGTTCTCTAGCCAGATCCCCTGGACTGAAAAGGCTGATCTCTACCATCAGTTCTCATTCAACAGTGGTTCACCATTCTCGCTATCCGATGGCTCTTCAGTTACCTGTTTTGGAATGAATTAGAATCCTAGAATATCAGGGTTGGAAGGGACCTCAGGAGGTCACCCAGTCCAGTTCTAAGTAAACCGGTTTCCCAATCACAGAAACCACAAGTGCAATTGGCACAAATGGTGCCCAGCTTGTTGACATTTTCTGGAGATTGAATGTGTGTTGAGCCCCTCTTATTCTTGGAGTGTAATCTTCCAGGTTGAGGCATGTTGGCAGAGGACAGCATGGAGAGGCTTTTATGTTAGCTGCAGGGGTGTAGATGCCTTTTTTGTTTGTGGTGGACTAGGGTTAAAAAAATAATAAAGTGTGAATGTGAATATGGCTTTAATGAGTAGTTTTGTTCCATAACTAAATCCCTCCACTTTAATAAAATGAGATAAACGAGTTTCTGTTCCAAACCCAGTGTTTCCTTTATTACTGGAGTCCCTAAATTCCCCAGTTGGTTATGCTCATGCCTACTTTGTGGATAAATAAAGGTCTTCAGTCTGCAAACTGAGTACTGCAGAGCTGGCGACCATGCCCCCTTTCACCAGCCTCAAATACAATTCAGTTGCAATCTGTAAAATTAATGAGCATCACCCGCTGCTGGGGAACTGGGTCATGAAAAACCTGAGCCCTTGGAAGTCCCAAAGCTATAAAGCCACAACCTGTCTGCTTTGTATGTGGGCAAGGGGATTTAAAAGGAAATCCTCTTCACCCCTTCGCCAGGCAATTCGTTGGCTTCAGGGCCGGTGTAACCACTAGGCGAACTAGGCAGCTGCCTAGGGCGCCAAGATTTGGGGGCGCCAAAAAGCGGTGCCCCCCAATTTTTTTTTACACTATTGCTCCCAGCTTGGGGATGCCGTGGCTGGCAGCGGCCGGGGAAACAGTGCAGCCGGCAGCGCCTCCCCCTGCTCCCGGGGAGCTGCCAGCCAGGGTGACACAGCCAGACACACCCCGACACCTTCCTGCCTCCCGGAGAGCCTGACACCATCTGCTGCTGCAGCTCCTGATTTGAGCCAGTCTCTCCCTCCCCACTGCCCAGCCCTCTCCACTCCCGGTACCTCCTCCCCCCCACCCCGCACAGCGCCCAGCCCGGGTCTCGCCGCTCTCTGTCTCCGCCCAGGCTCGGAGCAGCCCCCGCTCCAGCCATGCCCCACGCAGGAGAAGCAGACCGCTGGTAGTGCTCCCCCCGCTGCGGGTGTGCTAGCCCCTCTGCCCTGCACCTTGCCGCCAGGCGGGACTTTTGAGCAATGAGATGGCCAAGTCGCCGGCTGGCTTTGTCTCTCTTGGGGTTCCTGTGGATCGCTGCTCTCCTCTTCTTGGGGGCGAGGAGGAGACTGGAGGTGGCAGGACCCAAAGGGCAGACGCCTAAGGTAACGAGCACCCACTTCTCTTCAGGGACTGGTGGCAGGGTTCCAGCCTGGATTGGCGCAAAGGGGCTTTGCAAGAGTAGTGTGGTGTGCCCAGCAGTCCCACAGGCTAGAGCCCCTGCAAGTGGCCGCGGGGAAATGCCCCGAGCACATGTGCAGCTTTGAGAACAGTCGCATGTGGGAGAACTGCTTGGTTCGGTGCCCTCCCTCTCCCTGTGCTCATGCTGTACTCCAGGCTTGGGGAACTGGGTGCCAACTTCTTTGCAACCTTTTCCCAGTGAAGGCCTTAGAGAAGGCAACCAAACCAGGGCATGATGCACTGAGAGCATCATCACCAGTGGCTTACATTTGTCCATTAAACTCCTGCCTCCCCCCTCCCCTCCCAAGGGTTTTTAATGTAGGGCTGGAGGAGTGAACAGGATTGTATGGCAGCCTAGCGATAGCCCAAAGGCAAGCAGCATTTGCTGTGATGGGAATGGAGATTAGCTCGCTGGTTTCCTTGCAGTCTGTGGGAGTTTTGCCTGAGTAAGACCTGAAGTGCTCAGCATCTCTGAAAATCAGTCCCAGAATGACACTGACGCCTCTGCCCTGAGCGAGAGCTCTCTGAGTAAGGGGCTTCAGCAGCGATTGACATGGGGCAGAGTAAAGCAACCAGAACGGTCATGACGGAGGCTGGAACTCTGTCCTTGTCTCACACCTGTGGGGAAGACAGGCCTTCAGACACCCCTCCCGCCTGCATTGCACTTTCCAGCCCAGGAGCAAGGAACCATTTCACACCTTAGCACTGGGGTGAGCTGAAGCCCAGAACGGGGCAGTAACTTGCCTGAAGTCATCCAATGAGTTGGTGCCAGGGTGGAGAATAGAAGCCAGATCCCGACTCCCAGCTCTGTGCTCTGATCCCCAAAACAGCCCTTTCCAGATCCCGGGGGGGGGGGGGGGGGAGGAAGGGGGCAGGAGGGACTCTAGCCACGTGCAGGAGTCCCAAGGCCATTTATTTTCATTAAATATGTAGACTAAATAATGAAATTAATACATTTTCAAGCCGAACGTGTATTAATTCTAATGAACAATGCCACATTATGCAGTATTCATTTTTGAAAGTTTATAATAAGTGATGCTCCTGGGGGAGGGAGGGCGCAAGGTGGAAGTTTTGCCTAGGGCGCAAAATATCCTTGCACCAGGCCTGGTTGGCTTTCTCTGCAGAGGAACCCCTCTCTGGTGAATAGCAGTATCTCCTGCTGTGTCTCCCACCGATCGGACAGCAGGAGTTTGCTTTGTCTCCTTATAACTGCAGAAGTAGTATCTATCTGCGGGGTTTCTGTTTTTTCTGCCTAACCTTTTTCCTCTTAAATGTGTTTTTCTCCAGTTCCCTTTGCACTCTTGCTGCCCAGAGGCTTCTACTAGCCCTGGATTGGCCCTGCTTGCAGCTCGCTATCTTCCAAGTGGTTTTTACACAAAGCTTGTGTTGTGACTCTTAAGAAGAATGGGTGGTGCAAACAGGAGGCTAAAAATAGCTGAGGATCAATAATTATAGAACAAGCTGTGCTTCTGTTTATTTTTAAAAAGTAATCTGTATATTGGCAACCCAGCAAGGTGGCTTCCCCTAACCCTGTGCTACTACAGAGTGAGGCTCTGTGCCCGCACTCCTCAGGAGGGAAGGGGTGCACTGAGAACTGAAGATGAGCCAAAAGCTCGCTTATCTTTTGCCATGTCAAGAGATGTGAATACTCTGCATTTTTGCAGTTCTGGGGCCTGGGTTTATCTTCTGCTTTTTGGTGTCTGTGAGAGACGAGTTCCTGGCCTTTGATTAGCACATAACCTCAGCCTAATTCGCCCATTGGCCAAGGAGACTGCTGGCGAATCGTGGGCCCCATAGGGGGAAATTCAGCCCTAGGCAGAGCCCCCCCCCCCCCCCCCAGGCCTACACCTCATTTACGTGCCATTTAAGCTTTGCAAGTGGTGTAGCGCTTAAATGGGACTTAACTGGTGCCTACTTTGTGCTGTTCCTTTGCACAGGGGGAAACACCACCCCTTTAGAGTAGAGCCCTGATTTAAGAAAGAATTTAAGCACATGCTTAGTGCTGTCCTGAATAAGGCCAGGTTTTCAGAGATCTTTAGGCACCTAAAGATGCGGATTGGCACCTAGTGGGCTTTTCAGCAGGGTCCAGGTGCCTAATTCCTATGGGAAGCAGTGAGAGTGAGGCACCTAGCTGCTTTTTAAAATTCCACCTATCCACATCCCTAGGTGCCTAAATAGCTTTGCAAACCTGGCCCCAAATGCCTGGCTCTGAATCCTGTCTGCCATCAAACCTTACTGAGAAGTGACGAGCCACGGACAGTGTAAAGGTTTCATGAATATTTGTTCCATCAAATACTTTCATTGGCACAGGAGTATGTGGCTTTGGGGTTCCTTTGGTGGTGGTGATGGATTTCTTCTGAAAGCCCGAGATCTCACCAGCAAGTTTATTGGAGCTAAATCCTTAGTGTAGCACAAGTCTACCAGGGTATAGGGTATTGCAGCTTGATTCCGTAGTGAGTCAAGAGGATTAAGTCTGTCTTGGATTTCCATGTGGAAGCTGACCCACCATTGTCATCTTGAAGAAACTGAAGAATTAAATCCATGATATCCGACTCTGCCTTGAGCACAGCCAGGGTGTGAGCTGGTCAAGCAGCAGGGGACTAGAACAGGGGTCTCAAACTCAAATGACCACGAGGGCCACATGAGGACTAATGCATTGGCCTGAGGGCCACATCACTGACACCCCACCCTTGCTGTCTCCGGCCCCTCCCCCACTCCACTCCTTCCATGGGGCCCTGCCCCGCCCTGCCTCTTCCCACCCCTTCCCCGAAGTCCCCACCCCAACCCTGCCCCTTCCCTCCAGGGGGAGCAGAAGAGGCGTGGGGTGTGGTGGGGGCTCAGGGCAGGGAGTTGAGGTGCAGGAGGTGTGCAGGGTACGTCAGGGGGCTCAGGGAAGAGAGTTGGGGTGTGGGGTGCGGCAGGGGGCTCAGGGCAGGGAGTTGAGGTGCAGGAGGTGTGCAGGGTACGGCAGGGGGCTCAGGGCAGGGAGTTGGGGTGTGGGGTGCAGGAGGGGTACGGGTTGCGGCAGGGGGCTCAGGGCAGGGAGTTGGGGTGCAGGAGAGGTGTGGGTGCAGCAAGGGGATTGGAGGGAGTTGGGGTGCGGGTTGCAGGAGGGGTTCGGGATGCAGGCTCCGGCCCAGCGCCGCTTACCTAGAGTGGCTCCGGGGTGGCAGCGGCACGCACTGGGGCCAGGGCAGGCTCCCTGTCTGCCTGCCGTGGCCCCTGGCCCCACGCCGCTCTGCTCCACTCCAGGAAGCAGCCGGAACCGTGTCCCTGGAGGTGGCGGGGGGGCACACGGCTCCATGTGCCGCTCTTGCTGCTCCTCCAGGTACCTCCCCCGAAGCTCCCATTGGCCATGGTTCCCCGTTCCTGGCCAATGGGAGCTGCGGGGGGTGGTGCCTGGAAGCGAGAGTAACGCATGGAGCCCTCTTTCCCCCCCACAGGGCCGCTGGGGCAAGGTTCTGGCCGCTTCAGGGAGTGGGGCGGGGCTTGCAGTGCCACAGGGTAGGCAGGGGGCGTGCGGGGGGGGCGGGCATGGGAGCTTAGTGGGCCGCATGAAAGAACCCCGCGGGCCACGTGTTTGAGACCCCTGGACTAGAATACAGATCAGGAGCGAGTGAGGTAGCGGTGTACAAAGTGTATGGGGGGGGGCTCCATTTGGAGCACTGGGGGCAGTTTTCAGTCCTTTATTTCAGGAAGACATGGAAAAAGGGGGGAGGGATAGCTCAATGGTTTGAGCATTGGCCTGCTAAACCCAGGGTTGTGAGTTCAATCCTTCAGGGGGCTATTTAGGGATCTGGGGCAAAAATTGGGGATTGGTCCTGCTTTGAGCAGGGGGTTGGACTAGATGACCTCCTGAAGTCCCTTCCAATCCTGATAGTCTATGATTCTATGAAAGGTGGCAGGGCTGATCAAAGGTCTCAAGGGTTGTAACAAGGAAGAGGTTCAGAATATTGTTGCTTATTTTCTTGTGAATGTAAGTGAGAAGACAAGTTCAGAGAGAGAGAGGATACCGTTAAACCTGTAACAAGAATAACATGCACTGAAACCAGCTACTGAATGCTGCTCCATTTTCCCCTGTGACCAAGTGGGAGTTTTTGGAAGTAGTTTTTATTAAGCCTGTGTGTGCCTCAGTTTCACCCTATATTTTGCATTGCTACCCACCCAGTGGAAGGAAAAAGGATTAAATTTGCTCTCGGGGCAGACTTAGGGCATGGCTACATTAGAGTTTAATGTAGCTCTCTAAAGTAGCCACTCTAAGCCAACTGGAGAGAGCTCAGCTTAAGTACTCCAGCCCCTGCGAGCAGCAGTAGCTATGTTGGCAGGAGAAGCTCTCCTGCTATTCACACCAGCGCTTATATCGGTGTAACTTATGTTGCTCAGGGGGGTGGTTTATTTTCACACCCTGAGCGACATTAGTTCTGCCGACATAAGCAGCAGTGTAGACATGGCCTAACGAGTGTAGGTGGTGGGTGTTGCCCACCTGTCTGAGCAGACTGACAGCATCATTTTAAAAAAAGACTGGCTGACTCAGATCAATGGAAAATCTGAGAAGACAATGGAAAGCCCAGTCAGCAGGCCATCGACACCTACCAACTACCGACCAGAGGGAGGAGCATTTCCCTGTCTCTCAGCAGGGACTCCAGCTTGAGAACAAGGGACTGGTGGAAGGTGGGGGGACAAGTGTAGGCTCTGAAAGAAGCTCGGGGCTCTCTCAGGCCTGGTCTGTAGTTGGTTTAACTATGTTGGATAGAGCTGTAAAAAATCCACACTGCTGAGTGGCATAGTTTAACAGGCCTAAGTCCCCTTATAGACAGTGCTATGTTGATGGAAGAATTCTTCTGTTGACCTAGCTACCGCCTCGCAGGGAGGTGGGAGAATTCCTCCCATGCACTGTGCTGCTGTAGCGTTTTAAGTGTAGACAAGCCCTCACCTGGCAACTTTCTAGGGCATGTCTACACCACCACTTACGTTGGCAAAAATTATGTCGCTCAGAGGTGTGAAAAAAGCATACCCCTGGGCAACATAAGTTTCACCGGTATAAGCACTCA
Organism: Lepidochelys olivacea; assembly: GCF_965140295.1. Classification (NCBI taxonomy): domain Eukaryota; kingdom Metazoa; phylum Chordata; order Testudines; family Cheloniidae; genus Lepidochelys; species Lepidochelys olivacea. The sequence goes on from NC_140427.1 coordinate 21,989,888, forward strand.
TATGCACAGCTCTATGTCGGCGGCATAGAGCAGCTATACAATCAATCTTACACTGGCGCATCTGCATTGGCATAACTATGCCTCTGTAAGTTCGCTAGTGTAGACATGGCCTGAGGAAGGAAGTCAAAGAGAGAAACAGAGCCTGAAAATAAAAGTTCACTATAGTTTGGCTGGTGAACTGTGGCTTGACCTGACTGGAATGTGCTTTAACCTTTATTTTTCTCTGCTAACCTCAGGACTTCTAATGCTGTTCCACATAACTAATAAATCCTATTCTGTTTTGAAAATGCTGTTTGGGGTGTCACTGCAAATATTGGCTGGGGTGCATTTGTCCACTGCTCAGTGACTAGTCTCCACCCGGAGTCTGTCTCTATTGGATGCGTTGAGCAGAGCTCACAGTGTGAAATGGGAGTACCAGAGCCCAGTTGCTCAGTCTGTGAGGCTGAGTGGCCTACCCTGAAGAAAGAGTGAGACCCCTTGGGTGTCTGGCCCACTAAAGGGGTTTCTGCAACAGATTTCAAAAACTGGAGTGTAGCACAGACCTTGTAGATCTGTGACATCCTTCACACCACCACTTGGGTGCTTATGCAGAATAAGAGCACAAGTGGTCACCCCCTGAATTTAATGGCAGGTGATTTTAACAGAAATAGTTGCTGGATGTAACTGGCCTGTAGGACTCTTGCCTGAAGGAGCCAGAGAGTCGGATACAGTTGCTGGATTTTAGAAGGGACATTAGAGTTTGACTGATAGTAATGTTTGTAGTTACTTGTGTGAAGATGGGATAATCTCATGCTTCAGGGTGTGAGTTGGTCACCACAGATATCAGCAAGGAGTTATTCCCCATCCACACCATAACAAAAATAGCCAAGTGCATTCTGGCATTGGCCACTGCTGGAAGCAGGACACCAGACTGCTTGAAAGTAAGGTGTGAAAGCCCCCTGTAATAGCAGTGCCACAGAGAAGCCTGAAATCCTCCTGATCTATCAGAGCTCCATTGGTGAAATCTTCTCTGCTGATACTGTGCAAAGCTCTGAAATAGGTATCTATATTTGCACAGTAATGCCCTGCTGACTTCTTTGGATGACAGACTAAGGAGTCAAGGATTGGCTAATGTGAGTTCTTGGTTAGGCTGTGTCACAGTACACCTCTGAAAATAGCTGTCAAGGTTCCTTCCCCACTCTGAACTCTAGGGTACAGATGTGGGGACCTGCATGAAAACCTCCGAAGCTTACTTTTACCAGCTTAGGTTAAAACTTCCCCAAGGTACAAACTATTTTACCTTTTGCCCTTGGACTTTATCGCTGCCACCACCAAACGTCTAACAGGTATATAATTGGGAAAGAGCCCGTTTGGAAACGTCTTTCCCCCCAAAATCCTCCCAAACCTTACACCCCCTTTCCTGGGGAAGGTTTGATAAAAATCCTCCCCAATTTGCATAGGTGAACACAGACCCAAGCCCTTGGATCTTAAGAACAATGAAAAAGCATTCAGATTCTTAGAAGAAGAATTTTAAGAAGAAAAAGTAAAAGAATCACCTCTGTAAAATCAGGATGGTAAATACCTTACAGGGTAATCAGATTCAAAACATAGAGAATCCCTCTAGGCAAAGCCTTAAGTTACAAAAAGACACAAAAACTGGAATCTACATCCCATTCAGTACAGCTTATTTTCTCAGCCATTTAAAGAAATCAGAATCTAACGCATCTCTAGCTAGATTACTTACTAAGTTCTAAGACTCCATTCCTGTTCTGTCCCTGGCAAAAGCATCACACAGACAGAGAGAGCCTTTGTTTCTCCCCCCCTCCGGCTTTTGAAAGTATCTTGTCTCCTCATTGGTCATTTTGGTCAGGTGCCAGCGAGGTTATCCTAGATTCTTAACCATTTACAGGTGAAAGGGTTTTTCCTCTGGCTAGGAAGGATTTTAAAGGTGTTTACCCTTCCCTTTATATTTATGACACGCCCCCCAAATCACAGATAGGGTGAAACGCTGGCTGTGATTTCTTCCTGGAACTCTGGGAGAAAACAGAGTTAATAAGACATATGCACCTCTAAATATACTACCAAGTATATAAAGACTAACAATAGCATGGAGGTATTTTTTTGCCAGTAATTTCATGTGAGTTTTAAAAATCATTGTCCAGATGCTGAAATTCTACCGTATCAAAGGGGAGATTATGGGGTATTGTATCAATGACTCATGTGCAAGAGGAGGATTATAAACTCCAGAAAGTCCTAACAAAACTAGATATTTTGACGATACAGTGGTAGTTGAAGCTCCAGTCAGTTGGGTAACGTGCATTGGGAGGAGTAGCTTAAACTGTTCATCCACAGAGATGGGTTTGGAAATAAGTATATCTGCAGAGGTGGCCATGGTGCGGTGATGCAGTTTGCTTAGGTTAAATTCACCCCTGTGCGCAGGGCCAATTCAAGGCATGCGAGCCACCTAAAAAATCCTGCTTAAGCCCAACTTTGCGAAGAGGTGAATCTCACCCACACTGCATGATGAAGATAGAACAGGAAATGTTCACCTGTATTAAAAAGGGACAAAGAAGAATATGAAAAGTATTCTAATGTCTGTTCTGCAAATCCATGGGTTGGCCTCGCCTTGGGAGCAGCCTTCAGTTTCGGGTCTCTCATCTCAAAAAAAGACTCAAGAAATACAGCAAAGATCGAGAAGGCACCCAGGAGGTAGGAGAGCTCCATCGGAGGAGGGTTGAAAAGGCCTACGACTATTTTTAGATCTGGAATTGTGAAAAGTGAGACCAGAGATGAGAAAGCATAGAAAGTCATGGGCAGATAGTATAGTAATGGCCAGCTGGGCTTTCAATTTATTCCATTTCATAAATAGTATTCTTGTCAGCAAGTTAAGGAAGTATGGGCTGGATGAATGCACTACAAGGTGGGTAGAAAGCTGGCTAGATTGTCGGGCTCAACGGGTAGTGATCAATGGCTCCATGTCTAGTTGGCAGCCGGTATCAAGTGGAGTGCCCCAAGGGTCGGTCCTGGGGCCGGTTTTATTCAATATCTTCATAAATGATCTGGAGGATGGTGTGGATTGCACTCTCAGCAAATTTGCGGATGATACTAAACTGGGAGGAGTGGTAGATACGCTGGAGGGGAGGGATAGGATACAGAAGGACCTAGACCAATTGGAAGATTGGGCCAAAAGGAATCTGATGAGGTTCAATAAGGATAAGTGCAGGGTCCTGCACTTAGGACGGAAGAACCCAATGCACAGCTACAGACTAGGGACCGAATGGCTAGGCAGCAGTTCTGTGGAAAAGGACCTAGGGGTGACAGTGGACGAGAAGCTGGATATGAGTCAACAGTGTGCCCTTGTTGCCAAGAAGGCCAATGGCATTTTGGGATGTATAAGTAGGGGCATAGCGAGCAGATCGAGGGACGTGATCGTTCCCCTCTATTCGACATTGGTGAGGCCTCATCTGGAGTACTGTGTCCAGTTTTGGGCCCCACACTTCAAGAAGGATGTGGATAAATTGGAGAGAGTCCAGTGAAGGGCAACAAAAATGATTAGGGGACTGGAACACATGAGTTATGAGGAGAGGCTGAGGGAGCTGGGATTGTTTAGTCTGCAGAAGAGAAGAATGAGGGGGGATTTGATAGCTGCTTTCAACTACCTGAAAGGGGGTTCCAAAGAGGATGGCTCTAGACTGTTCTCAATGGTAGCAGATGACAGAACGAGGAGTAATGGTCTCAAGTTGCAGTGGGGGAGGTTTAGATTGGATATTAGGAAAAACTTTTTCACTAAGAGGGTGGTGAAACACTGGAATGCGTTACCTAGGGAGGTGGTAGAATCTCCTTCCTTAGAGGTTTTTAAGGTCAGGCTTGACAAAGCCCTGGCTGGGATGATTTAACTGGGAATTGGTCCTGCTTTGAGCAGGGGGTTGGACTAGATGACCTTCTCGGGTCCCTTCCAACCCTGATATTCTATGATTCTATGAGGGGCACAGAGGGGCACTCAGTCAAATAGAGGCAAGAACTGTAAAACTGATCAAAGGAAATATTTTTTAAAATAACGTATAATTAATTTGTCAAACTTGCTGCCAAAGGCTATACTTGAGACAAAGATCTCTGTAAAATTCAAGTTTCAGAGTAGCAGCTGTGTTAGTCTGATGTAGTGAGCTGTAGCTCACGAAAGCTTATGCTCAAATAAATTTGTTAGTCTCTAAGGTGCCACAAGTACTCCTTTTCTTTTTGTAAGATTCAAGGAAGGTGTTGAACACTCCCCCGCCCTTATTAATGGCGATCAGAATTTTGTGTGCCCTCCCTTTCCCCCTTCCAGTCTTGTTGGTGCTCTAGGGGTGATGTGAAGGGTGGGGGTGAGGTGGGAGGGTTCTGTGTGTGTTTCTTTTCCAGCATTTGTTTTGGCAGCTGCTACCTGGCCAGGGCTGTGACTTTTGACCAAGATACTGACTGATATGCATCAGGAAGAATAAAGCCATAGTAGAGGGCTGTGAACTTTGGGGATATGTGGTCAGGAGTCTCTGTGCCCCAGGCTTAGGGAATAAACTTACCTCCAGCTGGGAGAAGGAAGAAGTTTCCCCTTGTGGTTTGAGCTGCATAGTTAGATGCCTAATAAGGCTTCTCTGCCTTCCTCTGAAGCAGGTGGGCCATTGTGAGACAGGATGTTGGATGGGGTGGCCTAGTGATCTGAGGCTGAGCCCCTACTGCAGTTCTTGAGTTCCTGGAGCATAGGACATCCTCAGCCTCTGCTGTTGGTTTTCTAGGGTATGCTTTCCTGATTGTTGGTAATCCATGTGCATTGCCTTCACCCCGCCGCTGAAGGGAGTGCTAATTACAAAGGTTAGTATGGTACATTATGAGGACCCACACGAACACATCAGCTAGAGGGAGAGCAGATGTGCCAAGATAGGAGCAGCTGTTTTGAATTGCTGGAGGGGAAGAGGGAAAGACTGGCAACTCTCTTCAGTGAGGCTCTTTTGCAGCTACCGCTGCCATTGTCATCTGAGCCATGGATGTAATTACGGTGTGCGTGGGGGAAGACGGAACCTGCCCCTATTTTCCCAGGAAGCAGAGGTCACAGTGTCTCAGCCCTCCCCTCAGCCAGCATTTGGTCCAAAGTTATTCCACTGATCTGAGAACAAGCTTTCCCCTCAGCCACCTGAACCTGACCAAGAGCATGTGGCAAAAGGCCCCTGGGGCCTGACTGGAAATAGGTCGGTGTAGGTAGGGTAATAAGTTTCAGAGTAGCAGCTGTGTTAGTCTGTATCCGCAAAAAGAACAGGAGTACTTGTGGCACCTTAAAGACTAACAAATTTATTAGAGCATAAGCTTTCGTGGGCTACAGCCCACTTCATCAGATGCATAGAACAGAACATATAGTAAGATATATACATACAGATAAGTTGGAAGTTACCATACAAACTGTGAGAGGCTAAAAGAAAAGGAGTACTTGTGGCACCTTAGAGACTAACCAATTTATTTGAGCATGAGCTTTCGTGAGTTACAGCTCACTTCATCGGATGCATACCGTGGAAACTGCAGCAGACTTTATATACACACAGAGATCATAAAACAATACCTCCTCCCACCCCACTGTCCTGCTGGTAATAGCTTATCTAAAGTGATCATCAAGTTGGGCCATTTCCAGCACAAATCTAGGTTTTCTCACCCTCCACCCCCCCACACACAAACTCACTCTCCTGCTGGTAATAGCCCATCCAAAGTGACACAATGTGCATGATAATCAAGGTGGGCCATTTCCTGCACAAATCCAGGTTCTCTCACCGCCATACTCCCCTCCAAAAAAACACACACACAAACTCACTATCCTGCTGGTAATAGCTCATCCAAAGTGACCACTCTCCCTACAATGTGCATGATAATCAAGGTGGGCCATTTCCAGCACAAATCCAGGTTTTCTCACCCCCCCACCCCCATACACACACAAACTCACTCTCCTGCTGGCAATAGCTCATCCAAACTGACCACTCTCCAAGTTTAAATCCAAGTTTAACTAGAACGTCCGGGGGGGTGGGGTTAGGAAAAAACAAGGGGAAACAGGCTACCTTGCATAATGACTTAGCCACTCCCAGTCTCTATTTAAGCCTAAATTAATAGTATCCAATTTGCAAATGAATTCCAATTCAGCAGTTTCTCGCTGGAGGGGTTTTAGTTGGGGGCTGAAGGTGACGGCATTCATAAACCAGTCGGAGAACACTTCAATCTCTCTGGTCACGCAATCACAGACATGAAGGTCGCTATCTTAAAACAAAAAAACTTCAAATCCAGACTCCAGCGAGAAACTGGATCTATTCAAACCCAAGTTAATGGTATCTAGTTTGCATATTAATTCAGGCTCAGCAGTTTCTTGTTGGAGTCTGTTTTTTAAGCTTTTCTGTTGCAAAATTACCACCCTTAAATCTTTTACTGAGTGGCTAGAAAGGTTGAAGTGTTCTCCTAACAGTTTTTGAATTTTATGATTCCTGATGTCAGATTTGTGTCCATTTATTCTTTTGCATAGAGACTGTCCGGTTTGGCCAATGTACATGGCAGAGGGGCATTGCTGGCACATGATGGCATAGATCACATTGGTAGATGTGAAGGTGAATGAGCCCCTGATGGCACGGCTAATGTGATTAGGTCCTATGATGGTGTCACTTGAATAAATATGTGGACAGAGTTGGCATCGGGTTTTGCTGCAAGGATAGGTTCCTGGGTTAGTGTTTTTGTTGTGTTGTGTGTGGTTGTGTGTATTTGCTTCAGGTTGTGGGGCTGTCTGTAAGCGAGGACTGGTCTGTCTCCCAAGATCTGTGAGAGTGAGGAATCATTTTTCAGGATAGGTTGTAAATCTTTGATGATGTGCTGGAAAGGTTTTAGTTGGGGGCTGAAGGTGACAGCTAGTGGCATTCTGTTGTTTTCTTTGTTGGGCCTGTCCTGTAGTAGGTGACTTCTGGGTACTCTTCTGGCTCTGTCAATCTGTTTCTTCACTTCCGCAGGTGGGTATTGTAGTTGTAAGAATGCTTGATAGAGATCTTGTAGGTGTTTGTCTCTGTCTGAGGGATTGGAGCAAATGCGGTTGTATCGTAGAGCTTAGCTGTAGACAATGGATCGTGTGGTGTGTCCTGGATGGAAGCTGGAGACATGTACGTAAGTATAGTGGTCAGTAGGTTTCTGGTATAGGGTGGTGTTTATGTGACCATCGCTTATTAGCACCGTAGTGTCCAGGAAATGGACCGCTCGTGTGGATTGGTCCAGGCTGAGGTTGATGGTGGGATGGAAATTGTTGAAATCATGGTAGAATTCCTCAAGGGCTTCTTTTCCATGGGTCCAGATGATGATGATGTCATCAAGGTAGCGCAAGTAGAGTAGGGGTGTTAGAGGACAAGAGCTAAAGAAGCGTTGTTCTAAGTCAGCCATAAAAATGTTGGCATCCTGTGGGGCCACGCGGGTACCCATAGCAATGCCGCTGACTTGAAGGTATATATTGTCCCCAAATGTGAAATAGTTATGGGTGAGGACAAAGTCACAAAGTTCAGCCACCAGGTTTGCCGTGACATTATCGGGGATACTGTTCCTGATAGCTTGTAGTCCATCTTTGTGTGGAATGTTTCTATAGAAGCCCTCTATACCTGGCTGATAATAGCTCATCTTAACTAATTAGCCTTTCACAGTTTGTATGGTAACTTCCAACTTATCTCTGTGTGTGTGTATATAATATATATATAATCTTACTATATGTTCCATTCTATGCATCCGATGAAGTGGGCTGTAGCCTACAAAAGCTTGTGCTCTAATAAATTTGTTAGTCTCTAAGGTGCCACAAGTATTCCTGTTCTTTTTGGGGTTATAAGGGCATTCCCTCCCCCTCCAAGTCACGGCTGTTCTAAATGAACCATGCAGGAATGTATGTCATGTAGCCTGTTTTCTGTGGTGGTGATTTCATTCCTCATGTTTAGTTCCTGCTCCTTTCTATTTTCTGTGCTGACTTTAATCTCTGCTTACTTTACTGACTCACACATTTTTCAGAGCATCATCTTTGTCTTCATGCACAGTTCTTTTTCCTCTCCGTCGATGATCTGCTGTGTGTATATGTCGACCGTTCCACCTACTTGTCCATAGCTTCACTGGTTTGTGTGGTTGGCGGAATGAAACTGACTAGAACTTACTGATTCTGAATGATAGTTTGCGTGGGCTAGTTCAGGACCAGTCGTAATGGACCTCAGCCTGGGCGGTCTGGAGGAGCATGGCTGTTTTTGGGAAAGTAGTTTTCCATAGTCTTGAAAGAAGGTGTCAGATTACATGTATGATCTCCAATGCTCAGGAAAACTTGGGCAACCTATATCTAATCCACACCCCTGGTAACATAACATCTCTGAAGGGGTTGCTGGTAGAGGGGATTGAACCCAGCACCTCTGGATCGAAAATCTTGGGCCTCTACTACTTGAGTTAAAAGACCCACTTCAGTTAGCCAAGGCTGTACCTTCTGTATGTGTCCTAGCTACCATGAGAGGGTGGAAGAGCAGCACACTGAGTGGGTGTGGGTTACACTCCCACCCCACCCCGGCTGGGGAAAAACAGCCTGCTCAAATCCCCCTACTGGCCACCACCACCACCATCATGCACCTGCAGCTGTTAGTGGCGGCAGCAAGTATGGCACCTACGACCTCTGGATCTAAAACCATGAGCATTGACTAAAGGATCCACCTCTGTTAGCTCACAGTCAGTAGCCTCTGTGTGTGGCCCAGCCACTAGAGGGAGATGGAGCACTGCACGAGGAAGTGTGTTACCTATCCAGCACCTGCTCTTTGAACAAAAAGATCCATGGTCACCAGTGAGTTTCCTTGAATTCTCTGCAGATCGCATCCTATACTGTGAAACGGAGCAGTGCAGGGCATCTGTGTATGGAGGGAGTACAGCCAGTAACTTGGTTAGCAGCAAGGGGTGGGTGGGTGGATGTAAGTTGCCACTACTGAGATTTAGACAAGTCGTCACACAGTGCACACGCCTAGAGGGATGTGTGCTGTGTGTCAGGCTAATGCATTAGTATAAAATTGCATTATGTGTATAGCACCATTCCAAACAATGCTAATAGTCTGACAAAACAGCAAACCCCCAGAGATTCACGCCTCCACGCTGCAGTATCTGTAATATGTGACACCATCATGTCCCCAAGGCTCTCATACTAACCATCCCCTGCTGGGTGCATTTCGGACATTGCCTCTACCTAGGCTTTCTAGACATGCTTTGTAGACTTTTTTGAGGGGGAGGAGGTGATTTAAAAAATTATTAATGGGGCAAATGGCATGAAAATGAACCTCCCTCTGAAATCTAGTGGTGCTGCTAGAATAACTCTTGGATTCCCCTCTTTGGATGTATGGACTCAGGCCCAGGGCATTGGTGTGCTGTGACCTCTCATGTTGGTCAGTCACTTTTTGTACCTCCAGCAGTGCCTCACCATTATCATTTGTCAAAAGTATCCCAGGAGTAGGGATGCCTGACGCTGCCCGGTTCTTTCTCTTTCATTGCCCCTGTTACACACCACGGTGGCCTGACAGATTCTGCGGACTCTCCCACAGCCTTCCCAGAGCTGATGTATTTTTATTTTATGATTTGCCCTTGTTTTTGCCATTTGACCTTTAGATCTCCTCTTGACCCTCCGTCATACAGTTTGCCTGCCCAGCTGTATGATTAATTCTATTAGCATTGTGAATGGGGGAGAGATACTTTTTTGCTTTTCCTTGAGAAACTCTTTTGGCCTCAGTAAACTAGCATATTGCCATTTAATTGTAATGGGTTATTTTCTGTTGTGGTTTTGGTTCCTGGTTTGACTCTCGCATAAGAGATTTTAAGCACCCTCCATGCAGAGAAGTGATACGGATTTTAATTTCTAAACCTTTTTCCCTTTCACAGTGTTTTCTAACTTATTTCCTCACGTTTTCAAATTCCTTCTCCTTGAAGTTTCCTTTCATCATATAAGCCATATTCGGGTTACCACCATGAGCTATGAATGCTTACACAACCCCACTGTGTGTCCTTTCCAGGCCTTTAGAATCCTTTGCTATGTACCCTGCCATCAGTGGTTTGAGCTTCTTCACAATAGTATTTGCATTGTTGATGTGATCTCATGAGAGATCCCTTAGCCAGCCGTTCATCTGATGCACTGGCCACTCCTTTGAGCTCCTGGAAATGAAAGAGTGGGTGAGGAATAAATCAGTAGCCCACATCTGAGCAGGCTGGGATATGAATTCAGATTTTCTCTCTGATGTACTCTGTGGGGCTCCCCAAAGGGGACTAAATCGTAACATCTGAGTTAAGGTGTCATGGAATCCCCGGGCAATGCTCTGGAACTGCTCCCCATGAAGCCAGGCAGGACTCTGGGGAAGTCTCCTTTCTGTGAGCAGCCTGTCTTCAGGACACACAGCTCTCACAGCTTCCACCTTCCTGGGCCAGACCTCGGAGCATTCAGCATCCTCTGCCCCTCTGTGCGCTTCCCACCGCGAGTCCACCCAGGTGGGCTCCTGGGGAAGCCAGATGGTCCTGCCCCCAGCTTTGCAGTCAGACGTGACTCTTAGCCAGCCAATAAAACAGAGGTTTATTAGACGACAGGAACATGGTCTAAACCAGAGCTTGTAGGTGCAGAAAACAGGACCCCTCAGCTGTGTCCATTTTGGGGGGCAATGAGCCAGACAACCACATCTGCACTTCACTCCTCGTCCCCAGCCAGCCCCCAGCTGAAACTCCCTCCAGCCCCTCCTCCTCTGGGCTTTGTCCCTTTCCCAGGCCAGGAGGCCTTTGTTCTCCAACCCTTTAGCTCTCACCTTGCAGGGGGGAACGGCCCAGGACATCAGTTGCCAGGAAACAGGGTGTTGGCCTTCTCTGTGTCCAGACCCCTGCACACACCTGCTCTCTAGGGCTCTGCAACGATCATACACTCTTATCCCACCACCTAGATACTTAAGAACTGCCATGGGGAAACTGAGGCACCCCCACAATATTCAGAGGAAACATTAAGAACTTTGACGAAGTCTCGCTTCGTCACATAAGGATTCTGTGAGCCTGGCTTTGATTTTTGTGTTGGGGAGTGCATGGGAGAAAGAACCACCTGTAGAAACAGGCTGTCTCATCTGTTTGTGTTCATATCCCATTGGCAGGGACATTCCCATCAGTGCTCCAATTATTGGGCGGAAAGTAGGGGCCCCTGAATGTCAAGTGGAGTGCTTTAAACGGTAATGAGCAGTAATGGGGCCATGCAACAGAAGTGAGGTGGCCCCTAGCAGTAGAAAGGGGCCCAGTCCCGCAACTCCTAGCTGTAATTTGAGCACTGGTTCCCATACATCCCTCCCATACTCATTTGGGCATAAAGATGACAAATCTTTCTTTAGGTCATCATTGTGGAAGGTCTATCATCAGCACCCCAGAGGGAGAGCAGAGTGCAGTTCAGAAGGCCAAGATGCACTTTACCTTCCTGCCTGTCTTATGGTCTTCACCAGGCTCCAGACACACGTGCACGCTGCCGGAGAGCCGCAGGGAAGCACTCATGCCAAGTAGCCTATCAGTGTATTGGGTAGAGTCTCAGTTCTGTACCTTCTCCTACATGAATGTGCTGACTCTGCATTGAGTGGAGAAATGCAGTGCTGGCAGATATCTCACTATGGCACATGCTGGTCTGATATCAGTCCAGGGCTGGTGGCAATATGCAGGGCCAGATTAACTCTTCTGTGGGCCTGGGGCGATTAGATTTTGTGGGAACCCTGAATACAAGTCTTTTTCCTAATTTAAAACAAATGGTCACAATTATGGCATTGAGGCATTAACGTTATACTAAACTTGCCTTTTAATTAACATAAAGCCGTTCTGTGGTTACGCTTCAGTCTTAAAATATGTAGAATATAGTTAAGTTAATTCAAAATAGCCTATTTCTTACCTTAGAACAGCTGTTATATTAGTTTCTTTCTGGGAGGGAGTTTGGGTGCAGGAGGGGGCTCCAGGCTGGGACAGAGTGTTGGGGTGCAGGAGACGGTGAGGGGTATGGGCTCTGGGAGGGAGTTTGGTGCAGGGGGTTGGGGTGCAGGAGGGGGTGCAGGGTCTGGGAGGGAGTTTGGGTGCAGGAGGGGATTCTGACCTGGGGCAGGGGGTTGGGATGTAGGAGTGCAAAGCGCAGGCGAAGCGCAGCGAAGTGCCAGTGGTGAAGCAGGACTCAGGCAGGCTGCCTGCATGCCATGGCCCCACACCGCTCCCGGAACTGGCCGGCTGCTGGCATGTCTCTACACGCCCCTGCGGGGGGACGGGGGGGGACCGTGTGTCTCCGTGCTCCGCCCATGCCTGCAAGCGCCGCCCCCATAGCTCCCATTGGCTGGTTCTTACCTTGGGGGGGGGGGCTTCTCAGAAGCGGCCACGTGTCCCTCAGCTCCTAGGCAGAGGCACAGCCAGGCATCTCTGCTCACAGCCCCCACCTGCCAGCACCGCCCCCACAGCACCCATTGGCTACAGTTCCCAGCCAATGGGAGCTGCGGAGTGGATGCTTGGGCACTGGGGCCCCCCAGCAGCTTGCGAAGCTGCCTTCCCCCCGCTCCCCCACCAGGGGCCGCAGAAATGTGCCCGCTGCCTGAGCCCCCTTAGCCCGGGGCCCCTAAAGCCCCTGTGTTAATCCAGCTCTGGCAATATGTGCCGTGGCCTTTGCAGCAACCCAGCTGCTGCTCTGAGGGGCATCTCATGACTGACACTGGTCTCTGCTAGGTTCCTATCCCGGTCAGTACAAGTTTCCCTGCCCTCTTCTCCTGAATCCTTGTGTGCATTAGAGAAAGCTACAGACCTACCTGTCAGCTCTGCTTTTCACTTTTGTGAAATCTTTTTGTTTTGAAAAATTAGATTAAAGATAATCATCCCACATAATTTAGGTTTAAAAAGTGGGGGGGAATGTATATCCACCCTTCACCAATTGGAACCTGCATGTTGTGGGCATGCTGGAGATTTTTGTTCTTGTTCAGAATTATTTAGGCAAGTTCTCTTTTTGTGCCTTTCACTTATATTTTTTTGTTAAGGTGCCTAAAGACTTGAGCATGGGAACCCATAAGTAAGGCTGCAGTTTGTCACAGAAGTCACAGATTCCTTTACTTTCTGGGACCTCCAAGACTTCTGCAGTGGCCGATGCGGCTGGCTCTGGGACCACCTGAGCAACTCAGGTGGCCCCTGGGCCAGTCATACCGACTGCTGCTGGGGCAGTCTCGGGCCACCGCACCCCCCACCCCTCCCCAGCAGCAGCAGGAGTTTGGGTGTGGGAGGGGGATCCAGGCTGAGGCAGGGGGATGGGGTGAGGGCTCTAGGTGGTACTTACCTTGGGGGGGGCTTCCTAGAAGCAGCCATGTGTCCCTCGACTCTGAGGCGGAGGCACAGCCAGACAGCTCTGTGCACAGCTCCCACCTGCAGGGACCTCCCCTCCAGCTCCCATTGGCCACGGTTCCCAGCCAATGGGAGTTGTGGAGAGGGCACTCAGGATGGGGGAAGTGTGCGGAGCCTCCTAGCCCCGCCTCTCCCTATGAGCCGAGGGACACGTGGTCACTTCCAGGGAGCCACACAGAGCTGGGTAGGGAGCCTGCCAGCCTCGCCAACCTTCCCCCCCCCCGCCACTCCCCCAGCAGCAGCGGGGTCCCGGGCTGTGCGTCAACCTCCCCATCCAGCAACAGCAGGGGATCTGGGCCACCCCCTCCCAGAGCATATGTGGCTTCCCCGGGCGGCCCCCTGCCCCAAAGCACACAAGTTTTAGTCAAGGGTATATAGTACAAGTCATGGACAGGTCACGGCCGTGAATTTTTGTTTACTGCCCATGTCCTGTCCATGACTTTTACTAAAAATACCCATGACTAAAACGCAGCCTTACCCATAAGATAAACGTATCAACAACGTTGTGATCCTAGTTAGTTGCTGTGCTGCATGCCATGGCCTCCTGAACTTTCACAGCAACAGCAGGGCCAGAACTTGGATCTTCTTAGTCCTAAAGCATAGAACCAATTAAGCTAAAGAAGAATCTATTAGCTGAATGGGACATATGGTACAAAGTTGAGAAGTTCTCATACTATCCAGTAGAGGGCAGTGATACACATACAGTAGAACTAGAGACATTTATATTAATATTATGTAGACTACATAGGGTAAGTCTGCACTTCGATCTGAAGGAGTCATTCCCAGTGTGAGCACTGAGCTAATGTGCTAAAAGAAGAATGTAGCTATGGCGACGCAAACAGCAGGAGGGGCTAGCCACCTCGAGTACACACCTGGCATGCTGGACAGGTACTCAGGGAGCTAGTCCCTGCTCGCACCGCAGCACTTACGCTCAATTTTTAGTGTGCTAGCTCGGTCAGAGCTAACTCTGAAACATCATCTTGCAGCTTGACGTTCTGCTGTCCCCAGAGACGTTAGTTACGAAGCCAAGGAGGGCATTAAGGCCGGAGGACTAGCTGTTGCTACTTCATGTACAAACTGGGAGACCAGAAACCACCAAGGCTGATGTCCTTCATACTCTGGTTTTAAGTTTTGTCTACTGAATGGATTTCCCATATTTTTATATCCTATCTGCCAGCCGTCAGTGGTGGGGGATTCCCCCATTCTGTGGCTGTCATCATGCAGGCTGCAGTGAGAAGGAACTTTAAAAGTGGAGACCTGTATGAATTTACCTCTAAAACCCGTGATCACCTCATAACGTAAAAGGTTGTCTTCTGTACTTCCTGTGCACATGCTTGGACCAATTCCCAGCAGATTTTTGATGACAAAAGCACTCTGTGGGGTGCTTACTCTAAAACAGTAACCTACATAAAGTAAAGCAAAGCAACTGAATGCATCACAGTGTGCCTATTTTCGACGTGTCCGACTCAAGGAATATTTCCAAAATACCTCTGAACAACATACTAATCCACAGAGGCCTCCCTACCAACATTACAAAAAGAAGGATTCTAGCTGGACTCCTCCTGAAGGTCGAAACAGCAAACTGGACTTCTACATAGACTGCTTCCGCCGACGTGCACGGGCTGAAATTGTGGAAAAGCAGCATCACTTGCCCCATAACCTCAGCCGTGCAGAACACAATGCCATCCACAGCCTCAGAAACAACTCTGACATCATAATCAAAAAGGCTGACAAAGGAGGTGCTGTCGTCATCATGAATAGGTCAGAATATGAACAAGAGGCTGCTCGGCAGCTCTCCAACACCACTTTCTACAAGCCATTACCCTATGATCCCACTGAGAGTTACCAAAAGCAACTACAGCATTTGCTCAAGAAACTTCCTGAAAAAGCACAAGATCAAATCCGCACAGGCACACCCCTGGAACCCCGACCTGGGGTATTCTATCTGCTACCCAAGATCCATAAACCTGAAAATCCTGGGCGCCCCATCATCTCAGGCATTGGCACCCTGACAGCAGGATTGTCTGGCTATGTAGACTCCCTCCTCAGGCCCTACGCTACCAGCACCCCCAGCTACCTTCGAGACACCACTGACTTCCTGAGGAAACTACAATCCATCAGTGATCTTCCTGATAACACCCTCTTGGCCACTATGGATGTAGAAGCCCTCTACACCAACATTCCACACAAAGATAGACTACAAGCCATCAGGAACACTATCCCCGATAATGTCACGGCTAACCTGGTGGCTGAACTTTGTGACTTTGTCCTTACCCATAACTATTTTACATTTGGGGACAATGTATACCTTCAGATCAGTGGCACTGCTATGGGTACCCGCATGGCCCCACAGTATGCCAACATTTTTATGGCTGACTTAGAACAACACTTCCTCAGCTCTCATCCCCTAATGCCCCTACTCTACTTGCGCTATACTGATGACATCTTCATCATCTGGACCCATGGAAAAGAAGCCCTTGAGGAATTCCACCATGGTTTCAACAATTTCCATCCCACCATCAACCTCAGCCTGGTCCAGTCCACACAAGAGATCCACTTCCTGGACACTACAGTGCTAATAAACAATGGTCACGTAAACACCACCCTATACCGGAAACCTACTGACCGCTATTCCTACCTACATGCCTCCAGCTTTCACCCTGATCACACCACACGATCCATTGTCTACAGCCAAGCTCTGCAATACAACCGCATTTGCTCCAACCCCTCAGACAGAGACAAACACCTACAAGATCTCTATCAAGCATTCTTACAACTACAATACCCACCTGCGGAAGTGAAGAAACAGATTGATAGAGCCAGAAGAGTTCCCAGAAGTCACCTACTACAGGACAGGCCTAACAAAGAAAATAACAGAACGCCACTAGCCGTCACCTTCAGCCCCCAACTAAAACCCCTCCAACGCATTATTAAGGATCTACAACCTATCCTGAAGGATGACCCATCACTCTCACAAATCTTGGGAGACAGGCCAGTCCTTGCCTACAGACAGCCCCCCAACCTGAAGCAAATACTCACCAACAACCACATACCACACAACAGAACCACTAACCCAGGAACTTATCCTTGCAACAAAGCCCGTTGCCAATTGTGCCCACATATCTATTCAGGGGACACCATCAAAGGGCCTAATAACGTCAGCCACACTATCAGAGGCTCGTTCACCTGCACATCCACCAATGTGATATATGCCATCATGTGCCAGCAATGCCCCTCTGCCATGTACATTGGTCAAACTGGACAGTCTCTACGTAAAAGAATAAATGGACACAAATCAGATGTCAAGAATTATAACATTCATAAACCAGTCGGAGAACACTTCAATCTCTCTGGTCACGCAATCACAGACATGAAGGTCGCTATCTTACAACAAAAAAACTTCAAATCCAGACTCCAGCGAGAAACTGCTGAATTGGAATTCATTTGCAAATTGGATACTATTAATTTAGGCTTAAATAGAGACTGGGAGTGGCTAAGTCATTATGCAAGGTAGCCTATTTCCCCTTGTTTTTTTCTACCCCCCGCCCCCCGACGTTCTGGTTAAACTTGGATTTATGCTGGAAATGGCCCATCTTGATTATCCTGCACATTGTAAGGAGAGTGGTCAGTTTGGATGAGCTATTGCCAGCAGGAGAGTGAGTTTGTGTGGGGGGGAGGGGTGAGAAAACCTGGATTTGAGCTGGAAATGGCCCACCTTGATTATCATGCACATTGTAGGGAGAGTGGTCGCTTTGGATAAGCTGTTACCAGCAGGAGAGTGAGTTTGTGTGTGTGGTTTTTGGAGGGGGTGGGGGGGTGAGAAAACCTGGATTTGTGCTGGAAATGGCCCACCTTGATTATCATACACATTTTAAAGAGAAAGAAGGGGAGTACTTGTGGCACCTTGGAGACTGACCAGTTTATTTGAGTATGAGCTTTCGTGAGCTACAGCTCACTTCATCGGATGAGGTGAGCTGTGGCTCATGAGGGCTCATGCTCAGATGGATTGGTTGGTCTCTGGGGTGCCACAAGTACTCCTTGTCTTTTTGCGAATACAGACTAACACGGCTGTTACTCTGAAGAGTGTGCCTGGGGTTATGTGAAATTTCAAATGGCTAAGGAATCTGAAAAAAGAAAAGGAGGACTTGTGGCACCTTAGAGACTAACCAATTTATTAGAGCATAAGCTTTCGTGAGCTACAGCTCACTGTTTTCAGCTACAGTATACACAAGTTTTAGATCTAGAGTAAAATGGGTGGGATGCTTTACTGCAGTGGTTCTCAACCAGGCGTACTTATACCCCTGGGGGTATGCAGAGGTCTTACTGGGGTACATCAACACATCTAGATATTTTGCCTAATTTTACAACAGGCTACATAAAAAGCACTAGTGACAATGACTTGTTTATACTGCTCTATCTACTGTACACTGAAATGTAAATACAATATTTGTATTCCAATCGATTTATTTCATAATTATGTGGTAAAAATGAGAAAGTAAGCAATTTGTCAGTAACAGTGCTATCACATTCTTGTATTTTTATGTCTGATTTTGTAAGCAAGTATTTTTTAAGTGAGGTGAAACTTGGGGTACACAAGAAAAATCAGACTCCTGAAAGGGGTAGAGTAACCTGGAAAGGTTCAGAGCCACTGCTTTACTGGTTGGAAATCACTCATCTAAGAAGCTTCAGAGAGAAGTGTGTGGCTAAAACTGCTTATACTTTTTAAGCCAAAATTGCCAACTGCCAGCTGGTGCGGGTGCCTGCTTAGCTTTATGCGGGCCCCCGCCCCGGACTATGAGTCATTATTCATAGTCCATCAAGTAAACCGTTCATCTTGGTCCCTCTCATGATCAACAAGGCTCAGATGGCAGGCACAGATAGTGCCACGCTCTTGGCAGGTCCAGTCAGGGGTGACTTCCTTGTCATTGCTGTATCCCCTTTGTCCCTGGCTTGTTGGATGCAGATTGTGTTGCCCGGAGTGGTGACATGTATGCATTTTTAGGCTGCAGGGAGAGGCAATCTAAACTATGGGTGCAGTGCAATGATTTTGCAGAGCTGCCTTTTGCAATCTAGCTGGGTATTTGTGCCAGCAAAAGTGGAAGAAAAATTACTGCCTTTGGTGGTAGTGTGCTACTGCAACCCAATTATCTCAGGTAGTCGTAATGAGTATTTAATTCTCATTTAAAAAAAGTAAAGGAGGACGTGTGGCACCTTAGAGACTAACCAATTTATTTGAGCATAAGCTTTCCTGAGCTACAGCTCACTTCGTATCCGATGAAGTGAGCTGTAGCTCACGAAAGCTTATGCTCAAATAAATTTATTAGTCTCTAAAGGTGCCACAAGTCCTCCTTTTCTTTTTGCGAATACAGACTAACACGGCTGCTACTCTGAAACCTGTAATTTTCATTTAGTGTTCCTGCCAAAATGTGTACTTCAAAGGACAGATCCAAGTAAAGCCACATACTCATGGGCTGGTTGCAGACTGCAGAGGAGTATGGAATCCTCTGTTACTGTCCTGCCTGGATTATGGAATGAGTTAAAACTAGGGGCTCTACTCCTCGAACTAAGGTTCTGTCTACATTAGAAGTACAACATTCTTTTTGTAGCCAAGTTGTGACCTGCTAGTCAAACATGATCGAGTTATCTACATGCAGGGTGCTTACTTCTCAGCCCAATTGTGTGCAGCTCAGTACCCATCCCACTTGCAGAACCATGTCAACACCAGGTCATTGTGGGAAAAACTGGACAGCTGTCCCATTATGTCTATGACTGACTTCACTGCCAAAAGAGGCGTGTGTTTCGAGGGAGATAACTAATGGGAGTTGGGTATCTTGCTGTAAAATCCAGGTGGAGACAAGGTATAGGAAGTTTTTTTCCTTGATGGGGCGAGGTCAGCTCTAGATGGGGGCATAGTGTTAACTCACAGTCTGACCAAATTCTCCTTCTCTAAAACCACTCCCTGCAAATGTTCTGTGCTGAGAGCTTCAGGTGGATTCCTGAAGGTCTGTAGGAACCTGTCAACATTTACTTACTAGGAACAGAAGACATTTCATTTGATGGGACGTGCTTCACCTTGAGCAACCATAATTCTTGTGTTTGAGCTGATGTTGAATGAGGGATTGGGGCCAGGAGAGAGGAAGATGTAGTTCTAGTATCTCTTCCAGAGCAACCGTCCCTTTAATTTTCCAGTTCATTTGCTGTGGGAGAGGAGAGGGCATTGTGCACCGTCTCAAGCAACTTTGCAGGCCTGTTCTGTGCCTTTTAGGGTGAAAAAGAGCTGTGAAGTACACTTCCAATATCCAGTTGCTGTTGAGCTGTTCTGTTTCGACACCCAGACTGAGTTGCCCTCTAACTGAACTGGAGGGATACAAAGGAGAGTTATATGCCCTGATTCTAGGGAACACAGCGCTCTTAGAGGTGTCGTCTTTCAAATGAGATGTAAAATTGAGAACCTGAATGCCTGAAGATCTCAGAACTGGGGGGATGAGGGACTACATGCTAAGTTGGGTGATTGCATTCTGCCTCCCTGGATTCTCTCTGCAGCGTGAGTGGGATATGGGATTCTTCACTGCCTTATTATTAACCATGCCACTTTCTCTGGAGCGTCTCATGAGCAGCAGGGAGTTTCGTGGAAGGGAGGAAGGTAGTGGCATTCTTCTTTTCCAGATGGGGTCATTGAGGACCACTGAGCTGAGTGATTTCCCATGGTCACACAGTAAGTGGCAGAGCTGGGAACAGAACTAAGATGTCCCGATTCTCAGCCCAGACTGAGAACCACAAGGGCCGTATTTTTCTTTCAACAAGACCATATTTCCTTCCTATTCCTGCACCTTCTTTTTCACCATAAGCAGCAACTGCGGGTGCAAAATGACTGCTCTGTTTCTTCTCCACCCCTCCACCTTCCCCAAAGCAGTGGCAGCATGTCAGTGGTGGGTTATATTTTCTCCCATCTACTTTCGGGCTATTTTTAGGGCATTTAAGGAAGCACAATAATAATCCTTTGTCCTTCTCTAATGCCTCCCAGCTGAGGATTTCAAAGCACTGTCTGAACACTAATTAAATCGCTCAGCCCCCCTCCCCCCCACTCAACCCTCGGCAGGTAAATATTTTCTCTATTTCTTTACTGCATTTTCTCTCCTCTGTTTGTTGCTCCTCAAGCCTGCTCCTGTGCGGGACGCACCTTCCCGTCAGAAATGTCGGGCGAGGACTGTGCAGCCACTCAATAGCAAACTGTGTTGAAAGTATTTAGGACTCTAGTAGCCAGCCCAATTGCCTCTTTGTTCCCGTGAAGATTGCTCCTGGGCTGAAGAGACCTTTGATTGTTGGCCGTCCCAACGAGAGGACATCCAGGCCACCTGCAAAAACCTAAGTGTGGGTTCCAGCATGTTCCGAGAATGCTCAGCCAGGGCATTGAGACTGGAGTGACTGTGTGGATCAGAGTAACAGCCGTGTTAGTCTGTATTCGCAAAAAGAAAAGGAGTATTTGTGGCACCTTAGAGACTAATCAATTTATTTGAGCATGAGCTTTCGTGAGCTACAGCTCACTTCATAGCTTATGCTCAAATAAATTGGTTAGTCTCTAAGGTGCCACAAGTACTCCTTTTCTTTTTGTGTGGATCAGCCTCCTAAGGGCTGCCCAGCCCCCTCATCATGCTGCTCCTCGCACTTTCTCCTCCCAGCACGTATGTTTTTTGGCTTAGAAGACTGAGCAATGAACACTCTTAGAAGGGAAGGTCTCGGTGGTATTTTATTTTGTAGAACCCCGTGTAGTTTTCCTGGAAAGACACTGCTAACCCTTGCAAGCCCCTGCCTGGGCAAGTGAGTATGTGGTAAGGAGAGAGCATCTGTGCAGAGGGAGACCAAATCCATCCCACTTTTTGGAGAGCCCTGCCTCCACTTCCTGAGTCTGATTGTCAGTAGCCCCCGTCCCCTCGCCACACACACATACCCGCTCACGCCCTCTCTCCCTCACCACTGGCTCTCTGAATAGCAGCTCCATCCTCCTGGCTTGGAGAGTGGAGCTCTTTTGTTATTCAAATCACACACTCCAGCGTGTGGCTGAGTGCAGCAGGCAGGCTCCAGCTACACAATTCTTTTTCTCCTCCTTCCGATATCTGATGAGCCACAGCGAGCAAGCAGCCAGATAATTTCTGTTTTCCTTGCCGAAGGGGCTGTGTCATCCCTGGGCGGTTTGGAGTGTGTGGGAGTTGGTGCTTTGTTGCCCCTCACCTCGCCTTTGCTTCCAGAGAAAGCTTCCAGCTCCATTCTGCCTCTTTTCTGGGCACTCCTCAGCCTGCAAGCTGGTCCTGCTTTCAGACCTTCCTCTCTGCATACTTTCTCTGCCCCAGCATTGCTGATTTGCAAGGTTGCCAGTATGGGCTTTTCAGAACCGTATTAACTGGCTGAGCCTCTGAGCATTCAGAGAAAGCGGGGAGGGGTGGGGGGGTAGGGGAAGCACAGCTCTGTATTCTTCTCGGATATTGTGATCTTCAAGCTTCGGGATTTCTGAGCCGGCCCTCTCCTCGAGGGGAGGGAGCCAGGAGCAGCCCTTGGCCATGGAGGTGGGCAAGATGGTAAGTGAACAGCTGCTCTTAATGCATGTTTTCCAGTTCCAGCATCCCTTTAGCCTGGCCTTGGTTTGCCCACTGAGCTCATTTTAATCCCCTTTCTCCACTTGGATCTGTCGGAGCACCTGCATCTCGAAGTGCTTTTCTCTTTAAGTCCAGTTTATTTTGTTGTCATCACTCCTCGCCCTGTCCATTTAGCCCCTCTTATGTGTGCTTGTGTTTGGGCAAACTCAGAAGACTGATATTGTGAGAGTGCAAGGGAAGGATGGGGTGGAGGGGGGGCAGTGTTGTGAAGGGAGATCTCAGGAGTTTGCCTACAAGTTATCCAAATACATCTCAGCCTCCAGTTCCATAGGTACTTAGTTTCTCAGGACCACATTCTGGGGGCTTTAATCAAGCAAAACTCTTTTCCAGTGGAGTCAGTGGGAGTTCTGCTAGATTAAAGACCCCAGAATTTGGCTCCACTGTTTTAATATGTGGGGAAAACAACATGCCCTTCTTTTTTTTTTTTTTTTTTTTTGAAGGGGCAATTGTTACAATACAAGCCTTGTGCTCTCTGCAGTTGGGAGTTATTTTGGGATTGATCCTCAGACAGAGTCTTATTATTGTGCTTGAGTTTCTGCCCCTCTGCTTGATTCAAGAGGAGTGTTGGGAATTGGGATTCACTCACATCCACCCATCTGAACTTGTTTTTCCCTGTTGCTCTGTCTTCTAAGTTAACACCATTCAGGTTGTGCCTTAGGGACTTGAGTCTCCATGTATGGTGCTGCTGTGAGTTCTTTATGCACATTTGGGCAAGGTTCAAACACATTCTGTGCTCTGCAGAGAGATCTTTGTGTACAACAGAAGAGGGGAGCTGATCCATGGTGCCTGCCTTTTGTTCGGAGCAAAGGCAAGTGCTGGATGTATATGTACTTTCCGCTCGAAAATAGCTTTGTGGGGTAATTACTAGGTGGTACATTTGGTTAATACACTAACCTTTCATAGTGCAAATAATGAATAATAATGATAATCTTTGCAAAGCAGGCTTTCATTTGCAGAGTGATGTGGTAGCTCTTAACTGGAATAGCAGGGGCCACCGTGGGTCAGGACACCAGTGCATTGGCAGAGCTGAGTGGGGGGAGGGAGCAAGCCAGCACAATTCATGTGTGCAGCCCTAATAACTATTCTTGATCTGTCTTTCAAGATCATAAAAATCCAAACAGAGAGCTCTGAAAAGGCACTGGGCACTTCTGGGGATCAGACCCATGCCTCTCACAGTCACCCAGCACGAGCCTTCCGCAGAGTTATTGGCACCTATCAGCTGCCAGGCATTAGGTTGAATAGTTCTTGGTACCTTTAATTAGACAAATGTATGCAATATGAATGCTCCTCTCATTTTCTCACATCTGCCTGCTGTAGTGAGGGATTCCTTTTTTTTTTTTTTTTTTTTAAGAAGACCTGCCTCTCGGTTGCTTCTCAGGAGAAAGTTTGGGGGAAGGAGTTTGACAAAAACTCCAGTTGCTACACTCTCACAGTCTGACTGTCCGTGTACTGGATTAGATGTCAGTTTTTTTCACATCTGGGACCTTGCATTATTCTGTTTGGATTCAAATTTAGGACCTGCTTAATTCACAAGCCTGCTGCTCATCCACATGAATGAAGCATATTCTCTAGAAAGGCAAAGTCTGTAGTTACTTGGTTGAAATTTAACTAATGTGTGGCAAAATTGGAGCGTAAGGTACTGCCAGATCACCATGCATGGCTCGATTTTTACCTTCCTCTTGGAAAGGTATTTTCAGGCAGCATCCTGCAGAATAAGCACTTGGTGAGAAAATATGACTGGTTACCCCAAAGGGCAAGTTTTATCCTGAGTGGAAAGTTCTGTAAGGACTGAAATATCAGTTCCTTTCTCAGCACAATTTTCCTTTGATCATAGACTCGTAGGGTTAGAAGGGACTACAAGGGTCATCTAGTCTAACCCCTGCCAAGATGCAGGATTTGTTGTGATGCCAAATTGCTGCTGAAATTTTCCTCTAGAGATCAAATTCTTGGGTACAGAGTTTGAGGAATCTCCACTCCAGCCTTTTTCAGTAATGCACACCCTAAAGCTAGGGGACAGAGCCAGAACGACTCTGGCTCCTGTTGTGTCCTATAAATACTAAGAATGCCCAAACGCTTATTTTTGCAGCACACTCCAGCTGCTTGGTGTGATCGAATATTGAGAGTATTCTGGAGGCTGTGGGAGACTTGTCTTTACACACTACGCATAGAAAATTCAGGGGACCAGTGACCTGCTGTCCTGCAAGCACAGAGATTAAGCAAAGAAGTGTTCAGTGAAAGGTTATTGTTGCGTGAAATCCCCACATAAAATACAAAACCCTGCTAACACAGAGAAGGCTTCTGGGCATGCTTCTAAACTGACTCTACAACATGGGCCACCAGCTTAACTGATTGGCTGCCAGTGACGTCAGACTCATATCAATATTTAAGCAATAAGACCAATGGGTGCTTTTCTGGGGAAACAGCTGTTCGAGAAGTGCAGTAATTCCCCAGGACGCACTGCCTGGGAATATCCTAGTTTGTGCCAGTCAAAAATAAGATGCAGGTTTTATCTGTGTCTGTACTGGCTTGTTTCAGGAGTTGTATGCTGACTTCTGAAAGTTCATGTGATGGGTAAAAACACTACTTAGCAATTATACTGTAGTCCTAATATTTGAACTGCTGTGGAAATGTAACTGACGGATGCTCACAGGCCCCTAGGAGGTAGTTAAATATTATCATCCTCACTTGACAGGTGGGGATGCTGAGGCATAAAGGTTAATTGACTTGCTGTTTGGTGACAGTAGGAGTTGATACCAAAGCCAAAAGTACCTCTGCAGATCCCCCTTCTAGGAGTTACAACCTTACCTAACAAGTCAACAAACTATTGAGAGCAGTAAGAAATTAATAGACCATGCCGGTATCTCCCACCATTGCATTGTTCTGGAGTGGAGGGTGTAAACGGCTCTGCTCTCTAACCATCCCTCAGTTCCGCTCTTTCTGCCAGCCCTCATGGTTGTCGAATCGCTATCTCCCCCACACATCAGTTTTAGTCTGGATTTGGCAGTTGTAGGGGTGTATTGATACCTGTTTGTGGCCATTTGTTGCAATGTGTCTAGCAAAGTCCAAGATGCGCTCATAGCCTCTGTTGAGGAGTGCCATAAGAAAGCCCATAATAAGAGCAGTATTTAAAAAATAAAAAGTGTAGCTTGATCCAAGATGTTCATCGCTGACATTAATGCTTGGTGTTTCTGGTGCTGGGTTGAGGAGCATTCCCCTCATGCTTGCACGGCTTTTATGCCTTGCTTGTGACGGGGGGATGGAGGGGTTGAGTTTCCTTAATGGATGAAATTTGGATAGTCTCTGTATTTGATCAAGATGCTGTGAGTCTGAAATCTCAGCTTGCTGTTCTAGTGTCTCAATTGAGAAGAGGAAGAAGTCTCCCTCTGGTCCAAATTCGGAGGATTTATTGAGGGCTCTGGAGTGCCGGAGTGCCGTTGCCTGGCACACTTGAGACTAGATGCAGCACTGGGAGCAACAGTGCTGCGTCTACAAGTATGCTGGTGGAATACAGTCATGCCCCAGCACGTTTGTTTCCTCAGAACCTAGGAGGTCAGAGGAGCAGGATAAAGTTATCTTTGGATCTAAGTGTCTGGAGTCTCTGGTTTCCGAGATGCTTTCTGAACAGATCACTTGCTGGATTCACCCTTGGGAACCCTGTGCACTCAGAACTTCTACAGAACCCAGCTCAGTCTCTGGACCCGAGCCCCACTTGTTTCCTAATTGGAGGCATTTGGGCTGCAGGAAAGTTCCTTCTCTCTGAGCTTGTTTCTCTGGTTTAGAGCTCCTGTGTCTTTGAACCTGGCTCTGTTCAGTGGGAGCAAGGCATGAAGTAAGAAATGTGCTTTATTTGTAGTACAGGTGCACCCTTCTGCTTTTAGAGTGCCTCTTGGCTGGGAAGCTCCCAAGTCTAAGTGGCCTTGACTTTCTGTTTGACCTACGACCACCTGTAAGCCTCCCTTAGAAAGTTTGTGGCCCACAGGATATGTGGCTCTGGAGCTCTCCTTCCTCCCACCTACCTCTTATTCTTGTGATGTTACCCCTGTTTGGGAAGATGATGGAGGGCATGCAGGGACACAGGCTCATTCCTCTTCACCCAAAAGATCAAGGGCTGGTAAGGAGGTGGGTTCTGCTCTAGAGTGAGCAGGAATCTGAACCTGCATATTTTTCACTGGCAGATGCGGCTTTCCCCCTTCCCTTTCCAAAGTCTTGAGGAAGATTCAACAAGCGAACCATGAGCAGGTTTTGGATCTGCTAGCCTTATCCAGAGACCCCTCTGTTCATCCTCCCTCAGATTCCAGGTCACCTTTCATGTACTGATATTTCACCGAGAGCAGAAGTCTCTTCAGCAGGCTGCTTGCTTTGTGGGTACTTATTGGTTCAGTTCTCTATTGAACTTTCTCTATTGGAAAGTACCGTTTTGGGTCCAGGAAACCTTCCAGTTTGAAGAGGCGATATCCCAAGATTTGTCCATGCTTTAAAATGTTGATCCTGTTACTTGTCTGATCCAAGTTTTATCCTTGATTTACTTTTTATTTCTGCTGGGGCTGGGATGATCTCTGGCCACTGTCAGGGTCTGTCTGGCAGTTCCTGCAGCTTACCATGTTTCTGTACTGACTCCTCAATCTTCTTGCGTCCATGAGGGAAAGTTTCTAATGCGGTTGTGACATATTTATTCATCAGTTCATTACTTCGCTGCTTTATAAAGCATTCCCAGGCTGCTCTACTTTATACAAGGAAGCACATCAGCCCCATCGAGAAGCTCAGAGCTTGACTGGCACAAAGATGACTTAAAAGCCACCCTCGCCCCATCTCCTTGGGCTGCACTTAGACAGTCCCAGCTGGCATTTCTAGTGGCTTCAGCTACACTGTCACTGAAATCTGAGCCCTTCTGACTGAAACTCCCTAGAGAGGCCTAGACCAGGGATGGCCAATCTGTGGCTCCGGAACCACATGCGGCTCTCCAGAAGTTTCTGGGGCTGGAGCTACAGGCACCAACTTTCCAGTGTGCCGGGGGGGGCTCACTGCTCAGCCCCTGGCTCTGCACATGCCCTGCCCCCACTGCACCCCTTCCTGCCCCCCCCCCGAGCCTGACGTGCCCTCGCTCCTCCCTCTTCCCACCCCAGAGCCTCCTGCACGCCAAGAAACAGCTGATCGGGAGGTGTGGGGAGGGAGGGGGAGGCGCTGATCAGCAGGACTGCCGTTGGGCGGGAGGTGCTGGGAGCTGAGGGGAGCTGATGCGGGGCTGTTGGCGTATTACCGTGGCTCTTTGGCAATGCACATTGGTAAATTCTGGCTCCTGCTCAGGTTGGCCACCCCTTGCCTAGACTGTTAGCAAGGACATGATGCCTTTGTGACTTCATCTTAAGTTTTTGTCCACTGTGGCCACAAAATCCCACCTAAATCAATCTGCTTTGCCTCCAGTCTTTTTTCCTAAGCCTCATGATGCATCAACAGAGGCCAGATTCTATAAGCTGGAGTAAGGAGACTTGTTTATTACTTGGACAGAATCCAAGCCCTTCAGTAAATTGCATTGATCGTTTGTTGCATTTGAGAAATCTAATGGCCCTAACCATTTTGGTTCAGAGACTATCACAATGGATTAAATTGTGTATTCAGATTTATTAAGGTCTAGCGTCCATCTTTTATTATCTCTGTAACCCATCTCCTTTCCCTTCCATCACCTCTCAATTCACTGAGTGCTCTGATAACAACCATTGCCTTGAGTTCTCTTCCTGTCTGTATTCCCTCCTGATTTCTGTCCCTCCACACTCCACCAAAACTGTTCTCACTAAGGTCTCTAGAGACTTCTTCCTAACCAAAATTTCAGGGCCTTTACTTCATCCTCATCTTCCTGGACCTGTTTTCTGCATTTGAGACAGTCATTCAGATACTCCCTCTCAAAATCTTGTCCTCCGTTTTTGTGGTGCCGTTCCTCCATGCAGTCCAGTCCAGTCTACTTACCAGAACCTGGACCTTGCCTCTGCAGATCCACACTGAATACCTTCCTTCTTTGATACTACTATGATTGGGCTCTGCTGAGGTTAATAAGAATGTGACTGATGATTACTGATGATGGGGGAGGTTTAGATTGGATATTAGGAAAAACTTTTTCACTAAGAGGGTGGTGAAACACTGGAATGCGTTACCTAGGGAGGTGGTAGAATCTCCTTCCTTAGAGGTTTTTAAGGTCAGGCTTGACAAAGCCCTGGCTGGGATGATTTAACTGGGAATTGGTCCTGCTTCGAGCAGGGGGTTGGACTAGATGACCTTCTGGGGTCCCTTCCAACCCTGATATTCTATGATTCTATGATTAGAAGGGAGAGTCTTTCTAGAATTCCTCAAGCGGGAAGGATGTGTGTGCTTCTTACTACTTTTTGGACGGCTGTTGATCATTCTGTGGCTCACAGACAAAGCCCACAAGTCTTACATGGTAGAGGCAATGTAAACAGAAATTTCGTATTACTGGTAAGTAACCTTACTTTTCCTGATGCTCAGTCCTAGGCTCAAACCTCTAGCCGTCATCTCTTGATATTGCCGTTGCTTCACATCCTCCTCAGAGTGACATTTACTGTAATCGCCATTATAACCGTTCATAGGGTGGATGAACAGGTCTGTTTCACGATTCACAGTGCTCACATCTTGCATTGTCTTTTCTATTAAGACATATGGTGGTGATTGGTAGGTGAAAGATGAAATTAACCTTAGAAGTCAGTGATCTCTTCCCAAGCAGCATGACATCAGAACTGAAACCCCCTGATATCTTCTCCACAATCTCCAGTATCATCTTATCACATTTTAGCTGCATGGGTTCTTCTTGCCATGCCCACCCAGTTGTTTGTTTTGGAGATCTTTACCTGGGGTAAGTTAAAATGCAATGACTGTACATGTCCCAGTTACAGTGCCCACCTCCCTCTGCAGTGTTTTTAAGATTCTGTTAAGCCCTGCAAACTTAATTGTATTTCTCGCTCTTGAGACATATATGCACACACACAATCATCATCTTCATACGGAGAGAGCAGGATTTGCCCTAAGTGAATCTGACCGGCAGTCTGTTCTGGCCCCCACCAGATCATAGAATCATAGAATATCAGGGTTGGAAGGAACCCCAGAAGGTCATCTAGTCCAACCCCCTGCTCAAAGCAGGACCAATTCCCAGTTAAATCATCCCAGCCAGGGCTTTGTCAAGCCTGACCTTAAAAACCTCTAAGGAAGGAGATTCTACCACCTCCCTAGGTAACGCATTCCAGTGTTTCACCACCCTCTTAGTGAAAAAGTTTTTCCTAATATCCAATCTAAACCTCCCCCACTGCAACTTGAGACCATTACTCCTCGTTCTGTCATCTGCTACCATTGAGAACAGTCTAGAGCCATCCTCTTTGGAACCCCCTTTCAGGTAGTTGAAGGCAGCTATCAGATCCCCCCTCATTCTTCTCTTCTGCAGGCTAAACAATCCCAGCTCCCTCAGCCTCTCCTCATAACTCATGTGTTCCAGTCCCCTAATCATTTTTGTTGCCCTTCGCTGGACTCTCTCCAATTTATCCACATCCTTCTTGAAGTGTGGGGCCCAAAACTGGACACAGTACTCCAGATGAGGCCTCACCAATGTCGAATAGAGGGGAATGATCACGTCCCTCGATCTGCTCGCTATGCCCCTACTTATACATCCCAAAATGCCATTGGCCTTCTTGGCAACAAGGGCACACTGTTGACTCATATCCAGCTTCTCGTCCACTGTCACCCCTAGGTCCTTTTCCGCAGAACTGCTGCCTAGCCATTCGGTCCCTAGTCTGTAGCTGTGCATTGGGTTCTTCCGTCCTAAGTGCAGGACCCTGCACTTGTCCTTGTTGAACCTCATCAGATTTCTTTTGGCCCAATCCTCCAATTTGTCTAGGTCCTTCTGTATCCTATCCCTCCCCTCCAGCGTATCTACCACTCCTCCCAGTTTAGTATCATCCGCAAATTTGCTGAGAGTGCAATCCACACCATCCTCCAGATCATTTATGAAGATATTGAACAAAACCAGCCCCAGGACCGACCCTTGGGGTACTCCACTTGATACCGGCTGCCAACTAGATATGGAGCCATTGATCACTACCCGTTGAGCCCAACAATCTAGCCAGCTTTCTACCCACCTTGTAGTGCATTCATCCAGCCCATACTTCCTTAACTTGCTGACAAGAATACTGTGGGAGACCGTGTCAAAAGCTTTGCTAAAGTCAAGAAACAATACATCCACTGCTTTCCCTTCATCCACAGAACCAGTAATCTCATCATAAAAGGCGATTAGATTAGTCAGGCATGACCTTCCCTTGGTGAATCCATGCTGGCTGTTCCTGATCACTTTCCTCTCATGCAAGTGCTTCAGGATTGATTCTTTGAGGACCTGCTCCATGATTTTTCCAGGGACTGAAGTGAGGCTGACTGGCCTGTAGTTCCCAGGATCCTCCTTCTTCCCTTTTTTAAATACTTTCCAACACTTGCCACTGGTTTGGGGAGCCCTCTGCCCCAACTGGCATGAGGCAGAAGCACGAGCCATGTCCCAACTCTTCCAAAGTGCCGTCATGGATGCTGAGTCACCAGCGAGAAGTGGGGACTGGGGATTGGAAGTTGTCAAGGTTCCTCCCCCACTCTGAACTCTAGGGTACAGATGTGGGGACCTGCATGAAAAACCTCCTAAGCTTATCTTTACCAGCTTAGGTCAAAACTTCCCCAAGGTACAAAATATTACACCCGTTATCCTTGGACTGGCCGCTACCACCACCAAACTAATACTGGTTACTGGGGAAGAGCTGTTTGGACGCGTCCTTCCCCCCAAAATACTTCCCAAAACCTTGCACCCCACTTCCTGGACAAGGTTTGGTAAAAAGCCTCACCAATTTGCCGAGGTGACTACAGACCCAGACCCTTGGATCTTAAGAACAATGAACAATCCTCCCAACACTTGCACCCCCCCTTTCCTGGGAAATGTTGGATAAAAGCCTCACCAATTTGCATAGGTGACCACAGACCCAAACCCTTGGATCTGAGAACAATGAAAAAGCATTCAGTGTTTTACAAGAAGACTTTTAATAAAAAATAGAAGTAAATAGAAATAAAGAAATCCCCCCTGTAAAATCAGGATGGTAGATATCTTACAGGGTAATTAGATTCAAAAACATAGAGAACCCCTCTAGGCAAAACCTTAAGTTACAAAAAAGATACACAGACAGAAATAGTTATTCTATTCAGCACAATTCTTTTCTCAGCCATTTAAAGAAATCATAATCTAACACATACCTAGCTAGATTACTTACTAGAAGTTCTAAGACTCCATTCCTGTTCTGTCCCTGGCCAAGACGACTACAGACAGAGACAGACCCTTTGTTTCTCTCCCTCCTCCCAGCTTTTGAAAGTATCTTGTCTCCTCATTGGTCATTTTGGTCAGGTGCCAGCGAGGTTACCTTTAGCTTCTTAACCCTTTACAGGTGAGAGGAGCTTTCCCCTGGCCAGGAGGGATTTCAAAGGGGTTTACCCTTCCCTTTATATTTATGACAGAAGTGCTGTTTGAAAGCCAAAGAGAATACAAGCACACTACTTCCCAGCCCTTCCCAAGACACAAGCCCCCAGTGTGTATGTCTGCCTGGCAGGATTCCTTTCAGAAATCTGCCTGAGCTGGACAGGGTCCTACCAATGGTAGGAAAAAAACAGCAGCCAAAGGAAAGGTCAAAGCCCAAATACCTCTCAGGTGACCATGTTCCTCCTCTGTTGCCCCGTGACAGGAGGCACTTATCTCGCTTCTCTGTACCTGTCCTCCCAGTCCCCAATTTGCCTCTCCCTTTTTCTTCTCGCTCCTAAGCTGTGCTAGCAACAAGAGCTGGTACCACTAGAAGCATGAACGTTCTTCCCTTAATCAGATGGTGATCCAGCTGTTCCTGGAGCTTTAACTGCTGGGAGCAGGGCTCAAAGGGGGCCGCTCATAGCCACTCAGTGCTGGGGCTCTTTTGGAGGCTGCTATTTTTGTTCTCTGGAAGATCAATTTTCATTTGCATCTGCAGGCCTTATGATTGTGAAGTAAAGTTTCAGATTGTGAGTCAAGCATCAGCCGATGCAGTAATATCTGCGTGAGTCTTCAGGCAGCCTGAAACCATAGCTCTGAGAGACAGATGAGTGCCCCACTCATCTGAGTGGGATGTTCACTCTGAAACCTAATGCTGATGATTTACAGGTCAGCAGTATTCACTATTTCACTGCTGATCAAAGCAGGCAAATTAGAAGAGGGACAATCGTATTATGAAGATCTACAGTGCGTGGCTTCTCATTATGCTGTCTCAAGTGCACAGAGCTTGGTTTCTGGGAGGGAGGGGCCTGGAAGAATACAATTTCTTTTTCATTTCCAAATTCATCCTGTGGCTGGGACCTGAGGAGAAATGGCCAGGAAAGAATGGTACCTTTTTGTGTCCCTCGCTATTGCTGTCTCTTCTTGGGGAGCAATTGTTACAACTTAAGTGGAAGGTTGTGAGTTATTTGTCATTTGCAACAGGCCTCTGTGGTCTGCTCTGGCTGCACATTCCTTCTTTCTCCATTTCCTTTCTGCTCACATTGTGTACAGGAACAGGGCTGTGCTCTTTTTGCTGCTACTGTATAAGGTCATCCTGGCTGTGCTGCTGAGCGCTCTCCTGCT
The DNA here is from genome assembly GCF_965140295.1 of Lepidochelys olivacea. Lineage (NCBI taxonomy): Eukaryota > Metazoa > Chordata > Testudines > Cheloniidae > Lepidochelys > Lepidochelys olivacea. The sequence goes on from NC_140427.1 coordinate 22,022,582, forward strand.
TCATAAGAGTCTGCTCAGATGTTCCTTTGAGGAGAGAACTGCAGGCAGAGCAGAGCAGCTCTACTTTCCAAAGGATGAGGGTGGGCACCCCCTTAGTACCAAAAGAGCACTCCACTCCCATTCATGTCGTTAATCATTCCAAGATTTATTCAGCACTCGATGGAGGAAAACCTTTTCTGAGACTGCGTTAACTTAGACAGCTGTGTGTGTGTGTGGTTTTGCCTTTTGCTGCTTATTAAAGAGGGAAACTTAAATCTGAGAAGTTGTCCTTTACACCTAAATAAAGAGAGAGCCCCTCCCAACACACACACACTTACTCACTCCTGCCCTTACTCCTAAATGTCCCTTCCACACCCAGTCTGACTCTACTTTACTCCTGTGTGATTAGAGAGAGACGGCTGTGTGGCCGTAACTGAACTGTCCTGTCTCCTTTTGTTTCACAGATTATCGTTTTACAGGGAACTCCTGTGAGACCATATCTCTCTCATAGCTTGGCTCCGGTGAGGCCCCTAATACTGTGGTGTGCCATGCAGCTTGGTTGAAAATGTTTTTCTGGGAGTTTGCATAAGCTTTAGCAAGCCATTTTTAGAAAAGAATTAAAGAGAAACGAGGAGCATTACTAAGAGGATTTGCCCTGGAACTTACTTAGTGTTTCCAAACCATTTACGATGGTGCAGGATTCCATAGTCGACGTTCATTTCCTTTTTGGAATGAAAGGAGACCTGAGAAATCTCCATGCAGCCACTGGCTAGACCGGAATAATTCTTTGCATAATGGTAGATTTTCAATTCAAAGTACACTAAGCTTGTAATTTTTGTGGGGTTGTGCCTGGCAGATTTGAGACCTCTCAGTGCTTACATGTGTGTATGAGAGAGATCTATTTTAGGAATCCCACTGCAATTCTGCATTGTTTGTGATCCTGCTTGTGGCTCGAGGTCTTTGCTGTCACAGTAATGGATAGAGAGCTATTATGGTTGCTCCGAGTTTTGTCTCGTGTGTTTCCCATGCTGGATACCGATACATTTTGACCTTGCAGCCATGGTCCCCTGCTCCATCCTGCTGTAATGATTGATTTGGATGTGTGTATCTTCCACGTGACCTGTATGTAGGGCTGGTTTCAGGCAATGGCTACCATGTTTTTACCTTTTTGTATAATTTTTATTTCGGCAGCATAGTTGGGTCACGGCTGCTTCCACACGCACTAGTTACTCCCTTCTCTGTCCCCCCAGCCAGCCAATCAGCCCCTCCATTCCCCACCATCTCGCCTGGCCACCAGAACCACTGGCGCTGATTGGCTGGAGAGAATGGAATGTTCCACGACGTTTCCAGAAGGGGATTTCTGTCCATTCCACTACATTTATCATGTATGCAAATTCTGCAAGGTGCTGAGTACCTCTACTCCAACTGATGTGAATGGGATTTAAGGTTCTCAGCCCCTGGCAGGCTTTGGTCCTCGGTAGTTTATACTATACACTGCTGGTAGAGTTAGTCTTACGGTTCGAGGCTGCCATGTTGTTCAGGTTGCCCTCACAGTTCTGATGTCTAAACTACTCAAAAAAGGACGCGACAGAGCAAATGTAATGCTGATACACTAGAGGTTGGAGCAAGGCAGGGTGGGAGTCAGGACTCCTGGGTTCTCCCACTAGCCTGCTGTGTAACCCAGGGAATATCTCTTAGGCCAAAATTTTTAAGTGTCCACTAATTCTGATTCCTTCATTTTTGTGTCCAACATGTCGTAGGACTGATTCCCAAAAGTCAGTGCGGAGGCTCAGCTCTTTTGAAATCTCATAGGGAGGGGCTGAGGTTGTCAAACTATAGCAAAAGCAGTTTACACAGAGAGAGAGAATACTGCTTCCACACACTATTTGTAACACACGCTAATGAAGTGGACAGGAAGCAAATGCACGCAAGTTTGACAAACCCAACAGCATGCTGGGCAGGTTCTACTCACACTGCACCAGGGCAAGGAGTTTTAGGCAAAATATTTCCTAGCCTGTTTCCTGCGACTTCCTGCCTGGACTCTTCACTGCAGGGTGGTGATTTCTACACCTGTAGCATTGACTATTCTTTATTCTGCTTCGGGTGTACCTACAGCTTTCACAGTGCTGCCAGCACCCTGAGACCCCATGTACACTACAGGTATAACAGAATCGGGGTCCTGCCTTGACTTGGGTAGAATAGTGTTAACAGTGCTGCTGTGTTCTGGGCCTAACAGTGAGCTCACACCAGACTATAACTCCGTTCTGGGGATTCTGTTAAGTTTTGATTACATTACAGCTCTTCACTATGCTGTAACCCTGTCCCTTGGCTCAGTTGTTATGCGTGTTGCATAAATGGAGCCTGAGTTACATGGGCTGATAAGATTTCTACTCTCTCTTCCCTTTCAGGGTTTCCGAGTTGTTTGCACCATTGCCTGAAAAGAGGAACTGATATGCAACGTCTCTCCTTCATAAAAGGGGGAGGCATGTAATGGTTATGAAAGCTGCCCCACTGCAGAGGAGCTGTTACCACCCAGTCTGCTGGGACTCTCAGGCAGGTTACTGCAGTGTGGAGCAGATCTTTCACTTCCAGATTTCCCCCTGCAATGGTTTTCTCAGGAAGCTGACTGAGATTTTGTCCAGTTGTGCCAAGGTTCCTGTCCACATGCCAGAAGCTCATGAACCTGTTGTAAACATCCCACTAATAAAAGCACTGAGCAGCTCCAGTTCCATCCCAGTTCTGAGGGGCCTGTGAGCACTCAGAAAGACTTGGGCTTCCCAGACACCGGCACAAATGCTTCTCTGCATTAATGTCTAGTATTTAACAGCCCAGTCAGCAGAGATGCTCTCCCCAGAGAGCTCAGTCTGACACACATTTGGAGTTGTCCTGGAGAGTGAAGCATCTTCTAGCAAATATGACAGGATTAAAGCTGGAACAAGGAGCTTCCTGGTCCACAGAGCTAGGCAGGGAACTCTCCCAGAATGGAAGCAGTGGCTGTGAAGGGAGGTAGCCAGAGGAGCTCTACATCAATGAGCAAAGCAAGGCACCTTTCTGCCACTCCGCTCCACTGCCTTAGTTTTCAGGACATCCCTTCATCAGTCTTAGGAAAAGGTGCTACTGTGCGAGGGATTTATTCATGGTCTGGCAGTGCCTGAAATAGCCCGTTGCTCTTTGCAGTCTGGTAGCTTGCAATTGAAATGGCTGGCTGATGGCCTGTCAGTCAGGGAGTTGGGCGTGTGTCTAGTGAGAGGAGGCTTATTTTGCTTTTAAGACCGAACAGGATCTGCTATGAGATACCTCAGCCTTTTTTGACCTAGTTTTGCAGCACTAATCACTAGGGCTAGATTTGTACCACTGTTGCTAGCCGTGAGCACGGTGCTGTCCTTGGGCTACATCCTTTGAGATGCCCCTTCTGCCTGCTCCACAGCTAGCAACTGCAGCCCCTTTGCCTTCTCCCTGCAAGTGCCACAAGCATTGTCCAGAGGTGAAGCCTGCAGCAGTTAGGTGCCCTTTGGTCCTGTGGGCAGACAGCATTTTGAAATGTGTGTGCCTCTTGAACTTGGGTGGCTGCAATAAAACCGCTCTCCTCCCAAGCTCTGTAGCCCGAGATGTCCTCCCCATGGTCTCTGGTGGTGGTGCTTTGAGTTGGGATAAATTCTTTGCGACACTGGCAAATGCAGCTTTGTCGCTACCCCCACAACATTTAGCTCATTCCTCCTGCCAAGTGTCTGGCTTTGGAACTCTCCGAGGATGTGGCTAGAGTCTAGAAGGGAAGTACTGAGAAGAGATGAATACTACTAACGTCCAGCAGTTTTGAGGGCCTCTGAATGCATTTGGCATCCAGTTGGGATGCTGTGCTGAATGGAAACCCGCAGTGTGTACAGGAGACAGCTGCAATGAAAGAGCAAATGTAGCCACAGCCTGACTGAAAGGAGCAGAATGCGTAAAGCCCGACGCACCAAAGCTCGTGACTCCATAGATAATTAAAGGCAGCGGGTATGTACATCATAGGGTTTAGCTTCACCTGAAGGTCAGGGTTCCACCAGTTTTTTATTGCCTTACGTGATGTAATTGACTGCTTCTGCCAATGTTGGTCCTGTCTTTTTCTCCAGACTGAAGGCCTTTGCCTTCTGTCTCACCCTGAAATTAGATCTCTGGAGGGGAGATGATAGAAGTATGTAAAATAACGAAGGCCACATCATGGACCTTGCTTTGAAGCCTCAGATGCTGGTCGCTGTCAGAGAATCACTGGTCGTGCTGTGTTCAAACATCAGAGCATAAAACATTGTCCTCCTGGATCACGTTTGTTAGGAGTCACTTCAGAGGCTCCTGGTTCCCCCCAAGGCTTCTCCTCCAGGAGCTCTGTTGGAAGGTGCTGAAATTATATGGACTTCCACTTGTTCCCTTGCTTCCGTGAATCTGGTCGGGGGGAGGGGGGAGGAGAGGGAGTTGCCAGTTCTGCATTGTTTTCCCCATATTGCTGATCTGTTAGGGGATCTTACTTTAAAGGAAAATTCTTTCGTAATTTAACAGGAAAACCCAGTGGGAACCCTGGAATTTTTAGCTTGGAATTTAGCTTCCAGAGAGGCCAATGCTCCAGGGACTTCGGTCTGTGATCTTGTACCAGCCATGGCCTTGGGGCTTTGCCAAGAGATTTGATGAGTGTGTGACTGTGCAGAATTCTGTCTGCACTTAGTGGACAGTTCCTGTGCCCTGCTTCCCCTAGGAATACACTCAGCATTTTCTTTGGTAGAGACACTATTTTGGGGGGATGTGAGAGGAGCTGGTGGGATAAAGCGTGCCTTCCTGTGTGTTGCTGCCGATAATTGCCTCTCCGGAACCAGCTTCATACAGAGCTGCTGGAGCAGGAAGTGCTTTACAATGCTGCTCTTTCAGGGGAGTGATGAACGGTCCCAGCCCCTTGCAGCTCCAGGAAACTCTTGGCCTTAAGAATGTGGCGTCCCATGCATGTTCTTCCTTAACCTTCCGGGAAAGAGCACGCCTCTTGAACTGCCTTAGAGGCGAGAAAAGGAGGCTCCCTGTGCCCCAGACTCCTTGGTTTTGCTTTCCGCAGCACGCAGCCAGAGAGACCTCATTCACCAAAGCGCAGCTGCACCGAGGAGTCCCTTTAGGCGAAGCTCTTTCAAAGTGATACTATGTCTGTTAGCTGTGCTTGTGGCCTCAGTCAGCCAGGAGCCCTAGCTAGCAGCATCACGCTTTCCAGCCACTGCTACTTGTGTTGCTGAGGAAATGAAAAAGAGTGCGCTGAACAGAGTTGGTGACTGGACAGCTTCACACTTAATCCCACTGGGTCAGAGAGAAACATACAGTACCCTAGATTTCCGTGCTCCAAGCAGCCCTCGTTCATAGTGCCCCTATTGGATCAGGTAGCAGGATCGGGGAAGGGGGTGTTTTGGCATGACATTTAAATGACAAAGCCTGGTATGATTTTCCTTAAAACTTGCTGCCAACAGTAGCACATTGGCAACAACGAGATTACAGTACTGTGGTCTGGAGGCTGCAATCAGGGTTGAGATTTCACTCTAAACTCTATTTTCAGGTACTTGATTATTACCTTTTGGTCTGAAATTTCTCCTGCTCCTTCTCAGCCCAGTTTGAACTATTTTGGGGAGGGATGTGAAGAAACTCTGTTCAGCCATATTTGAGGGAGTGGAGCAGCTCTCCACCTCACTCCCGTCTGGTCCTACGCTCTGCCTTCTCCCCTCTTGAATACTTCTCTCTCACCTGCAACTGCATGCCTTTTTATCACGCTGCCCTCTACAGTTAAAGCACCATCCTCTTCCTGGGTGAAATTTGTCCTTGTCCCATTAGGAGTCCGTGGGAGCTGCAAGTCCTCCTCACCTTTGGAAATCTGGCTATTTATTTAGGTGCCTAGATATGGATTTATGAACCTCGCTTTAGGTTGACAAATGCCAGCCAGTAACACTTGCAGCTCAGAGCTTGGAACAAATGTGAAGTTTAATGATCACAAAATTAGATAAAGGCCCTTTTCTGTCTATTTGAATTAACCCAACCAAAACCCTGGGCACACTCTTACCTCACACTTCAGGGGAACATCAAGCGTGATCCACTCTTGCTGGCCCATCTCTGATTTGATTGGACAGCCTTAGATTTCACTCTCCAGTGGTCAGACCCAAACACCGGCTACTTTCCTTTGCAAAGTTGGTTTTATTTTCCTCATTCATCTTGGTGTTTTAAAAAAGAGAGAGCAAGAAAAGTAAATGCAAAAGCAGTGACTGCGAGGCTGGAACAGTCAGGTTGAAATTTCACATGCACTGAAGTCCAGTTCCTGCAGTGACAGAGCACACACCTGAAGTCTTCTGCTGCTAAACATAAAGCTCAGATCCTGCTGCTTGTGTTAGATGCAGGCAGTGAGCTGTCTGGGGTGGACCATTTGTGCCCCTTGTACCAGTGCAGGAGATACCTCTCCCGAGCTGCGTGAGCTAATCCCTCACACTCAGTGTTGTATTACCCGTCGTTCTTGCATTTCATTTCTTTCTATAAATACACGTTAGATGCGTGGAAAGGGAAGAACAGTGTTTTAAAGGTGTCCCTTGACTCCAGCTGGACCCCACTACCTATGCTCTTCTTCCTCAGGGCATAAGCTGACTGCAAACTGAGCAGACTAGGAAGAAGTTTCTCCTATAGCAGGGGTGGGCAAACTTTTTGGCCTGAGGGCCACATCAGGGTTGCGAAAGGGTATGGAGGGCCGGGTAGGGAAGGCTGTGCCTCCCCAAACAGGCTGGCCCCCACCCCCTATCGGCCCCCTCACTGCCCCCCTCAGAACACCCTACCCATCCAACCCTCCCTGCTCCTTGTCCCCTGACTGCCCCAACCCCTATCCACACCCCCACCCCCTGACAGGCCCCCTGGGACCCCTGACCCATCCATCCCTCCGCTACTCCTTGTCCCCTGACCACCCCCTTCCAGGACCCCTGCCCCTAACCACCCCCCCAGGACCCCACACCATATCCAACCCTCCCTGCTCCCTGTCCCCTGACTGCCCCAACCCCTATCCACACCCCCGCCCCCTGACAGGCCCCCTGGAACCCCCAACCCATCCATCCCTCCCCTACTCCTTGTCCCCTGGCAACCCCCTTCCAGGACCCCCATCCCTAACTGCCCCCCCAGGACCTCACCCCCTATCCAAACCCCCCCCCCCACTCCCTGTCTCCTGACATTCCCCCCCCCCGAACCTCCACCCCATCCAACCACCTCCTGTCCCCTGACTGCCCCCCGGGACCTCTTGCCCATCCCTTTACCCTTACCAGGCCACTCAAAGCAGCAGGACAGGCTTATTGGAAAGCCTGAGAGGTGGGTGAGTGCAAGCTGCACTGCCTGCCGGGCTGCGGGGCAGGGGGAACAGCAGGGGAGGGGCCGGGCAGGAAGGTCCTGTGGGCCGGATGTGGCCCGCGGGCCGTAGTTTGCCCACCCTTGCCCTATAGCCAGGTTATTCCATAATTGTCCACTGCAGGGTTTCTTTAAGCGTTCTCTAAAGCATCTGGTGCCCCTAGTGCGATCCAGTTTGGTGGTTCCTATGCTGACTAATTCCTTCCCATCACCTGTCCACTGAACTGCTCCCAAAGGAGCTCAGTGTAACTTAAGCGTGTTAACACTGAGCCACGCTGAAAGATGCTCGAGGGAGGAATGGGTGGGTAGGCTATGGAGCCCATGAGGGGAGGCAGAAGGGAAAAGTGACCACATGGTAGAGGGCAAGGCATCCCTGGAGCTGGGCAGGTGCCTCTGAAGGATGTCTCTGAGTGGCTGCCCAGGTCCCACAAATGCTGCAGGTTTAAAAGCACCCTAAGCATTTTGACTAATGTATTGCATGGGGGAATTGGGTGACATTCTGTGACCTGTGTTCTACAGGAGGTCAGATGAGATGATCTAATGATCCCTTCTGGGTCTTAAAATCTACGAATCCGTGAATCTGTACAACCTTAAAAATCCTAAGCACCCTTTCTCCCAGGCTGGCTTGCTTGTCCTCCCTCGCTGAGGAGAATGGTCCTGATGAGCCACAGTTCACCTATGAGTGCATTACATGAGGTGCAAGAGGGAGGGAACCTTTGCACGGTGGTGGGGTGGGAGGCATTTCAACCCTAAAAGGAACTCCTTTGCAGTATTTGAGTAACTGTAAACTGTGGGTTAGACTGGAAACTGCTTCTCAGCTTCGACTGGAGCTTTTGCTGCCTGTAAATGCTAGGCTGTTGCAAGGGGCAGAGAGCTGTTTGCTGTGGGCAGCACTTGGTCCTATTGTACTTGTGCAGAAGGGTCTGTATGTCCGCTGTGCCTTGGGACATACATTTTGTGTAACTGCTAAAGCCCCCAGCACACTCTCCTCCCTCGCTTTCTGTTGTGATGAAGCCACAGTGGGCCATCCTGAAACTGAGGATGGTAGTAACATTCGGGGAGGACTGTAAGTACATCAGGAATTAGGAGGGAATTAGTCCCACCACCTTAATTGGCTGAGTCAGTAATTATCTCCTGAGCGTGCTGAGCCAGCCTGTTTCTCCCGTTAATGTACTGTGAGGTTAATGGAGGCCAAATTTAGGCTGCTAGGTAAGAGATTGAAGTCCAGGACCTCCATGGTAGCATTTTCTGAAATGCTTCCAGTTCCATACGCAGGGCCAGTTAGACAGGCAAACTGTAGGGTCTCAATGCATGGAAGAGTCAATGGTGTAAGGAGGAAGGGTTTAGATTTATTAGGAACTGGGGAAACTTGTGGGAAAGGGGGAGTTTATACAGGAAGGATGGGCTCCACCTAAACTAAAATGGATCCGAATTACTGTCAGTTAAAATTAAAAAGGTTGTAGAGCAGTTTTTAAACTAAGGACTGGGGGAAAGCCGACAGGAGCATGTGGTTCAGACAGAGGCATCCCTTAGGGGAGGATCTATTAATGGAGATTCTCTATGTCCTAGTAAGGAGGAGAGGATGGAAGATGATAAAATACAGGTAAGATCTGATGAGAAACAGTCAAATGAAAAAGAGTTCCATTCAATTACATCATGTAATGGCAGACCGCTAAAAAGTGACAAGTTTTTAAAGTGCTTATATATAAATGCTAGAAGTCTAAATAATAAGATGGGTGAACTAGAGTGCCTCATATTAAATGAGGATATTGATATAATAGGCATCACAGAAACTTGATGGAATGAGGATAATCAATATGACACACAGTAATACCAGGGTACAAAATATATCGGAAGGACAGAACAGGTCATGCTGGTGGGGGAGTGGCACTATACGTGAAAGAAAGCATAGAATCAAATGAAGTAAAAATCTTAAATGAACCAAACTGTACCATGGAATATTTATGGATAGTAATTCCATGCTCAAATAATAAGAATATAGCAGTAGAGATATATTACTGACCACCTGACCAGGATGGTGATAGTGACTGTGAAATGCTCACGGAGATTAGAGAGGCTATAAAAATAAAAAAACTCAATAATAATGGGGGATTTCACCTATCCCCACATTCACTGGGTACATGTCACCTCAGGACAGGATGCAGAGATAAAGTTTCTTGACACCTTAAATGACTGCTTCTTGGAGCAGCTAATCCGGAACCCACAAGAGGGAAGGCAATTCTTGATTTAGTCCTAAATGGAACATAGGATCTGGTCCAAGAGGTGAATATAGCTGGACCACTTGGTAATAGTGACCATAATATAATTAAATTTAACATCCCTCTGGTGGGGAAAACACCACAGTGGCCCAACACTGTAGCGTTTAATTTCAGAAAGGGGGACTATACAAAAATGAGGAGGTTAGTTAAACAGAAATTAAAAGATACAGCTCCACAAGTGAAATCCCTGCAAGCTGCATGGAACATTTTTAAAGACACCATAATAGAGGCTCAAAGTATACCCCAAATTAAAAAACATAGTAAGAGAACCAAAGAACTGCCAATGTAGCTAAACAACAAAGTAAAAGAAGCAGTGAGAGGCAAAAAAGCATCCTTTAAAAAGGGGAAGTTAAATCCTAGTGAGGAAAATAGAAAGGAGCATAAACTCTGGCAAATGAAGTGCAAAAATATAATTAGGAAGGCCATAAAAGAATTTGAAGAACAGCTAGCCAAAGACTCAAAAAGTATTAGCAAAAATTTTTTTAAGTACATCAGAAGCAGGAAGCCTGCTAAACAACCCGTGGGGCCACTGGACAATCGAAATGCTAAGGGAGCACTCAAGGACGATAAGGCCATTGTGGAGAAACTAAATTAATTTTTTTGTATTGGTTTTCACGGCTGAGGATGTGAGGGAGATTCCCAAACCTGAGCTATTCTTTTTAGGTGACAAATCTGAGGAACTGTCCCAGATTGAGGTATCATTAGAGGAGGTTTTGGAACAAATTGATAAACTAAATAGTAATACGTCACCAGGACCAGATGGTATTCACCCAAGAGTTCTGAAGGAACTCAGATGTGAAATTGCAGAACTACTAACTGTAGTCTGCATCCTACCATTTAAATCAGCTTCTGTACCAAATGACTGGAGGATAGCTAATGTGATGCCAATTTTTAAAAAGGGCTCCAGAGGTGATCCCGGCAATTACAGGCCAGTAAGCCTGACTTCAGTACCAGGCAAACTGGTTGAACAAAATTGTTAAACACATAGATGAACATAATTTGTTGAGGAAAAAGTCAACATGGTTTTTGTAACGGGAAATCATGCCTCACCAATCTACTAGAATTCTTTGAGGGGGTCAATAAGCATGTGGACAAGGGGGATTCAGTGGATATAGTGTACTTAGATTTTCAGAAAGCCTTTGACAGGGTCCCTCACCAACGGTTCTTAAACAAAGTAAGCTGTCATGGGGTAAGAGGGATGGTCCTCTCATGGATTGGTAACTGGTTAAAAGATAGGAAACAAAGGGTAGGACTAAATGGTCAGTTTTCAGAATGGAGAGAGGTAAATAGTGGTGTCCCCCAGGGGTCTGTACTGGGACCATTCATATTCAACATATTCATAAATGACCTGGAAAAAGGGTTAAACAGTGAGGTGGCAAAATTTGCAGATAGTACAAAACTACTCAAGATAGTTAAGTCCCAGGCAGACTGCAAAGAGCTACAAAGGGATCTCACAAAACTGGGTGACTGGGCAACAGAATGGCAGATGAAATTCAGTGTTGATAAATGCAAAGTAATGCACATTGGAAAACATCATCCCAACTCTACATATATAACGATGGGGTCTAAATTAGCTGTTACCGCTCAAGAAAGATCTTGGAGTCATTGTGGATAGTTCTCTGAAAACAGCCACTCAATGTGCAGTGGCCGTCAAAAAAGCCAACAGAATGTTGGGAAGCATTAAGAAAGGGATAGATAATAAGACAGAAGATATCATATTGCCTCTATATAAATCCATGGTACATGCACACCTTGAATACTGCTTGCAGATGGGATCGCCCCATCCCAAGAAAGATATAATGGAATTGGAAAAGGTTCAGAAAAAGGCAATAAAAATGATTAGGGGTATGGAATGGCTTCCGTATGAGGAGAGATTAATAGGACTGGGACTTTTCAGCTTGGAAAAGAGATGGCTAAGGGGGGGTATGATGGAGGTCTATAAAATCATGACTGGTGTGGAAAAAGTAAATAAGGAAGTGTTATTTACTCCTTTTCATAACACAAGAACTAGGGGTCACCAAATGAAATTAATAGGCATTAGGTTTAAAATAAACAAAAGGAAGTATTTTTTTCACACAATGCACAGTCAACCTGTGGAACTCTTTGCCAGAGTATGTTGTGAAGGCCAAGACTATAACAGAGTTCAAAAAAGAACTAGATAAATTCATGGAGGATAGGTCCATCAATGGCTATTAGCCAGAATGGGCAGAGATGGTGTCTCTAGCCTCTGTTCCCCAGAAATGGGCTTAAATTGCAGCAAGGGCAGTTTAGGTTGAACATGAGGAAAAGCTTCCTAACTCTCAGAGTGGTTAAGCACTGGAATAAATTGCCTAGGGAAGTTGTGGAATCTCTATCATTGGGGATTTTTAAGAGCAGGTTGGACAAACACCTGTCAGGGATGGTCTAGATAATACTTAGTCCTGCCTTGAGTGCAGGGGACTGGACTAGATGACCTCTCGAGGTCCCTTCCACTTCAGTGATTCTATGAATGGATGACAGGAGATGAATCACCTGATGATTCCCTGTTCTGTTCATTCCCTCTGGGGCACCTGGCGTTGGCCACTGTCGGAAGACAGGACACTGGGCTCGATGGACCTTTGATCTGACCTGGTGTGGCCATTCCTATGTTCTTAGGTACTGTGGCCCCTCTGCAGCTGCGTTTATCTGGCGCTCTACAACTTCAAAGAGCCGTACTGGGCTGCATGCCAGTGGCACCAATGTAACTAAGTGGGTTTCTAAATCAGTTTAGTTAAATCAGTGCAAGTCCCTCTGTGAAAATGGTGAAATCAGTTTGAGCAGCTTTGAAACTAATTTAATTAGAAACTGATTTAATTAAATCCAGTGTAGTTTTGCTGTGTAGACTGGGCATGAACCTCGCAGCCTCCTGTGAGATAGGTCAAGACCCTGGAAACAGGCCCAGAGAGGGGACATGATGTGTGTGTGGCCATGCTGTTAATCAGCAGCAGAGCAGGGATAAGGACCCAGGGGTCCTGACACCCAGGCTCACTATAATACTTCTCACTACCGCAGCTGAGCCGGTGTGGAATCCCCTCCTCTGACTCTCTGGAAGCAGATCCTCCCAGGGTTCGCAGGCTGATCTTGCCTATGATGTCATTGAGAAGCTCATCTTCCCTGGGGTGGGCTCAGGGTGCTGTGGGCACCTCCAGACTAGAGTGAACTCTGCACTGCACTCCCTGGTCCTGCGAGGGAGGACGTACTGTAGCTATTGCTTGAGGGGCAAGTACCATGGCAGCCCCTCGGTGTTTAGTTCCCGGAGCGCTGTGGCTGCTGCAGGAGAGCTCTGTGCCCTGCCCTGCACGGTTCCTGCTGGGCTGTGGATCAGATTCTTCTTAGCGTATGTGCAGCGCGCCTCAGGCTTCATCACCGAATTTGGTCCAGTGGTTGGATCACTAGCTTTCCTGGCTTGGGCCGGGGAGTACGACATGAACACTGATCCATGGCCCCCTGGAGCAGATTCGTCCATGCTTAACAGTGCTAGCAGTGTGGTGAGGCACAAGGTCTTCAGGCAGCCTGTGGTTTGGAGACCACATGGAGCAGGGCAGAGCTGGGGCTGTTGAACTGAGAATCCTCCCTGGACAGGGGTGATGCTGTGTTGGGGGACAGCTGAATCCAGAAGGAATGTGCCCCTCTCCCTGTTGTTTCACTGCATGTACCTGGAGAGGGATGCAAAATCCCAGTCCGTGCTGCCCATTTGGTACAGCGTTAGGACTGTGCTGTTCCCCAGCAGGTGCATCTGCCCAGTACAAGCTGGGTCCCGTTAGCGGGCAGGGATGGGCAGGCCCAAGCAGTGTCTTGGCTGCATTCCTCGAGGCTGGGGTGGTCACTGGGGAGAAGCACTGCCTTTGCGTGTGGAAGCTCTCCCAAGGTCGGGGAGTTTCTTCTGGCAGCTGGGGCTGTGAGGAGGGCAGAGCTCGAGCAGGGAGGCTGCCAACTTATCCTGCTTTAAATCCCTCCTGTAAAGCTCACCTCCTCTGACAGATCACTCCAGTCGGGCCTTGGCTGGGTATGTGGCAAACTGAGACCTCAGCTTTGCTGCCAAACTCCGCTGGGCTGATCGCAACCACAGCCTCCTGCCTCATCCCCTTGTCGGATTCCCCCAGGGGTTGTGGCTTGTCTGACATGCAAATTGGAAGCTCTCTGGGACAGGAACTGGCTTATTCATCACATCTGTAGAGCCTCTAGCACAGTGGGGCTCTGGTCCTCGATTGGGGTTCCCAAGCACTACTGTAATATAACTGACAGGAGGCAGGTGGAAGCGTGTGGCAGACATGTCTGATCGCAGCTGTATCTCCTCAGAGAGCCCCTGCTGCCTCTTGGCACATGTCTGCAGGTCTAATGGCTATTACCCTACCAGCCTCAGGGGCTGCTCCCCAGGGCCGGTCAGCAAGCCCTTCCTTGCACAGCTAGGGGATAGAGCAGTGAAACTGATTTGTGGAGACTCTGGAGGGAGCCAATAAAGGGTCGAGCCAAAGCTGGATCTGGGCTCTTGGCCTCTGGAAGACAGCAGCAGAGGATCAAGGACTAATTCAGGCCCCTGTGGAAGGCCCAAAGAGGGAAAATGTGGGAAGGGTGTAAGTGCTTAGGAGAGGATCTGCCCAGACTACATGAGAGGGTGAAAGCAGGAGAGGTGGGACCATGTGAAGGAAAGAGGAACTTGAACTGACTAACCAAACCCATTCTTTCTGTCAGGAGAGGTTCCCTCTTCATCTGCTGTGGGAGCCCTGCCCCTGGAGTGGAATCAAATCCCTGAGAGACAGAGCACTGGGGTTAAGTGGGACCTGCCAGATCTCTGCTCTCTGAGTCCCCTGCCCTGGGGACCCTTGTTGGACTGGGTCTGGCTCAGATTTCAAAGCACTGCCCTGTCTTGGTTTTGTGTGCGGGGCTCTTCCTCACCACAGGGGCAGGGAGTTTTCAGATTTAGAAATGGAGAAGTCCAGCAGGCTGTTGCGGGGCCCTCTGAGCTTAGAGAAATGTGGTGGATCAGGAGGAGGGTGTCAGTCAGACAGGTGGCCCCTGCTGCTGCTCCCTCTCCGTCCCTTGGGTCTCCCTGGTTTGGGGAGATTGCCACAGGTGAGCAGTGTGGAGGAGGGGACTTTGCCCAGTTTTTTGTGGGTTTATCTGCTTCCCTGTGCAGGCTTGGGTGGAAGCTGAGCGACAGCATCACCATTGGCTCCCCTCCTTGGCCCTCTTTGGGAAGGTTAACAGGGTAGTTCCTGCCCTGCCTCATCTCCCAGTGCATAGTGGACAACCCGTGGCCAGGAGCTGGGTTTTCTCCTCCATCCCTGTCCCAGGCTCCATTACCCCACAGTTCTCCTTTTGCATTTTGAAGCCTACATTGCCAGCACTAGAGAACTAGCCTGTCTCCTCCTAAATGTGCCGTGGGATCCGAGGGCTGCGTTCCCTGTGTGTCCCACCTGGAATAGGACTGGGCCGTTGCTATCCTTTGCGGCTGCCCTCTGCATTTGACACCAACAGCATGGTGACTCCCAACCACACCATGAGCCAGAGCACGCTGGCTCCATGACCATTGTCCAAGGGCAGGGAAGTGGGTCTGACTCTGGCTTCATTTCCCTTTGCCCTTCCCTTGCCGCAGAGGGGCAGGTGGTGGTGGAGGGGATTATCCTTTGTAGTCTGCTTAATTGCCTCATTATTGTGCTGAGCAAACAAATCCTGGCATCAGCTGAGCGTGACCGCTCCTAGAAATGCATTCGGGAGTTGGCAGAGTCCAGCTGGCATGGGAGAGCAGCCTCGTCCATAGACAGGCGCCTGGATCGATACCAACCATCAACAGGTGCAGGAAGTGAAGGGAGCTGTGTACGTGGCCGTGGGAGGATATGAATCAGCCTGTGACCCTGACCACCCCCCATGCCCTTCACAGCTAATGCACACATACCCCTTTTCTGTTTTTCAGACGGTCAGCATCAATAAGGCCATTAACACACAGGAAGTGGCTGTCAAGGAGAAACACGCCAGAAATATCCTTTTCAGAGTTGGCGGCAGGACAAGCAAGCGTGGGAGTCAACTGGAGACTGGCTGGAAGGCAGCTGGGGCCAGGTGGAGGTGCTGGTGTGGAAGTGGGCAGAGAGCAGCCATCATAGCAAGAGCCCCTCATGGACTGGTTGCGACAGAGACTTTGTGGGGTTCCCCTCTGCTGAATGGAGGGGTGGAAGCCAAGATCCCAGTGGGATCCCCTCTGCCCAGCAGAAGGAAGAGTGGGATTCCTGGGGGGAAGCATCCGAGTGGGCAAGGGAGGGCAGTGAGGAGTGATTCCAGGACAGCACCACCCTTTCTCTCCCTGGTGCTGTAGCCTTGATCTCTGAGCAGGTCTGTGCCAGCGGCTGCTTGGAGTTGTGTCCATTCTTGGCACTCCCACCGCTGACATGCCCACCCCCCCGGAGCTGCCCCAATGGTGGGAAATGCTAGCCAGGCAGAGGGGCCGTAGCTGCAAAAAGGGGGACGGTGTTGTCATTCCTCACTTGTTACCTCCACCCAAATGAGCTTTAGCGCAATTGTAAATACCAGGTGTGCTTAAGCCTAAACAGCCCAAAGGTCTGAATAGTTAAGATCCTGCTGAAGAAAAATATGTATTTTGGCAGCTCTGCGGCTGACCGGGAGCCAGGATCGCACAGCAGGTGCAGCTTCCAAATCGTTCCACTTTGTAGGGAGAAGAACTGGGGAGCTTTTTGCTCTCTGAACCCATGGAGTGTCCTTCCACTGCCTCTGCATCGCCCAGATCCCAGCTCCAGGGCCAAGGTAGTGGGGGCAGGAGAGAGTTCAGCCTAGAGGCTTTGGGGGCTGGTGGATCCTCTGAGAGCTTTAGTGAAGCTCCTGGGCCATTGCTGTCAAAGCATGGGAGGGTTCAGGGGGAGCGATACCTGTCAGTGCTGGGAATGGGGAGCTGGGTGATGTGTTTCCCCCAGACAAGTCTGGACTCAGTGACAGACCTAATTCTCCTAGGTGCTCTGGGGGTTCAGCCCCAATGGGGGCATGGGGGGATCTTCCTGAGGGTCTCTTTGGAAGGGAGAGGGTGTGGCGCTGGAAGGGGTGGGGGCTGCTTGGTTTGAACCCCCGGGGCACAGTGTGTTCCTGGGCTGAGGCAGTGACTTGGGAACAGTGCTTCACCTCTCCCTCGCTGAAAGAACAGAATGTCCCCAGACATTTGAAGTTCTCTGCTGCCTAGCTGAGGCTTGAGCTCTGGGCTGCAGGTTAGCTGTCTGGTGTGTGGTGAGCTCAGCAGGCCTATGCTCATTCCACCTTCTTGAAGAGAAACAAGCTCCAGCAGCTTACAGGACCAGCTGTCTTGATTTATCTGATAGCGGAATGTCCGTTGTGGGGCTGTTTCCAGGCTGGCATTCTGCATGGGGCCCTTTTGTTTTCGTCTCAGGCCTGTTTTCAGTGGGAAAGCTGCTAGTGCACGGGATCCCAGGCCCTGGAGATAAAGCTTCACTGCAGTCCTGTTGGCTTTTAGCTTCTTGATGCAGCAGGCTGCCTGCCATGCCAATCCCCTTTCTGCTTTTCTAGTCTATAGCAAGAATTAGCGTGGCTGTTCTGCTTCCCAGAGCACTACACAGGGGTCCGTAGAAAACAGCCCTGCGGTGGCCTCATGTGACAGGACCTAGATGGCCTGTAGGCAGAGCTCTCAAGCATACTGGATTTAGTGGGACATTCTGTATTTCCACTTCATCGGGATGCCTGGTCCACTGCCCGTTGAGGTGGGCAGTGAGAAACTGTTTCACCTCCCCTGCAAAACAGTCTGTAGTTGAGGGAGAACAGAGAGAGCGGGAATCCAGGGATCATGAGTTCAAGCCTCACCTCTTCCATTCACTACTGCTTCTACTTCTGTGCATTTCATACCCCATATTGCTGACCCAGGCTTCAGCCCCCTGCCTTATGAGACAGGCAAGTATCAGCCCCTCCCCATTTGACTAAAATTGCACAACGTCACTGGAGGCAGAACTGGCGTGGAACCTAGATCTTTAATCTAGCACACCCAAATTCCATTCACGCAGCCATGCTGCCTTTTAGGCTGACTGTGCCAAATTTGTATGCTTGGCTGTCATATCTGCAGCTACCCTTCTGTCCATTCAGCCAAACTCCCCTCCTTGCCCCAGGAACCGAACCCAGGAATCATACCCCCCTTTTGCTCTAGCAAATAGTTGAGTAATCCACTGGCAGTGTGTGTAACATTCTCCCTCTAAAAAAGAAAAGGAGGACTTGTGGCACCTTAGAGACTAACCAATTTATCTGAGCATAAGCTTTCGTGAGCTACAGCTCACTTCATTGGATGCATACTGTGGAAAGTACGGAAGATCTTTTTATACACACAAAGCATGAAAAAATGGGTGTTTACCACTACAAAAGGTTTTCTCTCCCCCCACCCCACTCTCCTGCTGGTAATAGCTTATCTAAAGTGATCACTCTCCTTACAATGTGTATGATAATCAAATTGGGCCATTTCCAGCACAAATCCAGGTCTCCCCCCCCCCCCCCCCAACCCACTCTCCTGTTGGTAATAGCTTATCTAAAGTGATCACTCAAAGGAGAGTGATTAGATAAACTATTACCACCAGGAGAGTGGGTTGGGGGGGGGGACTTGGATTTGTGCTGGAAATGGCCCAACTTGATTATCATACACATTGTAAGGAGAGTGATCACTTTAGATAAGCTATTACCAGCAGGAGAGTGGGGTGGGGGGAGAGAAAACCTTTTGTAGTGGTAAACACCCATTTTTTCATGCTTTGTGTGTATAAAAAGATCTTCCGTACTTTCCACAGTATGCATCCGATGAAGTGAGCTGTAGCTCACGAAAGCTTATGCTCAAATAAATTGGTTAGTCTCTAAGGTGCCACAAATCCTCCTTTTCTTTTTGCGAATACAGACTAACACCGCTGTTACTCTGAAACCTGTCATTCTCCCTCTAGTGGCTGATCCACACAGAGGGTAGCAGCTGCTGCTTTAGCTCAGCAGTCTGAGCTGGGAATCTGAAGGCCCAGGACTGATGAGGGGCAGAAGGTACATAGCAGATGTGTGCACGGCAGCAGGTTTCTGGGCAATTCCAGTGACAGTTGGGGAAGAAAGCAGCCAGGGGAGAGGAAGGTTTTGTTTTGGAAGCACGTTGTTGGCTGGTGCCCTGAAAGGATCCGGCTTCCTTTCCCCAGCACAGCAGGGCCTGTGCACTCCAGGTACCTAGCGTCTTTTGTTGATGCACGCTGGCTGTCTCATTGCATGGGTAGAAACCTCTCTGCCAGAGGGGAGTTCCTAGTTGCTCTCTACCACTTTTCAGTGCCTTTGGGATCCAGAATGGGGTGAGAGGACATCTTGGGAGCAGCCAGTAAGCCTCATTGTCTCTGAGCTGTTGTGTTTTATGAGTGTCCCTGTCATTTCTGCACACTCTGAGCTAAGGGATTGGCTTTTCCTTAGCCTGCCTCTCACCATGCATCCTGGGAACCCACCACGAAAAAGGAGCTCAGACCTTCTGGTCTGTCGTGAATCGGCTGCCCCTCTCCAGCAACGCTGTGCTCTGTTGGAAGTTCTGCCACGTCTTCCACAAGCTCCTCCGCGATGGACACCCAAATGTACGTGCAGGGCCATGTCTCTAGTAGTGTGAGATGTGGGGGGACACAGGAGAGGAATACTGTGATTGCCTCAAGTCCTTTCAGCCCCGACTGAGCCAGGAATAGGATGACCTCAGAGGCCAACTAAGTGTTGCCAACTCTTGTGACTTTTATTGTGGGCTTTGCAATATTTTTGTGTTTTTCTTAAGGCCTCAGCTCCTGGAGTCCTGTGACTACGTGAGAATCCCAGCTTGCATTTTTTAAAAAAAAAGTACCAGTTGCAGAGCAAAGCACTCCTGGAGTTGCCAATGTGCACTAGTCATTGGAAAGTTGGGGGAGTGAGGGGTGATGAACAGGGTAGGAATATGCCTGCACTTATTGCTTCCATTCCCCCACGCCCAGCTTTTTGGCCTGCCCCACATCATATCCATTTCCTATCCCTACTTCCTTAAAGAGTCTGATGAGCCCCAGCATACCTGTCCTGATGTGCCGTGGCCTTTGCATGCTCCTGGGTGCTCTCAGGCCCAGGTCTGCAGCAGACCAATGGCAAGAGGGCAGTAGAAAGGGTTAATGCATCATCGTCCCCCCCCATCCAAAAGTTGATCCCTGGGAAGGGAGGCAAGTATTCACCCCAGGACTAACCCTGCAGCCCTCACCATTCCCTGCCAGTCAGCCAGCGCTCTGTTCACCCCCGTTCTCTTTTCTCTCCTCCGCTAGAGGCCTAGGAAGCCCACTCCCTCAGCTGCGTGGATATAAACAACAGTAACGCTGTGTCTCCTTCCCCCTTCCATCAGAGAGCCTCAAGCCACTTACAGTCAGGGACAAATTAAGCCCTGCTTGAGGAGGGTAAGATGGGATGGTCCTTTCCATTGTACAGATGGGGAAGCCGAGGCACAGAAAAGCAGTGACTTGCCCATGATGACACAACTAGTCTGGGACAGAGCTGGGAATAGAACCCAGGAGTCCTGATCCTCTTTTCTTGCTCTAATCACTAGATCAAACTTGCCCCACTAGCTAGAGCTTTCCCCTCTGGTGCCAGGAGCCTGTGAATGTGGCTGGTTCTCTGGCAGCTTCTGTGCCCCTTCTTTACTCTCCAACTGCCTCCTCTCAATTTCCTTTGCAGGTCCTGAAAGACTCTCTGAGGTACAAGAACGAGCTGAACGACATGAGCAGGATGTGGGTGAGTGGCTGGCTTGCCATGGGGGAATTTCCTGCTGGATGCCATCTGGTGCTCATGCTGGGAGGTAGTGCTAGGAAGCGCTGTGCCTCTTAAAGGAAGAACAGCAGGCCCTGGTGATGGTTTGCCGGGTACTTTGTCCATGGAGCGATAGGTAGAGCCTGATTGGAGCTAGGCAGACAGCTGCCTTCCTCCTTCTCCTGCCCTAAGGCTACCCAGAGCATGCCTGTCCCCAGGCTGCAAGCAGTGGAAGCCTTTATCACGGAGAAGCTAGCTCCCCGTTATCCGTGTGATTGGCATCTCCCCCAGGAGAGACCAGGCTCTGGATTGTTGTGCCTTTGGTGTTGCGTCTCTAGGAATGGGGGTGGAAATCAAACCGAGATTTAAAGTCAGCGCTGTTTGGAAATCATAGCTGTGCTTGACTTTCTAAAATCTTGGCTCCTCGTTGCTCCAGAATGGCTTGGCTTAGACACGCCAGATCTCTCTGGCCGGGTTGGCCTTGCTGAGAGGAGGGACCAAGCCTGAGGAATTGCATTGGGCTGAGTTTATGATGAAGAACGTTTATAACAGAGCTCCTGCTGCTAGGCCCAGCCATAGGTGGGGCACTAGACAGCAAGCGGAAATGTGATGAGACTGGCCTCCAAGAAGGGAGTTGGAGGGTGTCAGGGTCACAGGGAGTGGAGTGGCCAGGAGCCTGTGCTTGCCCATATCAGCATAAGGAGGGGGTACATGGAGGGGCACAGGGAGCCCCAGTAGCCTAGTGGAGATGGGGGTCATGGAGTGGAGCAGGTGAGAGAGGCCATGGAAGGTGGTGAGTGCAGGGAACCTGGGGAGACAGGGAAAGGCATGGTGTTTCAAATTTTCAGTGTGGATAGATGCCTCTTCCCCTGAACCACTGCCCTATACGCTGTCTACTAAACTGATATGCTGCCATGGGGCCTTCACACAGACCTCCCATGGGCTTGCTAACATCTGGACAAAGGAAATCCTGCTTTGAGGAGCCTCACAAAATCTGTAAAAGATCCTAAATGGAGCAGAGCTCCTCTCCGGCAGAGCTCAGACAGAAACTCAGGGTGAGCTATGGGAGCTCATTTTAAATAGGTGGGGGCGGTACAAGAAATTCGTAAACAAAAACCATGTGAAAGGAGAGTTATGGTTGAAAGTTAGTTTCACTGGAGTCCAGCGAAAACCCAAAATATTACCCTGGCTTCACAAAAACACTCCAGCCCCTTCAAAACCCAGCTGTTAGGTGGGATGCTAGCAGCTAAAGGACCAGTTCTTTACTCTTTGTCCTTCACACTGTCCACCCAGCCTTAACTTTGCCTCCTGATGCACTGAGCAAAAATATACACGGAGGTCAAGATGACACAATTGTGTAATCTCAATTCTCATTCCTGGGATCCATGTCCAGTCAGTTGACCCCAGAAAAGGGGTGAGTTTTGACTCTGCACAAGGTGTGGACTGTGTTTGTTTGAGGAAGCTGGGAAAGGCACCGGCTCATTCTTAATAGTGAATGGCGATTATTTTGGTTTGACGTATTCCTGATGTATATGCAAGCAGTTTTGAGTCTCTCCTGAGTGACTGTGAAGGCAGGAGTGTCTCTGCTTTGCTCCCTGTCTCGTTGGGGATGTATGGGTGTTTGCTCATTTGGGGTGGGGGCAGGGGATTCCCCAATAATCAGTTACAAAAGATTCCAATCCCAACAGCTAATTTCACACAACACAGAGTTTTGAGAGGGTAAGGGTCCATATTAACAACCTAAGGGGCTTTGTGAAGGCCAAATGTAGCCACTGGGCATTCTGTTACCTGGCGGAAAACAAGTAAAACCCATCCTAACTTGGGGGGACCTGTTGACTTCAGTAATGGTTCTTTGCACAGGGGGCTGCATGAACAGAGTCAGTGGGGATCCACAAAGGCACAGGTGTCAGCCGCATAGGCGCTATTGCAGGATTGGGGCCAATTAGTACACTAGCCATGGTGCCTGCTGTTGGTTTAAGGGCTGAAATGGGACCTGTTCAGAATGAGCCACACTTGCCCTGCAGCCCCCTCTAGCCACATCACAAGGAGTGTGTTGTCCTGTTGGGTGTGATTTAAAGTTGATGTGGGCAGATCAGGAGCCCTGTAGCAAACAGGATTGGTTGTGCAGGATCCCTGGCGGGGGGAGGGGGGGACACACACGTTAGCAGATTCCCCTCCCCACTGCTGAGTGCAGTTACTTAATATCGTAAGATTTCCTCAGTACCTGAGCCGGGGTCGCAGGAGAGCCCACTGGGCTGCTGCCAGTCCCATAGCTTGTTGTGGAGTTCCACCACCGACCATTCAGGCTAATGTGGCAGACGAGATTTCAAAGGGAAGACCAAGGAGTTACGTGAGCAGTTGCTGAGCCATCTGATGCCAAGAAAATGCCTGTGGTTGACTTGGGATATGAAGCAGAACTGTCAGGAGAATGAAAAGCAACAAGCACAACAAGATCCTCCACACACTGCAGCCAGAGAGAGCAATAGGCACATGGGTCTGCCCTGTGTTAGGCTCTGTCTGGGAAGTCCTTGTCATCAGCAAAACCCAGTTCTTTTGGCAGCTTTGCCTATACCCCACTGTGGAGAAATGGGCTGCAGTTAGATGAACAGTGTCTTTCCACAGGCCAGAGATGAATTCACTTGTTGCTAATAGACTAAGTCTGGCACCACAAAGGCTCCTGGTTGCTGTACGGTACATCAAATAAAACATTCACTAAGTAACAAACAAACTCAGTTCTCAATGGCTCTGTGATAACCCACCACCCTCTGTGCAGAATGGGGAGCTAGAGCTGGAGACGTTAAGGGCTGTCATTAAAATGAGTCCAACAGGAAGGATTACGAATTCCAAAAAGAGGCAAAAGAATTGGCAGCGTGCACGCCCAGACAGACATGCAGGCAGAGTCCTGCATGCCCAGGCGCACAGACACACACACAACTTTTTGTCTTGCTTTGGGTTCTGCTCTGTCCTTTGACAGGTTCCATTCTTTGGGTTTTTCCCTTCTGGTCCCAGGGATGTGTTTGTATGCGGCTAACCAGTGAGCAGCAGATTTCGTGTGCTCCCAGCACATCTCTGCTTGCCCTCCCTCTCCCCACCACCCCCAAGCAACTCCAGTGACTCTTCTCAGCTGGGGCAGAATTTGGCACCTGTCCTTTTTCTTTGATTGCTAATACTTTCCCATCACCCTTCCTGGGCAGCAGGCTTTATGCACTCACTGCCTGCTTTTTGTTAGCATTAAACCAGCCCTGTGCAAGTTGCTGCCACTGGAAAGAGGTGCATTGCCATCTCGTCTCCGTGTAAGTTAGTTCAGCCATTTGTTCCCTGCCCAAACCTGTAAGCCTTACGCCTCTAGGTAGCTGTGGAACCTCTTGAAATGGTGGAGCATAGCTCTGCTAGGGAACCAAGCAGTGGGGTTAGCCCGGAAGCAACAGATGCTCAAAGGGAGCCCGCTGTGAACTGTAACCTGGCAGGCTGGGGGACCACCTGCTCTCAGAGCACGTAGGGCCAGATCTAGTCTCAGATGCATGTGAAGAGCTCCCACTCACTTCAGTGGCAGAATTTTGTGTTCAGTATGAAATGTTAAAATAAGTAAAAGTCCAGGGTACGGAGGTGGTGGTTAAACCCCAGCTCTGCAGAAGCAGGAGATTTAAAATTGTAACGCTGGTACCAAGGCCAGCTAGTCTGGTTAGGGATTCAGCCAGTCCAGCAGCTAACTTGGCTGAGTGTCCCAGTTATTGGCTGAATAATGCTTCATGCAGAAGGGGGCCATGCCAGTTGGTCTCTGATTTAATACATCTGCTGCACATCTCACCCTGAGACCCTCCCAGAGGCTGGCTGAGCCTGTTCACCCTGATCTTTAAACATGGTATCAAGATCTTCAGGGATATGTTGGGAGCAGAGGTCAGATATCGGAGCCTAACGTCTCTGAGCCTTCTCATGTCTGATCATGCCACAGTCCAGGGTGTATGCAAAGGGGACAACAGCCCACTTGCCGAGATGCATCCCAGCATGTGGGTGATGTTCTCCTAGCGGGTGGGAGGGTATGGTGGATCAGTGTTGTGTGGTCTGGTGTATGCCGCATGTTGTAAAGATTCATTCCCTGGTTACTGTGAGGCTTCCCCCCCCCCTTTCTGGGGTTTTTTAACGACACGCTGGTCAATCTGTCTAGCTGACGGAGACGAGCATGGCGTAAGTACCAATGCTGTTGGCTCGATCTGGCAGTGTCAGCGATTGTGTTGCATGCAGTGACCTGGCTAGCCTGGGAAACAATGGGGGAAATGCTATTGTGTGTGTCCAGTACTGAAGCAGCAGAGCCCAGCTCGGAGGGCAGCCGGCAGAGCTCAGGAGCTAGGAGCAAACAGACCTTGTCCTGCAGTGAGTGCCTCAGGAAACGGGGAGCCCTGTGAACGGAGAATGTGGGTTGCAGATAGTTATTTATTGGTGTAGAAAGATCAGTGACTTGAAATGTGCAGCGTAGGTAAATACAGGGGGTGACGCACACAGTGGCTGAGCCATGTGAACAGTTCGTGTACCGGGGTCAATAAACAAACCCAGACAAGCGGGAAGACAGGAATGTATAAAGCACAGGGGGAGATTTTGTAGGCCTGAGTCTTAAAGGCGTCATGCGATTCCAGAAGCTGCCAGCCTCTCCAGTAGGGAAGTTGCAAACCTCAGCATCCCAGAGCAACCAGGGGCAGGCTTCTCACCAGCATCAGACCTTGTGCCTCATTTTCTGCTTTCTCCTGTTCCACAGAGTCACCTGAGTGAGGGCTACGGGCACCTGTGCAGCATCTACCTCAAACTGCTGAGAACCAAAATGGAGTTCCATACGAAAGTAAGGCCACGTCTCGTCCCCACCTCCTTTCTTCCCTCCAGACAGACCATGCTCTTCCCACCCACATCTGGTCCATTCAAGGGAGCTGAGATCTGTTGATGGGGTCTCTTGCAGCCCCACCCCTTCAGTCCCCCAGGTGTACACTCTCCTCTGTGAGCTAGGCTGGGAAGCAGAATTATCTCTCTGGATGCATCTACACTGCATGCTAAGCCTGGGTCTGTGGACTCAGTGTTTCCACATCCACATGACAGTGGGCATGTGGGTTTACGATTGCTAGGCCTCGGTCTCACAGCCCTGTCCAGACTGCACTACGCAGACCTGCTGGCTCGAGTCTGCAGCCTGAGCACAATGACAGGGTTTGGTCCTGAGCCTCAGTGGGACTCAGGGTCTCACCCACCCCGTAGCAGGGTCCTAGGCCCTGGGTCCTGAGCGCTTGCTGGCCTGAGTCAGACTGATTTGTTTGTGCACGGAATGGGGGCTTGTGCTCAAACCTGAGCCAGAGCCTGGGCTGAGTGTGCCGTGTAGACATACTGTCAGTGCCCCTTGTGTCACATGCTTCCAGGCAGCCGGTTGTGCTGGCAGGACACAGAACTAATGGCCTAGGTAAGGGTGGTGTCAGGACTGAGCTCTGGAGATCCCAGGAGTGACCCTTTAACTAACCTCCCACCCAGGAGGCCTAGAGCTGGTCATTGCCTTGCTGTTGGAAGGCTTGTGTGCTGCCCCACCCAGGGCTAAGTCGTCGTCCGTCCCCGTCCCGTCCCGGTGGCTGCCCGGTGGCCTCTTTGAAGAGTTGGTGTCCTCTGGCCAGGTCTGAGTGAACAGGTGTCCAAAGCACAGTTAAACCTCTGAGCCTGCATCAGAGAGGCCAAGGAATCAGGGGGCCATGGGGAATGGCCCATAGAGGGCAGGGTCGGGCAGCCACTTGTAGTGTCCTGCTGTTGTTTGGCAGATGTGCCTGCTGGTTCCCTTCAGTTGCCAAAGGCCTCACCTCAGGCAGCTGTACTGGGGACAAGGCTGCTCTCCATGGCATCAGCTCTGCACAAATCCACATGCGCTTCCTCCCTGCCAATCCAGCCAGCACAAAGCTGCCCAGGTCAGAGCAGCTGTGCCACGCAGAGTGTGGCCTTGCTGGGAAACTTCGGCATGAGGTTGCGGTGTCCAGCTGTGATGCTGCTGGCCCAGCGAGCCTAGCTGGGTGGAAACTAGATGGATGTGTGGCCGTTGGTCGCTGTTCAGTGCCTTTGAAGCCCACCGTGTGACTGTGTGAGTGTAAACTGCAGCGGCATTTTCCTGCACTGGACGCTGCCCTTGGGCACTTAGATGGGAGCCAGTGGGGTGGCTTTTAAAACCCAGAGAAGAAACGTTGGCTGAGGGCGGTGAGCAGTGAGCCTAGCCTTTCACTGAGAGGGGGTCTGCGCACCTGGGCAAAGCATGGCAAGAGAAATCTCCCTGTAGCCCCACAGCCTGGGAGCCAGCTCTGAGCCATCCCTCCAAAGCAGTTCTGTGACCTGAGCCCCTTCCATTGGGTGTTTGGAGATCCCTGCCGGGTGCACACAGCCACTCCTTCAAATACCACCTGGGGTATCAGGGGTCTGCCTCTAATCAGAGATGGCTACTTGGTCTTCACTGTGGTAAGGGCAAGCCTAAAAGGCACTAGGGTGCCTGCGGCCCCTTGCTCTGACTCCTCCCTCTCTCCCATCGTGCAGAACCCCCGGTTCCCAGGCAATCTCCAGATGTCTGACAGGCAGCTTGACGAGGCAGGAGAAAATGACGTTAATAACTTGTAAGTCCAGAGCGCGAGAATCAGGGCACGTCCGTGGTGGAATTACTCCTGCCGTAGCAGAGAACCCAGCCGCAGAAGACAAGGGGGAATCTCTAGGAGTGGCAAAGGGCTGCCAGGGCCATGGCACCCCATCAGGGTCTCTCCCTGGCATTGCTGTGTGAGCCATGGGCAGAGGACATGGCCACCCTAACGGGAACGCTGGTGTCGTGTGTGCCCATTGGCTGGGGCTGGGACATCCCTCCTGACTACCCCTTATAAAACAGTACTCCACAGTAATGGTTGGCTAGACACCCCCCACCACCACCACCCCGGGGCTTCTAGCCAGCCCTCCATCCCCCCAGGATTTTGCGGGAGGGGGCTGGGTGGCCTCTGTTTTGTTTGTAACATTCTTGTGCCCTCTTTCCTAGCTTTCAGCTGACGGTGGAGATGTTTGACTATTTGGAGTGTGAGCTGAACCTGTTCCAGATGGGTAAGGCTCTCGCTTCCACTTGCATTGCACTTGTTCTGCACTGTTGACATATAGCTGTGGGGCTGGAGCAGCCTCGCTAGGTGCTGCAGTGACGTCCCTCTCTGCCCGGCTGAGCATGGCCCCGACAGCCAGCGTGTATGTGGGGGCGCGGTGGGTCAGAGTGTTTGAGGTCCCAGTCCAAAGCTGCTGTTCGCTCTCTGTCCTGCCTAGGTGCAGGAAGGGAGTTGACTGAGGGCGTCTGAGCTCATCTGTTTTCCATGCATTCCACCAAAGTTGTTATTAGCTGAAATTATTTCATGTCAGACCAAATGTGCCTGGCTCCTCCCAGTCTGCCCAGCCGCAGCCTGCCTGCCCTCCATTCCAGCCAGCCATGCCAAGCCTCCAGGAACCACCTCCACCCCGCGGCATTCTGCACCTCCTCCCCACACCCTCCTTGGTTTGCTTCCCATCTCCGAGTTCTCCCGGGCTTGAATTTCTTCCTTTGCCCTTAGCTCTGGGGTTTATGGCTTTCATGACTGGCGAGAGCAGCTTTCTCCTTGCAAACCCATCACAGAGATGCTGTGTGCTTCAGGGCTTGCTGTGGTGGGGGAGCGACTGGCTCTGCAATGTCTGCTCCTATGGGTCGCAGTGGAGCAGAGAGAAAATAACGAACCAGTCTCCACAATGTACACTCAGGTGCTCAGCTGCCTCGTGCATCCACGTAATGCTGTAGGATTCTGCTTGTTGGGCTGAGTTAGAGCAGGGTGATTACTGCTCACGCTGTGCCACATGGGTGCTGTGGCTATCCTAGAGTGGAGGTATTCGCTTGCATTGGAACAGGAGTAAAGCAATATGTCAGCGTATGGAGGTTCCTGGATATTGCCATTTCAGATGAGGGGTGATACGGTTGGGTCCTAGCATGGAGGGTTCCCGGAGGATGTGCTTTAATAGAGTCAGCGTGGTGCGGCTGTCTCGCAGTGCTAAAGGCTGTAGAACCGGAGATGCGAGTACAGCCAATGGAATCCGGCTGTGTCCCAGTGTTGAAGGGCTGTGTTGCAACTGACTGTCAGGATCCTAGTTGTGGTAGGCTTTACTCCACTAGCATTACTGCATCTCTAGCAGGGCAGTTGCTCACATGTGATGGAGTACAGAAGGGGGGGAGCTGGGTCTCCAGACAGCAGGTGGCCTGGTTCTGCACTGGGATGTAGCCTGGGTGATCCCGTCGTGTCTGTTACGAGCTTATGTACGGTGATAGAGCAGGATAAGGGCAGTCACATCTGTGGACTAGTCTCCCACAGTCCACGGGACAGACAAGATGGCGCCTTTGTGTCTCATGGGCTAGCATGGGTAATGCAGTGATCCTTGGAGGGACAGGCCTGGGGTGCAGTGCAGTGATCACAGGGCCAGTCCGGGGGTAACACCATGCCCCAGTATATGCAACCTGCCACCAGAACAGGAACCGAGAGTAACAACAATTGAACACATGGGATCAAACCCCGACCGGGGTGGGACTCCATAATGGGGGGGGGCTGTACCCACCCCAACAGAAACCTGTGGGGTGAGTCTCTTTCTTTCATAAACTTTGGTAGCATTTGTACAGTTTGTCACATCAGAGTCTCATTGACCTGAACTAAGGCAGCATCTAGCATCGCCATGGTGGCTCACAAACACCAGTGAACCGGGCCCCATTCACTAGCCCCACTGTACAGACGGAGAAGGTGAGGCACAAGGCTGATCAATGACTTGGCCAAGGGCCATAAGACAGGTCTGTGGGAGCCCTGAAAGTAGAGCCTCCATCTCCTGACTAGCCGGCCAGCGCTTCAGCCACGTACCCCTCCTCCTTTCCCTGCCTCCGTGTCTGCAAGGGAGCAGTACAATGCCGCTGTGCCTCTGTGCGCTGACATCTCTGCAGCCCTGCGCAGGTACTTGTCTGATCCATGCAGCTTCATAGCCCCACTGGGAAGGAGGGAGGCCCTGTAATGAAGTTGGCGTTCTTTTTCTGCTGCTACCCTAAGTGAATTAAGCAGGGCTAATGTCAGCTCTGCCCATTTACATGTCATTAGCTTAGCTTTTGATTTACTCTTAAATCACTGCTCAACTTCCCTGCTAATTACTGGGGATCTCACTTCATTATCCGAATGGGAGGGGAGGCAGGCAAGCCAGTGGAAATCCAAACTGACTCCCTGCCTCCTGCTGCCTGGGCAAGGATGACATTGCTAATTGTCCCATTGTGTGCATCCCCAGCTAAGGAGAGAGCAGGCTAGCCCGGTGCATTAGCATGAGTCAAGCGACAGGTCCCCGGGGAAAGGCCCAGTGCTCCCCCTTGGGGACGTAGATGCTTCAGCTATCAAAGGAAGGAGATGAAGAGAGTGTGAGTCTCTGTTTGGTGCTATGTACAGAGCACAGCTGCAGGTGTGATGTGAATGGGTTCCCACAGCAGCAAGGCCTGCGGGAGGCACAAGAGGGTGTTCTTGGGGATGTGGAGCCTGCCTGCCTGCCTTTCAAAGTCTATTGCTGCTCTCTGTCCATCTTCAGATGTCGCTGCCCCTTTTGGGGTTCTGCACTCTCCTTGGATCCCCACTTTCTTTGTGATTCCACCCACCACTGATGTGCAGCCCTCTTTGAGCCAGAGCACAGCAGCTGTTCATTCCTCACCGTGCGGTCCTTTGACCTTCCTTTGGTTCTGGAGCAGGATGGGTGTGGTGAGTGGGGCCTCCAGCCGAGGAGAGAGATAGGGACAGATCTATGTGTCCTTAAAGCTGTGTTGTCCCACCCGGTGTCTGCCTCGTTTAGGAATAACACGTTACAGAGGAGCAGGGGTTGTCTCTGTCCAGCATAGATTGACTCGAACCTGACTAGGGATCTCTCCAGCGTTCACTGGGGGCACATCTGGCATTCAGCACGGGGATTGTGGGGTGAATTCTTGAGACGTTGGCACTGGACTCAGTAAACGGGCAGACGCCAGGGGAAGGTGACCTTTCTCCCGGTCCTCCCTATCTCTTCTTCCGTCTCTCCAGGCACCCATGCTCCAGTGGGAGTTTAGAGGACGTGCATAGCGAGGATGTCATAGAGGACCTCTCCCTTCAGGCAGGTGGCTCGGCAGGTATGAGTGCCCCACGGAGAATGATGTGGGACCCTAAAGCTAGCAGCTCGACGCCCATATGGAGAAACAGAATCGCTAACCCTGTCAGCCAGGTCTGGGATGCCGGGGGAGAGCTGTGCTAAGCAGTACTGCATGCTCATAGCCGAGCACTGGTGCACTCCTAAGGATTTCCTTGTGCCATTGATGCACTGATGAAGTCTATCCCTCCCTTTCCTAACATCCCCGGAGGGATGCCGGTGTCTGCCCCTGGATTTCTGCTCTAGCTTAACAAGAGTGGAATGGCTGTACCCTGACTACCTGGCATTGGCCAGGTGGCTAATGAACATACATAAGAACAGTCATACTGGGTCAGACCAAAGGTCCATCTAGCCCATTATCCCTGTCCTCTGACAGTGGCCAGTGTCTGGTGCCCCAAAGGGAATGAACAGAGCAGGTCATCATCAAGTGATCCATCCCCTGTTGCCCATTCCCAACTTCTGGCAAACAGAGGCTAGAGACACCATTCCTGCCCATCCTGGCTAATAGCCTGTCAGGATTCCTTCCCCACTCTGACCTCTGGGTACAGATGTGGGGACCCACATGAAAGACCCCCTAAGCTTATTTTTACCAGCTTAGGTTAAAAACTTTCCCAAGGCACAGATTCCGCCATGTCCTTGAACAGTATGGTGCCACTACCAAGTGATTTAGACAAAGAACCAGGGAAAGGACCACTTGGAGTCCTATTCCCCCAAAATATTCCCCCAAGCCCTACACCCCCTTTTCAGGGAAAGGCTTGAGTATATATCCTCACCAATTGGTACAGGTGAACACAGACCCAAACCCTTCAATCTTAAGAACAGTGAAAAATCAATCAGGTTCTTAAAAGAAGAATTTTATTTAAAGAAAAGGTAAAAGAATCACTTCTGTAAAATCAGGATGGTAAATACTTTACAGGGTAATCAGATTCAAAACACAGAGGATTCCCCTCAAGGCAAAACTTTAAAGTTACAAAAAAACGGGATAAACCTCCCTCTAGCAAAGGGAAAATTCACAAGTTGAGAAAACAAAGATAAACTAATACGCCTTGCTTGGCTGTACTTACAATTTCTGTAATATGAGAGACTGGTTCAGACTGGTTTGGAGGACATGGATTGATGTCCGGTCCCTCTTAGTTCCGAGAGCGAACAAACACAGAAACAAAGAACCCAAAACAAAGCCTCTCTTTCCCCTCTTTCCCCCCCCACACCTTTGGTCAGGTGCGAACCAGGTTATTTGAGCTACTTAACCCCTTACAGGTAAGGAGGAATTTTAGGCTACCCTTATGGTTATGACATAGCCATTGATGGACCTATCCTCCTTGAATCTATCTAGCTCCTTTTGAACCCCACATGGGAAAGCTGGGTGCTCACAGGCAGAGGCCACTGTTGGAAGCAGCATATTCATCCTCTGGGAAAGGAGGAGACATCTCATAGAGCTCCTTGCCCCCACCCCTAAGGGCTGGGAGCCCTGCACACAGCCTGTGAGAGTTGTTCTAGGCCTCAAGTTACTGAACTGCAACCCTTCCAGCCAGCCAAAGAACGGCACTGATGGGGTGCGGAGGGCAGCTTGGAGGGGCAGGGGAAAAAGGAGAGGAAATACGGGACGCTTGAGTGCTCCAGCAGGAAGGGGAAAGGAGTGATTTGCTCTGGGTGCATGATGACATAGGACCAGGGAGGAGACCTGGTCCCTGGTGGGGATGTCTGTGCAGTGCCCTGTGCCCACACGCAGCGGCAGTCCCAGCTTTCAAGCACTGTCTTTTCTGTGGGGAGCGGTACCTTCCACTCAGAACCAGCTGACCCACCCCCATCTGCAGCAGTTACTCCCTAGGAAGCCACAAAGGTGGCTCCATTTCCGCCAGCTCCTCTACTGCTGTGCTGTTAGAAAGTACCCTACAGCCCTTGCTTCCAGACGCAGTCTGTGCAACATGGGAGAGGAATCGGAGTGCGCTAGCAGAGCCGCACCACGTGCAGAGCGAGCCAGCAGCCAGGCGAGAACCACATCATGGCGCCTGCAATGGCCTCCTTGCTTAGTGCAGTGCAGCCACAGGCTAGAGCCATGCGGCCACTGGGGAGATTGCTGGCAGCCATTGGTCTGAGAGGCTCTGGAGAGACCTGACTAGTCAGCAGAGTTCTCCAACTGTCCATTGAATTAAGTCAAGTGCAATCGGGAACATGGGGCCTTGCCCACCCCGACTAATTTCTGCCTAGCTAACCTAGCGCTGGCTGCCTGTAGCAGCCTGGGAGTGCTGCCATCATGGTGGCACCATGCCCTGCTGGCTGCAGCATGTAAACACACACTTTTCTCCCCCTTCCAGACTAAGGACCCAATCCTTCAATTGATCCAGGCGGAAGGAGGCAGACATGGAAGAGAGATACGGTATAATCCTGGTCCTACTGAAGTCAGTGAGAGTTTTTCCATGATGTCTGTGGGCCCAGGATTTTGCCTGTTGTCTTTCTTCTCTGTGTATTGCAAATCAGTGTAGACATGAGCCAGCATTCTGCTCACTCTGAGATGTTTCTTGAGTCGCCTCACATTAGTATGCATGGTGCATCTCTGAGCCAGAGCAGCCTACCCGCTCATTGCAAACCAGGGGCACGTTTCTGTGATCAGAATGTGGGGAGTTCTCCCGTCACTGGCTCCCTCACCATCTAGCGTCATGCAGTGCTTTGCCTTTCTGTTCAGTGAGAAACAAAGGGCAGGCAGAGAGTGATTGCTGGGTACAAGTGAGGGGTGACTAATGCTCTGCCTGAAGACTGAGCAAGCAGGGCACGGTGGACTGGGGATGGGATCAGAGCTCCAGATGAAAAGGAAAGAGCTGTCATTTCTGGTCTGGCCTTGTTCATCTGCTCTGGTGCTGACTGGGATACAAATGGTAAGTGATATTGATCCTTGTGCTCTTCTGTCCCTGCTGAAATGGAAGGGTAAATTCATCCTGGTCACCAGCCAGCCCAGGGCTGGGTCCAAGTGCTGGAACATGGACGGGGACATGAAATGGGCAGTTGGTGTGATTTACCACAGCAAGCCTGTGTCCAGTAAACGAAAGTCCGGCTTTCTCCAGCTAGTCCCTTCAGAACTGTTTCCAAAGATGGGGGCGATGGTAAAACTGTGCCAGAGGACTGGGGGCGCCTGGCTCTAGGAGTGCAGACCCAGGCTGTACAGAGACCTGTTGGAGGCTTGATACGCCAAACAACATCTCCATAAAAATAAAACCCCTTCCGAGCCTCCTGTGCCCCTCAGGAGGGAGCCGAGAAGGACCTGGTGCCAGTGCTTTCAGCCCAGATCCTTAAAGGGTGTTAGGCACCAAACTCCCTTTGATTTTCCTTTGCAGCCCAAGCCACTCAGATCACCGGAGCACAAACAAAGCAGCTGAGAAATGTTCTAGACAGTTACTGCAAAACTTGCAGTATTGACTCAGGGAAGTAAATGATCCTAGTAGGATAGTGCTGCCCTTGCACCATGGCCAGTCGGAGCCTCTGCGAGGGCAGAGTTGGACCCACTCCTGTAGTGTCAGCAGCCAGTGCAGCTGATCCGGTTGGTGGTGTTTGGCAGACGGTGCTAACGGGGCGACCCGTTCAGAGCGCTGTTCGTTCAGAACCAGTTCCCTTCAGGGCTGCGGCCAAGCATGAGACATTCCATCCCCAAAGGGCCAGTCTGTTAAGCCACAGGAGCACTGGGCTCCATTCTTGCAGCAACTACAGCTGTGCTGGGCCTGATATGCCTGAATGAGGGAAGAATTTGGCCCATTACCTTTGGGGTCCTGCCTGCTTCTCCCTTTGTGACCCATCTCCAGAGGCAGGTTCTGCAGTGGAGCACACATCTGCTAGGCCCATGGGCTTGCCCAGGTGGCTTAGCGTTGCGCTTTCAATGCTTCTCCCCTGAAACTAAGGTTCGCACATTGCAACCCCTGAACCCTGGTGGATACGCTGAGCATCTGGGATTGGAATGGGGATTGAGGACTAACCTACATGCCTGCTCCGTGCGGGGCTGGACATATTGTATTGACCCACCTGATCGGGTTGCTTAGTGTTGTGTTACATCAGGCCTCTTGGTAGCACACCAGATGTACCATGATTCAAATGCAAGCACTGAAGAAATATTAGCTGCTAGGCCCTATTTGCTCTAGCACTTGGCAGTCCCAGGGGGCACTCAGATAAAAGGGTGACGTACTAGGGCAGGCAGAAGTGGTCAGTGGCTCAAAAGTAATTCCTAGCATGGCCCTTTGGGGGCACCCACCAGAGTTAGGACTTCTCGGGCTTGGGGAGTGCCCCTTTTTGTCCATTGCTCTATGATAAGCGGTGAGGTATCCCTGCAGATCCCCGGCCTGGATTCTGTTCCAGGGTGAGTCTCGCTGGGGGGGCCACCCGCATTGTCCTGTCCCAGTGCAGCCGCTCCTCCCAGCAGGTATCCAACTCGGGGCAGCCACTCCAGCTCCTTGCATAGGGGCTGCCACACCTCAGCTGCCTTCAGACGCTGCACTCCTCCCAGTCCCAGCCCACAAGAAACCCTCCCGGCCTGACCCTCTCTTGAGCAACTCTGCTGCCAGCAGACATGGAAACTTCCTTCTCCTGTCACTCTACGAGCCCCCAGCAGTAGAGGGGGACAGCACCGAATCTCCTCTCAGCAAATTGATCACAACGTGTGTAATATACACATAGGAGAGATCCTTCCTCAGTGTCAAACACTTAACCAGCTTTGTCCACTGAAAACTGCTAGCGAACTACCTGAATGTCCCTTATTCATCTGGTTACCAGGTGTTTCCGACCATGGCCGTGTGTCTCACAGTATGGGACTGTTTCTTGCAGCTCCCCTGAGCACAGATTACCTTAGCAAAGCCGTGGATAATGGTGGCCAGTGCAGTTTTCTGTCAGCTCCCTTATTCGCTTTCCTCCATTTGGCTTAAAACCGATGGAATTTGGTTTTTCCCAAAGTTCCTATGAAATGAGGATAGAGACTCTTAGGTTAGCATGGAGGGGAGGAAAGGTACAACAGCCGAGACGTACAATAGTCTGGATGCTTCAGTGTAGTGATATGAGCAGCTGTGCAGAATATTCTCATGGCGTGTGTGTGTGTGTGTACAACGGCAAAGTGTACTTATATGAGCAGCTATGCA
This sequence comes from Lepidochelys olivacea, assembly GCF_965140295.1. Taxonomy (NCBI): domain Eukaryota; kingdom Metazoa; phylum Chordata; order Testudines; family Cheloniidae; genus Lepidochelys; species Lepidochelys olivacea. The sequence goes on from NC_140427.1 coordinate 22,058,274, forward strand.
GAATAACCTCATGGGATGGGTGTGTGTGTGAGAGAGAGAGAGGGAGATCAGTGAATTTCATGGAACAAGCCCTGAGCACACTGTCTGTCTCTCTCCTGTTAGTATTCAGCTCCTTGGACATGTCTCGCTCCGTGTCGGTCACTGCTGCTGGCCAGTGCCGCTTGGCCCCACTGATACAGGTGATACTGGACTGCAGCCATCTGTATGACTACACTGTTAAACTCCTCTTCAAGTTGCACTCCTGTAAGTACACAGCAAGCCTCTGGGAGTGTCCGGCAGCTGCCATTTCGCTGCTGGGATGTCCTGAGAAGCTTTGATGTAGCAGATTTAAAGTTTCTGTAGCAGCTGTTTCAGAGGCGGAGCCCTGTACCAAGGCTGTGCGTGTGTCAGGTGTGCCAAGCACAGGGAAATGCCCCGTCTGTGTGTTTAGACCTCTGTTCCCAGAGCGCAGGGTGCCCAGGCAAAGAGCTGGTTTAAAACACTGGCGGGGGCTGGCTCGGTAGCTTGGCCCAGTGGCTCGCTCTGTGTCACACGCAGAGACCAGGCCAGGTTTGACTCCTGCCTATAGTCTCAGACTTGTAGCGTTTGGAAGTGCTGCTGAGTTTGGAAGTGCGGCTGGCTGGAGGCCGGTGGCACCCCCTAGCTAATGAGGAAGCTGTGTTGACAGGTGTCAATCGAACGGCAGCCCTGCCTGATCTGTGATCAGTGCAGAGAGAACCCCACCCCGGGGAGAGAGAGGTGGCACAGTTCCTGCTGAGGTGCCTGTGTGGATTGATGCTGAACCGCCTGGCCTGGGCCAATGGAGCATTCGGCTTGTGGCTGGGCCCTGCATTTGCTGAAGCACCTGCTGCATCAGCTGTGTCCCCTGCCCCTGACTCCAGCTGTGCCCTTCCCTGGGGAGGGGAGGGGGGACACTTGACTGGCAGCCCCCTCCCGGGAAAAGGGAACAAGGCATCCCCTTTCTACCCTTCAGGGCAGGGCATAGGAGACCCCAAGGGCCAGGGGAGGCTAGTCCAAACACCAGCATGCTTCCCCCTCTGTTCCCAAAACTGGATTCTGGGCTTGCCACTGAGGCCCTCCCCCCCCCCCCACCACCACCACCACAGATGCTGGCAGTTGGAGGGTGGTACTGAACAGAGAAGTGGTGAGATTTGGGGTGGGGAGAGTGAGGCAGAGAAACAAGCTATGGGGGAGAGGGAAAGGGGAGGCAGGGACAGAGATCACGGGATGTGTGCGAGGGGGGGGAGAGGGCGCAGCCAAGAGGAGCGAGAGAAGGGGAAAGAGGAGACAGAGGAAGGGAAGCAAGGAGGCCGGGTCACTGAGGTTGACCAGGTGCAGGTGGAAGCCTGAGCAGCCGCGTCACAGTGAAAGGCATGGGGGGAATCCCTCTGCATGCTAGCCGGAGGGGACTTGTGTTCGTGGCTCATAAAGCTACCCCCAAGGAGTACATTTCCCTTTTAGAATGCCCCAGCCCTCCCTCACACGCTCCCCGCAAGGGCGCTGGCCTCCCTCCCTGCCCATGCCAAGGTACTCAGCAGCTGTGTCTGGGCCAGGACCCTGTGCCCTCGCCAGTACAGCCCTGAAGGGATCGTAGCCACAAGGGGGTTTCTGCATCTGGAAGAGTAAAAGCAGAGAGCAGTGGGAAATGTTCACCCCCCAACCTGAGCTCCCCCAGAATGAGAGCATCCTCCAGGCCGCAGCTCCCAGGACTCACTGAGCGGTTGCATTTCTTCCGGAGTGAATCCCGGGGCACAGATCCAAGCCGTGCACCGATCTGCAAAGATTGCATCAGGCATTTGGACTTCGGCAAGGTTGGCTTAATAGCTTCAAATTGTTTCCTGTGGTATGAGAGAGCGGCACCTCAGTGATCCTGGATTTAGACAGCTGCTGCCAGCTCCCTGGCCGAGTGCAAATGAAGGCCCTTTCCTCTCCATGAGCGAGACCCCAAGGACCCGCCCCAGCCAGGGTTCCTCTGCTAGTGGCTCCTCTAGCTGGGAGCCATCTCAGAGCCAGTGCTCCTGCCCTGCAGCGCCACCTGCTGGGAGCATCTGAGCAGGGCTCGAATGATGGGGGGAAGGCGGGGGTGCCCTTCGGGAACGTGGACAGACCTGGAGGTGCCAGGGTGTACCTTGGGCGGCTTCCTGTGCTGGCATCCTCTGCACTGAGCCCAGCTACAGCAGGACTCTCTTCTCCTCTCTGCCCATACCGCCTCCTCACCTTCTGCCCCGCTTCCTCCCCTCCCCCTGGCTGCCATCTCCCCCTGCACGTTACCCCTGCCTTCCACCCCTTCTCCTCTCCCCCTGACTGACCCCTTCCCCTGCCCGTTTGCCCCCCCACCTTCTGCTCACTCCTCCTCTACCCCCCGACCTGCCCATTACCCCCCCGCCTTCTGCTCACTCCTCCTCTACCCCTGATTGCCCCCCACCTGCCCATTTATTCCCCCACACCTTCTGCCCCCTCCTCCCCTACCACTGACTGCCCCCTGCCCATTGTCCCCCCCGCCTTCTGCTCACTCTTCCTCTACCCCCTCACCTGCCCATTACCCCCCCGCCTTCTGCCCCACTTCCTCCTCTACCCCTGACTGTCCCCTCCCCCTGCCCATTACCCCGCACCTTGTGGCCCCCCCTTTTCCTTACCCCTCTCGCTTCCTGTTGGGATGAAAGGGGCTTCTCCAGATTGGGGCATTGGAGCCTGGGTTATGCCAGTGAAGAGCCAAGCCCAGGCAGTGGGACCTGCTGTGGTTGCAGGACACCCGCCCTCCCCTCTCTCCACGGACCAACCCCTCATCGTGCCCTGGCTCCCTCCACAGGACAACCGTGGCTGCTGTCACTGCTCTCTGCAGTGCCTGGCCCTGTGGCTGACCACACAGGGAGAAGTAAGGGGCCAAAACAAACCCTCTACACCCCTTCCCATAAGTCAGAAGTGGGGTAACCCCTAAAAGTAGTAGGGGACCCGCCCCCGGCCCTGAGTCTGAGGCTGCAGTGGTAAACTGTTCTAGGACTGGCTATTCTCCGGTGCAGCCCTGTCCCTCTGTGTGGTGCTACTCAGCAATCTGGAAATGAGCATGATTCCTTGCGCGTGCTCAAGGAGACCTGGGAGCTGAGAGCTTTCCTTTGCATTCCATCCTGTGTCTCTTCCTCAGGCCTCCCCGCTGACACACTACAGGGCCACAGGGACCGTTTCCTGGAGCAGTTCAGAAAGTAAGTGCCCTGAATGCCAAGCCTGTCACCTTTGGCACTTATCCTTTGCATGCTGACTTTAGCTCAAAGCGGCTATTCCTGAGTTCATTTCTGGTTAGGTAACTCATGCCACTCAGACCTAGTCTACAGGCAGGCTTGGGGCTGACAAGAGCCCCCTGGGTTTGAAATGAACCGTCTGTGGCTGAGAAACGAACAAAGTCCTAATTTCTGAGTCCCCTAGCTCACAAATGTTTATCCTAGAGCTGGGCTGGCCTCTTTTCTGCCCCCATGCTGTTGGCATAACCCATTGGCACTGAACAATAATTGCCTTATTAAATCCAAGGAGGCCTTTGGGCTCTAATGGCATTGTATGGGAGGTGTCAGCCAGTGATTTAAAACCATTGAGCTGCGGTTTGGCTGCCGTGTGCAGTCATCACAGTGCGGTGAAAATGTGAAGGTGCAGCCCATCTCCTCTGGGCTTTCCTGGAGTCTCAGAGCCATTTCCTGTAAAGGCCCTTTCGGGGCTAAGATAATCAGGGTTTAACAAGGGTTAACAAGCTTGGCCGCTGGGGCTGGGGCTGACCTCAGCCTGATGGTGCATGCATGCTGCAGCAATGAACAGATTAGAAATGTGTTGCTGGGTCCATCAATCCTTCTGCCCTTGGAAATGTACCGAGCGTTTTCTGTTCATTCCCCCTTCACCTTCCCCAGCCTGGAGGGAGGGGTAGGCTGTGATATCCTGAACGTTCCCTGTGGGGGACCTTATTCACAGGGGTAGGAAACCAATGAGGGAAGCAGGAAACTCAGGGGAGATAGATCTGGTGGCTGGCTCTTCAAGGATTTAGCTGGTAAATTCTTTCCCCTTCATTCTTAGTCTCAGCCACTCTTTGCATCAGTGATGGCCCCTCCCTCGCTAGGTGTATGGGGGAGGGGCCCCACCCTCCTGGATTCACCGTTTACCAGTGTGTTCGCCACTTGGCTTGAGGCACATGTCCGGGTACTGTTCCAAGGAGCAGAGCCGTTAGCTCTCTTCCCAGGATCCCCATCTTGAGTTGTATGGCAAGATAGCGTCCATGTAACTGAGGTCAAGGGCTGCCTTTCCCTCTCTGCATGGGATGCCTGGTGTGGAGCCACAAGTGATGGGCTCTGTTAAATGAAGGGAGCCACCTGCATCCTGCGACTGCCTGGATCTGCCTCAGCCATCAGAGTCCCCTCCCTTACGTCCCATTTCCTTCCAGGTTGAAAGATTTGTTCTGTCGCTCCAGCAACCTGCAGTACTTCAAACGGCTGATTCAGATCCCACAGCTCCCAGAGGTGAGACCCAAACGGCTTCGCTCTTGCCCGCACAGGCTAAGAGGGAGGGGCTGCAGTGACCATTGGCGTGACTAGGCAGTGGTGTCTAGTGGTTAGAACAGGGCCCTGGGAGTCAAGACTCCTGGGTTTTATTCACAGCTCTGGGCAAGTCAGTTAAACCCCAGCGTTGAATGCTGGGTGCCTGCAGCCAAGTCTTGGAAGCCATATTTGCACTTACAGGGGGGTTGCTTTTCAGAGATCCCTACTAGAGCTGGGCAAAATTTTGTTGGTAAAGAATAAATTCATTGAAAAATGTACTGGGAGGCACCAACACTATTCACTAACTCGGCCATCCTTTGTGCTAGAGAAGGGAGACGAAGCGCTGCCTCGTAGCATCGTAACGACCCCACTTGGGCTGCCTGGGGTGGTGCGGCAGGCAGATTTGGGCGCGTTGCGTCCCACAGAGCCGCTTTTCTCAAGATCCCGCCATCAGTTCTCCCTTTCCGCACTAGAATCCTCCCAACTTTCTGCGGGCCTCGGCTCTGTCAGAGCACATCAGTCCCGTGGTGGTCATCCCGGCTGAGGCCTCGTCCCCAGACAGCGAGCCCATCACCGATCTAGTGGAGATGGACACAGCATCACAACAGGTGAGCGCCTGGCCCCCTGGCATCAGTCTCTCTCTTTGAGCCCGCGATTGGCTCTGCCTATGTCTGGCAAGGTGTTCAGCTGCCAAGAGAAGTATGCCTGGCCTTTGCATGCCCTGCAGTGGCTCTGGGGCTGTATTGCCAGGGCTGTGATCTCAGGTCTCATAACATACTCAAGGCCTGGTGCGTGGTTGGCTGTATGACATATGGAAAAGCCAGGGCTCTTCAGGAAGCAGCATCACTGCTGCTTATTCCCATGGGCCTAGTACTGAGTTAGCGCCCTCGGGGGTGTTGTGCTGTCTGGCTAATAAGACATAAAACCAAGAGTCGGTGAAGAAATCTTAGGGGGTAATTCTGGTGTGCTGGCTAGTTGATGACTGGTTGTTTGCATTTGGCTTCCCCTGCATTTCCCCTCGAGTTCTAGATCCACATGACATGCTTCATTTCCTGTGCTAATACACCAGCCCAGAGGTGGCTCCACTTCAGTGGCAGGCGAAGTGGTTCCTACATCTCCAGTTAACATAATGGTTTTTGGGGGTGTGGGTGGTATATACATACCCGTAAGGTTGTTTATTTAGGCAGTACCATTTGGAGCAGACAATAGATTCCCCTAGTTGCAGCTCTTGGGTTTGAGTCTCTGCATCTTGGGGAGTCTCCTGCACCAGCATGGAGCACGGCCATTCTGAAGTGGTGGCATTTTAAACTCACTTTGCACTAGGATAAATGACTGCCTGGCTGCAGGGCAGCAAATTTGGCCCATTGCCTCTTGTAGTGGTTAATGGTGATACTTCACATGAAGAGACCAGGGGATTTCTGTCATGCCAGTAACTCCTTTGGCAGCTAGTGGTCAACTGCTGGTAAATGCAGCTAACTCTCACCACTACAAGTACCTCATAAGTAGCTGCTCCGCTTGCTGTTCCAGACAGGGTTGGCCTTCTGTCCGCCGCAGTCGTCTGTCTGTCCCAGTCAGACCCCATCTGGATCAGATTAGTTGCAGTACCCTGTTGTTTAATAAAGCAAGTAGAACTGCCCTAAGCTGGGTCAGGCTGCATAGAAGATAGGGGCCCATGGCTAATGGGAGCTGTCTGTCTGCAAGGGGAAGGGATAGCTGTCCCTTAGAGGGCGTGGGGCAGCTGCCAATCTTGCTAACGAGTGGGGTCCTGGTGTCTGGGGGAGGAGTCTGCCCTTGTGAGGGGGTGGGGCTGAGACGGGGGCGGGCAGGTGCCCAGTCCATGTGCAGTGTTTCTGGCCATGTACGGGGCGGTGGTAGATTTGACTCCAGGGATCTGTGTTTGTTTCCCCCTCCAGAGCATGTTCGACAATAAGTTTGATGACATCTTTGGCAGTTCGTTCAGTAACGATCCTTTCAATTTCAACAGTCAGAATGGAATGAACAAGGATGACAAGTGAGTGCTGGCTCAGGGGCCCCATCGCTGCTGGTGGGGCGTGTTCAGGGGAAGGAGCTGTGAATGCGGAGGCAAGGCTCGGTCCAGTTTTGTGGGGAAGGCCTGGGCCTCCCTTGCAAGAGGCATCCTGGGGTTGACGGGTGAGGGCTCTCCTGCCCTGGGGGTTCATCTGTGAAGGGTGCTGAGCAACGGGCTGAGCTCTCTGAGTCTGGGCTGGCTCTGCGATAGGAGCTTGATGCCTGGCCGTAGGCTGGAACCTGAGCGAGTGGGTTAGGAGCTGAAACACATAATCAGCAGCTGGCAATGTCCCCCGCACTTAGCACAGCGGAGCCTTGTGCAGCTCCTTGTGGTGTTATAGACAAGGAAAGTCTCCTCCAGCCCCAGACACTTGCCCTTGCAAGCTGGCAGTCAGCAGCGGCTGGACCTCGGTGGGTCATTTAGGAACATGGCTTGCCAGACAAGATCGGCCCAGGGCTCCATCCAGCCCAGTATCCTGTCTCTGACAATGCACAGCTCCAGCTGCTGCAAAGGATAAAACCCTGAAAGAGGCAGTGATTGGATAAGCTCCCCCAAGGGAGGTTCTCTCCTAACCCCAGTAGTTAGATCTGCTCACACCATGAAGCAGCTGGGCTTAGATCCTTTCCAGCTATTACAGCTCTTCTCTGTATTAATGTAGCAGTCCAACCCTTTTTTGCAACCTGTTTAGCTCTTGCCTTCAGTTCCATCTTATAGCAATGACTTCCACAGGCTAACAATGCATTGGAGGACACTATACTTCCTTTGAACGGTTTTAAATTGGCCACCTTTCAGTTCCATTGAATGCTCTCATGCTCTTGTGTTATGAGACTCAGGGAATAAAAGATCCCAACCTCCCTCCTCTGGACCAGTGGTTTTCAACCTGTGGTCCGCGGACCCCTGGGGGTCCACAGACTGTGCCTAAGATTTCCAAAGGGGTCCACACCTCCATTTGAAATTGGTTAGGAGTCCGCTGAAAACCACGGTTCTAGACCATTCGTTAGTTTGTATACCCCCATCCTATCCTCTCCAAAAGTAAGTATCCTCACACCTTCTTGTCAACTGTCTGAATGGGCCATCTTGGTTATCACTACAAAAGTTTTTTTCTTCTGCTGATAATAGCTCATCTTAACTAATTAGCCTCTTACAGTTTGTATGGAAACTTGCAACTTCTCTGTATGTATTGTGACAGGGTCAGGCCAGATGGCCACAGGAGAGTGATAGAAGGCAGATATATTAGCCCCAAGTTAAGTAGGTCCCTTTTCCCTGGGTAAGGTAACGGGGAAGGTTCCAGAACAATCAGGAACTTTCTGGAAACATTTAAGGCAGACAGGCTGATTAGAACACCTGCAGCCAATCAAGAAGCTACCAGAATCAATTAAGACAGGTAGGCTAATCAGGGCACGTGGGTTTAAAAAGGAGCTCACTTCAGTTTGTGGCGTGCTTGCAAGGAGCTGGGAGCAAGAGGTGCAAGAAGCTGAGAGTGGGAAGGCGTACCGCTGGAAGCTGAGAAGTACAAGGATTATCAGACATCAGGTCCTGTGGTGAGAGTAAAGAAGGTGTTGGAGGAGGCCATGGGGAAATAGCCCAGGGAGATGTAGCTGTCACGCAGCTGTTACAGGAATCACTATAGACAGCTGCAATCCACAGGGCCCTGGGCTGGAACCCGGAGTGGAGGGCGGGCCCTGGTTCCCCCCATGCCTCCGTTCCCCCAACTCCCTACTTGATACCGGAAGAGTTGACCTGGACTGTGGGTTCCACCAGAGGGGAAGGTCTCTGGCTTGTTCCCCAAACCACTAGATGGATCAGCAGAGACTGCAGGGATTGTTGTTCTTCCTTTTCCCCATGCTGGCCAGTGATGAGGCTAACTGAGTGAACGGCAGATTTGAGCCACAAAAGTGGCCAAACTGAGGGCTGCCGTGAACCTCTGAGGCAAGCAAATCTGCCAATAAGCACAGGACCCACCAAGGCAGAGGAGGAACTTTGTCACTGTGTGTGTGTGTGTGTGTGTGTGTGTATACACTTCTTACTATATGTTCCATTCTGTGCATCCGATGAAGTGGGCTGTAGCCCACAAAAGCTTATGCTCTAATAAATTGGTTAGTCTCTAAGGTGCCACAAGTCCTCCCGTTCTTTTTGCGGATACAGACTAACACGGCTGCTACTCTGAAACCTGTCTCTTTCTAAGGCAAACAGTTCTGTTCTTTCTCTCTCTCTCTCTTGATAAGAGAGCGTTCCAGGCTCCTGACCATTGCTCGTCCCTGAACCCTATCTTCTTCTGCAGTATTCTTTGAGACAGGGTAACCAGTGCTGTACGCAGGATCCCAGGGGAGGGCACCCCTGGGTTCATGTATTGGCCTCATAATATTTTTTGTGTAATTCCCATCTGATCCCCAAACCTCCTCTGCGTGGGGCGGCAGGGTCACGGGTTAAGGGGCACAGCATGGAGGAAGCAACTGGTGTCATTCTCCTTGCCAGGGACCGGTTGATCGAGCAGCTGTACCGTGAGATCAGTGCACTGAAGGAGGAGCTGGAGAACTTCAAGGCGGAGGTGACTGTATAGCCCATATTATTGACGTTAACCCAGTGTGCGGGCTGTGCGCTCTGTGGCCAGCAATGTGCAGATCTTGGACCTCACTGGTGCGATCACTGTGTCTCGGGGCCGGGTCAGACCTGGTAGCCCGAACATCGGATGGGAAACACACAGGGCGTGGTGCAGCTCCTCCCACTGAGTCACACTGAACCAGGGGCCCAGCATGGCTCCAGAGATGCCACCTTTCCAAGACCCTGGGGCTGTTACTCTCCCAGTTGCAGAGACCATTCCTGTGCCCAGGGCCTGCACCAGGGGCCGTATTTCTGCTCTGCCACCTTAGGGAGGAGTCGGGTTTCCTCACTGTCCCAGGGACACCCATGCTGTCAAGTGACAGCTGCTTAGACAACTGCCGGTCAGGCACTGGCTTATGCCGAGTGCTGTTGTTTTATAACTCCCCGCAGAATCCTTGCGTGCTGAGTGGCTGGTGCTTTTGTTAATGGGTTTGTTAGGAATTATGGGCCTTGGGCACTTTGATTGGCTGGCCCAGATCTAATTAGCAACAGCAGTGTAAGAGCTGGGCTTCAGATTGCCCCTTCGAAGGGCAGCTGGCGTCGAGGCAGCTGGGGCTAGAAGGGTGTTTGACCCACCCCAGCCCACCTCTCCCACTTGGTGACCTGCAGAGCCATCGTCTGGGTGTGCGGCTGAGGGGGCAGGTCAGCGAGCTGGAGGCAGAGCTGGCAGAGCAGCAGCACCTCAAACAGCAGGCCCTGGATGACAGCGATTTCCTGCGCACCGAGCTGGAGGAGCTGAAGAAGCAGTGGGAGGACACAGAGAAAGCACAGAGGAGCCTGACGGAGATAGAGAGTGAGGAGAGACCTCTGATCTGCTCGGGGGCTGCCCCCTGAGTCCCCAGCCCAGCCTCTTCTGCAAGAGTGGGGGGAGCTAGCAGCTTCTCCAGCCCCAGCTTCTATCAACAGGGAGCAGGGCAGGCTGGCTGTGGGGGGAGAGCCTGACCACTCCAATCCCAGGCTTCCTCAGCAGGGGGCGCTGCAGGAAGCGGGGTAGGCTGGGTTGGGGGGCAGAGTTCCAGGCCACTCCTGTCCCGGGCTTTCTCAGCAGGGAGTGCTGTTGGGACCCATGTTCAAGCCGGAATGGCTGTAGGAATGGGATCGCTCGTTTGCCCCAGTGAGATGGGATTTTCCTTTGGAGACGTCCTTGGCACGTGTGTTTCCAGGTCGCTCACCCCGTGGGTGTCTGTGTTGCAGGGAAGGCGCAGGCTAACGAGCAACGGTACACCAAGCTAAAGGAGAAGTACAGCGAGCTGGTGCAGAACCATGCTGACCTGTTGCGCAAGGTAGGGCCCAGTACCCCTCTCCTTCATTCCACCCCTGGCAAGCCTCCTGCTGGCTTTGTGTCGGTTTCGTGCCCAGGAGTAGCAGGGATCTGCCACTGTAGACCCATGGGTCATCGTGCCCTGTGGGGAGCCAGCTTTGTTATTCCGGAAGCTAGTGGGCGAAGATCCCCTGTGGGGAATCCTCTCCCCCTACACCACACCAGGGAACAGGATTTTGCTCTGAGAGCAGGATGGGGCAGAGGTGAGGCATCGGCCCTGTCCAGTGACTGGGTGGGTGACGAGCAGGGGCTGACGCAGCTGATGAGTTCTTGCTGATGTTCCCCAGAACGCAGAGGTTACCAAGCAGGTAACGGTAGCGAGACAGGCCCAAGGTGATGTGGAGCGGGAGAAGAAAGAGTTAGAGGACTCCTTCCAGCGCATGAGCGAGCAGGCCCAGAGGAAGGTGAGTCGGAGTGTGCAGAACGGAGCAGGGAAGGCCCAGAGCGTGGGAGTGTCAGCTGGGGGTGCTGGGTGGGTAGAGCCCAGCGTGAGGGAGTCTGTGCAGTAGAGATAGGTCTACAGTCTTGTGCCCGCGGGACGGTACAAGCGAGGAGTGAGAGGGGAGAAGGCTGCAGATTGGTGATGTGATCAGATCCTGAGCTCGCAGCTAAGGTCTCCAGTGGGTAACGAACAGCCCAGGGGCAGGGAGTGCCACCCTGTGATATGTACACTCAAGGGTTACTTCTGCTCTGTCTGCAGACTCAGGAACAGGCAGAGGTCTTGGAAACCTTGAAGAGAGAGCTCACAGCCAGCAAGCAGGAGCAGCAGGCCCTCCAAAGCACACTGAAATCCAGTTTGCAGGTGAGTGCATCAGTGATTTCCCTACACCCCCCCCAAATTTCCCCAACACCCCCCTCCCCAGTTTTGTGAACTAGTTACATGCCAATTTAGTGACTGTTTGGAAATTTGAATTGAAATTGAAACATTAATACACACTTTAAAAGCATATACAGTGTATGATAAAATATGTGTATCTGAAAAAGTATCATAGATTTGAAAAGTATGAACATAGACTAGCTTCCTTATACAGCTGTTGCTTTTATGACAATGTCAGGGCGTTCATTTCAGTGGTGTTGGCCAACCTAATAATTTCAAATGATTTGTAAGCAAAGTCTAAATGAGCTCTCCCTGATGAGCTAGTGATTAGCTGGGGCTGCAGGGGAAGGCTTCAGGACCAGATTGTATTTACATTCACACCTAATCTTCCTAGGTATCCAGCAAACAGAGCTGTGTTTCTCAAGTGATAGATTTTGGCTGGGGTTGGGTTACAAATCACTTGGATGGGGAGGGAAATGAAATGTTGTTCTAACTGTATGAGTAAAGGTCAGTAGAACTGTACTTCGCCTGTGCTGATTGAGGCCATCAAGAGAGAGGGTGGGGACCTGTCCCTCTCCACTGTTTAAAGACAGAGCTCATTAGGCTCCATAGATAGTCTTTTGTTCTGTTAAGTGACCATTGCAGCTGAAATCACTGATGATCAGGTCTAAGTGACAGGTTTCAGAGTAGCAGCCGTGTTAGTCTGTATTCGCAAAAAGAAAAGGAGGACTTGTGGCACCTTAGAGACTAACCAATTTATTTGAGCATGAGCTTTCGTGAGCTACAGCTCACTTCATCGGATGCAAGTGCTTAGTCCTGCTGTGGGGACAGTGTTTCTGTGGAAGACACAGCCCAGACTGCACTAGCTGCAAGGTTTCCCACACTGAGAGCTCAGCTGAAATCACTGAGAGCTGGGTGGAACCTCAAGAGACCAACTCACAGTGGCAGGTGGCAGCAGAAGGTGACTGCGTAGAGCCATTGGTAACAGAATGGTGGAGTGAACGGTGGCACAACGAACAGCAGTGGCCAGAGTGAACAGTGAGCAGCTGGAGGAACGAGCAGGGTGCCTCCTTGCCCCCCACCTGGGAGGTGTACTCACGTGAAAGCACCTCTGAATTCTGATTCTCCACTGACCAAGGACAACATGGGTGAGTGGGGTGCGGTGGAGAGAAAAGTGAGGGGCACGTTAAATAAACATTTGTTTGTTGGACTATATTTTAGTGACTTTGCTCCAGAATGCTAGACTTGTGACTGGGAATGGAAACTTATATAAATATGTTTCCTAGTAGGCCAAGATTTTTAAAATGCATTATTTGCCAAGGTTGTTTCTCACATCTGAGAGGTCATTATGTTGTGGAGTTTCTGTACTAAACATTTTTTTTTATTATTACTTTTTACATAAGAATGGTCCTACTGGGTCAGACCAATGGTCCATCTAGCCCAGTATCCTGTCTTCCAACAGTGATCAAGGCCAGGTGCTTCAGAGAGAATGAACAGAACAGGTCATCAAGTGATCCATCCCCTGTTACCCATTCCCAGCTTCTGGCAAACAGGCTAGGGACACTCAGAGCATGATATTGCATCCCTCCCCATCCTGGCTAATAGCCACTGATGGACCTAGCCTCCAGGAATTTATCTAGTTCTTTTTTTAACCCTGTTATAGTTTTGGTCTTCACAGCATCCGCTGGCAAAGCGTTCCACAGTTTGACTTTATGTTGTGTGAAGAAATACTTCCTTTAGTTTTTTTTAAAATCTGCTGCCTATTAATTTAATTGGGTGACTGCTAGTTCTTGTGTTATGTGAAGGATTAAATAACATTTCCTTATTCACTTTCTTCACACCAGTCAAGATTTTATAGACCTCTATCATATCCCCCCTTAGTCATCTCTTTTCTAAGCTGAAAATTCCCAGTCATTTTAATCTCTCCTCCTGTTTCTGTCCCTAATCATTTTAGTTGCCCGTCTCTGTACCTTTTCCAATTCCAATATATCTCTTTTTGGGATGGGGTGACCAGATCTGCACACAGTATTCAAGATGTGCACGTACCATGGATTTATATAGAGGCAGTATGATAGTTTCTCTTATTATCTATCCCTTTCTTAATGCTTCTGAACATTCTGTTGGCTTTTTTGACGGCCGCTGCACACTGAGTGGATGTTTTCAGAGAACTATCCACAATGACTCCAAGATCTTTCTTGAGTGGTAACAGCTAATTCAGACTCCATCATTTTGTATGTATAGTTGAGATTGTTTTCCAATGTGCGTTACTTTGCATTTATCAACACTGAATTTCATCTGCCATTTTGTTGCCCAGTCACCCAGTTTTGTGAGATCCCTTTGTAGCTCTTCGCAGCTTGCCTGGGACTTAACTATCTTGAATAGTTTTGTATCATCTGCAAATTTTGCCAGCTCACTGTTTACCCATTTTTCCAGATCATTTATGAATATGTTGAACAGTAATGGTCCCAGTACCGACCCCTCAGGGACACCACTATTTATCTCTCTCCATTCTGAAAACTGATCATTTAATCCTACCCTTTGTTTCCCATCTTTTAGCCAGTTACTGATCCATGAGAGGACTTCCCTTTTATCCCACGATGGCTTACTTTTCAAAAGTCAACTTCAATTAAATACATTTTTTTTAAATTTATATTTTTTTAGAAATGTAGACCTGTTATATGTTTTGGTGTAACTTGCATTATTCTCATGTTAAATTTGCATTATCCTAACAAAACATTTACTTTATTCATATCTCTTTTATATGTTGCAGGTCAAAGTGAAAATGAAAAGACAAAAAAACAATACAGCAATTTTTCCACTCAAAGGCCTCAAAAACTAACCAAGGTGAAGAACACATCAAGAACCAAGAATACATCAACATGTCATCTGAAGGTTCAAGTGGTATATCTACATCCGACCAGCCCGAAGCACAAATACAGCTACCTATTGAAGAAACAGCGTCTCCAAAACCTAAAGGCAGTTCCCAATGTTTGTCGGTCAAAGTGTTCCCATTTATTGAAGTTACAAAAGATGGCTACTGGTGCACCTCTTGCAAAAAGTTTACGAAGAAGGAAAGCTTCCCAATGGCATTTTGGGGTGTATATGTAGGAGCATTGCCAGCAGATGGAGGGACGTGATCGTTCCCCTCTATTCGACATTGGTGAGGTCTCATCTGGAGTACTGTGTCCAGTTTTGGGCCCCACACGACAAGAAGGATGTGGAAAAATTGGAAAGAGTCCGGCGGAGGGCAACAAAAATTATTAGGGGACTGGAACACGTGACTTATGAGGAGAGGCTGAAGGAACTGGGATTGTTTAGTCTGCGGAAGAGAAAAATGAGGGGGGATTTGATAGCTGCTTTCAACCACCTGAAAGGGGGTTCCAAAGAGGATGGATCTAGACTGTTCTCAGTGGTAGCTGATGACAGAACAAGGAGCAGTGGTCTCAAGCTGCAGTGGGGGAGGTCTAGGTTGGATACTAGGAAACACTATTTCATCTGGAGGGTGGTGAAGCACTGGAATTGGTTACCTAGGGAGGTAGTGGAATTTCCTTCCTTAGAGGTTTTTAAGGCCCGGCTTGACAAAGCCCTGGCTGGGATGATTTAGTTGGGGATTGGTCCTGCTTTGAGCCTGGGGGTTGGACTAGATGACCTCCTGACGTCCCTTCCAACCCTGATATTCTATGATTCTATGATAATTGGTAAAAGTGGAGGAGCTTGGTTTGTCAAACTGATCAGCAAAGCCAATGCTGACAAACTACATGAAAAGGCTGCAAAACACCAGGACTCTGGAGTGCATCAACATGCAGAAAGCCTTATAAGCCCACTTTCAAAGCCAATTTTAGAAGTACTTAATGAGGCTGTTAAGAATGCTGGAGACACAACACAGTTCATGCGAACAAACATGGCTGTGGCATCCTACTTTCTATTTAAGCAAGAGATACCACACGCTACAAACTGGAGGCCAATGTGAAGTGCACTGTCACTTGTTCATCCTGAAGCTGAACACTGGTTCCGAACAAGACCAGCAAATGCTCACTGTCTTTCTGCAAGAAACTCAACTGACTGACTAGAAGCATGCGGTGCAACAGTGAAAGACTCAACAGCTGAAAAAGTGAACTCTCTCACCACATTCAAAAAGTTTGCATACATGGCTGATGAATGCACCAATGCAAATGGGCATCAAGTATTAAGTCACTGTGTACGTTATCTTGATGTCAGGGGTAGGCCAGTAGATGCATTTCTAGATGTTCAAGTTATAGAAGACACATTGGCTGCATCTGTGATAACCCACATCTTAGAAGAGTTAAATGCTTGTCAGTTGGACCCCAAACAGATGGCTGCTTGTGCATTTGATGGAGGTGCAAACTTCTCTGGAAGACATGGTGGAGTACAAGCTTTTCTCAGAGAAAAGTGTAACCCTAATCTCTCCTATACACACTGCAGAGGCCATCTACTCCAACCAGCGCTAGTACGAGCTGCAGAATCTTCAAAAGACATTTAAAAATTTAATGTCTTCATTATATTCTTTTTTCAGCAAGAGTCCAAAAAGATTGAATATCTTGGAAAATATAGAAGATACACTGGACTGAAGTTCAAATTAGTCCAACCTGGGAAAACCCGCTGGATTTCTCATGAGCAATCCTTGGCTGTTGTCTTAAAATTACTCCAGCCATTATTACTGGCTTTGGAAAGTATCTACCAAGATGGGATGGATCTAAGTAGTGAGGCTGGTGGATTACTTTTGCTACTACGTTCAGAGAAGACTATTGCCATTCTCTCTCTTGTAAATCTACTGTTGAAACCACTTTGGTCATTAAACAATGCCATCCAGGCATCTGCTACAACAGTAGTAGATCTTTGTCCAGCAATAGAAGCTACATTGGATCAATCAGAGAGCTATGATTTAATTGGGGATCGGTCCTGCTTTGAGCAGGGGGTTGGACTAGATGACCGCCTGAGGTCCCTTCCAACCCTGATATTCTATGATTCTATCTATTGAAAAAGTACTGGAAGAAGCAAAGACTTCAGTCCAGAAGTTGACTAATGAAGGCATTTATATTGAATCCTTAAGTGAAGAAGACAGAAGTGTTTAAGACAACTGAAAAAATACACCGACTTGATTCTTAAAAATCTGCACCAGCGACTTCTAGGTTCTGCTCAACCTCTGCATAGCTTTTACAGATCCCTGTCCTATAAAACACCGACAGTTGAGTGGAGTGAGGCACTACCAGCAATGGGGCTGCCGTGTGCTCAGGACAGAATAGAGAATTTGAACACAAGAGTGGAATATCATACGACGAATGAATGAATATTTGACTTCAACTTCTTTTTTATCATTACTAGTGGCTCGACCTGATCTTTGTGCTCTGTTTCCTGGGATGAAAGAAATAGGAATTCATCTCTTGCTACTCCCAGTCACAACAGCTACAGCTGAGCGTTCTTTTTCATCATTGAATAGAATTTTGTGTTCTGAAAGAAGTCGCCTTCTGCCTGATTATGTGAATGAACTAATGAGCATATCAATTGAAGGAGTGGAACTACCGGACACACGAGAAGCCACCAAAGATGAACGCATGGCATTCCAGAAGTTCATTAACAGAGTTGTGCAAAAGTATAACAAGAAACCAAGAAGGATGTAGACGTAGTGCTTCATAGAAGGCTTGAGTAGCCAACTTTAATTTGTGTGATGATGTTAAAACATGAGTTAAATCTAATAAAATGGTCATGAAACGTTTTTCAGTTTTTACTATGGTGCCATACAGCCCACCTTCACCCTCACAGTCTCACCGCTCATCAGCCCTGACAACCCCCCCTGTAAATTCGAACACCCCCCCCCATTTCAATTCTTGGGGAAACCACTGGAGCGCGTGCTTCCCCCAGTGAGATCTCCCTGGTTGGGAGCTTGCTGCTTGTGGAGCAGCAGTGGAAGTGGGTATCTTCTGGTAAGTCTGGGTGGGCTCAGCCTGCCAGCAGGACAGGCTGACGTCACATCGCAGGCGGCAGGAACTCGCTTTCCCAGCACACTGGGCTCTGAGGTGGTTTAATTTTGGAATATAGTAGGGGAGGAGGGATCCCGGAATGAGGGTGCTTGGTCCACCCTCATCTTTTCTCTTCCCCATTCCTCCCTCTGTTCCCTTTGCCCTGCAGTCGGAGGCAGAGCGTAGCACCAAGACAGCGGGCTTGGAGCAGGAGAGGGACACCTTGGTGGTGGCAGTGGCCCAGCGCAGCCAGGAGGTGGCGTCGTTGCAGGCCGAGCTGCAGCAGCTAAAGGACACTCTGGACAGCGAGAAGGAGAGCAGCAGCAGAACGCTGGAGACACTGCAGATCCAGCTGGGAGAGAAGGTACTGCTGTCTGCCAGTTTGGGGATGCCCGAGGTGGACAGCAACATGGCAACAGCCACACTCCATCCCCTGAGCACCCGGGCACCCCGACTTCCCCCAGTGCATTGGCCGGAGTCCCAGGGCAGCTCTTGTGTGAAATGCAGTAGCCCTAAGGCTGTGGAGCTGTGATGCATGGAGGCTGCACGTCCCAGCATGCAGTGCTGTTGGACTCCTCCTGGCTTGGCTGCTCGGGTCAAGATGGAGCATTGCATGCTAGGAACTGATAGCCCCAAAACTCTTCTTCCTTAAATGGAAAGATTAGGGGAACACCCCATGGCTGTGGTGTTTTAGTCCCCTTCTGCCCCCTTTCCTCCTGCTGGAAGGAACTGGAGCCAGAGCAGCCAGATACGGCCCTTACTCTTTCGATTACATGGCTCTGGCATGTCAGTGGGCTTGCCGTTCTTGACCAGAGCTGCCAGGGTGTCCTGGCTGCAGCTTGGGAAGGCCCTGAGCTCTCTCCTCTCTTTGTGTGTCCTTCAGGAGAGCCGTGAGCAGGCCCTTCAGCAGCGGCTCCTGGACGAGCAGTTTGCCTTGCTGCAGTGCACGGTGCAGGAGGCAGAGCAGATAGTGCAGGACTCCCTGAACCGACTCGATGACCCCACCCACATCAGCTGCACGAGCTCCGCAGGTATGGCCTAGCTGCCTTGCCGTAAGGGTTGGGCTGGCTCCTCCCTCTGTTCTGGGTGTATCCAGCTGCACTGACCTCTGACTGCTCACACACAAGGGGCAAAAGCTCTTATTAATTCAGGATTGGGTGCCATTCGGGGGGAACCGGCCCAGAATTCAGTCTCAGCGTTTGGCTAGCCACTTGCCTCCCCTAGGAGCTGCTGAGGATAAACCCTCAGGATTGCTCCCTGGCAGCTAAACTGGCCTAGAGCTAGTGCCACTGACTGCAGCTTCCGGGGTAATAACCCCACTCCCCCTCACTCAGGCAGTGCTTGGCCAGTGCCAGGCATTTCAGGGGTGTCTCACCAAGTGTTCCATAGCGTGCACATACAGACCCGTGTGCGTCCAGTAAACTGAGTCCGTTACGTTCGGGGTGTGTCCCAAGGAATCATTTGCTGTCCCTCCCTAAAATCTTCAGCACAGATGAGTGCAAAGGCTACTCCTAGGGTAATTCTGCACCCCTGCATATGCGCAGAATTCACGTTCCCCGCAGATTTCTTTGCTTCCCCGCAAAAAAAATGACTTTCTGACAGGGAAGCAGCAGGAACAGTCACACCCCACTCCCTAGCTGTACAGGTACATCGTTTCAGACACCCGGAACAGCCAGTGGAGAGGTAAATCACCGCAGGGCTGGGGACACCCCAGCCAGTGGCTCCTACCTTGAGCCAGGATCAGCTGCTAGTCTCGGCTGGGCGGACGGGACTTCCTCTTCCCCTGCAAGGAATAGCTAGAGCTGTGTCAGACCCACCCCCAAAAACCTCTCCCAGCTCCAGGAAGTTCAGCAACTTCCTGTTTGCTGCCCTCATGTCTCCTCAGCTGCAGGGGGTGGGGTCACTGTATGGGGAGCTGCTCCCCCATCCATCCAACCCCCATGTATCCAGACCTCCCATA
Organism: Lepidochelys olivacea; assembly: GCF_965140295.1. Taxonomy (NCBI): domain Eukaryota; kingdom Metazoa; phylum Chordata; order Testudines; family Cheloniidae; genus Lepidochelys; species Lepidochelys olivacea. The sequence continues at coordinate 22,077,491 of NC_140427.1, forward strand.
CCCAGACACCCCCACCAAGCCTCACCCCTTACACCCAGAACCCCTGTAGCTCTCTCTACCCGAACCCCACCCCACGGAACCTCAACCCCTGCATCTGGAGCCCACCTGCACCCAGACCCCCTGCCTCCTGACCCCCAACTAGCTGCACCCAGACTCCTACCCCATGAAGCCCCACTCCCGCAACACCCAGACCCAGCTGCTGAGACCCTCATACATAGACCCCTCCACTGAGCCCCAGCCACCTTCACCTGGAAGCCCCTGCAGAGTCCCATTGCACCTGGGACCCCCCCACCCCCCAGTGAGCCTCTGTGTATCCAGATCCCCCCACACCTATACCCCCACTGAGCTGCCTGCACCCAGGTTGTCCCACACAGAATCTTCTCACCCCACACCTGGATCCCCCCACACTGAGCCCGTCCACACTTGGATCCTCCCTGGCTGAGCCTGCCTGCCCCACACTTGGTGCGCCTGGCGCAGGGAGACAGGACCCCAAGGTGTTTCTGGGTCAGGTGCAGGCTTTGTGCTGTGTTAGGGTCGGGTGCAGCCTCACTGCTGAGTCTGTGTCCGGGGGATTGGGGAGCTACAGGGTGATCTTCCGCCTACATGCAGCCAGTGGCCTGTGCTCCCCACTGCCATGCTGGTGCCTCTGCATTTATTTATTGACAAATAAAACTTGCAGAATTTTAAAATATTGTGTGCAGAATTTTTAATTTTTTGGTGCAGAATTTTTATATTTTTTTTTTGTGCAGAATGCCCTCAGGAGTAAAAGGCATTTGCCTGGCAGGAGGGGGCTCCGGCCATAGTGTGGGGATTTGGCTGAGGGCAGAAATCGGGAAGCCAGGAGTAGGGACTAGGTTGGGAGCTCTCAGGAGCTCTTTGCTCATATTCTGCCCCAGCCTACAGGGAAGGTTGGGATGACCGTCCTTCCTGTGATGGAGTCGTCCCGTCCCGTCCCGTCCCCCACCCCCGCACACACACACACGCATCCCCACCGCCCCACACACACACACACACACTGGGGAGCCCTGCCAGAGGCGACATCTCCTCAGGGCTCCTAGTAACTCTTCTGGAGAGCAAACGTTTTGCCTTTGGAAAGGACCCCAATGCACTGAAGTCCAGTATTCCCAGAGGTGGCCAGACTCCCCGCAGGCCTTTCCCTTTGGCCTCGCTCCAGAGCGCCCGCACCGAGTGCCGTGCTCTGCTCCGGGGGTGGCAGGAGCAAGATGCAGCCAGCTGGCCCTGCCGTGCTGCCTCCATCTCCGCTGGTTTTGAGGGGGTTTCGTTGTGTAACTGGGGCAACGAGTGACTGGGTCCCAGAGCCCAGCCCCTCTGGACAGCACTCTGCATCGCTCAGTCGGGGGCTTAGAGTGGCTCAGGGGCAGGCTCTGCCGGGAGCCCCTTGGGCAGGTGTTGGCAGCAGGCAGATGGGCAGGGGGTGAGTCTGTGTGTAGCCCCGGAGGCTGCGCAGACTGCTGAGTTCCTTCCGGGTCTCTCTTGTGCGTGCAGATTATCTCCTGAGCAGAACGTTGGCTGCCTCCGACTGCATAGAGCGGCTTCAGGGCGTGCATGGCAAATACCTTTCCAACCGCTCAGGTGAGAGAGCTGCCGGGGCCCTGAGCCCCCTCACTGCGGGCTCACCGTGCACCTTCCTCTGCACGCCATCGGCAAGGGCTACTCGGGGCTGAGGAGTGCTGGCAGAGCAAACTGTGGGGGCTTCCACAGGGATCCGGCCTCCCTCCAGAAGATCCCATCCTCTCTCCTTACGGATGTGCCAAGCCTCAGACCCCGCAGCCCACAGGCCAGCCCTGTGTGTGAGGGACACAGCGCCCCCTCTTGGAACCCTGCACTCAGCGTGTCACACCAAGCACTTGACCCTTCCCACAGCACCCAAGAAGCAAAGCAACAGCAGCCCTTGGCTCCCCTGGCCGCAGCCGGGCAAGAGCAAGCTCAGCTCCAGTGCAGAGTGTGAGAAACTGAGTCCAGAGGGGGCTGGGCTGTAGTTCCCAAAGCCATAGCCGTGCCAGGGCGCAGTGAGGCCGCAGGCAGTGGGGCTGCACACGCCCTCTGTGCCTGTACTGACCTGATACTGAGGCCGGCGTGCGCATGCATGGCTGCTGCGGACATCATCCTGGGAAGGGGATCTCTGAGCTGCGGTGAGCGAGGGCTCAGGGCTGGGTCTGCGCCTGGCTCTGGTGCCCTGAGGGAGTAAGGAACATACCTGCTCAGCTCCCTTTGAATCTGACCCTCTCAAACCTGCAAGTCTTGTTTGCCCAAGGGACTGAGAGGGCAGCGATGGGGCTGGCTCAACCGCTGAGGTGGCCAGTGACTTAGCAGGGGCCGTCTCCCCCTTCTGTCTCCCTTGCCTGCAGATGTAAGCAGCCTGCTGCCGTGCGTGGCCCTATTTGCCCACCTCATCAGTGACACCATCTTGCAGGGCAGCGCCACCTCCCACATGGTCCCTATGGAGCCTGCTGACTGTAAGTATCCCCGCCGGGGCAAGGGGGCTGGGGCTGTTCCCGCTGCACGCTCCTGCCTTCCTCAGCCAGCTCTTGCCTTTGTGGCCTGGTTTCAGTGCTGTCAGAGACGTGTAAGCAGTGCGGGAGCGAGGCCCTGCGCTACCTTGGTGCCCTGAAAGAGGAGGCCTCCCTGGGGGGCGCTGACTGCACCGCCGTGAGAAACTGCCTGAGCCAAATCAGCGCCATCGGAGAGGTGAGAGGGCTGGAACGAGCTGGAGTCAGACCCCTCTCTGGGCAGGGGGCCTGTTTCGTATTGAGCAGCTGCAGCCTAGGACAGGGCCATAGGAGACTGACTGCTCCAGAGTGGGCCATAGGCATGCAAGGGCAACAGGCATGGTTGGGAGGATCCCTCTGGGGCGGGGGCGAGGGTCTCTGAGAGAGGCAGACCCCAGAGGCTGTGGAACTGCTCAGGAGATACGGTCCAAAAGGGGAACTCCTGGGGTATGCATCTGCCCTGCTCTGTGCCCCGTTGGGATGGCTGCCCTGGCAGGCTGGGGGCTGTGTTAGTGTGTGTGGCCTGCTTTTTAGCCCTCCGCTGCCCCTTTCTGCTCGGGCCATTCACTCTCCCGAGTTCTTCTCCCAGGAGCTTCGGCCCAAAGGCCTGGACGTTGAGCAGGAGGAGCTGGGGGACCTGGTGGACAAGGAGATGGCAGCCACGTCAGCCGCTGTCGAGACAGCAGTTGCCAGGATAGAGGTGAGACAAGAGAGTGGCTGGAGGGGTGGGGAGCTGTTCCTTGTCTGGCTTCACTCCCAGCAACCCCTGCTCTGCGGTGATTCAAACCAGCAGCCCCGGGGTCACCAAAGTAACACAGCAAGTGCCATGCAGATGCCACAGGGCAGACTCCAGCCAGTCAGCAGCCCACAGTGGGTAACCGAAAGCTGCATCACCAGGAGCCTCCCAGATTCCTGCTTGTCTCAGGAGATCGCTGACCAGCCAGACGTGGAGGGCAGCTGCCTGGCAGCCCTCAGCTGTGGTTGTTGCAGCCAGGTGATGTCAGTGGCTGGAATCTGGTATGTTCCCTTGTGGGCCCGGACCCACTGTGGCCCCACAGGCTAATGCTGCACTGGGAGAATCAGAGCCATTGAAGGGCTGCTCCAGACCCATCTCCTGTCCCCTCAAGCTCTGGTCAGGTGTGCTGCACGGTGCCGACAGCTCAGGACAGTGCTTGCAGATGGAGCTGTGCAGTAGAGCAGTGGGGCGAGGGAATGCGGCTCGCAGGCCCTTGCCGTGGGCTTTCAGTCACAGTGCCGGGAGCTGGTCCCCGTGTGGGGTGATAGGGGCGCTGCGGTTGGGCTTGGTGATCGGTGAGGATCTGCATTGTCCTGTGTAACCAGGTGTCCGCGCACACCCTGACCATGAGTTTCACACCATGGCTCTGTTGCTCTCAACAGGATATGCTGAGCAAGTCTCGGGCTGGGGACACCGGGGTCAAGCTGGAGGTCAATGAGAGGTAAGTACAAAGTCAAGATCTACCCCGCTTGCTGTCTGCAGTCAGAGCGGCTCCGTGGGCTGGTGCCATGAGCACAGAAACTGCAGGGTTCTAACGCCGAGCCCACCGCTGACTTGCAGGGGGGCTGCAAACAGAGATTGTGGCCCTGGCCGGGCGCCCAGCGTGGCTGGGAGGACTCCCGCCTGTGAAGCGCAGTGAAAGGGCTGATTCATGCTGAGCAACAGTAAAACCATTAAAACATCACAGTCAAGCAGTGAAAGCAAAGGAAGATGCTAAATACAACAGGGGGAGGGGTCAGCGGTGCTTGTAGTAAAGACAAAAATGCTTGGGATTTTCCCACGACCTCGCTATGTTCCAGGGACAGCGGGGAGGCTGTTATGGGGAGCGTGCTCCTCCCACCCCGCAGGCCCACCGCCCTGTGTTGCAACGCTGGTACCACTGCGAGGCACGCGGTATCCAAGCCCCGATGCCCACGCAGCCATGCAGGTAGCCGCGGTCTCTTGTGTGCTGTTTGAGGGAGAGCCCTGTGTTTGCCGGCAGCACTGGCTGTGGGGCAGCTCCCCACGCAGGGCACCAGAACAAGGCCTAGGCACCCTCGACCCAATGGGGAGTTCCACCCCGAGGGAACAAGCGCGCACCCTCAGAGCGCCCGCCCACCGGAGCCCTTCTCGCTCGCAGCAGGCTGAGGCCAGAGGGCACCGAGGAGCCCATCGTGTAGGGAGGGTGATGTTGCTGGGTGCTCACCCTCTGAGTGGGCGGTGCTTGGGAGAGTTGTGCCCAGCAGAGGAGCCCCATGAGCTCTGTCTTTCCTGCCAGTTTAGCTGTTCAGGGAGGGGAGTCTGTGGAGCCATGAGGGTGTGAATGGGAATTAGCTTTGTACCTAGTCATAGAAATGTGGGACTGGAAGGTCTTCTAGTCCAGCCCTCTGCACTGAGGCAGGACCACGTAAACCTAGACCAGCCCTGACAGCAGTTTGTCCAACCTGGTCTTAAAACTCCAGTGTCAGGGATTCCACAACCTCCCTTGGAAGCCAATTCCCTGAGAGTTAGAAAGATTTTCCTAATACCAAACCTAAATCTCCCTGGCTGCAGGTTAAGCCCATTGCTTCTTTTCATTCCTTCAATGGATGGAGAATGACTGATCACCGGCCTCTTTATAGCAGCCCTTAATGTATTTGAAAAATATATTAGGTCCCCCTCAGTCTCCTTTCCTCCAGACTAAACATGCCCAGTTTTCTAACCTTTCCTCACACGTCAGGTTTTCTAAACCTTTGAGCATTTTTGTTGCTGTCCTCTGGACTCTCTCCAGTTTGTCCACATCTTTCCTAAAGCGTGGGGCCCAGAACTGGACACAGCGCTCCAGCTGAGGCCTCCCCAGTGCTGAGCAGAGAGGGAGAATTACCTCCTCTGTCTTAGATACAAGACTCCGGTTAAAACATCCCAAAAGGATATTCGCCTTTTTCACAGCTCTGTCACATTAACTCATATTCAGTTTATGACCCACTGTAACTGCAGGTGCTTTTCAGCACTGCTGCCACCTAGCCAGTTACTCCCCAGTTTGTAGTTGTGTATTTGACTTTTCCTTCCTCAGTGCCGTACTTTGCACTTGTCCATATTGAATTTCATCTTGTTCATTTCAAACCAGTTCTCCATTTTGTTTTGAATTCTAATCCTGTTGTCCAAAGTACTTGCAACCCCTCCCAGCCTGGTATCATCTGCAGGTTTTATAAGCATCCTCTCCTCTCCATTATCCAAGTCATTAATGCAAATATTGATAGTACCAGACCCAGGACTGACTCCAGTGGGACCCCATTAAATATGCCCTCCCAATTTGACAGCGAACCATTGCTAACTGCTCTTAAAAATGACTTGCTTACAAAATCAGACATAAAAATACAAAAGTGTCACTGCCACACTAGTACCGGGAAATTGTTACTTTCTCCTTTTGTCCGTATGAAATTTTAGTCTGTACTGACTTCACTAGTGCTTTTTATGTAGCCTGTTGTAAAACTAAGCAAATAACTAGATGAATTGATGGACCCCTGGAATTCCTCTGTGTACCCCCAGGGGCACACGTACCCCTGGTTGGGACCCGCTGCTCTAGTTTGCTTAGGAGAATGTCATGTGGGACTGTGTCAAAAGCCTGACCCAAATCGAGATGTATCAAATTTACTGCTTCCCCCATACCCATTAGGCCAGTAGCCCTGTCAGAAAGGACATTCGATTGGTTTGGTGTGATTTATCCATGACACATCCATGCTGGCTACTTCTTATAATCCTAGTGTCCTCTAGGTGCTTACAAATGGATTGTTTAATAATTTGTTCCAGTATCTTTCCAGGTATTGAAGTCAGGCTGACTGGTCTGTAATCCCCCAGGTCCTCTTTGTTCCCCTTGTTAAAGCCAGATGCTATATTTGCCCTTCTCCAGTCCTCGAGGGGCCTCTTCCCCAGGAGTTCTCGAGAATAATCCTGATGGTTCCATGCTTGCTTCAGCTGTTTCCTCAAGTGCCCTAAGATGAATTTCATCAGGCCCTGCCAACTTGATTACTTCTAAGTTAACTAAATATTCTTTAGCCTGTTTGTTCCCTGCCTTCTTGTGAGCTGCCGTTCTCTCTTGCAGGATTCTGGGCTCCTGCACGGACCTGATGCAGGCTATCCAGGTGCTAGTCCTGGCTTCTAAGGACCTCCAGAGGGAGATTGTGGAGAGCGGAAGGGTAAGCAGGGCACTCGCTAGCGTGCACCCACTGGGAGAGCTGCTGCTGGCAGCCCCATGTCAGCCACTCCGTGGCCTGACACAGCGACTCCCAGCCTTCTCTGGCAGCTGGAGCAGATTAGGGTCTCCATAGTAGCTGGAGGCCACTAACTCAGAGCGCCAGAGAGAGGTTTTTCCTCAAGATCTCAGAGTGTGAGCTCTACATGCCCTGTAGCTATTGAGCCAGCTACCGGAAGTTTGGGCACCAGCCGGGAACCTGGCTGTTAGTGGAAGCCCCGAGCCCAGAGTCACTTTCCAACATGGCCAACTTCAGGCTTCAGAGACGTTTGGGAGGGATCCAGTTCCCGTCAGAGCCTGTCCCCGCCCCTGAGCTGTGTGGGTCCGGACCTGCCCTGCAGCTGTGGGGCTCCACACTCTGCTTTCCCAGCCATAGCGGGTTTGAACGCAATTGAATGGAATGACCGCAGAGCCAATAGACACTTATCGCTAAGGGAGTGATGGGGAGTCTAAGGTAGCAGCTGGGGGTACTGGTGCCAGCCTCTGGGAATCGCTGGCCTAGGACACCATGGTCTTTCCATGGCTGGCAGCATCCTTCAGTTTGGGGCGAGGTTCCCCGGCTACATTGAGTCTCCTGTTGTGAGTGGCAGTGGGGCATTCGGGGCTGGGTCCTGCTCCTCTGAGCCATGGCAGTGACCTCCCTGGAGAAGCGAGGAGAGGTTTGGAAGAGGAGAGAAGCAGATCCAGGGGATGGGGTGGCCAGGAGGGCTGAGGGGAAGAGGGGGAGCAGAGTGGTAGGCCAGGGTGGGCTGGTCAGAGAGCCAAAGGCTGTAAACCCCTCCCTGCTGCCACGGAAGGGCTGCTGTCTGTGGAGTCCTCGTTTCTGGGTCCGTGTGTCTGAGACATAAACCCTGCCTGGGTTACTGCTCAGCTTCTTCCACAAACCTCTGCACCAGCTGTTCTGGGAGCTCCTCGATCATGGTGCTTCTCCCCAGCCTGGTCATCATCCCGGCAGGTTAGGGACAAGGCAGGGCTGGCTAGGGGCCAGAGCGACTGAGCGGCATCTGCCGCTCCCTGGCCTCCCGTGCATCACCCTTGGGCCTTTCTCCTCCGAACGACAGGGCGCAGCTTCCCCCAAGGAGTTCTACGCCAGGAATTCCCGCTGGACGGAGGGCCTGATCTCCGCCTCCAAAGCCGTGGGTTGGGGAGCCACCGTCATGGTGTAAGTACCCATTGGGGCAGCGGCGGCTTCGCATTGTGAGGACTGTGAGCGAGACTCCGGGGGTCTGAGATGGGCGGTGAACATGTGAAGTCACGGGGAAGTTCAGTGCCAGTCCCGGCTGAGTCCTTGCCAGGAGTTCCCATGTGATGCCCAGTGAACTGCTGCCAGAGAGCTGGGGGCAGGCCTGTGCCCTGCCGGTGCCTCGGCTCTGGGCAAACAAGACTGGGGAGCTGAGTGCCACAATGGCATCCCCTTGCCCAAGCTGGTGGAAGAGTGGGTTGTTTGGTGTAGCCTGCACACTGGGATCCCAGCCACTCCCTCTGCTGCCTTCCACAGTGACGCCGCTGACCTGGTGGTGCAAGGGAAAGGCAAATTCGAGGAGCTGATGGTGTGTTCTCACGAGATCGCAGCTAGCACTGCCCAGCTGGTGGCTGCCTCTAAGGTAGGAGCTTTGCCCAGCCGCTCTCCTCTGTATACAGCCCGGTCTTGTGTGTGGGGTGCCGGCTGGCTTGCCTGCTTGGAATGGGGCGGCTCCAGTGGTGGGGATGGGAGGAGTTGCCAGTTTGCAGCAAGGCCCTCTGTCTTGGAAGCCCAGCTGATACCCCTGTGGACTGTTGCTTGCTCCTGCATCCATGATCTGAGCACGGGAGCTGACCAGGGAAGTGAGAGCACCAACCCCCTCCCCCCCCCGAAGTCAGCTACTTGTGATGGGCCAAAACTGCCTCCAGCACTGGCCACATCTCTCCTGAGGGTGTGGTTATGTGTCGTGGGAACAGCCCCGGGGTGGGCAGAGCAGTGCCTGTAGGGGGAGCAGGCCTGCTGCTGCATGCCCTAAGCCGGAGAGCACGGCAGACGGAATGGGGACATGGGTTGTGGGGGCGGGGCTAGCGTACGACTCCTTCCCCTGGCGTGGGGGGCGGGGCTAGTGGTACGACTCCTCCCACGCAATCCTTGCTCTTGGTGAGCGATTCTCCCACACACCTGTGCAAAGAGGAGGCTCTTTACCCCCTCCCCCAACCAGCTCAGTGGCAGGCCTCAGTCTGGCCCTGTGTGCTAGCCACCAACATGGCTTTGGGCTCCTGGCAGCCATAGGCACAGAGCACATGCTGTGCTGTGCTGTGCTCACATGGCCCCTGGAGCCAGCCCAGCAGATGGATTGTTTCCTTTCCTGGCCCATCCCCTGCGTGAGGTGAATGTGACCCTTCTCTTTGATCCGGCAGGTGAAAGCAGATAAGGACAGTGCTAACCTGGCCAGGCTCCGGCAGGCATCGCGAGGCGTGAACCAGGCCACTGCCGAGGTGGTGGCCTCCACCAAGTCAGGGAAATCTCAGATTGAGGAGAAAGGTGAGTGCTAGGCCCATCTGGGTGGGGTAATCTCTGCCCAGCTTCCCTAAAGGGCTCGTCACTTCGCCAGCAGCTGTGTAGATCAGTGCCCCTCCCATTTCACTGTCTCCTTCCATTCGCCCATCGGGCCCATCCTTCATGTCGGTGTGCCCCCTCCTGGGCGTGTGCTCATCCGTCGGCTGGGGAGCCCGCTCAGCATTCTCAACACAGTGTCCGGGGGAGTCCTGGGCACTGGTAACAGGTACAACTTGTCTGTTCTTCCCCCCCAGACAGTATGGACTTCTCCAGCATGACACTAACTCAGATCAAGCGCCAGGAAATGGACTCTCAGGTAGGGACATCGTCTCTTAGGCTGGCTAAAGTCTGCCCCATTGTTTCTGGCCTGTCAAGGGTTAACGAGGGGGGGTTTAGCGGACAAACACGCTGCTGGGGAGCTGAGGATGGGGAAGAGTCCCAGAGTGGGCTGGGGATGGGAAGGTGTGTGGTGGGACATGGGAGGAGAGAAACAGGGACTAAGGCACAGCTGCTGGCCTAGGTGATGAGAAGGCGTTCCCCTTCCCCACTAGGTGCGAGTGTTGGAGCTGGAAAACCAGCTGCAGAAGGAGCGCCAGAAGCTGGGAGAACTCCGCAAGAAGCATTATAAGCTAGCAGGCGTGGCGGAGGGCTGGGATGAGGACGGTAAGTGCCCGGGGATGGAGCGGGAGGGAAGTGTACCGCCTGAGCTCAGCGGGGGGTGGGATGGGCAGGAAGCAGACCAGCTGGGAAGATTCGCTCCCTGCCTCTTGCCCTGGTACCCTGGAGAAATCTGATACGAGCACAAAGGCAATGAGATGTGAGAGCCCAGGCAGCAGCACCACGGCCTTTCCTGCAGCATCTGTCCCTGCCGGAAAACTCCCGCCCTGGGACACAGGGGGCGGGGATCAGTATCCCACAGTCCTCGTGGAGGAAACTGAGGCAGAGAGGTTGTGGTTTGCCTAGGGCCACCCAAAGAGTCTGAGCTGGGAGTAGAGCCCAGGAGTGTCTGCGTCCCTTGCTTAACCCACTAGATGACACCTCTAAATTACACCGCAAAACAGACTCCCACTAGGAGTGCTGTGGGAGCTGGGGCTAGGGGGAGCTCCCGGCTACGCCAGCCCAGCCTCTCCCAGCAGGGGGCGCTGTGGGGAGCGGGGCGGGGCGGTGGTTGAGGAGACCATCCATTTCCTCTGAGGAGGAGTCCCTAGCGCCGGGCAGGAATAGTATTTGTTCTCCTCTAATGCCCGGGAGTCCCAGTCCCAGAGCAGGCCCCCCCACACCAGGTGCTGCACAAACATGAAACAAAAAGATGGTCCTAAGGAGCTGACAGCCTCCGTTTGTTCTGCCCACTCTGAGAGCCTCTGACCCTCTGTCCACCCTTGCTGGTGTTCCTCCCCCTCCAGCTGCAGAGTAGCTTCCCACGCCCGAATCAGCGGCCGATGGATGCCCCTTCAGTTGGCCGGGACCCAGCTTGGTGCAGCTCTTTCTGAAGATACAAAATAAACCGGTGCAAAATCCGACTTGAAGCACATGTCCTCTGCGTTCCCAAGGACCCTCCTCCAGCGCGCCCGGCCGGGCAGCCGCCCCACCCTCGACTGGGCAAGTAGAGCGTGCAGAGGCCTGAAGTGCCAGGAGCAAGGCTCCCGCAGCCACGGGACACAAGACTCTGCCCGCATGTTTAGTGCAGCTGCTTTGGGGACCGCCTGTAGGTTCCGACTGTAACCCTTGGTTCATTCTTTGCACAGACTCTGAACCGGTTCTGCCTCGGCGACGTGCCCTGGTGGCAGCAGCTCCCAGCTGGCTTTCTGACCCCACTGCTTCACCAGCCCCGTCAGTGCAGACGCTGGCCCGGTTCAGAGCCAGCATCCCGCCAGACGGTGCCTGTGTCACGCTGGGCAGGGCAGGGAAATGCAGCCAAGCCGGTTCTTCTGCTGGGGAGGCTGGGTGGGCTCTGGGCTCGCAGCTGGGCACACAGCCCTCCCCACCCCCACACTTCCTCTCCCACTTGCTGTTCTGAGCTGGCCCTGCGCAGCTCAGAGCCCGTGGGGGCGTGCTGCACCCGTGGGGTGGACGACGAGTGCCTTTCACTGCTGGAAGATGGCCAGCGTGCCACAATAACACCTCATCCGCGCGTGTCTTACTGCACTTCAAACGGGGCCGTCCCAGGGCAGCCAGCCTCCCGCGGCGGGGAGATGCCAGCGGAGCCCCAGCACGCAGTCCGTGGGAGCCCTGGTCCCTTAAAGCCATGTGTTAGACAGCCAGTGGGGGATGGGGTGGGGAGGCGCAAGACCCAGTCACTCCCCCAGGCTCCTGCAGGACGAGAGCAGCACCTGAGTTACCGCCCTGCTATTCCCCGAGCCCTCTGTGCCTCGGGCTGACAGCATGGGAGAGAGTCCACTGAGCTCCTAGCCTGGTCCTGGGAGCTGATCCATCCCCACCCCAGAGCAGGGAGCTGTCCCAGCCTAGTGCCTGGAGCAGATCACTGTCACCAATAAATCACTGTCAAAGGTGCTCCTGCCGCTCCATCACAGCCTCTGCCTTTGCCATCAGGGAGAGTTACCTGGGCCGCCCCGGCGGGTAATACGCGAAGCTGCCCCACTGGCTCTGATCCCCGCCCAGTGGGAAGGCGACACTTGGACACTGGCTCCAGCCATCCGGCAATAGGGCTCTTCAGGGCCCCCAGCTGCCAGTTCTCCTCGCTGATCTGAGCAGCATGGCTGGTGCAGACTGCAGGCATCTGGTGCTGGACTGACCCTCAGTGCCCTCCGCTTTAGCAAAATGTAGCCGGGGGCTGCTACGGAGCAGAAAGCTGCTCTGGAATTTGGAACAAGCATGGTCCCCTTTGCTGCCTCTGTGCCCTCCATGCTGGTACATGGTTGGGCATCTTCTGTGCACTGTGAGCCCGCGGGGGCAGCCCATGGCCCAGAGAGCTGCTGTGGGGTTTGCTTGGGAAGCGAGGGATGGGAACATAGCAGTGACCCCTGGGAACGCCTCTCTTCCCTTCTAGATGGGGCAGAGGAGGCTGAAGACGCTTGGTGGCCTGTGTCATTTCACCCCTTTAGCAGCAGCGAATCCAAAGGCAACCAGGGTACCTTTTGGCTCCCAGGGATCTAAGCTCCCCCCGCCCTGGGAGCCCAGCCAGCTGCTCGGAACGTGGTCACCCCGTCATTTAGATCCCCAGCCCCCCGTGCTCAGACAGCACCAGCCGGGGACGGATGGGGAGCTGGGCTAGCAGTAACAAAACACTGTCCTGCTCTGCTAACGGGGCGGGGGCTTTCCGGTGCTGCCTCTCAGCCACTGCTGACAAAGCAGTCGGTGCTCCTTGCTGACGCAGCCCGGCCAGTCCTGCGGGCCGCACACTGGGCTGCTTGTACCCAGCTGGCAGCCTGCACTGGGGCAGTTCATGCAACTCTGGGCCAGTTTCATCCCATGGGAATCCCACTGTAGTGAGATGTGGAGGCAAATTTGGCTTTGAGTGTGTGTGGCTGGTCCCCCTGCCAAGGCTAGAGTCTGCGGGTCAGTGCCTGATGCATGTGGTCAGTTCCCCTCCCCCTGCCAGGGTGAGGGGCTGCGGGTCAGTGCCCGGTGTGCGTGGCTGGTCCCCGTCCCCCTGCCAGGGCTAAGGGCTGCGGGTCCATGCCCAGTCTCACATGCCTCTGGCCGGGATGGGGTTGCCACCTACTTGGTCCCCAGTGTCTAATTTGAAAACTAGCTGGTTCAAGCCGTGGCAGTAGTTGGGCCCAATTCAGACCAGCTCCACGGAAGCCATTGCTGCCCCTGCCCACCCACTCTGGGGGTTGAGTCTGTCCCCTTGAACTATGGGAAGTGTCTGTTACCCTTGTCAGCAATGGCTGCAGCCGGGCCCCGGGGCAGGTCTAAGCTCCCAGCAAGGCTGGGTCAGGCCAGTCTGGCCAGTAACCCGCCTTTTCAGATAGGACTGACGTTTGTCCCTCCCGAAGCTGTAATAACCCAGCCACCTCCAGCTAAGCTGACGGCCATAGCCCAGCCCAAGCCATAGCGGGACAAGCCGGGACAGCCCAGCCGCTGTTCACGCTGGTTCTGGCGTGTAGCACCATGTGCCTCTCTGGGGCCCCAGCATGTAGGAGAAAACAGAGCCCCGGCCTTCAGACAGGCAGCACGTGGGTCCGGGGTGTTCATCACAAGGGCGCCCACGTGCCATCCCCAGCCCTGGATCTCTGACACTAAACACTGAACCTTGCTCCTGGCTGAGCCTAGGCGGCGCTCCCAGCCCCCTAGGACTTTGTGTCTGGTGCTTTCACTGCCTCCGCAAGTCAGCGTGATCCACCCCCATTCCACGCCCGCCGCAGGCCGACAAACCAAATACAGCCCCGGCTCCAAGGAGCACCCTTGGCCTGCAACTACCTCCAAAGCAATAAGAGCAGCAACAGGCACGGCAGGGGTCGTGGCTTACACTCCCTCCCCCCAGTCCGGGGTCCCACCTGGGTGGCTCAACCCCAGCTACCTCAGCTCTCCGGGCTGCAGCCCGCCCGGGCTGGTGACACAGGGACAGAGCCAGGAGGAAGAGCTGGGACAGGGGGGTTGTCGGAGGAAAAGGAGGGAGGCTGATGAAGGGGTTGGAGGGGGGGGCCGATGGCGGGGTTCTGGGGGATTGTGGAGGAGTGGGGCTGACCGGTTCTTGGCAGGACAGAGGTGGGGGGTGACGGGAGGGGTTCTCGGCAGGATGGAGGTGGGGACTGACAAAGGGGTTCTGGGGGGCAGAGATGGAGGGGGCTGATGGGTTCTCAGCGGGATGGGGGCAGGGTTGGCTGACAGGGATCTCAGATGAATCTCGGGGAAATCCAACATTTGTTTCCATGTGAAGTGACTTTTCCTCGTTTCTTTTTTAACTGTCCCGAGCCTGGGTGACCGAGCGTCCCTGGGAGCAGGTCCCGGAAGCAGCTGAGCAGCTCACCGCACCGTCTGGCCCGCGCAGGGCCCCAGGCAGCCAGCTGTTTCCCACAGAGCTTTTAATTATTGTATGTGGGGAGGGGGTTCATCGTCTAAGGTGTTGACTGTGGTGTCTCAATTTTTAAATAAATCTTTCAGCCCCGTGGTGGCAGTCGCTCTGTGGTGTCCCGGTCAGTCTGGGGTCCAACGGGAAGTTACTTGTTCGGGCTGCGCTGCATTTTCTGTATAGTTTCACATGGAATATTGTGGGCTGCTCCGCTCACCCCTGCCAAAAAAAGCTACAGGGAAAAAGGGGCTCTGCGGCCAGGCATGCAGGGGTCTGCAGGGAGTCAGTGTGGCCTAAAGGAGAGTCACTGGCATTTGGGAGACCTGGGCTGTAGTGTTGGGTGACCTTGAGCAAGTCACATCTTTGTGTCTCTAAAATGGGGATCAGGATTCTACCCTCCTTTGTAAAGCCCTGTGATATCTGCAGATGAAAAGTCCTAGGTGATACTAGTATCCAGCCCTTATGTAGCAGTTTTCATCCATAGATCTCAGGGTGCTTAGCCCCATTGTACAGATGGGGAAACTAAGGCACAGAGCAGTGAAGTGGCTTGCCCAAGGTCAGCCAGCTGGCCAGTGGCAGAGCTGGGCATTAAGTTCAATGTCCTGAATCCAAGTCCAGTGCTCCAGGCCACACTGCCTCCCCTAAGAAGTAGATATTTCTATATGTTCCTGCCTGGCCCCCTCATTGTCTGAGCACAAGACAGTTTCCATCTGGAGATGGAAAAGACTGGGAGAGAAGGAGAAAGACGTGATGAAACAGGTATGCCAGGTGCTCATATTTACCCTTCTAGTACAAGAGCAAGGGACACGGATCCAGCAAGGCAGCACGTTTAAAACTGATAAATGGACATTTGTAGCCAGTGCATCATTAATCTGTGGAACTGACTGCCACATGGACAATGAGGAGGGCCAGAGTTCTGTGAGATGAGGTACCAATGTACAAAGGCTATGAACACGCAGCCTTTAGCGTATGAGCCACCCACTATCTGCCTGGAGCCAGGAAGCCTCCCCTCTGGGGAAGCTCCTTGCAGAATTGTCTTTGGGGTTCCCTTCCTCCGAAGCACCAGGTCCTGGCCTCTGTTGGAGCCAGGATCCAGGCCTGGGAGCATTCTGCAGCTATTAGCGAGGGGTAGCGGCCTCTGCGCCATAACCCAGTGCCCCTGCTGAGTAAATAGCGGGACTTCATTTGTTAGTCACAAAGGACACCCCATATCTCCCCGCAGCTGGGGTGGCGGGGAGCCAGCTCCAGCCTCTCGCCTCCCCTGCACTCTGGCACTACCGGGTCCCTTCCTCGCTCTTCTGTTGCATCCTTGCTCCTTTAGCTCACACCTCTTGGGTTCTCTTCCAAGGAATCCTCTGGCACTGGACTAGCTGGCCCGCGTGAGGGCTCTTTCTAGCTGGGGTATCTCCTTGAGCCCACAGGTTAGATGCAGGCTCGGCTTTCCTTGGGCTTGGGACATTATTTCACCTTCTGGCCTAACCGGTGCAGGGTTTGAGTTGCCGCCTGTTTCCGGGTCTGGCTCATGCAGCTGTTGACTCCTGGCTGCAAGCATTTGTTGCCCCGAGGGCGCTGTGCGCTTCCTTCTCGCTGAACCTGGTTCCAACATGAGGATTTCACCCCACAGCCGGGGAAGATCCCCTGAGAAAGGGACGAACCTGACAGTGCTGCTCTGCACCCCCAGCACCCTGCCCTGCTCCCTGTCTCGGGAGAAACCCTTTGAAATAAGCACTGCCCAAGAGCAGGGAATTGGGTGAAAATCTCAGCACTAAATGAGTGGGGAAGGGCTGGCAGCAGAGACCAGGACACACACTGAGGCTGATGTGCCACTGAGCAGTGGGTGAAGAGGTGAGCAGGACCCACGGCTCGGAGCCCCCAGCAGGACGAAGGAGCCTCAGAGGGGCTGCTCCTCTCCCATTCGTAACCAGCAGCCGCTTCCAGGAGCTGAGGGCGAGGTGAACGCTCAGCAGCATCACGCCCTGGCCTTGCCTGCATTTGCATTTCCTTCCTGCAGTGCAGGGTGTCCTGCAGCGGTTCCATGGGCCCCTCTGTTACTTGTACAGAGCCAAGGGTTTTGTTCGCCGGTGAGAACTTCCCTGTGCGAAAGGTGCTGGCTCCAGGCTGGAGCCTTCCTTTCTCCCTGCAGGCTCCGTATCGTTCCCTGTATTTAAGCCAGGGCGAGCAACAGCCGGTGAACGCAGTCAGGGATCCGCAGGATCAGTGCTCTGCCCCCAGCTTTGGAACAGCCCCTGGGAGGCCCCCTTCACTGTGCCAGAGCCCGCAGGCGTCTCACTCTTCCTCCAAGGTCAACCACACGGCTTCACCACCTATGGCCTGTCAGCACTCCTGCTCCACCCCCCGGACACAGCCCTGCAGCGACCCATCCACTCAGGGATCCATGCACCTCAGGAAGAATTGCCAAAGCCAGCGGGTTTATGAGTGAATGGGCACACAGCCCCGGGGGAAGCCCTCAGGCTGGCCTAGAGCACTGACGGGTGAAGCAGAGCCTGTTCTGGTCAGCACAGAGCCCAGCCAGGCTGTAGTGACCCCCTTTCTGCAAGCTCTGCGTCTCTGTCTGACCTTGGTCAGGCTCCATGTGAGAGCCCCCACCTCCTTCCAGCAGCCAACTCTTCTCCTCCCACTGCTGCAGTCCTTTGTTCTCCAGCTGGGGGCGCTACTCTGCCTCCCTGCAGAGAGGTGGGGAAATCTAGACCCCTCTGGGGCATTGGGTGCTGGGGGCACAGGCCTGGTGGCTGAGTTTGCCATTATCTTCTCAAATGCTCCACTGATACGGGGACTAAGGCCCAGCCAACTAGTTGCCACCCAGATCCATGTCTCCTAGTTTGATGCAAGAGCAGAGCCCCTTTCCCACCCGCACTGGGTAACCATGCAGTGTATAGGTGAAACTGAGGCACAAATAGGGCTCATAAGAGAAAATTCCTTCTTTGTCTCCCACACCCATAGACCAGCCTGGCACTTCCAGAACCTCCACTTCACCAGTCTGCAGTGCAGGACCCAGCACTGTCCTCCTGGGCTGTGCCGGGGGCTGGCAGTTCAGTGAATAATGGTCTCCCCTTTGCTGTGGGCAGGCAGGGCGGGGGCTAGGCCTCAGAGCAGCCTGGGCTGGACTCACCCCTTTCTTTGGCAGTTGGGAAGGGTGCCGGGGGGGGCTGAACGCATTAGGCGGCTGGCGGGAGAAACAGGAAAGCGCAGTGAGCGCTGTGGGGTCAGGGTGAAGGAGAGGAAAGGGGCAGGATGGGGACTGGATACAGAGCTGGCACCAGGGAGCAGCCAGAGGAGGAGGAGGCAGAAATGCCCAGTGAAAATTCATGGGCGAGGGAGCCCAGCCCTCAGAGAACAGGGACACGAGGAAACTGAAAATTACACCTCCCGTGAGGCCCAGCAGCACCACTTCCAAAGCAAATTATTTTGGCTTTTGAGTGATCAGGTTTTCAACAAAAACCTATTTTTCCCCCCGTGGGAAGTGACGCTGTTTGACAGCCCCAGTTTCCATCAGAAACCAGTTTCAATGGAAAAACTTTGGCCAAACCTAATCCCTAGTTTAAACAGCGCAACGACTGTTGGAGAAGAAAAAAATCACTGAACAACTGGGCCAAAATTGTCAAACTCGGGCCCTTCAGGCCATATGTGGGCCCTCAAATCCAGGGGCTGATGGTCACCGGTGCTGCTGCTGACAGGATCCAGCCGTGTGGCACGCCTGTAACCCTGGGTGCTTATTTTGGTGCCTAAACAGCCAAGTGAGTGCCCTGCCAAAGGTGGCCGCTTTTCTGCTGGAACTGCAGCCTTCTGGCTGGGGCGCAGTGGCCAAGAGGCAGGGGCATTTCAGTAAAGCAGCCGACACGGTGTCTTGTGAAATCCAGCTTCTCTGCCTCGTTCAGATGGAATGAGAATGTCGGAGACCAGACAAATGGATGGCAGGGCACCAGCAGCAAACGGCGCATAGCCGAGAGCGTAGCACATACAGGAGACCAGTATAACAATGCCTGCATCTGTAATTTTCACTCCATGCATCTGAAGAAGTGGGTTTTTACCCATGAAAGCTTATGCCCAAATAAATCTGTTAGTCTTTAAGGTGCCACCGGACTCATTGCTGTTTTTGAAAAATAAGGGATGACTCAGAGGGAGCCACCAGGCCATTAATCATAGAATCATAGAATATCAGGGTTGGAAGGGACCCCAGAAGGTCATCTAGTCCAACCCCCTGCTCGAAGCAGGACCAATTCCCAGTTAAATCATCCCAGCCAGGGCTTTGTCAAGCCTGACCTTAAAAACCTCTAAGGAAGGAGATTCTACCACCTCCCTAGGTAACGCATTCCAGTGTTTCACCACCCTCTTAGTGAAAATGTTTTTCCTAATATCCAATCTAAACCTCCCCCCATTGCAACTTGAGACCATTACTCCTCGTTCTGTCATCTGCTACCATTGAGAACAGTCTAGAGCCATCCTCTTTGGAACCCCCTTTCAGGTAGTTGAAAGCAGCTATCAAATCCCCACTCATTCTTCTCTTCTGCAGGCTAAACAATCCCAGCTCCCTCAGCCTCTCCTCATAACTCATGTGTTCCAGACCCCTAATCATTTTTGTTGCCCTTCCCTGGACTCTCTCCAATTTATCCACATCCTTCTTGAAGTGTGGGGCCCAAAACTGGACACAGTACTCCAGATGAGGCCTCACCAATGTCGAATAGAGGGGAACGATCACGTCCCTCGATCTGCTGGCTATGCCCCTACTTATACATCCCAAAATGCCATTGGCCTTCTTGGCAACAACGGCACACTGCTGACTCATATCCAGCTTCTCGTCCACTGTCACCCCTAGGTCCTTTTCCGCAGAACTGCTGCCTAGCCATTCGGTCCCTAGTCTGTAGCGGTGCATTGGATTGCACCGATCTGATTTAGATTGCAATGATCTGCAGTGGTTCTCAATCAGGGGTCCAGGGCCCCCTGGGGACCGTGAGCAGGTTTCAGGGGATCTGCCAAGCAGGGCTGTCATTAGACTCGCTGGGGCCCAGGGCAGAAAGCCAAAGCTCCACCGCATGGGGCTGAAGCCCGAGGTCCCGAGCACCACCACCCAGGACTGAAGCTGAAGCATGAGCAATTCAGGCTTGCAGGGGCCCCAGCAGCGGCCAGCCGCACTGGCTGCTGCAGAAGTCACAGAGGTCCCGGGAAGTCATGGAATAAGAACATAAGAATCTGTGACCTCTGTGACAAACACTGAGCCTTAGTTATAAGATTCCACTGTGTGGTGTTACTAAGACATGTTCCAAGTCTGGGGAGTGGCCAAACCAGTTCCCCAGACACAAAGGGCAAGCTGACCCGTCAGCCAGGTGTAAACAACCTCAATGGGCCAGCACCTGCGAAGTCACTGTTCTTTGGCAGGAAAAGGGACACAGGCAAAAAATCTTCCTCTTAGCGAAGAAATAGCATAGCGGTTCCCCTCCATGCTCTCTGGCTGTTGCCAAGCTCCCAGCTGGGTGGGGAGAGACGCCCCAGAGGTTCCCTCCCTTTCCCTCGGCCCACAGCCTTCGCAACGTGTGAAGAACAAAAAGCAGCAGCATTGAACTAGGGAGACCCCGGCTGAAAGCAGCTCAACCAGTCCAGCTCCTGGAAGATGTGGTGAGAGCGACTTTGCTTTGAATTTACCCTAGTTTGTTACGTTAGGCGTTGGTGGCATTTAACCAGTTCTGACTTTTAGGCCTCCTAGTTTTGACGTGAACACAAGCTCTCTCCTTGTAGGTAATAAACTCGTTTGCCTGTTTTATTTAAACCAGGATGTTTGGATTGAAGGGCTGGGAAGCTCCATTAGGGAGAACAGGGTTTGCGCACATCATTTCTTGTCATAAGATGACAGCGTTCATATGAGCTTGTATTGGCCAGGAGAGGGCTGGGCAGTGCAGGGTGTCATTTCTGGGGGAAGCCTGGGATGGGGAGTGTGCTGGGGTCACCTGCCGTGTAATTCAGGCTGGTGGGAGCCTGCCTGTGACGGCACACAGACACAGCTGAGAGTGACTTACGTGCTAGAGGCTGTTTGTGAGCAGCCCAGGAATGGCAAAAACCACAGGGAAAAACAACCACAGCTCCGAGGCTGGAGCACCCACAGGGAAAAATTAGTGGGTGCTCTGCACCCACCGGAAGCCCAGCTCCCCGCCCCTCCTTCTCCCCCTGAGCCCGCCTACCTCCCAGCATGTGTTTGGCGGCACTTAGCAAGCTCTGGAAGGGGGGAGGAACGGGATCGTGGCATGCTCAGAGGAGGAGGTGGGGCCGGGGACGTATTGGAATAGGGGCAGGGAGCGGGCAGAGTTGGGGTGGGGCCTCATGGAAGGGATGGAGTGGGGACGGGGCCAGCGTTACCAGCAGGAGAGAAAAATAACCTTTTGTAGTGATAATCAAGGTGGGCCATTTCCAGCAGTTGACAAGAATGTGTGAGGAACAGTAGGGGGGGAAATAAACATGGGGAAATAGTTTTACTTTGTGTAATGACACATCCACTCCCAGTCTTTATTCAAGCCTAATTTAATGGTGTCCAGTTTGCAAATTAATTCCAATTCAGCAGTCTCTCGTTGGAGTCTGTTTTTGAAGTTTTTTTTGTTGAAGAATTGCCACTTTTAGGACTGTAATCGAGTGACCAGAGAGATTGAAGTGTTCTCCGACTGGTTTTTAAATGTTCTAATTCTTGATGTCTGATTTGTGTCCATTTATTCTTTTACGTAGAGACTGTCCAGTTTGACCAATGTACATGGCAGAGGGGCATTGCTGGCACATGATGGCATAGATCACATTGGTGGATGTGCAGGTGAATGAGCCTCTGATAGTGTGGCTGATGTGATTAGGTCCTGTGATGATGTCCCCTGAATAGATAGGTGGACACAGTTAGCAACGGGCTTTGTTGCAAGGATAGGTTCCTGGGTTAGTGGTTCTGGTGTGCGGTATGTGGTTGCTGGTGAGTATTTGCTTCAGGTTGGGGGGCTGTCTGTAAGCAAGGACTGGCCTGTCTCACAAGATCTGTGAGAGTGATGGGTCGTCCTTCAGGATAGGTTGTAGATCCTTGATGATGCGTTGGAGAGGTTTTAGTTGGGGGCTGAAGGTGATGGCTAGTGGCGTTCTGTTATTCTCTTTGTTGGGCCTATCCTGCAGTAGGTGACTTCTGGGTTCTCTTCTGGCTCTGTCAACCTGTTTCTTCACTTCAGCAGGTGGGTATTGTAGTTGTAAGAATGCTTGATAGAGATCTTGTAGGTGTTTGTCTCTGTCTGAGGGGTTGGAGCAAATGCGGTTGTATCGCAGAGCTTGGCTGTAGACGATGGATCGTGTGGTGTGGTCAGGGTGAAAGCTGGAGGCATGCAGGTAGGAATAGCGGTCAGTAGGTTTCCGGTATAGGGTGGTGTTTATGTGACCATCGTTTATGAGCACTGTAGTGTCCAGGAAGTGGATCTCTTGTGTGGACTGGACCAGGCTGAGGTTGATGGTGGGATGGAAATTGTTGAAATCATGCTGGAATTCCTCAAGGGCTTCTTTTCCATGGGTCCAGATGGTGAAGATGTCATTAATGTAGCGCAAGTAGAGTAGGGGCGTTAGGGGACGAGCTGAGGAAGCGTTGTTCTAAGTCAGCCATAAAAGTGTTGGCATACTGTGGGGCCATGCGGGTACCCATAGCAGTGCCGCTGATCTGAAGGTATACATTGTCCCCAAATGTGAAATAGTTACGGGTGAGGACAAAGTCACAAAGTTCAGCCACCAGGTTTGCCGTGACATTATCGGGGATAGTGTTCCTGACGGCTTGTAGTCCATCTTTGTGTGAAATGTTGGTGTAGAGGGCTTCTACATCCATAGTGGCCCGGATGGTGTTTTCAGAAGATCACCGATGGATTGTAGTTTCCTCAGGAAGTCAGTGGTGTCTCGAAGGTAGCTGGGAGTGCTGGTAGCGTAGGGCCTGAGGAGGGAGTCTACATAGCCAGACAATCCTGCTGTCAATGCCTGAGATGATGGGGCGCCCAGGATTTCCAGGTTTATGGATCTTGGGTAGCAGATAGAATACCCCAGGTCGGGGTTCCAGGGGTGTGTCTGTGCGGATTTGTTCTTGTGCTTTTTCAGGGAGTTTCTTGAGCAAATGCTATAGTTTCTTTTGGTAACTCTCAGTGGGATCAGAGGGTAATGGCTTGTAGAAACTCGTGTTGGAGAGCTGCCGAGCAGCCTCTTGTTCATATTCTGACCTATTCATGATGACGACAGCACCTTCTTTGTCAGCCTTTTTGATTATGATGTCAGAGTTGTTTCTGAGGCTGTGGATGGCATTGTGTTCTGCACGGCTGAGGTTATGGGGCAAGTGATGCTGCTTTTCCCACAATTTCAGCCCGTGCATGTCGGCGGAAGCACTCTATGTAGAAGTCCAGTCTGTTGTTTTGATCTTCAGGAGGAGTCCACCCAAAGGACTTTTAATTCTAGGGAAACACAGGGGAAGCCACAAGACACTAGCCAAGCCCAGTTCTGCCCAGAAGAGTTACAGCTCTCCAGGAAGGAAGAGGAAAGAAGCAAGAGGGGAGGGAAACTCGGCATCCGGGGAGCGCAATTTCAATCCCTAGTGAAGCAATGTAATAAACAGAAAACTCTGTAATCCTCTCCAGGGCACTGGAACTCTGAGCAGGAAGCAGCATGGGGAGAAGGGGCAAATCATCTCAGTCAAACAATAGCTTCTCTGAGACTGAACCATAAAGGTAGTGGAGAATGGGAATGCAGCAGCTACAATAGCTGGATATTAGTAAAGCGGGAGTTTATTACACTCTTAGCTGAAATGATCTCCCACTGGGCTGGATATGACACTCTTGGGATGGAAAACTGGCAGGAGGCTCAGGAATGAAAGGAAATGATCTGCAGCAATGTATCCTGCGGGAAGAACAGTGTTAGACCTGCTTTTATCAAATATCTGCTATTGTGAAGGAAGAGAGGGGAGTAAGTTGGGACCATGAACAGGGCCATGGCTGATCCCAGGGTGTAGAAACGTGGGCAGGAAATAACAAAATGAGATTCATGGTGGAGAAATGCAGAAAATTCCTTTGGTGAAAAACCGCGCAAAACAAACCCCCAGCCTGGAAGCAGCGCTGCTGAGCGGGAGCTTAGGGCTTTGGTAGCCATGAGTTGTACTGCAATAAGCCAGTGATTTGTGTTAAACAGAGAGACGGCAAATGATGGAGCACGGGTGAATTGGCTCATCACTATGGGGTACATTCCTGGCACAGTCTAGCCTGTTCTGGGCACAACATCACCAGCAAGGCACTGATCAATTAGAGGGAATCACAGAAGAGCAAAAGACTGTTCATTGTGATGGAGGGCACCCAGACTTTGAGTCCCCAGGACAGTCAGACAAGTCAGTCTCAGCCGCATCCTTCTTGGTAAATAGCTGGAGTCTCCCATTAGGGACATCAACACCAGGGCATCTTCACTGTAGTTAGCCCAGGCTCTTGTCCCCTCCCCTCCATATACAGAACCCTCTCTCCTGGGCTTTCCACCCGGGCTAGCTGCCCCAGCTGAGGGTGGGTTCGAGCATGGTGCTGCTTTCACTGCGGCTGGGAGCCTGCTCACTTTGCCGCGAGGATGCAGGCTAAATCACTCGAGTGCTGACTGTCCACCTCTGCCTTCCCACAATCCCCCGCAGGTGCCCAGGACAGGCGTGTTCCACAAATGCACTGGGAAAGAGCCATACAGCGGCTCACCTTACAGCAGCACAAAGAACCATGGGCTATGCCCCAAAGGTGCTAGCGACCCACAGGGGAGCGCAGCACCAGTGGGGACGCAGTAACTTGGGCAGGGCTTTGCAGTGTGGCTGCTCACAGCCAGGTTAGACTAACCCAGTGCTCACACCCGGTGCTGATCACCCGGGCTAATTCTGCTGAACTCTGAGGGGGAACATGGAGGTTAGCCAGCAGCAGCTGTCTTCTCTCGCTACCAGCGATTCACAGACCCCCTGGAATGGAAGGGGCCTGTGTCCGTTCCCCTTACAGCAGTGGTTCTCAAACTTTTGTACTGGTGACCCCTTTCACATAGCAAGCCTCTGAGTACGACCCCCCTTATAAATTAAAAACACTTTTAAATATATTTCAGAGTAACAGCCGTGTTAGTCTGTATTCGCAAAAAGAAAAGGAGGACTTGTGGCACCTTAGAGACTAACCAATTTATTTGAGCATGAGCTTTCGTGAGCTACAGCGCTGGAGGCAAAGCAGGGTTTGGGGTGGAGGCTGACAGCTCATGACCCCTCATGTAATAACCTCACAACCCCCTGAGGGGTCCTGACCCCCAGTTTGAGAACCCCTGCCTTACAGCGAGGCTGGGTTAACTGAGCTCACTCCAAGTCATCCCCACTAGATGGCAGCCAGGCTGCGCCTTGAATAGGTGCAGTGGTGATTCCCCCTGTTCGCTACCTTGTTCTCATTCTCCGTAATTATAGGGCCACATTCTGCCCAGTGTCAACTCCAGACTTCAGAGACCTGAGGCTGCAAGTGGTCCATGACATTTGGCTTAGTGCTTAACCCACCTTTCTCTATTAAACCTAAGCCCATCACTTCTGTCCTTGGCAGCAGTGCTAAGAACAGATCCCTCTCCCTCTAGAGCAGCCCTTTTTGTCCTTAATGATGAGCAAGAGACACCCGTCTACACCACTACAAGGCAAGAACTTCAGGAAGGGAGCAGGGTTCTTTGGCATGATACATGGGGGGTAGAACTAGGACTAATGGGGTGAAGTGATGAAAGGAGAATTTAGCTTTGTTGCTTTCTGGGCTATTCCTATGGCTGGGGCAAGGGAGTAAGCGACTCCTGGGACCAGAGGTGTCCTTGCCCCTCTCCGTTGTGCTGCTTTCTGGGCACACTCTCTCCGGTTTCCCTGTCTCATTGCCTGTGGTTACTTTTATAGCTGGTTTTACCATGTTCTTGAAAAGCGATGAGTGTAGGGACGGGAGCGGCAGTTTGGGTGGTTTTAGAGACATCTCGGGGCCATTTTAAAAAATACTTTTCTGTGCTTGTGAGCACCTCTTCCCATGGATTGTTTCTGGCCATTTTAACCCTCATTTCCCGAGATGCCGAGAACCAGCAATTCCCTTTAGCTCTAGTTCATCAATTTCATACATTTCCAAGGGAAAAAAGGACCATTGTGACCTTCTAGTGTGACCTCCTGTAGAGCACAAGTCAGAGGCCTGCCCGAACTTAATTCCTAGAGCAGAGCTTTGAGAAAAACTTCCCATCTTGGCTGAAAAATTGTCAGTGATCAAGAATCCACCAGGACTCTTGGTAAATTGTTCCACGTTCAGCTGTGGGTGCTCAGCCCTCCTAGAAATCAAGCTCTTGATGCCTCCCAGACTTGTCTGACTGTATTCCCAAAGCAGAGTTAGGAGAACCATAGGGCTCTATAAGGAGTATTTCTACCTGAAACACCAGCCCTAAGAGGCCATGAAGTGGTGCAAGGACATCATCCTCTGCAATGCAGGCTCCATCGCAGCCCCGATTGGTGCTATGGCATCAGAAGCCCTAAACTGGCAGATAAATCCCCAGCTGTCTTAACCCACTTCTGCTGCAACACCCAAAGAATCATCACGATCCCTCTTTCTGCCATCAAGGGGCTGCAAGGAACACTTGATTACTAATCAAACTCAATTCAGTGCCTGCTAAGCCAACGGCTACAGTGTAGGACTAAGGTGGCAGAAAGAAAGGCAAGAGATGGGGAAGGGAGCGACTGTGTCTGAACCTGAGGACCGAGGTATAATAGCGTCTGCAGGTGTCTCGCCCACAGAATTCCTTTGTACATTGAAAGTGGGCCTTTCACAACGTTCTGCCAAAGGGTCCAACATTCATGTGCTGGCTTTGCCTTTGAGAGTGGAAGGGGGAAGTGCCTTTTATTCCTTTATGCTTTGTGTCTGCATCCTCTGACCCTCCCTCCCTTGTTAGTCTTGCAATCGCTGGGCTCTCCTCTTTGCTGTAGGCCAGGAACATCCAAGCTATGGCCCTTGAGGAGGTTAAGTAGATAATATGTATTTGATTACGAGCTGAAAATGTGTCCCTGAGCCCCAGCCTCCATTCTTAAACTGAAGTATCTGGATCAACTGCATTGCTGTGTCCTCCCCAGCAGCCTCCTACCACTTTCCCCCCTGCAGCCCCAGTGCAGCTCTGGTATGAGCTGGCAGAGCTCCGAGAAGCTGCTGTCTCTTGTCTGCATCACAGGGGAAGGGGAGAAGGGAGTGCTGGGTGCTCCATCACCGGCATCCCTGCTGGGCCGTAATACATAAGCAGTGGTGGGAGTGACATCGTGATATCTAACGACAACCCACTGCTAGCGGCAGGGGCGGAACTCAGCCTGGCAAAAGATGGCTCCCCTCTCCTACAGGGACAGCCCAGGTGAGGGAAAGCACAGGGGACCCAAGAACCAGTTACAGCTCTCCCAGTCTCTGCCCCAGCCCTGGCACAGAACAGGCTGGGAGATGCTGCTCTAACTTATGCCAGCTGGCAACGGTCCGCAAGGGACCATACACCAACTGGGGACAGCCAGAGCGCAGCACACTCAGGGCCATCCTTACCCACACGCAAAGTACGCAGCTCCATAGGGCACCAGGAAATTGGGGTACAAATACTTGGATATCAGTTGGCGGCTCCTTCATGGAGCCGTGAGCACGGGCGTATACTTGGTGCAGTTCACCCCCCTCCCGGCTACTTGCCCTTTTTGCAATGTGAGGGAAACCCTGGCGCACGTATATTTAGAGTGTGCCAGATTGCAGCCCCTTTTCCGGCTCCTCACGAATATTTTATTGCGCTTTTGGCTACACTTCTCCCCTCACCTTTTTATCTACACAATCCCCATCCGTGGCCCCACAAAATTGCGAGATCTCTTGGTCAACCTCCTCCTAGCCTTGGCTAAAACAGCCATTTATAAAACCAGAGAGGGGAGGTTGGCTAATGAAGCGTCCTGCGATTGCGGGGCCATTTTCCGATCCTCTGTACATTCACGTATCCGGGCAGAGTTCCTCGGGGCGGCGTCCACCAACTCCCTTGACACCTTCGAGGAGCAGTGGGCGCTGTCCGAGGTTCTCCGCTCAGTGAGCCTGTCCGGTTCCCTCCATCTGACCCTTTGAAGAGCAAGAGGCCCCAGCCGTTGCCGCTGTGGATACCATCATCATTGTCATCTAGGAGGGGTCCTATAACATGTGGGTGTAATCCCCCCCACCCCAAACCGCCCACCCCGCAGCCGTGCCCATCTTGTTGGGCACTCTCAGGAGAGGAATAATCGGTGACACTGGGCGTGGCACTAGGTAACTTGAGGGGGTGGAAGACCACAAGTGTCGAGGAAGCCCCCCTGCTCTGGGCCCAGGCTAGCCTGAACACTTCTCCCTCCTGAAAGCTGCTGTGTTGTATCTTCTGTTTGCTTTTGTTTTGTTGCATAGTTTTGCTTTATCCTTTTTGGTGATTTTTTTGTAAGTGTTACACAAATAAAATTCTTTTCTGCTTTAAAAAACAAAAATCACTCTCCTGGAGCCCAGGGTGCCTTTGTTTGATCCACATCTGCCTCCTTCGGGAGATGGATCGCGGCTCCTGTTTCTTCTACGCCCTGGGGAAAAGGGGGGGGCCAAGAAACACGTCATCTGCCTTCTAGCAGAAGATGGCACCCCCCTCATAGATCTGGTGGAGATGTGTGGGAGGGCCCATGACTTCTACACAAGCCTTTTCTCCCTAGATCAGACCGATCCTGGTGCTTGCAGGGTACTCTGGGAGGAACTCCCCATGGTCAGTGTGGGCAACAGAGACCGACTAGAGCTGCCTCTCACCCTCTCTGGCTGAGTTCTCGGAAGCCCTCCGTCGCATGCCCACCAATAAATCTCCGGGCATGGACGGGCTGACCGTGGAGTTCTACCGCGCGTTCTGGGACATCCTTGGCCCAGACCTAGCCACTGTCTGGGCCAAGTCCTTGCAGGGCAGGATCTTTTGTGCAGGCAAGCGGTGCTCGCCTTGTTGCCGAAGAAGGGGGACCTCCGCGATTTACGAAATTGGCGCCCTGTCTCGCTCCTTAGCACGGATTACAAAATCGTAGCGAAAGCGTAGAGAGGGTCTGTCGTTTGCTCTCCTGTCTCTTGATCAGGAGAAGGCGTTCGATAGAGTAGGCCATGGGTACCTCCTGGGCACTCTGCAGGCGTTTGGATTCGGACCTCAGTTTGTGAGTTTTCTCCGGGTGCTGTATGCCTCCGCGGAGTGTCTGGTTAGGCTCACCTGGAGCTTGACCGAACCGGTCGGCTTCGGAGTGCGGCAGGGGTGCCCCCTTTTGGGCCAGCTGTACGCTCTGGCGATTGAGCCCTTCCACTGTCTCCTCCACAGGAGGTTGACGGGGTTGGTGCTGCAGGAGCCAGAGCTGTGGCTGGTCTTGTCGGCGTACGACGATGACGTGCCCCTCGTGGTCCAGGACCCGGGCGACTTGGCACGGGTGGAGGCTTGTCAGGCCATCTATTTGGCAGCCTCCTCCGCTTGAGTGAACTCGTCAAGAGCTCTGGCTTGGTGGTAGGAGATGGGTGGCAGGCGAGCTCCCTGCCACCTGCATTTCAGGCCATCCAGTGGAGCACGGGTCCGCTGCTCTATCTCGGCGTTTACCTTTCTGCCACGTATCCCTCTCCACCAGAGAACTGACACAATTTAGAGGGCGGGGTGATAGAGCGGCTCCGGAAATGGACAGGACTACTCCGGTGCCTCTCCCTTCGAGGGAGAGCGCTGGTGCTTAAGCGACTAGTCCTGTCCACGCTCTGGTACACCCTGGTCCAGGCTCTGGGTTTCCTGGCCACCCTCCGGACATTGATTCTTGAGTTCGTCTGGTCAGGAATGCACTGGGTCTCTGCAGGGGTTCTCCAGCTACCCCTGGAGGAGGGAGGGCAGGGCCTGAAGTGTCTGCACACTCAGGTCCATGTCTTCCGCCTCCAGGCCTGCAGAGGCTCCTTTGTGGGTCAGGTAGCGTGGCATGGAGCATACTGACGCACGCCTTCATAGAATCATAGACTATCAGGGTTGGAAGGGACCTCAGGAGGTCATCTAGTCCAACCCCCTGCTAAAAGCCTTCCTGCGCTGCTTCCGAGGGCTCCGATACGACTGGCAGCTCCTTTATCTCCATGCGAGAGGTCTTCCGCGAGACGTCTCCAGGCTGCTGGTCTTCTACCAGGACCTCCTCCAGACCTGAAAACTGTTTTCAACGACCAGGTCCGTGGTGGCCACTGACGGGGCAGATCTCCTTGCGGAGCCCCTGCCACACAACCCCCAGCTCCGCGTGCAGGTAGCGGAGTCCCCCTCGGTGCACCAGAGGTTGGTTCTGGCAGAAGTCACAAGAGTCGGAGACCAGCTTGGGACTCCAGTGCCCTGCCTGGTCTGAGCCAGACCCGCTAGCCTGCTGCGAAACCAGACCCAGGTCTGAACCACGTCACTTAACAGC
Organism: Lepidochelys olivacea; assembly: GCF_965140295.1. NCBI lineage: Eukaryota > Metazoa > Chordata > Testudines > Cheloniidae > Lepidochelys > Lepidochelys olivacea. The sequence goes on from NC_140427.1 coordinate 22,107,171, forward strand.
TGTAGGCTTAATTGAAAGCAGCTTAAGAAGTGTTCCTGTCTTTAACACTCAGATGATCAACTCCCAATGGGGTACAAACTCCAAATAAATCTGTTTTACCCTGTATAAAGCTTATACAGGGTAAACTCATAAATTGTTCACGCTTGTGACAAGGTCAGACCAGAGGGCTACAGGAGAGTGATCCTATTGGGATCCAGGAAGTAGGCGGGCAAAGCCCGTCCACTGCTAAAGGATCCCCCCAGCCTAAGAGGGGGAGCTACAGGACCTGGACACCAAATAAATAAATGAAATAACGGGGACAGGAGTGTGGTCAAAGGGTTAAACGAAGGGAACCGGACGGGGACACCGAGCAGAGGACCCCGGACAGCGCCCACTGCTCCTCAAAGGCGTCAAGGGAGTCAGTGGACGCCGCCCAGAGGAACTCTGCCTGGATACGTGAACGGACCAAGGATTAGAAATAGAGTCTCCTGTGACTGTGGGGCCTATCAGCCAACCTCCTCACTCTGGTTTTATAGATGGCCATTTTAGCCAGGGCCAGGAGGACCTTGATCAGGAGATCTCGTGACTTTGTGGGGCCCCGGACAAGGAGTGCATAAATAAGAAGGTGAGGGGAAAATTGCAACCAAAAAGCGTAATAAAATATTGGTGAGGAGCCAGAATAGGGGCTGCAGCCTGGCGCACTCCAAATATGTGTGTGCGCTAGGGTTTCCCTCAAGCCGCAAAAGGGGCAGGTGTCTGGGATAGAGGTGAACTGCGCCAAGTACACGCCCATGCTCACAGCTCCTTGAAGGAGCTGCCAACTGATATCCCCAGCAGGCCTCGGGACCAAGGTATAGTATTGGCTGGCCCACCGGGGCTCCTCACCCTCCAAAGGTGGCAGGAGGACCCGCCATTTTGTATCGGGATGGGACGCGAGGGTGAGGGCATGAAGGGTGTGGAGCACGAGCATGTCTAGAGGTTTCCTTGGCGCGGTCTGGAAAAAGACCGGCTGCAGCTCGTGCAGCCGGCTCACGGTGAAGGGACAGGGTGGTCCGTTGGGTGCATGGGACAGGAGCACGATGAAAAGGTCCAGCAGGCCTGGGGTGGAGGATGGGCAGAGTGCGTCCTCGTGCAGGACCTGATCGAGGTAAACCCAAGCAGTGGGCAGCAAAGCGGCCTTCACCTCCTGAAGTACGTGCTGGAGAGTATGAGGTCTGGAGAGCCCCATGCGCTGAACGAGCATCAGGGGATCCAGCCAGTCTCCCCGGTCGTAGTCCAGGAGGTCTCCAACCCTCGTGACTTCTGCCAGGACCAACCTCTGGCGCACCGAGCGGGACTCCGCCACCTGCACACGGAGCTGGGGGTTGTGTAGCAGGGGCTCCGTGAGGAGATCTGCTCCCACGGTGGCCGCCACGGACCTGGTTGTTAGAAACAGTTTCCAGGTCCGGAGGAGGTCCTGGTAGAAGACCGGCAGCCTGGAGAGGTCTCGCGGAAAACCCCTCGGAGAAAGATAAAAGAGCTGCCGGTCATATCGAAGCCCTTGGAAGCGGCACAGGAAGGCGTGCGCCAGTATGCTCCACGCTGAACTACCTGCACTATAAAAGAGCCTCTGCAGGGCCTGGAGGCGGAAAACGCGGACCTGAGTGTACAGACACTTCAGGCCCTGCCCTCCTTCCTTCAGGGGTAGATGAAGAACTCCAACAGGGGCCCAGTGCAATCCTGACCAAAAGAACTCCAGAATCAATCTCCGGAGGTGGGACAGGAAACCCGGGGCCGGGGCTAGGGTGTTGAGCCGGTACCAGAGCGTGGACAGGACTAGTTGGTTAAGCACCAGTGCTCTCCCCCGAAGGGAGAGACATCGGAGTAGCCTCGTCCATTTCCTGATCCGCTCAATCACGCCGCCTTCCAAATTTTGCCAGTTCTCCGGCGGAGAAGGGTGCGTGGCAGAAAGGTAGACGCCGAGATAGAGCAGAGGGCCGGCACTCCACCGGATGGTCTGAAGCGCGGGTGGGAGGGAGCTTACCTGCCGCCAGCCCCCCACCGCCAAGCCAGAGCTCTTGACCCAGTTGACTCGGGCGGAGGAGGCTGCCGAAAAGATGGCTTGGCATGCCTCCACTCGCGCCAAGTCGCCCGGGTCCTGGACCACGAGGAGGACGTCATCGGCGTACGCCGACAGGACCAGCCGCAGCTCCGGCTCCCGCAGCACCAACCCTGTCATCCTCCTGCGGAGGAGACAGAGGAAAGACTCGATCGCCAGAGCATACAACTGGCCCGAGAGGGGGCACCCCTGCCGCACTCCTCGCCCGAAGCTGACCGGTTCAGTCCGGGTCCAGTTGAGCCTAACCAAACACTCCGCGGAGGCATACAGCACCCGGAGAAAACTCACAAACTGAGGTCCAAATCCAAACGCCTGCAGAGTGCTCCGGAGGTACCCATGGTCTACTCTATCGAACGCCTTCTCCTGATCAAGAGACAGGAGGGCGAACGATAGACCATCTCTCCGCCCGAGTTCCAAAAGGTCTCGGACTAGAAAGAGGTTGTCGAAAATGCTGCGACCCGGGACAGTATAGGTCTGGTCTGGGTGGACCACGTCCGCCATCACGGACCCTAGCCGCAGCGAGATTGCTTTCGCTACGATTTTGTAATCCGTGCTAAGGAGTGAGAGGGGACGCCAGTTTCGTAGATCGCGGAGGTCCCCCTTCTTCAGCAGCAAAGCGAGCACCGCTCGCCTGCATGACAGAGGGAGGACCCCGCTCTGCAAGGACTCAGCCCAGACGGTGACTAGGTCTGGGCCGAGAATGTCCCAGAACGCGCGGTAAAACTCCACGGTCAGCCCGTCCATGCCCGGAGATTTATTGGTGGGCATGCGACGGAGGGCGTCCGAGAACTCGGCCAGGGTGAGAGGCAGCTCTAGCCGGTCTCGGTCGCCCACGCTGACCGTGGGGAGTTCCTCCCAGAGCACCCCGCAAGCGCCAGGATCGGTCGGATCCGGGGAGAAAAGGCTTGTGTAGAAGTCATGGGCCCTCCCACACATCTCCTCCGGATCCGTTAGGGGGGTGCTGTCTTCCGCAAGAAGGCAGGTGACGTGTTTCTTGGCCCCCCTCGTTTTCTCCAGGGCATAGAAGAAGCGGGAGCCGTGATCCATCTTCCGAAGGAGGCGAATGCAGGATCAAACAAAGGCACCCTGGGCTACAGGAGAGTGATCAAAGGGAGCGATATTGGTCCCAGGTAAAGCAGGTCCCTTTTCCCAGGGTAAGGGAAAGTTGTTTTTTTTTTTTTTTTTTTTTTTTAAACAGAAAGGAAATTTATTTATAACAATTACAGAGAATACAAGAGGATAAAGAAAAACTTAGCAACAGAACAACGCAATCAAAAGGTATAACACAACAGCTTTCAGGAGGGAGAGGTGTTCAGGTTAGCCCGGGCCCAGAGCGGGGGGGCTTCCTCGACACTCGTGGTCTTCCACCCTCCTGAGTTACCTGGCGGCCTAGAGCGGGGGGGCTTCCTCGACACTCGTGGTCTTCCACCCTCTCGAGTTACCTAGTGCCGCGCCCAGGGTCACCGACCCTCCCTCTCCTGAGAGTGCCCAACAAAATGGGCACGGCTGCGGGGTGGGTGGTTGGGAGGGAGGGGGGTACACCCATGTATTATAGGACCCCTCCTAGAAAACAATAATGATGGTATTCACAGCAACTAACGGCTGTGACTGGCGGCTCTCGCTCTTTCCCTCAATCAGAGGGTCAGACGGAGAGAACCGGATGGGGTCACCGAGCAGAGAACCCCGGACAGCGCCCACCGCTCCTCGAAGGTGTCAAGGGAGTCGGTGGACGTTGCCCAGAGGAACTCCGCCCGGATACGTGAATGTACTGAGAGCCGGAAAACGGCCTCGCAATCGCAGGACGCCTCATGAGCCAACCTCCGCTCTCTGGTCTTATAAATGGCTGTTTTAGCCAAGGCTAGGAGGAGGCTAACCAGGAGATCCCGCGACTTGGTGGGGCCACGGATGGGGAGTGTATAGATAAAGAGGTGGGGGGAGAAATGAAGCCAAAAGCGCAAAAGAATATTTGTGAGGAGCCGAAAAAGAGGCTGCAATCTGGCACACTCTAAATAGACGTGCGCCAGGGTTTCCCTCACATTGCAAAAAGGGCAAGTCTCCGGAAGGGAGGTAAAACGTGTCAAAAACACGCCCGTGCTCACAGCCCCGTGAAGGAGCCGCCAACTGATGTCCCCGACGGGCCTCGGGACCAAGGTGGAGTACAGGCTGGCCCACCGAGGTTGCTCGCCCTCCAAAGGTGGTAAAAGATCTCGCCACTTTGTATCGGGGCGGGACACCAGGGTGCGGGCATGAAGGGTATGGAGCGTGAGTGTATATAAATATTTCCGTGATGCAACTTGAAAACCGACCGGTTGCAGTTCATGCAGCCGGCTCGCAGTGAAAGGATGAGGGGTGTGTTGGGATCGGCAGGGTAGGGGCCCGATGGAAAGGTCCGGCGGGCCTGGGGTAAGGGATGGGCGGGGCGCGCCCTCGCACAAGGCTCGGCTAACATAAGCCCGAGCGGCGGGGGTCAGAGCGGCCTCCACCTCCTGAAGCACGCGCCGGGGGGTGCGAAGGCTGGAGAGCCCCATGCGTCGAGCGAGCGTCAGGGGATCCAGCCAGTCCCCCCGGTCGTAGTCCAGGAGGTCCCCGACCCTCGTAACTCCCGCCAGGACCAACCTCTGGCGCACCGTGCGGGACTCCGCCGCCTGCACACAAAGTTGGGGGTTGTGTAGCAGGGGCTCCGTGAGGAGATCTGCCCCCACGATGGCCGCCACGGACCTGGTCGTTGAGAACAGTTTCCAGGCCCGGAGGAGGTCCTGGTAGAAATCCGGTAGCCCAGAGAGGTCTCGCGGAAAACCTCTCGGACAAAGATAAAAGAGCTGTCGGTCATAGCGGAGCCCATGGAAGCGGCGTAAAAAGGCATGCGCCAATATGCTCCACGGCGAACTACCTGCACTATAAAGGAGCCTCTGCAGGGCCTGGAGGCGGAAAACGCGGACCTGAGTGTACAGACACTTCAGGCCCTGCCCTCCTTCCTTCAGGGGCAAGTGGAGAACCCCGACAGGGGCCCAGTGCAATCCTGACCAAAAGAACTCCAGAATCAATCTCCGGAGGTGGGACAGGAAACCCGGGGCCGGGGCTAGGGTGTTGAGCCGGTACCAGAGCGTGGACAGGACTAGTTGGTTAAGCACCAGTGCTCTCCCCCGAAGGGAGAGACATCGGAGTAGCCTCGTCCATTTCCTGATCCGCTCAATCACGCCGCCTTCCAAATTTTGCCAGTTCTCCGGCGGAGAAGGGTGCGTGGCAGAAAGGTAAACGCCGAGATAGAGCAGAGGGCCGGCACTCCACCGGATGGTCTGAAGCGCGGGTGGGAGGGGGCTTACCTGCCGCCAGCCCCCCACCGCCAAGCCAGAGCTCTTGACCCAGTTGACTCGGGCGGAGGAGGCTGCCGAAAAGATGGCTTGGCATGCCTCCACTCGCGCCAAGTCGCCCGGGTCCTGGACCACGAGGAGGACGTCATCGGCGTACGCCGACAGGACCAGCCGCAGCTCCGGCTCCCGCAGCACCAACCCCGTCAACCTCCTGCGGAGGAGACAGAGGAAAGGCTCGATCGCCAGAGCGTACAGCTGGCCTGAGAGGGGACACCCCGCCGCACCCCTCGCCCGAAGCTGACCGGTTCGGTCAGGGTCCAGTTGAGCCTAACCAGACACTCCGCGGAGGCGTACAGCACCCGGAGAAAACTCACAAACTGAGGTCCGAATCCAAACGCTCGCAGGGTGCTCAGGAGGTACCCATGATCTACCCTATCGAACGCCTTCTCCTGATCGAGAGACAGGAGGGCGAACGACAGACCGTCTCTCCGCCCGAGTTCCAAAAGGTCTCGGACTAGAAAGAGGTTGTCAAAAATGCTGCGACCCGGGACAGTATAGGTCTGGTCTGGGTGAATCACGTCCGCCATCACGGACCCTAGCCGCAGCGAGATTGCTTTCGCTACGATTTTATAATCCGTGCTAAGGAGTGAGAGGGGACGCCAGTTTCGTAAGTCGCGGAGGTCCCCCTTCTTCGGCAGCAAGGCGAGCACCGCTCGCCTGCATGACAGAGGGAGGACCCCGCTCTGCAAGGACTCAGCCCAGACAGTGACTAGGTCTGGGCCGAGAATGTCCCAGAACGCGCGGTAAAACTCCACGGTCAGCCCGTCCATGCCCGGAGATTTATTGGTGGGCATGCGACGGAGGGCGTCCGAGAACTCGGCCAGGGTGAGAGGCAGCTCTAGCCGGTCTCGGTCGCCCACGCTGACCGTGGGGAGTTCCTCCCAGAGCACCCCGCAAGCGCCAGGATCGGTCGGATCCGGGGAGAAAAGGCTTGTGTAGAAGTCATGGGCCCTCCCACACATCTCCTCCGGATCCGTGAGGGGGGTGCTGTCTTCCGCAAGAAGGCAGGTGACGTGTTTCTTGGCCCCCCTCGTTTTCTCCAGGGCATAGAAGAAGCGGGAGCCGTGATCCATCTTCCGAAGGAGGCGAATGCAGGATCAAACAAAGGCACCCTGGGCTACAGGAGAGTGATCAAAGGGAGCGATATTGGTCCCAGGTAAAGCAGGTCCCTTTTCCCAGGGTAAGGGAAAGTTTTTTTTTTTTTTTTTTTTTAAAACAGAAAGGAAATTTATTTGTAACAATTACAGAGAATACAAAAGGAGAAAGAAAAACTTAGTAACAAAACAACGCAATCAAGAGGTATAACACAACAGCTTTCAGGAGGGAGAGGTGTTCAGGTTAGCCCGGGCCCAGAGCGGGGGGGCTTCCTCGGCACTCGTGGTCTTCCACCCTCCTGAGTTACCTGGTGGCCTAGAGCGGGGGGGCTTCCTCGACACTCGTGGTCTTCCACCCTCTCGAGTTACCTAGTGCCGCGCCCAGGGTCACCGACCCTCCCTCTCCTGAGAGTGCCCAACAAAATGGGCACGGCTGCGGGGTGGGTGGTTGGGAGGGAGGGGGGGTACACCCATGTATTATAGGACCCCTCCTAGAAAACAATAATGATGGTATTCACAGCAACTAACGGCTGTGACTGGCGGCTCTCGCTCTTTCCCTCAATCAGAGGGTCAGACGGAGAGAACCGGACGGGGTCACCGAGCAGAGAAACCCCGGACAGCGCCCACCGCTCCTCGAAGGTGTCAAGGGAGTCGGTGGACGTTGCCCAGAGGAACTCCGCCCGGATACGTGAATGTACTGAGAGCCGGAAAACGGCCTCGCAATCGCAGGACGCCTCATGAGCCAACCTCCGCTCTCTGGTCTTATAAATGGCTGTTTTAGCCAAGGCTAGGAGGAGGCTAACCAGGAGATCCCGCGACTTGGTGGGGCCACGGATGGGGAGTGTATAGATAAAGAGGTGGGGGGAGAAATGAAGCCAAAAGCGCAAAAGAATATTTGTGAGGAGCCGAAAAAGAGGCTGCAATCTGGCACACTCTAAATAGACGTGCGCCAGGGTTTCCCTCACATTGCAAAAAGGGCAAGTCTCCGGAAGGGAGGTAAAACGTGTCAAAAACACGCCCGTGCTCACAGCCCCGTGAAGGAGCCGCCAACTGATGTCCCCGACGGGCCTCGGGACCAAGGTGGAGTACAGGCTGGCCCACCGAGGTTGCTCGCCCTCCAAAGGTGGTAAGAGATCTCGCCACTTTGTATCGGGGCGGGACACCAGGGTGCGGGCATGAAGGGTATGGAGCGTGAGTGTATATAAATATTTCCGTGATGCAAATTGAAAACCGACCGGTTGCAGTTCATGCAGCCGGCTCGCAGTGAAAGGATGAGGGGTGTGTTGGGATCGGCAGGGTAGGGGCCCGATGGAAAGGTCCGGCGGGCCTGGGGTAAGGGATGGGCGGGGCGCGCTCTCGCACAAGGCTCGGCTAACATAAGCCCGAGCGGCGGGGGTCAAAACGGCCTCCACCTCCTGAAGCACGCGCCGGGGGGTGCGAAGGCTGGAGAGCCCCATGCGTCGAGCGAGCGTCAGGGGATCCAGCCAGTCCCCCCGGTCGTAGTCCAGGAGGTCCCCGACCCTCGTAACTCCCGCCAGGACCAACCTCTGGCGCACCGTGCGGGACTCCGCCGCCTGCACACAAAGTTGGGGGTTGTGTAGCAGGGGCTCCGTGAGGAGATCTGCCCCCACGATGGCCGCCACGGACCTGGTCGTTGAGAACAGTTTCCAGGCCCGGAGGAGGTCCTGGTAGAAATCCGGCAGCCCGGAGAGGTCTCGCGGAAAACCTCTCGGACAAAGATAAAAGAGCTGTCGGTCATAGCGGAGCCCATGGAAGCGGCGTAAAAAGGCATGCGCCAATATGCTCCACGGCGAACTACCTGCACTATAAAGGAGCCTCTGCAGGGCCTGGAGGCGGAAAACGTGGACCTGAGTGTACAGACACTTCAGGCCCTGCCCTCCTTCCTTCAGGGGCAAGTGGAGAACTCCAACAGGGGCCCAGTGCAATCCTGACCAAAAGAACTCCAGAATCAATCTCCGGAGGTGGGACAGGAAACCCGGGGCCGGGGCTAGGGTGTTGAGCCGGTACCAGAGCGTGGACAGGACTAGTTGGTTAAGCACCAGTGCTCTCCCCCGAAGGGAGAGACATCGGAGTAGCCTCGTCCATTTCCTGATCCGCTCAATCACGCCGCCTTCCAAATTTTGCCAGTTCTCCGGCGGAGAAGGGTGCGTGGCAGAAAGGTAAACGCCGAGATAGAGCAGAGGGCCGGCACTCCACCGGATGGTCTGAAGCGCGGGTGGGAGGGGGCTTACCTGCCGCCAGCCCCCCACCGCCAAGCCAGAGCTCTTGACCCAGTTGACTCGGGCGGAGGAGGCTGCCGAAAAGATGGCTTGGCATGCCTCCACTCGCGCCAAGTCGCCCGGGTCCTGGACCACGAGGAGGACGTCATCGGCGTACGCCGACAGGACCAGCCGCAGCTCCGGCTCCCGCAGCACCAACCCCGTCAACCTCCTGCGGAGGAGACAGAGGAAAGGCTCGATCGCCAGAGCGTACAGCTGGCCTGAGAGGGGACACCCCTGCCGCACCCCTCGCCCGAAGCTGACCGGTTCGGTCAGGGTCCAGTTGAGCCTAACCAGACACTCCGCGGAGGCGTACAGCACCCGGAGAAAACTCACAAACTGAGGTCCGAATCCAAACGCTCGCAGGGTGCTCAGGAGGTACCCATGATCTACCCTATCGAACGCCTTCTCTTGATCGAGAGACAGGAGGGCGAACGACAGACCGTCTCTCCGCCCGAGTTCCAAAAGGTCTCGGACTAAAAAGAGGTTGTCAAAAATGCTGCGACCCGGGACAGTATAGGTCTGGTCTGGGTGAATCACGTCCGCCATCACGGACCCTAGCCGCAGCGAGATTGCTTTCGCTACGATTTTATAATCCGTGCTAAGGAGTGAGAGGGGACGCCAGTTTCGTAAGTCGCGGAGGTCCCCCTTCTTCGGCAGCAAGGCGAGCACCGCTCGCCTGCATGACAGAGGGAGGACCCCGCTCTGCAAGGACTCAGCCCAGACAGTGACTAGGTCTGGGCCGAGAATGTCCCAGAACGCGCGGTAAAACTCCACGGTCAGCCCGTCCATGCCCGGAGATTTATTGGTGGGCATGCGACGGAGGGCGTCCGAGAACTCGGCCAGGGTGAGAGGCAGCTCTAGCCGGTCTCGGTCGCCCACGCTGACCGTGGGGAGTTCCTCCCAGAGCACCCCGCAAGCGCCAGGATCGGTCGGATCCGGGGAGAAAAGGCTTGTGTAGAAGTCATGGGCCCTCCCACACATCTCCTCCGGATCCGTGAGGGGGGTGCTGTCTTCCGCAAGAAGGCAGGTGACGTGTTTCTTGGCCCCCCTCGTTTTCTCCAGGGCATAGAAGAAGCGGGAGCCGTGATCCATCTTCCGAAGGAGGCGAATGCAGGATCAAACAAAGGCACCCTGGGCTACAGGAGAGTGATCAAAGGGAGCGATATTGGTCCCAGGTAAAGCAGGTCCCTTTTCCCAGGGTAAGGGAAAGTTTTTTTTTTTTTTTTTTTTTAAAACAGAAAGGAAATTTATTTGTAACAATTACAGAGAATACAAAAGGAGAAAGAAAAACTTAGTAACAAAACAACGCAATCAAGAGGTATAACACAACAGCTTTCAGGAGGGAGAGGTGTTCAGGTTAGCCCGGGCCCAGAGCGGGGGGGCTTCCTCGGCACTCGTGGTCTTCCACCCTCCTGAGTTACCTGGTGGCCTAGAGCGGGGGGGCTTCCTCGACACTCGTGGTCTTCCACCCTCTCGAGTTACCTAGTGCCGCGCCCAGGGTCACCGACCCTCCCTCTCCTGAGAGTGCCCGACAAAATGGGCACGGCTGCGGGGTGGGTGGTTGGGAGGGAGGGGGGGTACACCCATGTATTATAGGACCCCTCCTAGAAAACAATAATGATGGTATTCACAGCAACTAACGGCTGTGACTGGCGGCTCTCGCTCTTTCCCTCAATCAGAGGGTCAGACGGAGAGAACCGGACGGGGTCACCGAGCAGAGAAACCCCGGACAGCGCCCACCGCTCCTCGAAGGTGTCAAGGGAGTCGGTGGACGTTGCCCAGAGGAACTCCGCCCGGATACGTGAATGTACTGAGAGCCGGAAAACGGCCTCGCAATCGCAGGACGCCTCATGAGCCAACCTCCGCTCTCTGGTCTTATAAATGGCTGTTTTAGCCAAGGCTAGGAGGAGGCTAACCAGGAGATCCCGCGACTTGGTGGGGCCACGGATGGGGAGTGTATAGATAAAGAGGTGGGGGGAGAAATGAAGCCAAAAGCGCAAAAGAATATTTGTGAGGAGCCGAAAAAGAGGCTGCAATCTGGCACACTCTAAATAGATGTGCGCCAGGGTTTCCCTCACATTGCAAAAAGGGCAAGTCTCCGGAAGGGAGGTAAAACGTGTCAAAAACACGCCCGTGCTCACAGCCCCGTGAAGGAGCCGCCAACTGATGTCCCCGACGGGCCTCGGGACCAAGGTGGAGTACAGGCTGGCCCACCGAGGTTGCTCGCCCTCCAAAGGTGGTAAGAGATCTCGCCACTTTGTATCGGGGCGGGACACCAGGGTGCGGGCATGAAGGGTATGGAGCGTGAGTGTATATAAATATTTCCGTGATGCAAATTGAAAACCGACCGGTTGCAGTTCATGCAGCCGGCTCGCAGTGAAAGGATGAGGGGTGTGTTGGGATCGGCAGGGTAGGGGCCCGATGGAAAGGTCCGGCGGGCCTGGGGTAAGGGATGGGCGGGGCGCGCTCTCGCACAAGGCTCGGCTAACATAAGCCCGAGCGGCGGGGGTCAAAACGGCCTCCACCTCCTGAAGCACGCGCCGGGGGGTGCGAAGGCTGGAGAGCCCCATGCGTCGAGCGAGCGTCAGGGGATCCAGCCAGTCCCCCCGGTCGTAGTCCAGGAGGTCCCCGACCCTCGTAACTCCCGCCAGGACCAACCTCTGGCGCACCGTGCGGGACTCCGCCGCCTGCACACAAAGTTGGGGGTTGTGTAGCAGGGGCTCCGTGAGGAGATCTGCCCCCACGATGGCCGCCACGGACCTGGTCGTTGAAAACAGTTTCCAGGCCCGGAGGAGGTCCTGGTAGAAATCCGGCAGCCCGGAGAGGTCTCGCGGAAAACCTCTCGGACAAAGATAAAAGAGCTGTCGGTCATAGCGGAGCCCATGGAAGCGGCGTAAAAAGGCATGCGCCAATATGCTCCACGGCGAACTACCTGCACTATAAAGGAGCCTCTGCAGGGCCTGGAGGCGGAAAACGCGGACCTGAGTGTACAGACACTTCAGGCCCTGCCCTCCTTCCTTCAGGGGCAAGTGGAGAACTCCAACAGGGGCCCAGTGCAATCCTGACCAAAAGAACTCCAGAATCAATCTCCGGAGGTGGGACAGGAAACCCGGGGCCGGGGCTAGGGTGTTGAGCCGGTACCAGAGCGTGGACAGGACTAGTTGGTTAAGCACCAGTGCTCTCCCCCGAAGGGAGAGACATCGGAGTAGCCTCGTCCATTTCCTGATCCGCTCAATCACGCCGCCTTCCAAATTTTGCCAGTTCTCCGGCGGAGAAGGGTGCGTGGCAGAAAGGTAAACGCCGAGATAGAGCAGAGGGCCGGCACTCCACCGGATGGTCTGAAGCGCGGGTGGGAGGGGGCTTACCTGCCGCCAGCCCCCCACCGCCAAGCCAGAGCTCTTGACCCAGTTGACTCGGGCGGAGGAGGCTGCCGAAAAGATGGCTTGGCATGCCTCCACTCGCGCCAAGTCGCCCGGGTCCTGGACCACGAGGAGGACGTCATCGGCGTACGCCGACAGGACCAGCCGCAGCTCCGGCTCCCGCAGCACCAACCCCGTCAACCTCCTGCGGAGGAGACAGAGGAAAGGCTCGATCGCCAGAGCGTACAGCTGGCCTGAGAGGGGACACCCCTGCCGCACCCCTCGCCCGAAGCTGACCGGTTCGGTCAGGGTCCAGTTGAGCCTAACCAGACACTCCGCGGAGGCGTACAGCACCCGGAGAAAACTCACAAACTGAGGTCCGAATCCAAACGCTCGCAGGGTGCTCAGGAGGTACCCATGATCTACCCTATCGAACGCCTTCTCTTGATCGAGAGACAGGAGGGCGAACGACAGACCGTCTCTCCGCCCGAGTTCCAAAAGGTCTCGGACTAAAAAGAGGTTGTCAAAAATGCTGCGACCCGGGACAGTATAGGTCTGGTCTGGGTGAATCACGTCCGCCATCACGGACCCTAGCCGCAGCGAGATTGCTTTCGCTACGATTTTATAATCCGTGCTAAGGAGTGAGAGGGGACGCCAGTTTCGTAAGTCGCGGAGGTCCCCCTTCTTCGGCAGCAAGGCGAGCACCGCTCGCCTGCATGACAGAGGGAGGACCCCGCTCTGCAAGGACTCAGCCCAGACAGTGACTAGGTCTGGGCCGAGAATGTCCCAGAACGCGCGGTAAAACTCCACGGTCAGCCCGTCCATGCCCGGAGATTTATTGGTGGGCATGCGACGGAGGGCGTCCGAGAACTCGGCCAGGGTGAGAGGCAGCTCTAGCCGGTCTCGGTCGCCCACGCTGACCGTGGGGAGTTCCTCCCAGAGCACCCCGCAAGCGCCAGGATCGGTCGGATCCGGGGAGAAAAGGCTTGTGTAGAAGTCATGGGCCCTCCCACACATCTCCTCCGGATCCGTGAGGGGGGTGCTGTCTTCCGCAAGAAGGCAGGTGACGTGTTTCTTGGCCCCCCTCGTTTTCTCCAGGGCATAGAAGAAGCGGGAGCCGTGATCCATCTTCCGAAGGAGGCGAATGCAGGATCAAACAAAGGCACCCTGGGCTACAGGAGAGTGATCAAAGGGAGCGATATTGGTCCCAGGTAAAGCAGGTCCCTTTTCCCAGGGTAAGGGAAAGTTTTTTTTTTTTTTTTTTTTAAAACAGAAAGGAAATTTATTTGTAACAATTACAGAGAATACAAAAGGAGAAAGAAAAACTTAGTAACAAAACAACGCAATCAAGAGGTATAACACAACAGCTTTCAGGAGGGAGAGGTGTTCAGGTTAGCCCGGGCCCAGAGCGGGGGGGCTTCCTCGGCACTCGTGGTCTTCCACCCTCCTGAGTTACCTGGTGGCCTAGAGCGGGGGGGCTTCCTCGACACTCGTGGTCTTCCACCCTCTCGAGTTACCTAGTGCCGCGCCCAGGGTCACCGACCCTCCCTCTCCTGAGAGTGCCCGACAAAATGGGCACGGCTGCGGGGTGGGTGGTTGGGAGGGAGGGGGGGTACACCCATGTATTATAGGACCCCTCCTAGAAAACAATAATGATGGTATTCACAGCAACTAACGGCTGTGACTGGCGGCTCTCGCTCTTTCCCTCAATCAGAGGGTCAGACGGAGAGAACCGGACGGGGTCACCGAGCAGAGAAACCCCGGACAGCGCCCACCGCTCCTCGAAGGTGTCAAGGGAGTCGGTGGACGTTGCCCAGAGGAACTCCGCCCGGATACGTGAATGTACTGAGAGCCGGAAAACGGCCTCGCAATCGCAGGACGCCTCATGAGCCAACCTCCGCTCTCTGGTCTTATAAATGGCTGTTTTAGCCAAGGCTAGGAGGAGGCTAACCAGGAGATCCCGCGACTTGGTGGGGCCACGGATGGGGAGTGTATAGATAAAGAGGTGGGGGGAGAAATGAAGCCAAAAGCGCAAAAGAATATTTGTGAGGAGCCGAAAAAGAGGCTGCAATCTGGCACACTCTAAATAGACGTGCGCCAGGGTTTCCCTCACATTGCAAAAAGGGCAAGTCTCCGGAAGGGAGGTAAAACGTGTCAAAAACACGCCCGTGCTCACAGCCCCGTGAAGGAGCCGCCAACTGATGTCCCCGACGGGCCTCGGGACCAAGGTGGAGTACAGGCTGGCCCACCGAGGTTGCTCGCCCTCCAAAGGTGGTAAGAGATCTCGCCACTTTGTATCGGGGCGGGACACCAGGGTGCGGGCATGAAGGGTATGGAGCGTGAGTGTATATAAATATTTCCGTGATGCAAATTGAAAACCGACCGGTTGCAGTTCATGCAGCCGGCTCGCAGTGAAAGGATGAGGGGTGTGTTGGGATCGGCAGGGTAGGGGCCCGATGGAAAGGTCCGGCGGGCCTGGGGTAAGGGATGGGCGGGGCGCGCTCTCGCACAAGGCTCGGCTAACATAAGCCCGAGCGGCGGGGGTCAAAACGGCCTCCACCTCCTGAAGCACGCGCCGGGGGGTGCGAAGGCTGGAGAGCCCCATGCGTCGAGCGAGCGTCAGGGGATCCAGCCAGTCCCCCCGGTCGTAGTCCAGGAGGTCCCCGACCCTCGTAACTCCCGCCAGGACCAACCTCTGGCGCACCGTGCGGGACTCCGCCGCCTGCACACAAAGTTGGGGGTTGTGTAGCAGGGGCTCCGTGAGGAGATCTGCCCCCACGATGGCCGCCACGGACCTGGTCGTTGAAAACAGTTTCCAGGCCCGGAGGAGGTCCTGGTAGAAATCCGGCAGCCCGGAGAGGTCTCGCGGAAAACCTCTCGGACAAAGATAAAAGAGCTGTCGGTCATAGCGGAGCCCATGGAAGCGGCGTAAAAAGGCATGCGCCAATATGCTCCACGGCGAACTACCTACACTATAAAGGAGCCTCTGCAGGGCCTGGAGGCGGAAAACGCGGACCTGAGTGTACAGACACTTCAGGCCCTGCCCTCCTTCCTTCAGGGGCAAGTGGAGAACTCCAACAGGGGCCCAGTGCAATCCTGACCAAAAGAACTCCAGAATCAATCTCCGGAGGTGGGACAGGAAACCCGGGGCCGGGGCTAGGGTGTTGAGCCGGTACCAGAGCGTGGACAGGACTAGTTGGTTAAGCACCAGTGCTCTCCCCCGAAGGGAGAGACATCGGAGTAGCCTCGTCCATTTCCTGATCCGCTCAATCACGCCGCCTTCCAAATTTTGCCAGTTCTCCGGCGGAGAAGGGTGCGTGGCAGAAAGGTAAACGCCGAGATAGAGCAGAGGGCCGGCACTCCACCGGATGGTCTGAAGCGCGGGTGGGAGGGGGCTTACCTGCCGCCAGCCCCCCACCGCCAAGCCAGAGCTCTTGACCCAGTTGACTCGGGCGGAGGAGGCTGCCGAAAAGATGGCTTGGCATGCCTCCACTCGCGCCAAGTCGCCCGGGTCCTGGACCACGAGGAGGACGTCATCGGCGTACGCCGACAGGACCAGCCGCAGCTCCGGCTCCCGCAGCACCAACCCCGTCAACCTCCTGCGGAGGAGACAGAGGAAAGGCTCGATCGCCAGAGCGTACAGCTGGCCTGAGAGGGGACACCCCTGCCGCACCCCTCGCCCGAAGCTGACCGGTTCGGTCAGGGTCCAGTTGAGCCTAACCAGACACTCCGCGGAGGCGTACAGCACCCGGAGAAAACTCACAAACTGAGGTCCGAATCCAAACGCTCGCAGGGTGCTCAGGAGGTACCCATGATCTACCCTATCGAACGCCTTCTCTTGATCGAGAGACAGGAGGGCGAACGACAGACCGTCTCTCCGCCCGAGTTCCAAAAGGTCTCGGACTAAAAAGAGGTTGTCAAAAATGCTGCGACCCGGGACAGTATAGGTCTGGTCTGGGTGAATCACGTCCGCCATCACGGACCCTAGCCGCAGCGAGATTGCTTTCGCTACGATTTTATAATCCGTGCTAAGGAGTGAGAGGGGACGCCAGTTTCGTAAGTCGCGGAGGTCCCCCTTCTTCGGCAGCAAGGCGAGCACCGCTCGCCTGCATGACAGAGGGAGGACCCCGCTCTGCAAGGACTCAGCCCAGACAGTGACTAGGTCTGGGCCGAGAATGTCCCAGAACGCGCGGTAAAACTCCACGGTCAGCCCGTCCATGCCCGGAGATTTATTGGTGGGCATGCGACGGAGGGCGTCCGAGAACTCGGCCAGGGTGAGAGGCAGCTCTAGCCGGTCTCGGTCGCCCACGCTGACCGTGGGGAGTTCCTCCCAGAGCACCCTGCAAGCGCCAGGATCGGTCGGATCCGGGGAGAAAAGGCTTGTGTAGAAGTCATGGGCCCTCCCACACATCTCCTCCGGATCCGTGAGGGGGGTGCTGTCTTCCGCAAGAAGGCAGGTGACGTGTTTCTTGGCCCCCCTCGTTTTCTCCAGGGCATAGAAGAAGCGGGAGCCGTGATCCATCTTCCGAAGGAGGCGAATGCAGGATCAAACAAAGGCACCCTGGGCTACAGGAGAGTGATCAAAGGGAGCGATATTGGTCCCAGGTAAAGCAGGTCCCTTTTCCCAGGGTAAGGGAAAGTTTTTTTTGTTTTTTTTTTTTAAAACAGAAAGGAAATTTATTTGTAACAATTACAGAGAATACAAAAGGAGAAAGAAAAACTTAGTAACAAAACAACGCAATCAAGAGGTATAACACAACAGCTTTCAGGAGGGAGAGGTGTTCAGGTTAGCCCGGGCCCAGAGCGGGGGGGCTTCCTCGGCACTCGTGGTCTTCCACCCTCCTGAGTTACCTGGTGGCCTAGAGCGGGGGGGCTTCCTCGACACTCGTGGTCTTCCACCCTCTCGAGTTACCTAGTGCCGCGCCCAGGGTCACCGACCCTCCCTCTCCTGAGAGTGCCCGACAAAATGGGCACGGCTGCGGGGTGGGTGGTTGGGAGGGAGGGGGGGTACACCCATGTATTATAGGACCCCTCCTAGAAAACAATAATGATGGTATTCACAGCAACTAACGGCTGTGACTGGCGGCTCTCGCTCTTTCCCTCAATCAGAGGGTCAGACGGAGAGAACCGGACGGGGTCACCGAGCAGAGAAACCCCGGACAGCGCCCACCGCTCCTCGAAGGTGTCAAGGGAGTCGGTGGACGTTGCCCAGAGGAACTCCGCCCGGATACGTGAATGTACTGAGAGCCGGAAAACGGCCTCGCAATCGCAGGACGCCTCATGAGCCAACCTCCGCTCTCTGGTCTTATAAATGGCTGTTTTAGCCAAGGCTAGGAGGAGGCTAACCAGGAGATCCCGCGACTTGGTGGGGCCACGGATGGGGAGTGTATAGATAAAGAGGTGGGGGGAGAAATGAAGCCAAAAGCGCAAAAGAATATTTGTGAGGAGCCGAAAAAGAGGCTGCAATCTGGCACACTCTAAATAGATGTGCGCCAGGGTTTCCCTCACATTGCAAAAAGGGCAAGTCTCCGGAAGGGAGGTAAAACGTGTCAAAAACACGCCCGTGCTCACAGCCCCGTGAAGGAGCCGCCAACTGATGTCCCCGACGGGCCTCGGGACCAAGGTGGAGTACAGGCTGGCCCACCGAGGTTGCTCGCCCTCCAAAGGTGGTAAGAGATCTCGCCACTTTGTATCGGGGCGGGACACCAGGGTGCGGGCATGAAGGGTATGGAGCGTGAGTGTATATAAATATTTCCGTGATGCAAATTGAAAACCGACCGGTTGCAGTTCATGCAGCCGGCTCGCAGTGAAAGGATGAGGGGTGTGTTGGGATCGGCAGGGTAGGGGCCCGATGGAAAGGTCCGGCGGGCCTGGGGTAAGGGATGGGCGGGGCGCGCTCTCGCACAAGGCTCGGCTAACATAAGCCCGAGCGGCGGGGGTCAAAACGGCCTCCACCTCCTGAAGCACGCGCCGGGGGGTGCGAAGGCTGGAGAGCCCCATGCGTCGAGCGAGCGTCAGGGGATCCAGCCAGTCCCCCCGGTCGTAGTCCAGGAGGTCCCCGACCCTCGTAACTCCCGCCAGGACCAACCTCTGGCGCACCGTGCGGGACTCCGCCGCCTGCACACAAAGTTGGGGGTTGTGTAGCAGGGGCTCCGTGAGGAGATCTGCCCCCACGATGGCCGCCACGGACCTGGTCGTTGAAAACAGTTTCCAGGCCCGGAGGAGGTCCTGGTAGAAATCCGGCAGCCCGGAGAGGTCTCGCGGAAAACCTCTCGGACAAAGATAAAAGAGCTGTCGGTCATAGCGGAGCCCATGGAAGCGGCGTAAAAAGGCATGCGCCAATATGCTCCACGGCGAACTACCTGCACTATAAAGGAGCCTCTGCAGGGCCTGGAGGCGGAAAACGCGGACCTGAGTGTACAGACACTTCAGGCCCTGCCCTCCTTCCTTCAGGGGCAAGTGGAGAACTCCAACAGGGGCCCAGTGCAATCCTGACCAAAAGAACTCCAGAATCAATCTCCGGAGGTGGGACAGGAAACCCGGGGCCGGGGCTAGGGTGTTGAGCCGGTACCAGAGCGTGGACAGGACTAGTTGGTTAAGCACCAGTGCTCTCCCCCGAAGGGAGAGACATCGGAGTAGCCTCGTCCATTTCCTGATCCGCTCAATCACGCCGCCTTCCAAATTTTGCCAGTTCTCCGGCGGAGAAGGGTGCGTGGCAGAAAGGTAAACGCCGAGATAGAGCAGAGGGCCGGCACTCCACCGGATGGTCTGAAGCGCGGGTGGGAGGGGGCTTACCTGCCGCCAGCCCCCCACCGCCAAGCCAGAGCTCTTGACCCAGTTGACTCGGGCGGAGGAGGCTGCCGAAAAGATGGCTTGGCATGCCTCCACTCGCGCCAAGTCGCCCGGGTCCTGGACCACGAGGAGGACGTCATCGGCGTACGCCGACAGGACCAGCCGCAGCTCCGGCTCCCGCAGCACCAACCCCGTCAACCTCCTGCGGAGGAGACAGAGGAAAGGCTCGATCGCCAGAGCGTACAGCTGGCCTGAGAGGGGACACCCCTGCCGCACCCCTCGCCCGAAGCTGACCGGTTCGGTCAGGGTCCAGTTGAGCCTAACCAGACACTCCGCGGAGGCGTACAGCACCCGGAGAAAACTCACAAACTGAGGTCCGAATCCAAACGCTCGCAGGGTGCTCAGGAGGTACCCATGATCTACCCTATCGAACGCCTTCTCTTGATCGAGAGACAGGAGGGCGAACGACAGACCGTCTCTCCGCCCGAGTTCCAAAAGGTCTCGGACTAAAAAGAGGTTGTCAAAAATGCTGCGACCCGGGACAGTATAGGTCTGGTCTGGGTGAATCACGTCCGCCATCACGGACCCTAGCCGCAGCGAGATTGCTTTCGCTACGATTTTATAATCCGTGCTAAGGAGTGAGAGGGGACGCCAGTTTCGTAAGTCGCGGAGGTCCCCCTTCTTCGGCAGCAAGGCGAGCACCGCTCGCCTGCATGACAGAGGGAGGACCCCGCTCTGCAAGGACTCAGCCCAGACAGTGACTAGGTCTGGGCCGAGAATGTCCCAGAACGCGCGGTAAAACTCCACGGTCAGCCCGTCCATGCCCGGAGATTTATTGGTGGGCATGCGACGGAGGGCGTCCGAGAACTCGGCCAGGGTGAGAGGCAGCTCTAGCCGGTCTCGGTCGCCCACGCTGACCGTGGGGAGTTCCTCCCAGAGCACCCCGCAAGCGCCAGGATCGGTCGGATCCGGGGAGAAAAGGCTTGTGTAGAAGTCATGGGCCCTCCCACACATCTCCTCCGGATCCGTGAGGGGGGTGCTGTCTTCCGCAAGAAGGCAGGTGACGTGTTTCTTGGCCCCCCTCGTTTTCTCCAGGGCATAGAAGAAGCGGGAGCCGTGATCCATCTTCCGAAGGAGGCGAATGCAGGATCAAACAAAGGCACCCTGGGCTACAGGAGAGTGATCAAAGGGAGCGATATTGGTCCCAGGTAAAGCAGGTCCCTTTTCCCAGGGTAAGGGAAAGTTTTTTTTTTTTTTTTTTTTTAAAACAGAAAGGAAATTTATTTGTAACAATTACAGAGAATACAAAAGGAGAAAGAAAAACTTAGTAACAAAACAACGCAATCAAGAGGTATAACACAACAGCTTTCAGGAGGGAGAGGTGTTCAGGTTAGCCCGGGCCCAGAGCGGGGGGGCTTCCTCGGCACTCGTGGTCTTCCACCCTCCTGAGTTACCTGGTGGCCTAGAGCGGGGGGGCTTCCTCGACACTCGTGGTCTTCCACCCTCTCGAGTTACCTAGTGCCGCGCCCAGGGTCACCGACCCTCCCTCTCCTGAGAGTGCCCGACAAAATGGGCACGGCTGCGGGGTGGGTGGTTGGGAGGGAGGGGGGGTACACCCATGTATTATAGGACCCCTCCTAGAAAACAATAATGATGGTATTCACAGCAACTAACGGCTGTGACTGGCGGCTCTCGCTCTTTCCCTCAATCAGAGGGTCAGACGGAGAGAACCGGACGGGGTCACCGAGCAGAGAAACCCCGGACAGCGCCCACCGCTCCTCGAAGGTGTCAAGGGAGTCGGTGGACGTTGCCCAGAGGAACTCCGCCCGGATACGTGAATGTACTGAGAGCCGGAAAACGGCCTCGCAATCGCAGGACGCCTCATGAGCCAACCTCCGCTCTCTGGTCTTATAAATGGCTGTTTTAGCCAAGGCTAGGAGGAGGCTAACCAGGAGATCCCGCGACTTGGTGGGGCCACGGATGGGGAGTGTATAGATAAAGAGGTGGGGGGAGAAATGAAGCCAAAAGCGCAAAAGAATATTTGTGAGGAGCCGAAAAAGAGGCTGCAATCTGGCACACTCTAAATAGACGTGCGCCAGGGTTTCCCTCACATTGCAAAAAGGGCAAGTCTCCGGAAGGGAGGTAAAACGTGTCAAAAACACGCCCGTGCTCACAGCCCCGTGAAGGAGCCGCCAACTGATGTCCCCGACGGGCCTCGGGACCAAGGTGGAGTACAGGCTGGCCCACCGAGGTTGCTCGCCCTCCAAAGGTGGTAAGAGATCTCGCCACTTTGTATCGGGGCGGGACACCAGGGTGCGGGCATGAAGGGTATGGAGCGTGAGTGTATATAAATATTTCCGTGATGCAAATTGAAAACCGACCGGTTGCAGTTCATGCAGCCGGCTCGCAGTGAAAGGATGAGGGGTGTGTTGGGATCGGCAGGGTAGGGGCCCGATGGAAAGGTCCGGCGGGCCTGGGGTAAGGGATGGGCGGGGCGCGCTCTCGCACAAGGCTCGGCTAACATAAGCCCGAGCGGCGGGGGTCAAAACGGCCTCCACCTCCTGAAGCACGCGCCGGGGGGTGCGAAGGCTGGAGAGCCCCATGCGTCGAGCGAGCGTCAGGGGATCCAGCCAGTCCCCCCGGTCGTAGTCCAGGAGGTCCCCGACCCTCGTAACTCCCGCCAGGACCAACCTCTGGCGCACCGTGCGGGACTCCGCCGCCTGCACACAAAGTTGGGGGTTGTGTAGCAGGGGCTCCGTGAGGAGATCTGCCCCCACGATGGCCGCCACGGACCTGGTCGTTGAAAACAGTTTCCAGGCCCGGAGGAGGTCCTGGTAGAAATCCGGCAGCCCGGAGAGGTCTCGCGGAAAACCTCTCGGACAAAGATAAAAGAGCTGTCGGTCATAGCGGAGCCCATGGAAGCGGCGTAAAAAGGCATGCGCCAATATGCTCCACGGCGAACTACCTACACTATAAAGGAGCCTCTGCAGGGCCTGGAGGCGGAAAACGCGGACCTGAGTGTACAGACACTTCAGGCCCTGCCCTCCTTCCTTCAGGGGCAAGTGGAGAACTCCAACAGGGGCCCAGTGCAATCCTGACCAAAAGAACTCCAGAATCAATCTCCGGAGGTGGGACAGGAAACCCGGGGCCGGGGCTAGGGTGTTGAGCCGGTACCAGAGCGTGGACAGGACTAGTTGGTTAAGCACCAGTGCTCTCCCCCGAAGGGAGAGACATCGGAGTAGCCTCGTCCATTTCCTGATCCGCTCAATCACGCCGCCTTCCAAATTTTGCCAGTTCTCCGGCGGAGAAGGGTGCGTGGCAGAAAGGTAAACGCCGAGATAGAGCAGAGGGCCGGCACTCCACCGGATGGTCTGAAGCGCGGGTGGGAGGGGGCTTACCTGCCGCCAGCCCCCCACCGCCAAGCCAGAGCTCTTGACCCAGTTGACTCGGGCGGAGGAGGCTGCCGAAAAGATGGCTTGGCATGCCTCCACTCGCGCCAAGTCGCCCGGGTCCTGGACCACGAGGAGGACGTCATCGGCGTACGCCGACAGGACCAGCCGCAGCTCCGGCTCCCGCAGCACCAACCCCGTCAACCTCCTGCGGAGGAGACAGAGGAAAGGCTCGATCGCCAGAGCGTACAGCTGGCCTGAGAGGGGACACCCCTGCCGCACCCCTCGCCCGAAGCTGACCGGTTCGGTCAGGGTCCAGTTGAGCCTAACCAGACACTCCGCGGAGGCGTACAGCACCCGGAGAAAACTCACAAACTGAGGTCCGAATCCAAACGCTCGCAGGGTGCTCAGGAGGTACCCATGATCTACCCTATCGAACGCCTTCTCTTGATCGAGAGACAGGAGGGCGAACGACAGACCGTCTCTCCGCCCGAGTTCCAAAAGGTCTCGGACTAAAAAGAGGTTGTCAAAAATGCTGCGACCCGGGACAGTATAGGTCTGGTCTGGGTGAATCACGTCCGCCATCACGGACCCTAGCCGCAGCGAGATTGCTTTCGCTACGATTTTATAATCCGTGCTAAGGAGTGAGAGGGGACGCCAGTTTCGTAAGTCGCGGAGGTCCCCCTTCTTCGGCAGCAAGGCGAGCACCGCTCGCCTGCATGACAGAGGGAGGACCCCGCTCTGCAAGGACTCAGCCCAGACAGTGACTAGGTCTGGGCCGAGAATGTCCCAGAACGCGCGGTAAAACTCCACGGTCAGCCCGTCCATGCCCGGAGATTTATTGGTGGGCATGCGACGGAGGGCGTCCGAGAACTCGGCCAGGGTGAGAGGCAGCTCTAGCCGGTCTCGGTCGCCCACGCTGACCGTGGGGAGTTCCTCCCAGAGCACCCTGCAAGCGCCAGGATCGGTCGGATCCGGGGAGAAAAGGCTTGTGTAGAAGTCATGGGCCCTCCCACACATCTCCTCCGGATCCGTGAGGGGGGTGCTGTCTTCCGCAAGAAGGCAGGTGACGTGTTTCTTGGCCCCCCTCGTTTTCTCCAGGGCATAGAAGAAGCGGGAGCCGTGATCCATCTTCCGAAGGAGGCGAATGCAGGATCAAACAAAGGCACCCTGGGCTACAGGAGAGTGATCAAAGGGAGCGATATTGGTCCCAGGTAAAGCAGGTCCCTTTTCCCAGGGTAAGGGAAAGTTTCAGAACAAGCAGGAACTTGCTGCAACCAGTTAAGGCAGGCAGGCTAATTAGGCCAGCTGGAGCCAATTAAGAAGCTCCTAGAATCAGTTAGGGCAGGCTGGCTAATCACGGCACCTGAGTTTAAAAAGGAGCTCACTTTAGTTTGTGGTGTGCGTGTGAGGAGCTGGGAACAAGAGGCACTAGGAGCTGAGAGTGAGAACGTGGGCTGTTGGAGTACTGAGGTGTACAAGCATTATTGGACACCAGGAGGAAGGTCCTGTGGTGAGGATAAAGAAGGTGCTGGGAGGAGGCCATGGGGAAATAGCCCAGGGAGGTGTAGCTGTCACACAGCTGTTCCAGGAGGCACTCTACACAGCTGCATTCCACAGGGCCCTGGGCTGGAACCCGGAGTAGAGGGCGGGCCTGGGTTCCCCCCAAACCTCCCAACTCCTGGTCGGACACAGGAGGAGTCAACCTGGACTGTGGGTTCCACCAGAGGGGAGGTCTCTGGGCTGTTCCCCAACCTACATGTTGGATCAGCAGAGACTGTTGTTCTTTCCCCATGCTGGCTAGTGATGAGGTTAGCTGAGTGAATGGCAGGTTTGAGCCACTAGCAAAAGTGGCCAGATTGAGGGCTGCTGTGAATCTCTGAGGCAAGCAAATCTGCCAATAAGTGCAGGACCCACCAAGGCAGAAGAGGAACTTTGTCACAACCTCTAACACTGAGAGAGATATACACAGCTTTTCCCCCCTCCCCCAAGGTATTAATACATTTTC
Organism: Lepidochelys olivacea; assembly: GCF_965140295.1. Classification (NCBI taxonomy): domain Eukaryota; kingdom Metazoa; phylum Chordata; order Testudines; family Cheloniidae; genus Lepidochelys; species Lepidochelys olivacea. The sequence goes on from NC_140427.1 coordinate 22,131,543, forward strand.
TGGGATAATTAATAAGTAAAAAGTGATTATCAAATACAGAAAGTAGGATTTAAGTGGTTCCAAGTAGTAACAGGCAGAACAAAGTGAATTACCAAGCAAAATAAAATAGAACACACCAGTCTGTGTCTAATACAGTAACAAAACTGAATACAGATAAAACCTCACCCTCAGAGGTGTTCCAGTAAGCTTCCTTTTACAGAAAAGTCTCCTTCTAGTCTGGGTCCAGCAATCACTCCCCGCCCCTCGTGATTACTGTCCTTTGTTCCAGTTTCTTTCAGGTATCCTTTGGGGGGTGGAGAGGTGTGACAAAGTGGGACTATTCTTAATGTTTCCTCTGAATACTGTAGGTGTGCCTCAGTTTCCCCTATGCATTTCTTAAGTCTTTAGGTGGTGGGATAAGGGGGTGTAATTGTTGCAGAGCAAAGGGCCAGTGTACATAAATGGCTGACACTCTGTCTCCTAGCAACTGATGGCCTGGGCCCTTCCCCCCTTCAAGGTGAAAGCTGAAGGTGTTGGAGAACAAAGGAATCAGGTGACCTTCTAGCCCGGGAAAGGGACAAAGCCCAGAGGAAGAGGGGCTGGGGAGAGTTTCAGTTTGGGGCTGGCTGGGGACATGGAGTGAAGTGCAGACAGGGTTGTCTGGCTCACTGCCCCCCCAGAATGGACCTGGCTAAGGGGTCCTGTTCTCTGTATCTACAAGCTCTGTTTTAGACCATGTTCCTGTCATCTAATAAACCTCTGTTTTACTGGCTGGCTGAGAATCACGTCTGACTGTGAAGTTGGGGTGCAGGACCCTCTGGCTTCCCCAGGACCCCACCTGGGCGGGCTCGCTGTGGGAAGCCCAGAGGATGCTGAATGCTCTGAGGTCAGACCCAGGAAGGTGGAAGCCTTGTGAACTTCTTGCCCTGAAGACAGTCTGCTCCCAGAGAGGAGACTTCACCAGAGTCCTGACTGGCTTCGTAGGGAGCAGTTCCAGAGCATCGCCCGGGGACTCCGTGACAAGAGGCTAACTCTTGAGCCAGCTGAAGACAAAATGGAGGGGTCTCCCATGGGGTTTAAATAGACTCTCTTGTGGGTGGAGACCCCTGACTCCCCCGTGCAAGGCAGCAATGTATTCTATAAACCAACAAGGTGATGCAAGATCCCATTCCTTATGCATCGAATTGTTAAAACTAAAGAACTGGTGCTTCTCCCATCAGATAGAAATCTTGGCACTTTGTCTTCTAGGCCTCCAGAATATAAATGCAGATTGCATGAGCAGCAACCTCTATCAGGACCATGAATGGGAGCCCAACGATTCTGTCTACCACAGCAGCTGCCTAACCTGGGGTCTTCTAGGAGCAGACATTTTTCCTACCCCAACCATACGAAATGTCATCTTTTCCGCTCAAAGGGAGGACACAGCCACAATTCATTGTGGGATGCCCTGATAGCGCCGTGGCCCTGTGTCCTGCTGCATGCTTACTTGCTTCTACTGCTAATTCTCAAGACCTTGCTGATACCAGTCAGCTGTGTGTTCTTGGGGAACCAGGACGCAGTATCTAGCCTGTCTGACTCATGAACCCCCCCCCCCACACACACACACACACACACACCCCAGTCTCTGCTTGAACCAAAACCGATCACAGAAAAGACTTGCAGAGAGCAGTGAAGGGCATTGGGAGACACACCTAGACCCCTCCTGACAAGGGTGACAGGATTAAGGCATCTCCATTAGCATACAGAAGGGAGAACAGAGGCCACTCACCTAGCCTCACCTGCATGAAAGATGGGACAGAGAGACATTTCCATTAGCATACAGAATGGAGAACAGAGAACTGCACTGTACTCTGGGACCAGAAAAGCAGGGAAGTACTGCATCATGGGGGATCTCTGCTGCAGATGTTAATGAACCTATGCCTGCATACACCCAGCTCAGCAGTTAGCAGACCAATTCTAGTAATGAATCCTTGACTGATAACCAAAATACTGAAGCAGCCTAACTGCATTGTGAGCTCCCTGGAAGAAAACGCGACCCACAGCCAAGAGTGATCAGCTCCTATTGTCTAGCCTAAAAAAAACCCTTGAGTCATCAGTTTACCCATAAACAAATCTAGTGTTCTCCCTTGAACGTGGTTTTTTCTCTACAAAACCCTTTACCTATGCCCAAGTGTACTGATGCATGGACCAAAACTCTGAATCAGTTCCACAGGGACTCCAACTCCTGACTGACTGTGCTGGGGGCTCTGCCTGTCTCCAGCACTCAGGACCCTGAGTTAACATCATCCCCTGGGAACCCCAACCAGTAGACGCCTCATGGAGTGGGTGAGATCCCTCCCTCTCTCTCTTTTCTTTTCTACCTCAGGTATTAGCCTTTAATAATATAACTTATATTTGTTTAGCCCTCCTTGTGTAGTTATCGCTGTTATTCAATAAATAACTTTTATGGTTAAGCTGGTTGCTTCTCTCCCCACTTTACTCTTCTTCAAGTGCTTGTTCCCATCCACTCCACATTAGATGTGCGCACGCCGCATGCATGAGCATCAGAAATTTTTCTCCTTTGCGGCTCCCGTCAGGCCTGCAGGGCCCCCCGAGTGGCACCTCTGCGCCGTGTATATAGACCCCTGCCAGCCTGACCCCCTCCAGTTCCTTCTTACTGTCCGTGGTGGCGTCAGAACCACCTCTCTCTCCCCCTCCTTAGCCTGTAGAGTAGCTCTTATATCAGTTTGTTCACATACTGTGGCAGAGCTCTGACCGCGTCCCTGTGGGTCCCACGCTTCCAGGCGGTTTATGCTAGCTTCAGAGGCTCACTGCAACCCTCCACGTAGCCCTCCTCTCTCTAGGGCCAGGGATACAGTCTACTGAGCCCTTTTCATCATAAGCCAACAATGGAGGTTGGTGAGAGAACTCCCACAGTCTCTGTTGCTCCTACGGCCTCATGCCAAAACAGTTTAGCCTCGTGTCCTGACAGGGGCCTGTTTTCCCCTCCCAGGAGGTGTTTCTGTAGCAGTGGGTTGGGGGGAACCCAGGCCCGCCCTCTACTCCGGGTTCTGGCTCAGGGACCCTAATGGTAGCAGCTGTTGGCAGCCAACCTTTTACTGCCAGAGTTGCTACATTTCCCTAGGCCACTTCCCCACAGCTCTCCTGCTTCTCCCTTCTTCACCCTTATCTAGGACTTGAGGGTGTCTTCATTAACCAGCCCTTTAGTTGCACTTCCTCTCCTCTGGCTCCTCCCTGCCTGCCTGGAGTGAGCCCTTTTATATTATCAGAGGGGCCTTAATTAGACTCAGGTGGTCACATTAGCTTAATGGCCTCACCTGACTCAGTCACAGAATCTCAGGGTTGGAAGGGACCTCAGGACCAACCCCCTGCTCAAAGCAAGACCAATCCCCAATTTTTGGCCTAGATCCCTAAATGGCCCCCTCAAGGATTGAACTCACAACCCTGGGTTTAGCAGGCCAATGCTCAAACCACTGAGCTATCCCTTCCCCTCTTTGCAGGTTAATTGGAGTCAGGTGTTCTCATTAGCCTGGAGCAACCCCTGCTCTGGTCTGTCAGGGAACAGAATCCTGTTCATCCAGTGGCCAGTAGACCCGTCTTCGGCTCCTCTGCTGAACCCGACTGGCCTGGAGGGAGGAGGCTGCTCCTGGGCCCTTGCTTCTGCTGCTCTTGCTCCAGCTGCTCCCCTGGCCGGGCTGGACGCCATCCATCCACCCACCCCCCTTCTCCGCTACCTGGTTGCTGGCTAGCTGCTGGACCGCCCCCCCCCACCCACCCTTGGGTGCTGCTGTTACTGTTCCAACTACAGCCCCTTGGGGGGGGGGGAGTGAGAGACCCCCTACCCCAGCCGTTGCTGCTACCGCTGCTGTGGACACCATCACCATCAGCACCACCTGTGAGGGGTCCTCTCTGCCTGCCTGGCCACCTGAGAGCTGCCGGACCCCGAAGGAGGAGGGGACGAGGCCATCGGCTGCTGGGGGGGCGCACGGGGACTCTGCAGACCACTGTGGAGGGGGCTTGAAGGCTGAGTAACTTTCGGACTGTGCTCTTGTGGTGGGGGTCCTGACTGTGTGTGTGGGGACACGGGGTGTGGCGTGGAGCCTGCCCCCCAGTCCATCTGTGTGTGTCCCCCCCCAACCCCCATCACTGTCGGCGCTGCCCCCTCCACCACCCCCAGTGGACACTCACCAGCTGCCTCAAGCTCTTGCCTCTGGGACCCCGCTGCTTGCTTGGCCTGCCGCCCCCTTTCTCCACCTTTGGGCCTGCAGCAGCAGCCAGCCCGCACCTACTCTTTGCAAGCGCCCGTAGGCGCACGTGCCCCCCGCCCCATCCTGGACTGACCCCCTTCAGCAACCCCCAGCTTTGTCCCTGGCTCCCTGCCCCATTTTTCCCCTTGCAGCCTTTTTGCCCCTCCCCTTTACCCCAGCACCTCACTGGCTTCAGTGTGTTTGCCTGCCCTGCCCTTCTCCCTCTGCAGCCTTTGCTTGTTTCCCCGCCCCTGCCTCTGAAGTCAGCCCCCTGGTTCCCTGTCCTGCCTCCAGCCTGGTTCTGCCCCCTCCCCACGTGATACCCCTGCCCTGATTGGCCCCTTATTCAGTGCGCCCCTGCCCCCTCCCATGCGCTTGTGCCCTTCCCCTGTTTGAGTTTGCCCCGATCTCACTGCACTCCCCGAACGTTGTTATGACCCCCCACCCCTAGTGCAGCTAGAGGAGCCGGTTTCCTACCCTGAGTCGGTGACTGCCCCCCACAAGCCCTCGAAAGCCCCCCTGTCCAGCCCATCCCCTTTGGCGCCCTCCTCCCCTGCCTGCAGCCTAGCGGGGAGGAGGGGTTGACCTGCCTCCTCTTTCCCCTCTCTCTGGTGTTTTCCCCTCCCTCCCTGCTCATTATGGCGGGGGACACGACGGGTGGGGCCCCTCCAGCAGCCCTAAATACCCCTCCCCCGCCTGCCCCTCTGTCACCCCCCCAAGCCTCGACCTCAGCCGCCACTGCCAAACCACCTGTCACCGCCCCCTCCGGGGCGCCGGCAGCGGCGGGCACCGGGGTGACCTTCACTGCTGCCACGTCCCGCCCCCCCTTAGATTCTGGGGGAGCCCCCCCAGCCGGCGGGAAGGGCCAGGGTAGGAAGAAGGGGAAGGGCCCTGCCAAAAAGACCAGGCCCTCCATGGCAGGGGCTGCCCCCACTGCCGCGGCCCCGCCACGGCGCCCTGCCCCGCTGCTCCCCACAGCAGCTCTGCGGGTGTCCCTCCCCCGGCCCCCAGGGCGTACGGCCAGGTGGCGGCAGCCCCCCCCCTGCCGTTACATCACCTCTCCCGCCCACCGCCTCCGCGACCAGCTATAGCGGCCGGGGCCCCTTTCCCACCATGACCAGGAAGCACGGCGTCCATTGCCTCCTGGTGCCCGCCTCGCCCCACGTGGAGACCTACCTACGTGCGGGCGTTGGCGAGGGCGGTGGGGCCCACGGCCATTGTGGCGGCCTCCAAAATGTACGGGAAGGTGGTCTTCTTCCTGGCATCGGAGGCCGCCGCCCAGGAGGCGGTGGAGAAGGGCCTGGCGGTGGGGGGCGTATTCGTCCCCCTGGAGCCGCTGGACGACCTGGGCGTCCGCCTGGTCCTCACTTCCGTCCCTCCCTTCCTTCCCAATGCCGCCCGGTTACCTGCCCTCTCTACCCTGGGGAAGCCCATCTCTGTTTTGAGCCCCCTCTCCCTGGGCTGCAAGGACCCCGCCCTCCGTCACGTCCTCTCGTTCCGCCGGCAAGTGCAGCTGCAGCTGCCGCCGGGGGCGTGCGACGGAAAGGCGCTTGAGGGGTCCTTTTTGATCCCCTATCAGGGGGCCCACTACCGGGTGCATTATTCCACGGGGGAGGCCCGATGCTACCTCTGCTGGGCGATGGGGCACGTCCAGAGGGACTGCCCCTTGGCCCGGCAAGGAGAGGCATCCGGGACCCCGAGCCCCGGCGGGACGCCGGCCCCGTCATCGCCGGCGCCCCTGGCTGCCTGGCGCCCGAAGCCGCCCCTCCTCCCACTCAGTCCATCACTGCTCCCGCTCGGGCCCAAGGGGCGCTCCCCCCAGCACGCCCAGACGAGCGGGAGAGCCCCGTCTTTGCTGCCTGCAATCCGGTGGGGCCCCTAGAGGAGGGTGCGGCAGGGATACCGCCGAGCATGGGAGAGGGCCCGCCCCAGGGGGACTCTTCCCTCCCTTATTCCGCCCCACCGCTGCCTCCCACGGTCCCTGAGCCATCGTCCTTGTCCCCCGACCCAACCCCTGTTAGCCAGCCCCCCGATGATGCCATGAAGGGCTGGGCTCTAGTCCAGGGGAAGCGGGGCAAATGGAAGGCTTGAGCTCCGCTCCTTTCCACCGATGCGGAAGCCCCCCGGAAGACCAGAAGCGGGGGCGCCGATGCCGAGCCCTCTGCCTTGCCCGCGGAAGCATACCATCCCCTGGTGCCGGCTGGGGAAAACGTGGCAGCACGGGAGGGCAGTACCGTCCCTCCTTTGGAGTCTCCTCCCTCCAAGGACCCCGATGTAGCCCCATCTGCCCCGTTACCATCCGGAACCCCTGTGAGCCCCGGGGTGAGCGTCGCTTTGGGCACTATCGGGGAGACCTCCGGGGTGGCGGAAGGGGAGCTCCCCTCCATTTACGAGGAGATCGAGGCCCTGGGTCTGACCCCAGTTATCCAGGGGAAGGACGACCCTCTGCTAGTGGGCCTCGATCTAAGCGACCTCACCCCGGCCCTGCTTTCCCCATGTCCCCTTCCCCTAACTGCTACCTTTGCTCCCGCCTCCAAGGGTTCCCAGGGCTCCTCCATCTGCCCTCCTGTTAGCCGCCGAGCCCACTGAGGCGACTGCTGGTGCACTGCGGCTGGGACCCGAGCCCCACGGGTTGTCCCTCGAGAGCGTGGGGCTGCTGACCTCCTCCCCGGGCGGGGACCCCACCGACGGTGCTGTGACTACTATGCTGGCCGTGGTGCCAGAGCCCAGCATCATGGAGGGCCCCCTGCCCCACCCCCACCTCCCAGAGCCTGATCGAGAGGGGCCATTTTCCAACAGCTTGGCTCCTGGGGCCCAGGATCCTGCCTTTGCCCCCTCCCTGGCTCTGCACCCAACCCCTGCCTTGCCCCTACTCTGGATCCCTGCCCTGCCCCTGATGTCAACCCCGCCCCTGTCCCCCACACCTCCCATGCTATCATTGCCGCCCCTGGGGCCATCATCTCCTCGCTCCTAGAGGATAGCCCCCAGGGAGCGGCTTCTGTATTCCCCAGTCCCGACTCACTAGGGGCTGCTACCTTCCCTCCGCCGCCCCCACTTGAGCCAGGGTTTGAGGGGGGCTGCATAGCGCCAGCCCATTGGGCGTCATGTCGGGGGTTTGCCCCTTGCCTGCCCGTTTCGGTGGGCCACGGGGCTGTGTCAGTAGTCCCTCTGGAGGACAGCTGGGGGCTAGTGACCTCGGCCCCCCATACGCTGCAAGAGGAGCTGCGGGAGTTCCTTGAGGACGTCTGGGGCTCCCGTAATAAGGTGCAGCTCGCTCTGCAGCGATGGGGGGATTTCCATCTCATCCTTTGGGCCGCGAGGGCCCTTATGGGGGAGGGTAAAAGGACCGGGAAGCAGGCCGCCGCGACCTACCAGTGGGTTCGCCTCTTCCGTGACTCCCTAATTACCTACGGGGTAGGTCACAGATTGTTGGGCGGCCCGTTGGGAACCGCGAGCATCCCTGCCGGCGAGGATCCCCCCCAGCCCTCCTCATGGAACCTCTTACCATCATCACGTTAAACACCCGGGGCTGTAGGATGGGTCTCTGCAGGTGCCATGTGCTCTCCTTCCTTCGGGAGGGGGGGTACTCTGTGATTTTCCTGCAGGAGACTCATACGGATCCGGCCGCCGAAGTAGCTGGCAGCTAGAATGGGGGGACAGGGTCTACTTTAGCCATCTCACAGTTCGCAGGGCTGGAGTGGCGACCCTGTTCTCCCCCGACCTACGGCCCGAGGTGCTGGGGGTCGCCGAGGCTGTGCCGGGCCACCTGCTGCACCTCCGGGTCCATTTGGAGGGGCTCGTGGTCAATCTTGTCAACGTCTATGCCCCGACATCGGGCCCGGAGCGGCTGTGTTTCTTTCAGCAGGCGTCCACCTTCCTTGGCACCTTGGATCCTCACGAGTGCCTGGTCCTGGGCGGGGACTTTAAAACAACCCTCGAGGAGCGGGACCGCTCGGGGACCGAGCAGTGCCCGGCCGCCACGGACGTCCTCCAGGAGATAGTCGACCATCACTCCCTGGTGGACGTCTGGCGCGACCACCACCCGGACGACGTCTCGATGTTCACTTTTGCCCGGGTGGAGGCCCGTCGGTCGCGCTACTCCCGGTTGGACCGCATCTATTTATCACGTTTCCATCTTTCACAGGCCCACTCCTCCAGCATCCGGCCGGCCCCATTCTCCGATCATCACCTGGCCACTGTGACGGTCTCTCTCTGTGCAGAGGGGCCAGGGCTGGCCTATTGGCATTTTAATAACAGCTTGTTGGAGGACGTGGGCTTCGTGGCATCCTTCCGGGAGTACTGGTTGGCCTGGCGAGGGAGCGGCGTGCCTTTCCCTCGGCGCGGCGGTGGTGGGACCTAGGGAAGGTGCGCGCCCGGCTCTTCTGCTGTGACGACACCCGGGGCGCCAGCCGACGGAGGGATGCGGCGATAGGGCAGTTGGAATGGGAGGTCTTAGAGCTGGAGAGGCGTCTGGCCACCAGCCCCGAGGGTCCATCCCTCTGCAGGGCGTGCCGGTAGAAGTGGGAGGAGCTCTGGGCCCTCGAGAACCATCGGGCCCGAGGAGCCTTTGTTCGATCCCGCATCCGCCTCCTTTGGGAGATGGATCGCGGCTCCCGCTTCTTCTACGCCCTGGAGAAAAAGAGGGGAGCAAAGAAGCACATCACCTGCCTCCTCGCAGAGGACAGCACCCCCCTCACGGAGGCACCTTACCTTTCTGCCACGCATTCGTCTCCGCCGGAGAACTGGCATGGTTTAGAGGGCAGGGTGGTAGAGCGGCTCCGGAGATGGACAGGACTGCTCCGGTGTCTGTCCTTTTGAGGGCGGGCACTGGTGCTCAATCAACTAGTCCTGTCCATGCTCTGGTACCGGCTCAACACCCTGGTTCCGGCCCCGGATTTCCTGGCCAACCTCCGGAAGCTGATTCTGGAGTTCTTCTGGTCAGGACTGCACTGGGTCCCTGCAGGGGCTCTCCATCTACCCCTGGAGGAGGGTGGGCAGGGCCTGAAGTGTCTGCACACTCAGGTCCATGTCTTCCGCCTCCAGGCCCTGCAGAGGCTCCTTTATAGTGCAAGTAGTCCGGCGTGGAGCATACTGGCGCACGCCTTCCTGCGCCACTTCTGAGGGCTCCGATATGACCGGCAGCTCCTTTTATCTCCATCCTAAGGGTCTTCCGCGAGACCTCTCCAGGCTGCCAGTCTTCTACCAGGACCTCCTCTGGACCTGGAAACTGATCACAGCCACCAGGTCCGTGGTGGCCTCCGTGGGGGAAGATCTCCTCGCGGAGCTCCTGCTACACAACCCCCAGCTTCGTTTGCAGGTGGCGGAGTCCCCCTCGGTGCGCCAGAGGTTGGTCCTCGCAGAAGTCACCAGAGACTATGACCAGGGAGATTAGCTGGATCCCCTGACACTCGCTCAGCGCATGGGGCTCTCCAGACCTCGTACTCCCCTGCGCGTACTTCAGGAGGTGAGGACCGTTTTGCCACCCGATGCTCGGGTCTACCTCAACCAGGTCCTAAGGAAGGGCGCGCCCCGCCCACCCTCCACCCCAGGCCCTCCGGACCCTTTCATCAGGCCCCTGCCCCGTGGACCCAACTGACCCCCCCCGCCCCTTCACCATGAGCTGGCTACACGAGTTGCAGCCAGTCCGCTTCCAGACCGTGCGAAGGAAACATCTCTACACGCTCGTGCTCCACACCCTTCACGTCCTCACCCTCGCGTCCCACCCTGACACAAAGTGGCAGGACCTCCTGCCACCTCTAGAGGGTGTGGAGCCCCGGTGGGCCAGCCTATATTCCACCTTGGTCCCGATATCACTTGGCGGCTCCTTCACGGGGCCGTGAGCACGGGCGTGTACTTGGCGCAGTTCACCCCAATCCCGGACACCTGCCCTTTTTGCGATGTGAGGGAAACCCTGGTGCACGTCTACCTGGAGTGCGCCAGGCTGCAGCCCCTATTCCGGCTCCTCACGAATATTTTGTTAAGGTTTTGGTTGCACTTTTCCCCTCACCTCCTTATCTATGCACTCCCTGTCCGTGGCCCCACTAAGTCACGGGACCTCCTGGTCAACCTCCTCCTGGCCCTGGCTAAAGTGGCCATCTATAAAACCAGGGTGAGGAGGCTGGCCAATGGAGTCTCCTGTGACTGTGGGGTCTATTTCCGATCCTCTGTCCGTTCACATATCCAGGCAGAGTTCCTCTGGGCGACGTCCACTGACTCCTTTGACGCCTTTGAGGAGCAGTGGGCGCTGTCCGGGGTTCTCTGCTCGGTGTCCCGGTCCGGTTCCCTTCGTTTGACCCTTTGACTGCACTCCTGTCCCTGTTATTCTTTAGTTGTCCCCCGTAATTGTTTGGTTTCCCAGGTCCTGTGGACCCCCCCCTTAGGCTGCGGGGGGATCCTTTAGCAGTGGGCAGGCTTCGCCCGCTCACTTCCTGGATCCCAATAAGGCTACTCTGCTGTACACAACTGGCCTGGGTCTATCACAATACCTGTTGGGGACATTTAAGTCATTAGGTGCTTGGAGGCTTCCAGCACCTGCCCCGGGCTGTGGGGCATGCCGCAGGCCCACGGCTTCAAGACTTGCACCACATGCTGCAAACCTATGCCAGTTAGTGACCCCCAAGACTCATGTCTACATTGCCTGGGGGACGGACATCAAACTGAACGGTGTAGGATTTGCAAGGCATTTAAGCCGAAAACAAGGAAAGAAAGAGACTTTCATCTAAAGCAGCTGTTGATGGAGGCTGCATTACAGCTGCCAGGCCCAGAGCGCCCGACACCGGCTCAGGCTTCCTTGGTGCGTAGTGCCCCGGAGCCGTCGAGAGACCCAGTACCGGCTAAGCACCGTAAACTGTCGGCCCCAGCGCGCCAGGGTAGGCTCGTCCTCCCCGGTGAGGCCCCCGGCGCAGCCAAAAGGAAGGCGCGGTTGTTCCCCGCATAGGAGGCCGGCGCCTCCGAAGACACCGAGCACCAATAAGAGCGGGAAGGCCGCGGTACCGATGCTGACACCAATGGTCCCGGCACCACCAGCCCCACCCAGCCCAGACCTAAGTGGGCTCAGTGCGGACGATGGGCTCGAGGGCATAACGGATCGGCCCTCTAAGCCTGGCACCTTTGAGGCTGCAAAGGACCTCATCGAGCTGTCGGTGGCGAGCCCCCTCCCGTATGGGGAGAACCATCCGGCACCCCTGCCTCGGGTAAGCCGGCAATGGTGTGCCGCTCGAGGACACCGTCCCGGCACCACTCCCGGAGTTGGTCCCGGTCGAGCTCCGACTCCATGGACTCCCGGTTGCCAGCAGCCCAGAAGGAGGTTGTGGCACCGGCAGTGGGTTGGCACGAGGAAGCACCAGAAAGGGCATGCCGCTCTCCGGCACCACCCAGAGACCAGCACTGGGAGGAGTTGAGACAGCCCTTGCCAGAGGACTCCCAGGGAACGCCGGCACCAGTCCTGGTCCAGATCCCAGTCCCGGGGATACCGGTACCGCTCCCACTCAGCCAGGAGCCACTCGTTCTCCCGCCGGCACAGATCATTGGCACCACCATGGCCTTCGCGATTGGCGTCGCCGCAGTCCGGCGCCGACTCCAGCCGCTATAGCTACCCGCACCGGGCCCTGGACAGCAGGGACCCTCAGGTGGGCTGGCAACTCCAATGGGGGCCACCAGGCCATTGGCCCTTCTGGACCCCCTGGGCTTATCAGGAGCGCCAAGGGGCCCCGTCCAGGGCAAGTTACTCGGTACAGTGGTCCCGCTCCCCGCACCGATGCCAGATGGTGCCGGAGGCTACAGTATCCAGGCCTCCAGTATCCCACCAGGATAAACGGGAGAGACTGGCACTGAGTCCGGTGCGGTCCCATGGACTCCCACCCCGGCCTGAGCCGGAGACCCCTCCCACTGAAGAAGGGGAGCAGGAGGACCAACCGTAGGGGGTTGAGCAGTAGCTAACCGCCTCAAGCATCTCCTAGAGAAGGAAGTCCGCTCGCTGCTAGAGGCGGGGGCAGTAGAGGCGGTGCCTTACAGCCTAAGGGGGAAGGGGTTCTACTCCCGGTACTTCCTCATCCCCAAGGCCAAAGGGGGCTTTCGCCCCATCCTAGACCTGCATGGGCTCAACAAGTTCCTGATCAAGGCCCGGTTCCGCATGGTCTCTCTGGGCACCATCATCCCTTCCCTGGATCCGGGGGACTGGTACACATCCCTCAACATCGCCATCCACCCAGCACATCGGCGGTTCCTACACTTCACCATGGGCCAAGAACATTACCAGTTTGCTGTTCTCCCGTTCGGTCTAGCCAAGGGTGTTCACGAAGTGCATGGCGGTGGCGGCCTTCTCACAGAGGCAGAGAATCCGGGGGTACCCGTACCTCAACGACTGGCTCCTGGCGGGCCGATCCGAGGCGGAGGTGCTGGGCCATGTGGAGGTGGCCCTGAGATTGTCCCGCAAGCTGGGGCTCCTGGTCAACATCCCTAAGTCCACGCTCGTGCCCACGCAGAGAGTGGAATTCATAGGGGTGGTCCTGGACGTGGTGCAGGCCAGGGCAAGCCTTCCAGCATCCCGATTCCGGGCTATCCAACAAGCGGTGGCCTCCCTGCGCCATTTTCCAAAGACAACGGCCAGGTGCTGCCTGCAGCTGCTGGGCCACGTGGCAGCATGCACGCACATGGTCAGGCATGTCGGACTGAGACTCAGGACTCTGCAGGCGTGGCTCGCTCGGGTGTACCGCCCAGGCAGGGACCCCCTGGACTTGGTAGTGACCGCCCCAAGGGACTCCCTGCTGTGGTGGCAGTCCCAGCCTGTGGTTTGCGAAGGCATCCCCTTTGCTGCCCCACAGCCGGACCTGATGCTGGTGACGGACGCGTCAGACCATGGATGGGGGGCTCACCTGGGGGACCTCATGACGCAGGGGTTGTGGTCCGTAGCAGAGCGGTCTCTCCATATCAATGTGAAGGAGCTCAGAGCGGTTCGTCTCGCCTGCCAGACCTTTCACGCCACTCTGAGTGGGCACAGCATGACAGTTCTGACAGACAACACTCCTGCCACGTTTTATATAAACAAGCAGGGCGGGGCTCATTCCTCGCCACTCTGTCACGAGGCTCTCCTCCTCTGGGACCTTTGCATAGCCCATGCAATTCACCTTGAGGCGTCCCATCTCCCGGGGGCATGGAACGAGCTGGTGGACTCCGTCAGTGGGTCGTACCACATACACGAGTGGACGCTCAGGACGGACGTCATGCTTTTACTCTTCCGCAGGTGGGGGTTTCCCAGGGTAGACCTGTTTGCCACCAGGGCCAATGCCCAGTGCCCATGATTCTGCTCGTTCCAGGACCGCAGCCTGGGCTCGCTTGCGGACGCATTTGCGATCCCGTGGAGAGGGGGCTTGATGTATCCTCCCCCCCGCTTGGTGCTCAAGGTGCGCAGGGACAGGACGGCGGTGATCCTTATCACCCCAGCCTGGGCCCGCCAGCACTGGTACACATCGCTCCGAGAGCTGTCGGTGGAGGCCCCAGTAATCCTGCCCCTACACCGGGACCTCATTACACAGGACGGCGGGAGGCTTCTCCACCCCGACCTCCAGTCACTGCACCTGATGGCGTGGCGGCTCTGTGGCTAAACGCTCTGGAGAGCCAGTGCTCCCTTCATAGAATCATAGACTATCAGGGTTGAAAGGGCCCTCAGGAGGTCATCTAGTCCAACCCCCTGCTCAAAGCAGGACCAATCCCCAATTTTTGCCCCAGATCCCTAAATGCCCCCCTCAAGGATTGAACTCACAACCCTGGGTTTAGCAGGCCAATGCTCAAACCACTGAGCTATCCCTCCCATGCAGCAGATTCTGCTTGGCAGTAGAAAACCCTCTACCAGGGCGGCCTACATGGCCAAGTGGAAAAGGTTCTCGTGTTCGTGTGAACCCCGACAGGTGCGGCCATGCCAGGCCCCGGTTCAGGCCATCCTGGAGTACTTCCTGCACCTCAAGCAGCAAGGGCTAGCCCCGTCCTCACTCAGAGTGCACCTGGCGGCCATCTCCGCCTTCCATCCAGGGTTCTCGGGGGGGGGCTCGGTGTTTTCCCACCCAGTGGTGAGACGGTTCCTTAAAAGGTTGGAGAGGGCGTTCCCATACTTCCTCCCCCCAGTCCCTCCATGGAACCTTAACCTGGTCCTCTCTAAATTCATGGGACACCCTTTCAAGCCCCTTGCTACCTGTTCTCTCCTCCACCTTTCCTGGAAGGTGGCATTTCTGGTTGCCATTACCTCGGCCAGAAGGGTGTCCAAACTGAGGGCCCTCACCTCTGAGCCACCATACACAGTATTTCACAAGGACAAGGTGCAGCTCCGGCCGCACCCGAAGTTCCTCCCTAAAGTGGTCTCCCAATTCTATTTGGGCCAGGACATTTGTCTGCCAGTGTTCTTCCCAAAACCCCATACGGACCCGGGTCACCGCAGCTTGCACACCCTGGATGTGCGTCGAGTGCTGGCGTTCTATTTGGAGCGCACCGAGCCCTTTCGCAAATCCGCGCAGGTGGCTGTGGCCAAGAGGTTAAAAGGCCTCCCACTGTCGGTGCAGCGGATTTCGTCTTGGATTACAAGCTGCATCCAGGTGTGCTATGAGCTCGCAGATGTTCCGGCCCCAGCGGTCATGGCCCACTCGACCAGGGTGCAGGCAACTTCCACGGCGTTCCTGGCACGGGTCCCGATCCAGGAGATCTGCAGAGCAGCCACCTGTTCCTTGGTGCACGCCTTCACGACCCACTACAGGGTCAACCAGCAGGCCAGAGAGGATGCCGCAGTTGGCAGAGCGGTCCTCCAAGCAGTTGTTCCGTGACTCCTACCCTCCTCCAGAGGTAAGCTTGTGATTCACCTAATGTGGAATAGATGTGAACAAGCACTCGAAGAAGAAAAAACGGTTACTTACTTTCTCGTAACTGTTGTTCTTCGAGATGTGTTGTTCACGTCCATTCCACCACCACCCCTCCTACCCCTCTGTTGGAGTCACCGGCAAAAAGGAACTGGAGGCGGGTGGGCCGGCAGGGGTATGTATGCATGGCACAGTGGTGCCACTCGGGGGGCCCCGCTGGCCCAACGGGAGCTGCTAAGGGAAAAAGTTCCTGGCGCTGATGCACACGGCGCGGGCAGACCTAACGTGGAGTGGACGTGAACAACACATCTCGAAGAACAACAGGTATGAGAAAGTAAGTAACCGTTTTTTTGTGTTTTTAGCTTCGCCATTTACTCTGCAGCAACACTTCTTTTACCTAAGCTCAAGATCCCTGTCGCACCCGAAAATACTGTGGGGTTTGCTCAGCCAGTGGGCTACTACCAGTACAATTGTGATGTGAAAGTGGGGATAGGGACGTGCTGAACCTGTGCCATACAAGGGTGGCAGCTTGAAAGCGCTGCTCGACCCAGTCCGCTGTGTCCAGGGACATATAAGGGGGTCAGCTTGAAAGTGCTGATTGACCTGGTCCACTGAGACTTGCTCTGTTTGTGTATGTGTGTGTTCATCCGGTTCTGGGGCCGGAGGAACCCAGCCCTAGGAAACCTAGGTCCTGCAGGACAGCTCCATTGGGAGGGGACTTACATAAGGGAGAGGTAGAGCTCTGTAGTGGGGTGGAAACCCTGCTCTGGTCCTGAAGGGGTTAAAAGCAGCCCTTGAGAGGTCTGTGGCTGGGAAAAGCTGAGTGAGTAGCTGACCACAGGTGTGGCCAGCTCAGTCCGGGCCCAGCTGGCCCTGATAAGAGGGCTGGGCCCCAGGAGCTGGAAAAGTCTCACTCTTGTCCTAGAGTGGGAAGGGCTAGTTGCCTGAGAGCGAGGTACCTTAAGCGGAGCAGTGCTGGGGAAGGGCAAAGGGAGCTGGGGAGCTCCAGCCTGGTAAACCCCCAGGCTGCAGGCCTTGGTAAAAGCCCAGAAAGGTACTGGGGCTGCAGAGGGGCAGCCTGGGAATAAGCAAGGGCAGCTGGTCCTAACCCCTTGCAAATGATAAGTGGCCATTACACTGCAGTCTGCCCCAGTGCACGAGGGCTAGCTGATGACTGGCAGTAGCCACTGAGGCAAGGTGGGTTTAGAGGGTTGGGGGTTCCCCTGGGAGGGGAGACCCAGAGCAAGGGGGTACTGCTAGGGCAAAACCCCAAGGTAAAGGGCACCGGGGTCCAGGAGGGGCCAGGGGGCCAGGGACAGGTGAGACACCTGGCCTGCCGAGGGCGCTCCGGGCTGGAAGAGCTAATTCCTGAGACAACCAGCAGGAGGCAGCGTGCCGGTGAGCCATTGCCCTGCTACAAGCTCCATATGAAAACACACGTGACGTAAGCAGGACATTGATAGAATTACAGAAACCCGTGCCCCCCAGAAGAGTAACCCTAATAAATAAGCATACCCCAAAGTAACGGGCAAATCTGGTAACATTGCTCAAATTGAAGCAGGGAAGGGTTGAGGGTATTCTCATACCATGGTCATGGCCGAGACTGGTGTGCTACTCGAACTTCCTTCACCTCTCCGTGGCAATGCCTCCCTGCGTTCCCCTCAGGAAGGATCTCCAGGCACAGAACTCAGGTGCCCTGAACCAGCCCAGCTCCTTGTCTTTGAATCTGTGGGCATGATTCCTAGATGGTTCTTGGGTACGTACCTGACCTCTTCGGAGAATGTCCAGTCTCTTACCCAGCAGGAAACCTACCAGAAGTGGAAGCGTTTCCATTCCTGCTGTTCTCCCCAAGATCCTAGACTATCTATTGGACTTAAAGACACAAGGTCTGCCAATGAGCTCAGTCAGAGTACATGTGGCCACGATGACAGCCTTCCATTCGACCATTCAGGGCTCCTCAGTTTTTGCCAACCCAGCCACGGCCTGGTATCTTACAGGCTTACACAGCTTGCTTCCCACCTCATGGAGCTCTGCTCCCCCACAGGACCTTAATTTCATTCTCAGTGCCTTTAGGAACAGCCCCCCTTAAAGCCAACCCTTACCTGTTCTCTCCTCCCCCTCTCTCTCACGACTTCATTCCTCATAGTTATAACTTTGGTTAGACAAATGGGAGAGCTCAGTGTGCTCATGGCAGACCCACCATTCGCTACTTTCTACAGTGACAGGGTCACGCTATTTCCTTGCTTCCTCCCAAAGGTCCCTTCAGAATGCCATATTCGTCAGGAAATCCACCTACCAGTGTCCTATCCAATGCTCCTGCCTCCAGAGAAGAATCTGGCCTACACACGCTGGATGTCAAAAGGGCTCTCGGCCTATACTTAAACAGCACCACAACCTTTAGGGTTTCTCCCAGACTCTTTTTCCTTTGCCGAAAGGAAGAAGGGCCAGCCCATGTCCACACAGAGGCAGTGGCGGCGAGTTGTATGGGCCCGGGGTGCCCGTGCTCCAGGAATATTCAGAGCACGGTGGCCCAGCTCCACCAATGTTCTGGGCCGGGTCTCTCCCCCGACCCCACCTGTCACCCCCGGGCGGCTCCCCCAGAGCGTCTCCTGGCCCCACCTGCTGCCCCTGGGTGATTTAAAAGGGCAGCGCAGTGGGGCTAAAGTGGCTTCCTGCCCGCTCTCACTCCACACCACACCCAGAAGCGGCCGCCGTGGCCCTGTGGCATGGGGTGGTGGCGATGTGTCTCTGCGCGCTGCCTCTGCCCTGAGCACCACGCTGCCATTGGCACTGCGGCCACGGGGCGCTGCGGGGCGGTGTTTGCAGGCAGCCGTGGGCAGAGAGCCCTGGTCCCCCACCCTAGGAGGCACGGCCAGAGCGCTGTGCAGGTCACTCTCGGGAGCTGCCCAAGGTAAGCGCCAAACCCCTCACCCCCTCCGGCACCCAACTCCCTCCCCGAGCCCTTTCCCCACCCTGCAGCCCCATGCCCTGCCCCAGCCCAGTGGCAGTGAGTGAGGGTCCGGGAGAGCCAACCGCAAAGGGAGGGGGACTGCAGGGAGTGGGGGCGTGTCCCCAGGGAAAGGGGCGGGGCTAGGCGGTTCGGTTTTCTGCCAGTAGAAAGTTGGCAACCCGCCCCTCCCCCCGCCCTGCCCCGAACCCTCCCCCCGTCGCCCCTCCCCCAGCTCCCAGCCCCGCCCCCGAACCCTCCCCTCCCGTCGCCCCGCCCCTTTCCCAGCCCCGCCCCCGAACCCTCCCCTCCCTGTCGCCCCTCCCCCCCGCTTCCAGCCCCGCCCCCGAACCCTCCCCTTCCTGTCGCCCCTCCCCCCGCCCCCATCCCCGCCCCCGAACCCTCCCCTCCCATCGTCCCTCCCCCGGCTCCAAGCCCCGCCCGTCCCCCCGCTTCCAGCCCCGCCCCGAACCCTCCCCTCCCGTCGCCCCGCCCCTTCCCCAGCCCCGCCCGTCGCCCCGCCCCCGGCCCCGGCGCGCGGTGCATGCCGGGCGCGGTGCGGCGGCGGGCGGCGCGGGGCCGCCATGTCTCGGGGCGGGCCGTGGCCGCGGCGGCGGGCCTGGCTCCGGCTCTGGCTGCGCGGCGCGGCGGCGGGGCTGGCGCTGGCGCTGGCGCTGCTGGGCCTGGCCTGCCTGGTGCTGCGGGGCCCGGGGCCGGGCGCGGCGCTGCTGGGCGCGGCGGGGGCCTGGTGCGCCCTGAGGCCCGGCCCGGGGGCGCCGCGCAGGCCGGGGACCCGGGGCGGCCCCAAGCCGCCGGCCGCGGCCAACGGGGGCCCCTTCGCCATGGGCGGCCAGCTGGGCCGGGCCGAGCCGCGCCCCGCCGGGGGAGCCGGGACCGCGCGGCCCCTGAGCCGCCGCCTCGCCGCGGGGTAAGAGCGGCCCGGAGCCCCCTCCCGGAGCCCCCATCTACCGGAGCCCCGTCTCCCGCCCCCCTTCCGGACCCCCCATCCCTCCCGGCCCGGACCCCCATCCCCCGGAGCCCCATCCCTCCCGGCCCGGACCCCCCATCTCCCGGAGCCCCGTCTCCCGGCCCGAGCCCCCATCTCCCGGAGCCCCCATCTCCCGGCCCGCCCCCCATCTCCCGGAGCCCCATCCCGGACCCCCCATCTACCGGAGCCCCATCCCTCCCGGCCCGGACCCCCATCTCCCGGAGCCCCGTCTCCCGCCCCCCTTCCGGACCCCCCATCCCTCCCGGCCCGGACCCCCCATCCCTCCCGGCCCGGACCCCCCATCCCTCCCGGCCCGGACCCCCCATCTCCCGGACCCCCCATCTCCCGGAGCCCCATCCCTCCCGGCCCGGACCCCCCATCTACCGGAGCCCCGTCTCCCGCGCCCCTTCCGGACCCCCCATCCCTCCCGGCCCGGACCCCCCATCCCCCGGACCCCCCATCTCCCGGACCCCCATCCCTCCTGGCCCGGACCCCCCATCCCCCGGACCCCCCATCTCCCGGAGCCCCATCCCTCCCGGCCCGGACCCCCCATCTCCCGGAGCCCCATCCCTCCCGGCCCGGACCCCCCATCTCCCGGAGCCCCATCCCTCCCGGCCCGGACCCCCCATCTCCCGGAGCCCCATCCCTCCCGGCCCGGACCCCCCATCTCCCGGAGCCCCATCCCTCCCGGCCCGGACCCCCCATCTCCCGGAGCCCCATCCCTCCCGGCCCGGACCCCCCATCTCCCGGAGCCCCCGTCTCCCGGCCCGCCCCCCATCTCCCGGAGCCCCCATCTCCCGGCCCGCCCCCCATCTCCCGGAGCCCCCATCTCCCGGCCCGCCCCCCATCTCCCGGAGCCCCATCCCGGACCCCCCATCTACCGGAGCCCCATCCCTCCCGGCCCGCCCCCCATCTCCCGGAGCCCCATCCCGGACCCCCCATCTACCGGAGCCCCATCCCTCCCGGCCCGGACCCCCATCTACCGGAGCCCCGTCTCCCGCCCCCCTCCCGGACCCCCCATCTCCCGGAGCCCCCATCTCCCGGAGCCCCCATCTCCCGGAGCCCCCATCTCCCGGAGCCCCCATCTCCCGGAGCCCCCATCTCCCGGAGCCCCATCCCTCCCGGCCCGGACCCCCCATCTCCCGGAGCCCCCATCTCCCGGAGCCCCATCCCTCCCGGCCCGGACCCCCATCTACCGGAGCCCCATCCCTCCCGGCCCGGACCCCCCATCTCCCGGAGCCCCGTCTCCCGGCCCGAGCCCCCATCTCCCGGAGCCCCATCCCGGACCCCCCATCTACCGGCCCGCCCCCCCATCTCCCGGAGCCCCATCCCTCCCGGCCCCCCCATCTCCCGGAGCCCCATCCCTCCCGGCCCCCCCATCTCCCGGAGCCCCATCTCCCGGAGCCCCATCTCCCCCTCCATCTCCCGGCCCGGCCCCTCCATCTCCCAGCCCGGCCCCCCATCTACCGGAGCCCCGTCTCTCGCCCCCCCTTCCGGACCCCCCATCTCCCGGCCCGACCCGACCCCCCATCTACCGGAGCCCCATCCCTCCCGGACCCCTCTTCCGGACCCCCCATCTTCCGGAGCCCCATCTCCCCCCCCCCCCATCTCCCGGCCCGACCCCCCATCTACCGGAGCCCCGTCTCCCGCCTCCCCATTCCGGATCCCCATTTCCCGGACCCCTCCCTCCTGGACCCCCCCATCTCCCGGCCTGAACCCCCATCTCACGGACCCCCATCTCACGGACCCCCCATTTCCCAGCCCCATCCCTCCCAGCCCGGACCCCCATCTCACGGACCCCCCTTCCGACTCCCCCCCGGCCCAGACCCCCCCGACCTGCTCCCCATGGCCCGGCCCCCCTTTTTCCAACCCCCCCAGCTCTCCATCTCCTGGTCCCCCTCGGCCCCCATCACCCCGACCCGCTTCCCATCACCCAGCCCCCCCTTTCCGACCCCCCCCCCACTAGCTCCTCATCTCCTGGCCCAATCCTCCCTTCCCGGCCTCCCTCACCCCGACCTCCTCCTTGTCTCCTGGCCCAATCACCCCTTTCCGGCCTCCCTCACCCCGACCTGCTCCCCGTCTCCTGGGCCGGCCCCCCCTTTCCAACCTCTGCCAGCCTCCCTCACCTCAACCCGCTCCCCATCTCCTATCCCAGCCCCCCGCTTCCCGACCCCCCCCCCAGTTCCCCTCACCCCAGCCCCGTCCCCATCGCCCGGCCCCCCCTTTCCGACCCATCCCCACCCCAGCTCCTTCCTCCTGGCCCAGACCTCCCTTTTCGACCCCACCCCGACCCGCTCCCCATCTCCTGGCCCGGCCCCCCCCTTTTGACCCCACTCCGACTGGCTACCCATCTCCCGCCCTGTGCCCGGTCCCCCTCACCGCAACCTGCTCCCCATCGCCCGCCCCCCCTTCCTGGCCCCTCTCACTCCAACCCGCTTTCTGACACCCCCCAGCCTCCCTCACCCCGACCCGCTCCGTCTCCCGGCCCCCCTCTTTCTGACCCCCCCGACCGCTCCCCATCTCCCAGCCTGACCCCCCGCCTCGCATTGGGGTAAGAGCGGACCCAGCCCCCCCTTTCCGACACGCCCCAGCCACCCCTCTCTCCAACCCACTCCCCATCTCCCGGCTCAACCCCCCCTTTCCAACACCCCCGGCCTCCCTCACCCTGACCCACTCACCATTTCTCGGCCTGATCCCCTTCCTTGCCTTGCTTCGGGGTAAGAGCAGACCCGGCCCGCCCTTTCCGACACCCCCGGCCTCTCCTCACCCCGACCCACTCACCATCTCCCGACCCCCTGC
Source organism: Lepidochelys olivacea (assembly GCF_965140295.1). Classification (NCBI taxonomy): domain Eukaryota; kingdom Metazoa; phylum Chordata; order Testudines; family Cheloniidae; genus Lepidochelys; species Lepidochelys olivacea. The sequence continues at coordinate 22,153,344 of NC_140427.1, forward strand.
CTCGCCTTGGGGTAAGAGCGGACCTGGCCCCCTCCCAGCCCCCTCTGACCCCCCCGGCTTTCCCTCACCCCGACTCAGTGCCTCGCCTCAGGGTAAGAGCGGACCTGACCCTCCACCCAATCCCACTGACCCCCCCGGCCCTTCCCCCTTGTCCCCCTTTAACTCCCAGCCCTTCCCCTCACTCCGTCCCCCACACTGCCACCCTCCGGCGTGTCCCCTCACTCTGTTCCCCTCACTGACCCCCCTCCCCCTCAGCCTTTCCTCTCATCCCGTCCCCCCAGCTGACCTCCTGGCCCTTGCCCCAGTCCCCCTGCCTACCTGACCCCGGCCCCCCCACTGACTTTCTCCCAGCCTCACCCCGATCCACCCCACTGACCCCTCCTGGTCCTTCCCCGCACACTGACCCCCCCAGCCTCATCCACCCCTCATCTCCCAGCCTGCCATGTCTCCTCTCCTTGGGGTAAGAGCAGACCGACACCCCCGCCAGCCGTTCCCCCTCACCCCAACCCACTGATCCCTCCCAGCCTCCCCATACCCCTACCCACCCCCCATCTCCCAGCCTGTCCCTCCGCCTCATCTTGGGGTAAGAGAGGGCTGACCACCTGCACCCCAGCCCTTTCCCCTCACCCTGGGCCCCTGACCTGCCCAGCCTCCCCTCACCAGCCCAACACCCCCCAACCTAGCCCTTGCTCCTCACCCTCTGACTAGCCCGTCTTCCCTCCAGCCCAACCCCATGCCTCACCTTGGGGTAAGTGCGGACCGACCCTCCCCAGCCTTCCCCCTCACCCATTGATCCCCTCAGCCCGACCTGCCTCCTTGCCCCTTCACCACTGATCCCCTCACCCCCCACACCCTGACCTGCTCCTCCATCGCTCCCTGCACTCTCTCAGCTATGACTCCCCCATCACCTCCTAGCCCAACCTGCCACCTCGCATTTGGGTAAGGACTGGACATACTACCCCCCAGCCCAACCTGCTACCTCAGGCCCCCTTACTCCTGCCTGCCCATCAGCCCCAGCCGGCCACCTCACCTTTAATTAAGGACTGGACCAGTCCTGCCAGCTCCCCTTTCAGTCTGCTGTACTCTCCCCCCCTGCCCTCGACATACCCCCGCCCTTTCCCCTGCTCCCATTCTCAGCCTGGACCACTGCCTTGCCTTCATCCCCAGCCCTCCCTCACTCTGACCCCTGCTCAACCCATCCACTCCTCTCTCCTCTTTTCCCCCCCTCCATCCACTCCTTGGCCTTTGGGTAAAGACCAGACTGCCCCCTCACCCCCAACTTGACCTGCCACCTCTCCTTCAGGAAAGGACCAGACCTGCCTCCTAGCCCAACCCCGGGGCTCCCACCCCTCTGCTTCTCTTTCTGGTAAAGATGGGACCCACCTGCCCCAGCCTCCTCCTCCCATCCTCCTCATTTCTCCTGATGCATCTCCTTTGGGTAAGGAGAGGACTGAAACCCCCCCCCCCCCCAGCCCTGCTCCGGGGGCAGCTCCATCCCAGCACAATTCCTCATCCCCAACCCAATCCATGCTGCCTGCCTCTCTCTCCTTCAAGTAAGGACAAGATGGATCCCTCCTCCCCATTGCTCCCTCCCCAACCCCCATTCGGGGGTGGGGCAGCCCCCTCTCCATTATCCTCCTGTCCTTGCTGTCCCTCCTGGCCCCCTCAACCGAACTCCCATTCAACTTTCCTTGGCCCTGCTATCCCCAGCCCTTCTGGAGAACGGCCCCCCCTTCCCTCCCCACTGTCTGATCTTCTCCCCTCTTATGCTGCTCCTGGGGCACCCCTTCTTCCAGCATTGGGCAGCAGGCCCCATCTTGGAGCTACGGGGTGGGGAGGCTCCATGCTTTTGGTGGATTCTGGGGCTAGGTCTCTTCCCCAAGCACATGTCTCTGTTCTGAAGGTACCAACTTGGGAAGAACATCCAGAGGGTTTACCTCCCTCCTGGTATCAGGCCTGGGGAATGCAGACAGGTAGCAGAGAGCTGGTACCACAGTGTGTGAAGCCCCCTTCTCTAGGCAGGAGAGGAAACCCTCTTGCAGGGCGTTCTCCATGCAGCTCTGTGGGGTGCTTGGGCTGTGTGGGGTTCTACCCCACTCCACACAAGCTCATAAGCAATCAACTGGGTCAGGAGAGATGGGTGGAGCAAGTAGGAGTGGGGGAACTCCCTCACTTCTCTCTGTGATTTTGGCCAGGTTTCCTAGGGATTTTTTGCATTTCTGCAGCATGCTGCAATGGATACTCTGCATGTGTACACAAGAAAGTCTAGAGCTCCATGGCATTATCCCAACATGTGCAGGGAGTGGGGAATGCTCTGGGTCCTCACAAGTTGCTGTCCCCTTAGTTTGGCATGGGTGGGCAAAAATGGGGTGAGCACAGCAGCATCTTAGGGAAGGAATGATCTTAGCAGCCACATGTAAGCCCTTTGGGGTAGGGAGTAGACCACCTTGTTCTCTGTGTGTGTGTGTACAGCGCCTAGCAGAATAGGGTCCTGTTCCTTGACTAGGGCTCCCAATAACACATGCTGCTGTTACCGCTATTAATGTAAATAGCGATGGCCTCTCACTCCTGGTCTCTAAGGTCTTGGCCACACTTACTACTTATAGGTTCTTAAAGCTCAAAAACTCTGTTTATAATGGCTAACAAAGTTTGTGCCTGTTACATGGATCTCCTGCTGCCTATTTACCAGCACATTAACCATGTTTGAGCCTGTTGAAAATAGTTTAGCTGTAGTATGCAGTACACAAACTTTGTTAACCAGTTCTCAGAATTGGTCTGATTTGTGCTTGGTGTGGCTAGGGCATTGCTGAGATGCAGGCTTGATATTTATGTCCCCTGCAGATTTATTTGATTCCCTGCAGAAAAATGACTTTCTCACGGGGAAGCAAAGGGAGGCCACCAGAGCAATCACGCGACCCTCCCAAGCAATATGTTTCCAGGTGCCTAGGGCAGCCGGCAGAGAGGTAAATCACTGTAGGGCAGCAGTTAGGACTGGGGAAGACCCAGATAGTGGTTCCGAACCTGTGCCAGCTCAGCAGCTGGGCTCGGGAGGACGGGACTTCCTCCTCCCCTGCATGGCATCTGGGGCCGGGTCAGACCCACCCCCAGATTTCTCCCCCAGCTGCAGTAAGCTCTGCAAACCCCCCGCCCCTGCTTCCTGCACCCATTGCTCCTCAGTTACTGGGGGAGGGATCCCTGTACAGGGAGCTGCTCCGCCATCTGCCCAACCCTGTACATCCAGACCTGCCCCCGCTGAGCCAAACCCCCCTGCACTCAGAATCCCCCTCATGAGCCCCACTCCCCCAGCATCTGGACCCCCCAGTAAGTCCCCCAGACTCCCTGCCAAGTTGTGTATTCCCCAGACCCACCGCTGCTGAGCCCCAACCTCCTTCACCTGGACCCCCCTGCAGAGTCCCATTACCATTGCACCCAGACCCCGCCTCCATGTATCCAGATCCACTCCACACCCAGATCCCCCACTGAGCAGCCCACACCCAGATTGCCCCAAACAGAACCCTCTCAACCCCCACCTGGATCCCCCCCCCCCATTTGGATCTTGCCTTACTGAGCCTACCTGCTTGCACCTGGCATGGAGGGGCAAGGCCCTGGGGTGTTTCTGGTGTAGGCCGGGCCCTTGTGCTATGGCAGGGTTGGGTGCAGTCTCACCTCTGTGTCCGGGGCGGGGGGCTGCACAGTGATCTCCCATCTCTGTGTAGCCAGTGTCCTGTGCTCCCCAGTGCCATGCTGGAGCCTCCACATTTATTTGAAAGATAAAATTTGCAGCATTTTAAAATATTGTGCACAGAATTTTAATTTTTTTGGCACAGAATTCCTTCAGGAGTATATTGTAGAACCAAACAGTGTGGAGAGAATTCACGTCCTGCCCAGAGACTGTCTTCTGCAAGACTGGCCTAGGGTCGAGGCACTTTGGCTTATTTTGGAATGGCTCCTCTCCACTTAGTTCAAGCCAAAGCTTAGATTTTGCAGGAGACTACTATAGAAGTTGAAATCTGAGGTTCTGTTTTCAGAGCTGCATATTTCTCCTGTTCCTAGCAATGAGTCAACTTTCATAAACTATTCCTCACTACTTCATGAGTAACAGTGACTTGGTTGCAGCTGGAATGTTTGTGTCTCTATGGAGTTGGTGGGAGAACTGCTTACCCAGAGTCACTGCCAAGTGATGTTTCATTGGCTTCCTATTAAATAGGCTGGAGGGGGGACTCTCCAAATAGATTAGTATTTGTTTGGTGCTGCCGCATGCTAATGGTTCCGTGGATGTTTTCCCTGTTGTCTGGCCCGTATTCTGAAGTGGGAAATAGTCAGATGATCCTGATGGATTTTACTGCACCAACATCTCTTCTACAAAGAAAGTGTAGTTTCGAAGGGTAGTTCTCACCAAAAATGGTTGCTTTGCCCTAGTCCCCTACTGTAGCAGAAGCGTTCCATTCTCTAGGATATCACCATGAAGTTTAAACTGGTATGGTATTTTCTCGCTGTTGTGTGTTGTTGCTGTATGGAGATGTACGCTCTGCCAGCATCGTAGAGGAAGCTGTGTTTTGGTGAGGCTGTGTGTAGATACTGTGTAATTCTGGTCACTTACGAATTGTTGGGGGTGATTCCTTGTAATGACTAAAGCAGCCCTTTTCTGAACCTTTCTAGTTTTTCCTTGCAACAGATAATTGCAGCTTAAACTCATTTGATCCCTTGCAATGCGTGGAGTCTCTTGGGGTTAGCAAGAAGTACGTTAGCTAGCCGCCCACTTATACCCTGTGGTCTTTCTCTACAGGGATCACCTGACTCCACCAACTCCCTTTGCGCTGACTCCTCGACACCGGTATCCAATTCAGCAGGCCCAGTACTCCTCGTTGGGGGCCCTGCCCACAGTATGCCTGGATGGCTACCAGAGGAAAAGCCTGCTATCTGCTCGCAACTCCAGCATGGTGCACAGCCCAGTGACAGTGAAGATTGCACGTCCGGACAGCAACCTGGCCCGCTCTCCACTGTGAGTACCACTTAATCAGTGACCCTTCAGTATCCCACAGCACATGTGGTACACACGAGGTACACGCATACAACCAGTGCTCAAATACACTTGTATCTTGTATTAAAGATTACTGAGTGCTGAGCAGAGTAGTGTTCCCCTTTAGAGGGCAGGAGCCCTGCTTCTCCCAGATCCTGCACTTACTGGTAGCAAGCAGATTGTATCTCCTGCATGGCGACTTGCTCTGGATGCACTGAGGCGGGTGTGCACTGGTGGTTTCACTTACGCATCACTTCGCACTACTTACAGCTCTGTAAAACCTCCCCTTAATTAATCGCAGAGGGGAGAGTAGCCTGCTTGGGGAAAATGGGTAGTTCACTCTTCTGTTTGCTCGCTTGATGCTCTCTTCTCTGAGGGAGTGTCTGTTGCTCATGGCCCTGTAGTGACCTTTTAATCCCCATCTGAAGTATCGCTTTATTGCCATGGAAAGGCTTGTGAGGTCACAAGCTAGTCCTGAAGGTGCATTGGAGATGCTGCCTAGATTATTTCTCTTTCTTTAGAGGGGGGCCAGTCTTCAGATGTGCTGGGCTGTTCAGGCGCAGGGGAGCTCAGCACATCCATCACTGCTAATGGGGAGGAGGTGGGGGCCCACTCTCCCTTAACTCATGACTTTACATTGCAGCCTGGAGCAGCTGGTTTCACCAATGGCCTTGTCATGCAATAGCTCCCTGGACCCATGTGCAAAGGAGACTGTACTGAGTGCCCTCAAAGAGAGCAGGAAGAGGGCTGTGGAGGAGGAGGACCAGAGTTTCCCTAGTGGTCAGGAGAACAAAAGAAGGTAATACATTAGGGGGCTGGATGCTATCTTTGTGTGTCTGAAGCGGTGCTGTAGGTGTCAGGTGCTTCACTATCTTCATAATAGATATCCAGGCAGCATGCTAGCTGTGAACATGGGAGCAATCAGCTGGCCTTTCCAGTGTGGCCAGTAATCCGAAACAGAACTTGACTATTAAAGGTGGTCGGCAAGAGGAAACCAATCTGGTATCTGTGCCCTTCCAACTACCTTCAGGAAGCCTAGAAGAATCCTCTTTTGAGGAAGAGGGGAAAACTTTGTTTGGGTTTCTATCGTGGAAGTTTTAAATGCCAAGCCTGGTCTCCCCTGCTTTGGTGGAGGTCTTTGACAGCTTTCAATCCACACGCCAGGCCTCTATCTCAGCACTTGGGTGAAGGAGTTGGAATCCTAAAAGAGAATCACTTCCATCTGCTTGGATTCTTAAGTCTGGTTTATTAACTTCCATTTAAACATAACCATCCCTTCCCCTCACTTCATCAGGTCTCACTTCCATATTATTTTTATCATAAACCAATCAGTTCTCCAGTCAGCCTCAGTCTTTAGAGAGAAATGGGATACATGTGTCCTGAATTTCTGATGTAAAACAAAACATGACAGTTTAAAATCTGTTGAGATCTCCTTTATATAGCTCAATAAGCAAAAAAAGCATGCATGTTTTTCCTTCAAGAAATGGTGGGGGAAATATTTCCCAGTTTCCATTCGTTATTTTTAATGAGAACACCAGACCTTAGGTCTCAGACACATAGCTTCAGCAGTATCTTTCCCCAGGATTTTAGGAAGGAGTAGGATATAAATCGGTGGATGCCATCCTCTTTCTGGTGGAGTCCTCTTGCAAATGCCCTAGCGTAGTTGTGCTGTCCTCTCTTCCATCTGTGTTTTCCTTCTGTCCATTTCTGTATGTGTGGGTTTAATTTGTTTTGTGACTCCCCATGTTTGTCCCTTGCTTGCCATGAGGCTGCTTGCAGTGGGGAAATCCACTGGGGCTGGGTTCTATGGGCTCTTGCAGATGAATTGAGTGCTAGAGAACCGGAGAAGAGAAGCTTGGGCTGATGAGATACTGTTTGAGTCCGTCACCGTGAATGCTGCTCCTGGCCCCACAGTTGGATGTCAGTTTGAGAGCTTTCAGGGAGCAACCAGTTGCTTTTCCCACTGCTGCAGGAGCACACTTTCACTTGGAGTTGTAGTGACTTATGCAGCTTTCTCCTCTCTCCTTTGCTCTTCTCTGTGCCTCTTGGACTAGTGAATGTCTGGTCCCACCTCCTAAAGTGTGTGTGGGGATAGGATGAATACAATCCTACAAAGCGGGGTAGAAGGTGAGCATGGATGTTGACACTTCATTCTCCTTCCTGACATTGGCTCCACAAATCCCCACTAATATTGAGTGCCCAGCTGTGTAACAGTAACCCATTTCAAAGCACTGAGCCAGCGGGGGAGCGTGAGGAGGTTATGTAGGCAGAAAGCTCACTGCTCAGTGGCTTGAGTTGTGGGCCAAACAGCGCTTGTCAGCTATGTCAGATCTTAGCACCAATGCTCTGAGGGCGCCTTTGTGCTGCCAGCGGTTATGCCTGGCACGCAGGCAGCACCTGGTGTGGCTTGCACTTGAGAAATGCAGTCAAGCTCAGCAGTAGAACTGACCAGAGGATGACAATTCTGTTTTAAGGCAACTTTCAAGGTTTTGAAATTGGTTTTCATTCCATGTTGGAACAAAAACTAAAACTTCTGAACGTTTTCATGAAAACAGAGTTCTGTCAGTGTTGATTTTCAGATGAAAACATGGGTGGGGAGGTCCGTCTGGTCATATGCCTGTCTAGTTAGGGCAGTGGGTGTAGGATGGAGGTTCTCAAACTGGGGGTTGGGACCCCTCAGGGGATCACGAGGTTATTACATGGGGGGGTCCCGAGCTGTCAGCCTCCACCCCAAACCCTGCTTTGCCTCCAGCATTTATAATGGTGTTAAATATATAAAAAAGTGTTTTTAATTTGTAACGGGGTGACTCACTCAGAGGTTTATGTGAAAGGGGTCACCAGTACAAAAGTTTGAGAACGACTGATGTAGGAGTTCTTGGTTCCAGAGCGGAGATTTTCATCACATATTCCTGGATTGTGTGGGTCCTTCTGAACACTGAGGATTTCCTCGTATCTTTTTCTTGCAGACGCCATGACAGCAGTGGCAGTGGGCAGTCTGCGTTTGAGCCTCTGGTAGCTAATGGAGCCCCAGCTTCTCTTGTACCCAAGTAAGTGCCTGCTAAACTGTAAAGGGGCTAGTGTTGGCTAAAGAGCAAAGCCAAAAGGCTCTGCAGACTTGGCCAGTCGAGTGGAGGCCAGAGGAAAAGGCACTGTGCTTTTCCTTCATGAAGTGCAATTTATTGAAATAGCAGGCAGGGCTAGAGCTGGGCTTCCTGTCCTGTGACCCAAGCATTGCGGAGCTCTGCACCCTCACTGTGGGAGAAAAGACTTCTGGGAGGTGTCCAGTGCGGTGCTGGATCCTCTCTATATGGAGGGGAGCTTGGCCTGAGCTGCTGGCAGCCCCCTTGTCAAGATCTCGGTTGCACAAGCTGAAAAAGGAAAACTGAAAACCCTGCCCCTCCCTCAAAAATCACCCAGACTAACCTGTCAGAGAGAGAGAGTCTGGGTGGGAGACTCTCAAAACATGTGGATGCTGGGAGTGCATGAAATTAGAACTGGAAAAAACTTTTTTTTAGTGAATAATAAAATCACTGAAAAATGCATTTTTTGCAGCACCAAAATTGTGTGTGAATTCAAGTTAAATTCAGTGAAAAGTTTCAGCCAGAAAAAATGGAAAATCTTGAAAGTCAAAGCTGTTTTTTAAATAGTTAAATCTCTAAACAAAACATCAAGTGCTAAATAACTGAGAATAAAACATTTTGTGTGAAACAAGACAAAAAAAACCCTGAGATGAGACTCAATGTTTTGTTTTTCTCATCAAAACAAAAAACTAAGCTTTGGTTCAAATCAAAGCAAACTTTTTTGGCTCAGCCCCCAAATTGAAAATTCAATGATTTACTTAGCTTCATTAGCAACCTTCTCTCCCTCTTTCTCTAGGCCAGGCACTTTGAAGAGGGCCCTCGTTTCCCAGTGCCTAGACGATTGCTTGAGCAAGAGATCGCGCACTTCTTCCATCGGCTCCATGAACAACACATATGCTGGTGGGATTCCCAGCTCCATCCGCAATGCCATCGCTAGCTCCTACAGCTCCACCCAGGGACTCTCGAAGGTAGGACACAGCGTTTCTAATAAAACACCTGGAATTCACAGGAGACATGGTGGTTTGGGGTGGCATGGCCCTATGAGAATAAGGCAGCATTGCCACATGCCTGGCAATAAACGTGAGTAGTCTCTCTCCAGCTTCATGCAGCACAAAAACCTTCAGCAGAGCATCTCAAGCAAAATGTAAACTGTAGCATTGCCTGTCCTCAACATGCCCATCAGGAGGCAGTGCTTTGCCATCCTCAGCACTGGCTAAAGCCGAGGGGTATCATGGAATTGAGCCCCCTCAAATAGACCAGAACACACTGTGGTTTCCTTATGACTTAGTTTCAGTTGGATGGTGCTCAATTTGGATTGTTCTAGGTAAAACAAAATGTAAAATCAGAACCATTCTCCTGTCATGCCACCCCCTTTCAGGCTGTAATTGGCCAATGTTTGAGTCCAGCATTTTCAGCTTTGATCCAGGGCTCTTAGTCAACTGCTAATCTACCAAAAAAATGGTGTTGAAATGACTCCTTTGTCATCAGACAGGACTGTAAAATTGCAGATGCAGCATAAGGGGGAAAAGGGGATAAACAGTGAGGTGGCAAAATTTGTAGATGACACAAAATTACTAAAGATAGTTAAGACCCAGGCAGACTGCGAAGAGCTACAAAGGATCTCTTAAAACTGGGTGACTGGGCAACAAAATGGCAGTTGTAATTCGATGTTGATAAATGCGAAGTAATGCACATGGGAAAACATAATCCCAGCTATATATATAAAATGATGGGGTCTAAATTAGCTGTTACCACTAAAGAAAGCGATCTTGGAGTCATTGCGGATAGTTCTCTGAAAACATCCGCTCAATGTTCAGCGGCAGTCAAAAAAGCGAACAGAATGCTGTGAATAATTAAGAAAGGGATAGATAATAGGACAGAAAATATCACGTTGTCTCTATATAAATCCATGATACGCCCACAACTTGAATACTGTGTGCAGATGTGGTCGCCCCATCTCAAAAAAGATATAATGGAATTGGAAAAGATTCAGAAAAGGGCAACAAAAATTATTAGGGGTATGGAACGGCTTCTGTATGAGGAGAGATTAATAAGACTGGGACTTTTCAGCTTGGAAAAGAGACCGCTAAGGCGAGATATGGTTGAGGTCTATAAAACCATGACTGGTGTAGAGAAAGTAGATAAGGAAGTGTTGTTTACTACTTCTCGTAACACAAGAACTAGGGGTCACCAAATGAAATGAATAGGCAGCGGGTTTAAAACAAATAAAAGGAAGTATTTCTTCACATAACTCACAGTCAACCTATGGAACTCCTTGCCAGAGGATGTTGTGAAGGCCAAGATATAACAGAGTTCAAAAAAGAACTAGATAAATTCATGGAGGATAGGTCCTTCAGTGGCTATTAGTCAGGATGGGCAGGGATGGTGTCTCTAGCCTCTGTTTGCCAGAAGCTGGGAATGGGTAATGAGATGGTTCACTTGATGATTACCTGTTCTGTTCATTCCTTATGGGACACCTGCACTGGCCACTGTCAGAAGACATGATACTGAGCTAGATGGACCTTTGGTATGACCCAGTAGGGCCATTCTTATGTTCTTATAAGAGCAGATAACTGAACTTTACTAGCTAGTAGCCTATCCTTGTGCAGGCTTAACTGCTGCTGTTCTACTCTCTCTCTTGTACCTCCTCGTCTCCTGAGCCACTTTAGGGCATCAAACCTGATACACCTTTTTAAAATAAATCCATGGGAAAACGACATTGAATATTGCATGCAGTTCTGATCTCCCCATCAAAAAAAATATTAATTTGGAAAAAGTACAGAGAAAGGCAACAAAAATGAGTGGTACGGAACAGCTTCCGTATGAGGAGACATTAATAAGACTGGGACTATTCAGCTTGGAAAAGAGATGACTGGGGGGGGGGCGGATATGACAGAGATCTAGAAGATCATGAATGGTGTGGTGAAAGGGAATAAGGAAGTGTTATTTACCTCCTCATATAACACAAGAATCAGGGCTCACCCAATGCAATTAATAGCAGGTTTTAAACAAACAGAAGGAAGTATTTCTTCACACAGCGCACAGTCAACCTGTGGAACTCATTGCCAAGGGATGTTGTGAAGGCCAAAACTATTACAGGGTTCAAAAAGGAATTAGATAAGTTCACGGAGGATAGGTCCATCAGTGGCTGTAAGCCAAGATGGTCAGGGATGCAACCGCATGCTCTGAGTGTTCCCTAAGCCTCTGACTGCCAGAAGCTGGGGCTGGATGATAGGATAAATCGCTTGATGATTGCCATGTTCTGTTCATTTCCTCTGAAGTATTTGTCACTGTCCACTGTTAGAAGACAGGATACGGGGCTAGATGGACCCTTGCTGTGACCCAGTATAGCCATTCCTGTTCTTACAATTCCTGTAGGAAGTGTTCCCTAGGTTCAGTCTCACCTGAAATGTACCACTTTCAATGAAAAAATGGTACAGTCCCTGAGGTAGGATTGACGGTATCTTGTGCAGTGTTGCTGAGAACATAGCCTGTTCTCGCCAGAGTAACTCGATGTGTGCTAATGGATCTAGGGTATGTCTACATCGCAGTTAAAAGCCTACGGCAGGCCTGAGCCACTTATTCTCAGGGCTCGAGCTAAGGGACTAATTGTCGTGTAGACATTCAGGCTCAGACTGGAGCCCAGGCTCTAGGATCCTGCAAGGAGGGCGGACCCCAGAGCTCTTCACCACAATTAAACAGCTCTGTGAGCCCAAGTCAGCTGGCATGGGCCAGTCAGGGATGTCTAATTGCAGCACAGACATATCCTACGGCTCTAGTCTCTTCACCAGCCAGATCATTGTTGCTTTATTTGTTATAAAAAGGAGCAATACAGCCTGTGGGCTGGCCAGGAGCACAGGGTATTTAGCCTCCTGATGTGAATTACTTTTTAATGGTCTCTCTCTCTGGGTTCCAGCTGTGGAAGAGAAGTGGCCCGAGTACTTCCCCTCTCTTCAGTCCGGCATCTTCCCGCTCTCAGACACCGGAGAGGCCTAGCAAGAAAGCAAGGTAACCAAGCTGTACTTCCAGTTCAGTGCAGCTCACATTTGTTGCTGATTCAGTCTAAACAGATGTTGGGGGTATCGTTCTAGCGGTATCTTATGTGCAGACTCCAGCTGGGGGGTCGCAAGGCATGTCCAGGTGGGGCTGGTGTGGCGCTTTGCACTGCCCTCTTCTTTCTCCCCAAGTCTTAAGCTCTGTGTAAGCCACCCACCTTGGGGCACTCCGACCCTTCCCTTCCAATCCATCTCGAGTCCCCTGAAGTCTGGCTAACTCTACTCTCCCTTGTTTTCCTGCTGGTGGCCTGATGCACTCTAAGGAGGCATTGCACTTGTTCCATTCTCTAGTGTCCGTAACTGTATCCTGCCTACCCTGCAGCTGATATGGATTACTGGCATGGTGACTTTCAATGCTGCACACACATCCTGCTGCTTTTGTCCATTTCCTTGGCCTGGATTGTTCGCATGTCTGGGGCTGGGAGAGAAGGAAGGGCCCAGTGCCATTTCGTTAACTAACACCCACCTCTGCTGCTCCTAACGACTCCGTCATAGCTGTCCGAGGGATACAGAGGCACCTGTCTACTTCCAGCCTCCTGTCTTAGTGCTCAGCACCTCATCCTTCTGCAGCGAGGGGTGTGTGTCTGCAGTCTGAGTGTGCGCCACATCAGTTGTAAAACAAAAATGTTGAAACAGGCTGTTTTCCCAGAATATTCACAGTGAATGTTTGGGTCTAAAGCAAAATGACTCTCAGGCCAGCAAAATGTGGCCCCCTCAGTGGTGCTCGGAGGTTAGATTTGCCTCTGCCAAGTGCTGGAGGGTTTGTGTGCAATTCTCCCTTTGCTGATATGCCAGACCTCTCCATTGTCCCAAGCTGTGGAACACAAGCGTTCGCCTTTTGCTTCCAGGCACTGCCGAGCTGTTTGGACTAGAGACAGTGCTGTGCTCAAGGCACTGGTCTTACCAGTGGTTGGCAGTTTTCTTGTGGCTTTCAAGATTATCGTTCATGGCTCGTGGGTTGTGTTAAATCTGTCCTGAAATGTTCGCAGCCCTCAGAGTGGAGGTGAGTCGGAGTGAACTGGGCCTAACGGGCTTTCTCCTGTCTCTGCAGGGAGGAGGATCCTCACTGGTCCAGCACTTCTACCCCTGTAAAATCTGACAAGGAGCTGCAGACAGAAAAGGGTGAGTGGGGACGGGGTATGGCTTGCAGAGCCACTGGGGATGCCTGCTTGGCTCAGGCTCTGCAACTGCCTTGTAAAGGAAAGGCTGCTGAAGAGTAAGAGGAGGCAAAAGTTAGAACCTTCTTTGGAAGTAAGATCTGAATGTGATCTAGAAACGGAGTAAATAGGTACAGGGCACAGCAGAGGGGGCAGGATGATGCGTCTCCACCGAGTTCCAAGCTGAGCAATGATAGGCCCCTCCCTATTTCCTCCTGCTGGTTAAATTGGACAGTGTTCTTCACTTGCTGTCCTAAGTGGTTAAACAGCTCCCATGCTTCACCCCACAGGGGGCTGAATGTGGGTGATGGAAAAGGAACCTCAGGTTTAGTTTGTATGCTGGTTAGTGGAGCACTCTGAGAGGATGGGAACAGCCATTATAAAGGGCCACTGCACTGCTGCTCTGAGTTACTGAATGGGCTCTTCAATGTAAGCAGGAGCAAGTCCTGGAGCAGTCTGTTCCACACTCCCTGGGAGACTTCGCACAAGCTGCCTCCTCAGTTTGCGGGTGTGGCCAGCCATTCATCCAGGAAACCCTGGGGTCCTGTACTCAGCTTGGCCCACTGTCTGTGGCTCTGTGCTCCGAGGCAGGGTTATCTGGAGGCAAGTCTCTCCCTCCCACTCTGACAGAAGGGCAGTGAAAGCATCGGTAAGCAAGTTCCTATGACAGGGTGTGCGAACTGACCCTCTCCTCCATCTGGGATCCCCACTTTTGATTGTTTCCTCCCATTCTAGCTTTGGAGACTCCTGTGCGGAAGAAGCAGAGTTCCTTGACCTTGCCGTCCATGTCAGGGAGCAGTGGGAAACGCAAGCGGAAGATCCAGCTGCTTTCTTCTCGCCAAGGAGACCAGCTTACCCTGGTATGTTGCCTCTACGTAGGCCCTCCTGGGCACCTCTGGCAGTGGAATACCCTGCTGCAGGTCCTCCATTTGTGGGATGGGAAGTGAAGCCAACCCCAGCTCCTGGTGTCTGGAGAGCTGCTTACTGCTGGGCTTCCCGGGCAATACTCTGGCCCACTGTGCACTCAGCACCAAGCTGAGTGGCAGACTCTGCTTCATAGCTGTTGCTGCTCAGTGTCTTTACCATGAGTTTGGCTGGGCTCTGCCTGCCTCCTTGAGGAAGAGACTAAGCTCAGGCTGTTCTTCCCTTGGCAGCCCCCACCCCCTCAGCTAGGTTATGCTGTCACAGCAGAGGACTTGGATGCAGAAAAGAAGACAGCACTGCAATGGTTCAACAAAGTCTTGGAGGATAAGACAGGTAAGGACTCCTCACGGCCTTCCCCTCCTGTTTAGGAGGTGTGGCTAGTAGGATACTTACAGTAAGTTAAAGTTATAAGCAAGAAACTGAAGAAAACACCCATCCCATAGATTTCTAAGGCCGGAAGGGACCATTATGGTTAAGAATACAAGTCCATCACGGATTCCGTGATTTTTGGTGACCTCTGCAACTTCAGTCCCAGGTGGCGCACGGCTTGGGCTTGAGCAGTGCAGGTCTCGGGCTTCTATGAATTATTGCTTATTGACCATGACCTTACTAAAAATAACCCTGACAAAATCTTAACCTTAATTAAGGTTATCTGGTGTGACTACCTGTGTAACACAGGCCAGAGAACATCACCATGTGAGTCATGCATCATACCCAGTAAAGCTGCCTTCTCCCAGGGGCTAATGAAGTTAGATTTTCTGCCACTCTTGGTCCTGAGGAGAACTTCATGAATGACTCCTTCACCGCTCCCCCCAAACCTGGGGATTTTAATCCCATGTGAGTCCTCCAGATCCTGGAGTGGGGGTGAGGTCCTTGGATCCTTTCTGAAATGTGGAGTGTCCTCCTAATTTTACTTCACTGCGTCAGGCTCCGGTTCCCTCTAGTAGCTGCCCCTGCATAGTTGGGAAGCCCTGCTAATAGCAAACTGCTTTTCTGTAGAGGGGTGTAAGCATGTTGTTTTTCTTGCTCCCCAGCAGTAGATGCCACCCCAAGCACTGCTGCAGAAACCACCCCTGCATCCAGGCCTGTGTCATTCACACTGACATCTACTGGGCCTACGTCTGTTTCGTCGGCCCCCCTGGTCACTGACACTGGCTCACTCCTGGAGAGTCTGAAGAAGATGCAGAGCAGCCAGAGTGCTCTTGTGCTTTCAGGTTTGTGCTCCAGCCAGGGCAGGAGTGACCATGGGGCTGTAGTGTGGTGAGGGGGACGAGAGAGCAGTGGGAATGTTGGCCTTTGTGGGTCACTAGCCAGTCCCAGCTTGGCAAGGCCTGGAGTTGCAATGTTGCTTCTCCCTGACACAGCTTATAAACAGCTGAGTGCTGGAAATCCCAAATGGCATTTGATTTAGTGCATCCATAACACCTCTCCAACGCAGAGTGGAACAAGAGCGGCGCAGGAGGGTCTCTAGGGGAAGCCATCCAGGTTCGAACTTGGTGGCTCACCTTGGCACCCAGAGCAGTGCTGTTTGGGTCTGGCGTTTTGCTCCAGGTAAGCTTGTCTTGGTGGCAACTTGATCATCTTCCCCCAGCCCACCGAGTCGACTTCCTTCATCACACAAATCAAACTCTGGTAATCACTCATCTGTTCATCTGTAAATGATTTTCCCTCTTCCACAGATTCGACTGGGGCTGCAGTGACATCTCAGCTGCCTCTGACAGTTCCCACAGTATTGCTGGATTCAGGTTCACTCCCTGCAGCCGTGTCTGACTCCAAGCCCGCGCTGACATTAAACTTGCCTGCTCCCTTGGCCCCTCCCTCCTCCACTGTTCAGCCTGCCAGCGGTGTGAGCAACCTGGCAATTCCTGCCTCATCCGACCTGGGCCAGACCCCCACCAAGACGTCCTCCCCACCTAAGCCCAGCATTCTCTTTGGGATGCTGAGTACACCGCCAGCCAGCCAGCCTGGACCAGCGGCGGCATCCACTGCACCCGCAGCCACCCCCATGTTCAAACCAATCTTTGGCACCCTGCCAAAAAGCGAGAGTGGGGCGCTCTCTGCAGCAGCCACCTCTCTGGCAGTCGCAGCAGCTACTGGCTCCGTGCCTCCCTCAACAGCTGCTTCCTCTGCCGCCACCACCACATTCAAGCCCCTCTTTGGGAACGTAGCAGCTGGTGCTGCCCCTGGACCAACAGCGTCTCCTTTCACATTCAAGCAGACTCCTCAGCCAGCCCCACCTGCTGACCTGACAGTGACTTCCACTACAGACACCACCTCTGTCTTCACCGGCCTCCCCAACGCCGTCTTTACGACGGCAGCTACCGCTGCCAGCCCACCGGGTGCCACCACTGACTCCAGCACAAAGCCGGCCTTCAGCTTTGGACTCGGCGTGCCGCTTGCCACCAGTGTATCCCACAGCACAACTGTCGCTGCTCCCATCTCCGCCCGAGCAAGCCAGCCGTTCCTGTTCGGAGCCTCTCCAAACCCGGCCCCTAGCACAGCAGCCAGCTTCACGCCTACCGCTCCTGTCTTCCAGTTTGGAAAGCCTGCAGCCCCCGCAGCCCCCACTACCAGTGTTCCAGCAGGCTCCGCCTTTGGCCCCGTGCCCTTGAATGCAGCACAGGCTGCTCCCAGCACCACCGCTGGCTTTAATATCTTTGGGGGCACAAATCTGACCTCTTCTACCCCACCAACCACCAGTCAGTCAACGCTGTCGTTTGGTTCCTCCACTGCTGCATTTGGGGGTTCCTTTGGAACAGGGGCAAAACTGCCCCCTCCGTATCCTGGTGCAGCTGGTCAGCCTGCGTTTGCCACTGGCGCCCCGGAGAGCCAGCAGCCCACCAGCAAACCTGCCGCTGGCCCAGCGAGCTTCAGTACCCCCGCTTTCGGCTTTGGGGCCTCCGCGGCCCAGTCCGCAGCACAGCCGGCCTTTGGGAACAGCTCCCAGCCAGTTTTCGGAGGCACCACGTCCGTGTTCTCCTTCGGAACAGCCGCCACTTCAACCGTGTCAAGTTTTGGCTCCAACACCCAGCCTACAAAGAGCAGTACGGGTAGCATGGTATTTGGCGGAAGCACCCCCTCCCCATTCCCCTTTGGGGGGCCCAGCCAGCAGAGCACAGGTGCCAGTACCTTTGGCATGGGAGCGCCTGCCCCGAGTGGGGGCACCCCCGCAGTGGCATTCAGTTTTGGGGCTGGACAGAACGGATCGGCAAGCGCAGCAACCCCCTTTGGTTCTTCTTTGACACAGAACACGCTGGGTGCCCAAAACCAGAGTGCGCCATTCGCCTTCGCTGTGCCTGGCACTCCTGACAGCAAGCCTGTGTTTGGAGGTAAGGTGCAGGGGAGGAAAGTCTGCTTAGCCCTGTTTGGGACGAAGGTTGGGCCTCTCCTTCGAGCTGGCATGAGGAGGAAGTGAGAGGCTTGAGTGGATCTAGGCAGTGACCTTGCTGTGCTTTCATTCTCCCTTTATTCCTCACCCCTCTACACTTAGGGCTGGCGCTGTTGATATTTTGCCCCCTCTGCCATGAGCCATTCCTTGGGATCAGGAGAATCCCAGATGACTGTATTTCCAGTCTTTGCATAGACTGGGGACCACTCCAGCTTGTAGCGGTGTGTCTGTGAGGGGTGCATCCACGTAGCTCAGCTCCGCAGGGGAAGGAATGGGCTGGGGTCACTCTTCTAATAGACTGAGCTGTACAAAGGTCTTTCTGCGCCAGCCAGTAGAGTAAGCTCTCCCCAGCCTGTTCTGTCCCATGGGTCTGCCGAATGGAGGCTCCAGGAAATAGGAAGGGAGTGGATGGGAGATGCAGGAGCCAGTTTTCCCAGGAACTCAAGTATTTCAGGGGGAGAGGGGAGGTGGCCACCTTGGGAAAGAGGGAAATGGAAACCCTCTGGGGTTAGTGGGGAGTGCACGTCATCTCTTCCTGTTGGGAGGCCGGGTGGACATGTTCCACCCCCTGCACAGTCTGTTCTCATCTTCTCCTTCCTCCCCTGGCTGAGCTGTAACCCCCCCCCCCCCCCCCCCCGGAGCAGAGGCTTCCCCAAAGTGCACCAGGCCCCTATCCTGCTGTGGCCTTGACACAGACTCCCCGTCCTGCTCCTCTAACCAAGGCTGACAGCGCTGTGTTGTTTTCAGGATCTCCCACTCCCTCCTTTGGGCAGAGCACGCCTGCCTCAGGAGCAGGACCTGTCGGGAGCAACAGCCTTTCCTTCGGGACCCCCAGCACTCCCGGGTCGGGCTTCGGAGGAGCAAGGCCTCCATTTGGTAAGAGACTTTCCTCATGGCTTCCTCTTCCCCCAGGTCTGCAACATGGGGGGTGATTGGGGTGTCAGTAGGAGCCCTGCCGCTAATGCAGAGCCTGCTGTGTGCTGCACTGACTTCAGACAGGCTCCCAGAGGTGAGTGTCTGTGGGCTGGCCGTTGGGTGGCTGGAAATATGTCTGACAACTGGTCCTGGAAGACAGCATTTGCCTGCCTGCTCCCTGGGATGGTGGGAAGGTTGGGTCATGGGGAGGACTGCATCCCTCTTGGTTAAGGCTGGCAGTGGCCCATGCAATCTCTCTCGCCTCCAGGACCATCAGCCCCTGCATTTTCTATCGGGGCAGGATCCAAGACTGGGCCCCGTCAGCGGCTGCAGGCACGAAGGCAGCACCCCCGCAAAAAGTAGCCTCTTGGCTCTTCCGTTGGATCGTAGCTCTGGCCCGGCTGTGAAGAGCCCCGCCAGCTACATGAGCAAAGGGGCCTAGTTCTAAGTAACCCTTCTGACGAGCAGCCAGGGCCCTGGGGTCAGGCGCTCGCTTCTGAAATCAGTTGGAGACACTTCTGGGCGACGCAGGACAGGATAAACCAAACCCTTCGTACTTGAACAGTTCCACGGCCGAGACTGGATAAACTCTGTACATATCAGCAGTGTTCCTCTTCTCCCTTCTTTCTCCAGGGCTTCATCTAGCGGCTCCTGTGCTCTCCTGACCTGACAGTTGAGCCTTGCCCATCGGCCACGTACCGAGTGCGTGGAGTGGGAGCTGGTGGGGGGATGAGGGGATGTGCGCATGGTGCCGGCCCATATGCACGTTCCCTGTGCCTGAATGGAAACCCGTGTTCTGCTCCTTCGCTTGCTGTGTCCCTGCATTCTTCCCCCTTGTAGCTTTGCTGTAAGTGAGGCTCTTCCCTCCAGGCAGATGCGTTCCCAGTCTGCTTCGTGGCTGCTGGCCCTGGAGGGAGGGTGTCTTTGCTGGCTCCAGAGGCCTTTCCCTGCATGGTGATCTCATGACTTGGTAAACACACCTCTCCCCCCTCCTCCTATGGGACTCCAGCCTCTGGTTTGAACTGGCAGGTGCTGACTTGCCAGACCGAGTCCCTGTGTGTTGGGGAGTAACTCTTGGTGCTCCAGACAGACCACCATCCAGCTCCTGCATCTGGGCCTAATTACCGCTGTGAGCAATCTGCCTTTGAATGCTCCTAAGCAGACCTTGCAACTCAGCATCTTTCGTCTCCTGCGGGAACCTAGGATAGGTTGGCAGAGCTGCCCATTGCAGGGGGTAACCTAGCCTCTGCAGCCAGGGAAGGCAGGAGGGTGGTGCTACGCCCGAAACGAGCAGAACCCGTGCCCAGAGGAGGTGGGACGCTGTCACTTACTGCCCTCTCCCGTCGTCATGCTCCTGTAGTTTTCCCTGCTCCTGTCTAAGCACTGTCTGTTGTGCTCTTCGTATATTTGCTCCTGTTTGTTCGCTCATTGAATCGAGCTTGGAGGAAGAATTGAACCGTGTGAGTGGCGGCATGTTGGTAATGCCGGATTTGCTGTGTAAAGATTTTGCGGGGAGGCTGTCTCCTAGTGGGGGATGTGCCCTGCCTAATTGGGTGTTGAGAGTAGCATCATTGTGTGGCTACTAGTGCTGAGTGAACTCTGTATCTAAATGTGATGACTGAAAGGATGGCAGCCTGGGGCGTGGGGGGCCATAGGGCCCTCGGGATGCATGGGGCTGGAAGGGTTCCCTAGGTCACGGTTTGGCAGCCTCTTTGCTGTCATGCCCTGCTCCAAGCCTAGCTCTTCTCTCCCCTGTGTCAAACCCAGCTTGCTCTTGTCTACGCATGGTCTGTAGCACATGTCCCTTCTTGCTTCCCGTCAGTGCCAGGCTTCCCTGGGACTGCACGGAGCTGCAGACCCTGCCTGAAGCCACTAAAGGGAAAGAATCCCCAACTGACATGCTTAGGACTCTGCTTTTTGCCCCCTTGTTAAACTTTCTAGCTGCTCCCCACTGAGACTGGCTCCAGGGGCCCAGTGGGAGCCAGCGGGGGGTGCTCCTGGGGCTGCCCCTGTATCTTGGAGCGGAGTGGGCCAGGGCTTCTATTCCCTCTGTTGCCCGCAGCCTCTGGGGAGCTTTCACTGGGAGGATGCCTTGTGTGCCTCGGGGAGAGGGGCTGACACGCCAAAGGCCTAGGCCCCTATGACTCCCCCACGTTCCAAGAGTGACTCTGGCCGCCAGATCTTTTTACTACTCAGAGGTGTGAGTGTGTGTCTGCCGAATCCTAAATTAACAGATATTTAAACATTTTTTAAGAAAATAAAAATTTATTTTTATATTTAAGCTAAATTGCCTTTGAATTCCTTCAAGCTTGGTTCACTGAGGTGGTCAAAAGTTCAAAGCTGTTGACTAGGATTTAGCTGTGCAGTTACCTCTGGGGAGGAGGAAGTGGTCCCTTGCAGGCCTGGAACCCACCCCTGCCAGCCATGGCAGGCTGGGCTAGCAGCTGGGAAGGGCAGCTAGCCCATGTGGTGCTTTGCCCAGAGGCGTGGGGGCAGGAAGGGCTGGCCTGCTCTGTCCGAGTGGGTGCATTCTCTTCCTGCTGGCAGGAACTGCCAGGGCTGCTTCTCCCCTGACAGTCAATGTTACATGAAATGTACTTAATTCTTTTATAATGTGCTGTATGTGGATGTGACTAAACTTTTTTATTTTTCCTTGAGACTGAGGCTTAGGAGCTCTTGCACGTCAGAGAGAGTTGGGTGTTATTTTTTTCTTCCAGGAACAATGAGCCTCTCCTGGCTGGGGAGGCAGGACATGGGCGGAAAGTCTCTGGGCTCTAGCAGCTGGGAGGTGGCTCCCTTTAGAGTGTGGGGGTGGAGGTTGCGCTGCACTCACCCCTGCCCCTTTGGAGGGCTGTAGCTGCCTTGTGTTGGGCTGTTTTCCAGCCTTTCCTTAGGGTACCAAAGCAGCCATCGTGGGCTGTGGGGGGCTCTCCCCAGTCCATGGGCACTGCCCAACTATGTAAAGAGCACCGGCCCAGCCTTGCGGGAGTTTCATTTCAGTCTGACTCGTCGCACGGTTTTGGAAAATGAGGTGAAGGGGCTCGTACCTTAAAACTGGTCCCAGACCCCCCCACCCCTCACCTGAGAGGCCGTAGCGGCACTTCTCTCCTTGCTGCCGAGCACCTGTCTGGGCCCACGCGCTGTCCTGTCGGGCGACCACTCATTCATCGCTGGTGTCAGGCCTGTGCTTTTCCAGCCTGCTGCCTTCGGGGGCGGCAATGTATGCTGTGTTCAGAGGCTCTGGAGCTTCCCAAATCCACTGGGAATTGGGGCAGTTTGGTTCTGACACGCTGTGAATGGTCCGTGGCTGTTGGTTCGTGGATGTCTTTGCTCGCTGGCTTAGATACAAGAATTGCTTCTACCCAGAAAAAAGAGGAGAGTTCAGTGTCAGCCAGTGAGCAGAGATCAAGGTAGGTGTTGGTACTCGCTGCTGTGACCGCTGGCAGGCCTGCTCCCACGCGCCTGTATTCCTGGGAGACGGGCCTGAGGGAACTGGCCTACAGAGCTCCGTTAGCAGGAGGAGGCAGCTCTTCTGGTTACCTCAGTTGACTTTCCTCCGCCACAAGCCCATTCTGCCCAGCCTCCCATCTATCTCCGTTCATGGCGGTGCTAGGCTAGAGGTGACCTACGAGGTAGAGGCCATGTATTAAGTTTTCTGGCCATGTTATGCTGCATTGGTGTGTAACTTACTGCAATTCTAACGCCCTGCAGCAGAATATAAGGAGGAGGCCTCTTGCGCCTCAGACACAGCTGGGCTCCTGCAGGCTAATTAAACTCTGTTGGGAGTATATTGCATCTGAGGCCCCTGTTCACACCAATGGGGTGTAATGCATTTCAGAGCTGAACTCCAGGCTGTCTTGGTATTCCACATCAGAGGCAGGTTGCTGGGACTGGTGGAAGAGCCGAACAGAACAATGGTGGGTGGTTGGTCTCTATTTATAGAATAAATTATCAGCAACCCAAGAGAGCCCTGTGCAGTGGTTTGTGCCCTGAAACAAACCATGTTCATAATCCGTCTTCAGGGCACGGAGGTTTCAGGCTAGTCCAGTGAAAGAACCAGGGTAGGAAGAAGTAATAGGGTCCAGATACCACCACAGACCGGGGGGGGCTGGTTCAGACACTTGCTAGAGTGTTACCCTGGGCTTGTTTTTAAACTGGCCCTGTTCTAGTTCTGGTGCTCTAAACTACCAAGCCATTTAGCAGCAGTAACGAGTCACTTTGCTGTACCTTGGTTGGGCTTGTGTTTGTCAATGGCCCTTTCCTCTTTTTCTAACGCAGTTATGCTGGGCCTGAGTTTTCCAAGCTCTCCCACCGTTCTCTGCTGTGATTAGCAAATACCAAAGCTGCCTAGTGACCAGGCCGCTGCTCTAAAGGGCCCCATCTGCTTATTGCACAGAGACCTTCCGCTGCCCGGCTTCCTCTGTAGCGGCTGGGTGAGAACTGTGTGCGTTGCAAACCTGAGTGGGCTACAGTACGTGAATGTTGACAGGGGTGGGAGGCTGGGTTTTTTTAATTACAAATGAAAACTTAGATCATTCCTGGTGCAGCTGGTGGGGATTTTTAGTGTGAATGTGCAATTTTTTCCCTTGCTTATGTCATTGATTTAAAATAAAAACAAAATTGTGCTCGATTCTGGCTGTTCTTGCACCAGTTGCTTTGTGTCCTGGGCAGCCCCAGCTCCACCCTGGCTGGCCATGCCTGTGAGATGGAAGGGGTAGGCTCAGGCAGCAACAGCCACTCTGCGCCATTCGAGAGCAGCATTTCTCAAATGTAGCTGTATGTGGCCATCGGGTTCTTCCTGCGGCCACAACAGCCTCCTGGGCAGAGATGGGGCAGGCCGCAAAGCAGCACCCCCTCCCTGCAGCATACAGGGTGGGCTTCAGCCCCCCTCTCCTGATTCAGAGACTCGGACGGCAGGCTTCCTCCCCCCCCCCCCCCTTCAGCTGCAGGGCTCTTGCTTTGGCTATAGGGTTCTGGGGACAGGTTCAACCTCTTTCCCCCCCACCCCCCTTCAGCCTTGGGGCTCTGGCAGTGGGATCCATGATTCACATCTTTGGTTGCAGGGCTCTGGGCTTCAGCCCCCCACCCCAAATCCAGCCATGGGACTCTGGGCTTCAGCCCGGCCAACCTTACTGGGCACCATGGTCAAGAGGCAAGGAGCGGGGTGAGCCTGAAGTGCAAGGCTGCAGAAGGGAGCTTGAGAATGGAGGGGGGGGAAGCAGTGGGGACCCAGGGGAGGATGAAGAGGCAGTGGGGCTGGGGGATCTGTAGGGAGAGGCTGTGGAGGCCTAAGGGGATGCATGAGGGGCAGGGAGAGGCATTGGGGGCCAGAGGTGATGGGTGGGGGTCAAGGGCACCAAAATAAATTTTGAGTCTGCAAAAAACCCCTACACACCTAAATTACAATGATTTGGATGTGCATATTTATTATTTTTTCCTAAAGTTAGGAAAATGTCAGAGCAGCCACCAGCAGCAGTTGGTGGCCACACTCTGAGGCCACCAACAAGTGTTGAGAACCCCTGTGCGGCTGCCTGCCTAGTGCTCATCAGGCTGCGGCCATCCCCTTGATCCTGTCAGCTGCTGGATTGCTCTCCTGCAGCTGCTACTCACAGATCAATCCTTGTGTGTGGTTAATACAGCAAAATTGGTAGAGCCTTCCTGCACTGAATCAATCCTGCCCTCACTAGAATAATCTCAAGACCCTGTGTCTAGTAGGATGCTCTTTACCCTTAGTCTGCAAATAGTACAGAAAAGTGTGTCCTAGCCTGGCCCAGTGGGAATGCATCACACATCAGTTGTAGGAAGAGAGGCCCTGTGCCCCTTAGTCTGGGGGTAAAAGTGGCTGTAGGTGGGTGGTGTGTGGCTGTACCAAAGCTGAAGGTCCCCTGGCTCTAGCTAGAAATATGATCCATGCTGCTTGGAGGAGGCCAGGAAGAAAGGAACATAGCAATCGCCAGCTGCTCAGAGCTGAAGACCATCAAAGCCAGTGTCCTGTCTGCCAGCTGCCAGTACCAGACGCTTCACAGGAAGGTGCAAGAAATTGCCCCTTAAGTAAGAATCTGTTCTCCACAAGAGGTTTCCTCCTAAACCATCAGACAGGTCTCTCTCAGTTAATGCATTAACTAGACTAAGAACTGTCTGACTTGGTCAGACCAATGGTCCATCTAACCCAATATCTGGTCTTCTGACAGTGGCCAATGCCAGGTGCTGCAGAAGGAATGAACAGAACAGGTCACCATAAAGTGAACCCTCTGGTTACCCATTCCTGGCTTCTGGCAAACAGAGGCTAGGGACACCATCCTGGCTAATAGCTCTTGTTGGACCTATCTGCCATGAATTTATCTCCTTTTTTTTTAATCCTCTTATAGTTTTGGCCTTCACAACATCCTCTGGCAAAGAGTTCCACAGGTTGACACTGCGTTGTGTGAAGAAATACTTTTAAACCTAGTGCCTATTAATTTCATTTGGTGACCCTGAGTTCTTGTGTTATGAAAATGAGTAACACTTATTTACTTTCTCCACACCAGTTGTGATTTTATAGACCTCTATCATATCCCCCCTTAGTCATCTCTTTTCCAAGCTGAAAAGTCCCAGTCTTATTAATCTCTCCTCATACAGAAGCTGTTCCAAACCCCTAATCATTTTTGTTCTTTTCTGAACCTTTTCCAATTCCAATATATCTTTTTTGAGATGGGACAACCACATTTGCACGCAGTATTCAAGATGTGGGAATACTGTGGATTTATATAGAGGCAATATGATATTTTCTGTCTTATCTATCCCTTTTTTAATGATTTCCAACATTGTTGGCTTTTTTGACAGCTGCTGCACATTGAGCAAATGTTTTCAGAGAACGATCCACACTGACTCCAAGATCTCTTTCTTGAGTGGTAACAGCTAATTTAGACCCCATCATTGTATATGTAGAGTTGGGATGATGTTTTCCAATGTGCATTACTTTGAATTTCATCTGCCATTCTGTTGCCCAGTCACCCAGTTTTGTGAGATCCCTTTGTAGCTCTTCGCAGTCTGCCTGGGACTTAACTATCTTGAGTAGTTTTGTATCATCTGCAAATTTTGCCACCTCACTGTTTACCCCTTTTTCCAGGTCATTGTTGAATAGGACTGGTCCCACTACAGACCCCTGGGGGACACCACTATTTACCTCTCTCCATTCTGAAAACTGACCATTTATTCCTACCCTTTGTTTCCTATCTTTTAACCAGTTACTGATCCATGAGGGGACCTTCCCTCTTATCCCATGACAGTTTACTATGCTTAAGAGCCTTTGATGAGGGTCCTCGTCAAAGGCTTTCTGAAAATCTCTCAGTACACTTTATTCACTGGAGTCCCCCCTGTCCACATGCTTGTTAACCCCCTCAAAGAATTCTAGTAGGTCGGTGCGGCATGATTTCCCTTTACTAAAACCATTACTAAAAACATGCATCCAATGAAGTGAGCTGTAGCTCACAAAAGCTTATGCTCTAATAAATTTGTTAGTCTCTAAGGTGCCACAAGTCCTCCTTTTCTTAAAACCATGTTGACTCTTCCCCAACAAATTACATTCATCTCTGTGTCTGACAATTCTGTTCTTTACTATAGTTTCAGCGAGTTTGCCTGGTACTGAAGCGAGGCTTACCAGCCTCTGGAGCCCTTTTTAAAAATTGGCATCACATTAGCTATCCTCCAGGCATTTGGTACAGAAACTGATTTAAATGACAGGTTACAAACCACAGTTAGTAGTTCTGCACTTTCACCTTTGAGTTCCTTCAGAAGTCTTGGCGGAATGCCATCTGGTCCTGGTGACTTATGATAAATTAAATAGTAAATTTGTTCCCAAACCTCCTCTAATGACACCTCAATCTGGGACAGTTCCTCAGCTTTGTCACCTAAAGAAAATGGCTCAGGTGTCAATCTACCTCATATCCTCAGCCGTGAAGAACGATGCAAAAAATTCATGTAGCTTCTCTGCTATGGCCGTATCAACCTCGAGTGCTCGTTAGCAGCTCAATCGTCCAGTGGCCCCACTGGTTGTTTAGCAGGCTTCCTGCTTCTGGTGTACTTAAAAATCTTTTTGCTCTTACTTTTTGAGGCTTTGGGCTAGCTGTGCTTTAAATTCTTTTTTGGCCTTCCTAATTATAACTTTGGATAGTCTTGTTAAATGTCCCCTGCCTTTTAATTTTACTAAATTTGTGGCCACATTTCATCCCTTGGGACTGAGTTTACAGCTTAGGTACAAATTGTGAGGAAAGAAATCTTTTTGAATTGGTCATTTTTAATAGAATGGTCCCTTCAAATGGGAGACGGGAAGAAAAAGGAAGCTGGAAGCCAGAAGCGAAGGCTGGTGTTTTGAGCTGGGGCCTACCCTTAGATACCTGCTGGAGAACCAAGAGCATTTGTGTGAAGTACTGAACTCAGCCATCAATGGCAGTGCTGGCTTCGGTATCTCTACTTCAGTCACAGCAGCCCCTATGTGAGTCGTCATTTCAAGGATCACGTGAGCCATGTTGAAAATCAGGCCCCTCTAAGGTATCAAGCAAAACACCCAAGTACACAGGTCACTTGTGAAAACCAGGGCTTGACGTTTCAGCCTCTCTGCAGGGTGCCTTGGTTTCCAGAGTTCTGCAGTCCTTTTACCCAGCGGGCCCAACGGCTGCAGGTAGAAAGAATGCAAATTCCTCACTGAGCTTATTTCAGCCCGGTGAGCAAACTCATGGCCCATGGAACACGAGCACCAAAATAGCTGGCTGTGCTCCGCAGCGAGGGGGAGAGCCTAGAGCCCCCGGCACTGGAACAGTGGCAGTGCTTATAAGGGAGCAGATTTCATTGTCCAAGCTAAACACACCGGCTCAGGAGCTCCTGCCTGGATTTTCTGGCCGCCTTGAACTCTCAGTGGGTTCTGGGGGGCTAGGGCTTAGCCAGTAACCCAGGATTCTTCCCCATTTCATCACTGTAACCTGCACTTCTCTCTCCAGGCACTGCCCTGCTATACCCAAGGGAGGGCTGCGTTGTGCTCACATGCAGGGAGAGTGCAGGAGGGGTGAAGCTGTGGGTGGTGACAGGAGGTAGCCCAGTGCACAGCCCTGACAGAACTCAACACAGGCATAGGGCAGGGAAGAGCAAGCACTGAGGGTGGTCATTTGGCAGTTGAAATTCCTCCTCCCAAGGCTGTCCTGGGGCTGGCTGCTAACAACAGGCAGCAGCGCTCATGGCTTACAGAGAAAGGCTTATGAAAACAGCCACAGATCTGCCCCCCTTGAGTTCAGCTGCTCTAGCCACAGCTGTTCTTCCTCACCCCAACCCACTGCAGTGCTACTTCCCATGTGCAGCCAGTGTCCCTTTTCTCCCCCTCCAAAGCTGCCAAGCTCTCACCTAAAGGCTTGGCTGGCCTCCAGCGACAGAAGAGACCAGCAAGAGTCAGACAAAGTTGATGCTCAACCCCTCCCAGGAGCAAAAGTCAGGGAGGCCAGAAAGCAGTTCTGGATTGAGAGACAGGAGGGACCATACAACAACATAACCTGGCCCACGTCTGTCTGCTGGTCAAGACACCTGCTTGCGAAGGGGAGCTGACGGATTGCTTTGAGTGGAGTCATCGGCGAGCCCTTGGTTTGTATCTTACTCTCATAGAAGAGCCCATCAAGAGCACAGGTTGGAGTCTGAGCCCATGCGCAGGTGGTGTCCCTGGGGCCCGCACTGCAGCAGCATTTCTACAGACTGGGGCTCAGAGAAACTTACTCAAGATAAAACCTGAAAGGGGTTGGAAAGCTTTACTCCCACCCTGACCCAGGCTGGGGCCACAGCACCCCCAGCGGCTGGACTGGCAGCGGCTTAGACAACCCCCTTCGACAGCAAAAACATCTGTTCGGACCAGCCCCATGGAGGGAAAGCTTGCCAGCAGCACAGGGCCGACGCAGCAAGGGGCTCCAGCCTCAGGGCTCCGAGTTCTGCCAGCAGGATAGGCAGGCGGCTGGCAGAAGCCTGGCTCTAAGGCTGCCACCACAGGGCCACCGCTGCTCCTGTCAAGAGTCCTCATTTCACACACTGGCTCTTCTTCCGCCTCTTCTTGTGGGCAGCGAAAGGGCCCCTTCCCTCTCCATCCTGGGATCTCTCTGCTCCACCGTCCACCTCGGCAAGAAGGGAGCTGGAAGCAACAGCCGGAGGAGAGCCCAGAGCAGCAAGAGTTACTGGTGGGACAAAGTCACCTTCCCAACAGAGCAGTGCCCCAACAGACTGGCCGTCCCACCACTAGACATTGTTCCCCAGCCTTGCTTCTATTGACACTGACAACTCCACAAATCTGCCACCCGACTCCTCCTGCCCAGCCTCAGCCCTTGGATTTAGCACAATCTGACCAAGGCTCTTGCTGCTGTTCCCATCTCCCCCTCTCCCCCCCACCAGCTACTTTCTCTCCCAACCCCCAGCTCTGACCTCCATCACCTCCCTCAGCTGGCTCCCCTCCCCTCCAATCTACGCCCTTCCCTAAGGCCCTACAGCTCACTGCCTCCTGCTGTCCCTCCTCCCAGCTAGAGGGTAACCTCGCCTCAGGGTCAATGAGCTCCTTCAAAGCCACTTTTTGCAGGAATCCTGCCCCCTATGGTTCCCCCCCACCCAGCCCAGGTGCTGCAGGACAGCGGGCCTTGTCGGACAGCCTGCACAATGGAAATGCAACATAGTTCCTATTTTTAAGGAAGGGAAAAAAAGTGTGATCCGGGTAACTACAGGCCTGTTAGTTTGACATCTGTAGTATGCAAGGTCTTAGAAAAAATTTTGAAGGAGAAAGTAGTTAAGGACATTGAGGTCAATGGTAATTGGGACAAAATACAACATGGTTTTACAAAAGGTAAATCGTGTCAAACCAACTCAGCAAGATGCAGCATGCCCAGGGCATGGTGCTGCCAGCCTCTCCGCACCACATCCAACAGAGGATTTCTAACCAGAGCCTTTAAGGCAGTGCTAGGCCCTGCAAAAGAACAGAGGGCAAGCCCCAGCCCCTTGCCCCTATAAGGTGGATAGAAAGCTGGCTAGATTGTTGGGCTCAACGGGTAGTGATCAATGGCTCCATGTCTAGTTGGCAGACGGTATCAAGTGGAGTGCCTCAAGGGTTGGTCCTCGGGCCAGTTTTGTTCAATATCTTCATAAATGATCTGGAGGATGGTGTGGATTGCACCCTCAGCAAGTTTGCAGAGGACACTAAACTGGGAGGAGAAGTAGATATGCTGGAGGGTAGGGATAGGATACAGAGGGGCCTAGACAAATTGGGGGATTGGGCCAAAAGAAATCTGATGAGGTTCAACAAGGACAAGTGCAGAGTCCTGCACTTAGGACAGAAGAACCCCATGCACCGCTACAGACTAGGGACCGAATGGCTCGACAGCAGTTCTGCGGAAAAGGACCTAGGGGTTACAGTGGACAAGAAGCTGGATATGAGTCAACAGTGTGCCCTTGTTGCCAAGGCCAATGGCATTTTGGGATGTATAAGTAGGGGCATTGCCAGCAGATTGAGGGACGTGATCGTTCCCCCTCTATTCAACATTGGTGAGGCTTCATCTGGAGTACTGTGTCCAGTTTTGGGCCCCACACTACAAGAAGGATGTGGAAAAATTGGAAAGAGTCCAGCGGAGGGCAACACAAATGATTAGGGGACTGGAACACATGACTTATGAGGAGAGGCTGACAGAACTGGGGATGTTTAGTCTTCAGAAGAGAAGAATGAGGGGGGGAGGGATAGCTGGTTTGAGCATTGGCCTGCTAAACCCAGGGTTGTGAGTTCAATCCTTGAGGGGGCCATTTAGGGATCTGGGGCAAAAATTGGGGATTGGTCCTGCTTTGAGCAGGGGGTTGGACTAGATGACCTCCTGAGGTCCCTTCCAACCCTGATATTCTATGATTCTAGCCGCAGAGCTCTCACCTGGAGGAGACCTGGCTGTTGCATTCCTGCTGCCTCTCCAGCACGGCAACAAAGAAGCCGTTTGTCAGCGTCGCTGTGGGGCAGGCTCGGAGGCAGCACTCCGCACCTGGGAAGGTGGCGAGGCCTCGATGGGGCCAGGAAGGCAGCACGTTTACCAACCTGTGAGCGGGGGCAAGATCACGACAAAGCTCAGTGACCCAGCTAGCCACTGCCCGCTCCGCTGCAGGGCACCAACCCAGAGGCCTAAGAGCCCAGCTGGCCAGCTGCCTGTGACAGTGAGGCGGGGAAACCTGCCTCTTTGGAACCACTGGCTAGAGCCCCCGGGCCTCAGAGCTGCCTCAAACGATGCCCTCAGTCCCCTTCCCCCCCCCCCCCCAACAGGAAACACAGGGAGCAGATACTAACAATGCTGCCTGGCTTGTCCCCCGCCCAGTGGGCAATTCCACTTCCATCTAGCCACGGGCACCCACACACACTGTTTACTGCAGACCCAGCTACAGCCCTAGTGTCGGTACCTGAATGCTGTGCCGTGTTCCTGGAGCACATCCCACACCACATCCTCGTTCTCCTCCTGCTGCACCGAGCAGGTGGAGTAAGCCAGGCACTGGAGGGCAGGGAAGCGCAGGGCATGGCTCAGGGCCTTGCGCTGGAACCCAGCCAGCGCCCGCAGCCGCTCTGAGCTGGGGGCACTCTCCTCAGCTGGCAGCCGGTTCACCATTCCTGGGGGGAGAGACAGTCAGAGAGGCATGGACAAGCTGGGCTCCAATTCAGGCACCCGTATCACCCAGCTGCTGGGCTCCCCTCTGTTCCAGGCTTTGCATCCAAAGGTCTATTCTCCACCAACCCCACTGACTTCAGTGTATCCTGTGGGGAGAATCAGGGCCCCAGGATCCTTCCCATAGGCTGGAATGGGCAGCCCTAGATGGAAGCAGAACTTTAGAGATATACTCAGACAGGTACACCAGATGAGTATAACCACCACCCTGTTTGTACTGCATAGGCCTGGCCTACCCCCACCCCTTACCTGAGCCGCTGCATGAGGGGTCCAGGAGAATGTAGGTCACATTGTTGTACTTGGGGTCACTGGGGTCAATTGTCAGGAAGTCCTGATTGGCCAGTTCACAACAGCTAACCCCAGCCTGCACCAGCATGGTGCTCATGGTGGCCAAGCGGTTGGGGTCCAGGTCAAAGGCGAAGATCTGCCTGAATGTAATGCCCCAAAGAGGAATACAGGAATCATTACCTGGCAGACAGGGCCCTACCTTCATTGCCAGACCCACAACCCCAGGCACGCAGAAATTCTCCGACAACCAAAGCAGTTTTGGCCAAGTACATCCTTAAGTCATTAACCCACTTCCCCCAGGGGTATAGCACCTCCTTCCCACCACTGCAAGAGGAGCCGGAGCACAGCTGGCAGCATGCTGGGGGAGGAGGGGGTTCACCTTGCTCTGCAGTGGGTGGGTACAGGTCACTTGCCAAGAACATCTGGCTATATCTTAATAGTTTCCCTGCCATTGCAGGGGTCTCGGGCACTGCTGCACCTTGGTCCCTCCTATCCTCTCCCTGTGGCACACAACAGTCTAGTCTCTGGTGGGCTGTGATGCTTCGGTCTCATTCTGGCTGTTGGGTTAGTGTGCAGGTGCTGGTGGTCTGAAACGTACAGCAAGCCAGAGTAGATGATCTGATGGTCCCTTCTGGCCTATGGACTCTATATTAACGGCTGCCAATCGGAGTCTTTGGTTGCTTTTAAGTCCCTCCCCAAGCCTCACTCTCCAGCTGGTGCTCTGCCAGCAGTCCCCACAGACGCTGCCCCGTGCTGGACTGATTTCAGACAAGGACAGAGCTAACAAGACAAGCTGACAACAATTCCCAGTTCCCACATATGAGAGCCAAAATGCCCGCTCCCCCAGTGCTTGCCCCTTTCCCTTGTGTAGTCCTGCTTTCCTAGGCTCCTGGAGGACCCAGAGGGCTCTGAGCAGAACTGAGGCCAAAGACAGCGTGCATCCCTCCCTCCCAGGGAATCACAGAATCATAGACTTTAAGGTCAGAAGGGACCATTATGATAGTCTAGTCTGACCTCCTGCATGACGCAGGCCACAGAATCTCATCCACCCACTCCTGTAACAAACTTTTAACCTATGTCTGAGCTACTGAAGTCCTCAAATTGTGGTTTAAAGACTTTGAGGTGTAGAGAATCCTCCAGCAAGTGACCCGTGCCCCATGCTGCAGAGGAGGGCGAAAAAAACCCCGGGCCTCTGCCAATCTGCCCTGGATGAAAATTCCTTCCCGACCCCAAATATGGCTATCAGCTAAACCCTGAGCAAGCGGGCAAGCCTCACCAGCCAGACACCCAGGAAAGAATTCTCTCAGATCCCACCCCATCTAACATCCCATCATGGGCCATTCGGCATATTTACCGCTAATAGTCAAAGATCAATTCATTGCCAAAATTAGGCTATCCCATATCATCCCTTCCATAAATTTATCAAGCTTAGTCTTGAAGCCAGATATGTCTTTTGCCCCCACTGCTTCCCTTGGAAGGCTGTTCCAGAACTTCACTCCTCTGATGGTTAGAAACCTTCGTCTAATTGCAAGTCTAAACTTCCTGATGGCCAGTTTATATCCATTTCTTCTTGTGTCCACATTGGTACAGAGCTTAAATAATTCTTCTCCCTTCGTGGTATTTATCCCTCTGATATATTTAAAGAGAGCAACCATATCTCCCCTCAACCTTCTTTTGGTTAGGCTACACAAGCCAAGCTCTTTGAGTCTTCTTTCATAAGACAGGTTTTCCATTCCTCAGATCATCCTAGTAGTCCTTCTCTGTACCTGTTCCACTCCGAATTAATCTTTCTTAAACATGGGTGACCAGAACGGCACACAGTATTCCAGATGAGGTCTCACCAGTGCCTTGTATAATGGTACCAACACCTCCTTATCTCTACTGGAAATGCCTCGCCTGATGCATCCCAAGACCGCATTTGCTTTTTTCACGGCAATATCACACTGGCGGTTCATAGTCATCCTGCGATCAACCAATACTCAGAGGTCCTTCTCCTACTCTGTTACTTCCAAGTGATGTGTCCCCCGTTTATAACAAAAATTCTTGTTATTAATTCCTAAATGCATGACCTTGCACTTTTCACTATTAAATTTCATCCTATTACTATTACTCCAGTTTACAAAGTCATTCAGATCCTCCTGTAGGATATCCCGGTCCTTCTCTAAATTGGCAATACCTCCCAGCTGTGTCTCATCTGCAAACTTCATTAGCACATTCCCGCTTTTTGTGCCAAGGTCAGTAATAAAAAGATTAAATAAGATTGGTCCCTGAGGAACTCCACTAGTAACTTCCTTCCAGCCTGACAGTTCATTTTTCAGTGTGACCTGTTATAGTCTCCTCTTTAACCAGTTCCTTATCCACCTTTCATTTTCATATTGATCCCCATCTTTTCCAATTTAACTAATAATTCCCCATGTGGCATGGTCTCAAATGCCTTACTGAAACCTAGGTAAATTAGATCCACTGCGTTTCCTTTGTCTAAAAAAATCTGTTACCTTCTCAAAGAAAGATCAGGTTGGTTTGGCACGATCTACCTTTTGTAAAACCATGTTGTGCTTTGTCCCAATTACCATTGACCTCAATGTCCTTAACTACTTTCTCCTTCAAAATTTTTTCCAAGACCTTGCATACTACAGATGTCAAACTAACAGGCCTGTAGTTACCCGGATCACATTTTTTCCCCTTTCTTAAAAATAAGAACTATGATAGCAATTCTCCAGTCATACAGTACAACCCCTGAGTTTACAGATTCATTAAAATTTTTTGCTAATGGGCTTGCAATTATATGTGCCAGTTCCTTTAATATTCTTGGATGAAGATTATCTGGGCCCCCCAATTTTAGTCCCATTAAGCTGTTCAAGTTTGGCTTTTATCTCAGATGTGGTAATATCTGCCTCCATATCCTCCTTCCCATTTGTTGTACTACCATTATCCCTAAATTCCTCATTAAAGACTGAGGCAAAGTATTTGTTTAGATATTGGGCCATGCCTAGATTATCCTTAACCTCCACTCCATCCTCAGTCTTCAGCGGTCCCACTTCTTTCTTTGTTTTCTTATTTATATGGCTATAGAACCTTTTACTATTGCTTTTAATTCCCTTTGCAAGGTCCAACTCTGCATGGCTTTTGGCCTTTCTCACTTTATCCCTACATGTTCTGACCTCAGTAAGGTAGCTTTACTTGCTGATCCCTCCCTTCTGCTTTTTCTTAATCACCTCTCTAGGATGCTTAGAATCACAGAATATTAGGGTTGGAAGGGACCTTAGGAGGTCATCTAGTCCAACCTCCTGCTCAAAGCAGGACCAATCTCCAACTAAATCATTCCAGCCAGGGCTTCATCAAGCCTGACCTTAAAAACCTCTAAGAAAGGAGATTCCACCACCTCCCTAGGAACCCATTCCAGTGCTTCACCACCCTCCTAGTGAAAAAGTTTTTCCTGATATCTAACCTAAACCTCCCCCACTGCAACTCGAGACCATTACTCCTTGTTCTGTCATCTGCTACCACTGAGAACAGTCTAGATCCATCCTCTTTGGAACCCCCTTTCAGGTAGTTGAAAGCAGCTATCAAATCCCCCCTCATTCTTCTGTTCCACGGACTAAACAATCCTAGTTCCCTCAGCCTCTCCTCATAAGACATGTGTTGCAGTCCCCTAATCATTTTTTTTGCCCTCCACTGGACTTGTTCCAATTTTTCCACATCCTTCTTGTAGCGTGGGGCCCAAAACTAGACACAGTACTCCAGATGAGGCCTCACCAATGTCGAATAGAGGGGAACAAACACATCCCTCAATCTGCGGGCAATGCCCCTACTTATACAGCCCAAAACGCCAAAATCCTTGCTCATCCAGCTTGGTCTACAACTCCTGCCTATGAATTTTTCCCCTTTCTTGGGATGCAGGCTTCTGATAGTTTCTGCAGCTTTTACTTTGAAGTAATTCCAGGCCTCCTCCGCCTTTAGATCCACAAGTTCTTCAGTCCAATCCACTTCCCTAACTAATTTCCTTAAATTTTTTTAAGTTAGCTCTTTTGAAATCAAAAACCCTAGTCACAGATCTATTTTTGTTTATCCTTCCATTTAGTTTGAACTGAATTAGCTCATGATCGCTTGAACTAAGGTTGTCCCCTACAACCATTTCTTCTATGAGGTCCTCACTATTCACCAAAACCAAATCTAAAATGGCATCCCCTCTTGTTGGTTCAGCGACTACTTGGTGAAGGAATCCATCAGCTACCGCATCCAGGAAAATCTGAGCCCTATTATTATTACTAGCATTTGTCCTCCAGTCTATATCTGGGAAATTAAAGTCTCCCATGATCACACAATTCCCATTAGTATTTACTTTATTAAAAACATTAAAGAGATTCTCTATCCATATCGGATCCCGGTGGTCTACAGCACATCCCAAGCACTATCCCAGGGCAGGCTCTAGTAGCTTTCTTCCCCAATGTGATTTTTGCCCAGAAAGACTGTCTTATCCATTCCATCACTTCTTATTTATTTACAGTCTACCTCCTCATTGATAGAGGATGCTACTCCACCACCTTTGCCTTTATTTCTGTCTTTCCTAAACATCACATACCTTTCAATACCGGTACTCCAGTCATGACTACTACTCCACCATGTTTCTGTTATCCCTAGAATATCTGGTTTCACTTCCTGCACCAGTAACTCTAGTTCCTCCATTTTGTTACCTAGGCTCCTTGCACTGGTGTACAACCATCTTAATTTTTGCTGTTTGGCCTCGTTCACAGTCTTTACCCGCGTAGGCACAGACATTCTACAGCCAATATTACCTATTAGACTGCTATGTACACTGCCCTTCCTCCTTATGTCCATTCTCCTACCCACGGCTGTATGCTTTCTTACTTCGTTTTCTTCCCTCTCAACGTTAAAATCTGGCATGGAGATTACCTGGACATCTCCCAACCATTTCCCCCAGATTCCTAGTTTAAAGCTCTCTTGATCAGTTGTACCATCCTCCATCCTAGAAGTCTATTTCCCTCCTTACTCGGGTGAAGTCCATCCCGAAAGAACAGTCTTCTGTCCATGAATGCTTTCCAGTGGCCATACATCCCAAAGCCCTCCTTACAGCACCACTGCCTGAGCCATCTGTTGATCATCATAATCTTATCACACCTTTGTTGCCCTTCTCTAGGAACAGGCAGAATCCTACTGAAGATCACCTGAGCCTCGATTTCCTTAAGCATCTTCCCCAGCCTGGCAGTCTCCCTTGATACGTTCCAGCGAGAATCTAGCCATATCATTTGTTCCCACATGAAGGACCATCAGTGGATTCTTTCCTGCTCCCATTAGGATCCTCTTCAGCCTCAGGTCCACATCCCGTATCTTAGCACCCGGCAGACAGCACACCCTTCTGTTCTCTGGATCAGCTCTTGTTACAGGCTTGTCTATTCTTCTCAGTAAGGAGTCCCCAATCACGTAGACCTGCCTTTTCCTGGTGATGGTGCGATTCTCCAGTCTACCCCCTGTTCCCTCTGGCTGCAAGTCCTCTTGATTCCTATTGTCCCTTGCAATCCTCTGCAACCCATCCCATATCCTCCTGGGGCTCATCTTTGGTGTTATCTCCATTGACTCTTGCCCTCTTCCAATAGGACTAGCTGGTCTTCTCTTTTTCCTTGCTCTCTCACCTTCAGTGACCACCTGCAGTGCCCCTTCTTCATTTTCCAACTCCGCAAACCTGTTCCTGAGCTCTGTTTCTCCTTCACTGGCCCATCTTTTCCTCTGCCTGGTTCTTAGTCACATGCTTCTAACTGTCCACTTTCCTCACCCAGCAGTCTCCCCTCAGAGTTCTTTGGTCCTGCTTCCATCTGCAGGTCTGAGCTTTTCCCTTCAGCCTCCTCATGTCTTTGCTCCATCATCCACTGGAACCCCCTTCTAAACTCGACCAGAGTTTCCACCTGCATCTCCAATCCTCGGATCTTCTCTTCCATCAGCTCTATCAGGTGGCACTTCATGCAGACAAAACTCTTTTCAGGTACCCCCTCCAGGATCATGTACATGCCACAGCTTCTACATCCAGTCCTCTTCATTGTGTCTTTCACTACCACTGCTGCCTCTGTGTCTGTCATAGCCTTCTCACCTAAGTCCTGTTAGTCTGGGAAACGAACACCACCACCCACAGCATAAACAACCCCCATCAAGCACCACAACACTGCCAGAACACCACACTCTCCCTTCACTAGCCTGTCTGTTCCTCTGCCTGGCTCTTAGTCTTCCCCACAAACTCCCCCAACAGAATTCCCACTCAAACTCCCCTGTTTACAGCTCTGTTTGCTGGCTCCTGTACCGCTGCAGCTGTCTGTTCCTCATCAGAACGGCTGCTAGGCCAGGGCTTCAGTGCCCAGCACTGGGAAAACTGCTTATCACAACAGCAGGCAGCCCTCACCCACACAGCTCTGTCCCGCAGCTCACACTCACCCCTTGTTCTTCATGATGGCAGCCATGTGGCTGGTCTTGTTCCCGGGGGCAGCACAGGCATCGATTACATGGGCCTCTGAGGGGGGACTCAGAAGGAAGGCAGGAAGGCAGCTGGCCTGGAAGAGAGACCACCAGTCACAGCTCTGCACCTGCAGTACCTACCTCCCCAATATACACATTTACCCAATCTCTTCAGAGAACTCCCTTAAGTCATTCCACAGCCATAGAATCCACCCCCGCCTGGGGAATCAAAACTTCCATAAAAATACAACCGTCACCCTTCTAGTTATGGAGATAGCTTTCCAACACAGAGTAACCAATGCAGTGACAGCTGCCTCAGTCTGCAGCAAGCCGGAGACTGACACAAATTGCTCTCATTTGTCTTGATGGGGTATTGACATTTAACTAGCATCATGAGGTTTCAGAGTTGATAGGCTAACTATGTCATTGCTCTTTAGCAGAAACACCCAGCTTGAGTCCTTACCCCGCAACCCCAAACTGCCTCCTGCATCTCTCAGTTTGCCCCAGGCAATTTCTACAGTGCAGTTAGGAGCTGTCAGTACAAAAATCTCCAGCATATTGAGAACTATGGGAACTGCATGATCCTTCAGGGTCGTATCTGGGCCATTCTGCCCCATTAAAGGTCACCACTTCTTAGACCTATCTTAAGTTGCTGCACCAGAAAGCCACAGAATTTAGCTTTAGTTTGCTACAAAGTACGTGCGGGTTGTGGCCTAAAAACAACACCCATCCTTCCTGTATAGCCTTGTGACACTCATCACCATACCTCACTCCATTCTACAGCAGAACCACCCCTTGGCACTTCTCCCCTTAGCCTGAGTTTTCCATCCTCACCACAGTGTCACCTGAGCCCCACACCTTGTCCTGCAGTATGATATGCCCTGCGACGTACAGCCGGTTCTCATGGAAGTCTGTCTGTGGCGGGAAGACAAGCAGCTCCGGCAGGTGGGGATCCAGGAGGAATTGCTTCCCTGAGAGGGAGCTCAGCTCCTCCATTCTACCCAGAGACAGCAAGGAGCGGGGATGGAGAAGACTGATTTAGTGAAGCACACATCCTGATTTCCCCAAGCTCAAAAGTCCTTCAGAGGCCAGCTACAGATTTCCCGCTTTCTCATTAGCCCACTAAAGCCCATACCCCAACCCCATCTCAAGACCAGCTAAGTAGCTGACCAGAATCCAGGGCAGCGCATCACTCTAGAAGCTCCAACCCATCCATTGCCAATATTGAAGATAGTGTCCCTACCCCTCTCATTCTCTTCCACACACAAGGCTCTACTACTCCCCTTCACAAAGAGGAGGGCTTATGGCTTCCTGCAGTGCCAACCCTTGATTGTCTGGAAGGTCACTACAGTAGGTGCAAGGCCTCCCCCATCTTGGGCTATCAGCTTGGCAGGTCAGTGAAGACCAGAGCGCACAGGGTCATGGGACAGGCTAGGATGGCTTTACCTGACTGCCCTGCCCAAGTAGGAGTAGCCCTGGCGTTTGAAGTAGTCAACCACATCATCCTTGCAAGTTTTCAGGGTGTTCACTCGGACATACCGTGGCACTTGAGGGGCTGGGGAACCAAAACAAACAGGTTACACACAGACACACACAATCCCCTTTCCCAAATCACCTGAGATACAAGAATTCTCCAGCTTGTTCCGAGTATCAGACAGAGATGGAAGGGACAGATCAGGTCATGTCTAGCCCAGTCTGAAGGTCCATTTACTAAGTTACAGGTTAACCAGGAGCCCAACTCAAACAGACCCAATGCCCAGAAGAATGAACCTGGAAACCACTGCCCCATACATGACCCTTATCTCTAGTGAAATGATGGCACAAATACAGAGAATAGCCTTGAAGAAACCAGGAACTACAGTACACCCTCCCACTGGAGAAACAGTCACAACCTACCATCCGGGCAGAGGTGGGCACAGGAATCCTGCTGAGTCTCCCGCTACAATGGGATTCCCAGTCTAGAAGCCCACCTGCTGGGGAAAGCCCCCACACTCACCTTGGATCATCCCATCTGTGGGCGCCAGCAGATCCTCGTTGCAGCTCACCTTCCTGCGCACCTTGAGACGGGCCAGTTCTGCCTGCAGTCGGGCCCTGTGCTTCAGCACCAGCACCTTCCAGCGGCCCCCGCACTTCAGACCCTTGCCAAAGAGCAGGTCATACACCAGCACCTGCGGCAAGAGAGGGGGTCAGGCCCAGCCCAGTGCCACCAGCCTAGGGCATCCCCCTGAGATAGCCTGGGCAAGGCCAGGTCTTACCTTGGCCAAGTGGGGAGGCAGCTTCTTCTCAGCCTTCAGCAGGGCAGCCCCGGCCATGATGGAGTCCAGCACCAGCGAGTAGCGCAGGGTCTCGGACACCAGGGCATAGAGCTGCTTCACGTTCTGGGGGGAACAGACCCGGTGAGCCCAGGGGCCCAGCCCCCAACTCCTGCCCCCCACCCTGGGGGCCCAGCCCCCCTATAACCCCAACTCCTGCCCCCCACCCTGGGGGCCCAGCCCCCCTATAACCCCAACTCCTGCCCCCCACCCTGGGGGCCCAGCCCCCCTATAACCCCAACTCCTGCCCCCCACCCTGGGGGCCCAGCCCCCCTATAACCCCAACTCCTGCCCCCCACCCTGGGGGCCCAGCCCCCCTATAACCCCAACTCCTGCCCCCCACCCTGGGGGCCCAGCCCCCCTATAACCCCAACTCCTGCCCCCCACCCTGGGGGCCCAGCCCCCCTATAACCCCAACTCCTGCCCCCCACCCTGGGGGCCCAGCCCCCCTATAACCCCAACTCTTGCCCCTGGCATGGTCAGTCTGGGAGCCCAGCCCCCCAGCCCAGCTCTGCCCCCCAGTAACCCCAACTCCTGCCCCCCACCCTGGGGGCCCATCCCCCCCAGTAACCCCAACTCCTGCCCCCTTCCCGGCTCCGCTGACACCCCACGCCCCAGGCCGGAGCGGGGCGGCGCGGGGGGCTGGGCCCGGCCCCGGTACCTGGAAGCGGCTCTTGTACACCAGAGTCTTGAGGGCGCCCTCCCGGCGCTGCAGCCCCGCCAGGACAGAGGCGGCCGCGCTGTAGAGCGCCATGGCCCGGCCCGGCCCCCGTACTCAGCTGCGCGACCCGAGCCGCCTCAGCCACGCGCCACAGCCGGCGGGCCCGACTTCCGGCAGCGCAGCTCCACGATGCCCCGCCCCCTCCTGTGGCCCCACCCCGAGAACCCGCGCGACAGGAGCGCGATCAGCGAGGAGGTGCGCTCGAGCCCCGGGCATTGTGGGTAACAGCGGGGCTGGGCGGGTCTGGCTGAGGCCGGGCCCGTGATTCCATCTTAGGGTGGCCAACGTTCTAATTGCCCCGCCCCTTCCCTAGGCCCCGCCCACACTCACTCCAGCCCCCCCGCCCCCGTTGCTCGCTCTCCCACCCTCACTCGCTTCCAGTGGGGTGGGGCTGGGGAAGGGGGGTTGGAGTGCGGGAGGGGCCGCAGGCGGGAGTTTGGGTGTGGGAG
Organism: Lepidochelys olivacea; assembly: GCF_965140295.1. Classification (NCBI taxonomy): domain Eukaryota; kingdom Metazoa; phylum Chordata; order Testudines; family Cheloniidae; genus Lepidochelys; species Lepidochelys olivacea. The sequence goes on from NC_140427.1 coordinate 22,194,798, forward strand.
GGGGCTCAGGGCTGGGGTGCAGGGTCTGGGATGGAGTTTGGGTGGGGGCTCTGGGGTGGGGCTGGGGATGAGGAGGTTGGAGTGTGGGGGGGGTCTCAGGGCTGGGGTGCGGGGTCTGGGATGGAGTTTGGGTGGGGGCTCTGGGGTGGGGCTGGGGATAAGGGGGTTGGAGTGTGTGGGGGGTCTCAGGGCTGGGGTGCGGGGTCTGGGATGGAGTTTGGGTGGGGGCTCTGGGGTGGTGCTGGGGATGAGGAGGTTGGAGTGTGGGGGGGGTCTCAGGGCTGGGGTGCGGGGTCTGGGATGGAGTTTGGGTGGGGGCTCTGGGGTGGGGCTGGGGATGAGGGGGTTGGAGTGCGGGAGGGGCCGCAGGCGGGAGTTTGGGTGTGGGAGGGGGCTCAGGGCTGGGGTGCGGGTTCTGGGATGGAGTTTGGGTGGGGGCTCTGGGGTGGGGCTGGGGATGAGGAGGTTGGAGTGTGGGGGGGGTCTCAGGGCTGGGGTGCGGGGTCTGGGATGGAGTTTGGGTGGGGGCTCTGGGGTGGGGCTGGGGATAAGGGGGTTGGAGTGTGTGGGGGGTCTCAGGGCTGGGGTGCGGGGTCTGGGATGGAGTTTGGGTGGGGGCTCTGGGGTGGTGCTGGGGATGAGGAGGTTGGAGTGTGGGAGGGGGCTCAGGGCTGGGGTGCGGGGTCTGGGATGGAGTTTGGGTGGGGGCTCTGGGGTGGGGCTGGGGATGAGGAGGTTGGAGTGTGGGGGGGGTCTCAGGGCTGGGGTGCGGGGTCTGGGATGGAGTTTGGGTGGGGGCTCTGGGGTGGGGCTGGGGATGAGGAGGTTGGAGTGTGGGGGGGGTCTCAGGGCTGGGGTGCGGGGGCTGGGATGGAGTTTGGGTGGGGGTTCTGGGGTGGGGCTGGGGATGAGGGGGTTGGAGTGCGGGAGGGGCCGCGGGCGGGAGTTTGGGTGTGGGAGGGGGCTCAGGGCTGGGGTGCGGGGTCTGGGATGGAGTTTGGGTGGGGGCTCTGGGGTGGGGCTGGGGATGAGGAGGTTGGAGTGTGGGGGGGGTCTCAGGGCTGGGGTGCGGGGTCTGGGATGGAGTTTGGGTGGGGGCTCTGGGGTGGGGCTGGGGATGAGGGGGTTGGAGTGCGGGAGGGGCCGCGGGCGGGAGTTTGGGTGTGGGAGGGGGCTCAGGGCTGGGGTGCGGGGTCTGGGATGGAGTTTGGGTGGGGGCTCTGGGGTGGGGCTGGGGATGAGGAGGTTGGAGTGTGGGGGGGGTCTCAGGGCTGGGGTGCGGGGTCTGGGATGGAGTTTGGGTGGGGGCTCTGGGGTGGGGCTGGGGATGAGGGGGTTGGAGTGCGGGAGGGGCCGCAGGCGGGAGTTTGGGTGTGGGAGGGGGCTCAGGGCTGGGGTGCGGGTTCTGGGATGGAGTTTGGGTGGGGGCTCTGGGGTGGGGCTGGGATTAAGGGGGTTGGAGTGGGGGGGGGGTCTCAGGGCTAGGGCAGGGGGTTGGAGTGCAGGAGCGGGTGCGGGCTCCAGGAGGGAGTTTGGGTGTGGGAAGGGGCTCAGGTCTGGGGTAGGGGGTTGGCGTACGGGCTCCAGGAGAGGGCAGGGGTGGGGAGTTGGGGTGCAGGAAGGGTACGGGGTGCAGGCTCTGGGAGGGAGTTTGGGTGTGGGAGGGGGTTCTGACCTGTGGCGAGGGATTCGGGGTGCGGGCTCCAGCCAGGCAGCACTTGCCTCAGGCAGCTCCCCGTTGGCATTGCAGCAGCACGAAGGCAGGTGCCCTGCTCTGGCTCTTCACAGCTCCCCGGAAGCGGCTGGCACAATTCACCTTCTTCCCAAGGCCAACACACACAGCGAGACCTGCCAGGGACGCAGGGTCACCCCTCTGTACCAACAAGCCATGGCGGGGGAGGAAGTAGGTATGAAGGTTCCTTTTTTATATAAAAATCAAGGTTCATATCTGCCCTTAGAGCTTCCAAAGAATTTCGACTCCAGTGCTGCACGTGAGAATCTTAGCCCTAGACCAGCAGCAATCATGCCTCACCCTGTCTTCCAGCCCCAGATATCGCTCCATCCTTGCTCTCTCTCCTCCAGCAGCATCCAGAACTCTTTCAGCCAGCAATCTTCACTGCTCTGTAAATCTGGTCAGCCACAATGGGGCAGAGGATTCTTGTGGGTAACAATGGGCACTCTGCACTGGGACCTGGCCCAGTGCATTGTGTGTAACAGCAGAGTGCCTCTGCAAATGCTCATGGCGTCAACTATGCCACAAATAGCGGAGTCATAGTCATAGGGGGAGGGATCGCTCAGTGGTTTGAGCATTGGCCTGCTAACCCCAGGGTTGTGAGTTCAATCCTTGAGGAGGCTATTTAGGGATCTGGGGCAAAAATTGGGGATTGGCCCTGCTTTGAGCAGGGGGTTGGACTAGATGACCTCCTGAGGTCCCTTCCAACCCTGATCTTCTATGATAATGAAGCAGGCTGTGCCCTGTGTCACTCACCAGTACTGCACCATTAGCTCCTCTTTAGGAAACAGGCCAGAGTCCACCTGCTAGGTGAGCTGGTTAGATAAGTCTGGCAGCTACTTGATTATTGAAGAGACAAACCATTAATATTGTTCCGTACTCTCCTCCAGCCCCTCCCCCTTCATGGTCTTTGTTGATTCTTTGTCCATGTGGATCCCACTTGTCATGCACATGAGATTGAAACCCTTGTACCACCAGGGTCTGGTGGGGCCATACTGAAAAGAGCCAAATCAACACCACGGTGTGTAGCAGAGGCCTTACTGTGGGGTCTGTTCCCTGGAGAGACCCTTTTACCCAATGGCCATTATCTCATGAAATTTGCAGCATGTATGAAGCCAGTAGCTCATGTTTCAATTAGTTCATTCCCATCGCTACCCCTCACAAGTTAGACTAATGCACAAGTTAGAAATAACCCCCAGGGATGGGGGAATCTCCAGATCTCACTGAGTGATGAGAAGGGGGATCATTCTGTGGAGAGGACCCCAGGGCAGAAGAAGAACAGAACTTCAGTCAAGGAGAGGAGAGGAACATGGCCTTGGGGAGCTGGAAAAACCTCGGTCTCATGACCTGCTCCTATCTCAGCCCATCCAAATCTAGCAAGCTTACAGCAAGGAGCGTATTCGCGCTCAGCCTTGTGCTCTCAGCTATTCCCCACACTAGTCCCTACGCAGAGAGGAGCTGGCCACAAAGCTGCTGAGATCCAGATGATGTGCCCCATCCCCTCTGGCCTAGGCTGGGCCTGAGCTCTGGGCCTGAGCTTTTCCAGAACCCAGCTTCTGTCTATCAACTAGTGAGTCTCCCCTGAACGAAGAGTCATTACAATGATTCTCTCCTGTCCACCCTCCCCTTCCTCATCCTGAGGATCTGGCTGTCTCCCAGAAGATCCCAGGAAGTGGAGGTGTCATAAATATAAAGGAAGGGAAACCACCTTTCTGTATACAGTGCGGTAAAATCCCTCCTGGCCAGAGGCAAAACCCTTTCACCTGTAAAGGGTTAAGAAGCTACGGTAACCTCACTGGCACCTGACTCAAAATGACCAATGAGGGGACAAGATACTTTCAAATCTGGAGGGGGGGGAACAAAGGGTTGTCTGTGTGTGTGATGCTTTTGCCGGGAACAGATCAGGAATGTAAGCCTTACAACTCCTGTAAAGTTAGTAAGTAATCTTGCTAGAAAATGCGTTAGATTTTCTTTTGTTTAATGGCTTGTAAAATAAGCTGTGCTGGAGGGAATGTATATTCCTGTTTTTGTCTCTTTTTGTAACTTAAGGTTTTGCCTAGAGGGATTCTCTATGTTTTGAATCTGATTACCCTGTAAAGTATTTACCATCCTGATTTTACGGAGGTGATTCTTTTACCTTTTCTTTAAATAAAATTTTTCTTTTAAGAACCTGATTGATTTTTCATTGTTCTTAAGATCCAAGGGTTTGGGTCTGTGCTCACCTGTACCAACTGAGAATATTATTCTCAAGCCTTCCCCAGGAGAGGGGGTGTAAGGCTTGGGGGAACACGTCTCCAAGTGGGCTCTTTCCCTGTTCTTTGTTTAAAACACTTGGTGGTGGCAGCATACTGTTCAAGGACAAGGCAAAGTTTGTACCTTGGGGAAGTTTTTAACCTAAGCTGATAAGAATAAGCTTAGGGGGTCTTTCATGCAGGTTCCCACATCTATACCCTAGAGTTCAGAGTGGGGAAGGAACCTTGACAGGAGGTCAATCAAAATCATGTCTCTGGAACATGAAACAGAAGTTTCCTCTTGATTATCAAGAGGCAGAGTAAGATCTGCTCCAGTTGCTGGGTCCAAGATGGCAACCTGGAATGGAGGAAAATTGTGGATAAGGAATTGTGTATATTGTGTATAAGGAATATTGTGTATAAGGAATGTGTGGGCCCCTTACTGAATGAGGGAGGCAACCTAGTGACAGAGGATGTGGAAAAAGCTAATGTACTCAATGCTTTTTTTTGCCTCTGTTTTCACTAACAAGGTCAGCTCCCAGACTGCTGCGCTGGGCATCACAAAATGGGGAAGAGATGGCCAGCCCTCTGTGGAGATAGAGGTGGTTAGGGACTATTTAGAAAAGCTGGACGTGCACAAGTCCATGGGGCCGGACGAGTTGCATCCGAGAGTGCTGAAGGAATTGGCGGCTGTGATTGCAGAGCCATTGGCCATTATCTTTGAAAACTCGTGGCAAACCGGGGAAGTCCCGGATGACTGGAAAAAGGCTAATGTAGTGCCAATCTTTAAAAAAGGGAAGAAGGAGGATCCTGGGAACTACAGGCCAGTCAGCCTCACCTCAGTCCCTGGAAAAATCATGGAGCAGGTCCTCAAAGAATCAATCCTGAAGCACTTGCATGAAAGGAAAGTGATCAGGAACAGCCAGCATGGATTCACCAAGGGAAGGTCATGCCTGACTAATCTAATCGCCTTTTATGATGAGATTACTGGTTCTGTGGATGAAGGGAAAGCAGTGGATGTATTGTTTCTTGACTTTAGCAAAGCTTTTGACACGGTCTCCCATAGTATTCTTGTCAGCAAGTTAAGGAAGTATGGGCTGGATGAATGCACTACAAGGTGGGTAGAAAGCTGGCTAGATTGTCAGGCTCAACGGGTAGTGATCAATGGCTCCATGTCTAGTTGGCAGCCGGTATCAAGTGGAGTGCCCCAAGGGTCAGTCCTGGGGCCGGTTTTGTTCAATATCTTCATAAATGATCTGGAGGATGGTGTGGATTGCACTCTCAGCAAATTTGCGGATGATACTAAACTGGGAGGAGTGGTAGATACGCTGGAGGGCAGGGATAGGATACAGAAGGACCTAGACAAATTGGAGGATTGGGCCAAAAGAAATCTGATGAGGTTCAATAAGGATAAGTGCAGGGTCCTGCACTTAGGACGGAAGAACCCAATGCACAGCTACAGACTAGAGACCGAATGGCTAGGCAGCAGTTCTGCGGAAAAGGACCTAGGGGTGACAGTGGATGAGAAGCTGGATATGAGTCAGCAGTGTGCCCTTGTTGCCAAGAAGGCCAATGGCATTTTGGGATGTATAAGTAGGGGCATAGCGAGCAGATCGAGGGACGTGATCGTTCCCCTCTATTCGACATTGGTGAGGCCTCATCTGGAGTACTGTGTCCAGTTTTGGGCCCCACACTTCAAGAAGGATGTGGATAATTTGGAGAGAGTCCAGCGAAGGGCAACAAAAATGATTAGGGGACTGGAACACATGACTTATGAGGAGAGGCTGAGGGAGCTGGGATTGTTTAGCCTGCAGAAGAGAAGAATGAGGGGGGATTTGATAGCTGCTTTCAACTACCTGAAAGGGGGTTCCAAAGAGGATGGCTCTAGACTGTTCTCAATGGTAGCAGATGACAGAACGAGGAGTAATGGTCTCAAGTTGCAGTGGGGGAGGTTTAGATTGGATATTAGGAAAAACTTTTTCACTAAGAGGGTGGTGAAACACTGGAATGCGTTACCTAGGGAGGTGGTAGAATCTCCTTCGTTAGAGGTTTTTAAGGTCAGGCTTGACAAAGCCCTGGCTGGGATGATTTAACTGGGAATTGGTCCTGCTTCGAGCAGGGGGTTGGACTAGATGACCTTCTGGGGTCCCTTCCAACCCTGATATTCTATGATTCTATGAATATTTCACACTGAAATTCCACTACCAAGAGTGGCATCGTGAAGGGAAATCTTTAGGCTCCTACTTTACAATCAGGCAAACATCTTGTATGTAATAATGTGGGGCAGATAACATGGCCTATCCTTGCTGGAACTGGATACAGGCAAACTCTTCCCAATAGCCAAGCACAGAAAAAAGGCTCTGCACTTTTGCTAAAGATAAAATGCCAGCGTCCTGGAATGCGATCAGCCCCAAGTACAGCAACTCAGTGGGAATCTGCATGAGCCCTACGCCACATGGCATGCTCTGCAATAGAAGATGCAATATCAGCTCCCCGCAGTGCGTACTTCCAGGGAATTTAATGGGAAGCCCCCTCCCTATGGGCCTTGTCCACACTACAGCTTCTAACTGAGTTTGTAACCAATTAGTGATATAGTAGATTCTAAAGCTGGACCAGGTGCATACACAATGTGGTGAAATACTCCATTTTTGTGGCCGATAGAACACCCTCACAGGCATGTGGGGCCCAATCCTTAAATGCTGTGCATCTGTACTGACACCCTAAGGGACATTGTACTCACTGCTGTGTGCCAGAGAAAGGTCTTTCTGATTTGCAAAAGAACACAGAGGTTCTCCCCTTTCTGTGCCATAGTCTCATCAAAGCCACAAGCAGCAGGTGTCATGATGTTGGGGACACTGGGCATGGCCACTAGGTAACTCGAGGGGATGGAAGACCATGAGTGTCGATGAAGCCCCCTCGCACTAGGCCCAAGTGTCCTTGCCCCCCCCCCCCCGCCTGGAGGCACTCGCAGCAGTTATGTGTACTAGGCCCAAGTGTCCTTGGCCCCCCCCGCCTGGAGAAACTCACAGCAGTTATGCTGAGGATCTGCAACAAGATGTTGCAAAGTCAGACTGCCTGAAACTAAACAAGGCCAAACAGGGCAGATATGAAAGAACAATGCTGAATAAAGCAGCTTTATGTATGGTTTAACAGATGGTACAGAGAACAAGGGAACTAGCTGGGAACTGGATTGGCTGGCTATATGGATACTTAGGACAGCTTGCTATTGGATAAGTATGCTGAAGAAAGGATGTATAAAAGCCTGTGTAACTTCCTGCTCTGTGTGCAGGATTTGAGATTCTATTCTCCCTGTACCTTGTTGCAGCTGCAAATAAACTTTTCTGCTTCTCCACCCCGTTGTGATTATTGGGTGACGCATACCGGGCAACGAACCTTGCTGTTGTTCGCCTCTGGCACTGGGTGCCGGCAACAATGAGAGAGAGTCACTTTCATCTCTTTGTATCACTGTCTCCGTGTCCATGCCTCTAAGTAGAGGCAGGGCAGACCTCTATCAATAAAACAGCACCTCACCCTTTGGCCTTTCTGTGGCAGCAAATATTACATCAGATATCTGGCTGGTGTGATCATTCTCCCTGAATGTTTGGGCATCTTTGCCTGTGTCTAGACTTGACCCTCTGTTGGCTCTTCCCTCACATTTTGTGTAAACAAGGGCACTTTCATCCCTGCTTAAAAGCTGTGGGGTCATTAAAACCTTGACATATTCCAGACATGCAAACTTCCCTGCAATGGACAGGTTCCTTACTGGTGTAATTATGAGATAGCTTTAACATGAGGCTGCCTGAGGCCTTGGCAGGGCTGTTCAAGAGAATCCCACTCCTTCTTGACACTAGGAACACCTGGACCACAATGTCTCAGTACTTTTAAGATGCTGTATTGCGTAAGAGAGAGCTAGAACATGCTCTCCAGGGCATTCTCTTATCTCTTTCTTGCCACATGCAGTAATAGCCCGAGATGGTGGTGAGGATCGTTCACCTTGATCTCCAGCCGCTCCTGTCATGGGGTTTTCTACTCACTGCTGGAACGCCTCCTTCTGACTGCATCTGGGGATTAGCTCTGCCAGGCCAATGCCCCTTCCTTTGGTAGCACTCATCACTCTCTCAGGACTTGGCTACTGTCACTTCGTGGCTTGGCCCTCCAGCTAGGTCACTGTAGCTCCCCCTTCCAGAGGATCATGTGCATCAAAGTCTCTCCAGACCCACTGTTCCAGGCACTCTTTTTTCCACTGCTCCTTTAACGGTCCCACTTCTCCAGTGTCTGGGAGGGGAACCTAGGGCCTCCCTCTATACTTTTTTCCAGCCCAGAGCAATCAAGGTCTGCCCAGTCCTCTCCCTTACTGCTGTATCCCTGGGCTATTTCCTACCTTGCCTTCTCTTACCCTAACAGTGACTGCAGTTTCTCTCTCAGCAGCCTCCTTCTACAGTCAGCTGCTGGGCTTTACACAGACTCCTCCTGTTCCTGTCCACCTGAGCTTCCTCTTTAATTAGTCCTCCTTGCTCCCTGGGTCCTCCTCCAGATGCAGCTGGTCTGACCTGGTCCCCTTAACTCGCTAAGGCCTTGTATGGCGTGGGCACCACATCACAGCTCCACACAGAGGTTCTGGAGCTGAGCGTTGTTTCTCTGAGCTGCCAAGCTTTATGAAACCCAAATCTGTCTGAATTCTGATGGACAGCATATGGAGACACATTACACAGACTGCTAAAGAGGGGTTTGCTCTAGCCAGTTGTGCCAGGGAAATTTCCTGTTCGTAAAGTTCAGTATCCTCATTGGGTGGATCCAATGTTTTATCTAGTGGGAAAGAGCATGTACTGACAGGTCCTTCAGGCAGAGTTGTTGCTCAACAGTAAAAAGGCTCCATCAAAGGCTCCATCTTGTATTGTCTGTTTTACTACAAGTGAGTGGGGTAAACACCAGTTAAGTCTTTTCCCCACAGGGATAACACACTACTCTAGGGTTCTGATTTGAGGACAAGCCAGACCTAACATAAGCATTGCATTCCTTTTCAGGCAACAAGGCAGGAACTTCTCTATGTTTCCTCTGATTCTGTTGAATTGTGAAGGCTTTTGAATATTGGTCAAGTTGGTCCCAAGTTGCTGTCAGTAGCCATGGCAGATTTGTCATTCAATATCATGGATATAATCTTAATATCCGTTAAGTCCTGCTTTCTACACTGCTGGATTTTCTGCCTCTGAGTTGAGGTGGGTGTCTCCACTCAGGTCTGAAGTTTCTCTGGTTGGCAGCCTGAGTCCAAATTGCTGGGATTCTTGATTAGGAGCATAAAGATGAGAGCTAAAAGATCTTATTGAAAAGTTGGAGTTTTTGATCTGTCCAGTTTATGAATTGAATGAGATTCCCCATCTGAGCAGCTCTGAGGTGGGTGGACCTAACAAGGTCTTACTTGACAGTTAATTTAGAGCAGTATTTCTCAACGGGTGGGTCCCATCCCCCAGGAAGAGTCACAAAAGGCAATCAGGAGGGTCATGAGGCATTGAAAACTGTGTTACAATCTAAAGCAAAGAAAATCTCACTCCCCCTCTCCCTGCACATACTTACCCTTCAAGATCAAATATTCCTGGTCCACCACTCCAGACACACACACACAAATCAATTCTGTTGCCTTATGACTGCTATCATGGATATCGTTTTACACTTAATTTTACAGTAAAAGTTGTTGGGGGAGAGAGAGGTGTAAACAACTTTGACTTTGTAGAAGTGGTTGCCAGTCTGAAGAGGGTAAGAAACACTAAGTTGGGTTGGACTTTCCTGCTTTTCCCCTCTAAAATGAAGCTATTTTCAGCGCAGCATCCCAGCCTCGAGGTTTGGTCTACATTCAAACTTGAACTGGCCTAGCTATGTCAGTTGGGGTGTGGAAAAGCCCACACACCCCTGGAACATAGCCCTGCCGACAAAACCCCCAGTGAGATGCAGCTATGCCAAGAGAAGAGGGCTTTAGTCTGTGCAGCTAATGTCATTTGGGGAGGGGGTGTTCCTGCACCAGCAGCTGAGCTCCTTCTGTCAGTTTTTGCCACATCTAGGCTAGAGGGCTATTCTGACATAACTGTGATGGCATAGGCGTGGTAACTGCTGGTGGTAACAAACCCCCAGGGGAGGGGTGGGTCCTTCAACCCTCTTCTCTTACCAGGACTGCACTGGGGTGGGGCCAAGCTGGGCAGCAGCATCCCTCCAGGTGTTGTGGTGACCCCTCCAGCTGTTGCCATAGGGACCACATCACAAAGCATCTCTGGGTGAAATCACACTGGGGACAGGTCAGGTGGGTGTGGCCATGGGCGGAGCCTCAGTATAAATGAGGGGGGAGCATCCCCAGTTCTGTGCCTTTTGGCTTGGTGGTGTGGAGGGAGCAGCAGGGTCTTGGGTTTCTTGAGACCCAAGGGCTACAGAGGGAGCAGGGTTAGTGAGTACAGCTCAGAGAGACCTTCTGTGGGTAAGTGCCTGAGCCAGGGGATTCCAGAAGGGGCCATGTGAATTAGCGGCTATTTACTGAGAAGGGCAGAGGTTTGGGACTGGGGGGTGCAGGTTTGTGGGACGTTCCATGACAAGGCACACAGGCAGGCCTGGTGTGTTGGACAATGGACCATTGGGTTTGAGCAATGTCTGTAGAGCAGAGAAAGATCTAACTCAAATCCAGAGCCAACTCCTCAAACCTTTGCGTGTTTGAAATCTGAACCTAGATCCAGATTTCACAATTACCTTTCTTTTTATAATGGACCAAACCCTATCCTCTGATCCAAACAACCCCTGAACTTGGGGGGCAGACATGGAAATCTGGATCCAGATTTGAATTCTGTGGCTTGAGTCCATCTCTACTAGACGAGGGGCTTGGGTCAAGGAGAGGAGGTGGGGGAAAGAGTGGGGAGGGGAGGACAAACTCTGAGTCTGTAACCAGCCCCACAGTTGGCAGCTGTGTAGGGCAGAAAGAAAATCTCAGATCCAGGTCCATTCCCTCCCCAGAATTTGGATTAAGCTAATTCTAGGAGTGGGTTTTCCAAGTGAATTTGTATCTAGGGGGTCTGTCCTGGGGCTTATTTACACATGGTTCTGATTTTTTTAAAATCATTTAATAATTATGATACTTATTAGTTATGGGTCAAAACATTTGAAAAGAGAAAATCCATAGGCTCGATGGGCAACAGTGTTTTGTTCAAAACAAGATATCCTGATGGAGAAAAACATAAGGAAAAAATGATACAGCATCTCAGTCTTTCAGTAGTAATCATTGTCAGTAATTATCTATAACTGTCATCACACGGGATGGCAGGAGAATGATTCACTAAGGGCCCAACTGTGAAAATTTTACACACCTTGGGGTGTATTCCCACAGCTGAGTAGTCCTGCTGAAGTCAGTGGGTTTACTTGAGTGAGTAAATGGCCATCATTAGTGGATGGGTGTGTTGCATGTTTGAAATAATGATTTGTGATTGTCAAATAACAGGGGCAAATGGAATTACGTAATAAAAGATTAATGCAGCACTATACAGAATGCAGAAAGAAGATATACTCTACCACACCCAGTAGATGGCAACGAGAAGATAGTTTGGGCCTTTCCTCTGTGTCTAGTGGAATACTGGCAGTGTTCATTCACAAATTAGCTATCTAACTGTCTTTCCTTTTCTAGGGTGCGAGCTAAAGATACTTCTTTTTGGAGGGGAAAATATCTTCCTGTGATTAATTTTACCATGTGTTCTATTTTCCTAATTACTCATGTTCCTCAGTTTACCTGATTGATGAGCAAAAAGGAATCTCTAACCAAGTCATGAATAACAGCTGTGACAACTGAGAGTTCTTAATGAGTTAAAAACATCTTTCAGTGGGTCATTATCTCATCCATTACAGAATCCATCTGCAATAAGAATAACCTCTTCTCAATCACAGAACATAACTGGATCCTAAGTACCCTTATCAATTTCCCATAACATACTTCTGTAGACACCTTTCATTCATTTTGAGGGGGTCCCTTCCCTGGGTGTCTGGGCTATATTAGTAAGGTCAGGGTAAAAGATTGCACACATTCCATCTGTGACCAGGGTGGGGGCCAACTGAGGTTACCCAATTAGGGCGAACCGCAAAGAATGGGGCAGATAATCCCCAAAATTGGTGGATATTTTCAATACTTAGATTTACCAAGACAGCATAAAACAGCTTCTTTATTACCTCCCTGGTTGTCCAGAAACCAACAACACAGTTCCCTTAAAGTAACCCAGCCTCAGGCCTCAATCCAGGTACCCAAGTCAAATACGATGAATATTTCTGAAAATCTTATTTCATCATGTAAAAGAAAAGGTTCTACCAATCCCGAAGGATTGGACACATCACCTTCCAAGTTCATGAATATTCCAGATCTTACCCAAATACACGCTACAGCCAGTTCTCATTAACTAAACCAAAATTTATTAAAAAGAAAAGAGAGTGTGGTTAAAAGATCAATATCTGTACAGACATGAGTTTAATTCTTAAGATTCAGATTCATAGCAGAGATGAGCTTTGTAGTTGCAAAGAGTTTTAGAAATAGTTCATAGGTTATAATCCAATGTCCAATATCATTGCAGGGCGTTCTAGCATAGGACTGGGATCTCAGTCCTTACGGCTTAAGCTTCCCCTCTATGAAGCCTCAAGCAGATCTGAGATAAACAGGATCAGGACTCAAGGTCTACAATTTCAGGTCTTCTTTGACAAGTTGGATCCCTCAGGGAACAATAGGTCCTCATTTCTTAAGCATTGTTGTTAATTATTCACACAGATTAACACAAGGCAATTTAGCCATCAGGCAGTCATATGTAAATGCACAAAAACACAAATGTTTTCTCTGCACATGTCTTTAAAGGTTGGCTTTGGGTTAGTTAGCCTGCAAGCTGTTTAACCCTTTCTGGCCATAAGTTATATTTTTGTGTAAGATTTGTTGCGATGATATAATAGTGATAGCAATAATGGTTTGCATGATATTTTAATTAGACAATGTCACACCATCATTTTTCCTCCACCCATTAGATTCAATTGAAGGACAAAGAAGATTTTAGTTTCCGTATGTATAGGGCAATAAATATAGAGGTGCACAAAATAAAAAGGCTTTTGATTAGTATATAAAAGAATTATGAGAGTTTAACATACAAAAATCATAAAAATTACATACATAAATACATATTAACATACATAAATCGTGATATTTGCTAACAGATGGATGGAAGGGTGAATTGGATGGGTTGATTGGATGGGATAATTGGATGGATGGGGTGATTGGATGGATTAAATTAGAGAGATGGATGGGTAGGAATAGAAGTGATTCCTAGGCTTGGTATACAGCCAGTATCCCCTCCCATGTTCACAGCAGGATCAGGGCGCGTCTCCAAGGAGAGACGGGAGCTATTGGTTGCCTGTTTCTTCTCAGTGCTGAGGATCCATGTGGGTGACTCAGTGGGAAGCAGCAGGGGAAATCTATTCTTGCCCTGATGCCCTGTCAATGTGCCTTAGCCCCACCCTGGATGGACCCCTCTAGGGGCAAGAGGGGTGTTCTGTCTCTGCACTGCCTTGCGGGGTGGGGGAACAATCGGTGTCAGTTGTGATCATGGTTCTTGCGTGATGAGCTCCTGCCCACTCCAAACTGGACTGAGCGCATAATGCATTTGGGGGTGTTTGGATCTGGGTTTCTGGTTTGATCCATTACAGAGAAAGGGGAAAACCATGAAACTTGGAGCCAGATCCCAGTTTGGATCCCAAACTTCTCCAGCATTCAGGTGCACAGGTCAGGGGCACTGGCTCAAGCCCATCAGTAATTATTCTCCTTTGTGATATGCAGAGAAACTCTCTGAACTCACCACTAGCCACTGCTACTGACCAAGTATCTATTTGTACGGCATGTGGAGTGGAAGAGCAGAAATGGCTGACACAGTGGGACAGCACAGTGGAGGTAAGAGGAACCACTCCAAGAAGTGACATCAGAAGGGGTTGGGGCAGGAAGCAGGGTCTCTCCTGTTTGTTCCCCAGCGGGTTTAGGGATACCCTCTGGATTTCAGAGGCAGGGCCCTGTGTGTGCCAGGAATTGGGGTCCCTGCTGCACAATCGCTGCCACGAGTCTTGGCTTTCGCCACAAAACACTTGGTTTCTAGCACTTATAATAGAATGATAGAAGATCAGGGTCGGAAGAGACCTAGAATCATAGAATATCGGGGTTGGAAGGGACCTCAGGAGGTCATCTAGTCCAACCCCCTGCTCAAAAGCAGGACCCATACCCAATTAAATCATCCCAGCCAGGACTTTGTCAAACCTGACCTTAAAAACATCTAAGGAAGGAGATTCCACCACCTCCCTAGGTAACGCATTCCAGTGCTTCACCACCCTCCTAGTGAAAAAGTTTTTCCTAATATCCAGCCTGAACCTCCCCCACTGCAACTTGAGACCATTACTCCTTGTCCTGTCCTCTTCCACCACTGAGAATAGTCTAGATCCATCCTCTCTGGAACCACCTCTCAGGTAGTTGAAAGCAGCTATCAAACCCCCCCTCATTCTTCTCTTCTGTAGACTAAACAATCCCAGTTCCCTCAGCCTCTCCTCATAACTCATGTGTTCCAGACCCCTAATCATTTTTGTTGCCCTTCGCTGGACTCTCTCCAATTTATCCACATCCTTCTTGTAGTGTGGGGCCCAAAACTGGACACAGTACTCCAGATGAGGCCTCACCAATGTCAAATAGAGGGGGACGATCACGTCCCTCAATCTGCTGACAATGTTCCTACTAATACAGCCCAATATGCCATTGGCCTTCTTGGCAATAAGGGCACACTGCTGACTCATATCCAGCTTGTTGTCCACTGTAATCCCCAGGTCCTTTTCTGCAGAACTGCTGCTTAGCCAGTCGGTCCCCAGCCTGTAGCGGTGCATGGGATTCTTCCTTCCTAAGTGCAGGACTCTGCACTTGTCCTTGTTGAACCTCATCAGATTTCTTTTGGCCCAATCCCCCAATTTGTCTAGGTCACTCTGGACCCTATCCCTACCCCACATAGTATCTACCTCTTGCCCTAGCTTAGTGTCATCTGCGAACTTGCTGAGGGTGCAACTCATCCCATCATCCAGATCATTAATAAAGATGTTGAACAATTACTGACCCCAGGATTGACCCCGGGACACTCCACTTAATACCGGCTGCCAACTAGATATCGAGCCATTGATCACTACCCGTTCAGCCTGACAATCTAGCCAGCTTTCTATCCACCTTATAGTCCATTCATCCAATCCATACTTTTTTAACTTTCTAGCAAGAATACTGTGGGAGACCATATCAAAAACTTTGCTAAAGTCAAGATATGGGTGCAAAGGAACCTTGGAAGCATCCGTCCTCTCTTGTCCTTGACAAGGGTATCGTGTGCACTGCAGGCCCTGCTCCCCAACCCCATGGAGTGGCCTCTGCCCAGCCCAGGGACACCCAGCGACCAAGGCAGGAGAATTTCCAACTGCCCAAAGCAGCTCCCAGAGCCTACCAGCATCCCTGAAGGCGGGATCTGGCCCTGGGTGTCTGGTTGGGGAGGGGAGTGAGGGAGGAATCAAGTCAGACTCACTCCTGGGCTTTAGCTGTTTGAGGGGAACCAAACCCAAGCCAAGTGCAGGGTCACTTTGGGTCCAGGTCCCATTTAACCCAGAGCTGGGGCAGTCTGAGGGCAAGTCACCCTCCAGGCATATCTCTAGCTGATAGGCTGAGTGATGCTGAGCTGAGATCTCAGGGCCAGGGGCTGGGGTGCTCAGGGCCTGCCTGTTGGTTACCAGGGTAATGCTGGCCCCTTCCCAGCCCCCTGCAGCTCTGGGGTAATAACCACCTGCATGCCTCGTGTCAACGCTCTGCAGGTCTGCACCATTGGATCTCCAACCTCCTGTGGCTGGCAGATGAGGGAGACCACAAGGACATTGTGGCACGCATCATGCAGGCAACCAGGGTCCAGCCAGCTGCTGTGGCCTCCCTCCTAGTCCAGATCCTCCAGCAGGATGAGGTAAAGCAGCTCCTTTAGTGACACACTGGCCTGTCTGTCTCCATGTGGCTGGCCAGCTGACCTACAGCAAAAGCTAATGCCCCCAAGCACTGTGTGTCTCACCAGGACACTTCCTGCTCTACCTTGTGTTGCTGTGAATAGTTAAAAAGTGCTTGTCCTCCCCAGAGGTGGCTGCACTTCAGTGGCAGGTGAAGTGACCCCTACATACGAGGACCAAACGCTGCTCCCCTCCATGCTGTTGGAGCCAGTGGGCTGCTGACATCAGAAGAGTTGGGATTGTCCCTGTGTTTGGAAATCACTTTGAGTCCCCCCCATGGAAGGAGCTTTAGAAACAAAGGGCCACATCCTGCTCCAGGTTCCAGCCACTCAATCTGGAGTGACTCCATGCACTTCAGTGGGGCTACTCTGGATTCACACCAGCATCACAGTGGCCAAAGGGGTTAATTTGAATGCGGGTGCAATATCCCCCAAGCTCCTCATGGTCCATCAGAGCCAGGTGTTGGGCAGTCAGGGCCCGACCCTGATCCCTGCTATGCAGGGGAATCTGTAGGGACTCCCCAGAGGTCCCTGGTGTAAGTGGGAGCTGAATCCAGCCCAGCTTCACACATGCCTCCATTTCCTGGCCTGACTGGAGCCCTGCAGGTGTCCCTGGGAGCTGGCTCTGTGCCCCAAGCCACAGGCCACTTTCCACTGACCTTCTCCCCACCCCTGGGCTCTCCGCTCCAGGTGTCTGTCAGGCAGAAGGTGGCGGCATACGAAGGCCTCAGGACCATGCTGCTGGAGCAGGAGATGGAGGCAGGACTCATCGGCAGCCTCATTGCTGTGGCCTCCCAGCAGATGAGGGCAGCTCCAGAGGTGAGTGACTCTCCCAGGGCAGCTACAGGGGATTCCCGCGGTGAAAGCTTCCCTCCGTGGGTCTGGGGGAGCCAACCCCCAGGCCCCGCGTGGGATACAGGCCTCTAGAGAGGGCTCCCAGCTCCCTCAGCGAGAGTCACCCGTATGGATCCTACCAGGAGATGCGCCATGCTAGGCACGGAGGCCAGAAGAGGGGGCAGCCCACAGCTCCCCCGAGAACCTCCCCTGGGCCAGAGACTCCTTCAGGAGACACAGAGTGAGCGGGTCCACCGCCAGTGGGGTCGTGCCAGGCTCCCATTTGGGCTGAGCGGGTTCAGTGCCATTGGGGTCCGTGGGGTCGTGCCCTGTTACACCAGCTCCGCTCACCCACAGGATCAGGTTCAGGGCAAAGTGCCTCTGCCCAGAGGAAAAGCCCAGGAGTTTGCTTGGAAGAGCCAAACCCCCTGCTCCAAAGAGACATCTGACCAGGACCTCCTGTCTGGGGTGGGGCCTCTCCAGGGCACATGCTGGGCTAGGGCTGAGATTTTCAAAGCCCCCTAGGGGTTTTAGACTCACAAGTCCCATTGAGTTTAGAGGAGCTGTATGTAAATCTCCTTGGTGGCTCTTGGCCTGAGACGCTGCACAAATCCCAATGGTGGCTTCAGACAGGCTGGAAGAAGGGCACTTACAGGGCTGCATGTCGGGGTGCTCTGGCCCAGTGGGCCAGCTTCACTGAAGGGAGAAGGCAAGGTGGGAGGTCACCCAGGAAGAGAAGGGGACCCATCCTAGGCAGAGGCCATGCCAAATATTCTCCACCTTGCGGGGTCAGTACCTCTCATGGTGTTCGGAGAATGCCCCTCTAGTACCTGAGCCCCTGCCACCTCAGCCAGGGCACATCCCCCCTTGGGGCTGGTGCCCTTATGCCCCCACAACTCTGGATGACTAATCGGCTCTGCTGTTCATTCCACAGGAGGCCTTGAGTGAGCTCCAGGCGGCTGCCAGTGACACCTTGGCCGCCCTCGCTGGCTGCTGCTTCAGCCCGGTGATGAGGGAGCTCCAGAAACACCTGAGGCCCTTTGTGCTGCCAGCAGAGTTCACCCTCCTCACCCTGGGCAAGGTCATAGCTGCCAGCGGTACGGGACCGCCCTGTCCCCTGCATGGGCCCAGTGCTTCGGGGATGCTCGCACCCTGCAGTGTCCCTGGGCCTGCGATTGGCTGGGAGCCGGTCCCCTCCATCTCCGATTGGCTGATTGGGTCTTCTCTCTGTGCAGTGTACCGGTGTGTCCCCTTCCTGGGCATCACCCTGACCACCATGCAGACCGTGATGCGAGGGATAGATGACAGCAGGAGACGAGGGGCCTTCTGCACTGGTGAGGGGACCACTTGGGGCAACCCTTTGTTCTAGATGGTGGGTAGAGATGGAGCTGGTCCGGCCCCGGATCCCAGCACCCCATGACCAGGATATGTGTGTTCCCACATCGAAGCCGGAGTGGGACCCCGATTTAGCAGATTGAACCATCTTTATAAAGACCAAACCCTAGGATCTGAACAGCCCTGGACTCTGGGTGTGTAACCCTGATTTAGACCCCAGCGTTGCCTCTTGACCCCGTCTCTAGTCTATGGAGGCGGAGGAAGTGGAGGGAGAATATGGTCTGGATGCCTGGGTTCTTCTCCCTGCCGGGGGAAGGGGGGACTGGCAGGTTAATTCATTAGGCAGGGAGGTGCTTCAGTTACTATGATGGTGGGAGCCATAGAAACGCCTGTACATGGAAGGCAGTTTTTAGCAGAGGTCTTGGTTCCCTCCAGTGTCTTGGGGAAAGGGTGTGTAGGTGCTGGATCTGGGCGCACTGACAGGGCACCATCATTGGCTCCATGGCATCAGGTCCAGGCCTTGTCTCTGTCATGCCTGCTGACTGCAGGGACTCATGTCATGCCCTGAGGACCCTCTTAGGGTTGCCAATTTGGTTGAACATATTCCTGGAGGTTTCATCACATGACATAATCTTTAATTAAAGATTAATCTTTAATTCCTGGAGACTCCAGGGCAATCCTGGAGGGCTGGCAACCCTAGGTCACTATCTGCAGAGACCCATGTGTCCTGGCCCTGCGGCATGAACCCCAGAGGGGGCAGAGTCTGCAGCATGAATCCCACAGGGCAGGAGGCGGAGTCTGCAGCATGAGCCCCGGGGCACAGGGGGCTACGCGGGAATAGACCCCTGCAGAGACTGAAGTTACTGAGTGTAGCAGAGTTTGAGCTGGTCTGTAATGAACCATGTCTCAGCTCTGGACTGAGCTGCCCTTTGCCCCCCACCCCTCATAGCCTTGGAGTGCATGTGTGAGGCAATCAGCACGTACCTGAGGAGCTGGGAGAGGAGCACCTATCCACAAATCACGCTCCAGCGCTTCTCTGCATACCTGCTTCCCATGTACCAGTACCTCATCAGCGTCTGGCTGCCCAGCGAGGACATGCAGGTGAGGGGCTCGGACAGGCGCTGTGACCACGGCTCACTCGCTCTGCATCTCTCCCACAAGCCCTTTTGCCCCGGCCCCTTTGTACGGAGCAGACCCCAGGGTGGAAATCTCTCCTGTCTTGGGGTGGGTAATGTCACTGGATGCTAGGGGCTGTGGGGGTGGAGGACTGAGCAATAGGCTAAGAGCCAGGATTCCTTGGCCAATGTCCATGCAAATCTAGAGGCCAAACCGGTCTCCCCGTGCCTCAGGCTGGTCCCTACCCCTCTCGGTGCCTCAGCCAGTGCTGGGAGGAGAAGTACTGGATCCAGTGAGTAGCGCTGAGTGACTGAGCCGCAGGGGACCGAGCCGGCAGTCACCCCGTACTCGTCTCTTGACAGGTCAAACTGGCTGTCCTCAAGGCCCTGGGGCCAATGCTGAACATCCTGCTGCCCAGGAAGGATCTGCAAAACCAGATCTACGGGGACATCCCCCTGCTCCTGGCTCAGTACAGGGAGAACATTGAGGCCTTTTACATAACCAAGGTGAGGAGGTGGGGGCATTCCCTGCAGGGTCCATGGACTATGGCAGCCCCCTGCAGGCTCCATGGGTCAGCAAGTGAGCTGTCAGATCAGCTGCAGTATGTTGGAGGGGGTTCCCAGGGCTGGGAAGGGGTCCCAGGTCTCCACCACATGCCTTCAGGAAAACACCAACCCCGCTCCTTGGAGTTAACCCCTGGAACAACCACCACAAATAACAACAGCACAACACTGTTCTCTGACCCAGGCAAAACCCGGAGCAGACCCAGGCCAGGACCCCCAGTAGGGGTTACACAGCACAGCTTACAGCAAAGCAGCTGTCCTCCCCTCCGGCACGCCTGGCTTGACACACACAGACTCTCTCCCCCTTGGGTCAGCCCAGCCGGTCTGTGCTCTGGGTGGTGCTGGCAGGCTGGGTGAGCTCAGCGTGGTGGGTCGGTTACTGGTCTCAGCTCCGGTCTGCTGAAGGCTGAGAGTTTACACAAATTCCTTTTTGCCACCAGCCAGTTCTCCTGCCAGCAGCTCCCGCCCTGCCCCAGCTCAGGACTCCTGTCCTGCTGCTGCTTTGTTTTCTAGCCAAATTTCCCAGGCTGCCCCACACCATTCGTTCAACCTCCCTCCCATCCAGTTAATTCTGTGTGTTTGAGTGGCACTCCCCCCAGCCAATCAGGTTTGTGCAAAGTAGCTGGGGCATGGGGAAGGGAAGGAGATCTCTCAAGTGTGCATAGCACACACCTAGCCAGCACCCAGGCTGCAAAGCACTGATGGCTCTTGCTGTGTGGGGAAGGGCTGGCTGAGAGACTGATTCTGGACCAGGATCCAGAACTCCAGCAGTCCATGTGTCAGGGCTGCTCAGATCTGGGGCTCTGGCAGCCCAGGGGCCCAATTCCCCAATCCCACCCATGTCAGGCACAAGTGACTCCATCATGGCCAGTGAGCTGCTGCACCAGGGTCAGCGCAGAATCTGGATCTCTGCACTAAGCAGAATTCCCCTCTTCACCTCCCTCCTTTCTCCCCAGAGCCTTCAGCCAGGGGTGAAGCAGACACCTGTGGCTGATGAGTTGATGTCAGTGCCGTGCTTCACTGTGCCGGCTCGGCCTGACATCTCTCCCTGTCTGTTGCAGGTTCTGGGACAGATCTTGCAGGCCTCTTCCTCCAACAACCCAATCCCAGAGGTGCATGTGAAGGCTATCTCCCATACGCTGAGCTACCAGGTATGGGGAAGTGGGGCTGGCGTGTTTGTGCTGGGGCCAGCAGATCTCAGGGACCCCAGCAGGCATCCGTAGAGTGCACAGTGCTCCCCACCCCCTGTACTGGAGACCTCCCTTTGCCCTCAGCATTCCATACAACGGGAGTTGACAGTGCTCAGCACCTCACAGGATCAGGCCCTTAGTGTCTGTGGGCCCAGTTGTCCTCTCCCGCATGGAGTCTAGGGGCGTTTCTCCTGATTTACCCTGGTAGACGTGAGAGCAGGATCAGGCCCTTTAGTTCCTTCTCAGGGCTCTGGCTGCGTCATACACAGTACGTACTGCAGGGCCTTTGCCATTAATTATTAAGTGTCTGTGATGGTCACATGGCCCAATCCAGTTCTCAGTCCTACTCACAGCCCCATCAGTGTGAATCTGCACTGGAGTCTGAGGAGTTGCAAAATCGGGCCCTGAACCCTTTGGGAGATTCCTGTTTGAGTGAGCAGGCTTCTCCGACCTGTTCCCATATCCCCGCAGGTCACTTCCAAAGCACAGAGGCCCTATCGGCTCTGCAGGGAGAACCACACGGAGATTTCCCACATCTTCCTGCAACTCGGTAAGGGGGTGGTGATGAGAGGCTGCAGCCCAGACCAGCAGTGTATGGGGTGCCTTGAAGCTCCTGCTGCTGGGTCAGGATCCCTGAGTCAGCACAGGAGAGGAGAGCTCATTCCTCACTGCCCATCATTCTGCTTCCTATTCCCTGTAGCCCGTTCCCATCCCTCACAGCTGTTGGGGATTTTCCATCGAAAACTGGAGATGGGCAGGGGAGATACCCGTGTGGGGATCCTGGCCCTGATGTCAGATGTTATCGCAGCTGAAGGTAGGAGCAGGGGGGCAAGAGCTCAGAGACTTCCCCTTATATCCTGTCAGTGCGAGCGCCTGGTGCAACACGGGGCCCACTATGCAGCTTCGGGGCCTGTGGGTCTGCTTGCAGGGCCCTGGGCATGTCCTGTTCCCTGTAGCAATGGACAGTCCCCCCGTGCTCCCATGCTATGCGCCCTAAAGCTCTGCACACTCGACCACTGACAGTGAGTCTGCCTGCACCAGCCATGGCTGGGAACAGGTGTGCGGGTGGTGCCCCTGCCTGGGCCCAGCCTGCAGGGGGCACTCAGGGATGGGGAGGAGGGGAGTGAGGGCAAGTGGGGGAGCCCTCACCAGGCGGCTTTGTTGGGTACATTGCTCCAGTGAGGCAGGAGGACTCTGTGATCCTGCCGCAGGCCACAAAGAGCTAGTCTGTGGCTCTGGTTTAGTGATGCTGGATGTCTGTCTCTTCCAGTTCCGGGGATGCCCAGCTGGAAACATCTGTGCATCAAATCAGTGAAATCAGTTCTTACTGATGGGAGTCCCAGGGTGAGAGAACGACATTGCTGGGCGCGGGAGAGGTGGGCGGCGCTGGGCGCGGGAGAGGCGGGCAGAGAGTGGGCAGCTCAGGGTGAGATTCTCTGACCCAGCATAAACCTCACAGGCCCCATTCCCCTCCCACCCACACCAGCATCTCTCCATTGACTCAGTGAGTTACTCTTGATTCTTGAATGAGAATCTGTCTCTTTGAGCCGAGGGCAGGGTCCTTAGTTAACTCTAGCTCAGTTCCCCCTCCCCATGCATCGGTGTCAGGGTGGGGCTATAAACTGGCCGCTGGCGAGGCAGTGGGGGCAGGAGGCCTGGGGGCAGGCCACAGGGATCCAAGGGGAGGGGAGCCAAGCCTCAGGCAGCGTTGTGTTCTGGTTATTCTCTTTATTTACACAAACCCAAGGAGAGACCCTGCTGAGTCCTGGCCTTTGTGCGGGAGTCACCTGCTGCCTTCCACCTGTTTGCCTTCCAGCCAAACCCGGCACTGTTCCGGTGAGTGAGGGCACCGGGGCAGGGCTGGTGTGCCTGGCTCCCCACTGAGGCTGGCTTTGAGGAGCTGTCTGTGGTGCTGAAGGCAGCTCCTTAATCATGTGCCCAGGACCATGGGACCAGGAGGGGCTTGGATCTGGGCAAAAGGTTCAGGCCCTGATCCCATGGAAATATGCCCATTGATTCTAGTGGGCTGTGGGTCAGGATCTCAGTTGGGTTCCCAGGGAAAATCCTGCTCTAGCCCCCTGGGGCAGGGACGCTCTCTGGACTCCTAGTGGCTCAGTGAGGCAGGGTCTGGACCCAGAGATTCAGGAGTCTCTCCAGTTGACTGCTGTTCTATAAGCTGTCACAGTCCTTTTGGTGCTGTTCTGAAAAGGGAGCCAGCTGAACCCTAGAGTCCCACTGAACCTTTCCACCATCCTGTGAGACTGGGGCTGGGCTGGAGGGAGTTTTGTGGATCCCTAGAATCTCACCAACCTGTTTAAAACTGTGGATTCCAAGTTTCTCCCTTGATCTGTCTGTAGCTCACCCAGGCCCAAACCCAGTAAAGAATCCAGTCAGTAGGACCCCTACTACTGTCCCAGCTTCTTGAGTTCTTATTGGGTAAGCCTCAGGCCATTTGGTGAAACAGTCCATTGCTACCAGCAGAGACTGCCTTGCCTGCCTCTGTCTCCGGCCAGGACCCAGCGCATCAATGGCAATTCATTCCACTGGTGCCACCACGAGATACTGCAGCAAAGGGGCTCTCCCGGTTTTAAAGGGACCCTTCTTTGCTATCCACATTGGTCCTGTCACAGCACAGGGGCTGGATTCAATGCCTTCTTGAGGTCCCTTCCAACCTGAGATTTCCATGGCGATTCCTATGATTTCCTGCACCAATTATCTCCTGTCTGCCTGCATTTTACCCACTAGAAAGTCTCTTTTCACTTGGCTAAGGCTTTTGCAACCCCAGAATGTCCAGCCATTTTGAGACTATGTGTCACGGAGTGTGGGGGAGTCCAGGCCTTGCACCCCTCTTCCTGGGATTCACTGAGACTCTCAGCCAGCCAGTAAAACAGAAGGTTTATTGGACAACAGGAACACAGTCCAAAACAGAGCTTGTGGGTACACCCAGGACCCCTCAGTCAAGTCCTTCTGGGGGAGCAGGGAGCTTGGAGCTTAGACCCCAGCCCTGGGGTTCCCTGTGTTCCTCCACCCAGCCCCAAACTGAAACTAACCCCTCCCCCCAGCAGGTTCTCTCCTGCAGCCTGGCTCAGGTTACAGGCTCTCAGGTCTCCCATCCCCAGGGCACATTCCCAGGTCAACACTCCCCTCTCCCTGCTGCGTCACATCACATCGCCACATCTCTCCCCCCTTCGAGACTGAACTGAGCGGGGTCACTGTGACCAGTGACCTGGGGAAGTTCAGGGCCCCCTCTCTGGGACAGCACATCGGCTATCATGTTGGCACTTCCCTTCACATGGACCACCTCCATGTCGTAATCCTGCAGGAGCAGGCTCCATCTCAGGAGTTTGGTGTTGGCTCCTTTCATCTGGTGCAGCCAGGTCAGGGGAGAGTGGTCGGTGTACATGGTGAAGTGTCGCCCGAAGAGATAGGGCTCTAGTTTCTTGAGGGCCCACACCATGGCCAGGCATTCCTTCTTGATGGCCGCGTAGTGTTGCTCCCGGGGTAGCAACTTCTTGCTCAGGTACACGATGGGGTGTCTCTCCCCAGTCCCGTGTCTGAGGCATCGGTGAACACCACAAAGGGCTTGTCAAAGTCTGGGTTTGCCAGAACTGGGCCACTGACCAGAGCCTCCTTCAGTGCCCGGAAAGCCTCCTGGCACTGCTCGGTCCAGACCACCTTGTCTGGCTTCCCCTTCTTGCATAGCTCAGTGATGGGAGTGGCTATGGCGCTAAAGTGGGGCACAAATCTTCAGTAGTATCCTGCCATCCCAATAAAGGCTTGTACCTGCTTTTTGGTGTGGGGAGCAGGCCAATCTCTGATCACCTCCACCTTGGCTGGTTCCGGCTTTAGGCGGCCGCTCCCCACCCGATGGCCCAGGTAAGATACTTCAGCCATCCCCACCTTGCACTTCTCCACTTTTACAGTCAGCCCAGCCCCCTGGAGTCGGTCCAGCACTTGTCTAACCTGGAACACATGGTCCTCCCAGGTCTGGCTAAAGACACAGATGTCATCAATATACGCCACGGCAAAACTCTCCATCCCCCTCAGTAGCTGGTCCACTAGGCGCTGGAAGGTAGGCGGCGCTCCCTTGAGGCCGAAAGGCAGGGTCAGGAACTCATAGAGCCCCAGAGGGGTGATAAAGGCCGATTTCAGCCGGGCATCTGCATCCAGCAGCACTTGCCAGTAGCCCTTTGTAAGGTCCATGATGGTAAGGTACCGAGCTCCTCCCAGCTGGTTTAGGAGCTCGTCAGGCCTGGGCATGAGGTAGGCATCATAGAATCATAGAATATCAGGGTTGGAAGGGACCTCAGGAGGTCATCTAGTCCAACCCCCTGCTCAAAGCAGGACTGATCCCCGACTAAATCTTTCCAGCCAGGGCTTTGTCAAGCCTGACCTTAAAAACTTCTAGGGAAGGAGATTCCACCACCTCCCTAGGTAACGCATTCCAGTGTTTCACCACCCTCCTAGTGAAAAAGTTTTTCCTAATATCCAATCTAAATCTCCCCCACTGCAACTTGAGACCATTACTCCTCATTCTGTCATCTGCCACCACTGAGAACAGTCTAGAGCCATCCTCTTTAGAACCCCCTTTCAGGTAGTTGAAAGCAGCTATCAAATCCCCCCTCATTCTTCTCTTCTGAAGACTAAACATCCGCAGTTCCGTCAGCCTCTCCTCATAAGTCATGTGTTCCAGTCCCCTAATCATTTGTGTTGCCCTCCGCTGGACTCTTTCCAATTTTTCCACGTCCTTCTTGTAGTGTGGGGCCCAAAACTGGACACAGTACTCCAGATGAGGCCTCACCAATGTCGAATATAGGGGAACAAACACATCCCTCGATCTGCTGGCAATGCCCCTACATATACATCCCAAAATGCCATTTGCCTTCTTGGCAACAAGGGCACACTGTTGACTCATATCCAACTTCTCGTCCACTGTAACCCCGAGGTCCTTTTCTGCAGAACTGCTGCCGAGCCATTCGGTCCCTAGTCTGTAGCGGTGCATGGGATTCTTCCATCCTAAGTGCAGGACTCTGCACTTGTCCTTGTTGAACCTCATCAGATTTCTTTTGGCCCAATCCTCCAACTTGTCTAGGTCCCTCTGTATCCTATCCCTACCCTCCAGCGTATCTACCACTCCTCCCAGTTTAGTATCATCCGCAAATTTGCTGAGGGTGCAATCCACACCATCCTCCAGATTATTTATGAAGATTTTGAACAAAACCGGCCCCAGGACCGACCCCTGGGGCACTCCACTTGATACCGGCTGCCAACTAGACATCAAGCCATTGATCACTACCCGTTGAGCCCGATGATCTAGCCAGCTTTCTATCCACCTTATAGTCCATTCATCCAGCCCATACTTCTTTTAACTTGCTGGCAAGAATACTGTGGGAGACTGTGTCAAAAGCTTTGCTAAAGTCAAGGAACAACACGTCCACTGCTTTCCCTTCATCCACAGAGCCAGTTATCTCGTCAGAGAAGGCAATTAGATTAGTCAGGCATGACTTGCCCTTGGTGAATCCATGCTGACTGTTCCTGATCACTTTCCTCTCCTCTAAGTGCTTCAGAATTGATTCCTTGAGGACCTGCTCCATGATTTTTCCAGGGACTGAGGTGAGGCTGACTGGCCTGTAGTTCCCAGGATCATCCTCCTTCCCTTTTTTAAAGATGGGCACTACATTAGCCTTTTTCCAGTCATCTGGGACCTCCCCCAATCGCCATGAGTTTTCAAAGATAATGGACAATGGCTCTGCAGTCACATCCGCCAACTCCTTTAGCACTCTCAGATGCAACGCATCTGGCCCCATGGACTTGTGCTCATCCAGCTTTTCTAAACAGTCCCAAACCACTTCTTTCTCCACAGAGGGCTGGTCACCTCCTCCCCATGCTGTGCTGCCCAGAGCAGTAGTCTGGGAGCTGACCTTGTTCGTGAAGACAGAGGCAAAAAAAGCATTGAGTACATTAGCTTTTTCCACATCCTCTGTCACGAGGTTGCTTCCCTCATTCAGTAAGGGGCCCACACTTTCCTTGACTTTCTTCTTCTTGCTAACATACCTGAAGAAACCCTTCTTGTTACTCTTAACATCTCTTGCTAGCTGCAACTCCAGGTGTGATTTGGCCTTCCTGATTTCACTCCTGCATGCTCGAGCAATATTTTTATACTCATCCCTGGTCATTTGTCCAATCTTCCACTTCTTGTAAGCTTCTTTTTTGTATTTAAGAGCAGCAAGGATTTCACTGTTAAGCCAAGCTGGTCGCCTGCCATATTTACTATTCTTTCTACACATTGGGATGGTTTGTCCCTGTAACCTCAATAAGGATTCTTTAAAATACAGCCAGCTCTCCTGGACTCCTTTTCCCCTCATGTTATTCTCCCAGGGGGATCTTGCCCATCAGTTCCCTGAGGGAGTCAAAGTCTGCTTTTCTGAAGTCCAGGGTCTGTATTCTGCTTCTCTCCTTTCTTCCTTCTGTTAGAATCCTGAACTCGACCATTTCATGGTCACTGCCTCCCAGGTTCCCATCCACTTTTGCTTCCCCTACTAATTCTCCCCAGTTTGTGAGCAGCAGGTCAAGAAGAGCTCTGCCCCTAGTTGGTTCCTCCAGCACTTGGACCAGGAAATTGGCCTCTACGTTTTCCAAAAACTTCCTGGATTGCCTGTGCACCGCTGTATTGCTCTCCCAGCAGATATCAGGGTGATTGAAGTCTCCCATGAGAACCAGGGCCCACGATCTAGTAACTTCTGCGAGTTGCCGGAAGAAAGCCTCGTCCACCTCATCCCTCTGGTCTGGTGGTCTATAGTAGACTCCCAGCATGACATCACCCTTGTTACTCACACTTCTAAACTTAATCCAGAGACTCTCAGGTTTTTCTGTAGTTTCATACTTGAGCTCTGAGCGGTCATACTGCTCCCTTACATACAGTGCAACTCCCCCACCTTTTCTGGCCTTCCTGTCCTTCCTGAACAGCTTATATCCATCCATGACAGTACTCCAGTTATGTGAGTTATCCCACCAAGTCTCTGTTATTCCAATCACATCACAATTCCTTGACTATGCCAGGACTTCCAGTTCTCCCTGCTTGTTTCCCAGGCTTCATGCATTTGTATATAGGCACTTGAGGTAACCTGCTGATCGCCCCTCTTTCTCAGTATGAGGTAGGAGCCCTCCCCTCTCACACGCTCCTGCTCGTGCCTCCTCCCAGTATCCCACTTCCCCACTTACCTCAGGGCTTTGGTCTCCTTCCCCCGGTGAACCTAGTTTAAAGCCCTTCTCACTAGGTTAGCCAGCCTGCTTGCGAAGATGCTCTTCCCTGTCTTCGTTAGGTGGAGCCCGTCTCTGCCTAGCACTCCTTCTTGGAACACCATCCCATGGTCAAAGAATCCAAAGCCTTCTCTCCGACACTACCTGTGTAGCCATTCGTTGACTTCCACGATTCGACGGTCTCTACCCAGGCCTTTTCCTTCCATGGGGAGGATGGACGAGAACACCACTTGCACCTCAAACTCCTTTATCCTTCTTCCCAGAGCCACGTAGTCTGCAGTGATCCGCTCAAGGTCATTCTTGGCAGTATCATTGGTGCCCACATGAAGAAGCAGGAACGGGTAGCGATCTGAAGGCTTGCTGAGTCTCAGCAGTCTTTCTGTCACATCGCGAATCTTAACTCCTGGCAAGCAGCAGACTTCTTGGTTTTCCCGGTCGGGGCGGCAGATAAATGACTCAGTCCCACTGAGGAGAGAGTCCCCGACCACCACCACCTGCCTCCTTCTCTTGGGAGCGGTGGTTGCACAGATACAGATACAGTGATGGCATTGAGCTTCCGATAGTCCACACAGAACCGGACCGACCCGTCCTTTTTGGAGACCAGCACCACCGGCAAGGCCCAAGGGCTGGCAGATGGCTGGATCACCCCCAAAGCCAGCATGTCCTGGATCTCTCTTTCCAGGTCCTGAGCAGTTTTCCCTGTGACTCAGAAGGGGGAGCATCTTATCGGCAGGTGCGACCCTGTCCGCACCCGGTGGACAGTCAGATTAGTGTGTCCAGGCTGGTTGGAAAACAGCTGTCGGTACGGATGCAGCACCCCCCTGACCTCAGCTTGCTGGGAAGAGGTTAGCTGATCCAAGAGGGGAATTGTTTCCAGGGGGGAACCAGCTCTGGTTCCAGGGAATAGATCTACTAAAAGGTCATCTCCTTGCTCCTCCCACTGTCCACACACAGCCAACACCACATTCCCCTTGGCATAATATGGCTTCATCATATTCACATGGTACACCCGGCGGTGGTGCGCCCGGTTCAACAGCTCCACCACATAGTTTACCTCGTTTAGCTGCTTGACGACATTGAAAGGGCCCTCCCAGTCGGCCTGTAGTTTGTTTTTTGTCACGGGGATGAGAACCATCACCTGATCCCCGGTGGCGTAGGCACGGGCCCGCACCATGCGGTCATACTAGACCTTCTGCTTCTTCTGGGCTCTGGCCAGATTCTCCCTGGCCAGGCCCACGAGTTCAGCCAGTCTCTCTCGGAAGATCAGGACATACTCCACCACTGACTCTCCATTGGGAGTGGCCTTCCCCTTCCATTCGTCTCTCATCAGGTCCAGGGGGCCCCTCACCCTCCTTCCATATAACAGTTCGAAAGGCAAAAATCCGGTAGACTCCTGGGGCACCTCCCTGTATGTGAACAGCAGGTGAGGTAAGTACTTGTCCCAATCCTGCAGGTGTGGGTTCATAAAGGTTTTCAGCATCATCTTTAGCGTCCCGTTGAACCTCTCCACCAGCCCATTGGACTGGGGGTGATAAGCTGAGGCCCAGTTGTGCCGGACCCCACATTTCTCCCAGAAGCACCAGAGCAGGGCCGACATGAAGTTGGACCCTTGGTCTGTCAAGACTTCCTTGGGGAACCCCACTTGGCTGAAAATGGTCAGGAGCGCATCGGCCACGGTGTCTGCTTCAATGGAAGCTAAGGGCACTGCCTCGGGGTAGCGGGTGGCGAAATCTACCACCACTAGAATGTATTTCTTCCCCGACCGGGTCGTCTTGCTGAGAGGCCCCACGATGTCTATGGCCACCTTCTGGAAAGGCTCCTCTATGATGGGCAAAGGTCTCAAAGCCGCTTTCCTCTTGTCCCAGGCCTTCCCCACCCTCTGACAGGGGTCACAGGATCGGCAATATTGCCGGACAGTGGTAAAGACCCCGGGCCAGTAAAAGTTCTGTAGCAACCTCTGCCGAGTGCGCCGGATTCCCTGGTGCCCTGCGAGGGGGATGTCATGGGCCAGGTACAGGAGCTTGCGGCGATACTTCTGGGGGACCACCAGCTGCTTCCTGATCCCACAGGACTCTACTTCCCTTGTGGGATCCCATTCTCGGTACAGGAACCCCTTCTCCCACAGGAACCTCTCCTGACAGCCTCTCCTCATCCGTACCACCCTGAGGTCAGCCAGGTCCCTGAGCTTCCGTAAGGAGGGATCTTTCCTCAACTCGGTCTGGAACTCAGCAGCTGGGGAAGGGATGGGGACTGGTTCCCTCTGATTGGCGGGGTCTGAGGCCACAGCCTCTCTGAGCCGTGCCCCTTGGCGCTCCCTCCCCACCAGTTGCTCCAGTACGATTACGTCAAGCAGGTCCTCTTTAGTTTAGGCCCCAGCTGTCCACTTGCAGGCATATCCCTGCATCCGGTTGACCAGTTGTAGGTAGGTGACCTCAGGCGTTTTACGCTGACTCCGGAACCTTTTCCGGTACATCTCGGGGGTCAGCCCAAACTCACGGAGCAGGGCCTGTTTGAACAGTTCATAGTCCCCTGCCTCCGGCCCTTTCATTTGGCTGTACACCTCCACGTCTTTGGGGTCCAGTAAGGGGGTGAGAAACTGGAGCCTGTCTGCAGGGTCAACCCTGTGCATCTCGCCCAGCACCAAACTGAAACTAAACCCTCCCAGCAGGCTCCCTCCTGCAGCCTGTCTTCACATTCCTGGGCAGAGGTGTTACCTCCCCCTCCTCCTGGCTCAGGTTACAGGCTCTCAGGTCTCCCATCCCCGGGGCACATTCCCAGGTCAACACTCCCCTCTCCCTGCTGTGTCACATCGTCACACCATGACACAAGCTCAGCACCTCCTTTTTCAGTGTGTCTGGTTCAAGCAGCTGATACCTGTACCCATCACCCACTGTCCGATACCATATTTCACCTTTAAACGCCATGTTTTCCCACTGTGACCAGAAAGTTTTTACTGTGGCATTGTGACAGGACACAACGTTCCAGGGTGGCTGTGTTTGCCTGTTGATTTGCCAGTCACACACTATCATGAGATCAGGATCTTGTCTGTCTCTCTCTCTGGTCCAGCGGGGCCTAGTGCTGGTCTGTGGAGGGACCGTGCCCAGCACTGCTGCAGGGACACCCTACCAGCCGTCTCACCCTGTATCTCACCACCACCTGTGACAGTGTCTCCTCCTGGCCTTGCAGGTGAGGGTGGCTGTCCTGCAGGCCATTGGCACGCTGGTCCCAGCAGGGTACCTGGATAAGGTGGAGGGATGGCCTCTCAACTACATTGCCCTGCAGCTTGCTGTGTCGGCCAACTCGCTGGTAAGGGGCAACGTCAGCTCTCTGCCCATCAGACCTGGATTCACCCCCCCCTCACCTCCCACTAGTTGCTCTTCCTGCCGCTCACCTCCATCCCCACGGCATGCGAGTCACACTCCT
Organism: Lepidochelys olivacea; assembly: GCF_965140295.1. Taxonomy (NCBI): domain Eukaryota; kingdom Metazoa; phylum Chordata; order Testudines; family Cheloniidae; genus Lepidochelys; species Lepidochelys olivacea. The sequence continues at coordinate 22,226,526 of NC_140427.1, forward strand.
TTCGGTCCCCCTCCCCGCAATGCCAAATTGGTGCAAATTGCACTTTGCCACTTACAGCCGGTTTCTGGCCAGCTCGTCCCCAGCATGGAACGCACTCACCCCCAGATCCTGGCTAATGGGTTCACCCCAGAGATGCCTGCAGGACCCTCCCCCCACTCCCTGCCGAGTGTCACCCGCCCCCCCACCTCCCAGGCACCCGCATGGGAGCTCCTCCTCCACGCAGAGTGACCTTGTGCTCATCTTTTCCAGGAGCGTCCGGTGCGGAGCCTTCCCCTGGGGGGGCTGCTGGAAAAAATGGTCCAGAAAACCAGCCTGGCCACGTTAGAAATAATCATTGCCTCGGGCAGGGGGATCAGCCAGGTGAGTGACTCCATTGGCTTAAGTGCAGTTACCTGGGGAGGGGCATGGAGGGGCTCTGAGGGGGTGGGGCGGAGGGCAGAGCGGGGCTCTGAGGGAGACGGGGGAGGGGCGTAGAGGGGCTCTGAGGGGGGAGGGGCGTAGAGGGGCTCTGAGCGGGGGAGGGGGAGGGCAGAGCAGGGCTCTGAGGGGGACGGGGGAGGGGCGTAGAGGGGCTCTGAGGGGGGAGGGGCGTAGAGGGGCTCTGAGCGGGGGAGGGGGAGGGCACAGCAGGGCTCTGAGGGGGACGGGGGAGGGGAATAGAGGGGCTCTGAGGGGGACGGGGGAGGGGCGTAGAGGGGCTCTGAGGGGGGGAGGGGGAGGGCAGAGCAGGGCTCTGAGGGGGACGGGGAGGGGAATAGAGGGGCTCTGAGGGGGACGGGGGAGGGGCGTAGAGGGGCTCTGAGAGGGGGAGGGGGAGGGCAGAGCAGGGCTCTGAGGGGGACGGGGAGGGGAATAGAGGGGCTCTGAGGGGGATGGGGGAGGGGCGTAGAGGGGCTCTGAGAGGGGGAGGGGGAGGGCAGAGCAGGGCTCTGAGGGGGACGGGGAGGGGAATAGAGGGGCTCTGAGGGGGGACAGGGGGAGAGGCGTAGAGGGGCTCTGAGGGAGTGGGGCGGAGGACAGAGCGGGGCTCTGAGGGGGATGGGGGAGGGGCATAGAGGGGCTCTGAGGGGGGAGGGGGAGGGGCAGAACGGGGCTCTGAGAGGGGCTCTGAGGGGGAAGGGCAGAGCAGGGCTCTGGGGGGGGGAGGGGCATGGAGGGGCTCTGACAGGAGTGATGCATCAGTCCACCAGCAGGGACACAGGCTAGGACTGGTTGGGGGGAGCTGGAGAGGCAGGATTCACCTAGCCCTGGGCTCTCTCACCCTCGTCTCTGCAGGAGCTGTGGGCACGGCTCCTGGGGTACGTTACCCGCACCCCCTACACTGATTCCATGACCCCCCTGTGCCGCTGCCTGAGGATCCTGGCCGAGAAGCGGCAGCAGCACAGACAAGCAGCCCACGACTGCAGGGAGCCAGGTCAGTGCGGCAGCACTTGGCCCCTGGGATCACAGCCCCAAGCTGCCCCAGTCATGGGCATGGGGGCCCTGGGGTACCAGCGGGGTTCTGCTAGGGGAGGGCAGGCCCCAGGGAGCCCCTAGTGTCCTCTCCCACCGTGCAATGGGAGCTGTTCTCCATGGGATGCAGAGGCGGGGCGGCAGGGGGGTCCTGAGGGCAGTCCCTGGGGGAGAAGGCCACATGTCTGCACCTCTGCATATGCTCTGCAGTGCTGCTGCTGGTCAGATGTGCCCACCCCTACCCCCAGCACAGCTCTGCTAGTGGCTGCCCTGCTGCTCTGCCCCTGTCCAGGTTCCCGGCAATCCCCCTGTGTGGCGTGGGGGTCATGGAGCAGCCTGGGCAGCAGGGGAGATGCAAAACCCTGTCCCACTGATGCAGATGGCCCCACTCCCATCAGGAGGGCACACTGGCTCTGGAAGAGCGGTGCCCCAAACTTGACTGCTCACAGCTTTTTTTCCATCTTTTCCCAGTGGCATCTCCGACTCCCCAGCAGCTGCTGGCCCGGCTCCTGGTGAGTGACTCACTGTGACGTTATTGACATAAGCTGGGACCGTATAGATCATTGTTGCAACCAAAGTCCTGTAGTGGCACCAAATCTTGTATAAAGGGGGTCAAATGAGGTGTCTAAGACCAGGTTATGGTTTGCTGGTTATGATTATGCTGTCTATATATGTATCATTTTTATAGTTAAAAATTATGAATATTGGCTCTATACTGTCTGTATTTCAAACCTGTGCTATGCTTCTGGGGAACACTCCAGACAAGTTGGTGTCAGCTCTGCCTAGCCTGCTTGGTGGCCCATTAAGGACCATCAGCTACACAGCTGACCCAGTGAGAGAAGGCAGACATGCCTTGGGACTCAGCAAGGTGTGCAGGGACCTGCCTAAGGACAGAACTCTGAGGGTTTTCCAGGCCATGGGATGGGCAGCTTGTCTTTGGGACAAAGAAAGAAAGACCACATGGCAAGAGACTATAAAAAGCTGCTGCAGCTCCTCCATCTTGTCTTCAATCCTGCTTCTTACCTCTGGAGGGACTTTGCTACACTGAAGCTTTGAACGAAGGACTGAAAGACCCATCCCAGCTGTGGATGTTCTCCAGAGACTTGATTTGAACCTGCAGTTTATTCTATCACTGCTGCAAGCCTGAACCAAGAACTTGGCCATTACTGTATGTCATTGATTCCACTGAACCAATTCTAGCTCTCATCTCTATTTCTTTCCTTTTATGAATAAACCTTTCAATTTTAGATTCTAAAGGATTGGCAACAGTGTGATTTGTGGGTAAGATCTGATTTGTATATTGACCTGGGTCTGGGGCTTGATCCTTTGGGATTGAGAGAGATCCTTTTTTCTTTTACTGGGGTATTGGTTTTCATAACCGTTTGTCCCCATAACGAATGGCACTGGTGCGGATACTGGGAAACTGGAGCGTCTAAGGGAATTGCTTGTGTGACTTGTGGTTAGCCAGCGGGGTGAGACCAAAGTCTGCTCTGTTGGCTGGTTTGTTTTGCCTTAGAGGTGGAAAAACCCCAGCCTTGGGCTGTAACTGCTCTGCTTTAAGCAATTTGTCCTGAATTGGCACTCTCCGTTGTGTCCCACCAGAACCAGCATTGTTACAGTGGCGTAGTCGTGCTAGGATCCACAGAACTAGGTCAATTAAACTTTGGGTCAGAACCCCACGCTATCCAAATTTGAATTTTGGTATTGAGAGTTTGGTTGGTTAAAGAGCAGTTGCAATGGGTGAGCAAAGAGCATATGAGGGCCTTGGCAAAAAAGCCCTGGAACATTTGTCTTCAGAAAAGGGGATAAGCTTTAGAAAGAAAGCTACGAATCAAGAACTGAGAGATCTGTTAATGGCCAGTGATCAGAAGGCAGGAGCAAGCCCTTACCTGATGCTAAAGAAGCTGCAGAAGCAATGAAACTGCAAGCTCTGAGAGACGGCCTGCAGTTGGAACATGAACAAAAACTGGCAGAAATTCGAATGAGAGAGAAGCAAGCCTTTGCCCATCTGGAGAAGGAGGCTGATGAAAGAAAGGAAAGGGCTCGCAGGGGGCATCTGGAGCTGCTGGCTGCTGAGGAGAAAGCTCAACAAATGCAACAGGAGTCTCACCAGATGCAGCAGGAGACGGCTAGACTCCAGCTCCACATCAAAAAAGCAATGGAAGAACAGCAGAAACTGTATCCTCTTGAAAGTCCAGTTTATAACTATGTTGATATATTGTATTACTCTGAGCAGTTTTCTGTGTTTAAGCAGTTTTCCTATGGCGAGGGAGAGGGGGATTCTAACCTGGTGGGAAATAGCTTTTTGTCTGTGCAAAAAAGCTGTTTGTCTATGAATGAAGTTTCTGAATGTTTGCCTAATGTCTCAGAAGTGAATCTGGAATTAAATCAAGCACAGAAAGATCTCATTGGTCAGGAAAATGTTTCTCAGGAGCAGATTAAAGTGAAGGGTGAGGTTAAAGCCCTAACTGAGGAAGGAAAGGGTAGATTTTTGATGGGTGATGGATTGTTGGCTAGTGCAGCTTGTAAAAGTGAACCTGAAACAGGTAACTGTGATTTGCTGGAAGTAGCTCAGTGTAGTGAAGAGAGCAGCAGTTTATCTGTGCTGAGTGGCAATGTGCCTGGGAAGGAAAGTTTGGATGAGCCTAGGCAGCCTTGTGAGCTGATGGCTTTGTCTAGTCAGCAGTTTCGGAAAGCGAGGATAGTGGAAGATGAGTGTCCCTGTACCTTACCTGTTACCTGTGTGGAGAATTGGGACAGTGAAGGAAATGTGCCTGTGTCTGTCAGGGGTATTGACTTGCCTATGGAGGGAGCTACCCCAGTCTCCAAGCAATTGTCTGCAAACAGCCCTGTGTGCTGGGACAAGGGAAATGAGATCCCAAGCTGTGTGTCTGGTAAAGGAGAATGCGTCTCCCACTCTTCTTTGTCTGTGGAGCAGACAGAAGGGGCCTTTCAGCCTGTGATGGTTGAGAATAGCGCAGTTGTCTGAGTTGTTTCTGGATTCCACTAAAGCCCAGGAAGGGAATGGTCCTAAGTTTGCGTCTGTTAGGGAGACTAGCACTGTAACTAGGTTGCATCCAGTTAGTTTCTTAGCAAAATCCCAGAGACCAGACAAGTCTGGTGCTTGTATTTTGCCTATTGCTAATGTGTGGCTGGGAAAGCAACTTTGTCTGATCAGCGTGATACCCTAGCCAGGGCACAAGGAGAGCATAAAAGTGATTTGATTGTGTTACCTACTGATGGTGTGGAAACTTGTAGCAAGAAGAAAAAGATTCCTGAACTTGTGTATGGCAAAGGGAAGGAGAATGATTCTGATCTTTGACTATGAAATCTAGCAGTTTGCCTGAAAGGGGATTGTGTAGAAATCTGCCTGATGAGTCAAAGGTGATCCTGGATGTAAATAGAAAAGGAGTACTTGTGGCACCTTAGAGACTAACTAATTTGTTAGTCTCTAAGGTGCCTCAAGTACTCCTTTTCTTTTTGCGAATACAGACTAACACGGCTGCTACTCTGAAACCTGGATCTAAATGAGACCCAGAAAGAGTCTGTTGTTGCTCAGGGAAGTGTTCCTTTAGAGCAAGCCCTAGGTGAAGAGGGTAAGGGAAAAATTTCTGTGAGGGGTGAGTTGTTGCTTAAAGAAGTTCCTGAGGAAAGGAATCCTCATGGTAGTCTTTGCAAGCAGTTTGCTGTAGCTAGCTGAAGGCTGTGAAAGTGATTTAATCAAGAAAGTTTCCGTTCCTAATGGCCAGGAATTTTCTGTTGTGAATGGATCCACTGACTTTCCTGTTGAAAGATCCAGTGTGGATAGCTTTGAGAAGGTCTCAGATGGAGTGAAAGCTGTTAAGAAAGTTGAAGAGTCCTATAACCAAGTGGCTGTGTTTGGCCAGCTTGTTGGGGAGACAAGGTTGTTGAGAGAGGAATGTCTCCATGCTGATTCTTTGAGTGAACAGACTGTGTCTCGGGTTCAGAGGGAAAACTGGGTAGCTGAGTCTGCAAAGCAGAACAGTTGTGCAGTTAATATCTCGAGAATGCAGGGGATGGCAGGTATACTCTCATCTCTAGACACTTTTTGGATAAGACCTGTAGTCTCTCAGTGAACTTAACATCTGATTCCATGTGGAAGCAGAGGTTGGTAAGGGAAGGACAACAGAACTTTGAGTCTAGCTTGTTAGTGAAAATGGATGGTTTCTCTTTCAGACAGAGCCCAGCCTTGGAATTGGTAGCAATTAAGGATCTGAAAACTGGTGAACTGGCTCCTGTCTGTGGTAATGCAAATTACTTGGCTGGCAGGGAGAAGGACTTGCTAATAGCTGTTAGCACAGAGAGCACACCCAATCAGCCAGTGAATTATGTTAAGCAAGAGGAATCAGGGTTTGATCCTTCAGGACAGGGAGGAAAGAGAGACCTTAATTTTGCAAAGGGAAGCCACAGGCTAACCCTAAAAGTCCCAAACCCCAATAGTATTGAGCCAAAGGTGTGAATAACAAACATGAATGTAGATGAAAGAAAAGGAGTACTTGTGGCACCTTAGAGACTAACCAATTTATTTGAGCATAAGCTTTCGTGAGCTGTAGCTAATGAAAGCTTATGCTCAAATAAATTGGTTAGTCTCTAAGGTGCCACAAGTACTCCTTTTCTTTTTGCGAATACAGACTAACACGGCTGCTACTCTGAAACATGAATGTAGATGGACACTTGGGATGAATTTGTTATTGCTCATGGTAATTTTGGTAACTAATACAGTGCTATTACCAATAACTGTAAACAATGTGCCTAATCTTTTGGAAAATCCCTTGAACATGGTAAAAGGAATACATGAGAACACGCTTTGTGTTAAGAGGCCTTGCTATACTGATGGTTCACAGTTAATGCCTGTAAACAGTATTGGAACTTTTCGCAGGGGAAAGACATTCCAAACCTGATGTGCTGTATAAAAAGGGAAACTGAGGCACACTACCATATTGCTTTAATGGCTAACTGCCAAGATTCCTGTACTATAAAATACAGTAATATCTACATTAAGATGATGTTAATTGGGTTCCAAACATTTGCTAGAGTTTGTATGGATAAAGTAGTCATGTCCTTTAGCTCTTGGCAAGATCACATGAGACATACAGGAACCATGCTGGAAAAGCAGATCCAATCAGCTATTGTTCTAACCATGTTTTACCTTGAGTTTGTAAAGAGATTCAATCATGTTATTGAACATGACTTTGATAAACCATTTCGGTTATACACCAATACTTGCTGTAGTAAGACAGAACCAAGGATGGGGAGCTCTTGGGATGCAGTCAGTGATGGTTGTGTCATCCTTTCCTGCATCAATTTTGCGTTGGGGGTGTGACGTTATTGACATAAGCTGGGACCGTATAGATCATTGTTGCAACCAAAGTCCTGTAGTGGCACCAAATCTTGTATAAAGGGGGTCAAATGAGGTGTCTAAGACCAGGTTATGGTTTGCTGGTTATGATTATGCTGTCTATATATGTATCATTTTTATAGTTAAAAATTATGAATATTGGCTCTATACTGTCTGTATTTCAAACCTGTGCTATGCTTCTGGGGAACACTCCAGACAAGTTGGTGTCAGTTCTGCCTAGCCTGCTTGGTGGCCCATTAAGGACCATCAGCTACACAACTGACCCAGTGAGAAAAGGCAGACATGCCTTGGGACTCAGCAAGGTGTGCAGGGACCTGCCTAAGGACAGAACTCTGAGGGTTTTCCAGGCCATGGGATGGGCAGCTTGTCTTTGGGACAAAGAAAGAAAGACCACATGGCAAGAGACTATAAAAAGCTGCTGCAGCTCCTCCATCTTGTCTTCAATCCTGCTTCTTACCTCTGGAGGGACTTTGCTACACTGAAGCTTTGAACGAAGGACTGAAAGACTCATCCCAGCTGTGGATGTTCTCCAGAGACTTGATCTGAACCTGCAGTTTATTCTATCACTGCTGCAAGCCTGAACCAAGAACTTGGCCATTACTGTATGTCATTGATTCCATTGAACCAGTTCTAGCTCTCATCTCTATTTCTTTCCTTTTATGAATAAACCTTTCAATTTTAGATTCTAAAGGATTGGCAACAGTGTGATTTGTGGGTAAGATCTGATTTGTATATTGACCTGGGTCTGGGGCTTGATCCTTTGGGATTGAGAGAACCTTTTTTTCTTTTACTGGGGTATTGGTTTTCATAACCGTTTGTCCCCATAACGAATGGCACTGGTGGGGATACTGGGAAACTGGAGTGTCTAAGGGAATTGCTTGTGTGACTTGTGGTTAGCCAGCGGGGTGAGACCAAAGTCTGCTCTGTTGGCTGGTTTGTTTTGCCTTAGAGGTGGAAAAACCCCAGCCTTGGGCTGTAACTGCTCTGCTTTAAGCAATTTGTCCTGAATTGGCACTCTCCGTTGTGTCCCGCCAGAACCAGCATCGTTACACTCACACTGAGGGTGGGCCCCATCACTGGGGAGCAGCCCCTGCAAGTCTCAGGTCCTCATTGCCCTGGAGGGAGGGGCAGCCATGATGGGGTCCCTTATCTAGAGCTGCCCATATGGGGACATCCCTGTGCCCCCTCCCTGACTCCACCTTCTGAGCCCCTTGTTCAGGAGGAAGACGCTCAGCACATGTTTCTTGCACGGGTCCCATGCTGACCAGGGCCCGTTCTCTCCCCTCCCCAGTATGGAGGGGGCTCAGCTGGTGCAAGTCACCTCCTTTTCCTTCTCAGGTGCTGTCAGCATCCCCCTTCAAGGGAGAAGGGCGCGGAGTGGCTGCCCTGCTCCTGCTGAACGCCCTGCGCCCTGAGCTGTATGGGGACGAGGCCGAGCAGTGGTGGATGGAGATTCCAGCCATGGTCCACTATCTTGACGGTAACGGGTGGGGATGGGAGCAGCTGGGATGGGCAAAGGGAGAGCAGCAGACGGAACCGTCCTGCCAATGCCCGTTCCTATCGCAAGCAGTGGAGCCAGGGAGAGCACAAGGCCTCTTGGATTGTCGCACCTGCAGCCTGCTGCTGCGTGGTTAGGTCCCCGGATGTCCCATGGCAGGGGTTGGGATGGATCTGTAGAGAGGGGTCAAGAAAATACTTGGTGAGCAAGCAGAGTGAGGAATGGAGCAGGGAGAATAAGGTGTGAGCAGAGCTGAACTATGGGAGAGAGAGCTGCTGAGCACACAGCCAGCGCCCTGCAACCAGACTGGCTAGGGTTGGCTCCTGGGAAACCCAGATGGGACATGTCTTCCCTATGAGGCCATGCCACGTTGGAATAGGGTACCTCTGTCATGGGAGCAAGGGCAGGAACTCCAGTGTGGATGGGACCCCTGTGTAGAGATCCCCCATGCATGGCTGGAAGGGCAGGAACTCCAGAGCAGATGGGACCCCTGTGTAGGGACCTGCACAGTGTGAAGGGCAGGAGCTCTAGTGTGGATGGGACCCTGGTGTAGGGTCCCCTGGGAAGGACAGGATGCCAATGCAAATGGGATCCCAGTGGAGTCAAGGGGATCCAGAAGGGCATCCGTGGGGTGCTTTGTTAATGGCCAGCTTGGTACCCCTCTCTCTAGGACATAGCAAGTTCTCTCTGGACCAGACCGTGTGGGAGCACAAGCTGTTGGAGGTAACACGAGGACTTCTGTTCATTCTCCCAGCCCCAGAGTGGAGGAGCCCTGGGCTAGTTCCTCATGGAGGGACCTGGGTTAGAGAGTTGGAGTTTGGCCTGGTGTCCTTGGCCAGAATTTCCTGTTGCCCCCACCCACTGTTGGGCTGTTAAGCAGCTGCCATGCTCCACCCCAGAGGGGGTTGCATTTCACTGAAAAGGGGGTTCCCGTGTGTTACTGGAAAGAGCATTGGGACGAGCAGTGCTATGGAAGCGAGCGTTAGATCCTGGGCCAGGGCTGTCTCTGCTGGCACCCCTTGTGGTCAGGAGAGTTGCCCCAGCAGGTGATTTAGCACACTTGCTCTGCCAGTTCTTAAATGCCCAGCTCCTCAGTGCCCAGTGGTGAGAGCCCCCTTGCGTTTATCTGTGGGGGGAGTCCCTGCACTGGGAGTGGGAGCTGGAAGCCCCTGAGCTGGGCTCACTCGATGCTGGCCCCAGTGTCCTCCATCTAGAACCGCAGCTCAGGAGGGCTCTGTGGAGGCTGGAGGCCAGGATCCCTCATGCAGGTGAGAGCAAAGGTGGAGACTCTGCCCCTAAATGACCCCCCTTCGGCTCCTTTCCTCGCAGTTCCTCCGAAAGACCTTGGAGAGGAGCAAAGAGGGTGGCTGGAGCCAGGATCTGAGCCAGGAGCTGGGCCGGCAGATGGGCAGCTATGCCAGTGGCTCTGTGGAGAAGGTCAGTTCCCAGAGAAGGCCTCTCTAGCGCTGGGGGGCTCTGGGGAGGGGCAGGGGGTGCTGGGACAGTCCCACACGAGTGAGACCAAGCCCTGCAGTTCCCCCTGTGCATGTGGGGCCAGCCCCTGCCTGAAGCTACAGGTCCTGATCCTGGCCCAGGCTGGCGTGGCCTTCGCCCCAGCAATGGCACAGACCACCCTCACCGAGACTGGGGCTGGCCCCTCCCCTGCACTCTCTTTCAGGCTTTCCTCTGCAAGGTGCTGGGCACAGCCCTGGCCATGGGCAAGGATGTGGCTGCAGTGACAGGGCAGCTCCGGGAGCTGCTGCGCATGACCGACTATCTGAATGACACAGAGACGGAGGTGAGGGGCTGAGACCGCCTGCACCCCAGAGCACCCAGCAGCTCTGGAGGGCCCTTCCCCCAGGAAGAGGCCTGTGGCCTTGGTGTGCAATTGGAGCTCCTGGGAGTGACTAAGGAGTGACTGGAGCACTGGGCCCGGGGACTGGGGAGACTGGTCGTGGCTGGGAGCCCTGGCCCCGGGGAGGTGCTGATGGGTCTCAACTGACCCCGAGCTCTCACTCCCAGTGCCTTGGCTCCTGCCTGCAGCTCTGTGCCAGGGACCAGCTGGATGCCATCCTGAGAGCTCTGGGCGACTTTGAGGAGGAAATGGCAGAGGGGGAGGATTCCTGGCATCTCAGCCTGTGCAAGGTACAGCACCCCACCTTCTCCTAGCCCCCAACCCTGCCTGCATGGGGCTGTTGGCTGGGGTCCAGGCCAGCAAGGCACAGGCGCGTGGTGCAGAAGGGCTGGGCTGGGTTAGCCAAGTTTCTGATTGTCAGAGCCCACGGCTGGCCCAGCCAGAACCATGGTTCTGACCCTGTCTGGGTTGGGACATGGAGCCACTCTGTCGCCACATGGCTGGGGGGATCACCTGAGGGAACTGGTTAAGTAGGCAGGGATGAGGCTTGGGGTCACCGCCGGGGCATGTGAGGAGTGTATGGGGAGCCAGAGGTTTGTTCTTGGGTGGGGGGGTTGGCGCTGGACAGGGCCAGGGGGACGGGACAATGTTTATAGAATCTAGGGAACAATCTTCCCAGCCCGTGAGCCCCAAGGAAATGCCTGCCCAGGGCCTCTGGAGCTGAGGAGGGAAAGGCCTTTCCCCAGAAACGTTCCTGCTCTTCTCTTCCTTGTCCCAGGGCCTGGCCCCATGGGAGAGGGACAGAGTGAAGAGCGCCCTCCTGCTGTTCTACAGCAGTGCAGCAGCCCAGGCACCCCCCCAGCAGCTGCTCCCTCTGCTGGTGGATGAGATCGTACCCAAAATCCTGCACCATTACAGCACCAGCTCCCAGGTACCTGCCCGCAGCAGTTGGTCCCAACCTCCCTGCCACCTGCCTTCTGAGATTGGGCTCCCAGGACCTCACAGGATCGGGTCTCAGGCCATGGGGTGAGGGCACCATGGATTGAAGGGGCCACTGATGAGTCCAGGGCAGCCACGGGGTGAGGGGAGGGGGGGAGAAATGGATTGATGGGAGGATAGCGGGGATGGAAGGAGACAGCTGGGGCCCTGCTCACCTCTTAGGGCCCTGTGGCTCCCAGCCCAGCCCTCCTCCTTTCCCTGGGCCATATAGCTTTAAACCTGCACAGGGACCAGAGGGAGGTGGGTCTGAGGGCCCCCTGGCACAATGAGCATGGCTCCATGCTGCCCCCCCCCAGGGGGAGGTGGCTCTGGGGGCCCTGGCTTATCCCTGGAGGCTTCAATGCTGATGTCTGACAGCTGCTCCCATTTTGTTTTTCAGGCGCTGGGACTAAACGCCAGGCAGATGGTAACGAGCAGCGAGTATGATCCCAGTGTGTCCCCCAGGGCCCATGCAGCTCGGGCCGGGGCATCTGCATGAATTGTGGGAAGGCTGGGGCTGGGCCAGGCTGTGGGCTGCTGGCAGCCAGGCTCAGTCTCAGCCCTGGGGATGCTGGTGCATGGGACTAGTTTATGCTGCTGTTCCATGAATCTGGTTGAGTGTGCCCACAGCCAGGAAAGTACCGAGGGGCTGCCCCCAGGCCACTCGCTGCTGTGCGGGGGCTGCTGGTTCCATGAATCTGGTTCTGTGGGGTTGGGGTATTCATAAGCTTCTGGGCCCCTCCCCATCCGGGTGCCATATGACTTTGGGCCCTTCCTATGAGGGGCGTGATGGGGTGGCCAGGGTCCTCGCCTGGGTGGGGGGGGCCTCCCTGGATTGGGAGCCTGTACTCACCTCAAAGGGCTGGGGAGGCTGTGTCCAACTCTCATTCCCACTCTCCTCTCTGCGGGGATGTAGGACACGGCCCTTACTCTGCGCTTCATTGAGAGCATCTCCGCAGTCAGCCTGGCCGTCCAGAGGAGCGGGGAATCCCAACCCCACCAGCTTCCCCACAAACAGGTGCTGCTCAGCCAGTTGCTGGTGAGTGCGGGGATCCCCAGTCCTGGGGGAGCAACCTCATGGCCTCGGGGTTGCCCTGAGCTGGGGTCTCATTGCCCTGGCTCCAGCAGGCTAGGGCTCTGGGATAGAACTGGATAACTGTGTCCTTGAGAGTAGCTGGGGAGTGGGCTGCTCTCTGGAGGTCATCCCAACGCTGTCCAAACCTGCCCTGAGGCTGCTGGCAAGACGCAGAGGCTGGCTTGGGGTCAGGGGATGCAGTCCCATGGGCACTGGGAAGTTCCATCAGCCCTCCCCCCCCATCAATTCTGGGCATTATGTCAGTCCCCCGGGGGGGGGGAGTCCCATTGTCGCCCCCAGGGATACCATGGCCTCCCCCCATATTCTTGGTCTCTCTGTGTGTACTTCAGGAGATCATTAAGGCTGAGCCAAGGAGCTCCCTGCTCTCCACAGTTCGTCAGGAGGCAATGGTGGCCATCGGGCACCTGAGGTGGGTATTGCTCTGCCCCTAGCCCCCTCTACACCAGCTGGCACTTTGGTCATCCTTACTCATGGTGACTAGCATGGGCAAGCCCTGACATGGGCTGTTCTGGGCAGTGTATGAAGCAGGAGAGTGACCCCCATGGTGCCACTAGTGTGGGGAGAGCTGCCCAGCCTTCCTAGAGCCAGGGGCTCAGTTCCCAGGGTGGCCTGGGCCCCAGAGCTGAAAAAATCCCGTCGAGATCACTGGCACTCAGATCACTGCAGATTGCTCCTGATCTCCGCAGGAGAGCCCTATTGGGCACAGAGCCCCTGCCTGCTGGCAGATCAACCACTGCACACCCAAGAGAGCAAGGGGAGAACCCTGGGGAGAGGGGGGCAGGGATGGGGGCACTGGGGGAGCCCCAGGGGAAGGGAGGCAGGGAAGGAAGCAGGGGGAAGGGGTGTTGGCCTGGAGAGGTCTGTGGGTCTCTGCCCTGCCTCTAACACCTCCCGCCATGCTCTCTCCTGCCAGTAAAGTGAAGCAGCCACTGAGCCGTGAAAAGAATCAGGAGTTGATGGAGCAGTGCCTTGATAGTGTCTTCTCCCTGCCTCCCCAGGAGTTCACTGCAGATGTGGGGCCCATCCAGGTATGTGAAAGCCCGTCCTCCCTGCCCCTGACCGGGCACCCCCGCAGGGTCATGGTGCCTAGGCATCACTCCCCCGAGGGCTGGGCCTAGGTACCAGCCCCCTCTGCCCCTTGCCAGCCCCACCAGGGCCTCACTCCTCCCTCTGGTTTGTAGACTCTTTATGCCAGCACCATGGCCACCCTGGAGGGGCTAATGGAGATGTTGCTGGAGGAGGATGAGACGCCAGAGCGACTCCAGGGAACCTTCCGGGTGAGTGGGGGCTGGGCAGGGAGGTCTTCTGTCCAGACTCCTTGATGGCTCCTGTCACCTCAGGGTCCCCTGCCCGGAGTCTGGGAGAGTCAGGCTCAGCCTTTGCCCAACATGGGGCTCATTTCAGACAGGAGCTAGAGGGGGGAAGGACCCCACAGAAAAACCTCCTTGTCTGGGCAGAAACACTCCCTGGAGCACTGCACCCCAGAGGGAAGGGTGGTTGGACTGCCCCCACTTTCCTGGTCTCCATTGCTTTGAAGACCTGCACCGCCGGGGGGAGAGGAGCCACAGGCTGTCTGCACAGCCCCTCCCCCTTCAAGGGGCTGGGAGCCAAGCACTGCTCCGGGCATGGCCCAGGAGGTGCCATGCGGAGGCCTCTCCAGGTGCCATTCCCCACCCTCGCTGGGCCCCTCCTCCCCCAGGTGCAATTGGTGGGGGGTTTGCTCATTGCCCTGCTCTGCCCACAGCTCCTGCAGAGATGGCTGGTGTCAGAGCAGGTGTGGGAGCGTGCACGTGCCATGCGGGTCAGCACCCACCTGCTGAGGGCGTATCTCCAGATGGTTACCATCACCGTGAGTACCACCCCACCCGCCTGGCCCAGCGCCTGCCTGCAGCCAGCTCAGGCACTCTGCCTCTGCCCCAGGATATCCCCATGGGTCCCATATGGGGAAGGGCAGAGCAGGATCCCTGGGCCCCAGCAGCCCCCGCACAGCAGCGAGTGGCCTGGGGGCAGCCCCTCGGTACTTTCCTGGCTGTGGGCACACTCAGCCCCTGCGCGGAAAGGGCCTGCTCTCAGGAGCAGTCAGGCTGGTCCCTGGGAGCAGGCAACTGTTGGCAGAGTGAGGTCACTGTCTGGTATGGACCAGATCCTGGGCCGAGGCGAGGCGAGGGGCTGGTTGCACCCAGATGAAGCCCATTTGTTGTTCTCTTTCTTTTCCCAACCAGACACAGATACCTCCTGGCCAGTTCAGCGCCCTGGCTGGGACGCTGGGCCCCTACACCTGTGACTCACTGGGCAGCATCCGCCAGGGTGCAGGGGATGCCATCAGGTGCCTGCTAGACATACAAGGTGCGGAGGCCTCAGGGGCAGCGGGTGCCCTGGGGCAAATAGAGGGCATGGCCCGGGGGTGGCATGGGGCATCGCCCAGAGGTGCCCTGGGGCAAATAGAGGGCATGGCCCAGGGGTGTCCCGGGGTGAATAGAGGGCCCATTCAGGGTATGGCATTGCAGATGCCTTGGGGTGAATAGAGGGCCAGACACAAGCATGTGCCAGGCTCAATGCCATGAGGGGCTGGGCCCCCAGCCTCAGCAGCTCCGGGTGCACTAATAATGGCACCCAAGGGGCAGTGGCTCGGGCCCACAGGCCAGGCTAAGCATCTTCCCCTGGTTGATTCCTGCAGTTATCAAGCAGCCTTGGACCCTGAGGGGCCAAGATAAGGAGTGGGTGCTGCGGTGCATGTGTCAGGAGCTGCAGAGTGCAGATCCCGGCAAGGTGTGGGATGCATCTATCAAACTGGCCAAAGTAAGGACTCCAAGAGCTGAGTCAGGCAGCTACTGGACTGGGCCACCTGGGGAGGGGGCTACTGGGCTGAGCTGCTTGTAGGAGGCCGGGCGGCTGGGGCAATAAGCTGGCAACTGGGAGGCTCCTTGTCAGTAACCAGGAGGGGATTCACAGGGGCATGCTGGGTGACAGCGTGGATCTCTCATGGGCAAAAGCAAGGGGCAGAACCAGGAACTCCACTATCTGGATGCGGGATGCCCCAGCACTGAGCAGACTTCCCACGCCCCTCCCAGCACACAGGCTCTGGCTGGATCTCTGGGGCAGGGATTCTCCCCAGAGGGGCCAGCAGCCTGAAGGGGAGAGCAGCCAGGGACAGCCCTACTCCCTGCTCATGGCCAAACTCTCCCTGGGGCCCTGCCTGGCTGAGGAGTGAGCAGAAACCCCAGGCCATGGCTGTGCCCCTCTCTTTGCAGATCGTCAGCAGGGCCCTGCCCAAGGCGGAGATCCTGCCCTTCACCCAGACCCTGCTGGAGAGCCTGGGGGCCGTGAGCCAGGCCTGTGACCAGGCCAGTGTCCTGTGGTTTCTCACGCTCCTGACAGACCGCGCCAGTGACCTGAAGGACACAGTAAAGCTGGGCTGGCCGTGGGTGTTTGGGGCTGGGTTTGTGGCAGCGGGGCTCCCTGAGACTGTCTGTCAGGGGCTCTGATCAAGAGCTGCAGGGAAGCAGCAGCCCCTTCCCCCAGGCACGGGGAGGGGAGGGGACAGGGGCTGGGTGAGCAGAGGATGATATGTGATGGGGAGGAGCTGGCTGGGGGGCCAAGTGAGTGGCAGAAGATATGTGGTAGGGAGGCTTCTCCGCTGCTGGCGTTCCCGAGGAGTGGGCCAGGGTAACCTCTCTGTCACGGCCAGGTCCAGGCCATCCTGAGCATCACCAGCACCTACCTGCGCTGCACGGAGGACCCTGAGCCGAGAGGGCTCCTGGCCCAGGCAGTCTCACTGCTGGCTCAGCACCACCAGGAGACTGTGGTCACCTACCTCCTACAGCGCCCCCTGCCAATGGATAGGTGAGTGCAGCACCTGGCCCAGCACAGGCCTCCTAGCGGTGGGGTGAGCCACATGCCACATGTACCAGGGAGCAACCCAGGAGGTGCCCTTTGCCCCACATCCCTGGTCCAAGGGCTGATGTGATTCCACAGCTTGGGCAAGGTTCCTCAGCTCTTTCCTAGCGAGGGTTACCCCTCGCCCACCCCCACCCCTCCGATCTCTGGGGCAACAGCAGGGGGAACAGGTGCAGGCTGGCCCTAAACACAAGCCAGGGGTACGCCCACATCTAGCCCAACACTTTTGGGGTCCTGCTGAGTCAGCCTCACTTCCTGCTCCACATGCGCTTCAAGGTCACGGGTCCAAGTTTAGACCCCCAAACTCCTCCAGCCACTGGGGGCGCAGGGCTGGGAGAGGTCTGACCCGCTCTGGCCTGGGACTCCGGAGAAGCTGAGTCCCCTAAGCTGGGCCCTGACTGCCAAAGGAGCATGAGAGGGGCAATAAAGCCAGAGACTGGTCTCTCTGACCTCCTCTTTGAGCTGCCCACAGCCTTTCACCCCAGGGCATTAGAGTGGGCCCTGCCCACACAAAGGTCCCCAGCCGCAGCGAGGTGGTGTCTGGGCCTGGAGCGGGGGCTCCCACTGACAGATGTCTCTGGGTCTGCTATGCTCTAGGGACAGCAAGGAGCTCTGGGCAGCTCTGGCTGCTGAGGATTTCTTCCAGGATATCCTAAAGGATTTGCTAGACCGGATCCCCAGGGGGCCAGCAGCAGAGCAAGGGGCTGAGACCCAGGAGGTAGCAGTTGCCAGTCCCCTCTCGGTGAGTGCAGGGGGGCTGTGGGTATGGCAATTACAGGGAGGGGACAGCCAGCCCCCATCCTCCACCAGCACTGGGCTCTGGGACAACTACCTGAAGGGGGGTTCCAAAGAGGATGGATCCTGGTCTCAGTGGTAGCTGATGACAGAACAAGGAGCAATGGTCTCAAGCTGCAGTGGGGGAGGTCTAGGTTGGATATTAGGAAACACTATTTCACCTGGAGGGTGGTGAAGCACTGGAATGGGTTCCCTAGGGAGGTGGTGGAATCTCCATCCCTTAGAGGTTTTTAAGTCCCGGTTTGACAAATCCCTGACTGGAAGGATTTAGTTGGGGTTGGTCCTGCTTTGAGCCCCCTGGCCTCCTGAGGTCTCTTCCAACCCTAATCTTCTATGACCCAGTCCATGGGCTGCTGGATCCCGTTGCTGGCTGGGCAGGGAGTTGCTAGGTCCTTCCAGGGCAGATTTCATGGAAGGAAGAAGGCCCTGGATTGGCATAAGGCACAGACCCCTCTGGGGCAGGCTTGCCCCCTCCTCTCTCCACAGACCCTTCTGGGGCAGAGAAGGGCCCATGGGCCATGTCAGCCAGGGGAGTGGAGCTGGGGGAGGGTAGCTCCTGTTAACGCTGTGTGGGCCTGTCCCACAGGTGGTCTGTGCCATCGGCGAGGTGGTGATGGGGGCAGCGGTCGGGAATGCGCTGGGCTGGCTGCTCCCTGAGCTCTGCTGTGCCCTCCTGTACCAGCTCAGCCGCACCCTGGACAGCGACACGCCATTGCCCTCCAGGGCTGGGAGACCCCTGGCCGGCCCAAAGGGAGCTGCACCCCCACCCTCCACCCCCCGCAGGTAATGTCTGGGGCAAGGGCACCCCTCTCCCACCCCTGCAGGTAGCATCTGGGGCAAGGGCACCCCTCTCCCACCCCTGCAGGTAGCATCTGGGGCAAGGGCACCCCATCCCCACTCCTCACAGGTTAAGCCTGGGGCAAGGGCACTCCACCCTCTGTCCCCCACAGGTAGCGTTTGGGGCAAGGCATCCCTATCGACCCCAGCCCCCCACCCCTAACCAGCAATTAGGGTGACCCTATGTCCCAATTTTATAGGGACAGTCCTGATTTTGGGGGCTTTTTTCTATATAGGCACCTATTCCCCCCACCCCCCACTCCCTGTCCCGATTTTTTACACTTGGTATCTGGTCACCCTACCAGCAATGCCCAAGGACAAGGCCGCCCCCACCCGTCATAGGTGTTGTCTGAGAACAAGGACACCCCTTCCCATTCTGCACCGGCATCCCCTCAGAGGAAACACCCAGGGGCAAGAACACCCCCCAGGTCCCCATCTGTCCCATCCTGCAGTCAGTGCCCGGGAAGGATCTGGTGCCGCTAGCCCCATGGTCTGCCGCTGACAGGATCCCTCTGGCCTCTGCCCTCCCCCATCTCTGCTCTGCTCCCCCGCTTCAGCTGTGCCCCTTAGCCTGGGCAGTGGGGCTGAGCCCTGGGATTCAGCCAGCTGGGTTCTGATTTCAGTCTTGCCTCATTCTCTAGGCATTTCTGGCCAAGTCCCAGGCCCTCTCTGGGCCTCATTTTCCCCCTCTGTCCATGGGGGTTAGTGACACATGGGGGGCACAGGGCTGAGGATAGCCAGGCAGCTGGATCCTGCATCCCCGTTCACCAGAGCAGCCCTGCTGTCTCCCCAGCCTGATGGTGGTGGCACTCAGAGCCGTGCTCGCTAAGGGCCTGCAGGATGTGTCCAGGACCCTGGACAAGGAGCAAGGCTGGCGCCTTCTGGAGGATCCCCGCAGCTTCCCCGAAGGTGTCTCCCTGCTGGCGAGGTGAGGAGTGGGCCTCCAGCCCTTCTGCTGTCTCTCTGCAGAGTCCCCAGTGGTGTGCTAGACCCTGGGCCTCCACTTTCTGCAAGGCAGACTGCTCCAAGACTGGGCCCTCCCCATGCCGCTGAGTTCAGGCCCCTGTGAAGTGAGGCAGCGATGCAGGGCAGTGACTAGTGGCCAGGGATACAGGAATTCATGGCAAAGCAGAGCTCCTCTGTGGGTCTGTGCTGGACAGCACCTCTCTCTCGGGGGCCAAGACTCCTGGACTCATCTGTCCCTGCCTGGCTAGAGCTCCCAAACCCCGGTCTGCCGCATGGCAGCCCCTCATCTCCCAGCCCCGTCCCACTGTGATCACTACTCCCTTTGGCTGCCAGGCCTTATGGTGGGTCTTCCACTGCATCTCCCAGGCAGCATCTCTCTGAGAGCTCATTCCTACGCTGCAGTCTATGGGCCATTTACCCAACTCTTGCTGCTCCCCGGTCCAGAGGGGAAGGGAACCCCTTCACACCAGTGGGTAGCAATCCAGAGAGAGGGGAAACAGAGTCACACATCCTTTGCAGAAAAATATTCCAAACCTTTCTGCCTCCTCCACAGTGACTCTGCGGCCCTTGGGCGGAGGAGCTGGTTTGGGCCCACTCACCCCACGAGGTGCTCAGAGCCCCTGCAGTTGGCTCTTGCTTAGCTCTGCCAGCCCAGACACTGCCCAGACTCACCCCCACTGCTCTGTACACAGGGCTCTGGTGCAGGTGGGCGAGGCACCACTGGAGAGGATCCTGCAGCTCCTGTTCCCGTCCCTGAGCTCCCCATGTGAGGACTGGAGAGTCACTGGCACAGCCTTCTACTCTGAGGTGAGACGGGCCCCAGATGGGCTCTCCCCAGGGTGCTGCCTGGGCGGGTAATGGGGTGGGCACGGGGTGGGGAGGCAGCTGGGCAGGCAATGGGATGGGCCCAGGGGTTGTGTTCTCCCTCCATTTTACATAGAACCCCCTGAGAGCCATCACCCCCTGGCACTTCTGCTGTGCCCCTTGTTCTCTAACAGTGGCACATTGAGGGCGCGTTCTGCCCCTTCTTTCAGGGGAGCAGGGCCCCACTGCCCTGCACATGGGGGGCAGGATTTTGGGAGGCTGGGCAGAGGCTGAGCAACCCCGCTCTAGGCCCTTGCACCCCAGGGTCCCTTGCTGCACCCCTGCTTCGTTCCAGCTGGGAGTAGCCCCCGTCCATTGTGCTGGGAATCAGAACCAACACCAGGGCAGGCCCTGCTCTCCCTTCTCTGGCTGCACCCTGCTTGACACCCCGTTGGGGAGAGCAGAGTCCAGCCCAAAGGAGTTCGCCCTCCAGCCCAGGCTGCCTGGCTCGCCCTCCTCCTCGCTGGGTGGATGAGCAGCCAGACAGCACCCTGAAGTCACAGGCTGGCACTGGCCGTGGACCCAAATGGCTGCCCTGAGCCAAAGCCCCACGGACTGTGGGAAAGGAGGATCCCAGCTGTAGGACTGGCCCATTCAGTGCACTCCGCCCCTCCCATCAGGCCAGGCCAGGCCTTGGCAGACCCCGGGCAGCAGCAGAGGCAGGTTATCCTGGGAGCCAGAGAGAGCTACAGGGTCTGGCCTGGAGAAACTCCCTGGAGAGCCAGCCCAGCCACGCCCATCTCCTCTCCAGCTAGGCTGGGACAGGGGAGTGAGACTGGAGGGCTGGGTCCTGTGCCCACTCTGCCACTGGCCCCTCAGTGAGTCACTTCCCCGCTCGCTGCCTCAGTTTTCCCAGCTGCTAAGAGGACAGTGAGACACACGCACCCCCTGTGTGCAATGCGCTGAGCCCGGGGGAGAGTCACCCCACCCCATGAGAGTGCCGAGAGGCACTGTGGTGCCTGTCAGAGCTGAACCCCCCAGCCCAGAGCCGGAGGGAGCTGGGGCTGTGCTCTGCTGCCAAACTGCCCGATGAGTGACTCCGCGTCCCTGGCCATGATCGTGGTCTCTTGTCCCTCAGCTAATGAGTCACCCCGTGCTGCGGCAGAGGAAGCTGCTAAAACCTGTCTTGAAGCACCTGGTGGCAGGGGCCAGTGATGAGAGTGACACCATCCGTTGGCTGGCAGCCCGTGGGCTGGGGAACATGCCCCAGGGGGCGCCGCAGAAGGTGGGCACAGGGCAGTGTGGCCAGAGGTGGGGCAAGGGGAGCACCGCGGTCGGCGGGAGGGAGTGAGTCCAGGGGCTGCATTTTTTATTTCCAGCAACCCCCCTTGCCCTGGGCTCTAACAGTAGAGGCAGTCAGGTCTGGGGGATGTTCCCAATATGGCTGGTGCCACCCCTCCTGCACCTGGGGCAGAGACTGAAGCAGGAGGATCCCCAGCCGGCCCCTCCCCATCATATACCACCCTTAACTCACCAGGACCCCCAACCGGCCCCTCCCGACTGCACATTCCTCCCGCACTCCCCCGGCCCCCCAGCTGGCCCCTCCCCACTGCATATCCCTCTGTCACAGAGTCACCAGGCGATGCTCTGGAACTACTCCCTACAAAGCCAGTCAGGAATCTGGGGAAGCCTCCTCTCCAAGGCAAAATAGCTCACACAGCTTCCACCTTCCTGGCTCTGACCTCGGAGCATTCAGCATCCTCTGCCCCTCCGTGCGCTTCCCACCGCAAGTCCGCCCAGGCGGGGTCCTGGGGAAGCCAGAGGGCCCTGCACCCCAATTCCATAGTCAGACATGACTCTCAGCCAGCCAGTAAAACAGAAGGTTTATTAGACGACAGGAACATGGTCTAAAACAGAGCTGGTAGGTACAGAGACCAGGACCCCTCAGTCAGGTCCATCTTGGGGGGCAGGGAGGCCAGAGCCCCATCTGGCCCTCTCTCCATTTCCCCAGCCAGCTCCAAACTGAAATTCTCCAGCCCCTTCTCTCGCCTTTGTCTCTTTCCCGGGCCAGGAGGCCACCTGATCTCCTTGTTCTCCAACACCTTTAGTTGGTAACTTTGCAGAGGAGGGGCCCAGGCCACCAGTTGCCAGGAGACAGGGTGTCAGCCATTCTCTGCCTAGACAGCCTCACGCTGCCCTCTAAGGCTCTGCAACAATCACACAGCTTATCCCACCACCTAGATACTTAAGAAATGCCTAGGGGAAACTGAGGCACCCACACAGTATTCAGAGAGAAGTTTAAGAACAGTCCCACTTCGTCACATCGAACAGTTCCACTTCGTCACACTTTGTCTCTCTCCTGGGCCAGGAGGGCACCTGATCTCTTTGTTCTCCAACACCTTCAGTTGGCACCTTTGCAGAGGAGGGGCCCAGGAGAGGCTCAGGCCATCAGTTGCCAGGAGACAGGGTGTCGGCCATTCTTTGTGCAGATCCCTGCACGCACCTGCCCACTAGGGCTTTGCAGCAATCATACACCCTTATCCCACCACCTAGATACTTAAGAACTGCATGGGAGAAACTGAGGCACCCATACATTATTCAGAGAAAACATTAAGAACATTTCCACTTCGTCACACCCTCCCACTCACCCAGACCCCCAGCCAGCCCCCTCCCTCACCTGGGCCCCCAGCTGGCCCCTCCCCATCACATTCTGCGCTCCACTCACCTGGATCCTGGGGGGCACTGGGGTATGTCTGATTGTCGGGTTCCATTCAGGTGAAGAAGCACAGGCAGCTCCTGCTGGACACCCTGCGCCACCCCTTGGCTGAGCCCAGCAGCCCCCAGGTCGTGGGCGAGAGCATGCGGGCCCTATGCAAGATGCTGGGGCAGCTGAGCGAGCGTGACATGGGCCGCCTCTCCCAGCCCATGGCTGCGCAGGCCCGGGCACACTTCCCACACGTGAGTCGCCCCAGTGCACGGACAGAGCTCTCCCCCTGCGCCCCCTAGAGCAGGGGCTCAGAGTGCCGGCTCTCAGGGACACCCCCATTGCCTGGGTTCCCCAGACCAGCTCCAGCTCTCCAGGCATAGGACCTGGGAGCAGGACAGAAAATGGGGTGGATGCTTGCTGCCCCTCCGTTGGGGCATTGCCCACTCTCAGGCATGCCCACTGACTCTGCCCTCTGCTCTCTGCGGCAGGAGGACGGCGCCGTGCGCGTGGCAGCATTTGGCCTGTTTGGGGCCCTGGCCAGCTCGGCCCACCACAAGCACCGGCAGCTCTTCACAGGGGAAGTGAGGAGCAGCTGGGCCGCTCTCATGCTCCATGTGCGGGACCCAAGCCCTGAGGCAGCCACGGTGAGACGCAGGGAGAGCCCCCCCGCCGGTCCTGATCCTGAGATGCGGGCGCAGACCGTGAGAGAGCCCCCCTGCTGGGCCTAATCCTGAGACGTGGGTGCAGAGTCACTGACAGGGAGAGAGCCCCCTGCTGGGCCTGATCCTGAGACACAGGCACAGACAGGGAGAGAGCCCCATCTCAACCTGCTCGCACTGCTTTTGCCAAGGAGGGAGGCTGACAAGTGATGGGTGATCCTGGGCCAAGTGCTGCCCTCAGAGTAACCCCAGTGAGATGGGGGTCATAGGGAGCAGAACTGAGGGTGCATTGAGGGGGTATAACCCACTGGGAGGGGCTGGATCGGGCTTTGGGGGTACCTGGGTGTATCCCATTGGAGGGGTATCACAAATCTGTCTGTGGTGGGGCACCCCCTTTAGGCTACATGGGGGTGCAGATGTGGGAGTCCAGTTACTTCATGTATGAGGTGCCACTGTGGGGGCTGGGCCTCTCCAGCCCAGGGCAGCTCCTTAACCCTTCCATGCTAGGGCAGGGTTAGTGACCTCTTCACAAGGGGGTTGCACAGGGGTCACTGTGTAGCGGACACCCCTTGTGTACCTGATCTCTGTCCCAGCAGAGTCCCCACCCCCACTGTCTGCAATAGTCTGGACAGTGGAGAGCTTTGTCCCTGTGCATGGGGCCCCGACTCACCACTTCTCTGCTTCCAGGCCTGCTACGCTGCCTTCCAGGTGTGCGCCCCGTTCATAGGCCTCACGGGGCTCGCGGGAGCCTTTGACAGTAGGCTCCTGACAGGCGCCTCCGGGGAGAGGCACGAACACTTGATGGGACACGTCTGCAAACAGCTGGTGAGAGAGCTGCCGAGAATGGGCCATTCTCTGTGACTGTGCTTTAGACCCAACAGCAGGGTAGCCCTTCCTCCCTCCTGCTCCTTCCCTTGCTAAGGCCCCAGGAGCAGCTCTGAGAGGCAGGCTGTGAGCACATCCGTGTGTCCAAAGCACCTGTGTCATGGGAGCTCAGGGCTCTACAGCTCTGTTGTTTAGGATTTAGCCTCCCCAGCCCCAGGCAGGGTTTGGTCTGATTCCTCCATCCCCCTCCCCACCCCTCATTTCCAGGATCAGGCTGTGGTGAGCAGGGGGGCTGACCTGTCTCTAGGTCAGGAGGAACTCATGCCGTCTCTGTCGCTGGTCCCTCCTAGGCCCAGAAGGACCCTGTGCTGCTGGACAGTCTCGTCATTGAGACCTGCCTGCACCTCCACAGCCCCTGGGAGGGGATCAGACTGGCAGCAGCCAAGCTGGCAGGTGAGACAGTGCCCAGTGATCAGCACCCAGATGGCAACGGGGAACAGGGTGGAGTGACCCTGCCTTCGCGGCCAGGTTGCAGCTCCGGAGCCAGGCCCACGAGGGCAGTGGTGTGACTCCAGGGAAAGCCAGGAGATAGGCCCAAGACAGAGCCATTAATCTGACCTCTTTTGAATGCGGTGGGAGGGTCCAGTTTGAACCCTGGCTCTGAATCGGCCCCTGTGGCTTGGGCCCAGATTGGCTCCAGCCCAGGAGGTGCCATGTTGTGGTTCTGGTCCAGACAAGGCCAGAATCTCATGAGAACAGCCATTCTTGTGAGATCCTGGCCCAAAACCTGGGGCCATGGGTTCAAGGTGTCAGGAACCCACCCTGCCTTGCAGCACCCTGGGACAACATGCTCCTCTTGTGTCTCCAGGGATCCTGGCAGAGAACATGGAGGCCCAGCATGTCCAGCAGCTGGATCTGGGAAAGCTGCTGTGCTGTAAGTTCCCCAGACCACCCCACCCCCACCCCAGCTCCTGCCCAAGGAGCCACCCTCCAGGGCCCATCCAGATGGCACAGAGCAGAAGGGGCAAACATGAGAACTGCTGATGCCGAGGGCCACGTTTTGCTCTTGCTTGCAGCAGAGCAAATGGGGAGCAATGCCCTTGGGGTCACTGGGGTGGCTGTGCATTGACATCAGGGCAGCTGGCAGGTGAGTGTGGCTGGAAGCTCACGGGCTGGACGGTGGGGGCCAAACACCCCCTCCCAGCAGGACGCTGGATCCAGCCTCGGCAGGCAATGCCACTGCTCGCACAAACAAGCCCAGGACTGCAGGGAATGCACCTGGTGCTGTCAGTGCCTGGTCCGCATGCTGGGGGCTCTGACCTTGAGGATGCAGCCCATGGTCATTGTAGGGCTTGGCCAGTGTGGTTCTTGCCCCAGGGATCTGTGTTTATGCACAGGTATCTCATCCCAAAGGGGTTTCTCTTCCTCCCCACAGCCCTCCAGGCACTGCATGGTGACCCCAGCACTGCTGTCGAGATTGCTGTGGCAGAAGCCATCAGCACCATCAGCCAGAAGCAGCGGGTAGCCCTGCAGGAGCCAGGTCCCAGCCACACAGGTCCCAGAGTCCGAGGGAGGCTGCTCTTTGTGAGGAAGCTCTTCAGGAGGAAGGGGAAGGGGAGACCCCTGGCTGGGCCCCTAGATGCCGCAGAGTCCGATAGCATCTCCAGCAGCTGATGTTGGAAGGAGATGGATGCTGCTGCCAGTGCAGAGGATTGGGGCCTTTGGAACCGAGTGTTCCCCGCACTCAAGGGACTCTGGATATTGATGTGTGTATATATGTGTATATATTCTGTGCCTTTCCAGCCGTGGTCTGGGCTTTGCTATCTCGTCGGAGTCTGAGTCCAGGACCCCAGTCAGTCCCAGCCCTGAGTCAGCAGGAGCTGGGAGCGTGGGCATCTCACAGACTGGGCTGCTAAAGGTGCAGGGGCCATAAATATGGGAACCAATTGAATGCCCATGGGGTGAGATGGCAGCTGGGTGGGGCTATTGGCCAGGTGAGTCGCAGGCCGGCGTGTGCCAGGAAAGGAGGTTGTGATTTAGCCATGGCTTTTTATCTAGAGTGTCCTCCCCTACCTTTCCCTGCTCTCCTGGGTGAAGTCCAGCTCCTGCCATTGACTCTGAAATGCTGCTCCAGGTAGGACAGTGCTGTTGCATGGGGGAGAGCAATGCAATTCTACCGGGCGATTCTCTGCTACTTCCAGGCTCCAGGGTTTGCTTATTTGACCTGATAAAAGCTCCTTTGGGGCTGTTCTTTTAAACCCCAAACCCCTCTAAAGAGACTCTCTCAGCCTCCCTTCCCCCACACCGTCTCCCAGCCTACTCCCACCCTATCAGGCTACCAGAGGTTAGCAGAGGCTCAAGAAATGGCCACCAGCACTGCCTTGCTCTGCTGTGATGGAGAGAGAAGCAAGCTTCACGGACCTTAGGGCCTAGGGGACATTTTGACCTGGTAAAGGCTAGTGTTAGGTGCTGTGTGTAACACTGGCTCTCCGTGCACATCTGTCCCTGTGGCTGTCTCAGTGAGAGCAGCAGCCTGCTCCTTCCAGCTAAGGAATCATAGAAGGGTAGGACTGGAAGGGACCTCGAGAGGTCGTCTAGTCCAGTCCCCTGCACTCAAGACAGGACTAAGTATTATCTAGACCATCCCTGACAGGTGTTTGTCCAACATGCTCTTAAACATCTCCGGTGACGAGATTCCACAACCTCCCTAGGCAATTTGTTCCAGTGCTTAACTACCCAGACAGGAAGTTATTCCTAGGAAGTCCAACCTAAACTTCCCTTGCTGCAATTTCAGCCCAATGCTTCGTGTCCTATCCTCAAAATTTAACAAGAACAATTTTTCTCCCTCCTCCTTGTAACAACTTTTATGTATTTGAAAACTGTTATCATGTCCCCTCTCAGTCTTCTCTTCTCCAGACTAAACAAACCCAATTTTTCAATCTTCCCTCATAGATCATATGTTTTCTAGCACTTTAATCATTTGTGTTGGTGTCCTCTGGACTCTCTCCAATTTGTCCACAACTTTCCTGAAATGTGGCGCCCAGAACTGGACACAAGACTCCAGCTGAGGCCATATCAGCGCCGACTAGAGCGGAAGAATGACTTCTCGTGTCTTGCTTACAACACTCCTGCTAACACATCCCAGGAGGATGTTTGATTTTTTTGTGACAGTGTTACACAGCTGACTCATATTTAGCTTGTGATCCACTATGACCCCCAGATCCCTTTCCACAGTACTCTTTCCTAGGCAGTCACTTCCGGGGAGACCTTGTATTCTAGGTCCCAGCCTCGGGCGGTCTGTGCATGTTATTCTTCTGCAGAGACATTAAACTTCCGAGAACACACGAGAGTCTGGCCTTGGTTTGCCCCAACAGCAGGGCTTTGCTGATCTTTAACTTTAAAAACAATAAGCTAAAAAGCCATTGTGTGGTGCCTCTCTAATGGGCTCACGGGACTCTGTGATGGTCTGTACTATTATGACAGGTTTCAGAGTAACAGCCGTGTTAGTCTGTATTCGCAAAAAGAAAAGGAGTACTTGTGGCACCTTAGAGACTAACCAATTTATTTGAGCATGAGCTTTCGTGAGCTGTAGCTCACGAAAGCTCATGCTCAAATAAATTGGTTAGTCTCTAAGGTGCCACAAGTACTCCTTTTCTTTGTACTATTATGGTCACCACTTTTACAAGACTATGGTAAATTTTGTGCAAAGTAAGCCTTGTGAGGTATCATTTGAAAACTCATAATCTGATGAACATTATTGTCCTGGTAAAATATGTGACGAGGGAGATGTAAATAGGAAACAGGGGAGATGTAGACAGGAACAGCTATTCTGACAGCACAGCAGTGTAAAAGGCCCCCCAGGCTAGAGGATTAAGGAACCACAGCTGTTCAACAGGCCAGATTGTACCCTGAGGCCTGTCGCACTATAGACGGTTCAGTGCAGCAGAGGAGGGAGTCTGGAAAAGGAACCACCCCAGAATATTGCGTCTGGATTGTGAAGCGAGGCTGTAGGGATGTGGGTAGTCACTCCCCACGTGAGACGGGGCTCTGCTCAGGTTCAAAGCTTTGGCAGACAGTGCTTTCCCCTTACAGGGTGTTACCTGCACAATCATTGGTTCAGCCAAGCTCTGGGGCGGCAGCCCTGTGAGAGTTTATTGCAGGTGTCTGGGAGGAGTCTGCTCATTGAGTGGGACTGGAAAGGACCTTCCTGCAGACAGATAATATATGTGCTCCAAGATGTGCCCTGAGCCCCGGCCTCCCATCCAAGGCTACAGAAAAGTCTGGTTAAAAATAAAGGTACATGCAGTTACCCTGCTGGGGGGAGGGACAGGCAGTGCCACAATCTCTGCACTCAGGAACAATATGGGTTGGATGCTTCAGCTGTTGAGAAAGCAATTTACTGCAAATCAGTAGGTCTAAGCTGTTCTCCAGTGTGGTTAGATGTTTGGCTGTGTGTGTGTGTGTGTTCCCTCTGTGTGCCGCCCCAGCCCTGAGCAGACAGCTGGCATGGCAGACCTCGAGGGAATCACCCAATAACCACAAGATCCATTAAGGTATGAAGGCATCCAGCCAGGTTTATTGTCGACAAAGGCTGGTACTAGTATCCCGCAGACTCTATCGGACCACTAATACATGTATGCCCGTAACAATGGACCAGCTCAGTGAGCGGCAGGACTTTCCATTCCTCCCTAAGGCCAGACAAAGATACTCCCTCTGATATACATCTTTATACCCCAATACAAATAAGTTAGTACTGCCCCTTTGACATAGTTAGTTAGTTACCACCCGCGATGTGACTAGTTATTACCCATTACCTTGTACTTGTTGGTTTGATCAAAACATCCTTCTTATCTGCTGTCATCCTGACCTCATCTTTTAGGAGGGTCAGTGTGTTCCTGTTATCCTTGGGGAATGTTTTTGTACCATCCTTGATATCGGGATGTTCTGGTATCACTTGATATTGGGATGTGTTTGCGTGAGCACTTCTTAGGAATGTGTATTTCTGCAATATCAGCCCTGTTCTTGCCAAATTCTGTGAGCAGGTCCTGCCTCATACCAGGCCTCTAATATAAGGTCTTATGTCTCAGGCTCTCTTCCTACTACATCCAGGACTTAGGCCAAAGCAAACGAGCGCGTGAGCCACTAAGTCAGGCTGGCCCTGCTGACCCATGTTCCAGGTCTGTGCACAGGGCTGGGGCTGGGGTTTAAATGGGGACTTGTTCCTTTTCCAGGTCCCCTACCTTCCTCCTTAGGGAGTGTGCCTTGATCAGGTTTGGAATCCAGGCTGGTCACATACTGTGAGCTCCTGTTGTCGCAATGCTTCACCCTTTGCCCTGGCTCTAGTCTCACGGGCTCTGAGGCAGGGTGGAATGTGCCGGCTGGATCTCGGGGCGCTCTTTAGGGTATTGACTCTGTCCTGGGCATTGCTGAGTTGATCCCACCGTGGCAGAATGACATTTTGGCACCTGGTCGTGCTGCCTCATTGCTGTAGAATTTTGATGCCACCTCCTCCCCACTATGTGGTGATGACATCATGACACCTCCCATGCGGCATCGCGCTGGGTTTCGAGGACGTTTCATCTTGTGCCATGACAGCAATAGTTTGACGCTGCCACATGAAAACGTTTTGGGGATCACATCTGTGGTCACCCTGGGACTGAAACAGGGGTGCCCCAGCTCTGCCCCATGGAGCCAGTAAGTACAATGCTGGCTGGGCCTGGCCTTACCGCTCCCCATGTGTCTGAAGCCGGAACACGGCAGCAGCTGCAGGAGCAGTGAAAGCTTGCATTGATTCAATGGATATTCTGTGCCTGTGTTTGTCAGGAACGAGTCTGGGAGCCAGGCTCAGAGGCAGGAAAGCAGGAAATAGGGGAACGAAAGAATGAGCCACAACAGGGCACCTGTGATGCTGGGTCACTGGTGCCCCCTGGAGGAGAGAGTGCAGTGGTCTTGCCACACCAAGGGCTGCGGGACGAGGCGTCAGCAGGGCGTTGAGGGAAGGATGGGCTACCGTTGCAGCCATTAACGGAGCAGCGCTGCCAGTGTTTGCCCTATTCTTGTGTTGTGATTTGAGTCCATTTTTTCCAGGCTCCTTATGATGAGGTGAGACGCTGCAGCTGGCTCAGTTACTCTGGCTCAGCTGTTGGCCCCTGGACCGAGGTGAAATCCCTCTCCCTGCAGAAGCAAGCAGCCATGGTCTCCTGCCCCATCAGGGTGGTAAGGGGGTGGGATATATAATCCAGGCAGTCCCCAGGGAAGTGGAAAGGCAGGGGAAGGAAGGCGGGAGCTTGCCTGGGGAAGGGGTAGGAGAGGTGCAGGGAGCGGATGGAGAGGATGGGACATCGTGGGCTAGAAGGAGAGAGCGGGAAGGCCTGCTGCCAGGGTCTGGGAGGTGAGGATGGAAAGCTGCTGGGGGCTGATGTTTTGCTGGGGGGCTAGGAGGGGGACTGCTGTGTGGCAGAGGGCATGAGGGGGAGCCTGGGCTCAGCTAGGGGCAGAAGGTCAGGAGGAGACAGGCTTTGCCACCAGGGGAAAGTACCTGCCTGCCCCCGCCCCAGCATGTCATTTAGTAAAGCAAAGCCCCCGTTCCCTTGGGAAACATGACAAAGGAGTTGGAGTTAACTAGGTGTCCGCAAATGCTCTCGTGAGCGTGAAAATGGCATGGGCAGGGTGCCCTGCAGCATGTGCCCAGGGAGAATTCGGGAGGTGCGGGGGAGGGGCTGAGGGGAGCGGGGAAGGGGAAGCTGCTGGGTGGGCTGGAGCGGCCGGTGGATAGTGGTGGGGATGTGAATGGGGCAGGGGCTCATGAGTGGGGAATGGAATAGGTAGGGGAGGGGCGAAGGGGAGCAGCAGGGCAGGTGTCAGGGGCTGGGGGAAGCAGGGAGTGGGGAGTCCCTGGTGTGGGGGCTGGGAGAGATGGGAGGGAATGGGGGAGGCCAAGGCAGGAGCCCTAGGGAGGGGGAGGGAATGAGTCCCAGGTTGGAACATTTCAACGAACAAGAAGCTTCCCTGAGTGAACGACAGGAACCTCCTCCAATGGGAGGCTTCCCAGGGAGCAGGCGGGGAGGTGGGGAGAAGCTGTGCTGGGGGTGTCACTGTGAGAGGGGCAGTGACACCCCCACACACAGTGCCCAGAGCCATGGGGTGGGGGCAGGAGGCTGCAGCCAGGGAGGGGGAAACAGGGCTCTCTGAGCTGCCCGGGCAGGGAGGGAGATTAGAGCCCCCTGGGGCTGTGCCCCTGCCCCATGCTCAGGGTTGGGGCAGGGGTAGGATCTTGGGAGCAGTCGCTGCCCTGAGGAGGAAGGGCTGGGTTAGTCAGGACCCCCCACCCCTCAGTGCTGGGCAGGCCCAGGTACCCGGGGATGGTGGTTGGGGTCTGGTACCCAGGCGGGTTGCTATTCCTCAGTATTCGGCAGGCCTAGGTACCCAGAGGAGATTGGGGTTCCTCAGTGTTGGGGAGGCCCAGATACCCGGGGCGGGGAGGTGTTGGTGTCCCTCAATGCTGGGCAGGTCTAGGTACCCCAGGGGGGTGGGTTGGGGTCCCTCAGTGCTGCCAGGCCCAAGTACCTGAGGTGGTGGTAGTTTGGGGTTTGGTACCCTGGGAGGTTGGTATTTCTCAGTATTGGGCAGGCCCAGGTACCCAGGGAGGGGTTAGGGTCCCTCAGGGCTGGTCAGGCCCAGATACCCGGGCAGGGGGTTGGGGTTTGCTAGCCAGGAGCTTGGTATTCCTCAGTGTTGGGCAGGCCCAGGTACCCAGATGGAATTGGGATCCCCCAGTGCTCGGCTGGCCCAGGTACCCAGGAGAAGTGTGTGGGGTGGGGTCAGATTTAATTCCACCAGCCCCACTGCGAACATGCTTCACACACACTAGCAGCCTCAATTTAGACAGCAGAAGTGGGGGCTAATGCTTCTCCCCTCCCTCCAGCAACACCTGAGGGGTGACGGTGGCTACTAGAACAGTAGGCAGAGGTCCCCACCTCCTTCCCACCTCCCAAGACACCTTTGAGGTAAGTCACACAGCAAGGATGGAGGAGGAGGCAAAGAGGACAGAGGGGTTAATTAGCTTCTCTCCAAACACTAATCCCCTTTGGCTCTCTCTCAGCTCTCCAGACAAACTCCCTTCTACAGGACGAATAGACACGGTAGCTGTGCTGGGCCGAGTTAACCCACTAACCTGCACGTCTCAGTCTCAAGGTTGGTCTCTGCCTAGCCTCACAGCCTCAGCTGGTGACACTTACTGTGTCAGAGAGAATAAATGCTTATAGCTTGGCTATGCCACAAATGAGAAATAGGATCGTCCTCTGAAAGGATTTGAAGTCCAAACACCAAAGATGGAGAGTGGCACAAGGCCCTGTATGTAGAAAGGATGGGACAAAACTAAGGAAAGGAGAATTGAGGCTTACTATCACAAAACCCTTCCTGACAGTGAGATGTATCTAGCATGAAACAGCTTCTTCCAGGGAAGTTGTGGCACTCCATCATTTACACATTAATGGTTGGGTAAAAGCACTTGTGAATGTTCTGTAAAAGCAGTTCTATGTCAGGCCTCGGGCTGGGACCGAAATAGGTGACAAGCTTGTTACCATAGAAGTCAGAGGTGAAAACAAAACTAGGATGGGATATTCCCATCACCACCGCCTGATTTCTATGATAAACTTGTGACATATTTCATCCTCTGGCTGAGCGGGGCCACACTGCTGATTATGTCATTCACTATGCCCTTGCATCTTCCATTTGTCCCCCTGATGTTGTTGCATGTTCCCCGAGTTCCTCTGAAGTTGGGGACTCTGTGGATGACTGTTTCGCTCTTCAGGAACTATGTGACAGTGAACACAAGGGACACAAAGGAATTTCTAAATCAATCACCCTTTATTCACAGATAAAGCACTAGAGAGCTACAGATCTATGGAAACTAACAAAAACCCACAAGCAGAATTTTTTTTCCAGTGTTCACACCACTCACAGAGCCCTTTGGGTTTTGATAATTCCTTTCAGGGTCCCAGGACCCTCCTTTCCTTCGCTCCCCTACCTGCCACCCACTGTACAGCCTTGCCTTCTGGGCCTGATAGCCTCTCTCAGAAATTGCTGATGGGAGAGGCTTCCTTTTCTAATGTCCCAGTGCCCCCCCATCAGGTGACTCTCAGTGGCTTCAAGTCCCTTGTCAGCTGATACATTACTTGATTACAAGCCCACCTGGGAGCTCTGGTTCCCCTAGGAAGTAGGCTGCTTGCTGTCCTAGGGTGCTTCCATTTGATGGGAGAACCACCAGGTTAACCACTCTTGTTGCTCTGCATTGCTAGCCATGTGCTAACACTTCCAGGACTCCCAGTCCAAGATGCAGATAAAAAGACAACAGTGAAGAACTGCTGAATTGGAATTCATTTGCAAATTGGATACTATTAATTTAGGCTTAAATAGAGACTTGGAGTGGCTAAGTCATTATGCAAGGTAGCCTGTTTCCTCTTGTTTTTTCCTACCCCCCCCCCCCCAGATGTTCTGGTTTAACTTGGATTTAAACTTGAAGAG
This sequence comes from Lepidochelys olivacea, assembly GCF_965140295.1. NCBI lineage: Eukaryota > Metazoa > Chordata > Testudines > Cheloniidae > Lepidochelys > Lepidochelys olivacea. The sequence goes on from NC_140427.1 coordinate 22,259,800, forward strand.
TGGTCAGTCTGGATGAGCTATTACCAGCAGGAGAGTGAGTTTGTGTGTGTATGGGGGTGGGGGGGATGTGAGAAAACCTGGATTTGTGCAGGAAATAGCCCAACTTGATTGTCATGCACATTGTGTAAAGAGTTGTCACTTTGGATGGGCTATCACCAGCAGGAGAGTGAATTTGTGTGGGGGGGTGGAGGGTGAGAAAACCTGGATTTGTGCTGGAAATGGCCCACCTGATGATCACTTTAGATAAGCTATTACCAGCAGGACAGTGGGGTGGGAGGAGGTATTGGTTCATATTCTCTGTGTATATATAAAGTCTGCAGCAGTTTCCACGATATGCATCTGAGGAAGTGAGCTGTAGCTCACGAAAGCTTATGCTCTAATAAATTGGTTAGTCTCTAAGGTGCCACAAGTACTCCTTTTCTTTTTGCGAATACAGACTAACACGGCTGTTACTCTGAAACCAGTGAAGATACAGTGCAGTTTACACTCAAAATGGTGTTCATAAAATGGTGTTTGTAGTTTCATTTAGACATGTACCGACTTAACTAATCTGTCACACCGGGTTAACTCCCTGCGGACACAGAGGGGGATCAGCCCCACTGTGGATTTCTCACGTTTGGGGAAAGTCTCCCTAGCTAGCACATAGGCAACCCACACTAATGCTAGATGGCTGTTTAATTCCAGCCAGCCACTAAACAGTGTGCAGTGATGCCCCACGTCAGGTCACCTGGGACAGAATGAACTCTGGGCTCTTGATTTGAAAGCATGAGCTAAAGGGAGCCAGGGTTGAGTTGTGGAATTGGGAGATCCTAGGGGCTATACAAGGACATATGCATGTGGGCCTTGGTTCACTGTGTTAAGTGGAACAGTCGGGTTGGGGAGGGAGAACAGGATTGTTTAAGGAGCAGCTGACACTCCATGCAAAGCTCTGACCACAGACTGAGACAATCCTGTCTTGGTTGGTTGGATTCTGTCTTCATCCTCTCTGATTGGGGGATTGGCCCTGCTTTGAGCAGGGGGTTGGACTAGATGACCTCCTGAGGGCCCTTCCAACCCTGATAGTCTATGATTCTATGACTTCTGCACAGCTGGGGCCATGTGCGTGGGGGCAGGATACTTCTCTCTCTGCCTGCTGCTCCGGCATGATCCTTAGCCTGGGACACAATCATCAGTCCCTAGCAGTCATTACGGTGCCCCACACAGGAGTCTGGGCAGGGAATAGGCGGCAGAGACAGGTGGAACACAGCAGTGGGGATGGGTCCAAACGGCAGCAATCAGGTCCGAATTCCCCCCAGGGTGGGGGTGGGAGGCTGGTTTGGTTCATGCCCATCTCTGCTCTTAAGGGATAAAGATCCTGTTTTCCCCACCCTGAGGCTTGAATGGCAGAGAACGATACCAGCTATAAGCCCTCCCCAGCTGGGCATCACAGCTCAGAGAGGTCTGACAATCCCCAAACAGTGGGTAGGGTGTGGGGCTCTGGGTGGAGATCTATAGCTTTGTGGGCTCCGGTGGGTCCAGGCTGCTGTCAGGAGCTTGTGTGTGTCGAATCATGGTGGCCGTGGGCAGCACAATGGGCAGGGCGTTGGTGCCCCGCTCGTGCCAACACATGTCTAGGATGGGGTAGAGCTTGCCCTGGAACTCCGCCCGGAAGGTGTAAATGGGGATGAGCTCATCGGGGCTGTCGGCATTGTAGAAGGTCAGCTCACCCTTCTCGTAGTGCAGGTAGATGCCGATGCGCTGGGGCCGGGCCGTAAGCGGCAGCGTGGTGCGGGGGTTGTTGAAGGCCTCGTAGACCTTTCCTTCCTTCAGGCCAATGAGCCACACGCCATGCTCGGGAGACTTGTTCAGCTTGCCCTTGCGGCTAGCTGTGCCCTTGATGATGCCCAGGCGCCAGTGGCTCTTGGTGCCTACGATCACCTCCCAGTAGTGCTTGCCCCAGGAGAAGCCCTTGTTGGTGAGGATGCAGTTGCTGGAGTCAAAGCGCTCAGGATTGCTGCCCCGGCCCTGGTAGAGCAGCCTGCTCTGCACCACAGTGTTGTCCTTGGTCAGCTCCAGCAGAGGATGTCCTGTCACCGGGTCCAGCTTCAGTGTCTCTGGGGCTAAGGAAACACATGGCAAGCAGAGGAACCTCAGGGCGGGAGACCCAAGCGGCTAGGCCCAGGTGAACCCTGAGCAGCTTTGGGGGTTGGACCAGGACCAGGAGAGCCCTGAGCAGAGAGGCAGGCCTGGCCAGGTGCAAGGAACCCTGGGAGAGCCCCGAGTAGCCTAATGGGCCGGATCCAGTAGAGCTTGTCCACAGGCAGCACCCCTATCTGAGCTCTTGCATAGCCAGGAGAGTGACCCATGTAAAGCTTCACCTGGCACATGCCTGAGCAGCCCTGCGTGGGTCGGACAGCGTGGTGCATGCCAGAGGGAGCATATGCACTTGACCATAGGTACACGCATACTCTGAGCACACTGCAGGGGACTTACTATGTGTGGTGCAGTACCTGGCAGGACTCTGCGGAGCAGACGTTTCCATACTGTCATCTTGATGTCATCTTGGTGGAAACCTGGCTTAAAGGAGATGGCGCTGAAAGTCCCTTCAGGTGGGTGCTGGGGGAGAAACTCTGACCTGGAGGGAAAGACACTCCCAGGCAGTGGGGTTTAGTGAGAACATTTAAGGGCCCTGCTTCCCACCCCATTGCCCACATCTGGCAGAACTCAGAGTCTCCCTGGCTGCTCTAGCCTCCATCTGTGAGCTGAAGGCCGGGCAGTGGGTGCTCAGCAGCCCCCAGGCCATGGGCACTAAGCTGTGCCAGGTGGAGGGGGCATGGGCACTACGTCACTCCCCTCTAGGAAAGTAAGCCATGGGAGCAGAAAGCCTGGTGCCTCGCTGCCAGGCTGCTCCCAGCAGCACTGGCATGGAGAAGGAGTGCAAACCGCAGCTGGCATGGGCACAGCCCTTGCTCACCACTAGAGTTGGGGCCAAGCCCTCAGTGCCTCCTGCTACTCCCATGAAAGGGCCCTCGCAGTAACCACTCCTAGGAAACATTTCCCCTTCCTGGGTTCTAGCCATCCTGGCTGCCCCATGGCTCGAAGGAGGGTCCCAAGGGTGGAGGGTAAGTGCTCACCTGGAGGGGAATGAGCCGTAGTTCTGTAAAACACAACACACACACACAAAGGCAGAGTTAGCGCTGACAGCCTCAGCCCCATGGCCGGGGAACGCTGCAGAGGATTCCTGGCCAGCACTCTCACCGACTCTCCATCTGACCCTGGCACCAGCAAATGGCGCCTCTCACTGCCACCTCCGCTTCCCGCCTGTGCAGGGAAGGTCAATGGAAGCTGCACAGACTGGGGGCAGGGGGTCTCCGGCAGCCAGGATGGGGCTGAGGGACACAGGGATGGGAGGAATCAATTGCCAGATGGAGAGAGGCTGGAGAGGGTGCGATAGAACCATAGTTGTCTAGGCTCCTCCGCCATAGACAGGCATGGCACGGTGCCTGTCTCTTGGCTCTCCCAAGGAGGCTGTGTGGAGGTACCTGGCTCTCCCCTCTCCTGGGGGGAGATCTGGCTTTCTACTTCCCAGGGAGGAAGCATGGAGATATCTGTCTGTCTGCTCCCCCCGCAGGGTGCATGGGGTGCATCTGGCTGTTTCCCAGGTTGCATTGTGGGGTGTAGGGCAGTCTCCTCTCCAGAGTTTCCATGGTCATTCCCCTGGCAGACAGACTCACCCGGATGAAATCCAGCTGACTTTCATTATTGAGTTTCTCCAGCGAGCTCTCCATTTCCTGCAGCTTGTGCAGGGTGTCTGATGTCTGCGTGACCTGGGACTCAATGGAGGCAATGAGGTGGCCAGCCTTCCTCTCAATGCTCTCCAGGAAGCTGGCCTTCTCCTCGTCAATGTATCGGTGCAACTCCTGGAACTCCTTCCGGATCACCCACTTGAAGACGTCTGACTCATTCTGCAGGGGGACAGTATGTTCTAGGAGCCAGAGGAAAATACCCGGGACAAGACGTGGGGTGGCCCTGCCCGCTCCCTGCTCAGCACAACTCAGTCATTCCACCCGCTTACAGCGAGTTATGCTCGATGCAGACCATAGGCCAACTGCAGACCACCTGCCTTCTACAGCAGGGCACACACCCTCCAGAATATCTTAGTGGTTAGATCTCTCACCCGCATGTGGGAGATCCAGGCGAGTGGCTATTGGCTATTCTGGGTTCAGTGGATCTCTCTTTCTTTGTGACATTTTTTAGAAGGTCCTTGCCTTGGTTTTGTCCCGAAACAGAATGAAACCAAATGCAGAAACCTCCACTTATTTTTTCACAAAATGGAGCTCTTGTTTTGTGGCCACTGCTGCTGCTTAAGACATGGAAATCGCCCGAAGCTGACTTCCCCTGGCAGGGCAAACATGCCCTGAAGCTATCAGTATTGATCTTGTTGGAGAGCTAGCTCTGGCCAGGATATTTTACACTGGTTATCTCACTTTCAAGGACACTGGGTCAAACCAGCTCTGAACAACGAATTGCCCAGCCTGTCTGTACGCTTGCCAGGAAGTTCAGTGCCACAAGAGATGGCTCCCTCACCCCTTCGAAAAGCAGGGCTATTTTTAGTCCACACTTTGTGAAGAACAACAACCCCTCTCCTCTGCTAGCAACAGAAAGCAAGCGTAAAACAGTAGGGCTGGAAGGGATCTCAGGAGGTCATCTACTCCTTCCCCCTGGGCTGGGGCTGGGCCAGATAACCTTAGCCCAGCCCTGGGAAGCAAGACACTTATTCACCTGCCTCTCGCTCAGCAGGTGGAGGACATGGGACCAAGGAGACTCTGATATGGTGTGGGTTGGTAGGGTGGGACTCTGGGAGGGATGGGAGAACCATTCCCGATGTGGGGCAGAGGGCACTCTGGGATTTTATTATTATTATTATTTTATTTTATTTATTTAACATTGATATGGCTGGAGTGCCTAATGGCCAATCAGGTCAGGGTCCACTGTGCAGGGCACTGTACAAACAGTTAGCAGTGACCGTCCCTGCCCGGAGGAGCTTACAGGCTAAAACAAGACATTGCAGGGGTTGAGAAACAAGCTAGCCAGGGTAGGAAAGACAGGGTAAGACAACTAAAAGGATGTGTGCAGTCCTTAGCCAATCGGGAGCAGTAATCAGAACTGGGGCTGCTCCCAGGTTGGGACCCAGGAGATTCATGGTCATGGGCTCCTCTCACAGCTCCCTGCACTTACTGCGATCCGGGTTTTATTGTTAACCAGCTTGCTGATGTGCTCATCCAGCTTCCTCTTGTGTTGCTGGACCTCTGTTATTAGCACTGAAAGCTCCTCCTGCAAAGGCAGAACATACTCCTGTTAGACTGGAGTCTCTAGTCTAGGATATTGCACCGAAGGGAATAGCCAGGTGGCAGTCACCTGGCAGGGGTTTGGCTCTGGGCCCCACACTCCCCCATGTGTGCAGGCCAGCCTGGCCCTGAATGGAACCAGTTCTCCTGGGGTCAGTCAGACTTCCCTTGATCACTGGCTTCCCCCCATGGAATACAGGGCATGATGAGACCACGTTCTCCTAGGCTTCATGGGAAATTCATTTATCATTCCTTTTCCATCCTGCCTGAGTTCACCTCTAGGCCTCTTTAATGTTAAGTTACCTCGATATTGTTAACCCTAGCAGCTGGGCCAAATTGAGAACTGGGCAATTCTGTTCTGTCCATCTAAGATTCTCCCTGTGGGCTCATTTGACATCTAAATTGCTCTGCACTGTTAAACAGTTGCTGAATCCCACCCTAGAGGTGGCTGCATTTGAGTGGTGAGCGAACTGGTGTTGTATAGCAAATGCAAAAACCACAGAACTCTTGCAATGTTATGTTTGCACAAAAACTCTTAAGAGTCTGGAAATGCGAAAGTTGATATTCCAAGGGCTACATTCCTTGGGCTATGTAGCATGTTCTGTATGTTATATGGGATACAATTACAACCTAAACAGAAATATGTTAAGCTACATGTTTAAAAGGACATTGTCAGCTTGAAACCTCATCAGTTTAAAAAACTGAGTTAAAAGCAGTTTCAGGTATGACACCTGCCCCCGAGTCCCCCAGCCAGTGGTTCTGGTTGAACAATCACATTTTCTTTTCTTTTTTTTTTTTTTTTGGGTGGACACCAGAGTTAACCATGACCAACTGACATGCTGTGAAACAGGACAGTACTTATCTACACAGAGTCTGTCTAGACTAGGAAAAGATTCTAGGTTACAATACGGCCAGCTAACACGATAGTAAGATACTAATAACCTGTGTCTACGCTTGGTGGTAAGTGGTGTTTCAAGTCACGTTAGCCAACTCAATTTTAAAAGCACCCTTTTTCCTGGCAGTGAGAAACCCTGCACATTTAACATGGTTTTCGTTGGCAAGTGTCCTCTCTAGCACAGTAATGGGGAATAACTGGTGAGGTGGTGGCACGGCAGAAAAGGATGGGGGGTTACAGTGGGCCAATATGGTGCAGTTGGAAAAAAAAGGCTAGAATAAATCTGGGGTGTATTAACAGAAATGTCCTATGTAAAACATTGAAGGTAATTATTCTGCTCCACTTGGCACTGCTGAGTCATCGTCTGGAGTCCTGTGTCCAGGTTTGGGAGCCACACTTCAAGAAAGATGTGGAGACAGTCCAGAGGAGAGCTGTGGCGGTTCAATACAAGACAGGACACGGCTTTAGGCAAGCAAGCAGGCTGGTCTGCTGATGGGATTGCCCCTGTCAGCTTTTCCACCTCTTTTATTTCTCTCCCCCCTGCGCATCACATACCCCAACCGACCGCAAAAGGCATCAACAAAGGAAATAATATGACTTTGATTAATATTCCTATTTACTAGCCTCTATCTACTACAATCTTTATTCTCAAGCCTTGAGCTTCGGCCGAGGAAGCTTCCCACGGCTGATGTCCTTATTTTGACTTCCCAGATGGTCCATGTTTTCATGGTCCATGTCCTTGGATAGAACAGAGCAATGTGTGCATTGCTCCTACGCAACAGTCGGGGTGTGCCCTGACTGTTTCCAGGTGCATGAACGCTACATGAACCCTTCAGAGAGCAACAAAAATTATTTGAGATTTGGAAAACCTGACCTATGAGGAAAGGTTAAAAAGATTGGGTGTGTTCAGTCTGGAGAAAAGTAGACTGACAGGGGACCTGACAAGAGTCTTCAGATATTTTAAGGGCTGTTATAGAGGACAGTGATCAGCTATTCTCTGTGTCCACTGAAGGCAGGACAAGAAGCAATGAGCTTAATCTGCGGCAAGGGAGACTTAAGTTAGCTATTAGGAAAAACTTTCTAGCTATAAGGATAGTTAGCTCTGGAATTGGCTTCCAAAGGAGGTTGTGGAATCCCTGTCAGTGGAGGTTCTGAAGAAGAAGTCTGGCAAACAGCTGTCAGGGCTGGTCTAGGTTTACTTGGTCCTGCCTCAGAGCAGGGGGAAGGACTAGATGACCTCCTGAGGCCGCTTCCAGTCCTACAGTTTTATGATTGTATCATAGTAGGCAGGCCCATTATCTCACTCTGATTTGCAATTGACAGCCTGGGAATTTGTTTAGTGTGAGTGTTCCAGACTATTAATAATGTTAAAAACAAGCATAGCATGAATCACCACTGTGTCCTTCCTCTAACCTGATCTATGGACATTGGTCACTGCCCTTTCTGTGTGATCTGGTGGAGAAAGATTTGGGGGTGTAGCCAGATTGAACAGTATCTCACTAATTCAAATGCCACCAGTGAGTGGGTTCTTTTGCAGTAACTCCTCCCCTGCGCTCTGCACCGATGCTGCCTCAGTGGCGTTATTATTCCTCATTTACACTGGGGTGAGCAGCCAGGATCCAGAAGAGCCTTCAAGCATGTATTCCGGTTCAGGACAGCAGTTAAGCACATTCAGGTTCCTGAACTGGAGCCTCTAACAGAGTAAGAGAGAGGAGAGTTGGCCCTAGAGGTTCTAGTTCTGTCGCAGCCCAGATATACCCCACTTCTGAACAGGGCCCCAAGGCCCAAACTGTGGGCAGGATGCACTTCTCTTGCCTCACACACCCTATCTGGTGTCAGGAGCAGAAGGGAGCTGGGGCTGAGTCTGTGCTTTTCCATTTACTGGCTGTCACATGGTCTGCTGGAAGGGACCCTTGCTGGTTACATCAACAGGTCAGAGCCTGTGTAGCCGAGTGCTCTGTCTCCCAACCTCCCTGCGCGGTATCTCAGTCTTATCAGCCCACTCTTTTCCAGAGGTGTTTGAGCACTGGAGATGAAAGGACCCTGGAGTAAACAGGGAACAAGACTGCCTCTCCCTCCAGCAGTCCCCCGCCCAATGTCTCCTGCACTCCCTCCTTGGACAAACATTAACCCTTGCAGCCCCCAGGGAGCTGGGTCCATGTTGTTATCCGTGTTTTACAGAGCGGGAAAGCAAGCCAAGCAGATTGAAGGATTTGCTCGAGGTGACAGATAGAGCCAGTCACTGTCTGCAATGGAGCTGGAACAGAGGAGCTTGTAACTCCCAGCCCTGTGATCAGATCACTAGGCCATCAGGTGAGCACATCTGCACTGGAGTCAGGGAGACACAGCAGGCACAGACCCTGCAAGGCCCTTTCCAGGCTGGGCTCTGAGATGTTTAATTGATGCCAGAGACGGGCCCAAGCTGTGATCAGGGTCTTGCTTTCCCCAAAGTCTAGGGCATCCAGAACAGGATGGTAGGTTCTAGTCCAGTTCAGGGCTGCACAGAGATTCTGTTAATAAATTAGGGGCCGAAGCAATTGGTTTGCAGATGCTTTTCCCTGGCCTATTGATCCTTCCAATCAGTAGTGTCAATGGTCGGAGTCTCTGCCCTGATGCTACTGCAGGGGTGGCCAACCCGTGGCTCCGGAGCCGCATGCGGCTCTTCAGAGGTTACTATGCAGCTCCCTGTACAGGCACCGACTCCGGGGCTGGAGTGACAGGCGCCAACTTTCCAATGTGCCGGGGGGCTCACTGCTCTGCCCCTGGCTCTGCCCCAGGCCCTGCCCCCACTCCACCCCTTCCCGCCCCCTCCCCTGAGCCTGCCGTGCCCTCGCTCCTCCCCCTCCCCCTCACCCCCAGAGCCTCCTGCACGCCAAGATACAGCTGATGGTGGGGGGGGGCAGTGCTGGCTGGGAGAAAACTGGGAGTGGGTGGGGGGAGCTGACGGGGGGCTGCTGACGTGTTACTGTGGCTCTTTGGCCCTGTAGATTGGTAAATTCTGGCTCCTTCTCAGACTCAGGCTGGCCACCCCTGTGCTACTGGGTCAAGGCTCACTTGAGCCTCAGAGGAGCATGGGTCCAGTGACACACTGACGATGGGCTGTGAGCCCTTACCCCAAGAGCAGGCGTGGGACTGCCGCACGCCGGCCAGCTCAGCTCTGGCTCGGTCACAGCCAGTTTGAGTGAGAGCAGCAGTGAAGCCTGGCAGCCCAGATGGGCCCTGCACGGGGAGGCCTCACCCACGTGACTGTCTGTGTTGCCACAGCTTCGCTGCGATGGTTATCCCAGGTCTGGTGCTGCGATCACACCTCCTGCCTGCAGTGTGCGGACCCCTGGGTTACTGTGGCCACGGGACAAAGCCCAGCAAGCCCGATACCCCGTCTTGGTACGCTCCCAGTTCCCGCACACCGGGATCCAGGGTTTGTGTCAACTACCAGCCTGTGCCAGACCCTTGTCCCGCTCTCACTCCCACACCAGGTCCGGAAATCCAATCAGGGATGGTCCACTGGCTGTGCTTTTATCACCTGAAACCCGCCCAGCTCCTCCCTTCTCACCCTCCAAGGAGCCCAGTCGCAGGCCTGTGTCTTTCCCCAGCAGCTGCCATGGGGCAGGCAGTGCCCAGGGCCAGCTGTTAGCTCCCCAGGCACTTACCTTCATCCGGCTGTATACGGTAGAGACAGGCAGGATCTTATGCTGACGGTGAGCCCCAATGATGCCGCAAAGCCCACAGATCACCTCTTGGTCCTGCTCGCAGAAGAGGCTGAGGGGGTTGTGGTGGACAGGGCAGGACTCCTGGTTGGGATCTGAATCGCCCATGGTCCGCAGCGCCTCGATGACGCAGGCCAGCGTGACGTTGGGCAGCAAGGTGCTGCAGTCCACAGCTTGGCGGCACACGGGGCACAGGAGCTGCTGGTCCAGGTTGCACATGAGGGACCCCACGCAGGACTTGCAGAAGGAGTGCCCGCACTGGAGCATCAGGGGCTCCTTTAAGACCTCCAGGCAAATGGGGCAGAGCAACTGGTCCTCCAGCTCACAGACACTCATCTTCCGAGCCATGCTGCAACAGGCGCCTGTCCCGGCACGGTGGCTTGGTCCAGTCTTGGAGGAAGAGCCCCTGGGCTGGAAAACATGGAGTTAATGAGAACAGTTCCTAATGTAACAAGCAGGATGCCTCCAGTGGAAATCTGTCACCCACCGGCTGAGGAGCTTAGGAGGAGCACATCCCTTTGGGGTGTTTAACTGAATAAACCTCCAAACACATCTATCCACCTAGGATGGGAGATACCTCCACAGGGAGCACATTCCAATGGTGCTTGTGATCCACACCGGCTGCCCGCTTGCTTCTGTGTGAGGTGTTAGGTGTTGGTTTAACCTATGAAACTGGGAATGGTTTGGGCTCTGCTGACCTCTGAGACCCTGCCCCGCTGCTGGTGTGCTCGCAGGACAGCGGTGCTCAGCTCCCGTTGGGGGCTGCCCCGTTTACACAAAATAGGGCTGTTCTTGATAAGAGGGCATAGACTGAGCTTATTTCCCCTCTGGGCTGGCCAGAGCCCATGTTTGATCACCAGCTGCAAGGCTGATCTGTTTCCCCGGCCTTCTGCACGGGATAGCGGGGGAGTGGAGTGGGGTGTTCCCTGATGGCGGGGACACGTCTTCATCGGCACTGGGCTCATTTCTGTTTCTAAAAGTCTCTGTTGAATCCTTCTCTCAAATACTGTACATAGAATCATAGAAGGGTAGGACTGGCAGGACTGAAGTAACATGAGTTAGGAGCATGGGTGGCAAGTGAACTGGCAGTTGGTGGAGGCTAGCCCCTCCCCTTTCTCCCCCTCCCCCACTGGAGCCCAGAGCGGCAGAGCCCCATCACAGCCACTGCCCTACCACCTCAGGCCAGCGCCCCCAACCCCTACTCTGACCCATGGAGTGGGCGGCACGGCCGCATGGCCCCCGACCCCAGCCACGGAGCACCAGGCGGGCACCAGCCCTCGCCTCCCCAAGTCCCGGCAGCAGGCCATCAAGCTCAGCCCCAGCCTGGGCCACGAAAGAGCAGAAACTCACAGGCACTCCTGGGGGCGGAGCGTGGGTGGGGCCACACAAGGCTGTTTGGGGAGGCTCAGCCTCCCCCAGCCTATGATATCCGCTGCCCATGGTTAGGAGGCCTGGAATTAATGCATGTGAAATATCAAAATGAATGGAGGAATAAATCAAATAAAGAGTCAATGCTCAAAAGACAGGACTATAGAACAACCACCCACAGAAATCTGCTGAGAAAAAAAATCACTGATTCAGAACTTCTACAGCCACAAGCAACCATTGTGATCATCTAGTCTGACCTCCTGTGGAGCACAGGCCAGAGACCTGCCCCACAATCATTCCTAGAGCACATCTGTTAGAAAAACATCCATTCTTGATTTACAAATCCATCAGGACCCTGGGTAAATTGTTCCAATCCGATACTGAAGCAAAGCTGTGAAATCCAGGTTTGAGACTCACACCCACTCCCTTCTTGAGTCAGGCCTTGGTGGAGGATTTCCCCTTAGATGTTGTGACATTTCAGGGTATTTAAGGGGTATACACATGCACCATCTTGCTGGAAAATGTCTAATAAATCTACAGGCAATTGACTTTAGTTTAACAATAATAATTGCATGTACAGAGTTCCCTGAGGAATTCCCACTGTCCCTCTGGCCCATGAATGCTCCCCTCTTCACTTCCATACATTTCTACGATTCTCCCATGACCTGCAACAGAAGCAGCTGGAGGGAAAGAAACTTAACATGTGAGTAAACGCAGAGACTCAGGTGCATGGAATTCTTACAAGCAGTGCCTTGGCCACGAAAAAGGCCAAGAGGCCTGTGACGAAGTGGGGAATTTTCTGTAATATTTTTATGAATCTTGTATGTGCTGCAGTGTCCTCCGTACTTTGCATTTCTATCCAAAGGTCGCTACCAGGTTAAATCTGCTCCTGGGTCAGTGCAGGAGACATGAGGTGTGTGTCACCTTCTCACCGGGATAGACTTAGTGGATCATTAAAGGGCTGGCTGAGGCTGATCCGTATTAATGGAAAATCTGAGAAGACAATGGGAAACCTCCATTCACACCTAGCAACCAGTGACCAAGAGGAAGGAGGTTTCCCACCCACCTCTCAGCAGGGAAGCTGAGCAGAGGCCAGCTCCAGAACAAAGGACTGAGAGGTACCAGGCAGGGGATAAAGAGTAGCTTTTGGAGAGGCTGGGCTGGTCCTCCCATGGACACGGACAGGCACGGGGACCGAGAGCCTGAAATGAAGTCTGGAGCAGTTGGCCTGGCCAGATGGACAATGTCTTAACCTTGATTTCTCTGTGCTAACCTAAGCCCAATGCTGCTTTCCAGGTGACTAATAAACCCTTCTCTGTTTTGAAAATGCTGCCTGGTGTCACTGCAAATACCTGCTGAAGTGCAGTAGTCCTTGAAGAGCACAAAAGTCTCTGACCAAGAGTATATCTCAGTAGGGCTTGCTGGACACAGCTCATGGAGTGAAACAGCAGTTCTGGATCCCAGGGGCTCGGTCTTGGAGGTGGTGAGGCTGCGAGGCCAACCCTGAAGGATGAGTGGGACCCTTTGGGCTGAAGAGGTTCCTTCAAGAGACTGTTTAAAAGCTGGGTCATGTGGATTCGTGACAATATCCTACATCTCCTCTGCCATGGCAGCCCTGCCCCTAAGCTAAACCCCAATGAACTTTTCTGGAGCAAGAATCACTCTGCCAACCCAGAACGTCTCCAGGGCTCCTGGCAGCAAGAGATTCTGGGCTGCAGGATGCAATCAGCCTGTTTTCAGAAAAGATTCCCCCACATCTGGGGTGGCCTCTCCAGACGTAGACATCGAAGCAATAACATAACATCCTCCCTCCGAGTTTGGCCCATCCCTCATCTGGAAGTCCTAGAAACACTGCAGAAAATCCATTCACCACCTATGATTGATCCTTCTCCTTGGCTAGTGAAAGAATGGAGAGCTCACGGGGCCCCTTCCAACTGAGACTGACAGCACCTCCTTTAAGCATGTCCTAGTCCAGCCTGAACTTGGGAAACACTCCATGCTGCCAGCGTTTCCTGCACCACCCACTAGCTATGCTTTCACTTCTGAGCAAGCTAAGTGAGAAGCTCATCAAGGCTCTCTGTTAATTCCACCTGGATACTTCCAATATTCTGAGCCTTCCCAATCAGGCTTCAGGTCAGGAGAAGGAACAGAAATGGCCATGAACACGAGCCATATATCGATTCTCATAGTGCAGGATCTCTTCATGTCATTCAATGTCAATCAATGAAATGCTGATGTCCTGCCTTAGGGGCATAAGCTGAGGTTTGTGGGAAAGCACTGAGGTAGCTACAATCATTCCTCTTGGACCAGAGCCAGAGAGCTGTGATGGGCACCAGCTTCTCCGCCTCCCCTGTAAAGTTCCACAGTGATCCATCCTCTCTCCCATCCTGCTTAACCACTGTAGGAGGCAGCTAGGGAAGATTATGTCAATTGGGTTTCTCTGTTGTGCTCCTGGCCACAGTAACTGGGGATTGTGAATCACATGGGCTCAGATGCCAGCACTACACACACAACACGAAGCACAGAGCTTTCCAGCTAATGTGAACAGCACCCTTTCCCAGATCTCTCAGTGCTTGGAGGACCTCAGCACTTAGACAAAAAGCAGCAGGCTCAAGCCAAACCCAGCCAAGCTGGAGGTAATGTTGGTAAGGAGATGGGAGCTTTGCAAGGGACTAGCCACTACCATGAAGTCATTCTCATTGAGGGCATGCTCACTAAGGAAGGTCATTGCCTAAAGAAACCAGGAGGACCACAACCCTCCTTCAGATCTAAGTGGGACTGTCAGACCCATTTCCATGATCTCATCTTCCCACAACAAATCATGCAGACCAAAGGGGAAATGGGGAGACATATACAGAAACCTTTCCCTGTACTGGCTTTTAAAACTTGCAACATGACTCAAACCCCAATGCAAAGAGTTCAGGACAAATGCCCAGAGAGATTGTGCTTCAGACAGTGCCCAAAGAATTAGAATATAATCACAGCCCAAAACAAAAACTAAACACATAATTACAAGATAGTAAAAGACTAAAAACACAGATAAAAAGGACCAGTCTTGGCTGATTTATTAAAGTGGGGAGAGAGGCTGGAGAAGACACTTCAGAAGAAGCAAGTTCAGTACCTGATGGCTCCACAGTGCATAGATTGGGGAGGGTTTTCAAAATGAACTCCTCTATATAAACTTTACAGCCCTCAGTGAGCCCCAGAACTACTCACCTTCCACTGCTCAGTCTTTCTTTCCTTCCCCTGCTCGCCCCTTCAAAGCTGCAGGGTGCTTGGCAAGAGATCAAACCCTGAGGGGTATTATTCAGCCTGTCTGTGACTGACAGAAACGTTCAGTCCCCTTAGGCAGACAGAATCCAGCTAACTGTGACAAATGATGGACACGCAGCTCCCACAGCAGCAAAGCAAGAGCGCCCTGTCACACCCACTTCTTTTTCCCTTTTCTTTAAATCCTACTGAGAGCTCTCCCCCTTGTCTTCTTAAACCTGGCCCACAAATGTAAGGAAAGATGGGACCCACCACAGCCCGCAGACATGGAGAGAACAAGTACTAAGAACAAGAGCCTAGCTATCTTCCTGCACCAATCCATGGTGCTTACCTCATGACAACACCCTACCACACCCCTTATTCCACTCCCCCCCACCCTGCTCACTGTAAATCAGGTGTAAACACACACATCATATGACTGAATAGCCAGCCACCGAGAGCTCCACACTTGATAAGAAAGATTCAGATGGTTATTTCAGTCAGCATGCGGCTTCCAAGGAAGTCCTTTAGGCAGTGGTTCTCAGCCAGGGGTACGCGTACCACTGGGGGTACACAGAGGTCTTCCCAGGGGTACGTCAACTCCTCTAGAGAGTTACCTAGTTTTACAACAGGCTACATACAAAGCACTAGCGAAGTCAGTAAAAACTAAAATTTCATACAGACAATAACTTGTTTATACTGCTCTATGTCAGTGTTTCCCAACCTGGGGGGGGGGGTCGTGATTTATTTCATAGTCATATGGTAAAAAGGAGAAAGTACGCAATTTTTCCATACTAGTGTGGCTGTGACACTTCTCTATTTTTATGTCTGATTTTGTAAGCATGAAGTTTTTAAGTGAGATGAAACTTGGGGGACACAAGACAAATCAGCCTCCTGAAAGGGATATAGTAGTCTCGAACAGTTGAGTACCATTGCTTTTGGGGTTTTACATGGATCCAGTCCAACTGGCAGAGTTGATGGAAACATTTTTTCAATGAAAAAAACATTTTCACTTGGGTTGAAATTTTCTGGGTTTTCTACAAAAACAGAAACCATTTTTTTTTTTTTCAATTTTTGGTCACCTATTTAACCAAAAATTGAAACTTTTACTGAAAACAGTTTAGAGAAACATTTTCATGAGAATTTTTTTTTGGGGGGGAAACTTTTATGGTAGTTAATGAGAATATTTTGGATGGCATATTAAACCTCATGCTTCAGGGTTTAAGCCAATTTCTAACAAAAAAGGATTAGGAGACCCAATGTGTGGGTCAGATTATCCCATATCTGCTACTGTGTGGTTCTTCCAACATCCTCTGAAGCAGATAGTTCTGGCCACTGTCAGAGAGGGACTGCTTAGCTCTGATCCAGTCTTGCAATTGCTACGTTTCTGTGTGACCTTCAGCGAATCATTTGGGTCTCTCTGGAAAATGGGGTTGATAATATTTCCCATCCACAGGGCTGTTATAAGGATAGAGTTTGTTAATGTTTGTGAAGTGCTCAGATGCAACAGTGAGAGGGGCTATATAGACCAAACAGATCTAGGCTCTCCACCTGCAGTTTGGTGGTGCAGCGCTAGGTTTTCCTTTTGTACAGAATTATGTTGAGAAACATTTGGTTATTATTTATTAATCTAACAAGCGTGTATCGAGTGCCATAGATAAAACCACATAAACCCTTTCCCAGTTAGAACAGGTGCCCCAAATGAGAGGGTCTGGGCCTTTTTGGGGGGTCAGAAATGAAGCTATTCTATACCTAGATTCAGTGGGCACCAAACAGCAGCAGATTAGATCGATACATTCTTATACTCTCGCAGCTGTTTGTGGAATATAAATAAATTTACAAGAAAGAAAATGTGCCATCTGCTTCCCTCCTAAAATTATCCCATCCTACTGTTACTATTCTCTTCCAGGTTTCAGAGTAGCAGCCGTGTTAGTCTGTATTCGCAAAAGGAGTACTTGAGTCACCTTAGAGACTAACAAATTTATTTGAGCATAAGCTTGCATGAACTACAGCTCACTTCATCGGATGCATTCAGTGGAAAATACAGTGGGGAGATTTATATACACGCAGAACATGAAACAATGGGTATTACCATACAGTGATCACTTAAGGTGAGCTATTACCAGCGGGGGGGGGGGGGCTTTTGTAGTGATAATCAAGGTGGGCCATTTCCAGCAGTTGACAAGAACGTGTGAGGAACAGTGGGGGGTGGGGGTGGGGAAATAAACAAGAGGAAATAGTTTTACTTTGTGTAATGACCCATCTACTCCCAGTCTCTATTCAAAACTAAGTTAATTGTATCCAGTTTGCAAATTAATTCCAATTCAGCAGTGTCTCGTTGGAGTCTGTTTTTTATTTTTTTTGTTGAAGAATTGCAACTTTTAGGTCTGTAATCGAGTGACCAAAGAGATTGAAATGTTCTCCAACTGGTTTTTGAATGTTATAATTCTTGACGTCTGATTTGTGTCCATTTATTCTTTTACGTAGAGGCTGTCCAGTTTGACCAATGTACATGGCAGAGGGGCATTGCTGGCACATGATGGCATATATCACATTGGTAGATGTGCAGGTGAACGAGCCTCTGATAGGGCCTAATCACATCAGCCACACTATGATGGTGTCCCCTGAATAGATATGTGGACACAGTTGGCAACGGGCTTTGTTGCAAGGATAGGTTCCTGGGTTAGTGGTTCTCTTGTGTGGTTGCTGGTGAGTATTTGCTTCAGGTTGGGGGGCTGTCTGTAAGCAAGGACTGGCCTGTCTCCCAAGATCTGTGAGAGTGATGGGTCGTCCTTCAGGATAGGTTGTAGATCCTTGATGATGTGTTGGAGAGGTTTTAGTTGGGGACTGAAGGTGATGGCTAGTGGCATTCTATTATTTTCTTTGTTGGGCCTGTCCTGTAGTAGGTGACTTCTGGGTACTCTTCTGGTTCTGTCAACCTGTTTCTTCACTTCTGCAGGTGGGTATTGTAGTTGTAAGAATGCTTGATAGAGATCTTGTAGGTGTTTGTCTCTGTCTGAGGGGTTGGAGCAAATGCGGTTGTATCATAGAGCTTGGCTGTAGACAATGGATCGTGTGGTGTGGTCTGGATGAAAGCTGGAGGCATGCAGGTAAGCATAGCGGTCAGTAGGTTTCTGGTATAGGGTGGTGTTTATGTGACCATCGCTTATTAGCACCGTAGTGTCCAGGAAGTGGATCTCTTGTGTGGACTGGTCCAGGCTGAGGTTGATGGTGGGATGGAAATTGTTGAAATCATGGTGGAATTCCTCAAGGGCTTCTTTTCCATGGGTCCAGATGAGGACGATGTCATCAATGTAGCACAAGTAGAGTAGGGACATTAGGGGACGAGAGCTGAGGAAGCGTTGTTCTAAGTCAGCCATAAAAATGTTGGCATACTGTGGGGCCATGCGGGTACCCATAGCAGTGCCGCTGATCTGAAGGTATACATTGTCCCCAAATGTGAAATAGTTATGGGTGAGGACAAAGTCACAAAGTTCAGCCACCAGGTTTGCCATGACATTATTGGGGATAGTGTTCCTGACGGCTTGTAGTCCATCTTTGTGTGGAATGTTGGTGTAGAGGGCTTCTACATCCATAGTGGCCAGGATGGTGTTTTCAGAAAGATCACCGATGTTTTCTCAGTTTTCTCAGGAAGTCAGTGGTGTCTCGAAGATAGCTGGGAGTGCTGGTAGCATAGGGCCTGAGGAGAGAGTCTACATAGCCAGACAATCCTGCTGTTAGGGTGCCAATGCTTGAGATGATGGGGTGTCCAGGATTTCCAGGTTTATGGATCTTGGGTAGCAGATAGAATACCCCAGGTCGGGGTTCCAGGGGTGTGTCTGTGCGGATTTGTTCTTGTGCTTTTTCAGGGAGTTTCTTGAGCAAATGCTGTAGTTTCTTTTGGTAACCCTCAGTTGGATCAGAGGGTAATGGCTTGTAGAAAGTGGTGTTGGAGAGCTGCCTAGCAGCCTCTTGTTCATATTCCGACCTATTCATGATTACGACAGCACCTCCTTTGTCAGCCTTTTTGATTATGATGTCAGAGCTGTTTCTGAGGCTGTGGATGGCATTGTGTTCTGCACGGCTGAGGTTATGGGGCAAGTGATCCTGCTTTTCCACAATTTCAGCCCATGCACGTCGGCGGAAGCACTCTATGTAGAAGTCCAGTCTGTTGTTTTGACATTCAGGAGGAGTCCACCCAGAATCCTTCTTTTTGTAGTCTTGGTAGGAAGGTCTCTGTGAGTTAGTATGTTGTTCAGAGGTGTGTTGGAAATATTCCTTGAGTCGGAGACATCAAAAATAGGATTCTAGGTCACTACAGAACTATATCATGTTTGTGGGGGTGGAGGGGCAGAAGGAGAGGCGCCGAGATAGGACAGCTGCTTCTGCTGGGCTGAGAATATAGTTGGATAGATTAACAATATTGCTGGGTGGGTTAAGGGAACCACTGTTGTGACTCCTTGTGTCATGTAGTAGTTTAGAGAGTTTAGTGTCCTTTTATTGAGTAATGACAATGAGTTTCCTGTCCAGTTTTGATGGTAACTTCCTTGGGACCGGGACCTCGTTTTACATGCCTGTAAAGCACCACGAGCTTAAAACTTGTAATGAGTAGAAAATGAGGAAATCTTTGCAGGAGAAACAGAGTCCTGGAAGAAGAGGCTTCCAAAGAGGGATTTGAAAAGGCTTGGGAGAGAATGCCAGGAAGACAGAGATTGCAAAGAGTGGGACAAGGAGCTAACGGAAGCAGTGAGGAGAAAGGATGGGGAGACAGATATGGAGCAGGAGGGAGAGAGGAGGAAACAAGAACTGAGGTGTAGGTGGGGGCAATATTACATACAGCCTTGAAGGTGAGAATGGAGAGCATAGGTGTGATGCAAAAGGAGACAGGAAGCCAGCGACGGGATTCAAGGGTGGAGGCAAGTGAAGAGAGAGTTCACAGTCCTGAGTCAGAGTCCTGGTGGCACAGCCTCTTGGGGGTCAGGGGACCAGCACAGGAATGGGGAGGCAGGCTGAGCCTTTTCTAGTTGCAAATAAGCAGCAACTGCAAGGCCCTGACTGGAATTCATCAGGGCATCACAGATGCGGCGCCCCACACCCCGGCCATGGCCCCTGGCAGTGTCAGATAGCAAGTATATAGGTGCCGATTCAGTGGGTGCTCCGAGGCTGAAGCATCCAGGTGGAAAAAATGGCGGGTGCTCGGCAGCCCCCCATCAGCACCTCCCCTGCCCCACCCAGCACCTCCTGCAGGGGTGGGAAGAGGTGGGGAGGGGCAGGGCGGGGGTGGGGCCTTGAGGGAATGGCTGGAGTGGGGGTGGGAAGAGGTGGGGAGGGGCAGGGCGGGGGTAGGGCTGTGAGGGAAGGGCTGGAGCCGGGGCGGGAAGAGATGGGGAGGGGCAGGGCGGGGGTGGGCTTTGAGGGAAGGGTTGGAGTGGCGGGGGGAAGAGGTGGGGAGGGGCAGGGCGGGGGTAGGGCTGTGAGGGAAGGGCTGGAGCCGGGGCGGGAAGAGATGGGGAGGGGCAGGGCAGGGGTGGGGCTTTGAGGGAAGGGCTGGAGCTGGGCCGGGAAGAGGTGGGGAGGGGCAGGGTGGGGGTGGGGCTGTGAGGGAAGAGGTGGGGCAGGGGTGGGA
Organism: Lepidochelys olivacea; assembly: GCF_965140295.1. Classification (NCBI taxonomy): domain Eukaryota; kingdom Metazoa; phylum Chordata; order Testudines; family Cheloniidae; genus Lepidochelys; species Lepidochelys olivacea. The sequence goes on from NC_140427.1 coordinate 22,279,972, forward strand.
AGAGGTGGGGAGGGGCAGGGCGGGGCTTTGAGGGAAGGGCTGGAGCTGGGGCGGGAAGAGATGGGGAGGGGCAGGGTGGGGGTGGGGCTTTGAGGGAATGGCTGGAGTGGGGGTGGGAAGAGGTGGGGAGGGGCAGGGTGGGGGTGGGGCTGTGAGGGAAGAGGTGGGGCAGGGGTGGGAAGAGGTGGGGAGGGGCAGGGCGGGGGTGGGGCCTTGAGGGAATGGCTGGAGTGGGGGTGGGAAGAGGTGGGGAGGGGCAGGGTGGGGGTGGGGCTGTGAGGGAAGAGGTGGGGCAGGGGTGGGAAGAGGTGGGGAGGGGCAGGGCGGGGCTTTGAGGGAAGGTATGGAGCGGGGGTGGGGAGGGGCAGGGCGGGGGCGGGGCGCTAAGGAAACCACATGTCCCAGCATGCCTCACTCTTCGGTGGGCGGTGCACGGGTGGGGCAGGGTCGTCGCCACGCTTCCTCTGTGTGATTGGTTGAGACTGGGGACGCGGCGAGCTTTGATTGGCAGCCGGGGAGCCCGGGGGGGCCTGAGGCTCAGGAGAGCGGGCACGTGCTCGGGCGGGGGAGGGCTCTCGGAGCGTGATTGGCTGGAGCGGGAAGGGCGGGCTCGGATTGGAGCGCGCGGGGGCGGGGCCCGCCGAGGCGGGCGCTGAGGCGGCGGAGCCGGCGCGAGGCGGAGGCGGGAGATGGCGGGGCGCGGCCGCGGGTGGCAGCGGGAGCAGCTCAACGGGCTGCACGCGCGGGCCGGGGCCGGCGCGGTGAGGCGAGGCTGGAGATCGGGCGGGGCAGCCGCGGCCTGGGGCCCCTCAGCGGCCGCGGCTTGGGGGGGGGCGCCGGGAGCGGCCGCGGGGGGGGGGCGCGGCAGCCTGGCGCCCCCTGCTGGCGGCGAAGCGACTCGGCCTCCCCCCAGCGCCATGTGGTGCCGGGCCCGGCCGCTCCGTCCCGTCCCGTCCCGGGGGCCGCAGTGCTGAGCCCCGCCGCGAGCCGGCCGGTGCGGCTGCCTGTTTCGGCAGCGCGTGTATTTCCCCTTCTCTCCCTGGCGGGGCCCACCCCGAAGTCTGGAGGGGACGAGCCCGTTTTAATAAGCGCAGGTCGCCCGGGTGCCCTGGCAGGAAACTAGCTGCAGGTGTCAGCGGGGCTGGGCTCGTCCCTGGGGCGGCTCTTGCGCTCGGGAGCTCGCAGGGCGCTCCTCGGACCCGAGAGGTTACAGTCAACGCTCTGTTCAATTATTTAACCTGCACTCTACACCCTGCGCGTTAGAAAGCTAAGCCCTGGTTTTTGCCTTAAATTTTAGGCAGTGAATAAAGTTTGTTGCAGTGCAAGAAATCCAAGAGCATCACAGCTGCCTAACCTCTGCACGCTATCTGGAGCATGAGATGCTTCTGTCACAGTTTGGAGGCAGGATTGTTCCTGTCCTGCAGTATTTCAGCACAGTGCTTAGGGTCCTTCAGAGCGGAAACCCTCTAATTACAGCCGCAACATCTTCATTTAATAATGTAGAAGTGTACTGTTAAGTTCCGATGGCTAAGTGGCCTCATTCTTTTCCCACCATTCATAGTCTCCTTACCAACGGTTGGGCCAACGCATGCGGGATATTACTGGTGATAGAGGGGTGTTAAAGGAGGTTATCCGTGCTGGTGCTGGAGAAATGGTGCCCCAGGATGCTTCTGTATTAGGTAAAACCAGTTTCTTGGTTGGAGGCCTTTTATTGGGATTATCCGCCAAAGAGCATGTCTGTGTTTTGTTTTTGTTTTTATACTAAGTGAACTAAGTGTCCACATCCACTTTATAATTTTGACTTTTGCTTAGTGGCTGGTATTCTAGACCAGTGGTTTTCAACCTGTGGTGTCTGCAGGCTATGCCTGAGATTTCCAAAGGGGTCTGCACCTCCATTTGAAATTTTTTAGGGGTCCACAAATGAAAAAAGGTTGAAAACTACTGTTCTAGACCACTGGTTCTCCGCCATTTTGGGTTCAGGACCCATTTGTAGTTGTTGATGGCCTGTTGCAATCCAGTAAATGGGTGGTGTGGGGGGTGTTGGATCCTGCCCCCAGGGGAAGGGGGAAGCCCTGGGGGTGGGGTTCCAGAGCCCACCCTGCATTCATCTTGCAGTGATGGCTCTTGCAGCTCTGGTCCCGCAGGGCTGGCTGGGTTCAGCTCCCTGCTTTGGACATTACAGCCTCCAGGCTCGGCCCTGGCTGGCTGGGCCATGTTTGTGTGAGTGGTGGTGCGACCTGGTACATGGGGTTGTAGTGCCACTCAAACTTGTCCCAGCCAGTCTCTTATGATGGAGGGGCATCTGGATCAAACCAGAGTGGCACTGCAATCCCGGAGGTCACAATGCCCAGAGCGGAGAGCTGAGCAGCCACAACAGTTGCCGCACGACTCTTTGAAACGTTCTGGTAACCCAAGTTTGAGTTAAAAGAAAAGGAGGACTTGTGGCACCTTAGAGACTAACACATTTATTTGAGCACAACCGTTCATGAGCTACAGCTCACTTCATTGGATGCAATTTTGGGTTGCAGCCCACTGGTTGAGAAACCTTGCCCTAGCCCTAGGTGACTGTGCTTCTCTGCAGCACATGTGAATAAATGGAGATAGTTGTTGATGCATCCAGTTTGTTCTAGGATTCTCTAGGCCCCTTCATGTCTTTGAACACTTACACTATACAAATCTGAATTCAGTTTTATCACAGACTCCCCGCCCAGGAGACGCCAAAGATGTTGCAAAAAAGAGCTTTAACCATAATTTGCTATAGAGAGCAATATGCCCTGCCCTATGTGCTTGATTTTTATTTAAGAATGTCTTGTTCAGGACTGCTGGTTTAGGCTGTTCTTAAACTGCTTGCTTCAAAAAATCAGTCTCGGTAAAATATGGGTTGTATTGCTCAAGGAAATCTGTAAAAGGAATCGCACCTCTTTCGTGAAAGCTGTAGGTTTCAATTAGGTTCATGTTCAGTCAGCTGATCCCAGCCTTGCAATGAGATCTGCACATGTTGGTCTTGCTCTTATTGCAGGATCTGTGCCTTCGGTGAGTATTTTTGGCTGTCCAGAAGTACTACTCTTGTGAACCTGAGGTGACTACTCTTTATAAAGTACGTTGTTGAAGAGTTTAGACTCAAATTTGACTGAAAGCTGAAATGTCGATTGGCTGGAGAGTATCTTCCAGTATTGCAATGGCTTGTACAGCTTTTCTTCCTTGGTGTCATAAAGACACTAACATATCTTTATAGCTTTTTTGTTTGCTGTCCCGGAAGCTGACAATCAGAGGGAGTTACAAGTTAACAGATTCTGTTCCAAGTGCTGGCATCAAAGTGCAGTGTACAATAGATTAAATGAAGAGGCATGTCGATTTTTAAGAAATGCAGGAAGCATTTCACCACTAGATTGAGCCTAGGTCAGTACTGGCTGAAAGCTGTTTGTTTGATGGTGGTTTGCCTTTTGTGACATGACTCATAGATTGAAAACCAGAGGGGACCATCCTTATCATCAAGTCTGATCTCCTGCATGTTGCAGGCCACACAACCTCACCCACCCACTCCTGTAATAGACCCATAAGCTCCTGCTGAGTTACTGAAGTCCTCAAATCATGATTAAAGACTTCAGGTTACAGAGAACCCACCGTTTACACTAGTTTAAACCAGCAACTGAGCTGTGCCCCAGGCTTCAGAGGAAGGCGAAAACCCCCTGGGGTCTCTGCCAATCTGACTTGGGGGAAAATTCCTTCCCAACCCCAAGTATGGCAATCAGTTAGACCCTGAGCATGTAAGTGACACCCACCAGCCAATGCTATAAAAACCCCACCTCCACGAGTGGAGTAGCTACCAGTGCTGGTGCACTGTCTACGCTGCCACTTCACGGCGCTGAAACTTGCAGCGCTCGGGGGGGTGCTTTCTTGAGAAAGTTGCAGTCTTGAAGCCAGTTAGGTTTTTTTGCTCCCACTGCTCCTCTTGGAAGGCTGTTCCAGAACTTCACTCCTCTGATGGTTAGAAACCTTCATCTAATTTCAAACCTGAACTTGCTGATGGCCAGTTTATAGAATCATAGAAGGGTAGTACTGGAAGGGACCTTAGTAGGTCATCTAGTCCAATCCCCTGCACTCAAGACAGGACTAAGTAATAACTAGAGCATCCCTGACAGGTGTTTGTCTAACCTGTTCTTAAAAATCTCCAATGACGGAGATTCCACAACCACCTTAGGCCAATTTGTACTATTGCTCAAATATCCTGGCAGTTGGGAAGTTTTTCCTAATGTCCAACCTAAACCACCCAAGAAGCTGAAGTTTAAGCTCTTTGCTTCTTGTCCTATCCTCGGAGTTTAACAAGAACAATTTTTCAGCCTTCTCCTTGTAACAACTTTTATGTACTTAAACTGTTATGTCCCCCGTCAGTCTTCTCTTCTCCAGACTAAACAAACCCAATTCAATCTTTCTTCATAGGTCAGGTTTTCTGGACCTTTAATCATTTTTTGTTGCCTTTCTCTGGATGTCACCAGTTTGTCCGCATATTTCTTGAAATGTGGTGCCCTGAACTGGACACAATACTCCAGCTGAGGCTTTACCAGTGTGTAATAGAATCGAAGAATTACTTCTTGCTTACAACACTCCTGCTAATACATCCCAGAATGTTCACCTTTTTTTGCAGCAGTGTTACACTGTTGACTCATATTTAGCTTGTGATCCACCATAACTCCCAGATCCCTTTCCACAGTACTCCTTCCCAGGCAGACATTTCCCATTTTTATGTGTGCAATTGATTGTTCCTTCCCAAGTGGAGTACTTCACGTTTCTCCTTATTGAATTTCAACCTGTTTACTTCAGACTTTCTCCAGTTTGTCAAGATCATTTTGAATTTTAATCCTATCCTCCAAAGCAGTGGTTGTCAACCTTTCAAGATTACTGAAGCCCAAGCCCTGCTGCCCAGGCCTGAAGCCCGAGCCCCACCACTTGGGGCTGAAGCATGTAACTTAGCTCTGTGTGGCCCCAGGCAGTTGCCCTGCTTGCCACCCCCTAATGCTGTCCCTGTACTTGCGACCCTGCTAAACCTGTCCCATGACCCACCAGGGGGTTGCACTCCCCAGGTAGAGAAACACTGATCTAGATGATCTAGATCTGGAAGACCTCTGCATATCCCCAGGTGTACGCGTACCTCTGGTTGAGAACCACTGCTCCAAAGCACTTGCAACCCTTCCGAACTTCGTGTCATCCGCAAACTTTATAAGTGTACTTTCTATGCCATTATCTAAATCCTAGATGAAGATATTGAACAGGAGCAATCCCTGCAGGACCCCACTTGATATGCCTTTCCAGCTTGACTGTGAACCACTGATAACTACTCCCTGGGAACGGTTTTCCAACTCGTTATGCAACCATCTTACAGTGGCTGCATCTAGGTTGTATTTCCCTAGTTTGTTTATGAGAAGAAGGTCATGCAAGACCGCATCAAAGCTTACTAGAGTCAAGATACCACATTTATTACTCCCCCGCCCCCCCATCCACAATGCTTGTTACCCTGTCAAAGAAAGCTATTAGCTTGGTTTGACATGATTTGTTCTTGACAAATCCATGTTGACTGTTACTTATCTTATTATCTTCTAGGTGTTTGCAAATTAATTGTTTGCTCTTTTATCTTTTCTGGTACTGAAGTTAAGCTGACTGGTCTGTAATTCCCTGTGTTATCCTTATTCTCCTTTTTATAGATGGGCACTATATGTGCCTTCTTCCTCTCCCCTGGGATCTCTTCTGTCTTCCATGATTTTTTGAAGATAATTGCTAATGACTCGGATATTTCCAGAGTCAGCTCCTTGAGTATTCTAGGATGTATTTCATCAGGACCTGCTGACTTGAAGACCTCTAACTTGTCTAAGTAGCTTTTAACTTGTTCTTTCTCTATTTTAGCCTCAGATCCTGTTTACTGGCATTCACTAATGTTAGATGTCCAATTGCTAATAACCTTTTTGGTGAAAATAAACAAAAAAAGTAATTTAGCGCTTCTGCCATTTCCACGTTTTCTGTTATTGTGTTCGCCCCTCATTGAGTAATGGACCTACCCTGTCCCTGGTTTTCCTTTTGCTTCTAACGAATTTGTAGAATGTTTTCTTGTTACCCTTTGTCTCTAGCTAGTTTAATTTCATTTTATGCCTTGGCCTTTCTAATTTTATCTCTACATGCTTGTGTGTTTATATTCATCCTTCATAATTTGACTTAGTTTCCACTTTGTGTGGGACTCTTTTGAGTTTCAGGTTACTGAAGATCTCCTGGTTAAGCCAGGGTGGTCTCTTGCCATGCTTCCTATTTTTCCTGTGCAGTGGGATAGTTTGCTCTTGTATCCTTAATAACATCTCTTCTAAAAAACTGCCAACTCTCTTCAACTGTTTTTCTCCTTAGACTTGCTTCCCATGGGATCTTACCTACCAACTTCCTGAGTTGGCTAAAGTCAGCCTTCTTGAAATCCATTATCTTTGTTCTGCTGTTTTCCCTCCTACTGTTCCTTAGAATAATGAACTCTGTCATTTCATGATCACTTTCACTTGAGCTGCCTTCCACTTTCATATTTTCAACCAGTTCCTCCCTATTTGTCAAAATCAAATCTAGAACAGCCTCTCCCCAAGAGCTTTCTCCACCTTCTGATATAAAAAATTGACTCCAGTGCATTCCAGTAATCTGTGCACTGCTGTATTTTTGCCCAACAGATGTCGGAGTAGTTGAAGTCCCCCATCAGCACCAAGTCCTATTCTTGTGTCAGCATTGGTGCTTAACTTAACTCCTCTCTGTCCCTGGTATTTATCTCTCTGTTGTATTTATAGAGAGCAATCATATCTTTCCTCAGCTTTAGTCTGGATAGGCTAAACAAGCCAAGCTCCTAGAGTCTCCTCTTGTAAGGTCGGTTTTCCATTTCTCTGGTCATCCTAGTAGCCCTTCTCTGCACTAGTTCCAGTTTGAGTTCATCTCTCTTAAACATGGGAGACCAGACATGAGATTGGCTTTAGTCCTATGCTAATGGTCTTTGTTGTATGTTTGCGAATAGGAGATTGTCTGCTGGGAACGTTGTTGGCAATCGCAGCAGTGCTCTGAGTAAGGGGCCCACCCCTGAGCGTTGGTTCCTTTGTGTCAGCATTCAAGCACGTTGGTGAGCTTGTGTGCTCTTGCTGTACGTGCGGTATGTATTCTGCAGATAGATCAAGGATTTTGTTTCTAGGACTCTCCATCTGCCCATCTTTCCCCAGTACTAAATTCACACACATTTTTTAAATCAATGTTTTTTGCTAGATAGAAAATGACAAACTGGTAGACAGAGTTGTGTTGTATCGTAAAAAGTTGCAGGCAGCGTTGAGTGAAATCAACACTGTCCTACTTATTTGATGGCAGAGAGATCCTGGAGTGAGTAGCCTGTGCTCCCTCTGCTGTTTGGCAGCCCATGGAAAAGCAGATCAAAAGAACTGTACAGTACAATGAGAGAGTGAGTGGTTAGCAGGTGTATCACCAAAGAAGTGATCAGTTTTCTTGAGTATTTTGTAACGTAAGTTCTCTAACATCTCCTGCCCTTCTCCCTTTGTATTCAAACTCTTGCAGTGAAATATTCTGGGTACCTGGAATACATGGATAAGCCCTTTGACACAAACTGGTACAGGAGGAATCCTAGGCTGATGAAACTTGGAGAAGGTAAATCCAGACTGAAGAACTAGTACTGAAGGTACAAGGCTATAAGGACCCTGCCCCTTCTATAGCCCTCTGGCTATGTTAATACCTTAAAGCCTGGTATAGGTTTTGTGCTTTCATAATGTCATATGTTCTAAGTAATGTTGGCATTACTGTTTGTGGGATTACAAGCTACTACTGTGCCTTTGCCTCCTGTTTCCAGGTGTGGGGGAAGGGATGATTGAGAGCTTTTTTTCCCTCCTGGAAATGAGTCCAGAGGGGACAATGTAAGCTACTTGTGAGTTGTAGAATTTGGCTGTATTTTGTGGCTCAAAGTGGATACTTGCTTTGATTGCTTAACACATGAGCCTTGCAACTTATGCTGTATTTTAAACACTCTTTACATTCCAAAGCTGGAGGCAGAGAACGTAAGAACGGCCATACTGGGTTAGACCAGAGGTCCATTTAGCCCAATATCCTGTCTTCCAACAGCAGCCAATGCCAGGTGCCCCAGAGGAAAAGAACAGAACAGGTAATCATCAAGTGAGCCAACCCCTGTCGCCCATTCCCAGCTTCTGGCAAACAGAGGCTAGGGGCACCATCCCTGCCCATCCTGGCTAATAGCCATTCATGGACCTATCCTCCATGAATTTATCTAGTTCTTTTTTGAACCCTGTTATAGTCTTGGCCTTCACAACATCCTCTGACAAGGCATTCCACAGGTTGACTGTGTGTTGTGTGGAAAAAATACTTTCTTTTGTTTGTTTTAAACCTGCTGCCTATTAATTTCATTTAGTGACCTCTATTTCTTGTGCTATGAGAAGGAGTGAATAACACTTCCTTATTTACTTTCTCCACACTAGTCATGATTTTATAGACCTCTATCATATCCCCCCTTAGTCGTCTCTTTTCCAAGCTGAAAAGTCCCAGTCTTATTTATCGCTCCTCATATGGAAGCCATTCCAAACCCCTAATCATTTTTGTTGCCCTTTTCTGAACCTTTTCCAATTTCAGTATATGTTTTTTGAGATGGGGAACCACATTTGCACACAGTATTCAAGATGTGGGCGTACTGTGGGTTTATATAGAGGCAATATGATATTTTCTGTCTTATTATCTATCCCTTTTCTAATGATTCCCAACGTTCTGTTCGATTTCTTTTGACTGCCGCTGCACATTGAGTGGCTGTTTTGAGAGAACTATCCACAATGACTCCAAGATCTCTTCCTTGAGTGGTAACAGCTAATTTAGACTCCATCATTTTATAAGTATAGTTGGATTGTTTTCCAATGAGCATTACTTTGCATTTATCAACATGAGACTGAATACTGGTGTCTGCCAGGCTACTGGAATATGGGTGGATCATTTTTGTGATCCAGGGTGCATGCTGTGCTGCTGGATGTGTATAAAATTACCATTGCTGGTTAAGAATTGGCAGTCAAAAATGCTGAAAGTTGGAAAAGCGAAGGCTTGAAAACCAGGTTTTAAGACACATCAGTCCTTCAAGTTGAGGATTTTGAGGGCCGCATCAAAAGTTCCACTTCTTGTTTTGCCAGAGATTACGCTACAGGGAATGGAGGTTGGCCTACTGACAATGAAGAAGGGAGAGTTGGCAAGATTTCTCTTCACACCAAGTTATGCCTATGGGGCATTGGGCTGTCCTCCTTTGATTCCACCTAATGCCACAGTCTTGTTTGAGATGGAGCTGCTGGACTTTCTAGACTCAGCTGAATCTGACAAATTCTTTGTTTTGACTACTGTGAGTTAGTTATACAAGTAGCTTTGAGCCATAAACACTGAATTTTAAGTCTTTGTTCTTTGCTGTCTTCCCTGTTATGTATGCCTATTGCTGCCGTAATAGGATGATGTCAGATACTCTTGTTCAAAATAGCTTCCAGCTAGTAGCATCTGTAGTATGTTTGTGTGAAGGGGCTTGATGTCCATGTTCATGCCTCTATTTATGTACTTCTAAAATGACAGCACGGTTATGCTTGCACCATACTGTCCATATCTCACTCATCGCAGTGCCCCATGTTCCAGGCCCTGTAGCTAGCAAAGAAAATAAAGCATGCTGAGATGCTTAATGTGACTTAAAAAATCGCTGTTCCAGCCCAGTGAAAGTCAGTGGGGCTACATCTGTTTACGACCAGTTGAAGGTTTGGCCCTAAAATCTTCCAGATTTCCCTCACAGTTGAAACTTCTCTCCTTCCCAGCCTACATCAAGAGCATTTCAAAGTGTAAATTAAAGAAAATAGACTCTTGGGAGTAGCATTAAAACAAACTGAAGCTGTAGTTCTTAAAACTGCTTTGCATGTTTGCAAATAAACATGTTTGCATATTCACAGCTCAGAGTGTAATCCAGGGGAGAAGCTAGTCAGGGTGGCATTTTGTTGTTTCTAGTGAGTCCTACAAGAACCCTGGCATGTAGCTCCCTCCTGTGAAACTGCTCAAGGATGTAACTTGTGGTCCACGTAGGAAATTCTTATCAATGTTTGTTAGGTTGGGGAGGGCATTTTCTTTGCTCCTGAGCTGACCTTTCCAAGCATCGCTCTTTGGTTGGGTGGCTTCCACTCCTACAGGCCTGTTGTCGCCACAGGTCTCCTGTGTCCTTTGTGAAGCTGTTCTTATACCAACTCTGGATGTGTTACTCTCTGGTCTGACCACTTGGAAGTGCTATAGGTACTTACTATTGTCTCAGCATTCCTATTTTGTGTCTACTAAACAGCTGAATTTTGGCTTCTGTACACAGGAGCAGCAGGATACGTTCCCACTACAGAAGGTGTTGAAAGTGGCAAATACAGAGAGGGAGTTTGGCAATTACCTCTTCCGCCAGAAGCGCTTCATGGATGCCAGAGAGAGATACAAGCGGGTAATAAAACCAGGATAACAGGGTTATGCACTCTGTAGAAGATAGTAAGTCACGACTAAGCATTAGCTGAAAGCGCAAAGTGGAATACAGTTTAGAGAACAATTACCCTCTAGCATAATACACCTGGGAGACACAGTTAAGCTAACGTTTTAAATTCTGGTAGATGTTGATAATTTAAGAACAGTATATTAAGCAGCTGTCTTCGTATGCTCAGCCAAGGTATGTGTTGAGCTGCAATGAAAGGAAATACAGGTCGATACTAGTATGTGAACTCGCTTCCCCCATATTTACACCTTGCTGGTCCTGATTAGTATAGGCAAGGAAATGTACAGATGGGTTTGTGTACTTGGAATACATCTCAAGTTCTAGAAATGGCTTGCAGGCTTTGAACATATTTACTTCAATTGCAACAATCACCTAGCTGGAATCTGCCAGCACAGCTTTCAACAGAAAGAGGAGAGTCTATCCATAGAGCATGGCCTTGGGCAGTGAGAGAGCTCTGAGATAAAATTTTCAGAAGTGACTTAGGCACTTGGAAAAAAGAAAAGGAGTATTTGTGGCACCTTAGAGACTAACCAGTACTCCTTTTTTTGCGAATACAGACTAACATGGCTGCTACTCTGAAACCTGTCATTAGGCACTTGGAACACCAAGACTTATTAAAGTCTAATCCCTCTAAATCACTTAAGTGCTTTTGAAAATTTTACTCGTAGTCTCCCAGCAAGGAAATGTTACCCCATCACTTGTTTCTGGGAGACTTTATCTTTTTGTTTTTAATGCTACAACATGCACTCCACACTCCTAGTCTTTAGTTAGGACATGAATGTTTGTGTCTTATGGAAATTTTGTTCCTGTTTGAGGATACCTTCTCTACCGCCACTTTTTTGCCTGTGAATGGATGTATTTACGTGAAATTTCTGTGGATGGTTTCCTCTTCCCACCCACACTTCTAAAATTTGTGCGATTTTTCCTTTCTGCAGTGTGTGTGTGTGTGTGTGTGTGTATATATATATATATATATATATATAATGTTCGAAAAAACAGCAACTCCAAACAAACACTGAGCAACCTCTGTAGCATTCACAATGAGATAGGCACTTTAAAATCAAAAACAGAAATGAGGTCCCTGGTCTAATCTCAATCAGCAAGGAGGGAAGAGGTATGCTGTGCCACACTGCGAATGACTGAGCTGATTGGTCACGTTCAGGATGCATCCTGCTAATGCGATTCTGTTTTTTTGCTTTTTATCTGAAACGTTTCAAAGGTGGCTAAGTTGATGTCTCTCTCTAGATCAGTGGTCAGATAAAGTCCTCAATTTTCCACAAACATATGCACTGTGCATTATTTCTGTTTTTTTTTTTTTTTTTTTTTAAACCCCATCTGTCCAGGCCTCCTTGATCCTGTGTCGCAGGCCTTCCAATGGGGATGAGCAGTGCCAGATTGATGCTGCCAAACTGCTGGTGTTCCTGAATCTGTCATTTACTTACTTGAAGCTGGAGCGTCCTGTCCGAGCTCTGACATATGGAGAAAAGGCGCTGGAGATTGACGAGAGAAATGCGAAAGCATTATTCAGGTGTGGCCAGGTGAGCAAAAGTAGATTCCTCTGTTGGGTTAAGAGGTTGCATCAAGCTAAACCCCAGCCTTGCTAGTCTGTGGGGAGGACCTGCAATAGAATAAAATGAGCCGCTCAGAAAATCTGTTAGAAATACTGGGCCAGGCTTTCAGATGTGCTGTGTGCCCACAGCTACCATAATAGTTGGTGGGAGTTATACTGAATGCTCATGTCTGAAAACCTGGCCCTTTGTAGATACATTGCATTGCTCTGTTTTTTTCATGCTGTGATGTTATTGACTTGAACTGGGACCATATAGATCATTGTTGCAACCAAGGTCCTGTAGTGGCACCAACTCTTGTATAAAGGCGGTCAAATGAGGTGTCTAAGACAAGGTTATGGTTTGCTGGTTATGATTATGCTGTCTATATGTGTATATCATTTTTGTAGTTGAAGTTATGCATATTGGCTCTATACTGTCTGTATTTCAAACTTATGCTGTACTTCTGAGTGACACCCCAGACAAGCTGGTGTCAGCTCTGCCTAGCCTGCTTGATGGCCCATTAAGGACCATCAGCTGTACAATTGACCCATTGAGAGAAGGCAGACACACCATAGCAAGGTATGCAGGGACGGGCCTATGGACAGAACCCTGAGGTTTTTCCAGGCCATGTGTTGGACAGCTTGTCTTTGGGACAAAGAAAGCAGAGACCACATGGCAGGAGACTATAAAAAGCTGCTGCAGCTCCTCCATCTTGTCTTCAATCCTTCTTACCTCTGGAGGGACTTTGCTGCACTGAAGCTTTGAACAAAGGACTGAAAGACCTATCCCAGCTGTGGATGTTCTCCAGAGACTTGATTTGAACCTGCAGTTTATTCTATCACTGCTGCAAGCCTGAACCAAGAACTTGGCCATTACTGTATGTCATTGATTCCATTGAACCAATTCTAGCTCTCATCTCTATCTTTTTCCTTTTATGAATAAACCTTTAGATTTTTAGATTCTAAAGGATTGGCAACAGCGTGATTTGTGGGTAAGATCTGATTGCCGTCTATGACGAGATAACTGGCTCTGTGGGTGAGGGAAAAGTGGTAGATGTGTTGTTCCTTGACTTGAGCAAAGCTTTTGACACGGTCTCCCACAGTATTCTTGCCAGCAAGGTAAAGAAGTATGGGCTGGATGAATGGACTATAAGGTGGATAGAAAGTTGGCTAGATTGTTGGGCTCAACGGGTAGTGATCAATGGTTCCATGTCTAGTTGGCAGCCGGTATCAAGTGGAGTGCCCCAAGGGTCGGTCCTGGGGCTGGTTTTGTTCAATATCTTCATAAATGATCTGGAGGATGGTGTGAATTGCACCTTCAGCAAGTTTGCAGATGACACTAAACTGGGAGGAGAGGTAGATACACTGGAGGGTAGGGCTAGGATCCAGAGGGCCCTAGACAAATTAGAGGATTGGGCCAAAAGAAATCTGATGAGGTTCAACAAGGACAAGTGCAGAGTCCTGCACTTAGGATGGAAGAATCCCATGCACCGCTACAGAGTAGGGATCGAATGGCTAGGCAGCAGTTCTGCAGAAAAGGACCTAGGGGTTACAGTGGACAAGAAGCTGGATATGAGTCAACAGTGTGCCCTTGTTGCCAAGAAGGCCAATGGCATTTTGGTATGTATACGTAGGGGCATAGCGAGCAGATAGAGGGACGTGATCGTTCCCCTCTATTTGGCATTGGTGAGGCCTCATCTGGAGTACTGTGTCCAGTTTTGGTCCCCACACTACAAGAAGGATGTGGAAAAATTGGAAAGAGTCCAGCAGAGGGCAACAAAAATGATTAGGGGACTGGAACACATGACTTATGAGGAGAGGCTGAGGGAACTGGGATTGTTTAGTCTGCGGAAGAGAAGAATGAGGGGGGATTCGATAGCTACTTTCAACTACCTGAAAGGGGGTTCCAAAGAGGATGGATCTAGACTGTTCTCATTGGTAGCAGATGACAGAACGAGGAGTAATGGTCTCAAGTTGCAGTGGGGGAGGTTTAGGTTGGATATTAGGAAAAACTTTTTCACTAGGAGGGTGGTGAAACACTGGAATGTGTTACCTAGGGAGGTGGTGGAATCTCCTTCCTTAGATATTTTTAAGGTCCGGCTTGACAAAGCCCTGGCTGGTATGATTTAATTGGGGATTGGTCCGTCTTTCAGCAGGGGTTGGACTAGATGACCTCCTAAGGTCCCTTCCAACCCTGATGTTCTATGATTCTATGATTTGTATATAGACCTGGGTCTGGGGCTTGATCCTTTGGGATCAAGAGAACCTTTTTTCTTTTACTGGGGTATTGGTTTTCATAACCATTTATCCTCATAATGAGTGGCACTGGTGGAGATACTGGGAAACTGGAGTGTCTAAGGGAATTGCTTGTGTGACTTGTGGTTAGCCAGCGGGGTGAGACCAAAGTCTGCTCTGGTTTGTTTTGCCTTAGAGGTGGAAAAACCCCAGCCTTGGGCTGTAACTGCCTTGCTTTAAGCAGTTTGTCCTGAATTGGCACTCTCAGTTGGGTCCTGCCAGAACCAGCATCGTTACACATGCATCCAGAGAGTTGTTTAGGAATTACCTATTTCCAAAACTTGAAACATATATTCCCATAAAGTAATCCTGAAGAGCTACTGTGAGTAGATGTTTGTTCTCTAATTCTTGTCCTTCTTTCAATGACAGGCTTGTCTCTCTCTGACAGAGTATGAAAAAGCTCGGGATTTCCTTGTCAGAGCTCAAAAAGAACAGCCCTTTAACCATGATATTAACAATGAGCTGAAAAAGCTGGCCAGGTGAGAGAACTCCTTTTAGCTTCTTGTGAGAGGTGCGGGAGAGAATGCTTAGGTGGACAAAAAAATACACACTTCACTTCCACGAGGCAAATAACTGTCTAGAAATTCTCTTTATAATGTGTTAAAAGAAAGAGCCAGCAGACTAGCTTTTGTAAGGATTAAATCAGCAAATGGTTGAACTGTGGGAATACCAGTCTTTTAAATAAAAAAAAAAAAAGGTGGGGGAGATTTAGTTTGATTAATTTGCGGATGCAGTACTTAAGAGTGACAGTTGAGTAGATGACAGAGATCCACTGTTTCCATACAGTTGCTCTGGGGGGGGATATCTCTGTTGCAGCTGCTATACACTTCACTTGAGTAGGTAGGGCAGGCTGTTGATGACAGGCTAGACTGAGAGTGCTGAAGTATCTTGACATCAATAAAATATTGTACAATAGAGTTCACTGCGATCAGGTTCTGTTTCCTTTGAGACGTGTTGGTTGACTTCCCCTGCTTTTCCACTTACAACTTACAGCACTCTGCAAACACTAATTTGCGGGCAGATTTGAAAGTGAATTTCATGCTGTCTTGGAGATAATAAATCAACAGTATTGGAGAAATAAACTTTGTTTGCCCACAGAATAAGAACACCACAAGCAGTTGCAGCAGTCTTCCCTACCAATGTGCTTGGTCATGTTTTCATGAGACCAACTCTAGTGTCCCCATCTCATTCTGTTCTTTGCGTCTTGGGAAAGTACCAACAGAGGAGCTATTAGTGCCTGTTATGTTGCAAACACTTGTGGGAACTATGCAGTGAGGGCCTCAGAGCTACAGCGGGGTCACCAACTCACTTTAGGTAGGCATCAGAACATCTGTTGGATCAAACTAACCAGTTTCATACTGGTCAGCCCAGATTAACTCCAGGCCAAGTCTGCAATGGAAGAGGTGAAAGCATACCTCTTCGCTGTCCTGTATATGTCAGGACATTCCACTCTTCAGCTCTCTGGCATGACAACATCTTGCCTTGGTTGAAGCACTTGCAGTGTGGCAGACTGCTCACTTTGCTCTGGTATTGCCTGGCCATTTTGCAATCCTCTAGTTCTTTGCTCTGCCCGTGAATTAGACTAGAGAAAATGCAGAACAGAGGAAGTGAAATGGACCTGGTGTTTGAGAGACCAGGAGCATTATTTCTGTGCCCTTAGAGAGAAGGCAGAAGAAAAGAGAAATAAAGGGATGGAAAATGATGTCCCAATTGAGGCATGGGCTTGTTTGTTCCTTTCTCCATTTGTGGAAAATTGCATTACCAGTGTGGGTGAAAGGCTCTATTTCTCAGAACTCAGTTTTGTGCTGTTAATCTGTTTGTAAATTGTAATCAAGTTGTAAGTAGCAGCCTGCCTTACAGAGGACAGTGGATGTTGATGAGGGACTATGAAATATGATGTTTCAGCATCTTAATCTGTCAATTACATATTTAAATCCCAAGGCACAAAGTGCATTACAAACACATCTAAACAAGCAGTAATTATAAAATGATTCTGGATTACTAGGTAGTTAGCCTATTAGATTCAGGACTAGATTTTGGATCCAGTCTTATATCTTGTGGACTGATCTGTACTGTACTAGGATGCCCAAGAAGTAATTAATTCTGGGTAGCTTCACGTAAAATCTTATGTTAAGTTTAGACCATCTAAATTTTTGTCAAGACTTTTGATGATAGATATAGGGTCTCATTCTGACCAGTACAAGGTGTGTGTCGTTCTCTTGACTTTTATGGGCTAATCCTAATCTTTTTCTTGAGTGTGAGTTGAGCAAAATAAAACCCATCAGATTAAAATATTTCTAAACCACAGACAACTAACAAGGTGCTATAGACTCTCTAGAGGCCAGGTTGAATTCAGGTTTGTCGTTTTCTCCCCCTTTTGACTTTGGGTGCTGCAGCATGTGTAATTTTAAAAGCACCCTGGAACTTGAGCACAATGGAGGAGCTGGCTAAGGGAATGTCAGCTTGGAGTTTCTGCTTCTTTGAGTTGGTGTCAGAAGTTAAAATTAGCGGGTTTTTTTTGCAATTTACTACTCTAAAAAGAAAGTTAATGTAAAATAGAAGAAAACTGTTTTTAGGCTGAACTGTGAGGTAACTGGCTAAACCTGTTTAGCTTTGTCAGATTGGCACACCTCTAAGGCTCCTTGATGTGATCTGAGAAAAACTACAAAAGATGGAGTATAATCCAAAACAATCCACACCAGCCGAAGGAGAATTTCTCTATTTAGAACAGGGGTCTCAAACTCAAGTGACCACCAGGGCCACATAAGGACTAGTACGTTGGCCCGAGGGCCGCACCACTGACCACCCCCTGCTGCCCCAGCCCCACCCCTACCCCCACTCCACCCCTTCCATGAGGCTCTGCCCCCTCCCGGCCTGCAGCCAATGGCAGCTTTAGGGGAGGTACCTGGAGGAGCAGCCAGGGCAACACACAGACCCCTGTGGCCCCCCTCCCCCAGGTCCTGGCCGCTCTAGAGCGGCGTGGGGGCAGGGCAGGCAGGCGTGCAGGTAGGGAGCCTGCCATGTCCCTGGTGCACGCCCGGCTGGAGCTGCTCTAGGTAAATGGCGGGCGGGGGGGGGGCCACGGGGAGCTGGCGGGCCACAGAAAATAACCCCACAGGCCGCATGTTTGAGACCCCTGATTTTGAAGATCAGGGTTGGAAGAGACCTTGAGAGGTCATCTAGTCCAACCCCCTGCTCAAAGCACGGTACCAACCCCAACTAAATCATTCCATCATTTGGTGGAGCTCTGTTCTCCAGCACTTCTTAAAATAATACCTAGCTCTCAAAAGGCTTTCTACTTGCCTATTTAAGTCCTTTTTCAAAAACAACAGAGTATGTTGATTAGTAATAATATCCAGCTCTTATATAGCTCTTTTCATCAGTAGAGCTCATTCAATAACTGGATGTCACTTGTTAACAGAGTATTGAAAAACCACAGCTAAAACCATAATTCAACTGTCTCAAAAGTCAAACGGTGATGGAAAACCCAAACTTGTTCTCAGTGGGGATAATGTAGGCAAGATCCCATCAAAGCATGATTTTTTGGAGGTTACAGAACCATTAGAAATGCTTCCAGATGCATTTGGTGCTTATGAGCACAGCTTTTGTTAGCTGTGGTAGATTCCCCATTTTGTTGGGTTGTGATGGCTTTCATGATGTGAACAGGTGTCATCTAGACTGACTTTTGCTTTCGCATGGACTCTGCTTGGATTTCCAAAGATAAAATGTTTGAACCTGCTATGCCACCTACATGTATCCTCCCTGTTTCACCTATGTTTCCAAAACTGAAAGAATAAGGTTGTGTTTTATGGTGAGATTTGTGTCTGGAGCGTAGTGATGTATTTCACTTGGTGGTAGTGATGGCTCAAAAAAGAGTTGGTCTCGGACACCTCCAACTCTGCAACATACTTCTGTTTGTATAGAATCAAAAATAAAGTTTTTAGTACAGTCAAAAAGGTGATAAGTCTGTCATTTACACCTAAAAAGAAAAGGAGTACTTGTGGCACCTTAGAGACTAACCAATTTATTTGAGCATAAGCTTTCGTGAGCTACAGCTCACTTCATCGGATACATACTGTGGAAAGTGTAGAAGATCTTTTTATACACACAAAGCATGAAAAAAACCTCCCCCCACCCCACTCTCACTGGAGAGTGGGTTTGTGTGTTGTGGGGAAGAAAACCTGGATTTGTGCTGGAAATGGCCCAACTTGATTATCATACACATTGTAAGGAGAGTGATCACTTTAGATAAGCTATTACCAGCAGGAGAGTGAGGTGGGGGGAGGTATTTTTTCATGCTTTGTGTGTATAAAAAGATCTTCTACACTTTCCACAGTATGTATCCGATGAAGTGAGCTGTAGCTCACGAAAGCTTATGCTCAAATAAATTGGTTAGTCTCTAAGGTGCCACAAGTACTCCTTTTCTTTTTGCGAATACAGACTAACATGGCTGTTACTCTGAAACCTGTCATTTACACCTGTGATCCTGTCCTGGTACAGCCCTGTTCAGAGTGGTTCTTCCCTCAGTGTATATATTAGTCTAGCGGGAGAAGTAGCCATCCTATAACAATGTGCTCTATTTTGCAGCTGCTACAGGGACTATATGGATAAAGAGAAGGAAATGTGCTGCAGAATGTTTGCTCCTCTCAGCTTTTCTCCTGTGGAACCAGAAGTAAAGGTAACAAAGAACACTCAAGAGTAACACGTGGGTTGAAATGGGTGGCAACGCTAACTTCTGGACCTGTAAAATGTTGTCTAAACTTTGTAAAGTGACCATATTTCCCTATGCTGAATACGGGACACCTGGTAAAATTACTCATATTCAAGCGAGTTCAATGGCAATCTCTCAGAACTATGCAGCACAAAAGTTGAAATTAACATCAAGTTGACTGAGCCCCTATTAAAAAGAATACTGCGTAGTTGGATTCTTCTTATTTACCTTCTTATCTTTAAGGCTTTAGGGATCACATGGGGAGGGGTCACAACATGGGGATGACCGACTGAGCCAACCCTCCCTGCCCGGTTGGGGGGGGTGCATGCAGGGTCACATGCTGCTTCTCCCCTCCCCCCCCAAATTCTGCAAGGTTCATACCAGAATGTGGCCAGCAGCAGCCTTTCGGCACTGTGTGGGAGGGATAGGAGCTGCTTCCAGCTGCAGGGGAGGAGCGCGGGATGACCTGGCCCATGTCTTTGCAGAGCTCATCTCTTTTCCTCCTCCCGTGTGGCTGGAAGCAGCTTGTCCCTTCCTGTCTGCACAGTGTCAAAAGGCAGTGAACTCCAGGCTGCTGCTGGCCACTGACATCATCCCGGCTACAGCGTGGGCAGGAAGGGCTTAAGTCCTGAAGATGCATTATGCACCAGGGCCCAGAGAACCTGACTGCAGAGGCTTCAACGAACCCAGCCAGAGAGGTGTCTCAGTATGGGAGGGTGCCTGGGGGACGGAGCAGCCTCACGCTCCCTGAGGGAAGGACCCAGGGTGAAGAAGGTGCTAAGCCCCTGCCCCGGGGGCTGCTGTGGAGCCTGCAGGTTCAGGGTGTGAATAGACTGGAAATCGCTCTCCCCTCCCCCGCCCAGCACCCCAGAGCTTAGCTGAGGGGCGGAGATGCCAGCGCTTTGTGGGGCTTTGGCACATGCAGCGCTTGACTCCCCCTGGCTAGTGCCCCAGGCTGGAGGGTCTTGGGCTTTCGCGGGGCGCCAGCCCAGCCAGGCAGTTGGTGAGCTGAGCACTCCGACCAGAGGCTGGTTCTCCGCACAGCGCTGGGAGCGGGACATGCCTTGCCGAGGGAGATATGGAGGAGCATCGGGGCTGGGTGCGGGGAGGAAGGGGCAAAGCAGGGAGAGGACAGCAAGGTTGGGAGCACATAAAGGGCTGATGGGTGGGCAGCAGAGGCGACTGGCCACCTGGTGCCTGCCCCCACTCATCAGCCAGCGCCTGCCAGAAATGAGACGAACAGCGGGGCCCTGCTGGCTGAGAGTCGGCATGCAGCTGGGCCTGTGCTAATGGACTAGCTAAGGGAGTAGCCGGCCCTGCATGCTGCATCTTCATTCCGCCACCAGCCTTTCACACCCACCCCCATTGTCAGTCACTGGACCCTTCCCACCCCCACCACGGGCGGGCGGGCATCTGACTAGCAGGGATCCAGCCAGCAGCAGGACCCACCAGTACTGATCGAGGGGAGACAGAAAATACAGGACAATTTGTCCGTTTAAGAAAAAGGACACCTGCAGGAGGGCTTAAATATGGGACTGTCCCTTTAAAAACGGGACATTTAGTCACCCTAACGCTATGAGGAAAGATGTGTTGTTCTTCGAGCGCTGTCCCTGTGGGTGCTCCACTCCAGGTGATGGTGCGTCCCGGCGCCGTTGATCGGAGATCTTCAGTAGCAGTGCCTGGTCGGGATGCATGCGCTCAGCTGCTGTCTCGCAGCATTGTTAGGGTCTGCCTGGGCGTGTGCATCCTGCACCCCCCCCTCAGTTCCTTCTCAAACGTCCTCGGCTGAAGACGGGATTCGGGGCAGTGCTGAACCTCTTCCCTGGTCACTGAAGGAAATAAGTACAAAGACATAGAAATAGTTAGAAATATTTCCTTTCCCTTAGAATAGTTACCTAATTTAAAAAAAACAAACAAACAAAAAAAGCCAAACTTTTTTCCTCACGTTCGTCTCCCATTGAAACGCCCTCTCCAAACATTCCTAGTTCAATAATGCCAGGGTCCCCAGGATTTAAGAAATGTAACTCCTGCAAGGAGCCTATGCTGTGGTCTGACGGACACTTACACTGTGTGAAGTGCCTCAGTGAGACACACGTCCCTGCTAAGTGCATTCATTGTACCAGCCTGAAAACCAGGGCTTGTCGTGACAGGGACTTGTGGCTAAAAATGCTCCTGATGGAGAAATCCCTACAGCCGCCTATGGAGATGGGCAATAGTAAGCTCTCTCCCACACGCTCCCTGGCTAGGTCAGAACCGATTGGGAGCGTGGCTTCACCGTCTCAAGCGAAGAGGCAGGAAGCCCCAATGTCACCTCACAGAGGGTAAAGGGTCTCATGTGAGATCTTTACACTTGGTGCTGACAGCACCAAAGGCAGGCGCCTCCGACTGCCCCAACACTTCAGCCACGGCTCATGTGGAGTGCAAAGCTAAAGCAGGGATCCAACTTCCCGTAGTGGGAAGCTCTAATTGGCAACGAAGACAGACCTGGTGCTGACAGTGCATTCTACCCCAGCCCCAACAAGAATGTCAGCACCAAACCTGCCCATCACTCCCGCAGCAGATGCGGACCCCCTGCAGGGTGCCCATAGATGGCCCACAGCACCTGCAAAAGCAAAGCAAAAGTCGCTGAGGGCTTCTGCTCACACTTCGCACTCTGCAGGATCACACCCCATGGAGTAGCAGCAATTTTTACATCAAAAGGACATCTCAGTGACCCCTGAGCCTGACTCTTCGCGCCGTGACACACAGCGCTCACTGTTTGACCAGCTGCTCTTGCCACCCGACCTGGCTACCCTCACTGTCAGCGAGACCAACATGCAGCAGCAGGCAGAGCTCTCCCCACCTGCTTCTCCTCCTCCACCAGAACCATATATACCTCAAGGCACGGTGCCTCACAAGCACCAGCCTCAGTTTCCCTACTTTGTTCCCCCATGAGTGGGACCTCACTTCTTTTACCCCATGTCTTGGCCTCAGTGGTACCCTTGGTTGGCTTCTGCTGCCACTCATCCTTGTGACTCTTCCACCAGACCACAAGCTTGTTCTGCACCTCTGTCTCCAGCTCCATGTACATCTAGAGCTCCTGAACCCCTCCCCCTCCCGGAAGAGGTGGGCTATGAACCATACCCTAATTCACCGATTCTTAACTTTCCATCAGCTCCTCATGCCTCCACCTCCACAGAATGTGGACGATTTTAAGCAATTCCAAGAACTTTTCAAGGGGGTGGCACTCAGCCAGGACACTCCTTTTAGAGGAGGTCCAGGAGACACAACACAGGCGCCTCAAAATCCTCCAACCCTCTGCGCACTCAAAGATCGCGCTACCCATAAATGAAGCACTGCTAGAACCAATTGACACCCTCTGGCAGACCCCTGCCTCCATCCCACCAACATGCGGAAAGGCTGAACGTAAATATTATGTTCCCGCTAAGGATGTAGATTTCTTATTTTCTCATCCACAACCAAATTCTCTTGTAGTGGATGCAGCGACACACAGGACAAAACAGCCACAATATTGGCCCACCCCGCAGGACAAGGACCTCAGACGGCTTGACCTCCTGGGCCACAAAATTTATACCTCTTCTACTTTGCAATTCAGAATTCCAAATTACTCCGCCCTACTTGCAAGCTATGACTTGGACAACTACAACAAGCTGTTTGATTTTATCTCCCATATCCCAGAGGACAGGAGAGCAGACTTTCAGTCCTTGTTGAGGGTCAGTTGGTGTCCAGGACAGCGCTACAAGCATCCCTGGACATGGCAGACACAGCAGCCCACACTACCGCAGCTGCGGTGGTCATGTGCAGGTCTTCCTGGCTGTCTGCATCTGGTTTCCCCCAAAAATCTGCAGACCAAAGTGGAGGACCTCCCTTTTGATAAAGATAAGATTTTTTTCTAAAAAAAATCCGATGAAGTCCGTCACACTATGAAAGACTCTAGAGCAACCCTGTGCACACTGGGCATGTCTCCTGGGGAGGGATGTGTATAATGGTATCAACCTTATCCGAGGCGCCGCACACAACAATATCACCAGCCCCAGCCCAGACCATATGATCTAGGGAGGAATCACCTCCTAGGCGCAGACAAAACCATGCACAACCAGCTACCTCCCACCCTTCGGGAAACAAACAGCAATTTTGAAGTGTTGGTCGGGGGTTTGCGTGACCACCCTTTGACTCTGCCACCTATTTGCCCATTTGGCCACCACCTCCAGGTTTTCCACCATACCAGGCAAATAGTTCGTTTAGGTTACTCCATTCCTTTCATATCCTCCCCACCCACCCTTCCCCGTCCCTCTTCAGGGCCCCTCTCAGGAGCACCTACTTCGCGTAGAAGTGGCTCATCTTCTACAGCTCAGTGCAGTGGAGTCTGTACCAACGCCACGTTGGGGAAAGGTTCTATTCGCTACTGTCCCACTGCGTTCTGACCCAGAAGGAAGGCGGGGGATGGAGACCTGTACTAGACCTACGCCGGCTGAACAAATTTGTATGTGTACAGAAGTTCGAGATGGTCACACTGGTCACAATCATACCCACACTGGAACAAGGGGACTGGTTCACAGCCCTCAACCTACAAGACACCTATTTTCACATATCCATTCATCCAGCACAGAGGTGTTTCCTGCAATTCACACTGGGACATGACCATTTCCAATATAGAGTATTCCCATTCTCCACAGCACCGAGAGTATTCTCCAAGACCCTAGCCGTAGTCGTGGCCCATCTCCACAAACATTGGATGATACTTTTCCCCTACCTAGACGATTGCCTCATACGACGAGACATTAAAAGGGACCCGTTTTGCCATCTCCTTCTTCCACATTCTAGGTCTGCAAATAAATGTCTAAAAATCCACCCTGACACCCACACAGCAGATCAAATTCATCAGAGCCCATCTGGACTCAATTGGAACTAGAGCCTCGCTCCCACACAACAGATTCCTCACTGTTACACATTTCATACGCATGCTCTCCGTTTGCCCCAGAATACAGGCAAGAACCTGCCTACAGCTTCTTGGCCACATTGCAGCCACCACCTTCGTGGTCAAGTGTGCCAGGCTGCACATGAGAGGTCTTCAGGGTTGGCTCAACTCCAACTACAAACCCAGCAGACACAACTTCTGCATGACGCTAACTCCTCCAGCGAGCGTATTGGCCTCCCTACATTGGTGGACAAAACCAGAGAACAGATGCTAGGGCGTTCCCTTCCATCAACACTCCCCAGTGCTTAGGCTTACCACGGACGCTTCCCTGATAGGTTGGGGAGCGCACCTGGGGGAACACCCGACAGAGGGCCACTGGTCCCTGTCCGAGACACGTGTGCACATAAATCTCCTAGAGCTCAGAGCAGTCAGACACCTGCCTTCGCTTTCTCTCCATCATAAAGAACAAATCCATTTGGATCCTGACAGACAGTATAGCATGTATGTTTTACATCAGCAGGAAAGGGGAAGCACTACTGCACTCCCTATGCACAGAAGTCATCTGGTTATGGAATCGGTGCGTACAACATCACATAGAAATCACCGCTTCCTTCCTGTCCGGGTGTGTCAACACTACCGCCAACACACTCAGCAGACACTTCTCCGAGGAACACGAATGGGAATTGCATCCCACGATACTAGGACAGCTCTTCTCCCACTGGGGCACCCTGTCGATAGACCTCTTTGCCACAACCCAGTACTGCAGATGCCATCTATTTTGCTCCAGAGCGGGACTCAGGACCACATACCTAGGAGATGCATTCCTCATTCCATGGAACAACTCCCTCATGTATGCTTTTCCACTGATCCCACTGATATACAGGGTTCTACACAAGATCAGAGGGGACAAGACCAGGGTCATACTTATTGCCCTGGCTTGGCCCAGACAGACATGGTATCCTTACCTGCTGCACATGTCCATCCGTCCTCCAAGGACTCTCCCCAGCAGACCAGATCTGCTCTCTCTCTCAGGACAACGGCTGGCTTCTTCATCCGCAGCTCCAGAAACTCCATCTGACGGCATGATTCCTTCATGGTTTCAAACCCACGAACTAGCCTGTTCTGAGCAGGTCCAGTATGTCCTCCTGCACAGTAGAAGAGACTCCACTCATAAGACTTGCCTGCAAAAGTGGAAATGCTTCTCTGTATGGTGCTCCCATAGACGCTTGACGCCCCACGCCGTGACCCTCCCTGACATCCTAGATTACCTTTTGAAATTAAAACAGGGCGGGCTCTTGCTCAGCTGCATCAGAGTACACCTTGCAGTTCTCACCACCTTCCATGATTTGCTGGACAGATATTCACTTTTTGCCCACCCCACAATAAAACGCTTCCTCACAGGCCTGCAAAATCTCTACCCTGAGATTCATCCACCAGTGGCCGCCTGGAATCTCAACCTAATCCTCCGAGGTCTTATGAAACCTCCCTTCAAGCCCTTAGCTACCTCATCCCTGCTCCACATGTCTATGAAAGTAGCTTTCTTGGTTGCCATAATGTCAGCGAGAAGAATAGGGGAAATAAGCGCCCTGATGACCTACCCTCCCTACACGACCTTCTCTAAAGACAAGGTTACCTTGCGAACCCACCCTACATTTCTCCCCAAAGTGGTGTCTACCTTCCACATTAACCAGCCAATATACATATCTGCATCCGGTTTTGTTCAATATCTTCATAAATGATCGGGAGGATGGTGTGGATTGCACTCTCAGCAAATTTGCGGATGATACTAAACTGGGAGGAGTGGTAGATACGCTGGAGGGGAGGGATAGGATACAGAAGGACCTAGACAAATTGGAGGATTGGGCCAAAAGAAATCTGATGAGGTTCAATAAGGATAAGTGCAGGGTCCTGCACTTAGGACGGAAGAACCCAATGCACAGCTACAGACTAGGGACCGAATGGCTAGGCAGCAGTTCTGCGGAAAAGGACCTAGGGGTGACAGTGGACGAGAAGCTGGATATGAGTCAGCAGTGTGCCCTTGTTGCCAAGAAGGCCAATGGCATTTTGGGATGTATAAGTAGGGGCATAGCGAGCAGATCGAGGGACGTGATCGTTCCCCTCTATTCGACATTGGTGAGGCCTCATCTGGAGTACTGTGTCCAGTTTTGGTCCCCACACTACAAGAAGGATGTGGATAAATTGGAGAGAGTCCAGCGAAGGGCAACAAAAATGATTAGGAGACTGGAACACATGAGTTATGAGGAGAGGCTGAGGGAGCTGGGATTGTTTAGCCTGCAGAAGAGAAGAATGAGGGGGGATTTGATAGCTGCTTTCAACTACCTGAAAGGGGGTTCCAAAGAGGATGGCTCTAGACTGTTCTCAATGGTAGCAGATGACAGAACGAGGAGTAATGGTCTCAAGTTGCAGTGGGGGAGGTTTAGATTGGATATTAGGAAAAACTTTTTCACTAAGAGGGTGGTGAAACACTGGAATGCGTTACCTAGGGAGGTGGTAGAATCTAGTTCCTTAGAGGTTTTTAAGGTCCGGCTTGACAAAGCCCTGGCTGGGATGATTTAACTGGGAATTGGTCCTGCTTCGAGCAGGGGGTTGGACTAGATGACCTTCTGGGGTCCCTTCCAACCCTGATATTCTATGATTCTATCCCAAACTTCATAGGACTCCACAGGAAGCAGCATTACATACCCTTGACATCAGACTGGCAATCGCATTTTATGTAGATGGACTAAGCCATTTCGTAAATCCCCTAGGCTGTCTCCACTTCGGAGAGATTGAAGGGTGCGGCTATCTCTAAGCAACGATTCTCCAAGTGGATCTCTGACTGCATCAGATCCTGTTACCAGATTCAGAATGCTCAACCGCGCCAGGGCATTAGAACTCATTCTACTTGGGCGATGTCAACATCAGTTGCATTCCTCCATAACTTACCTATTACTGACGTCTGCAAGGCAGCCATGTGGGCATCTGACCACACTTTCGCCAAACATTATGCTATCGCATAGGATACTACAGCAGATACCATAGTAGGTCACACACTATTGTCTACAGTGGTCACTGCAGCAACTCTAAAATCCCACCAACCATAGTGGGTACTGCTTCACATTCACCTGGAGTGGAGTACCCACAGGGACAGCACTCAAAGAAGAAGAGAAGGTTACTCACCTTGCCGTAACTGAGGTTCTTCAAAATGTGTGTCCCTATGGGTGCTCCACTACCTACCCTCCTTCCCTCTACTTTGGAGTACTACTCTCTCATCTCTATGGTAGAGAAGAAACTGAGGGGGGTGCGGGACATGCGTGCTTAGGCAGACCCTAACTATGCCACGAGATAGCAGCTGAGCACATGCATCCCAACCAGGCACTGCTACCAAAGATCTCTGATCAATGGCACTGGTCCGCACCATCACCTGGAGTGGAGCACCCACAGGGGGACACATCTTGAAGAACCTCAGTTACTGCAAGGTGAGTAACCTTCTGCTCTCAGAGAGGAGAGTTATCAGGTGGGCAGTCTAGCAGCAGATCAGTGGGTTAGGAAATCGCTAAATTGGCAACAAGAACATCTTCAGCAACTCATTCTTCCCCTCACAACCCCCACGTCTCCTGCCTGATCACCACAGCAACGGCAAGTTCCAGAGAAAGCTATGTGTGGCCAGCCTTATAAGAGAAAATTGCTTCAGAGGGTCAATCTGGAGTTCTGCTTCATGGTATTGAGGTGCTGGGTAATCTTAATATGCATTTTAAACGGGACTGCAGGCCTCCAGAGAAGGCCATATGTCTTATCACAGTGGCTGAGGACAGAATGCAGGAGTACATTGGCAGGGACATGGCTTCAGAATGTTGGGATTGGCTCTCCCTAGACTGTGGTGCATTAGTGATATGTGCTTTAGCTAAAGTGGACTTTGGGAGGCTTTCAGAATTCTGAGATTGGCCTTTTGCTTTATAGGTGGGTAATTCTGCTCTTTGAGTTGGATGTGTATCCCAATTGCAATATCTGAACTGGCGCTAAGAACTTGGAACTGGGTGGGGTTTTTTGTTTTTTTGTTTTGATACCACTAAATCTTTGTTGTGAGCAAATCCATAAACTACTTCCAGTCACACGTGCTTCTACTCTAAGGCCATGGAAAGATTGGCCTGCAGGAAATAAAGGGGTATATCAGTCAAGTGACTATATCAAGGTCGTAAAAACAAAAACCTTCATATATGATCTGATCTTGGTTGAGATACCCTGACCTGCGTATCTCCAAAATGTGGCTGGAGAACTCTGCCAGCCCTGTGCTCTCACCTCAGATATGCTCCAAGGCTGGTAAATAAGGCATGTCTCCAGAGTTTGCGTCCGAGGCCATGCAAGAGAGCCACACTCTTAAATCAAAATCCTTCTTAGTGTATGTGCTGGAGTACCATTCCCAAATGACAACAGTCTTGATAGGCACATTTCCTAACTACCAACTCCCATCTGAAACTGAAGGAGCTTAAGTCAGATTCAACAGTGGAGTCCACTGCGCTCAAAATAACTAGCTCCACCCTTGTAAAGCCGGATGAATCGGCTGGCCAATAATCTCAGCTTCCCAGGAGCAATCATGGCTTACATCCAGGCTAGTAGTGTCTGAGAGTCACACACTGGATCTAGTCTGCAGTGAGTAGAGATGTAGCAGGCACCTTCTTATCCTAATCCATAAATCAACTTCAGGTTCAATTTAGAAACTTCTCCAGCCCCACTCCCAATCTTGTCTATTAGCAGCTAAACAAATAGACCTGTTCGCAAAGACTGATGGACCTCATACACTTCCAAAACTGCACATCAGGGAAGCCATCCTCCCTCAGGATCAATGGCCCTGTTCCATTTCACTGCCTGCACAGGTCACTTATGGTTCTCTGATCAATTCTGCTGAGGTTGAAGTGTCAGTACGGAGACCTTCTATGCAGGTAGTGAATGCTACAGATCTTCTTCTCTGTGACCATAGCATCTGCCAGACACCAACCAGAGGAACTGTTCTGACTTATATGCCTAATAAATCCAGACTGCCTACTGATAAGCACAGGAGCTCTCTTCTCTTGCTGACAGAACTGTGAGAATCTGATAACTTTTGGGTCATGAGAGAAACATATTGGAGCAGAAAGCAGCATTCCACCATCTGCTTTGAGAACTGAGCTTAGTTCCACACATGGGACTGACAAGTCCATGCCACTGTTGTGGTGGTTAGGGGGCATCTCAGGCCCAGCAAGGGAAAAGATGTTGATAAAAAACCTGGCATGCTTCTATAACATTTAAGCAATTAAGTGTGGTCTGGAGTTTTGTGTCTGCACTGGCATTATTCCCATTGTAATCATCCTAAATCTTCTCAACCCCTTATTAAGCACACAGAAAAAGGAAAACAGTTAAATGCTTTAAAACATAAAGAGTAAAGGCATTTATTTTAACTCTTTTCCTTATTCATTTTTGCTGTACAGAGTCTCTCTTGGGGGGAAGTCACTGCTTGACGGTCTCTTTAAATGATTTGATCTGTTCTTTTTTTGCGGGGTTGAAGAAAGTTATTTTAAATGTTGTTGCTGTTGAAGTCCAAACCTGTTTCTATTAAGTCCAACACAGGGAGAAAGAAAGGTTCTTCTTCGAGTGATTGCTCATGTGTATTCCCCAATAGGCGTGCGTACTCGCCACATGCACTGGTGCTGGAAGTTTTTCCCCTAGCAGTACCGTAGGGTGGGAGCGTCCCCCGCAACCCCTGGAGTGGTGCCTGCATGGCGCAGTTTAAGGGGAGCTGCGCCCTCCCCCCACCCTCAGTTCCTTCTTGCCGCCAGTGAAGGTGTGTCAGAACTACTGTGCTCCAGCTTTGCTGTAGCTCGATCCCCAGTACTGTTAATTTGTTCAGTGTTAGTACCTGTAGTTAGTTAGCTGTTTAGTTAGTCAGCGAGCCTGGGCCCACCCCGGGATTTAAGTCGTGCGGCTCTTGTAAGTGTTCTATGCCAAGAAGTGACCCGCACGCAGACTGTTTGTGCTGTTTGGGAGAAACCCATATCAGCAAAAGGTGCAAGATTTGCAAGTCATTTAAGCCTCAGACCAAAAGAGAAAGGGACATTAGGTTCTGGGCCATCCTGATGGAGTCAACGCTGACCCTGACTCCGGCACGCTGCTCCGAACAGGTACCGCAGCGTCAGTATGCGGCAACCCTCCCGTGCCATCGACCAGTCGGCATCACTCCCCGTTCACGGGGCATGCCAAGAGGGCCAGGAAGATTCCCTCTTGGCAGCGGCACCAAGGGAAATCTGGGACAGAGGCTAGACCCATGTTGGGCAGTCCTCACTCCCCACTCCCCAGGCCTCCGACTCACGTTGAGCAGAGTAGCCTGGATGCCTTCCACTCCTGAAGCCCTTCATGTGGCCCGGCCTGTTGGTGAACAGCACCAAATCCACTTTAAACTCTATGCGTTGGACCAAGACTATCGGGATGCTCCTGGACGCAGTGTCGGCCACAGCCTCTCTCCCACCAAACAGATTCAAGACCCTTGAAAGGTCTCATGGACTCGGTTTCAAAGTTCCCGGTGACAACAGCCAGGGTTTGCCTGCAGCTCTTGGGTCACATGTGGGCATGCATGTACGTGCTCCATCACGCCAGACTCAGGATGAGGCCCCTCCAACTCTGGTTGGCCTTGAAGTTCTCCCAGGCCGCGGACAGGATGGACAAGATCCTCACTGTGCCTGACAGATAGAATATCAGGGTTGGAAGGGACCTCAGGAGGTCATCTAGTCCAACCCCCTGCTCAAAGCAGGACCAATCCCCAACTAAATAAACTCTGATCACCTCCCTACGGTGATGGTCTGCCTCAAACAACATGCTTCAAGGGATCCCATTCAGGTACAGGTCCCCGTCGTTGGAGCTGGTGTCCGATGCGTTGGACCTGGGTTGGGGGGCCCGTGCCGGGAACCTTCAGACCCAAGGCCTGTGGCCGGCCCAAGACCTGACCCTACATATAAACGTCAAGGAGCTCTGGGCGGCGTGGCTGGTGTGTATGGCCTTCCACTCGCACCTGGAGGGCAAGGTAGTCAGGGTTCTCGTGGACAACACAGCCTCAATGTTCTATATCAACGGGCAGGGCAGAGCCCGATACTCTGCCACGAAGCCCTCAGGTTGTGGGACTTCTGTACAGCCTACAACATCCACCGGAAGGCTTTCCACCTACCGGGCGCCCAGAACAAGAGAGCGGATTGCTTGAGCAGGGACGTTTCCTCGCAATACGAGTGGTCCCTCCACCCGGAAGTAACCCACTGGCTCTTCTGAAGGTGGGGAACTCCCCAGGTGGACCTGTTCGCAGCTCGGCAGAACCAGCGATGTCCCCGGTTCTGGTCCGGGGGGTGGGGGGGTCTGGGGAGAGGCGCAATCTCTGATGCCATTATCCTGTCCTGGTCAGGCCGGATTCTCTATGCCTTCTACCTGTTCCCTCTAATCAGCAGGGTCCTGGAGAAGATAAAGACGGACAAGGCCCGGGTCATCCTGATTGTCCCAGCGTGGCCCAGGCAACATTGGTACGGGATCCTCACGGGCCTGGCGGTAGCTCTGCCGTGGCCATTGCCGCTCCACCCGGACCTCCTCTCAGGACCAGAGCTGCCTCCTCCATCCTACCCTAGTGGTTCTTCACCTCACGGCGTGGCTGCTCAGTGGTTAGGCGGAGAGGAGAGGACGTGCTCAGAACAGGTTCAGTGTGTCCTCCTTGAAAGTACACTGCCCTCCACTCGCCGTGCTTATTTGGCGAAGTGGTCCCATTTTTCTAGATGGGCGGCAGACCACAGTGTATCTCCCACGACCGCTCCAATCC
Source organism: Lepidochelys olivacea (assembly GCF_965140295.1). NCBI lineage: Eukaryota > Metazoa > Chordata > Testudines > Cheloniidae > Lepidochelys > Lepidochelys olivacea. The sequence continues at coordinate 22,311,822 of NC_140427.1, forward strand.
AGCTTATTCTTGACTACCTCCTCCACCTGAGAGCCCAGGGCCTGGTGCTTTCGTCAGTCAAGGTACACCTGGCAGCCATATCAGCCTTCCATCCGCTGGTGCAGGGGCATGTGGTATTTTCCCATGCTATGACTGGCCAGTTCCTCAGGGGGTTGGACTGTCTTTTCCCATATTCTAGACCCCCAGTCCTGCAGTGGGACCTGGACTTGGTGTTGGCTTGTCTCACTGGGTCCCCTTTTGAACCACTGGCCATGTGCTCCTGGTCTCGCCTCTCGTGGAAGGTGGCCTTCCTGGTTGCAATCACATCAGCCAGGCAAGTCTTGGAGCTCGGGGTCCTGACCTCCAAGCCGCTGTACACGGTTTTTCATAAAGATAAGGTCCAGCTCCGCCCACAACCCACATTCCTCCCAAAGGTGGTCTCCGCCAACCACATGGGTCAGGACATTTTTCTACCAGTCCTCTGCCCCAAGCCCCAGGCGTCCAGTGAGGAGTGCCGTCTCCAAACGCTCGATGTGCAACGGGCTCTGGCTTTCTACCTTGAGTGGACCAAGCCATTCAGAAAGTCCTCGCAACTGTTTGTTGCTTCGGCTGAGTGTGCGAGGGGCCAGCTGATTTCCACTCAGCGGCTTTCCAATCGGATCACTTCGTGCATCCGTATCTGTTATGAGCTGGCAGGTGTTCCCCCCACCGCCCATTGTGAGGGCACACTTGACTCGGACGCAGGCCTCGTCAGCTGCCTTCATGGCCCATGTCCCCATTCAGGACATCTGTAGGGCTGCCGCGTGGTCTTCGGTTCACACATTCACCTCGCACTATGCAATCGTCTCCCAAAGCAGGGATGACGCTGGGTTTGGCAGGACTGTCCTCTGTCCTGGGAACTTGTGAACTCCTACCCACCTCCAACAGACATAGCTTGGAATCACGTATTGTGGAATACACATGAGCAATCACTCGAAGAAGAAAAGACCGTTATCTTTTCCATAACTGGTGTTCTTCGAGATGTGTTGCTTATATCTATTCCACACCCCACCCTCCTTGCCCTCTGTTGAGTTGTCTGGCAAGAAGGAACTGAGGGTGGGGGGAGCGCGCAGCTCCCCTTATATTGCGCCAGGCAGGCGCCATTCCAGGGGTCGTGGGGGGCACTCTTCCCCCCCCCCCCCACGGGTACTGCTAGGGGAAAAACTTTCCGCACCAGTGCACGTGGTGAGCACGCACGCCTATTGTGGAATAGACATGAGCAACACATCTCAAAGAACACCAGTTATAGAAAAAGTAACTGTCTGTCTTTTAACAAAAGATACGTTATCTGTCGTCTTCTCTGCTTATTTTCACTTGCAACCGAGCTTTCTGGAGAGAAAGGCCCAATACACACTGCTGTTAGCTTTTCTGAGATCTGGCAAACTTAACCAACATTGGGAGGTGTTGCTTTCTGGTCACAGGCACATAGCAGTGTTGCAAAAGGTGGAGTTGTCTTAGCCAGTTAAGCCAGGCTCTTGTTAGATGGGGCAAAAAGAGACATCCTTTTCCTTCCTCATCTAGGGGGAGGGTTTAACAACAGAACCATAAGTTCACATTTCAGATGTTCAGGATTTTGCCAAACAGGTTGGGATGTCATCTGGTTCCCTTTTTGGCTTTCTGGCTTGCAGTGGAAGCCCACTGGTTCTGTGGTGGATCCCAGGAGACAGGAGGGGCAGCAGCAGCCATGATGTGGTGACACTTCCTCCTTCCTGTCCTGCTGCCCCCCCAGGGTCTTTCCCTGATCTCCAGATACACAGTGCCCAAAAGGGGGAGGCAGACTCTTCCCATTGTGATTAACCAATCAAAGTATTCTGATTTCAACCTAACTACCTTCTCCCATTTACAGAATCTTTCCGATTGTTGTCCTGTCTACCTGTGACTTAACCTGAAGCTTGTCCTTTTAACATTAACAATCCAGTTTGTACCTGCATTGGTCTCCAGCTTTGGCTTGTTTTTATAAACAGTTTTATATCGCTGACTAAGCTGCTTTGTAACCGTGGATATCTTAGAATACAGGCCTCTGCTCACCACCCACCTGCAGTTTGGCTATGTGCCCCTACTAGCTGGTGAGAACTGTTAGGGAGATCACTGTCTCCCTGGGGGCAGTCTAGCACTTGCCTTGAGACATGCTATAGTCTGACTGTCTTCTAAGTGTCTTATGCCAACAATCTTCATTATGAGACGCGGTAGCGAATGAACCTCAGCAGCATGTGATTCTTGCTGATCCCCTCAATCCCTCCCTTCCCAATCAGGGTTCAAACCAGCTCATGGCACAAACAATGCTGCAGGTAGTGAAGGATGAACTCACTGCAACCCACAGATAAAATGTGCCATGTACTGTAGTTATTGATCCCCACTCTTGTGTCTTCATGTGCCTTAAACACTGAGGTTTTAACCCTTTGGAAAGTAGTGGCTGGGGCAATCCTCCCTTAGTTCAGCACCTGCAGTCCTATTCTTGCAGAGCAATGACAGGGTTAGCCAAGGACGAGCCAACGTCCATAAAGCAGAGTTGTATCTATTTATTTAGGAAAAAAAGCATTACAAAAACAGGACTTAACAACAGTAGAGAGTTAGGATTATGTGAGAGTGATCTTTCCCCTTATGCTAAGGTGGTCACTTCATACAGTTTTCTGTTCCTTGTTTACCAGTTTCTCTTTAACGAGGTCAAACCAGTCTGTGCAACTTTCCGCAAGGTGCAAAGCTTCTCCAGGCTGGTGATCAGCCTGGGGATTTGAGTTAATTACCATGCAATGATTTTAGTTCCCACAGGAAAGTCCTGTAATTCCCCTATGGAGCTAGAATACAATACCTCGACCATGCAGGTACATGTAACTTTTATAAAGTTGATGCTGTAGTCCTTGGATATTCCATGCATCCGTAATATGTCACAAGTGTTATTCAAAGTAAGCCAGGGTGGCAGAATGGGGCCATGAGTAATGAGGTCTAACAAATATAATTCTAAATTTGTCTGGCTGGCTTTCAGGGCCTTTCTGCTTGACACAAAGGGGAGAGTGATCCAGGTTCTACCATGTGTTCCGTCAGTTTGCTCATTCTAATGGCCACTGTTAGCAATTTCCATCCATCAGTGTGTCCGTCACCATGTTTTCCATGTTGGTGGTGGTGTTCCGGGTAAGAACGTCTCGGTGGATTGATCTCAAGTGAGGTTTGCTGTGTGAAAACAGCATATTTAAGAATTCTGTATTCTGTATGCCTTTGCAGAGAGAGAACTCAAAGATCTATTTGCAGGGGGGTGTCAACACTTCTTTTACACAGTGGAAAGGAAAAGAGTGGGTTTTTGTTTTTCTGACAGGTGGCTTTTTACTGGACTGTAGCAAGGGGGTTCTTTTGTACAATTCAACACTTTACTTCCCAAAGTATCCAGGAAGATAAAACACCGAGTCCAGCATTGTGGAGGGCTCCCTACAGGGCCTGTTAGTGCAGGTACTGGGAGCCCATCTAGCCTTGGCAAAAGCATCGGTAGTTCAACTCCCCACACTTCCCTATCATCTTGCATAGAAACAAGGTCAGATCTTCCATCTGGACACACAGGGTGGTTGTCTGGACCATGGAACCATAGCAGACTGTGACTGACTATTCTTTGTGACTTTTTCCTAACAACAATAATATTGCTGTACTTCCAAAGTACCCACAAGACAAACATATGTAGCAAAATGGCAGAGTCCTGTGGCATCTTATAGACTAACAGACGTATTGGAGCATAAACTTTTGTGGGTGAATACCCACTTCGTCGGATGCATGTAGTGGAAATTTCCAGAGGCCGGTATAAATATTCAAGCAAGAATTAGGCTAGGGAAAACAAGGTTGGTTCCATCAGGGAGGATGAGGCCCTCTTTGAGCAGATGAGGTGTGAACACCACGAGGAGACGCTGCTTTTGTCGTTGGCGAGCCAGTCACAGTCTGTGTTTAATCCTGGGCTGATGGTGTCCAATTTGCAAATGAACTGAAGCTCAGCAGTTTCTCTTTGAAGTCTGGTCCTGAAGTTTTTCTGCTGCAGAATGGCTGCCTTTACATCTGCTACTGCGTGTCCAGGGAGGTTGAAGTGTTCTCCTACAGGTTTTTGTATATTGCCATTCCTAATATCTGATTTGTGTCCATTTGTCCTTTTACGTAGGGACTGTCCAGTTTGGCCGATGTACATAGCAAAGGGGCATTGCTGGCACATGATGGCGTAGATTACATTGGTGGACATGCAGGTGAATGAACCGGTGATGGTGTGGCTGATCTGGTTAGGTCCTGTGATGGTGTCGCTGGTGTAGATATGTGGGCAGAGTTGATATTTCGATACCAGGCAGTGAAAAACTGTTACCGTGGAACCACCTCCAACATTCCCAGAATCTACAAAAATCATGATCCATGTTCTGGGTCCTAACTACAGTCGGTAGGAAACCAGAATTAACTTTTTGTAGTTTTAGTGTGCATGCTTAAGTAGTCAGTCCAAATGTTCTGTTGCACTTTGGGCCCATTGCTGTTTGTCCTGGCATGTTTGCCTCCTTTAACCTATTAATTACATGATAGTGCCACAGTGGAAAATCATGATGGGGTGTTAACACAGTAGTACTGATGGCAATGCATTCAGCTACGCCAAGAACCTCATTCTTTCTTCAGGTGGTGATCAGCCTTGGATCTGGCTCCCACGAGTTACTGCAGCCTAGGTGTTGGAGGAGGAGTACGAAGCTGGGTGAGAGGTTTTTTTGCTGTTGTGATCGAGCTATTAATGCGTAATTTTCTGAGTAATAGAGTGGTGAGCCAGACCTCTGTTTTCCTTCCTCAACAGTTCTTTCCCAGAAGCAGCAGTAGGGGAAGGTTACCTTTCTACTTAGGTGTAAGCTTACATGCTCCTTTTTAAAATAGTCCTTCCTGAGTCTGGGCTGGAAAAATGAAAGGTCCCTGTTTCAGTGTGGTTTGTTAATTCTGTGCACACTTAGTGTGGCAGGGAAAGAGCGGCTCTAAAACAACATTCTAAAAAGACCAGTAGAGGCTGAAGAGTGATGTAACCCTTTAATTGAGAACACCCCAGGGGAGAAATTACTACTAGTAGATTCATAGGTTCTGTGGCCAGAAGGGGCCAGTGATGTGATATCTGGTCTGATCCCCCATATAGCCCAGGCCATAGAACTGCTCCATAATAATGGCTAGAGCAGGTCTCTTAGAAAAACATCCAGACTTGATTTAAAAATGGTCAGTGATGTCAAATCCCCTACAACCCTTGTTTTAATGGCGAAGTACTCACTGTTAAATTTATGCCTTATTTCCAGTCTGACACTGCCAATTAATGCGTTGAGAAATTGGACTAATGTCTAGCTAAATTCAGCACTCAAGCCTACAATTTTACCATGTTGTTGGATTTTTCTTAAAACTATCTGATTCACACACACAACCTCTGTGTAGGTGTTCCCTGTCAATAATCATTTAACGCTGACCAATTTTTGAATTGCTTATTTGATTTTTTTTTACCTCCATTTGTTCTTGTAACAATTTCCCTGCATTGGTCCAGGAACCTGGAGGCATGAACCTTACCTATTGACAAGTCAAGCTAGACGTGATTAAGCATACCCAGCCTCTCTCTAATGCTCAGTACATGCTACTTGGCATCTCCAACTCGTCAGGGACGAGTGGCCTGGATCATCATCTTTTTTTTTTTTTCTGTTTTGGAATATCAATTGGCCTGTCTCTAACAGCAAGCCTGTTTATGGGGTGTTGCCACAGATCAGGCTTACAGATTGATCCTTTCCTGTCAGATAGGAATTGTAAAGTGGGGCATGCCTTTAGCTACCACAAGCAGTGTGTTGCTCCGAATAGACTTTCTTTGTGGAGATTCTGGTTGGCATAAATCTCTCCTCTCTCCCCTTCCATCCCCTTCTCCCCCCGATCAGACGTGTGTCCCAAGGTGTGAAGAATGCTTCAGAAGTGATCATTTCAGTTTATTTAGCATGGCCAGAATATACAGTACCTGACTTCTGGACATGCAAAAATACAGACTGAACGGTGTTGCAACTGTTGCAAGGTAGCTCAGACATTGACAGCTGTTCATGGGAGCTGAAAACTCTCAGTACATTCTCACCTCAAGAATTCTGATAGGGTCAGCGGCTGGGATCAGCAAAATTCTGGGCACCATCTTCAATTCAGTTAGTCAACACCAAGACTCCTAGGCTCTTTAAATAGCATTTTAAAATTCTTGTTCATCCCACATGCATGTTTCAGCTCAGGCAAAGTGCAGATAAGTGTACGGAATGGAAAATAAAAGCTGTAAAACTGACTTCCTGGGACTTGCTTCTTGAATTGCAAATGGTGGTGGGATTTGCCCATCTCCAGGATTTTTTTAGGGTTGCAGGGAAAGCAGAGAAACTGAACATGTGCGCTCGTGTCTACTGCCTCTTTCTAGCACAACCCTGAATTCCACACTGGGAGAAAGGGAGGAGACGGATGATGAACATTTCAGAGAGCAAGAATTGTTAAGTGGGGTGCCTGTTTTCCATAGTGGGTTAACTTCTGGCAAAGAAAGACAGGGCCTGACTCTTTGCCCACTAAAAGTAGGTGGACTCCAATTGTTTGCTTTATCCTACTTCAGGGCACTACAATTGTACAATCAAAACTTTCACATTCTCTCCCCCGCCCCCCCCAATCACCTACATACCTCAAGTGAGGGGATTTATTGTGTGCATATGATCAGTGCACATGCATGGTGTGTGTGTGTGGGGGGTGGGGGTGGGGGGTTGTACATAGATGAGGGGCCATTATCTGAAAACTTGAGGTAGGAAGGGAATGCTGGGTTACCAGAGTTCACTGTTGTATTGTGAAGCCTGGACTGTTAGCATGGAAAGATTTCTGCTCCTTCACATGGCTGGGATGGAATTTTGTATCCATGCCTTGCCCTACAGAGCCTCGTGTAGGCAACGGGGAACTAAAGAAATCCTTGTTTCATATGCTGCTCTGTGAAGTGTGGAGCAGGCTCCCTAGAAATGTCTGTGCACTCAGGGAGGAGGATAGTTTCATTCCAGAAGGATGAGTCTCCTTGTACTAAGGTGGGCCAAAGTTGAAAGCTTGCCTCTAATATACGCTCTAATTGTCATACACCAGAGAGAGAGAGAGGCTCAGCACTTAGAGCTGTTCCAATGACAACAAGCGCTGCTGAAATTATAGCAGGAAACTGTGACTCCTAAGGTCAAACGTCTAGATTTTAGGAATGGCATCCAGATTGCTAGGCCTGCTATTAATTGGTGAGACTTGGCTGCTGCGCTGGGATTGGGTCACCAGGTAGAAATGACTATAACTGGGCTTAGAACCAGCGGCTGCTGCCAATTAAACTGACCTAATGAGCTAAAAGACTTGCGAATAAACTGAGGAGTATGAGCATAATACAGTCAAAACCCCTGACTTGGGATAACTCCAGGCTTCAAATAAACAGTGACTTCCTGCTCCCCTCCCACCCCACCCATTTGTAGCTGAGGTATAGACTTTAAAAATGCCTCATGCCCGTGCTATGTGGACTCATGGTACAGAGCTGCACATCTAAAACACTACCAAGTTCACATACATTTGTGCATGTTCCTTCAGCAGGTTCAAAATACCCTACCTGTGGGGGTTTCCCAGGTAAGGAAGTTCTGTGAAGTAGCTGAGTGCTGCTATAAATAACAAGAAGGCTTCATGCGTAACTTAACTAGACACCACCCCTGCTGGGAAAAGCCTCCGTAAGAAGAAGGAAAAAAGATTTATTAGGGTTGTTTTGCAACTCTTGTCTCTTCAGATCCCAGCCCTTCCTTCTGGTTTGCAGGCCAGTGCTTCAAGGCAGGCCAGTCCTTCTCCTGAGGCATTCTCAGTATACAAACAAATGGACAGATAGGAATTAGGGGAAGAACACCACCAAAGTAGGGTTTTTTTAGATAAGTGAACTAGAGTCTTGAAGAATGAGGATGAGGCAGGGGCCTTGTGGATCAGTTCAGGGCGAGAGCATGCTTAGGGGGCCGTGTGGAAGAAGGCATAGAGGAGATGGTGTTAACAAGGACGTGAATAAGAGCATTAGGCATTAGCGTGTGCTCCAGTAACATTACTGCTCTGTGTAAGCGTTGGTGTTTTGCTCTATTGGAATGTGATCACTTTGTTGCCAAAAAAAACCCCAAACAAGTTTGTGTTACGCTGATTCACATCAATATTTGTGCAAGGAGATGAGTCCCCACAGAGTGGTACAAATGACGGAGCTGTAGCACCAGAGAAATTCAAATACAATGTGCTGGTGAAAGGTCCAAGTCCTCTTCACCTTCCTTCCTCCCTCCCCTCTCTCCCTCTAAAAGGGGACTGTGGTAAGGAGGAGGTTCTGCGATTCCTATCAGGATACTGTCCCTGGACCGTGCTCAGGGTGCCATCTTTAATATAGACACCTAGCTAGTAGGTGCCTGAAACATAGTCGCAGAACTTTGCTGTTTGGAAGGGACCTCGAGACTTCCTCATGTCCAGCCCCTTGTGCTAAGGCAGGACCAAGTGAACCTATCCCAGACCTGACAGCTGTTTGTCCAATCTGTTCTTAAAATCTCCCGTGATAGGGATTCCACAACCTCCCTTGGAAGCCTATTTCAGAGCTCAACTACCCTTAGAGTTAGAAAGTTTTTGCTAATATCAAACCTAAGTCTCCCTTGCCACAGTTTAAGCCCATTACTTCTTGTCCTTTCTTCAGTGGACATGGAGAATAATTGATCACTGTCCTCCTTTATAACAGCCCTTAACATATTTGAAGACTGTTATCAGGTCCCCACCTCAGTCTGCTTTTCTCAAGACTAGACGTGTCCAGTGTTTTTAACCCTCCCTCATAGGTCAGGTTCTCTAAACCTTTGTCACTTTTGTTGCTCACCTCTGGACTCTCTCCAATTTATTCATATCTTTCCTAAAGCACATAGGCCAGAATTGGACACAGGATTCCAGCTGAGGCCTCCCCAGTGCCAAGTAGAGCAGGACAAACTACTTCCTGTGTCATACATGGGACACTCTTGTTTATACACCCCAGAACATTTAGTCTTTTTTGCCTGTGTATCAATTACATTTTTGGCTCATCTTCAGTGTGTGATCCATGATAATCCCCAGATCCCTTTCAGCAGAACTACCACCTAGTCAGTTAATGCCCGATTTTATAATTGTGCATTTGAATTTTCCTTCCTAAGAGTAGTACTTCGCACTTGTCTTTATTGAATTTCATCTAATTCATTTCAGATTAATTCTCCAATTTGTCAAGGTCATTTTGAATTCTGATCCTGTCCTCCAGAGTGCTTGCAACCCCACCCAGCTTGGCCTCATCTGCAAATGTTAGCAGCACACTCTCCATCCATTATCCAAGTAATTAATGAAAGCATTTACTAGTACCAGACCTAGGACTGACCCCTGCAGAACTCCATTAGATAGGACCTTCCAGCTTGACAGTGAGCCGTTGATAACTACTCTTTGAGTTTGGTCTCTCAACATGAGGCCTCCCTACCCTGCACTCCTGATGGAGGTGGGAGGGGGTCTCTGCTACACTTCTTCCCCGCCCTCCTGCTTGGCTGCTGCGAAGGGCTCTCTCTTACCCTGTTCTGATCTCAACCTCTGTTTTAGGGGAGATAGGAGGGGGGGACTCCATAAACAGAGCCTGCTTTTGGGACTTGGAGCTCTGTCTAGCAGCACTGCTGCTGTTATGAATCATTTGGCAGTAGTGGAAAAGTTGTTTGTCTCTTCAGTTTCGCTCTGCTGGCTGCAGGCTCTGGAATGCCAGACTTGGACTGGTTAACGTTCAGTTTTGTGTGGGAGCAGCTGACCTTACAACCGTAAGAGCTAGAAACTTAATTTTTAATGAGAGCTTGAGCCAATGGCAAGCATTTCCGGTCCTGCCATATGGTACCATGTAAAATCCATGCGCAATTCCTTTCCTTCTGACTTAACTCTTCCTGATACAATATATTCTGATAATAGCAAATTACATATTTTTAGCTGATGTGATTTTTAGATTGATCTCACCAGGAAGAGACAAATTTGTTAAACAGCTTTCTTCTCTTTCTAATATCCTGCTCCTACTGTGTTGGAAAATATACGAGCCAGTCATGCCAGAATTGCACATTCCTGGAGTGGGGTTTGGTGTGGTGAGCATATAAATAGTTCTTCCTCAAGGGGAACATGTTCAGATTAAACAGACTTGATCAGGAAAAAAATAACTTTGTATGCAAACAGCAAATGGCAGTAAAAATCTAAATTGCCACCTTGAACCTTGTCTCGTATATTTCCTGAGGGCCTGCCCTAAAGGATAGGTCTGAAACTTAAAGGAGTTGCAGCCTTGTCAACTGTAGCTGCCTCAGGCCAGTAATTGCAGGGATCTTGCATCCCAGGCCTCCAGCTGTGAGTGCCTTTTCTGTATTTAGAGCAGAGCCCCCTGGCCAATTAAATTACTCAGTCAGATTAAATCAATAAGAGCATTAAACCGCATGGCAATTGGACAATCAGCTTCTAATATTTTAGACTGAGCTATTGCACATTTCGTTGCCTACTCTCAAGCATACCGATTTTCCAGAAGTAGCTAACTTTAGATACACACACTGAGGAGCTCAGACAGTGGAATTCAAAAGGAGTGAGAAGGAGCAAAGAGAACTCCTGCTAACTGTAGACCAGCCAGCTGTGTTCCTTTTTAAATCTGGCTGGTCTGGAGATCTGGGACATAAACGTCTTGAATAGTACAGCACACCACTGGTGTTACCAAGCTTTGGTTTTACCTTACAGAGGGCTCCTCTATAGCTGGAGCATGGAAGGCGCCATATTGACCTGAAGGCCAGCCTTGAAAACAAACACATACCCTAACACTCTTGGGCTGTGGTATATCATCAGACTTTAAACTGAAATCCCGATTGAAATTGGAGGCATCCTGTGTAAAACTGATGGCTCATTCTCTTTGTAAAAGTAGCTTTAGTCTTACCCTTCTGGAGAGCTGCTTTTCTTTCATTTAAAAGCTCAAGCTCGTCTTCTGTTTAAGGCTGCATCTTATTCACAGAAGTCACAAATTCCATTACCGGTTTTTATTTAACAATCTCCATGACTTTTTGACCCGATGGATGTTTCCATGTGGATGGATGGGTGTGATGCCAAGCAGATGGACCTGTTTCAGTGAGTCGCTTGAGAGCAGCCCGTGTGGATTTAATGAGAGGGTTAAAGGGCAGGGACTCTCCTCATTGGATTGGTGCCTTGTCAAGAAGTGTGCAGTGCTTATTTTCCAGATTCCACACGCCTGCATATTTTTGGCAGAGCCTGAGCTCTGGTGTAAGTGATGTCTGTTCAGCACTGCTCTTCCCACTGCCTTAGGAGAGGCTGGCAGGGAAGCAGAGCTAGAAGACCAACCTCTGTTCTCTCTTAGCAGCCCTGCTGCAGGGCTGCTGATCTGACTCTGCAGGCACCAGTGTCCAGGCTGCTTAAAATAATTAAAAGTATTAGTTAAATGCTGCCTGTTAACTGTTGTTTTAAATGCAGAATAAAGGCAATTGTGATTTTTAAATGACCCGTGAAATGGCATTTCCTAACTATAAATTCATGACTGACTTTTGTCTTCCTGAAGCCTGTGAATAACAGACTTCTCTCTGAGCTTGAAAGCATATGTTTGTGTTGATTTTTGTGTAGTTCTTGCCAAACCACTTTTAAAGAAAGGAGAGAAACACTGGAGGGATGGCCTGGTTGGGGCACGTAGTTCTCCTATCTGCCAGAGCAGCAGCCCCTTGAACAAAGTCCAGGTCTTCTCAGCTTCAAGGCCACAGAGTCCCCCTCCGCTTCCTCGGTGATTGTGTAGCCATTAGGTGGAAATGAAAGAGATGAACTGATCAGACACGCCTTGAAATGCCTTTAGGGTTTCAGCTTGAATATTTTTAATTAGCTCCATGTAAAGACTTTATTACTTCAAATAACCATGATCATAGAAGATTCTTAGTTTGATCCTTTTTCTCCCCTTATGGTGCACAAGAAGTCTCAGTAGATGCAGTTTTTACACCCAGCTAGACACCCCAAGCACGACTAACAGCCAGTGGAAACATCAAGTGATTATCTTTAAATACACCTGTCAGGAACCTATAAAAAGAGCTATGTATGTCCATAACATGGAAGGTGGCTCAGCATTAGCGTGGTCGAGAGATGCTTTGCTCTAATATAGTATGGAGTACCTTATCTAAAAACATCTGTCATACTTTGTCATAGCTGATAGGAATTTTGGGCTGCAGGTTCGGTAAATGACTGATTGGCATTCACAGCCAGTGGATTAGCAGTCAAGAGAGTGATATATAAAGATTTTCTCCTTCCCATCCTAATTCCTTGTTTCCGCCACCTCCTTTCAGGGTGAACCCTTGGCAGTGGTATGACACAGCCGAGAGCTGTACCACCCTCCTGAACCCAGGAGTGTTTAAAGTTTGGCTTCAAAATGTTGCATATTTCAATCCCATATCAAAGCCCCATGATGATTCAGTCTGAACTAGGACAGTGTCACAGTAGTGAGGGATGTGCTAACCTAGTTTGAAGGGAGGGTGGTCTAGTGATGTAAAGTGCCCGAATAGACATCTGGAAACTCCCCGTCCAGCTACTGGCTTGCTTGTGTGATTTTCTTTCCATGATTTCACTTTCTGACCTGCAAAATGGGGATAGCTACCTCACAGACAGACCCGTCTGAATTCATGAATGGCCTCACCCCAATCTTACTGAGGTGGTTTAGAGTCAAAGCAGGCCCTAAGTGCCTTTCATAGCCTTGAAATGGAACTAGACTTACAAGTGAAACGTTTGTAGAGTGCTTTACGACCATGTGACAGAAGAGGGTTTAAAAGTGCAAAATACTTTGTGTCCTGATAGAATATTGCAAAAAAGATATCTTTCCTGCCCCCTGCTGTACATTGGCCTTTTCCACTGTCTGCCTGTGAGGGATCTGCTTTTCTCCCAGTTCTTGGGCTTTGTGTTTTGGTTAGTGAGTTGGAAATTGTGGCCTGTTCTCCTTCGTATCATTGCAGATAAGTAAATACTGGGAAGTTAATTTTTAAAAGCTTGCAGAGTGGGGTGATGACCCAAGAGCTATGTAACTGGCTTGATAAACAGACTGAAGTGGATCTAGCTGTTGAAACTGTAACAAGTGAAACATGGATACGATGAACTAAGAGAAGATAAAACAGCCATTGCATATACACTACTTTTTGTTTTTTGACTACCTTTCACTCTGCATGAACTACATGAACAGATTTGGATTAACTCCTAGCGAATTTGACAATGGCTTTTCTTTTAAGCCTGAATTTCATGGGTAAGGGTACATATACACAGCAGAAAGATACCCTCTCCCCCCTGGCAGCAAGTCTCAGAGCCTGGCTTGACTGACTCAGGTTTGCGCTGCAGGGTTAAAAATAGCCGTGTAGACATTCAGGATTGGGCTGGAGCCCAAGGTCATAAACCCAGCAAGGTGGGGAGGGTCTGGGAGGCTAGGCTCTAGCCTGAGCCCAAATGCCTACACTGCTATTTTTAGCCCAGTAGCGTGAGCCCCATGAGGCAGCGTATGTTGAGCTGGGCTTGGAGATTCACTGCCGTTGGGGTTTTTTGTTGCGTAGACGTACCCTAAATGGGATTAGGGCCTGAGTACTTCTAAATCTGGGTTAGTCCTATCTGAGACACTGTGTGGGGCAAATGGGTAGAACATCTTCTTGGTCCTTAGTGCATCTTAGTGAACATTTCCAATGCTACCACTTGTAACTGCGAACAATTCAGTATGTTGTGGCATCATGAGCAGTAGGATATTGAAATGGGGGGGCAGGGCTTCATAGAATCATGAGCAACAAGCAGCATGGGTTAATCTAAAGAACAAATCCTGCCTGACACACTTGATGGCTTTTTAGGTAGAATTATAAAACTAGAGAATAAGTGTTGTAGTATGTGTGATATAACTGGGTTTTAGTGGCACATTTGTAATGTCTGTCCAAAGTTTACAAAAATAATTCAAATAGACTTGGAGAAGAACAGTATCATCTGGAGTGAAAACTAGCTGAAAGACTACAAACAAAAGAGAGACAAGGTGGGTGAGGTAATATCCTTTATTGAACCATTGTCTGTTGGTAAAAGACAAGCTTTTGAGCTACACAGAGCTCTTCTTCAGGTCTTGTTAAATGAGAATGTAGTGTTGAAGGAAGAATCCAATGGCTGGTATAGAGTTCAAATAAAATAATGAAGACTGAACCATGTTAATCTAGAATAAGATGATAACCTAGGTGATGTGAGGATCAATAAAGACCACAAAAGGACTCTGATTGGAAAAACAGACAAAAAATGACAAACAGATTAGAAAAATGCCAACTAATGCTTTAAACCCAAATATTCAGTGAGCAGAAGAAAGCAAAGAAGCCGTAATGCTGAAGAGACCTGTGTGTGATGGGAGACAGCAAATTAGGTAGGGGTTTGTAGTACATTGTGGGGGCTTCTTGTATAACTATGTCACCGAGTAAGGAGGTGACACTCAGGTGTACCTGCGTTCATTTCTGGACACCTCGATCCCAAAAAGATATTGACAAATTTAGAAGGGAGTAAATAAGAGGAACAGAAATGATCATAGGGCTGGGAGTATTGACTGTTTTTGAATAGAGTTGAATCATTTGTTTCTTGGCAGACTAAGGTGGGAACCATCTACAAGTATATATGATGGGTATAAATGCTAGTGAAGGGAAAGTTACTCAGTGGTCTACGAGGGTAAATAAAGGCTAGATTGGAGTCCATAATATTTAGAGATGGCATTCCCTTTCAGGCAACAGGTGAGCTGTTGAAGGAATATTGTGGGAACTTCACTCTTACTGTGTTCTGTGTATTGGGCTGTGAATAAATACAGCATTCTTTCAGAGCCAGTAATGTCAATCATAAATCACAAGTGTCTGAGAATAAACTAGGCTTTAAGCAGTTACAGCCAATCAGATCTAATCAGACTGTATTCATGATTAGTGTTTGAATGTTGCTGATTGTGGTTTTTGTTCTAGAATCCTCTGCAGATGAAAGGAACGGTTCCATAACTGAAGGAAGCCTACCTCTAGCCCGCAAACATTGCTTCCATGTTTTAGGAGGAAGGAACGTTGTTTCATCTGGAGAGCTTAGAATTGAGGATGCTGCAAGCCTGTTCTCGGTTTTATGTGTACAACGTATTTTTCCAGATATTAATTCCTGTTTGTGAAATCTTGAGTCTCAATCTTCGAAAATAAGATTAGACTCTGCTGTAGAAAAGGAGAGACTGCCCCTCGGGCTTTACTCTCTCTCATTACTGGAGCCCTGGATTATTCCCAGAAGCTGATATTTACTTTATTTTGAAGCAGACTTTCTCAATCTTCTCCGACCTCTTCCAAGTTTTGGGCTGCTCAGAGGAAATACGTAAATAAAAGTAGGATGCCATGGAATTTGTATTTACGCAGATTGTTCGTAGAATAATTATGTTTGAAATTTGGTTTTGTTTTGAAAAAATAAACAGATCTATGGGAAATAATCCTAGCAGGACTGGCCCCAGTTTGTCCAAGGGTGATTTTTTTTTTTTTTTTAAAGAAGCTAAAGTGAGGAATCAGAATTTGAAAACATGATTTGGTTTGTCTTGCCAACTTGCAGCTTCACTTGTTAGATAATACAAGATGTTCTGCTTTATGAACATTCTCGTGCATATTGATGCTAAATCCCAAGTTACTTCAGAATATACCCCTTACCTTTTCCTCTTTCCCCCAAGTATCAGATCTCCCCACTTAGTTCATATAGATTTCCCTTTGGAGAAAAACATGCACATTCCCTGAATTGTTTTTGAATGGTTATGCCTTGCAGAGTGACTGAGTTGTTAAATGTAGATTTGAATGCATGCTAATGAACAACATACAGCAAATACAAAATCAGTAAGAAACCTTACAAAGATTCCATGGAAGGGGAAACTGGCAAAGCAGAACGTACTGCTCCCACCCTGTACGTCCCAGCTCATGCCCTCTAGACATTGCACATCAGTGGTAAGGAAATGAGCAGGGTGTAAAGGAGAATCACCTCTGGTGAATGCACATTCCAGAGACTGCTTGCCAAGAAAGAAACCACTTGAGCTTTCTCAACCTGTTTTTCTCCACCTTCTGGCTCTTGTATTCCACATGAGCAACAAACTTAACTGTTGTTATTGACTGACTTAAAAATCAGCAAGCAAAGATAGTACAACTGGTAAGTTACGGTGCCGAAAGACTTAATCTGTCAGTGTCTTGTAAACACAGTACTAAATATTTAATTTACAGCATGATTAATTTATGCTAGACTTTGTTGCTTATGGAGAAAGTACGTCCCACATGCCTATTTAGCTAGGCAGAGGGTCAAATTCTCCTCTGTGTCATGATGTAATTCTCCCGTTGACCTCCAGTGACAGTTGGACCTGTCTAACTCAGAGTAAAACTGGGCCCAAAATGAAAGTGTGTGTGGACTTGGTGGATATTAGCACATTAGGAAAAAAGTTAAACTAAGCAGAACAGTTCAGACTTTCGTATCTGCTCCTTTTAAAGGATCAGAGGAGCTTAAAACTCTCTCTTTGGGGAGAAGGAAAATGCATCTATATAGTAGCTTAGGCTAATAACTCTCCTAGTTTGTAATAGATTTAGGGACTTGGCTCATGTTAGGTCTTGATTAATAGCACATTGCAGTAATCCACAACTTAACTCCGTACAGTGCATGCCAGGAAGGCTTAGCTGGGTCATTAGGTGTGAGTTACGAAGCCAACACACAAGTAGATAAAATTGTAAACATGAACTATCATTTCTGTTTTGTGCATGTATCTAATCTTGCTTCACTTGACAGATTTTTCTACAGGCCTCAGTAATGGTTGAGACCTGATCTTACTCCTTGTCCTAACTGTTCTTTTGTCAGATGTAATGTGCAGCCAGCTTCTCAAGCAAGTTATATTTTAGCTCTGTGTGCTGTTTTTCTTTCAGGATGATAAATATTAGGGGCTCATGTCTCTTTTAGGCACTGATAGGTTTGAAGAAACAAGTTGATACTGAAGATGTTAAAATGAGTCTTGTAGATTTTATTGACTAGACACTAGGTGGCAATATATCCCCTCTTCTTCATAAATACAAGCAACTTTTATGGGTTAGTGTCTGTCTGACTTTATATTGCTGAATATTAATAATCTTTTCTACAAATTGTTCTGATTACTTCCTTGATCAGAAGCTGATGGCAGTTCCCTGCCAGAATCAGAGAGCTTTCGTATCTCACGACTCCACATGAGGACGAGAGAAATTCTTGAAGAAGGCACATGTATAATGGAGTTAGAATCATAGAATCATAGAATATCAGGGTTGGAAGGGACCCCAGAAGGTCATCTAGTCCAACCCCCTGCTCAAAGCAGGACCAATTCCCAGTTAAATCATCCCAGCCAGGGCTTTGTCAAGCCTGACCTTAAAAACCTCTAAGGAAGGAGATTCTACCACCTCCCTAGGTAACGCATTCCAGTGTTTCACCACCCTCTTAGTGAAAAAGTTTTTCCTAATATCCAATCTAAACCTCCCCCACTGCAACTTGAGACCATTACTCCTCGTTCTGTCATCTGCTACCATTGAGAACAGTCTAGAGCCATCCTCTTTGGAACCCCCTTTCAGGTAGTTGAAAGCAGCTATCAAATCCCCCCTCATTCTTCTCTTCTGCAGGCTAAACAATCCCAGCTCCCTCAGCCTCTCTTCATAACTCATGTGTTCCAGTCCCCTAATCATTTTTGTTGCCCTTCGCTGGACTCTCTCCAATTTATCCACATCCTTCTTGAAGTGTGGGGCCCAAAACTGGACACACTACTCCAGATGAGGCCTCACCAATGTCGAATAGAGGGGAACGATCATGTCCCTCGATCTGCTGGCTATGCCCCTACTTATACATCCCAAAATGCCATTGGCCTTCTTGGCAACAAGGGCACACTGCTGACTCATATCCAGCTTCTCGTCCACTGTCACCCCTAGGTCCTTTTCCGCAGAACTGCTGCCTAGCCATTCGGTCCCTAGTCTGTAGCTGTGCATTGGGTTCTTCCGTCCTAAGTGCAGGACCCTGCACTTATCCTTATTGAACCTCATCAGATTCCTTTTGGCCCAATCTTCCAATTGGTCTAGGTCCTTCTGTATCCTATCCCTCCCCTCCAGCGTATCTACCACTCCTCCCAGTTTAGTATCATCCGCAAATTTGCTGAGAGTGCAATCCACACCATCCTCCAGATCATTTATGAAGATATTGAATAAAACCGGCCCCAGGACCGACCCTTGGGGCACTCCACTTGATACCGGCTGCCAACTAGACATGGAGCCATTGATCACTACCCGTTGAGCCCGACAATCTAGCCAGCTTTCTACCCACCTTATAGTGCATTCATCCAGCCCATACTTCCTTAACTTGCTGACAAGAATACTATGGGAGACCGTGTCAAAAGCTTTGCTAAAGTCAAGAAACAATACATCCACTGCTTTCCCTTCATCCACAGAACCAGTAATCTCATTGTAAAAGGCGATTAGATTAGTCAGGCATGACCTTCCCTTGGTGAATCCATGCTGGCTGTTCCTGATCACTTTCCTCTCATGCAAGTGCTTCAGGATTGATTCTTTGAGGACCTGCTCCATGATTTTTCCAGGGACTGAGGTGAGGCTGACTGGCCTGTAGTTCCCAGGATCTTCCTTCTTCCCTTTTTTAAAGATTGGCACTACATTAGCCTTTTTCCAGTCATCCGGGACTTCCCCAGTTCGCCACGAGTTTTCAAAGATAATGGCCAGTGGCTCTGTAGTTCTACTACATAGCTACCCATGTCTTCAGCAGCAGGAGCTTTCCACTACACTTCCAGACCTTATCCAGCAGCCAGCTTTGTCCAGCATGGTCACTGTAGGAGAGCTAGCATGCTGTCATTCGTGGTTAATGAACACAGGTGCTGTACAGTTAGGGATGGAAACCTATAGAATCTATGTCAGTATTTGACTCCATCTTATGCAAAGGCTGAATCTGCCAGCTACTAACCTTATACACTGTGATTCGCAGAGTCTAAGGCCCAGATCCCACAGAAATCTCAAGCCTCTGCTTAACATTATGCATGTGAATAGTGTTGTTCAATGGGACTTGCTCAGAGTGTATAAAGTTAAGCAGTGGTGTAAGGTTGCAGGATTGGGCCCTGGGTCCAGAAGGGGACCTTTGTGATCATTTGCTGCCTGGCACAGGCCATAGAATTTCACACCGTAATTCCTGCAGTGAAGGAGTTATCCTTTTAATTTGGGGGGGCTAAATTCACAAGGGGATGTAGAGTAGCAGCCGTGTTAGTCTGTATTCGCAAAAAGAAAAGGAGTGCTTGTGGCACCTTAAAGACTAACAAATCGGAGGAAGAGGCAGAGGTATTCCTTACACCCAGTGATTAGGGCACCCACCTGGAGCATGGACTTGAACCCAGGTCTCCCTATCACAGGTGAGTGCTCTGGGCGCTACACTATTGGTTATTTTGGGGTGGGGGGTCTGTCTCTCCTGTAGGAGTTGTTTCACTTGGTGTAAATTAAACATTCACCAGAACAGGACCTGGAACCCAAGTGTCTCCTGACCCAGGCGAGTGCCCTAACCACCAGACTACGCTCCTCCTCACTCGGTGGCTTAATGAATATTTATTGGAGATTCATCCCAGAATAGCAAAGAGCCTGGTGGTTAGGAAGGGGGGGATGAACCTGGGTCTTCCAAATGCCAGGTGAGGGCCCTAATTACTGGGGTGGGGGGTGAGTTTCCGTCTCCTGCTGCGTGAAACACTTTTTGACTCCAAACTGTTTTGTGTCTGAATTTTCAATTAATCAAAAATAGTGGAAAAATTTCAGTTTTCAGTTGACCTGAAACAAAACAAAAACTTTTTTTTTTTAAACTGCAGGAAACCAATAAAAGAGTTTCTCCCCTCTCTACCTGTGGATTACCTTGAGCACATCCCTAGGAAGACAGCCAATCCACGTGATTTAACTAGAGCTTGTCCAAAAATACCAGTTATTTCCTGCAGGAAATGTGGATAATTTCTCTTCTGAAATTTACCATGAAAATTTTTCAGCTTCTCCACAAAAAACAAAACAAAAAAGATGAAGAAAAATGGAAATTTTTACCAAAATCCAAACAATTTTACTGAGAATTTTAGGGGTTTTTTTACTCATGAACCTAGAAAACTAACCAAAATGAAAAATATCCATGAAAATTTAATTTTGATCAAAAAGCTATCTTTCATCGAAAGAAAATGTTTTTGATGAAAAACTTCAACCAGCTGTAGAACTAACCACATCCCTTGGTATGCTATTCCAAGAGTTTGTTACCTTCACCATTCAAAAGTTGTCCTAGTTCCAGTTCGGATTTTTCAAATGTCAACATCTGGCCCTGGGATCTGGTTATGCCTTTGTCTGCTAAATTAAGAGACACATAATATCAGCTATATTTTCCCTATGTAGGTACTTGACCTTAGCCAAAAGACCAGGACATAGTTTGCTCCCACTTCTACCCTGCCGTCTGTGAAGCTAAGATGAAACATATTAATTCTAAAAAATAAACTAACACATTGGCTCTTATGTGCCTGAGAGATGAGTCAGTATTTCCTGGTTATTGCCAGCTCTTACAAATTGCTTCTTTGCTAGTAACCACACAAGAAATATAATGCAAATGTAAATACAACTGAAATTACTAGAGCGTGAATACCATGGTATCTTGGTTTTCAACAGCTAGGCATCCAGGGTAAGCTAAGGTACCAGCTGCATGGTACCTCACATTGTCTTCCATTTCTGAGGTGGGTTCAGCGGGCTCTGTCTTCTGGATGGAGTCACGGTAAGCTAGATCTGTAGGTAGGTAAGCAAAAGCTTCGGGATGGCAATGACCCCACTGCCTTCCATACTTAGAAGGTTGCATTCTTCTCCGCTCACCACCACTGTGACTGCTTGGCCATGGAAGCTTTAGGCACCCACACAAGTTGGTTGACTACCAGCATTGTAACTACTTGGTCGATGAGGGTGAGAGCTCCTTCCTTTCCAAACAGTGGGTCAAATACATCGGGGGATGCATGAGTGGGTGACAGTCTAAGCTTGGCATGAACATACTCAGTAGGGGGCTGGAAAACCATGAGAGTTTCCCCAGCACCTGTTCATCTTTGTCTATGGCCCCCAGACTCTGAGCTGAGATCTCCTCCACACATACTGTCAGGAGATGCAGACACCTAGCTAAGAACAGATGGCGGGAGAGACGGAGGGCCACCAGGACCCCGACTGGCTTCTGGCTCCCTGGGACTCTGAATTGTCCATTTGTTAAATATTCTAAGTTGCTCCACTCGGTGAAGCCTGTGACCATCTGAGGAGACCATATCATCTAGCGGCTAGGGCACTGGCATGGCAATCTGAAGCCCTGGGTTCTAGTCCTGCCTCTGCCCCTGGTGTCCTGCATGACCTTACACAAGCGATGTTGCCTCACTGAGGTTCTTTTCCCCTCCCACCATTCATCCATCTTGTTTATTTGGAGTAGAATTTCTGTGCAACACCTAGCATATCGAGACCTCTCGGCACTGCTGTCATATAAATCACACTGCTCTGTGCCTGTTTGCATATATGACCGTAGGGACTCTAATAGCTAATGATCATCTTCCCTTGTGGCCGTGGTCAGGGCTGGAGTGCTCAGTGCCACAGGAGCCAGGCCAAGGGTTCTGCTGGAGGGAGAGGACGTGAACCAAAGGGGTTTTGTTTTTAAAGCAGTTTTCCAGTATAATTTTACACTGGAGCAGATGCCCAGGAATAACAGCCCAGTGCCCCTGTGGGGCCCTCAGAAGCAAGGTGTGTATCTCCGGAGGTTATCACAGTGCATCTCCCCTCTCTGCTCACTTTCATCTGGAGCTGGAGGGATGCAGGAATTCAGTCACTTCTTGCTTGATGCAACCTGTCACTTTCCCAAATTCGTTATAGTCGCCTCTCACTGCTTCCTTTTCTCAGAGCTGGTGAAATCTATTTCACTGCAGGGATTTCCCAGGCTGCCTGAGCGGCGGCCCGGCTGTAACACAGGCTGCTTGAGAAGCCTTTTACTCCCGGCTGCTGTTTCTGAAACTCAGTGAGCGGAAACTGCCCGCTGGCGCCAGCTGACTCGCAGCCGTGAACCCCAGAACTGGCGCCTTGAGCGCTACTATTTTTGCATGTTCTGTTCTCCTCCTCCCCTCGTTTGCGTTGGCAGTTGCTGGAGAATGGAGCTGATTTAATTGGCAGTTGTGTTTGTGGCCAGGGTGTTATGAAAAGGTTTTCTGTCTCTCTCTGTAAGTTACACTGACTGTGTTTTCATTCTTAATATAATATTCACTTCATTATTAGCTGAAAGAGGTTCTTTTGCAGAAAAAAGTCCCTCTTCCAAAAATATCTATAAAAGTTTCTTCATGCAGCACTATTCTGAGGGCTGGGTTTTTCTGGTGGAAGGGAAGTGAGAAACCTGATGGTATCTGGGATTTAAACAGAAATTCCTTTCTTTCCCAGGGTGGTGGAACACTGCCCCAGTGTGCTGGTACCGCTCCTGGCTGCAAAATCGAGCCACCCTCGTTCCTTCTCCCAAACGGCGATGGAGCGGGTTTTTTTGTATGTGAGGAATGAGGTTCTCTGAGGGCAAATTCAGAGGAGATCTGTGCAGTCCAGTTTTGGGGTTCATTTGCTTTTTTCTGTCACAGGATTTCCCTGTTATTTTATGTTGGTTTAAGGGGGATTTTTCTCTTTGGAGCAGAGACGCAAGTGGTTGTCTGCTGCCAGCTTTGTCCAGTGGACTGAAAACTGGCATTTCCTGACACAACTTGATCACGCATCATAGAGGCTCAATCTCAGGAAATCCTGTGTGTGCTTCACAGGGTTACTCAACTCATTCCTTTAGTAGGTGGTAAAAGACTTTTCCTGCATCAGTCGGGTTTAGGGGGATGGAGCTACATTACATGTATTTTATTTAAATCCATTCTCCTTTGAAAGGGGACTGATGCAGCGAGGGCTTTCCTGCCTTGGAGAATGCAGCTGCAAGGTGATGTGAGGTGGCGTTTCCAGCTCAGTAGCTAGTTCTAACCCATTCCCTAGGAAAGCCACAAACCCCATGCCCTAGGTCTGGGGAGTGAAAAGGGCTGGAGAACCTTTCAGGCATGCTGTGGGGCTTCAGGTGGTTCGTCATCCACAGAGCATCCAGTCTTGCACAGCCCAGGAGAAACATTGAGGTCTCAGGCACACACACAGGCTGGAGGCCTTGCTTAGTCCAGGGGTTAACAGGTTTGTTTTCATCTCTTGTGTTCTTGCTGAAGTGCAGGGCAGTGGGGGGAAGGAGAGAGCACTCGCATCCTGAGACGGTTTTGTTTGTTGAATTAGTCACAGCGCTTGACACATTCAGGTCATTTTGCATGGTCTGATAAACTTGAGGCTCCAGCCTCAGAAATGCCTCCTCATCCAGGCCACCTGGAAAAGGAGCTAGGCTCCTGGCCGTCGCCCTGAGAGCAGCAGGCTAACACTAGGGAAACCATTGTGTGTTTGCTGTAAATAATACACAGCAGCTGGCAGTTCACCTTTGGAGGGGCGGAAACTACTTGAATGCATCACGCTTATCAACAGCTTTCTTCTGGGCGCTGCCGTTTCACTCATGCCATTTGCATGGAGACCTTGATGTCAGTGTAGGGCTGTGTCTGGAGAAATAAGTTGTAGGACAGCATGAATGTAAAATGTGCCACCAGTGGAAACTGGCCGAGACAGCTCAGCACAAGGTGCGACTGATGGGGGACCTGGCTTCCGTGAAAGCCCTGTTCTCTGGGGCCCATGGAGGTCCCTGGTTTTGTGTTGGTTTTGGGAATGGGCAGGGAGTGCAAACAGTGAATGTGGCTACCTAGGGGGTTACATGTCCGATGTAGGGTTTGGCCACAAGCCGGAAGTCAGAGTAATGTCACTCTCTGCTCACTGTTCAAATCCAGCCCGTGGCAGTAACGAACGAAATGCTGATCAGGTAGAGATCCTTCACTGGTCTCCAGTCGGCTTTTATCAGAAACTTCCCTCATAGCTGGACATGGCCATGGGCAGGCTGAGGAGTGAACGGGACATGGACCTGAACCCTTTTCTCATGCACGTAGGTGACCTGGCCATGGTTATGGGCAGCTGCTCCAGCTGCTGAGCCCCAGAGAGATCTCCCTTCCCCCTCCTGCCATTCCCCCCCCCCCCCCCCCCCGGGAAGGGCCAGCATGATTGCTCATGAGCTTGTCTCAGCTTGATGGTCTCTCTGTACATGTCTGACACGAACATGATTTTAGTATACATTGCCCTGTAAATTGAGTAGGATACTGTAACCTTAGAGAAGGGTCTGGGATGTGGCCTCTCGATGCTCCAGTGATAAGTGCATTAGAAATACCATGGCGAGAGATTTCTTTCACAAAGCCCTTAATAGACTAGACTCTCAAACAAAAGCAGACCCTGCAAAAAGGAATCAAAGGCTGATCCACACAGTTGCTGGGGCACAGCTCCTCTGACAGGCCTTCTGCCACCGGGGTTATGCTAGGGCAGCTCACAAGGGGCTGCGAACTTGCATCTGAGTTAATCATTCAGAGCTTTGCTTTCCAAGGATTTTTAGAACTCAGCTGCAAATAAAATTGCACTGCTGGCTGTCACCCAGCTGCACAGGATCCCGTGAAGAGGAAGCTAGACAGAACTCCTCTTCCTTTAAATGTTGAAACAAGAAAATGGCGTGGCCTCGTTTGAGTTATGGAATTGAAAGGGAGCAAATTGAACACGCCTTTGGATCGGTACAACTCACCCCTGCTGTGATTTATGAAATGAAATTTATGA
Organism: Lepidochelys olivacea; assembly: GCF_965140295.1. Lineage (NCBI taxonomy): Eukaryota > Metazoa > Chordata > Testudines > Cheloniidae > Lepidochelys > Lepidochelys olivacea. The sequence goes on from NC_140427.1 coordinate 22,336,652, forward strand.
TTCAACTATTTTTTTTAAAAAGTACTTTGGGCTAACCACCCCCCAGCCCCGTAAAGCCTCCAAGACATTTGTCTTTGAAAGGTGGTTACTGCACACAGACAGGAATTAGTACAAGACCCCTATGCCTATCAGTAGAACTCAATCAGTATGAATAACAGGTGTAGCTTTCGTTACAGCAGCTGGGATTGGATGCGGGAAGGATGGCTGTCATGATCCAGGACCCAAACCAAGCATTGATTCTGGCCTTAAGGAAGAAATTTCTCCTTGGGGCACTTTATTGCAGAATTCGGCGGCAGCAACTAGTTCTGGCCACTCTGAGACAAGAGTCCAGCCCTGACCCACTGTTAGAATCATAGAATATCAGGGTTGGAAGGGACCCCAGAAGGTCATCTAGTCCAACCCCCTGCTCGAAGCAGGACCAATTCCCAGTTAAATCATCCCAGCCAGGGCTTTGTCAAGCCTGACCTTAAAAACCTCTAAGGAAGGAGATTCTACCACCTCCCTAGGTAACGCATTCCAGTGTTTCACCACCCTCTTAGTGAAAAAGTTTTTCCTAATATCCAATCTAAACCTCCCCCACTGCAACTTGAGACCATTACTCCTCGTTCTGTCATCTGCTACCATTGAGAACAGTCTAGAGCCATCCTCTTTGGAACCCCCTTTCAGGTAGTTGAAAGCAGCTATCAAATCCCCCCTCATTCTTCTCTTCTACAGGCTAAACAATCCCAGCTCCCTCAGCCTCTCCTCATAACTCATGTGTTCCAGTCCCCTAATCATTTTTGTTGCCCTTCGCTGGACTCTCTCCAATTTATCCACATCCTTCTTGAAGTGTGGGGCCCAAAACTGGACACAGTACTCCAGATGAGGCCTCACCAATGTCGAATAGAGGGGAACGATCACGTCCCTCGATCTGCTGGCTATGCCCCTACTTATACATCCCAAAATGCCATTGGCCTTCTTGGCAACAAGGGCACACTGCTGACTCATATCCAGCTTCTCGTCCACTGTCACCCCTAGGTCCTTTTCCGCAGAACTGCTGCCTAGCCATTCGGTCCCTAGTCTGTAGCTGTGCATTGGGTTCTTCCGTCCTGTCCTGTTCTGAGCCTGCTCTGGAATTCCTACATTGTTCCCTGTGCCTTGGGCAAGGAGAGGCCTCTAGGGGGCCATGTAGGCCAGGCCCACCTCACTCTGCATGATATGCTTATTGATTCTGTGTTCTCAAACCCCTTCCCTGGGAGGTCATGCTCTCAATGTGTCCTAATGCAGTCGTCCTGTGCAGTAACCGGTGTTTGGTCTAACCCGTATCAAGTATCGAACTGTTCCTGCATCCATGACTCTTTCCACACTCATCCCATCAGGTCTCGCAAGCTCAACAGGGTTGATCCAGACCAGTACTTGGATGGCAGGCTTCCCAGGAACACCGAGGTACCCCATTAGAATATTCCCTCCTCCCCGAGTCTGTACGAAGCATTACCTGGTCATGCCATGGTGCTGCTGGAGATCCTGCCTTTTGAGTGAGACTTTAAAACAAATCTAAAAAACGAGTCTGAAGATTTATGCTCATTAAAGCTCTCATGGCACTTTCCACAAGCTGAGTGAGGGTGGTTTTAACACTCAGTCCATGATCTAGTTCTAGTTCCCCTACAGTCTGAGTCCTGTCTCGTTTTCATTCCTGTAGAATCATAGAATATCAGGGTTGGAAGGGACCTCAGGAGGTCATCTAGTCCAACCCCCTGCTCAAAGCAGGACCAATCCCCAACTAAATCATCCCAGCCAGGGCTTTGTCAAGCCTGACCTTAAAAACTTCTAAGGAAGGAGATTCCACCACCTCCCTATGTAACCCATTCCAGTGCTTCACCACCCTCCTAGTGAAATAGTGTTTCCTAATATCCAATGTAAACCTCCCCCACTGCAACTTGAGACCATTATTCCTCGTTCTCTCATCTGGTATCACTGAGAACAGTCTAGATCCATCCTCTTTGGAACCCCCTTTCAGGTAGTTGGAAGCAGCTATCAAATCCCACCTCATTCTTCTCTTCTGCAGACTAAATAATCCCAGTTCCCTCAGCCTCTCCTCATAAGTCATGTGCTCCAGCCCCCTAATCATTTTTGTTGCCCTCCGCTGGACTCTTTCCAATTTTTCCACATCCTTCTTGTAGGGTGGGGCCCAAAACTGGACACAGTACTCCAGATGTGGCCTCACCAATGCTGAATAGAGGGGAATGATCACGTCCCTCAATCTGCTGGAAATGTTCCTACTTATACAGCCCAAAATGCCGTTAGCCTTCTTGGCAACAAGGACTCACTGTTGACTCATATCCAGCTTCTCATCCACTGTAACCCCTAGGTCCTTTTCTGCAGAACTGCTGCCTAGCCATTCGGTCCCTAGTCTTTAGCAGTTCATGGGGTTCTTCCGTCCTAAATGCAGGACTCTGCGCTTGTCCTTGTTGAACCTAATCAGATTTCTTTTGGCCCAATCCTCTAAATTGTCTAAGTCCCTCTGTATCCTATCCCTACCCTCCAGCATATCTACCAGTTTAGTTTATCTACATCTCCTAGTTTAGTGTCATCTGCAAACTTGCTGAAGATGTAATCCACACCATCCTCCGGATCATTTATGAAGATATTGAACAAAACCGGCCTCAGGACCAACTCTTGTGGCACTCTGCTTGATACCGGCTGCCAACTGGACATGGAGCCATTGATCACTACCCATTGAGCCCGACGATCTAGCCAGCTTTCTATCCACCTTATAGTCCATTCATCCAGCCCATACCTCTTTAACTTGCTGGCAAGAATACTGTGGGAGACCGTATCAAAAGCTTTGTTAACATCAAGGATAACATGTCCACTGCTTTCCCCTCATCCACAGAGCCAGTTATCTCCTCATAGAGCACTGAGCTGCACAAACGTCCCCTCACAACCTCCCTGTCAGGCAGGGACAGACTAGTTCCATTTTACAGACAGACAGACTGAGGCACAGAGAGACTACTGCCCAGATCCTCCAGGCTCCGAACCTCCACTGATTGCAGGATCTGGGCCTAAATGACTCTCCCACCGTCATGCAGACAGTCTGTGGCAGAGCAGGGAATTGACCCTAGGTGTCCTCCAGGGCCTTTATGACACAACTACCTTGACCGTGCTTTTCCTTCACTTTCTGTCCTCAAGTATTGTGCAGTGTTGCTGTGTGCTGTTAAATCAGCTGCCACATTCCCCTTGAGAAGTGGCTGCATTTCAGTAGTGGGTAAAGCCGTCCCCCTAGATCTTCATTATCTACCTCATAACCACGATGAGACATAATTAATGTTTTATACATGCTTTGAACTCCTCAAACGAAAGGCACGGAGAAGCATATAGCAGTAGTATTGCACAAGTACATATTTCTTCTTCTTTTAAAGGAACGTAAACACACACAACCCCCCATTGTGTCTGGCTTCAAAATGCAGAAGCCAAGTGAATGTATTTCTTTTCCCTGTTGTCAGCTATGATCATTCTTTACAGTCCTGGGAAATACATTAGGGACGGTCCCGTGTAATTATGATCATTCAAGAATGAGACATAATTGGTAAAAATTAGCAGTTGTTTCAGTGAATGTCTGTTTGCTTTTGCTACTGATGCCGGTTTCTGTGGCACGGATGACACGGTCGTCTCCCTCCCCGTGCAGGGAAAACTCTCTTGAGTGTACCAGTACAAAAGCTCTTTAAGGACAGAGTTAAAGCTAGTTATTTATAGGCCATGCACAGAAAAAACCTCCTCAGAATGTTATGCTTTAAAAAGAGCTTTAACATCTAAAACTCAGAAAACTGAGTTAACTTGCCAAGCCAGTCTGGACAGACTCCATATTCGTGACCCGTATCCTGGCCTACTGTCCCCCTCACGGGCATCTATGAAGTATTATAGCAGCTCACAAACTCGGGGTCCTTGGCATTAAACTGGGTTGAACTTGGTCCTGTATGTTGTGGATGAAAATGCATCTATGTGGCCCATGGATGAAGAATAGCATCTAAGGGCTTGTCTTCACTGCAGCGTGAGTTAGTACACAAAGGGGTTACTCCGCTTGACAGTTAACGCAAGTTATAACTCGAGTGTTGCCCCTAATTTGAATCCTGGCTGTGCACACAAACCCTTCACTTGAGTGCGTTGGTGCTTTTAACTCCAGCTGCTGGCCTGAGAGAGGGTAGAAGCTAAAATCCAAGTGAAGCGCAACTCATCAGCTGTTAGCACGACCACTCTGTAGTGTGAATGCAGGTTGGTGCCACTCAAGTCATGCTAGGTCTCCACTTCCTTCCCACAATTCCCCCATGTGCCCAGAAGGGACAGGCATGTTCCCCCACAATTCACTTGGCAGGAATCCCCAGAGCAGCTCAGCCTGCTGCAGTGCTAAGAACCCTGGGATATGCCCCACAAGGCTGAGCACCTGTGAGTGAGTGCAGCGCCAGTCTGAATGCAACAGCTCGATATTCTTCTGCCGTGTGGGCATGCTCACTCGAACCAGGCTAACTGGAGAGGAGTAACCTGAGCATTGATAACTCAAGTTAACCCTGCCATGGAGACAGACCCTCAGGGTAATATCAGGAGGGTGAGTGAAGAGGATCCAGGGGGTTTCTCATCTGTTTGTTGGCTTCTCTGGCTCCTAGTGCAGTGGGGCTGGGAAGGAATGTCTCTGGGAGCAGTGTGGAGAGTAAAGGAAGGTATGGTGATATTGGCTCATAGTATGAGAATAACCTTTGAGAGGATTGGGACTCCAGTCCGCATGTGGAAGGTATAGATGAGGTGGTGGTGGGTCAGGTCTGTGGTGACTGATACTTACCTGCAATCTGGGGTAGCACAGTCTGGAAATGTAGATGTGAAGGGTGAGCTTGGTAGGGGTTTTTCTAGTCTCAGGTGGAGTCTCAGCAGGGTTAGTGGCTCAGAGGTAAGGAAAGGTGTGAAGCCCTAGCCTGGAACTTCCTGACTTTCACATATTTTGTTTTCTTGTGCTTCAGCATTCTAATGGGACCCTCCTTTACAAGGTGTCTCTTATCTCCAGCATTCTGGCCTGACTCTCCTGCTTGGCAGCCTCCTTACCGCTTGGTCATTCTGCCTGTTAACACTCGAGGGAATTTTATTAAATGGTGAATGTGTAACAGAAAAGTTAATGGGGGTTAGTAGCCTCCACTCGCCTACAGTTACCCCAAGTTAAATGTTCCAATACTCCTCTGCCAACCAATTCCCCCTTGCTTGAGGCTTCTCTGCAGACCCTTCAACTTCTCTGTTGTTCTTTGCAGAATGACTGTTGTATACAATGTTCTGTGGGCTGTGCAGAGTCTGTGGCCCATGGATAGTTATTGGGCCAAGGTACAAGCTGATGGCCAGTTTGGTCAGACAAGAAGCAGTGTGCGTAAGTCCAGTTATTAATCTGGATAAAATGAAGTCCCTCACCATTACCATCAAGCAGTCTCCACCTCCAGATTTACAGCCAGCTCGACTAATGTTAACTAATGTCCAGACAAGGAGGACTTGTTGGCACCTTAGAGACTAACCAATTTATTTGAGCACAAGCTTTCGTGAGCTACAGCTCACTACATTGGATGCATTCAGTAGAAAACTGATGAAGTGAGCTGTAGCTCACGAAAGCTCGTGCTCAAATGAATTGGTTCGTCTCTAAGGTGCCACACGTCCTCCTGTTCTTTTTGCAGATACAGACGAACACGGCTGCTCCTCTGAGACCAAATGTCCAGACCGGACGTTGAGTAGGCAGATATTTGGGCAGCATCACAGGAGTTGCTGGAGGACGGGATGTGAATGCTCCCACAGCAGCACTGTTTGGGCGGCCTTTGTGGGGATGTCCTGCCGTCAAGCTTGCTCCAAAGCTGCGGATCTATAGAACCACAGCTGTACTAGCTCTGCTGTACGGAAGTGAAAGGTGGGTGCTCAGCAAGGCTGAAGAACTCTGGAGTGATGTTCTCGAGTCTTGTCTTCATCAGCTGCTCCATGTCACGTGGCAGGACAAGGTCAGCAATGAGGATATTCAAAGCTGAACCCAGCAGCTGCCTTAATCAGCGCTGGTTTGGTGTCAGCAGCGTGGTGTGACATATGATAGGAATGGAAGACCAGCTAAGTCCGAAGTGTGTGTACCAAGGCGTGCTGCCACATGGCCAGTGATCAGGTAGGCACCAAAAGCTTCGGTGGAATGATAAGATTGCCCGTGATGGTCATAAACTGAATATACGATCAGACCCCCTTACACACCTTGCCAGAGATCAGTCTGGGTGGCCCTCCTTTTGCAAGGAGGCCAGTCCCTTTGGCATTTGCTGTGATGGTGATGGGTGGTTTACAAGTTCTACCGTATTTGCCAGCAGAGATTGAAAACTCCTTGAACTAGTGGGAGGACTCATGGAATTTAAGAGCTTTGGGGCTTGTAAGCTCCTTGACATGAGTAATCTGATTCATTGACCTGACCAGCTCTTCTGGCTGTCTCTGAAGCATGAGAGGTCTGCAAGGCCAAGCAATATGCTCTGTAATATCCACTGAGACCTCATGTAGCCTTGGGCTTTGCATCTGCATAGCAAATCACTCCAATTATTTACCCACTCTTATTCAAAATAGTTCTCTGCACTAGTTCTTGTGGAAGGATTTGAAGACACATTTGAAGTTTCTAGACAGAGCAGGATTTTTTTTTCTTTGAAACATGACTTTGTGTGTGTGTAAAGATTGGATTTTTCCAGGAGTGGAAATCAATCTGTGTTTTCCAAAGCCCCACATCTCAAAAACGCCTTGTCCAATTAACCTCAAACTTTTCCCCCAAAAATTCTCCTCTGGCAGGAGACCACACATGAAAAGCTTCAGGCAGAAAGGAGCTTTTCTGTGAGCATGCAGTGAAGACAGGGCTCGGGATCAGAGGGCTGAGAATTGGGCTTAAAATGGAAAATGGGGTCTAAGCTTAAAACTGAAGTCCCTGCCCTGGAGTGAGTGTTTGACTCAGTCAGTCTAAGGGGAGAAGAGAGGGTACAGTGGTGATTCCCAGCAATGGGATAGTAAATGGGAGGGGGGGGGGGAGGAGGGAGGAAGGAACAGAACCTCCCAAGTATTCAGTGGTCAGAGCCAACCACTTCTCCCGGGTTAGGTTTCAGATGCTTCCCCATTCATAGTGACTGATTGGTTGTTCTCTCTGGGAATTGCTCGCTTTAGCCAATAACGCAGAGGCAGTTATGGCTGGACACTATGTTTCTGCTCAGGGCTTGGTGTGAGAGCAGCACATGGCAGGGCTGGTGTGGGAGCCGAGAGGCTCTTTCCTAGGTGGAACTGGTGGAGAAGTGCAGAATGTGAGAAGTAATATCAGGGCAAATTGCAGGGACTTTTCCAAATGCTAGTGACTTTGCTTCTGGTTCTTTTCCCAAGAGGCTGTGTTGGTCCCGTACATGACAGCGCGGTTACTTACCTGCCTCAGGTCCTGCTGCTTTTACTGTTTCCCTCATAACCCTCAGCCAGTGAAATCAGCTCTGCCAAGTGGGGGAGTGCTCCTGGCTTTGGAGGCCCATAGAGCTTGGAGGGAGGGGGAGCATCCCAGCAGCAGAGCAGGACAACAAGACACCTGGCACAGAGTGATGGACCTTCCTGGTCCAGTGCTGTCCCTGGGACCCAGCTATCATGAGACCCAGGAGTCAACAGGATGCCCATCACATTGCACCTAGCATCTGGAGATCAGGAGTGACTGATCTAATCAGGACCTAGTCAGAACATTATGGTTGTGAAGGGGCGGGGAAGGAGGTGGAATGGCTGCTCCTGGAATAGGCTGGCTTTCCAAGCTGTTGCTTTTCCCTCTGTGGTTGAAGCAGATGCAGTGAAGATGAAAAATGTGGATGCCAGAGGGGGCTGGAGCAGGAAGCAAGAAAGAACCTTTGCTTGTGGAGGATGCTCAGGGCAATTGCGATTAGCCTGTCAGACTCAGGGCAGAACGTAGTCAGCCCAGCCCTCGCTGGTAGCAGAAGGCATCTGGATGTTGGGCCCCACCTGGGCCTTTGGCCTCAGCCTTTCTTGTAGCAAATCAAGTGTGGTCGTGAAGTCCCACCTTCTCCACAGCCTTGCCCAGAGCTCTGCACAGCCTTGCAAGGGAGAGGTGAGGCTGCCCTGGTGCCTGGTGTGCAGCCATATCATCTGGGCGTGCTGAATGGCTGGGGCGCCATGTGTGCTTAGGGCTGCTCAAGAAATAGAGAAAAAAGGCAAAGGAATGGGACTGAAAGAGAGACTGGAACCTGCAGACAGTGGGCTGGGGGCCTCTGTCCTGTAGACCCAGGGGAATTAGACCCACAATATCTGATTTTACCCTGAAGGACTCACTGGCAGCAGTATGGCCTCTCCCTACACATATAGGGTCTGCCTCAGTCCCTGCCCCCTGCAGACGATGGGTTGGAGCCGGGAGCTCTTTCCTCCCTCTCTCCTGGGATTCCCTGGGGGTAGCGTGGGCCAGTGAGCAGGACTCTGGCCTGGGAGACCTGTGCTCCCTTCCTGACTCTGCCCCTCACCTGCTGGGTGACCACAGGCAAGTCACTCCCCTCACCCCCGGGTCTCGGGTTCCCCGCGCCCTGTCTTGTCTATGTAGATGGTGAACTCTAGTGGGCACAAAGTGGCAAGCACTGCACTGGCATCGGGAGTGCAGCTGCTACAGATGGGCCGCTGACGGCTGCCGACCAGCCAGCCAGGTGTTCTCAGCAGTGACCACAGCAGAGGAGCTTGGCCGTGCGACAAGAGAACTTCTTGGCTCGGCAACTAGGGGGCCAGATTCGTCTGCTGCCTCCCATAGAGCCCCGCCAGGGATGATTCGGCTCTGGGTGTCAAAAGCAGGGGGAGAATCTTTGTTATGGTCCTGCCCCTCCTGGAGTCGGTAGGGACTGAACTGGGCCCCAGGAGGTCTGGGCCCCACCCTATGAAGGCTCAGCCCTGGGAACCAAGGTGATTAGCACCACTGGATGTAGATATCTATGGCAGGAGAAGACTCTTTGGGCCCAGCCTGATTGAGTGCTTAGACTGAACCCCCAAAATACCTACTTTAGGCACCAAAATCCCTACTCAGGCGTCTGCTTTTGGTTTCTCGTTGTTTTCCCCTCCGCTGTGCTGTTTTGGGTCCGCCTGTGGCTTTACCAGAACCGGCCCCTCTGTCATGAACGAGAGCCTGGGGACAGAAGAGCTTCTACAGAGCATTCCGCTCAGAGGGTGGCCATGTGCTTTACAGACCCCCGAGGTCCCTGGCTGGTGTCGGGGCTGCTTGAACCGCCCGGGTTGTTAGCTAATGCAGACGAGGCTCACACAACTTTTTCCGAGTGTGCCTGGCTGGTTGCGTTACCTCTGCAGCAGGAGGTGTAACTTCTAGCTGGCGTAGACGTACACACGCTAGCTTTGACTGAGCTAGTGTGCTAAAAATAGCATGGCCTTGAGAGCACCAGTGGTGGCTTGGGCTAGTCACCCAAGTGCAGTCCCGTCTGAGGTCCCCAGTCCATGCCCACGTGGCCAGCCCGAACCGCCGCCAGCACCCTGTGGCCGCATGGTAGCTCGATCAAAGGCAGCAAGGGTGTGTCTGCCTGAGCTGAGACTCACGCTTACAGCTGCAGCGTCCCCATAGGGAGGAGTCCAGGCTTTCACGTAGCCAACTTACCCCATGTTGGGGACAACATGGCCTTGTCCACCCTGGTCTTTCTACAGGAGGTTTTCAGCAAATGCGCCCTAACCACACACTTCTGTCCTCGTCCAGACGAGGTCCAGACAGCGGCAGGTACATGAAACCATCTTGCAGGTGGCAAGTCAGGCAGGGAGCAGAAGCCAGGAGTCCAGCCTCCTGGTCTCTTGCTGCTACACTGCACTGCTTCCTCAATAAGCACTGAATGCTGGCAGCTTCCATGGACTTCAGCTGGTGTGGTTTGGTTCTGGCACACCTGCAAGTCAGGCCCCATGTCCCTGCCCCTCCTCCTCCCCCCGGGGAGCCAGGTGTTTTCAGGACTAGCCGGAGATCTTCCTTAGCCAGAGCACAGCTTGTTGAGTAACGTGGAGCCAATGTACAAGCAACCTCCTGAGAAGAGGTGCTCAGAGAGCTCTGGGGGGAGTGCTGCTGCACCATGTGTCCGTGTACGCTGCGTGGTGGATGTGAGCGGCTCTGGAAGAATTTATGGTGCTGAGATTCATTGGGCTGTTTGCAGTATGTGGATATTGGGTTAGGGCAACAGGGCGAGCAGGAAAGAGAAACAATGGCTCAAGAAGAGCCACACCCCAGTAAACACTTGGGGGTTGTTATAGGACAACGTTGCTGTTGCCTCTGGAGATGGTGGCTCAGCCCCCGGCAGAGCCGCCAACTGGCTCTGGACAAGCAGGGCCAAAAGCTGGGACCTGGAGAAAGAGAAAGGAACTCGGCTTGTTCAAAAAGGAGCAGCTGCTGGGGTTGCTGTTCAGACTGACCCAGGCCCTGCCGGGGTGTCTGAAGACACTCAGCTGCCATAGGCTGACACTGGGATGGGGGAGCACTCTGGGCAAGACAGACGTGGGTCGAGGCTGTTGTTTTAAAAGCCTTTTTCTAATCGTGTTGCTCCTACTGCTGAAATTGAACAATGCGTTTGGTGTAAAGCTGTTTGATCACTTTATCCCCTGGTCACAGACTCCCAAAGGAAAGAACCGCAGGTGTCAGAACCCTGTCGGACCTTTAGGGTAAGAACAGGGGATCCATGGGGCTCTGTAGCCCGGGGCCTGGTCTAGGAGTGGGGGGATGGTGGAATTCCACCCCAGGAGAGGTAAAGGCACTCCTGAGATGTCAGAGAGACCAGAGAGGAGTCAGAGGTAAAGCTAGCCCTGCAACCCTGACACACAGGTCTTCTAGGGACACACACACAGCTCTGGGGAGAGAGGCTGTGGCCAGGCCCGAGGGAGCGGTTTGATCTCTGCTCTCAGGGTAGGTGTCCGAGTGGGGAGGGCCCACCCAATCGCTCCACAGACCCAATGCTCTTCTCGAGGGGAGGCAGCGGCAATGTGTTAGTTGAACACGTCGCTGGGTTTTGTTTTGGCTGAGCTGTGCCGCTGTGAGATGGAAAATATTAGATGTGCACAGTCTGGGCCCAGAGAGAAAGAAAGAAAAAGGGGAAAGGTACGTACAACGGTATGTTTGGGCATAAGCCACGCATGCCTTCGTGCTATTTATACCCATGCCCAGGAAACAGCGTGAGCCATGCATGTACCCTTCGTGAATGCAATATAAATACCCCCAGCCCCATTCACCTCGACATAAATACAGCAGCCCTCTGTGTGTGTGTATTTATAGCCCGTTCCCCCTCCCCCATCAATCAGCAATCCGCCCTTCTGGAGCCCTTCTATTGTGTTAACAGGCTTGTCTCCTGAAGCTATCGAGTGCTGTGTGGTGGGCCTGCCCGAGAAACTAGAGCCCTCCTGCCCTGGGTGCACCAGCGGCAGGCTGGTTTTGCTCTGATATTCGTGTGTGTGGAGGAGATGGGGAGAAGTGGGTATTATGGAGGGTCAGCCTGTCTCAGGATTAACAATAGAGTATAGAGCCTTTCAGCTTGGTGGTTCATACCCAGCCCGGGCCACCTCTCATGGATGTTTGGTGTCAGGCTTATTCCGAATGATCTTGGGGCTAATTGGGCCCCCGCATTGGTAGCCTCTGCAGGATTGAATGGGCCGTGCAGGCTGAGCTGCCGTCTTGCCCCTCAAAGGCTCTCCAGGTCAGAGCTGACTCGGTCACCTTGGACGCACAGACTGGCGAGCAGTATTCCCAACCCCACAAGCTCAAGAAACAGGAGTCGGGTCCCAAGAATTCATGAGATTAAAAATATAACAGCTGTTGGGTTCTTCTATTTGCATCTGGTTTGTGAGTCTTTCGGGTGCCCTCGCGTCACCTTGTCAAGCTTTTCTCTGTAGATTTAAAAAACCACCAAATATCTCGAGACTCATGATAAAATTGTGAGAGTTGGCAACACTGCCCTGGCTGCTGGACCAGCTCTGTCAACTCCATCTCCAGAGCCATCCAGCCAGCAGCTTTCACGAGCAGGACGTTTATGCCTACACCCAAATAGAAATTGCTAGAATGTGACCTCTGAGGGGAATAACAAGAATAATCTAGAGCCAATGTCCTGACTTTGCTTTGACTCCTCAGGGTCAGTTGCTTACCCCAGGGAGAGCTCTTCATGAATATAAGGAAGCAGGCATCATAACAGCAGACATATGACTGGCTGGCCATGTCCCTGGCTTTGAAATCGAGCATGACCACACAGAGTGGAAGTAGCTAGCCAGTTTGCCCTCCAAAGTGCCATGATTTAGGGTGAGATACTAAGGTTTTACATAGGACTGATGGGACAAAATTAAGGAAATAAATGTTTAGGTTGAATGTCAAGAAAAACATCTCTTTTTAGGTAGAATACATACATTTTTCACCCTGTATAAATATTTCCATTAACTTTTCTCTCTAAAGTTCTTCTCTTTAGGATGTTCGTTCTCAAATTTACCCCTTTTCCACCCATCCATTTTACCGTCGCTGTTGTCTCTGCCTCTCCGTTCTATCAACCCACTGCTCTCTATTCCTACCTCCCTGCCCCCCTCTGTTTCTTCATCCCAGGGGCTCTTCTGGGATGACGCCAGCGAATGTGTCCTGCACACCCAGGTTATGAGTGATTCAGTGAGTGAAAGGCTGATGGACCCTGCTGTGAGCAACTGGTACAAAATGCAGCAGCTGGGATTCTGCCTGAGGATCGGCGGATCACTCAGTGTTATTAGGCATCAGTTTATAAACCATTGCTCCCATGTACTGTCGCACTTCCCAGTGATAAGCACAACATTAAACAACAAAGAGAGGAGTAAAGCAACGGAGATGCAGAATTCTGGGAGAATTATGCGAACTCCTGCCCAGGGCGAATAGCCACTGTCAAAACAAACATCTCTTCCAGGCTATCTTTCTCATTTCAAAATCTCCCTGCAGACGTTCCAGATCAAGCAGTGGTAGTTACAGCATGAACGCTGGTAGAATGTACAAGGGAAAAGAAGAGACTCTGAGGCCTTATCTCCACTACAGAGTTTTGTCAGCAAAAGGCAGCTTTTGGTAGCAAACCAGTGAAGATGGACACACTGCAATGCCACTCTTGGCGACAAAACTGCCCTGCCCAAATAATGAACCAAAGAGTTTTCCAGGGGTGGAGAGCCATGGAATACACATGGCTGGTCAATTGTTTGCCAAAGAGACTTTTCTAATTTTTTTAGAAATCAAAACCATCCATAATCGTCCCACTTTCTCATGGGACTGTTAGATTAGGCTTTATTTTTGTCAGCTTTCTAGAAAAGCTGTTTCGTACAGAAAGCTACTTTATTAAAAGGGATGGCTTCTGGACAAATAGGAAGCAATTCAGTGATAACTAATTTTGATCAGTCTCTACTGGTAAGGAAATGCCCATATGTGATACAATGGGAACAGGATTTGGGTAGACAAATTATGCCAGAGGAACAAGAAGATAATAATTAATAATAATACCAAGCTCTTATATACTGCTTTTGATCAGCAACCTGGATTTGCAGTGTGATAAAAGAATATTTCTTTAAAACAAGGCTTCAATTCTACATTACTGCAGTAAGGCTACCATTATACAAATGGGGTGGGGACAGATAACTGCAGAAGCTGGGGGGAGGGGGAATTTGATTTCAGGGTGGATATGTCTGACTGTTTAAGAGTATTGGGATGCGATTTGTAGCCCATTATTACTAATGTTGGATATTTATTACTGTGACGCATGGTCAGAAAGGGTTAAACATCCCATAAAATAAATAATCCTCAAAAGAAATGTGGAGGGATAATGTTTGTGTATTTACATACATATGAGTAGGGTCAACGATGTAATCAACAGTCCCTGTCTATGCTGTATTCTGATAATTCAGAGGTCAAAAGAATTGTAAACACGGGATATCTCAGTATTCATCTCTCTTTGAAATATATAGCAAATAATTTGTGAATGGTGGAGGAACAAGCAAATTGCTTTATGTTAATTCTGTAGCTAAGTTCCGGTGATGGACCTCCTTCAAAGTCATGCTAATAACCTTTTGAACTCCAACTTGTCAAAAAGGACATGAAATTGGATAAAAGATCCTTGGGGCCTGATTCTTTCATCTCAGATCTGCTTAGGCTTCATCAGGGGAAGTTTGAGTCGCAAGACAGGTCCCAGTTATGCTGGTACGCCCTGAATATATTTGGACATTGGACTATAACCTATGAACTATTTCTGAAAGAACTCTGTGCAAGTACAAAGCTCACCATCTCTGTTATGAATCTGAATCTTAAGAATTGAACTCATGTCTGTATGGATATTGATCTTTTAACCACGCTCTCTTTTCTTTTTAGTACATTTTAGTTTAGTTAATAAGAACTGGCTGTAGCGTGTATCTGGGTAAGATCTGGAACATTCATGAACCTGGGAGGTGACGTGTCCGATCCTTTGGGATTGGTAGAACCTTTTCTTTTATATGATTAAATAAGATTTACAGAAATTTTCATCATATTTGATGTGGATACCTGCATGGGGGCCTGAGGCTGGATCACTTTAAGGGAACTGTGTTGTTTGGACTTCTGAGTAACTAGTAAGGTAATAAAGAAGCTGTTCTGTGCTGGTTTGGTGAATCTAGGTATTGGAATATCCACCAGTGTTTGGGGATTGTCTGCCCCATTCTTTGCAGTTCACCCTAATTGAGTGACCATAGCTGGCTTGCCTGGGATTACAATGGACAAGAAGCTGGATATGAGTCAGCAGTGTGCCCTTGTTGCCAAGAAGGCTAATGGCATATTGGGCTGTATTAGTAGGAGCATTGCCAGCAGATCGAGGGAAGTGATTATTCCCCTCTCTTCAGCACTGGTGAGGCCACATCTAGAGTATTGTGTCCAGTTTTGGGCCCCCCACTACAGAAAGGATGTAGACAAAATGGAGGGAGTCCAGTGGAGGGCAGTGATTAGGGGGCTGGGGCACTTAATTTACGAGGAGAGGCTGAGGGAACTGGGATTATGTAGTCTGCAGAAGAGAAGAATGAAGGGGGATTTGACAGCAGCCTTCAACTACCTGAAGGGGGGTTCCAAAGAGGATGGAGCTCGGTTGTTCTTTGTGGTGGCAGATGACAGAACAAGGAGTAATGGTCTCAAGTTGCAGTGGGGGAGGTTTAGGTTGGATACTAGGAAAAACTATTTCACCAGGATGGTGGTGAAGCACTGGAATGGGTTACCTAGGGAGGTGGTGGAGTCTCCATCCTTAGAGGTTTTAAAGGCCTGGCTTGAGAAAGCCCTGGCTGGGATGATTTAGTTGGGGATTGATCCTGCTTTGAGCAGGGGGTTGGACTAGATGACCTCCTGAGGTCTCTTCCAACCCTAATTTCCTATGATTCTAAAGCAATGCTTAGTCCAATACTATAATAAGCTGATTTAGGCTTTATTAATTAAATGGAAAGGAAGCAAGAGATATTTGCACAGTGCTAAGAATGCTAAAGACCCAGAAAAGTGTAGGTTATTATCTTACAAAACTTCTGTTCAAAGTAACAAAGTCTGATAGGTTCAGCTTCTGACGCATATCCCAGCTGTGACAGCTGGGGGCCCTTTGCCTGGCAGATGAAGTCCTTACCTCCTTGGATCCAGTTGGCTAAAAAGAACCCAGTTTTCTACTAGGCAGCTTTTATCTGAAACCCCTGCCCTCTGTCTGTTCCAATCCCCGGGCTCATGGATGCAAAAGGTGATGGGTGGAATTCATGAGGGCTGCTGATAACCTTCCCAGGGCTCCACTTGGAAATCAGCTGCTGAAGAGCAACACTTAGCCTCCCCTGCCCCTTCCAGACAGTCAGGCTCAGCTGAGCCCGGTTGCCCTGGAACGTGGCCTGGTGACAGGCAGGGGCCTCTCCCCAGCCCTGACAGTGTCTTTAGGCTGTCCCCCAAAGCGATCCCAGTCCAGTGGTCTCAGCTCCTGCAGCCCCTGTGGGAGATGGCTGCATGGCCTGGGGAGCAGGGGTTGGAGCTGGATTTAACAGAAGGGCAAAGAGCCCGAGGGAGACTGGGGGGAGAGCGTGAGGGCCCCAAAGGAAGGGGGAAAGGGGACTTAGGCCTGGACAGACTGGATCAGAGCAGGGTCCGTCGGGTCCACAGTGGCCAGAACCAACGCAGAGGAAGGTGCAACAACCCCTGCAGGGCAGAATAACCTGCCCAGACCACTCAGTCAGAGGCTGATTTATGTCCTGAAGTGGGAGGGTTTCCGTCCCTTCCATTTGTATACTGTTTTGTGTATTTCTGGAGGGCCTCATTGGCCATATAAAAGCTCTGGGCCTTGTTTTGGAATCCTGATGCACTGGTGGTGGGAGTGAGATCCTGTGGCAGTGAGTTCCACAGGCCGAGTGTGCGTTGTGTAAACAGTATTTCTTTCTTAGCAGTTCTGAGTGTGTTACCTCTTGGCTTCCTTGCCAGTCCCCTGTGCCAAGCATCTGGAAGTGCCAGATCTACCTTCCCATAAGAGAGGTGGGAGCCAGTAAAGGATCCTCCTCCTGGGACTCTGCATCAGTTTACAGCTTGTATAGCTAGGCACCCTCCCCATCGTGTACGATGTGCATGTCTTAGCACCTGCGGGGAGCAGGAACGGCTTAGCTAATGTTGAGCATACCCGGTGCAGCCAAGCAGAGGACACCTGCTGTACGGCTGGTGTATCAGATACCTGGGAACACGGCAGAGAGCGCCGGGCCGGGCAGCCCAGCAATGAGAGGTTCAAATACAAAAATGCCACAGACTCCTTAACTGCCACTGTCTGTGCAGCCCAGCCAGCCCCCTGCTGTCCTACCCCTGAGCGACCCCCCCTCCATGCGCACACACACACAGCAAGCATGTGCTCATGCCCGCCCAGCAGGTCCCTGTCACCTGTCCCATCCCTGCAGAGCAGCTCGGGTTTGTGCTGTCTCCTCCAGAATAAACAATGGCTCACCCCATCCCCGAAGGGCAGAGTTCAGCCACCCTGCTGCCAACAAACTCTCAGCCTGTACGTGGTGAGTGCAAAACAAAGACCCACGTCCTGCCCCCAGGGGGAGTGGAAATGGTTCACTGGCCACAGCCCTTTGCTCTGCAAACATTGGAGAGCTGTGCTTTTTGGAAGGCCGTTGTGAGAGAGCAGTGAAAAGCACCCACCTGGCACCAGCTGGGCCGTCTGGTTGCAATTACTGTCGCTTTCCAAAGATCTGAGCATTCACTGTTCATTTTATTCAGAACAATGACACTTTTTTTTAAAGGGGGGGGTTGATTATTTTGTTACAGTTCTTCTCGTTGTTCCTTTCGATATATAACAATTGCCCCCAGCTCAGGAGTGAAACCTGCCGCTCTCCTGTTGTCATTTGTAGAGCGGGATGGGCGCAGAGACGAATGGGAATGGGGCCCACCCCCGCCCGCCTTCAGAAGGCGATTTATTTTTCATGAGCTATATTTAGGTAGCATCGGCAGAACCCAAAACTGCTGAGTTATGCTAAATAAATATTGTTTTTTCTACAGGAGAACAGGATTAGTAAGTGAACGGTAAATAATATTTTGGTTTAACATACCTGAGGGTTTCCACTCCAAGTTTTCCTCCTTTGGAACGCTTGGTTTGGCCTGGCCTGCAGAGTATGCGTGGATGTTCCTAAAGAGACAGTGGCTAGATTTGTGAAAAGACGTTTTTTTCCCCAGGGAAAAAGAAAGAAAAGGAGGTTTGATTTTTTTTTTTAAATTGCTGTGACACTTTGAAGTGTTTCCGTGAAATTTGCCACATTTGAATTTCTTTATGCTGAAAACATTAAGGTCCAGTTTCATCATGAACAAAAGCTTTTAACCATTCTGAAGTGCTAACAGGACGTAATGAAAACAGATTCCTGGTACGCCTGTTAGGAAGCTATAAAAACATTATAGAACTGTCTAGAAGCCCAGAGGAATAGGTGGAGCCATTGGAGAGAGGGGCCGGGCTTGTGAGTGGGATCAGTGCTGCCTGGGTGTTGAGCAGAGGGGAGCCGGTGGCGCTGTGAATTGTTAAAGGGGGGTTGGATTAATAAATCTAGAGGCTTCTAGGAAGTGGGTGGGCAGAGACTGATCACCTGGTTTTGTGTAAAACAGGCTGGTCATCTTGTTTTTAAGTCTTCACTAAGGATAAAATCCCAGCTGCACTGGAGTCAAGTGGGAATTTTGCTGTTGACTTCAGTGCGGTCAGGGCACCATGGGAGGTGATTACCTGTCTGTGGAGCAGTGAAAGCTGCTGATCAATACGGTAGTCGGGGATCAGTGTTGAGAGGTTGTATTAGCTGATCTGACTCAGCTCACCTAAACTTGCAGAAAGTGATAAGAAATGGGTGACTGGAGGGCCTGAAGTAATGAAACCATAATACCTGGAAAGGAAAATACCAAGATCAGGAGTTGTCAGACAGCAAGATGGAAAAGATTCATGCACATCTCAAAACGGGTAGAAAATCTAATGCTTCAGATTCTTCAGGATCCAATGTGCCGCTGCCTGAAACATTGTCTAGTGAAGTGGGAAAGAGCACTAGGGAACTTAAAGGGCAGTTTCTCAGGTCTCGTGTCTGTATTAGGGAGCTAGATGGATGCAAGGTAGCTCACATAGACCTAACTATCCAAGTGTCTACACTAAAATTTTCTGTCCCACTGATGTAACTGCCCTGCTACACCGACTTAGTAACTCCACCTCCACGAGCAGTGTAGAGTCCAGGTTGATGTAGTTAGGCTGACACAGTGTCAGTGTAGACACTGCATTGCGTATATCAACTGTTACTGGCTTTCAGAAGCCATCCCACAATGCCACACTCTGCTGGTGAGGACACGCACCGCGGACACAAGGAGCAAAATGTTGACACCCATGAGTGATGGAATTACTGCGGTGGCTCTATGCCAACGTAAATTAATTAAGCGGACTTAATTTTGTAGTGTTGACATGCCCTCCATTGTCCCCATCAAAACAAAGCTGCTGTGATCATTTATGTCTTTGTTCTAAGCCTCTCTGGCATCAGCTTTAATCGGGAGCTCTCTCTGACCTCCACACCCCAAAAATGGCAAAGATTAACTGCTGTTCATGCCATCAAAACAGCCCCAAGGCAACGACTTCATCTTAAAAAGGAAGTTGCAATGTCACCTTCTGCAAAGCACCAGATAAGCAATTTAAAGAAAGAACTGAAGCACTTTACTCTAGGATATGCTTCTCCAGACAGATTTAAGCTCACAGGCCCATTATTGGATGCTGCAGAAGAAACAGAGGAGAAGATGAAAGGAAGAGATAGAAGATCCAGTGTTGGCATTTCATGGAAGGTGGGTGAACAAACATAAGAAATGACCCAATAAAGGCTATGAGCAGCCAGACGGGAAAAACTGGTTTCCTTGTAATGGTACTGACTCTATACCTGAAAAGCAAAGAGCAGCATATTATGACTCAAAGGTGCTGAAGAGCCCATCTGAGAATGGAGAGAAAAGTATGACAAGAATGTCTCAGCCACTTGCTTAGACCCTGAAAATGGAATGGAAGAGCTGCGAGAACTTCGGCATGCACTGCTGGTGTTGGGTGCACTAACCATAAACCTTAGACCTCGCTGAGAGAGAAGGAAAAGCTACCACAGTCCTTGAGCTTCCCAAGCCCCACTGGCTGCACGCCTGGGTGACTGAAGGAGGATTGATGCTCCGGCTTCCTGGTGACACTTGGTAGAACTCCCAGAATGACATTTGCAGCCAGCTACCACAGGTATGTTGCAATTTGCTGCGTGCTCAAGGAGCGCTTTGATTGAAGTACAGCAGGCATTGCGCACAGAAAACAGGGCCTTCGAGAGAGGCACTAAACTTCCAAAAGCCATCAGAGGAGGATTCGGGAGGACTCAAAGGATCATATTGTTGAGGCCTCTGGAGATCTGGCTTCATCTAAATCAACAACAAAGTGTACATGGATCAAAACCTGTGCAGAGATGCCACGGGACCTTTCCATGATGGAACCAGCATGTCTGACCCCAAACCCAAAGGTCAGAGGCTGAGCCTAGAATGGGAAGAGGCTGGAATGTGGCTGGTGGAATGTAGCCCTGGGCTCCTGCCTGCCTTTCTAGTGTTTAAAATGGAGGATCCAGCTGTCCATCCCCAGCCTGTGTTTGTAAAAGAGACTCTGTCGTGGGTCATCTCGTCAAAATGACAAGTCACTGCAGGAGTAAAGTCACAGCAGGCAGGCCAGCTGAGTTCCGTCTAGCCAGCCCACCGGCCATCAAGCATGTTTGAGCACATGTGAATTTGCTTGGCAACAGGCTAGGTGCTGAGAAAGCAAACAGGTGGGGTGAGCAGGTATCTGAGGGTAGATTCACAAGAGAGTGCCGAGCCTCACTACTTAGTTTCCTGGGCACGCGACCAGCGTGGCCTCGTGGTGGATTGACAGCGCGGCAGGCTCATCCGTGGGGGCAGTGTGTGTGCATGGAGCTCAAGTGGCAGAGCTCGGCCAGGGATGGTGCCATCTGTATACAAGTGATTGCAGTTAGCACTTGCCCTACTGGAGACCTCAGACCCTTGGGGCGAACTTGTCTAATGCGGGAGCCTGTAATCCACTGGCCTTCTGTGTATGCCCCCGTCTGCCTCTCGAGGCTGGTCACGGCAGCTATAACGGCGGACTGAGCACACCAGGGTTACAGGGGTTCCTCTGTAGCTCAAGTGGGAGAGGCCTGTCCTTTTGGTGCTGAAGCTCTGAGGTTCAATGTCCAATAACACCCATGGTGTCTGTGCAGTTACTTGAGGGTCACAACAATTAATGGTGCTTGGGAATCCGTGGGCCTAAGAGCCCATGGTAACGTATGCACCCCAATTCGGATAAGTCAGTAGTGACCAATGTAGTTGGCTGATGCTGACACATCCTTCGTTGGGCCCCTGTAACGATGGGGCACGCTGGCAGGAAGAGCAAACACAGCACAACTGATCTCTTGGACAGAGACCTACAGCCACTGGATGGGAAAGCAGAACTGTGGACCATGCTCCCAGGCTGAGCTGCCCTTGTTAAGGGATGATATTACTGAAGCTGCTGTGCATTGTTCAGTGCATCCCATAAATAACGCCATGGAGCATCTTCCAGACCGTGGCATCTGTGTGAGTTAGGTTAACATAAGAGGCAAGGAGTGGGGGGGAAAGGCCTTGTGTTTCCATACCAGGACGATTGACAGCTGCTGAGGACGCAGCAAAACACTGCTGAGCAAAGGGAAGTCGGGGCTGCAGGCAGGAGCTCGCCCAGGCTGTGGGGCATTTCCCAGGGGACATGGTAGAAGCCCCATCACCTGAATCTTTGCCTGTAATCCAGAATGCAGAGATCTTCTCCCCTGGCCCAATGACCCAGGGCACTCAGCAGGGCTCAGCCACACAGGCAGGCCAGGATTTGCATGTTGCCCGTGGGCCTCTTAGCCAGACTAGGTCTTGGATGACTTTTCTGGCCCTAACTTCCCTGGCTGTAGGGACTCAGAGCTGGGTGCTTGCAACCCAGGGTCTCTGCCTTGCCTGCGATGGCCTGTGTGCCATTAGGCAAAACAGAGGGGGCCCAGCAGTGCAACCTGGGCACACCAAGTCATGGGACCTCTCTACAGCCCCGCCCCCATGATATGATCCCACCTCCTTGGAGTGGCAGGGAGCCCCGCCCCTTCCGGAGAGGCAGGGTTGGTTTTGGCGTTTCTGAAATAAGCCATTTCAACCTTGCCTTTCAGACAGAGGGTGAGTTGCAGAATTTCACTCCATTTTAGTGTTAAAAACATTTAAAAACATCAAATGAAATGAAAATGTTTCACTTGTTCGTTTCACTGGGAAATCCATGGGTTTGTTTTGGGGGGCCCTGATTTTGTCTTTATTTTTGTTGCGGTTTTAGGGGGCTGGCCCAGCTCTGCTGCGAGCTGCAGCCTGTCAAGTGCCAACAGCCTGTGCGGGGCCAGCCCCATGCTTTGACCACACCAGCCTGGTGTGCATGGCCTGCCCAGCTGCCCCGGCCATACCCAGAGCCAGGGCATCCCCAGCTGGCAGAGGGGAGAGGACTTGGGGGACCCAGAAGCCGGTAGCGCCACTTTGGTAACTGAACTGCTGCCCCAGCGTCTCCCCGTGCCTACGGCACCAACGCTCCCCCTCTCGGAGCGACTGCTCCACACCGCCCTCGCTCTCCTGGCCTGGCGGGGGTGAGTCCTGCCTGTGGAAAGATTCCAGGCTGCACGGCATCAACCTCAGCCAACGCCACTGCTGTGGGGCGCTCGATGCTGCTCCCCCCTTCTCTCTCCTGGAGGCCCCCCCCCCGACTCCCCTTCCTGCCTCCTGCTCCAGTCAGCTCAGGCCTGATCCAAACCCCATTACCATCCGTGGAGAGACTCCCATGGCCTTCAGTGGCCTTTGTCTCAGGCCTGTAGTTCGTCTAACACGGCCAATGGGCCCAGCTCCTGCCTGCTGCTCCGCAGGATGGCGCCTGGCTCTCCA
Organism: Lepidochelys olivacea; assembly: GCF_965140295.1. Classification (NCBI taxonomy): domain Eukaryota; kingdom Metazoa; phylum Chordata; order Testudines; family Cheloniidae; genus Lepidochelys; species Lepidochelys olivacea. The sequence goes on from NC_140427.1 coordinate 22,359,108, forward strand.
GGGCTGGAGGACGCTGAGCTGGGGGACGGCTCCAGGACTGCAGGAGAAGCAGGCGCGTCCCCCTCTGTGCTGGAGCTGCAGCAGAGTGAGACTGAATGGGCAGGTGCCTGCCCATGACAGCTTCCCAGGGCTTGCCCACCCCCGCAGAGCCCCAGGGGAGGGCACGCAGAGACCCGGGCACACCTGCCAAGCTGGGCCCTGGCCGGTCAGAACGCTTTGCCTGCAGCCCCTGCTCGTGCTGGGAGTATAGATGTTACACGCTGAGCACGGGGGGGTCTCCGGGCCCACCAAGGGAGTGGCGCTGGTGACTCAGGGGGATGCTGTTCCCTGGGAGGCAGAGCTGAGCCACAGCACTGTGTGTCATGCCCCGTGCCCGTCCCCGTAAACGGCCACTGGGGGAGACTGGGTCTTTGCTGCATGGCACACCAGACTGCCTTTGTCGCCATGACCCCTGCTCTTCAGGAGCTTTCCTCTGTGGGTGAATTAAATCAACTGATGTTTAAAACAAGACACTGGGCTAATGTATTCTGTCACCCCTTCCCCCCCCCCCAGGATCCTGTATTCAGGCTGGAAGTGGGGGTGGATCCTACACCCTGGGGCAGGAGGGGATGGGTTGGGAATGGATCATTTACTCTAGGGTAGATGAATGTGGAGATGGATTTGCATAGATTCTGCTCCCCAGCATGGGTGTGAATCCTGCGCTCAGAGGCTGGGGTAAGGGGGTGGATCCGGCACTCAGGAGCAGAGTGCAGCGTGGGGTCTAGGACCCACAGGCAGGGCCAGGCATTGGTATGCCCAGTGCCCCACTCCCTGCACCCCTCGGCGTGAGTCGAGGTTCGATGCTGCTGCGGGAGGCTCGGCTCCAGCATCCGTCCCAGAGGCTCCAAGCTGGCCTGGGCTCTTTTTTATGGTATTTATTTATTTCTATGGAGAATGTAATAAAACTCCAGCAGGAAATGGAGGCGATTCCCTGCCATTCCCCAAAAGCCGGCCCTGCAACGGGGCGAACAAGGAGGCGCATTGTGCAGCAGAAGGCCAGCCTGCCAGCCCTGGGCCCGTGAGCTGGGCCAGGCTGGGGATTGAGGGGGAGGCAGGCAAAGAAAGAGCAATCTGTGCACGCACCAGGACCTGATGCACTACAGTGGGGCGAGAGCTGGAGTGTGTGTCAGCAGCAGGAGCGGGGGGGCCAGGAAGGGGAGGGCAGCCCAGCACCGGTCCAGCTGTTCTGTCCAAGCAAAACACAGTGGGCGACAGGCAGCAGGGCAGGGAATGAAAGGGCTTCTGTGCCAGGGGTGGGGAGAGGCCGCCCCCAGGCCGCGGGGATGGGGCGCACAGACGTCACCCGGCTGTGGGATGGAGGAGGCTGGCACTCCGGAACCCACTGCTGACCAGCTGACCTTCTTCAGCACTTCGTTAGGCTCCCGAGGATGGATGGGCTGGCAGGCTGTGGGTGAGGTGTGAGGGAAGGTGGGGGGCAGTGGCCAGATTGTCCCAGTGCTAGGAACTCCCATGCCAGGTGCAGAGTGGCCTAGGGGTGGCCTCAGGGCTGTCACACGTGCCAGTTACTCTGCATGGAAGGCTGGATCTGGTACGCACGGAGCGGGGCGGGGGTGGGGGTGGGGGAAGGCTATACTCAGACTCCAGCCACAACCCCTGAGTAGCTGAAGGGATCTGCTGAAACCAGTAACAAGGCTGCCACTTACACTGGCATCATTAGGGTTCAGCGTCAACACCCCACCAAGGTGAATGGGAGGGCCATTCATGTTCTTGGCTGGCTCAGCCAGACCGCATAGCCCTGGGCAGGACCGGATTAACCTTTTGTGCGCCCGGCGCAAAACATATTTGCGGGCCCCTTGGGAGGCAACGGAGCGTGGCGCGGGGAAGTCAGTCCCTGAAGCGAGGGGTCAGCCAGAGGCAATGGGGCATGGCAGGGGCAGCCCTGCTCCGTGGGCGCTATTTACAAACCGGTGGTTGCCAGACACACAGTGGCCTGCCTGGCCCTGTGCTGCCAGCGTGTCCCTTCCCCTCGGGGGCAGGCCTATGCCACGCCACACAGCCTCCCTATGGCCAGAGCCCCCCCAACCCACCCACAAATGCACAGCCCCCTGCACAGCACCACCCCTGCCCACAGCCCCACCACTCCTGCCCAGCACCCCCCCACACAGAACCCCCGCTCCTAGTGCCCCAACACACACAGATCCTCCCCGCCCCTCCACAGCCCAGCACCCCCCAGGCTCCCCACGGCCCACGGCCCCACGCCCTGCTTCCCGGCCGCACGCACCGGCCCTGCTGGGAGGCGCCTGTGTCTGCCGGGCACAGCTGGCAGCTCAGCCAGGGCTGGTCCCGGCACCGGGAATCGCTGCGGCCCCGCAGGAGTGGTGCGATCAGCCAGGCCAGGGCCTGCCCGGCCGGGCCCCCTCACTTGGCCTGGAGGGGCCCAACCAAGCCCCCCCACTGTCTCCCCCACACACACCTGGCAGAGACGGGCCGGGCTTCTGCCCCAGTACCAGGCAGCTCAGCTCTGGGGGGACAGGTGGGGCAAGAAGAGACTGCCCGGACCTGGAGGTGCCCTGGGGTCCGGCCAGGGGGCAGAGAGGAGCGGGGGGAGGGCAGGGGGCAGAAAGGAGTGGGGGTGGGGCCAGGGGGCTGAGAGGAGCAGGGGGCTGAGAGGAGCAGGTGGAGGCCAGGGGGCAGAGAGGAGCATGGGGGAGGCAGGGGGCGGAGAGGAGTGGAGGGGGCAGGGGGCAGAGATGAGCGGGGTGTGGCCAGGGAGCAGAGAGGAGCAGGGGTGGGGCCAGGGGGCTGAGAGGAGCAGGGGGGGCAGGGGGCAGAGAGGAGCAGGGGTGGGGGGGCAGGGGATGGAGAGGAGTGGGGGGGTGTGACGAAGTGGGACTGTTCTTAATGTTTCCTCCGAATATTGTGGGGGTGCCTCAGTTTCCCCTATGCAGTTCTTAAGTATTTAGGTGGTGGGCTAAGGGTGTATGATCATTGCAGAGCCCTAGAGGGCAGGTGTGTGCAGGGGTCTGGACACAGAGAATGGCCGGACACCCTGTTTCCTGGCAACTGATGGCCTGGCCCTTCCCCCCTGCAAGGTGAAAGCTGAAGGGTTGGAGAACAAAGGAATCAGGTGCCCTCCTGGCCCAGAAAAGGAACAAAGCCCAGAGGAGGAGGCTGGAGGGAGTTTCAGTTTGGGGGCTGGCTGGGACATGGAGTGAAGGGCAGACGTGGTTGTCTGGATCACTGCCCCCCAAAATGGACCCAGCTGAGGGGTCCTGTTCTCTGCACCTACAAGCTCTGTGTTAGACCATGTTCCTGTTGTCTAATAAACCTCTGTTTTACTGGGTGGCTGAGAGTCACGTCTGACTGCGGAGTTGGGGAGCAGGACCCTCTGGCTTCCCCAGGACCCCGCCTGGGCGGACTCGCTGTGGGAAGCACCCGGAGAGGCAGAGGAGGCTGAATGCTCCGAGGTCAGACCCAGGAAGGTGGAAGCTGTGTGAGCTGTGTGTCCTGCAGACAGGCTGCTCACAGAAAGGCGACTGCCCCAGAGTCCTGCCTGGCTTCATGGGGAGCAGTTCCAGAGCATCGCCCAGGGACTCCGTGATAACTGGTGGCAGTGGTGGGATGTACTGCACCCCGTGGATGGCACTTCCTGCAGTAAGTGACTGGGGAGCAGTAACACGAAGGCGGATCGCCGAGGCCCAGGCCTGCTGAAGGCTCAGAGAGGAGCGGTTTCGGGGGGCGGTTAACCCCTGGGAGTGTGTGACCAGCGAGAAGGACTGTGCAGTAATGGGGTCCCCCTGGGGACTGCAGTGAGCAGTCTCAGGGGTGGAGGAGCCTGCAGCTTGGCCCGGGAAGAGAGAAGGACTTTTGCAGTAACAGGGTCTCCTGGGGATCGCAGCGAGCAGTCCAAGGGGCGGAGGAGTCTGCAGCTCGACCCTGGCAAAGAGGTGGTGACCTCGAGAAGGGCTGGCACACTAGGGGTTCTCCCTGGAAACCGTGGGGAGCTGAGAACACACAGGCCTGTGAGTCCACAACAACTTGGGAGGAGCGGAGTGATGGCCTGTCACCGTCTCCTTAAGAAGGACATTGTAACCCTGTGCAAAAAGAGAGGGTTGAGCGTTGGAAAGTTCACCAAAGCAGAATTAATCGTGCAGCTGGAGGAGGATGACCGCTCTAAGGAACAGATTCCTGACCCCAAATGGGGCTATAGCAGGATCTGGGAGCAGCTGGAGTGGGAGCCAGGCATCGCCAAGACTCCTGTCCCCGACCAGATGGGGGTCTTCACGATCGGGTTCCCCATCGGGGGATCGGAGACGGACGGACGGGATTAGAGCTGAGTCCGAGAGAGCGAGAGGACTGTGAGAGACAGCAGGAGCCCGAGAAAGAGCTGCAGAAGCAGCAGCAGCATGAACTGGCGGTGTGGGAGCGGAGAGGCCTAGGGGACCTCCCAGGGGTGAGTGGGGATAGACCCCGGGGGGCCAGTTCCTCAGGGAACCTCGAGACTAAATTGCTGCCCCTGGTTAAGGAGGGGGGGATGTGGATGCCCACCTCACTGCCTTTTAGCAGGCTGGCGATTTGAACCAGGGGGACCCTGCGGAAAAGCCCCGGTGTCTAGCTCCCTTGCTGGGTCCCAAGGCCATAGACTCCGTCAGCCAGATGGGTGGGGAGGTGGACAAGCTCCCACTCCTGACCCCGACCTATATGTCTGTGTGGAGTTTCCTGGGGCCAGGCCCCTCGGACCCCCAGTGGGAGCGGAAGGTGATGGTCAATGGGGAGACATTCCTGTGGTGGCGAGATCCTGGGACAGAGAGAACTGGTGTCAGACCCTGTGTGAACTGGGTGAGGGTCCCAGGGACTAAGCCCCTCGCCCTGCCTATGGCCCAGATCCCTGTGCAGACCCAGGAGGGGTGGGACTGGCTGGTCTTTGGGGTTCTCCAGGACACCAGCTGCGAGACCCTGTTGTGGGGTGACTCTGTCTCTTTGGGACAGGATCCAGGCCCCCTGTTCCTGTAACTGCCAAGGGTTTGAATTTGAATCCAGGGAACCAATCGGCAGAGAGGGAAATGGTCACTGAAAATGCAGATGACCTGGCTGGCAGCAGGGAGGAGCCACTAGGCTCAGGCTACCTGCCTGCCTGTAACCAAACCCCTGAGGCTGGGTGGGACAGAGAGATGCTCCCTGCCCCCTTGCACACCAGAGCGGGGACTCTCGCTGGCTCTGATGCACTGAGGAAAGCAGTGGCCTGCCCCACTGGGACAGCAAGGGCAGTGCTGAGCACAGTGGGAGCTGAGACCCCAGCTGAGTGGGGGGAGACACAGGCAGGGCAGGGGATCTGTGGGGAGTGGCAAGGTGCTTGGTAAGGAAAGTTTGGATGAGCCTAGGCAGCCTTGTGAGCTGATGGCTTTGTCCAGTCAGCAGGGTGGGAAGGCGAGGAGAGTGGAAGATGAGAGTCCCTGGACCTTACCTGTTAGCTGGGTGGAGAATTGGGACAGTGAAGGAAACGTGCCTGTGTCTGTCAGGGGTATTGACTTGCCTGTGGAGGAAGCTATCCTGATCTCCAAGCAGTTGTCTGTGACCAGCCTTGTGTGCTGGGACAAGGGGAGAGAGGTCCCAAGCTGTGTGTCTGGGAAAGGAGAAAGTGTGTCCTGCTCTTCTTTGTCTGTGGAGCAGACAGAAGGGGCCTTTCAGCCTGTGATGGTTGAGGGTAATGCAGTTGTCTCAGAGTTGGTTCTGGATTCAGCTAAAGCCCAGGAAGGGAATGGACCTAAATTTGTGTCTGCTCGGGAGAATGGCCCTGTAATTAGGTTGCATCCAGTTAGGGTCTATGTAAAATCCCAGAGACCAGACAATTCTGGTGCTTGTATTTTGCCTGTTGCTAGTGTGTTGTTGGAAAGGGTGGAACAACTCTGTCTAATCAGGGTGAGATCCTAGCCAGGGCACAAGGAGAGCATGAAGGTGTGTGATTGTGTTACCTACTGAGGGTGTGGAAACCTGTAGCAAGAAGGAAAAGATTCCTGAACTTGCGTGTGGCAGAGGGAAGGAGAATGCTTCTGACCTTTTATCTAGGAAGTCTGTCAGTTTGCCTGAAAGGGGATTGTGTAGGAATCCGCCTGATGGGCCAGAGGTGATTCTTGATGAAAGGGAGACCCAGAAAGAGTCTGTTGTTGCTCAGGAAAGTGTTCCTCTAGAGCAAGCCCTAGGTGAAGAGGGTAAGAGCAGAATTTCTGGGAGGGGTGAATTGTTGCATAGAAAAGCCCTGGGGAAAGGAATCCTCATGGAGTCTTTGCAAGCAGTTTACTGCAACTGCAACGGGTGTGAAAGTGATTTAATCAAGAAAGTTTCAGTTCCTAACAGCCAGAAATTTTCTGTTGTGGATGGATCCACTGACTGTCCTGTGGAAAGATCCAGTGTGGATAGCTTTGAGAAGGTCTCAGATGAAGTGAAAGCTGTTAAGAAAGTTAAACAGTCCTATAACCAAGTGGCTGTGTTTGGCCAGCTTGTTGGGGAGAAGACCCAATCCCAGTTTGACCCCCTGGGGTTTTGGGATGGCCAGAGGGCACGGGCTGCAGAAACCTTCCCACATGTGGCCTGCGAGTGCTATCGATCACCACCGACCTAAGGGAGGGCGTGAAACTGGAAGGGCCTGGTGTAACTCCCACCAAGGAACGGGAGAGATGCTGGGGCATCCATGGGAACGTTGGTGGCTTCGAACTTCCCCAGGTCACCGGGTAAAGTGACCCCGCTCAGTTCGATCTCGAAGGGGGAAGAGATGTGACGAAGTGGGACTGTTCTTAATGTTTCCTCCGAATATTGTGGGGGTGCCTCAGTTTCCCCTATGCAGTTCTTAAGTATCTAGGTGGTGGGCTAAGGGTGTATGATCATTGCAGAGCCCTAGAGGGCAGGTGTGTGCAGGGGTCTGGACACAGGGAATGGCCAACACCCTGTTTCCTGGCAACTGATGGCCTGGGCCCTTCTCCCCCCTGCAAGGTGAAAGCTGAAGGGTTGGAGAACAAAGGAATCAGGTGCCCTCCTGGCCCAGAAAAGGAACAAAGCCCAGAGGAGGAGGCTGGAGGGAGTTTCAGTTTGGGGGCTGGCTGGGACATGGAGTGAAGGGCAGACGTGGTTGTCTGGATCACTGCCCCCCAAAATGGACCCAGCTGAGGGGTCCTGTTCTCTGCATCTACAAGCTCTGTGTTAGACCGTGTTCCTGTCGTCTAATAAACCTTCTGTTTTACTGGCTGGCTGAGAGTCACGTCTGACTGCGAAGTTGGGGGTCAGGACCCTCTGGCTTCCCCAGGAGCCCTGCCTGAGCGGACTCGCTGTGGGAAGCGCACGGAGGGGCAGAGGATGCTGAATGCTCCGAGGTCAGACCCAGGAAGGTGGAAGCTGTGTGAGCTGTGTGTCCTGCAGACAGGCTGCTCACAGAAAGGCGACTGCCCCAGAGTCCTGCCTGGCTTCATGGGGAGCAGTTCCCGAGCATCGCCCAGGGACTCCGTGACAGGGGGCAGAGAGGAGCAAGGTGGGGCCAGGGGGCAGAGAGGAGCAGGGGGGGTGCCCAGGGGGCTGAGAGGAGCAGGGGGGTGCCCTGGGGGCAGAGAGGAGCCCTCGGCCAGCCAGCGGGCAGGCCAGGAGGAGCAAGTGGCGGGCGGGGGGAGCCAGCAGGGTCTCGGGGCGCAGGGCAAGCGGAGCATGGGCCCGGCTCCATGGAGCCATGGTAAACCCGGCACTGGCCCTGGGGCTCAGGAGGAAGGTCGAAACCAGAAGGGCCAGAAATGCCGGCGGGGCAGCTGTATGCCAGCAAGCGGCTGGAGCCTGCTGAGGGTGCTGGGCGCAGACAGAGCCGGTGGCTCCCAGAGGAAATACAAAGCGTGCTGTCAGCATGCTGGCTCTCCCCAGCTCCTGGCTTGGGCTCCACGCCGGCTCCCGCAGCGCAGCCATGCAGGCTGGAGGCAGGAACCTGGGATCACCTGTGACTGACTAAAGGCTTCCTTTGCCCGTTTGACGGCTCTGCGGTCCCTTCCTTCCGCGCGTGGCGGCAAATGCCCGTCCCTGAGGCCCGAACTACAGCTTTTGGAGTGGAAGAATCCTCTGCTACCACCCTGGGCTGCTGTCCCACAAACTCTGGTGGCTTCCACGGTTGCTCCTCCTAGCCCAGGGCTGGCTGCATCCTGCCATCAGCTGCGGGATGCTCTAGCCAGGCCGCTTGCCCCAGCTGCGGAGCAAAGGCCGCTGCGCCTGGTTACTGCTTGCAGGCCCCTGGGCAGGAGCAGTGGCCAGAGCATGTGGCTCCAGACAGGGGTGCCGGGTGCTTGGAGGCAGAGGCTGGGGGCCTGGCTCAGTTTCAGGCCTGTGATGTTGCTGTTTGCAAAAACCCAAGTGGGCTCATGATGGATGTGAGGCCCCACGACTCAGCCCACGCTCCACCCTGCACATGTCCCCATGCTGCCTACAATGTCAGAGCCCTGAGTCACTCCGCAGGGTCTGGGTTGGGATAAGCCAAAGGCCAGGGATGGAGCAGCCCCATTTCTTCACCCTGGCTGGAGGTTGGAGCAGCTGGGGAGGGGTCTCTGCTGCTGGTAGACGACTGCATCATCCACCCCCATTGCCCCAGGGATGACAGAGCAACACCCACCCCTGGGTTTGAGTGAGTGGAGAGTGTGGACCCTGAGGTTTGGGGGGGTGCAGGTGCCCAGGGCTGTAGGGTAGCAGGGGTCCCTGACAGACCGGGCGGGGGGCGGGAGGGTGCGCAGCAGGAAGGTGAAGCGAGCTGTAGCTCACGAAAGCTCGTGCTCAAATCAATTGGTTAGTCTCTAAGGTGCCACACGTCCTCCTTTTCTTTTTGCGAATACAGACTAACACGGCTGTTACTCTGAAACCTGCCTGGGACTGCGGATCCCTGGGACACAGGAGGTCTGAGTGCCTGGGGGTGCGGGTCCCTGGGGAGTGGGGGGGGGGAATGAGTGTCCGAGGGTGTGGGTCCCTGGGGACCGCGGGGGGGGGTGAGTGCCCAGGGGTGCGGGTCCCGGGGCTGGAGGTGGGGGTAAGTGCCCAGAGTGTGGGTCCCTGGTGAGCAGGAGGGTGATTGCCTGGGGGTTTGGGGGTCCCTGGAGAGCAGGGGGTGTGAGTGCCTGGGGGTTCGGGAGTCCCTGGGGAGAAGGGTGTGGGGGTCCCTGGTGAGCAGAGGGGTGAGTGCCCAGGGGTGTGAGTGCCTGGGGTTGTGGGTCCTGGGGAGAAGGTGAGCGTGAGTGCCTGGGGGGGCGGGTCCCTGGGGAGAAAGGGGGGGGTGAGTGTCTGGGGGGGGCGGGTCCCTGGGGAGCAGGGTGTGTGAGAGCCTGGGGAGGCAGGTCCCTGGGGAGAAGGGGGGGTGAGTGTCCGGGGGGGGCGGGTCCCTGGGGAGAAACGGAGGGTGAGTGTCCGGGGGGGGCGGGTCCCTGGGGAGCAGGGGGGGTGAGTGTCTGGGGGGGGCGGGTCCCTGGGGAGCAGGGGGGTGTGAGAGCCTGGGAGGGCAGGTCCCTGGGAGAAGGGGGGGTGAGTGTCCGGGGGGGCGGGTCCCTGGGGAGAAACGGGGGGGGGTGTCCGGGGGGCGGGTCCCTGGGGAGAAACGGGGGGTGAGTGTCTGGGGGGGGCGGGTCCCTGGGGAGCAGGGTGTGTGAGAGCCTGGGGGGGCGGGTCCCTGGGGAGAAGGGGGGGTGAGTGTCCAGGGGGGCGGGTCCCTGGGGAGCAGGGGGGTGTGACTGTCCGGGGGGCGGGTCCCTGGGGAGCAGGGGGGTGTGACTGTCCGGGGGGCGGGTCCCTGGGGAGCAGGGGGGTGTGACTGTCCGGGGGGGCGGGTCCCTGGGGAGCAGGGGGGTGTGACTGTCTGGGGGTGCGGGGTCCGTGGGACACAGCGGGGAGCCCTTTGATGGACTAGGGAGGCTCCCTCCATGCCCCCTGCAGCTCCAGGGCGACGCGCGTTCCAAGGCCGCCAAGGAGGCTGTAACGAGCCCGTTGGGCTGCCCCCGCGGTGTTATCAGCTGGGCCCTGGAGCCTCCCAGAGCTAAAAATACCACGGGGCTGGCTGGGGAAGGGAGCTGGACTGGAGGGAAGCACCAGGCCCAGCACTCCCGCCCCCTGCCACCCCAGGGGCTCCCAGCTCCCCCCATTCTCTCCAGCCAGCCCCCCTCTGCGCTCGGAGCCTTCCAGTGCTAAGTGTCTAATTGCTCTGAGCCAGGACAGAGCCTGTGGCCAAATGGCTCCAGCAGCCCAGCCCCCTGGGCGTCCCCTTTGGCTCACTGCTGGGACTCCACAGCGCCAAGGCAGGAAGGTGGATGGGGCAGGCCCCGATCCTGCACACCTTCCTATAGCCCACAGACTCCCCAACACCCGCAGGCGCTCCTGGAGGAAGGGTGGGGCAGGGTCATGCTCTTGGACACATGCTGCCCTCCAGGAACGAGCAGCGCCCCACGACGTGCGTGCCCAGCTCCCTTGGCCCGGTCTGTGCACCATGGCTGCTTTGCCACAACCCTGAATTTCTTGACTTTGGTGCTTGTAAAATCTTAGCCATGATGCTTCCATTGGCAACATGCTCAGGCCCTGATTAAGCACCCACACCAGCTGAAAAGAGAGTCCCCGTGTGTCAGCCTCATAAATCCATAGGGGCAAACCCTGTGCTGGGAAGGAGTGACGTGCCCAGCACACTCAGCAACACTTGACAAAAGAGCCGAGGAGTTTGGCAATCCCTTTGGTTCTCCAACCCCCTGCTCCGAACCCTGATAAACACTCGAACAGCTGCCTGCATGTCCCGAGGCTCCTCAGCTGGTCCATCGAGGTGTCCTGACTCGCTGGAGTGGCCATTCTCCCCAATTCCACACTGCCAATACGGGCTACATCCACCATGCCCACCTCCCACCTCGTTCTTGGCAAGCCGGGGGCTAGGGAGTTCGAGGGCTGCAGCGGGATCTGATCATTCACAGAGGCGTCGAAATGGCTTATTCCGATCGGTCACAGCATGGCCATCCCCGCAGGGACCACTGTCACAGCCAGCGCACGGATGGGCAGGGCTAGTGGGGAGAGCCGGAGCCAAGGGTCGGACCCAGGAGCAGGGCCAAGGGTCAGACGCTCGGAACCGAAGCAAGGCAGAGGAGCAGGGTCTGTCGTAGCAACCAGCTGGGGATCCACCTAGCTGCACCTGGTGTCCCTGCAGGCTTACGCAGTGTGCCGGGGCCAGGCAGGGCCCCTGGGGGCCCAGCCTGTCAGGGCATCTCTGGGCAGTGCTTCCTGCTGTACTTAGCCCCCCAGGCTTGTCCAGGGAGCAGGAGCCTCGCAGCCAGTCCTGGATGTGTCCTTAGAGCTGAGGCCTGGAATGGCCTGCAGGAGGGGATCGCGGCTCTGTGGTAACCCTGCTCCCCCACGTCAGTGCCTGTGCAGCTCCGAGCCCGGACTTCGCAGAGGCCACGCGAGCGAGCTGCCAGAGCCCAGGACTCCATCTTCAGCAGCGTGGGCTCGGCAGTGGTGGCTGCCGGGGGCGCACACAGGGCAGGTGACTTGCCCAAAGTCACAGAAGAAGCCTGGAGTGAGGCAGGGACTTAACCCAGGCCTCCCAAGCCAGAGGCTAGTGCTCTAACCACTGGGAAATACTTCCCCTGGGAGGAGTCCTTTGTGCCGGGCCGGCTCCCTTACTGCACAGCTCATGGAGCCCCTGGACTGAGCGGCCGCTTCTCACCGGGTCCTAGTGCCTGAGAGCAGGTCCCAGCTAACGGCAGCCGGGGGCCGGCAGGGAATGAGTTGGGGGCTGTCTCAACCCAGTGCCCACATCACATAACCCACCACCCTAGCTGGCACTGCCTGGCCTCCTTGGCAGAGAGAGTGGAGGGGGCACAAAGTGAGCTCGCCCCCCTCCCGCCCGTGGGCGCCCTCCGGGATGGGTGGGGTGGGGCAGTGCAGGGAGGTGTGCTCGGCACCCTCAGTCCTGGGGAGCCATGCTCCAGCCCTGGCCCCCACTTGCACTGTGCCAGCAGGTGGCTCAGTCCCAGATGGCTGTGCCAACGTTGCCCTTGCCAGGTGGTTTCCAGCACCGCTGGAACACACGTCCCTGCTTTTTAAACCGCCAGGATGCTGCGAATGTCCCTGGCTCTCCCAAGGCAGCTGCTAGCCGGGCTCTGCCACACGGCTGCAGTGTGGGGCTGACAATCAAGGGAGCTTTGCCGCTGGTGGGGTGGCAATGGCAGTGGGTCGAGTGCTCGGTCTGGCTGCACCGGGGTCAGCTCACAACTGTCCCATGGGGTCAGGAACCAGGGCCCAGAGCCTCACGGGTATTTAGGCACCTGACTCCCATTGATTCCAATGAGAGTTAGGCGCCTAAATAGCTTTGAGGGGCTGGGCCCTGTTGCCTGCTGCTTGGGTGCTGAGTTTGCAACGTCAGCCAGCTGAGGGCTGTACTAGTGTCCCGGGGGACAGGGCTCCGGGGAAGCTGCAGGCAGCTGGCTGGGACGGGAGGCAGGTCAGGCCAGAAGCTGGACTGGGAGGGGGCAGATCCTTGGGAGCAGCCTGCACCAGGGATGCTGTGTGGTCAGGTCCCAGCCCCCCAGCCCGGCTGGGGCTCTGGCCAGGAGCTCTGCACTCCCATGCGGGGCTGGGTTGAACTGGAGGGCCCAGTCCTGGGGGCACCGACAGCACTTGGCCTCCAAGCCTGGGGCCCTCCCAGCACTCTACGACCCCTGGCCTGCAGGGGTGGCTCAATCACTCTGCTGCATGCATGGCTCAGGCAGGATCTCTTCCAAGGCGCCGTCTGAGCAGATCTGGGGTGTGAGGCGAGGGCTGTGCCTCCTGCCTGGCCAGGCCCAATGCCCCTGCGTTACAGGATCTCCTCCGGGGCCCTTGTGCGCTCACCTTCTGTCCACCAAGGTGCTATTCCTCAGGGGCACTCAGTGCCAGGGACCCTCACCCTGTCAGGCCGGCCTGTGTTTCCAGCCCTGTCTCCAATGGCCAGCCAGGCTCCATGGATTTAAAATGGTTGCACTGAGCAGGAGGTTTGCTGCCATCACCTCTGCAGAAACGACAGACGTTTGCAGCTCTCCCATCCCACCCGGGGGAGTCATCAGGTTTCCAGCTCCATGGGCCATGCCACCCAGGCCCCCAGATTGCAGCCGCTGGCCTTCTACGCTCAGACGAACTCCCTGCCCGTGCCCAGTTCGCTGAAGGCTCTCCATCCCTTGGTGTGTGCAGCGGGCTGGGGGGCATGACAGAATTAATGGCTGCACCGGCCCGTAGGAAGGCTGACGAGCACTCTCATTGTGCTCATGGCTTTGAGGATGTTCTTAGTTTTCCTGTAATTTAGGCTGAAATCTGACTGGTGCCCAGTGTTGATCCTTCCCCACGTCTTCCTCTTTTGAGGCCAAAACTAGCTCTAGCTTCATTTTCCATCTGTTTGATCTCCAACCTTGAACGCTGACGTGCCCTGGTGCATAAGGAGACAGTGTTTGAGGACTGTTTCTTGAACACTCTGCACATAAACACGCAGCAAGGTTGTAAAAACGAGGCTTATTTAGCTCTGGCGAGAGGGGAGCTGGAGGGCTCCTGGGTGAGGGTTTAAGGAGGGGCACCATGAGACCGACCAGTCTCTGCCTTGTACTCTGTCCTGTTGGACCAGACCAAGGGGTCACCCACTGCGAAGGGCAGGTGGGTTGATCACAAAGGACATACACACAAGAACTGCTCAGGACATGTGTTTGGTGTAAGGCCATTTTCTGGCAAAAAATAAATACATGTTTAATGCTAAAAAGGCTGAGTGACTCTAGTAATGCCGGCTGCCCACGGGGCGTTGCCAGCCCAGGGGGTCTGCATCTGCAGAGAGCCCAGGAGGCAGATGGATTTTAAGAGAGGCATGATCATCCAACTATCATCTCTCTATGGCACTTATATGGGTCCTATGATCAGAGCATCTGAGCAGCTCACACCATCCTGCGAGGTAGGGCAGGGCTGTTATCTCCATGGGCCAGGCGGGGAGTAAAGGCACAGAGAGACGAAGGGCCAGAGCTTCAAACTTCCGTGAAAGTTAGGACCCTAAAACAGTTGAGGATCAGGACCTTTGTAACTTGCCTGAGGTCATGGGGGGAGGGATAGCTCAGTGGTTTGAGCACTGGCCTGCTAAAACCAGGGTTCCAAGTTCAATCCTTGAGGGGGGCCATTGAGGAATCTGGGGCAAAAATTGGGGATTGGTCCTGCTTTGAGCAGGGGGTTGGACAAGATGACCTCCTGAGGTCCCTTCCAACCTTAATATTCCATGCAGGGGGAGTCTATAGCAGAGCAGTGAATTGTCCCCAGGTCTCCAGAGTCCTAGAATAGCACCTAGTAATCATTATAATACTTGGTACTGCAAATGCCACATTGGGCTAATCAGCTCTCCTGCTCCTGGACTAGTCTTTACCCCACACGCTCAGTCAGCCAGCTGCATTACCAGGGCCTTTTGCCCCATCAGACACAACACCCGGCAGAGGCAGGAGACGGAAAATGGTTGGATCGATCCACTCTGCCCCATCCCAGCACCCCGACTGTGCTGGCCTGTAAAACAGAATTAGCACTTGAAGGAAAGAACATGGCGAGAGCAGTTTCTGAGATGCCTGGTGTCCTCGGTGTGACATGCCACCAACGTGCCCCCTGGCACACGCATTAGAGTCCAGGGTGACTGTGACAAATTAGAGAACTGGTCTGAAATCCACAAGATGAAATTCAATCAAGTGCAAAGTACTATAGTGGGAAGGATGCATAGAATGGAACATATAGTAAGAAGATATATATATACATACAGAGAAGGTGGAAGTTGCCATACAAACTGTAAGAGGCTAATTAGTTAAGATGAGCTATTATCAGCAGGATCTATGCATCTAATGAAATGAGCTGTAGCCCACGAAAGCTTATGCTCTAATAAATTTGTTCATCGCTAAGGTGCCACAAGTCCTCCTGTTCTTTTTGCGGATACGGACTAACACGGCTGCTACTCTGAAACCTTTCTAACTCTCAGGGTGGTGAAGCTCTGGGACAGGCTTCCAAGGGAGGTTGTGGAATCCCCGTCACTGGATGTTGGACAAACACCTGTCAGGGCTGCTCTAGGTTCACTTGGTCCTGCCTCAGCGCAGGGGCTGGACTGGCTGACGTCTCGAGGTCCCTTCCAGCCCAACCTTTCCATGATCCTATGTGCGGCCGCTCTGGAAAGGCCACAGGAACATGTCCTTTCCCCCTGCAAGCTGTGAGGGGACCATCCAGTAATGCTCATGAGGGTGATGACGATCATCTCAGGCCACCAAGTCCCGGAGTGCACAGGGCCCAGTGCTTTGCTCCCTCTCTCTCCTTCCCTTGAGGCTGTGAGCGCTTCCCCCTGGATTTGGAGCCCTGCGGCTGGTGTGGGCAGCACTGCACAGAGGCCCCATTCTCTTCCATTTGGACTGGAAAAGACACAACTCACAGCCAAAGCTCCTGCCGGGCTGTTTCCTGGCCAAGCTGCACAATCAGCCTTTCAGGAGGTGCAGCTGGAAATGCAAGGCAGACAACCAGCAGGGGAAAATACCACATTCTCCAAGGAGAGAAAACCCCGAGGAGCCAGCCAGGGCCCGTGTGGCTGGAGAAGCACAGCCAGCAGCACACGCGTGGGGAGTTTTTAGGTTAAAGTTCAGGCTTTGCTCCGGGTTTGATTCCTTTTCCCTAGGAGCAAAACTTTCCATCTCGTTTTGTTAAATGTGCAGCATTTCCTAAGCTATATTCTCAGGGCCTGAGTTCTGGGGGGCCCCCAGGCACACACAGATGTGGACAGGGGAATGGCTCATGTTGACCTTCCTCTAAGATCCAGCTCTCACAGCTGCTAGAATTACCAAAACCACACACCCACAAAAGGAGACCTCTTAACACAAACTCTCAGCAGCATTATACAGAGCCACTGAATCTGAGCCCTGGGGCCTCTGCAGGTTGTGTCCAGTGCAGGGAGCCGGAGATCAGTCCTGTCCACCCAGACATGAGCCATGACCTCAACCCGGACCTGAAAGAAACATCTGCATGCTCTTCTCTGCCGGGGAGGTGGGAATTCATTCCTTGGCTTTGTCACATTGTTCCTTTTAAGATACTATGGGGATGGGCACCGTGGGGGTGGGGGTGGAATCCCTCTCCATAGTGAGTCACTCCTGGGCTTCCTATGTGCTGCTCCAACAAAGGGCCAACATCTGTAACTTGGTGGGACCCATCCCTCTCTTTAGATGGAGGACAGAAATTCCATCTCTGGTGCACTTGCTGACTAGAGCGTGGCGAGTAGAGTATGTACAGGTGATAGGATCTATAAACCCAACGCTGGTTAACCATGGGTTAACTGGAGTGTGGGCCTAATGAGGACAGTGGGTGGCACCTGGAGGGTGAAAGGCATAATTGGTGATTGTGACACAGAGACCTCTTGGCAAAGGGTCTCCTGTTCTTCGCAAACAACTCTCACCTCAGACCTGACAAATTCACTGCCCCAAATATGTCTTTCGGGGTATTTATCCATAAGGGGCATCATGTAAGGTATCTACAGACAGGGTAAAACTTATCAAGACTCATAATCATTGTTGAGTTGTGTGTACAGGTAACCTATTAAGGCATAATGTAACTATAGTGACAGTCTGCTTTGTGGTCTTAGAGTAAAAGTCAGTCACTAGGGGAGAAGATGTCTCGGTGATGGCCCATTCCAGCAGGAGGGAGTTGTCACCCCTCCTGGGTTAGCAGGTGACGTAATGCAAGGCTCAGTTGTCCAGCCTTTGCTCCATCCCAAGACTATCCTTGGAAATCCATCAGAGAGAACTGCAAACAAAGGAAATCACTTGGAGGTAAAAAATGAACCATAGAATAGACAGGCAGGGAATCCCACGTTCTATGAACAGAGACAAAAGATTATTTCAATATACCACCGAGTGGGGAGAGGCCCTCTGTGGCCAGTCACTGAGAAAACATCTTGGGGAGCAGGGACGTTTTGCATGAAAGTTTGGATCCTGGTTCCTGTGAAGCCAGCCAGCTCTGCACCAGACTGAACTTGGTGGGTGCGGTGTGGGGCAGGACCTGCTTTGTAGATAGGAAAGATAACTATTAATGAGTAGGCCCTAGTTCGTGTTTTCTGGTTTTGTTTTGTGTTGTGTTGTAACCATTGTTTTCACCCTCTCTCTTATTCCTACTGGAATTTCTGTTCCTTCTTAAATTAAGCTTCTTTCGTTCCCTTCCAAGTGCTGTGGGTATTACAGGAGTGACGGTTTGGGTAAAATGGGGTACACTGCTCCTGAGAGACAGTAGAGGTGGGATTTCTGTGAGCAGCCAGTGTCAGGAGCTGGATAGCACAGGGGAACTCAGGGGCTGGGGTGCATCTATTGTTAACCTGCAAGGCAAAGCCCTGGCTGGCACAGCCCCGAGGAGAGGGTTTGAGTGGCTGAAAGGCTGCTGGTGGTAGCAAGCTGACACCCAGCCCCCACAGGCAAGACTCCCTCTCGCTAGAAGCCGGGGGTAACAAAGTGACTCGCAGGCCTGGGCACCCCAAGAACAGTGATTAAACCCAGCAGGGGAGGAGCTGGGTCTTCACAGCGGAAGGAGCGCAGGGCAGTGGGAGAAGGTCAGGGAGGGGGCCCAGGAGGGAGGGAGCTGGACGTTTCCTCTCTTGGGCTAAAAGCTGAAACGAGCCTGGGAGGCCTGAAGCCAGAACTGGAAGGGTCTGAGCTGGGAGGGAGGCTGGGTAAATGAAGCCGGGGCCAGAGGTGGGTTATCCTGAGCCAGGAGGGGGCTGGAAGCAGTGGAGCCCAAGAGGTGGAGATGGTAAAGCCGAAGGGGTACTTGAACTGAAGGCTGGGGAACAATGGAGAGGAGCTTCAGGGGGGACCGGCTTCTGCAGCAGCCCTACGGATGGGAGGTGCTGGGGGGAAGCCCTGGAGAACAGCACTGTGAAATAAGAGCAAGGAAGAAGTTTGCAGCCATGAGTTGAGCCCCCTCAGGAAGCCTGCGGGAGAAGGACGAGCACCTGGGAAACTGAGGGTGACAGGGACAGCCCCCAGTGGCAGGGGAACCCTGCGTATGGACAGTCAAAAGGGGAAGGCAGAGATGCTGGCGGCTGCTTCCTGCGAGCCACGATCAGCACTGCTGGGACCCTGCACCCTGAACCCCCTGCCCCAGCCCGGAGCCCCCTCCTGCACCCCAAACCCTTTATCCCCAATCCTACCCCAGAGCCTGCATGCCCAGCCAGAGCCCTCACCCCCTCCCGCACCCCAGCCCAGTGCCCCAGCCTGGTGAAAGTGAGTGAGGGTGGGGGAGAGCGAGCGACATATGGGGTGGGGGAGATGGAGCGATCAGGGGGCGGGGCCTCAGAGAAGGGCAGGGCAGGGAAGGGGCGGGACCTCAGGGAAGGGGCGGGCCAGGAGTGTTCGGTTTTGTGCGATTAGAAAATTGGCAATCCTAGCGGACCGGTGGGTGCTCTCTGCTCAGGGTCCCTATCCGGTTCCCTTCCCTTGGACCCATAACCTCATGCCCATCCTGGTTCTTTCATTTGTTGCCCTCCGTACCTTGCTCTGTGGCTCTCCCTCATGTCAGGGGGCTGTCCGGGCCCTTCCTCTGATGGGCTCACCCCCACCGTTCCCAGCATTCACACAGGCACATGGAAAGTCACAGGAGCAGCAGCAGCGAAAATAGATTGTGTGGGCCAGGTCCTCAAAGGGACGTGGGCACCTAGCTCCAACTGGGCCTGGGTCCGTCCAGGGCCCAAGCCAGCTCCCAGCAGAGGCCCCCGCACTGGCAGCCCCTCTCCGGCTGAGGTGGCCTGCAGGACTCCCTGGGGCTGCCAGTGCAGTGGGATGCGGCTCTGCAGGGGCACAAGTGGCAGGGTCAAGCCCAGGGGGAAACGTGCCCGCCGGCTTCGCAGCGAATGGGGTTGGGCCCGACGGGCTCCGGGAACGTCCCCGTGGGCCCATCCCCTAGCAGGAGACAGCTGCACGCCCCTCTAACCGGAGCTCGTTCACACCTTGTGCTGCTGGCCCGGCCCCCCCGCTCCCTGCCCTCCCTGGCTGCGGACAGTGGCCGTGTGCTGGCCACACTGGAATGGCATCCAAACGCAGCCCTTCTGGGCGTGAGCGCCCAGCCGGATGACACACCGTGCAGCCAGGCCAGCAGAGGAAATGCCAGTGAGCTTAACCTCGGCTGCTGGAGTAAAAATAGCCGCAGCTCCAGTTTATAATTAGCGTGGCTGTTAATTCCCCCTCTCACTGCGGCTTGTGCTAATTGTGCTGCCCTCTCAGTACCTGGCTTGTGGCCTTTCCGTTCGCTCTGCCCGCTGTCCTGGGGTTGAGGATGGGTCAGCGGAGCGCCCCCTCCCCTCTCGCCCCTGCCCGCCCCTCGAATCTCAGCAGGTTCTCGCAGCTCTCCCCACGCCCGCTTCAGCCTTCTCCATGGCATCAGGCCAGCTTCCCTTGCACTGAGTCTGCCCGGTGCTGGCTCCCAGCCCCCAGCTCAGTCGGATGCTGAGCCACGTCTCAGTCTGAGGCAGATGCCCTCCTTGGCCTGGAGCCCCACTGAAATCCATGGGGCTGTGGAGCCCGCCATGGTCCTGCTGCCCTAGGTACATCTGCAAAGCAATGGGTGGACCTGGGTAGCCTGCTCAGTGCAAAGTCACTCTGTCTAGCCCCTCCCCTGCAGTGTGTGTGTACACATCGGGGGATGGGCTGAGTGGACAGACCCCCAAATACACAAATACGTCCTCATCCCTAATGCTCTCAGCAAAGACATTTGCAGACAGGAACAATCTATGGCAGGCACCTGCATCAGTGAGACCCCTACAAAGGATGCTTAATGGGCAGAAGAATAGAGGGTGTGGCTGGTTTCTGGACACAGGGCCTGGCAAGGGCTCAAAACCTTCCCTGGCACAGCTGGCTGGGTGGGTGAGCTGGGTGCCTGATGTCCCGGTTCGACTGGCTGGCTGGGTGAGCTGGGTGCCCGGTGTCCTGGTGTGGCAGGCTGGCCGGGGGGGGGGGGGGAGGCAGAAGCAGTCACGGCAGGAATGGCGGTGCTATCCCTGGCATGAGTCACTGAGAGGAAAACAGATGGAAATGGGATATATGGGTCCCTTGGCACAAACCACATCCCTTGCTCCTGCCTCAGCTAAGGAGCCAGAGTTAAACTAGCAGGGAATTGCCCCGAGTGCCAACCGCCCCCTCCTTCCACATGGCCCAAGGGACCCTGCTGTGCCCAGGGCATAGCTCCTTTGTGCAGACAGTAGCTGGATCCAGGACAGACCGCTCGGGAATGATACCACCAGGTGCTTGTGGGAGGGGATCTCAGCATGAA
The DNA here is from genome assembly GCF_965140295.1 of Lepidochelys olivacea. Classification (NCBI taxonomy): domain Eukaryota; kingdom Metazoa; phylum Chordata; order Testudines; family Cheloniidae; genus Lepidochelys; species Lepidochelys olivacea. The sequence goes on from NC_140427.1 coordinate 22,379,415, forward strand.
AAGCAAGAGGCTGTTCAGGAAGGCCAGGCAGAGCAGAAAAGGTGGAGGGGTTGCATTGTATGTAAGGGAGCAGTATGACTGCTCAGAGCTTCGGTATGAAGTTGCAGAAAAACCTAAGTGTCTCTGGTTCAAGTTTACAAGTGTGAGCAACAAGAGTGATCTTATGGTAGGAGTCTGCTATAGACCACCGGACCAGGGGGATGAGGTGGACGAGGCTTTCTTCAGGCAACTAACAGAAGTTACTAGATCACAGGCCCTGGTTCTCATGGGGGACATCAGTCACCCCGATATGTGCTGGGAGAGCAATACAGCGGTGCACAGACAATCCAGGAAGTTTTTGGAAAGTGTAGGGGACAATTTCCTGGTGCAAGTGCTGGAGGAACCAACTAGGGGCAGAGCTCTTCTTGACCTGCTGCTCACAAACCGGGAAGAATTAGTAGGGGAAGCAAAAGTGGATGGGAATCTGGGAGGCAGTGACTATGAGATGGTCGAGTGCAGGATCCTGACACAGGGAAGAAAGGAGAGCAGCAGAATACGGACCCTGGACTTCAGATAAGCAGACTTTGACAACCTCAGGGAACTGATGGGCAGGATCCCCTGGGAGAACAACATGAGGGGGAAAGGAGTCCAGGAGAGCTGGCTGTATTTTAAAGAATCCTTATTGAGGCTACAGGGACAAACCATCCCGATGTGTAGAAAGAATAGTAAATATGGCAGGTGACCAGCTCGGCTTCACAGTGAAATCCTTGCTGATCTTAAACACAAAAAAGACCTTACAAGAAGTGGAAGATTGGACAAATAACCAGGGAAGAGTATAAAAATATTGCTCGAGCATGCAGGAGTGAAATCAGGAAGGCCAAATCACACCTGGAGTTGCAGCTAGCAAGAGATGTTAAGAGTAACAAGAAGGGTTTCTTCAGATATGTTAGCAAGAAGAAGAAAGTCAAGGTAAGTGTGGGCCCCTTACTGAATGGGGGAGGCAACCTAGTGACAGAGGATGTGGAAAAAGCTAATGTACTCAATGCTTTTTTTGCCTCTGTCTTCACGAAGAAGGTCAGCTCCCAGACTGCTGCACTGGGCAGCACAGCATGGGGAGGAGGTGACCAACCCTCTGTGGAGAAAGAAGTGGTTCAGGACTACTTAAAAAAGCTGGACGTGCACAAGTCCATGGGGCCGGATGCGTTGCATCCGAGAGTGCTAAAGGAGTTGGCGGATGTAATTGCAGAGCCATTGGCCATTATCTTTAAAAACTCATGGCAATCGGGGGAGGTCCCAGATGACTGGAAAAAATCTAATATAGTGCCCATCTTTAAAAAAGGGAAGGAGGAGGATCTGGGGAACTACAGGCGAGTCAGCCTCACCTCAGTCCCTGGAAAAATCATGGAGCAGGTCCTCAAGGAATCAATTCTGAAGCACTTAGAGGAGAGGAAAGTGATCTGGAACAGTCAGCATGGATTCACCAAGGGCAAGTCATGCCTAACTAATCTAATTGCCTTCTATGATGAGATAACTGGCTCTGTGGATGAAGGGAAAGCAGTGGACGTGTTGTTCCTTGACTTTAGCAAAGCTTTTGACACGGTCTCCCACAGTATTCTTGCCAGCAAGTTAAAGAAATATGGGCTGGATGAATGGACTATCAGGTGGGTAGAAAGCTGGCTAGATCGTCGGGCTCAACAGGTAGTGATCAATGGTTCCATGTCTAGTTGGCAGCCGGTATCAAGTGGAGTGCCCCAAGGGTCGGTCCTGGGGCCGGTTTTGTTCAATATCTTCATTAATGATCTGGCGGATGGCGTGGACTGCACCCTCAGCAAGTTTGCAGATGACACTAAACTGGGAGGAGAGGTAGATACACTGGAGGGCAGGGATAGTATACAGAGGGACCTAGACAAATTAGAGGATTGGGCCAAAAGAAATCTGATGAGGTTCAACAAAGACAACTGCAGGGTTCTGCACTTAGGACGGAAGAATCCCATGCACTGCTACAGACTAGGGACCGAATGGCTCGGCAGCAGTTCTGCAGAAAAGGACCTGGGGATTACAGTGGACAAGAAGCTGGATATGAGTCAACAGTGTGCCCTTGTTGCCAAGAAGGCCAATGGCATTTTGGGCTGTATAAGTAGGGGCATTGCCAGCAGATCGAGGGACATGATCGTTATTCTGGTGATATTCTTGAGGATGGGAAAATTCTCTTCATGGATCAATTTTAATTGGTTCCTTCGCCTTCCTCAGGGCTTTGCTAGGGGGTCGGGGGCGGAAGGGGTCTGCCCCCTTGCCTGGGCATGACTGCACCAGCCTGGAGCTGTAACGGGCTGACCTTTCTGGAAGGTGGAATGGAGGTGCCAGCCCAACTTCCCCCATACTGTGAGATGTCAGAGGCTGGGGCCTCCGATGATCCCATGATCACTGCCGGCTGAGATGGCCCCTGGGGGCTGTAGTGACTGGGCAGCAGGAGCCTCTGTCTCTCTCCATAGAAACCTTAACCGTCCCAGAGCCAAACACAGGCCTCTACCCTCTGAAAGTCGGCGCCAAAGCCTCGAGATGAGACACGGAGCCTACAGGCTAGGACACAGCATGAGAACGGCCATAGTGGATCAGACCAATGGTCCATCTAGCCCAGTATCCTGTCTCTGACAGTGGCCAATGCCAGATGCTTAGAGAGAACAAACAGAACAAGTCATTTCAGGTGATCCATCCCTATCATCCAGTCCCAGCTTCTGGTAGTTGGAGGTTTAGGGACACCTGGAGTTGCATCTCTGATCATCTTGGCCAATAGCCATTGATGAACCTGTCCACCAGGAACTTATCTAATGCTTTTTTGAACCCAGTTATACTTTTGGCCTTCACAGCATCCCCTGGCAAGGAGTTCCACAGGTTGACTGTGAGTTGTGTGAAGCAATACTTCCTTTTGTTTGCTTTAAACCTGCTGCCTGTTAATTGCCTTGGGTGATCCCTGGTTTTTGTGTGATGTGAAGGGGTAAATAACACTTCCCTGTTCACTTTCTCTGCACCAGCCATGATTGTATAGACCTCTGTCATCTCCCCCGTAGTTGTCCCTTTCCCAAACTGAACAGTCCCAGTCTTTTCAATCTCTCCTCATCGGCAACCTGTTTCATGCCCCTCATCATTTCTGTTGCTCTTCTCTGTAGTTTTTTCAGTTCTGGTATATTATTTTGAGATGGGACAACCAGAACAGCATGTAGTATTCAAGGAATGGATGTACCATGAATCTATATCGTGACATTATTATAATTTCCGTCTTATTATCTATCCCTTTCCGAATGATTCCCAACATTCTGTTGGCTTTTTTGGCTGCCGCTGCACATTGAGTGGGTGTTTTCAGAGAACTAGCCACACTGACTCCAGGATCTCTTTCTTGAGTGGGAACAGTTAATTTAGACCCTATATCTATAGACTACAAAACTGACCATTGCTCCCCACCCTTTTCCTCCTGTCTGTTAACCAGTTACTGAGCCAGGAGAGGATCTTCCCTCTTAGCCCAGGACAGCTCACGTGGCGTAAGGGCCTCTGGAGTGATGCGGACATTGTGAGCATGTTGGCTCCGACAGAGAGCTCCCCCGGCCTTGCAGAGTCATTTCCAACCCTCTGCAGTCTGCTCAGGTCCTTCCGATCTCCCTGCCATCCTTGTCTAGTACGGCTTCCTCTCACGCTGCTCTGGGCTGACAGCCACTTCACACCCTCCAGCATCAGGCTGGGGGGGTTTCAAACCCTTGCCCTTCCCCATCTGCGTCTCCTCCTGTTCCCAAGTCTCCTGCGCAGGTGTGTGGGCTCTGTTGACGGGAAGAAAGGAAATGAGGCGCAAAGGGATTGCCAGGCACCACAGTCTCCCAGCCTCCAGAGTTGCAGCTTTAATCTGGCTCCTTCGGCCGGGACGCTTCCTGGGCAGGATTTCTGCACAGTGTCTATGATTTCTTCATTCCAGCTGTTGAGATTGGATTCCCAGCCCGGGGACGCTTCCAGAGCCATAAATCGGCTTTGTTTCGCTACCTGGTGTGCTTGTTTTCTCTGCAAGGCTTCCAGATCTGCTTGAGAGAGCTACTTCTGTGTGAGCGTCTGCCTTCCTAGCTCCGCGCCCACTCCCCTCCCACACCGAAGCTGAACTGCAGGCGTGAGCAGCCCAGGGGCGCAGGCTGTCATTCCAGAGTCCAGTGGTGCTGCCAGTCAGCACTTCATGGTCACGTTCAGGCCTGTGGGCAGCAGGCAGGCAGTGAACCATGCCCCCTTAGAAAGGCTGCAGGATGGAGGTTTCCTTAGGGCTGGACCACTGATGCCAGGAGAGGTGGCAGAGACTGGCTTGCAGTGTGTAGAAGAGACAGAACAGCTGATGTCCATGGCTGACGCCGGAGCTCACCACATGATGATGCTGTGGCAGTGACTCCAGGTCAGCTGCCAGACTCAGGCCTATGACTTGCCCATGGAGACTTGACCCTGTTCCATCAAAGGGGTCAAGCATGACTGGGCTGGTGCTGTGGGTAGCAAGGGGGTTGGTGGGGTGGCACTCATGGCATAAGACAGCCCTGATGTCCTAGTACAAGGGAGGCTTGGGAAGGAAAGGCACGGGTGGGCACCCAGCCATTAGGTTTGAACTCTGTGAATGTCTAATGGCCAGAGGACTATACACAGTGCTGGCTTTGTGTGGGTCACGCCGCTCTCCAGAGGGAGCTGTAGCTTCCACCGCAAATCTCTCCTCCCGTACCCTACAGGCCTGCTATAGACCAGGTGGCAGAGGCCTCTGCTGGTACCTTCCTCTCTATGCCTACACCTTCTCGCAGCCCTGCTCACAAACATCCCACTGCAGGATTACAGGACAGGGAGCCGAATGGGCAATGTTTTGGCCACGGCAGCCTCCCGCACAGACACCCGCCCCTGCTATGCCACTCAGAGCAGGCAGTCGTGGCTCCAGCACCAACCGGAGGGGAGCTGGTCTCCATCCCAGGGGAGAAGGCAAGCACTGGGCACAACCATAGGATGGGTAATTATACTGTGCCCAGCCAGGGATCTCCAAGTGCTGTAGACACATGGGCGTGTTGCCTTGCAACACGACCGGCAGGCAGGGGAGTATTGGTTACCTCATTGATCCCCATCACACCCTCCCCCATAGAAAAAGAAGGAGCAAGGACTTGGCCAAGGGCACACAGCCTCTCTGTGTCAGAGCTGGGGGGTGTAGACCTATGCACTAATCAGGACAGGAGACATTAACTAACCAGTACCCTGTGCTGCCTCTCTCCCATCCCCACCATGACTGTCAGACCGCAGCTTGAGCACTATGCCGTGGCAGAGCAGGCTCGGCTGGTGCTGCGGGACACTCCCGCGAGGGCTGGGCATTTCTGGCCTATGGAGGACTGTTGTCTCCCAGCTCTGGGGAGCTGGCTGAACACTGGCTGCTCCTGCCCCGCTCCCGAGCGAGCATGCCCACGAGGCGCCTGGGGTCACTGTTAGTTTCATTTGGGCCCACGAGAAGGCAACAGGGACTCTGCCAGACCCCTGATGTGGGCGCAGCCCGGCGGAGGCCCCTGGAGGAAGCTCCTGCGTTGTGGCCAGCAGGTGGTGGCGTCTGGTTGTCTAGCGCCAGTTTGAATGAGCCCCTAGAAAATTACCCCTTGGAGTGTGACGAGAGGGTAGAGGGGAGACGTGGCGGCAGCCCGGCATCCCCCTGGGCACCAGGGGCGTGGGTGTGTGAAGCAGGGCCAGGCAGAGGTGTCAGCCATCCTCCCGTGGGGGGGGAGGAGGTGATTGACAGCGGAGCCTCCATGCTAAAAAGAGCCCCTTGACTTTGAAAATCCACGTATTGCTCTTGGCTGGGCCCTGGCACATCCTGCCAAGAGCAACAGTTTTACATATTAAAGCAAAATTAAATTAAAAGACTGATTTTTTAGTTTCTCCCTCCCTCCTCTGGGCTGTTAACTCTTCACTGCCCAGGCCAGAGCGCCCTGTGCCCCGTCAGCACCAGGCTGGGTTTGAGCTTCCTGCAAGGAGAGAGTCGCTGCCGTGGCACCAGTCCTGCGGGGCGGCCGGTAGGGAGAGCTCCTGGCTATGCCAGCTCTGGCCTCTCCCAGCAGGGGGCACTGTGGGGAGCAGGGCAGGTGCAGCGGCTGTGGGGGGAAGTCGCAGCTACCCCGTCCCAGCCCTGCCTGGGGGGAGCTGTCAAGGTGGCTCAGCTTGTGGCTTTGCATCGGGTGAGGTTCTGTGTTGTCAGGCCCACGCGGCTGTTGCTGCGGCTGTGCCCAGGCACGGGGGGGGGGATGGGGCGTGTCCCGCGGTGCGGCAGGAGATGCTGCCCTGTTCACGTTGCCCCACTTTTGCAAGGCTCTTGGGGTTTTTTCCTGCTGAATTTTCCCTTTGTGGAGCTGGGCTGTATAAACAAGCAGGAGGTTCCAACGTCAATGAAACAGGAGCCGCAGCTCAGCCGGGACAAAAGCATCTTTCAGAGCAGCCCCCCCGCCCCCGCCCCGGCTGACAGGAGCTGGGGGCGTGCGAAAGGGATTGGAGTGTGCTGGGGGGTTCTCAGGTGACGCCCTTCACTTCCCTTCCTCCCTGCACGTCCCCCCCCCCGGCTTGACCACAGCTCCAAGCTTCTGTCACAGACTGGCGGGGGAAATGAGAGTGGGGGGTGTATGCAGCCACACCGGCGGGATCTGGGTTACTGCCCAGCAGCTCACTGCAAACTGCCTCTGTGGGGGCATCTGCTCCCCGGCCAGACTGACCAAAGGCACAAGGGTGTCCCCCATGCCCCAGGCGGGAGCCTCATGCCCACTGCTCACCCACGGGCTGCTTCAACGACCCTGACTCATGGTGAACTGTGGGCGAGGGGGGCTAGGTCCCCCTGGGGCCCTGTCCCCATGCAGGGGCCGTGGGCCTCGATACCCCGAAGGCCTCTACCCTGATGTGTCCAGGACTCATATGACACAGCTGCACCTCTCTGCTCTCTACAGCCCCGAAGATCCCCCAGCAATAGCTCCACACTGCCCAGTGCACCGTGCCCTTCCCACAAACTCGAGCCCAGCGGCTTCAGGACCAGCATATGCCAGTCAGTGCCAGGCAGGCCAGGCACCGCTCGTATGCAGTGCCAGGCATTTCCATAGCACTCTTCAGCCATGCATGGCGACGCCCCTGGCCCAGGTGGGTGAGTCTCAATCACCGTGGTGCAGCTGGGGAAACCGAGGCACGGTCCCAGAGCAAGAGCAGCCAATGTTTACGAAAGAGACCTGATGGTGCTGCTGTCTTTGGGCCCAGCGTGCAAGTCCTCCCTGAACAGCCCGGGGTTAATGACACCCCCAGCTCTGACATCGCGCTTGCCAGACGCAGATCTCACCGCGCGAGGCAGGGAAGGGTGGGGGAGGCAGAGGAAAGTGCTTGTCTGGTTTTGCCAACCTCAGACATTCCCAGGCTCTGAGTCAGGCCTCACCAAATCATGAGATTGGTTTAAAAACCAGGAGACTTTTTAAAAGATAATCAGTACCAAGGCTGTGCCTGTGCCTTCTGCTTTTGGAGCCGTCAGGGTGTCCCTGGGCCATGTTTTTTCAGCATCCTCAGGGTGCCCTAGAGCCAAGTTTTCACGCTTTATCCCTCCACCACTCTGGCTAGCAACTGACCTTTCAAAAATAACCCAAAGCTGCGATTCTGCCCAGATCCCCTGACTCCAGGAGCTGGGACTTCGAGTTAAACCCCAGACACCAGGAGACGGGCAATGAAATCTCGAGAGTCAGCCAGGCCGCTTTCCCTGCTGCATCACACCAGGGCAGAACGCTCGGCAGATTGTTTGGAAAACCAAGAACATGCCCAGAGCCAAGCACTCGGTTAAAGCAAAGCTGTTAGTTCCCTCCCCATCAGGGCCTCACATCACAGCAGAGCCTGTCCCATGTGAGCCCTGGGGCTCCAGCCACACGAGTCATTCCCTTCTCCCGTCTGCCAGGGGAGAAATAAACCTCCTGCCCCAGCCTCTGCTGGAATCGTGGGATGCAGGCTGGGAGGATTCCCCCATGGCAGGAGGTGTCGCTCGCCTAGCCAGGCTGCAGCCTGTTCCAGCTTTTGCCTTTGTTGGGGTGTCTCTGGTGCTGCCTCCCCCCGGGATGTGTGGCCTCTGCATTGTCAGGCTTTGTGGAGAATCCCCAGGCCAGAGCCCCAGTGGGGGGCATTGGCTGTGGTCAGGCCCAGGTCCGCTTTCCTTTACGGAGGGAGGAGGGTTTGGCTGGCTCTCCCCACTGGGCAGGAGCCAGAGCTGGACCGAGACCTGCCCCGCTGGCAGGCTGGGCAGGCCGTTCCTGAAGGCTGTGCTGCGGCTGGGGTGTTCGGGGGTGCTGGGGAGCAGGGCTGGGTGGAGGGATCTCTCTCCAGAGCCCAGCCCCACTCGCGCGCAGGCTCCGGTTTCCATGGTTGCCAGAGACCCTGCGATCAGTAGCACAGATCAGAGGGATTAGCCCCTGGGGTCAGGCCCTATTGTTTGCTGCCAAAGAGGGGCATGGAAAATGCGTCCTGTCTCCCCCTTCCACAAGTGCTGCTGGCCCAGGGGATAATCTGGCCAAAGCGGACCCCCGTTGCCTCAGGCACTCCCCCCGGGAACAAGCACTGGGACAGGCAGGGGACACGTCCCGTGGCAAACTTCCCAGGGGCAGCGCAGATTTTTAGGCCCTGCTGGACCAGAGATCGCAGCAGGGTTGGGGGCTGGGTTTAGGCTTCAGGGGGGACATGTCGCCCCGGGGACCCAGGTAATGGGGCTGGGATGTCTCTCCCAGGGCTGGGGGGACAGGCAGCAGGTCTGAGCGTCTTGTGCCATTCTCACCATCCAGCACCTGGAATGCAGCATGGCGTGTATTGCCAGCCCCAAATGTTCAAAAATCATGCATCGGGTTCACCAAAAACCATGAGATTCTGCACAAAGAATAGCTGTGGGGTTCTTTTAATTTGCCTTTGGCCTTTTGAGCCTTTAGGGTGCACTGGGGTCACATCTTGAAGTTTTCTCCACAGCCACTTGCTTTTTCTTTAAGAATGAAGGCTGAAATCATCCCAGATCCACCTGACTCCAGGAGCTGGGGCTTTAAGGAAAACAACCACGAGCCTGAGACTCATGACAAACTCATGTGAGTTAGCAACACTGCATGGATCACGCATCATTTGGGCCTCATGAGCCACCCAAAGCCATGGTGGAGGGGTGGCTGGGCCAAATTGGAGCGAGTGGCGTTGCGAGCTGGCGCATGGGGTTCATAGTGCCGCTCAAACTTGGCCCAGCCACGCTTCCGTCATGATGGCAGCCAGGCCAGGCCAAATCTACGGTCCAAGGAGCAGCTGCCCAGCAGCCTTGGAGTGCTCTAGTCCCTCCCAGCCCCCAGGGAGATCCTGATCAGCGGCTGCTTTTCACCTGCCCCCAATACAGAGCCATCTCTCTTCACGGCTCACTAAGCTACATATGTCTCCTGTGCCCCCGTCCCCGCGGACAGGGGGCCCAACAGCCCCTCCCCACTTGGGGAACACTCAATGCAGAAGGGCATCCTGGGGCGGCGGAGCCATTCTATGAGCTCGCACATGGCAGGGGGAGAAGGTGCCAGTTTAGGGGGAGGGACAATAACCGGCTCCTGGTTTCAGAGCAGGTAGGGACACCTGCCTGGAAAGGTGTCTCTGGTGACGCCCATTTCAAATAGCTGGGTACACTCTGGGGGCGGGGGGAGGTGGAGACTGACCTGGGCAGCCTTGGCAGAGCATCGTGGGCTGGGGTAGCAGGGGGCTGGGGCTGAGGGGCACTGTATACGCATGTAGCTGGGATTGTGGACCAAAGGCGGTCGTAGCAGGCCAGGCTGCAGCTGGTGCGTGCGATGGATTGGCGGAGCATTGCGGCTGCTCTCATGGGCACAGGGCCTGCCCACACGGTGCCAGCCACTCACCAGTGTCGTTTCTAGTTCTTTTCCTTTTATGAGCCAGAAGAACATGAATCCCGAACCCAGCGCACCCACAGACCTGCGTTCCTGAGCCATGTGGGAAGGTCAGGCTCTGAAATAGCCTCGGGGCGGGGTGTGGGGAGGGGGGGCGCCAGGCCTGGGTTGTCCGGGGCTTCTCTGAGGGCAGCATCGGGCCTGCCAGCCATGAGCCTGCGGGTGTCTCTTCTCCTGGAGCTTGTACTGAGCAGGGCAGGGCTGAGTCAGTGCTTGGTTGGGAGACTGCTGCAGAATGGGGTGTTGCTGGGCTGGAAGGGGCTGCTCGTCTGGTGCAGCACACGGCAAGCAGTCTCAGGGCGCCTTGCAGAGGAGCTGGAGTGTTAGCCTTGTGGCTCTGGTCTAATTCCAGCTCCGGTCACTCCATTCTGCCCTTCTGAAACCATTTCATTCGCCTTCTCTTCCTGTCCTAAACTGATCGCTGGTGTTGCTGTGCACCGTCATGCAGCAGTTACGTTCCACCCCAGAGGTGGCTGCATTCCTGCAGTGGGTGGCATGGCGTGGGCCTGTTGCATTGCTGAGGGTCTTCAGTCGCAGTCAGTCAGCCTTGGGCTCCTCTGGTTCTCTTCCCATGTAATAGACTCAGAGACTGGGGTGTAAATGTGCCGCACCTCCCTGCCCTGGAGCCAGCTGCTGGAGCCCTGCCATGTCCTCCATCTGGTGGGAAAACCCCGAATACTAGGCTCAGGTAACTCCCTGGGGCAGCCGATTCCACAGCCAGCGAGCTGCCAGCCTGCACGGCCCAGAGGCCAGAGTGGGGACGGACTTGTCCCAGCTGGTCGATGGCAGAACTGAGAACAGGAGCCGGGTCTCCATCCACTAGGCCATGCTGCCTCTCCTCTGCTGGTCCTGAGCCTGCGTCTTTCCTTTTGATTTCACCCCACTGCTCCTGCCTGCACCCTGCAACCCCCCTGACAATGCTCTCCAGGAGCAGCCCCCTCCTTTTGCATCCCCCCACCACCGCCTCTCAGGGCTCCCTGCAGCTTGCTCTCCCTGTTCTGCCAAGGGGTGCCCAGGCCTGGCCCCGGGTTCCCAGGTGGGGTCTCCCCACAGACAGGGCCGGCCCAGCCCTCCCATGGTGCAGGGACCCAAGTGCCCAGAGGCAAGGCAGCTCTGGCTCCCCAGAGCTGTGTACAGGACTTTCCCCTCGCTGTCCTGGGACACACCTTGGCACGCCCAGCCCCAGTGTGCCCAGGCCCTTCCAACAGCTGGGTCCCCTTGCTGCCCGCAGCCCTTTCGCTGCCCCTGACACCGGGCAGAGATGGCCCCTTGGGTGACTCCGTAACTGGTGTCTGTGCCTGGCCAACATGGAGCATCAGCCACGGGTGGGGCGGGAGGTGAGGGGCAGGCCTGGTTTGGACGACTGCTCAGGGGAAATGAGAGGGAATCTCCTCCGAGCTACACGCCATCCAACCATTGCCAGCGCCTGCCCTGGCTCTCGGCCCTCCCCCACTTCCCACCCCACCCCCATCCCGGCTCCCCCTTCCCCTGCTCCCTGCCCACCCCCAGCCCCTTTGATGGGGGAAGAAGCCCCTCATGGTCTCCCTTTCAGTGGAGAGGCTGGCTATTGTTCCCCAGTTGTAAAGGAAGGGCAAGCACCACAAAGAGGGGCCGGGTGGGGTCTACGCAGGCTGGCTAGGCCTCCCCGCTGCTCTCTATGGAGACGCCCCCCACCCTGAGTGGGAAAGGCTCATTGCTCCTTCCCCCCAGATTTGCATGACTGAGAAAGGCAGCAGCCCCGCTCCACCCCCCCGCCCATCTCTAGGGCTCTCCCTTGCTTCAGGGACCTGGTTGCCATGGGCCCAGGCCCTGCATGTGTGTGGAGAGCTCTCCAGGAATCCACTCCATGGGCTGGCTCCCCCACACACACATCAGGGCTTGGCAGTGGAGCACTCCCCTGTGATAATGAGCAGCTGTGAGGGTCTGTGGGTGGGGCAGGTCTATGGGGAGGAAAGGGCAGGCCTGGGTGTGCATCTGTGATGAAATGGGACTGTTCCTAATGTTTCCTCTGAATACTGTAGGGGTGCCTCAGTTTCCCCTATGCATTTCTTAAGTCTCTAGGTGGTGGGATAAGGGGGTGTAATTGTTGCAGAGCAAAGGGCCAGGGTACATAAATGGCCAACACTCTGTCTCCTGCCAACTGATGGCCTGGGCCCTTCCCCCCTGCAAGGTGAAAGCTAAAGGTGTTGGGGAACAAAGGAATCCGGTGACCTCCTGGCCCGGGAAAGGGACAAAGCCCAGAGGAGGAGGGGGGTGGAGAGTGAGTCAGTTGGGGGCTGGCTGGGGACATGGAGTGAAGGGCAGACGTGGTTGTCTGGCTCACCGCCCCCCAAAATGGACCCAGGTGAGGTCCCGTTCTCTGCACCTACAAGCTTTAGACCATGTTCCTGTCGTCTAATAAACCCCTGTTTTACCGGCTGGCTAACAGTCATGTCTGACTGCGCAGTTGGGGAGCAGGACCCTTTGGCTTCCCCAGGAGCCCCCCAAAGCGGACTCGCTGTGGGAAGCGCACGGAGGGGCAGAGGATGCTGAATGCTCCAAGGTCAGACCCAGGAAGGCGGAAGCCATGTGAGCTTCTTGCCCTGCAGACAGGCTGCTCCCAGAGAGGAGACTTCCCCAGAGTCCTGCCTGGCTTCGTAGGGAGCAGTTCCCGAGCATCGCCCGGGGATTCTGTGACAACTGGTGGCAGTGGTGGGATGTACTGCAACCCATGGATGGCGCTTCCTGCAGTAAGTGACTGAGGAGCAGTAAAACGAAGGGGGAGTAACAAGGACTAGGCGTGCTGAAGGCTCAGAGAGGAGCGGTTTCGGGGGGGCGGTTAACCCCTGGGAGTGTGTGACCAGCAAGAAGGACTTTTGCAGTAACTGGGTCTCCTGGGGATTGCAGCGAGTGGTCCCAGGGGCGGAGGAGTCTGCAGCTCGACCCTGGCAAAGAGGTGGTGACCTCGAGAAGGGCTGGCAACTACGGGTTCTCCCTGGAAACCGTGGGGAGCTGAGAGCACACAGGCCTGAGTCCACAACAACTTGGGAAGAGCGGAGTGATGGCCTATCACCATCTCCTGAAGAAGGACATTGTAACCCTGTGCAGAAAGAGAGGGTTGAGCATTGGAAAGTTCACCAAGGCACAGTTAATCGTGCAGCTGGAGGAGGATGACCGCTCTAAGGAGCAGATTCCTGACCCAAATGGGGCTACAGCAGGATTTGGGAGCAGCTGGAGTGGGAGCCAGGCACCCCCGAGACTCCTGTCCCCGACCAGATGGGGGTCTTCACGATCAGGTTCCCCATCAGAGAATCGGAGACGGACGGGATTGGAGCTGAGTCCGAGAGAGCACGAGGACTGTGAGAGACGGTGAGAGCCCAAGAAAGCTGCAGAAGCAGCAGCAGCGTGAACTGGCAGTGGGGGAGCGGAGAGGCCTAGGGGACCCCCCAGGGGTGAGTGGGGATAGACCCTGGGGTGCCAGTTCGGCAGGGAAGCTTGAGACTAAATTGCTGCCCCTGGTTAAGGAGGGGGGGATGTTGATGCCACCTCACTGCCTTTGAGCAGGCTGGCGATTTGAACCAGGGGGACTCCGGTGTCTAGCTCCCTTGCTGGGTCCCAAGGCCATAGATGCAATCAGCCAGATGGGTGGGGAGGTGGACAAGCTCCCACTCCTGACCCCAACCTATATGTCTGCGTGGAGTTTCCTAGGGCCAGGCCCCTCAGACCCCCAGTGGGAGCGGAAGGTGATGGTCAATGGGGAGACGTTCCTGCGGTGGCAAGATCCTGGAACAGAGAGAACTGTTGTCAGGCCTCGGGTGGTGAAGCCTCAGCAGATGCTGAGGGGCTGTGTGACCTGGGTGAGGGTCCTAGGGACAAAGCCCCTTGCCCTGCCTATGGCCCAGATCCCTGTGCAGACCCAGTAGGGGTCAGGCTGGCTGGTTGTTGGGGTTCTCCAGGATATCAGCTGTGAGACCCTGTTGGGGGGTGACTGTGTCTCTTTGGGACAGGATCCAGGCCTTGCTCCTGTAACGGCAAAGGAATTTGAATCCAGGGAAACAATTGACGGAGAGAGAAATGGTCAGTGAAAATGCAGATGACCTGGCTGGCAGCGGGGTGGAGCTGCTAGGCTCAGGCTACCTGCCTGCCTGTAACCAGACCCCTGGGGCTGAGTGGGACAGAGGGATGTTCCCTGCCCCCCTGCACACCGGAGAGGGGGCTCACGCTGGCTCTGATGCTGTAAGGAGAGCAGAGAGCTCGCTGCCTGCCCCCACTGGGACAGCAAGGACGGCGCTGAGCACGGGGGGAGATAAGACCCCAGCTGAGTTTGGGGCCCCACAGGCAGGGCAGGACGGCTGCCAACCAGGTTTGCCTGGTCCAGAGGCGCTGCTGGGAAGTGATTCCACGGCAGGGAAGGGGGCTCTGGACATAGTGGGGCCCCTTAGCAAGGCGATCCGGTTGGGGAAGAAATGCATCCTGGTGGTGATGGATTTCGCCAACCGCTACCCAGGGGTGGGGGATCTGCCCTCCGCCGAGGCGGACATGCTGCTGACCATCTTCAGCAAAGAAGGGGTCCCCAGCGAAGTGCTTCCAGACCAGGGGTCAAATTTCAAACTTCAGAGGCGGGATAGCTCAGTGGTTTGAGCATTGGCCTGCTAACCCCAGGGTTGTGAGTTCAATCCTTGAGGGGGCCATTTAGGGATCTGGAGCAAAAATTGGGGATTGGTCCTGCTTTGGGCAGGGGATTGGACTAGATGACCTCCTGAGGTCCCTTCCAACTCTGATATTCTACGATTCATGACAGCCCGGCTCTGAGGCTTGTGGGAGAAATGTGGGGTCTGGCCCTGAACCTCTGCATATCACCCTCAGTCCAACGGGCTGGTGAAGAGGATCAGAGATTTGCCTGTTCTCCAGACCAAGAAACAGATCCAGGCCTTTAGCGGGATGGTGGGGTACTACTGGGGGTTTGTACCCCACTTTACCTCCCTAGCTGCCCCATCACTGAGCTATGTAAGAAGGAGAAGCCAGACAAGGTGGTCTGGACCGAGCAGTGTCAGAGGGCTCTCTGTGCGCTGAAAGAGGCTCTAATCCAGGGCCTGGTAAATCTGGTAAACCCGGACAGTGCCAAGCCCTTTTCAGTGTTCACCAACCCTCAGACGCAGGGCTGGGCACGCTGCTGATGCAGGTCGATGCTAAGGGAGAGAGACACCCCACTGGGTGCCCAAGCAAGAAGCTGCTGCCCCGGGAGCAAAACGACGTAGCCATAAAGAAGAAATGCCTGGCCATGGGGCAGGCCCTTAAAGAGCTGCAGCCGCATCTATTGGGGCCGTGCTTTCCGGTGTATCCTGACCCCTCTGCCCCGACGTGGCTGCATCCAATGAAAGGGGCTGATGCCGAGCGGCGGGTGACAGAGACACATGGTCAGAGGGTGGCCAAGGTCAAGATGGGGGCTCTTAACCAAGAGAGCCCGAATCATAGCCCTCCAGACTGGACTGCTGGGAGAAGACCCGATCCCAGTTTGAATCCCTGGGCTTTTGGGGTGGAAAAAGGGCATGGGCCGCAAAAACCTTCCCACATGCCGCCAGCAAGTGCCATCAAGCACACCCGACCCAAGGAAGGGCATAAAACTGGAAGGGCCTGGTGTAACTCCCACCAAGGAATGGAGAGATGCTGGGGCATCCATGGGAACGTTGGTGGCTTCGAACTCCAGATTACCAGCTAAAGTGACCTTGCTCAGTTCGGTCTCGAAGGGGGGAC
Organism: Lepidochelys olivacea; assembly: GCF_965140295.1. Lineage (NCBI taxonomy): Eukaryota > Metazoa > Chordata > Testudines > Cheloniidae > Lepidochelys > Lepidochelys olivacea. The sequence goes on from NC_140427.1 coordinate 22,395,089, forward strand.
AGATGTGATGAAGTGGGACTGTTCCTAATGTTTCCTCTGAATACCGTAGGGGTGCCTGTTTCCCCTATGCATTTCTTAAGTCTCTAGGTGGTGGGATAAGGGGGTGTAATTGTTGCAGAGCAAAGGGCCAGGGTACATAAATGGCCGACACTCTGTCTCCTGCCAGCTGATGGCCTTGGCCCTTTCCCCCTGCAAGGTGATAGTTAAAGGTGTTGGAGAACAAAGGAATCCGGTGACCTCCTGGCCCGGGAAAGGGACAAAGCCCAGAGGAGGAGGGGGTGGAAAGAGTTTCAATTTGGGGCTGGCTGGGGACATGGAGTGAAGAGCAGACGTGGTTGTCTGGCTCACTGCCCCCCAAAATGGACCCAGCTGAGGGGTCCTGTTCTCTGCATCTACAAGCTCTGTGTTAGACCATGTTCCTGTCATCTAATAAACCTCTGTTTTACTGGCTGGCTGAGAGTCACGTCTGACTGCGGAGTTGCGGGGCAGGACCCTCTGGCTTCCCCAGGACCCCGCCTGAGCGGACTCGCTGTGGGAAGTGCACGGAGGGGCAGAGGATGCTGAATGCTCCGAGGTCAGTCCCAGGAAGGGGGAAGCCGTGTGAGCTGTGTGTCCTGCAGACAGGCTGCTCCCAGAGAGGAGACTTCCCCAGAGTCCTGCCTGGCTTCGTGGGGAGCAGTTCCCGAGCATCGCCCGGGGACGCCGTGACAGCATCTGAGTCTGTTTGCACGCTTGTGAGCACCCACATGTAGGGGTGTGCATGCCTGGGCAGGGGGGCAGGTGTGAGCAGGTGCAGGAGGGGCAGCAGGTGTCTTAGTACAGGGCTGGGGCACCCCTTCAGCTCTGCCTGGTCTGGGCACCGCAGGCCCCAAGCCCTGTGGCGAGCTGGGCATGCCCGTGAGTTGGTGTGCACGTGGGAGGGAGTGGTGCCTGCGGTGTGGGAGTCTCCATGCGTGCTCACGGGCATACACCTGACAGCTTGCGCGTAGACAGTGAGTGTGAGGATGGGGGCGGCTGTCTGGGCGGCTGGTTGTGCCTGGGATGTGCGGTTTTGCGTAGCCTGGAGTGTGGGGGGGGGGGAGGGGGGGAATATACACGTGCATTATTGTGTACATGCACGAGTGAGTTTTCCTGTGTGTGTGTAAGGGCAGAAGTGAGTGTGTGGAAATTGGTGTGTACATGTCTGCTTGTGCTCAAATATGTGCATATGGGTTTATGTGCACTAGCATCTGGGCGTACATTACACTGCACACTAAGTCCGGGCTCTGGCTTATGTGCCACTTCCGTCCACACTCAAGTCCGTCTGACTCAGGTCCTAGAACCCCGTTGAGGGGGAGGGCGTGAGTCAGAGCCTGTGTCCCTCTGCGACCAGGGTTCAAGCCCTGTCATTTTGCAGTGTGGACGCAGGTCAAGTTGCAGACCCAAGCCAGGAGGTCTGGGCAGTGCAGTTTGAACATGTTAGCATTGCTGGGAGACCCAGGTCCAGCAACTGTAAATCCAGATCTGTAAAGCAGTGTGGATACTCCAGAGCAGGATTGGAAACACTGAGTCCCCAGTCCCCTAGACTAGGTTTACAATGCAGTGTGGACACACCCTTTAGTGTTCATGCCAGCGTTTGGACATGAAGTGGTATGGTTGCACGAGTGGGGCTGTGCATGTGTGAGTTTGTGCGTGTTTATAGGCAAATGAGTGTGGGAGTGTGTACATAAACACGGATAAATACATGTATGTGTCAGCATCGGGCTGTGATGTGCATACAGTCCTGTAGGTCTGGGCATTTGAGAGTGGGTGAGCGAGTGCATTTGGGACCTGAGAGGGCAAGTGACAGCATTGTGTGAGTTTGTGTACATACATTTATAGCTGTACATGCCTGTGTGAGTTCTTGCTTGTATGAACATGCTGAAATATGTATGCACAGGTATGCATGTGAGCTCATGTGCAAGATTCGGTGAGCCCCATATAGGAATATGCATGATTGCGTTTGCATATTGTGATACATCATGGCCAGAAGGCAGCAGGAGGGTGATTTTTTTTTTAAAGTCCTCATTATTTTCCCCCTCTTTTTCACGCTCATCATCAAGTTCATCTTTTTTCCTCTTCTTCAATTATACACTTGATGGATTTGGCCCCATTAGCTGCGTTATCAGTGGTAATCATAGACTATCAGGGTTGGAAGGGACCTCAGGAGGTCATCTAGTCCAACCCCCTGCTCAAAGCAGGACCAATCCCCAATTTTTGCCCCAGATCCCTAAATGGCCCCCTCAAGGATTGAACTCACAACCCTGGGTTTAGCAGGCCAATGCTCAAACCACAGAGCTATCCCTCCCCTCTCCGAAGCCCGTCCACTGCTAAAGGATCCCCCCAGCCTAAGAAGGGGATCCACAGGACCTGGATACCAAATAAATCCAGGGGACAACTAATGAAATAACGGGGACAGAAGTGCGGTCAAAGGGTCAAACGAAGGGAACCGGACAGGGACACCGAGCAGAGGACCCCGGACAGCGCCCACTGCTCCTCAAAGGCGTCAAGGGAGTCAGTGGAGAGGAACTCTGCCCGCCGCAGGAGGGTGATTGAGGAGAGATATGTAAGCCCCAGGATGAGGAGAGCCTTATTCCCTGTAGAGGGAAGAGAGGTTGCTATAGATTAATTAGAGCACCTGAAGCCAGTCACCTGATAAAAACCCTCTGCTTCAATCAGACAGCTGGAGGAGTTGAAGCAGAGGGGTTTGGTGTTGGAGTAAAGAGCAGTTTGGAGGGAACCAGAGGAGAGTTTGGAGAAGTGCTGTGGTGGGCCAGAAGACAAAGACCCTAGGTAAAGGGAAACCTGGCTTGTGCAGAGGGGAGGGACTCCACAGACACAAGGGGTTGGGAGGAACCTGGCCCAAGCAGAGAGAGGGCAGGAAGCCGCACAAGCTGAAGGGCCGGAGAGGGAAGTAGCCCAGGGGAAGGAATCGCTAGTTCAAGTGGTTTGCCGCTATCCCTAGGGCCCCTGGGCTGGGACCCGGAGCAGAGGGTGGGCCCGGGTCCCTCCTTCTCCACTCCCCTCCTCTAGGACACTAGTGAGGCAGTTAATACCCCAGATCAGGGGCGAGAAATGGTGCCCTGAAACCCTCCACACACACACACACACAAGAAGAGAAAGTGTGAGACCCATCATAGTAGTGCCGGCAATTTGCCACAATAATGCACAAATGAGTGGCGTGGGTGGTTGTATAAGCATATAAGCAGGGGTGCTTTTGCCTGTGTGCATTAGTGAGTATGGGTGTGCATGCATGACTATACGCAGTTGTGTGCAATATGTCTGAGAGCCTGCGTGTGACTGTGTGCACGTGGGTGTGTGCGTGTGTTATGCATGTGAGGCAGTGGGTCACGTCCATCAACATTCGTGTGGGTGGGTGCCTATCTATGGATCCATGTGCCTCTGCATGCATACTTACAGGCCTGGCTTGTGTGCATGTGCACAAAGGTGTGTGTGTAAGTGTGTGTAACATGACAAGGCTGTATTTGCACGTGAGTGGGCGAGCGAATGTTTGGGCAGGTGTATACATTTGGAGGAATGTGGGCTTGTGCACACGTATGGGGTCATGCACGTGGGTGCAAGATTGTGCACGCATCTATCTTTGCTTGTGCTCCAATGTCCTCGCACAGGAGCTGCTGCACATGCGTGAAAGGATGTTTGTGTCTGTGCGGACAAGGGGTGCGGAGACAGGGGTATGTACGTTACTGCAGGCGTGCGACCGGGCACGTGCAGAAGTGTGTGCTTGAATGAGCAAGTAGGTGCACCCACGTGGGTGCACGTTTGTGTGCACGTGAGTGCATTCATCGTCCTTCCGCGGTGCGTGTGTGAAAACGAGATGCGTGTGTTTGGGTGTGGGAGAGTACACTGCATACCTTAGCACGTACCAAATACGTTTGCATTGTGCTATGCATGTAGGTGTGTGTTGCAGGTGTTCACACGTTTGTGTGTGTGTAGCTACGCTTACCTGCATGCCTCCAGCTTTCACCCTGACCACACCACACGATCCATCGTCTACAGCCAAGCTCTGCGATACAACCGCATTTGCTCCAACCCCTCAGACAGAGACAAACACCTACAAGATCTCTGTCAAGCATTCTTACAACTATAATACCCACCTGCGGAAGTGAAGAAACAGATTGATAGAGCCAGAAGAGTTCCCAGAAGTCACCTACTACAGGACAGATCTAACAAAGAAAATAACAGAACGCCACCAGCCGTCACCTTCAGCCCCCAACGAAAACCCCTCCAACGCATTATTAAGGATCTACAACCTATCCTGAAGGATGACCCATCACTCTCACAGATCTTGGGAGACAGGCCAGTCCTTGCTTATAGACAGCCCCCCAACCTGAAGCAAATACTCACCAGCAACCACACACCACACAACAGAACCACTAACCCAGGAACCTATCCTTGCAACAAAGCCCGTTGCCAACTGTGTCCACATATCTATTCAGGGGACACCATCATAGGGCCTAATAACATCAGCCACACTATCAGAGGCTCGTTCACCTGCACATCCACCAATGTGATCTATGCCATCATGTGCCAGCAATGCCCCTCTGCCATGTACATTGGTCAAACTGGACAGTCTCTACGTAAAAGAATAAATGGACACAAATCAGATGTCAAGAATTATAACATTCAAAAACCAGTCGGAGAACACTTCAATCTCTTTGGTCACTCGATTACAGACCTATGAAGTGAGCTGTAGCTTACGAAAGCTCATGCTCAAATCAATTGGTTAGTCTCTAAGGCGCCACAAGTCCTCCTGTTCTTTTTGCGAATACAGACTAACACGGCTGCTACTCTGAGAGCTAAAAGTGGCAATTCTTCAACAAAAAAACTTCAAAAACAGACTCCAACGAGAAACTGCTGAATTGGAATTAATTTGCAAACTGGATACAATTAACTTAGGCTTGAACAAAGACTGGGAGTGGATGGGTCATTACACAAAGTAAAACTATTTCCTCATGTTTATTCCCCCCTCCCCCCCACTGTTCCTCACATGTTCTTGTCAACTGCTGGAAATGGCCCACCTTGATTATCACTACAAAAGGTCCTGCCCCCCCTCCCCCCACCTCCCACTCTCCTGCTGGTAATAGCTCACCTTACCTGACCACTCTCGTTACAGTTCCATTGTTTCATGTTCTCTGTGTATATAAATCTCCCCACTGTATTTTCCACTGAATGCATCCGATGAAGTGAGCTGTAGCTCAAGAAAGCTCATGCTCAAATAAATTGGTTAGTCTCTAAGGTGCCACAAGTCCTCTCTTTTCTCTTTCCAGAGAAGACAGACACACAGTGGAAGGGGAGCTGAGGCCCAGAGAGGAGAAGGGACTTGCCCAAGCTCACACAGCAGGTCAGTGGCAAAGCCAGGAGCACAGCGCAGGTCTTGTCCCTGTCCAATGATCTGTCCGTCCATTAGGTCACATTGCCTTGCCGCAGTCACAGGATCGGGGCCTAAGATAATATCAGGCTCCCCCGTGGGCATCTAACAACACTGCCACTGCATTTCATGTAAGGAAATGTGTCTGATGCTCCCTAGAAGGGATGATGATTTATTGCAGTGAGCACAGGGCACGACTGTAGGATTTCCTCTCTGATCTGGCATGCAATTAGCTCAGTGTGAATTAGTTTAATGAACAATCAAGCATGAGATGTTGCTTACAATTTAATTGAAGCTTATACTGTAGTTTGCCCCAAACTGAGCTTGAATCGCCTGTGAATTCCTGTACCCACCAGAGCACTCTGTGTGTAAACAACGTGTTCCTGCAGGTTCCCTCATGTAAGCAGGGGAACAGTCCGGGGTACCGCTCCGGGGGGCTCTCTCTGTACTGGGCACTTCTCTGACCCGCTGACCATTACATACAAGTTAATGCAAATGCAAGTTATTTAATCAACAATTAATTTTAAAAAGAACAAGGAAAAATGGGAAAGGTGAAAGGAAACACATCACCCCGCTCTGTGGCAGGGAACATCACAAACAGCGTCTCTGGAACGTCAGGGCAGTTCACTGTCTGCTCCTTGCAAGTCCCAGGCCTCCTGCTCCGGCCCTGGCTGTGCTGCAGGGATGCTGCGGGTCGGACACTCGCTCTGGTGGTGGCCTCACGCTCTCAGGCTCTAGGTGGCAGGGCCCTTCTTCCCAGTGTCGCCCCCGCCCTGTCGGGGTTACGATCCCCCTCCGAGTATGGCCTGCAGAGCCTCTTAGCCAGGGGTGTCTCCCTGGGCTGGGCCCACTGCCCAAGGTCCCCCTCGCTCTCCCCAGCTGCTCACCGCACCCGGCTCCAGACTGCCCCAGCCCCAGTTCCACTCAGCCTCAGCACGGCTGCTGCTGCTCTGCCTCCAGCTCCCTGGGCTGCTTTTCTGGCCCCTCTGGCTCTGGTCGCTGCAGCTCTGCTCCCAGGACAGGTCTGCTCTCCCTGGGCTGTGCCTCTGGCTTTGGGGCTGCAGCTCTGCTCCCAGGACAGGGTCTGCTCTCTCTGGGCTGTGCCTCTGGCTCTGGGGCTGCAGCTCTGCTCCCAGGACAGGGTCTGCTCTCCCTGGGCTGTGCCTCTGGCTCTGGGGCTGCAGCTCTGCTCCCAGGACAGGTCTGCTCTCCCTGGGCTGTGCCTCTGGCTTTGGGGCTGCAGCTCTGCTCCCAGGGCAAGTCTGCTCTCCCTGGGCTGTGCCTCTGGCTTTGGGGCTGCAGCTCTGCTCCCAGGACAGGGTCTGCTCTCCCTGGGCTGTGCCTCTGGCTTTGGGCCTGCAGCTCTGCTCCCAGGACAGGTCTGCTCTCCCTGGGCTGTGCCTCTGGCTCTGGGGCTGCAGCTCTGCTCCCAGGACAGGTCTGCTCTCCCTGGGCTGTGCCTCTGGCTCTGGGGCTGCAGCTCTGCTCCCAGGACAGGGTCTGCTCTCTCTGGGCTGTGCCTCTGGCTTTGGGGCTGCAGCTCTGCTCCCAGGACAGGGTCTGCTCTCCCTGGGCTGTGCCTCTGGCTTTGGGGCTGCAGCTCTGCTCCCAGGACAGGGTCTGCTCTCCCTGGGCTGTGCCTCTGGCTTTGGGGCTGCAGCTCTGCTCCCAGGACAGGGTCTGCTCTCTCTGGGCTGCTTTTCTGGCCCCTCTGGATCTGACCCAGCTCTGCTCCTCAGCTCAGCTCGGGCCCCTGCTTTCTCCTTAGCTCGGCCCCACTCTGTCTGACCCAGGCAAATCCAGCTCACACGGAGGACGGGACCGCCCTGGCCTCCTGACTCCCTGATTAGCCTGCCCGCCCTGTCATTCAGGCTGACCTGGAGCAGTGGCCTCTCCCCATTGTTCCTGGGGGCTGTCAGTCTCAGGGTCCTGGTTTCCCATAGACCCTTCCCCTTTTACTACTGGGAGCTAGCCAACCAAAACACCCCACTGAATGTTAGCAAGGGGGCAACAGCCCCCTCCCACTCAGAACGTCCACACTGCACTGGAAGCCCAGGCTTAGAGGAACTTGAGTCAGCAAACCAGGGCTTGAGCGTCTACACTGATTCCTCACCCCAGGTGGAGAATGTTTGACCACAAGTCCCAGCCCAGGGCTCCAGAGAACAACCACAGCGCACAGACCCAGGTCCATCCCACCAGATCCCAGACTTCCTTGCGCCCTCTGGAAACATGGTCTCTCCAGCCCTTAGTTTGTGGTTCAGTGTGGAAACCTTGACCGTCCACCCCCAACTCACCACCGGGATTGGGAGCAGCCTGCCCACGCATCCGGCTTTTGGTTTGCCCTCTCCTAGCACAGGACCTGTGCTCGTCATACCCTTTGCAAAGCCAGAGTGAGCCGTTCCCCCTGAGTGGGCCCATGACAGCGGCGGCTGCTGACCTGGCACCCTCAGCCAGAAAGTCCAGAGCTGGATGCTCCCTGGCACCAGAAGTCGAGGCCGCTTTGTACTCCCACAAGGTGGACTCGCCTGGTCCAAGGGCAGCGGGAGACTAGTACCTTTGTGAATTTGAGTGTGAAATGCTCCCAGGACATTAGGTTTGCTTGCCATGTGTTGTACTTGTGAATGACGTGACCACTTATGGAATGGGTGGGCATGGGTGGGGGAGAACTGCGGATTTGGGTGTCTGTGCAGACAAACCAGTAGTGGTCGCACACCACTTCAAAGTTGTCCCTTATCGTGTGTTTGTCGGTATGGATGGAACTACACGTCATCTGACGGGAAGCAGTGAGGGTGACACATTGTCTTAATAAAACAAAAATCTTTATTTTAAAATCTTTATTAGAAAAGCACAATATTGATCCGCTGCCCAGCAGGCCAGCTGCTGTTAGCATGCCAAAACACTAGTGCTACCAAACCCTTTAACACACCCATGAGCAAAGTGCAGGAACACCAGCAACCAGGGAAACAACTTCCAAGATGGAACCCCCCTACTGGGCCATGTCTCCTGGCCTCCCCTTCTCCCTTCCCTTCCTTATACATCTGCCACACACTCGGCACTGGGACGGAGGGTGGAGGTGCCCGGGGGGGCGGGGTACTGCACAGCCTGTCCATCCGTTGATAGGCCCGAGGGCCTGGCCCACCCAGCCTTGGCTTTGTCCAAACTGCTCCTGGCCTGCAGCCCATTGTACCCGGGTGACTCAGGCCATGCCGTCTGGTGGCCATTAGTGAAAGGAGCCACTCCGGTAGTTCTCTGCGCTGTGCTCTGTCTACATAACTGCCGTGCCTGTTCCAGCATGTATCTGCCCCTGTCCTCCCGCTGCGCAGCCAGCCTGAGCCTTTCTGGTTGCCTCTCCTCTTGCCGTGAATCTCTCTCTCTTTTGGATTGCACCTCTTGTTGGCCCGGTCCGTAATGTCTGCCGCACTTCCTCATGGACCAATCCACGATGATATGGTGACACAGCTTCTCCTGGAGTGTGGCCAACTGTCCAGGTATGACGGCCTGTAACAGTTGATGGCCACGGAAGAGGACATCTAGGGGGGCTGCTGCTGGGAGGGATGTCCAGGGGGGCGCTGATGGGTGGGGCAGCCAGGACCGGGAGTGCCTGGAGCCAGCTCAGTGGTCTGTTGAGACTGGCGAACTTTGGCAAGAGCTGGCACCAGATCTGGCAGTTTCTCAAGAGTCTGTTATGTCAATACGATACTAATGCCGTGTTATTTATTTAGTATAGGGGACTGCTCCGGAATTACATTGTGCACATCCACGCACCAGTGAAACACGCATTAATAATGCATTCTCACACACATCCACTCACTAATACTGCACAACCATATACATGCTCACACCCTAGTACACCCCCACACCAATACACATGCACACCGATGCACACATACACACTAGCCCATGTGTGTGCTAACGAAGACACGTTGCTATGCACATGGCCAGATCCCCCGGGACATTTTCCCACTTGAGCCCACGCTTAGAGGATTTCAGTAATGACAACATCTCTCCCTCGCTCAGTGTGACAGGGATCAGGGCCTGCTGGTCCCACATGGCCCAGGCTTGTGCCAGGCCCGGCACCTGTCCTCACACGCAGCGGCGGGAACAAAGGGGCAGATGACACTTTTGCTGTCGTTTGACAGCCCTTTGGCCCCGGCTCACAAGCTGGGTGGACCTGTGCAGGGGCCTCTCACCCAACTGAGGGGGGGGCAGCTGACACTCTGCAGCGGCCCCTCACCCAGCCGGGGAAGTGGGAAGGGGGGGAGCTGATGTTCTGTGCAGGGGCCCCTCCCCCAGGCGATGCCCTGTGTGTGTAGCATTGTGGTTTTGTGCCTGTTGCTGTCTGGTCGTGTGTCTGGCTCCCAGCGTCTGGCTTCAGGCCTCTCCTGCCGACCCAGAATGGGCTGGATGAATGCACTATACGGTGGGTAGAAAGCTGGCTAGATTGTCGGGCTCAACGGGTAGTGATCAATGGCTCCGTGTCTAGTTGGCAGCCGGTATCAAGTGGAGTGCCCCAAGGGTCCGTCCTGGGGCCGGTTTTGTTCAATATCTTCATAAATGATCTGGAGGATGGTGTGGATTGCACCCTCAGCAAGTTTGCGGATGACACTAAACTGGGAGGAGTGGTAGATATGCTGGAGGGCAGGGATAGGATACAGAGGGACCTAGACAAATTGGAGGATTGGGCCAAAAGAAATCTGATGAGGTTCAATAAGGACAAGTGCAGAGTCCTGCACTTAGGACGGAAGAATCCCATGCACCGCTACAGACTAGGGACCGAATGGCTCGGCAGCAGTTCTGCAGAAAAGGACCTAGGGCTTACAGTGGATGAGAAGCTGGATATGAGTCAACAGTGTGCCCTTGTTGCCAAGAAGGCCAATGGCATTTTGGGATGTATAAGTAGGGGCATTGCCAGCAGATCGAGGGATGTGATCGTTCCCCTCTATTCAACATTGGTGAGGCCTCATCTGGAGTACTGTGTCCAGTTTTGGGCCCGACACGACAAGAAGGATGTGGAAAAATTGGAAAGAGTCCAGCGGTGGGCAACAAAAATGATTAGGGGACTGGAACACATAAGTTATGAGGAGAGGCTGAGGGAACTGGGATTGTTTAGTCTGCGGAAAAGAATGAGGGGGGATTTGATAGCTGCTTTCAACTACCTGAAAGGGGGTTCCAAAGAGGATGGCTCTAGACTGTTCTCAGTGGTAGCAGATGACAGGACGAGGAGTAATGGTCTCAAGTTGCAGTGGGGGAGATTTAGATTGGATATTAGGAAAAACTTTTTCACTAGGAGGGTGGTGAAACACTGGAATGCGTTACCTAGGGAGGTGGTGGAATCTCCTTCCTTAGAAGTTTTTAAGGTCAGGCTTGACAAAGCCCTGGCTGGGACGATTTAATTGGGGATTGGTCCTGCTTTGAGCAGGGGGTTGGACTAGATGACCTCCTGAGGTCCCTTCCAACCCTGATCTTCTATGATTCTATGATTCTATTCTATGACACTGGCTCTGGATTAGCACCTGTAGCTACACATGCAGACCAAAAGAGTATATCCCCCTTTTTCCCAAGCCTGAGAACTTTCCTACCCTAGCATGCATAGAAAACTTGTATTGGCAGTGTGTGCTGCGGGAGGGGTGTGTGGTTGTGTATGTATTTGTGTGAGTGCCCGTGTGGCCGTGGGTGCGTACGGATATGTCCATGCATGTATGTCAGTGTTGGTACGGGAAATGCTGTGCCAACTACACACAGAAAATGATGGGGTCTAAATTAGCTGTTCCCACTCAAGACAGCGATCCTGGAGTCAGTGTGGTGAATTCTCTGAAAACAGCCACCCACTGTGCAGCGGCTGTCAAAAAAGCCAACAGAACGTTGGGAATCATTCGGAAAGGGATAGATTATAAACTCGAAAATATCAGTATGCCATTATACAAATCCATGGTATGCTCCCATCTTGAATAATGAGTGCAGTTCTGGTCACCCCATCTCAAAACAGATATATTCGAATTGGAAAAAGTACAAAGAAAGGCAACAAAATGTATTAGGAGTGTTGAACAGCTTCCATAGGAGGAGAGATTAAAAAGACTGCTGACTAAAGGGGGATATGACAGAGGTCTGTAAAAGCATTAGTGATGTGGAGAAAGTGAATAAGGAAGTGTTATTTACCCCTTCACATCACACACAAATCAGGGGTCACCCAATGAAATTAAGAGGCAGCAGGTTTAAAACAAATACAAGGAAGTACTTCTTCACACAACACAGAGTCAACCTGTGGAACTCATTGCTGGGGGATGTTGTGAAGGCCAAAAGTATAACTGGGTTCAAAAAGGAAATAGATAAATTCATGGAGGATAGGTCCATCAATGGCTATTAGCCAAGATGGGCTAAGGATGCAACTCCATGATCTGGGTGCCCCAAAGCTCCTGACTGCTTGAAGCTGGGACTGGATGACAGGGGATGGATCACTTGATAGAGTGCCCTGTTCTGTTCACCCCCTCTGAAGCACCAAGCACTGGCCACTGTTGGAAGACTGCTCATCTCCTGGGCTGGGTGGGGCACTGTGCATTTACATTATGGATTGATGTACACAGATGTATTGAGCAATTACCGTTGGATACAAGTTGCCCATTGTGCCTCGCCATGTGTTTATCTTAATTATTCAAAACACACATTATAAGATGTGAGGGAGGGCTGGCGATAAACGTTTGTGATCACATCCATTCCTTTATTTGTATTACAAATAGGACAGCCTCAGAGCTTCGTCAGGCAGGCCAGCTGCCATCAGAGCATCGAAACAACAGTCATAAAACAAAACCACAGCCACTAGTAAAACAAAGGGCGTAAACCAAACATGGGACAGTGCAAACAGTGCCCAACAAACCCAAATGCTGCATGTCCCCTGGCATGTTCTCCTCCCCCTTCCTTGTGCATTTAGCACACACTTAGTGCTGCTGTCCGGGCATAGAGGCCTGCAGTGGGTGGTGGTCTGGAAGCAGGAGGGGCCTGGATTGGGTGGATGCATGCTGGGAGGAAGGGGTCAGCATGGGGGTGGGAGTATGCAGGGGTAGGGGGGTCAGCATTGGAGTGGGTGTATGCAGGGGTAGGGGGGGTCAGCATTGGAGTGGGTGTATGCAGGGGTAGCGGGTCAGCATGGGGATGGAAGTATGCAGGGGTAGGGGTCAGCATGGGGATGGAAGTATGCAGGGGTAAGGGTCAGCATGAAGATGGAAGTATGCAGGGTAGGGGGTCAGCATGGGGGTGGAAGTACACAGGGGTAGGGGATCAGCATGGGGATGGCAGTATGCAGGGTGTAGATTTGCCCTGTCCTGCTGCTGCTAAGTCCTGGCTACATGGGCCACCCAACCATGGAATTGTCCAAAGTCTCACTGGTCTGCAGCGCCTGGCACCTTGGGGGACTGCAGGAGCCTGCTCTCTTGTGGCCATTAGCGAAAGCAGCCACTCACACAGGTCGTCCTCCCTCAACCAAGTTCCTATTCCAGTGTCTGCGAGTGTCGACTCCTGCACGGCTTCTCTGCCCTCCCACTCTGCAGCCTCCACGTGCCCAACACATCTTAGTAGAATGTGCAAATTTCTGGGAAAACTTCACTTTTTAAATGTATGGTTTGCTGTTTGTGCTTCCCAGTCTCCATTCCGAATTCCATGTGCAACCCACCAGGCGTGGCTACACACTCCTGCCCTGGGCTTGTCATAGCGTTTGCATTGGTTCGTATACGGGAAATCTCTCCCATTCCTACAGTAATCCAAACAAACATGGAGACAGAAACTTACCAAGCTCTGAGGCAAGTTCAGTCTCTGCTGTTTCTGCTGCCGGTTCTGGGACAGGCTGCTCTGTGGTGGCATCAAAACCCTCCTCCGAGTAAGGCCCCAGGATTGCTGCAGCTGCTCCAGAAGCAAAGCCTCATGAGGGACAAGTTCCAGCCCCACAATCACTTGGCTACTGATCCAGTACCTGCTGGCTTCCCCCTGGTCTGGTGGCTGGATTTGGGGGTCAGAAGGTCGCCCTCACAGCTGACCAGGCCACTGCGAAGGGCTGGTGGCTCCATGCTCAGCACAGCACCCAGTCAAGGTCCTCACAAAAGAGGCAGGATGATGGTGAGGTCCCAGGAGTGCGGTTTTCATCCCCGGCTTTCTGGTACTGTCTGAGGCTGCTCACGCTACCCCCTGCACCGGTCCCCAGCCCGGTGAATCCCGCACGCTGCCAGCTTCGCTGTCTCCTGGTGCGCGTGGTCATTCCTCAGACACTTACTCGCCTCACACTGGAGTTTCACCAATATCTGCCCATGCTCCTGCAAGCAGGGAGCAGCGCGCTTGGCAAAGGGTTTCTTCTGGCTGGTGGCCACTGCAAGCGCAGGAGAAAGGTCACTGTGTCTGCGGCCAGAAGGGGATGGACGGGCTCAGCGCAGAGGTGCTGTACTTCAACATGGGGAGGTGGCCTCCACTTCCCGGCAGCCAATTGGCTACTCTTGGAATAGAGGGAACGAAGAATACCGGCCGGCCCAGGGGATTGCGGGACAGTGTTGGACTCTCAGGGGCTGAGCTGAATCCATACTGTAGGATGATGGAGTTTAGGCCCCATTCCCAGTGAGGTCTGGGCTCAAACCCACCCACTCTGGGGTCCTGCGGCCATATTTAAATGCGTATAGTTTCAGATCACTCTGCATCAGTTGTTTAACACTCCCCCAATTTTTGTGTCATCTGCACACTTTATCAGTGATGATTTTGTGTTCTCTTCAGGTCATTGATATCAGTGTTAAATAGCACTGGACCGAGAGCCGATCCCTGCCACACTCCATTGGAAACACTCCCGTTCAATGATGATTCCTTGTTTACAGTTACATTTTGAGCCGTGTTAGTTAGCTAGACATTAATCCATTTAATCTGGGCCATGTTGACCTTGTATCATTCTAGTTTCTTGGGTTCTAGTTTCTTCACTCCATACCTGCTCTTCCTACCCCTTCTCCCCGGCCCTGTTGCCCTTTACCCATCCTTTCAATGTCCCCTTTTCCTTCACTTTTCTTTCCATGTAGCTCGTCTCCTATGACATAGGGTGACTGGCCCCTTTAAGAGAGAGTGGGGGAGTCCAGTGCACATGTGACTGATTACCCGCTGCTCAGCTGGGTTTAAGGGAAGGGACCTGTGCCTTAGGAAGGGGGAATCAGCAGCAGGGCAAGCGGGCTACCCACTGACCTCTCTCAACCCAGGGATGTAAGAGCACCGCTGGAAGCTGTGGCAGAGGCTGCAGAGAGCAGGACACCCTGAGGAACCAGGGGAGCCCAGGGGAGCAGCCCAGGGGAGCAGCCCCAGGGAGTGGCCTGCTGACCTCTCTGAGCCAGAGAGAAGAAGGCTGAGCTCCAGGCGGGAAGGGCTGGGAAATGCTTGGCGAAGAGCAGAGTGGGACAGGAGAACCGCTCCAGCACTGGCTGAAGATGCCAGAGCTAAGCTGGGGCTTTTGTGCTGTTGTGATGGACTTTGTCTGGGGACTGTGAGGGTTGCTTTGAACTTAGGGACGTAAATATCCATTTAAAAAGTTAACTGTTTAAACTATTAAAATTATGTTGTTTAAACGGTTAACACATTAAAGGGAGACGGGTGGGGACCTCTGTGGCTGGGACTGCTCTGGCTGGTGCGGCTCGGGGCTGGGGTTGTCCAGCACGGTCTGGGGCTGGGGTCGGCCAGCTGGCCCAGGGCTGGGGGCTAGCGGTTAGGGTCGGTTAACCGGTAAGACTAATGCTTACCGGTTTACCTTTTAACCATTTAGTACTTTACATCCCTATTTGAACTATGTGATTACACCAGCCCAGGCAGGGATGGCATTAGCCATCCCTAAGGAGTCCCGAGAGAAGGGGAAACTGAAACAGGACTCCACAAAGCCATACTCGGCCAGCAGGAGGTGCTACAAGGCAAGCATGTCCCTGAACACCTCTCAACTGAGCCCACCCCTCAAAAAATCATGGAAATAAACAGCATGCTGCTGGCTGCCATCACACTGCACACTCTGCTGGCGTGTTCTATCCCTTCTCATCAGCGACTTGAATAGCGGCTGGAGAAGGTGCTATACAATTTGCGACTGACCCCATGCTGGGACGGGTTGCAAGCACTTTGGAGGGACAGGATCAGAAATCAAAATGATTTTGACAAATAGGAGAATTGGTCTGAAATCAGCAAGATGAAATTCAGTAAAGACAAGTGCGAAGAGCTACATTTAGGAAGGAAAAATCAAATGCACAGCTACCAGCTGGGGAATAACCGGCTCGGCGGCAGCGCTGCTGAAAAGAGTCCAAGGGTTCGAGTGGATCGCAAACGGAACTTGTGCCGACAACGGGATGCAACTGCACAAAAGTCTAACCTTATTCTGGGGTGCATGAACAGGAGTGCTGTATGGAAGAGGCAAGAGATAACTGTCCTGGTCTGCTCAGCTCTGGTGAGGCCTCAGCTGGAGTTCTGGGTCCAGTTTCGGATGTCACACTTAAGAATGATCTGAACAAACTGGAGAGAGTCCTGAGCTGAGTAACAATAATTATAGAACATTTAGAGAACCTGACCTGTGGTTAAAACCTGGGCATGTTTAGCCATGATAGAGGAAGCCTGAGGGGGGACCTGAGAACCACAGGCGCCAACTCCGTGGGTGCTCCAGGGCTGTAGCCCCCCATCAGCTCCCCCGCACACCCCCAGCGCCTCCTGCCCACCGGCAGCCCCACCAATCATCACCTCCTCCTCCCTCCCCCTGCCTCCCGCCCACCACAACCAGCTGTTTTGCAGCATTCAGGAGGCTCAGGGGGTGGGGTGAGGAGGAGCGGGGATTCAGCATGCACTCGGGGGAGGGGGCCAAACTGGGCAGAAAGAGGCAGGGCAGGGGTGGAGTGGGGGCAGGAAGAGGCAGAGTGGGGAGGAGCCTTGGGGGAAAGGGTGGAGTGGGGGCGGGGCCTGGGGCAGAGCTGGGATCGAGCACCCCTGGCACTTTGGAAAGTCAGCACCTGTGCTGATAACAGTCTTCAAATATGTTAACAGCTGTTGTAAGGAAATGGGCATCAATTGTTCTCCATGTCCACTGAGGGGAGCACAAGAAGCTATGGGCTTAATCTGCAGCCAGGGAGACTTAGGTTACATATTAGGAAAAACTTTCTATCAGGGCAGTTAAGTACGGGAATTGGCTTCCGAGGGAAGTTGCAGAATCCCTGTCACTGGAGGTTTTCAAGAACAGGCTGCACGAACAGCTGTCGGGTTTACTTGGTCCTGCCTCAGCTCAGGGCACTGGACTACACCTCAAGGTCCCTTCCAGCCCTGCAGTTCTATGATGCGAAGATTCTCCCTCCTTTGTCTGTCTTCTCTATTTTGATTGTCAGCTGTTTGGGGCAGAGACCATCTGCTGCTCTGTGTTTGTGTCATGCCTCACTCAAGGGGCCCGTTTGTGGTAGGTCCTTAGGCACTATCATAATAAACATGGTGAATCAAAATGCCACACGGTACCAACCCCAACGCCTCAGAGACGTTTCTGCGTATTCCATCAACTTGCTCCCTGTGACGATGTGGGACTGTTCTTAATGTTTCCTCTGAATACTGTAGGGGTGCCTCAGTTTCCCCTATGCATTTCTTAAGTCTCTAGGTGGTGGGATAAGGGGGTGTAATAGTTGCAGAGCAAAGGGCCAGTGTACATAAATGGCCAACACTTTGTCTCCTGCCAGCTGATGGCCTGGGCCCTTCCCCCCGCAAGGTGAGAGCTAAAGGTGTTGGACGACAAAGGAATCAGGCGACTTCCTGGCCCGGGGAAAGGGACAAAGCCCAGAGGAGGAGGGGGTGGAGAGTGAGTCAGTTGGGGGCTGGCTGGGGACATGGAGTGAAGTGCAGATGTGATTGTCTGGCTCACTGCCCCCCAGAATGAACCTGGCTGAGGAGTTCTGTTCTCTGTACCTACAAGCTCTGTTTTAGACCATGTTCCTGTCATCTAATAAACCTCTGTTTTACTGGCTGGCTGAGAGTCACGTCTGACAGCGAAGTTGGGATGCAGGACCCTCTGGCTTCCCCAGGACCCCACCTGGGCGGACTCACTGTGGGAAGCACACAGAGGGGCAGAGGATGCTGAATGCTCCAAGGTCAGACCCAGGAAGGTAGAAGCTGTGTGAGCTTCTTGCCCTGAAGACAGTCTGCTCAGAGAGAGGGGACTTCCCCAGAGTCCTGACTGGCTTTGTAGGGAGCAGTTCCAGAGCATCGCCTGGGGACTCTGTGACACTCCCTTTACCAGCGAAACTTGTAATCTCACCAAGAAAAGTTATCGAGTCAATTTGACAAGCTCTATTTTCCATAAATATGTGCTGATTGACATGAATTATATTATCCTCTTCTAATTCTCTATTGATCATGTCCTGTGTCAGCCATTCCATTAGTCTGTCCAGGATCACTGTCAGGCTGACAGCCCATAATTATTTGGGTCATCCTGTTCACCCTTTTAAAGTATTAGCACAACATTGATTTTCTTCCAGTCCTCTGGAACTTCCCCAGTGTTCCAATAGTTATTGAAAATCACAATGCATGGTCCAGAGAGCTCCTCGGCCAGCTGTTTTAAAGCTCTTGGATGCAAGTTACTCAGACCTGCTGATTTAATGTCCTCCTTAGTTACTGTTGGAATGGAAAGTATTTCATCAATATCATAGGCTATGAATACAGCGTCTGACCTTTTCCCAAATACAGAACAGAATATTTATTGAATGCTGCTGCCTATTCTGCCTTTTCCATTTAGTAATAGACCAACTCCATTGTTAGGATTCATTTTGTCCCTAATACACTTTTAAAGACTCCTTCTTATTGTCCTTAACTTTGCTGATCTTGGAGTTCTTCTTGTGTCCTTTTGCTTCCCTTACCAATTTTCTATTTTTCCTAGCTTCTTATTTATATTCATTGCTATCATCTTTCTCTCTCTTCCATTTGTTACACATGCTTTTAAAAAATAGTTCCTTTCACTTCCCCTCTAAACCAGTTTTTTATAAAAAATACACTGTGGTCTTCTTTCTCTGTTGTATGTGTGACTGGAGTGTGGCAGGGGGGTGCAGACATGTAACTGGGGTTCAAGGGGATGGGGCGAGCACCCACCAGAGGCTGCTGGAGGGGCCTGTTATTGCTTCCCATGTGGGTTGGGAACATAGAGTCAGGAGTGTCATTTGCACAATGCCTGCTGATGTGACACTCAGCTGCCGTTTCCATGTTTAGAGGTGACTTAGGATGGAGGTGACATGGCAACGAGAGCCGAGCAAATGAGAGATTTTACAGTCCACGGGCCGTTCCAAAAAAACGGGGGCGGGGCGGGAGAGTGGGAGGGATTTAAGTCAAACCAAAAACTAAATGTTTTGAATTTTGTGGCCAATCGAAAAGTTGGAAAAGAAATGCATTTCAAATTAAACATTTCCGTTCAATGTTGAGTGTTTTTACATACTTTTGAAATTGAACCCCAAAAATTTAAAATTTTTGAATGTTTTGGAATTTTTTGTTTGTTTGTTTGTTTGTTTTTTAAATGAACAAGTTGGCAAAGCCCACATGAATTCACCAAACCTTGCGGGGTCGCTGAATCTGCATTCTCCACCAAAGAAATGTCAGCTTTGATGATGACCTCTGGGGAGCGAGTGGGCTCACTAGACCCGCCAAGAGATCAGATCACATGTGAGTCTGTGCTGAAGTGCCACCCACCCCTGGGTGTGTGAGCTCCTAATACCAGGCCAGGGAGGTACCTGGCACAGGAGTGTCCAGGCCAAGCAGTAGCCCTGAAGTGGCAACAGCAGCGACAAGCTGCCTCTCTCTTTCCCCTTGTGTTGGTACCTGTGACAGGGTCAGGCCAGATGGCTATAGGAGTGTAATAGAGGGCAGATATATTAGCCCCAGGCTAAGTAGGTCCCTTTTCCCTGGGTAAGGTAACAGGGAAGGTTTCAGAACAATCAGGAACCTTCTGGAGACAATTAAGACAGGCTGATTAGAACACCTGCAGCCAATCAAGAAGCTGCTAGAATCAATTAAGGCAGGCTAATCAGGGCACCTGGGTTTTAAAAAGGAGCTCACTTCAGTTTGTGGTGTGTGAGTGAGGAGCTGGGAGCAAGAGGCACTAGGAGCTGAGAGTGAGAACGTGGGCTGTTGGAGGACTGAGGTGTACAAGCATTATCAGACACCAGGAGGAAGGTCCTATGGTGAGGATAAAGAAGGTGCTGGGAGGAGGCCATGGGGAAGTAGCCCAGGGAGGTGTAGCTGTCACACAGCTGTTCCAGGAGGCACTCTACACAGCTGCATTCCACAGGGCCCTGGGCTGGAACCCGGAGTAGAGGGCGGGCCCGGGTTCCCCCCAAATCCTCCCAACTCCTGGTCAGACACAGGAGGAGTCGACCTGGACTGTGGGTTCAGAAAAACGGCCGAGCTGACAGCTGCCGTGAAGCTCCAAGGCGAGCAAATCCGCCAATAAGCGCAAGACCCACCAAGGGAGAGTAGGAACTTTGTCACAGTGCCATAACCCAGAGCCCATGAGGGCCCCGCTGGACAATCTGCCAAGGGAGGGGGCTGGTTTGTCTCTGTGCTTCAGCAGCGGGCATGGTGTGGGGCGACCTGTAGCTAGGTGGCACATGGGCATCTCACTCCCCTGCCTGCGAGGCAAAGAGGAAAGCCAGCAGGGTGAGCTCCCTTTGATGCCAGCCGCTCGGCGATGTCAGCGAGCAGGTGGATGCCAAGGAAGAGACTCAGCCCTGGCCGTAAACCCCATCCCAACACAATTGGCAGCCCCCTGCACAGACAGCTGTCACACCATCCTCCAAGCCCCCAGCCTGCCCCAGAGGAGCCAGGGGGCTGAGCCGGAGGTTGTTTCCCTCTGCAGCTGTCTCGGTCTCATGGCCTCGTGCTCCTCATTGGAGATAAATGCTTGTTTCCAAGCCTCGCTCCAACTTGTTCCTGCTGCTGGAAGCTCAGTGCCCTGGGGGCGCTGCTACTGGATGGCAGCACCAAGGGAGCCAGGCAGCAGAGACAGGCCCTCCGCACCCGTCTTTTCAGTCCCCAGGGAGGAGGAGAGATTTTGCTGCCTTTGCAATGCAATGGGGCTGGGAAACTGGAAAGGGAGTTGGGTGCATTTTGCAGGCCCTATATCCAATACTATGCTGGGCTTGCACTGGACCAGTGGGCACTTTCCTCTTGGCACATGCTCAGGTGGGGGACTGTCCAGGCCAACGGGGAGTCCATGTGTTCTGACAGGGGTCCGTGCCTGCCAGCCAGGATCCGTGCTAATGGGGGACTGTGTGGGCTAATGGGTGTCCATGCACACTGATTCTAGTCCAGGTGGGTTCTTACCCTGAGCTCAACACCATGGTATCTGAGGGCCGGGCAGCAGAACATTCAGAAACGAGTCTGTTCTCCACCTGTGCTAACGGGGCGGTATGTGCCAACGAGGGTTTGTGCCAAACGTGCAGCTGATGTTTGGGGAGCCCTCTCCCACCCTTGCCTTTGTGAGCCCAGCTTCCCGCGATGACCTCATTCTGGGGCAGCCTGCAGAAGGCCGAGTAGGTCAAGGCTCAGCTAAAAGTCTGGACAGAGAAATTCCCCTTCCCCTTCCCGATCCGTCTGTCTGTCTGCTCCTCTGTCCTAATGGGTTTGGGGCATCTCTCCAACTGCCTTCCTCTGCAGTGCCTGAGCCCTCCCCATCCATGTCCCCTCCTGGTGACAGCCCTGAGAGGATAGTGCCCTGAGCAGCTGGCATCTCTCTGGAAAGACAGGAGCAGTTTTTGTTAACCTGACCCGCTGGAAATTCACCAGGTCTCCTGCCAGCTCCCACTGCTGCTTTCTCCGCTGCTCTCCCACTTGGTCACAAATATGCTACCTGCGTGTAAAGTACTGGCTTTAATTAAACTGTCAGTTGCCCTGTCATCAATATCTCTTCTCCCTTGGGGGACAAGGGAAGAAATGAAGGGAAAGGAAAGAAGAGCTGCCTTCGCACGCACAATGGTGCTCTGTGCTGGGCTGCTTGGGTGTGGACTGCCCATGTTTGGAGAGTCACTTAACACTCGCCGGCTTTTGCTGCTGAGCTAAGTGAATTTTCCAGTTCTCAGCTTTGATCAAGAGGAACTAATAATACTAATTAATGCCGATGCTGATGTAGCACTTTCCAGTGCTTAATTTGTAATGAAAGAGGTGCCGGGGCTCAAGCAATGTCTTTACTTTCGTAACTGACGCTGTAAGCCCAGAGGTGCCGGGGCTAGGAACTGCCAGGCCCAGAGGTGCCGGGGCTAGGAACTGCCAGGCCCTGGCACAAATTAAATGCTGGCACTTTGCATCTGTGAAGTGCTGTATGAACACTCTCACTGCCATCTGAGCCAGCGGTGCATTATTATCCCCAAGTTACAGATGGGAAAACCGAGACCTGGCGAGGCTAAAACCTTCTTATTCAAGAGTGGCCCCAAATTATGGAGCTTCAGTCTTCAGGTGCTCAGCTGGTGACAGCTAAAGGCCTCAGCCCAGCAAAGCACTGAAGCATCGGCTCAGCTCTAAGTATCTGAGTTGTCCCCTTGAGATCAGTGGGTTGGCTTAAATGCTTTAAGCTAAACGTGCACATCAGGAACACAGCGAGTCAGTGTGAGACTGGGGTTAGAAGCCAGGCGTTCCCAGCTCCCAGATTTGTGTCCAATACACCTGATCATTCCACTATCCAAAAATAACGTCATTTATAAAGCATCCTCTCCCACTCACCACGCTGCTGCCCAAATAATTAACAATAAGGAACGGCAATTAAAGCCTCACCAAATACCTTCTCTCTCTCTGTTTTCTCTGGCTGCCCATCCTGGTAGTATCTGAGCACCTGGTACATAAAATCGATTAGCAATAGCCAAGTCCCTACTGGACTCTGGGGAGCCTCTGGCATTTGTGCCAAATACAATCCTAAAGAGCCAAAGCAAGGTGCGAGACTGCCCTGCAGGGGGCGAAGAACAACCCATGACAATGGCTAGCTGAATCTAGGGCCCGTCCCCGGGTGAGTCACAGAGTGAGGCTGCCAGCTTGTGCCCTGGCCCTGCAGGGACAGCACCCCGGGTTGGGGTTACTGATCCCCTGGTCTCCAGCTGTGCCAACCTTCGCCCATGCACATGGGAGAGCCCTGCTGGGTATGCAGGTAGGAAGTGTCCTGCTGCTGCACACACAAACGGGACTATGGTCCCCGGGGCTGTCAGCCCAGCGCCTTTCACCTACCAGCGCTGAACCAGCAACACAGATTTACCAGATCAAAAGTTCCTCCCCACGGGCAGTCTGGCAGCCTGCTCTGCTGGGGCAGTGACTGGACGTTCCCAGCACCCAGTCCCCCGCAGGTCTCTCAGCGACACTGGGAACAGAGAGCCGTGGTTGGGTGCCCAGGACCGTTCTCCTGTTTCCGTCAATCCCAGCAGCCCTGTGGGGAATTTCGGGAGGAACATCTGCGAGGAGGCAAATGGAGCACTTTCAACGCCAGGCTGCCTGTTAAATATTCTGTTTATTGCACGCTCTGGAGGATGAAATCCCAGCACCTCAGCATCCCCGTCTCTCTTGGCCGCGTGTGCCACTTACATAATCAACCCGCGCACTTCTAGGGCGCGTTTCATCTTCAAAGCACTTTATAAACATTCCCTAATGAATTAAACATGTCCCCTGCCCCCACTCTGCCCTGTTTACCAGGGGACAGGGCCTGCTTTTTTAGCATGGGATTTTCCATCATCTCAGCCAGGGCCCCCTGAAAATCACTGCCAGCACCATGGCTGGGGATGGGGTCCAGAGGTGGGTCCCTTTCACTCATCAGGTGATGCCCCTCTGGGTAGCCCTCAGCTGTTACCAGGTGGAGAATTCCCTGGGATCTCCTGCCTTTTGCTCAAGTTATTGAAACATCATTAATGCCTTCAGCCAGAGGAAAGGGGATGTGTGTGTTGGTGTATACATGTGTGTCCACTTATCTGTGAGTGTGTGGGGGTCTCCATGGGAGTGTGTCTGTGAGCAAACGTGTGAGCATCTGTGTGTAGGCATGGGTCTATGTGTAGATGATGCGTGTGTCAGAAGATGTATTTGTATCTCTGTGTGTAAGGGAATGGGTCCACGTGTGTCTCAGAAAGCGTGTGTTTGAATGTGCAAGGGTGCCACTCTCTGAGTGCTGGGCTGTATGAGTAAGAGTATGTGGCTCAGACTTGCGTAAGGGTGTGAGTGTATGGGCGGGGGTGCCAGGAGTGGTATAAGAGGGGTGCAGGGGTGGATGTAAGGGGGGACCAGGGGCTGGGTGTAAAGGGGCTGCAGGGTGGCTTAAGGGGGGCAAGGAGCCAGGAGGGGTGTAAAAGGGGGGTGCAGGGGTGGGCGTAAGGGAGGTGCAAATGGGTTTAAGGGGTGCAGGGAGGCAGAGGGGTGTAAGGGGGGCCAGGAGGGATAAAAGGGGGAGCAGGGGTTGGGTGTAAGGGAGGTGCAGGGGGGGTTAAGGGGGCAGGGGTGGGTGTAAGGGGGGCCAGGAGGTATAAAAGGGGGAGCAGGGGTTGGGTGTAAGGGGGTGCACAGGGGGTTAAGGGGGCAGGGGTGGGTGTAAGGGGAGACCAGGAGGGATAAAAGGGGGAGCAGGGGTTGGGTGTAAGGGGGGTGCAGGGAGGTTTAAGGGGGCAGGGGTGGGTGTAAGGGGGGTGCAGGGAGGTTTAAGGGGGCAGGGGTGGGTGTAAGGGGGGCCAGGAGGGGTAACAGGGGGAGCAGGGGTGGGTGTAAGGGGGTGCAGGGAGGTTTAAGGGGGACCAGGGGTGGGTGTAAGGGGGGCCAGGAGGGATAAAAGGGGGACCAGGGGTGGGTGTAAGGGGGGTGCAGGGAGGTTTATGGGGGCAGGGGTGGGTGTAAGGGGGGCCAGGAGGGGTAACAGGGGGAGCAGGGGTGGGTGTAAGGGGGTGCAGGGAGGTTTAAGGGGGACCAGGGGTGGGTGTAAGGGGGGCCAGGAGGGATAAAAGGGGGACCAGGGGTGGGTGTAAGGGGGGTGCAGGAGAGGTTTAAGGGGGCAGGGGTGGGTGTAAGGGGGGCCAGGAGGGATAAAAGGGGGAGCAGGGGTTGGGTGTAAGGGGGGTGCAGGGAGGTTTAAGGGGGCAGGGGTGGGTGTAAGGGGGGTGCAGGGAGGTTTAAGGGGGCAGGGGTGGGTGTAAGGGGGGCCAGGAGGGGTAACAGGGGGAGCAGGGGTGGGTGTAAGGGGGTGCAGGGAGGTTTAAGGGGGACCAGGGGTGGGTGTAAGGGGGGCCAGGAGGGATAAAAGGGGGACCAGGGGTGGGTGTAAGGGGGGTGCAGGGAGGTTTATGGGGGCAGGGGTGGGTGTAAGGGGGGCCAGGAGGGGTAACAGGGGGAGCAGGGGTGGGTGTAAGGGGGTGCAGGGAGGTTTAAGGGGGACCAGGGGTGGGTGTAAGGGGGGCCAGGCGGGGTAACAGGGGGAGCAGGGGTGGGTGTAAGGGGGTGCAGGGAGGTTTAAGGGGGACCAGGGGTGGGTGTAAGGGGGGCCAGGCGGGGTAACAGGGGGAGCAGGGGTGGGTGTAAGGGGGTGCAGGGAGGTTTAAGGGGGACCAGGGGTGGGTGTAAGGGGGGCAGGGAGGTTTAAGGGGGACCAGGGGTGGGTGTAAGGGGGGCCAGGCGGGGTAACAGGGGGAGCAGGGGTGGGTGTAAGGGGGTGCAGGGAGGTTTAAGGGGGACCAGGGGTGGGTGTAAGGGGGGCCAGGCGGGGTAACAGGGGGACCAGCGGGGTGTCTCCGGCGGAGCGGGCTCTCGCTCCCCGCTGCCCGCCTCCAGCCCCACCCGCGCCGGGGCCGCCGAGCTCCCCGGGCCGCCCCTGCGCCTTTGACGCCGCCCCGGCTGGGGGAGGTCCCGGCGGCCCGGCCCGCCCTCCCGGGGGTGTAGCCGGCTCCGGGGGCTGGCGGCGGCTCAGCGGCCGCGGAGGCAGGAGCGGCGGCGGCGGCGGCTCCTCGGTCCCCGAGCCGGCGCGTCCGCCTGTGCCCGGCGCATGGAGCCCCGGCGCGGCCGGGCGCCCCGCGGGGGGAGCCGCCCCTCGGCGCCGCTCTGAGCCGCCGGCCGGGCCGGGGCCGGGGCCGCCTGGGCTGCGGAGGGGCGAGCGAGCCGGCCCCTGCCATGGGACGGGCTGGGGGGCGCTGCCCAGCCCGGGGCTAGGCGAGGCGAGGCGCCTAGGGGGTTGCCCGGCTGGTGCCCTCCGTGCCTGGGGCAAGATGGGGGCGTTTGTGTAGCGCCCTGGCAGCGCCCAGCCCTGGCGGTAGCGGGGTGCCCAGGACGTGCCAGGAGCCGGCCATGGCAGCCCTGCGCCTGAAAATCACCTTGTCCTTCCTGTGCCAGCTGGTGGTGGCCAGCTCCACCCTGGAGATCGGCTCCTATGACATCGAGCGGGGGCGTGAGGCCAGATGCCAGCCCATCGAGATCCCCATGTGCCAGGGCATCGGTTACAACATGACCCGCATGCCCAACTACGTGGGGCACGAGAACCAGCAGGAGGCAGCCATCAAGCTGCATGAGTTTGCCCCCCTGGTGGAGTACGGCTGCCACGGCCACCTGCGCTTCTTCCTCTGCTCCCTCTACGCCCCCATGTGCACGGACCAGGTGAGCACCAGCATCCCGGCCTGCAAGCCCATGTGTGAGCAGGCCCGGCACAAGTGCGCCCCCATCATGGAGCAGTTCAACTTTGGCTGGCCGGAGTCCCTGGACTGCAGCAAGCTGCCCACCAAGAACGACCCCAATGCCCTGTGCATGGAGGCGCCCGAGAACGCCACCCCCGGGGACGCTCCGAAGGGACAGGGCATGCTCCCAGTGGCACCGCGCCCCAGGCCCTCAGGGACCGGAGAGGGCAGGGGGCCAAACAGCTTGGGGTCCTGTGAAAACCCAGAGAAGTTCCAGTACGTGGAGAAGAGCCTCTCCTGTGCCCCCAAATGTTCCCCTGGGGTGGACGTGTACTGGTCCCGGGAGGACAAAGATTTTGCCTTCATATGGATGGCAGTATGGTCAACGCTGTGTTTCGTCTCCACAGCCTTCACGGTGCTCACCTTCCTGCTGGACCCGCACCGGTTCCAATACCCCGAGAGACCCATCATCTTCCTCTCCATGTGCTACAACGTCTACTCAGTGGCCTTCATCATTCGCTCGGTGGCTGGGGCTGAGAACATAGCCTGCGACCGTGAGAACGGGGAGCTGTACATCATTCAGGAGGGGCTAGAAAGCACTGGCTGCACCATCGTCTTCCTCATCCTCTACTACTTTGGCATGGCCAGTTCGCTCTGGTGGGTCATCCTGACCTTGACCTGGTTCCTGGCAGCTGGGAAGAAATGGGGTCACGAGGCCATTGAAGCCCACAGCAGCTACTTCCACATGGCTGCCTGGGGCATCCCAGCCATGAAGACCATCGTCATCCTCACCATGCGGAAGGTGGCGGGAGATGAGCTCACCGGGCTCTGTTACGTGGGAAGCATGGACGTTGGTGCCTTGACGGGGTTCGTGCTCATCCCACTCTCCTGCTACCTGGTTATCGGCACCTCCTTCATCCTCACGGGCTTTGTCGCCCTCTTCCACATCCGGAAGATCATGAAGACAGGAGGCACCAACACAGAGAAGTTGGAGAAGCTGATGGTGAAGATTGGGGTCTTCTCCATCCTCTACACCGTCCCAGCCACATGCGTCATCGTCTGCTACTTCTACGAGCGGCTCAATATGGATTACTGGAACCTCAGGGCATTGGAGCATGGCTGCATGGCCTTCCCCAGTAGGCGCAGCACCCACTGCTCCTTGGAAGCTTCGGTCCCCACCGTGGCCGTCTTTATGCTAAAGATTTTCATGTCGCTGGTGGTGGGCATCACCAGTGGCGTGTGGGTGTGGAGCTCCAAGACGCTCCAGACCTGGCAGAGCCTGTGCAACAGAAAACTGGGCATGAGGACTAGGGAGAAGCCCTGCAGCGGGGTCACTTGCAGTGGGGCACATTGCCATTACAAAGCCCCTACGGTCATGCTACACATGACCAAAACAGACCCTTACCTGGACCACCCCACTCACGTCTAGCAGGGGTCTCCCTTTGACTGCGGACGCAGCACAGAGAATCTCTCACGGGTAAGGGACTAGGAGGGAAGAGAACGGGCCTGCTGAGTGCATGTGAGGACAGGGCTGGCCAGCGGCACGGTGCTCACGCAGAGCCCAACAGAGGAGTGGGGAAAAGAGGAGGTTGAATTGTGAGGGGGTGAATGCACCCTGGCATGTGGGTATTAGAGCCGAGGGACCCGACGGGAGCTCCCTGGCAGAAGGTCTTGGCCCAGGTGCCATGATACCTGCTAAACCGGTAGCTGCTTTTCCTTGAGTGTTTGTTTTGTTTTGTTGCTATTGCCAAACCCAGTGACTGATTTAACCCTTGGTTTTTGGCGGGGGGGTATAATCCAACCTGAGGTTATTTAATTCTGTAATTTATTTTAGAACTTTTTTTAATCATTAGCTGCAAGGAATGG
Organism: Lepidochelys olivacea; assembly: GCF_965140295.1. Classification (NCBI taxonomy): domain Eukaryota; kingdom Metazoa; phylum Chordata; order Testudines; family Cheloniidae; genus Lepidochelys; species Lepidochelys olivacea. Next base: position 22,422,968 of record NC_140427.1, read on the forward strand.
AAACAATAAACCCTGATGTGTTACTTCAACCGAGCCTCGCGCTGTTTGGGGGGTGGGGGTTGAGGGCTGGGCGGGTGGCTCCCCTCCCGACCTGGGCGACACCCCCTCCCACCCGACCTGGGAACTGGGCTGGTGAAGGGCCCGGCAGGGGGCGGGGCGCTAGAAGTGGGGCTGGTAGTTAGCAGAGGGCCTCCAGGCGCCCGCTGGCAATGGAACGGTGTGGGGGTCAGGGCGATGGGCTGGACGAGCGGCGTGGGGTGGTGAGGGGGACAGTAGTGCTGCTGAGTGGGGTGACTGTGCCCACGCACACACAGCCTGACCGTACGCTGCAGCTCCCCTTCTGTCTCACACCTGAGCCCCCCACATTTCTGCTGATGCCCTGACCTGCAGCCCACCCCCCTCCTATTCTAGTTCTGGGCTCCCCGCACAGCTCAGTCCTTGCGCCCAGTCTGCTCTGCTCTCCTAGCCCCGGCAGCCCTAGCCCCCAGAGTGCGGAAGGCCGGAGCTGTCCCAGCACAGCTCCCCTCGGAGGCTGGCCAGGTGGCTTACACACCAGCTGCCTTGTATTTGGTCAGAGGAGAACCCTGGGCTCCCTTCCTTCACCAGCCTGGCCCTGCGGCTCCTCACACTGACATGAGTTTTACCGCAAGTGAGCGCTGGGTTCTGGACGCGTGCGCTCCCCGGGGAGATCCTGCAGCTGCCGGCCAATGAGCAGTGGGAGGCTGATTTGTAAACAGGTCAGATTTGGGAGGCAAATGTGTGTGTGTGTGGGGGGGGTGTGTGACATGGGCCAGTCCGACTCCAGGACTGTTTGTTTTGCCACGCGATCACTCCCCTGGAGCTGGACTGGGTTACTCAGCCCCCTGGGGAGGCTCCCTTTCCCCTCCCCTTGGCCGGAGTAGCTGCCTGGCTCCCCAGTGCTAGTTCTGGCACCCTGCTCCACCCGCCCCCCTCCCGCCGCAGGAGGCCAGTTTCCGTGCCGAGTAACGTTTTCCACTCGGCTCCCCGTTAGGTGATTTGTGCTGGTACCTCGCGCCACCGGAGCTCAGTGCCAGGGGGGAACCCCAGGCCTTCGACAGCGGCGGGGAAACACGTCACTGTCTGATTTCCCCCCAAACAAGTCCTGAACGCATGCCCTGGGCCAGCATGGGGAGCGGGATTTAGCGCCATAGGGAAGCTCTGGGGCTGACCCAGGGGGAGAGGGGTATTCAGTGCCTGAAAAAGGGGTGGGGGTTGTGTGAGGGGGAGAGGGAAAGGGGACATGGGGATTTGGGGTCTGAATGGACGGGGAGTATGGAGGAGTGTGCCTACCCTGAATGGGGAAGGTTGGGGTCTGAGTGGGGAGGTGGGCTGCAGGCTGAGGGAGTTGGACCTGAACAGGGAGGGGCTCATCTTGGCTTTGAGGTGCGGCGAATGGAAACTTGTGCGGCTTAATTTATCCTCTGATCTGGTTACAGTCCCATCTCGGCTTCCCCATTGTCCGGAGAGAAACTCGGCACTCAGCTGGTGCAATGAGCTTCCTGGGGGCAGGGAGCTAGCCATGGGGCATGGGGAGGGGAGCTGGCTTCTCGCCCCAAGTGAGGAATTTGCTGCCCGAACACCGTGTGGGTCTGTGTGCACCTGTGTGCCTCTGGCTTGCAGTTCACACACGCATGCAGCTCTGTACGTAGCTGTGCCCTGGGGGGTGCAAGTGACCATGTCCCCGGGGGTGCGTGCACACGCATTGTTGTGGCTTGGTGTGTGCCTGTTGGCTGACTGTGTCCTGACGCTACGGGTCACTGGGCCTGCCTGTGTGTGTTAACGTTGGGCATGGGGCTGAGGCTGGGCACAGTCACGGAGCTAGGTCACTCGCTATCGGGGACATGCTCGTTAAAGGGCTGGATCCTCTGCCCCTGGTGCGCGGGACTCCCAGCGAAGCCGCGGGAGCGGGCCCTACGCTGAGGCCATCGCATTTGTTCCCGGCAGGAATTTGAGTTGCTCTCAGACTGGGCCATGGGGCACAAAATCATAGAATATCAGGGTTGGAAGGGACCTCAGGAGGTCACCTAGTCCAACCCCCTGCTCAAAGCAGGACCAATCCCCAATTAAATCATCCCAGCCAGGGCTTTGTCAAGCCTGACCTTAAAAACTTCTAAGGAAGGAGATTCCACCACCTCCCTAGGTAACACGTTCCAGTGTTTCACCACCCTCCTAGTGAAAAAGCTTTTCCTAATATCCAATCTAAATCTCCCCCACTGCAACTTGAGACCATTACTCCTTGTCCTGCCATCCGCTACCACTGAGAACAGTCTAGAGCCATCCTCTTTGGAACCCCCTTTCAGGTAGTTGAAAGCAGCTATCAAATCCCCCCTCATTCTTCTCTTCTGCAGGCTAAACAATCCCAGCTCCCTCAGCCTCTCCTCATAACTCATGTGTTCCAGTCCCCTAATCATTCTTGTTGCCCTTCGCTGGACTCTTTCCAATTTTTCCACATCCTTCTTGTAGGTGATGTTATTCCTACCCTGGTCTCTACGGTGGAGCGGTCTAAGGGCTCTGCTGTGCCCTGTGCTCCGGTGATCTCCGGAGTTAAACATGCCGGGAGCTTGTGCCCTTTTCCTCCTGGGGTAGAAATGCAGCTGCGAGGGTTTGTCCCGGCGAGCGGTTTTCCTGCGTGGCCCCCTGGCAGGGCTCTACGGCAACTGGAGAGCAGGCACTGCATGGCCAGTGGAGAGCCAAGAGTGTGGAAAGATGGGCAGGTGGGGGACTCTTGGGCACAGTCTAAAGCCTTGGGGGGGAAGGTGGGAGGGAGGTACTGCAGGGAGTCCTCCATCAGGACCAGACCGACCTGGCTGCCTTTGAGCGGGCTGGCGGAGCTGGGTGGACGCCTGTGATTTAGAACAAAGCTCCAAGGTCCCTTTGTAAAGAAGCCAGAAAGGGCCCGGGCTCCGCTCCTCACCCTCCTGTGCAGGTTGCCCAGGGCTGGCTTCTCGGCTGTGGGGGTAGGAGATGTGCCACGGGTGGGAGGCTGCGGCAGAACTTGCGGGAGGAGCTGGTCCTGCAGCACCTGCCTCCAGTCACGTCAGCTCTGCCGCAGAGCAGTGCCCTTGGGAAAGAGGCCCAGGGCTGCCGGGAGGCTCCTGGGGTCACAGTCCTGTTCTGGAGGCTGCAGGGCTGCCAGCCGGCCCCTGAGTAGGGCCTCCTGATGCTGCAGGTTTTTTGGGGGGGGGCGGGGGGGAGTGCAGGTTCTGTCAGCAGGGAGTTGCACAGCCGTGGACAGGGGTAGCGGGGAGTAAGGTCTGGGGGATGCACCGATGGATGGGTGCTAGGCGCAGAGGTGGGGCCTGTTTCAGGGCATGAGCGGGCCCTGCGTGGCCTGAGTGAGGAGCCCCAGCTAACGGGATCAGCATTAGTGCCCACGGGGCTGGCTCAGACCAGCCCCTGGGGTGAAGGGAGGAGGACCGTGCTCCCAGGCACTCCTGTCAGCTGCTGCTCTGCAAAGGAGAAGGACCTGGAGCAGATTCTGTGCCTGCAGCCCCTGGCTTTGGGGTCTCCGTGCACAGGTCAGTGCGACCGGTTGGCATTTCCACCTGCCATCTCTCCACCTTGTTCCCCTGTGGGGGGAGGAGGAGGAGGGGCATGGGGCAGAGCGCTGAGAGCTCTGTGGGTGCCCTGCTCTGCCTTGCTCTGGGGGTGGAGGGCAGAGGGGAGGAAGCAGGCCGGGAGTCGGCCCCTGAACATCCCCCATGCTCACCTTGAGAGCTTCCCCTTCACTCCCTGCAGCACTGGGCTCCTCCTTGCCTGCGGGGTCCCAGCCCTGCTACAAAGAGCAGCTGCAGGACAGCAGGACATCCTGCCATGGGCGAGGCGCTACCCATGCTCTCACTGGCAGGAAAGGGGCTTGAGGCGGGGCCAGCCTGGGGCAGGCTCCCCAGGCAGCTGGTGCTAATGTACCTGCAGGTGCTTAAGGCCCAGGGAGCATGGGAACAAGCAATCATGACAGTGTTTATCTCCCATGTATGGTTCACTGCACTGCACAGGCCCAGCCCATCAATCAGCTCGTTGACATGCTCGCTGCAGGGGGGGCCTCTGCTCCCTGCCCACCCTCAGGCAACCCCATGGCATTACACAGTAGCCCGATCCACCCCTGGCACAAGCTGGGATAGCGGCACCCCAGAGGGGGATTCACTGTGGCCCCCCCATAGGAGCTGCTGGGGGACTCTGGCCAGCCCCAGCCACTGTGGGGCAGTGCCCTGAGCAGCCAGCCTTATCTGGGGCTGAATGGAGCCAGGATCCGCTGCAAGCACAAGAGCTAAAAGATGCCAAAGCCAGGCCCGCCTCCTGCTCTGGCAGCCCCGCGGGGCTCGGCCCTCGCTTCGGGGCCCTGAGAAGGGGACAGTTTCTCCTGCTCTGAACTGGAGCAGGAGGGCCCAGGAGGGAATACCATGAGCTGGGCCATGGGCTAAGTTATGTCCCCTAGTGGTCAAAGTCCATCTTCTGAGAGCCAAGGGCTCTCAGCCACCCAGGGCTGAGCAACCTGGGGCTTTGAGCAGGTCTGGATCAGCCCAGGATCCCACTCCCAACAGAGAGCTCATCAGCAGAGAGGTGATGGTGCCCTGCTGGGAGCTGTAGGCCACTCAAGGGCAGGGCTGTCTCTGGCATCTTCTACACATGCTGTGTTAGCTGACAACAGAGCCCAGGCAGAGCCCAGGCAGAGCCCACTCAAGCCCTCCCCAGCCGCCATCTTGGAAGGAGGCCTGAAGGCTGCCCGTGCCCTCCAGACGCTCCTGCTGGGCTGCTGCATCGCCCTCACGGGGTGCCTACCCCTGTCCTCCGCAGCTGGGTTCTGCACTTGGGAATCAGCTGCTGCCACCGGATTTCAAAGGCACAATCCTCATCCCTCCCACAGGGAGCAGGATCAGAGCGCAGGGGCTGGAAAGCACCGGGCATTCCCATTCCGGCTAGTCCTGGTGAAACTCCAGCAAGACCAACTCCCCAGGTGTCATGGAGTGTGGGGGAGTCAGGGCCCTGCACCCCTTCCTGCGATTCACCCTGAATCTCAGCCAGCCAGTAAAATGGAAGGTTTAATGGATGATGGGAACACAGTCCCAAACAGAGCTTGTTGGTGCAACCAGGACCCCTCATTCAGGTCCTTCTGGGGGGCAGGGAATTTAGACCCCATCCTTGGGGTTCCCTCCGTTTTCCCAGTCCACTCCCAACACAAAACCCCCTCCAGCCGTCTCACCCAGCGTCCCCCAGGCTCCTCCTCCAGTCTTTGTCCAGCTTCCCCGGGCAAAAGGTGTCACCTCGCCCCCAACCCCTCTCCTGGCTCAGGTTACAGGCTCAGGTATTGTCCCTCCAGTGAAGCCACCCCCTGCTATCCCATCCCCCATGCAGACAGTCCCAGTAAAACTCCCCTGTGATATTCCCAGGTCAGTCTGCCCCACTCCCTGCTCCGTCACATCAGGCAGCTCCACCAACACCTGGCAAGTGTTTTCTCCCCAAAGAGCAGGATTGCTGTGGCATCCCAGGCAGTCTTCACTCTGCCCGCTCCAGGAAGAGGCACACGGCCAATACCAGCTGCTAGACAGGCTGTTTGCTGAGCTAATGAGGAACTTTTATTGCCTCAATACAGAGGTGTTGTGGCAACTCCCTAGCCGTTCAGACAAGTTGGTTGCCTTCATCAGCTTATGCCAGACCCACATGTCTGGGAGAGTCAGTTTGCAATGAGGCCTGTCAGATCCGGACAGGTGTTGTGCGGGATACACGCTCAGGTTTCGCGATGCTGAGAGCAAGATAGCCAGGTGGGGGTTTGATGGGTGAGCAGACATGCATGAGCCTCGCCTTCTCGGTCTCTTAGTGATGAGCAAGGTCTGCAGCTGCAGACCTGCAGGATCCCACAGCCAGGTCCGAGTGCCCCATCCCTGCAGTTTGTCACATGTGAAGGCTGGGGTCCCTCTCGCCCATCCTGAGCCGGCGTGGGGGACTCAGTGGAGCAGCAATGTCTGCTGGTGTTTCTGTCACGGAGAGAGATCTCCACCCTGCTGCTGCTAAGGTGATCCTGCAGCCTTCATCTGCACTGGGTCTCCATGGGGTTGCATCTCCCTGACCTGGGGAATGCTCTCCGGAGGCTGAAACCAGCCACCTCCAGAATGTGCCAGTAGATACTGCAGTGAGGAGAGCCGTGGAGGGATCTGGATGGATGAGTTTTTCATCACGTCTTTCAACGCACCTAGAAAGGGCCATAAGCTGCTCCCACGTAAAGGCAAGGTAAGTCCTGCAGAGCCACATGGGCTCAGTGAAGCAGACTCCCACTCAGCGCACATGGCTGGCCCAGCCACCAAACTCAGCCCTTTGCCCGTCTGCATGGATGCTGCCGCAGCCCTTGGGGACAGGAGGAAGTCGCACCAGTTTAACATACAGTGTGAACTTACACAACTTTCATTAAACCAGTGCCACCCCCATATAGACGCTCTTAGTTCGGTTTAAGAGCATGTTAGGTGGGTTTAGCTTGAGTCTATTTAACATGCCATTCTTCAACTGAAAGGCGAATGTCCACTCGGGTTGGCACCGATTTACTTAAGCTGGGTCAGAAACCAACTTGAGGGCAAGTTGGTGCAGGGTTTCGGTGCAGACACGTCCTCAGCAAGATTCGCGGTGTCAGACACACGATAACAGGGGCCATGTAGGAACAAAGCTGGACGTAACGAATGTACAAACCACACCTGTGTCTGAATGCTGCCGCCGGCTGTGATCCCTAGGGCTGGCAGAGGTCAGAGGGGGAGCGCTCTGCTCTGCTGGGCCTGGTTTGCTGAGCGGCTTGGACAGAGCTGGGTGCTGAATCTCTGTCGCTCTCTCCCCAGCAGAATCCGTCACTCTCCTCTGCTGGTTAGGGCGGGTCTCACCCAGAGGCAGCAAGGAGAGAGAAACAGCTCAGCAAACAGGGAAAAGCTGTTGTTAAAGCCCAGGCAGTGGGCGGGGGCTTGGGGGGGGCAGTAAATAAAACTCCTTTTCACTCAGTGTTTGAAAGTGACCCAGTTTCACGCTGCCAGCATCCCACGCTCTGCCACACCAGGGGCCAGATGCCGCAGGGGGCCGCAGTGCCGAGGGCAGCCTTGGGCCATGCTCAGGGGAGTCAGGCCTGGCCGTACAGGAGCCTCGCTCCATCTGCATGGCTGCCGAAACGGGTCTCCGTGGCAGATTAATATGGGGAGCCTCCATCTGGGGAGAGACACGTGTGCCACTGAAGCGCTCAGCGGGGTGCAGTTGGTGGGGGCCGGGGTAGCAGGAAAAACACCCCAAGGAGGGTGTAAGATAAAGCAGCCCCCCTGCCTGCACCAGCCTGGGGCCGCATCCCGCTGGGGGGTTCGTAGCCTTTGCTGGGAATTGCAGCCCCCTGCTCCAGGATGGCGAGTTTCCCTCAGAACACGGATCAGCACAGCAAGGCCGGACCCTCTTCTGCCCATTGCCCGGCCCACTCCGCCTACCCTCCAGTGGTGCTATTTACTGCCTCGGGCCTCACGGGGCATAGCTGGGCTGATGCTGGCCGAGGGGCTGCGGTCTCTGCCTCTCCCTCAGCGGTGCTGCCCTGTCGCAGGCCCTGGGGAAAGCCATCCTACTAAGCAAGCCAGGGCTGAGGAGACCAGACGCGAGAGCCTCAGCGCAGACAAGGCTGCCTCGGTGGGACGCCAGCAGCTGGCTCCTCTCTGCCCGCAAGGGGCCACTCGCGGGAGTGGGTTTGCACGGGGGGCTTTGCAAAGGGTCACCACTCCCAGCCCCTGGCCACACACTGCAGCCCCCCCAGGCCAGGCCTGCCTAGAGGGACAGGGTTCCAGTAGCAGTGGGATTCATGCCCAACACCCAGCGCGCCGGGATCCACGCTCAGCCGCCACCGGCATGAGGGATCAGGTCCCGCACGCCCCTGCAGGACCAGGGCCTGTGCCAGAGCCCCCCAGAGGGCCCCTAGGGGGGCACGGAGCCATGCGATGCTGCTGATTTTGCTGTCTCCGCACGGGGACAGCGGCTATGTTGGGTGCTGCTCAGGGTCGTATGTGTGGGGTGTGGGGGCTCGAGGCTGATGCTTGGCAGAGGCCTGATTCTCGTGGGCGGTCAAGACCCCACGGAAGCTGCTTTGGCAGCTGCAGTAGCCAAAGGGTTAAGCGTCTCTGCCGCTCGCCTGACACCGCAGCCCCAGCCCTGCAGATCTGGGCATGGAAGCTCCTTTGCTCACTCGATTCAATCTGATGTGATTGATGTTGGGAGCGCCTTTAATCCGCCCCCCCCAGCCCCTTTGGGGCTCCCCGCCTTCAGGAGAAGTTGAGAGAGCGACCTGATAAAACATCTGCCTCCCCCTCCCCTGGGAGCTGGTGCGTTCAGGCCCAAGTGGGGAGCCGCGCTCCTTGGAGATCTTCAATCCGGCCCGGAGCCGCTACAGCACTCTAGGGGCTCTGCTTTGAAGGCGGGAGGTAAGAGGCGGCCCCTCAGCAAGGTTTAGAGCCCAGCTCACGCTCCGTTTTTGTGTGTGTGCGGTGTGCAGGGCTTGTGTACGCGTGTGTGTAGCTGTGTGGTTCACGGGCGTATCTTGGCAGGCCTGACGCTTGTCTGGCGCGGGGCGGGGGGTGTCTCTGTGTGTAAGGTTGTGTGCGTTTGTGGGTGTGTCAGGGTATATGCAGATAGGGATGGGTGCACACATGTCCCAGAGCAGGTGTGTGTGTGTCTAAGGGTGTATCAGAGCGTGTGAATGCATCGCCGGTTGTACGGGGGGGGGGGCATGCGGTGTACTAGTGGGGGCATGTGTATCTTGGGGGGAGGGGAAGACGCAGCACGCGTCGATTCACAGCTGAACCGTCCTAGCAATGTCTGCCCTGTGAGGGCCCAAGTGCTCTGGATTGTTGATCCCCTCCGGACAGCTTCTGCCATGCTGGCTGTGGCCTGAGCCCTCCACCCAACCTGCCTCGCATTGCACTGGGTGGCAGAGAGGGGCCTTTCCGTGGCCAGCTCCCTCTGCTGCACTGGGTGTCCAATAGGGCCCTTCTTGGCTGTGGTCCCAGAGCTGCCGGGCTGTGTGCCCTTCCACATTCTATGGAAATCACCGAATGAGCTAATTTGCATCCACTTCAGCTGGCCTTAGTGGAAGGTGCTGGCTATTCCACCTGGGCTCCTTCTCCCCACACAAGTGGCCAGTACCGGGAGACCTGAGAGCCTTTGCTCGTGGGTCCCGGGTGCAGTCTGGAACCCACTGCGGGGCCCTCCCCTCGGGTGGAGGGGGGGCCTGTTGCTCAGCAGGGGGCAGAGATTTCCCTAGACTTCCCTATGGGGGTGTACACCTCCCCTGAATTTCCCTAACACCCCCCCAGTTACATGCAGCGTTGCCAATTTAGTCTCGTTTGGAAATTTGAATTGAAATTGAAACATTAATACACACTTTAAAAGCAGAAACAGTGTATGAGAAAATACTTGTATCTGAGAAAGCAGAATGGGTTTGAAAAGTCTGAACAAAGACTAGCTTCCTCTCACGGCTGTTATTTCTGACAACGTTGGCTCATTCGTTTCAGCAATGTTGGCCAACCTAATAATTTCAAATGATGATTTGTAAGCAAGGTCTGAATGAGCTCTCCCCAAAAGGCTTCAGGACCGGACTGTATTTACATGAACTCACCTACTTTGCCTAGGCATCAGCAGACAGAGCCGTGCTGCCCAAGTGATCAGTTTTGGCTGGTGCTGGGTTACAAATCACTTTGTGGGGGTTATGACATGTTGTTATCCTTATTGTAAGAGTAAAGGGCAGCAGAACTGTGCTTAGCCTGTCCTGATTGAGGGGGGGTCACCCTGAGTGCTTAATTTTTGCCAGGGCTGAGCCCCAGCACCTCTAGGCTTGGCAGTTCATAGCCCCGGCACCTCTGGGCTTGCCACATTCGTTATGAAAGTAACAAACTTGCTTGAGCCCCGGCACCTCTTTCATTACAACTTAAGCCCTGGTCACCCGCAACTGAGCTGCACTCGCTAAGCAAGGGGTTTGGATGGCAGATCCCAGTGAGGGGGGGGGGGGGGATGACAGGTGTTTCGCTTGGTGGTGTGGGCTCTGCATAAGAGTCACAGACACTCTTTGACCTGCCACACTCTCATGCTTAGACAGAGAGCTGATTAGGCTCCATAGAGAGTCTTTCGGTTTGTTAAGTGACCACTGCAGCTGAAATCACTGAGAATCAAGTCTAAGTGCTTAGATCTGCTGTGGGGACAGTGTTTCTGTGGAAGAGATGGCCCAGACTGTACTGCTGTGAGGTTCCCCCACTGAGAGCTGATATCACTGAGAGCCGGTGTAACCACGAGAGACCGACTTGCAGGGGTCACGGTGGCAGGTGGCAGCAGAAGGTGACGGTGCAGAGCCACTGGGGATGGAGCGGTAGAGTGAATGGTGGAATGACAAAAAACAGCGGCCAGAGCATTTATTTGTTGGACTATGTTTTAGTGACTTCACTCCAGAATGCTAGATTTATGACTGGGAAACTTATATAAATATACGTTTCCTAGTAGGCCAAGATTTTAAAAATGCATTATTTGCCAAGATCGTTATCTCACATCATCGCTATCTCAAGAAGTCATTATCTTGGGGAGTTTCTGTACTAAACTTTTTTATTATTATAATTATTTTTTATGTAAGAACAGCCATATTGGGTCAGACCAAAGGCCCTTCTACCCCAGTATCCTGTCTTCCGACAGTGGCTATACCAGGTGCTTCAGAGGGAATGAACAGAACAGGGAATCATTGAGTGATCCATCCCCTGTCACCCATTCCCAGCTTCTGGTGAACAGAGACTAGGGACACTCAGAGCATGGTGTTGCATCCTTGCCCATCCTGGCTAATAGCCATTGATGGACCGATCCTCAGGGAACTGATCTAGTTATTTTTCGTACCCTGTTTCAGTCTTGGCCTTTACAACCTCCCTGGCAAAAAGTTCCACTGGTTGTGTGAAGAAATACTTAGTTTTGCTTGTTTTAAACCTGCTGCCATTTTCATTTCATGGGGTGACCCCTGGTTCCTGTGTTAAGTGAAGGGGTAAATGACACTTCCTGATTCATTTTCTCCACACCAGTCAAGATTTTATAGCCCTCTATCATATCCCCTCTTAGTTGTCTCTTTTCCAAGCTGAAAAGTCCCAGTCTTATTAATCTTTCCCCATACAGAAGCCGTTCTATACCCCTCATCATTTTTGTTGCCCTTTTCTGAAACTTTTCCAATTCCATTATATCTTTTTTGAGATAGGGCGACCAGAACTATACACGCAGTATTCAAGATGTGGGCGTACCATGTTTTTATACAGTAAAAGTGGAGGAGCTTGGTTTGCCAGACTGATCAGCCAAGCCAATACTGACAACCTATATGAAAAGGCTGCAAAACACCAAGCCTCTGGACTGCATCAACATGCAGAAAGCCTTATAAGCCAGGTTTCAGAGTAACAGCCGTGTTAGTCTGTATTCGCAAAAAGAAAAGGAGGACTTGTGGCACCTTAGAGACTAACCAATTTATTTGAGCATAAGCTTTCCACAGTATGCATCCGATGAAGTGAGCTGTAGCTCACGAAAGCTCATGCTCAAATAAATTGGTTAGTCTCTAAGGTGCCACAAGTCCTCCTTTTCTTTTTCCTTATAAGCCAGTCACTGTCAAAGCCAATTTTAGAAGAACTTAATGAGGCTGTTAAGAATGCTGGAGACACAACTCAGTTTATGTGACCCAACATGGCTGTTGAATCCTACTTTCTATTTAAGCAAGAGACACCGCACACACAGACTGGGGGCCAGTGTTAAGTGCATTGTCACTTGTTAATCCTGAAGTTGGACTCTGGTTTTGAACAACACTGGTAAATGCTTGTTGTCTTTCTGAAAAAACCTAGCTGACTGGCTAGAAGCATGTGCTGCAACAGTGAAAGACTCAGCAGTTGAAAAAGTGAAAGACTCTCTCACCATATTCAAAAATGTGCATACGTGGCTGATGGATGCACCGATGCAAATGCGCATCAAGTATTAAGTCACTGTGTACGTTATTTTGATGTCAGGGGTAGGCCAGTAGATGCATTTCTAGATGTTCAGGTTATAGAAGACACATCGGCTGCATCTGTGACATCTTAGAAGAGTTAAATGCTTGTCAGTTGGACCCCAAACAGATGGCTGCTTGTGCATTTGATGGAGCTACAAACCTCCCTGGAAGACATGGCGGAGCACAAGCTTTTCTCAGAGAAAAGTGTAACCCTAATCTCTCCTATACACACTGCAGAGGCCATCTACTCCAACCAGCGCTAGTACGAGCTGCAGAATCTTCAAAGATGTTAAAAAGCCATAAACGTAATTGCTTTGTTATACTCTTTTCAGCAAGAGTCCAAAAGGACTGAACATCTTGGAAACAAATAGAAGATACACTGGGACTGAAGTTCAAATTAGTCCAACCTGGGAAAACCTGCTGGCTTTCTCATGAACAGTTCTTGGCTGTTGTCTTAAAATGACTGAAACCATTATTATTGGCTTTGGAAAGTATGTAACAAGATGGGACTGATCTAAGTAATGAGGCTCGTGGATTACTTTTGCTACTAAGTTCAGAGAAGACAATCGCCATTCTCTCTCGTAAGTCTTCTGTTGAAACCACTTGGGTCATTAAACAATGCCATCCAGGCATCTGCTACAACAGTAGTAGATCTCTGTCCATCAATAGAAGTTACACTTGGATCAATCAGAGAGCTATCCATTGAAAACGTACTGGAAGAAGTAAAGACTTCAGTCCAGAAGTTGACTAATTAAGGCACTTATATTGACTCCTTAAGTGAAAAGGACAAGAAGTGCTTGTTAAGCCAGCTGAAAAAGCACACAGACTTGATTCTTACAAATCAACAACAGCGATTTCTGGATTCTACTCAACCTCCATGTAGCTTCTACAGATGCCTGTCCCATAAAACACCGACAGTTGAGTGGAGTGAGGCATGACCAGCAATGGGGCTGCCATGTGCTCGGGGCAGAATAGAGAATTTGAACACAGAGTGGAACATCATACGACGAATGAATGAAGATTTGATTTCAATTTCTTTTTTATCATCACTAGTGGCTCGACCTGATCTTTGTGCTCTGTTTCCTGGGATGAAAGAAGTAGGAATTCATCTCTTGCTACTCCCAGTCACAACAGCTACAGCTGAGCGTTCTTTTTCATCATTAAATAGAATTTTGTGTTTTGAAACAAGTCGCCTTCTGCCTGATCCTGAGCATATCAGGAAGGACTGGCAGTACCGGACACACAAGAAGACACCAAAGAGTTGTGAAAACTTACAAGAAGAAACCAAGAAGGATGCAGATGTACCATGTACTGCTTCATAGTAGGCTCGAGTAGCCAACTTTAATTTCTGTGATGATTTTAAAACATGAGTTAAAGCTAATAAAATGGTTGTGAAACATTTTTCCGTTTTTACTATGGTGCCATACAGCCCACCTTCCCCATAATGGTCTCAACCCTTGTCAGCCATCACCTCCCTTCCCCCTGTATATTCAAACACCCCCCGCCCAGTTCAATTGCTGGGGAAAACACTGGCAGGGGGCTGTGAGAGCTGAGGCCTGAGTGCTGGCCTGTGGGTGGGGTGTGGGAGGTGGGCTAACTGAGGGAATGCACAGTTGCCAGCCACACTCCCTGGGGCTCCAGCTCTGGCACTGGGCAGCCTGGCTTTGGGGTGAGCACATCCCTGCTGCCCAGGGGGTGGGCATGGCCCAGGTCTGCACACAGCCCTGTGACGCAGGGAGGATATGGCCAGGGGGCAGCAGCGGTGGAAGAGCAGGGAGGGGGCAGAATGTCCATGGCAGTGTCCCAGTCTCCCTGCCCTCCCCTTCCCTCCCCTCCCCGCTTCCCTTCTTCAGGCTGCTTTCAAATTGGTCCCTTTGGAGTGAACCAGAGTGAGAGATGTTCCCCCACCCCCATGGGCCTGGGGGCCTGGCCTGGCCCTTGTGCACAGCCACTGAGCCCTTTGCTGTTCCCCAGAGCGTCTGGGAGCTGGGCCGGGGGAGGCAGAGGGATGCAGCCGAGGGGACGGAGGGTGCAGAGCAGAGGGCAGGTGCGTTCTGTCCCAAGGCTTAACGCTGATTCCAGGCCCTGCTCTGTCTGGCCTCCAGTCCACCCCCAGGCAGCTGCCCAGCTCATCGCAGCCCCCCCATTCTGGCCACGCAGCCATCTCTGAGTGTCCCCACTGGCTGCCCTCTGGTCCCTCCAATTCAAGGCTCTGTGTCTCCCTCCTTACGCAGCCTCGTCCCCCACCGCACTGCCCCCTTCCGCTCCGCCCCCAGCCCGCTGCACATCCCACAGCAGCCCTTGGGCCTGGAGCCCACAACCCCCCGAAATATACTCCCAAGATGCTGACAAGAGGCGAGTCAGGCCCAGCCTGCAGGGAAGTCCCCAGCTGAGTCCCTGCAGGGCCAACCATATCTCGCCCCCACGCTGGCCCATCTCTGGGCGCTATGGACCCACACTGGCAATGAGCCCCCAGGCTCAGCCCAAGGCAGCCCACAGGGCCCGGGAGGTGGGTGCAAGCGGCTGGTGCCCAGGAGCAGGGCTGAGCCCAGCGGGACAGGATGGGGAGCCAGTGATGCCCCTTGTCAGCAGCACCGCCATCTTGGGCAGGCTGTCCGAATTTGTGCTCCTGCTGCTAGAGCCCCTTGGGGCTTGTGGCCAAGGGGAATCACTTGGTGGCAGGAGTGGCCCAGGTCATCCCCCTCCCCTTGTCCCCGAGAGCACAGGGCCTCAATGGAGGCAGCACCGCATTGGCTCTGCGCTGGGCTTGGGGGGGGGGAGGGCTGCACTGGGCAGGGGGCACTTGGTGCTGGGCTGGGGGTTCTGTGCTGGCTGGGGGTTCTGTGCTGGGCAGGGGGGCTGTGCACTGGGCCAGGGGACTCTGTGCTGGGCCAGGGGACTCTGTGCTGGGTGGCAGGGTTCTGCGCTGGGCGGAGGATCGGCACGGGGGGGTCTCGGCGCTGGGCGCGGGTATGTCTCTGCACTGGGCAAGGAGGGTCTGCACTGGGACAATTCCTGAGGAAGGCAGCAGGGCCTCTTTGCAACCACTTGGCACCAGTTTCTGGATGACCAGCCCCCGCCCCCCTCCAGGTCACAGGGGAACAGCACCGCGGAGCCAGAGAGCTGGGAAGGGCAGAAGGGGACAGTAACGTCCTCACAATCCTGTCGGGTTCAAAACAACCCCCTGAGCAAATGCAGCTGTCACCTGAAGGTCCCTAATATCAGCCTGAACTGAACCCGACCAATGTGCTCCTGGGTAGCCCAGAGAGATCCATCCATCCCCATCCACACCCAGCCATAGATCTGCTGAGCTATCTATCCCCATGCAGCCCCATCTATCTATCTATCTATCTATCTATCTATCTATCTATCTATCTATCTATCTATCCTCATACACCCCCCTCTGTCTATCTATCGCTCATATGTCCCCCATCACCACAGGACCTGAGCGCCTCACACTCTTCACAGTCATTAGGCTCACCCCCCCACGCCCCCGCTAAGGCAGGACATGGCCCCCATTCACCCCCACTGTACAGCTGGGGAACTGAGGCGCAGCGACTGACTCACTGGCCCAAGGCCACCCCAGGCACTCATGGCAGTGCAGGGAACTGAATGGCACACCCCTGAACCACTGGCCCATCCATTCTCCTTCTGCTGCTCCATGAAAGGGGGGGCACAGTAAGACCAGGGGCCACCCAAGGAGTTTAGATGCCCCGTTCTCACTAGGAACTAGCAGGAGATCAGTGTCTAGATCCCTTAGGCAGCTTTTGCGGCCCAGCCTGGCTGCAGAGGTTTAACGTGCGTGTGGCGGGTAGACTGCAGGCTTCCCGCCTGTTCCACGTAGCCCTGCAGCAGGGGGGCCTGGCACGCAGTGCGGAAGGGAACAAGTGTGACATTCTGTACCTTGGACGCTGTAACCCCCATATTCCTCATTTTCATATAATCATGAGCTCACATATAAAGCATGCCTTGGTGGTGTCGGGGAAAGGTCATGATTTGCTGAAAGTTATTTCTCTATCCATATATGTGTATCATTCATGCATATGAAGTTATCAGAATTGTGTTGTATGGTGAGCACTAAAAGATGCTGTAAATTAGGGAATCACCCAGATATTAGCTCCCCAGAGGCAACAGCAAGGAAAGTAACCAACACTCGGACGGGGTGTCAAACAACCCATCAACAGCCATTGTCCAGCAAGGGAGTTACAATGCAATGACTCACCTGCATGAAGCCCCACGAGGGGAATTGCTCAACCTTGATTGGAGAGACTCAGCAATGCCCCCCAGCCATGCCTGGACTTGTGCTCCCCAAGTACATGGACTGAGGGTATAAAACAGACAGAGTGTACACATACTGGGCCCTTCTCCTGCCCCCACCGCTGCTGAAAGCAACCAAGACACTGAGAAGAAAACAAGGCTCCAACACAGGAGATTGGCCCAGGTTTAAGGAACAAACCTGTATATTAAGGACTGCGATATCCAGTGGGGTGAGAAAAACTTCTTCATCTAGTTGCTGCCCAGTCTAATAGGGTTGAGAGTTTAGACTGCGTGATTATATGGTATTTCTTTGGTAACTAACTCTGACTTTTTGCCTATCACTTAATATCTACCTTTTATAGTCAATAAATTTGTTTATCTTTACCAGTGAGTTTGTATGAAGTGTGGGGCAAATCTGCTCACATTTGACAAAGGCTGGTGTATGTCCACTTTCCATTGATGAAGTGGTGAACCAATTGTGATGAAGCAGGACTGTTCTTAATGTTTCCTCTGAATAGTGTGGGGGTGCCTCAGTTTCCCCAATGCAGTTCTTAAGTATCTAGGGGGTGGGATAAGGGTGTATGATCATTGCAGAGCCCTAGAGGGCAGGAGTCTGGACACAGAGAATGGCCGACACCCTGTTTCCTGGCAACTGATGGCCTGGCCCTTCCCCCCTGCAAGGTGAGAGCTAAAGGGTTGGAGAACAAAGGGATCCGGTGCCCTCCTAGCCCGGAAAGGGACAAAGCCCAGAGGAGGAGGGGCTGGAGGGAGTTTCAGTTTGGGTCTGGCTGGGGACATGGAGTGAAGTGCAGACGTGGTTGTCTGGCTCACTGCCCCCCCCCCCCCCAAAATGGACCCGGCTGAGGAGTCCTGTTCTCTGCACCTACAAGCTCTGTGTTAGACCGTGTCCCTGTCATATAATAAACCTTCTGTTTTACTGGCTGGCTGAGAGTCCCGTCTGACTGCGGAGTTGCGGGGCAGGACCCTCTGGCTTCCCCAGGACCCCGCCTGGGCGGACTCGCTGTGGGAAGAGCACGGAGGGGCAGAGGATGATGAATGCTCCGAGGTCAGACTCAGGAAGGTGGAAGCTGTGTGAGCTGTGTGTCCTGCAGACAAGCTGCTCCCAGAGAGGAGACTTCCCCAGAGTCCTGACTGGCTATGTAGGGAGCAGTTCCAGAGCATCTCCCAGGGACTCCGTGACACCAATTTATAAATGTGCACTGCCCATCTTGAGCAGTGCAAGATGGTATATTCCTGGGGTACAGTGCTGGGAGCTGGGGGGATTTGGCTCTGGTGCCTTTCTCTGTGTGATTCATGAGTGGCTCAGGGAACATTCATGCAATCTAGCTGGGTGTGGGGGCTCCCACATGCTGTTGTGCTGAGTGATCACAGCGCCCGGAGGGGTTTGCTGCTGGTCAATAGCAAGGCATTGTGAGAGACAGCCCAGGCTGGAGACAGTTAAGGGAGCACAGCAATCCCCACAGGCTGCACCCTGGGCAGATCCCGTCACAACAAGGTATGGGTCAGAGCCGTAGGAGCCAGTGAGCCAGTCTCCCATGACAAACAGCCATCAGCCAGCTTGGAGCAGGGAGCTCTGGCTGAGCCTGGCAGGCGTCAGGGATATGCATGGCTGTGTGCAGAGGTGCTGCTGAGCAGGGTTCAGGGCCCGTTACCCCACAGTACTAGGATAATACGTCAGACCTGAGGGAGGAGCATGATGGGTGTTTGCGCATGCAGGGGAGGAGCAGAAGGAAGACGTGAGGGCCAGTAACAACCCCTGAGAGTGGGGACTCTGAGCGTGCACTGTCAGCCTCACAAGGCTGGGTGCTTTGCTAAGAGATCTGCTCTAGTTCAGGGCAGGTCTCTGCCCTGGGTCTTGCAGGAGGTCAGATTAAATGATCTCAGAGGTCCCGTCTGGCCTTGGGATCCATGAATCCCTGAAACCTAGCAGAGAAAAGCAGAACAAACCCCACTGCCAGGAGCTGAAGCCAGGCAAATTCCAACCAGAAACAGGGCACAAACTTTTCACACTGCGGTGAGTCACCTCTGGACCAGACACCCAAGGGAAAGGCAGAGTCTCCAGGGCCTGGTGTGTGCAGTTCAGGGCTGGAGGCCTTTCAGGAAGATATGTCAGCTAAATGCAAGCTATTGCACTCGCTCTGGGGGTAGCTGGCGGGACATGCTATGCAGGAGGCCAGGCTAGCTTCTGGAATGGTCCCTTTTGGCCGTAAACGCTAGGAAGCTCTGAATCCGCCTCACAAGCCAATGACAAGGACAGAGCCTTTGATGCCAGCCAACGCCCTTGCCCTGGCAGGGCCAGGTGCTGCCCTATGTGAGCTGGATAGGTGCAGAGAGCCACACTGGGACACAAACTAGTGCATTCACTGCATGTCCCCAGGGCTGTGTCACTGGGAAGCTAGAGAATCTGTTACTTTCACACGAACCAGCTACACATGACAATCCACAGCAGCCAGGACAAGACTTTCTAACAACACAGTTTCCCTTGTCTCGGGCCCAGTGTGGGTGGACCTGTGCAGCTGGCCAAGGGCCACCTCCACCCAGTCTCAGTGTTCCTAGCCAAAGACGGCCACTCCATTCAGCCACGCTCCACTGATGCTCCGGAGCCAAAGGAGAGGGCCCCCTCGGACACACATTTGTGTCCTGCATAGCCAGGTTCCATGCGCTGGGGAGACAGGCAGGGGAACCAGAAGGTCACCTGGACAAGGCCAGTTCAGTGCTGGAGCTCCCGCTGGGAGATGCTCAGCGTCGTGTCAGGTGGAGAGACAGGATGGGAGCTCAGCAGTGCTGATAGAGAACACGATGCACCTGCCTAGAGAAATCAGACATCTGAGGTTCCTTCCTCCAGGAGACACGGTGCTCAGAGTTCACATACTGAGCCTGTAACAGGCAGCAAGTGAGCCTTGTGCTGTCATGTTGGAGCCTTGTGGGTCCTGGGGTATTAGAGCACGGGAGCTTGTCAGTCCAGTACCCACATCCAGCACAGAGGAGTCCCAGCGCCCAACTTTCTGCAGTGTCTGATCCAGCTGTGAAAGCTCCCCATGCGAGGATTGTAAGGCAGCTTGAATAGTACAGCTGTGATTGATACCCCCCCAAGCAGAGCAGGCTAGTCCCTGAGGTTCCCTTGAGTTAGTTCAGCTCCAAAGCAGGAGGCTGTAATGCGTTTCCTTGCAGTATAGTATTCAGGCATTCCAGACAGCTTGTGATCCCTGGTAAACAAGGAAAACAGAGCTGGAACTCAAGCTGTGTTTGCGTCTATGGTTTGTCGCCATTTTCTTTAGTAAATGTTTCCTGGTTAAGATAGACTGTGATTACATCAACAATGTCAGTCTGGAATCATGCAGCTAGTCTTCCCAGAAGGAAATACTCCTTTGTCTTCAGCAAGCAGCTGAGAGCTGGGTACCAGGCTCTCTCTATGCCACAGATGCCAGAAAACAGAAAGAAACACAGAGAAGAGCAGCATTCATGTTTAAGAGTCTGGAGAAATTCAACTTGTGAAATATAAAGCGCTAAACACCAATGACGGGAGGGCAAGTGACAGGTACCTGGAAGGTCAACACTCTGTGCAGGAGGACGGATCATTTCTGGGAGCGGCTCCAAGGTCACATAACTAGGAATTATGGAGTGAAGTGGAATATCCTGGGAAATAGCCCAATTAGCAGATCTATATCACAGGGAATGCTGGGCTAAAGCACTGGCTAGGGAGTCAGGGGGAATCTGAGTTCTATTCCTGGCTCTATCACTAAATTGCTGTGAGGTCTTGGGCAAGACATTTCCCCTCTCTGTGCCTCAGTTTCCCCTTCCACCCTGTCTGGTCTATGTAGACTGTGAGGTCCTTGGGGCAGGGGCTGTCTCTCGCTCTGTACATGCCAAGCACCCAGCACAATGTGCCCCAGATCTCAGCTGGGACCTCTAGGAGCTGCTGTAATAATAACCCCTGAGGCACTGGCGAGCAGGCAGCCAGGAGCGATCCTGATCCGCAGGGCATTTAATCGCTGCCATTCAGCTCCTGTGCTAACTGCCATAGACGATGGGTGAAAGCACACGGGATGGGAGCCCCACAGCACCTGTGCCTGTCCCTACAGTGTCCCCTGCAGCCGTGGTGGGAGCTGCTGTACTGGGTCCTCTCCCCCCCGCAGCAGGACGTTGCTGCCGGCCACCAAAGGGAGTGAGGAGGGGTCTCGCCGGCTGCATCTCCAAGGCTGCTCACAGCGCGGGAGGTCGGGGGCAGACCCTGACGGCCGCTGGGCGGAAACACTGGCAGTGGAGCTGAGTCCCACACCCAGCCCTGGGCAGGAGGAGTGGGTCACTGCCCGGAGGGTCCCAGAGGAGGCCAGGTAACTCCCCAACCCCCAGCTCCTTGGGCTGCGGGACAGCAGGGTTCAGAACTACAGCAGCTTTCAGCCTCAGCCAGCTCAGGGCAGGGGGTTGCTGGCTGCCAGGTGAGGGGCAGAGCCCAGCCTTCCCTACCCTGCGGGGCCGGTGCCCAGACTGGGCAGAGGGTGAGTTCTGGGGCCGGGCAGGGGGTGGGTTCTGGGGCCGGTGCCCGGGCCGGGCAGGGGGTGGTTTCTGGGGCCGGTGCCCGGGCCGGGCAGAGGGTGAGTTCTGGGGCCGGGCAGGGGGTGGTTTCTGGGGCCGGTGCCCGGGCCAGGCAGGGGGTGGGTTCTGGGGCCGGTGCCCGGGCCGGGCAGGGGGCGGGTTCTGGGGCCGGTGCCCAGGCCGGGCAGGGGGCGGTTTCTGGGGCCAGTACTCGGGCCAGGCAGGGGGCGGGCTCTGGGGCCGGTGCCCGGGCCGGGCATGGGGTGGGTTCTGGGGCCGTTGCCCGGGCCGGGCAGGGGGCGGTTTCTGGGGCCGGTGCCCGGGCCGGGCAGGGGGCGGTTTCTGGGGCCGGTGCCCGGGCCGGGCAGGGGGCGGGTTCTGGGGCCGGTGCCCGGGCCGGGCAGGGGGCGGGTTCTGGGGCCGGTGCCCGGGCCGGGCAGGGGGCGGGTTCTGGGGCCGTTGCCCGGGCCGGGCAGGGGGCGGGTTCTGGGGCCGGTGCCCGAGCCGGGCAGGGGGTGGGTTCTGGGGCCATTGCCCGGGCCGGGCAGGGGGCGGGTTCTGGGGCCGGTGCCCGGGCCGGGCAGGGGGCGGGTTCTGGGGCCGGTGCCCGGGCCGGGCAGGGGGCGGGTTCTGGGGCCGTTGCCCGGGCCGGGCAGGGGGTGGGTTCTGGGGCCGGTGCCCGAGCCGGGCAGGGGGTGGGTTCTGGGGCCGGTGCCCGAGCCGGGCAGGGGGTGGGTTCTGGGGCCGGTGCCCGGGCCGGGCAGGGGGCGGGTTCTGGGGCCGGTGCCCGAGCCGGGCAGGGGGTGTGTTGTGGGGCCGGTGCCCGGGCCGGGCAGGGGGCGGGTTCTGGGGCCGGTGCCCGGGCCGGGCAGGGGGCGGGTTCTGGGGCCGGTGCCCGGGCCGGGCAGGGGGCGGGTTCTGGGGCCGGTGCCCGGGCCGGGCAGGGGGCGGGTTCTGGGGCCGGTGCCCGGGCCGGGCAGGGGGCGGGTTCTGGGGCCGGTGCCCAGGCTGAGTGGGGGTGGGCCCTTCAATAGGAGCAGTGTCCTGGTTTAACGACCTTCCTACAGAAAACATCTGCTGTGCTCATGAATGGCCCGTTTGTGGTTTCAGCACAAGTGTGCTCCCCTCCCCTCCCCCCACAAGCCCCTTTGCGGCTCCTGCTGGCCCTGCTCCCTGTGGCAGAGCCTGGCTGCGGGAAGGAACCCCTGGCGCTAACCAGTGGGGCATGAGGCTCTCAGGCCAGCCGCTGGGTGAGGGCAGAACTGGCAGCAGATGGAGCCTGCTTAGCCAAGCATTGGGCCTGGATTGCAGCCCCCAAGCCAGCTCTGACCCGAGACCTGCTCTGAGTGCCAGACTGGTCCACGCCCCGACCCCTGAACCTGCCCCCCGCCCATGGGGCCCTTTGTTCTGGGGCTGCTGCCTGCTGCGCTCCTCCTGTCCTGCCTCCCACAGCTGTGCCCCAAGGCAATGCTGCCCGTGGCGGATGCCCCCTGGTGCTCATGCAGCTGGCATGCCCAGGGGATCCGGCTTCCGTGTGAACGCAGGCATGAGCTGGTTGCCTCGAGGCCAGGAACAGACCTCCCCGCCCCCAAATAGCAGTGTTAGGGGCTTTTCTCCCCCACCCTGGATGCAGTATCTGGTATTAGCCACAGCTGGGGGGCAGGAGTTTGCAGCTCACGGGCCAGTGGGCTGAGTGCATTGGGGCCCCACTCCTGCCTGTCTCCCCCTGTCTCCGCCCTCCAGCGGGGCGCAGGGCTCCAAATGGTCCCCGCCCAGCCCCTCTCCTCCTCCCCAGGCAGCCACCTTCCCCGCTGCCCGCTGAGAGGCCCAGAGGCAGCAGCATGTGAAGGCCAAGGCCAAGGTAAGTCCTCCAGCTGGCGTCAGCCTCCCAGCCCTGCTGCACCGCCCCCGCCCCGTGTCCCCACCCTCAGAGCAAGGCCGTGCGGCAGAGCCACCAGCCGGGGGGGGCAGGGGGGGGGTGCTCGCCGGGCTCCATGAGCTGCCCTGGGTACAGCTGTGTGTGTCAGGGAAGGGAGCCACACAGCCCTGGAGGGCACCACAGAGAACATGTGTGGGGCCTAGCCCCGTCCCCTCCGGGATATTTGGGCACCTAACTCCCATTGACCTGGCTTGCTAGGCACCCTGGCACCAGAGTCTCAGCTGTGACCCGTCTCCTGGCAGCCAGGGCCGCTGCGTGGGGACCCAAAACCCAGACCTTTCTCGTGTGAGAGCCCGTGGCAAGGGCAGCCCTGGGTTCACGTCCTGGCCTCAGTTGGAGCAGGGCCTCGAACCCAGCTGGCTGGTGGAGGCTTTGCCACGGTGCAGCCGCTCTGTGGGTCACAATGGGCTGAAGCCCCAGGGGGAGGGGTGTCTCCGTGGGAAGCTCGCAGCCTGCTCCTGTCGGCCAAGCTGCATGGTGTTTGCTCAGGCCTCGCTGGCTTTGCAGAGGTTTGCAGGCCCAGGAGGAAGAACTGCAGCCGGGCCCCGGGAGGCTCCCAGCGAGGCCAGCACTCGAGGACAGGCCAGGAGCCGGGGCCTCTCCCAGGCGCTGGGGCTGGGTCACTTCTGCTGCCTCCTCTGGCTGGGGACGCCTGAGAAGCCAGGCGGAAAACACGAGATGGGGGCCAAGGAGTTCTCTGGCTAGCTCTTGTCTCTGGCAAGTGGCATTCCCTCCCGCTGTGCCTGGTCCTCCAGGGGCTGGGGAGAGCAAGGTCTAGCAGCTCACGCTCCAGGGCAGGGCCTGCTCTTCCTGGGGGACTCAGCAGCGAGTGGGGTACTCCCTGCCCTGCCCCACTGCTCAGGAAGCTTCCCGCGGCTCGGGGTCGGGGAGGCAGGGCCCCCCAGCGTGCTGCCAGCCTGCCCCTGCTCAGGTGGGGCTCAGCGGGAGGCGGCCCAGGCTGGCTCCCTGGATGGGATTCCCAGCAGCTGTTGCGCTCGGCTGTTTGTTTGGGGAAGATGAAAGCAGCAGCCCCGACTCCTGGGCAGCAAAAGTCAATATTGGCTCCGGGGAAAGAATCCAAAGTTCAGAACCCGGGAAGGTCGCCCAGAGAGCGCGGCTCAGGGGGCTGTTCTGGGGGACATGGGGGGCAGGTCACCCAGAGGCCGGGGTTTGTGCTGGGCCAGAGGGAAGGTCACCCCAGAGGACAGTGCTGTGGGGCGGGGGGACCGAAGGCATCCGCCAAGCCATATTTATAACTCATTAATAGGCAGCTTGGCTGCTCCAATGGGATTCCGGCCATGGCTGTTTTGGGTAATGCCCCTATGACCGGGTTCCCCGCCCCCCCAGCCCCTGCACTGCGCTTGCCCCTCTGGCTTTGCTGCCTTTTTAGGAGATTTCAGCACAGCGCTGGGCCCCGTGACACCTCCACCCCTCACGGCTGCCTCCCAAAGGCGCCAGGCTGGGCCCACATGGAAACGTGCCCAGGACAGCACAGAGCCAGGGCCGGGAACAGGGCAGAGCTGGGGATGGGGATGCCGGCCCAGGGATTGGGATGTAGGGATGAGAGGAGCATGGGGATGGGGCAGGGCTGGATGTGGGGATGTGGACATGGGGAACGCAGAGTTGGGAATGCAGGGATGGGGATAGGGACATAGAGATGAGGCCAAGAGGGGGACACAGGGAACGTAGGGACGGAGATAGGGACGTAGAGATGAGGCCGAGAGGGGGACACGGGGACCGGGCAGAGCTGGGAACGCAGGGACGGGGATAGGGACGTGGAGATGAGGCCGAGAGGGGACAAGGGGCATTGGGGCAGGTGGATCTGGCAAGGCACATGGCTGCAAGAGGGGTGCGAGGCGGGTGCTGATGGGGTGGGGGTGAGCACCTACAGCTTGTGGGCAGTGGGCCAGTGCTGCTAGGCAGGCAGGTGAGCGATCCAGGGCCGGGGCAGGGCATTGCTAGAACAGAGAGGGACTTGGGGGCAGGGGCTGGCATGTGTGGGAGGGAGCCAGGGAAACAGGCAAGGTGCGTCAGTGGAGTGACAGTGTAAGAGGGTGCAGGAGGCGAGTGGGCACTGAGGGTGCAGGAGGCGAGGGGTTGGGGGGACAGGCTGCAGGAGGAGATGGGGTGTAGGACATGGGGGGGAGAGGTTGCAGGAGGGGGGTGATGGGGTGTGGGGGGAGGGCTACAGGAGGGGGTGATGGGACACAGGAAGCAGGGGAGGGGAAAGGACGCCTCAGGACGCCCCAGGTAGGGCCTGGGGGAGGCAGCTGTGGCAGGGCAGGGGGCTGTGATTCATTTCACTGTCCTGGACTCCGGTTCGTCTTGCTGCCGCGTGAGCAGAGACGTCGCCCGGCTGCCACCCCGGGCCTGCCAGCAGGGGGCACTGCCTTGGGGCTGGCGCGTGGGGAGCGGTTTCTTCCTAACCCGCACTCAGGGAATTAGGAGGCAGCTGTGCGCGGTCCATTACCACCACGCGCGGTGACCCACGGCGCCCCCTGCTGGGAGAGGCTGGGCTGGCGTAGCTGGGAGCACCCAAACAGCCAGCGCTCCTGTCCCGCTCCCCACAGCACCCCCTGCTGGGAGAGGCTGGGATTACAGCTCTTATCGCTGAGCAGAAGATCTAGAAATCCATCTCCAAAGACATCGTGTCTGGAGCTGGGCATGATAAACTGGGCAGGCTTCACCACTGCTACCACCAGTCCCACACGGGCAGCCCTGCAATGGCTCACAGTGTCCTGCCCCAGCATGCACTGGGATAGCTCTGGCACTTGGGGGGCACTCCCCAACCTGTGGGTCACAACCCAGCATTGGGTCACTGGAGTGTGCCACAGGGTCATGCGGGGGATAAGGGAGCTGAGGGCCTGCCCTCAGGGCGCTGGGCCAAACCTGAGCAGCGCTGCAATGGAGATCCCAATGCCCGGCGTGGAGCGGTGAGCCCAGCCAGCCCTGCGGGATAGGAGCCACAGGAGCGGCAGCTATGGGACGCATGGACGCTTATTCAGTTTGGAGCATGTTAAGGTGTGTCTGATATAGCGTGGCTAGGACATGGGTAGTAAGCCAGGGGGGTTGTCACTAGCTCACAGCAGGCCCCCAAGATTTACAGATGGGCCCTGAGCCCCAAAAGGTTGAGAGCCAGTGGGCTAGCATCCAGGCCAGGAGCAGCACAGCCTAGTGGGAACAGCAGAGGTGGGGCCTGCTCCCCGCTCTGCCTCTCACTGCCTGGGACCTGGGGCAGGCCCTTCCCCGCTGCACCTGAGAGCTCAGCTAGAAAGGGAATGAGGAGCCTATGCCTTAGAGAGCACTTTAGTGCCATTCTGCTTGTACAGCGCCTTGCAGCATGGGTCCCATTCTGTGACGGGAGCCCCTCGGCACCATCCCCCTGAATACAGAGATCAGGGATGGGCAGAGCCCTTCCAATGCGGCCAGTTGTGCTCAGAAAAGGCAGGTTTTGGAAATCCAAAGGGTTTGTGTCAATTTCAGCGAAATCTTTGACAGGGAAAAGTCTCATCTCTCATGTTTTGGTTCAACAAAACAGATAAAACCCTTTCATTTCTACATTATTGTTTCATTTCGACTGGTCTATTTCAATATTACCAGTAACAGATTTAGGGTTGACAGAATTAGATTTTTATTTTTTCATAATTTCAAGGGAGAATATGGATTTTAAAGCATTTTTTATGTTTATAGCATTAAATGTTAATAGGCACAGAAAATTATGTGGGGAGGCAGCGTCGGGCAACGGGGGGGGGAGGGTCACACACTAATTATTTAATGACAGATGCTGAGATTCAAAGTTAAAGCTCTAGAATCGTTAAAACACAAATTGTCACCACCACATGTGAAAATATATCCAATCAGGAGCTTTATTTAAACGCCCGTAAGTTCTTGAGCAGATTTTTCTTTTTTACTTTTCCTACTTGTAAATTTCAGTTACCGAGGGAAATGTTTTTTCTTGGTTTGTCTGTGTACAGTGAATTCAAGGTCACTTAGCTCCTTCTAAGCCTGATTATATATGATAAAACATTTAATTCTATAGGATCTTTTGACATCACTGCAAAGCGTTTGGACCTTATCAAAATGAAACAACTCCACCGTATTGCAGGACGACCTTTCTATGGGCCTGAATTGAAATTTTGTTCTGCAGGAAACATCCGCGTTTCAGTCTGGTTCAGAATGACCCAATTCCCAATGGCAGAATTTCCCATGGTTCAGACTTTCCAATTTTGGAGCAGCTGTGCAGGGCTGAGGTGTCAATGCCCCCCTCTTCCAGAGCCCCCACGTGCGTGGCTCCTGGTGTGATCCGGAGAGAGACTCGACCTTACCTCACCAGCACCCCCAGATCCAGCACCTATGTCAGCAGGGTCCAGCTGTGGTAACCGTTCCTTCACGTTTCCTCCAGTGCCCCCCACAGCCAGCCCTCCCGCACTGTTCCCTATAGCGCCCCCTGCTGGGACCGCCTCCCACACCCAGTCCTCCTGCAACGTTCCCTATAGCGCCCCCTGCTGGGACCGCCCCCCACAGCCAGCCCTCCTGCAACGTTCCCTATAGCGCCCCCTGCTGGGACTGCCTCCCACACCCAGTCCTCCTGCAACGTTCCCTATAGTGCCCCCTGCTGGGACCGCCCCCCACAGCCAGCCCTCCTGCAACGTTCCCTATAGCGCCCCCTGCTGGGACCACACCCCACAGCCAGCCCTCCCGCACTGTTCCCTATAGCGCCCCCTGCTGGGACCACACCCCACACCCAGCCCTCCCGCAACGTTCCCCATAGCGCCCCCCTGCTGGGACCGCCCCCCACACCCAGCCCTCCTGCAACGTTCCCTATAGCGCCCCCCACACCCAGCCCTCCCACACCGTTCCCTATAGCGCCCCCCACACCCAGCCCTCCTGCACCGTTCCCCATAGCGCCCCCCACACCCAGCCCTCCCGCACCATTCCCTATAGCGCCCCCCCTGCTGGGACCGCCCCCCCGCACCGTTCCCCATAGCGCCCCCCTGCTGGGACCGCCCCCCACACCCAGCCCTCCCGCACCATTCCCCATAGCGCCCCCCTGCTGGGACCGCCCCCCACACCCAGCCCTCCCGCACTGTTCCCCATAGCGCCCCCCCTGCTGGGACCGCCCCCCACACCCAGCCCTCCTGCAACGTTCCCCATAGCGCCCCCCTGCTGGGACCGCCCCCCACACCCAGCCCTCCCGCACTGTTCCCCATAGCGCCCCCCTGCTGGGACCGCCCCCCCCCAGCCACCCCTCCTGCACTGTTCCCCATAGCGCCCCCCTGCTGGGACCGCCCCCCACACCCAGCCCTCCCGCACCGTTCCCTATAGCACCCCCTACCAACCTGACTTTGGGGAGAAAACCAGAGCTGCCAAACTCCATTGTCTTCACAGACCAGAAGGGAGGGAACAGGCCGTGAGGGAGGCAGGGACTGCTAGAAGAAGCAGGCTTTCCCCTTTACTCTCACCCATTGGGTCCCCTTGCAAATGTGGTGAAATTTTTTTTATAGCAGGGGTGCTGAGAGCCATTGAACCAAACTATAAATCCTGTGTATGATGGAAGCCACTTCAAGCCGGGGGGTGCTGCTTCACCCCAAGCAGCCCTAGGTCTAGAACCTATGTTTGACTCTCCCTCTTTGGGCACGCACTAAGGCCGAGGGACGGCTCCCGCTCTGGTGCGGACACTGGCTGCGCACGCTGGACTTCCCGGTGACTCCTCTGGTGCAACAAAGTCACATTCCCCGAGGGGCCTCGTTCCCCTCCTACGCCCTAGTGATTACAGACAGCAAAGCTGGTCTAGCCCCAGAAATCCACTCCAGCTTGTATACGCCATCCGACCCCCTCCACACCTCACTAGTCTGGGCCACCCCTCCACAGCTCAGAGGAAAGCGTGGTGCTTACTGCCCAGCCCCATGCACCACTGAGTTATTTGCCCTTGCCTCGGCATCCTTCGAGAAACAGGTGAACACCGCTGGCCCCAGCAATGGCTTCTCGCCCCTTTCATGGGAGTTCATACAACTCGCTCTAGTACACCTCCTTACTGCCAACCAGGAGCCAAGCAGGCGTTTCCCCAGGGACAGTACGGCAACGGAGAGTTTAGACCCGGTCTGCTAGGCTGGGGGCAAGGAGAGATGAGGAAGTGGTAACATTTTTCAGAAGCAGTGGCATAAACTATTTACCAGCAGCAGAAGGGTGTGTGCACAGGCGTGCAGGAGGGGAGGCAGCTGCTGTGAATTACACCTTCCAGAAAGTTTCCCAACTACCCAAACTGTCTGTTCCTCTTGCTTACACCCTCCTCCATTGATCAGTCAATTTATTCCAAACTTCTGACAATCAATTCATTGGAAAGGGAAAAGGGAAACCAAGCTTGACTTAGGCAGAAGACCCAGTGGCTGAAATCCCTGCCCCTGCAAGTAACACCTTGCATGCAGAAATCCATGCCCACAGTTGTACAGAAGCCCCACCTTCTGTTCCCACAAAAGGAAAGTGAGCAAAGCGCTTGCATAGGGCATTTCCCAGCGCTCCCTTGCTGCAGATTAAGCCCATTACTTCTTGTCCTACCTTCAGTGGACATGGAGAACAACTGATCACTGTCCTCTATAACAGCCCTTCATATATTTGAAGACTGCAATCAAACCTCCTTCAGTCTTTGTTCAAGACAACATGCCTAGTTTTCGTAGGTCAAGTTTTCTAAAACGCTGATCATTTTTGTTGCTCCCCTCTTGACTCTCTCTAGTTTGTCCACATCTTTCCTAAA
Organism: Lepidochelys olivacea; assembly: GCF_965140295.1. Classification (NCBI taxonomy): domain Eukaryota; kingdom Metazoa; phylum Chordata; order Testudines; family Cheloniidae; genus Lepidochelys; species Lepidochelys olivacea. The sequence goes on from NC_140427.1 coordinate 22,452,482, forward strand.
GTGTGGCACCCAAAACTGGACACAGTCCCCAGCACCGAGCATAGCAGGATAATTACTTCCCGAGTCCAAGGCATTAATGAAAACATTGAACAGCACCGGACCCAGGACTGACCCATGTGGGAACTCCACCCCACCTGCAGCTTGACAGTGAGCCATTGATAACCGCTCTTGGAGTACAGTCTTTCAGCCAGTTGCACACCCACCTTTCCCTCTTTGCTTTGAGAAAGTCATGTGGGGGTGTGTCAAAAGTCTTCCTAAAAACAAGATATCACATCTACTGCTTGTGTCCTTATCCACTAGGCCAGTAACGCAATCAAAGCAGGAAATCAGGTTCTTTTGTACTTCTTATTAATGCATCCATGTTTCCAGTTTTTGGTGGAATCCTTTTTGATTTCCAGCTCATTACAGAGCTCCTGATGGAGCCCGAGGGTGCGTCTACACTAAATAAAACCTCTGCATCTGGGCTGGATCAGCTGACTTCGGCTCCAGGGCTATGAAATTGCAATGTAGACATTTGGGCTCAGCCGGGTTGCCAGGGTGTCCAGTTTTTGACTGGAACGCCCAGTCAAAAATGGACCTTGACAGCTCCAAGGGGCACTGCTGACCGAGCCGTTAAAAGTCCGGTCAGCAGCACAGCAGGAGGCCCGGGGCTAAGACAGGCTCCCTGCCTGCCCTGGCTCTGCCCAGCTCCCGGAAGCGGCCATCAGGTCCTTATGGCCTCTAGGTGCATGGGCAGCCTCTGTGCACTGCCCGCGCCCGAGTGCTGGTTCTGCAGCTCCCATTGGCTGGAAACGGTGACCAACGGGAGCTGTGAGGGCAGCGCCTGCAGGTGTGGAGGCAGCATATAGAGCCTCCCTGGCCGCCCAGGTGCCTAAGCGCTGCCGGGACCCCACACCTCCTCCCACGCCCCAAGCCCCTGCTCAGAACCCCCTCCTGCACCCGAAACCCCTCATCCCCACGCCAGAGCCCCCTCCCCGTATCCCAACCCACACTGCAATTATTAAATGTGTTCCACGCACCACAAACCATACTGTTCTTTTGAGTTGTAGCCAGTTTGGGGGTAGACACCACAGAGGACACTAGCAACAGCACGAGCAAGGATATGCTGTAAAAGTCTTAGATTTCAGAGCAAGTCCTAGAGTGAGGTCTCCATACTAAAGGCTAGAGAGAGACCAGTTTGAGTCTCACATTTTAATGCACTCAGGTTCTACTGTACTTTCCAGGAGCTAAAAATTAGGTTCCAGAGGAGCCTCAGATAAGTCCAGCATCTTTGCTGGAGAAAGCATTCACACCTCCCCATTCCACCCTGAGATCCACTGGAACAGACTGGCAGGCTTCTACCATACAGCACAAGCCAGAGCCCCACTCACTGAGATTTTAAACTACAGCAAGCCAGGAAATTCAGTTCTTTCACAACAGAGCAACTCAGACTTCTTGTAAATATGTCATGTTTGGTCTCAGTACATATCATTGTAATCATAGAATATCAGGGTTGGAAGGGACCTCAGGAGGTCATCTAATCCAACTCCCTGCTCAAAGCAGGACCAATCCCCAACTAAATCATCCCAGCCAGGGCTTTGTCAAGCCTGATCTTAAAAAACCTCAAAAGGAAGGAGATTCCACCACTGCCCTAGGTAACCCATTCCAGTGCTTCACCACCCTCCTAGTGAAAAATTTTTTCTTAACATCCAATCTAAACCTCCCCCACTGCAACTTGAGACCATTACTCCTTGTTCTGTCATCAGCTACCACTGAGAACAGTCTAGAGCCATCCTCTTCGGAACCTCCCTTCAGGTAGTTGAAAACAGCTATCAAATCATAGAATATCAGGGTTGGAAGGGACCTCAGGAGGTCATCTAGTCCAACCCCCTGTTCAAAAGCAGGACCTATACCCAATTAAATCATCCCAGCCAGGGCTTTGTCAAGCCTGACCTTAAAAGCTTCTAAGGAAGGAGATTCCACCACCTCCCTAGGCAACGCATTCCAGTGTTTCACCACCCTCCTAGTGAAAAAGTTTTTCCTAATATCCATCCTAAACCTCCCCCCCTGCAACTTGAGACCATTACTCCTTGTCCTGTCCTCTTCCACCGAGAATAGTCTAGAACCATCCTCCCTGGAACTACCTCTCAGGTAGTTGAAAGCAGCTATCAAATCCCCCCTCACTCTTCTCTTCTGCAGACTAAACAATCCCAGTTCCCTCAGCCTCTCCTCATAACTCATGTGCTCCAGCCCCCTAATCATTTTTGTTGCCCTTCGCTGGACTCTCTCCAATTTATCCACATCCTTCTTGTAGTGTGGGGCCCAAAACTGGACACAGTACTCCAGATGAGGCCTCACCAATGTCGAACAGAGGGGAACGATCACGTCCCTCGATCTGCTGGCAATGCCCCTACTTATACATCCCAAAATGCCATTGGCCTTCTTGGCAACAAGGGCACACTGCTGACTCATACCCAGCTTCTCGTCCACTGTAACCCCTAGGTCCTTTTCTGCAGAACTGCTGCCGAGCCATTCGGTCCCTAGTCTGTAGCGGTGCATGGTTCCAAGTTGGTAAGTTCCAAGACAGTTGCTACAAAAACTAGGTTTGCATTTATTTAGCATTTTGCCTTTAAATGCAAGAAGGCATCAGGAGAAATCTAGTTTTTGCTAGGAAAGATTTGCAAGTGTAGCTGTACTGGCATATCTTCCAAGCACAGATGCAGCTTTTATACTGTCCATAAAAAGAAGTTTATATGGCTACAGCCTATACCTGGTCCCAAGTAAAAGAAGCTGTACTGGCAAAAGCACCTTCATGCTGGTCTGGGTCTACATGAGGACTTTTGCCAGTATAAAAATGGTGCCTCCCCACAAAAATAATCACACCCTGAACTGATAGTATAAACACCAGCAAAAGTTTCCAATCTGGCCCAAGATTTTAGTTTCTTCTGTTTATTCGAATGGGCAATTAATCACGGAGATAAGCCATCCTGTCCCAATCCGCATGGCTTCTGTGTAGATCTGCAGCATGACTCCTCTGTGTGTTAAGCAGTGTGAAATGTCCTCAGTGGCTAACTTCATTATCTGGAAGTCACGTTTCTTCAGACATGCCAAAGGGACGTGTCCTCAATAACATTGAAAATGAAGCTGTTGGGATCGTGAGAGCCAGACAAGCATTCAATGAAACTAGCGAGGAAGTTTTGTTCAAAGTACCAGCCAAATGATACTGTAAACTCCCCAGAAATTTCACTTTGGGGGTGGGGAAGCAAAGCATTGCAGCCTACTGCACTTGTACAGTCATGGGAGTATCTGAGCAACTCACATTCTTTCATGTATCAATACCACTGAGGTAGGGAAGTGCTATTATCCCCATTTCACTGATGGGGATTGAGGACCAGAGTGATTTGCCCAAGACCCAGTTACAAGTCCAATGGCTGGAAGCAGAAGCTAGACAAATTCAGACTGGAAATAAGGCTTACATTAACAGTAAAGGTAATTAACTACTGGAACAGTTTACCAGGATCATGGTGGAGTCTTCATCACTGGCAGTTTTTAAAATCAAGACTGGGTTTTTCCCTAAAAGCTTTGCTCCAGGAATTACTTTGGGATAACTGCACCCTATGAATCTAGTCTCACAACAGTACCTTAATAACCAAGCCATGCCTTCCTCTCTAGCCTAAAAGGCAGTTTTCTTCAGAATTCTAGGTGCCTGAGAAGTAGCCTTGGTGGGAGCCTTCTCAGTCTCAACTTCTGGGCTGTTACACACCCCCAGCAATAAGAGACCGCACTATTTAAAGTTTTGAAAGTGACAGTATCAGACTCTTGTACAGACCTTGAACAGTTGCACATGAGGTATATTTCCTCCTACATATTAGTTCCACTCATCCAGTCTCCCCCTTTTCCCCAGCTCATTCATGGAACACGGGCAGTTGCTTTGTGAAAGCAGCCCCATTTCTCCTCAAGATGCCAACCATTCAGAAATGGGCTGCGATGGGGGGAGAGCCCTGCAGCGAGCACCACTCGGCTATGCATGGACTGGCAGCAGGAAAGGACTCTCTAGAAGCAGTTTTACAAACACAAGTACATAATGTTTATTTTTAAATTTCCAATTTATTACAAGTACAGCCCTTAGCAGAACCCCCTCCCCCCCCGAATGACAATTATTTTTTAAAATAATGTACAATTCCAAAGGGTTCGCTGTGTAGGAGCTACACAAGACATGGGGGTGCCAAACACAAGTGTCAATGCTAGTCCAGTGGGATAGGACGGCGGGGCTGTGGGGAGGAGAGAAGGAGGCTGGACTTCTGTTCTAGGCTCACAACAGTGACTAACAGCCCAGGACTGAACCAAGTGCTTGGTTTAAAAAAAACAAAAACAAATACACAACACTGGGCTGCCATCTTCATTAACCTTTTTATTCTCAAATCATAGGAGTTGCACCAGGTTCTTTTTTAATTTAATGATCAGTACAGAATAGCCACACAGCTATTTTGTTCCAATTTAAAGACATAATAAGAGGTTCAAACCCTGATTTTGTTAGACCAAAATCTGTCATACGGAGGGAGTGGCAAAAAAAAGTTTTGCTTAAACAGAAATCAATAACTCAAGTGGCACAAGGTGTTGGGGATTCATGACAGAGCAATGTCTCTCCCCCCAGCACAACCTATCTTTCCCACTAGTCAACCGCTGTATAAGTCAGAGTCTGCCCTTCTGCTGCATTATAGGGCATGGCAGGTGGGTTGGGGGGAAGGGAGGCTGAGTTAGGGGAGGTATTACTATAAAAGTAGACAGCAAATTAGAAAGGGATCAGTGAGACCTCTCCCCCCTCCCCAAACAAATCCCCCAGCTTAACTCCAGCTACTGAGAGGAAAACAGGAGTTTTAAAGGGAAAAATATAAAGCAAACACGTTTTCATATAAACTGTACTGTACATGTGCCAAAGCAAGACAAAGGTATCTTACAAGGTGTTCTTTATACAAGCTCACTGCTAGAAACAAGTGACTTAAACTAGAAAATTAATTTAAAAAGTTACATGGAACAAGTTTCTGCTGCTTCCCCTCCCGGGGTTTTCTACGGGATGTGTGGGAATGCCATGTCTCTGATATGCCTCTGGCATTTGGTTTGTCCACTCGAAGGGCTACATGATTATGTGCTGTTAAAGGTGAGCAGGGGAACCAACAGTCTATTCTTTGCCATGTCCAAGTGGACCGCTGCAGTCAGAAGAAAGGACAAGCTCCTCAGAGCACGACCTCAGGAGACCGCTCCCCCAGAAGAAACAGAGGAGAGAAGCAAGAGCACCTCAAAGCCATTTGTATTATGATGCTGGTGAAAGCCATATCTCCATAAATGTATGTGCTTGCTCACTCTACGCGTCCCTTCATTGGGGGCTCAAAATTAACACCATATAAATATACACATACAAGAACTAAGGGCCATTGGCCTGATCACACTCAGTCCTTCTGTGAAGCAACATGATCCCTCCCCATACTAGAGGAGGGCTGGTTTCACATCACAGGCAGCAGATCCCACAGCGCTCCAGTGTTGGCTGCTCAGCTAAAGGGGAAGGAAGCAGCTCCATTCCGAGAAAGCGGATAGTGCTCCAAACTGGAGGAGACTTCACACTCCCCTGTCCAATGAGGCTTAGGCCAGTTCTTCCGCTTGCCCTCCCACCTTCTTCTTCTAGCAGGACAATCCCATAAGAGCTTTATGTATTTTGCTGGAAGCAGTAAGTCACCTCTGCTCACTTGATGGATGGCCAAATACTTCAGGAAGATACAGAGAAATTACAAACTAGAACTGGTCATGGGAAAGGCTGGATTAATCAAGAAGTGTCTGCTGCTTCCTAAATCCCTTCAGACAGCCAAGCCTGCCGCCCAGCAGCACCAGAAGGCCTGCTCCAACTCTGTCTCCCCCCAGTCTCCCTGCTCCTCATTTCTTTCTCTTTCGCCCCCTGGAATGTTCAGTGGCCTCTGACTCACTGTCCCCTTCCTGCTCCTCTAGTCCCTGGCGCCTGGCAGAGGGCTTCTTGCGTTTTCTGCGTGAGTACGTATGGCCAGGCAAGTGTTTGTGCAGCATGTCAATCAAACACTGTTCTGTCTTCTCCAGGCAGGACAGTACGTGGCTCCCATTCTGATTGTAGTGCTCAGCATTGGAGAACACCTGTTTGATGTCAGAGAGGAACTCTAGCACAGAGCGATAGCTGCCACATGAGCACTTGCTCTGCATAGTCTGGAAGTCCATGGGGTTGCTGATGACCTCAAAGTAATCTTCAGCTTCCTCTGTGGTCACTGGCTCCCTGCCGAGGAAGGAGTCACAAAGACAGGAGAATAATTAGCGTCAGACACTGGTATTACCTAGATACTAGCAGGACACTCACAGAAACTGGCCATATCCACTGACACGGACCTGCAGCTCCCAGCACCACCACAATAAACCTTGATGCCTAGAGCCCTTTACAAGCCAACCAAACACCCAACATCCCCTGAGAGGTGGCCTGCTTACAGACAGGGAAACTCAGGCAGTTAAAGTGCCTTGCCTTTCACTGAAGGGAATTGCTGGCAAGGCTGAATTTGAACGCTGGAGATGACTATATCCACTAGAACATGCTTCCTCTGGAGGGAACTCTGAGTGGTTTTCAGGGGAGGCGGTGGAGAATACACTGCTCTCTTACCTCAATGCTTGGCCGCTTCCATTACTGTGCAGAGAAGGGAATGGGAGCACGTCACTCCCTAGCTTTAGGGGTCAATCTTGGCTCCCTCCATAGAAACTAGTCTCCAGAGACACTGAGCACAGGGGTCCCTAATGTAACAGACAGACCCACTTCTCTTTCTCTGTACTTATTCTGCTTCTAACACACCCAGGCCTCCAGGCCAGCAGCAGCCTGCAACCATGGCTACGTGCAGCCCTGAGGCTTAGCCAGTCCCACTGCACGAGCAGAGATCCAAGGATAGTTTACACAAGGAAGGAAGCTCTAAGTGCCTCACCTGAAGGGCCAGCTGAAGCGGTACTTGATGAGCTTATTGAGGATTTCCTCACACTTCTGCAGCTCCAGGTTCTGGCGACGTGAAGTCTTCTTCGTTTGAAGCACCTAACCACACAAAGTGGAGCAAACCATTAAAAGGAGAGGAACTGGCATATGATTTAACTGTAGCCAAAACAGTTCCCAAGGACTTGCCCACACTGAGGCTTGGTGAGCAGCAAGTCAGGGTGTGACTGTACCATGCACTAAGTCGCCATGAGGACCCTGCTACCATGCACTAAAAGTTCTCTAATGCACATCAGCAGGGTCGTCACAGTAACTGTGTGTGGCAGGCTAGTGCGCTGAACATTCACTCACACCCTAGCTCGCTCACTGCATGGACAAGCCCCAAGCAGAGGAAAGTGGGAGTAGAGTTTTCCTTTTCAATCCTATCACAAGCAGGTGCATCAGTGGGTAGGGGAGAAGTGATACTTCTGTGAAAACTGACGCTTAAGGCGTTCAAACCCCACCATCATCTCTGCAATAATCAAGAAGCAAACTGCTTGGCTGCGGGAGCTTTGATGCTAGCAGCCAAGAAATGCCATGGCAGCTTGAGTTACAAAATGGGAACCCTGTCCAAAAGCTCTCACAGGAATAGTTTACAGGCAGGCCTGTCCTTTTTCCAGGGGCAGGAAGCTTTTTCAAAGAGGTTCAAAGACAGCATGGTCAAAGCAAGTGGCCAAAGAATAAATAACAAATGGAGTATGCAAATCCCCCTCCTTACCCCCTGGGTAGACAGCATAAGACAGGCAAAGGAGAGGAAGAAAGCAGTTGTGGTGCCCTGTTAACAGGCCTGCAGCAGAGGCTACCATGCCATTTTAAATACCAAACAGCAGCTGATGGCCCCAAGCTTTGCTGTACTCGAGAAACAAGCAGTGCACAAGGTCAGCCATTTGCCTAGGGATTTGTAGGTGGTCAGCCACTACCGTACTGGCGTCCCGCTCAGCTCTGAGCTCTGCAGGGATCACTGCATACAGATACATTGATATGGAGGGAACTGCAGTTCCCAACCTGGACCTAGGCTACAACTGTCAACAAATCAGATTTGTGCTGGGAAGAGGGGCAGGGAGCTAACAGGACCTGTCTCCTCAGCCCAGAGGGTTAGAGAGAGTGACAATATTTTACCAAGGTCCACAATTCCCAGCAGCCAACCATGTTGTTTAGATGAGACCATTCCTCACTCAAAGGTACCTCTAGTTGGCTATGGTGCCCCTCCCCTGATTTGGAGAGTATGCGAGCAAGCAACAAGAAAAGGCCAGCAGAAAAGGGGTCTCCTGTATACGTTAGCACAAGGCAACTACAGAACCACTAGCCATTCTTTTACCCAACCCCAGGCACCCTAATGCAGCAGGAGCCTGAGCCCCAAGCCTTGCACTCCAGCCCAAGACGCAACAGCTGTTGATGCTGGGCACTTTGGGAGGAGCTCCTATGACAGGCTATAACAGCAGTACTGTTAACACTGGTCACTAGATGTACAGCAGATCTGTGGGAAGCTCCTGCCACACCGCACCATGGTGCTAGAATGCCAATATCCCCACGTAACCCTAATGGCTACATCCCCAGGACAGTCAGCACAGAAGCCCCAGCTCCGCCCTTCCCAGGATTGGCTCTATTCAAACACAAGGTTTTATTCATTAAATGTCAAGTGAAACCTAAACCAGCTAAATTATGTCCTGAAGGTTGGGGAGTGACCGTCCGGACAACAACTGTCAGAAAATAGGCCAAGCTCGGGGAGCGAGGGTCCGGCATTGCTGGCATTCTATCACCATCCCGGACCCCCTCCCCCCCTTCCCCCACCTCTCTGCACAGACATATGGATACTATTAAAAACCCTTTAACAAGCTGCAGGCCGCCTGCTAATCAAGGGGGACAATGTGTGAAAGCGGCTGGGGAAGGATGCCTGGCATATCTGTGCTCCGTTTGTGCTGGGCCCTTAAGGATACATGGCCTTTGTTAGGCAGACCTCAGTCCCGTATGGATTTCACAATACAATTCAGGGCATTTCTTTGAGAAGGGGAGGGGAAGGAAGTGTGACACCTGTTGAGTTTATAACTCATGAAGTGAGCAATCTCCTGGGGGCAATTTGGCTCTTACCAGCTCATCAATGTCTGCTCCGTTGACAGGTGTGGCCCGCTGCCGGGGTCCTCTGGTGGCATGCACTGACTGTTTCTTCCCTTGGTGCCTGCCTTGCCTGGAAGGGTACATCATTGTACTCTGCTTGCCCTTGGCTGCCTTCCTGGGTCTCACTGAAACAATCAGCCAGTTTTAAGAACAGGTTCACTTTTGGAGAGAAATCTGAGAGAGCCTCAAACCAAGGAGAGAGGATGACAATGGACAAGAGCCCTTCAGCCTCTTGGAGAGGTGATAACATTAGGAGCAGAAGCCAAGTCACTGAGATTGTCGCCATCACAAACACAATAGCAAAAAAATCTAATCTCTGCAGAGACAGTCACATATAACAGCAATAGTGCAACCATTCAAAGAAGAATCTGGTGCCCTGAGGAGTGGCCCCAGAGGGTTAAAACAGAGTTGCACCATCCCTGCCCAGTCGTACCAAAGCAGGGACGGTCACACTGTGGCTGGACAGGTGCTGCTTTTCACCAGTCTTTACTCACTTCTCGTACACTGAGTAAGCCAAGCAATCATAGGCCTTCTCCAGGTGAAGCAAATGTCCCCTTTCCAGAATGGACACTGATGGTTGGCAAGGATGTTACTCCTACTCATGGGTGACCACACACACACACACACACACACACAGAGCTAGCAGGCCCTCTAGCTGGGAGGGGATTTGGATTTCTGAGGTCTTTGTGAGCAAGGTTCAGCTGTGGCAGTGTTGAAGCAGAAATGTCCTAGTACTAAAATCCTTATACCCCCAAGCTCTCGAAGGATGCCGGGGGCGAGTGGGGGGTGAGTTAAGCCTTGGAGATAACTTACACCTTCCTTTGCTGTTCAGACCAGAAATGTGTGGGAATCCCTTGGTTTCCTGTTGTCCACTTGCTCACTGCCAGAGAGTGTGGATGGCTGAATGGGTGCCTTTACAGGCATTTACAAGTGGCCCACACAATGGGATAAGCCAGTTGCTAAGTCCCCCTGAAAAGCTAACTGTGTTCACAGTGGGTGTCGAGTTACTCTGGCAGGGAGCTGCTCCAATTGGTAAACAATGGAATTTTATTCCAAACATTGGGGCTGCTGCATTATGTTCCAGATAAATGTTTTTGCCCATTTGTCAGCCTGCCTGTCACCATTTTAAATGGAGGGAATGCAAGTGTGGTGACGAACTGTCTCCGGTCTTAAATTTCTCCTGCGACCCCTGTACATTGAGTGTACGTTGGCCTTTCTTCCCGAGCAAGCGCCTTCCACCTGGTCATAAATGCATACGAAAGCCATGTCCAAAATGCAGCAGTCCTTCACTTGTGGCCTCTAATCCGTCCCTGTCCAATAAATCATCTTGTCAGGCTCCCTGCAGGAGCAGCGTGTGTCAGGGCAGTGGGACGTCTGTATACTGTTGCTCCTGCTTGTGTGTCAAGTTCACAGCATGTGTTAAATGTCTGACAATCCAACATTCTATATTCTATCCTCAGGATAAACGCTGCACAAGGATTAACTGGAACTTCTCCACTAAAACAAAAGTTTTCCACTATGACCTTTCCATGCTAATGCCCTGTAAAGCTGGGGGTTGAGTTTAATGCTTTATTTTTAGAGACAGTAACCCTCTTTTGCTATTGTCTGAAAACCCTCGCTTTGGTCCTGGAACTGGAATGCATCAAGGGCTGAACATACTTCAAGTGTGGACATGGATACTCCAAAGAACAAAGAGCAATCTATATCAGAAGATCAAGGAACACCCCAAAAATTAAACAAAATGGAAAAATGTGTAAGGCCTGAACCAGCCAGCTGGAGCTCAGTAGTACAAAACACTCCCAGGCTAGAGACAGTTGGGAGAACATATACAAATCCCCTAGGTCTTGGTCACTTAATTCCATCACCAGCTTTAGCTGAAGGGTTTGGTCTGAAGCTACAACTTTCAGTCAATGACGGTTCAGCTGAAAGCAAATGGTGTGCATGTGCATTTCAGGGATCTTTCCAGTTCATGCTTCCTGATCTATTCCAGCAGGGCAGCGTCAAAGTCCCCAAAAACAAAAAGGAGGTGGAGCGTGGCAGGAAAAACTTTTGGATTTGGGGTGGAGAAGCATTTGTTTCACTTAGTCTGGAATGCCGTTCTGAACCCTGGTGGGTGAAGTAATATATTTTACTGGACCAACTTCTGTTGGAGAGAGAGAGAAGCTTTTGAGCTTAAAACAGAACCCTTCTTCAGGTCCTCGAAAGCTTGTCTCACCAACAGAAGTTGGTCCAATAGAAGACATTACCTCACCCACCTTGTCTCTCTATTATCTTGGGACCCACAGCTACAACACTGTACACGTTTTGAATCCTGTGACTTTATTTCACTCGGGGCTTGTCTACATTAGTGGCTGGATCAACGGGCAGCGATCGATCCAGCGGGCGTTGATTTATCGTGCTTAGTCTAGACGTGATAAATCGACAGCCGAGCATTCTCCTGTCGACTCTGGTACTCCACCAGGGCTAGAGGCGCAGGCGGAGTCGACGGAAGAGCATCAGCTGTCGACTTACCACAGTGAAGACACTGTGGTAAGTAGATCTAAGTACGTTTACTTCAGTTATGTTATTCACATAGCTGAAGTTGCGTAACTTAGATCGATTCCTTCCCTCCCCCAGTGTAGACCAGGCCTCAGCTTCCTGAGAAAGATCAATCTCTGAAGACAGTTACTACAGCCCTATTAGAAGCTTCCCTGTCAATGTCTGTTCAGTTCGGAGAGAACCTGACTCATACTACAGCCTGGACAATAGTCACTTCCTGTAGAACAGCCAGTGTCAAGTGAAGGTGAATTTTAATAGCATACAAAGGGAACCTCATGACAACAGGCAAGAATTTAACTCCCCACCCCTAATCCCAAAACAAGATAACTTTTAGTTTTGCATTTAAAAAAGTAAGTTTTGGGGTGGTGGAGGAAGAGAGACAGCATTCTACTGCCCAGGGACAGCAAATGTTGAAGAGTAAAAAGGCTATTAACAAATAATCAATCATGCTGCTTGCTAACCCTTCACTGCTGCAGGCCCCTGCTGACAGCTTAGCAGCAGTTTTTATGGCATCAGCTGTGTATCAAGAAGTGTGGATCCTTACACTGGAATGCGAGCATGCTCCCACTCCTTTGAGTTGACGTAGTATTTAAACTGCTGCAAGGACAGTCTCAGTCCTGAAGTAGCAAGGGGACCGAAGGCAGTCGATTCCCAGTTCTCCACAAATGTATCATGTCTGCAGCCTTCTCTGAAAAGGGCCTCCTTACACATCCATGTGAGAACCCAACCTCTTCCTCAGATAGGACACAAAGCCTCTGATAGGATACATGACAAAGATGGAACAGACTACAGCTGAGCCCACATGATAACTTGTAGCTAAAGACTTACATTTCAGTCCAGCAACCTCATAATCTTCTTCCTCTTCTTCATCCTCCTCAGCATCTTCCTCATCTGGGCCTACCTCGCCCTCTTCAGCCTCCTCTTCAGCAGAATCTTCGGTATAGTTTCTAAAGGCAAGAAAATTAGTTAGATGTCAGACTCTCTGAATAAACTAGCAGAGCCTGGCTAGCCTTGACCCTGGGAGTTTCACTGCATGTTTGTTCATACACACAAACTTGCTGACCACCTCAATCTAAAACAAACATTTGCTTCAAATTGCTTCACACTATAGCAATCTGTTCTTTTTCAGCCAAGATATCATGTTAGAGTTATGGCTTAGATGGCACTTTCAGTCTCTTGCTACTTTCCAGGCTATCACTTTGGGGCTGACAGATTTCAGCCCAAATGCTAAAAACTTTCAACAGCTGAATACATGTGCAGAGAGAAACCGCTCTGCTGCTGTTCCACACATCTCGGCAATATGTTACCGATAACTACATTTAACGCTGTTTGCAGTGTAGTTATTCCTCAGTAAGGACAAGTGCTCTGGGGTTGGAGGAAGAATGTCAGGATACCACACTGATTGTATGCAGTCCGCTTGCTCATGAGGTACAATGCTACTGATGCATGGGAAGCATCTGAAACATGCAGTCACTACCAGCTTACACTGTGCAAGTGCAATGCAGCCAAGGTGGCCCTACCAGACTCTCCACACATGTGGTCAGCCAGTTCTTCCTCAACTCTCCTCCCTCCAAACCCATACTAAGTTTGTTCGAACAGGAGATGTAACATGAGTGCACAAGTGGTAGTGGAGCAAAGAAAGAAAGGTGGCGGCCAGCAAACATGGTCATATCGGAGAAGCCCCATTAAAGGGCTGCTCAAGAAGTGTTTGGGAGGAGACAGGGAGAGAAGAGTGTCTCCTTCCCTACTCCATCTCACAGCAGTGCCACTTTGCATGCCCTCCGTGGAGCAGAGCTGATTTAATGCGCTAACAATCAGGCAGACATCACAGTTACGTTCCCACCTTTACCGAGCAAAGCACTGAGGGTACACATGCACAGATGTCATAAAATGACAAGTTCTGGTTCGCACAGTGAGTCTGACCCTTTACATACATCTAATTCGGGGTAACAATTATAACAAAAAACAGGAACAGAGAACAATATGCACGTGCAGGAAGAGACAGAGGTATGCTTGCTGTGGAGCTACAATTTTGAATTTTCTGCCTTGCATGAGTCAAGTGTCCATCATTAATTAAATGGAAAAAGACTAAGTTCATGCAACACTAAGAGCTGGAGGGTGTTCCAAGGCCAACATTCTCTCCCATTCTATTCTAGCTGGGAAGAATAAAGTAGTAAATAGATAAGACAGGTGTTACTCCACCTGATGGCTCACATCCAGGAGCAAAGCAGCTTGCAGATGACTCTGACACATCAAAGCAACTGTGATCTCATGCTAGAACAGCTGTGTTAAAGCCTTGCCATTTCAGAACAAGCCTGATAAACTCCTTTCAAACCGTGCCCAGAGAGTAATTAATACTGTTAGGCCCATATACCACCTGCATATGACAGTCTAATATACTTTGTATCACTGGTCTGGAGGGAAGGCTGGCTAGAAACCTATTCTTCAGGTGGTAGTTGGTAGTCTCATCCCTCTGGCATAAGTGAAAATGCAAACCACAGACAGTTATGATTAAAAGAGGAGAGAAAGTAGGTATCAAGTCTTGAGTTCAAAGGTGAGTGACATCTGGCTATCATGGTGTAAACAAACAAACATTTATGCTCAACATTGTTCTCTGCTAAGTAGCAGACTATGGGCTCAATGCCTCTCTCTTTTGGATGGACAGGAAGTTCAGGCCACTTATGAGAGCTCACCTCAGCTGGAAGTCAGAAAGGACTGCAGTGCTAGGAAGCATGTTCCTATGAGCAAGCAGCCAGACTCACTGCTCAAAGGAGCTGAAGCACCAAGTGAGTTTCAGCACTAATAGCAGCCCTTTATTACTGCAGAGACTTTTTTCCACTGCTACAGTGAAGTTATTTACTCCCCTCAAAATGTCATGGGTCACTACAACACAGGTGCTCTAATGTAAGAGCAGCCTGAAAAGATCGCTCTGCTATTGTTCAAGTGCCATCAAGTAATCTAGGTATTTCCCTCCTCTAAAAGCAGTTACTGATTAAGGACGAATGCTTTGGTCTCTTTGTGAAAGACTCCTTAGTTCTCAAAGCCTGATTAGAATTCCTCCCCAGCGAAAGCAGCAGGAGAAAGGAGGGTCTCACCTTCCCCGGGAGCTGCGCCTGGCGGTAGAGGGCTGGCAAGCTGGGCATTGCCACTCGCCATCTGGTATCTCGTAGAGTGCTGGTCTCAGACAAAACAGGTGGAAGGCTTTGTTACACTCATCACACAGGATCAGCTTGTCATCCTCACCTACGAGAGGGGAGAACTTGCATGAAGTTTAGTAGCACAGCTCTGCTCACCCTGTGCAGAAGCAGCTACCAATACAATGGAGAAAGGGACAGAGGTGGAGGGCCACAAAAACTCCTCAAACGGTATTGCAGCCTTTTAAAACCTATGGGAGTTTCCCGGCCCTGTTGAGTCTGGCTTTGAACAGCACAGCGCAATTACCCAGTAGGAATGCTGCCTCTGTGCTCCTCACTAACTTGAGCGAAAACCTATTTTGAGCCAGCTGCTTAGTAAAAACAAGAACTTCACAATGTGACTCTCCTCCCTACACCTGAAATTCTAGTTCTGTCAAATCAAGCCAATTGGACCTAGGTGGGTGCCTTTGGACTCAACTAGGGCACCCTCTGCCAGCAATGGACAAACAGTTTTTGCAATGCTTCAGAAGATTGCCCGCAGAAGGGATGCACTTCAGCTGTTCAAGAGGACATCTCACTCAGTCCTCCCAGCTTCCTCTTTCTACTGATGCTTAGTTCCCAAAGGCTAACCTAAAAGTGCAAAGGTAATTAGCATGAGCCCCTGGCAAACTAGGAGAGAAAGTCTGTGTGGAAATAGAACCTTTGCTGCCCCCACCTCCCATGAGCATTTCAAGAGAGATCAGCATCTTCCAGTGCACAAATTGAAAACAAGACAAAGTTACAATGAGGTGCTCTGTGCTGCCAGGCTCTTCTCTAAGGGTAGAGAAATGGCTGTTGCCTGTGCACACCTCCCATTCAGAGCACATCGTGGCAGGGTGACTGCTGGTGACTCTCTCCCTACATTCCCTCCCCCATAACCCTCCATTTACGTAGCTCCCCTTTGCAGATTTTCCCCTGTATGCAAGACATGGTATAAAGGTGGACTCCTCTGGCCCAGGTCACTTTCCTCCTCCACTTGCCCAAGTAATAATAGTTCAGGACATGGGACCTCACCGCTCTGCCTACCCTCACATGAAGCGCAACAGCCAGGAGTTGCTCTCTCCCAGCTCCTTCTCTTCCACCCCCATCAACCGCTTCCTAGAGCAGAGCATAGGTTGATGGTGGATAGCCTCACTCAGCCTAATCCCACCTTGTTCTCCCCTCTTCAGTTGTGGGGAGCAACCAAGAGATAGGTGCAACTCAGAAGGCCCCTAAAAATCCAAGACTGAAAGTGTGTGATGTGAATACAGACAAGACAATAATTGTTTTCAGGCAGTCTGCTTTGACCAAATGGAAGAGCACTAACAGAGGGCATATATAAATAGCTCTTAGCATGCAGCAGCTTCACCTATCATCACAGAGCCAAGTTACAGTGCATATTAGAAATATGACAGTTTCATTTAACCACAAACACTTGTGAGAGTTATTTCCGTCAGAAATGCTGAACTCAGAGTAAGCCCCAGGTTTGTGTAGGATGGCATGCACTCTGGATATGAAATGAAGGCATGACTGTTCCCAGAAGGGTTTGTTATTCTGAAGAGGCACTTTCATACGATAGGGACTTGTATCCAGGGATCCAATATTTAGAACACAGAACTTTCATAAACACAGAAAGACACAGGGAACAGCCCTCTGATGATGTGCAAAGCTAAGACTGACCTAGTGTACTGCAGAGAGAACCAATGATAATATCTTGGCGTGCAGGAGAGGCTATGGAAATCACAGTCCTGCAGCGTTCCGTAAGTTTGTAAGTTATATAAAGATATTTAATTTGACTTTCGGTCTTAGGGCTCCTGGACATGTGCGTTTCTGCTTCTGAATGAGTGAATCCTGATGTTCAGAACGAAAGCGCAGCCAAGAGCAGGGTGTGGTGACTCACTAGAGGAGCGTGCTGCCCAGGTGGCACATGACAGGCACCAGCGCTCCCCACTGTTAAGCAAGCTTGGGGCTGGAATCCATACCTTTCTTGCGACACACTTTGCACCTGGCATTCTCTGCCGACATATCCCATTTGATACAGGCATCCAGCATCCCAAGCAGCACGTGCATGCGAGAGAAGGTCTGGGCCTCCCGGATTGCTGTCTTCCACTTCTCCACCGCTGAAGCAACCTGCAGACAGAACTAAGATTATACCAAAGCACAGGAACACAGCTCACTATAACTTGAAGACTTCTTCCATCTTTTAGTTGGGGCACTTGTCAGCCATAATTCAGCTATTGTATTTTCTACCTTCTACAGAGCGCCTCAGTCCTCTTTGAGGCTTACCCTCTCACCAGCCTCACTGGGCCAGACATCTTGTTCATAACACTACGGACCTTTTGTGCTTCATGACCAGCCTGAAACAACCTACACAAACTGCACTACATTCTTTACTTTGAAAGTCTAACCCAAATACTTGTCAGTCAAAGAAAATAAACGGCAGAATTTTAGCCCCATTAAAAGTAGGATGAAAGTTAAAAGGCAGCTGGCAGGCATTGTTCAGGTCATGACTGCCGAGAACAGCCTGTGCTGCCCTCCAGTGGACACTTGAAGAGCATTCATGTCTGTCAGCAAAGATCCATTAAACAGTTTGCCCTAAGAGCTGTTTAGTTGACAGGTGGGTGACTGGCTGATGTCACTGTCAGCTTTGACAAGCAAAGCATTCCAGGCCCCAAATACAAGAACAGTTATTTTCACTGAGTTGCGATAACTTCAGCACATTTGAGGTCCTCCCATTAGCTGCAAATGAGACCACAGTATTAAAACCGGGGATTTGCACCAACATGACTGCTGGAATCTGCACATAGTAAGCCACCCGTGAAATCTACATTTCAGCACCGGAGGTTTAAAAACAAAGCTGCAGTGAATTGGAAATGCACTAGAACAGAAGCAATCCCCAGCCACTGCATGTTCAACTAAAAGGCTAATCCTCTGCTTTACAGCTATGAGGTGATGGCCTAGTCCTGACAGGGACATAATAGGACTCAAGTTAATGTTCTTCTACCCCAGGAAAATGAAAAAAAAACAAACAAACAGTGAAGTGTCAGATGGGAGAAAACTAAACTCTGCAGCTGACAGCAATTTGGGAGCCAAACAAAACCCAGGATTTTTGCAGAGTTGCACATTTCCCTCCCACTGACTTCGAGGAAGTGCAGTGTATACTGGATGTTTGAAAAAAAAAAAAAAAACACACACACAAACTGTTTTAACATCCTAATATCCTCACTGTCGCTTGCTGGTGTGGTACCTAGAGCAGGAGACACTGCCAGGGCCAGTAGAAAACTGCACAGAAAGTTGTGCAGATTGCAGGGCATCCTGCCATTTTTTGCAGAACATTGTTGGGGTGCCTCACATATTGTGTAATTGATTTTCCAAGTAACTGTTACATGGCTTTTGCAGTTAACATACTGGATCACTGGGCCAAGATAAATTTGCAAAAGCTGTTGGCAGATTCTGCTCAGATTTTTCTACCCAAGTCCGTGGAATTTACCAGATCTGTAACACTGTTTCCTCATAAGCTGTATGAGGCTGGGGCATTTCAGCATTACCAGTCTCCAGGGGAACTCTGTTTATTGTTGCACCTTAACCTGTCAGGCATAGCATGAGATTCAGTGAAGTTACTTGCAATCTCCTGGCTAGAGGAGAGAGAACTCTGCCACTGCAACAAATGAACAAACACAGAAAAATGTCAAGAACAAAAAGAGCATGACAGGAAAAGCCTGCTGTGAGAAGGACAAAGAGCAGGCTAGAAAGCCTATTGTCTGGCAACCTGAGAATGAAAAAAATTCCATCTGAATAAGAGATTTAATTGCTTGTTACTGACCTTCACTAAAAAAAATCCTGGCTGCATTGAGGGTATGTCTACACTGCAATTACAAACCTGCAACTAGCCCATGCCAGCTGACTTGGGCTCATGGGGCTGTTTAATTGTGGTGTAGACATTTGGGCTCAGGTTGGAGCCAGGGCTCTAGGATCCTGCAAGATGGGAGGATCGCAAAGCTCAGGCAGCCTGAGTCCAAATGTCTACACTGTAATTAAACAGTCCTGCAGCCGAAGCCATGGGTGTCTAACTGCAGTGCAGACATACTGTTAGTGACCAATGCATCCAAACTTATGGCTAAAAAGCAAGTACTGGCCTGCTGCCTGATCCCACGCAAATACCATTGACCAGCAGAAGGGCTAGTGATCTGCCCATCCCTCTCACTCTGGTCAGTCAGTTGTGACCCATATTGTACTGTAGGCAAAAGGCACATGGCTAATTCTGCATGCTCTCCCTAATGTACAGTATGGGGTACATCTGCTAGTCAGGGCCATTTGCATGGAAACCAAGGTTCGTTTTCACATACTGCCTTAGGTCAGTCTGTCAATGTACTCAGTATTTAAGTTCAGGTCCATGCAGGAGCTCTCTTAGAGGGAAGGTGAGCTACAACAATTGTAACATTCATTTGCATTTCAAAGCTGCAGTAATCACATTTTCTTGTCAGATAATTACATCTGAGATCCAAACAGTCCTTACAAGGTCACCTTAAAAAGCATTTCCTAGTTTGGCAAAAAGCAAATTCTAGATATATTGAGGTGAAAAGACAATGTACTTTAATGCTAAACATACCAGGTTATGCCAGGAAACTCCCACCAGCATAGCCAGATATAACTGGTACTTTACTGGCTGTCCTACCAATCTGCTGCCAAGACACAGGCATGACAGTAAGAGTAAAGAAAATTATTTGTAAGAGATCTGTGACTCCAGGGAGTGGTTTAGACTGCCACACTCTGGTAGTACTGAAATCTACACAGTCACCTTTAAGCTCAACTGGATAATATGAACAGAAGTCATAGAATATCAGGGTTGGAAGGGACCTCATCTAGTCCAACCCCCTGCTCAAAGTCACTAGACAAATTAGGTGGTGCTAGAAGAGTTAAAGAACGACACCTGAACTCTGTTGGGCATGCATTCCCAAACTGTGTTTAGAATACCACCACTCCTGTTTTTTATTTACAGAGTGGGAGTCTGAATGTTCTAAGCAGTCTTAACAACACTGAAGGAAATTCAGCGACACTAGGAAAATAAGCCTGTGTTGACAATGGGTGGCAAAATTCTCTATTCCCAGCTCTGGTGTGAACCGGGTCAATCAAGTTCAACACCCATCGGAGCAAAGCATGCTCATTCTCATGGGTGACTAATTTTCCTGATATCTGCTGGGAGAGCAATACAGCGGTGCATAGACAATCCAGGAAGTTTTTGGAAAGCATAGGGGACAATTTCCTGGCGCAAGTGCTAGAGGAGCCAACTAGGGGGGGTGCTTTTCTTGACCTGCTGCTCACAAACTGGGTAGAATTAGTGGGGGAAGCAAAAGTGGATGGGAATCTGGGAGGCAGTGACCATGAGTTGGTTGAGTTCAGGATCCTGACACAGGGAAGAAAGGTAAGCAGCAGGATACGGACCCTGGACTTCAGGAAAGCAGACTTCAACTCCCTCAGGGAACGGATGGCCAGGATCCCCTGGGGGACTAACTTGAAGGGGAAAGGAGTCCAGGAGAGCTGGCTGTATTTCAAGGAATCCCTGTTGAGGTTACAGGGACAAACCATCCCAATGAGTCGAAAGAATAGTAAATATGGCAGGCGACCAGCTTGGCTTAATGGTGAAATCCTAGCGGATCTGAAACATAAAAAAGAAGCTTACAAGAAGTGGAAGGTTGGACATATGACCAGGGAAGAGTATAAAAATATTGCTCGGGCATGTAGGAATGTTATCAGGAGGGCCAAATCGCACCTGGAGCTGCAGCTAGCCAGAGATGTCAAGAGTAACAAGAAGGGTTTCTTCAGGTATGTTGGCAACAAGAAGAAAGCCAAGGAATGTGTGGGCCCCTTACTGAATGAGGGAGGCAACCTAGTGACAGAGGATGTGGAAAAAGCTAATGTACTCAATGCTTTTTTTGCCTCTGTTTTCACTAACAAGGTCAGCTCCCAGACTGCTGCGCTGGGCATCACAAAATGCAGAAGAGATGGCCAGCCCTCTCTGGAGATAGAGGTGGTTAGGGACTATTTAGAAAAGCTGGACGTGCACAAGTCCATGGGGCCGGACGAGTTGCATCCGAGAGTGCAGAAGAAATTGGCGGCTGTGATTGCAGAGCCATTGGCCATTATCTTTGAAAACTCGTGGCGAACCGGGGAAGTCCCGGATGACTGGAAAAAGGCTAATGTAGTGCCAATCTTTAAAAAAGGGAAGGAGGATGATCCTGGGAACTACAGGCCAGTCAGCCTCACTTCAGTCCCTGGAAAAATCATGGAGCAGGTCCTCAAAGAATCAATCCTGAAGCACATGCATGAGAGGAAAGTGATCAGGAACAGCCAGCATGGATTCACCAAGGGAAGGTCATGCCTGACTAATCTAATCGCCTTTTATGACGAGATTACTGGTTCTGTGGATGAAGGGAAAGCAGTGGATGTATTGTTTCTTGACTTTAGCAAAGCTTTTGACACGGTCTCCCACAGTATTCTTGTCAGCAAGTTAAGGAAGTATGGGCTGGATGAATGCACTACAAGGTGGGTAGAAAGCTGGCTAGATTGTCGGGCTCAACGGGTAGTGATCAATGGCTCCATGTCTAGTTGGCAGCCGGTATCAAGTGGAGTGCCCCAAGGGTCGGTCCTGGGGCCAGTTTTGTTCAATATCTTCATAAATGATCTGGAGGATGGTGTGGATTGCACTCTCAGCAAATTTGCGGATGATACTAAACTGGGAGGAGTGGTAGATACGCTGGAGGGGAGGGATAGGATACAGAAGGACCTAGACAAATTGGAGGATTGGGCCAAAAGAAATCTGATGAGGTTCAATAAGGATAAGTGCAGGGTCCTGCACTTAGGACGGAAGAATCCAATGCACCGCTACAGACTAGGGACCGAATGGCTAGGCAGCAGTTCTGCGGAAAAGGACCTAGGGGTGACAGTGGATGAGAAGCTGGATATGAGTCAGCAGTGTGCCCTTGTTGCCAAGAAGGCCAATGGCATTCTGGGATGTATAAGTAGGGGCATAGCGAGCAGATCGAGGGATGTGATCGTTCCCCTCTATTCGACATTGGTGAGGCTTCATCTGGAGTACTGTATCCAGTTTTGGGCCCCACACTTCAAGAAGGATGTGGATAAATTGGAGAGAGTCCAGCGAAGGGCAACAAAAATGATTAGGGGACTGGAACACATGAGTTATGAGGAGAGGCTGAGGGAGCTGGGCTTGTTTAACCTGCAGAAGAGAAGAATGAGGGGGGATTTGATAGCTGCTTTCAACTACCTGAAAGGGGGTTCCAAAGAGGATGGCTCTAGACTGTTCTCAATGGTAGCAGATGACAGAACGAGGAGTAATGGTCTCAAGTTGCAGTGGGGGAGGTTTAGATTGGATATTAGGAAAAACTTTTTCACTAAGAGGGTGGTGAAACACTGGAATGCGTTACCTAAGGAGGTGGTAGAATCTCCTTCCTTAGAGGTTTTTAAGGTCAGGCTTGACAAAGCCCTGGCTGGGATGATTTAACTGGGAATTGGTCCTGCTTTGAGCAGGGGGTTGGACTAGATGACCTCCTGAGGTCCCTTCCAACCCTGATAGTCTATGATTCTATGACACCTGGCTTTGCTATGATGAGTGTTGAACTCCATAACCCTGTTCATGGTAATAGGGGTACTGTTTGACAGTGCTTGAAGGAGTGGAGAGAGCAATCCAAGGTCTGCTACAGTGGCCGACTTGACACCCATTGTCAAAAATGGCTGAGTTTGGGGTAGATACATAGATAAACAGCCACATAGTTTTGAAAACTAGTTCGGATCTAGTACTAGTATGGAAGGAGCGAAAGACTTATCTACAGATTTTGTACTGCTATAACTATATCCATTCACAAACCAATGTTCTTAAATCGGTACTACCCCTAGTATGGACCCAGTTCTACAGGTATGAAAGAATAGCTTATTCTTGTGAATATTCCTGTAAATATGGGAAGATTGGAATAGAAAAGATCTGGATCATCAGAGATTTATTAAGTCTAGAGTTTTAGTAGGATAACTAGACCTTCCCTTTGTGCGAGTTGCTCTGTTGTGCTGGAGGATTCATCAAGAATTAATTAATTGGACTTTTCTATACAAAACAAAATCAACTGAGTATTGAAGAAAAACTGAGGGATGCATCAATTCCCACAGGGTCTGGTCACACCTGACAACTCCGAAACCTCTCTAAAGGTCACAGTGTAACAGACAAAGGCTCTCCCCTCCCTTCTAACAGCAGCTCAGCAGTAGTGATAAGAGCTCAAAACATGCAGAAATGAATGCATCACAGGAAGCATCAAGAGACTCCTGCTCTTTCATAGTGCTGGAAGCCTCTGAAACGTCAATGGGAGCAGACTTGGCCAATATGGAGTGCTTTTGAAATAAATAAGTCATAGGAAACATATCCCCACATAATGCAGTGCACTAAACTACAATGCTCCTCTGTTCCACATCTGCACCACGGTGGACCTTTTTAGACACCAGAACAGCTCCTTTGATTAGATAGTTGCAGTGCTCCCACCACACTGCCCTGGAGGGATTGGGCGGAGTAGAGAGAGAGAGAGATGGTGCTGCAGCATCTCTCTAGGTCTTCTTGGCCTCCTGCATCTTAAGTACACCTCTTCACTTCTGCTAATGTAGCTTCTCTGTTGCAGGCAGATGCAGCTCATCTTCCCAGCTGCCCAGTCAAACTCTCTCAAATTCAGGAAACTCTGGATCTCCCAACCTACCAGTACCCCTGCCCTTGTCCCCCTTGCATAGCACCTATCCTACTGCACCCCCACTCCCCAGGAAACTTCAGCACCCCACAGGTCCCTCTCTATAGGTGAAGGGATTAAGAACACTTGGCACCTTCTCTACTAGCCCTTTCCAAATGGATATAACATTTTCATTAAGTTTTTAAAAAATACTCCCTGAGAAGCTCTTATTTGAAGATCCACCCACAGAGCAGGGAACCTGCGACCCCTACCAGCAGTGTAGTAGGGGCATAGAAACCAGAAAGCTAAATGCACTAATCAGTTTAATGCTTTTAGGGAGGGAATAAACTATGGATTCTGAAACATGATTTTTATTGTGACAGCACCCATTTTAGAACGTATGAGGCAAGTCACCCACCCCACAATACTGATTTGATTGCACACAGAACCTGAAATGGTGCAGGATGAGGCGGCGGCACTGGGCTTCATACCAGATGGAGTAAGCCCAAAAAAGAGCTATTTAAATGAAGAAATGGATCCTACAGTAACCAATACTACCTTGGCTTCTTCTGCCATTTTCTTCTCTTCATCTACCTCTTCCACCTTGGCAACGGAGTCCTCTCCTTGATGCTTCCTTCTCTTCTGCTTAGGGGCCATGAAACCTTGTAGGAACTTCTTAATGACACTGGCCTGGAGGGCAATCACACATTCCCCAAAATCCTTTAGGCTCTCCAGCGAGAACACCTGTTGGGAACACCACAAAAACATGTAATAATAGGACAACCTACCCTAACCAACATCCCAAGTAGGCTAATCCTGCAAGTGTAGACCAGTGATACTCAGATTCCAGAGCCACAAGTAGCTCTTTAATGTGTCTGTCAGCAGCATATGACATTAAAACACTGATTGCATCATTAAACCAGTCTAGATTATTAACCAGTCAGGATGCTTTTACTTCGTTAACCAATTGTAGTTGATAAAATAATACCTGGTCAGTCATTTTGCTATGAGAATATATAAACTAAATATTTCCGCATCATACTGTTTAAATATGAATATATAGTAGTATAGTAAATGAAACAGTGTATTCACACCACTGTGGCTCTTTTGGGTAATGCTGATTGCTAATTTGGCACCTGAACCATTGAGGTCTGAGTGTCACTGGTGTAGACACTCGATCACTACCACAATATCTTAAGTCCAAAGTCTACCCCCAACTTAGTTATGGCATCAGCATATTTCTGTTGCCACCAGACAACAGGTTGTAGATTCCGAACTCAACGTGGTGGTCTTCCTGGATAACCCTGACAACACAAGCAGTCTATAAAAAACAGAACCCACATGTTTTAATGCCTCTCACCATGGTTATCTCAAGTGCTTATATACAAATGCACAAAGCCTTGGAAACAAGCAGGGAGAACTGGAGGTCCTGGTGATGTCAAGGAACTATGACGTGATCAGAATAACAGAGACTTGGTGGGATAACTCACATGACTGGAGTACTGTCATGGATGGTTATAAACTGTTCAGGAAGGACAGGCAGGGCAGAAAAGGTGGGGGAGTAGCACTGTATGTAAGGGAGCAGTATGACTGCTCAGAGCTCCGGTACGAAACTGCAGAAAAACCTGAGTGTCTCTGGATTAAGTTTAGAAGTGTGTGCAACAAGAGTGATGTAGTGGTGGGAGTCTGCTATAGACCACCGGACCAGGGGGATGAGGTGGACGAGGCTTTCTTCCGGCAGCTCACGGAAGCTACTAGATCGCATGCCCTGATTCTCATGGGTGACTTTAATTTTCCTGATATCTGCTGGGAGAGCAATACAGCGGTGCATAGACAATCCAGGAAGTTTTTGGAAAGCGTAGGGGACAATTTCCTGGCACAAGTGCTAGAGGAGCCAACTAGGGGGGGCGCTTTTCTTGACCTGCTGCTCACAAACTGGGTAGAATTAGTGGGGGAAGCAAAAGTGGATGGGAATCTGGGAGGCAGTGACCATGAGTTGGTTGAGTTCAGGATCCTGACGCAGGGAAGAAAGGTAAGCAGCAGGATACGGAACCTGGACTTCAGGAAAGCAGACTTCGACTCCCTCAGGGAACGGATGGCCAGGATCCCCTGGGGGACTAACTTGAAGGGGAAAAGGAGTCCAGGAGAGCTGGCTGTATTTCAAGGAATCCCTGTTGAGGTTACAGGGACAAACCATCCCGATGAGTCGAAAGAATAGTAAATATGGCAGGCGACCAGCTTGGCTTAATGGTGAAATCCTAGCGGATCTGAAACATAAAAAAGAAGCTTACAAGAAGTGGAAGGTTGGACATATGACCAGGGAAGAGTATAAAAATATTGCTCGGGCATGTAGGAATGTTATCAGGAGGGCCAAATCGCACCTGGAGCTGCAGCTAGCCAGAGATGTCAAGAGTAACAAGAAGGGTTTCTTCAGGTATGTTGGCAACAAGAAGAAAGCCAAGGAATGTGTGGGCCCCTTACTGAATGAGGGAGGCAACCTAGTGACAGAGGATGTGGAAAAAGCTAATGTACTCAATGCTTTTTTTGCCTCTGTTTTCACTAACAAGGTCAGCTCCCAGACTGCTGCGCTGGGCATCACAAAATGCAGAAGAAATGGCCAGCCCTCTCTGGAGACAGAGGTGGTTAGGGACTATTTAGAAAAGCTGGACGTGCACAAGTCCATGGGGCCGGACGAGTTGCATCCGAGAGTGCTGAAGGAATTGGCGGCTGTGATTGCAGAGCCACTGGCCATTATCTTTGAAAACTCGTGGCGAACCGGGGAAGTCCCGGATGACTGGAAAAAGGCTAATGTAGTGCCAATCTTTAAAAAAGGGAAGAAGGAAGATCCTGGGAACTACAGGCCAGTCAGCCTCACCTCAGTCCCTGGAAAAATCATGGAGCAGGTCCTCAAAGAATCAATCCTGAAGCACTTGCATGAGAGGAAAGTGATCAGGAACAGCCAGCATGGATTCACCAAGGGAAGGTCATGCCTTACTAATCTAATCGCCTTTTATGATGAGATTACTGGTTCTGTGGATGAAGGGAAAGCAGTGGATGTATTGTTTCTTGACTTTAGCAAAGCTTTTGACACGGTCTCCCATAGTATTCTTGTCACCAAGTTAAGGAAGTATGGGCTGGATGAATGCACTATAAGGTGGGTAGAAAGCTGGCTAGATTGTCGGGCTCAACGGGTAGTGATCAATGGCTCCATGTCTAGTTGGCAGCCGGTATCAAGTGGAGTGCCCCAAGGGTCGGTCCTGGGGCCGGTTTTATTCAATATCTTCATAAATGATCTGGAGGATGGTGTGGATTGCACTCTCAGCAAATTTGCAGATGATACTAAACTGGGAGGAGTGGTAGATATGCTGGAGGGGAGGGATAGGATACAGAAGGACCTAGACCAATTGGAAGATTGGGCCAAAAGAAATCTGATGAGGTTCAATAAGGGTAAGTGCAGGGTCCTGCACTTAGGACGGAAGAACCCAATGCACAGCTACAGACTAGGGACCGAATGGCTAGGCAGCAGTTCTGCGGAAAAGAACCTAGGGGTGACAGTGGACGAGAAGCTGGATATGAGTCAGCAGTGTGCCCTTGTTGCCAAGAAGGCCAATGGCATTTTGGGATGTATAAGTAGGGGCATAGCGAGCAGATCGAGGGACGTGATCGTTCCCCTCTATTCGACATTGGTGAGGCCTCATCTGGAGTACTGTGTCCAGTTTTGGGCCCCACACTTCAAGAAGGATGTGGATAAATTGGAGAGTGTCCAGCGAAGGGCAACAAAAATGATTAGGGGACTGGAACACATGAGTTATGAGGAGAGGCTGAGGGAGCTGGGATTGTTTAGCCTGCAGAAGAGAAGAATGAGGGGGGATTTGATAGCTGCTTTCAACTACCTGAAAGGGGGTTCCAAAGAGGATGGCTCTAGACTGTTCTCAATGGTAGCAGATGACAGAACGAGGAGTAATGGTCTCAAGTTGCAGTGGGGGAGGTTTAGATTGGATATTAGGAAAAACTTTTCAACTAAGAGGGTGGTGAAACACTGGAATGAGTTACCTAGGGAGGTGGTAGAATCTCCTTCCTTAGAGGTTTTTAAGGTCAGGCTTGACAAAGCCCTGGCTGGGATGATTTAACTGGGAATTGGTCCTGCTTTGAGCAGGGGGTTGGACTAGATGACCTTCTGGGGTCCCTTCCAACCCTGATATTCTATGATTCTATGGTAATTAAGCACCAGAGTAGACTTCAAGTAGTTCACCCATTTAGGCACTTCAGCAGCCTAGGTCCCCTGACCCTATAGCATTCAGAGGCAAAAGGGGCAAGGAAGTGAATATTTTTAGAAGTTGTCAATGGACTTTCAGAGGAGCTCTCAGCAGCTGATTTAGCTTCTCTATCAGTACTGGCAGGTGTGGTGAAATGTTGCTACAGGAAGGCCAAAAGAATTGAAAACTGACAATTCAGGGTCATCCTTTGGATTTGGAGCAGTTTTCAATTGTTTTGGCCATCCTGCAGTAACATTTCACCACAAAAGCCTGCGGGTACAGATAGAAAAGTTAAAACCACTTCTGAGAACTCCCCTAAAAGACTCCCCTTTAGAACCCATCCAAAGTTGTGGGAAATCAATTGATTTAACAGTTCTGCTGGATCTCCAGCCTCAAATTTAAGATGGCACTTATGCAGAGAAACGTGAGCTACCAGCTCTTATCTAGATGTTGGTGATGCATTTAGAAATACCACTATGGAAATACAATACACAAAAGGGCAAGTCACAACTGAATTTCTAGAGCTATTTGCTCAAGGGAATACTTAAGAGCAGGAACCCATAATGGCTACAAGCCCTGGTGTGCCAAAACTTTGTCCTAGTTTTTCACCTTTAGAGCTACTACAGGGGCATAATTTTAATTCCTGTGTTCCCTCACCCTGGCTTCAAACTCGGACGTCTCATCAACATATCCCAGCCCTCCTTTCTGTAGCCGAGTCGCCACCTCAATAAGATCACTACGGAGGAAGTTGAGCAGCTCCTGATTGCCATCACAGGACTTCAGGCCCAGGTTTTGTTTCCGAGCCAAGTGGATGGAATGTGTGAGGTCCTGATACCTGGAAAAAAACAAGAGACCACCTCTTGAACAGATGCAGGCTACTACACAGAACGTAGTCAGTAATGGCTGAAGTGTGCTGGAGGGAACAGCAGAAGCCCAAGTTTAATCTGCACACTCCATCAGCTACAACTGTACAGAACTATCAGTTTTCAACAGCATGCTGTAGCCCTGCCGCTGAGGAACAGTGCCCTTATTTTCAGCTGTGACTGCAGCAATTTAAGAGCTGACAAGGTGTCTTGGTGGCTCAGACTTTTGCTGATGGAGAACTCGCAATATGTTCCTGAAAAGAAAAGCAGCCACTCTTCCCACCCCCTTCCTTTATACGCACATGATCATAGCTTCGCTTTGTGCGCCCATGCTGGTAGCAGGATGCTTTACCCTGAACAGAATGCACCTTGCAACAGGCAAGGTGTATGCAAAGTAAGAATAGCAGCCTCACCTTTTCTGCAGCCGCTCCTTCAGCTGGCTCTCTCTTATTCCCTGGGGGTGCAGGCAATCCAGCAGCTCATCCAGTTCCTTCTGACTATCACAGAGAAACCTGAAAGACATAACAAACACTAACACCAGCTCTGCTGCCTTAACAGGTAGCGTAAAAGCCTCCTCTGAGACGGTCAGTCCCACTTCCTGCCTTACAGGTATTTGTGAGCTATGACCCAATCCAATCCCCACCAGGCAAAGTGACAAATCATTCAAGTTGTATTATGGTGGCACAGAGGCCTAAAGTTGCCCCCATTTGCTATGTCTTAGATGCAGCTAAGTCTAGGGTGGAGAAAAAACAGAAGATGGGTGGGTGGGGGTCATTTTATTTAAGTAAAAATAAATGTATATTTTTAAGGCAGCAGGTTTCTGTTCATACACATCTACCATGCCTCTTCCATCCAGGGATTTGAATGTAGAACTAATAAACCTTAGGGAACTCCCTCTCTTAACCCTCACCCAAGTGCTGTCTCCCTCATCTTGCTCTCCAAGCAATGAAAAGGTGGTTATCTTCTCAGCAAGGTGTTAGTGAGATTCGGTACTAATGACAGTCCCCTAAACACAGGTAGTGCTGAGACCTCACCTTAAGTCTCTTACTAGAGAGTGTTGTCTGATTTTTTTCACTTAAACAAATCAACCTCCTTGTCTTCTTCCCCAAACCCTACTCTAACCTGGGAGAATCCAAGCTGCATACTTGGGATGTTCCTAAACCCTCCTTTATTTCTTAAAGAGGACAAAGCCATTTGGGAAATAACTTTGGATGTTTGTGACCTTGGGGAAGGCAGTAACAAGTCAGGTGATCTGTCCCAGAGACTATGCAAGTGGATTACTCAGTACATCACAGCTTGTTACTAATTAGCATGTATGCCCCTTCCCTCAGGCATCAGGGCCCAGGCAACTGCCACAGCATGACTGAGAAATATTCCTATATCAGACCTCTGCAGGCCAGCCACTTGAAGCTCAGCCCATGCCTTTACCACAGCACGGTTGATCCTTAGGCGCTTCCGTAATACATGAATTAATAATACCAGGCCTGGAAAAAGGCTAATGTAGTGCCCATCTTTAAAAGAGGGAAGGAGGAGGATCCGGGGAACTACAGGCCAGTCAGCCTCACCTCAGTCCCTGGAAAAATCATGGAGCAGGTCCTCAAGGAAACAATTCTGAAGCACTTAGGGGAGAGGAAAGTGATCAGGAACAGCCAGCATGGATTCACCAAGGGCAAGTTATGCCTGACTAACCTAATTGCCTTCTATGATGAGAAAACTGGCTGTGTGGGTGAGGGGAAAGCAGTGGACGTGTTGTTCCTTGACTTTAGCAAAGCTTTTGACATGGTCTCCCACAGTATTCTTGCCAGCAAGTTAAAGAAGTATGGGCTGGATGAATGGACTATAAGGTGGATAGAAAGCTGGCTAGTTCGTCGGGCTCAAAGGGTAGCCATCAATGGCTCCATGTCTAGTTGGCAGCCGGTATCAAGTGGAGTGCCCCAAGGGTCAGTCCTGGGGCCGGTTTTGTTTAATAACTTCATTAATGATCTGGAGGATGGCATGGACTGCAGAAGTTTGCAGATGACACTAAACTGGGAGGAGTGGTAGATATGCCAGAGGGATACAAAGGGCCCTACACAAATTAGAGGATTGGGCCAAAAGAAATCTGATGAGGTTCAACAAGGACAAGTGCAGAGTCCTCCACTTAGGACAGAAGAATCCCACGCACCACGCTACAGACTAGGGACTGAATGGCTCGGCAGCAGTTCTGCAGAAAAGGACCTGGGTTACAGTGAATGAGAAGCTGGATACGAGTCAACATACGAGTCTTGTTGCCAAGAAGGCTAATGGCATTTTGGACTGTATAAGCAGGAGCATTGCCAGCAGATCGAGGGATGTGATCGTTCCCCTCTATTCGACACTGGTGAGGCCTCATCTGGAGTACTGTGTCCAGTTTTGGGCCCCACACTACAAGAAGGATGCGGAAAAATTGGAAAGCGTCCAGCGGAGGGCAACAAAAATGATTAGGGGTCTGGAACACATGACTTATGAGGAGAGGCTGAGGGAACTGGGATTGTTTAGTCTGCGGAAGAGAAGAATGAGGGGGGATTTGATAGCTGCTTTCAACTACTTGAAAGGGGGTTCCAAAAAGGATGGCTCTAGACTGTTCTCAGTGGTAGCTGATGACAGAACAAGGAGTAATGGTCTCAAGTTGCAGTGGGGGAGGTTTAGGTTGGATATTAGGAAAAACTATTTCACTAGGAGGGTGGTGGAACACTGGAATGGGTTACCTAGGGAGGTGGTGGAATCTCCTTCCTTAGAGATTTTTAAGGTCAGGCTTGACAAAGCCCTGGCTGGGATGATTTAGTTGGGATTGGTCCTGCTTTGAGCAGGGGGTTGGACTAGATGACCTCCTGAGGTCCCTTCCAACTCTGATATTCTATGATTACACATTAGATGTGGAGTCTAGCTCGGATGCCAAATTCCAGAGAGCTGTTCAGCAATGCTTAGCTAGCGAGGTGCAGTATAGTTTAGTTTACACATTCCCATGCCTTGTGACACGAGGCAACGTAGCATTGCCACTGATGTCTAGCGACACATTTTTTGCTCCATTCTAGGCAATTTCCAAGACTGCGGCACTTCTCCATAGTTTTCTTATGTAGTTCATTGTCCTCTTCTTTTCCGTCTTTCATGAGGTGGTATTCAGTCAGGAGCTTCTCTAGAAATGCAGTTTTTATACACTCATACAACATGTCCAAACCACAGCATTTTCGCGAATCATTGTCACATCATTGTAGGTGTAGTTAGGACTCCTTAGACCCTTCCTGTTCAATACAGAAACCACTAGCTCGTCACCATAAGCGGTATTTGCACAGAAAGACTCAGACGAAGGAATGCTTACTTTACCTTATAGTAACTGTAATTTTCATTTTTGTTTGCATAGATCCCATTAACCACCCTCTGTCCTGCTCCTTCAGAGTACATCTCTGCTAGAAGTCTGGAGCAGTGAGAACTGAAAGGCAGCTGGGGCTAACTCAGTCCTATATACCCTTGGGTTTTGGTGGGGGAAGCATTAGGACATGCAGGGCACAGGCATGGGCCCCACAAACAGTGTTGGTCAAAAGATTTGCATCTCGTGCACACAGTTAGTGGAATCCACACAGACAAAACATCTTGAACTGTACGATACAAAGCCATTCTTCTCTTTAGTTCTTATTTTTGTCACAGTAAGTCACATTTGTTTTATTGGACTAACTTATTCTGTAGCTGTGTTGCTAGAATGAGTCAAACCACTAAAACCACCAGGCTCAAATTTTCAAAAACTGTTTTTATTTTTTTCCCCTGGATTTTATATTCAACAACTTTGGTTATTCTTTTAAAAATATAAAAAAATAAAAACAAAACAAAAAACTCCCACCCCCCAGCAAATACTGTCTTATCCCAAGAGGAGCTGTAACAGTCTCTTTCTAGTGGTTCACCTGTATCTCTTACATTTACACACAGCATAAGGGGAACTTATGTGGACTATTTAGTTTGGCTGACTAGAACTGTTATGGAGCAGTACTAACCATTCCACAGTCGACAATGCATAACTGTATTTCCAATTTAAACCCAACGTTGGCACTCCCTCTCTACTACACAAATAAAGAAGTATCTGCCTGAATGTCAGGCCTGGGCTACACTAGGGGGGGAATTCGAACTAAGATACGCAACTTCAGCTACGTGAATAGCATAGCTAAAGTCCAAGTATCTTAGTTCCACTTACCTGGCGGTCCTCATGGCGGCGCGTCGACCGCGGCGCCTCCCCCATCGACTCTGCTTACTCCGCCTGCCAAGGTGGAGTACAGGCATTGATTCGGGGATCGATTTATCGCGTCTAGATGAGACGCAATAAATCGATCCGATAGATCAATCACTACCCACCAATCCAACGGGTAGTATAGACGTACCCTGATTAAGCCTGGAGCTTCCTGGAGCAGAGGTAGAACTTTCCTATCAAATTTGAAGTGAATTGAACAAGGGGTTCCATGGCACCCTAAAAAATACTGGGTAACAAAAAACATGTGGCTACTGAGAACAGTTTACATGTAGTTGAAATGTAATGCCTGGCACTAAAGATCAGTCACTTAAACTATTTTTAAATTGTAATTTTACAATGCTCCAATAGCCCCTTGCACATAGCCCAGCACCCCTGCAGAGGTTGTCAGATTCATACTACTGCAGATCTGCCAGCCCTGCTATGAGATCCTCTGTTCAGGGAGCCCTTATGGCGCACAATTCCATTATGCACATGAGGTATGGGAGCTTTCATAGAATCAAAGAAGATTAGGGTTGGAAGAGACCCCAGGAGGTCATCTAGCCCAACCCCCTGCTCAAAGCAGGACCAACCCCAACTAAATCATCCCAACCAGGGCTTTGTCAAGCCAGGTCTTAAAAACCTGTAAGGATGGAGATTCCACTACCTCCCTAGGTAACCCATTCCAGTGCTTCACTACCCCCTTAGTGAAATAGTTTTTCCTAATATCCAATCTAGACGTCCCCCACTGCAATTTGAGACCACTGATCCTTGTTCGGTCATTTACCAGCACTGAGAACAGCCTAGCTCCATCCTCTTTGGAACCTCCCCTTCAGGTAGCTGAAAGCTGCTATCAAATCCCCCTTTACTCTCTTCTTGTGTAGACTAAATAAGCCCAGTTCCTTCAGTCTCTTCTCGGAAGTTATGTGCCCTAGCCCCTTAAACTTTTTTGTTGCCCTCCGCTGGACTCTCTCCAATTTGTCCACATCCTTTCTGTAGTAAAACTGGAAGCAATACTCCAGATGTGGCCTCACCCAGTGTCAAACAGAGGGGAATAATCACTTCCCTCGATCTGCTGGCAATGCTCCTACTAATGCAGCCCAATATGCAGTTAGCCTTCTTGGCAACAAGGGCACATTGTTGACTCATATCCAGCTTCTCATCCACTTTAATCCCCAGGTCCTTTTCTGCAGAACTGCTGCTTAGCCAGCTGATCCCCAGCCTGTAGCAGTGCATGGTGTTCTTCCATTCTAAGTGCAGGACTTTGCACTTGTCCTTGTTGAACGTCATCAGATTTCTTTTGGCCCAATCCTCCAACTTGTTTAGGTCCTTCTGGACCCTATCCCTACCCTCCAGGGTATCTACCTCTCCCCCCCCAGCTTAGTGTCATCTGCAAACTTGCTGAGGGTGCAATCCATCCCATCATTCAGATCATTAATGAAGATATTGAACAAAACCGGCCCCAGGACAGATCCCTGGGGCACTCTGCTTGATACTGGCTGCCAGCTAGGCATTGAGCCATTGATCACTACCCATTGAGCCTGACGATCTAGCAAGCTTTCTATCCACCTTATAGTCCATTCATCCAGTCCATACTTCTTTAACTTGCTGGCAAGAATACTGTGGGAGACCATGTCAAAAGCTTTGCTAAAGTCAAGGAACAACACATCCACTGCTTTTCCCTCATCCACACAGCCAGTTCTCATCATAGAAGGCAATTAAGTTAGTCAGGCATGACTTGCCCTTGGTGAATCCATGCTGACTGTTCCTGATCACTTTCCTCTCCCCTAAGTGCTTCAGAATTGTTTCCTTGAGGACCTGCTCCATGATTTTTCCAGGGACTGAGGTGAGGCTGACCGATCTGTAGTTCCCCAGATTCTCCGCCTCCCTTTTTTTAAAGATGGGCACTATATATTTGCCTTTTTCCAATTGTCCAGGACTTCCCCCGATTGCCATCCATGGGCAGCTGGTGGTAATTCTGGAAGCTCCTGCAGAGCTTTGAAAACTCGTGGCAATCTCTGCACTTGTAGAGGGAGTAAACCTTGCAGTAATGAGTTTGTGAGCACCAGTGGCTATGCCATAAACTAGGATGTAATAAAATAAGTTATGGACTATACAGGACAGAAAATGAAATTGCTGTGCTATGCAATGCATTACATACCAATCCTTTCCAACACCGACTGATTTTTCAGTTTACTTAAATGGCTATAACTTAGTGAATCTAACCCTTTGGATAGATGGCTGTAAATTCAAATGCCAATTTTAAACAACCTTAGAACATAAGAACAGTCATACTGGATCAGACCAAAGGTCCATTTAGGCCAGTGTCCTGTCTCTGACAGTGGCCAACGCCAGGTGCTCCAGAGGGAATGAACAGAACAGGCAATCAAGTGATCCATCCCCTGTTGCCCACTCCCAGCTTCTGGCAAACAGAGGCTAGGTACACCATCCTTGCCCATCCCAGCTAATAGTTATTGATAGACCTATCCTCCATGAATTTATCTAGTTCTTTTTTGAACCCTGTTATAGTCTTGGCCTTCACAACATCTCTGGCAAAGAGTTCCACAGTTTGACTCTGCATTGCGTGAAGAAATACTTCCTTTTGTTTTAAACCTAGGACTCCATTTATGAGCTTTGCCCATGTGTTTGGGAGGTCAGAATAGAGAAAGCATATACATTACAAATAATTCAATGTCCAGACTGTGTGCTATCCTTCACAGCAACTCCTGCCAACAACAGGTCCTTCTTGGAGGTGCTATTGGAGCAGATGTCACCATCTCCTCATGTGGGGAAGGGGGGGAGAAAGGGTTGAGAGGAGTCTCTTGTGATCTTGGAGTCATTTCCTTCCAATCTTCCTCCTAAGCCTCTGCCTCCTTCCTCACATTCTCTCACTCCCTTTTTGGAGGTCTACTTCACTGAGTCGTCTAATCATGGACTTAACTGGTGAAGTGGACCCTAGGTCATTTGTAGAAGCAAGAGGGACAGCAGCATCTCCTACAGAAGTGGGACCAGATTGCCCAATAAGACCAAGGTGTAAAGTCAAATGGATAAGACTGAGAAAGTGCTATGGCTCAAAGTGATGTCTGACAAAAGATGTAAGGATGTTTTGCTGGAGATCTCTGGGCAGCCCTAAAGTCTGTTGATGATTGAGGATGATGATCTGGGAGTTGTTCAACTCAGGGAATCCTTGGGGAGAGAAAAACGGGGACGGATGTCTGGAAAGGGTCTCTGCTTGATTCTGGAGAAAGAGAGAGAGAGTGAGGAGTATGTCTGTTCTAGAAGTGATGTTGACTGTTCAATGCAGTGCAGAAGAATACCAGTACTGAGAGTATAATTCTTCCTGGTGTTGGTGGCATTAGTACAGAGGACAGTGCCAGGGGGCTCAAGTGTCATTAATTTGTAACAGATTTGCAAGTACTGTTCAGGATTTCTGTATAACAGGACTGGTATAGAGGGTGGGGGCACTGGTACTGGGCTTCGATGTCTATATGTATGTAGTTCCACTTGCAGCCAGTTGAGACAAAGAATCAGCCTTCCACTAACCTCTCCAGGGCAATCAGGCCTCTGTGCTCATGGTTCAGAGGAGACAGGAGGTCCATAATTCCTCATTTCTTTCACCTCACCCATTCTGGGAAAGGAGACTAGTAGCTTGAGTTGCCCTTCAAGAGCAGCTCAGATCTGCCTTACCTCAACGGGAGCAAATAATACCAGGCTTTGGCACCAAGCTTTGTTTGGAGGACTAAGTCAGCTGAGATCCTCTCTCTGTGTTGGTGATGGTAGCCTTCTAGGTAGAGTCCCTACTAATAGGGGTGCGGAAGGAGTGGGAACTCTGGAAGGAGAGTCCCTTTATGGAATCAGAGGAGCATCTTTCTGAATCTGATGCTCTCCCCATGGATTGCTCCAGTAGGTACAACTTTAGCCATCAATGACTTTGACGCTGTCAGTTCTGGTGGAGAAGACCAACCTACAGGGCAATGGCCAAGGGCACCCAACAGTTGATGGAATAAGCCTGTCACACGACAGGGACAGCTTGCAGCCAGAGGGGTTAGCCTCAGCCATTTGGTGGAATAGCACCTTGGTGATAAGTAGTAATCATCATACAAGGGAAAGAAAATATAAAAAAATAAAGGGGCTTCCAACAGGACAGGAAAGTGTCCATAAACTAAGTAACTAAACTAGTTAATACTAATTAACATTTATTAAGTGTTTCAATTAAAGGGTGCCCAGGGGGTGGGGGGGCAGAGACCACAACGTTCTATCTCACTGCCACCGGCACCAACAGGGAATGAACAGGCAGCTGGGGCCACTCTGCTCTGTCTCATCACTGCAGGAGGGTGGATGAGCACAAGTGGGAGCCACACAGGCTATTATAATTTAAGCAAGGTCACTTCTCAAACAAGGTCATGTGCATGGTATTAAAGACAGGATTAGTATTGTAGGTAGACAGACATGTTCTTAATGGACCAGAATAAATAAGTGTTTTGGCTGGTGTACCAAAGAATAAGAATCACATAAAATTAATATAAAAACCCTATTTAAGTCCAGCTTTTTTAATCTGATTTAAAAATCACTCTTTCTAGCAGCAGCAAGTCAAAGTCTTATCACCTCTTGGCTCGTCTGTCTTTATTACCCACAATTACTAGTACCGCTTGTTACACTTCCAAAGTATAGGATTGGTAGGCTACCAAACTAGTTCAGCAACTGAAAAAGGAATAGCTGTAATCAGATGGTTATTACAAAGGGACCATCATACATTGAGAAGAATAAAAAGCATTTGTTCAAACAAAATTGTTCCCCTCTATTTGATACTGGTGAGGCCTCATCTGGAGTACTGTGTCCAGTTTTGGGCCCCACACTACAAGAAGGATGTGGAAAAATTGGAAAACGTCCAGCGGAGGGCAACAAAAATGATTAGGGGACTGGAACACATGACTTATGAGGAGAGGCTGAGGGAACTGGGATTGTTTAGTCTGAAGAGAAGAATGAGGGGGGATTTGATAGCTGCTTTCAACTACCTGAACGGGGGTTCCAAAGAGGATGGATCTAGACTGTTCTCAATGGTAGCAGATGACAGGACGAGGAGTAATGGTCTCAAGTTGCAGTGGGGGAGGTTTAGGTTGGATATTAGGAAAAACTTTTTCACTAGAAGGGTGGTGAAGCACTGGAATGGGTTCCTAGGGAGGTGATGGAATCTCCTTCCTTAGAGGTTTTTAAAGTCAGGCTTGACAAAGCCCTGGCTGGAATGATTTCGTTGGGGATTGGTCCTGCTTCGAGCAGGGGGTTGGACTAGATGACCTCCTGAGGTCCCTTCCAACCCTAATAGTCTATGATTCTATGAAAAATATTACTGGATACTCCTATTGTGTCTAACTTCACTGCAGAATAAGAATACATGGTGTGTAAAACAAAATGGAATGGTTGCCTCCTTAAAGATGTTCATTTAGCTTTCCACACTTCAATTTTTTCCAGTGATCTACAGCTCCCTTTTATACTAGATACTGGTCTTTATAAAACACCAAGGTGGATCAGAACCCCATGTCTCTTATGAAGTTGAGACACCTCATTTCTGGGACCACACTAAATATTCCAGCAAATTTTACTGAACCCAATTGTCTGGTTATGAGCACAAAAGTGCAGCTATGAGAAAGCATATTACCATAAGTTCTGTCCCTGTTTGGGTACAGTGGTCTCTATCGGAATGTCTGTAACATGCATGGATCTATGATGAGTGTTCACTCTGCCACCTGTAGCCATGTTCTTTCGCTTATCTGTAAAAGATTCACACAAAATTAAAATGCAATCTCGTTCATGGTCGCATCTGTCAACTTCTTACTTCACAAAGCTATACTGACTAGTTAAAATGGTTATATCAGACTGCTGGTGGGGTAGTAAGACAGCAAAGGAGCCAAAATTGCTCAGTAAGCCTCATCACATATTTGGCCAGGGAGACCCATAATTTGCTTTCCATAAAGAAACCAAATCAGTGAATATGCCTCTGTCAGTTACTATCCTGGTATTTACAAAGGTATCACTATGGCATTAAGGCACAGTACAAGAAATGGACATGAGAAATAACACCTCTTACAATTTTACAAAAGGCTCTTCTCAGTATATATTGATCAGATACTCCATCTAGTGCTTGGAAGTGCAAATACATTCCTTACAATGTACAAATCTCTGAGTCTTTCCTTTCCAACTGAACTCCAGTGTATAATTCCTTTGAAATAAATAACAGGTCAGTGAATGTTTATGACCAAATAGCTAATAATCTCAAGTATGTATGTATGGATGTGCATGCTATAAAAATATATTCACCAATTCCATCAGTCAGACAAAGAATCCTTGCATATATGCTTTATAGGTGAAGTATATAAGCCAAGCAATTAATGCCATTTCCCTCCCTTCCCAACCCTCAAGTGTCTCAGGGAATGCTCTCTTCCTATCGTTGTGAATTCACAATAGAATTCAGCATTTATGCTGTTCACATTGGGATATATGCCAAAAAAGGAGTTACACTTTGGTGAGAAGAGGTAACTAAGGGTATGTCTACACAGCAATATAAGCCTAGGGTTAGTTGGACTCAAGTCAGTTGACCCGTGCCAGGGAACCCGGGGCTTGAGCGTCTACGCAGCATTTTAACCCC
The DNA here is from genome assembly GCF_965140295.1 of Lepidochelys olivacea. Lineage (NCBI taxonomy): Eukaryota > Metazoa > Chordata > Testudines > Cheloniidae > Lepidochelys > Lepidochelys olivacea. The sequence goes on from NC_140427.1 coordinate 22,491,997, forward strand.
ATGTTAAGGATTTTCAGATCCATGCTCAAACCTAGGGCTCTGGCGTCCACGCTGTAATGCACAGATGCCAAGTACCCCTATCCCAGGGTGTTTGAATGCACTTCACTGTGGGAAAATGCTACTACCCACCCTGTTTCCTAACTGAGGCGCTACTTATGGGACTCAGGTGGCATAAGGAGCACATAACGGCATAATTAGTTTCTTTGGTGGCTGTCTCAGTAGAATGACTGCAAGTGGAGAAGGCTTTATACTGAACTACCATCTAACCTGAGAACTGGGCTCTTCAGCTCTAGGCTGAGTCACATTGGCAGGAAAAAGCCTGTGTGCACCTGTCTGAGAATAATTAGTACATCAACCTCCAGGACTGTCAAACTATTAAAATGAAATGTTGCAATTCTTAATTTTTAAAATAGGATGTTCAGTGAAGTTCTTTTTGTTTGATTGGCTTTTTATTTATCTGTGTCTGTTTTCAAGTTTGACATAAAATGTAGGTTTCAAAGGAAAAACACCCCTCCCCCCACAGCCTGGCTGCTGCCAGCTACAGAGAGAAGGGCTTCCCCAGGACTAGGGGTGCAGTGTGCTCCAGCACCCCATGGGGTTCCCTTAGCCCTGCCTCTACCGCACCCAGGGAGGTAGGGATAAGGGAACCCAGGAGGCTGTGGGGAAGTTTTGGGGCTGGCTCCCACTCACTGCCCTTAGAGTGCACGCTGTCCGGGCTCCTATGCACATGCAGCCCCAGGAAGGACGGGGTCACAAGAGAATGGAGCAAAGACCAAACGGCTGCCCTGTAGGGAGGGGGAGTGACCAGAGTGTTGGGGATCATCCCTCCCCGGCTGTGCTGAACTCTGCTGCTCCCCCTTCCTGCAGGGCAGCCGCTTCCTCCCCGCTCTGCTCTCTGGCCTCCCCTGAACTCCCTGTGCCTGTGTGTGCAGGGGTGCCCGGGCAACATGCTCCAAAATCTGGCTGTGCTCTTATGACCAGAAAGCAGCTCTTTGCAAAAAGCTTCTTCTGATAGGTCTCCATTGAAAACCCTGCAGGCTCCCTGGTAGTGTGCTTGCAGACCAGTGTTCAGCAGACAATGGGTTAATGCTCATCTGAGCTGCTACAGTTTGCAAAGGGAAGTGTGGTTTCCACTGCAATAGGCTGCTCCACAGATTGTTCAGACAGAGAGGACTCAGGAAGTCACCCCAAAGAACTCTGGAATACATGTAGAAGACTTCTGAGACCCGAGACAAGCTGAGGCCATGTGCACACAGGAAAGCAATAGGGCTTGGATCTTATGTCCCAGTTTAACACTGGCTTGGACCCTCCAGCCCTGCAGTGTCCTGGGACCCTAGGTTTGAGCCCTAGGTTAACACACTTGGTGAAGGGATGCAAGGAGAAGATTAGGCTTACGCTGCTATGTAGACATACCTGAAGGTACCTCTACACTGTAATAAAAAATCTGCAGCACTGAGTCTGAGCCCAGGTCTATTGACTTGGGTTTGCAGGGCATGGGCTGCAGGGCTAAAAATTGCCATGCAGACTTCCAGGCTCAGGTTGGAACCCGGGCTCTGAAACCCACCCATCTCGCAGGCTTTCAGCCAAAGCATGTACAACATGTGTTTTAGCCCCACACCTCAAGCCCCAAGAGCCCAAGTCAGCTGACCCTGGCCAGCCATAGCCATGCCGCAGGTCTTTTACTGCAGTGTAGATATACCACAGGGCTATTCTGTTATAAGAAAATCCACTTCAATGCATGGATTGCATGTCACTTGTTAGACAAAGAGTGTTAGGTGGTAGAGAGCAATGTCAGGCACAAATTCTCTACAGCAGACTTCAGGTGTTACATGTAATCTTTAAGAAGAGCAAACCATCCAATTAATTGAGGACCTCTTTGAAGACATAACACATGCATTCTAGTAGTTTCCCAGGGAAATGAATTAGTGAACATTTAAGGGAGGGAAGAGTCCATGGAATAGCTATCCTCATTTGTGGAGGACTAGAGGAAACTGACAGAATTGTTCTGCACAACTGCCCCTCCAGCCAAGCACTGCTGTTAGAGGAATAAGCCACTTCCACAGCAAACCCAGCATCTACCAACCCATAAACAAGGAAGTGCTGAATGACTGAAATTCAGTTGAAGTTGGCAGGATACTTGATTCCCAGTGAAATGGAAGCACCTTCATTTCAGTGTTGCCCTCCCATCTCCTTTTACACCATCACTGGTGTAGATGATACCATCTCTGATTAGCCTGAAGGCAAATGGCAGCACTCTCTCCACCTTCACGTCAGGGAACCAGACCCCCTGAAGTAGCCACCTCTGTACAGTGGCTGCCACTACGCAATGGCCAGTCCAACTGTGGCTATTTTAAGGAGTCCCAAATACTTACCTTCAAGCTATCAAAAGGAGCCGAGAGGGGTATAGGCCAGGGGTGGCAAAGCAAAGCCACATGCAGCTCTTTTACAGCATGAGTGCAGCTTGCAGAGGTCTCCCCTGCAACAGGCTTGGTGGTGGTGGGTGGGGGGGGGGGGGAGCTCTGGGCTTCTGCCTTGTAGAAGGGTGGTCGATCTTGAACTTCTGCCCATCGGGAGGGGGTTCTTGGGGATTCAGTCCTGTGTGGGACACCTGCCAGGGCTCGCGGTTTCAGCCCCACTCTTGCTGAAGCCCTGAGCCCCAGCAGGCACGCCCTACCAGGCTGAAGCCCTGAGCCCCGGCAGGCGTGCCTGGCTCTCGAGCTTCTGAAGATTACCACACGCGCCTCGGAGGGTCAGTAAGTTTGGCCACCCTCGGTACAGGCAATTGTGTAGGGAGACCTGAAGCAGTAGCCCCAGGTTCTCTTCGGTTAGGACAATTGCAGGAAAGGCTCTATGACTACAGGGCCCAAAACACTTGTTTTTGGTTTCATTTAGAATCTTGGCAGTTGCAGACCACTTCTATCTTGTTTCTTTTCTGTTAGAGTGCTTTTATGTAGCAGGTTACTTACCACACAGTCTATGTGGTTCTGAGAGATATGTTGTAGTCAGCATGGATCTCACTGTATGTGCACATGCACCGCATATGCCCTGTGCTGCCTCAAACTCCTGTACGAGGCAAGGGTGACTGTGGCCCTTTTTCAGTTCCCTTGCAATTCAAAGCCCATGCTCCTGTGGACTCTGAAAAGAGTGGCTGGAGGTCAGGTTGTGGGATCCACACTAACTGTTTTTTTGAAATGTTGTATTGTAGGATAACCAATCATTCTTTGATAATACATTAATGAGAATCCCACTGTAGGTGACTGGCAAGAAGAACAATGGTGGGAATGAGGCATGCCTACAGCATTAGAAAAACGAAGATTGCAGTACTGCCCTGTCAACCGTGGCATCAGACCAACCAGCAACGTCAAGAATGAAATGTGTAACAAGTCAGTGGGTTATGTACTTCAGCTGCTATTTTTGCAAATCTCAGAGACTGGTATGTCTCTAAAGCAGACTGAAGTACTCCATGAGAGCACAGGCAGCATTTGTTGACATTTGGAGGGAAGAGGTTCAGTGATTACAAGTGGAGATAATCTAAGTGGATCATGCACGGTCTCTGTGAGGAGATGATTGGACCTTTCAATGTGTCATTAAAGCCACAAAGACAAAAAGAAAGCATAAAAGGTTTGGTCCTGCTAAAGTAATATAGAGCAAGGCTCTGAAAACCACCCGAAGTATATAGCTTCTTCTCTCTGCATGTTGCATGGGGCTCTGGGAAGAAGACTGGTAGATTAATCAATTGATTTAGATTAAACACTTGATACCACCTTAAGGATGAGCTTAAGATGCAGTCTTAAAACCACCTTGTTCCTGTGAAAGGATTTTACGGAGGACCAGCCATTAGGGCATGGAACTCATTGACCCACGCTGAAGTGATGGCAACAAGTAGTCCACCTTAATGGGAAGATGATGTATCTAACAGTCTGGTAATGACTCAAACAGAGGCTCCATAAGTTTCAGGAGAACAATGTTGAAATGCCACATAGGAGTAGAGTTTCTGACAGGTGGGTAAGTACGCAGGAAGCCTGTGAGGAGTCTCGGTACGGTCTGATGTACGAAGAGCAAGTCTGACCATACCGGAGTCTACATGCAGTGTTGCTGTAGCTGTGTCAGTCCCAGGATATTAGAGACACAGGATGGGTGAGGTATTGTGGTATGACACATCATTACTGCTGCAAGGTGGACTTGGAGAGAATTAAATGCCAATCGACTATTTCAAGTGCAGCATATCGTGGAGGATCTTTGGTACTGGAGCCTCAACGGGGTCTAGATTATATTGGATTTCCAAATGGAAACAATTGTCCATATGGGCAAAGTATGTCTTCCTAGTAGATGGCTTCCTGCTCTGTAGGAGGATTTCTTGAACCTGTTGAGAAGTCTGTCATGCTAAGCCAGCCAACAACTAAACAGTCAGGTGCACTCAGACCTGTAGTCCTTGGAATATCTGACAGTGGAGCTGGGATCTCACATCCAGGCAGACAGAGACAGAGAGGAGGCAGAATGGAAGTGTGAATGAGGTCTGATGCCAAAATAGCCTCTACCAATAAAGAGCTATTTATGATCAGCATGGTCTTGTCCCACCAGATGATAGCCTGGGGACCAGGGTAATTGGGGGAAAAGCTATATAGGAGGCCTGGACTCCACTGGAGCAGGAAGGCATCTGGTGAACAGCCCAGGCTCATGCATTCTCTGGAACAGAAGTTTGGGCACGAAAGTGCTTTCATGGACCGTGACCTACCGCAGGACACTAAGATCCAGGTCTATAAGACAATGGTTATTCCTATACTCCTTTATGGATGCCTTATTGACCGCACCTCAAGAGTCTGGAGAGGTACCACCAACAATGCCTCTGGAAGATCCTTTGTGTCCAGTGTAAAGATTGCTGCACTAACACCAGCATCCTCAGTGAAGCCAATGGTGGGGGTGGGGGAAAAGCTCAGTGGTTTGAGCATTGGCCTGCTAAAACCAGGGTTGTCAGTTCAATCCTTGAGGGGGCCATTTAAGGGTCTGGGGCAAAAACTGGGGATTGGTCCTGCTTTGAGCAAGGGGTTGGACTAGATAACCTCTTGAGGTTCCTTCCAACTCTGACATTCTATGATTCAATGTCACCAGCATTGAAGCAATGATCCTAATGCACCAACTCCGCTGGGCTGGACATTGTGTACAGATGCCAAATCTTGCCTCCCAAAACAAGTCCTCTACTCTCAGCTCACCCATGGTCAGAGATCCTGTGGTGGTCAGAGGAAACGCTACAAAGACATAATGAAAGCATCTCTCAAGAAAACTGATGTGGACATCACAAGCTGGGAGCAGCAAGCCACCAACTGACCCCAATTGGGCTACATCCTCCATCGGGCAGTGGCCCACTTTGAGAAGCGCCTTGCTCTCAAAAGCTGAAAAGAGAGAAGGAAGGAAAAAGAGAACTTTCTCCCAGCAGGCAGCGGGCCTGCCAGGAAATGTCTGTACCTACTGCAGGCAGATCTGTGGTTCCAGGATTGGACTCCTGAGTCATCTCAGGACCCATACATAAATCCGTGGTAGAGATCATCCTCGAATGGCGGGATCATTGCCGATGATGACACTGCAATTAAACACCTGTAGCTGGCCCATGTCAGCTGATTCAGGCTTTCAGGGCTCTGGATGCAGGGCTACAAAAAACTGCAGTGGAGGTGTTCAGGCTTAGGCTGGAGCCTGGGCTGTGAGACTCTGAGGGAGAAGGTCCCATAGTCCAGCTCCAGCCCAAGCCTGAATACATACACCACAGTTTCACAGCCCTGCAGTCTGAGTCAGCTGACACGGGCCAGCTACGGGTGTTTAACTGCACTGTAGACAGACACCTGACAAGTAAGCTCTCCCTGAGAGAGAGTTCATAGGCACTCTGATCAATAATCATCTGCATGGCTGTTACAGGCTATTTCTTGTAGTTCACAAGGAGTTCTAATTGGGAGAGCAGGGAAAATATGTATTCCAGAGCTATTAACATCTCCTGCTGCAACCTATCCCTGATCAGCCAATCATCTCAGTATAGGTAGACATGGATTCCCTTGCTCCCTAAGAGTTCTGCCACCTCCACCAGGGATTTTGTGAACACTGTTGTGGAGAGTCCAAAGGGCAATACCCTGGATTGGTAACGGTTGGGTTCCACTCGGAATCTTGGGTACTTCCCATGGCCCAGATAGAGAGCAGTATAGAAGTATGCAGATGCATCATGCAAGTAGAGAGCCATGAACCAGCCGTGAGCATAAACATATGGAATGACAGAGGCAAGAGTTGTCATCCTGAAATGGCATATGTATTCGTTGAGTCTTCTCAGGTCTAGGACAGAACAAAGACCCCTTTTCTTCTTCAGGATAAGGAAATACTGGGAGCAGAAGCCCCTTCCCCTGAAATCTGGTGGCAGCTCCTCAGCCTCCTAGACGATGCAGCAAGACCACTTCTGCCTCTAGCACCAATTTGTACAATGTTATGGCAGATCACCCGTGGTGGAATGGGGTGAGATGGCTTCTGTAAGTCATGCTCTCTGAAATAGATCTGGTGAGGCTCCTGACAATCCTGTCAAATTTGCTGACATGACAGAGGAGCAAGATACATTGCCAAGGAAGGAGGAGTCGGGCGATTCCTGTCATACTTTAGCTTTTTATTGGCATGGCACTCAGGCTGCTTGGAATGACAGCAAGGTGTTTGTTGTCTTGACTGGGACTGAGGATGGTACAGCATGAGGCTGGGGTGACAGTCCCCAGGGAGCCTTTGAGTCTTCAAAAGAGCCTGAAGAGCTGTCTGTTTGCTCCCTAAATTCCATGCTTTCAAAGGGCTAGTCCCCAATCATACCCTGTACCTCTCAAAGAATGCCCAATACTTGTAGTCAGGATGTTCTGTGCATTGTCACTGCCATGGCCATAGATCTGACAATAGTGTTGGAAGTGTCAATTGCCACCAACTGGCCTACCTTTTTTACTTCCCTGGGTGCCTTCCTGTTGTCACACAGGAGTTTCAAGAGAAAGGGCATCACTATCACAGCTCAAAAAGTAATTTGCTTCTTGCAGTTGCAGAAAAGCAGAGTAGTAAATAGATAGAGCCTTTTTGGGGTCCGTGTGTTTAGGGGCATTCTGTTTTGCTATAGATTTTTCCTCTACCTTTGAGACAGATAAGGAGCCCTGGTTAGGGCGGGCAAAGAAGTATTCAAACCCTGTCTGAGGGATTGGGTACTGCTTCTCTACCCATTTTACAGTGGGTGTTATTGTGGCAGGCACCTGCCACAGGGCCTTAGCCTGGTCATTAATAAGGAGGGCGACTGGCTGGACTGAGAGTTGTCAAAATATCAGCTTATACTTTTTCAATATGATCAGCGTCTGTCTCTCCAGGATCTAAGTAATTTTCATAGGAGCTCTTGGAATTACTTCAAGTAATCAGAAAAGGAATGCTTGTTTCACCTTAGACTAACAAATTTATTTGAGCATAAGCTTTCATGAGCTGCAGGTCACAGATGCATACATCCGATGAAGTGAGCTGTAGCTCACAAAAGCTTATGCTCAAATAAATTGGTTAGTCTAAGGTGCCACAAGTACTCCTTTTCTTTTTGCGGATACAGGCTAACACGGCTGCTACTCTGAAACTTGAAGTAATCAGGTTCTAGTATCGGTGTTGAGGATATCACTTCACCAGGTGATGAAGATGAGATGTCTTTTGGTGAGAAGACACTGAGCTCTTCCTAGTGTCTCTGCTTGTATGTTCACAGCAGTCCCTCTCATAGCTGCACTTTGGTACCAGAGATGCTGATAGTGTCTGTGGTGCTGGTTAAGTCTGTGGCGCTGGTTGAGTCTACTTTGGTGAGGAGGCCAGTCTTTTTTCTGTGCCATTTTCTCTGTACTGGTCTTTGGGGTCCCTTGTCTGCTACTAAGAACCTGGAGCTCTTCTCAGAATCCGAAGAGATCTTCATAAATTGCTCCAGAAAATGAAGCTTCAACCACGCTTCTCACGACTTACGTGTTCTTGTGGCAAATTAAAGGCACACCAAACATCTGCTCAGTATTTGGGACTCTTGCTCCCTCACTCCCCCACATCTGTTTTTCAACAGATTCAGTGCACTCCAGGATAGGCAAGGCTTGAAGCATGAAGGTTTTGAATCCAGCATGCTCAGAAGCCCTGGGCGGGGGAGTGTCTGACCATGACTATTCAGTCAAGATTAGTCACTATCATTCTCAGCATCTGTCGTCAGTGGATCAGAAAAGTGATGAAGGTTTTATGAAGAGTTTGAGAAAATTTAACCAAAGCCAAGAATTAGTGGGTTGGACACATGCCAGATTCCATCTGACTGCCACAAGAGTTAAGAGGGAACTGAAGACAGATCATGGCTCCCCCTTAGATGGGAGAATAAGGAGCACGAGGTACAAGCACAACCCTTGACAATTCTATTCAAAAGACTCCAATCTCACACACGAGACTCATGCACATCTACAGTGGGATCCACACTGACACCTCTTGAAGAACAGCACCTAGGCTGATCTGTTACATGGTCATCCATTTGCCGATCCATCCCCAACCCCAGCTAGTAACAAAGAGGATACATTAGTGACAAAAGAGGATACGCAAGAGAAGTTGGCTGATCTTACCCATTGGGTAGTAATCATCATCATCATCTACCACTTCCTCCTTCTTCTGGCGGTGACGGATGAATCTGTAGTCTATACTGTCATGTACCCAGCCCTTCTCAATGAACAAGCCAGGAACCTCATCTGAAAACAGCCAGTACCTGTAAAGAGCATAGACTTCACTGCAGGAACCACAGGAGGACAAGAGTTGCATGGAAAAAATACATATACATACACACGAGAAGAGAGAACACAAGTATGCAGGCATTTAAAATATGTGCATGCATCTATATCTTCAGCAGAAGTGCAGCATGAGCAAGAAGAAGAAACTATCCTACAGTTCTTTCGAAGTCTACCATACACCAAGTCTGAATGAGAGAAGGATAATAATGGTAACTACTATAGCCAGCAGTTTGATAATGTTAGCCAACTGTTTCAACTACTGGGTCAGGCCACAAAGCTAATCAGGAGACGAAGCAATTGAAATTGTATTACAATCTAAAGCAAAGAAAACTCTTGCTCCCTCACTCCCCCGCATACTCTTACTTTTCAAGGTGAAGCACTTCCTGTCAGCATCTCAAAAACCCAAATCAATTACATAGGGTTATCACTGACATTTTTTACTCTTAGTTTATTGTAAGCATGGGGCAAGATATCGTCAGAAAAGTTTTTGATTTAGAATAAAGGGTACCAGCCTGAGTAGACTGAAAAGTACTAGATTAGACTGAGAGTCATGCATCCCTCCTGCAGAGATGTAGGTCCCCCAGACTACAGCAGTCTGGAGATGGTCTCATCTCTATTTTAGCTTTACAGTAGGCCGCCCCTGAAGTTCTCGATGCACAGTAATGCACTGCATACTGGTACAAAAGATCTCAAATACATGAAATATTCATTTGTAACATTCTATTCCAACAGAAAGGAGGTGATCACCTAACAGGACCGTTAGCAGTACAAGCGACACAGATAGCACAGGGAAGCTTTACGGTTAGCTCTTCTACCTGTTGTGGTTACGGTCAGTTCCTATTGGCGTTCTGCGCATCACCAGCTTAGCTTTGGCAATCCCATCTTGGAAAGCCTTTTCAGCAGCAGCTTTATGCTTCCGGATTCTCTCCTCCTCTGCTTCTTTCTCCAGTTTTACTGCAGGGATTACCAGACACATTAAAAGAAAACTACTGTAACCAGATTCACCACATATTGCAATAGGCTATTTTCTATTTTGCTGATTAGTCAGGTGAAGAAAGAAGATTAATTTACTGGTAACTTCTGTTAATGCATTTCCAAAGTAAATTAAACTAATGCACACAAAGGCACTCAGTGTGCAATGGGAGTGTCCACATGGGGACTTATTGCAGAGTAGCTTGTGAACATTAACTAGTATGCACCAATTACTACGGACTCCCTCCACCGCCCCCCCATGTGAAAAAACCCTAGAGTTTCTCCCAATTCAGACCACACAACTGCCCAAGGGTCCAGCATCTGAAGAATCCCAAACCTCAAGCTCAAATGCTGCTAATTTCAGTTTGAGAGATTCCCACAAGAATGCAGAACAAAGCCAAAGCAGGAGGATGAGCTGGCCCAAGGCAAAGAGAAGGACTTTAATATTACTGGTATTTTATTTTCTGTTCTCCTGTTCCTCAGCATGGCCTTATGCATCTTCTTCACTTTGACTAGTTGCTTCAACTCAGGTCCTCACCTTAAAGGACCCTTTCTAAAGCCTGCCTACCAAATGGACAATTGTAGATTGGAAGCCACGCCACACTTAGCCACATGGGTTTCCAAGCGCAGCTGTTCTGCTCTGACTACAGGAGGGACAAGCACATGCTCTAGTAACTCAGATTCCCACATATTCTGCCATGTCAGCAGAAGAACTCAAAAAGAGCAAGCCTAGGTTACCTGTCAGGACAAAAATCTTGGCATCCTAGTAGCTCCCACATCCCCTGGGATGTCCACAAACAGAATGAAATAGTGAAAGGTGGCAGGATTCCTGCAGATGAATGGTATGTCTACACTACAACTGGAAGGGCAATTACAGCTCAGGCAGACATACCTATGTTATCTTTAATCTAGCTAGTACAGCCAAAAAGAGCAGTGAAGATACAGCCCACACTGAAGCCTGTGTTGCTGCACAAGCCCACCCAGAACCAAGAGCACACACTCCTATTGCTAGCCCATGCCAGGGCCCATGCTGCTGTGTCTTCACAGCTTTTTAAGAAATACTAGCTACACTAAGGCTAGCATGGGTATGCTTACCCTAGCTGCAGTCACATCTCCCATTGCAGTGTAAACATACCCAAGAGCTTTACTTCGACATTTCATCTCATGATCAGGATAAATAACCAACTTCTGCCAAGAAGGCAAAGAACTGAGATCAGAGGGCTTTAAGCTTTTTTGAGGGGCTCAGGGTACTTTACAGATGTCTCCTGCATCTTTACCTGCCTCTGAAGAACAGGTCTACCTCACTATGTAAAAGATGCATTGAGAAGAAGTGAACAAAAATTAATCTGTCTAAAGTCAGGCTGAAATCCAGACCCCAAAGACAAAGTTTATTATAATCCTTGACCAAAAATCTAAGTAAGTAGATTCAGAACTTAAATACTAGAGCTCAAATCCTTGAGAAAATGGAACCAACAAAATACTGAAGCCAACCTGGGGAATTCTGATCACAATGGGAGATAGGCAACAAGACAATGTGGGACAACAACCCTCCTCCAAAACATACAGGAGGCACCTTCCCCATATATTGCTAACAGCTAGAAGTGCTCCTCGCATCACTATGTTGGCTACAGTCCTCGTTCCCCATGCCTTCTTTTGAAGCCTAGGACTGAAGCCTCATTCTCTGTATACTTACCACTTGTATAGCTGCCAGAACTTCACAACAGCCTTTTTACAGGCAGTGGAGAGTAGGACTTAAAAGATCAACAACCTACATTTGGGCTGCAGACAGAATACAGAATAGCCAACAGCTAGCTGAGGACTACAAGAACAGTGCATGCTCAGAGCACCTTCTTACAGGGACAGTTCTCAAGAAGGCCTTTTAAAGAGAGTGATTAAAACACTACTAAGCAATTTGTTGGTTCTGGTTTCTACTGCATACCAGCAAGTTTCCAGTTTCAAATGTGGGAGCCTTCACTGGGGAGGCTTGCACCTGGGCTAGAAAGGTTGTCAGCTTTGACACTTGCTAATTTCTTAACAGCATATCCTCTTCCCCACTACATCCCATTTACCATCATACCTCCCAGAGCCCACTAGTTACTTGAACAAGCTTTGTACTGAGTCAGCATATACTTCTAAAGCACTACTTTTGGCTCCTAACTGCTGATATGATACCAGATTCGGAGCACTGATTTGGTTTGACCCCTACCATGGTTTGAAAACTCCATTCACCATTGACAAGCAAGAAGTTTGTCATGGCTAGTTTGTCAGAACCCACACCACCAATTTCTACTGAATTTAAGCTCAAAAAATTACACTTCCAGCCCTTAAGATTCCAAAGAAAACCTCCAAATGGCACCTGAACATACAATGAATGCAATTTGTTCCTGAGCCTGCAGACAGCTCCAGTGCCTCTGTCCCTGCTCAGAGCTTTCCCAACCAACACAGTGCAACTGACCATTCTGATCAGTTTCATTGCTGCTACCCAGAACCACATGGGCCTTAGTGACACCAAAATGAGTCATCAATTTAATCTTTTGCTGTTTGGGAAAGCTGAGAAAGGCATATTTTGAAGGAAGAATCTCTCATTGCTGCTGCCAGAATGCTCTGTGGGGTAAGGGGGAGAAACAGATTTGGTGGGGAGATGAAGCTCTCTCCCTTCTAGTAGTCAGATGAAGACAGGAAAGGCAGCAAAGTTTATGAGGTGCCTATCAGTCAGATGTTAATAAAAAGATGGAGCCCATACAGGGGTGCTGTCCCCAAGAATCCCAGCAGCTCTGGTGGGTGCTGGACTTCTCACTAAAGTATTGCTCAGGAAGCTAATTGGTGGGCATCCAACTCATTCTCCATATCAAGGTATGACTGGTAGGTTCTGCCTTCTGGCCTGTACATGCCTGGGAAGTTTGAGTCCTGTCACTTCTTATGTCTGACTGATTAGAAAGGACAGGGAATGTCCTATATGATGGGAAGAGCAGTTTCTGCACTTTGAGGTCTTGAAGATTTCTGTCACTTTCCTCAAAGCATAGAAACTCATTTTTAAAGAAGTCAGATCAGATTGCAAGGATTCTGTCCTGTTGGTAACTCCCTCCAATCACAACACAGCAATGCAAGTTGTATAATAGTACTTAATTTCCCTATTCTCTGAAAAATGTTACCTCCAATGCCTAGTTGGGCCATTTAAATTAGAATGCAAACAGCAAAGTCATTTGTAGGTAACATCTATGGCATCCTTCACGATACCTCAGCACTTTACAAATGATAAAAAGAGTAAAGCTTAACACAGTTATGAGATAGGGAATATATTATTCCCATTTTAATGATTGAGAAACAAAGACTACTACTTGTGGCAGAGCTAAGAACAGAACTTGGATCTATTGACTTCCATTCATGTGCCACATTCCTCCTCCTTTTAAGCTGAGTTTTCTCATCTGAAGTGCATGATTATCCAAGATATCTTTTCATGCTCAAATAACTCACACACTGCTCAGTTTATAACTGGATTTTCAGATTAAGAGCTAATAATGAACACGAAATTTTACATAGGGGGCGAAAATGTTCCTACTCAAAAACAGATGGATATACCAAGCAACAGAAACACTTGTCTTCCAGTGTGACTGTTTTTGGTAAGAACAACTTTCACTTTAAATGCAACATCCACAAAACAAACAGGTTTTCTTTCCTGTTTGAAGCCACATAGCATAAAGATGGCTCCTGGTTGACAGCTTCCTCACAAAGTAGGTTTTGAACCAGTCAGCAAGGAATAGGAGCCTCATGCCCTCTCCTCTAATTATAGATGTTGACACTAAAACTGACAACCATGGCAAAAACTGGGGTGACAGAAGCCACCACCCTGTTTTTTGTTTTACAAATTTTTAGTGATAAGTCAGCAGCAACAGGACTGACAAAAAGCTGGATGCAGAGTAGAGCACTTCACAAAGGTGAGAGGCTGCAAGACAAGTAGACAGCAAGGACAGTGAAGTTGTCAAAGATGATGCAGAAGGAGGCTACTTCTGAGGAAAGTTGAGTTCAGTTACCAAGCGACAGTTTCAGAGAGTGGTGAGACAACCAAAAGATGACATCAAAGTGGTTGTTGAAGAATGGGGAGCGGAGCAGCAGGCTTAGCATTAGCAGAGGTAGCAGCAGAAGCCATAGGACCAGAAGGGGTCTCCTATGGGGACAGCATAGAACCTCAAGGGATGGCAACAGATCTGGACAGGGCCTTAACAGGCTGTATGATTTGCTCCTGAATCTCAGCTTAATTTAAAACAAACTCTCCATAGGTTTCTAGCCTTTATGGTGGTGAAGGAAATTTCCACCCGAGACACAGTGCTGCATTTCCCTAGCTACATCTCTATTAAACAATTACACATTTGTGACTGAATGAGAGAAAGTTGCAAAAGTGCCAAGTTTCCACATTGACAATCCTATTTTGGGTGCTCTCCCTGCACCGATCCTACAATGCTCTGCACAGCTTAGGGTTGCCAACTTTGTAATATTTAAAAAACAGACACACCAGGAAGAGCGCGGGAACCTCCCACACCCCACTGCTCACTGCTTTCCCCTCTCCCCGATCAGACTTGCCAATGGAACCAGGGCTGGGAGCTGCAGCCACCTGTCACAGATAGGAGGCGACCGCAGCTAAGTAGTGGCTGGCACAGGTGAGGACCTGGCATCTCCCCCGCCTGCAGAAATCAGATTTTGATCTGACCAAACCCTGTCAGGTCCGCCGGCCACCCTAGCACAGCTCCCTGGAGCAGAAACAGTGTCTAATCATCATAATCAAAAAGGCTGACAAAGGAGGTGCTGTCATCATCATGAATAGGTCAGAAGATTAACAAGAGGCTGCTCAGCAGCTCTCCAACACCACTTTCTACAAGCCATTATCCTCTGAGGGTTACCAAAAGAAACTCCAGCATTTGCTCAAGAAACTCCCTGAAAAAGCACAAGAACAAATCCACACAGACACACCCCTGGAACCCCGACCTGGGGTATTCTATCTACTACCCAAGATCCATAAACCTGGAAATCCTGGGCGCCCCATCATCTCAGGCATTGGCACCCTGACAGCAGGATTGTCTGGTTATGTAGACTCCCTCCTCAGGCCCTACGCTACCAGCACTCCCAGCTATCTTCGAGACACCACTGACTTCCTGAGGAAACTATAATCCATCGGTGATCTTCCTGAAAACACCATCCTGGCCACTATGGATGTAGAAGCCCTCTACACCAACATTCCACACAAAGATGGACTACAAGCCGTCAGGAATACTATCCCCGATAACGTCACGGCAAACCTGGTGGCTGAACTTTGTGACTTTGTCCTCACCCGTAACTATTTCACATTTGGGGACAATGTAGACCTTCAAATCAGCGGCACTGCTATGGGTACTTGCATGACCCCACAGTATGCCAACATTTTTATGGCTGACTTAGAACAATGCTTCCTCAGCTCTCATCCCTTAATGTCCTTACTCTACTTGCGCTACATTGATGATATCATCATCTAGACCCATGGAAAAGAAGCCCTTGAGGAATTCCACCATGATTTCAACAATTTCCAGCCCACCATCAACCTCAGCCTGGACCAGTCCACACAAGAGATCCACTTCCTGGACACTACGGTGGTCATAAGCGATGGTCACATAAACACCACCATATACTGAAAACCTACTGACCACTATACTTACCTACATGCCTCCAGCTTTCATCCAGACCACACCACACGATCCATTGTCTACAGCCAAGCTCTACGATACAACCGCATTTGCTCCAACCCCTCAGACAGAGACAAACGCCTACAAGATCTCTATCAAGCGTTCTTACAATTATAATACCCTCCTGCTGAAGTGAAGAAACAGATTGACAGAGCCAGAAGAGAACCCAGAAGTCACCTACTGCAGGACAGGCCCAACAAAGAAAATAACAGAATGCCACTAGCCATCACCTTCAGCCCCCAACTAAAACCTCTCCAACGCATCATCAAGGATCTACAACCTATCCTGAAGGACGACCTATCACTCTCACAGATCTTGGGAGACAGGCCAGTCCCTGCTTACAGACAGCCCCCCAACCTGAAGCAAATACTCACCAGCAACCACACACCACACAACAGAACCACTAACCCAGGAACCTATTCTTGCAACAAAGCCTGTTGCCAACTATGTCCACACATCTATTCAGGGGACACCTTCATAGGGCCTAATCACATCAGCCACATTATCAGAGGCTCGTTCACCTGCACATCTACCAATGTGATATGTGCCAGCAATGCCCCTCTGCCATGTACATTGGTCAAACCGGACAGTCTCTACGTAAAAAAAATAAATGGACACAAATCAGACGTCAAGAATTATAACATTCAAAAACCAGTCTGAGAACACTTCATTCTCTTTGGTCACTTGATTACAGACCTAAAAGTGGCAATTCTTCAACAAAAAGACTTCAAAAACAGACTCCAACGAGAGACTGCTGAATTGGAATTAATTTGCAAACTGGATACAATTAACTTAGGCTTAAATAAAGACTGGGAGTGGATGGGTCATTACACAAAGTAAAACTATTTCCCCATGTTTATTCCCCACTCCCCACTGTTCCTCAGACGTTCTTGTCAACTGCTGGAAATGGCCCACCTTGATCATCACTACAAAAGGTTTCACCCCCTCCTGCTGGTAATAGCTCACCTTAAGTGATCATTCATTACAGTGTGTATGGTAACACCCATTGTTTCATGTTCTCTGTGTATATAAATCTCCCCACTGAATGCATCCGATGAAGTGAGCTGTAGCTCACGAAAGCTCATGCTCAAATAAATTGGTTAGTCTCTAAGGTGCCACAAGTACTCCTTTTCTTTTTACTACAATCACTGACACCTTTGGAAATTAGTGCTTGAGGGAACAGGAGCTTAATTTTATTCTTTTCACCTGTGTTCAGCTGCTGTTACTTCAGCCATAAAACAAAAGGAAATAAACATTAGAAGAAAAACTAACCGCTGCTCTCTCATTTCCTTCTATGATCCAGGCACAGGGGTGGCCTGGGCTAAGTGGCCCCAAGGAAGGTCACCCTTCCAGGCCTCTCTGCCTGGCCTTGTGAATTCCTCAAACTCCATTCCTCTTTTTCACCTTCTACAATGAAGCCTATAGGGGAAGTATTACTGTTCTCGGGGGGGGAGGGGGGAATGGCGGAGGAGCAGAGGAGATCTAGTATAAAATATGGAAAACTATGGAAAGGTAAGTGATTTGATTCAGGGAACTAAGGGGTTACCATAGAGGCTTTGTGTAACCATTAACTGGAGACAAAGTCATGGTCTCTCTCAGATTCCAGGTGTGTGGGGGATGCTGATGAGACAGTAGATGTATACATATAGCAGTCTCCAGTAAAGTAGGTACAATTGAGTGTTGGGGAGAAAGGGAGGCATGTTTCTCATGATTTTATCCTTTATTTTCAGGAAAAAATCCTCAATGAACAAGAAAAGTGTGCTGGTGTTTTCAGAGGGCTGTTAACCTGGCAGCTTTTGACAGCACTGTATCTACACTTCTTTAAAACTGCAGTGTATGGTTCTATGAAAGTCTGAAATAATAATGGCATGGTTAACATAAGATATCACATGGCAGATATGAAAAGTGCTGGTATTACCGATCTACACAAATCCCACCCCAGTGAGCATTTTTTAATGAGTTCTTCAATTTTAAAATGGAAGTTTACAGGTTTCTCATGTGAGGCAGGGGCTGCTGGTGATAATGTGGCAATATGTAAAGTAGTACACTTAGCAACAGCAGGGAGCTAGTGGACCAGATTCCTGGGAATTGGCTCATGGACAGAGGTCTTCTGCATCTCTTGGAAGGAGCCAGATTTCGGTAAGCACAAGAGAACTTTCCTCCACCAAAAACAGACTTGCTGGAAGGTACTTGTGGGGGATTTCTGAAGAGGCAAAACTGAAAGAGGATCTGACACATAGCACATCAAATTTTGAGCCACTGGAGTAATATTAAAAGACCACATAGCTGTGGTTTTGAAAATCCTGCAGGCTGCACAATGCCTCCCATCAACAGAACTAGAGACCTTAAACACCAGCCATAAGATCCCTCATGGCCAGGTAACACTATTGAAAATGGAGAACTGAATTGTCTACATTACTTTTGTATCCCATTCCCCCGCTCTCACACACACTCCAGTATTGTACCTCTCATTTGCCTCTCCTGTTGCTCCTTCTCTTTCTTGGCTTGAATGGCAAGAAGTCTCCTGCTTTTCACAGCACTGATCATATCTTCAGCCTCTATTTCCATCTGTTGCTCTGTTTTTACCATCTCCATTTTTTTCTTGTCATTCCTTCCCACCCCATTCTCATCTTTCCCATTCTCTTTGTTTTTAGCCTCCATTTCTTTCCTTTTCTGCTTTTCTGCTCTTTTCTTGTCATTTTCTTCCTTCAGCACAGCAAGCCGCTCCTTCCACAGCTCAGCTGACATCTGCTGCTTTGCTTCTACGTGGTCCTGCACGGAGTAAGTCATTAGGATTCGGTGGCAGAGCGCTGCAACTATCTGTAGCTTCTCCTCAGATGTCAGCTCAAAGAACTCTGATGTCTCCAGCTTCTCCAAAAACTCATCTTGTACCTCATTATCCTCAAAGGTAGCTGAATCCTTGCTCTCATCTACATCATCAGAAACCTCACTTTCCTCCTGTACATCTGACTTGCGGAGACACAGGCGGACCAGCTCAGAAACAGAATGCAAGGTAAGGGGGATTTCCGAGAGTTTCATTCCCAACTCAGCATAGTCTTCGGCAATTTCATCCTGCAGCAGGGTCTGCAGAAGAATGACCAGCACCCGGTTCAAGTAGAGAAAGCCCCCTTTCTCTGCACACAGAGCCTCCATCAAGGAGACTGCTGTAATGGGATACTGAGCATCTGGCATCAGTAAGCCTGAATAACAGCTCAGGAACTCCACCACCATGGCCACATCCCCAAAGAGAGTATTGGGAAGTCCTTCTGGAGTATCCACTAGTTTAAAAGCAGGCAAATTCTTTCCTTTAAGATCTTGGTCCTCATACCTCTTCTGCTTTTCCAGTTTTTCCTGCATCTCCTTTTCCTTCCGCTCTTTTGCTCTCTCCTTTAATTTCTCCTTCAGCTTCTCCCGTTTCTTCTTCAGATACTCCTTGCGTTGTTCCTCTGTCATGGAGGCCCATTTCTTTTTGTGCTCTAAGAGTTCATAGCGTTTCTGTACTATCCCTCGCAACTCTTCAGGAAGGCGGGCACGGTCCTCATTTGAGAGTAGCCGGGCTGTTTTGGAGATAATGCAGGAAAGGGCACTTTTTTTATCCTCCCGGTCTTTGTTTTCCTTGTAATAGGCTATGAGGTGGAGTGCAGCAGGAGGAAGATGTTTCTGGGGTTTGCTGGAGGACCTGGGAGTCCCTGCTGAGTTCTTAGGAGTTCTAGACACCTTAGGGGTGCCTTTTGCCATGTCCAGTAGTGTCATTTGTTTCAGTTTCATCTTGGGATTCTTCAGACCTTTCCTAGGTGATTTTGATTTCCCAGGGGACTTCTGCCCATTCAGAACCCTTTTGCCTTTCTGTTTCTTGTCTAAGGATTTGTCGCTGCCCTTCCCTAGTCGGCTCCTCTTAGGAATGTGGAAGTCAGCACCAAGTTTGCCTGGAGACACCATTTTCATCACCTCCTCCAACTCCTCTTTGGAGGATTTTGGGTTCTTAGAGTTCTTCACTTTTAGTGGGGAGCCAATAATAGATTTCTTCAAATGCACATGACACCACAGCGTAGGGCTCAGTGGCTGGCCCAGTGAAGATCCATCAGTTTTGGACTTCTTGGACGGCTTTCTGTCAGGTGATCCAGAGCTCTTCCTTTTGGTTGAGGGGTTGAGAGTCATGTACTAGAATTTAAGAAGAGATATTAAAATAAAACCAATCTAAGCAGGGGCAATGTCTGAAGAATCTTTCTCTAATAATTATTTTTAACATGCAAGTTTAGTTCAGTTCCCTGTTCAGTTTAACAGGTAAGGAGGGGGGGGCGGGGTTGGGACACAGACCACTACAATGGCTTTCAATTTGCTATAAAGAATTCCTCAGGTTATACAGTTAATAGCCCATCTTGGGAGGATTTAACATTCAGCTTTAAAATTTGTTTAAGTTGGTTTGCCTCAATGATGTTTTAAAGTCACTTCCAACTGCATTACATGAAAAAGCTTTCTAGTTTTTACAGATTTATGAATTTGTTTGCTTGAAAGTTTGTATGGTAAAAAGAAGTCTCAGATTAGTGTCGGAGGCCTGCTCTAAGGGCTTTCCTGAGGATACGGGGTGGATTTGGAGGGTTTTTAGCCCTTGGAGTGATCCATTTGTCAATGCAGTTCTATTGTTCAGGACTGTTGTTACCTAATGAACAGGACTACACAATTGTTTGTAGCATTGCTGTAGCTGTGTTGATCCCAGGATATTAGAGAGACTAGGTGGGTGACAAAAAGCCTTTTTCTTGGACCAACTTCTGTTGGTGAAAGTTCCTTTGTCTCTTTCACCAACAGAAGTTGGTCCAATAAAGGACTACACAGTGGTAGTTTAGCAGCCTAATTTTTAAGGTGCTGTGATCACCTCCAGCTCCTATTGATTTCAATGGTATTTGGGTGCTCAGCATTTCTGAGATTCAGGTCACATATGTGCATTATGAGCACTGGATGGGTTAATTTCAAGAACTCAAAAATAACACACGATACTTGCAATAATATTTATAACATGAAGATTATAACCATCAGAAGTCAGAGTGAAAAAGTTAAGGTTTTAGTGAAAAATTCTGTCATGTCAAGCATAACAAAAGATACAGGATGTGCAACATTCTAAAAATTGCTATAATAAGGTAGATATTTCAGAATAGATATAGTAAACATGCCCATTGTAATCAAGTTACATTTCTCATAGCACTGTTAGCATTTTTATTTCATTACTTCTGAATGATTACTACTACATTAAGATTAACCATTTAATGAAAATTTAGTTTTCTTTTAATGCCCTTGGTGTCCCTATTGCAGAAAGCTCCACTGAAGACAGCATATAAACACTGCAGGAGACCACCTATGGAGAAAGTTATTTTCAGCATATTAGTGATAACCATCATAACCATTTATGTTAGATATTACAACTGCATGTGCACCAGTTGAACATGCTGACCACTCAACATTATTTTGGCAGAACTGAGGAACTAATCCTAGATTGCTTTGTCCTCCAACAATTTCAGATTTTAAAATGGTTTGAATTAACCACAACTCTGAGAATCTTTAGGGAGGAAGTTTTCCATGCTTGGCCTTAGCTCAGTGGTAATGAAAGTCCTCAAATAATCTTAACTACTACATTAATTCCCAGGCACTTACAGAGTTATTCTTTCTCCCGCATAGGGCAATGAAGGCACTTTAGTGCCATTCAGCTGACATAAGCAGCTCTTGTTTCCACTTAAGACAAGCTACGGGGTGAAGAGTCATTTGCTTTTACTCTCCCTTAAGTCGGTTACATTCTGCCTCTTGAACATAGGAAATCCTTCAGGTATACCCTGAGAGCCATGTGGACGTCTACACTGAAAAGAGCACCCATGGCCAGCCTATGTCAGCTGATTCAGGCTTGCAGGGCTTGGGCTGCAAGACAATAAAATTGCAGTGTATATGTTTGGGCTCTAGCTATAGCCCAGGCTTCAGGACCCTGCCAGAGGGGAGGGTCCCAGAACCAAGGCTCCAGCCAGAGTCCAAACACCTACACTGAAATTTTATAGCCCTACAGATCCTGCTTGAGTCAGCTGATGTGGGCCAGCTGCAAGTGTTTTACTGAAGGTATGTTTAAGCTGCAGACTTCAGAGAGGGAAACAGCATGGGTGAAAATTTTGACTTTACATTCTCTGTGATGATTAAGATGTTTTACGAGATTACAAACAACTATAACAACCCACAGTAGAAAGTTAAGTCTTTCATAACCTATCAGGGTTAACTCTACTTTGGCAGTATCAGTGCAGATGCGCTTAGGATTAGCAAAAACTTTCCCCAAGCATTGGTCCAGGACCAGAGATCAAAAAAGTTTCTATTCCATACTTCGATATAACTGTCAAGCCAGAGGAGATCATTGTCCCTGCAGGATCTTTTGTACTTGCGTAACTATAGATAACTGATTTTTTTTTAAGTAGCTACGTTTGGCAACAAGTTGTCTGTCAAATCATCATATGGTTTAGGCATTTCTTTACAAGAAAAAAACAAATCTATATTGGGGAAATTTCTGGGAAGTAAGAACAGTCAAATGTTGACAATTTCTTTTTTCTGTCAAGCTCTCGGTATTATTTAACTTTAGTTCCTATGTCCTGTCTTCACTTGCCAGTTCTCCAGACAGTATGCTACCCCACTTCCCTTCTTAGCCCTTGTCTACACTATGGAGGTAGTGAAGACATACCCTTAGAATTTGCCAGTAAAAGTTCTAAAAAACCAGACATTGGCTGTTATGACAAAAATTCTCTAACATTTCAACAGATGGACAGGACTCCCTAAATATTTACAGTGAAATATAAAACAATTTTCAGCTTCTCCCACAGATGCAGTTTTACTGTTTCCTCATAGGAACTAACTAGAAGTGGCAGTGAATGGGATGAAAGTAACAGCAGCTCTTCTCCCCCCCCCCACCCCAAAGTAAAACTGGTTGCAACAGATTTGCAAGTTTTTTGCTACACTTGTTAAACAGAGTGTACTGTAGGCCCTCCATTGACAGGGGATAAGCACAACACTTGTGTCTCAGGCTCAAATACCATCTCAAACTGACCAGGGCTAAGAGTTCCATAAACAGTTCTCTTGTTCTAGGGACAGCAAATGTACTATTTACCAAAGACTTGCAGCAGTGTAGATAAGTCACTGCAAGTGCAAATAGAATAAAATTATTTACATTGATAGCATACCTCCTTTGGTGCTTTGAATACTCAAAGCATTTAAGGGTGGTCAAATACTTTTTAATTGTGTATTTTTAGTAACTGAATGTCCCAAATACTATACCAAATTAAGAGGCAGTCTGCAAATTAATGATTTTATATTAATCTTTCCTTTAAATGAACCTACACCAGACTTCTATGTGAACCTAAATATTCCTGCTAGAGCATGGAGCCATCCTACTAGGGCAAGTAGAAAGATGTAAGGAAATCCTTTTTTGTTCTAGGGTGCAGTTTTACTAAGTCTGAACCATGCTAGAATTATTCCATAAAGGAAAAAAACCAGGACTTTCCCAACATGCACACCTCTCAAGGGCAAATTCCATGCTCCAGCGGGGTTTCAATATGGTGTATATTGAGGCAACGGCGCAATACTTAGCCTTTTTGGGGGTGAGGGATGAGTCTCGTTTAACCACAATACTGAAAGCCCCTTTTATCACTGCTAAGTGGAATATTCAGTATGGGAGTGGCTGGGTCATTACACATATTCCATCTATTTCCCTAAGTTAAGTATCCTCACACCTTCTTGTCAACTGTCTAAATGGGCCATCTTGATTATCACTACGAAAGTTTTTTTCGCCTGCTGAGAATAGCTCAACTAATTAGCCTTTCACAGTTTGTATGGCAACTTTAACTTATATATAATGTGTGTGTGTGTGTATATATCTATCTTCTTACTATATGTTCCATTCTATGCATCCGATGAAGTGGGCTGTAGCCCACAAAAGCTTATGCTCTAATAAATTTGTTAGTCTCTAAGGTGCCACAAGTACTCCTGTTCTTTTTTCAGTATGAAATGTGATAATCGCCAAAGGGTTGCCAAAAGTAGCTCCCTCAGTTAGGGGATGGCAAACCTGCATCTAGGATAACATAATAGAATAGATTATCTATTCTAGAGGCAGTATGGTCCAAAAGTAGGGTACATGACTGGGAGAGTCAAGTCCTATTTTCAGCTCTGCCACTGACGTGCTAATGCACTTGGGCAAATCACTTCACCTCTACACCTCAATTTCCCACCTTTACCTTCCTTTGTAAAGTATTTTAAGATCTGTGAATCCAGCACACTATAAGAAAGTTAAGTATTAATTCTGCAGGGACCACGGAAACAGTTACAAAACCAAAATATTTAATATCTCAACTACAACCTCTAAACTACTATAAACAGATAGTTTCAGTAATTCACACTACTGGATAAAGGTTATAGTTTTCTCCTATATAGTAAACTCCTGACATCTCAAGTTAGCTTCAACAGTTGGGATTTACATTGCTTGTCTAAGGCAAAGAAAATGCAATCACCCTAATTGTGCCATGAGATTTTCAGTGCCCTGTGTCAGGGACAAAAACCTCTAAATGAAATAAGTTCATTGAATAAACACATTGCCTTACAATAGTATTTGTAGATCTCCTTTACCAAAATTTTCTACACTTTAGTGTTTCACAAACACGTATGTTTTCTGGATGGTTAGGGGATTGGGGGGGGGGGGGGGAAGGTCAAGAGTGACCACCTAGAAAAAGGCAACATTTATTTCATTGATCTGTTGCTGACAATATTGTATCTATCTAAACTTATTCTTCTTCTTGTCCAAGAGTGGGGGCTCTTTATATAATTGCCACTGATTGGCAAGGAGAAACACAATTTACAATAGAATTAACTTCAAATGAAGTGTCTCCACTCCTAGTTCCACTCCTTAAGAGGGTTTGAGGCCTCCCATAGCCCAACTAAACCCATTCCAGCCAGTCTTTTCAAAGAGGACTATTTTTAGGTGCTCATCTAAAGTTGCCTTAAAGAAGCTGATTTTCAGAAACTGCAGGGCTTTCAGTCTGAAAACTAAGCCCCAACAAGATGTCTCAAGTTTGGAGCCCCCACAAAAAATTATTCACTTGAAAATCTTGGCTAGTGTCTCTTCCACACCCCCAGCCCTACCTTGCAAGCAGATTTTTAAATGAGAGTTCTTACCTTATGTGGGTCTAGCAGAAAGTCACTAAATTTACTGGGAAGAGAATACTTCTTCACTAATTCATCTTCTACCACCCATGGAGAATTCTCGCCTGTACCAGCCCGTAGTGCATTATGGCGGATGAAATACCTCAGGATTTCTTTGTTGGGTGGTCGCTCTGTACGGATTAAGCTATCTGCTGGCACATTGCTGATGATCTTTGAAACATCACACAAAGACAGATTGGTAACATTCAATTTTTATGTATTCTCTCAAACACCACACAGCACAAGAGCACAGGTATGGTACACTACATCACCTCTTAGCCAAGAGGCATCCATCCCTTTCTTTGTGTGACCCCTGACTATTGCAACCTCAGATTAGAACAAATAGCACTTGTAGCACTGAGAGTTGAAAGAAGTTGGTGGGATGTTCAATTAGCTAAAAACTGTCACTGAAATATTTGAAATGTTAACTTATGTTGCAGATTCCTTGCCAAAGTCTACTACTTTGCTTTGGCAACAACACCCAATCACTAATATTTGGTTAAAGAGACTAGTTTATCAAACCCTTTTTGAGACCAGGAGAGTTACTCTGCAAGCTGTAATCATTAGTTTGAAGTCCTTGCTGCCTTCCTATCAGGATTATGATCAGCCTAGTGAACAGCTGATAGAAAGAATACAGCAGTGCTGCAAACCAGAGAGCTTCCTGAAGTGTAATTAGCTATGATGTCACTCTCAAAGTATCACTGGTTAATTAAATATAAGCATCAGAGGGGTAGCCGTGTTAGTCTGTATCCACAAAAAACAATGAGGAGTCTGGTGGCACCTTAAAGCCTAACAGATTTATTTGGGCATAAGTTTTCATGGGCAAAAACCCACTTCTTCAGATGCAGTTACATATAAGCAGTTACTCTTGGTCACTTCTACAAGCAATACCAGGAGGGATGAGCTAGAGCAGTGTTTCCCAAACTGTGTTCCGCGGAACACTGGTGTTCCGCTAAATGTGAATAGGTGTTCTGTGAAAGAATCGTAATTAAAAAAAGGGTCTTGCACTTGAATTTTGTACTAGTTTATACCCGCTTTCCAGTTAGAAATTGTTAGTTCAAGTTATTTTAAATTTGCATTTTTGCTTTGTTTTATAAAATAAAATATATTTGAGCATAAATAAAGCAATTTTTTATTTGAAAACCAAACGACTACAAAATAATATTAGAAGTGTTCCGTAAATATATACCAGATGTTCCATGGCCAAAAAAGTTTGGGAAACGCTGAGCTAGACTGCCGATGAGAAGCGCAGTTGGGAAAGTAACTGAAATATTTTCCTAATGGATTGTATATTCTAAATGGACAACCCACCCTAAATTCTCAATTACTGAGGGACAATCTTTACTTGGATATATTTTGCTTTCCACAAACAACTCTGTGCAACTTTTTATCAGTGATGTATCCAAATACTTGAATGCTAATATCTAAACTGTATTGTTAAATTTAGGTTATTGCTGATTAGGTGCTATATGTATCTTATGACTTAAAACAAACTTTGTGTTTGTGGACAACCTAAGCACTATACCCACATGTACAGACACACTTTCCCTAACCTGTGTATTATATTTTTTTACATTAGCTTTAATAAAAAATTTTATATCACTGGCCAGGTTTCATCAACCAATTGGCAGACAGATCAGGTACTAGCTAGTTAACAGCCAGCTTACTCACCAAGGCATAAGTCACACCATTCAGACAACTTTTCTATACAATACCGAATGTGGTTAAAGGAATCTTCACTGCTGCTTGATGGCACATAGGGGTTATTCATTTCATCCTTTTCTGTCATGCTGCGTAGAAGAAGATTCATATAGGCAACTCACCTTATCTTCGTTTTGCAGCTTGACATCATATTTGTGTGGCAGGAACTTAGGTGGCACCCACTTCTTCTCTTCCTTCTTCAGAGAAGTAGGAAGTTTCCGAGGGGACCTGCGTGCCCGGTCACCTGATCAACCAGAAGACAGACAGTTATTGATGCACTGCTGAGACAGACCCACCTAGGGGCTATAGAGTTAAAAAGACTACAGTCAGACCATTAAAAGATCATGCTTAGACTTGTCACATGTTTCTTTAATGCCCCCCCCAGTCTTTAAAATTCCCTCAGTAAAGCACCTAGGACAACTTAACATGCATGAGGGACCACCACTGAGCCCATCTTCACAGTGGTTTGCCTATAACCATCTACTGATCTAGTCCTCTAGACCTGCTCAGAACCTTGGAGCTGGTCACCAACAGATAAAATTGGTCAGTGTTGCTGCCAAAAGCTCTAGTTGTGAAACTGGTACTTAGATGCACCATTCACTTTATCCCTCCCAGCAGTGCCTAGCAAATACAATGGCCTGCGTAAAGTAGATGATCACATCCCAAAAGAGCTGTAGTACTAAACATAACAGGACAAGATTGAAGTATTCGTTTCTTAGTGGTGTTTTCGGTGTGACATTCATGCTTATTTTTAACAACCAACTAGAGCTGCTTAATTTGATCAGACCACTTATTTCTGGAAATAATTCCACCACGGAGACTTGCTACAAACTAATGGTACAGAACAAGCTAACCTTTTAATGGTCTTAAATGGCTTATGAAAATGTGAGTGAGAATTCTAAAGTTACTCAGATTCTGAGAAAAGATATAATCAGGAGAATTTGAGTGGGTCAGCTCTCTTCAACACAAGATGTTCAGTCTTTTGAAACACACATACTACAATTAAGTTGTTCAAAGGAACAATGACAACTACTCGAATGTGTATTTCTTGACCAGAAAATAGCCATAAGTGTGTCTTTCCTAAAAAAACTCTTATTAAAAAAGAACTTGCTGTGGAAGACCATCCCCAAGTTTTATTTTTAACACTCATTGCTATGAATTAAAAAAAAGAGATCATGTTTGTGTACCTAGGCAAATTCTAGACTTAGGCTAGAAACAGACTTCGATACACCATTGTGTCTATTTGTAAACATTATGGTTTTAACAAACTTAACACTTCGACACGAACAATTAAAGCACGTCATACAAATATCAAAGATAAATCCCTAGCAACAGACTATCCAAACATCAGTATGTCAACAAAATCATAACATTGCCACATCTAATCACCTTTATCCCTCACTCCACTTACAATCTGGATGTAAAGGGGAAAAAAGATGGCATTGCAGTCTGCTCAGAAGGCAGCTGAGATCTGGTAGACAATATCACTGAGGAACAAGTACCTAAACTGAGGATTTCTTTGTAACCCAAGGACCTCCTGATGCCAACTGGCAGAAGGCACAGGAGTATACAGATCCCTGGATTCACCAAAATAAACGTCATGTGAGGTCTCTAATGAAAGCATGTGTCACATTGGTCATCAATCATTGTGAGATATGTGTACGGAACATGTGTGAGGAGTCATGCAGATATGTTGAAAATTATGTTCTCTAGGCCTTGTAGTTAAAGGCAGGTCACTCATAGGTGCCTTGAGACAAACTTCTCCAGACAGAAAACAGGAGACACTTATCCCCTTGCTGGACCATTGCATATTGCGTGCATCTTAAAACAACAGTCTACTAGCACAGTTGCTCTCCACCTTTCCAGGCTATTTTACCCCTTGTAGGAATCTGATTTGTCTTGTGTACCCCTAGGTTTCACCTCACTTAAAAACTACTCGCTTACAAAAATCAGACAAAAATGTCACAGCACATTATTACTAAAAAAATGGCTTACCTACTCATTTTTACCATATACTTCAATTATCAATTGAAATATAAATATTGTAGTTGCATTTCAGTGTATAGTATAGAGAACAGCATAAAAAGTCATTGTCTATGAAATTTTAGTTTGTACTGACTTCACTAGTGCTTTTTATGTAGACTGTTGTAAAACTAAGTAAATATCTAGATGAGTTGATGTACCCCCAGAAGACTCTGCGTACTCCCAGGGGTATAAATACCACTGGTTGAGACCACTGTACTTGCATTCTTACAACTACAATACCCACCTGCTGAAGTGAAGAAACAGACTGACAGAGCCAGAGTACCCAAAAGTTACCTACTACAGGACAGGCCCAACAAAGAAAATAACAGAACACCACTAGCCATCACCTTCAGCCCACAACTAAAACCTCTCCAATGCATCATCAAGGACCTACAACCTATCCTGAAGGACGCCCCATCACTCTCACAGATCTTGGGAGACAGGCCAGTCCTTGCTTACAGACAGCCCCACAACCTGAAGCAAATACTCACCAGCAACCACACACCACACAACAGAACCACTAACCCAGCAACAAAGCCCATTACTATCTGTGTCCACATATCTATTCAGGGGACACCATCATAGTGTGGCTGATGTGATTAGGCCCTATCAGAGGCTCGTTCACCTGCACATCTACCAATGTGATATATGCCATCATGTGCCAGCAATGCCCCTCTGCCATGTACACTGGCCAAACTGAACAATCTCTACATAAAAGAATAAATGGACACAAATCAGACGTCAAGAATTATAACATTCAAAAACCAGTCGGAGAACACTTCAATCTCTTTGGTCACTCGATTACAGACCTAAAAGTGGCAATTCTTCAACAAAAAAACTTCAAAAACAGACTCCAACGAGACTGCTGAATTGGAATTAATTTGCAAACTGGATACAATTAACTTAGGCTTAAATAAAGACTGGGAGTGGATGGGTCATTACACAAAGTAAAACTATTTCCCCATGTTTATTCCCCACTCCCCACTGTTCCTCAGACGTTCTTGTCAACTGCTGGAAATGGCCCACCTTGATCATCACTACAAAAGGTTTCACCCCCTCCTGCTGGTAATAGCTCACCTTAAGTGATCACTCATTACAGTGTGTATGGTATACACACATGGCATACATTATAGTGTGTATGGAAACATTTGTTTCCACTATTGTTACTTTCTATTATTCGAATCTGAGTTCTTATGTATATTTATAGTGAAAAAAGTTTATCATCTAGTACTGTTTGTTAAGTGGAGTGGTGATCCTGAGTTAAAACTAGTAAGCTGGTGTGTACTATTCCTTTGGGAGTAGTGAATTTGTGAGTACCGAGTAGAACAGGGGCTGGGCACTCCAGAGAGACACTCGAAGCTCTTGTGGGTTGGTGTGTGCTTGCCTGCGGAGGGACAGCAGAGCCAGAGAAGGTAATACTTGTGTTGCCTGTGGCCAGCGTTATCAGGGACCTGACCCCTGGCAGGTATAGATAAGGCTCTCTCATGCTAAGCGCCAGCGGTAGCAAGGTGCCTCACAACCCTGGGAAGCATCAAACCCTCATAGAAAAATATTATGTGTTAGGATATATATTCAGGCCTGTCTGCAAAGGCCTGTACTTTAAGAATTTAGGTGTATTCTTATCACTTGGCTAGTTAGAGGTATAAAAGAAAGAATCAAAATCACTGTCTGCCAGTGTAAGGTCCTTCTCTTACTGTGACAGTCTGAAGCCCTGTTCTTAGGCTAAGGCCTTTGGCTAAGCAACAGAGGCAGCCATAAGCTGGGAAGCGACAGGTCACCTCCTCACATTCCAAACTAGTCCCATTGAAATAAGGTGCTATTGGGCTGTTAAAAATACACTCCTGTCCTGATAATGCCTGTCACCTCCAGAGAAAGGGAAGTGCCTAGAAGATGTAAAAGGAAACTTAGTTTGATAGCATCCTGTCTGGCAAGAACTCACTTATCAATAGCTGGGATGTGAAATCTTCACTTCTGTATTGTTTTGTCATTATAGTTCCCACTTTGCTATTGTTTGTCTGTACAATCTCTGTCTGGTTCTGTGATTGTTTCTGTCTACTGTATAATTAATTTTGCTGGGTGTAAACTAATTAAGGTGTTGGGATATAATCGGTTACATAATCATGTTACAATATGTTAGGATTGGTTAGTTAAATTTCAGGAAAATGATTGGTTAAGGTATAGCTAAGCAGAACTCAAGTTTTACTCTATAGTCTGCAGTCAATCAGGAAGTGGGTGGGTGTGGGGGGAATGGGAAAAGGGAATGGGGGTGGGGAAATTGGAATCATGTTTGGCTAAAGGGGGAAATGGGAACGGACACAGGTGTAAGGCTCTATGGTGTCAGAGCTGGGAAGGGGGACACTAA
Organism: Lepidochelys olivacea; assembly: GCF_965140295.1. Lineage (NCBI taxonomy): Eukaryota > Metazoa > Chordata > Testudines > Cheloniidae > Lepidochelys > Lepidochelys olivacea. Next base: position 22,522,746 of record NC_140427.1, read on the forward strand.
GGAAGGAAACTGGAATCATGCTTGCTGGAACTTCACCCCAATACACATTGAATTGTTTGCACCTTTGGACTTCGGGTATTGTTGCTCTCTGTTCATGCGAGAAGGACCAGGGAAGTGAGTGGGTGAAGGAATAAGCCCCCTAACATTATACAAGAGGGAAAATCTCTCCTTTTTAAACCAGGGGACCATAAGCTCAAATATTTCAGCTGATTCTACCTACAGCACTATTGCACGGTGAGAGAATCAGTCTCCAACAGCCAGGTCTTAAAGCATTAAGGCTTTACAAGTTAAACAGCCAACACTTTAAACTCCTTCCAGAATTAATAAGGAGGCATTGTTGATTAGATTACAGAGCATAGGTATAATGTGTTCTCTGCATGAAGTACCATTTAATAAATGGGCAACCACATTCTGCACTAGCTTTAGTTTCCAGAGTCTAAAAGGCGGTGCCCCCATGCATAGCACACTACACTAGCTTGGTCTTGAAGTGAAAGGCCCAAAACACAGTAGCAGAGGCCTGAAAGAAGAGGCTACACTCTTCTTGTCAAGATCAGATAAGAAGAGAGGCACTCTTGGCTGCTCAGGATGTATAAGTCACAAGTTGGTCTTATGCATTTGTTCTACAAATATTTGTTAACATTAATAGTCTATTACTGACTATAGTCATAGAAGGGACATTACCATATTATGTTTTTACTGCTCAAGAGCACAATGAAAGTTGTGTGCAAAACATTTCATCCCAGATCCTCAATAGTTATTCAGGCAGCTAACTCCCATTGATTTCAGTGGAAATTAGGAGCCTAAATAGCTTGGAGGATCTGGGTCTTAGAAAAAGAAAGCAAAGAACTGAATGAGCAGAACAGTGTCCAAATGCTAAGACACATTTTTGGCTGTGCATACATCGACTACATATAATAAAGGTTAGAGTTAAAAATGCGACCACATTTTTAGAAATTTACAATCTGATTTTAAAAGTCTTCTACAGGTACAAGTTATTCTCCAGCAAGACCTAGATTAACCAAACAGTGTTCAGAGTAACAGCCGTGTTAGTCTGTATTCACAAAAAGAAAAGGAGTACTTGTGGCACCTTAGAGACTAACCAATTTATTAGAGCATAAGCTTTCGTGAGCTACAGCTCACTTCCTCAGATGCATACCGTGGAAACTGCAGCAGACTTTATATATACACAGAGAATATGAAACAATACCTCCTCCCACCCCACTGTCCTGCTGGTAATAGCTTATCTAAAGTGATCATCAGGTGGGCCATTTCCTGCACAAATCCAGGTTTTCTCACATCCCCCCCACCCCCATACACCCCCAGCAGGAGAGTGAGTTTGTGTGTGTATGGGGGTGGGGGGGATGTGAGAAAGCCTGGATTTGTGCAGGAAATAGCCCAACTTGATTGTCATGCACATTGTGTAAAGAGTTGTCACTTTGGATAGGCTATCACCAGCAGGAGAGTGAATTTGTGTGGGGGGGGTGGAGGGTGAGAAAACCTGGATTTGTGCTGGAAATGGCCCACCTGATGACCACTTTAGATAAGCTATTACCAGCAGGACAGTGGGGTGGGAGTAGGTATTGTTTCATATTCTCTGTGTATATATAAAGCCTGCTGCAGTTTCCACGATATGCATCTGAGGAAGTGAGCTGTAGCTCACGAAAGCTTATGCTCTAATAAATTGGTTAGTCTCTAAGGTGCCACAAGTACTCCTTTTCTTTTTGCAAACAGTGTTAACATCCTAAATCATCCAAATGAAGCGGTCTCCTTTTGTTTACTAAATATTTTGGATATTCCAAAAATGTTTTGTGACTGCTACAGTTCAGGTTATATAACTGTTTCCAGTGGCTCAGAGTGAGTCTTAGGAAAATACTTTTCAAGTGGAAGGTTAATACTTTGCCTCTGTTCAGATTTTTTGGCTCACTTTCTAAGAAGTTTCACTCATTTTAAGCAATTTGAAATAGCCTTTGAGGAGCAATACTCAGCCTTGCTCCAGAGAAAGTTGCTTTTGATTTAACTGCATTATGACTATACAGTACTTTTTTTCACTAAACTTGCAAAAAGTACCCCACGGACTTGTGCACATGGACACAGAAATCATAAAACAGCTTAAATGCTAATGAAAGTAGTTTTTCCAACATTAGTGGATTTAAATTTATGGCTTCCCAGATTCCTGAAGTCTCCTAATCTGACTATTTAAACTGGCCAGCCCACTTATTCCCATTCCATGCTGGTGGACCTCCAAAGGCATGCAGGAATGTTTGTACACCTTAGGAACCCTTTCCAGCTGCACTACTCATATGATATATAAAAGGAGGGGTTTCTTAAGTTCTAGTGCAGGGGTGGGCAAACTATGGCTCAGGGGCCACATCCTGTCCTCCAGACATTTTAATTCAGCTGTCGAGCTCCCACCAGGGAGCGGGATCCGCAGCTTGCCCCACTGTGGCACTCCAGCCGGGCAGTGAGGTCAGGGGCTTGCCCCGCTCCGCACGGCTGCTGGAAGCAGCAGCATGTCCCTCCTCTGGCTCCTACATGTAGGGGCAGCCAGGGGGTTCAGCACACTGCCCCTGCAGCTCCCATTGACCAGGAGGAGCCAGAAGGGAGACATGCCACTGCTTCTGGGAGCTGCTTGAGGTAAGTGTTGCTGGATCCTGCCCCCCTCCCATGCCCCAACCCCCTGCCCCAGCCCTGATTCCCCTCCTGCCCTCCAAACCCCTCTGTCTCAGCCTGGAGAAACCTCCTGAACCCCCAATACCTCATCCCAAGCCCCACCCCATAGCCTGCACCCCCAGCCCTCACCCCTCTTCCCCTGCACCAGCCCAAAGCCCCATCCTGCACCCTCAACTCCTCATTTTTGGCCCCACCCCAGAGCCCACACCCCAGCTCCCAATTTCATGAGCATTCATAGCCCGCCATACAGTTTCCATACCCAAACGTTTGCCCACCCCGTCCTAGTGTCTGTAAGACAGGGGATGCCTACTGCAGATAAGATATATCCAGGTTATAGAATCAACATGCACTATACATGAACCTCTGCAAGGCAGCAGGGCTTCAAACCCAAGAGCTGAAGCTACTTTATGTATTCCTTTTACGAAAAAAAGCATGAAGAGTGCCAAGAAAGTGCTAAGGTTTACTCTGACCCCTTGTGTATATGCCATTAACTGAAGTTGGCATATATACCAGACATTTTCATTACTACATCTATAGTGTGTTGTATAAGTACAGTAAGCATTTCATATTTATTTTCAAGGACTCTGGAACTCTGCTAAGTATTATAACATACACATGGGTATCTAAAATTGTAAAAAAATTGCATTGTTACTATTTCTCATACAATGCATCAGCCATGTAATTAAAAGAATATTGTGCATTCACACAAGAGAGCAGAATTAAAGTTGCTTAATATTTGGAATTTAAAGGTGTACTCTTACCGTTTCTATTAAGAGATTATTTTGTATGGAATTATATGCTCAACACTTTTGATAATTTGAAAGCACTTTACAATGTTAAATTTCCTATTTACAAAAAGAAAAGGAGTACTTGTGGCACCTTAGAGACTAACCAATTTATTTGAGCATGAGCTTTCGTGAGCTACAGCTCACTTTATCGGATGCATACCGTGGAAACTGCAGCAGACTTTATATACACACAGAGAATATGAAACAATACCTCCTCCCACCCCACTGTCCTGCTGGTAATAGCTTATCTAAAGTGATCATCAGGTGGGCCATTTCCACCATAAATCCAGGTTTTCTCACCCTCCACCCCCCCATTGATGAAGATGTCATCAATATAGCGCACGTAGAGTAGGGGCTTTAGGGGACGAGAGCTGAGGAAGCGTTGTTCTAAATCAGCCAGAAAAATATTGGCATACTGTGGGGCCATGCGGGTACCCATAGCAGTGCCGCTGATCTGAAGGTATACATTGTCCCCAAATGTGAAATAGTTATGGGTAAGGACAAAGTCACAAAGTTCAGCCACCAGGTTAGCCGTGACATTATCGGGGATAGTGTTCTTGACGGCTTGTAGTCCATCTTTGTGTGGAATGTTGGTGTAGATTATTTTACATTTGGGGACAATGTATACCTTCAGATCAGCGGCACTGCTATGGGTACCCGCATGGCCCCACAGTATGCCAATATTTTTCTGGCTGATTTAGAACAACGCTTCCTCAGCTCTCGTCCCCTAAAGCCCCTACTCTACGTGCGCTATATTGATGACATCTTCATCATCTGGACCCATGGAAAAGAAGCCCTTGAGGAATTCCACCATGATTTCAACAACTTCCATCCCACCATCAACCTCAGCCTGGTCCAGTCCACACAAGAGATCCACTTCCTGGACACTACAGTGCTAATAAACAATGGTCACAAACACCACCCTATACCGGAAACCTACTGACCGCTATTCCTACCTACATGCCTCCAGCTTTCATCCTGACCACACCACACGATCCATCGTCTACAGCCAAGCTCTGCGATACAACCGCATTTGCTCCAACCCCTCAGACAGAGACAAACACCTACAAGATCTCTGTCAAGCTTTCTTACAACTACAATACCCACCTGCGGAAGTAAAGAAACAGGTTGATAGAGCCAGAAGAGTTCCCAGAAGTTACCTACTACAGGACAGGCCTAACAAAGAAAATAACAGAACGCCACTAGCCGTCACCTTCAGCCCCCAACTAAAACCCCTCCAACGCATTATTAAGGATCTACAATCTATCCTAAAGGATGACCCAACACTCTCACAAATCTTGGGAGACAGGCCAGTCCTTGCCTACAGACAGCCCCGCAACCTGAAGCAAATACTCACCAACAACCACATACCACACAACAGAACCACTAACCCAGGAACTTATCCTTGCAACAAAGCCCGTTGCCAACTGTGTCCACATATCTATTCAGGGGACACCATCACAGGGCCTAATAACATCAGCCACACCATCAGAGGCTCGTTCACCTGCACATCCACCAATGTGATATATGCCATCATGTGCCAGCAATGCCCCTCTGCCATGTACATTGGTCAAACTGGACAATCTCTACGTAAAAGAATAAATGGACACAAATCAGATGTCAAGAATTATAACATTCATAAACCAGTCGGAGAACACTTCAATCTCTCTGGTCACGCAATCACAGACATGAAGGTCGCTATCTTAAAACAAAAAAAACTTCAAATCCAGACTCCAGCGAGAAACTGCTGAATTGGAATTCATTTGCAAATTGGATACTATTAATTTAGGCTTAAATAGAGACTGGGAGTGGCTAAGTCATTATGCAAGGTAGCCTATTTCCCCTTGTTTTTTCTTCCCTCCCCCCCGCCGACGTTCTGGTTTAACCTGGATTTAAACTTGGAGAGTGGTCAGTTTGGATGAGCTATTGCCAGCAGGAGAGTGAGTTTGTGTGTGTGTCCGTCCCCCTGGGGAGAAAAAAAAAGGAGGGGGGGTGAGAAAGCCTGGATTTGTGCTGGACATGGCCCACCTTGATTATCATGCACATTGTGTAGAGAGTTGTCACTTTGGATGGGCTATTACCAGCAGGAGAGTGAATTTGTGTGGGGGGGGTGGAGGGTGAGAAAACCTGGATTTATGCTGGAAATGGCCCAACCTGATGATCACTTTAGATAAGCTATTACCAGCAGGACAGTGGGGTGGGAGGAGGTATTGTTTCATATTCTCTGTGTGTATATAAAGTCTGCTGCAGTTTCCACGGTATGCATCCGATGAAGTGAGCTGTAGCTCACGAAAGCTCATGCTCAAATAAATTGGTTAGTCTCTAAGGCGCCACAAGTCCTCCTTTTCTTTTTGAGAATACAGACTAACACGGCTGTTACTTTGATTCCTATTTACAGTGTGCATCATCCTTATTTTATAAGGGGGTAATTTTAAACAGAGATTAGACCAGTCACTTTACCAAAGTCAGAATCAGTGGCAGAACCACAATAAAACTCAGGAGTCTTAACTCTTCTGACACAACCACAAAGCCACATTGAAGCACAGAGGGCTAGGCTGTGTTCCTCGAACAGCCCCATACAGAAGTTAACTGATTTGGGGTTTCTGTGCTCCTGTAATATTTTGTTTAATGATACTATGAATAAACCAAATATATTCCACAATTTCTTGCCAAATACTGCCCAATGACAAGCATTGCTATTTCTTCCTTCCTCAGTAACCAAATTACTGCGCTTTAGCCCCATTCCAAGCATTACTAATGCAGCAATTTGTTTAATAAATTGATTGGCTATGTATGTATTATGAGCTAGGGGTGTGATTCCCCTGCCTATGGGCACATACCTGCACTAGATCTCAGGGAGCTAGTGTGAATATAAACAGCAGTAGTGACAAAAGCTCCTTATCTGCAGTGAGTGAGAATCCATAAAAAGAAAAGGAGGACTTGTGGCACCTTAGAGACTAACCAATTTATTTGAGCATGAGCTTTCGTGAGCTACAGCTCACTTCATCAGATGCATGCCGTGGAAACTGCAGCAGACTTTCTATATACGCAGAGAATATGAAACAATACCTCCTCCCACCCCACTGTCCAGCTGGTAATAGCTTATCTAAAGTGATCATCAGGTGCGCCATTTCCAGCTAAGGACTGGAAGTTGGGAAATCTGGTTCCAGTTACAGTTCTGCCAGTTATTTGCTGTGTCACTGTACATAAGCCACTTCACCTGTGCTACTAGTTTCCTCATGTGTAAAATGGGGACTATGCTCATCCGCCTCAGGTGTTACATATGTTTAAATAACAAGCACCTTACCAGAATTAGTAAAGTGTCTTTAAACATAAGCTTTGATATTTAGCCTGGTCAGAGATGGCTGAAATTTTTCATTCAAGTGGCCTTTTCTTAACCACAAACTTTTGCAAACAAAGTTCAAGTTCTTAAGAGTTACAGAGGGTAGTGTTAAGTTCCATTGTTTCCTTTTGACACTAACTTTTCCAAACTTGAGGAAGTTTTCAAGAGTTATAAAAGAGCAAAAGACAAAAATGAAAACATGGAAAAAGCCTTGGACATTCATTTTGTTGTGTTCAATGGGAAAAAGGGGTGGAGGGAGAGAAAGAGGAAGAAAAACAATTTTTAAACAAATTGTTTTATGTCCAACCTTAAAATAGTAACCTCCAGATTTTTCCAAAGTTGATTTTGGTTTTCCAATCAGCTCTAAGCCTGAAAGAAAGAAAGAAATGGCTCCTAAGGCCTATTGAGGAGGTGAGAAAACACTAAATACTGACTCAAAGTAGAGAGCCACAACTTTTAGAGTCAAGGGTCGGTCGATTTTATGTTCGGGCTGTGAAGGAAAGCGGGGATGGGAAATCACAACAAAAATTAGCTCTAGAGCATAAAGCTCAGCTGTAATTTTCCTTGCTTTTGATTTGCCTCCTGCTCATATCAGCCATTCTTTTGGACCTCATGTGTCAAGCTACGCCTTCTAAATTCACGATGTGGTTGACAGAAATTTAAATCTAACTCAGCAATTCTACCACACTTAGATGTTAGCTAGTGCCTAACTCCCAGCCCCATCACGAAGCATGCATCACCCCAGTTGTTCTCAGAGGGTATTTTCTTCCTTGTTAAATACTACTGACCTTTCAGAAGTGCAAACCATTCCCTAGTTCTGCTGATTCAATGTTTTTGTTGACAATGCTCGGTTTTAGCTGCATTTTGCTGTCTGCTGGTCACTATGAAGAAAGTGACCCTAAATACAGCAATGTGGCAAGTACCAGTGCAATCAGTTATGCTCCAGCAGGAAACCCAGAGAGTATGAGATGCATCTTCATGACCGAGTGGAGAAGAGAAGTGTCTGGTACCAGCAAGGGGTTGAAATACAGGAAGAGTCTTGAAGCGTTCCCACAACAGAGTGGAAAAGTCTCTCAATGATTCCCTCTAAATACCAACAAAGTGACAGCAACATCTAGGTCCTGTCCACAGCATCAACTGAGCGAAGCTTAGCCTTTGTTTCAGTGACACTATTTCAGCTGCAGTGTGCACAGGACATTGGGTAGTCGACATTCTTGGTGTATGTCATTCAAGTGCGATGAGTATGCCTCCATGTGCCTGGGATTAATAAATAACGCTGCCTCTAGACTGACAATTGTCAACCAGCGGCAGCAATTTTGGAAGCTACAGCATAGTCATGGCTCAGTTGTATCTACCCGTATCTGATCTAACCTTATGCTGAGTGAAGTTAAACATACTGACAAAGACACAAGCCCTGGCTATACTACAGCTTCTATCATCACCACCACTAGAGCAGCTCCACCAGTGACAAACATGCCCAATTTTTCTTAGCTTCAATAAAGGTCCTAAAGAAACTGCACACATGCTGTAATTAACAGGACTACTAAAGAAAGGTTCCTATGACTATACTGGACAAAGGCAAATCTAAGCACATGTTGATTTCTGTGACTCAGTGCTTTTTAATTCCATTACAACTACACCAAAACTGTGACAGCTAGTGATGTATCTGGTTACATTGAGTGAGAAGATCGACACAGTGCTCTTCAGAGAGCATGTACAGTATTTCATAACCCAGGCCTGAGGGCATTTGGGTTTGTGCTTCCCCTTTGCCCCGAAACCACAACCCCTTAAAAGTAGGCTGTCTTGTTACTCACTCATAATCTCTCTTCTGCTGTCATCCTCCTTCAGGACTGACTCTTTCTGGTTGTCCTGGGCTACCTGACTGGAGTTCTCTTTGTCACTGGATGGGGAATCACATGTTCCGTCCGATTTCTTCTCAGCAGCCTCCTCATCCACCTTCTCCAATGGATGTACTTTCACAATTTTTACCGGCAGCATTTTCTCTTTTCCAACCTGAGCAGAAAAATGCATCAAAAAAACAGTAACTAGGCAGGTAATACTAGCTGATCAGCTTTTTAAACACTTGAAGGGAAGGAAGGAAGGAAGGAAGGAGAAACAAAATGAGACAAATACACACTTTTTAATCTTTGACCTCAGTGTGACACTCCTATAGTTTCCTCTGTCAGACTTAAAAGATCTCCCTATTACCTGCCCTATTCAGAAGTCCTGCTTATTACTCCAATGAACAGAAAAGCTTGTGTGCGGTTTTTCCTAAGTCCACCATTGCTACTTCCTCAGTCTTCCAGATGTGTTGCAAGGGGTTGTGTGCGCCATATCAATGGTCCCAGCTCAGGAAACAGAGGACACAACTCAGTCCAAAATATATACAGTCACAGGACCAGGACTGCATCTTCCCCTTCCTTTTTGACAAACCCGACTTTCCACTCAGTCCCCCCAACCCACAATTTTTTTAACTGGAGGCGGGGAAGGCTTCCTCTAATCACACCTGAGCTTCTGCCACTGCTGTAGACCTTTCCAAGAAGAAGGAGAATGAAGCTAGTGCAGGGATGGGCAAACTACAGCCCTTCAGACTTTTTAATCCGGCCCTCAAGCTTGCCTTGCTTCAGTGCTCCAGCCGGGGAGCATGCCCAGAAGCAGCAGCATGTCCCCTCTCTGGCTTCTAAGCATTGGGGCAGCCAGGGGGCTGGGATGGGACATGCCGCTGCTTCTGGGAGCTGCTTGAGATAAGCGCTGCCCGGAGCCTGCGCCCCTGCCCCAGCCCTGATCCTTCTCCCAACCTCCAAACCCCTTCGTCCCAGCCCAGAGCACCCTCCTGCACCCCCAACCCCTCATACACAGCCCCACCCCAGAGCCTGCACCCACTGCTGGAGCCCTCACCCCCTCCCACACCCCAACCCCCAATTTTGTGAGCATTCATGGCCCACCATACAATTTCCATACCCAGATGTGGTCCTTGGGCCAAAAAGTTTGCCCATCCCTGAACTAGTGCAAGTTGTGTCAGTTACACAGCATGTTCCCAAGAGGAATAGCAGAGTGTCTGTAGCAGAAGGAGCAGTTAGATGTGGACCTCTTCTTCTGTTAGGCATGACATAAGTTTCTGTTGCCCAAGCCACTCCTATCTTCTGAAAACACCACGTTAGCCTCTGCTTAAGAAACTGGTTTCCATACTATTGCTTTGGAAATAGGCATTATCAAGGGAATTCCACAAAGAGGTGAGATTCCTACCATTCTGCACCAAATTTAGAGAGTCATTAAGATTGGAGGGGGGAAAATGTTTATGGCTTCCTCTTACCTCTCTCCTGAGGATAGCAGAATTAAGCAGAAGCATGGCAAGTATTTGAAACTAGAGCCTCACCTCAAAATCACACTCCTCGTCCACTGCATATTTGGTCATGATCTCTAGCCAGGCTGCATCTACAAGCTTCTCCAAGGAGATAGTATTGTGGTGGACCATTTCCAGTACCAGTTTCTCATACCAGCTGGGAAATTCTTCCTTCAAACTGAACAAGGATATGAAAAGTTTACATCATCCAGCGAACAAAATACGAAATGCAATATGATCTGCCAATTCATGCCACTGAGAGCATTTTGACAGTGAATTAAACACTTCAAGGTGGCACCACGTTAGAATATATAATAATGCAAGTGGTCAGAGTGGGATTTAGCACAAGAAAAAAAAAATGTTTATACAGTCACCAATATAAATTCCCTTCCATACCCACAAGAAATACAAAGCACATCTGTGCAACAGGGCCATGCTGGCAGTGCTTATCTTGATGGAGATTGCCATCTCCCTATGAAGTGTTGCCTGCACACCAAACATGTGTTACTGACCCAAAAACATGGCAGTAGAGTTTTTTTAATATTATTCCTATCCAAAAAAATAGTTTCATATTTTTATTCTTAAACATTTCTACTGCAGAAGTGCCTAGAGGAACCAATCTTTCTTCAGGTTATTTTGTATTCTGTCCAGGAGAGGTGTATAATTTAGTTTATGTAACTCAGTTATGAGACATATGAACACTATCTTTTCATTAGGGCTGTCAAACGATTAAAAAATTCATCTCAATCGCATTAACAAACAGTAATGGAATACCATTTATTTAAATATTTTTGGAGGTTTTCTACATTTTCAAATATATTGATTTCAATTACAACACAGAATACAAAGTATATAGTGCTTGCTTTATTTTTGATTACAAATATTTGCACTGTAAAAACCAAATAGTATTTTTCAGATCACCTCATACAAGTACTGTAGTGCAATCTCTATCAAGAAAGTTGAACTTACAAATGTAGAATTACGTACAAAAAGTAACTGCACTGAAAAATAAAACAAAGTCCACTCAGTCCTACTTCCTGTCCAGCCAATTTCTCAAACAAGTTTGGTTATAATTTACAGGAGATAAGAAGTGGGCGGCATTGTTTACAATGTCACCTAAAAGTGAGAACAGACATTCGCATGGCACTGTTGTAGCTGGTGTTGCAAGATATTTATATGCCAGATGCACTAAAGAATCACGTGTCCCTTCATCGTCAACCACCATTCCATAGGATATGCGTTCATGCTGATGTGTTCTGCTCGATAACGATCCAAATCAGAGCAGACCGATGCGTATTCATTTTCATCATCTGATCAGATGCCACCAGCAGGTTGATTTTCTCTTTTGGTGGTTCGGGTTCTATAGTTTCGACATCTGAATGTTGCTCTTTTAAGACTTTGGAAAACATGCTCCCTACCTTGTCCCTCTCAGATTTTGGAAGGCACTTCCGATTCTTAAACCTTGGGTCGAGTGCGGTAGCTATTTTTAGAAATCTCACATTGGTATCTTTGTATTTTGTCAAATCTGCTGTGAAAGTGTTCTTAAAACAAACGTGCTGGGTCATCATCCGAGACTAATTGAACATGAACTATATGGCAGAATGTGGGTAAAACAGAGCCAAAGGCACAGGGTTCTCCCCCAAAGAGTTCAGTCACAAATTTTATTAACTCATTTTTTAATGAGCATCAGCAGCATGGAAGCACATCCTCTGGAATGGTGGCCGAAGCATGAAGGGCCATACGAATGTTTAGCATATCTGGCACGTAAATACCTTGCAACGCTGGCTACAAAAGTGCCACATGAATGCCTGTTCTCACTTTCAGATGACGCTGTAAATAAGAAGCAGGCAGCAGCATCTCCTGTAAATGTAAACAAACTTGTTTGTCTTAGCAATTTGGTGAACAAGAAATAGGACTGAGTGGACTTGTAGGCTCTACAAGTTTTACATTGTTTTGTTTCTGAGAGCAGTTCTGTAACAAAAAAAATCTGCATTTGTAAGTTACACTTTCAGGCTAGAGAGATTGCACTACAGTACTTGTATGAGGTTAATTGAAAAATACTGTTTCTTTTGTTTTATCATTTTTACAGTACAAGTACTTGTAATAAAAAATAATATAAACTGAGCACTGTACACTTTGTATTCTGTGTTGTAATTGAAATCAATATATTTGAAAATGTAGAAAAACATCCAAAAAGGGTTAATAAATTTCAATTGGTATTCTATTGTTTAACAGTGCGATTAATTTTTTTTGAGTTAATTGCATGAGTTAATTGAGATTAATTGAGAGGCCTACTTTTCAACTTTTAATTTTAAGACACGTTTTCCCTTTAGGAGTATTGCAATCCCAACTGAAGTTTCACATTTTCTCCCATATTAAGTTTATACTGTTCAAATATTTTATATTTCTTATAATGTAGTAAGTAGGACTTAAATAAATTATTGTGCAATATTTCAGTCTGTGCAAATGTGTGTTCCACTAACTGATGTATCTAATATTGTTGGATGATTTTGAATTAGTTGCATGAAGGATGATTAACTAAAACAGAGGTTCTCAAACTGGGGGGGGGTCACAACCTCTCAGGGGGTCACAAGGTTATTATGTGGGGGTCACGAGTAGGTGCCACCCAGCTAGCCAGCAAGTCTGCTGTGAAAAGTGATATTAACAAACAAAATACCAGTTTTAAAAAGTGTTAAATATATAAAAAAATGTGTTTTTAATGTCGGGGGGGGGGGGCATTCACAGGCTTGCTGTGTAAAAGGGATCGCCAGTACAAAAAAAGTTTGAAAACCACTGAATTAGAAGGATGGGGGAAATCTTGCCTGGTCAATTTCTAAATGAGAGCAATTTGTCAGTTTGAATTCTCGCCATATATTCCCTTTTAAAAAAAAATGAATGACAGCACCAAATTCAAGTTTGTTTAGTGATAGAAAAACTCCACTTCACCCTATCAAAAGTTTTCTTGTTTCTTAGATTTAAGGTAGCTCTTGCTGACTGAGTTCTCATTTGTAGTTATTCTAAGATTACTCACCAGTGGATTCCTCATGACAAAGGCTGACTAAACTTGTACATTCAGATCAATGTTTTAAATGTTAAATATGCAGCTTCATGAAATTTTTATTGTAATTCTCATTCAACATGGAGACTGGTCTCTAAGAGACATTTTACTGAATGTCTATTTGGTTTAAGAATATAAAATCTCTATCTAACCTGAATTGAGACATTCTCTCATTTATGTAACTGAAAACTTTCAGAAAAACAGGAGCAGTTAGCTAATCCTGTATCACCGCATCAGATTAAGACAGCAAAACTAGGCAAGTGATCCACTGACTCAGCTACTTTAAGTTTATGCAATTACAGAACCGGCAACATACATTTCCCTCATACTGAAGAATATTAGCTGGGGAGAGATCAAAGACAACAATATCTCTGTCTAAGGCTCCTGGCACCTTGGACAGTTGGGGAGTAGATTTTTAAAGGGTGTAATTTAATCGCACAAGAAAAATGTTGCCAGCAATTCCTCTCTAGGTCACGGACTACCACCTCTTATTCCAATCAAAATGATGAATTCTCTCTCCAGTAAACACAGTAGAAGCAATATCTAAAACAGATTTAATCTACAAACACACACACTAAATAGGTGGGATCAGGTCATCTTTATAGAATGAAAGAGACAAAGCCAAAGTTGCCAGTATGTAAAATTGAGAAAGATATGCCCTTTGTTAGGTGTTCAACTCCCTGACTTTCATTGGGTACAGCAACTAAGGAATAAGGTACCTAAACAGTTCAATCAAGGACTTGCCTTTTGAAAGGTTCCTTCATCATGGCAAGTTTTATGTTGGATATAAACCAAAGGTCTGGCCACTCTGTGAGACTGACAAAAGGGAGTAGGCCAACTGGTAGGGAAATAGAGAGAGAGCTTGGCAGAACTACCCTTGCAATTTTGCTTTTTTGCAGTTTGTTTCAAGTGGAGCAGATCACCTATACCTTATTCCAAAATACCACTGAATTGAATGGCACCAGTTCACTGGTTGATACCTGCACAGACCTGGGGGGAAAAATAATTGCTGCAAAGTTAGCTGGTATGCACACCATCATTATGTGGAAATCAATAAAAGTCACAATACCTAGGTGCTTTTGTTTTTTCCCCTCCTTCAACAATGAGTGGAACAGAAGAAATTACAAAAAATTCCCTCATTGTGTAGGTAGTTTTGAGATATACACCAAATGTTGTACTCCACGTTATTTTGTGAAAAGAACATCAAGAGGTAGAGTCCTGTACAAGTATCATTACAGATTAAGCTGCATTAGTGAGTATGTCAAATTTGGAGCCAAATTTCTTTCATCTTACAAAGTCCTAAGGAACTAGTCATAACCTTAAAAAAAACTCCTTGCTGTGTAACTAGCAGCCACCTATCATTCTAAAGGCAGCTCTCCTGCCCCCAAATTCTAAAGATGGATGCATACCAACTTCTGCTCTGTTACTTACAGCTCGGCAACTTCCTGCTCCTCCTCCCAAGCTTCTTTGTGCGTCAGCTGGCTGCTTCCTGTGCTTTTGCACGTCCATATTCGTTCGTTGTATCTCTCTAGCCGTGCTTCATATTCTCTGTAGGAGCATCAGCTCAGGAAAACAGGATTCAGGGAGCAGACAGCAAAACCAAAGTACTATGTAGCCCTTTCCATTTGACTAGGCTAGGAGTCAATATTATGCTGCAGTTCTGCAGAGCCAAATCTTAGCTTCTGTATGTACACACTATTCTAAATTTTAAAGTTAAATTGGAGAGCTTGTGTTTGAAAAATAGTATAAAAAGCACCTGTACTAATGCGCAACAATATGATTAAAAGAAAATTAATATTGACGAGGTTCTAACTCCATCCTGTACTCGTAAATTCCAGAATTAAAGACAATTTATTAGAGATTTTAAATTACTGCACGGCAAGTCTCCTTGAATTCCCAAAACAAGCAACTTGTTAAGTTAGTAGAATTGGTTCCTTTTCATTCAGCTGAACGTTAATATTAGCTTTTTCATATATCAACACCAGCCTCAAGCTGCCGTTTTTTTGGTCATTAAACACTGGGAATTAAGGGGGCAAAAAGTAGAGGAGAGACAAGGAAAAGTGTCTTTACCTTGGAAACAGAGTTGCAATAGAACACCAAGCATAGAAGGTAAAGCACACTTACAATAACTATGTATCACTGCAGTGACAGAGGAATAAATCCAGTTTGTCTAACTGAGTAGTTTACAACCCTTCCTGTGAAGGATGTCTCACTCTTATGCTCCTGTGGAAGGCAGTGCTATTTAGTTTTGGAAATTACTTCTAGATATTATGGTGCCTACAGTTAGTGTCTCCCCGTTAAACTAAGCTTTGGGCTACTGATACTAGCATTACACTTTTCCACAGAGTCTGGTTAAGAAGGAAAGACATAAAACTATTAATCCCAGTGTTTGTGGGTCCCCCTTCACTACTCCAGATGGAGAAAACTGAGCCACAAATGATATGATGCATGTGGCAAGTAGCTATTGTATTTGTATCCACAGCAACCAATGTCATGCAAGAGACTAAACTGGGAATAGCTCATCTTTAGAGAAGGTTGCCACTAGCCAAAGCGTTAAAAATTCCCCTCCCCCAGAAGTGTGCTTTGATGATAAAATGGTGTTTAAAAAAAAGCTTCTGGAATTCCCAATCTTTGCACCAATATTAAGTGTACAGAAGCATTCACTGTGCCCTGTTTCCATTTTAAATACCTGTTTAGTATGCTAGATGGAATCACTAACTTTCAAATCCGATGAAGTGAGCTATAGCTCAAGAAAGCTTATGCTCAAATAAATTGGTTAGTCTCTAAGGTGCCACAAGTACTCTCTTTTTTCAAACTCCAGAAATTGATCTTTGCCTTCACTTATAGGAAATATCCTTTACAAATTATTTTTTGCAGTGAACCCTGATAGAAGTTTTTTCTTGATACTGCATCAAGTACACAGGTTGGCTAAGATGTTATTTCAACCAGCTCTCTAGAGATGCTAGGCAGAGAGAGCTAATTGTGAAACTAAGATTGCTACTTGTATATACAGCCACTACCAACCATTTCAGCAATAAACTGAGAAACTGCAGCCACTGAACTAAATCCCTACCTAGAACTTTCTAGCAAGAACAAAAAGTGCCTAAATCCATTTCTCTTGAGAAGCACGGACAATCTCAGCTCTCCATGTAGACAGAATCCCAAACATGCAAGCAGCAGTTGTCCCAACCATCTTTTGGGAGTCATTCCCCACACCCCCACCAAATACAGACAATATTTGAACACCGAGTGTTCAGTTACACTAGCACACATAATTGCCAGAGGAAAGAGTGGGAGAGGGTGCGCTTATTTGTTAAATATTTAACATAATGTTTAACAAATGTTAACAGAACATACATCTTTGATGTCTAAAAGTGATTAAATATTTCCAAATTGGTAGACCGCGTGCTGCATCTGTGGCTGGAGAAGATAGTTAAGGGTCTGCTTTGCTGCCACACAACATGCTGGGCCTTTGTTCTCTCTGTCCCTAAAGACAGCTCTTTCTGTGGGCAGTCTGAAAGAGAGCAAGTAAATGCCTTGTCTTAGCTGGGACTAACAAATTTCTAACACTATTTCCCACACCTCCAGGTTTTCTGTACACATTTTGTCTTTGTGTTCATGGACAAAGCAGCATAATCCCAGTGTATAAAAATTCTATGCTTTTAGAGTATAATTTTAAAGCCAGCAGGTATAAAAACTCACTAGTCTACAGTCCAGAGGGTGCCTCCCCATTCCAGTCCAGCTCTGTTGCCCAAATGCAACTCAACTCCAACTACAGCTGGTTAGCGCCCATCAACACTGACCTCTGGCCACATTCTTTAACTAGTATTCCAGCGTTCACAAAGGCTACCCTGCTTTTTGCATCTCCCAGTTCTTACAAAACAGTGCCAGGAAGCATATAGTCTAGATAGCATTTTGTGATTCAGGGGCTGAACCCAGAAAAACAGGATGATGCTAGCACAGAGATTACGATTTGGTAAACCATTCCGGTGTACAATTTCTATTTAGTTCTTTCCATTTAAATTGGAAAGAGATCCAATCTCTCTAATTCCAAGCCACCTGACAGGTCAGATTCAGGACTGTGTCACTGTGTTATAACCAACTAGTTTCTCCACCAACAGCACTGAGTTGGTAGTTGCAATTTCCATAGGCCTTGAGGATGTATTAATAAAAAAAAATTCCAGACATCAGCTACTGATCGACTTGCAAAAATAGCAATGGATAACATGCAATTTCAATTTAACAGATGAGTAGCACTTTGGCAATAGACAATATCTCACATTTAGGTAAAACACTAAAGAGCATTCAGGTGTTAAAAAGTGGAAGATTAAATTGTGCTATAACAAAAACTTTTTAAAGAATGCTTAATCTAAAAAAAACCCAAAACCCAATTTAACGCCTACAAGACTGATTAAAGCAACTACGCAGTTTATTCATTGTTGGGAAGCCATTGATATCCCTACAAGTAGTATCAACCAGGCAACAGTTTGAGAATTCATCTATGAATTATTTCCATTTGCATTAACCACCGAGAAAGCAATCACTTACCATAAACATGGTTAATGTACTTACAACAAACTGATTCTTAGTCAGATGATGACACTGTCACATTTGTAGTAACTACAGTGTTTAATATTAAACATGCTTTTACTTTATGTCTTGGCTTTAAAAATAATTGCCACAAGGGTAACAAAGTTCCTATGACTAAGAGTCACTTCAGTATGATGCGATACTGTTTTGGTGCTGCCAATAATACTATTTTCCAACCATATTTTAACTTTCTGGACACCCACATGGAAAGATCTGAAAGTTTGTGCTTTGCCCATCTGCAAAGCATTTCCCTTTTGTGAAACTTCTCCCTCTATCATTTTCTGTGCTACTCCAAAGTAGGAGATCTTGAACTCTTTCAGACCCAGCACATTGCCTTAGAACACTTACTAAACAAAAGGAGACAAATAAGTGAGAGCAGCAAGCTTTATTTTTGGGAAAAGCAACACTGCTTTCAAACAAATTATACTGCTTACGGGCAGGCCACTTTTGATTTCAGCATTCCCTCCCTCACTCTCAGCTCAATTAAGTGGAGTCTCAAACTGTGCATTTTGCACAGTGCATACCAGTTGCAGTCTTCCAAACCACAATCAGTGTAAATGAAATACATCTCTAAAGAAGTCACAAGCTAGCAACACTACACACTGGAAAAGAGACACTTCGGCCACACAGAAGGCAAAGTTGGTCTTTTTGACAGGATATCAGATTCCTGAATTAGGAAAACACATATCGCAGACTGCTCCCATTCCCATGTGTATCCTGCATAAAGCCAAGTCAGATGTAAAGTAAATGTTACCTGATTCTGGGTAGACTCATTAGCCAACCTGTGCAGAAGAGTATTTCTGGCTTTGCCAAGTGATTCATCCCACCTCTCTCTCCAGAGCCACACAATTAACAAGGCTCATTCCAAGTCACAGACCAGAAGCTTAAGGTTTCATCTAGCATGCAGTAGACTCTGCAGGGTGTTTTTCCTTTAAAAAGGCTTTAAGGGGATTTGGTGGAGGGCAGCCATGCACAGCTGCAAATAAGCACTAAGCCCAAATAAGTATTCAAGCTCCACTGACCAGCCCATCCCTCCACCCACTCTGCTCTCTAGACACTTCCTGTGTCCCTGCCCAGATGGAAGTTGAGCTCACCACTGTCTGCCACCCTTCATACTTTCCCGCAGAGAGCCTTAATTTCCGTATTTTAGTAAGTATGACCTACAGTTAACCCGTAGACAAAATCCAAAGAATTTCACTTTCCATCATCAGAGAGGTAGCAATGTTATCCACAAAACATTATCTGTTTTGTCATTATCTGTATCCACAAAAACAACAAGGAGTCCGGCGGCACCTTAAAGACTAACAGATTTATTTGAGCATAAGCTTTTGTGGGTAAAAAAACCAACACTTCTTACATGAAGAAGTGGGTTTTTACCCACAAAAGCTTATGCCCAAATTAAGGTGCCACCAGATTCCACTTTCCATCATGTTGATGGATTCAGTATAAGAACCTACACAACAGAGGAAAGTGTTGAAGGCTGTCTTAGCTAGGGAAAACAGTGTGTTCTTAACTGACACCTTTGTTCTTAACTAAGGCCTTGTCTACACTGCCACTTTACAGTGCTGCAACTTTCTCGCTCAGGGGTGTGAAAAAACACCCCCCGAGCACTGTAAGTGTCAGCGCTGTAAAGCAGCAATATAGCCCTTGCTCCCAGACCTGGAAGCTACTTCCCCTCGTGGAGGTGCCGCGACTACACAGCCACATTAAAGTGCTGCCACGGCAACGCTTTAAGGTTGCTAGTGAAGACATGCCCTTACACACCTTTTTTCCTAGGGAAGATAAGGCCTAAATGTCTTAGAGTCTGATTGCCTTGAAAGCAGCTTTAGTAGACTCTTCACCCTGCCACTCCCCTCACCTCTCTTGACACTAAACAATTCCTCTTTTTCCTTGGCAATTACACCCTTCATCCATTTGCAGACATATACCTCACACCACCTTACTAGTTAATCAACACATACATATCAAGGTAGATAAAAATATGATTTAAAATTATTTTATTTAAATCAGATTTTTTAATTTAAATTTAATACAGGTTTATTTTTAAAATTTAACCTATTTAAAATTAAATTTGAAATTATGACAACTAGTGTTGGGATGTAAATGTGTTCTAATCTATTAAAATAATTTAAACAAACAATAAGAAGTGTACGTTTGACTTTCATTAAGTTGTTGGAAGCAAACCCCTGAACTGGTGAAGGCCACTGGCTAAGAAGCACTGTAACCAAAGTTTGTTGAAGTGCTAAACCAGCTTTTGACAGCAGTAGCTGGTTCTGCAGGAGCAGAGAATATATTTGTCACTGCTAGTTCAATTAAATGATTAGTTCTTAAAAACCAATAGTAAACTGAAAATATACACTTCCAAACCATGAATGAAAACTAGGCGTAAGAGAGTGAGATCTACTAGTTCTAAAATCTGAAGGGCATGCTGACAAAAAACAGTAAGTTTAATTCACTAACTGCAGATAATACTTTCTTTGCTTAATAAATCAGTTAGTTTCAAATGCAAAACATGGTTTCAGAAATTTTTTTCTTATGTATTACAGCACATTTAAGGTAGTTTTATTTAAAAAAATGTAAAAAGGCTTTTAAATGTTGGGGATGGTTTTTTTGTTTTTCAGCATTTTTAATTGCTTTGGAATTCCCAACCAAATAAGAGTTTGATATAAACCACAAGTAAAAAATTAATCTAGTAAAATACATTTTTACATTTTTTTTAGAAAATGGTGAATAAAGAATCTGAATAAATGTACCTTATGTTATAGAACTGCTTAAATAAATGTGTATCAATTTAGTATATCCTCCTTGCAAAAAGGAAGGCCCAAATTTAGTGTAAATGCTATATTTAGTTGCAAATTAACATGTTTTAATAGTTACCAACTAATAAAAAGCAACTTTTCTTTAGGAAAATAAATAAGTACAAATGTATAACAATTAAAATCAAATGGTTTAACTCAAGGTTTACTGCTTACTGATTTAAAACATGATTAAAACCAATTATTAAAGTCAATCCACCCTGCTATATATTGAAACTGTAATCTTCATTGAAGCCTCCAAGCCCCATTCTTGTTGCTCTTCTAAGCTCCTTTCAATGTCATATCCCACCACACCTAAGATGTCAGTCACATGAACTGTAGGTTTATTCAGATTTAAATGATTTAAAATGAACATTCACATTGAGTTAAGGCACCCCAGCACCATTTCATTGTATTGAATGCATTAGTAATACCTGTCTGAATCTCAGACGTACACTTCCTTCTCAAAGGCTACATAATCCTTCCTATGGGCATCACCTGGCTGCACTTCATAGTGAAATAACAGAACATTTTCTAACGTAAGAGCCTTTACAAGTTGTGGAGACGCTTTGTCTCACACGCTGCCAAGATCTCTCACACATTATAGACATTTATACTTTTCCTCCACAATCTAAGTTCTCCTTGTGATTTCCATCCCACTTGTTGTACAGAGGCGAGATCAGCCTCCAGGGGCAGTAGTCTGCAGAGTTACAGCCCATTTTAAAAAAAAAACAAAAAAAACACCCCACCACACACACACCTATCTATGTAGACATTAAGTCCTCTGCACAGAATTACTGGTGCATCTCCTATGATTGTTGTTTGATTTGCCTAACACCCACTTCTCCCTCTTCATCCCTCCAAGAAGTGATGAACACTGATTATTATGCTATAATACCATGAATTTATAACCTACCTTTCATATGGAGAATAAGAATATATATACAGAGAAAAGAATCCACTGCAGGCAAGCAACTTCTGTTGTCTATTTCTTAAATTTTTCCCATAAGACTTATGTTTTCCACACCACCACTTATGCAAGAAATACACTTGCTAAATAAATCAATCCTTTAAATCCCTTCCCAATTCTGCTCCAATGACTACAGTAAACTGAGGCCTACTGACAACTACTACATAGATGGCCAGTTGAGCCTTCTGATATTTATCTCATTAATATTCATACTAAGACATTCAAACATTTATACCTGCACACAGTCCCAGCTTGTGTGTTCTTGTTGTCCGCCTCATTCTCTTGTTACGCAAACTATTTTGCCACATCTTAAGTTGGAGTATAAATTTGTCAAGCAGGAATCACTAACTTTCTACTCTGGCTCTGATCCTACAAACACTTAGGCCAGGTCTACATCACGCAGGGCTGTGAAAATCTACACCCCTGAGCAACGTAGTTATATCAATCTGACTCTCGGTGTACACAATACTAGGTCAGTGGGAGATCATCTTCCAATGACATAATTACTGCTTCTCACAGAGATGCATTAACTATGTTGATGGGAGCTCTCCCCTCAATGTATCTTCACTTAAGTGCTGCTGCAGTGTTTTAAGTGTAGACCTGCACTTATATGCAAAGGAAGGCCAATAATAATAATAAAGAAGAATTAAAATGGGTTAAATCTAATAGTTATCTGTCCTCAAAAAGAGTTATAGTCACAAGCTCCTACAATGCAGGCTACAAAACAAACAAAATATGCAATGTTCTAGGGCCTAAGCTTCAGCAAGACTAGTTTTCCTAACATATTTACCATTTCAAGTGTTTAAGCACTAAGCACGTATGTCAGAGATTCTTAAAATATTATCCTTTGTCAAATTAACCCTTACACTTGGGTTCTTTCTCCCCTCCCCCCATTCCCTTTATTTTACAAAAGTAAAAATCATAACACACACACTGAATTTTACAAGAATATCCTGAGACGCAGGCAACTTTTCCTCAGACCATCTGCATTTACTAGCAGGCTAACGCTATAAACTTAAGAATTCAGTTACTTGATCAGTTTTTGGAGCTTGAAGCCCTATTTCTTGCCCGGTACCACAAACCATTCAATAATCCAGTAAACAGAGAATTATAAAGCAACTTTGGTGGAACTCTGAAGACGTGACCAACTAACAGAAAAGTTTGGGATTTCTCAACAGAAGCGTAAGCTAGGCGCTAAACCCTCCTGCAAAGCATCTGCCACACACACATCACACAGCATCGGGTAACAGAAACGGACCATAAACAAAACGGAAACTGACTAGCTGACTTTCGGTGCGAGGCTGGACTGGCGGGCGAAGCACCGCCCAGGGCAGAAGCTGGACAGCAATCGCCGGAGACGCAGCCAATTCCGGCCGGCAGGTCCAGGCAGGACCCCACCTCCCGAGCCCCCGACCACCTGCCGCTGTTTCGCGACCAGCCGCCGTGCGAGACGCCGGGGCTCCGAGGGGACTGACAGCGCCGGGGCTCGGGGCGCTGTCAACAGCACGGCGGGCCCAGGGGGCTCCGACACTCCCCCATCGGGAACTCCCGCGGGCACCGGTCAGCGGGAGCGGGCGCCGCCCCCCTGCCCCCGGAGGGGCGCCGAGCCACGGGGGGCAGCGGCCGGCGCTCGGGGCACTTTCGACCCGCCTGCGCCGCTTTGCCGCCCGCCCCAGCCCAGCCGGGAGCCCCTCGCAGCCGCGGGACAGCGCCAGCAGCCCTACACTAGCCCGGGCAGCGGCCGCTCAGTCACCCCCCTGCCGGCACCGGGGCCAGCAGCCGTACGGAGCCGGCACGGCCCCTGCCCACTCGGAACCGCCTCTCCCGCCCCGCACCGGCCCCCTCCCTCAGGCCTCACAGGCTGGGCGGATACTCGCGGGTGCGGAAGGCCTCCTGCGTGTGAGGGACGATGAACCTCTCGCCTGCCTCCCCTGGCGGCAGCGGCTTGACCAGCGGGAAGGGCTTGCGGCCCAGCAGTGGCGCCATGACGGGAAGGGGAGATGCCCCGGCGGCTCCCCGCAGCGACCCCGGCAGCGACGCGACCCGGGCGGAAGGATTGAAAAATGGCGGGAGATTCCCCTCCCCCCTCCCGAGCGAGAGGCCGGCAGAAGTGCTGCGCGCGCACCCTAGCCTGCTATTACCGCCAGGCCAGCCCTTCCCGCGTACGGCGCAGCCCGATTGGTCGCAGTCTGGGCCTTGCACATTCTAGTGGCCATGTGGCGCGCCTGTCTACTCGGCCAGCCCCGCCCACTTAGTGGACAATTTAGGCTGCAGAGCGCGTAGGGTGAAAGGTCACGTTATGTAAACGGAGGGAAGCAAGTCTCCATTTTGTGGCCCCGTTACTAGCCCCGCCTCCTTCCCTCGCCGGCCAATGGGAGCGCATCCCCCTCATATCCATCCGGGTACCACGCAGAGGCCGCGCGCCCGGCTTTGTCTCCACAATTGGAGCCCGCCCCTTCCCCCCCTTAAAGGGGTAGCGCCTGGCCCGGAGGTCTGAGATGTGCAGAGGCTGTAGAGGGCCCCGCCCCCGGGCCTGGGACAGCCTCTCCTCCGCCAGCCCAGCCGGCTCCCCCCGCCCCTGCCCGGCACCAGGCCCTGCCCCCAGCGGTGCTGGCCCCGGCCAGCCCGGTGGCTCATTGGAGCTTGGCCCTGGGGGGCTGAGCCAGGCTGGCCCCTCCCTGAGGGGGTACCCACGGCCCTGCCTCCCTGGGCGCCCCCCACCCAGCCATCGTGCCCCCGCCGCACGCCTTGCCCGCCCCCGGCCCTGGAGTGACACTGCCAGGCTCCTGCTGATTTTCTCCAAGCCCCAGCGCCTGGAGTCAGGTGGTTCCATGAGACTCTCCTCTCAGGTAGAAAAAAGAAAAGGAGGACTTGTGGCACCTTAGAGACTAACCAATTTATTAGAGCATAAGCTTTCGTGAGCTACAGCTCACTTCCTCAGATGCATATCGTGGAAACTGCAGCAGGCTTTATATATACACAGAGAATATGAAACAATACCTATTCCCACCCCACTGTCCTGCTGGTAATAGCTTATCTAAAGTGATTTCCAGCACAAATCCAGGTTTTCTCACCCTCCACCCCCCCACACAAATTCACTTTAGATAAGCTATTACCAGCAGGACAGTGGGGTGGGAATAGGTATTGTTTCATATTCTCTGTGTATATATAAAGCCTGCTGCAGTTTCCACGATATGCATCTGAGGAAGTGAGCTGTAGCTCACGAAAGCTCATGCTCTAATAAATTGGTTAGTCTCTAAGGTGCCACAAGTCCTCCTTTTCTTTTTGCGAATACAGACTAACACGGCTGTTACTCTGAAACCTGTCACCTAGAAAAGAGGAAGTTTCTAACCCTTGTGCTTGCAGCCAGAAGCCTGAGACGGTGACCCCGCCCTGTACAGAAGCCAAAGGCAAATTAAAAAAAAAGACACAAAACAAAAAAGCAACTTGTGTTTATCTATTTTTAAAGTCATGATTTTTAAACCAATCTCTTGGTGCCGAACTCATGACTATAGAACTCTCTGGTGTACCAACATTGTATTAAAAAAATCTATTCCGATGTAGGAAAAACTGAGCCAAACAATAGGCAGATCTCTTCGCCATTGACAAACTGCATTCCCCACGAGCAGCAGGTGCTTCATCTGGGCTTCTTCCCCCCCATCCACCTCTCTTCCATGATCTTGTCATTTTTGCTGTGCCCTTTGTTGTGATCCTAGGCTCCTTTTGTTTGGAAATCTGATTTGGCTTGAAAATTGCCACATTTAGGCTATGTCTACACTACAGATCTTACAGCAGCACAGTTGCGCCCCTGTAACCATCCCCCACGTAGCCACTCTGTGCCATGGTAGCTGTGTCGGCGGGAAAGCGTCTCCCACCAACATACCACTGTCCACACCTCTGCATTTGTCACTGAAACCTACGTCACTCTGGGGGGCGCTTTTTTCACATTCCTGATGGACAAAAGTGTTCGTGTAAACATAACCTTACTCTGAAGGCAAAGGAAAATGTTTCTGCACGTTTTGAAAACAATTAGTCACATAAACCATTCCATTGTTTTAAATATCACTGAATTAATGCTCGTCTCCTTCTAGCTCAGAAATGGGTTGTTTTTTGGCACTTTAAATTGTATGTATTGTTAAATCACCTTTTGAACTTGTTCAGCTGCTAAATTTGATTAAAATAGGTTGTAATTAACCAAAGTTATTAATGATTTTTGTTGTGGATAATTTTCAGCTCAATCTTGCTTTTGCTGGTATCAGCTGAGGCTTTTTTTGCCATTGGTTTATGTGATTGCAAGATTGGGCACTGTATATTTGTTGCCCTTTATTGGCTGGTTTCAGATTAGATTGAACGTAAGGATATTTCTATAGGCGACAGCTAAAGAGATCTTCCTTTAGCTCAACTGGAATTGGAAAAGATTAAGAAAAGGGCAACAAAAATTATTAGAGGTACAAAACAGCTTCCGTATGAGAAGAGATTAATAAAACTGGGCCTTTTTAGTTTGGAAAAGAGACATCTAAGGGGGGATATGATAGAGGTCTATAAAATCATGACTCATGTGGAGAAAGTAAATAAGGAAGTGTTATTTACTCCTTCTCATAACACTAGAACTAGGGGGTCACTAAATGAAATTAATAGGCAACAGATTTAAAACAAACATAAAGAAGTATTTCTTCACACACAGCACAGTTAACCTGTGGAACTCTTTGACAGAAGATGTTGTGAAGGTCAAGACTATAACAGGGTTCAAAAAAGAACTAGATAAATTCATGGAGGATAGGTCCATCAATGGCTATTAGCCAGGATTGGCAGGGATGGTGTCCCTAGGCCTAGCCTCTGTTTGCCAGAAGCTGGGAATGGGCAACAGGGAATGGATCATTCCCTCTGGGGCACCTGGCATTGGCCACGGTCAGAAGACAGGATACTGGGTTAGATGGACCTTTGGTCTGACTCAGTATGGCTGTTCTTATGTTCTTAAGTGGTGGATGCCTGGGTGTTTTGGAGCTAGAACAGGGTTCAGACTCTGCAGTTGTGTGTTATTATTTACATTACAACCCCCATCCCTTTATCAGACCAATTTTGACCTACCCTGGCAACCCTAAAAAGAAAACCCTCACCATGTGGAAGCAGGAGGAGTTAAGTCTCTGACACTCAAAAAATTTCTGAAAAATTCTGATAAAAGTGTTATTAATTAGTCGTTACAGTAAAGTCTAAAGGCCCAATGAGATTGGGGCCCCACTGTGCTGTGCATTATACAGACCCACAGTCTGAAAGTCCCTGCCCTGAAGAGTTTACAACTAAAATGTGCAACAGTATTTTTGGATGAAATTTTCCATAGTGCCCAAGTGACTTAGGAGCACAAATCCTAAAGAAAGTCAATGAGACGTGCTTCTAAATCATGTAGTATCAAAGTATCAAATATTTGTCTCCCTCACTCTGCCCAATAAAATCATAGTGTGCCATTACATCGAAAACACAGGCAGATTCTGAATATGGTTCAAGACAAAGGCAATTTTTAAAGGCAAGAAGAATAAACATGTTTAAGAAATTGCTATTATTTGAATACTAAATATGAGTCTCTATCAGTGGAACTGATGTGCAGGGGACACAAGTGGTGAGAGAATATTTTTTGTTAATCTGCAAAGATCAGCCAGGGTTACTTCTCAAAAGTGAAATTAAATGCTAAAATGTGGCAAAATGACTCTTCTTCCTCCATGCCCTGCCAGCACAGCCCTAGTCTCAAAGGAATGGGCATTTATCAGTTGGGAAATAAGAAAACCAACATTTTAATGACCTGCTGAAAGCGACATAGGAGATTTGAGGTACAGCTTGTGACAGCCCGGACCTTTAAGGTGGTCGACCCCCATCTCATCCACTAGCCCACAGAATTTTAGGCATGCCATTTCAAACCTCTGTCGCCAGGCCAGCAGGAAAACATGAACAACCACCTTGAGCTCTACCACTGAAGAAAACCACTATGGGGTAGACCCTGAAGCCTTACCTGCTCTGAGTAGCACCTCACTCCAGAGGAGACTCATTCACACCAAAAGCATTTCATATAGTGTAAGACACTAAGGCTGAGAAAGGCATCAAATTCTGGCCCAATGTAATTGCAAAGTCTTCTTACTGATCATACTTTTTAAGTCTGGGTAACAAATCCTACACTGCCTATGTAAGCACACACAATGTTCTTATATTTTGTAAAGTAAATGAAGAAAGCTTTTAAAGGGTTAAATTAATGGGTTGTGTCAACAAATTATTGAATTAAAGAGGTGGGTGGTGCCCACTAAACTAATTTTGGTTCCTGCAGAGCCCTGCCACATTCAAAACACAGCTGACAAGCTACACAAACGTAGCTACGTGAGCCATGCACACACCATACAGCCGGCCTTCACCACTCCGAACACAAATCATTAGTTTTAGCAGATTAAGCATCAGACCAAGACTACAACCTGGCTCTCCTGGTTCCACAGCTAATGTCTAACTCCCTAGGCCACATTACTGTTAGGCTACTGAACCTGTGTTTTAATGTTTTGCATTTATATTGCTTTATTACATGTAGTTCCCAAATCATCTTAAAAGGGTGGAGAGGATGTATTAGCTGAAATTGACCGTTGACCTAAGTGCACAGATTTGAAACAATGACAGGCAGTGTGGTGTACTGGATACAACATGGGTCTCCTAGCAAGTTATTCAGCTTTCTGTAGGAATATTGGGTGAAAGTCTCTGGCCTGTGCTATGTTTGATGATCAGAATGTTCCTTTCTAGCCTTAAATCTGTAGCGGGATTCTGTCCCCAGCCTTATCCAAAACTTCTTATGTAACCTTTTCCAAGGAATTTATATTTTCATAGAATATCAGGGTTGGAAGGGACCTCAGGAGGTCATCTAATCCAACCCCCTGCTCAAAGCAGGACCAATCCCCAATTTTTGCCCCCGATCCCTAAATGGCCCCCTCAAGGATTGAACTCACAACCCTGAGTTTACCAGGCCAATGCTCAAACCACTGAGTTATCTATCCCTCCCCCCAAAAAAGTTACGCCAGTTACCCCAGCTGGACCGCAGTATGTATTACCCATAGGTGAAGGGGGCACTTTGGCCAGAAAGGCAGGAAGAGTTGCCCTAGGGTGCAGTCCTGGCCCCACCTTAATCAAGGGAAAAATCTCTATTGATCTCAAAAGGGCCAGTATTTTCCCATTGATGTTTCCTCTCGCTTTTGAGGAGTAACCTGGGCTAGTTCAGAGGTTGACAGTGAAAATTCTCGATCACCAAGTTTTTTCTCCTTGGTTTCACTCACAGACACTAATGTCTAGTTTTCAAATAATGGCAATTTTGTAAACATTTACTATTCCTAACGTTGAAAACTGCCTCTTGCTTCAGCCCCTGTCAAGATCTACTTATGTTTCACACTCGCGGTACATTGTCCCTCTCTTGGCCCAGCATGATTACACAGACACAACAGACACCTCCACACATTACAAAAAGGAGGCACTTCCAATTACGTAAATCTCAAGAAGCCCTTACTCAGTTTACTCAAAAACTTTAGAAAATATTCTATTGTCACTGACATTCCACCCTACAAATGTGAAAACAAGATGGTTTGTCTTTTTAACCCCCTTCTTTCTTGTCTAACAAAGGGGATCAAAGTCAGCTTTCTAATGCATTGTAACCTTACCTATGAAGAGGCTGTATCAGGGGTGGGCAAACTACGGCCCAGGGATCGTATCCAGCCCTCCAGACGTTTTAATCTAGCCCTCAAGTTCCTGCCGGGGAGAGGGGTCCAGGGCTTGCCCCGCTCAGCTCCCAGAAGCAGCGGCATGTCCCTCCTCCAGCTCCTACACGCAGGGGCAGCCAGAGGGCTCCACATGGGACACGCAGACAATGGGAGCTGCAGGGGTGGCGCCTGTGGACAGGGCAGCGTACAGAACTGCCTGGGTGTGCCTCCATGTAGGAGCCGGAGAAGGAACATGCCACTGCTTCTGGGAGCTGCTTGAGGTAAGCGCTGCCCGGAGCCTGCACCCCTCATCCCCTCCTGCAGCCTAACCCCCTGCCCCAGCCCTGATCCCCCCTGCCCTCCGAACCCCTCCGTCCCAGCCCGGAGCAACTTCCTGCACCCCCAACCCCTCATCCCCAGCCCCACCCCAGAGCCCACACCCCCAGCCAGAGCCCTCACCCCCACCCCCAATTTCGTGAGCATTCATGGCCTACCATACATACCCAGATGTGGCCCAAAAAAGAGTTTGCCCACCCCTGGGCTATATCTTCACAGTTACAAACCACACAGGGTGCAGAAGATGGATCCAGAACCCTGATCTTGAAGCTCTAAACTCAGTCCAAACTTGAAGTAAAAGAAAGCCATGCTTAGCTCTCAGATCTAGAAGGAACCTTATATCCTTTCTAAACTGTAACCCACCAATGGAGATCAACTTACTCACATACACACCTATAGTACCTGGTCCTGTTCCCACGGCAGTCAATAACCAAAAACAAACAAACAAACAAAACAAACCCCAATGCATCACATACTTAGGAATGGGAACAGAACTGGGTCCCAGCAAAAAACATTAATAAAGTTTGCTTAATTACATCTATTTTCTCCCAACAGAGCCAAGGCAAGTGTTTTCCAGGAAATTTAACTCTATGAAAATTTGAAGGATAACAAACAAGTCTTTTTGTGAGCTAGAGGGATCCAACGAAAATGTTAGACATGCCTAGTTTCACATGGGGTATTTTTTTAAATGATCTGTATCTCAAAAACTGTTTTATTCATTTTCTTCAAACTTTGTAGAAATATTTTCCTTTGCCTTCAGAGCAAATCTGGTAACTTTCATACCAAATCAATTTTCAAGGCCAAAATTCTTGGTGGATTAACATAGGACTTTATAATAGAAGCTCATTGCAACAACCTTAATTTTGGGGCTCTGTATTAACACAAACACAAAACAGTAACAGGTGCTGCTGTTTTTTTATTTTGGATGACAGGTGAGATCCAGGTAGACAGAGGATCTGGAAAAAAATGAAAATACATACGTCAGGTTAGGAAATAGCAGCAGTGTGTTCTAGGTAACATGCATATAATGAAAAGGAGTACTTGTGGCACCTTAGAGACTAACAAATTTATTTGAGCATGAGCTTTTGTGAGCTACAGCTCACTTCATCGGATGGGACAGGGGCTGTCATTTACTAGGTTTACACAGCGCAACAAGGTCCTGACCTGGTTGGCCTCTAGATGCTATAGCAATATAGGGTCCCTATATGCCTTGAGCCAGCTGCGAATCAGTGTAGCATGGACATGCTCCACCCTGGGCACCACCCCACACCAGGGCAGGGTGGGGAGTATTTGGTGTCTGCGTTAACTATGCTATGCTGGGGAAATCCTGAGGGCCAGATTCAGCTTCTCTGTGCCAACTGGGTGGTGCAAAAGGGCTTGAACCTGGGCAGAAAAATCGGGCCCAAGGTACTTAGAACAGGAAGAAGGGACATCCTCTCTCCGACTGAAACAGAGTTTTACTTAGAGCGCCTCCTGAAGGGCTGGGAGATCCACAGATAAAAGGCCCTGGCCAGAGACCATATAAACTATTATCGCCACGAACAGGCCCTGAGTTGGGGCAGTGTCCCTGTGACATTAGCGTATTGCAGTGTAAGAGCCCCTGCCTTATAAGCATCAGAGGGGTAGCCGTGTTAGTCTGGATCTATAAAAGCAGCAAAGAGTCCGGTGGCACCTGATAGGATAAGGAGGTTATTTCAATCAGGGAGGATGAGGCCTTCTTCTAGCAGCTGAGGTGTCAACACCAAGCAAGGAGAAACTGGTGTTCACCTCCCTTGGTGTTCACACTTCAACTGCTAGGAGAGGGCCTCATCCTCCCTGACTGAACTAACCTAGTTATCCCTAGCCTGATTCTTGCTTGCATATTTATACCTGCCCCAGCACCTCCCGCCTGCCGGAAGCCCTGATGATCAGCTCCTCCCCCTCCCTTCCAGTGCCTCCCACGCACCGCGATCAGCTGTTCCAGGGTGTGCAGGAGGCTCTGGGGGAGAGGGAGCAGGAAGAGGCGGGGTGGGGGAGGCAGTGGTGGGAAGAGCCAAGGCGGAGGTGCGGGCTTGTGGGAAGGGGTAGAGAAGGGGCGGGGCACAGAGCAGCGTGAGGTCAAACACCCCCTGGCAACCAAAAAGTCGGTGCCTATGAGTGATGCTACAAATGTAATTAGTTACGGATGCCAAAATCTAATGAACTGCTAAGCATATTTTACTTAGAATACAGTGTGAGTCACTTAACCAGCTTCCATCTGGCATACAGACTATGTTAGACAAATGGGTTTACTAATGGGACGTCGCTGCGGACAGATTCATTTGCTAATGGCTAAATGTAACTTGGCAGAGCAGAGTCAAAGGACACCCACCTGTGGGCAGGGAGCAGGCCCGATGGGACCCCAGTCTCAGGTGCGAGTATTCATGTACTGGCTTCCAATAATACCAGCGCACGCCACACAGAGCGCCCCCAGGGCTTTGAAGAGGGTGGCTCGTGAAACCCAAACAGCATCTTCTGGCAAAGAAAATGTTATGAAAAATTGTAAAAAGGTTACATATTTAGGAGCCTAAGTTCCAGTTTTAGGTGCTACGGCAATGCACAAAACCCCTGCTCAGCTGCCACCTAATCCCATAGGTGTCTAAAATCACTCAGTACCTACATTTCTGCTGTACAAGTTCCCTAGGCACCTAAATTCCTGCCTCTGGGGATGAACACTGCTGCCTCCCTCTGGGGGTTAAGGTGCCTATCTCCCGCCTGATTCCCCACAGCAACCCCCGACCTGACAGAAGACAGGCGTAGGAGCACCTAACTCACCTGTGGGGCCCAATCTGGCAGGCATGCTCAGAGACCACTTACTGGATCATGTCCCACTCAAAAGCTGGCCAGAGGAAGAGGCTTCAACAAGAGAGATTCAGGGAGCCCCACATCAGAATATCCCAAAGCCCAGTAGTTAGCACATCTCCTGAGAGGTGGGAGACACTTGTTCAAATTTTTTCTCTGCATCAAGCATGGGGGGAACGGAACCCAGGTCTCCCACATCCCAGGTGAGTGCTCTTACCAGTGGGCTAAAAGTGAGAAGGGTAGCACTCCCACTGCTTCCTCCTTTTCTGGCCATTGTGTGTGGAGTCAGGCAGGTGACTAATTAATTCTCACATGAAACAACTTGCATCCCTGAGTCGCTGGACTCCAGAGAGGGGTTCCCAGTGGTGGATCACAAGCAGAGATAGGTAGTTCCCTACAGCCTGGATGCTAATTGCTCCCTGAGAGGGCTTAGAACACACCCTCTCCTCAGTATCTTCCACTAGCTAGCTTATGCAGGTCCCTGCACAGTGTGCTGGCTTTTGGGGATCCCAGTCTTAGATGTCTAATCCTCCCCACCCATTGTATAGGGAGCCTAGGTGCCTAATTCAGACTCTGGGAATCTCTATGTATTCCTGTGATTTTCTAGGTTCTTAAGTCCTTTGTGGAGCCAGGCCCTAGAGCAGAGATTCTCAAACTGGGGGTTGGGACCCTTGAGGGAGTCGCGAGGTTATTACATGGGGGGTCGCGAGCGTCAGCCTCCACCCCAAACTCCACTTTGCATCCAGCGTTTATAAAGATGTTAAATATATTAAAAAGTGTTTTTAATTTATAAGGGGAGTTGCACTCAAAGGCTTGCTATGTGAAAAGGGTCATTAGTACAAAAGTTTGAGAACTACTGCCCTAGAGCTTTATAGTTTAAAACAAACTCCACAAGTAAAGAATAAAACACTCAGTGAAGAGCCAGGACTCCCGATATGAAGCTCCACCAAAAATCCAGGCAGCCAAATTCGGCACCAGTTTCACTTTCCAGGTTTCCTTAGGAGACAGCCCCACGAAGACCACGTTACAGCAGCCTGGTGCAGATGCAAGCAGCAAGTTCCCTTCATCCAAAAGAAATGGTCACCCTCATCTTGCCAGGCGTAGTTGGAAGAAACACTCTTAGCACAGGTTTCAGAGGGGTAGCTGTATTAGTCTGTATCAGCAAAAACAACGAGGAGTCCTTGTGGCACCTTAGAGACTAACAAATGTATCGGGGAATAAGCTTTCGTGGGCTAGTACCCACTTCATCAGATGCATGGAGTGGAAAATACAGGAGCAGGTATAAATACATGAAAAGATGTGAATTGCCTTACCAAGTGTGAGGTAAGGCAATTCACATCTTTTCATGTATTTATGCCTGCTCCTGTATTTTTCACTCCATGCATCTGATGAAGTGGGTTCTAGCCCACAAAAGCTTATGCCCAAATAAATTTGTTAGTCTCTAAGGTGCCACAGGGACTACTCTTAGCACAACTACTCCCTAGGAGTCCACTAGCAGCCAAAGCTCTAACACAGCTTCTAAGCTATGACCCCACTTCACAAATGACAGACACACTCCCTCAATCAGCAGGGCTGACATAAGACTCTCCACTTCCTCTTACTGCTTCCCCAACCCTTCAATAGAGCCTCAGTCCTACACAGAGGGAACCTCCGTGGACCACTATATTCCTCTGGCCCAATGGAGCTCTCTACAATAAGGGTAAAGCTTGCCTGAGCGGGAGATGGAGCTTTATCAGGGGCTGGTCCGAGGCTGTGGAATTAACTTTTCCAGGAACTAAGGACCATCCCAGCCCTCCCCACCTTCTGCTCACAGTACAAGGAAAATGTCTTTGACTTTGCCTTCTCTAACGTCAATGTCTAGCCACACGGGTATATATTTAGTAATACAAAAACTCCAAACTAAAACCCACTACTGCACACCCTTCTCCCTGTCAGGGGACGACAGAATGGACATGTGATAGATGTAGGTCATGTGGTTTAATGTGCAACTGGAAGGAGCTCAGATACTACTGTGATAAGTGACTAGCCCTCGTCCCAAACCCCAACCTCCTGCACACATGGGGCCTTTTGTTCTACGGCTTACCACTGGGATTCAAAGTTACATTCAATTTATCAACTAGTCAGCGCATCTTGCTCTGAACACTTATGGTGTCAAACACAAGGACAGCAGAATGCTTCCCACTCTACGAGGCTTGGCATTATTAGTTATTTGTACTGCAATAACACCTAGGGGCTAGAATTAAAGACCAAGGTCCCACTGGGCTGGTAGGTGCCAAACCCAGAACGGAATGACAGACCTGCCCCAAGGAGTGAACCCTTTATAAACCCATGTGAACACAAAGATGACACTGTACAACACCAGGCAGTTTGCTCATATCAGGCAGCCACAAAATGTTAAAGCCAGCAACGTTTCCGTGGCTCAGGGCTCATGGGACAGCTCATCCTCCTTGCTGCAGTCAGGCAGGTTATGAAGAGAGCAGCCTTCGTTGATACTATCAGTTCCGCCCCTTCCTGCCTCCAGTCATTTTCCTTTCTGCCTCTGCAGCTGGAGGTGCCTGCCTGTACTGCAGTGAACATTGTCCTGTGAGCATTAGGCTCCTAGCACCTAAATCATTGTGGGACTTGGGCTCCTAACTCACATGGATACTTCTGAAAATGTTACCACAGATTAACGACAGGAGTTGTTCTCAAAAACTTTTCAGGTCTAGCCCCTGACCTTCCCTCCTCCATCTGCTAATCTCCCTGAAAGCACAAGCAACCCAGAGACAGATTCCTCATTCGTTTCCTTCCTCAGGCCTATCAGTCTGACAGAAACATCCCTGTCTCCCACATTTTCCACTTCTGAACCAGC
The DNA here is from genome assembly GCF_965140295.1 of Lepidochelys olivacea. NCBI lineage: Eukaryota > Metazoa > Chordata > Testudines > Cheloniidae > Lepidochelys > Lepidochelys olivacea. Next base: position 22,558,022 of record NC_140427.1, read on the forward strand.
TTCTCCCAATTCTAAGCAGGGCACTCAGAGGACCAAGAGTTTCCTTTTTCAGCAAACGTGGGCAGCCACGACACAGGGCAAATGGGTTACTCAATTGTCTCACGGACTCTGGCGCCTCCTCCTCCTCCCAAACTAATATTTTCTTCCCTTTCTTCCAGTGTTGAGCAGCAGCTTTCTCAGCTGCAGTAAAGGCCATAGGCCATGTGCCAGGGCAGCGGCTGCATACAGGAACATGTTCAAGAGAATTCTCAAGGGCCATGTAGCCATGAGGATGTATTCAGCACTAGACCTAAAATGCCAACTTCTTTAGCTAATACAGCGGATCGGACATGTGCTGATGCAGAGCTCAGAATCTGGTTTCATGTCCAGCAGTGAGCAGTCTGGGTGACCTTTCAGCCTGGACAGATTTAAAGGAGGTCTGTTCACATATCCATGACATCCTACGATTCTCCCTACAGCTTCATCCTTTTTTACCCAATCTGGTTATGGCTCTCCAGCCTTCGGAAGGCGATGGTGATGGTGGCAATGGCTGTTTCCCTGCAGCTGTTCCTATTAGAAACTTGACGCTCTCCCAACCATCCAGAAATGGAGCTGTACCCTCCTCCAGGCATCCAAATGCATAAGGCAGAAAGAACATGCTGAAGAGTTATCTCCTGATGGCTTAATATCACTAAGGACTCATCTTCTGGAATGGGGATTCCTATACACAACCTACAGCTCAAGCAATGTGATTGTCTGTGGACAGCCTTTCTGGCACTAAGGGCTGTCAGAAGCCATCAAGCCAAAGGTCCCCTCAAATTCAAGGTCAACACAGCCTGGTAAGATTGGACAATCCAGCCGTAGTGCTGGATCTCAACTGGCGCAAACCTCAAAGAAGCCACAAAATCCTTTGTGTGGGTAGAATGCACTTTGTGGGCTGAAGGAATCTTTTTCATCCCATAATCCAAAGGCAGGCTAGTTAAGCAGGTCACTGGGGAGGAGTCACTCAGCCTCCAAATTAAAGCCTCATACTTTGCCCGCGTGGGCTCCAACCAGCCCGCTGCCCTCCTCACAAATTCAAAGTCAATGTGTAAAATCTGCAACTGTTACCCTGAACCCACCAGGCCTGGGCACACAAGTCCAAGGGAACTTTCCCCATGTATCTTCAATGCTCCTCCAATACCTCACTGCAGACAAGTTCTAAAAAAGGCAGGGCAGAGCGAAGGAGGTCCTGGAAGCGGTCTCAGAAGGTCCTGCTACAAAGCAGCTCCAGTTTGCGCTGGCATGTCCAATCAGGTTGCTTGTGTTTCCAGGCCTTCTGAGCACAACACACCATCTCCCACCCAGACCCCAAGAAAGCTCAGTCAGTCAGCCCACCCCGCAAACTGCTCCTCAGGCAGGGTTATCACCACACCCTTGGTCTCCTGGAGAGCAAGCACCACGATGCCTATTACAGTGGGGATTCTTTACATCATGGCTCAGGGAGAGGAAAATAAGGCTAGGGGGCTCTTCGGTTCCTGCCTTCTTCAATCTGGATGAGATAAATGCTTATCCCCAGGTTCTTTCAGGGTGCAAGTGGCCACGTTAGGGTCTCTCAGGGATCTGTAAATGGGATCACCCAGGAGTTCCCCCCCAGTCTCTCGGTCTTTTCTCAGGCCTGGGACAGGATCTCCTGTTTCTCCCTGGAAACTTAACATGGTGCTTCACTAGCTTTCACCTCACTCCATCTGAAATCCTGCTAACAGCTGTCCCACCTTTACCCTGCAGTTTGGAAGGTGGCCTTCTTGGAGTCCTTTACATTCCTGAGCCTGAAGGAAGAGTCTGCTGCCCTTGTATCTCTTTTCCTACCGAATTTTCTATCCAGTCTAAGTAGCATGTAGTCTTGGGGCATTTTCCCAAGGCCATTTCCAGTTTCCACAAGAATCAAGCCAGTTTCCTCCCCAGCATTTTTGTCCTTGACTCAAACTGAGGACATGCTGTCACTCCCTTGGCATGAGCAGAGCTTTCAAAGTGTACTTAACTCAAACCGGCCTCTCGAGGAACATCAAACACGATACAGTTCTGCGGTGATCTGGAAGCCTACTTTCGCCATCTCCAACTCAAAGAATACTTTCAAAATAACACTGAACAGCACACTGATACACAGATACCGTCCCACAAACAGCACAAGAAGAAGAACTCCAGATGGACTCCTCCTGAGGGTCAAAATGACAGTCTGGACCTACACATAGGATGCTTCCGCCGACGTGCACAGGCAGAAATTGCGGAAAAACAACATAACTTGCCTCATAACCTAAGTCGTGCAGAACGCAATGCCATCCACAGTCTCAGAAACAACCCTGATATTATAATCAAAGAGGCTGATAAAGGAGGTGCTGTTATCATCATGAACAGGTCTGACTACCAAAAGGAGACTGCCAGACAACTCTCCAATACCAAATTCTACAGGCCACTTTCCTCAGATCCCACTGAGGAATACACTAAGAAATTGCACCATCTACTCAGGACAATCCCTACACTAACACAGGAACAAATGAACATACCCTAAGAGCCCTGACCGGGGTTATTTTATCTACTACCCAAGATCCACAAACCTGGAAATCCTGGACGCCCCATCATCTTGGGCATTGGCACTCTCACTGAAGGACTGTCTGGATATGTGGACTCTCTACTCAGACCCTACGTCACCAGCACTCCCAGCTATCTCTGTGACACCACTGATTTCCTGAGAAAACTACAATGCATTGGTGATCTTCCAGAAAACTACAAGATCTTCACCAAGCATTCTCAAAACTATGATACCCACACAAGGAAATAAGGAAACAGATCAACAGAGCCAGACATGTACCCAGAAGCCTCCTGCTGCAAGACAAGCCCAAGAAAGAAACCAACAGAACTCCACTGGCCATCACATACAGTCCTCAGCTAAAACCTCTCCAACGCATCATCAGTGATCTAAAACCCATCCTGGACAACGATCCCTCACTTTCACAGGTGTTGGGGACACTAGGCATGGCCACTAGGTAACTCGAGGGGATGGAAGACCAAGACTGTCGATGAAGCCCCCTCGCACTAGGCCCAAGTGTCCTTGGCACCCCCGCCCCCCCCACCTGGAGGCACTCGCAGCAGTTATGCGTACTAGGCCCAAGTGTCCTTGCCCCCCTCGCCTGGAGGCACTCACAGCAGTTATACTGAGGATCTGCAACAAGATGTTGCAAAGTCAGACTGCCTGAAACTAAACAAGGCCAAACAGGGCAGATATGGAAGAACAATGCTGAATAAAGCAGCTTTATGTATGGTTTAACAGATGGTACAGAGAACAAGGGAACTAGCTGGGAACTGGATTGGCTGGCTATATGGATACTTAGGGCAGCTTGCTATTGGATAAGTATGCTGAAGAAAGGATGTATAAAAGCCTGTGTAACTTCCTGCTCTGTGTGCAGGATTTGAGATTCTATTCTCCCTGTACCTTGTTGCAGCTGAAAATAAACTTTTCTGCTTCTTCACCCCGTTGTGATTATTGGGTGACACACACCGGGCAACGAACCTTGCTGTTGTTTGCCTCTGGCGCTGGGTGCCGGCAACACAGGCCTTGGGACGCAGGCCAGTCCTTGCCCACAGACAACCCGCCAACCTGAAGCATATTCTCACCAGCAACGACACACCGCACCATAGTAACTCTAACGCTAACTCTAACACCATGCAACAAACCTCGATGCCAACTCTGCCCACATATCTACACCAGCGACACCATCACAGGACCTAACCAGATCCGCCACACCACCACTGGTTCATTCACCTGCACGTCCACCAATGTAATCTACGCCATCATGTGCCAGCAATGCCCCTCTGCTATGGACATCGGCCAAACTGGACAGTCCCTATGTAAAAGGACAAATGGGCACAAATCAGATATTAGGAATGGCAATATACAAAAACCTGTAGGAGAACACTTCAACCTCCCTGGACACAATAGCAGATGTAAAGGTAGCCGTCCTGCAGCAGAAAAACTTCAGGACCAGACTTCAAAGAGAAACTGCTGAGCTTCAGTTCATTTGCAAATTGGACACCATCAGCTCAGGATTAAACACAGACTGTGACTGGCTCGCCAACGACAAAAACAGCTTCTCCTCCCGTGGTGTTCACACCTCAACTGCTAGAAGAGGGCCTCATCCTCCCTGATGGAACTAACCTCGTTATCCTTAGCCTGATTCTTGCTTGCATATTTATACCTGCCTCTGGAAATTTCCACAACGTGCATCCGACGAAGTGGGTATTCACTCATGAAAGCTTATGCTCCAATACGTCTGTTAGTCTATAAAGTGCCACAGGACTCTGCCGCTTTTACAAATCCAGACTAACAGGCCTACCCCTCTGATAATTGATCTCTTTGTCTTTCCTGAAAGATAAAAAAGGGGCATGGCAGCCTGTAGATGTGTCACCACTAAATCTCCCAGGTCCTGTATTGCACTGTCTATATGAGTACCAGTCCCCCACCTGCTTAAAATGAAATCTCTTCCCACCTGAGCTGGGACAGCCTCCTACATAGAAAGAGGACAGAGCCTTCTACACATGCATGTCTGAAGAGTTCATGTAACGTTCATGCACCTGGAAACAGTCAGGGCACACCCTGACTGTTGTGTAGGAGCGATGCACACATTGCTCTGTCCAAGGACTTGGACCATGGGAACATGGACCATTGGGAAGTCAAAATAAGGACATCAACCGTGGGAAGCTTCCTTGGCCTAGGCTCAAGGCCTGAGAACAAAGATTGTAGTAGATAGAGGCTGGTAAATAAGAATATTAATCAAAGTCATATTATTTCCTTTGTTGGTGCCTTTTGTGGTCGGAGTATGTAATGCGCAGGGGGGAGAGAAATAAAAGAGAGGTGGCAAAACTGACAGGGGAGATCCCGTCAGCAGACCAGCCTGCTTGCTTGCCTAAAGCCGTGTCCTGTCTTGTATTGAACCGCCACAACTGGCGCCCAACGTGGGGCCCTCAGCACTCACCTCGCCCGGCAAGGGTTTCAGACGCGTCACTCATCCGCTTCGCGGATCCCGGTGAGTATTTTTCGTTGTGGTAAGTATGGGAAGCTCCCTCTCTGCTTTGTAACTGCAACACCGCAGTGAGCTACAGTATTTGCTGCGTAAGGCTCAGCATGACTGCCCCACTCGAGAACTCACTCTCCTGCTACAGGAGGTGAGTGCCCAGTGCCCGTGGTACCCTGAAGCTGGAACTCTTAAGCTAGCGGACTGGGAGCGGTTGGGCCAGACATTGCACAAGGAGCCTCGGGCCCGTGCAGGCTTTACATGCCTGGCACCTCTGCCGCGACGCGATACAGTGTGTCGCTTCGGACGGGCCCTCCCTCGCGGGGCTGAGGCTCTCACCACTCCCGTCCGCTCCTGCAGCCGTCCCCCCTCCTAGCGATGCGACACAGTGTGTCGCCTGGGAAAGGCCCTCTCCCGCACCAACAGAGGGGCTGCCGATCTTGCCACCCCCGTCCGCTCCTGCAACCATTCCTCTCCCTGCTTCGCCCCCAGTGCCTCTATTACCACCGCCTCCCTGGCCTTCCCCACCGGAGCCGGTGTGTGATCATCCTCCCCCCATGGGGCCCCATGCTCCGGGGCCCCCCGGAGGGTCGTCCGCGTCTGCTCAGGGGCTTTCGCTGGTGCAACAAATGGTTCACGCAGCGAAGACTCGCTCACATCTTACAGCAGAGGAGCTGGCTGAGCTGGTCTCAGTCTGTCCAGTGACCTGGCAGGATGATGGCCAGGGCAACCAGGTTGCAAACTGGGTCAGTTTGCCTTACTCGGTGATCAGAGAGGTAAAGAAAGTGATTCGCGAGTTCGGCCTGACCGTGCGGGGTCTCATTGAAGGGCTAGGTTCTGGGTACTCTCTGGTCCCTGAAGACTGGAAGGCGCTGTTGCGCATGATGTTGACACCCAGTCAGTATGTTATTTGGCTTAGTGAGTATCGGCAGATGGCGGAACGCCAAGCCCAGGTGTATAGAGAGCAAGGTATCATTTATGAGCACTTGGCAGGGGAGGGCCAGTTTGCTACTGTCCAGCTGCAGTCTCAATTCCCTCCGGCCTTCTTCCCCATTATTTCCACCTGCGCCCAGCATGCTTTCCGGAAGGTCCCGGATTCAGGCAAGCCTACCAAAAGCTTTGCCAGTATCCGTCAGGGTGCATCAGAGTCCTTTATGGATTTTACCAACAGATTGCAGGAGGCTATCCTCCGACAGGTGGATAGCCCTGCAGCAGCTCAGGAGGTCCTGTTAAAAATGGCAGTTGAAAATGCGAACGAGGATTGCCGCCGTGCTCTCCAGGCTGCACAAGCCTCTGGAATTCTAGAGCTGTCAGACATGCTGCGGGCGTGCCAAAACATCGGCACACAAGCACATAGAGCTGGGGTTGTGGCCGCCGCCCTGCGGAAAAGCGGGAAGGAGGGGAAGCGTTGTTACCGCTGTGGTAAGGAGGATCACTTCCAGCGGGAGTGCCGCTCCTCGGCGGCGCCCGCTCGCCCCTCAAAGAAGTGCCCCAAGTGTCGGAAGGGCTATCACTGGGCTAATCAGTGCCGTAGCGGGTCGGGAAACCGCATGATGGGTCCCCCCCGAACCCAGGGCCAAACGGGGTGTTTCCCACTCAGACCACTGTTCCTCTGCTTTAAAACCCATAGACTCCATGAAGGCAGCAACTGCCGGAAGTGCAGGGCTTGATTTGATTATGCAGGAGGACGCTGACTTTCGGTTGCCGGGGGAGGTTTGCGCCATACCTACCCAGGTGACGGGACCTCTCCCTGCCGGATTTGTGGGTCTGGTTCTTCCTCGCTCACACGCGGGGAAACAGGGTCTTTTTGTCATCCCAGGGGTCATTGACGCCGACTACACCGGCATTATTAAGGTTCAGGTATGCACCCATCTTCCACAGTCGCTCCCGCGTGGACGGTCAATTGCGCAATTGATTTTAGTCCCCTATCAGGTGCCAGCTGCAGAGGATCGAGCCTGGGGCGGAGGCGGCTTTGGATCGATGCTGGCTCAGTCGCCATCTCACAACACGTCCTCTTCACTTGTTGCTCTAACAATGTCGGTCCGCCCCTCGAAACCTCAGTTAACGCTTCTCTTAAATAATGTTCCTTTTAGAGGGCTGGTGGACACTGGAGCTGACGTTACGGTGATTCGCGATCCGGAGTGGCCGGTCAGTTGGCCAACTCTTCCTTCTAAAGAGTTGTGGGGGATCAGGGGTAGTAAACCCGGGCGCCAAAGTTTGTCTTGGGTCACGGTCTCTAAAGCAGGAGGCCGTGCCCTTGCTACAATCCGCCCTTTTGTGCTCCCTGTCCACCTCAATATTTGGGGCCGTGACTTACTTACAAAGCTGGACACCACTCTCGACATTAATATATAATGGCTCAAAAGCCTCCCGCACCCACCTTGCCCTCCGCATTACCCTTGGTGTGGCAATCCTTAGAGCCCGTATGGATTGACCAGTGGCCCTTCCCTCTAGAGAAGCTAAGAGCACTTCATTCGCTTGTGCAACAATATTTGCAAGCACAGCGCTTGGAACGCTCCACTAGTCCCTGGAACACCCCGGTGTTCGTTATTAAGAAAAAATCTGGTGCATGGCGGCTGTTACATGATTGAAGGGAAATAAATAAACGCATACAACCCATGGGCCCCTCACAATTTGGCTTGCCGAACCCAAATTTAATTCCTCAAACCGATCAGCTTTGTGTGTTAGATTTAAAGGATTGTTTTTTCACCATCCCCCTTTGCCCACAAGATCGCAAAAAATTCGCGTTTACGGTGCCACAATATAATAATCAGCAACCCTCTCATAGGTATCAGTGGAAGGTCTTGCCCCAGGGAATGCAAAATAGTCTGACCTTGTGTCAGCTCTTTGTGGATCGGACCCTCGCCCCTTTTCGTGCCCGATACCCCACACTAAAGGTCTACCATTATATGGATGACATTTTGCTTAGTGGTCCCCAGGTCACGGCAGAACAGCTTGAATCTTTGTCCCAGATTCTCGGCCAAAATGGCCTATTAGTGGCACCAGAAAAAATCCCACGCCCTTATCCCTACCACTACCTCGGGCATAAGGTTTTACAAACCTATGCCGCCCCTGTTCGCCCAGAACTGGTTCTACCTCAACCCCTAACCCTTGTTAAATTACAACAGATTTTGGGTCATTTAAATTGGATTCGCCCCTACTTCCGTCTCCCCACATCAATGCTGCAGCCGTTGTTCGAGCTCCTATGTGGAGCTCGGGCACCGAGCGCAGTTATTGCCGTCACTGAGGAGCATATTGCCTACATTTGACAGATCAATGCAGTGTTGAGTCAGCAGTTTGTGGATAGACTCACTGAGGTCTGTCCCCTGCGGTTGGTTCTCCTTGCCACCCCTCATACGCCCACTGCGGCTCTGTTTGTACCTCGTACGGACACAGCCGTCTCTATCATAGAGTGGATATATTTGTCATCCACTCCTCCTCGGAACATTTATCCTTATTTGGATGCCTTGTCTGATCTTGTTCGTAAAGCCCGCCACCGTGCAGTGCAACTCACGGGTACCGATTTAGTTGCCATTGTGTTCCCCTTATCCCGTAGTGAATTTGATTCCTTGTGCCACGCCTCCTTGGCCTGGCAGGTTGCTCTTTGTGATTATGTGGGAGAGATCTCTTATAATCCCCCAAAAGATCCCCGATTGGTAATTACCCAACAGGTGCCCCTAATCGTACATCGTCTTAGCCGCTCTCAACCCATTGCTTCAGCTGTCACTCTTTTTACTGATGGCTCTCCACGTCGAGGTGTGGTCACCTATCAATTAAGTGACCCCCCTCGTTGGCATTCTCGTTTTACGCTGCCTCAGCGTTCCGCACAGCGCTCAGAACTGGCTGCTGTTATTTTGGCCTTTCAACTTTTTGCTGACTGTCCCTTTAATTTGATTGTGGACACCCATTATGTTTATCAGGTAATTGATCATTTACCCCTAGCCCTCATTACCCCTCAGGTCGATGCAGACCTCCTTCGCCTGTTTTTGTCTTTACAGTATCTCGTCACCACTCGTAATTTCCCTTATTTTGTTGCTCATATTCGCAGTCATACCCCTCTGCCTGGGCTACTCACTGAGGGCAATGCGCGTGCCGATCGCGAGTTACGTGGTGAGGTAAATTCCCTTTTTTCTGACCCCATTGAAAGCCATGCCTTTTTTCATCAGTCTGCCTCTGTTTTGGCCCGTCAGTTTCACATTCCTGCTGATCATGCACGTTCTATTGTTCGTTTCTGCCCCCACTGTGCCGCTGCTGCCCCTACCTTTTCTTATGCCGTTAACCCCAGAGGTACCGCAGCGAATCAGCTGTGGCAAATGGATGTCATTCACGTGCCACAATTCCGCCCCTATTCGTTTTTACATGTTTCCATTGATACCTATTCGGGATTCCTCTGGGCGACCCCACAGCGTGGGGAAGCCACTCCCAAAGTTATTCACCATTTGCTAGCCTGTTTTGCTGTTATGGGTCGCCCGAGCCAGATAAAAACAGATAATGCCCCAGCCTATTGCTCCACAGCCCTTTCCACCTTTTGTGTCCAATGGGACGTCCGTCTCACACATGGGATCCCTTATAATTCCACGGGCCAAGCCATTGTTGAACGTGCAAATCGCACGCTAAAAACCTTGCTTGACAAACAGTTAAAACAAGGGGAGCTGCGTCTCCGAACCTTAGGAGACATTCAGCAACAATTGCATATCCTTTTGTTCACTTTAAATAACTTAACGCTGAACGCAGATCAGCAGACCCCCGCGGATTGGCATTTTCATAAATGCGAGGTACTGGAAAGACCGCGTGTCTATTACCGTCAGCTGCCCGATCCGCAATGGCTGGGCCCAGTACCTCTAATCACTTGGGGTCGGGGATATGCTGCTGTGTCTCTCCCTACAGGACCGTTGTGGGTTCCGGCCCGGTGTGTGCGACTGGCACTGAAGCAGCATGGCGTGGCACCAGGGACTATCGAACCCCATACCGGAGTTTAAGCTGACCTTGGAGGAGAACGCGGTGCCTCCCGGGTCGACAACGACGGGACGGAAACGGAAGAGGTGTAGCGTCCCAAGCCAGCCCGTGACATGGGGAGCAGTAAAAGCATTGGTCGCCGCGGCTCAACGACGACTGGCAGCAAACCAACAGCCAGAGACTCCTGAGACTTTGTTTGTGGCAATTCTCGCCCAAATTACTGCTAATTCTGTATTGATTGTATGCCTTTTGTGCCTGCTATTTCCTGTAGGGGTTGGCTCGGAAGTGCTTTCTCCATTACGGGCCCGAATGACATATAACCTATGGGAAAGATTGGCTTCAATAGCAAATGTTACCCACTTTTGTTTATCCGATTCTGTAGCAGCCGGAGAATTGTTAGCTACATGCCTTATTCCAGTATGTCATCACCCTGAGGAAATAGGGAATGAGACGATGCTCGCTGCTTACGCGAATCTCTCTTCCCAGTACTCTGGCATGGCTAATTGGGGCCCGGCCAACTATACTTTGCCTCACACGGCCATATCCCTCCACACACCGTATCCGGCCGGGGCCAACAATGTCACCTGTGCGCGTGTGGTTAACTGCACTAGTACAAAGGTGCCCTTGGGCTGTCAGCAAATTTCTCAACCCTTTTTAAATTGTTCCCACACCGTGAATATTTCGTACAATTATGGCCATATCATCCTACCATCAGGGTGGTTTTTTACCTGCGGCTCATGCACCTTTAGTTATATTCCCACAAATTTAAGCGATGGCACCCTTTGCTGCCTTAGTAGAATGACACTCATTCTGCCTTTTGCCGGCCAAAAGCGCAGTAAAAGAGGTGTACCCCTTTCAGAAGACTGTGTTGCAGATGTTGATCTTTTCAGCCGCGCTGAGTATACCGCCTTAGCGGCCTCTATTGTTGGAGTTCCCGGGCTTGCCACTTATACAGCCAGAACTTTGAATAACCTGGCATGTTTTGCGGCAAAGGCAATTAATACAACATCCCAGGCAATTGCCCTACTTAACACAGAGCAACATGAATTAAGGGATGCAATTTTGGATAACAGAACAGCCATTGATTTTCTGCTCTTGAAACACCATCTAGGCTGTTCCACGTTTCGGCATATGTGTTGTTTTAATTTAACTGATAATAGTCGCTCCATAGAAACTAGATTGGCCGAATTGGCCAATCTTACGGCACACATACGCCAAGATCTGGGGTTTGAGGGTTTTTGGAATTGGCTTACAGGTTGGCTGCCCTCTCTAGGATGGCTGCGACAATTTTTTGGTTATGCTGTGTTTGTAATTGTTGGGCTTATATTTTGCTGCTGCTGTATACAATGTATTCCCTCTTTGCTAAGGCTTTGTAGAGACCTGCCCTGGCAGGCTCCCTGAGTTATGTCCTTGTCTGTCCGGGAGTTAAATCGCTTGCAAAAGCAAATTGATGGCTACCATGAGATGGCCGAGCACAAATAACAAAAAAAGGGGGGATGAAGAGTTCATGTAACGTTCATGCACCTGGAAACAGTCAGGGCACACCCTGACTGTTGTGTAGGAGCGATGCATACATTGCTCTGTCCAAGGACATGGACCATGGGAACATGGACCATTGGGAAGTCAAAATAAGGACATCAACCGTGGGAAGCTTCCTTGGCCTAGGCTCAAGGCCTGAGAACAAAGATTGTAGTAGACAGAGGCTGGTAAATAAGAATATTAATCAAAGTCATATTATTTCCTTTGTTGATGCCGTTTGCGGTCGGAGTATGTAATGCACAGGGGGGGAGAGAAATAAAAGCGAGGTGGAAAAGCTGACAGGGGCAATCCCGTCAGCAGACCAGCCTGCTTGCTTGCCTAGAGCCATGTCCTGTCTTGTACTGACCCGCCACACATGTCCTTAGCAAACACTGATGGGTCAGGAGTAGCAGGGCACAAAGCAGCTGTTAGATGCCAGTCCTTAGGACCATACAACTTGACACTACTGCTCAAGAAGGGGCTGTTCTGCAATTAGCACTTGCTCCTTCACACTGTTCTTAGTGTAACTGAGAACTGCTATGTGAGACCCCATGAGTCTACCCCAAGGTTGATGGGCCACAGATAGAAATGAACTGGCGGGCAATTCTCCTTCGTAAGAAGAGAGAACATCCTGAAACAGTCCCTCTTCCCCGTTTTGAGCCACCCGCCGGGCCCTGAATGTCCCTCCCAAGGCAGAAAACGCAATAATAATGGGGGATTTCAACCATCCCCATACTGACTGGGCATGTGTCATTTTAGGAATGGATGCAGAGATAAAATTTCTAGACATTTCTTGGAGCAGCTAGTCCTGGACCCCACAATATGAGAGACAATTCTTCACTTAGTCCTAAGTGGCACACGGGGGTATCTGGTCCAAGAGGTGATATAGCTCAGTAATAGTGACTATAATGTAATTAAATTTAAGATCCTTGTAGGGGGAAAAATGCCAAAGAAACCCACCACAGTAGCATTTAATTTCACAAAGGGGAACTACACAAAAATGAGGAAGCCAGTTAAACGGAAATTAAAAGGTACAGTCACAAGGGTGCAAAGCCTGCAAACTGCATGGAGATTATTTTAAAATAGCATAATAGAGGTTCAAACTTAATGTATACCTCACATCAAAAAAAGCAGTAAGAGGACCAAAAAAATGCCACCATGGCTAAACAGCAGAGTAAAAGAGGCAGTTAGAGACAAAAAGACATGCCTCCTTTAAAAACTGGAAGTCAAATCCTAGTGAGGAAAATAGAAAGGAGCATAAACTCTGGCACGTCAAGTGTAAAAGTACAATAAGGCAGGCCAAGAGAGAATCTAAGAGCAACTAGCTAAATACACAAACACTAACAGCAAAAAAATATAAGGACATCAGAAATAGACAAGCCAATGTGGAGACGCTAAATGAATTGTTTGCATCGATCTTCACTGCACATGATATGGAGGGGATCCTCACATGTGAGCCCCTATTTTTCAGTGACAAATCTGAGAAACTGGCCCAGACTGAGGTATGAATAGAGGAGGTTTGGGAACAAATTGATAAATTAAAAAGTAGTAAGTCACCAGGACCAGATGGTATTCACCCAAGAGTTCTGAAGGAGTTTAAATATGAAATTGCAGAATTACTAACTGTGTTATAAGAAAAGGAGGACTTGTGGCACCTTAGAGACAAACAAATTTGAGCATAAGCTTTCATGAGCTAGAGCTCACTTCATCGGATGCAAATTAAATTAGGCTTGAATGAAGACTGGGAGTGGATGTGTCATTACACAAAGTAAAACTATTTCCCCATATTTTTCCCCCCTACTGTTCCTCACATGTTCTTGTCAACTGCTGGAGATGGCCCACCTTGATTATCACCACAAAAGGTTTTATTTTCCTTTTTCTTTTCTCTCCTGCTGGTAAAAGCTCACCTTACCTGATCACTCTCATTACAGTGTGTATGGTAACACCCATTGTTTCATGTTCTCTGTGTATATAAAATCCTCCTATTGTATTTTTCACAGTATGCATCCGATGAAGTGTGCTGTAGCTCACGAAAGCTTATGCTCAAATATATTTGTTAGTCTCTAAGGTGCCACAAGTCCTCCTTTTCTAATTGTGTTATATAACCTTTTGCTTAAATCAGCTTCTGTATCAGATGATTGGAGGGTAACTAATGGAATGCCAATGTCTAAAAAATGCTCCAGAGCAATCCTGACAATTACAGGCCAGTAAACCTAACATTGGTACCAAGCAAATGGGGTGTCAAAAAACATGGTCAAGAGTGATCCAGTGGATATAATATACTTGGAGTTTCAGAAAGCCTTTTATTATTCTCTCATGGATCAGTAACTGGTTAAAAAGTAGGAATAAATGGTCCATTTTCATAGTGAAGAGATGTAAATAGTGGGGTCCCCTAAGGATCTGTACTGGGACTGTGCTATTCAACATATTCATAAATGATCTGATAAAGGGGGTGTCAGGGTTCCCCCACACTCTGAACTCTAGGGTGCAGATGTGGGGACCCGAATGAAAAACCCCTTAAGTTTATATTCTACCAGTTTAGGTTAAAACTTCCCCAAGCTACAAATTCCTTTCCTTGTCCTTGGACAGTGTTGCTATCACCACAAAGTGATTGACACAAAAATTCAGGGAAGGGTCACCTGGAATCCCTATCCCCCCAAGTCCCTTCAGGCTTGAGAATAATATACCAACCAGTTGCCTTAGCAATGTGAGCACAGACCAGACCCTTTGTCTTCAGGACACTGAAATCAATCAGGTTCTTAAAAGAAGAACTTTATTTATAAAGAAAAAAATAAAAGAATCACACCTGTAACATCAGGATGGAAGGTAACTTTACAGGGTAATAAAAAGATTTAAAACACAGAGGATTCCCCTCTCTGCTCAGCTTCACAGTTACAAAAATGGGAAAAAAACTACCTCTGTAGCATACAAAAATTCACAAGCCAAAACAAAAGATAACCTAACACATTTCCTTGCCTTACTCACAGTTTCTGTAATTTCAGATGGATTATTCCAAGTATATTTGTAGGAGATATTGTACCTGCTTGGCTTCTCCCTCTCTCCGGAGAGGGAACAACACACAGAACAAAAAAACAAATCCTTCCTCCACCCCAGATTTGAAAGTATCTTCTTTCTTCATTGGTCCTTCTGGTCAGGTGCCAACTAGGTTATTTGAACTGCTTAACCCCTTACAGATAAGGCAATCCAGTACAGCTGCCAAGGAGGGATTTTATGCTACTGCATACATAAAGGTTGCTACCATTCTCCCCATAGTCATGACAGGGGGTGAACACAGAGGTGCCAAATTTGAGGTCAACATTAAATTACTCAATAGTTAAGTCCAAAGCTGACTGCAAAGAGTTACAAAAGAATCTCACTAAACTGGGTGACGGGGCAAGAAAATGGCAGATGAAATTCAATGTTAACAAGTATAAAGTAATGCACATTGACAAAAATAATCCCAACCATAGCTATAAAATGATGGGGTCAAGAAAGAGATATTGGAGAGATTGTGGATAGTTCTCTGAAAATATTTGGTCAGTGTGTAGCTGAAGTGAAAAAAAAAAAGCTAACAGGTTATTAGGTACCATCAGGAAAGGTGGAAAATATCATAACTCCATTATATGAATCCATGGTATACCCACTCCTTGAATAGTGCATGCAGTTCTGGCCGTCCCGTCTCAAAAACGATATATCAGAATTGGGAAAGGTAGAGAGAAGGGCAACAAAAATTATCAGTGTATGGAACAGCTTCCATACGACGAGAGATTAAGAAGAGTGAGACTGTTCAATTTAGAAAAGAGACAACTAAGGGGAGATATGATAGAGGTCAAAAAATCATGACTGGTGTAGAGAGCGTAACAAGGAAGTGTTATTTACCCCTTCACATAACAAAAGAACTCTGGGTCACCTGATGAAATTAATAGGCAGCAGGTTTAAAACAAACAAAAGGAAGTACTTCAACAGACAATGCACAGTCAACCTGTGGAACTCTTTGCCAAGGGATGTTGTGAAGGCCAAAAGTATAACTGGGTTCAGAAAAAAATGAGATACATTAATGGAGGATAGGTCCATTAACGGCTATTAACCAAGATGGCCAGGG
This sequence comes from Lepidochelys olivacea, assembly GCF_965140295.1. Classification (NCBI taxonomy): domain Eukaryota; kingdom Metazoa; phylum Chordata; order Testudines; family Cheloniidae; genus Lepidochelys; species Lepidochelys olivacea. Next base: position 22,573,625 of record NC_140427.1, read on the forward strand.
ATGCAACCCCATGCTCCAGGCATTCCTAAATCTTCAACTGCCAGAAGCTGGGATTAGACAACAGGGGATGATCACTCGAAATTTCCCTGTTCTGTTCATTCCCTCAGAAGCATCTGGCACTGGCCACTCTCAGAAGACAGGACACTGGGCCAGATGGACTATTGGTCTGACCCAGTATGGCCGTCCTTATGTTCTCCATCCCTCGCTCAAACCCCAAACAGCCCCTCCTCATGCTCCAACCCAGCAGGCACCAAACAGTGTATTGCCAACAGCCCCGCACTCAGCAGCAAATCCTACATTAACAGAGCAGTGGACCTGTGAGGTGAGGGACTGTATGATCCAGCTCCAGGGGCTTACAGCACATGCAGCAATGGTGGGGAGGGGAAGACAGGGAAGCTATGAAGGCTGCCTCAGCAGATACAGTAGAACCTCAGTTACGAACACCAGAGTTACAAACCAGAACTGGAAGTACACAATCAGGCAGCAGCAGAGACCAAAAAAAAGGAAAAAAGGTGAATATAGTACAGTACCATGTTAAACGTAAACTACTAAAAAAATAAAGGGACAGCAGCATTTTTCTTCTGCACAGTAAAGTTTCAAAGCTGTATTAAGTTAATGTTCAGTTGTAAACTTTTGAAAGAACCAAAATGTTTTGTTCAGAGTTAGGAACATTTCAGAGTTACGCACAACCTCCATTCCCGAGGTGTTTGTAACTTAGGGGTTCTACTGAACAGCAACAAGAACTGACTTTAGAGCACCATGACAGGCCTGTGACGTTCTGTACCTCATGGGAACACCCATGTTCATCCTTATAAAATGATTTTGTGGTATCCAATGCAAAGTTTGTCATGTCGGATGTCTTCAGAAGGCTCATGATGCACTGCGCATTGTTGTTATCGTAATTGTTGTTACAGTAATGTTACAGGTTATAATTTCATGTATATAGTTATGAAGCAGACAATGTGTCCTCATGGCTTAAAGCAAGCCCAGACAAAAACTCTCTAAGAGCAGAGGGGCAGCTCACACCTCATCAAGGCATGTATGGGTGAAACCCAGCCCAGCCTCACCGGAACAAAGGACGCTGGCCTAGGCAGCAACAAAGGATCTCTTGGACTATCGAGTGAGTCACTCTCCTTCCTTTGGTCAGTTTGGGACTGCAATGAGGTAATGCTCACCTGACTGTGAAGGGAGGGGGGGCAAAGCCAAGAGGGAAGAATGAACATGATAAAAGGGAGAGACGTTTGCCATGCTCTTCCTCTCTCTTCCACCTCCATCTACAGACACCACCACCAAGTGACTGAAGCGCTGATCAAAGGGGAGGGCAGTCATCCAGCCTGTGGTGAGAAGCATCTAAGTTTGTCAGGGCACTAGAAGTGTTAAGATCTGCTTAGAATGCATTTTGCTTTTATTTCATTCAACCAAATCTGACTTCTTGTGCTTTGACTTATAATCACTTACAATCTATCTTTGTCGTTAATAAATCTGTTTGTTTATTCTACCTGAAGCAGTGCGTTTGGTTTGAAGCGTATCAGAGACTCCTCTTGGGATAACAAGCCTGGTACATATAAATTTCTTTGTTAAATTGATGAACTCATATAAGCTTGCAGCATCCAGCAGGCATGACCAGACACTGCAAGACGGAGGTTTCTAGGGTTGTGTCTGGGAACAGAGATATTGGCTAGTGTCATTCGGTTGCACAATCCAAGGAGCAGCTGGCCAAAAGTGCTCACTCACGTAGCTGGGAGCAGCTTACATGCTAGAGGCTGTGTGTGAACAGCCCAGGAGTGGGGGTTCTCACAGCAGAGCAGGGTAAGGCTGGCTCCCAGAGTCAAGGATTGGAGTGACCTAGCAGATCTCCAGTCCAGATAACACCAGGGGAACGTCACAAGGCCCCAGCCTCCTGTTGCATTATCAATACCAAAGCAGCAGCAAGATGCCTTCTGAAGCAGAAGGTTCTTTGCCAGACCCACTGTTCTGGTCTAACCATGGCAGAATCCAGACTGTTCTCCCAAGGGAGAGTGGGAGTCCCGTCCCTTGAATCATTTCTCTCTGAGGGGGCACACAGCTCCCAAAGTGGCCTAGAGCCTAGGTGGTGTGGCAGGGTTATTATTATTTACATGGCACCTGAAAAGGTGCTGGGCGTTTTACAGACCCTGACCCAAGCAGCCCACAGTGGCATGCTGGGAACACCTACCCCACACATTCATCAGCTATAGAAAAGCTATAAAGAGCCCATATTTATTATTCGCATAGCGCTCTCCCCCATCTTCAGTCAGTTAAAAAACAACAACCACCACCACCACCAATAAAATGGTCGTGACCTGAAGCCCCAAATGCCCAGCTTCCTCGTCCTGCCATCCAATGTCTCCCCACTTGCATACTATGCACTTCACTCCTCCATCCACTGCCCCCGCGTGCTCCCTGGCTTCCCCCCCCATCCGTCCATACCATCCCGCTTCACATCTGCGGATGTGCGCTGCTGCAGGGCCTCAGAAGCTCGGCAGGCGGCTTTCATGATGGCCAGTTTCCCCCGTGGCCGGCCTGGAACGAAGACTTCCACCTCCACCTGCACCTCCTCCAGCGCCTGGCCCCGCTTCCTACCGCGCTTGTCCCGTTTATGCGGCTGCCTAGGAAAGGCACCCTGGAGCACGCTCTCCATCAGCTTCCGGGCCTCTGTCTCCTCTTCCTTCTTGGGCTGCACGATGACTCCCACCAGGGCAGCTGGGGCTCTGCGGCTAAACTTCTTCACTTCCTTCAAGATCTTCTGGATCTCGGCCTGCTTGCCCCGCAGGGAGGCAGCTCGGCACAGGAAGAAGATGAGTTGGGATTGACTGTTGCTAGCGCCAGGCTTGGCCTCTGACTGTGTCTGTGCCGCAGCCATTGCTGGACTGACTCCTGGTTTGCAGGCATCCGGGAACAACTCTTGGACAAAAGCTGCCATCAGAGCCCGAGTGTCTTTTCCCTCCTGAGACTCTCCAACCAGCAGCACCTCTGGCTTCCCCCCAACCTTCTCTATCAGAACCTGGAAATCCTTTAGGATCTGCTCGCCAGTGGCAGCAGCAGGGGGGTTCTCTGACATCTGCACCTCACTGTCCATGTCCTGTTCGCATGAACTCTCCTGCCCTCTGCTTGCCTAATACTGAAGGAATCACAAATTACACTTTCTTGCTATGTCACAATACACCACCTTGCCTCACCTCACCCTGGTGCACAGCCCCCCTCCATGGCCTAGAGCTGGGACACAGCCCATTATATTGTAAGGGATTATACATATATTCAGTGGATGTTTCAGTGCTCAGCTGTAATATAAATACACCAACAACTGGCAAGCATATGTAACATGCTTAAAAAGCACATATGGTTAAAAAGCCACTGCCAACTAGACAGAAGGCGGCCCTGCTTCACATCTATGCGGTCAACAAAGGAGTCTAAATTCCTCTGGTGCCAACATGCTTTTCCTACCAGTTGTGACACCCCTTTAAACAGCCAAATCTGGGATGTCTGATTTACCCCAGTCACAGTCCCGCTCAGTAAGAATGAGAGTTGGTCACAATAGTGGTAAACCCCAATATAAAAGGTCTTGTGGGAAAATTAGAAATAAAACTCAATAAAATTAGGGGGCTGCAAAGAGACGTTTCAGTTTCATCGTGAATTTCGGGCACAGGACTACATAATAATTTTGAATAATATATATATTTGGAGTCTGGAAAAATCAAGGCTTGCCTGTAGTCTAGCAATCAAGCTTTTGATAGTATTCCTATGACCTCGCTCCAACCTTACTAGCTGAGTGACCTCTAATGTCACAATCTCAGACTCCCCATCACTATCTTGAAATCAAACCAAACACTGCCTGAAAGACCATGAACGAAGAGCAATGATAAAAGGGACAGTATTCCATTAGGAGTTGGCGTTTATGGCGGTGCCAGAGGCTTGGGTGTTTAACTTCTTCATTAATGACGTGGGGAAAGGGGCAGAGCGTAATAAATGGGGAAATGGTAGGCCAGGACCACGTCCCAATGGTGACATTCCTACACAAAGGACACAGCTTGAGTAAACAGGCTCTTGCTCTGCCATATTCTCATGGGTCCGAGGAATAGAATCCTCACATCCCAGTTCACAGCAGCCAGAACACATCTCCTGAGTAGTCACTACATCAGGGTATGGGGCAGGAGGAGAGGCCAAGGACCTGCTTCCCCTCGTGGGCCAACAGATACATGCCGTCCATGGACCCACTGGCCACATCCTTCTCCTCTACCCATCACACTCCCTCAGGGTTTGTCATCACTAGGAAGCGTCACTCGGTTCACACACCATTGTAGCAATCGAACTAGGTAAAATGCTGAGCATGGCAGTGGGCAGCACAGACAAGGAGGCCAAGTTGTGTTCAGCAGCTTGTCAGGTGGTGGGGGGTTAGTTAACCTCGCTCTTCGTGGCGTACAGCCACGACAAGATGACAGGATACTGAACTACCTGTTCTAGTCTACACTGATCACTCAGCATCACGTCAGCTACCTTGGCGCTTCAGACTCAAGCCGAAATACGATTCGATTACCCAATGAAAACCGGCCCTTGTTCGAGGAATCGCAGCATCCCAGAGATTCAGCCTGGCTGAGCTCTTGGCTGCTACACGGTGGGGAAAGAAACAAACAGCAGATCCTGCCAGGCAGCCCTACTGAGAGACTACGGGGTGCCAGCAGAGAGCAGCGATGGGGCAGTAAGTCCAGTGGGATTTTCAGTTCCGTGTCCAGGTTCCACTGGCACAAGTCTCGAGCACGTCCCTCAGCCCTGGATCACAGTCGCTCTTTGTCGCTAGGAGACAGAGGTCTTGGGGAATCAGGGCTTTCTCTGAAGATGAAATTGGCTACAGTGACAATACTCCGCCCTCCCCAGCACCTTCCACCTAAGGGCATGTCTACACTTCCGCTGCTACCGGGCCACAGCTGCCACGCTGCAGCTGGGCCACCGGGGCACCAGAGCGTAGATGCTTCCTACGCCCCCTAAAGGCCTCTTCCATGGGTGTCGATAATCCAGCTCTCCGGGGCAGTAGGGAGGTCCATGGGTGAACTCTTCCCTCCACCCAGCCCTGTCTACACTGGGGTGGGGCTGACCCCAGGACGGCGCTCAGGGCATCTCATTTTTCACGGCCCTGAGCAACACACGGCCACGCCCGTCTAGTTTTTATGTGTAGAGCTGGCCTGAGAGCGCCTCCCAAAGGGGCCTCAGAGCCGGGCTCGGCGGCACGGCCAGGGAGAGGCCGCCCGCTCCGCGCCCCATGTCCCCGCCCCGCCCTCAGCGCGCCAGGCCCGGCCCGGCCCGGCCCCGGCCGCCCCCCGAGCCCCCGCCGGCCGAGCTCCCGCCGCACCTGGCTCTTCCCTCAGGGCCTCGCAAGCGGCTTTCTTGACCTCCAGGGCCCCCTCGGGCCGGCCGGGGCGGAACACGGCCGTGTGCACCTCGACCCGCGGCGCGGCGCCCGGCCCCGACGCCGGCGGCTGGAAGACCTCGAGGAGCAGCTCCTCCAGGCGGCGCCGCGCCTCCGCCTCCTCCTCCGGCCGGGGCTGCACGATCACCCCGACCAGGGCGGCGGGCGCGCCGCGGCTCTGCTCCCGCACGCCCCGCAGCACCTCCCGCAGCCGCTCGGCCCGGCCCCGCAGCGACGGGGCGCGGCACAGGAAGAAGACGAGCTGCCCGGCCGGCGGCGCGCTGGGCGGCGCGGGGCTGGCGGAGCGGCGGGCCACGGGCAGCACCTCGTGGGCGAAGGAGCTGAGCGCGGCCCGGGCGCGGTCCGCCTCCCACGTCTCGCCGGCCAGCAGCAGCACCTGCGTCCGCTGCACCACGGCCTGGAACTGCGCGTCCGGGCTCTCCCCGGGCTCGGCGGCGCCCGCCGGCCCCGCCTGCTCCTGCCGCTCCATGGCCGCCCGCCGCTGGGCCGGGGCCGCGGGGCCACGAGCTGCGCCCCCGGCCGTGTCACAATCGCACCCGGGAGGGGCGCGGCCCCAGTCTGTAGGGTGGCTCCGTCCGCGCTGCCTCCGGCGGGCGAGCCCAGGGCAGCGAGCTCCTGCCCGGCCGGGCCGGCTCCCAATAGCTCGCAGCTGCTGCGGGCTCGCAGGGGTTATTGGTGCCTCCCGCCGGCGGCAGCCCCCGAGCCGCTCTGCCTCCTGCTGGAAGGGCTGTTCCCCCACTGCCCAGGGTAGAGGCTGCACCGCAGGCCGGACTGGGGCGGCCGAGAACAGGCGGATGCCCTTTCGGAGGTGTGGGCGTGCAGGTGAGTGTGTAGGGATAAATGAAGCTAAGTCTGTGTCTCCTGGTTGATGAATGTGTGTCGTGGTCTCCAGATAACTGCAGACACAGGCACCTCTGTGTGTTGAATTCCATGTATGTAATGTTGGAAGAGCAGCAACCCCCTTGTATTTAAGTTGCCCAAGACTTTTCTGGTGGTGTTTGGGCCAGTTACCCATTCAGAGTCTGTGGAGACTCTGGCGAAGTCTGGCAAAGGACACCTGGCTGGTCTAATTCATAATTGAGATCCATGTCCATCAAAGGAGTTACCAGATACCAAGAATGCAGTCCTAGAAGCCTACATGCATCAAAGAATTTTCCAATTACTGCTCCAGGTCTAAAGACCACTTTCTCCGTGGTTACTGGGGCCATGGTGTTCTCTGCCAACATTCTAGACTCATCACCATGTTTCAGGCCAGGACACAGCACACAACTGGCCTCGCTGATGGAAAACCTTCTTCTGGCTACTGACAGCAAACCTACTTCTCAGTTGATTCTGCTAGACTCCACTGAGGGGGCCCACATTCCCTACCACCAAAACCCTGACCACAGGGAGTCCCACGTGACTCAGTGCTCTCTCCCATCCTAGCCAAGATCCACATAAGAGACTGGAGATTGACACCTCTTCTCTGCTGATACAGTCTACACCAATGCAGGCTATCCCAGTGCTGGGAAGAAAGCAGCTGATGGATAAAACACAGTGGCCAGCTCAATCTGGGAAAGGCAGAAGTGGTGCTGATAGTAGAAAAGTGGAAACATTTTGAGGAAATTGGCAATGACTGAGGGCATCAGACCACAGATGGTAAAGGTGGTGCAAAACCTTGGAGTCTTGCTAGTCTAAGCCCCCCCTTCCTGGATAAGCAGATTGCTGCAGCAGAGGGGAACAGATAATTTTCGCCTGGCCAAGGGGCTTCACCCAATCCTTTCACAGGATGATTTAGCTCAGTGGATCTCAACCAGGGGGCTGGGGGCAGGTTTCAGGGGGTCTGCCAAGCGTGGCTGGCATTAGACTTGCTAGGGCCCAGGGCAGAAAGCCAAAGCCCCATGGTGCAGGACTGCAGCCCATGGCCCTGAGCCCCTCCACCGAAGGTTGAAGCTGAAGCCTGAACAACTTAGCTTTGCGGTGGCCCCTGTGTCATGAGGCTCTGGGCAACTGCCCTGCTTGCTACCCTTTAATGCCGGTCCTGGCTTTTATATGCAGAAAAACAGGGTGTGGCACAGCTGGGCTGGGGAGTTTTTATAGCGGGGGGGGGGCTCAGTAAGGAAAAAGCTGAGAACCCCGATTTAGCTGCTCTTTTGCTGTGTTTGCACCAGGCCTAGCACGGGGGGGGGGGCTGCTCCTTGACTAGGGCTCTTGGGCTCTGTGGTAAAACCGGCAGTATTGTAGCTCACCTACCTGTGCAACAAGGCTGCTTATAGCATTAGCAATAAAGGCTGAGGTGGACACTGGGTTGGACTCCAGGCCCAGTTCATTTCAGAGCAGAGCTCAGCTGCTGCTCCCAGTGAACTGGGGCTTGATTAGGTCAGAGATCAGCTCAGGCTTCACAACGCCCCAGGACAGCTGTGCTTCCCGAGGTCAGGCTTGGGGAACAAAGTATTCTCAGTGGCAGGAGCTCATTCTCCAAAGAGATCAGACTGAGCCTAAGCTAAGGGGTAAAGCTGCAGCACCTTTGTCCTAGCACCAGATGGAGAGAGGAAAATCCCCGGTTTCTTTGGGGTTTTTGTCCACGTTAGTTTTGTGCAGCGCTTAGGCTCCGGTGGGACAGAAAATCTCTAGGGTGGAAAGTTTTCCTTTTTAACACATTTAATAATCTTGTCACAGCCTCTTGCCCAAATGTGTCTTCTCTTGGGAAGCTGTACAGGCCGGAGCCCGTAGGACAGGGGACTGGTGTTAAATCATAGCTAGGGTAGGGACTGTAAAGGGAGCTAGGGTAGGGACTGTAAAGGGAGCTGCCCTAGAGATGAGTTGGGGATCCCTCGCTGACGACATGGGGAGGGACCTGTCCCACGTTGCTCCCTAGCAGCACCAACCAGCTAGTCACTGGGCTCCAGGCCATCCCGCGGGATCCAGGGGCCGGTAACTGGCCAGGGGAATATGACCTGTCGAGGGGGGACAGGGGGTTGTAGGAGAGGGGCTGTCTGTTAGAATGGGACCGTGTTCTTCACCCGGGGAATGGAGGGGCCCCAGGGGAAGAGTCTGAGCCCTTGGCAAGCGGCCGCGCCCCTCCCGGGTGCGATTGTGACACGGCCGGGGGCGCAGCTCGTGGCCCCGCGGCCCCGGCCCAGCGGCGGGCGGCCATGGAGCGGCAGGAGCAGGCGGGGCCGGCGGGCGCCGCCGAGCCCGGGGAGAGCCCGGACGCGCAGTTCCAGGCCGTGGTGCAGCGGACGCAGGTGCTGCTGCTGGCCGGCGAGACGTGGGAGGCGGACCGCGCCCGGGCCGCGCTCAGCTCCTTCGCCCACGAGGTGCTGCCCGTGGCCCGCCGCTCCGCCAGCCCCGCGCCGCCCAGCGCGCCGCCGGCCGGGCAGCTCGTCTTCTTCCTGTGCCGCGCCCCGTCGCTGCGGGGCCGGGCCGAGCGGCTGCGGGAGGTGCTGCGGGGCGTGCGGGAGCAGAGCCGCGGCGCGCCCGCCGCCCTGGTCGGGGTGATCGTGCAGCCCCGGCCGGAGGAGGAGGCGGAGGCGCGGCGCCGCCTGGAGGAGCTGCTCCTCGAGGTCTTCCAGCCGCCGGCGTCGGGGCCGGGCGCCGCGCCGCGGGTCGAGGTGCACACGGCCGTGTTCCGCCCCGGCCGGCCCGAGGGGGCCCTGGAGGTCAAGAAAGCCGCTTGCGAGGCCCTGAGGGAAGAGCCAGGTGCGGCGGGAGCTCGGCCGGCGGGGGCTCGGGGGGCGGCCGGGGCCGGGCCGGGCCGGGCCTGGCGCGCTGAGGGCGGGGCGGGGACATGGGGCGCGGAGCGGGCGGCCTCTCCCTGGCCGTGCCGCCGAGCCCGGCTCTGAGGCCCCTTTGGGAGGCGCTCTCAGGCCAGCTCTACACATAAAAACTAGACGGGCGTGGCCGTGTGTTGCTCAGGGCCGTGAAAAATGAGATGCCCTGAGCGCCGTCCTGGGGTCAGCCCCACCCCAGTGTAGACAGGGCTGGGTGGAGGGAAGAGTTCACCCATGGACCTCCCTACTGCCCCGGAGAGCTGGATTATCGACACCCATGGAAGAGGCCTTTAGGGGGCGTAGGAAGCATCTACGCTCTGGTGCCCCGGTGGCCCAGCTGCAGCGTGGCAGCTGTGGCCCGGTAGCAGCGGAAGTGTAGACATGCCCTTAGGTGGAAGGTGCTGGGGAGGGCGGAGTATTGTCACTGTAGCCAATTTCATCTTCAGAGAAAGCTCTGATTCCCCAAGACCTCTGTCTCCTAGCGACAAAGAGCGACTGTGATCCAGGGCTGAGGGACGTGCTCGAGACTTGTGCCAGTGGAACCTGGACACGGAACTGAAAATCCCACTGGACTTACTGCCCCATCGCTGCTCTCTGCTGGCACCCCGTAGTCTCTCAGTAGGGCTGCCTGGCAGGATCTGCTGTTTGTTTCTTTCCCCACCGTGTAGCAGCCAAGAGCTCAGCCAGGCTGAATCTCTGGGATGCTGCGATTCCTCGAACAAGGGCCGGTTTTCATTGGGTAATCGAATCGTATTTCGGCTTGAGTCTGAAGCGCCAAGGTAGCTGACGTGATGCTGAGTGATCAGTGTAGACTAGAACAGGTAGTTCAGTATCCTGTCATCTTGTCGTGGCTGTACGCCACGAAGAGCGAGGTTAACTAACCCCCCACCACCTGACAAGCTGCTGAACACAACTTGGCCTCCTTGTCTGTGCTGCCCACTGCCATGCTCAGCATTTTACCTAGTTCGATTGCTACAATGGTGTGTGAACCGAGTGACGCTTCCTAGTGATGACAAACCCTGAGGGAGTGTGATGGGTAGAGGAGAAGGATGTGGCCAGTGGGTCCATGGACGGCATGTATCTATCGGCCTATGAGGGGAAGCAGGTCCTTGGCTTCTACTCTTGCCCCATGCCCTGATGTAGGGACCATTCAGGAGATGTATGAGGAATCTGTTCCTGAGACCTGAAGAACGGCTCTATGTAATCTTCAAAACTTGTCTCGCTCCCCAGCAGAAGTTGGTCCACTAAAAGCTATTCCCTTACCTTTCATTGTCCGTCTCAGACCATGAGAATGTGGCTGCGCTAGAGCCTGTTTACTCAGACTGTGTCCTTTGTGTAGGAATGTCACCATTATTAGGAGGTGGCCCTGGCTTCATCAGCTCCCTGTTTAATACGCTCTGCATGTTTAATAAATGGAGAGTTTATCCCTTTCCCTAGGTCATGAGTGAAGATGTCAAATAAATTGGGCAAAACACCTATGCCTCGTCCACTGCCATAAACAAGAACTCCTAACTAAATACTGTCCCTTTTATTTGCACTCTTTGTCCACGATCCTTCAGGCAGTGTTTGGTTTGATTTCCAGACAGTGATGAGATTGTGGTGTTAGAGATTACTCAGACAGCCATTGTAAAGTTGGAGGAAGGTCATTGGACTATTCCCATGAACTTGATTTCAAGATTCAAGCCAAATTCTGCTGTTCCAGCCTCCAAATACGTGAATTATTCAAGTTTGTATGTAGAACTGTGCCTGAAATTTATGATGAAATTGCAATTTCTTTTTACAATTCTGTGATTTTTATTGATTTTTTTAGCCCAGTTATCCCACAATTATTGGGATTTACCAGTATTGTGACCAACTCTCATTCTTAGAGAGTGGGACTGCACAGACAATCCCCTTACTAATTAATTTGTGCACATTAATGTGCAAAGGCTGCCTGCATGCTAGCATGCAGGGTCTGAAGATCTGCATCTTCCACTCACCGTGGAGTTGATCTTCCTCCTCCATCTGCCAATCTCCCTGAAAGTACCTGCACCAGAGGCCGTTATGGATCCACAACAAGCAGTGCGCCCATGGCCGACTGTTGGCCATCGCCCTTGACCCTAGTGCGAATTTGTAAGTATGAAAGTGCTGCCCAAACCAATCACAAGGAAAGGACCTGTGAATAGGGTTGCCACATGTCCAGTGTTCGACTGGAACACCCAGTCAAAAAGGGACCCTGGTGGCTCTGGTCAGCACTGCTGACCAGGCTGTTAAAAGTCTGGTTGGCAGCGCAGGAGGGCTGTAGGCTCCCTGCCCAGCTCCGTGGGGCTCCTGGAAGCGGCCAGCATGTTCAGCTCATTGGTGGAGAGGGGGCTATAGGGGCTTTGCGCGCTGCCCCAGCCCCGAGCGTTGGCTGGGAACCACAAGTGATGGAGGGAGGGGGAATGGTGTCTGCGGGAGTGGGGCCTAGTAGAAGGGGTGGAGCAGGTTTGAGGCCTTGGGGAAGGAGCAGGGGGTGGGGCAAGGTTGTATGGTTTTCTGCAATTAGAAAGTTGGCAACCCTACCTGTGAATAGGAGAATGTTCGGTGCAGTACAGACAGCCACCTCCTGCCTTCCTGCTGCAGAAGCAGGAAGGGGTGGAGCTCATGGTACCAATGAAGGCTGCTCTCTTCATAACCTGCCTGACTGCAGCAAGGAGGACGAGCTGCCTCATCAGCCCTGAGCCACAGAAACGTTGCTGGCTTCAACATTTTGTGGCTGACTGACACGAGCAAACTGCCTGGCGTTGTACTGTGTCATCTTTATGTTCACATGGGTTCACTTGGGGCAGGTCTGTCATTCTGTTCTGGGTTTGGCAGCTACCAGCCCAGTGGGACGTGGGTCTTTAATTCTAGCCCCTAGGTGTTATTGCAATACAAATAACTAATAATGCCAAGCCTTGCAGAGTGGGAAGCATTCTGCTGTCCTTGTATTTGACACCATAAGTGTTCACAGCAAGATGCACTGACCGGTTGATAAATTGGATGTAACTTTGAATCCTAGTGGAGGCGAAGAACAAAAGGCCCCATGTGTGCAGGAGGTTGGGGTTTGGGACAAGGGCTAGTCACTTATCACAGTAGTATCTGAGCTCCTTTCAGTTGCACATTAAACCACATGACCTACATCTATCACATGTCCATTCTCTCATCCCCTGTCAGGGAGAAGGGTGTGTAGTAGTGGGCTTTAGTTTGGAGTTTTTGTATTACTAAATATATACCCATGTGGCTAGACGTTGACGTTAGAGAAGGCAAAGTCAAAGACATTTTCCTTGTACTGTGAGCAGAAGGTGGAGAGGGCTGGGGTGGTCCTTAGTTCCTGGAAAAGTTCATTCCACAGCCTCGGACCAGCCCCTGAGAGAGCTCCATCTCCCGCTCAGGCAAGCTTTACCCTTATTGTAGAGAGCTCCATTGGGCCAGAGGGGTAGAGTGGTCCATGGAGGCTCTATTGGGTGCTTGGGGAAGCAATAGGAGGAAGTGGAGAGGCTTATGTCAGCTCTGCTGATTGAGGGAGTGTGTCTGTCATTTGTGAACTGAGGTCATAACTTAAGAGGCCATGTTAGAGCTTTGGCTGCTAATGGATTCCCAGGGAGCTGCTGTGCTAAGAGTGTTTCTTCCAACTATGCCTGGCAAGATGTGGGTGAGCATTTCTTTTGGATGAAGAGACCACGGCCATTATCTGTACCTTTGTGATCTCTAGATTAGGCTGCTGTAACATGCTCTTTGTGGGGCTGCCTCCTAAGGAAACGTGGAAACTGAAACTGGTGCTGCCAGATTGTTTGCAGTGGAGCTTCAGACCAAGGGGAAAGAACACTAAGCTCTGGGTTCTCAACAGGCTGCTCAATGCTTTACACATGCAGATTGAGGAGCTGGTTTTCAGCTCTAAAGCTCTGAGTGGTTTTGAACCCAGTTACCTGAGACTTCTTTCCTCATGTGATCACGATGGCGTTGCAATCAATAGCCAACCTGCAGCAGGAGTTCCTTGGCTTTTGATGTGGGCAGGTGGCTGGCAGGGCATGCTCAGCAAGGGCTCCTTGACTCTGGAGATTGCTTCTCCCTTGCTGCACCAGATCCCGACTTTGTTAATCTTTCCCACATGTTGCCAAGCCCCTTCTCTTTCCCCAGGCAGCGAGAAGAAGGGGTGAGCTGAGAGCTCCTGGTCCTGAGACTTTGGGCAGGCTATTAGTTTGGGTGGCAATCTGTGTGGTTCTGTTTGTTGATTATATCTGAGAATGGGAATTGACTGTAAAGGTACAATGGACTTGAGGTGGGGCCTGTCCTTATACACTGAAAAAAAATATATGTATAGAATTTTTTTTTAACAATTTTTCATAACATTTTCTTTGCCAGAAGACGCTGTTTGGGTTTCACGAGCCACCCTCTTCAAAGCCCTGGGGGCGCTCTGTGTGGCGTGCGCTGCTATTGTTGGAAGCCAGTACATGAATACTCACACCTGAGACTGGGGTCCCATCAGGCCTGCTCCCTGCCCACAGGTGGGTGTCCTTTGACTCTACACTGCCAAGTTACATTTAGCCATTAGCAAATGAGTCTGTCCACAGCAACGTCCCATTAGTAAACCCATTTGTCTAACGTAGTCTGTATGCCAGATGGAAGCTGGTTAAGTGACTCGTGCTGTATTCTAAGTAAAATATGCTTAGCAGTTCATTAGATTTTGGCATCCGTAACTAATTACATTTGTTGCATCACTCTTACGGCAGGGACTCTTATACTGCAATATGCTCATGTCACAGGAACACTACCCCAATGCAGGGCCCATTCGTGGCAATAATAGTTTATATGGTCTCTGGCCAGTGCCTTTTATCTGTGGATCTCCAAGCCCTTCACAGCATCCCTGTGGGGTGATAGAAGTAAAACTTTGTTCCGGTTGGAGAGAGGATGTCTCTCTTCCTGTTCTAAGTACCTAGAGCCTGATTCAAGCCCCTTTGAACCACCCAGCTGGCACAGAGGAGCTGAATCTGACCCTGAGGATTCCCTGGGCATAGCATAGCCAACTCAGACACCAAATACCCACAGTCTACCGTGCCCTAGAGGTGATGCCCATGGTGGAGCATGCCCATGCGATACCCAGGTAGTGTAATGTCCTATGTACCATTTATATTGCTGTAAGGGGTAGAGTCCAGTTGGGTCGGGGTTGCATTGTGCTCTTCACTGAACAAACATACAGTACGTGACAGTCCCTGCCCCAAAGACCTTACAAACCACACCTGGTCGGTGGGTCTAAGCTAGAGCAGTACACATGAATCATGAGATTCATGGAGGTGCAGTTTGCTCCCATAAGCAGTACCAAGCGTGTCTTGCTATAAGAGAAAGTTTGTCCCTGGATTTCGAGGGTGGGAAGGTCTTAAATCCACATCATCATTGCCCGGACACGCCAGCCCCCACCTGTGTGGCTTGTAGAAGCAGCCTTGTCATGGGTTCACTTTGCTGCCCTCCAAGAGGTGCCCCGACCTGTTTTTGCTGGAGCTGTGCTGACGTTCTCCTGGCCTCTGTACAAAGTTTGGGGCAGGGGGATTGTTTGTGCCAGATGGAAATGCTCACCCCTGCTTACCAAAGCCAAGAGAGAAATGACTCTCGGGTTGAAAGCAAGGGGGTGCAGGCTGGTACGGAGTACCGGTAAAAAGGAGCCGCCAGTATTGGCCCTACCGTTGACTTTAAAGCGCTTTAAGGGTCCTGCTTAAAGTGCTGCCGCAGCAGCTCTTTACATTCCTGCCCCTTTTGTGCCCCCCCATTGGCGGCCATTACTGGCAGGGCCGCCGATAGGGGGCGCACAAGGGGCAGCGACGACCCGGCAGGGCCGCCGATAGGGGGCGCACAAGGGGCAGCGATGACCCGGCAGGGCCGCCGATAGGGGGCGCACAAGGGGCAGCGACGACCCGGCAGGGCCGCCGATAGGGGGCGCACAAGGGGCAGCGACATTAAAGCAGTGCCGTGGCAGCACTTTAATGTCGTTGCCCCTTTTGCCCCCCCTGGCAGCCCACGGGGGGGAAAGAGGGAAGGAGCAAAAGAAGTAGCTGCCCAGGGCCGCAATTTAAAAGGGCCCAAGGCTCCGGCTGCCGCTGCCACAGCCCTGGGCCCTTTAAATTGCTGCTGGAGCCCCGGGCGACGTGGGCCAGGCAGCGCAGATGAGCTGGCTGGGGGATGCTGATCCCAGCCCCGCCTCTTCCCCCGAGGCCCCGCCCCTTCCAGGGGAGCCGGAGCTGGCCCCGTACCGGTAAGAGCTCCATTTTACTTTCCACCCTGACGACTCTTATACTCAAGCTACGCGAGGGGTTTTCCATGGCTTGGAGAGTAAACCAGTTACAACCAAAATAAAACACGTACTGAAGTGCTTTTTCCCTTCAGGCAAAACATAAGAATTAACATTAGTGACTAGGCAGCTGGCTCCTCTGTAAACGTGTGATGTGTTTTTCTTTAATGGTGTGGTCTGAATCGCTGTCACATAGGGAGTGTACAACCATATGGTTACTAATGCATGCGTGTTACTTACAGCTCACAGCCGCTGTCTCCTAACTTGATGTTTGTGTCCCACCCCCCTTCTTTTTTCTTCAGGCCTCCTCCATCTGGATCTTAACTACCATCCAAAATAAACATCATCATCATGTAATATTTGTGTGTCCATACCTTTACATTTAAAATTAAAACATTTTTCACACTTTAAAACATGAATATGCAGCAGTCACGTTTTAGGTCTTACTCCTCGGAACAAATACGTTTGCTATCAGAAAAATGGAAATATGTTTCAGACTATTCTGATATTTCCACTATTTTTCACTTTTTAAATGTCAATTTTCAGTCCTGTGGTTTTCTCCAATTAGCACACTAGCCAATCTTGATAAATGCGATTACCAGCTTCAACATAAAACAGGGCAGATCAGCTAGACTGGTTCATTAAGTGATCATCGTGTTGTCACTGTGGATCAGGACTGGGGTTACTACGAACGCATCACTGAAAGAAGTACAGCTTTATATTTTGAAGACTAGTTAGTGCAAAAATAAAGTGCGATTTATGCTCACGTGTAAAGATCCAGTTGAATTTTACAGGTGAATAACAAATGAATCTTAACATTTATTAAAATTAGTTTATCACTTCTGAGATCACTTCTGAATATTATTTTAACTAATTGACCTTTTTACCTCTGTTCAGACTCCTCCGTCTGTTATTCCTTCATCAGACATCTCAACATGAGTCAACAGTGCTGGTAGCAAAAAAAGCAAACGCAGTCTTGGGTTGCATTAACAGGGGGATAGCATGCAACATAGACACTCTTTTGTTTTTGCCTGTGGGTGCTTTTGAAGAGGTGTGTGTGTGTGTTTTGGGGTGGGAGGGGGTGCTCTGCAGTTTGGGGCAGTTTTCAGCATATTTATACACTTCTTTCATATTCTAGTGATTGAATGTGTCTGTCATTGGTACCTTTATTTTAATAATGATTAAATTGTTATGAATTACGTAATTACATTATGAATTACAGTATATTAAAATAATTGCAATCAGCTACAAGCTGTCTTCACTAACGTCCCAGTTTAAAAACATTGTCTCACTGTAGCTTTCTGGATGAAGCTGTCAACAATCTTATTTACATCTAGTTCCCGGGTACGATCTACATCAGGGATGGGCAAACATTTTTGGCCCGAAGGCCACACTGGGGTGTGAAACTGTATGGAACGCTGGGTAGAGAAGGCTGTGCCCCCCAAACAGCCTGGCCCCTGCCCCCTATTCGTCCCCTTCCACTTCCCACCCCTTGATTGTTCCCTTCCGAACCCCCGACCCATCCAACCCCCCCTGCTCCTTGTCCCCTGACTGCCCCCTCCTGGGACCCCTCTGCCCCAAACTGCCCTCCCCGGAATCCCACCCCTTATCTAACTCCCCCCTGCTCCCTGTACCCTGACTGCTCCAACCTATCCACACCCCCGCCCCTTGACAGGCCCCCCAGGTCTCCCATGCCCTATCCAACCCTCCCTGTTCCCCAACCCCTGACTGCCCCAGAACCTCTGCCCCATCCAACCGCCCCCAGGCTCCCTGTCCCCTGACTGCCCCCCAGAACTCCCTACCCCTAACCGCCCCCGTCCCCTGAGTGCCCCCCAGGACCCTCCCCCACCGCCACCCCCTTACCATGCTGCTCAGAGTGGCAGGAACTCGCAGTCCCGCTGCCCAACTGCGTGGGAGGAAGAGCAGTGTGGGAGGGGCCGGGGGCGAGCCTCACAGGCCAGGAGCTCAAGGGCTGGGCAGGACAGTCCTGCGGGCCAGATGTGGCCCACTGGCCATAGTTTGCCCACCTCTGGTCTAGATACATGTTAAGGACAGCTACACTATTCAGTTGTGTCTGTCCCATTGATGACTGGAGATCATTTTTAAGACTCCTGAAGCTGGAGAATCAGCATTCTGCGGTTCAGGATGATACAGGCACAGTGAGAAGGATTTTTATACGTTTGCAGTACAGCTTCCAGGGTACTGCAAGTGACTCCAAGATCTCTTTCTTCATGGGTAGCAGCTAATTTAGGCCCCATCATTTTGTATGTATAGTTGGGGTTATATTTTGCCACGTGCATTTAACATTGAATTTCATCCGCCATTTTGTTGCCCACTCACCTAGTTTTGTGAGATCCCTTTGTAACTCTTCGCAGTCTGCCTGGGACTTAACTATCTTGAGTAATTTTGTATCGTCTGCAAATTTTGCCACCTCGCTGTTTACCCCTTTTTCCAGGTCATTTATGAATATGTTGAATAGGACTGGGCCCAGTACAGACCCCTGGGGGACATTACCATTTACCTCTCTCCATTCTGAAAACGGACCATTTCGTCCTACCCTTTGTTTCCTGCCTTTTAACCAGTTACTGATCCACGAGGCGACCTTCCCTCTTACCCCATGGCTGCTCGCTTCGCCTAAGAGTCTTTGGTGATGTGCAATTGCTGCTGCTCCAGGTTGCTGCAGGCTGGGGTGGCTGCAGACACTGGAACTGAGAGCAGGGTGACTGCTGGGCCCGGGCATGGAGAAGGGAGCCACAATACTTAAATGCAGAGAAGACAAAAGCTGGACCTAGGGAGGGGAGGGGAGGGGCAGCTCAGTGGTTTGAGCCTTGGCCTGCAAAACCCAGGGTTCTGAGTTCAATCCTTGAGGGGGCCATTGAGGGATCTGGGGCCAAAAATGGGGATTGGTCCTGCTCTGAGCGGGGGGTTGGACTAGATGACCTCCTGAGGTCCCTTCCAACCCTGAGATTCTATGATCTGGGGGGTGGATGGGATCAAGGAGCCTCTGGGGGATGGGAAAAAGGCTGCAACTGGGAGTTGGGGGAGGGGAAGTGTGGGACTGGCAGTCCAAGGGAAATGGGGGGTACTGTGGGGGAGAGGATGCCAGTCTGATGAGTTTTTTGGGGAGACCTGGGGCTGGCTGGACAAAGAGACTGGGACAAGGAGGATGGAGTCTGAGATTTGAAGAGGAGCCTGGGCAGGACCCTGGAATTGGAAGCCAGTGTGGTGTGGAAATGGGGGTGAAAGGGAAAGATGACTGGGAACGAGGAGCCAGGGATGGGGAGACTAAAACTCGCTGGGCAAGGAGACTGGGCCTGGGATGAGAAGCCTAAGGAGTGGAGACTGAGATGGTGTAGGCAAAAAGAATGGGACTGGAATGAAGACATAGGAGGTGAGTAGGAGACAGGGACAGGTTGGAGGGGATAGGGCAGAAGGGATCAAGCTTGAGGGGTCTGTTACCACAAGAACACTCTCATCCAGAGGCTGAAGTGGAACCCACCATTCCTCTGCTGTCAGCAGTATCTGTGAAACCCACTGCCAAAATCCCATACCCCTCTGGTGCTGGTCCACATAGAGGATGACAGCCTACTACTGCTACCAGTTACTCTGTTATCTCAAGTGGCAGAGTTCTGTGCAGTGGATCTAGAGGTCCCTGCTGATAACCCATGTGGGGGCTGGTATGATGGCACATGGTGGAATTTCTGTTTTTTCATATTGCTTTTTTAAAAAATCTAGGAAATTACACCCACAAACTACATTCAAAGCACATTAAGGTCACAAAGTCATACACTCAAAAGTTAGGAAAGGCCAGAATTAAGGTTGCCAGTGCTGCCTGAATTTGGTCCCCTTGCGTGTATGTACTTGTCATGGAGCCACAAGATCAGTGCTATGCCCCCAGCTTTTGAAGTCTCTTGGAGGAACTCCTTCAGTGTGCCAGACTCCCAAAGGATCTCACTCTTCCTTCAGGGTAGGCCCTGCAGTCTCACTGCCTCCTAGACAGGGGCTACAGGGGCTTCAGCTACAGGGGCTTCAGCACTGCTGCTTCACGCTGAGACCGCTGCCCAGTGAGTCCAACGGAGCCAGACCCTGGCAGACTTGTCCACTCTTCAGGAGCTAATGCTCCCCAGCCAGGATTTATAGTGCTGCCGGTTTTCAAAGCCGAGTAGGATTTATTCGTCATAGAAGGGTAGGACTGGAAGGGACCCCAAGAGGTAGTCTAGTCCAGTCCCCTGCACTCAAGGCAGGATTAAGTATTATCTAGACCATCCCTGACAGGTGTTTGTCCAACCTGCTCTTAAAAATCTCCAATGATGGAGATTCCACAACCTCCCTAGGCAATTTATTCCAGTGCTTAACCACCCTGACAGGAAGTTTTCCTGATGTCCAACCTAAACCTTCCTTGATGCAATTTAAACCCATTGCTTTTATCCTCAAAGGTTAAGAAGAACAATTTTTCTCCTTCCTCCTTGTAACAACATTTTATGTACTTGAAACTTACCATGTCGTCTCCCCCCTCTGCCCCCCCTTCTCTTCTCCAGACTAAACAAACCCATTTTCTTTCAATCTTCCCTCATAGGTCATGTTTTCTAGACCTTTAATAATTTTTGTTGCTCTTCTCTGGACTCTCTCCAATTTGTCCACATCTTTCCTGAAATGTGACACCCAGAACTGGACACAGTACTCCAGCTGAGGCCTAATCAGCATGGAGTAGAGCAGAAGAATTACTTTTTGTGTCTTGCTTACAACACTCCTGCTAATACATCCCAGAATGATGTTTGCTTTTTTTGCCACAGTGTTACACTGTTGACTCATATTTAGCTTGTGATCCACTATGACCCCCAGATCTCTTTCCACAGTACTCCTTCCTAGGCAGTCATTTCCCATTTTCTATGTGTGGAACTGATTGTTCTTTCCTAAGTGGAGTACTTTGTATTTGTCCTTATTGAATGTCATCCTATTTACTTCAGACCATTTCTCCAGTTTGCCCAGATCATTTTGAATTTTAGTCCTGTCCTCCAAAGCACTTGCAACCCCTCCCAGCATGGTATCATCTGCAAACTTTATAAGTGTACTTTCTATGCAATTATCCAAATCATTGAAGATACTGACCAGAACCAGACCCAGGACCAATCCCTGCAGGACCCCTCTCGATATGCCCTTCCAGCTTATCTGTGAACCACTCTCTGGGAACAGTTTTCTAACCAGTTATACACCCACATTATAGTAGCTCCATCTAGGCTATATTTCCCTAGTTTATTTATGAGAAGGGCAATGCAAGACAGTAACAAAAGCTTTACTAAAGTCAAGATATACCACATCTATGGCTTCCCCCTCTTCAGGAGGCTTGTTACCCTGTCAAAGAAAGTTATTAGGTTGGTTTGACATGATTTGTTCTTGACAAATCCATGCTGACGGTTACTTATCACCTTATTATCTTCTAGGAGTTTGAAAATTGATTTGATTATTTGCTCCATTATCTTTCCGGGTACAGAAGTTAAGCTGACTGGTCTGTAATTCCCCAAGTTGTCCTTATTCCCCTTTTTATAGATGGGCACTAGATTTGCCCTCTTCCATTCCCTTGGGATCTCTCCCATCTTCCGTGAGTTTTCAAAGATAATCGCTAATGGCTCAGCTTTCTCCTCAGTCAGCTCCTTGAGTATTCTAGGATGTATTTCATCAGGCCCTGGTGACTTGAAGACCTCTAACTTGTCTCTAGTTCTTTCCCTATTTTAACCTCAGAGGCTACCTCATTTTCATTGGCATTCACTCTGTTAGGTGTCTGATTCCTGCTAAACTTTTTGGTGAAAACTGAAACAAAAAAGTCATTTTGCACCTCTGCCATTTCCACATTTTCTGTTACTGTTTTCCCCCCACCCCTCATTTAGTAATTGGCCCACCCTGTCCTTAGTCTTCCTCTTGCTTCTAATGTAGTTGTAGAATATTTTCTTGTTACCCTTAGCTTAATCTCATTTTGTGCCTTGGCTTTGCTAATTTTGTCTCTGTGTGCTTGTGTTGTTTGTTTATATTCATCCTTTGTAATTTGACCCATTTCCCTCTTTTTGTAGGACTCTTTTTTGAGCTTTAAATAATTGAAGATTGCCTGGTGGTCTCTTGCCAGACTTCCTATCTTTCCTACACAGTGAAATAGTTTGCTCTTGTGCCCTTCACAATTTGACCTGAACTGTTTCTATAACTCATCTGTATCATCATCATCATCATCACTAAAGCAGGGGGATCAAACTCATTCACTGATGAGGACCAGATGACCCTTTCACGTAGGGTTAGTAGACTGTATTTTCTGCACACATTTCATGCTTGATCATTGTCTGTTCTCCACTGCAACCCCTTCCACATCTAAATCCCTTCTGCCCTTCATACAGAGGCATGTCAATTAGGCTCAGCCTGTGTCCTGCTGCATCGATCCCTCTAGCCAGTTTCACATTGCAGCTGGCTCTGTGCAAGCTAGCGAGATACTGGGATGTTGCTCTGGCTGCGGCTGTGCTTACCATAATCGAAAGAGATGGGGGATATTTTCAAGTGTCCAAAGGTTTTATAAGCAACAGAATAAACAGGCTTTTAAAAATGCTAATTATTATTACATAGTGGCTCTTGTAAACAAGCCAGACCCTTAAACTTTGATCGTTAACTAGCAGATGTATCTGAAGCACAAGGTCTGTTTGTTTTTTATAATGCAATTTGCATGGATATCTGAGGCTATTGCTAGGAGCCGAACCATGGAGTCTCGGTGTTCTGGTCATGGGCAAGCACAGTCTTTTTATGATTAACTTTCATTAAACCAGCAGAGAGTCCGGTGGCACCTTAGAGACTAACAGACATATGGGAGCAGACGCTTCCGTGGGTGAATACCCACTTCCTCGGATGCACGTAGTGGAAATTTCCAGAGGCAGATATAAATATGCAAGCAAGAATCAGGCTAAGGATAACGAGGTTAGTTCCATCAGGGAGGATGAGGCCCTCTTTGAGCAGTTGAGGTGTGAACACCACGGGAGGAGACGCTGTTTTTGTCGTTGGCGAGCCAGTCACAGTCTGTGTTTAATCCTGAGCTGATGGTGTCCAATTTGCAAATGAACTGAAGCTCAGCAGTTTCTCTTTGAAGTCTGGTCCTGAAGTTTTTCTGCTGCAGGGCGGCTGCCTTTAAATCTGCTATTGTGTGTCCAGGGAGGTTGAAGTGTTCTCCTACAGGTTTTTGTATATTGCTGACTATTCCTAGTATCTGATTTGTGTCCATTTGTCCTTTTACGTAGGGACTGTCCAGTTTGGCCGATGTCCATAGCAGAGGGGCATTGCTGGCACATGATGGAGTAGATTACATTGGTGGACATGCAGGTGAATGAACCGGTGACGGTGTGGCGGATCTGGTTAGGTCCTGTGATGGTGTCGCCGGTGTAGATATGTGGGCAGAGTTGGCATCGAGGTTTGTTGCATGGTGTTAGAGTTAGCGTTAGAGTTACTATGGTGCGGTGTGTCGTTGCTGGTGAGAATATGCTTCAGGTTGGCGGGTTGTCTGTGGGCAAGGACTGGCCTGCGTCCCAAGGCCTGTGAAAGTGGGGGTGTCACGGAGTGTGGGGGAGTCCAGGCCCTGCACCCCTCTTCCTGGGATCCACTGAGACTCTCAGCCAGCCAGTAAAACAGAAGGTTTATGGGACAACAGGAACACAGTCCACAACAGAGCTTGTGGGTACAACCAGGACCCCTCAATCACGTCCTTCTGGGGGAGCAGGGAGCTTAGACCCCAGCCCTGGGGTTCCCTGCGTTCCTCCACCCAGCCCCAAACTGAAAACTAAACCCACCCAGCAGGTTCCCTGCTGCAGTCCCGGGCAGAGGTGTTACCTCCCCCTCCCCCTCCTGGCTCAGGTGACAGGCTCTCAGGTCTCCCATCCCCAGGGCACATTCCCAGGTCAACACTCCCCTCTCCCTGCTGCGTCATATCGCCACATCTCTCCCCCCTTCGAGACTGAACTGAGCGGGGTCACTGTGACCAGTGACCTGGGGAAGTTCGGGGCCCCCTCTCCGGGACAGCACATCCGCTATCATGTTGGCACTTCCTTTCACATGGACCACCTCCATGTCGTAATCCTGCAGGAGCAGGCTCCATCTCAGGAGTTTGGCGTTGGCTCCTTTCATCTGGTGCAGCCAGGTCAGGGGAGAGTGGTCGGTGTAGACGGTGAAGTGTCACCCGAAGAGATAGGGCTCTAGTTTCTTGAGGGCCCACACCATGGCCAGGCACTCCTTCTCGATGGCCGCGTAGTGTTGCTCCCGGGGTAGCAACTTCTTGCTCAGGTACACGATGGGGTGTGTCTCCCCCTTTTCATCCTCCTGCATTAACACTGCCCCCAGTCCCGTGTCGGAGGCGTCGGTGAACACCACAAAGGGCTTGTCAAAGTCTGGGTTTGCCAGGACTGGGCCACTGACCAGAGCCTCCTTCAGCGCCCGGAAAGCCTCCTGGCACTGCTCGGTCCAGACCACCTTGTCTGGCTTCCCCTTCTTGCATAGCTCGGTGATGGGGGTGGCTATGGCGCTAAAGTGGGGCACAAATCTTCGGTAGTATCCTGCCATCCCAATAAAGGCTTGGACCTGCTTTTTAGTGTGGGGAGCGGGCCAGTCTCTGATCACCTCCACCTTGGCTGGTTCTGGCTTTAGGCAGCCGCTCCCCACCCGATGGCCCAGGTAAGATACTTCCGCCATCCCCACCTTGCACTTCTCTGCTTTTACAGTCAGCCCAGCCCCCTGGAGTCGGTCCAGCACTTGTCTAACCTGGGACACGTGGTCCTCCCAGGTCTGGCTAAAGACACAGATGTCATCAATATACGCCACGGCAAAACTCTCCATCCCCCTCAGTAGCTGGTCCACTAGGCGCTGGAAGGTGGCCGGCGCTCCCTTCAGGCCGAAAGGCAGGGTCAGGAACTCATAGAGCCCCAGAGGGGTGATAAAGGCCGATTTCAGTCGGGCATCTGCATCCAGTGGCACTTGCCAGTAGCTCTTTGTAAGGTCCATGGTGGTAAGATACTGAGCTCCTCCCAGCTTGTCTAGGAGCTCGTCCAGCCTTGGTCTGTCAAGACTTCCTTGGGGAACCCCACTCGGCTGAAAATGGTCAGGAGCACATCTGCCACGGTGTCGGCTTCAATGGAAGCTAAGGGCACTGCCTCGGGGTAGCGGGTGGCAAAATCTACCACCACCAGAATGTATTTCTTCCCCGACCGGGTCGTCTTGCTGAGAGGCCCCACGATGTCCATGGCCACCTTCTGGAAAGGCTCCTCTATGATGGGCAAAGGTCTCAAAGCCGCTTTCCCCTTGTCCCGGGCCTTCCCCACCCTCTGACAGGGGTCACAGGATCGGCAATACTGCCGGTCCGTGGTAAAGACCCCGGGCCAGTAAAAGTTCTGTAGCAACCTCTGCCGGGTGCGCCGGATTCCCTGGTGCCCTGCGAGGGGGATGTCATGGGCCAGGTACAGTAGCTTGCGGCGATACTTCTGGGGGACCACCAGCTGCCTCCTGATCCCACAGGACTCTACTTCCCCTGGGGGAGCCCATTCTCGGTACAGGAACCCCTTCTCCCACAGGAACCTCTCCTGGCAGCCTCTCCTCATGGTCCGTACCACCCTGAGGTCAGCCAGGTCCCTGAGCTTCCGCAAGGAGGGATCTTTCCTCAACTCGGCCTGGAACTCAGCGGCTGGGGAAGGGACGGGGCCCGGTTCCCCCTCAGTGGCCAGGTCTGAGGCCTCAGCCTCTCTGAGCCGTGCCCCTCAGCGCTCCCTCCCCCCCAGGGAAGGGTCCTGCGCCTCCGGTGTGGTACCCTCCCCAAGGTCAGGGCGCAGTGCCCCTCGCCGGCTCTGGCTACGCGTCACAACCAGGGCGGTCTGGGGCTTGCTTGGCCAGTCCTCTAGGTCTCCCCCCATCAAAACTTCAGTGGGCAAATGGTGGTGTACCCCCACATCCTTGGGGCCCTCCTTGGCCCCCCATTTCAGTTGTACCCTTGCCACAGGCACCTTAAATGGGGTCCCGCCCACCCCTGTCCGGGTCAGGTAGGTGTTGGGCACCACCCAATCTGGGGCCACCACCTCAGGCCGGGCCAGCGTCACCTCCGCGCCCGTATCCCAGTATCCATTGACCTTCCTCCCATCCACCTCCAGGGGAACAAGGCACTCTCTCTGGAGGGACAGCCCCGCGCCCACCCTGTAAACCGAGCACCCTGAGTCCAGAGCCTCCAGCCCTCTGGCGGAGCTGGCCTGGGGTACTCTTCCCTCCTGAGCAGGTGGTAAACTGGTAGGCCCCCTTTCCTGGGTCGTCTGCCCCTCGTCCAGCTGGGTCCCTACCCAGTTAACCCTGGGTAGGTTGGGTCTGCTCAGTCTGTCCCTGAGCCAGGGGCACTGGGTCCGTACGTGGCCTCTCTGGCCACAGTGATAGCAGCTCAGGTCACGTTGGTCCCCTCAAGCAGGTCGGAGGGGCCCGACGCCAGGCGTTCCCCTTTGGAGGGGGTTCTCCCTATTTCCCCGCTGGGAGTCCCCCTGGTGACTCTCTCTCTGCATCAGGGGGGGCCTGTTCGTTTGGGACTCCTCCCTGCTACGCCCTGACCGACTGTTCACAAACTCGTCATCAGCTGCCCTGCGTGCTGGGGGTTCTCGAGCTTTTTGTCCACCAACCACAGCCTCAGGTCGGAAGGGCACTGTTCATACAGTTGCTCCAGTACGATTAGGTCAAGCAGGTCCTCTTTAGCTTGGGCCCCAGCTGTCCACTTGCGGGCATATCCCTGCATCCGGTTAATCTTCATTAATGATCTGGAGGATGGTGTGGATTGCACCCTCAGCAAGTTTGCAGATGACACTAAACTGGGAGGAGAGGTAGATACGCTGGAGGGTAGGGATAGGATACAGAGGGCCCTAGACAAATTAGAGGATTGGGCCAAAAGAAATCTGATGAGCTTCAACAAGGACAAGTGCGGAGTCCTGCACTTAGGACGGAAGAACCCCATGCACCGCTACAGACTAGGGACCGAATGGCTCGGCAGCAGTTCTTCAGAAAAGGACCTAGGGGTTACAGTGGACGAGAAGCTGGATATGAGTCAACAGTGTGCCCTTGTTGCCAAGAAGGCCAATGGCATTTTGGGATGTATACGTAGGGACATTGCCAGCAGATCGAGGGACGTGATCGTTGCCCTCTATTCAACATTGGTGAGGCCTCATCTGGAGTACTGTGTCCAGTTTTGGGCCCCACACTACAAGAAGGGTGTGGAAAAATTGGAAAGAGTCCAGCGGAGGGCAGCAAAAATGATTAGGGGACTGGAACACATGACTTATGAGGAGAAGCTGAGAGAACTGGGATTGTTTAGTCTGTGGAAGAGAAGAATGAGGGGGGATTTGATAGCTGCTTTCAACTACCTGAAAGGGGGTTCCAAAGAGGATGGCTCTAGACTGTTCTCAGTGGTAGCAGATGACAGAACAAGGAGTAATGGTCTCAAGTTGCAGTGGGGGAGGTTTAGGTTGGATATTAGGAAAAACTTTTTCACTAGGAGGGTGGTGAAACACTGGAATGCGTTACCTAGGGAGGTGGTGGAATCTTCTTCCTTAGAAGTTTTTAAGGTCAGGCTTGACAAAGCCCTGGCTGGGATGATTTAGTTGGGGATTGGTCCTGCTTTGAGCAGGGGGTTGGACTAGATGACCTCCTGAGGTCCCTTCCAACCCTGATATTCTATGATTCTAAGATTCAGTCCATATTTCTGTGTATATCTATGGTAACAAAACAGTTGTTATTTCTTGTTATGACAAAATTAAATGATTGACCATATGCAGCTTTCACTCTTTAAATATTGCACAGTGATATGTCCTGTGTTAAAACACACTGTGACTTAGATATTGAATTTTAAACCACTTCATAGCAAATGTCTGTACTATGGGAAAAGGACTTACCGATATTTGGATATTTTAAAATTTGTTTAAACATAACTTGTTTCATTTTCAGAACAGAAAAAACAAATTCTGGTTTTGTTGATTCCAATGGCAATTTCCAGCAATGAGAAAAGTAGCAGATAAATATTTCAGACAAATGATACTGGTCCAGCCAACAGCACCAGAGTTCAGCGCATGAGCTAATGGGAACACAAGAGCAAAGAAAGTACAAAATTATGCCACAGAAGCAAAGGAGCAATGCAAACGGAAGCTCAAATTTGGGCTGGAGCAGTGAGGCTCCCGCGAGTCCCTTATCAGTAAGCAATGAACCAAGTCCCAAAGTGACTAAATTGGCCACTTTGTCCTCAGCTGGGACGACATCCACAGAGACCAGCAGAACCAGAGCCGGGAAAGGCTGCCCCTGCCTCGTGCTTTGAGTGCGCCTGTCTCCCGCTCACAGCACATGCTGCAGCAATGAACTGCAGCCACTAGGGGTCAGCCTGTCACTGCAGGCAGCAATACAGACTGCTGTTCCAGTACGGGATCCCCAGTGCCCACGCTGAGCTCCTGGCAGGATCTGGGCTCAGGCTACTTTCCCTCCCACACGCCAGCTCCCCCATCCGGCACCGCATCCCAAGGTACAAGGCAAGGAGTTTTTCCAAAAAAGCACACAGAGATGTGGGAATTGCCAGCCTGGCTGTGACCAAGGTCCACCTGGGCCAGCGACCATCTCAGATAGCAACCAGCACTGCTTGCTGCACAGGAAGGGGTGAGAACCCCACAGGAGCAGATGTGGGATGATCTGCCCCACCCTAGGCCCTTTAATTAGAGCTGGGTAATGCCCTGACACAGGAGGAGCAGGGCAAAAGCCAGATCAGAGCTGAGCTGGGATCCTTCTCATGTCTGACCACAGCCAGTACCTGATGCTGCAAAGGAAGGTACAGGGAGGTCCTACCCAGTAGCTAGAGACCAGCTAACAGCCCGGAGCTGGCAGGTCAGTGTCTCTTCCAGAACATGCAGCAGTAACGCCTCTAACCCTGGAGGTTCTGGCTGTGCTCACAAAGGTCCAATCCCTTATTGAGCCTGGCTGTGTTCCTGGCCTCGGGGGCTCCTACGGGTGATGAGTTCCACACAAATGCCACGAGAGGCTCAGATGAACAGTCCAAGGACCGGCTGCTGTGGTTGTCTGGATTGCAACAGTGAGCCAGGCTAGGACGTCGATCCCAGACTCTAGGTGCTCTGGCCTTCAAATGCAACACAAAACCCAGGGTAAATACCGAACTGCAGCACATCTGTCTGTATGTCCAGGCTTTGATCAGGGTGCCCACCAACCTATTATCTGATACTGCCTCCCCCGCTACAGTCCCCAGGCAATGGAAGGAAGAAAGAAAACTGCAAATAAAGCACAACTCTGCCACCCCTAATCTCCCAAAATAGACTCCACCAACCACCCCCCACAACTCCCTCCTGCCTCAGACCTCCCCGAACGCTGTGCATATAGACAGGCTTCACAAAGGGCTGGGAAGGGCGACCCATCTGTGACCGAGAGAGGAGGGAGTTGCAAAGCAGAGACACTTTACACTGTAAACTTTAATATCACCAGGACACACAAATCTCATTTTTGGCTGCTAGAGACCAGGCAGGTGATGAACCAAGTGGCACCCCATCTCTGGGACTCATTGGAGAGGTTGAGCCTGAACGTGTCTGGGGCACTTGGTGGCTTTTCCTGACCATGCAGGGATCAGCTGTGGGCCAGGCAGAGAAACGGGGGCCTGGGGAAGCTGGCAGTGGCAGGGTGCATCTGCAGTAGGGACCTGGAGCCAAGCGTCCAAGGTGCTGGGAGCCCGTGGCTCATGCTGGGGCCTGACTGCGTGGGGCTTGTAACACACAACTTCTGGGGTGGGGAGGCCCATAGGGGATGGGCAGTGACGTTTCTGTGGGCTGGACTGTACAGCTCAAGTTTTGTTTTTAAACAAACGGCTTTATTTAAGGCACACAGCAAGACAACATCCTTCAGCCTGTTAGAACCTGTCAGCTACGGCCTGGGGAGCAACAAAACGCAGCTGTTTGCCGGCATTTGTCACACATGTGGCCTGTTCGAGTCACACATTGGCAGGATTCAGAGTAGCAGCCATGTTAGTCTGTATTCGCAAAAAGAAAAGGAGTACTTGTGGCACCTTAGAGACTAACCAATTTATTTGAGCATAAGCTTTCGTGAGCTACAGCTCACTTCATCGGATGCATACCGTGGAAAATACAGGAGGAGATTTATATACACACAGAACATGAAAAAATGGGTGTTTATCATGCACACTGTAAGGAAAAAAAGAAAAGGAGGACTTGTGGCACCTTAGAGACTAACCAATTTATTTGAGCATGAGCTTTCGTGAGCTACAGCTCACTTCCTCGGATGCATACTGTGGAAACTGCAGCAGACTTTATATATACACAGAGAATATGAAACAATACCTCCTCCCACCCCACTGTCCTGCTGGTAATAGCTTATCTAAAGTTATCATCAGGTGGGCCATTTCCAGCACAAATCCAGGTTTTCTCACCCTCCACCCCCACACACACAAATTCACTCTCCTGCTGGTGATAGCATTACCCTATGATCATTACCCTATGATCCCACTGAGAGTTATCAAAAGCAACTACAGCATTTGCTCAAGAAACTTCCTGAAAAAGCACAAGATCAAATCCGCACAGACACACCCCTGGAACCCCGACCTGGGATATTCTATCTACTACCCAAGATCCATAAACCTGGAAATCCTGGGCGCCCCATCATCTCAGGCATTGGCACCCTGACAGCAGGATTGTCTGGCTATGTAGACTCCCTCCTCAGGCCCTACGCTACCAGCACTCCCAGCTACCTTCGAGACACCACTGACTTCCTGAGGAAACTTCAATCCATCGGTGATCTTCCTGATAACACCATCCTGGCCACTATGGATGTAGAAGCCCTCTACACCAACATTCCACACAAAGATGGACTACAAGCCGTCAGGAACACTATCCCCGATAATGTCACGGCTAACCTGGTGGCTGAACTTTGTGACTTTGTCCTTACCCATAACTATTTCACATTTGGGGACAATGTATACCTTCAGATCAGCGGCACTGCTATGGGTACCCGCATGGCCCCACAGTATGCCAACATTTTTATGGCTGACTTAGAACAACGCTTCCTCAGCTCTCGTCCCCTAAAGCCCCTACTCTACTTGCGCTATATTGATGACATCTTCATCATCTGGACCCATGGAAAAGAAGCCCTTGAGGAATTCCACCATGATTTCAACAATTTCCATCCCACCACCAACGTCAGCCTGGTCCAGTCCACACAAGAGATCCACTTCCTGGACACTACAGTGCTAATAAACAATGGTCACATAAACACCACCCTATACCGGAAACCTACTGACCGCTATTCCTACCTGCATGCCTCCAGCTTTCACCCAGACCACACCACACGATCCATCGTCTACAGCCAAGCTCTGCGATACAACCGCATTTGCTCCAACCCCTCAGACAGAGACAAACACCTACAAGATCTCTGTCAAGCTTTCTTACAACTACAATACCCACCTGCGGAAGTAAAGAAACAGATTGATAGAGCCAGAAGAGTTCCCAGAAGTTACCTACTACAGGACAGGCCTAACAAAGAAAATAACAGAACGCCACTAGCCGTCACCTTCAGCCCCCAACTAAAACCCCTCCAACGCATTATTAAGGATCTACAATCTATCCTAAAGGATGACCCAACACTCTCACAAATCTTGGGAGACAAGCCAGTCCTTGCCTACAGACAGCCCCGCAACCTGAAGCAAATACTCACCAACAACCACATACCACACAACAGAACCACTAACCCAGGAACTTATCCTTGCAACAAAGCCCGTTGCCAACTGTGTCCACATATCTATTCAGGGGACACCATCACAGGGCCTAATAACATCAGCCACGCCATCAGAGGCTCGTTCACCTGCACATCTACTAATGTGATCTATGCCATCATGTGCCAGCAATGCCCCTCTGCCATGTACATTGGTCAAACTGGACAGTCTCTACGTAAAAGAATAAATGGACACAAATCAGATGTCAAGAATTATAACATTCATAAACCAGTCGGAGAACACTTCAATCTCTCTGGTCACGCAATCACAGACATGAAGGTCGCGATCTTAAAACAAAAAAACTTCAAATCCAGACTCCAGCGAGAAACTGCTGAATTGGAATTCATTTGCAAATTGGATACTATTAATTTAGGCTTAAATAGAGACTGGGAGTGGCTAAGTCATTATGCAAGGTAGCCTGTGTCCTCTTGTTTTTTCCTACCCCCCCCCCCAGATGTTCTGGTTTAACTTGGATTTAAACTTGGAGAGTGGTCAGTTTGGATGAGCTATTGCCAGCAGGAGAGTGAGTTTGTGTGTGTATGGGGGTGGGGGGGATGTGAGAAAACCTGGATTTGTGCAGGAAATAGCCCAACTTGATTGTCATGCACATTGTGTAAAGAGTTGTCACTTTGGATGGGCTATCACCAGCAGGAGAGTGAATTTGTGTGGGGGGGTGGAGGGTGAGAAAACCTGGATTTGTGCTGGAAATGGCCCACCTGATGATCACTTTAGATAAGCTATTACCAGCAGGACAGTGGGGTGGGAGGAGGTATTGTTTCATATTCTCTGTGTATATATAAAGTCTGCTGCAGTTTCCACGGTATGCATCCGATGAAGTGAGCTGTAGCTCACGAAAGCTTATGCTCAAATAAATTGGTTAGTCTCTAAGGTGCCACAAGTACTCCTTTTCTTTTTGCGAATACAGACTAACAGGGCTGTTACTCTGAAAACTGTAAGGAGAGTGATCACTTAAGATGAGCTATTACCAGCAGGAGAGTGGGAGGAGGGGGGAAAGAAAACCTTTTGTAGTGATAATCAAGGTGGGCCATTTCCAGCAGTTAACAGGAACATCTGAGGAAGGGGCGGGGGGTGGGGGGGGATTGTGGATGAAGGGAAAGCAGTGGACGTGTTGTTCCTTGACTTTAGCAAAGCTTTTGACACAGTCTCCCACAGTATTCTTGTCAGCAAGTTAAAGTAGTATGGGCTGGATGAATGGACTATAAGGTGGATAGAAAGCTGGCTAGATTGTCGGGCTTAACGGGTAGTGATCAATGGCTCCATGTCTAGTTGGCAGCTGGTATCAAGTGGAGTGCCCCAAGGGTTGGTCCTAGGGCCGGTTTTGTTCAATATCTTCATTAATGATCTGGAGGATGGTGTGGATTGCACCCTCAGCAAGTTTGCAGATGACACTAAACTGGGAGGAGAGGTAGATACGCTGGAGGGTAGGGATAGGATACAGAGGGACCTAGACAAATTGGAGGATTGGGCCAAAAGAAATCTGATGAGGTTCAACAAGGACAAGTGCAGAAACCTGCACTTAGGACGGAGGAATCCAATGCACCGCCACAGACTAGGGACCGAATGGCTAGGCAGCAGTTCTGCAGAAAAGGACCTAGGGGTTACAATGGATGAGAAGCTGAATATGAGTCAACAGTGTGCCCTTGTTGCCAAGAAGGCCAATGGCATTTTGGGCTGTATAAGTAGGGGCATTGCCAGCAGATCGAGGGACGTGATCGTTCCCCTCTATTTGACACTGGTGAGGCCTCATCTGGAGTACTGTGTCTAGTTTTGGGCCCCACTCTACAAGAAGGATGTGGAAAAATTGGAAAGAGTCCAGTGGAGGGCAACAAAAATGATTAGGGGACTGGCACACATGAGTTATGAGGAGAGGCTGAGGGAACTGGGGATGTTTAGTCTACGGAAGAGAAGAATGAGGGGGGATTTGATAGCTGCTTTCAACTACCTGAAAGGGGGTTCCAAAGAGGATGGCTCTAGACTGTTCTCAGTGGTAGCAGATGACAGAACAAGGAGTAATGGTCTCAAGTTGCAGTGGGGGGAGATTTAGGTTGGATATTAGGAAAAACTTTTTCACTAGGAGGGTGGTGAAACACTGGAATGCGTTACCTAGGGAGGTAGTGGAATCTTCTTCCTTAGAAGTTTTTAAGGTCAGGCTTGACAAAGCCCTGGCTGGGATGATTTAATTGGGGATCGGTCCTGCTTTGAGCAGGGGGTTGGACTAGATGACCTCCTGAGGTCCCTTCCAACCCTGATATTTTATGATTCTATGAATAAACTTGGGGAAATAGTTTTACTTTGTGTAATGACTCATCCACTCTTAGTCTCTATTCAAGCCTAAGTTAATTGTATCCAATTTGCAAATTAATTCCATTTCAGCCGTCTCTCGTTGGAGTCTGTTTTTGAAGTCTTTTTGTTGAAGAATAGCCACTTTTATGTCAGAAATCGAGTGACCAGAGAGATTGAAGTGTTCTCCGACCTGGTTTATGAATGTTATAATTCTTGACGTCTGATTTGTGTCCATTTATTCTTTTATGTAGAGACTGTCCAGTTTGACCAATGTACATGGCAGAGGGGCATTGCTGGCACATGATGGCATAGATCACATTAGTAGATGTGCAGGTGAACGAGCCTCTGATAATGTGGCTGATGTGATTAGGCCCTATGATGGTGTCCCCTGAATAGATATGTGGACACAGTTGGCAACGGGCTTTGTTGCAAGGATAGATTCCTGGGTTAGTGGTTCTGTTATGTGGTGTGTGGTTGCTGGTGAGTATTTCCTTCAGGTTGGGGGGCTGTCTGTAGGCAAGGACTGGCTTGTCTCCCAAGATTTGTGAGAGCGATGGGTCGTCCTTCAGGATAAGTTGTAGATCCTTGATGATGCGTTGGAGAGGTTTTAGTTGGGGGCTGAAGGTGATGGCTAGTGGCGTTCTGTTATTTTCTTTGTTGGGCCTGTCCTGTAGTAGGTGACTTCTGGGTACTCTTCTGGCTCTGCCAATCTGTTTCTTCACTTCAGCAGGTGGGTATTGTAGTTGTAAGAATGCTTGATAGAGATCTTGTAGGCGTTTGTCTCTGTCTGAGGGGTTGGAGCAAATGCGGTTGTATCGTAGAGCTTGGCTGTAGACAATGGATCGTGTGGTGTGGTCTGGGTGAAAGCTGGAGGCATGCAGGTACGAATAGCGGTCAGTAAGTTTCCGGGATAGGGTGGTATTTATGTGACCATCGCTTATGACCACCGTAGTGTCCAGGAAGTGGATCTCTTGTGTGGACTGGTCCAGGCTGAGGTTGATGGTGGGATGGAAATTGTTGAAATCATGGTGGAATTCCTCAAGGGCTTCTTTTCCATGGGTCCAGATGATGAAGGTGTCATTAATGTAGCGCAAGTAGAGTAGGGGCGTTAGGGGACGAGAGCTGAGGAAGCGTTGTTCTAAGTCAGCCATAAAAATGTTGGCATACTGTGGGGCCATGCGGGTACCCATAGCAGTGCCCCTGATTTGAAGGTCTACATTGTCCCCAAATGTGAAATAGTTATGGGTGAGGACAAAGTCACAAAGTTCAGCTACCAGGTTAGCCGTGACATTATCGGGGATAGTGTTCCTGATGGCTTGTAGTCCATCTTTGTGTGGAATGTTGGTGTAGAGGGCTTCTACATCCATAGTGGCCAGGATGGTGTTATCAGGAAGATCACCGATGGATTGTAGTTTCCTCAAGAAGTCAGTGGTGTCTCGAAGATAGCTGGGAGTGCTGGTAGCGCAGGGCCTGAGGAGGGAGTCTACATAGCCAGACAATCCTGCTGTCAGGGTGCCAATGCCTGAGATGATGGGGCACCCAGGATTTCCAGGTTTATGGATCTTGGGTAGCAGATAGAATACCCCAGGTCGGGGTTCCAGGGGTGTGTCTGTGCGGATTTGTTCTTGTGCTTTTTCAGGGAGTTTCTTGAGCAAAAGCTGTAGTTTCTTTTGGTAACCCTCAGTGGGATCAGAGGGTAATGGCTTGTAGAAAGTGGTGTTGGAGAGCTGCCGAGCAGCCTCTTGTTCATATTCCGACCTATTCATGATGACGACAGCACCTCCTTTGTCAGACTTTTTGATTATGATGTCAGAGTTGTTTCTGAGGCTGTGGATGGCATTGTGTTCTGCACGGCTGAGGTTGTGGGGCAAGTGATGCTGCTTTTCCACAATTTCAGCCCATGCACGTTGGCGGAAGCACTCTATGTAGAAGTCCAGTCTGTTGTTTCGACCTTCAAGAGGAGTCCACCTAGAATCCTTCTTTTTGTAGGGTTGGTAGGAAGGTCTCTGTGGATTAGTATGTTGTTCAGAGGTGTGTTGGAAAAATTCCTTGAGTCGGAGATGTCGAAAATAGGATCCTAGGTCACCACAGAACTGTATCATGTTCGTGGGGGTGGAGGGGCAGAAGGAGAGGCTCCGAGAT
The DNA here is from genome assembly GCF_965140295.1 of Lepidochelys olivacea. Lineage (NCBI taxonomy): Eukaryota > Metazoa > Chordata > Testudines > Cheloniidae > Lepidochelys > Lepidochelys olivacea. The sequence continues at coordinate 22,609,345 of NC_140427.1, forward strand.
AGGACAGCTGCTTCTGCTGGGCTAAGAGTATATAGTTGGATAGATTAACAATATTGCTGGGTGGGTTAAGGGAACCATTGCTGTGGCCTCTTGTAGCATGCAGTAGTTTAGATAGTTTAGTGTCCTTTTTCTTTTGTAGAGAAGCAAAGTGTGTGTTGTAAATGGCTTGTCTAGTTTTTGTAAAGTCCAGCCACAAGGAAGTTTGTGTGGAAGGTTGGGTTTTTATGAGAGTATCCAGTTCTGAGAGCTCATTCTTAACCTTTCCCTGTTTGCTGTAGAGGATGTTGATCAGGTGATTCTGCAGTTTCTTTGAGAGCGTGTGGCACAGGCTGTCAGCATAGTCTGTGTGGTATGTCGATTGTAATGGATTTTTTACCTTCAGTCCTTCTGGTCCGATGTCCATCTGTTTGCATTTGGAAAGGAAGATGATGTCTGTCTGTATCTGTACGAGTTTTTTCATGCAGTTGATAGATTTCCACTCCATACGGCTAAATGCAGTGCCTTGCATAATGACAGGTTTCAGAGTAGCAGAATGGATTTTTTACCTTCAGTCCTTTTGGTACACACTGGCAGAAATAATGGTTGAGTGGTAGGGCCTTGGCCTGGCCCAGACGCTACCCGCCCTGAGTTCTGCCCTGCCCTGGCTGCCCCGTGTGTTACCTCGGAGGGAATCGTTCCAGGTCCAGGGAAGAGCCTTATCTGGGGAGATGCTGTACCAGACCCGCCCGACCAGGCAGGCTCCCAGGTACTCTCTGCTCGGGCTGATAAGGCTCCTTAGCACAGTTTCTCTCCAAACAAATTCCAGTTCAAGACACCTGACAGCTCCACAGCAGGCAGCATCCCCAGCGCGCAGCAGGACAGGGCTTGGGGGAGCAGCCCATAGCAGCACCTGCCCCTCCTTCGGCAGGAGCTATAAGTGCCAGCCACGTGCTGCCTCCATCTAGACGGCCTATCTGCACAGAGCAGCAGCTTTCAGCCTGGGACAGCCGTGCTGCGGGGAGGCGATGGGTAAGAGTGGGCTCAGAGTGCCAGAGGGTCTGTGGGGCAGCACAGGGCCCTTCTGCTCCGCCCTCGGGCTGAGTGGGCGTGTTCAGCTGGGATTGGAACCCACCAGCACTTGTGGGTCCGAATGTGGGGCTGGAACTCAACGCGGGGCGCTCCCACCTCGCCCGGGGGTGACTAGGGGGAAGGGCAGAGAGACACCTGGGCTGAGACTCAGAGGAGCAGAGACACCTGCTCCAGGGAGACAGAGTCTACGGCAGCCGGGTTAAACTCCCCAGCTGTGTGACAGGCCCCCCACCCCGGTATGTCACAGCAGGGCAATGTGGCTTACTGAACGGCAGGGGTTGCCAGCTGGGTTAGAGGCCTTTGGGGATGGAGGAAGCAGCACTAACGTCCATGCCAACCGCCCTATAGAGGAGGGGCCGTGCCGTGCAGGTGCGGGGCAGGGAGCTGGGACACTGCGCTGGGGGTCGTTGTCTGGCCCAGGCCCTTCCGAGCAGGAGGCAGAGGCCAAGGCATTTCCTGCAGGTCACCTTCCGCTGCAGCTTGGCCATGGGTCCCCCTAGCCACTAGCCCAGCCAGGGATCCCAACTGGTGAATGTCATGGCTGGCTCCTCCCTGCCGCCAACAGCTCTTCACTGCCAGGGAATTCCTGAAATCCTGTGCGCCCTTCTCCCACCCACCTCCTGGGGCTCTGAGTGCCCCTGGCCAGTCTCCCCCCCTCAGCCCCACCTCCCGGGGCGGTGAGTGTCCACCTAGCACCCCCACCCCATGATCCCCCTACCTGGGACGCTCAGTGCCTCCCCAGTGCCCACCCTATAGGGCTCCCCCCCACCCTGATCCCCATTTTCCCTTTTTCTCACCTACTCTCCCAGTCATTTCCATTGTACAGGGGTGTCTCTGTGCGGCAAGCAGAGTGGGAACATTTCTCCAGGGCGAATCCCAAGCTCCCTTGGATCCGCCCCCCTCCTGGGTGTTTCTGTCCCAATGGGGCCAGTTCCTAGTGCCTCCTCTCTGCCCCATGCATGCCTGGCCAATGGCCGGCTGCCCAGCCAGACTGACAGGCGAGGGCGGAGGTGCCGGTCTGTGCTGGGCGAGGCAGGAGGTTCCAGCAGTCCCAGCTCTGGGTTGTGCCGTTCCCTGGCAGAGGGAACTGGGAGTCGCGGCTCCTAAACGGCGGGTTTGTGTTCCCAGCTTCTCGCCAGCTCTTCCCTTTTGCAGCTGCCCGGTGCCCTCGTCTCCTGCTCCTCACTGGCCTGCTGGCCCTTTCAGCCCCAGTTTTCACCCTGGAAATACACAATCTGAACATCTTAAAGGGACCCACCCGTGCAATCCGGAACATCCACCCAAAGGACCTGAAGGCAGGTGTGTCATGTGTCTGCTTTTAAAGCTCTGACCCCTGGCCCTAGGGGTCCTGCCAGCCCTGGGGCCCCAGAACTTCACTCACTGGCTGCCTGGGGATTATGGAGGCCTGAAGCTACTGGGAGAAATTACATCCAGCCGTAGCTCTACATTCAAACCACGCTGAGCTCTTTGGCGGTTGGAGGGGGAGGGCGGTTGGGGGGCGCGCAGGGGCTGGGCCGTTGCAGTGCAGGGAGCAGCAGGACAAAGCCAGGAGGTGCTGGTTGCCTTGGGCAGCAGAGGGGCATGGAGGAGTGGAACTGGTGCAGCGCGGGCCCGAGCGGGGCAGGGGGCGGGCGGGATGAGATGGGGGTGCTCAGGCAGCAGGGTGACTGGTGCAGTATTAACACAGAGCTCGAGCTAAGCAGGGCAGGGCTGTGCAGCCCTCGAGGGGAGGTGCAGGAGCTGGAAGCTGCTGCAGGAGGAGCTGTGCAGCCAGGGAAGCGACTGGAAGCCACAAGATGGTGTGGGCAGAGCCACAGGAGCAGACGGGGAGGTTGGTGGCTGCATTTGGGCCAGACTGGAGGGGAGCAGACGGGAGCCAGGTAGAGCAGCCAGGGGGAGCCTGGGTTAGTCTAAGGTGTGACATCCCCACTAGACGGATCAGCTGGCTCTGCCTTTGTAGCCCTGATTAGCTACACAGGATGGGCACACAGGAGAAGCTGACCTCCCGCCCTGTCCCTTAGAGCCCTGGCTGGCTGGAGAGCTGGCAGGAAATCCTGCCTCTGCCGCCTGCTGCCAGCCCTTCTCCTGCCCTTCAAGAAGGGGCTATCGGAGAGACATGTGCTGCCCCACAGGGACACGGGGAGCTGGGAGACAGGCCCAGGAACCAGGGAGCTGCCCTGTGCATGTGGATGTAACCCTTCTGCCTGTCAGAGTTGGCAGCAACAAGGGCCGGGTTCAGTATCTAGGGGATCCATTCCAATAAGACAATGCAAAGCCGGCTCGAGCCCCCACCCAGTGACCTGGGACAAATGTATACCACCCCCGCTGGGTGCCTCCAAGAGGCATTACGTCCCCTCTCGCAAGCGCATAGTCTGAGTGCAGCAAAAAGCCTTTTAATTACAGAGAAACAATGTGGCATTATGTTGGGGAAACACCACCGACAGGATTCATAACACAACCCATGAGCAAAAAACCCACCCCAAGCAAATTGGGGCATGTTCTTTCCCTTTGGTTCTTGAGTCCAGCAACCCAAAATCACCCAAAGTCCCAAAAGTCCAATGGCCCAGAAGCCTCTGTCCCTGGTCAGGGCAGCCCCAGAGTTCGAAAGTTTGTCTGCAGAGTTTTACCTCCCAACCTGGGTGGAGATTCGGGGGTGGGGGGTTTAAGGGGCACCTTACATGGTCCAAAGCTGATGGCCCCACCTCTCCATGGGGCTCCGCTCTGCCAGCCACCCCATGAGCTGCTCTAGGCATCCGACAAACTGCTCTGCTCCACCAGCCGCTCTGCTCCACTATTCATCTTCAGGCTCCCCCACTACTTAACACAACACTCAGTGATTTCAGCTCTGAGTCAGTTCAGCTCTTTTGTGATTTCAGCTTGCAGTAGGGGAGCCTCAGTGCTGGTGCATTATTAGCCCAAAGTGAATTCAGCTCAGCAGCCTGTAACTGGACTCCTAATAGAATCAAAATTAGCTCTGATATTCCACAGTGGAGAGAGGAAGAAGTGCAATTAGCATGTAAGGCACTCAGGGGAGGGGGGGGCATGCCACCAAGTATTAATACCTGTCCCCAGCCTCTCTCAATTCACAGAGAATTGGAACCCATGACCCTTGCCTAGCGAGTGTTACTTAGTTGATGGCGAGTCCCTCCATCATAACAAAAGGCCAAGTGCAGTTCCACTGTCCTTGATTCCCATAATCAGGGTAATAACAGTTTATTCTTCCTGCCCCAATAACAGAGACACTGGGGATCCCACAGCAGCCAAAGTGACCATTTGGGCAGCTATGGCCTCATTCTAGGCGGGGTGGGTGTGCCTATGCAAATGAGATCAGCCCCTGAAGTTCTTTTCCACCACTTGCCACACCTCACCACCAGGTGTCAGGTTGGAGCTCATCCTGACTCTGCTTACATGCGAATGGGCCCTGGCCCAAAGGGAAGGAGCCTGTTGGTGCCTGATGCAGGCAGAGTCTATCAGTCCTCTGGGATTGGTGCCCGGCCCCCACATGCTGATGGTTCTTGGCAGTGACGCGGGGCTGTGGCCAGGCTGAGGGGGGTACCAGGCTAGGTCTCTGCTCTGGAGGGATTCTGGGTGAATTCCTGCCTCTCTGCGGGTGTCAGAGTTTGGAGCAATCCAGCAGGGAGAGGAGCCCCAGTGCCCAGCATATAACTGGGGCCAACAGCTGGGCCAGCAGAGGGACAGAGAGGCAAATGCACTCTCACAGGGGTGAGAGCCAAGAACATCCCAGGGGTTGTTCACACAACTGGTGGCGCATGCAGGTAGCTTGGACACACACACACACACACACCCCGAGCTCACCTCCAGGACCCCTCCACCCAGCCTGATCTGGCCAAGATGCAGGGTGCTATTCCTCGGTGGAGGAGTTGGAAAGGAGGCCAAGGAAAGGTTTTATGGAAACTCCATTGTGATCATAACTCTGAGCTGAGTCTCTGAGTGGGGTTTTGTTCTCTACAACTTGTCTCGTTTTGCCCACAGCCTGGCCCAAGGACTGCAGCGAGATAACCTGGAACAGGGTCAGTGGCGTCTTCGTCATCCAGCCCACAGGACTCCATCAATTCGAGGTCTACTGTGACTTGAACAGCAGCAGCGAGGGCTGGACGGTCCTCCAGCGGAACCGGCGTGACACACAGATCACCTGGGCTGAGTCCTGGAGCACCTACAAGTACGGCTTTGGCAACGTGCACAATGAGTACTGGCTGGGGACGGAGTACATCTATCAGATCGCCAAGCAGAAGGTCTACCAGGTCAGGTTTGTCATCCATGATTCATCCGGCACCATGAAATACGCAGACTACAACCTCTTCGGTCTGGAAGACGAGTCCAAAGGCTACAGGCTGAGGCTGGGCTCTTACACTGGGACTGCAGGGGATGCCATGACTTCAAACAATCCTAGCACTGTGCATGACAACATGAAGTTCTCCACTAAAGACCTGGATCAGGACACTTACAGTGGGAATTGTGCATCTAGCCATGGTGGGGGCTGGTGGTACTCGGCTTGTTATTCTGCTCGACTGAACGTCAAAGGGAGCATCACTTGGGGTAGTTTCTGTAGTGGGAACTGCCAAGCCTCCGCCATCCTCATCAAACCAGCATCTTACTGTTAGTGACCCCTTCCCCACCCTCCTGTCTGCAGTGAGGCCAACCCCTGCTCCACGAAGGGATGGAAAAGGGTCATAGTGTGTCATGGCCAAACCTCCTGCCTGCCCTCACAGGCCTTGCTTGGGGGAAGTATCAGGGTTACCCAGGAAACGAGGCCACTTTCCTTCTCCTCTCCCTCCCTGCAGACTTTCCGAGCTCTTCTCCGCTGGGCCTTTCTCCGCTGGGCTGACTCCCGTGCACCAGCATTCAGCCTGGAGTGACTCTTCTGGGTCATTTTAGCTCAGCAATGCAATGAGCAGGCCTAGAGATCGCTGGAAAGGCAAAATCCCAAGCACGGCAGGAGCTTCACAAACACCCTCTGCATGGCCCTGCCTGGGGATCCAGGCTTTGCAATAAACACACACTTCTAAGCAGTGAGGTCTGCAGCTGGTAACTCTGTGCCCCACTGTCACTATCTCTCTAGGTGCTCCCATGGGCACCACACTGCTGGAGAACATGCCTGGCATTACCAGATTCACAGACAGGGCGTGCAGGGCTGCTGGGACGGGCCCTTTGCTCCCCGCTTCACCAAGAGTAAGTCTGCAGGCCACCAGCCCTTCTGTTTTGGGGGTGGGGGAGAGAAGGAAAGACTGGGACCAGAGGGATTTTCTGGGGGAGGAGAAGGAGGAGATGTGAGGGGGAGGACAGACTTGGGCCCTTAGTGCTGGGAGAGAGGAGTCCTTGGGCCCCCTGTCCTCCAGACCACATCCAGAGAGCTCGTGGGGCAGAGGCAGCGTCCATCCCACTCCCACCGCAGGCGGAGCCGCTCCTCAGCCTGAGACTGAAGGCTCTGCCCGCAGCTCTGCCTGGCCAAGTGCAGACCCCTGGGCACTGGGGCTGCTGGAGCTTGCCTCACACCAGGGCATCCCGTGGCAGCCCCCATCTATCACACTAGGCCTAAATGCTGTGGCCAGGTCCCTGGACTCTGCAGCACTTCGTTTAAATTAAAGAATGGTCCCCAGGGGCTGGTGCCGAGGGCATCTTCGTGGGGTAGGACCCTGCTGGCCGGAGCCATGTGGCAGCTGGGACCGGGTGGGGAGGCCCCAGACCACTGAGCTGGATGCACCCCACTGCTTGTGTGGTAAGATGCAGCCTATTTCCCCAGCTAGCACATGCTCCCATGGCAGCTTGCACACTAGTTAGCTAGGAGTCTGGCCGCACCCCTTGGCAGAGGACAATGCCCCTGTGATGGCCCCCAGGCTTGGTGCAAGGACTGGTCCTTTTCCCTAGTGCTGTCTGGGGCCCAAGGTAGGAACCCTGCCCCACTCCTGCACAGACAGGCGGAGGGGGGGAAGAGGCTCCTGGTGCTCCCATGCCACCTGGCACAGGGCCTGGCTCTTCATCTCCACATCTGTCCTGCCCCCGCAGTCAGCAGGGCCCAGTTCTCTGAAGGGATCGGTACCCCCTCCCTCGGCATCACCGTGGAGCTGCTCCATGTGACACCATCATTCAGCTTGTGCCGATCAATCATTTCACAGGAAACATTTGAAAATGCTCTGGTTTGAAGCTCCCCAGCTCACTTCCAGGGCAGGGCTCCTGACTGGCTCCTGCCTGTCGCCACGGGCAGCTTCTCGCACTCCCCTCAGCCCACACAGGGGGGGACTGGGACCTGGGACGTTAGACATAGTGGTCTGGCCAGCAAAATCCCTGCTCTTTGTTCCCAAGCCACACCCAGCACTGATGCCAGTCACGTTCCCAGGCCGCGAGGTTACACGCAAGCTGCCAATGGAAAAGGGGCACGTTCATCTTCCCCCTTCAGCAGCAGTGTCTGATAACCTCTGCACCCTGCAGAGCCACTGGGGCCGGGGTGCTGGCTGGGCAGCATGGGGCCTGGGCTGGGCCCTGGGAGACAGGCCATGGGTGGAGCAGGGGTGGGGGCAGTCAGGGTTAAGCAGGGCTCTGGAAATCCGGGAGGAGGATGTCTGTGTGAGGGGGATGGATGGGGGAGCCTGACTGTGGGATTGGCCTGATCTGGGAGTCTGGGCTGGGCAACAGTGACTGTCTCCACAGCAAGGCAATTAGGGCTTCCCATGGGGCTGTGCCAGCAAACAGAGGCTGCAGCTTCAAGCACCCATGCACGGGGCTCCCCAGAACCACAGGCTGCCCCCACAGCCCTGGTCCAGTCCCCCAGACACTCCTCCCCCAATACTCTTCTCTTCCATAATTCCCCTTACCCCAATCACCACCTTGGCCCCACATTCCCAGTCACCCCGCCCGGCTCCCCAGCACCCCTGCTCCCCTCCCCTCTGTGCTGCTGTGACCATGGCACAGCAGAGTGTGCTCTTAGCTGGCTGCTCCATGGGGTTGACATAACTATAAAGGGAGGGGTAACCACCTGTCTGCATACAGGGCTACAAAATCCCCCCTGGCCAGAGGCAACACCCTTTTACCTGTAAAGGGTTAAGAAGCTAAGGTAACCCTGCTGGCACCTGACCCAAATGACCAATGAGGGGACAAGATACTTTCAAATCTGGAGGTGGGGGGAAACAAAGGGTTCTTCCATCTATGTGATGCTTTTGCTGGGAACAGATCAGGAATTCAGCCTTACAAATCCTGTTAACTTAGTAAGTAATCTAGCTAGAAATGCGTTAGATTTCCTTTTGTTTAACGGCTGGTAAAATAAGCTGTGCTGGAGGGAATGTATATTCCTGTTTTTGTGTCTTTTTGTTACTTAAGGTTTTGCCTAGAGGGATTCTTTATGTTTTGAATCTGATTACGCTGTAAGGTATTTACCATCCTGATTTTACAGAGGTGATTCTTTTACCTTTTCTTTAATTAAAATTCTTCTTTTAAGAACTTGATTGATTTTTCATTGTTCTTAAGATCCAAGGGTTTGGGTCTGTGTTCACCTTTACAAATTGGTGAGGATTCTTATCAAGCCTTCCCCAGGAAAGGGGGTGAAGGGCTTGGGGGGATATTTTGGGGGAAAAACGTCTCCAAGTGGGCTCTTTCCCTGTTCTTTGTTTAAAGCGCTTGGTGGTGGCAGCATATGGTTCAAGGACAAGGCAAAGTTTGTACCTTGAGGAAGTTTTTAACCTCAGCTGGTAAGAATAAGTTTAGGGGCTCTATCATGCAGGTCCCCACATCTCTACCCTAGAGTTCAGAGCGGGGAAGGAACCTTGACAGGGGCACTGTCCTGCAGGGAGCTTTGCCCAGCTGGCAGACAGTTTGTGGCTCCCACACGCTGTCTCTGTGTCTCACACGACATCATTCATCTAGCAGGGATGAGGAGCAGCTTGTGGCTGTGGTCAACATGTGATTGTGCTTCAGTGCCCCATTGGCCTGTGGTTTGGGGTCCAGCCCTGCCAGCATCTCCTGAAAATTTACAGGAGCCAAACTCCCTCCAAGCCAACCATCTTTGTGGGGTCTGTCCCCTCGGGGGTGGGGGGGGGGGGAAGGACAGGCCAGGATCGCTGGGCCATGAAGCTGGGGTCAAGTCAGAACATTGGTTATATGCCCAGTGCTCGTCCCTCGGCTGACAGATCCAGGGTGTGCCCAGAGCAGGATGGGTCCAGGGATGGGCTCCATGGGGACAGGAGATCACATGCGCATGTGTCCCTGGCACTGGTCACACAGAAGCTGAACTCTCCGAGGATAACAAACTTGCGGGATTCCAACCCCGGGCTCAGCAGAGGGGCCATTAGACCCTGTGGGACACAAGCAAATCCGCAGCATGGACCCACCCAAAGGCCAGAGGACAGATAATGATAACACGACTCAGACAGTAATAACAGCAATCCATGACATCTTCCTACTGCAGCATTACCCGGAGGCCCCAGTGTCATGGAGTGTGGAGGAGCCAGGGCCCTGCACCCGCCACTTCCTGCAATTCACGGTGACTCTCAACTAGCCAGTAAAACAGAAGGTTTATTAGATGACAGGAACACAATCCAAAACAGAGCTTGTAGGTACGGAAAACAGGACCCCCCAGTCAGGTGCTGAGCCTCCCTCTGTTTCCCCAGTCAGATCCAAACTGAAAGTCCCTCCAGTCCCTCCTCTGGTCTTTGTCTCTTTCCTGGGCAAGGAGGCCACCTGATCTCTTTGTTCTCCAACACCTTCAGCTGTCACCTTGCAGGGGAGGGGCCCAGGCCATCAGTTGCCAGGAGACAGGGTGTCGGCCATTCTCTGTGCAGAGCCCTGCACACCCCTGCCCTCTAGGGCTCTGCAACAATCACACCCTTATCCCATCACCTAGATACTTAAGAAATGCATAGGTGTAAACTGAGGCACCCACACAGTATTCAGAGAAACCATGAAGAACATTCCCACTTTGTCACACCCAGTCTGGAGGCAGGGTGCCTAGGACTGGGCACTGCACCCCCAGTGACAAGAAGGGAACTCACGATCTAGGGGTCACAACACCCCAGGGGTGGGGATGGTGATGGGGTGCAGGAAAAGGTTAAGGAAGCTCATTTAGCACAGGAGGCTGGAGTCTTAGTTCACTCACAAATCAGGGCCTTTGAGACAGGGTTGCCAGGTGTCTGGTTTTCGACCAGAACGCCCACTCGAAAAGGGACCCTGGCAGCTCCAGTCAGCACCACCTACTGGGCCATTAAAAGTCCAGTCGATCGGTGGCGCAGCAGGGCTAAGGCAGGCTCCCCGCCTGCCCTGGCTCTGCGCAGCTCCCAGAAGCGGCCAGCACGTCACTGCAGCCCCTAAGGGCAGGGGTGATCAGGGAAGCTCCGCGTGCTGACCTCACCCCAAGTGCTGGCTCTGCAGCTCCCATTGGCCGGGAACCGTGGCCAATGGGAGCTGCAGGGGCAGGGCCTGCGGGCACAGGCAGCACACAATGCTGCTGGCCATGCCTCCTCCTAGGGGCTGCAGGGACATGCCAGCCACTTCCAGGAGCCACGCAGAGCCAGGGCAGGCAGGGAGCCTGCCTTAGCGCCGCTGCGCCATGGACCGGGAGCTGGCTGAGGTAAGTGCTGCCGGGCGAGAGCCCACACCCAGAGACCCTGCCCCAGGTCGGAACCCCCTCCCGCACCCTACCTCCATCCCAGACCTCACACCCCACCCGCACCCCAGTCTGCTGTCCCAGCCCTGAGCTCCCGCCCATACCCTGAACCCCTCATTTGTGGCCCCACCCCAGAGCCAGCACCCCCCAGCTGGAGCCCTCACCCCCTCCCGCATTCCAACCCCCAGCCCCAGCCCAGTGAAAGTGAGTGAGGGTGTGAGAGAGTGGGTGACTGAGGGAGGTGGGCTGGAGTGAGTGGGGGTGGGGCCTCTGGGAAGGGGCAGGGCCTCGGGGAAGGGGCATGACAGGAGTTGGGTCAAGGGTGTCTGGTTTTGTGCGATTAGAAAGTTGGCAACCCTACTTAGAGACCTTTGAAAAGCCTCCTTAACACCGCTCCTGATACCAAGGGCAAGGTGCCCCGGACATGATAACAACAATAGGCCAGAGGAAAACACTGCGTTAGAAATCAGAACTCAGGCTGCCAAGTGAATGATAGCTGATAGCTGACAGACAGGAGATGCAGGAATTAAGGTTGTGCCTTCAGCCAGCAATTGGTGTTCATCTGTTTGCACCACAGCTGTAGCCAGGGCCACTGTTTCCTTGTCTGTCTGCCTGTTTAACTTCTCTAGGTCCTTACTGTGTCCATCACCGTGGAATCTGAGTGGCAAACCAAGGGTTTGACGTGTCCATATGAAACTGCCTGACTGGAAGGACGTGGTTTGGTGTCGCTCAGTGACCGTTGGGGCGATTGGTGGCAGAAGTGGGTTTCACTTTTCCTCTTGAAGGATCTGAGGGCCTGGCTCATTCCAACCTGGCTCATTCTGACGGCTTCTACAGCTGAGAGCTGCCAGGTCTCCTGCCTGGGTCCGACACAAACCAGGAAGTACAGGACCACGGGTAAAAAGAGCAGCTAAGAAAACCATTTTCTCTGAGCCCAGCCCTGCACAGATTTCCAGCTCAGGTAGGCATTTTTAGCAAAAGTTCTTGCTGATTATTTTCTCCAACCACTTCGTGCCTCCATAATAGGCAGCCATCCAGTCAGTCGCACCCTGGGGAGCTCCAGGGACAGTGTGCGCGCGTGTGGGTGTACATGTGAGTGTACGTGTATCCCAGTCACATGTATACATCTGGATTTCCTTTGAAAGACATTTCCAAATTGAGCTGATCAAGTGCAATGGCCACAGCACCCAATTCCTCTGCCCCCCAGCTTTCTTCGCTGCTTTAACATACAACCACAACCTGCTCCCCTGGCACCTCTGACTCCTGAAAGCCCTAACGCTCCAGGGGAGCAGGCCGTGCCCTGCCCTGGCTGCCCCGCGTGTTACCTCGGAGGGAATCGTTCCAGGTCCAGGGAAGAGCCTTATCTGGGGAGATGCTGTACCAGACCCGCCTGACCAGGCAGGCTCCCAGGTACTCTCTGCTCGGGCTGATAAGGCTCCTTAGCACAGTTTCTCTCCAAACAAATTCCAGTTCAAGACACCTGACAGCTCCACAGCAGGCAGCATCCCCAGCGCGCAGCAGGACAGGGCTTGGGGGAGCAGCCAATGGCAGCACCTGCCCCTCCTTCGGCAGGAGCTATAAGTGCCAGCCACGTGCTGCCTCCGTCCCCAGAGGCCAGCTGAGAGTGAATTCCCACGTCCCCGCACGGCTGGTTCCGGCGAGTGATGTCCCCTCACTCTTCTACACTGACATTTGATTTCCAATTTCAATGTTTCTAACATCAGCTTCACTAGCTCTCGTTACTCCTTTGTCTGCTAGAGCAAAAACCTGAAATGCAGGCTACCCCCTCCTGCTCGGTGATTACAGACCTTATCGACAGACCTCTGAACTGCTCTTAGTCAAGCTGACTAGCTGCAGCCCCTCCGGTCACCTGCTCGAAGGCGTGCTGGCCAGGCCACAAGCCATTTTTGTGCCTCTTCCCTGCTCCTTCTCAGTGTTTTAACATCATTTTACTAGTGTGAACAACAGCCTATGCTGGGGAGAGCCCAGGGTGAGAGATGGTCACTAGACCCTGGTTATACAGTGCTCTGTCATGGCTCTGAGGTGCATTTAATTTCATTTGCTGCACAAGGAACCAGTCCCAGAATCTGAACCAATTGTCCATCAGTGAGAATTTGATGCCTTCTGTCCAGGATGGGGGAACTGGGATTCTTGGCCCCTGCATTTGTGTTTTCAGCTTCACTCTGGCTCATCCCTTTTCAGCTGCCCCGCGCGCTCATCTCCTGCTCCTCACCTGCCTGCTGGCCCTGACAGCCCCAGTTCTCACCACAGACACACGAAACCCACCCATCTGAACGGGACTCATACATGCAATCAGGAACGTCCACCCAAAGGACCTGAAGGCTGGTGTGTCATATATCTGCTCCTCTATCCCTCACTCCACCCCTGGAGCTCCCCAGGGTGCGACTGACGGGATGGCTGGCTATTATGGAGGCACGAAGGGTTTGGGAGAAAATAACCAACATGAACTTTTGCTAAAAATTCAAACCTAAGCTGGAAATCTGTGCAGAGCTGGGCTCAGTGAAAATTATCTTTGGAGCTGCTCTTATGAACCGTGGTCCTGTACTTCCTGGTTCGTAGCATGAGGCTTTCTCCCAGGGTTTCCATTAAGGCCAAACTGCAGATACACCAGGTTACAAGGGCTGACCTTACACAATTTCCAGCCCAACCACGCCCACTTATCTTGAAACAAGTATCAATGTTTTGGACGCCTGTCCCGGCTGAACCTCTGCACTATGGAAATTCAGCATCAGCAGGGCTTGAGTGGCAGGTGCAAAGGTGCTGGGCCACACTTATTGACTTGTGCCCAAAACAGTGCTGAGTGATTCCTGCAAGGAGCTGAGCACCCTCAGCTCCCACCAAAGTCACTGAAGCTAGTAGGATTTAAGGGTGCTCAGCAATGCACGGGCTTGGTGCCATTGGGAGGAACATGCTGAGATGGCAGAGAAGGAATAAAGCAGGTGCAGGGACCCTGGGGGTGTTGCAGAGGGGAGGGAAGATGCCCCATGGCAGGAGCAGCTGAAGCGTCTTTACCAGGTAGATTTTTGAAAATCCTGTTATTTGGCGTCATCTGGGGCATTCCAAAGGCAACAGCAACCCCCTTTGATGGGGTGTTTAAACCCCACCCTGGGCCAGACGGCTTCAGGAGCAGTTCTGGGCCACATGAGCACCCTGCTGCACAGGCAGAGTTCATCTCTCGCTAACCACAAACTGCCACTCTGAGCCCTCTCTCTGCCCCCGCTGCTGCGTCCCATCCCCCCTGGAAAACCCCGAACAGGGCAGGGCTGGCCTGGAGCCTGAACGTTCACCCTGGTACTGGCAGCGAAGCTCCTGTTCTGTCTCCGGCCCCAGGCGGCGTTGCTGGGTCACAACCTCCCCGCTGAGAATTGCTGTGGCTTTATAAACGAGCGACAGAAGAAGGGGGTGGGGGGCAGGAAATGGTTCTGATGCTCAATCCCCTAGCTCCTGAAAGAGAAGTGTAGACCTGTGGGGCTCGATGGGTCCTGGAGACGTTGTCTAGTCCAGTTCCCTGCACTGAGGCAGGCCCAAGTAAAGCTCAAGCGTCCAACCTGTCCTTAAACCCCTCCAGCGACGGGGACTCCACCGCCTCCCTTGGCGACCTGTTTGACACGTCCCTGTCCTTAGAGTTACAGAGTTCCCCAATATCGAGCCTAAGCCTCCTCTGCTGCAGATTCAGCCCATTATTTCTTGTCCTGCCTTCTGTGGCCATGGAGAACACCCAGTCCCCCTCCTCCTTCCAACAGCCCTGACTGTGTCTGCAGATCGTTGTCGGGTTCCCCCTCAGCCTGCTTTTCTTGGGACTAAACACGTCCAATCTTTTTAACCTTTCCTCACAGGGCCTTTGATCAGTTTTGTTGCTCTCCTCTGGACTCTCTTCACAGACCCCCGAATAACCCCCCTTCTCAGCCCAGAGCCAACCCCCCAAAACAGACCCCCCAACCCCTCCTCAGCCCACACCCAACCCCGTACAGACCCCCAATTAACCCCCCTCCTCAGTGCACACCCAACCCCCCCGCCACGGGCCCCCAAATGGCCCACTCCCTCCGCCCCCAGTCAACCCCTGCTATAGTCCCCCAACCCACCTGCCCAACTCCCACCCACCTCTGCTTAAACCCCCTCCCACCACCCCATCTAATCCCCAAATAACCCCCCAGCCACCCACTTCAATCCATCCAACCCCGCCACCCCCTCTCTAACTAAACTCACCCCAAAACCCCAAATAAATCCAGCCCCCCAAACCTCCTGTCAGACCCCCTCCCTCCCATCACATCTCCTCACCACTCCAACCCCAGCTCCCCGAAAAACCTACCCATTGCACAATCCTCCAAACACCCCCAAAAAAATCACCCTCCCCAGACCCTCCCCCACTCACCAAAGTCTCACAGCCCCCACACCCTCCCCTGCCCTATTCCCCAATAACCCCACCTCTTAACCCTCCCACTCCTCACCATCCCCAACCACTTCCTTCCCCTCACCCCCTTCTTCACCCCTGCCCTGTGCCCCCTGCCACTCCACCACCCCTCTTCTGCTGCCCCCAACACCCATGTCCATTTACCCTACTGAGCAGCCCAAAGGCTCCCAGCTCCACCAACCCCCTTCTTCCGTCCTCAATTGCTCCACTCCCCTATGGCTCCCCCAGGAACAAGTCCCCCTCCACCCCCCGGGCCCCTCACCCTTTTGGCCCTGGCAGCAGCATCCCAGCTGCACTTTGGAGTGTTACTCAGGGCTGGGGACCCGCCAGTGTCCCTTCCCCCTTGTCTTCTTGGAGTGATCAGATGGCTACCCCCCCACCCAATCCAGAGTAACCCACCACATCAGGAGCCACTGCCTCAGGGTGCGAGGGGAGCTCACCCTCCGATCCCCCCACTCCTGAGGCCTCTCCTCCACCCCGGGCCGGGACAAAAACAGCAACCCATGCACACTGGGCAGCAGAGCCTGGCCGTTTCCTCCCTCCCGCCCCCAGTGTATTCACTGGCCACCGATGAGGGCTGAGGAGCCTGGAGCATATGGGGCGGGGGTGGGGGGAGGGAGAGAGCAGGTGGGGAAAGACCCAGGCTGGGGCACTATACACTGTAGACCCACAGCCCTGCTCATCAGCCTGTTCTCCTCCAGGGGCGTGTTCGCTACGTTGGGTCAGTAGCTTCCGAGGCCTCGAAGTTGGGCTGACTGGTCTGTAATTCCCAGCACCTGTTCCCTTGCAGAGCCAGGGGCCACAAAAGCCCTGGCCTCACCCCCCAGATCGAGCCAAAGCAGGGGCACTGGTGGGAGGTGGCTGAGGTCCCTTGGTGCTGCCCGTCCCCAGGGGCAGGAGCAGCACATTCTGTGCAGCCTTGGAATTGCCACAGCGCCAGGGCCTGGTTCTCCTGCAGCTCCCTCCGGCTGGGGAGAGACAGGGCAGAGAAAGGAGCAGACCCTGTTACCCCAGTCACAGCTGGGGTCCAGCCCCAGAGAGCGCCAGCCTGGCCCTGGGGCAGTGGGGGTGAGACCTAGAGCAGTTTGGTCCAATATGGAGGGTACTGCTGACAGGTGGCTCATGGGGAGGGGGAGCAGATGGGCTGTGGCTATGAAGAGTTCAGGGTGTTTTGGAAGGAGAGGGGTAGCCATGGGGGAGTTAGGGTGTGGGTGGGACCCCAAGCTGTGGGGAATGGTGCAGGGGAACCCTGGGTTTGGCAGGGGAGCCCCCAGTCAGCAAAACGGCTGGGCGAGCCGGCTGCCCGGGGTCAGGCTGAGGATGGCCCTGCTGGCAGTGTCATGCTCCAGCCTGGAGAGGGACGGCTGGCTGGGGAGGGCACCGAGCGCAGCCTGTAATGGGCAGGGTGGGGGTAGCTCCCAGCATAGACAGCAGAGATGGGAGGCAGGAAGGGGAGAGATCAGTGCCCTGGGGAGGGGGATACCCCGATCCCTCACTGCAAAACAGCACAGCCCCCCCTCACCACCAGCAACTGAGATGGAGGGGACAGCTCAGTGCACGGGGGCGGGGAGAGGTCTCTGATACTCCCAACCGCAAAATAGCAACCCCGTCCCCGCCATCTGCACGTCAGATGCTCTCAGCTTCCCTCCTCCTGAAAAAATCCCTCTTTCCAAACCTGCCCCACAAATACCCCCCTACGCACACTCTCCATGCAGGCTTTGTCAGGAAGGCCAAGTAGACAGGGCTGTGTGTCCTGGGGCTGCACTGAAGGGCCATGGTCAGGAGGGGAATGGAAAGATGCAGTTTGCGGGGGATCGGACAATGCCCCTTCACATGCCCCCCATCTTCACCACTGCCAGTGGCCCATCTTTGGGCTGCAGCCCACAATTTGGGAGCCCTGCCCTAGGGTGAACTTCATCAGGCCCAGCTGACTTGAATATACCTAGTTATTCTTTAGCCCATCCTTTCCCTGTTCGGGGTGGTATGCCTGCCCCTGGCTGTTAGCGTTAATGGTGTTCAGCATCTGGTCACAATTAACTTTTATTAAAGTGAAGGCTGAAGCCACACAGGCAGGAAGTGCTCGGAGATGCTGAGAGGATGTCAGCCTGACAGATCAACACATTGCTAGGAGCTGGATTATACCTGGTTATGGGTGGAGTTAGAATCTCAGTGACACGGCTGTGAGGATGCACTCTTCATTTAAGACAGCTGGAAGCAACAGGTAAGGGGGCCTCATGTAGAACAAGCCATGATGGTACGTGCCCAGAAACTAGCACCAGGTGGGTAGAGGATGCCACCAAGTATCGTTCTGACCAGGTGCGTGTGTGAAAAAGACAAGATGGCCAGTGCAGCCAAGGGATGGAGACAGAGCAGGAAAGCCGACCAGAGCCTGTAAGCAGGGTGTGATCTTGGGAGGAGTATAGAGAGCTTTTGGGCCAGGTGCTGGCTAAAGAAGCTTGGAGCTGAAAGCAGGGAGGCTCTTCTCTGTTACTGCCACCCACGGTGTTTGGAGAAGCAGGACTCTGTGTGTGCCTTGTAAATAAACAAGACATCAAAGAAATTACCAGACTCTATTGCCAATGTCTGCTCCCCACTGGAACATCCCCAGGGCCCCAAACTTTGACTAGCCTCTTGGGTTGATGAGGGACACCAATATCTTTATCTCGCGGTTTCGTTGCATGTCTAGCTAATCTGTCAGTGGTTTATCGGCAATTAATTACTGTTGCAATGTTTTCTCATGTAATAACCATATTTATTAAAAAGACAGAGGCCAGGTTTTTGAACCCAAACTCACCACCCCTAATACATGCAAGATTCAGATGTAAAGTCCTGGCAGGGTCAGCTCTCAGAGTTTATTCCAGGGGATTTACCGTGAAGAAGCCAACAGGGAACGGGGTGAGCAGAATGGAGGCATTGCAGGGACTGCACTGATTAGGTGGGAGATGGAGCTCCGTGTCTGATCCAATATTGTCTCCTCTTCTCAGCGGCGCCGGCTCCCAGGGAGGATGGGCTCCTTCTGCCAGACCCAGCACACATCTGTTGGCTTAACCAGGATGAGGGAAGACTTGCACTCCCCGCTCTTACAGAACCCTGCCCAGTAGATGTAGCCTTTCCCATTGAGCAGGATGTTCTGACACTTGTCATACCACCAGCCTCCGTAGCTACTTGCGCAGTTCCCACTGGCCTGGTCCTGATCCTTGTCAGTTGTGCTGAACTTCATGTTGTCGTGTATGCCCCCCAGGCCGGAGTGGTAGGTGGTGAGATAGTCCTCGCCGTCCCCAGAGTACCTGCCCAGCCTCAGCGGGTACCCGCTGGGCTCATCCTCAACGCTGAAGATGTCGTACTCCGCGTAGCGGGTGTTGTTGGATTTGTCCTCCACGACAAAGCGGACCTTGTAGGTGTTCTGCCGCGTGAGCAGGGACAGGTACTCGTTGCCCAGCCAGTAATCCTCCTGCACGTTCCCAAAGCCGTATTTGTAGGTGCTCCAGGACTCCTTCCAGGTGATCTCTGTGTTGTAAGAATTTCTCTGGACAACGGTCCAGCCTTTGCCTTCGGTGTCCATGTCACACCACACCACCCGAGGGGGAGAGCCTTCTGGCTGGATGACATGGATCCCGCTGGGGCTGTCCCTGGGAATGTAGCTGCAGTCTCTGGGGAACCCTGCAATACCATATACAGCAGGTTAAGGGAACCGGGGGAGTGGGGAGACAGAGAGAGAGTATGCTAGCTAGCTCGAGCAAATCAGTCAGGGGTAACTGGAGCCTGGGTTTTTAGAGGCAGGTCCTGTGTATTTCACAATTCCACAGACACAGAATCTGCCCCGGCCATTCCTGGCCACAGAATCCAGCTTCAGGTCTTACACTTTCATTTTACCAAAAAAATAAATAAAATAAAAATAATAGTTTCTTGCTCTGCTGCTTTTGAAGAAACCTTGAAGAGATGAATCAAGTGGAAACCAAAGCTCTGTATCGTTCCTGAGTCTGTAATGCTGAAGAAATAGTTTGGGGAGGGTGGGGGAGACACTGCCAGATCCATCTCAGCGAATGTTAATTATGAAACCCACAGGTGACAATTTAAATGGGATTTTTCAAAGAGCCTAAGGGAGTTTGACACCCGACTGCAGTTGGAATTCAGTGGGATTTAGGCGCCTCTGAAAATTCCAGGCAACATCCTATCGAGGGGCTTATCTTGGGGGGGGAAATTGTCCTGAACTATCCTGGTAGAATGATAGCATTGTGGTTATACTGGTATAACTGCCCCTCCCCTCCCCAGGGTCCTCCCTTGAGCCTGAGTCCCCCAGCTCCCATACCCACCAGACAATCCCCCTGTGTGCCCCGCCAGCTCTGGCCCCCTCCCCCATAGCTAAGCCTCCTTCCTGAGCCGAGCTGCTGAGCACTGCAGGGGGCAGGGGCTCAGTGCCACCTCGGGAGCTGGCTCAGCCCCCGGCCTGCCTGGGAAAGCCCCTGAGCAGCTCTCAGAGCCGATGGAGGTGTGGGGAGAAGGGATGAAAACCCCTAAGAGGGAGGAACTGGCGCTCAGCGCTGCCTGGACTCTAGGGGCAAGGCTTCTAGGCACGAGCAAGAGATTCCCAGCTGTGAGCCTGGGCTAGCCCTAAAGGACAGATAGAGCTTGCTTAGCACAGAAGTTGGTGAGATTTAAGTGTAGAACTCCCAGCCAATTTGGAGTGTGTGCCTGGTTCCCACACTCTGCCCTGTGGTTGGTACCAACGCTCTTCAGTCTCTGCCGGCGGCTTGGCAGCCTTTACTGGAGAAAGGGATAATGAAGTTGTGTAAAGCAAACAGCCAGTTGAGCAGCACCTCCCCCACCCCGCTGGCCCATCCCCAGGCGCTGGGGGCCTCCGAATGGGAGTACAGTAATGAGCTCACTAGGCCAGGCCGGCCTTGCTGACCCTTCGGAGAACTTGGTGTCCCTCTGGACCCAGTGCTGGCAGAGGGGGTGGCTGGAAGGTGCATTCAGTGGATAAGTGCATATGGGGGTGACACTGGCATGGGGGAGAGGAGCAGAATCAGGCCCACAATACCCTGATCTCGAATATGGCAGATGATAGAAGCTCTCTGACGGGTTCTCTACTCACCCCTCTTGACCTTCCTGTGGGCCAGGGTCCCGTTGCCCTGCACGGGGGCTACAGAAAGGAGCGCCGTCGTGGACAGGACAGACAGAAGCAGGAGAGAGCTGGACTGGAACCCTGCTGGGGACAGAAACCACTGGACATGAGACCAGGAGAGAGTTTCACAAGTGCCTAAATCCCACTACAAGTCACCAGGATTTAGACATTTAAGTGACTTAGCCACTCTTGAAAATGTTACCCAGAGTTTTCAGAGGGCTCAACAACTGGGCCAGATTTTCACAAGAGCTCAGCTCCCAGGTACGCACTGCAGGAAATGATTGGATGTTCAAAGGGGCTCAGCCTCGGGGGTACTGGCCCAAGTCTCTGGAGACGGGGTGAAGCCCACCATTCACTTTGCCCACACACACCTCTCCCCTGGCCCAGCCACTGTCTCCGTCTCTGCAGTAGGCCCAATTAGCACACAGCTGGGACCCAGCTGAATGCTAAAAAACATTCAAAGATCGCGGCTCCGATTGCCTGGCTCCCGGGTCCCAGGCAGGGCTGGCTGGAGTGCTCCCTGCCAGCAGAGCAGGCAAAGCAGCCCCCTGTGGTGGGGAAAGAGCTCAGCCAGCAGCCAGCTGCCTCCTCTCTCTCCACGCTGCAGGGATACACTCAGAGCACCACTGCAAGGGGAGTGCTGCCTCCTCCCTGCTGGGCGTCCGCGCCTGAGGCATCCGGAGCAATGGGGGGACATCATGCCCCCCACTAGCCTCTGAGGGGGATGAGCATAGTCCAGGCTGCAGTGCGCCCTGGGCTTCCTGCAGCGGACAGCACCCGCCTCCCCGTCGCCGCTGGCCAGGACCCAGAGCTCACAGCCAGAGCAGGAGGCTGCCCTGGAAGTCACTGCATTACATTTGTACCATTATTTGTACGCAACAGCTGGTGCAAGGTGGAAATTTGTCCCATGGGCAGGTTCCCAACCAGGGTCTCCCATGGCTTTGGGGAATGGGATCTCCCCTGGCCCTGACTGTCTGGGAGCTGGCATGGAGGGACACATGCCTGACGGGGCAGTCACAGCAGGCAGGGTGGGGAGCAGCCCTCTCCCCGTCCCGTGCACTCTCTGCTCCAGGGCTCCAGTGACCTCCGCAGCAGTGATCCTCGCTGGCCTGGAGAGGCCCCAGTGTTAAGCCCCACGTGTGGCTGAATGCATGCTCCTGGTGCCTGCTGCACTGAGCGAAGCTCGGAGCAACCCCCTCTGTCCCAGCTGCACCCTGTCCAAAGTCAGTACCGCCAGCCGGAGGGCAGGGCCCGCTCACCCACGCACAGAGACAGCAGCTGGGCAGGCTCCAGCAGGTAAGAGGTGCCCAGGGCACAGAGCTGCTGTGTGCCCCACACCAGGCATGCTGCCCCCTGCACTGCAGGCCAGCAGCCCAGAGGGGGACATGCTGCTGACACTGCAGCTGTTCTGTGTGCCCAGCTCAGGCCAGGCTTAAAGTTGGCAGAGTCGCCGGGGGCCACCGTCCCAGCCAAGAAGAGTTAAAAATGGAGCCAACTCACTGAGGGGTGCACTGTAAGAGCCGCCCTACCAAGTGCATGGCCATTTATTTCAGCTGAGATTATCATAGAACCCCCCTCCCTGCACATGCTTTTCCCAGGCCACTTTCAGCACTGAGCGCAGGGATTCACAATGATCTTGCAGGGATCAGCAGCCCAGAGTCATCCAGATTCTTGGAGAGAAACTGGTTGGTTCACCCCGCAGGCCCCCGGCCAAGTATACCTATCATGGGCCCATGTATTACATATTGTGTGGCCACAGCCCACATAACACAGAGAGCTGCATATGCAGCCCCCAATGGCAAATAGGTTGAGAACCCTACAGCAGAGGCTTATGTGTTAAGCTCCAGAGGTCCCAAGTTTCATCAGGGCTGCTGCTGGCCCATTACAGTTGCAAAATGGCAGTTTTTTTGTTGGGTGAGGCAGGGCAGGTGCGGGGAGGGGTGGGGGGGTCAAACCAGAACAGGCTAAAGCCACACCGGAGTCTGGCACAGTGCTTTCTGTTAGTCACCATTGTATTCATGTGGTGTTGCAAAGTTAGAAAGTCCACAGCTAACCCCACAAGTGACCAAACTAACCCCACACGTGACCGTGATACAAACGTGCAAATGAATTAGAGAACAAAGTGTAAACAACAAGCAGAAAAACACTGTTCCAATGGAAACACTTTGCCCAGAAGGAAAAGGAGGACTTGTGGCACCTTAGAGACTAACCAATTTATTTGAGCATGAAATAAACTTCATGAAACTTCATGAAAAAACTCGTACAGATACAGACAGACATCATCTTCCTTTCCAAATGCAAACAGATGGACATCGGACCAAAAGGACTGAAGGTAAAAAATCCATTACAATCAACATATCACACAGACTATGCTGACAGCTTGTATGCTCTAATAAATTGGTTAGTCTCTAAGGTGCCACAAGTCCTCCTTTTCTTTTTGCAGATACAGACTAACACGGCTGCTCCTCTGAAACCTGTCACTTTGCCCAGACATGATCCACAGACAGATTTAATTGGAAACACCTTCTTTCTGGAGATGGAACCCAAATTCTTCAGACAATGTCACAGCCCAAGTGACACGCTGCCAGCAATCTCAGGCATCATTATGAGAAAGAAGAGAGATGCGTAACTCCATGGCAGGCAAAGGGTTAAAGCTTTAGCGGAGAAGGATTTCAGTGAGTCTGACAAGCCAGAATTACGTTTAGAATTGAAGTGAAATAACAATCTGGAGTCACTCATCCTTGAAAACATGCCTCACCTACTCCTGACGACCCAGAGGAGAGGGGACGCTACCAGCTAGCAGTCGTTAACACAGTGTAATAGTAGACGGGCAGTGCGGTGCAGTGGGAGGGGAGGGATGCTGGTCTAAGACACAGAGGGCCTGAGTTCTACCTGTGCCTTGGAAACCTCATTACACTGCTCCATGCCTCAGTTTCCCCATTTTTAAAACATGGCTTATGTTAGTTCCTTTTTGTTCTAAAGTACTTTGGCCCCAATGCCCAAAGGTACCTGGGGCATGGAGAGAGAATTCCTGCCTAGGGTCCAGCAGAGTGCTGAGCAAGGGATCCCTGCCAGGCTCCTGGTACCCCATAACCCCAGGGGCACTCTTTACCAACCAGGAGGTGCTGCCAGACTCCTAGCTAGCCAGGCTCATGCTGCAGCATGCACTTGCTGGGGGAAATGCTGCTCTGTTTCAAAAGAAAAGCAGCGTGTACTTCACTGTGCCCCGTCCCTTGTGCCTCGGCCAGCCAGGATCAGGAAAGCAGAGGATGCACCAGGACTCCCCTCCCCCTTGTGCACCTGCCCGGGCTCAGGGGCGGCACTGAGAGGAGTGCAGGCTGCCCCTTTCTGTGCGGTAGTTACTGCGTCTGTATGGGTACGTTCCTTCCTGTGCCCAGGCACTCAGGGCACATGGTGTCCCACAGGGGCAGGACAGAATGCCCTGCCCACTGCACCTCCCCCACGTACCCACACCGCCTGGCCCTCTGGTGCCCGCCACCGGGCTCTGGCCCTATATCTCCAGGCTGCATGAAATGCTGGGCATTTCAATAAAACTCACCCATCCCGAGGTTGCAGCTGAGCGGACGAGTTAGCAACCTGAAGCATCCCACTTCCACATCAGAAACCAGAGCCAGGGCTCCATCCCTTTATGGAGAAAGCGCCACTCCACACCCCAGCTTATCTTGCTTTTTCAGCTGCTGGCCTCAAGCCTGGCCTGTGGGCAGGGAGGGAGCCCCAACGGAACGTCTGCCCATTCTTTATTTACTGCAGATACCAGACTTCTTGGGCTCCCTGCCTCCTTCCTGAGGACGCCAACGTTTCTGAAGTTGGGCAGGTGTGAGCCAGGGATTTAATTTATCAGCAGGACTCTGCATCGGCCTTCCAGATAAAGGACGCACTAAATGGAGAGGATCAAACCAGAGGAAATGGCAGGAACGGGGGTTGTGCAGAACGTGATGGGGGTGTAACGCTTGTGCCAGGTGGTATTGGCAGCGACAAGGACTGGAGTCAGGATCTCGGGGCTCCTCTTAGCATTGCAAACCAGAACCAGCTGGACCGCCCCACCCAGAAATCTGGGAAACTGACCACCACGCCCCTAACAGGCAGCTCTTCCCGCATCGCAAGATCTGAGTGTGTGTCTAACACATGAGAACTTTTATTTAGAGGAGAAAGAAACGCAGCATGAATTGGCGAAATCACCACAAGAATGACTCAGTAGTCTGTGAACTGAGTGAAACGCCTGCCCTACAATACATTGGGCAGCAGCCCCTTGCCTCAGTTTCCCACCTTGGGGTGAGAGTCCAATGGACAAATGCCCCTTTGGCGCACCCCTTCCATTTTCCCTCTGCTGTCCCCACACCCGGTTTACTGGCCAAGCTCTGCAGAGTTCGAGAATCCAGGGGGTGTTGTGGGGGGAGAGGGGGGTTCGCCAGGGAGAGAAGGGGCAGGCCAGGGATGCCTCTGCTCAGCACCGCTGCTGCTCCATGCTCTGCGATGCCATGCTCTGAGGGGCCTCCAGCCCGGAGTGAGTCCCGCTCTTAGTGACTTCACTGGCTAGGGGGCTGCTGCACCCTGTACGCTGTCTTTCACCACCCACAGCACCGGCTCTATGGTGCCCACCGATGCCAGTTTCACAGTGTTTTCAGCTCTAGGGAGAAGAACCCAGGACTTCCAGCTCTGTCTTTAAGCCCTGGGTAGGTCCAATGTTTTGTAGGCGCCTTTCAGCAAACCCACACACCAGGTGGGAACCCCTCTCCCCGCCCCCCTCGGACTTTCAGTTCCATTTGGTATCACTAACCCCCTGCTTTGCACGTGGGGTTACAGAGACTGAACACACTCCCTCCCCTGCCCCCCCCGCCCCCGCAATTGTCCCTACAGGTCACAGCCAGGTGAGGGGTAGGCTGGAGCGAGACTGTGCTGTTGCTGCATCTGGACCACAGGGAAGAGGATCAAACTGGATTCATTCAGTGACTGTCAAGGCAGTTGCTTTCTGTGTCCCAGCTCTCTGGCTGGGATGCAGGGGGCAGGAACTGGTGCATTGGAGGGAGCAGCTCCATGTCCATATAGTTCTGGAAAAAAGCACCCAGACGGTTCACCTGGATGCACGCCTCTCGACCTTGCAACCTGCCAGCACAGGGCACAATCCATTGAAATGTGTGACAAAGGACACGAGATGGGACACCTTTATTTCGTTGCATGTCGCACCAGTTTGCTTAGTGCGATGTGCTCCAGTCTGATCATTTGGGGACCAGGTTTTGGGGTGAAGGGGAGTTTGTGCCCTCAAGCAAACAACAAACGACTCTCCCGCGTGCAATTCATGCTGCCCCCTTCCCGCACACCCCGAATGCCAGCTGCAGCCTGCCCCATTAATTCTGGCTGCCCCAACAAACAAGTAAAGCAGCTTCCAATGGATTCTGGCTGATTGCCCTGTCTGATTGCAGTTGGCTGAGCAGGGGACACACGCCTGCTGCTGCTGCTGGGCTCCTGGGCCCTCCACGCCTGCCCCTCGGGGCATGGAGACAGAGCCCTGGGCCAGGAGCGGCCAGGAGATGGGGGGTGAGCTGGGCGTGCTGGGCCGACCGCATGCACAGCAGGGGCAGCAGCGGCCGCCCTCGTGCTCTGATGGTGACTCGGGAGTGTGGGGGCTTCTCACCTGTCCCATGGAAACATGGCCAAAGGCACCAACTCACCAATTGTCCCTTCATCAAAACGGCCGCCATCTCCCACTGCTGCCAGGGGGCTGAGGCCTGCGTGAGGGCCGCCACATGCCCATGCTCTGTCTGCATGAGGCAGGCAGGCTACCCTCCTGACGCTGGCTGCCACCTCACGCGGGGCTCGAGGAGGCTGAAGCTGAGCCCACAGGCAGCCTGGCTGAAGCCGTGGTTCAGGGGGCTGGACGGCGCATGGGGACTGGGAACTGTGAGGGGATGTGGCCAGGGGCAGACTGAGGGGTTGGCAGGTGATCGTGTGGGACATGAGAGTGGCTTAGGGAGTTGCAGGGGCATGTGGGGGCCGGCGGCAGGAGAATGTGGGGGAAGGTTGAGGGGGCAGGGAGTATGGGGGGCCAAGGGCGGCTGAGGGCGGTACAGGGGGATGGGGACAGGAAGGAGGCTAAGAAGGGCAGGAGGGAGGCTCAGGGAGATGTTGGAGGCTGGGGTTTGTGCACAGGGGACAGTGCTGGGGCTGGCAGATGGGGGGAATCATGGCAGCTCCCCCAGCTCTGTGTGAGAGCCCCAGGGTCTGAGGGCACAGACCTCCCCTCATATCTGGCCCCATAGCAGAGAGGATCCCAGAGCAGGGGATGTGGGACCTCAGCAGAGGAGAGGGCAGCGGGAAGCAGAGGAGTGTTTCTGCTGGATGCAGAGAGTAACAGGCAGTGGCTGGCAGTTCCCCTGCCTTTCGGGGAGGAGAGGGGAAGTGGAGTCTCCATCGGAGCAGCCAGCAGGAGCCGGGCATTCTAGGCTGACTTTTTACACCCATTGGCTGGGGAGTCAAAAGTCAAATGTGAAAACATGCTCTGATTTTTTTCTTTTTAGAAGAAGGAGCCCAACAGTGTGACTGTTCCTTCTCCCCCCTCTGGTGAACACTGGGTCAGCCCCATGGCCAGGGCAGTCTGCAGCCTTGCTTCAGAGCTTAGTTTCTTCTTCAGCTGAGGACAAAGGAACCATGGAACAGCAACGGAATGTCCCAGTCCTGTTCCCCACCTGTTCTGTGGGGTCTTCTGGCCTTTAGAGCTACTGGTCAGGCCCTCCCCCAATCTGAGAGGGACCACAGGGCCTGCTGGCCTCCCCACAGCCTCTGCTGCGGCTACAGGAGAGAGGCCTCTTCAGTTTGCAGAAAGAAAGACATCTCTGGGGTGAGCACACGGTAGGTGTCTGTTTTTTCCCAGGGCAAGATACTGCCACCTAGTCACTGGCAGGGCCTGTGTGACCTCTGACCACATATGAGGGAGGACGCCCAGCCTAGCTAGACAGATTCCTTCGTGGCATGGCTGGGGACAGAAGCCTGCAGCTAAAGCTCACGCTGCTGGAAACAACCCGCAGAGGCCTTTCATTTCCCCAGGGTCAGATGTCACCACGAGGAGAATGTGAGCGTGGGGACACTGGGGGAGCTGGCCTGAGATGGCGTTCCAGAGTACAAACGCCTGTGTCAAGTCCGTTCTGATTCCACACTCAGCAAACATGCAGGGGCAGCTCTGCGGCCGGGAGAAGCACTGGTCAGAATGTGCCAATGGAGCCGTTTTTGCCTCAGAAGTTGGCAGCGTGTCAAAATCCAAACGTTTCGCGGGAACACGTCGATTTGGACAATTTGGGGATTAGGTCAGCTCACCCGCCTGCCCACCTCTCCAACAGGCTGATGGGTCACCTGGGCTTCCAGGCTGCTGAGAGAAGCCCTGGCTCCAAGGCGCCCAGGGCTCCCAAAGCCCTCTCCCCCTGGGGCGATGTTCTGGTTACGGCACAGCTCTAGGAGGAAGGGGGGTATCCGATGCCCCACAAGCCACCAATCCTCCCTGCCAAGGTCACAGTAACTACGACAGCCTGTGAGAACATCCTAACCTCTGGGGCACTTTCCCTGCCAGGTGAAAGGGTGCGAGATGGACCCCTCCCCGCCAGCAGAGTCCAGCACTGCCAAGAAAGCCAAGTGTGGACGAAACTAACCCCCTGGTTAACCCTTTCCCAGAGGAATCCAGAAGCCACTGACAATTGCAGGGTACATGGAGACCTCTCTCCCAGCTCACTCCCCCATCCTGGAATAGGGGTCCATGAGTCCTGGCCGAACACCCTACAGCTGGGAACATGCTCCCTCTCCCAACGCCAAGGACTACATGAGAAGGGGGTATTGAGCACTCCATGGATAAAAGGGACAGTGACTTCTGCCTCCAAACAGGCCCCAGACGTGAGGGGACCACAGCACCCAATTCCTCTGCCCCCCAACTTTCTTCGCTGCTTTAACGTACAACCACAACCTGCTCCCCTGGCACCTCTGACTCCTGAAAGCCCTAACGCTCCAGGGGAGCAGGCCGTGCCCTGCCCTGGCTGCCCCGTGCGTTACCTCGGAGGGAATCGTTCCAGGTCCAGGGAAGAGCCTTATCTGGGGAGATGCTGTACCAGACCCGCCCGACCAGGCAGGCTCCCAGGTACTCTCTGCTCGGGCTGATAAGGCTCCTCAGCACAGTTTCTTTCCAAACAAATTCCAGTTCAAGACACCTGACAGCTCCACAGCAGGCAGCATCCCCAGCGCGCAGCAGGACAGGGCTTGGGGGAGCAGCCCATAGCAGCACCTGCCCCTCCTTCGGCAGGAGCTATAAGTGCCAGCCACGTGCTGCCTCCATCTAGACGGCCTATCTGCACAGAGCAGCAGCTTTCAGCCTGGGACAGCCGTGCTGCGGGGAGGCGATGGGTAAGAGTGGGCTCAGAGAGCCAGAGGGTCTGTGGGGCAGCACAGGGCCCTTCTGCTCCGCCCTCGGGCTGAGTGGGCGTGTTCAGCTGGGATTGGAACCCACCAGCACTTGTGGGTCCGAATGTGGGGCTGGAACTCAACGCGGGGCGCTCCCACCTCGCCCGGGGGCGACTAGGGGGAAGGGCAGAGAGACACCTGGGCTGAGACTCAGAGGAGCAGAGACACCTGCTCCAGGGAGACAGAGTCTACGGCAGCCGGGTTAAACTCCCCAGCTGTGTGACAGGCCCCCCACCCCGGTATGTCACAGCAGGGCAATGTGGCCTACTGAACGGCAGGGGTTGCCAGCTGGGTTAGAGGCCTTTGGGGATGGAGGAAGCAGCACTAACGTCCATGCCAACCGCCCTATAGAGGAGGGGCCGTGCCGTGCAGGTGCGGGGCAGGGAGCTGGGACACTGCGCTGGGGGTCGTTGTCTGGCCCAGGCCCTTCCGAGCAGGAGGCAGAGGCCAAGGCATTTCCTGCAGGTTACCTTCCACTGCAGCTTGGCCATGGGTCCCCCTAGCCACTAGCCCAGCCAGGGATCCCAACTGGTGAATGTCATGGCTGGCTCCTCCCTGCCGCCAACAGCTCTTCACTGCCAGGGAATTCCTGAAATCCTGTGCGCCCTTCCCCCACTCACCTCCTGGGGCTCTGAGTGCCCCTGGCCAGTCTCCCCCCCTCAGCCCCACCTCCCGAGGCGGTGAGTATCCACCTAGCACCCCCACCCCATGATCCCCCTCCCTGGGACGCTCAGTGCCTCCCCAGTGCCCACCCTATAGGGCTCCCCCCACCCTGATCCCCATTTTCCCTTTTTCTCACCTACTCTCCCAGTCATTTCCATGGTACAGGGGTGTCTCTGTGCGGCAAGCAGAGTGGGAACATTTCTCCAGGGCGAATCCCAAGCTCCCTTGGATCCGCCCCCCTCCTGGGTGTTTCTGTCCCAATGGGGCCAGTTCCTAGTGCCTCCTCTCTGCCCCATGCATGCCTGGCCAATGGCCGGCTGCCCAGCCAGACTGACAGGCGAGGGCGGAGGTGCCGGTCTGTGCTGGGCGAGGCAGGAGGTTCCAGCAGTCCCAGCTCTGGGTTGTGCCGTTCCCTGGCAGAGGGAACTGGGAGTCGCGGCTCCTAAACGGCGGGTTTGTGTTCCCAGCTTCTCGCCAGCTCTTCCCTTTTGCAGCTGCCCACTGCCCTCGTCTCCTGCTCCTCACTGGCCTGCTGGCCCTTTCAGCCCCAGTTTTCACCCTGGAAATACACAATCTGAACATCTTAAAGGGACCCACCCGTGCAATCCGGAACATCCACCCAAAGCATCTGAAGGCAGGTGTGTCATGTGTCTGCTTTTAAAGCTCTGACCCCTGGCCCTAGGGGTCCTGCCAGCCCTGGGGCCCCAGAACTTCACTCACTGGCTGCCTGGGGATTATGGAGGCCTGAAGCCACTGGGAGAAATTACATCCAACCATAGCTCTACATTCAAACCACGCTGAGCTCTTTGGCGGTTGGAGGGGGAGGGCGGTTGGGGGGCGCGCAGCGCTGGGCCGTTGCAGTGCAGGGAGCAGCAGGACAAAGCCAGGAGGTGCTGGTTGCCTTGGCAGCAGAAGGGCATGGAGGAGTGGAACTGGTGCAGCGCGGGCCCGAGCGGGGCAGGGGGCGGGCGGGATGAGAAGGGGAGCCAAATGCACTGCTAACACTCTCCGCTGTGGAGCTGGTGCTCAGGAGAGTCTCTGAAAACCCCTCATGTCACTCAGATCTCCCAATTCCTGTCCCTACAGATCAGGGGAAAGGGAGCCTGCGGCACAGCCGAGACAGTGACCCGCAGTTACCAGAGGCCCACGGTAAGAGTATCCCCCACTTTACCTGTCCACGCCCCGCAGGAATGAGATGCAAGAACAAGAGTTATTCACACAGCTTCTACCTGCAGGGCATACCAAGGCATGGGGATGCACTGCCTGAGGGATTATACAGGCCCCTAGGGGCAGAAACTCTGACGGCAGATTTCAGCGTGGGGGAAGGGCTTGATACACACAGGCTGTAACGTGTCCTGCAGAGGAGAAGCTTTGGATCATGATCTTTCTGCAGGAAAAGCGGCACCACTGTGGGGGATCCAGGACCGAGGGCTGTGACCCTCACTACTACAGGTGTGGGGAGTTTACAGCCAAAATTTGAAGTCAAGATCCCTTGACGCCGCAGACCCCTCCTTTCCCTGGCAGCTGGTGTCCGTGGCCTCAGCACACAGGCCGTGTTGAAGAGCCCTTGGCACAGCAGTTTGCTGAGAGCTGAGGGGTACAGAACCCGCTGCTGTAAGACACAGTCACCCCACAGGACACACGGTGCTGTTAGCTTGCAGTGTCCCACACATCGTGGCTGCCATGTTAAACACCTCCCCAAAAGCCCCTGCAGAGTATGAACAGGGGCCTGTTTGTCTCCTGGGAAACCTATGTGTGCACGTGTAAAGTAGCTAGTTAGAGAGTAAAGTGCCCTGGAGTGTAACGCCAGGGCTGTGCCAGCAGATTCGGGCTCAGTGTCTGCATCCAGAGTTGAAGCCTCTTTGACAAGGGGCTGGCAAAGCATGCGGGTATCAGTGCAGACGCTGATGTCTGTGACACACCGGAGGGCCCTTTCTTACTGACCCAGGGTGGGAAGAGCTGAGCAGGGGTCTGTTCCACGGGGTTCACTGAAAGCAATCTCTCTCTCTCTTGTGCACAGTCTGGCCCAAGGACTGCAGCGAGATAACCTGGAACAGGGTCAGCGGCATCTTCATCATCCAGCCCACAGGACTCCACCAGATTGTCGTTTACTGTGACTTGAACAGCACCAGCGAGGGCTGGACGGTCCTCCAGCGGAACCGGCATGACACACAGATCACCTGGGCTGAGTCCTGGAGCACCTACAAGTACGGCTTTGGCAACGTGCAAAACGAGTACTGGCTGGGGACGGAGTACATCTATCAGATCGCCAAGCAGAAGGTCTACCAGGTCAGGTTTGTCATCCATGATTCATCTGGCACCATGAAATATGCAGACTACAACCTCTTCGGTCTGGAAGACGAGTCCAAAGGCTACAGGCTGAGGCTGGGCTCTTACACTGGGACTGCAGGGGATGCCATGACTTCAAACAATCCTAGCACTGTGCATGACAACATGAAGTTCACGGCTAAAGACCTGGATCAAGACACTTATGGTGGGAATTGTGCATCTAGCCATGGTGGGGGCTGGTGGTACTCGGCTTGTTATTCTGCTCGACTGAACGTCAAAGGGAGCATCACTTGGGGTAGTTTCTGTAACGGAAACTGCCAAGCCTCCGCCATCCTCATCAAACCAGCAACTTACTGTTAGTCACGCCTTCCCCACCCTCCCGTCTGCAGTGAGGCCAACCCCTGCTCCACAAAGGGAGGGAAAAGGGTCTGAGTGTGTCATGGCCAAACCTCACACCCAACTCGGAGGGGGAAGTATCATGTTTATCCAAAATAGGACAACTTCCTCTTTTCTTTTTTTCCATGCACTTTCTGAGCTAATCTCTGCTAGGCACTCATGCTTTGTGTTGACTTTATTTAGTTATATTCATAATCAGAACAATCATTTGCAAAATCTGCAGTATCCAGATGTAGCAGCTCCGGGGAGAATAAATGCCTCAGATCCGTATTAACTTTTCAGTGTCTTTTGCTCTTAGACTCATGCACAGTTCCAGAGGTCAGAGAGTTGGAGAAATCCAGAAGGATTTTTATAAACACCCACTCTACTGCTCATTAGCAGGGATTAAAGCTTTGGAGTAAAAAGGCATATTAAAAAGTGGTGGCCCCAGTTGGTATCTTTCTGTTCTGTGCCACTTACTCTCTGCTGTGCTCTCATGGGCACCGTACTGTGTAGATCCATTCCCAGTATTCTCAGCCTTCCTGCCTTGGGGGAGTTGGGCTGCCAGACCTGGCCTGGTTCATTGCCCCACAGTCTTAGGGGTCTGCAGGTTCCTATGAGGGAATTTTCGGCAATGGCCTAGCAGGATTTAAAAGCCAGGCCTGCATGTCTGAAGACATCTGGGTAGCTGCAGCAGTGGCCTGAGGGGCCCTTTAATCAGTACCTTGGATTACTGTCCACATGTGCAAGTAGGTCCTAGTCCAAAGCCAGTTGATAACAGACAATCTTCCATTGACTTCAGTGGGTGCTGGATCAGGGCCCTAGTGTAGGGTTGTTGGCATGGGCCCATTGCTGTCAACTGCACCAAAAATAACTCTTTGGGCCACCAGTCCTTTCTCATGTTTCATGGCTGAGAGGCTGGGATGCTGGGAGAGGAGACTATGGGCTACCTGCTATTGATACAATACCCAGAGAGAGAGCCTGTGAGGCAGGGGTCTATTCTGCTCCCACTGCAGGCGAAGCCACTCCTCAGCCTGAGAATCAGGGCTCTGCCCCCAGCTCTCCCTGGCCACGTGCTTCGGAGAAGAGGACACAGACCCAGGGCTGTCTCCTTTAAGGGCTGTTGCTTGCTGGACTGGAGTCAGACACTCACATGGAAATAAGCAAAAATGTGGGGAAGGGATTTTCCAAAGGTCACGAGTTTCATAGGAGCACAGAGCTCATTGAAAGTCAGTGAGCAGGGCTGGATTTGTGGGTGGGCAACCACCCAGGGTGCAGTGGTCAGGGTGGCTCCATGGTCAGGGGGCTGTCCATGCCCATGGGATCCATGTGTGGGGAGGAGGATTGGGCACTCGGAGGGTGGCGGCTGCTGGCCAGGCACCCAGCTCTGAAGGCAGAGCCGCCACCAGCAGCAGCGCAGAAGGAAGGGTGGCATGGTAGGGTGTCTTGTCACCCTTCTGCAGGGAGCGGAGCTGGGGCAGCTGCGGAAGGCAGCTCAAGCATGTTCACCTCAGCCAATCTCCGGCTGAGCCGGGAGCCAGACCAGTTTGGCCCCTTTCCTGCCCTCCTCAGCCCTGTGCCCCAGAGAGCAGCAACCCCCAGCAACAGCAGGAGCCTCAGCGGGAGTTGACCTGACAGAGATGCTGCCTGCTCCCCTAGGGCTGCTGCTGCTGTAGAGGGAGCTCACACCCCTGCCCCCACGCCGGGGTCTGTCTGCCCGCCCACCTCACACATGGCGGTAGCAAACGAGTCCATCCCCAGCGTGAGCCCCCGGACCACCAAGGAGAGCGAGAGCCCACCTGCCTCCTCCAGGAAGAGGGAGCTGAAGGTCTTGATCATGGGGGATGGAGACTGCAGGAAAACATCTCTGTGCATGATGTACATGAAGGGAA
This sequence comes from Lepidochelys olivacea, assembly GCF_965140295.1. NCBI lineage: Eukaryota > Metazoa > Chordata > Testudines > Cheloniidae > Lepidochelys > Lepidochelys olivacea. Next base: position 22,643,256 of record NC_140427.1, read on the forward strand.
CCTTTCTGGAGGTGAGTGCTGGGGCCTCCCACCTCCCTGAGCTGCCCCCCTAATCCAGCCTCTCCATGCTAACCAGCCCCTCACCCTGCCACAGCACCCTGAGTGCTGTAGGATAACAGCCCTTTGGGGTCGGGTGGGGAGGAGGGTCACTGTCAATCTCTTGGATCCGCCCCACGCCCTGCTAAGTTCGCCTAGGGCGCCATTTTCCCTAATGCCAAGAATAAAAGGAGTACTTGTGGCACCTTAGAGACTAACCAATTTATTTGAGCATAAGCTTTCTGTCACCCAAGAATGTGTATTACTTATTTCCAGGAGTGACCAGGTGAACCAAGGAAATTGCTCCAGCTGGGCAAAACTTTTCTCATCAGAAATATGGTTTCAGGGAAAGCAAAATTTTCTGTGGGAAAAAGTCACCTTTGTTGAAATGGCAAATACTGCAGGAGAGGGGACAGCACAAGAGATGAACAAGCCGTTTGCTCATGTACACACAGCACAACAGAGAAACACAGGAGAATGGAGCTGCTCTGCTCTGGGGATTGTTTTGTTTGTTCTCTAGAGAAGGGAATCTAAACTGTTCGGCAATCCCTCACCACAACCCATAAGAAGAGTTAATGCGGAAAGTGTGTCAGGGGATCGATCTACTGTCCAAAGCAATTGCTACATTTTCTGTACAAAACAATGAGACCTTTAGACACCGAACGTGAGGAAGTCTGGAGATGGACAATCATAGAATCATAGAATATCAAGGTTGGCAGGGACCGCAGGAAGTCATCTAGTCCAACCCCCTGCTCAAAGCAGGACCAATCCCCAACTAAATCATCCCAGCCAGGGCTTTCTCAAGCCAGGCCTTAAAAACCTCTAAGGAAGGAGATTCCACCACCTCCCTAGGTAACCCATTCCAGTGCTTCACCACCCTCCTAGTGAAAAAGTTTTTCCTAATATCCAACCTAAACCTCCCCCACTGCAACTTGAGACCCTTACTCCTTGTTCTGTCAATGAAAGGAACCCGGCACTGCCCCACTGGTCTAGGACCTTCCACTCCAACAGTCTGACGCTGGCCACTCAACTTTGTCCCCTGAAACTGACAACACGTCCAGCTAGTTTCCAGATGTAGAACGGCACCTTGCCTCAACTCCCATTGCACTGCAACCTGCCCTGCAGATCTTCTTAAAGACGTCCCTTGTCCAACCTTGCATCCCACCCCGTTTCCAGGGCTGTTCACAGGCCAATGGGCAGTCTGGCCAGGGGCAGAGCTAAGGCAGAGCGGTCAGGCTAAGCCTGTGGAATGACAGCGGTGATATGACCAGGGAGAACTGACCGAATCCCTGAATTGTCCATTTCCAGACTTTCTGCACAGAACTACTGCAGCTTCCCAAGCCCCAAATTGCACAAAGTGCATTTAGGGGCCGTTAACTAAACTGTTCTGCATTTATGCCCACACAACCCCTCCTTCTGTGCACTACCCTTCCCTCGTTCCTCCAGGCTCCTGCCTCCGATGTGCCTTTCTAAGAACATTTGGTCTCCCCACTCTCCTCGCCAGGGGCCCCCGTCCCCTGTTCCTCCCCTTCCCCCAAGGAACCACCCCTGACCTGGCCAGAAGCTGGCCCATGGTAAGAGCTGTCCAGGGAGCCTGGGCTGCAGTGGGGTGAGCCAGGAGACAGGTAGAGCAGCCAGGGGGAGCCTGGGTTAGTCTAAGGTGTGACACCCCTAGTAGACAGACCAACAACAGTACTTTGAGGCTGGCCCTGCCTTCATAGCCCTGATTAGCTGGGGGCGGGCACACAGAAGCTGACCTCCTGCCCTGTCCCCCAGAGCCCTGGCTGGCTGGAGAGCTGGCAGGAAATCCTGCCTCTGCCGCCTGCTGCCACCCCTTCTCCCTCCCTTCGAGAAGGGGCTGTTGGGGAGACATGTGCTGCCCCCGCAGGGACACGGCAGGGCCCAGGGGAGCCCGACCTCAGGGCTGGGAGCTTGACCCAGGGAGCTGCCCTGCGCATGTGCGAATGGGCCCTGGCCAAGCAGAAGGATCCTCTTGATGCCCGATGCGTTCAGCAGGCCCTGCCTCAGCCCAGGACTCCCGCTGGTTCCACACCCCACGCTGGGAACTCCAGTCGCAGGCACTAACAGAGTTTGCAGCCTGGGTTTCCCTCTCGCTAACCACAAACTGCCACTCTGAGCCCTCTCTCTGCCCCACTGCTGCGTCCCACCCCCCTGGAAAACCCTGACCAGGGCAGGGCAGGGCAGGGCTGGCGCCTGTGTCTCGGCCCCAGGCGGCGTTGCTGGGTCACAACCTCCCCGCCGAGAATTGCTGGGGCTTCACAAACGAGCGTCGGGTGAGGGGGGTGGGGGGCAGGAACCGGCTGCGATGGGTCGCACTGTCTCAGTTCCCGGGCTCCCGAAATAGAAGAGCGGGACAATTAACTCCCACGCCTCGGATCTTCCGCCCCAGAAGGATATTAGCCTTTCCCGCAGCTGCCTGACACCGCTGGCGCATATCCACTCCGCGAGCCGGCGTAACCCCAGACTCAGCCCGCCACTGCCCAGGGTGGGGCACGGGAGACACGCGGGCCCGCGCGGGACCCTCGCTACAGGCCCCAGCGAGACTGCAAGCCCCTGACAGCGATTCCTGGCGTCTGGCCTGCGAAACCGGGGCCCGCCTTTCGGTCACTTCACCTAGGCGCCCCGCCCTGGCTTGCTGACCAGAGGGGCACGCAGCGTGCGTCACGCCGGGCTCGGGCGACGTACCGAGCGAGCAGGGCTCTCGTTTCCGGCCGGGGCGGGTTTGGGTGACGTACCGAGCGAGCGCGGCTCTCGTTTCCGGCCGGGGCGGGGTTGGGCGACGTACCGAGCGAGCAGGGCTCTCGTTTCCGGCCGGGGCGGGTTTGGGCGACGTACCGAGCGAGCAGGGCTCTCGTTTCCGGCCGGGGCGGGTTTGGGTGACGTACCGAGCGAGCAGGGCTCTCGTTTCCGGCCGGGGCGGGTTTGGGTGACGTACCGAGCGAGCGCGGCTCTCGTTTCCGGCCGGGGCGGGTTTGGGTGTCGTACCGAGCGAGCAGGGCTCTCGTTTCCGGCCGGGGCGGGTTTGGGTGACGTACCGAGCGAGCAGGGCTCTCGTTTCCGGCCGGGGAGGGTTTGGGTGACGTACCGAGCGAGCAGGGCTCTCGTTTCCGGCCGGGGAGGGTTTGGGTGACGTACCGAGCGAGCAGGGCTCTCGTTTCCGGCCGGGGAGGGGGTGGGTGACGTACCGAGCGAGCAGGGCTCTCGTTTCCGGCCGGGGAGGGTTTGGGTGACGTACCGAGCGAGCGCGGCTCTCGTTTCCGGCCGGGGAGGCTTTGGGTGACGTACCGAGCGAGGAGGGCTCTCGTTTCCGGCCGAGGAGGGGTTGGGTGACGTACCGAGCGAGCAGGGCTCTCGTTTCCGGCCGGGGCGGGTTTGGGTGACGTACCGAGCGAGCAGGGCTCTCGTTTCCGGCCGGGGAGGGTTTGGGTGACGTACCGAGCGAGCAGGGCTCTCGTTTCCGGCCGGGGCGGGTTTGGGTGACGTACCGAGCGAGCGCGGCTCTCGTTTCCGGCCGGGGAGGGTTTGGGTGACGTACCGAGCGAGCAGGGCTCTCGTTTCCGGCCGGGGCGGGTTTGGGTGACGTACCGAGCGAGCAGGGCTCTCGTTTCCGGCCGGGGCGGGGTTAGGGGCCGCACGGCAAGTTGCGGAGTTTTGTTCCCTTCTCCGGCGTTGAAATGGCTGGAAAACCTCTGAGAGTGTGAGGCGGGGGCGCGGCCCTGCTGTCGCGCTGCGCGGGGAGCGGGCGGGCGGGACTCGGGGGGTCTCTGGGCCTGTGGGGCCCCTGCTCCCGGCCGGCGCCGGGCCCTCGATCGAGCTGCAACGTCGCCGCTGGGGCCGGGCCTGTCTGGGCGGGACGCGGGGAGCTGGGCCGTGGCTCGGGCCCCGCTTGTGCGGCCGGCTGCCGGGCCAGGCGGCCCCAGTCTTCGCGCGTTGTGGCGCGTTTTCTGCTCACGCGCGTGGCTGAGGCCCTGGGCTAGAGGCTCGAGAGCTGGCGTGGAAGCAGGGGTTTCAGTGGAAATAGTGTTGCGATTTCCACCGTGCTCCTCTAGGGTAATAGCTAGAGTGGTAGTGACCTCTATCAAGAGCGAAAGTGGCCTGAGTGCTTCCAATCTTAACCCTGATTTCGGTGTCTGAAACGCTCGTTCAGTGTTTTGTTTTTTAATGGCTCTTAGAAAATTGCAGTGTGCATTGCTAATGTGATTTTGCTGGTTTTAGGGCTGTTAGGTTCTTAGCTCGGGACCAAGCGTGAAGGTGTTTTACGGGCTCCATAGCTTGTAGTGGAAATGGTGTGCAGAAGTGCTCTCTCACACTTCTTTCTATTTTTTAAAATAAGACTAAAAATGTAGGACATTTCAGAAAAAAATGGTAAAGAGAGCATTAGTATTCCATGGTTTAAACAAATAAGAGTCAATAAATGCTTGCTTTAGCTGCCCGTGCAATCCTAACTCAGCCTTTTGTGTGTGCATTTCAATACAAGTCTTAATTACATGGTCTTCTGTATCATATAGTACAATATAATGAAGGCTGTAGAAAAATACTGTCAGTTATGGAGAGATGTGCATAAGGCAGCACTTGTTTTTTCCCAGTCCTTAGAGGTTGCAGGCCATCTGTCTCCTGGTAAGTCCTAAAACACATTTTCCCAGAACAGGAATCTGAGTTAAACAGTATTTAGACAGTAGTTATATTTTAGGCAGGATTTTCCACAACCTCATGGGTGAAATGTGTGTATGAATCCTTGGCTGTAAGAAAGACAGGGTCCCAATTTTTCATGTAACCAATTCAAATATTAAAGATACACAAACTCATTATGGGTGTTGTCATGTCCTTATTTCTCTCCCTAGACTGGCCTGTGGGGATGTTGAAGGAAAATTTGATATGTTGTTCAATAGAGTGCAAGCTGTTCAGAAGAAAAGTGGAGAATTTGATGTAAGATTTATATTTCTGCTTCTGCACCATGGTCTGTTAGATTAGAAGTGTTCCATTGTATAATGCCTGCCATTGGCAAGTGAAAAAAAATGACCTATGATAATGTTACATGAAGCCAAACGCTCATTGTTAGACTCCTCTAAATGTTATGTGAAAAGAATATTTGTACATAATGTGAATTAGAAGCAGTGTTTAGTATTTACATAGTGCTTTGCATCTTTAAAACATTGAACAAATACTAATACTCACAACACCTCTTTAAAGTTGGTACCACAGAGAAGTCTTCTTATCCTTATATTTACAGGTGGGAAACTGAAGCAAAGAGATGCAGTGACTTGCTCAAAGTCTCTCACTGAGGGTATGTCTACACTACGGAGACTATCCCAGCATAGCTATGGCACTGTTGCTATGCTGGCATAACCCTGTAGTATAGACCTAGCCTATGCTGGCGTAAGAGTATTTCCTTTGTTGTAAGAAAACTACCTCCCCAAGCAACATCTACACCGGGGATTAGGTTGGCATAGCTATGGCACTCAGGGGGTAGGGGTGGATTTTTTACACCCCTGAGTGACATAGCTATGTCAACCTAAATTTTAAGTGTAGACCAGGCCTCAATGAGTGGCAGAGCCAGAAATAGAACCAGGAATTCTGGCTTTTAGCCCCATGCTCATTGTACATTAATCAAAATGTAGAACTTGGATTATTTTGCCAAAATTGATTTTTGATTTCTGACTGAAAATTGATACAAGGATACCGGGGAAACTATTTTTCTTAAAACCTAGACATTTCTGAGTTTTTAAAAAATTCTCTGAATTGAAGAGGGTGAAAGCAAGCCGGTCTTTACTGGAAAACATTTTATAAGTTACATTTGTTATTTAAAAAAGTGAGCTAACTGACAAGTGGTGTTACCTGCAGCGTTATAGCTGTTTTGGTCCCAGGATGTTAGAGAGAGAAGGTAGGTGAGGTAATATCTTTTATTGGACCAACTTCTGTTGGTGAGAGAAACAAGCTTTCAAGCTTACACAGACCCTTTCTTCAGGCCTGGGAAACTTAGGCCAGGTGTTCACTACGTACGTACTTGGGTATAGCTGTGTTGCTCAGGGTGTGAAAAATCCACATCACTGAGCAACTTAGTTATACCGACCTTAAACCCCGTGTAGACCGTGCTGTGTTGGTGGGAGAGCTTCCACCAACATAGCTGTCAACTCTTGCAGAGGTGGAGTTATTAAGCTGACAGGAGAGCTGTCTGCCGTGGACTTAGAGCATCTTCACCAGAGGTTTGTAGCGTAGACCTGCCCTTATTCAGTGTGTCACATCTAAATACAAGGTGTGACTGAATGATCCCTTCAAATATATGTTAACTACTTACGTTAAACAAAGTGAAGTGGCCAGTTAACTCCTCTCCAGTCATAGGAAAGGATGGAGAAGCAGCTGAGGGGGAAGTTGTTAGTGCGTTATTGATTGTTGTAATAAGCCACGAATCTAGTGTCTAGCAAAGTTATGAATTTACGCTTTCAGCTTTGTCTTTTGAAAGTGTCGTGGAGGTCTCCTATGAGATTGAGGACTGATAGGTCAGATATGGAGTGATCGCTCTGTGAAAAGTGTTCACCCACTGGTGATATGGTGATTTTGTTTTTCATCGTTTTCCTGTGAGTTCATTCAAGAGCATCGTGATGATCTGGTTTCATCTACATAGTTGTTACTGGAGCATTTAATGCACTGGATGAGGTCCGCCACATGTTGTGATAATCATGTATAGGACCCATGGATCTTGAAAGATGTGTTGTGGGTGGGTATTGATCATTGTAGCAGTGGAGATATGTCTGCATGTTTTGCATCTTCTGTTCTGGCAGGGTCTGGTGCTGCTTCGAGTTGAGGTGTCCTGGTCTATGAGGAGCTTGCTTCTGATGATGCGCTTGGAGAGACTGGGGGGTTATTTGAAGGCCAGAAGTCAGGAAAGACTTTTCACGATGGGATCCCCATTCTATATGGGTTGTGCTTGTTTGATGATACTCTGTATAGGTAGCAGTGTTGGGTGATAGGTGACAACTAGGAGTGTTTAGTTGGTGTGGGTTTACTTCTGTACTGAAGCAGGTTTTCTTGGGGTATTTGGGTGACTTGTTCCATTATGTGATCTACTTCTCTGATGGAGTGTCCTTGTTTGGTGAAGGTGGTTTTTAAGTGTATAGTAGTGTTTATTCTGGACTTTCTCTTTGGAGAGTATTCTGTCGTATCTGAGTGCCTGGTTGTAGATAACAGATGTCTTGATGTGTTTGTGATGGCTACAGGATCTGTGAAGGTGGGTGTGCTGATCCCTGGGTTTCTTGTATATAGTCTGTAGGGGTTCATTGCTGAAGCTGCTTGGGGTGTCTAGGAAGTTCATGCTACTGTGGGAGTTCTCCAGAGAGAGTTTAACGGTGGTTGTTGAAGTTGTGATAGAAATCTGAGAAAGTTTAAGTTGCCTCTGCCAATGCATCTGAACCTTGGCTGCATTTTTGCCTCCCACAGCTTTTGCTAGTTTTGTTTTGGAGAGTGGAAAGTTGAAACCAGAGGATTGAAGTCAGGCGCTTAAGATGTATGCTTTGCCTTCGGTTGACTGCAGTTCAGTTGCTGGACAAGAGACAAAAGCTGCCTTTTCCTATCTCTCTCTGTTCTTTTCACTCTTCTTTTATGTGACTGTCTTGGGGAAACACAGTATGAGATTTTAAAAGAACCTGAGAGCTCAGACTGATGCTGTTATAAAGGAGTCTAAGGTGTTTTAAAACCCTTAATTAGTGTTGTAACAGTAAACCGTTAAATGTGGTCTGGAGTTCAGGTAGAATAGGTTCTGGCCCTTTCTTCTGTTGTAACAACCACCATTAAAATACACCAGGAAACTGTTGAAAAAATGATAGTAGATCCTGAGGTCCCAGTGGGTGGTGGTAGCTCTGATGGTGAAGCTCCCTCTGTCCCTCCCCTGCAAGCTGTCCAGGCTGCAAGCTCAAGCCAGTAACCAAGTGATATTGCCCCTCCAGAAAAGGAACGCCTTGCCCCCATCAAAATGAACTAAACAAATACACTTCGTGGTGGATTGCAGTTATCAGCACTTCATGGTGTCCTAGCAACTCTTAATTTGTTGTTATAACAACTTTATGCACTCTCCAGGAGTCTTTTGAGACTCCTTATCACAGTTCGATTAAACACACTCAGTTTGTACCACTCTCTTTGATTCTAGCTTTCACTTAATTTCATGTAACAGGTCATGGTAAAGTTCTGAAAACCTTTCTCCCACTCTGTGCATCTTGAGATATTGGTCTCTGCACATCATGACTTAAAAGGATGCTTGCAACAATGGTGGGATGCTATTGGAAAGGTTGCTAGGAAGTGTTTTCTCCTGGAAAAGACTCTGTACATAGAGAAGGAATAAGGGAGTTTCTCACAATGAAGATGTACTTGATCTTGTAATTTCAGCTGTTTTTCCCTGGATTTTTTTTGTGTGTGTGCGCTTAATAACTGCTAAGGAATTTCTCGTTTTACATACATCAAATGAAACTAAATCTCAGGCAATAAACCACTGAACCCAAATCACTGTTAATGCTGTGACAGTAAGAAAGTAATGAAAAGGATAGCCTAGGTATTTTTACATCGTAAACCTTTCCCCCTTCTTACAATGGTTCTCTTGTGTTTTTTTTTTTTTTAATGATTTTAGCTGCTTTTGTGTGTTGGGAACTTCTTTGGCTCTACTTCAGAGACAGAGTGGGAGGAATACCGGACATGTGCCAAGAAAGGTAAGGAAAGGGCCTGTATATTAGATGACTATAACCCAGTGGGATGTGGCTGCACATGTGGCTTTGAATTTGATGAACAATATCTTCACCATACATCATTCCTGTGTTGCTTTATTAAGTTTTTCAGTGTACGATCCTGAACTAAACAGAGGGATGGCTAGGGCAAGGGCTGTGGTGAGCGTCAGATCCATTCAGCTATGTTTTATGGAAGCTGAAGGCAATGTGCTCAGCACTGCTTGCTGCTGCTGGTACAGAAAGGATCAGTGTGTGCCTTTGGTGCCTGCTGCAAATGTCTGTGTGTATGGAAAGAGCTTGTAAGCTGTCTGTGGATTGCAATGAGTAATATTATATTAACTAGGCCCTGCTGCTTAGCACTCAATGGAGTGTTAGGTCTGTATGATATGTAGCTTGCTGCTATCTGTGTAATTTCTCCAGTAGTATACAATACTCCTCTCTGCCATTGATCTGGGGGCAGCTCAAGCTGTTAATTATCAACTCATGTAGTTGGTCACATCTATTCCCTGCTGCCCCATCTTTTCCCTCTGGAAGCTGCACCAGACAGCAACAGTGATCTGTCCTTTGAAAATTAATGAACAAGCAGTGAAAAGAATTAGTGTTAAAGCCCTTTTCTCTTGGCCTTCCAATCTTGAGATGTGTTCATTGGTGTATTTCACTTGCACAGGTTTCTGTCATGGCCAGGAGTGCATAATAAAGGGCCAAGAGCGCTTTGAATGCTCTGTGCCCAGAACAGAGGCACAAGAGGATTCTGTTTCCATGCAGCTGTTCTACCAAAATATTTCGAAGTATGCCTTGTGACTTACTGAGCATGGGCTTCTCTTTGAGCCTCTCATTACTCCAGCATAGACCCCTTCTCCACCTGTGTAAGAGAAATTATCCGTTCCCTTATTCCCTGGTCCCTCTCCCTGCTCCTCTCAGGTCCCATCACCACATTTATGAGAGAAGCTTATCTGTGAAAATCTGTAAAGCTGCCACCTTACCTTGTTTTTTCTTCGAGTGTGTCTACTTCAGGCTGAGGGTGCAATTCCCAGCTTGTAGACACAATCTGCATTAGCTCTGATTAAGCAAGCTCACTAAAAATATAGATGATGTAATGTGACTGACAGGAGGGGCTATGTACCTGCTTGAGACGTTGGGCACCAGGGTGTATTGATTTAAAATCACCAATTTTTTGTCAGCAAACAGGAAATCTTGATTTAAATCATGGACATAGTTCCTATTTTTAAGAAAAGTAAAAAAAGCGATCCAGGTAACTACAGGCCTGTTAGTTTGACATCTATAGCATGAAAGGTCTTGGAAAAAATTTTGAAGGAGAAAGTAGTTAAGGACATTGAGGTCAATGGTAATTGGGACAAAATACAACATGACTTTACAAAAGTTAGATTGTGTCAAACCAACCTGATCTCTTTCTTTGAGAAGGTAACAGATTTGTTAGACAAAAAGAGAACGCAGTAGATCGATTTCAGTAAGGCATTTGATACGGTTCCACATGGAGAATTATTAGCTAAATTGGAAAAGATGGGGTTCAATATGAAAACTGAAAGGTGGATAAGGAACTTTTTATTACTGACCTTGGCACAAAAAGTGGGAATGTGCTAATGAAGTTTGCGGATGACAGAAAGCTGGGCAGTATTGCCAACTTCAGAGAAGGACCGGGATATCATACAGGAAGGTCTGGATGACCTTGTAAACTGGAGTAATAGTAATAGGATGAAATTTAATAGTGAAAAGTGCAAGGTCATGCATTTAGGGATTTATAACAAGAATTTCTGTTATAAACTGGGGATGCATTACTTGGAAGTAACAGAGGAGGAGAAGGACCTTGGAGTATTGGTCGATCACAGGATGACTATGAGCCGCCAATGTGATATGGCTGTCAAAAAAGCTAATGCGGCCTTGGGATGCATTAGGCGAGGTATTTCCAGTAGAGATAAGGAGGTGTTAGTACCTTTATACAAGGCACTGGTGAGACCTCAACTGGAATACTATGTGGAGTTCTGGTCTCCCATGTTTAAGAAGGATGAATTCAAACTGGAACAGGTACAGAGAAGGGCTACTAGGATCATCCAAGGAATGGAAAACCTGTCTTATGAAAGGAGACTCAAGGGACTTGGCTTGTTTAGCCTAACTAAAAGAAGGTTGAGGGGAGATATGATTGCCATCTATAAATATATCAGAGGGATAAATACCATGGAGGGAGAAGAATTATTTAAACTCAGTACCAATGTGGACACAAGAACAAATGGATATAAACTGGCCATCAGGAAGTTTAGACTTGAAATTAGACGAAGGTTTCTAACTATCGGAGGAGTGATGTTCTGGAACAGCCTTCCAAGGGAAGTAGTGGGGGCAAACGACATATCTGGCTTCAAGACAAAGCTTGATAAGTTTATGGAGAAGGTGATATGATGGGATAGCCTAATTTTGGCAATTAATTGATCTTTGACTACAAGCAGTAGATATGCCCAATTGCCTGTGATGGATGTTAGATGGGGTGGGATCTGAATTACTACAGAGAATTCTTTCCTGGGTGTCTGGCTGGTGAGTCTTGCCCACATGCTTAGGGTTTAGCTGAACCACCATATTGGAGGTCGGGAAGAAATTTCCTCCCAGGGCAGATTGGCAGAGGCCCTGGGGGTTTTTTGCCTTCCTCTGCAGCATGGGGCATGGGTCACTTGCTGGAGGATTCTCTGCACCTTGAAGCCTTTAAACCACGATTTGCGGACTTCAGTAGCTCAGACATACGTTAGGGGTTTGTTACAGGAGTTAGTGGATGAGATTCCATGACTTGCGTTGAGCAGGAGGTCAGACTAGATGGTCATAATGGTCCCTTCTGACCTTAAAGTCTGATTCTATGATTAACAGCTTTCCGCCCCAAATATGAGTTCCACGCTGGTTTAAGAGACAAAACAAATTTACTAAATACAAAAGATATATTTTAAGTGATTAGAAGTGATAGCAAACAGATCAAAGCAGATTACCTTAGTAAATTAACAAAAAACGCAAACTGAGTTTAACACATTAGATAGGTAGGATATAAATTAGCAAATTTTCACCCTGAGTGATAAACAGACTGGCAGTTTCTTAAGGTACAAGTTGCCTTGGCTTTCCCGGGTTTTCACACACAGGCTAAAAATCCTTCTAGCTTGGGACCATCACTTCCCACAGTTCAGTCTTTGTTCCTCAGGTGTTTCCAGGTGTGTGGTTGCGGGGAGAGTGAGGTCCCCCTGTGATGTCATTTACCCCCTTTTATATCTTCTTCCCACTTCCTGGAAAGCTCTCTTGCTGTGACCTGGGTCAAACAGTTTCCATTGTGTAGTGCTGTCTCTTGAGAGGTTTCTATTGTACACAGTTCCTAGGGTAATCCGTGTGCTTGTGTGCATTTCCTCAATAAGCCATTAACATTGTTTGGCCTTTTTACTGTCGTATCTGAAAGGCTGCTTGTTGGTGTTTTCAACCTCATGACATGTTCCAGTAACACATACTAGCCAAACTTAATAACTTCACATACAGCGGTAGCACACACAATCCAATGAGATTACTGTCTAGCAGATCAAGACTTTTAGAATGACACCTCCCAAGGCATACTTTGTATAAGGCATATCCTAATTACATGGCAGTGGTGAATAGTGGGGTGTCACACCTATGCAATTGTATAGCCTAACTTACATTTATTCAAGTTTTTACATTTTTTTTGTTTGTTTTGTTAGAAGATTATGATTTTTTTTTAACTTGTGATTTGTCAATCTGTTTGGATTGAAATTCAGATTAAATTAGAAATTCACAAAAACTGCATTTTTTTTTAATTAAATAAAACTACCTGAAACTTGCTGAATATGTACAAAAATTGTCAGAACATGTTTTGGATTCAAAACTGATTATACAAAGAAAGAATTATAAGTAGTTATTGAATGGAACTGATTATCTCTGGTCAGTTTGTCCTTCAAGATTTTGGAACTGGTAGTTCTCATCCTCTCACACCTAGGTAGTTTTTATTAATAGATTGGAAGAGGGGAAACAAGCTTTCCTGCTTTTTCATCTCCCAGTAGGTTTCATTGAACTTGTCATTGAATTGAGCTATTTGAATGAACTGAAATAAAGAAAATATTCTCTCTGCACCTGCAGAAGTGGCTACTGCTGTGAGAAGCTGATTTAGCATTTTAGCAAGTTCCAGGTGCTTAGCCAGTGACTCCCACCAGTTCAGTAGTTTAATGTTCTTTATAACTTGGGAGAAATTATGCACTGCTTATTTTTGGTATTTAATTTAAATTATTTTAACAGATTGATAAATTTTGACCTTAACATAGGCTGTCAGTTTCAGATTTAATTTTAATCTGATTTAAATAAAATTCAGTTTATTTTTTTAAAGTGGCTATCCACTTCGTTAGGCATGTACAGTATAAGCTTTTTTATCCAGGATGTTGCGGGAATGGGGCATGCCAGTAAGTGAAAAATGCCGGTTAACTAAGGGGGAGGGAGTTTGGGTGTGGGAGGGGGCTCAGGGCAGGGGGTTGGGCAGGAGTTTTGGGGTGCTGCATCCGGGAGAGGGGGGCAGGGGCGATCTGTCCGGGGTAATCCTCGGAGGAGGCACGGCAGATGGCTTTGTGTGCTGCCCCTGCCCCAAGTGCTGGCTCCGCTGCTCCCGTTGGCTGAGACAGCTGAGAGTTTTGCCTTCTAGCTAAACTTTGTTCTGTTGTTACCTCATTTCCTTGATTCAGCCCCACTCTGTTCTGCTTCATCTCTCTGTCCTGTCTAGTGTGTAAGTTGTAGTCTCTGGAGTAGGAACTCTCTTCTTAAGGCTTGTACAGGCAAGTAACAATCACAAAGGGGTTTGTTCTTGATTGGATTTCCTGGGTGCTTCCATAATATATTGATCATTTTTTCTAAGCTGGGAAAGATGGTGATTGACCCTTTTCACATCAAACCTTTCTAAAGAGGTTAGCAGCAGTATTGGAAGAGATTGAGTCTTCACCTATCACATGTTATGGAGAGGTTAAACTCAGTCTTCTGAGGGCAGGGAGATCTCAGCAGAGGAACCTCAGATCTGGACTGACTTACCCCCATTCACTCTTAGACCTGGCCAACACACACAGTTGTGTGGATATAAGTAAAGGTGTCATTTTATTTTCAGTAGGTGAAGTGACGCAACTTTGTTCACTCTGGACACTTACAGTGGTTTAAACCTGGTTTATCTGTTTAGCTTATGGCGGTACATTTTTATAGGTGAAAGCTAAACTGATGAGTCCACACACAAATTGCACTGTTTTAACTAAACAAATGTAAGTGAAACTGGTGCAAGTTGTGTGTATAGGCAAGCTTTTAGTTCTTAGGGCCAAAGCTTAATGAGCTCCTAGGTGTCATGCAAGTTTTGATTATTTACACTGGCTTTTCTTGATGGGGGAGATTTACAGTTGATGGGGGAAGGGATTTGAGAATCATTTAATCTTGTTGGCATTATCCGTGAAAATGTTCTTAAGGGACGCAGTCAACTTGAAATCTACCCAATTAAAAAAAAAAATCTGTACTTAAATATACTCTACTAGTATGTACTATAATGTTCAATTTAGGTGTTTGCTTTTTTGTTAGTTTTTTTAACTGGTGATTAATAAATTTCAGTGAAACGGGCAGGACCTAATAAACTCAATTTCTGGGTCCAAAACTATAGTACATTTCCTCTGTAGTGAGTCTTTACTTCATAATAGTAAATACAGAATTGAATAAATGTCACAGTTCTGAAACAAGTGAACTAATTGTGTGTGTTTCTTCTCCAGCTCCTATTCCAACGTATGTCTTGGGTGCCAATAACCCGGAAACCGTACATTATTTTCCAGATGTCAATGGCTGTGAACTAGCCGAGAACATTACATACTTAGGTAATGGTATAGATTTTATTTCTGTGTTGTGACTCCGATCTGCTTTTTAGGGGAGTATTAAAATATTGCTGTAGTAGTGCCTTAATTTAGGTTGTGACGGCCCTTTCATTCCAAACTTCACTTGATCATTTCTTCACTTGTTGATACCTTTCGCTGAAATCATTTCAGCGAATCTCTCGTACTGAGTCTCAGGCCCAAGATGAATTGTTTTTGAAACCTTAGTAAAATCTATTCTGCTTTTTTTTTTAGATGAGCAACATAAAAAGACATCGTTTGTACTTTTACAACATTTTCAACTTTTTCGGAGCTCAACAGAGCTGTTTGGGTTGTCAACCTGAGCTTGTTGGGCAAGTTTCAATGAAGTCGTCAACTTTGGGGAAAAAATTGTTGGGAAACAAGTTAATGGCAAAAGAACAGTATGCATTGCATTTATGCAGTATGAATTTTCCTTCCTAATTCAGCTATGCATTTATTGTATGTTCATGCAACAGAACTGTGCAAGAGTTAGTCTACCACAGCTAGCATGAATCCAGCTAGTGTGAACTACAACACCTGTGAAGACAATGCAGCATAGACTTCAGAGTGGGCTAGCAGTCAGGCTACTTACCTTGGGCCAAACTGGGCTTGTACGACCTCTACTGGAGCTTGCCCTGCACTGTTTTCACTGCTGTTGTTACCCAGGCTAGCTGGATTCAAGCTAGTTCAGGTAGGCTAGTCCATATACAGAAGATAAGAATGGCCATACTGGGTAATACGGTGGCCAGTGCCAGATGCTTTAGAGGGAATGAACAGAACAGGACAATTATTGAGTGATCCATCCACTGTTGTCCAGTTCAAGCATCTAGCAGTCAGAGGCTTAGTGATACCCAGAACATGGGGTTGCGTCCCTGATCGTCTTGGCTAATAGCCATTGGCGGATTTATCATCCGTGAATTTACCTAATTCTTTCTTTTTTGAACCGAGTTATACTTTTGGTTTTCTCAACATCCTCTGACCTCTGTTCTTGTGTTATGTGAAGGTGTCATAAATATAAAGGGAAGAGTAAGCCCCTTTAAAATCCCTCCTGGCCAGAGGAAAAATCCTCTCACCTGTAAAGGGTTAAGAAGCTAAAGGTAACCTCGCTGGCACCTGACCAAAATGACCAATGAGGAGACAAGATACTTTCAAAAGCTGGGAGGAGGGAGAGAAACAAAGGGTCTGTGTCTGTCTGTATGCTGCTTTTGCCGGGGATAGACCAGAAATGGAGTCTTAGAACTTTAGTAAGTAATCTAGCTAGGTATGTGTTAGATTATGATTTCTTTAAATGGCTGAGAAAAGAACTGTGCTGAATAGAATGACTATTCCTGTCTGTGTGTCCTTTTTGTAACTTAAGGTTTTGCCTAGAGGGATTCTCTATGTTTTGAATCTAATTACCCTGTAAGGTATCTACCATCCTGATTTTACAGAGGTGATTCCTTTACTTCTATTAAAAGTCTTCTTGTAAGAAAACTGCATGCTTTTTCATTGTTCTTAGATCCAAGGGTTTGGGTCTGTAGTCACCTATGCAAATTGGTGAGGATTTTTACCAAACCTTCCCCAGGAAGTGGGGTGCAAGGGTTGGGAGGATTTTGGGGGGAAAGACGTGTCCAAACTACGTTTCCCAGTAAACCCAGTTCAAGTTTGGTGGTGGCAGTGGAGATCCAGGGACAAAGGATAAAATTAATTTGTGCCTTGGGGAAGTTTTAACCTAAGCTGGTGAAAGTAAGCTTAGGAGGTTTTCATGCAGGTCCCCACATCTGTACCCTAGAGTTCAGAGTGGGGGAGGAACCTTGACAGAAGGGGTAAATAACGTTTCCTTTTTCACTTTCTCCGCACCACTCATGATTGAATAAACCTCTATAATATCACCCCTTAGTTGTCTCTTTTCCAATCTGAACAATACCAGTTTTTTTAATCTCTGCTTATATGGAAGCCGTTCCACACCCTTAATCATTTTTGTTCCTTTTCTATGTACCGTTTCCAATTCTAATATATATTTTTTGAGAGGGGACAACCAGAACTGTATGCAGTATTCACGGTATGGGTGTTCCATGGCTTTATATGGTGGTGGTATGACATTTTCTGTCCTCTTATCTATCCATTTCCTAACGTTTCCAAACATTCTGTTAGCTTTTTTTAACTGAGGCTGCGCATTGAGCAAATCTTTTCAGAGAACTATGCACAGTGACTCCAATATCTCTTTCCTCAGGGGTAACAGCTAATTTATACCCCATCATTTTGTTTGCATAGTTGGGATTATGTTTTCCAAAGTGCATTAGTTTGTATTTATCAGCACTGAAGTTCATCTGCCATTTTGTTGCCCAGTCACCCAGTCTTATGTCATCCCTTTGTAATTCTTCACTGTCTGCTTTGGACCTGATTACCTTGGGTAATTTCGTATCCTCTGCAAACTTTGCCACCTTATGTTTACCTCTTGTTCCAGATCATTTATGAATATGTTGAACAGCACTGGTCTCAGTACAGACCCTTGGGAACCCCTCTATTTATCTCTTGCCACTGTGAAAACTGATTATTGCTACCCTTTTGTTTCCTGTCTTTTAACCAATCCAGGAGAGGACCTTCCCTCTTATCCCAAGACTGCTTACTTTGCTTATGAGCCTTTGTTGAGGGATCTTGTCAAAGGCTTTTTCTAAGCCAAGTATACTATATCCACTGGATTACCTTTCTCCACATGTTTGACCCCCTCAAACAATTCTAATAGATTGGTGAGGCATGATTTTCCTTTACAAAAGCTGGGTTGACTTTCCCCAACAAATCATGTTCATCTGTGTGACTGACATTTCTGTTGTTTTAGTATAGTTTCAATCAATTTGTCCAGTACTGAAGTTAGGCTTACGGGTCTATGTAATTGCAAGGATCCACCTCTGGAGCCTTTTAAAAACAGGTGGCATTACGTTAGCTACTCTCCAGTCATCTTGTACAGAGGATGATTTAAGCAATAGGTTACATACCAAAGCTAATATTGTAGTTCTACCATTTCATATTTGAGTTTCTTCAGAACTCTTGGGTGATACCTTTTGGTCCTGGTGACTTATTACTGCCGAATTTATCATTCGTTCCAAAACCGCTTGGATCAGATCCCATGCGCTTCTTAGGACTGTATCATGAACTGCCTCTCCCCTTGTGGGTTCCAGAACTAGCTGCTCCAAGAAGCCGTCATTGATGGTGTCTAGAAATTTTATCTCTGCATCCCACCCTAAGCTGACATATACTAGGTGGGTATGGGGGTTGTTGGAATCCCCCATTGTTATTGTGTGTTCTATTTTTGTCACCTCTTTAATCCCCCACAACATTTTAAATGGGAAGGGTTTCTAGTCATTGAGCCAAATCCTGGAGTCCTGACTGCAATTAATGCATTACCAGAGCCAGTCAGTTTCCTCATAAACAAAAGACTGAATAAATAAGCAAGGACTGCAAAACTTGGCCTCCTGTTAGCATGACACATTTTAGTAGTTTCTTACAATACTTAATTTCATTTGTGTTTTACTACAGGTCGTAAGGGTATTTTCAGTGGCACTTCAGGACTGCAGATTGCCTACTTGAGCGGTACAGAATCCCTGAGTGAGCCAGCTCCTGCCTACAGTTTCAGCTCCAAGGATGTCTCAGAACTGAAAATATCTTTATTATCTACTCCAAAATTCAAAGGCGTTGATATCTTGCTGACATCCCCCTGGTCCAGAGGTGTAGGGAATTTTGGAAATAAACCTGTAAGTATTCAAATTCAGTTGAAATGGATTAAATGTGCAGTTAACTAATACTCTGACTTCCACTCACTGTAGCTGTTTGTAGACTGAAAAAAAACAACTTTAAAAATGGTTTGTCTGACTGGTTTCTGTTCTTAGGATGCTTATCTTGGCTCTTGAATTGGGTAAGTAGGGCTCATAGTGTGTTCTTGAGTTCAGACAATAAGCTGTCTATCTTTCCCGTGGACTGATTGTTTTCCACACTAGGATTGTTTGTGGTACAAATTGAGCCATTTTTAATTCCAATTAATCCTTTGAATCTTTTACTAGCTGACTTGCAGATCTTGTAATTTCTTCAGTTTCATGTGTCTGAAGTGTGCTGAATAATCTGATTTCACCCACAGGCCTCTTTCAGACTCCTTGTAACAGCAGCTTACCTTTCCCTAGTGATGAGGCACATCTGCTACCTCAGTTTCTCCACTATCAGTGGTCTTCTATGGGCAACATTGCTGTGGTGCTCTTGACCCTCTGGTTAAAAGTTAGTCTCTCTTCTGGGGACAGCCAAAAGTCCAACTAAACAAATAAGACCTTCCAGCCCTCTCTGGGCTCTGAATAGTTCTTTGCCTCCTCCAAGAGCTCAATAGTCCCTTATCCTTCTTAGGGCACTTTTGACTTTTTGTTGTCAGTGCAGGAGTATATACCCGCCACCCACAGGTAGGACTCTTCTGCTCTGGGTTGTGGCCCTAACCACCTGCTTCACTTTCCCTCAGCCGTTTCCTGCATGACCTGTTGTTTGTCAGTCTGCTGCCTCTGGAGAGTCTCACTCTGCTCTCTCTCAGCACCTCCTGCTCCCATGGTCTCTTCTCTGCTGTGTGGAGGTCAGTGGAGTCTCTGTTGGTCCTTTCCCAGGCCCCACTTCCTGGAGAACCAGCTAGCATAGTGCTGCTCCTGCTAGCTTTCTTTTCGCTGAGCACAAACTGCCTTTTATAAGTCCCAGCAGGCCTGGCTGTCAATCACATGGTCTCCGGACACTGTCCAATGATCTGGGTGGTAAACTAGGCACAGGTGAGGCTGGACACAGACTCTTAAAGGGCTAGCTCACCCTGTGATGCTACTGAAGTTTATATACCTCTTACCCTGAGTAAAGGTCATTAATTGTCACTCAACACGTTTTTCCTGCCCTGCTGACTTTTCCGTTACATGTCTGTAGTCAATGCAGGAAGCATCCACTATAGAGTTGAGTTCCAACTTCCAGTCAAGCTCCCATTTTCAGTTGCTGTTATTGTTTTCAAACACATTTTGGTGGGGGAAATTTCATGGTTGGTGTTGGTTAAAGAATGGGTGTGGTGATGGAGGCTATTGGAAGTGGAGGACGAACATTTGAGCAAAAGTGTTCAGATTTGTATTAAGTGAACATGGGGAAAATAATTTCCCCCATATGTTCTAAACACAGATTTTTCTCTCTGAACACTTAAAGTCTAAAACCAGAAACTTTGTACTTGTTGTATTTGGAGATCTTGTTTATATTAACAAAGTAATCAAGGTTTGAAGAAATAGTTTGATTTACTATTTTTAAAGGTTTGCATTTTTAATCTGTGGCCCCACAAATGGTTTGCTGGCAGAGAGTCCCAGCCTGACTTACCTAGATGGTTATTTGGGCTGGTGCTTGTGGTAGTGATGGGGAGGGCATGGGGCGAGGACATTTGTGGGGGCTGGGGAGCTCTCATGGATGGGGATAAGAAGGGGGAGCATAGATATTCCCCAGTCTCTTGTTTGTTCATGGAGGGTGTCCAATGGAGAACAGGGCTGAGTGGGGGAAGAGAGGAGGGGCTGGGGGGCAGCTAACTAGGGGGGGATATGGAAGAGTGTGTGTATCTGGAGATTATATCTAGCCACTCACTGCCAGGGCTTCTGAGCTCTGTGCCAGAGCTTTCCCTGTGTTTAAAAAGTACGATCTCTGGTAGCTGGAAGAGCTGGCTCAGTAGCTGAGCTTTTGAAGCCCCACTGCAAGCCATATCTATGGGAGAACTCTGGCTTGAACGTGCTGCTGTTCAGCAGAGGTACAAAGCACTACATTTCTAAAATACACAGAACAAAGAAACTCTGTGCTGAACCATTTTTCTCTGCATTGCAAACCCACAGGATTTTAGAATAATGCTTTATTTGCATTTCATAGGGAGAAATGGATACTAAGAGATGTGGATCTGTGTTAATATCTAATCTAGCCACAAGTCTGAAGCCAAGATATCACTTTGCTGCATTGGAGAAGACCTATTATGAAAGACTTCCTTATAGGTATGTAGGACCTTGAGTAACCACTCTTATTTTATAAGAAAGTTTGGTTTTCTAGTGCATATGGGAAGGAATTCTAAAATTATAATGTACTAAACCCACATTATAGTTTGTAAATACCTTAATTTATTCCAGTGTACACCCTGACTTCATCTCAAGCATATTTTGTGGCCATAACTGCCATCTGCACTAGGAAGTTGACCCATTGCTGATAATAGATGTCAGCAATACATCCCCACAAACTTATGTTGCAAATAGAATAACTGCTACTGTGGATTTCACAAAACACGTTTCCTCACCAAAAGGTCATGGCAGCATTCTACATGGTTGGAGACAGATGAAGTTAGGTATACTGGCCACTACAGGGAAGAGAAGCAGGAGGAATTCCACATACCTGGAAGTTTCCTATCGATACCAGGTTCTCATTGGACCTGCTGGAATTTCCACAAAGGGAAGGGAGAGATGTATTCAGCACTGGTGAGGCCACATCTGGAGTACTGCATCCAGTTTTGGGCCCCCCACTACAGAAAGGATGTGGACAAATTGGAGAGAGTCCAGTGGAGGGCAATGAAAATGATTAGGGGGATGGGGCATGTGACTTATTAGGAGAGGCTGAGGGAACTGGGCTTATTTAGTCTGCAGAAGAGAAGAGTGAGGTGGGATTTGAGAGTAGCCTTCAACTACCTGAAGCGGGGTTCCAAAGAGGTTGGAGCTAGGCTGTTCAAAGTGGTGGCAGATGACAGAACAAGGAGTAATGATCTCAAGTTGCAGTGGGGGAGGTCTATGTTGGATATTAGGAAAAACTATTTCACTAGGAAGGTGGTGAAACACTGGAATGCGTTACCTAGGGAGGTGGTGGAATCTCCATCCTTAGCGGTTTTTAAGGCCCAGCTTGACAAAGCCCTGGCTGGGATGATTTAGTTGGTGTTGGTCCTGCTTTGAGCAGGGGGTTGGACTAGATGACCTCCTGAGGTCTCTTCCAACTCTAATCTTCTATGATTCTGTGTATGGGACATATGTATGGGTGGCAGCTCGGCCCAGCCTATGAGAAAATCAAGCTTACCGGCAGAGTGTTCTCCAATTTTCCAAGGAAGACAGACAATCCTTGTTGGGGATTCAATACTAAGAAGAACTGAAATAGTGTTCTGCAAAGGACAGGAGGACAACCAAAATGTGTGCTACTTTTCCAGAGCCAAGACATGAGATGTTTCAGAGTAGCAGCCGTGTTAGTCTGTATTCGCAAAAAGAAAAGGAGGACTTGTGGCACCTTAGAGACTAACAAATGTATTTGAGCATAAGCTTTCGTGAGCTACAGCTCACTTCATCGGATGCATTCAGTGGAAAATACAGTGGGGAGATTTATATACACAGAGAACATGAAACAATGGGTGTTACTATACACGCTGTAACAACAGCAGTCACTTAAGGTGAGCTATTACCAGCAGGAGAGTGGCGGGGGGGTCACATAAACACCACCCTATATTGGAAACCTGCTGACCCCTATTCCTACCTACATGCCTCCAGCTTTCACCCAGACCACACCACACGATCCATTGTCTACAGCCAAGCTCTACGATACAACCGCATTTGCTCCAACCCGTCAGACAGAGACAAACGCCTACAAGATCTCTATCAAGCATTCTTACAACTATAATACCCACCTGCTGAAGTGAAGAAACAGATTGACAGAGCCAGAAGAGTACCCAGAAGTCACCTACTACAGGACAGGCCCAACAAAGAAAATAACAGAACGCCACTAGCCATCACCTTCAGCCCCCAACTAAAACCTCTCCAACGCATCATCAAGGGTCTACAACCTATCCTGAAGGACCACCCATCACTCTCACAAATCTTGGGAGACAGGCCAGTCCTTGGTTACAGACAGCCCCCCAACCTGAAGCAAATAATCACCAGCAACCACACAACAAAAACACTAACCGAGGAACCTATCCTTGCAACAAATCCTGTTGCCAGCTGTGTCCACATATCTATTCAGGGGACACCATCATAGGGCCTAATCACATCAGCCACACTATCAGAGGCTCGTTCACCTGCACATCTACCAATGTGATATATGCCATCATGTGCCAGCAATGCCCCTCTGCCATGTACGTTGGTCAAACTGGACAGTCTCTACGTAAAAGAATAAATGGACACAAGTCAGACATCAAGAATTAGAACATTAAAAAACCCGTCGGAGAACACTTCAGTCTCTCTGGTCACTCGATTACAGTCCTAAAAGTGGCAATTCTTCAACAAAAAAACTTCAAAAACAGACTCCAACGAGAGACTACTGAATTGGAATTAATTTGCAAACTGGATACTATTAACTTAGGCTTGAATAGAGACTGGGAGTGCATGGGTCATTACACAAAGTAAAATTATTTCCCCATGTTTATTCCCCCCTCCCCCCCACTGTTCCTCAGACGTTCTTGTCAACTGCTGGAAATGGCCCACCTTGATTATCACTATAAAAGGTCGCCCCCCCCCCCCCGGCTCTCCTGCTGGTAGTAGCTCACCTTAAGTGATCACTCTCGTTACAGTGTGTATGGTAACACCCATTGTTTCATGTTCTCTATGTATATAAATCTCCCCACTATATTTTCCACTGCATGCATCCGATGAAGTGAGCTGTAGCTCACGAAAGCTTATGCTCAAATAAATTTGTTAGTCTCTAAGGTGCCACAAGTACTCCTTTTCTTTTTAAGACATGAGATGTTAATCCAAGATTGAATAAGCTTTTTAAGTCTATGGGGAAGGATCCATTGGTGGTGATTCAAATTGGCAGTAACAGCACAGTGTTGGGAGATATCTCGGAGATGGTAGATGAACTCAGTGAACTTGAAGCATGCTGAAGAAGAGTGTCCAAACAATCTTCTTTGAGATCCTTCATGTCCCATGAGCAAAGGAAGGCAGAAGAGTCTGGATGTGAATTGCTGGGTAGGAGAGCTTTGGTTTTGTGGAATGTTGGTCCATGTTCTACAGGTAGAGGGATCTGTGTATTTTGTATAGCCTTCACCTCCAATCTCCTGGAGGGTTGGGTTGGCTAAGTAGCCAGGAGGGAGTTAAACTAATAGTAAAAGGGGATGGTAAAAAGATGGAAGATATGAGTGCTTAAAAACTGAGATGTTGAGAGCAAAATTAGGGAAGGAGCCAAATGACATGAAGAGGAGAAATTTTTGAGTTGAATTCTTGAAATTCTTCTAATTCTTGGAGCCTGAGTAACACACAAGAGGAACTGGGATTGCTCATTTATGAGCATAAATTTGATCTAGCTGATATAAATGAAACCTGGTTGGATGATTCCCAAAATGAAATGTTAAAACCAGTGGTTGTAACCTATTTGGGAGGATCGTGTGAACAAAAGGGGAATGCGAGTAGCACTTTGGGGGGTCGGGAGGTGGGAATGGCATAACCGTTGTCTGCATCACTGATCACTCAGAAGGAAAAGATCTTGATTGCTTATGGATCTATGTCCTAATAGATAAAGAACAAGACGGGGTACTAGTTCGTCTCTGGTACAGGCCACCAAATCACACATGGAATAAGATGATTGCTTCCTCATGGACCAATCTATAATGTGTAAAGAGAAGAGAAAAATATGTGATTATGGGGGACTTCAGTTTGAGTGACACATGCTGGAGGTCTCATGCTACCAATACTAAAATGTCCTTGGATTTTGTAAATATTACAAATAGCTAGCGTGTCAATTAATCTCTGTTAACTCACACGATTAATTTTTTAAAATTAATCGTGATGAATCTCAGTTTTAATCACACTGTTAAACAATAGAATACCAATTGAAATTTATTAAATATTTTGGATGTTTTTTACATTTTCACATGTATTGTATTCTGTGGTGTAATTGAAATCAAAGGTATATTTTTGATTACAAATATTTGCACTGTAAAAATGATAAAAGAAATAGTATTTTTCAATTCACCTCATACAAGTACTGTAGTGCAATCGCTTTGTTGTGAAAGTCCAACTTACAAATGGTGTATATATATATATTTTTTTTTGTTACATAACTGCACTCGAAAAGAAAACAATGTAAAACTTCAGAGCCTACAAGCCCACTCAGTCCTACTTCTTGTTCAGCAAATCACTAAGACAAACAAGTTTGTTTAAATTTACAGGCGATAATACTGCCCACTTCTTATTAACAATGTCACCAAAAAGTGAGAACTGGCATTTGCATGACACTTTTGTAGCCAGCATTGCAATGTATTTACATTCCAGTTATGCTAAACATTCATATGCTCCTTAGAAATTTGGTTGCTAAAGATAATAGTGTTGACATCATACACTTTACACTTCTCTAGGGTGTTTGACTTTGTACTGCACTACATTTTAATTTAAAAAAATTAGAATGATATAAAATTAATATGGCACACGTTAAATGGATTAAAAACTGTTTAACTGATAAGGTCTCAGAATGTAATAGTAAATGGGGAATGGTCATCGAGCACGTTTGTGTGCAGCAGAGTCCCTAGAGATTGGGTTTTCGCCCTATGCTATTTAACACTTTTGTCAGTGACCTGGAAGAAAACATAAAATCATTACTGATCAAGTTTGCGGATGGCACAAAAATTGGTGGAGTGGCACGTAATGAAGAAGACTCTGAAAATGATTTGGCGGTTGTGGGAGACAATCAGCTCAAGATGAGCTCCTGATGTGATGATGTGTCCAAAAGAACGAATTCAATCCTGGGATACATGAACTAGGGAATCTTGAATAGGAGTAGAGAGGTCCAGTTTTGGTGCCCAAAATTCAAGAGGGATGCTGATAAAATTGGTGAGGGTTCAGAGAATAACTAGAAGACTGATTAAAGATTAGAAAACATTCCAGGTAGTGATCGATTCAAGGAGCTCAGTTCATTTAGCTTAATGAAGAGAAGTTTAAGGGGTGACTTGATTATAGTCTATAAGTACCTACAAGAGGGAACAAATATTTAATAATGAGCTTTTCAATCTAGCAGACAATGGTATAACACAGTGCAATGGTTGGAAGCTGAATCTAAACAAATTCAGACTGGAATAAGTGATACACTTTTCATGGTGAGAGTAACGAATCACTGGAACAATTTACCCAGGGTTGTGGTGGATTCTCTGTCACTGAAAATTTTTAAATCAAAATTGGGTATTTTTCTGTGGCCTGGACACAGGACGTCAGACTAGATGATCACAATGGGCCTTCCTAGCCTTAGAATCTACGAACCATTACAGAAACCCTGAGTCAGAATTGTTTTAATAATTATAATTAATAATGAAACAATATTTGAGGCTGTTTTCTGTCTCCAGTGTAATAATTGGACCTGTAAATAAAAATGAAGCAAAGTCTAAGGCCAGTGCGTTTGCCCAGGATTGAGTTATTGCCAAACCAGCAGGAAGCATCCTCAAGTTGTAGGTTTTAAAATACTTAAATATCCTTTATTTCTACACTCAAAAGTGGCTTTTATTAAAATGTTCAGGTCTGATTAGCTTCTGCCATCAGAACTTCTCATCTGTGGACTCAGGTTTAATTCTGTAGCATGCTAAGCATTTTGGCCCTAATCCAGCACAGCATTTAAGAATGTGCTTAACTTTAACCATGTGAGTAATTTCATTGATTCCAGTGGAAGTATGCTTAACTTTAAGCACAGGCATAAGTACTTTGCTGAGCATTTTCACTCTGATTCAACACTATGTAGAATTGAGCTCCACATACCCACATCTTTATGCCATTACTCAGGCAACTTACTTTGAAGAAAATCCAGCAACAGTTGCAACAAGCGGTATATTTGATTCCCTGGCTGGTTTACGCCTGAGGGCATTCTGTGCCAAAAGATTAAAAATTCTGCGTACAGTATTTTAAAATTCTGCAAATTTTATTTGTCAAATAAATGCAGAGGCTCCAGCATGGCATTGTGGAGCACAGGCCACTGGCTGCACAGAGATGCGAGATCACTGTGCAGCTCCTCCCCAGGACACAGACTTAGCTGTGAGGCTGCACCCAACCCTGACACGGCACAAGGACCCGGCCTGCTCCAGAAACACCTCAGGGCCCTGCCCCTCTGTATGGGCAGGCAGCCTCAGCAAGGCAGAATCCAAGTGTGGAGAGGCTTAATGTGTGGGAATCTATGTGTGGGTTGAGAGGGTTCTGTGTGGGGTAATCTGGGTGGGGTGCAGGGAGGATCTGGATGCACAGGGGCTTGTCGGGGGGCTTCTGAGTGCAACGGTAATGGGACTCTGCAGGGGGATCCAGGTGAAAATAGTTGGGGCTCTGTGCAGGGGGGTCTGGGTGTGGGGGCTAAGTGTGGGGTCCAGATGCTGGGGGAGTGGGGTGGGGATCCAGGTGCAGGTGGCTCGTCTGGGTGGTCCAGATGCAAGGGGAGTGGAGCTCATCAGAGGGTTTCTGGGGGAGTGGGGGAGGCTCGGCAGGAGGGTCTGAGTATGAGGGGGTCTGGGTGCATGGGGGTGGGTTGGGTGGATGGGGGAGCAGATCCCTCCCCCTGCAGTTGAGAAACAATGGGTGCGGAAAGGGGGGGGCGGGTTTCTGTGCTTCCTGCAGCCGGGGGAGAAATCTGGGGGTGGGTCTGACCCAGCCCCAGATGCCATGCTGGGAAAGAGGAAGTCCTGTTCCCCCTAGCCACCCAGGACTAGCAGATGAGCCTGGCGCAGGGTAGGAGCCACTGGCTGGGTCTTCCCTAGTCCTGCCTCCTGCCCCACAGTGATTTACCTCTCTGTTGGCTGCCCTGGGCACCTGAAACGTAGTGCTGGGGAGGGTTGCATGACTGCTCTTGTGGTTTCCCTTTGCTTCCCCATCAGAAAGTCATTTTTCTGTGGGGAAGCAAATAAATCTGTGGGGGACATAAATTCTGTGTATGCGCAGTGTTCCCTCAGGAGTATTGGTTCTTAGTGGTAGTGGTCAGCAAACAGTAGCTTCTGCTGTAATAACTTTGTCAAAAATATATTTAAAATCTTTGTTTTTCCAAAGAAACCATGTGGTCCTACAGGAGAATGCACAGCATGTGAGCAGATTTATAGCTCTTGCCAATGTTGGCAATACAAGCAAGAAAAAGGTAATGACAAATGCTTGGTTATTTTCTTCTATCAAATATAGATATTGTGGAAACAAGCATGTCTTAGGACACCTAATTTACTTTTAGAGTGTGGTTGGGGTCACTGATTGGCTTATGGGGCCTTTCTGATGTCACAGCTACATACAGACTTACAACGGAGGAAAGTTGGAATCTCATCACTCAAGTAATATCCCGTAATGTTTGATAGGTGAAGGTAAAAATAGAGAATTTTTTTTAAAATCATGTCTGCTTCCCTCTGTGTCATACCCAGGGTACAATCCATATTAGTGAGTACCTTTGTCATCCTGTCCTCTAACCTGGGTGCCCTTTACATTGCTTTGTTGCTGTAGCCTGTAGTCCTGAACTGCTTACCAACAACAGCCTTTAGCATGTAGGTCACTCCCAGTTTGGTCTGTGTGTGAGCTGCAGCCAGCCACATCTAGGCTCTTACCAGCCATGTTTATACCCAGCTTATTCCCAGTCTTAGATTTCCCCCAAAAAATGTATATCTTGTACTGCCTGGCCCTCTCCGGGACAATACCAGCTTATATAAAGTATGTCATTTGATGAATTGAAATGATATGCACATAACTTGCTACCCCAAATGGAGTTTCCCAAACACTTCAGTTCAAACACACTGAATGACGTAAGAAAACCTATTTCTTTGTAGTTAATAAATTTGTAAGTGGGAAAAAAAAAAGACAAAACTTAACAAACGATGGTAAACTCAAGAGTAAAGTTTTTCTCACCACATGCTCTCAACAGTCTTACTGGCCAAACTTCTTAGGCCAGGACCCATTTTTCTGTTTAATGACTGATTCCTTTGTTCCTTTTCGTGCAGTGAATTGATTGTGCGGGGAGGGGAGTGTTTCTGCCCCTTCCTTTTTATAGTCTTGTCTTCCCTTTCAGAAGCATTTCCAGCTGGGAGCATGGTGATAGGCAGACGGTGTGGATGGGAACTCCCTTCTATTTCTTTACTAAAATGTAGATTTTCTCCCCTGCCCCCTTTACTGCTAAAGAATAGCCACTTGGCAGGTAAATGACCCATTGACCTTGTTTACACCTGGCTAAGGTGGCAGCTTGCCCTTTGTCTCTGAAAAACTGGCTTAGCCACTCCCCAGACTACTTGGAACAAGTTTTAGTAACAGCATATACTGGAATCTTGTAACTTTAACAGTGTTGCTACACATATTTTACAAGGACAATAATGACCAGCAAATAGAGTTTTGAAATGATATCTCACAAAGCATACTTTGTACAAAGATTATTACAATAGTGGGCTGGGGTGAATACAGGGGTACAGTTTGTTACACACTCCCACAAGGTTAAAGTAATTTTAAAAAAAATTCTTAAATATTTTAGTGGGAAAGACGGTTAATTGTAACCTACTTCCTCTGCCGTATTGCCTCTCATCCCTGCCTTCCTCACATCTACTTTCCACTTTTGCCCTCCTGAAGTCCAGCTTCTTTATGAACTGAAATGTCATGGAAACCCTTACAATTCACTGAAAATATTGTGGGCTTTCTGGTTGTTTGTGGGGGGCAGAAGGAGGAAAGCTAGAGAATAGAAATTTGATGAAACCATCTGCAGTAAAAGCGTCTGGACAGATTTTTCAGAAGTGCTCAGTGCAACTGAGTCAGAGTTGAGCAGTCCCTATTGTATTGTGTGGCACTTGCACAACTGTCATTGAATTGTAAATCCCTTGTGTGCTATTCCCCTACTGGTCAACGACCGGTGATGATTGTTCAACACCTGCCCGGGTGTTGGTCACCTCCTTTGTCGTTGTCACTGGAGAATTTACAACATATTTCAGCCATACAGCAACATCTCACAACTTCATACACACTAACGATGTACATATTTTGATAGAAAAATGGGTTTCAGCAGATCATGATCTTTCATATGATATCCTACGTGGCATGCTTTGTATGAAATATATCATCATTATATGATGGGGTAAATCTAGGGTTCCAGGATGCTGCTTTAAGGTACAGAGTGCCACAATGGCACCAGTTAAAAAATAATTCTCCAATTCTCCAAACTACCCTCTGTAGTTTTGTTAATGAAGCTCATTGTGGAGGCTGCAGTGCAGAGAGGCAGTGGGTGGGAAGAGTGAGGGCCTTCAGCAGAGGTGGTGGTTTGAGACTGCCTTCTGCCCAAAGTACCAACCTGCTGTATATTGGTCTTCCTCCCAGATTAGCCTCATCTTTCCTGTGGCCAAAGCTAAGTGGGGAGCTGGTTGATATTCCAAATATTGTTTTCATAAAAGAGTGAATTAAAACTTGCTACTGGGAACAAATTGCTGCTGAAAGAAAGGGTAGTTGGTCTTTTGGAGGTGTTGGGAGCTGGGGTCCAAGGAACCTTAGGGAGGGAAAATTTTAGGGGGGTGAGGGGTGTAATTGTGAACAAGTGTCATCAGAATAATAGAAGAAAGAGATTTATCACTTTTCCCTGTTATTTTCTCTAATCCATTTAATGGGCACTACTTCCAGATATGCTGCTGCTTTTCAAAAAGGTCCTAAAAAACGGAAATGTAAAATGAATTGAATTCTTGTGAAGCTAGTTGTTCATTTTCAGAGTTAACGTCTCGGTGCCTCTTGGGTTGCTGAATCTGAGTCTTTGAGTCACTTTTGTTTTTTCCAGTATCTCTATGCATTTAGTATTCTCCCAATGCGCTCAATGGACCCTGCAGAACTAGTGAAACAGCCACAGGATGTCACTGAAAACCCATATCAGAAATCTGGGAAAGAGGCACATAAGCCAAAGATGCTCTCAGGCGCAGAGGTACAATATGTTCAGCCTGTGTGTGTGTGTGTGAGAGAGCTGCTGCTTTCTTCTGCAGCATAAAACAGTCCTTGGGTTTGTAACCTGGAGTGTTTCCATCCACAGTGCTTTGAATTTCTGAGGGACGGTTTGGGTTGATGGACAATCTTGGGAACAGCCTTGGTGTGGCCAGTGGTATTCTGTAGTGTAGGACATAGCTGCTGCCTGCCTTTAACAGTGTGTAGATACTTCAGGCCATGCTCCAAATCAATCGGAGTGACTAGGCTGCTTGTTGGGACCTATTCTCCATGGGCTTCTTTGCATGCTGGGCCATGTAGGGCAGGCCTCCACAGTTAAGCTAGAGTGACTGCGGTTAGCTTGGGTTTTGTCAGTTAGGATATAGCCCTTAGAGTCCTGGTAAATTGTCAGTGCAGCCCTACACTCTACCAGTTCCATTTCCTCCATGCACTCTTTCTTTCCTTCTCCCATAAGTGCTTCTGTGCCTTCTGAATAATTCATAAAACGCAACAGCTCTGAAAGTAAGAGGGGCAGTTAACTGTTTTAGACAAGTCTCCCAGGCTGGGGATGTGGTTACTGGGCAGATGGGCTTCATTGCATTAGTAGCAGAGAAGATCAAACCATTACGTCACTTATCTGCTGAGTAACAAACAGCCTTTTCAGAAGGACCTCTTTGTACATTAGGTGGGGCTTCATCATATAGACAGAGAACAATTGACTTTGGTTTTATTTTTCTGACCAGGAAGAACCAGCTTGTCAGTTTTTCTTTGATTTGAGCAAACGGCATGGAAAGAAGCGGCCATCAGATGGAAAGGGGGGACAGCATTCCCAGCTCAAGCAGCCTAAGAAAATCCGTGAGTACCAGGCCATTGGTGCTTTTGGTGAACTCCCTGGAAGCTACCCTAGAAAAATAAGACAGCAAAATATTCCTGCGTAGTTGTTGTAGTTGTTGTTGTTCTTTGAGTAGTGTCCCTATCGGTGCACCACTGTGGGTGTATCTGTGTCCCGGCGTCTCTAATCAGAGATTATAGGTAGTCGTGTCTGTTCGGCCCCCAAAGGCGCTCTTCTTCCCTCATGGTCTGCCTCAAGGCTATGTAGCGCTGTGCGAGCAAACCGCGCTCAGTTGCTTCTCTACTGCCTTTGGTCTTGAACGGAAAGTACAGCAGTTCTGTTGTCTACTTCACTGCATCATAGTGTTAGCATAAACTACTGGATATATTACACACTTCCTCCTCTTCTAGAATCACCATCCCAGTCACCAAGGTTCCTCTGGACCTGGCTAAGGTCATATGGCAGACACCAGCCTCTGTTGCATCAACATCCAAAAGGGCTGATAAAAAGTATTACATTCACCCTAAGGAGGTGGACTTCCTCTTCACCCACCCTCAGCCAAACTCTGTTGTGGTGGATGCAGTCAATGCTCGGGGAAAGCAATATCACTCCAAATCCACCCCTTATGATAGAGACTGGAAGAGGCTAGACCTCCTTGGACAAAAGGCATACTTGTCTGTGACACTGCAATTCAGGGCCTGACATGAGGCCCTAATGGCCAAATATGATTTCATGAACTACTGAAAACTTAGTACTTTTATTGACCACTTACTGGAAGCACAAAAAGAACAATTTCAGACCATCATCAAAGAGGGCCAATTACTAGTAAGAACGGTGCTACAAACTGCAATGGATGTGGCAGACACAGCAGCCTGCTCAGTCTTGATGGCAGTGGCAGTGAGTCGGGCATCCTGGTCACACCTCTCATGGTTGCCCAAAGAGGTGCAGGCAGTGGTTGAAGATTTCCTTTTCAAAGGGCCCAAACTATTTGCTGACAAGACAACCATGTCACCCTGAAAGACTTGAGGGCCACACTATGCTTCCTGGATAGTGTCCTGGACACCAAGACAGAAGAGGAAATTTACATCACATCCACCTCACAGATCCTGATTACCTCAGTTCCCTCCATCACAGCACTACTATAAACCACAGCACAAGAGAACCCGGCTGCAGAGGAGCAAGTCGTCAACTTCCCAGCCCTCGATCTCTCAACTCTTGTCTTCTAAACACCAATTTTGACTCCTTGGTCGAGGCCGTGAATGACCACTCCTTGCCACGCCATCAGCTGCCAGATACAATGCTTCTATGCCCGTTTGGTAGTTGCCTGACTCATTTCTTATGGAATTGGAAGAACATCACCTCTAACAAATGGGTTTTGGAGATCATTTCAAAGGGCTACTCTATCTACTTCATGTGCCTCCTCCCTCCCCGTCCCTGTTCAGGGACCCTTTTCACGAGACACTATTGCCTCAGGAAATAGATCACCTGCTCCTCCTAGGGGCCATAGAATCAGTCCCCTCTCACCTCAGGGGCAAGGTTTTTTTACTCCAGGTATTTCCTGATACCCAAGTCAAAGGGAGATTGGAGACCCATACTAGATCTACAGGCACTAAACAGATATGTGAGAGCTCAGAAGCTCAAGATGGTCACTCTAGCAGCTGCTATTCCATCTCTGGAGCAAGGAAATTGGTTTTTGGCCCTTGACCTATAGGATGCCTACTTATATATTTCCATCTAACCATCTCACAGGAGATTTCTTTGATTCACCTTTGGGCAAAACCATTATCCAGTACAGGGTGCTTCCTTTCAGCCACACCTAGGATGGTCTCCAAGGTCCTTGCCATTGTAGCGGCACACCTACAAATGTTGGGTATTGTCATCTACCCATAACTGGATGACTTGCTTCTTTGGGGCTGAACTCGACTTGGTGTAGTGAGAGCATTCCTTCTCTTGCATGGATTCAACACCCTGTTGAGCCTCATAGAGACAGTCCAAGCTGGCCCACAAACAGCCAGGGATTGTCTCCAGCTCCTGGGTACATGGTGGCATGTACATTCGTGATGCTAAATGCCTGGCTATTCATGAGATGTCTGCAGATGTGGTTCAGATCTGTCTACTCCCCGAACAGGGATGGGTTAGACAACCCCTGTTGATGTCCTCCAGGGTCAAACCTCTACCAATGCTGACCTTAACAACAGGCGCCCCCTGGTAGGCCGGGGAGCCCATCTGAACAACCACAAGGTCCAGGGCAAGCGGTCTCCCTCAGAAGTGGTCCTCCACAGCAATCTCTTGGAACTAAGAGCTGTCAGAAATGCCTGTGTCCTCTTTCTCCCATTCATCAGGGATACTCACGCAAAGGTCATGATGGACAATGTGACCTGCATGTTCTGCACCAAGTGGGCACCAGACCACTCTCCCTTTGTGCAGAAGCACTACAACTTTTTAATTGATGCTCATCTCAGCTGCTTACTTGCCATGGAGACAGAGTGTGACTGCTGACAGCCCTAGTTGAAACTTCTCCCATGATCACAAATGGGAAATGAACCTTGCTGTGCTTCACAACATATTCAACCTATAGGGGACCCTGACAGTAGACCTTTTTAGCACTTGCTGGAACAGGAAAAGTCCTTGCTATTGCTCCAGAGCTGGATTGGGGAGACGGTCCCTGGAGGGCACCCTTGTCTTCCCATGGAGTGGGGATCTACTGTACACCTTTCCTCCATTTCCTCTGTTATCCAGGGTCTTGCTGAAAATACAGAGAGAGAAGGTGAAAGTTACTCTGATTGCCCCCTCCTGGCTGAGACAAGTTTGGTTCCAGTATGTCCTCCGATTCCTCTTCTGCCCCTTCCTCATCTGCTCTCTTAGAACAACGGAAGGGTCCTTCTCCCCAATATGCAGATCCTCTGGCTTCACGCCTGACTCCTTTTTGATTCCAACACCTAGAGAGTGAATGCTTTGAGTGGGTTAAAGAAATGTTACTGCACAGTAGGAAATCAGAAACTCATCATACCCACCTTCAAAAGTGGAAACAATTCCAAGTTTTGTGTGATTCCAAGCAAGTGGACCAGTCATCTTCCTCCTGTTGATTCTGGACTATATTCTCTAGACCTCAAATGGTCCAGGCTTTTTCTTAGCTCACTTAGTTCATCTAGTGACTATAACAGCCTTCCACCATCCGATGGATGGATACTCAGTTTTCGACCATCCAACAACGTGCAGATTCATTAAAGGCATGTTTAAAGGCATGGGAATCCTATTCCTGCATATTAGATCACCCACTCCAGCCTGAGACCTAAATCTAGTTCTAAGAACCCTGACCAGATCACGCTTTGAGCTGATGGCTGCTTGCTCCCTATTACACCTATCCATTAAGATGGCATTCCTGGTGGCCATTACTTCACCTCAAAGGATAGGAGAGATAGCAGCATTCAAGGCACCTCCGCCATTCACGGTCTTAATTTGAGGACAAAGTCACCTTGAGGACACACCACAAGTTCCTTCCAAAGGTGACCTTGTCCTTCCATATGAATCGGCTAATTCATCTCTCCGGTTTTTTCCAAAACCACATAATAACAATAGAGAGGCAATGCTACATATGCTGGATGTTAGGAGAGCCCTATCATTCTACTTAGACAGGACTAAAGGAGTATGAGGCACAAGTGGTGTTCTCGTCCATCCTCCCTGTGGAAGGAAAAGGCCCGGTAGAGACCATCGAATTGTGGAAGTCAAGGAATGGCTACGCAGGTGGTGTCGGGGAGAAGGCTTTGGATTCTTTGACCATGGGATGGTGTTCTAAGAAGGAGGAGTGCTAGGCAGAGACGGGCTCCACCTAACTAAGAGAGGGAAGAGCATCTTCGCAAGCAGGCTGGCTAACCTAGTGAGGAGGGCTTTAAACTAGGTTCACCGGGGGAAGGAGACCAAAGTCCTGAGGTAAGTGGGGAAGTGGGATACCGGGAGGAAGCACGAGCAGGAGCGTGTGAGAGGGGAGGGCTCCTGCCTCATACTGAGAAAGAGGGATGATCAGCGAGTTATCTCAAGTGCCTGTACACAAATGCAAGAAGCCTGGGAAACAAGCAGGGAGAACTGGAAGTCCTGACATAGTCAAGGAATTATGATGTGATTGGAATAACAGAGACTTGGTGGGATAACTCACATGACTGGAGTACTGTCATGGATGGATATAAACTGTTCAGGAAGGACAGGCAGGGCAGAAAAGGTGGGGGAATTGTTTTGTATGTAAGAGAGCAGTATGACTGCTCCAGAGCTCCGGTATGAAACTGCAGAAAAACCTGAGTCTCTGAATTAAGTTTAGAAGCGTGAGCAGCAAGGGTGACGTCATGGGAGTCTGCTATAGACCACTTGCCCAGGGGGATGAGGTGGACGAAGCTTTCTTCCGGCAACTAACGGTTCTCATGGGAGACTTCAATCACCTTGATATCTGCTGGGAGAGCAATACAGCGCTGCACAGACAATCCAGGAAGGTTTTGGAAAGTGTAGGGGACAATTTCCTGGTGCAAGTACTGGAAGAACCAACTGGGGGCAGAGCTCTTCTTGACCTGCTGCTCACAAACGGAGAAGAATTAGTAGGGGAAGCAAAAGTGGATGGGAACCTGGGAGGCAGCGACCATGAGATGGTCGAGTTCAGGATCCTGACACAAAGAAGAAAGGAGAGCAGCAGAATACGGACCCTGGACTTCAGAAAAGCAGACTTTGAGTCCCTCAGGGAACTGATAGGCAAGATCCCCTGTGAGAATAACATGAGGGAGAAAGGAGTCCAGGAGAGCTGGCTGTATTTTAAAGAATCTTTATTGAGGTTACAGGGACAGACCATCCCGATGTGTAGAAAGAATAGTAAATATGGCAGGCGACCAGGTTGGCTTAACAGTGAAATCCTTGCTGATCTTAAACACAAAAAAGAAGCTTACAAGAAGTGGAAGATTTGGACAAATGACCAGGGAGGCGTATAAAAATATTGCTCAGGCATGCAGGAGTGAAATCAGGAAGGCCAAATCACACTTGGATTTGCAGCTAGCAAGAGATGTTAAGAGTAACAAGAAGGGTTTCTTCAGGTATGTTAGCAACAGGAAGGAGATCAGGGCAAGTGTGGGCCCCTTACGGAATGGGGGAGGCAGCCTAGTGACAGAGGATGTGGAAAAAGCTAATGTACTCAATGCTTTTTTTGCCTCTGTCTTCACGAACAAGGTCAGCTCCCAGACTACTGCACTGAGCAGCACAGCATGGGGAGGAGGTGACCAGCCCACTGTGGAGAAAGAAGTGGTTCGGGACTATTTAGAAAAGCTGGACAAGCACAAGGAGTTGGCGGTTGTGATTGCAGAGCCATTGGTCATTATCTTTGAAAACTCATGGTGATGGGGGGAGGTCCGAGATGACTCGAAAAAGGCTAATGTAGTGCCCATCTTTAAAAAAGGGAAGAGTGAGAATCTGGGGAACTAAAGACCAGTGAGCCTCACCGCAGTCCCTGGAAAAATCATGGAGCAGGTCCTCAAGGAATCAATTCTGAAGCACTTAGAGGAGAGGAAAGTGATCAGGAACAGTCAGCATGGATTCACCAAGGGCAAGTCATGCCTGACTGACTAATTGCCTTCTATGACGAGATAACTGGCTCTGTGGATGAGGGGAAAGCAGTGGCCGTGTTGTTCCTTGACTTTAGCAAAGCTTTGGGAACGGTTTCCCACAGTATTCTTGCCAGCAAGTTAAAGAAGTATGGGCTGGATGAATGGACTTTCAGGTGGATAGAAAGCTGGCTAGACTGTCAGGCTCAAAGGATAGTGATCAATGGCTCCATGTCTAGTTGGCAGCCGGTATCAAGCGGAGTGCCCCAAGGGTCGGTCCTGGGGCCGGTTTTGTTCAATATCTTCATTAAGGATTGCACCCTCAGCAAGTTTGCGGATGACGCTAAACTGGGAGGAGTGGTAGATACGCTGGAGGGTAGGGATAGGATACAGAGGGACCTAAACAAATTGGAGGATTGGGCCAAAAGAAATCTGATGAGGTTCAACAAGGACAAGTGCAGAGTCCTGCACTTAGGATGGAAGAATCCAATGCACCGCTACAGACTAGGGACCAAATGGCTAGGCAGCAGTCCTGCAGAGAAGGACCTAGTGTTTCCAGTGGACGAGAAGCTGAATATGAGCCAACAGTGTGCCCTTGTTGCCAAGAAGGCTAATGGCATTTTGGAATGTATACGTAGGGGCATTGCCAGCAGATCGAGGGATGTGATTGTTCCCCTCTGTTCAACATTGGTGAGGCCTCATCTGGAGTACTGTGTCCAGTTTTGGGCCCCACGCTACAAGAAGGATGTGGAAAAATTGGAAAGCGTCCAGTGGAGGGTAATAAAAATTATTAGGGGACTGGAATACATGACTTAGGAGAGGCTGAGGGAACTGGGATTGTTTAGTCTGCAGAAGAGAAGAATGAGTGGGGATTTGATGGCTGCTTTCAACTACCTGAAAGGGGGTTTGAAAGAGGATGTACCTAGACTGTTCTCGGTGGTAGCAGATGACAGAATAAGGAGTAATGGTCTCAAGTTGCAGTGGGGGAGGTTTAGGTTGGATATTAGGAAAAACTTTTTCACTTGGAGGGCGATGAAGCACTGGAATGGCTTACCTAGGGAGGTGGTGGAATCTCCTTCCTTTGAGGTTTTTAAGGTCAGGCTTGACAAAGCCCCGGCTGGGATGATTTAGTTGGGGATTGGTCCTTGTCAAGGTTCCTTCCCCACTCTGAACTCTAGGGTACAGATGTGGGGACCTGCATGAAAACCTCCTAAGCTTGCTTTTACCAGCTTAGGTTAAAACTTCCCCAAGGTACAAACTATTTTACCTTTTGCCCTTGGACTTACGCTGCTACCACCAAACGTCTAACACCGGTTACTGGGAACGAGTCCGTTTGGAAACGTCTTTCCCCCCAAAATCCTCCCTTATCTTACACCCCCTTTCCTGGGGAAGGTTTGATAAAAATCCTCACCAATTTGCATAGGTGACCACAGACCCAAACCCTTGGATCTTAAGAACAATGAAAAAGCATTCAGTTTCTTAAAAGAAGAATTTTAATAGAAGAAAAAGTAAAAGAATCACCTCTGTAAAATCAGAATGGTAAATATCTTACAGGATAATCAGATTCAAAACATAGAGAATCCCTCTAGGCAAAACCTCAAGTTACAAAAAGACACAAAAACAGGAATATCCATTCCATTCAGCACAGCTTATTTTCTCAGCCATTTAAAGAAATCAGAATCTAACACATATCTAGCTAGATTACTTACTAAGTTCTAAGACTCCATTCCTGTTCTGTCCCCGGCAAAAGCATCACACAGAAAAAGAGAGGCTTTTTTTTCCCCCTCCCCCCAACTTTTGAAAGTATCTTGTCTCCTCATTGGTCATTTTGGTCAGGTGCCAGCGAGGTTATCCTAGCTTCTTAACCTTTTACAGGTGAACGGGTTTTTCCTCTGGCCAGGAGGGATTTTAAAGGTGTTTACCCTTCCCTTTATATTTATGACAGTCCTGCTTTGAGCAGGGGGTTCGACTAGATGACCTCCTGAAGTCCCTTCTAACCCTGATATGCTATGATTCTATGTCTAAGGACTTGAGAGTTGATATTGTGGAGCCTTTGAATCTGTCTGCCAATGAAAGGAAGAGCGTGGGAGACTTTCTAAAGACTCTTTAAATGGATTTCCAGTTGCATTATCACTGTTACTGTGCTCAGAACCTGCTGCTCCTGTCAGGAATTTGCACTGTGACAAAGTCAGGCCAGACGGCTGCAAGGGAGCGCTGGAAGATCGATATGTTAGCCCTAGAATGTTACAGGCCCTTTTTCTTACAAGCCGAGAAGGGGTTACCTCAGGTCAGTTGGGGACACCTGAAGCTATTTAAGGGCTGCCTGAGACCTTTTAAAATCCTTCCTCTGGTGAGAGAAAGAGGGATAAGAAAGAGACAAGCTGCTGCCAGGCTAGTGGCAGCAGGGAAATAAGCTTTTCCAGGGTGAGAGGCTGTGCTCCTTCCCATAGGGGAAACAGCCATACCTGAGTGCCTGCTAGGGGAAGGACTGACACCACGGTGCAAACAGGACAGCGAGGAGGTAGGAAAAGGTATCCCCCTTTATTTTTGCGTTTGTGAGACTGTTTCCTTTTTGTTTGGTGGAGGATCACTCCTTAGGCAAGCCTCAAGAGCTACCCTGAAAATATGATGAAAGGAGCACAGAGAGGGGAGATAAACACTGCCCAGAGTGGGGCTGATTTACCCCAGGCCTGTCCGCGCCAGAGGGGAAGGTGCTAAGTCTGGCAAGACTAAGGAAATGCCTTGCCACACATGGTGTGAGAAGTGGGATTTGACTTTGTGGCAAACCAACCTGCTGCAAGGTAAATCACCCCTCCCCACAAAATGGACGCCATAGTGAGGGCACTGGTACAGGCCACGGCAGCACAACAAGAGGCTATCCAGTCCAGATGGCCACCCAACAGGAATCAGTACGGCTACAGCAGGAAATGAATCAACTACTGGTGAGCCAGGCACCCCAGATCGAGCCAACCTGCAGGAGGTCGTGAACCAGCAGAAGTTCTGACAAATGGCCATGACAGGACATGATCCCTAAGGGCAAGGAGTTACCTACAGAAGATGACAGTGGAAGATGATGTGGAGGCATATCTTCTTGCCTTCGAGAGAATGGCCTGACATGAGGCCTGGCCCAAGACCAGTGGGCCAGCATCCTCGCCCCTTTCCTGTGTCAGGAGGCCCAGAAGGCCTACTATGACATGGCTGCGGAAGCGGCTACAGACTACCCCCAGTTGAAGGCTGAGATCCTGGTGAGGTCTGGGGTGACGACTGCTATAAGGGCCCAGAGGTTCCACAAGTGGAGGTACCGGGATGGCAAAGCACTGAGGTCCCAGTTGTTCGACCTGATCCATCTAATGCGGAAATGGCTGCACCCCGAGATCCACAGTGTGGAGAATATTATGGAAGTCGTAGTGTTGGACAGGTTCATGAGAGGACTACCTCCAGACCTATGAGGATGGGTCCACCAAAATAACCCCTCCTCCTATGACAAGTTCCCTGCCCTCGGGTAGAGACCAAAGAATGGCCAAAGAACTTTCTCGGACTACTGCGGAAGAGTTGTGCTGGGTCAAGAGGGTTTATTCTCTACAACTGGGAAGCCCTGGAAAACTAGATGAGAGAGGAAGGCAGACAAAAAGTTGGGAACCAGGATCTTGGCCCAGAACCAAAAGGCTGCACTCGTAGGGAAGAAATCTTGTACAGCTGGCAGGGGGGCCACTCAGATAGTTGACGAGCCAGAAGCTGGATCCAATTCCATGGAGACCAATTCTGGGAGGGAAACAGAAATAGGTCCCCTTGAATTTGGGCATATTGGAACCTCCTTTGAGAAGTTTTTGGGCAGGATCAGGCCAATGATCTACTATATGATGATGTTAGAAAAGAGATAGTTGAGGTGAATGAGGTCCCAGTGGAGGGGGAAACCAAAGGCCATACTTCATGATAAAAAGGGACCTATTATATAGAGTAGTCCAAATGCAAGAGGAAGAAGTGGAGCAGCTCTTGGTACCTTGAAGGCACCAGAGGGCAGTGCTGGACCTAGCTCATAGTCATTTGTTTGGAGGACATCTAGGGGTAGATAAGACCCTCAGTCGAATCCTATGGGAGGTTTTTTTGGCCAGGAATTTATATGGAGGTCTGATGAGATTGCGCCTTCTGTCCAGAATGCCAGTTACATGGCCCTGACACACTTAAGGCCCTGACCACACTTAATACCTCTGCCAGTTATTGAAGTCCCATTTGAGGATAGCCATGGACCTGATAGGCCCACTGGAGAAGGTATCCCGTGGCCATCAGTGTGTGCTTGTTGTTCTGGACTATGCCACCTGATACCTAGAAGCTGTACCCCTACAAAACACCATGTCCGAGACAATAGCTAAGTAATTCATTCAAATTTTCTCTAGGGTGGGGATACCCAAAGAGATTTTGACTGATCAAGGAATCCCCTTTTTGTCAAAGTTGATGAGGGACTTGTGTGTGACGCTCCACATACGGACCTAAAAATGTCAGTCTACCAGTCACAGACTGATGGCCTTGTCTAACGTCTTAATAGGACATTGAAGAACACGATATGGAAAGTGGTGAGCCAGAATGGGAAAAATTGGGTTATCTTACTACCTTACCTGATGTTTGCTATAAGGGAGGTTCCCCAGTCTTCAACCGGCTTTTCCCCTTTTGAGCTCTTAGTTGATTGCCACCCCCGTGGCATACTGGACATTGCCCAGGAGGGGTAGAAAGAACAGCCTAACCAGGGAAGAAACATCATTGAGCATGTGATGCAGATGAGGGACAGAATAGTCCAAGTCACCCCCATAGTGCGGGAACATATGGGCCCAAAAGACCTATTACAAGCGCTAAGCAATGGTCCGGATATTCCAGGTGGGAGATTGGGTAGTGGTGCAGGTCCTCACAACTAAGAGCAAACTCCTGGCTAGATGGCAGGAACCATATGAAGTGATAGAATCCGTTGGGGAGGTCAACTATAAGGTTTGACAGCCTGATCGCCTGAAGAGATCTACCATGTCAACCTATTGAAGCCCTGGCAAGACAGGGAAGCTCATCTGGTCACCCTAGAGACACCACGCCAAGAAAATAAACATCAGGGACAGGCTGGAATATCCCCCGAATTGACCCCTGAACAACAAGCAGAAGTTACCAATATGATTGAACAAAACCACCACGTGTTCTTGGAGAAGCCAAGCAGGACTACAGAAGTCCATCATCACAGATCCTGGAGTAAAGGTGAATGTTAAGACATACAAAATCCTAGAGGCAAAAATAGAGGAGATCAGGACCGAAGTTAGGAGAATGCTAGAGCTAGGAGTCATTGAGGAGTCTCATAGTTAATGGTCCAGTCCAATCGTCCTGGTACCTAAGCCAGATGGCAGCATGAGATTCTGCAATGACTTCTGAAAATAAAATGAGGTGTCCCAGTTCAGTGCTTACCCTATACCTCGGATAGACAAGCTAATTGAGTGATTGGGAAAAACTCGATTTTTGTCCTTCACCTGACCAAAGGTAATTGGCACATTCCTCTGGCCAAGGAAGCCAAAGAGAAGACTGCTTTTTCTACACCAGAAGGATTTACCAGTACACTGTCCTCCCTTTTGGGTTACGTGGGGCTCCTGCGACCTTCCAGCAGCTCATAGATAAGCTGTTACATCGACATGACAAGTATGCAACCACTTACCTTGCTGATGTCATCATACGTAGCCCAGACTGGGAGACTCACCTAGAAAAGGTGGAAGCAGTATTGGAAAATGAGGAAGGCAGTTTTCACTGTGAATCCCTCCAAATGTGAAATAGGGCTATCAGAAACCGAATACCTTGGGTAAATCATGGGGACGGGCATTGTAAAGCCCGCCCCCAACTGAACAAGTTAGAGGTGATACAAAGTTGGCCCTGACTGATCCGGAAGAAACAGGTCAGAGCATTCCTGGGGCTAGTTGGGTACTACAGGCGAATCATTCCCCACTTTTCTACGAGAGCGTACCCTTTGACGGATCTGATAAAGGCTTAGGGCCCAGACATAGTGAAATGGACCAGCGCAACTGAAGAAGCTTTTGCCGATCTGAGGACCGGCCTC
Organism: Lepidochelys olivacea; assembly: GCF_965140295.1. Taxonomy (NCBI): domain Eukaryota; kingdom Metazoa; phylum Chordata; order Testudines; family Cheloniidae; genus Lepidochelys; species Lepidochelys olivacea. The sequence goes on from NC_140427.1 coordinate 22,686,235, forward strand.
TGCAGTAATCCAGTACTAGTAGCCCCAGACTTTGAGAAAGAGTTTATACTACAAACCGATGTCTCCAAGTTTGGTTTAGGAGCCGTACTTTCTCAAATCGTAGGAAAGGAAGAATACCCAGTCCTGTTCCTTAATAGGAAGCTCCTACGCAGAGAACAAAAGTATTCTGTGGTAGAGAAGGAATGCCTTATGGTAAAGTGGGCCATGGAAATCCTCCGATACTGCCTACTTGGACGGAGGTTTACCCTCATCACTGACCATGCTTCCCCTGAAATGGATGCACTGGAACAAAGAAAGAAATGCCAGGATGATAATGAGAGAGTTCTTGTTACAACCCTTCCACTTCAGAGTGCAACACCGGTCAGGGACCAAGCATGGCAATGCTGAGGCCTGTCAACGATGCACTGTTTTTTGGCCCAGGTAGCCCAAGCCCATGGTGTTGAGAGGGGGGAGAATATGTGACAAAGTCAGGCTGGACGGCTTCAAGAGGGTGCTGGAAGGCCGATATGTTAGTCCTAGAATGTTAAAGGCCCTTTTTCCTACAAGTAGAGAAGAGGTTACCTCAGGTCAATTGGAGACACTGGAATCTTTTTAAGGGTTGGCTGAGATCTTTTAAAACCCCTCCTCTGGTGAGAAAAAGGGGGGAGAGAGAGACAAGCTGCTGCCAGGTTAGTAGCAGCAGGGAAATAAGCTTATCCAGGTTGAGAGGCTGTGCTTCTTCCCAGAGGGGAAACAGCCAAACCTGAGTGCCTGCTAGGGAAAGGACTGACACCCCTGAAAAAATAACAGAACAACCCAGCGAGGAGGCAGGGAAAAGTATCCCCCTTTATTTTTGTGTTTGTGAGACTTTCCTTTTTGTTCAGTGGAGGATCACCTCTTAGGCCAACACCGAGAGCTACCCTGAAAATATGATGAAAGGAGCACAGAGAGGGAAGACAAACACTGCCCAGAGTAGGGCTGATTTACCTCAGGCCCATCATCACCAGAGGAGGAAGTGCTAAATCTGGCGAGATGAAGGAGGTGTCTTGCTGTAGCATGCATTCTACAAGATATGTTTCCACCTCGGTTGTGTTTGTTAAAGATGTCCCTGTGACATACTGTACCTCAAAGTAGCACATTGTAACCCCCATATTCATCATTCGTGTATGGTTGTGATATTTCATTCAAAGCATGCTATGTAAGATCTCATAGGAAAAGTTATGACCTGCTGAAAACCATTGTTCTGTCAAAATGTGTTCTCATTAGTATGTATAAAGTTATGAGGCTTTGCTGTATGGCTGTTATCGAAATATGTTGTAAGTTTGGGAGTCATCCATTGCTAGTTCTTCAGTGACAACAAAGGAGGTGACCAACACCCAGGCAGGCGTTAAATGACCATTAATCAGTAGCGGAGTTGTAAACAAGGGATATACAGTTCTGTAAGAGAGTTGCACAAGCATCACACAATAGGAGGATTACTCAACTCTGTAACTCAGCAAGGCCCACCAGTGCATGTCTGGGCTAGAATTTTCCAGGCACATGCACTGAGGGTATAAAATAAGGGATAGTGGCATCATGCTTTTACCTTTCTCCTCCTCCACCTACGCTGGAAGCAACAAGAATTCTGGGAAGACTAAGACCTAAACTGAGGAGACTGATCCCAGGCTTAAAGGGAAAGCCTGTGTATAAAGGACTGTAACCTACCTACTACCAGGGCCGAATTTCCAGTTAGGCACAGTAGGCACATACCTAAGGGCGCTCGCATTCTAGGAGTGCCTAAAAGTTAAAAGTGGGTTAAAAGTTTCATTTTTTAATGGAAAACACGAAAGCCAGCTGTGGATGGGGTATGTGTGCGTGTGTGGGTGTTGTGTGTGTGAAGATGCTATGCTTAAGGGCGCATAAGGTGTCAGTATGGTCCTACCTGCAACATTCAGTGGGGTGAGAAAAGCTGCTTAATCCAAATATTGCTTAGTCTAAGAAGGTTTAGGATTTAGACTGCGTACTTACCTTTTATTTTCTTTGGTACTTTTTGTGCCTACCACTTATAATCACTTAAAATCTATCTTTCAGTAGTTAAACTTATTTTAATGTTTTATCCTTACCAGTGAGTTTGTCTAAAGTATTTAGGAAATCTGCTCATCTTACAAAGGCTGGTACATGTCCACTTTCCTTTGATGAAGTGGTGAACTAATTAAAAAACTTGCATTGCTCAAGAAGGGGTCTGGAGTGGTGCAAGATGGTATATTCCTGGGGTGCAAAGGCTGGGGCCTTGGGAGATTTGCTGGTGCCTTTCTCTGGGTGATTCATGAGTGGCTCAGGGAGCATTCTTGCAATTAGCTGGGTGTGGGGTTCCATATGCTGTTGTGTTGAGTGATCACAGCGCCTGGAGGGGTTTGCTGCTTGTCATTAGCAAACCCATTGTGAGAGACAGCCCAGGCTGGAGAGCTAAGGGGGCACAGCGGTCCTACAGTTCCAGGTTGTACCTTGGGGATCCCGTCACAGTCCCTATCTCTGAAATCTCCAGGGCAGCAGCATGGGCCTCTGCCCATACTTTCACAGAACACTATGTAATTACCCAAGACTCAGATTCTGATGCTGTCTTCAGCTCCACTGTGCTATCAGTAATAGGCTCCACTCTGAAGCCCCAGCTCTCCATGGGGCATAATGCTGTGGAGTCCTCTACAGTGGAGCACCCATAGGGACACTACAGTAACTCCTTGCTTAACGTTGTAGTTATGGTCCTGAAAAATGCTACTTCAAGCGAAACGATGTTAAGCGAATCCAATTTCCCCATAAGAATTAATGTAAATGGGGGGTTAGGGGATTTTTTTTAGCCAGATAAGACACCACACATACACACCTACACCCGTATAAGTTTGAAACTATTTAATACTGTACACAACCATGATGATTGTGAAGCTTGGTAAAGGTGGTGGAGTCAGGGTGGGATATTTCCCAGGGAATGCCTTACTGCTAAATGATGAACTAGCATTCAGCTGACCCCTCCAGGGATAGCACGTTGTTAATGTAGCCTCACACTCTACAAGGCAGCACAAATGGAGGGAGGAGACCCAACATGGCAATGGCTGCAAACATTCTCTGTGGAAACTGAACGTGATGATGAACCCACGCTATCCCACTGGAGTGCACCACTCCCTCCACTTTCCAAAGTGCTGGGGGTGTGTGCAAGACAGACACATGCACACAGTGTGTATGAGAGACAGAGAGGGAGATTGTGTGTGTGTGTGAGAGAGATAGAGAAGCATTTCCCCTTTAAGTATGCTGACCCCACTCTAAGTACACTGCCTTTTTAAGTACTGTAGATAAGCAAGTTGAGACAGCAGCTGCTGCTAGCAAGCTCCCTCTGTCCTGAGCCCTGTCCTGTCGAGCCCTGCTCTGTAGAGCTGGGGGAGGGGGATACCCTGACATCAGCACCCCTCTTCCTCCCCCTCCCCTGCACAGCAAGCAGGAGGCTACTAGGAACAGTTCCAAGGCAGTGGGCAAGAGCAGTACATGGCAGTGGGGGGAAGGACACCTGAACTGCCTGGCAATTGATAGCCTGCTGGGCGGCTGCCACACAGGGAACTTAGAGGAGCTCCTGGGGGCTGCTGGCCCACCCTGGTTCCAAGCCCCCACCAGGGAGCTCCAACAGGCTGCTCTTTCTGCAAGTAGTGGGCAAAGCAGGTGACTGCCAAACAACGTTATAAGGGAGCATTGTGCAACTTTAAACGAGCACATTCTCTAAGTGATCAGTAACATAACGAAACAACGTTAACCGGGACGATGTTAAGTGAGGAGTTCCTATACTTGAAGAAGAAAAGGAAGTTACTCCCTTGTGTAGTAACGATGGTTCTTCGCAATGTGTGTCCCTATGGTGCTACATAACCTGCCCTCTTCCCCTCTGCTTCGGCATTCCCGTCATGGGACTCTGCAATAGTGAAGGAACTGGTTCCTTTTTGCTGAGGTGGAGGTCATATACAGCCTTGTCTTCCCCTACACCACTTACCTACCCAGCATTTCAGTTCCAATGGCTATACGAAGAAAACTTATTGCTAAAGCTTCTCTTTAAGATGGATTAAATGCTTCTGATTCTGGTGCTTGTTCGGTGGCTACAGGTACTGTAACCATAGTTGATACAATGATAGGGTATGCATTTTGATTTACCACTCTGGTCTTCAGTAATGGACAGTGAAATACTGTCATTTATTTTAGCTCAACAACAGAAAAAACTCCAGGGGAAGTTTTTCAGGAAAAACTTAATTGGTGGTCCCCAGTCTTGGCTAAAATATTTTACTGTTATTAATTATACTGCATGCATTCTGTCTGGCTGGAAGTCTAGCATCATAGGTCCTATTTTTTTAAAAGGGGGACAAAGAATCCTGCTTCATAAAGACCTATTAATATGTTAGATGTGGCAGGGAAAAATTATTCCAGATTTTTGCTATCTAAACTTGAAAATGGGCTTTGGAGGTTATTTTATTACATGAAGATCAGTCCAGCTTTAGGGCTGGTAGATCCACAATTGATAATTGTTTTATTCTATATAATTTATAAATACACTGTGGTTAAGGGTACTAGATCATATGCTCCTTTCATAGATCTAAAGATGGCATTTGATTCAATTAGCTGAGACAGTCGTTGGGCAAAGTTAAGGATGGGTATTTGGTCTAAGACTTTTGCATGTCTTGGTTGCTCTACACCAGGGCAATATGGCTAAGGTGAGAACAGAGGTGGGAACAGAGTTGCTCCAGCATTAATAATTTTTAGCCGAAGTTTGGTTTAGGGGCCAAATTTCAGCCTTAGAGATTGTTCAAAATAATTTTTTGAGGAGACTTTTAATTCTCTCAAGTTTTCCCTTGGCCTTGTTTTTACATGCCAAGGTGAGGGTTTTTTTCAGTAAGAAGTAGAGCTTGTCTTGCTTTTCTTAAATATGGGTCTAAGATCTGCGCTCTTCCCAATGATAGATTGCCACATCTTTGCCTTCAGGAAAATGGAAGAATAACCTGTGTATTCCTTATTTCCGTGGTATAAAACTCTTCAATTTATTATTGCAACACTGGGTTTTTCTGTTACTTATTGTTGATATTTTTTACTCAACATAATCAATTACTCAGACGGAAACTGAGATGTTACCTAGCAACAAGCTCTGGCTGTGATTCTAAATTTACTTTTTGGTTTTCTACTTTGAAGACAGCTCATGTTTTTGAACTGCATTTGAATGAGTTATCAGATTCTCATTTATGTAGGGCATATACTCACTTAAGATTCCAAATCATGGAAACTGCTGTCTGTCAAGGTAGATGTGGAAAAGTTCCTTCGCATCTTTGTTTTTGCCCAATTGTAGAACTGTCTAGCTTCTGAGAGCACACTGGATTTTACCTCTTTTTTCTATAAAAAAGAATATCACCATCTCAAAAGATAATGGTTTTGGTATTGTCTCAATCCCCTGTTGTAATTAAATTGGTGGCAATTTTTGGCCTTTTAGTATTGTGCCAAATAAGAAGAGGTTTTATTAGGTTCTGATGGATATTTTAATGTATTATATGGATGCTGCTCTTCTTTTAGATTGTGTATGTTTTTCTTTGCATTCACAAAAGGCAATGTCATATGTGATTTAATAAAATTGAATTGATTTGAAAATACAGATATTGTGATGCAACATTCATGGTTATCTGCATCAGGTTTACAAAAAGAAGAGCAAGCAACTATTGAATAATTGCCATTTGAGGTTCAGAATCTGCTCAGTAATAAGACTGATTAATCTCAGATCATTGGGTTTATATTCCCCTTATTTCAAAAAGAAATAACTCCATCCTCAACAGTCATTGTCCAGATATAGGAATGTTCAGTATTCCTCTTGTTTTTCATAGTATCAACACCAGAGACCACGTGAACAATTTTATATAGAGCTCTAGAGTTCAGAAGAAATCCGCTCCACTATGCTATTCTGTAGCTGCTCAATTGGGTCAGACACAGAAATATAAGCTTTGATACGATGTTCAAGGATCTGCTTGTCTACAGTGATCAATATATACCCTTTTACTCCACACTTTGGTTTCCATCTATCTTATTTTGTGGAGGCTTGGATGGCAAGCACCAGAAAACGATGGGTCCTTCAAGTAATCAGACATGGTTATGCCATTCACTTTCAGTCCTAACAGAATGTTAGGAACCAATAGGAAAGAGCTATTTTTTGTTTTATTATCTATCATAGTGCTGCTGTATAAATCCATGATTCACCCACAGCTTGAATACTGGTTGCAGTTCTGGTCATCCCATCTCAAAAAAGATACATGAGAATTGGAGAAGGTGCGGAGAAGGGCAACGCAAACGATGAGGGGCCTGGGACAGGCTCCACACAAGAAGCGGTTAAAAAGATGGAGACTGTTCAGCTTAGAAGAGCGACGACTAGGGGGGCATATGCTAGAGGGCTATAAAATCCTGACTGGCGCAGAGAAAGTGAACAGGGAAATGTCATTTATCCACTCACATCACACACGAACTAGGGGTCACCTATGAAATTAATAGGCAGCAGGTTTAAAACAAAAGCAATTACATAGTCACACAATGTGCAGTCAGCCCCTGGAACTCCTTGCCAAGGCCAAAAGTATAACTGAGTTAAAAAAAAGAATTGGGTACGTTTCTAGAGGATAAGTCCATCAATGGCTTTTAGCCAAAATGGCCGGGGACACAACCTATGTTCTGAGTGACCTTAAACCTTAACCCGCCAGAAGCTGGGACTGGACAAAGATAGATCATTTGAAATTGCCCCGTTTTGTTCATTCCATTTGAAGCATCTGGTTGTGGCCACTGTTAGAAGGCAGGATAGTGCGCTAGATGGACTATTGGTAGACCCAGTATGGCTGTTCTGACATTCTTAAAGAGATGGGGCACTGGAAAACATAGCCCTGGCCTTCCAACCAGTTCTTACACCAAAAATAAGTACATTTACATTAACATGCATATGCTGACCTTTGAGTGCTTAGCTGTGATTCTGTTTTCTCTGTGAAAAGAATGTTTATGGTAACAGGGTTTTTTTTTGTTTGTTTTTTGTTGTTTTTTTTCTCCCAATAAAGATCAGCCAACTGGCCCTTGCTGGTTCTGTCTTTCCAGCCCTGAAGTTGAGAAACATTTGGTTGTTAGTATCGGCACACACGTGAGTACTTCTTAGCACATTCTTCTCATAGAAAAGTGCAATGTTGTATTGATGCTTATAATTTAAAGCCACTTTCTTTTTAACACTTGACTTTAAACTGCAATCAAAAATATCCTAAACTATACAGAAAAGTTTCAGAGTAGCAGCCATGTTAGTCTGTATCCGCAAAAAGAAAAGGAGGACTTGTGGCACCTTAGAGGCTAACAAATTTATTTGAGCATAAGCTTTCATGAGCTACAGCTCACTTCATCGGATGCATTCAGTGGGGAGATTTATATACACACAGAACATGAAACAATGGGTGTTACCATACACACTGTAACAAGAGGTTTCAGAGTAACAGCCGTGTTAGTCTGTATTCGCAAAAAGAAAAGGAGTACTTGTGGCACCTTAGAGACTAACCAATTTATTTGAGCATGAGCTTTCGTGAGCTACAGCTCACTTCATCGGATGCATACCGTGGAAACTGCAGCAGACTTTATATACACACAGAGAATATGAAACAAAGTCTGCTGCAGTTTCCACGGTATGCATCCGATGAAGTGAGCTGTAGCTCACGAAAGCTCATGCTCAAATAAATTGGTTAGTCTCTAAGGTGCCACAAGTACTCCTTTTCTTACTGTAACGAGAGTGATCAGGTAAGGTGAGCTATTACCAGCAGGAGAGCGGGGGTGGGGGGGAACCTTTTGTAGTGATAATCAAGGTGGGCCATTTCCAGCAGTTGACAAGAACGTCTGAGGAACAGCAGGGGGAGGGGAAGGGAGAGGAATAAACATGGGGAAATAGTTTTACTTTGTGTAATGACCCATCTACTCCCAGTCTCTACTGAAGCCTAGCCATCACCTTCAGCCCCCAACTAAAACCTCTCCAACGCATCATCAAGAACCTACAACCTACTGAAGGACGACCCATCACTCTCACAGATCTTGGGAGACAGGCCAGTCCTTGCTTACAGACAGCCCCCCAACCTGAAGCAAATACTCCCCAGCAACCACAACTACTAACCCAGGAATTATGTGAATCAAACTTAAATCATGTCCCTAAGTAGGTAAAAGATCTCCCAGCAGGACAGTTTATTCTACTCTGCAGTTAGATAACTTTTCTTATCTTTCTTTATGGTCAGGGAACAATGGTAAGGCCAGTTCTGCACTAGAAAGATTTGCCAGTATAGTAATGTCAGTTAGGGTGATTTTTCTTTAATGATATTTCTATACATTCAAAAGCCCTCATATGAATGCAGTTATATTGGCAAAAAAGTGTTTCTAGCAGTATCGTTTATTCTGTGTGATAAATCAGTGTAGCTGTATGGACAAAATCACATTGTTGGGTTTTTTGCTAGTATAAGGCATGACCGCATTAGGAGAGTTTGCCATTCTGTGTCACAAATCCACAGAATCAGTGCTACGCCCCAGCTTTAGAATAGTCTCTTGGAGGAATTCCTTCAATGTGCCAGAGTCCCAAAGGGATCTCACTCTTCCTTCAGGGTAGGCTACATGGCCTCACTGCCTCCTGAGACTGAACCTCTAGGTCTTCAGCACTCAGGCTTCACACTGTGAGCTCTGCTTGCCAAGTCCAGCTGAGCAAGACTCTTGGTTAGAGACTTGTACACTCTTCAGGGACTAATGCACTTCATGCAGTATTTGAAGTGACAGTCAAGCAGCATTTTCAAAACAGTAGGCTGTATTAGTCTCAGTCTGCTGGAATATAGCACTGGAATTTCTTAGGTTAGCATAGAGCCATAAACATTAAAGCGTAGTCCATGCTAGTCAACCCAGAGCAATTCACTAGCCAAGCTGTAGGGAACTCCTATTTTCAGGCTCGGTGTCTCTGACTTCCTTCCTTAGGCAGTTCCCAGGTGAAAGAGTCCATGTTTATTCCCCTACCTTATACCTCTCAGTCCTTTGCTCTCAAGCTGGAGGTCTCTGCTCAGCTTAATTCTCCTCCCTTTGGGGCATTGGTTGCTAGATGTCAGTGTCCTGGTGACTGGATTTTCCATTGTCTTCTCAGATTTTCCACTGATACCGGTTGGCCTTGGCCAATCTTTTTAATGACCCGTTCAGTCTGCTCAGACAGCTAGTCTACATACCCACACACTTATGTCTCTTAGTCTGCCCTGAGAGCAAACTTGGAATCCATTTCCGCCCACCCGGGTAGCAGAACAAAGTATGAGGGAAACTGCGTCACACATAGGTGTCCAAAAAAAATTATTTATTTATTTATTTTTTTAAAATTCCCAGTTTGTTGTAAGCTACATTAACAAACCTTTTCTAGTGCAGATCTGGTCTAAGACTGTCCTGAGATGGGAACCTACTTCAGCTCTCAGTAAAATTCCAGCTCAAATCATGAGAATCAAATGCATTTCTTAATGATTAAATCTTCTTGTTTATAAGTCTTTGGTGATCTTTTTCTCTGGATAACTTTCTATCTAGTTGGAGACCATTATGTCTTGTGTAAGAACACCTGAGCCCTGATTCAGTGACGACCTGTGGGTTAAACAGTGTTGATAGCTGGCTGTTCCACTTTGCCTAAAACACCTGCTGCTGTGGAGTATAACCCAAAATTTGAGCTGATTATGAACTATTATAGGATCAAATTAGTTATTTTTTTATTTTAAACCCAACCATAAATTCCCATGTGGATTTTCTTTCAAGCTGCGTCATATGCAGAAATCCCATTTATTGCCACCCTGACTGAAGCCCAGCTCAACTGTCTCCTTGCTGGTGGCACATTGCCCTGCCTCCAAATTAATTTTTTGCAGTTCCTTACCCTTTTCTAAGTCAACTGATAATTGACAGCCTGCTACAAAATCTTCTTGAAGTAGAGCCTGGGGTATTTTGTTGATTTTTATCTTTTGAATCTTGCAACTGTGAGCCAGGTTAGCCATGGGGGAGTTATCATGGCAAGGTCTGAGTTAGTTTGCTGTGAATAGCTTCTTATGTATTTTCTGACCTGTTGTTCCGTTCTAGTGCTATCTTGCCCTTGCCAAGGGTGGCTTATCAGATGATCATGTCCTGATTTTACCTGTTGGGCATTACCAGTCAGTGGTTGAACTTTCTTCAGAGGCAATGGAAGAAATAGACAAGTACAAATCTTCACTGAAGAAGTTTTTCAGAAGCAAAGGAAAAAGATATGTGTTGTTTGAAAGAAATTACAGGAGTCAGCACCTACAGTTGCAGGTAGGGTTATAACACACTCGTGGAAGAACACAACCAAAGCTGCTTTGAAAGGGAACAGCTCACATTTCAACCTAAGTGCAGGCCAACTCCCTTCTCTGTTTTTCCATCTTGGCATCCCAAATTGTAAATAATCGTGCGACCAGCCGCTGGGAAGCAGGACAAAGGTAAAACCCCTGTGACCACTTAAATGGCCATTTGAGTATGTTTAATTTTTCCTGTTACAGGAAGTGCTGAGAGCTGAGTTTACTGAAGGCCAGTGTCAATAGACTGGAACATTTATTATCTTCAACTGATAAAGACCAGAAGGCTTTCGTCCTGCTTTGGTTTTAACAGCTCTCATTGGCATGTGCAGTGGGTTACTGTTCAAGGTACTGAGCTAGGCAGGAAAGCTTACAAATGTGTGCTGTAACATACAAAGCGTTGGTCAGTGTCTGAAAACATTGATGCTCAGTGACCAGTTTCTGCTGCATGGATTATGGAAGGGTGCATTGGGTGGTTTTCTACCTGGTGGATCTGTGACCGTTTCAGAGTGGCCTTAATCTACCACAGAGAGTATTGGAGGACACTCGTGAAAACGTTTCAAGAACTTTTAGTTTTCAGTTATTCTTCCCGCTCCTACAAGACAGACCTGCCTCATATGTTTAAGTCTATAGAAACAAGTGATCATGTGTCTCACATGATGACAAGCAGTACTGAGAGATGTGCAAACCCCCGTGACGGATTTATTGCCTTATCTAAGTGAATAGTATGGTTTGTGTCTTTTTCTTGTGTCCATCATCTCCAGGTGATTCCTGTACCACTCAGCTGTTGTGCTACTGAAGACATTAAAGAGTCCTTTATTTTACAAGCACAAGAACAGGAGATTGAATTATTAGAAATCCCAGAGCACTCGGATATCAAGCAAGTATGAAAAAAGACTGTCACCTCTCATTTACTTATCCTTTCTGGTTTGGCATTTCATCCAGCAGTAGCCTCACATGACCAGATTAAGCAGTCAGGAGTTGTGATACACTGCAGGCCTGATTTACCTCTTGAGGTGAAAATATTGTGAGTTGCAGGTGGTCTGCATCTCTAACATTAAGCCCTGTATGAATAATTGCTGTAGGCTGACTATCTGGGGTAGCCTTTAATTAAACATTCCTAATATGACCTTTTATTTGAATAAAACCCCTGAGGTTCCCATAGGTCAGTGCAGTTTTCACTGCAGTTTTCTGCATGATTGAATTTATATAAAAAAACCAAACCCTTTACGTTTTGTAGAGTAGTCCTCTCTCTGTTATAGTGGCTGGAAATAAAGCTCAGAAGCCAGAAATGTCTGAGGTGAGGGGATATAAGAAATAAGTCTCCATCTGGCATGCTAGTCATGTGGAGATGGCTGGCCAAATTCACTGCTGACAAGAGCAGGTGCGGCTCCATTTGCTTCAGTGGAAAAGTGCCAGTTTATGCCAAGTGGTTGACTCTTGGAGCACTTGCCTGGCCAGAGTTTAGAAAGCACTTGCCCTTCTTGCTGGATCAGTGAGTAATAACCAACAGCAGTCTAGCTTGCTGTGTCCTTTGGGCCCATTACTCCTTGGAAAACACATTTGCAGCCAAAGTAGCAACAAGCCAAAAATTAGGTCCCAACTTTTTCTTTTAACTCTGACACACTGAGATTCATCTCAAGCAAAGCTGAGGCTTTCCTCAGGCTGGCTCAGAGAAAGCTTCTGTTAGGATATGGGAACAAAACTACTTAACTTTGTAAAGCCGCTAGATGCCATGAATAAAACCAGATCACTTTCCACAAGGAGTATTACGAGCTCTTCTGTATAGCTCTTCATGCGCCAGAGGAGTTGACTGGCTAGCTTCTGCTCAATAAATAACACAGATGTGTTTGTATTACTATGTTAGGCAATGCAAAGGTTTAATAATACCCTCTCTATGTCCAAAAGTATAAGGCCTTGATTTTCAGCATGCTGGGCTGTGGAAATTAATTATTATTTTAGTTTGGTTTCAACATATAAACATAAAGATGCTTTATGCTGGTCTGTAGGAGCCTTGACAAATTAAAACTACACTCGTTTTCGGTGATCTCTTCAAGTCGAGGTTGATCTTTCACAGGTTTTATTTTTCATGGTTCCTTTGGTGACTGAGGAATCTGATCCTTGAGCACAGGCTCATTGGCAGACATTGCAGGTAGTGGTGTAAGACAGGATTGGGCTGCAATTGCTGCATGACAGTGGTAAACTGAGACAAAAGCAACATTAGCCAAACCAGCTGCCTTGCTGTGCACAAAATCAGACATCAGCATGAGGTGAATGTCTCCTAATTTGGGTCCTGCAGAACCCCAAACACAACATGTGCTTTAAAAATCTCAGCATCCTCCAAATGCTTTTCACCATGCACTAATGGTGAGCTTATCTGGGGGGGTTTCAGAGCAGAGGGAGTGAATTTCTAAGTTGAGGCCTCCTGTCCTACTATCAGCATCCTCTCTGGTAAACCAAAGAGGCTGCACTTTGAGCACTTCCATTGATCTTATGTCAGTATCTCGCAAGGGGGAGGCATCACAAGCAGGCAAGCTCCAAGCCATGTCGGGCTTCATAAGTCAGAATAGGCGCTGAACCTCCACCCACAAGCTAATGGGCAGCGCAAGTGCAGATCAGAGTATTAGTGTTAGGAGCTACTGGCAAGATACTCTATTTGTTTTTCAGCAGCTTTAGTTTCCAAATGGACTTATGGCACTGTAGCCCCATGTTGCCCTAGTGTAATTTTAACGAGTGGGGTCCCACGGGGATCAGTTCTGGGTCCAGTTCTGTTCAGGATCTTCATCAATGATTTAGATAATGGCATAGAGAGTACACTCATAAAGTTTGTGGACGATATCAAGCTGGGAGGGGTTGCAAGTGCTTTGGAGGATAGGATTATAAATCAAAATGATCTGGACAAACTGGAGAAATGGTCTGAAGTAAATAGGATGAAATTCAATAAGGACAAATGCAAAGTACTCCACTTAGGAAGGAACAATCAGTTGCACACATACAAAATGGGAAATGACTGCCTAGGAAGGAGTACTGTGGAAAGGGATCTGGGGGTCATAGTGGACCACAAGCTAAATATGAGTCAACAGCGAAACACTGTCGCAAAAACAAACATCCTTCTGGGATGTATTAGCAGGAGTGTTGTAAGCAAGACACAAAAAGTAATTCGTCCACTCTACTCCGTGCCGATTAGGCCTCAGCTGGAGTATTGTGTCCAGTTCTGGGCGCCACATTTCAGGAAAGATGTGGTGAAATTGGAGAAAGTCCAGAGAAGAGCCACAAAAATGATTAAAGGTCTAGAAAACATGACCCTTTGATGGAAGATTGAAAAAAATTAGTTTGTTTAGTCTGGAGAAGAGAAGACCGAGAGGGGACGTGATAACAGTTTTCAAGTACATAAAAGGTTGTTACACGGAGGAGGGAGAAAAATTGTTGTTTCTAACCTCTAGGGATAGGACAAGAAGCAATGGGCTTAAATTGCAGCAAGGGAGGTTTAGGTTGGACATTAGGAAAAAGTTCCTGTCAGGGTGGTTAAGCACTGGAATAAATTGCTTAGGGAGGTTGTGGAATCTCCATCATTGGAGATTTTAAAGAAAAGGTTAGACAAACACCTGTCACCTGGGAATCGTCAAGAAAGGGATAGATAAGAAGACAGAAAATATCATATTGCCTCTATATAAATCCATGGTATGCCCACACTTTGAATACTTCATGCAGATGTGGTCGCCCCATCTCAAAAAAGATATATTGGAATTGGAAAAGGTTCAGAAAAAGGCAATAAAAATGATTAGGGGTATGGAATGGCTTCCGTATGAGGAGAGATGATTAAGACTGGGACTTTTCAGCTGGGAAAAGAGGAGACTAAGGGAGGATATGATAGAGGTCTATAAAATCATGAGTGGTATAGAGAAGGTAAATAAGGAAGTGTTATTTACTCCTCATAATACAAGAACAAGGGGCCACCAAATGAAATCAATAGGTAGCAGGTTTAAAACAAACACAAGAAAGTATTTTTTCATGCAACGCACTGTCAACCTCTGGAACTCCTTGCCAGAGGGTGTTGTGAAGACCAATACTATAACAGGGTTCAAAAGGGAGCTAGATAGATTCATTGCTAGAAACTGGGATTGGGTGACAGGGCATGGATCACTTGATGATAACCTGTCTGTTCATTCCCTTTGGGCACCTGCCTTTGGCCACTGTTAGAGGACAGGATATTGGACTCGATGGACCTTTCGCCTGACCCTGACAGACCTTTGGCTGTTCTTATGGGCTAGATCAGGGATGGGCAAACTATGGCCCATGGGCTGGGTCCGGCCCATCAGGGCTTTGGATCTGGACCGTGGGATTGCCTCCCGTGGTGCTGCAGGCCCCACACCGCTCTCAGAAGCAGCCGGCACCATGTCCCTGGGGCCCTGTGGGGGTGGGGTGGGTGGGTGGGCAGAGGGCTTCTTGCTTTGCCCTTGCCTCCAGGCACCACCCCCTTGCAGCTCCCATTTGCTAGGAACAGGGAACGGTGGCCAGTGGGAGCTTCGGGGGAGGTACCTGGAGGGGTGGCAAGGGCAGCGTGCAGAGCCCTGTGTTCCCCCTCCCCTAGGGGCCACGCAGGGATGTGGTTCTGGCAGCTTCCCAGAGCGCCGTGGCATGGGGCCAGGGCAGGCAGGCAGGGAGCCTGTCCTGGCCCCAGTGCGAGCCGCTGCCACCCTAGAGCCGCTTTAGATAAGCAGCGTTGGGCCGGAGCCCGAACCCCTCCTGCACCCCTGCCCCCCCAACTCCCTGCCCTAAGCCCCCTGCCTGCACCTCACACCCCAACTCCCTGCCCTGAGCCCCCTGCTGCACCCTGCACCCCCATGTACCCCAACCCCCTGCCCTGAACTCCCTCCCACAGTCTGCACCCCTGCCCTGAGCCCCCTCCTGCACTCTGCACCCCTCCTGGACCCCAACCCCCTTCCCTGAGCCCACTCATACACTCCGCACCCCTCCTCTGCCCTGAGCCTGTTCCTGCACACCGCAACCCCTCCCACACCCCACACTCCCTCCCACACCCCAACCTCCTGCCCTGGCCCTGCATACAATTTCCCCACCCAGATGTGGCCCTTGGCCCAAAAAGTTTGCCCACCCCTGGGCTAGATAATACTTCGTCCTGCCATGAGTGCAGGGGACTGGACTAGATGACCTCTTGAGGTCTCTTCCAGTCCTATGATTCTATGAATCTTGAAATGATGAAGGCCTGCATGACAGAAGCCACCCAACTTGGGACTTGACATACACGTATAGTACGCTAGCTGCCTGTCTCGCTGTGTGTGTGCAGAAAGTGGGGGTGTGCATGCAAAGTATTCATGTGAATGTACTGCAAAACAGGCCCAATGAGTTGGTAACACATTTCAGATGTACACTGTTTTCCCTTCAGTGTTCTATAAATTCATCATCTTCATCCTCATCATCAAATGCACATAGTGTACTAAGAACCATTGCTCCAGCCAGAGTGACAATGGATGATGGCATCGTACCAGACATCACAGAGTGACGTTCCCAGATCTGGCTCAGTCCTGCAAATCTTTGAATCTCTAGGCAGACCCTCAGGCAATGCCAGGTTGGGTCAAGTGTGGCACCCTTTGCACATCAGTCTGCGAGCACAGTGAGCTGGGTGTTTTTGTCCTTCCTAGTGACATGGCTGAAGAGCACGCACTGCCCCTTTTGAATGTAGTGAGCAATTGGAGGAAGGCCAAATCACTGCAAGATTATGCCATTTCACACAAACAGTTTTATGCTCAGGATTTGGCGATGATGGTGCATGTGGAATGCCTCTAGTTGCTCCAAGTCTGCTTGTAGGAAGGTCCAGGTTTCTGACCCATATAGCAGTGTAGACAGTACACAGATCTGATAGATCCTGAACTTTGTCTTCGCACAGAGACGTTTTTGCGTCCATAGGAGAGACATGGACTTCATGCAGGAGACAACGAGACCTATTCTTCAGAAGATGACCAGTTTGCTGCAACCATTTGAATTCATCAGTGCTCTCCAGAGTGCTCATCCCTACCTGCACCAGGGTTCTGGTGACCCAACTTCAAGGTTCTGGACCTTGGTCTTCTTCCAGGAGACATTCAATCCCATTGTTTGGGTGCATTGTGGAAACTTTGAAGGGCAGGGCTAAAAATCTTTGGCTTCTCCACAGTGTCATAGGCATACTCTTTATCAGTGAACACCTCTTGACCAACCTTGATTCTGACATGTGGAGCCACAAAGTCCTTGTTCCCAGTTGATAGCTTGACGGGGTAGTGCAGTGGTGAGAATACAAACCTTGCTGCACACCTAAGGTTGTACAGAAACGTTGAAAGCTATGAATGTAGGCCCAAATTGGCCTAAGCAAACTCCATTTTGTCCTGTGTTACTACCTTAGCTGCTGCTATCAGGTGTGTGGTTTTCTAAGGGAAAAGAACACATGCTACTACTATGGTATATATATTCCCTCAATCTGGACGCACACAAACTAGACTTGTGTTATACATCAACAGACAGATGTTTAAAGTTAAACCAAATATCACAGATTTTCAATCAAAAACTTCAGTTAAGTCTCTTTTCGCATGTGCTGATGGCTGGCAGAGATTGTTGCTCCCAGTGTGTTTTGTAGGACTTCTAATTTCCAGCCTAGTCACTAATTCCCCATGCTGTGGCACGAGGTGACAAAAGCGAAGATAAAAGCAGCTATGCTTCTGCCCTTGAACATTTTTTCTACAATAACAAGTTGAGTTAACCCAGAACTTAATTTGCTGGCTTTTGTTGATCGATTTCACAACGTTAGCCATACAGAAACATAACGTCTGTATCAGTGTTATCTTGAGTGCACAGTGTATCCCAGCAGCAGAAGACACTTGACCCCACACTGGCAAAGTTATGCTGGTCCCCCCCCGTCCCCCCCCTGCTGGCTGGCAGTTGCAACAAAATCACTTATGTTACAAGCTGTTTCTAAGTTTTCAGTTCTTTCATGGGGATTTTATATCTGAACATTTTACACTGTATGTATTTAGAAATCAGCTGCTCTGCTCACTTTCTGCAAATGATTAATAGTCACATTATTGTGCTTTTCAGACTTGGCTCAGGGAATCCAGGTTTTCCCACTGTGTGAAATGCTGGTTAATGTTTCAGCATCACCTTTATTCCCCCTCTTCTAGATTGCACAGCCGGGGACACCTTATTTTTACGTTGAACTGGATACAGGAGAGAAGCTCTTTCACCGTATTAAGAAAAAATTTCCCTTGCAGTTTGGAAGGTTTGTTTTTCCTCCTATTTAATTTTACCATGTTTAGTAGAATAAAGTATACACTATACAATATAAAAGATGCTGCCCTACAGCAGTTCAGAGGGGAGCTGAGGGTACTTAGGCTAATGACCTAGAAAGGTGGGGAATTACTACCATCGTAAAACGAAATAACCCTAAACTTCTTAAGAACTTATTTCATCTGTAGAGCTCAGTCACTTACAAAAGAGGAATAAGTATTTAAAGATGGGGAAAGTGAGAGACAGAGATATGAAGTCATTTGTGTAAGGCCATGCAGTAGCATGGTGGCAGAACAAAGAATAGAATGTGCTTTAACCAGATGGCCCACCATCCTTTCTCTCCTCTATTTGAGGAATGAGGAATGGAGTCTGGAGTTTCATACTTGTTTGTAAAAATTCCATGTGTCTCCACTTAGTTATGTGCTCCTAGCTCCAGAGCTACTGTGTCCAAACTCCTACCCACCTTCAGATCATAAAATCATAGTACTTCAAATGAAGAGGTTAATGTAGTGATGCAAAATCATGTATGTATGACATCCCTTATAAAGGCATTCTCTGTGGTTTACATTTCGTTTTCCATAGTAAAATGCCTTTTTAAAACATGAAAGATGGGTGGTTCATCTGAGTAGCAGCTTACTGAAGTTTTTGGCTAGGAATTCTGTCTGTTTATAAGTAGGCGTGGTAAAATTTGATTTTTATTTTTTTTAGTAATGACAGACATCAATGTTTATTTTTAAATGTTTGTAATTTTTTATCTATTTAAATTTTTAGTTTCAGGAAATTATAGGGTGAGGGTTCAGACAGTTGTTTAATGCCAGTAGATATAAATTCAAAAAGTACTTTAAAACTATTAAAATACAAATTGTCAACATCACATGTCAAAATATACAAAGTAAATATCCTGAAATAAAACTCAAGCAGCATTTTTCTTTCTTTTCTTATCTGTAATTTTTGATAATAACTGATGGAAATGTTTTTTCATAGCTTTGTGTGTAATTCGTGAAATTGATATTTACCAATAAAAATCAAATCCAAGGTTATTTATGAGTGTGACTTAGTAGATCTACTCCCTTTGAACTCAACGGGAGTTTTCCTGCTGTATTCAGCATGAACAGAGCTTGTGCTTTGATATAACAAAGCCTCTGTGACCTAATTATTTCAAGTAATCTATTTGCAATTTAAAATATTCCAGGCATTGACTCGGGGGATGCTGTGTTTTGATTTTCTGGCAGGGAAGTGTTGGCAAGCGAAGCCATTCTGAATGTTCCAGGGCGAGCGGACTGGCAACAGTGTACGGCCAGCCGGGATGAGGCAGAGGCCGCTGCCAAGGCCTTCAGGGAAGACTTCCAGCCTTTTGATTTTTCTGAGCTGTAGTAATGCTGCGGACCCTGCAGACTCACGGACCCTTCTCCCTGCTTCGTCAGCGCAGCTGCCCTTGCCCTGGGCTGGGCACGCAGCTGAACTCAATCCATGTTGGGGCAAGGGGCAAGGGGCCAGGCAGGGCGCATGCACCTTTACCCCTGCAATAAAACTTTCTACTTTTCTGTGTCACTGATTTAGTGCTTTGCAAGGGAGAGCCTGGTCTTAGGGAGGTGGGGGGCAAGGACTGGTCTGAATGGGGGCAACTCTGCCTGGAAGCAGTAAGCATGGTGGGAGCGGGGCTGTTGGTTCCAACACACACTACACCCCTGCGGGACAACCCCACTCCACCGCTAATACACCCCGACCCCTGATAGCAGCCCCCAGTAATACTCCCAAGGACTCCAGTAACCCTGACCACCAGTGCAAACAGCTCCAGAAACCCCAATAACCCCCCAGACCCCGACTGCTAACAGCCTGGTAAACTCCCCTGCACCCCGATGCTGTTGTCTTGATACCCCCGTACTGCTGCTAACAGCTCCCCATTGACCTAATTCTGGCCCCACACATACCTCCTTGGTAAGTTCCCATTGTGCACCCCCCCCCGCCCCACAGCATTCCCTATCTCTATGATTGCAGTGACCCCTGACTACTCTGACCACCTCTGAACCCCTAATAACTGCCCCCAGACCAAAGAGGCCCCTGATAAATCCTAGTGATCTCCAGCATCATGACCCGCTTTTAAACCCATTCCATTCCTTCCCCCAGCCCTCCAGGGAGGGCCATTATCTTTGAAAACTCATGGCGATTGGGGGAAGTCCCGGATGACTGGAAAAAGGCTAATGTAGTGCCAATCTTTAAAAAAGGAAAGAAGGAGGATCCTGGGAACTACAGGCCAGTCAGCCTCACCTCAGTCCCTGGAAAAATCATGGAGCAGGTCCTCAAAGAATCAATTCTGAAGCACTTAGAGGAGAGGAAAGTGATCAGGAACAGTCAGCCAAGGGCAAGTCATGCCTGACTAATCTAATGGCCTTCTATGGTGAGAAAACTGGTTCTGTGGATGAAGGGAAAGCAGTGGACGTGTTGTTCCTTGAGTTTAGCAAAGCTTTTGACAATCTCCTACAGTATTCTTGCCAGCAAGTTAAAGAAGTATGGGCTGGATGAATGGACTATAAGGTGGATAGAAAGCTGGCTAGATTGTCGGGCTCAACGGGTAGTGATCAATGGCTCCATGTCTAGTTGGCAGCCGCTATCAAGTGGAGTGCCCCAAGGGTTGGTCCTGGGGCTGGTTTTGTTCAATATCTTCATAAATGATCTGGAGGATGCTGTGGATTGCACCCTCAGCAAGTTTGCAGAAGATACTAAACTGGGAGGAGAGGTAGATACCCTGGAGGGTAGGGCTAGGATCCAGAGGGCCCTAGACAAATTAGAGGATTGGGCCAAAAGAAATCTGATGAGGTTCAACAAGGACAAGTGCAGAGTCCTGCATTTAGGACGGAAGAATCCCATGCACTGCTACAGACTAGGGACCGAGTGGCTCGGCAGCAGTTCTGCAGAAAAGGACCTAGGGGTGACAGTGGACGAGAAGCTGGATATGAGTCAACAGTGTGCCCTTGTTGCCAAGAAGGCCAATGGCATTTTGGGATGTATATGTAGGGGCATTGCCAGCAGATCGAGGGACATGATTGCTCCCCTCTGTTCAACATTGGTGAGGCCTCATCTGGAGTACTGTGTCCAGTTTTGGGCCCCACGCTACAAGAAGGATGTGGAAAAATTGGAAAGCGTCCAGCGGAGGGTAATAAAAATTATTAGGGGACTGGAATACATGATTTATGAGGAGAGGCTGAGGGAACTGGGATTGTTTAGTCTGCAGAAGAGAAGAATGAGTGGAGATTTGATGGCTGCTTTCAACTACCTGAAAGGGGGTTCGAAAGAGGATGGATCTAGACTGTTCTCAGTGGTAGCAGATGACAGAACAAGGAGTAATGGTCTCAAGTTGCAGTGGGGGAGGTTTAGGTTGGATATTAGGAAAAACTTTGTCACTTGGAGGGTGATGAAGCACTGGAATGGGTTACTTAGGGAGGTGGTGGAATCTCCTTCTTATGAGGTTTTTAAGGTCAGGCTTGAAAAGCCATTGCTGGGATGATTTAGTTGGGGATCGGTCCTGCTTTGAGCAGGGGGTTGGACTAATGACCTCCTGAGGTCCCTTCCAACCCTGATATTCTATGATAATTGTTTGTTTACATTAATACGAGCCATGTTAGATCCCTGGATTAGAGGTGCTACTGTTGCTGCTGAAATTGCTTTTGCAAAATTCCTGGTAGAACTATGGTGTGCCAATAGTTGCTCCACAGTTAAGGTGACAGCGAAGGTTCTGTTTGTGCATTTTGCAGCCCTTCTAAAGTTCACCAAAAAGTCAGATCAGCTTGAAAGCTGAGACAAAAGTAGATTATGGGAAAATTTTGAAATCAAACTGCTTCTAAAAGTCTTCTTGCACATTCTTGCTCACGGGTAAGGAAAAGTCCAATGGGGAGGGTAACAGTGAACCTTATCTATAGCTGAGCTCCCTGGCTGCGGTGTAATGCAGGGCACAAGAAGGTCTCTAATTTGAAACTTGGAAAGTCGTTAGCCCTTCCTGGAAGGATAGAGTACTTTTCATCTGCTATGGTAACTTTGGGTCTATTTCCGATCCTCCGTCTGTTCACGCCTCCAGGCAGAGTTCCTCTGGGTGGCGTCTACTGACTCCGTTGACGCCTTTGAGGAGCAGTGGGGTTCTCTGCTCGGTGTCCCCGTCCGGTTCCCTTCGTTTGACCCTTTGACCACACTCCTGACCCTGTTATTCATTAGTTGTCCCCCGTAATTGTTTGGTTTTACAGGTCCTGTGGTTTTTACAGGTTTGTGTAAATTACTAAAAATGAGACATTCATTACTAATCCGCTATAGCCATAGATGTCTCATGCACTCTTCATCGAAAAGCCATTCGGATTCTCTCCCGATCCTTTGGTAGAGATCGGTTCATGAAAATTACTAAAATTGAGATAGTTATTACTGATCACTGCTAGTCATTAACTCCATAAGGAATTATCCTCCAAAATCCTTTCAGATTTGCATCTGGTGATTTGTTAGAGATCGACTCTCGAAAATTCCGAAAAATGAGGAATTCTTAACGGCTTAGTGGTAGTCATTCATTCTTCACATAATGTTCCTCCTTAGTACATTCCAATTCGCTCCTGTTGACTTGGAAGAAATCAGTTCCTGAAATATACTAAAAATGAGAAATTCATCTTTGATGTGTGCGACAGATAAATTTGAGAAGGCATCTTCCTGAAAGCCCCGAGGATGCACTTCTCGTCATATGGTACAGAGCAGTTCGTGAAAATTACTCAAGATGAGAAAGTCATTCGTAATCAGGTATCCTGATCTATTTCTCATGGAACCATCCACCAAAAACCAAGTCTATTATCTCTTAGGCATTTTGTAGAGATTTATCGTGAAAATTGCTAAAAATGAGAAAGTTATAACTGATCAATGCTATAAGTCAATTACAAATGGAATCATCCTCCAAAAGCCTTTCAGATTCGCTCCTTGTGATTTGGTAGCTATCGGTTCATGATTTGGTGGAAATTACTAAAAATGAGACAGTTATTACTGATGTTAGTAATTAATACACATGGAATCATCCTCCGAAATCCTTTGATAATTAGCTCCTGGTGATTTTGAATAAAAATCGGTTTGTGAAAATTCCTAGGAATGAGAAAATTCATTCCTCATCCGTCTTCTGATACATTTCCCATGGACTCATCTACCAGAAAAGCAATTGCATTCTCTCTTGGTGCGTTGGAACAGATCGGTTCATGCAAATTACTCAAAGTAAGAAAATCATTATTTACAAGTACCTAGTGGTAAAGACTCCAGCAATCCAGATTCTCTCCTGGTGAGTTTGTAGAGCTTGGTTCATGAAAATTACTAAAAAATCAAACACTTATTACTGATCACTGCTAGTAATTAGTACCTCATGGAATCATCCTCCAAAGACCTTTTAGATACTCTCCTGGTCATTTGGTAGAGATGGGTAGTGTACATTGCTAAAAATGAGACATTCATTACTAATCAGATGTAGCCGTTGAGGTCTCATGCACTCGTCCTTGAAAAGCCATTCGGATTCTCGCCTGATCATTTGGTAGAGATCTGTTCAAGAAAATTACTCATAATGAGACATACATTATTGACAAATACTAGTGATAAATTTCTCCTTGAATGATTCGCCAAAATGCTTTTTGATTCTCTGCTGGTGATTTGGAAGAAATCGGTCCTTGAAATATACTAAAAATGAGAAATTCGTCTTTAAGCTGTGCGACAGATAAATTTGAGAGGGAATCTTCCTGAAAGCCCGGGGATTCACTTCTCACGCTACGTTACAGATCAGTTCGTGAAAATTAATATCAGAAAGTTATTCCTCCTCAGGTCTCCTGATATATTTCTCATGCAATCATGCACCAAAACCAATTTTATTATCTCTTCAGGATTTGGTAAAGCTCGCTTCGTGAAAATTACTAAAAATGAGGAAATCATTCTTTACAAGTACTAGTGATAAAGACTCCAGCAATCATCTTCCAGCTGTCAAAGTCAGATTCAACACTCAACTGAATTTGTCAGACCATTCTGTTCATTAGCAAAACGCTTTGCCAATGCACCCAGATATATGTGAGCCTCCTGCAAAAGCTCAAGCTAACTTATTTATATAGAGAAGCCAAAGCCAATTTAACATAGGAGAGAAAAGGAAGCGGAAACTGACAAATATACATACATATCTTATTTGCATACTAACGTTTACCAATCTCCTAGCTCAGTAGGAGCTCTAAGTTAATTAGTTTGAGGACCCATTGTCTCACACTCCTTAATGTTTCTCTTCCTGAGAACTATATTTCAACAAACCCTTCAAGCAGCATTTCTTTCATGAATTATAATTTCCATATAATTTATTCTACTTTCACACAACACTCTTTTCCAGTCTCTGATGATGATTTGGAAGTAATGGGTTCATGAAAATTTCAAAACATGAGAAATTCATCATCGATGTGTGCGACCGATAACTTTCTCAAGAAATCGTCTGGAGAGCCCGTAGGATTCACTTCCGGTCAAAGGTGCAGCTCCGTTCATGAAATTTACTGAAGAATGAGAAAGTAATGCCTTCTCAGGGCTTCTAATAAATTTCTCATAGAGTCATCCAAGAAAGCCATAAGGATTCTCGCCTGAGGATTTGGTGAATATTGGTCAGTGAAACTTACTACAAAGGAGCCAGTTATTACTGAAAAGTGCAAGTAATTAGTACCTCATGGAATCATCCTCCAAAGATCTTTTCCTTTAGCAGTGGGCGGGCTTCGCAGCCCACTTCCTGGGTCCCAATATGGCGATGGTAACTGGCTTGCAGTGTACAGCTGCCTTAGCTGAGCTCTCAGCTGCACTCCTGATAATTCAGCATCAGGAAGGGCACAGGTCAGAGTTGGAGCCGCAGTTGGGACATCAGTGCAACTCAAGGTTCAGCTATGTACACCGTGCTACCAGTCTTGAGACCATCTGCAGAAGTTCGGCAGAGGCTGTTACCCGGGGTTCTTTCAACGCAAAGCTCTTGGTATCTTTTACTTGGTACGAGGTGGTGTCAGGAAATAAACCAGGGGAGACACGGCCGTCTGACCGATAGATGGCTGGCACAAACAGGAGAACACAAGAGTGCTTTCACTTAAAGCTAAACTTTACTTAGTCTTAAGCACTTACACACGTCCACAACAGTTTAGTAAAACACCCCCAACCCTCGATAAATTACCAAAGCTGAATGTGGCTCTCGAGTGGCACAGCAGCAGCCCGTCTGCCAGTGCAGACCAAAGGATGTATCCAGAGGGGGAGACGAGTCCAACTACCTCAAACTTTCCCCCTTTATTTATACATAGTAATACAATGACATGTCCCTCAAAGAAAACTTATTAAGCCAGCAATTTCAACTGTCAAGCAAGAGGTTTCCTTCTGATTATTGATTAACCAGGTGTGTTTTTTCCCCAGAGTTTACAGCCTTGAGACCCTGTTAGAAGCATTCCTAAGATCACATCCTGCTCTTCTGAAATGTATGTATCAGCAACTTCAACAAAATTCTTATCAGGAAGGAAGCGGGGCCAAACTGCCCTTTCTGTGGCATCCAAAACACCCTCCCCTCCTTCCTTGGTTAAGCTAAGGCCTGCTGCATGGTCACTTTATGGCCTGCTGACTTGGCTGCTTTTAGCAATACGCAACAGTGGTTTCAGGCACTTTGCTGGTTTGCCAAAATCTCCTCGCAGACAACGGTGCAAGTGTCAGCTATTGTCAAAGTGCCTTGGGTACTGCTGTGGGAAAGCGCACCTCTTGGGGTGGGTTGGGGTAATTACTTCGCCGCGGTCACATATTTATGACCACTCCTTGTCTTGTGGTAGTGTGGCCTACTGGTAAAAGTCAATATGGCCTCTCACTCTCTCAAGGTTGTGTGGTCTGATGGCCAGAATTAGGAGACAGCCCCTTCCCCCAGGGCTGTGGGACCTAATGACCCGAGTCAGTATGGCTGCCCGGTTTGGCTGGGGTGTATAGCCTAGAAGTCAGTGTGGCCGCCTGCCTCAGCAAGGTGGTATGGCCTAGCGACAAGCATCCATAGTGCTGTACTCTCAGGGCTGCATGACCCAATGGCCATAGTCAGTCTAACGGTCCACTCCTGAGTCTGTAGGGCCACCTTCTGTCAGGGCTGTGTGGTCCAATGGCCAGAGTCAGTATTACTGCCCCTTCCATAGGCTGCATGGCCCAATGGCCAGAGTTAATGTAACTGCCCCTTCCGTAGGGCTGCCTGGCCTAGTGGCCTGCCATGGGAGTGGGCTGCCACCCTGGGGTGGATAGCAGCCGAGTAAGGGGACCCAGGCTCCACTGGATCCCACCTCACAGTCCCATCAGTGGCAAGTATTCCTACCACAGGGTCAGCCGGGAATCTGCCTGAAACACACTGAGCCACTCAGCACAATAACTAGTCCCCCTGAGCTACTTCCGACTCTGTTTCTGATGCAGTGGTTCCAGCATCTCCTGGCTCCTCAGTCAGTGCGGCTCCCAACAGCTCCGTCACTCCTTGGGCATCCTCCGGAATCTCAGCATCCCCAGCTTCTGCCGTGTGGGACTTCCTTATTGAACTTATTGAACCTCATCAGATTTCTTTTGGCCCAATCCTCCAATTTGTCTAGGTCCCTCTGTATCCTATCCCTGCCCTCCAGCGTATCTACCACTCCTCCCAGTTTAGTATCATCTGCAAATTTGCTGAGAGTGCAATCCACACCATCCTCCAGATCATTTATGAAGATATTGAACAAAACCGGCCCCAGGACCAACCCCTGGGGCACTCCACTTGACACCGGCTGCCAACTAGACATGGATCCATTGATCACTACCCGTTGAGCCCGACAATCTAGCCAACTTTCTACCCACCTTATAGTGCATTCATCCAGCCCATACTTCCTTAACTTGCTGACAAGAATACTGTGGGAGACTGTGTCAAAAGCTTTGCTAAAGTCAAGATACAATACATCCACTGCTTTCCCTTCATCCACAGAACCAGTAATCTCATCATAGAAGGCGATTAGATTAGTCAGGCATGACCTTCCCTTGGTGAATCCATGCTGACTGTTCCTGATCACTTTCCTCTCATGTAAGTGCTTCAGGATTGATTCTTTGAGGACCTGCTCCATGATTTTTCCGGGGACTGAAGTGAGGCTTACTGGCCTGTAGTTCCCAGGATCCTCCTTCTTCCCTTTTTTAAAGATTGGCACTACATTAGCCTTTTTCCAGTCATCCAGGACTTCCCCCGTTCGCCACGAGTTTTCAAAGATAATGGCCAATGGCTCTGCAATCACAGCCGCCAGTTCCTTTAGCACTCTCGGATGCAACTCATCCGGCCCCATGGACTTGTGCACGTCCAGTTTTTCTAAATAGTCCCTAACCACCTCTTTCTCCACAGAGGGCTGGCCATCTATTCCCCATGTTGTGATGCCCAGCACAGCAGTCTGGGAGCTGACCACCTGGCCAGAGCCTGCATCCCCAACCCCCTCTACCCCCCGCCAACTCCCTGTCCCAGCCCCCTCCCACACCTAAACTCCCTCCCAGAGCCAGCACCCCAAGCCTCCTCCTGCACCCCAACGCCCTGCCCCAGGCCCTGAGCCCCCTCCCGCACCCTCTTGGATTCCGCATTCTGAACCCCTTGTCCCCACTTCCCCAGCCCAGCCCACAACCCAATCCCCTGCCCCAGCCTGGTGAAAATGAGTGAGGGTGGGGGAGCGTGAGCAAAGGAGGGAGGAGGGCTGGAGTGAACTGGGGGGGTGCCTTGGAAAAGAGGGGGCTGGGGAAGGGCTGGGGGGGCAAGGGTGTTTGGATTTGTGCAATTAGACGGTTGGATACCCCATCCCTACTAGTCTGCCAGTGTCACTTGAGATGGATTCATTAGCACAGAAACTGCATGTTCTGATGGTGAATCAGAAGCAGACATGAAAGGAATTAATTTTAGCATTAGGAGGGGCTCCATCACCTGCAGCATCCAGCCTGGTGGAGTGGGCCAAAGAGCTGGAAAAAGCTCAAACGTGCATTGTATCCAGCATATGAAAGTGCACCATACAAACGGTTACAGTCTTTCTTGAAGTTGTCACCCATACCCTCCATGAAGGATGATTATGAGTCCTGGAGGAATTTTGCGGTGCCTCTTGTCCAAGAGTGGGACTACTCTGATGCTAAGAACCAGAAACCTGCTCGAGAATCTGAGGGGACTGCCGTATGAATGGTCTGAACCCTGAAAGACTCCCAACCAGCTGCTATTTAGCTGCTCTTGAGAGTGTCTACAGTGCTACTGATCGAGGTGAAAACGTGTATTATCGTTTCTGCCATACCTATCAGGAGCCCCATGAATGGTTGTCAGATTTCATCAGGAGACTTGAGGATTTGCTATAGCAGGTAGTGAGGAATGAAGAAATCCCCACCAAGTGCATTGATTCTGCTAGGTTGAACCAGATCCTTTGGGGGCACCCGAGAAGATGGGTTGATGTAGTAGCAACTACAGCTGAGGGAGTGGGCCTAAAGCCCTCCCCATATCATGATCTCATTCAAGAGATACATGACAAGGAGGAGCAGTTTTTGCAGTAGACCCAGTGGTGCAGCCAAAGAAGGCAGGGAGTTACACTGTCACAGTGCTCAGAGAGATGGAAAAGGCCCCGTCAGTGGCATCGGCGCTGAGAGATTTGGCCCAAGTGGCCATGATGAAGGCTTAGGGACAGACTGCCTTCTGCAAGAGGGCAGAGTAGCAGGAGGGGTGATAGCTTGTGAGAAGGTTTCTGGTACAACTGTAGGAGAGATGGAAACTATTCCTTGGACGGCCAAAACAAGACAAGCCTTGCAAGGGTATCTCAGACCTTGCAGCAACCCATTTGGGAGCTTCAGGGAACCATCAAGGGGGCTTGGGGAAGGAGCAACCCAAGACCCTAAAATTCCAAGGCTCCCCAACAAGAACCACAAACAGGGGTCACCTGGTAGATCCCTAGGCTGTAGTATCCATTTGTATAGAAGGACGATTGTGTGAGGCATTGCTGGACAGCAGATCGCAGGTCACCATACTTTATAAATCGAAGAACACCTGCGCCATTTACCCTGCATCCCCTGTCCATCTGGTAAATTGGCTGACTCCTGCCCTTATTGGGGATATATCCTGTTGAAAGTCCAGTTTCCAAAGAACGTTGCAGGGGTAACCCAGAAACTAAAAATGTTGGCGGTGCGCTCCCCAGATGCACAGCTGTTCCAGAGATTGGCACAACAGTGATGTGAGATGGCAGAGAACAACTTTCTGCAGGAGCTGCCAATGTATGCTTTCTGTAAAGCCTCCTACCAGTGAGTGACGGGCCCCCATCCCAAGAGGAGACCAAGGCTAGACCTTTTGGGAGGGATAGTTTCCAGTTTGGGGAGTCCCCCATTCCTGCCGAGTGGAAGGACGTATGAGAAGTTAGTCATGAGGAAGACTGTTTTCTCTACACACCAGGGGGAAGTTGGGTGTGCTCACAATGTGGCAAACCATATCAAAATGCAGGATGGTCGGCCTTTCAGCCTTTTTGGAAGAGGTCATGACGTTTAGTCCCTGCTGATATTGAAGATGTGAGGCAGCACCTACAGCAGCTGGTGCAAGCCCCTACGCATCGCCGATCCTTGTAGTACGAAAGAAAAGTGGCAATGTGCGAATGTACATCGACTATCACACTCTGAACCGGCAGACGATCCCCAACCAATACACAATGCCCTGGGTGAATGATGACTTGGATAGCCTGAATGGCAGCTGCTGGTTCTCTGTCCTTGATCTCCGCAGTGAATACTATCAAGTACCCATGGCACAAAGGACCCGGAGAAGACAGCGTTCATCTGCCCTTTGCGGTTTTACCAATTTAATTGCATGCCCCAAGGAGTGTCTGGGGCTCCAGCCAGATTTCAGCGACCCCTGGAGTGGGTGATAGTGGACATCCACCTGTAAAAGTGTCTGCTCTACCTGGATGACATTGTGGTGTTTGAGCGCACTTTAAAAAACCATGAGATTCAGTTATGCAAATTCCTGGATCATTTACAGAGGCTGGCCTCAAGTTATCCTTAGACAAGTGCATCTTCTGCCAGACATCCACGCGGTATGTGGACCACATAGTGTCTGCAGGTGGTATAACTACAGACCCAGAGAGGGTGAAGGTGCTAATCACCTCTCCGAGGCCCACAAGTCTCAAGGAATTACAGTCATATCTGGGCTTCTACAGCTATCAACGCAGGTTCATAAAGAATTTTTCGCACATCATGCATGCACTCACAGAGTTCACCAATGGATAGCCCACCCCAAAAATAAGAAAAAGGGAAAGCCACCCCAGCATCAGTACTTTATTGTGGGTTCACCTTTAGAAAAGCGGTGGACTGCTGAATGTGAAGAAACTTTCGTTAAAGTCATTCAACATCTCACTCAAGCACCTGCTTTGGTGTATGCTGATCCCACCGAGCCATATGAACTTCACGTCAAGGACGCTACACTGGTGTAGGAGCCAAGAGCGTGAGGGCAACCAGTAGCTTTTGCAAGTTGAGGCCTCACGCAACCTAAGAGAAACTACCCTGCCTATCAAGTTGAGTTTCTGGTATTAAAGTGGGCTCTGACAAAGAGGTTCCATGACTACCTCGATGAAACCAAATTCACTGTAAAGACTAAGAATAACCTTTTGATGTACTGCAAGACAACAGGAAAATTAACCGTAGCAGGATATTTTTCCTCAGGTGGGACGTGCTGATTGTTCCAGAATGAGGAAGTGCTGTTGGGAGGGGGAGCACAGGGAGGGGGAGCACAGAGAGTGGGAAGAGCAATAGGGGTGTATGTCTGGAACTCCAGCCAGAAGGGCTGCAGAGAGCAGGCCCTCACAGAGTGAAGCAGCCAAGAACCTGCCCGAAGCCTGGCAGGCACAGGGTGGCCGACCGGGGACACCCCCTCGCCAGGAACCAGTACGAGCACTGTGGCAGGGAGGAATCAACCGAGAAGGACAAACCAGAGCTGGACCCAGTGTCACTGCTGCCAGAGCTGCATGGGCCTGTGAGTACTGGGGCTTGTGACTTTGCATTGGGAATAAGGAGGAGGCTGTTAGCTAGTTACGTGGGGAGGTGGTCGCTCTCCGTGGCTTTGCAGACAGCATCAGAAGAAGGCACAGGAGGAGTTTGTTGGGGAAAGTTTACTGATGCTGAAGATGGCCAGGGGCCTACAAGACTCACCACTTGACTGGAACTTTGCCCAGGATTCCTGAATGCTGTGTGCAGGCACATTGCTCGGTGTCCGCCCTTTCAGACTGTGTTACCAGTGGGACCTGTGGGGCCTTGTGTTGAAAGCAACCTTGTTTTACCACTTCCCCTTTATTTCCCCCTGTTGTTTTTCTCCTTTCACCCCTGTGTAAATAAATATTTCTCTTTCCTATATTGATTATACTTTTCTGGTGTGTTTGTGTTTACTCTGGTGGGGACGGGGGACGGGGTTGGAACAGGTGTCACTGGCATGAAAGGAACTTTCCCTGCCACATTCCTGAATGCACCTGCTCTTGGCCAGACATGCCTGGAGAGCGGATTCCATCTTGGCCACATGTGCACTAAAGTTACAAATGAAATTAAGAGAAGGAAGCCTGAGGTAAAATAAGGCAATATCAGAGTGACAAATTTACAGCTAGGGCTCTTGTGGAACAGGACAGTTATGCTGCCCAACAACAAATGCAGGAGCTTAGTTTTTATGTGGTTGGTGGAGTTTGGAGACTTATGAATCTAGGAGATTTCTGAGCTGTGACACTGGAAGCTAGAGCAGGATATTGGTAATTTCCACCAACCAGTGAAAATGAGGGAATCATAGAATCATAGAATATCAGGGTTGGAAGGGACCCCAGAAGGTCATCTAGTCCAACCCCCCGCTCAAAGCAGGACCAATTCCCAGTCAAATCATCCCAGCCAGGGCTTTGTCAAGCCTGACCTTAAAAACCTCCAAGGAAGGAGATTCTACCACCTCCCTAGGTAACGCATTCCAGTGTTTCACCACCCTCTTAGTGAAAAAGTTTTTCCTAATATCCAATCTAAACCTCCCCCACTGCAACTTGAGACCATTACTCCTCGTTCTGTCATCTGCTACCATTGAGAACAGTCTAGAGCCATCCTCTTTGGAACCCCCTTTCAGGTAGTTGAAAGCAGCTATCAAATCTCCCCTCATTCTTCTCTTCTGCAGGCTAAACAATCCCAGCTCCCTCAGCCTCTCCTCATAACTCATGTGTTCCAGTCCCCTAATCATTTTTGTTGCCCTTCGCTGGACTCTCTCCAATTTATCCACATCCTTCTTGAAGTGTGGGGCCCAAAACTGGACACAGTACTCCAGATGAGGCCTCACCAATGTCGAATAGAGGGGAACGATCACGTCCCTCGATCTGCTCGCTATGCCCCTACTTATACATCCCAAAATGCCATTGGCCTTCTTGGCAACAAGGGCACACTGCTGACTCATATCCAGCTTCTCGTCCACTGTCACCCCTAGGTCCTTTTCTGCAGAACTTCACAGCATTGTAAGAATGTGCATTTGTAATTACTACCAGGGAATGGCATGGAAGAGGAGCAGTTAATAAGGTGCAATATTACAGCAGGATGGAATTAATCCTGGAAATCTTAGAATCGTAGGACTAGAAGGGAATGGAGTAGGAGGAGAAAGGCGGGGTGGGAAAGTTTCAACAAAATAAAGACATCTCTAACAGATGATGAACTGCCCATGATGAAAGGAAAGAACTGTTTAACTCCACTGTTCTGACAGCAGTAATATATGGAGTGGAAAGCTGGTCAGCAGTGAAAACGGACAAAGAAAACTTTGCTGTCATCCAGAGAGGAATGGAAAGGTGAACATGCAAGATATCGCTCTGTGATCATATACTAAATGAAGCGATCAGAAGGCGTAGAGAGGTGACCGATGTAGTGCAGGCGATGTACGACACAAAGCAGGGAAGGATGGGTCATGTATTCTGCAGACAAGAAAATAGGTGGACAACGTGCATCAGTGACTGGATCCCGAGGGATCACCCTGGGCCAATCCCAGGACAAAACTCTTTGGCCAGAAATGGAAAGGACGTGCTCACAACAAAACAGAATGGTGTGGCATCGATGGAGGAATGGACGAGAGACTGTGGTGACAAAAGTGATCTTAAAGTGACCTTCAGGCATGCAACTTCCTGTCTCTGATGCAAGGGTAGTGAAAGAGGATGGTAGGAATGTCCTTCATGGAGATAAGGCTCATTAGCTAATACGTCCAGCTAAGACTTGAGACAGCAGCTCTTTTCCAATCTATCCTAATGGGGACCGATCATAATTTTTCATCTCTTTCACAGATATCAATTAGATCTTTCACCCACTACCACAGTCATGCCAAACCTAGCAATTCATTCATGACTAGATTAGTGGATGACTTCTTACAGTCAACCATAATTTCCGCCATGATTATCGAAAAGAATGAGTGGTGTTCAAAAACGAAAGGTGCAACAGGTCTGTGGGGAAAAAAGGCCAGAAAAACAAGTGTTCTACAAATTTTCTTGAAACATACAAAGTTCAACTATGTTCCCGGTGAACAATCTGTGGATGATTCTGTCATTCTCACTTCTGAGCCTTCCTTAACTACTGAGGACATTGATTTGGGTGTGTTAGGCTTTTTGGGTGCCGGGGTCTCTGATTCTGGGACAGAAAGTTGCCCTTGGTTGCTATTGCAACTGTTAAAGATGTGGATGCTGAAAGCAATTCCATTATTGAAAGTGTGGGGCAGAATTTTGACTTAGACAGGACAGATCCAGCTATTTGGATGCAAAGGATGAATTCTGTTGACTGTTGTTTCTCAGTGGTTTGTCTCTGATCTTATCTGGTTTCCTTTAGCTGTTCACACTCCTATCCTCTGGTATTCTCTTACCCATTACTACATCCTCGTTTACCTGATTTTCCTTTTCCTATGCAGTAAAACCAGGCATGAAGATTGCATTAATGTTTGCCAACCTTCTCCCCCACATTTCCCCCTAGTTTAAAGCTCTTCTTAATCAGTCATGTCAGCCTCAGTACCAGAGGGTTAGTATCCCAGGTACTCAGGTGGATTCCATCCAGGGGGAAGAGTCGTGTTTCCAAATATCCTGAAACCTTCCACTTAGCACCAATCCTTGAGCTATCTGTCCATTTTCATTATCTTGTCCCATCTCCACCCTCCTTCTCGAGGGAGCAGAAGAATTCCACTGAAGATCATGTGAACTTTGTCTTCTTTGAGCATCTTCCCGTCTGGTGTAGAACGTTCTTGATTTGACCCAAAGGGGGTCTGACAATATCATTTGTCCCAACATGAAGAACACTCAGAGGATTTGCTCCTGTTCCCATTAGGATCCTTTTTAGACTCAGGTTCACATCTTTTATCCTTGCCCATGAGAGACAGAACACCCTTTTGTTCTTCGGATTCACTCTGGTGACAGACCTGTCAAGTCTTCTTAATAAGGAGTTCCCAGTGAAACAGACTTGGCTCTTACTGCTGTTGGCATTACACTCAACTTCCCTCCCATTTGTTCTTTCTTCAGCACACAGATCTGTCTTCTGTTCTCCCTTGCCATCCCCTATACATCTTCATCATCTTTTCTAGGGCTATGCTCCCTGGCTATCTCCATTAACTCTTTTCTTCTGCGACTAGCTTCCCTTTTATTCTTTCTTACCATCACCTCTTCTGCTGGCTTCTCCTCCTCATTCTCCAGTGAAGCAAATCTGTTCCTCATCCCTATTTCTCCTTCATTAGCTAGTCTCTTCCTCTGCCTTGTCCTGGTGGTCACGTTCTTTCCTCTTAATCCTTTCCCCTTAATCCTGTCCTCTTGGTTGGCAGCAGGTGGGAAGGGGGAAGGAGAGAATGGAGCCACCCTGAGCAACTGGGCTCTTCAGCTCCCTTCTTCCTTACCCCGACCTGGGAGAATGGTAGCAGGTTGCTGAGGGAAAGTGGAGAGAACGCGTCCTGCCTCCTGCAGCAGCTCTGATTGGCTATTCTTCCTCAGAAGGTGGATCAGTAGGAAAAGCAACCAATCAGAAGGTGTTTTCCCAGAGACAGAGTTAAAATTCATGAAAATGCTCGAGTTTCTTCTGCCATTACCAAACAGGCTCCAGCCCTGACCAAACTCACGTGGCTCATGAAGAAATCACAAGAATTAGCAACACTGCCTTTCCCCAAAGCTGTCCATGCTGCCTGTAAGGCTCAGATCCTCAAAGGTGCACAGGTGCGGCTCCACTCAGCACTGCAACACCTAGCCCTTAGGCAGCCTGCTGCCCAGTGGACCCTCTGCCCCTCGCAAGACCTGGGGAGTGGGGAGCCCCCTAAGCTAACCAGTAGGAAATGCCAAAGAGAGGGGCAGAGAGAAGTGATGGGACTAGGCACCTAAGCAGCTGATTTGATGCACGAGGTTGTTGGGCCAGAGAAAGACACCTCCCTCCACTTGGGATCCTCAATTGTGAACCCTCCTGGAGTTAGCTGTCCAAGCCAGGTCAACTCCTTAGCTAGCTTCTGCTCCAGCAGTTTAAGCTCTTTTGGATGAAACTGAGACCTGTAGACATTTTTCACAAAAATACACTGAGAGAGAGCGCAACCAGAATAGCCCAAACCCTGGTGGTTGGAGCGCACACCTCGGGCATGGGAGGCCTGGGCTCACCTCCCTTGTCTGAACGAGGCACAGGAGGGATTTGGACTTGACTCTCCCACATCCCAGGTGAATGCCCTAATTGCCGGGGGACACACACATTGAAATATATCCTGCCTGCTCCCTCCTGGGTGCTATGCTGCCCTTCACCTATTAGGGGACCTTCATTTAGCTATCCTGACACAGGGTCTGACAGGTAACAGGTGTAACGGGTGCTCAGAGCATGACTGTAGGCTTGGGCCCGGCTGCTGAGATAAGCTTTCCCCTGCCTAGTTTGAGAATCCAGCGTCAGGGCTGCTAGGGCACTGAGAGTTTTCCTAACTATAGGGCAGAGCCAGTGCTTGGAGCGCTTGGTGAATTCAGGCCAGTGGAGTCCGAGGCATGTATAGGGTTAGGTGGCAGCTAAATGCTGGTTTTGACAATGTCAGTGGTACCAAAATAGTGACCTTACATACTAAATATCTTTCTTGAGCTGGACCTAAACTGTCTGTTGCTGTTTGTTTGTACAGCACCTAGCGCAATATCGGCAGGCTGTCCCATAGGTGCAACCGTAATACAAACAATAAACTAAAAAATAAAAGAAAATAGAAATACCCCACCGCTGCCTTTGACCGTTCAGAGTCACAACAAAATTCATTCTTTAATTAGCAACATTCCTAGAGCAAAAGTGATTAATAAATCCAATTAGAATATAAAAAGATCCAGAATGACTAGATTAAGTAATAGAGTGGGTGCTCAGAAGCAGCTTAAATGTTTGAAGCTTACTTCCAGTTTCCATTCAATCATTATTTCTGGAAAAACACCAACAAAAATGTGCACAAGGTCATGCTCTGAAAACTCGACCTGTACTTTGACTCATCATAATATTTGCCCTGGTTTAACAGCGGTGCCTAGCCTATTGTCTTCACTCCTTATATCCGCTTCCTCATTAATTTCTCTGTATTTCCTTCATTTCATCATATCAATAAGAGTATTTGATTAGTAGGTGGTTGGGAAAGCCTAGCTTATCAGTTCAGAGTAGCACACATCAATCACACTCTATCTCAATGACAGTTTTGCTCTTTCCTGTTTACACAGAGTTGGATCATAAAACTCTAAAAGGCCTAAGGCAAACAATGCTGAACATCCAGGTTACTTGCCAACCTGTCTTGTTACTGGATACTGGGTGGAAGAAAGTGAAACTCTTCCCTGGTGTTTAGACTTTATACATTTTCTTATGACTCAAAATTAAAATGTCACTGTCCAGAATCACAGAACCAAATGAGAATTGCCAGACGGGGTCAGACCCAGGGTTCATCTAGTCCAGTATCGTGTCTCTGACGCTGGCCAGCACCAACCGCTTCAAGGGAAGGAACAAGAAACCCCATAAGAGAATAAACTGGTCACAGGGGCATTAGGGGTTGGTTTATGCCCTGAAGCATGAAGGTTGAACCTGAACTCTGCTCCCTTTGATCCCCATCATAAGGGGAGCTTCAGTCTCCCCCCGGAGATGTGTGGAGGACAGCAGGGAGGGTGAAGAACAGCAGAGCTGGGACAATGCAGAAGAAATTTTACATTTTTAAGGCCATTAGATCCCTTCTCTCAGAGGTCCCTCAGGGAGGGCACTATATCCCCTCACTCAGTCTCATGGATTCATAAATTATAAGGCCAGAGGGGACCACTGTGAACATAGAATATCAGGGTTGGAAGGGACCTCAGGAGGTCATCTAGTCCAACCCCCTGCTCAAAGTAGGACCAATCCCCAATTTTTGCCCCAGATCCCTAAATGGCCCCCTCAAGGGTTGAACTCACAACCCTGGGTTTAGCAGGCCAATGCTCAAACCACTGAGCTATCCCTCTCCCCCCAACATCCAGTATAACAGAGGTCATAAGACTTTCCTGAATTAATTCCTGTTTGAACTAGAGCAGATCATTTAAAAAACATCCAATCTTGATATAAAAATGGTCAGCAATGGAGATTCATCACAAATCTTGAATAGTTTTCTGAAGGTTAATTACCCTCACCGTTAAAACATTTGCATGTTATTTCCAGACCAAATTTGTTTAGCTTCAATGTCCAGCCCTTGGATCTTGTTAGACCTTTGTGTAGTAGACTGAAGAGCCCATTATCAAAATTCTGTTCCTCATGAGGTATTTATAGATTAGGATCAAGTCACTCGTTAGCCTTGTCTTTATTAAGCTAAACAGATTGTGCTCCTGGAGTCTATCACCTGAAGGCATGTTTTCCAATCCTTTAATCATTTTCATGGTTCTTCTCTCAATCCTTTCCAATTTACCAACATCCAAACTTGTGTTTGTCTAGAGTATATCTTCCAGAAAGGCTTCCAGTCTTGATCTGAAGACATCAAGAGTTTGTAGAATTCATCACTTCTCTTGGTAGTTTGTGAGCCATAATTCAAAACCGTAGTCATAGCTAAAACTTGGTGCCTTATTTCTAATTCAGTTTGTCTGGCTTTAACTTGCAGACATTGGGTCTTTTTTATGCCATTCTCAAATGGATTAAATAGCTATTTGGTACCTAATATATTTCCCCACTGTAATCTCATTACCCCTCAATCTTCATTCTCATAACTTAGAAGATTGATCTCTTTCAAGGTTATCTTAACTGAAAAGTTTTGCCACACTAACTGTTTTGGTATTCTTAAAGCAACTAAACTTCCTAGTCTAGGGAGCTCTTTGTTTTATTGGTACAAAATGCTTGTTCCCATTCAGGAAGTGAAGTAAGCTATGGTGGTATAAGGGATCTTTATATCTTTATAGCTGTGTTTACTCTAGGGCTTCTATACATATAATTATTTTAGCAAAGAATCACAGCCATGACCAACAGAGTTACACCAGTAACACTTTCAAGTATAGACCAGCCCTAAATCTCAAACTGGAAAGCATTTTTCCAGATCTTAAACTATTTTTAAAAAGAAAAGGAGAACTTGTGGCACCTTAGAGACTAACAAATTTATCAGAGCATAAACTTTCGTTAGCTACAGCTCACTTCATCGGATGAAAGCCTTATTTAATATTTTCTATTTCAAATGCTTTAACTGATTTTCCTTCTTTGTTATAATTTTTTATTAAAGATACAGAAAAGTCTAATGGTGTGCTTGCCATGGGACTAAGCAGGCTGGGCTCTCTATATACCAAACCCTGAACCTTGTTGAAAACTGTTTCCTTTTGGACAGTGACTGGGTTATGTTAGTACCTTTGACTGTTTGGGACTTTTTTTTAATCTAAAGTAATTCAACGTCTCACCAGTTGCATAC
Organism: Lepidochelys olivacea; assembly: GCF_965140295.1. Taxonomy (NCBI): domain Eukaryota; kingdom Metazoa; phylum Chordata; order Testudines; family Cheloniidae; genus Lepidochelys; species Lepidochelys olivacea. The sequence continues at coordinate 22,724,713 of NC_140427.1, forward strand.
ACAGCAGTAAAATCACCTCTGTTCTCCAATTGCTACTCCACTATTTATACAGCCAATAGCCCTTTTTGCTATAGCAAGACACGGGAAGCTCATGTTGAGTCGCTTGTCCACTGTGACCCCTGTATCTTTTTCAGAGGATATGTCTGTGTTTCACACTGCAGGTATAAATTCCAGGCCAGCTAGACATGCCCATGACTGAGCTACTGTGCCCAAAACAGTATAGCCATATTAGTGTGAGCAGCAGAATGGATTAGCCACCCTCAGTCAGATCCCGTCCAAGATGCTAGGCAAATACTCAGAGTGGCTAGCCCCCTCCACTGCCATGGCCTCACTTTTATTTTTAGTATGCAAGTTTGATTGGAGCTGGTGGAAGTGCATCTCCTTGAGTTGGAATTTATACCTCCAGCTCAAAGTGTCATGCTGTCTGGAGTGGCTCATGCACATGAGTGCCAACCTCAGGGTAGACTGTCCAGGAACAGGGCACAAACTCCAAACTGGTTGTTTGTTCTACAGTTAGATTTCACCAGCTAAACAACAAGCATAAACTCCACAAGCACTATAACAGAATCACAGGGTTGGAAGGGACCTCAGGAGGTCATCTAGTCCAACCCCCTGCTCAAAGCAGGACCAATCCCCAATGTTTGCCCCAGATCCCTAAATGGCCCCCTCAAGGATTGAACTCACAACCCTGGGTTTAGCAGGCCAATGCTCAAACCACTGAGTTATCCCTCCTTAATATGGAGTCACAGACAGTCCTGTTGGGCACTGTGGTCTATCTTTCCACCCAGGCAAGCTTGTCTTTGTGATAGATGGTTCCTGTCAGGGTTCCCTTTCCACTCTGAACTTTGGGTACAGATGTGGGGACCCACATGAAAGACCCCCTAAGGTTATTTCTACCAGCTTAGGTTAAAAGTTCCCCAAGGCACAAATTCTCCCTTGTACCTCAGATTAGGTAAATGCTGCCACCACCAAGTGATTCAACAAAGAATCAGGGAAAGGACTACTTGGAGTCCTATTCCCCCAAAATATCCCCCCAAACCCTACACCCACCTTTCCTGGGGAGGCTTGAGAATAAACAAGATGAGCACAGACCAGCCTTGGGTTTTTTAGGACACTAAAAAACACAATCAGATTCTAAAAAACCCCCATAACTTTATTAGAAAGAAAAAAGGTAAAAGAAGCAGCTCTATGAAATTAGAATGGGAGATAATCTCACAGGGCAATTAGATTAAAACATAGAGAATTTCCCTCTAGGCAAAACCTTAAAGTTACAAAAAGAAAAACCAGGAATACACCTTCCTCTTAGCACAGAGAAAATCACAAGCCAAAACAAAAGATAATCTAATGCATTTCCTTGCTAAATACTTACTGAGGAGTTGGAGTGCTTGCTTTCTTGTTCTGTCTCTGGCAAAAGCCACACGGAAAAGACAAAGCCTGTTCAAATCCCCCCACACCCAGATCTGAAAGTATCTTGTCCCCTTATTGGTCCTTTTGGTCAGGTGCTAGCCAGGTTACTTGAGCTTCTTAACCCTTTGCAGGTAAGAGGCTTTTGTGCCTCTGGCCAGGAGGGATTTTATAGTATTGTATACAGACAGATGGTTACCCTTCCCTTTATTTTTATGACAGTCCCTTACACTGAAACTCACATCAATATTCAGGTTACTCCCAGACCCAAAGGACCAGTCACTTACTCCAGGTCAATTGTACCCCAGATCTGTCAGTACAGAGAATGCTTGTAGCCAATCCTGTAATGAACTAACTAAATATTTATTAACTAAGAAAAGAAATGAGAGTTATTGACAAGGTTAAAGCAGATAACATACACACACAAATGAGTTACAGTCTTAGATTCATACTATAGCAGTTGCTATCATCTCTTTGAATCAAGCTTTATATGTCCTTTAGGCCTACCCAAGCAAAACAGCTGGGGGTCTTTTGCTTAAGCTTAGTGATTCTTGCCCTGTTAGAGCCCAAGCAGCAAAAAGAACCTAGTTTCTCCTTGCCAGGGATTTTTATCCCTTTCTCCTCAGAGTCCAAGCTGATGGGATGAGTTTATGCCCAGGTCTTCTCTTCAGCCAACTATTTTAGGCTTCTTCAGTGCAAGTTATTTGGGTCTGCTGAGTTAAACATGTCTATCCCTACTCGACAGTATTTATATCCATCTTTTAGATCCTCAAAATTCCTGTGCACCTGCTATCCAGCCCGGTAGGTGCCTAAATTCTGCTGGAGAAAATGCACAAAACCATCTAAGTCCTGATATCACTGAACTACTCAGCACCATAGCTGACAATGAAGCCCTATGAGATTCACATCCTAGGCATTCCTCCAGCTATCTTGCCTGCAGGGTCCAATCTGGTAGCTGTCCTCTTCAGTGTGTCGTCTATGAGGCCGTGGTCTGTGGAAAAAATATGATGTGATTATGTAATTACAGACTGTACCATAATGCATACTGGGGCCAAATTAAGGTTCCACGTGGTATAAGTAAATAGAGTGACTGGAGCAGAGGGAGCAAACCCTGGGTCTCTCATATACTAGGCAGGTGCCCTAGCCACCAACCTATATAACCATTTTCATACTTTTACTCTCACTGGCTCAATGACTCTAAGTTTTTATCCACAGTGGAACAGTTTCAATGGGAGAGACTGAGGCAGCCGTACATCAGACTATTCCATAGGTCAGTGGTCTGAGCACTCATCTGAGAGGTGGGAGACCTCTCTTCAAATCCTGTCTCCCACCCCCAGGTAGAGTGGAGACCTGAACCTGGGTCTCCCACGTCTCAGGCAAGTGCTCTAGCCACTGGGCTAAAAGTTAGACGGTGAGCACCACAAACACCTCCTCCACTGGTTGTTTTGTGTAGAGTAGGGCAGGTGTGTAACTAGGATACAGACATTACAAGTAGGATTAATACATGTAGCAACTCACAAGCATTTCATAGGCTAACACTAAATACACTGTTATAAGTCCAATACCCATCTTAACCATACTAACACAAAGGTAAGATGGAGTGGTTTCCAGAAATGAATTTGTCAATCCTCGGCTGAGGCCTAAAGCCTTGGCAAGAGCTGGAACCTGGTCTGCCAGCAACTTTTGAGGTATGTCTATACTGCAATCTGCTGTGTGACAGAACAGCAATGGGACTGGGTCCCCAGTGTGCTTATACAGCCTGCACTGAAGCCTGTGCCACCAAATATACAATGCTACTTTTAGCCATAGTAGGATGGCTAAAGCTATCATGGGTATGTGTACCTAAGCTGCAGTCACACACATAGGTAATCTACAAGAGTGCTCGAGCCAGAAATCTGCATAGTGCTGATATGCCCCTGTCAAGGTTCCTTCCCCACTCTGAACTCTAGGGTACAGATGTGGGGACCTGCATGAAAGACCCCCTAAGCTTATTCTTACCAGCTTAGGTTAAAACTTCCTCAAGGTACAAACTTTGCCTTGTCCCTGAACCCTATGCTGCCACCACCAAGCATGTTAAACCAAGAACAGGGAAAAAGGCCACTTGGAGATGTCTTCCCCCAAAAATATCCCCCCAAGCCCTACACCCCCTTTCCTGGGGAAGGCTTGATAAAAATCCTCACCAATTTATACCGGTGAACACAGACCCAAACCCTTGGATCTTAAGAACAATGAAAAATCAATCAGGATCTTAAAAGAAGAATTTTAATTAAAGAAAAAGTAAAAGAATCACCTCTGTAAAATCAAGATGGTAAATACCTTATAGGGTAATCAGATTCAAAACATAGAGAATCCCTCTAGGTAAAACCTTAAGTTACAAAAAGACACAAAAACAGGAATATACGTTCCATTCAGCACAACCTATTTTACCAGCCATTTAAACAAAAGGAAATCTAATGCATTTCTAGCTAGATTACTTACTAACAAGTTCTAATACTCCATTCCTGTTCTGTTCCCGGCAAAAGCGTCAAACACACAGACAGACCCTTTGTCCCCGCCCCCTCCAGCTCTGAAAGTATCTTGTCTCCTCATTGGTCATTTTGGTCAGGTGCCAGCAAGGTTATCTCAGCTTCTTAACCCTTTACAGGTGAAAGGGTTTTGCCTCTGGCCAGGAGTGATTTTATAGTTCTGTATACAGAAAGGTGGTTACCCTTCCCTTTATATTTATGACAGCCACCAACAACTGAGTCTGACACTTTGTGCACCCAAAATCAGAGTAATTTTTGGGTTTTGAGCTTGACATTGGACACTAGATGTCACTGAGGGTATTCCAGAGAAGTAACATTAAAGTAGATTCTCATCCCACATTTCTTCTCTACTTCTCAGCAAAACAAGTGTGATAAGAATCCTTGACATTTTAACAACAGGTTCTTTTGGGGGGAAGTTGAGTATTAGGAATTCCTTGAGCAAACAACCTGAAATTTACACCACAAACTTTATCACAGACCCTGGACTGGCAAATCAACTTTCAGGCCAATCATTCTGCCAATGCTGATTTTAGGACAGATTGAAAATTCAGCTATAAACAAAAACTGGGTTGCAAAACTTAACTCTGGTTTGGCTACTCGCTGCCCCATAATGTTCTTCTCTTCAAATGAATGCTCCTGCACAATGCTCCGTTCAGCTTTAGAAAAACAGAGGCGATCTTTGTCTAGTAAAACACATTTCACTTATTGGCTTTTACTTTTTGATTTGCTTAATTTTTCATATGTTCCTGTGTAATGATGCAAAAATGCAGAAGGAAAGTATAAATGCACTGGCATGTATTTGTTTTTTGCTAAAATTAGTGCATTTCACAGTTTATGCTTTTAGTTACGCGGTTTGCCCTCAAAATGTCAATTTAAATGTTTAAGAATAAGTTAAAATATCTGTGCTGATTTGTAGAAACATGGGAGTTGCCATACTGGACCAGATTCAAGGTCCATCTAGTCCATGGCCCTATATCTGACAGAGACCATGAACAAAGGCTTCAGAGGAAGGAACAAGAAACCCTGCAGTAGGTAGTTATGAGTACAACTGGTTGGAAAATGGAATTTCCACTCCATGAGAAATTCTGACATTTTGAAACTTGTTTGCATTCTGAATTGGAACATAACATGGGGATTTCTAACGTGGTCCTGGAACAGGTTTCAGAGTAGCAGCCGTGTTAGTCTGTATTCACAAAAAGAAAAGGAGTACTTGTGGCACTTGGAGACTAACAAATTTATTTGAGCATAAGCTAGCTCACGAAAGCTTATGCTCAAATAAATTTGTTAGTCTCTAAGGTGCCACAAGTACTCCTTTTCTTTTGCATCTTGGAACAGAAATTCTGAACAAATTGTATTTGGAAATATCTATTTTTTTAATAATTTTGAATTGTTTCATTTAGATAATGTCAAAACACTGTAATATAAAATATTAACTCTAATATAGATTAAATAAAATATATTGACATTCATATTTTAATATAATAACAAAGCAAATCAAAATAGTAAAGTCAAAATGACATACTTTTACCTTATTGCAATTAAATGTTTCAACATTATCAAATTGAGACAAGAAAATAAAAAGGATTAATTTTGACATTTTTCTGGAAACAGTATAGTCAAAAATCAACACATTTCCATGAAGCATTTTAGTTTTGATGAAATTGCATTTTCAAGTGGAAAATATTTTATCGTGTAATTATGAGATAATCTTCCCCCATGAAGTCCTCATCCTAATCCCTAATAGTTAGAGATTGGTTTAAACCATGAAGCATAAGGTTTTATATCCCTTCCAACATTTTTGTTAGTGTTGACTATTATAACTCATAATAATTAATTATATTTCATTGGAAAAAGATTAATTATAACTGGGAATCATCTAAGAACACCTTACTAAATGCCCCAAAAGCCACAAACTTGTAACCAAGATACAAGACCATGCAGGAAAAACACCAGCCTGGTTTAGAGGGGAAGTGAAGGCAGCAGTAATAAATAAATAAATAAACAAACAACAAATGGAAGAAAGAGGAAGTTGAGGATAATGAATATAAATCAAAAGTTAGGAATTGTAGAAAATTGATAAGGGATGCAAAGGGATATAAGGAGAAAACAATTGCCAAAAGAGTTGAGGACAATAAGGCAGAGGTTTTTTTAAAACTATATTAGGAACAAAAAGAATGCTGACAATGGCATTGGTCCATTATTAAATGGAAATCATAGAATTATCAATAATAATGCAGAAAAGGCAGACTTATTCAATAAATATGTCTGTTCTATATTTGGGGGAAAACAGCTGATACAGTGCCATAAAATTCAAAATTCTGTGCCAAAATATTAAAAATTCTGCATCAAAAAATTCAAAATTCTCTATAATTTTGCATATTTTATTTGTCAAAATAATGCAGTATAATCACACCAGTTTCAATTGTTTTGGTAATTTATTTAAACTACAATATAGAAAAAATTCACAATAACTATTCAGCATTTCCTAAACACCTGAAAGTTAAGTTGCAAACACTTTGTAACTAATGCCCTGCATTCCAGTTATAATCCTGGATTTTCATTTAAATTTCATTACTGAAAACTTAACAGAAAAAAAAAGTAGAATGTCATTTTTAATTGCTCAGACTTTCACACATGAAAGTCATACAGTTTTGCTAATCATTGTCCTGGATCTGGCTGGGACTTTGGGAAGTGCTTGGTTCTGACTGTCCTGACATTTTATTGCCTGCTTGGTAAATGTTTTATTTGCCCTCAAAGTCTTATTTTTTAATGAGTAAGTAAAATAAATCCGGAGCTGTAATATAACCCCATTGTGCCACTTCGTCATGGGAAAAAAAGTGAGAAAGCCCATAGATCTTCCTAGCTGAGGATTTATATCCTATCTTCCTAGCTGTCATTTATAATAAGGCTCCTTTACCTCACTCTAGCAATGTAGGGGCCTTAAAACTTTCACAGGTTTTATGCTCCTGGGGGAACTGACTGAGAATGGGAACAGTTAACTAACAATAGGAACATTAACAATGTTACTACGTAGGCAAGATGCTGCATTTCTGTCTCAGAGAATGAGATCAATTAACCATCAACGACTACTTTAACAACCTTACTACACAGTCAGGCTGCTACATTTGTGCCTCAGAGAATGAGATCAATTAACTCAAGCAGGGTGCTACACTTCTGCCTCTAGCCTGCCTAGTGCATAATAAAAAGCCCTACTCTTCCATGCCAGCAAGCTGCAGTCGCAAGAGAGAGGGACAGATTCTCTCTCTCTCTCTCGCTTGTTGTCACGCATGTACGCCCAGCCCCTTGACGGTGATTAACCATGCAGGCACACATGCCCAATCCCCCTCCCCCATCTCTGAGGCTGATCCACGCACACTGGAACAGACACGCTGCCTGGACTGCTGGGGAAGAGGTGCATGTCCCCCAGCAGATTTTTTTTGCATTTTTCTGTGCAGGGGCCATATAAGGGAGCACAGAATTCTGTCAGGAGTAGATGATAACACTCTTTCCATTGCACTAGTAGCTCTGGAGGATGTTAAACAGAAGCTACTAAATTTAGACTTTTTAAAATCGGCAGATCCAAGAGTTTTAGAAGAGCTGGCTAAGGTGTTAATGTTGATTTTCAAAATATCTTGGAGCACTGGGGAAGTTCCAGAACAGTGGAAGAAAGCTAATGTGCCAATTTGTAAAAACGTAATTGGGATGACCAGGATAATTATAGGCCTGTCAGCCTGACCTTAATCCCGGGCAAGATAATGGAGCAACTCATAGAGGACTTGATTAATAAAGAATTAAAGGAGGGTAATGTAATTAATTCAAATCAATATGGGTTTATGGAAGATACATCCTGTCTAACCTGATACCTTTTTTTATTACAAGTTTGGTCGATATAGTTAAAAGTGTTGACATAATATACCCGTAAGGTGTTTGACACACTACCACATGACATTTTGATTTAAAACCTAGAACAATATAAAATAAAGCATACATTAAATGGATTAAAAACTGGCAATTTGATAGGTCTCAAAATGTTATTGTAAATGGGGAATCATTGAGCAGCTGTGTGTCCAATGGGGTTCCACAGGCAGCTGTTCTTAGAATCATAAAAGTTCAGAGCTGGAGGAGACCTCAGGAGGGCATCTAGTCCAACCCCCTGCTCAAAGCAGGACCAATCCCCAACTAAATCATCCCAGCCAGGGCTTTGTCAAGCTGGGCCTTAAAAACCTCTACGGATTGAGATTCCACCACCTCCTTAGGTAACCCATTCCAGTGCTTCACCAGCCTCCTAGTGAAATAGTTTTCCTAATATCTAACCTACAGCTCCCCCACTACAACCTGAGACCATTGCTCTTTGTTCTGTCATCTGCCACCACTGAGAACAGCCAAGCTCCATCATCTTTGGAGCCCCCGTTCAGGTAGTTGAAGGCTGTTATCTTGGACCTATGCTATTTCACATTTTTATCAGTGAGCTGGAAGAAACATGAAGTCATCACTGATGAAGTTTGCAGATGACAGAAAAATTGGGGGAATGGTAATAATGAAGAAGATCACTGATTCAGAGCAATGTGTATCACTTGGTAAACTGGATGCAAGCAAATATGTGTTTTAATATGGCTAAATGTAAATGTATACATCTAAGAACAATGTAGGCCATACTTACAAGATAGGAGACTTTACCCTGGGAAGCAGTAAGTCTGAAAAAGATTTGGAGGTCCTGGTGGATAATCAGCTGAATATGAGATCCCAATGTGACTCTGTGACCATTAGGGCTAATGCTATCCTGGAAGACATAAATGGGGGGAATCTTGAGTAAGAGTAGTGAGATTATTTGACCTCTATATTTGACATTGGTGTGACCACTGCTGGAATACTGTGTCCAGTTCTGGATCCCCCAATTCAAGAAAAATGTTAATAAATTGGAGACAGTTCAGAGAAGAGTCATAAGAGTGACTGAAGGGTTAGAAAGCATGCCTTATAGTGACAGACTCAAGGAGTTCAATCTATTTAGCTTAACAAAGAGAAGGTTAAAGAGGTGACTTGATTATCTCTTTAGTACAGTATCTACATATGGGGGAAAATATTGGGCTCTTCAATCTGGCAGAGAAGGTCTAACATGATCCAATGGCTGGAAGTTGAAGCTAGACAAATTCACAATGGAAATAAGGAATAATTTTAAACTATGAGAGTACTTGACCTTTGGAACATTTTACCAAGCATCATGGTGGATTCTCCATCACTGACCATTTTAAAATCAATATTGGATGTTTTTTTAAAAGATCTGTTCTAAAAATTATTTTGGGCAAGTTTTATGGCCAGTGTATAGAGAGAAAATGAAGACAGATATTACTACATTCATAGTTCATCTAAATGTTAACACCTCCTTTTGATCTCTGAATGAACAGAATACAGCAATAGACAGGAACTGTTTGGTTACATTGTCAACCTCTAACAATATATATGTAAACATACAAAAAATAGAATAATTATCTAATATGTCTCTGAAGTTGAATCTGGGTCAATTAGCCTGTTAGTTGTATAACCCTTTCTGGTCCTGTGTCACAATAACTGTATATATAATGATCTTTTAACTAATACTCTCTCTCTTTTCTAATAAATCTTAGTTTAGTTAATGAGAATTGGCTGTAAGCGTGTATTTGGGTAAGATCTGAGATATTCATTAACCTGGTGGGTAATATGTCTGATCCTTTGAGACTGGTAGAACTTTTTATATGATTAACAAGATTTTCAGTAATCCTCATCATATTTGATTTGGGTGTCTGGGAGGGAGCTCAAGGCTGGGTGGCTTTAAGGGAGCTGTATTTCTGGCTTCTGGGTAACCCGTAAGGTATTACAGAAGCTGTTTTGTTGCTCACTTGGTGTATCTGAGTATTAGAATAACCACCAGTTTGGGGGATTGTCTGCCCCATTCTTTGAAGTTTGCCTAATTGAGCAATCTCAGCATGGCCCCCCCGGAATCCCGGTCACAAATATGAATAAAGTTCTTAGGTCAGTTTCTTAGGAGAGATAGTGAGCTTCAGAGCTGCAAACAGTTCTTTCAGAATTAGTTTAATAGAGTATAGTCTAATGTCCAATATCAGGGTGATCCACACTGGACCTGGAGACCTCAGTCTTGTGACTCAAACTTCCCCTGACAAAGCTGAAGCAGATCTGAGATACAGGATCAGGGCCCAGGAGTTCTTTTTATAGTTCTCTTTGGCAGGCTCATGACAGTAAACAGAGTAAGCAGGTGTTCCTTGGGTGAAGCATTGTGGCTTTGAAATAAAACCACCTATGTCCAAAGTACCACTGGTGATTAGCTGCATAGATTAGCATCAGGTAACTGCCCACTCCCGCCCTTTACATGTAGTTTACTACAAACTTCAAAGAGAAATTAAGACAATGATATTACTACATTTACAGTTCAACCGTTCATCTAAATGTTAACATCTCCTTTTGATCTTTGCATTAACAGAATACAGGGACAGACAGGAACCGTTCAGTGATATTGTCAGCCTCTAACAATATATACATAAACACACAAACCCCACAGTCATTATCTACTAATATGTCTCTAAAGGTTGAATCTGGGTCAATTAGCCTGTTAGTTGCTTAACGCTTTTTGGTTCAGTGTCCCACCAGCTGTCACATGGGCCCTTGCAACTGCAACTTTTTAATACCCCATCCTAGGGCATTCTTGTGATTAGAGGTTCATCAGAGCTTCAGTTCAGAACAAGTACCCAGTCTTATGAACCTCAGTAGACCAAGTCCTTCCAATCCTCCCCTAAGGATTGGGGCCCTCCATGGACCAGGTTCCTGTCCGTTTGTTGGATCAAGAAGCAAGGCCCTGAGTCAGCCTAAACTCATGCTTTTTATCCAAAAAGCATTTTTTTTTGGTCTGTGGATCACTGGAGAATCCACTTTGAACTAGTGGATGCATATCTCCCCAGGAGGGCTTCAAAGGCTGATAACAGAGGAAGTTCCTTAGCATTTCACCTCCATACTACAGAAGGTAGAACACAAACACAATTCCATTTTTAATACAATGTACCCAAAGGTGTCAATGTAATTCAGTTAAGTTTATCTTAAGTCCATTACGTTTCTTCAGGACGCTGTCAATCCGTCACACTCTGCTGTTTAGCTTTTGCCATGATTAAAATTGACTGTATATTCTTAGCCTGTGTTTCCTGACTCCTAGCCAGCCTTTGATCCCAGACAATACTTGACAATACCAGGACTGCTTAGATTTTTAATAGTCTTTTCTGAGAGACATCGTCAAAGGCCTTCTGAAAGTCTAAATAAATTATCTCAACTTGTTTTTTCTTTCTGCGCTCGTTTATTGACACATTCAAATAGTTTTAACAGATTAGTGAGACATGATTTTTCTTTGCAGAAACTGTGCTCGTTAGAGCCTATCCTATCATGATCTTCCAGGTATTTTATTATTCTATTTCCATTATCATTTCAACCAGTTAGGTACAGATGTAAGGCTTAATGGTGTAGCTAAATTATATGTGTGTGTGTGAGTGTGTGTGAGATTAGAGGCTCACACCACAGGGATATGGGACTAAGAAGTAGGTATATTTGAAGTGTATGTAGTAGGCATATAAGTAAGATGAAGCTGTAATTATGCTAGGTCTGTAAGATATGTAGCCTGAGCATAGAAGGTCTCAGGCCTGAAACAGGCTGTCATGACTTGTTGACCGAGAGATAACACTGTACCAGTAAATGTAAGATTACAGAGTGACATACCAGGGGTACACTCCAGATTAGTGGGGGGCTGTGTCACCCCTGCCCTACACTGTTGGGTGCCTTACAATGCCTTGCTGTATTAGCTCCCCCTTGGGACACTCACGAACAGCCTACCAGGATCTTCCTCCAGAAATGTATGTTGTGTACTGTCCAGCCCTCTCCTGACAGTACAAATATATTAATTCTATTATTCTTTTAAGGGAATAATATGCCACTTTCTTATTTTAAATGGAGTACCCAGACACTCCAATTTAAACACACTGGAGTAGATAAAACAGTAAAACAAGTTTATTACCTATAAAGCAAGAGTTTAAGTGAATATAAGTAATGAGGAATAAAAGTCAGAAATGCTTACAAAAAAATAAAGATAAAATGTTTACTAGTATCTACTTAAGCAACTATCTTAGCTGCAAAGCAAACAGTCGCACCACATGTTCCAGCAGATTACTGACCAAACTGTTCAGGTCAGGGCCCCTGCCCCAGCATCCAATGGCTGTTTCCTTTTGTCTTCTCAGCTGCTGACAATGAAGAAGACGGGGGTGGGGGGGAGTGCCTTGAGGTGTTTGTCCCTCCTTTTTATATTTTCACTCACCCTCTTGAAAAACATTTCCAGCTAAGACCCAGGAGACAAAGATTCTATGTGAAAGGATGTTCCCTGCTGAGTTTTTTTACCTGTTTGAACTTCCTTTGTTTTTCCTCCCTACTTGATGACTCTGTTTACTACTTCCATGCAAGTTAAGATGAACACACATTCCTTTGTTTACGACAGACCTGTTTGCCCACTTCTGCTTGGGCGGGGTTGTTGGGTTTGGAACATACATTAATAACATCCTACAGGGGACTCTTATAACTTCACATACAATGTTGTCACATTTTTTATCAGGACAATATTGAGCAGCAAATTGTGAGTTTTTAAATTATATCTTACTAGGCAGATGTTGTACAAAAATTATTACAATAGTGTTAGGGTGTGAATACTGGGGTGTATTCTGTCACATACAGTAAAAGATGTATTAAGGTTCTCATGTTCTAAAAGATATGCAGCAATAGCTTGTGGAATATATGTCACAATGTATCAATTAATATCTCAAGATGATAAGTAATTATGTCTTGAGCAATTCTACAATGACTGCTATCACATTCTGGGGTGCAATCAAGACCAAAGAGAAGTTGTCTCTCCCTTTGCCCTGCACCAATGGCTTGCTGATGGAGCGCCCAACCTGGGCTTCTCACAAACAGCCAAACAGCATTCAGCTCACACTGCACAGATGCAGCCCTGGCCCAGCAGCTCTGACCCCAGCAGCCTGTCAGCTACAAACTAGTCCACTCTGGCTTTCACCAGCCTGGGTTACTACCTGCAGGGTGAGCCCAACACACTCCCAGTACAGATTTTCCCCACAAACATGTGTTCTGCACTGTCCAGCCCTCTCCTGGACAGTTTAGATATTAGAGGTCCATTGCCCCTGTCAGGGGTCAATGCAGAGGCAAAACAGGGGGGTCCACATGCCCCACCCCCAATTTCTACCAGGGAGGGTTCATACCAGAATGTGACCAGCAGCAGCCTTTTGGCACTGTGCAGGGAGGAAGGGATAGGAGCTGCTTCCAGCTGCAGAGGAGAGGAGGGGGAAGGGAACCCATGTCTTTGCAGAACTCATCCCTTACTCCCCTCCCCCCGGTGGCTGGAAGCAGCTCCCATCCCTTCCTGCCCCTACAGTGTGAAAGGCAGCTAACACCTCCAGGCTGATGCTGGCTACTAACATGACCCAGCTGCCTTCTGTCACCCAGCTGTAGTGAGGGCAGGAAGGGATTAAGCCCTAAGGAGGCATTGTACACCACGTCCCCAGGAAACCTGACTGCAGGGGCTTTAGTGGCCATGGATCCCAGCCAGAGGTGGCTCAGCAGGGGAGGGCGCCTATGGGACAGAGCAGCTCCATGCTCCCTGGGGCCAGACCCAGAGGGCTGCTGCAGACCCTGCAGATTCAGCTGAAAATCGCTTCCCCTCCCTACTCCAGTGCTTATCTGAGAGGTGGAGAGGCTCCCCCATGCTGGTGTAGCGTTCACCTGGTGCTTTGCAGGGTTCTGGGTGGCTTTGGCATATACAGGGCTTGGCTTCTCATGGGTATAGCCTCGTGCGGGAGAGTTGATCGCCAATCAACTTTGATGACACCTGCCTAAAGGCATCAGCTTGTCTTTTGTCTTTGAGAAACAGGTTTACCCCTCCTCAGACTTGACTGGTAAACAAATTTCAGTCATAATTTCAGTTTACGTTCATAACTTTACATATAATGTTGCTACACACATTTCACCATGATATTATTGACCAGCAAGTTATTAGTTTTCAAATGATACCTCAAAAGGTCTATTTAGTATAAAGATTATTTCAGTAGTGCGTAAAGTATGAATACAAGGTGCATTCGGTCACATCCACAAGTCACTGTAGTAACTCACTGACATAATGCTAATGAAAGTAAGAGGAATATTAGACATGCTGTGAAACCCCTTTCTGTCCTGCTATATTGTATTGGTTTTGATATTGTTTATCTGCTTAGTAAGAATCTTAATAAAAGGAGGGTTGAGAACTTTAGAATCATAGAATATCAGGGTTTGAAGGGACCTCAGGAGGCCATCTAGTCCAACCCCCGCTCAAAGCAGGACCAACACCAACTAAATCATTCAGCCTGACCTTTCAAATCTCTAAGGAAGGAGATTCCACCACCTCCCTAGGTAACGCATTCCAGTGCTTCACCACCCTCCTGGTAAAAAAGTTTTTCCTAATATCCAGCCTAAATCTCCCCCCACTGCAACTTGAGACCATTACTCCTTGTTCTGTCATCTGCTATCACTGAGAACAGTCTAGATCCATCCTCTTTGGAATCCCCTTTCAGGTAGTTGAAAGCAGCTATCAAATCCCGCCCCCCCCGCATTCTTCTCTTCTGCAGACTAAACAATCCCAGTTCCCTCAGCCTCTCTTTATAAATCATGTGTTCCAGTCCCTTAATCATTTTTATTTCCCTCCGCTGGAAGCTTTCCAATTTTTCCACATCCTTCTTGTAGTGTGGGCCCCAAAACAGGATGCAGTACTCCAGATGAGGCCTCACCAACGTCGAATAGAGGGGAACGATCACGTCCCTCGATCTGCTGGCAATGCCCTTTAAGTACTTCATTTGTGGTCATTGTTCCTCTAGTGCCCCTAGAGTCTCCAAACCTAATGATGATTCTCACACTGCTAATCCTGATACTGTCGTATCTCTAAGCCCAGGTGACTGTGATCTAATGTAAAACCAATGTTATATTAATCCAGACATTAATAAGGCTACGCTGCTCTGTAATGCCCCAAGTCACTTCTAGAGTATTTTTTAAATATAGGGACAACACTTGCTACCTTTCCACCCTCCTGTATAGTAGAGGTTTTCAATGCAAGATTAAAAAAATTTTTAGCAGCTCAATCACCTCACTCTTAAACCTCCTTCGGATTTATTTCTTTTTAAATTATTAATTTATTCAATGCCCTCTTCTGACAGCTCAGTTTCTGATGGCCTCCCATTTTTATATTTATAATATAAAGAAGAGAGCAGGTCAGAGATAGATATCTCCCTAACATTCTCTGAAGTGAAGACTGATGTAGAGAAAGCATTTAGATCCAGATCCTAAAAAGTATTAAGGTGCCCTACTTCTATTGATTTCAATGGGAGTTAGGTGCTGCACCTAACCATCTTTGAATAACTGTGCTTTATCTCCTTAGCTATGTCCTTACCTTTTTCTTAATTGCTCCCTTTAGCCCCTGGCAATCCACAGATTGATTCACAACCCTCCTGTTTCTGATATACTTAAAGAATCTCTTGTTAGTTGTTTTTTAGCTTTTAGCTAACTGCTCTTCAGAATCCAGCTTACACCTCCCAATTTCCCTCTTACATATTAACTGCTGTTTATTGGCTTCACTGGGGATAGATTTCCAAATTCCAAAGGATTTTTGATGAGCTTAGATAACCAATAAATAGCAAGCTTGGTTCAAGAGGTTATCTTTTGCCTTCCTCATTTCTTTTTTGTTTGCATGAGACTCTTTCATTGTTTCTTTAAAACGTAAGGTTCTGATTTCCTTTACTTTTTGACCTTAGGCCCTTTATGAGCAGCTTCCTCATTTTATTCAGCTGTCCCTTTGCAAAGTTTAGTGAAACTGACAGTGTTTGGATATTGAACCTATTTACTGAACTGGGTTTAAGGTCGGGGTTACTGAATGGCTCATCTACTGTTAATTATTTAACGCTTGGATTGTCTGTGAATCTGCAGTCGGGTTTCCAGGACAAGCCTGCTTTTGCCCTTCCTCTAAAATTCACAAAGGAATACTGGTTTCAGAATTGGCAGGTTAAATCTGGGGCTGAGTGTGGAGAGTGGGCAGAGGTGCAGTTAATTCCCAAAATGAGCTATGCATGGTTGCAGCAAGCATGGGATCTAAGGACAGTAGTGAATTTCCAGTAAGTGTCAATGGGAGTGAAAGCAAGTGCTGTAGAAGTAAAAAGCAAAGAGAAACTGTCTCAGTTTGGGGGGAAAAAGAATAGTGACGAGAGACAGACAGGAAAGATAAGATACAAGCCGCTGAAGAAAAGAGAGTTGCTTGGGATATAGAGACAGTGTTGTTGTGGCTGTGTTGGTCCTAGGACAATCAAAGATATTAATTCACTCACCTTGTCTCTCATAACTGGAGAGCTACCCCTTTGTCAGAAGCTGACCAAGGCACAGCTGGGTAACCTGCTATACTCTAAGGACCAGAAAAGAAATGATTGTCTAGGACTGTAAGGGATACCCAGAGTATGGGGGTGGGGGGGAGGGGGAACCTTGGATAGCTCCTTAGATGGAAGTGGGAAAGAACTGGACAGAGGCAGCAACCAGCCTTCACCTAAACAGAATATACTTCTTCAGCCCCAGTTGTGAAAAAGCCAACAGGTAGAGAAGGAGAAGCTGCAGCTGGAGAAAGACAAACTGTGCTTGGAAGCCCAGTAACTTGCAGACCAGGAGAAGCAACATTGTAGAGAAGGGGATCAATATTATATCCCAATATGATAATATATATTATCTGTCAATATTATATCACAATAGCATCATTCTACTTATAACAAGCTAGAGAGTACATGAAACAGGGTCATAGGTCAACAATTTGCATTAAAAATGCCACTGTTTATGCACTATTGAGGAACTGTAAGTATTTCCATGGTGAAGTATTTCCATGGTGGACCATAGTCCTCTAGGAACTACCTCCCTAGTGGTGGGTCGTTAGGCAAATTCACTCAAGTTGTAACAATTCCAGAGATAGAGGCTTACACATACTGGTTCAGACTGGATTCTCCAGGGACCAACACACAAAGCTAGGACTTTTGGTTAAAAAGCCTGAGTTAAAACTGACTCAGGGCCTTCTTTCTAATCCAGCAAAGAGACAGGCCCTCTGGTCCAAAGGGGGCACCTAATCCTTACGGAAGGGTCAGAAGGTCTTTGGCCCACTGAGGCCCCTTAAGAGATGGGGCTAGTTCTGAGCAAAAGCTGTTATGAACCATATTGGAGTTAGAGGGTGATCTCTGGTAAGCATATTAGCATGCACATAGGTTTTCTCTGTTAGGCTTTTACCTTAATAATAAAAGTGCTTGCTTAGATAGAACTATGTGGTAACTTATAACTGTTGGCAGTTACACTGTCTACTGTCTGTGAGGAGAGAAATGAAGCAGGCCTACTTAGGCAGTCCGTCTTTTGGGGAATAACAAACACTGCTGTTGTAAGGAACTGTTCAGAATGGAAATACCCCAGTGAGAAGGGAGAGATACATGGGTATCCCCCGAAGAGAGGTGGCAGTTGAGGAGCCTAGAAACTAGAGTGGGTGCCCTTATTGGACCAGAAAAGGAGAAAAACAGGTGCAGGTGTCCTGAACTGTGACACTCATCACAACTCCTGAGATGGAGAGTCCTGCCATTGGGTACGTTATCAAAGAGTTTGTTATCCGGAATGGCCAGATGACACAGAACATCCAACACTCCATCATTTCTCAATGGATTTTTCCCTGTGTCCAGCAGAAAAAAAGAGGAATTTGTAGGTACACTTGCTCAAGGCCACAAAGTCTGGGGACTGTGGTATGGTACAGGTAGGAAAACGTGGGGGTCTCAATTAAAAAAGGGGACACAATATGCTTGAAATGTTGGACTCTCATAAATTGCCATTCTTTTGACACACCAGCCATTTTTGAACCATTTTTTTCCTGTATGACTAAAAACTGCTCAGTAGACTCTTGGGGGGGCTCTGCAGACGCTACATATAGTTTTCATTCAAATTACTTCAGCACATCCAATATTATGAATAAAAAGGCCCCAACTCAGTTATTCCTCCAATAAGCCAGCAAGTAATAACAAACACAATGTAATTAGGTTTAACAGCCAAAGGGAAATAAGGTACAAAAAACTATCAGAGGGATACTAAATATAGAAAAGGGGATTTCAATATAATGAGGAAGCTCTTCAGACTAGGCCTAATGTCAACAGTAAGGGAAGCAACAGCCTTTGATTTAGCTACCTAAGACAATAGTAGTAAGCTTATGCAAACTGCTGAGCAAAAAGGAACCAGGAAGAGAAAAGTAAATGGCAAGGTTCAAGTCTTCAAGAGGTTATCTGAAGTGGGCTGTAGCTCACGAAAGCTCATGCTCAAATAAATTGGTTAGTCTCTAAGGTGCCACAAGTCCTCCTTTTCTTTTTGCGAATACAGACTAACGCGGCTGCTACTCTGAAACCTGAGCCAGAGAGAAATTCTTTGGGATTTGGAAATCCAGCCCACGAAAGCAGTGGTTTTCAAACTGTGGGTCGTGATCCAGTACTGGGTCGTGGCGGCTCTGGTCAGCACTGGGCTGTTACAAGTCCCATCGGCAGGGCTCCCCGGCTACTGCAGGCTGGTCCCTACCTGTTCTGACACCGCGCTGCATCCCAGAAGCGGCCAGCAGCAGGTCCGGTTCCTAGGCAGGGGCGTCACGGGGCTCCGCATGCTTGTCCCACCCCGAGCACTGGCTCCTCACCCCCATTGGCCATGAACCAGCCAATGGGAGCTGGGGGTGGGGGGGCAGTTCCTGCAGGCGAGAGCCGCGTGGAGCTGCTTGTGCACCTCCGCCTAGGAGTCAGACCGGCTGCTGGCTGCTTCGAGGGTGCAGCACAGTCCACAGCCTGCCTTAGCTCCCCCACTGTGTTGCTGACTGGGAGCTGCCCCAGGTAAGCCCATGCCCCAATCCCCTACCCCAGCCCTGAGCCCCCCCAAACCCAGAGCCCCTTCCTGCACCCAAACCCCTCATCGCTGGCCCCACCCTAGAGCCTGCACCCCCAGCCCAGAGCCCCAACCCCCTCCCACACCCCAGCCCTGAGCCCCCCCAAACCCAGAGCCCCTCCTGCATCCCAACCCTCTGCCCCAGCCCTGACTCCCTCCCATACCCCAAACCCCTGATCACTCCCTGTTGAGCCCAATGATCTAGTCAGCTTTCTATCCACCTTATAGACTTGCCCTTGGCGAATCCATATTCCTCTCCTCCAAGTGCTTCAAAATGGATTCCTTGAGGACCTGCTCCATGATTTTTCCAAGGACAGAGGTGAAGGCTGTAGTTCCCCGGATTCTCCTTCTTCCCTTTTTTAAAAGATGGGCACTACATTAGCCTTTTTCCAAATGTCCAGGACCTCCCGCAATTGCAACGAGTTTTGAAAGATAATGGCCAATGGCTCTGCAATCACATCAGCCAACTCCCTCAGCACCCTAGGATGCAGTGCATCCAGCCTCATGGACTTGTGCATGTCCAGCTTTTCTAAATAGTCCTTAACCTATTCTTTCTCCACAGAGGGCTGGTCACCTCCTCCCCATACTGTGCTGCCCAGTGCAGCAGTCTGGGAGCTGACCTTGTCTGTGAAGACCAAGGCAAAAAAAACATTGAGTACGTCAGCTTTTTCCACATCATCTGTCACTAGGTTGCCTCCATCATTCAGTAAGGATGTAATGTGATCCTGCGATGCAGGAAAAGAGGAATCTTGAGGAGGATTAGAATAGTTATTTTTCCTCTGTATTTGGCACTGGTGGAATATGGTGTCCAGATCTGGTGCCCACAATTCACAAAGGGTGTTGATAAATTGGGGATGGTTCAGAGAAGAGCCATGAGAATGATTCAAAGTTTAGTAAACATGCATTATGGTGAGAGACTCAAAGAGCTCAATCTGTTTAGCTTGACACTGAGAAGGTTAATGGGTGACTTGGTCAGTCTGTCAGTACCACATGGGGAACAGAAATTTGATACTAGGCTCTTTAAACTAGTAGACAGAGACATAGAAAGATCCAATGACTAGAAGTTGAAGCTAGGCAAATTCAGACAGGAAATAAGGCATGAATTTTTAACTTTGAGAGTACTTAACCATTGGAGTAAGTTACCAGGGGTCATTTTGGATTCTTCATCACTGGCAGTTTTTAAATCAAGATTTAATGTTTTTCTAAAAGGTCTGCTCTGGGAATTATTTTGGGGCTGTTTTCTGTGATATAGGAGAACTGCCTAAATGGTCCCTTCTGGCCTTGGAATCTATTAATCATCTAATTTTTTATCAGTTGAATCCCATCTCAGCTTTTTCATTATTTTACCTGGGATTGACGTTAGGCTAACTGGCCTGTAGTTACCCAGATCATCCAATTTGCTTTGTTTTAAATATCGGCACAACATGAGCACTCTTCCAGTCTTCTGGAATTTCCCTGCACAATTTCCCCACTGTAGTTATTTGCAGGGGCATCAAGTGCCGGGTATCCATTTAAGCACCTGATTATGCCCAGCTAAAGCCAAGGTGAAATTATGGCTGAGAGAATCTCAGTTTTTCTTTTAGATGTGTCTTACATATTTCTAGTTTTTCCACACATATTCTAAGTGTGTCGATTGAGAGAGTGAAAAATGCATTAACTGACAATTAGACTCTTTCACCATTCAGTTCCCTAGAAGATAAGGAACTGCACAGTAAAATGTAGCCCTCTTCCTCTGTTCTATGGATGAATCACAAAGGAAATCTGTTGCCCGGAAAGAAAGAAGTGTGCATTTCTCAACTTCATCTAGGGAAGAACCAGTAAATATTTTCTCTTGGCTCAGCCTGTCCCTACAGGTGTTTCCTCTTGACAAAGCCCAAATCAAACTCTGTGAGTGCCCGCCCTGAGATCAGTGCAGCTGCTATAAAAGACCAAGTCACTGAGCGACCCTCACCAGCTGAGCAGAGATGGCAGGTGAGCTGCTGTTACTTTTTACTCTCTTTTTTATGGCTTTGACATTTGTAATAAAATAGGCAGTGTGTTTCAGAGGGAGGGCATGAAAAGCCATGTGTGGTAAAGAAGAGTCAGAAATGGGCAGGAGTGGGGCTGTAGGAGCCCTGGCCCTCCTTCATTCCCTTTGGGTGAGGGAAATTGATAAAGAAATGGGAAGAAAAGGAGTTCCTTCTCCTACCCCTTCCCCTGTTCCAACCCCATCCCTTTCAGGAGGAAACATTGGGATACTTTACAGTAAAGGACTGTGGGGAATAGAAAACACAGTTGTTGAGAGAAAAGTGCAAGAAACTTTCCATTATAGAAATGGGGGCTAACCTGCCTCTCCCAACCCCTAGCATTATGGATCCTCATAATTTCTCTTAGAGATTGACTTAAACCTTGAAACAGGAGGTTCAATAACTCTTCTAAAATATATGTTAGCACTAACTGCCCTAACAGTGGATGTTCTTTTATCCACACAAATCTTCAGTCCTTTTTTCAATCTCACTAAATTATTGCCCTCAGTGACATTCTGTAGCTGCGAGTTCCCCAGTCTAATTACACACTATGTGAAAAAGCATTTCTTTTTATGACAGTTTGGAATTTTCCACTGAAATTTCCTCAAATGGCCCCTTTTTTCTTGTAGTGTGAGAAAGGCAGAATAGAAGCTCCTGATACTAAACTGGGAGGAGTGGTAGATACGCTGGAGGGCAGGGATAGGATACAGAGGGACCTAGACAAATTGGAGGACTGGGCCAAAAGAAATCTGATGAGGTTCAATAAGGATAAGTGCAGGGTCCTGCACTTAGGACGGAAGAACCCAATGCATAGCTACAGACTAGGGACCGAATGGCTAGGCAGCAGTTCTGCGGAAAAGGACCTAGGGGTGACAGTGGACAAGAAGCTGGATATGAGTCAGTAGTGTGCCCTTGTTGCCAAGAAGGCCAATGGCATTTTGGGATGTATAAGTAGGGGCATAGCGAGCAGATCGAGGGACGTAATCGTCCCCTTCTATTCGACATTGGTGAGGCCTCATCTGGAGTACTGTGTCCAGTTTTGGTCCCCACACTACAAGAAGGATGTGGATAAATTGGAAAGAGTCCAGCGAAGGGCAACAAAAATGATTAGGGGTCTGGAACACATGAGTTATGAGGAGAGGCTGAGGGAACTGGGATTGTTTAGTCTGCAGAAGAGAAGAATGAGGGGGGATTTGATAGCTGCTTTCAACTACCTGAGAGGTGGTTCCAGAGAGGATGGTTCTAGACTATTCTCAGTGGTAGAAGAGGACAGGACAAGGAGTAATGGTCTCAAGTTGCAGTGGGGGAGGTTTAGGTTGGATATTAGGAAAAACTTTTTCACTAGGAGGGTGGTGAAACACTGGAATGCGTTGCCTAGGGAGGTGGTGGAATCTCCTTCCTTAGAAGTTTTTAAGGTCAGGCTTGACAAACCCCTGGCTGGTGTATGATTTAGTTGGGGATTGGCCCTGCTTTGAGCAGGGGTTGGACTAGATACCTCCTGAGGTCCCTTCCAACCCTGATATTCTATGATTTTATGATTCTATGATCTCCCTTCTCTAGGCAGCTCTTTATTATATATGGAACTAGTTGTGCCAACAACATTTAAGTTTGCTCCAAAAGTCCCATTTTAAGACCCAGTTTTAGTGACTTACAACCTTGCCAAACTTTAACTTTGTGGCTGAAATTTTCCTTGATGAGTGTTTGTCAGTTTCAGAAAAATGGTTTAGCCATTTCTCAGAATGAGATTAGGGAAAAATAAGTTTAGTCCCATTAAAAAAATGTCTTACAATAGTTTAATTGAGAAGTTCTAACACCTCCATGCTTTCACGCTATGTTCTCTGAAAAAACGGGTCCTACGTATCACAAAATTGGGCACCTAAAATTAGTGGATTCTTTTGATTTAACTTCTCTGTGCTTGACTTCTCCATCTGTAAAACGGGGATAATAACACGCCCTCAGATCCCAGGTGGTTGTGAAAGTAGATCAGTTAATTGTGAAGTGCTGAGAAACTATAGCAACAAGCAGCATACAACATCTCACGAGGAAATTAATAATTGTGTTTTCAGATCAGGTTTTGAATAGTGTGCAGTAAATAAGGCCTGGGGCCACACACTGGACAGCGAGAGTAAGACAGAATATTGAGTAAGTGTTCTTTCAGTGAACATGGTCTGTCCTGTGCAAGGAATAAGGCAGGGGTCCTGTAGACAAAAATAAACTTTATCTCCATGCATATGCAGAAGAGGACGCAAGGATGTACGGATTAACTCTGGTATTTCCTAACTTTTGAACAGTTGACTTCATTGAACGGTGATCTTTTAACGTAGACTGTGTCTGGAATTGTAAATATTTTTATCATCTCCCCTATTATTTATTTCATTCTTGTCTCCCCCCTTCCAGTCAGGCTTGTCCCTTCCTATAATCTTTATGGTCTCTTAAACACCTTCATGTATGTCCACCCACAATTCACCTCCACTCATTCCAACCTGTCCTCCATCCAGGTCAGCATCCTTAGCCAACTCTCCTTGACCCTCTCCAACCCAGTGCCTTCTGCTGAAAATCCCCATCCAAGCTCAAACTCCCCAATTGAGAACTTCTCCTACCTAACCTCCCCAAGTCCAGAACCCTCCCTCCTGTCCTGACCTGACTCCAGGCTGACAAACCCCCTTCCCCCTTGACCCCCAGACACACACTTCCCATAACCACCTCAGGCTCAGAACCCCTCCCCTGCTCAGAACTCCTCCCACCTGGCCCCCAGCTCTAAAAACTCCCTTTCTACCAAACGTCCCATCCCCAGAGCACTAAACTCTGGGGTGTTAGTACTGTTGTACAAGGCACTGGTGAGACCTCACCTGGAATACTGTGTGCAGTTCTGGTCTCCCATGTTTAAGAAGGATGAATTCAAACTGGAACAGCTACAGAGAAGGGCTACTGGGATGATCCGGGGAATGGAAAACCTGTCTTACGAAAAAAGAAAAGGAGGACTTGTGGCACCTTAGAGACTAACCAATTTATTTGAGCATAAGCTTTCGTGAGCTACAGCTCACTTCATCGGATGCATACTGTGGAAAGTGTAGAAGATCTTTTTATATACACACAAAGCATGAAAAAATACCTCCTCCCACCCCACTCTCCTGCTGCTAATAGCTTATCTAAAGTGATCACTCTCCTTACAATGTGTATGATAATCAAGTTGGGCCATTTCCAGCACAAATCCAGGGTTTAACAAGAATGTCTGAGGAGGTGGGGGTGGGGTAGGAAAAACAAGGGGAAATAGGTTACCTTGCATAATGACTTAGCCACTCCCAGTCTCTATTCAAGCCTAAGCTAATTGTATCAAATTTGCAAATGAATTCCAATTCAACAGTTTCTTGCTGGAGTCTGGATTTGAACCACATACCACACAACAGAACCACTAACCCAGGAACCTATCCTTGCAACAAAGCCCGTTGCCAACTGTGCCCATATATCTATTCAGGGGACACCATCACAGGGCCTAATAACATCAGCCACACTGTCAGAGGTTTCAGAGTAACAGCCGTGTTAGTCTGTATTCGCAAAAAGAAAAGGAGGACTTGTGGCACCTTAGAGACTAACCAATTTATTTGAGCATAAGCTTTCGTGAGCTACAGCTCACTTCATCGGATGCATACTGTGGAAACGGCAGAAGACATTATATACACAGAGACCATGAAACAATACCTCCTCCCACCCCACTCTCCTGCTGGTAATAGCTCGTTCACCTGCACATCCGCCAATGTGATATATGCCATCATGCGCCAGCAATGCCCCTCTGCCATGTACATTGGTCAGACTGGACAGTCTCTACATAAAAGAATAAATGGACACAAATCAGACGTCAAGAATTATAACATTCAAAAACCAGTCTGAGAACACTTCAATCTCTCTGGTCACACGCTTACAGACATGAAAGTTGTGATATTACAACAAAAAAACTTTAAATCCAGACTCCAGCGAGAAACTGTTGAATTGGAATTCATTTGCAAATTTGATACAATTAACTTAGGCTTGAATAGAGACTGGGAGTGGCTAAGTCATTATGCAAGGTAACCTATTTCCCCTTGTTTTTTCCTACCCCCCCCCCCCACCTCCTCAGACGTTCTTGTTAAACCCTGGATTTGTGCTGGAAATGGCCCAACTTGATTATCATACACATTGTAAGGAGAGTGATCACTTCAGATAAGCTATTAGCAGCAGGAGAGTGGGGTGGGAAGAGGTATTTTTTCATGCTTTGTGTGTATATAAAAAGATCTTCTACACTTTCCACAGTATGCATCCGATGAAGTGAGCTGTAGCTCACGAAAGCTTATGCTCAAATAAATTGGTTAGTCTCTAAGATGCCACAAGTACTCCTTTTCTTTTTGCGAATACAGACTAACACGGCTGTTACTCTGAAACCTGTCTTACGAAAGGAGACTCAAGGAGCTTGGCTTGTTTAGCCTAACCAAAACAAGGTTGAGGGGAGGTATGATTGCTCTCTATAAATATATCGGAGGGATAAATACCGGAGAGGGAGAGGAATTATTTAAGCTCAGTACCAATGTGGACACAAGAACAAATGGATATAAACTGGCCATCGGGAAGTTTAGACTTGAAATTAGATGAAGGTTTCTAACCATCAGAGGAGTGAAGTTCTGGAATAGCCTTCCAAGGGAAGCAGTGGGGACAAATGACCTATCTAGCTTCAAGATTAAACTTGATAAGTTTATGGAGGAGATGGTCTGATGGGATAACATGATTTTGGCAATTAATTGATCTTTAATTATTCATGGTAAATAGGCCCAATGGCCTGTGATGGGATGTTAGAGGGGGTGGGATCTGAGTTACTACAGAGAATTCTTTCCTGGGTATCTGGTTGGTGAATCTTGCCCACATGCTCAGGGTTCAGCTGATCGCCATATTTGGGGTCGGGAAGGAACTTTCCTCCAGGGCCCATTGGCAGAGGCCCTGGGTTTTTCGCCTTCCTCTGTAGCACGGGGCACGGGCCACTTGCTGGAGGATTCTCTGCACCTTGAAGTCTTTAAACCACGATTTGAGGACTTCCATAGCTCAGACATAAGCAAGAGGTTTATTGCAGGAGTGGGTGAGATTCTGTGGCCTGTGTTGTGCGGGAGGTCAGACTAGATGATCATAATGGTCCCTTCTGACCTTAATATCTATGAAACTCTTGCCCTCCATTTGACCTCCAAGCTCCCAAGTCAGAAATCCTCCTCCCATGTCAGAAGCTTGAAAACCTCAAGCAGTCAAAAATCATGAGTCAGGCTCCAACCCCCCCCTTGAGATCAGGATAAAAATAGTGAGGGTTTTTGTTTAAAAAAATTGTAGGTTTTATTTTTTTTCTGAACATTTATGGTGAACTCTCCATTTTCAAGCTTTTCTCTGAGTCATAGAAGGGACCACTCGATCAAGTCTAACCTCCTGAACCTCACAGGCCAGTAATCCCCACCCAATTACCCCTGTATTGAGCCCAGGAAATTGGCTTGGACTAAAGTATTGCAGCCCTCAGGAGGCTAAACTATTGTGAGCCACAGGCAGAGGACAGGAGGGACAAGGTGCACCAGTGCTTGAGGTTCCTGCAGTGGCAGGGAACTGGTTTGGTGAAATGTGCCCAGATGAGCTTAGCAAGCCCCCATCCTGCAGAAGAAGGGGAAAAAACCAAAACCAAAAGTTATTGCCAATCTCATCTGGGGGAAAATCCTTCACCCCACCAATCTTAGTCTCACCTGCAAACTTTATCAGCAGCAAATCCATGTTTCCTTCCAGAACACTGATACAAATATTCAGTAAACAGAGCTGTGGAAGTTGATCTCTTTCAGTGTGCGGATGACATCCGTGGGCCCTTTACCTCCTGGAATTATCGCTAGTAACCCAGGTGTATTTGTGTTTCTCTCCAGGGATCCCCCTCTTCGGACTCTTGGTGACCCTGAGCCTGAGCCAGGCATCTGGATCTTCCATAAATGGTACTGTCCCCTTCCTTCTGCTGCTGGTGTTCTGCATTACGGGTATAATGCTTTGTGGTGGGATCTAAAGGGAAACTCATTGTGGGCCCCCACCCAGTCTATAGGGGTTTGCAGTGTTCCCTCTCCCACCCAAAACAAAACCTATGTCTGGGAAGTATGCATTCACCATGAATATCCAAGGACTTCAGAGGACCTGATTGTTATCCCCTTTCTAGATATGGGGAAACTGAGGCACAGAGAGGGTAGATGCCTGCCTCCAGGACAGAAAGAGTCACATACAGGAGAGCCAAGAACAGAACCCAGGTCTTCTAATGCAAAGTCTGCTAGTTTCCGAGTCCAGGACCGTGCTGACTCACTAGTGTCCTTTAGTAAAACAAAATGGATTGGCAGTATAATCAAAAGAGGCCCCGCTTCCTAAATGGGTTGCTTTTGCATCCACACCCCTCCCACAGGTTTTTCTTTTGGCATTTGTTTGGAAAAGTTTTGGCAAAAACAGGGCAGCTCATTTTTGACAATAAATAAAATCTCTGATTCCAGACTTATTCTCTTGCAAAAATTCAGTTCTCAACTCATGGAGGCAGTAGAGCTCTTCAAGGAAATGGCTGGAAAAAAGTTGGCAACACTGGTTCTGTCATAGAAAGAGCTGAACTGTTTTGCTTCAACTTGCCAGAAATATTCTGCCTGAGGCAGAAAGGACTCCTGGAAAGTTCCAGCCCCTGAAAGATTAAAGATTGGCCAAGTGATAACAACGGAAAACAGGGTGTTATAATGGGAAGTCCTGGGCAACTTCAATAATAAGGGTCACCACCAATGTACTCTATAATTAGACCTTAGCTGTAAAGATTTATGTGCACATAGTAAGAAAACCAAAAAAGAACCACCGTGGCTAATCAACAAAGTTGAAGCAGTGAGAGGCAAAAAGACATCCTTTAAAAAGTGGAAGTTAAATCCTAGTGACGAAAATAGAAAGGAGCATAAGGTCTGGCAAGTGACGTGTAAACATATAATTAGGAAGTCCAAAAAAGAATTTGAAGAACAGCTAGCCCAAGTAATAGCAATTTTTTTTTAAAAAAAGTACATCAGAAGCAGGAAGTCTGCTAAACCACCTGTGGGGCCACTGGATGATCGAGGTACAAAAGGAGCACAAAAGGATGACAAAGGATGTGGAGAAACTCAATGAATTCTTTGCATTGGTCTTCACAGTTGAGGATGTGTGGGAGATTCCCAAATCTGAGCCATTCCTTTTAGATGACAAATGTGAGGAACTGTCCTAGATTGAGGTGTCATTAGGTGGTTTTGGTACAAATTGATAAACTAAACAGTAATAAGTCACCAGGACCAGATGGTATTCACCCAAGAATTCTGAAGGAACTCAAATGTGAAATTGCAGGACTAATAACTGTGTTATGTAACCTATCATTTAAATCAGCTTCTGTACCAAATAACTGGAGGAGAGCTAATGTGATGCCAATTTTTATAAAGGGCTACAGAGGTGACCCCGGAAATTACAGGCCAATAAACCTGATTTCGGTACCAGGCAAACTGGTTGAAACTATAGTAAAGAACACAATTGTCAGACACATAGATAAACATAATTTGTTGGGGAAAAGTCAACATGGTTTTTGTAAATGGAAATCACGCCTCACCAATATACTGGGATTCTCTGAGGGGATCAACAAGCATGTGGACAAGGGGGATCCAGTGGATATAATGTATTTAGATTTTCAGAAAGCTTTTGACAAGATCCCTCACCAAAGGCTCTTACGCAAAGTAAGCTGTCATGGGAAAAGAGGAAAGGTCCTCTCATGGATTGGTAACTGGTTAAAAGATAGCAAACAAAGGGTATGAATAAATGGTCAGTTCTCAGAATGGACAGAGTTAAATAGTGGTGCTCCCCAGGGGACGGTACTGGGACCAGTCCTATTCAACATATTCATAAATGATCTGGAAAAAGGGATAAACAGTAAGGTGGCAAAATTTGCGGATGATACCAAACTACTCAAGATAGTTAAGTCCCAGGCAGACTGCAAAGAGCTACAAAGAGATTTCTCAAGACTGGGTGACTGGGCAACAAAGTGGCAGATGAAATTCAATGTTGATACATGCAAAGTAATGCATACTGGAAAACAATCCCACTATACGTATAAAATAATGGGGTCTAAATTAGCTGTCATGACTCAAGAGAGAGATCTTGGAGTCAGTGTGGATAGTTCTCTAAAAACATCCACTCAATGTGCAGTGGCAGTCAAAAAAGCCAACAGAATGTTGGGAATCATTAAGAAAGGGATAGATAAAAGACAGAAAATATCATATTGCCTCTTCCAATACATAAATCCATGGTATGTCCACATCCTGAATACTGCATGAAGAGGTAGTCATCGCATCTCAAAAAAACTATATTGGAATCAGAAAAGGTTCAGAAAAGGGCAACAAAATGATTTGGGGTATGGAATGGCTGCTGTATGAGGAGAGATTAATAAGACTGGGACTTTTCAGCTTGCAAAAGAGACAACTAAGGGGGGATATGATTGAGGTCTATAAAATCATGGCTGGTGTGGAGAAAGTAAATAAGGAAGTGTTATTTACTCCTTCTTATAACACAAGAACTAGGGGTCACCAAATGAAATAAATAGGCATGAGGTTTAAAACAAACAGAAGGAAGTATTTTTTTCACACAAAGCACAGTCAACCTGTGGAACTCCTTGCCAGAGGATGTTGTGAAGGCCAAGACCATAACAGGGTTAAACAGGTCCATCAATGGCTTTTAGCTACGATGGGCAAGGATGGCGTCCCTAGTCTGTTTGCCAGAAGCTGGGAATGGGCGCTAAGGAATGGATCACTTGATGATTACCTGTCCTGTTCATTCCCTCTGGGGCACCTTGCATTGGCCAGTGTCAGAAGACTGAATACTGGGTTAGATGGACCTTTGGTCTGACCCAGCATTGCCATTCTTATGTTCATAACTGTTTATGCACTGAAAAAAATTCGTGGACTCCTGCTAGGATTAAAAGCTCTATAGAAATGACTGAGTGACCAAAAATTGCTCAGTAGACTTCTGGGGGATGTACAGACTCTGTATACAGTTTTGATTCAAATTATTTCAGCATATAAAATATAATGAATCAAAAGGCCCCAATGTATGTCTTCTTCCAATAAGCCAGCAAGTAATAATGACCACAACATAATTTAATGGTTTAATAGTCAAAGGTATATAAGGTACAAAAAAAAAACCTATCAGTGGCACTAAATGTAGAAGAGGGGATTTTAATATAATAAGGAAGCTCTTCAGAAAAGCCCTAACGCCAAGAGCAAAGAAAGCAACACCCTTAGATTTAGCTACCTTAGAAAACAGTAGTTGCCTTATGCAATCTGCTGAGCAAAAAGGGAACCAGGAAGAGAAAAATAAATGGCAAAGTTCAAGTCTTCAAGAGGTTATCTGAGCCAGAGAGAAAGTCTTTGGGATTTGGAAATGCAGCGCCAGCCAAGCCAACTAACAAGAACATGCACTACAGCAGTCAATATGTAAGAGGGAAATGAGGAGGGCTAGGATGGATTTTGTAAAGTAAATAGATGAAGGTATAAACACAACAAGAAATTCTCTAGAAGAAGCAGGAAGTCCACTAAAGAATCAGTGGATCCGCGGACTTACCAGGGGGTTAAATAGAGCAGTTAAAATTGAAAAGGACATTGTTGAAAAACTAAATTATTTCTTTAATCAGCCTTGTATATTCGTAGATTCCAAGGCCAGAAGGAACCAGTGTGATCATCTAGTATGACCTCCTATGTTACACAGGCCACAGAACTTCCCCAAAATAATTCCTACTGCACATTTTTAGAGAATCATCAGCTCTTGCTTTAAAAATTGTCAGTGATGGTGTGGTGTTTAGATGCTGCTTGTTATTATTAGAACTGGGAGCACTGGCTGTTGGGAGTCTGAAAGGACAGGAAACAGGAAGGAGCGGGGAGGAAGTTGAGGAGTGGAGTGAGAGCTACCAAGGGTGCAGCAGCAGCTTGGTAAAGAGGTTTCCACTTTAAAAAGAAAGTTCTGTTGAAGTTTGTTAGTACCTTGCCTGGTTGGTACAACATTTTGGCAGTGAGGATGGATCTTCTGCCTCTGAACCCACCTGCACGCTTTCTGCAAAGCCCAGGTGAGCCTCCAATTGCTTTTACTGCCTGGATCCATATGTTTGAGACTTATCTGCTTGCAATCACTGCTACAGATATTTATGAAGTAAGAAAGCACGCTCTGCAAATCCACTGCCTTGGAAGGTCAGCTTATATTTTACACTTTCCCCCTTGCAGATGATAAATATGAGACTGCACTCACTGCATTAAAGAACTTTTCTGTGCAAAAAGTGAATGTAGTAGCTAATCGCTGCAGATTTTGCCAGCGTGAGCAGAAAACAGGGGAGACTATAATGCAGTATATTGCTTCCCTGAGGAGTCTGATTGTAACTTGTGACTTTGGGAATATGGCAAATGAGATGATTAGAGACCAGCTCATTGAGAAAACAACCATGCTTCATGTTAGAGAATGCTTACTTTTAGAACCACAATTTACACTAGAAAAAGCAATAACCATTGCTACTCAGATTGAGTCATCTACAGCTAAATCCAAAATAATGAGCATGGATACAGGAGACACAGTCCAAGCTGTGACTCCTTTGCAGAAAAGTTCACTATCGCTGCAGACAAATGATTACAAGAGGAAAACTAATGGAAAACCACCGAATCAGCAAATTCAAAATACAGTAAAAGCATGCTTTTGCTGTGGATCCCCCCAACACCTTGCAAGCTACACAGGATATCCGGCAAAAGCAGCTCAGTGCAATCATTGCAAAAAGATTGGGCATTTTGCTAAAGTATATTGCAGCAGCCAGTTCAATCAACAGGTGTATCTAGTTACAATACCAGATGTTACTGTGCTGAGTGTGGACAAAATCACTACTGCACATATTTCAGAACAAATAAAGTGCACTGTAAACTTTTCTGCCATACCCCCAGGCAAATCACACTCTATTCAGAGAATGTTGGACACTGGCTCAGCAGTATCTATACTACCTGATTCCATCTATTTGGATTACTTTAAAGACGTGCCTC
Source organism: Lepidochelys olivacea (assembly GCF_965140295.1). Classification (NCBI taxonomy): domain Eukaryota; kingdom Metazoa; phylum Chordata; order Testudines; family Cheloniidae; genus Lepidochelys; species Lepidochelys olivacea. The sequence continues at coordinate 22,756,759 of NC_140427.1, forward strand.
TTACTGAACCCAAGCTTCACTTGGTGTGCTATTTGAAAAACCATATTCCAGTACATGTCTGCCTGCCAGCAATAATTGCTTTTGGTGATTGCTGTGTAACTGCAGAGTTCTACATTGTCCACAAAGGCACTCCTATCCTTGGCAGAGATTTATTGGCATGCATCAGATGAAATGAGCTGTAGGTCACAAAAGCTTATGCTGAAATAAATTTGTTAGTCTCTAAGGTGCCACAAGTACTCCTTTCCTTTTTTTTTTTTAAAATCTCACAGTAGTTAGTGGCCGAATTGATCTTTCTCAGCAAAGCACCCTTGTGGTACACACACCAGTTTCAGCTGAGATTCAGCCAGGTTGAGGAGCAACTTGGATGAGCTTATGGGTTTCTGCATAAAGTTAAAATGTGGAACAATGTGATGCCTGTATGGACTGAAGTTATGGTGCTTACCATTTTCAGTCAGGGAAGCTGTTTCAGAGGAACTTAGAAAACTTGTTCAGAGGGACATTATTGAAGAGTGACTCCTTTGGAATGGGTTTCACCTATAATAGTGACGCAGAAGAAGGGTGGAGGCATTCACCTTTTTGTGGACTTAAGGGAGCCAAATAAAGCTATTGTGATTGACAGCCACACTCTTCCTCACATAGAAGAAGTATTTGCAGAACTCCGTGGAGCAAAGATGTTTTCTACTCTTGATTTGCAGAGCGCATACCACCAAGGTTATGTTGCATGAAGATAGCAGAGGCCTCACAGCATTTATTACACGAGGGACTATTTTCTTTTAAACATGTTCTATACGGTCTCGCATCTGCCCCAAGTGCCTTTCAAAAAAAATGAGGTCATTGATTCTGAAGAATAAACATGGAGTTCAGTGCTATCTGGATGATATTATTGTGTTTGGAAATATTTCTGAGAAGCATGACAATAACCTGCAGACTGTACTAAACAGCATCAGCAAAGCAGACCTCAAGCTCAATAGGTCCAAATGCAAATTTAGACAAACTGAACTCTCCTTTCTGGGGCATACAATTTCACAGGCTGGACTAAAACCTGATCCAGATCATATCCTGGCAATTTCAAATGCTTCTCCAACAGATTTGCAAACCTTACGTTCCTTCTTGGGTCTTACCTGCTGGTATGCAAAATTCATTCCCAATTATGCTTCTGTCATTCAACCATTATGGGAATTACTACGGAGAAGTTCAACCTTAGTGTGGACAACGGATGCACAAGCTAGTTTTGAAATGGTGAAAGACTTGATTGTACATAGTCCAGTACTTGCACTATTCAGTCCTGCATTGCCCACAATTGTAACTACTGATGCTTCTGATTATGGACTTGTGGCTGTCCTAACACAGAGAGGACGGTTGCATTTGCTTCAAGGACACTAAGTAATGCTGAGAGGAAATATTCTACAGTCGAAAAAGAAGCCCTTGCTTGTGTCTGGGCTACTGAAAAATGGAGAACTTACCTGTGGGGCCTCACGTTCAAGTTGCGCACAGACCACAGCCCTTTGACGACGTTGTTCACCACGAAAGGACTGGGAAGAGCGGGATATCGTATTGCTTGATGGTCTGCAAGACTACTCTCTCATTTATGAACTAGAATATAAAGCTGGAAACCAAAATGTGGTCGCTGATTGTCTCTTGCCTGCCTTTGCCTTCACCAGATGGTCAACCGGAGGATGAGGATGTAGTGGTTGCGCTTATTACAAGCATTCTAACTGCAGTTACAAAAGAACGATTTCAAGCTGCTTGTTCAGCGTGTCCAATTCAACAAAAACTATAGGGATTTCTCAAAGAGATGGCACAGTCACCCTAAAAACCTTGACCCAGTTTTGTTGCCTTATTTTAGAGTTCGGGATGAACTTTTTTTGCTTGATGGCTGTGTGCTATGAGGTACACACTGGCTACTTGTGCCTGAAGAATTACAGTCAAAACTCTTACACCTGGCACAAAACTCATCAAGGAATTGTCAGAACCAAACAATGACTACGGGATCTGTATTGGTGGCCAGGGATAGACTCTCAAACTGAAGCGCTCATAAAATCCTGTGTCACTTGCCAAATTCATGATAAGACAGCCTGTTCCTCTTCCTGAATCTTCATGGGGAAAAAGTGGTGACTGACATTGTAGGACTTTTTGATACTGCTCCAAGTGACTGCCGTTATGCCATCACTTTAATAGACTATTTCAGTCAATGGCCTGAGGTAACATTTACATCACAAATCTCTTCTGCTACAGTAATTAAGTTCTTCTCTTCAGTTTTTAGCAGGAAAGGTAACCCCAAGGAACTGCAAAAAGAAAAGGCGGACTTGTGGCACCTTAGAGACTAACACATTTATTTGAGCATAAGCTTTTGTGAGCTACAGCTCACTTCATCGGATGCATGCAGTGGAAAATACAATGGGGAGATTTATATACACAGAGAACATGAAACAACGGGTATACCATACACACTAACAAGAATGATCAGGTAAGGTGAGCTATTACCGGCAGAAGAGCTGGGGCGGGGGGGAACCTTTTGTAGTGATAATCAAGGTGGGCCATTTCCAGCAGTTGACAAGAACGTGTGAGGAACAGTTGGGGTGGAAATAAACATGGGGAAATAGTTTTACTTTGTGTAATGACCCATCCACTCCCAGTCTTTATTCAAGCCTAAGTTAATTGTATCCAGTTTGCAAATTAATTCCAATTCAGCTGTCTCTCGTTGGAGTCTGCTTTTGAAGTTTTTTTGAAGAATTGCCACTTTTAGGTCTGTAATCGAGTGACCAAAGAGATTGAAGTCCCAGATGACTGGAAAAAGGCTAATGTAGTGCCAATCTTTAAAAAAGGGAAGAAGGAAGATCCCGGGAACTACAGGCCAGTCAGCCTCACCTCAGTCCCTGGAAAAATCATGGAGCAGGTCCTCAAAGAATCAATCCTGAAGCACTTGCATGAGAGGAAAGTGATCAGGAACAGCCAGCATGGATTCACCAAGGGAAGGTCATGCCTGACTAATCTAATCGCCTTTTATGATGAGATTACTGGTTCTATGGATGAAGGGAAAGCAGTGGATGTATTGTTTCTTGACTTTAGCAAAGCTTTTGACACGGTCTCCCATAGTATTCTTGTCAGCAAGTTAAGGAAGTATGGGCTGGATGAATGCACTATAAGGTGGGTAGAAAGCTGGCTAGATTGTCAGGCTCAATGGGTAGTGATCAATGGCTCCATGTCTAGTTGGCAGCCGGTATCAGGTGGAGTGCCCCAAGGGTCGGTCCTGGGGCCGGTTTTATTCAATATCTTCATAAATGATCTGGAGGATGGTGTGGATTGCACTCTCAGCAAATTTGCGGATGATACTAAACTGGGAGGAGTGGTAGATACGCTGGAGGGGAGGGATAGGATACAGAGGGACCTAGACCAATTGGAAGATTGGGCCAAAAGGAATCTGATGAGGTTCAATAAGGATAAGTGCAGGGTCCTGCATTTAGGACGGAAGAACCCAATGCACAGCTACAGACTAGGGACCGAATGGCTAGGCAGCAGTTCTGCGGAAAAGGACCTGGGGTGACAGTGGATGAAAAGCTGGATATGAGTCAGCAGTGTGCCCTTGTTGCCAAGAAGGCCAATGGCATTTTGGGATGTATAAGTAGGGGCATAGCGAGCAGATCGAGGGACGTGATCATTCCCCTCTATTCGACATTGGTGAGGCCTCATCTGGAGTACTGTGTCCAGTTTTGGGCCCCACACTTCAAGAAGGATGTGGATAAATTGGAGAGTCCAGCGAAGGGCAACAAAAATGATTAGGGGACTGGAACACATGACTTATGAGGAGAGGCTGAGGGAGCTGGGATTGTTTAGCCTGCAGAAGAGAAGAATGAGGGGGGATTTGATAGCTGCTTTCAACTACCTGAAAGGGGGTTCCAAAGAGGATGGCTCTAGACTGTTCTCAATGGTAGCAGATGACAGAACAAGGAGTAATGGTCTCAAGTTGCAGTGGGGGAGGTTTAGATTGGATATTAGGAAAAACTTTTTCACTAAGAGGGTGGTGAAACACTGGAATGAGTTACCTAGGGAGGTGGTAGAATCTCCTTCCTTAGAGGTTTTTAAGGTCAGGCTTGACAAAGCCCTGGCTGGGATGATTTAACTGGGAATTGGTCCTGCTTTGAGCAGGGGGTTGGACTAGATGACCTTCTGGGGTCCCTTCCAACCCTGATATTCTATGATTCTAAGTGTTCTCCGACTGGTTTTTGAATGTTATAATTCTTGATGTCTGATTTGTGTCCATTTATTCTTTTATGTAGAGACTGTCCAGTTTGGCTAATGTACATGGCAGAAGGGCATTGCTGGCACATGATGGCATAGACCACATTGGTAGATGTGCAGGTGAATGAGCCTCTGATAGCATGGCTGATGTGATTAGGCCCTATGATGGTGTCCCCTGAATAGACGGGCTTTGTTGCAAGGATCGGTTCCTGGGTTAGTGGTTTTGTTGTGTGGTGTGTGGATGCTGGTGAGTATTTGCTTCAGGTTGGGGGGCTGTCTGTAAGCAAGGACTGGCTTGTCTCCCAAGATCTGTGAGAGTGATGGGTCATCCTTCAGGATAGGTTATAGATCCTTGATGATGCGTTGGAGAGGTTTTAGTTGGGGGCTGAAGGTGATGGCTAGTGGCATTCCGTTATTTTCTTTGTTGGGCCTGTCCTGTAGTAGGTAACTTCTGGGTACTCTTCTGGCTCTGTCAATCTGTTTCTTCACTTCAGCAGGTGGGTATTATAGTTGTAAGAATGCTTGATAGAGATCTTGTAGGTGTTTGTTGGTGTGTGAGGGGTTGGAGCAAATGCGGTTGTATCATAGAGCTTGGTTGTACACAATGGATTGCGTGGTGTGGTCTGGATGAAAGCTGGAGGTATGTAGGTAGGCATAGTGGTCAGTAGGTTTCTGGTATAGGGTGGTGTTTATGTGACCATTGCTTATGAGCACCGTAGTGTCCAGGAAGTGGATCTCCTGTGTGGACTGGTCCAGGCTGAGGTTGATGGTGGGATGGAAACAAAACCTGTTGCCAACTGTGTCTGCTTTTTTTACCACAGCGATATAGTGGCCAAAGGGTTTTATTCAGCTGTATATAATGAAGCTTAGGTCACTTTCTTGAGTTGATTCCATTAATTTAGAACCTTGTATGGTGTATGAGTATTATTCATTGTTTAACACTGAATTTCATCTGCCATTCTGTTGCCCATTCACTTAGCTTGGATAGATTTGTCTGAAGTATCTCAATCTTCCAGGGCTTGACTAACCTGAATAACTTTGTGTCATCTGCATATAAATTTGTCAACTATGTCCGATTGCTGCTGCAATATTGTGTCCAGTCCTGGGGTCCACAATTCAAGAAGAATGTTGATAAATTGAAGAGTTCAAAGAAGAGTCATGAGAATGACAAAGGGATGAGAAAAATCTTTGTTATAAGGAGAGGCTCAAGAAGTTCAATCTATTTAATTTAACAAATAGAAGGTTAAGAGGTGATTTGATTACATCTGAAATTATCTACATGGGGAACAAATAATAAATAATGGGCTCTTCAATCTAGCAGAGAAAGGTGTAACATGATCCAATTCCTGGAAGCTGAAGCTAGAGAAATTCAGACTGGATATAAGGCATAAGTTCTTTACAGTTATTAACTTAACTACTAGTAATTAACAACTTAGCAAGGGTCACTGTGGATTCTCCATCTGTTGGAACAACCAGGCAAGGTATTAACAAACTTCAACAGAACTTTATTTTTAAAGTGGAAACCTCTTTACCAAGCTGCTGCTGCACCCTTGGTAGCTCTCACTCCCTTCCTCAACTTCTCCCTCTTAATGGAGCCCATCAACAGCTTCACTGGGTGCAGGGGAGCTGCAGGGAGGGGTGAGGATTTAGGCAGTGGAGCTGCAGGGTAATGGTGGGAAAGATGGTCTGTTCTCTTTGTCTGGTCTGGCAGGGAGCTGCAGCACAGGGGGAGGGCTGAGGTTTGTGCCACCTCTTCTGGTGTGGGGGTGTTTGCTCCATGAGCTCCTGCCTGCTCTGGGCTGTGATGGCAACTCCCACTTGGCCAAGGGATCCCTGGGTAGCAGGGCTGGACGTGGGGCAGAGAGGGAGGGAAGCAATGCTTGATAGGTTCTAGTGCACCCATTGAATTGGGAGACTACATCTCTTAATTTCTAGCTTCAAACTTGTAAATTTTCCTTTACTCAAAACGGCCACAACCTCCTGTTCCTGGCAATGGGCCTCAGACAAGAGGGCAGCTGTTCACACTGGCTTTGCCTGTGGAAGAGAGACTGACCCTAGTAACAATGAGCATCAATTCTCAGTGGGACTGCAGCTAGGCTGTGTGCAGGGAAGGTCATGACCTCCCTATAGCAGAGGGCTGGACAGGAACCTATGGGGAGATGGGAACATGGCACACAGGAGGGAGGTTGCAACAGAGCAGGGAAAGAAAGGGAGCGAGGGATACATAAGCAGTAAGAAGATATGGGAGCAGGTAGATTTGGGTTGTGCATTTAGGAAAGGAACCCAGGGGAGCATGGAAAGGAGACTAAGTGGGGAGGGAGGGAGCGAGTGAGAGTAGCTTGTGGCTGGAGAGGAACTGAATAATGGTCTGTCCAGTAGTGCTGCATCTCTAGCTCAGTGCTGAAATGTGGTCTATTTTGATGTTATGCTACTGTATCTGATTGGGGGGCAAGTGGGTGGAAGAGGTGGCGAGGAGGAAGTGAAGTCCTGCCAGTGTGTGCTGGGGTTGGTACTTGCAGTGTTCCAATAAATCCTTTGATTCATATAAGAATATCACAACTGGGTGGCAGCAGCTTTAAGAAGTCAAAAGCACTTTTGCTTCAGAACAAAGGTACTGATCACAAAGAAGAGACAGGAACCTGTGAGCATTTGATAAACTTTGAGCTGTTGCACTCTGAATGAGTGGCCTGCTGAGCCAGCAGCCCGGATCTGGCAGTGTTTCTGGATTGCCACACCAAAGCATTTTACCAGCAGCTTCCAGTGTGGATCGTGGATCTTACAGACTGTTATGCAAACACTGAAATGCCAGAACGCCTGGCAAGCCAGGAGGCGGTGGGGGGAACCCCCACACAGTTATCGGTGTGTATTGAGGAGACTGGTTGGTTGGTAGGGCTTTCTCTATGTCAGTGTCTGTGGGAAATAGCTCGAATGAGGCAGAACCAGCTGTACTGCCTGCAGAGTTGGCAACGCAGAGAAGGTCTTATGGTCAGTGGTGAGCCATGAGAATACTCCATGACAAGTCAGTTTATAAATGGTTTAAGAAGGGAACTTCCTAACCTGCTGGGGGAGGAGGATAACATACTGGATAAATCCATGGATGAGACTAGATGCAGAATTATAAATGTGAAAGCAGAAGCCTGGGTTTTTTTAAGCTCTGAACTGTTAATTCATAGAATATCAGGGTTGGAAGGGACGTCAGGAGGTCATCTAGTCCAACCCCCTGCTCAAAGCAGGGCCAACCCCACCTAAATCATCCCAGCCAGGGCTTTGTCAAGTCGGGCCTTAAAAAACCTCTAAGGAAGGAGATTCTACCACCTCCCTAGGTAACGCATTCCAGTGTTTCACCACCCTCCTTGTGAAAAAGTTCCCAGCCCTCAGATGACTTGTGTATACCAGATGCAGCTCTTCAAATAGATTGCTAGGGAAGTGGTTACAAAATTGGAGAAGGCCCCAGTGCAAGCTATTCACAGGTGTCCTGTAGGTCAGATGAGAGTTTCCTAAGGGACTCCCAGGCCAGAAGACATTTGCAGGTGATGTGGAGGCAAAGGACTTTGTAAATAGAATCGCTCAAGCAGAGGAAAGCCAGACCAGGCAAACTACACGCTGCTGATGCAATAGTGCCACCATCAGGAAATATTAGAACTGCCGATGTGAACAGCGACCTGGATACCTATTACAAGTCTACATGGTGTCAGACTGCACCAGAGGGGTATGAATTCTAGTGCACATCAGTGTGTTGCACACTAAATGGCTTCTGTGGATGCTGCTGGTGCACACTAGTAGTTCCCTAGTGGGTTAATGTAATCCCATTTCAAACAGGACGCCACTGCCAGCTTGGCTGAACAGAACAATCTCCCATGAGTTTAAACACAAGAAGTGGAAGCTTGGACAGATGATTAGGGAGGAGTATAAAAATATTGCTTGAGCGTGCAGGGGTGTTATCAAGAAGGCCAAAGTACAATTAAAGTTGCAGCTAGCAAGGGATGTGAAGGGCAACAAGAAGGGTTTCTACAGGTATGTTAGCAACAAGATGATCAGGGAAAGTGTGGGACCCTTACTGAATGGGGGAGGCAGTCTAGTGACAGATGATGCGAAAAAAGCTGAAGTTCTCAATGCTTTTTTGCCTCAGTCTTCACAGACAAGGGAAGCTCCCAGACTGCTGCACTTGGGATCACAGTATGGGGAGGAGGTTAGCAGCCCTCAATGGTGAAAGAACAGGTTAAGAACTATTTAGAAAAGCTGGACATGCACAAGTCCATGGGTCTGGATCTCATGCATCTGAGGGTGCTGAGTGAGTTGGCTGATGTGATTGCAGAGCCATTGGCGGTTATCTCTGAAAACTCGTGGCGATTGGGGGAGGTCCTGGATGATTGGAAAAAGGCAAATAAAGTGCCCATCTTTAAAAAAGGGAAGAAGGAGAATCTGGGGAACTACAGACTGGTCAGCCTCATCTCAGTCCCAGAAAGATCATGGAGCAGGTCCTCAAGGAATCCATTTTGAAGCACTTGGAAGAGAGGAAGGTGGTCAGGCCACAGGTCTTGTTGTGGGAACAGAGGCTTGAGAAAGCAAATGCAGACACAGTCAACTTCAGTTGAGAGCTGAAGAATGGCTGGCTATCCAAAAGTTGCCACCTATTAAGTTCCTTCCTGGAATACATCCTTGTCCTCTTGAGGACCAAGAGCTCTATGATTCATAAAGTATAAGGCCAGAAGGGACCATTAGATCATTTAGTGTGACCTCACCTATATGAGCAGGCCATTCAATTTCACCCAGGTACCCCTCAGTTTAACTTTGCTTCATGTCTCCCTTTCTTTAGCTCTTAGATCCATAGCATGAAAAAGGTTCAATTATAGAGGAACAACTTTCTCAATCAAAACCTCAGTCTTGGCTTTAAGCGCCTAAAGGTTAATCCAGCAAGTTTATCGCATGAAGGAGAAGAAATGTGCTCCTTTCACTTTGGGTCTGTGCAGTGAGCTGGTGGGAAGGAGTTGTCCTCATGTCCTGCTCTTTCCTCTTTGGACTAGATATCTTGGAGACACTGCCAGATCCATTCTTTCTGAGCAGCACTGATGAAGCCAAGGAGCTGGTGGATGCTGCATACAAGTACGAACGGGACAGGTCAGTTCACCTTATGTTATCCATACTAGGGGTACAATTTTACAAAAAACATGGGAACATGATACCGTTATTTGGGGAGTTTCTTTTGTACAAATATGTATTTATTATGGCAACATCATAGTTCAGGGTTCTGAATTTTTTTCCTAGCATGGATCACACCACATGCACTAATCTCTTCCCTCCACAATGGCATGGAACACCTCCTCTCCTGTTTGTGATCACACAGTACTGCTATGGCAACTACAGTGATTGCTTACGATGCAAAGTGATATTTGGACAGTACACATATTTTAAGCTTTTTAATGTAGCTCAGCCAGTGGAAATAAGAAGAGCCAGCACCACATGACCAGACTGCTCTGTGAGAACGACCAGCAGCCAGGGATCATCGCTCACAGTCACTACAGTGATTCTATAGGGAAGGGTTTAGCTGTTTCTAGTCTCGATATCAACTCTGTTCAATCATTCTGGAAAATATATGAGGCCCTCTCTCTATGGAAAATATGGCATGTTTGGTCTGTAGCAAGGGAGAATTTTGGAGGAAAGCTTGAGATTATTGGAGAAAAGCACTTCTCAGAGATAGTTAATGGTTAAAAGGAAGGCTTCTGCCTTCTGCTCCCCACCCAGCCATTTTGTGAGGGTTGTCCTGCTTTGCTTTTGTTAAAATGCCTTAAAAAATCAAGATGAAAAATTTCAAGTCAGGTCAAAACAAGACATTGTTTCAACATTTCTGAAACAGTTATATTTTTATCAACACTGTTATGGGAGAGGGATAGCTCAATGGTTTGAGCATAGGCCTGCTAAACCCAGGGTTGTGAGTTCAATCCTTGAGGGGGCCACTTAATCCTGCTGTGAAGGCAGGGGACTGGACTTGACCTTTCAAGGTCCCTTCCAGTTCTATGAGAGGAGTTTATCAAATAATGTTCTAATATGGAGATATACCTAACAAATAGATTTCAGTTAAATGAAACCTTTTTTTGGTGAATGAATTAAACATTTTTTGCCTGGCTCTAGTATTGACTGTGCTATTCATCACAAGCTGGTAGTAACTCTGATATTCAAATTGTCATTATTAGGCATTAATCTGGTTTTTCCAATACTATTAATTTTTGCAGAAATATAGCTGATATATTTATCTGCTCTGGCTGGACATTCCATTCATTTGCAAGGATGGAATAAGGTGGATAGTGCTGCACATTTACACAGGTGTTGGCTTAGTGATGTCCAAACAGAAAGATAATGTGCAGAATAGAGTTCCTCCTGGATCTTCCTTGCTCCTGGTCACACAGACTGCATTACTTGCTACTGTTGCTTTAGTCCGCCTCTGGCTGGCAATGAGACTCTTCATTCCTTCCCACTGTGATACTTGCTACTACCATCACCAGATTAGACTATTGTAGCTTCCTCTACCTGGACTTGAAGGTGAAAGGGTCATAGAAACTCCAACTTCTACAACACTTAGTTACCTGCCTTTTGTACTATTTCATGTATGTCCAGTCCCAGCCAGCAGCAGGATGTTAACCCAGTGCATTTTGAAACAAAAAAAGTTAGACTTCTTAAAAAGTGAATTAGACTTTGACAGCCCCAGATGATCTCTATGAAATGTTTCAGTGGTAGCTGTGTTAGTCTGTATCAGCTAAAAAACCGAGGCGTCCTTGTGGCACCTTAGCAACTAACAAATTTATTTGGGCATGAGCTTTTGTGGGCTAGAACATACTTCATCAGATGCATGAAGTAAAAGATACAGGAGGAAGTATAAATACGTGAAAGGATGTGGGTTGCTTTGCCAAGTGTTAGGTCAGTCTAACAAGATAAATCATTTAACAGCAGAATATCAAAGGAGGAGAAATAACTTTTGAAGTGGTAAGAGAGTGGCCCATTACAGACAGTTGACACCAACTAAAACCTCTCCAGCACATCATCAAGGATCTACAACCAATCCTGAAGGACTCACTCTCACAGACCTTGGGAGACAGGCCAGTCCTTACTTACAGATAGCCCCCCAACATGAAGCAAATACTCACCAGCAACTACACCAACCCAGGGACCAAACCCTGCTACAAACCCTGGTGCCAACTCTGTCCACATATCTATTCAAGTGACACCATTATAGGACCTAACCACATCATCTGGGGCTTGTTCACCTGCACATCTACCAATGGTGATATATGCCATCATGTGCCAGCAATGCCCCTCTGCCATGTACATTGGTCAAACGCAAAAGAATAAATGGACACAAATCTGACATCAGGAATCATAACAGTCAAAAACCAGTCGGAGAACACTGCAATGTCTCTGGGCACTCAATAACAGACCTCAAAGTGGCAATTCTTCAACAAAAAAACCTTCAAAAACAGACTCCAATGTGAGGCTGTAGAACTGCAATTAATTTGCAGACTAGATACCATCAGATTAGGCCTGAATAAAGACTGGGAGTAGTTGAGTCATTACAAAACGTAAACTTAATTTCCCCTCCCAATACTAATTTCTCCCTACTGTTACTCACACCTTCTTGTCAACTGTAAAGTCTAGGAATAGGTCTATGCTGGAATTAAAAAACCCCCAAACCTATGGCACCAAGACTCAGAGCCTGGGTCAGCTCACAGGGCACAGGCAGCGGGGCCAAAAATAGTGTAAATGTTTGGAGCTCCAGCCTGAGCCCCACCTCCGAGACCCTCCCCCCCACAGGATCTCCGAGCCGAGACTTAATCACCAACACTGATATTTTTAGCCCCACAGACTGAGCGCTGTGAGACTGAGTCAGCTGACCTGGGCCAGGTGCAGCCATGTCATGGGTCTTCGATTGCACAAGTATAACACCTATACATAGCTTGGGGCATCCCCTATTCTTTGGGCTATTGGGCCCTACCTCACAACCTTCTCTCCCCATTTCCACAAGTACCTTTGTGGCCTCAAGCCACTCTTCGGTGTTCTTCCTCCCCAGCATAGTCCTACGTGAACACGCAGAGGTCCAGGCCTTCAGGGCTGGGACTGGTCTCTTGGTCCAACACATCTTTCTAGGCAGTCCAAGAAAGTTCTCTGGCCATCAACTACCTCTCTCTGAGTGTGATCATATCATCATAAGAGGAGGGGTCATTTTGGCCAACCCACGGCCTCACAGGTCTGATGGAAGTCCTCTCACGAACCTGTCCAGCACTAAAAATTCTATAATCTCTGTGCTGTGGGTCTTGGGATGCAGCTACTTCTGCGTTAGATGGATCAGGTCAAAGAATTGTGACCTTTGTGCTTTGCTCTCTAAGTACCGCCACTCGTGGAACCTCTGAGCCCTTATAGCTGTCGTCACCTTGGATCTTGCCAGAATCTCAGCTTTCAACTGCGAGTAGTCTGAAGCAGCTTTTGCTGCCATGTCATAGTAGGCCTTCTGGGCCTCCCCACACAGGAAAGAGGGGAGGATAGTGGCCCACTGGTCTCAGGGCCAGGCCTCACATAGGGCTGATTTTTCAAATGCAAGAAGGTATGCCTTCACGACATCCTCCACCATAATCTTTTGTAGGTAAATGCTGGCTCTTAGGGATTATGTCCTGTTGTGGCCACGTGTCAGAGCAGCCAGGGCCTTCAGCGGGTTCACCACCTCATGGTGGCTTGGTCCTGGGCTGCCTGGCTCATCGGTTGTTGATTTGTCTCCTGCTGTAGCTGTACCGACTCCTGTTGGGCAGCCATCTGGACACTGGTAGCTTCTTGTTGCATTGCTGTGACGTGCACACTATCTTCATTATTTGTCCATTTTGAATGTGATTTACCTTGTCCCCAGAATAGTTTGCTGTGCCAAGTTCCCACTTTAACACCATATGTAGCAGAGCACCTTCTATATCTCAGCAGGCTCAGTGGTTCCCCCTCCGGTGGTGGGGGCCTGGAATAAGTCAGTCGCACTCTGGATGGCGTTTACTCTCCCACCTGGGGGCTTATTCCCCAATATTTTCCAGGCAGGCCTTGGGGCAGGTCCAGGGAGCATCCCTCCGCAAACAAAGAAAATAAAAGCACCAATTTCCACACTAAACAAAGGGGAATAACTCTCCCTACCCTCACTCTGAGGGTGGTTGGTCTAATAATTGGCCCTGGGGTGCCAGTCCTTGCCCTAAGCAGGCAAACTGTTACATAGCTTCCCCATAGGGAAGAGAACAGCTCTCCACCCTAGAGCAGCTTTTCTTCTGCTGCCACTAGCCCTGCAGCAGCTCAGCTCCATCCCCTCTCACACCGGCGGAGGGGTTTTTAAACATCTCAGGCAGTGGTGGATTAGCTACTGGGCAAAAGGGACCCATGCCCAGGGGCTCCGGCCAATTGGGGACCCCCTGGGAAAATGGGCACCCTGTGCCCTGCTCCCCTAGCGCTCCTGTTGGGGAGCAGAGTTGGGGGCTTGCACTGCTTCACCTACCTGGTGCTCCTGTCAGGGTGCAGGGGCTTGCCCCCCTTGGCACTCCTGATGGGGAACAGGAGAAGCCTCTGAGTCCCAACTCTGCTCCCTGGCAGGACTGCAGGGGGAAGAGGCAGGGAGGGGCCCCCACTTGCTCTGGCCCAGGGCCCCAAAACACCCTAATCCACCTCTTATCTCAGGCAGCCCTTTGTTGGACTCAGGGGTTAGTTGGACTAACCCCTTCTCAGTTAAAAGGAAAAGGGCCGTTATCATTCTAGGGTTAATCTACTGGCCTTCTACCACTTTCTTGAGGGTGTGGAGCTGCTGGGTCAGACACCCCCGCCCGCATCCCCCCACGACCTTGCCAGCTGGTGGGCTCCGGGTTGCTGCCGCTCCTCGGGGGCGGGGTGGCACCTGCTGGCCTGCTTCCCAGAGCAGGAGTGAGGGACCTTACCCCTGCTGCTGCTGCACCACCGGAGGGGTCCCTCATGGCTCGTTGCCAGACTGACTGTTGCTGGTGCTGCGGCCTCGGAGCCTGCTGGTGCCTTGAGGAGGTGGAAGGAGGCCTCTGTTGCTAGGGGAACATGCAGGACACCATGGAAGGGGCCTCCTGAAGGCCTGAGTAACATTTCAACTATGCTCTTGTGGTGGGGAAAACTATTGCTGTAGGGAGACGGGGAGGGTGGTGTGGAGCCTGCCCCCTGGTCCATCTGTCCCCGCTACTCCCCCCCCCCCGCCTCCGCTCTTTACTCCGGGACTCAAGCTGCCGGTCTTGCCCCTTTTTCACTACCTGGGCCTGCAGCAGCAGCCTGTTCGAACTGAGTTACAAGTGCACGTGAGTGCGAGTGCCACCCCCGTCCCTTGCACTGCTTCCTCTCCCCTGCAGCCTTTGGCTGGTGAACTCTCCCCCCTTCTGCCTTGCTCACCCGCCTTCCTGCTGCAGCCTGCCCCTTTTCCCATTGCTACCCACCCACCCCTTGCTACCCTTTTGGCCCTGGACCCTTAGTAGATGCAGTTTGTTTGCCTGCCCCGCCCTTGGGAGTTTTGCTTGTTTGCCTGCCCCGCCCTTGGGAGTTTTGCTTGTTTGCCTGCCCTGCCCCAGTCCCTTGGTGATTGTTAGCTTGCCTGCCCTGCCCACAGCCTGTTTCCAGCCCGTTTGTTTTTCCCCTCTCCCTCCGTAGTACCCCGGTCAGTCCCCTTGCTTCATGCATCCATGTCCCACCACCCCTCCCCCCCCCATGCTTGTGCCCCTCTCCCTTTTCAGTTGAGCCCTAGTATTCACCACACTCCCGCTGACACTATAGTCCTTCCAGGGCACGGACCCCCTGGCCACCCCTGCGCCTAGGAGCTGGACATGCTGGCCGCTTCTAGGAGCTGCCCAGGGAGCCTGCCTTAGCCCCGTTGTGCTGTGGACCACACTTCTGGCCTATTAAAATCTCCCAGATTGCTTTTAATAATCACTGGTTGGGAATTCTACCTGAGAGAAGGGTGCAGAAACACCCAGAGTTCTCAGGTGACTGCATAAATACATACCTAGGAGATGGTACAGACCCCCTCCTCAGACAAGGGGGGAATGACAGGATAATGGAAGAGGATGTTTTGTTTGAACTAGCAGGTACAGGATAATAATGAAAAGCATGTGGAATGTAATACAACTTGTTGGTGTTGGGACAAAAATTAGGCTGAAAAACTGTAAGAGCTGCCTCCTCCTTCCCTCTCCCCACTTCCTTTGACTGCTGTCCCCGCTCTTACTTCTGGAGTGCCTTTGGGTTCATCTGCCTGCCTGGCTGCAGAAGGCACCTTGTTTGTGGCTTCCAGGTCCACTGAGGCAACGGCCAGTGTTGAGCCGCTGGGTGCACCCTATCCTGATGTGGGGCAGCTGCTTTCCCTACTGGTTGGGGGCCCAACTGCAAACATCTCCTTCTCTGATACCATGGCTGCAGGTGCTGTGTCTGCTATGGCACCTGAGCCTGGCATCACCAAGGGCCCCCTCCCATTCTTGTTCCCTCAACCTCTGTGCCCAGTCAAGAGGTGCCACCCCCCAGCAGCTTGGCCGCCAGGGTCCCTGATCCCAGCTCTGGCCCCATCCCCAATTCTGCCTCTGATCCTGTCACCTTTTGTGAGTGCCCATCTCAGAGCATGTGCCTGCACTCTCTCTCTGTTTGTGATGGATCTTTGGTGACTCAGCCCTCCGACCGAGTCTCACAGTCTGTATGGGAGATAAAAATTAAACAGGGGGCCTATCCACAGTGCCCTCTGTAAGGTACCTCAATTTGCAGCACCATCCCACAGTATTCTTGTCAGCAAGTTAAGGAAGTATGGGCTGGATGAATGCACTATAAGGTGGGTAGAAAGCTGGCTAGATTGTCGGGCTCAACGGGTAGTGATCAATGGCTCCATGTCTAGTTGGTAGCCGGTATCAAGTGGAGTGCCCCAAGGGTCGGTCCTGGGGCCGGTTTTTGTTCAATATCTTCATAAATGATCTGGAGGATGGTGTGGATTGCACTCTCAGCAAATTTGCGGATGATACTAAACTGGGAGGAGTGGTAGATACGCTGGAGGGGAGGGATAGGATACAGAAGGACCTAGACAAATTGGAGGATTGGGCCAAAAGAAATCTGATGAGGTTCAATAAGGATAAGTGCAGGGTCCTGCACTTAGGACGGAAGAACCCAATGCACAGCTACAGACTAGGGACCGAATGGCTAGGCAGCAGTTCTGCGGAAAAGGACCTAGGGGTGACAGTGGACGAGAAGCTGGATATGAGTCAGCAGTGTGCCCTTGCTGCCAAGAAGGCCAATGGCATTTTGGGATGTATAAGTAGGGGCATAGCGAGCAGATCGAGGGACGTGATCGTTCCCCTCTATTCGACATTGGTGAGGCCTCATCTGGAGTACTGTGTCCAGTTTTGGGCCCCACACTACAAGAAGGATGTGGATAAATTGGAGAGAGTCCAGAGAAGGGCAACAAAAATGATTAGGGGTCTGGAACACATGAGTTATGAGGAGAGGCTGAGGGAGCTGGGATTGTTTAGCCTGCAGAAGAGAAGAATGAGGGGGGATTTGATAGCTGCTTTCAACTACCTGAAAGGGGGTTCCAAAGAGGATGGCTCTAGACTGTTCTCAATGGTAGCAGATGACAGAACGAGGAGTAATGGTCTCAAGTTGCAGTGGGGGAGGTTTAGATTGGATATTAGGAAAAACTTTTTCACTAAGAGGGTGGTGAAACACTGGAATGCGTTACCTAGGGAGGTGGTAGAATCTCCTTCCTTAGAGGTTTTTAAGGTCAGGCTTGACAAAGCCCTGGCTGGGATGATTTAACTGGGAATTGGTCCTGCTTTGAGCAGGGGGTTGGACTAGAGGACCTTCTGGGGTCCCTTCCAACCCTGATATTCTATGATTCTATGATCCTTGGGCTCCCTCCTCAATCAGTGCAACAGGGCCTATCACAGTGCACAGGTTTGAACTGTCTCTAAAATTTTCCCTGGTGTGGGGCCATATCCCCCAGGCCATATCCCCCTGAAGACTCTTTGCCTCTCTGATAGAGTTCAGTTCCCCTTCTGGGGTGTATCAATGTCCAGGCCACTTTCCCAGGGGCTGGTGGGGGACCCAGGCCCACCCTCTACTCCAGGTCCCAGCCCAGGGGACCTATAGATAGCAGCCATCTGCCACATCCCTTTAAATAAAGAGCATTGCTTCTACAATTTCCTGGGCCACTTCCGTGAAGCCCCAGTTCATCCTTATCTCAGGTCTTTGTCCTGACTGAGTCCCCGTAGCCAGCCCCGAATTCCTCCACATCCCCCTGGCCTCTGTCAGCACTGCTCTGTCCAGGGTCCTGTAACTGCCTCCACCAGCCAGGCACCATCCACACTCCCCCAGCTCCAGCAAGGAACTGATCTCACACTGGCCCTGCAGCTCTTCTTATACCAGCCTGCTGAGCCCTGAATGGCTGCTTCCCACACAGCTGCTCTCGGCAACTTGGAGGACCTCTCTACTGTCTTTTTCTGGGGCAGGGTGTGGCAGGGCCGCAAGGCCTCTGGACCTAGTCCACCCCGTCACATACCTCCCCCCTCAGACAAGACTGAGGTGGTGCTCTTGCGGATAATGTCTCTGCTTACCCAGTCCTTTGCCTCAGTTCAGCAGGGTCTTCTCCCAGCCAGACGTTTCTGTTTGAAGAGTTCCTTTGCCTGTGCCCCCCTAGGCTCTCCCTCCTTGGCCTCTCTTACCCAGGAAGCTTTAGTAGCCCTTGCTCTGGTTTCTCAGTCCTGCTTCTAGGCCTCTCTGCCTGGAGAGATTTGGGAGTCTTTCACCCTAGTGGATCAGGATCTTCTCCCTCAGGCCTATCTACCTGGAGAGCTATTTATGGTAATGTGACAGATTTCCTTCAGGGTGCCACCTGGACCTGGGGTACCACTGAGCCTGCCTGACTCACCAGCCTGAGCTCCCTTTACACTGTACTGCTGTGACAGGCCCTTAAGGCTTGCTGGTTTTATTCTAGATCCAGCTTCTGTTGCTGGTTTTCCTTCGGTGTTCTGCTCAAGGAGAGGGTTTCTTTCTCCTGCTCCTGTACCTCCATTTCCATACTTTCCGTTAGTCTCTATAGTAGGCAGAACATTACCTTTCCAGAACACGCAGATGCCCAACATCTTGTCTGTCTGTCTTTTAGGCTGGAGACTTCTTCCTCCAGGTCTCGGTTCATCTCACCTCCTTCACAGGGCTCCTGCCCATCATCCCCTGTGTACCCAGTGTTTCATCCCCTAGGCAGCCACACTTTGCTTTCCTTGGCCAACTCTACATTCAGCCACCAGTGTCAGCTTCACCTTCTCAAGGTTGGCCATCTCCTGCTTGGTCTGTCCCAGCTGTTTGGCCAGCTCTTTCACCACTTGAAAACATGTCCATTTCATTCCCTGCATCTGGGTCTCACTAGACTTCATCCTGTTATTTAGTTTATGCCAGACAGCATTTATCTTGTTCTGCAGGTTTTAGGGGTGCCTGGTGCCCAACCAAGAGTCCTGGCTATCAGTCATTTTCTGAGCTCCCAGGCCTTGTGAAATAGATTTCCTTCTGTCTCCAACACCTCCCGTCAGGGAACCCTGCTATCCCTCAGGGCCTCTCATTGGGCTCTTCTCCACCAGAGTTATTTCAGGCCCTGGTCCTGTGACACATTAGATAGATTCCCCATGTTCTCTTTCCTCAGGATGGAGACTGAGTCTTGCCCTCAGCAGAAGAGTTGTTCAAGCCCCCCAGACTGCTTTCCCATTTCTACTGTGTGGGCCCAGTCCCGCTTCCTTGTCTAGCCCAGTTTTGCCAGTTACCAGGAGGCCTAGGTCTATGATAATACTAGTACTGCTTTCCAGAGTTCAAGTTTTTCTCAAGGCAAAATACCTTCTTATGTGGCCCATTTTCCCACAACGGAAACAAATTGCCCCTGGGGCAGCCTCCCAAGCACTAAACTAAGTTATGATGGTCCCCTGTTCTACCTTCACTATAGCCTGGGCCTCCCCCATTCCTGGCCAGGTGTCTTGGTCAGCCTGGCCTTCACTGGTCTAGGTGGCCCTCAAGGCAACTTGGCTGGCCTTACAACCATGGCTTGGATCAGGGTGAAACCGTTTTGCCTGACCCACTTGCCCATAATACCTGCAGCACCATGGTGGAGCATTATGGCTTTTTCCTTTGTGGCACCTATGACGGCTGGTCCTGAGTGGACACTGTCATGGTTGACGGGCTCCCTGCCAAGCCTGAGATTGGTGATCCTGGAGTTGCTGCTGCTGGGCAGCTTGCTGGAGCTTTGTAGCTTCTGCTGCTGCTGGCCTAGAACTCTTATTAGAAGAGCTCCTTGCTCCCCTTGCTTGCAAAGGCTAGTTCAAATATCCCATTTCTGGTACCATATGTAATGGGATGCTTCCAATTCTCATGAATGCCCCGTCTCTGCGTGTCCCTGCTCTCTCTTTCTTTGTTTGTGGTGGATCTTTGGTGACTTAGCCCTCCGGCTGAGTCACACAGTCTGTATGTGAGATAAAAATCAACCCCCTTCTGGGTTAGGCCCCCTGTTGGATGTATATTTCAGCGCCCTCTGCAGCCCTCGATCTGCAGCCTGACCTTTGGGCTCGCTCCTCAATCAATCCAGAAGGCCTATCACAGTACCCTGGTTCTAACTGTCTCAGTCCCTTCTGGGCTCTCTGAAATTGTCCCTGCTCTTCTAGTAGTCTTGACCCTGGCGTGGGTCCATGTGCCCCAGGGCTTCCTCCCTGGAGGCTCTTTGCCTCTCTGGGCCTTTCTGGCCCCAGATCTTCAGCTAGGCCACTTATAGAGTTCAGTTCCCCTTCTGGGGTGTATCAGAGTCCATGCCAATTTCCCAGGGGCTGGTGGGAGCGACCTGGGCCCCCTCTACTATGGGTCTCAGCCCAGTGACCCTATTGATAGCATATATATATATATGACCCTATCGATAGCATCCGTCCACCATGCTAAACTGTGTTGCTGCTATAGTTCCCCGGGCCACTTCCCCGCAGCCCCAATTCATCCTTCCCCCAATTCATCTCTGTCCCAGCTTTCCCTATCTCATTGGTACCTACACATACCATGACCACTGGCTCCTCCCCAGCACTACCTATAAGGCTATCTAGAGGTCTCATGAGATCCACTGCCTTCACTACACTAGCAGGCAATTCACAAACCCAACCACTTCATATAAATTAGCATGATTCTGTATAAGAAGAAGCATAACACAAAGTTGAATTGTTTACAGAAATTAGCAAATGTTTGCCAAGCAGGGGTTACAGACTGGAATGGTGTGTCCCTTGCAGCGATGACCTGGGAACCCTGAGGCTGCTGGTCAGAGTGCAGGAAAGGTCAGCGTGGAGCTGGCTGCTGCAGCTCTGCTCCTCAGTTGTTTTGGGCCTGGACTTAGTTCCCACATACCAGTGCAGGTCTCATTTTAGAGGGCTGGGCTGTGGACAGCAGTGACTGGTGCACCACTTTGGGGGTCCTTTTTTTTCCAGAGCAAAAGAGACCACAGGGGAAATGGATGTCAGCCCCTCAGACTTCCTGAAACATTTAAAGGAGCCAGTGGCAGGAACCAGGTCTGCAATCCGGGCTGCCGATTACATGGAAACCACCCTGAGCCTCCTGAAGAAGAAGCTGCTTCGGATCGTGAAAGGAAAGTTTAATATCACAGGTATTGTGCACATAAGACTGTAAATGGCTAATTAGCAGGAAACCTGTCAATGTGTAACATGCATGACTTTTGGAAGACACGTTTGAACAAGCTAGAAGTAGTAACAAGGAAGTCCTATAAGAACTAGCTTCTCAGCTAGTACCTGTAAACAAGCTTAGAGCTTGGCACAGCAGAAAAAAAGCATAACAAACTTAGACTGCTGTGTGGAAGGGGAAACTGAGGCACCCCACCTTGTGGCATTGGTGGCTAAATGCCAAGACACCTACACTCGAAAAGATATTAATAGCTACATTGTGTTAACAATGCTGTACACTAAAAGGCTTTCAGGCAACTTGGAAAAAGAAACCCAGGACTTTGTAAAAGCATCTGTGAATAACAAAATTTTTTGGTAACACTGGGAAGTTAGACAACCAAGACCTAAAGAGGATTTTAGGCACATTATCTTTGCATTAGTCAGTGACCAACCCTCAAGGGGAGGTGGGGAAGGTGTGACCCTATGTCCCATATTCTTCATAGAGATATTTTTATGATATGAATATGACATAACTAAAATGTGTTCTATGCAAGATGGGACATGTGAGGTATCATTGGAAAGGTTATAATTTACTGAATATGATTATCCTATTTGTATACATGTATCATTTCTATATCTGAAGTTAGGAATAGGGACTACGTATCAAATACAAAAGTGTTTTCACCTGGGGACTGCCCACCAAACAAAATGCAATCAGTCTGGCTGGTTAGCCAATGGGCCATTAGGGAGAACAATAGGACTTTGAAGATGCTAATCTCCCACCTTCCTGGGAAGTCTTCTGGAGGATTTATGGCTGCTTTGACACGGCAGGGTCATGTTAGCATGTCACCTGGTACTGGACTCCATCTTGGACTGCTAGTATTTTTCCACAAAGAGGGTGGGGATCAAACTGGGAAATGAAGGATTCCTGCCATATGTAAATCCTATTTAAGGCAGGGAAATGAGTTAATCAGGGTTGGTTCTTCACTGAATCCCTGTCCAAGATGACTGCTGAAAACATCTACAATTGAATTGGGAAAGAAAAGACTGGACCCAGGCTAGAAGGTCTCTGGTCTGTGAAAGTAATATCTGGCATTCTAAGATGCCAAGCAAGAGCAGTTTGTCTTCAAGAATCTCTGAAACCTGCTTAAAAAACATTTAGGGTGAGAAATTACTACTTGTAGCCAGTTTCTTTAGTGTATTAAGTTTAGTTTGTGTATTGGCTTTATTTGCTCAGTAATCTATAAGGGATAGCAAACAGATCAAAGCAATCCCTTAAAATCTGTCCTTTGTAGTTAATAAACTTGTTTTGTTTTCTTTAAACCAGTTTGTGCAATCCATAACTGGGGGGCAAAAAGCTGTACATATCTGCCTTCACACTGCGGGTGGGGGGCGATTTTCATGAGCTTACTCGGTACAGATTTCTGTGCAGTGCAAGACAATACAATGTTGGGTTTACACTCCAGAGGGGGTGTGCACGTGAGTGCCGGGCAATTCCTGAGCTGAGTCTTCCCATGCAGAGCTGATCTCAGTGTCTGTGTCTTTCTGAAGCTGGGTGTGGCTTTACCTGCATGTTGCTGGAGGAAGCTTGAGGGCCTGGCTCAGCAGGGCAGAGTAAGGGAACCCAGACTGGTGGAACTGGCAGGCTCAGTGGTACCACAGTACATCAGGTGGCACTCCGGACGGGGGATAACCCAACACACCGGCCTCGCCTTCTCATCCTGCCCCATCCTGTAATTCTCCCATTGCTTTGTCCTGACCTAGTCCCCTTGACCTAGCCTCAAATTATGTCACCATAGCCATTGAAAATACCATACATTTTAAACCCCCCAAAAGGAACTTTATCTCATCAGTATTTGACTCAGGCAGGTATACTAAATGTAGGGATTTTGTCATTAGCACTTTTGAATCAGTCCTGATACCTGTCCTCCACTTCAGATGCTCCAAAACTGCTGAGAGATGAAGGTTGCAAACAATATGATTCCTAGAACATGAAGTACTGAGTGAGTTCCTGAATGTGAAGTGGGCCTTTATTCTGCAGGAAAACTGGTGTACTCTGTTGGTATAAACTAGAAAGTGTTTTAAAATGAGATGCTATTTGTTTGTAGAGCTTTCCTGCTGAGGGAGCCATGAAATGGAACTATTGGAGACTGCTCCAGAAATTATGACAGAAATGACATCACTCTGATTGGCTTCTCTTGCAGATGTACTAAGTAGGAAGCAGAAGGAAATTATTTCCAAGGCAACTGGTTGCGACTATCAGATTCGTTCCATTAGGTGCCCGAGGAGTAGCATTTACCGGACCATTACTGGAGAATGCAACAACAGGTAAAGCATTGATTTTTTTCATGTGTAATAGAGGGTCTTCAGTGTATATAGTGTCCAGTATAGACACATGAATGTTATCGGTATAACACCATTCCAGCAAGCAGAAACAATTGTATTAGTAGTTATTTGTATTGTGTTAACACGGAGGGATCCAAGAGAGGTGCTGTACAAACACATAACAAAGAGATTTTAATCTGGAGGAGTGTAGCAGGCTTTGCTCAGGGGCCTATTGGTCAAACTGTGGACAGTCTCTCCAAGACTTGAGGCTGGTCTTCCAGGCAGCCCTGGGGCCCAGCAGCCAAGCCACCATTCATCACCCCCTCCCCGGCCCTGGAATCCTCCGATATCTCTCAGGAGGCCAGGGGAAGAGGGAAGGATAGGGGGATCTGGGCCCTTCCTCTCCACCGAATCCCAGTGCAGGGCCCAACGGAGAGAGGCGAGGGATGGTTCTGACTGCCATTCTGGATCAGCCTTCCCTGTATCACTTCCTACCTTCTTGTTTCCCTTCAGTTTGGGGCATGGCCCAGCCTTCTGCTTCCACAGTGTTGGTAATTCTGGGCTTCAGCTGTGGGTGGGCAGGGATGCTTCCTAGCTCACCCTTGGAATCCAGTTGTCCCCTCTTAGTCAGGGGAAAGGGGATCCCAGCCAGTCCCTGTCCTTCCCCTGTAGATTGCTCTGCCTCAGTGGCTGCAGCTTGTCTGACTTCTTGTAGTCAGTGTCTCCTGCACACACCCCTCTGGAGGGAGGGATAGCTCAATGGTTTGAGCATTGGCCTGCTAAACCCAGAGTTGTAAGTTCAATCCTCAAGGGGGCCATTTAGGGATCTGGGCAAAAAGTGGCGATTGGCCCTGCTTTGAGCAGGGGGTTGTACTAGATGATCTGCTGAGGTCCCTTCCAACACTGATATTCTATGATTCTCTGCCAGAACTCCCTTTTAAGCAGGTCTTCCATAGCAAGAATGCCTGATAGCTGCTGAGGAGCAGGGCTTTCTTGATCCAGTACTGTTCCACCATTCCTTTTACCATGGTGTGAGGTCTGTAAACCCCATCACAAGGAGGTTTGGAATTTCTTTAAGTCAAAGGTGCAAAAATTATCTGGATTTTGCATTCCAAGCAAAGGGCAAAGCTTGTAGGGAAGAGCTCCACACATAACTCGATGAATAACCACCTCAAAGTGATACTAAAACTAAGATAGGTTTCAGAGTAACAGCCGTGTTAGTCTGTATTCGCAAAAAGAAAAGGGGTACTTGTGGCACCTTAGAGACTAACCAATTTATTTGAGCATGAGCTTTCGTGAGCTACAGCTCACTTCATCTGATGAAGTGAGCTGTAGCTCACGAAAGCTTATGCTCTAATAAATTGGTTAGTCTCTAAGGTGCCACAAGTACCCCTTTTCTTTTTGTAAAACTAAGATGACAGCATACAAGAAATCATAGAAATGTAGACCTGGAAGGGAGCTCAAAAGGTCATCGAGTACATCCCATCTGTGCTGGGGCAGGGCCAAATAAACCTTGACCATCCCTGACAGGGGTTTGTCCAACTTGTTCTTAAACCCCCCCACTCATGGTGTGACAGGGGCCCCAGGGTGCAACCGGGACTGTGGGACCACTGAGCCCTCTGTCCCACCAACCTGGGGTATCCCTTTCACACTGTGATGCTGATGTCTATCAAGAATCCTCTGACAGACACTACATTTACACAGACATCCACAGGCAGGGACACATCCAGCTGTATTACATGAATGATCTCCCAGCCACTCATGAACCATCTGTAGGGAGGCTCCAGTCAATTTCTCTCAGTTCCCCAGTCTTACACCCCAGAACTGTTCCATCTTGCAATAGTCAGAAGCCTGACCAGTGTAAGTTCATTATCCAGTTTGGCCCTCCCTCAGTGTGGAATGGATACACACTAGCCTTTGTAAACTGAGCTGCTCTGACTCTGTGGGTGCTCCAGGGCTGGAGCACACATGGGGGGAAAAATGGTGGGTGCTGAGCACCCACCGGCAGCACCCCTATCAGCTCCCCCACCAGCGTCTCCCACCTGCTGGCAGCCCCGTGGATCAGCACCTCTCTCTCCTTCCCCACTCCTCCTGTCCACCGCAATCAGCTGTTTCATAATATGCAGGAAGCTGGGAAGGTGTAGGAGGAGTGAGGACACGGTGCGCTTGGGGGGGGGTGGCGGAACTGGGTGGGAAGAGGCAGGGTGTGGGTGGAGCAGGGGTGGGGCCTTGGGGGAAGAGGTGGAATGGGAGCGGGGCCTGGGGCAGAGGCGGGGCTTGGGCACCCCCTGGCCCTTTGGAAAGTCGGCACCTGTGGCTGAGATTTCCCAAGCACTTCAACCAAAACACATTGTTTTAGGTAAAATATAAACACATTTATTAAGTACAAAAATAGATTTTAAGTGATTATAAGTAGCAGGCATAGAGATCAGAGTTGGTTACTTAAGAAAGAAAAATAAATTTGCAGTCTAATTTCTAAAAACTAAGCAGGATTTGAATCAGTGTCTCACCCTGACAGATGATACAAGCAGGTTACAGATCCTCCATACATAAACTGGTAATATATTTTATTGGACCCACATGGCTACAACACTGCAAACAAAGGCAGATCATGTCAGACTAATCTGAAATCTCTCTTTGATAAAATGGATGATTTCTTACATAAGGGAAATGCAGTAGATCTAATTTATCTGGACTTCAGTAAAATATTAGACACAGTACCACATGGGAAACTATTAACATAGATTTCAGAGTAGCAGCTGTGTTAGTCTGTATTCACAAAAAGAAAAGGAGGACTTGTGGCACCTTAGAGACTAACAAATTTATTTGAGCATAAGCTTTCGTGAGCTACAGCTCACTTTATTGGATGCATTCAGTGGAAATTACAGTGGGGAGATTTATATACATAGAAAACGTGAAACAATGGGTGTTACCATACACACTGTAACGAGAGTGATCACTTAAGGTGAGCTATTACCAGCAGGAGAGCGGGGCGGCGGGGGAACCTTTTGTAGGGATAACCAAGGTGGGCCATTTCCAGCAGTTGACAAGAACGTCTGAGGAACAGTGGGGGATGGGAGGGAATAAAAAAGGGGAAAGAGTTTTACTTTGTGTAATGACCCATCCACTCCAAGTCTCTATTCAAGCCTAAGTTAATTGTATTCATATTGCAAATTAATACCAATTCAGCAGTCTCTCGTTGGAGTCTGTTTTTGACATAGAGAAGATGGGGATTGGTACAGGAATTGAGAGGTGGGTAAGGAACTGGCTGAAAGGGAGATGACAATGAGTCATCTATCTGCCGCCCTGACTGGGAAAACCGAGAAGTCTGCTGCTTGCCAGGGGCTAAGATTCGCGATGTGACGGAGAGACTGCCGAGACTCATCAAGCCCTCAGATCGCTACCCCTTCCTGCTTCTCCACGTGGGCACCAATGATACTGCCAAGAATGACCTTGAGCGGATCACTGCGGACTATGTGGCTCTAGGAAGAAGGATAAAGGAGTTGGAGGCGCAAGTGGTGTTCTCGTCCATCCTCCCCGTGGAAGGAAAAGGCCTAGGTAGGGAGCGTCGAACCATGGAAGTCAACGAATGGCTACGCAGGTGGTGTCGGAGAGAAGGCTTTGGTTTCTTTGACCATGGGATGGTGTTCCATGAAGGAGGAGTGCTGGGCAGAGACGGGCTCCATCTTACGAAGAGAGGGAAGAGCATCTTTGCCAGCAGGCTGGCTAACCTAGTGAGGAGGGCTTTAAACTAGGTTCACCGGGGGAAGGAGACCAAAGCCCTGAGGTAAGTGGGAAAGCGGGATACCGGGAGGAAGCACAGGCAGGAATGTCTGTGAGGGGAGGGCTCCTGCCTCATACTGGCAATGAGGGGCGATCAACAGGTTATCTCAAGTGCTTATATACAAATGCACAAAGCCTTGGAAACAAACAGGGAGAACTGGAGGTCCTGGTGATGTCAAGGAACTATGACGTGATCGGAATAACAGAGACTTGGTGGGATAACTCACATGACTGGAGTACTGTCATGGATGGTTATAAACTGTTCAGGAAGGACAGGCAGGGCAGAAAAGGTGGGGGAGTAGCACTGTATGTAAGGGAGCAGTATGACTGCTCAGAGCTCCGGTACGAAACTGCAGAAAAACCTGAGTGTCTCTGGATTAAGTTTAGAAGTGTGTGCAACAAGAGTGATGTAGTGGTGGGAGTCTGCTATAGACCACCAGACCAGGGGGATGAGGTGGATGAGGCTTTCTTCCGGCAGCTCACGGAAGCTACTAGATCGCATGCCCTGATTCTCATGGGTGACTTTAATTTTCCTGATATCTGCTGGGAGAGCAATACAGCGGTGCATAGACAATCCAGGAAGTTTTTGGAAAGCATAGGGGACAATTTCCTGGCGCAAGTGCTAGAGGAGCCAACTGGGGGGGCGCTTTTCTTGACCTGCTGCTCACAAACCGGGTAGAATTAGTGGGGGAAGCAAAAGTGGATGGGAATCTGGGAGGCAGTGACCATGAGTTGGTTGAGTTCAGGATCCTGACGCAGGGAAGAAAGGTAAGCAGCAGGATACGGACCCTGGACTTCAGGAAAGCAGACTTCGACTCCCTCAGGGAACGGATGGCCAGGATCCCCTGGGGGACTAACTTGAAGGGGAAAGGAGTCCAGGAGAGCTGGCTGTATTTCAAGGAATCCCTGTTGAGGTTACAGGGACAAACCATCCCGATGAGTCGAAAGAATAGTAAATATGGCAGGCGACCAGCTTGGCTTAATGGTGAAATCCTAGCGGATCTTAAACATAAAAAAGAAGCTTACAAGAAGTGGAAGGTTGGACATATGACCAGGGAAGAGTATAAAAATATTGCTCGGGCATGTAGGAATGTTATCGGGAGGGCCAAATCGCACCTGGAGCTGCAGCTAGCCAGAGATGTCAAGAGTAACAAGAAGGGTTTCTTCAGGTATGTTGGCAACAAGAAGAAAGCCAAGGAATGTGTGGGCCCCTTACTGAATGAGGGAGGCAACCTAGTGACAGAGGATGTGGAAAAAGCTAATGTACTCAATGCTTTTTTTGCCTCTGTTTTCACTAACAAGGTCAGCTCCCAGACTGCTGCGCTGGGCATCACAAAATGCAGAAGAGATGGCCAGCCCTCTGTGGAGATAGAGGCGGTTAGGGACTATTTAGAAAAGCTGGACGTGCACAAGTCCATGGGGCCGGACGAGTTGCATCCGAGAGTGCTGAAGGAATTGGCGGCTGTGATTGCAGAGCCACTGGCCATTATCTTTGAAAACTCGTGGCAAACCGGGGAAGTCCCGGATGACTGGAAAAAGGCTAATGTAGAGCCAATCTTTAAAAAAGGGAAGAAGGAAGATCCTGGGAACTACAGGCCAGTCAGCCTCACCTCAGTCCCTGGAAAAATCATGGAGCAGGTCCTCAAAGAATCAATCCCGAAGCACTTGCATGAGAGGAAAGTGATCAGTAACAGCCAGCATGGATTCACCAAGGGAAGGTCATGCCTGACTAATCTAATCGCCTTTTATGATGAGATTACTGGTTCTGTGGATGAAGGGAAAGCAGTGGATGTATTGTTTCTTGACTTTAGCAAAGCTTTTGACACGGTCACCCATAGTATTCTTGTCAGCAAGTTAAGGAAGTATGGGCTGGATGAATGCACTATAAGGTGGGTAGAAAGCTGGCTAGATTGTCGGGCTCAACGGGTAGTGATCAATGGCTCCATGTCTAGTTGGCAGCCGGTATCAAGTGGAGTGCCCCAAGGGTCGGTCCTAGGGCCGGTTTTATTCAATATCTTCATAAATGATCTGGAGGATGGTATGGATTGCACTCTCAGCAAATTTGCGGATGATACTAAACTGGGAGGAGTGGTAGATACGCTGGAGGGGAGGGATAGGATACAGAAGGACCTAGACCAATTGGAAGATTGGGCCAAAAGGAATCTGATGAGGTTCAATAAGGATAAGTGCAGGGTCCTGCACTTAGGACGGAAGAACCCAATGCACAGCTACAGACTAGGGACCGAATGGCTAGGCTGCAGTTCTGCGGAAAAGGACCTAGGGGTGACAGTGGACGAGAAGCTGGATATGAGTCAGCAGTGTGCCCTTGTTGCCAAGAAGGCCAATGGCATTTTGGGATGTATAAGTAGGGGCATTGCCAGCAGATCGAGGGACGTGATCGTTCCCCTCTGTTCGACATTGGTGAGGCCTCATCTGGAGTACTGTGTCCAGTTTTGGGCCCCACACTTCAAGAAGGATGTGGATAAATTGGAGAGAGTCCAGCGAAGGGCAACAAAAATGATTAGGGGTCTGGAACACATGACTTATGAGGAGAGGCTGAGGGAGCTGGGATTGTTTAGCCTGCAGAAGAGAAGAATGAGGGGGGATTTGATAGCTGCTTTCAACTACCTGAAAGGGGGTTCCAAAGAGAATGGCTCTAGACTGTTCTCAATGGTAGCAGATGACAGAACGAGGAGTAATGGTCTCAAGTTGCAGTGGGGGAGGTTTAGATTGGATATTAGGAAAAACTTTTTCACTAAGAGGGTGGTGAAACACTGGAATGCATTACCTAGGGAGGTGGTAGAATCTCCTTCCTTAGAGGTTTTTAAGGTCAGGCTTGACAAAGCCCTGGCTGGGATGATTTAACTGGGAATTGGTCCTGCTTTGAGCAGGGGGTTGGACTAGATGACCTTCTGGGGTCCCTTCCAACCCTGATATTCTATGATTCTATGAATGGGTTGTGCTGAAAGGGAAACTATAAGTCTGGAGGGAGGTTGCCAGTGGAGTTCCTCAAGGATCAGCCTTGGGAACGAGCTTATTCAATATTTTCATTAATGACCTTGACACAAAAAAGAAGTGCCTGCAGTTTGGTGTATTGTAAAAATACACCAATCTATGGTCCTTTCAGGTACACGGTTAATGGTGACATGTTCACTTTAGGTGTATTACATGATTTCAGTGGGAGTTAGGGTCCAGATTTTCAAAGGATTTAGGTGCCTAATTATGCAGATAGGTGTCCAGTGGGGCACCTAAATCCTGTTGGGTGCTCTAAACCTCTGGCTTCTAGAGCTGTGGGGGAGGTGAGCAGGAAGAGCATAGGGCAGTGGTGGGCAACCTGTGGCCCATGGGCTGCATGTGGCCTGTCATAAATATAAAGGGAAGGGTAAACCCCTTTAAAATCCCTCCTGGCCAGAGGAAAACTCCTCTCACCTGTAAAGGGTTAAGAAGCTAAAGGTAACCTCGCTGGCACCTGACCAAAATGACCAATGAGGAGACAAGATACTTTCAAAAGCTGGGAGGAGGGAGAGAAACAAGGGGTCTGTGTCTGTTTGTATGCTGCTTTTGCCGGGATAGAACAGGAATGGAGTCTTAGAACTTTAGTAAGTAATCTAGCTAGGTACGTGTTAGATTATGGTTTCTTTAAATGGCTGAGAAAAGAACTGTGCTGAATAGAATGACTATTCCTGTCTGTGTGTCCTTTTTGTAACTTAAGGTTTTGCCTAGAGGGATTCTCTATGTTTTGAATCTAATTACCGTGTAAGGTATCTACCATCCTGATTTTACAGAGGTGATTTCTTTACTTCTATTAAAAGTCTTCTTGTAAGAAAACTGAATGCTTTTTCATTGTTCTAAGATCCAAGGGTTTGGGTCTGTGGTCACCTATGCAAATTGGTGCAGATTTTTACCAAACCTTCCCCAGGAAGTTGGGTGCAAGGGTTGGGAGGATTTTGGGGGGAAAGATGTGTCCAAACTACGTTTCCCAGTAAACTCAGTTAGAGTTTGGTGGTGGCAGTGGAGATCCAGGGACAAAGGATAAAATTAATATGTACCTTGGAGAAGTTTTAACCTAAGCTGGTAAAAGTAAGCTTAGGAGGTTTTCATGCAAGTCCCCACATCTGTACCCTAGAGTTCAGAGTGGGGGAGGAACCTTGACATGGCCCATCAAGGTAATCCACTGGCAGGCCACCAGACAGTTTGTTTACATTTGTATGGCCGCCTGCAGCTCCCAGTGGCTGTGGTTTGCTGTTCCCAGCCAATTGGAGCTGCAGGAACGTGCTGGCTGCTGCTTCCCGCAGCTCCTATTGGCCAGGAATGGCAAACCGTGGCCACTGGGAGCTGTGAGCAGCCATGCAAATGTAAACAAACTGTCTGGCGGCCTGCCAGCGGATTACCCTGATGGTCCGCATGTGGCCTGTGGGCCGCAGGTTGCCCACCACTGGCATAGGGGCTCTTTGCCTCACCTGCAGCAAGGCTGGAAGGCTCTTGTCAATTTCACAGGCAGCCAGAAAGCCAAAAAATTGCCTTTCGGCTCTCCCAAAAGAGAAAGTTTCTTTAAATCCCTTCCCTTGAAAAAAATAATGTTTTTGATATTTTGTCTTGGCTTGGGATGAAAACGTTTCTAAAAACACACATTTTTCCATGGGAATGGATTCCTGTTTTTGGATTAGCTCTCGTTGTGAGCACAGGTATATTGAGGGTTGTGAGGCACTCATACTGCCGTGATGGAGACCATATAAGTAGCTTAGGTTTAAATTCTGAATTACAAATGTGAGTATAACAACAACATGAGGATTCGTCCTTTTACCTCAGTATTAACCACAGCCTGCGCTAAGAGACTTTGAGCCTTTGCCTCGGAGGGTTGTCTGTCCACAATATAGCTGTTGCCTCTGAACCCGAAAACAATTCCTTTCTATCGTTCGAGCAATTCAACTTAGGTTCCCGGGAGAAAAAGAAATTCTGCTTCTCTGCAGGGCGTGTCCTTTCTGAAATAGTTTACTTGTTTGTTTTCTTCCCAATGTTCCAGGAAGCATTCTTATTTTGGAGCTTCCAATCACGGATATGCCCGATGGCTCCCGGCGGAGTATGAGGATGGAGTGTCTCTTCCCAGAGGGTTAACTGAAGGAAAACTTTACAATGGATTTCCGCTCCCACTGGTACGAGCCTGTGAGGTCGTTTGATACCTTGTGTAATCAATGACTCCCATATTTCAGACCTGTCCATGGCTGGGGGAAGTGCTCCCTGGGCAGAGGCCCAGGCCAGGCTACTGCCCCATTTAAGTCTATTCTGAGGGCACAAGTGAGGCTTAAGCAGTACGTGTGTCTTGTGCTGGGCTGTGTTGCTTCGAGCACTCCACACACCTCATACCTTGGCAGGTGCTGCATGTGCAGGGAATTCATGCCCACCGAATAGCATTCCTGTTACCCTCCTGTGGAGAAGAAAGCGCTCATTGGATCAACGTTTTCCGGGGGTTGCTCAACCCCAGCTTTTCCCCAGGCCCCATCCCAAGTCCACCCCTTCCCCCAAGGCCCCATCCTGTCTCTTCCCGCCCCTTCCGCCCCTCCCCTGAGCTCCCCACCCTCACTCTGCTCCCTCCCCCCAGCACCTCCTGCATGCCGTTGAAGAGTTGGTTGTAGGGGATGGGAGGTGCTGGGGGGTGGGGGAGGAGCCGCCATGAATGAGTGCTGAGCACCCACTGTTTTTTTCTGGAGGGTGCTCCAGCCCTGGAGCATCCACAGAGTCAGCACCTGGGCTTGCATTCTGCATGGGGTGAATTTCACCCCAAATGGATATGCCAGTTCTGTGCCCCGGGCATTGGTGTCTGTAAGGTGGAGTAACTCCTGCATCTCCACCTTCCTAAGGTGCTTTGAGACCCATTGAGGCCTGAGAACGGTGTCAATGCATTGCATCACTAGCAAGCATTCTCATTCTCTCATTCAAACAGTTTATGTTCTTGCTTTCATACTCAGAGATCCTGGGTTCAAACCCTTCAGACTCCCTGACATTCTACTTCTGTCAAGCAAATAACCTACTGGCAACATGTGTGTCATGCCCAGTCCAGAAGTCCGTCCACATAGAGGACCTGAGGAAGGACTCTGTGTAGCTTGAAAGCTTGTCTCACTCACCAACTGACGGTCTAATAAAAGACATTCCCTCACCCACCTTGTCTCTCATAGCCTGGGACTGACACGGCTACAACAACACTGCATACACACAGAGGACAATAGCCTACTACCGCTCTAAGCTAAAGGAGCAACTCCTTCAGCTGAAGAATAAGAGATCTATGTTCAAACCCTGCTGCTAACCCAAGCTCCTGGGTTACTACAGCTGCACATGATGGAATTGTGTTTCTTCAGGGTCTTTAAATTCTAGGAAACTCTATACCAGAAAATATTGTTAAAAGAAGGTTGCAAAGTTGAGCCCTCAAACGTGAGGGAATGCCAGAATCACAGTCGCCAGCTTCTTTCACGCCCCAGTGGTGCTCAACCCACCACTCTGCTCCACCCGAGGCCCTGACCCCACCCCACCTCTTCCTGCCCCCACTCTACTCCTGTCCCACCTCTTCCTGCCCAGTTCCAGCCCATCCCCTGAGTGTGCCCTGTCCCCACTCCCCCCACCCCAGGGTCTCCTGTAAGCCATGAAATAGCTGATCGTGGAGTGTGGGAGGTGCTGGGAGGGAGGAGGAAGAGTTGATCCAGGCTTCTGGTGAATGGGAGGCACTGAGGGGAAGTGGGGGGAGCTGATTGGAGCACCCATGGAGTCGGTGCCTATGGCCAGAATGAACCCAGCACTCCCACTCCTTCTGGGTCATCCAGCTTGCACTCTCTCCCACTGCTCTGACCCTCAGCTCTGTGGAGAAGTCGAGGGGAGAGCATCCACAGTACCACAATGGCAGAAGCGCTTCCCTTCCTCACAGAGGGGAGAGATCTGTTCACAAAGGGTGTCTTTCATGTGCAGATGGGGGGTGATGATCTCAGTCTGGCGTCAACACACGTGACTGAATACATGCAGGGAGCAGATTGGTTGAGTAAGGAAGTTCCATTTTAAGAGTCACTGTTCAGAGTAAAACCAGACTGTAACGCTTTCCTCCTCTTCCTCTTCCTCCTCACCATCATGGTGTACTGTGGTTGTGCCTAGGACCCCAGTCATCAGTCAGAACCCCATTGTGCTAGGCACTGTGCAAACAGAACAAACATCTTCCAATCTAAATATAAGACGAGGCAAAAGGTGGACACAGACAGACAGATGGGGAGCACAATGCAACATCACAGGGCAGCATGATGGATAGGGTCTCGGCTCACCAGCTGCCTAAACACTACCTAGTTTTTTGTAGGCATGATGGCAAAGGAGAGTTTGAAGAGGGGTTTTGACGGAGGACAGTGAAGTGGCTTTGCAGGTGTTTTACAGGGAGCTTCTCCCAGTTGCTGAATGGCAGCAAGGGAGAAAGCACAAAGCTGCTTCTTTAAAGATTCCAGTGGGCGATGAAGGCTGCGTCATTGGCAGTTCATTGAACTTCATCACTGATGTTCAGAAATTGACTTTCAGCATAACAAAGTGTTGTGTCTGATACTTTCCTGAGGTCTGTAGCAGGCTACCCCTAAAGTTACAGCACTTCCCCTATGGAGCTAAACGTTCACTGTGTCTCAATCATAAATGGTTTTGTTTTGATTCTGTGCAGGTTCGAAAAGTGTCAAATGAAATAATTCACACAGCCAATGAGAATGTCACTGAAGACCAGGAGCGCTCTCTCATCTTCATGCAGTGGGGTCAGTGGGTTGATCACGATTTGGACTTAGCCCCTTTCACTACTACAAAAATCAACAATAAAGAAGTTCATTGTGAGACCAGTTGCACCTTTGAGCCACCTTGCTTCCCAATTAAGGTACAACTACAGCCTTGAGTCTTTTCCTCCCTTGCAGGAGCAGCCCCTGGACTCTAAGACTAGAATAGCCTTTAAAAAAAGTCAGAAAAACTTTATGGTGAAAAAATAGAGAGATCAAAGATGTGAATTCTTCAAAGAGCCTAAAGCACCTAGCACACTGTATATTACAAGGGGAGCTGGTAGTAAGCAGGGGTTCTGGAACATTTTATATAGTGGGGTGCTGAAAGCCATTAAACCAAACTGTAAAGCCTGTATATAACGGAATCCATTTCAAGCCAGTTCATGAAGCAGCACCCCTAGTTCCAACACCAATGGTAGTAACCTCTATATTTAGGTTGCCTAGCACATTCTTGTCCATGGGGATTGGTGTCCAAACCTGGCAGTACAGCCTAGTGGGAAGATTCTGCAGTCACGACAGGCCAGTGGCGAGAGTCTGCGGCGTGTGAGGTAGGGGAACCTGGGCCCTCCCTGCTCCATCGGAGGCCCTGTGACTGGCAGGTCAGATACACAGCCTGGGGCAGACCCCCCCAAGCCTGCTCCCTGGGTCACTTCCTACCCCAGCCTCTGCCTTTCCAAAGTCACAGCAGAGTCTGCTTATGGACTCACCGAATAAGGTTTCTCCCTGGCAGTGATCCAAAGATTCTTCTCCATCAATCGCAGCCCACTGCTCCCGGTCTCCCCAGGGCCCTCCAGCAGCTCAGGGGATGGGTCTGGTCCAAGTGGTGGGAGCTCCTGTAGGAGCTAACTACGTAGAACTGCTCCCTGGCTTTATCTACTCTGACACAACTGGGCTGCTCCCTTTTGAGCTCTGCCTCCATTGTGAGCAGGCCCCGCAGGTGCAGCTGGCCTGGGCCTTCTGGGCTACTCATTAACCCTTGGTTCCCCAGTATAGGGCATGTACACCCCGTCACAATTCCATCATAAAATACTCTTGCAAGCTTTTCTGGGATGATCTACTAGCTCCACTGTTTGCAGCTGGCTTTTGAAATTTGGCACAGTGAAAGCCCTGGAGCCAGAGAAGTGCCCGTTCATTGCCCTGTGTAATTCTGTTCACGTTTTCCTGAGATACAACAAATAGTTGAAAAAATGGCCATTTCCCCTCTCTCACTTTCATTCTTCAGAAACATGTTGGTAGCCTGCTGAAAAACTAACTGAACAGCACATTCAAAGGCGGGGCCCACACTGCTGCCAAAGAAACAGTAGCCACCGTACTGCGAATGTCTATCAGCTGAAAAAGGGTATTGTGGGGAGAGACAGACTGGGATGCTGCACCCACCACCTTCCCCAAGCCAAAGAAGACAGGGAATTACTTGCACAAAAACTACATTAAAGGAACACTATTTAGACTGCAAAGTCAAGCAATCCAAAGTTTAAAAATAACATAATTCAGGTTGTCCATGCAGCCTTTACTCTGTCCGCTGGCACATAGTGATCATGCTACAGTCTTTTATTATGTGATAAAATACTATTTTTTCTAGGATTCGTTTAGTGCACAGAATGGACACACAAAAGCAGAGTTAAGAGCAGCCATAAAATTTGTAATTTCCTAACTTTTGAGTGCTTGACTTTGTGATCTAAATAATATTCTTTAAACATAGTTGGGTTTTTTGTTTAATTGGGTTGTTTGAGAGTAGGGTTGTATGTAATATTTTTATAAATCAGGAAAAGAACTCGGGCATCACTGTGGACATTTCAATGAAAACCTCTGCTCCATATGCAGCTGTGGTCAAAAAAGGAAACATGATGTTATGATGCATAAAGAATGGGATGGAGAAAATGACAGAAAAAAATATAAGTATATAAATCAATAGACTTTGGAACTTACTGATACTAGATGATGAATGTAGCAAGATACAAAGAGGGATATGCATAACAAGAGCATCCAGATTTAGAATAGTTAATGCTAATAAAATTTTTGACAAGGTTCTAAAAATCCTACTTCAGATTTTAAACTGATCTTTTACTGTTAGGGATTAGAATGTGACCTTCATGGGGGCAGATTATTTTATGACTGCCTACTGCAGGGTTCATGGCACCTTGCTCTGAATCATCTGCTATTGAACACTGTCAGAGACAGGACATTAGATTAGATGTACCATTGGTCTGGTCTAATCTGTGAATTCCCCTGTTGCTATTTTCATACATAATAAGAATAGATAATGCATTTGGAACATTTGTAGATTCATATATTCTAAGGCCAGGGGGTATTGTGATCATCTAGTCTGACCTCCTATATAACATAGGCCATAGATCTTCCCTAGAATAATTCCGTTTGAACTAGGGAATATCTTTTTAAAAAATCCAAACTTTATTAACACCTCGACACTTTAAATTGGGAGTAATTCTCTTTTGTTTTCTACAGATTCCCCCTCATGATCCACGAATTAAGAACCTAAATACTTGTATGCCATTTGTCCGTACAGCTCCAGTGTGCAATGCCAGAACATTTGTGCGAGAGCAGATCAATGCAATCACCTCATTTCTGGATGCCAGCATGGTGTATGGCAGTGAAGTACCTTTAGCTAAGAGTCTTAGGAATCAGACAAACCAGCTTGGTTTGATGGCGCTGAACCAGAACTTTACGGATGCAGGGTTGGGATTACTGCCCTTTGAGAACAAATCCCAAAGCCTCTGTTTATTCACAAACAAGATCATGAATATCCCCTGTTTTAAAGCAGGTAAGTCATGTGCCTGGAGAACAATTAATTTTCTGAAGTGAGCTGCAGAGAAACTTAGCAGTCCCTGAGACAAACATAATGAGACATCAGAAACTATTGTGTAAAAGTATTGTGTAAGAAAAAATGGGGGGAACCATGAAAATGACAAAACTGAAAATGGAAATGTTTTAAGCCAAAAACATTATTTTCATTTTAAATTGTCATTACAAAACTAAATGAAAAGTTCTAGTCAAAAGAAAAATCCCCACAGAGAACTCATCATTTTTTCGTGAAAAAATTTCGAACGGTCATTTTCCCAAGAAAATTTTTGAGTTTTTCAATCAGTTTTTGTAATTTCCTAGTTTGTTTTTTTCAACAGACAAACAAAACAACTGTGACACCTCTTCTTGCGCATCATCAACAGCAGGGTTTGTTCTAGGGTCTAGAACCTTTTGTACTTCAGCATAGACTAGTACCAGTGCCATGGAAGAGCGACTGCACTATGTGGAAGCAATAGTAAGCCATTTTATTCTAAAAGAATGGACTAGATATGCAGAAACAGTCTACTTTACTCATGTTCATAGGTTTGGCAAATTCTTTCGAAGAAGTAATGTGGCTAAGAGGATGAGACTCGAGTGGATGAGAAACCTGGGTTCTGTTCCCAGCTCTGTGAGGATGATGTTATGAAACCTCTGTTCCTTCTTCTGTGAAAGGGGAAGTCTGACACCTGAGTCCTTCTTTAGTAGTAAGAATTATGAAGTGCATAAAATTATTAATGCCGGTTAATAGGAGAAGTGAGGTTAGAATCTATGGCGGTAGACAAAGGTACCTATCCCTCAGCTGAAGGATTAGAGGGAAGAAGAGATCACCTTGGAGCTTCAAGGCTGCATATCTGCTTTAAGAATGGCCATACTGGGTCAAACCAAAGGTCCATCTAGCCCAGTATCTTGTCTTCCAACAGTGGCCAACACCAGGTGTCCCAGAGGGAATGAACAGAACAGGTAATCATCAAGTGATCCATCCCCTGTTGCCATTTCCACCTTCTGGCAAACAGAGGCTAGGGACACCATCCCTGCACATCCTGGCTAATAGCCATTGAAGGACCTATCCTCCATGAATTTATCTAGTTCTTTTTTTAATCCTCTTATAGTCTTGGACTTCACAACATCCTCTGGCAAGGAGTTCCACAGGTTGACTGTGCATTGTGTGAAAAAATACTTCCTTTCGTTTATTTTAAATCTGCTGCCTATTAATTTCATTTGGTGACCCCTAGTTCTTCTGTTATCAGAAGGAGTAAATAACACTTCCTTAATTACTTTTTCTACACCGTCATGATTTTATAGACCTCAATCATATCCCCCCTTATTCGTCTTTTTTCCAAGCTGAAAAGTCCCAGTCTTATTAATCTCTCCTGATATGGCAGCCGTTCCATACCCCTAATCATTTTTGTTGCTCTTTTCTGAACCTTTCTAATTCCAATATATCTTTTTTGAGAAGGGGCGGCTACATATGCATGCAGTATTCAAGATGTGGGCGTACCAGGGATTTATATAGAGGCAATATGATATTTTCTGTCTTATTCGTGTGGCAAATTGCCGGCACTGCTATGATGGGTCTCGCGCTTTCTCTTCTTGGGGGACGTTCAGGGCACCGCTTCTTGCCCCTGAACTGGGGTATTAACTGCCCCACTAGTGTCCTAGAGGAGGGGAGTAGAGAGAGGCCTGCCCTCTACTCTGGGTCCCAGCCCAGGGGCCCTAGGGATAGCGGTAAACTGCTTGAACTAGCAGTTCCTTCCCCTGGGCTACTTCCCTCTCCTGCCCTTCAGCTTGTGGGGCTTGCTGCCCTCCCTCTGCACAAACCAGGTGTCCCTTTCATAGAATCATAGAATTATAGAATATCAGGGTTCGAAGGGACCTCAGGAGGTCATCTAGTCCAACCCCCTGCTCAAAGCAGGACCAATCCCCAACTAAATCATCCCAGCCAGGGCTTTGCCAAGCCTGACCTTAAAAACCTCTAAGGAAGGAGATTCCACCACCTCCCTAGGTAACACATTCCAGTGTTTCACCACCCTCCTAGTGAAAAAGTTTTTCCTAATATCCAATCTAAACCTCCCCCACTGCAACTTGAGACCAGTACTCCTTGTTCTGTCATCTGCTACCACTGAGAACAGTCTAGAGCCATCCTCTTTGGAACCCCCTTTCACGTAGTTGAAAGCAGCTATCAAATCCCCCCCCCATTCTTCTCTTCCGCAGACTAAACAATCCCAGTTCCCTCAGCCTCTCCTCATAAGTCATGTGTTCCAGTCCCCTAATCATTTTTGTTGCCCACCGCTGGACATTTTCCAGTTTTTCCACATCCTTCTTGTAGGGTGGGGCCCAAAACTGGATACAGTACTCCAGATGAGGTCTCACCAATGTCGAATAGAGAGGAACGATCACGTCCCTCAATCTGCTGGCAATGCCCCTACTTATAAATCCCAAAATGCCATTGGCCTTCTTGGCAACAAGGGCACACTGTTGACTCATCCAGCTTCTCATCCACTGTAACCCCTTGATCCTTTTCTGCAGAACTGCTGCCTAGCCACTCGGTCCCTAGTCTCTAGCGGTGCATTGGATTCTTCCGTCCTAAGTGCAGGACTCTGCACTTGTCCTTGTTGAACCTCATCAGATTTCTTTTGGCTCAATCATCTAATTTGTCTAGGTCCCTCTGGATCCTATCCCTACACTCCAGCATATCTACCTCTCCTCCCAGTTTAGTGTCATCTGCAAACTTGCTGAGGGTGCAATCCACACCATCCTCCAGATCATTCATGAAGATATTGAACAAAACCGGCCCCAGGACTGACCCTTGGGGCACTCCACTTGACACGGACTGCCCACTAGACATGGAGCCGTTGATCACTACCCATTGAGCCCAACAAGCTAGCCAACTTTCTATCCACCTTATAGTCCATTCATCTAGCCCATACTTCTTTAACTTGCTGGCAAGAATACTGTGGGAGACAGTGTCAAAAGCTTTGCTAAAGTCAAGGAACAATACGTCCACTGCTTTCCTCTCATCCACAGAGCCAGTTATCTCGTCATAGAAGGCAATTAGATTAGTCAGGCATGACTTGCCCTTGGTGAATCCATGCTGACTGTTCCTGATCACTTTCCTCTCCTCTAAGTGCTTCAGAATTGTTTCCTTGAGGACCTGCTCCATGATTTTTCCAGGGACTGAGGTGAAGCTGACTGGCCTGTAGTTCCCAGGATCTTCCTTCTTCCCTTTTTTAAAGATGGGCACTACATTAGCCTTTTTCCAGTCGTCTGGGACTTCCCCCGATTGCCATGAGTTTTCAAAGATAATGGCCAATGGCTCTGCAATCACATCCGCCAACTCCTTTAGCACTCTTGGATGCAGCGCATCCGGCCCCTTGGACTTGTGCTCGTCCAGCTTTTCTAAATAGTCCCGAAACGCTTCTTTCTCAACAGAGGGCAGGTCACCTCCTCCCCATACTGTGCTGCCCAGTGCAGTAGTCTGGGAGCTGACCTTGTTCGTGAAGACAGAGGCAAAGAAAGCATTGAGTACATTAGCTTTTTCCACATTCTCTGTCACTAGGTTGCCTCCCTCATTCAGTAAGGGGCCCACACATTCCTTGACTTTCTTCTTGTTGCTAACATACCTGAAGAAACCCTTCTTGTTTCTCTTAACATCGCTTGCTAGCTTCAACTTCAGGTGTGATTTGGCCTTCCTGATTTCACTCCTGAATGCCTGAGCAATATTTTTATACTCTTCCCTGGTCATTTGTCCAAATCTTCCACTTGTAAGTTTCTTTTTTGTGTTTAAGATCAGCAAGGATTTCACTGTTAAGCCAAGCTGGTTGCCTGCCATATTTACTATT
The DNA here is from genome assembly GCF_965140295.1 of Lepidochelys olivacea. Classification (NCBI taxonomy): domain Eukaryota; kingdom Metazoa; phylum Chordata; order Testudines; family Cheloniidae; genus Lepidochelys; species Lepidochelys olivacea. The sequence continues at coordinate 22,798,198 of NC_140427.1, forward strand.
CTTTCTACACATTGAGATGGTTTGTCCCTGTAACCTCAATAAGGATTCTTTAAAATACAGCCAGCTCTCCTGGACTCCTTTCCCCCTCATGTTATTCTCCCAGGGGATCCTGCCCATCCATTCCCTGAGGGAGAGAAAGTCTGCTTATCTGAAGTCCAGGGTCTGTATTCTGCTCCTCTCCTTTCTTCCCTGTGTCAGGATCCTGAACTCAACCATCTCATGGTCCCTGCCTCCCAGGTTCCCATTCACTTTTGCTTCCCCTACTAGTTCTTCCCGGTTTGTGAGCAGCAGGTCAGGAAGAGCTCCTCCCCTAGTTGGTTCCTCCAGCAATTGCACCAGGAAATTGTCCCCTACACTTTCCAAAAACTTCCTGGATTGTCTGTGCACCGCTGTATTGCTCTCCCAGCAGATATCAGGGTGATTGAAGTCTCCCATGAGAACCAGGGCATGCGATCTAGTAACTTCCGTGAGTTGCTGAAAGAAAGCCTTGTCCACCTCATCCCCCTGGTCTGGTGGTCTATAGCAGACTCCCACCACGACATCACCCTTGTTGCTCACACTTCTAAACTTAATCCAGAGACTCTCAGGTTTTTCTGCAGTTTCATACCGGAGCTCTGAGCAGTCATACTGCTCCCTTACATACAATGCAACCCCCCCACCTTTTCTGCCCTGCCTGTCCTTCCTGAACAGTTTATACCCATCCATGACAGTACTCCAGTCATGTGAGTTATCCCACCAAGTCTCTTTTATTCCAATCACATCATAATTCCTTGACTGTGCCAGGACTTCCAGTTCTCCCTGCTTGTTTCCCAGGCTTCTTGCATTTTTGTATAGGCACATGAGAACTCGCTGATCATCCCTTTTTCTCAGTATGAGGCAGGAGCCCTCCCCTCTCATGCGCTCCTGCTCGTGCTTCCTCCCGGTATCCCACTTCCCCACTTACCTCAGGGCTTTGGTCTCCTTCTCCCGGTGAACCTAGTTTAAAGCCCTCCTCACTAGGTTAGCCAGCCTGCTTGTGAAGATGCTCTTCCCTCTCTTTGTTAGGTGGAGCCCGTCTCTGCCTAGCACTCCTTCTTGGAACACCATCCCATGATTAAAGAATCCAAAGCCTTCTCTCCGACACCACCTGCATAGCCATTCATTGACTTCCACGATTCGATGCTCCCTACCCAGGCCTTTTCCTTCCACGGGGAGGATGGACGAGTAGACCACTTGCACCTCAATCTCCTTTATCCTTCTTCCCAGAGCCACGTAGTCTGCAGTGATCCGCTCAAGGTCATTCTTGGCAGTATCATTGGTGCCCATGTGGAGAAGCAGGAAGGGGTAATGATCTGAGGACTTGATGACTCTTGTTAGTCTCTCCATCACATCCTGAATCCTAGCTCCTGGCAAGCAGCAGACTTCTTGGTGTTCCCGGTCGGGGCGGCAGATAGATGACTCAGTCCCCCCTAGGGTCTTGGTCTTCTTAGCCCACCTCAGCACTTCTCCAAACTCTCCTTTGCTTCCCTCCAAACTGCTCTCTGCTCCAGCACCAAACCACTCTGCTTCAACCCCTCCTCCTGTCTGATTGAAGCAGGGGTTTTTTATCAGGTGACTGGTTTCAGGTGCTCTAATTGGCTTCCGGTGCTTTAATTGGCTTCTATAGCAACCTCTCTTCCCTCTACAGGGAATAAGGGTCCCTTCTAACACTATCCTGCTGCCCTCTGGCCATGCTGTATCACATAATCTATCCCTTTCTTAATGATGCCCAACATTCTGTTGTCTTTTTTGACTGCCGCTGCACATTGAGTGGATATTTTCAGAGAATCCTTTTGTAGCTTTTTACAGTCTGCCTGGGACTTAACTATCTTGAGTAGTTTGGTATCATCTGCAAATTTTGCCACCTCACTGTTTACCCCTTTTTTCAGATCATTTATGAATATGTTGAATAGGACTGGTCCCAGTACATACCCCTGGGGTACACCACTATTTATGTCTCTTCATTCTGAAAACTGATAATTTATCCATACCCTTTGCTTCCTATCTTTTAACCAGTTACCAATCCATGAGAGGACCTTCCCTCTTATCCCATGACTGCTTACTTTGCTTAATAGCCTTTGGTGAGGGATCTTGTCAAGGCTTTCTGAAAATCTAAATACACTATATCCACTGGATCCCCCTTGTCCACATGCTTGTTGACCCCCTGAAAGAATTCTAGTAGATTGGTGAGTCATGATTTCCCTTTACAAAAACCATGTTGACTCTTCCCCAACAAATTATGTTCATCTATGTGTCTGACAATTTTGTTCTTTTTAAAAATTGGCGTCACATTAGCTATCCTCCAGTCATTTGATATAGAAGCTGATTTTAATGACAGGTTACAGACTACAGTTAGTAGTCCTGCAATTTCACATTTGAGTTCCTTCAGAACTCTTGGGTGAATATCATCTGGTCCTGGTGACTTATTACTGTTTAGTTAACCAATTTGTTCCTCTTCTAATGACACCTCAATCTGGGACAGTTCCTCAGATTTGTCACTTAAAAGGAATGGCTCATGTTTGGGAATCTCCCTCACCTCCTGAACCATGAAGACTGATGCAAAGAATTCATTGAGTTTCTCCGCAATGACCTTATCATCCTTGAGTGCTCCTTAGCATGTTGATCGTCCAGTGGCCCCACTGGTTGTTTAGCAGGCTTCCTGCTTCTGATGTACTTGCTGTTACTTTTTGAGTCTTTGGCTAGCTGTTCTTCACATTCTTTTTTGTCCTTCCTAATTATATTTTTAAACGACACTTGCCAGAGTTTATGCTCCTTTCTATTTTCCTCACTAGGATTTAACTTCCACTTTTTAAGAGGATGCGTTTTTGCCTCTCACTGCTTCTTTTACTTTGTTGATTAGCCACGGTGGCTCTTTTTTGCTTCTCTTACTATGTTTTTTAATTTGGGGTATACATTTAAGTTGAGCCTCTATTATGGTGTCTTTAAAAAGTTTCCATGCAGGTTGCAGGGATTTCACTTGTGGCGCTGTACCTTTTAATTTCTATTTAACTAACCTACTCATTTTTGTGTAGTTCCCCTTTCTGAATTAAATTCTACAGTGTTGGGCCACTGTGGTGTTTTCCCCACCACAGGGATGTTAAATTTAATTATATTATGGTCACTATTACCAAGCAGTCCAGCTATATGCATGTCTTGGACCTGATCCTGTGCTCCACTTAGGAATAAATCAAGAATTGACTCTTCTCTTGTGGGTTCCAGGTCTAGCTGCTCCAAGAAGCAGTCATTTAAGATGTCAAGAAACTTTATCTCTGCATCCCGTCATGAGGTGATATGTACCCAGTCAATATGGGGATAGTTGAAATCCCCCATTATTATTGAGTTTTTTATTTTAATAGCCTCTCTAATCTCCCTGAGCATTTCACAATCATCATCACTATCCTGGTCAGGTGGTCAGTAGTATATCCCTACTGCTATACTCTTATTATTCAAGCGTGGAATTACTATGCATAGAGATTCCATGGTACAGTTTGGTTCATTTTAGATTTTTACTTCATTTAGAACAATTGAAACACTGTCATCATCTAGAGTCTGACCTCCTGCATAACACAGCACATAGAACTTCCCTGAAAGTATTCAGTTTGAATAGAGCATATTGTGATGTGTTCCTCCCGGGGTGTCACCTGGAACTGGGGTATCACTGAGCCATCTGACTCATCACCCTGGGTTCCCTCTCAGCACTGTGCTGCTGTGACAAGCTGTAGACCCGCTCCTGGTCCTAGACTGCCAGCAGCATTTACACAGACAGGGACACACCCAGCTGCAGGTACTAGCTGTGACCAGTCACTGCTGGAACCAACAATGGAGAGGCTGCAGCCAAGATACCCCCAGCTTCCCAGCCTAGGACCCCAGAGCTGTACTGTCCCGCTTTGGTCAAAACCTCAATCAGTATGAATTTATTACTTAGTTCGCCCCTCCCTTAATGTGGAGAGGAATATGCAACAAGCCTGTGTTAACCAAACTGAGATTTTTTCCCCAGACCCTGCACTCAAAGGCACACTGATTTAGATAAAGCAAAAAACCAAGTTTATTAAAAGAAGATAGATTTTAAGTGATAGCAAACAGATTACCTAGCAAATAAAAAACCCCACAAACTAAGCCTAAAATACTAGAGAGATTGGATTTTTCACCCTGGCTGCTGATACAAGCAGTCCACCAGATTTCCATACACGGGCTAGAAATCCTTCTCTCCGTCCAGTCTTTGTTTCTCAGATGTTTCCAGGAGTTCTCTTATGTGGGGCATGAGGCCACTAGATGTCACACCCCACCTTAGATAGTTTTAACATACGGTGGGAACCCTTTGTTCCAAAAATAGTTCCCAGCCCAGTTTGTGGAAAAATACAGGTACCCAAAATGGAGTCCAGTATCATGTGGTCTGGTCACATGCCCTTGCTGAGTCATAGCAGCCATTACTTACAGGCCCGCTGAAGCGATACAGAATCTTTGTAGAATTTTTCTGCCTGCCTCTAACAAATCTTCGCATGTGCGAACTGAGATCTGGGTGGTTTTTATGGGGATGGCAAAATTACATCCCTCACACTAGGGCCCTGTTTCTCAAATGCGGCCACTGTTGCCGCATGTGGATACCGGGGGTTTCCCTGCGGCTCAGGCAGATTCCTGGGCAGTGGGGGCAGAAAGCATCTGCTCCCTCCCCTTCCTTCCTGTTGCTCCTGCATGTGCCGCCTCTCTGGAGACACAAGTGGGACACACAAGGCTTAAGGAGCAAGGTGAGCAGTTGGGTTGGGGTAGGAGGCAAGCGGTGAGGCAAGTGGCGGGCAGGGTGGCCTGGCAGGGGAGTAAGCAGGCAAGCAGCGAGCCAGCAGCAGAGTGAGGAGGCAGGTCGGGGATGGGTCTGGCTGCGAGTCGGGGAGTGAGGAGGCGAGCAATGAGCCACCAGCGAGTGGGGGTTCTCATGGCAGGCACGGGGGTGTCTGTGGCAGGGGAGCGAGGAGGCAAGCGGTGGGTGGGGGAGGATAAGAGGAGGCGAGCAGCAGGTGAGGAACTGAGGAGGGACGCAGGAGGCAAGTGGTAGGCGGGGGGGTGAGGAGGTAAGCGGCAGGCATATGGGCAGCAGGTGGATTCCCCCCTTTGGGGAGGCTTGTGCCTGACTCCACCGCTTCCGCCTGCTCCCCCCCATCAGCCAGAGCCCCAAGACCGTTGCCCTCCTGTGGCTGGAGCCACAAGACCCCAACCTGGAGAAGCCCCGAGTGTGTCCCCCTCAGCTGGAGGAGCCCCAAGAACCCACACACACACACACACCTGCCCGGAGAAACCCTGGGCCAGCCACAGCCATGCCTCACCTCCCCAATCCTCCCCAGACCCAAGCTGCCCAGAGATGTTTTTCATTATTATTTGGACTTCTATTATGTCAAAGCATTTCTAAATTTACTTCAGAATTGTTGTACAGACAACCACTTTTATCCAAAAAGCAAAAGAAACAATAATAAAAAGACAAGAATGTGCAAAATACCTTATTTGTGTTTCTATTTTGTTAGGTCCAGTAAAGAATAGAGATAATTGTGCATTATTTTTATTATTGAGTTTGCAAAAAACACCCCCAAAACCTTATGTCAGGGTTCCCTCCCCACTCTGAACTCTAGCGTACAGATGTGGGGACCCGCATGAAAGACCCCTAAGCTTATTCTTACTAGCTTAGGTTAAACACTTTCCCAAGGCACAAATTTCGCCTTGTCTTTGAACAGTATGCTGCCACCACCAAGTGATTTAGACAAAGAACAGGGAAAGGACCACTTGGAGTTCCTATTTCCTCAAAATATCCCCCCAAGCCCTTACACCCCCTTTCCTGGGGATGCTTGAGAATAAACAAGATGAGCACAAACCAGCCTTGGATTTTTAAGACCCAAAAAACCCACCCAAAAACCTCAGATTCTTAAAAAACAGAACTTTATTAGAAGAACAAAAAAAGATAAGAGAACAACTCTGTAAGATCAGAATGGAAGATAATCTTACAGGCAGTCAGATTCAAAACATAGAGAATCCCTCTAGGCAAAACCTTAAGTTACAAAAGACACAAAAACAGGAATACACATTTCCTCCAGCACAGCGAATTTCAAAAGCCAAAACAAAGAAAACCTAGCGTATTTTCTAGCTAGATTACTTACTAACTTTACAGGAGTTGGAGGGCTTGCATCCTTGATCTATGCCCGGCAAAGGTATCGCACACACACAGACAAAGCCTCCCCCCCCAGATTTGAAAGTATCTTGTCCCCCCATTGGTCATTTCTAGGTCAGGTGCCAGCCAGGTTACCCAAGCTTCTTAACTCTTTACAGGTAAGAGGATTTTATAGTACTGTATCAGAGCTTCTTAACCCTTTCACTTTATATTTATGACACCTTACATTAATAAATTACAATGATTTGGATGTATATATGTTGTATATTACTTTATTATCTTTAGGAAAAATAAATAATTTTAGGAAAAAAGTGTTCGTGCAGCCACCAGAAAGAGTTGGTGGCCGTACTCTGCGGCCACCGAAAAATTTGTTGCAAGAACCCGTGCACAAGGGCCAAATTTCCAGTCCCTGCTCCACAGCATGGAGGTGCTAGAGATCCTCAACAAAACAGTTGTAAGAACATTTTAACATGGTCAAAATAATATTAATTCCCTAGCTCCATTCTTGGAATTGAAAGCAGCTCAACTTACAATGCAGGAATCTAATATGGCAAATTAAAAACAGTTCCTCAGTTGAATAAAATATAAAATTATACTGTATTTTTATAATTTAGGTGATGCACGAGCAACTGAAAATCTGGGACTAACAGCTATCCACACACTCTTTGTGCGGGAGCACAATCGCTTGGCTATCGAGTTGAAGAAATTAAATCCATGCTGGGATGGAGAGAAGCTCTACCAGGAGGCTCGAAAAATCATAGGTGCCATGACCCAGGTACTAGCTGCAATATTGGTTTTGCTGCCATTCACTTGTTGATTAAAACATTTTTTGCTCAGGTTTAGACATGATTTTTCCTCTCCAGAATTGCCTGTGCAGGTTCCTACACACCAAGCTCGCTCGGTCCTGTAGCCACTGGGGCTATGTGGGCAGCAGCCTGCAGATCTAAATGTTTTAGGCGCCCTATGTGCTGCAAGTCCCCTCTGCCTTATCAGTCACTCACAGCTCAGTTTTAGTGGCTTAGTGTTGTACAAATGGAAATAATTTCTGTGACAGATATTTAACCACATGCAATATCTTTGGGGACCAATGCAATCAATCTAGGAATAGTTTCAGTATGACTGTGTTCTACTCCATTGGGGTAGTTACTCCAGGAATTAAAAACAGTGTGGGGATGATTAATGTGAGTTGCTAAGACAATTCCATGGGGTGGATTGCATTTCTTGGCTCATACTGGGTTTTTCAGAGACAGGGAAAGAACTTGGGCTATAGAATGGTTGAGTTTAAACACACTCGAGGTCCTCATTTTGATTCAGCAATCAGACAGGACCTTTGGTCCTAAGGGGACCCCACTGCCATCTGAAGGGTTGGAAGAGACGTTAGCCTACCAGACTCCCCATGTGGAAGTTGGGTGATTTCTGGCATGTTTAGTTTGTGTGTAAGAAGTTTTATTGTTTTTATATGTTGTCTCTGTGATGCTTTTATCCTAAGAATAAATGTACTCTGCTGAGAAAGAGCTGTGTGGTAGTTGGTAACTACTGGCTCGTGCCAGTTATTGCCCTTAGAGAGAAAGCACAGCCCAGGCTGACTGGCTTGGAGAGCATATCACGGTGGGTGGCAGGAGGCTGTGCAGCCTTAAAACCCCAGAGATGCGGGTCTCTGTCCAAGTAATGTGACAACTGGGAGCCTAAAACTTTACGTAGGAGGGGGGAATACATGTGCAGTTACCCTGAAACTGTGACAATAACAAAAGGAGACCTAAAGAGTTAATTTTTGTCCCTGACATGGCCATATTAGGCTGCATTAGTAGGAGCATTGCCAGCAGATCAAGGGAAGTGATTATTCCCCTCTATTCGGCACTGGTGAGGCCACGTCTGGAGTATTGTGTCCAGTTTTGGGCCCCCCACTATAGAAGGGATGTTGACAAATTGGAGAGAGTCCAGCAGAGGGCATCAAAAATGATTAGGGAGCTGGGGTACATGACTTATAAGAAGAAGTTAAGGGAACTGGGCTTATTTAGTCTGCAGAAGAGAAGAGTGAGGAGGGATTTGATAGCAGCCTTCAATTACCTGAAGGGGGGTTCCAAAGAGGATGGCGCTTGGCTGTTCTCTGTGGTGAGAGATGACAGAACAAGGAACATAGAATCATAGAATATCAGGGTTGGAAGGGACCCCTGAAGGTCATCCAGTCCAACCCCCCGCTCGAAGCAGGACCAATTCCCAGTTAAATCATCCCAGCCAGGGCTTTGTCAAGCCTGACCTTAAAAACCTCTAAGGAAGGAGATTCTACCACCTCCCTAGGTAACGCATTCCAGTGTTTCACCACCCTCTTAGTGAAAAAGTTTTTCCTAATATCCAATCTAAACCTCCCCCACTGCAACTTGAGACCATTACTCCTCGTTCTGTCATCTGCTACCATTGAGAACAGTCTAGAGCCATCCTCTTTGGAACCCCCTTTCAGGTAGTTGAAAGCAGCTATCAAATCCCCCCTCATTCTTCTCTTCTGCAGGCTAAACAATCCCAGCTCCCTCAGCCTCTCCTCATAAGTCATGTGTTCTAGACCCCTAATCATTTTTGTTGCCCTTCGCTGGACTCTCTCCAATTTATCCACATCCTTCTTGTAGTGTGGGGCCCAAAACTGGACACAGTACTCCAGATGAGGCCTCACCAATGTCGAATAGAGGGGAACGATCACGTCCCTCGATCTGCTCGCTATGCCCCTACTTATACATCCCAAAATGCCATTGGCCTTCTTGGCAACAAGGCCACACTGCTGACTCATATCCAGCTTCTCGTCCACTGTCACCCCTAGGTCCTTTTCCGCAGAACTGCTGCCTAGCCATTCGGTCCCTAGTCTGTAGCGGTGCATTGGATTCTTCCATCCTAAGTGCAGGACCCTGCACTTATCCTTATTGAACCTCATCAGATTTCTTTTGGCCCAATCCTCCAATTTGTCTAGGTCCTTCTGTATCCTATCCCTCCCCTCCAGCGTATCTATCACTCCTCCCAGTTTAGTATCATCCGCAAATTTGCTGAGAGTGCAATCCACACCATCCTCCAGATCATTTATGAAGATATTGAACAAAACCGGCCCCAGGACCGACCCTTGGGGCACTCCACTTGATACCGGCTGCCAACTAGACATGGAGCCATTGATCACTACCCGTTGAGCCCGACAATCTAGCCAGCTTTCTACCCACCTTATAGTGCATTCATCCAGCCCATACTTCCTTAACTTGCTGACAAGAATACTGTGGGAGACAATTGTCTCTCTCAATGGGGGAGGTCTAGGTTGGCTATTAGGAAAAACTATTTCACTAGGAGGGTGGTGAAGCACTGGAATGGGTTCCCTAGGGAGGTGGTGGAATCTCCATCCTTAGAGGTTTTTAAGGCCCGGCTTGACAGACCCCTGGCTGGGATGATTTAGTTGGGGTTGGTCCCACTTTCAGCAGGGAGTTGGACTAGATGACCTGCTGAGGTCTCTCTTCCAACCCTAATCTTCTGTGATTTCCCTATCACATGTGGTCTGAAAGCAGCTTTTCCTCCAAGGGCTTTCCTGGCTGCAAGGGTGCAGGGTTACTCTGCCAGGCAATTTATGGTGCCTTTGAACCTGGGAGCACATGGTCTGTGTGGATTCAAACATCACTTAACCCTGAATCTTCTCATGCCTACCCTTCTAAAAAGGGAGGCGATGAAAGAGCAAAATCACTATATTCTCCTTCTCCTAAACTGTCGAAGAAAACAGTGGAAAAACCTCTGCCTGCCAAAAGTATCAACAATCTGCCTCCCTCAGGAACAGTACTGAACTGAGAAGGAGAGGAACAGGTTTTGGGGTAACTGCACCTGTAGTCCCCCTCTGTCATCCTTCAAGGCCATCTACTTAAGGTTGACTCCAAGATCTCATTCCTGAGTGGTAACAGGTAATTTAGACCACATCATTTTGGTCTAATGGGATTATGTTTTCCAATGGGCATTTCTTTGCACTTATCAAAACTGAATTTCGTCTGCAGTTTTGTTGCCCAGTCACCCAATTTTGTGAGAGCCCTTTGTAACTCCTCACATTCTGCTTTGGACTTAACTATCTTGAGTAATTTTGTATCATCCACAAACTTTGCCACCTCACTTTTTACCTCTTTTTCCAGGTCATTTATGAATATGTTGAACAGCACTGGTCCCAGTACAGAGCTGTTCCCCTCTCTCCATTCCGAAAACTGATCATTTATTCCTACCCTTTGTTTCCTGTGTTTTAACCACTTACTGATCCATGAGAGGACCTTCACTCTTATCCCATGACAGCTTACTTTGCTTAAGAACCTTTGGAGAAGGACCTTGTCAAAGGCTTTCTGAAAGTCCAAATATATTATATCCACTGAAACACCTTTCTCCACAAGTTTTTTGACCCCCTAAAAGAATGCTACCATGGAGATCCTTGACTTTAATCTCTTACCAAGGCTCTTGGGGAGCTTTGCAGGGTAAGGAGATCCAGCTGGGGAGGAAAGTTCATATCTCAGCCATGCTGTCTGTGAGTGAAGTTCAGCCCTGTGCAGAGGCCAGCACAAGGCACAGGCACTATCCAATCCCTTCAGGTAGCTGGGCCTTTCTAGTCACCCTTCTGAATATCAGCGCACTGGCTTTTCTCTGGTCCTCTGGACCATCAACATCAGTGGCTCAGAGAGCTCCCCGGCCAATTCTTTTAATTCTCTTGGGGGAAAGTTTTCCAGTCCTGCAGATTTAAAACATTTAACTTCAGCAGTTGCTGTTTAGCATGCTCCCTACTTATTATTGGAATAGAAAGCATTTAATGATCACTGTAAGTTATGAATACATCCTCCTGCTCCTTTCAAAACACAGAACAGAAATATTTATTGAAGACTTCTGCCTCTTCTGCATCATTACGCACAATTTTGCCATCCATACCTAGTAATAGAATAAAGCCATTGCTTGAATTGCTTTTGTGTCTCATATATTTAAAATTTCCTTCTTGTTGTCTTTTACCTTCCTGGCTGTTTCATTGATGTCTTGCATTTTGACATAGAATTTTTGACCAATCATAGAATCATAGAATCATAGAATATCAGGGTTGGAAGGGACCCCAGAAGGTCATCTAGTCCAACCCCCTGCTCAAAGCAGGACCAATTCCCAGTTAAATCATCCCAGCCAGGGCTTTGTCAAGCCTGACCTTAAAAACCTCTAAGGAAGGAGATTCTACCACCTCCCTAGGTAACGCATTCCAGTGTTTCACCACCCTCTTAGTGAAAAAGTTTTTCCTAATATCCAATCTAAACCTCCCCCACTGCAACATTATCAATCCTATTGATAATGTTAGAAAGTGATCGTTTTTTTCCTTTAGAAAGAGTGTATATGAGCTTCTAACTCAGTCTGTACTCCCTTCCAGGTAGTAACATACAGAGACTACTTGCCACTTCTGCTTGGAGATGAGAGTGAGAAGGAAATACCATGCTATGGGGGCTATGATGAGTCTGTGGATCCCACCGTGGCAAATGTATTCTCCTTGGCTTTTCGGTTTGGTCATGGTTCAATACAGCCTTTTGTGACCCGTTTAGATGATCATTTCCAACCTTTGGGTCCACATTTCCGGGTCCCTCTTCACCTCACATTCAGTGCTTCCTGGAGGGTTGTAATGGAAGGTAAGCATGCTTTGCCAGGCCCTGCCTGCAGTCCTGCTTTGTCAGCAAGGCAGAGATTCAACAATGTACTTAAGCAGATGAGTTCACTGGGACTTAAGCACATGCTTCAAGTTAACCACATGCTTAAGTAAATTCCTGAATCAGAACCTAAAGCTCATTACATCTGATCATTTGTTTCTATTCATCAGGACATGTTTTCAGTTTATAAATCATTTCCTCAATTCCAGCAAATAAGCAATTTTCATCAAAGTGTAATTATCGGGCAAATGGATAGAATCATAGAACAGGAAGGATCTCGAGACATCATCTAGTCCACACCCCTTATGGGAGGACTAAGTATTATCTATTATTTGTATAGATTATTATTAGAGCTGTCAATTAATCATAGAATATCAGGGTTGGAAGGGACCTCAGGAAGTCATCTAGTCCAACCCCCTGCTTAAAGCAGGACCAATCCCCAACTAAATCATCCAATTTTTTTTTTCTTCTTGACCCAGATCCCTAAATGGCCCCCTCAAGGATTGAACTCACAAACTTGGGTTTAGCAGGCCAATGCTGAAACCACTGAGCTATCCCACTCACATGTTGCTGAGGAAGGTGAAACACTCCCTCCCCCAAGGTTGCTGTCAATCTGACTGGGGGAAATTCCTTCCCAACCACATGTATGGTGATCAGTTAAACCCTGAGCTCGTCAGCAAGAACCCGCCAGCCAAACTCCTCAAAGGGAAAGCCTTAGAGAGAGAACCTCTATGGCCACGGAGCCTGGATGAGATGCCAGACTTTGTGCTATGGATGTTCCAGGGCCAGGATTTAGATCTAATGCAGAAAACCAAATGCTGCAGTCCTTATGAAATCAAGAGTATTACTCCAGACATGTTTAAGTGTAAAAAAATTTGGCCCCTTATGTCTTTCATTGACTCATTTGGGAGCATTACGCACAGTTGCATGTCTAACCAATTACAAATATGAAAGTAAGTTGAGGGAGTGGGAATAATTAGAGTTAGAATGGCTGGGAACAGCCCACACCATATTTGCTAGCTCCACCCCTGGTGTGGCCATTACTGTCTTCTTCTGCACATGTAAAAATCTGTCTGAGACCTTCTGTGCACTAAACGCTCCTTCCCATTAATAAAGTAACTGAAAAATTGTTCCCACCAATGCCAAGAAGTCTGGAACAATTTGGCTGCCCCGTATATTTTAGAAGAAAATGCAATTTCTAATAGCTGACAGAAAGGCTGTTACCGTTTCTGATGTTTGAAAAGCCAGTATTTCGATATCGTCCACTTTGGATATTTGAATACCCTAGCACAGCCAGGCAAACACTCTTCACATTCTCAAATGCCAACGTAAGAAGGGGGAAAGGAAAACAAAAGCCAACTATTCCACTGTCTAAAGATAGAACACTTGGTGAAACGGGGCTTTAGATAGTACCATTAATGGATTGAAGGAGGAATCTTCATCAACGACCGATCACAATAAATAAATAAAATAAATGGGCCATAGACACTACCAAATTCTTGCAATAAGTATAATAATAGAATCATAGAATCATAGAATATCAGGGTTGGAAGGGACCCCAGAAGGTCATCTAGTCCAACCCCCTGCTCGAAGCAGGACCAATTCCCAGTTAAATCATCCCAGCCAGGGCTTTGTCAAGCCTGACCTTAAAAACCTCTAAGGAAGGAGATTCTACCACCTCCCTAGGTAACGCATTCCAGTGTTTCACCACCCTCCTCGTGAAAAAGTTTTTCCTAATATCCAATCTAAACCTCCCCCACTATAATTATTGTCACTTACGTAGTGCTGTCACATCCAATCACTTTATGGCCAGGATTTTCAAAAATTAACAATTGGTTTTGCCCAAATTGAGAAACCTTAAAGAGGCCTGATTTTCAGAGTGTGGGTGCTCACTTTCTTGAAAATCTGTGCTTAACCCACTAAGGCAAACAATGTACCTTAGTGGCGCCCCACTGAGCTGGGCCTCAGGAGAACTGGATTCCAGTGCCACCCGTGTCAGTCATGCTGGGTGACCTTCGCCCCATCAAAGCACCTCTCTGTGCTAGAGTTTCTCCATCTGTAAAATGGGGATCATGACACTGACCTTCTTCGTAAAGCACTCTGTGATCTATACAGGAGGGAGGCATTATTGTAAGGTAGTTTGTCTCCTGAATACCTATGTGAGGGAGGGAGGTATTATTATGGGAACGGAGGCAGAAAGATCCAGTGACTTGTCCAAAGTCACAGAGAAGTTAGTAGCGAAACTGGGGTTAGAACACAGGAGTATGTGGCTTTGAGTCCTCTGTTTGTACTAATTAATTGCAGTTGACTCAAGTGTTTTAAGGCAAAACAAATTTAAAAATAATCGCAATTAATTGTAGTTTTAATCACACTGCTATACAATAATAGAATACCAATTTAAAGTTGTTATAAATATTTTTGAGGTTTTTCTATATTTTCAGACATATTGATTTCAGTTACCACACAGATTATAAAGTGTACAGTGCTCACTTTATATTATTATTTTTATTACAAATATTTGGACTGTAAAAAAGATAAAAGAAATAGTGTTTTTCAATTCACCTCATACAAGTACTGTAGTGCAATCTCTTTATTGTGAAAGTGCAACGTACAAATGTAGAATTATTATTTTTTTAGGGCTGTCAATTAATCGCAGTTAATACAAGCGATTAATGTAAAATAAATTAACACATTATTTTTAATGAGTGTTAATCACATACTTCTCTTTTGACCCTCTTCACTTACTGTACTTCATCACTTGGCCGACATTGGCACAGTTCTCATGATCTGGAGTGATTAAATATCAGAAAAAATTAATGGTGCAAAGCACCAAAAGTTCAGGTCTTTTGAATGGGTCTTTATTTTTAAAAAAACTTCTGGGTGGTTCTCTGGATAAAAAGACGGTTATCTGTAGTTATTGCAAGGCTGAGTTCCAATACCATGGAAGTACTTCCAGTCTTCAGTACCAGGTACACGCTAAACATGCTTTCACCTCAAGTTCTTGTGCTACAGATAACTTACTGACAGCAAATGAATCCCTCCAGCCACGACAGAATATGCTTAAAGAGTTTCAGGATCGCTAGAAGCCCCTGGATCAAACAAAATACAACAGCTTAATCAATGCTATTGCAAAGTGGATAGCTATGGACTGCAGACCGTTCAACATTGTAAATGACAGAAGGTTAAAAGATGTTATTCAAATTGCATCTTCCATCTTCCAATCAGTCATACACCTTGCCCTCCTGAGGAACTATTGTATCACAATTACATGACCTATATCACGAGAAAACTACAAAGTTGGAGCTTCTGAAAAATGCGCTAACTGTTGCTTTGACTGGTGATCACTGGACATCCCTGTGCAATCACAGCTACCTTGGAGTCACAATACACCTGATTGATGCTGCATGGACACTGCAGTCGTTTGCTTTAACAGTAACGCAGAGAGACATTATGCTGAAGCATGTGCAGAGCACTTCTCGGATGTTGCGAAAAAATGAAATATTCAAGAAAAGGTTACAACAATTTTGTACTGACAATGCATGTAATATGATAGCAGCAGACAGTCATTTGCCTTTTGAACATATGACATGCATCGCTCATGGTCTGCAGCAATCAATTACAGTAGCACTCAATGGTGGTGGTTTTGAAAACATGCTGTCAAAATGTAGAAAACTTGTGGGCCATTTCAAACACAGTCCAGCTAACAGTACGGAGCTAGAAATAAAACAAGCGGCAAATGGACAGAAACAAGAACCTCTTGTACAAGTCATTTCAACCAGATGGAACTCCACATTGGGTATGGTTCAGTGTCTGTGTAACCCACACACCTTCTGCGTGTGGTGTTCTGTCCCATCTAGTGGCACCGAGACCACTTAGAGAGAGAGATAAAATGTGTCTGCTATACAGCCTTGGCTAATATGGCCATGTGGTAGAGGCTCATGTACTAAGCTCCAGAGGTCCCTGGTTCGATCCTGCCCGCTGACGACTGGGGTCTGTCAGCATTACATGAGCTTTGAAATAAAGTCACTATCACAGCCACATTAGATCTTCAAAAGCACAGCCTACCAGTGCCAACAGGAAAGGATTTAAAAAACTGCAAAAGCTAGAAACACTACTTGAGCCCTGCTGGTTTGTGAGTGAATTCCTTGGGGGAGAATTGTATGTCTCCTGCTCTGTGGTTTTACTCACATTCTGCTATATATTTTGTGTTATGGCACTCTCGGATGACAACCCAGCATATGTTGTTTGGTTTAAGAACACTTTCACTGCAGATTTGACAAAGCACAAAGAAGGTACCAATATGAGATTTCTAAAGATAGTTACAGCACTCGACCCAAGGTTTAAGAATCTGAAGTGCCTTCCAAAATCTGAGAGGGACAAAGTATGGAACATGCTGTCAGAAGTCTTAAAAAGAGCAACACTTCAATGTGGAAACTACAGAACCTGAACCGCCAAAAAAGAAAACCAACCTTCTAACATGCGTCGGTCCACACTGCTTTGGATCATTATCAAGCAGAACCCGTCATCAGCACATCCTCTGGAATGGTGGTCAAAGCATGAAGGGGCATATGAAGGTTTAGCATATCTGGCATGTAAATATCTTGCAACGCCAGTTACAACAGTGCCATGCGAATGCCTGTTCTCACTTTCAGGTGACATTCTAAGTAAGAATTATCTTCCGTAAATATTAACAAACTTGTTTGTCTTAGCGATTGGCTGAACAAGAAGTAGTACTGAGTGGATTTGTAGGCTCTAAAGTTTTACATTGTTTTATTTCTGAGTGCAGTTATGTAAAAAATAATAATTCTACATTTGTAAGCTGCATTTTCACGATAAAGAGATTGTACTAGAGTACTTATATGAGCTGAATTGAAAAATACTATTTATTTTGTTTATAATTTTTACAGTGCAAATATTTGTAATAAAAATAATTATATTTTGTTGTAGTGGAAATCAAAATATTTGAAAATGTAGAAAACATCAAAATATTTAAATAAATAGTATTCTATTATTGTTTAACAGTGCAATTAAAACTGCAATTAATCACCTTTTTTAATCTCACGATTAATCACAATTAATTTTTTAATCACTTGACTGTCCTAATTATTAGAGATTATTATTACTATAGAGGGCTATATTTATTATAGCCATCTTATAGACTTGGGGCTGCAAGATCTTCTTCTTTGATAGAGGTTTTCCAGGATGACATTTACAATTGTCCTCCCCACAGCTAGAGCGTCTCATAGACAGGGAAGGGAGATGAGCCAAAGACTCTGTGAAGTCCGATAGGGACCTCACAATGCTAATCTAATTAACCTGGAAGGTACTAAGTTAGTATGGTGATGGATAATGGCAGAGAACTCTAAAATGGACAGCAGATGAGCCATAAGCTTCAATCTAAACATGGCACCACAAATAGCCAGTGCAAGTTTGAGCTGCATATGCAGATGGAACAGCTCATGGAAAAAAGGGTAACAGTCCCTGTTCGATTGTGAGTGCACTTGGAATGCGGCGTTCAGCTCTGGGCACCAGAAGAAAAAACAAATTGAAGGACATTAAAAAAAGCAACAAAAATGACTCTAGGACTCTAGTATGCAGCGTTGTTACAGCCATTTTGGCCCCAGGATATTAGCGAGACAAAGTGGGTGAGGTAATATCTTTTATTGGACCAACTTCTGTTGGTGAGAGAGACAAGGTTTGAGTACACTACCTGAAGAAGAGCTCTGTTTAGCTCAAAAGCTTGTCTCTCTCACCAACAGATGTTCGTCCAATAAAAGATATTACCTAACCCACCTAGTCTCTCTGGGATTCTAGGAAAGATTTTAAAAGCTGCCAGTAACTTTCACTGTATTGAGTAAATGAAACCTTGCAAAACCACTTAAACTATGAAATTATATGCAAAAATTAGCAGTGGGCATCTGCAAAAGAACTTGCTGATAATTGTATCCTTAAAGACCTGGAACGTGAGCTGAGGCTGAATTATGTCTTACTCCTGCTGCAAGGCTGGTTTAATCTTCTGCTTTGAATGTTCTGCCTCTCATCAGTGTAGATATAATTCCCAGTTACAATGCAACATAGCTTTTAATAACTGTTCTATTAATACTAAGCCACCATTTTAAAATGGTGCTTTTGGTGATAGCCCGCTTAGTTTATAAAACTTATACAATATACTGTTTTCATATTAAATATGCCTTTAATCAAGGACCCAAAATCACTTTCCAAACATGAAGTCTCATGACCTTCAGAGGTGGGAATTATCTCTTATTTTACAGCTCCAGAGACTGAGATGCAGAGGCCTAGAGCCAGATTTTCAAAGGTCTTTAGGTATCTAAAGATGCACCTAAGTGCTCATTGAGAAAATCCCATTGGACTCCTATCTGTGTCTTTAGATGGCACCTAGCTACTTTTAGGAATCTGGCCTCTAGTGATGGTAAAAATTTTGGTGACAATCAGTAAAAAGCAAAAATTGTAAAATCCAGGAAATTTTCAATAAAAAATCAGTACAAACTGAAAACAAATGGCCTTATCTAGATTACGAACAAATATCTCAAACAGGAGATTTTTTTCCCCAAAGAAGATTGCCTGAGCTTATCAATAGCATTCTGCTATATTTTAAAAATACACAATTCTATAGCTCATTTCACTTGCATTTAGTGGTGACACTTTCATTTTATATGTAGACCATCAGAGCGGTAGCCGTGTTAGTCTGGATGTGTAAAAGCGGCAAAGAGTCCTGTGGCACCTTATAGGTTAACAGACGTATTGGAGCATAAACTTTCGTGGGTGAATGAATACCCACTTCGTCGGATGCATGTAGTGGAAATTTCCAGAGGCAGATATAAATATGCAAGCAAGAATCAGGCTAGGGATAACTAGGTTAGTTCATGTTTTATATGTATTTCAAGCTAATTGGATATATATATACAATGGGACAGAGTGCAGCCACTTTAGAACTGACTGCCCTACCTCTCAACTTACTGTGACTCATTCTGCAGAATCTTAAACCAAATTAGCCAAAGTATGACATGGGTGAACTCACTACTTGTGAATAAGTAAATAGTCATTGGAGCAAGGGCTTGACCATGGCTCTTTCACATGGTAGATACAGGCCCTAGCCACCAGGCTATCGAGTCAACATCTCTCGCTCTCTGTCTCTGGCCCAATGAATTGCTTAATACCAAACGGAACAGCTTCGACAGGAGTGACTGGGACACCCCCACCCTCAGATTAACCAATAGCCTGCCAGCTAGGGCTCTTACCTGGGATATAGGAGAGCTGAGTTCAAGGCTTTGTGCCAAATCAAAGAGGGGGATTTGGAAACAGCTCTTCCCTTGCTAACTGGGGAGCATGAACTTCAGCCAGTCTAATTCCCACTCTCCTTATTGCTGACTGTCTTCTGCACAGGACCCAAATTGGACCAAGCCTGGTAGGGGAACACCTAGCTTGTAAATCCTGCTGGGATTTAGGTGTGCACTAGGGTGCTGAGCAGCTCAGTGGCATCAGGATTTGGAGGCTTTATGCATGCCCACTGGTGGACATGTAGGCAGCTATGGAATTTAGATGTCTACAGAGTTAGGCAGCAGTGGAGCAGGGTTTTAAGGATCTTATGGCGTGGAAATTAGGGGCCTAAGTCCCTTAGTGGGTCTAGCCTGAGGCACCGCTATGAACTCAGCGTTATAAGAACTGTATAGCTTTTCAGAAATCAAACAACAGCTAATGACCAACAGCCCTGTGCTCAAAATATCCTGAATATCAAAATCGCATTACTAGCAGCCCACATCACCCACAAGCAAATGGAGAGGCGGAGAGAGCTTTAGACAGACAGCCAAGAAAATCCATTCCTTGCCCTTCTAAGTTACACATCAACACCAGTCATGGTTACTGGACATAGTTCAGCCCAAATCCTGATGGGAAGACAGCTCAGAACTACTGTTCCAGCTTTGGAAAAGAACCTATTTCCAAAGTGGCCAGGTATGAAGAGAATAGACAAATCAGATAAAACTGCTAAAAGAGCTTATGTACACTTTTAGGATAGACATCACTCAAAGAGCTGCCAGGTCTAGAACCTGAGGGTCAAGTTCATATCTAATTGGGAACAGTATAATACAGCTTAGCTCTGCATTACATCACTGACAGAAGGATTGTTCAGTGTGTTTCAGGAGCTGTTATTGAGAGTAATGGCGTAAAACTAAGCAAAGGAAAATTTAGGCTGATTTCCAGGAGAATGTTCCTGAGAGTAAGGAATTCAATGCTGGCCAACTCTTCCAAGGGAATCCAGGGAATTACGAAACCATTGGGGAGGACATTTTAAAACTAGACAGAACAAAAGGAACTGTAAAACAAAGCCCTTCTCTATGAGGAGGGCCTGGCATGTATCGCCTACATGTAGAGCTTGGGAGTAGCAGCCATATTAGTCTGTATCTGCAAAAAGAAAAGGAGTACTTGTGGCACCTTAGAGACTAACCAATTTATTTGAGCATAAGCTTTCGTGAGCTACAGCTCACTTCATCGGATGCATTCACTGGAAAATACAGTGGGGAGCTTTATATACACAGAGAACATGAAACGATGGGTGTTACCATACACACTGTAACAAGAGTGATCAGGAAAGGTGAGCTATTACCAGCATGGAGTGGGGGTGGTGGGAACCTTTTGTAGTGATAATCAAGGTGGCCATTTCCAGCAGTTGACAAGAACAGTGGGGGGGGGGGAATAAACAAGGGGAAATAGTTTTACTTTGTGTAATGACCCATCCACTCCCAGTCTTTATTCAAGCCTAAATTAATTCCAATTCAGCAGTCTCTCGTTGGAGTCTGTTTTTGAAGTTTTTTTGTTGAAGAATTGCCACTTTTAGGTTTGTAATCGAGTGACCAAAGAGATTGAAGTGTTCTCCGACTGGTTTTTGAATGTTATAATTCTTGACGTCTGATTTGTGTCCATTTATTTTTATGTAGAGACTGTCCAGTTTGACCAATGTACATGGCAGAGGGGCATTGTTGGCACATGATGGCATATATCACGTTGGTAGATGTGCAGGTGAACAAGCCTCTGATAATGTGACTGATGTGATTAGGCCCTATGATGGTGTCCCCTGAATAGATATGTGGACGTCACACATTCTTGTCAACTGCTGGAAATGGCCCACCTTGATTATCACTACGAAAGGTTCCCTCCCCCCGCACTCCGGCTCTCCTGCTGGTAATAGCTCACCTTCCCTGATCACTCTGGTTACAGTGTGTATGGTAACACCCATTGTTTCATGTTCTCTGTGTATGTAAATCTCCCCATTGTATTTTCCACTGCATGCATCCGATGAAATGAGCTGTATCTCATGAAAGCTTACGCTCAAATAAATTTGTTAGTCTCTAAGGTGCCACAAGTACTCCTTTTCTTTATCTAGAGCTTGGTGAAAGTTTTATTTGAAACATTTTTTTTCGATGAATGGGGGCTTTTTTGTCAAAATAAAAATTTCCACAGAAATTCCCCACTTATAACAACATTTTTTGAATTGTTGTTGTTGAAAACCTGAATACCAAAACATTTCAGCTGAGAATCAGGTATTTTTCACTTTTTTGCCACTGTTGGTCCCAAAATTTTGATTTTCAGGTATTTGATGAAAACCTGAAAACTTTTTGTGGTGAAGAAGGGGAACCACCCACCAGCACGGAAGGGGTTAAAAAGAGCCTTTGGGCCCAACTAACCTCTCCCCATTATGCCTGCAGCCAATGCCAGGCCTATAGGGGAGAGAAAAGGAGGGCACCCGGCTCACTTCAGGGCTGACTGGTGTAGAGACAGGAGCTAGCTCCCCAGCCAAGGGGAGACTGCAAAGGAACCCCCAGAATCAGAGAAAACTGATTGAGTGGATCCCCAAGATATTGTGGGGCTTGCCCTCATCAGTTCATGGCTGCCCTGCCTGAAGGAGCCGGGGATCGCAGAGAGGTGCTGCCCCAGACCCAAGAGGGAACACTACAGGGAGCATGCTGCTTGGAAGATTGGACTAGAGGGGCCATGCCCCAAGCTGAACCCACTGGTAGGAAGTAACTCAGGGCAGTGGTTTGGACTACCTGTTGGGAGGGACACCAACCCCCTATTTGGGGGTTGATATACACAGGGCTCTGGGCTGGGAGATGGTGGAGAGGGAGGGCCTGGGTCCTCCTATCCACCCCCAGCCTTAAAGGTGGAGCTCAGTAGGGGGCTGAGAGCCAGGAGATCTAACCACTAGGCAACCCAGCCACCCAAGCCTCTGTTATACTTTTCAATGAAATTTTTCCCAGGAACAAAACACACATTGCCCAGCCAGCTCTACCTGCGAGGCCTTTTCCAGCTCCTGTTTTATTGCTGTGAGGTAGAAACACAAAGATCCACTTTTCCTGAAGGAGAAGCCTTCCCGGTTCTTCCTATGCAGTTTGTTTACTAAAACTGCTTGGCTTCCTTTGAGCAGCTCATGTTGTTGTCAGCCAACAGGCCTCTGCATCTGCAGACATTCTTAAAAACTACTCTGGTTCCTTAGGGGGAACATGGTGCTAGGAAGAACCTTCCCAACCATCAGAGCAGGAAGGATCTCAGGTGACCCCTGAAGAGCAAAGTGAGCACTGGGGCTAACCTTCTGTTGCACAAAATGTAGCCTACAAGGTGGAATGTATTACAGACTGTTCTGTTTCTTTCTGGACTTGACCTTCATTGCAGGTGGCATTGACCCGCTTCTCCGTGGTCTGCTGGTTGACCATGCAAAACTAATGAAACAGAATCAAATGGTGGTTGAGGAGCTCCAGGAGCGGCTTTTTGAACAGGTAGAAATAATTGGACTGGATCTAGCAGCCTTAAACCTGCAACGGGGAAGAGATCATGGTCTTCCAGGTAAGTAAGCATAAGACTGCATCCCATAGGTAGTAATAATGTTCTTTCTGCATTGTTTGCAGTTGCTTCCACAATGTGCTAGGCTTTTCCAGACAACCCAGGAAGGACAGAGGAGAAGGCGGAGTAGAGGAGAAGGGGGGTAATACAACATTGAAAAAGAAAGATAACGAGGGAGGGGCAGAACTGTGCAGAGACTTGGAGAAGGTGGACAGAGGCTTAAATCTAATGTCAGAACTGATGAGAGGCAGGGGAGGGATGTGATCATGGATGGAGAGGGAAGGTGCTCTATTGCTGGATTCTGGATGGGCCAGAGGGAAAGGGAGTGTCCGGGTGGCCAGAGGGAGGCTGGTGCAGCAGTCAGGACCTGGACAAGAGATCTGGTGTGGAATGAAAAGAAAAGAAGGGATCTTGGAGATGCTGAGGAGGAAGCAGCAGGGTTTGGAAATGACCTGGATGGGCAGCAAGGGAGAGGGCAGAGTCAGAAATAGCACCTGCGATGCAGACCCGAGTGACGGGACTGGGGCTATCGATGGTGATGCAGAAGAGGGAAGATTTGGGAGGGAAGGGAAGGTGTTTGGGTTTGGCCGTGTCCCGGGTAAGATGATGCAGGACACCCGAAGAGAGATGTCAGAGAGCCAGGCTGAGAGGCGGGATTGGACAGCAGGAGACAGGCGAGGCATGGAGAGAGCTGTGTGAGCCATCAGTGTGCAGATGAGAGCTGAGTCCTGTGAGGCTGTCCAGGGAGCGAAGGGAGATGAAGCAAGGGCAGAGCCCTGGGAACACCCCGAGAGGGACAGGGGGCAGCCCCACCAAGAGGACTCATGGTAAAAGGGGTAGGAGAGGTCAGAGTCTCAGCACCCAACATGGAGAAGATGTCCAGGAGAGTTTCTGTTGTAACTGCCTCAAACTCTGACAAAGATTTGTGGGTCATGGTGGACAATCAGCTGAAGGTGAAATCCCTGTGCAATGCCATGGCCAAAAGAGACAATGAGATCCTAGGATAAATAAGCAGGGAAATCTTGAGCAGCAACAGAGAGGTTATTTTACCTCTGAATCTGGCACTGGTGCGACTGCTGCTGGAATACTGTGTGCCGTGCTGGTGCCCGCAATCCAAGAAGAACCTGGAGAAAGTTCAGAAAAGAGCCATAAGAATGATTGAAGGGTTGAAAAACATGCCTTATAGTGAGAGAGGCAAGGAGCTCAATCTGTTTAGCTTGATGCTGAAAGGTTAATGGTTGACTTGATCAGTCTGTAAGTACCACATGGGGAACAGAAATTTGATAATTGGCTCTTTAAATGGGCAGACAGAGGTACAACAAGACCCAGTGTCTGGAAACTGAAGCTAGACAAATTTGGATTTGAAATAAGGCAAAAAATTTTAAGTGATGGGAATCAACCACTGGAGCAATTTGACCAAGGGTTGTGGTGTATTCTGCATCATTGGCAACTTTTAAATCCAGGTTGGATGGATTTTTTAAACGATACACTCGTTCAAAAGAAATTCCTTGTGGGGAAGTTTCTGGCCTGTGATCTACAAGAGGTCAGACTAGATGATCGGGGGTCCCTTCTGACCTTGGAGTCCATGAAAACAGCGGTGACTATATTTTTCCCAGCAGGAATAGTATCTGGACTTCATTTTTTGGTAGACATTGCTCAAACTTTCAAAACCAAAACAATGTCCTTTGGCAGATTCTGAACCTTGGATTATTATTGTTATTTGTTTTACCATAGAACCTAGGAGCCCAAGTACTGGAGCAGGATCTCACTGTGCTAGGCCCTGTACAAACACAGAACAAAAAGACAGAAGAAGAATCTAAGTATAAGATGAGACAATAGATGGCTACAGACATACCTCCAGGGAAGCACAAGGAAACAGCGAGACAATATTGATCAGCCCGCCAGGCAGTGGGTCTCAAAACAGCAGCAGCCTAACTGTTGGCAAGCTTTTGTAGGCATCACACACAGGAGAGTTTGAAGGAGGATAATGAGGTTGCTTTGAGAATGTTGACAGGGAGCTCCTCCCATGTGCAAGGGACAGCATGAGAGAAAGCTCAAAGGTGCTTGCTTGAAAATTTAACAAGTTGGCAATGGGGGCTGCCATTGGCCAGTCAGGTAGGAACTGACACCTAGATGGTGCATGAGAGATGATAGGCAGGGTGAGGCCTTGATGATAGGCGTAAATGGCCTTGAAAGTGAATACAAGCAGCTTGTGTTCGATGCATTAGAGAAGAGGGAGACAGTGGAGGGATCTAAAGAGAGGAATGACGTGGTTAAAGCAATTGGCTAGGAAAATTATCCTTGCAGAAGTATTCTGGATCGTTATGAGCGGAGCAAGATTGCATTTGTCAAGGCCAGAGAAGAGACTGCTGCAGTAGTTGAGATGCAAGATGAGTAGGACACTGAACTTTCTAAGTCAGCTTTAACTCCCACTCCCATTTGTGAAGACAGTACTTTGTTAATTCAGTGTCTGATCCTAGATGACACATCAACATCAGCTGAAATGCGTTTTAAAATCCTGGACAAGGCAAATGTTACTAGTGGGCAAAGGCAAAGCGGGCTGCCTGTGGGGAACGGACTACAGATGGGGTGATGCTGGCACAGATGGCAGTACTGACTGCTCTGCTCTGGTTCTGCAGGGTATAACGCCTGGAGGCAATTCTGTGGGCTTTCACAGCCTCGCAACTTAGCTGAACTCTCTGAAGTGCTGAGAAATCGTAAGCTAGCCAAGAAGTTCATGGACCTGTACGGGACACCAGACAATATTGACATCTGGATTGGGGCTATGGCAGAGCCGTTTGTTCCCAATGGCAGAGTGGGACCTCTCCTGGCTTGCATCATTGGATCTCAGTTCAGGAAATTGCGAGATGGGGACAGGTAGGCTGACTGGAAAGTGAATCTCCACTTCCATTTTATTTACAAAAGAACAAACGGCAGTCGGTGTCCTGTGCTGTTCCATTCCCTCGCCGATGAGCTTGCTTGGTGTTCCAAGCTCCACAGCTCAATACCGGAGTTTCATTCACAGTTATTAAAGGGGTGCCCCTGTGGGAAGGGCAGTTGCTTAACCCCTACATGGCCAGGCAGCTCCAATCACTGGTGCATGGATGGTCTTTAGAAGGCTCTGAAGAAAGGTGAAACACCCCCTTAAATCTCCTTTAAAGGTGATAATTTCTGGGATCGTGATCCTGTGTTTATGAATCCAGCCTGCTTCAAACCAACATGAAAAATGCAAACACTATGTCAATTTTGATTTCTGTTTTGTGTATTGCCACTTTAAAAACATTTCTTACAAATGCAGGTTTAATTTGACGGTTATTGTTGCAGCAGAGTTTTCCTTTTAACAACAATGTCAGCACCATTCTCCCATAATTGATGACATTCAGAAACACTACATTAAAAGAAAATTGTGTAGTTTGCAAAGTTGAGCACTCAGAAGCACTCAGAAATAAGGCTGCCTGCAATCTTAATTTGGCACCCTTGTGCGTATGCATTTTGACCATCTTTTTAATTACATGATTGCATGTTGACGGGGTTCTGGGAAAAACAATGTCAGTCAGTACACAGGATGGACAGTGCTCCAGGAATGAGGCAGCTGTTCAATATTTCTTTATATCCCTCTTGTTCAGCGTGTGGCCCCTGCCGTGTTCACCTCACATCACTCAAACCTTGCAGTGAATACAGAATTAGTCATTTCTTCATGGGCAGTTCCCTGGCACTTACCGTAGTATCACCGATATATTTTCACAGCACCTCAGGGAGGTAGGAAGGTGTTATGGGCCCCATTTTACAGATGGGCGCAGGGCTAGTAACTTCAGAACTCACAAGCCAAGCCTTTGTTCCTCCTGCTAAATTTCACATCCATACCACAAACCCTTGGGAGCACTAGAGGTCTTCAAGGAAATGGCAGGAAAAATTGGCTAATGTGGGCAAAACTACCTCTTTCCCTCACCTTGTTCTCAAGGGGAGCCAAACCATTTTTGCTGAAACACAGCAGAAAAATCCAGCTTGAGGCAGAGACCAAGTCTGGTGATTCTCAGCCTGCAGGGTTCAAGTCTGGCAAAGTAACAAGTGATAAACCAGAGGGACCTGAGCTGGGCCAGCTTCCTCCCCTCCCTCCCTCACCCCTTCTGCCACAGGCTTGATGGTGGGGGGATAAATTACTGTTGTCCTGCCTGAGAGTTGGGGCGGAAGTGTCCCATTTCTCCCTCCCCTCAGATGGACCTTATACTAGCATGTACAGCACTGCAGAGAGACAGGGTCCCAGAAAGGCCCCCAGTATCGTGCTGTTCAAGCTAGTTTACCCCCTACACATGCCTGCCCCCTTTCCAGTAGCAGGAGCCGCGCTAACAGCATGGCAAGGATTCCCCCTTCCTCATGGAGCGTGGGGAGTGTTTAGGCAGCAGCAACCCTGAGATCTGCTCCACCATACACCAGCCTCACAGAGCAAGGAGGAGAGGCATCTCCTAGAGTGCAGCACTCCAGCCCTCCGGACTGTGCCCTTCACTAGCCGTAGCACTGCCTGCAGGTGCTCACCAGCCCGGTCAGATCATGGCCCCAGCTCCAACGGGAGCAAAGAGCCCTCTGGGCCTGTCAGTAAAATCAGCTAATGCCTCCCTGAAACAGGGCGAGTTCCTGGAATACACTAGTCTGTCTTCTGCGCAGTGCTTGGGTGGCATGCACAATGAGTGGAAAAAGATACAAATGTGGTCAAGCAGAGTAACTGCCCACCAGCCTGAAAAGGGTTAAAGAGAGCCTTTGGGCCCAGCTAGCCCTGCCCTGTTATACCTGCAGCCAATGCCAGGCTTGGAGGGGAGAGAAAAGGAGGGAGCCTGGCTCAGTTTGGCAAAAAGGCAAGAGCTAGCTGCCTCCCTACCCGAGGGAAGGAGCACTGCCCTGCCAGCCGAGGCAGTCACCAGGAACCCAGCACCGTCTTCCTGGCCAAAGGAAATAGAGAAAGAGGCCTAGGTGCATCCGGCCTGAGAGGAACCCGGGTGACCAAAGCACAGAGACCTTGTGGGGGTTCTGGCCCTGGCAAATTTATAGCTGCTCCACCTGGAGGAAACTGGGACTGCAGCAGGATGCTGCCCAGGGTCCACGAGGGGCCATTACTGGTGACAAGCCATCACAGGAACCTGGTCTGTAGGGGCCAAGCCCCAAACTGAAGGGGCAGCAGTAGGAAGTAGCCCAGGGCAGTGGACGTAGACTCCCCGTTGGGAGGTCCTCTACTCAGGGGTTGACTGAAACGGGGCCCTGGGCTGGGATCTGGTGGAATGGGAGGGAGTAGAGGTGGCCATGGTAGCCAGCTCACTATTCTAGCCAATTTATTCCAGGGTTCTCAAACATTGCAGACCCTCTTACCCAGGTGCTCCACTCCACTGCATGCCCCTGTCCACCCTGTCATAAAGCCTGAAGCACCTCGACCACACCAGCAGGGAGTCAAGTCCTCCAACCACTAGGTTCACTGGCCCCCCAAGCCCACTGTTACAACCAAGAACTGGGCAGCTACCTCATTCATACAGCACCGTGCGTTGAGTGAGCCAGGGGTTGTTTGTGGACTAAACAGTATGTGAACATTCAATTAAGCTGTCTAACACAGCCCATACGCACAAGAGGGCAGAGTTAAGATTGCGCAGGCAACCTTAATTCAGGGATTCCCTAACCTTTGCATAGATCCATAGATGTTAAGGCCAGAAGAGACCATGGTGATCATCATCTGAGCTCCTGCACAGCACAGGCCGGAGAACAGCTGTAATTCCTGCAGAAGCTTTTTAGCCCGTGACTTTGCAATCTAAAGTTCTTTTCATTTTCAATAGAACTTATCTGTATAGAATCTTCACAGTCTTTCTCTGGAAATCCTGGAGGCTGTTTGGCTATAGGAGATTTATTCACATTAGAAATACACTTTTTTTAAACTGTGGCCCCTCTGCAGCTGGTGGGAGTTTTGCTGCTGACTCCAGTGAGTCCCAGACTTCACACCCCATCCCTTGTACTTCCTTTTCACAGGCAGGCTCCTTTTCCTATCTGTGGAGACAAAACAGAATCGTGACCCCCCAGAACTCAATCAATTCCCAAGAAGGATAAACCCAGGCGGTAACACTGCTGTTTTTCTGCTTCTCTGTAGGTTCTGGTGGGAGAATCCCGGGGTTTTCACTCCACAGCAGCGCCGTGCCCTGAGCAGCAGTTCATTGCCAGGGGTTCTCTGTGATAACACTCGCATTAGAGAGGTGCCCAGGGACGTCTTCAAGGTCAACCGCTATCCTGAGGACTTTGTGAACTGCAGAATGATCGACCGTCTTGACTTGTCACCTTGGAGACAACGCAGTAACTAGGGAGTGGAAGGTACAGAATGGACCCCGTGCCCAGAGAAACACACGCAACCGGGCCCATGTGGAGACTTCCCCTCCCCAGCACTCCCTGGCCTTTCCTTCCCAGATCAACCCCAATCTCTAAACAAACTCACTCTTCCAGCCACCCTTCCTCAAACAGATCCTTCCTCCCAATCCCCCACCTTGATCTTCCTATCTGCCCCAGAGGCTCCTGCTTGTCTTCACTATAACATGAGGGAATGTTAGCACTGCTTGGCGGAGTTGTGTTAACCAATGCACTGGCGAATACACCCACTGCAAAGTCGCTTTTAACACCACGTTAGTTAACACAACTAGTTCAGGGCCATGTTCTGTCACGCCCTGATTTTCTAGTGAACACAAGCCCATTGACTCTCTTGTCCCTAAGGCTCTGTCACTGCCTGGCCCCGGTACCAAAGACCCGGCCTTCACCCACCCTGCTCACAGACTGTAGGCTGGATCCAGCTGCACTGAAGACAGTGGGAGGCTTTCCATTTACTCCAGTGGGAGTTGGACTGGGAACCCTAGATCCCTGGCTGTGGATCATATTCTGACAGCTGATCATATTCTGACTGTACTCATAGTTATCTTCTTAAGAGAGATTCATCCACTCTAGAAATGGGAAGGATCTGTTAGGCCCCATGCAGGCCCTGTCCCTGCGGCCAGTGCAGGATTGTTCCCTGTAGTATTTCTCTAGTGTCATAGCCAGACTCCCAAGAGGTGGGTTTTCCACGCTTTCCCTTGGTACACTCTTCCACAGCCTCCTAGACCTCACTGCTGGGATGATATTTCTGAAATCGTGTCTAGTGTTCTACTCAGGCACTTACACAGTGTTCATCCCCATAGTATCGACCAAGCTCCCACGAGTTGAAAATGTGCTCCCCCTTTCTGGCCTCAGGGGGATTGAAATGATTTTAACGTCATTTGGAAGGTTTCTCAGGTCCAGGATGGACTTTCTGGAGAGAACCAGCCCTACCCCACAACAGCTTGCTCAGGAGCAAGGACTTGGGTCTTCCACATCCCAAGTAAGTGCTCTAACCACTAGGCTATAGAGTCACTCTCTTTCAATGACTCCTGTTGGAGCTGTTCCATTTTATATTGAAAAAATTACATGTTTATTGCTCCAGAGAGGCTGATTCTATTGCCTGGTGGTCAGAGTACGCACTTGGGATGTGCAAGATTCAAGTGCCTACTGCAAATCGGGAATGTGAACCTGGGGTGTTTTCATCCCACATGAGAATGCCTTAACAATCAGGCTATTGGATATCCTGGGGTGGGCTGGTGCTTGTACTCATATTTGGGTGTGGGGGATTTTGAAAGGTCTCAATTTTGTTTTGAATTGGAACCAAACAAATTAGAGACCTCATTTTTCCCCAAACTGGAAGTGCTGTTTCTGGCCAGCCCTAGTGTTCCAGCGGAACTCAGGTGTCGGAGGACCCCTGGCTGCAGCAGGGTGACCGATCTCTCAGGGAGCCAGGACCAGTGCCATGCAGGGTCTTGAAAAATCCAGACAGCACCCCGTGGAACTGGGCTCTGAATTGAATGGGGAGCCAGTGCAGAGAACGACATGCTGGGGTGATGTGTTCCCAGTGTCCTGTGTTGCAGAGCGAC
The DNA here is from genome assembly GCF_965140295.1 of Lepidochelys olivacea. Taxonomy (NCBI): domain Eukaryota; kingdom Metazoa; phylum Chordata; order Testudines; family Cheloniidae; genus Lepidochelys; species Lepidochelys olivacea. The sequence goes on from NC_140427.1 coordinate 22,828,839, forward strand.
CACGTTGCTGTGTTTTGAACAAGCTGTTTTTCCTCAGGGCTTGGTCTTCCCTCTTAGATACAAGGAATTGCAATACCCAGCTTAAGTATTGCAGTGCGCAGATCACTGTGGCCAGGTCTGCCTTTTCTAACACCGGGCACAATCGGGCCAGCCACAGACTGCAGGGAGGTTTTTTCTTTGTTGCTGTTGCTACATAAATCTAAGAGGACCCCAGGCTGTGGACCAGAGTGGCAGTCTGAGGGCAGATGGCTGGGATTGTGATAGAGGAGGAGTGCTTTTCCTTTCCCACATGTGTCACATCAGTCTCATCCTGGTTCAGCTTCAGCCAGCTGCTCTTCATGCATGTGCTGAGCTCGGAAGGCAGTGAGAAACTGTCACGGGGCAAGTGCACCCTGTCCCCCTCTGGGGTGAGGGAAAGGGCATTATAGCCCTACGGCTAAGTCCTCCTGAGCACCCTTAGCCTCAGGGTGGTATGCCCTAATGGCCAGGGTCAACAGGGTTGCCCTCTCTCGCAGGGCCATGCAGCCTAACAGTCAGAGGGGGATGGGCCACCGCTAAAGGGAGGTGGTGGGCAGGGTAGGGGGACCCAAACCCTCCTTACTCCGCCAGGTCCCAGCCCAGGGCCCTGTCAGCAGCTAGTGTACTCACCACTGGCTCAGCAGAGATCCGACCAAAACACACTAAGTTAGTACCCAATCCTACAACTGGATCAATGTCTAGTTCCTCTGGGGTGCTTCCTACTGTATCTTCCAGTGGCGCGGTCTCTGGATTTCCTGGGTCTCCAGGGTCTCTGACCTGTAAAGCTCCCAGCAGTTCCGACATCTCCTGGGTGTCCATGGGTAACCTTGTAATTCCTTTGTCCAGTAGATTAAAGGGCCCCCTACTATCAGATTGAAAAGAAGCTGGATGATGCAATCGTGTCTTACAGTGCCAGTGATATACTTTTTATTCCAACAATAACTAGGCAGATGTGAAACTACACCTGTTAAAGAGAAATTTCTTTAAATCCGCAAGACCAGAGAATTTGCATCCAAGAGTTCCAAAAGAATTGCCCAAGAAGCATTCTGAGCCATTGATCTTAATTTTTAACAAATATTAGAAAGAATGGGAAAGTCCCAGAGGACTGGGGAAAAAGCTAATATTCTGCCAATATTCTAAAAAGGCTAAAGGGGATAACCTGGGTAATTACAGGTGCTAAATGTTCAACACCAAAAACTGCTTCACTCAGAGGCAGAATACACAATATTTCAGGGGAAATTTCATGTCCAGGACAATCCCAGCCACCCAGGAGCCTTCTCTGTTTTATTGACACCTTTCCCATTTCACCCCACAGAACAAGCATCCAGTGACTCCTTATGATGGAAGTTGAGATTTCCTTGGAGGGCTGGATTCAGGATGCTGCTGGCAAGGATTCTTCACTCCTTTCAGTCTAACCCCCCACTGACTTTGCTGGCTGGAATGCATGGCCTAGCTGCTGCCATTTTGCCTGTGTTTGTGTCGATTTTCTTCCATTTGCAAAAACTTCCAGGCCTGTAATTAGCTTGCAAGTGGCCATTGCTAAAAGAACTAGGATTAGCTAATAACACTAGCTAAAGAAGTCCAGATTGAATTGAAGCCCATGAGTGCAGATTTACAAGTTAGTGATTGTAGGCTGCCTACTGGCACCTATTTTTGTGATTCTTCAATTTCTTTATAATACAGATGATTGATTCTCTTTCTGGTTTCTCTGAATGGTGAATGGGCAAGTTGTACACATTTAAGATATTATCTCAATAAAGCCTGATTTATGCAAAGGTGTATTTGGGTACCATCACCTCCCATTTCTGATTATTGTCAGTACATTGGAACAAATACACTGTTAACCAAATAGCACTATCTAGCAGACGATATACGTCTCTAGCACCCCCTCAGGGAAAGGGCCACTACTCCTGTCTCAGAGTCCAGGGCACTGTCCCCCAGCTGTTTTGTTCAAGGTGTCAGCCCCCTTTTGTGCCAACCAAAAGTCAGCAGGTTTCTGCAGCCCACAAAAAGCATAGTCTGAGATCTTTGGGAAGCCAAAGAAAGAGAAAAGACCTGGCACTTCTCCTTTCTGAGAGAGCTTAGGGGGACAAGTCTCTCAAACCTTTTCCCTGTTCTGCAATCCCTGCTTCCAGGGGCCAAAGGGCTCTGAGTTGCAGTCCTGCTCCTTCAGAGTGCCACCCTGCACTGAGCAGGGATCCTCCCTTTTAGGAACCCACCCATCTCCGGGCTTGACATGTCTCACAGGTACAGCAACAACTCCGTAACCCTCTAAAAAGTTGTTCTGAATTGACCAAAATGTTTCAGTTGACTCAAAATTATTTTTTCTATTTTCTGATTTTGGGGTGTTTTTCACTCCTTTTAATGCTTTTCATTTTTGTGTTGGATAGCTGTCATCCAATTTTTTTATAGCTGTTTTGGGGTTCTTGCATGATCTCCATGTAGGTTTTCTGATTTTTTCCTTCCAGTGTGTATGAACATGTGATAATTTCTTGTCTGAGGTGGCCCCTTCTGAATGAGTGAGGAGCAGGAGATGGCTTTTTTTTTTGAGAAAAGACAGAGCGGGACCTGATAACAATCTTCAAATATGTTTAAGGGTGTTATAAAGAGAATGGTGATCAATTGTTCACCATATCCACTGAAGATAGGACAAGAATTAATGGGCCTAATCTGCAGTAATGGAAATTTAAGTTAGATATTAAGAAAAAAGTTCTAACTACAAGGATAATTAAGTTCTGGAATAAGCTTCCAAGGGAGATTTTGAATCCCTTTCATTGGAGGTTTTTTAAGAACGGGTTAGACAGACACTTGTCAGGGATGGTCTAAATATATTTTGTCCTGCTTCAGCACAGGGGGCTGGACTAGATGACTTCTCCATGTCCCTTCCAGCTGTATATTTCTATGTTTTTATGCTGTATGCACCTAGTTTACCAATGCAGTCCAGTTTGCTCTGTAACAGTGACTTGTCTTCATCATTATTTACCACCTGACCAATCGCTGTGTCATTGCAGAACTTTACCAGCAATGACCTTAGACTTTCTTCCACATCACTGATAAAAGATTTAATACCTTCAGGCCTCGCACTGAGCCCTGTGGGACCCAACTAGAAATGCATGCACTCATTAATGATTCTTTATTAAAAACTATGTTTTGGGATCTATCAGTTAGCCAGCTTTTAAGTCACTGAATATATGCCATATAGACTTTGAGTGGTGCTAGTTTTTATTCAGAATGTCACGTGGTTCTACTGGAAATGCCTTACAGAGACCAAGTGTATTATAGCCACACAGTTATCTCTATCAACCAGACGTTGATAATTGTTGACGAGGACAAGAATTTCTTTTTCCCTGGAGGCACAATCAGAATTTGCTGTGCTAACTCATCTGATTTGATATTCAATGGGCCAGAGAGGATTACCGGTTGCTAGGTTAGACAAAAACCTGTTTGTGGGGCTGGAGCATTAAGAGAGACTTTTCTGCTGTAGGTGATGTGCACAGGCCACAAGCATCATAGTGATGTCCTTCAGATTCCACGGGTAACACGAAGAACTCGCATTCATTTTCCTGAAGAACATGCCTTTGTTCCTAGTCACTGAGAACCCGTCTTCAAGTACCTTCCATACTACACAGTATGCCATCCAGGTATCACTGGATTCCTGGCACACCGTGTAGGATTCTGCCCAGGGATATGTAGCAGGAGCAGGTGAAATGGCAAATGGTGTGAATGAAAGCAGTAGCAGGGACCTTTGGGTGTGTCTGTTATTCAGTACTGCTGCACCAACATCTTGCACCAGTACCGGTAGCTGGTGCCTGTGCCAAGTGTCTCAGTCAAATGCTGTCCACAGCCAGCGAGGCAAAACATCCCTCTGTGTGTTGGATACACCTACCTACTTCGTCTTGTCAGTCATCTAGACCAGCTGGAGTCAGAATTGTCCTAGTGCTTCCTGGTATCTCAGCTGTGAATTCAAGGCAGTCTGTAAGAATCAGCTTTACCTCATCAAAGCTGGCCTGCCTTGTCTGTCCCTTGGAACACTAGCAGCTTTTGCTACGTTTCCTGCAATAACTCAGGCAGGAGGAACTGTTTCCCTTCGGGTTGGTTCTAACATCACAGCGGCTGCTCTTAAACACACTGTAGCCCAGTTCCTTTCGGAGGCAAGAATGAAAAGACAGCAGAACCTTGTCCTTCTGCCTCTGGGTAATTCAGATGGACTCAACCACCCCCGCCACATACTCCTCCAAGTCCCAAACATTCCAAGAGCTTGTTCCACACCCTCTGGTCCTTTCCTCGCAGGTGTGAACAAGAGGGGCTAGAATGTGGCCAACTAGACAAATTTACTGGAGACATCAACTATCTCTTGCCTTTTGTGTCCTTCTTGTGGAAAAGATGGGACAGTGACTGTGCTGCTCGCTGTTTGGGCACATGTTTGACGTTACCTTGCGATTCAGTGGCGTTCTTGTGCTGCTTCTGATCCCATTGAAATGTCTGCCTTCACAATTCACTGGACTATCAAATACCTCTCTGTCAGCAGGCACAGCTAGGCCCTCCTCATCCCTACGCAGCAGTGGTGTGTCACCTAATGTGTTCAGGGCTAAGGTTGCAGCCAACTTCCATAAAGCCCTATTCCATCCCTACATTTGTACATTATTAATTACTATATTATTGTATCTAACTATTTTGTTATGTCTGGTTTGGGGTTCAGTCTTGCTGCCATTGATTTCAGTGGGAGCAGGAGCAGGCTGAGCATGTGTGCGTGTGTGAGTGTCTGTAGGTTTTCAAAAAGGAGTTAAGAAGGATTTTTAATAAATCTATCAGATTGGGGGCAGTACCTTATCATCATACCTATATTTAAGAAAGGGCAAAAAAATGATCCAGGCAACTACAGACCCATTCATCTGAACTCACTAGAATGCAAGGCTTTAAAACAAATTTTGAAGAAAAGAATGATTAAAGACATGGAGGTAAATGAAAAATGCAACATGGATTTACCAAAGGTAGATCATGCCAGACTAACCAGGTACCTTTCTTTGATAAAATAACTGATTTTAAGGATAAGGATAAGTGCAGGGTCCTGCACTTAGGACGGAAGAACCCAATGCACAACTACGGACTAGGGACCGAATGGCTAGGCAGCAGTTCTGCGGAAAAGGACCTAGGGGTGACAGTGGACGAGAAGCTGGATATGAGCCAGCAGTGTGCCCTTGTTGCCAAGAAGGCCAATGGCATTTTGGGATGTATAAGTAGGGGCATAGCGAGCAGATCAAGGGACGTGATTGTCCCCCTCTATTCGACATTGGTGAGGCCTCATCTGGAGTACTGTGTCCAGTTTTGGGCCCCACACTACAAGAAGGATGTGGATAAATTGGAGAGAGTCCAGCGAAGGGCAACAAAAATGATTAGGGGTCTGGAACACATGAGTTATGAGGAGAGGCTGAGGGAACTGGGATTGTTTAGTCTGCAGAAGAGAAGAATGAGGGGGGATTTGATAGCTGCTTTCAACTACCTGAGAGGTAGTTCCAGAGAGGATGGTTCTAGACTATTCTCAGTGGTAGAAGATGACAGGACAAGGAGTAATGGTCTCAAGTTGCAGTGGGAGAGGTTTAGGTTGGATATTAGGAAAAACTTTTTCACTAGGAGGGTGGTGAAACACTGGAATGCGTTGCCCAGGGAGGTGGTGGAATCTCCTTCCTTAGAAGTTTTTAAGGTCAGGCTTGACAAAGCCCTGGCTGGGATGATTTAATTGGGTATGGGTCCTGCTTTTGAGCAGGGGGTTGGACTAGATGACCTCCTGAGGTCCCTTCCAACCCTGATATTCTATGGTTCTATGATTTCTTAGACAAGGGAAATTCAGCAGATCTAATCTATCTGAACTTCAATGAGGCATCTGATATAGTAGCACATGTGAGTAGTTAAGTTGGAGAATATGGAGATTAATACAAGAACTAGAAGGTGGATAGTGAACTGTCCAACAGGAGATCGCAACAGGCTGTACTGAAGGGAGAACTGGAGGAAGGTTAATAATGGAGCTTCTCAAAGATCAGTCTTGGGACCATTATATTTTCAAAAAGTAGGAGTGAGCTAATGAAACTTGCTGATAGCAACAAATTTAGGAGATATTGTCAATGTAGAGAAGGATTCTTGTATTATACAGGAAGAATTGAATGACCTAGAGGACTGGAGTAATAGAAATGGGTTGAAAAGTTGATAGTACAAAGTGAAGGGTCATGCATTCAGGGACTAGTAACAAGAATTTCTGCTATAGAATAATAGAATATCAGGGTTGGAAGGGACCTCAGGAGGTCATCTAGTCCAACCCCCTGCTCAAAGCAGGACCAATCCCCAACTAAATCATCCCAGCCAGGTCTTTGTCAAGCCTGACCTTAAAAACTTCTAAGGAAGAAGATTCCACCACCTCCCTAGGTAACGCATTCCAGTGTTTCACCACCCTCCTAGTGAAAAGGTTTTTCCTAATATCCAACCTAAACTTCCCCCACTACAATTTGAGACCATTACTCCTCGTTCTGTCATCTGCTACCACTGAGAACAGTCTAGATCCATCCTCTTTGGAACCCCCTTTCAGGTAGTTGAAAGCAGCTATCAAATCCCCCCCTCATTCTTCTCTCCCGCAGACTAAACAATCCCAGTTCCCTCAGCCTCTCCTCATAAGTCATGTGTTCCAGTCCCCTAATCATTTTGTTGCCCTCTGCTGGACGCTTTCCAATTTTTCCACATCCTTCTTGTAATGTGGGGCCCAAAACTGGACACAGTACTCTAGATTAGGCCTCACCAATGTCAAATAGAGGGGAACGATCATGTCCCTTGATCTGCTGGCAATGCCCCTACTTATACATCCCAAAATGCCATTGCCTTCTTGGCAACAAGGGCACACTGTTGACTCATATCCAGCTTCTCGTCCACTGTAACCCCTAGGTCCTTTTCTGCAGAACTGCTGCCGAGCCATTCGGTCCCTAGTCTGTAGCGGTGCCTGGGATTCTTCCATCCTAAGTGCAGGACTCTGCACTTGTCCTTGTTGAACCTCATCAGATTTCTTTTGGCCCAATCCTCTAATTTGTCTAGGGCCCTCTGTATCCTACCCCTACCCTCCAGAGTATCTACCTGTCCTCCCAGTTTAGTGTCATCTGCAAACTTACTGAGGGTGCAATCTACACCATCCTCCAGATCATTAATGAAGATATTGAACAAAATCAGCCCGAGGACCTACCCTTGGGGCACTTCACTTGATACCAGCTGCCAACTAGACATGGAGCCATTGATCACTACCCGTTGAGCCCGACAATCTAGCCAGCTTTCTACCCACCTTATAGTTCATTCATCCAGCCCATACTTCTTTAACTTACTGGAAAGAATACTATGGGAGACCGTGTCAAAAGCTTTTCTAAAGTCAAGGAACAACATGAAAAATCATGGAGCCAGTCCTCAAAGAATCAATCCTGAAGCACTTGCATGTGAGGAAAGTGATCAGGAACAGCCAGCATGGATTCACCAAGGGAAGGTCATGCCTGACTAATCTAATCGCCTTCTATTATGAGATTACTGGTTCTGTGGATGAAGGGAAAGCAGTGGATGTATTGTTTCTTGACTTTAGCAAAGCTTTTGACACTGTCTCCCACAGTATTCTTGTCAGCAAGTTAAGGAAGTATGGGCTGGATGAATATACTATAAGGTGGGTAGAAAGCTGGCTAGATTGTCGGGCTCAACGGGTAGTGATCAATGGCTCCATGTCTAGTTGGCAGCCGGTATCAAGTGGAGTACCCCAAGGGTCGGTCCTGGGGCCGGTTTTATTCAATATCTTCATAAATGATCTGGAGGATGGTGTGGATTGCACTCTCAGCAAATTTGCGGATGATACTAAACTGGGAGGAGTGGTAGATACGCTGGAGGGGAGGGATAGGATACAGAAGGACCTAGACAAATTGGAGGATTGGGCCAAAAGGAATCTGATGAGGTTGAATAAGGATAAGTGCAGGGTCCTGCACTTAAGACGGAAGAACCCAATGCACAGCTACAGACTAGGGACCGAATGGCTCGGCAGCAGTTCTGCGGAAAAGGACCTAGGGGTGACAGTGGACGAGAAGCTGGATATGAGTCAGCAGTGTGCCCTTGTTGCCAAGAAGGCCAATGGCATTTTGGGATGTATAAGTAGGGGCATAGCGAGCAGATCGAGGGACGTGATTGTTCCCCTCTATTCGACATTGGTGAGGCCTAATCTGGAGTACTGTGTCCAGTTTTGGGCCCCACACTTCAAGAAGGATGTGGATAAATTGGAGAGAGTCCAGCGAAGGGCAACAAAAATGATCAGGGGACTGGAACACATGAGTTATGAGGAGAGGCTGAGGGAGCTGGGATTGTTTAGCCTGCAGAAGAGAAGAATGAGGGGGGATTTGATAGCTGCTTTCAACTACCTGAAAGAGGGTTCCAAAGAGGATGGCTCTAGACTGTTCTCAATGGTAGCAGATGACAGAACGAGGAGTAATGGTCTCAAGTTGCAGTGGGGGAGGTTTAGATTGGATAGTAGGAAAAACTTTTTCACTAAGAGGTGAAACACTGGAATGCGTTACCTAGGGAGGTGGTAGAATCTCCTTCCTTAGAGGTTTTTAAGGTCAGGCTTGACAAAGCCCTGGCTGGGATGATTTAACTGGGAATTGGTCCTGCTTTGAGCAGGGGGTTGGACTAGATGACCTTCTGGGGTCCCTTCCAACCCTGATATTCTATGATTCTATGTCCACTGCTTTCCCCTCATCCATAGAGCCAGCTTTCTACGATGAGATAACAATTAGATTAGTCAGGCATGACTTGCCCTTGGTGAATCCATGCTGACTGTTCCTGATCACTTTCCTCTCCTCTAAGTGCTTCAGAATTGATTCCTTGAGGACCTGCTCCATGATTTTTCCAGGGACTGAGGTGAGGCTGACTGGCCTATAGTTTCCAGGATCCTCCTCCTTCCCTTTTTGAAAGATGGGCACTACATGATCCTTTTTCCAGTCGTCCGGAACTTCCCCGGATCACCATGAGTTTTCAAAAATAATGGCCAATGGCTCTGCAATCACATTCGCCAACTCCTTTAGCACTCTTGGATGCAGCGTATCCGGCCACATGGACTATAAAGTGGGGTCTTATCAGTTGGATATGACAGAGGAGGAGAAAGACCTGGGTATATTAGTTCATTGCAAGATGACTATGAGCCACACATATGATGCAGCGATAATAAAGGCAAATGTAACTCTAGGATGCATCAGGCAAGGTATTTCCAGTAAAGACAGAGAAGCATTAATGTCATTGTGCCATAGTTTGTGCAGGCTGTGCTCGTTGCATATCCCAGGGGCTACTTGCATCCTTCTGTTCCCCCTCGCAAGCTCACTGTGTGTCACCCTCCCATCCCCTTCTATTTCAGGGACTCCCTGCAACTTCCCCCAGTCTCCCCCCTGCCAGGGATTCTGTGTGTCCCCTCATTCCTCCTCGTATACTAGGGTCCACCCTTCTCCCCGCCACCATGCAAGCAGCGCTGTGCCCATGTGTGCACCCCCATTCTCACTTCCCTCCATGTCCTCCAATCCCCCTTCCTCCCACCAAGGGTTCTGGGTGCCCCATTTCCCCTCCCCTCCTACCAGGTGTCACAGTTTCAGGGTAACTGCCCCTGTGACCCTCCAGCATGGTATGCTCAAGGAATGTCCTCTTAGGCATTTAGATATCATGGCTCTCTGGGCAGGGACCCACATTGCTCTTCCTAGTGACCAGGGGTGTAGGCTTGTAGTACCCAGGCACTTCACTGTGTTGATTCCAGTGGATCTGACTCAAGCACAGCCCCTGTGCTTTGCTTTCTCTCCAGGGCTATCAACAGTGTGTGCCAGAGGTTACCAGTAACTAAACCTCTTGTAAGAAAGACAGGGCATAGAACAAACCTTAATTAAGCAACTGCTTAACTGATTACCCATTCAATCTGGCTTAGGGTTCTTTTAATTTTGATTGCTTAATTAAAGAAAAGGATTTGGGAATTGAATTTAGTTTTATAAGGTTGTATTAACTATACTGAACCACAGCAACCAGTGGTATAGGACTGAGAAGGCAAAGATAGTGTAACCCATGTTAATGAGTCTGAGGAAAAAGGGAGTCAAGCTTGTTGCCGGGTAGCTAAGAGAAGGGGGAATACTGCAGTGTGCTCACCTCACCACGGGTGTTGAGCCTTATGGGTTGGGTGAATGCTGGGGGATGGAAGTCTGCTAAGCCAATTGGAGGGGGGAGGAGAGGAGGGGAGTGTGGGCGATCCCCTGACTGTCTCCTCCTGTCTGAGGGGAGCACGGGCCATCCCCTGACTGTCTCCCCTGCCTGAGGAGAGCACGGGAGATTCTCTGACTGTCTCCCCTGCCTGAGGGAGCACAGGCAATCTCTCCTTGTAAATAAAGTGTACATTTGTTGTTGGTTTATCCATTACAGAGGTTTCAGAAGAGAATATGTACAAGGTATCAGGCTAGTCATAGGAGTAAGTACTGGGTCAGGGATCATTGAAATCACATAGGCATGTATGGTAGGGTTCCTGTCTCCCTGAAATAGTCAGGTGAAGGCACCACCAGATTGTAACTAAGAACCCAAGAAATTGAAACTCACTGCAGCCAAACCAGAGGGACATTGGGTAAGGGTTCCTACTGATGACTAGTTGTTCTTAGAAGTATGTCAACCTGTGAAACCCCCTTAGATTCTTGGAGGCACCCCTGGATTTTGAAAAGAAAAAACTCCTCCCTATTAACCCCTATGTTAGTCTGCATGGATAGAAGACCGGTCCTAGACTGGTGTGAAGGGGATTAAGTAGACCCACAACAGGCAGTGGTGGTGGCAGGCTTTAGTAAGAGTACCTCCAGAGCACAAATTGAATAGGCTTTGGCTACAGTAAGGGCCTTTGGAAATGGTACTTTTCATGGCAGAACCGATCAGGAGAAAGAACAGAAATGGTATGCCTTATGTTCTGGGTCCATGAGTGTGATGTGCAGATGATACCTTGTGAAATCATTGTGGCTGAAGAGCGGAGGCAGTGGACTCTACAAACTGTTGGCCCAGTGTAGCCAGACAGCCCCCCCCCCTCAGACCAGCACTGCTGGAAACACAGGAGGAAGCCGGAACAGGGCACTTAACATATATTCCAGCACAGCCTTTGAAGCTGTGAAAGCACAGGTGTGCTGCTACTATGTGCCTCTGGGAACAGATACGATTAAGCTCACAGCAGGCAGAGGCCCTGTGACAGACATGGCTCTTAGCCCCTACTAAATAGCGTGATGCACACACCCCAACATCCTAGGTGGGAAAATATTTACCCTGATAAAAGAAATGTCCAGTAGTCGACACTTATTGTTTCTCTCTCTTGCAAGTGTAAACTACTCTTGCGAAAGCTGGCGTCACCCCGACAGACCAGCCTCAATTTGGCATAAGAAAGGAGAAAGAGAATAAAGGAGTACAGAGGTATAAGTAGGGGACCTACAGCACCATGATTTTGGAGTGCTTTTCACTATCTATCTGCTGGTCAGATAAGTGACAGCCTCCCAAGGCTTCTGCAGCTAAGAGGGTCCCTACGCCTTGTCCCTTATTCGTCTTTCCGCGGAATTGAGTGACCGATCCTGGCTTGGCACCGCTGGAATCGAGAGATGCAAGGAGGGTAAGAAGCACCCACACCTGATCTCCTATCTTTAGTGTACACATATTTTGAAATAGAGCTCTATACTTTGTTTTCTTTCTTTGGGATTGTGGCTTCAGTTTTGTAACTTGTTTGTGTGTGTAACATCTCTACATTTAAATAAGTAGGCACTAGCAATTTTGTAACCACATGATTAGAATCTAGCTTAATAAATTTTGGTAACCATTTGTGCATAAGCCTGACTTGTTTTCTCTGGTTTACTGTAAAGCAGCCAACACAATTAAAGAACCTCAGCCGTTTTGGCTCTAAAGCCTGGCCATTAGGTGAGAGTACTAAGAGCCTAGCGTTGAGTTGTGCCGCCTCCACGGGGCAAACTCTTGGGGCACCTGTCAGTCAATCCTGGCTGCCCGCTGCTAAGGAGCTCTGAGCTCTAGCAGTTAAAGTCACGGGTGTGGAGAGGCTCTTAGTGCTGCCATTGGGGCACCTGTCAGTCAGTGTTGACTGCCCGCTGCGAAGGAGCTCTGAGCTCTAGCAGTTAAAGTCATGGGTGGTTAGGACCTTGGGGCATCCGTCAGCCTAGCCCGGGCTGCCCGCCGCGAAGGGACAGTGCGTCCTAGTGGTTAAAGTCACGGATGGTATAAACGGGCATAGCTGGCACCTCACCAAACATCCTTGGCCGTCGGCTAACACCCAGTGCCCATTATGCCCCCTTCCTCACAGGATGAGTCATCTGATTTTCAAGGAGAAATTCAACACTTGCACCAGAGAATGGGAAATAGGGAAGAAGATTTAAGGGCATTGTATAGTCCCGCCCCATCTTCCCACCCTCTGACAGAAGTTTAGTTCCTGAAGGCCATTACCCAGACCATGGGACAATTGGTAGGCCTGGAAGCAAGAACTGGCAGTTATCAGAGACTAAGAACTTTTTCAGGGATAAAACCTACTGTGATGGGTTCAGTCACAGAGATCACCTTGGGACTGTCACCTGATGTGCTGAAATGATTTCTGAACCTGTTTTCCCTGCCAGCTTGGGACTCCAGAACCCTGCCTTGTTGAGCCAGACATTCTAGCCTGCTGCAACACAGACCCAGGATCTGGACGATGCTCCCAAAGCTGCAGACTTAACTGAAAACACCTCAGCAGGTTACCTGCTTCCAGCACCCAGACACCCAGTTCCCAATGGAATCCAAACCCCAAATAAATCTGTTTTACTCTGTATAAAGCTTATACAGGGTAAATTAATAAATTGTCCGCCCTTTATAACACTGATAGAGAGATATGCTCAGCTGTTTGCCCCCACCCAGGTATTAATCACTTACTCTGGGTTTATTAATAAACAAAAGTGATTTTATTAACTATAATAAGTAGGATTTAAGTGGTTTCAAGTATTAACAAACAGAACAAAGTAAGTCAACAAGCAAAATAAAGCAAGAACACGCAAGTCTAAGCCTAATACTTTAAGAAACTGATTACAGGTAATATCTCACCCTCAGAGATGCTCCAATAAGCCACTTTCACAGACAAGACTCCTTCCTAGTCTGGGCCCAATCCTTTCCCCTGGTACTGTCCTTGTTAGTTGCAGCAGGCATCTCAGGTGGTAAGCAGGAGTTTTATCATGACTGGCTTCCACTTTTGTCCTGTTCCACCCTCTTTTATAGCTTTGGCACAAGGCACGAAACTTGTGTCTGTGCTTGTCCCCACCTCATCAATGGAAAAGTACAAGGATTAAGATGGATTCCAATATCATGTGACATGGTCACATGTCCCTGTAAAACCCCTAGTCTCCATTCTTCCTGGGTTGGCCCACACATACACAGGAAGACTTGCAGATAAATAAACCATTTACAACCAATTGTCCTAGTTGATGGGAGCCATCAAGATTCTAAACCACTGTCATAAATATAAAGGGAAGGGTAACCACCTTTCTGTATACAGAACTATAAAATCCCTCCTGGCCAGAGGCAAAACCCTTTCATCTGTAAAGGGTTAAGAAGCTAAGATAACCTCGCTGGCACCTGACCAAAATGACCAATGAAGAGACAAGATACTTTCAAAGCTGGGGGTGGGGGAATAAAGGGTCTGTCTGTGTGTGTGAGATGCTTTTTCCCTGGAACAGAACAGGAATGGAGTATTAGAACTTGTTAGTAAGTAATCTAGCTAGAAATGCATTAGATTTCCTTTTGCTTAAATGGCTGGTAAAATAGGTTGTGCTGAATGGAATGTATATTCCTGTTTTTGTGTCTTTTTGTAACTTAAGGTTTTGCCTAGAGGGATTCTCTATGTTTTGAATCTGATTACCCTATAAGGTATTTACTATCCTGATTTTACAGAGGTGATTCTTTTACTTTTTCTTTAATTAAAATTCTTCTTTTAAGATCCTGATTGATTTTTCATTGTTCTTAAGATCCAAGGGTTTGGGTCTGTGTTCACCGGTACAAATTGGTGAGGATTTTTATCAAGCCTTCCCCAGGAAAAGGGGTGTAGGGCTTGGGGGGGATATTTTGGGGGGAAGATGTCTCCAAGTGGGCTTTTTCCCTGTTCTTGGTTTAACATGGTTGGTGGTGGCAGCATAGGGTTCAAGGACAAGGCAAAGTTTGTACCTTGAGAAAGTTTTAACCTAAGCTGTTAAGAATAAGCTTAGGGGGTCTTTCATGCAGGTCCTCACATTTGTACTCTAGAATTCAGAGTGGGGAAGGAACCTTGACAACCACCATTAATGGCCTACACTTTGCATAATTACAATAGGACCTCAGCATTATACTTCATATTTCTAGTTTCAGATACAAGAAAGATACATGCATACAAATGGGAGGAATATATTCAGTGGGTTATAAACTTTGTTATGATACTTTACAGGAGACCTTTTGCATAAAGCATATTCCAGTTACATCATATTCAGTCATAAGCATACTTCCATAAAACATATGGAGTGCAACATTACACCCACCTCTGTGCATGAGGAAGAATCTGAGGCCTGGTTGGATCATGCTGTTGATATGGACTAGGAATGGACATGCTTCAAAAGGGAAAAAAGAAATAAGCTCATGGAAAGTCTGCAAGAGCCTGCTCCTGAATTTTTTAGATCCCTCAGGGCCAGTAACCTGGAGACAACTGCTGCTAAATGCCTCTCAACCATGGAGGGCATGGCTGGAAGCACTGAAAGTGAAGAGGATGTTATATTAACATTCCAGACCAACCCACTAGGCATGTAGAGGGAGGGATACCTCAGTAGTTTGAGCATTGGCCTGCTAAACCCAGGCTTGTGAGTTCAATCCTTGAGGGGGCCATTTAGGGATCTGGTGCAAAAATTGGGGATTGGTCCTGCTTTGAGCAGGGGATTGGACTAGATGATCTCCTGAGGTCCCTTCCAGCCCTGATATTCTATGATTTTATGATCTGGCACAGATGGAAGGACTCCTGCAGACGTCCCACTATAACAAGGAGTTGGAGGAAGTCATTTGGATCATCTTAGACTATAGCAAGTGTTAAAGGGTGCCAGACATGCTGGATTGATGCTGTTCTAGTTGTGATTAGAGGACAGAAAGGGGAATCCCCCAACTTTCACTAAACTGGTAAGATAGGTCAGGGAATAGGAAACTCGGGACTCTAAAAATAACCCTTCCAGAGGGAATCATAGAATGTCTGAGACCTCAGGAGGTCATCTAGTCCAACCCCCTCCTCAAAGCAGAATCAATCCCCAACTAAATCATCCCAGCCAGGGCTTTGTCAAGTCTGACCTTAAAAACCTCAAAGGAAGGTGTCAAGGTTCCTCC
The DNA here is from genome assembly GCF_965140295.1 of Lepidochelys olivacea. Classification (NCBI taxonomy): domain Eukaryota; kingdom Metazoa; phylum Chordata; order Testudines; family Cheloniidae; genus Lepidochelys; species Lepidochelys olivacea. Next base: position 22,844,268 of record NC_140427.1, read on the forward strand.
CCCACTCTGAACTCTAGGGTACAGATGTGGGGACCTGCATGAAAAACCTCCTAAGCTTATCTTTACCAGCTTAGGTCAAAACTTCCCCAAGGTACAAAATGTTCCACCCTTTGTCCTTGGATTGGCTGCTACCACCACCAAACTAATACTGGTTACTGGGGAAGAGCTGTTTGGACGCATCTTTCCCCCCAAAATACTTCCCAAAACCTTGCACCCCACTTCCTGGACAAGGTTTGGTAAAAAGCCTCACCAATTTGCCTAGGTGACTATAGACCCAGACGCTTGGATCTTAAGAACAATGAACAATCCTCCCAACACTTGCACCCCGTTTCCTGGGAAATGTTGGATAAAAAGCCTCACCAATTTGAATAGGTGACCACAGACCCAAACCCTTGGATCTGAGAACAATGAAAAAGCATTCAGTTTTCTTACAAGAAGACTTTTAATAAAAATAGAAGTAAATAGAAATAAAGAAATCCCCCCTGTAAAATCAGGATGGTAGATATCTTACAGGGTAATTAGATTCAAAAACATAGAGAACCCCTCTAGGCAAAACCTTAAGTTACAAAAAAGATACACAGACAGAAATAGTTATTCTATTCAGCACAATTCTTTTCTCAGCCATTTAAAGAAATCATAATCTAACACATACCTAGCTAGATTACTTACTAAAAGTTCTAAGACTCCATTCCTGGTCTATCCCCGGCAGAAACCAGCATATAGACAGACAGAGACCCTTTGTTTCTCGCCTTCCTCCCAGCTTTTGAAAGTATCTTGTCTCCTCATTGGTCATTTTGGTCAGGTGCCAGCGAGGTTACCTTTAGCTTCTTAACCCTTTACAGGTGAGAGGAGCTTTCCCCTGGCCAGGAGGGATTTCAAAGGGGTTTACCCTTCCCTTTATATTTATGACAGAAGGAGATTCCACCACCACCTTAGGTAACCCATTCCAGTGCTTCACCACCCTCCTAGTGAAAAAGTTTTTCCTAATATCTAGCCTAAACCTCCCCAACTGCAACTTGAGACCATTACTCCTTGATCTGTCATCTGCTACCACTGAGAACAGTCTAGATCCACCCTCTTTGGAACCCCCTTTCAGGTAGTTGAAAGCAGCTATCAAATCCCCCCACATTCTTCTCTTCTGCAGACTAAATAACCCCAGTTCCCTCAGCCTCTCCTCATAAATCATGTGCTCCAGCCCCCTAATCATTTTTGTTACCCTGTGCTGGACTCTTTCAAATTTTTCCACATCCTTCTTGTTGTGTGGGGCCCAAAACTGGACACAGTACTCCAGACTAGTGGTCAGCTCCCAGACTACTGCACTGGGCAGCACAGCATGGGGAGGAGTTGACCAACCCGCTGTGGAGAAAGAAGTGGTTCGGGACTATTTAGAAAAGCTGGATGTGCACAAGTCCATGGGGCCAGATGCGCTGCATCCGAGTGTGATAAAGGAGTTGGCGGATGTGATTGCGGAGCCATTGTCCATTATCTTTGAAAACTCATGCGATCCGGGGAAGTCCCGGATGACTGGAAAAAGGCTAATGTAGTGCCCATCTTTAAAAAGGGAAGAAGGAGGATCCTGGAAACTACAGGCCAGTCAGCCTCACCTCAGTCCCTGGAAAAATCATGGAGCAGGTCCTCAAGGAATCAATTCTGAAGCACTTAGAGGAGAGGAAAGTGATCAGGAACAGTCAGCATGGATTCACCAAGGGCAAGTCATGCCCGACTAATCTAATTGCCTTCTATGATGAGATAACTGGCTCTGTGGATGAAGGGAAAGCAGTGGACTTGTTGTTCCTTGACTTTAGCAAAGCTTTTTGATACTACCAACAGTAGTGCTGTGTGAATGCTAAGGAACTATGATAGGCATACCAGAAGGCCAGGGAAGCCAAGAACCGAGCCAGTGCAGAACCACAGACCTGCTGCTTTTACAAAGAGCTGTGTACTGTTGTCAGCTAGGTGCGTTGTGTGCTCTCTCCGTATGCTGTCCCAGCCCTGTTCAGATAGTTGGTCCAGAAGACCTTACAAGAATGACCACCCGCATGGTTCGGTGACAAAGGGACTCCGCCACATTTATTGCTCTCAAGACACTAGTGCCCTGGCTCTATGGTTACAGGTACACTAACACATAAGTGTCCAGTGGCAAGGAATGGCTCAGTCAGCAGCGAGAATTCCTGCTGTCCCCGAGGGATGCACAAAAGGTTACGATGAGGCACTCCAATATTTATAGAATGAGACAAACAACTCTCTTGCCACTTTATGTGTTTCATGACATCTTCTTTTTACCTTCCCTTGTATCATGCTCCACGTGTCTTGGGCACAACATCCATATTCGTTACTTCTGTCAAACCCTCTTATCTGGTGTTAGGACAGGATAGCCCTGGGCTAATCTTTTGGAGTATGTTCTGTTATTCTGTACCCAGAAACTGTTGCTTCTTAGAAGTGCTGGTGTCTTAGCAATGTTAGCAGTACCTTTGCCAAGGTCATACAGTGATCTTGTAAATAGCTACTTTAATACACGACCTAACTCTGGTTCACAGACTCTGGTTCAAGCCTCAGAGCTTGCACCAGGCACAGTGCGCCATCCTTTTTCTTTCTCCTACACGTGCTTGGTGTATGTATGAATTCAGTTTGTCGGGATGTCAAAATTTACAAAGTCGGGGGAAGTCTAACCCACGTTAATGGGTCTGACGAAAAAGAGACCTGAGCTTGTTGCTGGGTAGATGAGAGATGAGGAAGACTGCAGTGTACTCACCTTGCCAAGGGGGTTGAGCTTTGTGATTGGGTGAACCCTGGGGGAAGGAAGGCTGACTAAGCCAATCAGAGAGAGGCTGAGAGGAGGACAGCTGTGCCTGACAGAGTGCGGGCGATCCCCTGCCTGTCTCCCCCTGCCTGAGGCAAGTGTGACTGATCCCCTGACTGTCTCCCCCTGTCTGAGGGGAGTGCAGGTTATCCCCTGATTGTCTCTGTTTTTCCTACATTTCTTTTAAGGTTAAGGAAGTATGGGCTGGATGAATGCACTATAAGGTGGGTAGAAAGCTGGCTAGATTGTCGGGCTCAACGGGTAGTGATCAATGGCTCCATGTCTAGTTGGCAGCCGGTATCAAGTGGAGTGCCCCAAGGGTCGGTCCTGGGGCCGGCTTTGTTCAATATCTTCATAAATGATCTGGAGGATGGTGTGGATTGCACTCTCAGCAAATTTGCGGATGATACTAAACTGGGAGGAGAGGTAGATACGCTGGAGGGGAGGGATAGGATACAGAAGGACCTAGACAAATTGGAGGATTGGGCCAAAAGAAATCTGATGAGGTTCAATAAGGATAAGTGCAGGGTCCTGCACTTAGGACGGAAGAACCCAATGCACAGCTACAGACTAGGGACCGAATGGCTAGGCAGCAGTTCTGCGGAAAAGGACCTAGGGGTGACAGTGGACGAGAAGCTGGATATGAGTCAGCAGTGTGCCCTTGTTGCCAAGAAGGCCAATGGCATTTTGGGATGTATAAGTAGGGGCATAGCAAGCAGATCGAGGGACGTGATCGTTCCCCTCTATTCGACATTGGTGAGGCCTCATCTGGAGTACCGTGTCCAGTTTTGGGCCCCACACTACAAGAAGGATGTGGATAAATTGGAGAGAGTCCAGCGAAGGGCAACAAAAATGATTAGGGGTCTGGAACACATGAGTTATGAGGAGAGGCTGAGGGAACTGGGATTCTTTAGCCTGCAGAAGAGAAGAATGAGGGGGGATTTGATAGCTGCTTTCAACTACCTGAAAGGGGGTTCCAAAGAGGATGGCTCTAGACTGTTCTCAATGGTAGCAGATGACAGAACGAGGAGTAATGGTCTCAAGTTGCAGTGGGGGAGGTTTAGATTGGATATTAGGAAAAACTTTTTCACTAAGAGGGTGGTGAAACACTGGAATGTGTTACCTAGGGAGGTGGTAGAATCTCCTTCCTTAGAGGTTTTTAAGGTCAGGCTTGACAAAGCCCTGGCTGGGATGATTTAACTGGGAATTGGTCCTGCTTCGAGCAGGGGGTTGGACTAGATGACCTTCTGGGGTCCCTTCCAACCCTGATATTCTATGATTCTATGATTCTATGATTCTTTAGACACAATTATATTGGTATGAAAGTGCTTGTTCCAGTTGAGGAAGTAAAATAAACTATACGGCACCTTTATACCTTTATAACTGTGTTTACTCTAGGGCTTTACGAGGAGTAAGTATGTTGACAAAGAATCACAGCCATGATCAACACAGGTATTCTAGGAACACTTTCAAGTGTAGACCAACTGGAAAATATTTTTCCAGACCTCAAACTATTTTTGTGGCTCTTCTCTGCACACTTTTTCAAGATCCTTAGATTTGAGTTGTAAGTTTAAGTAGTAAAATATAAGCAGGCTCCCACCACAGGGGCGTGGGACTAAGGAGTAGGTATCATTGAAGAGTATATAAGTAAGATGAGGCTGTAATGCTAGGCCTACAGACGGTAGGTCTGTAAGATATGTAGCCTGACCATAGAAGGTCTCAGGCCTGAAACAGGCTGTCATGACTTGTTGACTGAGAGATAACACTGTACCAGTAAAATGTAAGATTACAGAGGGACATACCAGGGGTACACTCCAGATTAGTGGGGGGCTGTGTCACCCCTGCCCTGCAATGTTGGGTGCCTTACAATACCTTGCTGTATTAGCTTCCCCTCTGGGACACTCACAAACAACCTACAAGTATGCAAGCCACACCCTGAGTGTCTGTGTGTAACTGAGACCTGCCAGCTACACCCTGGCTCTCATCAGCCTGGGTTATATTTCAGGATGACCCCCCAAAAACACCTGCAGTCCTGGATCTTCCCCGAGAAATGTATGTCCAGCCCTCTCCTGGACAGCACATATATATTTATTCCATTATTCCTTTAAGGGAATAATAGGCCAGCTTATTATTTTTTAAATAGCGCACCCAGACACTCAAATTTAAACACATTGGAGTAGATAAAACAATAAAACAAGTTTATTACCTATAAAGAGAGAGATTTTAAGTGAATATGAGGGTACAAGAGGGGAAGCCTCCTGATTCATACTGAGAAAGCAGGGCAATCGGCTAGCTATCTTAGGTGCATGTGCACAAACGCAAGAAGCCTGGGAAACAAGCAGGAAGAATTGGAAGTCCTGGCACAATCAAGGAACTATGATGTGATTGGAATATCAGAAACTTGGTGGGGCAGTTCACATGACTGGAGCACTGTCATGGATGGTGTCAGGGCTCCTTCCCCACTCTGAACTCTGGGGTACAGATGTGGGAACCCGCATGAAAGACCCCCTAAGGTTATTCTTACCAGCTTAGGTTAAAACTTCCCCAAGGCACAGATTCCTTTCTTGCCTTGCGATCGCTGCCACCACCAAGTGATTTAACAATCAGGAAAGGACCACTTGGAGTCCCATTCCCCCAAAATAGTCCCCCAAGCCTACACCCCCTTTCCTGGGAAAGGCTTGAGCATATATCCTCACCAATTGGTTACAAAGGGACTATAGACCCAAACCCCTGGGTCTTAGAACAACGGAAAAATCAGTCAGGTTCTTAAAAAGAAGGATTTTATTTAAAGAGAAAAAGGTAAAAGAATCAATTCTGTAAACTTGGGCTGGTAGTTAACCTACAGAGTAGCGGAAAATTCAAAGAGCACAGAGGAACCCTTAGCCTTAGTTTCAAAGTTACAACAAAACAGGGATAAACCTCCCTCTAGCAAAGGGAAAATTCACAAGTTGAGAAAACAAAGATAAACTAATACGCCTTGCCTGGCTGTTACTTACAAGTCTGAAATATGAGAGACTTGTTCAGAAAGATTTGGAGAACATGGATTGATGTCCGGTCCCTCTTAGTCCCAAGAGCCAACAGCCACAGAAACAAAGAAGCCAAAAGAAAACCTTTCCCTCCCACCAGATTTGAAAGTATATTTTGTCCCCATTGGTTCCTTTGGTCAGGTGCCAACCAGGTTACTTGAGCTTCTTAAGCCCTTACAGGTAAGGAGGAATTTAGGCTACCCCTATGGTTATGACAGATGGGTATGAACTGTTCAGGAAGGAGTATGAAACTGGAGAAAAACCTGTTGAAAGTCTTTGGGTTAAGTTTAGAGGCGAAAGCAACAAAGGTGATGTTTTGGTGGGCATGTGCTATAGACCACAGGATCAGAAGGATGAGGTAGACGAGGCTTTCTTCGGACAACTAACTGAAGTTTCCAGATCACAGGCCCTAGTTCTAACTAGGGACTTCAATCATCCTGACATCTGCTGGGAGAGCAATACAGCAGTGCATAGACAATCCATGAAGTTTTTGGAGAGAGGACAACTATCTGGTACAAGTGCTGGAGGAACAAAGTGCTCCTCTTGATCTGCTGCTTACAAACAGAGAAGAATTGGTAGGGGAAGTAGAAGTGGGTGGTAACCTAGGCAGCAGTGACCATGAGATGTTTGAGTTCAGGATCCTGACAAAAGGAAGAAAGGAGAGTAGGAAAATACGGACCCTGGACTTCGGAAAAGGAGATTGACACTCCCTTAGGGAACTGATGGGCAGGATCCCCTGGGAGGTTAATATGAGGGGGAAAGGAGTCCAGGACAGCTGGCTGTATTTTAAAGAAGTCCTTATTGAGCGCGCAGGAATAAACCATCCGATATGCAGAAAGAATAGCAAATATGGCAGGCGAAGTGAAATCTTTGGTAAGCTTAAACTCAAAAAGGAAGTTTACAAGAAGTGGAAATTTGGACAGATGATGAGGGAGGAGTATAAAAATATTGCTAGAGCATTCAGGGGTGTAATCAGGAAGGCCAAGGCACGATTGAAGTTGCAGCTAGAAAGGGATGTGAAGGGTAACAAGAAGGGTTTCTACAGATATGTTAGCAACAAGAAGGTGGTCAGGGAATGTGTGGGACCCTTAGTGAATGGGAGAGGCAACAGAGTGACAGATGATGTGGAAAAAGCTGAAGTACTCAATGCTTTTTTTGCCATGGTCTTCACAGACAAGGTCAGCTCCCAGACTGCTGCACTGGGCAACACAGTATGGGGAGGAAGTGAGCAGCCCTCAGTGGTGAAAGAAAAGGTTATGGATGATTTAGAAAGCTGGACGTACACAAGTCCATGGGTCCAGATCTAATGCATCCATCGGTGCTGAGGACGTTGGCTGATGTGATTGCAGAGACAATGGCCATTATCTCTGAGAATTCGTGGTGATTGTGGGAGATTCTGGATGATTGGAAAAAGACAAATATAGTGCCCATATTTTAAAAAGGGAAGAAAGAGAACCCGGGGAACTGCACACTGGTCAGCCTCACGTTAGTCCTGGGAAAAATCATGGAGCAGGTTCTCATGGATTCCATTTTGAAGCACTTGGAGCTGAGGAAGGTGATCGGGAACAGTCAACATAGATTCACCAAGGGCAAGCTATGCCATACCAACCTGATTGCCTTCTATGATGAGATAACTGGCTCTGTGGATATGGGGAAAACGATGGATTTGATATATCTTGACTTTAGCAAAGCTTTTGATATGGTCTCCCCCAGTATTCTTGCCAGCAAGTTAAAGAAGTATGGATGAAGTGGATAGAAAGCTGGCTAGATTGTCATGCTGAAAGGGTAGTGATCAATGGCTCGATGTCTAGTTGGCAGCTGGTATCAAGTGGAGTGCCCCAGGGGTTGGGTTCTGGACCAGTTTTGTTCAACATCTTTATTAATGATCTGAATGATGGCATGAATTGTACTCTCAGCAAGTTCGCAGATGACACTTTAGTTTATTCAATGCTCTCTTCTGACACCTCAATTTCTGATGGCCCCCCATTTTTATATTTATAATATAAAGAAGAGAGCGGGTCAGCGATGGGTATTTCCCTAACATCCTCTGTGGTGACGACTGATGCAAAGAAAGCATTTAGGCCCAGATCCTAAAAAGTATTAAGGTGTGTAGCGCCTTTGATTTCAATGGGAGTTAGGCGCCGCAGCTAAACACCTTTGAGTAGCTGCACTTTATCTTCTTAAGAAGTCCTTATCATTCTTAATTGCTCCCTTTAGCCCCTGATGATTCACAGATTGATTGAAGCCCCAGTTTCTGATATAGGAATAGTCTACACTAGAAGCACTCCAGCAGTTCAGATGCACTGATGCAGCTGCGCTGCTGTAGAGTGTCTGGTGAAGACGCTGTATGTCAACAGCGTAATAAAACCACCTCCGCTAGAGACGGAAGCTCTCTCGCCAACATAACGTTGTCCACACCGGCATTTAGGGTGATATAACTTATGTCGCTCAGGGGGGTGATATATTCACACCCCTGAGTGAGATAACTTATGCTGATGTAAGTGTACAAGGCCTTGGTAAAAGAATCTCTTGTGGGTTGGTTGCTAGGTTTTAGCTATCTGCTCTTCTGAATCCAGCTTACACCTCCCATGAACTGCTGTTTATTGACTTCACTGAGGTTAGATTTCCAAATTTCACGCAATTTTTGTTTGGCTCAGATAACCTTTTGAACCAAGCTTGTTATTCACTGGTTTTCTTTTGCCTTCCTCATTTCTTTTCTGTTTGCATGAGACTTTTTTATTGTGTCTGTAAAATGTAAGGCTCTTACTTCCTTTACTTTTTGACCTTAGGCCTTTTCTGAGCAGCTTCTTCATTTTATTCAACTATCCCTTTGCAAAGTTTAGTGAAATTGGGAGAGTTTTTGGATACTGAACCTATTTGTTGAACTGCAGTTCTGGTCACTATTACCGAATGGCTCATCTACTGTTTAGTATTTAACTCTTGAATTGTCTCTATCAATCTGCAGCTGGGTTTCCAAGATAAGCCTGATAACCCTTGAAAATCCCCAAAGGTTTCAGAATTGGTAGGTTAAATATGGAGCTGAGCGTGGCCCCAAATGGGGCAGAGGTGTAGTTAATCCTCCAAATGTGAGATATATGGGTGCAGCACACATGGGATCTAAGGACAGTAGTGAATTTCCAGTAAGTGCCAATAATAGTGAAAGCAAGTATTGCAGAAGTAAAAAACAAAGAGAAACAGTCTCAATCTTTTTGGGAAAAAGAATAGTGAAAAGAGAAAGACAGGAAAGATAAGATATAAGCTGCTTGGAATTCAGAGAGAGAGACAGTGTTGTTGTGGCTGTGTTGATCCTAGGACAATCAAAGATATTAATTCACTCGCCTTGTCTCTCATAACTGGAGAGCTACCCCTTTGTCAGAATTTGACCAAGACATAGCTGGATAACCTGCTATACTCTAAGGACCAGAAAAGAAATGATTGTCTCGGACTGTAAGGGATACCCAGAGTGGAGAGAGCTCCTTAGAGGGAAGCAGGGAAGAACTGGACAGAGGCAGCAACCAGCCTTCACTCAAACCGAATATACTTCTTCGGCCCCAGTTGTGAAAAAGCCAACAGGTAGAGAAGGAGAAGCTGCAGCTGGAGAAAGATAAACTGCTTGGAAGCCCAGTCACTTGCAGACCAGGAGAAGCAACATTGTAGAGAAGGGGATCAATATTATATCCCAATATGATATTATATATTATTATCTGTCAATATTATATCACAATAGCATCATTCTATTTACAACAAGCTAGAGAATACATGAAACAGGGTCATAGGTCAACAACTTGTATTAAAAATGCCAGTGTTTATGCACTATTGAGGAACTGTAAGTATTTCCATGGTGCAGGGGGACCATAGTCCTCTAGGAACTACCTGCCTAGTTGGGGGTAGTTAGGCATATTCACTCAGGTTGTAACAACTCCAGAGAGAGAGGCTCACACATACTGGTTCAGACTGGATTCTCCAGGGACCAACACACAAAACTAGGAATTTTGGTTAAAAAGCCTGAGTTAAAACTGACTCAGGGCCTTCTTTCTAATCCAGAAAAGAGACAGGCCTTCTGGGCCAGACCAATGGTTCATTGAGCCCAGTATCCTGTATTCCGATAGTGGCCAATGCCACGTGCTTCAGAAGGAATAAATAGAATGGGTAATCATCAAGTGATCCATCCCATGTCGCCCATTCCCAGTTTCTCCTTGTGATAATGACACCAGGTGAAATCAAAAAGCCTGGGAATTCACATCCTTGTAATGCATTAGGCTGGATACCACATGTTAATTTTGATCACCTTAGCAAGGAGATGCAGGAGGCTATGTAATCCATGCTACAAGATGAGTCAAGGACTTTTGCAAAGGATGTCATGACATAGGCCAGGTTGAGAATTTAAAAACGCACATAAAGCTCCATGACTCCCAACCAGTACAGAAGGGTTATCTAGCAGTCTGCTATTCCCTCTACCAGGAGGTAAAAGACTATTTGCAGGGCCTACTAACTATGGATGGATCATTAGGTCGAGCTTTCCCTACTCTTCACCTGTTTTCTGTGTGTGGAAGAAGGATGGCAATTTATGGCTCTTTATTGATGACCAAGAGCTGAATCAAAAGACAGTGCCAGATTGTCAACCCCGTCCTCATACATAGGATGTTAGATGGTTTGGGTGGGAATTCGTGGTTCTCAGTTCCAGATCAGGGGAAGGCCTACCGTCAAGGGTTCATAAGCAATGAGAGTTGAGGAGAACATCAAGCTGGAGCAGGAGGAAACTATCCCATAGTTGGGACCCTCCTTCCAGATGATGTCATGGTATCCTCTCACACTGAGGCTACCCATCCAAGGCAGGGGACCCCGTTATTAGGAAGAGTTAGGTAGTAGTAATGTGGGATTTAGTTATTAGAACTATAGATAGTTGGATTTGTAATGATTAGGAGAACCGCCCGGTGAATTGCCTACTGGTGCAAAGGTTGTGGACCTCTTCAGACATCTAGACAGACTTATGAGCAGTGCTGGGGAGGATCCAGTAATAGTGATATCTGTAGGTACCAATGACATAGAGAATATTTATATTCTTTATATGAGCTGGAAGTAAACGTAAAATCATCACTGATAAAGTTTGCAAATGACAGAAATATTGGGGGAATGGCAAACAATGAAGAGGGACAGGTCATGGATTCAGTGATCTGGGTCACTTGGTAAGCTGGGCACAAGCAAAGAATATGTGTTTCAATATGGTTAAATGCAAATGTATACATGTAGGAATAAAGAATGATGGCCATAGTTACAGGATGGGGGACACTGTCCTAGGAAGTAGTGACCATGAAAGAGATTTGGGAGTCCTGGTGAATAATCAGCTAAACATGAGTTCCCAATGTGATACTGTTGCCAAAGGTATAATGTGATCCTGGGACGCAGGTACAGGGGAATCTTGAATAGGATAGGATATTTTACCTCTGTATTTGACACTGGTGGAATACTGCGTCCAGTTCTGATGCCCACAATTCATGAAGGGTGTTGATAAATTGGAGAGAATTCACAGAAGAGCCATGAGAATGATTGAAGGACTGAAAAACCTGCCGTATAGTGACAGACTCAAGAAGCTCAGTCTATTTAGCTTAACAAAGAGAACATTAATGGGTGTCTTGATCAATCTGTTCATGGGGAACAGAAATTTGATAATGGGCTCTTTAAACTGGCAGAGAGAGGTATAAAAAGATCCAATGGCTAGAAGTTGAAGCTAGACAAATTCAGACTGGAAATAAGGCATACAATTTTAACTGTGAGAGTCATTAGACATTGAAGCAAGTTACCAAGGATCATTGTGAATTCTCCATCAGTGGCAATTTTTAAATCAAGATTTAATGTTTTTCTAAAATATCTGCTATAGGAATTATTTTGGGGATGTTTTCTGTCCTGTGTTATATGGGAGAAATGCCTAGATTATCACAATGGTCCCTTCTGGCCTTGGAATCTATGAATATATTAATCCTCTAATTTTTCATCTGTTGAATCCTTTCTCAACGTTTCCATTATTTTGCCTGGGATTGATGTTAGGCTAACTGGCCTATAGTTATCCTGGTCATCCAACTTGCTTTGTTTTAAACATTCACACAATATTAGCATTCCTCCAGAGTTCTGGAATTTCCCTGCAATTATTCCCCACCACAATTATTTGCAGGTACATGAAAGGGCATTTATCCATTTAAATACCTGATTATGCCCAGCTAAAGCCAAGGTGAAATTATGGCCCAGAGATTCTCAGTTTTTCTCTTAGATATGTCTCACATATGTTGTCAGTTGGTTCGCGTATGTGTCTTTCTGAGTACTGTCCACAGCTCTGGGCAACCAATTTGTCTATTTGCCTTTTTAAATGTTCCCTAATGAGTTGGTTATGGTAGTTACTAACTTCCATAACCAGTACAAATAATGTCTTTATCAGTTTCTTTTCCCTTGCCTTTATATTATTTGCTGTGATTAATTTGTTAAGTTTTACTTTATATTTGGTTAAACAGGTTAGCAATGTCGTGCACATTGTAAATGCTGAACTATTTCTTATTCACACCAGGGACAGGGACAGGGACAGGGACTCTTAACAGTGATGGCAGTTGGCGTGTGTGTGTGTGTGTGTTCTTTGCATGTGCTGTCCCCAGTTCTGGACAGAGAGCGGACCCCGCAGACTGTGACAGCACCACCCAGTTTGGTTAAGTGCTGGAGGCTGGAATGTAGTTGCCTCGGTAACTCTGTTTAGGCTACTCATTACTTTTGTCCTTGGAGCTTCAGTGGTTTAATGGATAGTGCAGAATGTTAGTTCAGCAGACACCAGCGTTACTCATAAAGGAAGATCACAGGCATGGTTCGGTGGTGAAGGCACTCAGCCAGATTTACTGTCAAGGAAGCACAGTACTAGCTCCCTGGATCAATGTCTACAGTCACACTAACACAAGTATGCTCGTTACAATGGACACAGCTCAGTCAGCGGTGGGACTTTCTTCTGCCCCCTAGGCTGGACAAAGGGTTAAGGTGAAGCACCCCAGCATTTATAGGCTGAAACAAACAACTGGAATACACAAATTGTATACCACATTACATATTTGATGACAACTATTTGTTATCATAGAATCATAGAATCTCAGGGGTGGAAGGGACCTCAGGAGGTCATCTAGTCTAACCCCCGCTCAAAGCAGGACCAATCCCCAATTTTTGCCCCAGACCCCTAAATGGCCCCCTCAAGGATTGAACGCACAACCCTGGGTTTAGCAGGCCAATGCTCAAACCACTGCACTATCCCTCCCCCAAAGTAAAAACTCCGTCTCCTTCGAACCAGAAATGAACCAGCGACCTAAGGATTCCCGCAGGCAGCTCCTCAACAGTCCTCTGCTCTACCAGCTGAGCTGTCAAAGGGATGTTATCTCCCCTTGTTCCTGATAATTTGGACAAAACATCCCTATTCACTATTTTGTTAAAGCATCTTATCTTGTACTAGATTGGGATGTATTTGTCCAAGCTGATACCTAGTAGACTAGCAACAACTTTGCCAAGTTCATGTACTGGACAGTGTACTTGTAAGCATCTGCTTTAATACATGGCCTGACTCTGAATCACAGTCTCTGGCTCAGGCCTCAGATCTTCTACCAGGCCCAGTGCTCCAGGATCTCGCTCTCGCTCGCTATTACAAGATATTTCTACTTTTCCCACACATATTGAAAGAATATTGAATGAGACAATGAAAAATGAGCAGCAAACAGCGGAAAGGCTAACAGAGGGAGTTTGACTGAGATCTGTCTGAGAGGAGGTACACTAAGTGCAGCATTGGGGGGCGGTGTTGGTGAGTATCTGAGTTTCTGTGGGGACAGTTTGTCAGTTTGACCATGTGCTTGATTGAAAAGTGTGAATTGGGAGTGCTTTGTTCCAGGTGGGCCTTAAGTGGGCCTGACTATTATAAAAAGGCAGCCAGCTGCAAATCAGCTGAGCGGCGAACAGAGGGAGTTTGACTGGGAGTTTGCCTGGGGAGAGCCCACTGAGGCTTTCATCTTGCAGGCTTCTCTGAGTAGTTACTGCAACAACTGAGGAAGCTCGTAGAAGGAAGGTAATATGGATGGTGCGCGATCAGCTGTTGTGACCTGCACAGGATGTGCCATTTTTCTCTTTCTTCCACAGGACAAAAGTGACGTTGTCTGTACAAAGTGCAAGCTTGTCTCCATATTGGAAGAGAAGGTTCAAGGTCTGGAGCAACAGGTATCGACCCTGTGTTGCATAAGAGAAACTGAAGAGTTCCTGGACAGACGTCAGGATATGCTTCTACAGGCACAACATTCTGAAGATTCAGAGCAGGCTGCGCCTGGGGACAGAAGGTCGGTGAAGAAATTTGGCAGAATGTGACCCCCAGAAGAAGAAAGGGGAGCGTCCATGTACCAGCAACACAGATACAGGTGAGCAACCGTTTTCACATACTCTTCACAGGTACTAATGCGGAGAGTGGACTAGATGATACATCTGAGGGAAGGGAACAGAAGGAGACCCCGCTGATTGGAAGGCATGAGATGCACTGTCCTAGGGTTGGGGGTTCCATGACCACTGCTCCCAAGAGAAGGAGGCGGGTGGTGGTGGTCGGGGACTCTATCCTCAGGGGGACTGGATCATCTATCTGCTGCCCCAACTTGGAAAACCGAGAAGTCTGCTGCTTGCCAGGAGCTAGGATTCAGGATGTGACGGAGTGTTTGCCGAGACTCATCAAGCCTTCGGATCACCACCCCTTCCTGCTTCTCCACGTGGGCACCAATGATACTGCCAAGAATGACCTTGAGCGGATCACTGCGGACTACGTGGCTCTGGGAAGAAGGATAAAGGAGTTTGAGGTGCAAGTGGTGTTCTCATCCATCCTCCCCATGGAAGGAAAAGGCCTGGGTAGAGACCATCGAATCGTGGAAGTCAACGAATGGCTACGCAGGTGGTGTCGGAGAGAAGGCTTTGGATTCTTTGACCATGGGATGATGTTCCAAGAAGGAGGAGTGCTAGGCAGAGACGGGCTCCACCTAATGAAGAGAGGGAAGAGCATCTTTGCCAGCAGGCTGGCTAACCTAGTAAGGAGGGCTTTAAACTAGGTTCACCAGGGGAAGGAGACCAAAGTCCTGAGGTAAGTGAGGAAGTGGGATACCGGGAGGAAGCACGAGCAGGAGCCCATGAGAGGGGAGGGCTCCTGCCTCGTAATGAGAAAGAGGGACGATCAGCAAGTTATCTCAAGTGCCTATACACAAATGCAAGAAGCCTGGGAAACAAGCAGGGAGAACTGGAAGTCCTGGCACAGTCAAGGAATTATGATGTGATTGGAATAACAGAGACTTGGTGGGGTAACTCACATGACTGGAGTACTGTCATGGATGGATATAAACTGTTCAGGAAGGACAGGCAGGGCTGAAAAGGTGAGGGAGTTGCACCCTATGTAAGGGAGCAGTATGACTGCTCAGAGCTCCGGTATGAAACTGCAGAAAAACCTGAGAGTCTCTGAATTAAGTATAGAAGTGTGAGCAACAAGGGTGATGTCGTGGTGGGAGTCTGCTATAGACCACTTACCCAGGGGGATGAGGTGGACGAGGCTTTCTTCCGGCAACTCACAGAAGTTACTAGATTGCAGGCCCTGGTTCTCATGGGAGACTTCAATCACCCTGATATCTGCTGGGAGAAAAATACAGCGGTGCACAGACAATCCAGGAACTTTTTGGAAAGTGTAGGGGACAATTTCCTGGTGCAAGTGCTGCAGGAACCAACTAAGGGCAGAGATCTTCTTGACCTGCTGCTCACTAACCGGGAAGAATTAGTAGGGGAAGCAGAAGTGGAGGGGAACATGGGAGGCAATGGGAGGAAGTGACCATGAGATGGTTGAGTTCAGGATCCTGACACAAGAAAGAAAGGAGAGCAGTAGAATACGGACCCTGGACTTCAGAAAAAGAGACTTTGAGTCCCTCAGGGAACTGATGGCAGGATCCCCTGGGAGAATAACATGATGGGGAAAGGAGTCCAGGAGAGTTGGCTGTATTTTAAAGAATCCTTATTGAGGTTACAGGGACAAACCATCCGGATGTGTAGAAAGAATAGTAAATATGGCAGGCGACCAGCTTGGCTTAACAGTGAAATCCTTGCTGATCTTAAACACAAAAAAGAAGCTTACGAGGAGTGGAAGATTGGACAAATGACCAAGGAAGAGTAAAAAAATATTGCTCAAGCATGCAGGAGTGAAATCAGGAAGGCCCAATCACACTTGGAGTTCCAGCTAGCAAGGGATGTTAAGAGTAACAAGAAAGGTTTCTTCAGGTATGTTAGCAACAAGAAGAAGGTCAAGGAAAGTGAGGGCCCCTTACTGAAAGGGGATGCAACCTTGTGACAGATGATGTGAAAAAAGCTGAACTTCTCGATGCTTTTTTTGCCTCTGTCTTCACGAACAAGGTCAGCTCCCAGACTACTGCACTGAGCAGCACAGTATGGGGAGGAGGTGACCAGTATGGGGAGGAAAAGGACCTAGGGGTTACAGTGGACGAGAAGCTGGATATGAGTCAACAGTGTGCCCTTGTTGCCAAGAAGGCTAACGGCATTTTGGGCTGTATAAGTAGGGGCGTTGCCAGCAGATCGAGGGACGTAATCATTCCCCTCTAGTCGGCACTGGTGATGCCTCATCTGGAGTACTGTGTCCAGTTTTGGGCCCCACTCTACAAGAAGGATGTGGAAAAATTGGAAAGAGTCCAGCGAAGGTCAACAAAAATGATTAGGTGGCTGGAGCACATGACGTATGACAAGAGGCTGAGGTACCTGGGATTGTTTAGTCTGCAGAAGAGAAGAATGAGGGGGGATTTGATAGTTGCTTTCAACTACCTGAAAGGGGATTCCAAAGAGGGTGGCGCTAGACTGTTCTCAATGGTAGCAGATGACAGAACAAGGAGCAATGGTGTCAAGTTGCAGTGGGGGAGGTTTAGGTTCGATATTAGGAAACACTATTTCACTAGGAGGGTGGTGAAGCACTGGAATGGGTTACCTAGGAGGGTGGTGGAATCTCCTTCCTTAGAGGTTTTTAAGGCCTTGACAAAGCCCTGGCTGGGATGATTTAGTTGGGGATTGATCCTGCTTTGAGGAGGGGGTTGGACTAGATGACCTCCTGAGGTCCCTTCCAACCCTGATATTCTATGATTCTATGAAAAATGCAAACCTAAGTCCACAATCACCTGGAATAGTGAAGATCACAAAATTAACTGATAATGAAACTCTTTCACCCATTCAGTTCCCTAGAAGTTAAGGAACTGCAATGTAAAATATAGCCCTCTTCCCCTGTTCTATGGATGCATCACAAAGTAAACAATCTGTTTCCTGGAAAGAATGAAGTAGTGTGTATTTCTCAACTTCATCTAGGGAAGAAGCAGTAAATATTGGCTCAGCCTATCCCCAAAGCCCAGATGAAACTCTGTGAGTGCCCTCCCTGAGATCAGTGCAGCTGCTATAAAAGACCAAGTCACTGAGCTACCCTCACCAGCTGAGAAGAGATGGCAGGTGAGCTGCTGTTACTCTTTATTCTCTTTTTTATGACTTTGACATTTGTAATAAAATAGGCAGTGTGTTTCGGAGGGAGGGCATGAAAAGCCATGTGTGGTAAGGAAGAGTCAGAAATGGGCAGGAGTGGGGCTGTAGGAGCTCTGGCCCTCCTTCATTCCCTTTGAGTGAGGGAAATAGGAAATGGGAAGAAAAGGAGTTCCTTCTCCCACCCCTTCCCCTGCTCCAACCCCATCCCTTTTAGGAGGAAACATTGGGATACTTTACAGTAAAGGACTGTGGGGAATAGAAAACACAGTTGTTCAGAGGAAAGTGCAAGAATCTTTCCATTATAGAAATGAGGGCTAACCTGCCTCTCCCAACCCCCAGCATTATGGATCCTCATCATTTCTCTTACTTAGAGATTGACTTAAACCTTGAAACAGGAGGTTCAATAACTTTTCTAAAATATATGTTAGCACTAACTGCCCTAACAGTGGATGTTCTTTTATCCACACAAATCTTCAGTCCTTTTTTCAATCTCACTAAATTATTGCCCTCAGTGACATTCTGTAGCTGCGAGTTCCCCAGTCTAATTACACACTATGTGAAAAAGCATTTCTTTTTATGACAGTTTGGAATTTTCCACTGAAATTTCCTCGAATGGCCCCTTTTTTCTTGTAGTGTGAGAAAGGCAGAATAGAAGCTCCTGATCTCCCTTCTCTAGGCAGCTCTTTATTATATATGGAACTAGTCGTGCCAACAACATTTAAGTTTGCTCCAAAAGTCCCATTTTAAGACCCAGTTTTAGTGACTTACAACCTTGCCAAACTTTAACTTTTTGGCTGAAATTTTCCTTGATGAGTGTTTGTCAGTTTCAGAAAAATGGTTTAGCCATTTCTCAGAATGAGATTAGGGAAAAATAAGTTTAGCCCCATTAAAAAAATGTCTTACAATAGTTTAATTGAGAAGTTCTAACACCTCCATGCTTTCACGCTATGTTCTCTGAAAAAACGGGTCTTACGTATCACAAAATTGGGCACCTAAAATTAGTGGATTCTTTTGATTTAACTTCTCTGTGCTTGACTTCTCCATCTGTAAAACGGGGATAATAACACGCCCTCAGATCCCAGGTGGTTGTGAAAGTAGATCAGTTAATTGTGAAGTGCTGAGAAACTATAGCAACAAGCAGCATACAACATCTCACGAGGAAATTAATAACTGTGTTTTCAGAGCAGGTTTTGAATAGGGTGCAGTAAATAAGGCCTGGGGCCACACACTGGACAGCGAGAGTAAGACAAAATATTGAGTAAATGTTCTTTCAGTGAACACGGTCTGTCGTGTGCAAGGAATAAGGCAGGGGTCCTGTAGACAAAAATAAACTTTATCTCAATGCATATGCAGAAGAGGACCCAAGGTTGTACGGGCAAACTTTACTCTGGTATTTCCTAACTTTTGAACAGTTGACTTCACTGAACAGTGATCTTTTAATGTAGCTTGTGTCTGGAATTGTAAATATTTTTATCATCTTCCCTATTATTTATTTCATCCTTCTCTCCCCCCTTCCAGCCAGGCTTGTCCCTCCTATAAACTTTACCGTCTCTTAAACACCTTCTTGTATGTCCTCCCCCAATTTACCTCCACTCATGCCCACTTGTCCTCCACCCAGCTCAGCATCCTTAGCCAACTCTCCTTGACCCTCTCCAACCCAGTGCCTTCTGCTGAAAATCCCCTCCAAGCTCAACCCCCCGATTGAGAACTTCTCCTACTTAGCCTCCCCAAGTCCAGAACCCTCCCTCCTGTCCTGACCTGACTCCAGGCTGATGAGGCCCCTTCCCACCTGACCCCCAGACACACACTCCCCATAACCACCTCAGGCTCAGAACCCCTCCCCTGCTCAGAACTCCTCCCACCTGGCCCCCAGCTCTAAAAACTCCCTTCCTACCAAACGTCCCATTCCCAGAGCACTAAACTCTTGCCCCTCCATTTGACCTCCAAGCTCCCAAGTCAGAAATCCTCCTCCCAGCACAGAAGCTCTGGCTTGACAACCTCAAGCAGTCAAAAATCATGAGACAGGCTCCAAAAATGAGAGTTTTTGCTCAAAAATTGTAGGTTTTATTTGTTTTCTGGTTTCTGAGCATTTATAGAGCACTCTCGATTTTCAGGCTTTTCTGTCATAGAAGGGACCACCCAATTGAGTCTGACCTCCTGTACCCCATGGGCCAGTAATCGCCACCCAGTTACCCCTGTATTGAGCCCAGGAAATTGGCTTGGACTAAAGTATTGCAGCCCTCAGGAGGCTAAACTATTGTGAGCCACAGGCAGAGGACAGGAGGGACAAGGTGCACCAGTGCTTGAGGTTCCTGCAGTGGCAGGGAACTGGTTTGGTGAAATGTGCCCAGATGAGCTTAGCAAGCCCCCATCCTGCAGAAGAAGGGGAAAAAAACAAAACCAAAAGTTATTGCCAAGCTCATCTGGGGGAAAATCCTTCACCCCACCAATCTTAGTCTCACCTGCAAACTTTATCAGCAGCAAATCCATGTTTCCTTCCAGAACATTGATACAAATATTCAGTAAACGGAGCTGTGGAAGTTGATCTCTTTCAGTGTGTGGATGACATCTGGGGGCCCTTTACCTCCTGGAATTATCGCTAGTAACCCAGGTGTATTTGTGTTTCTCTCCAGGGATCCTCTTCTTCGGATTCTTGGTGACCCTGAGCCTGTGCCAGGCATCTGGATCTTCCATAAATGGTACTGTCCCCTTTCTTCTGCTGCTGGTGTTCTGCATTAGGGGTATAATGCTTTGTAGTGGGATCCAAAGGGAAACTCATTGTGGGCCCCCACCCAGTCTATAGGGGGTTTGCAGTGTTCCCTCTCCCACCCAAAACAAAACCTATGTCCGGGAAGTATGCATTCACCATGAATATCCAAGGACTTCACAGGACCTGATTGTTATCCCCTTTCTAGATATGGGGAAACTGAGGCACAGAGAGGGTAGATGCCTGCCTCCAGGACAGAAAGAGTCACATACAGGAGAGCCAAGAACAGAACCCAGGTCTTCTAATGCAAAGTCTGCTAGTTTCCGAGTCCAGGACCGTGCTGACTCACTAGTGTCCTTTTTAGTAAAACAAAATGGATTGCAATCTAATTACCTGTAAGGTATCTACCATGCTGATTTTACAGAAGTGATTCCTTTACTTCTATTAAAAGTCTTCTTGTAAGAAAACAGAATGCTTTTTCATTGTTCTAAGATCCAAGGGTTTGGGTCTGTGGTCACCTATGCAAATTGGTGAGGATTTTTACCAAACCTTCCCCAGGAAGTGGGGTGCAAGGGTTGGGAGGATTCTGGGGGGAAAGATGTGTCCAAACCACGTTTCCCAGTAAACCCAGATAAAGTTTGGTGGTGGCAGTGGAAATCCAGGGGCAAAGGATAAAATTAATTTGTACCTTGGGGAAGTTTTAACCTAAGCTGGTAAAAGTAAGCTTAGGAGGTTTTCATGCAGGTCCCCACATTTGTACCCTAGAGTTCAGAGTGGGGAAGGAACCTTGACAGCAGTATAATCAAAAGAGGCCCCACTTCCTAAATGGGTTGCTTTTGCACCCACACCCCTCCCACAGGTTTTTCTTTTGGCATTCGTTTGGGAAAGTTTTGGCAAAAACAGGGCAGCTCCTTTTTGACAATAAATAAAATCTCTGATTCCAGACTTATTCTCTTGCAAAAATTCAGTTCTCAACTCATGGAGGCACTAGACCTCTTCAAGGAAATGGCTGGAAAACAGTTGGCAACACTGGTTCTGTCATAGAAAGAGCTGAACTGTTTTGCTTCAACTTGCCAGAAATATTCTGCCTGAGGCAGAAAGGACTCCTGGAAAGTTCCAGCCCCTGAAAGATTAAAGATTGGCCAAGTGATAACAACGGAAAACAGGGTGTTATAATGGGAAGTCCTGGGCAACTTCAATAATAAGGGTCACCACCAATGTCCCCTATAATTAGACCTCAGCTGTAAAGATTTATGTGCGTAAGTGTTTATGCACTGAAAAAAATCATGGACTCCTGCTAGGATTAAAAGCTCTAAAGAACTGGTTATGACTAAAAATCACTCAGTAGACTTGTGGGGCATGTACAGACTCTGCATACAGTTTTGATTCAACTTACTTCAGCATCCAAAATATAATATAATATAATAAGCCACCAAGTAATAATGAGCACAACATAATTGTGCTTAATAGCGAAGGGAAATAAGGATAAAG
Organism: Lepidochelys olivacea; assembly: GCF_965140295.1. Classification (NCBI taxonomy): domain Eukaryota; kingdom Metazoa; phylum Chordata; order Testudines; family Cheloniidae; genus Lepidochelys; species Lepidochelys olivacea. The sequence goes on from NC_140427.1 coordinate 22,865,845, forward strand.
GAAATAAGGATAAAAAACAAAGGGAAGAGAAATAAGGAAGGGAAATAAGGATAAAAAACTTTCACAGTGATACTAAACACAGAAAAGGGGATTTCAATACAATAAGGAAGCACTTCGGAAAAGCGCTAACGCCAAGAGCAAAGAAAGCAACACCCTTAGATTTGGCTACCTAAGAAAACAGTAGTTGCCTTATGCAATCTGCTGAGCAAAAAGGGAACCAGGAAGAGAAAAGTAAATGGCAAAGTTCAAGTCTTCAAGAGGTTATCTGAGCCAGAGAGAAAGTCTTTGGGATTTGGAAATGCAGCGCCAGCCAACATACACTACAGCAGTCAATATGTAAGAGGGAAATGAGGAGGGCTAGGATGGATTTTGTAAAGTAAATAGATGAAGGTATAAACAGAACAAGAAATTCTCTAGAAGAAGCAGGAAGTCCACTAAAGAATCAATTTTCCGAGTAACAGCCGTGTTAGTCTGTATTCGCAAAAAGAAAAGGAGGACTTGTGGCACCTTAGAGACTAACCAATTTATCTGAGCATAAGCTTTCGCATCCGATGAAGTGAGCTGTAGTTCACGAAAGCTTATGCTCAAATAAATTGGTTAGTCTCTAAGGTGCCACAAGTCCTCCTTTTTTTTTTTTTTAGAGAATCAGTGGGTCCATGGTCTTACCAGGGGGTTAAATAGAGCAGTTAAAATTGAGAAGGACATTGCTGAAAAACAAAATTATTTCTTTAATCAGCCTTGTATATTCATAGATTCCAAGGCCAGAAGGGACCAGTGTGATCATCTAGTCTGACCTCTTGTGTTACAGAGGCCACAAAATTTCCCCAAAATAATTCCTAGAGTATATTTTTAGAAAAACATCAGCTCTTGCTTCAGAATTGTCAGTGATGGAGAATTCAGTGACCCTTGCTAAATTGTTCCAGCGGTTAATTACTGGTTTCAGAGTTTAGAATTACTCTAACTGTAAAGAACTTATGCCTTATATCCAGTCTGAATTTGTCTAGCTTCAGCTTCCAGGAATTGGATCATGTTACACCTTTCTCTGCTAGATTGAAGAGCCCGTTATTTATTATTTGTTCCCCATGTAGATAATTTCAGATGTAATCAAGTCACCTCTTAACCTTCTATTTGTTAAATTAAATAGATTGAACTTCTTGAGCCTCTCCTTATAAGACAGATTTTCTCATCCCTTTGTCATTCTCATGACTCTTCTTTGACCTCTTCAATTTATCAACATTCTTCTTGAATTGTGGACCCCAGGACTGGGCACAATATTGCAGCAGCAATATGACATAGTTGACAAATTTATATGCAGATGACACAAAGTTATTCAGGTTAGTCAAGCCCTGGAAGATTGAGATACTTCAGACAAATCTATCCAAGCTAAGTGAATGGGCAACAGAATGGCAGATGAAATTCAGTGTTAAACAATGAATAATACTCATACACTGTACAAGGCTCTAAATTAATGGTATCACTTCAGACAATGACCTGGGCTTCATTATAAACAGCTGAATAAAACCCTTTGCCCAGTATACAGCTGTGGTCAGAAAAGCAGATAGGATGTTGTGATACATAAAGAATGGGATGAAGAAGGATAAGGAAAACATGGCTGTTATATAACTCAGTTCCCTCATCTGGAATACTGTGTTTAGTGTTGTCCATCCCATCTCAAAAAAGAACAATGTGTAATTACAGGGCATTCGGAGAAGGGTAATGAGAATGATTAGGGAACGGCAACGCTCTCTTATGGAGAGAGACTCAAAAGACCGGGATTGTTTATGTTAGAGAGAGGACATGAAAAAATTACACAAAACAACATTCTAGATGAGTTTCATAGGGAGCTGTGAGGTGTTGGCTCCAGGCAGTCAGGCCTGGTGGTGGGAGTGGAGGTTAAAGCCAGGTGGTCAGAGTCTGTAGACAAGCCAAACTGTACCGTAGCTGGAGTAAGAGCTGGAGCAAAGTCAGAGAAGGGCATGGGCAAGGCTGGAGCAGGAACCAGCACTGGATTAGAAGCAGGCTGGGAATCTAGAGTCTCTTTGTTCAAGGCAGCAGGAGGGTCACTGCACTACAAGTTGCACAAGCTAACTTGCAGCTCTGATGGGGTTGGGGAAATACCTGAGTGTGGGGGTCGTCTGTCCCTGGCTCTGCTTAGGGATAGGCTGCTGCCCCATGCCTAAGGGCTGAGTCACTGCAGCCTCCGTTGGAAGGGTTTGGCTGTTGGGTCTACACTCCTTCTGAGCAATCCTAGCCTAAGCACAGACCAAAACTGATCTAGAAACACCATATATCCTGAATCTGCAGAGGGTCTGAGTTCTGTAACTGTTCTTAGTTTCTAAGCACTATCGCACTGATTGTGTCAGCTGGAAATGAATGCAGACCAGGCTCCTCCACTTGGGTGTGCCTGGGGAGAGAAACGGATGCATGGAGCAATGGAAATTTTAGTGCTTAAGATTTGTATGCAACATTTGCAGGAGGCCACTCAGAATTTTTTTTTTTGCACAGCCATCCTAGCGCAGAAAGTTTTCCCTACATAAAATCTCTTGACTATAAACTTGTCCCTTGACAAATCCCTGTTTCTGAGTAAACTCATCATATAGAAAGTCTAGAGACTTAAAATATGGAAAGTTTACTGATTAAACACACCCATATCTAAAGAAAGTGATAAGGAACAGCCAGCATGGATTCACCAAGGGAAGGTCATGCCTGACTAATCTAATCGCCTTTTATGATGAGATTACTGGTTCTGTGGATGAAGGGAAAGCAGTGGATGTATTGTTTCTTGACTTTAGCAAAGCTTTTGACACTGTCTCCCACAGTATTCTTGTCAGCAAGTTAAGGAAGTATGGGCTGGATGAATGCACTATAAGGTGGGTAGAAAGCTGGCTAGATTGTCGGGCTCAACGGGTAGTGATCAATGGCTCCATGTCTAGTTGGCAGCCGGTATCAAGTGGAGTACCCCAAGGGTCGGTCCTGGGGCCGGTTTTGTTCAATATCTTCATAAATGATCTGGAGGATGGTGTGGATTGCACTCTCAGCAAATTTGTGGATGATACTAAACTGGGAGGAGTGGTAGATATGCTGGAGGGGAGGGATAGGATACAGAAGGACCTAGACAAATTGGAGGATTGGGCCAAAAGAAATCTGATGAGGCTCAATAAGGATAAGTGCAGGGTCCTGCACTTAGGATGGAAGAATCCAATGCACCGCTACAGACTAGGGACCGAATGGCTAGGCAGCAGTTCTGCGGAAAAGGACCTAGGGGTGACAGTGGACGAGAAGCTGGATATGAGTCAGCAGTGTGGCCTTGTTGCCAAGAAGGCCAATGGCATTTTGGGATGTATAAGTAGGGGCATAGCGAGCAGATCGAGGGACGTGATCGTTCCCCTCTATTCGACATTGGTGAGGCCTCATCTGGAGTACTGTGTCCAGTTTTGGGCCCCACACTACAAGAAGGATGTGGATAAATTGGAGAGAGTCCAGCGAAGGGCAACAAAAATGATTAGGGGTCTAGAACACAAGACTTATGAGGAGAGGCTGAGGGAGCTGGGATTGTTTAGCCTGCAGAAGAGAAGAATGAGGGGGGATTTGATAGCTGCTTTCAACTCCCTGAAAGGGGGTTCCAAAGAGGATGGCTCTAGACTGTTCTCAATGGTAGCAGATGACAGAACGAGGAGTAATGGTCTCAAGTTGCAGTGGGGGAGGTTTAGATTGGATATTAGGAAAAACTTTTTCACTATGAGGGTGGTGAAACACTGGAATGCGTTACCTAGGGAGGTGGTAGAATCTCCTTCCTTAGAGGTTTTTAAGGTCAGGCTTGACAAAGCCCTGGCTGGGATGATTTAATTGGGAATTGGTCCTGCTTCGAGCAGGGGTTGGACTAGATGAGCTTCAGGGGTCCCTTCCAACCCTGATATTCTATGATTCTATGATTCTATATCCTTGCCAAAAATATGCACATTTGAAGTTTTAAATTCCATGATTTTAATGCCAGCCACTGAAGGATAAAAGGACTGAGAAGTTACACCTGCATTGATGAAAGATGTAGGCTTGCAGCTGGACCCACCCAGCTTTATCTGCAGTGATCGGGGTAAGAAAATCGAATCACAGTTATTACACAAGTTTTGCTGACAACTCTTGGTAACCAGTGTGAGGACCAGTGCTGCCCACCCTATGACTAATAAGGGAGCGGAGAGAGTGTAAGCAAGTATTCCAATAGAATGGCAGGTTCCCAACCCAAGGGGCTGGAACAGGCATCTGGGAGCCAGATGGATGACTTACTTTTTAGGTTGAATTCTGAACCTGAAATGGGGGTGAATAGCTTCCCCTTAAAAGCTCAGAAACCAGAAGGCCAATAACCTTCTTCCCCTCTCCCAGCATAAAAACCTTCAACTTCTCATGTGTTTTAAGCCAACATCTTGTGTTTTTTACATGACTTATGATTTTTGAACCCTTCGGGTTGCCAATACTGATAGGGCCTCAGCTTGTAGCAGTGATTGAGTCTGAGGAGAACTGGGCTGAGGAGAACTTGGATGGCTGTGGCCTCAGATCACTGGCCATAGGTTTTGTTGTGGGAGCAGAGAAAATTGAGAAAGCAGATGCAGACACGATCAGCTTCAGCTGATCCATGAATATTTGATAACATGGTTTTGGTAATTAAATATTCATGTAAATAGGCCCAATGGACTGTGATGGGTTTTTAGATGGGGTAAGATCCAAGTTACCCGGGAAAGAATTTTCTGTAGTATCTGGCTGATGAATTTTGCCCATATGCTCAGGGTTTAGCTGATCGCCATATTTGGGGTCGGGAAGGAATTTTCCTCCAGGGCAGATTGGAAGGCCCTGGAGGTTTTTTGCCTTCCTCTGTAGCATGGGGCACGGGTCACTTGCTGGAGGATTCTCTGCTCCTTGAGGTCTTCAAACTACAATTTGAGGACTTCAATAGCACAGATATAGGTGTGAGGTCTTTTTTAGGAGTGGTGGGTGAAATTCTGTGGCCTGCGTTGTGCAGGAGGTCGGACTAGATGATCATAATGGTCCCTTCTGACCTAAATATCTATGAATCTATGAAGAATGGCTGGCTATCCAAAAGTTTCTACCTATTAAGTTCCTTCCTGGAATACATCCTGGTCCTTTTGAGGAACTGGAGAACCAAGAGCTCTATGATTCATAGAGTATAAGGCCAAAAGGGACCTTTAGATCATTTAGTGTGACCTCACCTATATGAACAGGCCATTCAATTTCACCCAGGTACCCCTCAGTTTAACTTTGCTTCATGTCTCCCTTTCTTTATGTCTAAAGGTTAACCCAGCAAATTCACTGCATGAAGGAGAAGAAATGTGCTCCTTTCACTTTGGGTCTGTGCAGTGAGCTGGTGGGAAGGAGTTGTCCTCATGTCCTGCTCTTTCCTCTTTTTGGACTAGATATCTTGGAGACACTGCCAGATCCATTCTTTCTGAGCAGCACTGATGAAGCCAAGGATCTGGTGGATGCTGCATACAAGTACGAACGGGACAGGTCAGTTCACCTTATGTTATCCATACTAGGGGTACAATTTTACAAAAAACACGGGAACATGATACCATTATTTGGGAAGTTTCTTTTGTACAAATATGTATTTATTACGGCAACATCATAGTTCAGGGTTCTGAAATTTTCCTAGCATGTATCACACCACATGCACTAATCTCTTCCGTCCACAATGGCATGGAACACCTCCTCTCCTGTTCATGATCACACAGTACTGCTATGGTGCAAAGTGATATTAGGACAGTACACATATTTTAGCTTTTTAACATAGCTCAGCCCGTGGAATTAAGGAGAGCCAGCACCACATGACCAGTCAGCTCTGCGAGAATGACCAGCAGCCAGGGATCATCTTTGCTCACCACTGTCACTACAGTGATTCTGTAGGGAAGGGTTTACCTGTTTATAGTCTCAATATCAACTCTGTTGAACCATTCTGGAAAATACCAGCCCCTCCCTCTATGGGAAATATGGCATGCTTGGGCTGTAGCAGGGGAGAATTTTGGAGAAAAGCTTGCGGTTATTAGACAAGCACTTCTCAGCGATCGTATTGGACTGTCCAGACTTCGGTGTACTTCTCTTTTGGCAACTCTACCTTTTTTTGGTGAAGACCTATTTTAAAATGTTTTCGGGTTAAGACCTTCCTTAAATTAAACCAAGAAACAATAAAGATACAAGCTTCTGGAGTTTTTTCTGTGAAGACATCCTGAATGACTATGAATAGTCATTGGGCTGGGGAAAAAGAACCATGACTCTGTAAAAGCCTAGAGAGCACTCATCTGGGATATCCAAGACCAAGTGCAGACAAAACGGGGTATTGAACTGGCCACAGTGTAGCTGAGTGTCATAGCCACAGGGCTAATGGTTAAAAGGGAGGCTTCCTCCTTCTGCTCTCCTACGCAGCCATTTTGTGAGGCTTATCCTGCGTTGCTTTTGTTAAAATGCCTTAAATCAAGATGAAAAATTTCAAGTCAGGTCAAAATAAAACAATTTGTTTCAACATTTCAGAAACATATTATTTTTATCAACATTATTTGATAAACTCAACAAAAATTCACAAATAGATTTTCATTGGCTGAAACTGCATTTTTGGTGACTAAATTAACATTTTTTCCCATTGATTATACATTGACTGTGCTATTTATCACACGATGGTATGAACTCTAATGCCTAATAATGACCATTTGAATATCAATCTGGTTATTCCAATATTATTAATTTTTGCAGAAATATCCAGCTGATATATTTATCTGCTCTGGCTGGACATTCCATTCATTTGCAAGGATGGAATAAGGTGGACAGTGCTGCACATTTACACAGGTGTTGGCTTAGTGATGTCCAAACAGAAAGATAATGTGCAGAATCCTGGATCTTCCTTGCTCCTGGTCACACAGACTGCATTACTTGCTACTGTTGCTTTAGTCCGCCTCTGGCTGGCAATGAGACTCTTCATTCCTTCCCACTGTGATACTTGCTACTACCATCACCAGATTAGACTATTGTAGCTTCCTCTACCTGGACTTGAAGGTGAAAGGGTCATAGAAACTCCAACTTCTACAACACTTAGTTACCTGCCTTTTGTACTATTTCATGTATGTCCAGTCCCAGCCAGCAGCAGGATGTTAACCCAGGGCATTTTGAAACAAAAAAAGTTAGACTTCTTAAAAAGTCAATTAGACTTTGACAGCCCCAGATGATCTCTATGAAATGTGTCTCCTTATTTCCGCCTGCTAGGCTGTGCTCTTGTCTTTCAGTCATGGATCTCGCCAAGGCTTTCCAGGCTGTTATCACCTCTGGAACGGAGCACTGAAATACACTCCACATACAACTATTGCCAAAGACCGCTCTAAAACTCCAGCAGATACAGAATTCAGCTGCCCATTTACTCAGTGGTGTTTCCCTAGGGGCACACACGACATCTGTGCTTCTGAGTCTGCACTAACTCCCCATTCATTTCCAGGAGAAATTCAGCAAGTACACTTTGACTTGATAAGCTCTAGTGATATGTGATAAAAGACCTGTGGCACCAAGACTCAGAGCCTGGGTCAGCTGACTTGGGATCATGGGGCACAGGCAGTGGGGCCAAAAATAGCAGTGTAAATGTTGGGGCTCAGGCTGGAGCCCAGCCTCTGAGACCCTCCCCTCTCACAGGATCTCAGAGCCCCAGCCTAATCATCTACACTATTTTTAACCCCACAGACCGAGCCCTGTGAGACTGAGTCAGCTGACCCCGGCCAGCTGCGGCCATACCACGGGTCTTCGATTGCAGTGTAGATGTACTTTATGGTTCCTCATTACCTGAAAAGCAGTCTTTCTACTTCTTGTCCTGGATCCACAGGAGGAGGTTAAAATAACAAAAGGCAAGGGTAAAAAGAGAGAAGAGATGAACAATCAGCTAGCACAAATTTGAGATGTGGAGAACGAAATTGATCAAGGAAACAAAGGACATAAAGAGAAGAAATTCTTGAATTGCCTACACACTAATGTCAGGGCCCTAGGTAACAAACAAGAGGAACTGGAATTGCTTGTTTATGAGCATAAATGAGAACTAGTTGATATTGCTGAAACCTGGTGGGATGACTGCATGATTAGAATATTCAAATCAATGATTATAACCTTTATAGGAAGAATTGAGTGGGCAAAAGGGGTGGGGGGGTGGCACTCTGTCAAAAATGGCATTGCCTGTTTCTGAATCGCTGATAACTCGGAAGAAAATTATCTTGAATGCTTATGGATCAATGTCCTAACAGATACATAACAAGAAGGAGTAGCACTTAGTGTCTGCTACAGATCACCAACCACTCAAGGGAACAGGATGACTGGTTTCTTACACACCCATCTAAAATGTGTAGGAAAAAAGTTGTGTGATCTATTTGAGTGATATATACTGGAGGCCTCATGCTTCCAGTACTAAAACATCCTTGGAATTGCTAAACATGATTGGTGACAATTTCCTAACTCAAAAAGTGTTACAGCCAACATGAGGAAATTCTTTATAAGACCTTGTCCTAACAAATAAAGGGGAATAGCTCACACAACTGAAAATTAATGGTAGTTTAGGTACAAGTAATCATGACTAGATCACAGTTATAATGCGCAAGCAGAATCAAGTCCAGACCAGTAACACATATATGTGGTGTTTTAAAAGGGCCACTTTCACAAAACTGAAAACAATTATGAGCCACATCAGCTGGGAGGAAGAATTTATTTAGAAAATTGTGAATGATAATTGAGAATAATTTAAGAACACATTAACAGGTGCCCTGAAAGCCAAAATTTCACAATTAAGGAAGAAGGCTGTCCTGGGTGAAAAAGCAACCTGGTTTAGAGGAGAATTTAAGGCAGCTATAAAAAATGTAAAATATATAACAGAAGAAAAGGGAAGTTGATAATAATGAATAAATCAGAAGTTTGGAATTGTAGGAAATTGATAAGGAAAACCAAGGGACACAAGGAGAAATCTATGGCCAAGGAGAGTTAAGGAAAATAAGGAGGAGTGTCTAAAATATATTGGGAACTATTATGATTACTAGATTGAAAAGATAGAACGAGCAATAATAGTTGCAGAAATGGCAGAAGTGTTCAATAAATATTTCTATTCTGTATGCGGGGGGGAAACAGATGATATAGTCTCATCATATGGTGATAACACTCCACAAGTATCTCTGGAGAATGCTAAAATAGAAGTTACTAAAGTTAGACATTTTAAAATCAACAGGTCTAGATAACTTGCACCCAAGAGTTCTAAAAGAACTGGCTGAGGAGCTCACTAGACCATTATTGTTCATTTTCAATAAATCTTGGGGAAGTTCCAGAAGAGAGGAAAAAAGCTTAACATTGTGCCAATTTCTTAAAAGGGCAGTTGGGATGACCTGGATTATTATAGGCCTGTCAGCCTGACATCAATCCTGGCAAGATAATGGAGTGGCTCATACGGGACTCAATTGATTAAAGAAATAAAGGAAGATAATGTAATTAATGCAAATCAAAATGGGTTGATGGAAAACAGATCCTGCCAAACCAACTTGATATCTTTGTGTGATAAGATTACAAGCTTTATAGATAAAGGTAATTGCGATGACATAATAGACTTCTAAGGTGTTTGACATAGTACCACATGACATTTTGATTAAAAAACTAGAATATAAAATATTCTAAAACAGCTGCAGAAGTCACAGAGGATGAGGAAAGTCACAGAATTCATGACTTCCGTGACCTCCATAACAGACACGTAGCCCTGCTTATGGTGATTGACTCAAAGAGCTCAATCTATTTAGCGTAACAAAGACAAGGTTATGGGCTGACTTGATCACAGTCTATAAGTACCTACATGGGGAACAAATATTTAATAATGGACTCTTCAATCAAGGAGAGAAAGGTATAACATGATCCAAAGTCTGGAAGTTGAAGCTAGATTAAAAAATCTCATTGGAAAAAGGGGAACATTTTAAATGGTCCGAGTAATTAACCATTGGAATGATTTGTTAAGAGTTGTGTTGGATATTCTTCTAAAAGATCTGTTGTAGGAATTTTTGGGGGGCAGTTCTCTGTCCTGTGTTATACAGGAGGTCATCTTAAATAATCACAATAGTCCCTTCTGGCCTTGGAATACATGGGAATCTATCAATCTTGGTGAGCAGTTTGAATGGTTCATTATTCTACTGTTAAAAGGTGTGAGCTTTATTTCCAGTTTGAATTTTGCTTACTTCACCTTCCAGCCATTGGTTCTTTTTCTGTCCTTGTTTATGTGTATGTCTGATATTTCTCTTCTTTACTATAGTTTCAACCAATTTGCCCGGTACTTGTTAGGCTCGCTGGCCTGCAAGTGCCAGGATTTCCTCTGGACCCCTTTTTAAAAATTGGTGTTACATTAGCTACTCTCAAGTTTCCTGGGGAAGGGGCTGATTTCAGTGATAGGTTCCACACTACAGTTAGTAGCTTTGCAAGTTGTTATTTGCGTTCTGTCAGCACTCTTGGGTGAACACCATCTTACTGTTTAGTTTCAATTTGTTCTAAAACCTCTTCTATTGACACATCAGTTTGGGACAGTACTTCAGTTGCCCCAAAAGAACAGCTGTTATGTGGGTATCAACCTCACATCCTCTGCAGTGAAGACTGATGCAAAGAGTCCATTTAGCTTCTTTGCAATGGCCTTGTCTTCCTTGAATTCTTCTTTAACACCCTTATCATCTAGTGGCCGCATTGCTTGTTTGGCAGGCTTCCTGCTTCCAATGTACTGTAAAAAAATGTTTACTGTTAGTTTTTGTGTCTTCAGCGAGTTGTTTCTCAAATTCTTTCTTGGCCTGCCTTTTTATAGTTTTCCATTTTACTTGCCAAGGTTTGTGCTCCTTCCTATTTTCCTCAGTAGGACTTGACATACAAATTTTAAAGGATGCCTTTTTGCCTCTAACGGCCTCCATCACTTTGCTGTTTTTTAGCCATGATGGCACACTTTTGGGTCTCCTACTGGCTCTCATGATTTGGGGCAAACTTTTAGTCTGAGCCTCTGTTTTGGTGTTTTTAAATAGTCTCCAGGCTGCTGCTGTTCATGCTGTGGAGAGTTGCTGTGCCGCAGCGTTGCTAATGCTGTGGGTCTTGGAGGTCTGGGGTTAGCTGCACCAGTAGAGAGAGCAGCATGTTGATCCATCAGACCTCAATGTTACTCATAAGGAAAGACCACAGACTCAGTTTGGTGGTGAAGGCACCTATAGTAAACACCAGGTAAGTTAGCAAGGTTCCATCCTGACTCATCACTTTCTGTATCATGTTCTTCAGTGTCCTGTAAAAGCATTCAACGAGGCTGGCAGTCTGTGGATGGGAGACTTAGGTTTGCAGGGCCTATATGTGGAGCATCACACATAGGTCCTTCATCAATTTTGACACAAAGCGGGTTCCTTGATCCTTGAATCTACCCTAGAGAAAATCTGAATTAACTCCTTCACTATCGTTTTGAACATTGTGTTTTGTAGGGGTACAGCTTCCAAGTATTGGGTGGCATAGTCCAGAGCAATGAGCACACATTGATGGCCCTGGGCCGACTTCTCCAGTGCGCCTATCAGGTCCAAGGCTATCCTCTTGAATGGGACGTCAATAATTGGTAGAGGTTCTAAAGGGGCCCTTAAGTGAGCTTATTCCAGGAAGGAGGCCAAAAGACCCTCCATAGGAATTGACATAAGAGCTTATTCACCCCTAGAAGTTCTCCAAATAAATGACTATGAGCTAGGTGTAATACTGCCCGTTGGTGTCTTTGAGGTACCAGAAGCTGCTCCACTTCTTTATCTGGTATTCTGACTAGTCTATATAATTGATCTCTTTTTATAACAAAGTATGGCCCTAGGCCTTTGGTTTTCCCCTCTACCAAGACCCCATCCACCTCAATATCCTCTTTCTCATATTGTGATACAGCGGATCATTGAATCATAGAATCATAGAATATCAAGGTTGGAAGGGACCTCAGGAGGTCATCTAGTCCAACCCCCTGCTCAAAGCAGGACTGATCCCAAATTAAATCATCCCAGCCAGGGCTTTGTCAAGCCTGACCTTAAAAACTTCTAAGGAAGGAGATTCCACCACCTCCCTAGGTAACACATTCCAGTGTTTCACCACCCTCCTAGTGAAAAAGTTTTTCTTAATATCCAACCTAAATCTCCCGCACTTCAACTTGAGACCATTACTCCTCGTTCTGTCATCTGCTACCACTGAGAACAGTCTAGAGCCATCCTCTTTGGAACCCCCTTTCAGGTAGTTGAAAGCAGCTATCAAATCCCCCCTCATTCTTCTCTTCCATAGACTAAACATCCCCAGTTCCCTCAGCCTCTCCTCATAACTCATGTGTTCCAGTCCCCTAATCATTTTTGTTGCCCTCTGCTGGACTCTTTCCAATTTTTCCACGTCCTTCTTGTAGTGTGGGGCCCAAAACTGGACACAGTACTCCAGATGAGGCCTCACCAGTGTCGAATAGAGGGGAACGATCACGTCCCTCGATCTGATGGCAATGCCCCTACATATATATCCCAAAATGCCATTGGTCTTCTTGGCAACAGAACTGCTTTTCTTTTCTGCAGAACTGCTGCTGAGCCATTCGATCCCTAGTCTGTACTGGTGCATTGGATTCTTCCATCCTAAGTGCAAGACTCTACACTTGTCCTTGTTGAACCTCATCAGATTTCTTTTGGCCCAATCCTCCAATTTATCTAGGTCCCTCTGTAACCTCTCCCTACCCTCCAGCGTATCTACCACTCCTCCCAGTTTAGTGTCATCTGCAAACTTGCTGAGGGTGCAATCCACACCATCCTCCAGATCATTAATGAAGATATTGAACAAAACTGGCCCCAGGACCAACCCTTGGGGCACTCCACTTGATACCGGCTGCCAACTAGACATGTAGCCATTGATCACTACCCGTTGAGCCCAACAATCTAGCCAACTTTCTATCCACCTTATAGTCCATTCATCCAGCCCATACTTCTTTAATTTGCTGGCAAGAATACTGTAGGAGACAGTGTCAAAAGCTTTGCTAAAGTCAAGGAATAACATGACCACTGCTTTTCCTTCATCCACAGAACCAGTTATCTCATCATCAATGGGGGAGGCTAATTGATGATGAGATTATGAGAAGGCAATTAAATTAGTCAGGCATGACTTGCCCTTGGTGAATCCATGCTGACTGTTCCTGATCACTTTCCTCTCCTCTAAGTGCTTCAGAATTGATTCCTTGAGGACCTGCTCCATGATTTTTCCAGGGATTGAGGTGAGGCTGACTGGCCTGTAGTTCCCAGGATCCTCCTTCTTCCCTTTTTTAAAGATGGGCACTACATTAGCCTTTTTCCAGTCGTCCGGGACTTCCCCGGATCTCCATGAGTTTTCAAAGATAATGGCCAATGGCTCTGCAATCACATCCGCCAACTCCTTTAGCACTTTCGGATGCAATGCATCCGGCCCCATGGACTTGTACACGTCCAGCTTTTCTAAATAGTCCCAAACCACTTCTTTCTCCACAGAGGGCTGGTCACCTCCTCCCCATGCTGTGCTGCCCAGTGCAGTAGTCTGGGAGCTGACCTTGTTTGTAAAGACAGAGGCAAAAAGAGCATTGAGTACATTAGCTTTTTCCACATCCGCTGTCACTAGGTTGCCTCCCCCATTCCATAAGGGGCCCACACTTTCCTTGACTTTCTTCTTGTTGCTAACATACCTGAAGAAACCCTTCTTGTTACTCTTAACATCTCTTGCTAGTTGCAACTCCAGGTGTGATTTGGCCTTCCTGATTTCACTCCTGCATGCCCGAGCAATATTTTTATACCCATCCCTGGTCATTTGTCCAATCTTCCACTTCTTGTAAGCTTCTTTTTTCTATTTAAGATCAGCAAGGATTTCACTGTTAAGCCAAGCTGGTTGCCTGCCATATTTACTATTCTTTCTACACAATGGGATGGTTTGTCCCTGTAACCTCAATAAGGATTCCTTAAAATACAGCCAGCTCTCCTGGACTCCTTTCTCTCTCATGTTATTCTCCCAGGGGATCTTTCCCATCAGTTCTCTGAGGGAGTCAAAGTCTGCTTTTCTGAAGTCCCGGGTCCATATTCTGCTGCTTTCCTTTCTTCCTTGTGTCAGGATCCTGAACTTGACCATCTCATGGTCACTGCCTCCCAGGTTCCCATCCACTTTAGCTTCCCCTACTAATTCTTCCCTGTTTGTGAGCAGCAGGTCAAGAAGAGCTCTGCCGCTAGTTGGTTCCTCCAGCACTTGCACCAGGAAATTGTCCCCTACATTTTCCAAAAGCTTCCTGGATTGTCTGTGCACCGCTGTATTGCTCTCCCAGTAGATATCAGGGTGGTTGAAGTCTCCCATGAGAACCAGGGCGTGTGATCTAGTAACTTCTGCGAATTGCTGGAAGAAAGCCTCGTCCATCTCATCCCCCTGGTCCAGTGGTCTATAGCAGATTCCCATCACAACATCACCCTTGTTGCTCACACTTCTAAACTTAATCCAGAGACTCTCAGGTTTTTCTGCAGTTTCATACTTGAGCTCTGAGCAGTCATACTGCTCCCTTACATACAGTGCAACTCCCCCACCTTTTTTGCCCTTCCTGTCCTTCCTGAACAGCTTATATCCATCCATGACAGTACTCCAGTCATGTGAGTTACCCCACCAAGTCTCTGTTATTCCAATCACATCATAATTCCTTGACTGTGCCAGGACTTCCAGTTCTCCCTGCTTGTTTCCCAGGCTTCTTGCATTTGTGTATAGGCATTTGAGATAACCCCCTGATCGCCCCTTTTTCTCAGTATGAGGCAGGAGCCCTCCCCTCTCATGCGCTCCTGCTCATGCTTCCTCCCGGTATCCCACTTCCCCACTTACCTCAGGACTTTGGTCTCCTTCCCCTGGTGAACCTAGTTTAAAGCCCTCCTCACTAGATTAGCCAGCCTGCTTGCGAAGATGCTCTTCCCTCTCTTCGTTAGGTGGTGCCCATCTCTGCCTAGCACTCCTCCTTCTTGGAACACCATCCCATGATCAAAGAATCCAAAGCCTTCTCTCCGACACCACCTGCGTAGCCATTAGTTGACTTCCACGATTCAACGGTCTCTACCCAGGCCTTTACCTTCCTCGGGGAGGATGGACGAGAACACCACTTGCGCCTCAAACTCCTTTATCCATCTTCCCAGAGTCAAGTAGTCTGCAGTGATCCGCTCAAGGTCATTCTTGGCAGTATCATTGGTGCCTATGTGGAGAAGCAGGAAGGGGTAGCGATCCGAGGCCTTGATGAGTCTCAGCGGTCTCTCCATCACATCGCGAATCTTAGCTCCTGGCAAGCAGCAGACTTCTCGGTTTTCCCGGTCGGGGCAGCAGATAGATGACTCAGTCCCCCTGAGGATAGAGTCCCCGACCACCACCACCCGCCTCCTTCTCTTGGGAGTGGTGGTCATGGAACCCCCAACCCAAGGACAGTGCATCTCATGCCTTCCAATCGGCGGAGTCTCCTTCTGCTCCCTTCCCTCAGATGTATCATCTGGTCCACTCTCCGCATTAGAACCTGTGAAGAGAACATGAAAACGGTCCTGCCCAAAATTCTTATACAAGGGACTGATATGTCTAAATGCAAGGGGACCTACTTTTGTCTCACCCCCAGAATTGGTCTCAATGGAACTGGGTCCAGCTTGGTTTCTCAACTATCTGAGTCGCTTTCCTGCCTGTTGAACGAGATTGTTTACCTATGAGCGCAGTCTTTTGATTCTGGGCAAAGATTCTGGTTCCCAATCCTTTGTCCCCCCTTCTTTCTCCCCTAGTATTTTGGGGCTTTCCAGTTGCAGAGAATAAGTCCTGGGCTAATTCAGAGAAAACTAGAGGAGGGCTATCTGCTGGGGCCTCAGCATCAGTCCTGGAGTCACTACTTTCCTCTGACTCCTCCACTGGGAATAATTTTCCAAACCCTGGGAAGTCTCGTCCTATGAGCAGCAGATATGGGAGCTTAAGGACCACACCAGCTGTTAGTCTTGTGGTGTTTCCCTGAACCTCAATTTGTAAAGGGATGGTCGGGTAGTAATTGAC
Source organism: Lepidochelys olivacea (assembly GCF_965140295.1). Lineage (NCBI taxonomy): Eukaryota > Metazoa > Chordata > Testudines > Cheloniidae > Lepidochelys > Lepidochelys olivacea. Next base: position 22,881,916 of record NC_140427.1, read on the forward strand.
ATCCCCATATATGCAGGTTATTCCCGTGCTTTTGGCCTGAGACAGCTGGTTCCACCCCACTAGTTTCCTTGAGACCAGCATGACAGCATTGCTAGAGTCTACTAATGCAGTGGTCTCTGTGCCACTCATCCTAACTGGCCTCATGTAGCTATGTGGGATCATCTCAATGCTCATGAGGGTTATTAAGTTACATCTTCATGATCACCTAGACTGCCCTGCAAGAGCTCCTCAGTGTTAGGACATAGAGCTACTATATGTCCTAGTTCCCCACAAGCATAATAACATCTATACATAGCTTGGGGCATCCTCCTATTCTTTGATTATTGGGCTTTAACCCTCAAGCTTCTCTCCCCAGTTCCTCAAGTCCCTTTGTGGCCTCAGGCTGCTCTTTGGTGTCCTTCCTCCCAACATAATCCTACGTGAACTCTTGGAGGTCCGGGCCTTTGGGGCTGGGCCTGGTCTCTTGGTCCAATACATCTGTTCCCAGGTAGTCCGAGAAAGTTCTCTGGCCACCAACTACCTCTCTGAGTGAGACTAAATCATCATAAGAGGATGGGTCATTTTGGCCAACCCACCCTCGTAGGTCCAGCGGTAGTCCTCTCATGAACCTGTTCAACACTAAGAGTTCTAAAATCTTCTCTGTGCTGTGGGTCTCGGGATGCAGCCACTTCTGCATTAGATAGATCAGGTCAAACAATTGTGACCTTGGTGCTTTGCTCTCCCGGTACCTCCACTCGTGGAACCTCTGAGCCCTTATAGCTGTCGTCACCTTGGATCTTGCCAGGATCTCAACTTTCAACTGTGGGTAGTCTGTAGTAGCTTCTGCTGCCATGTCATAGTAGGCCTTCTGGGCCTCCTCACACAGTAAAGAGGTGAGGATACTGGCCCACTGGTCTCAGGGCCAGGCCTCACATAGGGCCAATCTTTCAAATGTGAGAAGGTATGCCGCCACTTCATCCACCATCGTCATCTTTTGGAGGTAAATGCTGGCCCTTAGGGATCGCATCCTGTCAGGGCCACATGTCGGAGGGATCAGGGCCTTCAGTTGGTTCACGACCTCTTGCAGGGAGGCTCAGTTCTGGTTTGCCTGGCTCATCAGCCGTTGATTCGTCTCCTGATATAGCCGTACCGACTTCTCTTGGGCGGCCACCTGGACCCTGGCATCCTCTTGTTGTGCCAACACTGCCTTCACCAGGGCCCTCACTATGTTGTCCAATTTGGGGGTGATTTTTCTTGCCTCTGGGATAGCCGCTGTGCCAAGATCCTGCTCCTGATGTCACTTGTGGCAAGGCACTTCATGCATCTTGGCAGGCTCAGTGCTTCCCACTCTGGCGTGGTGGGCCTGGGGTAAGTCAGCCCCGCTCTGGACAGGATTTACTCTCCCACATGGGGGTTTATTCCCCAGTATTTTCTGGGCAGGGTGCCTCTGCAAACAAAGGGAAAAAAACAATTCCAAGACAAAACAAAGGAGAATATCTCTCCCTACCCGCACTCTGAGGGTGGTGGCTTTATTATTAGGGGTGCCAGTGGGGTGGGATGCCAGTCCTTCCCGTAAACAGGCAGTCTGTTACGTAGCTTCCCCTGTAGGGAGGCAAACAGCTCTCCACCCTGGAGCAGCTTTTCTTTTGCTGCCACTAGCCCTGCAGTAGCTAGTGTCCCCTCCCATCTCTCACTGGTGGAGGGGGTTTTAAAGGACTCAGGCATGCCTTAGCTGGACTCAGGTGTCCCTAACTAACCTGAGGTAACCCCTTTTCCTCTTACAGGGGAAAAGGCCTTTATCATTCTAGGACTAATATACTTGCCTTCCACCACTCTTACAGCTGTCCAGCCTGAGTCTGTCAGAACACCATCAAGTTGTGTATTACACACCACACGCTTTTCATTATTATCCTGTACCCTGTACCTGCTAGTTCGAACAAAACATCCTCTTCCATTACCTGTCATTCTCCCTTGCATGGGGAAGGGTCTCTGTGCGTCCCGGTACCATCTCCTAGGAACGTGTTTATGCTAGGGTGACCAGATATCAAGTACGAAAAATCAGGACAGAGTGTGGGGGGTAATAGGAGCCTATGTAAGAAAAAATCCCCAAATATTGGGACTGTCCCTATAAAATCGGGACATCTGGTCACCCTAGTTTATGCAGTAACTTTAGATCTTGTGGGGGAGGGATAGCTCAGTGGTTTGAGCATTGGCCTGCTAAACCCAGGGCTGTGAGTTCAATCCTTGAGGGGGCCATTTAGGAATCTGGGGCAAAAATTGGGGATTGGTCCTGCTTTGAGCAGGGGGTTGAACTAGATGACCTCCTGAGATCATAAATGATCTGGAGGATGGTGTGGATTGCACCCTCAGCAAGTTTGCAGATGACACTAAACTGGGAGGAGTGGTAGATACGCTGGAGGGTAGAGATAGGATACCGAGGGACCTAGACAAATTGGAGGATTGGGCCAAAAGAAATCTAATGAGGTTCAACAAGGACAAGTGCAGAGTCCTGCACTTAGGACGGAAGAATCCCAGGCACCGCTACAGACTAGGGACTGAATGGCTCGGCAGCAGTTCAGCAGAAAAGGACCTAGGGGTTACAGTGGACGAGAAGCTGGATATGAGTCAACAGTGTGCCGTTGTTGCCAAGAAGGCCAATGGCATTTTGGGATGTATAAGTAGGGGCATTGCCAGCAGATCGAGGGACGTGATCGTTCCCCTCTATTCGACATTGGTGAGGCCTCATCTGGAGTACTGAGTCCAGTTTTGGGTCCCACACTACAAGAAGGATGTGGAAAAATGGGAAAGAGTCCAGCGGTGGGCAACAAAAATGATTAGGGGACTGGAACACATGACTTATGAGGAGAGGCTGAGGGAACTGGGGATGTTTAGTCTACGGAAGAGAAGAATGAGGGGGAATTTGATAGCTGCTTTCAACTACCTGAAAGGGGGTTCCAAAGAGGATGGCTCTAGACTGTTCTCAGTGGTAGCAGATGACAGAACAAGGAGTAATGGTCTCAAGTTGCAGTAGGGGAGGTTTAGGTTGGATATTAGGAAAAACTTTTTCACCAGGAGGGTGGTGAAACACTGGAATGCGTTACCTAGGGAGGTGGTGGAATCTCCTTCCTTAGAAGTTTTTAAGGTCAGGCTTGAGAAAGCCCTGGCTGGGATGATTTAATTTGGGATCAGTCCTGCTTTGAGCAGGGGGTTGGACTAGATGACCTCCTGAGGTCCCTTCCAACCCTGATATTCTATGGTTCTATGAGGTCCGCTCCAACCCTGATAGTCTATGATTCTATGATCTTTGGGTGTTTCAGTGGCCTCTCCAGGCAGGAATGTGCTTATCTGGTTGGCTAATACCTAGTGTGTTGCTATTCTGAGAAGGCCAGGTCTACTTTAGTTCACAGCCTTTGGCTCATACTGTTAGTGAGGCCTAGGGCTCCAGCAAGGCCTAAAGCTGCTTGCAGGCATTTTACCCTTGTGACTGCTTTTTAATTTCTATCTAACTAGCATCCTCATTCTTATGTAGTTCCCCTTTATAAACTTAAATTTTTGTGTGGTGGATCTTTTTTTGGTCCATTTTCCCCCTACAATGATGTTAAGTTTAACTATATTATGGCCACTATCACCATGCAGTTGAGCTATAACTACCAATCAGACCATATCCTGTTCTCCACTTAGGACTAAATCAAGAATAGCCTCTCCTCTTGTGGGTTCTAGGACTACATGCTCCAAGAAGCAGTCACTGCTGGTGTTTAGAAGTTTTATTTCTGCATATGCCTTGAGGTTTGACAGGTACCCAGTCAATAGGAGGATAGCTGAAATCACCCATTATTATTGTGTTTTTTGGTTTTGTAGCCTTTCTAACCTCCCTTAGCATTTCACCATCACTGTCACCATCTTGGTCAGGTGGTTGGCAGTGTAAGCAAGGAATTTCTATCCATGCAGACTCTGTTGTGCAGTATGATTCATTTAAGATTTTCACCTGATTTGACTCTGCTTTATTTAAAATGTATTGCCACTCCCTCACCAAGGCGAACCTACTCCGTCATTCCTGTACATTTTGTTCCCTGCTATTACCATGTACCATTGATTATCCTCACTCCACCAAGTTTCTACGATGCCTGTTATACTAATATCCTCATTTAATGACACTCTAGTTCACCCATCTTAGTATTGAGACATCTCGCATTTGGCTATAAGCCCTTGTGCATTTTGTCACTCTTCAGTTGCTTGCCTTCATGTGTTATGTTTAAATGGGATTATTTTACATTTGACTGTTCCTCACTGGCTCACACCTGTGCTTTACCGACTTCTTTCCTATCCTCCATAGTAGGATATAGAGTTCCCGCTTTAATAAATGTATCCCTAAGGGATGTCTCCATCTGAACCACGTACTGCTCCACACCTGTCGGCTTTGCCCCAGACCTTAATTTTAAAAAAATCCTCTATAACCTTTTGAATGTTATGTGCCAGGTGTCTGGTTCCATTTTGGTTATTGTTAAGCCCATCCCTCCTGTATAGGCTCCTCCTTTCCCCAAAGGTTCCCCAGTGCCTAATAAACCTAATCCCTCTTCCCTACACCATCTGCTCAGCCAGAGATTGAGACCTTGCAGTTCTCCGTTTCAATGGCCCTGCACATGGAACTAGAAACATTTCAGAGAATGCTACCATGGAGGTGCTGTGCTTTAATCTCTTCCCTAGCCACCTAAATTTGGCCTCCAGGATCTCTGTCCCACCTTTCCCTATTTCATTGGTACCTACACATACCACGACCACTAGCTCCTCCCCAGCACTACCTATAAGGCTATCTAGAGGTCTCATGAGATCAATTTCCCAGGGGCTGGTGGGAGCGACCTGGCCCCCCTCTACTATGGGTCTCAGCCCAGTGACCCTATTGATAGCATATATATATATATGACCCTATCGATAGCATCCGTCCACCGTGCTAAACTGTGTTTGCTGCTATAGTTCCCCGGGCCACTTCCCCGCAGCCCCAATTCATCCTTCCCCCAATTCATCTCTGTCCCAGCTTTCCCTATCTCATTGGTACCTACACATACCATGACCACTGGCTCCTCCCCAGCACTACCTATAAGGCTATCTAGAGGTCTCATGAGATCCACTGCCTTCACTACACTAGCAGGCAATTCACAAACCCAACCACTTCATATAAATTAGCATGATTCTGTATAAGAAGAAGCATAAAACAAAGTTGAATTGTTTACAGAAATTAGCAAATGTTTGCCAAGCAGGGGTTACAGACTGGAATGGTGTGTCCCTTGCAGCGATGACCTGGGAACCCTGAGGCTGCTGGTCAGAGTGCAGGAAAGGTCAGCGTGGAGCTGGCTGCTGCAGCTCTGCTCCTCAGTTGTTTTGGGCCTGGACTTAATTCCCACATACCAGTGCAGGTCTCATTTTAGAGGGCTGGGCTGTGGACAGCAGTGACTGGTGCACCACTTCGGGGGTCCTTTTTTTCCAGAGCAAAGGAGGCATTCCGGAAAAAGGACATGAGCCCCTCAGATTTCCTGAGACATTTAAAGGAGCCAGTGGGAGGAACCAGGTCTGCAATCCGGGCTGCTGATTACATGGAAACCACCCTGAGCCTCCTGAAGAAGAAGCTGCTTCGCGTGGTGAAAGGAGAATTTAATATCACAGGTACTGTGCACATAAGACTGTAAATGGCTAATTAGCAGGAAACCTGTCAATGGCAGGAGAGTCCAGTAGTGGTTCTACTCCAGGCCAATATACCCAGGATCAAAACTACTGATGAGCCAGGTGTGGCATGAAACCCCTTAATGACAAAATATGGTCAATGGTGACACAATCACAAATCCTGGTAAAGGAACCCACCTTTTAGCTCATCTAGTCACCTTCCCGTCAGAGCTGTTCCCAGCTGGACATGTGCTACTTCATTGTCCAGTCTAGTAGTGTCCCAGATGTTCCAGTTCCCACCATTTCTATTGTCTGCCTAGCTCCTCCTGGCCAGAAGTTAGTCCCTACTGCCCACTGGCTGGATTTGTTGCTCTTCTCTAAAGTTCCCTCAGTCTCACTCCAGTTTTGTGATGATAATTTGCTAGTGCAGTACAGTACACAAATCTGCAGGGAGTTCTACTGAGAGACAAACAGCCTGGTATGGTCCCTTGCTTCTCGATTCTCAATATCCTGGTTATTGCTTTCTTCTTTTCAAGTTTGAAATACCTTCCATATTAATATTATTGTCTGTCCCTACCACCGTGCTTTCTCTTCTGCTCCATCATTCTTTAAATCCTCCCATTGCTACGTCCCTACCTGGTCCCCTCAAATGATCATAGAATATCAGGGTTGGAAGGGACCTCAGGAGGTCATCTAGTCCAACCCCCTGCTCAAAGCAGAACCAAACCCCAAGTTTTGCCCCAGATCCCTAAATGGCCCCCTCAAGGACTGAACTCACAACCCTGGGTTTATCAGGCCAATGTTCAAACCACTGCGCTATCCCTCCCCCCGATGATGTCACCATAGCCATTGAAAATACCATACATTTTAAACCCCCCAAAAGGAACTTTATCTCATCAGTATTTGAATCAGGCAGGTATACTAAATGTAGGGATTTTGTCATTAGCACTTTTGAATCAGTCCTGATACCTGTCCTCCACTTCAGATGCTCCAAAACTGCTGAGAGATGAAGGTTGCAAACAATATGATTCCTAGAACATGAAGTACTGAGTGAGTTCCTGAATGTGAAGCGGGCCTTTATTCTGCAGGAAAACTGGTGTACTCTGTTGGTATAAACTAGAAAGTCTTTTAAAATGAGATGCTATTTGTTTGTAGAGCTTTCCTGCTGAGGGAGCCATGAAATGGAACTATTGGAGACTGCTCCAGAAATTATGACAGAAATGACATCACTCTGATTGGCTTCTCTTGCAGATGTACTAAGTAGGAAGCAGAAGGAAATTATTTCCAAGGCAACTGGTTGCGACTATCAGATTCGTTCCATTAGGTGCCCGAGGAGTAGCATTTACCGGACCATTACTGGAGAATGCAACAACAGGTAAAGCATTGATTTTTTTCATGTGTAATAGAGGGTCTTCAGTGTATATAGTGTCCAGTATAGACACATGAATGTTATCGGTATAACACCATTCCAGCAAGCAGAAACAATTGTATTAGTAGTTATTTGTATTGTGTTAACACGGAGGGATCCAAGAGAGGTGCTGTACAAACACATAACAAAGAGATTTTAATCTGGAGGAGTGTAGCAGGCTTCGCTCAGGGGCCTATTGGTCAAACTGTGGACAGTCTCTCCAAGACTTGAGGCTGGTCTTCCAGGCAGCCCTGGGGCCCAGCAGCCAAGCCACCATTCATCTCCCCCTCCCCGGCCCTGGAATCCTCCAATATCTCTCAGGAGGCCAGGGGAAGAGGGAAGGATAGGGGGATCTGGGCCCTTCCTCTCCACCGAATCCCAGTGCAGGGCCCAACGGAGAGAGGCGAGGGATGGTTCTGACTGCCATTCTGGATCAGCCTTCCCTGTATCACTTCCTACCTTCTTGTTTCCCTTCAGTTTGGGGCATGGCCCAGCCTTCTGCTTCCACAGTGTTGGTAATTCTGGGCTTCAGCTGTGGGTGGGCAGGGATGCTTTCTAGCTCACCCTTGGAATCCAGTTGTCCCCTCTTAGTCAGGGGAAAGGGGATCCCAGCCAGTCCCTGTCCTTCCCCTGTAGATTGCTCTGCCTCAGTGACTGCAGCCTGTCTGACTTCTTGTAGTCAGTGTCTCCTGCACACACCCCTCTGGAGGGAGGGATAGCTCAATGGATTGAGCATTGGCCTGCTAAACCCAGGGTTGTAAGTTCAATCCTCAAGGGGGTCATTTAGGGATCTGGGCAAAAATTGGTCCTGCTTTGAGCAGGGGGTTGTACTAGATGATCTGCTGAGGTCCCTTCCAACACTGATATTCTATGATTCTCTGCCAGAACTCCCTTTTAAGCAGGTCTTCCATAGCAAGCATGCCCGGTAGCTGCTGAGGAGCAGGGCTTTCTTGATCCAGTACTGTTCCACCATTCCTTTTACCATGGTGTGAGGTCTGTAAACCCCATCACAAGGAGGTTTGGAATTTCTTTAAGTCAAAGGTGCAAAAATTATCTGGATTTTGCATTCCAAGCAAAGGGCAAAGCTTGTAGGGAAGAGCTCCACACGTAACTCGATGAATAACCACCTCAAAGTGATACTAAAACTAAGATGACAGCATACAAGAAATCATAGAAATGTAGACCTGGAAGGGAGCTCAAAAGGTCATCGAGTACATCCCGTCTGTGCTGGGGCAGGGCCAAATAAACCTTGACCATCCCTGACAGGGGTTTGTCCAACTTGTTCTTAAACCCCCCCACTCATGGTGTGACAGGGGCCCCAGGGTGCAACCGGGACTGTGGGACCACTGAGCCCTCTGTCCCACCAACCTGGGGTATCCCTTTCACACTGTGATGCTGATGTCAAGCAAGAAACCTCTGACAGGTACCGCACTTACACAGACATCCACGGGCAGGGACACATCCAGCTGTATTACATGAACCATCTGTAGGGAGGCTCCAGCCAATTTCTCTCAGTTCCCCAGTCTTACACCCCAGAACTGTTCCATCTTGCAATAGTCAAAAGCCTGACCAGTGTAAGTTCATTATCCAGTTTGGCCCTCCCTCAGTGTGGAATGGATACACACTAGCCTTTGTAAAGTGAGCTGCTCTGACTCTGTGGGTGCTCCAGGGCTGGAGCACACATGGGGGAAAAATGGTGGGTGCTGAGCACCCACCAGCAGTGACCCTATCAGCTCCCCTGCCAGCGTCTCCCACCTGCTGGCAGCCCCGTGGATCAGCACCTCTCCCTCCCTCCCCACTCCTCCTGTCCACCGCAATCAGCTGTTTCACAGCATGCAGGAAGCTGGGAAGGTGTAGGAGGAGTGAGGACACGGTGCGCTTGGGGGAGGGGTGGAACTGGGTGGGAAGAGGCAGGGTGTGGGTGGAGTAGGGGTGGGGCCTTGGGGGAAGAGGTGGAATGGGAGCGGGGCCTGGGGCAGAGGCGGGGCTTGGGCACCCCCTGGCCCTTTGGAAAGTCGGCACCTGTGGCTGAGATTTCCCAAGCACTTCAACCAAAACACATTGCTTTAGGTAAAATATAAACACATTTATTAAGTACAAAAATAGATTTTAAGTGATTATAAGTAGCAGGCATAGAGATCAGAGTTGGTTACTTAAGAAAGAAAAATAAATTTGCAGTCTAATTTCTAAAAACTAAGCAGGATTTGAATCAGTGTCTCACCCTGACAGATGATACAAGCAGGTTACAGATCCTCCATACACAAACTGGCAATATATTTTATTGGATCCACATGCTTACAACACTGCAAACAAAGGCAGATCATGTCAGACTAATCTGAAATCTCTCGTTGATAAAATGGATGATTTCTTACATAAGGGAAATGCAGTAGATCTAATTTATCTGGACTTCAGTAAAATATTAGACACAGTACCACATGGGAAACTATTAACATAGATTTCAGAGTAGCAGCTGTGTTAGTCTGTATTTACAAAAAGAAAAGGAGGACTTGTGGCACTTTAGAGACTAACAAATTTATTTGAGCATAAGCTTTCATGAGCTACAGCTCATTTCATCGGATGCATTCAGTGGAAAATACAGTGGGGAGATTTATATACATAGAAAACATGAAACAATGGGTGTTACCATACACACTGTAACGAGAGTGATCACTTAAGGTGAGCTATTACCAGCAGGAGAGTGGGGGGGACGACCTTTTGTAGTGATAATCAAGGTGGGCCATTTCCAGCAGTTGACAAGAACGTCTGAGGAACAGTGGGGGATGGGAGGGAATAAAAAAGGGGAAAGAGTTTTACTTTGTGTAATGACCCATCCACTCCAAGTCTCTATTCAAGCCTAAGTTAATTTATCCAGATTGCAAATTAATTCCAATTCAGCAGTCTCTCATTGGAGTCTGTTTTTGACATAGAGAAGATGGGGATTGGTACAGGAATTGAGAGGTGGGCAAGGAACTGGCTGAAAGGGAGATGACAGTGGGTTGTGCTGAAAGGGAAACTATCAGTCTGGAGGGAGGTTGCCAGTGGAGTTCCTCAAGGATCAGCCTTGGGAACGAGCTTATTCAATATTTTCATGAATGACCTTGACACAAAAAAGTAGAAGTGCCTGAATGACATTTGCAGATGACACAAAGTTTGGTGGCATCTTCTATATAGAGGAGGATCGGAATATTACACAGGAAGCACTGGATGATCTGGAGGACTGAAGTAATAGCAGTGGGATGAAATGTAATGCAATGGTACAAAGGGCAAGGTCATGCACTCAGGGACTAACAACAAGAATTTCTGCTGTAAATTGTGGGTTGGTCAGTTGGAAATGACAGAGGAGGAGAAAGACCTGGATGTTTTACTCAGTCACAAGAAATCTGAGCCACCAATGTGATGCAGTTGTAGAGAAAGAGAAAGGGGATCCTAGGCTGCATTAGATACTTCTTCCAGGGGTATGACTACACTGCAAGAACTACAGCGACGCAACTGCAGCGCTGCAGCAGTTCCACCTTAGCACTATAGTGTAGACACTTACTACAGCCAGGAGGGTGTTTTCCCATCAGTGTAATAAATACTCCATTCAAGAGGCAGGAGCTAAGTGGATGGAATTTTCCAAAGCACCTAAACTAGGTACGCCCTTGACTCCTATTGAAAGTTAGGTGTCTAAACACCTTTGGAAGTCTAACCCTTAAGTTCTGAAATACCTTTGTCACTTTTGAAAATGGAATTTAAGGCCTGATTTTCAAACGTCTTGAAGCATCTAAAGGTGCAGATAGGTGCCTAGTGGGATTTCCCAAACCATCTTGGTGCCTAATGCCCATTGAGAAAAATCCCACTAGGTGCCTATCTGCCTCTTTAGGCACCCAACTACCATTAGGAATCTGGCCCCTAGTGACGGATGTAGCCATCAGGACTAGCACCCGGCTCTAACTACTCTCTGTCATAGACAAATATTATCTCACACAGGAGTTTTTTCTCATTAAAATGTTTGGAGCATTCTGCAGTTTTGTGTATTGTAAAAATACACCAATCTATGGTCCTTTCAGGTACATGATTAATGGTGACATGTTCATTTTAGGTGTATTACATGATTTCAGTGGGAGTTAGGGTTCAGATTTTCAAAGGATTTAGATGCCTAATGATACAGAGAGGTGCCCAGTGGGATTTTCAAAGGCATCTAGGCACCTAAGTCCTGTTGGGTGCTATACACCCCAGGCTCCTGGAGCTGTGGAGGAGGTGAGCAGGGGCTCTTTGCCTCACCTGCAGCAAGGCTGGAAGGCTCTTTTCAATTTCACAGGCAGCCAGGAAGCCAAAAAATTGCCTTTCAGCTCTCCCAAAAGAGAAAGTTTCTTTAAATCCCTTCCCTTGAAAAAATTCATGTTTTTGATATTTTGTCTTGGCTTGGGATGAAAACGTTTCTAAAAACACACATTTTTCCATGGGAATGGATTCCCATTTTTGGGTCAGCTCTCGTTGTGAGCATATTGAGGGTTGTGAGGCACTCATACTGTTGTGAGGGAGGACTAATCTAATTGCCTTCTATGACGAGATAACTGGTTCTGTGGTTGAAGGGAAAGCAGTGGACGTGTTGTTCCTTGACTTTAGCAAAGCTTTTGACACTGTCTCCCACAGTATTCTTGCCAGCAAGTTAAAGAAGTATGGGCTGGATGAATGGACTATCAGGTGGATAAAAAGTTGGCTAGATTGCTGGGCTCAACAGATAGTGATCAATGGCTCCATGTCTAGTTGGCAGTCGGTATCAAGTGGAGTGCCCCAAGGGTTGGTCCTGGGGCCAGTTTTGTTCAATATCTTCATAAATGATCTGGAGGATGGTGTGGATTTCACCCTCAGCAAGTTTGCAGATGACACTTGTCAAGGTTCCTCCCCCACTCTGAACTCTAGGGTACAGATTCGGGGACCTGCATGAAAATCTCCTAAGCTTACTTTTACCAGCTTAGGTTAAAACTTCCACAAGATACAAATTAATTTTACCCTTTGCCCTTGGAATTTCCACTGCCACCACCAAACTTTAACTGGGTTTACTGGGAAATGTAGTTTGGACACGTCTTTCCCCCCAAAATCCACTCAACCCTTGCACCCCATTTCCTGGGGAAGGTTTGGTAAAAATCCTCACCAATTTGCATAGGTGACCACAGACCCAAACCCTTGGATCTGAGAACAATGAAAAAGCATACAGTTTTCTTACAAGAAGACTTTTAATAGAAGTAAAGAAATCCCCTCTGTAAAATCAGGATGGTAGATACCTTACAGGGTAATTAGATTCAAAACATAGAGAATCCCTCTAGGCAAAACCTTAAGTTACAAAAAAGACAAACAGACAGGAATAGTCATTCTATTCAGCACAGTTCTTTTCTCAGCCATTTAAAGAAATCATAATCTAACACATACCTAGCTAGATTACTTACTAAAAGTTCTAAGACTCCATTCCTGTTCTGTCCCCGGCAAAAACAGCATACAGACAGACACAGACCCTTTGATTTTTTCTCTCCTCCCAGCTTTTGAAAGTATCTTGTCTCCTCATTGGTCATTTTGGTCAGGTGCCAGTGAGGTTACCTTTAGCTTCTTAACCCTTTACAGGTGAGAGGAATTTTCCTCTGGCCAGGAGAGATTTTAAAGGGGTTTACCCTTCCCTTTATATTTATGACAACACTAAACTGGGAGGAGAGGTAGATATGCTGGAGGGTAGGGATAGGATACAGAGGGACCTAGACAAATTGGAGGATTGGGCCAAAAGAAATCTGATGAGGTTCAGCAAGGACAAGTGCAGAATCCTGCACTTAGGATGGAAGAATCCAATGCACCGCTACAGACTAGGGACCAAATGGCTAGGCAGCAGTTCTTCAGAAAAGGACCTAGGGGTTACAGTGGCCGAGAAGCTGGATATGAGTCAACAGTGTGCCCTTGTTGCCTTGTTGTTGTATACGTAGGGGCATTGCCAACAGATGGAGGGACATGATCGTTCCCCTCTATTCGACATTGGTGAGGCCTCATCTGGAGTACTGTGTCCAGTTTTGGGCCCCACACTACAAGAAGGATGTGGAAAAATCGGAAAGAGTCCAGTGGAGGGCATCAAAAATGATTACGGGACTGGAACACATGAGTTATGAGGAGAGGCTGAGGGAACTGGGGATGTTTAGTCTACGGAAGAGAAGAATGAGGGGGGATTTGATAGCTGCTTTCAACTACCTGAAAGGGGGTTTCAAAGAGGATGGCTCTAGACTGTTCTCAGTGGTAGCAGATGACAGAACAAGGAGTAATGGTCTCAAGTTGCAGTGGGGGAGATTTAGGTTGGATATTAGGAAAAACTTTTTCACTAGGAGGGTGGTGAAACACTGGAATGCGTTACCTAGGGAGGTGGTGGAATCTCCTTCCTTAGAAGTTTTTAAGGTCAGGCTTGACAAAGCCCTGGCTGGGATGATTTAATTTGGGATCAGTCCTGCTTTGAGCAGGGGGTTGGACTAGATGACCTCCTGAGGTCCCTTCCAACCCTGATATTCTATGATTCTATATAAGTAGCTTAGGTTTAAATTCTGAATTACAAATGTGAGTATAACAACAACATGAGGATTCGTCCTTTTACCTCAGTATTAACCACAGCCTGCGCTAAGAGACTTTGAGCCTTTGCCTCGGAGGGTTGTCTGTCCACAATATAGCTGTTGCCTCTGAACCCGAAAACGATTCCTTTCTATCGTTCGAGCAATTCAACTTAGGTTCCCGGGAGAAAAAGAAATTCTGCTTCTCTGCAGGGCGTGTCCTTTCTGAAATAGTTTACTTGTTTGTTTTCTTCCCAATGTTCCAGGAAGCATTCTTATTTTGGAGCTTCCAATCACGGATATGCCCGATGGCTCCCGGCGGAGTATGAGGATGGAGTGTCTCTTCCCAGAGGGTTAACTGAAGGAAAACTTTACAATGGATTTCCGCTCCCACTGGTACGAGCCTGTGAGGTCGTTTGATTCCTTGTGTAATCAATGACTCCCATATTTCAGACCTGTCCATGGCTGGGGGAAGTGCTCCCTGGGCAGAGGCCCAGGCCAGGCTACTGCCCCATTTAAGTCTATTCTGAGGGCACAAGTGAGGCTTAAGCAGTACGTGTGTCTTGTGCTGGGCTGTGTTGCTTCGAGCACTCCACACACCTCATACCTTGGCAGGTGCTGCATGTGCAGGGAATTCATGCCCACCGAATAGCATTCCTGTTACCCTCCTGTGGAGAAGAAAGCGCTCATTGGATCAACGTTTTCCGGGGGTTGCTCAACCCCAGCTTTTCCCCAGGCCCCATCCCAAGTCCACCCCTTCCCCCAAGGCCCCATCCTGTCTCTTCCCGCCCCTTCCGCCCCTCCCCTGAGCTCCCCACCCTCACTCTGCTCCCTCCCCCCAGCACCTCCTGCATGCCGTTGAAGAGCTGGCTGTGGGGGACGGGAGGTGCTGGGGGGTGGAGGAGGAGCCGCCATGAATGAGTGCTGAGCACCCACTGTTTTTTTCTGGAGGGTGCTCCAGCCCTGGAGCATCCACAGAGTCGGCACCTGGGCTTGCACTCTGCATGGGGTGAATTTCACCCCAAATGGATATGCCAGTTCTGTGCCCCGGGCATTGGTGTCTGTAAGGTGGGGTTACTCCTGCATCTCCACCTTCCTAAGGTGCTTTGAGACCCATTGAGGCCTGAGAACGGTGTCAATGCATTGCATCACTAGCAAGCATTCTCATTCTCTCATTCAAACAGTTTATGAATTTGCTTTCATACTCAGAGATCCTGGGTTCAAACCCTTCAGACTCCCTGACATTCTACTTCTGTCAAGCAAATAACCCACTGGCAACATGTGTGTCATGCCCAGTCCAGAAGTCCGTCCACATAGAGGACCTGAGGAAGGACTCTGTGTAGCTTGAAAGCTTGTCTCACTCACCAACTGACGGTCTAATAAAAGACATTCCCTCACCCACCTTGTCTCTCATAGCCTGGGACTGACACGGCTACAACAACACTGCATACACACAGAGGACAATAGCCTACTACCGCTCTAAGCTAAAGGATCAACTCCTTCAGCTGAAGAATAAGAGATCTATGTTCAAACCCTGCTGCTAACCCAAGCTCCTGGGTTACTACAGCTGCACATGATGGAATTGTGTTTCTTCAGGGTCTTTAAATTCTAGGAAACTCTATACCAGAAAATATTGTTAAAAGAAGGTTGCAAAGTTGAGCCCTCAAAAGTGAGGGAATGCCAGAATCACAGTCGCCAGCTTCTTTCACGCCCCAGTGGTGCTCAACCCACCACTCTGCTCCACCCGAGGCCCTGACCCCACCCCACCTCTTTCTGCCCCCACTCCCCTCTGTCCCACCTCTTCCTGCCCAGTTCCAGCCCATCCCCTGAGTGTGCCCTGTCCCCACTCCCCCCACCCCAGGGTCTCCTGTAAGCCATGAAATAGCTGATCTGGAGTGCGGGAGGTGCTGGGAGGGAGGAGAAAGAGTTGATCCAGGCTTCTGGTGGATGGGAGGCGCTGAGGGGAAGTGGGGGGAGCTGATTGGAGCACCCATGGAGTCGGTGCCTATGGCCAGAATGAACCCAGCACTCCCACTCCTTCTGGGTCATCCAGCTTGCACTCTCTCCCACTGCTCTGACCCTCAGCTCTGTGGAGAAGTCGAGGGGAGAGCATCCACAGTACCACAATGGCAGAAGCGCTTCCCTTCCTCACAGAGGGGAGAGATCTGTTCACAAAGGGTGTCTTTCATGTGCAGATGGGGGGTGATGATCTCAGTCTGGCGTCAACACACGTGACTGAATACACACAGGGAGCAGATTGGTTGAGTAAGGAAGTTTCATTTTAAGAGTCACTGTTCAGAGTAAAACCAGACTGTAACGCTTTCCTCCTCTTCCTCCTCACCATCATGGTGTACTGTGGTTGTGCCTAGGACCCCAGTCATCAGTCAGAACCCCATTGTGCTAGGCACTGTGCAAACAGAACAAACATCTTCCAATCTAAATATAAGACGAGGCAAAAGGTGGACACAGACAGACAGATGGGGAGCACAATGCAACATCACAGGGCAGCATGATGGATAGGGTCTCGGCTCACCAGCTGCCTAAACACTACCTAGTTTTTTGTAGGCATGATGGCAAAGGAGAGTTTGAAGAGGGGTTTTGACGGAGGACAGTGAAGTGGCTTTGCAGGTGTTTTACAGGGAGCTTCTCCCAGTTGCTGAATGGCAGCAAGGGAGAAAGCACAAAGCTGCTTCTTTAAAGATTCCAGTGAGCGATGAAGGCTGCGTCATTGGCAGTTCATTGAACTTCATCACTGATGTTCAGAAATTGACTTTCAGCATAACAAAGTGTTGTGTCTGATACTTTCCTGAGGTCTGTAGCAGGCTACCCCTAAAGTTACAGCACTTCCCCTATGGAGCTAAACACGTTCACTGTGTCTCAATCATAAATGATTTTGTTTTGATTCTATGCAGGTTCGAAAAGTGTCAAATGAAATAATTCACACAGCCAATGAGAATGTCACACAAGACCAGGAGTACTCTGTCTTCTTCGTGCAGTGGGGTCAGTGGGTTGACCACGATTTGGACTTAGCCCCTGTCACTACTACAAAAATCAACAATAAAGAAGTTCATTGTGAGACCAGTTGCACCTTTGAGCTACCTTGCTTCCCAATTAAGGTACAACTACAACCTTGACTCCCTTCCTTCTTTGCAGGGCTCTAAGCATGAGACTAGTTTAGAAAGTTAGACCCAGAAAGACTTTATGGTGAAAGAATAGAGAGAGCAAAGACATGAATTCTTGAAAGAGCCTAAAGCACCTAGAACATTGTATATATTACAGGGGAGCTAGAAGTAACCCCTATATTTAGGTTGCCTAACACCTTGCTGTCTGCAGGGATTGGTTTCCAAACCCAGCAGTATCACCCTAGTGGTGAGAGTCTGCAGCCATGACAGGCCAGTGGTGAGAGTTTGCAGGGTGTGAGGTAGGGGAACCTGGGCCCTCCCTGCTCATTCAGGGGCCCTGTGACTGGCAGGTCAGATACACAGCCTGGGGCAGACACCCCCCAAGCCTGCTCCCTGGGTCACTTCTTACCCCAGCCTCTGCCCCTCCAAAGTCACAGCAGAGTCTGCTTATGGACTCACTGAATATGACTAACACGGCTGCTACTCTGAAACCTGTCACCGAATAGGGTTTCTCCCTGGCAATGATCCGAAGGCTCTTCTCCATCAATCGCAGCCCACTGCTCCCAGTCTCCTCAGGCAGCTCAGGGGATGGGTCTGGTCCAAGTGGTGGGAGCTCCTGTAGCCTCTCTGTAGGAGCTAACTACGTAGAACTGCTCCCTTGCTTTATCTACCCTGACAGAACTGGGCTGCTCCCTTTTGAGCTCTGCTTCCATTGTGAGCAGGCCCTGGCCTGGGCGTTCTGGGCTACTCATTAACCCTTGGTTCCTCAGAGTGGGGCTTGTACACCCCTGTGGTGTTTAGATGTTTCTTAAAAAGAAAAGAAGGACTTGTGGCACCTTAGAGACTAACCAATTTATTTGAGCATAAGCTTTCGTGGGCTACAGCTCACTTCATCGGATGCTGTAGCTCACGAAAGCTCATGCTCAAATAAATTGGCTCGTCTCTAAGGTGCCACAAGTACTCCTTTTCTTTTTGCGAATACAGACTAACACGGCTGTTACTCTGATAGATGTTTCTTGTAATTATTAGAATTGGGAGCACTGGCTGTTGGGAGTCTGAAAGGACAAGAAACAGGAAGGAGGGGGAGGAGTTGAGAGGCTGGGAGAAAGCTACAGAGGGTGCAGCAGCAGCTTGGTAAAGAGGTTTCCACTTTGAAAATAAAGTCCTGTTGAAGCTTGTTAGTACCTTGCCTGGTTGATACAACACACCCCGTCACAATTCCATCATAAAATACTCTTGCAAGCTTTTCTGGGATGATCTACTAGCTCCACTGTTTGCAGCTGGCTTTTGAAATTTGGCACAGCGAAAGCCCTGGAGCCAGAGAAGTGCCCGTTCATTGCCCTGTGTAATTCTGTTCACGTTTTCCTGAGATACAACAAATAGTTGAAAAAATGGCCATTTCCCCTCTCTCACTTTCATTCTTCAGAAACATGTTGGTAGCCTGCTGAAAAACTAACTGAACAGCACATTCGAAGGCGGGGCCCACACTGCTGCCAAAGAAACAGTAGCCACCGTACTGCGAATGTCTATCAGCTGAAAAAGGGTATTGTGGGGAGAGACAGACTGGGATGCTGCACCCACCACCTTCCCCAAGCCAAAGAAGACAGGGAATTACTTGCACAAAAACTACATTAAAGGAACACTATTTAGACTGCAAAGTCAAGCAATCCAAAGTTTAAAAATACCAGAATTCAGGTTGTCCATTCAGTCTTTACTCTGTCCCGTGGCACATAGTGATCATGCTACAGTCTTTTATTATGTGATAAAATACTATTTTTTCTAGGATTCGTTTAGTGCACAGAATGGACACACAAAAGGCAGAGTTAAGAGCAGCCATAAAATTTGTAATTTCCTAACTTTTGAGTGCTTGACTTTGTGATCTAAATAATATTCTTTAACCATAGTTGGGATTTTTGTTTAATTGGGTTGTTTGAGAGTAGGGTTGTATGTAATATTTTTATAAATCAGGAAAAGAACTCGGGCATCACTGTGGACATTTCAATGTCCCTGCTCCATATGCAGCTGTGGTCAAAAAAGGAAACATGATGTTACGATGCATAAAGATCACTATATTTTGAAAAAAAGATATTGCAGAATTAGAAGGCGTTCAGAGAAAGGTGACAAGGATGATCAGGGCCTGGAAAAACTCTCCTGTGACAGGTTTCAGAGTAGCAGCCGTGTTAGTCTGTATTCACAAAAATAAAAGGAGTACTTGTGGCTCCTTAGAGGCTAACCAATTGATTTGAGCATAAGCTTTCGTGAGCTACAGCTCACTTCATCGGATGCATGACGTGACAAGAGATTGAAAAAATTGGGATTGTTCAGCTTCGAGAGGGACCATATGAAAGAATAAATGATCTGAAGAAGGAAGATTGGGAGCTCCTGTTCTCCCTGCCTCATAACACAAGAACTAGGAGACAGCCATTGAAACTGGAAGGGGGCAAATTCAAAACTGATCAAAGGAAATACTTTCACGCACAACACATAATTAGACTTTGGAACTGACTGATACGAGATGATGAATTTGGCAAGATTCAAAGAGAGACTGGACATTTCTGTGGATAACAAGAGCAGCCAGAGTTAGAATAGCTAATACTAATACAATTTTTGTCAGGGTTATAAAAATTCTACTTCAGGTTTTAAACTGATCTCTAACTATTAGGGATTAGGACAGGAGTTCTCAAACTTCATTGCACCGCGACCCCTTTCTGACAACAAAAATTACTACAGGACCCCAGAAGGAGGGACGGAAGCCTGAGCCCACCCAAGCCCCGCTGTCCTGGGCAGGGGGCCTGTCATAACCATAGGGGGAGCCTAAATTCCTCCTTACCTGTAAGGGGTTAAGAAGCTCAAGTAACCTGGTTGGCACCTGACCAAAGGAACCAATGGGGACAAAAGATACTTTCAAATCTGGTGGGAGGGGAAAGGTTTTGTTTTGGCTTCTTTGTTTCTGTGGCCATTGGCTCTTGGGACTAAGAGGGACCGGACATCAATCCATGTTCTCCAAATCTTTCTGAACAAGTCTCTCATATTTCAAACTTGTAAGTAACAGCCAGGCAAGGCGTATTAGTTTATCTTTGTTTTCTCAACTTGTGAATTTTCCCTTTGCTAGAGGGAGGTTTATCCCTGTTTTGTTGTAACTTTGAAACTAAGGCTAAGGGTTCCTCTGTGCTCTTTGAATTTTCTGCTACTCTGTAGGTTAACTACCAGCCCAAGTTTACAGAATTGATTCTTTTACCTTTTTCTCTTTAAATAAAATCCTTCTTTTTAAGAACCTGACTGATTTTTCCATTGTTCTAAGACCCAGGGGTTTGGATCTGTAGTCCCTTTGTAACCAATTGGTGAGGATATATGCACAAGCCTTCCCCAGGAAAGGGGGTGTAGGCTTGGGGGACTATTTTGGGGGAATGGGACTCCAAGTGGTCCTTTCCCTGATTGTTTGTTAAATCACTTGGTGGTAGCAGCGATCGCAAGGCAAGAAAGGAATCTGTGCCTTGGGGAAGTTTTAACCTAAGCTGGTAAGAATAAGCTTAGGGGGTCTTTCATGCAGGCCCCCACATCTGTACCCCAGAGTTCAGAGTGGGGAAGGAACCCTGACAAGGCCAAAGCCAAAATCCAAGGAATCATCCCTGGGCAGGGGGTCTGTAACCTGAGCCCAACTGCCCGGATCTGAAGCCAAAGCCTGAGCCTTGGGTGGTGGGGCTCAAGCTTTGGCTTTGGCCCTGCGCTCCAGCCAGTCTAACGCCAGCCTGGGTGACCCCATTAAAACGGGTCATGACCCACAGTTTGAGAACCACTGGATTAGGATTAGACCTTCATGGGGGCAGATTATCTCATGACTGCCTGCTGTGGGGTTTTATGTCACCTTCCTCTTAATTGTCTGCTACTGGACACTGTCAGATAGGACATTGGACTAGATGTACCATGAGTCTCGTCCAATCTGTGAATTGCCCTGTTGCTATTTTAATAGATAATAAGAATAGATAATGCATTTGGAACATTCCTAGATTCATACATTCTGAGGCCAGGCGGTATTGTGATCATCTAGTCTGGCCTCCTGTATAACACAGGCCACAGATCTTCCGTAGAATAATTCTGTTTGAACTCAGGAATATCTTTTTAAAAAATCCAATCTTTATCAACACCTCGACACTTTAAATTGGGAGTAATTCTCTTTTGTTTTCTACAGTTTCCCCCTGATGATCCACGAATTAAGGATCCAAATACTTGTATGCCATTTGTCCGTACAGCTCCAGTGTGCAATGCCAGAACATTTATGCACGAGCAGATCAATGCAATCACCTCATTCTTGGATGCCAGCATGGTGTATGGCAGTGAAGTACCTCTAGCTAAGAGTCTTAGGAATCAGACAAACCAGCTTGGTTTGATGGCGCTGAACCAGAACTTTACGGATGCAGGGTTGGGATTACTGCCCTTTGAGAACAATTCCCAAAGCCCCTGTTTATTCACAAACAAGATCATGAATATCCCCTGTTTTAAAGCAGGTAAGTCATGTGCCTGGAGAACAATTAATTTTCTGAAGTGAGCTGCAGAGAGACTTAGCAGTCCCTGAGACAAACATAATGAGACATCAGAAACTATTGTGTAAAAGTATTGTGTAAGAAAAAATGGGGGGAACCATGAAAATGACAAAACTGAAAATGGAAACGGAAATGTTTTGGTTTCCAAAAACCAAAATGACACTTTAAGCCACACCATTTTTTCATTTTAAAATGTCTTTACAAAGCTAAATGAAAAATTCTAGTCAAAAGGAAATTTCCCACAGAAAACCCACCATTTTTTGGTCAAAAAATGTCAAATGGTCACTTTTCCGATGGAATTTACCATGAAAAAAAATTGGTTTTCCAATAAGCTTTGTTGTTGGTTTTTTTTTAAAAAAAAGACAAACAAAACAAATTCTATCACATGCAACCAACTGTATCACCCCTTCTCTCACATCATCAACAGCAGGGTTTGTTCCAGGGTTTGTACTTCAGCATAGAGCAGTACCAGTGACATGGAAGAGTGACCGCACTATGTGGAAGCAATAGTAAGCCATTTTCCTCTAAAACAGTGGACTGGATATGCAGGAACCTTTCACATTTTTCTCTTTAAATTCTTCCTCCCAGCTGATTTGGCTCATGAATATTTTCAGATTTGTGAAATTGGTGTTTTTAAAGCATATTACTGGTTTGGCATTTATTCTGTTTGTACATTACAAATGTGATCAACTCCTTATCGCTTGTACCTAAGCTACCCCTAATTTTCAGTTTGGTGACTGGTTCCTTTTTATCTCTCATCTACTTTGCCAGACCACTGACTTTCTATACTAAGGGCAGGTTTATACAGAGATTTAGTGCGCACTAATCTGGGGTGTAAATCTAAAGTGCCGTACCATGCCGCACACTAACCAGCGGCGTGGACCCTGCATTTAAATACTCTGTGACCCACACAGCCAGTTAGCGTGCAGCAGACTAGAGCACTGTAGGCTGACATCCCCACTTCCTGCACGCTAACTCTCCATGTAAACAAAAAGAACAGGAGGACTTGTGGCATCTTAGAGACTTACAAATTTGAGCCTAAGCTTTCGTGAGCTACAGCTTCACTTCCTCGGATGCATGCAGTGGCCACAGTTCCACAAGTCCTCCTTTTCCTTTTGCAGATACAGACTAACATGGCTGCTCCTCTGAAATCTCCATAGCAACAAACTCTAAGCCTCCTTGCTCAGCTCTACTCTCTCAGAGACTTCAAACAGTGTTGCTGACACCAACCAACAGACCTGTCTCAGCTGCTTACTGAAGGGCCCATTGCCTCACTACACAACCCACACACACGCAACTGTAAGAACCTGCAGGACTAGAATCCGTGAGGTTCTGGGCTGCTGACTCTTCCACATCCCCATTAGAAGCTCACCCCGGGCTTCTGATGGGACATCCTGTGAAGCTAGCCATGGCAGGAAGCATGGCCCAAAATGCCACAGTCCACTCATGGGCTCATGTCTATAGATAAACCAGGAAGCCATCACAGGGGGTGTCTGAATCATAGAATCATAGAAGATTAGGGTTGGAAGAGACCTCAGGAGGTCATCTAGTTCAACCCCCTGCTCAAAGCAGGACTAACCCCAACTAAACCATCCCAGCCAGGGTTTTGTCAAGCTGGGCCTTAAATCTCTTAAGGATGGAGATCCCACCACCTCCCTAAGTAACCCATTCAAATGCTTCACCACCCTCCTAGTGAATTAGTTTTTCCTAATATCCAACCTAAACCTCCCACACTGTAACTTGAGACCATTGCTCCTTGTTCTGTCATCTGCCACCACTGAGAACAGCCGAGCTCCATCCTCTTTGGAACCCCCCTTCAGGTAGTTGAAGGCTACCATCAAATCCCTCCTCATTCTTCTCTTCTGGAGACTACATAATCCCAGTTCCCTCAGCCTCTCCTCATAAGTTATGTGCCCAAGACCCTGTCGTGGAAAAATTAACCACGCGTTGTGTTTGGATCAGAACAAACCTGACGTTCCTTTATTCAAGCATGTGCATACAGGGAGAGTCAGCCGGAGCTGCTCTGGCATAAACAGAAAATACAGGAGCTTATATTGCTGAAAACCACAATTTATCAAACCCACTTCCTTTAACAGCATTTTCCTTATTTGGCATATACTGCAAGCTTTAACAGTAGCTTTGCCTTACTTGGAGTTTAGCAAAAACAAGCTTTTCCTGTAATTGACAGGTGTTTCCTTTGCGGTTAATGGTTACATTTCTTAAGCTGTGCTGTTTGCAATTGCCTTACAATGGAATTTTCCTCACTCTCTTCTTATGCTTCATATACACAGTTAGCTTGACCAAGTTTTAGGCCTTCTTGGGAAGTTTAGGCCTACTTGGGTCCACTGATTTTTTCCTCCACAACCCCTAATCATTTTTTTTGCCCTGCACTGGACTTGCTCCAATTTGTCCACAACGTTTCTCTAGTGGGGGATGCAAAACTGGACGCAATACTCCAGACGTGGCCTCACCAGTGCCGAATAGAGGGGAATAATCACTTCCCTTGATTTGTTGGCAATACCCCTACTAATGCAGCCCAACATGCCGTTTGCTTTCTTAGCAACAAGGGCACACTGCTGACTCATATCCAGCTTCTCGTTCACTGTAATCCCTAGGTCCTTTTCTGCAGAACTGCAGCTTAGCTAGTCTGTCCCCAGCCTGTAGCGGTGCATGGGATTCTTCCATCCTAAGTGCAGGACTCTGCACTTGTCCTTGTTGAATCTCATCAGATTTCTTTTGGCCCAATCCTCCAATTTGTCTAGGTCACTCTGGACCCTATTCCTACCCCCCAGCTTACTGTTATATGCGAACTTGCTGAGAGTGCAATCCATTCCATTATCCAGATCATTAATGAAGATGTTGAACAAAACCGGGCCCAGGATCGACCCCTGGGGCACTCCACTTGACACCAGCTGCCAACCAGACATCGAACCGTTGATCACCACCCACTGAGCCTGACGATCTAGCCATCTTTCTATCCACCCTATAGTCCATTGATCCAATCCATACTTTTTTAACTTGCTGACAAGAGTACGGTGTGAGACATTACCAAAAGATTTGCTAAAGTTAAGGTATATCATCCACCACTTTTCCCATCTCCACAGAGCCAGTTTTCTCATCATAGAAGGCAATCAGGTTGGTCAGGCATGACTTGCCCTTGGTGAATCCATGTTGACTGATCCTGATTACCTTCCTCTCCTCCAAGTGTTTCAAAATGGATTCCTTGAGGGCCTGCTCCATGATTTTTCTAGGGACTGAGGTGAGACAGACCAGTCTATAGTTCCCTGGATTCTCTGTCTTCCCTTTTTAAAAGATGGGCACTATATTCACCTTTTTCCAGTCGTCTGGGACCTCCCCCGATCAGCATGAGTTTTCAAAGATAATGGCCAGTGGCTCTGCAATCACATCAGCCAACTCCTTCAGCACCCTTGTGAAGGGTTAATGTCTAGCTATTCCACCTGGAAGCAGGCGGGGCACACCCTGACTGTTTCCTAGGAGCAATGCACACATTGCTCTATCCAAGGACAAGGGCTAAATATCAACCCTGAGAACTTGATTGTTTGGACAGCAACTGTGGGAGGTTTCTTTAGCCTGGGCTCAAGGCCTGAGAACCAGGATTGTAGTAGATAGAGGATGGTAACTAAGCATATGAATCAACGTCATACATTCCTTTGTGTAGCAGTGTGTAATGCTTAGGGGGAGAAATATAATAAAAGGAGAAGGTGGAAGGCAGGGGGGGCAAAACAGCCCATCTCCGCTGACCAGCCTGTTTGCTTGCATAAAGCTGTGTTCTGTCTCATCACTGAACCGCAACACCCTTGGAAGCATTGCATCCGGCCTCATGGACTTGTGCATGTCCCGCTTTCCTAAATAGTTCTTAACCTGTTCTTTCACCTCTGAAGGCTGCTCACCTCCTCCCCATACTATGCTGCCTAGTGCAGCAGTCTGGGAGCTACCTTTGTCTGTGAAGACCGAGGCAAAAAAAGCATTGAGTACTTCAGCTTTTCCACATCATCTGTCACTAGGTTGTCTCCCCCATTTAGTAAGGGTCCCACACTTTCCCTGACCTTCTTGTTGCTAACATAGAAACCCTTCTTGTTACCCTCACATCTCTTTCTAGCTGCAACTTCAATTGTGCTTTGGCCTTCCTGATTACACCCCTGCATGCTCGAGCAATATTTTTATACTCCATCCTAGTCCTCTGTCCAAGTTTCAACTTCTTCTAAGCTTCCTTTTTGTGTTTAAGCTCACCAGAGGTTTCTCTGTTAAGCCAACCTGGTCACCTGCCATATTTGCTATTCTTTCTGCACATCGGGATGGTTTGTTCCTGTGCCCTCAATAAGGCTTCTTTAAAATACAGCCAGCTCTCCTGGACTCCTTTCCCACTCATATTAGCCTCCCCAGGGATCCTGCCCATCAGTTCCCTGAGGGAGTCAAAGTCCGCTTATCTGAAGTCTAGGGTCCATATTCTGCTGCTCTCCTTTCTTCCTTTTGTCAGTATCCTGAACTCGACTATCTCATGGTCACTACTGCGCAGGTTCCCACTCACTTCTACTTCCCCTACCAGATCTTCCCTGTTTGTGAGCAGTAGATCAAGAGGAGCACAGTTCCTCCAGCACTTGCACCAGAAAGTTGTCCCCAACACTCTCCAAAAACTTCCCGGACTGTCTGTGTACTGCTGTATTGCTCTCCCGCAGATATCAGGGTGATTGAAGTCCCCCATGAGAACCAGGGACTGTGATCTGGAAACTTCTGTTAGTTGTCTGAAGAAAGCCTCGTCTACCTCATCCTCCAGGTCTGGTGGTCTATAGCAGATGCCCACCATGACATCACCCTTGTTTCTCTCGCCTCTAAACTTAACCCAAAGTCTCTCAACAGGCTTTTCTCCAGTTTCATACTGGAGCTCTGAGCAATCATACCACTCTCTTACATACAGTGCAACTCCCCCATCTTTTCTCCCCTACCTGTCCTTCCTGAATAGTTTATACCCACCCATGACAGTGCTGCAGTCATGTGAGTTACCCCATCAAGTCTCTGTTATTCCAATCACATCATAGTTCCTTGACTGTGCCAGGACTTCCAATTCTTCCTGCTTAGTTTCCCAGGCTTCTTGAGTTCGTGTACAGGCACCTAAGATAACTAGCTGATTGCCCTGCTTTCTCAAAGTGAATCAGGAGGCCTCCCCTGTTGTACCCTCCCCCTTGTGTTTCCTCCCACTATCCCACTTACCTCAGGGCTTAGGTCTCCATCCCCCGGCAAACATAGTTTAAAGCCCTCCTTACTAAGTTAGCAAGCCGACCTGCAAAGATGCTTTTCCCTCTCTTTGTTAGGTGGACCCCATCTCTTCCTAGCAATCCTTCTTCCTGGAACAACATCCCATGGTTGAAGAATCCAAAGCCCTCTCTCCGACACCACCTGCATAACCACTCATTTACCTCCACAATTCGATGGTCCCTACCTGGGCCTTTTCCTTCAACAGGGAAGATGGATGAGAACGTGACTTGCGCCTCAAACTCCTTTATCCTTCTCCGCAGAGCCACATAGTCTGCAGTGACCTGCTCAAGATCATTCTTGGCAGTATCATTGGTGCCCACATGGAGACGTAGGAAGGGGTAGTGGTCTGAGGGTTTGATCGGTCTCGGCAGACACTCTGTCACATCCTGAATTCTAGCTCCAGGCAAGCAGCAGACTTCTCAAGTTTCCCGGTCTGGATGGCAGATGGATGATTCCGTCCCCCTTAGGGAGTCCCCGACCACCACCAGCCGTCTCATTCTCTTGGGAGTGGTGGTCATGGAACTCCCATCCCTAGTGCATCCCATGCCTTCTGGTCAATGGGGTCTCCTTCTGATTCCTTCCTTCGGATAACTCTTCCAAACCAGTAGTCTGCCATAGCACCTGTGCAGAGAGCCTGAAAACAGTTTCTTATCTCTAAAAGAAAAGGAGTACTTGTGGCACCTTAGAGACTAACAAATTTATTTGAGCATAAGCTTTCGTGAGCTACAGCTCACTTCATCGGATGCATACTGTGGAAAGTGTAGAAGATCTTTTTATACACACAAAGCATGAAAAAATACCTCCCCCCACCCCACTCTCCTGCTGGTAATAGCTTATCTAAAGTGATCACTCTCCTTACAATGAGTATGATAATCCAGGTGGGGCATTTCCAGCACAAATCCAGGGTTTAACAAGAATGTCTGGGGGCGGGAGGGGGAGGAAAAAACAAGGGGAAATAGGTTACCTTGCATAATGACTTAGCCACTCCCAGTCTCTATTCAAGCCTAAGTTAATTGTATCCAATTTGCAAATGAATTCCAATTCAGCAGTCTCTCTCTGGAGTCTGGATTTGAAGTTTTTTTGTTGTAATATCGCAACTTTCATGTCTGTAATCGCGTGACCAGAGAGATTGAAGTGTTCTCCAACTGGTTTATGAATGTTATAATTCTTGACATCTGATTTGTGTCCATTTATTCTTTTACGTAGAGACTGTCCAGTTTGACCAATGTACATGGCAGAGGGGCATTGCTGGCACATGATGGCATATATCACATTGGTGGATGTGCAGGTGAACGAGCCTCTGATAGTGTGGCTGATGTTATTAGGCCCTGTGATGGTGTCCCCTGAATAGATATGTGGGCACAGTTGGCAACGGTCTTTGTTGCAAGGATAGGTTCCTGGGTTAGTGGTTCTGTTGTGCGGTGTGTGGTTGCTGGTGAGTATTTGCTTCAGGTTGGGGGGCTGTCTGTAGGCAAGGACTGGCCTGTCTCCCAAGATTTGTGAGAGTGTTGGGTCATCCTTCAGGATAGGTTGTAGATCCTTAATAATGCGTTGGAGGGGTTTTAGTTGGGGGCTGAAGGTGATGGCTAGTGGCGTTCTGTTATTTTCTTTGTTAGGTCTATCCTGTAGTAGGTGACTTCTGGGAACTCTTCTGGCTCTATCAATCTGTTTCTTCACTTCTGCAGGTGGGTATTGTAGTTGTAAGAATGCTTGATAGAGATCTTGTAGGTGTTTGTCTCTGTCTGAGGGGTTGGAGCAAATGCGGTTGTATCGCAGAGCTTGGCTGTAGACAACGGATCGTGTGGTGTGGTCAAGGTGAAAGCTGGAGGCATGTAGGTAGGAATAGCGGTCAGTAGGTTTCCGGTATAGGGTGGTGTTTATGTGACCATTGTTTATTAGCACTGTAGTGTCCAGGAAATGGATCTCTTGTGTGGACTGGACCAGGCTGAGGTTGATGGTGGGATGGAAATTGTTGAAATCATGGTGGAATTCCTCAAGGGCTTCTTTTCCATGGGTCCAGATGATGAAGATGTCATCAATATAGCGCAAGTAGAGTAGGGGCGTTAGGGGATGAGAGCTGAGGAAGCGTTGTTCTAAGTCCGCCATAAAAATGTTGGCATACTGTGGGGCCATGCGGGTACCCATAGCAGTGCTGCTGATTTGAAGGTCTACATTGTCCCCAAATGTACAATAGTTATGGGTAAGGACAAAGTCACAAAGTTCAGCCACCAACTTAGCCGTGACATTATCGGGGATAGTGTTCTTGACGGCTTGTAGTCCATCTTTGTGTGGAATGTTGGTGTAGAGGGCTTCTACATCCATAGTGGCCAGGATGGTGTTATCAGGAAGATCACCGATGGATTGTAGTTTCCTCAGGAAGCCAGTGGTGTCTCGAAGGTAGCTGGGAGTGCTGGTAGCGTAGGGCCTGAGGAGGGAGTCTACATAGCCAGACAATTCTGCTGCCAGGGTGCCAATGCCTGAGATGATGGGGCAGCCAGGATTTCCAGGTTTATGGATCTTGGGTAGTAGATAGAATATCCCAGGTCGGGGTTCCAGGGGTGTGTCTGTGCGTGATTACAGACATGAAAGTTGCAATATTACAACAAAAAAACTTCAAATCCAGACTCCAGAGAGACTGCTGAATTGGAATTCATTTGCAAATTGGATACAATTAACTTAGGCTTGAATAGAGACTGGGAGTGGCTAAGTCATTATGCAAGGTAACCTATTTCCCCTTGTTTTTTCCTCCCCCTCCCGCCCCCAGACGTTCCTGTTAAACCCTGGATTTGTGCTGGAAATGCCCCACCTGGATTATCATACTCATTGTAAGGAGAGTGATCACTTTAGATAAGCTATTACCAGCAGGAGAGTGGGGTTTTTCATGCTTTGTGTGTATAAAAAGATCTACACTTTCCACTGCATGCATCCGATGAAGCTCACAAAAGCTTATGCTCAAATAAATTTGTTAGTCTCTAAGGTGCCACAAGTACTCCTTTTCTTTTTGCAAATACAGACTAACAGGGTTTTACTCTGAAACCTTTCTTATCTCTATCTGCATTGGGGGTACATGGGTTCTCCTCTTTCTTCTTCTGTAGGTCATATGCTGCCAATTTTCTTCCCCGTTCTGCACTGCCCTCTCTGATTCTTCTGCATGCTGTGTCTGCAGTATCAAACGCTGACTTCTATCCAGAAAGTCTTCATTTTCTCTGATACAATGCAGGGTTGATACTTGGGTCCCTAGTCCTTTAACCTTCTCTTCCAATATGGAGACCAGCTTGCACTTTGTACAGATGAAATTGCTTCTATCCTCTGGGAGAAAGAGTAACATGGCACATCCTGTGCAGGTCACAACAGCTGATCTCTCACTATCCATATTGTCTTCCTTCTAAGAGTCTCTTCAGATGTTGTAATTACCGCTCACATAAGCCTGAAAGGCAAAAACTCTGTGGGAGCTCCCCCTAGGCAAACTCCCAGGCAAAACTCCTGCAGACTGTCTGCTTGTGTCTGTGCCAACTTTGCTTTGCTTTGAACCCCAGACCCCTGCTTCTGACCTCGATTAATCTCCGACTCCACGGCTTGTCTCCTGTCTGTAGCTGGTGCCTGACCCTGGTATCCTAAGCTGGCTTGACCCTGACTCTGTTACTTGTCTTCTGTTTGCAACTTGGTAAGTGAGTGGTCCACATAGGTTACCCGCAGCACAGCTGTAACAGTGAACAACCCATCAGTCAAACAACAGATTGACCAAATGCACCTCTCACCTAGCCCCATGACTGCATACCTCCAATCACCTACTGCGCAGCTCTTTCCTTGGAAATCCCCTATTTGGCTGCCAGTGTTCATGGCTCTGAACCTTTGATCAGCAATGAACTCTCTATGAATGGTCTCTCAGTACTAAAACATCCTCTGAATTTCTAAATATTGTAGATGACAATTTCCTAGCTCAAAAAGTGTTACATCCAACTTGGGGGAATTCTACATTCGAGTTTGTCTTTGATCAGTGACTACCTCTGAGAAGCTAGGTGTAAGTGACTTGCCTAGACTCACATGGGAACTCTGGCAGAGGCAGGAATGAAATCCAATTCTCTCAGCTAGCATTTAACTGCTTAAATCATGAGATCATCCTTTAACTTTCTAAAACCCTCTGGCTCATACACTACATATCTTCTCACTTCTGTAACAAAGGAGGCAGGGGTCCTACAGATAATAGACTCCTCCATTATGCAACTGTGACCCATTCCTTGATTACAATACTCTTCACTGAATGAGACAGGGGACTGCCGGAATTATACGAGAACATGTAATTAAAAACTATTATCATGTGCACACACACAATGCGGGTGGGGGAGAAGGGCTGAATTAAGGTTGCATGGTGTTTTTTGTTTTGTTTTTCAGAAAAGCAAAGTAAAAAAAATAGAAAGTCCAACAGGTGGAATCATCTTGCTCCCAGCCCACATGGGTTATATGCAAGATCTGAAGATTTCGATCCACAACAAAGCTCTCTACCATTTAAGCTAATTGAGTAACCGGTAGCACTAGTAGATTGGTATCCTTTATGGGGACCAGCCATTGCAGGAGAAGAGCCATTTTGTTAATAGAATTCATAGCTGTTTGCTGACAGCAGAGGAGGGCTGAGATGCAGGAATCCTGGGTTCAATTACAGGTTCTGGAGAGCAGTGTGATCTAGTGGTTATAGACCCTTCTGCCCCGGCCCCCCTCTGCTCCTATTCCCTCACCTCCCAGATCCTGTCCCTCTCCCACTCTGCTTCTGTTCCAACCTCCAGCTCTCATTCCTGTTCCCCTCAGCTCCTATCACCCCAGCATACCCCTGCCCCCTCCCCCCGCTCTTCCACCTTTGCATGAGAGTGATATTGCCCCTCC
The DNA here is from genome assembly GCF_965140295.1 of Lepidochelys olivacea. Classification (NCBI taxonomy): domain Eukaryota; kingdom Metazoa; phylum Chordata; order Testudines; family Cheloniidae; genus Lepidochelys; species Lepidochelys olivacea. The sequence goes on from NC_140427.1 coordinate 22,913,330, forward strand.
CCTGTGCGTTCTAGGTCCTAGAGCGGTGGTATTGAGAGTACAAGGGAAACAGTCTCTTTGCTCCCAGGTCTGGCACACAGCAGCACAGAACCCCCCCGGCAGCCGAGAGAATTAATTGCAGGGAAAATCCTGCTTGGCACCAGCTGCCCTGGGCAGGAGCATGCTACGTCGCTCTGTGGGAATGTGCATGTGCAGTTCATTCACCATGTGAAGGGATGGACCATGCTCAGTGCAGACACAATCTTTGAAGATTTTTTTCTGCCTGCCCCTAACAAATCTCCTTCGAGCCTGTGCAACCTGAGATTTTTCAGAGGTTTGCAGCTTGGCCAAATTTGTGTGGTTTTTATGGGAATGGCAAAATTACACCCCTTACACTAGGGCCAGCCCTCTACCAAATTTCCAGTCCCTGCTCCACAGCATGGAGGTGCTGGAGATCCTCAACAAAACAGTGGTAAGAACATTTTAACATGGTCAAAAGAACATTAATTCCATAGTCCCATTCTCAGAAACAGCTCAACTAATTTTGCTGAAAATTTCAGGAAAACAATCAGCCTGGGGAAGACACCTGGCCTGGGAAATTTCAGCCTGAATGGTTAAAGTTTGGCAAAATTATAAGGAACTGAAAACAGGGTATTACCATGGAAATCTTGGGCAATCCTACCTTTAGACAGCACTACCAGCCGTGGCCACAGTGACTTGCTAGCAGCCCACCTTACAATGCAGGAGTCTAATATGGCAAATTAAAAACAGTTCCTCAGATGAATAAAATATAAAATTATACTGTATTTTTATATTTTAGGTGATGCACGAGCAACTGAAAATCTGGGACTTACAGCTATCCACACTCTCTTTGTGCGGGAGCACAATCGCTTGGCTACCGAGTTGAAGAAATTAAATCCACAGTGGGATGGAGAGAAGCTCTACCAGGAGGCTCGAAAAATCATAGGTGCCATGACCCAGGTACTAGCTGCAATATCGGTTTTGCTGCCATTCACTTGTTGATTAAACATTTCTTGCTCAAATTTAGACATGATTTTTTCCCCTCCAGAATTGCCTGTGCAGGTTCCTACACACCAAGCTCGCTCGGTCCTGTAGCCACTGGGGCTATGTGGGCAGCAGCCTGCAGATCTAAATGTTTTAGGCGCCCTATGTGCTGCAAGTCCCCTCTGCCTTATCAGTCACTCACAGCTCAGTTTCAGAGTGGCAGCCGTGTTAGTCTGTCTCAGCAAAAACAATGAGGAGTCCTTTAGTCTCTAAGGTGCCACAAGTACTCCTCGGTTTTTTTAGCTCCGTTTTAGTGGCTTACTGTTAGGGTTGTACAAATGGAAATAATTACTGTGTCAGACATGCGGTATCTTTGGGGACCAATGCAATCAATCTAGGAATAGTTTCACTATGATTGTGTTCTACTCCATGGAGGTGGTTATCACAGCTCCTCCAGGAATTAAAAACAGTGGGGGATGATTAATGTGAGTTGCTAAGACAACCCCTTGAGGCAGTTTGCATTTCTTGGTTCAAACTGGGTTTTCTAGAGGCATTCGCCCAGTCACCCAATTTTGTGAGATCCCTTTGTAACTCTTCACATTCTGCTTTGGAGTTGACTATCGTGAGTAATTTTGTATTGCCTACAAACTTTGCCACCTGTTTACCCCTTTTTCCAGATCGTTTATGAATATGTTGAACACCATGGTCCCAGACCTCTGGGAGACACCACTATTGACCTCTCTCCATTCTGAAAACTGATCATTTATTCCTATCCTTTGTTTCCTATCTTTTTACCAATTATTGATCCATGAGAGGACCTTCCCTCTTATCCCATGACTGCTTACTTTGCCTAAGAGCCTTTGGTGCAGGACCTTGTCAAAGGTTTTCTGAAACTCCAAGTACACTATATCCACTGGATCCCGCTTCTCCACATGCTTGTTGACCCCCTCAAAGAATTCTATTAAATTGGTGAGGCATGATTGCCCTTTACAAAAGCAGTGTTGACTTTTCTGCAACAAATCGTATTAATCTCTGTATCTGATAATTCTGCTCCTTACTATAGTTCAACCAGTTCGGCTAATGCTGAAGTTAGGCGTATTGGCCTGTAATTGGCAGGATCATCTTTGGAGCCGTTTAAGAAAATTGTCATCACATTAGCTATCCTCCAGTCATCTGGTACAGAAGGTGATTTAACTGATAGTTTACATGCCACAGTTAGTAGTTCTGCAATTTCACATTTGAGTTCCTTCAGAACTTTTGGGTGAATACCATTTGGTCCTAGTGACTTATTACTGTTTAATTTATCAATTTGTTCCAAACCCACCTCTATTAACACTTCAAAGAGGCACAATTCCTTAGATTTGTCACCTAAAAAGAATGGCTCAGGTGTGTGGGAATCTCCCTCACATCCTCTGCAGTGAAGATCGATGCAAAAATTCATTTACGCAATGGTCTAGTCTTCTGTGAGTGCTCCTTTAGCACCTTGATCATTCAGTGGCCCCACTGATTGTTTGGCAGGCTTCCTGCTTTTAACAAACTTTAAAAAAATTCTGTTAGTTTTTGAATCTTTTGCTAGTTGTCTGCTAATTCTCTTTTGGCCTGGCTGTTTATACTTTTACACTTGATTTGCCAAAATTTATGCTCCTTTTTACATTATTTTCCTCAGTAGGATTTGACTTCCAATTTTTAAAGGATACTTTTTTTGTCTGCCTCTTTTACTGTGTTGTTTAGCCATGGTGGCATTTTTTGGTCCTCTTATTATTATTTTTTCTTAATTTGAGCCTCTATTATGGTGTTTTTAAAAAGTTTCCATGAAGCTTCCAGGCATTTCACTCTTGTGATTGTTCCTTTTAACTTCCGTTTAACTAGCTTACTTGTTTTTGTGTTGTTCCCCAGTCTGAATTAAATGCTGCTGTGGTAGACTTCTTTTGTATTTTCTCCCCTGCAAGGATATTAAAATTAATTACATTATAGTCACTATTACCAAGTGATTCAGCTGTATTCACCTCTTGAACCAGATCCTGTGCTCCACTTAGGACTAAATCAAGAATTGCCTCTCCTCTGGTGGGTCCCAGGACTAGCTGCTCCAAGAAGCAGTCACTGATGGTATCTAAAAACTTTATCACTGCATCCTGTTCTGGGGTGACATGTACCCAGTCAATATGGGGATAGTTGAAATCCCCCATTATGGAGTTTTCTATTTTTATAATGACAGGTTTCAGAGTAGCAGCCGTGTTAGTCTGTATCAGCAAAAAGAACAGGAATACTTGTGGCACCTTAGAGACTAACCAATTTATTTGAGCATAAGCTTTCGTGAGCTACAGCTCACTTCATCGGATGCACAGAATGGAACATATAGTAAGAAACATATACTATATGTTCCATTCTATACATCTGATGAAGTGGACTGTAGCCCATGAAATCTTATGCTCAAATAAATTTGTTAGTCTCTAAGGTGCCACAAGTACTCCTGTTCTATTTTTATAGCCTCTCTAATCTCCCTGAGCATTTCACAGCCACCATCACCATTCTGGTCAGGTGTCGGTAATAAATTTCTACTCTTATTCTTCAAACATGGAATTTCTGTCCATAGAGACTCTATGGTGCAGTTTGATTAATTTAAGATTTTTACCATATTTGACTCTATGCTTTCTTTCATATGAATTGTCACTCTCCCACCAGCATGACTTACTCTGTCATTCCTATATATATTTATCCCCAGTTATTACCTTATCCTGTTGATTATCATCATTCCACAAGTTTCTGTAATGCCTGTTATATCAATATCCTCATTTAACACCAGGCACTCAAGTTCATCCATCTTAGTATTTAGACTTCTAGGATTTGAAAACCAACCGTTTTAAAATTTCTTAATATTTTGGATGAATAATTGAAGAGACTCTTTCATTTCACTGTTTCTCTTCAGCTCCTGCCTGTACTTTAGCAATTTCTATCCTCTCCTCTCTACTAGGATATAGAGAATCCCTGTTAATAGATCCTCCCCACAGGGATGGCTCTCTCTGAACTGTGTGCACCTCAGCACCTGTTGGCTTTCCCCCAACCCTCAGTTTAAAAACTCTTTTATGAACTTTTTAATTTTATTTTTAATCCTGTTCTGATTTGGTTTAGGTGGAATCCATGCTTCCTGTATAGGCTCCTCCATTCTCAAAAGTTTCCCCAGTTCCTAATAAACCTAAATCCCTCCTTTATATGCCATTGTCTAAGCCACACATTGAGAGCCTTCAGTTCTGCCTGTCTAGCTGGCCCAATCATGGAGCTGGAAGCATTTTAGAGAATGCTACCATGGAGGTCCTGGACTTTAATCTCTTATGAAGGCATCCTCTTGGGGAGCTTTACAGGATAAGGAGATCCAGCTGGGGAGGAAAGTTCATATCTCAGCCATGCTGTCAGTGAGTGAAGTTCAGCCCTGTGCAGAGGCCAACACAAGGCACAGTCACTGTCCAAGCCCCTCAGGTAGCTGGGCCTTTCTAGTCACCCTTCTGAATATCAGCGCACTGGCTTTTCTCTGGTCCTCTGGACCATCAACATCAGTGGCTCAGAGAGCTCCCCGGCCAATTCTTTTAATTCTCTTGGGGGAAAGTTTTCCAGTCCTGCAGATTTAAAACTTTTAACTTCAGCAGTTGCTGTTTAGCATGCTCCCTACTTATTATTGGAATAGAAAGCATTTAATGATCACTGCAAGTTATGAATACATCCTCCTGCTCCTTTCAAAACACAGAACAGAAATATTTATTGAAGACTTCTGCCTCTTCTGCATCATTACGCACAATTTTGCCATCCATACCTAGTAACAGAACAAAGCCATTGCTTGAATTGCTTTTGTGTCTCATATATTTAAAATTTCCTTCTTGTTGTCTTTTACCTTCCTGGCTGTTTCATTGATGTCTTGCATTTTGACACAGAATTTTTGACCAATCCTATTGATAACGTTAGAAAGTGATCGTTTTTTCCTTTAGAAAGAGTGTATATGAGCTTCTAACTCAGTCTGTACTCCCTTCCAGGTAGTAACATACAGAGACTACTTGCCACTTCTGCTTGGAGATGAGAGTGAGAAGGAAATACCATGCTATGGGGGCTATGATGAGTCTGTGGATCCCACCGTGGCAAATGTATTCTCCTTGGCTTTTCGGTTTGGTCATGGTTCTGTACAGCCTTTTGTGACCCGTTTAGATGATCATTTCCAACCTTTGGGTCCACATTTCCGGGTCCCTCTTCACCTCACATTCAGTGCTTCCTGGAGGATTGTAATGGAAGGTAAGCATGCTTTGCCAGGCCCTGCCTGCAGTCCTGCTTTGTCAGCAAGGCAGAGATTCAACAATGTACTGAAGCAGATGAGTTCACTGGGACTTAAGCACATGCTTCAAGTTAACCACATGCTTAAGTACATTCCTGAATCAGAACCTAAAGCTCGTTACAACTGATCATTTGTTTCTGTGCATCAGGACATGTTTTCAGTTAATAAATCATTTCCTTAATTCCAGCAAATAAACAGTTTTCATCAAAGGTAACTATCTGGCCATAGGGATATTTATTACAGACCTTTTATAGACTTGGGTCTGCAAAACCTTCTTCTTCGATAAGAGGTTTTCCAGAATGACATTTACAATCGCCCTCCCCACACCTTCCACAGCTAGAGCTTCTCATATCCAGGGGGAAGGGAGATGAGCCAAAGACTCTGTGAAGTCCAGCAGGACCTCACGATGCTAATCTAATTAACCTGGAAGGTACTAAGTCAGTATGGTGATGGGCATGAGTGGCGGGTATCGGAGGCCAAAGGAGGCTGAGCCTCCGTAAACAGCCTGGCATGGCAATGCTCATCTTCACCCTGAGGCCCCCTCCTGAGGGCATGGGGCTGGGGCATGGGGCTGGGGCCTGTTGGCCCACGGCCCAGGACTTGGAACAGCTGGGGCCAGTGCTTGGGCTGCTAGGTGTTGTGGCTGCCCACCCGATGCTCTAGGACTGGAGGTGCAGAGGCCATGCCACCCACACAGCGCTCTGGGGCACTGGGGGCCGTGCAGCCTGCGTGACACTCTGGGACGCTGGGGGCCACAACGGGGGCCACCTGGCTAAGGCTCGGGGCACTAGGGTCCACGCCAGGGGCCGCCCACCCAGTGCTCCCGGACTGGGGGCACTCAGGCGGCCCAGGGCTGGGGGGCTGCCGGTGGGGGTTCAAGGCTCCAGCGGGGAGGGTGTGGGGAAGGGCAGGGCCGGGGGTTAGCCTCCCCAAATGGGTGGTTCACGCATCACGCCTGGTGCTGGGTAATGGTAGAAAACTCTAAAATGGATAAACAATGGACAGCAGGCGAGCCATGAGCTTCAATCTAAACATGGCACCACAAATAGCCAGTGCAAGTTTGAGCTGTATATGTAGATGGAACAGCTCATGGAGCAAGAAGGTGACAGTCTCTGTTCGACTGTGACTGCACTTGCAATGCTGCATTCAGCTCTGGGCACCAGAATTAAAACAAATTGAAGGCATTAAAAAAGAGCAACAAAATTACTCTAGTATGCAGCGTTGTTACAGCCATTTCGGTCCCAGGATATTAGCAAGACAAGGTGGGTGAGGTAATAACTTTTATTGGACCAACTTCTGTTGGGGAGAGAGACCAGGTTTTGTGCTACACTACCTGAGGAAGAGCTCTGTGTAGCTCGAAAGCTGGTCTCTCTCACCAACAGATGTTCGTCCAATAAAAGATATTACCTCACCCAGCCTGTCACTCTAGGAAAGATTTTTAAAGCTGCCAGTAACTTTCACTGTGTTGACTAAATGTAACCTTGCAAAACCACTTAAACTATGAAATTATATGCAAAAACTGGCAGTGGGCATCTGCAAAAGAACTTGCTGATAATTGTATCCTTAAAGACCTGGAACGTGAGCAGAGGCTAAGTTGTGTCTTACTCCTGCTGCAGGGCTAGTTTAATCTTCTGCTTTGAATGTTCTGCCTCTCATCAGTGTAGATATAATTCCCAGTTACAATGCAATGATGATACTAAACTGGGAGGAGTGGTAGATACGCTGGAGGGCAGGGATAGGATACAGAGGGACCAAGACAAATTGGAGGATTGGGCCAAAAGAAATCTGATGAGGGTCAACAAGGACAAATGCAGAGTCCTGCACTGAGGACGGAAGAATCCAATGCACAGCTACAGACTAGGGACCGAATGGCTAGGCAGCAGTTCTGCGGAAAAGGACCTAGGGGTGACAGTGGACGAGAAGCTGGATATGAGTCAGCAGTGTGCCCTTGTTGCCAAGAAGGCCAATGGCATTTTGGGATGTATAAGTAGGGGCATAGCGAGCAGATCGAGGGACGTGATCGTCCCCCTCTATTCGACACTGGTGAGGCCTCATCTGGAGTACTGTGTCCAGTTTTGGGCCCCACACTACAAGAAGGATGTGGATAAATTGGAAAGAGTCCAGCGAAGGGCAACAAAAATGATTAGGGGTCTGGAACACATGACTTATGAGGAGAGGCTGGGGGAACTGGGATTGTTTAGTCTGCGGAAGAGAAGAATGAGGGGGGATTTGATAGCTGCTTTCAACTACCTGAGAGGTGGTTCCAGAGAGGATGGTTCTAGACTATTCTCAGTGGTAGAAGAGGACAGGACAAGGAGTAATGGTCTCAAGTTGCAGTGGGGGAGGTTTAGGTTGGATATTAGGAAAAACTTTTTCACTAGGAGAGTGGTGAAACACTGGAATGCGTTGCCTAGGGAGGTGGTGGAATCTCCTTCCTTAGAAGTTTTTAAGGTCAGGCTTGACAAAGCCCTGGCTGGGATGATTTAATTGGGGATGGGTCCTGCTTTTGAGCAGGGGATTGGACTAGATGACCTCCTGAGGTCCCTTCCAACCCTGATATTCTATGATTCTATGATTCTATGCAACATAACTTTTAATAGCTGTTCTATTAATTCTAATAAGCCACCATTTTTAAATGATGCTTTTGCTGATAGTCCGCTTAGTTTATAAAATTTATACAGTGTACAGTTTTCATATTAAATATGCCTTTAATCAAGGCCTCAAAATCACTTTCCAAACAAGAAGTAAGTCTCATGACCTTCAGAGGTGGGAATTATCTCCATTTTACAGCTCCAGAGACTGAGATGCAGAGGTCTAGGACCAGATTTTCAAAGGTCTTTAGATATCTAAAGATGCAGCTAGCAGCTAGTAGAATTTCCCAAAGCACCTACGTGCCTAATATCTATTGAGAAGATCCCATTGGGCTTCTATCTGTGTCTTTAGATGGCACCTAGCTACCTTTACGATGTAGCAGGCAGGATTAACATCTGGCTGGGACTATGGTCAAGGCCCTTCATTTTCAGTTTTTATTGTGTTTAAAATTATCTAGGGATTTATCAGTGTTTTTATTACAAAAACTAAAAAAGAGGTGAAAATCAGTGCAAAAAATTAATTTCCCAGTTTTCTGAGTAAATACCAGGGTTAATGTTGGATGAGAGGACAGAAAAAAAAAAAGCAACAAGCAGAGAAAAGTAAGAGGATTGAAAGTAAAAGCAATTTAAAAGTTACTTCATGAACTGTACATTAACATATGTACTTGCCTATGTGTATCTTCCACTACATTGTGTTACTTTAACAGACAGCCTTGCATTTACACTTAGACTGATTTACTAACATAGACATATGTACCTAATGTAATGTATTGGATTTTCTTAACATAATCAGAGTTTTCCGGTCCATGAGTTGTGACAATCAGTAAAAACCAGATAATAGCTTTTGAAAAATCCAGGAATTTTTCAGTAAAAATCAGTACAAACGGAAAACAAATGGCCTTATCTAGATTACGAACAAATATCTCAAACAGGAGAATTTTTCCCCCCAAGATTTTGAGTTTATCAATAGCATTCTGCTATATTTTAAAAATACACAATTCTATAGCTCCTTTCACTCACGTTTAGTGGTGAACTTTCTTTTTATATGCATTTCATGCTAATTGGATATATATACAATGGGACAGAGTGCAGCCACTTTAGAACTGACTGCCCTACCTCTCAACTTACTGTGACTCATTCAGCAGAATCTTAAACCAAATTAGCCAAAGTATGACATGGGTGAACTCACTACTTGTGAATAAGTAAATAGTCATTGGAGCAAGGGCTTGACCATGGCTCTTTCACATGGTAGATACAGGCCCTAGCCACCAGGCTATCGAGTCAACATCTCTCGCTCTCTGTCTCTGGCCCAATGAATTGCTTAATACCAAACGGAACAGCTTCGACAGGAGTGACTGGGACACCCCCACCCTCAGATTAACCAATAGCCTGCCAGCTAGGGCTCTTACCTGGGATGTAGGAGAGCTGAGTTCAAGGCTTTGTGCCAAATCAAAGAGGGGGATTTGGAAACAGCTCTTCCCTTGCTAACTGGGGAGCATGAACTTCAGCCAGTCTAATTCCCACTCTCCTTGTTGCTGACTGTCTTCTGCACAGGACCCAAATGGGACCAAGCCTGGTAGGGGAACACCTAGCTTGTAAATCCTGCTGGGATTTAGGTGTGCGCTAGGGTGCTGAGCAGCTCAGTGGCATCAGGATTTGGAGGCTTTATGCATGCCCACTGGTGGACATGTAGGCAGCTATGGAATTTAGGTGTCTACAGAGTTAGGCAGCAGTGGAGCAGGGGTTTTAAGGATCTTATGGCGTGGAAATTAGGGGCCTAAATCCCTTAGTGGGTCTAGCCTGAGGCACCGCTATGAACTCAGCATTATAAGAACTGTATAGCTTTTCAGAAATCAAACAACAACTAATGACCAACAGCCCTGTGCTCAAAATATCCTGAATATCAAAATCGCATTACTAGCAGTCCACATCACCCACGAGCAAATGGAGAGGCGGAGAGAGCTTTAGACAGACAGCCAAGAAAATCCATTCCTTGCCCTTCTGAGTTACACATCAACACCAGTCATGGTTACTGGACATAGTCCAGCCCAAATCCTGATGGGAAGACAGCTCAGAACTACTGTTCCAGCTTTGGAAAAGAACCAAAGTGGCCAAATATGAAGAGAATAGACAAATCAGATAAAACAACTAAAAGAACTTTTGAACACTTTTAGGATAGACATCACTCAGAGAGCTGCTAGGTCTAGAACCTGAGGAACATGTTCATATCAAATTGGGAACTCTATAATACAGCTTAGCACTGCATTACATCACTGACAGAAGGATTGTTCAGTGTGTTTCAGGAGGTGTAATTAAGAGTAATGTCGTAAAGCTGAGAAAAGGAAAATTTAAGCTGAATATCAGGAAAATGTTCCTGAGAGTAAGGAATTCAACACTGGCCAACTCTTCCAAGGGAGCAAGGGGATTACAACAAAACCATTGGGGAGGACATTTTAAAACTATACAGAACAAAAGGAACTGTAAAACAAAGCCCTTCCCTATGAGGAGGGCCTGGCAAGGATAAAGTAGAGCTTGGTGAAATTTTTCATTTGAAACATTTTTTTTCAATGAATGGGGGGCTTTTTTGTCAAAATGGAACTTTTCACAGCAACTCCCCACTTTCAACAACATTTTGAATTCTTGTTGAAAACTTGAATACCAAAACATTTCAGCTGACAACCATATATTTTTCACTTTTTGCCCCTGTTGGCCTCAAAATTTTGATTTTCATGTTTTTGATGAAAACCTAAAAACTTTTGAAGACAAATTTCAATGAAATTTTTCCAGGAACAAAACACACATTGCCCAGCCAGCTCTACCTGCGTGGCCTTTTCCAGCTCCTGTTTTATTGCTGTGAGGTAGAAACACAAAGATCCACTTTTCCTGAAGGAGAAGCCTTCCCAGTTCTTCCTATGCAGTTTGTTTACTAAAACTGCTTGGCTTCCTTTGAGCAGCTCATGTTGTTGTCAGCCAACAGGCCTCTGCATCTGCAGACATTCTTAAAAACTACTCTGGTTCCTTAGGGGGAACATGGTGCTAGGAAGAACCTTCCCAACCATCAGAGCAGGAAGGATCTCAGGTGACCCCTGAAGAGCAAAGTGAGCATTGGGGCTAACCTTCTGTTGCACAAAATGTAGCCTACAAGGTGGAATGTATTACAGACTGTTCTGTTTCTTTCTGGACTTGACCTTCATTGCAGGTGGCATTGACCCGCTTCTCCGTGGTCTGCTGGTTGACCATGCAAAACTAATGAAACAGAATCAAATGGTGGTTGAGGAGCTCCAGGAGCGGCTTTTTGAACAGGTAGAAATAATTGGACTGGATCTAGCAGCCTTAAACCTGCAACGGGGAAGAGATCATGGTCTTCCAGGTAAGTAAGCATAAGACTGCATCCCATAGGTAGTAATAATGTTCTTTCTGCATTGTTTGCAGTTGCTTCCACAATGTGCTAGGCTTTTCCAGACAACCCAGGAAGGACAGAGGAGAAGGCAAAGTAGAGGAGAAGGGGGGTAATACAACATTGAAAAAGAAAGATAACGAGGGAGGGGCAGAACTGTGCAGAGACTTGGAGAAGGTGGACAGAGGCTTAAATCTAATGTCAGAACTGATGAGAGGCAGAGGAGGGATGTGATCATGGATGGAGAAGGAAGGTGGCTCTATTGCTGGATTCTGGATGGGCCAGAGGGAAAGGGAGTGTCCAGGTGGCCAGAGGGAGGCTGGTGCAGCAGTCAGGACCTGGACAAGAGATCTGGTGTGGAATGGAAAGAAAAGAAGGAATCTTGGAGATGCTGAGGAGGAAGCAGCAGGGTTTGGAAATGACCTGGATGGGCAGCAAGGGAGAGGGTAGAGTCAGAAATAGCCCCTGCGATGCAGGCGCGAGTGACGGGGCTGGGGGCTATCGATGGTGATGCAGAAGAGGGAAGGTTTGGGAGGAAAGGGAAGGTGTTTGGGTTTGGCTGTATCCCGGGTAAGATGATGCAGGACACCCGAAGAGAGATGTCAGAGAGCCAGGCTGAGAGGCGGGATTGGAAAGCAGGAGACAGGCGAGGCATGGAGAGAGCTGTGTGAGCCATCAGTGTGCAGATGAGAGCTGAGTCCTGTGAGGCTGTCCAGGGAGCGAAGGGAGATGAAGCAAGGGCAGAGCCCTGGGAACACCCCGAGAGGGACAGGGGGCAGCCCCACCAAGAGGACTCATGGTAAAAGGGGTAGAAGAGGTCAGAGTCTCAGCACCCAACATGGAGAAGATGTCCAGGAGCGTTTCTGCTGTAACTGCCTCAAACTCTGACAGAGATTTGTGGGTCATGGTGGACAATCAGCTGAAGGTGAGATCCCTGTGCAATGCCATGGCCAAAAGAGACAATGAGATCCTAGGAGAAATAAGCAGGGGAATCTTGAGTAGCAACAGAGAGGTTATTTTACCTCTGAATCTGGCACTGGTGCGACTGCTGCTGGAATACTGTGTGCCGTGCTGGTGCCCGCAATCCAAGAAGAACCTGGAGAAAGTTCAGAAAAGAGCCATAAGAATGATTGAAGGGTTGAAAAACATGCCTTATAGTGAGAGAGGCAAGGAGCTCAATCTGTTTAGCTTGACGCTGAAAGGTTAATGGTTGACTTGATCAGTCTGTAAGTACCACATGGGGAACAGAAATTTGATAATTGGCTCTTTAAATGGGCAGACAGAGGTACAACAAGACCCAGTGTCTGGAAGCTGAAGCTAGACAAATTTGGATTTGAAATAAGGCATACATTTTTAAGTGATGGTAATCAACCACTGGAGCAATTTGACCAAGGGTTGTGGTGGATTCTCCATCATTGGCAACTTTTAAATCCAGGTTGGATGGATTTTTTAAACGATACACTCGTTCAAAAGAAATTCCTTGTGGGGAAGTTTCTGGCCTGTGATCTACAAGAGGTCAGACTAGATGATCAGGGGTCCCTTCTGAGCTTGGAGTCCATGAAAACAGTGGTGACTAGATTTTTCCCAGCAGGAATAGTATCTGGACTTCATTTTTTGGTAGAAATTGCTCAAACTTTCAAAACCAAAACAATGTCCTTTGGCAGATTCTGAACCTTGGATTATTATTGTTATTTGTTTTACCATAGAACCTAGGAGCCCAAGTACTGGAGCAGGATCTCACTGTGCTAGGCCCTGTACAAACACAGAACAAAAAGACAGAAGAAGAATCTAAGTATAAGATGAGACAATAGATGGCTATAGACATACCTCCAGGGAAGCACAAGGAAACAGCGAGACAATATTGATCAGCCCGCCAGGCAGTGGGTCTCAAAACAGCAGCAGCCTAACTGTTGGCAAGCTTTTGTAGGCATCACACACAGGAGAGAAGGAGGATAATGAGGTTGCTTTGAGAATGTTGACAGGGAGCTCCTCCCATGTGCAAGGGACAGCATGAGAGAAAGCTCAAAGGTGCTTGCTTGAAAATTTAACAAGTGGGCAATGGGGGCTGCCATTGGCCAGTCAGGTAGGAACTGACACCTAGATGGTGCATGAGAGATGATAGGCAGGGTGAGGCCTTGTTGATAGGCGTAAATGGCCTTGAAAGTGAATACAAGCAGCTTGTGTTCGATGCATTAGAGAAGAGGGAGACAGTGGAGGGATCTAAAGAGAGGAATGACGTGGTTAAAGCAATTGGCTAGGAAAATTATCCTTGCAGAAGTATTCTGGATCGTTATGAGCGGAGCAAGATTGCATTTGTCAAGGCCAGAGAAGAGACTGCTGCAGTAGTTGAGATGCAAGATGAGTAGGACACTGAACTTTCTAAGTCAGCTTTAACTCCCACTCCCATTTGTGAAGACAGTACTTTGTTAATTCAGTGTCTGATCCTAGATGACACACCAACATCAGCTGAAATGCGTTTTAAAATCCTGGACAAGGCAAATGTTACTAGTGGGCAAAGGCAAAGCGGGCTGCCCGTGGGGAACGGACTACAGATGGGGTGATGCTGGCACAGATGGCAGTACTGACTGCTCTGCTCTGGTTCTGCAGGGTATAACGCCTGGAGGCAATTCTGTGGGCTTTCACAGCCTCGCAACTTAGCTGAACTCTCTGAAGTGCTGAGAAATCATAAGCTAGCCAAGAAGTTCATGGACCTGTACGGGACACCAGACAATATTGACATCTGGATTGGGGCTATGGCAGAGCCGTTTGTTCCCAATGGCAGAGTGGGACCTCTCCTGGCTTGCATCATTGGATCTCAGTTCAGGAAATTGCGAGATGGGGACAGGTAGGCTGACTGGAAAGTGAATCTCCACTTCCATTTTATTTACAAAAGAACAAACGGCAGTCGGTGTCCTGTGCTGTTCCATTCCCTCGCCGATGAGCTTGCTTGGTGTTCCAAGCTCCACAGCTCAATACCGGAGTTTCATTCACAGTTATTAAAGGGGTGCCCTTGTGGGAAGGGCAGTTGATTAACCCCTACGTGGCCAGGCAGCTCCAATCACTGGTGCATGGATGGTCTTTAGAAGGCTCTGAAGAAAGGTGAAACACCCCCTTAAATCTCCTTTAAAGGTGATAATTTCTGGGATCGTGATCCTGTGTTTATGAATCCAGCCTGCTTCAAACCAACATGAAAAATGCAAACACTATGTCAATTTTGATTTCTGTTTTGTGTATTGCCACTTTAAAAACATTTCTTACAAATGCAGGTTTAATTTGACGGTTATTGTTGCAGCAGAGTTTTCCTTTTAACAACAATGTCAGCACCATTCTCCCATAATTGATGACATTCAGAAACACTACATTAAAAGAAAGTTGTGTAGTTTGCAAAGTTGAGCACTCAGAAGCACTCAGAAATAAGGCTGCCTGCAATCTTAATTTGGCACCCTTGTGCGTATGCATTTTGACCGTCTTTTTAATTACATGATTGCATGTTGTCAGGGTTCTGGGAAAACCCCGACAACATGCAATCCAGTAGCAGGAGCCGCGCTAACAGCATGGCAAGGATTCCCCCTTCCTCATGGAGCGTGGGGAGTGCTTAGGCAGCAGCAACCCTGAGATCTGCTCCACCATACACCAGCCTCACAGAGCAAGGAGGAGAGGCATCTCCTAGAGTGCAGCACTCCAGCCCTCCGGACTGTGCCCTTCACTAGCCGTAGCACTGCCTGCAGGTGCTCACCAGCCCGGTCAGGTCATGACCCCAGCTCCAACGGGAGCAAAGAGCCCGCTGGGCCTGTCAGTAAAATCAGCTAATGCCTCCCTGAAACAGGGCGAGTTCCTGGAATACACTAGTCTGTCTTCTGCGCAGTGCTTGGGTGGCGTGCACAATGAGTGGAAAAAGATACAAATGTGGTCAAGCAGAGTAACTGCCCACCAGCCCGAAAAGGGTTAAAGAGAGCCTTTGGGCCCAGCTAGCCCTGCCCTGTTATACCTGCAGCCAATGCCAGGCTTGGAGGGGAGAGAAAAGGAGGGAGCCTGGCTCAGTTTGGTGAAAAGGCAAGAGCTAGCTGCCTCCCTACCCGAGGGAAGGAGCACTGCCCTGCCAGCCGAGGCAGTCACCAGGAACCCAGCACCGTCTTCCTGGCCAAAGGAAATAGATAAAGAGGCCTATGTGCACCCGGCCTGAGAGGAACCCGGGTGACCAAAGCACAGAGACCTTGTGGGGGTTCTGGCCCTGGCAAATTTATAGCTGCTCCACCTGGAGGAAACTGGGACTGCAGCAGGATGCTGCCCAGGGTCCACGAGGGGCCATTACTGGTGACAAGCCATCACAGGAACCTGGTCTGTAGGGGCCAAGCCCCAAACTGAAGGGGCAGCAGTAGGAAGTAGCCCAGGGCAGTGGACGTAGACTCCCCGTTGGAAGGTCCTCTACTCAGGGGTTGACTGAAACGGGGCCCTGGGCTGGGATCTGGTGGAATGGGAGGGAGTAGAGGTGGCCATGGTAGCCAGCTCACTATTCTAGCCAATTTATTCCAGGGTTCTCAACCATTGCAGACCCTCTTACCCAGGTGCTCCACTCCATAGCATGCCCCTGTCCACCCTGTCATAAAGTCTGAAGCACCTCGACCACACAAGCAGGGAGTCAAGTCCTCCAACCACTAGGTTGACTGGCCCCCCAAGCCCACTGTTACAACCAAGAACTGGGCAGCTACCTCATTCGTACAGCACCGTGCGCTGAGTGAGCCAGGGGCTGTTTGTGGACTAAACAGTATGTGAACATTCAATTAAGGTGTCTAACACAGCCCATACGCACAAGAGGGCAGAGTTAAGATTGCGCAGGCAACCTTAATTCAGGGATTCCCTAACCTTTGCATAGATCCATAGATGTTAAGGCCAGAAGAGACCATGGTGATCATCATCTGAGCTCCTGCACAGCACAGGCCGGAGAACAGCTGTGATTCCTGCAGAAGCTTTTTAGCCCGTGACTTTGCAATCTAAAGTTCTTTTCATTTTCAATAGAACTTATCTGTATAGAATCTTCACAGTCTTTCTCTGGAAATCCTGGAGACCGTTTGGCTATAGGAGATTTATTCACACTAGAAATACACTTTTTTTAAACTACCCGGTGAAATTGTGGCCCCTCTGCAGCTGGTGGGAGCTTTGCTGCTGACTCCAGTGAGTCCCAGACTTCACACCCCATCCCTTGTACTTCCTTTTCACAGGCAGGCTCCTTTTCCTATCTGTGGAGACAAAACAGAATCGTGACCCCCCAGAACTCAATCAATTCCCAAGAAGGATAAACCCAGGCGGTAACACTGCTGTTTTTCTGCTTCTCTGTAGGTTCTGGTGGGAGAATCCCGGGGTTTTCACTCCACAGCAGCGCCGTGCCCTGAGCAGCAGTTCATTGCCAGGGGTTCTCTGTGATAACACTCGCATTAGAGAGGTGCCCAGGGACGTCTTCAAGGTCAACCGCTATCCTGAGGACTTTGTGAACTGCAGAGTGATCGACCGTCTTGACTTGTCACCTTGGAGACAACGCAGTAACTAGGGAGTGGAAGGTACAGAATGGACCCCGTGCCCAGAGAAACACACGCAACCGGGCCCATGCGGAGACTTCCCCTCCCCAGCACTCCCTGGCCTTTCCTCCCCAGATCAACCCCAATCTCCAAACAAACTCACTCTTCCAGCCACCCTTCCTCAAACAGAACCTTCCTCCCAATCCCCCACCTTGATCTTCCTATCTGCCCCAGAGGCTCCTGCTTGTCTTCACTATAACATGAGGGAATGTTAGCACTGCTTGGCGGAGTTGTGTTAACCAACGCACTGGCGAATACACCCACTGCAAAGTCGCTTTTAACACCACGTTAGTTAACACAACTAGTTCAGGGCCATGTTCTGTCATGCCCTGATTTTCTAGTGAACACAAGCCCATTGACTCTCTTTTCCCTAAGGCTCTGTCACTGCCTGGCCCCGGTACCAAAGACCCGGCCTTCACCCACCCTGCTCACAGACTGTAGGCTGGATCCAGCTGCACTGAAGACAGTGGGAGGCTTTCCATTTACTCCAGTGGGAGTTGGACTGGGAGCCCTAGATCCCTGGCTGTGGATCATATTCTGACAGCTGATCATATTCTGACTGTACTCATAGTTATCTTCTTAAGAGAGATTCATCCACTCTAGAAATGGGAAGGATCTGTTAGGCCCCATGCAGGCCCTGTCCCTGCGGCCAGTGCAGGATTGTTCCCTGTAGTATTTCTCTCGTGTCATAGCCAGACTCCCAAGAGGTGGGTTTTCTACGCTTTCCCTTGGTACACTCTTCCACAGCCTCCTAGACCTCACCGCTGGGATGATATTTCTGAAATCGTGTCTAGTGTTCTACTCAGGCACTTACACAGTGTTCATCCCCATAGTATCGACCAAGCTCCCACGAGTTGAAAATGTGCTCCCCCTTTCTGGCCTCAGGGGGATTGATATGATTTTAACGTCATTTGGAAGGTTTCTCAGGTCCAGGATGGACTTTCTGGAGAGAACCAGCCCTACCCCACAACAGCTTGCTCAGGAGCAAGGACTTGGGTCTTCCACATCCCAAGTAAGTGCTCTAACCACTAGGCTATAGAGTCACTCTCTTTCAATGACTCCTGTTGGAGCTGTTCCATTTTATACTGAAAAAATTACATGTTTATTGCTCCAGAGAGGCTGATTCTATTGCTTGGTGGTCAGAGTACGCACTTGGGATGTGCAAGATTCAAGTGCCTACTGCAAATCGGGAATGTGAACCTGGGGTGTTTTCATCCCACGTGAGAATGCCTTAACAATCAGGCTATTGGATATCCTGGGGTGGGCTGGTGCTTGTACTCATATTTGGGTGTGGGGGATTTTGAAAGGTCTCAATTTTGTTTTGAATTGGAACCAAACAAATTAGAGACCTCATTTTTCCCCAAACTGGAAGTGCTGTTTCTGGCCAGCCCTAGTGTTCCAGCGGAACTCAGGTGTCGGAGGACCCCTGGCTGCAGCAGGGTGACCGATCTCTCAGGGAGCCAGGACCAGTGCCATGCAGGGTCTTGAAAAATCCGGACAGCACCCCGTGGAACTGGGCTCTGAATTGAATGGGGAGCCAGTGCAGAGAACGACATGCTGGGGTGATGTGTTCCCAGTGTCCTGTGTTGCAGAGCGACCACGTTGGTGTGTTTTGAACAAGCTGTTTTTCCTCAGGGCTTGGTCTTCCCTCGTAGATACAAGGAATTGCAATACCCAGCTTAAGTATTGCAGTGCGCAGATCACTGTGGCCAGGTCTGCCTTTTCTAACACCGGGCACAATCGGGCCAGCCACAGACTGCAGGGAGGTTTTTTCTTGGTTGCTGTTGCTACATAAATCTAAGAGGACCCCAGGCTGTGGACCAGAGTGGCAGTCTGAGGGCAGATGGCTGGGATTGTGATAGAGGAGGAGTGCTTTTCCTTTCCCACATGTGTCACATCAGTCTCATCCTGGTTCAGCTTCAGCCAGCTGCTCTTCATGCAGGTGCTGAGCTCGGAAGGCAGTGAGAAACTGTCACGGGGCAAGTGCACCCTGTCCCCCTCTGGGGTGGGGGAAAGGGCATTATAGCCCTACGGCTAAGTCCTCCTGAGCACCCTTAGCCTCAGGGTGGTATGCCCTAATGGCCAGGGTCAACAGGGTTGCCCTCTCTCGCAGGGCCATGCAGCCTAACAGTCAGAGGGGGATGGGCCACCGCTAAAGGGAGGTGGTGGGCAGGGTAGGGGGACCCAAACCCTCCTTACTCCGCCAGGTCCCAGCCCAGGGCCCTGTCAGCAGCTAGTGTACTCACCACTGGCTCAGCAGAGATCCGACCAAAACACACTAAGTTAGTGCCCAGTCCTACAACTGGATCAATGTCTAGTTCCCCTGGGGTGCTTCCTACTGTATCTTCCAGTGGCGCGGTCTCTGGATTTCCTGGGTCTCCAGGGTCTCTGACCTGTAAAGCTCCCAGCAGTTCCGACATCTCCTGGGTGTCCATGGGTAACCTTGTAATACCTTTGTCCAGTAGATTAAAGGGCCCCCTACTATCAGATTGAAAAGAAGCTGGATGATGCAATCGTGTCTTACAGTGCCAGTGATATACCTTTTATTCCAGCAATAACTAGGCAGATGTGAAACTACACCTGCTAAAGAGAAATTTCTTTAAATCCGCAAGACCAGAGAATTTGCATCCAAGAGTTCCAAAAGAATTGCCCAAGAAGCATTCTGAGCCATTGATCTTAATTTTTAACAAATATTAGAAAGAATGGGAAAGTCCCAGAGGACTGGGGAAAAAGCTAATATTCTGCCAATATTCTAAAAAGGCTAAAGGGGATAACCTGGGTAATTACAGGTGCTGAATGTTCAACACCAAAAACTGCTTCACTCAGAGGCAGAATACACAATATTTCAGGGGAAATTTCATGTCCAGGACAATCCCAGCCACCCAGGAGCCTTCTCTGCTTTATTGACACCTTTCCCATTTCACCCCACAGAACAAGCATCCAGTGACTCCTTATGATGGAAGTTGAGATTTCCTTGGAGGGCTGGATTCAGGATGCTGCTGGCAAGGATTCTTCACTCCTTTCAGTCTAACCCCCCACTGACTTTGCTGGCTGGAATGCATGGCCTAGCTGCTGCCATTTTGCCTGTGTTTGTGTCGATTTTCTTCCATTTGCAAAAACTTCCAGGCCTGTAATTAGCTTGCAAGTGGCCATTGCTAAAAGAACTAGGATTAGCTAATAACACTAGCTAAAGAAGTCCAGATTGAATTGAAGCCCATGAGTGCAGATTTACAAGTTAGTGATTGTAGGCTGCCTACTGGCACCTATTTTTGTGATTCTTCAATTTCTTTATAATACAGATGATTGATTCTCTTTCTGGTTTCTCTGAATGGTGAATGGGCAAGTTGTACACATTTAAGATATTATCTCAATAAAGCCTGATTTATGCAAAGGTGTATTTGGGTACCATCACCTCCCATTTCTGATTATTGTCAGTACATTGGAACAAATACACTGTTAACCAAATAGCACTATCTAGCAGACGATATACGTCTCTAGCACCCCCTCAGGGAAAGGGCCACTACTCCTGTCTCAGAGTCCAGGGCACTGCCCCCCAGCTGTTTTGTTCAAGGCGTCAGCCCCCTTTTGTGCCAACCAAAAGTCAGTATGCTTCTGCAGCCCACAAAAAGCATAGTTTGAGACCTTCGGGAAGCCAAAGAAAGAGAAAAGACCTGGCACTTCTCCTTTCTGAGAGAGCTTAGGGGGACAAGGCTCTCAAACCTTTTCCCTGTTCTGCAATCCCTGTTTCCAGGGGCCAAAGGACTCTGAGTTGCAGTCCTGCTCCTTCAGAGTGCCATCCTGCACTGATCAGGGATCTTCCCTTTTAGGGACCCACCCATCTCCGGGCTTGACATGCCTCACAGGTACAGCAGACTGAGGCTGATTGTGCCCAAAGGAGTTCTTTAACTCTTTTCTGTCTGGGGTGGGGATCAACCTCACTGCAATCACACTAAAAACTATGCTAATTATGAATGGAGAGGATCAGCACCTCTGGATAAGATTGCCTGACACTTTCCATTAGAAACTTTTGTTTTCAGTTGCCAAACTTTAAGGTCTGAAATTTTCCACACTTACCACAGGTTAATTTTCTGGAAAGTTTGAGCAAAATTGCTCAGCTGTTTTTGAGAAGGTAAGTGAACACCAGGTGGTTGGTTTTGTTTTAAAAAAAACACTTTTCAAACCATTTTGTAAAGGCCCTGTACTCTGTTAGGGGAGTGGAAGTGGAAGTTTGAATTTACAAAGTCCTAGAGCCAGAGCGATACCTCTCCCCATGAAAATCATTCAGGCTAGAAAACCACCATTCGCACCTGCTCCATATTGGTGACTAACTGATAGATCTCAAACATAATTGGTAACAGAGAATTATCAATGACTGAGTTATTAGTGGGGTTCTGCAAGGATCAGCTCCTGGCTAAAGGCACCCTATATTTTTGCAAATGAATTGGCATCTGTCATAAATATAAAGGGAAGGGTAACCACCTTTCTGTATACAGGGCTATAAAATCCCTCCTGGCCAAAGGCAAAATCCTTTCACCTGTAAAGGGTTAAGAATCACAGAATCATAGAATGGTTGGAAGGGACCTCAGGAGGTCATCTAGTCCAACCCCCTGCTCAAAGCAGGACCAATCCCCAATTAAATCATCCCAGCCAGGGCTTTGTCAAGCCTGACCTTAAAAACTTCTAAGGAAGGAGATTCCACCACCTCCCTAGGAAATGCATTCCAGTGTTTCACCACCCTCCAAGTGAAGAAGTTTTTCCTAATATCCAACCTAAATCTCCCCCACTGCAACTTGAGACCATTACTCCTTGTCCTGTCATCTGGTACCACTGAGAACAGTCTAGACCCATCCTCTTTGGAACCCCCTTTCAGGTAGTTGAAAGCAGCTATCAGATCCCCTCTTATTCTTCTCTTCTGCAGACTAAACAATCCCAGTTCCCTCAGCCTCTCCTCATAAGTCATGTGTTCCAGTCCCCTAATCATTTTTGTTGCCCTTCGCTGGACTCTCTCCAATTTTTCCACATCCTTCTTGTAGTGTGGGGCCCAAAACTGGACACAGTACTCCAGATGAGGACTCACCAATGTCGAATAGAGGGGAACAATCACGTCCCTTGATCTGCTCACTATGCCCCTACTTATACATCCCAAAATGCCATTGGCCTTCTTGGCAACAAGGGCACACTGCTGACTCATATCCAGCTTCTCGTCCACTGTCACCCCTAGGTCCTTTTCCGCAGAACTGCTGCCTAGCCATTCGATCCCTAGTCTGTAGCTGTGCATTGGGTTCTTCCGTCCTAAGTGCAGGACCCTGCACTTATCCTTATTGAACCGCATCAGATTTCTTTTGGCCCAATCCTCCAATTTGTCTAGGTCCCTCTGTATCCTATCCCTGCCCTCCAGCGTATCAACCACTCCTCCCAGTTTAGTATCATCCACAAATTTGCTGAGAGTGCAATCCACACCATCCTCCAGATCATTTATGAAGATATTGAACAAAACCAGCCCCAGGACCGACCCCTGGGGCACTCCACTTGACACCGGCTGCCAACTAGACATGGAGCCATTGATCACTACCCGTTGAGCCCGACAATCTAGCCAACTTTCTACCCACCTTATAGTGCACTCATCCACTCGTACTTCTTTAACTTGCTGACAAGAATACTGTGGGAGACCGTGTCAAAAGCTTTGCTAAAGTCAAGAAACAATACATCCACTGCTTTCCCTTCGTCCACAGAACCAGTAATCTCATCATAGAAGGCGGTTAGATTAGTCAGGCATGACCTTCCCTTGGTGAATCCATGCTGACTGTTCCTGATCACTTTCCTCTCATGTAAGTGCTTCAGGATTGATTCCTTGAGGACCTGCTCCATGATTCTTCCGGGGACTGAGGTGAGGCTGACTGGCCTGTAGTTCCCAGGATCCTCCTTCTTCCCTTTTTTAAAGATTGGCACTACATTAGCCTTTTTCCAGTCATCTGGGACTTCCCCGGTTCGCCACGAGTTTTCAAAGATAATGGCCAATGGCTCTGCAATCACAGCCGCCAATTCCTTTAGCACTCTCGGATGCAACTCGTCCGACCCCATGGATTTGTGCACGTCCAGCTTTTCTATATAGTCCCTAACCACCTCTTTCTCCACAGAGGGCTGGCCATCTACTCCCCATGCTGTGATGCCCAGCACAGCAGCCTGGGAGCTGACCTTGTTAGTGAAGACAGAGGCAAAAAAAGCATTGAGTACATTAGCTTTTTCCACATCCTCTGTCACTAGGTTGCCTCCCTCATTCATTAAGGGGCCCACACTTTCCTTGGCTTTCTTCTTGTTGCCAACAAACCTGAAGAAACCCTTCTTGTTACTCTTAACATCTCTTGCTAGCTGCAGCTCTAGGTGCAATTTGGCCCTCCTAATTTAATTCCTACATGCCCGAGCAATATTTTTATACTCTTCCCTGGTCATATGTCCAACCTTCCACTTCTTGTAAGCTTCTTTTTTATGTTTAAGGTCCGCTAGGATTTCACCGTTAAGCCAAACTTGGTCGCCTGCCATATTTACTATTCTTTTGACACATCGGGATGGTTTGTCCCTGTCACCTCAACAGGGATTCCTTGAAATACAGCCAGCTCTCCTGGACTCTTTTCCCCTTCATGTTAGTCCCCCAGGGGATCCTGGCCATCCGTTCCCTGAGGGAGTCGAAGTCTGCTTTCCTGAAGTCCAGGGTCGGTATCCTGCTGCTTACCTTTTTTCCCTGTGTCAGGATCCTGAACTCAACCAACTCATGGTCACTGCCTCCCAGATTCCCATCCACTTTTGCTTCCCCTACTAATTCTTCCCGGTTTGTGAGCAGCAGGTCAAGAAAAGCTCCCCCCCTAGTTGGCTCCTCTAGCACTTGCACCAGGAAATTGTCCCCTACGCTTTCCAAAAACTTCCTGGATTGTCTGTGCACCGCTGTATTGCTCTCCCAGCAGATATCAGGAAGATTAAAGTCACCCATGAGAACCAGGGCGTGCGATCTAGTAGCTTCTGCGAGAAGCTAAGATAACCTCGCTGGCACCTGACTTATGGCTTTTTGGTGGGCAACCTCCTGGGCTTTTTCTGCCTTTTTTGCTGCCTCCTTATTGAGTATTTTTAATTTGACCAGTTTTTGGAGTGTTGTTGTTTGGTGTATTGCTTCCAGTTTGGTTGTTTTCAGTTTCTGTTGGGCATTGCTTTTTCTCATTTTAGCCTTTTTGTTTTTAACCTAGCTATACCCAAGAGTTAGAAAGAAACAAAAACCTGGCTTGTAAAATTTGCTGTGCTGTAACCTGATACCTTTGTCTCTGATAGCTGTTCTCGGCCGACAGAAAAATCCTTTTGTTATGGAGCTGCTCTGTCCCCAGGCAAAGAGACAGAATTTGCAGCGGTAATCACCTTTTACAAAACCTTTTAAATTCCGCTGTGTTTTTGGTTCAAAATGATCTCACTTCTCCCACCATGTCAAGGTTCCTTCCCTACTCTGAACATTGGGGTACAGATGTGGGGACCTGCATGAAAGACCCCTTAAGCTTATTCTTACCAGCTTAGGTTAAAACTTCCCCAAGGCACAGATTTTTTTCTTGCCTTGGGAACCAGCTTAGTTAAAAACCTGATACATTGCCACCACCAAGCGATTTAAACCAAGAACAGGGAAAGAGCCCACTTGGAGACATTTTCCCCCAAAATATTCCCCCAAGCCCTACACCCCCTTTTTTTGGGGAAGGCTTGATAATAATGTCCTCACCAATTGGTACAGATGAACACAGACCCAAACCCTTGGATTTTAAGAACAATCAAAAATTAATTAGGTTTTTAAAAGAAGAATTTTAATTAAAGAAAAGGTAAGAGAATCACCTTTGTAAAATTAGGATGGTAAATACTTTACAGGGTAATTAGATTTAAAACAGAGAGAATTTTTTTAGGCAAAACCTTAAGTTACAAAAAGACACAAAAACAGGAATACACATTTCCTTCAGCACAGCGAATTTACAAGCCCAAAAAAACAAAGAAAATTCCTAACACATATTAGGGGACTTATTCCTTCACTCACTTACTTCCCTGGTCCTTCTCGCATGAACAGAGAGCAACAATACCCGAAGTCCAAAGGTGCAAACAATTCGATGTTTATTGGGGTGAACTTCCAGCAAGCATGATTCCAGTTTCCTTCCTTAGTATCCTCCTTCCCAGCTCTGACACCACAGAGCCTTACGCCTGTGTCCCTGTTCCCATTCCTACCCTTAGCCAAACATGATTCTAACTTCCTTACTCCCATTCCCTGTTCCCATTTCCCCCTTTAGGAAAACATGATTCCAATTTTCTTACCCCCATTCCCTGTTCCCATCTCCCTTACCCACATGCCCATGCCCATGCCCACCCACACCCACACCCACACCCAGTCACTTCCTCATTGACTACAGATTATATAGTAAAACTTGAGTTCTGCTTAGCTATACCTTAACCAATCATTTTCCTGAAATTTAACTAACCAATCCTAACATATTGTAACATGATTATGTAACCAATTATATCCCACCACCTTAATTAGTTTACACCCAGCAAAATTAATTATACAGCAGACAGGAACAATCACAGAACCAGACAGAGATTATACAGACAAACAATAGCAAAGTGGGAACTACAATGACAAGACAACACAGAAGTGAGGATTTCACATCCCAGCTATTGATAAGTGAGTTCTTGCCAGACAGGAAGCTATCAAACTAAGTTTCCTTTTACATTTTCTAGGCACTTCCCTTTCTCTGGAGGTGATAGGAATACAATCCTGTCCTGACAGTGCCTAACAGCCCAATAGCACCTTATTTCAATGTGACTAGTTTGGAATGTGAGGATGTGACCGTTCGCTTCCCAGCTTATGGCTGCCTCTGCTGCTTAGCCAAAGGCCTTAGCCTAAGAACAGGGCCTCAGACTGTCACAGTAAGAGAAGGCCCTTACATCAGCAGATAGTGATTTTGATTCTTCTTTTATACCTCTATAATTAGCCAAGTGATAAGAATACACCTAAATTCTTAGAGTATAGGCCTTTACAGACAGGCCTGAATATCTATATCCTAACAACACATTTTTTAGCTAGATTACTTATTACCTTTACAGGATTTTTTATTTGTTTTTGGCAAATGTATTACACAGACAGACAGACAAAAGCCTTTTCCCCGCCTCCGGATTTGAAAGAATTGTGTCCCCTCATTGGCCATTTTGGTCAGGTGCCAGCAAGGTTATCTTTAGCTTCTTAACCCTTTACAGGTAAAAGGATTTTGCCTTTGGCCAAAAGAAATTTTATAGCACTATATACAAAAAGGTGGTTACCCTTCCCTTTATATTTATAACAGCATCTATTAAACAGTAAAGGCATACATCTATGCCAAGCTGTGACAGGGCTGGGAGAGACCCTGTCCAGTGCGAGGCAAGTGCGTCCCGTCTCTCTTAGGGTGTAGATGTTGGGGTGTACATAACCTATGTTCTATGCCTCCTTATACTTGCCCTTCTTTAGCAGGGCAATGAGGCCTAATGGCCAAATTCAATGTACTCGCCCCTAATAGCTGGGCAGTGTAGTCCATTGGCCAGAGTCAGTAGATTTGCACCAGTTGTCAGGGCAATGAGGCCTAGCGGCTACAGTCAGTAAATTTGCCCCGGTGAGACAGGGCAGTGAGTCCCAGTGTAGGGTGACCAGGTTTCTGGTTTTCGACCAGAACACCCGGTTGAAAAGGGACCCTGGCGGTTCCAGTCAGCACTGCCAACTGGGCCATTAAAAGTCTGGTCGGCAGTGCTGCGGAGCCAAAGCAGGCTAGTTGCTACCTATCCTGGAATACCGTGCTGCACCTCGGAAGCAGCCAGCAGGTCTGGTTCCTAGGCAGGGGGGTCACAGGGGCCGTGTACTGCCCCTGCCCTGAGTACCAGTTCCACACTCCCTTTGGCCTGGAACCAGCCAATGGGAGCTGCGGGGGCAGTGCTTGCGGGTGAGAGCAGCACGTGTCGCGAAGCCCCCAGGCCACCCCCAACTCCCCGCCTAGGAGCTGGATCTGCTGGCTGCTTCTGGGGCACAGTACAGAGCCAGGACAGGCAGGCAGCCTGCCTTAGCCCCGCTGACCGGGAGCCACCCAAGGCAAGCCCGCGCCCCAACCTTGAGCCCCATGCAGCTGATGAAGTGTGTTTTAGCCCACAAAAGCTTATGCCCAAATAAATATGTTAATCTCTAAGGTGCTGCAAGGACTCCTCATTGTTTTTGCTGATACAGACTAACATGGCTACCACTCTGAAACCTGTCTAGTAGGAGTAGGGAAGTGGTATTTAGAGCTGAGTGAATAGTGAATTTTTCAGACTATGGCGGGGTGGGGAGGGACCGAAAAACTTGAAAAAAAATGCAGTTCAATTTGAATTAAACCCTTTTTTTTTTTTTACATTTTTATTGTATACAAAACTCTAAAAATTATTTTGAATTGACCAAAATGTTTGACTCAAAATGAATTTTTTAAGAGTTTTTTGTTTTGAATGTTGTGATTTTGGGTGTTTTTCACTCCTTTTTGTGATTTTTATTAATTAGCCAAATTTGAAAATGAAATGCTGTTTCAAAATGAAATGTTTTCAATTGTTTGAAAAAAAAATTGAACGAGATTTGAAGTTTCAAAGAGTTTTAGAACCTCCCCCGCACTCAATTCATTTTTTGTCAAAATTTCTATTCCCCGAAAAATTTCTCCCAATTCTAATGGTTTTACCTCTGTATGAGACTTTGATGACACCAATGTTGGCATACTGTGTACACTTCTTTTGTCCACAGTGGAAGGTTATTAAAAAACAAGAGGGTTCAGAAAAGAGCTACCAGAAAGATCCAAGGCCTGCTTGATATCACACCAGGTGACAATAGATGACAGCTTTCACAGCAGATGACTACAGTGGTATCATTTTAAAACCTGTGGTCTATGAAGTTTATTCTTCTCCTGGCCCTTAATTTTCTGAATGTGCCACTCAGCCCAGATGCAGTTACTGCATCTTATCATAGCCCTGGTCTCCACTACAAGTTGGATTGATTTAACCCTGCACCCGTCCACACGACAAAGCCAGTTTTGTTGACTTAATGGGCTCTTAAAATCGATTTCTGCACTCCTCCCCGACGAGGAGATTAGCACTGAAATCGACATCGCCAGGTCGAATTTGGGTTAGTGTGGATGCAATTCGACGGTATTGACCTCTGGGAGCTATCCCACAGTGCTCCATTGTGTCCACTCTGGACAGCGCTCTCAATCAGGATGCACTGGCCAGGTAGACAGGAAAAGCCCCACAAACTTTTGAATTTCATTTCCTGTTTGGCCAGCATTGATAAGCTGATCAGCACAGGTGACCTTGCAGATCTCATCAGCAGAGGTGACCATGGAATCCCAGAATCGCAAAAGAGCTCCAGCATGGACCGAATGGGAGGTCATGGATCTGATTGCTATATGGGGAGTTGAATCTATGCTATCAGAACTCCGTTCCAAAAGACGAAATGCCAAAATATTTGAAAAAATCTCCAAGGGCATGAAGGACAGAGGCTATCACAGGGACCCACAGCAGTGCTGCGCGAAACTTAAGGAGCTCAGGCAAACCTACCAAAAAACTAAAGAGGCAAATGGCCGCTCGGGGTCAGAGCCCTAGACATGCCGCTTCTATGATGAGCCGCATTCAATTCTAGGGGTGCCCCTACAACTACCCACACCTGTACATGGACTCCTGCAAGGGAGTCTCACGCAACAGGGATGAGGATTTTGGGGACAAGGAAGATGATGAGGAGGGGAAGGCTGAAGATAGCGCACACCAGACGAGCAGAGAAACCCTTCTCCCTGACAGCCATGAACTGTTTATCACCCTGGAGACAGTACCCTCCCAACCCAGGCTCGCGGACCTTGAAGGCAGAGAAGGCACCTCTGGTGAGTGTACCTTTGTAAATATAATACACGGTTTAAAAGCAAGCGTGTTTAATGATTAATTTGCGCTGAAGACTTGGGATGCATTCGCGGCCAGTACAGCTACTGGAAAAATCTGTAAACATGTCTTGGAATGGGGTGGAAATCCTCCAGGGACATCTCAGTGAAGCTGTCCTGGAGGTACTCCCAAGGCCTTTGCAAAAGATTTCTGGGGAGGGCAGCCTTATTGTGTCCTCCATGGTAGGACACTTTACCACGCCAGGCCAATAGCACGTAGTCTGGAAACCTTGCATAAGAAAGCATGGCAGTGTGTGGTCCCGGTGTTTGCTGGCATTCAAGCAACATCTGTTCTTTATCTCTCTGTGTTATCCTCAGGACAGTGATATCATTCCTTATCACCTGGTTAAAATAGGGGAATTTTATTAAGGGGACATTCAGAGGTGGCCGTTCCTGATGGGCTGTTTGCCTGTGGCTGAAAAGAAATCATCCCCGCTGTTAGCCATGCGGTGAGGGGAGGGGTGAAGCGATCATCCCAGAGAATTGGGTGTGGGGAGGGGGGGTTAGTTGGGTTTGTGCTGCAGTTTAACCTGAAAACATCAGCCCCTCCTTTTAAACGGCCAATGTGTCTTTTTCTATTTTAATCTCCCTTTTTTTCCTCCCGCAGCTGCAAATGTTTCAACGCTGCGACTAGCATTTCCGTCCCAGAGGCTAGCGCAGATAAGAAGGTGAAAAAAATGCACTCACGATGAAATGTTCTCTGAGCTCATGCAGTCCACCCAAACTGAAAGAGCCCAGCAGAATGTGTGGAGGCAGACAATGGCAGAGTCCAGGACAGCACAAAATGAATGTGAGGACAGGAGGCGGGAGCAACAGGAGAGGTGGCAGGATCAAGAGGAAAGCTGATGGCAGCATGATGAGAGGAGGCAGGATACAATGCTGAGGCTACTGGAGGATCAAACTGATATGCTCCAGCATATGGTTGAGGTGCAGGAAAGGCACAGACCGCTGCTGCAGCCCCTGTGAAATCAACTGCCCTCCTCCCCAAGTTCCATAGCCTCCTCACCCAGACGCCCAAGAACACTGGGGGGCGGGGGGGGGTTTCCGCCTATTGCCCCACCACAGTTAGGGAATCCCATTGCAGCAAAGCCATCCACTGTGACCTGCACATTTCCCAGAGTCACTACGTTTGATAGCAGCAGCTCAGCGATTGCGTTGGCTACTTGGATCACTGTAGTCCCCTGTCATAAAAATAATGGGAACGGCAACCACCTTTCTGTATACAGTGCTAGAAAATCCCTCCTGGCCAGATGCAAAACCCTTTCATCTGGAAAGGGTTAAAAAGCTAAGATAACCTCGCTGGCACCTGACCCAAAATAACCAATAAGGGGACAAAAAACTTTCAAATCTGGAGGGGGGGGAAACAAAGGGTTTGTCTGTCTGTGTGATGCTTTTGCAAGAAACAGATTAGGAATGCAGCCTCACAACTCCTGTTAAGTTAGTAATTAATCTAGCTAGAAATGCATTAAATTTCCTTTTGTTTAATGGCTGGTAAAATAAGTTGTGCTGGATGGAATGTATATTCCTGTTTTTGTGTCTTTTTGTAACTTAAGGTTCTGCCTAGAGAGATTGTCTATGTTTTAAATCTGATTACCCTGTAAGGTATTTACCATCCTGATTTTACAGAGG
Organism: Lepidochelys olivacea; assembly: GCF_965140295.1. Classification (NCBI taxonomy): domain Eukaryota; kingdom Metazoa; phylum Chordata; order Testudines; family Cheloniidae; genus Lepidochelys; species Lepidochelys olivacea. The sequence continues at coordinate 22,943,797 of NC_140427.1, forward strand.
TGATTCTTTTACCATTTCTTTAATTAAAATTCTTCTTTTAAAAACCTGATTAATTTTTCATTGTTCTTAAGATCCAAGGGTTTGGGTCTGTGTTCACCTGTACAAATTGGTAAGAATTCTTATCAAGCCTTCCCCAGGAAAGGGGTGTAGAACTTTAGGGGATATATTGGGGAAAAACATCTCCAAGTGGGCTCTTTCCCTGTTCTTTGTTTAAAGCGCTTGGTGGTGGCAACATACAGTTCAAGAACAAAAAATTGTTGTACCTTGGGGAAGTTTTTAACCTAAGCTGGTAAAAATAAGCTTAGTGGGGTCTTTCATGCATGTCCCCACATCTGTATCCTAAAGTTCAGATTGGGGAAGGAACCTTGACACCCCCACAGTAGATTTGCCCACTGCATACTGACCAGTAGCTGTCTTGCATTGCAAGCTTCCAGAGGGCTGTCGCCACTCTCTTGTAAACTGTGAGGGCTGCTCTCCTCTTGGTATGCTGTCATTTCAGGGCAGGGGAAAGCAAGTCACAAAGTTCCATGAAAGTGCCCTTATGCATGCGAAAGTTTCGCAGCCACTGGGAATCATCCCAAACCTGCAACACTATGCGGTCCCACCAGTCTGTGCTTGTTTCCCGGGCCCAGAATCAGCATTCCATGGCATGAGCCTGCCCCATTGCCACCAGGATGGCCAAATTGCCGGGGCCCGTGCTTTGAGAGAAGTCTGTGTCCATGTACTCATCACTCTCGCCACCACACTGCCGTCACCTCCTCGCCTGCTTTTGCAGCTTCTGGTTTTGCATGTACTGCATGATAATGCGCAAGGTGTTTACAATGCTCATAACTGCCGCGGTGATCTGAGCAGGCTCCATGCTTGCCGTGGCATGGCACCTGCAGGAGACCAGAGTTGCAGGGGAAAAGGTGATTGGATGACCAATTTTGCAGACCTACTGCACTGTCTGCTGCCAGGACACAACAGCTGAGCGAGCTGCACGCTTGCCATGGTATGGGGAGATAAAAGTAGCTGAGCAGAGTTGCAGTGGAAGCAGCGAATGATGACAGTCATACAGAGCACCTGCGAGGTGGATTCATAGCACCAGGAGAGCAGAATGGCAGCGGAAGAGGTCGTTTGATGAGAATGGTTTGCAGCCCCACTGCACTGTCTGTTGAAAGCAGTATGGCGCCCGCACGGAAAAAGCGTGCGAAATGATTGTCTGCCATTGCTTTCATGGAGGGAGGGGCGACTGACGACATGTACCCAAAGGCACCCACGACAATGTTTGTGCCCCATCAGGCATTAGGAACTCAACCGAGAATTCCAGTGGGCGGCGGAGGCTGCGGGAACTGTGGGATAGCTACGCACAGTGCAATGCTCCGAAAGTCGATGCGAGCCTCGGTACTGTGGACACACTCCGCCGCTTTAATGCGTTTAGTGGGAACACACACACAATCATAGAAGATCAGGGTTGGAAGGGACCTCAGGAGGTCATTTAGTCCAACCCCCTGCTCAAAGCAGGACCAACCCCAACTAAATCATCCCAGCCAGGGCTTTGTCAAGCCAGACCTTAAAAACCTCTAAGGAAGGAGATTCCATCACCTCCCTAGGTAACCCATTCCAGTGTTTCACCACCCTCCTAGTGAAATAGTGTTTCCTAATATCCAACCCAGACTTCCCCCACTGCAACTTGAGACCATTGCTCCTTGTTCTGTCATCTGCTACCACTGAGAACAGTCTAGAACCATCCTCTTTGGAACCCCCTTTCAGGTAATTGAAGGCTGCTATCAAATCCCACCTCACTCTTCTCTTCTGTAGGCTAAATAACCCCAGTTCCCTCAGCCTCGCCTCGTAAGTCATGTGCCCCAGCCCCCTAATCATTTCCCCTAACCCTGCCACTATCCCTAACCCTGCCAATGCTTTGATTATCTCGCCCTTTGACAGTGCCCATTAGGTGCTTCCGGGGGGGGAGGGGGAGGGGGGGCGGGATCTGTCTGACTGCAGCACCAAATGGGAATGTTTAGATTAACTGAAACTGTTTTGACTGGGCAAAGATAAATGAACTTGCCTGAGTCCAGCATAGTGTCCCAGGAGCCACAGGGCAAATGTCCAGTGCCTGGACAGAAGCTGCCCCTGCTATTTCAGCCCTCAACCCCACGCCCCCAGCTGTGTCAAAGCACCTCAGTGCTCACCTACAATTTAACATGCTGACTCATTTCAACGAACAGATTCGAAGTAAGCAAATGAACCAGAGTGAGTAAGGTATGACTGGCTGAGTTACCTCTTTTGTCACAATGCTAATTTGCCTGAAGCAACAATGGGCCCTATGTGGCGATCAGGCTTTTCCATTGTTCCGGTTTTCCAATCGTCACTGAAATCCCATTGATGGCTAGAATGCATCCTGACATTTTAGTATTGTTTGGACATAGTCTTCAGAAGTTAGCACGTTACAAACAGACTGTCAAGTAAAGAAATGCTGTCAAGTTGAGTGTTAGGCCTTACTTGCTTGGCCAAGAGCTAAATACAGCCTGGTCGCTGACTCTGATACTTCTTGGTAAGATTAGTCTTTAAGGTGCCACCGGACTCCTTGTTGTTTTTGTGGATACAGACTAACACAGCTACCCCCTGATACTTGGTAAGGTGGGCTCACTTGAACAATAAGCCTTTTAGGCACACTTGTACAATGGAGATCTGTATTTTGGGAAAGTGACTCTGAAAGGCATTTAGGTGTCCTGGTGGAAAATCAGCAGGACATGAGCTCCTAGTGTGATGTTGTGGCTAAGAGCACTCATGTGAGCCTTTGATGTGTAAGCAGGGGTATATCAAGTAGGGAAGATATCAAGATGGTATTATCTCTATACAATCCGTTAGCAAAACCATTGCTGGATACTGTGTCCAGTTCTGGGGGCCACACTTCAAAAAAGATGTTGAAAACTATAAATTGTTCTGAAAAGTGCTACATGAAAAATTCAATGTCTAGAAAAACCTACCTTATAGTGAGAGACAGGTTAAGAGATTACTTGATTACAACCTGTAAGTACCTATATGGGGAGAAGATTTCGGATACTAGAGGGCTCTTTACCAGAAAAATGCAAAAAAACCCAATGTCTGGAAGCTGAAGCTAGATACATTCAAAACAGAAATAAGGCACAAAATTTTAATAATGAGAGTAATTCATCCTTGGAACAAATTATCTACAGGTGTGGTGGATTCTTCATCACTCTCAGTCTTTTAATCAAGATTAGATGTGTCTTTCTAAAAAATACTTTAATCCAGGAACTATGGACTTGACACAGTTTTCACTAGGTGAGGTTATCTAGCATATCATATCTAGCAATCACAGTGGTTCCTTCTGGCCTTAAAAGTCAATGAATGTTTCTGAAGAGAATGGATAAGTTGAAAGGAGGTGGTGAAGATAACTGAGGAAATCCTACATCTCTTCTTAACTGTATCAACTTACAGAGCAACTCTGCCTTTATCCTCTCAGTTCAGCCCAGCTCATTTGATTCTTAGTAGACAAATAAGAATAGTTCCCACACTGGAGAAAAAAATGTATCCTACATGGCCAGTGTTTAACCTGTTCAATGTGCTGGTGGGAAAGCTAAAGAGAGATACAATGGCATTTAGCAGAACTTTCACTGGAGGCGCAGTATCTCTGCAGCATATGATCCAACTATGGAAATCTGAGTGATACACATGTGCCTGTGTTCCCTAGGATTAACAAAACTAGCAATAGCAGCAGGCAGAATATTCCTTGCAGTTGACACCAGGATACATTTCAATCTAGTCTTTTAGTTAATTAAAATTCGGAAGAAAGCAATATGATATGCTTACTTGCAGTTATGTGACATAAACATTACATGTGTCTTGGTGCTGTATGGAGTTCCAGGAAGGGTGTGAACCTGGTACCTAAAGGAGCTTGGGCTGGAAATCAAGGTGTATGGAAGCCTGTATGTTAGTGTCTTCACATAATTCACCCACCTTGCCCTGGGGACCCTGCCCAAGACTCACCCCTCCTGCTGGGGAGGGCCCTGTATGTAACTCATCCAATACATTCAGTATGGGCGGTACACAGCATCCATTCTCCAGTTCTCGGGGCCAAGCCAACACTCCCACCAGGCATTATGCTGGCAGGGCTGCAGCTCCCCCTCCAGGTCATGCGTCTCAGCCTCCCACCCCCACAGTGTGCAACTGACGAACGCAAATGTGACAAAAAGCCAAAATGTGAAACGCCTGTGTTTTGTTTTGTGTCACCCTATAACTGACATCATAATAATAATTAACCATAAATAAGGCTAAGTTTTAGTCACGGATATTTGTAGTAAATGTCATGGACAGGTGAGAGGCAGTAAACAAAAATTCACAGCCCATGACCTGTCCATGACTTTTACTAAAAATATCCCTGACTAAAACTGGGGGGGACTTGGGGGCGCAGCCCAGGGGGTGCTGCGGGTGCCGGGGAGGGGGACACAGGTGCTCTGGGGGTGAGTCACGGCCTGGGGGGGCACCACTGGTGCTGGGGAGGGAGCCATGGCCCAGGGAAGCACTGCGGGTGCGGGGGGGGGGCTCAGGGTGCTGGGGGAGTTGTGGTCGGGGAGGGCGCAGGTGCTGAGGGGTGGAGCTTGAGAGGGCTGGGGCAGGCTTCCTACCCAGCTCCTGGGAAGTGGCAACCCCAGCTCCCTAGCTCCATGTGCTGCCTCCACTCCGTCCCAAGCCCTGGTTCTGCAGCTCCCATTGGCTGGGAACCCCGGCCAACGGGAGCTGCAGGGGCTGTGCCTGGCTGCTGGCCGAGGCAGTATGGGGAGCTCTGGGAGCTGAGGGAGAGGAGCCCCCCACATAAGCAGTGACCCCAAACCAAAGCCCCAAGACCCCCCACACCCAAACTTCTGCTGCTGGGGAGTGAGAGGCCCCCGAGACTGCCCCAGCGACAGACCTGGGGCTGCCCCAGCAGCTCAGATGGCTCCTGGGTCAGGCACAAGGGGCTGCTGCACAAGTCACAGAGGTCACGGAAAGTCACGGAATCTGTGACTTCGAGACCTCCATGACAAACATGGAGCCTTAACCATAAAGCAGGTTTAAGGATCTTTCTCACTGGGTGAATTCAACAAAGCACTTGTTTACAAACAAAACTAAAAAACTAGAAATTCCACCACATACAACCACGAGAACTCCTAAAATGAATCACCAGCAGGAATCCTGGTTTCTCCAGATCCCTAGCCCAAATGTCTATCACTTGAGCCAAAGAAGTAAGGGCCACTTTGTAAAGTGATTGTTATGGTGCAAGGTGTTAATGGCTGCTGTCAGGGTTCCCTCCCCACTCTGAACTCTAGGGTACAGACATGGGGACCCGCATGAAAGACCCCCCCCCAAGCTTATTTCTACCAGCTTAGTTAAAAACTCCCCAGACACAAATTCTCCCTTGTATCTTAGGTTTAAGTAAAGCTGCCACCACCAAGTGATTTAACAAAGAACCAGGGGAAAGGACCACTTGGAGTTCCTCTTCCCCCAGCAATCCTCCCAAGCCCTTAAGCCCCCCTGAGAATAATATCCTAACCAATTGCTTACAAAATGATCAAAGACCCAAACCCCTGGGTCTTGGAACAATGGAAAAATCAGTCAGGTTCTTAAAAGAAGGATTTTATTTAAAAAAAAAAAGGTAAAAATCCTCTCTTTAAAATCAGGATGGAAAATACTATACAGGGTATTCAGAGTCAAAACACAGAGGATTCCCATCTGGGCAAAACCTTAAAGTTACAGAAAACAGGTTTCAGAGTAGCAGCCATGTTAGTCTGTATCCGCAAAAAGAAAAGGAGGATTTGTGGCACCTTAGAGACTAACCAATTTATTTGAGCATAAGCTTCCGTGAGCTACAGCTTACTTCGTCGGATGCATTCATGTGCAAAACCTCCGAGGAAGTGAGCTGTAGCTCACGAAAGCTTATGCTCAAATAAATGTTTTTGTCTCTAAGGTGTCACAAGTCCTCCTTTTCTTTTTGAGAAAACAGGAATAAACCTCCATCTTAGCACAGGGAAAATTCAAGTTGCAGAAAACAGGAATAAATCTCCCTCCTAGCACAGGGAAATTTCACAAGTAAAACAAAAGATAAACTAATCCTCCTAGCCTGGCTTACGTATCCTGGTTGCAATATTGGAGACTTGGATTGGAATGGGTTGGAGAAGATGGATTTCTGTCTGGCCCCTCTCAGTCACAAGAGAGAACCCCCCACACAAAACAAAGAGCACAAACAAAACCCTCCTCCCCTCCCAAGATCTGAAAGTACCTTCTTTCCCCATTGGTCCTGTAGGTCAGGTGCCAACCAGGCTATTTGACCCCTTCTTCTTAACCCCTTACAGGAAAGGAGGAATTCTAGGCTACCCTTAGCTGTATGGTTATGACAGCTGCACTAAAGCATGTCTTTTATCTACAAGCAATCACAGACCTCCTCTCAGCTGATGGGAATGCTAGCCACCCTTCAGCAGTTAAGCTCTTTTATGGAATATAATAGCTGGAGACAATGGAAGCCACTGTCCAAAGCACTAGACCATATTCAAGGCTAATCAGAAGCCAACTATGTGGGCCAAGGGGTTTCCCCGGTGATTGATTTCAAACACAGAGACTGGAGCATTGATCGATTGCAGCTATGTGTATCTCTGTGTGTCAGAAGCAGAAAGCAGACAGAAGGCAAAAAGAAAGCCAAAAGACAGTGAGAGAAGCCATGGAGATCATGGCCCAGAGAGAACACAGAGACATCGCTCCTTGGGACATAAGACTGGCTGGAAACGCTGGGTTGGATTTCTGACCAAGGAAACTGCCTACAAATGTTGGTTCTTACTGTGTTCAGAGGAACAAGACTGTACATTCTTTGTAAATAAACAGGATTGCACCAAACAAATACCTGACATAAGAACTGCCATACTGGGTTAGACCAATGGTTCATCTAGCCCAGTATCCTGTCTACTGACCGTGGCCAATGCCAGAAGTTTCAGAAGCGATGAACAGAACAGGCAATCATGGAGTGAGCCACCGCCTGTTGTCCAGTCCCAGCTTCTGGCAGTCAGAGGTTTAGGGACTCCCAGAGCATGGGGTTGCATCCCTGACCATCTTAGATAATAGCCATTGATGGACCTGTCCTCCAGGAACTTCTCAAGTTCTTTTTTGAAGCCAGTTATACTTTTGTCCTCCACAATATCCCCCAGCAAAGAATTCCATACATTGTGTGTGGTATGAAGAAGTCCTTCCTTCTGTTTGTTTTAAACCTGCTGCCCAATTTCATTGGGTGATCCCTAGTTCTTGTGTTAGGTGAAAGGGTAAATAGCACTTCCCTATTCATTTTTTCTGCATTATTCATGATTATATAGACCTCTATCATATTGCACCCCTTCATCTCTTGGGGCATCAATTTCTCCTGCTAATTGGAACAATCCTACAAGGCCCTGGTATTGGAAAGCCACTCTCGACAGATTTTTAAAGACAGTTAAGTGCCAAAAGGTTTGTTTAGGCATCTTGAAAATCCCACAAGGTGACTAAAAGAATATTTAGGGACTTAAATACCCTTTAAAAGCTATCCCTTTTGCGTTGGGCAGCCAGAAGTGGGAGATGGGAAGTGATTCTACTTTGCTAATGGGCTACACAGCTAGTAGCTAGCGAGCTGTACAATATTGGGAATCTAGCTCCCTGAATTTAGTCCTGGCTTTGGAAAGGGAATGTGTTCTTGTGGATAGAGCAGTGGTTACCAGTACACAGGTTTGGGATGTCCTGCATGATATTGTAGTCCAGTGGGCTAGTTTGCCTTTATTATATTCACTGTTTTGCATTATATTCTGCTTTGCATTATATTTAGCAGTAATGCAAGAAACCTACAGGCCTGTATCATATATGAAATGCTTCAGCAAGTTAGCATAAGGCTTGAGGCCTATGAACTTTGAACAGATAAACTTTGCACAAAAAATGGCCCAACGGAAAACCTCAAGCATTTGGGGAGCTGAAAATAGAGTTTAAAGGGAAGTTCTGACCACAGGTACGTGAGTCCACCACAGAAGTGTCCTGGCAATGAACAGATGTACATAATAGGTACATAAGACACATCTAAGCTAGCCTGCTTGCTTGCTTGTATATCTTTTCTTATATGTTTTTTATTTTCTTATGGATTTGATTATTTGTTTTATTATGGGTTTATAGGTTTATATTAAAGTATATTTTGACTGTAACACAAGGGATGTACTGGGCACATCCTGTATGTTGAGTTAATGCATAGTTTGCATACATATATTTGGGACCTTTCACCTAGTGATAGGGTGATGGGACGGGGGAGGGATAGCTCAGTGGTTTGAGCATTGGCCTGCTAAACCCAGGGTTGTGAGTTCAATTCTTGAGGGGGCCATTTAGGGATCTGGGGCAAAAATTGGGGGATTGGTCCTGCTTTGAGCAGGGGGTTGGACTAGATGACCTCCAGAGGTCCCTTCCAACCCTGATAATCTATGATTCTATGATGAGCTAAAACATAAGGTCCATATATGGCTGCGACCTTTAACATAGAGGATGCATTGAAGTAGGTTGGCATTGGGGCTTCCTAAGTAAATACCCTTTTAAACTTAACAGGTACCTCACATCTTGGAACTTAGAAAGAACTGAAATAACCAGTTTGGACAGAAATAACAAATGTGATACCTAACCACAAAAGGGCCATGGTAACAAATTGACATATATGATAATACGCTGAGATCATTGATATACTAATCGATGGGAAAAGACACTCCAGTGTTAGTAAAGTGAGGAAATACAAATAAGGAAAAGAGGGGGAAATCCCCTACTGAATACGCATCGAACACAACAGTGTCAGCATAACATATTATAAAAGTGGCATCCCAGCCTAGGGGCAGTAGGGGAGAGAGATGTAGTCCTTGGGAGGTGCCAGAATGATGGGCACTGGTGATGATGGGGAACATGATGAGCAAGATGATGGCTAATATTTCCGGTTGTTCTACAGGAGATGTGTGAATATATGCATGTGCAGATGTACGTTCTGTAGTCTCTCTATCTGCCTTACTGAGTTGGGGTGTTTGTGACTATTAATAATCTGTAGTTGTAAATATAAAAGAGTTCCTATAGTGTAGATGTTGCAATGGTGCACATTGGGTTTCCCAACTATATGATAATTTAAATAATACTGAGCCTGATCTTGTCAACCCTCAAAGTAATAACTGGGGAGTCTTAAGTAGTCAATACATAATCTAAAGATTGGGCAACAATAGGAAGTGCAGCTAAGCCTTGAGTCTGTCATACTAAAGACCTGATTTTGGTTACTAGTGCTGTCAAGAAAGATCCTGTGTAACTTCATTTGAAAAATAATGGAAGGAAACCACTTGCTTCCCTCTTAGGGCAGGGATGCTGAACAGTAGATGTTGTGAAGCACCTACGAACACAAGTTTCCCTCAGTGAGGGAGAGGCATATGTAGAACCTACATCCTCCTGGCTACTAGGTCTTCCCTGAAGCCAAAGGGAACACTGTGGTGGAGTCTCATGTCTTCAGAACATTGACTTACTTTGGAGGTAAAACAGCCAAATGCAGAGAATCTCATGCAGTCTGGAAACATTGAGAAGACTGCTCCCATGAGGCTCTGTGCCAGTGGAGAAGGGAGGCAAGGAGCAGGGTCCTCAGAAGGCAGCTCTGAGTTGCTCCCTCCCTCCCCAAAACAAACAGTATTATTATTATAACAGAGTTGCCATCTCTCCAATATTTTTCACAGAGGCAGGATTTCAGAGGGGGCTGGAGCTTGTCTGGTGACGCTGAAGCTGGAAGAGTCTCTCCCCTCCACTACCTGCTTTGACGGTTGGAGGGGACAGCAAAGAGCCCAGCAGTCTGGCATGGCTCTGCTCCCTCCTCCCCTTCTGTGAGATTGCACCAAACAATTGCTGCTCCTCTCCCTCTCCACTGGAGCACCTGGCCTGGGAAGGGGAAAAGGGGAGGTGAAGACTCCCTGGAGCCACTTCCACCCAGCCTGGGAAGGGGGAGAAGGGACCCCACTGCAGACCCCTAGGCCAGGAAGATGGACGTGAAGAACCATAGGAGGAGCAGAGGTGAGGGTTGGGGACAGAAAGGCTGGGGGTAGGCACTGATGAGTGGACCTACCTGACTAACTGGGGAAGTGTACGTTCACCCAAAGGCGATTGCATCATTTTAGTCTTTGTAATCTCATCAAAGACTAAAATCAGGTTTATTTGGCAAGAGCCATTTTCCGTAAAACCATACTGGCAGACACTAATTATATCGTCTTATTCTTTAACTCTTTAACATTTGAATCCCATATCAACTTTCCATTATTTTGCCCAGGACTGAGGTCAGACTGACTGATTTATAGTTACCCAGGTCATACCACTTGCACTTTTTGACTATTGACACAGCATTAGTACACTTCCAGTCTTTTGGAATTTTGCTGGTATTTAAAAATGTATTACAAATTAACATTGGTGGGCCACTGATCTACTCCAGATAACTCTTTTAGGACTCCTTGGTGCAAGTTATTTAGGCCTGCTGGCAGGGCTGAAACACAGTGCATCAACTTCATGTGACACAAATACATCAGCCTGCGTCTTTTCAAATACAGAACAGAAATATTTATTGAACACTTTCTGTATCATCATTAATTATTTTACTATTTCAACCTAGTAATATGCCATTACCATACCATTTTTAAAATTTTTTTAGATCCTAATATTCTTTTAAAACTCCTTCTTATGCATAGCCCTACCAGCCTTAGATTTTTTCCTGATGTCTTTAGCCTCCCTTATCAATATTCTACACTTCATAACTACTAATCTATACTGATTTCTATCTATTTCCTTTTATTTCAATGTCATATATTGTTTTTTTTATTTCTTTATTTTATTTATTGCTGCGTCCACCACATGACTGAACCATGATGGACTTTTAATCAAAATTGTCCTCTTTCTTGATGGTGGAAGTATGGCTTTTTGAATATCTAGTACATTTTTAAAGAACACCCAATTTTTATTCACATTTTTCTTTCTAAATATTTTTTCCAATCAATTTCCCACAGAATTTTCCTCAGCTTTGAGAGATTAGCCCTCTTGAAGCAACAAGTTTATCTATCTCTGTTGGGAGTTTCTTCTGTTTGTCCATAATGATGTACTCATGTTATGATCACTGATCCTGAGGCAACCACCAACTTTCAGTCCAGTGATAAACTCACCTTTAGCTGTCATAATGAGTTCCAAACCAGAGTTATCTCATGGGTCCAATTTGTGTTAGCTTTTGTATTAGATAATTATTATCTATAATTTTTGGAAATTGGAATTATGTTTTATTACTGGCTGCAAGAGATCTTCAGCATATGTCTCCTAAATTAAACGGCCCCATAACAACACCACTTCTGTCAACACATAACAGGTAGATATGTTCTATGGTCCAATTTAGTGACCTGTAACAGACCCCGCCACCAGTACCCTGTCCTGGGCTTTGTTAGGTAGCACATTGATCCATCTGCATTTGAGATCCTCTGTGGTTCTGAGTTATCAATAACTCTAAAACAGGTAACAGGGTCTTTAATGTAGACTGCCACCTCCCCTCCACCTCTTTTATCCAATCTAGCCTTCCTAAGCAGGTTATAGCCTTGTCCCACAAGCGTTCAGTAATGCCAGTTATATCCATTTTTTATCCATGAATGAGCATTTCTAATTCCTCTTATTTGGTACCCAGACTCCTAGCATTAATGGCATTTTGGGATGTATAAGTAGGGGCATAGTGAGCAGATCGAGGGACGTGATCGTTCCCCTCTATTCGACATTGGTGAGGCCTCATCTGGAGTACTGTGTCCAGTTTTGGGCCCCACACTTCAAGAAGGATGTGGATAAATTGGAGAGAGTCCAGCGAAGGGCAACAAAAATGATGAGGGGACTGGAACACATGAGTTATGAGGAGAGGCTGAGGGAGCTGGGATTGTTTAGCCTGCAGAAGAGAAGAATGAGGGGGGATTTGATAGCTGCTTTCAACTACCTGAAAGGGGGTTCCAAAGAGGATGGCTCTAGACTGTTCTCAATGGTAGCAGATGACAGAACGAGGAGTAATGGTCTCAAGTTGCAGTGGGGGAGGTTTAGATTGGATATTAGGAAAAACTTTTTCACTAAGAGGGTGGTGAAACACTGGAATGCGTTACCTAGGGAGGTGGTAGAATCTCCTTCCTTAGAGGTTTTTAAGGTCAGGCTTGACAAAGCCCTGGCTGGGATGATTTAACTGGGAATTGGTCCTGCTTCGAGCAGGGGGTTGGACTAGATGACCTTCTGGGGTCCCTTCCAACCCTGATATTCTATGATTCTATGATTCTAATGTATAAGCAACTTAAAAATTTCTTCTCTTCATTTTATTTGTCACATCAGTTCAATTTGTGCATGATGTTTGAGTTTTGTACCACATTTGCCTCCTTAGCATTCTTCTTTTGCGTTGATGGTTAAATGCCCTCCTCGCTGTTTCAGCTAGTCTTCAGCCTAGAAGACTAGCCCCCTACTTGTGAGATGCAGGCTATCCTGTTTGTACAGTCCCTTGGCCAACTGGAATGTGGCCCAATGATCCACAAATCCAAAACCTATTTTTTGCCTTCTCTTGCTCATTAGGTTGGTAGGATCGCTAAGGAGATCACTTGGACTGTTCTCTTTTTCTACTCCCTTCCAAGATGACTGAGATTTTCTATCATTTGTGTGGTTCCATGTGATGCTTTGTCTTTGGTTCCAGTGGGTATCATTGTCAGTGGAGACTTGCCAGACAACTTCATAATAATCCTGTCTAATCCTACAATGACATCTCATACTTTCACTCCTGGGAGACAGCACACCAGCCTATTCTCCTCATGTCCCTTGCTGAATTTTCTATCCACTCCTCTTAATATGGACTTGCTGATGATGATTGTTTGTATTCTCAGGATGATTGAAGAACCTCTCTTGGTAGCTGCTTACTTCATATCATATCAGGTGTGTCCCCTGCAGTTTTCTGTTCCATTCCTTCAGAGACTGGTTCTTCCATGGTTGGCTTGCTGAGTGTCTGAAAACTTTTTGATACTACTAGTCAGGTTGAATGACTACAAGTCATTCCCAATGGCATTTTGGGATGTATAAGTAGGGGCATAGCGAGCAGATCGAGGGACGTGATCGTTCCCCTCTATTCGACATTGGTGAGTCCTCATCTGGAGTACTGTGTCCAGTTTTGGGCCCCACACTTCAAGAAGGATGTGGATAAATTGGAGAGAGTCCAGCGACGGGCAACAAAAATGATGAGGGGACTGGAACACATGACTTATGAGGAGAGGCTGAGGGAGCTGGGATTGTTTAGCCTGCAGAAGAGAAGAATGAGGGGGGATTTGATAGCTGCTTTCAACTACCTGAAAGGGGGTTCCAAAGAGGATGGCTCTAGACTGTTCTCAATGGTAGCAGATGACAGAACGAGGAGTAATGGTCTCAAGTTGCAGTGGGGGAGGTTTAGATTGGATATTAGGAAAAACTTTTTCACTAAGAGGGTGGTGAAACACTGGAATGCGTTACCTAGGGAGGTGGTTGAATCTCCTTCCTTAGAGGTTTTTAAGGTCAGGCTTGACAAAGCCCTGGCTGGGATGATTTAACTGGGAATTGGTCCTGCTTTGAGCAGGGGGTTGGACTAGATGACCTTCTGGGGTCCCTTCCAACCCTGATATTCTATGATTCTATGATTCTATGATTCTAAGTTTTCTTTCCCCTCTTGGTCACAAATCTCCTGTTCACTTCTTTGCTTTCTACTCTCTTCAATTCCCTTACCACTGATCTTTTCCCTTGTGATGTTTGTCACAAAGATTTCTGAATCGGCTGATTCAAGAAGCTTTTGTTTTCTCAAATGCTGCATAATGTTGCAACTTATGCTTCCAGACTATATATCTTCTCCTCTAGTAAGGCCACCAGCTTGCATTTCATTCATCAGAATTCTATTTTATCATCTGACAGAAAGGAAAGCAGCACATCTAAGGCAGGTCACAGCAACGGTTCCCTCATCATCCATATCTGCTACCTGTTGGAGAGTCATACCTCAAATAGAGCTCACACTCCTTCTCTGCATTCACACTAGAACTCATCTGGTTGTCTGCCTCTGTTAGCCTGGCAACCATCATACTGCCTCACTGCTCAGCTCGCTCAAATAGCCACCCGGAGCCTGGTTCTGGACAATGCCCCTAGGCCTCCCGCCACACACCCTTGTTGTTAGTGCTGCAGAGTGGTGTTGAGGATGCAGCGTCGCTAAGGCTGCTAAGTGCTGTTGTTGCGGGCACTGCAATGTCAGCTGCGTGAGCAGGGAATGCAGGTCACCGATTCAGCGGACCTCGGTGTTACTCATAAAGAAAGGCCACGGGTTCAATTCGGTGGCGAAGGCGCTTGGCCGGGTTTATTATTTGCAAAACACGGTCCTAGTGCCCTGGCTCCGTGGTTACAGGTACACTAACACGTGTATGCTCACGACAATGGTACCACCTCAAACAGGACACCACAATCCTGTCCCCTAGACAGGCACCAAGATGCCCCTCCTATGGCTTCTCCTTTTATACGTTGATACAGACACGTTACGTATTACACTCCGGACCACCCTTCTCCGTGGACCTACTGACTTTACCAGAACATCCTTATCCATTGTCCTGTCATCGCCTCCTTATTTTTATGACGGGTCAGTGTGTTCCTGTGCCGTCTCTTAGGGATGTGTTTACACAGTTATTTGAGAGATTTGTGTGTTTTTGTACCATCATCTCTGGTCAGGAATGTAGTTATCTGGTTAGCTGACACCTAGTGTGTTACTATTCTGCCAAGGCCGCAGCCTTTGGTTTACACTGCTAGTGATATCTTGAGCTCCTGCAAGGCCTACAGTCCCCCCAACCCAGCCACTGTGGGGGCCACAGCCCAGCCACACAACCCTCATGCAGAAACACAACAAGCACTGAATCCTTCTTCCTGCAAGCACAGTGTTGGGGACACTGGGGCATGGCCGCTAGGTAACTCGAGGGGATGGAAGACCACGAGTGTCGATGAAGCCCCCTCGCACTAGGCCCAAGTGTCCTTGGCCCCCCCGCCTGGAGGCACACACAGCAGTTATGCTGAGAATCTGCAACAATATGTTGCAGAGTCAGACTGCCTGAAACTAAGCAAGGCCACACAGGGCAGATATGGAAGAACAATGCTGAATAAAGCAGTTTTATGTACAGTTTAATAAATGATACAGAGAACCAGGGAACTAGCTGGGAACTGGATTGGCTGGCTATATGGATACTTGGGGCAGCTTGCTATTGGATAAGTATGCTGGGAAAAAGGATGTATAAAAGCCTGTGTAACTTCCTGCTCTGTGTACAGGATTTGAGATTCAAATCTCCCTGTACCTATTTGAAGCTTCAAATAAACTTTTCTGCTTCTCCACCCCGTTGTGATTATTGGGTGTAGCATACCGGGTAACGAACCAACTTCAGCTGTTGTTTAGCCTCTTGGCACTGGGTGCCGGCAACAACAGGATTCACAGCTCAGAAGCTCCCCGTCTGCTGCTCTTGTTACCTGCTAAAGTGTTTGGAGAGGAAGGGAAGGAGGCTGGTGACATAGGCCACAATTTTTCACAAAGAAAATGTCTCAGCTCAGGGAGTTCCATGTCTCACCTCCATTAAAACAGTCTAACGCTTGCAGGGACATGTCACTTGGGGTGACCCAACATGTAGTTTGTGACATACAGCCAGTCACACCCCATTTTCTTATTCAAGCTCCACAAACAGAATGGAAGTGGGCTGGGGCATGACATCTCACAACACACTGCTCAAGAGCAAAGCATCAGGTTAGGGAGCGGCCTATCCCGACTTCTTCAGAACTGTCGCACAGTTGCAGGGATGTGTCGCTTGGGCTGACCCACAATGCCATTTTTTTGCATACAATCTGTAAAAACCCAGCTACTTATTCAAGCCATTTACACAATGAAAGTGGGTGGAGGTGTGATGTCTCGTGGCATATTGCACAGAAGCAAAGTTTGGGGTAGGTGTGTGGCGTGTCCCTGCTCCCTCAGCACTGTCAAACAGCCACAGAAACGTGTCATGTGGGGCCAGCAGAGACAAAGATAGTCAAAACCCAGCTCTTATTCAAGCATCATTTCCACAATGGAAGTGGGGTGGAGGGGTGACATATGCCAGCAAGTTGCTTAAGAAGGAAGCTTCAGGTCAGCAAGTAGCATGTTCCAGCTACTTCAGCACAGTCGAAAGGTCAGACATGTCACTTGGGGTGACCTGATCATAGAATAGAATCATAGAATATCAGGGTTGGAAGGGCCCTCAGGAAGTCATCTAGTCCAACCCCCTGCTCAAAGAAGGACCAATCCCCAATTTTTACCCCAGACCCCTAAATGGCCAGGACCCCTAGACCCCTAAATCCTCAAGGATTGAACTCATAACCCTGGGTTTAGCAGGCCAAGGCTCAAACCACTGAGCTATCCCTCCCCGATGCTTATTTTGTCATGTACAGCCAGTCAAAACCCAGTTCCTTCTTCAAAATCCCTGTACAAAATGGAAGTGGGGGGTGTGACATCACACAGGATATTTCTCAAGACCACAATGTCAGGTCACGGAGTGGCATGTCCCAGCTGGGACTTGTTATGTGGTGTGACCAAAGATGCATTTTCTGTAAACCCAGTTCCACTCAAGCACCATTGACCATATGGATGTGGTGCGGGGGGAGATGGGGCAGCTTTGGGGTGGGGAGTGGCTTGTGCCCCAAAGCTGATGGTCATGGGGCTGGGTCAGACATTTTGTCAGGCACAGCCAGTCAAAACCCAACTCCTTCTTTGATTATTTAATTAATAATTAAATAATTGCTCATTTACATTTTTATCACATTCAGTCACATTAATTTGATGAAATTTCTAAAAAAAATAATCTTACATGGATATATTTTAAATAATTTTGCCCTCTGAGTAAGGCACTGGCAGTAAGGAAGCAATTTCAGCCTCATGGGCACCGGTCCCTGCAATCCCCCGTACTTACTTTGAGGGCTCAGCGGGGATGTCTTGTCCGCTCTGTGGGAGGGCTGGGGGTTTCATTATCAGCTGTTTCTCTGAGAGGCAGTTGTTGATTTGTACCATGCCCGCTGCCGTTCTCCTCCTCAGTTTTCTGTCACGGTATCCCATGTCCCAGGAAGCTAAGCCATGCCTCTGCTGCACAGGGACTCGGCAGGGCAATTGCTTTTCAGCATTCTCTACTTTGGCTCGTGCCTCTGGATTTGAGCACGTACCTGCCGAGTCCCTGCACAATACCTGTCCTCACCCACCTCCCTTCACGACTTACTGCACTCATCGCGATGCACAAGGGAAAGGAAAGTCAGCCTCGGTTCCAAAAAGCATTTTATTGGGCGATGCGTTACACAGAGAGTGGTTATACAGCAGGCATAGCAACTCAAGGCCCATTACAGGAGCGAAGGAGAAGTTGGTTTGCCCCTCACTTGAGGAATGGTGGGATATGTGTGGAATGAGACTATTTGAACTAGATCTGCTCTAGAACAAACAGGAATTAATTCAGGGAAGTTCTGTGGCCTGTGTTATACAGAAAGTTAGAGTAGATGATCACTATAGGCCCCTCTAGCCTTATAATTAATTAAGTGAAAGAAAGCTTATTTACAGACAAAGGCTCAAGAAAGAGTCACTGCCATCTGTATTGTGCCCAGCTTCCCACATAAATCGGCATGGGTGTAATAAACACACTTCCTGCCTCCCTGCGGATGCAATCCTGATTCTGCTGCTTAGACCCAGACTCAAACAATTTTGAGGACAGAAGAGTTCTAACAGAGAATGATTTTCTTCTCCAGCTTTGCTTATTCTAGTCCTAACATGACACAGGGGCATGTACATTAACTGAGAGAGGACTTCATGTTCTGAGCAGACCTGAAAATCAGAGGAGTCCCTTGTTGTGTAATGCTGAAGATCACACTGTGGCTTTGTGACTGTCACTAGCAATTACTATTCACATCCCAAACTCTCAGCCTTCACTCAGCAGAAGATTCTTTGCACTGATGCCTGAGTTAATTAAATTAATTGAGGATTAAATTAAAATGCTAGAGGAACCACACAAATGAACACACTGGCTTTCCAAATTTATACAGCCTATGAGACTGGATAGCTAGGCACCAAATCACCCAAACATAGGGCTACTTTGCACAATTCTAGCCACTTCAGCTGGGCAAAGCAATTCTAATGCTAGTGGACCCCGTTCCAGAGAGCTAAACAATTATCACTGCATCAATTGCTGGTGGATTCCCCCTGCCTAAGGGAATCCTAAGGTGGCACAGAGCTTGTGTAATTTCTCCTGCACCTCAGCTGCCAGATGGGGATGGAGCCAGGGGAAAAGGAAGCATAGTTAAGGCATCCCTGCACCCATTTGGTTTTCATCTTCCAGCTGCTCTACTTAGCGCCAGGACTGGTCCCATCACCCAGGTTTAGGATGCAAAGACTCATGCCAAGTGCTTCTTCCCCAGCCCAGAGAACTGAGGCTGTTGCGCCAATTTCCTTTCATATGTGGTGCTAACACTAATAGCACATCCTTATTCTTTTGTGACTACCATGGAATAGCTTGGGGGGAGATAGCACAGTGGTTTGAGCATTGGCCTGCTAAACCCAGGGCTGTGAGTTCTATCCTCAAGGGGGCCATTTAGGGATCTGGGCCGGAAATTGGAAATTGGTCTGGCTTTGAGCGGGGGATTGGACGAGATGACCTCCTGAGGTCCCTTCCAACCCTGAGATTCTATGACTTTTCCAAAGTCTGCAAAAAGATTAGGAATTAATGAGTTAATGTCTCATTTCTTCAATAGAGACGCTTTGCTGACTCACCATTCCAGGAAAATCAGAAAGAGAAGCTTTTTTATGCTAGAAACCAAAGAACAATAATTAAGTGGCATCACATGGCTGACAATCATTACTGTCTCGTTCAAATGCACCCCTGGAAAATCTGCAAACTTTGTTTCTCTTAAAGGAAAAATTCTAGGATTTGTTATACTAACTCAGAGAGCACAACAGAGTTTTAGTAAATAAGAGGTACGTTGAGAGTTCATTGCAGAGAAATTCTAGTGCATCCGTTGGACCTACTTTATCCTACAACACCATCTCCCAACAGAGACCCATATGATTATGGAAAATCAGACAAAAAGAAATGGCTCTTAAGAAAAAGCTGATTTAGGCCAAATTTGTGTGAATTTCGTAAGAAGGCAGCTTCCTGGCTGATTGTCAAATATTCTGTTGTCGTTTTGAAAACTCATTCTAGTGCCGTTCTCTGCTCTGTAATGTCATGTTTAGAACATTTCATATATTGCACTGGAATGTCTTTTAACAATGCTCACTTTAATTTGGTTGCATCTCACTGAAGAGGCCTCATGCAAAACAAAATCAAGCCAAACGCTAGCACTTATGCCGTGTATTCCAGGCAGTAAAATCATTGGACTGAATGTGGTAAAGAATCCTTGTGGGCAGCATCCTGAATCCAGCCCTCCAGGGGAATTTCAGCTTCCATCACTAGTAGTCACCGGATGCTTCTTCTGTGGGGTGAAATGGGCAAGGTGTTAATAAAGCAGTGAAGGCCCCTGGGAGGCTGGGATTTTGTTTTATCTCTATGGGTTAAGCAGGAACAGGAGGACAAAGGGGAGAGAGGCAATATATCCACCAATCGATGCCCTCAGGCTCTGTGGGAGATGTTCACCTTGCCCAGCTGGAGTCCTTCTCTAATTACCCTAGTCCAGTACAGCAAAGCAGGATTCCCATCTGACTAGGCACAGGAGCCAACAGATGGCCAAAGAACATTTTAGAAGTACGACTTTTAAGTCTAAGACATCTACCAATGAGAACTCATGACACTTTGTGTACAGTGTCCCTCACGCCCCTGGCATTTTTACCACTTGAACCAGAGCGTGCAAATCTACTGGACAGGAAGGGTGGCAGTTGGTTGTATATCACAATGGGTCCTCTTGAACAGGTGACCTCATTTAGTCTAAAATTGTAATAATTAGATAAACAGTCATTAATAAGTTAATTTCTAATTTTTTCAAATGTAGCTTGGGCAAGAAATTTCAATGTTTTATCTGTTGGATATTAGTTGGTTACTTAGCTGCTGAAGAAGGGGAGCTACGTATCTCAGTTGCAGGGCAGGCTCCAGGCACCAGCTAAGGAAGCACGTGCCTGGGGCGGCCCCTGTGGAGTGGCGGCATTTTGGCCAATATTGGGGCGGCTCTTTGGCAGCTCTCTGTTTGCCTTATTTTTTTGGCTTGGGGAGGCAAAAAAGCTCGAGCCGGCCCTGCTCAGTTGAGAACCTGAAGGATCAGAAAGGGCTGAGGAGCAGCTGAGTTCTGCAAAAGGAAAAGGCAGGGAAGCACCTACCAGCCCTGCTCTAGCCTGCTGCGGGAAGCCCGGGGCTGCAAGCCTGAGCTTGCACTGCAGTAGAGAGATCTCCTCGTGCCAGACCTCACCTCTCATGTTTCCTCAGATACCATCAGTTGACACTCCCAGGATGCAGCCACCAGGTATTCCCTGGTTACCAGGATGGCTGTTGTGTGAGAAGGGGATCTGCTAGCCTCTGCAGGGGAGTGACCCACTGCAGCTGACCTCTTCCAGCTCCCTGAACCAGGACTCCTCTTGGCAAGCCATAGTGAAACATTCTCCTTCTGCAGCACGGAACTGCTCCTCACGTCCATCCCACAGCCCCCTGTGCTCCCTGCATTGCCCACTGGCAGAGGTGGTGCTAGCCCACTGGGGGCCCTAAGCAGGAATAACTCTCAACTCAGCCTTATCTTGGGAGCCACTCCTGATCCCTCAGCAATTATTTGCTAAGCACTGACAATGTGCTCAGAACAAGACAACAAGGACAGATGGCTGGAGGGATTGCTGCTCTGACCCACTATGGTAATTTCGATGTGACAGGAAGACCCTGTCCTGAAGAGGTAACAAGCTAAACATTTATATAAAGTCATCCCTGGCAGCCCAGGTTAGCTTTACCTTTGACCAGCCATGCTGAGGGACTGCATGCCCATGAGCTTACTCATAACGGGCCCAATTTTCAAGCCTGTGTGCCTAAATGGAGGCGTCTAAATCTGCATTAGGCATCTATATACCAGTTTCTGGACCTAAGAACCAGCTTTACAAAGCTATTTAGGCACCTCAATATGTAGATAGGCACCCAGTGGGATTTTCAAAAGCACTTCAGGGAATTACATGCCGAACTCGCACTGATTTTCAAGGGAGCTAAAGTATCTTAATCAGTTTAGGTGCTTTTGAAAATCTCACTAGGCCCCTATTTGCATCTTTAAACAACTAAAACCTTTGAAAATATGCCCCATAAGTATATATCTAGGCCCATAAATGCAGATGCAAACATGCACCTTTGCGTATCCTACTTTGAAAATTGAGTTCCCCATGTTACGCTGAGTGCAAGCCAGCCAGTTCTCTCCATACCTACCTTCCCCAGCATGCGTTGATCTCCAAGCTGAGAGGTCCAGCTTCTGTATCCGATTGCAGTTCACAAAGTCTCTGGGGTAAGTATTGGCATAGAAAATACGCCTGGGAACCTCAGTAATGTGGGTGTTATCACAGATTATACGTGGCAAGCTGATCCGTCTCAGGGCGCTTCGCTGCTGGGGAGTGAAAATCCCGATATTCTCCCACCAGAATCTGCCCAAAACAGGAAAAGAGCAGCAACAGATTTTATCCTGTGGGTTTTGATAGACTCGGGACAGCTGGCATGTCATTTCCAATGAAACATGAACACAAGCAACATTTTTCTCTTTAAAAAGAACAGGAGGACTTGTGGCACCTTAGAATAAGAGAATAATAGAATATCAGGGTTGGAAGGGACCTCAGGAGGTCATCTAGTCCAACCCCCTGCTCAAAGCAGGACCGATCCCCAACTAAATCATCCCAGCCAGGGCTTTGTCAAGCCTGACCTCACTAGTGTCGAATAGAGGGGAACGATCATGTCCCTCCATCTGCTGGCAATGCCCCTACTTATATATCCCAAAATGCCATTGGCCTTCTTGGCAACAAGGGCACACTGTTGACTCATATCCAGCTTCTCGTCCACTGTAACCCCTAGGTCCTTTTCTGAAGAACTGCTGCCTAACCATTCGGTCCCTAGTCTGTAGCGGTGCATGGGGTTCTTCCGTCCTAAGTGCAGGACTCTGCACTTGTCCTTGCTGACCCTCATCAGATTTCTTTTGGCCCAATCCTCCAATTTGTCTAGGTCCCTCTGTATCCTATCCCTACCCTCCAGCATATCTACCTCTCCTCCCAGTTTAGTGTCATCTGCAAACTTGCTGAGGGCAATCCACACCATCCTCCAGATCATTTATGAAGATATTGAACAAAACCGGCCCCAGGACGGACCCTTGGGGCACTCCACTTGATACCAGCTGCCAACTAGACATGGAGCCATTGATCACTACCCGTTGAGCCCGACAATCTAGCCAGCTTTCTATCCACCTCATAGTCCATTCATCCAGCCCATACTTCTTTAATTTGCTGGCAAGAATACTGTGGGAGACAATGCCAAAAGCTTTGCTAAAGTCATGGAATAACACGTCCACTGCTTTTCCTTCTTCCACGGAACCAGTTATCTCATCATAGAAGGCAATTAGATTAGTCAGGCATGACTTGACCTTGGTGAATCCATGCTGACTGTTCCTGATCACTTTCCTCTCCTCTAAGTGCTTCAGAATTGATTCCTTGGGGACCTGCTCCATGATTTTTCCAGGGACTGAGGTGAGGCTGACTGGCCTGTAGTTCCCAGGATCCTCCTTCTTCCCTTCTTTAAAGATGGGCACTACATTAGCCTTTTTCCAGTCGTCTGGGACTTCCCCCGATCGCCATGAGTTTTCAAAGATAATGGCCAATGGCTCTGCAATCACATCCGCCAACTCCTTTAGCACTCTCGGATGCAATGCATCCGGCCCCATGGACTTGTGCACGTCCAACTTTTCTAAATAGTCCCGAACCACTTCTTAGAGACTAATAAATTTATTTGAGCATAAGCTTTCGTGAGCTACAGCTCACTTCATCAGTTTTCTACTGCATGCATCCGATGAAGTGAGCTGAAGCTCACGCAAGCTCATGCTCAAATAAATTTGTTTGTCTCTAAGGTGCCACAAGTCCTCCTTTTGTTTTTGCAGATACAGACGAACACGGCTGCTACTCTGAAATCTTTCTCTTTGTGAGCTTTGTAATGAATGGGGCTTTGTGATGAGGCTGAGCGGACTCGCTCTGAAGTGGAATGTGAGGGACCACTACATTTTTTTATGGTCTCCCACAGTATTTTTGCCAGCAAGTTAAAAAAGTATGTATTGGATTAATGGACTATAAAATGGATAGAAAGCTGGCTAGATTGTTGGGCTCAACGGGTAGTGATCAATGGCTCCATGTCTAGTTGGCAGCCGGTATCAAGCAGAGTGCCCCAGGGGTTGGTCCTGGGGCCAGTTTTGTTTAATATCTTCATTAATGGTCCGGATTATGCGATTAATTGCACCCTCAGCAAGTTCGCAGATGACACTAAGCTCGGGGGAGAGGTAGATATGCTGGAGGGTAGGGTAGGTCCAGAGTGACCTAGACAAATTGGAAGATTGGGCCAAAAGAAATCTGATGAGGTTCAACAAGGACAAGGGCAGAGTCCTGCACTTAGGAAGGAAGAATCCCATTCACCGCCACAGGCTGGGGACTGACTGGCTAAGCAGCAGTTCCGCAGAAAAGGACCTAGGGGTTACAGTGTACAAGAAGCTGGATGTGAGTCAACAGTGTGCCCTTGTTGCCAACAAGGCCAACAGCATATTGGGCTTTATTACTAGGAGCACTGCCAGCAGATCGAGGGAAGTGATTATTCCCCTCTACTCGGGGCACTGGTGGGCCACACCTGGAGTATTGTGTCCAGTTTTGGTCCCCCCACTACAGAAGGGATGTGGACAAATTGGAAAGAGTCCAGCGGAGGGCAATGAAAATGATTACGAAGTCATGACTTATGAGGAGAGGCTGAGGGAACTAGGGTTATTTAATCTGCAGAAGAGAAGAATGAGGAGGGATTTGATAGCAGCCTTCAACTACCTGAAGGGGGGTTCCAAAGAGGATGGAGCTCGGCTGTTCTCAGTGGTAGCAGATGACAGAACAAGGAGCAATGGTCTAAAGTTGCCGCGGGGTGGGGTCTAGGTTGGATATTAGGAAACACTATTTCACTAGGTGGGTGGTGAAGCACTGGAATGGGTTACCTAGGGAGGCGGTGGAATCTCCTTCCTTAGAGGTTTTTAAGGCCCAGATAGACAAAGCCCTGGCTGGGATGACCTAGCTAGTGCTGGCCCAGCTTAGAGCAGGGGGTTGGACTAGATGACCCCCTGAATTCTCTTCCAACCCTGGGATTCTCTGATTCTATGCTCCCCTGGGTGGGCGAAGCCAAGCCCGCCCCACCCCTTTCACTGGAAGTACCAGGAGCTCCTCTGTTACTGAGCCACAGGAGAGACCGGATGTCTCTTCAGGGGAGCAGACGTTCCTGCAAGAGCCTGGTCCAGCCCAAGTGGACCGACACTTTGCCATCATGGGAGGCAGACGAGGACCCCGAGGAGCTGCCGGAGCTACCCGTGGCCAAGTACCCCGAGCAGAGAGGGGACCTTTGGGACCAGGGCTGGCTCCAATGTTTTTGCCGCCCCAAGCCGCAAAAAAACCCCAAAAACATGTGGCTGAACACGGAAGCGGAGTGATGGTGTGGCCGCCGAATTGCCGCCGGTGACTGTAGAAGAGTCACATCCCGCCGCCGCCGAGGGCGGATTGCCGCCCCAGAGCCCGACGTCCTGCCGCCCCTTTACATTGGCCGCCCAAGGCACCTGCTTGGTTCGCTGGTGCCTGGAGCCGGCCCTGTTTGGGACCCTACATCCAGACTGTGGTGGGGGGGCCCCAGGGAGACCAGACTCTAGTCCGGTCCTGCTGCCAGAGTGTGAGTCAGCATGTTGCGGCTGGAATCCCCGCTGACCCAGTGGCAGATCACCTTGCCACTTTCAGGGGCCTGGGCTGGGATGCAGTGGAGTTGGGTGGGCCTGCGTCCCCCTGATACCCCACCCCTGGATGGCAGCCTCCCCACCATAGGCAAAGAGGCCTGTGTTGGCGTTCACACCCCCCTTCTCCCCCCCCCCGCCTGAGCCTCTTGTCTGCTTTGGTGCTCAGCTCCCGCTCTGCCCCGCCTGAGCCCCCAGACTGCTTTGGCACTCACCCCTGCAAGAGCCCTAATTGTGACTCCGCTCCGCCCAGAGGGAGCCAGAGCCCCTCTACAGACGGTTTGTAGCTGTCTGCCCAGCCAGGTGGCTGCAGGCTAAAGACTGTTTGTGTTTCTGCCCCCACTCCCCAAAAAGGGGCTGGAGCTCTTCCCTATAAGACTATTACTGTAGTCTGCCTGTAGTGAGGTCTGCCTGAAGTCTGCCTGTAGTGAGGGTCTGCCTGAAGTCTGCCTGTAGTGAGGCAGAGTAGCCTCCCTCTCCCACTTCAGAGTGAGGGACCACTACAGGCTTAAATTCCAGTGGCTTTCTATGAATGGGGATCCCCTTTTCTGTATTCAGAATACCTACAGTGGAGCACCCACAGGGACACTACTCGAAGAAGAATAAGTAGATATCAACTGGGATTCCTATCTTTGTATGATCTCTTACCTGTCCCCATCTCGCAGTTTTCTGAACTGAGATCCAATGAGGCAAGCCATGGTGGGCCCAACTCTGCCATTGGGAACAAATGGCTCCGCGAGTGCCCCAATCCAGATGTCGATATTGTCTGGTGTCCCGTACAGGTTCATGAACTTCTTGGCTAGCTTATCATTTCTCAGCTCTTCAGAGAGATCAGTAAAGTTGCGAAGCTGTGAAAGCCCACAGAATTGCCTCCAGGCGTTATACCCTGCAGAACCAGAGCAGAGCAGTCAATACCACCATCTCCCTCCCATCTGTGCTAGCAAGTTGTTCCTCTTCCTTGGGTGACGCAGTCACATATTTGTTTCTAGTGTATTTGAAGTCTTTTCTAAAGCTCTCCCCTTATTGTCTCTGATTTTCTGTTCTTTGTGTCAACTCTTTGTGTCAACTTTAGTTCCAATTAGTACCTTACCTGGCACGATCGGTATAGTTCAGGCAGGATGTCTATTCTTTAGATCATGCTGTTTTAGACATAACCCTTTCCTACCCGGCAGCTTTTACTCTTTGTTTGTTTTGGTGTCAGAGGCACATGAATAATTGTGTCTCTCTATGGAGTCTTAAGTTACTTTCAGGCTCCATTTACAGTTTAAGATTCTAACATATTCTTCCACCTGCTATTAACCAAAATGATCTTTGGATGTATAAAGAGGGGAATGTTGAGTAGAACTAGTGAGATTCTGTCATCTCTGAATACATCACTGTTGGAACACTACATCCCATTCTGGTCTCCACACTTTAAAAATAATATTGAAAACCTGGGCAGCGTTCAGAGAAGAGCTAAGGAATCATTTGAAATCTGGAAAGTACAATTTACACTAAGAGATTTAATGAGCTCAATGTATTTCACTTATCAAAACAAAGATTAAGAGACTCTTTAATCCTGTCAATAATTGCCTATCTAGAGAAGACACCAGGTATTAGGGAGCTCTTTGCTCTAGCAGATAAAGGCAGAATAAGATCCCATGGCTGGAAGCTGAAGTTAGACAAATTCAAATGAGAAATAAATTGCAGCTTTTTAACAGT
This sequence comes from Lepidochelys olivacea, assembly GCF_965140295.1. Lineage (NCBI taxonomy): Eukaryota > Metazoa > Chordata > Testudines > Cheloniidae > Lepidochelys > Lepidochelys olivacea. The sequence continues at coordinate 22,970,518 of NC_140427.1, forward strand.
GAGTGTAATGAAGCATTGGAACAGATTAGCAAGGGAGGGAGTAAATTATCCTCATTTAGAGGGTTTTAATCAATTTGGGTATCTTTGTAAATGTTCTGTTCTAGTTCAGACACCTGGTAGTAGACCCAGTTGTGTTGCCTTAAAAAGCAGGGAAGAATTATTCCCTCCACTGCAGGAATGACAGGCTGATGTTATATGGTCTGTGTTATGCCGGTCAGATTAGATCCTAGAGGTTACTTCTGGCCTTGAAAACTGTGAATTTATCACCATTCCTCATAGTTTTGAAGTCTGCCTTATTAAGTTTCCCACCACAATGCTATCCTAGTTACAATATCAGCCTAATTGGGCAGTGATCACTGTTAGCCCAGGAAGCTTCTATGCTCCATTTTAATTTTATTAACTCCTGTCTATTACTCAAGACTAAGGGCTTGTCTACACTGAAAACGCTGCAGCTGCCCCACTGCAGTGCTTCAATGAAGACGCTATCTACACCTCCTGTCAACATGGGTACTCCACTTCCCCAAGAGGCGGAACTAGGTCTGTACCAGGGGTCAGGTTGGTTTAACTGTGTCACTCAGGGGTGTGGATTATTCACTCCCCTGAGCGATGTAGTGATACTGACCTAATTTCCTGGTGTAGACCACATCTGAATTGAGAATTGCTTCTTCTGTAGGCACCTCAACAGGCTGATATAAAAAGGTATCATTCTGGTACCAAACTGATATTCCAAACCATTCCCAGATTCATAGAGTGTAAGGCCAGAAGGAACTATTAGATCATCTAGTCTGAGCTCCTGAGTAACACAGGCCAGAAATTTTAGCTTCTCCTGTGCTGAGCCCAACTAAATGTGTCTGAGTAAAGCATCTCTTCTAGAAACGTTTCAGAGTAGCAGCCATGTTAGTCTGTAGCCGCAAAAAGAAAAGGAGGACTTGTGGCACCTTAGAGACTAACAAATTTATTTGAGCATAAGCTTTCATGAGCAGCTCACTTCATCGGATTTGTTAGTCTCTAAGGTGCCACAAGTCCTCCTTTTCTCTTCTAGAAAGGCTCCAGTCTTGCTCTGAAGACTTAAGGAGGTGAGAATCGACCACTTTCCTTGGCAGCTTGTTCCAATGGCTAATCACCCTCTATTAAAAATCTGTGCCATGTTTCCCATTTGAATTTGTCTGGCCTCAGCTTCTAGCCATTGGCTCTTGTTCTGCCTGTCTCCTCTGCATTAAAGAGCCCTTTAGCACCCAGGCTTTTCTCCCCATGATGGTACTGAAACAGTATAGTCCAGTCACCTCTATATCGTCTTTCTGATCAGCTAGTCAGGTGGAGTTTTTTAAGTCTCTCACTGTAAGTTTCTCCAGCCCTCAAATCTTTTTAGTGGCACTTCTCTGTACCATCTTCAGTTTGTCATCATTTTTTTTCATTGGAGACACCAGAAATAGACGCAACATTCCAAGACTGGTCCCACCAATGCCGTACACAGAGGTAAAATCACCTCCTTACTCCTACTCACCATGGTCTAGTGAATCGTAGGGGAGTTAAAGGCATCCACTATCATTTTTCTACCTGCTACTTTTCTTTACGACTCCTCCACTTCTGCAATCTTAGCTGTGAGGTGTTACGGTTGGCTCCTGAGGACACTGACCTGCTCACAGCAGGGGCACATCTGCCACACAATAAGTAGTGATAGCAGATGACAGAACAAGGATCAATGGTCGCAAGTTGCAGTGGGGGAGGTCTAGGTTGGATATTAGGAAAAAATTTTTCACTAGGAGGATGGTGAAGCACTGGAATGGGTTCCCTAGGGAGGTGGTGGAATCTCCCTCCTTAGAGGTTTTTAAGGTCAGGCTTGACAAAGCCCTGGCTGGGATGATTCAGTTGAGGATTGGTCCTGCTTTGAGCAGGGGGTTGGACTAGATGGCCTCTTGGGGTCCCTTCCAACCCTGATCTTCTATGATTCTATGAGCCACAGACAGGACATGTGAGAAGATGCGATTTGTTGAATCAAAGAGGCAGCGTGGTTCAGGAGCTGGGCAGAGTTAGAATGCAGAAATTCCTGAATTCTAGTCCGGGCTTGGCAATGATTCTTGCAGACAAGTCATTAGCTTCCATGCCAGTTTTGCCATTTATCAACTGAAGATAATATGTTTGTTGTGACACAAAGAGAAGAGTTCATCAGTGACTGTTTGCAATGTTCTGTGCAATGTGATGTGAACGTAAAGGATTATGCCGCTAAGCATCTAACTCCAGTCAGCTCTTAGCTCCACACTGGCTGCTAAGTCAGTGGCTAACTTTCATAGAATCATAGAATATCAGGGTTGGAAGGGACCTCAGGAGGTCATCTAGTCCAACCCCCTGCTCAAAGCAGGACCAATCCCCAATTAAATCATCCCAGCCAGGGCTTTGTCAAGCCTGACCTTAAAAACTTCTAAGGAAGGAGATTCCACCACCTCCCTAGGTAACGCATTCCAGTGTTTCACCACCCACCTAGTGAAAAAGTTTTTCCTAATATCCAACCTAAATCTCCCCCACTGAAACTTGAGACCATTACTCCTTGTTCTGTCATCTGCTACCACTGAGAACAGTCTAGAGCCATCCTCTTTGGAACCCCCTTTCAGGTAGTTGAAAGCAGCTATCAAATCCCCCCTCATTCTTCTCTTCCGTAGACTAAACATCCCCAGTTCCCTCAGCCTCTCCTCATAAGTCATGTGTTCCAGTCCCCTAATCACTTTTGTTGCCCTCCGCTGGACTCTTTCCAATTTTTCCACATCCTTCTTCTAGTGTGGGGCCCAAAACTGGACACAGTACTCCAGATGAGGCCTCACCAGTGTCGAATAGAGGGGAACGATCATGTCCCTCCATCTGCTGGCAATGCCCCTACTTATACATCCCAAAATGCCATTGGCCTTCTTGGCAACAAGGGCACACTGTTGACTCATATCCAGCTTCTCGTCCACTGTAACCCCTAGGTCCTTTTCTGAAGAACTGCTGCCGAGCCATTCGGTCCCTAGTCTGTAACGGTGCATGGGATTCTTCCGTCCTAAGTGCAGGACTCTGCACTTGTCCTTGTTGAACCTCATCAGATTTCTTTTGGCCCAATCCTCCAATTTGTCTAGGTCCCTCTGTAGCCTATCCCTACCCTCCAGCGTATCTACCTCTCCTCCCAGTTTAGTGTCATCTGCAAACTTGCTGAGGGTGCAATCCACGCCATCCTCCAGATCATTTATGAAGATATTGAACAAAACCAGCCCCAGGACCGACCCTTGGGGCACTCCACTTGACACCGGCTTCCAACTAGACATGGAGCCATTGATCACTACCCATTGAGCCCGACAATCTAGCCATCTTTCTATCCACCTTATAGTGCATTCATCCAGCCCATACTTCTTTAACTTGCTGGCAAGAATACTGTGGGAGACCGTGTCAAAAGCTTTGCTAAAGTCAAGGAACAACACGTCCACTGCTTTCCCTTCATCCACTTTCCTACCTATTGGTTTACTGTGGCACAGTAAAGCAGACAGGACCCAGAAGAGATTCCGGCAAGATCCAAGCCAACACTGTGCTGTCAATATTTATTCTCCATGTCAGACTTTTTGTCGCAGGGTATGTGGATGGCTTAAGGTTGACTACATTTCTCTGTATTCCATTATGGGACTGTCTGGTTTTCCCCCTACGTTTCTAGAATATACTGCAATTTACATTCATTCCTGTGGGGTTTGGCATTTTGGTTTTTCCATTTCCTCTGGAGTTTTGTTTCTGAGATGGAGCCAGCTGGGATCCTCACCTGGGAGACCTTTATCTCTGCCCCGCTGCATGTTAAGTGCCGCTAAATCCAGTCCAGTCCTCATGACCTGTTCAAACAGCCGATCCCGGACTTCATCCACAACCATTTGCCTCTGTGTCATCAGTTTGGCCTGATTAGCCATCAAGCCACGAAGAATAGGGTCAATGCCACCTGCAGGAATTAAACAGGTACTAGTAAATGGCCTTCCACATCCAACAACATTAGGGATGGACACCGCATTTGAAACAGAGGCCCTACCTGGGCTTTTGTTCATACATCTACTGGTATAGTAGATGACTTGGGAACCTAAGCTTTGAATTTCCTGATATCTGGAAAAGTGCTCCTTCAGAAAAGGAGGGTGGTCCAGCAGTTAACATGCTGACCTGGGACTCAGGAGACTTAGGTTGAATTCCCTGCACCATCACAAACTTCCTAGGAGGCCTTGGGCAAGATACTCAGGCCCCAATCCAAAAAAGGTGCATGGCCATTGTAAAGATTCACTTCTCGGTGCCTGGAAAATCAGGGGACCCACAAAGCCTGAGGTAGGCATCAGTGCATAGGGGGGTGGGGGAGAGAGGCACCCGAGGAAAGGCTCCACCAAAGCTCGGTGGGGAGCCATCCCAACTAGCCAACGGGGGAGGCAGATCAGAGGGCAGTGTTCTAAGCCCCACCCCCTCGCAGAGTTCAGCACCCAAATCCAGGCTGCAGGAAGACGCCTATCTCTGCTAGCAATCCACAGCCAGGAACCCCTCTGCTGGAGTCAGGAGGTTTAGATGGCTGCCTAGCTTCCCACAACACTGAGGAAGCTGCCTCCTGTATAACCTTCAGTGCACTGGTTTGGGCACTCACCCAGGACATGGGAGACCAAGTTCAATTCCGTCCTCTGCCTGATATGTAGAAGGGATTTGACCAAGGCTCTTCCCCTGCTCATATGAACACCCTAATGACTGAACTATGGGATATTCTGGTAGCAGTGCTGTCAGTCTCTCTTGTGAAAGCTGTTCTACTGTAACTAAATATTAATTGGGCCAGAGAAAGCATGAGAATCTCCCTATAGTCCAGTGTTTAAGGCACTCACCTAAGAGGTGGGAAAGCCCTCTTCAAACTTTTTCGCCTCATCAGGAAGAGGATGGAATTAAACTGGGGCCTCCCCCTTCCTGGGTGAGTACCCTAGCCACTGGATTAAAGGCTATAAGGGAGGCCAGCTCTTCCTCTTCCTCCCTCCTTGCCTGACTGTTCTGTGTAGCATTAGGCATGTTCTGAGCACACCCATTGGACTGGGTCCTGCAGGAAGATAGGTGGAGGAACATGGTCAGGGTAGAACCATAGACCCCAAAGGAGCATTTGCAGCAAATGCATTTAGGCACCTAAAGGGTTAAATGGCAGCTGAGTGGGGGTTTTGTGACTTACAGTGGTGCCTAAACAGGGATTTTGTGAATCTCTCCTGTATTCTCTCTGGGCCTCAGTTCCCCATCTGCAACTGGGGACAGTAAGAATATCAGAACGGCTATCCTGGCTCAGAGCAGTGGTCCATCTAGCCCAGTGTCCTGTCTCTGACAGTGGCTGATGCCAGATGTCTGCCCTATCTCACAGGGGTGTTGTGAGGATAAATACCTTAAAGATTTCGTGAGCTACAGCTCACTTCATTGGTGAGCTGTAGCTCATGAAAGCTTATGCTCAAATAAATTGGTTAGTCTCTAAGGTGCCACAAGTCCTCCTTTTCTTTTTGCAGATACAGACTAACACGGCCGCTACTCTGAAACCTTAAAGATTGTGAGAGACCCAGACCATATGGTAATGGGGACCATGTAAATACCTCACATAACTCCAAACTTCCTGCATTCAGGTCTTTTTTCCTCCCCTCTCAGGAAAATGTTTATCTTCAGTGATTTTATTAACAACTATAAACATTTAACCAACCACGTGTGAGCTACCCCAAGAGGACGGTTTCTACTTTGACCACTCAGAGGAACTGTGCTGGGATGGCAAGATGCTTTGGCCACTGGTGACTGGCAGGATTCACTGGCTGATTTTGAGACAACGACCCCTATGTTGATGTATCCTGTTGTGAAGTCTGGCCATAGTGGCAGACGGGAAGTGTCTGACCAGAATGGGTGTGGGGCAGCGGAGAGTAGGACTGCAGGAAGGGTTTTACCTTGTGTCACAATTTTCCACGTAGCAAAGAATTCTTTGCTGAGGAGAGTTGGGGGGCCTACAGGCTGGTAGCGATCATCCAAGCGGAACACAAAGGGCTGAATCGAAGCGTGAGCAAAGCGGAAAGCGATGGTGAAGATGCTGGATATTCGGGGATCCACAGAGTCATTGTACCCCTTGTAGAAAGGAATAGCTTTCCTGAAGTTATTTCCCAGCACGCGGGGCAAGTAGTCTCTGAAGGTTATAATCTGGGGAAAACAAGGAGAGGATGATCCACTCATGGCACCAACCATCAGCTCCCTGGGAGTGCAGAGAGGGCTATGCTCATCTCCCAAGAGTTATTCTATGTAACTGTTTCAAAACCACCTGTCTGGGAACACGCAATAAAAGGGCAAGTGCTTGTACAAAATGGGAGCAGAGAAAGTGCACAGGACAGGGGCTACCCAACAATCTGTCTGTTGACTTGGCCAGACACTCTTTTCACCCAAACACACTTTAGTCCCAGGTACCAGATTGTAACTTACTTCCTAACTTTGTGGCACAGACTCATGGTCCTTTCTACAGCTGGCCATTTTATCACATGGTCAGTGATGCATCCTTCGGCAGGCCAGATTTGGGTGTCAGCACAAAAGTCCTCTGCATATGGCTGCGGCTTCCCCAGCCATGCAATTGTTTCAGAATCTCAGCTTTCGTTACAAATAACAAAGTTTCCACCCTTCATGTTTGCTCAGAAAAGAATTAAAACACGCCCCAGCAGGCTACTGTGAGCACATCAGACCTGTCCTCTACTTCCTACGCTTGCTTACCATAGAATTTCACATTAAGTTCAAGGTCTCAGTCCCAGGGTATCTAAAAGACTAGCTAAAGCTCCCGGATGAAACCTGTGATCGACAACTCTGCTCCTCTGGCACAATGGAACTCTCAACAATCAGAGTAAAGATCATCGGTGTAAGAGACAAGACTTTTTCCGGGTTTAGTCTGACACAGTGCAATGAACTCCCCCAAGAATCAAGGACCATCCCATATCTCCTTGCTTTCCACTCCAGGTGCAAGGCACATTTCTTTGACCTTGCCAGTCAAAGGGGGCTGGTGGTTCCTAAAAGATGTAATCCTAGATGCTCAATATCAAGCTATTCCAGTGCAGAGAAAAGAAAAGAAAAGCCACAAGAGGCCAATGTGGCTTCATGAGGATCTTCATAGCTATCTACAAACCAAAAGGGATCCATAAAAGAAATGGAAGGAGGGGCATGGCACCAAGGAAGGATACATGGGATAGCGTGAGTGTGTAGGGACAGAATCAGGAGAGCCAAGGCAAAGAATAAGTTACAGCTGGCAAGGAATGTTAGAGACAAGAAGGGGATCTGCAAATATGTCAGACAAAAAAGGGAAGATCAGGGATGCTGAGGGTCCACTGTTCAATGGAGAAGGTGAACTGGTAATGGAAGATGATAGGAAAGAAGAGCTGCTCAATGTCTACTTTGCTTCAGTTTTCACGCACCAAATAACACGTGACTGGACGACTAGCGAAGTTACCATAGACAATAAAGGGGAAGGGATGCAGATCGGGATAAGTAAAGAACACATCAGAGATCTTCTGACTAATCTGAATGAATTCAAGTCAGTGGGGCCTGATGTTATTTATCCCAGGGTGCTGAAGAAATTAGCTGAAGAAATCTCAAAGCCACTGGCAATAATATTTGCAAACTCATGGATGACAGGAGAGGTCCCGGAAGACTGGAGAAGGGCAAATCTGGGGCTCATCTTTAAAAAGAGGAAAAAGGAGGAGCCAGGAAACTACAGACCAGTCAGCCTGACCTCCATCCCTGGGAAGCTACTAGAGCAATGTACAAAACAGTTAATTTGCGAATACCTGGAGGCTGAAGGGTGATCACAAGCAGCCAACATGGATTTATCAAGAACAAATCATGTCAAACCACCTTGATTTCCTTCTTTGACAAGGTAATTCGTTTAGTGGATGGGGGAAATGCGGTGAACATAAATACCCTGACTTTAGCAAGTCTTTTGACACAGTCCCACAAGACATTCTAATAAGTAAGTGGGAGAAATGCAGGCTCAGTGGAACTACCATTAAGTGAATACATAATATGTTAAACAACCACAAACAAAGAGTAACTATTAATGGAATGATGTCAGATTGGAAGGAGGTCTTGGGTGGAGTTCCACTGGAATCTGTTCTGGGCCCAGTGTTGTTTAACATTGTTATTAATGACCTGGATGTAGGTATAGAGAGCACACTGATCAAGTTTGCAGATGACACAAAGCTGGGGGTGGTTGCCAACACTTTGGAGGGTAGAGCTAAAATTCAGAGGGATCTTGATAAACTGGAGAACTGGGCTAGACAACAAAATGAATTTCAACAAAGACAAATGTGAGGTGCTACACTTAGGGAAGAAAAACCAAATGCACAAATACAGAATGGGGGAAAACTGGCTTGGCAGCAGCTCTGCTGAGAAGGCTGTGGGGGTTGTGGTGGATCACAGCTTCAACATGAGTCAGCAATGTGATGCTGTTGCAAAAAAAGCAAATGCAATTTTAGGCTGTATTAACCTAAAGCTGGTTAGGCCTCAGCTGGAGTACAGTGTCCAGTTTGGGTCACCAATGTGTAGAAAGGATGAAGAGAAACTGGAAAGGATCCAGAGGTGAGGGACAAAGATGATCAAAGGAATGGAACACAAGCCACATAAGCAAAGGCTGAAGGAACCGGATATGTTTAGTTTGGAAAAGAGGAGATTAAAGGAGGAGATAATATGATCTTCAAATACTTAAAAGACTGCCATAAAAAAGATGGAGAAAAGTTGTTCTCTCTTGCCATAGAGGACAGTACAAGAGGAAATCGGTAAAAACTACAGCATAGCAGATTTAGATTAAATCTCAGGAAAAACTTCCGAACTGTAAGAGCAGTAGGGCAATGGAACAGAGGCCTCTGGAGGTCATGGAAACTCCCACACTGGAGGTTTTCCAAAGGAGGCAGGATAGCAGGCTGTCTTGTATGGTTAAGACAGTGGTTCTCAAACTTTAGCAACCCGAGGACACCCTTGATTTAAAATTTTTCGGGGACACCCAAGGCCCTCCACTTAGCCCTGGCCCTGCCCCCTTCCCTGAGGCCATGCCCCACCCCTTCTCCAAGGCCCCATCCCTGCTCACTCCATCCCCCCTCCCTCTGTTGCTCGCTTTCCCCCATGCTCACTCACTTTCACCAGGCTGGAGCAGAGGGTTGGGGTGCAGGAGAGGGAGTAGGGTGCAGGCACTGGGAGGGAGTTTGGGTGCAGAAGGGGGTGTGGGGTGCAGGCTCTGGAAGGGAGTTTGGGTGTGGGAGCGGGCTCTGGGCTGGGGCAATGGGTTGGGATGCAGGAGGGGGTGACGGGTGCAGGCTCCAGCTGGGCAGTGCTTACCTCGGGCAGCTCCCAAAAGTGACTGGCACATCCCTCTGACAGCAGCTCCTAGGCTGCGTGGCCAGGGGGTCTCTGCACGCTGCCCCTGCCCACAGACACCACCCCTGCAGCTCCCATTGGCTGCAGTTCATGGCCAATGGGAACTGCGGACTCAGCACTTGGGGCGGGGGCAACGTGTGGACACCCCCCCCCAAGGGTTGCAGGGACATGTCGGCCACTTCCGGGAGTGGCACGGAGTCAGAGCAGGTAGGAAGCCTGCCTTAGCCCCACTTAGCCCCACAGACTTTTGGCATGCAGGAAGCGCTGGGAGGGAGGGGCAGGAGTTGATGGAGGGATGGGGAGATCAGCAGAGCCCCTCAGGTACCCTCAGGGGTCTGCAGACCCCAGTTTGAGAAATCTGGTTTTGACACAAGAAATCCTTGGCAGTGGGTTAAAGTAGATGACCCTTGCAGTCCCTTCTAACCAGTGATGAGCTGCCAGAAGCTGAAGAACTGGTTCCCTCGGTCACTCTGGGTCTTTGGCAGTGCTGCCGAAGGGCCAGAGCGCTGCTGGGGGAGTAAAAATTCTCAGGGAAGCTTCCCCAGCCGAGAGCTCAGGCACTGGCCTCCCTCTTGGGGGGGCTCTGCCCCTCCCTTCTGACCTTTCGGCTCCACAAGTCAGATGAGGGCTGAAAGTGGCAGTGTCTCCCAAACACCATCCACTTGTGGCTCCAAAGGGAGATGCTGTTTCCAGCAGCCTGTGCAGATCTGTGAAATCCCGTCCATCCTTTCTTGCATACTATAACCAATTTCCAGAAGAGTTAATAGTGCTGACATTTAAATTATCACCATTATTGAGCATAACCCCAAATATACATACAATACGATGGGGGCTAATTTAGCTACAACTAATCAGGAGAAAGATCTTGGAGTCATCGTGGATAGTTCTCCGAAGACATCCATGCAGTGTGCAGCGGCAGTCAAAAAAAGCAAACGGGATGTTAGGAATAATTAAAAAAGGGATAGAGAATAAGACGGAGAATATCTTATTGCCCTTATATAAGTCCATGGTACACCCACATCTTGAATACTGCATACAGATGTGGTCCCCTCATCTCAAAAAAGATATATTGGCATTAGAAAAGGTTCAGAGAAGAGCAACTAAAATGATTAGGGGTTTGGAATGGGTCCCATATGAGGAGAGATTAAAGAGGCTAGGCTTTTTCAGCTTGGAAAAGAGGAGACTAAGGGGGGATATGATAGAGGTATATAAAACCATGAGTGGTGTGGAGAAAGTGAATAAGGAAAAGTTATTTACTTGTTCCCATAATATAAGAACTAGGGGCCACCAAATGAAATTAATGGGTAGCAAGTTTAAAACAAATAAAAGGAAGTTCTTCTTCACTCAGTGCACAGCCAACCTCTGGAACTCCTTGCCTGAGGAGGTTGTGAAGGCTAGGACTATAACAGGGTTTAAAAGAGAACTGGATAAATTCATGGCGGTTAAGACCATTAATGGCTATTAGCCAGGATGGGTAAGGAATGCTGTGCCTAGCCTCTGTTTGTCAGAGGGTGGAGATGGATGGCAGGAGCGAGATTACTTGATCATTACCTGTTAGGTTCACTCCTTCTGGGGCACCTGGCATTGGCCACTGTCAGTAGACAGGATACTGGGCTGGATGGACCTTTGGTCTGACCCAGTATAGCCATTCTTATGTTCTTATCTGCACTCAAGACCCCAAAGCAATGAATGGGGCTGTAATAAATATAAAGGGAAGGGTAATCACCTTTAAAATCCCTTCTGGCCAGAGGAAAAATCCTTTCACCTGTAAAGGGTTAAGAAGCTAAAGGTAACCTCGCTGGCACCTGACCAAAATGACCAATGAGGAGACAAGATACTTTCAAAAGCTGGGAGGAGGGAGAAAAACAAAGGGTCTGTGTCTGTTCGTGTGATGCTTTTCCCAGGGACAGAACAGGAATGGAGTCTTAGAACTTAGTAAGTAATCTAGCTAGGTATGTGTTAGATTATGATTTCTTTAAATGGCTGAGAAAATAGTTGGGCTGAATAGAATGAATATTCCTGTCTGTGTGTCTTTTTTGTAACTTAAGGTTTTGCCTAGAGGGATTCTCTATGTTTTGAATCTAATTACCCTGTAAAGTATTTACCATCCTGATCTTACAGAGGTGATCCTTTTCTTTTTACTGTTTCTTCTATTAAAATGTTTCTTTTCAAGAACTGAATGCTTTTTTTCATTGTTCTAAGATCCAAGGGCTTGGGTCTGTGGTCACCTATGCAAATTGGTGAGGATTTTTACCAAACCTTCCCCAAGAAGTAGGGTGCAAGGGTTGGGAGGATTTTGGGGGGGAAAGACATTTCCAAACAACATTTTCTCAGGAACCCAGAGAAATGTTTGGTGGTGGCAGTGGAAAACCAAGGGCAAGGGGTAAAATAGTTTGTATCTTGGGGAAGTCTTAACCTAAGCTGGTAAAAGTAAGCTTAGGAGGTTTTCATGCAGGTCCCCACATCTGTACCCTGGAGTTCAGAGTGGGGAAGGAACCTTGACAGGGGCAGCCCATGCATCTCAGAGCTATTGTTTCAAGCCCTCTGACGATTCAGGCAGGCATCACACTCATTTCACATTTTCAAGGTTTTCTCTACAACTATAAAGGCTGGAGTTAGGGCTGAGCAAAAGTCAGAATTTCCATCCTGTGGGAAATTGCAATATTTCAACATTTATATCCGACCCTAGTCAGAATGAAAAGTTGAAATTTCAACAATGTTTGCAGAACAAAATAGTCCAAAATATTTTGTTTAGGAAATGCCAAAATCATAGATTTGTTGGGCTGGAAGGGACCTTGAAAGGTCATCTAGTCCATTCCCCTGTGCTAGGCCAGAACCACGTAAACCTGGACCATCCCTGACAGGTGTTTGTCCAACCTGTTCTTAAAACTGCCAGGGATGAGGATTCCACAATCTCCCTTAGTAACCTGTTCCAGTACTTCACTATCCTCTGAGTTAGAAAGTTTTTCCTAATATCTAAAGTAAATTTCCCTTGCTGCAGATTAAGCCCATTACTTCTTATCCTACCTTCAGTGGATGTAGAGAACAACTGACCACTGTCCTCTATAACAGCCCTTCACATATTTGAAGACTGTTATCAGTTCTCCACCTCCCTCAGTCTTTTTTTCTTACGACTAAACATGCCCAGTTTATGTCCTCATAGGTCAGGTTTTCTAAACCTTTGATCATTTTTGTAATTCTCCTCTGGACTCTTTCCAATTTATTCCAATCTTTCCTAGTGGAACCCAGAACTGGACACAGTACTCCAGCTGAGGCCTCACAAGTGCTGAGTAGAGCAAAACAATTACCTCCACTGTCTCACATATGACACTCTTATTCATATGCCCCAGAATAATATTAGCCTTTTTCGCAGCTGCATCACATTGTTGACTCACATTCAATTTGTGATCCATGGTAATTCCAAAATCCTGTTCAGTTGTACTACTATCGAGCATGTTATTTCCCATTTTGTAGTTGTGCATGTGATGTCTCCTTCCTAGGCAAAGTACTTTGCACTTGTCTTTTCTGAATTCCATCTTGTTGAATTCAGACCAATTCTCCAATTTGTCACGGTTGTTCTGAATTCTAATCCTCTCCTCCAAAGTGTCCTCCCAGCTTGTTGTCATTTCCAAATTTTAAAAGCATACTCTCCACTCTATTATCGAAATCATTAATGAAAATAGCAAATAGTACCAGGCCCAGGACAGACCCCCGTGAGGCACCACTACATAACATCCTCCCAGTTTGACAACAGACCATTGGTAACCACTCCTTGAGTGTTGTCTTTCAACCAGTTAAGCACCCATTTTATATTAATTTAATCTAGGCCATGTTTCTCTAGTTTGCTTACAGGAATGTCATGTGGGACTGTGTCAAAAGACTTAGTAAACTCAAATGCTGAAACGGCAATTTCCATCAGAAAATCATCCCAGCCGAAAACTCCAAACCAGCTATCGCTAAAGACCCTTTTCTAATATTAAAGGGAGAATCTGAACAAGTGGAGCATAAGAAAAATACTGGTTTCCCCAACATGGTATTCCCTAGCCTAATACAGCCCAGCAGATAGTGGAATTGGCTGGATGTGCTGTTGATGCAGAGTGAAGAGGAGGGGGATATGCTGTGTGCTGCTAAGGGCTGTAGGAGTTTTTCTTCCACATCACAACAGGGGACCACCAGAAAAATTGTGACTCCTTGTGTGCATCCCCAGTGCGAACCTTCACTGAGCAGCCCCTTCCTCAGGGCACAGTCTAACAGTCAGAGCAATGTTAATTCAATGCCCATCCAGCATTTTAAAATTTAAACCCACAGCATTTACACAATGTTGCTCCCTCCTACTTTCTTTGTCCCCATATTCCTCAGAGAGGTCTAGGCAGGAAGTCTGACAAGACAGACAAGACTCCCCACTCCCCACAGTGAAAAGTGATTTCCCCCACCTGCGTAACTCAGCAGTGGCCATTGTGTGCTCTTGCTTTCAGACAGGGAGTCTCTGAGGGGCTGGCATCAGGCATCTGATTGCTTAGCCAGAGAGGAACATTTTCCAGAAGTTCTCAGCAGCTGATGAGAGGGTGTTAAAGAGGAACACCCTTCTCAGCATCCCTCAGCTACTGCCATATCTTACATCCATGTGACATCTGCTATCCCAAATACTTCAAACCAGATATACAGTATCTTTCCACCCACCACGGAAATGCAGACACCACTTGCATAGAACATATAGCTACTTTATATCTATTATATCCAGAGGAATTTAGGGATGTCAAATTGGAATTTGGCAAAGCCCAACACCTACTCCCCTCTGAACAGTGCTGAGGACTATCTATTGACCTGATGAGGTCATAGCTTGGTTTCAGACAGCATCTCCAGTACCACAGTTCCCCAGCAACACACTGGGCATTGGTTCAGAACTGACTCAGAAGGAAAAGCACCACCTCCCTGACCCCTTTTGCCTCTTCCTGTAGGAACACAGATTTCCCTTGATGGTCCCATTTTCAAGTACTGATGAAACCTGACCATGCTTCGCCTATAAGCTCACAGCCCAAGGCAGCATGGCTGCAGGAAACCAGTCATTACAACTGGTACCTGGATCATGGCACCTATGATCTTCCGGGCCTCCTGGTAGAGCTTCTCTCCATCCCACTGTGGATTTAATCTCCTCAGCTCTCTGGCCAAGCGATTGTGCTCCCGGAGAAAAAGTGTGTGCAAAGATGTCAGCTCTGGCATTTCATTGGCTCGAGTGTCACCTGTGGAAATCAAAACCACTAATTCAGTCTCCCAGCCTTGTTCCCCTTGTAATCACATCTCCTTCCCCTCAACCCCCTACTGCTCCTCCCACTGAGTAGGTCCATGCTCCCTCCCAAGAACTCCATAAGTAACCCTTTCACCCCAGACTCTCATTCACCACCCAGCTACTCTTACCCTCCCCGTTATTTTATGCAGAATTCACATTTTCTGACTTCCACAAAGCGAAGAGGCTAATTCCTAACATGTCATAAATGTCTCGGCCTAATTTACTCAACACAGTAATGCAATCTGTGCTCTTCAGAGCTAATGCAATGCATTGGCCTAGCATGGGGAGGTGCCCTAGTGCTGCTCACAGCCTACTGCTAACTCACACCGACAGGACTCTCCACTCTGCTAACCTCTGTTCCTACTTGAGATTTCTCTCTTTATACAACCCAGGATCACATTAGCCCTTTTGGCCATGGCACAGCACTGGGAGCTCAAGTTCAGCTGATTATCCACCACGACCCCAAAGTCCTTTTCAGAGTCACTGCTTCCCAGGATAGAGCCCCTCATTGTGTATGTATGGCCTACATTTGTTCCTTGATGTATAACTTTATATTCAGCCATAATAAAATACATACTAAAATGCAGTCTGGATTGCTCTATATCAATGACCTCTCCTCTTCATTATATACCACTGCCCCAATTTTTGTGTCATCTACAAACTTTATCAGTGATGATTTTATGTTTTCTTCCAGATCATTGATAAAAATGTTAAATGTTATTTTAAAATGTTAAATAATGTAGGGCCAAGAACTGGTGCCTGCGGAATCGCACTAGAAACTGACCCACTCAATGATGATTCCTCATTTACAATTACATTTGAGACCTGTCAGATAGCCAGGTTTTAATCCATTTAATGGCACATTTTGTTATCAGTCTAGTTTTTTAATCAAAATGTCACCAGGCACCAATCAAATGCCTTACAGAAGTAGAAATATATTACTTTGCCTCTGTTATCTTTATCAAGCAAACTGGTAGACTCATAAAAAAAAGAGCTCAAATCAATTTGATAGGACCTATTTTCCATAAGCCCTTGATGATTGGCATTAATTATATTAGTGTCCTTTAAATCTTTATTAATTGTGTCTCATAGGAACTGCGGCAATATTTTGCCTGTGCTTGATGCCAGGATGACATGGAAGAGAGCTAATAGGATACTGGTTTGTGCCTGAACATCATGGTAGTCAGACTATGTGTGATACACCAGAGTGTATTTTGCTCTCACTGGTCTGGTTAGATCCCATCAGGATTGGCCACCTTGTTTGCAGAAAGATATATCATCTGCAGGGATGGCAGTGGAACGTAAGGCCTGAGATATGAACGGTAGAGAAACGAGGGCAGGGACATGGTGAGAGGAGTGAAGTATTTCAGCCAATTTGGGGTAACTGAGATGGAAGCTTTATGATCCCGTAAGGTTTTCAAACTCCCCTGATGCCAGATCCCAATCCCACAGGCAATTGGGGGTCACAGCAAGAAACCATGAAGGGGGCATTAGAAAAGAGTGGGTTCTCCGGAACATGATCTGACACCTTGCACTTCCCTGCAGGTGTGGCTGACACATAGGCTTTCAGAGCTCCAGAAGGACCCCAGGATGGGAGGCTTGTGGGACCCATGTGCTACAAATAGGTGCCCCTAAACAGGCTCTTTGCCCCTCCTTTCTTTCTTTCTTTCTTTCTTTCTTTCTTTCTTTCTTTCTTTCTTTCTTTCTTTCTTTCTTTCGAAGTCTGAAGATGAGCTGGGACAATCAGGATCTGACAACCCCAGAAAAGAAGGTTTAAACCCCACCCCCCAAAATAAGCAGTTAAACCAACTGATTGCATCCAATGTTATTTTACTGTAAGAGTATATTGGGTAAAGTCTTTTATGAAAGGTTGCAATGCATTGAACTTACTAGTAATTACGAGCTATGAATGCAGCTTATCGTTATGAATGGACGTACTGTATCTATAGAACATTGTAATTGTAACTGTGGTGCAACTTTCAGCATCGCCTCACAATAGGGTGAGGAGCCATCAGGCACAAAGGAGCCACCCCCACAACCAGACCAGACCAAGCCATTCTCCAGTTCAGGAAAAAACCACGTGGAACCATCAAAGGAAATGGGAACAGCATGAAACAGAAAAGAAAATCCCAGTCTTTGGAACCCAAGAAAAGAGGGAGTTTTCCCCTAGTAACTGAAGAAAAATCCTACAAACTCTTTTAAAATGGAAGGAGTTTGTACTAAAGTTCATCCAGAACTTGGGAGATGGTCTCAAGGTGGAAGGCTGCCCATGAGTGCTGGATCCCTCCTATAGCTAGGGGCTATGCTGGGAAACTGTTTGAAGGCGAGAAGTAACTCTGATTAGAAAAGGGATTTTATCCAGTATGAAAGTGTAAAGCCTTAGGTTGTCTTTATGTGTCTTTTCTGTCTGTTCGCTTTCCACTTACCAGTTCATCTCTCAATCTGGCGCTTTTCTTTGAAATAAACTTTTTATTGATTTCTCTCCCAAGCTGGTCTCTAGTGTGCAACCTGGGGGGGGGGTGTTGTGCCCAAGGGACCCAATAACTGGGACAGCTGCTTTCCCACCTTTGGACTGGAAGGACTATTGGTGTCACCATTCAAAGAGTAACTGGACTGGTAAGAGCCAGGGTGAGCTGGCTACCGGTGTCAGGGAACCGAACCAGAGCTGCACAGCACAAAGGCCACCAAAGCTACAGGGCAGGCAGTGACAGAACCCCTCTGTGGTCTGGGTGAACCCAAAACTTCACACTAGCTCAATATTATACCTGCAGTGACACAAGCGTGTGCCAACAATGGAAACAGCTTCCTTGTAGAATGAAGAGAACAAGCCAGAGTAATCCAGACTGCTGCTTTCCCATCCTACAGATGTGGAGAGCACGCGCCAGGGGCTGAATGCAACACCACTAAATAGCCACCGAGTCAGAGAAAAGAGTCCCCTGACCCATCCTCCCTCGCTCACGGGGGCCGTTCTTTAAGGGGATCCTGCTGCACTGGCTGTGTCTCTTGTTTATGGCCTTTTCTGCCACCGTTCTCCAAATCGTGGTGCAGGTCGGAGAACGCGGGGCAGTGACAGAGGTGAGCTCTTTATTAGCAGTGAACCAGGCTGACGCAGACAAGTCTGCACTAGCTCCAGCAGCAGTGACATTTTCAATATGCCCACTGAGGTGTCTTCAAGCCTAACGGCTTGGGGTTGAGCCTGCTGCACAAGCTTGGCTGTGCTCTGGTGCTCGGCCTTTAGTACTACTGGAATGTATCACTTCAAGCCCTCACTCCCTCAGTATTGTAGAGCGTCCGCTGGCCTGTTTGAGCTCGTGTGAGCACAGCTCTGCAGTCCTCATTCCAGTGCTGGGTTGGGGTTATTGTTCAGGAGGTACCGTATCAAAGAAAGAGAGAGAGAAAGAGAGAGATTGCTTCTTCTCACCTTTAGAGAGAGAGTTTCTTCTCATCTCTAGACCCTTGTCTATTACAACCTGACCTGATCTTTAGAGAGTTCTGCTCTGCCCCTTTTTCCACTGATGTAATTGTTTGGATTTTTTAAAAAAATCAAGATACAAAATAGAAACCATAGACTCATTCACTCTGGGTCTCACTATCAGAGAATGGCAGGTGCTGCAGATACCCGACTTACCTGCAAAAAAACATCGGATTTGAGCTGTTTTGTTGGTGAGAACACAGATGTCCTTCTCCATATTTCTGAATGGCAGTAATTCCAATCCCTCATCAGTAAATTGCTGGTTAACAGCCATCAAGCCCAGCTGGTTGGTATTATTCCTTAGACTGTTAGCCAAAGGTACTTCACTGCCGTACACCATGCTGCCATCAAGGAAGGATGTGAGTGCATTGATCTGGTTTCGAATGGCTCTGCCCATGGTGCATGCAGGGGCTGAGCGGGTGAATGGAATGCAGTCACTTTGGTTTTTAATTCGTGGATCGTTGGGTGGAATCTACAGCAAGAGATGAACGGGATTAATTACCACTGAGTGCAGAAGCCATTCTCCATCCCGGAGCAGCATTTCCTGCCCTGCCCCATACTGAAACAGCCTCAGTTTCTTGTTAGATTTAAGCTATGGCTACACATAGAGTGCTTTGTTAATCCAGTCTCAAGGTGACAAAGGCCTGGGTCACTGCAACAAGCAGAGAAATGCTCACAATCTTATGGGCAGGTGCAGAAAGGAAAACATCTTGCTCGTCACTGCTCTTGTGTGACCATCCAACAGCCAAACAGGGAGCATAATGAAGGCCTCCATCAAGGATCATTCCCACTCTTCATCAAGAGCCTGGGTCTGGGGGTGCTGAGGGCACTCACTGCCCATAGGAGGGCCTCGTTCACTGCAGTCTGGGATGCAGGGGTAATGAAATGGGGGTTTCCTTATTCTATGACTGTACTTAGCCTGCCCTGATTGAAGGATCTCCATAACTTGAACCTGCCTCACTAAATATGGGGGAATGATGCCAAATCCAAGTAAAAGAGAGAGGGGGCAGGGACAGTGTTCCTACCTGGTGGTGAGGACTCTGTTTAAGGATCTTAGATGCCACTGGATCCTCACTTTCCGGTATGTAAAGAGAGAGCTGAGGAGAGAGTCTGTGTCTCATCCCAGTGATCACTAGAGCTGAAATCGTTGACCGGCTGGCCTGTGGGGCTGCGCTGAGAGCCAGTGTGGGGCAGGGTTGTGGGGAAAGACAATGCAGAGGAGGCAGCAGCAGTGAAGTTCCCCATTACCTGGTGAAATCACGAAGAGCTGGGCTGCCTGGTGGAAGCTGCGAAGGCGGCAGTGCGGCTGCAGGCTGTGGGGCGGAGGGGTGCAGTGTAAAAGGGGCCCCTGCCAGCAGGCTGAGGGCTGAGATTACTCCTAGCTGGGCTAGGTGGGGCTCATGGGGTGAGAGATGCAACAGCAGCAGAGCGGCGACAGAGGTGCAGGGGTGAAAGATGGCAGCAGCAGCAAAGCAAGACATGCACTCCAAGGGCTGTCGATGAACCCTCCTGCTGCACCCCTGGATTCTGGCCCTTTGCTGCCCTCAGCCAACAGCCCTGCATGGGGTGCAGCAGAGTGGAAGAGGGAGTGGCATGCTGTCACGGGACACTTGTTCATGGGACTTTCACACCACAAAGTGGGAAACTGAGGCAAAGGACAATGCCCAAGACACTGCGGAGCACGTGTTTTATTTATTGTTTGCAGACTATCAAATCATTGTTCCTATTTTCCCCTAATTAATGCTGTTTTTCCTCTCATCTTAATAGAAGATTTATTTGTGCTGTACACAGATTCAGTGCTTGTGACTGGGGAAGTATTGCCTCTTAGGGGTGCCCAGGGGAGATATATAGTTTTTCAGGGTTTCTGACTGGGGGCTTAAGATGGTTTTGTTTTGTAATTCTAAGAGGAACCCCAGGAAATTATACCCGGCCCTTATTGCTGTTAACAACACCTGGCAGAAGGGTTACATCAAGATCTCTCCCTCCCCCGACACACTTCCCCTGGTCAGCGGAGGCTTCTGAGTTGAAGAGTGATCAGTATAACAGAGAGAGGTGTCTGAGTGTTCTCCCTTAGGGCACTGTGTGAGGAGGTGTTTTACTTCTCTTTCCATTATGGTGTCGCAGGGACACATGATTTGATTGGGAGTAATTGACAGGTCTTTTTAAGAACATCAGAGCAGCCATACTGGGTCAGACCAATGGCCCATCTAGCCCAGTATCCTGTCTTCCGGCAGTAGCCAGTGCCAGGTGCCCCAGACGGAATGAACAGAACAGGGCAACTATTGAGTGCTCATCCTCTGTTATCCAGTCCCAGATTCTGGTAGCCAAAGCTTCAGGAACACCCAGAGCATGGGGTTGCATCCCTGGCCATCTTGGCTAATTGCCATTCATGGACTTGTGCTCCATGAACTTCTCTAATTCTTTGTTGAACCAATTTATGCCTTCACAACATCTGGCAACAAGTTCCACAGGTTGACTGTGCGTTGTATGAAGAAATAATTCTTTTGGTTGTTTTAAACTTGCTGGCTATTAATTTCATTGGGTGACCCCTGATTCTTGTTTTATGTGAAGGAAAAAATAACACTTCCTTATTCACTGTCTCCACACCTTTCATGATTTTACAGAGTTCTATCATATCTCCCATTAGTCATCTCTTTTCCAAGCTGAAAAGTACCAGTCTTATTAATCTCTCCTCAATGGAAGCTGTTCCATACTCCTCATAGTTTTTGTTGCCCTTCTCTGTACCTTTTCCAATTCTAATATATCTTTTTTGAGATGGGGTGACCAGAATTGCACACAGTAATCAAGATGTGTGTATGCCATGGCATTATGATATTTAGTGTCTTATCTATTCCTTTCCTAATGGTCCCTAACATTCTGTTTGCTTTTTTGACTACCGCTGCACATTGAATGGATGTTTTCAGAGAACTATCCACAATAACTCCAAGATCTCTTTTTTGACTGGTAACAGACCATTTAGATCTAATCACTTTGTATGGAATTATGTTTTCCAAGGTGCATTACTTTGCATTTATCTACATTTTGCATTTCATCTGCCATTTTGTTGCCCAATCACCCAATTTAGTGAGTCTCTTTGTAACTCCTCACAGTCTGCTTTGGACTTAATGATCTTGAGTAATCTTGTATCGTCTTCAACTTCCCACCTAGAATCATAGAATCATAGAATACCAGGGTTGGAAGGGACCTCAGGAGGTCATCTAGTCCAAACCCCTGCTCAAAGCTGGACCAATCCCCAACTAAATCATCCCAGCCAGGGCTTTGTCAAGCCTGACCTTAAAAATATCTTAGGAAGGAGATTCCACACCCTCCCCCACAGGTAACGCATTCCAGTGTTTCACCACCCTCCTAGTAAAAAAGTTTTTCCTAATATCCAAACTATACCACTCCCACTGCAACTTGAGACCATTACTCCTCGTTCTGTCATCAGCTACCACTGAGAACAGTCTAGATCCATCCTCTTTGGAACCCCCTTTCAGGTAGTTGAAAGCAGCTATAAATCCCCCCTCATTCTTCTCCTCTGCAGACTAAACAATCCCAGTTCCCTCATAAGCCTCTCCTCATGTGTTCCAGTCCCCTAATCATTTTTCAGAGTAACAGCCGTGTTAGTCTGTATTCGCAAAAAGAAAAGGAGTACTTGTGGCACCTTAGAGACTAACCAATTTATTTGAGCCTAAGCTTTTGTGAGCTACAGCTCACTTAATCGGATGCATCCGATGAAGTAAGCTGTAGCTCACAAAAGCTTATGCTCAAATAAATTGGTTAGTCTCTAAGGTGCCACAAGTACTCCTTTTCTTTTTGCTAATCATTTTTGTTGCCCTCCGCTGGACTCTTTCCAATTTTTCCACATCCTTCTTGTAGTGTGGGGCCCAAAACTGGACACAGTACTCTAGATGAGGCCTCACCAATGTCGAATAGAGGGGAACAATCACGTCTCTCGATCTGCTGGCAATGCCCCTACGTATACATCCCAAAATGCCATTGGCCTTCTTGGCAACAAGGGCACACTGTTGACTCATATCCAGCTTCTCGTCCACTGTAACCCCTAGGTCCTTTTCTGCAGAACTGCTGCCAAGCCATTCAGTCCCTAGTCTGTAGCAGTGCATGGGATTCTTCCATCCTAAGTGCAGTACTCTGCACTTGTCCTTGTTGAACCTCATCAGATTTCTTTTGGCCCAATCCTCTCATTTGTCTAGGGCCCTCTGTATCCTATCCCTACCCTCCAGCATATCTACCTCTCCTCCCAGTTTAGTGTCATCTGCAAACTTGCTGAGGGTGCAGTCCACACCATCCTCCAGATCATTTATGAAGATATTGAACAAAACCGGCCCCAGGACCGACCCTTGGGGCACTCCACTTGATACCGGCTGCCAACTAGACATGGAGCCATTGATCCCTACCCGTTGAGCCCGACAATCTAGCCAGCTTTCTATCCACCTTAGAGTCCATTCATCCAGCCCATACTTCTTTAACTTGCTGGCAAGATTACTGTGGGAGACCGTGTCAAAAAGTTTGCTAAAGCTAAGGAACACCACATCCGCCGCTTTCCCCTCATCCACAGAGCCAGTTATCTCGTCATAGAAGGCAATTAGATTAGTCAGGCATGACTTGCCCTTGGTGAATCCATGCTGACTGTTCCAGATCACTTTCCTCTCCTCTAAGTGCTTCAGAATTGATTCCTTGAGGACCTGTTCCATGATTTTTCCAGGGACTGAGGTGAGGCTGACTGGCCTGTAGTTCCCAGGATCCTCCTTCTTCCCTTTTTTAAAGATGGGCAATAGATTAGCCTTTTTCCACCTCTCTGTTTATCCCTTTTTCCAGATAATTTATGAATGTGTTGAACAGCACTGGTCCCAGTACAGACCCCTGGGGGACACCACTATTTCTCTCTCTCCATTCTGAAAACTGACCATTTATTCCTACGCTTTGTTTCCCGTCTTTTAACCAAAAAGAAAAGGAGTACTTGTGGCACCTTAGAGACATTGGTTAGTCTCTAAGGTGCCACAAGTACTCCTTTTCTTTTTGCGAATACAGACTAACACGGCTGCTACTCTGAAACCTGTCTTTTAACCAGTTACTGATCCATAAGAGGACCTTCCCTCTTATTCCTAGACTGCTTATTTTGCTTAAGAGCCTTTGGTGATGGACCTTGTCAAAGGCTTTCTGAAAGTCCAAGTACACTATATCCACTGGATTACCCTTTTCCACATGTTTGTTGTCCCCCATCAAAGAATTCTAGTAGATTGGTGAGGCATGATTTCCCTTTACAAAAGCTGGGTTGACTCTTCCCCAACAAACTGTGTTCATCTATGTGTCTGATCATTCTGTTCTTTACTATAGTTTCAACCAACTTGCCTGATACTGAAGTTAGGCTTACTGGCCTGTAATTGCCATTGTAATTGCCTCTGGAGCCTTTTTAAAAAATTGGTGTCATATTACTATCCTCCAGTCATCTGGTACTGAGGCTGATTCAATAGATTACATACCACAGTTAATAGTTCTGCAATTTCACATTTGAGTTCCTTCAGAACTCTTGGGTGAATGCCATCTGTTCCTGGTGACTTATTACTATGTAATATTTTTTGATTTGTTCCAAAAACTCCTCTACTGACTCCTCAACCTGGAACAATTCCTCAGATTTGTCACCCAAAATGAATGGCTCAGGTATGGGAATCTCCCTGACATCCTCTGCGAAGAAGACTAATGCAAAGAATTCATTTAGCTTCTCCGCAGTGACCTTATCTTCCTTGAATGCTCCTTTAGAACCTCAATCGTTCAGTGGCCCCTCTGATTGTTTAGCAGCTTCCTGCTTCTGATGGACTTTAAAATATTGCTATTAGTTTGTGAGTCTTTTGCTAATTGCTCTTCAAATTCTTTTTTGCCCTGCCTAATTATACTTGGACACTTGACTTGCCAGAGTTTATGCTCCTTTCTGTTTTCCTCAGTAGGATTTGACTTTCAATTTTTAAAGGATGCCTTTTGCCTCTAACCGCTTCTTTTACTTTGTTGTTTAGCCACGGTGGCACTTTGTTGGTCCTCTTACTGTGTTTTTTAATTTGGGGTATACGTTTAATTTGAGCCTTTATTAGGGTGTTTATTTATCAGGTTATTTTTAAAGATTTTCAAGGGTTCCCAGAGTATCAGACCAGCACTCGTTATTGTAGTTGGTAAAACATCCAAACAAACAAATAAATAAATAAATATAATGTATGAGTTAGCACAAGCCTACAAGGGGATTATGACATTCCAGACCAAAAATTAAGACAAAATTAATATTGTAAAGTGAATCACTCAAAAGTTGGGAAATTCCAAATTTAAGGGAGACTATGCCCATTTGAATTTATATGACACAGTCTCTGCCTATGTGATCATAAACTATTATTAGCCTAATGCCAGGTCGTACATCTAGGAACAAAGAGTATAGGGCATAATTACAAGGTGAGACTGAGCTCTGGAAATAAAATGACAGTGGAAAAGAGTTAGGGCTCCTGGTGGAGACCAGCTGTCCATGAGCTCCCAGTGCAATGTTCTGTCTGAGAGGGCTAATGCGACATATCTGAGCAGGACAATATCAATTAGAGAGGTGTTACCACTGTGTACAGCATTATTGAGACCATTACTGAATACTGTGTGCAGTTTTGGTGTTCATACATTAAAAAAGGAAATTGTCAGATTGGAGAGGATTCAGAGAAGAATTATTTGACCTCTGGGAGCTGCCTCGCAAGAAGAGTTTAAAGGAGAGAAGAGAAGGTTAAGAGGTGACTTGATTACAGTTTATAAGAACTCATATGAGGAGAAGATGTCTGAGAGCAGGGGCACTTTAATCTAGCAGACAAAGCACAATGAGATCTAGTGACTGGAAGCAGAAGTTCTCTGGCCTGTGTTATACAGGAGGGCAGGCTAGATGATTATAATGTTCCCTTCTGGCCTTAAAATCTAAGAAACAACACTCCCACTCTCCTCTTAGTCATACCAACATGCCCTTTGGGAGGGAGACTCACTTGCAGGTATCTGCCCATGGAAAAGGGCAGGGAGAAACTCTGACAAACCCAGTCCCTAGGAGAAATTGATCAAGGGTAATGATCTGGATGATGGGATGGATTGCACCCTCAGCAAGTTCGTGGATGACACGAAGCTGGGGGGAGAGGTAGATACAATGGAAGGTCGGGATAGGGTCCAGGGTGACCTAGACAAATTGGAGGATTGGGCCAAATGAAATCTGATGAGGTTCAACAAGGACAAGTGCAGAGTCCTGCACTTAAGACGGAAGAATCCCATGCACCGCGCTACAGACTAGGGACCGAATGGCTCGGCAGCAGTTCTGCAGAAAAGGACCTAGGGGTGACAGTGGACGAGAAGCTGGATACGAGTCAACAGTGTGCCCTTGCTGCAAGAAGGCTAACGGCATATTGGGCTGCATTAGTAGGAGCATTGCCAGCAGATCGAGGGACGTGATTATTCCCTTCTATTCGGCACTGGTGAGGCCACATCTGGAGTACTGCATCCAGTTTTGGGCCCCCCCCACTACAGAAAGGATGTGGACAAATTGGAGAGAGTCCAGTGGAGGGCAATGAAAATGATCAGGGGGCTGGGGCACATGACGTATGAGGAGAGGCTGAGGGAACTGGGATTGTTTAGTCTGCAGAAGAGAAGAATGAGGCGGGATTTGATAGTTGCTTTCAACTACCTGAAGGGGGGTTCCAAAGAGGATGGAGCTTGGCTGTTCTCAGTGGTGGCCGATGACAGAACAAGGAGCAATGGTCTCAAGTTGCAGTGGGGGACGTCTAGGTTGGATATTAGGAAAAACTATTTCACTAGGAGGGTGGTGAAGCACTGGAATGGGTTACCTAGGGAGATGGTGGGATCTCCATTCTTAGAGGTTTTTAAGGCCTGGCTTGACAAAACCCTGACTGGGATGATTTAGCTGGGGTTGGTACTGCTTTGAGCAGGGGGTTGGACTAAGTGACCTCCTGAGGTCTTTTCCAACCTTAATCATCTATGATTCTATTATTCTAAGGCGAGGTGCCCCCTCACTCGTCTGTTCCCTCCAGGAGAAATCCTGGCAGTACCTTGATGGGGAAGCAAGGTGGTTTTTTGGCACAGCTGGTCTGACAGTCCGTTCTGCTGCTGAAAGTGACTGTTGCTGGAGTCGCAGGGCCAAAGTCCATGTCATGGTCAATAAACTGGCCCCACTGCATGAAGATGAGTGCTCTGTTCTGATCCGATACGAGCTGCTCAGTGGGAAAGCATACAATCTTGTTTGAAACTTCTCGCACCTGGAGGGATTAAAGCAGAGAGTGTGTGTGTATAATAAGATGGGCTAGGAACATGTGTTCTGTAGACAAGATTGGGGAGTGGGAGGTCAATTTCCCATGCCATCAACAGGTGTCTAAGTGAGATGGAAGCTGCTCCAATTTCCTTTTTAAAAACACAAAAGTTTAAACGGTGAATTCTTTGTTTAATTTTCCTGCCGGCACCGTTCTGGACTCCCTTACTAGAGGGCTCTAACTCTTCATTTGCCATCTCTGTTCAAGTCTGTTCAGCTCTGAACACACACTACAATACTCCACACATAATGCTCCTTCATTCATGGAGCTCAAAGAGCCTCACCAGTGCTTAATTTGTAATGAAAGAGGTGCTGGGGCTCAAGCAATTGTTTTACTTTCATAACTGACATGGCAAGCCCAGAGGTGCCAGGGCTGTGAACTGCCAGGCCCAGAGGTGCTGGGGCTGTGAACTGCCAAGCCCAGAGGTGCCGGGGCTGTGAACTGCCAGGCCCAGAGGTGCTGGGGCTGTGAACTGCCAAGCCCAGAGGTGCCGGGGCTCAGCCCTGGCAAGCCCTTGCACAATTATGCACTGAGCCTCACAAAGATGGTCAAACTTTATCAACCCTTCACAGACTGGGAACTGAAGAAAACAAAGATTGAAGTCACTGTTTTGAAATGGGGGTGTCAGAAATGAGTACCTATTGAAAACCTTTGAGAGTCAGGTGCCTCAATTTC
Organism: Lepidochelys olivacea; assembly: GCF_965140295.1. Classification (NCBI taxonomy): domain Eukaryota; kingdom Metazoa; phylum Chordata; order Testudines; family Cheloniidae; genus Lepidochelys; species Lepidochelys olivacea. Next base: position 22,997,678 of record NC_140427.1, read on the forward strand.
GGCACAGACATTTGAAAACACTGACCTTCACCCCTTTGGTTTCCGTTACCATTTCTGTGAAAGAGAGGCAATGTTAGTTCCTTCCCATGTGGACGAGAGAGTCAGGCCTGCCTACCTACCTACATAAGTCTGTGTAAAGGAGGAAAGTATGAAGGCCAGGCAGCGGAAGAACTACCCTCTTAGTCTTTTAATGGAATTTCTTAGGTTTTGTTTTAAAAGGAATTCCATAATCTGGACCTATCTGGCCAGCTCCCAGGCCTCTGCTGGCCTGCCCTGTGCTGCAAAGCACACATTGAATGAGACAAGACTTCACTGAAGCCCTTGCCTTATTTAATGTGCACTTTAGAAGATGCACATGTTCACTACATATTAAATTAGCTGAGTGCCTTGTCTAGTCCAGGATTTAAGGTGTGATGTTAGCACCTGTTAGATAATATGTTCCAATTAATACATTTTAAAAGCCTAATGTAGACATGGCTCACACAGCCTTTACCACGGGGATGGGGAGGGAAGCCAATGTAACACGTTTTCAGTGATAAACTACCTTATCTACACTAGACTTTTAGAACGTTAGAACATGTAATTTTCAATCCCTAAGAACCTTTCTTTTAGTAACTTTATCTAGGACGTATACGAAATCTTACAAATCATTACCAAGCAAGTACCAAAAATACTCTATTTACAAATACAAAAGTGGACCTGCTTTTGCCAAGAGAGACATTATCCATTGGGCAAGGATAGTGTTCCTCCTTTTATACACCATGAATGCATAAAATAATGGATTTTTTTTGGATAATAGTTTATAGTAAATATCTGGGTTAGATACAAACAATATTGCATCTCTGTTTGCTGCCTTCACACATCTCAGACTGGAGAACCTAGGCTCCATTGGCTTTCACTGCTGCTTTTGTTCTGGGAGAGGGAACAATGATTCATTTAAGGCAATGGAGGCCAGTGCCAATGTTCATATGGGACAAAGTTCTGAATAAATAATGCCACTCTGTCCTGTAAAACCCTTTTCCTCATCTGGAGATAACAAGAGAAGCACGTCCCCTTTAGCTCTGGCACTATGAATTACTCCAAATACTATACAAATATTACTTGACCTTTGTAAAGTCGTTAATTAATCCAGTTTGATCTGAATGTATATAAATCCCCTTCAGTTCTTCAAATAAAGAACAGTTTGGTGTGAATCTGGGCCTATCAGATCTGCATGAGGGAAGGGCTTCCCTTTTTCCCATGTTAGGGAGACCTAAAATAGCAGCTTCTTTCATAGATTTTGGAAGTTCCTCCCCTAACACAGCAGCATTAAAGGATCAACTGATATCTCCTTAATAGCTTTATAAAATTCTGCTGGAAATTTACAAGGCCTTGGAGTTTTCCACTTTTTAAATTTCCTCTGTTATTTCTTCTCCTAAAATTTCTCTGTCAGTCTCCTGTGTCTTTGGCAGCTACTTCCCACTGCCCGTTACTTCCAGATATTTTTGATAAAAAAATAAAACTTGAAGTATCTGAAGTATAGAGGTTATTCTAATAACAGCAAAAGCAGCACATACTTCGTAGCAGTGTGTAACTATCTTTTGCTGAGCATTTTTAACTGGGGGGATAGTGTATTGCTCTTTAATCCTTTGAGCTTTTAAGCATCGAGTTATCACATTTACTTCCTTTTTCATAGAAAAGCCTCTTTATACAAGTAAGGGCTTGTTTAGGGACATCTCCCATAAACTTATTCACTTCCCTCCCTATTATTAGTTAGCTGGTGATATGTTGTTCTGAGCCTGCACTTTTATGAATCTGTCACAGATTTTTGGAACATAGGAAGTGCCAGACTAGGTCAGACCAATGGTCCATCTATCCTGTCTTCTGACAGTGACCAAAGCCAGATGCTACAGAGGGAATGAACAGAACAGGGCAATTATCCAGTGATCCATCCATTGTTGTCCACCCCAGTTTCTGGCAGTCAGAGGTTTAGGGACACCCAGGGCATGGGGTTGCATCCCTGACCATCTTGGCTAATAGCCATTGATGGGCCTGTCCTGCAGGAACTGATCTAATTCTATTCTGAACCCAGTTATACTTTTGGCCTCTATCACATCCCCGGCAACGAATTCCACAGGGAATTCCACTATGCATTGTGTGAAGAAGTGGGGGAGGTTTAGATTGGATATTAGGAAAAACTTTTTCACTAAGAGGGTGGTGAAACACTGGAATGCGTTACCTAGGGAGGTGGTAGAATCTCCTTCCTTAGAGGTTTTTAAGGTCAGGCTTGACAAAGCCCTGGCTGGGATGATTTAACTGGGAATTGGTCCTGCTTTGAGCAGGGGGTTGGACTAGATGACCTTCTGGGGTCCCTTCCAACCCTGATATTCTATGATTCTATGATTCTAAGTGCTTCCTTTGTTTGTTTTAAACCTGCTGCTTATTAATTCAGTTGGTGATCCCTGGTTCTTCTGTTATGTGAAGGGGAAAATAACACTTCCCTGTTCACTGTCTCTGCACCAGCCATGATTGTATAGACCTCTGTCATCTCCCCGCTCAGTCGTCTCTTTCCTAATCTGCACAGTCCCAGTCTTGTCAGTGTCTCCTCACACAGAAGCGGTTCCATACCCCTCATCATTTCTGTTGCCCATGTCTCTACCTTTTCCAAATCTAATACATCTTTTTTGAGGTGGGGATTACCAGAACTGCAGGCGGTACTCAAGGTGTATCATGAATTTATATAGTAGCATTATGATATTCTCTATTTTATTATTTATCCATTTCCTAATGGTTCCTAACATAGTGTTGGCTTTTTCGACTGCCGCTGCACATTGAGTGGATGTTTTCAGGGAACGATCCCCAATGACTCCAAGATCTCTTTCTTGAGTGGTAACAGCTCACTTAGATCCCGTCATTTTAGCTAACGTAAGCAATAGTTTACATACCCCTGTTAGTAGTTCTGCAATTTCATATTTGAGTTATTTCAGAACTCTTGGGCAAAAACCATCTGGTCCTGGTGACTTATTACTATTCAATTTATCAATTTCTTCCCAAACCTCCTCTAATGACGCTTCCATCTGGGACAGTTCCTCGGGTTTGTCACCTAAAATAATGTTTCAGGGGTGGGAATCTCCCTCACCGTCTCTGCAGTGAACACTGATGCAAAGAATCCTTTAGCACCTCCATCATTCAGTGGCCTCACTGACTCTTTGCCAGGCTTCCCTCTTCTGATGTACCTTTCTATTTTCCTCAGAAGGATCTGACTTCCGATTTTTAAAAGATGTCTTTTTGACTGTAATCTCCTCTTTTACTTTGTTATTTAGCCATGGTGGCATTGTTTTGGTCCTATTATTGTTTATTTTTTGTATTTGGGGTATACATATAGTTTGAGCCTCTGCTGTGGTGTTTCAAAAAGTTTTCATGCAGATTGGAGGCATTTCACTTTAGTGACTGTTCCTTTAAATTTCTGTTTAACTGGCCTCCTCATTTTTGGGTAGTTCCTCTTTTGAAGTTAAATGCTTCTGTGATGGGTTTCTTTGGTATTTTCCCCCTACAAAGAAGTTAAATTTTATTATATTATAGATGCTATTACTAGGACCCTACCAAATTCACGGTCCGTTTTGGTCAATTTCACTGTCATAGGATTTTAAAAATCGTAAAATTCATGATTTCAGCTATTTAAATCTGAAATTTCACAGTGTTGTAATTGTAGGGTTCCGAGCCCAAAACCGGGGCGGGGGTCCACAGGATTACTGTGGGGGGGTTGTGGTACTGCTCCCCTGACTTCTGTGCAGCTGCTGGCGGCGGCGCTGCCTTCAGAGCTGGGCGGCCGGAGAGCGGCGGCGGCTGCTGGCCGGGAGCCCAGCTCTGAAGGCCGAGCCGCCGCCAGCAGCAGCAGCGCAGACGTAAGGAGGGCCTGGTCTGGGATCGCCACCCTTCCTTCTGCGCTGCTGCTGGCGGGGCGCTGCCTTCAGAACTTGACGCCTGGCCAACAGCCACCGCTCCTGGCCGCTCAGCTCTGAAGGCAGCGCAGAAGGGTTGCAATACTGCGACCCCCCCCCCAAAAATAACCTTGTGACCCCCTGCAATGCCCTTTTGGGTCAGGACCCCCAATGCTGGTCTCCCCCATGAAATCTGTATAATATAGAGCAGTGGTTCTCAAACTTTAGCAACCCGAGGACCCCCATTTTGATTTAAAATAGTTGGGGACCCCCAAGCCTTCCCACTCAGCCCCAGGACTCTCCCTCACTCCACCCCTTCCCCCAAGATCCTGCCTCTTCCTGCCGCCCGCTCACTCCATCCCCCCTCCCTCCATCACTCACTTTCACCAGGCTGGGGCAGGGAGTTGGGGTGCAGGCTCTGGGAGGGAGTTTGGGTGCAGGAGGGGGATGAGGGGTGCAGGCTCTGGGAGAGAGTTTGGGTGTGGGAGGGGCCTCAGGGCTGGGGCAGGCGGTTGGGGTACAGGAGGGGCGAAGGGTTCAGGCTCTGGGAGGGAGTTTGGGTACAGGAGGGGCGAAGGGTTCAGGCTCTGGGAGAGAGTTTGGGTGTGGGAGGGGGCTCAGGGCTGGGGCAGGCAGTTGGGGTACAGGAGGGGCGAAGGGTTCAGGCTCTGGGAGGGAGTTTGGGTGCAGGAGGGGGCTGAGGGGTGCAGGCTCTGGGAGAAGGGGCTCAGAGTTGGGGTAGGGGGTTGGTGCAGGAGAGGGTGAGGGGTGTGGGCTCTGGCCAGGTGGCGCTTACCTCAGGCAGCTCCTGAAAGTGACTGGCACAGCCCTCTGACAGCAGTTCCTAGGCCCACAGGCACTGCCCCCACAGCTCCCATTGGTTGCAGTTCCCGGCCAATGGGAGCTGCGGAGTCGGCACTCGGGACAGGAGCAACATGCAGTGACCCCCTGTTTCCCCCGCTAGGGGCCGCAGGGACATGCCAACCACTTCTGGGAGTGGCACGGAGCCAGGGCAGGCGGGGAGCCTGTCTTAGCCCCGCTGCGTGGCGGACTTTTAGCACCACTCAGGGAGGGGGAGGAGTTGAGGGAGGGAGGGGGAAGAGTTGATTAGCAGGGCTTACGGAGCCCATGGAGTACCTTCGGGGACCCCAGTTTGAGAAACTGGTATAGGGTAAAAGTACACAAAAGACCAGATTTCATGGGAGGAAACCAGCTTTCATGGTCCATGATTAATTTTGATGGCCGCGAATTTGGTAGGGCCCTAGCTATTACCAAATGGTTCAGATATATTCACCACTTGGGTCAGCTCCTGTGCACCACTTAGGACTCTCCCCTTGTGGGTTTCAGAACTAGCTGCTCCAAAAAGAAGTCATTAATGGTGTGCAGAAAATTTAATGTCTACATCCCGGCGTGAGGTGACATGTCAATATGGGGTAGTTGAAATCCCCCATTATTATTGGGTTTTCTGTTTTTGTAGCCTCAATAATCACCACGAGCATTTCACAGTCATCATCACTATACTGGTCAGGTGGTTGGTAGTATATCCCTACTGCTATACTCTTATTATTCAAGCATGGAATTTCTATCCATAGAGATTCTATGGTGCTGTTTGACTCATTTCAGATTTTTACTACATTTCACTCTATGCTTTTTTCATGTATAGTGCCACTCCTCTTCCAGTGCAACCTACTCTGCGATGCCTATTATACCAATATCCTCATTTAATACCGGGCACTCTGTACCTCAAAGTAGCATCCTGGAACCCCCATATTCACCACTGTGATAGGATTATGATATGTTTTGTACAAACTATACCTTGTGAGGTATCATTTTAAAAGTCTTGATCTGCTGAACATTAATATCCTGTTGGAATGTATGTGCGATCATTGTATGGGAAGTTATGACGTATTGCTACCTGTGTTACTGGAATATGTTGTGAGGTTGGGAACACACACCGCCACCCTTTCAGCTGCAACAAAGAAGGGCCCAGACAGCATTAATGGCCCATCAAAAAAGAGTCCCCTATCCCAGAGATTCCTTAGAAAAGACATCTATGCAATGAGGACTGCTTGACCAATGGGGACTGCCTAACCCCCCCCCATCACATCAGGGATCTTTCTAGCAGCTGAAAGAAGGTATAAAAGAGGGAGAGTGACATCATCACTTGGACTCTCCTTCACCCCGCCCCCAATTCAACACCTGGAATATCATCTGGAGGACAAAGACTTTGAACTAGGGAGATTGGTCCCAGATTGGAAGGATTTCAGTCTGTGTATTGAGGAACTGTAAACGTTAGGGTGTAAATCTGTTAATCTGTAAATCTGTTAGGGTGAGAAACCGTTTGATTCAAATCTTGTTTAGTCTGTTTAAGCTAGAATTTAGACTGCGTTTCTCTTTTTATTTCACTTAAAATTGATCTTTCTGCAGTTACTAAATCGGTTTTATATTTTATCTAAACCAGTGTGGTTTTGGTGGAAGTCCTTGGGAAATTTCCGCTCAGGTGAACAAGGGCTGTTGCATGCCCACTACACTTTTGTAGGACTGGCGAACTAATTAATGAGCTTACACCAGTCAGGCTTCTGACCAGTGCAAAATGGAAATAGTTCTGGGGTGTAGGGCTGGAGCTGGGGGGAATTGGCTGGAGCCTTTCTACTGATGGTTCATGAGTAGGGCCCTATCAAAGTCACAGCCCATTTTGGTCAATTTCATGTTCATAGGATTTTTAAAATAGCAAATTTAATGATTTCAGCTATTTAAATCGGAAATTTCAGTGTTGTAACTGTCGGGGTCCTGACCCAAAAGAAGTTGGAGGGGTCATAAGGTTATTGGTGGGGGGGGTTGTGGTACTGCTACCCTTACTTCTGCACTGCTGCCGAGGGCGGCGGTGCTGCCTTCAGAGCTGGGCGGCCGGAGAGCGGCGGCTGCTGGCTGGGAGCCCAGCGCTGAAGGCCGAGCCGCCGCCAGCAGCAGCAGTGCAGAAGTACGGACGGGATGGGATGGGATGGCTTTACCACCTTACTTTTGCCTTGCTGCTGGCAGGGCGCCGCCTTCAGAGTTGGGCCCTCGCTCTCCAGCCACCCAGCTCTGAAGGCAGTGCAGAAGTAAGGGTGGCAATACCATGACCCACCACCCTAAAATAACTTTGTGACCCCCCTGAAACTCCCTTTCGGGTCAGGACCTGCAATTTAAGAAATGCTGGTCTCCCCCGTGAAATCTGTATAGTATAGGGTAAAAGCACACAAAAGACCAGATTTCACAGAGGGAGACCAGATTTCATGGTCCATGGTGCATTTTTCATGACCGCAAATTTGGTAGGAGCCTATTCATGAGTGGCTGGGAACTTGTTCAAGTAACTCAGGTGGGTGTGTCCCTGCCTGTGGATGGCTGTGTAAGTGCAGTACCTGTCCGAGGCTTGTAGCTTGACATTAGCATCACTGTGTGAGAGACAGCCAGGCTGGTGGGTTTGAGAGCTCAGCGGTTCACAGTCCAGGCTGCACCCTGGGGACCTCGTCACACCCCCACTGTAGTGTTTAGAGTTCTTCCATTGCAGTAGAAGCACTTGTAAAATTTGTCAATATTTAGTTGTCTGCATTCATGTGGTATAACTGAATGAGATTCTATTTCACTTGAATGTTTTATCAACTTTATCAACTTCTATCTTCTCCTCTTTACTAGGATATCCCCATTAATAAATCCTTCCCTAAGGGATGTCTCTATTTGCACCGTGTGCTCCTCCGCACCTGTCAGCTTTCCCCCCAGCCCTTAGTTTAAAAAATCCCATATGAAGTTTTTAATTTTATATGCCAACAATCTGGTTCCATTTTGGTGTAGGTGGAGCCCCTCCTTCCTGTGTAGGCTCCTCCTTTCCCAAAATGTTCCCCAGTTCCAAATAAACCTAAATCTCTCCTCCCAACACCATTGTCTCATCTGCACATTGAGACCCTGCAGTTCTGCCTGTCTAACTGGCCCACGCACGGAACTGGAAGCATTTAAAAGAATGCCACCATGGAGGTCCTGAACTTTAATCTCTTACCTACCCCAGAACCTCTTTCCTCTCTTTCCCTACGTCACTGGTACCCACATGTACCATGACCATCGCTTCCTACCCAGCACTGCACATAAGTCCGTCTAGATGTCTCAAGAGGTCTGCAACCGTAGCACTCAGGAGGCAATTCACCATGCGGTTCTCTCGGTCATCACAAACCCAACTATCTATATTTCTAATAACTGAATCCCCATAACTATTATCTTTCTCTTCCTAATAACTGTTGTCCCCTCCCCCAGAAGGGTATCCTCAGTGCCAGAGGACACCACAACATCATCTGGAAGGAGGATCCCAACTAAAGGATTGTTTCCCTCTATCCCAGCTGATGTTCTCCACCCCCGAGACTTTCATCCTCCTCAACAGCACAGAGGCTGTCAGACTGGGGGTGGGACCCACTGTACTGTGCCCAGGAAAGTCTCATCTACGCACCTTTGTCTCCCTTCACTCCTCCCATTCAGCCATCCTGGTCTCAACAGCCCATGCTCTGTCTCCGAGGGTGAGGAGCTGCTTGCACCAAATGCACAAGGTGGATTTTGGAAAGTGGAATGAGCATTTCAGCTGAAATCCCCAGCTACCCCGAATTCCTGCCTTTCTGAGCGCTGCTGTCGTTACATCCCAGTGGAGCAGCTAAAGGCTCCCCACCCACCCTGAGGAGCACACGTGGACATACAGACACATACGCTTCCTTGCTGGGTATTTTAAAATATTTTTCTTCGGGGTTTTGTCCTTTAGAACTTTGCGCTCTGCTTTTTGGCAGGGTTAAGAGTCTCAAACTCAGGAGTTCAAAAATTATGAGTCAGGGCCTCAAAACTCATGAGACTGGCTGTGAAATCACAAGAATTTTTAAAATAGTGACTTTGGGGCCTTTTTCTTTTGCCTTCTGGGGGTTGGGCCATTAGGGTTCAGGGTTCTTAGCTCTTCCTGCCAGCATACACGCTAGAAACTCTTTTTAAAAAAATGAAAGCAGAGATTTTCATGACTTCAAGAGCTGGGGATTTAGAGAAACCACCCAGTATGATGACTCTCCTGATAAGATCGTGTGAGTCAGCAATACTGGGTTAAGTGGGTCTAGGGGGAAAAGATGGAGGCAGATTATTCTGCTTTCCACTCAGGCTTCAGACAGCCATTTTAGGGTACAGCAACACTTTGAGCTAAGGGTGATTCCCAGCTCTGATTGAGCCAACGTGCTAAAAACATAGTAGGCCATCACAGCGTGAGTAGCTAGCTGCACTGAGTACCTACCCTACCTACTGGGCAGCTAGCTTCTGCCTGCGCCTCTGCCTGCTACATCTCTTTTTAGCATACTAGCTCGATCAGATCTAGCCCTAGTACTTTGCCACGCACTGAGAATTACTCCTCCAGGCGGAAGTGCAGACCTAATGGCCTGCTGTTTCTTTCATTTTTCACTTTGGTCATTATGTGCTCAGCTTAGAGATGGCAAAAGGGTTACTGATTGTGGAGGACGTGTGCCATGGGGCCCCTGAGCTATCCTACCTCTGGCAAAACTCTGAGCTCCCTTCCTACTATTTTAATTCAAAGAATTGAATTGACAGTCCTTACCAATGGGAGAGAAAATCCAGAATAACAGATTCCTTCTGTCCAGCCACGAGGGATTGAAACACCATCTTCATACTCTTGAGGCAGCCATCGGCTATAGGCTCTGTTTGAAGCCCCTAAGGTAGGGCTTCTCCTGGGAGATGGAATGAAAGAATCTGTATTTACAATACAGCAAATTATGCCATCAACATCATCATAGAGCCTAGGAGCCTCAGTCACAGGCCAGAACATTGTGCTAGGCACTGTACAGACAGAACAAAAAGACAGTTCCTGCTCCAAGAAGATGACAGTCTAAGAATCAGACAAGAGACACCAAGTGGACACGAACAGGCCAGTGGAGGAGCACAAGGAAACAATCTGGGTCAGCATGACAAGCAGGGGCCTCAGCACACCAGCTGCCTAACCACTGCTGACTTTTTAGTAGGCGTCACTGCACAGGGGTGTGTTACGGAGGAACTGGAAGGAGGAAATGAGGTGGCATTGCTAATGCTTTTGGGAGCTCCTGCCATGGGTAAGGGGCAGTGTGGGGCAAAGCACAAAGCTTGTATGAGAAAGTCATGAGAGGCAGTGAAGGAGGGCATAGATGACAGATGAAGGCAGGAGTCGATAGTGTGTAAAACACTGAGCAAAACCATTGCAAATGTTTCAGTGACACCCTGACACACAGCATCCTGGGGACAGACGAGACTATGAGCTGAAATCTGACCTCTGTTTTGGCATGGGTGTGACTTTCGCTCTAGGGGTTTTCTAGAAACCAGCCTGATTGTGAGGCTTGAGCCAGCCAGGAACACATGAGGAGGAAATGCTGGCTATTGAGCCAGAGCCGGGCACAGAGCCAGCAGTGTAAAGGACTCTTCAGTGAGCTGCATTAACAAGAGTGTGTAGACACCAAATGCATGATCAGGCTCACCACTCCTGGTGGGGATTTTCCCCTGTGTACCCTGTGAGATTTCACCGGAACAGGCCTGGCTAGTGAGTTAGGAACATAAAAGCATAAGAACGGCCATACTGGGTCAAAGCAAAGGTCCATCTAGTCAAGTATCATGTCTTCTGACAGTGGCTAATGCCAGGAACTTCAGAGGGAATGAACAGAACAGGCAATCATTGAGTGATCCATCTGCTCTCGCCCATTCCCAGCTTCTGGCAAACATAGGTGAGGGACACCATCCCTGCCCATCCTGGCTAATAGCCATTGATGGACCTGTCCTCCATGAACTTATCTAGTTCTTTTTTGAACCCTGTTATAGTCTTGGCCTTCACAACGTCCTCTGGAAAGGAGTTCCACATGTTGACTGTGCGTTGTGTGAAAAAATACTCCCTTTTGTTTGTTTTAAACCTGTTGCCTATTAATTTCATTTGGTGACCCCTAGTTCTTGTGTTATGAGAGGGAGTAAATAACACTTCCTTATTTACTTTCTCCACACTAATCATAATTTTATAGACCTCTATCATATCCCCCTTTAGTCGTCTCTTTTCCAAGCTGAAAAGTCCCAGTTTTATTAATCTCTCCTCATATGGAAGGTGTTCCATGCCCCTAATCATTTTTGTTGCCCTTTTCTGAACCTTTTCCAGTTCCAATATATCTTTTTTGAGATGGGGCAACTACATCTGCAAGCAATATTCAAGATGTGGGCGTACCATGGATTTATATAGAGGCAATATGATATTTTCTGTCTTATTATCTATCCCTTTCTTAATGATTCCCAAGATTCAGTTTGCCTTTTTGCCACTGCACATTGAGTGGCTGTTTTCAGAGAACTATCAACAATGACTCCAAGATCTCTTTCTTGAGTGGTAACAGCTAATTTAGACCCCATCATTGTATATGTATAGTTGGGATTAGATAGGAACGTATAGATAGGAAGTTACTCTAGTGTAGGGAGGACCTGCCATGCTCTCCTTGACAGCTAGCATCACCTGTTGTTGCATTCACCAGTGATTGTTCGGTAAGGGTTTGCTTCGTCACATGGTATATTCATATTTTGTTGGGCACATCCAGTAGCCTTAGAAATCAATTCCAGCTGAGCTGGGGTCAGCATGTCTGCAAGAGAATGCAAAGGAGGTTCAGCAACTTGGTGTGCTGGGACTGGTGCCCCAGAAATGGGGCGAGGCAAAGAATTCTTGGAGGCCACTTCTGCACTCTGTCAAATCACTTCCCCAGCTCACTGCTGCCCTCACCAGGATGCAGCCTGCTCTGGTCGCAGAGTTGCTGTCTGGACTCACAGTAGAACAGAGTGTGAAGCAGCTGGGCATGTTCACACAGACATCACCGGCTGACTTTGAAGCCTCACCTCTGCAGAGCGGGGAGGGAGATGCCAGAGTGAAGGGAAAGAAGGCGGTACCAGGGAAGAGTCCCCTTCCCATTCCATCCCACAGCTGGACAGTGGTTATACTTGACCCAAATTCCAGAAGAAAGTGTTGGGGGAGGGCGGGAAAGTTGGCTTTCCCCTTCACACAAAGGAGCCTCTTGAACTACAACGCCTCCCCCTGCTTCTAGTCTCCCCAGGGGTTTGTGTCACCGAGGAAGCTATCTGAGTGACGAATGGGGAGATGCTAGCTCTGACGTGCATGACCTGACAGACAGACAGAAAGCTGCCATGTTTCATAGCTGGCCACTGCCTGGCAACAGACCCTTGCATGTACCTTGCAGCCACTCATCTTCTAGCTTTACAGGTGTATCTAATTAAGGGCCCAATATTGCAGGACTGAAGTCAGTGGGAGGACAACTGAGCCCCAAGACACTGGGCAGAGAAAGGGCTCAAGGAGAGAAAGCCAGACTGACTTGCACCCCTGTACCTGTGACATTAAACTTCCTCTTCACAGTCCACTGCAACTTCTCCTTCAGCAGGCTCAGGGTGGTTTCCATGTAATCAGCAGCTCGGATCATGGCCCTGGTTCCTCCCACTGGCTGCTTGATATGTCCCAGGATATCTGCAGGGGTGAAGGCTTCGTTCCTCAGTTTCTCCTTTAAACTGAAAGAAAAAAAGTCCCACTGTAGCTCTGGAGCAGAAACAATCCTACAAGTTGCAAGGGACCCCTTCTGCCTTTGGTCCATCGCAGCTCATTCCACAGTTACAGTAGTTACTATCCTGGCACGTGTGTGCGGTGTGGGGCTAGCAAACATATGTGTGCAGGCCAGAGCTGACCGTCAGGATGTATTGTGGCCTATATGATACAGTTGGGTTCTCCAGAATCTCAGCTTTCATTTAGAAAACCAGTTAAGTGTCTATCAGTCATGGCTGCAGTGCAGACATAACCTTCCCAAAGTGACTTAAGAGTAGCCAAGGCAGTGATGCCTGCCTAAGTCTGCCCAGAGCCTGACACCATGGCTCCGAGAGGTGATCTCCCCTGTTCCTCTCACTGAGATGTCCACTTTAAATACCAGTGATGACATGTCCATGTCAACAATAACTGTTTAACTGCTGACCATTTAGTGGTTGGATGGGGAGCATGGGGAGGGAGTGAAGCCCACAGGGAAGAAATTGGATCTGGCTGCAGGGAAGGCAATGCAGAGAAAGTACAGAAGAATCACAGACAGGATAGGGAGAGAAATGGGAAGGTGGGTGGGGAAGGAAAAGAAACAAAGGGCAGGACAGATTCTCTCAGTGTGTGATGGATATGACTATAAGGCACTGAACAAATACTACAGATAACAAAACAAACTCATCGTCGGGCCAGAGAGAGTCACAAGTGTAAGGCCAGATGGGACCAGCAGATCATCTAGCCTTCCCCCTGGGCATCACAGCCCCTCTGCTCACCATTTTCTGTCAGTTTAGATGTGTATAGAGGGCATCTACCAGACCAATCCCACAAGGCAAGATAGGCAGGGGAATCCCTCATTTGTGAATCCCATCGAGTGTTAGGTGTTGAGCTGCATGGCAGTGTGGGGAGGTGCTCAGCTGCCAAAATGTTGGTACCTTGTGGACTTTACTGGCAGAAATATGGGTGCCTATCTATGGACTTTAGGCACCTACATGGTTACACAGAAGCTGACAGAGGGGTTGTGAATGCCAGTGGCACCTAACGTTGGACTGAGGAACTTAAAGTGGCAGTTAGGTGCCTAGGTCCGCCTTGTGAATCCCACCCTTGCAGTCTGGTGTCTCTTTGCTCGTACCACGCAGGCTGCTCTCATCCAAAATGGCCACCACTTCTCCTGGTTCCCACTGAGAGTGACTCCAAGTTGCCTCCAGGGAAGACAGTAGTTCCCCATGCTATAAAGGAGTGGAGAGGAGCAGGTGAAAGGAGGCAGCGTCCATCTTTGCTATGGGACTCAGAAGAGTAAGAGATGGCAGCCATTTTGAGAGGGCAGTTGTTCATAGAATTCTCTGAAGTAGAACATTTTTCTTCAGCCACTGCTGAAGGAAAAACTTTCAGTTAGGAAGAATAATGGCAAAAAATTACCATGAATCCTAAACAAAAATTTTTGAAAAGTAGCCTATGGATACAAATTCAGTAAGGTTAATGATATGGAAAGTTTGAAGAGTCTTCATTATTTCATTAATGAGATTAGATTGGAACAAAAAAACTGTAATTATTTATTTTTGTATTAATTGTAATGCTGTTTAATTAATAGATTTTCTTGTATATGCTCAGAAAATTCATTTTATTCTCAAAGACTAAGTGCTGTCAGTTTGGGGAGGATATGGGGAGGATACGCAGGATGGTTCATACAAAACAAAATGCTGAATTCCTGTGTTAACTGCAATCTCCACACAACTGTGGAGTCCCAAACCGTATCTCCATAATGAGAACTTCCTGGGCACGTGTACAGCCCCCGCCCCTTACTCCACTGACTCATTTCACTCATTGGAATTGCAGCATGCAAATCACCTGTCAAGGGATTGTGATGGTTGGTTGAGTCATCTCTGATGCCACAAAAATGATCTATGCTGTTTGAACTGTCCTTGCCTGTATTTATCGAGGTGCCGGTTGCAGCTTGATAGTTTAGGCTGAGTTCTGTTTTGCACTTAAAATAGGGGTTCAATCTCTTGGTTATCTGTGAAGACAAATTTACACCTCCCTAAATTTACACCAATCACTCTTTGAGTTCAGAATGAATTTTCTGAGAATTTACAAGTAAACCTGAGAATTAGCTTATGAGTTAAAATTAATTAAAAATTGGATCCTTTAAGAAATTTACCATCTAAGTCAGTCTTTTCTTTATCCCAAAATAATGGAATAACACACACTTATCAAATTTCCACAGTTACGATATTTGGCATCTTGTTCATAGTCTATATCTGAAGAAATGTGATTGTAATTAATTAAAGTATTAGTGATTGTTGCATAAATTGTTATGGTTGTACTGGGTCCAGATAAGATCAGGGCAACATCTCAAGTAACTCTAAGTCCTACCAATGTGACATCAGAGGTAGCTTAACTAATCCTCATCCTTCTTCTACAGCTCATTCGTGTGCAACAATTCTATTGGTGGTAATAAGACAGGTATGAAGGAGATGGGATATGTCAAAAGTTCTCATTGGTAGATTACACAGCACAACTGCCACTCCTTTTAAAGGTCCCGTAGCCCCATGCTGGCTTGGTCATCGGTGCTTGAAAGTTTCCCGTTGGCTCCCCTGCACACAGAGAGGCCGCACTGCCAGAGGAAGTGAGGCAGGAGCACAGGCTAGAATTATTGGGACTCAGCAACTTGTCTCTCCCAGCCTCCCTTCCTGTCGCACCAGTCTCGCTAACACCGATCAATAAAGCCACTGCAAATGAAGGGACAGATTTACCACTGTGCTTTGGCTGCTTTGTACTGCTCTTGTGAAGGGAAAAATAAAACCCCCTTAACGGTTCCTTAAAAAGTCCATGTCCTCCAATCTGGAACCACAAACATGAAATGTCTTAATCACAATCCAGAATCTGGAGTTGTGTGGTTATTGCCTGGCCTCACTACTCGCCACTCCCCAAACCTTACCACGTTTGGATTTCTTTTAAGCATAACTTTAACTCTGAATTTCCCAGGTTTGGAATGTTAGATATAGACTCACAACAGCCCTGAAATGTTCTTTCCCCTAAAATGTGGTTACATATTCTCTATCTTAACTATATTTAAACTACAACGGTTAGTAAAAGACAGTTACCTACCTCTTGTAACTGTTGTTCTTCGAGAAGTGTTGTTCACGTCCGTTACAATTAGGTGTGTGCACACCACATGCACGGACATTGGAAACTTTTTCCCTTAGCAGCTCCCATCAGGATGGCAGGGAAGCCCCCTAGAGTGGCGCCCTCATGGCAGAGTATATATTACCCTGCCAGCCCGACCCCCTTTCAGTTTCTTCTTGCTGTTCACTCTGACAGAGGGGAAAGGGGGTGGGTATTGTAATGGACATGAACAACACATCTCGAAGAACAACAGTTACTAGAGGTAGGTAACCGTCTTTTCTTCTTCGAGTGATTGTTCAAGTCCATTCCAATTAGATGACTTCCAAGCTTACTATTGGAGGAGGGTAGGAGCCATGGAACGATTGATTGAAGAACAGCTCTGCCAACTGCTGCATCATCTCTGGCCTGTTGGTTAACAGCATAGTGGACTGTAAACGTGTTCACTGAAGACCAGGTGGCTGCTTTACAGATCTCCTGGATAGGGACCTGAGCCAGAAAGGCTGTCGAAGATGCCTGTGCTCTGGTTAAATGGGCCGAAATTGCTGGGGCTGGGACCTTGGCCAACTCATAGCATGTGCGAATGCAGTCTGTGATCCAGAACGATATGCACTGTGCAGAGACAGGAAGACCTTTCATTTTGTCAGCTATGGTGATGAACAATTGGGTCGACTTGTGGAAAGGTTTCGTACACCCTATGTAGAAAGCCAGGGTTCTCCAGACATCCAGCGTGTGTAGGCTACGGTGTCTCGGGCTCATGTGGGGTTTTGGAAAGAACACTAGTAAGCAAATGTCCTGACCCACGTGGAATTGGGAGACCACCTTGGGGAGAAATTTAGGATGTGGTCTAAGCTGCACCTTGTCCTTATGAAACACCGTGTGCGGTGGTTTAGAGGTGAGGGCTCTCAGCTTGGACATCCTTCTTGCTGATGTAATGGCCACCAGGAACGCACCTTCCAAGAAAGATAGAGGAGGGAACAAGTGGCCAGGGGCTCAGATGGTGGGCTCATGAGTTTGGAGAGGACCAGGTTCAGGTTCCAGGTTGGGACTGGTGGTCGAGAATACAGGAACACCCTCTCCAGACCTTTGAGGAATCGCCATACAATGGGATTAGAAAATACCGAGTGCCCAGACTCCCCTGGATGGAAAGCTTAAATGGCCACCAGGTTTTCTCTGATGGAGGAAGGGGATAGACCCTGATGCTTAAGGTGTAGGAGGTATTTTAAAATAACTATGATGGTACCCTGGAGTAGTTGAAGGCGCTTGGGTTCACACCTTATCCATTTCACCAGGTAGGTAGCCCCAGCAGAAGGTTTCCTACTGCCGAGGAGAATTTGTCTCACCAACTGAGAGCACTGGCTCTCCATGGGATTTAGCCACGGAGTTTCCAAGCCATGAGATGCAGAGACTGCAGGTTTGGGTGAAGGAGGCACCCGTGGTCCTGCGTGATCAGATCTGGGTTGAGGGGCAGGGCAATCAGGGCATCTACAGATAGCTCTAGTAGGGTTGTATACCAATGCTGTCAGGGCCAAGAGGGGCTGATAATGATCACCATCACCCTATGTCTGCGAATTTTGAGGCGGACCCGATGGACAAGTGGGATAGGAGGGAAGGCATACTTCAGACCCTTGCCCCATGGTATTAAGAGCACATCAGCAATCAAGCCTGGACTGTGGTTTTGGAATGAGCAGAACTGAGGGCACTGTCTGTTGCTCTTGGTGGCGAAGAGGTCTACTTGGGGATCACCCCACTCCTGGCAGAGTGACTGTATGTTGTCCAATCTGATTGACCACTCGTGCATGTGGTATGACCTGCTGTGGCGATCAGCAAGCTCGTTCCACACTCCTGGAAGGTAGGATGCTTTGAGCTGAATGGATGAGGCTATACAGAAGTCCCAGAGAAGAAGAGCTTCATGGCAGAGAGGTGAGGAGCGGGCTCTGCCTTGTTTGTTTATATAGAACATGGTGGTCGTGTTGTCTGTCAGGACTGTCACGCTGTGACCTTGCAATGTGGTGTGAAAGGTCTGGCAGGTGAGATGAACTGCCCTGAGCTCCTTCAGGTTGATATGGAGAAGTATCTTGTCCCTCAACCACAAGCCTTGTGTCCTCAAGTCCCATAAGTGTACGCCCCAGCCCAGATGTGATGCCTCTGTTACTAACATCAGAGAAGGTTGGGGCTTGGCGAAGGGGACCCCTGAACAGACCACTGATTGGTCCAGCCACCAGCACAGGGATTTTAGAACCTGTTCCAGGATCATCACCACGAGGTCCAGGGGGTCTCTGTACAGACGATAAGACAGTGCGAACCACGCTTGCAAGGGTCTGAGTCTCAGTCGGGCATGGCTGATCACGTACTGGCAAGCTGCCATATGCCCTATTAGCTGTACGCAACACCTGACTGTGGTAGTGGGATACCGAAGCATTGATTTTACAGTCTGCTCTATGGCTTGGAATCTGGGCTCTGGACGGTTCACTTTTGCCTGTACTGAGTCCAGGACTGTCCCTATAAACTCTAACCTTTGGGTGGGTATGAGAGAAGATTTGGGCACATGAGGAGGATCCCCAGTCTGTGAAATGTGTCCATGACTACCATCACATGGGACTGGACCTCATCCTTGGAAGACCTGTGAGAAGCCAGGTATAGGTACACTCGAACCTGCTTTTTCCACAGGAAGGCTGCCACCACCGCCTTGCATTTCATGAACACTCGGGGGGCTGTGGACAGGCCGAATGGGAGAACCGTGAACTGGTAGTGATGTTGGTTTATGGCAAACCAGAGGAAGCGTCGGAGCGCCGGATGAATAGCAATATGGAAGTATGCGTCTTTCATGTCGAGGGCAGCGTACCAATCCCCGGATCCAGTGATGGAATGATAGTGCTCAGGGAGACCATGCGGAACTGGAGCTTGACCATAAATTTGTTGAGTCCGCGAAGGTCTAAAATGGGTCGAAGACCCTCCTTTGCCTTGGGGATTAGGAAGTAACAGGAGTAAAACCCTTTTCCCCTTAGCTCCTGCGGAACCTCCTCCACTGCACCTATCTCGAGGAGCAAACGAACCTCCTGAAGAAGGAGTTGCTCGTGAGAGGGGTCCCTGAAGAAGGATGGGGAAGGTGGGTGGGAGGTAGGGGAGGAGGAGAACTGGAGAGAGTATCCAACCTGTACCATGTATAGGTCCGATGTTATATGGGACCACGCATGGTAGAAGTGGGATACACAGTTTAAAAACTCTGGGGATGGATCCAGGAGCTGGGTTGGTACACTGTCCTCGGGCATGCCTTCAAAACCCTTGCTTGTTTCCCAGTTGGGGCTTATTCTGGCCCTAGTTAGGCACATTGTTCTGTCCGTGCCTGTTATTTCTGCCCTGCCGGCAATACGGCTCCTGTCTGGGGTGGGGTTGATACTGCCTCTGCAGAGGCCTGAAGGGCTTTCTCTGGGTTGCCAGAGTATGGATCCCTAGTGACTTCAGGGTGGCCCGAGAATCCTTAAGGCGATGCAGCCTGGAGTCTGTTTGCTCCGAGAAAAGGCCTGAACCCTCAAAAGGAGGGTATTCTGGAACTCTGGAGGGAGGCCCGATGCTTGGAGCCATGCTGAGCATCGCCTAACTACCCCTGAGGCAATGGTTCTGGCCCCAGAGTCCGCTGAATCGAGGGAGGCTTGTAATGAAGTTTTAGCCACCGCCTTCCCTTCCTCAATTAAAGCCGCAAACTCAGAGTGTGAGTTCTGGGGCAGGTGATCCTTAAACTTGGACACGGCCATCCAAGAGTTGAAATTATGACTATTAAGGACTGTCTGCTGATTGGCTATACGTAACTGGAGGCTTCTGGAAGAGTAGGCCTTCCTATCGAAGAGGTCCAAACATTGGGCTTCCTTGGCCTTTGGGGCCAAGGCTTTTTGGCCCTGTCATTCCTTTTCGTTGACTGCTGAAATGACTAGGGAACAGGGAGCCGGATGGCAGAAATGGAACTCATAGCCATTGGAGGGAGCAAAGTATTTCCATTCTACGCCCCTCGAGGCCGGGGTCTGCCATATTGTTTTAAGAAAAGGAGTACTTGTGGTACCTTAGAGACTAACAAATTTATTTGGGCATAAGCTTTCATGAGCTACAGCTCACTTCATTGAATGCATCCGATGAAGTGAGCTGTAGCTCACGAAAGCTTATGCTCAAATAAATTTGTTAGTCTCTAAGGTGCCACAAGTACTCCTTTTCTTTTTGAGAATATAGACTAACATGGCTGCTACTCTGAAACCATATTGTTTTGTAATTCATTTGTATGGTCTTTATGAGAGGGAGCGCAACTCTGGAGGGGCCCTCGGGCATCAGGCTATCCACCATCGGATCCTCCTGCTCAACCATTTCTTCTGCCTGGAAGCCCATATTGAGGGTGATCCCACAGAGTAGCTCCTGGTGAGCCCTGTGGTCAATCAGTGGCGGTCCTGAGACTGATGTGCATGCCACTGCCTCATCTGGGGAAGAGGAGGAAGTGAGGTGCTGCAGGTTGCCCTTATCTAGACCCTCCTGTGTGTCCTCATATGCCTGGTCACTTCAGGGCCCTGCAGGGCTTTGACACCTCTCGAGGTGTCGCAGAACTTGGCACCGCCTCAGGTACTAGGCCTGGAGGCGCGGTTGCTCTTGTGGGTCTGGGGGTGGCCTAGAGAGAGTGGCCTCCCTTGTCCTTGATGGGTGCCTGCGTGGCGACCTGGAATGGTGTCACATAGATTGTCCGGACCCAGAGGCTCTGGAGGAGATGCTCTGTTGCTGGTGGTAGGCCCATGGGGTCCAGAAAGGCCACTGACCCGGAGGAGGCCATTGTGGCTGCCAAGCTGGTTGGGATTCTCTGCTGGCTATTGCTCGATGTCTGCTATAGCTAGAGGGCCAGAGTCGACCTCAGAGCTGGAGGATACTGATGGAGAGGACCAGGGTGGTGCCGAACGTTCAGCGGTCGCAGGGTGCCGGGGAGCTGGGGAGGGGTGCCTGGCTGACCAGGACCACGAACGGTACTGGGAGTCTCGGGACCGAGATCAGTGTCTTGCACTCAGCGCCGGTGAGGTCCGGTGCCGGGCGACCAATGGTGTTGGGGACTGGCGTGCAGTCGCCGCGGGTGCCGCTGGCTGGTTCGACTCTGGTGCCATAACTTCACTCTGGGTTGTGGGCACCAAGGAATAGTAAGACGCCGAGCTCGAATGGGAGTGGTGCTGAGATGGTGACCTCAAGTGGCGCACCATTGCCGGCTTCCCTCTGGACCGCCCCCTTTTAGGTGGTGCCAGAGGCTTCTTCCTGCACGGGAGGGGGTTTGGCACCGACAACTCAATGAGGTCTTTTTCTGTCTCAAAAGTGTCGGGTGTGGAGGGGTGTTCAAGGACCTCCTCCAGGCCTTCATCGACACTGAATCAGGTGGGTACCAGAATTAACAGGGCCTGTGGTGCCGGAGTCGATGGTGCTGGTTCTTGGCTCAGGCTCGAAATGTGTCTTTGCGTGTCAGGAGCATCTTTGAGCGGTTTAGTAGCTCTTTGGGAGAGCGCCCTCTTTCCCCTTGCTTGTGCTGCTTAGTTGGTGCCGGAGAGGTCGACCAATGCAGAAGTTGGTCGTCCCATCTCAGTGCTGGTGATTTACGGTGCCTGGGTGGTGCTGGGTCGCGCACGGATGCCAGGGCACTTTGCACCGAGGAAGCTGGGGCCAGTGCCGCTCGGTCAGAGGCCGGTGGTTGTAATGCAGCCTCCATGAGCAACTGCTTAAGGCGAAAGTCTCTTTCTTTCTTGGTGTGCAGCTTAAAGGCCTTGCAGATTTTGCAGCGCTCTGCCTGATGAGACGCTTCCAGACGCCGGAGACAGGAATCGTGGGGGTCGCTGTTAGGCATAGACTTGCGGTACATGGCATAAGCTTTGAAAACCTGGGCTTGCAGCATGCCCCACGGCCCCAGACTGGTGCTGGAACTAGCTTCCAGACACCTGAAACAATGGAGTTCTAACGAACTGGCAACTATCTAAGAACAAGACTGAAAGGCTAAGGGATCTCTCGCAAGCGAGAGAGAGAGAAAATATTCCAACACCGCCACGGACAATAAGAAGGAACAGAAGGGGGGGTCGGACTGGCAGGGCAATATATCCCCTGCCATGAGGGCACCACTCTAGGGAGTTCCCCTGCCGTCCTGATGGGAGCGGCTAAGGGGGAAAGTTTCCAACGTCCATGCACGCAGCGCACGCACACCTAATTAGAATGGACGTGAACAATCACTCAAAGAAGAACTTTCATTATGACCTGATTTGTTCAGCTGTGCTGAGTCCCCAGGTTTTTCAATGTGTGTTAATTATGTGGAAAGTTTGCAGGGTTGAATAAGGTGTCTGGAAGCTAGATGGGGCCCAGGAATACCTGTGACTCAAAAAAAAAGTGATTTGTTAACATTTAGCTGAAAACCCTCAGAAGATTCAGCCTTTGCTCCCAGATTGCAGCTAGCAAGAGATGTTAAGAGTAACAAGAAGGGTTTCTTCAGGTATGTTGGCAACAAGAAGAAAGCCAAGGAAAGTGTGGGCCCCTTACTGAATGAGGGAGGCAACCTAGTGACAGAGGATGTGGAAAAAGCTAATGTACTCAATGCTTTTTTTGCCTCTGTCTTCACAATCAAGGTCAGCTCCCAGACTGCTGCACAGGGCAGCACAGCATGGGGATGAGGTGACCAGCTCTCTGTGGAGATAGAGGTGGTTAGGGACTATTTAGAAAAGCTGGACGTGTACAAGTCCATGGGGCCGGACGAGTTGCATCCGAGAGTGCTGAAGGAATTGGCGGCTGTGATTGCAGAGCCATTGGCCATTATCTTTGAAAACTGGTGGTGAACGGGGGAAGTCCCGGATGACTGGAAAAAGGCTAATGTAGTGCCAATCTTTAAAAAAGGGAAGAAGGAGGATCCTGGGAACTACAGGCCAGTCAGCCTCACCTCAGTCCCTGGAAAAATCATGGAGCAGGTCCTCAAAGAATCAATCCTGAAGCACTTGCATGAGAGGAAAGTGATCAGGAACAGCCAGCATGGATTCACCAAGGGAAGGTCATGCCTGACTAATCTAATCGCCTTTTATGATGAGATTACTGGTTCTGTGGATGAAGGGAAAGCAGTGGATGTATTGTTTCTTGACTTTAGCAAAGCTTTTGACATGGTCTCCCACAGTATTCTTGTCAGCAAGTTAAGGAAGTATGGGCTGGATGAATGCACTATAAGGTGGGTAGAAAGCTGGCTAGATTGTCGGGCTCAACGGGTAGTGATCAATGGCTCCGTGTCTAGTTGGCAGCCGGTATCAAGTGGAGTGCCCCAAGGGTCAGTCCTGGGGCCGGTTTTGTTCAATATCTTCATAAATGATCTGGAGGATGGTGTGGATTGCACTCTCAGCAAATTTGTGGATGATACTAAACTGGGAGGAGTGGTAGATACGCTGGAGGGGAGGGATAGGATACAGAAGGACCTAGACAAATTGGAGGATTGGGCCAAAAGAAATCTGATGAGGTTCAATAAGGATAAGTGCAGGGTCCTGCACTTAGGACGGAAGAATCCAATGCACCGCTACAGACTAGGGGCCAAATGGCTAGGCAGCAGTTCTGCGGAAAAGGACCTAGGGGTGACAGTGGATGAGAAGCTGGATATGAGTCAACAGTGTGCCCTTGTTGCCAAGAAGGCCAATGGCATTTTGGGCTGTATAAGTAGGGGCATTGCCAGCAGATCGAGGGACGTGATCGTTCCCCTCTATTCGACATTGGTGAGGCCTCATCTGGAGTACTGTGTCCAGTTTTGGGCCCCACACGACAAGAAGGATGTGGATAAATTGGAGAGAGTCCAGCGAAGGGCAACAAAAATGATTAGGGGTCTAGAACACATGACTTATGAGGAGAGGCTGAGGGAGCTGGGATTGTTTAGTCTGCAGAAGAGAAGAATGAGGGGGGATCTGATAGCTGCTTTCAACTACCTGAAAGGGGGTTCCAAAGAGGATGGCTCTAGACTGTTCTCAATGGTAGCAGATGACAGAACGAGGAGTAATGGTCTCAAGTTGCAGTGGGGGAGGTTTAGATTGGATATTAGGAAAAACTTTTTCACTATGAGGGTGGTGAAACACTGGAATGCGTTACCTAGGGAGGTGGTAGAATCTCCTTCCTTAGAGGTTTTTAAGGTCAGGCTTGACAAAGCCCTGGCTTGGATGATTTAACTGGGAATTGGTCCTGCTTCAAGCAGGGGGTTGGACTAGATGACCTTCTGGGGTCCCTTCCAACCCTGATATTCTATGATTCTATGATTCTATGATTAATTGTTGTAAATTGAGGAAGATGCACTGTATTCTTAGATGAAAAACTGAACCCAACCTTAACTATGGAATAGCTGCTGTCAATTCCATAACAATTATGTCAGAGCACAGGTAACCATGAGGCTCACAGGCAGGTCGTGCATATACGAGAGGCCCATGGGGACAGACTGTCTCTGTCCCTCCATCTCTTTTACTGTCATTTTCTACTAAGGACAGTTAAATACCACCTTATTGACACCCCTTTTGTAGCCCTGCTCGAGAATGTCACCAATCACAGATTAGGGCTCAGGCATTGTCCTACTTGCAACCTGGAGTAGAAGAGTGCCTTGGACTAGGGTCAGATATTGGACTGCAGCATATTACATATGGAGAATTACTGTGGGCCAGATTTTGACACCTGTGCTCAGGATGAGTTGCACCTTACTCTGCAAATAGTGACACTGAAATCAATGGAGCTACCTACTCATGGAGCAGGGAGCTATTCACCATGCAGAAGGGTGTGACAGGCTGACCCTCTGTAAACAGGGAACTCACCGGTTCCGGGTGTACTTATATGCTGCATCCACCAGCTGCTTGGCTTCATCAACACTGCTCAGAAGGGACGGAGCCGACAGCATCCCTGAGATATCTAGTCCAAAGAGAAGAAGGAGCATGACATGAGGATACCTCCTTCCCACAAGTTCACTCCACAAATCAGGATTTGCTGTATATATTGGAGCAAGTCTCTGCCCATCGCAAGTGGAATCTTCCCTGAGGCTCACCATCTGGCCTCTGTCCCGCTCTCCTCAGATCGTAGACTCACTCTTACAGCTATTCAATAGCCACAGCGCTTGGGCATTCAAAGGTTAGGTTTCCTTTTTACTATTAGCTCTCCCATATAGTACATGTTGCATCAAATTCTACCCAAAATTACTGACATGTGCTTTGAAACTTGACTCCAGTTTCATGTAGCTTTTGTCTGAGAATTGCCCTGTTCTCTTTGCACTATTATTTCTCCACATGGTACCCACTGGGGCAGGTTCTGCCTAGTTGCTTCTATGTGCCCAAGCTGAACTGAAGAGCTCTGTGTAGCTTGAAAGCTTGTCTCTTTTACCAATAGACACTGCTCCAGTAAAAGACATTATCTCATCCACCTTGTCTCTCTAGCTGAAACAGACATTTATAGAGCAGAACAGGTTTGGATTTCTTTTAAGTTTAGTCTTTACTCTGAATTTCTTGGGCTCATAACAATTGTTTATGGGATAGTTACAACATCCCTGTTATGTTTGTTATCCTAAACTACTGATATGTACTCTGAAACTTGATTTCACTTTAATGTAGCTTTTGTCTGAGAATCGTCTTGATTTTAAAAAAATAATAATTTGCTTTTCATTTTTATGGCCAGATCTACTGGTTCAGGCTAACGTTTTTCTGCCCCTTGGAAGCAGCACAAAGCAGCAAGTACTGGCCATGGAAGTTGGGTTTACAGCTGCTTTGCATCTCCACAGTATAGCAAAGCAGTTGGAATACACTTTTTCCTCCCTCTTTCCTGTCCACATTCCCCTGAAGACACATTCTGGTTTCCACCTCCCTCCTGCTATCCCCTGTGTACCACTACACATGCTCCCCTCCTCCCCGCTCCCCCGAATAGGTCTGGTGCAATGGGTAGTTTCTGAAATGAAAGGTACAGAGCTAATTGTCTTTCCCATTACTCTTCATCACTGAAAGTCTGGAAGAACAATGAGAGAAGACAGACCTTTTGCAAAAGGGAAATTCATAGTGAGTTTCTCTGAAAAAAATTATTATTCTTCAGCCTCTGCCAAAAAAGAAACTTTCAGTTATGAAGAAAAATGAAGAATTCACAATTTATGCTAAAAATTATTTGTGGCATTACGCCCCATATTCTTCATGGTATTATTATCATGATATGAGTATGGCATAATTATGATATATTTGGTACAAGATAAGGCATGTGAGATATCATTGAAGAGGTTATGATTTACTGAATATGATTATCCTATTTGTATGTATGTATCATTCTGGTATCTGAAGTTAGATATATTGAAATGTGCTTACACCTGGGGAACACCCACTAGATAGAATGCAATCAGTCTAGATGGCTGGCTGGGAAGGGCCATTAGGGAAAACAATAGGTCTGAGAAGATGCTAATCTCCGACGGGGGAGCCTTTCTGAGGACGCTACAAACAGCATCTGATTCATGGCTGCTGTGGCCTTACAGAGACATGTGGCCAAGTCACTTGGTACTGGACTCCATCATAGAATACCAGTGTTTTTTCATTAAAAGGCATGGGTTGGCGACAAAGTTGGCGACAAAGGGTTTCCGCCATTTGCAAAAACTATTTAAGGCAGGGGAGTGACGTCATTGGGGTTCTTCTTGGACTCCCCGCCCAAGAGAGACTGCTGGAAACATCTGAGGAACAAGGACTGGAACTGGGGAGAATGGCTGGACCCAAGCTAGAGGGGTTTCTAGCCTGTGAAAGGAATAACGGGTTTTAAGTTGCAAGAAAGTGCAGCTTGCTCTCAAGACTCTGCAAACTGCCTAAATCAACACTTAGGGTGAGAATTTGCTACCGATATCCAATTTCTTTAGTATATTAAGCTTAGATTGCATTTTTGTTTAGTTGCAAGGTAATCTGCTTTGATCTGTTTGCTATCTCTTATAATCACTTAAAATCTATCTTTTGTAATTAATAAACTTGTTTTTGTTTTGTCTAAAACCAGCGTGTGGACATTATAACTTGGGGCAGAAAACTTTTGCATCTCTCTCTCCACGTTGAGGGAGAGGGCGAACTTCATGAGCTTACAGTTCTCTGTGCAGTTCTCTGTGCAGCACAAGACTGTATAATTTTGGGTTTACCCTCCAGAGGTGTGGTGTGCCTGAGAAGCTGGTAAGTACCCTAGTTGTATAGCCTTCCCATGCAGGGGCTGATCAGAAAGCCTGTTTGCATGTTACAACAGGTGTGTGTCCCTACCTGTGTGTATGCTGATCGAAAGAGCAAGCTTGGAGAGCTTAGCAACTTGTCACAGCAGCACAGTGTGAGAGGGAACCCAGGCTGGTGGGTCTGGGAGGCTCAGTGGTACCCAGTTCCAGGTGGCACCCCAGGGGGAACCCGTGACATTATTGTACAGTTATTTAGCTAGATCTATTCAAAATTCACCTCTCTGCCAATTATTGTATGGACAGACAATGTCCGAGCTGAGATCATTTAAGAAAAAAAATGGTCTGATACGGCGTGCTAAATTTCTTAAAGAACCCATTTAAAATTCATTTTAACTTATAAACAAATTAGCAGATTTATATGTAAAGTCTCAGAAAATTCCTTCCAGATTCAAAGAGTAAGTGCTATAAATTTGGGAGACCAGGCTGCATTTTTCATGCCTCGATGGTCCCTCTAAGGACAGTGGGCCCAGCTTTCTTGTGTCTGCAGCTGGACCTGATTAGGAATGTGGGGTGGCATCTGGGGCCAAGGAAGACAGAAGGAAATTTGGGTAAGAGAGGATAGCAAAAGCCTGGGGGTTGGAGAAGGAGGGAGGCCAGGAGAGACTTGCCTGCTGCCCTCCCCAAGCCAAGAAAGCCAAAGGGCTGAAGAAGGCTGAGGGCCAGGGGAGCAGCAAGGGACTTGTCCAAGTCTGAAGAAGGCTGAGGGCCAGGGGAGCCCAAGGGCTGAAGAAGGCTGAGGGCCAGGGGAGCCCAATGACTTGTCCAAGTCTGAGAACAGACAGTGTGAGAGGGTGCTGGACCATCTCCTGGAGGAGAAAGGATGCCAGGTAGGAACGCAGGGAGTTCCTGATGGACAGAGCAGGGAAGGATTTCAGATAGAAGGAGCTAGGGGGCTCCTGGATAAAAAGCAGACTAGAACTTAAGAAGAGCCCTGGGGCTGGTGGAAGGTCTCGGAGCTGTACAGATGCTGTGTTGATGGGCTGTATTCAAGGACTTGGAGAACGGTTTGAATTGTTGACATTAATAAACCAGCCCAAGCAGAGGTATTATTGCCCACAAGAAAGCCACTAGTGAAGTTCTTGAGCACCATGAGGAGGAAAAGCTGACAGGGCCCCTGCAAATATCATGCCTCTCACAAGGGAGCAATTAGGGATAAAGAGAATCTGTCTGAAGCCTTGTGGCTCTGTGGTTAAGATTGAGTTGAGTTCTGCACTTAAACCAAGTGTCCGAATCCCTGCTTTAAGAGCAAAACTCAGATTAATCTGAACTGTGCAGCCACAACTGGTGCCTCCATAATTAAATGCAGAGAAATCTGTAGCTAAGGTTGAGTTTTGAGGGAGATTCAGTCTCTGTTGGGCATGCAGCATGCAGCACATCCTCCCTAACATTATAGCATTTGCTCTCTGAGTACTGAACGAATATAAATAAAACCAATAACATCTCTGTTCGACATGGCTGAACAGGAACAGGACACTAGCTGTCAGAAACTCGCCATCCTGTAGAATGACCAGTGCAGGAGAGGGAAAGGGCACTTGGGTCTAAGCGATTCTGAAAAGGCAAATTATCAACTGCTGGTTTGTTTTCCTGAGCAAGCTGTTTATTTCTTTTGTGGTTCAGCTTTTCTCTAGGGAAGATTTCTGTGCAGGTGACATGTTTAATTCCTGATGCCATTGTAATTTTGCACTTTTTCCTTCTCAAAAATATAAGCCACTTTTTTAAAAAAAATCTTTTTCAAACTTATTATAGAGAGCAGGAGGGGCAGGAGAAAGGGGCAATACCTTTCAAGGAAGGTCCAGATCCCTGGCACAGGCTCAGCGTTACCAGGAATCCGAAGAGGGTGATTGCTGGCTTCATCCCTGGAAAGATACACAAATACACCTGGGTTAGTGGCAATGAAGGGTGTCCAGGATTCACAGATTTCACCCACCCATCAAAACAGCTCAATGCCCAGAGCTCTGACTGCCCCTCTCCTCGGTAAGGTTCAACTCCAGGCCAAAATCTCCTGCCTTTGGGTACAGATGGAGTCAGCTCCCAAGAAGTGAGGGGTTATTTTCAATCCAGAAGAGAGCCGCTGCCACGGTACACGGCAGCCGAATCCTCGGCTCATTCATACCACTGCAAGTCAGGCATAACTCCACCGAAGTCAATGGCTTTACCTTGGTACAAAACCACTGGGCAAGGAGCTGGAAGCCCCGTAGGTGAGTACCTGCACCTCAGCCCCTCTGCTCAGGTGGCACATCCTCTTGCTATTATCTGGTGACAACAGCAGAAAAGCTCATTGCATCACACCCTTTTGATGTGTGAAGTCACTTCCACTGTGTTCAATGGTGTGTCCCATAGGAGCACCTCCTGCGTGCATCGCTCCCTGAGGAGCTGTGAGGGCAGTGGTCCCCTCCTGCGTGCATCCCTCCCTGAGGAGCTGTGAGGGCAGTGGTCCCCTCCTGCGTGCATCGCTCCCTGAGGAGCTGTGAGGGCAGTGGTCCCCTCCTGCGTGCATCGCTCCCTGAGGAGCTGTGAGGGCAGTGGTCCCCTCCTGCGTGCATCCCTCCCTGAGGAGCTGTGAGGGCAGTGGTCCCCTCCTGCGTGCATCGCTCCCTGAGGAGCTGTGAGGACAGTAGTTCCCTTCTGTGGAGCAGGAGGGACTTGTAAAAGGCTCAGTTCTGAAAATGTAGAAACTAGAATAAGAACTGGCCAAGAGAGGTGTAGCAGGAGAAAGACTGAGCCACCCTCCTCCCTGCTCCAAAGGTAACTTTGGTGGGGCGCGGACAGGGCAGTGGACCCAGTTGGGCACAAGGTAGGGGGTCGCTGGGGAAGGCTCTGGGGGCAGAGTCTCTCTGCACAGCCAGAGGTAGGGATATTGCACATGCCCCTCCCTCTGCTGAGATGTCCACGGGGGCACGGGCACTCCAGGGAGACACTGGTGCTGTGAGTCAGGCTGGAGCTGGATGCCCAAGCCCAGAGGCACGTTCTCCCTGCTCCTGTGGTCCCAGCCTCCCAGGAGCCAGCGGGATTGGCTGCCCTGGCCCAGGGAGATGGGGCTGGAAGTTCCTCCCAGGGGCAACACATTGTGCCCCCCCAGTATCAGCAGGCAGGAGTCATCTATGCCTGAGACCTTTAAAAGAGCTCAAGTGTCAGGATTAGTGTGGGGAGCACAAGTAACATCTAAATCCAGGAACTATGCCAGGGATGCCGCTGGTATGGGGATGCCCTCTACAGCTTGGACTGTCAGGAGCAGATGAATGGTGTTAAATGAGCAGCAGTACAGCAAGGCCTACAGGCCTCAGCTGGGATCAGCCCCATCGTGCCAGGCTCTCTCTCTCTATAGCGAGAGACAGGCCTTGGTCCACAGACTTTACAACCAACCAGACAAGAGGGCACAGAGAGATCAGGCGTTGCAGCCAAGGTCCCCAGGAGTCTAGAGCAGTTCCAGCAAATGAACCCTGAGTCTTAGTCGGTACAAAACCGCCCTTCTTCTCCACCTAGCCTTCTCTTCAGCAGGGAGCTGAGTCTCATGGAGTCATACAATCTAAGGGGCCATTGTGATCATCTCATCTAAAGCACAGGCCATTGGACTTCCAAGAACCAATTCCTGTTTGAACTAGGGCTGATCTTTTAGAAAAAACCCCCAATCTTGATTAAAAATAGTCAGTGATGGAGAATCCGCCACAACTCCTGGTAAACTGTTCCAACGGCTGTTAAAAATATTCCTTATTTCCAGTCTGAATTTGTCCAGCTTCACTTTCCAGCCATTGGATCATGTTACACCTGTCTCTGCTAGACTGAAGAGCACTCTTTTATCAAATTTTTCTTCCCCATGTAGTTACCTACAGTCAGTGATCAAGTCACCCCTTAACCTTCTCTTTGTTAAACTAAATAGATTGAACTCCTTGAGTCTATCACCATAGGGCAGGGGCGGGCAAACAGCCAGGTGTGGCCCAGCCCCCGCCTCCTATCTGACCCCCCCGCTTCTCGCCCCCCTGATGGCTCCCCCGGGACTTCTGCCCCATCCACCACCCCCTGCTCCCTGTCCCCTGACTACCCCCTGCCGCCCCATCCAATCCCCCCCATTCCTGACTGCCCCCCCAGGACCCCTGCCCCATCCAATCCCCCTGTTCCCTGCCCTCTGACCACCCCGACCCCATCCACACCCCGACCCCTGACCACACCCCCGAACGCCCCTGCCCTCTACCCAGCCCCCGCTACCCCCTTACCACACTGCCTGGAGCACCGGTGGCTGGCGGCGTTACAGCCATGCCGCCCAGATCACCGTCTCAGGCCGCGGCTCTGCAACTGCGCTGCCTGGCCACCCAGAGCATTGTGCCAGCAGTGCAAAGCGCTGAGGCTGTGGGGGAGGGGGAACAGCAGGGGAGGGGCCGGGGACTAGCCTCCTGGGCCAGGAGCTCAGGGGCCGGGCAGGAAGGTCCCGCGGGCCATATATGGCTCGCGGGTCATAGTTTGCCCACCTGTGCTACAGGGCATAATTTACAAGACTTTAATTATTCTTGTGGCTCTTTGAACTTTCTCCAGTTTCTCAACATCCTTCTTGAATTGTGGACACCATTCTGAACACAGGAGTCCAGCAGCAGTCGCACCAGTGCCCGATACAGGAGTAGAATAACTTCTCTAGTCTATCCAAGATTCCCTGTTTATACAGCAAAGGATTGCACTAGCCCAAAGGTCCCCGAACTGTGGGGTGAGCCCCCTAGGGGGGCATGGAGGAACCTTCGCAGGGGGCGGGGGGCCAGCCCAACCCCCACAAGGAGTGGGGAGAGAGCGCTATCCAACCCTGCCCTGCCACCAGCTCTGCTCTGGCCCCACCCCCAGCCATGGCCCCAGCTCCCAGACCTGCGACTGACCCGTCCCCAGCTTCGTGGCTCCACACCTGGCCAGGGGCCCAGCTGCCAGCCCCCAACGTGGCCCGGCTGCAGCTCTGTTCCTGGCCTCACCACTGCCTCCAGGCTCGGTCCCTGGCCGCAGCTCTGGCCACAGCCCCAGACCCACCCCCGGCAGCAGTAGGGTTGCCAGGTGTCCGGTTTTCTACCAGAATGCCTGGTCAAAAAGGGACCCTGGTGGCTCCAGTCAGTGCTGCTGACTGGGCTGTTAAAAGTCCGGTCGGCAGTGCAGCAGGGCTAAGGCAGGCTCCCTACCTCCCGTAGCTCTGCGTGGCTCCCAGAAGCAGCGGCATGCCCCCCCCCTCTGGCTCCTACACAGAAAGGCAGCCTGGGGGCGCCACACACTGCCCCCACCACAAGCGCCGGTTCAGCAGCTCCCATTGGCCGGGAACTGCAGCCAATAGGAGCTGCGGAGGCAGCGCCTGAAGACAGAGCAGTGTGCAGAGCCTCCTGGCCATGTCTCCACATAGGAGCCGGAGTGGGGTGTGACATGAACTGGGACCCTATAGATCATTTTTGCAAGTAAAGGCCTGTAGTGGCCCAAATCTTACATAAAGGGGGTCATATAAGGTGTCTAAGACAAGGTTATGGTTTGCTGGTTATGATTATGCTGTATATGTGTATATCTGTATATGTGTATCATTTTGTAGTTAAAATTATGAATATTGGCTCTGTACTGTCTGTATTTCAAACCTGTGCTATGCTTCTGGGGAACACTCCAGACAAGTTGGTGTCAGCTCTGCCTAGCCTGCTTGGTGGCCCATTAAGGACCATCAGACACAGGCACCAACTTTTGTCAGCGCCCGTGGATGCTCACGCCCCCCTGCCCCTCCCCGCCCCTATTGGATCCCTCCCCAAATCCCCACCCTGGCCATGCCTCCTCCCCCGAGCGCACCACGTTCCCCCTCCTCCCCGCTCCCTCCCTGGCTTGCCACACAAAACAGCTGTTTTGCAGTGCAAGAGCTGGGAGGGAGTGGGGGAGAAGCAGGACCCAGAAGCGCGCTCGGGGGAGGAGGTGGAGCAGAGTCGGGGGTGAGCTAGGGTGGGGCGGGGAGCTGTCGGTGGGTTCACAGCACCCACCAATTTTTCTCCATGGGTGCTCCAGCCCCGGAGCACCCATGGTGTCAGTGCTCATGCCATCAGCGACACAACTGACCCATTGAGAGAAGGCAGACATGCCTTGGGACTCAGCCAGGTGTGCAGGGACCTGCCTAAGGACAGAACTCTGAGGGTTTTCCAGGCCATGTGCTGGGCAGCTCGTCCTTGGGACAAAGAAAGAGACCACATGGTAGGAGACTATAAAAAGCTGCTGCAGCTCATCCATCTTGTCTTCAATCCTGCTTCTTACCTCTGGAGGGACTTCGCTGCACTGAAGCTTTGAACCAAGGACTGAAAGACCCATCCCAGCTGTGGATGTTCTCCAGAGACTTGATTTGAACCTGCAGTTTACTCTATCACTGCTGCAAGCCTGAACCAAGAACTTGGCCGTTACTGTATGTCATTGATTCCATTGAACCAATTCTAGCTCTCATCTCTATTTCTTTCCTTTTATGAATAAACCTTTCGATTTTAGATTCAAAAGGATTTGCAACAGCGTGATTTGTGGGTAAGATCTGATTTGTATATTGACCTGGATCTGGGGCTTGGTCCTTTGGGATTGAGAGAACCTTTTTTCTTTTACTGGGACATTGGTTTTCATAACCGTTTGTCCCCATAACGAATGGCACTGGTGGGGATACTGGGAAACTGGAGTGTCTGAGGGAATTGCTTGTGTGACTTGTGGTTAGCCAGTGGGTAAAACCAAAGTCTTCTCTGTCTGTCTGGTTGGGTTTGCCTTGGTGTGCATAGAAATCCCAGCCTTGGGCTGTAACTGCCCTGCTTTCAGCAATTCATCCTGAATTGGCACTCTCAGTTGGGTCCCGCCAGAACCAGCATCATTACAGGGGGACATGCTGCTGCTTCCAGGAGCTGCTTGAGGTAAGAGCCAACTGGAGCCTGTACCCCTGAGCCTCTCCCCACAACCCAACCCCTGATCCCTGCTCCCGCCTTCCAAACCCTTTAGTCCCAGCCCGAAGCACCCTCCTGCACCCTAAATCCCTCATCCCCAGCCACAGCCCATGCCCCCAGCCAGAGCCCTCACCCCCCCTGAACCCCAATGCCTTGCTCCAGCCGGTGAAAATGAGCGAGTGG
This sequence comes from Lepidochelys olivacea, assembly GCF_965140295.1. Lineage (NCBI taxonomy): Eukaryota > Metazoa > Chordata > Testudines > Cheloniidae > Lepidochelys > Lepidochelys olivacea. Next base: position 23,031,608 of record NC_140427.1, read on the forward strand.
GGAGAGGGAGCAACGGGGGGGGGGGGCTCAGAGAAGGGGCGGGGCCTCCGAGGAGGGGCAGGACAGGGGGCAGGGCAAGGGTGTTCAGTTTTGCGTGAGTAGAAAGTTGGAAACTCTAGGCAGCAGACCCAGACTCCTCCCCCTCACCCCTGACTGTGGGCCCCCCCACCCCAAGACATGGCCCCACTCCTGGCCCTGACTCCGGGGGGTGGGGCATGGACAAGGGGAAGGAGAGACACCACCATCAAAAGTTTGGGGAACCACACTACATTAGCCCTTTTGACCATGTTGCACTGGGAGCTCATGCTCAGCTGATTATCCTCCGTTGTCTCCATGTTGACTCATCTGACCAACATTTGTGAGTGATGTCGTCCTCCAGGGACCCCAACTCAGAGAATACAATGAGGGCCCAAACTACAACTCCCATAAGGCAATGCACTAGCAAAATGAAATTTAGTGGGTTTTTTTAACTGATCTGAAACAAAATGTTTCAGGTCAAGTTAATAAAATGACATATCATAGAATCATAGAATCATAGAATATCAGGGTTGGAAGGGACCCCAGAAGGTCATCTAGTCCAACCCCCTGCTCAAAGCAGGACCAATTCCCAGTTAAATCATCCCAGCCAGGGCTTTGTCAAGCCTGACCTTAAAAACTTCTAAGGAAGGAGATTCCACCACCTCCCTAGGTAACGCATTCCAGTGTTTCACCACCCTCTTAGTGAAAAAGTTTTTCCTAATATCCAATCTAAACCTCCCCCACTGCAACTTGATATTCTGATATTCTGATTTGTGTTAAACTGACCCACAATGAAATATTACAATTTGATTTTCCCAATAGAAAATTAGAATTTTTTGGCAAAATTGAAAATTTCGCAAGGAAAATTTCAATTTTTGTAGAATCTGTATTTTCTGTCAGAAAAGCATTCTGATGCATAATTCCCAGCCAGTGCTATTAACGGCATTAAGCACTTTAGAGTGTGCAAAACTGCTGAGATGGGGAGAGCAGGATTTTAACAGTGGGACTAATTCACAAGTTTTGCTACAGCAATATAACATAGAAGCTGGAATTCACAGAACCCACAGGAGTTCCCAGAGCTGCTGTTCTGGGTACCACTCGCTGGGGACTAGTGTTCTTACCCCAGCTCAAAGTTACAGGAGCCAGTTCTAGTCAGGAGCACGCAGTGGTGTTCACCCCACCTCAGAGGAGCTGCTGGCTACCAGCTAGTGCCAGACGACCCTGATTCTGGAGATCAAAGGTCACTAAGCACCACTTTGCCTCCCAGATGGCTGGGGGCCAGAGAGATCCCCAGTGGTTGCTCTAATTTATGCTATGCTGCAACTGCTCCCTATGGAGCCATCCAGCAGCAGAGACTATCTGGAGCAGTGTGCTCTGGCCATACCTCCACCTTCCCTCAGATCACCCCCCAGCAGGCCCCTGGGCCTGGGGCTGAGCCAAGAGAGGTGCAGGGCCATGCTGCCCTCCTTGCACCAAGCTATACCCTGGCTTTGCATTTCCTGTAGGCCTGCAGAGCCAGTGTACAGGGCTCTCCGCGGCGGCCCAGTCAGGTCAGTGATGGTTCCAGACACAAGCAATGTTCGCAGCTATGGATGAACACTGTGTGTGGCACGGGGTTGCCAACTTTCATGATATTTGTTGCTTTTCCTAGCCCCCAGCTCCCGAGTCATGTGATTATCTGAGACTCTCAGCTATCATATGAGGTAGAAAAAGTGTAAATTTCTACACTAATTCTTGTAGAGAAAAGCTTGAAAACATGACCAGAGTGCAGGATAAAGCTCCAGAATCAGAAGCCAAAGGCATATTATTATTTTAAGCCAATCTCATGATTTCTGAAGCCTGACACATGAATCCTGAATCTTCTGGGTTGGCAGCATTGGTGATAACTGGAGAGGGTCTGGAATTTTTTGATTAAACATTTTTTTTTCACTCAGAAATGTTGATTTGTTGAAACTGAAACTGTTTGCAAAACAGTTTCAAGTCTGACAAAACACCTGGCTTAAAAAAATAAAAAATAAAAAAATTTAAAAAAGAGATTAAAAAAAGTCTTGAAATTGTCAGAATGGAAAGTTTCAGATTTTTGAGTCAAAATGACATTTCATTTTAAAATTTAAATAAACTTACACTAAAAGAGGTCTTTTTAATAAAGGAAAGAGTCCAAATCAAGACAAAATGTTTCAGAATTATAAAAATAAAATGTTTCTGTTGACCCAAACCCAATTTTTTTTCTTATTTTTTGGTTTTGGAAAATTTTCAAGCTTTTGATTTTTGTCACAGATCAGGCCAGGAAAAAATTTCAAAATGTTGAAAATGCTCCTTTTCCACCCAGCCCGCATCACGGTGTTTAATTCTCCCGCAGTGGCTACTCCAGACTGGTGAGACTATTCCAACACACCTAGAGGACAGGCCCTGGGTTGGGGGGACAGGGCTGGGCAGCCTCACAAGCACAACAGTGGATGAAAGGAAAACATAATCAAACAACTCAGATCTCTGGCTGCTTTCCTTTGCCCCGACCCCCACAATGAAGATCACCCCCCAGCAGATCCCTGGTACAGTGCCTGGCTCAGCTGAACACTCTGCAGCCCTAGGCAGGCAAGCGTTACTACCAGACAGAGCCTGCTGGCCACACAGCAGAGACAGTGCCCAACGCTGGCACAGGTCACATGCCGCGGCGGCTGCCACACCGTGCAAAGCACTAGCAGGGACTTAACCGAGCTTTCCACAAGCAGCTCCCTGCACACCCTCCTAACAACCATGCCATTTTAGCAGCGGTGCTGCTCAAGCACATACAAGCATTAAACCTGCAGCATCTCACCTGCCATCTTCTGTTCCTCTGCGCATTGCAGCCTGGACCCCTGCACTTTTATCTCAAGGCAGGGGCAGCTCCTGCTGGGCGGGACCTGCCAGGCTGCGGGAAATGCCCAGTTGGCATGAATTGGGCAGGGCCAAGAAAAAGCTCCGCCCACTTCTTGCCACCTCCCAACTCGTGATCCTGAAAGGACCAAGGCTTAGGGGCCATGTCACTGGTGCGCCCTGGCTGCTGTGTGCAACCAGAGAAGGCAAAACAACCAGAGCATACCAGTGAGTCTGAAGGTGCAGCTCCGCCCCTCACCCCTATGCCTGGCTGGAGGGAGCCTAGCGCTAAAGCAGTGATTCTGTCGGTTTTCTCAGGGAGAGCCTGGACTGAATGTTAGGGAGGTTTTAGTGGCAGAGTGGAGGGGCTGGGACGACCCCAGGGGCTGTCTGGCATTTGCTTCCCCATTAGTTCTGTTAATCCCTCACTACTGTTCCTGACTCTGTGCTGAAGCTGCCTTGCCCCGGTCCCTGGGGAGTCTGTGCCACTAGTTCTAAGTGCCTTTCCTCCTGTGCTGGACCTAGCCCTGTCCTTCCTCAGCTCCATGCTTTCGGTTCTTGTCTTCCTGCTAATACAGTGTATTATTCCTGCACTAGCCTAAAACATTCTTCGTCTTCTCACAGGCGGTGTTAGACCAGGTGCCTTAGCAAAATCCACAGTAAAATCAACTCATGGCAAGATAGAGCCTGAATTTCCCTGTATATGTTACCACAGCTGGCTTACACAACCGTGGCCGTTCTTATGCAAACCTGCAGAGCTGGCAGATGCTTCAAGCTGTTATCTGTGCATTTGCTCTGCGGTCTCATACTACTTGCCCTTTGTAAGATGATCGATCTGTAGAAGATGCCACTGAAAAGTGTTCTGGCAGGCCTATGCTGATATATGTGTTACGCAATGAAGAACTCCTGCTTTCATATGGCATTTGAAAAGCAATGGCCTGGAGCTGTAACTGCATCTTGAGATTCGAAAGCCAATTTAATGCTGCAGGAGTGGCCAGGTGGATTCCCCCTTGTGCCAAGCGTGAATGTGGCAGTCGAAGAACTTATTAAACCCCACTAAAAACCAGTGCCTGGTCTCACGATAACTGGATCTTCTGGGGGAGAGTTTGTCTCTTGAAAGCTCCTGTCCATGCTCATTGTGGACTTCTCCCAGGAGCTGACCACAGAACAACACTCTGCAGGAGCATGCATCTGAGATTCCCTTTGTGTTTTGGGGCACCTGTCTGCCAAACATCACCTTGAGCCCCAGAGCCCTCGCTGTTGCCATTTCCACCAAAACGGAATCATTACTGACCTAGGCTGAGGTGACACCAGGAAACGTGGCAACACTCCCAGAGCAGAGACTTCTTGCCTAGCCCCGAGGGGATTCCCTGGTCTCACTAGCTGAAGGGATGCTCATGGGAACGTCAGGCTTTAAACATTCTAGACACCCCAATGATACAGACAGACCCTCAGTGCAGCTGGAAAAAAACAGAATGGTGTTTCTATTTGGGGTCTATGTGTGTCCCTTAGTGAAGGTGGTTACCCATGCTGAGATATCCCCAGCCTGGGAGGAGGAGGAGAGCGCTGCTGGACTGGCCTGCGCCTCTTCACCATCATGGTTTGGCTGCCAGACCATTTAGATGAGCAATACTTTGAATATGGCACTAAACTACAGATCATGTCCAGCCTGGCAAGGGTCCTGCAACTGCTCTTTACTAACAAACACTGCACAACAACCATCTGTAACCCACTGGCCAGTGTGTGCTGGTCCATAGACAGATAACGCTCGGCTCTGACAGATTTCTCCTAAGCATAATTATTTATTATTGCTTCTTAAGCACCCATCGTATGCAAGGGACATTTTAGACATGCTCCCCGCCTCAAGGAGCTTACAGTCTACACAAGCTCCAGGCAGACACAGAGCCACCAAGTTTTGTGCAGTACCATGCCAGACATTTGATGCAATTTTTTCAATCTAATTTGTATATTTCCAAATAATTTGCATAAAACAATAAACTTCACTTTAAAACAACACGGGTTAGTGCTGGTGAAACAGTCCTGATGAATCAAGTCTACTCTTTACTTACAGGACAGCAGCAGAATATGGTTCCCACACGCACTGACATGTCAGCCTGCTTCATCTTAATTCTTCTAGGAGGTCCCACAGGTTTTTTGGCCTCTCAGCCGAGGCTGCTAGACATGGTCCAGTGGGCAATGAGTTTGTGTGTTTTACACAGCAAGGAATTAGCCCCGAGCCCAAGTTGGCCGGCACGGGCCAACCATGGGTTTTTCTTTGTTGTATAGACATACCCCCAGTGGCCTATTAGCCCAGCCCATGCACTGCCTTGGGGGCCTCAGGTCAGTAACCCAAACATAAGAACATAAGAACAGCCATACTGGGTATCAAACTGTCTGGCGTGGCTCACAACTGTGAGTGCTAACTCAGGGCAGGACAGACACCCCAAGTTGGTGGCATGTTTTATAATTAGATTTCACCAAAACCAGTAATAAATGTGAATTCCTGGATCACTACAACAGTCTTATGATGGAGTCACACACTGTCCCTTTAGACTCCCTAGTCTATCTTGCCACCCAAACAAACTGGATTTAGTGAAAAATGATAACTTACACCAAAAATTACACCACATTCAGGTTGCTTCCAGTCCCATAAGACCAATCATCTACCCCAGGTCACTCTAGATCCTACACCAAAGATAATGCCTGGAGCCAATCTTGTAATAAACTATCTAAAGGTTTATTACCTAGGGAAAAGGAATATGGGAGTTATTTACTGGTTCAAGCAAGCAAATGTATACACACCAATAAGATACCATCTAAACCCTAAGAGTGAGAGAGTTGTAGTGTATTCCAAGTGTCTTTCAGGGCAGACCCAGGAGGCTGGGGATGTCTGGCTTCAATTTAGAGTCTCTGGCCCTTCAGAGTTCAAACAGCCAAAAAGATGCAGTTTCTCTTCTTGTCGGGGATTTTTATCCCTTCCTCCAGAGTTCAAGATGGTGGGATGAGTTCATGTGCACATCTCCTCTTCATGGGTGGAGGGGGAGCAATGTCCTCTGATGTTCCACCATGGTTAGTTTGGTGTCTAGGGGCCTTCTTTTGCTGGGCAGGATATAACGCCTCCTGTGGCAAACTAGTATTTCACACTTGGTTATGTTTCTCTCCTGACTGTGGGGGTTTACAGTTACAAAGCAAACACTTAAATATTACCTAATAACATGGGATATAGACATTACAAGTGAGATTAATGCAGTCAGCAACACATGCAAGCGTTCCATAAGTCTAAACACTAAATACATTCTTATAAGATTAATACCTATTTTGAGCAAAACTAACATCCAGGTGACCTGGTCTGGTCTCCAGCTATGAGGTTGTCAGTTCTTAGCTACTGCCTGCAGCCTGGGTAAGGGCTGGTATTTGGCCTGCCAGTGTCACACTGGGTCAGACCAGTGGTCCATCTACCCCAGTATCCTGTCCTCAGAGAGCGGCTGGTGCCAGACATTTCAGAGGGAAGGACCAGAAGAGGGCAGTTATCGAGTGATCCATCCTCTGTCAGCCATTCCCAGCATCTGGCAGTGTGGAGTCTCTGGAAGTGGCATGGGTAAAACAAATGGGAGTGGTGTATTAATTTAGATGGAATATATGTGCCAAAAATGTCAAAAGTGTTAACTGTCCAACATTAAACATAATTTGGTGTTTGCTATACAGAGAACTCGGCCTGCTCCATCCCACTGCAAACACACATTTAATTAAAGAGACAGAAAAGAAGAAAAAACAGTTAAAGTATGTGCAATGTAAAATATTAAGCAAGATTTTCATTTTCACACCATCCCTTTATCTGGCGGGAGTTTTTAGAAGCTCCCCCCCTTCCCCTGCAACTCTTAGATGGTATTAAAACTGGCAGTAACTGTTCTTTGCAGGATAGAGAAGAGTCAGTTGAAACATATGGAGCTGTTGTTGCTGCTGCTGTTGTTAAATCATAGAATATCAGGGTTGGAAGGGACCTCAGGAGGTCATCTAGTCCAACCCCCTGCTCAAAGCAGGATCAACCTCAACTAAATCATCCCAGCCAGGGCTTTGTCAAGCCTGACCTTAAAAATCTCTAAGGATGGAGATTCCACCACCTCCCTAGGTAACGCATTCCAGTGCTTCACCACCATCCTAGTGAAATATTGTTTCCTAATATCCAACCTAGACCTCCCACACTGCAACTTGAGACCATTGCTCCTTGTTCTGTCATCTGCCACCACTGAGAACAGCCGAGCTCCATCCCCTTTGGACCCCCCTTCAGGTAGTTGAAAGCAGCTATCAAATCTCCCCTCATTCTTCTCTTCTGCAGACTAAACAAGGCCAGTTCCCTCAGCCTCTCCTCATAAGTCATGTGCTCCAGCCCCCTAATCATTGCCCTCTGTTGGACTCTCTCCAATTTGTCCACATCTCTTCTGTAGTGGGGGGACCAAACCTGGACACAATACTCCAGGTGTGGCCCCACCAGTACCGAATAGAGGGGAATAATCACTTCCCTCGATCTGCTGGCAATGCTCCTACTAATGCAGCCCAATATGCCGTTGGCCTTCTTGGCAACAAGGGCACACTGCTGACTCATATCCAGCTTCTCATCCACTGTAATCCCCAGGTCCTTTTCTGCAAAACGGCTGCTTAGCCAGTCGATCCGCAGCCTGTAGCAGTGCATCCTAAGTGCAGAACTTTGCACTTGTCCTTGTTGAACCTCATCAAATTTCTTTTGGCCCAATCCTCCAATTTGTTTAGGTCACTCTGGACCCTATCCCTACCCTCCAGCATATCTACCTCTCCCCAAAGCTCAGTGTCGTCTGCGAACTTGCTGAGGGTGCAATTAATCATCATCCAGATCATTGATAAAGATGTTGAACAAAACCCGCCCCAGGACCGACCCTTGGGGCACTCCGCTTGATACTGGCTGTCAACTAGACATCGAGCTGCTGATCACTACCCATTCAGCCCAACAACCTAGCCACCTTTCTATCCACCTTATAGTCCATTCATCCAATCCATATTTCTTTAACTTGCTGGCAAGAATACTGTGGGAGACAGTATCAAAAGCTTTGCTAAAATCAAGGTATGTCATGTCCACCGCTTTCCCCATATCCACAGAGCTAGTTATCTCATCATAGAAGGCAATCAGGTTGGTCAGGCATGACTTGCCCTTGGTGAATCCATGCTGACTGTTCCTGATCACCTTCCTCTCCTACAAGTGCTTCAAAATGGATTCCTTGAGGACCTGCTCCATGATTTTGCCGAGGACATGATTTTGTCTTTACTTCCCCAGGTTCTCTTTTTTCCCTTTTTAAAATATGGGGACCATATTTGCCTTTTTCCAATCGTCTGGGACCTCCTCCGATTACAACGAATTTTCAAAGATAATGGCCAATGGCCCTGCAATCACATCAGCCAACTCCCTCAGCACCCTTGGATGCATTAGATCTGGACCCATGGACTTGTGCATGTCCAGCTTTTCTAAATAGTCCTTAACCTGTTCTTTCACCACTGAGGGCTGCTCACCTACTCCCCATACGGTTTTGCCCAGTGCTGTAGTCTGGGAGCTGTCCTTGTCTGTGAAGACCGAGGCAAAAAAAGCATTGAGTACTTCAGCTTTTTCCATATCCTCTGTCACTAGGTTGCCTCCCACATTCAGTAAGGGGCCCACACTTTCCTTGACTTTCTTCTTGTTGCTAACATACCTGAAGAAACCCTTCTTGTATCTCTTAACATCTCTTGCTAGCTGCAACTCCAAGTGCGATTTGGCCTTCCTGATTTCACTCCTGCATGCCCGAGCTATATTTTTATACTCTTCCCTGGTCATTTGTCCAATCTTCCACTTTTTGTAAGGTTCTTTTTTGTGTTTAAGATCAGCAAGGATTTCACTGTTAAGCCAAGCTGGTCGCCTGCCATATTTGCTATTCTTTCTGCACTTCGGGATGGTTTGTTTCTGCACCCTCAATAAGGCATCTTTAAAATAAAGCCAGCTCTCCTGGACTCCTTTCCCCCTCATGTTATTCTCCCAGGGGATCCTGCCCATCAGTTCTCTGAGGGAGTCCAAGTCTGCTTTTCTAAGGTCCAGGGTCCGTATTTTGCTTTTCTCCTTTCTTCCTTTTTTCAGGCTCCTGAACTCAACCATCTCATGGTCACTGTTGCCTAGGTCGCCACCCACTTCTACTTCCCCCACCAATTTTCCCTGTTTGTAAACAGCAGGTCAAGAGGAGTCCGATCCCATTTCCTAGAAGACAGAACAAGAAACATGCACAAGAGGGGCGAGAAAAGAACAGCAGAAAGAAAATGCATCTTCTGTCTCTAGCACTGACTCACTTGCACCCTCACTGCTGGAGAAATAGAGGCACAGCATAAGGTCTTGTCAGCCACTCCAAGACCTGGCAAACTTGTACGACCATCAGGCTCTTTAGGACATTGCTTTTAGCTGCTTCTTTATGGCCAAAGTCTGACAGCACTCTTGCAGTGCTGTTACAGTCCTGGCTGGCTAAGCCAGACTCTTATTAGACAGAAGGGAAAAAAAGAGGGGTATGAAAGAGAAGAAATAAGTTAGGGAAGGAAAAGGACATGAGGCGGGTGGGGAGGGAAGGTAACAAAGTCTCTCTCACATTCCATGTGGTGGCTGGGATTTAGCCAGATCCAGTGGAGGTGATGATGTCAGTTGGATCCCTATCTCTGGCCCAGTCTGGTCATGACATCTCTCAGGACGAAGACCACAAAAGCCCAGCAATGTCATCTCCCCAGGAGGTGGTGAGGTGGCAAACAGGATAGTAAAGCTCACGGCAGCGGTTGTTAGCAGACTGCTTCTTTTCTGCTACTTTTTGCCCCAAAGGCTGTTCTTTTTAAGAACCCCAAAAGGGAGAGATGGGGGGAACAGACCATTCTTCTAGTCACCAATTTAGATATAATTTCCAGCACACCAATTTTGGGTCACTGATTTCAAATCCCTTATTCCAAAAACCTTATGCTGTTCTCATTTACCAGGCATAATCTTAAAACAGACCTTGAATTATATCAGGAAGCCTTTTTGTTTGTACTAATTCAGTCAATTTGCCTCCCTTTTGCACCTTTTTACATCAGCATTTGTTGTTATAGGTTATTGTGACATTTCATGAATTTTCACTCACTTGTTGCACTTGACCTCACTGTTAGGTAAATGTATAAGCCCAATGATTGCAACAGCGACTGCCACCCACTACGCCAGCCCAAAGATCCCTTTAGCAAAGTGACGTGCATGGTACGAGGAGCTCTAGACTCTTCTTCACTTGCGTGCTGTTAATAATTCTATGCTTTGCACAACAAGATTTGAACAAATCATTAATGTTTCAGTACAGTGATTGGACAGAAAATCCCCCCAAAACTCAGGGCGTTTTGAACCTAAACGGGTTTCGTTTTTCTTAGTTTTTCTTGACAAAATGAAAAAGATGAAAAAAAGGTCATTCTGGCTGAACAACGACATTTCAAACTGAAAGGTTTCCGCAAATTCATCAAAGAGGCTTGGCCGGAAAAAAATCCTTAAAACAACATGTCAGAAATGTCATCGCAATTTGAGGCAATTTGTTTTGAAACGTCATTGTTCAACCCGAATTAAATGTTTTCATTTTGCCAAGAAAAACAGAAACAATTCCATTTCAGTCAACTTTGGGGGGATTTTCTGTTCGACCACTGAACTGAAACATCAATTCTTTGTTCAGGGCTAGTTCTGCAAGGCACAGAATTATTAACAGCACCTAAGTGAAAAGAAAGAGTCTAGAGCTCTTCGCACCATGCACATCACTATGTTAAAGGGGTCTTTTGAGACACCTTGGGTACGTCTACACTGCAAAAAAACCCTCTGTGGCAGCAAGTCTCAGAGCCTGGGTCTACAGACTTAGGCTAGGGTTAGGGTTAGGCTCACACAACAGCACTAAAAATAGCAATGTGGCTGTTCCCATTCAAGCTGGAGCATGGGCTCTGAGCCCCCCAGCACCCCTCTCTGGGTTTCAGAGCCTAAGCTCCGGCCCGAGTGGGAACGTGTCCACTATGGTGTGAGTTCCATGAGTCTGTAGACTTGGTCTTTGAGACTCACTGCAAGGGTGGGGTTTTGGGGTTGTTGGGGTTTTTTTGCGGTGTAGACCTATTCCCTGATGTTCCAGTGTAACAAAGCAGAATGGTCAGCTCCAGTAAGTGTCCTTGCTAGGGAAAGGTTAAAAACAATTGCGACACTGTTCCGTTTTTTTCAAAAGACCTTAAACAACCTGCTTGAGAAACCACAGTCAGTATATTCAGTTATAACTGCTAACCGACTTCCTCCGAGGGGGCAGGCAACTACTGAGAATGCGTGCACTGTGGGGAGGGAGAGTTTCTGGAGGATTGCCAAAACTGGAACTGTGTCTTTCCCAGCCACTGATACTCATACTAGAGGTTTAGCTTTAGAAAAAAATCCAGCCTCACTTGCAAGTTCCCTTGTGCTTCACAGAGCGTAAATCCACCCATTCCTGAGACCATTGTTGTTCCATTGATCACTTCGTACTCAGATTAACTTGAAGAGCTTTGAGAATTGGTTCTTCTCAGCATTCTGGAATAAACAGGGGGTTGTTACAGGAGTGGGTGGATGAGATTCTGTGGCCTGTGTTGTGCAGGAGGTCAGACTAGACGATCATAATGGTCCCTTCTGACCTTAAAGTCGATGAGTCTATGATTCTATGAAACCAGCTTTATTTTTGAAAACTGTTTACCACATGAACTGTGCCACTCATGATCATTTACTTAAAGGAGGCAGAATGTTTGCATTATAATGTTCAGAACTTCCCTAAACATTTCCCTTTGGGGGGGGTGACACTTTTGAGGCCCAGTCTCTGCCTGTAGGTGAATATTTCTGGTAAGCTGTAGAAAAATCCCTGTAGCCACTTCTGACATATAGGAGAGTAAAAGAAATGCATTTCCCTACCCCTGTACAACAGGAACTGCCAACTGTGTGTGTGTGTGTAAAGGGGTAACAACAAAATAGCAAAAGTTCAAACTTATGGCCCAATCCTGCCCCCATTGAAGTAAATGGCAAAAACTCATGCTGACATCAATGGGTCAGGATGAAGCTTTTGGAGACAAAATGGACTTGTGTTCAGTTGAAAGAACCAGGCTGGATTTTGGCCCCCACTGTTCTCGTGATGTGTGAGGACCATGGAGTGCCTGCAATGTCCCCAGGGCAGGAGGGGCCAAAAGCCCTATGCTGCCCTCCTGCACAGCCCTCAGAGTAGGGGATCTCTGGGGGAAGGAGTGGGAGGTGCTCCTCAGTCCAGCCTATTCTGGGCAGCAGAGTGGCCCACAGGGTGCTGTACAGCCCAGTAGGCCGCAGAGCAACCCTGAAGGCCGTGTTAGAATAACGTTCTCATGTTTGAAAATGCACAGTGGGGCATTTGTAGAAGAAACACCGTGAAGCTGTTACAATGCTGCCCAGGCATTAACTGGACGGTTCTTGGTGACCACAATTTACTAGTTCAGCTCCTGGAGTAGGAAGGAGGTGACTGTAAAATCAAGAGACTTCGGAGCTGTTTAGCAGGTGGCGGTGAAGCCAGTTAGTGCAGCGAGTAGCCTGGCTTCGGTCTTAGGACCTTGAAGCACTTTTGTATTCACCACCCACTCCTTAGTCTGACAAACTGTACCAGTGGGAGCTGTGCCTAGAGCCAGTCTGCCCCAGGAGATCTGTCCAGTTAGCTGGGACTGGAGAGCTGCCACGGACTGCAAGGGCTGTATTGACACAGGGTTGGATGTCTCCACCCCAAAGCATTCACGGGTTAAACCCTTGCTTTACTACCATAAGAGTAGGCAGGTAAGTGTGGTCCAGGGTTGTTGTTTGAGGCGACAGTGGCTCCCAGTGACCGAGCCAATCATAAAAAGAAAAGACAATTAAAGACTTTGAAATGTGCAGATGAAAGTGAAAGTCTCATTGTAACAATTCCCCTTATTGCCCTTCCCTTCGCCTGTATAAAGCCTTTGAAATGGTAAGTGCTGGGCGACGTCTCTGTATGTGTGTGGGGAGGGCCCCAGCCCGCTGCCCCAACACAGCTAAGATGGGGGTGGCAACAGTAACATCACAGATGAGTCCCCATCAGGGAGGTGTCACAGGAGCAGGAATGGGGCAGAGGTGACAACATTCCCTACATCTTCCTGGCCTGTGTGTGGAGCAAATGTCTTCCTGAGCTCATACTACACACCTGTGAGTGCAGCCACGTCCTCCTCCCACTCCCAGCCCTCCTTCCAGCTCCCACTCCGTTCACTGCCCCTCCTCCTTCCTCACCCCTGTCATGACAGTGGTGTGACGGGTTCCCTTCAGGGTGCCACCTGGAACTGGGGTACCACTGAGCCCTCTGACCCACCAGCTTGGGCCCCTTCTCACACTGTGCTGCTGTGACAAGTTGCTAAGCTCTCCAGCTTGCTCTTTCAATCAGCATACACACAGGTAGGGACACACCCAGCTGTTGTAACATGCAAACAGGCTTTGTGACCAGCCCTGCATGTCTTTATTGAATGTCCAGGGAGATTGAAGTGCTCTCCTACTGGGTTTTGAATGTTACAGTTCTTGACGTCTGATTTGTGTCCATTTATTCTTTTACGTAGAGACTGTCCCGTTTGACCAATGTACATGGCAGAGGGGCATTGCTGGCACATGATGGCATAGATCACATTGGTAGATGTGGAAGTGAACGAGCCCCTGATGGTGTGGCTGGTGTGGGTAGGTCCTATGATGGTGTCCCTTGAATAGATATGTGGACAGAGTTGGCAACGGGCTTTGTTGCAAGGATAGGTTCCTGGGTTAGTGGTTCTCTTGTGTGGTGTGTGGTTGCTGGTGAGTATTTGCTTCAGGTTAGGGAGCTGTCTGTAAGCAAGGACTGGCCTGTCTCCCAAAGCAACCTTCCTTGAACTGTGTGCGGAGTTTGCCCCTGACCTGCAGCACAAAATGAGAGCTGCCCGAACGGTGGGAAAGTGAGGGGCAATCGCTGTGTAGAAGCTGGCAACTCCAGACTGATACCAGTCAGTTCAAATCAGTTTGGAGTTGGGAAGTTCACTGTGGGGGTTGCAGTGATGCAAGTGTGCAGGGTCATTAATTGCCTCCTGCTACAAATGACTGTGACTCTGGCAATGTGTGGAAAATAGTGGCTGGCTTTGTGGCTATGTGATTCCCTGACTGCAGTGGGGTGATAGCTAGCACATATATTCCAATTTTGTCCCCAGACCATCTTGCAACAGAGTACATCAAGAGAAAGGTTTACTTCTCTATGGTAGTTGATGGCTCACCAGGGTCATTTCACTGACGTCAACGCAGGGTGGTCATGGAAGATGCATACATCTTCAGGAACACTGGCCTGTATAGAAAGCTATGCAGGGACTTTCTTTCCAGACCAAAATCTTCCAGTGGGGGATATGGAAATGTCCACAGTGATCCTGGGAGACCCAGCCTACCCCTTACCTTCCCCTTCCCCCCTCTCCGCCATGAAGCCATACAGTGGAAACCTGGACAGCAGCAAGGAGTGCTTGAACAACAGGCTCATCAGGTGCAGAATGACCGTAGAATGTGCCTGGGGAGGGGGTGGTGCAAGATGAGACAGGGTCTGGGAGGTTTCAGAAGAGGACCAGGACAAATGCCTGGAGACATATTCTGAACACTGGCACCATTTTCCACAGGTGGGGGCGATTGAAGCTGAAAGTACACTGCAGAGGGTCACCGAAGATGCAAGGATGCATCTCCTGCATGTGTGTGGCTTCAGAGCAGGTCCCTATGCTGCTCGCCTGTGTGCTGATTTGGTTCCTGCAGACACAATTGCTGATTGGCATGGCAAAGTTTCCTACAATGGGGGAAGAAACAAAGCAGCTCTGCCGAGGAACCTTTGGCAGAGGATTGCAGAGTATCTGCAGGAAAGTTTCCTGGACATCTCTATGGAGGATTCCTGCGAGATCTTGGTGTGCATTAACAAACTTTTCCACAGGGCCTCCACTGTGTAGCTACATGGGAGAATATGAAGCAGATGCAAATAGTACCTAGTGTCATTAATTTTGATCCCTTCTCCCATGTGCACCATGTAACAAAATAAAGGACACCTCTATCTCATGTAACCAGGCATTATAAAAGAAAAATGAGTACTTACCGGAGCTCCCCTCTCCTGCTTCAGGCATGCCAGACCTGGATTGCTGGGACTGGCTGGACCCCTTCAGAGTCAAAAAGAGGTCCTGGCTCGCCACACCACCAGATGAACCTGTCACCTGTCCCACATCCTCCTCCAAATCAACCTCCTTGTCCATCACTTCATCCTCAGAGCTGACTCCACTGGCTGATGCCTCCAGTTCCCCCGAAATATCCACAGGGCTCTTGACAGGGGAGGTGGGATTGCCACAGAGGATGGTGTGCAGCTCCTTGTAGAAGGGGCATGTTTTCGGCACCATATCAGAGTAACGGTTGGCCTCTCTTGCCTTCTGGTATGCCTGTCTCAGCTCCCTTATCTTAGCATGGCATTGCTGCATGTCCCTTTCTTGCCCCTTCTCATCCATGCCATGAGCAATCTGGTTATAGGTGTCAAAGTTCCTACAGCTGGATTGAAGCTATCACTCCCCAGCCTCCTCTCCCCACAAATGCAACAGGTCCAGCAACTCATGTACTCCACGTGGGAGCCCATTCGCTGCGGAAAGCTGGCATGGTCAGCTGGGAAGATGCAATGTGCGTTGTCCATGCCTAGCAAACAGGAAGTGGAATTTCAAGGGCTTTAAAGGGAGAGAGGTGCATGCCACTGTACCAGGCTGCAAGGCAGCGGAGTAGAAACTGCTGACCAGAGCAGTCATGATGGGCACTGTGGGATACCTCTTGGAGGCCACTTAGGGCAACATAAACAAACGTAGAGTCTACACTGACACTGCATCACTAACTTCTGTGCAAAAGGCTCTGTGCCACGCAATGAGATGGTTTTATTATGGTGGCGTAGCAGGTGAGTTAAATCAGCAGGAGGAACTTTGCAGTGTGTACATCTGCACTGTTTTGTCAACAAAAACTGTGTAGACAAGGCCTTAGAGGGACCTGTAAGAGTGATCTAGTCTAACCCCCTGACAGGGTGGAGAATTTGTGTCATCAATGATTTAGAAGTAAATTGGAATAACAGAGACTTGGTGGGATAACTCACATGACTGGAGTACTGTCATGGATGGTTATAAACTGTTCAGGAAGGACAGGCAGGGCAGAAAAGGTGGGGGAGTAGCACTGTATGTAAAGGAGCAGTATGACTGCTCAGAGCTCTGGTACGAAACTGCAGAAAAACCTGAGAGTCTCTGGATTAAGTTTAGAAGTGTGAGCAACAAGAGTGGTGTAGTGGTGGGAGTCTGCTATAGACCACCGGACCAGGGGGATGAGGTGGACGAGGCTTTCTTCCAGCAACTCGCAGAAGCTACTAAATCGCACGCCCTGGTTCTCATGGGTGACTTTAATTTTCCTGATATCTGCTGGGAGAGCAATACAGCGGTGCACAGACAATCCAGGAAGTTTTTGAAAAACGTAGGGGACAATTTCCTGGTGCAAGTGCTGGAGTAGCCAACTAGGGGGGGAGCTTTTCTTGACCTGCTGCTCACAAACCGGGAAGAATTAGTAGGGGAAGCAAAAGTGGATGGGAACCTGGGAGGCAGTGACCATGAGTTGGTTGAGTTCAGGATCCTGACACAGGGAAGAAAGGTAAGCAGCAGGATACGGATCCTGGACTTCAGGAAAGCAGACTTCGACTCCCTCAGGGAACTGATGGGTAGGATCCCCTGGGGGACTAACATGAAGGGGAAAGGAGTCCAGGAGAGCTGGCTGTATTTCAAGGAATCCCTGTTGAGGTTACAGGGACAAACCATCCCAATGTGTCGAAAGAATAGTAAATATGGCAGGCGACCAGCTTGGCTTAACGGTGAAATCCTAGCGGATCTTAAACATAAAAAAGAAGCTTACAAGAAGTGGAAGGTTGGACATATGACAAGGGAAGAGTATAAAATATTGCTCGGGCATGTAGGAATGATATCAGGAAGGCCAAATCGCACCTGGAGCTGCAGCTATTAAGAGATGTTAAGAGTAACAAGAAGGGTTTCTTCGGGTATGTTGGCAACAAGAAGAAAGCCAAGGAAAGTGCGGGCCCCTTAATGAATGAGGGAGGCAACCTAGTGACAGAGGATGTGGAAAAAGCTAATGTACTCAATGCTCTTTTTGCCTCTGTCTTCACGAACAAGGTCAGCTCCCAGACTGCTGTGCTGGTCAGCACAGCATGGGGAGGAGGTGACCAGCCCTCTGTGGAGATAGAGGTGGTTAGGGACTATTTAGAAAAGCTGGACGTGCACAAGTCCATGGGGCCAGATGAGTTGCATCCGAGAGTGCTAAAGGAGTTGGTGGATGTGATTGCAGAGCCTTTGGCCATTATCTTTGAAAACTCGTGGCGAACGGGGGAAGTCCCGGATGACTGGAAAAAGGCTAATGTAGTGCCCATCTTTAAAAAAGGGAAGGAGGAGGATCCTGGGAACTACAGGCCAGTCAGCCTCACCTCAGTCCCCAGAAAAATCATGGAGCAGGTTCTCAAAGAATGAATCCTGAAGCACTTACATGAGAGGAAAGTGATCAGGAACAGTCAGCATGGATTCACCAAGGGAAGGTCATGCCTAACTAATCTAATCGCCTTCTATGATGAGATTACTGGTTCTGTGGATGAAGGGAAAGCAGTGGATGTATTGTTTCTTGATTTTAGCAAAGCTTTTGACATGGTCTCCCATAGTATTCTTGTCAGCAAGTTAAAGAAGTATGGGCTGGATGAATGCACTATAAGGTGGGTAGAAAGTTGGCTAGATTGTCGGGCTCAACGGGTAGTGATCAATGGCTCCGTGTCTAGTTGGCAGCCGGTGTCAAGTCGAGTGCCCCAGGGGTCGGTCCTGGGGCCGGTTTTGTTCAATATCTTCATAAATGATCTGGAGGATGGTGTGGATTGCACTCTCAGCAAATTTGCGGATGATATTAAACTGGGAGGTGGGGTAGATACGCTGGAGGGCAGGGATAGGATACAGAGGGACCTAGACAAATTGGAGGATTGGGCCAAAAGAAATCTGATGAGGTTCAATAAGGATAAGGGCAGGGTCCTGCACTTAGGACGGAAGAACCCAATGCACAGCTACAGACTAGGGACCGAATGGCTGGGCAGCAGTTCTGCGGAAAAGGACCTACGGGTGACAGTGGACAAGAAGCTGGATATGAGTCAGCAGTGTGCTCTTGTTGCCAAGAAAGCCAATGGCATTTTGGGATGTATAAGTAGGGGCATTGCCAGCAGATCAAGGGACGTGATCATCCCCCTCTATTCAGCATTGGTGAGGCCTCATCTGGAGTACTGTGTCCAGTTTTGGGCCCCACACTTCAAGAAGGATGTGGATAAATTGGAGAGAGTCCAGCGAAGGGCAACAAAAATGATTAGGGGTCTGGAACACATGACTTATGAGGAGAGGCTGAGGGAACTGGGATTGTTTAGTCTGTAGAAGAGAAGAATGAGGGGAGATTTGATAGCTGCTTTCAACTACCTGAGAGGTGGTTCCAGAGAGGATGGTTCTAGTCTATTCTCAGTGGTAGAAGAGGACAAGACAAGGAGCAATGGTCTCAAGTTGCAGTGGGGGAGGTTTAGGTTGGATATTAGGAAAAACTTTTTCACTAGGGGGTGGTGAAACACTCGAATGCGTTACCTAGGAAGGTGGTAGAATCTCCTTCCTTAGAAGTTTTTAAGGTCAGGCTTGACAAAGCCCTGGATGGGATGATTTAATTGGGGATTGGTCCTGCTTTGAGCAGGGGGTTGGACTAGATGACCTCCTGAGGTCCCTTCCAATCCTGATATTCTATGATTCTATGAAATGTAAAATCACTGCTGATAAAATTTGCGAATGACACAAAGATTGTAAAAGTGACAAATAACAATGAAGACAGGGCAGTCATACAGAGGGACCTGGAATACTTGGTAATCTGGACCCATTCCAACAATGTGCTTTTTAATATGGAAAAATGCAAGGCCATGCATCTAGGAACAAGGAGTGCAGGCCAGACCTACACAATGGTCTGGGGTCCCTAAACCTCTAAATGCCAGAAATTGGGAGTGGACGACAAGGGGTGATCACTCAAAATTGCCCTGTTCTGTTCATTCCCTCTGAACCATGTGGCACTGGCCACTATCAGAGACAGGATACTGAGCTAGATGGACCATTAGTCTGACCGAGTAGGGCCAGTCTTGTGAGTGTATCCTGGAAAGCAGTGACTCCAAAAAGGTTTTAGGGGTTATAGTGGAGAACTCAACATGAACACCCAATGCAATTCTGTGGCAGAAAGGGCTAATGTGATCCTTGGATACATAAAGAGGGGAATAGTGAGTAGGAGCAGAGAGGTGATTTTACCTTTGTATACAGCATCACAGAGACTGACACTGGAATACCGTGCCTAGTTCTGGTGTCCACTTTTTTAAAAGGTTGTCGAAAAATTGGAGAGGGTACAGTAAAGAACTACAGATATGATGTGAGAGCTGGAGAAAATGCCTTACAGTGAGAAACATAAAGAACTTCATTTGTATAGCAAAAAGACTTGATTACAGTTCCTTCACAGGGAGAAAATCCCTGGCGTGAAAGGGCTCTTTAATCCAGTGGAGAAAGGCAGAACAAGAACCAATGGCTGAAACAAGACAAATTCAAATTAGAAATTAGGCCCAAATTTTAACAGTGAGGGTGATTAATCATTGGAACAAATTGCCAAGGGAAGTGGTGGATTCTTCATCTCTGAGTGTCTTCAAATCTCGACTGGCCACCTTTCTGGAAGACATTTTAGTCAAACAAAGCTATTGTGCTCAATTTTGAGGTTAAAAGGGAGAAAGTATGCTATACAGGATGTCAACGTAGATGATCTAATGGTACCTACTAGCCTTAACCTCTATGGATAAGATGGCACATGAGGGAGTGAGGTGCTGGAGGGGGAGAGGCTCCCTTGTGGTGGGAAGGCACCGGACTGGGCTGTCGGGGGAGTGAGGCGTCAGGGGGCTTGTTTCTGGATTGGTGATGGCACTGTGTGTCTCTCCAACCCTCCCATACCAGCAGAGATGGGGACACCTCCTAAGTTCCCTCTAAGCTGTGTGGCTAAGCAGCTGCCCAGCAGGCTAACAAGTGCCACGCACTTCAGGTGCCCCTCCCCCAACTGCCACGTTGCTCCTGCCTCTGCCCTGGATCCCTGGCCAGCTGCTCCCGGGAGCCTCCTGCTTGCTGTTCTGATCCAGGGGGGAAGGGGCACGCTGATGTCAGGATGTCCCCCTCACCCAGCTCCTGTACCCCATCTCCACAAAGTGTGGGGGGGAGGGGGAACACGACAGAGCTCAGGATGGAGGGAGCTTGCTGGCAGCTGTTGATGTGTCTGAACAAGCAAGGAACAGGCTTCAGACTACTGAGTGCCAATCTACTTAGAAGGGCAGCATACTTAAAGGTGTGTCTCTCTGTCACACACTGTGATAAAGTGGGGTTTTATTCATCTTACGTTGTATGTGAGCCTGTGTGAGTCTTACTGTTTTGCATGAATGCTGTATGTGCCTAAGTTTCCCTGTTTCAGAGTAGCAGCCGTGTTAGTCTGTATTCGCAAAAAGAAAAGGAGGACTTGTGGCACCTTAGAGACTAACCAATTTATTTGAGCATGAGCTTTCCACAGTATGCGTCCGATGAAGTGAGCTGTAGCTCACGAAAGCTTATGCTCAAATAAATTGGTTAGTCTCTAAGGTGCCACAAGTCCTCCTTTTCTTTTTGCGAAGTTTCCCTGTGTATTACACCAATGCCTAGCTGGTGGGAATAAGGGTGTGTGACTTTTGCTGAGACACTCGGGGGCAGGTGAGGCTGCTCCAGCTGCCTGCACATATGCTATGATGGTGTCTTTCGTAATCTGAGACCCAGGAGGGGGATGCGACCAGCCCGCAAACTGAGACAAAGGCCAGGAGGAGAAGCAACAGGGGTGTCTGAGATTGGGTCACTGGAAGCTGGGCAGTCTGCTGTGGGGGACTGGAAGTGCGGAGCGTCCAGGGCATCTGGCCCAGGGTTCCCCCAAGATAGACTTGGCTGAAAGTCACAGATTTCTGTGCTAACAAGTTCTGTTTTATGCTGTGTTCCTGTCAACTAATAAACCTTCCATTTTATGCTTGCTGAGAGTCACTGCTGACTGCAGAGTTGGGGTGCAGGCCCCTCTGGCTTCCCGAGGAGCCCTGCCTGTGCGGACTCGCTGTGGGAAGCACACGGTGTGGAAGGAGATGCTGAATGCTCTGAGGTCAAACCCAGGAAGGTCAAAGCTGTGTAAGCTTCTTGCCCTGGTGACAGTCTTCTCAGAGAGAAGAGGCTTCCCCAGAGTCCTGACTGGCCTCATATGGAGTAGTTCTAGAGCATCACCCCGGTAACTCCAAGACAACTGGTGGTAACGGTGGGATAAACTGCACCCTGTGGACAAAGCATCCTGCAGTAAGTGACTGGGGAGCAGTAGAACGAAGGGGGATTAGCGAGAGACAGGCGTGCTGAAAGCTTAGAGAGGTGCGGTTCCAGGAGGCAGAGGAGCCTACGGCTTAACCCTGAGAGTGGACCCCTGAGAAGGGCTGTCACACTGAAGGGATTCCTCCCAGGGACCATGAGGAGCTGAGAGAACATAGGCCTGTGAGTCCCTGACAACTTGTGAACAGCGTGGAGATGGTTATACGTCCTTAAGAAGGACATTGTAGAGCTGTGCAGAGGGATACGGCTGCTCATTGGAAAGTTCACCAAAGCACAGCTAATTGCTCAGTTGGAGGAGAATGATTGCTCTAAGGAGCTGGTTCCTGACCCAGGTGGGGCAGCGAGAGAGGCTGGGAGCAGCCAGACAGCTCAAGGGACCCCACCAGTACCTGACCCAGATGGGGCCGTGAGAGAGGCTGGGAGCAGCCGGGCGTTCCTGAGATCCGTATCCCTGACCAGCCGGAGGTCTCCACCAGGTGCCCCATGGATGGATCTGAGACGGATGGAATTGGAGCTCCAATCGAAAGAGTCAGAGGACCAGGAGAGACAGGGAAGGCATGAGGGAGAATAGCAGGAGAGACAGAGGCTGCAGGAGGTGGTGATGGCTGAGCTGAGAGGCAGAAGGACCCATCCAGGAGTGAGTATGGATGGACCCAGGGGTGCCAATTCCCCAGGGAACCTCGACACTAAATTGCTGCCCCAGGTTAAGGAGGGGGGAGATATAGATGCCTGTCTCATGGCCTTTGGAAAGGCTGGCTATTGGAACCAGGCTGGCCCTGTGGAAAGGATCTGGTGTCTAGCTCCCTTCCTGGGTCCCAAGGCCAGAGCTGTTTAGCCAGATGGGTGGTGTGGCAGACTGGATCTCACTCCTAACCCCAGCAAAATGTCTGTCAGGCCCCTTGGACACCCAGTGGGAGCAGAAGGCGATGGTCAATAGGGAGACATTCCTAGGGTGGCGAGATCGTGGGACAGAGAGAACTGTTGTCAGGCCCTGGGTGGTGGAGCCTCAGCAGATGCTGAGGGGCTGTGTGACTTGGGTGAGGGTCCCAGGGATGAAGCCCTTTGCCCTGCCTATGCCCAGATCCCTGTGCAGACCCAGTAGGGGTCGGGCTGGCTGGTCGTTGGGGTTCTCCAGAATATTGGCTGTGAAGTCCTGTTGTGGGGTGACTGTGTCTCTATGGGACAGGATCCAGGACCCGCTCCTGTAATGGCCGAGGATTTGAATTTGAATCCAGGGAACCAATCAGCTGAGACTAAAGTAGTCAGTGTAAATGCAAATGACCTGGCTGGCAGGGATGAGGAACCATAGAATCATAGAATATCAGGATTGGAAGGGACCTCAGGAGGTCATCTAGTCCAACCCCCTGCTCAAAGCAGGACCGATCCGCAATTAAATCATCCCAGCCAGGGCTTTGTCAAGCCTGACTTCTAAGGAAGGAGATTCCACCACCTCCCTAGGTAACGCATTCCAGTGTTTCACCACCCTCCTAGTGAAAAAGTTTTTCCTAATACCCAACCTAAATCTCCCCCACTGCAAATTGAGACCATTACTCCTTGTTCTGTCATCTACTACCACTGAGAACAGTAGAGAGCCATCCTCTTTGGAACCCCCTTTCAGGTAGTTGAAGCAGCTATCAAATCCCCCCTCATTCTTCTCTTCCGTAGACTAAACATCCCCAGTTCCCTCAGTCTCTCCTCATAAGTCATGTGTTTCAGTCCCCTAATCATTTTTGTTGCCCTCCGCTGGACATTTTCCATTTTTCCATATCCTTCTTGTAGTGTGGGGCCCAAAACTGGACACAGTACTCCAGATGAGACCTCACCAGTGTCGAATAGAGGGGAACAATCACGTCTCTCGATCTGCTGGGGATCTGCCACTACTTATACATCCCAAAATGCCATTGGCCTTTGTCATAAATATAAAAGAATAGGGTAAACCCCTTTGAAATCCCTCCTGGCCAGGGGAAAGCTCCTCTCACCTGTAAAGGGTTAAGAAGCTAAAGGTAACCTCGCTGGCACCTGACCAAAATGACCAATGAGGAGACAAGATACTTTCAAAAGCTGGGAGGAGGGAGAGAAACAAAGGTTTTGTGTGTCTGTCTGTAGTCGTCTTGGCCGGGGACAGAACAGGAATGGAGTCTTAGAACTTTTAGTAAGTAATCTAGCTAGGTATGTGTTAGATTATGATTTCTTTAAATGGCTGAGAAAAGAATTGTGCTGAATAGAATAACTATTTCTGTCTGTGTATCTTTTTTGTAACTTAAGGTTTTGCCTAGAGGGGTTCTCTATGTTTTTGAATCTAATTACCCTGTAAGATATATACCATCCTGATTTTACAGGGGGGATTTCTTTATTTCTATTTACTTCTATTTTTTATTAAAAGTCTTCTTGTAAAACACTGAATGCTTTTTCATTGTTCTCAGATCCAAGGGTTTGGGTCTGTGGTCACCTATGCAAATTGGTGAGGCTTTTTATCCAACATTTCCCAGGAAAGGGGGAGTGCAAGTGTTGGGAGGATTGTTCATTGTTCTTAAGATCCAAGGGTCTGGGTCTGTAGTCACCTAGGCAAATTGGTGAGGCTTTTTACCAAACCTTGTCCAGGAAGTGGGGTGCAAGGTTTTGGGAAGTATTTTGGGGGGAAGGACGCGTCCAAACAGCTCTTCCCCAGTAACCAGTATTAGTTTGGTGGTGGTAGCGGCCATTCCAAGGATAACGGGGGTAATATTTTGTACCTTGGGGAAGTTTTAACCTAAGCTGGTAAGGATAAGCTTAGGAGGTTTTTCATGCAGGTCCCCACATCTGTATCCTAGAGTTCAGAGTGGGGGAGGAACCTTGACATGGTGGCACAGTGGTGGGATTAACCTGAAATCATTTTGAGATCCAGTTGAGATTTTTTGAACTAGAAATACAGATTTTAAAAAGGAATTTTTAGGAAGTCCAGAAGGCAGCTTTGAAACTGAAAGCAGCTTGGTTTCTCTCTGCTTTGTGGCCAAGCAGAGACAAAAGGGGATTATCTTGTGAATTGCAGATTTTCTTTGCCTGGAGGCAGGGTACTTAACTCCTGCAGGGAAATTCACAGTCTTCCAACCCAGAGGTTGTGTTTTTTTTTCTTTTCTTCCTAAAAGTAAATAGGGGGTGTGTGCTCTACCCATTTGCCTGGAGACAAAAGTGGCAGGGTTTTTTTTTTAGGATTTTGATTTTTTTTTTGTTTGTTTTACAAGGAGCACAGGTTTGAAAAGAAATTTTTTTCTTCTTTGGGCTGGGTAAGCAGGTTTCCAAGTAGTTGGAGGTTTTTTGCTTTAATTTGGGCCCAGAGCAGAGACAAGGGAATTGTCTTTTTCTGTAGGCTGACAATCACTATCAGAGAATAGGTATTCTATTCCAGCACAGCAAAATTTTACAGCCAAGTTTTGTTTGTTTATTTCTAAACCTCGGGTGTAAAGTTAGTTAAAAACAGAGAGGTTAGAATGGCCAAATCCTCAGCTCGACTACAGCTGGAATTAGCCAAATTTCAGGCTGAGGAAAAACAAAGGGAACATGAAAGACAGATAGAACTCATGCAGCTGAAGAAGGAACAAGAAAGGGAGGCAGAACAACACCAAGAGGCTGCCCACAAGAGGGAAATGGAGGCAAGGAAGCATGTGGAGGAGGAGAGGGAAAAAGAGAGGAAGCATGTGGAGGAGATGGAGAGGATAAAGGCCCAGCAGAATATACCAACAAACCCTAGCAATCCGTCTCCAGGTACCACTTCCCATCCCAGAAAGTTCCCCACCTACAAGGCAGGTGATGATACTGAGGCCTTCTTAGAAAACTTCGAAAGGGCCTGCCTTGGGTACAACATCTCTACTGACCAATACATGGTAGAGCTGAGGCCGCAGCTCAGTGGACCCTTAGCTGAGGTGGCAGCTGAAATGCCTAAAGAACACATGAACAAGTATGAACTGTTTAAATCCAAGGCGAGAGTCAGAATGGGGATAACACCCGAGCAGTCTCGTCGGAGGTTCAGAGCCCTAAGGTGGAAACCAGACATGTCATTTACCCGACATGCCTACCACATTGTAAAACATTGGGATGCCTGGATATCAGGAGCAAGTGTTGAATCTCCAGTAAATTTGCCCTTCCTAATGCAAATGGAACAATTCTTAGAGGGTGTTCCTGAGGAAATAGAAAGATACATCCTAGATGGGAAACCCAAAACTGTAATGGAGGCAGGAGAGATTGGAGCCAGATGGGTGGAGGTGGCAGAGAAGAAGAAAACTGGTCGCAGTTGGAGCGGAGACCAGAAGGGACCACCCCAGACCACACCCTATTACCGGGGGCCGCCCAAAGCCCCACCTACCTCCCAAAGAACCCTCCAGACCCCTTATCGTCCCACCACCCCGTTCTCCAGCAACCCTCCTCGCCCCAGTGACCCGTCAGCTGGACGATGTTTTAAGTGTAACGAGCTGGGGCATGTAAAGGCCAACTGCCCCAAGAACCCCAACAGATTACAGTTCATTGCACCGGAATCACACCAGAGGTCCACAGGCCCAGATACCTCCCAGATACCCTTGGAGCGGAGGGAAACTGTGAGTGTGGGTGGGAAGAAGGTCACCGCGTGGAAGGACACCGGAGCACAAGTGTCAGCTATCCATGCTTCCTTAGTGGACCCCAATTTAATCAACCCAGAGATCCAAGTGACGATTCAACCCTTCAAGTCCAACTCTTTCAATTTGCCTACAGCCAAGTTGCCTGTCCAGTACAAGGGCTGGTCAGGAATGTGGACTTTTGCAGTCTATGATGATTATCCCATCCCCATGCTGTTGGGGGAAGACTTGGCCAATCATGTGAAGCAGGCCAAGAGGGTGGGAATGGTCACCCGCAACCAGGCTAAACAAGCCGTGAGGCCTAGCTCTGTTCCGGAAACTTCTATCAGGACCCAGTCAGAGGTGATGGACCTGGACCCCAGGCCAATGTCTGCAACAGCAGTAGTGGATCCAGTCCCAGACACCCAGACGGAACCAGTCCCAGAACCGGAACCAGCCGAACAACCAACACCAGACCCCGTGTCAGCACTGAATCCAGTACTTGCAACCTCAACACCAGAGGGCCCCACCGAACCTGAACTGGCAGCAGCCGATAACCCTACACAAGAGGCTCAGCCGGAGCCTGAATCCCAACATAGTACACCAGCGGAGAGCGGTTCACAGTCAACAGAAACAGCTCCATCCCCTATATCGCTTCCAGAGGGACCAAGCCTAGGTCCACAATCCCATGAGGAACTGATGTCTCCAGCATCAAGGGAACAGTTCCAGACCGAACAGGAAGCA
Organism: Lepidochelys olivacea; assembly: GCF_965140295.1. Taxonomy (NCBI): domain Eukaryota; kingdom Metazoa; phylum Chordata; order Testudines; family Cheloniidae; genus Lepidochelys; species Lepidochelys olivacea. Next base: position 23,058,325 of record NC_140427.1, read on the forward strand.
GATGAAAGCCTCCAGAGAGCTTGGACGGCAGCACGGAGCAACCCACCGCCTCTCAGCTCTTCTAATCGATCCAGGTTTGTTGTAGAAAGAGGACTTTTATACAAGGAAACTCTTTCTGGGGGACACCAGGAAGACTGGCATCCTCAGAGACAGTTGGTAGTTCCAACTAAATACCGGGCCAAGCTCTTGAGCTTAGCCCATGATCACCCTAGTGGCCATGCTGGGGTGAACAGGACCAAAGACCGTTTGGGGGGGTCATTCCACTGGGAGGGAATGGGCAAGGATGTTTCTACCTATGTCCAGTCTTGTGAGGTGTGCCAAAGAGTGGGAAAACCCCAAGACCAGGTCAAAGCTCCTCTCCAGCCACTCCCCATCATTGAAGTTCCATTTCAGCGAGTAGCTGTGGATATTCTGGGTCCTTTTCCGAAAAAGACACCCAGAGGAAAGCAGTACATACTGACTTTCATGGATTTTGCCACCCGATGGCCGGAAGCAGTAGCTCTAAGCAACACCAGGGCTAAAAGTGTGTGCCAGGCACTAGCAGACATTTTTGCCAGGGTAGGTTGGCCCTCCGACATCCTCACAGATGCAGGGACTAATTTCCTGGCAGGAACTATGAAAAACCTTTGGGAAGCTCATGGGGTAAATCACTTGGTTGCCACTCCTTACCATCATCAAACAAATGGCATGGTGGAGAAGTTTAATGGAACTTTGGGGGCCATGATACGTAAATTCGTAAATGAGCACTCCAATGATTGGGACCTAGTATTGCAGCAGTTGCTCTTTGCCTACAGAGCTGTACCACATCCCAGTTTAGGGTTTTCTCCATTTGAACTTGTATATGGCCGTGAGGTTAAGGGGCCATTGCAGTTGGTGAAGCAGCAATGGGAGGGATTTACACCTTCTCCAGGAACTAACATTCTGGACTTTGTAACCAACCTACAAAACACCCTCCGAACCTCTTTAGCCCTTGCTAGAGAAAACTTACAGGATGCTCAAAAAGAGCAAAAAGCCTGGTATGATAAACATGCCAGAGAGCGTTCCTTCAAAGTAGGAGACCAGGTCATGGTCTTAAAGGCGCTCCAGGCCCATAAAATGGAAGCATCGTGGGAAGGGCCATTCGTGGTCCAGGAGCGCCTGGGAGCTGTTAATTATCTCATAGCATTCCCCACCTCCAACCGAAAGCCTAAGGTGTACCATATTAATTCTCTAAAGCCCTTTTATTCCAGAGAATTAAAGGTTTGTCAGTTTACAGCCCAGGGAGGAGACGACGCTGAGTGGCCTGAAGGTGTTTACTACGAAGGGAAATGTGCTGGTGGTGTGGAAGAGGTGAACCTCTCCATGACCCTTGGGCGTATGCAGCGACAGCAGATCCAGGAGCTGTGCACTAGCTACGCGCCAACGTTCTCAGCCACCCCAGGACTGACTGAACGGGCATACCACTCCATTGACACAGGTAATGCTCACCCAATTAGGGTCCAACCTTACCGGGTGTCTCCTCAAGCTAAAACTGCTATAGAACGGGAGATCCAGGATATGTTACAGATGGGTGTAATCCGCCCCTCTGAAAGTGCATGGGCATCTCCAGTGGTTCTAGTTCCCAAACCAGATGGGGAAATACGTTTTTGCGTGGACTACCGTAAGCTAAATGCTGTAACTCGCCCAGACAACTATCCCATGCCACGCACAGATGAACTATTAGAGAAACTGGGAAGGGCCCAGTTCATCTCTACCTTGGACTTAACCAAGGGGTACTGGCAGGTACCGCTAGATGAATCTGCCAAGGAAAGGTCAGCCTTCATCACACATCTCGGGCTGTATGAATTTAATGTACTCCCTTTCGGGCTGCGAAATGCACCCGCCACTTTCCAAAGACTTGTAGATGGTCTCCTAGCGGGATTAGGAGAATATGCAGTCGCCTACCTTGACGATGTGGCCATATTTTCGGATTCCTGGGCAGACCACCTGGAACATCTACAAAAAGTCCTTGAGCGCATAAGGGAGGCAGGACTAACTGTTAAGGCTAAGAAGTGTCAAATAGGCCTAAACAGAGTGACTTACCTTGGACACCAGGTGGGTCAAGGAACTATCAGCCCCCTACAGGCCAAAGTGGATGCTATCCAAAAGTGGCCTGTCCCAAAGTCAAAGAAACAGGTTCAATCCTTCTTAGGCTTGGCCGGTTATTACAGACGATTTGTACCGCACTACAGCCAAATCGCTGCCCCACTGACAGACCTAACCAAAAGGAAACAGCCAAATGCTGTTCAGTGGACCGGAAAGTGTCAGAAGGCCTTTAACAAGCTTAAAGCGACACTCATGTCTGACCCGGTACTAAGGGCCCCAGACTTTGACAAACCGTTCCTAGTAACCACAGATGCATCCAAGCATGGTGTGGGAGCAGTTTTAATGCAGAAAGGACCTGATCAAGAATTCCACCCTGTAGTGTTTCTCAGCAAAAAACTGTCTGAGAGGGAAAGCAACTGGTCAGTCACTGAAAAAGAATGTTATGCCATTGTCTACGCTCTGGAAAAGCTACGCCCATATGTTTGGGGACGGCGTTTCCACCTGCAAACCGACCATGCTGCACTAAAGTGGCTTCACACCGTCAAAGAAACTAACAAAAAACTCCTTCGGTGGAGTTTAGCTCTCCAAGATTTTGATTTCGACATCCAACACATCTCAGGAGCTTCTAACAAAGTGGCTGATGCACTCTCCCGTGAAAGTTTCCCAGAATCAACTGGTTAAAATCGTCCTTGAGATGTGGAAAATATTGTTAGTCTTTATGTACTTGGTAGTATATTTAGAGATGCATGTGTCTTATTAACTCTGTTTTCCTAGAGCTCCAGGAAGAAATCCCAGCCAGTGTTTCACCCTAGCTGAGATTTGGGGGGCGTGTCATAAATATAAAAGAATAGGGTAAACCCCTTTGAAATCCCTCCTGGCCAGGGGAAAGCTCCTCTCACCTGTAAAGGGTTAAGAAGCTAAAGGTAACCTCGCTGGCACCTGACCAAAATGACCAATGAGGAGACAAGATACTTTCAAAAGCTGGGAGGAGGGAGAGAAACAAAGGTTTTGTGTGTCTGTCTGTAGTCGTCTTGGCCGGGGACAGAACAGGAATGGAGTCTTAGAACTTTTAGTAAGTAATCTAGCTAGGTATGTGTTAGATTATGATTTCTTTAAATGGCTGAGAAAAGAATTGTGCTGAATAGAATAACTATTTCTGTCTGTGTATCTTTTTTGTAACTTAAGGTTTTGCCTAGAGGGGTTCTCTATGTTTTTGAATCTAATTACCCTGTAAGATATATACCATCCTGATTTTACAGGGGGGATTTCTTTATTTCTATTTACTTCTATTTTTTATTAAAAGTCTTCTTGTAAAACACTGAATGCTTTTTCATTGTTCTCAGATCCAAGGGTTTGGGTCTGTGGTCACCTATGCAAATTGGTGAGGCTTTTTATCCAACATTTCCCAGGAAAGGGGGAGTGCAAGTGTTGGGAGGATTGTTCATTGTTCTTAAGATCCAAGGGTCTGGGTCTGTAGTCACCTAGGCAAATTGGTGAGGCTTTTTACCAAACCTTGTCCAGGAAGTGGGGTGCAAGGTTTTGGGAAGTATTTTGGGGGGAAGGACGCGTCCAAACAGCTCTTCCCCAGTAACCAGTATTAGTTTGGTGGTGGTAGCGGCCATTCCAAGGATAACGGGGGTAATATTTTGTACCTTGGGGAAGTTTTAACCTAAGCTGGTAAGGATAAGCTTAGGAGGTTTTTCATGCAGGTCCCCACATCTGTATCCTAGAGTTCAGAGTGGGGGAGGAACCTTGACAGCCTTCTTGGCAACAAGGGCACACTGTTGACTCATACCCAGCTTCTCGTCCACTGTAACCCAAAGGTCCTTTTCTGAAGAACTGCTGCCGAGCCATTCGGTCCCTAGTCTGTAGCAGTGCATGGGATTCTTCCGTCCTAAGTGCAGGACTCTGCACTTGTCCTTGTTGAACCTCATCAGATTTCTTTTGGCCCAATCCTCCAATTTGTCTAGGGCCCTCTGTATCCTATCCCTACCCTCCAGCGTATCTACCTCTCCTCTCAGTTTAGTGTCATCTGCAAACTTGCTGAGGGTGCAATCCACACCATCCTCCAGATCATTTATGAAGATATTGAACAAAACGGGCCCCAGGACCGACCCTTGGAACACTCCGCTAGATACCGGCTGCCAACTAGACACGGAGCCATTGATCACTACCCATTGAGCCCGACAATCTAGCCAGCTTTCTATCCACCTTATAGTCATTCATCCAGCCCATACTTCTTTAACTTGCTGGCAAGAATACTGTGGGAGACCGTGTCAAAAGCTTTGCTAAAGTCAAGGAACAACACATCCACTGCTTTCCCTTCATCCACAGAGCCAGTTATCTCGTCATAGAAGGCAATTAGATTAGTCAGACATGACTTGCCCTTGGTGAATCCATGCTGACTGTTCCAGATCACTTTCCTCTCCTCTAAGTGCTTCCAAATTGATTCCTTGAGGACCTGCTCCATGACTTTTCCAGGGACTGAGGTGAGGCTGACTGGCCTGTAGTTCCCAGGATCCTCCTTCTTCCCTTTTTTAAAGATGGGCACTACATGAGCCTTTTTCCAGTCGTCCGGGACTTCCCCCGATCGCCATGAGTTTTCAAAGATAATGGCCAATGCCTCTGCAATCACATCCACCAACTCCTTTAGCACTCTCGGATGCAACGCATCCGGCCCCATGGACTTGTGCACGTCCAGCTTTTCTAAATAGTCCCGAACCACTTCTTTCTCCACAGAGGGCTGGTCACCTCCTCCCCATGCTGTGCTGCCCAGTGCAGCAGTCTGGGAGCTGACCTTCCCGTGAAGACAGAGGCAAAAAAAGCATTGAGTACATTAGCTTTTTCCACATCCTCTGTCACTAGGTTGCCTCCCTCATTCAGTAAGGGGCCCACACTTTCCTTGACTTTCTTCTTGTTGCTAACATACCTGAAGAAACCCTTCTTGTTACTCTTACCATCTCTTGCTAGCTGCAACTCCAGGTGTGATTTGGCCTTCCTGATTTCACTCCTGCATCCCTGAGCAATATTTTTATACTCTTCCCTGGTCATTTGTCCAATCTTCCACTTCTTGTAAGCTTCTTTTTTGTATTTAAGATCAGCAAGGATTTCACTGTTAAGCCAAGCTGGTCACCTGCCATATTTACTATTCTTTCTACACATCGGGATGGTTTGTACCTGTAACCTCAATAAGGATTCTTTAAAATACAGCCAGCTCTCCTGGACTCCTTTCCCCCTCATGTTATTCTCCCAGGGGATCCTGCCCATCAGTTCCCTGAGGGAGTCAAAGTCTGCTTTTCTGAAGTCCCGGGTCTGTATTCTGCTGCTTTCCTTTCTTCCTTGTGTCAGGATCCTGAACTCAACCATCTCATGGTCACTGCCTCCCAGTTTCCCATCCACTTTTGCTTCCCCTACTAATTCTTCCCGGTTTGTGAGCAGCAGGTCAAGAAGAGCTCTGCCCCTAGTTGGTTCCTCCAGCACTTGCACCAGGAAATTGTCCCCTACACTTTCCAAAAACTTCCTGGATTGTCTATGCACCGCTGTATTGCTCTCCCAGCAGATATCAGGGTGATTGAAGTCTCCCATAAGAACGAGGGCATGCGATCTAGTAACTTCTGTGAGTTGCCGGAAGAAAGCCTCGTCCACCTCATCCCCCTGGTCCAGTGGTCTATAGCAGACTCCCATCACGACATCACCCTTGTTGCTCACACTTCTAAACTTAATCCAGAGACTCTCAGGTTTTTCTGCAGTTTCATACTAGAGCTCTGAGCAGTCATATTGCTTTCTTACATACAATGCAACTCCCCCACCTTTTCTGCCCTGCCTGTCCTTCCTGAACAGTTTATATCCATCCATGACAGTACTCCAGTCATGTGAGTTATCCCACCAAGTCTCTGTTATTCCAATCACATCATAATTCCTTGACTGTGCCAGGACTTCCAGTTCTCCCTGCTTCTTTCCCAGGCTTCTTGCATTTGTGTATAGGCATTTGAGATAACTTGCTGATCGTCCCTCCTTCTCAGTATGAGCCAGGAGCCCTCCCCTCTCGCGCTCTCCTGCTCATGCTTCCTTCCAGTATCCCACTTCCCCACTTACCTCAGGGCTTTGGTCTCCTTCCCCCGGTGAACCTAGTTTAAAGCCCTCCTCACTAGATTAGCCAGCCTGCTTGTGAAGATGCTCTTCCCTCTCTTCATTAGGTGGAGCCCATCTCTGCCTAGCACTCCTCCTTCTTGGAACACCATCCCACGGTCAAAGAATCCAAAGCCTTCTCTCCGACACCACCTGCGTAGCCATTTGTTGACTTCCATGATTTGACGGTCTCTACCCAGGCCTTTTCCTTCCATGGGGAGGATGGACGAGAACACCACTTGCGCCTCAAATTCCTTTATCCTTCTTCCCAGAGCCACGTAGTCTGCAGTGATCCACTCAAGGTCATTCTTGGCAGTATCCTTGGTGCCCAAGGGTGGAGAAGCAGGAAGGGGTAGCGATCCGAGGGCTTGATGAGTCTCGACAGTCTCTCTGTCACATCATGAATCCTAGCTCCTGGCAAGCAGCAGACTTCTCGGTTTTCCCGGTCAGGGCGGCAGATAGATGACTCAGTCCCCCTGAGGAGAGAGTCCCCGACCACCACCACCCACCTCCTTCTCTTGGGAGCGGTGGGTGGAACATATTATTATTGTTGTTGTTATTATTACTTGCTATTTCTTTCAAAGTGTGTGGTTTTAGTTTTTTGATTGGTCTATGCATTTCATAATTTTTATTTCTCTTGTACGCTTACATTTAATACTTTGAGTACTGAGTTCTAAAATGCCTAACCTGTCCTGGCTGGAGTAATTATCCTTATGGTAAAAAGAAAAGGAGTACTTGTGGCACCTTATAGACTAACCAATTTATTTGAGCATAAGCTTTCGTGAGCTACAGCTCACTTCATCGGATGCATACTGTGGAAACTGCAGAAGACACAGTATGCATCCGATGAAGTGAGCTGTAGCTCACGAAAGCTTATGCTCAAAAAAATTGGTTAGTCTCTAAGGTGCCACAAGTCCTCCTTTTCTTTTTGCGAATACAGACTAACACGGCTGTTACTCTGAAACCTATCCTTATGGTAACTTTTTAAAAATATATATTGTATCTAGGTTTTTTGTTTCTACTGGTGGTGCAGATCCACACATTACATCAATATGGTGCACATAAAAAAACTCATTGTGCACATGGATGAAAAAAATTAGAGGGATCACTGGACACCTCCTGCATCCATTTACAAGTCGCTGGATCCAGTGCAGGCTCAAGGCATCTAGCTCATTCCTGAGTGAGCCAGTAGAAATGCACCCCAATGGCACTGGCTCTGAGTGAGGATGTCCAAGGTGTGTTTTCAGATTCCATCGGCTATTTGCCCATGCCCCTCATAGCCAAAAAGGGTCCAGGTCCTCATGCTTCTTCCACAGACCTTTTAAGAGAAAGAACCACTGTTCCTTTCTGTCCGTTCCACTTAGGGTGACCAGATGTCTCGATTTTATAGGGACAGTCCAGATTTTTTTATCTTTTTCTTATATAGGCTCCTATTACCCCCCACCCCGTCCCGATTTTTCACACTTGCTATCTGGTCACCCTAGTTCCACTACAAATCTTGCTCAGGTCCCTCATTCATCATCCTGACCACTGGAAGTTCCCTAACATCCACACTGCCCCGCTCCAGTTCCATCCCAAGTGCTGATGCTGACATCACCGTTCTTGCCTCTTGCCCTGACCCTGTCTCCCCCTTTTCAGAATTTGCCTCCCTTCCTCCCCAGCACTGAGTTTAAGCTTTGCACATAACACCCCCACCCCCGCAAAATTGCCGCATATTGGGCCCTTGTTTCTTGTCACTTCACACCCCACCCTCCAATCCATGATGCCAACCTCAGGTCCCCCAGTCACCTGTGTTCACACAAACATCTTCATGCTTTCTCCACACTGACCCTATGCGTGGAACGCCTGTCCCACAGCTGAACCACAAGATTCCATCCCCTCCTCATTCATGTCTCTCGAGACCCATTTCTGCTGTGACACCGACATGAACTCAGACAGCTCAGACAGCCATTAGCAAAGAAAACTAAAGAACAAACTCCGCCCCCCTTCATGCCATGCCCCGTCCATGCTGCATGCTGCATGTAGCAACTTCCCAGATTGTCATTCCCCCACCCCACCTACTGCAGCATCGTGTCCAACTCAGCATGTCCTTTACCCAAGGCAGGATCAGTTGGCCTGATTTTAGGGCTAGCAAGTGCATCTCTGGACAACCTTTCTCTGAGCACTCCATTGTCTCTTGTTTTGGAAGGGGTTGGGTGGAAAAAATAAGCAGTAGTGAATTTACCCTTTTTTGTAGAGAAAGTGTATTTTTGTGAAAATAGATTTTATTACAATAAATTTTCATTTTAAATACAAACATACTGTATCACCAACACCCCTGGCCTGGCCTGCGTGTCATTCAAATACCAAACATAGCTGCCTTGCTCAAAACAAATACCCACCTGAAACATGCAAAGGAATAAACGCTGCCATAAAAGGATGGAACCATGTATTATAAAACTCTCCTTGGCTTTAGAAAGGGATTCATTCTCAATGCAAGGAGCACGGTGTCTCTTATGAAAATAGCTGCAAACTCTCTGGCGGGGTTTTGCTCCCAGTTCCGCTCTCCAGACACACACAGTCAGGATCACACAAACGTTGAAACAATCCAGTCAAAACAGTTAAAGAAGCAGACAAGTCAAATAAGGCAGAATCCCCAGCTGACTGCAATTGCCATGCACCAACTGCAAACGCCAGGAATGTTTGTCCGGCAGACTCCTGCTAAAGCCTGCCAGCAGCCATGAGGAGATGCAAAGCTATTTAATGTATCCCCTACTGCAAAATGCTTTGTGGCATTGACTCCAGGGCTGCTGGAACGGGGGGGATTAGGGGGACTCACAAGGGAACATTGTAGTGGTGCCACCCAGTGTAAACTTTGTGCATGCCGGATGGGGGGGGGGGCGGAGGGCAGGAGGCAAGGGGGGCAGAGGTGACAATGGGACCCAGAGGCTGGAATGGACCTGGAAGCCGGCAGGTGGCCTCAGGACCCTCCATCCCAGCCTGGAGATGGCTGACCCTCCCCTTCCCTGCCAAGTCTCAGTACCACCCCTCACACCCCCTCCTATCACTCCCCCCCCATTTTCTGGAAACTTTTGCCCTCCCCCGAATCTACTCCTTCCTTCTTGGTGAACTCTCGCAGTGCAGCACGACTGAGATGGAAGGATGCTCCTAGGCACAGCTGCGTATTTACAGGTTTACAGTACAAATGTCGAACTCATGAGCCCAGAGGCAGCAAAAGGGACCGACAGGGAGTTCTCTCCAGTGCAAACACTCATTTCAGGGAGTGGAGGAGGAGTCGCCAACAGCCTAATCTGAATGGAACAGAGAAATGCTAGGGCACGCTAGCCACCGGAGTCTCAGTCTTACAACAAAGGAGTGCTTCCTAAGGGATCGGGCCTTAGTGGGAAGAGCCGGTTAGTGAAATTACAGCCAGAATATCTTCTTTGAAATTAAAATATGTACAAGGAGTTGGTGCTGTTGAGAGCTGGCTGGATCTGGGCACACTACTGCGAAGTACCTGCACCCCAGCTCCCAGGCCTCTTTGGGAGGTACCTGCCCCCTAGCTCCTAGGCCCCTTTCTGAGGTACCTGCATCCGAGCTCCTTGGCCCCCTCCCGAGGTACCTGCCCCCTAGCTCCTAGGCCCCTTTCTGAGGTACCTGCATCCGAGCTCCTTGGCCCCCTCCCGAGGTACCTGCCCCCTAGCTCCTAGGCCCCTTTCTGAGGTACCTGCATCCGAGCTCCTTGGCCCCCTCCCGAGGTACCTGCCCCCTAGCTCCTAGGCCCCTTTCTGAGGTACCTGCATCCAAGCTCCTTGGCCCCCTCCCGAGGTACCTGCCCCCTAGCTCCTAGGCCCTAGCTGCAGGATCACTACCTCTGGCCAGGCAATTGCTACACTGACCGTGCAGTCCCACGGCGGCCTGGCTCTGTGTGAAGATGAGGTGAAGGAAGCCTAGGGTTGGAGCCATTGCAAGTCTTTAATCATCAAAGTTCACTTTTCCTTATTACAATACTCTGCGATGCTCAGTTTGCTGCAGAGGGCTTGTCCTTGTCTGGGCTCCGCAGACAGGCCTATGGAGATCAGCAACATCCTTTTCTAGTTCTTCTTACTGGGTCCTAGTTTCTTTAAGAGCTTTTTCCCCTTGCAGAAGAAGCTTCTCTTCTTTTTACTCTGAGTGGACAGGTCACTTGATTCAAGAGTCTCCAGTGATTCTTGGTCTGGACTTGGGTCACAAATGAGAGTGCAGGAAGGTGGCACTTCAGGAATGTTAGGCAAGGGGTCCTTCTGTTCACCAGGCCCATCTGAATTCAGCTAAACAGGAAAAGAGTAAACAAAAGAGAGAGTTTAGACCCCCAGCAGTGACACCATCTCCACAGAAAGGCTGTACAGTAAGAGAAAACCCTGACAGCCCATGTCTATAGCTGGTCATCTCTTCCGGAAAAGGCCACTTCCCCAGCAAATTCAGCCAGGCCATTTCTAGCGGCTTTAAAATGCTCCCCAGCTCCCACCAAGACCATGCAAGAGATCAGACTTTGCACAGCCCTTGGTAAATTTTGGGCTACACAATGAGAGTATGCCACAGGCTCTGAAGTATTGGAGACAATGCAGGCCATCTGCCTTTGGGTGACAGGCGCATAGCTTTGTGGGTGGAGGTGGTGGGAAGCAGGTCTTCAAGGCTGTGCCCTAAAGATGCCAGAGTAGGACTGGGCTGGCTGCTTGAGGGGGTCAGCCTGTGAGCTACCCGCTAAATATTCGGGCCACAGGGTTTGCCACGAGGCCTCTCCTCAGACTGGGGAGCCCAGGGCCTGATGGGGAGGGGTGTATGTGGGGTCTGTGTAGGGGCAAATTGCTTGGCCGCTAGAACACTCCCATAACAGCAGCTGCTGGCCAGACCTGAGCTCTGAGCCTTTTCAGGGTCCTTCAGCACGAAGCACAGCTCAACCACGGCAGATAGTAACTATGGGAAGCTGCGTATGACTCAATGGGCAGGGAGGAGTTAATCATGGACCTGGACATAAAGGGGATCCTTGGAGCAAGTGACCATAAAGCAATTGAATTTCCAGCAGTAAGGAAGGTGCAAGCAGCAAGCAATCACAAAGAGGTGCCCAACTTCATCCAGGCAAATGGGGTTTGGTAGCACACAGCACAATGGGGCTCAACCTTCTGGGCATTACTGACATGTACAGAGTCATAGCAACCATTTGGGGCAATCCCGGCTCCTGGACCTTGTCCCCTAAGAAAGAGTAAGGCCTTCACAGGCTGGGATTCCCTTCCTTCAAGCAGGAAACTCCAGTCCTTCATGCAAAGTGAAATTATGGAGGTAACATTTCAAAAGCACCTCCATGTCTTGGCAGCCAGTTTCACTGTAAGTCATGGACTCCAAAACCCGTACGGGGCTTTTGACAATGAGACATGGGCTCCTAAGTCACTCTGGTCTAGGGTCACAAAAGTCCAAAATCCCAGATTTAGGCTCCAGTGTGATTTGCAAAACTCCCATTGACCCTGCATGTGCCTAAACTCACTTGGCGCCTCTGTTTCTGAAGTAAAACGTTCCCTCGGTGCCTAGGTTTCTGCCTCTCGGCATACACACTGCTGCCTGCCACTTGGTATTCAGCTGCCTAAATTACATGCGGGACCCAATATGTGCTTAGAGGCTACCTAGCAGATCAACCCCTCAGGGGAGTTCACACAAACCAATGGGATGGGGCAAGGGGAGGCCCCCACAGCTATTAGCCTAGTGGTTCAGCTACTCATCTGGGATGCAGAAGACCTCCAGTTCATGTCCCCACCCTCCACCTGATGAGGAAGGATTTGAATCAGAATCTGCCACCTCTCACACGAGTGCTGTAACCGCTGGGCTATGGGATACTCTGATAGGGGGAGGGGTGGCCTCCCTCACTCTCTGCTGTTGAAACGGTTTCACTCTGGCTCAATAATTAAAGAGCAACTGGAGCAGTGGAGCTGGACCCTGGGCCTCCCACATCCTGAGGGAGCACACTAACCACAAGGCTACAGAATCAGTCTCATGCTTGTGCCAGGTCCCTCTTGCCCAAAGGACTCTAATGATTTAATTCACAGTGGAACAGCTTCAACAGAAGTGGCTGTGAGACCCCCACATGAGAATATCCCATAGTTTAGAGTTAGATCACTCCCCGCAGTGGTAACAGAGCCCAGTTTAAACCCTTCTCCTTCTCAGGGGCTCTCCTAAATCCCAGGGGAGTAGCTGAACCTCTGGACTAAACATTATGACAGGTCATCCTTTCCCTCCCCGCACCAAGCTTCCTGCACAAATCACCTTAGGTGCTTAACTCCAAAGCAGGGTCCCAGCTGAGAATCACTAGCAGAGACAGGTGCCTATCTCCAGGAGAGGGAAGGGCACCACACACACCCTGCTCACAGCATCTCCCACTGGCTAGCATAGGCAGTTCCCTGCCTAGCATGCTGGCTTCTATGAAGCGCAGTCTGAGTATGCCCACACAGCAACACAAGCCCCACGACAATGGGACTTGAGTTAGCAGGCCTGGGTTTGAGACCCCAGAGCTCAAGTGGCTACAGCGCTAGGTCTTTAACCAGGATGTGAACTCAGGGCTCTGGCATCCACACTGCAACATGCAGATCTGAGTCCATCCAACGGTATCCCAGACTTCCTAGCACCCTCCCAAAATGTGGCCGCTCTAGACCTTTGTTGATGGTGCACTGTGGGAAAACTTGACTGTCTACCCTGCACGTTACAGGAAGTTTGAACAACCCGCCAACGCATTGTCCAACTGTCATTTTAGTCTGTGCAGTCCCAGCAACATGAAGAACTTTTCTCACTTGCACTTTCACTCCTGTTTCAGGAAACATGCGCAGCTTCTGTGAGACACTGGTGGACATTTCAGTGGTGTTTTCTGACCCATTGAAGGCACCTGACAGAGTTAATGATGGAGGAGGACGAGAAGGACACAGACATGGAAGTCTCAAACTGGCTGATGCTGCTTATAACACTCAGTACACCCACTGATGTCACTTTTATAGACTGGCACTTCTGGGGCAGGGCCACAAAGACAGACTGGTGGGACCACATTGTCTTGCAGACCTGGGATGACCAGCAGTGGGTCCAGAACTTCTGCATGAAGGAATCTACTTTCTAGAGATCTGTAAGCAGCTTGCCCCGGCTCTCCAGTGTGAAGACACATACATGAGGGCGGACATGGTGGCCCAGAAGCAGGTTGCTATAACCATCTGGAAGCTGGTTACCCCAGACTGCTACAGGTCCATTGCACACCAGTTTGGAGTTGGAAAGCCGACTGTGGGTAAATTGGTGGCGGAGATATATGAGGCAATCAGACGTGTGGTTTGCCCCAAGGTGGCGGGCATTACAGATATTCCTGAAGTAGTTTTTGAGAAAATGGGGTTTCCAAACTGTGCTGGGGCTGTTGATGGGACTCGTGTGTTCATAGTTTGCCCTCTTCAAGGAGCACATAAACAGCAAAGGGTTCTACTCCATTGTTATACAGGCCTTGGTGGACCACAGAGGGCAATTTAGGAGTGTCACCATGGGTTGCAGTGGGAAAGGTCATGACGCCAGGGTTTTTCACCGATCGGGAGTCTGCATTCATGGACAGGCTGGGACACTATTCCCACAAAATGGCATTGTCATGAATGGAGTTACTGTCCCCACCGGTATGCTGGGGAACCCCGTGTACCCACTTTTGCCTTGGCTTTTGAAACCATACTCTGATCTCAGAGCTCTCACAAAAGACAGTTTAATTACACTGTCAGCAGGTGTGGAATGGTTGCTGGTTGTGCGTTTGGCAGACTGAAATCCCATTGGAGATGTCTACAGACCCATTTGGATGCCAGTGTCATCAATGCTGGGTGCATTGCAGAGGCTTGCTGTGCCCTTCACAACCTTTGTGAAGCCAGAGGGGGGCCATTTCCCCTGACTGGGCCTAGGACAGCGAGGAGCTGCTAAATCAGGACGCTCAGCCACAAAGTGCAGCTCCCTCAGCTGGAGCTGGAAGTACTGGGCACCAGAAGGCAGGGATGCTTTGTGCTCCCACATTGTGGGCTTGCCTGGCCCAACGGAAGAGGGGAATGGCACCTGTATGAATGTTCTGGGGTGGCGGGGGGAGATTCATTGCTTGTGGAGGGTTTCAGAGCTGCAGGGGGTTGATTGCCAAGCACTGTACTTATGAATGACCTGACTGAATATCAAATGGGGGTAGGGCGTTTTTCAAAGTTCGGGTCGCGACTCAGTACTGGGTCACGGCATGCCAGGCACTGGGTCACTCTGGTCAGCACAGCTGACCGAGATGTTAAAAGTCCCGTCGGCAGTGCTGCCCAGCTATGGCAGGCTAGTGCCTACCTGTTTCAACACCATGCTGCACCCTAGGCAAGGGGGGCCAGGGGGTTCTGCGCACTGCCACCGCCCACTGAAAACTGGCCAATGGGAGCTGGGGGGGCGGGGGGCAGTGCCTGCAGGTGAGAGCCACACGGAGCCACTTGCGTGCCTCTGCCTAGGAGACGGACCTGCTGCTGGCCACTTCAGGCGCAGTGGAGCCCGCGGTGCCAGGACAGGTGGGAAGCCTGCCTCTGCACCCCGACTGTGCCATTGACCGGGAACTGCCGGAGGTAAGTCCATGCCCTAATCCCGCACCCCAATCCCCTGCCCCAGCTCTGAGCCCCCCCCAACCCGGAACCCCTTCCTGCACACCAAACCCCTCATCCCCGGCCCCACCCCAGAGCCTGCACCCCCAGCCCAGAGCCCTCACCCTCTCCTGCACCCCAACCCCCTGCCACATCCCAGAGCCCCCTCCCATACCCTGAACCCCTCATTCCCAGCCCCACTCCACAGCCCTCACCCCCACACCCCAATCCTCTGCCCCATCCCTGAGCCCCTCCCACACCCCAAACTCCTCATCCCCAGCTCCGTTGGGTCACGGGCATCAACAATTTTCTTCAACTGGGTCCCTAGAAAAAACGTTTGAAAACCCCTGATGTAAGGTGACTGATGTAGCTAACTGTATTGATAAAGAATGTTTGGCAATTGTCCCTGATCATGTGTTACCTTTATTGTGTGAAATACACACAGTATGATGTGACGCAGTGATAGCAATAAACTTTCTTAATAAAAAGCTTTACTTATAAACATGGCTCAGCTGCCATTAGCAAACCAAAACGCCAGCCACAACAAAACCTTTAAACAAGAGAACAAAGTGCATGAACAAATGCGAACAGTGAAACCATGTCCAAGACAGAACCCCACCCCCCCGCCACTGCATATTCCCGGGCTCTCCATACCCCCTTCCCTTCCTTCCACATGTGCTGCACACTTGGCATCGGGGGAGGAGGGAGAGAGGCATCCACAGGGGAGGGGAGCAATATGGAGGGCTGCATGTGCCACAGTTGCCCTGGCCCGCCGCTCACTGGGCCCAACTGCATGGGCCACCCAGCAATGGCGTTGTCCAAGCTGTTTCTGGACTGCTGCATGGGGAACCGCCGAGGGGACTCAGGCCTTGGTGTGGGGGATGCAGCAGGAGCCTGTTAGCGATAGCAGCCACTCAAAAAGTTTTTCTGCTGAGCTCCGTCCTCCTCCCTTAGTCGCTGTCCCTGGTCCAGGAACTGCAAAGAAAGTGCCTGCTCCCACGCTGCAAACCTGTCCTCAAAGGCAGCCTGAGCCTTTCCCCTGCCTCTCGCCGCAAGTCCCTCTGCCCTTGGTTCTGGACCTGCTTGTGGGCCCTGTCCAGAACTTCAGCCGCCAGTTCATCACGGAAACACTCCCTCTTGGGACAGTCTGGGGAGGTTCGTTGGTCCAGGCTTCTGCTGCACTGTGGGCGAGCTGTGGAGGTGCTGCAGCCAGTAGGGGGCGAGGGGCCTGGCACAGGACCACACACCGAGGGCTTTCTTCTCAAACAGCAGGAGCACAGGAAGAATCCTTGTGGAATTGCAAGGACATAAAATGTTACTTTTCCAAACTGAACTTCCGTATATTGTGAGAGGGATGCTACAGACCACAGAAGCTCCCTGGACACAGCCTGGTTAATTGCAGCGAAAGATGCCCAGAGACAGTGGTAAGTTAAAAATGACTGCTGCTTTTTTTCCCCTTAAAATTGCAGAACAACTTGGGTTAGCAGGGGAGATGGGTGGCCATACACTGCACAAGGGTTTCCTATCATTTCTGGCATTCCACATTTTGGAGGACGGAACAGTTCTTGTGGTGCCTGATTGGCAAAGAAAGGTGTTACTCCAAGCTGCCAATGGGAATCCTGCAGTGTATGCCACTGAACAGCACATCTACAAGTGAAGTGGGCTCGTCAGCTACTGAGATGGCCTGGGAAAATACGACCTTCTCTGTGACTATCTGCTTCATGAGGGAATCAACAGGATGCTGCATTAGCTTCCACACAGTTTAGCCTGTTATGGCTCCATGCAAACACACAGAACTCCATGGCCTTGGAGAAAATTTCAAACCCCAGGACAGCATGGACTCCCTTAAACTGAAATGGACTAGATTTGTAAATGGAACATGTTTCCACACTCCTCCCTTTGGCTGTTTTCAGGTGGCTCGTCACACCACTGAGTGGTTACAGAGCGGTGTGATTACAGGGATAGCAAGGGAAGGTTATTATTTTCAAGGAACAGGAAAGCACTAGTAAAACTGTGCACCTTTTCAGTAGAAATTCACTTTTCAAGGTATTTTTTACTGTCTGCACTTTGTGGTCACCATTTTGAATTCCACATGGCGGGGCAGAGTGGGGGGTGCTGGGAGACACCAAGGTGCTGACATACAATCTGCCATTAGCAGATACACGCTGATAGCCAGGGCTAGTAATAACTTCTGCATTAGTTCACAGAATAGAAATCCCTCCCGTTCCTATATTAATAGACATTAACATGGAGCCCGAAACTTACCAGGCTCCAGGACGGCTTCTGTCTCTTCTGTTTCAGCTGCAGGTGCCACGGTGGTTCCTCCTGTGGCATCAAAAAGCTCCTCTGAGTACAGCCCAGGTTGTATTGCAGCTGTTTTTGCTCCAAAGCCTCCTCCGGGACCAGGGCCAGCTTTGTCCCTGGCTTCCATCAGCCCCTGGCTGGCTCTGTGCTTGGCACAGTGCCCAGCACCCAGTTAAATACCTCATAAAACGATGTCGGCAAGTTGCCCAAGGTGCCGTTCTCGTCCCTGTTTTCCCTGTCCTCAGTCCTGAGCTGCTTAGTCCGCTCCCTGCCATGGTCACTGGCCCAGTAGCTTTCCAGCATTGCCAGCTTCTTTCTATTTGCTGCTAGGCGTGGTCATTCCTGGTGCATCTCCTAAATCCACCGCTTTGCTGGCCTCACAGCAGAGATTTCCCAAATCTAGCGGTGCTCCCACAAGCATGAAGCAGCACGCTTTGCAAAGGATTGCGTCTGGTCAGTGTCCATTTCAAACACAAGAGGCTTTCTGAAGGTGTATTTGGAGCTTGGCGGTCGGGATAAAATGGAAGGGTTAAACTCTGACTGCCTGAGCTGCTGTAATACAAGGGGGAGTTGCTTCCATTTCCCTGGAATCAACTGGTAATTCTTGGGAGAGAGAGAACAAAGGAAGTTGGCCTATGGGATTATGGAATACATTTGGCAGACTCCCAGAACCCGAATCGGGGGGTGGTGGGGACGGACGGATGCCGGTGGGCTGCATCTACACTGCAGAATGATGGGGCTTGACCCTGGGTCCCAGCTTGACTCAAGCTTGACCCCTCCACCCTCTCAGGGTTCTAGGATCCTTGGTCTGAACTTGAGTCCAAGACATTTGTGTATAGATAGAAGGGGGGCTTGGGCTCAACTCAATTTTTGGTCCTGCTTTGAGCAGGGGGTTGGAGTAGATGATCTCCTGAGGTCCCTTCCAACCCTGATATTCTATGATTCTATGATTCTGAGTCTAAGCCCAGGGTTATGCTGCAGTGTAGATATACTCTAAGGCAGTGGTTCTCAACCTTTCCAAACTACTGTACCCCTTTTAGGAGTCTGATTTGTCTTGTGTACCCCAAGCTTCACCTCACTTAAAACCTACTTGTTTACAAAATCATGAAGCTTTCTAGCTCAGCCATGACCTTAGCCATCCTGGGCTGCTAATGTATTGTGGACCCTATCACAACAAAACAGCCTTTGCCCTTTCTATGGCTCCTGAATGGGTATTGAACATTGACACTGACTTGCCAGGTCTGAGAATCATCCTTCCAGCTTCCAATTGTACTCACTACAGCATAATCACCTAAAGAGCAGCCTTGCAGGCAGGGGCAGAGAAGTGGGCAATTACCAGCACGCTGTTCTCAAACAGCATCACTAGAAGCTTTGGTCAGGAAACCATCGCTATTCAGGACAGCACCCAAGTCTGAGTTTAGGTTCCATAGGAGTCAGTGGGAGTTAAGCAGAGGCATAAGTGGTTTCATGAATCGAGGGCTAGAAGTGTCTAGCTAACAGAATGCTCCGTTGAGAAGAGCATGAGCCAGTGACATAGACAGCATGATGTTCTGCCTAGGGAGGGGTATTAGCAAAGAGCACAGAGGCTGTCTCTGGAGACAAGCATCATATAATGCTGTTGGCTAGTGTCACTTGGGGACTTGGGCATGGGAACGCTTTGCTACTAGGAGTATGTTACAAAAAGAGGTTGCAGGTGCTGCATAAAGCAGAAATGGAGGCTCATATGGCTGGCAGTCTTGAGCCTGTTTCCTGTGTTGAAATAACAGACATAGCATCCCTGCATTACCCCACTGCTGAGCCACTCAGTGCCATTCAGGAGCAGTTAACAGGAAAGGCAGTTGTCTATGGTCTCTTTTTCTTTAGAGTTAAATTCCCCTCTAGTTATTCCAGACACTTCATTCATTTCCAAGAAGAACAAATTATAGGTATAAGATGAGCTGAAACACCACTTCTAGGGAGCCAGATCTCCTGAACACCTTGGGGGCGGGGTGTGTTACATGGAAAGAAGCCATTATTTAGCAGAGGGGTGACAAAAGTGGAATCAGTATTCCCGAGAAAGAGCCAAATGAACCTTTTAGAGAAATATGGCTTGGTACTGATGCAAAATGCATGTCGGTTCCCAACTCCTATGAGTTAACAGCAAGCACAGTGACTACAATGCTGCTTTCCAGCATCCCAGGTCACCAGGGGCTTGTTGCTGTTCATGGATTTAATAGACTTTAAGGCCACAAGGGACCATTATGTTAATGGAGCGTGAGCTGCTGCACAGCGCTGGCCAGAGAACATCTCCCTGTCAAACCCGACACACTTGGTTGCACCTACAGCATATTTTTTTAGAAAAACATCCAGTCTTCACGTAGAGACTCCAAATGATGGACAATCCACCACATCCGTGAGTAACTGGTCCTAATGGTTCACGCTCTCGGTGTAAAACACTGGCATCTTATTCCCAACCGGAATGTATCTAACCTCAGCTTCCGACCGTTAGATCTTGTTCTGCCCTTGTCCATTAAATTATAAATTAAAGACCCTCTACTGTTGGAAGTCTTCTCCCCACATAGGGCCGATAGACAATTGGTTATAACAACAGTACGAATATATCAATTCACATAGCAAATCTCCATCAGTTAGAAGGACATGACTAACTGTCTTTGTGGTCACAAGTCCTTCTGATTGCCATCTCTGGTGAATGACACACACTCACAGGCACACATGTACACACACCCCCCACTCTAAGTTACATAAAGGCAGTGGACTCAACTGGTAAGTAACAAATGGAAATTCAAGTTCTGGATATTTCTCCAAGAAAAGAAATGAAGAAAAATTACTCTGGAAACATCTTGGTAAATAGTGTTAGTGTTGCAAAATCGAACAATCATGTTAGTCTTTTCTCTTCTCTGTTACTCATGAGTTTTTTCTGAAATGATAAATCAAATGTTAAAAAGGAAAAACACAATAAATCTGCTCCCCCTGCACCCTTCAAGCGGTGGAGTGCAGGAAGTCATACCCCACAGCCGCCTGGATACAATCCTTTCTGTGAGTGCTATCAAACAGAACAATTATCCGCCGGGGTTAATTTTAGGGACTAGCACCACCCCCATGACTTATTTAGTCAATTTGCTAGTCTTTGGATTGTTTACGGGAGCCCCAGGGCACACAGTGAGGAGGAACGGGAGAAAACTGAGCAAAGGAAAATGCAGGCTGAATATGGGAAACTATTAGCTTGCAGGCTGAGGCAGGAGCCCCATCACATGGGACAGCTACACCCAGTCTGGATAAAGCACCATAAACTACTGTGCAGAGAATAATCTTGCTCTAGCTGGGGCCAGTCCCTTGTTATCTCTTATTTCTAAGAAATCATACCACAGTCCCCAAAACCACCCGATAATTGTTCCAAACAACTGCACTTCACAGCATGGCTTCTCTTTTGTGATGAGCCTCATGCAGCCAGCCACTTCACAGCAGGGGAAGGAGAGAAGTCTGGCTGCATGGCAAGCTAGGGTACTGGGTCAGGCAGGTGATTAAGGCAACCTTCTCCCATACACTTACATGGTTGCTCTCTCTCTCTATGTATCATTCTTATCTATCACTGGACTCTTCTTTTCCTCATTCTCTGAAAAATATAACCGCCAGGGGTACATAATATGGGCAGAAATAAATAGATGAAATAAATTAGAATGGAATACTTTCTAAAGGTGCTTTACAAACCTCAGTCTTTGACAGAATTGGCATATTACTGATGCAAAGCATACCCGTTAGAGCAGTCCCTTGATAGCAACAACTATCATTGACATTACCATGGGATTTTCACTGTCACATCCTGTTTTCACATGCTCAGGACTTCTCAGGGAGTTTCCCTTTGGGGTTGAGTTTTCAGTGCTTAGCCTGAGTCCAGAAGTGACATTTGTGTGAAAGTTTAAGCAAAATCCCTTAATCTCTTTCAGTTATTGGAGAGTTAAAAATATCCCCCATGTTTCCAGAATTGTACAAATCGTTTAGTCACCAGTGATTCACATAACTCATCTTCCTTCCTCTGCTTTGTATGGAAATCATCCTCACTGAGGTGCTGGGCCCCTTCTTAGTGTGGGGGGGAAAGCTTAATCCAGAAAATTATAAGCAATTGGAAAATCACTTATGAGTGAGCTCCTGCTAAGATCTGAGTAGGGCCTAATGAAGCTCACAGCTTTGTTGTGACATCACGTTGTTCGGTGACCCTGCCCTAGCAGGCAGAATGGCTCAGAGGCTGCAGCTAGGCAATCTGGCAGGAAGAATTTCATCCCCAATCTTCCAAAAGATTCCAGTGATGCTCTCTCACTCCTGCCACCTCTCTGCTGCTTTTTCAGCTCTGCTGCCCTGCTGACCCAGCTTTGCGAGAAA
The DNA here is from genome assembly GCF_965140295.1 of Lepidochelys olivacea. Lineage (NCBI taxonomy): Eukaryota > Metazoa > Chordata > Testudines > Cheloniidae > Lepidochelys > Lepidochelys olivacea. The sequence goes on from NC_140427.1 coordinate 23,079,807, forward strand.
AGGTCTCCAGCCGAACACAGGCAGCAGCAAATGTGAGAACTCCTCTCTCCTTAGCAACCAATCCCCTTCCCTGGCCAGGCCTAGCCTCAGCAAATAGGCCACGCTCGCTAACACTTTTTAACCAACATGAGAGTAGGCCTGTAAAAATATGCTAGCTGGTTATGGTGAATCCTCAGTTCCCCCAGATGTACTTGGGTTAATGTCGATGAAACTATATTGATTCACAACGGGTGAGGACTGAGCCCACAGAATACATGCAATGTAGGCAGCTCAATGCTACTAGGAGAACCTTCACTTCTACCTTTCCTGCCTTTTGGTGCTTGCTATTTAATTTTAATGAAGCAATACCATGGGGGTGGGGGGGAAGGGGCTTGGCGAGGCTGTAGTATGTAATAGGAGTAAGAATGCAGCTCAGAGGTCCTGGAATGAGGCTTTACCGGTATGTTTCTTCTGGTAATTTAGGGGAGTGTGTAAAGACAGTCACTGCCAGGAGCTTCCCAGCAGTGCCCTTTCAATCCGATGCCATGTTGCTTTGCTATAGACACAACAGTCAGGCTATACAAATTCTGAGTTTCGTGAGAGGTGGGCACGCTGCAGAGACAATGCTAAGGGAACACTAGGGTAGTGAGACAAACCCTGTCGCTAACACTTCACAGCCAAAGGACACAACCGGGGTCATTACTATTAATCCATCAGGGCCTCCAGTCAGACTCGTGCCAAATGTCCTCTTTCCATTGGTGAGCTTTCTAATTAGCTCCTCCTTCAGTGGAGTCTCTACCATGCAAGTCAAGGTGAGGTCACAGCTACCCATCTGTGACATCACTGAATGTGGCAGGCAGCCATAAGCAGCTTCAGGATTCAAGTTCTCAACCACCAAGAGTCAAACTTTTGTTATGCAGGCCTTTGTATTCATACATGTTTCTCTCTAGTTCCTTTAATTGGAAGATCCTGGGGCAATTCAAATGCATTCATTAATTAGCCTCATAAGACACAAACGATGGGAGGGAGGTGGTCATTCTGTCATACCTATCTAGGCACTTACGCCATGATCAGAATTTATAACCACACACAGAGGACCTGACACTTAGGGAGGTGAAGTGACTAGTACCAGGTCACAAGGAATCAGAAACAGAGCCAAGTATAGAATTCAGTGTCCTATTCCTGGTTCCCCTCTGTAATCACTCACTCAAGCTATACAATGTGTGACAAAGATTCAAACGAGAAACACCCGGAGAACATAAACTCTTCAGGATAGGGACCATGTCTTTGTATATTTATACAAAGTTCTTAGCACATGGTGTCCTGACCTCAAAAAGGGTCACACTCAATGTTCATGTTAATAAACACAGCAGGGAACTGGGAAGGACGTTGGGGTAACTTTCTCAAAAATGTATGGAGCTTTATATAAAAGTGAGCTGACATCAGCCCTTGAGGGGAACAAAGGTAAATACTGGTACATTTGGGAGGAAAGTATGTCAGGGAGGAACTGGAAGGGGTAGACATGGGAGGCACGTCCGTGTACAGCAGGCAGCCTATTACCAGTTAAATCCTGCTGGAATGTAATAAGTTCAATCACTAACAACTGATTCCCCACATACACAGCCTCCACCTACCCCAGCCTTGGAACCACATGCCAAACCACAGACATCCAGAGCCATTAAAAACAGTTAGACCTTAATTGGAATTAGTATGCCTTGATGCACGTGGAAATCTGTTCAAGGGAGCTATGCAGAGCCCTCTACCCTAATCAGTGTCCATTCACACATTGGGGAATCCAGAGATTAAGGGCTCATCTAGACAGGGAAGTTGTACTGTGAATTTAAACCCATATCGTGAACTAGCGGAGCCCCCTTGTGGGCACCCTTATTCCAGTATCAGAGTGGGTATTTTCAGTTTACCTTTTGTCACTTTGGAAGTGCTTTAAACTAAACTGAAAAGGCTGCTCTTATTCTGGAATAAGAGTGTCCAAAGGGGAGTGGGACTAGTGTAACTACAGCTCTCTAACTATACCTGTATAATTGAACTGTTACAACTAGTAAAAGTTTCCCAAGCAGACACGCCCTTCAAATCAGGGTCAAAGGAATCTGAACATCCATGACCGGCAGCTCAGGTGGCCCAGCTTTGGCCTGGCTTTAGAAGATGGGGCAGGTAGCCTAACTGTATTTGACTGGTCTGCAAAGCAGGCACAGCACCTTCCCTGTATGGGGAGGAAATCAAGGCATTGTAGCAGACAGACGTTACAGAACATGAAGTCATCGGAAATGAGGGAGATGGTGCAGTAGCTGGGGAGGGAGGCTTGTGGAGACTCTAGTGTGTTTGAAGGCAAAGACAAATGAGCAGGGGGTGGCTGAGTGTGGGGGAGAGGGATGGAGGAGGTCAGGAGCTGGGAGGGCTGGTGCAGGAGTAACAGGTTGCAGGAAAGCCAGGAAGGATTTAGTCAGCATGACACCAATAGTTCCAGCTTCTTTTAAGAGGCAGAAAATCCCAGAAACTGGGGCAGTCAGGGATGTGTGCCTGTTCACAGACCGAGGCTTGGTGCCAGACTAGGCCTGTGGCTAATGGACAGCTCTGACATCTCTGTGACTCAGTGAGTGGGGAGCTATGGAGGTAATTTCCCGAAGGTAACTGATGGCGCCAAGAGATCCATTTGAGAATTAGGGCCCAACTGGGCATTGAGTTCCCCTGGCAATCACTGTGGTTAGGGGCACTGCAGGGTGGGTAAGGCAGCACAGAATGGAGTCTGCTTTGGGGAGAGCAGGCTGGTTGTGCCAGGAAGCAGGGGAGGGAGTGGGTAACTCAGGATTTTCTGGCTGTGAGTTTCCTGGGTTTGAGAGGCGCTCTCATGGCCTTACATCCTTTTCACAGAGGTGTGTGTGGGGATGTCCCCAGTGGGTTTTCGGGTGTGTCACACTCACCACTGTGCAGCAGTGAAGGAGCAAGTCCTCAAAGCATTGTCTTGCCTAGAGGTTTCTCCCATCCTTTAACAAGTGGCCCTAATATTTCCCTGCAAACACTTGAGCTGCTCCTGTGTGATAAAACCCACTAGGCAAAGTGCAGTGATCTGAGTGGCTGCAGAAGATGGGGTGAACTGCACTCATGCCCTCCACTCCAGACCTCTGGTCAGCTTTGGAGTTTTGTCTCTCTCCCATTTCTCAACTATTGGAAGTCCTTTTATATGGCTATGGTAACAACAGTTTCTGTCCCAAGAGTCCTCTGCACTAATCAGCTACCATGTCACCTTACCTGACTCTCGGCACTCACTGCACATGTGTCTTTGTCTTCCAAATGAAGCCCCTCAGTCATTCCTCCATCCAGAGAGACAGCTTCCAGAAAGTTAGACGGGACAAGGCCTCTCTGTCTGTTTAACTCCCCCTGCAAGGTCAGAGAAGCGGTTCTTAGTACGCCACTAAGAAAGACTGACTTGAGAAATGAAGCAGACAACCCCATTGCACAGGGCTGGGCAGACTGCAGCCTGTGGCTAAACCCAGCTAAGGTCATCAGGAAATGTGGCCTGCCTTGCTCCCACAGGCAGTGCGGCTTAGAGGACAGAACCTGGGTTCTGTTCCTGGCTCTGGCCTGCTGGGTGACCTTATGCAAGTCATGTCCCCTCCCTGTGCCTCAGTTTCCCCATTTCTACATCAGGGATAATGGTCCTGCTCTCCATTGTAAAGCACTTCGAGAGCTAAACTCTGGGGCTGGGACTGTCTCTTTGTACTGTGTTTGTAGAGTGCTAGCACAATGGGGTCCTGGGCAACAAGCGGGGCTCCTGGAAATACAAAGGGTGAGGATGACCAAAAGCACTATGTAGGGGCTAGGGATTCCGGTCATTAGTATTGTGCTGGGGGCAGTGTGGGCAGATCTGCCAACACCCATTCCGCTCTCACTACAAGAACAGGTCAGTGTGAGGAGCAGAGTAAAGGGACAAACAGTTGAGCCTGATGGATAGATAGACACTGATCACCACACAACTACGGAGCACACTGACCTGACTTCAGCGAAACAAAGGGAAATGATTTGCCTGTTCTGGTGACTTTCTTAATCCTTTTGATTCTATTTGGCATTGTGGCTTTAACTAAAGCTTCTCTGAATTGTTACAGGTGCAAAGATACTTTATCCAACAGGATCCCAGGAATATAGAGCCATAGTAAATGGAGTGCAGAACTAAACGTGAAAACAGAATCTTGTAGGCAAGACAGGGATCTTGGCTCAACACCTTGTAACATAAATATCCAATTCCTTGCAAACACCCTGGAAGATTCCTGGGCACCTGTAATAGCCCTGGGAGAGAATTAAATTAAATGTGTCTTTTATGAAGGGACTTTCTTTTCTCACCAGCCAGAGAGTTTGCATTTAGTAGAAAATGTCTGAGACAAACTGTTGCTACAGTGAAACTTTGACAACATCAGGAGTGTCTGGTAATTCCCAAGTTCCTGTGTAAATGATACCATAGGCAAGTACACTGTTGTCACTCAGGTTTCAGAGTAGCAGCCGTGTTAGTCTGTATTCGCAAAAAGAAAAGGAGGACTTGTGGCACCTTAGAGACGAACAAACTTACTCCGTATGCTTAACTGAAATGAATGGGTTTGGTTTTGTACCAAGAACGGACTGGTAACACCCAGAGCTGCCTGCACCACCCGAATAGCTGAGCTGCTCCATGTCTGGTGGGGTGCTGGTTTGAGCAGTACATCGTGGGCAGTCACAGAGCAATCCCCCCCACATGGCCTGCTCAGCTTTCTTGACTGCAGGAGCCATCTCTCCCACAGAGAGGGAGCTTAGCTTCTAGGGCACATTCAGTTCTCAGGCTCCGAGTTCAGACCACCCCTTTATGCCATTAGTGCAAAGGAGTTGCTTTGGGATGTCCCCTACCTGGGAACCAGACTGAAAGAACCAATTCATTTCACATAAGCCACTACAGAGCCTGTGGACATCACCAGCTTTCAGTCACTGCCAACCTAACTGGATCTGAACCAGGCCCCTGGGTCCCTCCTAAGCCCTCCAGGCTCCCAGCAAACATATCACTTGTGACTAAACTAGGTCATGGCACGTATAAAGAAAACAAGGAACGGACAGAGAAATAGAAATGGCCGTAACGAAATGGCAATTCTTTAATGACAACTCAGCCTGCCGCAGACGCCACGTAGCTCGCTGAGCACTGGTCATGTGCACAATGTGCAGCGTACACAGATTCCAGCTTGGCAACAGCTGTATTAGGGTTATGCCAAGAAAGGGACGAGGAGAATGAAAGGAGGGGAGGGGCCCCCCTCTTCCGGGGGCTGGACAGAGAGAGAGAATGGCCTAAAGGTAAAATGCAGAAAAAATACCCCAGCTGGAATGTGTCGAATTGGGATTGTCTATGTAAGAAACCAAAGGCTGGAATTCATTGTGTTTAGGACAGTCCCTAATGACAACCCTCCATTTTGTTTCCCAGTCTCTCCTATTTTGACAGTTGATTGGGAGTAGACCTTCAAGCTGCATGTCTCTCAGACCCTCTAGACCCAGTACTTACGTAATAGAATCCATCATCATCCATGGACCCAAACACTGTGATAACATCTCCAGCAGTAAATGTCAGCTCAGCCTAAAAGGAAGCACAGTAAGGATGTTGTTAGGAGAGCCCAGCTCTGGAAACGAAATGGTTAGACACAAACAATGCTCTTGTGACCTGCCTTTCACAAGCTTCTGCATCCCCTTTCCTATTTTCATTTCCATTTTAGAAATTATCTGGGAGGTAAAATATTCCGAGGCCTTGGGATCTGTGTCCTGACTCCCAAGGCCATTGTGACAGGCTTGTGAGAGTCAGACTCCCAGTGAGGGAAGCAGGCTCTGTCTGGATGTGAAGATAAAAGGAAACACCAGAAACAGGTCACCCTTCTGCCCAGAGATGTCTGAGCGCAAGGAACTGTCATGAACGGAGCATTTGGCAGGGCCAAATTCTGTCTTGGATACATATGCAAAGCTCCCACTGACTTCAACAAAATGGCCCCTAACTCCTGTTGGCGAAGACCCAAATAGGAATGACTACGCCAGTATCTACAGACAACATGAACATTGGCTCATATATAAACAATGATGCAGCCTCTGTGTGTTTGGGCCCAATGCCTGGGAATGCTCGAGCAAAAGTGTTGGCTACCAATAACTATGTTTTACAGGGCCTGATTCCACACTGCAGCTGCAGTCAAAATTGAACTAAATAGACCGAACTTGGGTCTCACACTCCAATCAGAGTAGGGGAAGTCTGCACAGTCAAGCACCAGGCCTCATTTTGTGGATAAAGGGAAGACTTCTGTCTCCAAGGCTATTATTCCCAGACTTTCACAAGCACTCAGAAAGAGGATGATGCAAGGTCAGGCCAAAGGGATCCAGCATAAGAAGGCAAACCAGAGGGAGAGAGAGAAAGAGAAGTAAGCCTCAAGCAGGAAGTGACTGGTGCTGGTTACCTCCACATCCACATTTGGAGAGCTCTCCCTAGGGTTGTAGTCAAAAGCAGCCACCATGGTCCTAGGTGTGATCAGGTCAGCCCTGAGGTCCTGCCAGCTGGACCCTGAGGGACAGAAACAAAACAGACATCCGTGAGACTGAAAATCCAGGATGAAACCCCAAATCAGAACAGTTTCTCTGCTATCTCTGGGGCAGATGCAAGCATTAGGTCTCAATAGGTATCTTAAATGAGGGAAGGACATTTGTAGGGTCCAGCTGGGTGACTGGAAAGGCAACTCAGCTGAACCTGGTGAGAAGGTGCCTCCTTTTCTCTCACCTCCCCAACTTCCTCATATATCCGGGATTCCCTCACCAGCTCTCTCTGTCTGTCTCCTGACCTGTCTGTATCTCTCTGCCCCACTGTCCGGCTGGTGCTTCCAGGAATCATCCAGGCCACTTGCAGCCAGACTGGGGAGTTGGGGAACCGCAAAGCCATTTGGCTGGTGCGCGGCTACTGCTCTACTAATGGCAGAGCACTGGGGAAGGCAGGAGTCAATGTGATGTGGTTGCATGGTAAGGGGATGTGGAGGTGGTGAAGGTCCTGCAGAGCCTGCTGGGGAATACATTGGTCCCCCAGCCACCTCCTTCTATGATCAAAGGATTGCTGCCTTCCTTAGCTTATACAGCAAGTGTGGGGCCCAGTTAGCATTTGCCAGACATGCTGCCACGTAGAGCCACTCAGGCTGCAATGTGTAAAAAGGGACGAGAGCTAACTGTGACCAATCCTGCGCCTCATCTCCAAAGGGACCTTCCAAACAGGGACCAACTGCCCCAGTTATCATGACAGTGCACAGCTAATGGCTGAGGCAGTCCTGTGAAAGGACCTCCCGGTTGGATCTGACACCTTTCTCACCCTTCTGGGATGACATGTTCCAGGGCTAGTCTCTACTCAGAGGCATTTCTTTTTGCTGAAAGTTTGAGCCAAAGCTGTTCAGCCCCTTCTGGGAAGAGAGACAGTAGCAAGGCCCAGCCCCAACTTAGAGACCCCAGGAACAGCGTTCCTGGTTTGAGGCAGAGAGTTGAAATGCATCCCCCTTGGCAGGCTGGAAAAGGACCTTCCAGAGTCCCACTGAAATCCCATTTGGATTGGGCCACGTCAGCAGAGTTTGAAAATCACAGCTGCGGCTGTGCCTGCCATTTGTAACAACAAGACGCCACCCTGCATCATGCCCGGCTCTAGTCTACCTCTAGCGCAGGGCACACAGCACCAGCTGCGAATTGCTCACTGACGTGCAATGGAGCAGTAACGGAGAGGCGCAGTCAGGGGCCAGAGAGGACGCAGCTTGCTCCAGAGTGTGCCTCCCTGGCAGAGCTGCAAGCTCTGCATAAGCCTGTCAGTGTGTGAAATCCAGGAGGTGCAAACTGTCCAGTCTCTAGCTGTTGGCTGCTGTACTGTCCCCAGATCCTCATGGGTCTAAGTGTTTAACACTGGCCGGGGCTGTGGAAAGGGAGAGAGGCAGTGGGTGTGGGGAGAGCAGTGTCCTAGGGAGGGGCAGCAGCTCATTCAGGAAAGTGCACATGGAATGCAAGAGGGCTCTGGGTGCATTTCCTAGCCCCTTAGCAAGTGCTCAACCTCCCTCCATCACACTCTCTTGGCAGAGGGATTTTAAAATGAACTTCAGATTTTTTGCAAAGCACCTACGATGACTTGTACCTAAACACTAAGACAAAAGCTAAATGAAATATTGCTAATGGCCAGATAAGGGGAAGAGATAGCTCAGTGGTTTGAGCATTGGCCTGCTAAACCCAAGGCTGTCAGTTCAATCCCTGAGGGGGCCATTTAGGGATCTGGGGCAAAAATTGGGGATTGGTCCTGCTTTGAGCAGGGAGTTGGACTAGATGACCTCCTGAGGTCCCTTCCAACCCTGATATTCTATGATTCTAAGATGGCCTCAAAAAATCATACAACTCCAGAGAGAACTCACATGACTCCTGTCTAGCAGAAATAACAATCAAACAGCTAAAATCCTACACAGAATATTTCATCTTGTGGTATATATCACCCAGCTCAGGCTTTGCAGACCATGGGTGAAGTCAATGGTTATGTTGCCATAGACTTCCAGTGGGACCAGGAATTCACTCCACAAGAGATGGAAGCCCTTTACCAAGAATACCAAAATAAGACTTCACCTCTGGGGCCAGACAACAAGAGCATTCCCACTAAGGATTATTGTTGCAATCAAGTAGAGAGGGTGATTTGGTTCAGGGGTTAGTCTGGTCCTAAGCCCCCTAGGGCTCTGTGGATAAATGAATACCTTGCATTACATCTGGAAGTGCATTGGAAGCTAGTGCAGACCTTGATGGCTGGTGTTACATTCTCACATTTGCTTGTCCTGCTAAACAAACAGATGACCACATTCTGCATTAGCAGAAGCTTCCAAGTGGTCATCTAGAGCAAATCAAAGTAAAGTATATTTCAGCACTCCAGCCTGGAGTAGAAGGAGAGAGCCTGAAGCATGGGCCTGGTCCAAGGCCTGAGGCCTGAACCAAAGTCAGCCAAAGTTATGCTTTGAGCTACAGTCAGGCCCTGTCGAACGCAGATGCTCCCCTGCAAGCCAGTCACTGGCACACAAACTCGGCACCAGGACTGCTAGTATGGATAAAACACGCTGAACATGTAAACGCACTCCCGCAGGCCAGCTCTAGAACACTCTAACTCAGCACACGACACAAGTGATGAATACTGATGTTTTGTCTAAAACATTAGAGTAAAAGTAAAAGACAGGTGGTGAATAGGGATGTTTTGTCTGAAACATCAGGAGGAAAGTACAAGGGGAGGTAACAAACATGTCATGAAACACATAAGGTGATATGTAAGTTGTTTATCCAAGTCTACAAATGTTGGGATACCTCGCTTTAACCCTTCGTCTGGCCTAGGGGGCAGTGGAAAGTCCCACCACTGACTGAGCTGGTCCATTGTCACGGGCATACAGGTGTTAAGTGTACCTGTAACCATTGAGCCGGAGCATTAGCACCGTGCTTCATCTGCAATAAACCTGACCGAGTGCCTTTGCTACGAGACGGGTCTGTGGTTATTGGGCAGTTCATTTGGAGCCTGCTGTACGGGCTAACTGGCCAGTGCTGGTACACCAGACAGAGAGAACACACATACAGAGCCAACAACTTGACAATACTGGTGACCCTGACCACTGATCTGGTCAATAAGTGAGCTGTCCTCTGTAGGAATTGTGATCTAACAGCGCAGGAAACTATGAGTTAGGGAACAATGGCACTGAGAGAGGCATATATGACAGTGGGTTCACAAAAGGAGAGACTGCAGCCTATGGCCTAGCTGAACATGGCAAAGGGCACTGCAAGCACTTATTTTTACCTAAGTGCTTAGGACCAGCAATGGCTCCAATATGATCTCAATAGCTTGGCCCATAAAGGTCAATGATAAGCATACCTCCATCAGAAGAGGTAGCAGCCCCACCCTTCCTCCAGATGTTCCCCCATTCAGCAGCATTTCCCCTGCCTCATCTAAACTGAGCTCAGCACATCCAACTTTCATCAAAAACCTTAGCTTGGCCACTAACTGGGAAAGCAAGGAGCCTGCTGCTTCCAGTATGAAGAAAAGTAAATGGAAATCAGGGCAGGAGGGGTAAGGAGTTCAAGCAATCTGATTCTATTCCACCCTCTGCAGCAGACTTCCTGTGTGACCTTGGACTTCTTCTCTGTGGGCACCTTGTAAAACCAGGGTCACATGGCCCAACCTCACAGGGTGTAGTGCTACCCGACATCACACTTGGTACCCATCCATCTCAAAGCACCTTGTAAAACCAGGGTCACACGGCCTGACCTCACAGGGTGTAGAGCCACCTGTCATAAATATAAAGGGAAGGGTAACCACCTTTCTGTATACAGTGCTATAAAATCCCTCCTGGTCAGAGGCAAAGTCCTTTTACCTGTAAAGGGTTAAGAAGCTCAAGTAACCTGGCTGGCAACTGGCCCAAATGACCAATGAGGGGACAAGATACTTTCAAATCTGGAGTGGGGGAAAAGGCTTTTGTCTGTCTGTGTGATACCTTTGCCGGGAACAGATTAAGGATGCAAGCCCTCCAACTCCTGTAAAGTTAGTAAGTAATCTAGCTAGAAAATGTATTAGGTTTTCTTTGTTTTGGCTTGTGAAATTGACTGTGCTGGAGGAAATGTGTATTCCTGTTTTTGTGTCTTTTTGTAACTTCAGGTTTTGCCTAGAGGGATTCTCTATGTTTTGAATCTGACTGCCTGTAAGATTACCTTCCATTCTGATCTTACAGAGTTGTTCTTTTATCTTTTTTTGTTCTTCTAATAAAGTTCTGTTTTTTAAGAATCTGATTGGGTTTTTTGGGTCTTAAAAATCCAAGCTGGTTTGTGCTCATCTTGTTTATTCTCAAGCATCCCCAGGAAAGGGGGTGTAAGGGCTTGGGGGGATATTTTGGGGAAATAGGAACTCCAAGTGGTCCTTTCCCTATTCTTTGTCTAAATCACTTTGTGGTGGCAGCATACTGTTCAAAGACAAGGCAAAATTTGTGCCTTGGGAAAGTTTTTAACCAAAGCTGGTAAAAATAAGCTGAGGGGGGGTTTTCATGCAGGTCCCCACATCTGTACCCCAGAGTTCAGAGTGGAGAGGGAACCCTGACACCACACGACATCACACGTGGTGCCCATCTGTCTCAAAGCACCTTGTAAAACCAGGGTCACACCGCCCGACCTCACAGGGTGTAGAGCCACCCAACATCACATGTGGTGTCCATCCATCTCAAAGCACCTTGTAAAACTAGGGTCACACCGCCCGACCTCACAGGGTGTAGAGCCACCAGCCATCACACGTGGTGCCCATCCGTCTCAAAACATTTTCAAGGATGGGTAAGTATCATCGTCACCATTGTGCCTCTGGTTCCCCATCTGTACAGAGGGAGGATGAGACTTACTAAGGCCTCCCAGCAGGTCTGTGGAAAGTTCAGGAATGGAACCTCATTCTGCTGACTCCTGGTCCCATGCTCAATCCCCTAGATCACTGCTTGTTTGAAGCAGACCAGAATCTTACCGTCTAAATGGAAACCACTAACAGGCCTCAATAATAGACTCTATCTCCTCATGCTAATTTTCACTAGCTGTTAGTACCAAGGATCCATCTCCATCCTGTGCTGCCCCAGCACAGCCAAAACCACCTCCAGGAAAGCGAGATCAAATGCTGCAGGTCCACCCACTCCTGCCCCAGCATGAGTCTCTGGAACCAGAGAGATGGTCATAGACCTAAGAAATCAGCCCAAGGAGTCATTGGAACTTCCCCCACAGCAAGAAGCCCTTCACTTCTTCTAGCTGTGGCACTGTAAGCCTATGGGGCAGGAACTTTTTGCACAGGGTCTATCACAAGGGGGTCCTGATCTCTGACTGGGGCACCTTGGCACTATGGTAATACAAATAAATCATCATCAGATGAGTCAGATATCCTACTACTACTCAGGACAGCTCCACCAGCCACCCAAAACAAGCCCACAGTCCCCCAACTACTTCCAGATTCCCACTGTGTGTCCAAAGGTCCAACAGCCACCATCCAAATAGGAGTGAGATCCTACACACACTGCAACCCCTCTGGTGTCACAACACGCTTTCCAAATGGCACAGGCTAACCATCTCTCCTGCTGTAGGAGTGATTTCTCAAACCTTACCCCTTTGTCCTCATTCCTGTCACCATGCGCACCTCCATGACAAATAGCCCAAGCCTGACTCTTCTGTAGTGAACCGTTCTGAGAGCAGCCTGCCATTCTCCAAGCTCATCTCACCCACCATCCATGTCCCCAATATCAACCGCATGGCACACACTACCCACTGCATAAACAGCCTGTTCCTTCTTGCCATAGCTTAGCTAGGATCTGGGTAAGACTGAACACTCCGAAACCACAAACTGGTAGCAGGACTCTTCTTACTAGGGTCACGCTGACAAGGTTCCACATAGGGAAGGGAGAGACACTTGCTCACAAGGGCTCTTATGAGGAAGTGATGTGGCTGCTCCCTGAGATGTGTTGCTGAAAAGCATCTATCTACTTTTATGGGCCCTTTCCCTGTAGTATCCGAGCATGGAAGGAGTAATTCTCACCTGGATGAGGCTTGTAGTTTTCCTGTTTTTCCAGCTCCGCTATGGAAGAAAAGGTTTAATGAGTCTGTATTCAGCTTTCAACACTGACAAAAACAGACACCTGACAAACAACAAGACGTTCCTCATAAAGAGTGCAGATTAAGCCAAGGCCCAACAGACACACACCACAAGCAGATCGTACATCCTATTCATGCAGCTCAAAGTCTAGGACAGTAACAGTGACACTGGAACATCATTGGAGGCAGAGGACAAGCTCCAGAAACATAAAGGGCTAATTGTCCTTGAGAACATTTAACACCCAGGCCAGGGTCCCAGCATGGAGTGATTACAAATGGTGCCAAACGGGAAGGAAAGGGTGCTCTGTCCACATGCTGCCAGTCTGACCATTTGGAGATCCTGAAAGCAGATAGTCAAAACTCAACTCAGTTTGCAACGCAAATGCCAAAATCAAATGCAAGCAGCAGGCGTGACAGACCTTTCTTGGCACGTCTGGGTTTCGGAGGAGGGACGGTGAGGCGGTGTGGAGGTCGAGCAAATGTACCATTTCCTTAATAAAATCCAAGAAAAAAAGCAAAAATAGACAAGAGAACAGTAAGACAGCGAATGAAAATGAAAAGCTTCTTGGAGAGTGAGCAAGCAGCACAGCAGCATGAAGAAACTTCCACTGGGAAGCAGAGTGTGATTTATATACTAAAGCGAGACCACACAGGGACTCTCATACTGTACAACCCACGCACAGAGACAAGTTTTTATATATGCCCATCAAGAATGCAACAGAGCATGTCCTGCCTGTCCAACCCTCCCTGCCTGTGACTGCACATTACCTTTCAGGAATATTAGAGTAACAGTAAAACCAAACCCTAACATATTACAACCCAAAAGAAGCAAATTTAAGGTTGCACTTCTCAAACAAGCCACCCAACCCACATTAACCCTGCCCTTGTAGGAACACAGTTCCCCTCTTCCCCACTCTGCCGGAAGGTGAATGAATGAATGGGAGACTGGGAGAGAGCAGGGGATTTCAGGGGCTGGCAGGGGAGGAGATCGGGGTCCTTCCTTCCCTCCCTCTCTTGATGACCTCCTGAGCTCTGCAGGGGGGAAGATCCCCAGTGAGCCTGGGGAGGAGGCAGTTCACCTTCCAGGCCCTCATGTGAGGCTCTCAAGGGCAAATTCTCTTTTCTGCTGACAAGGTTTCCTAGTGATGGGGTGATGCTCTGAGCTTGATCTCTGCAGAGAAGAGGGACAGAGATGTTTTTGGTAAGTGCAAGCATCAGGCTCCTGCAGTCCCTATGCTCTGAATCAATGATCCACAGTGATTCAAATTTAAGAACTAGTAACTTCTGAAAATACATGTCAGCCTTTGTCATTGGACACTGGATCTCAGCCTGGGGAGATGGGGAAATACACTTCCTCTCTCTTCTTGTCTCCACTATCAGCTACAAAGTGGCAAAAGCACTGGACAGACTTTTAGAGTCTGGTGAACTGCTCTGTCACTCGGGTGTGAAATTGGGAGCCCCTTGTGCACATCACTCCACATTTGGTAGGAAAGTTCTATCCCAGCTTCCAGCGTTGCCGTCCACCCATGGCACTCGTGAGGGTGGCCACAAGAACCACCTTGGCAGGTGCAGTTGGCGTGTAGCTGCAGTGCAGTGCAGTGCAGTGCAGTGCATGACAGCCATGCTGAGCTTCCTGAATGTCAGGAAAGAAACACATTGTCCACATGCAGAAACCGAGTAGGTGTGGGAGGGAGGTACAGTACCTATGCTTTCCACCGATGTGGCAGCAGGAATGTAACCTTGCTTTAACATCTCCTTCCTCACTTCCTCACTCTCCACCTGAACTTCAGACACCATGTTACAAGGGATGTACCCTGCCCTTCCTGCACATTCACCTCTGTAAAACCCATCAGCGTCTTTGTCGCCACACACCTAGAAGAGGAGAAACAGCATCTGCATCAGTTCACATTAGAGCGCATGAGCCACGTAATGAAAGCAGGGATGCTCTGCAGGCAAAGCAGTTTAAGGAAGGTAATGACGGCCTGTTCAACTGAATTCTGCATCCAAATCTCCCAGCCATCTGTGCTCAGGACGTGGCAGGTTAGCAGCAACATGGAAGAGAAGACCTCATGTAGCACTGTTCTTACCTTCAGAATCTGCCCCTCCTTAAATGGGAGCTCTTCTTCAGCTGCATCAGGGTTAGGAGACATAGAAATGGGGTCATAGTCAAAAAGGGCCACAAATATCCTTAGTGAGTTGTCTTTAACGACAGCCTCTGAAGCTGTGCCTGCAAGCAAGGGAAAAGATGTTAGCACCACGTTCCAGGGAGGTCACATCACCAAATCTACATGTTTTCAGGATAGAAGTTACTGGCTTCTCTTTCAACATTTCAAAACAGATCGGTCTCTCTCCATCCCTCTGTCGGTCTCTCTCTCCCGGTACTATGCTCCCTTTCAGATGGAAAATAGTCTCAAGAAATGCTGACAAGCTCACCTGAACTGGAGATGGAAGATTTCAAGATTCGGCTTCTTCTCAAGGTCTTGTTCACTTTTTGGGTTGGAGTCTGCCAAGCTGGTGAGACAAGTAACTCCTGTAACCTCAGATCTTCATTACCAGAAACCTGCAACAGAAACCACTGGAGAGTTACTAATGACCGTGCTTTGAACTCTGAATTAGCATGGACCCAGCTCCACCCCTCACCAGCGACATTAAGCACACCAAAAAAAGCAATGCATTCAAATGCAATATTCCTCTTTTGGGACACTCCAGAGATGAGAATTATGTGGTACTCTGGAAAACTGAAGCAAGTCAACATGGACAGGTGCTTTTCTTGGAGACCAGTAACAACTCCATTGTGGTTGTGAGGAGGGGTGGGAGGACACATCAAGGAAAAGACGAAAAGATCAGGGATCATCATTAATTTACTAGGAATTTTCACTAAGGTCCCAAGATCTTTGAACTTGGACAGCATCTTGTCCTAGGGAGGAGGACCCAGTTGAGAAAAGGAATACTGCATCCAGGATTCTTAGCAGCAGAGCAATGATTCTTCTCTGACTTTCCAAAGTACAAGCATAAGCAGAGAATACAAGAAAAGCCTCAGAGCAGCACAGAGCTACAAGCTCTACAAACTCTCCCAGTCATACCCCTGGAGAGTCCGTTTCTGTACAACACTAGACAAAGCAGCACACAGGCAGGCTGGGGGCAAGGGCAGGGGAGGAAACTATTGTCACTACAAGCTGCTTCAAAACCAGAAGAGGAAAAGACACCCAGACCCTTGTGTGCAATGCAGCACTGTGTATCCCCTTCCAAGGGCGCTCCGGCATCCTCCTCCAGCCAGCTGGACTACCCTCTCGTTCCCAGCCTTGCTCCTCTGAGCTGCCTTCACTCCTCAGTGCCTCCTTCTCTGGGCAAGGTAACTGTGGGTAGTGGCTTGGAGACCCAGCCCACACCATTCCTTTCTCTTCCCCAAACTCCTGCTTCTTCAGCGGGGTTTTCCCATCAGACTGGGCAGACTCAGACTGACTGGAGCAATCACTCCACCCTTCACAGCCAGTCTGGGACCCCTCCACGCTGCCATCTGACCATTCCCTACTCCCGGGGCTGGAAGGGAAGGTCAGATCCTGATCTTCCTCTGAGTCATACTCAATATTGATCTCGAGGCTCCTCGTGTTGAAGCAGTGGGTTGTCAATGCAGCAGGCTCTGCTAGGTCTGAAGGCATTAACTTTCTGTGGGATTTTCTAAAGGTGCCTGGTCTTGCATGACCACAGGTTTCTGACCCACCCTTGCCACTAGCACTGCTTATGACATTCAGCTTCTCCTTGAGGCTGTGGGCTCTGTACAGGCTACCTCCTGTCAGGCTGCAGGTGTTCAGCAGGCGACTACAATGCTCTTTGACATCGCTCCGTTTCTTCCTGCTAACCTCAGGCAGATCATGGGCCCTTTCTTGAGAATTACCCCCTTTCTTTCTGCCCCACTGGGGGCTTGTGCCTGCAGTGGGCTTTATTCTACTCTCCTGGTAACCCCAATTACAGCTACCCCTCTTCTGAGTCCAGCTCAGCTCCAGATAGACAGGATTCTCCTTGTCAGAGTCTTCTCTGGTCTTCTGAAGGATAAGAGCCTCTTGGGGAGCCTGCACGGGAAGATTTTGGAAGGTGTCATTACCATCTGTGTTTGGAAATGCCTGAGGGGCACTTATGGGAAGGGGCGTCCCCTTCCTTTCTGTATGGTATGGACGTCTCTCCAGAAAGCAGTCTGGGGATTCTCTCTTCTCCACATGAACACACTTTTCTTCCTCCTCCTCTTCTTCTGTTACTTCGGGAATGCTAAATAACTTCTTGCTGCAGTTCTGCTGATGTGGGAGCTCCAGAAGCCTCTCCAGAATTTCCTCATCGCTATCGGTGTCACAAGGGTCCAGCTGCAGCCCAGCCCCCAAAACGAGGCATAAAGGGGATAAGCAGAGAGAGAAAGAGGAAATAAACATTAACAAAGAAAGAAAGCTACAGACGCCCCCGCACAGTGTTTGAAACAGGGCAATCCAATGTCAGGACTAGGACAGCACAACATGACAGAGAGTGATTGCAGTCTGCAGAGATGCAAGGGTAGGAAGCAACGGAGGAGATGGTTCTTCGGGCTAAAGAAAACAATTAGATGACCTACTGATGCAATGAGACAGCAAGAAAGGCCACTGGGTGGGACGGCCCTCCCCTGCCAAATCTGCACAGATGTGTAGTTGTGGCCGAGTGGTTAAGGTGATGGACTAGAAATCCATTGGGGTAAGGGGATGCAGGCAGCGGTTTGAGCATTGGCCTGCTAAACCCAAGCTTGTGAGTTTAATCCTTGAGGGGGCCATTTAGGGATCTGGGGCAAAAATTGGGGCTTGATCTTGCTTTGAGCAGGGGGTTGGACTAGATGACTTCCTGAGGTCCCTTCCAACTCTGATATTCTGTGATTCTGTGTCTGTGTTTGCAGCACCTTCAAGTGCACCCTTTGGATGCCACAGAGGCACTCAGAGCTACAGGAGGAAACTGGCTGGGCTGGGGTCAGGCACGCTTTCTCCAGGGCCGTCCTGTGTACACAGGGATCAGCAATTCACTCCATCCATAGGGACAGATCAGACTCTCCCTGTATGCTGGCCCCTGCTGGAGGGCACAAGGCCCTGTCTCCTCCACACCACCTTTTCTGCATCCTTCTCCCTGCAGAGGAGCAGAAGTAAGGTATCCCTGTGCTACCAGAGCAAAGGAGTGAAGGGGCTGCTACTGTGAGAAGCCCTTTGCCTCTGCAACTCACAATGGTCCCAGAGCAGCTGATTTGTAAATGCAGCCTGCCTGCAAACCCAGGTGAACACAAAACACTCCCTTAGCCAGACAAGGCAATTACTTTCCTTACATTAAACTGAAATGGATACACTTGATCCTACAGAGCTGTGTTCCATTCAGACATGCATTCAAAGACATTCACATTAAAGTGGTTATGCAAATGGTTGGTGAAACGTTGCACTGCTTGTAATAAAGCTGGTTTTTAACCACTGAAGCTAAGGGTGGGTTACGTCTTGCCTTTTACTATTTTAGTGTAAGCAGAGTCAGGTTGAGCTCTACCCTGACATCTGGTGGCGAGTTGTGGAAAAGGACTTCAAGGGCTGATCTCATTAGTATGAGCATACCCACCCTGCCTAGCATGATGGGGCTGCTTGCCAAAATGGTCACTTTGGCTGCTGTGGTATCCCCAGTCCCTTTGTTATTGGGGCAGGAGTAAAAAAGTGTTGTTATCCTGGTTATGTGAATCAAGGACAGTAGAACTATACCTGGCATTTTATGACGGAGGGACCTGCCCTCAACTAAATAGCACTCGCTAGGCAAGGGACATGGGTTCTAGAACCTAGTGAGTTGAGAGAAGGAGGGTATAGATATGTGTACTTGAGGTGGGTGCCTTCTGAGGGCCTAGAACATCAATTTCACTCTATCCTCTTTCCACTGTGTAATATCAGAGCTAATTTTGATCCTATTAGGAGTCTGGTTACAGGCTGCTGAACTGAATTCACTTTGGGCTAATATTGCACTAGTACTAAGGCTCCCTGCTATGAGCTGAAATCACTGAGTGCTGTTAAGCAGGAGGGGCCCTGAAGATATATTGGTGAGTGGCTAGTGGGATGTCTACTGGAGATGAGTGGCTTGCAAGACAGCTGGCTGAGCTCATGGTGAAGGCTGCAGCAGACCCCTACAGAAAGGCAGGGAAGTTGGCCGTTGACAGGAGCAGTGGAGCATGTAAGGTGCCCCCATACCTCCCCCCTTTACGTACCAGGCTGGGAGGTAAACTCTGTAGATGAACTTTTGAACTCTGGGGCTGTGCTGGACTTTTGGGACTTTGGGTGACTTTTGGGTTGCTGGATTCAAGAACCAAAGGGAAGGGACACAGCCCAATCTGCTTGGGGGTGGGTCTTCTGGTTCATGGTTTGTGTTTATGAACCCTAGTTGTGGTGTTTCCCCAACATAATGATGCATTGTTTCCCTCCTTTATTAAAAGGGTTTTTTCTGCTACACCCAGACTCTGTGCTTGCGAGAGGGGAAGTATTGCCTCTTAGAGGCGCCCAGAGGGGTGGTATGTAATTGTCCCAGGTCACTAAGTGGGGGTTTGAGCCAATTTTGTATTGTGTTATTGAAACAGAACCCCTAGATACTGAACCCAGCCCTTGTTGCTGCCAACTTTGATGGGCAGAAGGCTTACCTTAGTAACAAAATAAAATGGTCACACTGGTACTAAGGGTTCATTTGCAAATAGTTTATAAAGGGCTACTCAATTATTAACATATTCTATAAGCATGATATAGATATGAGCAGTCTGTGGTATAGATAGTAATACATACCACAATAAAAGGTGTTTTAGATGGTTATAAGGAACCTATTGACCAGTTGGACGTCATAACAACTGATCAACCATTTATTAAAACATCTGGTAATCATGTGTTAGTCCTCTGTAACCTGTTTATAAATTTACTCATAAAGCATGACCACTAAGACTTGGTTTACTTACATATAAAATCAATCCTTAATTTAAAAATACACAAGTAACATGGGCTTTTAATAAAATAAAATGGGTTCTAAAAAGCCCCATTAAGACTGTATCTAAAGCAAATGTAAGTAGCTATTAGCTTCTATACTAGAGTGAAATCAACTAAAGGAAACTTTGGTCTAAATATCAGGGGAGAAAATCATAGCATATCAGGGTTGGAAGGGACCTCAGAAGGTCATCTAGTCCAATCCCCTGCTGAAAGCAGGACCAATCCCCAACTTTTGCCCCAGATCCCTAAATGGCCCCATCAAGGATTGAACTGACAACCCTGGGTTTAGCAGGCCAATGCTCAAACCACTGAGCCATCCCTCCCCTAATCCTGACTGCAAGATCTATAAGACTATGGTAAAATCTCTTAAGGGATGTGTTGGAAGCTCAACAACAAAATCCTTCAGAAATGCTTTAAAATAAATCCCAGGTAATATCAGAGAAATAGACTTGATGCTTAACATACAAACAGCACGGCTACTGCCTCCTTCACAGAGCCTAAAATACTCATTGCTGTGAAGAGGAAAATCCTCACATATACAAAGGTTCACCTTCCAACAGGAAATGCACCGTCACCCAACCCCAGAAGCTGGTTTTCTTTACATGGCTCCCAGTGGGCTGGTTCCATCATGGCTCAGGAGAAGTGGTTCCCTGTAGGACGTAGGGCTTGACCCTAGCTGGCAGTAATGGCTGTGTGTTAGGGGGAGTCCAGCAGCCACAAGCCACAGGTGGCTGATTAGCTAATAAGAGAGGAAGGGCCTGTGCTTCCTGCAGCATGCTCAATGCTACCCATGGCTGTGCAGCAGCCTAGGCTGTCTGTTGGCCATCTGCAAAAGGGCCTTGCTTTTTCCGCCACAGCATGTGGTTGCTGCCTCACTGCCCCTTGGCTGAGTCTCAGCTTCTCTCTGTTGATAGAGTAGCTCAAGCCTCCAGCCAGAGTAGAAACTCTCCCCCTCTGGCGTAAATAAAAATCCCCAAATAAACAAACCTAAAGTACCCAGTCCCTCCCCTTGGTGCAATACCTTCCCCATCCCATCTGCAAGGGTTCTCAGCAGGACCTTCACTCCTCAGCTCTTGGCATGTCCATACACTACCTCCAGGCAGCACCACAGATTCATAGAGCTGAAAGCCAGAAAGGACCACTGGATCATCTATGCTAACTTCCTGTACATCACAGGCCATTAACGTTCACCCAGTTACCTCTGTATTTTGCCCAGTAACTTGTGTTTGACTAAATCTTCCAGAAAGGCATCCTGCCTAGATCTGAAGACATTAAGAACCCACCTCTTCTCTTGAGAGTTTGTGCCAATGATTAATCACCCTCACGGCTAGAAATCTGTGCCTTATTTCTAATCTGAATTCGTCTGGTTTCAGCTTCCAGACATTGGTTTTTGTTCTGCCTTTCTCCACTGGATTAAAGAGCCCTTTCAAACCTGGGATTTTGTCTCCATGAAGGAATGGATACACTGTGACCCAGTCACCTCTCAGTCTTCTTTTGGATAAACTGAACAGATGGAGTTCTTTGCGTCTCTCGCTGTAAGGCATTTTTGCCAGCCCTCAAATAATTTTTGTGGTTCTTTTCCACACCTCCCCAATTTCTCAACATTCTTTCTAAAAGGTGGACACCAGGACTGGTAGACACTATTCCAGTACTGGTCTCAGCAGTGCCATATACAGAGGTAAAATACTCCCCTGTTCTTGCGCCCTATTTCCCTGTTTATACATCTGTGGGTCCCATCAGCCCCTTTTCCCACAGAATCGCACTGGGAGCTCATGATAAGTTACTTCTCCACTATGACCACTAAATCCTTTTCAGAGTCACTGCTTTCCAGGATACAATCCCCCATCTGTAGAGTGTCCTGCATTCCTTCTTCCTACAAGTATGGCCTTGCATTTGGTTGTATTAAAATGCATTTTGTTTGAAAGGACCCAGTTTCCCAAGCAATCCTGATCACTCTGTATGACTGTCCTGTCCTAATCGTTATTAATCACTGCACCAATCTTTGTATCATCTGCAAATTTTATCAGCAGTGACTTATATTTACTTCCAGATCATTGAGGAAAATGCTGAACAGCATCAGGTCTAGTATTCGCAAAAAGAAAAGGAGTACTTGTGGCACCTTAGAGACGAACAAATTTATTTGAGCATAAGCTTTCGTGAGCTACAGCTCACTTCATCGGATGGATCCAACTAGAAATACGTCCATTTGATAATGATTCCCCATTGAAACCTACTTTTTGAGATTTGTCACTTAGCCAGTTCTTAGTCCCTTTAACATGTGTTCTGTTGACACTGTATAATGCTAAATTTTTAATCAGAATAGTGCTGAATTTTAATCAGAACTAAGTCGAACACCTTACAAAAGTCTAAGTATATTAAATCTATACCGTTACCTTTATCAACCAAACTTGTATTCTCATCAAAGATTAAAATCAGGTTTGTTTGCATGATAATAATTTTATTCCTATCCTGAATCCTTTTTTTATTGAGTTCTGTATTAGCTTTGCCATTGTTTTGCCCGAGATTTATGGCAGGTTAACGAGCCTATAGTTCCCACATTCTGCTTTGACTATTTGCACTCTGCCAGTCTTCTGGAATTTCCCCAGTATTCCAAGATTTATTTAAAATTAACATTAGCAGGTAAAAGATCTCCTCAGCCAACTCTTTTAGGACTCTTGAGTGCAAGTTCTCTGGGCTTGCTGATTTAAAAATGTTTATACAGAGTAGATGTTGTTTAACATTTTCATTAGTTACTAAGGGACTGGAAAGTACTTCATCACCATCATGTGATACAATCACATCATCCTGCTTCTTTTCCAAACCAGAACACAAAATGTATTTAACTTCAGCTTTTTCTACATTATTATTATTAACTATTTGCCATTTCCATCTCATAGTGGACCTATATCATTGCTAGGATTTCTTTTGTTACCAATATATTTTAAAAACACCTTTTTATTGTCAGCCCTGTCAACAATGGATATTTCCCTGATGTCTTTAGATTCCCTTATCAATTTTCTACTCTTCATAACTTCTAATTTATATTGATTGCTATCTCTTGCCCCTTTATTTCTATTTGTTATATGTTTCTCTTTTTTTATTTCTAATTGCTGACTTCACTTTTCCACTGAACCAGGATGTGCTTTTAGCCAAAGTTGTCATCTTTCATGATTATGGAATCATGGCTTTTTGGCCATCAAATAAACTCTTCATTCATATTTTTCTGTCTAAATTTTTCCTCTAAATCAATTTCACTCATAATTTCCCTCAGCTTTGGGAAAATAACTCTTCTGAAGCACCAGGTGTGTGGCTGGGACTGTCCTCTGTTTAAATATTTAATGTAATTAGTTCATGATCAGTGGTTCCTAGGAAACCACCAACTTTCAGTCCAGTGATTAATTTATCTTTATCTGACATAATGCACTCCAAAACAGAATTTGTAAATCTAGAGGCCAAATGATTTTTTATCTCAATCAGTTGGGGGCAAAGTAGAAATCAGTTAAGTGGCAAATAATCAGAAGTAAATCAAAGTTACTTGTTTTAGCAGGAAGAAGTTACTCACCTTGTGCAATAACAATGGTTCTTTGAGATATGTGTCCCTATGGGTGCTCCACTGTAAGTGTGTCTGTGCCCCGCACTGCTGATCGGAGAATTTCAATAGCAGCGTGTCCCGCCCGCACAGCTCCCCATATGCCACAAGGTTAGTCAGTGTGTGCGGGCATTCAGTTCCTTCTCTACCACAGAGTCAACCACTGAAACTCCGAAGTAGAGGGGAGGAGGATGGGTTGTGGAGCACCCACAGGGACACACATCTCAAAGAACCATTGTTACTGCACAAGGTGAGTAACTTCTTCTTCTTTGAGTAGTGTCCCTATGGGTGCTCCACTGTAGGTGATTCCTGAGCAGTACCCACCAATGGAGGCTGGGACTTCAGAGTCAAGTCTGATCTGGACGACAATACTGTCGCACCAAATTTGGCATCTGAAGCCGAATCCCCCAGGATGGCATGGTGCTCTGCAAAGGTATGCGCAGATGTCCAGGTAACTGTTCTGCAGATTTCTGATATATGGATACCCTTGGAGAAGGCAATGGGTGAGGAGAGCAACCTCATGGAATGCGTGCATACTGAAGGTGGGGGTGCTAAATTACACAATTGGTAACAGAGTTTAATACACTCAGAGACCCACTTTGAGAGCTTCTGAGCTGAGATTGCTGTACCTTTTGACCTATCTGCAATGGAGAGGAAGAGTCTTGGAGATTTTCTAAAAGTCATTGTCCTGTCCAAATAGAAGGCCAAGGCTCTTCTCACGTCAAGTGTATGTATGATGGTGTCCATGTTATCCTTATGAGGTTTGGGATGAAATTCATAGATTCATAGATATTAAGGTCAGAAGGGACCATTATGATCATCTAGTCTGACCTTCTGCACAATGCAGGCCACAGAATCTCACCCACCCACTCCTGCGATAAACCTCTTACCTATGTCTGAGTTATTGAAGTCCTCAAATCATGGTTTAAAGACTTCAAGGAGCCCGTGCCCCATGCTACAGAGGAAGGCGGAAAACCTCCAGGGCCTCTTCCAATCTGCCCTGGAGGAAAATTCCTTCCCGACCCCAAATATGGCAATCAGCTGAATCCTGTTAGCATATGGGCAAGATTCACTAGCCACATACCCAGGAAAGAATTCTCTGTAGTAACTCAGATCCCACCCCATCTAACATCCCATCACAGGCCATTGGGCCTATTTACCATGAATAATTAAAGATCAATTAATTGCCAAAATGATTATCCCATCATACCATCTCCTCCATAAACTTATCAAGTTTAATCTTAAAGCCAGATAGGTCTTTTGCCCCCACTGCTTCCCTTGGAAGGCTATTCCAAAACTTCACTCCTCTGATGGTTAGAAACCTTTGTCTAATTTCAGTCTAAACTTCCTGATGACCAGTTTATATCTATTTGTTCTTATGTTCACATTGGTACTGAGTTTAAACAATTCCTCTCCCTCTCCGGTATTTATCCCTCTGATATATTTATAGAGAGCAATCATATCTCCCCTCAGCCTTCTTTTGGTTAGGCTAAACAAGCCAAGCTTCTTGAGTCTCCTTTCATAAGACAGGTTTTGCATTCCTCGGATCATCCTAGTAGCCCTTCTCTGTACCTGTTCCAGTTTGAATTCATCCTTCTTAAACATGGGAGACCAGAACTGCACACAGTATTCCAGGTAAGGTCTCACCAGTGCCTTGTATAAGGGTACTAAAACCTCCTTATCTCTACTGGAAATACCTCGCCTAATGCATCCCAAGACCGCATTAGCTTTTTTCACGGACATATCACATTGGTGGCTCATAGTCATCCTGTGATCAACCAATACTCCAAGGTCCTTCTCCTCCTCCATTACTTCTAATTGATGCATCCCCAGCTTATAACATAAACACCACCCTATACCGGAAACCTACTGACCGCTATTTCCACCTACATGCCTCCAGCTTTCACCCAGACCACACCACACGATCCATTGTCTACAGCCAAGCTCTACAATACAATCGCATTGGCTCCAACCCCTCAGACAGAGACAAATGCCTACAAGATCTCTATCAAGCATTCTTACAACTACAATACCCACCTGCTGAAGTGAAGAAACAGATTGACAGAGCCAGAAGAGTACCCAGAAGTCACCTACTACAGGACAGGCCCAACAAAGAAAATAACAGAATACCACTAGCCGTCACCTTCAACCCCCAACTAAAACCTCTCCAACGCATCATCAAGGATCTACAACCTATCCTGAAGGACGACCCATCACTCTCACAAATCTTGGGAGACAGGCCAGTCCTTGCCTACAGACAGCTCCCCAACCTGAAGCAAATACTCACCAGCAACCACACAACAGAACCACTAACCCAGGAACCTATCCTTGCAACAAAACCCATTGCCAACTGTGCCCACATATCTATTCAGGGGACACCATCATAGGGCCTAATCACATCAGCCACACTATAAGAGGTTTGTTCACCTACACAGCTACCAATGGGATATATGCCATCATGTGCCAGCAATGCCCCTCTGCCATGTGCATTGGTCAAACTGGACAGTCTCTACGTAAAAGAATAAATGGACACAAATCAGATGTCAAGAATAATAACATTCATAAACCAGTCGGAGAACACTTCAATCTCTCTGGTCACTCGATTTCTGACCTAAAAGTGGCTATTCTTCAACAAAAAGACTTCAGAAACAGACTCCAACGAGAGACTGCTGAATTGGAATTAATTTGCAAATTGGATACAGTTAACTTAGGCTTGAATAGAGACTGGGAGTGGTTGAGTCATTACGCAAAGTAAAACTATTTCCTCTTGTTTATCCCCACCCCCACCCCCGTTCCTCAGACGTTCTTGTTAACTGCTGGAAATGGCCCACCTTGATTATCACTACAAAGGGTTTTCTCCCCCGTCCCATATACTCTCCTGCTGGTAATAGCTCATCTTAAGTGACAGGTTTCAGAGTAGCAGCCGTGTTAGTCTGTATTCGCAAAAAGAAAAGGAGGACTTGTGGCACCTTAGAGACTAACCAATTTATTTGAGCATAAGCTTTCGTGAGCTACAGCTCACTTCATCGGATGCATACTGTCCACAGTATGCATCCGATGAAGTGAGCTGGTTAGTCTCTAAGGTGCCACAAGTACTCCTTTTCTTTTTGCGAATACAGACTAACATGGCTGCTACTCTGAAACCAGCTTATAACTAAACTTCTTGTTATTAATCCCTAAATGCATGACCTTACACTTCTCACTATTAAATTTCATCCTATTACTATTACTCCAGTTTACAAGGTCATCCAGATCTTCCTGTATGATAACCCGGTCTCTCTCTAAATTGGCAATACCTCCCAGCTTTGTATCATCCGCAAACTTTATTAGCACACTCCCACTTTTTGTGCTGAGGTCAGTAATAAAAAGATTAAATAAGATTGGTCCCAAAACCGATCCCTGAGGAACTCCACTGGTAACCTCCCTCCAGCCTGACAGTTCACCTTTCAGTATGACCTGCTGTAGTCTCCCTTTTAACCAATTCCTTATCCACCTTTCAATTTTCATATTGATGCCCATCTTTTCCAATTTAACTAATAATTCCCCATGTGGCACAGTATCAAATGCCTTACGAAATCTAGGTAAATTAGATCCACTGCATTTCCTTTGTCTAAAAAATCTGTTACTTTCTCAAAGAAGGAGATCAGGTTGGTTTGGCACAATCTACCTTTTGTAAAACCATGTTGTATTTTGTCCCATTTACCATTGACCTCAATGTCCTTAACTACTTTCTCCTTCAAAATTTTTTCCAAGACCTTGCATACTACAGATGTCAAACTAACAGGCCTGTAGTTACCTGGATCAGATTTTTTCGCTTTCTTAAAAATAGGAACTATGTTAGCAATTCTCCAGTCATACGGTACAACCCCTGAGTTTACAGATTCATTAAAAATTCTTGCTAATGGGCTTGCAATTTCATGTGCCAGTTCCTTTAATATTCTTGAATGAAGATTATCTGGGCCCCCCCGATTTAGTCCCATTAAACTGTTTGAGTTTCGCTTCTACCTTAAATATGGTAATATCTACCTCCATATCCTCATTCCCATTTGTCATGCTACCATTATCCCTAAGATCCTCATTAGCCTTATTAAAGACTGAGGCAAAGTATTTGTTTAGATCTTGGGCCATGCCTAGATTATCGTTAACCTCCACTCCAGCCTCAGTGTTTAGCGGTCTCACTTCTTCTTTCTTTTTTTTTTCTTCTTATTTATATGGCTATAGAACCTTTTACTATTGGTTTTAACTCCCTTTGCAAGGTCCAACTCTACTTGACTTTTAGCCTGTCTCACTTTATCCCTACATGTTCTGTCCTCAATAAGGCAGCTTTCCTTGCTGATCCCTCCCATCTTCCACTCCCTGTATGCTTTCTGCTTTTTCTTAATCACTTCTCTGAGATGCTTGCTGATCAAGCTTGGGCTACAACTCCTGCCGATGAAGTTTTTTCCCTTTCTTGGGATGCAGGCTTCCAATAGCTTCTGCAGCTTTGACTTAAAGTAATCCCAGGCCTCCTCTGCCTTTAGATCCATAAGTTCTTCAGTCCAATCCACTTCCCTAACTAATTTCCTTAATTTTTGGAAGTCAGCCCTTTTGAAATCAAAAACCCTAGTTGCAGATTTATTTTTGTTTGTCCTTCCTTTCAGTTTGAACTGAATTAGCTCATGATCACTTGAACCAAGGTTGTCCCCTACAACCATTTCATCTATGAGGTCCTCACTGCTCACCAAAACCAAATCTAAAATGCATCCCCTCTAGTCGGTTCAGCAACTACTTGATGAAGGACTCCATCAGCTATCGCATCTGGGAAAATCTGAGCCCTATTATTATTACTAGCACTCGTCCTCCAGTCTATTAGTATTTACTTCATTAAAAACATTAAAGAGGGCTCTATCCATATCCAAATTAGATCCCGGCGGTCTATAGCACACCCCAAGCACTATCACGGGGGGAGGGGGCTCTAATAGTTTTCTTCCCCAATATGATTTTTGCCCAGACGGACTCTGTTTTATCCATTCCATCGCTTCTTATTTCTTTACATTCTACCTCATCACTGATAGACAATGCTACTCCACCACCTTTACCTTTATTTCGGTCTTTCTTAAACAGCACAGACCCTTCAATACCCATACTCCAGCCATGACTCCTATTCCACCCTGTTTCTGTTCTCCCTAGAATATCTGGTTTCACTTCCTGCACCGGTAGCTCTAGTTCCTCCATTTTGTTACCTCGGCTCCTCACATTGGTGTACAAACATCTTAATTTTTGCTGTTTGGCCTCGCTCACATTCTGTACCCAATTAGGCACGGTCATTCTACAGCCAGTATGACCTATTAGACTGGTATCCACACTGCCCTTCCTCCTTATGTCCATTCTCCTACCCACAGCTGTATCCTTTCTTACTTTGTTTTCTTCCCTCTCAATGCATCTCCCAACCATCTCCCCCAAATTCCTACTTTAAAGCTCTCAATCACTTGTGCCAGCCTCCATCCTAGAATTCTATTTCCTTCCCTACTCAGATGAAGTCCATCCTGAGACAACTGTCCTCTGTCCATGAACGCCTCCCAGTGGCCATACATCCCAACGCCCACCTTATACCACCACTGCCTAAGCCATCTATTGATAGTCAGAATCTTGTCACACCTTTGTTGCCCTTCTCTAGGAACAGGCAGAATCCCACTAAAGATCTCTTGAGCCTCGATTTCCTTAAGCGTCTTCCCCAGCCTAGCATAGTCTCCCTTGATACGTTCCAGCGAGAATCTACCAGTATCATTTGTTCCCACATGAAGGATAATTAGGGGATTCTTTCCCGCTCCCTTTAGGATCCTTTTCAACCTCAGGTTTACATCCCGTATTGTTGGAGACCCCAGGGTATGGCCACTAGTTAAGTCGAGGGGATGGAAGGCCATAAGGGCCGAGGAAGTGTTTATTGGGTAACGCACACCGGGCAACGAACCCCTGCTGTTGTTTTGTCTCTGGGCACTGGGCGCCAGCAACAGCTTTTGGAACCCAACGTGGGGCGTGAGGCTGCAATTTAGCCTTGCCCGGATCCCTTCCGGTGGTCGAGGATTGCAGCGACAACCAACGCCCAGCGCGCACCGGTGAGTTCATCGGGGGCCTCGGAGGAGACGCAGTTTGATTGACCCCAGAGGGCACGACGGTACCACGCACTCACACAGTGGAGAAGTACCGAGGGTGACGGTGGGAGAAACCGGTCCTTCAGATAAGGTAGGAACTTTGTGAAATCCAGATTGTGCTCTCTGTTTGAACTTAGGGACGCCCTGTAGGTATGGGACACGGAAGATAGGGTACAGTGCACGCTCCTAGAGTGTATTTTAGTAAACTGAAAGGTATTTGGATCAGATCCAATGACTAAGGGTAAACTGAAGCGATTTTGTACGGTTGACTGGCCTCAGTACCAATTAGAGGACCAGGAACAGTGGCCTCCCGGAGGATCACTAAATCATAATATAATCCTCCAGTTACTCCTGTTCTGTCAGCGAATGGGGCAGTGAAATAAGCATTCGTATGCTTACTTGTTTATGACCTTGTGGTCTCGTACTGATATTTTACAACGCTGTAATTTAACCCCGATTGTCCCGGTAGCAATTAATGTCAGTCCCCGGACCCCCACCCCAAATGTAATGGCAGATCCGGTGTCTCCTTTGGCCCTTACACCCACACAGAGTGAGGCTCCTTTGGCCCCTACACCCACATAGAGCAAGGCTCAGAGTAAGATTCCTAGTGAAGCTCATAGTGAGGTTCGAGCTCCATTTGCTGGACTATACCCGTTACTTACCGAGACTAAAATCGCCCGTAATGCAATAGAAAGAACAAGCTCTTACCATGCAGGTCTATACTCATGCACCTTTTAATCCTATGAACCTGGCTGCTTGCAAACCACAGGCTGGAAAATTTTCTATCAACCCAAGCAAGTTTGTATCGGTTTTTGAGGGATGTCTTAGCAGCTATAAGCCAGACTAAAATAATTGTAATGTCCTTCTGCAAACATTATTAACTAAGGTTAAACAAGAACAGGTCATAGCTAAAACAAGAAAGAAAGCAAAAAGGCGATATAACCAGAACCGTAACAATGTCCCAATCCCAGATAATCAGGTTCCCATAAAGGATCCTAGGTGGGACCCAAATGACAATCAGGCTATAACCCACCTCACCTCCTATAAGAAGCTGCTATTGTATGAACTCCGTCACGCAGCTGTCAGACAGAATAATTGGACTAAACCATATGAGGTAGTGCAGGATCCAAAGAAAAGCCCTGAAGCCTTTTTACAACAACATTCAGGACATGATCCGACAGTATACCAATGCAAATCCTAATGATCCTCAGGCTGAGGCAATTATTAAAGAAGTATTTACAAGCAGGGCAGCCCCCGACATTAAGAAAAAGCTACAGAAAAAAAAGGATTTGATGGGTATGACAATGGCACAGATTTTAGAAGCAGCAGATCAAGTGTATAGTTTAAGAGAAGTGAAGAAAGAAAAGAAGCAAGTAAAATTGATGGTAGCGGCGGTGCAGGCAAGCACAAAAAAAAGTAAACAAAAAAAAAAGGGGGCCGTGGACACGGATGTCCAGGCCCGCTAAAAAAACAACTGGGGCGCAATCAGTGTGTCCTGTGTCGGCAAGAGGGACACTGAAAAAATAACTGCCCAAACAAAAAGAAAAGGAGGGGGTACCTCTATAATGGCAATAAAAAAACAGAAATAGGGGTGTCAGGGAAGATGGATCATCCTACCCCCGGAACCCCAAGTAAAAAGGCAGGTGAAAAATGAAAAAATAGATTTTTTTTAGTGAATTCTGGAGTGGCACAAACTGCTGTAAATTAACCCCTTTAGTTGCCAGTAGCAGACTCCCTCACTGTAATGGGCGCCACAGGCAAAGATACCAAGCAAAGCTCTTAGAAAACCCCGAGGTCACGCTGCAGCCTTGTCCATCCCTTAACCCTGCCACCCTCTTACCAAAAACTGAGAAACAGAAACGTAACTGTTTGAAGATCATAGATGCCCAATATTCTAGCCGCCCGGACTTAAAGGATGTGCCCCTCCCAAATGCAAATTATAAGTGGTACACTGATGGTAGCAGCATGGTAACAGATGGGCAAAGAAGGGCGGGTTATGCTATTGTGACCCTCAATGACACCGTGAAAGCTAAAAGTTTGCCCGCTGGAACCTCTGCCCAGTTGGCTGAGCTAGTGGCCCTGACCCGTGCACTCAAACTGTCCAAAGAAAAACAGGTCAATATTTTCACTAATTCCAAATATGCTTTTGGTGTGCTGCATGCCCATGTTGGTCTATGAAAACAAAGAAAAATGCTGACAGCCCAAGGTTCCCCAGTCAAGTACGGGCCCCAAATTCTCTGGCTTCTAAAGGCAGTGCAACTCCCCTTGGAAGTGGCAGTGGTACACTGTAAGGCCCATCAGAGGGAGGATCAACATGTAACCAGGGGTAATGCCAGGGCAGATAAAAAGGCAATGTATGCTGCCACCCTGATGTCCCCTCAGACTGAGAACACCTGTATGCATGCCCTTATCCCATCAGTGGGGGAGCTCCCAACCCCTCAGTATTCTGGGAAGGAAAAACAGCTAGCTGACAAACTTGGTCTCCAGGAAAAGGAGGGATGGCTTCATTCCCTGGAAGGGAAAGACCAAAGGGCCTAATTCTGCCAGTATTACAGAAACTACATGAAACCACTCATGCTGGCAGAAAGGCACTTATCCAACTAATGGGAAAGTACTTTATAACCTCCAGACTCAGACTCCTGGCTGCCCAGGTACAGGCGGAATGCCTAGTCTGTCAAAAGAATAACCCCTGACCAAAACACCCAGTGCCACCAGCGGCCCTGGAACCCACTCCAGGCCCCGGACGGGTGTGGCAAATAAACTTGACTAAGTTTCCCCGGACCCAAGAGTTCAAGTATCTCCTTGTCATAGTGGATAGATTCAGCGGCTGGTCGGAAGGCTTTCCATGTCGCAACTGCACTGCCAGGACAGTGGCCCTCAAGTTTGTTAAGAAGATCATTCCTCGCTTTGGACTTCCCCAGTGAATGGAATCTGACATTGGAACACACTTCACGTCAAAAATCATTCAAAGCATCTCACATGCCTTACAGATTCTCTGGAAACTCCATACACCCTGGAAACCGCAAGCCAGTGGGGTAGTGGAGCAGACCAATCAAACCCTTAAGCAACATCTTTCAAAAGTATGCCAGGAGGCCTCCCTATGGTGGCCTGATGCCCTGCCCCTAGTTCTGCTCCGCATCCGTGCTCTCCCAAAGGGTAGATTAGGGCTCAGTCCCTTTGAAATTATGTTTAAAAGGGCATGGAATGGTACACCGGTTGTGTCAGGGGAAAAGTGGAAATTGGGAAATGGGTTTCTGTCTCAGTATATGTGTTCCCTGTCTGCTGTTCTTTTGTCTCTTCTCAGGTATACTAAGGATTCCCAGCCTCTACCCTTGGACTCGCCCATCCATTCCCTGCAGCCTGGTGACTCAGTGCTCGTACGTACCTGGAAAGACGAGCCCCTCCAGGAAAAGTGGAAGGGACCCTATACTGTCCTGCTTGTCTCCCACACGGCAGCAAAGGTCGAGGGACACAAGAATTGGATTCATCCTACCCAGCTAAAGGCGGTGTCAACCCCCCCGCCCCCGGCTGAAAGGGCATTCAGCCCCCTCCACTGAGGATCTTGAACTAAAATTACTATTTAAATGGCAGCCCACCGGGAAGGCAGAAAAATAGATGACAGGGTATATTTTATTCCCCCTCTTGGCCGTGTGCCTAACCGGTACTGCTGTTTCAGGCACTGTACCCGTAAATACCTGGCTGGCACTGGCCCAGAGTGCAGTGAATGCAATGTCGTTCTCAGAGAACCTTATTCACAGAGACTTAGCCCTGGTCTACATTAGGACTTTAGGTCAAATTTAGCAGTGTTAAATCGATGTAAACCTGCACCCGTCCACACGACGAAGCCCTTTTTTTTTACTTAAAGGGCTCTTAAAATTGATTTCCTTACTCCACCCCTGACAAGTGGATTAGCGCTTAAATTGGCCTTGCTGGGTCGAATTTGGGGTACTGTGGACACAATTCGACAGTATTGGCCTCCCTCAGGAGCTATCCCAGAGTGCTCCATTGTGACTGCTCTGGACAGCACTCTCAACTCAGATGCACGATTGTTTGCCGTTGCTCTGACGCAGGGAGGGGCGACTGACAACATGGCTTACAGGGTTGGTTTACAGGGAGTTAAAATCAACAAAGGGGGTGGCTTTACATCAAGGAGTATTTCAGGCAGGACTTCACGGTGGGTTCCAATAAGAAATGGTGCACCTAAGTTATTGTTCTTATTGGAACAAGGAGGTTAGTCTGGCCTCTGATTGATACATGGCTAGATTTACCTCGCTGCACCTTCTCTGTGAGTGACTGCAGTGTGACCTAGAGGAATGAGTCCCCTAGACGAGGGGGGGGGTTTGCAAATGAGTACAAAACAAATCTGGTCTATTCCTTGTTTTGATACACTCCATCTATCTTTTACATCTTTGGCTGGCAGCAGACGGTGCAGAAGGACTGCATGCCATCCACATCTCATGGCTGCTCGGCAGAAGATGGTACAATAGGACTGCTAGCCATCCTCATCTCTTGCCTGCCCGGCAGAAGATGATGCAATAGGACTGCTAGCAATCCGTATCGCCTGCCTGCTCACCATAAGATGGTTCAGTAGGACTGACTGCAGGACTAAAGAGAATGACCTGATCAAGTCACTCCAAATTTAGTCCCTACGCCCATGTCTGCCCAGGCGCTCCTGATCGACCTCACACAGGCGACCAGGAGCACCTCGGACATGACGATGACGGCTACCAGTCCTATTGCACTGTCTGCTGCCACAAGGCAATGGGTTGCTGCTACTGTGTAGCAATGCAGTACCGCGTCTGCCAGCACCCAGGAGACAAACGGTGACAGTGAGCTGAACGGGCTCCATGCTTGCCGTGGTATGGCGTCTGCACAGGTAACTCAGGAAAAAAGGCGCGAAATGATTGTCTGCCCTTGCTTTCACAGAGGGAGGGAGGGAGGGAACGGGGGCCTGACGATATGTACCCAGAACCACCTGCGACAATGTTTTAGACCCATCAGGCATTGGGATCTCAACCCAGAATTCCAGTGGGCAGCGGAGACTGCAGGAACTGTGGGATAGCTACCCACAGTGCAACGCTCCGGAAGTCGACGCTTGCCTCGGTACTGTGGAAGCACTCCACCGAGTTAATGCACTTAATGCACTTAGAGCATTTTCTGTGGGGACGCACACACTCGACTATATAAAACCGATTTCTAAAAAACCGCCTTCTATAAATTCGACCTAATTTCGTAGTGTAGACAGACCCTAAGGCAGCAGCTCTGGCCTTTTCCTTAGTTGGTATTCCTGGGCTTGTGGTGCATAATTATCACTCAGTAAAGCCCCTTGCCTGCACGGTGGCAAAGGCCATTAATTTAATCTCAACCGTCCTGGCCCAACTCTCACGTGAGTTAGGGGAAGTACGTCAGGGGATGCTACAGAACAGGCTGGCTGTGAATTATTTGCTTCTACGCCACAGTCACCTATGCCAGGAGTTTGCAGGCATGTGTTGCTTTAATATAACAGATGCAGGGTCATCCGTAAAAGCCAATTTACAACGCCTACAGCAGCTGGCAAAGGGCATTTATCAGCAAACTGGGGAGGATTGGCTAGGCTCTTTATTCGCTGGTTGGGGACTTTCCCCGTGGCTAAGTGGGTTGTTTAGCCTATTATTTAAGCTTTTTTTCCCTGTATTAATTATGTTATGTTTGCTGTGTTGTATGTGGTCCTGTGTAAAGATGCTTGTTTTGCGTAGCTTTAAAAATTTTAATTGTATGCATAGCCCGCTATTAAGCAAATAAAAATGAGAAGACTCAAGAAACAAAAATGAGTATTCTCAAAGGAGGGAATTGTTGGAGACCCCAGGGTATGGCCACTAGTTAAGTCGAGGGGATGGAAGGCCATAAGGGTCGAGGAAGTCTCCCTGCTGTAGGCCTAAGGGCTTCTTTTCAACCCCCCTTAATAGAACTCAGGCCTGGCTGGTTTGAGTAAGCTCTTTTGCTCTTAAAAAAATGTTGCAGTTGTAAATAATGCCTTATAGTGTAAGGTTTGCTGACGCCAAGTTAAAGATAACAGGAATCATAGAATCATAGAATATCAGGGTTGGAAGGGACCTCAGGAGGTCATCTAGTCCAACCCCCTGCTCAAAAGCAGGACCCATCCCCAATTAAATCATCCCAGCCAGGGCTTTGTCAAGCCTGACCTTAAAAACTTCTAAGGAAGGAGATTCCACCACCTCCCTAGGCAATGCATTCCAGTGTTTCACCACCCTCCTAGTGAAAAAGTTTTTCCTAATATCCAACCTAAACCTCCCCACTGCAACTTGAGACCATTACTCCTTGTC
The DNA here is from genome assembly GCF_965140295.1 of Lepidochelys olivacea. Taxonomy (NCBI): domain Eukaryota; kingdom Metazoa; phylum Chordata; order Testudines; family Cheloniidae; genus Lepidochelys; species Lepidochelys olivacea. Next base: position 23,115,460 of record NC_140427.1, read on the forward strand.
CTGTCCTCTTCCACCACTGAGAATAGTCTAGAACCATCCTCTCTGGAACCACCTCTCAGGTAGTTGAAAGCAGCTATCAAATCCCCCCTCATTCTTCTCTTCCGCAGGCTAAACAATCCCAGTTCCCTCAGCCTCTCCTCATAACTCATGTGTTCCAGACCCCTAATCATTTTTGTTGCCCTTCGCTGGACTCTTTCCAATTTATCCACATCCTTCTTGTAGTGTGGGGCCCAAAACTGGACACAGTACTCCAGATGAGGCCTCACCAATGTCCAATAGAGGGGGACGATCACATCCCTCGATCTGCTCGCTATGCCCCTACTTATACATCCCAAAATGCCATTGGCCTTCTTGGCAACAAGGGCACACTGCTGACTCATATCCAGCTTCTCGTCCACTGTAGCCCCTAGGTCCTTTTCCGCAGAACTGCTGCCTAGCCATTCAGTCCCTAGTCTGTAGCTGTGCATTGGGTTCTTCCGTCCTAAGTGCAGGACCCTGCACTTATCCTTATTGAACCTCATCAGATTTCTTTTGGCCCAATCCTCCAATTTGTCTAGGTCCCTCTGTATCCTATCTCTGCCCTCCAGCATATCTACCACTCCTCCCAGTTTAGTATCATCCGCAAATTTGCTGAGAGTGCAATCCACACCATCCTCCAGATCATTTATGAAGATATTGAACAAAACCGGCCATGGGGCACTCCACTTGACACCGGCTGCCAACTAGACATGGAGCCATTGATCACTACCCCTTGAGCCCGACAATCTAGCCAACTTTCTACCCACCTTATAGTGCATTCATCCAGCCCATACTTCTTTAACTTGCTGACAAGAATACTGTGGGAGACCGTGTCAAAAGCTTTGCTAAAGTCAAGATACAATACATCCACTGCTTTCCCTTCATCCACAGAACCAGTAATCTCATCATAGAAGGCAATTAGATTAGTCAGGCATGACCTTCCCTTGGTGAATCCATGCTGACTGTTCCTGATCACTTTCCTCTCATGTAAGTGCTTCAGGATTGATTCTTTGAGGACCTGCTCCATGATTTTTCCAGGGACTGAAGTGAGGCTGACTGGCCTGTAGTTCCCAGCATCCTCCTTCTTCCCTTTTTTAAAGATTGGCACTACATTAGCCTTTTTCCAGTCATCCGGGACTTCCCCCGTTCGCCACGAGTTTTCAAAGATAATGGCCAATGGCTCTGCAATCACAACCACCAGGAGAGACAGCTTCAAGGCCAGACAGGATGTGCTGGTTGTTTAAGTTGCTAGAAATGCTTGTTAAAGGTTGCAAAAAATAAACATTGTTGTAACCCATATAAGGAAGGCAGAATATTTGTGCAAAGCTTTGATTGGCTGATGTGTAGTGTAGTAGCATTAAGGAATATAAAAGTGTGTGTAATAACCTGCTCTGGTGTGCAGGATTTGAGATTTCTCTCCCTGTACCTTTCTTTGGAATTCCAAATGAACTTTTCTGCTTCTCCACCCCGTTGTGTTTATTGGGTAACGCACACCGGGCAACAAAACCCTGCTGTTGTTTTGTCTCTGGGCACTGGGTGCCAGCAACAGTATCTTAGCTCCTGGAAGACAGCACAGCCTTCTATTCTCTGGATCAGCTCTAGTTACAGGCCTGTCTATTCTTCTCAGTAAAGAGTCCCCGATCACGTAGACCTGCCTTTTCCTGGTGACTGTGCTATTCTCCAGTCTATGCCCTGATCCCTCTGGCTGCAAGTTCTTTCTATTCCTGTTCTCCCTTGTAACTCTCTTCAACCCATCCTGTATCCTCCTGGGACTCTCATTTGGTGTAGTCTCCATTGACTCTTTCCCTTTTCCTGTAGGACTAGCTGCTCTTCTCTTCTTCCTCACCCTTCCACCTTCAGTGACCACCTGCTGAACCCCTTCTTCATTTTTCAGCTCTACAAACCTATTCTTGAGCTCTATTTCTCCTTCTCTAGCCCATCTTTTCCTCTGCCTGGTTCTCTTAGTCACATGCTTCCACTGTCCACTTTCTTCACCCAGCAGTCTCCCCTCATAATTCTTCAGTCCTGCTTCTATCTGCAAGTCTGAGCTTTTCCCTTCAGCTGCCTCATGTCTTTGCTCCATAATCCGCTCGACCCCCCTTCTAAACTCAACCAGACTTTCCACCTGCATCTCCAATCCTCAGATCTTTTCCTCCATCAGCTCTATTAGACGGCATTTCATGCAGACAAAACTTTTACCAGGTAGCCCCTCCAAGATCATATACAAACCGCAGCTTCCACAGCCAGTCATCTCCATTGTGTCTTCCACCACTGCCTCTGTATCTGTCATAGCCTTCTCACCTAAACCCTTCTCCTCCAACAGAACTCCCACTGAAACACCTTTGTTTGCTGGTTCCTGTGCTGCTGCAGCTGGAAATGCTGGAAGCTGAATAAGTTGATTCATATGAAATGCAGAAGTCACTTTAGGAGTGAACTCCGGATGTGGTCTGAGTGTGACCTTGTCAGGGAAGAACACAGTAAAAAGGAGATTTGCCATCAAAACTGCTATCTTCCCTATCCTTCTGGCAGAAGTGATGGCAATGAGGAATGCCATCTTCATGGAAAGGTTAGTTAGTGAACAAGTGGCCATGGGTTCAAACTGCAGTCAGGTTATCCTTTTTTAACACTCGACTGAGGTCCCATTGGGGAGCAGGGGGCCCGGGTTGAGGGAAGAGGTTTGCTATGCCCTTAAGAAACCTCTTTGTAGTTCGGTGGGGGAAGACTGAGTAGCCTTGTACCTGTTGGTGGAAGGTTGCAACTGGTGCTAGATGAACCTTCAGCAAGCTAATAGAGAGACACGATTCCTTAAAGGTCAACAGGTAGCCTAGGGCCACCAGTACAGTGGTTGCAGTAGGGGTGAGCCCCTGGGGCTGGCACCAGATCTGGAACCTCTTCCATTTCTGAAGGTAGGTATGATGAGTAGTGCCCTTTTTACTGTAATAGTGCGCCTGTACCTCCTCAGAGCACGATGTTTCTATGTGCTGGAACCATGACGGAGCCAGGCTTTGAGTCACAGGATCCGCAGACTGGGATGGAGAGTTGTCATAAATATAAAGGGAAGGGTAAACCCCTTCAAAATCCCTCCAGGAAAAAATCCTCTCACCTGTAAAGGGTTAAGAAGCTAAAGGTCACCTCGCTGGCACCTGACCAAAATGACCAATGAGGAGACAAGATACTTTCAAAAGCTGGGAGGAGGGAGAAAAACAAAGGGTCTGGGTCTGTCTGTATGATGCTTTTGCCGGGGACAGAACAGGTATGGAGTCTTAGAACTTAGTAAGTAATCTAGCTAGCTATGTGTTAGATTATGATTTCTTTAAATGGCTGAGAAAAGAGCTGTGCTGAATAGAATGACTATTCCTGTCTGTGTGTCTTTTTTGTAACTTAAGGTTTTGCCTAGAGGGATTCTCTATGTTTTGAATCTAATTACCCTGTAAGGTATTTACCATCCTGATTTTACAGAGATGATTTTTTTTTACTTCTATTAAAAGTCTTCTTGTAAGGAAACTGAATGTTTTTTAAATTGTTCTAAGATCCAAGGGTTTGGATCTGTGGTCACCTATGCAAATTGGAGAGGATTTTTACCAAATCTTCCCCAGGAAGTGGGGTGCAAGGGTTGGGAGGATTTTGGGGGGAAAGACATGTCCAAACTACGTTTTTTCAGGAACCCAGATAAAGTTTGGTGGTGGTAGTGGAAGTCCAAGGGCAAAGGGTAAAATTAGTTCGTACCTTTGGGAAGTTTTAACCTAAGCTGGTAAAAGTAAGCTTAGGAGGTTTTCATGCAGGTCCCCACATCTGTACCCTAGAGTTCAGAGTGGGGAAGGAACCTTGACAAGAGTGCATTCCTCATTCTGTGACAGCAGGTAAGGAGTGATCGGGAGAGTCATCGGTGGACATAATGCCAGCTGCAACAGATAAGGATACCATGTCTGCCTGGGCCAGGTGGGGGCAATCAGAATCATGTTTGCTTTTTTCCTCTCTATTTTCAACAGGTCTTTCAGTAATAGAGGGAATGGGGGAAAGGCGTAAAGAAGGCCCTTCTCCCAAGGAATGAGAAGAGCATCTCCCATGGAGTGTCGTCCGATCCCTGCCCTGGAGTAGTACTGTGGACATTTCTTGTTCTGGTGAGTGGAAACAAGTCTATTACTGGCATCCCCTATTGTCGGAATATGTCATATAGAATCGCCAACTCTATCTCCTATTCATGGTCATGCAGGAATTTGCTTCTGAGACTGTCAGCCATCATGTTGTGTATTCCCGGTAGATAGGCAACTAACAGGCCGTTGTGGGAGATGGACCTGCCTCATACTGAGAAAGAGGGACGATCAGCGAGTTATCAAGTGCCTATACACAAATGCACGAAGCCTGGGAAACAAGCAGGGAGAACTGGAAGTCCTGGCACAGTCAAGGAATTATGATGTGATTGGAATAACAGAGACTTGGTGGGATAACTCACATGACTGGAGTACTGTCATGGATGGATATAAACTGTTCAGGAAGGACAGGCAGGGCAGAAAAGGTGGGGGAGTTGCATTGTATGTAAGGGAGCAGTATGACTACTCAGAGCTCACGTACGAAACTGCAGAAAAAGAGAGACTGGGAGTGGCTAAGTCATTATGCAAGGTAGCCTATTTCCCCTTGTTTTTTTCTACCCCCCCCCCCCGCGACGTTCTGGTTAAACTTGGATTTCTGCTGGAAATGGCCCACTTTGATTATCATGCACATTGTAGGGAGAGTGGTCACTTTGGATGAGCTATTACCAGCAGGAGAGTGAGTTTGTGTGTGTATGGGGGTGGGGAGGTGAGAAAACCTGCATTTGTGCTGGAAATGGCCCACCTTGATTATCATACACATTTTAAAGAGAGTGGTCACATTGGATGGGCTATTACCAGCAGGAGAGTGAGTTTGGGGGGGGGGGGGGGCGGAGGGTGAGAAAACCTGGATTTGTGCTGGAAATGGCCCAACTTGATGAACACTTTAGATAAGCTATTACCAGCAGGAGAGTGGGGTGGGAGGAGGTATTGTTTCATGGTCTCTCTGTATATAATGTCTTCTGCAGTTTCCACAGTATGCATCCGATGAAGTGAGCTGTAGCTCACGAAAGCTCATGCTCAAATAAATTGGTTAGTCTCTAAGGTGCCACAAGTACTCCTTTTCTTTTTGAGAAAAATCTGAGTGTCTCTGGATTAAGATTAGAAGTGTGAGCAACAAGGGTGATGTCGTGGTGGGACTCTGCTATACACCACCGGACCAGGGGGATGAGGTGGACGAGGCTTTCTTCTGGCAACTCACAGAAGTTACTAGGTCGCAGGCCCTGGTTCTCATTGAAGTCTCCTATAACCCTGATATCTCCTGGGAGAGCAATACAGCGGTGCACAGACAATCCAGGAAGTTTTTGGGAAGTCTAGGGGACAATTTCCTGGTGCAAGTGCTGGAGGAACCAACTAGGGGCAGAGCTCTTCTTGACCTGCTGCTCACAAACCGGGAAGAATTAGTAGGGGAAGCAAAAGTGGATAGGAACCTGGGAGGCAGTGACTATGAGATGGTCGAGTTCACGATCCTGACACAGGGAAGAAAGGAGAGCAGCAGAATACGGACCCTGGACTTCAGAAAAGCAGACTTTGACTCCCTCAGGGAACTGATGGGCAGGATCCCCTGGGAGAATAACATGAGGGGGAAAGGAATCTAGGAGAGCTGGATGTATTTGAAAGAATAATAAATATGGCAGATGACGAGCTTGGCTTCACAGTGAAATCCTTGCTGATCTTAAACACAAAAAAGAAGCTTACAAGAAGTGGAAAATTGGACAAATGACCAGGGAAGAGTATAAAAATATTGCTCAGGGGTGCAGGAGTGAAATCAGGAAGGCCAAAGCACAATTGGAGTTGCAGCTAGCAAGGATGTTAAGAGTAACAAAAAGGGTTTCTTCAGGTTTGTTAGCAACAAGAAGAAAGTCAAGGAAAGTGTGGGCCCCTTACTGAATGATGGAGGCAACCTAGTGACAGAGGATGTGGAAAAAGCTAATGTACTCAATGCTTTTTTTGCCTCTGTCTTCACAAACAAGGTCAGCTCCCAGACTACTGCACTGGGCAGCACAGCATGGGGAGGAGATGACCAGCCCTCTGTAGTGAAAGAAGTGGTTCGGGACTATTTAGAAAAGCTGGACGAGCACAAGTCCATGGGGCCGGATGCGCTGCATCCGAGAGTGCTAAAAGACAGGGTGGATGTGATTCCAGTGCCATTGGCCATTATCTTTGAAAACTCATGGCGATTGGGGAAAGTCCCAGACGACTGGAAAAAGGCTCATGTAGTGCCCATCTTTAAAAAAGGGAAGAAGGAGGATCCTGGGAACTACAGGCCAGTCAGCCTCACCTCAGTCCCTGGAAAAATCATGGAGCAGGTCCTCAAGGAATCAATTCGGAAGCACTTAGAGGAGAGGAAAGTGATCAGGAACAGTCAGCATGGATTCACCAAGGGCAAGTCATGCCTGACTAATCTAATTGCCTTCTATGACGAGATAAATGGCTCTGTGGATGAAGGGAAAGCAGTGGACTTGTTGTTCCTTGACTTTAGCAAAGCTTTTGACACTGTCTCCCACAGTATTCTTGCCAGCAAGTTAAAGAAGTATGGGCTGGATGAATGGAATATAAGGTGGATAGAAAGTTGGCTAGATTGTCGGGCTCAACGGGTAGTGATCAATGGCTCCATCTCTAGTTGGCAGCCGGTATCTAGCAGAGTGCCCCAAGGGTCGGTCCTCAGGCCGGTTTTGTTCAATATCTTCATAAATGATCTGGAGGATGGTGTGGATTGCACCCTCAGCAAGTTTGCAGGTGACACTAAACTGGGAGGAGAGGTAGATATGCTGGAGGGTAGGGATAGGATACAGAGGGACCTAGACAAATGAGAGGATTGGGCCAAAAGAAATCTGATGAGGTTCAACAAGGACAAGTCCAGAGTCCTGCACTTAGGACGGAAGAATCCAATGCACCGCTACAGACTAGGGACCAAATGGCTCGGCAGCAGTTCTTCAGAAAAGGACCTAGGGGTTACAGTGGACGAGAAGCTGGATATGAGTCAACAGTGTGCCCTTGTTGCCAAGAAGGCCAATGGCATTTTGGGATGTATATGTAGGGGCATTGCCAGCAGATCGAGGGACGTAATCGTTTCCCTCTATTCGACATTGGTGAGGCCTCATCTGGAGTACTGTGTCCAGTTTTGGGCCCCACACTACAAGAAGGATGTGGAAAAATTGGAAAGAGTCCAGCAGAGAGCAACAAAAATTATTAGGGGACTGGAACACATGAGTTATGAGGAGAGGCTGAAGGAACTGGGATTGTTTAGTCTGCGGAAAAGAAGAATGAGGGGGGATTTGATAGCTGCTTTCAACTACCTGAAAGGGGGTTCCAAAGAGGATGGATCTAGACTGTTCTCAGTGGTAGCAGATGACAGAACAAGGAGTAATGGTCTCAAGTTGCAGTGGGGGAGGTTTAGGTTGGATATTAGGAAAAACTTTTTCACTAGGAGGGTGGTGAAACACTGGAATGCATTACCTAGGGAGGTGGTGGAATCTCCTTCCTTAGATATTTTTAAGGTCAGGCTTGACAAAGCTCTGGCTGGGATGATTGAGTTGGGGATCGGTCCTGCTTTGAGCAGGGGGTTGGACTAGATGCCCTGCTAAGGTCCCTTCCAACCCTGATATTCTATGATTCTAGGATTCTATGACCAGTTCCATAGTTTTAGTACTTCTACACACAAGGAATGAGACTTGGCACCTTCCTGTTGGTTTACGTAGAACATGCAGGCCATATTGTCGGTCATGACCTCCATGTGCGTGTTCTTGATCAGCGGGAGGAAGTGAGCGCATGTGTTTCTTACCAATCTGAGCTCGAGCAGGTGGATATGGAGGTATGTCTCTACTAGAAACCATTTGCCCTGTATTGTGCAACCATTCAGATGCACGGCCCATCCTATGGAGGATGCATCAGTTGTCAGGAGTAGAGACGGGGAAGACTGAGCAGATGGGAATCCCATACAGATGTCCATGGATTGTTTGACCCTGGTGGGCATCGATATACATTTGTTTATGTTGTCTCTGTTCGGCTAGTAAACCAAATTGAACCATGCTTGGAGACATTTCATGCGTAGGCATGAGCAATAATCGATGTGCCCATGGCCATATGCCCCAGAAGTTGGAGGCAATGTCTGGCTGAAATTTGGGGGTGGATTGCACTGTCTCCATCAACCAGGAGAGACTGAGAAATCTGTGATGTGGGAGGAACACCATCACCTGAATGGAGTCGAGGTTGGCGCCTATGAATTATAGCCTCTGTACTAGTGTTAAGGTCGATTTTTGTTCATTGATCTGTAGACCCAGATTCAGAAACAGGCCCAGTGTGAGCTGAGTGACTCATTGGGCTTCCATGCAGGACTGTGCCCTGAGAAGGCAATCATCCAGGTAAGGATAAATCATGACGCTTTGAGAGCATAAAAGAGGGCCACCACTACCGAAAGGGCCTTGGAAAACACCCTGGGAGCTGATGAAAGGCCGAAAGGTAGTACTCTTTACTGGTAGTGGTCCTGGCCCAACGTGAATCTGAGATAACACCTGTGACTCGGTATGATGGAAATGTGGAAATATGCATCTTGAAGGTCAAGGGCCGAGGACAAATCTTCCTCTAATGCTGGAATTATTGTCGATAGGATGAGCATCTTGAATTTCTCACTCTGAGGTTCAGTATGGGTCTCAAACCTTCCTTTCTCTTTGGTATCAGGAAGTTGAGAGAGTAGAAACCTCTGCCTCTGTGACGTATAGACACAGGTTCTATAGCTTCTACGCTGAGGATATGGTTTATCTCTTGACGTAGTAAACTCTCGTGAGAAGATCCCTGAAGAGGGACAGGGAAAGGTGTTTGGGAGGGAGGAGGAGGAGAAATGGATGGCATATCTCCTCTGGATGATTTCCAGCACCCACTTGTCGGTGGTTATTTGTTCCCTGGTGCTGTAGAACAGGGTAGGGCGGCCTCTGAAAGGAGGAGTGAGGTTTCCCAGAGTGAAGTGGCAAGGAGAATAATCTACAGGCACTTCAACCAACCCATCAAAACTGCCTCTTCGAGGTAGAGGGCTGAGATGAAGTGGCTTGAGGTCCCAATTGCTTTCGCTTGAGGAACCTTTATTTCTTTCTCTGTGGCTCGTAAGATTTTTGTGACAAGTACTGAGACACATAGTGCGATGATCGTGGCTTAAATAGTGGCTGAGGGCTATATTTTCTCATGTAGGCTGGCATAAATATCCCTAGTACTCAAAGAGTCACCTGAGAATCCTTCTATGTGTGAAGAGATGCACCGGTCTTTTTGGCAAATAACTTCATTCCCTCAAAGGGAAGGTCCTCCATCGTGGTTTTGACATCTTTAGGAAAGCCAAAAAAATGCAGCCATGAATCCCTTCTCATAACAATGGCCATGGAAATCGAACGTGTCAGCCACGTCTAATGCATATTGGAAGGCCTAGTCAGGTGCACAGAATAGCTGCACCAGCTGGCCATTTTTAATTATGGCCTTGAATTGGTCCTTATGGGAGTCTGGGAGCTGCTCAATAAAGGTATCTAGTTTCACATAATTCTGGTAGTCATATTTGGCTAGCAAGGCCTGGTAATTTGCTACCCAGAACTGAAGGGTGGCTGATGAATAGGAATTCCTGCCAAACAGGTCCAAATGTTCCGGTCTCGGTCACACGGGATGGATTTAAACTGGCACTGGCGAGCCCTAGAATTAACCACATCTGCAATGATGGAATTGGGAGGTGGGTGTGAGAATAGAAATTCCGTGCCCTTCACCGGCACATAATACTTTTTGTCCGCTCGCTTGCATGTCAGGAAGATGGACACAGGGGTCTGCCATATTACTTTAGCGGAATCCAGGAGCACCTCATTAACCAAGAGGGCCACTCTGGCAGAGATGGAAGAGTGTAAATGTCCATCAGTTTGTGGTGAGGCTCAGTCACTTCATTCAACTGTATTTGCAGGGATTCTGCCACCCTCTTAGCTAGGTCCTGGAATGATTTAAAATCATCTGCCATGGATGGCGGAGGGGGCATCTCCTTGCCAGAGAATGTTGTGTAGGCCAAGACTATAACAGGGTTCAAAAAAGAAGTAGATATGTTCATGGAGGATAGGTCCATCAATGACTATTAGCCAGGATGGGCAGGGATGGTGTCCTTAGGCTCCGTTTGCCGGAAGCTGGGAATATGTGACAGGGAATGGATCACTTGATGATGACCTGTTCTGTTCATTCCCTCTGGGGCACCTGGTATTGGCCACTGTCAGAAGACAGGATACTGGACTAGATGGACCTTTGGTCTTAACCAGTATGGCTGTTCTTATGTTCTTATCACCACCTCGTCATGTGAAGATGACAAGAAACAAGCTTGAAGTGTGTCTTCCTCCTCTGTCTCAGCTCCAACTTCCTCCCCCGGTTGCTCAGGAGGTTTTGAACCCTTTGAAGACGCAGCTGAAGGAGGGTGCTTCCTTGCCTGTTGGTATGCCTAACTAGAAGCCTGGGAGGCTTGTTGCCTCTGGCCTGCCAGGGGTCACAGTATGGTCACTGAGGGTAGGGGGCTGGTGGCTGGTACCATGGCTGCCCAAACCATGGAGGTTGAGGGATGGGCGGGTGATATGCCTGGTGCTCATGGTGCAATTAGGTCCCATATGGCGGGTTATCCAACTCCGATGAGGAGAAAGGTGGAGTGTGGCATGGAGATGTCATCAAGTCCAATGCTCCAGGAGAACATGGCACCAGAGTCCGGTACGTCAGACACCAAGAGATCTGTTGCCCACTGGAAATCCGCGATGTGGATGTCGTTGTTACAGGTGGTTATCGGTGCCAAGAGCTTTGTACCAATGGAGTCGGAGATACGGACCTAGTTGTACAGTCTGTCAGTGCCACGTGCACTGGGGTTCGTACCAGTGCTGATGACTGCGCCGACATAGCTTTCTCCGGGGTGGATCTTTCATGACTTTCATGCCCCATGCAATACCGGTATTTCTTTGCCTATGCCCATCAGGTCCTTGGCAGACTGACTTACTCTGTTGACTCGGTACTGCACGTGCCCTGAGTACCAACTTCAGGCATCTTCAACACCATCAGTACGGATGACACCGATGGAGCTGGAGACCATTTCTGGCTCAATCGGGACTCTCTATGGGGATTCCCAGACCTTTTCTTAACAGTCTTGAGTGAGTGGTTCGCCTCCTTGGGATCATCTGCCTTTGACATAGAAGGTTGTGGTAATAGCTCTCGCCAGCACCCTGGCAGTTGAAGGCCAACTCCATGAGCCGGAGTTTGATCCTTAACTCTCGGTCCTTCTTGGACCTGGGTTTTAACTGCTGGCACCAACTACACTTTTGTGGATTGTGCTTTTCTCAGGCAGTGAATGCAGTAGGAGTGTCCATCTATCACTGGGACGGATTCTTTCCAGCTAAGACACTTTTTGAAGCCTGGATAGCCAGGCACACCCTTGTCCCGGGGAGCGAACCCTTTCTTCTTCTTCTTTTTTTTTTTTTTTTTGGCACGGCCAACAAAAAACAAACAAAGGAAAAAGCTTCAAAGGCAGCTAAAATTTTGCAAAACTAAAGGGAGTTAACAATCCGTGAATGGACAGCTCTTAGCTCCATCTCTAACCAGGGGCGGCTGAGAAGGAACTGAGGAGGGAATGCCCAAGCACGCTGGCTGGCCTCGAGCTGCGCAGCGGGACAGACTGCTATTGAAATTCTCCAGTCACCAGCACAGGGGCGCAGACACACCTAGAGTGGAGCACCCATGGGGACACTACTCGAAGAACCACCACTGCTGAGGCTAGTCTCTAGGGTGCCACAAGGATCCTCGCTGTTTTTGATGACACAGACTAACACGGCTACCACTGTGAAACCTGTCACCATAAACCATTGTAAACTAGTACTGTTACCTACTGTATCTTACCTACTACCTTAATTAAACTCCTTTTATAGGTAACAATTTACAATTATGAAACAACAGAATTTTGAATTAGAAAATACAATGCACTAGAACATAAACCCCACTGTTATACGTTTCCTTTTCAGTTTCTCAGTTTTTAGCCTCTTTAAACCCAGACTTTGGAGGGAAAGTTCTCCAGGATGTTTAGTTATATCTTGAGTCTGCAATCTTTGTTTATGGTTTTGAGTTCCAGCGTAAAGAAAGACATATTCCTTGATGTGATGTGGTGGCTTCTTGATGGAACAGTTATTCCTCCACTACTCTCTGGCTTACAGTCCCTTTGCTCTCTGACAATTTCTCTATTCCTGCATGTTTTAAGATGCTGTCTGGATGTTTTGTTTTACAGTCCTTACTATTTTCTTACTTTCACTACAGCTGACTTTCCCCTTATTCTTAACTCTATTTCTCTTTTATTACAGCTTCTTTCACATTTCCTTCATCTTTATTTTTCTGTTTTTAATAATATTTTTCTAATAATTGCTTATGTTACTTAGAGACTCTCTATTTATTTTTCCTCTTCTTAACCGTACTATTCTTCCTTTAACTTTTCCTCTTTCCCTCTTTGACCACTGTCTTTCCTCTTGCTAGGTAAAGTTCCTTTTGTGGCTGTCCCTACAATTCCTATCATCTTTCTTTCTTTCTTTCGTGTCCTGAACTGGACATTCTCCCTTTCAGCTCTGTTCCTGGTGCCCCTGCGATGACACAGCTCAGCCAATGGGGTCCCTATCCACTTCCTTTCTAATGCCAGTTGCTGCCTTGCTCACTACTGGCCTCTCTCCCAATGCTGGGCAGTCTCCCTCCAGGCTCCACCACCTGTTTCCACCTGCTCACAGCAGCACTCCAGATGGGAAGCTTCTGCCTGATCTCCCCTGCTGTCCTACCCCCCAAAGCCATCCCATGCTGAAGTGCCCCTCTCCCCCGCAAAGCTGTTGTTTCAGGCTCCCTTTAAAAAAAAACATTCTAAACAACATGAGGCTGTTTCTGAGCAGCCAGGCTTGCAACTTGCGAGGCCCCCCTTACTCTTTTGACCCAACAACTTCCAGATGGGGCGTTACAGGTTTACTACGTTTTAATTTTTAACATTAACAGTATCCATCCCTTTCCCTTTCTACTGGGGGCTCTGAGAAGTGCAACACAGATGGCTCCTGTGATGCCACCATCCAAAGTGTCCAAAGACTGTGCTAAAATCCTTCACCAAAAAGAAGACAGCTGGGAAAGGGTGTTCCATAAACTCATCATTTTTAAGGCCAAAAAGGACCACTGTGATCATCTAGTCTGACAGCCTGCAAGTCATAGTACTTACCTGCATTAATGCCTGATTGAAGTCCAATGGTTGTGCTAGGACTAGAGCAAATCTTTAGAAAAACAGTCCTGATTTAAACATTGTCAGTGATGGAGAATCCACCATGACACTTAGTAAGTTATTCCAATAGTTATTTACCATCACTAGTAAAAATGTGCACCTTGTTCCAATATAAATGTGCGTAGCTTCCACTTCTAGCCACTGGATCATGGTACGCTTTTGTCTGCTAGATTGAAGAATCCTTTATTATCAAATTTCTGTTCCCCATGTAGGTATTTATAGACTGTGATCAAATCACCCCTTAACCTGCTCTTTGATAAGCTAAATAGATAGAACTCCTTGAGTCTACCACTACAATTTTTTAACATCTTTATTCAAGTGTGGACACCAGAACTGAACACAGTATTCCACATTAGTGCCAAATACAGAGGTAAAATAACCTACCTACTCCTAATTGATATTCCCGTTTATACATCCAAGGACTGTATTAGCCCTTCTGACCACAGCGTTGCACTGGGAGTTAATGTTCAGCTGATTGTGCACTATGACCCCCAAGTCTTTTCCGTGTCCCTGGTTCCCAGGGTAGAGTTCCCACATCCTGTAAGCATTCTTTGTTCTCAGATGTGTGCTTTACAATTGGCCATATTGATAAACATTATTGTGTGCATGACCTGTTTACCAAACAATCCAGATCACTCTCCATCTGTGGCCTGTCGTCTTCATTATTTACCACTGCCCCATCTTTGTGCCATCTGCAAACTTTATCAGTGATGATTTTATGTTTTCTTCCAGGTCACTGATACAAATGTTAAACAGCATAGGGCCAGGAACCAATCCCTGTGTGACCCCACTAGAAACACACCCAGTGGTGCCAGAATGGAGGGTGTGGGGGGCAGGGCCCTTCCACTTTTTGAAAGTGTTGGGGGGGGGGCCTGGCCCAGCCATTTTTCACCAGGGCGGACCCCTTCCCCTCCTCTTCCCCCCAAGGCCCTGCCTCACCCCTCAGCCAGGCCAGAGTGGAGCCCAGCCGGAGAACCCAGGGAGCTGTGGGGAACCGCGTGGACCCTCCACCTGCCTGGCATATGGGGGGGTGGGGCGCTGAGAGCAACCCCTGGATGGTGTCCCCGACTGGTCGAGGGCAGGTAGAGGGTTTGTGACTCCACACTGGCTCCCCACAGCTGCCCACACGGCTCTCCCCGACCCAGCTCTGGCCAGGGTGGGAGCCTCAGAGCCTCATCCCAGCCACTGTAAGAGCTTTGTGGGCAGCTGTGCGAAACCATGGCATGGACCCTCCACCTGCCCTGGGCCTGGAGCCCAGTGAGCAGGGATAAGGGCCAGGGGCTGCTCGGGTCCCCTGCACCATGGGCAGGTGGGGGGTCCACCGCAGCTCCCCACAGCTGCCCACCTGGCTTTTATCATTTGGGCTGTACCAAATTCACGGCCACGAAAAACGCATCACGGACATTGAAATCTGGTCTCTCCCTGTGAAAGATGGTCTTTTGTGTACTTTTACCTTATACTACACAGATTTCACAGGGGACACTAGCGTTTCCCAAATTGGGGGTCCTTACCTAAAGCAGAGTTGCAGGAAGTCACAAGGTTATTTTAGGGGGGTCGCAGTATTGTCACCCTTACGTCTGCACGCCCTTCAGAGCTGGGGGGCTGGAGACTGGTCGCTGTTGGCCGGGCGCCCGGCTCTGAAGGCAGCGCCCGCCAGCAGCAGCACAGAAGTAAGGCTGGCAGTACCACACCAGGCCACCCTCACTTCGGTGCTGTTTCTGAGCTGGGCTCCCCGCCAGCAGCCGCGGCTCTCCAGCCGCCCAGTTCTCAAGGCAGCACCACCATCTGCAGCAGCACAGATGTAAGGGCAGCAGTATCGCAACCCCCTACAATACCCTTGCGGCCCCCCACACCTGCTTTCTGGGTCAGGACCCCTACAATTACAGCACCAGGAAATTTCAGATTTAAATATCTGATATCCTGAAATATATGATTTTAAAAATCCTATGAACGTGAAATTGACCAAAATGGACTGTGAATTTGGTAGGACCCTACTTATCATGGCTGGGCTGCAACTCTGAGCCTCCGTCCCCGCTCTGGCCAGAGCTGAGTTGTGGAGAGCTGTGCGGGCAGCTTTGAGGAGCCTGGGGCCCTCCACCTGCCCTGGGCAGTGTCGGGGGGGGCGAGCAGGGGGCTACTTTCAGCCCCACCCTGCCCCAAGTGCAGTGAGGGGTTTGGGGTGGGCTCCCTGGCCCTGATCTGGCTTCCAGCTTGGCCGGGGGCGGGGCCTCAGGAGCAGGGGCTCCTGACCCCCTTACTTTGGGGAGGGCTCTGGCACTCTTGAACACACCTGCTTGATGATGATTCCCCATTTACAATTACATTTTGAGATCTGTCAGTTAGCCAGTTTTTAAATCATTGAGTAAGTTCCATGTTGATTTGTATCATTGTAGTTTCTTAATGAAACCACCAAGCAGAGCTTTTTAAAAACAGCAACACTTTGAGGCCCAGTTTATACGTTACAGAGGTTCTGGGCAGAATACGAATAAAGTGCTTTGCTTCACAATTTACCTTGAAGTGGTAAAAACCCATGTTCAGCAGTAGGAGCCTTGTTCCCCCTGCATGGAGCTGCCAGGCTGCTGTGGTAAGCCAAACCCCAGTAGTGCCTTCCTAGGCAAGCCCACTACCTCCAACTACTGCACCAGTCCTAGAGTCAGCTAGCCACACTTCTTCCCAACTGGCCTTCCAGCTGCCCTGAACCTTCCCACCTAGCAACCTACGTCCCTCCTGAGCAGGAGGAAAGCAGCAGCAGCAGATGGAACATCAGCAGATTCATCACAGTGCCCTCTGCTAACTGTTTCTCCTCAGCAGCTTCATCACGGCAGCAGTGCAAGCTGCCAGTCACACATCCCCAGATCGGCTAATTGTAGCTACCTTTTGGAACTGTAAAAGGAATTCAAATGGCCTCAGGCACTGACCAAAGAGCATTTTCTGCAAGTCTTTCCAGCTTGCTTGAAGAGCACTTTGCATGCACAACCATATTCTAACCCTTTGTGTTTATTCATCGCAGCAATCATTTATGTGGTCAAATGCCATTTTTCAGTCATACACAATCTTAACTCTCTTCCCAGCTGAGGGTGAATAACTACAATGGAGTCTTTCATTTCAACATCACATGCTACTTCTCATATCGTGTGCGTGAACTTAGCTGACATTTCCTCACTTTTCAGAGCCTACCCATATAACCTCAGGCCACAAGCCTGCACTCATCTATCCGTGCGCTTAGCTTTATGCCCAGGAGAAGTCCAACTGCAATCATGTGCAGATAGTTACTCATGTGCATGAGCATTTGCAGGATTGGAGCTTTAATGCCACCTTCGTATCAGTTTTGTATGGGCTCTATAAATATGTGAACATTGCAGATTATTTGTATTTTTACACAAATCTGAGTACTAATTTATTGAACAGTCACTGTTATTTATATATTAGGGGTCAAATCCCAGCCCCAGTGACGTCTATGGAAGTTTTGCAATTGATTCCAATGGGGACAGGATCTCAGCCTATTGTGTTACCTTTGCAGTACATTTTGTATTGTTCCAGCTGAATAAAACATGTTTGAACTACTTACCCATTTGACTCCAGAGTTTATTTCTCACACCCATCCCTTCCCTTCTACAACAAACGGGTATCCTGGCTAGTGGGAGAGGACATGAGCCTGTAAGATGGAGAGCTCTGAGAGTAGGAGATTAGGAAACAGCTGCTGAGAGCATCTGGGCTCAGTGAGGTGGCCCCTCTTACTCGCTAATGTAATGGAATGAGTCCACTCAAACGCACTAGTAAGGTGACATTGCCGGAAGTTACCTTTCCCCCGTTCTCTCCGCTGCAGTAAGCCCTTGGGTCCCACTGCTTCTCTCCCTGCAGGTCTGAGCATAGGTCCTCCTCCTCCTCCTCCTCCTCCAAAATATCTGACAGGTCAGAGCTGCGGCTGTGCTCCGCAAGCAGATTCAGCTGCCATTTTCCTGCTTCTGCTATTTTCTCTTCCTGCTATTGAAAAGAAAAACCTCTGATGTAGAACTCAGACCTCTGAGACTGGCTCACCATTTCAGCAACGTACAAAGCTGCACTTCCCCTTCTGCCTAAGGATAGCTATCATAAGCATGGCAGGAGACAAGAGAACAGAATGGAGATAGAGAGCAACTTATGTGGGCAAAAAGAAAAATCATGCAGAGCATCGTATCTGCGGGGGAAGAACTAGGCTCCTATACATTGCACAGGACTCTGCATGATGCACTTGCAGCTCTGGGGTTCAAAAACAATGGCCCCTTAGGCAGAAATTCTCCTGGAGTAACACAAACCTCTCTTTTGACTTTGGGCGCCATCAGAGAAGAGTCTCCTCGGGAAATTTCTTTCGTCAGTTTCTTTCCAGGGGACACTCTTAGGAATTCCTGCACAGAGCTTCCATTCCTGTCTGAGTCTCTGCAACTGTCCACACCCACCTCGGCCTGGTGGGTGGAGAGCTGAGGCTCTGGACTCAAGCACTGCTCATTTGCCTTCCTCTCTCTGTCAATGGTTGATGCTTTCAACTGCTCCTCCACAAAGCATGCGTGGCAGGTCTCCATGAGCATCTTCACATCATTGCTTTCTAGCCCAGGTTCTTTGCTTACAGAGAGCTCCTCCTGAAAAAGAAACTGTTTTGGTCAGGAAGATGAAGCTTCATAGTATTTTGGCTGCATGATTATTTCTCAGTACAAGGCCCTGGATCACACATTCCCTAACTCAGCATCTTTGCGGAACAAGGGTTAGGGAGAAATGCCTTTGCAGTCACCAGGGGTTGTGGAGGGCGAGACACAGAGAACCCTGAGCTTACACTTTTCAGTGAGTTTTGCTGCTACTAAAAGTCAGGTCCCCTGCCTATAGCCAGTCATAGTGCAGGTGGGGATTAGGGAGGCTTCCCCTACACAGCCCTGCCAAGACACTCTAGTCATACCCAGCTCTGGCAGTTCAATGCACCCTCATCTTCACCTGCAGCAAAACCTGCTGCTTTAGTCCTGGACTCCCCTGGAGCTCTGCCTGTGTCCCTCAACCCACATCTCTTTCCCCTCTATTCCAATCCTTTGCACCCTTCAGTGCAAACTACAGACCGTGACTAACAGTGGTGGAGTTGTGGGTATGAAACATCCATTCATGATTAAGATGAAAGCAATCTCCCTGGATTAAACCCCTTCAGCCCATGTGGCATGTAAGTGCACGAGCACAGTTTAATGTGGCCCCTTTCTGCTTTGCATTGGAAACACTCCCGGCTGCAGGTGGCTCTGCAGCAAGTTCCTTCTAGCTTTTTGTTACTGGGGTTGGCATTACACTGGAGGTGACCTCACCCATTGCTAGTGACTGACTGTTTCTGTTTTCAAGATGTAGGGTGACAGCAAAGGCAGAAAGTAGACTGAGCTTATGGAAGAGAAGAAACTGGGATCAGTACATAGGCCAACATTTCAGTGGGCACCACTGGGGCATCCTGCTAACTACACCTCTCAGCCTGCACTAATGCCGCAGTCTATCCCAAAGGAGAAGCCTAAAGAGCTGTCCTAAGTGTCAAAGAGACAAAGATTCTCCTCCACAGTTGTGACTGGCACAACACAGGTTAACAGGCCTCCTGTGCCTGCAGCCTGAATTCCTCACAGACCACCAGCCACCCTCCCTCACAGAGTGCTCTGCACCCCTGAATGGCAGATTCACACCTTGATCAGACCTTTCCTCCCAGGGCCTGTCTACAGTAGTCAGATATGGGACTGCGGCATGTGGACAAACCTGAGCTAGCTTTGATCTAGTTAGCTCGAGTATCAACGGCAATGACACCATGGTAGCATGGGCAGCAGCGATCTGTACAAGCCTGCTCAGGACCCGAGGCATGTGGACTCAAGCAGCCAGCTGCTGCTCTGCAGCTTCACTCCCATTGTTGTTCCATCTAGCTAGACCAAAGCTAGCCTGGGTATGTGCTGCAGTCACACCTGTGTGCACAGTCTGTGTACACAGACCCCCGCAGGCTAGTGACTTCAGACTGCTTAGTGCTATGGGAACCCATTACTCTGGCTCCCCACTCCTGATCAGCTACCGCCCCTGCAGCTATTTTCCTGGCTGCCTGTACAGACTGCCTCTGTACCCTTTCCTGCCCACCCTGCCCAGCACAGCCCACAGCGACCAATACCACCATGTGCACAGCCTGCACTGATAAGAGATGGACGGACGGTGAATGCCATACAAACACCATCATCATCACCGGTAATGATAATGATGATGGTGCCTTTTCCGTCACCCACATTTATCATCTCTTGCCTCCCTGGTGCAGCTCTCTGATCTGATGGTGCACATGCAGCTGAGCAATGAGGTTCATTTGTCCTCTCCTGTCCTGTGCACACACCAAAGCAGGCAATACTCTCCTTTTATTCTGCACCAGTGTGAGGCCCACACACTCTCAAACAGTGTGTCACCTGACAAAGAGAAAAATGGCACTCTGTCATTTCCCTGTAAATTCTCTCCACTCCCCCCAATGAGGTCTGTTTCCCTTCCCTTTCCAGTGTCTTAGAATTCATGACACTTTTCAGACCAGGATTCCCAGACACTCACCGTCCCCTGTGCCTGGATGTCTTCACCCGGGCCCTTCAATGCTGCTGCCCTCGAAGGCTTGGGTTCTTCGCCCACTCCTGCAGGCTGCGGAAGGGAAGTCAGACACTGCTCATGTCTTGCAGTGTCTGAAACAGGGGATGATGTGCCCAACACTTGCACCGAGGAAACCCGGAGAGAGGAGAGGCACAGGTGTGGGGACATCTTCCCTGGCAGACAATTCACTGAGCTATCACAGCTGGGAGTGGTGTGGACAGCAAAGTTGGCATCTGAACTGTCAATGAAACACTTCTGTAGAGGGAAGAGCGGAGCTGTGTAGTGTGTAACTGGCATTCGCTTGGGAGGAGAGCCCTTGGGTTCCCCACAGATCAGTCTGGAAGTAAGACTGGTAGAAACAACAGTCTGTGGTAGTGAGGAATGTCTAGAAGCTTTCAGCAAGGCTGAGGGGATTTGGGCTGGCACTGAATCAGCTGATTCTCCATACAGAGACATAGTTCTCACAGAGACTTCCCGGCACACCTGGAACATTTGCAGCTGGGACAGCTCCACTAAGACACTGCCAGCAGTTGGAGATGCAACTTCCATCACCTGCAATAGAGAAACAGGAAGAGTCCCTTACCTGTGCACAGGTAACAGGTTCCAGTAGTATGTGGTGACATACCTGAGCTAGCTTTGATCTAGTTAGCTTCAGTATCAACAGCAATGACACCATGGTAGCATGGGCAGCAGCGTGGGCTGTACAAGCCTGCTCAGGACCCGAGGCATGTGGACTCAAGCAGCCAGCTTCCAACCTTACTGTCTTTCTATCATTTTTCAAAGCTCCTGGCTGTTGAGTGGTAGCAAGAAACTGCAGCTGTCCAGCCCTTCTGCGGAGGGAGATGAGGCAAGTCACAGCAGACAGAGAAAAGAGAATAAGTCACCTCAGCAAGAACTCAACTCTCCAGCTGTGTCTGCAACCCCACAAAGGACTCCTTGGGCTGCCCCAGGACAAAGGACAAGAAGGAGTAGGTGGTTGTGGAAAGCCCTTGCTGGCAAAACCAGAACTGAAAATACACTCGTTAAATGCAGCAATGAGAGTCAATGAACCCTCTCCAATTTTAGCACATCCTTTTGCCCAGATTTAGTTACCTTCAACTGCATGAGAAATGTGGACAAGCTAGAACTATAATCTTCCCTTTTTCCAGCCCCTCCCACATCTGAATCCTTGGAACCAAATGCTGACTCTTCCTGTTTCCTAATCATAGAATCATAGAATACCAGGGTTGGAAGGGACCTCAGGAGGTCATTTAGTCCAACCCCCAGCTCAAAGAAGGACCAAACCCCAACTAAATCATCCCAGCCAGGGCTTTGTCAAGCCTGACCTTAAAAATATCTAAGGAAGGAGATTCCACCACCTCCCTAGGTAACGCATTCCAGTGTTTCACCACCCTCCTAGTGAAAAAGTGTTTCCTAATATCCAACCTAAACCTCCACCCATTGCAACTTGAGACCATTACTTCTTGTTCTGTCATCTGCTACCACTGAGAACAGTCTAGAGCCATCCTCTTTGGAACCCCCTTTCAGGTAGTTGAAAGCAGCTATCAAATCCCCCCTCATTCTTCTCTTCCATAGACTAAACATCCCCAGTTCCCTCAGCCTCTCCTCATAAGTCATGTGTTCCAGTCCCCTAATCATTTTTGTTGCCCTCCGCTGGACGCTTTCCAATTTTTCCACATCCTTCTTGTAGTGTGGGGCCCAAAACTGGACTCAGTACTCCAGATGAGGCCTCACCAATGTCGAATAGAGGGGAACGATCACGTCCCTCGATCTGCTCGCTATGCCCCTACTTATACATCCCAAAATGCCATTGGCCTTCTTGGCAACAACGGCACACATATCCAGCTTCTCGTCCACTGTAACCCCTAGGTCCTTTTCTGAAGAACTGCTGCCGAGCCATTCGGTCCCTAGTCTGTAGCGGTGCATGGGGTTCTTCTGTCATAAGTGCAGGACTCTGCACTTGTCCTTGTTGAACCTCATCAGATTTCTTTTGGCCCAATTCTCCAATTTGTCTAGGGCCCTCTGTATCCTATCCCTACCCTCCAGCGTATCTACCACTCCTCCCAGTTTAGTGTCACCTGCAAACTTGCTGAGGGTGCAATCCACACCATCCTCCAGATCATTTATGAAGATATTGAACAAAACCGGCCCCAGGACCGACCCTTGGGGCACTCCACTTGATACCGGCTGCCAACTAGATATAGAGCCATTGATCACTACCTGTTGAGCCCGACAATCTAGCCAACTTTCTATCCACCTTATAGTCCATTCATCCAGCCCATATTTCTTTAACTTGCTGGCAAGAATACTGTGGGAGACCATGTCAAAAGCTTTGCTAAAGTCAAGAAACAACAAGTCCACTGCTTTCCCTTCATCCACAGAGCCAGTTATCTCATCATAGAAGGCAATTAGATTCGTCAGGCATGACTTGCCCTTGGTGAATCCATGCTGACTGTTCCTGATCACTTTCCTCTCCTCTAAGTGCTTCAGAATTGATTCCTTGAGGACCTGCTCCATGATTTTTCCAGGGACTGAGGTGAGGCTGACTGGCCTATAGTTCCCAGGATCCTCCTTCTTCCCTTTTTTACTGGCATCATTCGCAGCCAAGCCAACTGGCTGCTGCTTCCCTCTCTCCCAAGCCCTGACAGTCTTCCAGGCTCCTTGGCTTTGGCCTGGGGAAAGGAAGAGACTTGCCATTGCAAACAACGTTCTCTCTTTCCTGTCCGAACTGTTTTGTGCTGTGCACTTTTCCTGCTTGCTGTGTTTCACCCTACAGGGGTACAGCTACACTGCAAAGACCCACCGCAATGAGACTCGGAGCCTGGGCCAACTGATGTGTGGAGCTCATGCTATGGAGCAGAAAATAACAGTGTAGTCATTCGGGCTCCTGCTGGGCTGTGAAACCCAGTGAGTGGGGAGGGTTTTCGATCCTGGCCTCCAGCCCTATCCCAAATGTCTACACTGGTAGTTTTAGCCCTCTAGAGCGAGCCCTGCAAGCCCCACTCAGCTAACCAGGGCTCTGAGACTCGCTGCTGCAGGTTTTCTTGCAATGTAAATGTACTCGAGGCAGCTGCGTTTCCATGAACCCATGGGTACAGTAGGTTGCAGGTCAGTTTCAGCTTGCAATGCTCTAAGCGATTCTCTGCAAGCATCTGTACTGGAGTGTGGAGCGTTCATACCCCACTCTCCTTTCCTGCTTCTAAGGTAGAGGGTGAGTTCCTTCACCAAGGGCTTGAAATATGCATCTGATACCTACTAGCACAAAAACTTTCAAAAGCACCTAAGTAACCTGCGTGCTTGAGGGCCAGATTTCGAAAAGGACTTAGGCAATCAGAAAAGATTTAGACAAGTGCCTACTGGGATTTTTAAAACAGCCTATGCAGGTTTGGCGCCTAACCTGCAATCAATGGGAATTAGGAACCTAACCTGCTTAGATGCTTTGGGAAATTTGCCTACGTGCCAATCTGCATCTTTAGATGCCTAAATAGCTTTGAAAATCTGGCCCTAAATAATTTTTGGAAATGACTCTTAGGCTGCTAAATCCATTAAGTTCAATTTTCAAAAGTGGCTTGGGCCTTCTTGGGCTTGGGGGTGGAAAGAGGGAGGGGGTGGAGGGGGGCAGGAGCCAGGCCCTTTAGGGAGGCACCAGCTCCCCTGCCCAGGGTCGGGTATTCAATTGCTCCCCACAGGAATGTGCTACTTACGGTGTGCTGCTTAGTGCTGCCAGCCCTTCTGCTCCGTGAGTCGCACATGCCTACGGGGAGCGATTTATTACCCGACGCCTGGCGGCTCTCGCAGCCCCCCCGCCCCCCAAGAGCTCTGGCGGCCTGGTGAGCTGAGGCTGCAGGCAAGGGGCCCGGGGCTAGCCTCCCAGCCGGGAGCTCAGGGGCCGGGCAGGACAGTCCCACAGGCTGAATGGGGCCCATGGGCCGTAGTTTGCCCACCTCTGTGCTCGGGGCTGTGCAAACTGATACCAAAAAGATGGTTCCTGCTGCAAAGAGTTTCCAGTCTAGTTCTAATACAAGAGACAGACCCCCAAGGGAGCACACGGAAACTTCTGGCAACCTGACAGGCAGTGATTTCACAACAGCAGCTGCCCTACCTGATGTCAAGTTTTCTTTAAGCATCACGGCAAAGGAGAGTTTTAAGGAGGGATCTGAAGGACGACAGTGAGGTGGCTTTGTGGACGGTCACAGGAAGCTCCACCCATAGGTGAAGGGTAGGCTGAGACAAAACATGAAGATTCCTATTTGATAATGTAATGAGTGGGTGATAGAGACTGGCATTGTTGGCAGAATGGAGGTGCAAGCTGACATCTTAGTAATGTCTGAGTGACAATAGATAGCATGGAGATAAGACAGATGGGATGATGCACTACAAGGTGGACAGAAAGCTGGCTAGGTTGTCGGGCTCAACAGGTAGTGATCAACGACTCGATGTCTAGTTGGCAGCCAGTATCAAGCAGAGTGCCCCAGGGGTCAGTCCTAGGGCCGGTTTTGTTCAACATCTTTTATTAATGATCTGGATGATGGGATTAATTGCACCCTCAGCAAGTTCACAGATGACACTAAGATGGGGGGAGAGGTAGATATGCTGGAGGATAGGGATAGGATAGAGAGTGACCTAGACAAATTGGACGATTGGGCCAAAAGAAGTCTGATGAGGTTCAACAAGGACAAGGGCAGAGTTCTGCACTTAGGAAGGAAGAATCCCATGCACTGCTACAGGCTGGGGACCGACTGGCTAAGCAGCAGTTCTGCAGAAAAAGACCTGGGGATTACAGTGGATGGGAAGCTGGATATGAGTCAACAGTGTGCCCTTGTTCCCAAGAAGGCCAATGGCATTTTGGGCTGCATTAGTAGGAGCACTGCCAGCAGATCGAGGGACGTGATCGTTCCCCTCTATTTGACATTGGTGAGGCGACATCTGGAGTATTGCATCCAGTTTCCCCCCCCCCTTACAGAAAGGATGTGGACAAATTGGAGAGAGTCCAGTGGAGGGCAACAAAAATGATTAGGGGGCTGGGGCACATGACTTCCGCGGAGAGGCTGAGGGAATTGGGATTGTTTAGTCTTCAGAAGAGAAGAGTGAGGTGGGATTTGATAGCAGCCTTCAACTACCTGAAGGGGGGTTCCAAAGAGGATGGAGCTCGGCTGCTCTCAGTGGTAGCTGATGACAGAAAAAGGAGCAATGGTCTCAAGTTGCAATGGGGGAGGTCTAGGTTGGATATTAGGAAACACAATTTCACTAGGAGGGTGGTGAAGCACTGGAATGGGTTACCTAGGGAGGTGGTGGAATCTCCATCCTTAGACATTTTTAAGGCCTGGCTTGACAAAGCCCTGGCCGGGATGATTTAGTTGGGGTTGGTCCTGCTTTGAGACCTCCTGAGGTCTCTTCCAACCCTAATCTTCTATGATTCTAAGCTGTGAACTGCCTTGAAAGTGAAGCTGAGTAGGTTGTGTTTGACGTGATGGAAAACGAAGGGGAATAGTGGAAGGATGCACAGAAAGGGGTGATGTGCTCAAAATGATGAACTAGTTACATTTTTTGGGCAGTGGAATTTTGAATGGATATATGGAGCAAAGTCGCATTTGTCAAGGGCAGAGAAGAGGAGGGTGCATCCATCAAGACATGGGATGAGGAGACTCAGAATGAGGCCTTTAACTGCATGGATGGAGAGGAAAGACCAGAACTTCCAGATGTTAAACTGAAGAATTGGCAAGATTTAGACAAAGCATCAATGTAAGGCCCTAGAGTGAGGGCCGAGTCAAAGATGGCACCCAAGTTATGAGCCTGAGTGACAGGGAAGATGATGGTGGTATTCATGGCGATGAATAAAGGAGGGAAGGGGGAAGTTTTGGGGAGAAAGATGAAGAACTTGGCCTTAGCCTTAATCTGGCATCTGAACATTCACCAGGAGATGCCAGAGGCAGGCCCAGATTTTGACCTGGACTCAAGGAGTCAGGTCTGAGGCGGAAGGTTCCTCCTGGCTGCTATTTGGAAGTGGCAGGATCTTCAACTCTCCATTCTCTACCAGGCTGCTACAATGAGTTGTGGGCATCTCCATTGCTCTGTTAATCCCTCCTCTACAGACAACAGTGCTGGTGTCTGCCTCCACTTCCCAAAGAGCAGCCAAGTGACAATTATCTCAGCTCTGTCAGCTTCACTGCTGCTGACAGAGCTCTGAATAGCAGCAATAAAGCTGAGAAGATTCTGGTCAGTGTTCTGTCTGCTGCAGCTGAGCAGAGCTTTGAGCAGCACTGGACGCACTAGAGTGGTCTCCTGCAGTCTCAGGCAGAAGTCACTACTTTGCCAGCACTCAGGTCATTCTTCAGCAGGATTTCTTCTCAACAATGAAGACTACAAACTGAATTCATTAAACAAAAGCTGAGATCCTGCAGGAGTTGATGGACCTCTCTCTGGAACATGTGCTGCCCATCATGGGCAAGCAGGCCAGTGGATTCTGCAAGGCCTGCCTAAAATTTTTCTGGGTCCACCAGGCCTTCCAGCTCATTTATCACTGCTGTTTGCATTCTCTCTAATTATTGTGGTCTTTTTAAAAGGAAATGCCACATGATTCTAGCAGACCACTCTTTGGTATGAGATACCAACTCCAGGCTGCTGTGTGGAGTGTAGTGCTCAAGGAATATGATACAGAAATTGTAAATATGAAGGGTAAAGAAACTGCAGTGGCAGATGGATTGTCCAGGCTATGGGGTTCCAAATCAATATAAACAGAATAGTCAGTGGCTAGCCCTACTGTGCCAATGTAAGGGGTGAGATGTGATCCAGGACCCTTTTGGGGCAAACTAGCAGAGGGCATTGGAGGGTAGAGAGATTTACAGGGATCTGCTGGGTTGTATATATGCATAATAATTCACTAAATCGTGGTATGTGAGGTGAGAACCAAGAGTTAGTAGTCTACTGGACATCACAACCACGGCACAATGTATGTACAGATAATATTTAAGGAGTTATGTGTCCAGACTGAGAGCAGAAAGCAGGATGCCACCCATGATCCTGTGAGCAGCATGGCCACTGCCTCTGCCTGTGTTACAAAGCTCTTTATTCTCCCATCACAAACCAGCCATTCTACTCTGGAACCAGAGAGATGCTCAATTTGGGAAGGTAAAACTGAATGAGGAAGGCATCCTAGTGACAGAGGATGCGGATAAAGCTAATGTACTCAATGCTTTTTTTGCCTCTGTCTTCACAAACAAGGTCAGCTCCCAGACTGCTGCGCTGGGCAGCACAGCATGGGGAGGAGGTGACCCGCCCTCTGTGGAGAAAGAAGTGGTTCGGGACTATTTAGAAAAGCTGGACGTGCACGAGTCCATGGGGCTGGACGCTTTGCATCCGAGAGTGCTAAAGGAGTTGGTGGATGTGATTGCGGAGCCATTGGCCATTATCTTTGAAAACTCATGGCAAACGGGGAAGTCCCGGAAGACTGGAAAAAGGCTTATGTAGTGCCCATCTTTAAAAAAGGGAAGAAGGAGGATCCAGGGAACTACAGGCCAGTCAGCCTCACCTCAGTCCCTGGAAAAATCATGGAGCAGGTCCTCAAGGAATCAATTCGGAAGCACTTGGAGGAGAGGAAAGTGATCAGGAACAGTCAGCATGGATTGACCAAGGGAAAGTCATGCCTGACGAATCTAATCGCCTTCTATGACAAGATAACTTGCTCTGTGGATGAAGGGAAAACAGTGGACGTGGTGTTCCTTGACTTTAGCAAAGCTTTTGACACGGTCTCCCACAGTATTCTTGTCAGCAAGTTAAAGAAGTGTGGGCTGGATGAATGCATTATAAGGTGGGTACAAAGTTGGTTAGATTGTTGGGCTCAACGGGTAGTGATCAATGGCTCCATGTCTAGTTGGCAGCCAGCATCAAGTGGAGTGCCCCAAGGGTCGGTCCGGGGGCCGGTTTTGTTCAATATCTTCATAAATGATCTGGAGGATGGTGTGGATTGCATCCTCAGCAAGTTTGCAGGTGACACTAAACTGGGAGGAGTGGTAGATACGCTGGAGGGTAGGGATAGGATACAGAGGGACCTAGACAAATTGGAGGATTGGGCCAAAAGAAATCTGATGAGGTTCAACAAGGACAAGTGCAGAGTCCTGCACTTAGGACGGAAGAATCCCATGCACTGCTACAGACTAGGGACCGAATGGCGCGGCAGCAGTTCTTCAGAAAAGGACCTAGGGGTGACAGTGGATGAGAAGCTGGATACGAGTCAACAGTGTGCCCTTGTTGCCAAGAAGACTAACAGCATTTTGGGCTGTAGAAGTAGGGGCATTGCCAGCAGATCGAGGGATGTGATCGTTCCCCTCTATTCGACATTGGTGAGGCCTCATCTGGAGTACTGAGTCCAGTTTTGGGCCCCACACTACAAAAAGGATGTGGAAAAATTGGAAAGAGTCCAGCGGAGGGCAACAAAAATGATTAGGGGACTGGAACACATGAGTTATGAGGAGAGGCTGAGGGAACTGGGATTGTTCAGTCTGCAGAAGAGAAGAATGAGGGGGGAATTGATAGACTCTTTCAACTACCTGAAAGGGGGTTCCAAAGAGGATGGATCTAGGCTGTTCTGTGGTAGCAGATGGCAGAACAAGAAGTAATGGTCTCAAGTTGCAACGGGGAAGGTTTGGGTTGGATATTAGGAAACACAATTTCACCAGGAGGGTGGTGAAGCACTGGAATGCGTTACCTAGGGAGGTGCTGGAATCTCCTTCCTTTGAGGTTTTTAAGGTTAGGCTTGGCAAAGCCCTGGCTGGGATGATTTAGTTGGGGACCTCCTGAGGACCCTTCCAACCCTGATATTCTATGATTCTGTGATTTAAGTGAGTTAATCTCCTGCAGTAGAGACTTCCAGAGGGAAGTAAATGGAGTTCTCTGAATGCATTGCGTCTGCAGATCCACCTGACCCCCCTCCTCCTTTTTAATTTGGATAAAGCCAATGTACTCAATGCTTTTTTTGCCTCTGTCTTCACGAACAAGGTCAGCTCCCACACTACATCATTATCCAAGAGTGATGTAGTGGTGGGAGTCTGCTATAGACCATCGGACCAGGGGGATGAGGTAGATGAGGCTTTCTTCCGGCAGCTCACGGAAGCTACTAGATCGCATGCCCTGATTCTCATGGGTGACTTTAATTTCCTGATATCTGCTGGGAGAGCAATACAGCGGTGCATAGACAATCCAGGAAGTTTTTGGAAAGCGTAGGGGACAATTTCCTGGCGCAAGTGCTAGAGGAGCCAACTGGGGGGGGGGCGCTTTTCTTGACCTGCCGCTCACAAACCGGGTAGAATTAGTGGGGGAAGCAGAAGTGGATGGGAATCTGGGAGGCAGTGACCATGAGTTGGTTGAGTTCAGGATCCTGACGCAGGGAAGAAAGGTAAGCAACAGGATACGGACCCTGGACTTCAGGAAAGCAGACTTCGACTCCCTCAGGGAACTGATGGCCAGGATCCCCTGGGGGACTAACATGAAGGGGAAAGGAGTCCAGGAGAGCTGGCTGTATTTCAAGGAATCCCTGTTGAGGTTACAGGGACAAACCATCCCGATGAGTCGAAAGAATAGTAAATATGGCAGGCGACCAGCTTGGCTTAATGGTGAAATCCTAGCGGATCTTAATCATAAAAAAGAAGCTTACAAGAAGTGGAAGGTTGGACATATGACCAGGGAAGAGTATAAAAATATTGCTCGGGCATGTAGGAATGATATCAGGAGGGCCAAATCGCACCTGGAGCTGCAGCTAGCAAGAGATGTCAAGAGTAACAAGAAGGGTTTCTTCAGGTATGTTGGCAACAAGAAGAAAGCCAAGGAAAGTGTGGGCCCCTTACTGAATGAGGGAGGCAACCTGGTGACAGAGGATGTGGAAAAAGCTAATGTACTCAATGCTTTTTTTGCCTCTGTCTTCACTAACAAGGTCAGCTCCCAGACTGCTGCGCTGGGCATCACAAAATGGGGAAGAGATGGCCAGCCCTCTGTGGAGATAGAGGTGGTTAGGGACTATTTAGAAAAGCTGGACGTGCACAAGTCCATGGGGCCGGACGAGTTGCATCCGAGAGTGCTGAAGGAATTGGCGGCTGTGAGTGCAGAGCCATTGGCCATTATCTTTGAAAACTCGTGGCGAACGGGGGAAGTCCCGGATGACTGGAAAAAGGCTCATGTAGTGCCAATCTTTAAAAAAGGGAAGAAGGAGGATCCTGGGAACTACAGGCCAGTCAGCCTCACCTCAGTCCCTGGAAAAATCATGGAGCAGGTCCTCAAAGAATCAATCCTGAAGCACTTGCATGAGAGGAAAGTGATCAGGAACAGCCAGCCTGGATTCACCAAGGGAAGGTCATGCCTGACTAATCTAATCGCCTTTTATGATGAGATTACTGGTTCTGTGGATGAAGGGAAAGCAGTGGATGTATTGTTTCTTGACTTTAGCAAAGCTTTTGACACGGTCTCCCACAGTATTCTTGTCAGCAAGTTAAGGAAATATGGGCTGGATGAATGCACTATAAGGTGGGCAGAAAGTTGGCTAGATTGTCGGGCTCAACGGGTAGTGATCAATGGCTCCATGTCTAGTTAGCAGCCGGTGTCAAGTGGAGTGCCCCAGGGGTCGGTCCTGGGGCCGGTTTTGTTCAATATCTTCATAAATGATCTGGAGGATGGTGTGGATTGCACTCTCAGCAAATTTGCGGATGATACTAAACTGGGAGGAGTGGTAGATACGCTGGAGGGGAGGGATTGGATACAGAAGGACCTAGACAAATTGGAGGATTGGGCCAAAAGAAATCTGATGAGGTTCAATAAGGATAAGTGCAGGGTCCTGCACTTAGGACGGAAGAATCCAATGCACAGCTACAGACTAGCGGCCGAATGGCTAGGCAGCAGTTCTGCCGAAAAGGACCTAAGGGCTACAGTGGACGAGAAGCTGGATATGAGTCAGCAGTGTGCCCTTGTTGCCAAGAAGGCCAATGGCATTTTGGGATGTATAAGTAGGGGCATAGCGAGCAGATCGAGGGACGTGATCGTTCCCCTCTATTCGACATTGGTGAGGCCTCATCTGGAGTACTGTGTCCAGTTTTGGGCCCCACACTACAAGAAGGATGTGGATAAATTGGAGAGAGTCCAGCGAAGGGCAACAAAAATGATTAGGGGTCTAGAACACATGACTTATGAGGAGAGGCTGAGGGAGCTGGGATTGTTTAGTATGCAGAAGAGAAGAATGAGGGGGAATTTGATCGCTGCTTTCAACTACCTGAAAGGGGGTTCCAAAGAGGATGGCTCTAGACTGTTCTCAATGGTAGCAGATGACAGAACGAGGAGTAATGGTCTCAAGTTGCAGTGGGGGAGGTTTAGATTGGATATTAGGAAAAACTTTTTCACTAGGAGGGTGGTGAAACACTGGAATGCGTTACCTAGGGAGGTGGTAGAATCTCCTTCCTCAGAGGTTTTTAAGGTCAGGCTTGACAAAGCCCTGGCTGGGATGATTTAACTGGGAATTGGTCCTGCTTCGAGCAGGGGGTTGGACTAGATGACCTTCTGGGGTCCCTTCCAACCCTGATATTCTATGATTCTATGATTCTATGATCCTTAAACGGTGCTTTGAGACAGAGAGAGGAGGAGGACAGGTACCAAGGCAGGATTGTGGATGCACATAAGTTAGGCAGGCACAAGCTCCCCTAACAGATTTACTATGAAGTTGCCTAGCAAGACATAGGATGTGACTCCCACAAAGTGCATTGATTTCTTTGACAACTGGAACACCCAAACACCAGGAAACCTGATCTCCATTCAGCGCTCTGTTAGTGCTGCAGGCAGAGGGGCATTGTGAGATCAGAGGTAACTCAGCCAGTCATTACTCTCTCGCTCCAGTTTATTTGCATATTTCAATCTCATTGGTTGAAAAGAGTCAGCCAATGAAAGTGCAGGTCAGGACTGAAGTGTATTGTCAGCATTGGGGGCGCAGGGGTTCAGGAATGGAACAACAGAACCGGAGCACAGTTGCCAACTTCCATGCGGTAAATAAGCACCCCGATTTTCATAATAAGCCAAAAATCAAGCTAAACCCATTGCAAATTTCTGCATTTTTTCTGCAGGTTTGGCATGTTGATCCAGAGCTAGATTGGCTGAGTATGAGTGAGGCTGGAGATTTGCATAGTGCCTCCCTCCACGCTATGCCCATTTACCTTCGCCCAGTCAAAACTGTTTTAGTTCATCTAAACAGTTCCTGCCCTGGCAGCACCAAATGGGCAATGACAAGGGGAGAGATGGCCAAGGCTGGCAGCAAGGTTTAAAGTTCGGGTTACTGGAGGGAGGGAATGACGACTGGCTGAGTTACCTCTGACTTTCCAAAGTTACTGCTCTGGCTCCTCTGCCTACAGACCCACATGGTCCCTGTCAGGAGGAAGGTGTTGATATGAAAGTGATAAACCAACACAGAGAAGAAGAGGACTTAACAGACAAATGTAGGGTTAGTGGCAATATCCTGTCAAACTGCTACAGGTTCTGGGATAGAGCTGCTGGTCCTGCCCCTCCCTCCCCCAGCAGCTCAGCCTGTCTAGGGAACAGAGTGGGTGACACTCTAATTATGCAACCTTACCTGGAAGACGAGCTCCCACCCACAATGGAATTAACCCATTTGACAAACAAGGAAAGGGAGGCACAGAGTGGGACGTGACTTGCCGCAAGGTGCACAGAAAGCCAGTGGCAGAGAACTCCATTTCCCAGCACTGCACATACTCCCTCAGTCTATGCTGTCTGGAGTAGCTACTCGATTCTCCGCACAATTCTAAGCTGGGAGAGCTAACAGTGCCTGAATCATGCAAGTTCTTATTTCTGTTGGTCCTAATATTCAAAAATAGCTCAGCTGACATTATTCCATTTCTCCAGAACAGATCCTATTCACCCAGTACACCACGTGTTGAGCGTCAACCCAAAGTTATCAATCTGTTCAGAGACAACCCATGCCTGCCGATAGAGGTGGGGCAGAGTGAGGGCAGCCAGCTTCAGCAGTGTTACTGAGCATGCTCAATCTGTGTGAGCATGCTCAGTACAAGCCAAGTGTGATGGGGCAGGTGCCCCTTACTGGCAGAAAAGGGGTTAAAAGCAGACCTAGGCTGCGCTGGAGCAGCCAATCAGAGAAGGGCTGAAAGGAGCAGCCAACCAGGGCCAAGCAGGCCCATGTAAAAAGGGAGCTGCAGGGCAGAGGAAGGCAGTTGTCTGCTGGGAGCCCAGGGAGGAAGGGCTGTGTCTCTGGAGGGCTGAGAGAAATGCCAGCACCCTGGACAGAGCAGTGCTGCAAGCAGGGACCGCGGAAGCTAGAGAGAGCTCCTGGCTGGCTGCTAGGGCCTGCAGACTGAGGCCCTGAGGTAAGGGCAGACGAGGGTGCTGAAGCCACATCACATTGGACTGCAGTTGCCTCTGAGGGAAGTGGCTGGATAGCGATTGCAGGCCCCCCGGAAGCAGGGAAGGACAATGTGTGGCACGGCAGGAGGGCAGTGTCGCTGAAGAGGACACCATGGTCCTTGGAGAGATGTGGGTCCTAGAGCAGGAGTGACAGTAGTGAGGCACCACCCGAAGAGGGCGCCCACCATGCAGGGCTAATTCCCAAGACAACCAGCAGGAGGTGCCAGAGTGGCGAGCGCACCCCGTCACACCAAGCAGAAAATCAGGAGGGGAACGTGACCCTCCATGTCTCCCTCACACATCGCCTCTGAATCTGGTGCCATGGATGTGTCTAAAAACGCCAAATGTGTAACCAGGAACTTTCAGCTAACTAGCTATTCCCTGCATGCACCATACTGAATGACGTCCTTGCAGAATAAGTCTTTTTGCATCTGATGTTTCAGCCCTAATCTCTTTGGAGCAGAGACCTTGTCTTCCTTTGTGTTTGCACATCACTAACATGACAGGGATTCCCTCACTTGTGATGGGGGTAACTGAGCACCATGGCAACAGCAAATTAATTGGCATTATCCATGGGACTTCACTGAACCATATGGAGCCTCTACAATAACATACCCACTCCCCACATCCCTTTGCACCCCAGTATCCAGCCTATGACTGCATGTATATTACCTTCTGTCCATCGGCATATACAGCATAGCCGGTAACTCGGACCCCATTCGATGATCCTTCTGCATCAATGGTGACAGGTAGCCAACTGATAACCAGAATGCCTGCTGAGGGGCCAGGCTCTGCTTGGACATCAAGTGGTGCATCAGGAGTTCCTAGGAGAGATCAATGAGATTTTCCCTTTTATTTGTCAGGACAGTGGCATAATTGCCAAACTAAATCCAAGTAAGTAGTGGAAGGAAGGAAGTGAAGCTCTCTCACCCAAAAGTTACAGGAGTAGAAATCACTGGAGCAGTTCATCTCCGGACTTGGGAGAAAGAGACCAAATCGGAGCAGGGAAAATGCAATGCATTTTGCTTTGTGAATTTCCCCATGTGGAAATCAGGCTTTTGCAAATGTAGCTGAGGGTGAAGTGAAGTGATTCCTGCAGCATGGTGCATGAATTTAATGATGATAATACATGTCACCTCTCCCCCAGGAAGGCACACTTCAATGAAGGTGGACATTTGCTATTTTCACTCAGCAACTTGCAGCAAGAAGAGTTTAACTTGTAAAACTAAAACAGGAAAATGTTAAAACCAAATGACAAACCAGCTTAAGTCTGTCTACACTTGGAGCTGGGGCTCTGACATACACAGGCTAGCTCTCATCAAGCTAGAATGCCAAAAATAGAGAGTAGCTGCATCAGCATGAGCTGTGGGAAGGGCTAGCCACCCTGTGTATGTAGTTAGTGTCTCTGATGGGCAGCCACTCGGGGTGACTAGCCCTCCCACTGCTCCCGCTACATTCTGGTTTTAGCATAGTAACTCAAGGAGAGCTAGTGCAGTTATGTCTTCTGGAACTGGGAATCCCAGCCCCAGCTCCAAGTGTTACTCTTTGGAAATCAGAGAAACCACCTAGTAAACTGCATTGTTTGTCCCCCTCTGTCCCCAGTACCTGCTAAGGGAGTAGTGAAGTGTATCGCTGCTGACTTCTTCTCACGCCTCTCCTGGGGCAACTCCCAGAGCACCCCGGGGGGCCGGGCCTCCACCTTGGCAACATACTGAGTGCTCGGGCGCAGGCTGCGGAAAGTGTACCAGTAGACACCTGGCTTTGTGGTATCACACTCTTCCTCATCGAGGTACACTGCATGAACGTAGTTGCTGTTGCACGGTAGCCAGGTCACTTCTGCTGAGGTCGCTGTCATGCTTCTGATTTTCAGCAGCATTGGTGCTATGCAGAAATCTTGCCCTACACAGAAAGTGCACCGCAGCTTATCGGAGCTTCCTTGGTCTGTCACACTTTGCACAGAGATGCGATAGGCTTTCAGCTCCAAGTCCAGCTTCTCGATCACAGCTTTAGTTTGAGAGCCACTCTTCACATTCTGGCATAACTCTGCATCCACATAGACGTTATAGCTCTGTATGTCTGCGCAGCCAGCTGGCAAAAGTGGTGGCTCCCAGCCTACAACTATGCTTCTGGTGAGCTGTTTGATCAGAGTCAGCTTTCTCGGGTAAGGCACTGCTGTGTGACTGACAGGCTCCTCCTGGTCTTCTGGTCTACCAGGCAATGGACTGATACTGGCCTCATCAGCAGAGTGATCACTTCTCTCTCCACTGCTAGTGCTTGCACCAACAAAAATCCTCTCGTGGTACGAGCTCTGGGTGAGATCATTTACCTCTGGAGGCAGAAAGGTCATGAGGTCATCATCTGAAACTTGTTCAACAAAATTGGAGGGGACCAGCCCTCTCCTGCCATCCATTAGCTCCCCTAGATGAGAAACAGGAAACCCGTTATCACCACACCTGCCCTTCAGACTCCAAACCTAGCAGTGGTAGAGAGAAAAGAGAGCAGCATCCCTGGCCAATCACTATCCCAACATGATCAGAAGAGAGAAGCCCTGTCAGGCCAGAGCGAGCACAGCACTCTGCCAGGAAAGGACTGCTCCCTCCATTTCCTCGCACTTTGTCCCATCTGGTTCTTCATGTTCCACAGGATGGGGTCTCCACCACTTCCCTTGGAGAGTATTTCATAGCCTAGGAACTAGGAAGTATTTCTAGATATTTAGACTAAGCTTCCTTTCCTTTCATCTAGTCACACTCCTTTTACTACCTTAAACCTTCTTCTCTAGCCTTTCCAACCCAATATCTATACCAGTTGGGGCATGGAGTGGAATCTTTGTTTTGGAGGATTTGTACAATTACCCAAAGCAAGAGTTCATGGCCTGGGGCAGTGCAGAAGGAGAAAAACGGTTACTAACCTTCCAATGTAGGTGTGCGCACGCCATGTGCACTGTCCCCCAGTGGTATCCATCAGATCGGCTATGGTGCCCCATGGAGTGACGCCTACATGGCGCAGTATATAGATACCTGCTGCCCTACTGCCCCCTCAGTTCTTTCTTGACTGCAACTCTGACAGAGGGATAGGAAGGTGGGTTTTGGAATGGACATGAGCAACACATCTCGAAGAACAACAGTTACAGAAAAGTTAGTAACCGTCTTTTCTTCTTCGAGTGTTTGCTCATGTCCATTCCAATGCAGGGGATTCCTAAGGTGGTCAGGTGGTGGGATCAGAGTTTCACTGACAAGCAGACTAGCACCGCTTGGCCAAAACCTGCATCATCTCTAGCCTGCTGAGTGATGGCGTAGTTAGAGGTAAACTTGTGGATCGGCAACCAGGTCGCATTCTCTAGATATCCTGGATTGCGTCCTGTGCTGCGTACGCCACCGCTGATGCTTGCAACCTTATAGAATGAGCCATCAAGCAAGGATGTAGGACTTCACCAGGTCATAACAAGTGCAGATGCAAGTTGTAATCCAAGAAGAAATTCTCTGGGCAGAAACTGGACTGCCTCTCATTCTGCCTGCGATGGCTACGAAGAGTTGGGTGGTCTTTCTAAATGGCTTAGTCCTCTCTATGTAGAATGCCAGCACACATCTCATATCCAGTGAGTAGAGCCTCTGTTTCTCCCTGCTAGAGTGCGGCTTAGGCTAGAAGACCGGGATAAAAATGTCCTGGCTACTATGAAATTGAGAGACCACATTAGGGAGGAAAGATGGGTGTGGCCGGAGCCATATCGTGTTCTTGAAAAAGCCCATATACAGTGGTTCAGAGGTGAGGACTCTTCTGGCTGAGGTGATGGCCATGAGAAAAGCCACCTTCAAATAAAGATAGAGCAAAAAGCACATTGCCAGTGGCTCGAATGGGGGGTCCTGTCAGCCTTGTCAATACCAAATTAAGGTCCCAAAGGGGCAGAGGCTGGGGTACTTGTTAGTAGAGTTGTTTCAAACCCTTCGAGAAATGGTTGCAATTAGGTTTGAAAACACTGACTGGCCGTTCACTCCACGGTGAAATGCAGAGATCACAGCTAAATGAACCCTTATGGATGACTTTGTCAATCCCTCCTGCTTTAAATAAAGCAGCCAGTCCAGAATGAGGGGCAGTGAGGATTCTGTAGGTGAAACGCCTTTCTGCGCTGACCAGATCGAGAACCTCTTCCATTTAGTCAGATAGGCAGTTCTCGTCTGCTACCCAAGAGCACCTCCTGTACCGGAGGTGAACAAGACTGTTCCTCCTGGTTCAGCCATGGAGGTTCCATGCTGCCAGGGGAGGCACTCAAGGTTCAGGTAGAGTAGGTGGCTGTGGCCCCAAGAGATCAAGTCTAGGTTGATTGGTGTGTCCACCGAGAGTTCCAGCAGGGTTAATCACGTTTTGTCCCTTCTGACCCTGAGCAGAACTTTATGTATAAGAGGAGTGGGAGGGAACACGTAAAAGAGCCTCCCCTTCCAGGGAAGGAGAAAGGCATCTGTGAGCGAGCCCGGACTGTGCCCCAGGAAGGAGCAGAACTAAGGGCACTTCCTGTTGTGCCTCGTCATGACTAGGTTCACTGGGGAAACCCCCACTTGTGGGACAATAGCGTTTAAGACGTCTGGGTGAATGGATCACTCGTGATGGTTGGAAAAGGATCTGCTGAGGTGGTCTGCCAGCCTGTTCTGCGACCCTGGTATGTAGGAGGCTTCCAGGTGAATGGAGTGGGCTATACAAAAGTCCCATAGGCTCAACACTTCCTGGCAAAGGGTGGAGGAGCTGGCTCTCCCTTGCTTGTTTGTGTAAAACATTGTTGTGTTGTCTATGCGGACTGAGATGCACTTGCCTTCTAAGTGGGGTTGGAGCGCCTGGCAGGCTAAGCAAACCACTCTTAGCTCTATCACACTGATAGGTAAGATTCGCTGCCGCAGCTCATCTCTGATGAGTCTGTGACTAGGGACATTGAAGCGGTGGGCCACGAAAAGGGGACGCCTGGGTTCTGATCCAGCAACCACCAAAGGGCCGAAATCACCAGTGACAGAAGTGTGATCACCTTGTCCAGAGGTATCGATCCAGTATGGACACCGATGCCCACCATAATGGGAGGGGCCACAGACAGTCACGCGTGTTGCACCACACAGGTACAAGACGCCATGTGCCCCAGAAGCTTTGAGCAGTTTCCCGCTGTGGTGATGGGGAAATCTCTCAAACCGTTTATGAGAGATTCAATGGCTCTGAATCAGCTTTCTGGGAGGAAGGCTCTGTCCTGGATCGAGTCCAGAACTGCCCCAATGAACTCTATTCTCTGAACTGGCAAAAAAGTTGACTTTTGCATATTTATCAACAGCTCCAGATTCTGGAAGGTTGACTGTATCTGCTCTACATGTGCCTTCACCTGATCTCTCAATCGACCTTAGATCAGCCAGTGATCCAGGTATGGGTATACTTTCACCCCTCTCCTCCTGAGAAAGGATGCCACAACTCCCATGCACTTCATGAACATCTGTTGGGCTGCCGACAGACCAAAGGATTGAACGGTGAACTGATAATGTTTCTGGTTTACCACGAATCAGAGGTACATCTTGTGACCTGGGAAGATGGCCATGTGAAAATACAGGTCCTTTAAGTCAAGGGTAGTGTACCAATCCCCTGGATCCAGGGAGGGGACAACAGAGGCCAGGGAGATCTTGTGGAACTTCAGCTTTTTCATGAATTTGTTGAGGTTTCACAGATCCAGGATGGGTCTGA
Source organism: Lepidochelys olivacea (assembly GCF_965140295.1). Classification (NCBI taxonomy): domain Eukaryota; kingdom Metazoa; phylum Chordata; order Testudines; family Cheloniidae; genus Lepidochelys; species Lepidochelys olivacea. Next base: position 23,154,544 of record NC_140427.1, read on the forward strand.
GGTCACCATTGGCCTTCAGGATTAGGGTGAGTAAAACCCCTTGCCTCTTAACTCCAGAGGAACCTCCTCCACAGCTCCCGCCCTTAGGAGTGGCTACACCTCCTGGGCAAAAAGTCTCTCATGAGAAGGGTCCCTCAAGAGGGACGGGGAAGGAAACAACTGAACTGCAGGGTATATCCCACTTCCACCATGAGCAATACTCAACGATCCAAGGTAATGCGGGTCCACGCTTGGCAGAAGAGGGACAACTGGTCAACAAACAGGGGAGATAAGATCCAGGCACTATCCTGGTATGCTGTCTGCAGGCGCCCCCGAGAAGATCTGCTTCGGTTCCATTGAGTGTTTTCTGGGAGCAGATGTGAGGGCCGATGAGAAGTGAGGTGTAGGCCTCCTCCTTCTTATTCCTCCTGTGTCTATACTCTTGCCTCTGCTGAGGATGCTGTGGAGGATAGAGATGGCCCATAGGTTGGGGTTTATAGTGTTTCTGAGCTGGGGCGTGGAGACCCAAGGATTTTAAAATAGCCCTTCAGTACTTTAGCCTATGGAGCTTAGCATCAGTCTGCTCCAAAAAAAGGGAGTTCCCTTCAAAGGGTAGGTACTGAATAGTCTGTTGGACTTCATAGGATAGTCCTGAGGACTGAAGCCAGGACCTCCACCTCATGACCACTGCTGAGGCATGAATCAGGTTGCCAAGTCCGCCATGTCCAAGGCAGCTTGGAGAGATGCTTTGATCACCACGTTACCCTCCTCTACAAGGGCCAAGAATTTAGTCCGGGACTCCAAAGGTAAGAGTTCCTTAAATTTTGTCATGGCTGACCAGAAAACAAAATCATAATGGCCCAAGGGCTTGACGGTTGGCTATTCTCAGCTGGAGGCTCCGCGTTGAGTATACCTTCCTGCCCCGTAAGTCCAGCTTCTTGGCCTCTTTCGCATTAGGCGATGGCCCTTATTGCCCCCGTTTCTCCGTTTCATTAGCTGCCATGACAACCAGCAAGCCTGGTGGAGGGTGAGTATAAAGATCCTCATATCCCTTGGGGGGCACAAAATATTTCCTTTCCATCCACTTAGCTGTGGGCTGGAGGGAAGCAGGAGTCTGCCACAGAGTCTTTACGGGCTGCAAGATGACATCATTTAAAGGCAGGGCCACCCTTTAAAGGGCACTAATATGTCCATCAGGGCCATGGGCTGACTCAGAGATTTCCTCAGCCTGTATTCCCAAGTTCTGTGTGTTGCAATGTAGAAGCTCTTAATGAGCCCTATAGTCATCTTGCGTGGGCACCATGGTCATCCCCACCACTGCCTGGTCTGGGGAGGAGGACAATGAAGCTTGTACCAGAACTGGGCCTTCTTCCACCTCTGTTGCCCTGTGTCCCGGTGCCAACCTCAGCAGGATGGATTAAACCCCTTTCAGATGGGGAAGGCAGAGGCGCTCTCACCTCCAGTGGTGCCAAGAGCATCTGGAGTGGAAATCTTGAAACGGATGGATCACCCAAGGGTACACTGGCCACTGCACTGGCATTTACCATTGTGTCGATGACCATGCTATCAGTACGTGCCTTTGTGCCATAGCTGCTGGGTGTCTATGGTCAGCCTGGTACCTGCTCCTCTGGGAGGTGTACGATTCTGCCTCCAATTCACAGCCCAAGGACCCACTCCTGGGTGATCACAGTGGAGCAGTGCTGAGATGGGGACCAGTGCTGCGATAAGGAGTGTTGCTGTGACAAGGAGCAGCGCAGGGAGGGAGAGCTCAATGAATGGTGGTGCCGCACCATCATTGCTGGCTTGCCCTCTAGTGGCACCTGCTTCAACGTCGAGGCATCCCGCGGTGCTGGAGCTGTCATCAACAGTACACAACCTGACGGGGATGGCGGTACTGGGAGAGCAAGGAGGCTCCTGGCCACCTCAATAGCCTCCAGCATCAATGGTAGAGCCAGGGCTGTATCACCTTGGTGGTTCTCTCTAGGCAGGGAGTCCACCGGTACCAGACTCAATGGTCCCCTTCCCATACCTCAGAGTGACCCGGGCACAGGCTCCACTCTTTCTGTGGCCTTATGTCTTGGGGTCAGAGCACCCCTGGTCTGACTTTATCTATCTCTTCTTCAGCACTGGTGATGGGGAGCGGTACCGGGAGGCCAGAGTTGGCACTGACTTCTTGCACATTGGAGAAACAATGCGAGACTGGGGACAGAGTCTTTCATTGGCGCCAGGGATGTGGAATCACTCTGTACCTCTCTCAGGGAGGCCGGGGCACTTCCAACAGATACCAAGGTGCCTGGTGCCGATTCTGCCTGTGGCTCCGAGGAGGAATGAAGTGTTACCTCCATGAGTAGGAATCTAAGTCTATTGTCCCTCTCCTTTTTTGTCCTCAGCTTGAAGTTCTTATAGATCTGGCATCAATCTTGCATGTGGCCCTCTCCCAGGTACTTCAGACAAGTATCCTGCAGATCATTCACCAGCATCGGTTTGTGCCACCCTGCACACTATTTGAAACCCTGGGACCGAGGCATACCCCAGGAGCCCAAGTTGGCCTAGCCCCGCAGGATGGGGAGCACTTCTAACTACACTAGGCTACTTGACTATGTGCTAACTTATTCTAATTCTAACTATTTACAGAACAGAAGCCTACTGAAGAGTAGCACTGCTAACAATGTTCCAGTGATCCCCCAAATACGATAAGAAGGAACTGAGGGGCGGCGGGGTGGCATATTCCTATATACCACACCATGAAGGTGCCAATCCAGGGGGCACAAGAGCTGACCCTATGGATACCACTGAGGGAAAAACTTTCCAGCGATGGTGAATGCGGCGCACCCCCACCTACACTGGAATGGACATGAGCTAGCACTCAACGAAGAACTAACTGAATCAGTTATTCCTTTAACACTGAAAAATTCTTTCAAATTGGCTTGCATTATGTGATAGACCCAGGCCAGTTGGGTACAGCAGAGGAGCCTTATTGGGATCCAGGAAGTGGGCGGCTAAAGGAACCCCCCCTCCCCCCCGCAGCCTAAGGGGTGGGTCCACAGGACCTGGGAAACCAAATAATTACGGGGGACAACTAATGAACAACAGGGACAGGAGTGCGGTCAAAGGTCAAACGAAGGGAACCGGACAGGGAAACCGAGCAGAGAACCCCGGACAGCGCCCACTGCTCCTCAAAGGCGTCAAAGGAGTCAGTGGACGCCACCCAGAGGAACTCTGCTCGGAGGCGTGAACGGACAGAGGATTGGAAATAGGCCCCACAGTCACAGGAGACTCCATTGGCCAACCTCCTCACCCTGGTTTTATAGATGGTCACTTTAGCCAGGGCCAGGAGGAGGTTGACCAGGAGGTCCCGCGACTTAGTGGGACCACGGACAGGGAGTGCGTAGATAAGGAGGTGAGGGGAAAAGTGCAACCAAAACCTTAACAAAATATTCGTGAGGAGCCGGAATAGGGGCTGCAGCCTGGCGCACACCAGCTAGACGTGCACCAGGGTTTCCCTCACATCGCAAAAAGGGCAGGTGTCCGGGATTGGGGTGAACTGCGCCAAGTACACGCCCGTGCTCACGGCCCCGTGAAGGAGCCGCCAACTGATATCCCCAGCGGGCCTCGGGACTAAGGTGGAATATAGGCTGGCCCACCAGGGCTCCTCACCTTCTAGAGGTGGCAAGAGGTCCCACCACTTTGTGTCAGGGCAGGACGCGAGGGTGAGGACGTGAAGGATGTGGAGCACGAGCGTGTAGAGATGTTTCCTTGTTGAGGTCTGGAACCGGACTGGCTGCAGCTCGCGTAGCCAGCTCACAGTGAAGGGGCGGGTGGGTCGGTCAGGTCCACGGGGCAGAGGCCCGATGAAAAGGTCCGGAGGGCCTGGAGTGGAGGGTGGGCAGGGCGCGCCCTCTCGTAGGACCCAGTCGAGGTAAACCCGAGCAGTGGGCGGCAAAGCGACCCTCACCTCCGGAAGTACGCGCAGGGGAGTACGAGGTCTGGAGAGCCCCATGCGCTGAGCGAGCGTCAGGGGATCCAGCCAGTCTCCCTGGTCGTAGTCCAGGAGGTCTCCGACTCTGGTGACTTCTGCCACGACCAACCTCTGGCACACGGAGGGGGACTCCGCCACCTGTACATGGAGCTGGGGGTTGTGTAGCAGGGGCTCCGCGAGGAGATCTTCCCCCACGGAGGCTGCCATGGACCTGGTCGCTGTGAACAGTTTCCAGGTCCGGAGGAGGTCCTGGTAGAAGACTGGCAGCCCGGAGAGGTCTCGCGGAAGACCCCTTGGATGAAGAAAAAGGAGCTGCCGGTCATATCGGAGCCCTCGGAAGCGGTGCAGGAAGGCGTGCGCCAGTACGCTCCACGCCAGACTACCTGCACCATAAAGGAGCCTCTGCAGGGCCTGGAGAAAGAAGACATGGACTTGAGTGCGGAGACACTTCAGACCCTGCCCTCCCTCCTCCAGGGGTAGATGGAGAACGCCTGCAAAGACCCAGTACAGTCCTGACCAGAAGAACTCCAGAATCAGCGTCCGGAGGTTGGCCAGGAAATCCGGGGCCGGGACCAGGGTGTTGAGCCGGTACCAGAGCATGGACAGGATTAGTTGATTGAGCACCAGTGCCCGCCCTCAAAAGGACAGACACCGGAGTAGTCCTGTCCATCTCCGGAGCCGCTCTACCACCCTGCCCTCAACCCTGCCAGTTCTCCGGCGGAGATGGATGCGTGGCAGAAAGGTGAACGCCGAGATAGAACAGCGGACCAGTGCTCCACCGGATGGCTTGAAGCGCGGGTGGGAGGGAGCTCGCCTGCCACCAGTCCCCTACCACCAAGGCAGAGCTCTTGACCCAGTTGACCCGGGCGGAGGAGGCTGCCGAGTAGACGCCCTGGCAAGCCTCCACCCGCGCCAAGTCACCCGGGTCCTGGACCACGAGGAGCACATCGTCGGCGTATGCCGACAGGACCAGCCGCAGCTCCGGCTCCCGTAGCGCCAACCCCGTCAACCTCCTGCGGAGGAGACAGAGGAAGGGCTCGATTGCCAGAGCGTACAACTGGCCCAAGAGGGGGCACCCCTGCCGTACTCCTCGCCCGAAGCTGACTGCTTCGGTCAGGGTCCAGTTGAGCCTGACCAGACACTCTGCGGAGGCGTACAGCACCTGGAGAAAACCCACAAACTGGAGTCCAAAGCCAAACGCTCACAGAGTGCTCAGGAGATACCCGTGATCCACCCTGTCGAACGCCTTCTCCTGATCCAGGGACAGGAGGGCGAATGACAAACCGTCCCTACACCCGAGTTCCAAGAGGTCCCGGACCAGATATAGGTTGTCGAAGATGGTGCGGCTCGGGACGGTGGATCATGTCCGCCAGCACGGACACTAGCCACAGCGAGATGGCTTTCGCTACGACCTTGTAGTCCGTGCTGAGGAGTGAGACGGGACGCCAATTTCGTAAATCACAGAGGTCCACCTTCTTTGGCAATAAGGCAAGCATGGCTCGCCTGCACGAAAGAGGGAGGACCCCGCTCTGCAAACTAGGTGACTAGGTCTGGGCCAAGGACATCCCAGAACACGCGGTAGAACTGCACGGTCAGCCCGTCCATGCCCGGAGATTTATTGGTAGGCATGTGGCGAAGGGCTTCCGAGAACTCGGCCAGAGTGAGAGGCAGCTCTAGCCGGTCTCGGTCGCCCGTGCTGACTGTCGGGAGTTCGTCCCAGAGCACCCTGCAAGCTTAGGCGGCTGGATCCGTATGGATCTCCTGCAGGAAAACCACGGAGTACCCCCCCCCCAAAGGAAGGAGAGCACCTGGCACCTGCGGAGACCCATCCTACAGCCCCGAGTGTTAACGTTGTGATGGTGAGAGGTGCCATGAGGAGGGCTGGGGTGGGATCCTTGCCGGCAGGGACACTCGCGGTTCCCAACAGGCCCCGCAACAATCCGTGACCTACCCCGTAGGTAAGTAGGGAGTCACAGAAGAGGTGGACCAGCTGGTAGGCTGCGGCAGCCTGCTTCCTGGTCCTTTTACTCTCCCCCATGAGGGCCCTCATGGCCCAGAGGATTAGATGGAAATCCCCCCATCGCTGCAGGGCGAGCTGCACCTTATTACGGGAGCCCCGGACGTCCTCAAGAACTCCTGCAGCTCCTCTCGCAGCGTATGGGGGGCTGAGGTCACTACCCCCAGCTGTCCTCTGGAGGGACTGCTGACCCAGCCCCGTGGCCCACCGAAACGGGCAGGCAAGGGGCGGACCCCTGACATGGCACCCAATGGGCTGGCGCCACGCTGCCCTCCTCAAACCCTGGCTCAAGTGGGGGCGGCGGAGGGAAGGTAGCAGCCCCTAGTGAGTCGGGACTGGGGAATACAGAAGCCGCTCCCTCGCGGCTATCCTCTAGGAGCGAGGAGATGACGGCCCCAGAGGCGGCAACGATATCACGGGAGACTGAGGGGGCAGGGACGAGGTTGACATCAGGGGCAGGGCAGGGATCTAGAGTAGGGGCAAGGTAGGGGTCGGGTGCAGAGTCAGGGAGAGGGGCAAAAGCAGGATCCTGAGTCCCAGGAGCCAGGCCATTGGGAAATGGCCCCTCTCAATCTAGCTCAGGGAGCTGGGGGCGGGGTAGGGGGCCCTCTATGACACTGGGCTCTGGCACCATGGCCAGCGTAGAAGCCACAGCATCTTCAGTTGGATCCCCGTCTGGGAAGGAGGTCGGTCGCCCCACGCCCACGAGGGGCAGCCCGTGGGGCTCAGGTCCCAGCCGCACGGCACCAGCGGCCGCCTCGGTGGGCTCAGCAGCCAACAGCAGGGTGCCACCCGCAGCCAGGTAGATGGAGGAGCCCAGGGAACCCTCAGAGGTGGGAGCAGAAACAGCGGTTAGGGGAAGGGAGCATGGAGAAGGCGGGGCCGGGGTGAAGTCGCTCAGATCGGGGCCCACTAGCAAAGGGTCGTCCTCCCCCCTGGGGTGACTGGGGTCAGACCCAGGGCCTCGATCTCCTCGTAAATGGAGGGGAGCTCTCCTTCCGCCACCCCGGAGGTCTCCCCGATAGTGCCCGAAGCGACGCTCGCCCCGGGGCTCACGGGGGTTCTGGATGGTAACGGGGCAGATGGGGCTCTATCGGGGGCCTTGGAGGGAGGGGACTCCAATGGAGGGATGGTACTGCCCTCCCGTGCTGCCACGTTTTCCCCAGCCGGCACCAGGGGATGGCACGCCCCCACGGGCAAGGCAGAGGGCTTGGCATCGGCGCCCCCCTTTCTGGTCTTCTGGGGGGCTTCCGCATCGGTGGAAAGAAGTGGAGCTCGAGCCCTCCGCTTGCCCCGCTTCCCCTGGACTAGAGCCCAGCCCTTCATGGTATCATCGGGGGGCTGGCTAACAGGGGTCAGGTCGGGGGACAAGGACGATGGCTCAGGGACCGTGGGAGGCAGCGGTGGGGCGGAATGAGAGAGGGAAGATTCCCCCTGGGGCGGGCCCTCTCCCATGCTCGGCAGTATCCCTGCCGCACCCTCCTCTAGGGACCCCGCCAGATTGCAGGCAGCAAAGGTGGGGCTCTCCCGCTTGTCTGGGTGTGCTGTGGGGAGCACCCCTGGGGCCCGAGTGGGAGCAGTGATGGACTGAGTAGCAGGAGGGGCGGCTCCCGGATGCCTCTCCGTGCTGGGCCAAGGGGCAGTCCCCCTGGACGTGCCCCATCGCCCGGCAGAGGTAGCACCAGCCCCCCCCCCCCCCACTCCCCCCCAAGGGGCTGTAGTTGGAGCAGTAGCAACAGAACCCAAGAGTGGGCGGGGGAGTCCAGCAGCTAGCCAGCAACCAGGTAGCAGAGAAGGGGGGTGGGTGGGGGGTGATCGGCCCAGCCAGGGGAGATGGGGCAGTGGCAGCAAGGGCCCAAGGCCCAGGAGCAGCAGTCTCCCTCCTCCCTCCAGGCCAGTTGGGTACAGCAGAGGAGCAGAAGGCCGATATGCTGGCCACTGGATTAGCAGTTTTTTGTTCCCTGACTGACCAGAGCAGGGGCTGCTCCAGGCTAATGAGAACACCTGACTCCAATTAACCTGCAAAGAGTCAGGTGAGGCCATTAAGCTAATGTGACCACCTGACTCTAATTAAGGCCCCTCTGATACTATAAAAGGGCTCACTCCAGTTTGGCAGAGAGGAATCAGGGGAGAGGAAGTGTGGTAGAAGAGCTTGTTAATGAAGACACTACTCATTGGTAAGGGAGCCCTAAGATAAGGGTGAAGAAGGGAGAAGCAGGAGAGCTGTGGGGAAGTGGCCCAGGGAAATGTAGCAACTCTGGCAGGAAAAGGTTGGCTGCCAACAGCTGCTACCATTAGGGTCCCTGGGCCAGAACCCGGAGTAGAGGGCGGGCCCAGGTTCCCCCAAACTCACCACTACAGAAACACCTCCTGGGAGGGGAAAACAGGCCCCTGTCAGGACACGAGACTAAACTGTTTTGGTATTGAGGCTGTAGGAGCAACAGAGACTGTGGGAGTTCTCTCACCAACCTCCTTGCTGGCTTATGATGAAAAGAGCTCAGTAGACTGTATCCCTGGCCCTAGAGAGAGGAGGGCTACATGGAGGGTTGCAGTGAGCCTCGGGAAGCTAGTGAAGCTAGCATAAACTGCCTGGAAGCGCGGGACCCACAGGGACAAGGTCAGAGCTCTGCCACAATGAATATACAGAGGATATAAACCTGTCTAAAAGACCACTGACAAAGGGCAAATGTAAACACCAACATATTGACATGGAGGGGTCTAGGGGGAGCCACAATCATCAGCGTTAGCATCACTCTTTGGTGTGATTTAGAAGAGGGAGCTCTCAGAACCCTGATGAAAAACACACAAGTAAGGATAAAAAAAACTTTAAAATGGAAATCAATTTTGTTTCGAGTCAACTGAAAATGTTTTGGTCGACTTGAAACTAATCAAAAACATGAAAAATAATAATTTCTAGTCAACTCAAAACATTTCTGGGATTCAAAACAATTTTTTTGAGTTTTCAATTCAATAAAAACAAAATTTAAATGTTGTTTTGGTTCAAATCCAACCGGCTTTTTCTGGATGCTTTGATTCAGCCCCTGAACTGTAGTTCTGTAGTACTGAATTAGTAATTGCTCAGCTCAATTCCTGAGTTCGTAGAGAATGCCAAACACCACAGGCGGTGTGGCTATGTCGTGCAACACCAGAGCTGTAACAAGTGAATTGGGAGCCCAGGATAAGTGCAAGGCAATGTCTTAAACCCTTGGCACCAGTGGGTGCATCATGGCATTACCAGCTGTCAACTCTTTGAGAGAAAAGTGTGATGCCTATTGTTAAGGAGTCAGAAAGAGTTCAGGTAAAACACTATGGGTGAAGTCCAGGCTCTAATGAAGCTAATGGCAAAACTCCAACTAACTTCAATGGGGCCAGGATTTCACCCTCGGGTCTTAATTCAACCCTGGCGTAAATAAATGCCTTCCCCATGAAGTCATGAGAGCTGCACTCACTTATGCTGCTGCCCACTTTGACCTTATGATCTTTTGTTTCCTTATAGCTGTAAAAATCATTAAGTGCCTCTCTGTTTTTTCATGATGCCAGTCACATCTCGTTCCATCAAACCCACCTTCAAAGAAGCCATCCTCGTCCATGTCCCCATAGATGTAAATATACTCTCCAGCAGTCAGTGGGAGCTCTGACTCCGGGTTCTCATTAGGACCATCAAAAGGATTATAGCTGAAACACATGCAACAATAAAATGTACTTTGTACAGCAGCTTCCACTGGTCACACTACATCAGCTCACTGGTCAACTGAGGCTGGTATCCTGCCTCTGGGAGTAGCCAGTGCTTCCGAGGAAGGCCAAAGCATAGCTGCTTCCTGGATCCTTGGACCCAAACTTTTTGAGTCCATGGGCTCCCTACTAGCCCAGGGCTCAGATCTCGTGGTTCACATTGGATCTATTCATGGTGAGCAAGTAATTGTCCCAGGCCATTTGCAGCTAAGAGGATGTTATGTCTTTAAAACTGTAGTTGCATATCCTGAACAGTAAATGGGTACATATGTTTCCCCATAACTACCTTGGGTATCAGAATTAACGTTTCACAATCATTATCAGAGCTGACCAGAAAATGGGGGTTTATTCCGTGGAAAATTTTGGATTTTTGCTGAAAAAAAATTGAAACCGAAACTTCAGCCAAAACCAGAAAGTTTTTGGTCAAAAACTGTACGTTTTAGTTTTGCAGCTGCAAACTTTTCAGCTTTGATGGTTCTTTGATGAAAATGTGACATTTTCCCCAGAAAGAAGGCACTTTCACAAAAAAATATGCATAACTAAAACCCCAATTTTCATAAACAAAACAGTTGAAAAGGAAAATTTTCAGCCAGCCCTGCTGGTTATACAACTTGTGAGTTTGCTACGTTTTGACATATGCAACTATTATTTTTGTTTGTATAGATCCTTAGCACTATGGGTATTCCCGAACTCTATCAGAGGCATGCACCATCTACTCCAGTATCTCGTCTCCAACAGTGGATAGTGCTAGATGCTCATAAAAAGGAGCAAGAAACCCCAAAGTGGACAATTATGGGATAGCCTGCTCCACAGATCAACCCTGTAGCCAAAAATCCCCTCAATTCTTCCTTCCCTTTACACCAAGGCCCTTGTGTGTAGTTCAGTACCTGTAACGAGTTAGGAAGACCTGGAGTTTTGCAGGGCCTTGGTTCTCTGACTCTGGAATCAAAGAGATGTTATCAACATCCAGTTCTTCCATTTCACTTGCAGTGTCCACCTAAGAAACACAAAAATAAGGAGAGAGAGGCTACAGCTTTGACTAAAGGAACAGTGGCAGAAAGATCACAACAGCAGTGAAGCAACAGAAATCTTATTTCTGAGCTGGTGTATACAGTCTGATTACACCAGCAGTATACTGCACAGAGAAGCAGAGAATGGTTAAACTATCTGCAGGAACTGCTCTGGGAAGCTAGAATTGGTAACAGATGCACATTCTTGGCTCCAGGACATAAAAATACATCTAGTAGTCAGAGGACTAAATCTACAGTCCAAGGTCGATATGAAAGAAGTGGTGAGAGGGCACCTCTAGAGAGGTCAAGGCACAAGTCCCTGGTAAGAAGCCTGAAACCTCTGCCATCCCCAGCAACTGGGAAAGTGCCATCCCTGGACCCTGCTCCATCTTTTGTAGCCACCTCTGTATATTAAGGGTGAAATCCTGGCCCTATTTAAGTGTATAGGAGTTTTGCCACTGTCTTCACCTATTGAGCATCTTATGTCTGCCCACATCTAAAGGCCCCTCCCCCCAGCCTAAGGGGAGGAGCTACCAAAACCAGAGCCCAGATGAGTTCAGGGGACAAATAATGAAAAACGGATGGGAGTGAGACCAAATGGTCAAAATCAGGGAGCCAGAGAGGCCCAGACAGAGCCCACTGCTGCTTGAAGGCATCCACGGAGCCCATGGACGCAGCACAGTGGAACTCTGCCCAGATGAGGATTGAAGGGAGAAGCAGAAATAGACCCCACAGTCACAGAGCACCTCCCCATCCAGCGTTCTCCTCCTGGTACAGTGGACAGCCACCTTGGCCAGTGCCAGGAGGAGTTTGACGAGGAGGTCTCAAAACTTCGTGGAAACACAGATGGGGTGTGCGTAGATCGGGAGGTGCAAGGAAAAGGGCAGCCAGAACCTGAGGAGAAGGTTCTGGAGGTGCCGGAAAAGGGGCTGCAACCTGGCACACTCGAGGTACATGTATACCAGGGTCTCCCTCATGCCGCAAAAAGGGCAGGTGTCAGCGACGGGGTGAACCGCACTAAGTACATGCCTATGCTCACAGCTCCATGAAGAACCTGTCAACTAATATCCCTGGCCTTGGAACCAAGGTGGAATACAGACTGGCCCACTGTTTTCAATTGAGCCAACATTTCATTCTCAGTCTATTCTACTTGTGTAGCCCCCTGCCTGCTGGAAGGGTGAAGGAGCTTTCTCTTTTCTTCTCTCCTCTTGAGAATCTCCTGGATGTTGCAAGTGGGGCAGGTCCCGCCTGTTCTACCCCCCTGGCCTCCTGGAAGCACTGAGGAGTGGTGGAGAGAAATCTCTAGCACTCTACCCCTCCCCAATCTCCGTTTCTTCTGTCAGTCTGTCTGTACCACACCCATCATCACAGTGTCTAGGTCTTCCTGTGCCTACACCTGGATCTGCTCAGAGATTTCCCAGACAGCAGGAGCATGAAGCTGACATGAATCTTGATAGTTTCATGGCTGCCCACAGTATTTGAATAGCAGCAGTGAAACTCACCAGCATTGTGTTAATTTCACTCTACAGCTACAGGGCAAATCTGCAAAGGCACTGCAGCTGTCTAACTGCAGACTCAGTACGACAGCTGTGTAGTGGTTGCATTCACTACATATTTAGAAGTAAAATGAATGTAACCATGTTGCCTAAAATACTTTTACTAAAAGCTTGAATTCTGCAGAAATTGGTGCCATAAGCGGCTGTGCTCTGCAGTGGAAATTCACCACTCACCACCAAGCAGGAGACTTTTCAAGCCCTTTTTAGGTCCTTGCTTACTGCATGATACTCTTGTGTACTGTCGCCACCTCTGAGCCTCACTTTCTCCATATGAGCTCTCTATTCCTAATGTTTTTCTCCCAAATGCTTCATAAATATAGTGCTGAAATAATAGGGCTGAGGGTCTGCACTAAAGTGCTTTAATAACAACAATATGTAGCAGTTGAGGCCTGTACAAACCTATTTCCAACATGAATGGTTAATATTAAATTTATATCTCAATAGGCAAATTCAATAATTACTTAATGTATACAAAAAGAAAAGGAGTACTTGTGGCACCTTATAGACTAACCAATTTATTTGAGCATAAGCTTTCGTGAGCTACAGCCCACTTCATCGGATGCATACTGTGGAAAATACAGAAGATGTTTTTATACACACAAACCATGAAAAAATGGGTGTTTATCACTACAAAAGGTTTTCTCTCCCCCCACCCCACTCTCCTGCTGGTAATAGCTTATCTAAAGTGATCACTCTCCTTACAGTGTGTATGATAATCAAGGTGGGCCATTTCCAGCACAAATCCAGGGTTTAACAAGAACGTCTGAGGAACAGTGGGGGGGCGGGGGGAGGAATAAACAAGGGGAAATTGGTTACTTTTTATAATGAAGTTATAATGAAGTTATAAAGTTTATAAAGTTTATAATGAAGTTACATTACTCTGAAACCTGTCATTATAAAAAGTAACCTATTTCCTCTTGTTTATTCCCCCCCCCCAACTGTTCCTCAGACGTTCTTGTTAAACCCTGGATTTGTGCTGGAAATGGCCCACCTTGATTATCATACACACTGTAAGGAGAGTGATCAATTTAGGTAAGCTATTACCAGCAGGAGAGTGGGGTGGGGGGAGAAAACCTGGATCTGTGCTGGAAATGGCCCACCTTGATTATCATACACATTGTAAGGAGAGTGATCACTTTAGATAAGCTATTACCAACAGGACAGTGGGTTTGGGGGGAGAGAAAACCTTTTGTAGTGATAAACACCCATTTTTTCATGGTCTGTGTGTATAAAAACATCTTCTGTATTTTCCACAGTACGCATCCGATGAAGTGAGCTGTAGCTCACAAAAGCTTATGCTCAAATAAATTGGTTAGTCTCTAAGGTGCCACAAGTACTCCTTTTCTTTTTGTGAATACAGACTAACATGGCTGTTACTCTGAAACCTGTCATTAATGTATACAACTGCACAATACAGTTTCCCAGATTAGAAGAAACTCTAATTAATACTAATTAAATAACAAATCAATATATTGTTTTAAGTGATTACCACAGTCTCTTAAGTGAACATTCTGAGGGTTTTTCAATCCTTTCTATGAAGCACTTTGTCTCTGTGAGTGACAGAAATGTCCAGCCGTCAGATCTACCGATTCAGGCACCAATCTCTGCAAACACTATGCCCGTGCTGAATTTTACATATAAATTTAAACTCCCTTGAACTCGGGTGTTAGGTGTTTGCAGACTGGGGCCTAAGCTGTGCTTTAAGAAAAAAAGGTAGAATCCTAAAGCCCCTACTACTGGGAGCCTCTTCCACTTTCATTTGAAATCAGCTTCCCTCTCCCCAGAAAACACTTCCTCTACCCCCATTCTCTATTCATATACTCTGAGAATTTCCTACTTGACTCCCTCTGGTCTGTGCGGCTGGTAGCAGATGTCAAATACAAAGAGCAGCGTTTCTTCTTCTCTGCTCCTACAGATAGTAAAGAGTAAATCGATCACTGGGAGCAATGATTTATCCCTGTAATAGGGATACACGCCTAACTCCCAGCTGATCAAGCAAAAGTTAACAGCCCACAGATGGGAAGGATGGGCTCTGCTCTGGAGAGCTTGTCTGAGATGCTCACAGTAGAGGGAGAGCCCTGCAGATGGGCTTGCTATGTAGCAGGTATAAAAAGGATAACCTGTGTCCTTTCTCTTATGCATAGGGTGAGCCACAGTGGTGGGCTAGGTTTAGAGGCCGGGCCTTCCTGTGTCTGGCATTGGCTGACGAGAAATCCAGCCTTGTGTTTTTACTCTGAGCCCTGAATGCCCCATACCCCCACCTCCCCACAGGACTTGACATGAGGACAGATATTTGGCATGCCTATGAACTCTTTGGGCTGCAGCTGGAGGAAATCCTGGCGGTGGTGTGAGCCTTAAAGGGGCAGGACATTTTTCTTTGTTCTATTTGCCTACTAGCCTTTATTGGGGATATCCGGCACTTTACCTGGCTCCTGCCTGCTATATGGCCACCTGAGACTTTGATGAGCCCCAGAGAAAAGGTGACAATCTGGCACCTGGCCATGGTCCCACTACCTCTGCTTTCAGAAGGCTTTGAGAATCACCTGAGCAAAGGAGAAATCTCTAAAAGTTTAAGTAAAAACAGTTCAGCTCTTCTCAAATACAAGGAAAACAAAACATGTGAACACAAGTGAAAAGGCTGCACTGCTCCCATTACAAATTATTCGACATTGGTGAGGCCTCATCTGGAGTACTGTGTCCAGTTTTGGGCCCCACACTACAAGAAGGATGTGGATAAATTGGAGAGAGTCCAGCGAAGGGCAACAAAAATGATTAGGGGACTGGAACACATGAGTTATGAGGAGAGGCTGAGGGAGCTGGGATTGTTTAGCCTGCAGAAGAGAAGAATGAGGGGGGATTTGATAGCTGCTTTCAACTACCTGAAAGGGGGTTCCAAAGAGGATGGCTCTAGACTGTTCTCAATGGTAGCAGATGACAGAACGAGGAGTAATGGTCTCAAGTTGCAGTGGGGGAGGTTTAGATTGGATATTAGGAAAAACTTTTTCACTAAGAGGGTGGTGAAACACTGGAATGCGTTACCTAGGGAGGTGGTAGAATCTCCTTCCTTAGAGGTTTTTAAGGTCAGGCTTGACAAAGCCCTGGCTGGGATGATTTAACTGGGAATTGGTCCTGCTTTGAGCAGGGGGTTGGACTAGATGACCTTCTGGGGTCCCTTCCAACCCTGATATTTTATGATTCTATGATTCTATTGCAGACTGGTGTTGAACAGCCAAAGCTTGAAAGTTGCAAGTAGGCAGGGAAACAGCCTTCACTAAGGAGCAATGCACAGTCTACCATGAACTGCGATCTCTGTCAATCTGGGATTTCTTGTAAGCCAGAAGAGCTTTTAAGCCCTGCAGACTGAAGGTCCTTCTCATCTTTCTTTTGAAAGCCATCTTTCTGAGATTACACAGTCACTATTTTTCAGATAACACATGTTGTGAAACTCTTTTCTACAGCCTTAGGTACACATGTGCGTATGTCAGACAGAATGCACCCAAACCACTTGGAGTGCTGCCAGCTCTTGCAATTTTATCATAAGTCTCGCAATATTTCATGTTTTTCTTGAAGCTTCAGCTCCTGGAGTCAGGTGATTTAATGAGAATCTCAGCTTTCACTGAAAAAAGTAAGATCCTAGCCCTTGTGATTTCAGAGAAGATCTTGAAAATGTGAAATGAGTGCAGCCTAAAGGCTAAAAATACTGGAGACAAAAAAAAAAAACAAAATTCTCATGATTTTTATGCCAATCTCATGTTTTTTAAGGCTTAATTCATTATTTTTCAATGCTTGGGGTTGGCTACATTTCCTTTGCATGAAAAATACACAGACAAAATTTCCTTCAGTGACATACTCAAGATTCATAGCTTATAACACCAATAACACCATCTAAACTGACCTCCAGTATAGCTCACCATAGAACTGCCCCAAAGGAATTTCTAGAGCAGATCTTTGAGAAAAACATCCCATCTTGATTTAAAAGGTATCAGTGATGGAGAATCCACCCTGAGCCTTGGTAAATTGTTCCAGTGGTTAATTACTCACAGGTAAAAATTTACACCTTATTAATACTAATCAACATGGGCTTATGGAAAACAGATTCTGTCAAACTAACTTGGTATCTTTTTTTGATGAGATTACAAGTTTGCTGATAGACTTAGACTTCTGTAAGGCATTTGACTTGGCACCAGATGACATTCTGCTTAAAAATCTAGAAAGATATAAAATTATATGCAGTGCAGTTCTAGGTGTTCCGGTCCCAGGAGTTGGTCCAATAAAAGATATAACCTCACCCACCTTCTCTCAGTAATAAAATTAACATGGCACACATAAAATGAATTAAAAGTTGGCTAACTGGTAGGCCTCAAAATGTAACTGTACATAGGAAATCATGTTCAACTGGTATGTTTTCAGTGGGGTCCAGCAGGGATGGGAACTTGGTCTTATGCTTTTTGACATTTTTATTAATGACCTAAAAGAAAACATAAAATCACTGATAAAGTTTGCAGATGAACAAAACTTGGGGGAGTGATAAATAATGAAGAGGACAGGTCACAGATACAGAATAATCTGTATTGCTTGGTAAAATGGATTCTAGCAAACAATATGAGTTTTAATATGTTTAGAAATCATGCCTCATAGTGATAGACTCAAGGAGCTCAATCAACTTAGCTTGACAAAGAGAAGTTAAGGAGTGACTTGATCACAGTCTATAAATACCTACACATGGGGAACAAATATTTAACAATGGGCTCTTCAATCTAGCAGAGAAAGGGATAACAAGATCCAAAGGCTGGAAGCTGAAGTTCAGAGTGGAAATAAGGTGCAAATGTTTAACAGTAAGAGTAATTAACCATTGGAACAACTTACCAAGAGTCACAGTGGATTTTCCATCACTGGACATTTTTTAATCAAGATGGGATGTTTTTCTAAAAGATCTGCTCTAGTTCAACCAGAAATTCAGAGATTCATAGGGTATGTCTACACTATGAAATTAGGTCGAATTTATAGAAGTCGGTTTTTTAGAAATCAGTTTTATATATTGGAGTGTGTGTGTCCCCACAGAAAATGCTCTAAGTGCATTAAGTGCATTAACTCGGCGGAGTGCTTCCACAATACCGAGGCAAGCGTCGACTTCTGGAGTGTTGCACTGTGGGTAGCTATTCCACAGTTCTCGCAGTCTCCGGAATGAGATTCAAAAGTTCGCGGTTCTTTTCCTGTCTACCTGGCCAGTGCATCTGAGTTGAGAGTGTTGTCCAGAGCGGTCACAATAGAGCACTCTGGGATAGCTCCCGGAGGCCAATACCGTCGAATTGTGTCCATAGTACCCCAAATTCGACGCGGTAAGGCCGATTTAAGTGCTAATCCACTTGTCAGGGGTGGAGTAAGGAAATCGATTTTAAGAGCCTTTTAAGTCGAAAAAAAGGGCTTCATCGTGTGGACGGGTGCAGGTTTACATCGATTTAACGCTGCTAAATTCGACCTAAAGTCCTAGTGTAGACCAGGGCATAGATTCCAAGGCCAGAAGGGACCTTTGTGATCAACTAGTCTGACCTCCTGTACAACACAGGACAGAGACCTGCCCTGCAGATCTGCTACAAAAACACCTATTCTTAATTTAAACATTGTCAGTGATTGTTTCCCATGTAGGTATTTTTTAGACTGTGATCAAGTCACCCCTTAACCTTCTCTTCGTTGAGTTAGATCAACTGAGCTCCTGCAATCTATCACTTTATAAGGCAGGTTTTCCAATCCTTTAACCAGTCTCGTTTCTCATCTCTGAACCCTCTCCAATTTATCAACACTCTTATTGAAATGTGGGCTCCAGAATTAACACAGGATTCCAGAATTGATTGCACCAGTGCCAGATACAGAGGTAAAATAATCTCTTGACTCCTACTCGAGAATCCCATGTTTATGTATCTAAGGATGGTATTAGCCTTATTGGCCAAAGTGTCACACTCGGAGCTCATGTTCAGTTCGTTATCCACCATGACCCCTAAACCTTTTTCAGAGTCACTGCTTCCCAGGATAGAGTACCTGAGTTCCAGTGCCAGATTCCCACTGGACCAGATCAAGGATGACTATGCCAGACTGAGGAAGATGCTCAAAGTGGAGGCTTAGGTGATCTTCAGTGGAATTGTTCTGCTCCCTAGAAGGATTGGTCAGCAAAGAAAGCTACATCTTGAAAGTCAAAAAGTGTAGGGATAAACTAAGAATTCCCAAAAGTCAAAATGAGTTTGACCTTGCAAAAGAAATAAAAACTAACAGTTAAAGGGTCTTTGCACATATAAATAAAAAAAGAACAAGGGGTCCACTATGCAGCAAGGGTGGGGTACAGATTAAGGATTATCTAGGTATGACCAAAACTAACTGAATACTTTGCCTCAGTCTTCAATAAGGATGATTTTATAGAACATGGGGGCAAAGGCAGGATGGCTAACGGGAATGAGTGTACAGAGTGATCTGGCTCACTTGGTAAACTGGGCACAAGCAAACAATATGTATTTCTATACAGCCAAATGCAAAGTCATACATCTGGGAACAAAGAATGAAAGCTATATCTACAGACTGGGAACTCTATCCTGGGAAGCAGTGACTCTGATAATGATTTAGGGATCGTGGTGGAAGTTGAACAGTTGAACAGGAGCTCTCAGTGCGATGCTGCAATGCTGTAATAGTTGGGCCTAAAAATTCCCCCTGTGAGCTCAACTGTAAAAAGTGAGTGAAAGTTCGTAAGATATCACAACACCCTTTAACAATAAATGTTGATGGGAAAAGGTGCAGAAGCGAGACAGATAGACTGAATTATTCCGAACAAAAAGGCCTCCTGATACTGATAAGGACTGTGTTACGATCATAAACAACATGAGACCAAAAATGAAAGAACTAAAACTGATGGATCAGAAACTAAGTCTAATTGGTGGACAAAATAATGAGGGGATGGGCTATCCTGCCAAACACTCCCTTTTTGGGTCCTTAAAGAAAAACTTTGGGGAAAGAAATTGGCTATTGGAGCAAGCTTCACCACAATGACTGCCACCCTCAGCATCTCCTGGGATACCAGACCTTCTTCATCCTAATCCTGAGAGATGTCCTGACCAAACCGGGCAGGTGAGGGACCCAGATGACATCACCACCTCAACCAGAATCCCGAACACTACCTTCGGTGTGAGACTCTGGGTACATCTACATGGGGATAAAAGCCCCCGGCACAGTCACAGCTGCCCCAGGTCAGATGACTGGGCTTGGGCTGCAGGGCAAAAAATTGCTGTGTAGATGTTCAAGCTCGTGAGTCCCAGAGCTTGGGATCGAGCCCGAACCCAAACGACTACACAGTGATTTTTCAGTCCTGGAGACCAAACCCCACGAGCCAAAGTCAGCTGACCTGGGCCAGCTGCAGGCTTTTACTCCTGAGGGAATTCTGCACCAAAAAATTAAAATTCTGTGTGCAATATTATCCTGCAAAATTCTGTATATTTTGTTTATAAATGTAGAGGCTCTAGCATGGCAGTGGGGAGCACAAGCCACTGGCTGCACAGAGGTGGGAGATCTCTTCAGGAGGGCCAAGGTGAAAGTGGTTGTGGCTCAGCGGGGGGGGAGGTCTGGATGTGGGGAGAAGGGGCTCAGCAGGGGAAGTCTGGGTGTGGGGGGGTTCAGCAAGGGGGTCTGGGTGCTGGGGAGAAGGGCTTGGTGGGGTAGAGGTCTGGGTGCAGCTGGTTGGGGCTCAATCAGGTGGGGGGGTCCAGATGCAGGGGGGAGGGGCTCAGTGGGGGTCTGGATGCAGGGGGGTGGGACTCGGCAGGGGGGTGGAACTCAATGTGGGGGCTGGGTGCAGGGGGGGCTCCAGATGCAGAGGGTGAGGCTCGGTGGAGTGGCAACTTGGGGGGGTTGCTGTGGGGGTTCTGGGTGCAGGGGAGTGAGGCTTGGCAGGTATGGGTATGGGAGGGCCAGATGGACAGGGGTTGGGTAGATGGGGGAGCAGCTCCTTGTACAGTGACCTCTCCCCCTGCAGCTGAGGAGTGATGGGGGCAGGGTGTGAGACGGAAAGGAAAGCAGAGCTTCCTGCAGCCAGGGAGGTTTCTGGGGGTGGGTCTGACCTGCCCACTCCTTGCAGGGGAAGAGCAAATCCCATCACACTCCCCCATCCCCACCGCCTCCCTGCAGCCAGGCTGGGACTAGCAGCTGAGTCTGGCACATGATAGGAGCTACCTGCCGGGGCATCCTCAGCCCCCCGCCCACAATGATTTCCTCTCTGCCTCCGGGCGCCTGAAATAACGTGCCCCGCACTGCTGGGGAGGGGTACATGACCATTCTTGTGGCTTCCCTTTGCTTCCCCATCATTTTCTGGGGGGAAGCAAAGAAATCTACAGGGGACATGAATTCTGCGTGCACACATTGGTGCAGAATTGCCCCGGGAATAAGGTTTTTTTATCCCAGTGTACACCTAACCTCTGTCACACACCTTTCCCTACTTGTGTATCCTTTTCCTTCCCTACCTTATTTCTGCTCTTACTTAGCCTCATACAAGAAGATGAGGACAACTTTGGACAACTTTGTAAACTGGAGTAATAGAAATGGGACAAAATTTAATAGTGCGAAGTCCTGCATTTAGGGATTAATAACAAGAATTTTTGCTATAATCTGGGGATATATCAGGTGGAAGTGACAAAGGTGGAGAAAAACCTGAGTGTATTGGTTGATCACAGGATGACTAAGCCGCCAGTGTGATCTGGCAGTACCATTATACACAGCACTGCTGAGACCACACCTGGAATACTGTGTGCAGTGTGACAGGGTTGGGCCAGATGACTATAGGAGAGTAATTTTTTTTTATAGTAGAGTGATTTTATTTGTGTAACACTTACAAAGAATCACCAAAAAGGATAAAGCAAAACTATGCAACAAAACAAAAGCAAACACAAGGTATAACACAGCAGCCTTCAGGAGGGAGAAGTGTTCAGGCTAGCCTGGGCTCAGAGCGGGGGGCTTCCTCGACACTCGTGGTCTTCCACCCCCTCGAGTTACCTAGTGCCACGCCCAGTGTCACCGATTATCCCTCTCCTGAGAGTGCCCGACAAGATGGGCACAGCTGCAGGGTGACGGTTTAGAAGTGGGGGGGACGTACACCCACGTTTGATAGGACCCCTCCTAGGTGACAGTGATGATGGTATCCACAGTGGCAACAGCTGGGGCTGGGGTCTCTCGCTCTTCCCCTCAATCAAAGGGTCAGACAGACGGAACTGGACGGGGTCACCGAGCAGAGAACCTCGGACAGCACCCACCTTTCCTCGAAGGCGTCAAGGGAGTCGGTGGACGCCGCCCAGAGGAACTCCACCCGGGTACGTGAATGTACTGAGGATCGGAAAACGGCCCTACAATCGCAGCACGCTTCATTAGCCAACCTCCCCTCTCTGGTTTTATAAATGGCTGTTTTAGTTAGGGCTAGGAGGAGGTTAACCAGGAGATCTCGCGATTTTGTGGGGCCACGGATGGGGAGTGTGTAGATAAAAAGGGGAGGGGAAAAGTGTAGCCAAAAGTGTAATAAAATATTCGTGAGGAGCCGGAAAAAAGGCTGCAGCCTGGCACACTCTAAATATACGTGTGCCAGGGTTTCCCTCACGTTGCAAAAAGGGCAAGTATCCGGGTTGGGGGTGAACCGCGTCAAAAACAAGCCCGTGCTCACAGCTCCGTGAAGGAGCCGCCAACTAATGTCCCCAACGGGCCTCGGGACCCAGGTGGAATACAGGCTGGCCCACCGGGGTTGCTCACCCTTCAAAGGTGGCATGAGGTCCTGCCACTTTGTATCGGGGCGGGACACCAGGGTGTGGGTGTGAAAGGTGTGAAGCATGAGTGTGTATAGATATTTCCGTGGTGCGATTTGGAAGCTGACCGGCTGCAGTTCATGCAGCCAGCTTGCAGTGAAAGGGTGAGGGGTTTGTTGGGATCTACGGGGTAGAGGCCCGATGGAAAGGTCCAGCGGGCCTGTAGTAGAGCGTGGGCAGGGCGCGCCCTCGCGCAGGGCTCGGTTGAGATAAGCCCGATCAGCGGGCATCAAGGCGGCCTTCACCTCCTGAAGTACGCGCCGGGGGGTACGAGCTCCGGAGAGCCCCATGCACTGAGCGAGCGTCAGGGGATCCAGCCAGTCTCCCCGGTCATAGTCCAGGAGGTCTCCAACTCTCGTGACTTCTGCCAGGACCAACCTCTGGCGCACCGAGCGGGACTCTGCCGCCTGCACACGGAGCTGGGGGTTGCGTAGCAGGGGCTCCTTGAGGAGATCTGCTCCCACAGTGACCGCCACGGACCTGGTCGTTGAAAACAGTTTCCAGGTCCGGAGGAGGTCCTGGTAGAAGACTGGCAGCCTGGAGAGGTCTCGCAGAAAACCTCTCGGACAAAGATAAAAGAGCTGCCAGTCGTATCGGAGCCCTTGGAAGTGGCACAGGAAGGCGTGCGTCAGTATGCTCCACGTCAAACTACCTGCACCATAGAGGAGCCTCTGTAGGGCCTGGAGGCGGAAGACATGGACCTGAGTGTACAGACACTTCAGGTCCTGCCCTCCGTCCTTCAGGAGGAGATGAAGAACTCCAACAGGGGCCCAGTGCAGTCCTGACCAAAAGAACCCCAGAATCGATGTCCGGAGGTTGGTCAGGAAACCTGGGGCCGGGACCAGGGTGTTGAGCCGGTACCAGAGCGTGGACAGGACTAGTTGGTTAAGCACCAGTGCTCTCCCTCGGAGGGATAGACATCGGAATAGCCTCGTCCATTTCCGGAGCCGCTCTATCACCCCGCCTTCTAAATATTGCCAGTTCTCCGGCGGGGAAGGGTGCGTGGCGGAAAGGTAAACGCCGAGGTAGAGCAGTGGACCCGCACTCCACCGGATGGCCTGAAGTGCGGGTGGGAGGGAGCTCAGCTGCCGCCAGTCCCCTACCACCAAGGCAGAGTTCTTGACCCAGTTGACTTGGGCGGAGGAGGCTGCCGAATAGATGGCCTGGCAAGCCTCCACCCGCGCCAAGTCGCCCGGGTCCTGGACCACGAGGAGTACGTCATCGGCGTACGCCGACAGGACCTGCCGCAGCTCCGGCTCCCGCAGCACCAACCCTGTCATCCTCCTGTGGAGGAGACAGTGGAAGGGCTTGATTGCCAGAGCGTACAGCTGGCCCGAGAGGGGGCACCCCTGCCGTACTCCTCACCCGAAGCCGACTGGTTCAGTCCGGGTCCAGTTAAGCCTAACCAGACACTCTGCGGAGGCGTACAGCACCCGGAGAAAACTCACAAACTGAGGTCCGAATCCAAACGCCTGCAGAGTGCCCAGGAGGTACCCAGGGTCCACTCTATCGAACGCCTTCTCCTGATCAAGAGACAGGAGGGCGAACGACAGACCGTCTCTACGCCCGAGTTCCAAAAGGTTTCGGACTAGAAATAGGTTGTCAAAAATGCTGCGGCCTGGGACAGTGTAGGTCTGGTCGGGGTGGATCACGTCCGCCATCACGGACCCTAGCCACAGCGAGATTGCTTTCGCTACGATTTTGTAGTCCGTGCTAAGGAGCGAGACAGGACGCCAGTTTTGTAAATCACGGAGGTCCCCCCTTCTTCAGCAATAAGGCGAGCACCGCTCGCCTGCACGAAAGAGGGAGGACCCCGCCCTACAAAGACTCAGCCCAGAGAGTGGCTAGGTCTGGGCCAAGGATGTCCCAGAATGCGCAGTAGAACTCCACAGTCAGCTCGTCCATGCCCGGAGATTTATTGGTGGGCATGCAAAGGAGGGTTTCCAAGAACTCGGCCAGGGTGAGAGGCAGCTCTAGTCGGTCTTGGTCGCCCACGCTGACCGTGGGGAGTTCCTCCCAGAGCACCCTGCAAGCGCCAGGATCAGTCAGATCCGGGGAGAAAAGGCAAGTGTAGAAGCCACGGGCCCTCCTACACATCTCCACCGGATCCGTGAGGGGGGTGCCATCTTCTGCTAGAAGGCAGGTGACGTGTTTCTTGGCCCCCCTCATTTTCTCCAGGGCGTAGAAGAAACGAGAGCCACGATCCATCTCCTGAAGGAGGCGGATGCGGGATCGAACAAAGGCACCTCGGGCCCGATGGTCCTCGAGGGCCCGGAGCTCCTCCCGCTTCTCCCGGCACGCTCCGCGGAGGAACGGGTCCTCGGGGCTGGCGGCCAGACGCCTCTCCATCTCTAAGACCTCCCATTCCAACTGCTCTATCGCTGCATTTCTCCGTCGGCTGGTGCCCCGAGTGTAGTCACGGCAGAGGAGCTTGGCGTGCAACGTCCCTAGATCCCACCATCGCCACACCGAGGGAAAGGCACGCTGCTGCTCTCGCCAGGCCAGCCAAAACTCCCGGAAGGACGTCACGAAGCCCTCATCCTCCAACAGGCTGTTGTTAAAATGCCAATAGGCCAACCCCGGCCTCTCTGCACGGAGGGAGGCTGTTATGGTGGCTAGATGATGGTCGGAAAATGAGGCCGGCCGAATGTTGGAGGAGTGGGCTTGTGAAAGATGGAAATGGGATAAATAAATACGGTCCAACCGAGAGTGGTGTGACCGATGGGCCTCCACCCAGACAAAGGTGAACATGGAAGTGTCATCTGGGTGGTAGTCACGCCAGACGTCCACTAGGGAGTGATGTTCGACTATTCCTCGGAGAATGTTCCCGGCGGCCGGGCTCAGCTTGGCCCCTGAGCGGTCCTGTTCCTCGAGGGTGGTGTTAAAGTCCCCTCCCAGGACTAGGCACTCATGAGAATCTAGGGTGCCGAGGAAGTCGGACACCCGCTGATAGAATTGCGGCCGCTTCGGGCTCATTGTCGGGGCATAGATGTTAACAAGGTTGACCACGAGCCCCTCCATACGGACTCGGAGATGCAGCAGGTGGCCTGGCACGGCCTCAGTGACCCCTAGCACCTCAGGCCGTAGGTTGGGGGAGAACAGGGTCACCACTCCAGCTTGTCGAATCGTGAAGTGGCTAAAGTTGACCCCATCCCCCCACTCCAGCTGCCAGCTGTCCTCGGCGGTCGGATCCGTATGGGTCTCCTGAAGGAAAAAACCACAGATTACCCCCCTTCCAGAAGGTAAGAGAGCACCTGGGACCTGCGGAGAGCCATCCTACAGCCCCTGGTGTTCAAAGTTGCGATAATGAGAGGCGTCATGCGGAGGGCTGGGGGTTCCTTGTTGGCGGGGGTGTACGCAGCCCCTGGCGGGTCGCACAGCAATCCGTGACCCATCCCATAAGTGAGTAAATCATCACGGAAGCTGCGGGCCCCGTGCCTTCCTTTCCCTCTACCCTCCTTTATAAGGGCCCTTGTGGCCTGGAGGAGTTGATCAAAATCCCCCCATTACTGGAGAGCCAGCTGTACCCTGTTGTGGGAGCCACAGATGTCTTCTAAAAACTCCCGCAACGCTTTTTGCAGCTCATGGGGGGGTGGGGTTGCGATTTCCCGGTTATTCCCTGGTGGGGCTCTTGGTGCAGCCTCGTGGTCCGCTGAGGTGGGCAGGCAGGGTGCAGACCACCGATGGGGCGTCTGACAGGCTAAAGTTATTAAGTCCGTCTCAAGCCTTGGGGTAGAAGGGGATGGCGGAGGGAAAATTGCAGCTCCTAATGGGTCGCGGCAGGAAAATGCAAAGGCTGCTCCTTGGGGGGGATCTGCAAAAAAAGGGAAAGAAACAACCCCGGGGCGGCAATAGCTTTGCAGGAGGAGGTGGATTGGGCAGGTTTATGGATCTTGGGGAGTAGACAAGCCATTTACAACGCACACTTTGCTTCTCTACAAAAGAAAAAGGACACTAAACTTTCTAAACTACTACATGCTACAAGGGGCCACAGCAAAGGTTCCCTCAACCCACCCAGCAATATTGTTAACCTATCCAACTATACTCTCAACCCAGCAGAAGCAGCTGTCTTATCTCGGGGCCTCTCCTTCTGCCCCTCCACCCCCACGAACATGATACAGTTCTGTGGTGACCTAGAATCCTATTTTCGACGTCTCCGACTCAAGGAATATTTCCAAAATACCTCTGAACAACATACTAATCCACAGAGGCCTCCCTACCAACATTACAAAAAGAAGGATTCTAGGTGGACTCCTCCTGAAGGTCGAAACAGCAGACTGGACTTCTACATAGACTGCTTCCACCGACGTGCACGGGCTGAAATTGTGGAAAAGCAGCATCACTTGCCCCATAACCTCAGCCGTGCAGAACACAATGCCATCCACAGCCTCAGAAACAACTCTGACATCATAATCAAAAAGGCTGACAAAGGAGGTGCTGTTGTCATCATGAATAGGTCGGAATATGTCAGAATATGAACAAGAGGCTGCTCGGCAGCTCTCCAACACCACTTTCTACAAGCCATTACCCTATGATCCCACTGAGAGTTACCAAAGAAACTACAGCATTTGCTCAAGAAACTTCCTGAAAAAGCACAAGATCAAATCTGCACAGACACACCCCTGGAACCCCGACCTGGGGTATTCTATCTGCTACCCAAGATCCATAAACCTGGAAATCCTGGACACC
The DNA here is from genome assembly GCF_965140295.1 of Lepidochelys olivacea. NCBI lineage: Eukaryota > Metazoa > Chordata > Testudines > Cheloniidae > Lepidochelys > Lepidochelys olivacea. The sequence goes on from NC_140427.1 coordinate 23,181,327, forward strand.
CCATCATCTCAGGCATTGACACCCTGACAGCAGGACTGTCTGGCTATGTAGACTCCCTCCTCAGGCCCTACGCTACCAGCACTCCCAGCTACCTTCGAGACACCACTGACTTCCTGAGGAAACTACAATCCATCGGTGATCTTCCTGATAACACCATCTTGGCCACTATGGATGTAGAAGCCCTCTACACCAACATTCCACACAAAGATGGACTACAAGCCGTCAAGAACACTATCCCCGATAATGTCACGGCTAACCTGGTGGCTGAACTTTATGACTTTGTCCTTACCCATAACTATTTCACATTTGGGGACAATGTATACCTTCAGATCAGCGGCACTGCTATGGGTACGCGCATGGCCCCACAGCATGCCAACATTTTTATGGCTGACTTAGAACAACACTTCCTCAGCTCTCGTCCCCTAACGCCCCTACTCTACTTGTGCTATATTGGTGACATCTTCATCATCTGGACCCATGGAAAAGAAGCCCTTGAGGAATTCCACCATGATTTCAACAATTTCCATCCCACCATCAACCTCAGCCTGGTCCAGTCCACACAAGAGATCCACTTCCTGGACACTACAGTGCTAATAAACAATGGTCACATAAACACCACCCTATACCGGAAACCTACTGACCGCTATTCCTACCTACATGCCTCCAGCTTTCACCCTGACCACACCACACGATCCATCGTCTACAGCCAAGCTCTGCGATACAACCGCATTTGCTCCAACCCCTCAGACACAGGCAAACACCTACAAGACCTCTATCAAGCATTCTTACAACTACAATACCCACCTGCAGAAGTGAAGAAACAGATTGATAGAGCCAGAAGAGTTCCCAGAAGTCACCTACTACAGGACAGGCCTAACAAAGAAAATAACAGAACGCCACTAGCCGTCACCTTCAGCCCCCAACTAAAACCCCTCCAACGCATTATTAAGGATCTACAACCTATCCTGAAGGATGACCCAACACTCCCACAAATCTTGGGAGACAGGCCAGTCCTTGCCTACAGACAGCCCCCCAACCTGAAGCAAATACACCACTAACAACCACATACCACACAACAGAACCACTAACCCAGGAACCTATCCTTGCAACAAAGACCGTTGCCAACTGTGCCCACATATCTATTCAGGGGACACCATCACAGGGCCTAATAACATCAGCCACACTATCAGAGGCTCGTTCACCTGCACATCCACCAATGTGATCTATGCCATCATGTGCCAGCAATGCCCCTCTGCCATGTACATTGGTCAAACTGGACAATCTCTACGTAAAAGAATAAATGGACACAAATCAGATGTCAAGAATTATAACATTCATAAACCAGTCGGAGAACACTGCAATCTCTCTGGTCACGCAATCACAGACATGAAGGTCGCTATCTTACAACAAAAAAACTTCAAATCCAGACTCCAGCGAGAAACTGCTGAATTGGAATTCATTTGCAAATTGGATACTATTAATTTAGGCTTAAATAGAGACTGGGAGTGGCTAAGTCATTATGCAAGGTAGCCTATTTCTCCTTGTTTTTTTCTCCCCCCCCCCCCCCCGACGTTCTGGTTAAACTTGGATTTGTGCTGGAAATGGCCCACCTTGATTATCATGCACATTGTAAGGAGAGTGGTCAGTTTGGATGAGCTATTACCAGCAGGAGAGTGAGTTTGTGTGTGTATGGGGGTGAGGGGGTGAGAAAACCTGGATTTGTGCTGGAAATGGCCCACCTTGATTATCATACACATTTTAAAGAGAGCGGTCACTTTTGATTGGCTATCACCAGCAGGAGAGTGAGTTTGTGCGGGGGCGGGGGGGGCGCGAGGGTGAGAAAACCTGGATTTGTGCTGGAAATGGCCCAACTTGATGATCACTTTAGATAAGCTATTACCAGCAGGAGAGTGGGGTGGGAGGAGGTATTGTTTCATGGTCTCTGTGTATATAATGTCTTCTGTAGTTTCCACAGTATGCATCCGATGAAGTGAGCTGTAGCTCACAAAAGCTTATGCTCAAATAAATTGGTTAGTCTCTAAGGTGCCACAAGTCCTCCTTTTCTTTTTGCGAATACAGACTAACACGGCTGTTACTCTGAAACCTGAGGTTGTTAGAGGGGCCTCACCCCTCCCCGCCATTGTGAGCAGGGAGAGACGGGGAGACACCAGAAGGAGGGGGGGTAGGGGGAAGCAGATTAACCACTTCTCCCTGTTGGGCTGCAGGCGGGGGGGAGGGGCAAATGGGTCGGACTGGACAAGGGGAGGAAACAGGAGTTGGGATCCGGTAGTAGGGGCAAACTGTGGGGTGGGCAGTGCAGCGGGGGAGGGGATGTGGACCCACGCGCGTTTGTCCAAAGAGTCTTGTTTGGTCGGCTGTCGTTTCCAGTCCGGATGGCGGAATTCAGAGCAAGCAGCTGAATCCAGAGGCAGATGGCAAGTTGCCAGCAGGGACGGACGGCGGGGGGGCCATGACGGCTGTAGTAGTGTTGTGGGGGGGCACCGATGGATCGGGGAGCAGCTCCGTACCACACCCTTGTGCCCCTACAAATGCAGTTAAGACACAGTCAAACTCCCCCCACACGAGAGTACAGTTCAAAAGTTACTCAGTCTTACGGCCCCCTCCACGATGATTTGTAGCTTCCCTGGGCGATTCCTCTGTTGGCTATCTTCTCTCCCAGGCTTTGCGGAGCATTCCAAAAATGCCAAGTAGATAAGGAGAAAAAAATAACTTGTCGGTTAATTACAGGTCCACAAACAAACAGCAAACGGCTGTGTCTGCGGGCTTCCACTCCCCTCCTCCGGGGAGCAGGTCGGCAGTCCGCCCCCCCCCCCCCGGGAGTTTCAGCTGGAGCAGTAGCAGCGTCCGAGCGCAGGCGTGGGGGGCCGGGCAGCAAGCTGGCAGCCGAGCAGCACTCGAACGGCAGCAAAAAAAAACAGTAAAAAAAAAAAAAAAACCCGAAGAAAAAGCGTCTGGCCCGGTCGGGGGGGGAACTGAAGCAGGGTCAAAAAGTAAAAAAAGCCCAGGTCAGTGGGGCTTTAGCAGAGAATAGAAAGCATATAGCTGAGCAGCAAGCGAAGGAGGTCCCTTTTCCCTGGGTAAGGGAGCAGGGAAGGTTCCAGAACAATCAGGAACCTTATGGAGACAATTAAGACAGGCTGACTAGAACACCTGCAGCCAATCAAGAACCTGCTAGAATCAATTAAGGCAGGCAATTTGCAACTCAAAACTAATGTCACCAACAAATACATCATCCTCCCAAGCTCAATCGTAGTGGGTCGACTTGGCACAATGTTGCTTGCCTCATGCATTAACTACATCCACTACAATGGAGTTGGGTTGTGGATGTTGAAGCAGGAAGTCTGCCTCTTTGGGAGGGATACAGTATTTTTTTGTCAGCTCTCTTGCTGGTTGGTGTGATAGAGGCTGGTGTCTGCCAGATGACTTCGGCAGGATCTAGAATCACCTCATTAATTGGGCGGGCAATACTAGATGAGAAAGAGGTGGGCAGAATATCCACCAACTTGTGATGTGCATCTGCATCTCCTGTAGGGCAATCTGCAGCTCATCTACCACCTGCCCTGGTGCCAAGAGCGATTCCGGGTGCTGGGATGTGCTCAGTACGGGGGCCCCAGTATCAAGTAATGGGGATTGCGGTTCTTCCTCAACCATCAGGTCTCCAGGATACTGGAGTTCATGCAGTACCCTGGGCTCACTCAAGACCGTGGAGGAGTGTCCATGGTACTTTGTCAGTACCAGTGGTTGAGAAGGTGCAGAGCACTCCCTAGATGGGAGTCTTGTTGCAGCCAATACTGAAAGTTTTCTCGGAGCTGCTCTTTTGGAGACGGTATGGTACTGTCTTTCCCTGGGTATTGGGGCCCGGTACTGAGTAATGGGGATTGCAGTTCTTCCCCAACCGTCAGGTCTCCAGAGTACCAGAGCTCATGTGGTACCCTGGGCTCACTCGGGACCACAGAGGAGCGTCCATGGTACTTTTTCGGTACCAATGGTTGAGAAGGTGCAGAGCTCTCCCTAGGTGGGAGTTTTGACACACCTGGTACCGAAAGTTGCTCTTTTAGAGGCAATACGGTAATTGTCTTTCTCATTAGGGGGCAGTACCATTTGCCTCAGAGCCCGAGACCCTGGTTTCTCCAGGCGATGGGTGCGGCAGAGCTCATAGCAGAGGCCCCCTTCTGGGTACCATGCTTCAGAGCTGCCAGTGCCATCGGTACCGAGGTGGCTGCACTGGGGAACCCCTCTGGCTGGCCAGCGACTCAGAGCCCTTTTTTCGAGCCTTTACAGGGGGAGTCTGCTGGGTTTTTCCACAACTCTACCCCCTTTGAAGTTAAAGACTCCAGGGATGATCCGGGTGCAGCACCGGAGTCCCCTGGAGACTAAAGTGTCTTCTTCATAAGGAGGAGTTTTAACTTCAGTTCTCAGTTCCTGCGAGCCTGCAGTTTTAGCTGTGGTAAGGGAAGCACTTCTATGGGACTCTCCCAGGCACCAGATCAGTGAGTGTCTGGATGTTACAGGAATCGACTCCTTGTAGGAGAGGCACCTCTTGGAGCCGGGAGAGCCGGGAATGCCCCTGGGCGGGCGTGGGGGGCTATCATCCTCTAGCAGTGATTTATGCAGATGCAAGGTCTTCTTTCCTCCTCCTCTTCTTTTCCTCTCTTTTTTTAACTGAAAAAACGTAATCTTCTAAACGCCCAAGGGAGTAGGGGGCAATCCCCCCAGACAGGGCAGGAAATGTAAACTAAACTTCTTTTTCTTTTTTTCCCTTTAATCCCGACAGAGCAAAAAGGAAAAGCTAAGTATTAAGGAGAAAAAACAGAAAAAAAAACCAACTACTTATGCTAATGATGCAAATAAAGAAGGGCTGACTGCTTGCTCCTTTGGAGGCCAAAGGCGGTTGAGAAGGAACAGGGCGGGGGGCAGGGGCGGTCACCCAGCAGTGCTATATAGCCTTGAGGCAGACCACAAGGGAGGGACAGCACATGTGCAGGCTCAATGAACACTGCTACCAAAAATCTCCAATTAGAGGTGCAGGGGCACAGATACACCTACAGCGGAGCACCCATAGGGACACTACTAACTCGACGAAGAACTGGGTGTTCACTTGTAACTGCTGCCAATACACAGTTTACAGCCCTCGGAGAGAAAGCAATGCCCTGGCTCTAGCTGTTAGATGGACCGGTTTGCTGGAGATAACAAAGTGTAAGGCAGGGAGCTGTGCAGTCTTAAAACCCTGGTCAGCAGGGAGACAGACACGGTCTCCTTCCAAGGGAGGTGATGGCTGGGGGGCCAGAAACTTTAAGTGAGTGCCCTCCAGGGACCAGGAAGGGGGAAGTCAGGTGCCATCACCCTGAAACTGAGATACAGTTCATGCTCAGGGGATCTGGGTTCCAATCCCAGCTATGACTTTGGGTACATCAGCTGATCTGTCTGTGACTCGGTCACCCTGTCAGTACAATGATATTTGTTCACCTTGTAGGAATGTTATGAAGCTTAAAGAGGGCTTGTGAAGTTCAAAGTACTAAGAGAGATAGTCAGCAGGAAGGGTAGGCTTAGAAATCAGGATCTCTTGGCTCTTAGCCCTGAACCTACTCTGCTAGGCTAAGAGAGTACACTGGAGAGTGGACATAGAATCAGAAGAAGAAAGGAGCACTCTCTTACGAGACATAGATTTTCATGAGCTTCCCTAGTGATCTAACGGGAACATTAAATAAGGGCGGGGACAGGACTGAGCCCCACAAGAATCCATACACGAGACCTACTGGGCAGAGGGAGCAGCTGCCATCACATCCCTGAGAGGGAGGAGAAAGCGAAGTCAATATAACCTGTCTGCATCTGCCGTCACCAGCTCAGTAGTCCTTCATGATCTCCTGCACCAACAGCTACTAATAAATCTAACAGTATCAGCAGCAATGTTTGCACCAGCATGCGCCCTCTTGGCTCTATGCCAAGGACAGCAGGGCACAGGCACATGCCTTCATGTTGCTAAACCACTACTACAGGCTGCAGTACGCAGCTATTGTGTGGCAATCCAGGGCTGTGAAATCACAACAAAGACTATCCAGGACTAAACACAAATTGAAAACATTCAGGAAACTTGCTATAAATTTCCCAGGGCTTTTCTTCGGTTGTCTGCATTCCTCTCAGACCACAATGATCTATACAAATGGCCATCACAGAGTGTTGACAAGTGAAGAGGGAGCAAATCCCTTCAGCAGTTTTCTGCAAGTTTTCTATTATTTTTCCACAGGATTCTCTAGTTCCCAGACACAGGTTTAAGAGGTAGCTGTAAGCGGAGGAAAGCAGTGCTAGTAAATGCATTGATCCCAAGGTGTGCTTATCCCCACTTGGGTAATGACAAGGGACACCAGAAACAACACTGACCTCTGGAGTGGGGCAGGACTTGGGACTGTTCTGCATGGATTCTGATTTTGAAGAGCTTGACTGGGACTCCAGTCTCTTGACTTGCTTCTGAGATGTGGCAGCAGCATCTGAGACTGGAATTTTGGTGACACTAGACATAGGATTGGGGATCTGAGGTAACGATTCCAGCTCTTCACTCCCTTCATCATGAATCTTCTTAGTGCACTGAAGAGCAGGACGTGCAGGGGCAACATCTGGATCTGAAACCAAACATTCCATTTGTTATTCCAAACCAGCAGAGCAGAAGAAGAGCTACTGTGAGCACCATGGTGCTTGCAGTGTAGACACACTCTATAGCTGGGATCTACCCAGGGGCTTAGCTTTGAGCTGTGGAAACACGCTCAGCCCTGATTCTCCTTGCACTCACACCAAGAGCAGCTACACTGAAGTTACCGGATTGAACTGATATAAGGGAGGGAGGATCAGGCACTTGACATTAAATACTCAGCCCTGCATGCTGCTGTGGGCCAAATCCTCTCCTTCACCGAGGTCCACTCTGCACGGGAGGTAGGGGAGCTATTAGGGAGCTCGTTAGGGCTTGCTGAAACTGTGGGCTTGTCTGCACCAGCCCCAGTTTGACTTAACTTACACCACAGGGATGTTAACGGGTCACTTCACCTTGAATGGTTCCTTAGAACATGTGCTGACTACTTATGCTAAACAATCTGTTCGATCTCGTGACACTTTCTCAGACTGAGGAAGAGCTCTGTGTAGCTTGAAAGCTTCTCATCAGCATAAGGTGGTCCAAAAAAAGGTATTACCTCACCCACCTTGTCTCTCTAGGGTGGTGGTTCTCAACCTATGGCCATAGGCCACTTGCAGCCCAATCAGCACACAGCTCCAGCTCATGTGACATCCTCAGGGCCATACAGGTAGTAAAACCGGTTACTCACCTTCTCGCAACTGTTGTTCTTTGAGATGTGTTGCTCGTGTCCATTCCAATTAGGTGTGTGTGTGCCCATGTGCACAGTCGTCGGAAGGTTTTTCCCCTAGCAGCATCTGTCTGGTCGGCTCTGGAGACCCCTGGAGTGGCGCCTTCATGGCGGTGTCCATAGGTCCCTGCCGACCAGCCACCTGTTCAGTTCCTTCTTGCCGGCTACTCCGACAGATGGGAAGACGGGTGGGTCTTAGAATGGACATGAGCAACACATCTCGAAGAACAACAATTATGAGAAGGTGAGTAACCATTTTTTCTTCTTTGAGTGCTTGCTCATGTCGATTCCAATTAGGTGACTCCCAAGCCCTAATTAGGAGGTGGGGTCGGAGCTCGAGGAATCGCTGAATGAAACACTGCTCTGCCGAATGTAGCATCGTCCCTGACATGCTGGGTAATGGCATAAAGAGAGGTGAAAGTGTGAACTGAGGACCATGTTGCTGCCCTGCAGATCTCCTGGATCAGGACCTGGGCCAGGAATGCTGTCAAGGAGGCCTGCGCCCTTGTGGAATGAGCCATTAGTGCAGGGGCCGGAACTTTTGTTAGATCATAGCTTGCCCGGATACAGGACATGATCCATAATGAAATTCTCTGTGACAACACCAGAAGGCCGTCCATTCTATCCACAACCACCACGAACAACTGGTTCAACTTACGGAACGGCTTTGTGCATTTGATGTAAAAAGCCAGAGCTCTCCGAAAATCCAACGAGTGTAGTCTTTCCACTCCTGCTTAGGTCCTGCACTTAGGACAGAAGAATCCAATGCACCACTACAGACTAGGGACCGAATGGCTAGGCAGCAGTTCTGTGGAAAAGGACCTAGGGGTGACAGTGGACGAGAAGCTGGATATGAGTCAACAGTGTGCCCTTGTTGCCAAGAAGGCCAATGGCATTTTGGGGTGTATAAGTAGGGGCATAGCGAGCAGATCGAGGGACGTGATCGTCCCCCTCTATTCGACATTGGTGAGGCCTTATCTGGAGTACTGTGTCCAGTTTTGGGCCCCACACTACAAGAAGGATGTGGAGAAATTGGAGAGAGTCCAGAGAAGAGCAACAAAAATTATTAGGGGTCTGGAACACATGACTTATGAGGAGAGGCTGAGGGAACTGGGATTGTTTAGTCTGCAGAAGAGAAGAATGAGGGGGGATTTGATAGCTGCTTTCAACTACCTGAGAGGTGGTTCCAGAGAGGATGGTTCTAGACTATTCTCAGTGGTAGAAGATGACAGGACAAGAAGTAATGGTCTCAAGTTGCAGTGGGGGAGTTTAGGTTGGATATTAGGAAAAACTTTTTACTAGGAGGGTGGTGAAACACTGGAATGTGTTACCTAGGGAGGTGGTAGAATCTCCTTCCTTAGAAGTTTTTAAGGTCAGGCTTGACAAAGCCCTGGCTGGGATGATTTAATTGGGGATTGGTCCTGCTTTGAGCAGGGGGTTGGACTAGATGACCTCCTGAGGTCCCTTCCAACCCTGATTATTCTATGATTCTATGATTCTTTGTTTCCAGCCATCCGCATGAGGTTTAGGGTAAAAGACTGGCAGAAAAATGTCCTAATTGGCATGGAATTGGGAGACAACCTTTGGAAGAAAGGCTGGATGAAGCCTAAGTTGTACCTTGTCCTTATAAAAAATGGTATAAGGAGGATCGGAGGTTAGGGCTTTAAGATCGGAGACTCTCCTTGCTGACGTAATGGTGACTAGGAAAGCCACCTTCCACGATAGGTCGAGCAATGAACAAGTTGCTGGGAATTCAAACAGGGGTCCCATTAGCCTGGAAAAGACCACGCTGGGATTTGTTGCTTAATCTGCGGGTATAGCCTGCCCAGACCTTTCAGGAAGCAACTGACCATCGGGTTGGCCAAGACTGAACAGCCGGCTGCTCCCAGGTGGAAAGCTGAAATTGCTGCCAGGTGAACCTGGAGAGATGAAACCAAGAGGCCCTGCTGTTTTAAGTCTAATAGGTAGTCTAAGATGAGTGGTAGGGTTGTGCTCTCCCAATGCAGGCACCTATGAGAACACCAGATTGCAACCCTTTTCCACTTGGCCAGGTAGGTAGCCCTGGTGGAGGGTTTCCTGCTGCCCAGCAGAAGCTCCCTAACGGGCTCCAAGCACATCAGCTCAATCAGGTTGAGCCATGAAGCTTCCAAGCGGTGAGGTAAAGAGACTCGATATCGTGATGATGAAGATGACTGTGGCCTTGGGTGATCAGGTGCGGAAGCAGAGGCAATGAGAATGGAGCATCCACTGACAGCTCCAGAAGCATGGTATACCAGTGCTGGCAAGGCCAGGCTGGCGCTACCAGTATGACTGTACTCTTCTCCCTGCGCATGACTGGAGTACTGTCGTGGATGGGTATAAACTGTTCAGGAAGGACAGGGAGGCCAGAAAAGGAAAGGGAGTTGCATTGTATGTAAGGGAGCAGTATGACTGCTCAGAGCTCAAGTACGAAACTGCAGAAAAAATCTGAGAGTCTCTGGATTAAGTTTAGAAGCGTGAGCAACAAGGGTGATGTCATAGTGGGAGTCTGCTAGAGACCACCGGACCAGTGGGATGAGGTGGACGAGGCTTTCTTCCGGCAACTCGCAGAAGCTACTAGATCGTACACCCTAGTTCTCATGGGCGACTTCAATCATCCTCTTATCTGCTGGGAGAGCAATACAGTGGTGCACAGACAATCCAGGAAGTTTTTGGAAACTGTAGGGGACAATTTCCTGGTGCAAGTGCTGGAGGAACCAACTAGGGGCGGAGCTCTTCTTGACCTGCTGCTCACAAACCAGGAAGAATTAGTAGAGGAAGCAAAAGTGGATGGAAACCTGGGAGGCAGTGACCATGAGCTGGTCGAGTTCAGGATCCTGACACAAGGAAGAAAGGAAAGCAGCAGAATACAGACCCAGGACATCAGAAAAGCAGACTTTGACTCCCTCCGGGAACTGATGGGCAGGATCCCCTGGGAGAATAACATGAGGGTGAAAGGAATCCAGGAGAGCTGGCTGTATTTTAAAGAATCCTTATTGTGGTTACAGGGACAAATCATCCCGATGTGTCGAAAGAACAGTAAATATGGCAGGTGACCAGCTTGGCTTAACAGTGAAATCCTTGCTGATCTTAAGCACAAAAAGGAGGCTTACAAGAAGTGGAAGATTGGACAAATGACCAGGGATGAATATATAAATATTGCTCGGGCATGTAGGAATGAAATCAGGAACGCTAAATCACACCTGGAGTTGCAGCTAGCAAGGGATGTTAAGAGTAACAAGAAGGGTTTCCTGAGGTATGTTGGCAACAAGAAGAAAGCCAAGGAAACTCATGGCGATCGGGGGAAGTCCCGGAAGACTGGAAAAAGGCTAATGTAGTGCCCATCTTTAAAAAAGGGAAGAAGGAGGATCCTGGGAGCTACAGGCCGGTCAGCCTCACCTCAGTCCCTGGAAAAATCATGGAGCAGGTCCTCAAGGAATCAATTCGGAAGCACTTAGAGGAGAGGAAAGTGATCAGGAACAGTCAGCATGGAATCACCAAGGGAAAGTCATACCTGACTAATCTAATTACCTTCTATGATGAGATAACTGGTTCTATGGATGAAGGGAAAGCAGTGGACGTGTTATTCCTTGACTTTAGCAAAGTTTTTGACACGGTCTCCCACAGTATTCTTGCCAGCAAGTTAAAGAAGTATGGGCTGGATGGATGCACTACAAGTTGGGTAGAAAGTTGGCTAGATTGTCAGGCTCAACGGGTAGTGATCAATGGCTCCATCTCTAGTTGGCAGCCGGTATCTAGCAGAGTGCCCCAAGGGTCAGTCCTCAGGCCGGTTTTGTTCAATATCTTCATTAACAATCTGGAGGATGGTGTGTATTGCACCCTCAGCTAGTTTGCGGATGACACTAAGCTGGGAGGAGTGGTAGATACGCTGGAGAGTAGGGATAGGATACAGGGGGACCTAGACAAATTGAAGGATTGGGCCAAAAGAAATCTGATGAGGTTCAACAAGGACAAGTGCAGAGTCCTGCACTTAGGACGGAAAAATCCAATGCACCGCTACAGACTAGGGACCGAATGGCTAGGCAGCAGTTCTGCAGAGAAGGACCTAGGGGTGACAGTGGACGAGAAGCTGGATATGAGTCAACAGTGTGCCCTTGTTGCCAAGAAGGCCAATGGCATTTTGGGGTGTATAAGTAGGGGCGTTGCCACCAGATCGAGGGGCGTGATCGTTCCGCTCTATTTGACACTGGTGAGGCCTCATCTGGAGTACTGTGTCCAGTTTTGGGCCCCACACTACAAGGAGGATGTGGAGAAATTGGAGAGAGTCCAGCGAAGGGCAATAAAAATGATTAGGGGTCTGGAACACGACTTATGAGGAGAGGCTGAGGGAACTGGGATTGTTTAGTCTACGGAAGAGAAGAATGAGGGGGGATTTGATAGCTGCTTTTAACTACCTGAAAGGTGGATCCAAAGAGATGGATCTAGACTATTCTCAGTGATAGCAGATGACAGGACAAGGAGTAATGGTCTCAAGTTGCAGTGGGGGAGATTTAGGTTGGATATTAGGAAAAACTTTTTCACTAGGAGAGTGGTGAAACACTGGAATGTGTTACCTAGGGAGGTAGTGGAATCCCCTTCCTTAGAAGTTTTTAAGGTCAGGCTTGACAAAGCCCTGGCTGGGATGATTTGGTTTGGATTGGTCCTGCTCTGGGCAGGGGGTTGGACTAGATGACCTCCAGAGTTCCCTTCCAACTCTGATATTCTATGATCTTGAGCAGAACCTTATGGACGAGTGGAAACGATGGGAACACATACAACAGATGGTCCATCCAGGGGAGGAGGAACATGTCCATGAGGGACTGTGATTCCGGAAGAACAGAAGTGGGGACATTTTCTGTTGCTCTTCATGGCGAACAGGTCAATTTGGGGAACCCCCACCTTTGGAAAACATTGTACACCATGTCCGGGCAGCTGGACCACTTCTGACTGTGGAAGGATCTGCTGAGATAGTCCGCCAACTTGTTCTGGGAACCTGGGAGGTAGAATGCTTCGAAGTGAATGGAGTGGGCTATGCAGAAGTCCCACAGCTTGAGGGCTTCCCGACTTAGGGGAGAGGAATGACCTCCACCCTGCTTGTTTGTATAAAACATTGCAGTTGTGTTGTCCATCATCACCTCCGCGCATTTCCCCTGCAAGTGGGCCTGGAAGGTCTGGCATGCCAGGCGGACTGCTCTCAGCTCCTTAACGTTGATGTGGAGTGAGAGCTCTTCTTGTGACCAGAGACCTTGGGTCTGAAGGTCTCCCAGGTGAGCACCCCATCCCAACGTTGCCACATCTGTCACCAGGGACAGGGAGGGCTGGGGCTTTGCGAAGGGGACTCCCACACATACCGTCTGTGGGTTGAGCCACCAGTGGAAAGACTCGAGAACTGGCGCCGGGAGGGTGACCACCTTGTCTAGACTGTTGCTCCCTGGCCGATAAGCTGACACCAGCCAGGCCTGGAGAGGTCTGAGTCTCAGTCTCATGTGCTGTACCACATACATATGTGCTGCCATGTGGCTGAGGAGCTTTAAGCAGTTCCTTGCTTGGGTGGTGGGATACCCACTTGAAGTTTTGTATGATGTCTGTCATTGTCCGAAACTGAGATTCCGGCAGGGATGCCCTGGCCTGACCCAAGTCCACCACTGCTCCGAAAATTCTATTATCTGCGGAGAGGATAGAGTTGATTTGCGCTTGTTGAGAAGGACACCCAGCCTGTCAAAGGAGGATCTTACCAGGTTGATCTGGCGCTCCACTTGCTCCTTGGAGTGGCCCCCAGAGCAGCCAGTCATCAAGGAACTTCAGGAGGAAGGCCGGACGCTTGGAGCCATGAACTCCTCCTCATAGCTATGCTCGAGGACAAGGTTTGCATGGCCAAGTCTGCAGGTCCAGTGAGGCCTGTAAAGAGGTCTGTGCCACTGCCTTTCCCTCATCCACTATGGCAGCAAACTCTGCCTTGGATTCAGATGGGACCAACTCCTTGAATTTCAGCTCCATGAGTTGAAATTAGATCTACTCAGGACTGCCTGTTGGTTAGCAACCCTGAGCTGAAGCCCTCCGGTCGAGTAAACCTTCCATCTGAAGAGGCCCAGATTTTCTGAGTCTTTAGACTTTGGGGTGGCCCTTACTGTGTCTGCCTCTCTCTCTCATTCACCGAGGCCACAACAAGCGAGCAGGGCTGCGGGTAAGTAAATAAGTACTCGTACCCCTTAGAGGGGATAAAATACTTCTTCTCCACCCCCTTTGCTGTAGGGGGAATGGAGGCAGGGGTTTGCCACAGGGTTTTTGTAGTGACCTGAATAGTCTTCATGAGGGACAAAGCCACCCTAGACAGCCATTCCGGGGTCAGAATGTCGACCATTGGGTCCTCTGATTCGACTACCTCCTCAGCCTGAAGCCCAATATTGTGAGCCACCTTATGCAGCAGGTCCTGGTGTGCTCTGTCAATGGGGGGCAGCCTGAAGGAGGAAGGCCCCGCCACCGCTTCGTCCAGTGAGGATGACGACAAGGCCAAAGGAGGCACCAGGCTCTCCTTGCCCTCTGGCTCTCCGGACTCGTCCTGCTCGGTGCCATGCTCCTCGGCGCCAACCGCAGGCTCAGGGCTGGTGGTGGGCCCGGGATCTGGACGCAGCTCCGTACTGTGCCCTGACGCTGTTTCAGAGCCCCGAAGGGTGGGATGGTCCGTGGCTGGCGGAAGCGACCAGGCTTCCAACACCACAGAGTGAGAACCCTTGGAGTGCATGCCCTGGGCTTGGTGGTAGGCTCACAAGGTCCAGAATGGTCATTGCACGGGCCCTTGTCACTGCACTTGCCATGGCACCATCCTCACGTTCTGCCTATGTCTGCAGTGGTCTGATCAAGTAATAGGACGCCACCTCTGAGTCCAATGTTCAGGATCTCGAGCACGAAGATCACGACGGTGGCCATCGGGATGGTGCCGGAGAGCGGTTGCAGGGATGGTACCAGAGAGCAGTGCCGCGATGAAGGTGCTGAAGACCGGTGCTGCGGAGACAGGTGCTACAGGGACGGTGGTGGTGACCAGTGCCGCAGGGAGCAGTGCCACGTAGATGGTGAGCGGTGCCTTATAATTGCTGGCTTGCCTCTGGATGGTGCCCCGTGTTGCAGTGCCAGATGTCTATCCCAGCTCACGCAGGACTGCGGAGCCGTCACGGCAAATCATGTCCCTCACCACCTCATCCACCTGACACTCTCGATCAGGAGAGTCAGAATCATAGAATATCAGGGTTGGAAGGGACCTCAGGAGGTCATCTAGTCCAACCCCCTGCTCAAAGCAGGACCAATCCCCAATTTTTGCCCCAGATCTGTAAATGGCCCCCTCAAGGATTGAACTCACAACCCTGGGTTTAGCAGGTCAACGCTCAAACCACTGAGCTATCCCTCCCCCCAACAGCACCAGACTCGACAGACCCCGGGACCAAAGTCTACGGTGCCAGCTCATGTCATGTCAGCCACAGGTGCTCCTGCGCAGGACGCCCCTCGGTGGTGCTGTCCGATCCGGCCACTCTTGGTGCGGGCGAGCACCCTCTGTCCACCTTCTTGTGCCGCTTATGTGGCACCAGAGAGTGCAAGATTCTGCGAGCTTTGATGCCAGGGAATGTCGGTGCTGAGGATATCTATGGCCAGAGTCCTTCCTTGACACCGTTTCTTGCACAGAGGCCAGAGCGCTCCACACAGAGGTGCTTGGTGCCAGATCCTGTCAGCACGGAGCCAGCTGGGAACGAAGAGCTGCTTCCATCTGGATCTGCTTCAGCCTGAAGTCCCGTTCTTTGTTAGTCCTCGGCCAGAAACCTTTACAAATCTTGCACTGTTCTGTTTGGTGCGCCTCCCCTAGACACTCAAGACAAGAGTTGTGGGGGTCGCCCATTGGCACGGGCTTGAGGCAGGTTCCGCAGGTTTAAACCCTTGGGATCAAGGCATGCCCCGAATCCCAAAGAGGAGACAAATTAGGGTGGGGGAAGGACCTCCACTCCTAGCTAGCAAACCAACTAAACTAACTCACTCTAAGGAATAACTATTTACAGAGAAATACATACAAACACTAGGGGAAGCACTTGCTAAGGCAAGCGACCGCAGTTCCAATGACTATCTCTGGCGGTAAGAAGGAACTGAAGAAGCAGCGGGTCAGTAGGCACCTATATTCACCGCCATGAAGGCGCCACTCCAGGGGGTTCCACGGCCAAAATGACGGGTGCTGCTGGGGGAAAACCTTCCGACAACTGTGCACACGGCACACACACACCTAGCTGGAATCGACATGAGCAAGCACTCCAAGAAGACTATATATCGTGTGGATGCGACCCACACAACACATGGAGAGTGGCATATGCGGCCCACAACGGTAAACAGGGGGAGAATCACTGCTCTAGGAACTCTATCTGGCCTACATAAATCGATGTACAGCAAGGGTGGGCGAACTATGGCCCGCAGACCACATACGGCCTGCCAACCGTTTTAATCCGGCCCTCGAGCTCCAGCCGGAGAGCGGGGTCTGGAGCTTGCCCTGCTCCCAGGCTCCAGCCAGGGAGCAGGGCTGGGGGCCACTCCACGCATGCGTGCCACAGCATGTCCCCCTCCGGCTCCACATGCTGCCCCCGCCCCAAGTGCTGCCCCCACAGCTCCCATTGGCCAGGAACTGCGGCCAATGGGAGCTACAGGGGCGACGCCTGCAGATGGGGCAGCGCACAGAGCTGCATGGCCGTGCCTCCGTGTAGTAGCCGGGGGGGGGACATGCCGCTGCTTCTGGGAGCTGCTTGAGGTAAGCGCCACCTGGAGCCTACACCCATGACTCCCTCCTGTGCCCCAAGCCCCTGCCCCAGCCTTGATCTCCCTCCCACCCTCCAAACCCCTCGATCCCAGCCTGGAGCCCCCTCCTGCACCCCAAACCCCTCATCCCCAGCCCCACCCCAGAGCCCACACCCCCAGCCAGAGCCCTCAAACACCTCTGCACCCTAACTCCCCGCCTCAGTGCAGAGCCCCCTCCTGCACTCCGAACCCCTCATCCCCAGCCCCACCCCAGAGCCCACACCCCCAGCCAGAGCCCTCAAACACCTCTGCACCCTAACTCCCCGCCTCAGTGCAGAGCCCCCTCCTGCACTCCGAACCCCTCATCCCCAGCTCCACCCCAGAGCCCACACCTCCAGCCGGAGCCCTCACTGCCCCCTATCGCATCCCAACCCTCTGCCCCAACCCAGAGCCCCCTCCTGCACCCTGAACTCCTCATCCCCAGCCCCACCCCAGAGCCCACACCCCCAGCCAGAGCTCTCACACATCTCTGCACCCTAACCCCCTGCCTCACCGCAGAGCCCCCTCCTGCACTCCGAACCCCTCATCCCCAGCCCCACCCCAGAGCCCACACCCCCAGCCAGAGCCCTCAAACACCTCTGCACCCTAACTCCCCGCCTCAGTGCAGAGCCCCCTCCTGCACTCCGAACCCCTCATCCCCAGCTCCACCTCAGAGCCCACACCTCCAGCCGGAGCCCTCACTGCCCCCTATCGCACCCCAACCCTCTGCCCCAACCCAGAGCCCCCTCCTGCACCCTGAACTCCTCATCCCCAGCCCCACCCCAGAGCCCCCACCCCCAGGCGGAGCCCTCACCCCCCCATCCCACCCCAACCCCAATTTCATGAGCATTCATGGCCCGCCCTACAATTTCCATACCCAGATGTGGCCCTTGGACCAAAAGTTTGCCCACCCCTGACGTACAGCATAGAAGATGCTGCACAAACATATCTAATAAGTCTGGTTGACAAATAGCAAAATGTTTGGGAAAATTTTCACAACGAAATCAATCCCTTAAAATTCTGAATTTCGAACAGCTTTAAGGGGTGATTTTTGTGGAAATGTCTGCAAAACTATTTTGTTTTTTGTTGAAATATCAAAATTTGGAAAATGCTGATCAGATTTAGTATTAGTATTTAGTAGATTTGTAGAAACACTTATGAGAAAAGGTATGTGACCATGTTATTAACTGTATAACAACACATCTGCCACAGGGGCAGAGCTAAGGTTTTTTGGTAACTTCCTAGTTGGCATTTCTTGACTTCTGAGGTCTTTGCCATCCAACTTCACCCTGACTCTGTGATGGTGCTGGGGAGTCCCATGTTTATTGTTTCTCAGCGACTCCAGAAAACTGCTTCCAGGGTCTTCAAGTAAAAAGAGTCAGTTTTTAGCTGCCGGTCCCACAAACTCACCCTGGGCTCTGGGAGCCAAGCTAGTTTCCTTTGAACCAGTAATGCAAGCAAAATGATCAGTGACAAGAGGACAGTGTTATTGTCTTCTGTTGATTTGCATGGAACTCAGCAACGTTAGGATGAATTTGCCCCTAGGCACAGGGATAAACACAAGGACCTATGCTAAGTAAAGCTGGGCAAATTTTTGGCAAATTGCATTATTCTGCAAATAAATTGTTTCAGTCAACCCTAAACTGCCTGTAACTTTGTGCAGAGTTTGCTAAACCGTTTCCACCCCCTCGAAAAATTGAAATGTTTCAGTAATGCTGAAACATTCCAAGCTAAGACCTGCCAGGGGGCACCATCACCTCCTCCCTCTCTCTCAGTGAAATGGTGAAACTGAAACAAAAGCTTTCAAATCAGAGCAAACAAAACATTTTGTTAGACCTGACTCAAAATGTTCTCGGACTTTTCGATTCACGACATACTTTGAAAAAGTTCATTTTTTGTTTCACCCAAAATAAAGTTTGTCTTCAGTTTTTTCAGATTGCCAGCAACCAAAAAAGATTTTTTGCCCAGCTCTAATTTATGAGGTCTTAAGTGGGATTTAAGTGGTGCACAAGTATTGTGAAGATCCTCTGTACAAGGGGAATTTCATCTCTCACAGAGAGTCCACAAGATGCACAGCTAAGGAAATTGCTTTGCTGATTGCCTAAAGTGCACAAATCCATAGATTTTCAAGGCCAGAAAGGACCATTATGATAATCTAATTTGACCTCCCGCATGACTCCAGCTAGAAAGTGTCACCCAGCGAGTCCACAACTGCTGGCAGAACTAGAGAGTATCCTTGAGAAAGACACCCAAGCTCGATTTAAAGCTCCAAGGGATGGATAATCCACCTCATCCCTTGGTAAGTTGTTTCAATGTATGAGGACGGCATTTGATCAGGGCTTGCACCTGCAAGCCTTACAAAGGGCCCAGATGCTCTCCCTCAATCCTCTTGCATGTTACCTTGCATTTAAACACAAATCTTCTGGAGGCATCAGCAGTGGCTCCAGAGCTAAGGCTGTCCTGAAATTTGCATTTATAGAGTGACACCATCCCACTGTTAGCTATTGTACTCTCTTCCTCCCCAACTAACATCGTTTACTGCTGGGCATAGACCTAATTATTTGGGAAATTATTCCAAGCAAATGTTTAGTAGTTTGGGGCTAGGAATTAAAGACTCTTTTCGTAAGTGTAAAGTGTCAGTGGAATATTTCCCTCTAACAACTGAAGTGTTAAGTACGTGTAGTTCTAAATCAGTCTCAGACATATGCTAGTGGGGTTTAAAAAGAAAGTAAAGAGATGAGAGAATTATTCCCATTATTGCTCCTAACTGGTTCTATTTACACTCGGGGAAGCCAACAGACAACGTATTAACTATCAAAGCACGCATCAGCTTCTCGCAGCAGTTACCCTTCTCCCATTGATGGCACTGGGATTGAGGGATGGAACAGCAGGGCATGAGCGGGAGCTCAGAAGTCACCAGTGTTGAGGTCAGAGGGCCACTCTTTCCGGTCTGTAGCTGGAATCGTTTGAGTTCCTGAGACAGGAGGCTGAACTGTTCGATGTGGCTGCGGCACTGATCCTCCAGATCTCTCACTTGGGCCTGGCGGGGAAGCAAAGCAAAGTGAGGTACAAACACAGGCCCGAACTGGGACAAGGCTCTGAACAGCAGCGGTATTTGCTGTGTCGTTCCATGTAATGGAGCTGGGATTTTCAGAGAGGATGAAAGGAGGGAGGTGCCCACATCCCAGAGATGATCAGTAGGGGTTGGCAGCCCCCGGGCCATAGGCCCTTTGAAAATCCCAGTGCCAATAGACAGGTTTAGGATTGGTTTCACTCTAAACCCAAGCTGAGCCATCACTGGTAAGCTGCTTTGTGCCTGCAATTTCCCCATTTCATTCCCATACAGGAGAAAAGGCAGGAGGGGCTGGAAGCGAGTCAAACAAGGCCCTTTGAGATAGAGGAGATGGGAAGGCTTTTCACATCTAAGTCATATCTCCAAAAGGGACTCCACCAGACTTAACTGATCTAGGGAGCCTCCCTGGGACATGAGGCCTCCAGCAGCTTCCCCACCAAACCACTGGGGGCAGAAGCCCTAACATTCCCCTCCTGGGCCAAGTTCATCCACGAGTGAGAGAGACTCCAGGGAGCAATAGAGCATCAAGGCCCCTGGACTATCCAAGAACCTGCACACGCACCACTGATGTCACACAACCCACCTCCAGGAATTGTTTTCCACAGGGGACTGTGGATTGCAGCAGACGTAGGAAAGCGGAGGAGATGATTCTCCAGAGGGAGATGTGGGGGCTACGAGGATCACTTGAGAATCACTTGCACACCCCTGGCTTCCGGCCCCAGAGTGCCTCTCCTTCCTGTGTGCATGGCCCACACAGCTGGGCTCTTGTCCCAATAGGGGTTTAAAAATACACATAACCCATCTCCAACATAGCCTACTGCAGCTCCCACATCCAGCTCCCTCAATGCCCCCAGCCCACACAGTTTCCAGGGACCACCTGTCCTTTAACCCCGCTTTTAACCTCACTCCTAGCAAACAAACAAAACTTACTAAAGCCTGTTGGGAATGTCCTGTCTAAATACTTTTTCAAAAGAAAATGTAGTTTCTGCAGGAAAATCTCCAATTTCCCCCAAATTTTTAATTTTTCAG
Organism: Lepidochelys olivacea; assembly: GCF_965140295.1. NCBI lineage: Eukaryota > Metazoa > Chordata > Testudines > Cheloniidae > Lepidochelys > Lepidochelys olivacea. Next base: position 23,201,619 of record NC_140427.1, read on the forward strand.
GTCAGTTCAACACTAATCTGGGTCTGCACGAGAGGCGGTGGTGCCTGATTGGAGAGCTGTAGTTTGGGTGCCTTATATCTGTTCTTCTCTATGGGCTGGGCTCCCCTGTGGGACTACGTCTCGGATGATTAAGGCTGCGAGTTTGTCACGGAGGTCACGGATTCCGTGACTTTCCGTGACTTCTGCAGCGGCCAGTGCACCTGGCTCACCGCACCGGCAGCTGCTGGGGCAGTCTCGGGCCCCCACAAACCCCAACCCCAGCAGCAGAGTTTGGGTGTGGGAGGGGGCAGGGGACTGGGGCATGGGAGGGGGTGAGGAGAGCTCTTGGCAGCGCTCACCAGGGGGGCTCCCCGGAAGCAACGACATCCCCCTCACTCAGCTGCTAGGCAGAGGCATGGCCAGGCAGCTCTGCGCGCTGCCCCTGCCTGCAGGCACCACCCCACTCAGCTCCCATTGACCCAGTTCCCAGCCAATGGGAGCTGCGAAGCCAGTGCTCTGGGTGGATGCAGTGTGCAGAGGTAAGCGCTGCCCAGAACCCGCCTCACCCCATCCCGTGCCCCAATCCCTGCCCACTCCCACACCCGAATTCTGCTGCTGCTGGTGGGGAGGAGGCACAGAGCCAGGTAGGGAGCCTGCCAGCCCCGCCAACTCCTCCCTCCCCAGCAACAGCAGGGGTCCTGGGCCTAGCACCACGGCTCACCCCCCCGCCAGCACCAGCAGGGATCCCGGGTCGTGCACCACCCCTTTCCCTCCAGCACCCGGGCCGCCCTCCACCAGCACCCGCGGGGCCCCCGGGCAAACCTCCCCACCACCCCAAGTTTTAGTCACAGGCATTTTTAGTAAAAAACATGGACAGGTCACGGGCCATGAATTTTTGTTTACCGCCAGTGACCTGTCCGTGACTTTTACTAAAGATACCCGTGACTAAAACATAGCCTTACGCATGATGCACTGCAGTATCTTCTCTGAACATTTCGTTTACATCAGAAATGTCAAAATGAAAAATTTTGAGTCAACGTTTTTCAAAGTTTTCCATTCCATGAAAATTTTTGATATGTTGAACTTTCGTCCGACTTTGGAATGAAAAACTACTGGAATTTTCTGTAGAAAAGAAATTCTGATTTTTGACCAACTCTGAAAATGACATATTTGAATCTCTTGTCCTTTTTCAGATGAGCACAAGACCTTTCCATTCAGTTTTTTAACAACTAACAAAATTATCCAAAGCACAGGACTTGGTGGTGATGGGGGACTTCGACAACCCAGACATCTGCTGGGAAAATAACACAGCAGGGCACAGATTATCCAACCAGTTCTTGGAATGTATTGGAGACAATTTTTTATTTTAGAAGATGGAGAAAGCTACTAGATTTGATTTTGACAAATAAGGAGGAACTGACTGAGAATTTGAAAGTGGAAGGCAACTGTGGTAAAAGTGATCATGAAATGGAAGAGTTCATGATTCTAAGGAATGGTAGGAGGGAGAACAGCACAATAAAGGCAATGGATTTCAAGAAGGCAGACTTTAGCAAACTCAGGGAGTTGGTAAGTGAAATCCCATGGGAAGCAAGTCTAAGGAGAAAAACAATTGAAGACAGCTGGCAGTTTTCAAAGAGACATTATTAAGGCCACAAGAGCAAACTATGCCACTGTGTAGGAAAGATAGGAAGTATGGCAAGAGACCACCCTGGCTTAACCAGGAGATCTTGAATGATCTAAAACTCAAAAAAGATTTCTACAAAAAGTGGAAACTTGGTCAAATTACAAAGGATGACTATAAACAAATAAAACAAGTATGTAGGGACAAAATTAGAAAGGCCAGGGCACAAAACGAGATCAAACTAGCTAGAGACATAAAGTGCAACAAGAAAACATACTACAAATACATTAGAAGCAAGAGGAAGACCAAGGGCAGGGTAGGCTCGTTACTCAATGAGGGGGGGAAATAACAACAGGAAATGGCAGAGGTCCTTAATGACTTCTTTATTTCGGTTTTCACCAAGAAGGTTGGTGGTGATTGGATGTTTAACATAGTGAATGACAATGAAAATGAGGTAGGATCAGAGTCTAAAATAGGGAAAGAACAAGTCAAAAATTACTTAAGACAAATTAGATGTCGTCAAAACACCAGGGCCTGATGAAATGCGTCCTAGAATACTCAAGGAGCTGACTGAGGCGATAGCTGAGCCATTAGTGATTATCTTTGAAAAGTCATGGAAGACGGGAGACATTCCAGAAGACTGGAAGAGGGCAAATCTAGTGCCCATCTATAAAAAGGAAAATAAGGACAACTTGGGGAATTACAGACCAGTCAGCTTTACTTCTGTACCCAGAAAGATAATGGAGCAAATAATTAAGAAATCAATTGCAAACACCTAGAAGATAATAAGGTGATAAGTAACAGTCAGCATGCATTTGTCAAGAACAAATCGTGTCAAACCAACCTGATAGCTTTCTTTGACAGGGTAACAAGCCTTCTGGATGGGGGAAAGCAATAGATGTGGTATATCTTGACTTTAGTAAGGCTTTTGATACTGTCTCACATGACCTTCTCATAAACAAACTAGGGAAATACAACCTAGATGGAGCTACTATAAGGTGGGTGCATAACTGGTTGGAAAACCGTTCCCAGAGAGTAGTTACCATTGGTTCACAGTCATGCTGGAAGGGCATAATGAGTGGGGTCCCACAGGATTGGTTCTGGGTCCGGTTCTGTTCAATATCTTCATCAAGATATTTAGATAACAGCATAGAGAATACATGTATAAAGTTTGCGGATGATACCAAGCTGGGAGGGGTTGTAACTGCTTTGGAGGATAGGATTAAAATTCAAAATGATCTGGACAAACGGGAGAAACGGTCTGAAGTAAATAGGATGAAATTCAATAAGGACAAATGCAAAGTACTCCACTTAGGAAGGAACAATCAGTTGCACACATACAAAATGGGAAACGACTGCCTAGGAAGGAGTACTGCAGAAAGGGATCTGGGGGTCATAGTGGATCACAAGCTAAATATGAGTCAACAGTGTAACACTGTTGCAAAAAAGCAAACATTATTCTGGGAATGTTGTAAGCAAGACATGAGAATAATTCCTCCGCTCTACTCTGCACTGATTAGGCCTCAACTGGAGTACTGTCTCCAGTTCTGGGCGCCACATTTCAGGAAAGATGTGGACAAATTGGAGAAAGTCCACAGAAGAGCAACAAAAATTATTAAAGGTCTAGAAAACATGACCTATGAGGGAAGATTGAAAAAACTGGGTTTGTTTAGTCTGGAGAAGAGAAGACTGATGGGGGACATGATAACAATTTTCAAGTACATAAAAGGTTGTTACAAGGAGGACGGAGAAAAATTGTTCTTCTTAACCTCTGGGGATAGGACAAGAAGCAATGGGCTTAAATTGCAGCAAGGGCGGTTTAGATTGGACATTAGGAAAAAATTCCTGTCAGAGTGGTTAAGCACTAGAATAAATTGCCTAGGGAGGTTGTGGAATCTCCATCATTGTGGATTTTTAAGAGCCGGGTGGACAAACACCTGTCAGGGATGGTCTAGATAATACTTAGTCCTGCCTTGAGTGTAGGGTACTGGGCTAGATGACCTCTCGAGGTCCCTTCCCACCCATGATTCTATGAACTCCTGACAATGACTGCATTTTACTTCAGAGGAATAAACCGTTTGCAGCGCTTGAGTCCATTCCGTTACTTGCCTGACATCACTGGATCAACAGTTTTCATACTTAATACAGTAAGCATAAGAGACCACTCCATGGCTATTCAACAGTGTTAAGACTAACAAATGAGAGCTAGTCAGCTTTACACTGAGCGAGGTGATCTGATGCCCTGCCCACCTTACCGAGGTTTTTAGATTCTAACAAACCAAAGATTGCTAACTATTCATACCTCTGCCTTTTCCCTGCTCTACCATATACAATGACTGCTGATTCCACCCATTAGCTAACCCCTTATCTGTAAACATAAGTTATCCCACCAATTCCCCTTCTCCTCTAAGGTGTGATCTATACTTAAATCTTAGGTCAACATAGTTACAGCACTCAGGCAGTGAGAGCCGTGCCTGGAATCAGATTGGAGGAGCAGGGAGCTGAGAGGGGGCAGCCGGGATCTCAACAGGGAGCCAAGACGCCGGTGGGCAGCAGGGCTCCCAGCAGGGAGACCGGGTGGCAGCCCAACCCAAGAGCCTGGGTGGCAGCACCAGCTTGGAGTGGAGACCAGACAGCAGTTCATCTGGGGAGCAGGAAGGCTTGTCAATTTCACAGATTCAGTGGAGTCATGAAATTGACAAGACAGTCAACAGCAGATTTAAGGAATGTCCCTAACTACACCGACATAAGCCCTACGCCTCTTGTGGAGGTAGAGTTATTATGTTGGTGTAGTAGGGCACTTACTTCAGCAGGAGCAAGGCTGTAGTGTAGACACTGACATAGTTAGATTGACATAAGCTGCCTTATGTCAACATAACTCTGCCATGGACCAAGCCAGAGAAGCTGAAAAAATGGAAAACCTGGAAAAGCTCACAAAAACTGAAAAAACAACCAACCCATTGTGTTGGATTTTTTTCTGAGAAAGAAAAGGTTTTAACAGGTAAGTGCTCTGCTCTGTAAAGCAGCAGCAGTAGCAGCCTTTTCATTATTTTAGCTCTACTTTTTAGAGATAACACCATACTAACACAACAGGAATCCATGTCTAACATACACCCCACACAATAGTCAGAGTTAAGCAGCAGCAGGAGGAAAAAATGCCCTGCTCAATTATCTCAGTACCTGCATGCAATCCAAGGTATTCTGTCAGCAAGGAAAAGAGCAAACAGAGATTTAAAACCACATATCAGCATTTTCATTAACCAAAAATCAAGACACTGCAAAGCATAACAAAATCCTCAGTTTAGGGAACATTCTTCTCCCAGTTAGTACACAATAAGTGTTGAGATCCTCTGAGACGTCCCTCCCCCCAGCTGCTAAAATAAATTCCACAGATGGAAAGCATGAATCAGAGTGCTGCTACCTCAGAAACACTCACACTCGCCAAGGGCCTCCCTCAAGAAGTGCCTTTTAATGATGAATCTCAAACCCTTTTCTCCCAACCACACTTGTGGCTGACAATTCCCTGAACTAGCTGATCTCCTGCATCAGAGCTCCACACAATGCTGGAAAGACAGAGGGGTTGAGTGAGCAAGTTACAATGTCCTCATTCTTGGAGCTGAACGAGCCCTGGCACAACTTAGAGCAGCTCCCAGAGTGCTCTAAGAGTATGTCTGTACTGCAGCGGAGAGATAGAACTCCCAAGTGGGGCAGACATACACACACTAGTTCTGCTTGAACTAGCATGCTACAAATTGCAGAGCGGCCGCAGTGGCAGTGGCTGGGCTGGCCTCCGAGCACAACCCCAACTGAGGTAAGTCCCAAGTAGCAGCTTTACAGGTCTCAATAATGGGCACGTTCTTAAGGAAAGCTGCAGAAATGGTAATGAACCTTGTAGAATGAGTGTGTATATTCAAAAGTGGTTGAATATTGTGAGATTCATAACAAAAGTCAATGCAGACAGATATCCACTTGGAAAGCTTCTGGTTAGAGGTTGCAGACACTTCTGCTCTATCTGCTAGCAAGACGAACAGCCTGTGGGTCTTTCTGAAGGACTCTGTCCTATCCAGACAGAAGGCACGGGCTCTCCCGATGTCAAGGGTGTGCAGCAGTGCCTCCTGGTTACCTAGATGTGGTTTGGGGTGGAAGACAGGCAGGTGAATGGGCTGATTGATATGGAACGCAGAAGAAACCTTGGATAAGAATTTGGGGTGGGGCCTCAGTGTGACATCATCCTTAAAAAATATGGTGAAAGGGGAGCTGACATGACAGCTATCAGGAATGCCATTTTCATCGACAAATGGAGCAGTAAGCTGGTAGCCATCTGTTCAAATCGTGGTCTTGTGAGGCATTTAAGGACCAGATTGAGGTCCCATACTGGAGTAGGATGTTGGACTAGTGGATAGAAGTTTCCAATCCTTTCAGGAATCTCACTGTGGCTGGCAAAGACCAAATAATCCTCTCTTGGGGGGTGGAAAGCTATGATTGCTGCCAGGTGGACACTTATGCAGCTCATCGATAGTCCCGAGATTTTTAGAGTTAGAAGGTAGTCCAGTATATCCAGAAGCAATGAGCTCATCAGTGAAGCATGCCTGAGGTCACAACATCTGGCCAACCTGGTCCATTTCTCAGAGTACATTCAGTGAGCAGTTTGTTTCCTGCTATATGTTAGTATTCTTTTTACGTCATCTGAGCAGGTTGCTTCTAGTCCTGTTAGCCATCGACCAACCATGCACAGAGACGTTGCACTGCGAGATTGGGGGGAAGGATCTGCCTGCCTTCCTGGGACAGAAGATGAGGAGCAATGTGGAGAATGATCGGAGAGCAAAATGGCCAGCTGTATCAGATAAGGAAACCACGTTTGCCTGGGCCAGGTCGGAACTATTAGGAGGACTCTGGCTTTGTCTTTCTTTCTTTTGAGCATAGTTTTGGCTATTAGGGGAGTCAGTGGGAATGCACACAGGAGAGTTGATGACCACTGAAGGTGCAAAGTATCCCGCAGGGCCTGGAGAGTCAGTCTGTACCTCAAGCAGAAGTGGGTACATTTCTTGTTTAACTCTGTGGCAAAGGAGTCTACCGGAGGGGGGTCCCTGTTGACAGATTTCAGAGTAGCAGCCGTGTTAGTCTGTATTTGCAAAAAGAAAAGGAGGACTTGTAGAACCTTAGAGACTAACAAATTTATTTGAGCATAAGCTTTCATGAGCTACAGCTCACTTCATCGGATGCATGGGGAAATAGTTTTACTTTGTGTAATGACCCATCCACCCCCAGTCTCTATTCAAGCCTAAGTTAATTGTATCCAGTTTGCAAATTAATTCCAATTCAGCAGTCTCTCGTTGGACTCTGTTTTCGAAGTTTTTGTGTTGAAGTAGTGACACTTTTAGGTCTGTAATTGAGTGACCAGAGAGACTGAAGTGTTCTCCAACCGGTTTTTGAATGTTATAATTCTTGACGTCTGATTTGTGTCCATTTATTCTTTTATGTAGAGACTGTCCAGTTTGGCCAATGTACATGGCAGAGGGGCATTGCTGGCACATGATGGCATATATCACATTGGTAGATGTGCAGGTGAACGAGCCTCTGATGGTGTGGCTGATGTGATTAGGCACTATGATGGTGTCCCCTGAATAGATATGTGGACACAGTTGGCAACAGGCTTTGTTGCAAGGATAGGTTCCTGGGTTAGTGGTTCTGTTGTGTGGTGTGTGGTTGCTAGTGAGTATTTGCTTCAGGTTGGGGGGCTGTCTGTAAGCAAGGACTGGCCTGTCTCCCAAGATCTGTGAGAGTGATGGGTCGTCCTTCAGGATAGGTTGTAGACCCTTGATGATGCGTTGGAGAGGTTTTAGTTGGGGGCTGAAGGTGATGGCTAGTGGCGTTCTGTTATTTCCTTTGTTGGGCCTGTCCTGTAGTAGGTGACTTCTGGGTTCTCTTCTGGCTCTGTTAATCTGTTTCTTCACTTCAGCAGGTGGGTATTGTAGTTGTAAGAATGCTTGATAGAGATCTTGTAGGCATTTGTCCCTGTCTGAGGGGTTGGAGCAAATGCGGTTGTATCGCAGAGCTTAGCTGTAGAGAATGGATCGTGTGGTGTGGTCTGGATGAAAGCTGGAGGCATGTAGATAGAAATAGCCGTCAGTAGGTTTCCGGTATAGGGCGGTGTCTATGTGAACATCGCTTATTAGCACCATAGTGTCCCAGAAGTTGATCTCTTGTGTGGACTGGACCAGGCTGAGGTTGATGGTGGGATGGAAATTGTTGAAATCATGGTGGAATTCCTCAAGGGCTTCTTTTCCATGGGTCCAGATGATGAAGATGTCATCAATGTAGCGCAAGTAGAGTAGGGGCATTAGGGGACTAGAGCTGAGGAAGCGTTGTTCTAAGTCAGCCATAAAAGTGTTGGCATACTGTGGGGCCATGCGGGTACCCATAGCAGTGCGGCTGATTTGAAGGTCTACATTGTCCCCAAATGTGAAATAGTTATGGGTGGGGACAAAGTCACAAAGTTCAGCCACCAGGTTTGCCGTGACATTATCGGGGATACTTGTTCCTGACGGCTTGTAGTCCATCTTTGTGTGGAATGTTGGTGTAGAGGGTTCTACATCCATATTGGCCAGGGATGGTGTTTTCAGGAAGATCACCGATGGATTGTAGTTTCCTCAGGAAGTCAGTGGTGTCTCGAAGATAGCTGGGAGTGCTGGTAGCGTAGGGCCTGAGGAGGGAGTCTACATAGCCAGACAATCCTGCTGTCAGGGTGCCTATGCCTGAGATGATGGGGTGTCCAGGATTTCCAGGTTTATGGAACTTGGGTAGCAGATAGAATACCCCAGGTCAGGGTTCCAGGGGTGTGTCTGTGCGGATTTGTCCTTGTGCTTTTTCAGGGAGTTTCTTGAGCAAATGCTGTAGTTTCTTTTGGTAACCCTCAGTGGGATCAGAGGGTAATGGCTTGCAGAAAGTGGTGTTAGAGAGCTGCCCAGCAGCCTCTTGTTCATATTCCGACCTATTCATTATGAGAACACATGGTGTAATTTACTGGGGTCTGTTTCTCACTCATGGTCTTCCAAGATGTGCCTGCTGAATGCATCTGCGGTCACATTCTGAACCCTTGGGAGACAGACTGCTGTGATTGCAATCTGATTGCATATGCACCAATACCAAAGCTTGACAGACTTGGCGCAGAAGGAGGGGAATCTTGCCCCTCCTTTGCGACTGCTGAAAAACATGCATGATGTATTGTCCATCATGATCTTTATGTGTTTGCTGTGGGCAGTGGTAGGAAATGAAGACAGGCATATCTGACCAATCTGAGTTTCAGGAGGTTGATTTGCAGCATCAGCTCTTATGACATCCACTTGCCCTGGGTCACGTGAGTGTCTAGATGCATTCCCCATCATAACAGAGAGGTGTCCATCATTATGACGACTGTTGGGGAAGAATGTGCAAACGGAACTCCTGTACACACATTGTGATGGTCTTTCCACCAGCTGAGGGATTATTTTACATAGGTAGGTATGGAAAGAAGCATATTTAAACGGAGTCTGTTTGGTGAATAAAACAGTTCTGAGCCACCCTTGAAGGCAGCGCATTATGTTCTGTGACGAAAGTGGTGGCTGCCATGTGCCCCAGTAATTGAAGATAGCTCCTGACTGTGGTTTGGGGGCTGAGCTGAACTGTGTTGGCTATGTTGGAAATGTGTGGAGGAAGGCAGGCTCTCGCTGTTACCAAACAGAGATGTGCCCCTATGAACTCGAAGCTTTGCACAGGGGTCAAACTGGATTTTGGATGTTCAACTGCAGTCCCAACTCAAAGAAGAGATCTGTGGCCTTGGAGGCCTTGGAAGACATCAGTTTGAGGGAGTGGCCTTTCAGTAGCCAATCGTCCAGGTAAGAAAATACTAAGATACCTTTCCTGCAGAGCTTCGCTGGTACTACTGACATGACTTTCGAGAAGAACCTCGGGGCAGATCACAGGCCAAAGGGGAGCACTCAGTATTGAAGGTGATACTGGCCGATAGTGAAACACTGGAATCATTTGTGGGATGGGTGGAGAGCGATATGGAAATATGCATCTTGAAGGTCAAGGACTGAGAACCAATCCCCTTGCTCTAATGACAGAATTACCACTGTAAGTGTCACCATTTTGAATTTTTGTGTCTTCACACAGGTGTTCAGTAGTCTCAAATCTAGGATGGGTCTCCAACTTCCACTCTTTCTTGGTATCAGGAAGTACCTATAATAAAACCCCTTCCTTCTGTGCTGCATGGGGACTGGTTCTATAGCTCCCAAGTGTAAGAGAGTGTCTCCTTCTTGAAGAAGCAAGCTCTTGTGAGAGGGACAGGGAAGGGGGGTTTATTGATGGAAGTGTAGTAAAGTGGATAGTGTATCCTGTGAAGATGATCACTAAAACCCACTTGTCCGTAGTGATCAACTCCCAAGTCCACCTGAAGTGCTGAAGGCGGTCACTGAAGGGAGGAAGGCTGGTGAATCGGTGCAGCTGAAGAGGATGAGGATGGTAATTCAAGCCCTCTACCAACCCATCAGAATTGCTGCTTGGAGGTGGATAGTTGCAAGGCAGGAGGTTGAGAAGTGGATTGTTTCCTCCTCTGGAATCTCTGCCTCTTCTGGTGCAGTTCATACGACCTCTGGGAGGTAATGAATTGGGCAAGGTGGGATCACTGGGTCTTCTGGGACTTGTTGAGCTTTCTCTTGTAGGTGAGTGTGGAAATACCAAGAGACCATACGGTAGCTCTAGAGTCCCTTAATATTTGCAGAGACTTGACTGTGCTATCTGCGAACAACTTAGACCCATCAAAAGAGAGGTCCTCTACTGTATTCTGAACCTCTTTTGGGAATCCAAGGAGTTGGAGCCAGGAAACCCCTCACATAACTATCACTGTAGCAATCAAACAGGAAGCAGTATCAGCGGCATCAAGGGAGGTTTGTAGAGCTGTTCTGACAAGTAGTTGGCCCTCCACAATAATTGCCTGGAACTGCTCTTTGGGCTCTTTCAGTAGGTGATCCACAAAATAGTTCATCTTGGTACAATTCAAGGATCGTACTTTGCTATTAACACCTGAAAACTGGTGTTTCTAAATTAGAAGGAGGCCGAGGAATAAGATTAAGGGGCACATGACTTATGAGGAGAGGCTGAGGGAACTGGTCTTATTTAATCTAAAGAAGAGAAGAGCGAGGGGGGATTTGATAGAAGCCTTCAACTACCTGAAAGGGAGTTCCAAAGAGGATGGAGCTCGGCTGTTCTCAGTGGTGGCAGATGACAGAAGGAGAAATAGTCTCAAGTTGCAGTGTGGGAGGTTTAAGTTGGATATTAGGAAAAACTTTTTCACTAGGAGGGTGTTGAAGCCCGGGAATGGGTTACCTAGGGAGGTGGTGGAATTTCCATCCTTAAAAACCTCTAAGGCCTGGCTTGACAAAGCCCTGGCTGGGATGATTTAGTTGGTGTTGGTCCTAGTTTGAGCAGGGGGTTGGACTAGATGACTTCCATGTGAAGCCAGGAGAACTGGGCATAACCTCCCCATAAAGAATACTACTAACTAACTATGGATATAAACTGGCCATCAGGAAATTTAGACTTGAAATTAGACGAAGGTTTCTAACCATCAGAGGAGTGAAGTTCTGGAATAGTCTTCCAAGGGAAGCAGTGGGGGCAAAAGACCTATCTGGCTTCAAGATTAAACTTGATAAGCTTATGGAGGAGATGGTATAACATGATTTTGGCAATTAATTGATCTTTAAAGATTCATGGTAAATAGGCCCAACGGCCTATGATGGGATGTTAGATGGGGTGGGATCTGAGTTACTACGGAGAATTCTTTCCTGGGTATCTGGCTGGTGAATCTTGCCCACATGATCAGGGTTCAGCTGATCGCCATATTTGAGGTCAGGAAGGAATTTTCCTCCAGGGCAGATTGGAAGAGGCCCTGGGGGTTTTTCGCCTTCCTCTGTAGCTTGGGGCACGGGTCACTTGATGGAGGATTCTCTGCACCTTGAAGTCTTTAAACCACGATTTGAGGACTTCAATAGCTCAGACAGAGGTGAGAGGTTTATTGCAGGAGTGGGTGGGTGAGATTCTGTGGCCTGCATTGTGCAGGAGGTCAGACTAGATGATCATAATGGTCCCTCCTCACCTTAATATCTGTGAGTCTATGAACTAGTACCTATCTAAATGCAACACGAGAGAAAATAAAAGAAATAAAATTCTCAAAAAGATAAAAAGATGATAAGCTACACTACTACTACTATTTACTAACTATTGAAACTCACATTAAGACTCTGACTAACTATTAAAAAGAAAAGAGGATAAAGTTGAGGAAATCTCTCTGAGGCAACTGCCAGAGCTCCGTCTCAGGCCAAGGCGGTCGAGAAGGAACTGAAAGCATTTCTCCTGCATAGTGTAACATAACAACAGCACGGGACATGAGACTGCCTAACACACATGCACGGGCCAAACGGACAATGTTATGAGAAATCTCCAATTGCAGGCACAGGGGGCGCTAGCTCACCGAGAGTGGAGCACCCGTCAGGACACTACTCAAAGAAGAATTAATTACTAGCTCAAGATCTTGGCCTGATGGGACAGACACTGAACTGAACTTTCATTAGCAGCCAGAGAAAGAATAAAGATAGGCAATAACCTCCACAGTGGAGTCATCTTCTAAATATAATTTTACTACTGAGCGCAAGCTTCCAGCAGGGAAGTGAGGACAAACCTCTGTTCAGAATTAAGGCTATGCTGAAAAGTAATACACACATTATAATTTGGGAATACACAGTTAAGGCACCCAAACAGCATTATAAGATGGATGGATTCACCAAGGGTAAGTCATGCCTGACTAATCTAATTGCCTTCCATGACAAGATAACTGGTTCTGTGGATGAAGGGAAAGTAGTGGATGTGTTGTTCCTTGACTTTAGCAAAGCTTTTGACACTGTCTCCCACAGTATTCTTGCCAGCAAGTTAAAGAAGTATGGGCTGGATGAATGGACTATAAGATGGATAGAAAGCTGGCTAGATTGTCGGGCTCAACGGGTAGGGATCAATGGCTCCATGTCTAGTTGGCAGCCGGTGTCAAGTGGAGTGCCCCAGGGGTCAGTCCTAGGGCCGATTTTGTTCAATATCTTCATAAATGATCTGGAGGATGGTGTGGATTGCACCCTCAGCAAGTTTGCAGATGACACTAAACTAGGAGGAGAGGTAGATATGCTGGAGAGTAGGGATAGGATACAGAGAGACCTAGACAAATTGGAGGATTGAGCCAAAAGAAATCTGATGAGGTTCAACAAGGACAAGGGTAGAGTCCTGCACTTAGGACAGAAGAATCCCATGCACCGCTACAGACTAGGGACCGAACGGCTAGGCAGCAGTTCTGCAGAAAAGGACCTAGGGGTTTCAGTGGACGAGAAGCTGGATATGAGTCAACAGTGTGCCCTTGTTGCCAAGAAGGCCAATGGCGTTTTGGGATGTATAAGTAGGGGCATTGCCAGCAGATCGAAGGACGTGATCGTTCCCCTCTATTCGACACTGGTGAGGCCGCATCTGGAGTATTGTGTCCAGTTTTGGGCCCCACACTACAAGAAGGATGTGGAAAAATTGGAAAGAGTCCAGCGGAGGGCAACAAAAATGATTAGGGGACTGGAACACATGAGTTATGAGGAGAGACTGAGGGAACTGGGGATGTTTAGTCTACGGAAGAGAAGAATGAGGGGGGATTTGATAGCTGCTTTCAACTACCTGAAAGGGGGTTCCAAAGAGGATGGCTCTAGACTGTTCTCAGTGGTAGCAGATGACAGAACGAGGAGTAATGGTCTCAAGTTGCAGTGGGGGAGATTTAGGTTGGGTATTAGGAAAAACTTTTTCACTAGGAGGGTGTTGAAACACTGGAATGCATTACCTAGGGAGGTGGTGGAATCTCCTTCCTTAGAAGTTTTTAAGGTCAGGCTTGACAAAGCCCTGGCTGGGATGATTTAATTGGGGATCGGTCCTGCTTTGAGCAGGGGTTGGACTAGATGACCTCCTGAGGTCCCTTCCAACCCTGATATTCTATGATTCTAACATAATTATAGTTATTGTCTGGTGTCACTGCAGTGACACTATCTTTAACTATAACTATCTTTATAGCATTTTAATGGTTGTGGCCCTGGATTAGATTAAAATGGTTTTTTAAAACAGAATTTTTTTCTCTCTCTTTTTCCTTCCTACTGTCACTGGATTGCAGTGCAGCTCCTTGTCTGCCAGGTGGAGACATGGGGGACTTCAATCACCCTGATATCTGCTGGGAGAGCAATACAGCAGTGCAGAGATAATCCAAGAAGTTTTTGGAGAGTGTTGGGAACAACTTCCTGCTGCAGGTGCTGGAGGAACCAACTAGGGGCTGTGCTCCTCTTGACCAGCTGCTCACAAACAGGGAAGAATTGGTGGGGGAAGTAGAAATGGGTGGCAACCTGGGCAGCAGTGACCATGAGATGATCGAGTTCAGGATCCTCACACAAGGAAGAAAGGAGAACAGCAGAATACGGACCCTAGACTTCAGAAAAGCAGACTTTGACTCCCTCGGGGAACTGATGGGCAGGATCCCCTGGGAAGCTAAAATGAGGGGGAAAGGAGTCCAGGAGAGATGACTGTATTTTCAAGAAGCCTTACTGAGGGCGCAGGAACAAACCATCCTGATGTGCAGAAAGAATAGCAAATAGGGCAGGCAACCAGCTTGGTTTAACAGAGAAATCTCAGGTGAGCTTAAACAAAAAAAGGAAGTTTACAAGAAGTTGAAACTGGGACAGCTGACTTGGGAGGAGTATAAAAATATTGCTCGGGCATGCAGGAGTGAAATCAGGAAGGCCAAAGCACAATTGGAGTTGCAGCTAGCAAGGATGTTAAGAGTAACAAGAAGGGTTTCTACAGGTATGTTAGCAACTAGAAGAAGGTCAGGGAAAGTGTGGGATCCTTACTGAATGGGAGAGGCAACCTAGTGACAGAGGATGTGGAAAAAGCTAATGTACTCAATGCTTTTTCTGCCTTGGTCTTCACAGACAAAGTCAGCTCCCAGACTGCTGCACGGGGCAGCACAGTTTGGGGAGGAGGTGAGCAGCCCTCAGTGGTGAAAGAAGTGGTTCGGAACTATTTAGAAAAGCTGGACATGCACAAGTCCGTGGGGCCAGATGCACTGCATCCTAGGGTGCTGAGGGAGTTGGCTGATGTGATTGCAGAGCCATTGGTCATTATCTTTGAAAACTCATGGCAATCGGGGGAGGTACCAGATGACTGGAAAAAGGCAAATATAGTGCCCATCTTTAAAAGGAAGTAGGAGAAACCAGGGAATATAGACTGGTCAGCCTCACCTCAGTCCCCGGAAAAATCATGGAGCAGATCCTCAAGGAATCCTTTTTGAAGCACGTAGAGAAGGGGAAGGTGATTAGGAACAGTCAACATGGATTCACCAAGGACAAGTCATGCCTGACCAACCTGATTGCCTTCTATGATGAGATAACTGGTTCTGTGGATATGGGGAAAGTGGTGGGCATGATATACCTTGATTTTAGCAAAGCTTTTGATATGGTCTCCCACAGTATTCTTGCCAGCAAGTTAAAGAAGTATGGATTAGATGAATGGACTATAAGGTGGACAGAAAGCTGGCTAGATAGTCGGGTCAATGGGTAATGATCAACGGTTTGATGTCTAGTTGGGGGCAGCCGGTATCAAACGGAGTGCCCCCAGGGTTTGGTCCTGGGGCCGGTTTTGTTCAACATCTTCATTAATGATCTGGATGGCGGGATAGATTGCACCCTCAGCAAGTTCACGGATGACACTAACATGCGGGGAGGGGCAGATATGCTGGAGGGTAGGAATCGGGTTCAGAGTGACCTAAACAAATTGGGCCAAAGGAAATCTGATGAGGTTCAACAAGGACAAGTGCAGAGTCCTCCACTTAGGACGGAAGAATCCCATGCACTGCTACAGCCTGAGGACGGACTGGCTATGTGGCAGTTCTGCAGAAAAGGACCTGGGGATTACAGTGGATGAGAAGCTGGATATGAGTCAGCAGTGTGCCCTTGTTGACAAGAAGGTTAACCACATATTGGGCTGCATTAGTAGGAGCATTGCCAGTAGATTAAGGGATGTGGTTATTCCCATCTATTCAGCGCCGGTGAGGCCACATCTGGGGTACCGCATCCAGTTTTGGGCCCCCCACTACAGAAAGGATGTGGACAAATTGGAGAGAGTCCAGCGGAGGGCAACGAAAATTATTAGGGGGCTGGGACACATGACTTATGAGGAGAGGCTGAGGGAACACGGCTTCTTTTCTAGGGACAAGAAGAGTGAGGGGGGATTTGATAGAAGCCTTCAACTACCTGAAGGGGGGTTCCAAAGAGGATGAAGCTCAGCTGTTCTCAGTGATGCCAGATGACAGAACAAGGAGCAATGGTCTCAAGTTGCAGTGGGGGAGGTCTAGGTTGGAAATTAGGAAACACTATTTCACTAGGAGGGTGGTGAAGCACTGGAATGGGTTCCCTTGGGAGGTGGTGGAATCTCCATCCTTAGAGGTTTTTAAGGCCTAGCTTGACAAAGCCCTGGCTGGGATGATTTAATTGGTGTTGATCCTGCTTTGAGCAAGGGGTTGGACTGGGTGGCCTCCTAGGGTCTCTTCCAACTCTAGTCTTCTACGATTCTATGACAGAGGATCACCAACTGCTGGAGCCTCTTCTGACAGGCATAACCAACATCTTAGGCAAAGAATGAATCTCCCCTTTTTCCTTCAAACATGCAATAGTCTACCCAAACTGAAGAAAGGCACCTTGGAGGTACTGGACCTAGCTAACTATTGCAAATATTAAACCTTTCTTCCCTGAACAAGCTTGTTAAGGAGCTAGCTAAATGCCAGCTTGAAACTCCTCTAGCAGAAGCCATATCCTAGGCATGCCACAATCCACAGCACGTGATCAGGAAACAGGCAGTGGCACTGGTGGTCAGTCTCTTGTGTCAGTGGAAGACTGATGTCCATTCTCAAATCTCTGGACTCTGCAGCATTCAACACAGTCAGCCACAAGATATTGCTGTCCCGTCTAAGCAAGATGGCAGTGGCTAATGAAAGAACTGGAACAGTCTGACCACTTTCTGGAGGAACACACCCAAAGGGTCACTGTGTGAACCTGCACCTTCACCCCCAGGCCTCTTACGTTTGGAGCTCCACAATGATCTATTTAACGTCAAAAGGCAGCAGCCTGCTGAACTGGTGAGACATCACAAGGTCAAATGACAACAAGGTGTAGCTGAGACACAGCTCTAGCTATTTACTCTTTACAACAGACAGCAGTGCCATTGGCATCAAGCTAACCTGGATGCCCTGGAACAGAGATGAGAAAAGGTTAGTTAAAGCTACTGGTTGGCAGAGGAGACCTTGCACAATCTCCACCAGTCAAAGGCACATACCCATACCTGCTCAGCTGACTTCACAGGTTCTTATAGACTCCTCACTGACACCAAGCTCTCACAGAGCCGAGGTCACAAGAAATGCATTCTGCCATTTCTGACTGTGTTCCATCACTGGAGAGGAAGAGCTGCCCTCGACAGCACATACCTTCATTACCCGCCAACCACACTGTAAGAAAGCAGCTTACTTGGGCTTGGAAGGTTCAGCACTGAGAAAATTACAATTGATGGAGAATGCAGCAGCTCACTCCCTAGGCATCAAACCTGGCCCCCACTCACGGCACTGGATTCCCCTAAAGCATGATATCAAGCTGAAACTGTTGGTCCTTTGTCATCATGCCTCCAAATAGTTTGGGCCCAGGTTATCTAAGAGATCACCTCATGCTTGGGATCAAAACTATGGTCATCGCTTCTCTCCACTGGCATAATGGAGTTGGCTACCACAACGCTAAAGCTTGTTTGTACAGGGGGCAGAGCAATGGGAAGGACTGGCACTTTGGAGGACTGTGGCGTTCATTCCTGCTGGATCAAAGAACTACCCTCACCACTTTCCGTTCCAAGAGCTAAACCGCATCTTTGCCATGTCTCCTGTAATAACAGCATAGACCACATAACATAAAAACCAACCAACCAACAACCCATATGCAGAAAGTCATGAAGAAGGCTGCAGACATGACAGTTATGTTGCTTAATGCATCACTGGAAGATATACAGGCACCACAGTGATGGTCATTGGCTGAAAACCTGAACTGAGTAAACAGTCTTAGGCAGATTTTCGAAGACGCTCAGTATGCCAGGTTTCAAGCTCTTGAAAATTCTGGCCCTAATGGCTACTCGCCTGAGTGACAGATAAGTGTGCGCCGCACTGTAGTGAGACAGGTCTACCACTTGCAGTGTTTGCTAGGGAACATTCTGACCCAGGAACATCAGCCCACAGAGAAACAAAGCTCTTGGAGACCAAATTTGCAAACACCTGGCTTTTTTTTTTTTTTTTTTGCAAATTTGCAAACTCCTGGCTGATTTTGCCTTTCCATCTTACCTCTAGTAGCTGCACTGCTCCTTCATGATCCCTTTTTGCCTCTGCCTGGGCCTGAAGTCAAACAGGAAACAAGGAGTTACTGACCAAACACCCCTCAGAAAGCTCACTTCTGCTGTCAGCATCTCAATAGGCAGCAAGATAGATTTAAAAGAACAGAACAACAGGACCAGAGACATCCCTGCTCTGTGGACAAAGAGCCTTTGCAGATTAGAATTATCATGCATGAGAACAGCCCCTTGTAGTGCCCAGGTATCAGAGTTCACTTCCCTGGATTAGTTTATCTGGTAAACTCACACATACCTCCTCCCTGCACAGTCCCGCCAAGGAGACAATGCAGGAGTTCCATCTCTTTCCATGGTGGGATTCAGAGAGTTAAAGTGTCCATTTTCTCACTGCCTTGCACTCACTGCATACCTGCTGCAACCATCTGACTTCCTCTTGTTTCGCCTGCCGTGCTAGCTGGGCTTCCTCGTGTTCAGCCTCCAGCTGCTCCCTTCGCTCAGCCACACCTCTCATATGCTGGAGAAGAAGTCACACACAATTTAGGGGAGGCATTGTTGAAGCATTGCCTCTCGGAGCTCTACTGAGGGCCTCATCCTCCATGCTTTCCTGATGGCAATTAACAGACCAAGTGTTTTTCACAGACTAATTAAAAACCGGGGAGGTTACTTTCAGGGGTGGGGTTCCAGCACATATTGGGCAGATCCTTGGCCTCCCAAAGCTCTCCAAGCCACTCCAGCAATATAAACGGGGTTCATAGTGGCTTCAGACAGCTTTACACCACCAGCTTCCCCCTCAGACGCAGAGTGCATGGAGAGGAGTGGTATGCCAGGTATGCCAACAGGGCAGGGCCAACACACACAGCACTCTGGCCAGTCCTCAGCCGGCAAAGCAGTCCCTGTGGAACCACAGCAGCCAGCATAATTTAGAGTCACTCTCAACAGACAAGGCACTTGTCAAAAACCAGATATCTGAAATGAGAATCTTCTTGTAGAAGCCAGAGGAGCCCAGTTTGAGAAACTCCCTAAGTAGGGAAAGCCACTAACAGCGAAACTATACATAGGTGACCCAAACAACTGCAGGAAATCATACTGCAGGAAATCAATCACATCCCTCCAACCCGGCTGGCTTCCACTGTATCACAGCCCAGGTGGGCTCCCAGCCTGACAGACTACTGTCTGTGGTGATCAAGGAGCACCAGGGAATCATGGTGCATCGTAAATCTCCAACTGCAACAGGAAATTATAGCAATCGCTTCACTCCCATATTACCCACAGCCAAGGAGACACATTCCTAGGTCTCTCTTCTTGCTGCTTATGGCAGACCTTAGACATTGCTCTAACAAGCCCTTTCGAAATAGCATTGGATTAACTAAATCACTAGCTTAGATAGATCAAACACTGTAAGAAAGAGAGGGGGAACTTCATGTCCTTTCCTGATCAAACCAATCAAAACAGTGTTTAGTGTTTCAACAGCCTTTTCAGAAGCTCTGAATTCGACTAACCTTCAGCACCTGCTCTAGATTCTCCAGCTTGGTTTGGAGTCCTTGGCTCTTCTGAAGAGCAGAATCTCGTTCCTTAGTAACTACAACAACCTGTAACTTCAGGTCAGCATTTTCAGATTCAACCTGTGGAAAGAGGATAGTGTATTACTACAAACAGCCTCAGGCACACTTTGTATAAATAATGGCGGTCCATCATTTTTCACAGTTTGAACCACATCTTAGACTTAAGTATCAGGGGGTAGCCACGTTAGGCTGTATCCACAAAAGCAACAAGGAGTCTGGTGGCACCTTAAAGACTAACAGATTTATTTGGGCATAAGTTTTCATGGGTAAAAAACCACTTCAAGTGGTTTTTCATGAAAGCCTATGCCCAAATAAATCTGTTACTCTTTAAGGTGCCACCAGACTCCTTGTTATCTTAGACTTAGACACACCTTCCATTGGCAGGGACATGAACCTATGTCTTTTACTCTCCCATTGGCAAACACGGGACCCCCACATCTCCTCCCATCCCATTGGCAGTCAAGTAAACCCATCTTTCCTCACATTTGTGATCAAACATAACATTAGGAAAATATTCATATATTTGTATCTTTCTTAATTATGACTAATGGTTATTCACACAGCCTGCATTTGCTACTGAAGTAATCTCCCATCCCAAATGTGAGGTTTTCTGAACATGATTTATGCTGGAGAGACTGCGGAGAGCCAGGCCATAAAACCTGGACACAGCAAGAATAAACACAGAGATTTGTGCTTCGGGTTGAACAGAACTGTAACCTGATGTATTGTGTTCTCCCCTACATTCACCATATAAGTGCTGCTGATTAGGCTTTACATCTAAGCAGAATGAACTATAACTTGGGTATTATGAGCAACTAATATCACCAGTGTAAGGCTAATGCTCCCTTTCTGACAGGTGGCTTGTGAAGATCTAGGAAGTCCTAATCATAGGGAAAATGACCAGTCTTCAGAGTGAAACCCAGTGTAAAATTTGGCTTTTTGCCTCACTTATGTTGAGAGAAGGAGCTGAGTTAAGAAACCACATCTTTGAGGGATCCTGCCCCCTATACAAAACCTTTATCAATTCCCACCCATTTATGCACATTTAAAATCTTCCCTTTACTTGTTAGTGTGTGCCTTATGGTTACCTTAATGCCTGCACCCAATATGATGAATTATTTTCTTACTTTTTTCCTTGCTGCTCTGTGCATCTGTGTGATTTTGATTTTCCTGTTTGTTATGACCACTGTGCAGTTATTTACTGGGGGTAATGCCAGAGAGCGTACTCACGTCCTAAAAAGCCAGGCCGCAAACTTGGCACCATAATTACCCCACCTGCACCCTTAGGGGGATTCACACCAGGAGTGCAGCTGGTGTTGCTGCCTCCTGTCCTGCTTCAGGGTTTCCATCAGGCAAAGGCAGCTGTAAATTGCACTGGGTCTCTCCCCTGCTCCCCAGGGTACACCCTGCCCTCAGCCAGCACTGCCCCCCACTTATGCCCCAGCTATGGAGAGAAGTTTATGGCCGCATGTCATAAAGATAAAGGGAAGGGTAACCACCTTTCTGTATACAGTGCTATAAAATCCCTCCTGGCCAGAGGCAACATCCTGTTACCTGTAAAGGGTTAAGAAGCTAAGGTAACCTCGCTGGCACCTGACCCGAAATGACCAATGAGGGGACAAGATACTTTCAGATCTGGAGGGGGGGAAAGGGTTTTGTCTGTCTGTGCGATGTTTTTGCCAGGAACAGATCAGGAAAGCAAGCCTTACAACTCCTGTAAAGTTAGTAAGTAATCTAGCTAGAAAATGCGTTAGATTTTCTTTTGTTTAATGGCTTGTAAAATAAGCTGTGCTGGAGGAAATGTGTATTCCTGTTTTTGTGTCTTTTTGTAACTTAAGGCTTTGCCTAGAGGGATTCTCTGTGTTTTGAATCTGATTACCCTGTAAGGTATTTACCATCCTGATTTTACAGAGGTGATTCTTTTACCTTTTCTTTAATTAAAATTCTTCTTTTAAGAACATGATTGATTTTTCATTGTTCTTAAGATCCAAGGGTTTGGGTCTGTGTTCACCTGTACCAATTGGTGAGGATCATTATCAAGCCTTCCCCAGGAAAGGGGGTGTAGGGCTTCGGGGGGCATATTTTGGGGGAAGACGTCTCCAAGCGGGCTCTTTCCCTGTTCTTTGTTTAAAACGTTGGTCGTGGCAGCATACTGTTCAAGGACAAGGCAAAGTTTGTACCTTGGGGAAGTTTTTAACCTCAGCTGCTAAGAATAAGCTTAGGGGGTCTTTCAGGCAGGTCCCCACATCTATACCCTAGAGTTCAGAGTGGGGAAGAAACCTTGACACCACGATCCTCCATTGTAATCACCCCATGGTGGACCCAACGAGCCCCATACAAGGCCCCTCATCAAGCACTACAACAGAAGAAATCACCGTGGAGAATCATAGAAAGGTAGGACTGGAAGGGACTTCAAGAGATCATCAAGTCCAGGCCACTGCGCTGTGGCAGGACTGAGTAAACCTAGACCATCGCTGACAGATGTTTGTCCAGCCTGCTCTTAAAAACTTCCAGTGATGGGGATTCCACAACATCCCTTGGAAGCCTGTTCCAAAGCTTAACTACCCTTACAGTTGGAAAGTTTTTCCTAATATTGAACCTAAATCTCCCTTGCTGTAGATTAAGCCCATGACTTCTCATCCTATCTTCAGTAGATATGGAGGACAATTGATCACTGTCCTCTTTATAACAGCCCTTCACATATTTGAAGACTGATCAGGTCCCCACCTCAGTCTGCTTTTCTCAAGACTAACCAGGCCCAGGTTTTTGGTTTTTTTTAACCTTTCCTCATAGGTCAGGGTTTCTAAACCTTTTAAAATTTGTGTTGCTCTGCTCTGGGCTCTCTCCAGTTTGTTCCCATTTTTCCTAAAGTGTGGTGCCCAGAATTACCATGGGCAGCGCGTGCAACCCCTGTTCAGGGAGGCTAGCCGCCTTCCCTGCCTCTTCTGCCCAAGGCCTCACCCTACCTCTTCCACCCAAGCCCTCCCTTCCTCGCCCCGGTCCAAACCCTGCTGGTGCCCGGAGCAGCCCTGAGCCCTGGCCAGCCCGACAACGCCCAGAGCAGCCCGGAGGAGGCTTGGGCTGAGCCCTGGGCCCAGGCTGCCCAGCAGAGCTCTGAGCCCTGCCACGGCCTGGCCCAAGACCATGGCGGGGAGCATTAGCAGAAGTTTGGGGAGCCTGAGCCTCCTCCAGCCTCCATTACCCGCTGCCCATGGCTGAGGCCTCACAGTGCTAAGTAAAATGGGGAAATTACCTCCTGTGTCCTACCTATGACGCTCATGTTAATATGCCCCAGAATAATATTAGCCTTTTTCATAGCTGCATCACATTGTTGACTCATAATTAATTTGTGATCCACTATAACCCCTAGATCCTTTTCTGCAGTATTATCACCTAATCAGTTATTCCCCTTTTTGTAGTTGTGCATTTGATTTTTTCCTTAGTAAGTGTAGCACTTTGCACTTGTTTATTGAATTTCATCTTGTTGAATTCAGACCAATTCTCCAATTTCTCAAGGTCGTTTTGAATTCTTATCCTGTCCTTCAAAGTGCTAGCAACTCCTCCCAGCCTGGTGTCCCCTGCAAATTTTATAAGCACACTCTTCACTCCATTATCCAAGTAATTAATGAAAATATTACATAGTACCAGACCCAGGACTGACACCTACAGGACCCCACTAGATACAGTCTCCCAGTTTCACAGCCAGTCATTAATAACTACACTTTGAATCTGGGCTACTGCTTTGTCTTAGTCCTGTGATAAGCTCTGCTTGGTAGAGGAGTTTTGCAATGTTGACATAAACATAAAATAGAAGCTAATGCTCCATTGACGGAACAAGAGTATCCCTGGTTACCTGTCGTGCCCATTCCGCCTTTCCATTTAGTTGAGTGTTCTCCTGAGCCAGCTGTGCATTTTCACCCTGCACCACCTGCAGCTGGATTTCCTGTCCAGAGAGAATGATCTTGTTACTATACCAAAGTTCTCTGATTAACTGCTTTGCCCAGGCAAGAGGGAACTAGGAGGCTGAGCTGCACCTGGCTGATTGCAGGAGAAGATTATAGTACTGTCTGTAAAGGCCTATACTCTAAGAATTTAGGTGTATTCTTATCACTTGGCTAGTGATAGAGGTATAAAAGAAAGAATCAAAACCACTGTCTGCCAGTGTAAGGGCCTTCTCCTACTGTGACAGTTTGTGGCCCTGTTCTTAGGCTAAGGCCTTTGGCTAAGCAGCAGAGGCAGCCATAAGCTGGGAAGCGACCGGTCACATCCTCACATTCCAAACTAGTCACATTGAAATAAGGTGCTATTGGGCTGTTAGGCACTATCAGGACAGGATTGTATTCCTATCACCTCCAGAGAAAGGGAAGTGCCTAGAAAATGTAAAAGGAAACTTAGTTTGATAGCATCCTGTCTGGCAAGAACTCACTTATCAATAGCTGGGATGTGAAATCCTCACTTCTGTATAGTTTTGTCATTATAGTTCCCACTTTGCTGTTGTTTGTCTGTATAATCTCTGTCTGGTTCTGTGATTGTTCCTGTCTGCTGTATAATTAATTTTGCTGGGTGTAAACTAATTGAGGTGGTGGGATATAATTGGTTACATAATCATGTTACAATATGTTAGGATTGGTTAGTTAAATTTCAGGAAAATGATTGGTTAAGGTATAGATAAGCAGAACTCAAGTTTTACTATATAATCTGTAGTCAATGAGGAAGGGTGTGGGTGTGGGTGTGGGTGTGGGTGGGGGTGGGCATGTGGGTGTGTGAGATGGGAACAGGGAATGGGGTAAGAAAATTGGAATCATGTTTTGCTAAAGGGGGAGATGGGAACAGGGAATGGGAGTAAGAAAATTGGAATCATGTTTTGCTAAAGGGGGAAATGGGAACAGGGAATGGGAGTAAGGAAGTTGGAATCATGTTTGGCTAAGGGTAGGAATGGGAACAGGGACACAGGTGTAAGGCTCTGTGGTGTCAGAGCTGGGAAGGAAGATACTAAGGAAGGAAACTGGAATCATGCTTGCTGGAAGTTCACCCCAATAAACATCGAATTGTTTGCACCTTTGGACTTCGGGTATTGTTGCTCTCTGTTCATGCGAGAAGGACCAGGGAAGTAAGTGGGTGAAGGAATAAGCCCCCTAACAATGCCCACTCTTGCAGACCTAGGAGATGCAGCTCACATAAACGTGAGTGGTGATATGGGGAGACGAAGATTTTCCCCAGGCTGGGTGATCACCACAGAATGATGAGTGGTTGCTATAGTAATGGAAGAACTTTACTGAATTTCATTCCCTCCCACACACAAACACACACACATTGTGGTAGATGTCAAAAACTCCAGAGAAGGAAAACAGGCTGTTACTGACCATCAAACATCTCCTGGACACCCACTTGGCACAAATTCCCTCTGCAGAGAGACTCACAATCCAATTCCTCTGCGGTCACCAAATAATCTAGGGTCAGCCAGTCCTATCATAACCATTGGGGGTCAGGTTCTGACACTCTTACACACAGTGAATGAACAGCATCGTATCCCACAAGCTGCCCTGCTGACTTCAGTGACTTGGTGCTACCCAACATGAGTCAGGCGACCAGAATCTGGCCCTAAATCAATTTGTGGTCAAGACATGATCAAAACAGACCCCATGAGGGTAACAGTGGCTCCTGCATCCCTGTTCCTACAGGGCACTTTTCTTCACATTCCCAAAGATCACACCATTAGCAGTGCAATAGCCAAGGCTCTGCTGGGAGATATATAAGGGGGCTGTTGGCCCCTTACTGAAACGTAGTGGTTTTTTGGTTGGCCCCCTGTCAATACCAGGAGAAAGGGGAAGGGCTGAAGAGGAGTCAGGATCCAGGGACTGACAGGTCCCCAGGGTCAATGGTCAGAGGCCAGCACTCCAAGTCAGCCAGATTGTCAGGGTGGGCAAGTCGATGATGGAGCCAAGAGCTCAGGGCCCTTGCAGCAGCCCAGAGCAGAGCCAGGGAGAGTGCAGCAGCCCAGAGTAGGGGGTTAATTTTATGTTTTCTTCCAGGTCATTGATAAAAATGTTAAACAGCACAAGACCAAGAACCAATACCTGCGGGACACCATTAAAAATACACTCATTCAGTGACGATTCCCCATTTACAATTACATTTTGAGACCTATCAGTTAACCAGCTTTTAATTAATTTAATGTGTCCCACGTTAATTTTATAGAGACAATGTGGGTGAGGGACTATCTTTGAATGGGATAACTTCTGTTGGTGAGAGAGACAAGCTTTCAGGCTACACAGGGCCCTTCGTCAGGTCTGGGAAATGTCCTGTGAGTGTCACAACTAAATACAAGGTAGAACAGATTGTTTAGCAAACCAGGACCCACCAAGTCAAAGCAGCACCAGACCCTGCCAGAACAACAAATGCAAAACCTGCTCACATAGCTCCACTGCTACAATAATCAACATACCCCACAACACACCTTTTAGTCCATGGGTCCTACACACACAGAAAAATGATACAAGAAAAACCACCCTGTCACCTGTGGGTGAACACTTCACCATCACTCTATATCTGACCTCTCAGTCCTCACCCTCAAAGGAAAAATGAACAACATCTTCAAAAGAAGATCTTGGGAGCTTAAATTCAAAACTTTACTAGACACTAAAAATCACAGACTCAAAGATATTGAATTTTATGGCATATTGCAACAACCTGTAACCCACTAACCCCTTGTTTTGTCCTGTGACTGGAGAGAGGTGAACGGGCCACTTCACCGTGAATGGTCTCATAGAATAGGTGTTAACGACTTGCGCTAAACCATCTGTTCCACCTTTCCTTTAGCTGTGATGCTCCAAGTACCGTCCCCAGACCTGAGGAAGAGCTCTGTGTAGCTCGAAAGCTTGTCTCTTTCACCAATAGAAGTTGGTCCAATAAAATATATTCCCTCACCCACCTTGTCTCTAATATCCTGGGACAAACACGGCTACAACAACACTACAAACAGAATGTTAATTTTATATTTTTCTAATTTTTGTAATCAAAATGCCGTGTGGTACCAAGTCAAATGCCTTACAGATGTCTATGGCCAGGTCTGCAGGACAGACATATATTGGTATAACTACTTCACTTAGTGAAAAATCCACACAACTGAGCAATGTAGTTATGCTGACCTAACCCGCCACGTAGGCAGCACTATGTCGGCAGCACATCAACATGGCTACCGCCTGTCGCAGAGGTGGATTAACTACACCCACGTGAGCAGCTTTCCTGTCGGCATAGAAACATCCTCACTAAAGCAGAGCAGCTTTACTGGTGCAGTTGTGTCTCTGTAGTGCTGTACATGAAAACAAGCCCTAAGTATATAACATCAACACTATTATCTTTATCAACCAAAATAGTAATCTCATCAAAAAAAATACCAAATCCATGTAATAAACACTTCAGTGCTAAAGATATTTGTGACCATAGAACCATATCCTCTGCATATCATATGACAGACACAGGGGCATTCATGATTTTAGGGGGGAAATACTGATCCCCTTTTAATGCTAAAACCACATCATAAAAGATAAAAAGAAAAGGGGCTACTAGACACCCCCATCAAACCTCCTTTCTAACTGGGATAGAATCAGTTAGTCCCCCATCCAGGTTTATCCACTGTTTGTCTGTGAAGAGCTCTTAAAAGAAGTAGTAATCAGGGATCTGTTCCAGCAATCTCCAATTTGCCTCACTGATGGTCCCTAACAATCAGTTCAAAGTCTGATTTTAGATCAACAAAAGGTGCATACAATTTTCTCCCCATAGGAGGCACATATTTGTAAATCAAATAAGAATGTGTTTGGTACTGTCACCGGGAAGCCCTTTCAATAAATTACTCCAAAGCTAACAGAAGTGTCTTTCATCAGAGACTGTGGTTGCATAAATGGAGGATTGATAGACAATATACTGAACAAGTTAGCTCTTTTCCCCTACCTGGGTATCTGGTTCTCACAAAATGGTTTGCGTCATACGAATATTCAGGTAACAAAAGAGAAGATCTCAGATTCAATGCAAGTGGTGTTACATTTTACGTGCACTCATGGGGGAAACTTAATTGCACCAGCCCTTCGAGTGTTTGAGGCTAAGGTATGCACTCAAATTTTGTATGGAGCAGAAATGTGGGGATAGTCTGATCCCAGAGACAGGAAGTGATTCAAAACAAATTTATTAGAAAGATCCTTGGTCTCCCAAATAATACTCCAGCCACTCTTCTAATCAGAAATTAGATTTAAGTTTAAAAATGTGAAATCCCTAATCAGGTGGAGAATAGAGAATATTAATAAGCAATTGGATATGGCATGGTCAGCCACTGATATAAGGAAAAGGCAAGTGGCACAGGGATCATATACAGATTAATGGCATATCTCCTTTTTAATCCTTATAAATATTGTAATATTTTATAACCTTGGATTTAGCTTTAAGTTTTATTGTAATAACTTTTGCTTTTTGCATACTGTCCCCAGGCTAATTTGCTGTTAAAACACTATAACATATAAAAAGTGATACCAAGTTAGTTTGACAGGATCTATTTTACATAAAATCACGTTGATTGGCATAAGTTTGAGTACCCTCCTTTAATTCTTTATTAATCAACTCCCATAACAGCCACTCCATTATCTTGCCTGGGATCGATGTCAGATTGACAGTCCTATAATTACCCAGATCATCACATTTACCCTTTTTAAATACTGGCACATTTAGCTTTCTTCCAGTCTTCTGGAACTTCCCCAGTGTTCCAAGACTTATTGAAAATCAACATTAATAGTCCAGCAAGGCCCAGAGCCAGCTCTTTTAAAACTCTTGGACGCAAGTTATCTGGACCTGCTGATTTAAAAATGGCTAACTTTAGTAGCTGCTATTTAACATCCTCTTGAGATACAAATGGAATGAAAAAGGTGTCATTATATGATATGATAATATCATCACTATTCCCAAATACAGAACAGAAATATTTAATGAACACTTTTGTCTTCTCTGCATTATTACTGATAATTCTACGATTTCCACCTTATAATGGACCAATACTAGTGTCAGGATTATTTTTGTTCCTAATATACTTGAAAAAACTCCTTATTGTCCTTATCTCTGCTGGCCATCGATTTTTCCTTGTGTCTCTTTTTTCCCTCATCAATTTTCTACAACTCCTTGCTACGGATTTATATTCATTTCTGTCAACTTCCCCTTTCTTCCATTTGTTTTTTATATACATTATATGTATATTATAGCTGCCTTCACTTCCTCTCTGAAGCAGGTCATATTTTTAACCAATACGGCCTTCTTCCTTGACCGTGGCTTTTTAGGCTTCTCTTGAAGTATTCTTAAACAATTCCAATCATCGTTCAAATTTTTCTAATTACATTTTTCCTCCCAACTGATTTTTAAGACTGGTCGGGACCTTTAATATCTTCTAACCTGACACACATAGACACACACACCCACACCCCCGCATAACACAGGGGGAATTTCACCCAACAATCCTTCAAGTGGAGGGAATTATTTTTCCCTACTACATACATTAAGATTAATTTAATGCAGAAGAATCTACACATTTGGTCTGCAACCAGCTGAAACACTAAATGAACTAAACTTTAGGCTATAAAGGTTGGAACCCATTTGTGATTTTGTTGAAATGAGAAATAAGAGACGGAAAAGAAATTACTTTAGCTAAACAAGGAAAAAAATCCCAAATAAGAATGAAGCAATCTAACCATTCATCTAACATCAAACTCACAGCTGTAGAGAGAGACAATGCTTACCAATTCTTTGCATCTTTTGTGCTTCTTCCTCACTTCATGTTCAAGGTTTTCACATTTTTTACGCTTTTTCCTGAGCTCAAATTCCTACACAAGAAAAGCAAAGGAAGCCATGAAGAAACACTGGACCAAACAGAGACCAGCATCCCAGAGATGTCTCATGGTGCACGTGAAATTCAAAACAGCTTACCTGATCTAACACCACACAAGCTTTTTCTCTTCCACATGAAAATCTCTTTGTGAAAATTATTTGAAAAAAAGTTAACGACAGCTCTTAAGAAGACAACAAGAAATGCCCAAACAAAACTCAATAAGCTAACCAGCTATTTTTATGGGCCCCTTTCCTCCTCCCACCTTTTCAGTTCTGGACATAGCTCTCTGCTTTCCCACTTGAATCATGCTGATGACAAGCAGTACATGGCATGACATCTAGCACAAGTGGGGAGCTTTGTAAACTCTGTCATGCAAAATACAGGGCTAAGGGCTAGCGCTATGCAGAAGGATCAGCCTGAGCTGCAAAAAAGGTATTAACTCAGCTATGGTTCAAATCCAGACTGTAACTAACAGCCAGCACAAATTTGCTCAATATGTGTTGACATCTCTAGCTACTTGCTACCTTTTTTGGCTCCTCTGGATACCTATGAACATTATCAGGCTGTTAAACTTGGAATACCCTATGAACAAGCCTGGTTTGTTGGGGTAGCTCATAAGGGACATATGAGTTACATGGTATTTCTCCTATGTCCCTGATAGGATGTACCTATTCCATTTTAGAAAAAGTGTAAGCCCAGAAAAGCAAAACAGATGTTCACCTTTTTTCACTTTCAATTAGTTTTGAGGTGGTTGATTGCTTCATCTGATATATATCATTCAGCCAGCAGTGATCAAAACACCTTGGAATGTGTACATCCAGGGCATCGGTGAATGAGGGAAGTCATGAGTGCCTATGCCCTTGTGTGACACTCTGTGCTCTAAAGCAGTACCCTGGCACCCCCATATTTACCATGCTGATATAATTATGATCTGTTTTGTACAAAGTATGCCTTATGAGGTATCATGGAGACGGGATGGATCACTTGATGATTACATGCTCTGTTCATTCCCTCTGGGGCACCTAGCATTGGCCACTGTCAGTAGACAGGATACTGGGCTAGATGGACCTTTGATCTGACCCAGTATGGCCATTCTTATGTTATCTTATGTTATTTGAAAGGGCTTGATTTGTTGAACATTAATATCTTGTTGGATTGTATGTGCTATCATTGTATGTGGAGTTATGAAGTTTTGCTATGTGTGTGTTACTGAAAGATGTTGTGAGGTTGGGAACACCCACAACCAGCCTTTCAGGTGCAACAATGGAGGAGCCAGATGCACTGATGGCCCATTAAAGGGAATACACATTCCACAAGGACTGTCCCAGGAATCTATACAATGGAGACTTCTCAGAGATAGTACATAGACAATGGAGGCTGCTTGACCCACCTCACAAACATAGATGTTTCCAGCAAGAAGGAGGAAACTATGAAAGAGAAGTGACATCATCACTCCCCCCCCCCGACCCCCCAGCTCAACACCTGAAAGCACACTGGAGGACAAAGACTGGAAGCGGTCCCAGGCTGGAAAGGAGAATCCCAGCCTATATATTAAGGAACTCTACCATCTATCAGGATGAGACACTGCTTGATTCAAATCCTGTTTAGTTTATAGAACTGAGACTGTAAATTTGTTTTATTTCTTAAAAAGGAAAGGAGTACTTGTGGCACCTTAGAGACTAACCAATTTAATTGAGCATAAGCTTTCGTGAGCTACAGATGTGATGAAGTAAGCTGTAGCTCACGAAAGCTTATGCTCAATTAAATTGGTTAGTCTCTAAGGTGCCACAAGTACTCCTTTTCTTTTTGCGAATACAGACTAACACAGCTGTTACTCTGAAACCTTTTATTTCTTAGGTAACCAACTTTGATCTGTACACTTATTACTTATTACTGTACACTTAAAATCTATCTGTCTGTAGTTAATAAATCTGTTTTATATTTTACCTAAAACAGGGCTTTTGGCTGAAGTGCTTGGGAAATCTGCTCAGGGTGCAAGGGCTGGTGCACATCCACTTTCCTTTGTAGAAGTGGCAGACTGGGTAATAAACTTACACTGTGGATGTCTGTTTAAGTGCAGAACCTGCCAGAGGCGTATACCTTGTCACAACATCACAGTGTGAGAAGGAGCCCAGACTGATAGGACAGAGTGCTCAGCTTACCCCAGTTCCAGGTTGCAGCCCAGGAACCCGTCACACTTTGACCACCTGTTCTGCAGCTGGTTCTTGGCACAGGCCAGTTCCCCAGCACCTCACTCTGAGACCAGCAAGCACCTGGAAGACTTTACCCCAAATCCCACATATGAAATCAGAGATGTAAAAACTGAAACAGTTGTAGCATTTCATCCCAAGAAAGCCTTGCTTTCACTCTGAGGGAGAAAGGCCCACAGGTGGAGTCCCCTTTTGAGCCTGTGGAAAGGGACTGCAACTCACCAATTGCTGTATTTGCTGACTGCTCTCTGGGTCTGCTACCACACTTTTTGGAGGAAAGTTTTCATACTCCTCAGAGGCATGTCCCAAAGGTAGCACTCCTGGCTCCACCTGAAAGGGAAGAAAGTGATCCCAGAGGGATATGAGAGAGAATCAGGGTAACAGCACAACCTGATTGTCAAGGGAAGGACAGCTTTGCTTCCAGCACAGTCTAACCTACAGACATAGATGCTAACAGCCCAGGAGAACATTTTCTTTCTCTCTGAAATCAGCCAGCAGAATGAGTCATGCTAGAGATGTCAATAAAGGAAAATAAGTGTTTCTATTATATCACATTGCACACCTTCCTGGAGCTTTGTGAGATTTTTCATGGATGAGAGAATTCCTAGAAAAACCCAGGTGCTGCAGGCTGTGGTGCTGGTGATCCACTAGAAGAAGCCTTTCCTTCTGAATCAGCTGACCCCAATGTCCCAGTAAGGTGTTAGTGGATGCTGTGATGGCTGAGGCCTTCTAATGACAGCTATGGGTCTTGGCATTTCTCACCAGAAAATAAGTATGTCCTCAGCAGATTCCAATGTGGGGCAGGAAAGGTGTCTGGTATTTTGCTGTCCTCAGCAAAGTTCAATATACACATTCTCCTTCCATCCATCCATTCTGTCCCAGCCAAGGTTTGACCTTTTTTCATTGAGTTACCGTCACGGAAAAATCTCATATAATTTAATATGGATAAAACTAATACAGTGCTATGGAAATTACTCTAAATAGCTACAGAATTTAATACAGAATGTGCTCTCCTTTCCACTTAATTTTTAAGCCTCCTGTCACATAGCTGCATCTATGGGATAAGCTGTGCTTTCTCTTCTCCTGACTAGCTAAAGCACGGGAAGCCTTGGGGAATTCCCTGTATTTCAGTTGATTTGCTTTCTGTGTTTTGTGACCGTTTGGTGACTAATAAACAAGCCCTGAGGAAAGGGCCTTAAAGAAGTCAGGCTAGGAGCTTTATGTCTATTCCTTTAATTGTGGAACCACCATCAGCTCACTCTACCAGGTATAATAGATAATTATGGAAACACCGCATAGCCACTCCATAGTTAGGGCTACGTTTTAAAATGGGGCATTATGATCAGCTCTGAGCAGACATCCTGTGTAACCCAGGCAAGAGACCTTGTGATTCCTGCATCAAACCTGTAATTTCTGTCTGAGCTACAGCATATAGTTTAGAACAGTGGTCACCAACCAATCGATCATGATGGACTAGTCGATCCTGGAGACTCTCCCAGTTGATTGCAATCTCTGGCCGCTAAAAATCCGGTGGCGCAGCAGCGCTGCCGGGAACGGGGAACTGTGGCCAATGGGAGCTGCGGGGGGCAGTGCTTGCAGACAGAAGCAGTGCACGGAGACCCCTGCCCACCATCCCACACACACACAGGCTGCGGGGGCGTGCTCGCCGTTTCTGGGAGCAGCGTGGGGCCAGGGCAGCAGGGAGCCACTTTAGCCCCGCTGAGCCACCAACCAAGAGCCGCCCGAGGTAACTGCCCCCCAGCGGGAGCCCACACACCAACCCCAGCCCCCTCCTGGAGCCAGTACCCCATACCCCCTCCTGCACTCCAACACTCTGGCCCAGCCTGGAGCCCCCTCCTATACCCAAACTCCCTCTCAGAGCTTGCACCCCCTCAGCCCCTCCTGCACCCAACTCCCTTTCCCAGGCTCAGCCTGAAGCCCCCTCCCACACTCCGAACCCCTCAGCCCCAGCCCAGAGTCCGTATCCCCTCCCGAACCCCAACCCCCTGCCCCAGCCCGATGAAAGTGGGTGAGGGAGAGCGAGCAACGGAGGAAAGAGCGGATGAGTGGGTCAGGGCCTCAGAGAAGGGGCGGGGCCTCGGGGAAGGGGTAGGGTAGATCCTGGATTGCACTTAAATTCAAAAAGTAATCATATGCATAAAAAGGTTGGAGACCACTGCTTTAGAAAGACATTAATTTTGATTTAAAGGCTCTAAAACACAGCAACTTCACCACATCCCTTGGTAATCTGTTCCAATGGTTAATTCTCCTCACTGTTAAAAATATGCACCTTAATTCTAGTTTGAATTTGTCTACTTCAACTTCCAAGCACTGGATCTCATTCTGCCTTTGTCTTCCAGACTAAAGAGCAATCTGCTATTAGAAATCTTCTCCCCATGTAAGTACTTATACGCACGAGCGGCAGGTTTGTATAATTTTTGGTGGTGCCCAAATGGATCCGTCCCATCCATAGGACAGACCAGGGCAACCGCCCCGGGCCCTGTGCTTTGGGGGGCCCTGCGCTTCAGGGGGATGCGGGGTCCAGGGTGGCCTGGGGGTTAGCGGGGTGCCTGGTGCTGACAGCAGCAAGCAACCCTGTTCCGCCCCACGTCTTCCCACCCCACCCCCACTCCACCTCTTCCCTGAAGCCCCCGCCCCTGAGCAATGCCGGGAGCCAGCGAGGTGGAGCAGAGCAATGCCGGGAGCCAGCGAGGTGGGGCTGGGGCCGGGGCCAGGTCAGGCCCCCCGCTAACTCCCCAGGCCACCCTGGACCCCGTGACCCCCTAAAGCACAAGGCAGGGGTAGGCACCACCATGTTGTGCGACAAACACTTGACAGAATTACCGGACTTGCTGACGGACATTGGGGGTGGGGGGGTATTATGTCATTCAATCATTCAACCCATAAAATAGCACACATTTTGCCACACACAAAAAAAACCCCAGTAATCTAGCTAATAATAACAACAATAATAATAATAAATTCAACTCATATAATTAATGAAAAATATGTGTATACTGCAGGGGTCAGCAACCTTTCAGAAGTGGTGTGCCGAGTCTTCATTTATTCACTCTAATTGAAGGTTTCGCATGCCAGTCATACATTTTAACGTTTTTAGAAGGTCTCTTTCTATAAGTCTATATTATATAACTAAACTATTGTTGTATGTAAAGTAAATAAGGTTTTTAAAATGTTTAAGAAGCTTCATTTGAAATTAAATTAAAATGCAGAGCCCCCCAGACCAGTGGCCAGGACCCAGGCAGTGTGAGTGCGACTGAACATCAGCTCGCTTGCTGCCTTTGGCACACGTGCCATAGGTTGCCTACCCCTGGTCTACTGTATATGAGATTATATAAAAAATGAAAATGAACTTGCTTTGGGATTTTACAAGGTACTTATATCATTTAAACACTTTTGGTACCTTGAGTAAGGATAACACTTCTTGCAAATCACATAAAGAGGGTTCCCTTCCCTCACCCCATTGCAAAGGCACAGGGGTTATTGCTGGCTGCCCTAGGGCTGCAGAAAACCCTATGGACAAAACATATGGAAAGAAGAGGATCAATTTATACAGAGGGCTGAGGGGGACTCCCATAGTGCTTTAATTAACACTTAATAAATACATAAAATTAAATACATTTCAGAGATAAGAACCTGTAATGCCAGACTTTACTTCATAAGAAGCTCCAGAGAAAGAAGCCCCAGAGGGAGTAATGGTAGGGGCAATCCTAGGGAGACCAAAGGGGCTGGTAGAGAGAGCAGACAGAGAGCAAGGGAAGAGGCAGAGTCCCTGCAGGGTTGACCCAGGCTTCTGCCTCTCTCCTGTGGGTGGGAACACTTGTCACTATCACTATAGGAGGGAACAATAGAATGGACTGCCCAGAAGAATGAATGACTTGAGGACAATTTCTTGAAGGGACCCTTACCCTTGCAGAGATTTTCTAGCTCCGATATTTACATTTCTACACAGGGTGGTTTGGCCCACAGAAATAAAAATCTACACATCTTCCATGTGGTTTTGGACCAATGGAAAAAACCAGGTACAATTCAAGTGACTTTTAAAATTGCCTATGAAACCGAGTTAACAAAATAAATGAGCTTATGAACAACCAGAAAATATACTTCTCAAGTGAAAAAACTATACATGGACTTCTTTGCAAAGAAATTGTAAGGTTTCTTACAAGAAAAACCACAAACTGTCTGGAAAGGAAGAGTCGATTGAATTACTTGTCTCAGTGAAATTAAATACCCAGAGAATTGCTGGGCCTGTGGTCATGATGACTGGGGCTTGCTCACCTGTGACTTCCCCTCTCCGTGCTGTGGAGGCACGACCAGGCAGGTCTGCATCTGCAAGCAGGCCCCCTGCCTCAGGTGCAGCTCCCATTGGCCGCACTGACCAATAGACTGGGAGCCTTCCGGCCAAGGGGCTGGGGGGGAGGGGGAAGGCAAAGGGGGAGGTTTTAGGGAGCAGGGGGGAGGGGAGCGGTCTCTGGGGGCACAAAGTGGGGGACTCTCTGGAAAGGGGTGACGGGGCACAGGGGCCATTGGGGGTCTTTCGGGGGGGGCAGAGAGTGGTGTGGGTCTCTGTGGGGCGGGGGGGAGTGATGGACAGAGCCAGCTGCAGCCCGAGTCTGCTCTGCAGGGGGGCGTTGCTATAGCCCCGTCAGGAAGCACTCTCTGTACTGTGTATTTTATGCCAGCCCCGGGAGTGCCCATCACTGCTCCTTTCCCTGGCCCACGGCTCCATCTGTCTGTCCTCACAACCTCCCGGCTGCGTCTGTGTGTCTGTCTCACAGTGGCAGGCTCCTGCTGCTCCCTCGCTGCCTGCGGCTCCCTCCTGCTCCCTGCTGTGGAGCTGAGGCCAGGCAGCGCTGGGGCCCACCCCTGCAGCTCCCATTGGCCGGGGCTGGGAGCTGGGTCAGCGCTGGGGCCTCCCCGCAGCACACAGCGACTCCAGGGACGGGGGGGGGTGCTGCCCCAGAGGTGAGAGTGCCCCATGTTGCTGCCCAATGGCACGGGGTCCCCCAAAGCACGGGGCCTAGGGCCTAAACATCGGTGGAGCTGGGCCCACCTTCATGAATACGGATGGACCACGGGCACCACGGGCCCATATAACTCGCCACCTCTGCTTATACGCTGTCATCCAGTCCCCTCTTAAAGTTCCGGCGGAAAGACGAACTGCATTGAATTTCTTTATCGTGTGACAGGTTTTGTAAACGTTGAATCAATCTTGCATGTAAAAGTGCTACAGCTACCCTAATATACTGACTCTGGCAAGGGTACAAGATGCTTCAGATGGAATGAACAGAACGGGCCAATTCTGAGTGATCGATCCCCAGCCATATACCCCCAGCTTCTGGCAGACGGGGGATTTAGGGAC
The DNA here is from genome assembly GCF_965140295.1 of Lepidochelys olivacea. Lineage (NCBI taxonomy): Eukaryota > Metazoa > Chordata > Testudines > Cheloniidae > Lepidochelys > Lepidochelys olivacea. The sequence continues at coordinate 23,238,709 of NC_140427.1, forward strand.
ACTTGGAGCATGAGGTTGCATCTCTGACCATTCTGTCTAATAGCCACTGATGGACCTATCCTCCATTAACTTACCTATTTATTTTTTGAACCCAGTTATATTTTCGGCCTTCACAACATCCTTTCACAGTCATGTAACATTTCCTAGTATTTCTGACTCCAAGCAGTAGCTGGGGGAGAGTGTTTGGCACATTGCAGATTCTGCAACTGACCCTCCCCTCTACCGCGTGGAGTCTCCAGCTTACACTGACATCTCAGTTTGTTAATTTTCTGCTAGCTGTCTGCAGGCTTCCCTCAACTCCGGTTTGTGTCTGGCTGGATTTCTTGAGCAACTTAGCTGAATTTCTGTTGGAGACTGTTTGCTGTCTGATGCAATGGAAGGAAAACCCAAAATAAAATAAAAGCACTAAACAAATGGAACTGGAGCATCATTTAAGGGAGAAATTGGGCCAGATGTAATGTACTCAGACAAAAGAGCTTCTAAGGAAGTTACGCGAGCCCCTTTCCCTGTTAGTTTCACACAGGTGCTATACATGCCTGCACCACCCAAGAGCACATTAGCTGAATGGCAGCTAATGGCAACGGCATTCACCAATGGCTGAAAGAGGGCTGAAAAAGAACATCTGCTTCCACACAGGTCACAACCTAATCCCAGGAGAATGCTGACAAACTGAAGAGGGTTCAGACAAGAGCCACCAGAATGATTGAAGGATTAGAAAGCCTGCTTTATACTGATAGGCTCAAGGAGCTCAATTGATTTAGCTTAGCAAACAGAACGCTAAGGGGCAGCGTAATCACAGTCTGTAACGGGGGTGGCCAACCTGTTGTGCCGGAAGCTCTGCAGATGTTAATTCGCGGCTCCTTGCCTAGGCACCGACTCCGGGGCTGGAGCTACAGACGCCAACTTTCCAATGTGCCGGGGGGGGGCTCGCTGCTCAACCCCCGGCTCTGCCACAGGCCCTGCCCCCACTCCACCCCTTGCCGCCCCCTCCCCTGAACCTGCCGTGCCCTCGCTCCTCCCCCTCCCCCTCTCCCCCAGAGCCTCCTGCATGCCACGGAACAGCTGATCGGGAGGTGTGGGGAAGGAGAGGGAGATGCTGACTGGCGGGGTGGGCGGGAGGCGCTGGGAGCAGGGGATGGGGAGCAGTTGCGGGGCTGCTGACTTTGACTGTGGCTCTTTAGTAATGTACATTGGCACAGGCGCCAACTTTCCTTGGCGCTGGTGGGTGCTCGTGCCCCCCCTGGCCCCACCCCAACTCTGCCCCCTCCCTGCCCCTATTGGACCCTCCCCAAATGCCTGCCCTGGCCCCGCCTCTTCCCCAAGCATGCCGCGTTCCTCCTCCTCCCTCCTAGCACTTGCCACGCGAAACAGCGATTTCATGGCACAAGTGCTAGGAGGGAGGGGAGAGAAGCAGGACACGGCGTTGCACTCATGGGAGGAGGCAGAGGTGAGCTGGGGCGGGGGGGCGGGGAGCTGCCGGTGGGTGCAGAACACCCACCAATTTTTCCCCATGGGTGCTCCAGCCCCAGAGTAGCCACGAAGTCGCTGACTATGTACATTGGTAAACTCTGGCTCCTTCTCAGACTCAGGTTGGCCACCCATGGTCTATAAATACCTACTTGGGGAACAGATATTTGATACTGGGCTCTCCAGTCTAGCAGAGACAGGTCTAACATAGAATCATGGAAGATTAGGGTTGGAAGAGACCTCAGGAGCTCATCTAGTCCAACCCCCTGCTCAAAGCAGGACCAATACCAACTAAATCATCCCAGCCAGGGCTTTGTCAAGCCTGACCTTAAAAACCTCTAACGAAGGAGACTCCACCACCTCCCTAGGTAACCCATTCCAGTGCTTCACCATCCTCCTAGTGAAAAAGTTTTTTCTAATATCCAACTCCAACCTCCCACACTGCAACTTGAGATCATTGCTCCTTGTTCTGTCAGCTGCTACCACTGAGAACAGCCAAGCTCCATCCTCTTTGGAACCCGCCTTCAGGTAGTTGAAGGCTGCTATCAAATCCCCCCTCACTCTTCTCTTCTGCAGACTAAATAACCCCAGTTCCCTCAGCCTCTCCTCATAAGTCATGTGCTGCAGCCCCCTAATCATTTTTGTTGCCCTCCACTGGATTCTCTCCAGTCTGTCCACATCCTTTCTTTAGTGGAGGGCCCAAAACTGGACACAATACTCCAGATATGGCTTCATCAGTGCCGAATAGAGGGGAATAATTATTTCCCTTGATCTGCTGCCAATACCCCTACTAATGCAGCCCAATATGCCGTTGGCCTTCCTGGCAACAAGGGCACACTGTTGACTCATATCCAGCTCCTCGTCCACTGTAACCCCCAGGTCCTTTTCTGCAGAACTGCCGCTTAGCCAGTCGGTCCCCAGTGTGTAGCGGTGCCTGGGATTCTTCTGTCCTAAGTGCAGGACTCTGCACTTGTCCTTGTTGAACCTCATCAGATTTCTTTTGGTCCAATCCTCCAATTTGTTTAGGTCACTCTGGACCCTATCCCTACCCTCCAGCGCATCTACCTCTCCCCCAGCTTAGTGTCATCACAAACTTGCTGAGGGTGTGTCATAAATATAAAGGGAAGGGTAAACCCCTTTAAAATCCCTCCTGGCCAGAGGAAAAATCCTCTCACCTGTAAAGGGTTAAGAAGCTAAAAGTAACCTCGCTGGCACCTGACCAAAATGACCAATGAGGAGACAAGATACTTTCAAAAGCTGGGAGGAGGGAGAGAAACAAAGGGTCTGTGTCTGTCTGTATGCTGCTTTTGCCGGGGATAGAACAGGAATGGAGTCTTAGAACTTTTAGTAAGTAATCTAGCTAGGTATGTGTTAGATTATGATTTCTTTAAATGGCTGAGAAAAGAACTGTGCTGAATAGAATGACTATTCCTGTCTGTGTGTCTTTTTTGTAACTTAAGGTTTTGCCTAGAGGGATTCTCTATGTTTTGAATCTAATTACCCTGTAAGGTATCTACCATCCTGATTTTACAGAGGGGATTCCTTTACTTCTATTAAAAATCATCTTGTAAGAAAACTGAATGCTTTTTCATTGTTCTCAGATCCAAGGGCTTGGGTCCGTGGTCACCTATGCAAATGGGTGAGGATTTTTACCAAACCTTCCCCAGGAAGTGGGGAGCAAGGGTTGGGAGGATTTTGGGGGGAAAGACATGTCCAAACTACGTTTCTCAGTAAACCCAGTTAGAGTTTGGTGGTGGCAGTGGAGATCCAGGGTCAAAGGATAAAAGTATTTTGTACCTTGGGGAAATTTTAACCTAAGCTGGTGAAAGTAAGCTTAGGAGGTTTTCATGCAGGTCCCCACATCTGTACCCTAGAGTTCAGAGTGGGGGAGGAACCTTGACAGGGTGAAATCCATGCCATCCTCCAGATCATTAATGAAGATGTTGAACAAAACTGGCCCAAGGACAGACCCCTGGGGCACTCCACTTGATACCGGCTGCCAATTAGAGATAGAGCCGTTGATCACTACCTGTTGAGCCCAATGATCTAGCCAACTTTCTATCCACCTTACAGTCCCAACCATATTTCTTTAACTTGCTGGCAAGAATACTGTGGGAGACAGTATCAAAAGCTTTGCTAAAATCAAGGTATGTCATGTCCACCGCTTTCCCCATATCCACAGAGCTAGTTATCTCATCATAGAAGGCAATCAGGTTGGTCAGGCATGACTTGCCCTTGGTGAATCCATGTTGACTGTTCCTGATCACCTTCCTCTCCTCCAAGTGCTTCAAAATGGATTCCTTGAGGACCTGCTCCATGATTTTTCTGCGGACTGAGGTGAGGCTGACGGGTCTGTAGTTCCCTGGATTGTTCTTTTTCCCTTTTTAAAAGATGGGCACTCCATTTGCCTTTTTCCAATCATCTGGCACCTCCCCTGATCATCACAAATTTTCAAAGATAACGGCCAATGGCTCTGCAATCACATCAGCCAACTCCCTCAGCACCTTCAGATACATTGCATCCAACCCGATGGACTTGTGCGTGTCCAGATTTTCTAAATAGCCCTTAACCTATTCTTTCACCACTGAGGGAGGCTCACCTCCTCCCCATACTGTGCTGCCCAGTGCAGCAGTCTGGGAGCTGACCTTGTCAGTGAAGACTGAGGCAAAAAAAGCATTGTGAGTACTTCAGCTTCTTCCACGTCATCTACACGGTCCAATGGCTGGAAGTTTGGCAAATTCAGACTGGAAATCTGGCATACACGTTTAACAGTGAGAGAAATCAACATTGGAACAACTTAACAAGGGTCTTGGTGGATTCTCAATCACTGGCCGTTTTTAAATCAAGATGGGATTTTTTTTCTAAAAAGTAAACCCTAGAGAATTCTGTCTGGGCAGGTCTCCGGCCTGTGTCACAGAGGCGGCCAGACTAGATGCTCACCGTGGTCCCAGCTGGCCTCGGAAGGGATACATCTATGAATCCCTCCATCCTAGCCTGGGGCCTTTATTCTCATCAGACAGAAACCGAGCTGGGGAACTAATACTTCGCAGGGCAGCAGCCTGCGGGAAGGCAGCAGGCTCCGGCAGGATGGCCTTTGGCGGGTCCTGATTTTATCCCTCCTGTGCAGACACCCCAACGGCGCAGTGATGCTGTTCAAATCTGCCCGGCGAGCAGGGCGCGGGTGGGGGCAAGGCGCTGCCGGGAGAGGAGGGGGAGCAGCCCCAGGGCAGCAGCCGGCGGCGGAGGCTGTTTCGGGAGGGGGCCGAGCGGCGCTGCGGGGCGGCGAGCGCCTGGTGCCCGGGAACTCGCGGGGGCCGCTCGGGCCAGGCCCCGGCAGCGGAGCTGAGCGCACAGAGCCCGCAGGAAGCGGGCGCGGGCCGGGCCGGGCCAAGAACCACCGGCTCCAGCCCCGAGGGCCCGGGCACCGCTCCCCCAGCCCGCCCCTGTGGCCCCGGAGAGGGCTCCGCGCCTACCTGGGTCCGGAGCCGCCGGGAGCGGGTCGGGAGCCGCGTCCTGCCCGGCGGCGGAGCGCTGCGGGCCGGCGCAGCGGACTGAGCGGGCCGCACCACTGGCCCGGCGGGGGCGCTGGCCGCGGGCGCGGCGCGGCCCCGTTGCCAGCGGCGGGAGCAGAGCGCCCCTGCCCCGGCCGCCTCGGCTCGGCCGCGGGGGCTGCGCGGCTGCCGGGGCCCAGCTCAGGCCGCGGTGCCCAGCCGCCCAGGAGCAGCGCACAGCCCAGGGCAGCGACTGGCTCCGGCTCCCCGAGCCCCGGGCGCACAGTCTGGAAGTGACCCCCCAGCTGTGCCTGGGAAGCAGAGGCCTGGTGCCGGAGGGGCGAGTGGGCCCCGTTCCACACCCCGAGCCTTCTCCGGGGTCTGCGGGCCTGGGTGGGAATGGCAGGGGGACAGGCTCTGCCAAGGGATTTGTAGCCCTTCCTGCTTCTGCCCGAGTCTCCAGCAGCCACGCTGGCTGAGCCCAAAGGTCCAAGGACAGTGTCCCACCAACACACAAACCAGAGGGAACTTCTCAACGGCTGGCAGGCCCCACCCATCGCAGCCCCTTCCCCTGGCCCTGCCCCCGTTCCACTACAGAAATGCTGTCCATGGATTCAGCACTTTCACCCTTCCCAACAAAGCCCCCTTCCATGGCCCACCCGCTTTGCAGTGCCACTCGCCTTATGCTTTTTAACCTACTCTCTTCTCTTGAACTCATTCAGCTGTCACACAACCCAGACTCCCACTTCAGCTGCCCTGCTACATTTCCTGGAGAGAATAAAGCCTGGGGTGGTTGGTTTGTGTCTGGGAAATTCTGCATCTGGGGTTCAGGTTGGGAGGAGTTGGGTAGGGCGGAGTGGAAAGGGAGTTTGGTGTCTGCTGATGATCGGTTTTTAGTTAGGACTGTGTTAGTTACTAACTAAACATGAAAATTTATATCTAAAGGCCTCATTTGTAATGTCACTATTCCAAATTTGTTTTACTTCTCATATACATAGCACTGTGGAACACGCGAAAACAATTCCTCAAAACACTCAGCCTGCTACCAATAATCCTACAGGTAATAAAAGGAGTGTATTGCTATCTGCAGCACCAAAGTAAAAGGGCCAAACTACACCACCATATTTCATGTTATGCTTCAATATAAGATGGTGTCATATGTACACATACATGGGCAGTGGGTATAATAGGCCAGAGGAGGCTGTCTGCCCCGGCACTGCCATGGCTGCGACCACCAGACCTCCAGTTGCAGGCTTTGGCGGTGACGTTTTTGTTTTATTATGCCCCATGCAGGTTCCAGGGTGGCTGAGGAGGCACATAAAAGGCTCTTCAGCCGCCCCAGAACCTGCATGGGCCATATCAAAAGCATCTTCTAAGTAACAGAAACTTTTCCTCTGGGTGGGTTGGGTCCAAGGAGTGGAGGCATGGTGCAGCTTCAGCCATCCTGGGGCTCCTTGGGTGGGGCTTGGGGCTTCGGCCAGCCAAGTGGGGGCACACTCTGGGCTGCAGCCAGCCCAGGGCATCTCCAGCCAAGGCAGGGAGTGCTCAGGGCTCCTGTGGCCAGGGGTGTGTGCTCTGGGCGTGGGCGGGAGGGCTTGTGGCTCCGGTCACGTGGGGAACAGGGGGTCTCAGGGCTCTGGCCATGGGGAGGGTGCAGGTGGAAGGGACGGAGCGAGGGGCTAGCCTCCCCAAATGCGGGCTCCACCTGCCGTCCACGTACACATATATACCCATATACACTACAAAAGTATACATCATATCCATATTATTCATATATATTAATTATCTGGTAGTGCCTCCAAGGTTCAATCATAAAACTACATTCCTCAATCAAAGTCCCAGGCCTAACATTGTCAGGCCCACCATAAGAGACGACAAATGATTGGAAAATAAAATCCGTCCATCAGTCATATAAGGAAATCTGGAAACTCAGGGAGAGATGGGGCATGAATGTGTGGATGGTAAAGTAAGGTGGCCACATAAAAGTGTTTAGCCCATTGGGTGATCTTCAGTCCACACATGATGCTTTTCGGGAATGATGGGTAAACATCCTCCCCATAAAAAAAAAACCAAAAAGTGGGGGAATGTAGTAGGAAGAGAACCTGAGACATAAGCCCTTGTATCAAAGGCCTGGTATGAGGCAGGACCTGCTCACAGAATCTGGCAAGAACAGGGCTGATATTGCAGAAATATACATTCCTAAGAAGTGCTAGTCACAGAGTGCTCATGCAAACACATCCCGATATCAAGGGGTATCAGAACATCCCAATATTAAGGATGGTCTGCTACTTGCCAGGAGCTAGGATTCACGATGTGACGGAGAGACTGCTGAGACTCATCAAGCCCTCGGATCGCTACCCCTTCCTGCTTCTCCACGTGGGCACCAATGATACTGCCAAGAATGACCTTGAGCGGATCACTGCAGACTACGTGGCCCTGGGAAGAAGGATAAAGCAGTTTGAGGCGCAAGTGGTGTTATCGTCCATCCTCCCTGTTGAAGGAAAAGGTCTGGGTAGAGACCGTCGAATCATGGAAGTCAATGAATGGCTACGCAGGTGGTGTCAGAGAGAAGGCTTTGGATTCTTTGACCATGGGATGGTGTTCCAAGAAGGAGGAGTGCTAGGCAGAGATGGGCTCCACCTAATGAAGAGAGGGAAGAGCATCTTCACAAGCAGGCTGGCTAACCTAGTGAAGAGGGCTTTAAACTAGGTTCACCGGGGGAAGGAGACCAAAGCCCTGAGGTAAGTCGGGACGTGGGATACCGGGAGGAAGCACGAGCAGGAGAGCACAAGAGGAGAGGGCTCCTGCCTCATACTAAGAAAGCAGGACAAACAGCAAGTTATCTCAAGTGCCTATACACAAATGCAAGAAGCCTGGGAAACAAGCAGGGAGAACTGAAAGTCCTGGCACAGTCAAGGAATTATGATGTGACTGGAATAAGAGAGACTTGGTGGGATAACTCACATGACTGGAGTATTGTCATGGATGGATATAAACTGTTCAGGAAGGACAGGCAGGGCAGAAAAGGTGGGGGGGTTGCATTGTATGTAAGGGAGCAGTATGACTGCTCAGAGCTCCAGTATGAAACTGCAGAAAAACCTGAGAGTCTCTGGATTAAGTTTAGAAGTGTGAGCAACAAGGGTGATGTCGTGGTGGGAGTCTGCTATACACCACCGGACCAGGGGGATGAGGTGGACAAGGCTTTCTTCCGGCAACTCACAGAAGTTACTAGATCGCAGGCCCTGGTTCTCATGGGAGACTTCAATCACCCTGATATCTGCTGGGAGAGCAATACAGCGGTGCACAGACAATCCAGGAAGTTTTTGGAAAGGGTAGGGGACAATTTCCTGGTGCAAGTGCTGGAGGAACCAACTAGAGGCAGAGCTCTTCTTGACCTGCTGCTCACAAACCGCGAAGAATTAGTAGGGGAAGCAAAAGTGGATGGGAAACTGGGAGGCAGTGACCATGAGCTGGTCGAGTTTAGGATCCTGACACAGGGAAGAAAGGAGAGCAGCAGAATACAGACCCGGGACATCAGAAAAGCAGATTTTGGCTCCCTCAAGGAACTGATGGGCAGGATCCCCTGGGAGAATAACATGAGGGGGAAAGGAGTCCAGGAGAGCTGGCTGTATTTTAAAGAATCCTTATTGAGGTTACAGGGACAAACCATACCGAAGTGTAGAAAGTATAGTAAACATCACAGGCGACCAGCTTGGCTTAACAGTGAAATCCTTGCTGATTTTAAACACAAAAAAGAAGCTTACAAGAAGTGGAAGATTGGACAAATGACCAGGGAAGAGTATAAAAATATTGCTCGGGCATGCAGGAGTGAAATCAGGAAGGCCACATCACACTTGGAGTTGCAGCTAGCAAGAGATGTTAAGAGTAACAAGAAGGGTTTCTTCAGGTATGTTAACAACAAGAAGAAAGTTAAGGAAAGTGTGGGCCCCTTACTGAATGAGGGAGGCAACCTGGTGACAGAGAATGTGGAAAAAGCTAATGTACTCAATGCTTTTTTTGCCTCTGTCTTCACGGGAAGGTCAGCTCCCAGATTACTGCACTGGGCAGCACAGCATGGGGAGGAGTTGACCAGCCCTCTGTGGAGAAAGAAGTGGTTCGGGACTATTTAGAAAAGCTGGACGAGCACAAGTCCATGGGGCCGGATGCACTACATCCGAGAGTGCTAAAGGAGTTGGCGGATGTGATTGCAGAGCCATTGGCCATTATCTTTGAAAACTCATGGCGATCGGGGGAGGTCCCGGACGACTGAAAAAAGGATAATGTAGTGCCCATCTTTAAAAAAGGGAAGGAGGAGGATCTTGGGAACTACAGGCCAGTCAGCTTCACCTCAGTCCCTGGAAAAATCATGGAGCAGGTCCTCAAGGAATCAATTCGGAATCACTTAGAGGAGAGGAAAGTGATCAGGAACAGTCAGCATGGATTCACCAAGGGCAAGTCATGTCTGACTAATCTAATTCCCTTCTATGACGAGATAACTGGTTCTGGGGCTGAAGGGAAAGCAGTGGACGTGTTGTTCCTTGACTTTAGCAAAGCTTTTGACACGGTCTCCCACAGTATTCTTGCCAGAAAGTTAAAGAAGTATGGGCTGGATGAATGGACTTTCAGATGGATAGAAAGCTGGCTAGATTGTTGGGCTCAATGGGTAGTGATCAATGGCTCCATGTCTAGTTGGCAGCCGGTATCAAGTGGAGTGCCCCAAGGGTCGGTCCTGGGGCCGGTTTTGTTCAATATCTTCATAAATGATCTGGAGGATGGCGTGGATTGCACCCTCAGCAAGTTTGCAGATGACACTAAACTGGGAGGAGAGGTAGATACACTGGAGGGTAGGGATAGGATACAGAGGGCCCTAGACAAATTAGAGGATTGGGCCAAAAGAAATCTGATGAGGTTCAACAAGGACAAGTGTAGAGTCCTGCACTTAGGATGGAAGAATCCCATGCACCACTATAGACTAGGGACTGAATGGCTAGGCAGCAGTTCTGCAGAAAAGGACCTAGGGGTTTCAGTGGACGAGAAGCTGGATATGAGTCAACAGTGTGCCCTTGTTGCCAAGAAGGCCAATGGCATTTTGGGATGTATAAGTAGGGGCATTGCCAGCAGATCGAAGGACGTGATCATTCCCATCTATTCGACACTGGTGAGGCCTCATCTGGAGTACTTTGTCCAGTTTTGGGCCCCACACTACAAGAAGGATGTGGAAAAATTGGAAAACGTCCAGCAGAGGACAACAGAAATGATTAAGGGACTGGAACACATGACTTATGAGGAGAGGCTGAGGGAACTGGGATTGTTTAGTCTAAGGAAGAGAAGAATGAGGAGGGATTTGATAGCTGCTTTCAACTACCTGAAAGGTGGTTCCAAAGAGGATGGATCTAGACTGTTCTCAGTGGTAGGAGATGACAGAACGAGGAGTAATGGTCTCAAGTTGCAGTGGGGGAGGTTTAGGTTGGATATTAGGAAAAACTTTTTTACTAGGATGGTGGTGAACACTGGAATGCGTTACCTTGGGAGGTGGTGGAATCTCCTTCCTTAGAAGTTTTTAAGGTCAGGCTTGACAAAGCCCTGGCTGGGATGATTTAATTGGGGATTGGTCCTGCTTTGAGCAGGGGGTTGGACTAGATGACCTCCTGAGGTCCCTGCCAACCCTGATATTCTATTATTCTATGATTTTATGGTACAAAAACATTCCCCAAGGATAACAGGAACATATTGACCCCTCCTAAAGATAAGGTCACGATGACAGTACGTAATACAAATGTTTTAATCAAACCAACATGTACACAGTGATGGGTAATAACTAGTGACATCTGGGGGCAGTAACTATGTCAAAGGGCCAGTACTAACTTGTTTTATCAGGGTATAAAGATGTATCTCAGAAGGAGTATCTTTGTCCAGCCAAGGAGGGAATGGAAAGTCCTGCCATTCACTGAGCTGCGTCCATTGTCATGAGCATACATGTCTTCGTATCCTCGTAGAGTCTGCCAGGGGCTATTACCGTGCTTCGCCAACAATAAACCTGGCCAGGCGCCTTCGCTGAAAACTGAGTCTGTGGATTTATTGGGCAGTTTAATTGAGGTTTGCTGTCTCCGCTGCCTGTGAGGAGCTGGGAGAGAATACTCAATAAACACACGCAGCCAACATCTGACCACAGTGGTGAGCTGTGGTAGGAGAGGTAGAGCGGTGGTGTAGCTGGCAATGTCCTCTGATTTTAGTGGCTGTGGTGATAGGAAACCCAGTTCAGCAACTTTAACTCCAAGTTACCTAGTTTCTTTGTGTGGGTATTTCCATGGCTTTTTAGAATGTATTTGGGGGAAGGCAGCAGTGCTGGGAAGAGGGAGGTAGAACAGGTGTTTGACCTCGGAAATGCACGAGGAGAAATGGAAGCAGCAGGGAAGACATGCAGGGCTGGAGAGGAAATGAGCTCCCCTCGGGGGCACCACAGGAACCTGTCCAGAAAGGGAAGCTGCCCCCTTAGCAGAGCTGCAAACTCCATTTTCTAGGCAAATTTGGATGCAACTCTCCCCCTGTCCCACCATCTCCTAGCCCCTCATTCCAAATGCGGGCATGAAGGAAGCAAGGTAGAGAATATTACGGAGAGTGGTAAGATGCAAATGTGAAACAGACGGACATATTAGCCGCATAGTGAATGAGTCTGGGGACAGCCCCAGGGAGCATTACCTATGAGATAACCATCCAGGCATATTAAAGGAACCTGACAGACACATGTGGGCTGTGATGGATAAAGATAGGTGTGTCTGGCTGAGATGGGTGTGCTTAGCATAGAGAGTAGGAGAAATCTAAGGCAGTAACTTCATGGTGCCAAGTCAAGACGGCAGCTCCCAGTTTCACTCTCACTGAGTATCAGACTAAGGCACCACTTTCTTCAATATAAATTCTTGACCAAATTACAGATGGTCTGGTCAACACCTAAAACTCAGCTTGATCTACCTACATTGCTCAGAGCTGTGAAAAATGTCATGCCCTGTGTGATGTAGTTTGGTCGACCTAGCCTCCACTAAAGAGGCAGTTAGGTCGGCAGAAGAATTCTTTCATTGACCACCTCTCAGAGAGGGGATTTATGAAATGCCTTCCATCCCTGTAGTAAGTGTCTACACCAGAGCACTACAGCAGTGTATCATCTGCAGTGCAGACACAGCACAAATGGAGCGATAAGGTGAGCTGAAGCCACTGCAGTGCATCTTGAGGAGAAGATGACCTCTTGTGATAGGCATTTGGGGAGAAAACGGTACCTGTTCTGGGACAAAGGCAATTCCCATAGCCTGCCTTCTGGGTCCTGGCTGCATTCGGTAAGGGAATGGGGAAATGGAGTACACAGAGTGGCAAGAATAGGGATATAACATTCTCTAGGCTGAGCAGCTGCCCAGGGGCACTGGTGAGGCAGGGAGGCAGCTTGGGAGAACAGACACAGCTGGAGGAGCTGGGCCGTTCCACTGGCTTTTCTTTGTTGAGCTAAATTGTTGGGACATTGCACCCCATTTAATAGTCATTTAAACAGATATCCATCACTATCACAGATGGTCCCAGCACATGACAGCAACTGACAAAAAGCCTTTATTTGAGAAGCAGCCTGTCTCTGAAACATTAAGAGGGTACATATGTGTGTACGTACATTTGTGTGATGCTTGAAATTTTGGGGGACTGTGTGAGTCTATGGGGAGGCAAAAATATATTTAGATTCTCAGTCTTAATGTTTGCTCTGCAAAAGTTAGTCAATATTTTACTAACTATTATAAAACATTCAGTTGTCTTCTGCAGAGTGGCCAAAAGAGGCAGGGGAGAGACACTGCATGTCAAAAGTGGCATTACCCATTTCCCAGTCATTGACAATTTGAAAACAAATGATCTTGAATGCTTATGGATCAAAGTCCTAACAAATAAAGAACAAGATGGAACAGTAGTTGATGCCTGCTACAGACCACCAAATCATACTAGGGAATAGGACAAAAATCTCCTTAAGCACCTATCTATAATGTGTAGGGGAGAAAACAGTGTTATCATGGGGGACTTCAGTCTCCGTGACATGTGCTGGAGGTCTCATGCTGACTAAAATTGACCAATGACTAAACATTATAGATGACAATTTACTCAAAAAGTGCTGGATCCAAAAAGGGGGAATTCTATATTAGACCTCATCTTGACAGATAAAAAGGAATTGATTGCAGAATTAAAAATTAGTGGATGCTTAGGTGCAAGCCATCATAACTTGATTACATTTGTTATGTGCAAACAGAATAAAGTCCAGTCTAGTAGTATATATATATACTTGGTCCTTTAAAGGGCCAATTTCACAAAGCTGAAAACAATTTTGACCCAGTCAGTTGGAGAAAAGAATTTAAACAGAAAATGCAAATGATAATTGGAAATTGTTTAAGAACATTTTATTAGATGTCCAAAAAGCCACAATCCTACAACTAAGAAAGAAGGCTGCACTGGTTTAAAAAAAAGAACCTGGTTTAGAGGGGAAGTAAAGGCCACTATAAAAAATAAAATAAAACACAATATATAACAAATGAAAGGAAGAGAAAGTTGCAAGTTGCAGATATATTAGCCCCAGGTTAAGTAGGTCCCATTTCCCTGGCTAAGGTAACAGGAAAGGTTCCAGAACAATCAGGAACTTTCTGGAAACAATTAAGGCAGACAGGCTGATTAGAACACCCGCAGCCAATCAAGAAGCGGCTAGAATCAATTAAGGCAGGCTAATCAGGGTACCTGGGTTTTAAAAAGGAGAAAGGGTAAGCGGGGTGCAGGAGTGGGGGGAGGGGGACACCCTGACATTAGTCCCCCTCTTCCCCACTCCTCTGCACAGCAAGCAGGAGGCTCCCAGGAGCAGCTCCCAGGCAGAGGGCAGGAGCAGCACAGGGCAGTGGGGGAGGGACAGCTGAACTGCTGGCAATTGCTAGCCTGCTGGGCAGCTGCTGCACAGGGAACTTAGGGCAGCGGGGAGCGGATAGGGGGGCTGCCGGTCCACCCTGGTTCCAAGCCCCCCACAGCTCGCTGCAAAGGGCTGCTCTTCCTGAAAGCAGTGGACAAAGCAGGCGGCTGCCATACAACGTTATAAGGGAGCATTGCACAACTTTAAATGAGCATGTTCCCTAATTGATCAGCAACATAACCAGGAAACAAAACAACTTTAAGTGAGGAGTTCCTGTATATTAGGAACAAAAGGAATCCCAAATATGGTATTGGTCCATTACTAGATGGAAATGGTAGAATTTTCAATAATAATTCAGAAAAGGCAGAAGTATTCTGTAAATATTTCTGTTCTGGATTAGGGAAAAAGCCAGGTGATATATTCACATCATATGATGATGAAATACTTTCCATTCCAACAGTGACTAAGGAGGATGTAAAACAGCAGCTATTAAAGTTGGCCATTTTTAAATCAGCAGGTCCAGATAAATTGCATCCAAGAGTTTTATAAGAGCTGGCCAATGAGCTTATTGGATGGTTAAGGTTGATATTCAATAAATCTTGTGCAAGTTCCAAAGGAGTGGAAGAAAGCTAATATTGTGCCAATACTTAAACAGGATAACCTGGGCAATTATAGGCCTGTCAGTCACACATTAATCCTGATCAACATAATGGAACAGCTGATACAGGACTCAATAAAGAAGTAAAGGAAGGTAATATAAGTAATGCCAATCAACATGGTTTTATGGAAAATAGGTCTTGTCCAACTAACCTGTCTATTGTATACCAGGTTTTTGTGTGTGCGCACGCATACATAGAGCTGCCCTATTTCATCCAGCTTCAATACAGTTTTCAGAGGCTTCCAGAATGTGGGACATATTTTTTGCCCAACTTCACAAATGGAAAAATGTTGCACAAAGTGCTACCTTTTAATGGAAGTTTTGCAAAATCAAAGCACAAAAAGAACTGGCCTAGGCCTATCTCTACCTACTCCATTGTCACCTTGCAAGGTTTAAGGATGCCATAGAACAGTGGCTCTCAACCTTTCCAGACTACTATACCTCTTTTAGGAGTCTGATTTGTCTTGCGTACCCCCAAGTTTCACCTCACTTAAAAACTACTTGCTTACAAAATCAGACATAAAAATACAAAAGTGGCATAGCACGCTATTACTGAAAAATAGCTGACTTTCTCATTTTACCATATAATTATAAAATAAATCAGTTGCGATATAAATATTTTACTTACATTTCACTGTGCTTTTTCTGTAGCCTGTTGTAAAACTAGGCAAATATCTAGATGGGTTGATGTACCCCCTGGAAGACCTCGCATACCCCCAGGAGTACATATACCCCTGGTTGAGAACCACTGCCATAGGATTCACTCTGGGATATGCTTATTAGGCTTTCTATAGCAACCAGACTTACCATTCTCTCTCTTCACTATATGACACCTGACACCTTACCATACACTCACAGATGTCTTTCAGTATCTAAAAGGTCATTTTAAAAAACTATAATATCTATTTATAGCAGAGAGGATAATAACTGTAATAATCTTAGCAATTACACAACAGTAAAAGTTCTCTAAGAACATTCATTAATTGACTGATTAATTAGCAAAAACTTCAGATCATTGACCCAGATATCTCACCTTCCTATGTGCTTCCATTGCTAGTGTTGGCTCTCCTAATTGCACCCCCTTTGATAGAGATGAAAAATTGATGCTGGTATCTAGAGTTGGCACAGATGGTCCCAAGCAATTGGCAGCAATTGACAAAGAGCTTTTTGAACCAGCTTTAGAGGAATGGAGAGACTCCTTGAAATTCTTCAGTGCAATCTGTCTCTGTAACCGTAACACTTCCTTCTGAGATTCCCGCAACAGGTGACCAAAGTCTATGAGGTTCAGGCAATGAGGGCCCTCCTAAGGAAATGCAAACACAACATGATGTAGCCCCTGTGGTTGAAAGGATGGGAAATAGAGGTTGCTGGGTTTTTTTCATGAATTGCCAAAGTGCTGTTCAATAGACAACAGACCGGCACAAACACACCTGCTCTGTTTGCAAACCACTAGAACCAACATGGTGGAAGGAGGAAGAAAATGACTGCGGCCTAGATTCACAAAGGGACTTAGATGTCATGATGTTCACTGTCATACCTAGATTTGGGGCGCTTAGAAAATCACAAGAACACACTGATTCACAGAGCCTGTGTAAGGTGCCCAGGCTCCCTATGCAGTGCCTGGGGAGAGACAGGAGCATAAGGATATGATCCACAAAAGCCAGCACCTGGGCAGGGAGCTGCCTAAACTAGCCAATGGGAAATGATGACTAAGTCCCACTCCCTTGTGAACACAGATGCCTGAGTCCAGGCTGCATGGAAGTGCCTATCTCTGCTACTGAATCACAGCCATGAATCCTCTCCTGATGTTGGGTGGCTCAGGGGCCTAACGCACTTCTTGTTAGAATCACTTAGGCAGGTGCCCAACTCTACCCAAAACAGCCAGAGGAGAAGGTGCAACCATGCACCTTATAACTATTAACTCAGCACTCCTCTGAGATGTGGGAGGCTAATGTACAATTCCCCCCTCTGCCTGAGGGGGATACAGGACTCAAACAGGGGGTCTTTTACCTCTCAGCATAGTGCTTTAACCACTGAGCTTTGGGATATTCTGACATGGGGCTCTCTAAATTTCTTCTGTTGAAGCTGTTCCATTGTGGATAAATAATTAGAGTCATTGGAGCAGGAGGGCTGGGCACTAGGTCTCCCACCTGCTGGAGAGGGAGGAAGTTTGCCCTAACCACCAGCCAACAGAGTCATTCTCTCTCTCACTTTCTCTCTGGCCCAATGACTCCCTCTCTCTATCTCTCCTGTTGGCACTTTTCCACTTGGGATAAATACCTAAAGAGTCACTAGGCTAAAGAGAGATTGTAGTCTGTAGTCTGGCAGTTAGAGTACCCAGCTGGGAGGTGGGAGACCCACAGTCTAGTTCCTCGACTCCAAGGACTCTTTAATTATTTATCCATAGTGAAACAGCTTCAATGGAAGAGACTAAGGGAGCCCCACATCAGACTAGCCCACAGCCCAGTGGTTAGCGCACACTCCTAAGTGGTAGGAGACCCCTGTTCAAATCCTTTATCTGCCTTGGGTGGAATTGAACTTGGGTCTCCCACCTCTAACCACTGAGCTAGAAATTATAAGATGGGCAATGCCACCTCCTCCAGACAGATTTTGAATGGAACCTGATGCAGGTTTGCCTCTGAGAAAACCCACCAGATCGGGACACAGGCAGATGAACTATCTACCCCCCAGTTTGTAGATTGCTCTGGGACGTAGACAGGAGACAGCTAGAGCGACGCAGCAGTGTGCACATCCAGAGGCTGAAACATGGGCACCAAGGGAACTTTTACCCCGAAAATATAGGTGCTGAGTGAGTTTAGGCGCCTGCAGGGTTCAGCAGAGTTTTGTGGATCACAGTGAAGCCTAAAAGTGGGACAGAGGCACCTATGTACTTTTGTGAATCTCTTAGATTTGCCTGTGTCAATATGTGGCAAAAGCTCCCCCTAGGTAGAACACTACCACATGAAGCCATGCAATTACCTCGCTGTTGATGTGACCTTAAGGGAGTTCCTGTATCCTGCGCTTACGGGAGCTCCTGCATGTACGATAACACGCAGCAGGGAGCGAGTCAGGATCACATTAATTATCCTCATTTTCCCTGCAAAGCGAGGGTCTGGTTTGAATTCTGGCTGTCTGACTTACTCAGTGTGAATGTTAGAAACTAAGAAGATAAGAACAGCCATACTGGATGAGGCCAATGGTCCATCTAGCTCAGTATCCTGTTTTCCGACAGTGGCCAGTGCCAGGTGCTACAGAGGGAATGAACAGTACAGGGCAATTATCCAGTGATCCATCCCAGCATCCACTCCCAGCTTCTGGCAGTCAGAGGCTAGGGACACCCAGAGCTTGGGGTTTCCTCTCTGACCATCTTGGCTAATAGCCATTGATGGACCTATCCTCCAGGAATTTATCTAGTTGATTTTTGAACCCAGTTATACTTTTGGCCTTCACAACATCCTCTGGCTATGAGGGATGACTGCAGGTTGTGTGAAGAAGTACTTCCTTTTGTTTGTTTCAAACCTGCTGTCTATTAATTTCATTGGGTGACCCCTAGTTCTTGCGCGATGAGAAGGACTAAATAACCCTTCCTTATGCACTGTCTCCCCACCAGTCACGATTCTACAGACCTCTACCATGTCCCCTCTTAGCCATCTCTTTTCCAAACGAAAAAGTCCCCATCTTTTTAATCTCTCATCAGAGACTATTCCATACCTCCAATCATTTTTGTTGCCCTTCTCTCTTCTTTTTCCAATTCTAATATATCTTTTTTGAGATGGGATGACCAGAACTACACACAGTATTCAAGGCATGGGCATATCATGGATTTATATAGTGGCATTACGATATTTACTGTCTTACTATCTATCTCTTTCCTAATGGTTCCTAACATTCTGTTGGCTTTTTTTGACTGCGGCTGCACATTGAGGGGATGTTTTCATAGAACTATTCACAGTGACACCAAGATCTCTTTCTTGGGTGGTAACAGCTCATTTAGACCCCATCATTTTGTAAATATAGTTGGGATGATGTTTTCCAATGTGCATTACTTTGCATTTATCAACATTGAATTTCACCTGCCATTTTGTTGCCCACTCACCCAGTTTTGTGAGATCCTTTTGTAGCTCTTCGCAGTCTGCTTTGGACTTAACTGTCTTGAGCAATTTTGTATCATTTACAATTTTTGCCACCTCACTGTTTACCCCTTTTTGTTAGGAAGCAGCTCTGGCTCTCTACATATGTGGATTTTAAATGCTGGGGTAGGAAAGGATCTGGAAGGAAACTTTTTAAAATTCTGACCCAAGAGGGCTGGTTTGTTCGTTCATGTTTAGCGAAAGTTAGAAGCTGGAACTCAGAAAGTGAATTTGGGCTGCAGCTCTGGCACTGGCTGGTCATCCCGGCCCTACACCCCAGAGGCAAAACTTGCAGCTATCACAGCTAAACCAGGGGACACTTGGGAGACTTTCTCTCACAAATATTCATGTGAGATTTTTCACCAGTTTGTTTCACCTAATACTGCATCCATCAAAGTTTGGGTTTTTACATGAAATTTCAGGAAACCCAGAATTGTTTTGACAGGCAAAAAGACCACAAAAGGCCAGTTCTGGAAAAGGCTGCACTCATGGATTTTGGAAGAGTTGCTGCAGGAGGCAATGCCCATTCCTCCAAAAAGCTCATAACCCACTGGATTAAGCAAAAGGATGGGAGTCAGGAAATCTTGACTCTGTGCCCACATCTGCCCCTGCAGGGCCCTAGTAATACCCTGCACCTTATAAACATAACTGAATTATAGAGCAGGTAAATATAATTGTCCCCATGTGTGATGGAATGTAAATCCTGTCAGGCACCAGAACGGTTACAGGAGCCTGGGCCTGCTTCTAACCTGGGGAGGGTCTGGTCAGATGAGAAGATGGTTTAAGAAAAAGCAGAAAGAGGGTGATGGAGACGAGACTGAGCCAGAGGAGGGAAATGGTGTGTCTCTGGAAAGCAGCCTGTGAGAAGGCTGAGAAGACCAGGTGGGCTACTCCCAGGTGAGCTGGAAGCCTGCCTGGAGGTAGGAACCCTGATGAGCTGCACCCTGCCTGACCCCCAGAGGGAGGGGAAGAGTGTGCCACTCCCTGCACAATGGAGCTGTCGGAGGTTCAGGACCCTGGGACAAGGTGTAGGGACAGACTATACTAGTCAAGGTGCCCACACTGTGCCTCATGCTTCAGAGCCTGAGCTCCAGCCCAAGCCACAATGTCTACACAACTATCTGTAGTGCACTAGCATGAGCCCCACTAACACAGGCGGACCTGGCCTGTGAGGCCTGCTCCCAGAAGCAGTCTAGACATACCCTTTGAAGTGGTCAGCCAGGTCACTCCTGTGGCTGGAGTAGACCAGAAGACAGTGGGGGATCCAGAGGCAGAGGTGCAGCTTCATTGCATCTTGCCACAAGGCAGGGCAGTGGAGCAGGACTTTGCTACACCAGGCAACAGAGCGGGAAAGTGAGGCATGACGCTATAGGGACTGGCTTGAAGCCAGGATTAGAAGCCACGTCCTCCTGACTTCTAGACCCATGTCGAGTCCACTAAGGCAGTGATTTTTAGCTGGCAGGATGAGCAAAGGGTGAGCTGCAGCTTTGTGCGAAAGCTCTCTCTCCCCCGCTCCCAAACTCTCTAGGGGACAGTTGCTAAGGCCAGGGGGAGTGTGGGATCAGGAAAGAGAAGCTCATTCCTTCTGCCTGGTCCAGCTAGGCTGTTGCTACTGCCATTACACCCCACCCCTTCTGCAGCCTTCTTGCTGCTCTCTGCCTACACCACATGCAGCGCCAGGAAAGCACCACTGGGAGATGCCATGACACAAATGGCCTGGCCTGCATGGCGCCCCAATGCTCAGGTATTTCCAGAACATCAACAATTCTCCAGTGCTGCAGGCAATGCAGGTGGAGAAACAATGAGCTGAAGGAGCAGGTCCACCCACAGCACTGCCCACCAGGCCCTGCCCAGAGGTCTGTCCACCTAACTCACCTAATGCATCCGATGAAGTGAGCTGTAGCTCACGAAAGCTTATGCTCAAATCAATTGGTTAGTCTCTAAGGTGCCACAAGTCCTCCTTTTCTTTTTGCTAACTCACATAGAATCATAGAAGTGTAGCTGATTTTCATTTTGTTGTCTAGCCCAGTTCTCCAGTTTATCAAGATCCCTCTGAATTTTAGCTCTTTCCTCCAAAGTGTCATCTGCAAACTTGATCAGGATGCTCTCTATTCCTACATCTAGGTCATTAATAAAGATGTTAAACAACACCGGGCCCAGAACAGAGCCCCGTGAAACCCCACTTGAGACTTCCCTCCAATCCAACAGCATTCCATTAATAGTGACTCTTTGTTGCGGTTGCTTAACCAATTACGTATCCACTTAATGGTAGTTCTGCTGAGCTCACATTTCTTCAGCTTATTTATCAGAATGTCCTTTGGGACTATGTCAAAGCCTTGCTAAAGTCAGGGTATTTATGTCCACCTCATTCCCCCTATACACCAAACCAGTTACCCTGTCAAAGAAGGAAATCCAGCTGCTTTGACATGATTTATTCTTGGTAAATCCAGGCTGCCTGCTAGTGATCACCCTTCATCCTCCAGGTTTTCGCAAATTAAATGTTTTATACATTGCTCTAGTAGCTTCCCAGGGATCAAGGTCAGGCTGACTGGTCTGTAGTTCCTCAGCTCCTCCTTTCCCACATTTTTAAAGATGGGCAGCACATTAGCCCTTCTCCAGGCTTCTGAGACCTCTCCTGTCATCCATGAGTTTGCAAATATTATTGCCTGTGGCTCCAAGATTCCTTCGATACCCTTGGGTGAAGAGCGTCTGGCTCTGCTGGTTAATTCATTCAAATTGGTCAGAAGATCTCTGACATGTTCTTTACTTATCCTGATCTGTGTCCCTTCCCCTTTATAGTCTATGGTAACTTCACTAGTCATCCAGGCATGTTATTTTTTGTGAGAAAACTGAAGAATTAATAGTAGGCATTGAGCACCACTGCCTTCCTATCATCTTCCGTTACCAGCTCACCTTCTCCACTGAGCCGTGGACCCACACCTATGAGCACCTTACATTCGTCTTTGTTGAATTTCATGTTGTTGTCTATAGCCCAGTTCTCCCATGTTAGCCTTGATCAAGCTACCATGATAAAAACAGAAGGATAGCCATGACAATACATGCAGCAGGAGGGGCTAGCCACCCCAGGTACATACATTTGGTCTCAGATGGATCATACTGGGGGCAGCTATCCACTTCCACAGCTTGTGCCACTGTGGCTACACTTCTGCTTTTAGAATTGCTAGTTCCATCAGAGCTAGCATGGGTTTGTCTCCTCCAGCTGGAAATTACACTTTCCAGTTCCAGCACAGACACACCTTTAGAGCTTAGCAATATGTGTGAGTAGTCCAAATTATTCCTTCCAATGTACATTATCTTGCACTTATCTACGTAGACTTTAATCTGCCAAAGTGTTGTCTGTTCACCTCACTTTGTTGGGTTCTTCTGCAGCTCCTCCTCACCCTATGGCCCCTGTGTTTATGTTGCCTGATGCTTCCCATTATGAAGATTCTTCTGCCAGTTTTTTTAAAAATCTAGTGTCTCTGTGGTTTACAGAAGGAACTTGACATTTGCCAAGGGGGTAGTCCTGAGCTAAGGGAGTTGCCTATGGCTGGCACCATGGAAATTCATTTAGATTTGGGCACGTTATTCACAGATATTTTTTTTTAGGCCAGAAAGGACGATTACATCATCTAGTCTGACCTCCTGTGTAACACAAGCCAGAGGATGTTACCCAGTGATTCCTGCATCAAGTCCATCATTTCTGGTCTACTGCAGATCTGTGAGAGACAGCTAATTTTGATCTAAAGACCTCAAATGACCAAAAACCCACCGTTTTCCTTAGAAAGTGGTTGCAATGGCTAACTCACCTCACTGTTAAATATTTGCAATGTATTTCCAGTCTGAATTTATCTAGCTTCAACTTCCAGCTCTTGTAGATCTTGTTCTGCCTTTTTCTGCCTGACTAAATTCCATGCAGATAAGTGCAAGGTAACATGCACTGGAAGGAATAATTTGAATTACTCACCCCCTTCGCTGGGTTCTAAATCACTGCTAGTCACTCAGGAAGGAAAGGGAGAGTATCATTCTGGCCAGCTCAACCTTAATTCTGGCCTTTTCTAACTTCTGAGTGCTTGACTTTGGGATTACGGTCCTTTGATACAGTTTTTAAAAAATAATGAATATATGATAGAACTCTGGATTTAGGAATGGCCCTATCAGGGCTTAATCCTGAGAGGAGCTCAACTCGCCAGCCCTGCTCCAACAAAGCCCTGCAGCATGCTTTCAGCAGTGGGCAGCACAACTGAAGACTGATGAAGTCACTCAGAAGAAGTGCAGCCCAGAGACTAGAGCAGTAGCCTGGGACTTGAGTCAGTTCCCTGCTCTGCCCCAGACAAGACACCTAGGGCTAGATTTACAAAGGTACTGAGGTTCCTCCACACCAGAATTACATGTCTCTATCTGGGTTTAGGCCTCTAAATCCCAATTTTAGGCTCCACTGTGACTCTCAAAACTCCCACAGAAACCTTGTAGGCACCGAAATTCACATAACACCTACATTTTCAGGGTAAAAGTTCCCTCAGCACCTACACTTCTGCCTCTGGACACATCGCTGCTGCCTCCCTCTAGGTGTCCAGACACCCGTCTCTCCCCAGTACCCAACCATGAACCAGGGAAGTTCCTCTGCCTCACTTGTATGCAGGACACAATCCAGTAGGTATGCTCAGAGGCGCCCTTTTGGATAGGGTCCCATTCAAACAGGGAGGAAATGGCAGCGCCCACTAGCCTGGGATGTGGGAGACCCAGGTTCAATTCCCCTCTCTGCCAGACAAGAAGAAAGGATTTGAACAGGTGCATGGTGGCTCCTCTGGCTGTTTCGTGTGGAGTTGGGCACCTGCCTAAGTCATTTGCACAAGGAACACCTTAGGTGCCTGAGTGGTTCTGGCCTGTGAACCACTAGCAGAGATAGGTGCCTCCTTGCAACCTGGATTTAAACATCTACTGTATCTCTGTGGGGGAGCAGGGCTTAGTCACCATCTCCCATTGGCTAGATTAGGCAGCTCCCCACCTAGAATGCTGGCTTTTGTGGATCATATTCTTCCACACCTGTTGTTCCCTGTCCATGGTACAAGGAACCTGGGGGCTTTGTCGATGGCAGTGTGTTCCAGTGATTTGCTAGGCACCTAAAAGTGCAGCGTTGTGATAATGAGCAGCATGATGTCTAAGTCCCTTTGTGAATCTTGCTCCTAGTCTCTTGGTATCTCAATTATCTTTCTGTCAAATGAGGAAAATAGCCCTGCCCTGCCTCACAGGGGGGTTGTGATGATAAATCCATTACTGACTGAGGTGTGAGTAGGGGCCTAGAGCAGTAGCTGGGTTACTGTCAAACTTCAGAGACCACTAGTAAATCTGACAACGCTGGAATATTATTGTGTGTAAAAAATGAAGTATTTGCAGTAATTAACTTGTTCTACTGCTAAAACGGATCCATGAATATTTGGCTTGGGAAAGGAATTCACTCTGGGGCAAGCTGTCCAGATTATTGAAACACTTTCACTGGCAGCAGCATTTGTAAAAGCACAAATTTTAAGTGTTATCAAACAGTCATGCAGAATATTCATGGAACCCAAATGTAGACTCTGCAGCTGTGAGTAGGCACAATGGAGACTCACTCTAGAGCAACCGCACTCAGTCAGAGAACACAACTGTGAGCTGCGTCCCCCAACAAAACAGCTTGACTTTTGAAAGGAAAATATTTACCACAAGCTGTTCTTTAATTGCAGAATTAGAGGGGGTTCAGAGAAGAGCAACAAGAATGATCAAGGGCCTGGAAAACTCATGTGAAGGGAGACTGAAAAGACTGGGGCTGTTTACCTTAGACAGGAGACAAATAAGAGGGGTTGTGATAAAATAGTAAATGGTCTAGAAGTTCTCCCTGTCTCATAACACAAGAACAAGGAAATATCATTAAATTACAAGGTGAGAAATTCAAAACCAGCAAAAGGAAATACTTCTTCTCTGGGCATGTAATTAGACCATGTAACTCACTGCCACCAGATGTTGTTGAAGCCAACAATTTAGTGAGATTCAAAAAGAGACTAGACATATATATGGATACAACATCCCAGATCCTACTACTGCTAACAAACATTTTGGAAGGGAAATAAACCCTCCTGCTTCAAGGCTTAAGCCAATCTCTAAGTATCAGAGACTTTATGGGGTGCAGGTAATCAAACATCTACCCACTGCAGGGCTCTTGCACCTTCCTCTGACACGTCTGGTGCTGGCCACTGTCAGAGACAGGGCTAGCTGGACCGGGGGTCTGAGCCAGGCTTGTAATTCCCACGTTCCTCTCCAACAAGCTACACACCAAGAATTATACTGAAGACATTTGAAAACTGAAAACTGTCCATGCCAATGAGTAAAACCCCAGAAAGACACTCACCTTCCCAGCTGTGAACTTCGCCTGTAGCTCCCAACACTCCTGCTGCAAAGCTTCAATCTGTTTATCTTTCGCTAGCAGGGCACTGGCCTGTTCTGTCAAGTCCTTGGCACGCTGGTGGGCACATGCTTTTTTACACAGCTCTAGGCTGGAGCCCTTCACAGCCACTGGAGCATTTACCTGCACCAGGGAGAGAACAGCAAGGAAGAAACCACACATGTGGTGGTACTGTTAATAATTGCACAGTTAGGCAGCAGGCCCAGAGCAAAGAACCGGAGCTGGGGGGATCACTAACTTTTTAGGTTCACTGGCAGCTTCGAAAAATTGAAAGAAAAAATATCAGTTGGAACTTCTGATAAATTTTGGTGAATCAAAAAAGTTGGCAAAAAATGTGCTTTGGAGCAAAGAAATGTTCTGTTCCGACTCCAGGCACTTTGAAAAGCAAAGCAAAGGGAATGAAGGGGGCTTGTTTCACAAAGCAGGTGGTGCTCTTACAAGCTTTAGCCCACGGCTCTCACCTGGGATGAGATGAAAGACCCAGGCTCAAGGCCCCTCTGCCTCTTGTTTTAGATGGATTTGAATTGGTTTTCCCACATTGCATCCCACTGAGCTACAGGTAGTCTGGGCTCAGGTTGTGCTCAAGGAGCACCTGGTTCTACTGTGTGCTCATGCAGTCAGTCAAAATGACTCTCAGCAGGTGGCTAGACCACTCAGAGGGGAGTCCCTGCTCCACAGCAGGCAGAGAAGGGAAGTGAACCTGCATCTTCTACATCCCACAAGTGCCCTGACCACTGAGCTAAAGGCTCCTCTTCCTCTGTCAGCTTGTGAGTGGAGGGAGGGGAGACGAATCTGGAGGGACTGAGCTGGAGATGACTGCTGGGCTCCCAGAGACACCAGAGGGGCTGCTGGGCAGAGGGAGATTTCGACCCATCAGCTCTAGATGGAGGTTAATTAGCATTTCTTGTTAAGAGGCCAAAGCCATGGCCCACAGGAG
The DNA here is from genome assembly GCF_965140295.1 of Lepidochelys olivacea. NCBI lineage: Eukaryota > Metazoa > Chordata > Testudines > Cheloniidae > Lepidochelys > Lepidochelys olivacea. The sequence goes on from NC_140427.1 coordinate 23,264,745, forward strand.
TGAGCAGCAGAGAGAGAAGAATGTGCAATGCCCTGTGCATGAGACACATTCTACCCTAGGAAATGCAGCAGGAGTTAATAGCAAGTGTGGCTGGGGTGGTACTGAGCATAGGTCAGCTGTAAGTACACACAGGATCAGGCGATGTCCAGCACCATGCAGCAGCCTGGCTGAACTGTGCGTGCATGGCTGAACCAGTGCTGGGTCCTGTCTGGCTCTAACTACACATGCATCCCCCACCCAGCTGCACCCACCACCAGAGCCCATTGCCAGCAATGGTGACATTTCCTAGGGTAGCCTTAATCACTGAGTGCTGGCAAAGCAGCCATCAGTCATGGCCAGGCTCCTTTGCTCTTCTCCGGACGCTCAACAGCCTTTACACAAGGGGCAGCCTCGGCAAAATCGAAGTTCTCTGCACCACTGCAAAACGAAGCCAGTTCCCAAAGGTCAGGATTTAATAGAAACCTGCTCACGGGTGACTCCCACCTCCACTGTGAATTTCCTCCTCCGTCAGTGCAAAGGGGATAGATAACTCAGTACAAACTCTTGTTTTCTAATTCCTTTCATATATCAAATCATCCAGCAGCAGGATCTCTGTGCTCAGGGGACCTTGCATCACTAGGCAGGCCCAGTGTGCTGCAGCATATCCGGACACTGAAGCCACCTCTAGCAACCAAATGCTAACTCCTCAGCACCTCTCCCTTTAAATATACGCCTGCCACAGCAACAGTGCACAGATGCCTCCCACACACTCCCTTATTACACAAGGCTGGTGTGTTGTAACTAGACCAGCTAGAAATCAAGTTGCCCATTATACATTTTGTTTCTCTGAGGTTAGCAGCTCAGAGTGTTCATGTTCCAACACTCTGAAATCAGGTGTGTGTGTTTCTGGTGCTCATTGAAACCCATGGAGCCTTCCCTGTTCTGGAGAGATACAGAAGATTTTTGATGCAGTTTGAGGAGGAAAAGGGGGAGTTTTACTGGTCCATGTTATTTCTGCATCTCAGATGCCCCACTTTATCCACAAGAGACAGGCAACAGTGCCCACGAGATGCTGTTGATTTCTTTGCCCAGTCCCTGAAAGGTGCTTTGTGCTGCACAGAGAACTTGCACAGAAAGCTCCCACGGGGGGAGCTTACAATGGACGTTTCAGAAAGGGCACAACCCCACAGCAGAGAGTTCTCCAGCAGCACAATCGCACAGCGACCCCAGTCACTCCACTGTACCTGCACCAATAAGGGGTTTTCAACTATCTAAAAAGCAATGATCCTAGTCTCACTTCTCATGGGGACTGCAGAAGGAGAGCTGGCACGCACCAATTCCAGGATCCAGACAGTGCCTGTCCTGCCTTCTCCTGTGGACATAGCTGCCACCTCTTTCAGAGCTGGATTAACTATGCCGACAGGAGAGCTCTCTGATAACAGTTTTCAAGTACGTAAAAGGTTGTTACAAGGAGGAGGGAGAAAAATTGTTTTTCTTAACTGCCGAGGACAGGACAAGAAGCAATGGGCTTAAATTGCAGCAAGGGCAGTTTAAATTGAACATTAGGAAAAACTTCCTAACTGTCAGGGTGGTTAAGCACTGGAATAAATTGCCTAGGGAGGTTGTGGAATCTCCATCATTGGAGGTTTTTAAGAGCAGGTTAGACACACACCTATCGGGGATGGGCCAGATAATACCTAGTCCTGCCATGAGTGCAGGGGACTGGACTAGACGACCTCTCAGGGTCCCTTCCAGTTCTATGTTTCTCCCCCCAAACCATGCCAAGGCTTCCTGGGTACTCAGGAGACTGACACCAGGGGAAATAACCATCTGCCAGATGACCTTTGCAAATGGCTGAAGATGCCCTGACTGAGCAGGCGAGTCTCTCTGTCAAGGCTGTTCTCCTCCTGCCTTTCAGTATGAGCGCAAGCTGCTTTGGTACAGCTGCGGCTGTGCAGACGACCCTATGCCAACAGGAGAGCGCTCTGCTGCCGGTGTAGTTAGAATCAAAGAATCTCAGGGCTGGAAGGGCCCTCAGGAGGCCATCTAGTCCCACCCCCTGCTCAAAGCAGGAGCTATCCCCAATTTTTGCCCCAGATCCCTAAATGGCCCCCTTAAGGATTGAACTCACAACCCTGGGTTTAGCAGGCCAAGGCTCAAACCCCTGAGCTATCCCTCCCACATTAATAAGCAGTTAACCCACCTCCACAAGAGGCGGTCGCTGTGTCGACAAGAGAAGTTCTCCCGCTGACGTAGCACTGTCTACACGGGCCTAGGGTAGTGTAGCTGTGTTGCTCAGGGAGATGCCCTGAGAGACGTCGCTATACTGCTATAAGCCTGCAGTGTAGACCTGGCCTCAGGATATGTCTGCACTTAAAATACTACAGCTGCACCACTGCCGCACTTCCCTGAGGACACCACCCATGCGCGCAGGAGGGGTTCTCCCCTCAGAGGCAGTAGCTAGGTCAGCCGGAGAATGCCGGTGCTGTCTACGGCAGGCATTAGGTCCATTCCGCTGTGGCTCTCCAGAGACGGATTTCTCCCATAGCTGCACCAACGTAAGTGCCCAGTGTAGCCCAGGCCTCAGGCTATGAGAAGCTATGACCTGGCTGGGGAATCTCACGAGTATTGCTTTGGAGCAGGGTTAGCACTGAGCTTGCGTACGTGACACTCATTTCCCAGGGGAGACACAGGGGCCCTGAGAGGGACCTGCCTCGAGCCACACAGCACATCAGTGCAACCATCTAAATTCAGACGCGGTGTTCCTTGTCCCAGGCGCTGTCCCAGCAGACTCGGCTGCCTTTGACCTTTGCTGCTGGCAGTTGAGCAGCAGGGGCTTCTGCCTGCACCTCTGCCTCTGAAAGGCCCTGGCCAGGAGAAGGGGAAGGGGACGCAGTTCTGAGTGGTGGAGAAGCTTGGACACGTAGTCATACCCCTTGTGTCCTGCCTGGCGAGTGAGCAGAGCTGCAGCACAGACTCTCAGCAAAGGACTTCGAGGCACTAAGCTCAGCACAGTGTATACCGAGAAAGGCTTTTACCCCTACCCCGCCGGCCGCAGGCATCACCCGCTGGCAGAGGGCTAACACACTGTGAGCAACTGGTCCCACTCGGCCAGGCCGTGGAGGAAGCGCACAGCTTGCCTTTGAATGCTCAGCAGAGACACTGCTACCCCCACTTGTGTGGGCATGTTCCAGGAAGTAAATTCAACCTGGAGCAGACACCTAATGCCCACACACCAAACCAATGGCTACCCCACCCACTGGTCAGGACTCTCATCACGTCCTCTCCCATCACCTTGTGTCAGGGTTCCTCCCCACTCTGAACTCTGGAGTACAGATGTGGGGACCCGCATGAAAGACTCCCTAAAATTATTCTTACCATCTTAAGTTAAAATTTCCCCAAGGCACAGATTCCTTTCTTGCCTTGCGATCGCTGCCACCACCAAGTGATTTAACAAACAATCAGGGAAAGGACCACTTGGAGTCCCATTCCCCCAAAATAGTCCCCCAAGCCTACACCCCCTTTCCTGGGGAAAGCTTGGGCATATATCCTCACCAATTGGTTACAAAGGGACTACAGATCCAAACCCTTGGATCTTAGAACAATGGAAAAATCAGTCAGGTTCTTAAAAAGAAGGATTTTATTTAAAGAGAAAAAGGTAAAAGAATCACCTGTGTAAACTTGGGCTGGTAGTTAACCTACAGAGTAGCGGAAAATTCAAAGAGCACAGAGGAACCCTTAGCCTTAGTTTCAAAGTTACAACAAAACAAAACCTCCCTCTAGCAAAGGGAAAATTCACAAGTTGAGAAAACAAAGATAAACTAATACGCCTTGCCTGGCTGTTACTTACAAGTCTGAAATATGAGAGACTTGTTCAGAAAGATTTGGAGAACATGGATTGATGCCCGGTCCCTCTTAGTCCCAAGAGCAAACAGCCACAGAAAACAAAGAAGCCAACACAAAACGTCCCTCCCCCCGCCCAGATTTGAAAGTATCTTTTGTCCCCATTGGTTCCTTTGGTCAGGTGCCAACCAGGTTACTTGAGCTTCTTAACCCCTTACAGGTCAGGAGGAATTTAGGCTCCCCCTATGGTTACGACACCTTGTGTGGCTCATCTCTTCCCATTCCAGTTCCTACAGCCCCTCACTCTCTCCAGCTCCCGGGTCCTCAGCACACTGCAGACATGCCGCCTGGCCAGGGTCAGACTCTGGCCCCTGGTGCCTGGTCCTTCTCCTCCATTCAGGATCCAGCCTCTCTCTCCTCCCACCCCCGGCAGGCTCCAGGCCCTACCCCCCTGCACTGGCATCACAGCTGCCTACCTCAGGCCTGTTGGTCAGAGACTCTAACTGCCTGGCCTCTTCTGGAGCTCCCCTTGCTAGAGCAGGCCAGGGTGAACCTCTCTGGAGTCAGACAAAAGATCTTCCCAGCAAAAAGCCCTGGGCTGGAGAACACCCTGAGGTGGAGGCTGAATGTGCAGTAGCCTGACCATGGTCACAGCCTGATGCAAACCACACAGGCAGCCTCAGAAACTAAGAGAAGGGGTAAAGAGCAGGAAGGGAGGAAGGCATTGCCAGAGCAGGGCATGCTTGCAGCCCAGGTAACCCAATGGCCTGTCTCTAACAGGGGCCAGCCACAGCTGCTTCAGCAGAGGTGCAAGAAGCCCTCCAGTGGGTAGTTCTGGACTAACTTGCCCATGGGGAAGTGTAATGGCATGGAGGTCACCCCAGCGTGTCCCTCGTGATCAGGTACAACATGATCGGTGAGACCCTTCCTCAGTTTCCCTCACCCAGGGCATAAACAAGTCCAAGCAGGCTTTCCAGTACTAAAGAGCATCCTCTTCAGGGGGCCTTGTTCATTTAACAGGAAAGAGCAACACAAAAGCTTCAATTAGCTGCTCCCCCAGAAGCTTTCCACCCCTGTTTTTCCCCTTTAGCCCCAAAGCTGGCTTCTTGGCCTGGCAGCTTGGTGGGCACTCAGCTAGATCCCCATCTTCCCCTCAACTACACCAGTCCCTAGTGGCTCCCCCGGAGGTCCAACACCCAGTTCATTCCTCTGGAGCACTTTCTCTCCAGGCCTGTTCCTCTCTCCGGGATCCTCTGCTCTCGAGGGAAACACCACTGGGAGTAGCTTCCTGCCCAGCCCCCTGCGGAGTCTCTCCCTCCGCACCTTCCTCTTTTCTGGGCTTCCTGACTGAGTCCCCACAAACCTGTGTTAGGCCCAGGTGCCCCTTACCAGGTGCAGGTGCCGGAGAAACCAACTCGGGTCAGAGCTCTTCTCAACCTGCTGCTCACAAAATGGGGAGAATTAGTAGGGGAAGCAAAAGTGGATGGGAACCTGGGAGGCAGTGACCATCAGATGGTCGAGTTCAGGATCTTGACACAGGGAAGAAAGGAGAGCAGCAGAATACGGACCCTGGACTTCAAATAAGCAGACTTTGACTCCCTCAGGGAACTGATGGGCAGGATCCCCTGGGAGAATAACATGAGGGGGAAAGGAGTCCAGGAGAGCTGGCTGTATTTTAAAGAATCCTTATTGAGGTTACAGGAACAAACCACCCCAATGTGTAGAAAGAATAGTAAATATGGCAGGCGACCAGCTTGGCTTAACAGTGAAATCCTTGCTGATCTTAAACACAAAAAAGGAAGATTACAAAAAGTGGAAGATTGGACAAATGACCAGAGAGGAGTATAAAAATATTGCTCGGGCATGCAGGAGTGAAATCAGGAAGGCCAAATCACACTTGGAGTTGCAGCTAGCAAGAGATGTTAAGAGTAACAAGAAGGGTTTCTACAGATATGTTAGCAACAAGAAGAAAGTCAAGGAAAGCATGGGCCCTTTTACTGAATGGGGGAGGCAACCTAGTGACAGAGGATGTGGTAAAAGCTAATGTACTCAATGCTATTTTTGCCTCTGTCTTCACAAACAAGTTCAGCTCCCAGACTACTGCACTGGGCAGCGCAGTATGGGGAGGAGGTGACCAGCCCTCTGTGGAGAAAGAAGTGGTTCGGGACTATTTAGAAAAGCTGGACAAGCACAAATTCATGGGGCCGGATGTGCTGCACCTGAGAGTGCTAAAGGAGTTGGCGGATGTGATTGCAGAGCCATTGGCCATTATCTTTGAAAACTGATGGCGATCGGGGGAGGTCCCGGATGACTGGGAAAAGGCTAATGTGGTGCCCATCTTTAAAAATGAGAAGAAGGAGGATCCGGGGAACTACAGGCCAGTCAGCCTCACCTCAGTCCCTGGAAAAATCATGGAGCAGGTCCTCAAGGAATTAATTTTGAAGCACGTCGAGGAGAGGAAAATGCTCAGAAACAGTCAGCATGGATTCACCAAGGGCAAGTCATGCCTGACTAACCTAATTGCCCTCTATGATGGGATAACTGGCTCTGTGGATGAGGGGAAAGCAGTGGACGTCAATTCCTTGACTTTAGCAAAGCTTTTGACACGGTCTCCCACAGTCTTCTTGCCAGAAAGTTAAAGAAGTATGGGCTGGATGAATGGACTATAAGGTGGATAGAGCGAGATCATCAGGCTCAATGGGTAGTGATCAATGGCTCCATGTCTAGTTGGCAGTCGGTATCAAGCAGAGTGCCGCAAGGGACGATCCTGGGGCCGGTTTTGTTCAATATCTTCATTAATGATCTGGAGGATGGTGTGGATTGCACCCTCAGCAAGTTTGCAGATGACACTAAACTGGGAGGAGTGGTAGATATGCTGGAAGGTAGGGATAGGATACAGAGGGACCTAGACAAATTAGAGGATTGGGCCAAAAGTAATCTGTTGAGGTTCAACAAGGACAAGTGCAGAGTCCTGTACTTGGAATGAAGAATCCCATTCACTGCTACAGTCCTGCTGCTAGGGACCGAGTGGCTAGGCAGCAGTTCTGCAGAAAAGGACCTAGGGGTTACAGTGGACAGGAAGCTGGATATGAGTCAACAGTGTGCCCTTGTTGCCAAGAAAGCTAATGGCATTTTGGGCTATATAAGTAAGAGCATTGCCAGCAGATCGAGGAATGTGATCATTCCCCTCTATTCAGCATTCGTGAGGCCTCATCTGGAGTACTATGTCCAGTTTTGGGCCCCACACTACAAGAATGATATGGAAAAATTGGAAAGAGTCCAACAAAAATGATTAGGGGACTGGAGCACATGACTTATGAGGAGAGGCTGAGGGAACTGGGATTATTTAGTCTGCAAAAGAGAAAAATGAGGAAGGATTTGATAGCTGCTTTCAGCTACCTGAAAGGGGGTTCCAAAGAGGATGGATCTAGACTGTTCTCAGTGGTGGCAGATGACAGAACAAGGAGAAATGGTCTAAAGTTGCAGTGGGGGAGGTTTATGCATTTAGGGATTAATAACAAGAATTTTAGTTATAAGGTGGGGACGCATCAATTAGAAGTAACAGAGGAGGAGAAGGACCTTGGAGTACTGGTTGATCATAGGATGACTATGAGCCGCCAATGTGATATGGCCGTCAAAAAAGCTAATGCGGTCTTGGGATGCATCAGGCGAGGTATTTCCAGTAGAGATAAGGAGGTGTTAGTACAAGGCACTGGTGAGACCTCAACTGGAATACTGTGTGCAGTTCTGGTCTCCCATGTTTAAGAAGGATGAATTCAAACTGGAACAGGTACAGAGAAGGGCTACTAGGATGATCCGAGGAATGGAAAACATGTCTTATGAAAGGAGACTCAAGGAGCTTGGCTTGTTTAGCCTAACTAAAAGAAGGCTGAGGGGAGATATGATTGCTCTCTATAAATATATCAGAGGGATAAATACCGGAGAGGGAGAGGAATTATTCAAGCTCAGTACCAATGTGGACACAAGAACAAATGGATATAAACTGGTCATTGGGAAGTTTAGACTTGAAATTAGATGAAGGTTTCTAACCATCAGAGGAGTGAAGTTCTGGAATAGCCTTCCAAGGGAAGCAGTGGGGGCAAAAGACCTATCTGACTTTAAGATTAGACTCGATAAGTTTATGGAGGAGATAGTATGATGGGATAACATGATTTTGGCAATTAATCGATCTTTAAATATTCATGGTAAATAGGCCCAACAGCCTGTGATGGGATGTTAGATGGGGTGGGATCTGAGTTACTACAGAAAATTCTTTCCTGGGTATCTGGCTGGTGAATCTTGCCCATATGCTCAGGTTTAGCTGATCGCCATATTTGGGGTCGGGAAGGAATTTTCCTCCAGGGCAGATTGGAAGAGGCCCTGGAGGTTTTTCGCCTTCCTCTGTAGCATGGGGCATGGGTCACTTGCTGGAGGATTCTCTGCTCCTTGAAGTCTTTAAACCATGATTTGAGAATTTCAATAGCTCAGACAGAGGTGAGAGGTTTTTCGCAGGAGTGGGTGGGTGAGATTCTGTGGCCTGCATTGTGCAGGAGGTCAGACTAGATGATCATAATGGTCCCTTCTGACCTTAATATCTATGAATCTATGAAAAGCACTGGAATGGGTTACCTAGGGAGGTGGTGGAATCTCCTTTCTTAGAGGTTTTTAAGGACCAGCTTGACAAAGCCCTGGCTGGGATGATTTAGTTGGGGATCGGTCCTGCTTTGAGCAGGGGATTGGACTAGATGACCTCCTGAGGTCCATTGCAACCCTGATAGTCTATGATTCTAACGAACTGCTGCCCAGCTACCTAGGCAATTAACTAGCCACCAGCAGGGGAGCTAGAACTAGGGGTCCTGGGGTTGCGGCAGCACCCCTGGCTTGAAGTGGTTCCATCGCATACAGGGTTTGCAGCTTGGTTCAGTGGCTCCCAGCACCCCTGCTGTACACATTGTTCCAGTGCCTCTGTCCACAGGTGGAGCTGGGTTGGCTCGTTCTCCTTAACAGAACTTGTCACAGGAAGACTAGGTGCCTGATACTCTCTGGGACCTGCCCCCGGGACAGCGAGTTTCTTCCTACCTCTGTCAGAGAGGCTGGCTGGTGCCCTGAAGCAGAAGGGCTGGTCTCGCTCTGATCTTTCTCCTCTCCTCCCACATCACTGGGGATCTCCTATTACCCACAGAAATGTCCTGTTCATCTTTTTAATCCTCCTAAGGAAGGAGGGAACAAATCCGAGTTACGGCAGCAGTTGAACCTTCAGAAGGTGAGTGCCCATTTCAAATGATCTCTTCCTAACACTGTGTCTGGCACTTACGTAGCCCAGTGATTGGTGCCCCAAAGTAACTGAACAGGCAGGCGGTTGTGCCAGTGCATGTGGGAATGAAGGGCAACGCCCACACACCATGGAAACCTCGCCCACCTGCATCCACCATGACCTCACTTCCCCTCTCATTTCCCATGCTGATACCTACTCCCTCTCCAGCAGCACGTGTCCATCTCCCCCGGCACGCTGCGGAAAACCCACTGAAACCAGCCAGCCAGTGGTTACAATTACCACCAGGTCCCACACCCCACTATGCCATGGCCACACTGCAAGTATCACCAATGTGGTAGGGAAGCCACTCGGAGGGACACTCTGGTAGATGCTGGCATGTTAATGGGGATGGGTGTAGAGCTGAGCTACCCAATACAGCAGAGTTACCCAATACAGCAGGGCAGTTTGAGGGGAGAATGTCAGCCTGAATGGTGAATTTGCTCTCTTTCGCGGGCTACAGCGAGAGACAGGCTTTTGTCATTCCTGGAATTGTGTCTGTGGCACCCCAAGGCTCTCCCGGGGGGTTCCAAGGAAGCCTGCCTGGGACACATGCTGTATCTTCCTGTTAGCCAAAGGTACAGGATGGCAGTATTGAAAAATAACCTGCCAACTCTGGTCCAGTTTGCATTCTCCTCCAATTACCCAATCATTGCTAGGAATAACTAGGGACACTGAAGGCCTGGGGGGAGGGGATGGACAGGCAGTGCCATGCCACATGCTGCTGCTGCAAACGGTTAAACACTTACTACTTTGAGGTTTGCTTCCTGCAGTTTTCTTGCTCTTTCCTCCAGGCGCTTTGCGATCAGGGCCAGCTCTGCATTCTTTCTCTTCAAGTGCTTCACCTTCTCCTCAGTCTCGGGAAAGCAGCTCTTCCGCTAAGTAATGAGTGGAATGGTTAACAGCCCTTTTGCTCACCCTCTGTTCACAGCCCTACAGCCCCCCAAGCCTCCATCTCCAATCTCACCCTGTCCAGACAAGGCCCCCATTATAACTACACAATCAGAGAACTAGAGCCGGCAAAGGGCCTTGGCAGTAGAAGATCCTCTGGGGCTAATGCAGGATTCTTCAATTTCTACATTTTCTAGCATTTTGTCTGCTCAAGTTTTACAGATCCCAGGTACTGAGGCTTCTACCCCATTTCCCTGAGGCTCTTCCACAGCTTCCTATGCCTCACTGTCAGTTTATTTTTCCTGATATTCATTCTAAATATTGCCCCTTTCTTAATTTCATCCCATTGACTTCCAGTTAAGCCCCTGGATGCCACCCTACACAGTTCTCCTTCTGCTGTGCTTACATCCTTTGGCCATTTGCAGGCTCTTACGCTGTTCCCCGAAGCATCCCTTAGCCAAGCCAGGATTTAGCACTTTCAGCTCCTCTCAAATAGAAATCCCTCCATTCTCCTTAACCATTTGTTTTTTCTCCTCTGAGATCCCTGCAGTTTATCTGCAGCTTTCCAACCATATGGTGCCCAGGACCGACTGCAAGCTTCCAACACCACACCCCTGATTTGCGCCATATAGCTTCTTCAAAAGCTGCCCCCAAATCACACTTGGCTCTTTTGCTGCCACAGCACATGGATCTCTCATGTGCATCTACCTCTCCCCGCAGTCTCTCTAGAGATCACTGCTTTCCCAACACTCCATCCCAATCAGTCTCTGTGTTTCAAATGATTTGTCTCTACGTGTGATAATTCCATTTTTCCAAATTGTATCTCATTTTATTTTCTTCCCATGTTTTTATTCTCTCTAAATCCTTTTTTATTATTTATCTGTCCTCACTGATAAACTGCAACTGCTCCAAATGTAATGTCATCTGGCAACATCATTCACAGGCTGTTTACTCCTCTTTTGGAAAGCGTTAAGTAAGATGAGCCCTAAAACCAACTCCTGCCATGCCCCAGCTGGATGCTCCCCAGCATATCTGCTATTTTCATGACCCTTTCTTTACCCTTTCGATCAGTGACGAGATCAGAGTTAATGTCGAGAGTAAGATCTTGGGAGACCTGGTTTGATAAATGCTTTACTAAAGCGCACGTGCATGGCATTACGGGGGAACAGTAGTGACACCATCGGTGGGTTTGGCCAGCTTCTTTATTTGGTGGGGTGCTAAAGCTATCCCAAATCTGTGTATTTTGAAAGATATGATTAATTTTAAATCCTTAATGCAGATATCAAAGGGGTTGATTTTTAAGGGCTTTTTGAAGGAAAAAAAACAACCTGGGCTTAGGTGTCATTGTCCCAAACCCACCATTTTGGATTGTTTGCGCTTTCTTCAGATCTTTGTCAAAATACAATAAAGCAGCATAAGGGATTAAATTAATGTGCGCAAATGTTTAGTACGTGTTGTTTGGACCAATGTAAACCTTTCAGCTCCACTCCTCTGAAGGTTTGTAGAGGTTTTTTTTTTTTGACTGTTGATGGTGGACACATTAACAATGCTCCAGGCGTAAGAGTTACAAGGACACCCTTGTCTACACTACAATGTTTTGCCGGCAAAAGTTACGCCACTTTAATTAAAGCACTGTTGCATGTCCACACTAGCTCCTTGTGTCAGCAGGGTGCATCCACACTAGAAGCTCTTGCATCCACACAGAGAGCAGTGCTCTGTGTGTAGCGATCCCACTGTGCAACTGGCCGCAGGGTGCTTTGGGAAGGGTTTGCAATGCCTCATGGGACAGGTACAGCCTCACATGATGCAGGTTTCTCAGTCCCATGGTTCCAGGGGCATCCTAGTAGAGTGCCAGCCGCTTTTTCAACTGAAGTGTGCGGGGGGAGGGGAGGAGAGTGGTGTGTCTGGGGCGGGGGAGGCAGCCAGGCTGACCGACCTCTCCTGAGGCAGGGGGAGAGGGACACACACACCCACACGTCAGCCCCCAGCTCTGCTCGGCACAGCCGTCTCTCCCGAAGCAGCCCACTCTGCTGCCTGCCTGTGGTTCTGTGATTCCCGCCGAGCTCTCCCACAGCCTCCTCAGCTGCGGGGAGCAGCATCCTGAGCAGCTCTGTGAGCTCTCCATGCTGAGGGGTGTCAAACCAACGCAGCAGTCCCTGTCCCCACCATGCTTCCCGCAGCAGCAGTCTGCCTTCCCCTGCGTTCCAATGATTTGCTCTTTGTTCCCCCAAGGAGCAGCAGGCTCAGCTGTCAGATACTTCCCCGATCTTTGAAAGGGGAAGGACACATGCCTGCAGGGCAGTAGAGATCAAAACAGTGAGCAGAGCGGTCACGGCAGGCATTGTGGGATACTGGTGGAAGCCAGTTATGTCAACAAGTCAAATAGCAGCATCTACAAACTTTGCTGCAAAAAGCTTTATGCCTCTCGTTGAGGTGGTTTTATTTTGTTGGCAAAACAGCCCTCCACTTATAAAGGTTTATGGGTCTACTATTGCGGCAGGCTTAGCGGCTCTGCTCTTCAGCTTGAGCATTCGCGCTGCTGAGCTTAGAACCTGAGGTCTTGGGTTCAGTCCTTGCAGGTGATCCCAAAGTCTTGTTATAAATGGTGCCCAGAGAGGGATTTGAACTGCTGTGGTTCTTGGAAGCTTTGGGATGAGCTTCCCTAGCCAGGAGCAATGGAGAACTAACACAGTGTGGCTCTTTGTCATGCTCAGTAGTTAAACCACTTACATAACTTTCCTGTGGAACTTCTCCTGCCAGTGAGCTAGAGAGTGATGAGCATGTGAAGACGGGTTACAATGAAGTTGTAGCACTCCTGTGGCATTAATGCAGGCCCAGGGTGCTGGGTTTGATGTGGCCGTAGGCTTGCTTTTGGATCTGATCGGGCGGGAGCCTGGCTCAGGGAGCCGCTGCCTTGCTGTTACTCTTAAGCTGTGTCAGCAAACAAATCAACATTGACTCTTCCCAACAGCTGCTTCCTCCCCGCCCCAGTGCTGTCAGCCTGGGATTGGGTCTCTGATTGTCAGTGGGCCTGACAGGCTCCTGGGGAGGTTCACAAGAGCCATGCCTCCCTTGGCCCTGCACAGCGTCCTCCCGCTCATGCTCCTTCGCACTCCCAAGCCAGCACAGACTCCACCCAAGGCCCCGCTCCCGTGCTCACCAGCAGGCAGTTTTCCTCCTTCAGGCTGGCACAGCAATGCTGTGACTCCTCCAGCGCCCTCAGGAGCTTCGTATTCTGCTGCACCAGGTAGCTGTGATCAGCACAACACTATGGAGGAAGGGAAGGGAGAGACAAGCTAGGACATCGCTGCCACTTTGCAATGAGCTCAGCTGCACACCTGCCCACCCCGACTGTCCTGCACTAGCCAGCCGCACACCGTAGGAATTCCTCCTAAAGGCTGAAGAATAGCATGATGGGTGTGGGCAGGAAGGATGGGGGGAACTGGGAGGCTGTAGGGCAGTGGTCCCTAAACTTTTTACCTCACGCCCTCCCTGACTCCTGTCCGTGCCCCTCCCCCGCCGGAGCTGAGGCCGGGAGTTAGGGGGCCAGGCGAGGCTGGGACCACAGCGGGGGGGTGGGAGTGGGGCAAGGAGTGGAGCTGAGGCCAAGGCCAGCAGCCAGGGCCCTCGGCAAAGGGCCAGCACCTGGGGCCAGGGCCAAGAGCAGCACTGGGTGACGCACACTCCCTCCCTGCCCCCAAACGTTCCTCCCATGTCCCACAGTTTGGGGACCTCTGCTGTAGGGGGAGGTGGGATGGGATGGGATGAGAGGCTGCAGGGGGAGGGGAGGCTGCAGGTGGAGCTAGGATAGGAGGCTGCAGGGGAGAGCTGGGACGGGGGACGGGAGGCTGCAGGGGGAAGCTGGGAGGGGATGGGAGGCTGCAGGGGGAGCTGGGAGGGGGACGGGAGGCTGCAGGGTAGAGCTGGGAGGGGGATGGGAGGCTGCAGGGGGAGCTGGGAGGGGGATGGGAGGCTGCAGGGGGAGCTGGGACGGGGGACGGGAGGCTGCAGGGGGAAGCTGGGAGGGGGATGGGAGGCTGCAGGGGGGAGTTGGGAGGCGGATGGGAGGCTGCAAGGGGAGCTGGGAGGGGGATGGGAGGCTGCAGGGGGAGCTGGGAGGGGGATGGGAGGCTGCAAGGGGAGCTGGGAGGGGGATGGGAGGCTGCAGGGGGAGCTGGGAGGGGGACGGGAGGCTGCAAGGGGAGCTAGGACAGGATGGGAGGCTGCAGGGGGAGCTGGGAGGGGGACGGGAGGCTGCAGGGGGAGCTGGGAGGGGGATGGGAGGCTGCAAGGGGAGCTAGGACGGGGATGGGAGGCTGCAGGGGGAGCTGGGAGGGGGATGGGAGGCTGCAAGGGGAGCTGGGAGGGGGATGGGAGGCTGCAAGGGGAGCTAGGACAGGATGGGAGGCTGCAGGGGGAGCTGGGAGGGGGACGGGAGGCTGCAGGGGGGAGTTGGGAGGTGGATGGGAGGCTGCAGGGGGAAGCTGGGAGGGGGATGGGAGGCTGCAGGGGGGAGTTGGGAGGTGGATGGGAGGCTGCAGGGGGAGCTGGGAGGGGGATGGGAGGCTGCAGGGGGGAGTTGGGAGGTGGATGGGAGGCTGCAGGGGGAGTTGGGAGGCGGATGGGAGGCTGCAGGGGGGAGTTGGGAGACGGATGGGAGGCTGCAGGGGGAAGCTGGGAGGGGGATGGGAGTCTGCAGGGGGAGCTGGGAGGGGGACGGGAGGCTGCAGGGGGAAGCTGGGACAAGATGGGAGGCTGCAGGGGGAGCTGGGAGGGGGACGGGAGGCTGCAGGGGGGAGTTGGGAGGTGGATGGGAGGCTGCAGGGGGAAGCTGGGAGGGGGATGGGAGTCTGCAGGGGGAGCTGGGAGGGGGACGGGAGGCTGCAGGGGGGAGTTGGGAGGCGGATGGGAGGCTGCAGGGGGGAGTTGGGAGGCGGATGGGAGGCTGCAGGGGGAAGCTGGGAGGGGGATGGGAGGCTGCAGGGGGAGCTGGGAGGGGGACGGGAGGCTGCAGGGGGGAGTTGGGAGGCGGATGGGAGGCTGCAGGGGGAAGCTGGGACGGGGGATGGGAGGCTGCAGGGGGAGCTGGGAGGGGGACGGGAGGCTGCAGGGGGGAGTTGGGAGGCGGATGGGAGGCTGCAGGGGGAGTTGGGAGGGGGATGGGAGGCTGCAGGGGAGAGCTAGGACAGGATGGGAGGCTGCAGGGGGAGCTGGGAGGGGGACGGGAGGCTGCAGGGGGGAGTTGGGAGGCGGATGGGAGGCTGCAGGGGGAAGCTGGGAGGGGGATGGGAGGCTGCAGGGGGAGCTGGGAGGGGGACGGGAGGCTGCAGGGGGGAGTTGGGAGGCGGATGGGAGGCTGCAGGGGGAAGCTGGGACGGGGGATGGGAGGCTGCAGGGGGAGCTGGGAGGGGGACGGGAGGCTGCAGGGGGGAGTTGGGAGGTGGATGGGAGGCTGCAGGGGGAAGCTGGGAGGGGGATGGGAGTCTGCAGGGGGAGCTGGGAGGGGGACGGGAGGCTGCAGGGGGGAGTTGGGAGGCGGATGGGAGGCTGCAGGGGGAAGCTGGGAGGGGGACGGGAGGCTGCAGGGGGGAGTTGGGAGGGGGATGGGAGGCTGCAGGGGAGAGCTAGGACAGGATGGGAGGCTGCAGGGGGAGCTGGGAGGGGGACGGGAGGCTGCAGGGGGGAGTTGGGAGGCGGATGGGAGGCTGCAGGGGGAGTTGGGAGGGGGATGGGAGGCTGCAGGGGGGAGTTGGGAGGGGGACGGGAGGCTGCAGGGGGAGCTGGGAGGGGGACGGGAGGCTGCAGGGGGGAGTTGGGAGGTGGATGGGAGGCTGCAGGGGGAAGCTGGGAGGGGGATGGGAGGCTGCAGGGGGGAGTTGGGAGGTGGATGGGAGGCTGCAGGGGGAGCTGGGAGGGGGATGGGAGGCTGCAGGGGGGAGTTGGGAGGTGGATGGGAGGCTGCAGGGGGAGTTGGGAGGCGGATGGGAGGCTGCAGGGGGGAGTTGGGAGGCGGATGGGAGGCTGCAGGGGGAAGCTGGGAGGGGGATGGGAGGCTGCAGGGGGAGCTGGGAGGGGGACGGGAGGCTGCAGGGGGGAGTTGGGAGGGGGATGGGAGGCTGCAGGGGGGAGTTGGGAGGCGGATGGGAGGCTGCAGGGGGAAGCTGGGACAAGATGGGAGGCTGCAGGGGGAGCTGGGAGGGGGACGGGAGGCTGCAGGGGGAAGCTGGGAGGGGGATGGGAGGCTGCAGGGGGAAGCTGGGACAAGATGGGAGGCTGCAGGGGGAGCTGGGAGGGGGACGGGAGGCTGCAGGGGGGAGTTGGGAGGTGGATGGGAGGCTGCAGGGGGAAGCTGGGAGGGGGATGGGAGTCTGCAGGGGGAGCTGGGAGGGGGACGGGAGGCTGCAGGGGGGAGTTGGGAGGCGGATGGGAGGCTGCAGGGGGGAGTTGGGAGGCGGATGGGAGGCTGCAGGGGGAAGCTGGGACGGGGGATGGGAGGCTGCAGGGGGAGCTGGGAGGGGGACGGGAGGCTGCAGGGGGGAGTTGGGAGGCGGATGGGAGGCTGCAGGGGGAGTTGGGAGGGGGATGGGAGGCTGCAGGGGGAGCTGGGAGGGGGACGGGAGGCTGCAGGGGGGAGTTGGGAGGCGGATGGGAGGCTGCAGGGGGAGCTAGGACAGGATGGGAGGCTGCAGGGGGAGCTGGGAGGGGGACGGGAGGCTGCAGGGCGAGCTGGGATGAAGACAAGGAGGGAGTTTGCAGGGATGGGGAATGTGCTTGCAAGAGGCAGGTTTAAGGAGCAGCTGGGATTCAGTAAGTCACAGGCTCCAGGTCCTTCTGGAGACCAAGCTCAGCAGCAGAAATAGCTCCCGGCCCTTGACAGCTTCTGGCCTAGTATTACCTCCCGCACCAGCCGCACTTTGCCTCTCGGCAGGAAATGCACCGGCCTGGAAGTCTCGTCCCCCTGCTAACAGACCTGTCCCCACAGCTCGGGTTTCGGGCGGGAGGTCGGGCAGCTGTCTAGCAAGCAGCACCCTGTCATTATTGTGAAGCTCCTCTGGAACTCTGCACACACTTGCCTTTCATTACGAACACAACCACTACTAGTGGGGAAGGATACAGATGTCATAGATGTTTAAGGGACTGTTGTGATCTTTTAGTCTGTCCTCCTGGATAACACAGCGCCAAGAACCGCACCCGCAATCGCTCCATCAAACCCAGCCCTTGTGTTTGAGCTCTAGCTTATCTTTTAGAAAGACACCTGTCCTGATTTAAAGACTTCACGTGCTGGAGAACCCCTAGGTGAACTCAGACCTGCAGAGAAGCAGACCTCAGGAGGATTCACATATGACTTGAGACAGGCGCATCGGAACGGGGGGGGGTCTAGCCCATCCACTTTTTGCCACAGAACCCCACCCCCTGTTCCTCCTCTTCCCCCCTGGAGCCTAGCTAGGGAGCCCAGGCCATTGAGGTCCATGCCAACTCCCCACAGCTGCCCACACAGCTCTTCTTACTCCGACCCGTGTCCAGTTCAGGGGAGGGGCCTCGGAGCCACAGCCAACCATGGTAAGAGCCACACCGGCAGCTGTGGGGAGCCTGAGTCCCTCCACCTGGCCTGGGTGGGGAACCCGGGGACAGGGACACGGGCAGAGGGGCTGCTTTCAGGTCCCCCTCCCCGGGTGTGGGGGAGAGCTCCCCAGCCCCACTCTGGCTTCTGGCGTGGCTGGTGGCAGGCCTCGGCGGGGGGGGCTCTGGGAAGGCTCTGCCGCCCCTGACTTGAGAACAGAGGAACAGCTCAGCCAGGCTGAGCGGAGCGCACTTCGGGCAGCAGCCTTACCGCCCACTGACTTCCTAGCAGCCCAGCAGAGTCCTCAGCTCCACAGCAAGGTCCTTTTCCCTTCCACCGTGTAACCCAGCCAACGCCCACACAGCCTGACCCCCACCCCCTTAGCGCCGCCCCCCAGGAGCAGCGATCTGCCAGGCAGACGGAGGGAAGGGTATACATTCCGTGTGACCCACAGATGGGCGTGGGGCTCTGGTGGGGGCTGCTGGACATGGACTCTAGTGGGAGATCAGTGACTCCGGGGGGAGCAGAGTCCTGGCATGGGGAGCACGGGGGATAAGAACATGGGGAAGTAATGATCCAGGGGGGTGGGAGGGCATGTCCTCCTGACCCCAACAGCAGCTCGGTGCCCAGTTGGGCTAAGCAGAGGTTTCCATGAAAACAGTATGGGCAGATCCTCAGTGGGTGTCAACTGGCACTGCTCCTTTGACTTCAGTGGAGCGGCTTGACCCCAGCTGCCAATGTGACCTTTAAACGTCTCACTCCCACAGGAATCCGCCTGGGGCTATTGAGGGGGGGCGGGATGCAGGCTTAATGGATGGGAAGCAGAGCAGAGATGCTGTTGTTGGGGGCGGGCAGAGGGGGGGATTGATAAGAATGGGGGAGGCTGTGTCTCAGGCCCAGCAAGGCTGCGGTGTTCTAAATCCTTTGTTTATTGAACAGCTCCGTGTGTTTGGGGCCTGTGATTCCCTTCAGACTCTCCCCTGCCTGGCAGTCTCTGAGATGCCACTGAAGATGGTGTTAACTCTTGTGGCTGGGGAAAAGTGACAGTTGGTTTAGGTTGCTGTGGGTGATGTCTGATCCCTTCAAACCAAAACAAGACTAAACGCACACGAAATGGGGAGCGGGGAGAAAATGCTAGGCAGAAAATGCATCTTCTGTCTTTCTGTTACTCTTCTGCTTGCTGCCTCACTGCTGGGAAACGACAGTCCCAGCTCACGGGCTCATTGAGAGAGTGGGCAAAGGCTTTACTTCAGCTCGGCTTCCTGGCCCCAGCCCCTGGTCATGTTGCAAAAGGTGCATGTGTCTGTGACATGCAGCGGGGGTGAGCCCCTTGCTCGGTCTGTAGCTGGAGGATTCTTGAAGAAGAGAAGGAATATGTAGGAATTATTTTCAAAATGTAACTTGAATTTTGTCATGTCAAAAACGACAGCAGATCTGTTTATAGATATGGATACAGATAACCCTGTGGTTCTGACTTCCTGCTACTAAGCAGCCAGCCACAGGCATGCCACAGACAGCAGTGTCCTGAAAATGACGTATGAGCATGCAAGCTGTCACCATGTCAGCGTCAAGCTTCTGACTGGCTACTCACCACAACAAGCCACAGGCCCCGTGAAAATCTGCCCCAAAGCATTTACCAGCAGCACCTAGGAACTCAGAGGCAGTTCTGTTTGTTGCTTGGAAAACTGTGTTGCTGTTGTTACAAATCTAGCACCCTGCCAGTCCATGTCTGGGCTTTGTAGGTAATAAGCAGGGGAGTCACAATCGAATGTTCCTCAGTTACCGGAGAATCAGTTAAAAAATGTACCAGTATGGCCAGAGTTCCAAGTGTTCAAAAATCATGAGACAGCCCCAAAAGCCAAAAGGCAGCTTCAAATCATGAGTTTTTAAATCTAATACATTTGTGTCTTTATTTGCCTTCCAGAGAGAAGTGGGGGCGGGGCTTCCATCCTTTGCCAGCAGCTGTGGACCAACCAGCTCTGCTCTCTATGGCCACGCTGCCTATATTATCAATTAATGTGGAGGGTTGCCAAGGTGGTCAGTTGCTCAGAACTAGCTGTCTCCCCACATTGCTCTGGCTAGGAAAGGGAAACAATGCCTCACGGTGCCTGTAGAAGGAGTCAGGGCTTAGAAGAAATCGTGCCTTCTTCCAGATGATCTAGAGAGGTGTTCATGGAATGAAATGTTGCAAACCCTCCCCTCCACAAACACACACCTACACACACCAGCTCTCGCCTCTCCTTGGTCTCCTGGCATGCACACACCCCTTGGTTGTTACCAGCCATATCCTCAAGCGACGCTTCACTGGGAGCAGATCCCTTGATCCAGACCTTTTTGACCAAGGTGGGAGTTTAGGTTCCAGAAACCCTTTACCCTTTAGTTCCTCTCCTTAGAGGTTGCCATCAGAGACAGACTCAGTGAAAATCCCACACAAAACAGTAGATCTCTTAGTAAAATAAGATTTTTTAAAAATAGAGAAAAGAGAGTGAAAACCAAAGCTGTGATTGATTTAACATGTCCCACTGAAAGGGAAAGGCAAAGTTTCCGCATGTCTAGAGAGCAAGACTAGCTCTCGTCCCTCCCTTCTAGTCTCTGCATCCTGTTGCCATGTCCAGGGAGAGAGAAATGATTCATCCCTCTCCACCTGCTTATCAAAGCCTCTGTCTTTGGGTTCATTACTGTGCCCTACTTGGGTCACCTTTCCCCACAACCTGCATAAAACCATTCAAGGGAAGGCACTCCCATGCCTCCCACACCAGGAGCAATAGGTATTGGGTCACTCCAAGTCTTGGCCCAATCATCAGAACAGTTGTTTCCTGATGGCTTCCCCATCTGGCTGCACAGAGATGTTGGTTTGTAACTCCAGCTGGATTTTTTCCTAAACACGAAACCCATCTCACTTAGTTATAAAATAGAAATGATGAATGAGGCCCTGGCCCATGAAGCAAGGATCAAGTGCTCTTGATCCTGCACTGCAGGTCTTGGGCAGGACAGCATGCTCTGCTGCTACCCAACTAATGGCCAAATATGGCAAAACGTCTTCATTTCTTCATTTCCCCCCTTTTAAAATATGTAGGAAATTCCACTGAAAAAGGCCTCAACATTAAAAGACCACTGAGTGCAAAGGGAAGTACTCAGAGCCTGGCAATGGTGACATTAAGGTACCTTCACAGTCTTAACCGTTCCTCTGAAGCCAGCCTGGCCTACTGTCTGATGTGGATGGGACAGTCCAGTACTTTCAGCCTATAGCCTGGGTCTCCTAGTCTCTAAGTAACTAGGACTAAGCATGTGTTCTTGTTTCTTCCCACAGTGCCATGACTACTAGGAGCTGCTGCTGTGGAAACCAGTGTTTCTCCCTGATGTTCTTCACTGTTCTCTTGGCCTCTTCCCCTCTGTCTCCAGAATGACTCTCTGTAGATCCAGAAGCTGACACCACCCTACCTGCCCTCCCCCTTTGGACCTGGGAGCAATTTCAAATGCCTCAGAGAAGCAGGTGAGGGGAGAGAGGAAGAGAAGATTCCAGGCAGCAAGTTCCTGGAAGAGGGAAACCTCAGGAAGGAGATCTGACACACAAGGAAGCCAGAGAGACACTTCAAGTCCCACCACTTGCCTTAATCATCGCTTTCTACCTGGTGCTCAGGATTCAAGTGCAAAGAGTGTCACGGACAGCAGCTGTTACCGGGTTGGAGACAATGCTTAATTCACGCCAGCATTGAGCCCCGGCACCTCTAGGCTTGGCAGTTCCTAGCCCTGGCACCTCTGGGCCTGGCAGTTCATGGCCCTGGCACCTCTGGGCTTGGCAGTTCCTAGCCCTGGCACCTCTGGGCCTGGCAGTTCATGGCCCTGGCACCTCTGGGCTTGCTGCATCCGTTATGAACGTAAAAAAAAATGGTTTGAGCCCAAGCACCTAATAGCTTGATCCCCGGCACCTCTTTCATTACAAATTAAGCACTAGCTGGAGGCAGACAGCCCGATGCAGGTTGGACAGCTCCCTCACTTTTCGTTGATCAAGATTTCTCTGGGGCTAGGCCTCTGTATTTTGTTGGTGTTGGTCTGGCTCACTTGGCAACGCTACCAGTAACCAGCAGCTCCTCAAAGCAGGAATACAGATTCTGGATTCTGGATCAAGGCTGGGCACCTCCCATGATCGGAGGCTTGCTGAGACTCTCACCCAGCTGATCAGCCAAAGGAAGAGCCTTGTACCACCAGGGACGCTTAGAAATCTCTTGTGTCAGGTGTAAAGAGGGATCCTTGTGAAAGGTCAATAGACACAAGCGTATCCCTCGTCACAGTTGCAGCCTTGCGTTTCTGGTACCTACCATCAGTTGGGTGACCCCTTGTGGAACCTGGTGGGTGTAACACTGCCCTGCATTTCGACAGTAGAAACAGGTGAGCTGGCGAGAAATGGGACAGGCAGGAAGTAAGCTGCCAGCTCTGTTTCTTTACTTCTTTACTTCCGCAGGTGGGTATTGTAGTTGTAAGAAAGCTTGACAGAGATCTTGTAGGTGTTTGTCTCTGTCTGAGGGGTTGGAGCAAATGCGGTTGTATCGCAGAGCTTGGCTGTAGACGATGGATCGTGTGGTGTGGTCAGGGTGAAAGCTGGAGGCATGCAGGTAGGAATAGCAGTCAGTAGGTTTCCGGTATAGGGTGGTGTTTATGTGACCATTGTTTATTAGCACTGTAGTGTCCAGGAAGTGGATCTCTTGTGTGGACTGGACCAGGCTGAGGTTGGTGGTGGGATGGAAATTGTTAAAATCATGGTGGAATTCCTCAAGGGCTTCTTTTCCATGCGTCCAGATGATGAAGATGTCATCAATATAGCGCAAGTAGAGTAGGGGCTTTAGGGGACGAGAGCTGAGGAAGCGTTGTTCTAAATCAGCCATAAAAATGTTGGCATACTGTGGGGCCATGCAGGTACCCATAGCAGTGCCGCTGATCTGAAGGTATACATTGTCCCCAAATGTGAAATAGTTATGGGTAAGGACAAAGTCACAAAGTTCAGCCACCAGGTTAGCCGTGACATTATCGGGGATAGTGTTCCTGACGGCTTGTAGTCCATCTTTGTGTGGAATGTTGGTGTAGAGGGCTTCTACATCCATAGTGGCCAGGATGGTGTTATCAGGAAGATCACCGATGGATTGAAGTTTCCTCAGGAAGTCAGTGGTGTCTCAAAGGTAGCTGGGAGTGCTGGTAGCGTAGGGCCTGAGGAGGGAGTCTACATAGCCAGACAATCCTGCTGTCAGGGTGCCAATGCCTGAGATGATGGGGCGCCCAGGATTTCCAGGTTTATGGATCTTGGGTAGTAGATAGAATATCCCAGGTCGGGGTTCCAGGGGTGTGTCTGTGCGGATTTGATCTTGTGCTTTTTCAGGAAGTTTCTTGAGCAAATGCTGTAGTTGCTTTTGGTAACTCTCAGTGGGATCAGAGGGTAATGGCTTGTAGAAAGTGGTGTTGGAGAGCTGCCGAGCAGCCTCTTGTTCATATTCCGACCTATTCATGATGACAACAGCACCTCCTTTGTCAGCCTTTTTGATTATGATGTCAGAGTTGTTTCTGAGGCTGTGGATGGCATTGTGTTCCGCACGGCTGAGGTTATGGGGCAAGTGGTGCTGCTTTTCCACAATTTCAGCCCGTGCACGTCGGCGGAAGCACTCTATGTAGAAGTCCAGTCTGCTGTTTCGACCTTCAGGAGGAGTCCACCTAGAATCCCTCTTTCTGTAGTGTTGGTAGGGAGACCTCTGTGGATTAGTATGTTGTTCAGAGGTATTCTGAGTAATTATTACAGTGATGCACAACTGGTTTTGTCAGTAAATTCAGAAACTGACAGTATATACCTGGGGGTTGGTAAATGCCAGTTAAATGGCTTCATTACCACTTGAATGGCTCTCTAACAGTTTCAGTGTTGTGCTAATAGGTCTAGCAGGTTGGAGGCTTTTTCACTTTTAAGTACTACATCCCCTGTCCTTGCTTACAGACAACCCACCAACCTGAAGCAAATACTCACCAGCACCCACACACCACACAACAAAAACACTAACTCAGGAACCTATCCTTGCAACAAAGCCCGTTGCCAACTCTGTCCACATATCTATTCAAGGGACACCATCATAGGGTCTAATCACATCAGCCACACTATCAGAGGCTTGTTCACCTGCACATCTACCAATGTGATATATGCCATCATGTGCCAGCAATGCCCCTCTGCCATGTACATTGGTCAAACCGGACAGTCTCTACGTAAAAGAATAAATGGAAACAAATCAGACGTCAAGAATTATAACATTCAAAAACCAGTCAGAGAACACTTCAATCTCTTTGGTCACTCGATTACAGCCCTAAAAGTCGCAATATTACAACAAAAAAACTTCAAAAACCAACTCCAGTGAGAGACTGCTGAACTGGAATTAATTTGCAAACTGGACACCATTAAATTAGGCTTGAATAAAGACTGGGAGTGGATGCGTCATTACACAAAGTAAAACTAATTCCCCATGCTTATTTTACCCCCCTACTGTTACTCTCACCTTCTTGTCAACTGTTGGAAATGGGCCATCCTGATTATCACCACAAAATGTTTTTTTCTCCTGCTGATAATAGCCCACCTTAACTGATCACTCTCCTTATAGTGTGTATGGCAACACCCATTGTTTATGTTCTCTGTGTGTATACATCTTCCTACTGTATTTTCCACTGCATGCATCCGATGAAGTGGGTTTTAGCTCACGAAAGCTTATGCTCAAATAAATTTGTTAGTCTTCAAGGTGCCACAAGTACTCCTCGTTCTTTTTGCGGATACAGACTAACACAGCTGCTACTCTGAAACCTCTGGAGGAAGACTCACCAGGCTGCGACAGCCAGCTGTGGTGGGAGCCTGCAGGAAGGGTCAGAACAGGAATAGGAAGAGGTGACAGGGTGGACACTAAGACCCAGGGGTGCCCCAAATTTTCAAGTGCCCTACGCAGCTGCTAAGGACGGCCCTGGTGGGAGGTTCTAGACGAGCATTCACCACCACTTTGCAGCACGCTGGGTGGGGCTCTTTCCAGCCATAGAACTGCAGGGCTGAGAGAGCCCAGACATATTCGGGATGGGTCTGCCCCGGCCTCTTCTCCAGAGGATGTGTGTGCCCTGCCAAGATAGGAAGGACTGTATAGATTTCAGGCTACACTTATTAAATATTCATTACTAGGATGAAATGGCTTTTATTTTATTACACACTCCATTGTTTACCACAAACAATAATGCAGCCTCGTTCCGGGCCAGGCTAATATTCCTAGGTGTTTATGGCATGAAATGCAATCCAGACTAAGCTTTTCAAAGGAACCGAAGAGAATTAGGCAGCCAGAACCTCCTTGAGGCGCCTATGAAGATCCCTACCTCGTAAAGGAATTAAGATGGGATTTTCAATCTGCCTATGAGAGTTAGGAGCATACATCTCAAGTTCACCCTTAGTGTCAGAGTTTGACAGCGAAGTAAACGGTCAGCAGGGGCAGGGGAAAGAAGCAGTACAGTGATGCAGCTCAATGTGTTCTAGGCCAGGGAAATTCCAGGGTGATCACCAACAGTGCAGGAACACAACCTCTCAGCCTTTGCTTCTAAAACCATAGCAAACCTGTGTAAAATACTAACCATTATACAAAAGTTACACACTGCAAACTCTCTACAGCCCTCTAAGCAAATTAAAACATCACAATCATTCTGCAGAAGAGCTGGCCCAGCCATGCAGGGAACAAAAACGAAAACTTCCTGTAGCAATTCAGTGTATCCCGAAAAGGAGCACAGGCCTTTTCCGCTTGTCACAAAAGCAAGGGTGCAGGTACTCCGCCAACTCTGCAGCAAACACGACCAAAAATAAAATATCTGATTTAGGCATTAAAAAAATCTCAGTTAAAGAAACATTTGCAAAATGTTGCCCAGCAAAAGCTAAAAGGATCAGTAAAAATATAAGAAGCCTATTAGAGCAAGAAATGGGTCATAAAATATAGTTTAACTATAGCCAAAAACCAAAAAGCCCACAAAATTTCCAAAGTAATTTTAAAATCCCAACAAAACAATTTTAAAAAACCATTTGTGGAGTGTTAGCTCAAAATCTGCAAAGGATCTGAGTACCCCATCTTAGTCCCTGCTCCTGCCATGTGAAACAGCTGGGCAGAGCCCTGCAACCATATTGAGTCCCAGTAACCTCAGCCATGCTCCAGGTTGGCACAGGTTTCTGTCCACACGCTTCACATTGTAGGAGCAGGTCCTTCCAGCTGGTATTCCTGTGTCTGTCCCTTATACGCTGATACGAACAAACCTAGCCAACAAACAGAAAGGTGACAGTGAAATAAAGGATCATCGTAACGGTGTTTAAAACCCCACAAAGTTCAATCAGATTTCAAACAATAGAGTAAACAGAACGAAAAAGCTAAACAATATGCGAATGAATCTGGCATGTTGTGAAACTTTCAAGAACACTGCATGGTGCCTTCAAACACCAATTGTTAGAACTGGTTAAAAATGGGAGGATTTTTCTGCAGAAAATTTTGATTGTCAGAAACTGAACAATTTGATTCAGAACTCCCAGCATCGTGGGTACTGGGAGCTATAGTTGGGGGTGGCTAATGCTGCCATTCTCTTATCATAAGGTTGCTGATGCAACCCAGATTCAGATCCCTTGTGCATATGGAGTCCTAGCGTAGTGCACCGGTCACAAGCACCTTCTAGCTAACTGACCAGGTCACACTCACCACAGAAGAGAGGAAGGTCCAGTTCTGTTCAGCCGAATCAACAGGGGGAATTTCAGTAAAACCTACACTGACATTTAGCCAAGACAATGGGGTTTACATTCCTACTTCTGCAAAAAGCAACACGAGCTCTTCTTATTCACATTTGGTCACAGGAAACATCACCTCCAGCAGCCTCCTTAGCACATGCTGCTTTGCTGGCACAGTAAAGATGCAAAGGCCCCCTGGGGAGCTGACAGAGGCAGACTGCTTTGCCCTCTTCTACAGATCAATGGGCCCTTTCCCAAGAGGGACAGCAAGGCAACCTGATAGCCCCTTCCACACTGGCCTCGCCATTCTCAGGATCAGCTAGGCTGGTTCAGAGTCCAGGTAAAGGACTGAGGAGTTAATGTGCCCCCATAACTGAGAGGGAGAGACAAAAAGGGAGGATTAAATGTGTGAACAAGGAGATAGGGACATCTCACCCAGAACCATGACCAATTCCAATTCACTGACATTGGAGCAATTCCTCTCCACCCAGACACTTGAACAGCAAATCCACAAGAAAAAGTCCTAGCAGTCAGCAAAAAGACAATGACACAGAAACACCTCAAGGTTGCTGTCAAAGTCAGATCAGAACTGCACACCGTATTCTCTAAAGTGTCATCTTATGTGCTTCTTCATCTCTCATAAACTGACCCAAATAGAACAATTTCCAGAGGTGACCTGAGAATCCTGAGCAGTTTTCTTTCTCCACAGGGCAAGCCTGCTGTCATCCGGTGCTGAGACAGAGAGTACTTTGAACACTCTTTCCAATTGCTGATTACCAGCCGAACACACACAAGTGTAACAAGTTTTCCCTAACCCCCAAACACAAGCAGGCCTCTCTACTTGGGTGAGCTCCTCATGGGACTTTACACAGTATATTATGCTGCTTCTGACAGGAAGCAAGATGCCTGGACTGTTTACAATCTAGCTCGAACACCAGATCTTACTCAACAAGAAACTACTGACAGTGACCATTACAATCTGATAACTTCCTACTTAGCTATTCAATTGGTTTTGTTTCTGTGTCTGTTTTAATAAGAAGCACTAGAAAATTCCATTGCAAAGCCAAACACTCAAAAGTTAGGAAATGCCAGTATTAACATTGCCTGTGCAATCTTAATTCCACTCCTTTGTGTGTATCCATTAGGAGAAAGTTTGATCACAGACAGTTTTTTCCCAACAGTTCCTCTGTCTCATTCAGTGCAGAGTTGGAAGATGTGTAATGAAAGGCTGAAGTCTGCTTTGGTCAAGGCTGGTCTTATGCTTTAGGCAATGGAAAAATGCCACAGATCTCCCATGTGATGCTGGGCAAGTCACTTAGCTAGGAGAAAAGCAAACCCAGTTGAGACTGTTTCATTTAGAGAAGGGAAGATTAAAACGTGATGAGAGGAGTAAAGCATTTAAATGACCTCAGGATTATTACAGTAAACACTATAGTTAAGCTTGCCAAACAATTTCCCTTACAATAGCCACTTTTCACATTTTTTATACCTCTTGGAAACTCTTTCTGCACTGAAATTTTACATGCTTGGTTTCTGTCGCAAGGTGTTTTTTGTTTTGGTTTGGTTTGCTTTGGGGTTTTTTTGTAAAATTTGAGCAAAATCTATCCAGTTTTTGAGTTATCAGTAAGCGAAAAGAATAGTTTTCCCATTTTAAAACATTGTTCCAATAGGTTTTTCCAGGACCAAAGGGCAGAAACAGCTGGGCCTTTAAATCTGAGATTAATCCTAGACATATTAGTGAATATCTAGTATGTGTTTTACTGCACTTCCAAGCACTCATTGTACAGTGATCAGTAATGAATGTCTGAAAATCCAGCTGGGTGTCTGGGCAGCAACGTATGCCACTAAGGCACCAATCCTGCAAAGAATTATGCAGAGTTTTGTGAGTAGTTCCACGGGCTGGGGTGGCACAGGCTAGCCGCCCGGGTACAATCCCACCTGACCCCACAAGCTGCCACCATGGCCACTCTGCTATTTTTAGCGCCCTAGCTTGAGCAGAGCTAGCACGGGTCTGTCTACCACACCGGAAATCACCCTCCCAGGGGCAGCGTGTGAAGTTAAATATGTATATAAGTCTTTGTGGGATCAGAATCTTAGGTTTAAGCTATCGTGTGAACTCTGGATATGATGCACGTGTGTCCTGCTAAACCAATTTAACAGGGAAATTACTAGTGCACTGAAGCCAAGACCTGCCACAGTGAAGATTCCTACATTAATGCTAAATTTGGCATGTTGCACATATAAGGTGAAATCCCAGCTCCAAAGAGTCAATGGGAATTTTGTGGTTGACTTCAATGGATTTCACCCACTGAATATTTTCTATTCCTGGTTTACCCTGATAAATGTGCGGTTGAGTGTAGAGATACATTTTTACTGATTTTATTTTTATTGCATTCAAGATAAATATTAAGAGGAAGCATTACAAGAAAATCAGAGTACTGAATGGCATATCAGGTAACAAGGGGAAAGGGCTGCTAAAATGCTCAGTCAATAGGAGCACGTCTTACAAATTAAAAACACTTAGGAATTAAAAATTCTAGATAATTCTTAAATGACATCCTCACTTTTTCTTCCGATTGCATTTGTATGTAATATAAATGGAACGTATGATCATACACTGGCCCTTTCTTGTGTCAAAATGTAAAGACAAAGAGAGAGACAACAGAAGCTAAAAACATAAAGTAGTAGTCTTGTATGTTGGCTCTGCTTTATCCAGAGATTGGCCATAATTATCGTTGAATCAGCTAAATATCTGGCTTATTAGATCCTTTTTTTAAATTTCTTTCTGTTTTATTTTTGAAAAATTAATCCAGAATAAATATAGATAATAAACTTTTCTTCACCTCCATCTAATCTTCATTATAAACCTATTTGCTGGTAGGTTTCAGAGTAGCAGCCCTGTTAGTCTGTATTCGCAAAAAGAAAAGGAGTCCTTATGGCACCTTAGAGACTAACCAATTTATCTGAGCATGAGCTTTCGTGAGCTACAGCTCATTTATCTTGGGCAATGGATTGATTGACTTGAGGTGTCCCCTGAGCCATGGTATCAAATCCCTGGCCTTCGGGCTCTGTCCAGCTCACTTGATGCATTTATATGGCCTGCTTCGTATACTCAGAATCTCAGGTTTCATTTTAAAACAGCAGGTAACTCTCTAGTCTTCCTAGCTACAAAGAATGTCTTCCCAGAGCAAACCAAGCGTAACCAGCACAGTGACACTCCCTTAGGGTATGTTTACACTTAAAACGCTACAGTGGCCTAGCTACACTGCTGTAGCGCTTCAGTGTAGACACCCACTGCAGTGACGGCAGGGGCTCCCCTGTTGCTGTAGTTAATCCACCTCCCCGAGAGGTGGTATCTAGGTTGAAGGAAGAATTTTTCCAACCTAGCACTGCCTACATAGGGGGTTAGGTTGACACAGCTGTGTAGTTTTCACATCCCAGAGAGATGGAGCTAGGCCGATGTCAGTTTCCAGTGTAGACCAGCCCTGAGTCTGCGAACAGCCTGCAACGGTGACTCTGAGAGAGCTGA
This sequence comes from Lepidochelys olivacea, assembly GCF_965140295.1. Lineage (NCBI taxonomy): Eukaryota > Metazoa > Chordata > Testudines > Cheloniidae > Lepidochelys > Lepidochelys olivacea. The sequence goes on from NC_140427.1 coordinate 23,294,611, forward strand.
TCTCCCAACCCCCTTTAATCTCACTGGAGTGTGAACTCTAGGCTCTGATGACATTTGAATGTAACTATTAACCATTGAATTGTTAGCGGACGTAATGGGGAAGGAGGTGGGAGTGAGACTGAGGCCAGGTCTACGCTACTGCTTTGAGCAGGGGGTTGGACTAGATGACCTCCTGAGGGCCCTTCCAGCCGTAATTTTCTATGAGTCTCTCTCAGGGCTGCACAATGTAGTTATACAGACCTAACCCATGTGTAGACAGCGCTGTGTTGGTGGGAGAGCTTCTCCCGTCGACGGAGCTGCCACCTGTCATAAAGGTGGATTGTCTATGCCAAGAGGGGAATCTCTCCAGCCCGCCTAGGAGCATCTTCACATAAGCACTACAGTTATGCAGCTGCACCAGTGCGGCACTTTAAGTGTAGACCCGCCCTCGTAGCACGGAGGCATTGGGCGTTACTGCAAGGAAGGGAATGGAGTGGGAAGACTCGAGGAGAGTGCTGGCAATAAGAGGCTTCAAAGGGGTGTTAAAGTAATCTCTGCCACTGATTACCTGAAAGGGAACATTAAGAATTTTATGATCTCAGGTTCAGGGTACACAACTTGGGCAAGGCACATGGGAGTGTCTCTCAAGGGAGAATAGGCATTTATCTGGGTTAGGCCACCAGACAAATATTACATCTAATCAGTTCTTCCTCAGTTGTGGGGATATTTTTTAGTGCCCACATGTAGGAAGTGTCTAGCATTTAGGTACATATGGAAATCTGTAGAAGGTAGATTAGATTAGTTTTGAGCTGTTCAAAATTCAGTGGTGTTGTATCTTGGACATAGGTGACATTGACAGTCCTTTAGTAGGTCATCTTTTAAAATGATCAGCCTCTTGTTCTGGAGGAGAGTCTGGCCCAAAGGAAGCACATGTATCTAGGACAACACTGAGAATTTGGCACTAGACCAGTGGTTCCCAAACTGGGGTTCGCGAACTCCTGGGAGTTCGCAGAACATTACAGGGGGTTCGCCAGAAAAATTTCACTAATGGCGGCCAGAGGACCCTGGGCTTTGGAGGCAGCACGTGGGACCCAGTTGCAGGGCAGACCGCCCGAGCCCCAGGGAGAGCGGGGCAGGGCAGTTGGGGCTGGCAGCCCGAGCCCCGGCGATCTGCGGGACCTGCAGCCTGACCTCAGTGGGGCTCAGTTGACCGGGGCGATCAACGGGGTCCAGCAGCAGGAGCCCCATGGGTTGCGGAGTGTGGAGGAAATTTAAACTTAAATCCCTGGAAATATTCATGTTTAGGAGGGGGTTTACAAGATTTCACAATTTAGTGAAAGGGGTTCGCGGGCTGTTAAATTTGGGAACCATGGCACTAGACCAATGTACGTGGTAACCTTTCTCCATATTGGCAGAGTGGGTCCTATTGGAGGATGTTGTCAGATCTCCTGAGGAATCTGCTCCATAAATCAGGTTGGCAGGAAGAGCAGCCGGCTGCCATGTCAGAGTGCTGTTATGTGCGGCTGTTATTCTGAGTTTTAGTACAATGTAATCAGTGCCGAACACAGAACTACAGATGCCCTGCGGTAGTATCCGCACTTGGGGAGGGTAACATACCTGTCGCTGGAGCCTCAGCAAGCTAATTCTTAGTCTCAGGTGTTCCTCTTTATTCTGTTGACTCAGTCAAACATCCATGGGTGTGAGTTCCTAAAGCACTCAGCTTGGGCCCAACTCTGAGTGCTAGTGAAAATCCTCCCAGAAGTTGGTACGTTATTCCACGTCAGGTCTTGAAGTGAGGGTTAGTAACTAGGGAGCAGATCTGGCATTGTTAGTTCAGTTAAAACGGGTATTGGTCCCACAGGACCTGAGGGGAACCTCCACTTTGCAATTAACTCAAGAGTCTTGCTGGCTGGGTGCACAGGAGAATCGCCTCTGACTGGACCTGGTCATATTTGCTCAAGAGCTACCTCCAGCGCTGAAGGCCTGTGAGAGACACATCTGGAATGGAAGTATGTATTTCACCAATCTCAAACAGGATGTTATCTGTCAAGAGAACAATGTTATGCTCTTTATCATGGACTGTGTTGCCCTAAATCTCTGGAGAATCTCTGATGGCTATTGCAAGTAGTTAAAGAGAAACAGGGGATGAAGTATGTCCTTCCCTTGCACGGCTCCTTAGAAATAAAGGCTCTGACTCAAAGTTCAAAAAAAGGGTTTCATGTGGAGAACTGCAAAAGGGTTGTAAACTGGTGTCCAAAATTACGTCTCCGGTACTATAAAAAGATAGTCCCAAAGAACCTCATAAAATGTCTCATCAGTGTGGGTGGATAATGACAGAGCTACAGAGAGAGGTTTGCTGATATCTTATTGCCTAGATTAATGATATTGCTCCCAGTATGTACAATCTTCTGGCCTTTTATGTTTTGTCAGGAGTGTGGGTATACTGGTTTTCTAACATGAATTGGGCAATTTTCCCTCTTTAAGGAAGTTATAGAACTTTTGAAGTACTTGAGACACTAAAAACTCCTGAACAAATGTATACAACTCACTGCTAAAGCCATCTGGTGCTGGAGACTTGCCATTTGGAAAGTCTTTTACAGCATTTTCAAATTCATCTGTTGATATGTCTACTTCAAATTGTACCTTTTTATGTTTCGATATTCAGTAATTGCAGGATTTTAGGAGACCTTAAGTGTGAATAGAATTTTCGGTAGAATTTTTAAACATCCAGTGATGTGGGCTGTCCAGACTGAGAGGCCTTGGGTCTGATTTCACAGCTTTGCTGAGTACCTGCCGCTCCCATTGACCTCAGCTGAAGTTGTGAGTGCTCAGCACATCAGATAATCAGGTGTGAGGTGTTTCAGGCTGGCATCCAGAAAATAAGCAATGCACACTAGTGGCCAGGCCCACCCCCACCAAGCACAGAAGCCATGCCAGTCACAACTGGTACCCAAACTGTAAGGGTTTCAGAACAGAATCAACTTCTGCACTCCCCCAGCAACAAAACACCCCGGGGTGCATTACTGGGCCAGGCACTCTGATGGTGGACACCCTGCTCTGCAGGAGCACTTGTTTGGTTTGCAGAAGGCACTGGTTACTGCTGGTGACAGCAACCCTGTTAGAGGGCAAACAACTTCTATTCCCAGAACAAATGCAGCATATACACAACCGCATTATAAGCTTCACCTCACCACGCCCACCCACAGGCCCCAGCCGCGACCTGGAAAAACCAGCCCTCAGACAAGAGGGTAGCATCCTGTCTCTGCCCATTCACCCTCCACTAGCATGATTCTATGACACGAACGCCTGCCTGCTAGGAACTGGATTGAGAGACCACACTTCCCATAGGCCAATCAAGTATCAGTATCTGTTATCGCTTGATACTGAATTACGCTCCTGTGACCAAGGATGTTAAGTTGAGACGGCCATCGGGGCGCAATCCAGGGCTCACTTGATAAGCTTTAACCATCTTGTGTTTGACACCAGGATGAAATCATAGAATCATAGAATCATAGAATATCAGGGTTGGAAGGGACCCCAGAAGGTCATCTAGTCCAACCCCCTGCTCAAAGCAGGACCAATTCCCAGTTAAATCATCAATGCCCAGTTAAATCATCAAATGTTTAACTCTTTCCCAGTGGGAGACACGCTAACTGCTGGAGCTCTGACTCACTGCACAGCAGCAGCGCTCACCTCCACTGACAACCAGGGACAGAAGAGGCAACTCCCAGAACGAGAGGTGTGCATGAGAGGAGGAGAGCACTGGGCATCAAAGGGGTCACCCAGCCAAGTGTCTGCAGGATACCTAGGGGGGTACCCAGGCAAGCAGAAACGTACAAGGCTGGGAGGGTTCAGGATTGTATTTATGCAATAACTGCTATCACTGAACCTCCTCAGCAGCTAAGAGCACGAGCCACTACGGCTTAAGCTAATGGAACGAGTCCCCTGCTAGGAGCCAGAGCAGAGTCAGAGCCTCTATAAAGCAAGCACAGAGATGGACATGTGACACACTGAACAGTGGATTACCCACAGCAACATCAGTACTAGTCAGCTCCTCCCCACACACAGCCCTGCACCCTCACTGCCCCTCTCTCCTTCCAGCCCAGGCTCCAGGACCCTGCGAGGTGGGAGGGTCACAGAGCCTGGGCTCCAGCCCGAGCCCAGAAGTCTACACAGTCATGAAACAGCCCCGCAGCCCAAGCTCCACGAGCCCAAGTCGCCTAGCACAGGCCAGCCACAGGGTTTTCTTTGCTGTGTAGACACACCCCGTCTTACTGCAGGTAAACTCACCATGGTCAGTGATCTTACCTCACAGTAAACTAAAGCTCCTGCTCTTCTCCATGTGTCACCTCAAGATAGTCCAAGGTAAAAAACGCATCTCTTTTAGTTGTGAAGACAAGGTCTCCAATATCTTATCAGGGAGTCAGGAAATTTGCATTTGCCAGATCAGGGGCTAATGAGGAACAACAGCACACCAGAGGTGCTGAACTCCAGTGAGCACAGCAGCTAGGCTTCCAGCAGCAGCTTCCAAATGCCCTTTCTCCCCCTTCTGAGAATACATCTGCAGCATGAACTGGGATTGTGATTCCCAGCCCATGTTATCACACTCACACTATCTCTCCTTGAGCTAATGGACTAAAACCAGTAGCATAGCTGGGATAGCATGCACAGCGGAGAGCAGTAGCATGGGCGAGCCTTGACGAGTACAAGCCCGCCTCCACCCCACGGGTACCGTGCTGCACTCGTTACACTCTAATTTTGAGTGTGACTCCCTAACAAAGTGAACTTTTCAAGTGTTTGCATTAAACAGGGCGTTCAAAAAAACCAAACGAGTTCAAAGTATCTAAACTAAAGCCACGTCCCTTCGCACTTAATTAGTTTTCACTTTTAGTTTCTCTAATGTGCCAAACCTGCCACTTCGCCATAGAGTTTTCCAGGAATACAGGGTAGACATGTCCTAAATATCTATTGTAAAAAACCCAACCCCTTTTCAGGCCTCTCTGTCTATCACTGTAATAATGGGCCCAGACTCTATTTTTCCCCTTTTCAGAAAGCCTGGCTGGGCCATTCCTGTGTCCCACACGCTGTCCTTGGTGGGGTTCTCACAGTAATTCCTGGATTCCCCAAGAGGACATGGAGGGAGTGTGACATGTCCTGGGGAGGAGGGAACTTACAAACCGTGGAACGCTGTTGCCCTATCCCTAGGGAGATGCTGGGTGGAGTTAAGCACTGGACTGGCTGAATGATCCCTGGGGTTCTCTGCAAACTGTGGTGCCTGTGTCTGGGACCAGCAGGCCCACACCGTATCACCTCAGCAGATAAAGGATCTCATGGAAGAAGCTTCCAGTTAATCCCGTCATACTCTTCAGTCGCAAAGCCAGGAGCTCCCTCCATAGTGAGGAGAGGCTGCCGAGACAAAAAGATCTACCTTCCCCTTTGCACTGCACAGTGACTGCATCTGCTGAGAACCAGCACACGCCCACAGTCAGCAGCCCCAGGCAGCTCTCATCCAAGCTCCACAAAACATCCTCCAGCACTGGCCAAAGTACAGCCAGTTGGAGATCCCTGCAAAAGGGCAACTAGCTGGACAGGTGCCTTCACTCTCAGTCCTCCAAGCAGCACAGTCATTCCTTGGGACTGACCTCAAGCCCACAGCAAAGCTTTGCCGAGCCATAGATGTGAGGGTTCAGTCACGGAGAGACAGTTACTGCCTGGGCCTCTCTCCACACCAAGTCAGCGCTGGTGTCTCATCTCACAAGCACCCCGGCCGAAACACCAGCGTGAATCTCTTCCTCTCACTGGAACACATGCGGCAGTTCCCCACCTGAAAGCAAAGGGCCTTACCTTGGAGGAGCCATCTGCCGGGTCGTGTCTGAGCCCCTCTATTGCACACTGAGGCCTAACGCTCTCCAGGGCTTGCGCTGGTGCCTCCCATCGGCCTGGGGCCCACAGGGAGCTTGCCTGGGATTGCACCAGGACTGACCGTCCCTCTAGACCAGGCTGTGACACCCCAGGACTCAGTTCAAGAACCACCCCGTTGCCAATATCCCCCAAAGGGGCTCCACCTTCTTGCACATCTGCCACCAAGGGCGAGTCCTGACATACAAGACCTTCAGGGACTACGCTGCTGTGCCATGCTGGGCAGCCCTGACATGGTGACAGCTGTATTAAGTCAGCATGTGGCTTCTTTTCTTCCTGCTTCTCCATGTCTTTCTGTGGGGCAATGTGCTTCTCTCAAACACTGATCTCACCCTGTCTATGGCTAGGAATTTTTTGCAGCCACAAAGCTCTAGAGGACAGGATAAAAACCCTGAAGGCATCACAGCCTGAGCACCGGAGAGGATCCCAGGAACATCTTGGGCTGCATTTCTTCACTGCTGGGATAAAAGGAAATGGAAGAGTCTCTCTGCTAGGAAAGGGTTACCTTGCATCATCCTCATTGTAACCTGTCAAAGATTTTGCAGACTGAAAATCCACGGTGTGAGCTCCCCCTCCTTCCCATCATACAAAGACTGCTAAATGAACGGCAGAATATCAAGGTCTGTGTTCTCAGCTGCAGCTCCTCAATGCACCGGCTCTGTCATCACTCAGCAGGGTCTCCGGTTCTCATTCCCAGAGCAAACAGCATCCAAGCAGGGCTGCTTATTTATTCAGGGTCTGATGCTCATCTGCAGCTCTGTGCTACGGAGGCCTTGTCCGATCTAGTGCTTGCCTCATACTCACACACACTGAAGCGATGACGTAAGTGGAGGGGCTGGTAAAGTTGTCAGCCCTTAATAGCTCCAAGGAATCCTTCCGTGCTGCTTGCTAGATTTTTCCAGTGCACGCTCCATTGCCAGCTGTGGAATCACTAAAATCACCAGCACAAATAGTGCAAAGTCATCAATATTAAGATGGGACTTGCACCTAGTAGGACTGTGTAGCTCCTGTGAGCCCTCCAATAGGAAGAGACTTCTGGTTTCCATGGAAATCATGCTGGAATGGTATGTTTGCTGCCTATTGATTAGAGGTTAGGGTACTGCAATACAGAGCTGTCAGACAACATGCATTTCTAATCCACAGCTACCTCTGCTGAACCAAAATTGACAGCATGCACCCCAAATCCCTACTGGACTCAGAACCAAAGAACCCCTGTCATCTCAGTCTTTAATCACTTTCTAACTCTTTGGCTGAAGCAGCTCTGCATTGTGACAGCTACGTGTATGTTCTTGGGGGACAGGTGTGGGTTACCGCAACTGCAGTCCAACAATATAGAGACCTCAGCAGAACCAGCAGTCACAGTTCCACAACCCAGTCTGGTAGTCTGCATGAATGCGTCCAGGACACAGAGTCCTTAAAGAGATCACCCAGCAGGGAATGCACTGCATGAGAGCAGGAGTTACTCTGTTGTCAGTAAAATGCATTCCCAGATCAGCTCCCTCATGAACGGTCAGTTCCTACTGGAGGAAACAGCACAGCCCTGCCTTCAGCTGCCCCTTCTGATAAAACTGATGAAACTGATGGCTCTAATCCTCTTGTCAGAGGGAAGATTCAGATGCTTCTCATCTTCCCCTCTGGCAAGCTAAAACTCCTGCCCACCCCATGTACTAATTATGGCAACCACAGAGCAGCACTAAGCAATCCACCCTAAACAATTGTCTTCTAGGCTAGCTACACAATTCACAAACAAAGACACGGGGTCTGCCTGAAATCCCCCTACATTAGGAAATTCAGAGGATGAAACCTGGAAAGCAGGGGTTCTGAAGAGAGAGCTGAGGGGATGCTGGACTGCAAATTAGACAGGAGCTTACAGTATAAGAAGGATGTGGAAAAATTGGAAAGAGTCCAGTGGAGGGCAACAAAAATGATTAGGGGACTGGAACACATGAGTTATGAGGAGAGGCTGAGGAAACTGGGGATGTTTAGTCTACAGAAGAGAAGAGTGAGGGGGGATTTGATAGCTGCTTTCAGCTACCTATAAGGGGGTTCCAAAGAGGATGGAGCTCGGCTGTTCTCAGTGGTGGCAGATGACAGAACGAGGAGTAATGGTCTCAAGTCGCAGTGGGGGAGGTTTAGGTTGGATATTAGGAAAAACTTTTTCACTAGGAGGGTGGTGAAACACTGGAATGCGTTACCTAGGGAGGTGGTAGAATCTCCTTCCTTAGAAGTTTTTAAGGTCAGGCTTGACAAACCCCTGGCTGGGATGATTTAACTGGGGATTGGTCCTGCTGTGAGCAGGGGGTTGGACTAGATGACCTCCTGAGGTCCCTTCCAACCCTGATATTCTATGATTCTATGATAACACAGAAGTAAAATAGGCCACTGCAATTTTTGAGCACTTATTCAGAGACATTACATAGCAGAGCAGACAGCTCTTGTATCTATCTTGTCCACCTATGCATTTCAGATACAATTCAATTCAATGAAACTTTATGGGCAGGACAAAGCTATACAAATATTACCAAAGTGTAAGAAAAATGCCAGTCCCCTCGGGTCTCTGTCAGTCCCACGTCCGACTCCCCCAGGATGGCGTCACATGCTGCATTTAGCACTGACTCCCAGAGTCCAGTTGTGATGAGAAACCATTCCTGACTCTGTAGTTTAGTTCTGTCTCTGCCGTCTCTCTCCATCTCCCAAGGTCACGAATCATCTTTCCACCTCATTCCTTAACAAGGTGTCTTCTATGGCTCCTGATAGTTTGAGGAGATCTCTCCCTTGCCCTCTCTTGTACTTGGGACACTGGCGTGCAGGAGTCTGTCCTCTCCGCCTCTCCTGTGGCATGCTGGCAACACAATCTCTCCCCTTCTCATTTGGACTGGGCTTTGTGTCCCCACTTTCCACCTGTTCTGCATTTGGGGAGAGTCAGCCTTAACTTTGCACATCACTGTGGTAGGTTTCTACTAGGTGGATTGTTCTGTGCAGAGACCTGGAGCCCTCCAGTTCACTGATATTTTTGATTTGTTCTTCCCAATAGCTTTTTTGGCATTTTACATGCTGGTCTAGCATCTTGGGCACCCTTCAGTTTTGATTGTTTGCTTCTCTGCTTGGGCATGTTTGAAAATACAACTAGGCACCTCTCTGCATCTTCAGGTGCCTAAAGACCTTTGAACAACACGGCCCAAAGTCCCTGAAGGCCACATACCAGGAGCTGCTCCGAATGAGTCTATCAGCAAAGCTTCTATCAGCAAAGCTTCCAATGGCAGAGGAGTGAAACAGCCAATTGAATCCCATGGTATGGCCCCACAGAGACACTACTTGCTATTATTATCATTATTATGGTAAGCGGGTTTCACAGGTTTCACCATACCCCTAGGGGCAGCTAATCATCAGGGGCCCTTACTCATGTGCAGTGGGTTTCAGCGGCCTGGGTTCTTAGCTGCCAGCTGGCGATGCCTCCACCTGACTGTTTAAGGGAGTCAGGATCCCACCTTACCTCCCTATGTCATTTCAACGCTCCCTGACCCAGTACGTACCCCTGAGACTAGCCTGCTACCGCGTCATACACGCTTCTGACACCTCTGTAATGGATGAACCAGCAAGAACTGTACACGTTATTTACAGGGGGAAATATAGAGGAAGCATAGAAAGGGACGGGGAAGATGCATTTGGCGTGAGTAACACTCCAACTAGCACAACCCAGCGTGGATTTCCCTGGATTCACGAACCCCGTTTACTCCACACCAGTGGGCTCAGAGATGTGGAGGAACCCAGGTACCCTGATGAGGCATTGCAGGCCCGAAGGTGCTTGGGTGTGACGAGGTGAAGAGGGTGCCAATTCGCCCAGGGGGACGACCTCTCTGCGGCAGCAACAGGCGATTCAGTGGGAAAAATCCCCATGGAGTAGGGGGCCTCTTCAGTGTTTCTAAGATGAGTTGAGTATTAGGGGGGTAGCCGTGTTAGTCTGTATCCACAAAAACAACAAGGAGTCCAGTGGCATTTAAAGACTAACAGATTTATTTGAGCATAAGCTTTCGTGGGTAAAAACCCCACTTCTGCAGATGCATCTGAAGAAGTTGAGCACGAAAGCTTATGCTCAAATAAATCTGTTAGTCTTTAAAGTGCCACCGGACTCCTTGTTATCTTTAAGATGTGTTGCTTTCTCCCAGAATAGTTTGGCAAACCCCCTTTCAGGGTGAGATAGGCAACACCCCAGGCAGGAGGAGACAGTCAGGAGATTGCCCGCATTCCCCTCAGACAGGGAGAGACAGCCGGGGGGGGTCGCCCGCACTCCCCTCGGGCAGGGGGAGACAGTCGGGGGGTTGCCCGCACTCCTCTCGGGGAGGGGGAGACAGTCGGGGGGTCGCCCGCACTCCCCTCGGGCAGGGGAGACAGTCGGGGGGTCGCCCGCACTCCCCTCGGGCAGGGGGAGACAGTCGGGGGGTCGCCCGCACTCCCCTCGGGGAGGGGGAGACAGTCGGGGGGTCGCCCGCACTCCTCTCGGGCAGGGGGAGACAGTCGGGGGGTCGCCCGCACTCCCCTCGGGCAGGGGAGACAGTCGGGGGGGTCGCCCGCACTCGTTTAGGCATAGCTGTTCTCCTCTCATCCCCCCTCTGAATGGCTTAGTCAGCCTTCCATCTCCCAGGGTTTGCCCAGTCACGAGGCTCTACAATCTTGGCAACGTGAGTACACTGCAGTCTTCCCCATCTCTCATCTACCCGGCAATAAGTGTGGTTCCCCCTTTCATCAGACCCATTAACTTGGGTTACATTATTATTGCATGCCTGGGCATCTCAGCAATGGAACATGACCCCATTGTGCTAGGCACTGTACAGAACAAGGAGACTGTTCTTACCTCTAAAGAGTTCACAGTATAAGAGACAAAGATGAGTTCAGACAGGTGGGAGAATGCAAGGAAACAAAAAACCCATATTGGTCAGCACAATGAGTAGTGGTCTCAGCACACCAGCAGCCTAACTGTTGTCAGGTTTTTATTATTTTTATTCCAGTGATGCCCAGAGATCCTGAGCAGGATAAGGCCCCTTGTGCCAGGCCCTGCACAGACGTGTTGTAAGGCACAGGCCCTGCCCGGACACCTTTAAGACAAGACATAAAAAGTGGCTTTAACAAACAACAGCAAGAGAGGGGAGGGGAGGGGAAGTGAAAGGCTGATAAGATCATGCGGTTGCAGAGGCCAGTGCACAGCTTGCAGAGACAGTGTGTGTCTAGAAGCCCCTGCTCTTGCATGTTTCATTTTTCAGTTATATTGACTTGTGCTGTTATTTTCCTCTTTGCCTGTTTCCTTTTGATTCGTTTCGACTTTTATTTGCTCAGTAGAATCTGACCCCAGCTGCCATTGTTATTGCCTGTTCTTCGGGCAGCTGCCACCCAAGGCACATGCTCCCAGAGAGGGCCCTCTCCTTGGGACTGTTGCCCCATGGTCTGGGGAGGGTGAGGGTGGAGACACTGGGTGCGCGGATCCTTGCAGAATTCCTGGTCCAATCAGACAGCAGATTCTAAAAGTTCAAATTCCAAAACCAGGGGGCGCTGATGTGAGGGTCAGGGGTGGGGGGGTGGCTGGGTTTTCCTGCCCACTTCCTTCCAGCAGCTCCCTGCTCCTAAGGACTAGCTCCACTCCTGGGAATTGGGGACACTCCTCTCCCAGCCTGTACACCTGCTGGAGTCTGGAGCTGGGGGAGCCCCTGGTAGGGTCTCCCCACTTTGCCCTGCGGCAGCAGCTCCTACACTCACCGATGGGATGTATCCTGTGACTGCTGTTGGATTCTCTGAGCAAACTGGAAAAACAAGGGTTGCTTTGACCTGCAAGTCAGGAATTGGGGGTTTATCAGGCCACATAGCAAGCAAGTGAAGGAGGCCTATTGGCAGGAATGTTAGAGGGGCTCCATCATGCACAGACTCATCCTCCAAGACTGAGTTCACTACCCTGTGGGGAGACCCCCTCCCCATTTCAGTGTCAGAGACAAAGTCTGCGCAATGATGGATGACTGTGCAACAAATTGCCACACACCCTGTGCTTTGTGTAAAACACCTCAACGCAGCACATGGTGCGCTGGGGAAATTCAAGCCAGGGCGAGACGAAAACACAGATGAGCTCTGACTGTGGACACGCTGACCCAGGAAGTGTGAGGGGCTGGGCCGCCTGTAACATGGACTGAGGAGCCAGCTGTGATATCATGAACCAAAGAGATGCACTTTGTCGTCGTCAGGTGGTCTCCTGGATGTGGGAGAAGCCATCTTGGCCCCAAACATACACTCCAGCATGCTGCTTGTGAGTCTGGTGCAGGGCACAGCCTCCCTGTCCCTTCCTCACTTCCACCCAGGTCCCTCACAGCATTTGGCACCACAAATCACAATAAATCACATAAAATCCCACATCCTCCTCCCCGTATTCCTCCATCCATTCGCGTGCTCCTAACTATGGGCAACAGCACCACAAAGTGAGCTCAGGGGGTTGAGTCTATCACCTGCTGTCTCAGGTCACCCCACCTCTCATCAGTTCCCTCGCTGCCAGCAGTTCCCAATCCTCTGAGCTCTGTGCCTGCAGCATCCCTCCATTGTGGCCTCAGCATCGGAGGGGACTGGAGGTATAACGACCAGATCAAGGAGACATGCCTGCACTAGCTCTGAGCTAACTAGCGTGCTAAAAATAGCAGTGTGGCTGCAGCTAGCTGCACCAGATATGATCCTGGCTAGCCACTCCTGCACACTTCTAGTTTTAGACTGCCAGTTTGATCAGAGCTAGCACAGGCCGGTCTCCTGGAGCTGGGAATTACACCTCCAGCTCCAATGTAGATGTAACATGTAGGCAAGGTCTATGGGTAATGCTGCTGCCTCAGCTACTGGGCAACATGTAAGGCCGTGAGTGTGTCAGGGAAGCCTGCCGCACAGGGCCCATCTGCTTCTCACACAGGCAGGTGCCAGCCACTGCTGCCAAATGGTCCAAACCACCCTGTATAAACCGAGTGTCTTGATGAGAGGCTGCACCATTCCACTCTGCAGAGGCTGCTTGCTGCACTCCAGGCGCTCGTCATATTGCTGTTGCACGGCTAGGCTGGTGCTGCATGGTCTTTTGCCCTTGTGGAGATGAAAGTTTGCTGCCCCATCCCTCAAGCACTGTGTATGTAACCTCCCAAAATGCCCTATCCACCTTTTCGCTTCCCCAGCTGCAGTTAGTGTTCCTGGACATGGGACTGCCAGTTGAGGGCCCTGCTGGGCATGGCAGTTTCTCCTCCACCGCAGGCTGCACCTTTCTCTCCCCTCCGCCCATCCATGCTTGTGTGGAGTGACAGCCACCGTGTTAACCAACACAGTAGGGACTGAGCTGAAAGCGGGAGTGGCTACAGCTTGAGCTAAAGACTCCATAGAAGGGGCTGTAGCAAACTCATGTCCTCAGTGAACCCTGCCAGTGCTCTTCCCCTGCAAGATCCAGAAGTCAGGTCTTTTCTTTCCCTGTTCACAACTCTGATGCAGCTGCCCCTGCATCAACAACATTGAGCACCCTATTGTAGGCTAGCCTTCAGGAACCTGGCAGGGCCTTTGACACTGGGGGGGCCTCACAAGAAAAATTTTGGTTGCCTCAGAGTGTGGCCACCAACTCTTGCTGGTGGCCGCGCTGACATTTTTCCTAAAATACTTAATCAACTTTAGGAAAAACAAATAAATATGCACATCTGCATGTTCAAATCATTGTAATTTATTTATGTAGATTTTTATTGCAGACTCAATAATAAAAATAATGTACAGTTGTTTCTGTTCTTTACCGGACCCTATACAGAAGAGAAACAATGTGCTTTGCACTTTCTTGTGTTTTTTGTTGTTGTCGTTGTTTCTTTTGCTTTTTTGGTTGTTTTTTTAAAAAGACTTGCTAGCTAGAAAGTCTGTTTCTGTGAAAAGTGATATTTGTGTGTTTGTTAACACTGCTTTGCCCCCCCCATCACCGCTCAGGAAGTTATGGCCACAAGAAAAGCTCCTGGTGGCCACATGTGGCCACAGTGGCTGCATTTGAGCATTGGAACAGCAAACTGTTAGGTGCCCCACTGCCCAGTTGAACCCGCAGCCTCCAGTTTAGGTGCCCAGGTGCCTACACAACACACGGGGAGAGTTAGGCACCTACGAATGGGAGTCACAAAAGCCAGTGGGCTGAGCAAGGAGCTGTCGAAACTAGCCAATGGGAAACACTGAGAAGGGTGGGCATAAGCCCTGCCCCTCAAAGGGACTTTGGCACCTAAGGCTGGGCTGGAGGAAGAGGGCTCCTTTCCCGCCAGATTCACAGCCACAAGCACACTCCTGGAGCTTAGTCCTAAGCCAGCTCAGCCCTTTCTCAAGAAAACTCCAGGTTGTTGAGGCATTGGCACCCCGAAAACTCGGTAGGTTAAGCCAGTGATGAGCTGCCAGAAGCTGAAGAACTGGTTCCTTCAGTCGCTCCGGGTCTTCGGTGGCACTGAAGGACCTGCCACCGAAGTGCTGCCGAAGGGCCAGAGTGCCGCAGGGTGAGTAAAAATTCTCAGGGGAGCTTCCCCAGCCGAGAGCTCAGGCGGGACGGACAGGATGGTCCCGCGGGCCGGAGTTTGCCCACCCCTTTAACAACCGGTTCTAAACCGGCTTCAAAATTTAACAACCGGTTCACGTGAACCGGTGCGAACCGGCTCCAGCTCACCACTGGTGTTAAGCCCTTCGCTGGGATGTAGGAAACCTAGGGTCAAATTTCCGCTCTGCCTGAGGTTTGAACCCAGATCTCCCATGGGCTGCCCTAACTACTGGGCTATGGGGCAGGATTTGGGGGGAATCCCTCCTGTGGAGGCGGTTCAACTTTGTATAAAATACTTATGAGTCATTGGAGCAGGGAGTGGAACTTGAATCTCCCAGGTGAGTCCCCTAACTACTGGGCTACAGTCACTCTTGCTGCCTGGCGCAATGAATTTTGTACATGCCCAGCAGAAATTTTGGGATGCCTACAGGATTAGGCAACAGCTGAACTGGGGCTTTTATGATCTAAATTTGGACTTAGGTGGCTAAAGTAACAGTCGAGAGTCTAAATCCCTTTGTGGCTCTAGCCTCATGTGTCTAACACAGAGCAATCAAGACTGTATTCAAAATAGTGACAGTGGCAGAAGACAGGTTTCAGAGTAGCAGCCGTGTTAGTCTGTATTCGCAAAAAGAAAAGGAGGACTTGTGGCACCTTAGAGACTAACCAATTTATTTGAGCATGAGCTTTCGTGAGCTACAGCCCACTTCATCGGATGCATACCGTGGAAACTGCAGCAGAAGAGTCATTCTCACAGGGCTGTCATCAGCAGAGTAGCAACAGTGGGAGGGTTCTCAGAATAAAGCCCAGAGAGGACAAGGCCTAGACAGTTCTTGGGGCACATCCCTGGGGTTTGAAGAATAACACACCCACAGAATGCCCCACTCCCCCACACTCTGCTCTGGCTTCTTGGTAGAAAAGCAGCTCTGAGCCGACCATGACTGCAGCTTCCATTCAGTATAGACCAGGACCGGGGAGATTTCATAACTATGATTTTTAAAATACGTCAAAATACAAGTGGGAAATATTGCTTTGTGTATCCCAGTCAGAAGAACATCACTGAGGTGACACTAAGACGAAAAGTGGATTTCAGTTGCTTAAGATTAAAACTTCTCAAGGAAACATTGTCACTGTCAAAAAGTTGAAATATGGGAAAATAATTTCTCAAAGAAATGTTAAAATGGTTTCTGTTTTGCTGAGTTCATATGGAACAAGTTTCCAAACCTTTTCATGTTGTTTTTGAAAATTTTGAACCTTAAGATTTTGAACTTTTGAAATTTCATTTTTTTCCCTTTTCTCTCCCTTGTTTCCTTTTTTCCACTGAGGGCAATAAAATTAATTCTATCTAGGGCTTCTCTCTTCTTTACACTTTTTCCTTTGAACTTCTCCAACTTTGGAAATCACTGGTGTCAGAGATACTATTTCAGTTTTACTTTTGTCCCCTCAAACTTTCTCAAAGTTGGAGAAGTGTTGACAGATTACAGAATAGCAAAAAGTCAAAGTGAGGGGGGAAAGTCCTAAACATTATTAATTCTGTTTCATAAAAGAAATAAATGGGGAAGGGGGGATACAGTTTCAACAAAATCAATTCCTCCACCCCCTGCAAAAAAAAATCTGCAAGGTTTTAGTTTAGAAAAAAAGGCATTTTTAGTTAAAAAAATAGTTTTGAATGAATTTTTTTATCAGATCTAGTAAAAAACCAAGAAATTCAGAGTTAAAGTTACACTTGCAACAAACCAAAACTTCTGAAAGCCAGGGAATGTCTACCTCTGCGTAATGGAGTCTATGATATTTCCCGCTCGTTCAGGGGTACCAGGATGTGTGCAAGGTGCTCAGAGAGGCAGGGACAGCAGCATGAGCTTTCCCATCTTACAGTAAGGGGCCATACAAGTAGAGAGAGAGAGAGAACACACCCATTAAGAGGCTCTTTAGGGGCCAGCCACCCCTCTCCTCTCCACAAGCCTTGGGAGGCTCATTTGTCCCCACTGAGACAAGACAAGACCCTCAGCCACACCCTGAGGTTGATCTCAGGACAGTGAGGAAAAAGGCTGGTGACTCCATGTAGGGCTGTTGGGATCTGTTGAATTTAATAAGGTTCTTGGGAGTGGAGCATAGTTTTGAGGGCCCCTCTCAAAACTAGGAAGGATCATAGGTAGCAGGAGTGGGAGATAGCCAGGGCTCCCAAGGAGCTCGAGGTCTGCATGGGGGTGGAATGCTTGGAGCCTGCTGTCCCGCTCCACCCACAGAGATCAGTGAACCACTTGGTATCTCTCTCTTTCAACTTTTTTGCAAAATAGCCTGTGGAGAACACTCATTGGAGGATGTCCTCACGGAGCAGCCCACTGCCCAATTTACTTCAAATTTGGTTAAAAATAATATTCTGCTCCAGACTTAACCTAGCAGTGCTGAGCCCAGAATCCTTTCACTGGCGACACAGAGAAAGGGGCTAAAATCAGGCTTCTAGTAGAAACTCAACTGCAACTTTAATGCTAGAGTGACTGCCCTCACTCTATAATGGGCAAGTAAACACTGGGCTCTTTATTGTGCAAGCTGGGGTGGTAGGTTCCCACGCCTTTGTGTCTGAACTGACGCTGGTGAGTATCGTACCTTGGCTTTGTGTTTTATACAAATACAGCAGAAAAAGTCTACAAAAAATAATAAAACGTTTTATTGATTAACGCCCTCCTACTCCAGCACTGTACATCATAATGAAACAAATCAAAACAATTCAAAAGACACATCAAACAAGACCTTAGGCTTACAGGGACCCAATCACTTACACAATACACTGGAGTCTGCAGCGTACCCCCTGGCCAGTTATACTAATGCTGCAGACTGCTGTAGCTCAGAGCCGAGGAAACACATCGCTCTGCTTTCTGCGCTTGGCAGTGCATTGTCTGGTGCCGGTGTCCCGCCATGGCAGCCAGGCATTTGCCTCAGCCATTTATGTCGCTCTGTCACGCTGTAATAGGGGCAAGAAAAACACTTTTCAACGCAGGAGGATGTGCTCTGGGCTCTCTGGAGCACCTACGCTCACATCTTTAAAGTCTGCCTAGACCTAACCCATCAGCAACACTTCACTCCTGGAGCCAGGTGTCTACACGGTGCAGCTCGCCGCCCCCCCCATAGGGAACTGAATCCCCTTCCTGCAGCACTTCCAGTGCGCTCCCGCCTCTCCCAGGGGCAGTAGTTGTAACTGTAGCTGATCAAATTCTCCATATTTAAGGAGTGGAAGCAAAAGAGCCTTTGCTTCCATGGAGCATCTCAGTGTGGAGAGATTCAGGAGCTAAGCACGGACTCTGGGGCACTATTAAGACAGGCTCCAGGCAGCGGCAGCACCCAGTACACACACAGTTCAGCCCAGCTGCCCAAGTGCTCACAGGGCTTCCCAATCCGTGACGGCCGTGGTTGCAGCAATCCGTTCCAGCGGTGGGTGCAGGCAGTCGGTGTCCTGGTGACCGGAGTGCTCTCTTCTCCGTAGCCCACAGTACACTCATCCATAAAGTAGGAAACACTACACCCTGCAGTGCTGTTTAGTAGTGCTTTCTACTTTATGGGTGACTGCACTGTCTCTCAATCGCCGTGCAGCTCCTCTTCACCCGATCACAGGCTCTCTCCCTCCAGCAGGTCCTTAGAAAGGCCCTGAGTGGCAGCCAGGACCCATCTCCCACTCGGACAGGAAAACAGACCCTGCGGCCAGCACAGGGACAGATTTACAGCTGCTTCCAGTCGGCAGCTAGGTTTTATAATGGAGCAACAGGTCTATGAGGCTGCTGTCCCCAGGACTAACTATCCTCCCATGTTTTAGAGTAGCAGCCGTTTTAGTCTGTATCCGTAAAAAAGAACAGGAGGACTTGTGGCACCTTAGAGACTAACCAATTTATTTGTGCATAAGCTCACTTCATCGGATTCCTCCCATAAGAATCAAGATATTCTTAGCCATAGGAGACTGCCCTACCCCCCTTCCTAGCCCCTCCCGCTCCCAGTCCCAGCCAAAGGAGACTCTGCCCTGCACCCTCATGTGCTGTGACTGAAATAGGCTGTTTTCGGAACCTTTTCCCACTGATGCTAACTCCAGTTCAGCTCAGCTTGTCATGGGAACATGGGTTGGCACCCCAGGTAAACTTGCCACCAGCCTTTTAACCACACAGTCGTCAGAGCAGCTGCCCGCTACATGGAGGGGAGGAATGAGGGGCTTTCCTAGAGGCCTGGAGCCTGCCCTGGACTCAGCTCCCACTATTGCTCCAACCAGGGGTCTTCCTGCGCGTGAGGAAATGTCCCCAGAAAAGCTAGTGTGGCTGAGGCTCTGGTGATTCATTGATGGCCTTTTCCCCAGGCAGCCCTTTGCTCTAGCTGCGTCAATAGGAAATTCCCCTTATTAGCAAACTGATTGTTGTGGAGATAGGCCCGAGTGCACCAAACCCAGAGCCTGAAGCCAGCAAAGCAGACGGAGGATCCTCTTGGACCAGGAGTTTTGGAAGCAAGCAGTGGGGAGACAGAGCCAGCCAGCCTCCCTCCTCCTCCCCCACTCCGGGTTCCTAAAAGTGGGACAGAACTAACTTCACTACAGACTCTGCCTTGTCAATTCGGGGGAAATATCCTGCCTCCAATGAGCTTGTTACCAGGTCCCTGCTCCTGGGAGAATGCCCTCGCTAAGCCTCACTCATGGACTCACCTGCATTAAGAGCCCCAGGCAGGGACATGGGCAAGGGGCAAGGGGCCCCCACTAGCTAGCCCCAGCTGCCAGCTCCGCTCTGGTTCTAGAACCCGTCTCCAACAGTGACGGACAGAATTATGCACTTCTGCTTTTGACACTTCCGCTGCCTGCTCCCTGGGCCCATCCTCCCCTTTCCAGAGTCAAACCAGACCAAAGAAGGCACATAGGATAACTGCAGCCAAGAGCCCCCCGAGTTCCAGCACCCAACGGGCACATGACCACAAGGGCAGGCATCTACCCAGGCAGCCCCCAGCTCCTGGCACACACATGGCCATCCAGGCAGCCCCCAGTGGCACACATCTACCCAGGCAGCTTCTGGTGGGCACATGGCAACCCAGGCAGGCCCCAGCTCCTGGCAGCACCTAGACAGGCCCCATTCCACCTGCTCACAGCATTAGCTTAAATAAAGCCTTTTGGAGCTTCGGCAGGGAGCCTGCCAGCCTCTGCCTCTGGGAGGGTCTTTCTTACCTGGTCAGGTGCTGTCCAACTGCCTCACATCTGGGTCTCAGAAACTGGGCACTGAAGTGGCCTCTTTCAGAGGGAACAATTGACAGTTAAAGGGTAAGTGAGCAGATGCAACCCAGACACTGAACTTGATTGGTGCTCCCCAGCCCCATTCTCTGGTGTGCTCATTCCCCCTGGAAACGCACATCCACAGACACTCACGCACACACAGACAGTCATGCAGTTTACACACCCCTGACAAGGCCTATTTTCTGGACTCTGAGCAGCACCCAGAAAGGCAGAAGCTGCAGCATCACTGCCCAGTGAGTTTCTCGTGGACAGGGCCATTAGGAGAGCTCTAAATACATTACCAAATTCCGCCCTGTGCGTGATGAGCTGCACGGGGTAAAAACCACCATAAACTCCTGTCAATTGTCCACCCGCTGCCCCTGCTGCGGCTGCTCAGGGTGCAGCACCTTGCACTCACGGTGTCTCAGGAGGAATGGACGCCCCCACCAAAGAGTGAGCCTGCTTTTAACCCCATCCTGCCCACGTGGGTTCAACCACAGGAAGAGCCGTAGCTGCTAGAAAGATAAAGTGTGTAGCTGTCCCACCCAGTGACACTCCAGCAGTCTGACCGCAGGCTGTTCTCAAGCGACGACTACGTGGAACTGCTGCTGCTGCAGAAAGACGCACAGGAAGCAAGAAACACTGTTGCAGTCACAGCCATTTAAGCACTTCGGAACTTTGCCGTTCAGAGCGACAAACTTGTTTTTTTCCAAACATCTGCTTTCCACAGGCCCTAAGTGTCTGACTCCCCCTTCCTTCTGGGTTTGTATCCCCAGCTAGTCATTCTCCTTCCTTGACCTACGAAGTCCCAACAGAATCACCAGCTGGATGACTTGCCAGAGCAGCATGGCACGCAGGGGTGAGCAGAGCAGATCCTACGGTGTGGCATCCAGTGAGCAAGACAGCAGCACAGCAAGCTAGAGAGAAGGGCTTTTTCCACTGGGGCCTCCTGTTCTCCTCATTCCCAGCAGGGAGCTGGAGTTAACTTTAGATCAGTTTGCACTGGAAGCACTAGTTCAAGCACATGCTGCAAGTCATGTGCACCTGGCCCAGAGCTGAGGGAGCTTGCAATGCCAGCGCGAGGGCCGGAGCACGAACCTTCCAGAACAAAGACAAGCAGCCTCAAAGGGGATGTTGCATCATCGCTGGTGGTCAAAATCTCTTGGGGTACATGGAAGATGGGGCAGGTAGATTGCAAAGGCATGTCACTCCCTGAGGTCCCAGTCTATCACTCTCACACTGGCTCCGTTCTTTACTCCATTGATTTCAATGGGGTACTTCTGGAGTAAAGGATGACTCAGTATGAGTATGGGTGACAGCACTGGACCCCTACTGAATGTGTCCAAAGGTACTCAGGCTACCCGAGGCAGAAGTGGACTGGAGATAAAAGGTTTAGAAACCTGACCTATGAAGAAAGGTTAAAAAAACCTGGGCACGTTTATGCTTGAGAAAAGCAGACTGAGGGGGGGACCTGAGAACAGGTTTCCAATATGTGAAGGGCTGTTATAAAGAGCAAAGGGATCAATTGTTCTCCGTGTCCACTGAAGATAGGACAAGAAGTAGTGGGCTTAATCTTCAGCAAGGGAAATTTAGGCTAGATATACAGAACAACTTTCCAGTTATAAAGGTAGTTAAGTTCTGGGACAGGCTTCTAAGGAAGGTTGTGGAATCCCTGTCACTGGAGGTTTTTAAGGCCAAACACCTGCCTGGGATGGTCTAGATATACTTGATCCTGCCGCTTAAGGTCTCTTCCAACCCTACATTTCTGTGATTCTATGACTCATGAACCTGAAAGAGTATTCCAGCACCCAAAGGGGTTCAGGAGGCCATGCTGGCTCCTGAATTTCTGAGCCACATGGCAGGAGTGATGTTTGGAAAAGGGGAGGAGTTTGTCGCTCTCAGTTACATGAATTACGGTAATATTCATTTAGGCAGGGAGCTGAAAGCACCCCAGTAGACTTCTAGCAGCAGAATGCAAGGCCTAAATGCATTTCCTAGTGATCAAGACTGAGCTTTCACCAACACAGCAAGGAGGAAATAGAAAAACCCAGATAGTCTAAAAGGATGAAATCCAGGATCCAGTAATGGCCAACAATGACCTGGGGCCAACAGCAGACGAAGCAAATTAGATATGGGTTTGCAAAGGGACTGGGAAGTTCAGGGGAAATGGGATACAGAGCCTTCTGCTTCACAATTTGAATCCATGCAAGGCTAGAAGTGATTGAGAGCTGTCACCATCTGACAGACATATAGGGAGAGGCCCACGTGACATTAGTTTAATAATCTCAATTAAGCTCTTAGTGGACATTCCACATCACAAAATTGGTGCCATTTAGCAACCTTCTTGACACCTGCAGCAAAAAGGCCAAGGACTGAATGGGAGTGGAGACTCATCTACCCTTCCTTCTTGTCACGGGCGACGACTCACTGCTGTGGTGCCTCCTGCTGGTTGTCCAGGGAATTAGCTCTTTTCAGCCAGGAGCGCCCTCTGCCGGTCAGTGTCTCGGCTGCCGCTGGCCCCGTACCCCTCCGGGACCCCGATGCCCTTCTAGATTAGGGTTCTGCCCCCTGGCAATGCCCCCTCAGTCTGGGTCTCCCCTCCCAGGGGAACCCCCAATCCCTCCCTTGCCTCAGTGGCTACTGTCAGTCATCATCTAGCCCCCGCTCCCTGGGGCAGACTGCAGTCTGTACCGCTCATCATCGGCAAGGGGGGCTCGGACCAGCTGCCTCTGTCTAGGTCTGGGCTGCTCCTCTGCAGCCTTAGTACCCTTTCGTGGGCCTTTACCTCGGCCTGGGGCTCTGCTAGGCTGGAGCTCCCCAGCTTCCTCTGTCCTTCCCCAGCACTGCTCTGCCCTAGGTACCTTCTTCAGCTTCCCAGACAGCCAGGTCCTCCTCTCTCCATGTAGCTAGGTAGAGTGTCTGTCTAACTGATAGATCCCAAGAAGTAACTGAAAGGGGTAATAGAGGTAACTTGATGTAATATATATAAGTTTAATTCTGTAAGGCATGTGATTGGTTCCACACATTTTGCTTAATAAACTAGCATGATACAGAATCAATGTGACATACATTAAATGGATTAAAAACTGGCTAATGTATAGGTCTCAAAATTGAATTGTAAATAGGGAAGTGTAATCAAGCGGGTGTGTTTCCAGTGGGGTTCCACATGGATCAGTTCTTGGCTCTATGCAATTTAACATTTTTATCAATGACCTGGAAGGAAACATAAAATCATCACTGATAAAGTTTGCAGATGGCACAAAGACTGGATGAGTAGTAAATAATGATGAGGAGAGGTCATTGATATGTAGCAATCTGGATCGCTTGGTAAACTGGGCACATGAAAACAATATGCATTTTAATACAGCCAACATCTAGTAACAAAAAATGCGGGCTATGCTTACAGAATGGGGGGGGCTCTGAAAAAGATCTGGGAGTCATGGTGGATAATCAGCTGAACATGACTTCTCAGTGTGATGCCATGGCAAAAAGGGCTAATGGGATCTTCAGATGTATAAACGGGAATCTCCAGTAAGAATAAGAAGGTTATTTTACTTCTGCATTTGCCACTGGTGCGATCACTACTGGAATCCTGTGTCCAGTTCTGGTGCCCACAACTCAAGAAGGATGTTGATAAATTAGAGAGGGTTCAGAGAAGACCCGCAAGAGTGATTAAAGGGTTAGAAAACCTGGCTACGGTGATATACTCAAGAAACTCTATTACCTTAAAAAAAGAAGACTAAGGAGTGTCTTAATCATAGTCTATAAGTACCTATGAGGGGGACAAATATTGATAATGGGCTCTTCAATCTAACCGACAAAGGTACAACAAGATCCAATGGCTGGAAGCTGAAGCCAGACAAATTCAGACAGGAAATAAGATGCAAAATTTTAACAGTGAGTAATTAACCTTTAGAAAAATTTACTAAGGATTGTAGCAGATTTGGGATAGCTCAGTGGTTTGAGCATTAGCCTGCTAAACCCATGGTTGTGAGTTCAATCTGTGAACGGGCCATTTAGGGATCTGGGGTGAAAATTGGGGATTGGTCCTGCTTTGAGCAAGGGGTTGGACTAGATGACCTCCTGAGGTCCCTTCCAACCCTGAGATTCTATGATTCTCCATCACCGACAATTTTTAAATCAAGATTGGATGTTTTTTCTAAAGATCTGCTTTAATTCAAACAGGAATTAATTCAAGGAAGTTTTATGGACTATGCTATGCAAGGGGTCAGACTAGGTGATCACTGGACCCTTCTGGCTTTATAATCTGTTAATTGTGAATGAGGACTCATCATCCAAAGGGGCATTTCTAGTGAGGTTCCACCGGGATCTGTGCTTGACCCAATGCTATCCAATATTTGTATTGAGAGCTGGAAAAAAATGTAGAATCATTACTGGTAAAATTTGCAGATGGCACAAAAATTGGTGAAGTAGAAAACAAAGAGAAGAACAGGTGAGGTTTTCAGAGTGATCAGAATTGCTTGGTAAGCTTGGCTCATTTGAACAACATGCATTTTAACCCAGCCAAAAGTAAATTTCTACATCTAGGAACCAAAGATGTAGGTCACACTTTCATGATGGAGACTGTCTCCTAGAAAGCAGTGACACTGGAAAGGGCTTAGGGGTCACAGGGGGAACCAATTGAACCTGAGCTCCCAGTGCAATGCAGCGTCTAGGCAGGATACATGATTCCTGGATGTGAAGCAGAGAAGTATTGCGTAGGAGCAGTGAGGTGGTATTATCTCTGTATAGGGCACTGACGAGAGCATTACTGGATACTACATCCATTCTGGTGTCCACGCTTCCAAAAAGGATGTTGAAAAATTGGAAAGGGTTCAGAGAAGAGCTACAAGAATTATTTGAAAACTGGAAAACTGGCCTTACAGTGAAAGACTCTCTGGCCGCCCAGCTCTGAAGGCAGCAACTCAGAAGTAGGGGTGGCATGGTCTGGTGTCGCCACCCTTCCTTCTGCACTGCAGCTGGCGGGGCCCTGCCTACAGAGGTGGGTGCCTGGCCAACAGCCGCAGAAGTAAGGGTGTCAATACCACGACCCCCCTTAAATAACTTTGTGACCCCCTTCAGATCCCTTTTGAATCAGGACCCCCAATTTGAGAAATGTTGGTCTCCACCGTGAAATCTGTATAGTATAGGGTAAAAGCACACAAAAGACCAGATTTCATGGGGGAAGACCAAATTTCACGGTCTGTGACATGTTTTTCATGGCCGTGAATTTGGTAGGGCCCTACCCATGGCTGTACTGGATAGCAGGAGGAAAAAATGTGACTGATGGATGTCACTCACATCGGCAGCTCTGCCTCCGAGTTCAAGTAAGGAGCAGATCAGCACTGGTGGCTTTTCAGAGTATAACTACAATCTGACTTGGAAACCTGAAAGCGTTTTGCTCTGTGTAACTCAGAGACAATGTCATTCAGAGAGAATGAGTGCTAGCTATGTGTTCTCAACAGCATGTGAGCCCAGTAGCTAAAGAGTTAATTATCTAGCTTTGTTGCACATGGCATGACACATGTTGGCACAAACTGTGCACCTGTGTTAAATTAACCACTGTGACGACAGCTCTCTTAAGAAGACGCATTTTGGGGCACTTTGAAAAGCCAGCTCTTAAACAGAAAGCTCTTCTCAGCCTAACTATAGAAGTCGCTCTCACTAGCCTGGCTGGCCAGCTGATTCAGTCTTACTCCTTGGAGAATTTTTGTGAAAGTGAAGCATCTGCTAAGACAATCCAACTGAGAGTTTCATAATTATTCAACACACAGCCAAGTCCCGGTGCTGTGGATAAACTGTGGAATCCCGCCCTCTGCGCTTTTGCTGGTCACAAATCCAAATGAAATGTTCCAACATTTAGTTTTGAACAAACTCATTTGCAATGTGATGTAGCAGTGTAGAAAAGCCAGGGTGACTGTTTATCACGTCCCAGGGCAGGAGGGGAAAAGAGCCACTCTGGCAGTGCTGCCGTGACTGCTGTTGCGTTTATTAGTTAGGTTGAATTAAATCCGGGAGTATGTGAACTGGAACGAACTATAACATCATGACTAGTGTGGAGAACGTGAATAGGGAAGTGTTATTTACCTCTTCACATAACATAAGAACTAGGGGTCACCCAATGAAATTAACAGGCAGAAGGTTTAAAACAAAGTATTTTGTCACACAATGCCCAGCCTGTGGAACTCACTGCCAGGGGATGTTGTGAAGGCCAAAAGTATAACTGAGTTCAAAAAAGAATTAGACAAGTTCCTAGGTGCATCAATGGCTATTAGTCAGGATGGGCAGGGATGCAACCCCTGCTCTGGGTGTCACTAAGCCTCTGACTGCCAGAAGCTGGGACTGACCAACAGGCGATGGCTCACTAGATAATTGCGCTGTTCTGTTCATTCCTGCTTAAGCACCTGGCACTGGCCACTGTCAGAAGACAGGACACTGGGGTAGATGGACCATTGGTCTGACCCAGTATGGCCGTTCTTATGCTGGGAGTCCAGGTATAGCAACACTAACCCGCAGTGGGCTGGAGGGAGCCATTGTGGGGAAAGAGTTAAACGGAGTGACACAACTAACTGAGCGATGGAGAAACCCACCTTTTGCTGTTGCTGCCACCCTCCCTCTCCTGCCCTTCACTTTACCTTGATCCCTCCCAGCAATTTTCTCATAAAATTGCCCTGAATCCAAGCATCAGTCTCTTGGACCCGGATACAGTGATTGCTGCCATGCAGCACTCAGCTTGGTGCCCTGCCTAATGCCCCCAGGGGGCCTGAGTCAGCTGGAGGGAGCTGGGAATCTGGAGCAGGGGAGGGGGCCACTCTGCCACAGCATCCACAAGAAGATCCAGAACAGCTCTCCTGGGGCTCAAAGAAGAAGGAGTGTGGCTGCAGCAGTCTAGGATGAGGGAAGAAGCCAGGGGAGTCTGGCGTGGAGGTGGCAGGACGTGAAGCAGACAGCCAAGGAGATGTGATGTGTTAAACTCCAGGAGGGTGGCTCTGAGCTGACTGATATGGAAGCTGGGGAGCTGATGAATGCTGGAGCCTGGGGCCGGAGAGTGTAGATGAGGCTCCAACCAGAGACAGTCAAGCACACTGGTGACATGGAAGTGATAGTGCAAAGGTGATGGCTGGCAGAGCTACTGCACAAGGAGAAGGGGGTTCCGAGTCAGCTAGCACACGGGGAGCTGGAGATGTCCTCGTTGATGCTCCTCTTGCCCTGGATACACGTTCTCCTGAGGTGTTCCCCTGAAGGTGATGATGGCTAGAGAGGGTGGTGTCAAAGGCACCAGAAGCTCTGGACAGCTGCTGTCAGATGAAAGCAGAAAGGAAGGTTACAGGGGTGATGGCCAGGAGGGAGAAGGTAGATTGAAAAACAGCAGCAGCAGAACTGAACCTGGTGGTGTAGCCAGGGGTTGATAGGCAGGCAAAGCCACATGCCAGGATAGCCTGGAGATGGGCAGGCTCTGCACTAAGGAATCCCAGGCTGCCCATGACCGGGGGAGGGAGAGTGCATTGGATGGGTGTGTAAATGGAACCAAGGACTGCAGGCAGCTCTGCAAAGAGGGGCAGAAGCCCTCAAGGGCTCCCTGTAGCTCAGCTGAGCTGACCCTAGCTCCCAGCCAAGTGCCCTGGAACTCTAGTAGGGCAGCTCCCCACTTCATGGTTCCTGTACCAAACCGGGCAGTCAGTAGCAGATGCACGTACGTCCAAACGTGGCACCAGTCACTGCAGTTGAATGATGCCAGCAGGATGGGGAGGCGTTACAGCCCGCTGAGTTGTCACTGTCCCGCCGTGCTGCAGGCATTGCCAGGCAGGAAGCTGGAGAGCGGAGTAGCCCAGGAGGACACACTGGGCCTTGTCACACTTGCAAAGATGTGGGGGAGGTGACCTCTTTTATTGGACCAACTTCTGTTGGGGATAGGGACAAGCTTTGGAGCTCCACTCAGCTCTTCTTCAGACCTGAAAGCTTGTCTCTGCCCCCAACAGAAGTGGGTCCAATAAAAGACGTTCCCTCCCCCACCTCGTCTCTCTCCTATCCTGGGACCCACTCGGCTAGAACAACGCTGCAAACAGGGAGTCTATTTGGATTTTCAGAAGGAAGAGAATGGGGGGAGGGTCGCACCTCCTCTTTCCCACGCCCTAGTGGGCAGGGTTAGAGGTGATTTGAAATTTTGGGGGGTCTTTATCTCCTAGTTCCCTACTCCAGCAGCCCTTGACAGTGAGCCTGCCTCACTGCTCCCTTCCCAGTGTTGGCCACTGCACCCAAAAGCAGCAGCTCAGGCTGTTCTCAGTGGTAGCGGATGACAGAACAAGGAGCAATGGTCTCAAGTTGCAGTGGGGGAGGTCTAGGTTGGATATCAGGAAACACTATTTCACTAGGAGGGTGGTGAAGCACTGGAATGCGTTACCTAGGGAGGTGGTGGAATCTCCTTCCTTAGAGGTTTTTAAGGTCAGGCTTGACAAAGCGCTGGCTGGCATGATTTAGTGGGGGTTGGTCCTGCTTTGAGCGGGGGGTTGGACTGGATGACCTCCTGAGGTCTCTTCCAACCATCATCTTCTATGATTCTCTGATTTTATGACAGCTAGTTGCTCAAGCATTGAAACAGTTAACAGTGTTGCCATTTACATTTAGATTCATATATTTAAAACCAGAAAGGACCATTCTGATCATCTAGTCTGACTTCCGGCATAGCACAGGCCAGAGAATGTAACCCAGTGATTACATCAAGCCCATACATTCTGCATATCTTTTAGAAAAAGACACTCAATCCTGAAGTAAAGACTCCCCTTTATGGGGACTCTACCACAGCCCTCAGTGATCTGCTCAAAGGGATAGTTAGTCTCACTGTTAAAAAAAACTGAGCTTCATTTCGAATTGTCATTTGTCTTTTTGCCTTCGTGTACTCAACTGAAAAGCCCTCTACTATCAGAAATCTTTTCCCCGTGGCGATACTTATACACCATGACCAAGTTACCACTTAACCTTGTCTTCAGTCAAATAGACAAAGCTTCTTAAGTGTTGCACTGTGAGGCAGGTTTTCCAGACCCCAGATCATTCTTTCGCTTGTCTGAACCCTTTCCAGTCATCCAATGTCCTTTTTGAAGTATGGACACCAGAACTGGACACAGTATCCAGCTGTGATATGGGGGAGGGATAGCTCAGTGGTTTAAGCATTGGTCTGCTAAACCCAGGGTTGAGAGTACAATCCTTGAGGGGGCCATTTAGGGATCTGGGGCAAAAATTGGGGATTGGTCCTGCTTTGAGCAGAGGGTTGGACTAGATGACCTCCTGAGGTCCCTTCCAGCCCTGATAGTCTATGATCTCACTAATGCTGTGTACAGCCATGTCACGCTGGAAGCAGGTGTTCAGTCGCTTTCCATCTTCACCCCAAATCCTTTTCAGTCACCGCTTTCATGGGTTCAGTTCCTGTGCTGTGAGCGTGAGCTGGGTTCTTTGTACCTTTATCCTTGTTAGAGTCCAAAATTAACAGCCCATTTTGATGAGCGGAACAGCTCCCCACTTTCAGCGCTATTGCTTTAGGCTTGCTGCAGATTCAGGCAGACAGGCACTACATCAGGTCACCACAGTCCCATTCAGAGGTTGTCTTCATATGGATATGGACTAGAGACTTAATTTTTAAAATGAAATAATATTCTGCATCGTGACTGTATAGCAGCCGCTGAACTACAGAGAATGCAGAGCATGGCTCTTCGCAGATGTGGCTGGGCCACGGGCCAGTCACTCTCTTCCTATGGGGTTCAGAGGGGATGTGAGTGGTAGGGCTCAAGAAGGGCAGTGAGCAGCACAAAGCTGTTAGTGTCAATGCAGGGGCCAAACTATTAGTCAGCATGGGGGAAGGGCTCTTGTCAGTCTGTGCAGACAGGTTGCAGAGAAAGCTCTGATATTTCTTATCTCTCCCTACAGCAACTTCCCTCCTTGCTTGTGGTCACAGTTCACTCCTGCGCTCGCAGGGGAAGTAGAGATCCTGGCCCAGCTGCCTTGTAGCCCAATTTTACTCTGCTCTGTCTTAAAGAAACACTGCTCCATTTCAGCATCAGTACCTCGTGGTAGGCTGTTGATTGCTGATAGTTCTCTTTTATTCAGAGAATTTACTCTGCCAGCCAACTGCCCAGCTGTTTACCCATAAGAACATAAAAACATAAGAGCGGCCAGACTGGGTCAGACCAAAGGTCCATCTAGCCCAGTATCCTGTCTGCCAACAGTGGCCAGCACCAGGTACCCCAGAGGGAATGAACAGAACAGGTAATCATCAAGTGATCCATCCCCTGTCGCTCATTCCCAGCTTTTGGCAAACAGAGGCTAGGGACACTATTCCTGCCCATCCTGGCTAATAGCCATTGACGGGCCTAGCCTCCAGCTCAGCACCTGTTGACAGCGTCCACCAATGATCCACATCAAGCATAGTTCCAAAGCATATACCTAACCTAACCCCCGCCTGAGATCCAGCCTGCATGCACCAGTCGCAGCCTTGTCTTTGCTCTGATCACTTGTTCTGAGCTAATCACCCCATTGCACAAAGCACACAGCAAAAGCAGAAGGGACCAGAGACCAGTGCCGGAAATGGGGAAAGACCTGGAGAGGGGCTATACAATGTTGGTAGAGAGGAGACAAATACAGGGGACATGACAGGGTTGTAAAATAGTCAGTGGCATAAAGAAAGGGAATCAGTTCTTATTTAGTCATTTATTTACTCTCTCAGAATACTAGAACATTGGGGTACCTAGTTAAGGGAAATATTTTATGCAATGCATGACTGACCTGTGAAACTCACTGCCACAAAATGTCACTGAGTCATTGATCTTAAAAAGTATCCCAAAAGAATTATATGTGAATATGAATAATAAGAATATCATCTGTGTTACACAAGGTAGGACAAAATATTATAAGGGGTATCAACATTCATGCATCATGACATAAACCAGCTGCTAACTCCGTAAACTAACTTCTTTTCACTTTCCTCTAAAGTATCTGGAAGTGGCCAATGTTTAAGACAAGAAGTGGGTATGATGGACCATTGGTCTGACCCCTATATTCCTGGCAACCAACTGCTGCTTATACAAACATCTCAGAGCACACTTTTTAAAATCAGGGATTTGCAAAATTCCAGGGAAAATCCAATCACCAGCTCTCTGATTGGGTTCAGAGCACATTTAGCAGTCTAGCTGACATCTCACCAGAAGGATGAGAGCAGCAGCCAGGGCCACTCCAGAGAGAGGAATTTTGAGGCAGTTTCTGAAGCATGTATAGATGCCAAACTCTGAGTAGTGAGCAACTGGAAACAAGAGCTGAGTGGTAGATCTATGCATTTTGAAGCCCTTGTGTCTCTTTCTCTGGAGGCTTTGTATGATATCTGGGTGAGTTATTGAAGGGTAGGAGAGGGCAGGTCTCAGGCAGGAGAAAGACCTTTCCCCAAACAAACCTGGGAGCAGCAAATGGAAAGAAGCTGCCATCGTGTGCTCGACAGTCCCTGTGTATATAAAAGTGTCTAGCCCTGGTGTTTGTGAAAATAACTTTCAACATCTCCTAGATGTACCCCAATGCAACAGTGTCTGCCTGAGTCTGAAGGAGACGTGCATTCATCTAAGTTACTTGCTAAATCTGACCCTAATGACTGCATTCCCATTGTTCACTATTTCACTGCTAATCAGAGTAAGCAAGAAGGGAGAGAGACTTCATACCTCAAAGGTCTGTTCAACCTCCCGTGAATTATGTCTCATGTTAGCATTATGAATGGGTGGAGCTTGGGTTGTGGAATTGATTTTTTTCCAATTTGCCCCCTGAATAAATAGCGAGTAACTGGGATACAGAATAGCTGCCAGAGGATCCAACGGAGTCTGACACAAGCGATGCTACTGGGGAAAAGCAGAGAGCTGGCTCAGACAGTTTTCTCAGAGGGCCTGCTGGTGCCAAGGGAGAGCTAAAAACAGAAGGCTGACAGCCACCTGCTGAGAGGAGGGGTTTGGACAAGCACAGCAGTGAGTTGCCTTCTGCAGTGGAAAGTGACTGCTGCTAACCTCCACTTCAGCATGTGGGTTAAGGACTGGCAGGTTGGAGAGAGGTGAGAAAGGGATAGAACAGCATCTGCGATCACGCCCAGCCTGGCATGGGATGCTAGTTGAGTGCGTGTGCACGTGTGTCTGTGTGTTCATATCACACCTGCTGCAACAGAAAGCTACAGCCTACCTGCTCAGGAGCAGTCAGTAAGGCCTGATCCAAAGGCTCCCTGAAGTCCAGGGAAAGACTCCCCTCGGCTCCGATGGGGGTTTTGATCAGAACTGATGCTGAGTGCCCAATTACAGACACCTTGCAGAGGGGTCAAGCACCATTCAGAGCTGGGAGCACCCAGCACCTCTGAGAACCCAGCCCAGATTGTGTCATGGTGGGTCCCCAAAAATGGAGGCATCCAAACTTAGTGGCCACGTGTTATGCAGGGGCTAAAACTGTCAGCAGGATCCCACAGCCTGGCCTGCTTCACGCTATGCTGCAGTACTCAGCCATCTAGGCCCCTCCGGCATTTCCTTTACATTGCAATAGTGGTGCCAGACTTTGGGGACAATCCATGCAGAGGATTTTGTTCTTTTTCAATTCACAGTTTGGTGCCCGGCACAGCAGCTTATTGGGCCGTTCGTTCCATTCAGCTGTCAGCTCCACATCCAAGTGTGATTAATAAACATGGCCCTCTGAATAAGTGCCTCCGATGGAAACATCTCGTGGCTGAAACCCCGCTCTGCTGCTCTTGCTCCGCTAATCACTAACTGACTTTCTCAGAGCCACTTGTGACCCTCCCCTGAGCCAGCAGCTGCCGAGCTTAGAATTAGTCCGTTAAAAAGTGAGTCAACTAGAAACTGACAAGTGAAACACACTGGGCTTTGAAGGCAAATAAGAGCGTGAAACAAAACCTCAAAAAGCGAAGTGACAAACCCCAGCGGCAGGCCCAGCCAAGGGAGGAAAGGGTTAATACGGGAGCGCTGGCATGCCCATATATAGACAAAACTGACACACGCCTCACCAATGGTGCAGCTGCCAGGCTGTGTTCTGAGCTAGCGAGTCAGACCGTGCCCGGGGGGGGGGGGAGGGAATATCTTCCCCGGGACCCGCTTCTGCAGGTGAGAGAAGCTTTGGCCCCAGCCGGAGCCCTGCCTCAGGCCTGGGGCAGGTGCCCCCATGTTACAGAGCATGCCAGGGGGACAGATGGGTTAGCACAGTAGCTAACATATTTCAAGGGACCCTTCCAGGAGAAGTGACCTGAGACCCCTCCAGCCATAGGGAGGAAAGGCCTGGGGGCGGGGGAAGCAGTTGGGGGGGGGGGTTAGTGGGTTACAGATTGTCGGAATAAGCCATAAATCCAGTGCCGTCGTTTTCCATTTCACCTGCTGTGAACAGACTGAGCCAGGCACCTGGAGAGAGACAGGGCAGTGGTGGCTGGAGGGGGCAGCACCCCATCCTTCCTCTCCCAAGGGTATTTCAAAACAGGCCTTTCCACTGTTAGCGGGGACTGGCTCCTACACGTCTGCACATTGAGGGCCACTCCTGACTGCTTCCACAGCACCCTCACCTGTACCCACCACTCCCTAGGCACAACGAGGTTTCCTAGGACTGCGCTGTTTCTCCCTTGGGCTGAGCTGCCCCCCACCCCTCGTTCCCATGGCACCTCACTTCTGCCCTGGAGCGAGCATCTCTTCCTGGGGTGATTGGGGCTGCTCCAGGCAAGTTCATATTTTGGAACAGAGTTCCCATGTTGTCCTAGCCTGGGGCCCAGCACCGCAGCACCAATCTAAGGAGGGAAGAGGAGAGCACATCCTACAACTGAGCCCTGGCTGGAGGAAGAGAGGGGCTCTGACCCCTGCTGCTAAGGAGGAGCCACAGGAAGGATCCCAGCTTTTCCACTGATCTCAGGGAAGAATCAAGAGACAGTGCCCCCAGCAGTGGCTGTTGGAAGACTGTAGGGTGTTGTGGAAACCAGGAGCACAGCTGGGGAACTACTGAAAGACTTGCCAGAAACAGACAGGAGAGAGGAGCTTCGTCACTGCCCTAAATGCCAGAGGTGTCATGGGAACATGATGATAATGATGATGAATATAAACAAATAACACAAGTATGTAGGGACAAAATTAGAAAGGCCAGGGCACAAAACGAGATCAAACTAGCTAGAGACATAAAGAGCAACAAGAAAACATACTACAAATACATTAGAAGCAAGAGGAAGACCAAGGGCAGGGTAGGCCCGTTACTCAATGAGGGGGGGAAATAACAACAGGAAATGGCAGAGGTCCTTAATGACTTCTTTGTTTCAGTTTTCACCAAGAAGGTTGGTGGTGATTGGATGTTTAACATAGTGAATGTCCGTGAAAATGAGGTAGGATCCGAGGCTAAAATAGGGAAAGAACAAGTTAAAAATTTCTTAGACAAATTAGATGTCTTCAAGTCACCAGGGCCTGATGAAATGCATCCTAGAATTCTCAAGGAGCTGACTGAGAAGATAGCTGAGCCATTAGCAATTATCTTTGAAAAGTCATGGAAGATGGGAGAGAGTCCAGAAGACTGGAAAATGGCAAATCTAGTGCCAATCTATAAAAAGGAAAATAAGGACAACCTGGGGAATTACAGACCAGTCATCTTAACTTCTGCACCTGGAAAGATAATGGAGCAAATAATTAAGCAATCAGTTTGCAAATACCTAGAAGATAATAAGGTGATAAGTAACAGTCAGCAAGGATTTGTCAAGAACAAATCATGTCACTCCAACCTGATAGCTTTCTTTGACAGGTTGTGGATGTGGGGAAGCGGTAGACGCGGCATATCTTGACTTTAGTAAAGCTTTTGTTACTGTCTTGCATGCCCTTCTCATACACAAACCTGGGAAATGCAACCTAGATGGAGCTACTATAAGGTGGGTGAAAAATTGGTTGGAAAACCGTACCCAGAGAGTAGTATTGGTGGTTCACAGTCATGCTGGAAGGGCATATCGAGTGGGGTCCCACAGGGATCAGTTCTGGGTCCAGTTCTGTTCAATATCTTCATCAATGATTTAGATAATGACATAAAGAGTACACTTAGAAAGTCTGCGTACGATACCAAGCTGGGAGGGGTTGCCAGTGCTTTGGAGGACAGGATTTAAATTCAAAATAATCTGGACAAACTGGAGAAATGGTCTGAAGTAAATAGGATGATATTCAATAAGGACTAATGCAAAGATCTCCACTTAGAAGGAACAATCAGTTGCACACATACAAAATGGGAAATGACTGCCTAGGAAGGATTATTGCGGAAAGGGATCTGGGGGTCATAGTGGATCACAAGCTAAATATGAGTCAACAGTGTAACACTGTTGCAAAAAAATCAAACATCATTCTGGGATGTATTAGCAGGAGTGTTGTGAGAAGTAATTCTTCCGCTCTACTTCACGCTGATTAGGCCTCAGCTGGAGTATTGTGTCCAGTTCTGGGCACCACATTTCAGGAAAGATGTGGACAAATTGGAAAAAGTCCAGAGAAGAGCAACAAAAATGATTAAAGGTCTAGAAAACATGACCTGTGAGGGAAGATTGGGAAACTTGGGTTTGTTTAGTCTGGAGAAGAGAAGACTGAGGGGGACATAACTTTTATGTACTTGAAAACTGTTACAAGGAGGAGAGAGAAAAATTATTCTTGTTAACCTCTGCGGACAGGACAAGAAACAATGGGCTTAAATTGCAGCAAGGGAGGTTTAGGTTGCACATAAGGAAAAATTTCCTGTCAGGGTGGTTAAGCACTGGAATAAATTGCTTAGGGAGGTTGTGGAATCTCCATCATTGGAGATTTTTAAGAGCAGATTAGACAAACACTAGTGAGGAATAGTCTAGATAATACTTAGTCCAGCCATGAGTGCAGGGGACTGGACTAGATGACCTCTCAGGGTCCCTTCCAGTTCTATGATTCTACGATGAGAGTTATTACCTTAAGAGAGAGGTTTTCAGCCTGGGGCACGGCCAACACCTGGGGCACCGCAGAGTATGTCTAAGATTGCCAAAGGGGTCCACACCTCCATTTGAAATTTTTAGGAGTCCACAAATGAAAAAAAGGTTGAAAACCACTGCTCTAGTGCAGGGGTTCTCAAACTGTGGGTCAGGACCCCAAAGTGGGTCAGGACTCCATTTTAATGGGGTCACCAGGGCTGGGTGTTAGACTTGCTGGAGCCCCACCATCTGGGGCTAAAACCCTTTGGCTTTGGCTTTCCTGCTTGGGCCAGGGGGCTTGGGTGGGCTCAGGCTTCTATTTAACCCTCCTAGGGTCGTGCAATAATTTTTGTGGTCAGAAGGGGGTCGCAGTGCAATGAAGTTTGACAACCCCTGCTCTAGTATATTTGTTTCAAGGAAATGCACCCCCTAGGGGCCCCTCAGAGAACTGCACCAGTTCATGATCCACTGTGCATACTGCCCCTTGGCATGCCAGCAGCTGTTGGACCCAGGTCTCCACTACTGTGAAGTTTTCACAGTAGAATGTGGGCAGAGCCACTCTAGGATTGGTAGGGACTTCTGAAAAAGAAGAGAGCAGGACCCCTTCTCTCCCCCTCTGCACAACTTAACCACCAAGGCACTGAGTCACCTTAGGCTTCATTTATGGACCATGCTAAGCATAAGCAGCTCACATTGGCTGTGAAGAGTTGTGAGTGCCTAGCACCTAGGAAAATCAGGCCCTTTTAAGGTGTCCCAGCTTCAGCACTCAGAAGCAAAGACATCAAGAATCAATGGCCTATTCTGGAAGTTTTGACCCAGAAGTATGCCAGGACTTGCCAGGCGGAGTGTTGGGCTGCCAACACAGCAGAGGCATTTCAGCCTTGTGTATGGTTCTACCTCTGAAAGGAGCGAGTCCCTTCACCTTGGTTCTCCTCCAGCCTCTCACATCAGTATTTCATTCACAGGGTCCCCCTCCTCCACCATCCCACCTTTTTAGCAGGGGACTCACCATACACTCACCCTGCAACCGATAGCTGGGTGATCTTACTTGAAAGCATGGGTTCAGCCATCATCACTGATAACTCATGGAGAGAGCTACTCCCAGGTTCTGGGGCCTGTGAGGTGCAGGAGGTCAGACTAGATGATCATGATGATCCCTCCTGGCCTTGGAGTCTAAATTGTTCAGTTTATTCACCACAAAATGCAGTTTTGGTCAACCTGAAACTATTTGCAAATTTGAGCTGCTCATGTCAGCCAAGGAAGAGTGTTTCAGAGCCAGCAGAGTGGACTTGTTTATCTGTCCCCTTTATCACTCTTAGCTCAGTGGTTAGGCTACTTGCCTAGAATGTGGGAGACCCAGGTTTGACTCTCCAGGTTGGGAAAGGACTTGGGGACAGATCTCCCCCACCCAGGTGAACAGTCCAACCCCCAGGCTGTCGGCTGTTCCACTTTGTATAAGTACGTAACCATTCGTTGGGCCAGAGAAACTGAGGAGGATGGTGGAGCTTGGTGATTAAGGCACATGCCTGGGAGATGTGGAGTCAAATCCCCCCTCTGATTCAGGCAGAGAGAAGACTGGAATCCACAGCTCCTCCTCCCCCATGAGTGCCTTAACCAGGCTACACAGTCCTTCTCGCACTCTTTGGCCCAACAGAGAGTTAAATGTTTATACCAACCAGCAGAGTTTCAACAGAAGAGTGCGAGCCACCCACCCTAGAATAGCCTGCTGGTTAAGGTACTCACGGGGGGGGGGGGGAGCGGGAGCTGAGTTCAAGTCCCTGGGCCTCCCACAGCCAGGCATGTGCCTAACCCATGGGCAAATACAGACCCAGGTGGTTTGCTGCCTGAAATGGCCTTTCCCGGGGTGTCAGCAAATTCCAAACATTTTCAGAACCAAACCGAACATTTCCCCCGATGTTTCAGTTTGCTTACTAAACTAAAAAGTCATTGATGTGTCCAGTTCCACTCACAGAGCCACCTCTTTACTCAGGATCTGCCCCCTTCCATCCAAATTGAACTCTCTCCTTCTTCCCACATCATCACCTCATACACGGCTAGCCAGCAAACGGAACGTTATGTCCAAGTGGAGCTCCGAACGTCCCCCACATGCACCCGTCTGTTATATTGGTGAGTCCCTCCTGCCTCCCTGCCACTCAGGACCATCACCTGGGCATCGCCTTTGGCTCAGCACATGCAGGATCTGTCAAACCTTGCAGCTTCTTCCTACACTTTCCAAAAGCCCGACCTGTCTTGTCTGCTCACCCTCCCCCAAAATCCTTGTCCAGGCATTTGTCATCTCACATCTTGACTACTGCAACTGTCTCCTCTCGGCCTCACCAAGGGCAAAATCCCTTCCCCACCACACCCACACAAACACTGCTGCTAAGATCAGCTTCTTTGCCTCTCACCCTGGTCCCTCTTCCCCACCACATTAAACATGCTACTTTCAGGCCACTTGGAACCTAGCCTACCCAGCCTGTCACCTCTGACACATTACCAAGCCCCCTCCCCTCTGCCAGCAATGCCAGGCTTCATGGCCCATTCGGCCAATTTCCCAGCAAGTACCTTTGTGCTTTCTCCCATGCCTGCCCTTTCTGCCTGGGCAAAGCTTCCCATTACTATCTAACACTTCTGCACTGTCCTCCTTAAACTCACCTTGCCCCAATGCCTACACAGCACCCATCCTTGGCTAGGCCGTGGCAGGCTGGGACAGCTGTTTGTAAAGCTAATCACTGCCACCATGCCCCTGGCTGTTTTACCCACCTGTTGTCATCTACAAGACTGTAAATTCCTGCTGCTTTGGTATGTACCAAAGTGTGTCCAGCACCCAGCACAACAGGGCCCGGATTCCTGGCTGGGGCACGAGGTGCTAGCAAATGCTAATAAGCCTGTGTATTACCACTCAGCACCTGGCCACTCAGCCGGGACAAGGAGGAACTTCTTACCCCTCAACAACACACAGGTGACATGCAAGCTGGGCGGTGAGAGGAGAAGCAAACAAGGAAGGATGAGAGCAAAGCAGGAGAAAAGAGCGTGTGAGGACTGGTTACACCAACACAGCTAATGCTGTTGGATCTTCACAGCCAGGAAAGCATTTGCAAGGGCTACATCTAGGAGGAAAATGTCAGAGTGTTGACAGCACAAGGCCGTGCTCAGCCCTGCCCTCCTGTTCAGTTCACTGAGTGCAGTCACTTCCACACCCAGATCCTCCCCTCTTAAACCCCAGCCAGAGGGGGCTGCGATAGCTCAGAGGACTCTCAATGGCCTGCAGGCCAACCCAAGCTATTAAGCTGTCCTTACAGGCACTCTGTGCGTGCAGCTACAGCCCTGTTGCTGCACGGAGCTGGAACTTGTGAGGAGCAAAAGTATGTGGGCAGCCAAATAAGGCAGAGGCTGCGTGTGAAAGTGGGCAAAATGCAGCCCCTTGCTCTGTAGCAAGTGCAGGTGGTGGCTGCTTGGCTGGGTGTTCCCCAGAGCTGCAGGCAGCTGCTTTCGGAAGAGACATTCTGCACTTTGTAGTTTTGGAAACTCACTTTTCATGACCTGAGGCAGAGCTGGGTATCAGTTCTTGAAAACTGTGCAGCAAAATCAACTCACTCACACTTCCTGCCTCAGCCCATCCTAGCTGCAGCCAGCCCCCAGCCCAGTCCCTGGATCAGCACTCTCACGCCACACAGGCTCAGGCTACCCAGAGAGCAGCCAGGCTGCTTAGGGCCAGTTCAGACAAGGCTGACACACCCATACCCCCAGGCTCGGCTGAAATAATCCAGCAGCACTCCATGCAAGAGCAGAGTAGGAGCTTCTGTCATCTGACTGCAAGCTCTGGAGTCCCACCCCAAACAACTGGGATCCCTCTTTCCTGTCTCCTGGCCAGAATACATTACAGGTTCTTCCAGCTGCCTGTGTAATGGGAAACCTCCATCCACTGTCACCCTAATCCCCTCTGTAGACCAGCTCTGGGTATGTCTCTAACCCCCAGGCAGGAGACAATTCCCCTGCCCTTAGCTGTACAGGCAGAGCAGGTTTGGGGAAGGCCTGCTGAGAAGAGAGATCATTAATCTTGGCCTTTGCAGTTGTGTGGCCATTTGACTAGCTGTGCAGGGCCCCCCGCTTCCCTAGAACTAGTCCAGAGGCTAACAAGTGAGTAGGTGGCCAGTACTGCCCCATCTGCCCCAGCATGGGCTAGGGTGCTGAGCTGCAGGCAGTGGGGAGAGCATGCTGGTAGATGCCACAGTCCATCAGTACCACCTAATGCCCAGCATAGCAGTAGAGGGCACGCTACTGCTGGAAGCCCCATAATCTGCACCAGACAGAAAAAGCAAGGTGCAAGCCACTCAGATCCCCTGATACTCAAGACATTTGCCTGAGCCTCTTAGCCAAATGCCAACACTGGCTGTCAAACTTCACTTTCCTCCATTCCCCTTGTAGTCTCGCCTCAGTACAGATTGCTTCTTCATGTCCTGACATGCTGCACTGCTGTGCTGTTAAACGGCTGCCAGGTATCAGCCCAGAGGTGGCTGCATTTCACTGGTGGGAGGAGGAGAGATTCCTGTGCTGGGTTTGCAAAGTGTTTTGGTCTCCTGAAAGGCACTACGGGAGTGGACATTACTAAAGCACAGCAGCAGCAGAACGTATAGGTGGGAGACAAAGTTCCCCACTCCCACAACCCACTGCTGGGCTACAGCCCACACAACCAACAATGCACAAAAGGCTCTCCCTTGCCTCTCCTCCACTTGCCAGCAAGACCCTTCCCTTGCCCATTCCACCCTGAGCACACCAGACTGCCCCTATGCCCAGCACTTGCCAGCCTACTCCATACACAGATCCACCAGGGCCCCAGCCAGTTTCACTCTGCTCCATGTTCCTAGCAGCAGGGCAGGACAGACAGAACTGGGGAGGCAAAACCCCTAGCCGGGCCCTACTCCCAGGCAGTCAACAATCTTCCCTCTCATGAGACAACAGCCCGGGCCAGCCACCCCTGGCTCCTTGGAAGGAGTGAGTCTCCCTGTCGGTAAGCAGCACCCTAAGGGCTTGGCTGTCGAGCACCCGGTGAGGGCTGGGTGCAGGAGCCTCCAGCACAGAGCCAGAAAGCTGGGAAAGAGCGAAGCGTAATTGGCAAGTAAGAGGGAAGCTGAGACCATGCAGTCTGCCTGCCCCCCCATGCAAGAGCTCAGCAAGGCCCACAAGGCTGTGGCGCCCCCATGTGGCGGCCAAAAAGGGTCAGCAGTTAGGCCCTCAGCCAGCAGGGCTAGGACCAGGGAAACATGTGAACAGCCCCCTAACCCCAAGCACAGAGCCCACCTCCCCACCTGAAAGCCAGCTCCACAGAATCTCCTCCCCCCACTCTGGTAATTCAAGCCCTCTACAAACTACCTGCGTCTACACTATGAACCTTGAATATGCTCCCAGCACAAGCTTCCCCACGAGAGGATACAAATGCTGGTAAGCCCCAAATCCCACCCCGGACACAACTGACCCTGGCTAGCCTGAACCCTCCCCCACAAACCCTCTCAGGTCAGACTAAACCACACTTGGGTGTGGCAGGTTACCTAATTTATGCTGCACAGCTGCCCAGAAACCACGGAATCATAGAATATCAGGGTTGGAAGGGACCTCAGGAGGTCTTCTAGTCCAACCCCCTGCTCAAAGCAGGACCAATCCCCAACTAAATCATCCCAGCCAGGGCTTTGTCAAGCCTGACCATCACTAGCTCTCCCCGAGCTCCAAGGTTTAACCAGGACCGGTTGTCCCAGGATCACAGCCCTTTTCATAAAGCAGCTCGGCCCAGCAGTCACTGATGCAAAGTATTCTCCACGGATGCTTTTCACATCACAGAAATTCAGTTTAATTTTACTATTCGTTGAGAAGGAACTGCCAGGCTGGATCAGACCCAAGGTCCAGCATACTGACTCCAATAATGGCCAGAACCAAATGCTCCAGAGAACAATGCAAGAACCCCACAGTTGATTGTTTTAGGATAATCATCAGGTCCAGGGAAGGTTTTTCCTAATCACCATCAGTTAGTCAAGCATCTCCCAGTGTGTGGCATGCCAGACTAGCCTTGGGCCAGATTCAAAAATTAAAATGAAGAGGCTTTTAACTCCACAGATTAGGGCTGAATGGTGCTCAACAGGTTTCACTTTCCTGTGGGGGGTGGCTTACGAGACACCCAGTTAGAAGCTGACTTAATCCCCAAAGCACGAGGGTCATATCACAATTCAGAACCCAACTTTCATCCAAGTTTTGTGGTGGGATGTGAAATCACCGGCAAAGACCCAGAAACCGTTGGCATTGGGCATGTCAGAAAGGAGCCTTTTTAATCTCATGGGCAGGAATATACACAGAACAATGTGACAATCTCAGAAAGCACAAGGATTGATATTCATGGAGTTACAGTAGAGATTTAGAACTGAAATGTGAATGCAGCCTTCATTAGGCACAGGTTGAGTTGAGATTGGAACCTTGGTTCTCCAAAAGCATATAGGCCTCGGCCTCACATCCAGGTTCTTTCTAAGCTGCAACCAGCCAGTAGTGGGCCACATACTCCCACACAGGTAGGTGTATGTACACATGCACACACTGCCCTACCCTGCAGCCAAAGAAAAAACATCTCCCATCCTGCCACCCTTGTTTTTTTATAAGGCTCTACCCATCCACAGATACTGTTAATAACTTTGCCTTGTGATAACCTCTCTTCAAATGAAGTCAGCATGTTCGTTTTCAAGGAGTTTTAACTCACAGGAAGTCTGGAGGGAGAGTAAGAAACCATCACCGAACTGCGAGACAAACAACAAGAGGCAAAATCTCTAATCAGGGAAGTGTGAAGAATCTCTCTGAGCAATGAGCTAAATGCCTTAATGACTCAGCACTAGGAGTACCCCTGAAGTCACAAGGCCACATACCCCTAAATCATGTTGGAAAAAGCTCACCCTCAGACATACATTTTTCTTCACACTTGCAAAAATATTCTTCTCGGTTTAAATGCAGAAACTTTCATGCAAAGCCAGTTTTCCAGGCTCAATTGATAGGATGCAAAAATAGGGCATTATAATGGACACTGATTGCAAGGTTAGTTCCAGAGAGGAAGGAAAATATGATTCACATAGCTAATTTTTATGAGCTGCCGAAGTGCTTTGTCAGCTCTAATGTTTATAAGTCAGAGACCCTCCTATCCTATATGGTCAGCAGCTCTTGCTGGACTAGCATGGAATGAAGAAGAGTCTTATGCAAATACAGAAGTAACATGAGCAGCATTTTCACAGCAGACAAATGGGAAGAGGAGTAGGGAAGTGCCATCTGCCTGGAGGGCAGGGCACCGGTGAGAGCACAGGGGACTCTGGAGTCCAAGCCGTATGGAGTGTGGGATGTAATGTGTACACCCCTCACTTCTCCCCTTCACTGTGTCCAAGTGCTACCACAAGCCAACTGGAGTCCCTGGTACCCCTCCACGAGCCTTTTTCTTGCTCTACATGCCACAAAATCCTCAGCACCAGCTTCACCTTCCTGCCTCCAGCTTGTGCTAGGTACTATACAAGCAAACAGGGAAAGCCTGCTTGTGACTGTTAGGAGCTACTGCACTATCCAGTGCTCGGTAATGTCCTCCTTCACCCCAGCTCCCTCCTCCCTCCAGCACCTGGCGCTAGAGCTTCAGCCATTAGACTCTGCTCAGTAGTGCAGAAACGAGGCCCAATCCCAGTGAGCACAAGGATTCCCATCTGGCCCAAGGTGCAGAGAAAGGGGTGGCAGTTGCAGAGTCTAAGCCCAATCTACAATTCCAGCATGCAAAGGGCAGCAACCAACCAGAACAACTCCCACGGTGAGTCCCTATATGGGGCCCCAACCCTCCTCAGACAGATTGCTAGGAGGCTGGTGCAATAGGTGACTAGGAAAAGAAAACAGATGCCTGTGACCACATTTTTATTGGGAATATTTACACAAAACAATCCCCTCCCATGACCCCTCCCCCACACAATGTCTGGCTGACCTGCTGCTTCTGAAAAACTCGGGGGGCGGTCGTCTGTACAATGCTCTTAGAGAAATCCTTCATCATACACAGATGTGTTCCTGCCAGCCCACTGCTTCCCCCAACCCTGGCCCCTGGGCTCAAAGATTCTCCATCTGCAGGGTGTAGAGAGAGGCACCTTAAGAATCCAGATAATGCTTGAGAAGCCCCCACTACCACCGCCATCACATCAGGAGTTCCTGCTCGCCTTCCCTCCCACCCACCCCCAGGACTGAAAAGCACCAGAGCTGCTTCCTAGAGCAGTCTCTGTACCCCAGCTGCTCTGCAGAAAAGGAACACTGGCCAGATGCTGGAGACTCCTCCACGTGGTGCAATGACTGCTTAGGTTTTTATGGCTGTGTCTCGGGATTTGTAGGCCACACCTCGGCTCTTCAGCTCCCGTACAATCCCTGCAACAAGGAGACAAACAAGAACTTCAGTGTAATTTGGAAAAGGGAGATTTGGGAAATCTGGTGGCACCCTACCCCAGGTGTACGCCCTCACCCAGGCCCATAATGCCCAAAGCCTCACTAATACTAATTACTCTGGTTCACATTCCTTGTGAGGTGGGCAAGTCTCAGCCCCATTTTAAAGACGGGCAGCTCAAAGGGCCCTTAAATCATCCAGTCTGACCACCTGTATAACACAGACCATTACATGCCACCCAGTCATCCCTGGATTGGGCCCAATAACTTGTCTTTGACTAAAGCACCTTGCAGAAAGGCATCCAGTCTGGATTTGAGAACATCAAGACCAAGAAATCACCAATCCCTTTGGCAGGTTATTCCAATGGCTCATCACCATCACTGTTAAATATCTGTGTCTGTTTCTACTTTGCATTTGTGTGCTTTAACTTCCACCCACTGGGTCTTCCTCGGCCTTTCTGCACTAGATTAAAGAGCCCTTTGGCATCCAGTATTTTCTCCCCATGTAATTAATTCCCCTGAACCTTCTCTTTGACCAGTTAAACAGGTTGAGCTCTTGAAGTCTCTCACTGCAAGGCATTTTCACCAGCCCTCACATAATTTCTCTGGATTTCTTTACACCCTCTCCAATTTTTTCATCTTTTAAAAAGTGCTGATTCAACAACTGCATGAAGTCTTCCAGTATTGTCTCATCAATGCTGTATATGGAGGTAAACATCGCCTTCATAGTCACTACTTCTGTTTATAGAAAAGGAGTACTTGTGGCACCTTAGAGACTAACCAATTTATTTGAGCATGAACTTTCGTGAGCTACAGCTCACTTCATCGGATGCATACCATGGAAACTGCAGCAGACATTATATACACACAGAGATCATGAA
The DNA here is from genome assembly GCF_965140295.1 of Lepidochelys olivacea. Classification (NCBI taxonomy): domain Eukaryota; kingdom Metazoa; phylum Chordata; order Testudines; family Cheloniidae; genus Lepidochelys; species Lepidochelys olivacea. The sequence continues at coordinate 23,339,538 of NC_140427.1, forward strand.
ACAATACCTCCTCCCACCCCACTGTCCTGCTGGTAATAGCTTATCTAAAGTGATAAGGGGGGGGGGGGTGAGAAAGCCTGGATTTGTGCTGGAAATGGCCCACCTTGATTATCATGCACATTGTAGGGAGAGTGGTCACTTTGGATGGGCTATTACCAGCAGGAGAGTGAGTTTGTGTATGTGGTTTTTGGAGGGGGGTGAGAAAACCTGGATTTGTGCTGGAAATGGCCCAACTTGATGATCACTTTGGAGGTATTGTTTCATGATCTCTGTGTGTATATAATGTCTGCTGCAGTTTCCACGGTATGCATCCGATGAAGTGAGCTGTAGCTCACGAAAGCTCATGCTCAAATAAATTGGTTAGTCTCTAAGGTGCCACAAGTACTCCTGTTTATGTATCATGTCTCACTTTAGCTCTATCTGCCCCAGCATCACACTGGGAACTCAGGATGATTTGCTTGTCCACTTGACCCTTCAATCCTTTAAAGGCTCACTGTAGGTACAGCCTGCATTTCTTCTTCCTAGATGCATTGCATTGCATCATCTCCTTTTCCCAAACCATTAGGTAGGGCTAAGGTTTGAGCAGATTCCAACCATGTCAGTTCTGAGCTGCCTTCTGAGACTGTTGGCAGGTTGCCTGGATGGTTTCCCCACCTATCTCCTTGACTGTCCACAGTTTCTCTCTCCATGCACACTTCCATAGAGAAGAATTTTCGGCAGTCGGCAGGAGGTTACTCTAGCAGCATGGCCAAACTACTGAAGTTTTCAGAGCTCTGTGTAAGCTTGACAATTTGTGTCTCTTACCCACAGAAGGTGGTCCAATAGAAAGATATTACCTGACCCACCCTGTCTCATTAATATCCTGGGACCCACATGGCTAAAACACTGCCTGGCCCATCTTTGTCATTTACTACTCCCCCTTTGTCTCACCTGCAAATTTGACCAGCAATGATTTTATGTTTGCCATCATGTTTATATCCATTGATCTGGATGTAATGTTGCCGCATTGGGCCTCCTACCAATGTCGGCGGAACCCCACCAGTAAAACACCCACATTACCCACGTTTGATGACGATTCCCCATCGACAAGTACTTTTTGAGATTGTCAGTTAGCCAGTTTGTACTCAGCTTAACACATTCTCTGATACTGTACAATTCTCTTTTTAAAAATAAAGATCAGAATGGTGTGTTGTACTAAATCAAATGCCTTACAAGAATCTAGGTAAATTACACGTATGCATTTTTATTAAGCAAACATATAACCTCAAAATGAAATCAGGCAGAGAGGTACAAAACTTGCCTGGGTCATACAGAGAGTACATGGCAGAGCTGAGAAGAGAATCCTGATCCTCCCTCCACCATGTGCGCATTCAGGTGAGTCCCCCTACATGGGGAGACACCATCCCACCATGCTTTTAAAAATCAGGAGAAAAGTCAGCCAGATTACCTTGGGGCAGACGACCAGTTACAGACACTGCATACACACCAGGCTTGAAATTACCTGCAAGAGAAAGACAAAACCAGCACACACGCTGGCTTATTCTCCACATCACCATCCAGGCAAGAGAACTCAGCCTGTGGTAATTTGGTGTGTTGAATCCCCCCCACCTCTACCCCAAATTCAATGGTAATAAGGGAGGAATTCACTAGAAGGGAGTGAGAAAGCACTTTTCCCACGGAGAGTAAATCACGGTGTCTTTAAAGGACACCTGCTCAACAGCAGGGCACCAGCCAGGACTCCACAGCCCCACCTGGGACTTATCCAACCCCCCTGGCCCTGCAGGGGTGGTGAGAAAAGCTATTGCTGCTACCTGAACATTCGCCAAAGGAAAATAAGCTAAATTATAAATCCATATTAGAAGAGAGAGACACTCACTGACACGCTGCCACTTGGAGACCCAGCTGTCCTCAGGGCTCATCATAGCAATAATCCTGCAGAAGAGAAGAGGGTTAGTGCACAAGGCATGTTCCTGACAACAAGCCCCACCACACAGCACAACCCAGACTAACGAGAGATAGGATGATGAGCAAGTCAAGACCCCCTCCCCAACAGTGCTCTACATTCCCCAGCACTTGGGAGCAGTGGTATCATGGATACTAGCAGCAAAAATGAAGCCCTCTTCTATGGCGTCACCATGTCAGAGCTCCCTCTGGCAAAAGACAAAGTGGAGGAGGGGGAAGTGTGGAAACAGGAGACTCCCATCTACCCATGGGAACGTACCAGCTCCAGCAGGTTGAGCGAGACATGTCTGCCTTGACCAGTCAGATCAGACACTTGAGACTCCACTATCTATACACATGGCTGGCACTGGGAATGAGGGTGGATAATCAGCCGAATATGAGCTCCCATAGGAAGCTGTAGCCAAAAGAGATAATATGATCCTGGGATGCATAAACAGAAGAATCTTGAGTAGGGGTAGAAATGTTATTTTACATCTGTATTTGGCCCTGGTGCGACCACTGTCACAATACTGTGTCCAGTTCTGGTGCCCACAATTCAAGAAGGCTGTTGATAAATTGGAGAGGGTTCAGAGAAGAGCCATGAGAAGGATTCAAAGATTAGAAAACCTGCCTCATAGTGAGAGACTCAAAGAGCTAAATCTATTTAGCTAACCAAAGAGAAGGTTAAGGTGTGACTTGATTAGTCTATAAGTATCTACAGGGGGAACAAATATTTAATAATGAGCTCTTCAATCTAGCTGAGAAAGCTGTGACACAAGCCAATGGCTGGAAGTAGATGCTAGACAAATTCAGATGAGAAATAAGGCATAATTTCCTAACCATGAGGTAATTAACCATTAGAACAATTTACCAAGGATTTTGGTGGATTCTTCATCACCAACAATTTTTAAATCAAGACTGGACGTTTTTCTAAAAGTTCTGCTTCAAGAATCACTTTAATGACAATCTCTGGCCTATGTTCTACAGGTCAGACTACTACATGGTCACAATGATCCCTTCTGGCCTTGGAGTTCATGAATCTGTATTATATAGCGGGGTGGCCTAATGGCGGCTCATGAGCCACGTGGCTCTTTTACAGTTAAAGTGCAGCTCACAGAGCCCCCCGTTCTCCACCTACCAGACTGGATAGGGGGGAGCTCGGGGCTTCTGCCCTGCACCAGGATGGCTGGGCTAGGGGGAATCTGGTCAGAGGGAGGTAGGTCTAGGAGCGTCAGCCCCACAGGAGGCACATGCCGGGATTCAGTGGCTTCAGCCCCACTCTTGGTGAAGCTCCGAGCCCCAGCAGGCGGCTCCCACAGCCCAAGGGGGAGCGGCCTGGCCAGGAAGCACTAGAGCTAGTGTCTAGTAGGACCTGAGTTCCCAGAAAGTCACTGGGGCCCCCCAGCTGCCTTAGCCCCAGGCTCACCCATCAAAGGAGGAGCTGGTGCAGTCATAGACCATCTCACGGTTGCCCTTCATCTGCAGGTAGGCGTCGCAGTTATCGCACCCGTCATACTCGAACTGGTCAATGGTCTGTGCGGCAGGAAGAGAGGGATCAGAGCCTGGTGTCCCCACGTGTGTCCCCTTCCCCTCCACGCCTGCCTGCCCCGCCCCGCACTCGCCCCGTGTCCCCCGCCTGCCCCCCACCGCGCCCGCCCCCAGCACCCGCCTGCCCCCCCCGCGCCCGCCCGCCCCGCACTCGCCCCATGTCCCCCGCCCGCCCCCCCCCGCGCCCGCCCCCGGCACCCGCCTGCCCCGCCCCGCACTCGCCCCGTGTCCCCCGCCTGCCCCCCCCGCGCCCGCCCCCAGCACCCGCCTGCCCGCCCCGCACTCGCCCCATGTCCCCCGCCTGCCCCCCCCGCGCCCGCCCCCAGCACCTGCCTGCCCCGCCCCGCACTCGCCCCGTGTCCCCCGCCTGCCCCCCACCGCGCCCGCCCCCAGCACCCGCCTGCCCCCCCCGCGCCCGCCCGCCCCGCACTCGCCCCATGTCCCCCGCCCGCCCCCCCCCGCGCCCGCCCCCGGCACCCGCCTGCCCCGCCCCGCACTCGCCCCGTGTCCCCCGCCTGCCCCCCCCGCGCCCGCCCCCAGCACCCGCCTGCCCGCCCCGCACTCGCCCCATGTCCCCCGCCTGCCCCCCCCGCGCCCGCCCCCAGCACCTGCCTGCCCCGCCCCGCGCCCGCCCCGTGTCCCCCGCCTGCCCCCCCCGCGCCCGCCCCCAGCACCTGCCTGCCCCGCCCCGCGCCCGCCCCGTGTCCCCCGCCTGCCCCCCCCAGCACCTGCCTGCCCGCCCCGCGCCCGCCCCGTGTCCCCCGCCTGCCCCCCCCCGCGCCCGCCCCCAGCACCTGCCTGCCCGCCCCGCGCCCGCCCCGTGTCCCCCCCGTGTCCCGGCACCTTGACCAAGGAGCAGAGCAGACAGGCCCGCAGATGCCGCAGATCCTTGGGCACCGTCTCCAGCGCCATCCCTCGCCCACCCGCAGCGGGAGAAGGCGAAGCCCCGCGGAGCGCAGACAGAGCGGCTCGGCCACTTCCTGTGACGGAGAAGCGGACTTCCGGTCCCGCGCCACTCTCGGCGCCAAGCGCAAGCGCAGAATGCTCCGTTCCCGGGCGGGGGAGGCGCGAGCCGGAGAACACCCCCCCCCCCTCCGCGCCAGACGGGGCTTGGCAACGGGCCCGAGCTCGCTTAGCAACGCGGCCCGGCTCCCTGCGGACCCGCGGGACGGCCCGGCGGGAGCGGCGCTCTGGGGAGCCGTCGCTCGCTTCCCGCAGCCCTCGTGGAGGTCGGAAGATGCGGGGAGCAGCTCTGCCCGGGCGGAGCTGGCGTGTGGCCAGCGGGGGGATGGAGCCAGCGATGTCCCGGAGCTGGAGCCTGCTGCGGGGGGCGGGGGGCCAGGCGCTGGCGGGAACTCTCCGACCAGCGGCTTAAACAGGCGAACTGCGCGAGAAATGTCGAAGGGCCTGTTCTGCTGGTTTACATCCCAGTGCAGAGATTATCCTTGTTAAGAACCAGAGCTGGGCAAGGAAAGTGGGGGCCCCTGACGGAATGAGGGGGGCAACCTGGTCACAGAGGATGCGGAAAAAGCGAATGTACTCAATGCTTTTTTTGCCTCTGTCTTCACGAACAAGGTCAGCTCCCAGGCTACTGCCCTGGGCAACACAGCGTGGGGAGGAGGTGACCAGCCCTCTGTGGAGATAGAGGTGGTTTGGGACTATTTAGAAAAGCTGGACGTGCACAAGTCCATGGTGCCGGATGCGTTGCATCCGAGAGTGCTGAAGGAATTGGCGGCTGTGATTGCAGAGCCATTGGCCATTATCTTTCAAAACTCATGGCGATCGGGGAAGTCCCGGACGACTGGAAAAAGGCTTATGAAGTGCCCATCTTTAAAAAAGGAGAGAAGGAGGATCCTGGGAACTACAGGCCAGTCAGCCTCACCTCAGTCCCTGGAAAAATCATGGAGCAGGTCCTCAAGGAATCAATTCTGAAGCACTTGGAGGAGAGGAAAGTGATCAGGATCAGTCAGCATGGATTCACCAAGGGCGAGTCATGCCTGACTAATCTAATTGCCTTCTATGACGAGATAACTGGCTCTGTGGATGAAGGGAAAGCAGTGGACGTGTTATTCCTTGACTTTAGCAAAGCTTTTGACACGGTCTCCCACAGTATTCTTGCCAGCAAGTTAAGGAAGTATGGGCTGGCTGAATGGAATATAAGGTAGATAGAAAGCTGGCTAGATGGTCGGGCTCAACAGGTAGTCATCAATGGCTCCATGTCTAGTTGGCAGCCGGTATCAAGCGGAGTGCCCCAAAGGTCAGTCCTGGGGCCGGTTTTGTTCAATATCTTCATAAATGATCTGGAGGATGGTGTGGATTGCACCCTCAGCAACTTTGCAGATGACACTAAACTGGGAGGAGGGGTAGGTACGCTGGAGGGTAGGGATAGGATACAGAGGGCCCTATACAAATTGGAGGATTGGGCCAAAAGAAATCTGATGAGGTTCAACAAGGACAACTGCAGAGTCTTCCACTTAGGATGGAAGAATCCCATGCACCGCTACAGACTAGGGACCGAGTGGCTAGGCAGCAGTTCTGCAGAAAAGGACCTAAGGGTTAGAGTGGACGAGAAGCTGGATATAAGCCAACAGCGTGACTTTGTTGCCAAAAAGGCTAATGGCATTTTGGGCTGTATACGTAGGGGCATTGCCAGCAGATGGAGGGATGTGATCGTTCCCCTCTATTCGAGACATTGGTGAGGCCTCATCTGGAGTACTGTGTCCAGTTTTGGGCCCCACACTACAAGATGGATGTGGAAAAATTGGAAAACGTCCAGCGGAGGGCAACAGAAATGATTAGGGGACTGGAACTCATGACTTATGAGGAGATGCTGAGGGAACTGGGATTGTTTAGTCTGTGGAAGAGAAGAATGAGGGGGGATTTATAGCTGCTTTGAACTACCTGAAAGGGGTTTCCGAAGAGGATGGATGTAGGCTGTTCTCAGTGGTGGCAGATGACAGAACAAGGAGTAATAGTTTCAAGATGCAGTGGGGGAGATTTAGGTTGGATATTAGGAAAAACTTTTTCACTAGGAGGGTGGTGAAGTACTGGAATGGGTTACCTAGGGAGATGGTGAAATCTCCATCCTTTGAGGTTTTTAAGGTCAGGCTTGACAAAGCCCTGGTTGGGATGATTTAGTTGGGGATTGGTCCTGCTTTGAGCAAGGGGTTGGACTAGATGGCCTCCTGAGGTCCCTTCATACCCTGAGATTCTATGATTCTCTTTCCTGTGTGAATCGTGCAACCAGACCATTCCCCCAGCTAGATCAGCAGCAGAGGCTGAACCCCTTGATCTTTAGATGCTTTGTAAAGATTCTTTGCTAAGTGAGCTACAGGAGAAACTACTGACACTTGTGTAGACCAGCCACTGGAGTAGGACTTGATATGCATTTTCCCAGTGAGTTACTCAACTGTTTATTAGTCAATAGTAGGTTATTGGGCCCAGATCCTCCATGGAAGTTAGGTATCAGGGGGTAGCCGTGTTAGTCTGTATCCACAAAAACAACAAGGTGTCCGGTGGCACCTTAAAGACTAACAGATGTATTTGGGTATAAGCTTTCGTGGGCTAGAACCCACTTCATCGGATGCATGGAGTGAAAATTACAGATGCAGGCATTATTATACTGACACATGAAAAGAAGGGAGTTACTTCACAAGTGGAGAACCAGTGTTAGTTAGGACCCTAAGGGTATGTCTACACTACAAAATTAGGTCGAATTTATAGAAGTCGGTTTTTTTGAAATCGGTTTTATATATTCGAGTGTGTGTGTCCCCACAGAAAATGCTCTAAGTGCATTAAGTGCATTAACTCGGCGGAGCGCTTCCACAGTACCGAGGCAAGCGTCGACTTCTGGAGCGTTGCACTGTGGGTAGCTACCCCACAGTTCCCGCAGTCTCCGCTGCCCATTGGAATTCTGGGTTGATATCCCAATGCCTGATGGGGCTAAAACATTGTCGCGGGTGGTTCTGGGTACATATCGTCAGGACCCCGTTCCCACCCTCCCTCCCCCCGTGAAAGCAAGGGCAGACAATCATTTCGCGCCTTTTTTGTCTGCTGCCAGCCAAAGATGTAAAGGATAGATGGAGTGGGTCAGAACAAGAAATAGACCAGATTTGTTTTGTACTCATTTTCCTCCTCCCCTGTCTAGATCACACTGCAGTCAGTCACAGAGAAGGCGCAGCGAGGTTAATCTAGCCATGTATCAATCAGAGGCCAGGCTAACCTCCTTGTTCCAATAACAACGATAACTTTGGTGCACCATTTCTTATTGGAACCCTCCGTGCAGTCCTGCCTGAAATACTCCTTGATGTACAGGCACACCCTTTGTTGATTTTAGCTCCCTGAAGCCAACCCTGTAAGCCGTGTCGTCAGTCGCCCCTCCCTCCGTCAGAGCAACGGCAGACAATCGTTCCGCGCCTTTTTTCTGTGCGGACGCCATACCAAGGCAAGCATGGAGGCCGCTGAGCTCATTTTGGCAATGAGGAGCACATCAACCACCACACGCATTATCCAGCAGTATATGCAGCACCAGAACATGGCAACGCGATACCGGGCGAGGAGGCGACGTCAGCGCGGTCCCGTGAGTGATCAGGACATGGACACAGATTTCTCTGAAAGCATGAGCCCTGCCAATGCATGCATCATGGTGCTAATGGGGCAAGTTCATGCTGTGGAACGCCGATTCTGGGCTCGGGAAACAAGCACAGACTGGTGGGACCGCATAGTGTTGCAGGTCTGGGACGATTCCCAGTGGCTGCGAAACTTTCGCATGCGTAAGGGCACTTTCATGGAACTTTGTGACTTGCTTTCCCCTGCCCTGAAGCGCATGAATACCAGGATGAGAGCAGCCCTCACAGTTGAGAAGCGAGTGGCGATAGCCCTGTGGAAGCTTGCAACGCCAGACAGCTACCGGTCAGTTGGGAATCAATTTGGAGTGGGCAAATCTACTGTGGGGGCTGCTGTGATGCAAGTAGCTCACGCAATCAAAGATCTGCTGATATCAAGGGTAGTGACCCTGGGAAATGTGCAGGTCATAGTGGATGGCTTTGCTGCAATGGGATTCCCTAACTGTGGTGGGGCTATAGACGGAACCCATATCCCTATCTTGGCACCAGAGCACCAAGCCGGCGAGTACATAAACCGCAAGGGGTACTTTTCAATAGTGCTGCAAGCTCTGGTGGATCACAAGGGACGTTTCACCAACATCAACGTGGGATGGCCGGGAAAGGTGCATGACGCTCGCATCTTCAGGAACTCTGGTCTGTTTCAAAAGCTGCAGGAAGGGACTTTCTTCCCAGACCAGAAAATAACTGTTGGGGATGTTGAAATGCCTATATGTATCCTTGGGGACCCAGCCTACCCCTTAATGCCATGGCTCATGAAGCCGTACACAGGCAGCCTGGACAGTGGTCAGGAGCTGTTCAACTACAGGCTGAGCAAGTGCAGAATGGTGGTAGAATGTGCATTTGGACGTTTAAAGGCGCGCTGGCGCAGTTTACTGACTCGCTTAGACCTCAGCGAAACCAATATTCCCACTGTTATTACTGCTTGCTGTGTGCTCCACAATATCTGTGAGAGTAAGGGGGAGACGTTTATGGCGGGGTGGGAGATTGAGGCAAATCGCCTGGCTGCTGGTTACGCGCAGCCAGACACCAGGGCGGTTAGAAGAGCTCAGGAGGGCGCGGTACGCATCAGAGAAGCTTTGAAAACCAGTTTCATGACTGGCCAGGCTACAGTGTGAAAGTTCTGTTTGTTTCTCCTTGATGAAACCCCCCGCCCCTTGGTTCACTCTACTTCCCTGTAAGCTAACCACCCTCCCCTCCTCCCTTTAATCACCGCTTGCAGAGGCAATAAAGTCATTGCTGCTTCACAGTCATGCATTCGTTATTCATTCATCACACAAATAGGGAGATGACTACCAAGGTATCCCAGGAGGGGTGGTGGAGGAGGGAAGGAAAATGCCACACAGCACTTTAAGCACAGCACTTTAAAAGTTTACAACTTTAAAATTTATTGAATGACAGCCTTCTTTTTTTTGGGCAATCCTCTGTTGTGGAGTGGCTGGTTGGCCGGAGGCCCCCCCACCGCGTTCTTGGGCGTCTGGGTGTGGAGGCTATGGAACTTGGGGAGGAGGGCGGTTGGTTACAGAGGGGCAGCAGTGGCAGTCTGTGCTCCAGCTGCCTTTGCTGCAGCTCAACCATACACTGGAGCATTCTGGTTTGGTCCTGCAGCAGCCTCAGCATTGAATCCTGCCTCCTCTCATCACGCTGCCGCCACATTTGAGCTTCAGCCCTGTCTTCAGCCCGCCACTTACTCTCTTCAGCCCGCCACTTACTCTCTTCAGCCCTCCACCTCTCCTCCCGGTCATTTTGTGCTTTCCTGCACTCTGACATTATTTGCCTCCACGCATTCGTCTGTGCTCTGTCAGTGTGGGAGGACAGCATTAGCTCGGAGAACATTTCATCTCGAGTGCGTTTTTTTTTCTTTCTAAGCTTCACTAGCCTCTGGGAAGGAGAAGATCCTGTGATCATTGAAACACATGCAGCTGGTGGAGAAAAAAAAAGGGACAGCGGTATTTAAAAAGACACATTTTATAAAACAGTCGCTACACTCTTTCAGGGTAAACCTTGCTGTTAACATTACATACATAGCACATGTGCTTTCGTTACAAGGTCGCATTTTGCCTCCTCCCACCGCGTGACTACCCCCTCAACCTTCCCCCCTCCCTGTGGCTAACAGCGGGGAACATTTCTGTTCAGCCACAGGCAAACAGCCCAGCAGGAATGGGCTATACTGAGTGTCCCTGAAGAAAAGCACCCTATTTCAACCAGGTGACCATGAATTATATCTCACTCTCCTGAGGATAACACAGAGAGAGAAAGAATGGATTTTGGTTGAATGCCAGCAAACATACACTGCAATGCTTTGTTCTACAGTGATTCCCGAGTATGTGTTACTGGCCTGGAGTGATAAAAGTGTCCTACCATGAAGGACGAAATAAGGCTGCCCTCCCCAGAAACCTTTTGCAAAGGCTTTAGGACTACATCTAGGAGAACCGCAAATGCCAGGGCAAAGTAATCCTTTCACATGCTTGCTTTTAAACCATGTATAGCATTTTAAAAGGTACACTCACCAGAGGTCCCTTCTCCGCCTGCTGGGTCCAGGAGGCAGCCTTGGGTGGGTTCGGGGGGTACTGGCTCCAGGTCTAGGGTGAGAAACAGTTCCTGGCTGTCGGGAAAACCGGTTTCTCCGCTTGCTTGCTGTGAGCTATCTACAACCTCCTCCTCCTCATCATCTTCTTCGTCCCCAAAACCTGCTTCCGTATTGCCTCCATCTCCATTGAAGGAGTCAAACAACATGGCTGGGGTAGTGGTGGCTGAACCCCCTAAAATGGCATGCAGCTCATCATAGAAGCGGCATGTTTGGGGCTCTGACCCAGAGCGGCTGTTCGCCTCTCTGGTTTTCTGGTAGGCTTGCCTCAGCTCCTTCAGTTTCACGCGGCACTGCTTCGGGTCCCTGTTATGGCCTCTGTCCTTCATGCCCTGGGAGATTTTCACAAAGGTTTTGGCATTTCGAAAACTGGAACGGAGTTCTGATAGCACGGATTCCTCTCCCCAAACAGCGATCAGATCCCGTACCTCCCGTTCGGTCCATGCTGGAGCTCTTTTGCGATTCTGGGACTCCATCATGGTCACCTGTGCTGATGAGCTCTGCATGGTCACCTGCAGCTTGCCACGCTGGCCAAACAGGAAATGAGATTCAAAAGTTCGCGGTTCTTTTCCTGTCTACCTGGCCAGTGCATCTGAGTTGAGAGTGCTGTCCAGAGCGGTCAGAATGGAGCACTCTGGGATAGCTCCCGGAGGCCAATACCATCGAATTGTGTCCACAGTACCCCAAATTCGAGCTGGGAACGTCGATTTAAGCGCTAATCCACTTGTCAGGGGTGGAGTAAGGAAATCGATTTTAAGAGCCCTTTAAGTCGAAATAAAGGGCTTCACTGTGTGGACGGGTGCAGGTTTAAATCGATTTAATGTTGCTAAATTCGACCTAAAGTCCTAGTGTAGACCAGGGCTTAATGGAAGTTAGGATCCTAAATACCTTTGAGGATCTGGGCTTTAGTGACCAGGAATTTTGGAGTCTGTTACTGGCTCTGGAAACTGCGTGTGGCTGGAGAAGAGAAGACAGGTCTCCAGTTCATTTCTCTGGCAGCAAGACAGAAATATCCTTGCCTGAAGGGAGGGGAGCAGTGCACAAGTGACTGGTTTCCACTGTAGTGAACTTGGCTTTTTTCCTCTGGCTCTTTTGGAGTATGCCTGCACTGCAATAGGAGGTGTGATTGCAGCATGTGTAGACATACTTGAGCTAGTTTTAATCTAGCTAGTTCAGGTACTAATAGCAATTAAACTGTCAAGCACAAACCCACTAGGGAGCCTGGGTATGTACCATAAGCCTCTAGGGCCTGTGCTATGTTAGCTCATAGGTTGTAGCTGGCTCATAATCCTCTATGTCAGGGGTCAGCAACCTTTCAGAAGTGATGTGCCGAGTCTTCATTTATTCCCTCTAATTTAAGGTTTTGCGTGCCAGTCATACATTTTAATGTTTTTAGAAGGTCTCTTTCTATAAGATACAACTAAACTATTGTTGTATGTAAAGTAAATAAGGTTTTTAAAATGTTTAAGAAGCTTCATTTAAAATTAAATTAAAATGCAGATCTTATCAGTTTAGTGTGATCCTTGCCCTTGCTTTTCCTTGCTGAGTTTTCCAATGTCTGGCATGTATTTGGATACTTTAAGCTGCACACAGGCTTCTGAGTGATCAGTTGTTAACTGGCTCCAAGAGGGACAGAGGACAGATTTCATGTGTGAAAGTATCTGTTCAAACAGGTATGTGGATCCAAATGCTGAAAGCATTGCGAACGCAATTTTCTTCAAACAGTTAAATTTCACTGGCAGGGACATCCAGCAGGTCAGAATAGAGGCCCCATGATCACTGTCAGTAGCTTTAAGTGCACTCCGCAGATCTCGAAACTTTGATGCCCACAATTCTGAGCTTTTTAACTGAATGAGCTGTATTTCGAAATTTTCAACACCCATCCACTGAAATACAGACAAATCCGAGTCACTTTAGTTGAACTTTTCAGGTTCAATTAGAAAAGAAAGCATTGGGCCAAATCACTGGAAATCTTCAAATCTGTCAGAAAATTCTGATCCAGTTCTTGCATGTACATTCTAATCTCAACATCAAACACAGCGCGCTGTTCCACGTGATGTGAAAGTGATGTAAGCAGCAAATCAGGACTTAAAAATATCCCGGTACAGTGGCGCTGGAACAATTTTTAAGGTGGGGTGCTGAGCTGCGCCCCCTCTTGCCCCTGTCGGCATCCCTCACTGCCCCAGGCTGGGGCCAGTGGGCCACAGCTCGGGGTGGCTGCAGAGCCCCGGGCCAGCGGCCAGGACCCGAGGCCAACAGCAGAGTCCCCAGGACCAGCAGCGGGCTGAGCGGGGCCGGCAGATGGAACCCCAGCTGGCAGGGGGCCAGCGGCCGGTACCCCAGGCCAGCAGCGGAGCCCCCGGGACCGATGGCCGGGCTGAGCAGGGCCAGCAGCGGGCTGAGGGGGGCCAGCGGACAGAACCCCAGGCCAGCAGCAGAGCCCCTGGGACTGGTGGCCAGGAGCCGGGCAGTGTGAGTGCCACTGAAAATCAGCTTGTGTGCCGCCTGCCTACTCTTACTCTATGTAGTCCAGCCACTGGAAGATAAAGAACCATTCCGTGTTAGTGTGGGTGATGCACAATAAAAAATAAATTGCTGTACTGCTCAAAGCCTCGGTCCTTCATCTAATTATCTCCTTTTTCTTTCTTCCTGCCTCTTTTCCTTTACTTTTCAGTTTTTGATTTGATTCACTTTTCTTTCCTCTTTCTCTGTTTAACTCTCCCATCCTCCCACACGCTCATCTAATGCACTTACTTCACCTCCTCACTTTAGAGTATCAGGAGGGGAGAGATGATGAAGCCATTTTGTTGCCCCAGGAATGTGACTTGTCCTGCCTTTTCTCCCAGGAAGGGGATGGGAAGCCACCAAAGGAATCTGAAGAGGGGTGTCTTTGTTGCGTCTGATTCCAGCCCCTGCTCACTGCAAGGAATGAGGGGTTTGTGACATTAGTTAATGTTTGTGCAGTGCTTTACTCAGGCTACTGGAATTCCTGGAACCCAGCAGATTGCACAGGCAGCTAACACAGAGAACTACAGCTTGGGCTTGTCAGAGGGCAGAAGCAAACCTGCCTACTGTGCTATCTTCACAATGCTGGCTGCCCAAGGGGTGAAGTGAGGGTAAGTACAGTAGTTACTCACTGACAGAGACAGCTGGACCAGGCTCCCAATGACTATCCCCCAAACCTAGCACACAGCTCCAGTGGCCCATCCCCCCTTGAGACACTACTTGTGGGAGGAGATCCCCCACACTCTGGTTGTGGGGGAGAAGGGAGAGAAAGTGAGTCAGGGTGGTTTTCACCCTGTCCACACCCACATCTTCAACAGTCAGCAGTCCCTCTCCCTCATGGGCTAACCGACTTCTGTTACCAGATAAGGAGCTAGCAGGCAGTACTACAGATTCAATTCCTACTGCTGATGTGTGATGGGTTGTTACATTTGTACACAATAGCATCTGGTTTTGTTTTTTTCAAAAACTAGAAGATTAACTAGAAGCAAACTACATTGAAAGAACATTATTTAGGTTGCAAAGTGCTATTGGAGCACTTGAAAGTTAGGAAACGCCAGATTTAGGGTAGCCCATGCAACCTTAATTTGCCTTCTTTGTGTGTATGTGTTTTTAATTACTTGACCACATATTGTTTTTCCTATGAGACCTCTGCCTCATTCAGTGCACAAGTTGGGTGCACAAGTGAACAGAATTAAAGTTGCACAGGCAACCAACTTTCAAGTACTTGACTTTGCTCACGTACTGGATTGCACCTCCTGCTCCCACCTACAGCTAGGAGCTTGGGAGTGTCCTCATGTTAACATGAGATCATTTGAGATAATTTATTTCTGTGGAATTGGAAGGAGGCACCTTCTTAGAACACAAGCCTCTAATGACTGTATACAGAACAAAAACACGAGCAGACTTGATACGTGGATAAATATATTAGTAAATAAATATATTTCTGAGCACATCACCGTATTCAGACATCTTTGTTTCCATCTCAGACATAAATATACAGATTTGCATATATAAAAAAACTATTCTTCCTTTTTGGTTTGTAATTTACCCAAAACACCCAAGAGCCTTGCAGAACAGACTCAGCAAAAACTAAAAACCATGTTCACATTTCAAAAGGATCTGAGCTTTACAAGACGAAGGAACAGAGGGTTCTTTGCATGAATGAAGGAGGCTACAGACACAACTCTGGGAGCTGTGCCCGCTTTGGGTTCCTCTCAGTGACACTGGCTGTCCTGGGAAGAGGATATAACTCAGCTGCCTGTGAGCTCTGGGAAAGTGCTGAGGGTTCAGTAATGAGTAATGCTCATTTGAGAAGCTCTGGCGTTCACTTCTACTCCCAGCGGGGTCCTCCACTCTCTTAGGGCAAGGAAAGAGAGCTTAAAAACTGAACCCCTGCCTTGGACAAATACTACAAACATTCAATGCTTGATCCTGAGAGCTGCTGAGCACCTGTACATCTCCTTGAAGTTACAAGTCCCTTTGGAGTTGCAAGTGTTCAGCACGTCAGGATTATTTTTCATTGATTCCAAGGCCAAGGAATCTATTCCTCCTCCTATTTAATGGTCCCTTGGAATAACTCTTCCAGGCAGAGCTCTTCCCCTTCTTCCCATCTGATAACCTATATGGACAGAACTGCAAACCCTTCCCCATCTAAACTACTCCCTAGATGTGCTCTCCATGTCCAGAGGGATCCTGAGGCCTTGATAGGTTGGTTTTGTGAAAGAAAAGTAGCAGCATAAGGCCAGGAAATGAAAACACTTTAAAGTGGGAGCTGTCCAATGCAGCCCACCTAATACTGCAGTACAGAGCAGCAGGGGTCCTTTACTACTGAGCACACATTCTACTGAGCCTGGGGCTTATGCCAGTCAGAGTCCTCCTAAAGGAAAGAGATGAATACTATTGAATAAGAGACCTAGTCTTTCAAGGTGCCAAGTGGGCTCAATTCCTGCAGCCATCAACGGGGGTTTAGTTCTGGGGTGGAAGTCCGCAGCGTGCAGGATCCTGCCCTTGGTCTGAAAGCCGCTTGGAGTTCAGGACCCTCCTCTTTGTTAAGTCAATTGAACAGCATTTGGCTGGGACATGTGATGAACTGCATAAGAAGAGCCATAGGCCAGCATGCACTGTAAGCAGAACCTTGGGAATCTAGGCCAGAGCCTGCTTTTACTTCTAGTTTAGTGGTGACCTGCGAGGGGGACTGGGCTTGTGTCCTTTTCTTTCTTCTTTATGATGGAGAAAGAAAGCCTGAAAGGTTTAAGATACAAATCTGTTTGTTTTTGCCCTTAGAAATCCAGACCCTCTCCATGATGAAAGACTTTGCAGTTGGCTGAAGAATTAGTGAAATGGTGATATCACAGGAGCCAACAGAATGAAAGCAGACCAACTGGGGGAAGAGGTTTTGGTTAGACTATTTACAACAGTGTTATTGGTTAGCTGTTATTAACACCTGGATAATTTCAGTGGCAATGGACACTTGGGCGACAGGAAGCCATTATTACTGATTAAGGAGTTCAGAATTCACAGTAAACTTCCCTGGGATCCACTCCAAAGGTCCCACATCAAAGAACACAAGAGTTAGACCAAGATCCATCCAGGGCAAGGCCCTGTCTCTGACAGGGGCCAGCCCCAGTTGCCTCAAAGGAAGATGTAAACAGGGGTGGCAAGTTATATGGGCCTGTGGTGCCCGTGCTCCAGGAATACTCAGGGCCCGGGGGCCCAGTTCCACCAATGTTCGGGGCCGGGTCTCTCCCCCGGCCGTGCCTGCTGCCCTGCATGCCTCCCCCGGAGCGTCTCCCAGCCCCGCCTGCTGCCCCCGGGTGATTTAAAAGGGCTGGGGGCCCCCGGCCACCGCTGCCACCACTGGCAGCGCAGCGGGGCTGAGGCGACTTCCTGCTCACCCTCGCTCCATGCCACTCCCAGAAGCAGCCGGCATGTCCCTGTGGCCCTAGGGGTGGGGGGTATCTCCCTGCACTGCCCCCGCCCCGAGCGCTGAATCCGCAGCTCCCATTGACCAGGAACTGTGGCCAATGGGAGATGCGGGGGTGGTGCCTGCAGGCAGGTGGCGCGTGGAGACCCCCAGACCCCCACCTAGGTGCCACTGCCAGAGGGGTGCGGGTTGCTTTCGGGAGCCGCCCGAGATAAGCACTGCCCCCTCACCCTCTCCCGCACCCCAACCCCCCGCCCCAGCCCAGAGCCCACATCCCACACCCAAACTCCCTCCCAGAGCCCGCCCCCCGTCCCTCCTCCTGCACCCCAACCCCCTGTCCCAGACCAGAGCCCGCATGCCACACCCAAACTCCCTCCCAGAGCCCGCCCCCCGTCCCTCCTCCTGCACCCCAACCCCCTGTCCCAGACCAGAGCCCGCATGCCACACCCAAACTCCCTCCCAGAGCCTGCACCCCGCACCCCCTCCCGCACCCAAACTCCCTCCCAGAGCCTTAGGCAGGTGTGTCGGGGGGTGGAACTTGGACCCATTCTGGGCACCACCAAAAATTATACAAACCTGCCACCCCTGGGTGCACACACCTCACGGTAGCAGCTGTGGGAAAATCTGCCCCCACATCAGGTCTCGGCCTGGTCTCTCCTACAGTAGAACATCAGAGTTTACGAACTGACCAGCGATCCACACACCTCATTTGGAAGCAGAAGTACACAATCAGGCAGCAGCAGAGATAAAATAATACGTTTAACACAATACTGTGTTAAACGTAAACTACTAAAAAAAAGGGAAAGCAGCATTTTTGTTCTGCGTAGTAAAGTTTCAAAGCCGTATTTTGAAATAACAACCATAATGTTTTGTTCAGAGTTACAAACATTTCAGAGTTATGAACAACCTCCATTCCCAAGGTGTTCGTATCTCTGAAGTTCTACTGTAGTTAGAAACTGGCTTCAGCCCTGAAGCACGGGTGGGGGGACTAATATCCCTTCCCGCATTCTCATTAGCATGAGAACTCTGGGTATTTCTCATGTCCATATAACTGTCCAACCCCATTCTGAATCTTGCTAAATCCTTAAATGACTTTTTGTAGCAGCGAGTTCCACCGATTAATTATGCATTGTGTGAAAAAGTATTTTGTTTGATCAATTTTGAATATCACACCTTTTAATTTCATCATATGGCCCCTTGTTCTTGTGCTGTAAGACAGGGAGAGCAGAAGATCCCGATTTCCCTTCTCCAGACCATTCATTAGTCTGATCTGTCTCCTCTCTAAGGTAACAATCCCAATCTTTCCAATCTCTTTTCACATGAGAGTTTTTCCAGTCTCTGTTCATTCTCATCACCCTTGCCCTCTGAAACCCTCCACTTCCACAAAATCCTTTCTGAGAGGGCTGATCAGAGCTGCACCATGTCCAGGGGAAGCTGCACCAACTGAGTTCTATAATGGCATTATAATAGCTTCTGTATTATTCTCAGTGCCATTCTGTATGCATCTTGTTTGCTTTTTTGACCACAGTTGCATACTGAACTGAGGTCAAATTTAATATGCATATCTTTCTAACAAATCTGCTCTAGCTCAGTTCTAGAGCAGTGTGATTCTGGAACAGCCTTTCAAGAGGAGTAGTGGGGCCAAACAACGTCACTGGTTTTAAAATGTAGATTGATACATGTATGAATGGGATTATCTGACAGGGTTGGCTGCGATAGCTGGGGACAGGAGTCAAAGACCCGGAAGGTCCTTTCCAGTCCTATGTTCTGTGTTCTTATGTTCCAATAAGAAATCATGGGTTTGATGCAGGACTCACTGAGTGACATTCTCTGGCTTGTGTTATACAGGAACCCAGATTAGATGATCATAATGCTTCCTTCTGGCCTTAATACTTGTGAATCCATGAATTCCTGGATTTCTAAGGTAAATGCAAGCAACAAGAAAAAACCCTCCTTGTTTTTTCCAGCCATCTGCCTCCACCAGAAAGAAGCTAGAACAGGACACAGCTGATTTTGAAGAATTCATTTGCAGGTCACTGAAAACATCTTAAGATTCCAGAAATGTTAGCTGGGGCTCTCCTGAGCATTTACTGTCCCAGGTGCTTTCCCAGGGACTCCAGTGTGCGTCTCACTATGCCAGGTGATGATGATGGCAATGATCATGATGAGGAAGGCAGGAGGAGGACTCCTGCTGGCTAATGGATTAAGAGGACAGTCTCTCATTTCTCCATGATTCCCATGCTTTCCAGAAAGATGCTTAGAGAGGCTTTGAAACATGCACTGTAAGTGAGCTACTGAGCACAGTTATAGGGCTGGCCTTATAACTACTTTGATAATTAAGCTAGGACTGAAGTGATGAAAGAGGAATCCAATAACACTTCCATGTAACGTAATGGATTCTGAGAAGATTCTCAGCCCCAGTTCTTTCCTGGAAATGCTAGCAGAATCTGGAATGTCCTCACTGCTCCTCCAGATAGATCCTAGGATAGGCAAAATTACAAGTTGTGCCCACCCTGGCCTCAGCTGAAGGATAGTTAATTGCCAAGTGGCAGGGACCCTCAATTCCCATTGCAGTCAGTGGAAGCATCTTGCAGGGTCAGGACCTAAGAGAGCTCCTGCAGTGTAGAAATGGAAGAGAGTATCCTGTGCTTAAGTTTAAGCTTAAATAAGAGTATTCAGGGTTAGTGAAGTAGGCTGGCCTGACTTTGACCTAAGTGAGGAAATGAAAAAGGCAGGAGCTATTTGGTTATATAATGTCATCTCTTCAGCTTTTAGTCTCACAGGTCTGCCCATTTCCAAAACATTTCCAAAAGCCTCCAAACTCCCACAGGTTTGTGACCATGCCAAAATACCAGTTTATGTCTACCCAGCAGGCTCTCCAGATAACGAACATTGGACACAGGGTTGGAATGAATAAGTCCATGCCCCCAGAGTGCCTTCTGATCAGTGTGTGCTGTCTGTGCCTTAAAAGGAGAGAGCAGTGGTGGTTTTGTGTGACCACAATATGGTAATGTGGGCGGGGAGCAGGCAGGAGGGGGCATCATGGAGGTTACCAGCACATTTTGTTTCTCAGTGTGGGGCAGACTAGGACTGTTACTACGCTACCTGCTCAGAGATACAGGAAATAAGTCACTGATTCCAGTTCTTGTTCATTTCCTGAATGTTTTGTCCACTCTGGCTCTCTGTAGTATGCAGATGAGTTCATCTTTCATTAAACAGAATGTTCGTACACATCTTGGATCTCCTCCTTGGATCCTGCATTCAAAAAAGAAAACATAAGTCACAGGTATTCCAGCCCCCAAGGCCCAGCTCCAACGGGTCTTGATCCAGAGATAATACGGAGAACAACAAATGCCCCCAGGTTCCTGCCAGCATGTCCTGGGGGAACCTTCCTGTCCCCACATGCATAGTCAGTCTAGCCTTCCCAGGTAATGAATAGTCCAAGCTACAACTAAGGATAAAACAAAAAGTGCTCTTATAAGTACCTGGTTCACTCAGAACTTTTTGAAACCACTTACCATGGATGTGACACTTTCCAGGCTTTGCGCCAGCATCAAAGGGGTTTCGGTTGTTGGTGTTTTAGGGAGGCTGAGTTTGTTTTAATTTGAATAAAATATATTCAGCCATTTTTGGATTATTAGTGATTGACAATAACAATTATTGTATACCCAGAGAGCCCCGACCACACCCTCCATGCCCTGGGCTGTACAGCAGAGTAAACTTGACTGCAGTACAAGGAGTACACAAGTTCTTTGGGTGCGGGTGCAAGCGGGTGTGTTGTGTGTCAAGAATGTACTGGGGGAAGCTACATGGAAAGTTGTGTAATTGTTTCTGAGTTGACAATGAAGTCAAGCCCCAGCAGAGGCAGAGTTTGAGCATGAACTCCAGGCTTGCGTGCTCTGCTGAGGTAGTGATAGGGCCCGACAAGTGCCTTTCTCTCTGAATTATCCAGGCACTGCATGGTTTACATAGACATGTTTCAGCCTATGGTCTGCTCACAGACTATTTGCCAGGACTATCGCTTCAAATATTCACTATTTCTGCTGTGTGACTAGGCACATAAATCACATGGGATCGTTTCTCCCCCCTCACTGAGTGACTCGCAAATCATAGAAGATTAGAGTTGGAAGAGACCTCAGGAGGTCTTCTAGTCCAACCCCCTGCTCAAAGCAGGACCAATACCAACTAAATCATGCCAGCCAGGGCTTTGTCAAGCCAGGCCTTAAAAACCTCTAAGAATGGAGATTCCACCACCTCCCTAGGTAACCCATTCCAGTGCTTCACCACCTTCCTAGTGAAACAGTGTTTCCTAATATCCAACTCAGACCATCCCACAAGGCGCTCTCACAATAGATACACAAGTATGTCCAGAACAAATGCACATCTGTACGAGTCTTTACAACATTCTCCTTGCCCCAAATTTATTAAGAATGAAAGGAAACAGTTGCTTGTCTGAATATTTGTGGAAAGTTAATACAAAAGGTTGTGAAACCTATCACATCAAATTCAGTGTCTACAAATACTTCATTGCTTTGGAAATGGGACCAGACAGATTAGAAATACAGGCAGAAAATAAGCAAATAAATTTAGCTTGAAAAAAGAAGGTGCTAGATTTGGGAAGATTAATCCCAAACAGTTGCGATGCAGAAGGACTGTTCTGTCTCTGCATATATGTACATAAATAGGTAATAGATAAGGTGCCAGTAGGTAGTGCTCAAAAATATGTAGCACTGTTCCTGGGTTTTGCAGGACCAATAAAACCTGTTGTTAAGCACTGCAGATTGTTTCTCATGTGTAATATTTAAATGCAGTTCGCAATGTGGAGTTAAAAAGTTTTTACTTGTCTAATTCTACTTTGTGGCTGACCAGAGGCCCTGAGTCACTTTGGCAAAGGCCTTGAGCAACATTCCACGCCCGTCTGCAATGCCAGTGCATGAGGCTGTCTGTGAAGCAAGCATTCTGCAGCCTCGTGGACAAACGCTGAAGCAGCTGCAAGGCTAACATTCTGCAGTGTCCCATTAGTGTCGTCCCAGGACAGTGAAGTATCCACACACAGTCCAGCTTCACAAACCAGACCAGGAAATAACTGAAACACTGTTAAGTGCTTCTGCTTTGGTCAGAATCAAGTGATAAGCTGCAGCTATTACAAGTGATGGATGATGTAATGATCTGCAAGGTAGCAGACAGTTCCAGCAAATAATCAATATGGGGATTTTTGTAAAGGTCTTGGATTTTCCTGGAGAATATCACTTGGAAATCAGTCCTAAGCTGAAACTGCTACATGCACCACACAGTGAAGAAAGAACTTAAATACTAGCTTGACAACTTTCTGGAGAGGGGAGTCTAAAAAAAGTGAAATGATTGACAGACTGGACACCAGTCCAGTAGCTATTAAAATACTACACAAACTCTGGTATTCACCCCATACACCTCAGTGAAGCTCTAAAACACTCCCATTGTACTTTCTTAGCCACTGGAGGGATCCTGCCCAGCCTCACAAGGGAGCTGTTCTGTTCAGACACCACAGATGGCTTCTGGCAGGTAAAACGTGATCAGAAAGCAGCTCTTTGACAAACATCTGGACTTCTTTAGGCAGATATAAATGGCAGGGAAGGCCATTTGGCATTTCTCTGTCTCCAGAAGAGCACCAGGGATGTCACCACAAAGTGCTAGAGGGACTCACGGAATTGATGTAATTGCAAATGGCATATAAGGGCTTGTCTACACAGTGCCACAGTGTGGACTCTGGGGGTATGAATTGCAGTGCACACTAAAAATTTGTACTGTAACTGCCCCATGTAGACCCTGCTGTCATGAACTAAAATGTACCTTGTTTGCATTAACATAGTCCTGTTTCAAGCAGGACTATTTTGGCTGTAGCGGATTGGTTGTGGAGACGCCCTCGCAGACGCTAATGCTGATCATGATCATATCCTGATTGCACTGTTCAATAGAGAATTTCTAGTGAGCCTGAAACTGAATAATAAAAAGTGAGTCTGTGCCTGTCAGCTGTGCCATGTATCAGACACCTTTGAATGTGCCATGTATCAGACACTGCTTGACTTTAGCAAAGCTTTTGACACGGTCTCCCACAGTATTCTTGTCAGCAAGTTAAGGAAGTATGGGCTGGATGAATGCACTATAAGGTGGGTAGAAAGCTGGCTAGATTGTCGGGCTCAACGGGTAGTGATCAATGGCTCCATGTCTAGTTGGCAGCCGGTGTCAAGTGGAGTGCCCCAGGGGTCGGTCCTGGGGCCGGTTTTGTTCAATATCTTCATAAATGATCTGGAGGATGGTGTGGATTGCACTCTCAGCAAATTTGCGGATGATACTAAACTGGGAGGAGTGGTAGATACGCTGGAGGGGAGGGATAGGATACAGAAGGACCTAGACAAATTGGAGGATTGGGCCAAAAGAAATCTGATGAGGTTCAATAAGGATAAGTGCAGGGTCCTGCACTTAGGACGGAAGAACCCAATGCACCGCTACAGACTAGGGACCGAATGGCTAGGCAGCAGTTCTGTGGAAAAGGACCTAGGGGTGACAGTGGACGAGAAGCTGGATATGAGTCAGCAGTGTGCCCTTGTTGCCAAGAAGGCCAATGGCATTTTGGGATGTATAAGTAGGGGCATAGCGAGCAGATCGAGGGACGTGATCGTTCCCCTCTATTCGACATTGGTGAGGCCTCATCTGGAGTACTGTGTCCAGTTTTGGGCCCCACACTACAAGAAGGATGTGGATAAATTGGAGAGAGTCCAGCGAAGGGCAACAAAAATGATTAGGGGTCTAGAACACATGAGTTATGAGGAGAGGCTGAGGGAGCTGGGATTGTTTAGCCTGCAGAAGAGAAGAATGAGGGGGGATTTGATAGCTGCTTTCAACTACCTGAAAGGGGGTTCCAAAGAGGATGGCTCTAGACTGTTCTCAATGGTAGCAGATGACAGAACGAGGAGTAATGGTCTCAAGTTGCAGTGGGGGAGGTTTAGATTGGATATTAGGAAAAACTTTTTCACTAAGAGGGTGGTGAAACACTGGAATGCGTTACCTAGGGAGGTGGTAGAATCTCCTTCCTTAGAGGTTTTTAAGGTCAGGCTTGACAAAGCCCTGGCTGGGATGATTTAACTGGGAATTGGTCCTGCTTCGAGCAGGGGGTTGGACTAGATGACCTTCTGGGGTCCCTTCCAACCCTGATATTCTATGATTCTATGAAAAGGCCCTTTGCATTTTATCTTCAAAGGACCAGACCCTTTTGGTCTTCTCCAAGACTGTTTGTTTTCTGTGCTGAAAAGATGAAGGGAAACCCCAGGTCAACAGAGAGGCTGATGAAATGAGCTTTGTAGTACATCAATTTGTGCTACAAGGCAGTCAAATTATAATGACCAAATAATAGGGAACATTCCATGAGAGTTCTGGCAGCTTTAGGTGCTTCTTTATAAAATGTCCCCATTGCAGACATTTGTAAAGCTACCACTTGGGGCATCTAGAATGGATGCTTCTTTCAGCAAAGGCCTCTGCTTGGTTATGCGTTACCTAGGGAGGTGGTAGAATCTCCTTCCTTAGAGGTTTTTAAGGTCAGGCTTGACAAAGCCCTGGCTGGGATGATTTAACTGGGAATTGGTCCTGCTTTGAGCAGGGGATTGGACTAGATGACCTTCTGGGGTCCCTTCCAACCCTGATATTCTATGATTCTATGATTCTTCTGCAGACTAAACAATCCCAGTTCCCTCAGCCTCTCCTCATAACTCATGTGTTCCAGACCCCTAATCATTCTTGTTGCCCTTCGCTGGACTCTCTCCAATTTATCCACATCCTTCTTTTAGTGTGGGGCCCAAAACTGGACACAGTACTCCAGATGAGGCCTCACCAATGTCGAATAGAGGGGGACGATCATGTCCCTCGATCTGCTCGCTATGCCCCTACTTATACATCCCAAAATGCCATTGGCCTTCTTGGCAACAAGGGCACACTGCCGGCTCATATCCAGCTTCTCATCCACTGTCACCTCTAGGTCCTTTTCCGCAGAACTGCTGCCTAGTCATTCAGTCCCTAGTCTGTAGCGGTACATTGGGTTCTTCCGTCCTAAGTGCAGGACCCTGCACTTATCCTTATTGAACCTCATCAGATTTCTTTTGGCCCAATCCTCCAATTTGTCTAGGTCCCTCTGTATCCTAACTCTGCCCTCCAGCGTATCTACCACTCCTCCCAGTTTAGTATCATCCACAAATTTGCTGAGAGTGCAATCCACACCATCCTCCAGATCATTTATGAAGATATTGAACAAAACCGGCCCCAGGACCGACCCCTGGGGCACTCCACTTGACACCGGCTGCCAACTAGACATGGAGCCATTGATCACTACCCGTTGAGCCCGACAATCTAGCCAACTTTCTACCCACCTTATAGTGCATTCATCCAGCCCATACTTCCTTAACTTGCTGACAAGAATACTGTGGGAGACCGTGTCAAAAGCTTTGCTAAAGTCAAGATACAATACATCCACTGCTTTCCCTTCATCCACAGAACCAGTAATCTCATCATAGAAGGCGATTAGATTAGTCAGGCATGACCTTCCCTTGGTGAATCCATGCTGACTGTTCCTGATCACTTTCCTCTCATGTAAGTGCTTCAGGATTGATTCTTTGAGCCCTGCTCCATGATTTTTCCGGGGACTGAAGTGAGGCTGACTGGCCTGTAGTTCCCAGGATCCTCCTTCTTCCCTTTTTTAAAGATTGGCACTACATTAGCCTTTTTCCAGTCATCCGGGACTTCCCCCGTTCGCCACGAGTTTTCAAAGATAATGGCCAATGGCTCTGCAATCACAGCCGCCAGTTCCTTTAGCACTCTCCGATACAACTCATCCGGCCCCATGGACTTGTGCACGTCCAGTTTTTCTAAATAGTCCCTAACCACCTCTTTCTCCACAGAGGGCTGGCCATCTATTCCCCATGTTGTGATGCCCAGCACAGCAGTCTGGGAGCTGACCTTGTTCGTGAAGACAGAGGCAAAAAAAGCATAGAGTACATTAGCTTTTTCCACATCCTCTGTCACTAGGTTGCCTCCCTCATTCATTAAGGGGCCCACACTTTCCTTGGCTTTCTTCTTGTTGCCAACATACCTGAAGAAACCCTTCTTGTTACTCTTAACATCTCTCGCTAGCTGCAGCTCCAGGTGCGATTTGGCCCTCCTAATTTCTTTCCTACATGCCCGAGCAATATTTTTATACTCTTCCCTGGTCATATGTCCAACCTTCCACTTCTTGTAAGCTTCTTTTTTATGCTTAAGATCTGCTAGGATTTCACCGTTAAGCCAAGCTGGTCGCCTGCCATACTTAGTATTCTTTCGACACATCGGGATGGTCTGTCCCTGTAACCTCAACAGGGATTCCTTGAAATACAGCCAGCTCTCCTGGACTCCTTTCCCCTTCATGTTAGTCCCCCAGGGGATCCTACCCATCCGTTCCCTGAGGAATTCGAAGTCTGCTTTCCTGAAGTCCAGGATCCGTATCCTGCTGCTTACCTTTCTTCCCTGTGTCAGGATCCTGAACTCAACCAACTCATGGTCACTGCCTCCCAGATTCCCATCCACTTTTGCTTCCCCTACTAATTCTTCCCGGTTTGTGAGCAGCAGGTCAAGAAAAGCTCCCCCCCTAGTTGGCTCCTCTAGCACTTGCACCAGGAAATTGTCCCCTACGCTTTCCAAAAACTTCCTGGATTGTCTATGCACCGCTGTACTGCTCTCCCTGATGAGACCTCTCCTTGATGAGCCTGTGATCCAAATATGGGTGTACTGATATCCCCATCCTTCTCAGGCAAGTTACCACTACAGATAACAACTTTATGAAAAGTCTTGGCACTGGGGATAGGCCTGTACTGGTTGTGGTTTCAACCTACCACAAACCTGAGGTACTTTCTGTGTGCAAGATCGCTAGCACCATGAAAGTAGGCATTTTGAAGGACGGGAGGCACAAACCAGTCTTCTGGATCTAGAGTTGGAATGATCACTGCTACAGTCACCATCCAAACCTTATGCATTGAATGAAGGTATAGATTGTAATCGAGTTCATTGAGTAGCCAGAGGTCTGGAATGGGTCTCTGTAGCAGGGTGGTCACCTGCTTTCACCTTAAAGGGCTTAAAACAGCCCAAGAGAAGGCTGTGGCTGGGAGCAAGCAGTTCCCAGGCTGATTGGGGGAAGCAGGCTCAGCTGTGGCCATGCCCCAATCAGAGCTCAGCTGGCCCTTATAAGAGGGCAGTGGGCCGGGAGCAGATGGACTCTCTCTCTGCCTTTAGAGGGAGAAGGGCCTGGCTGCTGGGGAGCATACCTGGGTACCTAAGGGTAGGCCAGAGGACCTGGGGAGCTCCGACCCAGAAACCCCCCAGGCTGTAGGCCTAGTGGAAAGCCAAAAAGGGTACTGGGGTTGCAGGGGGCAGCCCATGGGTAGGCAGAGGCAGCAGGTCCAAACCTCCCTTGCCTGTGATGATTGGCTTATACACTGCCGTCTGCCCCAGTGTGCGGGGGCTCAATGGTGACTGGCAGTAGCCAAAGACTGAGGCGAGGTGGGGATAGTGGGTGGGGGTTCCCTGGGGAGGGGAGACCAGAGACTGTGGGGGTACTGCCAGGGGGCAGCACCCCAGGGAAAGGGGCATCAGGCTCTGGGAGGGACACAGGGGCCAGTGGCAGTGAGACACTGGCCTGCAGAGGGCACTCCAGAGGCTGGAAGAGCTAATTCCCTGAGAGACCAGCAGGAGGTGCTGCAGGGGTGAGTCCCGCCCTGTGACAGTCTCCAACCTCTTTCCTTCTTGAGGAAATATTTTTAATAGAAACCTTTCTGTCTGTAACATGCATAAACCTCTTCTATAGTTTCAAGAGTGAGGAGAGTATTGACCTCTTGGATGAGTAACCTCTTGTGAGAAGGGTCCCTGAGAATCGATGAGGGAGGGAGGTGGAGTGTAGAACTGGATCATATAACCAAACATTAGGATTTCTTGGACTCATTCCTCTAATGTTATGAGGTTCCCAGAATGATGATATGTAAAGAGAAGGTTTCCAATGGGTGTTAGGACAAAAGATTAATAGGTTCCAAGGCCAGAAGGGTCCATTGTGATCATCTAATCTGACTTTCTGTATGACATGGGCCAGAGACCTTACCCAAAATGATTCCTAGAGCAGACCTTTGAGAAAAACTTCTAATCCTAATTTTAAAACAGTTGGTGATGGAGAATCCACCAGAACACTTGGTAAATTGTTTCAGTGGTTAATTACCTTCACTGTCAAAAATTTATATCTTATATCCAGTCTGAATTTGTTTAGCTTCAACTACCAGCCATTGGATTATGTTTCTCTTCTAGATTGAAGAACCCGTTATTAAATATGTATTCCCCATGTAGATACTTATAGATTGTAATCAAGTCAACCCTTAACCTTCCTTTGTTAAACTAAAGAGATTGAGCATTTTGAGTTTATTGATAGAAGGCATGTTGTCAAATCCTTTAATCTTCTTGACAGGTTTCAGAGTAACAGCCATGTTAGTCTATATTTGCAAAAAGGAAAGGAGTACTTGTGGCACCTTAGAGACTAACCAATTTATTTGAGCATGAGCTTTCGTGAGCTACAGCTCACTTCATCGGATGCATACTGTGGAAAGTGTAGAAGACCTTTTTATACACACAAAGCATGAAAAAAAATACCTCCCCACACCCCACTCTCCTGCTGGTAATAGCTTATCTAAAGTGATCACTCTCTTTACAATGTGTATGATAATCAAGTTGGGCCATTTCCAGCACAAATCCAGGTTTTCTCCCCCCCCCAACCCTATTACCAGCAGGAGAGTGGTTTTGTGTGTGGGGGGGGAGAAAACCTGGATTTGTGCTGGAAATGGCCCAACTTGATTATCATACACATTGTAAGGAGAGTGATCACTTTAGATAAGCTGTTACCAGCAGGACAGTGGGGTGGGGGGAGGTATTTTTTCATGCTTTGTGTGTATAAAAAGGTCTTCTACGCTTTCCACAGTATGCATCCGATGAAGTGAGCTGTAGCTCACGAAAGCTCATGCTCAAATAAATTGGTTAGTCTCTAAGGTGCCACAAGTACTCCATTTCTTTTTTTAATCTTCTTGTAGCTCTTCTCTGAACCTCTCGAATTTATCAACATCCTTCTTGAATTGTGGGCACCAGAAGGGGATAGAGTATTCCAGCAGTCATCGCACCAGTGCCAAATACAGATGTAAAATAACCTCTCTACTCCTACTCGGGATTCCCATCTATGCATCCCAGTGTCACATTAGCTCTTTTAGCCACAGCATCCCTCTTTAAGCTCATGTTCAGCTAACTACCACAATCCCCAAATCTTCTTCAGAGTCACTGTTTCCCAGAATAGAGCCCCCCATCATGTAAGTGGCCTACTTTCTTTGTTCCTAGATGTATACATTTATATTTAACCATATTAAAATGCATATTGTTTGCTTGTGCCCAGGTTATCAAGCTTTCCAGAACACTCTGTATCAGTGACCTGTCCTCTTCATCATTTACAGTGCCCCCAGTTTTTGTGTTATTGGCAAACTTTATCAGTGTGTCATCAGCAAACTTTATAAATGAGTCATCAGCAAACTTTATCAGTTTGTTTTTTTCCAGGTCATTGATTAAAATGTTAAATAGTGTGGGGTCAAGAACCGATCCCTGCAGGACCCCCCTGGAAACATGCTGCTGGCTGATGGTTCACCGTTTACAATTATATTTTGGGACTTGTCAGTTAGCCAGTTTTTAATCCATTTAATGTTTGCCAATTATCTGGACCTACTGATTTAAAAATATCTAACTTTGGCAGCTTCTGTGTAACACCCCCAGAGATACTAGTGGAATGGAGGGCGTTATCAGCATCATATGATGCGACTATATCATCTGCTTTTTCTCCAAATACAAAACAGAAATATTTATTGAACATTTAAGACTCTTCTGCATTATTATTGACAATCCTACCATTTTCATCTAGTAATGGACCAATACCATTGTCAGGATGCTTTTTGTTCCTAAGATATTTAAAAAACTCTTTTTAACTCTGCTGCTCATAGATTGATTTCTTCCTCTGCTTCCCTTATTAATTTTCTACACTTCCCAACT
The DNA here is from genome assembly GCF_965140295.1 of Lepidochelys olivacea. Classification (NCBI taxonomy): domain Eukaryota; kingdom Metazoa; phylum Chordata; order Testudines; family Cheloniidae; genus Lepidochelys; species Lepidochelys olivacea. The sequence continues at coordinate 23,369,281 of NC_140427.1, forward strand.
TCTGATTTATATTCATTACTATCAACATTCCCTTTCTTCCATTGGTGTGTGTGCGTGCGTGTGTGTGTATATATATATATATATATATATATAAAAATTTTCCCCTCTAAACCAGATTGGGTTTTATAACCAGCACAGCCTTCTTCCTAAGTTGCAGAATTATGGCTTTGTGAGAATCTAGGAAGGTGTTCTTAAATGGTTCCCAGTTATCATTCACAGATTTCTGATTAAATTCTTCCTCCCAGCTGAGTTAGCCCATAATTATTTTCAGCTTTGTGAAACCAGCCCTATTCAAGCACCAAGTATCTATAATTATTGGTCTGGACTTTATTCTGTTTGCACATTATAAATGTGATCAAGTCATGATCACTTGTACCTAAGCTACCATTAATTTTAAGTTCTGTGATCAGATCCTCTTTATTTGTTATGACAAGGTCTAATAAAGAATTCCGTTATGTTGGCTGCAACACTTTTTGAGTAAAGAAATTGTTATCTGTAATGTTTAGAAATTCCAACAATTTTGCTATTACTTTTGGAGTCTTTGGCTAGCTGTTCTTCAAATTCTTTTTTGGCCTTTCTAATTATATGTTTACACTTCATTTGCCAGTGTTTATGATCCTTTCTGTTTTCCTCACTAGGATTTAACTTCCACTTTTTAAAGGATGCCGTTTTACCTCTCACTGCTTCTTTCACTTTATTGTTTAGCCATGGTGGCACTTTGATTCTTTTACTATGTTTTTTTAAATTTGGGGGTATACATTTAAGTTGAGATTCTATTATTGTGTCTTTAAAAAGTTTCCATGCAGCTTTCAGGGATTTCACTTTTTGCACTGTACCTTTTAATTTCTGTGTAACTAACCACCTCATTTCTGTGTAGTTCCCCTTTCTGAAATTAAATGCCACAGTGTTGGGCTGCTGTGGGGTTTTCCCCACCACTGGGATGTTAAATTTAATTATATTATGGTCACTATTACCAAGCGGTCCAGCTATATTCACCTTTTGGACCAGATCCTATGCTGCACTTAGGATTAAATCAAGAATTGCCTGTCCTCTTGTGGGTTCCAGGCCTAGCTGCTCCAAGAAGCAGTTATTTAAGGTGTCAAGAAATCATGGTATCATGAAATTTAAGGTATCATGGATCTCAGTTTGTCAGATGGGTATTTTCACAAGTTACTGCAAAATGTGAATATACCACATCCTCCACATAACAGCATACATGGTAGAAGGACAAGGACGATTCTGCTGACACAGCCATTGTTTCCTATGAGCAACTAGGGAGCAGTTGCCCTCAAGGGATGGCCCAGGTGCTTCAGTGTAACCACTCGCTAAGGCAGTGGCAGGGTTCTCCCATTGGCGAAGGGACTCCTCTTGCCCAAGAGGCAGTAGCTAGGTGGAAACAGAAGAATTATCCCATTGACCTAACGCTGTCTTCACCAGAGGTTAGGTTGGCTTAACTACGTTGCTCAGGGTTCGTAACACCCCTGAGAGACATAGATATGCCAATGTAGTGTAGACCAGCCCTAACGGAGCAAGGCCCCAAACCCATTGAAAATTGGGCATCCTAACTTTTAGGCTCATTTGGAAATCCCAGTCTACAGCCTGATCTATCCTACAAAGTTGGAGCAACTTACATCAATTTCTTTCGCAATCGGATCCACATTTGTCTCCCCCAATGTAAGCACCCTGTTTCCTTGATGCAATATCACTACCTCCTCAGACAATGCAGAGCCAAAGTCCACCTACTTCCGTTGACAAAGTGCTAGTGTAGACACTGTACCACCTGTGTTGATCCTAACAGTGCTCCACTAGCTGTCCCACAATGCTCCTGTCCCCACAAGAGTGGTCACTATAGTCACAATTTTGCACTCCACTGCCCAGGGACCACAGATACCAGATCCCCACCTTTCCCCTTTAAAAACCTCCGCATGTTTTGAAATGCCTTTTTCTGGTTGCCTGCCTTGGAAAGCACACCTACTAACCCACATTTGTAAGCATCTCACCATGCCAGCTCGGCACAGACAGAGCTATACTGAGACATGCTCTTGCCTACAAGTCCTGGATCTCCTTGGCCTGTGGGGAGAAGAGGCTGTGTAAGCCAGTTAAGGAACAGCGAAAGGAATCTAGACATCTATATGCACATTGCACAGGGGATGCCATACTTGGCACAAAAGGAACAAGCAGCAGTGCCAGGTGAAAGCCAAGAAACTTCAGCAGAGATATCAGAAAGCATGGAAGGGCAACAACAAATCTGGGGCCACTCTGCAGACCTGCTGCTTCTACAATGAATGGCATGCCATACTTGGCAGGGACCCTACCAGCACCCTGAATGTGATTATGGATGCATTGTTACAACTGGGCGCAGAAACACCTTCAATGCCCAGTGAGGAGGAGGCGGTAGGGGGCACAAAGGCGGATGCAAACCAGACTGCAAGCAAGGAGCTGTTCAAAACTCTGCCGAAATCAAGCCAATCCCACCAGGCAAGAACAGAGGAGTCAGTTGAGGAAGGGGAAGGGAACTTAGCTGAGTGTATGACGTGCGCAACCCTGCATACCGATGGCAGTAGAAGGGACTCGGTCCAGGTGACGCCATTTCAAATCCAGGGTGAACCCATGATCTTCCTCAAGGACAGGCAAGCATACCAACATCTCGGCACACCCACAGGTGTCTGTGTCCTGAAGATACCTGAGGATACCATCGATCGGCCAGGATCGACTCCTCCCTACTGGCACCATGGCAGAAGATCAACGCCTTGAACACCTTCCTGATCCCCCATATCTCATTTGTCCTGAGGGGATCAGCCATGCCGAAGGTACCTCTGAACAAGGCAGACAACACCATCAGGCAGCTAGTGAAGAAGTGGATGTTTCTTCCCCAGAGAGCCAGCAATGAATTGGTGTACATCTCGCACAGGCAGGGCGGTGCCAAGGTCCCTCAAATGGGTGCTCTATGCAACGCTGAAGTGATCACTCATGTCTTCTGCCTTCTGACATGCCTGGACGCCATGGTGAGGAACATTGCAGAAAGTGCCATGCAGGATGTCACCAAGAGGCGAATCACCAGGACCCCCTCCAACTCCAGCCACCTATCTGAGCGGCTCCCTGGAAGGCGAATTTGGAAGAGAGGGGGAAGGCTTCGCTCTGGACTCATGCCCACAATGGTACATGGAAACTGGAAAAGCGTATTGGCTGCCGCTAGACATGGTGCGAGGAATGCCAGGAATGCCACAGGTGAAGAACACGGACCACACAATCATCACTTTGAGAGCCAGAACCATGCTGGAGAGGACCCTGAAGGATGCCATCTGCTGCCAGTATGTGGAAAACCTGAAGCGGAAGTTGGATCAGGGCAAGGCATTTGAGGTGATGTGCTAGTGGGACGCCAGCAGCCAATTCCAATTCCTTCACCCTATTTGCCGACTGGAGGTTCATCCACTGGGCCTTACACAACTGCATTCCACTGAACGGAGCCATCCGCCATGGGAATCGGGACAAGCAATGCAAGAAGCGCGGCTATGCCAACGAGACACTACCCCATGTCCCGTGTACTGCAAGCCCCATTCCAGAGCCTGGCAGCTGCGACATAACGCCATCCACGATCGCCTGGTCAGAGCCATCCCGTCACCCGTAGGGAAGGTTGCTGTGAATGCCGCCAACCCCGGAACCGACAGCCAACTGCAACCGGACATCATCATCACCAACGAGGACTGGAAGAAGATCATCATAGTGGATGTCACAGTGCCCTTTGAGAACAGGACCCCGGCCTTCCATGATACCCGAGCTCAAAAAGTGGAGAAATACGCCCCTCTGGCTGACATCTTGAGAGCTAGGGATTACCAGGTTCAGACACACATGCTGATCGTCAGATCCTTGGGCGCATGGAATCCCAGTAATCAGTGAGTGTTGAGAGAATGAGGAATCGGTCAGCGCTATGCTCGGCTGATGCGGCAACTCATGGTGTCGGACACCATCGGATGGTCGAGGGACATCTAACATAAAACACATCACTGGACATCGGCAATACCAGAGGGATGTGCTAGAGTTCCGCTGAGAAGCACAGTAAGGAAAGTAACTGAAATACTTCCTTGATATATTGTATTTTCTAAATGGACAACCAACCTAATTCTCAGTTACTGAGGGACAATCTTCACTCATTGATAAATTTTGCTTCCCACAACCACATCTCTGTACAACTTTTCATGAGTGATGTCTCCAAATACTTGGATGCTAATATCTAAACTGTATTCTTAAATGTATTCACCTAAATCTGGGTTATTGCTGATTATGTATGATATGTATCTTATGACTTCTAAAAACAAACTTTGTATTTGTGGATAATCTAAGCACTATACCCAGATGTACAGACACTCTTTTCTCAACCTGTGTATTATATAATTTTAACATTAGCTTTAATAAAAAATGTAAATCTATTCCTCACAGGCATGTTTGTTTCCCTATTCATTGTCCAAAACCTCACCTCCCTTTCCCTGCCCTTCTTCCCCATTTTAAAGTGGTGCCCACCCCATCCACATGTTTAGAAAGCAAAGAGAGACTTTGGATTCCTCACTTTACTTTTAAAACCAGCACTGGGAATCCAATTCAAGTTAATGCTTTGGAATTAATATCTAGTACATAGAATCATCGAATTGCCACTTTAATCAACTACTGCATGTTAGGTAATAAATTCAAATGGATTAGTGCAGCAGGCCAAATTCCACAGGCCACACAGATCAGGGTCCTGTGCTCGGTTAGTGGTAGAAGAAAGGTAGAGGTGGTGTTCACTTTGGCTGACTGGGCTAGCAGGGGGCCACAGTTCTCCTCATGCTCAGTACTTTGTTTGAACAGGGATGTCCCTTTTATCCACTTGAACAACCTCAGTGAAACTTTCATGGAGAGACTATGCAATCCTCTCTGGAAGATTTCTAGGGATGGTAGCCTTGTTTCTTCCCCGGGATAGGAGACATCCCCATGCCACTCTGCAATGAATTCGGCTGGCAACAGAGCAATAAACAGGATAGTGGTATATGAGCCAGTGAAGCCTTGGGATGCCAGTAGCAGCTGTGTTCTCTGGGCCTTTGTCATCCTCAGGAGCAAGAGATATCAGCTCAAACCAACCTGCACAGTCCCTATTCTCATACCCCAGGGACACTCAGTATCTAAACCTCCCAAGCAACAGTCTGTCCAAAGACCCCCTCCACAGCAGCCTTTCCAATCCATGGCAACTCCATGGCATTGCTCCATATAGCCCCAAACATAACAGGTGGCAGCACAGAGTGAATCCATACTCCCAGCACGCCATCCAAGCCGGAACTAGGAGAATCATGACTATACCAACACTGACCTGTGACAACTGTAGGATCAGCCAACAAGAACCATGCAGTACGTGTGTTTACCACGAATGAAACATTGTAAAATGTTTTTAATAATGTGACAAAGCTCTGTCCTTGTCTCCGTGGGTCCCGCATTTCCTGGCGGATTTTGCTAGCCTCAGAGGCTCTCTGTGACCCTCCATGTAACCCTTCTCTCTCTAGAGACAAGGGTCACAGTCTACTGAGCCATTTTCATCATAAGCCAGCAAGGGAGGTGAGGAGAAGCTATCCTCCCTTGCACAGTCTCTGTTGTCTCCTAGTCTCAGTGATTAATCAGGGGGGAGGGGGCAAAGGGGGGAGCCTGGGCCCACCCTCTACTCCCGGCTCCAGCCCAGGGACCCTAATAGTATCAGCTATGGTAGCTGACCTTTTAGAAACATGACACATACAATTTTCTGGGCTACAGCAGCCCCACAGCAGCCCCCACTTCCTCAAGCTCCACTTCACCCTTACCTCAGGGCCTCCTTCCTTGTGCCTGATATGGTGTGTACTGCTCAGTCTCTCCAACAGCACAACTTCCTCCCACAGCTCCTGACATGCACACCCACCTGACTAACTGGGAAGCTTTTAACTAGTTTCAGCCATCCCCTGATTGGCTTCAGGTGTCCCAATCAACCTAGCGTTCTCCCTGCCTTCTGGAAAGTTCTTAATTAGCTGCAGGTGTCTTAATTGACCTGGAGCAGCTGCCATTTAACTTATCCTGGTACCAGAGATTTGTTTAGCCTGGAGCTAATATATCTATCTCCCACTACTTTTCTATAGCCATCTGGCCTTGCCCCGTCACAATATGTAAATGTGTATGTTTATTATTTTACTCAGCTTTTATAAATATAGGTCACCCTCTTAACAGTACTGCTTCAATGTTTCTAACTTGTTTATTTGCACTTTAGCTTTGTTTTCTGTTTATTTGCCCCCAATAAAGTTTTATTTTCTGAAACTCAGAGTCCATGTTTTATACCAGCTTACACCAAGCAGACATGCCACATGACAGAATTCACAACGGGAGTCAAGATCCCACCCATATTTAAGGTCTATACACACGAAGGCACAACATTTCCCAAAAGCATCACACAACATTGCTATGGCTGACAGTTATAAAGTTCTTTTAAGGCCTCCCTCAACCTTATGGCTCCACAGTTGGCTTTTCTAATAGTCCTTGTGTCTGGCTGTTCAAATTCAGCAGACAGCTGGTCCGCCTCATGCCGCCCTGCCAGGAGCCTTTACCTCATGATGATATTATATAATGCACAGCATGCTGCAACAATAATAGGAATGCTGAGATCCAATCTAAGCATTAAACATCACCAGTGAGTTTGGAGTCTCCCAAATGCATATCCAACGGTCATCCTGCACCTGCTCAGCCAGGAGTCGAATCTTTCCTTGGTTCTGTCGAGGTGGAAAGTGTAAAGTTTCATGAGTCAGGGGAGCAAGGGATATGCTTGGTCCTGCAGAATCACTATGGGTCTTTCAACATTGCTAGTGCGAATGAATCAGTTGAGGAAGAATGTCCCTGCTTGCAACTTTCTGAACAGTCCTGTGTTCTTCAAGTGTCAGGCACCTTCCCTGACTAGCCCACGTGAACATCAGTGAAGCATTCCTGGTGATCCACCAACACTTGTGTAACCATGCAAAAGTAGCCTTTTCCGTGTACATATTCACTGGCCAGGTGGGATGGTGCCCGAATATGGATGTGTGTGCTGACTGTCATCCCACCATAGTTTAGAAACACCATTGCTGCAAATTTATCTACTTACTATTTCCTGCACATTGCCGAGAGTCACAGGCCTGCATAGCAGGAGACAGTTAATAACCTTGCACATTTGGATGACAACAGCCCCCACAGTGGATAGTCCAAATCTGAACTGATTGCCCACTGCAGCATAGCAATCTGGCATTGTAAGCTTCCCGAGCACCACTGCCACTTGCTGTTGCATAGTCACTGCCAGGGCCGGATTAACCTTTTGTGGGCTCTGGCGCCAACCATCTTTGTGGGCCCCCATGTCGTCATTGTGGGCTCCGAGTGTGGGCCTGGTCCGGCAGGGCCATTGGTGCCCTAGTGTCCCTGGTCCTGAATCTCAGAGACATTTTTCATTTTGATCACACACCTCTGCATGACTATCTGCATTGCCATGCCCAGCTTCCCCAGCCCCCAGGTTTTCTCACTGAGCTGTACCCTTGTGGGTTTACCAGTCTCCACAGTGAGCAGAACTTTCATAATGATCTGGGGAAACTCCCCACAGATTTATCTCCTTCCTCATTCAGACCTTCTATAGCCATGTCTCCAGTACCACCCTATGTCACCAGCCACTGTATGTTGTTCTGGCCTCAGCTCAATAAAGTTTCACAGCCAGCAGATACCCGATCAATTCTGACAAATGCCTCCCTCAGCACCCATCCTGCCATTGGAGCAAGCCGCTTGCAAACATCATTTCCCCAAAGTGAGGACTTAGCCTTTGGGAAGCTGAAGACACCAGCCTTTCTCCTGCTCTCGTCTTGGTCACCACCACCTCTCCCCATGCTTGTTTCTCTTCTACCTTGGATGTGCTCCGTGGTGAGCTGGAGCCGGTTCGCGGGAACCAGTTGTTAAATTTAGAAGCCCTTTTAGCGGGACAACCGGTTCTAAAAGGGCTTCTAAATTTAACAACCGGCCAAAAGTGGCGCCTTAGGCACTGACTCCGTGGGTGCTCCAGCCCCGGAGCACCCACAGAGAAAATTTGGTGGGTGCAGAGCACCCACCGGCAGCTCCCCACCCCACGCCTGGCCCCAGCTCATCTCCACTCGGCCTCCGCCCCTGAACGCGCCGCCCCACCCTGCTTCTCTGCCCCCTCCCCTCCCCCGGCTTCCCGCGAATCAGCTGTTCACGCGGGAAGCTGGGGAGGGCTGAGAAGCAGGCAGCAGCTTCGTGCTCAGGCCCAGGGAGGCGGAGGCGAGCTAGGGCAGGGAGCAATTCCCCTACGCGTCCCCCGGGTTACCTGCTGTTGTGCGGGTGGCCCTCCTCGTGCCCCCCCCCAACCCCAGCTCACCTCCGCTCCGCCTCTGCCCCTGAACGTGCCGCCCCGTTCTGCTTCTCCCCCCCCCCCCCGGCTTCCTGCGAATCAGCTGTTCACGCGGGAAGCCGGGGAGGGCTGAGAAGCACGTGGCGGCTTTGCGCTCAGGCCCAAGGAGGCGGAGGTGAGCTGGGGGGGGGGCACGAGAAGGGCCACCCGCACCGCAGCAGGTAACCCGGGGGGCGCGTAGGGGAATCGCTCCCTGCCCCAGCTCACCTCCGCCTCCCTGGGCCTGAGCGCGAAGCCACCGCCTGCTTCTCAGCCCTCCCTGGCTTCCCGCGTGAACTGCTGATTCGCAGGAAGCCGAGGTGCGGGGGCGGAGAAGCAGAGCGGGACGGCGCGTTCAGGGGAGGAGGCGGAGGCGGAGCGGAGGTGAGGTGAGCTGGGGCCAGGCGGGGAGCTGTCAGTGGGGGCTCTGCACCCACTAAATTTTCCCTGTGGGGGCTCCAGCCCCAGAGCACCCAGGGAGTTGGTGCTTAAGGCGCCACTTTTGATGTGATCAGTGAGGGGAGCGGCCGCTCCCCCTGCTCCCACCCTAGCTATGCTACCCTGCCCCTAGGAGCCAGAGGGTGCTGCTGGATGCTTCCCGGGAGCTGCCCCAGGTAAGCACCGCCGGAACTCCCCACCTCACCCCCCAGCAGGTCCCTCTGGCTATTAGGGGTGGGGTGGGCACACACTACGGTGGCCCACGAGACCCTCCTGCCCGGTTCTGGGGACAGTCAGGGGACAGGGGATGGGGGTAGATGGGGCTGGGATCCCGGGGGGCAGGGATGGGTGGTTAGGGACTATTTAGAAAAGCTGGACGTGCACAAGTCCATGGGGCCGGACGAGTTGCATCCGAGAGTGCTAAAGGAGTTGGTGGATGTGATTGCAGAGCCACTGGCCATTGTCTTTGAAAACTCGTGGTGAATGGGGGAAGTCCCGGATGACTGGAAAAAGGCTAATGTAGTGCCAATCTTTAAAAAAGGGAAGAAGGAGGATCCTGGGAACTACAGGCCAGTCAGCCTCACCTCCGTCCCCGGAAAAATCATGGAGCAGGTCCTCAAAGAATCAATCCTGAAGCACTTACATGAGAGGAAAGTGATCAGGAACAGTCAGCATGGATTCACCAAGGGAAGGTCATGCCTGACTAATCTAATCGCCTTTTATGATGAGATGACTGGTTCTGTGGATGAAGGGAAAGCAGTAGATGTATTGTTTCTTGACTTTAGCAAAGCTTTTGACATGGTCTCCCACAGTATCCTTGTCAGCAAGTTAAGGAAATATGGGCTGGATGAATGCACTATAAGGTGGGCAGAAAGTTGGCTAGATTGTCGGGCTCAACGGGTAGTGATCAATGGCTCCATGTCTAGTTAGCAGCCGGTGTCAAGTGGAGTGCCCCAGGGGTCGGTCCTGGGGCCGGTTTTGTTTAATATCTTCATAAATGATCTGGAGGATGGTGTGGATTGCACTCTCAGCAAATTTGCGGATGATACTAAACTAGGAGGAGTGGGAGATACGCTGGAGGGCAGGGATAGGATACAGAGGGACCTAGACAAATTGGAGGATTGGGCCAAAAGAAATCTGATGAGGTTCAGTAAGGATAAGTGCAGGGTCCTGCACTTAGGACGGAAGAACCCAATGTACCGCTACAGACTAGGGACCGAATGGCTAGGCAGCAGTTCTGCAGAAAAGGACCTAGGGGTGACAGTGGACGAGAAGCTGGATATGAGTCAGCAGTGTGCCCTTGTTGCCAAGAAGGCCAATGGCATTTTGGGATGTATAAGTAGGGGCATAGCGAGCAGATCGAGGGACGTGATTGTTCCCCTCTATTCGGCATTGGTGAGGCCTCATCTAGAGTACTGTGTCCAGTTTTGGGCCCCACACTACAAGAAGGATGTGGATAAATTGGAGAGAGTCCAGCGAAGGGCAACAAAAATTATTAGGGGACTGGAACACATGACTTATGAGGAGAGGCTGAGGGAGCTGGGATTGTTTAGCCTGCAGAAGAGAAGAATGAGGGGGGATTTGATAGCTGCTTTCAACTACCTGAGAGGTGGTTCCAGAGAGGATGGTTCTAGACTGTTCTCAGTGGTAGAAGAGGACAGGACAAGGAGTAATGTTCTCAAGTTGCAGTGGGGGAGGTTTAGGTTGGATATTAGGAAAAACTTTTTCACTAGGAGGATGGTGAAACACTGGAATGCATTACCTAGGGAGGTGGTAGAATCTCCTACCTTAGAAGTTTTTAAGGTCAGGCTTGACAAAGCCCGGGCTGGGATGATTTAATTGGGGATTGGTCCTGCTTTGAGCAGGGGGTTGGACTAGATGACCTCCTGAGGTCCCTTCCAACCCTGATATTCTATGATTCTATGACCCCCTCATGGGGAGAGGAGGGAACCAGTTGTTAAGATTTTGGCAGCTCATCACTGGATGTGCTCCCTAGCCAGCTGGGGCTATTCTCCCCCTGCAAACCTGATCTGCTTCCTCTTTCCCTGCTTCCCTTGACATTCCTTTCCTACAGGTGACCTCTGTTCCTTGAGGTTAACTCCAGTTTCTTTATCCACTCCTAGCTTAATGGCCCCCAGTAGTCACAGAGCCACCTGCAGCTTCTCTGGCTACAGCCATGGGGCCAATTGCCAGAGTCCAGCCTTAGATAGCTGCAGCTGCTAGCAAGGGAGGTGTGGCAATTCCAAGGCTGAGCATGCTTGAACCTTGCAATGGTGGCACTAAGGGTTCTAAATCCTCAGCACTGGCCCTAGGCAGCTGCAGACTCTGGAGTTAGGTGCTTCCCTCCTCTAGGCCAAGGCTTTAAGTACCTGAGATGCCCATCACCTGCAGTGGAGGCCACCAATTCCCACGCACCCCTCAGCTAGCACATAGTTGTGCAGAAAGTGCAGCCTGAATGATTTTGGAGGCTGGAGCACTGGGAGGTTCCCATCCCTGAGCAGCAGCTCTGCAACAAGCTCTCATGGCCCTCTTCCGCTGCGGGACCAGGACCCTGTGAAAACAGTGGAGTTACCCCGTGTATAACCACTTCTGTCCAAAGCCTTTTGAAGTGAGTGGGAGTCTTTTCATTGTCTTTAACGGGCTGCATATGGAAGCAAAGGACCTCATTCTCGACTCTGGGAGCAAAGTGCATTCTATGCTGCACTGATAACAGGAAGGCCTCACGTTACCCGGTGAATAAGCAACACCTCCTATAGCACCGAACTTTTTCTGAGAGGCCTCCTGCCCAATTACTAAATGTAAACCTGCTTCATTTACCAGGGCTAAAAATATCAGGTAGTGTGGTCACAAAAGCAAGGCCCTTCTGAATTCAGTAAAGTGCCCCAGGGGTCGATCCTGGGGCCGGTTTTGTTCAACAGCTTCATTAATGATCTGGATGATGGGATGGATTGCACCCTCAGCAAGTTCGCAGATGACACTAAGTTGGGGGGAAAAGTAGATAACCTGGAGGGGAGGGATAGGATCCAGAGTGACCTAGACAAATTGGAGGATTGGGCCAAAAGAAATCTGATGAGGTTCAACAAGGACAAGTGTCCTTCACTTAGGACGGAAGAATCCCAGGCACCGCTACAGGCTGGGGACCGACTGGCTAAGCGGCAGTTCTGCAGAAAAGGACCTGGGGATTGCAGTGGACGAGAGGCCGGTTATGAGTCAAGAAAGCTAACAGCTTATTGGGCTGCATTAGTAAGAGCACTGCCAGCAGATCAAGGGAAGTGATTATTCCCCGCTATTCGGCACTGGTGAGGCCACATCTGGAGTATTGTGTACAGTTGTGGGCCCCCCAGTACAGAAGGGATGTGGACAAATTGGAGAGAGTCCAACAGAGGGCAACGAAATGATTAGGGGGCTGGGGCACACGACTTTTGAGGAGAGGCTGAGGGAACTGGGCTTATTGAGTCTGAAGAAGAGAAGAGTGAGGGGGGATTTGATAGCAGCCTTCCAGTAGCAGAAGGGAGGTTCCAAAGAGCATGGAGCTAGGCTGTTCTCAGCGGTGGCAGATGACAGAACAAGGAGCAATGGTCTCAAGTTGCAGTGGGGGAGATGTAAGTTGGATATTAGGAAAAACTATTTCACTAGGAGTGCAGTGAAGCACTGGAACGGGTTACCTAAGGAGGTGGTGGAATCTCCATCCGTAGATGTTTTTAAGGCCCGGCTTGTCAAAGCCCTGGCTGGGAAGATTTAGTTGGGGATTGGTTCTGCTTTGAGCAGGAGATTGGACTAGATGACCTCCTGAGGTCTCTTCCAACCCTTATCTTCTATGATTCTGTGATCTAATGTCTGAACTCTGAAAATATCCATTCTCAGTTGCCAGTAGCTTGGGGCAATGCGTGGTGTATATATGCAGACATTCACACACACACACACACACACACACACAGTGTCTATATATGAACCCTTAATTGTACAATCCACTGTTCAGAGGTTTGCTAAAAGCAGAGGTGACTAACAAACTTACCCTGATTGTGTTGCAGAGTTTGGCAGGGGAGGTAAAGACTCGTGTTGCCTTCTGTGGTGCCTGTCCCTGAGAAATCAACTGGATACATGGGTTTCCCCTCCCATTCTGATAGGTCCTTGTCCTGCTGCTGGGACTCCAAGTTGGAGGGCGGGACTAGGCACTTCCAAACCACCTGAGAGCCTGAGCAATAGGGCATAGGGGCTGTTGGCAACAGTGGCTGAACGTCTGGGGAGCAGCAGTAGCTAGGGGAGTGGCCATAGTGAATGTGAACATTGCAGTCTTTGTGCATGTCTGAGTCCTCTGAGAGGTGAGCCAGGGCAGGCTCCGGGCGGCACTTCCGTTTCCTTCTGGGGTGACGGCTTTGTAAGCCATGTTTCTGTAACATTGGGAAAGGCAATGGACCAGTTGTTCCAGCTTGCTTACTGGCCACCCAGCTGAAGTCAGACCCATCTGCAGAAGAGGAGAGGTGCTTTGAGTGGTCAGGTCCCTGATGCACACAGGAGGGCTGTCCTGACAGAGATGCATCCTGGGACATTGGGCTGCTTTCAAGAGGCTGTTTGCAGTGACGAGTTTTCTCAGTCCTCTTTTGTGTCCGAGCACTGTGCACGGCCCCCGAAAACCAGGGCTTATGCTGGCTGGGTTCCTGGCCTGATCTCCCAGACGGACATTCTGGGTCCTTCCTGTAGTGATGGTGCCTGTGGTGGTGATAATGGACATGAGTCAGTATCTGACTCTTGGCTAACGCAGAGCTGCCGGTCTCCTTCAAGTCCAAAGACCTTAGCCTTGGCTCCCCTGGAGACTGCAGCTGCTCCTGGCCATTGTCAGTGGAGCTACAGTACACCCAGGGGTCGTAGTCACTGCTCAGGGAGCTGCGGAAAGTGGAGCAGCTACCATGGATGCCCTGAAGGCTGACGTCTGTGCAATTCAACATAGAATCACTGGAGGAGCCATGACAGGGTCCGGAGCTGGAGTCACTGCCTGGACCATCAGCCAGGTACCCACTGTGCAATGTGAGATAGCTCTCCCCTGAGCCACTGCTGTTCTGCTGCCTCCCATGACTGGTTCCCCGACGAAGAGGGGCAGCATGGTGCTGTCTTGGTACTACCGCCGTCCTGAATCCCAGGCAACGGGTCTGGTGCTGAAGTGGGCAGGTCCTGTGAGAAGATGGCATCTGCCCACATGCTGGAGATTTTCGGTGCTGCTCATTCCCTAGGCCTTGGGCTAGAGAGGGCTGATGGCTGCATGTGGCCATGGAGCCCACTGGCCTGTATGGCATATAGTGCATGGTGGTTAAATCCAACTGGGAGAGCTCTGGGGAATGGAAGAAGGGGTTGCCATGGGGGAGCTGCGAAGCAAAGTTTCTGAGCCGCCCCTGGGGGTGGGCCTCTGGGAGGCGATACAGGGCGTGTCCTGGGTGTTGCCGGAAGAGGTGAAGCCGCTGCCCGGGTTCCAGATCCTGGGGATTCTGCCTCAAATGCGCAGGCTGGGCAAAGGCAGCCCCCTCTAGAGAGACAGAAAGGGCATATCCACTACACGTCTGCATCCCATCCCACAGTTACCTGGCAACCCCTCCCCAGAACCCCGCCCAGACACCCAACGCCTGGCAACCCCTCCCCAGGGTAGCACCCCACGCACCCAGTGCCTGGCAACCCCTCCCCAGAACCCCTCCCACTCTCCCACCTGCCCTGACCCACCTCTCTTCTGTGCCTGATACCCAAATATTCCTTGTCCCTCCCAGCACAGGGGGACCCTTTTACTGCTTCTCGTACAGCCTGGTGAGCCTTCCCCTAAACCACACCCCCCCAACACCCACCCACACATACACACCACACCTTCCCTACACACACCACAAACCCCACACATATAACACCACCCCCAACACACCACAAATCCCTTCCCTTCCACACACCCAAATATCCACACACACACACCATGCCCTCCCCACACACACCCAAACACCCACCCCTGCACACACACCACACCCGCCCCTCCACAGCACAATGGCCCCATGCACATAACAACTCCCCCCCACATAACACCCCACCACCCATCACAAACCTCCTCCCCCCACACACATCCAGACACTCCACCCCCGCACACAGCACCCACCCCCATACACACCACACCTTCCCCCGGCACACAACCCCCCTTCTCCCACACACATAACATCACACACGCTCCAGACACTCACCTACACACACACCAGACCCTCCCCGCCACAAAGACAGCACAAATACCCATCCTCCCACATCAAACCCACCCATACACCACAAACACCCTTTCCCCCACACCACACCCACACCACAAACACCCCCCCACACATACCACACTCCCCTCCCCCCATCCACACACACTCCTGCTGGGAGGTGCTTTTGATGGGCGATTTGGCCCCTGCTGGAGCCCTACCAATGATATTGAACATGCAGAGCGGGCAGGTGTGGTGCTGCTGTAGCCAGGGGTCGACACACTCTCTGTGGAACTCATGGGAACAGGAAATAATCCGCAGCTCCTAGACAGAGACAGAGGGGAGGTTTGAGTGGACAGAGCAAGGTCTCTGGAGGGAGCTGGATGTGGGTGGGGAGGCGTCTCTCTCCCTGCCCCCTGGATCAGCCCTGATCCCACACTCCGGGCACTTCCCAATGCACAAAACAAGACCACCAAAGAATCTCTAATGCTGCGAGCTGGCTCTGAGCATACCAGCCCATGCCTCTGCAGTGTCCAAACTCTGGGGTCCGAGTGGGGCAACACATTGCAAAGCCCTCTGGAGGAATGCCCTGTCAGCAGCCCTCTGACACCGAGGGCTCCAACAAAGGCCCCAGTTCTGAGTGCAACTGGTGCAGTACCCTTTGGGGAGAGGCATTGCTCAGAGAACCAGGCCTCAACCCATTAGAGCTTTCCCTATACCCCCAACTCTCCGTGCAAATGTCTTGGCAGCCAGGCCAGGCCATGGAGCTCTGGAGTCACCTGGTCCTGGAAAGATACAACTGATTCATAGTTTCCAAGGCCAGAAGGGACCATTGAGATCATCTCGTCTCACCCCTCCATAACACAGGCCAGAGACTGCCCTACAGTAATTCCTAGAGCAGATCTTAGAGAAAAACATCCCATCTTGATATAAAAATCATCAGTGATGGAGAATCCACCACAACTCTGGGTAAGTTGTTCCAATGGTTCATTGCTCTCACTGTTAAAAATGCATGCCTAATTTCCAGTCTGAATTTGTCTAGCTTCAGCTCCCGGCCATTGAATGGTGTAAGACTTTCTCTGTTAGCGTGAAGAGCCCCATATCAAATATTTGTTCCCTGTGATCAAGTCACCCCTTAACCTTCACGGTGTTAACTGACTGCCAGCAGGGGAGCCACGCTCTGTGCCAGCGTCATGTCTGAAGGATCCCAATGGCAGCGTGTCACAGTAATCTGGTCTGGAGGTGACAAAGGCTGGAATACCTGGACAGCAGCCAGGTTCACACACCCAGCGAGAGGATCCCACTTGTCTTGACAGGTGCTGACAGGGAAAAATGCTCTTGGTGTTAGGCATCACCTCAGCATCCCGGAGCAGCCTAGGCCAGACCCCCAAAGGACCAAGGCCCAGATTCTCAAAGAGATTTAGGCACCTAATTCCTGATTTCAATGGGAGTTGGGTGCCTAAATCTCTGTGAGGCTCTGGGTTTAAAGCGCTCACAGGCCCCTGCTCCCATGCTGGTACAGTAGGCAGCAATACTGAGCTTGGGCAGGCTTGCTCCAAAGCACAGGGCCAGGAAATGCCCTGCCCCACAAAGCACACTGCTCCTTTTGCCATTTACAGAGAGCCCTGAACAGCTGTGCAGCACCCCCCTCCCAACAGCACCTCTGCCCAGAGAGTTCAGAGCCGTGATTGGCCATACTCGCTATCCGGCTTCCAGCCTACGCATACAGCCGCTCCAGCGTGAGCTTGTCCTACCTGGCCCTCACTGAACTCCTCCAGACAGATAGCACAGATGGGGGCTGAGCTGCAGCTGCTGGCCGAATCCCTTAGGGCATCCTGTTGGCACCGGGCCTGGTACTTCCGGATGGCCAGCTGGCTGATCGCCTGCATGGTCTGCTGCTGCAAGGAGTCCTGGGAGAAAGGAAAAGAGTGCTAGACTGAACAAGTGGCAGAGTGAAGAGAGGACTGGCCCCTCCTGCATAGTTAGGACAGAGAGCCAAATGTTCCACCAAATTGCCAGATGTGAAAGCAAGGGCTCTCCTTTCACCAGCCACACTGCAGCCTGCAGCACCAGATCTCTGCACCCTACCTGGCAATAAAGGCAGCTGATACAGACAAATGGACCTGGCAGCTGTTCAAGGCAAACCGTGAGGCAGCATGACCTAGTTGTTAGAGCAGGGCACTGGCCTTCAGGAGACCTGGCTTCTATTCCCAACTCTCCCCTGATTCAGGTTGTGATCTGGGCCTAACCCTCCAAACACTCCCACTAATTCTGAGTGCCTGATGCCACGCACCCATTGTCTCTGGTTGGGCACCCAACATGAGATTGAAAATTCAGGCTTTAGCCTTTCTGGGACTCAGCCTTATAATGGGGACAATGCTACTCATCTTTGGGAAGGGGTTTGAAGTCTGCAGATGAAAGGCCCTATGTCAGTGAGTGTACCATTACAATTAATGTACTGATGAAAATGGGTTCTTAAAACACATAAGAATAAATACAGTGTCCACAGTTTCCACCCGCTGCAATAAAACAGTGAGGACTCTTAACCCTCACACATAAAGGCCTAAACTGATCACCTGCTGATGCAAGAAGGAATTTGCCCCATGGCAAATTAGGGGTAATCTGAGATTTTACAAACTAGGCATTGAACCCCGAACTAGAGGAGTCTGTGGTGACTCTTCTGTGAGCCAGGAAAACCGAATGATGCTTTGTCCTCCCTGTTGAGTACAAGTATCAGGGGCTATTGGCCCCTTACTGAAATGTAGTGGTTTTTTGGTTGGCCCCCTCCAAGGGGAAAGGGGAAGGGCTGAAGAGGAGTCAGGATCCTGGGACTGACGGGTCCCTAGAGCCAATGGGGAGAGGCCAGCACTCCAAGTCAGCTAGATGGTCAGGGCGAGCAAGCCAATGAGGGAGTTGAGAGCCCAGGGCCCTTGTTCCCTGTGAGCTGGAGCTGCCAGGGCAGAGCTGAGAGAGTGCAACAGCCGAAGAGCAGAGCTAGGGAGCCAGAGCTGCAGCCCAGAGTCAGAGCATCAGCCGGAGCGAAGAAGCCCCAGAGCAAGTGGTGGGGTGGGTCTCCCACCATCACAGCAGGGTCTGGTGCATCAGTCTACGCCCTAGGGAGAGAACAAGATACAGGCCCCTTCCAAAAGTCTATCGGGAGGCCATTGAAAACTGGAGCCAGAGGGGGACATGGCCGGTTGGGAGGCCATTGAGCACCTGAGACAGAGTTGGTTCGGAGGGCACTAAGTGCCAGACCTAGAGAGGGACGTGGCCTGAGGGGAGGTCGAAGCAAAGGCACAGAATGGGTTCTGTCACACAGAGTCCATTCCCATCTGGGGGCAGTGCCATGCCAGTAGCGTCAGAGCAGCAGGTCCAGGTCCAGGAAGAAGACACCAGGCTCATAAATTTGTTGCACTTTAGAGGCTGCTGCACTGAAATGTACCCAAACCAGTTCCTCACCATGGGGACACTGTGAAGGGCTCTTCAATGCCCAAAGGAACAGTTTTGGGTGCACAGATGTTTAAGTGAATTGCAGGGTTTACAGGTTAAAAGGGTAACACGTGAGGTAGGTGTGTCCTGGACTAGGGGCGCCTCGTCCCTGCTTAGAGTTGCCCATGGAGAGACTGAGGTAAACACCCAGAAACCCCTGGTCTCAGTCTTCCCTGTGTGATGCAAGTCCTGTTCACGCAGGGCCAGGAGGGAAGTGCAGGTGGGCAGAACTGGGGTGAAGTGAATCAGAGCAGGGACTCAGATCCTTTCGTCACTCGGATCAGCCATGGTAGTGTGAACACAGAGAAACTCCCCTACTATGGTCGGACAAATGCCCTACTTACACAAGGATGATGAACAGTAAAGATTCAGACAAGTAGCTTTTGAGACGTGACTTGGAAAAAACAGGACTCCATTTGGGTGCAGGGGTCCCTCTGGGCGCACCCCGATGCAGAATTGATGATTATGGCTGTGAATATCTTAACTATGAAAAGATCATCTCACTTAGACAGCCTGGGGATGGACTATCACAAAAATCTGTGCCACAAAGCAAAAACCTGCCTGTGATGATGTAACTATAGATTATTTCATAAAACATATGTACAAGGGGCAGATTTACGGTTGCATGCAAAACTTTATTTTTAGCAGTCCCTAACTCTTGAGTGCTTGACTTTGCAATGTTCAAAACATTTTAACATAATTTTTGCATGGAATTTTCTAATTTGTTTGTTTGTTTGTTTAGAAAACTGAAAAAGTAAAGACTTCCTTCATCAGCAACTGTAATGACCTCCCACATGGGTCATCAGGGGATTTTGAACTCAGAAACTCCAGATCCGTAGCTCAGCACACTACTTTCCCATTTGAGTTAAAAGGGTTTCCAGTAGTTATGCACCAGCCACCAAAGCAGGTCACAACACACACTTTGCTTGTGGGTTGCCCAACTATTCAATGAGCAGCAGTAGAACGCTAGGAAGCAGGACTCCTGATTTCTGTTGCTGGCTATGGGAGAGAAACGTGGTCTCAACTGGCTTTGTAAAGGTATGCAGGAGCAATCTCATTTTACTGATCAGCCAGCCTCACATACAACTCTACTCTGAGTGGCACTGTGATGTTGGGGCTATCACAATAAAACCTGGGCTCCATTCCTTGGTCTGTAAGTGGTGGTGGTGTGCAACACATCAGCTACCTTGTTTATAAAAGGGGCAAAGATATTTTTCTGTCTCCTAGGGTAGGGGTACAGAATGGCTATAAGTGCAAAGAATTAATGGCACTAGAATTACTAATGCCAGTTGCTGGAAGAGAAGAGACTAGCACTCATAGGGTCTTGGCTGCCTGCAGCTTCCCTTTGTAAGAAGGAGGAGAATCTGTTTTTCCCAAGCCCCATCTGGAGCACTAGCTATGGACCTGGCACGTCTTATAGGAGATTGAGTGGGGCATGGCGCAGGCTCAGTGCAAAAATTTTAACATTGTTTTTATGGAAAACAGCTGCACCGTTCCCATTCCAACTTTCACACAGAGCCCAGACATGAGAATTTCTGCCTGAGCTGGCTGTTGAGCTAGCCCTGAGGCTAGGCATCGCTGCTGCTCCACTTGCAGTAATCAAATAATACCCCAAATCTCCACTCCTCTGGGACTTACCTTTCTGGGGACTGAGCTTTCCCTTCGTTTGCTTATCTTTGCTGCTCTGTGTCATTTCACTAGAAGACAGGGAAGCTTATCTTTCTATTGAGTCGGAAAAAACTGGTTCTGTCAGAAATGGAGAAGTGCTGAATCTCAGGGCAAGAGCGTGCAGTGTTCTTTGTTCTTTCCATTTTCTAGTGGATTACATGAAAATGTAGCTGTTTTTATCTGAATTGTGGTCTTGGCCAAGAAAGTGACTCAGGACTTTGGGTGCCCAAGCTCAGATGCCTTAAACAGGCCTGGGTTACAGAGGTGGCTGCTTAGCCCACACTGAAATCCAGGCCCCTTTCAAGTGTCTCTAGTCACATGTCACTTCTGGATCTCTTGACCAACAAGGTATTCAGGAAATGGGCTCTCAGGAGTGACTTTGTTATCCTGTAGAAAAAGGAGGGTTTCCAAATTTGGAAATATTTCTGTACTTGGAAGGTCTTTATGTAATGTACTGGTTTTCCACTAAATTATTTTAACCTCTCTAATGTTAGAACAGGCCAGTGACTTCCACTGGCACCGAAGACAGGGGTTAGTTAGTGAGCTGGGGAAATCAGGGTGCTTTGCCAACATTTGTGTGTAAATGGCACCTGCTCTGGAGAGCTGGTTGGGAAGTTGCTGCAGTGCACAGGTACAGCAATGTCTGGGGTGAGCGCAAACCGCATATGGCACAACTGGTTCCCAAAACCCAGGGCTGGAGTGTGGCTGCACTGAATCACTGCAGGAACCCAGAGTGCTTGCATCATTGGGCTGCAGGCTTGTCCCTGCAATGGGACACTCGCCTTGTGTAGATAGGTCTCCTCTTTCTCAAACACACACACACTTTCTCTCACTCTTGTCTCTGGCCCATCACACCCTTTCTTAGACTAGTTGTGTGTAGAAGGAGCCCCCATTGCTTCCCTTTTCCTTGTAGAACCGCCTGGTTCTGAGCAGTCTCCATACATTTGGATGATTTAGTTGGTGCTGGTCCTGCTTTGAGCAGGGGGTTGAACTAGATGACCTCCTGAGGTCTCTTCCAACCCTAATCTATGATTCTATGATTCTTACCTGAGTCCTGTTCCAGTGACACTTGGTGCGAACAACAAAAATCAGAATGATCACGATGACAGTGCTCAGCACTGTGAGAAGAATCCACACATCATAGTCTGGCTGTTGGAGAGAGACAGAAGATCCGTTACCCTGGTGTTTGTGCCTGGTAGGAATGAGACCAGGCCAGGCTCCTGATCTCTTCATGATTGTTACCCTTCAGAAATATGAGAAGTGCCCAGCCAGACCCACCCTCTTTGCTCTTCACAAGAAAAAGAAAACTGGTCTGAGGTCCTCTCTGCAAATCTCAGCCAGCCCCTCTCAGTGTCTCAGCTCACTACGCTTTGTTCTGCAGAGCAAAGGACCTTGGACTGGTACCAAATAAAGAGACAAGAGGAAGAAGGGTTCCATCTGGCTCTTGCAGAGGGCCAGGATGTCACCTCCCATAGAAGGGAGGCTCGGCTTTGCTTCAGTGCTGAGAAGATTGACTTGGAGTGGAAAGGAGAAGGCAGGTATGACATGTTCCTCACCCATGCTGGCTGCTGTTTAACCTCAATCTTCACATGTGCTTCTCGATTCTTGTTCACAACGCCCATCAGAAGCTCAGCGTCATGGCCCCGGATCAGAACCACAGGCTGACTCAGGCCCCTGGGTTTCCTCAGCTGCAAAGAAACAAGCTTGGTCATGAGATGGCCCGGAGCACAGCCTGAGACGTGGGTGTGATGGAGATTTATCAAAACTCACGATCAAATAAGCTGTGGGGGGATGAGGACTGCTGGCCAGGACAAGTGCTACAGTCGCTGCCCAGAACCCGTGACATGGTATATTTATTATTGCCACTCTGCTCCTCGGTCTGCACCAGATGGAAGCACCTCATCCCCCAACACCCTGGCTCCTGCCCACCTCTCTGCTCTTGTCTCTACTGCTCCCCTGGCTGCCCCTTTCCTGTCCTTATCCCTCCCTCAGCTACAGACACTGCTTGACCATGTCTCTTGCTTTCCTCTTTCAACCCCCTTGCCCAAAACCAATAGGCTTCACCTCAGAGAGATGATGATGCTTCATAACCCTTGCAACAAAATAATAAACACCCTGGTGTGTCTCACTGCCTTTACCCCTGCCTCCTGCATCCTACATTATCTGTCTCAGTTGTAAGCTGTTTGGTGCAGGGCCTTTGTCTTTATCTGTACCTGCTAGTAAAGTGCCTAGCACAATGCTGGACCTAAGGAATGAGTGAATGAATCAACTATGAAAATAATGGGGCCAGTGCCCATGATCAGTGCCACATTCCTTCTTGTGTACAGTGATATTGAAGCACTAATCCGGGCACAGTCTCTCTAGCCCAAATCTGAGCTTTTTCCTCAAATTCACCTACATTCGATTGGTATTATATTCTGTTTAGTCATTATTTGACATGTGTTTTCCATACCTAACACTGCCTGCCTAACACCCATTTCAGCAAAAGCCAGGACTGCTTCCTCCCATGAAACGAATGAGGCTGGTCTCAGAATGCAATGTACTTTAATGGGTTACATCCTGACACAATGGAAGTGGGAGAGCGTCTCGTGTTCTTCTCACTAAAGCAAAGTCTCTTGTACCCAACAGTGACATTATTTTATACTCACTTCCTGTGAATCTAGCACCACAGGAAGTGGAGCCTACTCATACCTGTAGCCTGCATTTCTCATTCTGCTTAGCCCAGTGACATTTTGACTATAGGCCAAACACTAGCAAGCAGCATTGACCACCCACTTACACAACAATAATAGCTACTCCATACAGGTCTGAGACTTGCTTCATTCCATTATTCTGTCACATGGGGTGGGAGGAAGCAGTTCCCTTTGTGTGAGACCACAGACTCATCGACTTTAAGGTCAGAAGGGACCATTATGATCGTCTAGTCTGACCTCCTGCACAACGCAGGCCACAGAATCTCACCCACCCACTCCTGTAACAAACCCCTGACCTATGTCTGAGCTATTGAAGTCCTCAAATCATGATTTAAAGACTTCGAGATGCAGAGAATTCTCCAGCAAATGACCCCATGCCCCATGCTGCAGAGGAAGGTGGAAAACCCCCAGGGCCTCTTCCAATCTGCCCTGGAGGAAAATTCCTTCCCGACCCCAAAATTGGCGATCCACTAAACCCTGAGCATGTGGGCAAGACTCAGCAGCCAGACACCCAGGAAAGAATTCTCTGTAGTAACTCAGATCTCACCCCATCTAACATCCCATCACAAGCCATTGGGCATATTTACCGCTAATAGTCAAAGATCAATTAATTGCCAAAATTAGGCTATCCCATCATCCCATCCCTTCCATAAACTTATCAAGCTTAGTCTTGAAGCCAGATATGTCTTTTGCCTCCACTGCTACACTTGACGGCTGTGCCAGAACTTCACTCCTCTGATGGTTAGAAATCTTCGTCTAATTTCAAGTCTAAACTTCCTGGTGGCCAGTTTATATCCATTTGTTCTTGGGTCCACATTGGTACTGAGCTTAAATAATTCCTCTCCCTCTCCGGTATTTATCCCTCTGATATATTTATAGAGAGCAATCATATCTCCCCTCAGCCTTCTTTTGGTTAGGCTAAACAAGCGAAGCTCTTTGAGTCTCCTTTCATGAGACAAGTTTTCCATTCCTCGGATCATCCTAGTAGCCCTTCTCTGTACCTGTTCCAGTTTGAATTCATCCTTCTTAAACATGGGAGACCAGAACTGCACACAATATTCCAGCTGAGGTCTCACCTCCTTATCTCTACTGGAAATACCTCGCCTGATGCATCCCAAGACCACATTAGCTTTTTTCACAGCCATATCACATTGGCGGTTCATAGTCATCCTGTGATCAACCAATACTCCAAGGTCCTTCTCCTCCTCCGTTACTTCCAAGTGATGCGTTCCCAGTTTATAACAGAAATTCCTGTTATTAATCCCTAAATGCATGACCTTGCACTTTTCACTATTAAATTTCATCCTATTACTATTACTCCAGTTTACAAGGTCATCCAGATCTTCCTGTATGATATCCCAGTCCTTCTCTTTATTGGAAATACCTCCCAGCTGTGTCTCATCCACAAACTTTATTAGCACATTCCCTCTTTTTGTGCCAAGCTCAGTAATAAAAAGATTAAATAAGATTGGTCCCCAAACCGATCCCTGAGGAACTCCACTAGTAACCGCCTTCCAGTCTGACAGTTCACCTTTCAGTATGACCCGCTGTAGTCTCCCCTTTAACCAGTTCCTTATCCACCTTTCAATTTTCATATTGACCCCCATCTTTTCCAATTTAACTAATAATTCCCCATGTGGCACCGTATCAAATGCCTTACTGAAATCTAGGTAAATTAGATCCACTGCATTTCCTTTGTCTAAAAAATCTGTTACCTTCTCAAAGAAGGAGATCAGGTTGGTTTGGCACGATCTACCTTTTGTAAAACCATGTTGTATTTTGTCCTAGTTACCATGGTCCTCAATATCCTTAACTACTTTCTCCTTCAAAATATTTTCCAAGACCTTGCATAATACAGATGTTAAACTAATAGGCCTGTAGTTACCCGGATCACTTTTTTTTCCTTTCTTAAAAATAGGAACTATGTTAGCAGTTCTCCAGTTTATCACCAACACAGTTTATCACCGGTAGAGAAAAGAGCTGTCGAACTTTGAGCTCTTCGTCTCACAGCTGGAGTTCAGAAGTCTACTTGGATGAATTCTGAAGAGCAGCAATCTTTCCTGAGACTGGATTGTCCCACACCCTCCCACCATCCTTCACCAACAGCTTTCTCCAGATGTCTCCCTACCAACCATGCTCTTTCTCTAAATACCTGATGTACCTCCTTGTGCCCTGACTCTCTCTAGGGACCAGATGTCCCCCCTCATTTGTCCTTAGGGCAGTGGTGTCCAATAGAAATTCGATGCTAGCCACACTGCTAGCCACATTTGTGGTTTTGAATTTTTATTATTAGCCACATTATAAAAAAGCCACATTAAGCCACATTATAAAAAAGCCACATGCATTAGCCACAGTTCAATAGCCTATTAGCCACATGTGGCTAGTGGCGAACGTATTGGACACCACTGCCTTCGGAAATAGATGTTCCTCAGTGACCCTGTGTAAAGGCAGTGTTCTAGATGTTTTACCAGTTGTGATAGTCTATATGGTTCCCTCATGGGTAATGGTTCAGCTGCTAGCGTTAGGACTCTGGAGGGACTGCCCTTGGCAAACTCAATGCCTGAACAGTAACGGTTTTGTCTGCACAAAGCGGGTATTATGGGCATAAATACCTGCTTGAACATCTAGTTGTGGGATGTAGCTACCCCATTAGGGAAAGCCTTTGTGCAAACTGAGCTCTCTGTGTTTTGGATGAGCTGGGGAAAGGTCTTTGTTCTATGGGAGGTGTACTGAATGGAGGAGCCAATCTGCACTATCACCCCTTGCCTCAACCCCAGCTCTGTCCCTCCATTTCTGCAGTTCCTGGCTCGTATGGAGAAGGGGGAGCATGGACCAGAGCTATGTGTATTTCAGGACAGGATGGTACCACTGAAGTTTTCCTGAAGGTATCAATAGGGTTGTACCTGGTCAGCAGCGCTTTCATCATCCGTGATGTCGAAGAGGATGGCACGAGCCCCCCGCTCCCCTGCTAGCTTCGCCTGTCCAAAAAAACAGACCAAAGAACTTGATTGGATACTTCATGCTGCACTTATGTGTTTTGCAAGGCTCACTAGTCTAGCAGCAAACGCACAACAAGATCCAGAGGTTAGAAGCTGGAGTCAGCAAAGTCTAGCTAGAAACAAGACATGATATTTTAACAATGAAGCAATGACCCGTTGGAGTAGCTTCCCAGGCGTGGAGGAGTCTCCATCACTTGGAGCCTTTAGATTGACTGTCTCTAAAAGATCCACTCCAGCTGGCGCACAAGTGAGGGTCCAATGCAGGGCGTGCTGGGTGACAGTCTCTGGCCTGTGCCATGCAGGAGGTCTGAATGGACAATCAGCGGCCTTCACATCTATGATTGTTACCGCAGGAGACTTTGTACAGTGTGTGCCTCCAGCATGATCTTTCAGAGCATTTGTCTACACTGCAGCTTTGCGTGTGCTTCCCAGCCTGGGCAGATGGACGCATGCTAGCTCTGCTTAAGGTAGTACGCTAAAAATAGCAGTGTAGCTGGCCTTGCAGGGATGGCAGCTTGGGTTAGCTGTCTGGGGATCCAGGCAAGTTTGTCCCCTGGCAGCTAGCCTAAGCTGTCGCCTATGCTACCCTCAGCTACACTGATATTTTTAGCATGTTAGTTCCAGCAGAGCTAGCATGTGTCTGTCTACCTGCACTGGGAAGCACACTCCCAGCTGCAGTGCAGACACACCCAGGGTTACATATACCCCAGTTATTTCCTAGGTCTCCTTCGTGCCCATTCACATGTTTGCATCCACACACAAATGTACCATTACACTAGAGTGCACAGTGTCCAATGCACACACAATTACACACCCATAAACACACTCACTCAGACATCATCACAGCACGTGTGCAAACACGGGAAACACACATGTACATGTACCCAGACATTGTCATGTTCACTTATCCATGCGCACACTCCTGCTCTCATACGTATAACCGGACTCACGTGACACCCACTCACTTACACACATACACAGCCATGCCCGTGTCTGTACACATGCACACACACACACATGACTACAGCTACACTTACACACACGTCTGCATGCACAGACACACGTTTCCTTGCACACTGAGGCTCATCACACACACACACAAACGCAGAGTTCATCATTTCTTCTGATGCTTTCAGTCCACCACACACACCCCCTCAGTGGTGAGCTGGGTTTGCATCCTGCAGGCTTACATGGTGCAGATATAGTGATAGGATGTGAATTCACTTGCTTTCCCCTCTTCCATATAGAAAGTCTCATTTATCCCACAAAACGAAGGGGGAACTGGATCAAGCATCAGGATTATTGCAAATGAAAAGATCAATGGGGCGTTTCAGCTTCCAAAGAGTCAAAAGAAGGGAGGCAGGATGGTGCAGTGGTTAGGGCACTAGCCCAGGACCTGGGTTCAAGTTCCGACTCTGCCATACAGTCCATGTGTGGCCTTGGGCAAATCACCTAGCTGCTCTGTGCCTAGCTGTGCCATAGGGTAACAGCTTTGCCCTGCTCCCAGGAGCCATCTGGATACACTCATTAAAGCTGGTGAAGCACTCATGTACTATGGTGATGGGGGCCATACCCTGAACAGGAGAAAGAGAAGAAAAGAGATTGTCAGACACCCCCACCTCCTGGCTGTCTGCCCTGCCTGCTGTGCCTGAGAGGGTAACAGGTGAGGTGGAGGAATAGGGAACTGACCTACCACCTGAGAGAGCAGGCAGGAAAGCACCAGCAAGGGCTCCATCTAAGAGAGCGAGGGGAGAGTGTGGCAATGAGCATGAGTAAGGAGAGCAGCAAGACCCCACCGGGGAGTGATGTCCATAAGGCAGAGTGAAGGCTGCTTTGGACTAGCCAGTGGGCTCTGTTACAGACGTGCATTTCATTGAGAGCTCTTCAGGGTCCCCTCCCTGCATTTCCAGGCAGCTACCTAGGGAGGTGGTGGAATCTCCTTCCTTAGATATTTTTAAGGTCAGGCTTGACAAAGCCCTGGCTGGGATGATTTAGTTGGGGACTGGTCCTGCTTTGAGCAGGGGGTTGGACTAGATGACCTCCTGAGGTCCCTGCCAACCCTGATATTCTAAGATTCTATGATTCTAAGAGGTGTTTTAAATGGCCCCACTCTCTGGTACATTTGAACTGGAATGTTTCATAACAACTGTAACTCAACTTTCACAGTAATTCTGGCTGTTTGTAGCTGGATATAATGTCTCACTCAACCTACATGGAGAGCTCATTCCAATTCACGCTTTCCAGCAAATCTCAAAGAGGCTGAAGGATCAAGCTAGAAAGCAGGGAGATGGAGTGCGCAGCATTATTTAAACATCAGTGGGAAAGGTGCTGAGGTTTCAGTGACTCCCTCTTATGTATCCAGGGCTTCAACGTACATTTGGCACTGCCAAATAGAAACCGCTGGAGTGGAAGGAGGGGGCCCCTGCCTTTGGAGCCCAGTACGTGCCTCACAGTCACAAAGCATCTGAGTGTCATCTCCTGGGACACAGCTGGAGAAACAGAGGGGCTGCTGCTGGTGTGCTTTTATGGGAAATTATGTGCAAGGGATAATGGGAAGGGTTAAGTTGTGTAAATCATTGCTGGATGGGGGGGCAGGAGCAAAGTACAGAGGTTGCTGGCTGTGGAGGATTGCAGTGCAGAGGTTGCTGGTTGGGAGGATCATAGTGTGGGAGGCTGCTGGTTTGGGGGGATTCCAGTGCAGAGATTTCTAATTGGGGGGATTGCAATCAGGCGGTTGCTGCTTTGGGGGGATCACAGGGCAGGAGGATGCTGATACTGGAGGAGGTCACAGTGCAGAGTTTGCTGGTTGGGAGGGATCACAGTGCAAAGGTTGCTGTTTTGTGTGGGTATGTGAGATTGCAGTAAGAGGTTTCCAGGGGTGTTTCTTTGGGGAGGGGAGAGATTGCAATGCAGAGGTTGCTGGTTTATGGAGGATTGCAGTGCAGGATATTGCTGGTTCAGGGGGGATCACAGAGCAGGAAGTGCCTGGTTTGAGTGGAAACGAGGACTTAGAATCATAGAATCATAGAATATCAGGGTTGGAAGGGACCTCAGGAGGTCATCTAGTCCAACCCCCTGCTCAAAGCAGGACCGATTCCCAATTGTGGCACCTTAGAGACTAACAGATTTATTTGAGCATAAGCTTTTGTGAGCTACAGCTCACTTCATCGGATGCATGCAGTGGAAAATACAGTGGGGAGATTATTCACACAGAGAACATGAAACAATGGGTGTTACCATACACACTGTAACGAGAGTGATCAGGTAAGGTGAGCTATTACCAGCAGGAGAGCAGGGGGAAAAGAACCTTTTGTAGTGATAATCAAGGTGGGCCATTTCCAGCAGTTGACTAGAACGTGTGAGGAACAGTGGGGGGAGGGGGGACGAATAAACATGGGGAAATAGTTTTACTTTGTGTAATGACACATCCATTCCCAGTCTTTACTCAAGCCTAAGTTAATTGTATCCAGTTTGCAAACTAATTCCAGTTCAGCAGTCTCTCGTTGGAGTCTGTTTTTGAAGTTTTTTTTGTTGAATTGCCACTTTCAGATCTCTAATCGAGCGACCAAAGAGATTGAAGTGTTCTCCGACTCCTTTTTGAATGTTATAATTCTTGACGTCTGATTTGTGTCCATTTATTCTTTTACGTAGCGACTGTCCAGTTTGGCCAATGTACATATAAACTGTTCAGGAAGGACAGGGAGGGCAGAAAAGTTGGGGGAGTTGCACTGTATGTAAGGGAGCAGTATGACTGCTCAGAGCTCAAGTATGAAACTGCAGAAAAACCTGAGTGTCTCTGGATTACGTTTAGAAGTGTAAGCAACAAGGGTGATGTCATGGTGGGAGTCTGCTATAGACCACCAGACCAGGGGGATGAGGTGGAAGAGGCTTTCTTCCGGCAACTCACAGAAGTTACTAGATCGCATGCCCTGGTTCTCATGGGAGACTTCAATCACCCTGATAGCTACTGGGAGAGCAATACAGTGGTGCACAGACAATCCAGGAAGTTTTTGGAAAGTGTAGGGGACAATTTCCTGGTGCAAGTGCTGGAGGAACCAACTAGGAGCAGAGCTCTTCTTGACCTGTTGCTCACAAACTGGGAAGAATTAGTAGGGGAAGCAAAAGTGGATGGGAATCTGTGAGGCAGTGACCATGAGTTGGTTGAGTTCAGGATCCTGACACAGGGAAGAAAGGTAAGCAGCAGGATACGGACCCTGGACTTCAGAAAAGCAGATTTTGACTCCCTCAGGGAACTGATGGGCAGGATCCCCTGGGAGAATAACATGAGAGAGCTGGCTGTATTTTAAAGAATCCTTATTGAGGTTACAGGGACAAACCATCCCGATGTGTAGAATGAATAGTAAAGAAATCAGGAAGGCCAAATCACACCTGGAGTTGTAGCTAGCAAGAGATGTTAAGAGTAACAAGAAGGGTTTCTTCAGGTATGTTAGCAACAAGAAGAAAGTCAAGGAAAGCATGGGCCCCTTACTGAATGAGGGAGGCAAACTAGTGACAGAGGATGTGGAAAAAGCTAATATACTCAATGCTTTTTTTGCCTCTGTCTTCACGGGAAGGTCAGCTCCCAGACTACTGCACTTGGCAGCACAGCATGGGGAGGAGGTGACCAGCCCTCTGTGGAGAAAGAAGTGGGTCGGGACTATTTAGAAAAGCTGGACGAGCACAAGTCCACGGGGCCGGATGCGCTGCATCTGAGAGTGCTGAAGGAGTTGGCGGATGTGATTGCAGAGCCATTGGCCATTATCTTTGAAAACTCATGGCGATCGGGGGAAGTTCTGGATGACTGGAAAAAGGCTACTATAGTGCCCATCTTTAAAAACGGGAAGAAGGAGGATCCTGGGAACTACAGGCCAGTCAGCCTCACCTCAGTCCCTGGAAAAATCATGGAGCAGGTCCTCAAGGAATCAATTCTGAAGCACTTAGAGGAGAGGAAAGTGATCAGGAACAGTCAGCATGGATTCACCAAGGGCAAGTCATGCCTGACTAATCTAATTGCCTTCTATGACGAGATAACTGGATCTGTGGATGAGGGGAAAGCAGTGGACGTGTTGTTCCTTGACTTTAGCAAAGCTTTTGACACGGTCTCCCACAGTATTCTTGCCAGCAAGGTAAAGAAGTATGGGCTGGATGAATGGACTATAAGGTGGATAGAAAGTTGGCTAGATTGTCGGGCTCAACGGGTAGTGATCAATGGCTCCATGTCTCGTTGGCAGCCAGTACCAAGTGGAGTGCCTCAAGGGTCGGTTCTGGGGCTGGTTTTGTTCAATATCTTCATAAATGATCTGGAGGATGGTGTGGATTGCACCCTCAGCAAGTTTGCAGATGACACTAAATTGGGAGGAGAGGTAGATACGCTGGAGGGTAGGAATAGGATACAGAGGGCCCTAGACAAATTAGAGGATTGGGCCAAAAGAAATCTGATGAGGTTCAACAAGGATAAGTGCAGAGTCCTGCACTTAGGACAGAAGAATCCCATGCACCGCTACAGACTAGGGACCTAGTGGCTCGGCAGCAGTTCTGCAGAAAAGGACCTAGGGGTGACAGTGGACGAGAAGCTGGATATGAGTCAACAGTGTGCCCTTGTTGCCAAGAAGGCCAATGGTATTTTGGGATGTATATGTAGGGGCATTGCCAGCAGATCGAGAGACGTGATCGTTCCCCTCTATTCGACATTGGTGAGGCCGCATCTGGAGTACTGTGTCCAGTTTTGGGCCCCACACTACAAGAAGGATGTGGAAAAATTGGAAAGAGTCCAGTGGAGGGCAACAAAAATTATTAGGGGACTGGAACACATGACTTATGAGGAGAGGCTGAGGGAACTGGGATTGTTTAGTCTGCGGAAGAGAAGAATGAGGGGGGATTTGATAGCTGCTTTGAACTACCTGAAAGGGGGTTCCAAAGAGGATGGATCTAGACTGTTCTCAGTACGAGCTGATGACAGAACAAGGAGTAATGGTCTCAAGTTGCAGTGGGGGAGGTTTAGGTTGGATATTAGGAAAAACTTTTTCACTAGAAGGGTGGTGAAACACTGGAATGCGTTACCTATGGAGGTGGTGGAATCTCCTTCCTTAGATATTTTTAAGGAAATATTTTTAAGGTCAGGCTTGACAAAGCCCTGGCTGGAATGATTTAGTTGGGGATTGGTCCTCGTTTGAGCAGGGGGTTGGACTAGATGACCTCCTGAGGTCCCTTCCAACCCTGATATTCTATGATTCTATGATTCTACATGGCAGAGGGGCATTGCTGGCACATGATGGCATATATCACATTGGTAGATGTGCAGGTGAACGAGCCTCTGATAATGTGGCTGATGTGATTAGGCACTATGATGGTGTCCCCTGAATAGATATGTGGGCACAGTTGGCAACGGGCTTTGTTGCAAAGATAGGTTCCTGGGTTAGTGGTTCTGTTGTGTGGTGTGTGGTTGCTGGTGAGTATTTGCTTCTGGTTGGGGGACTGTCTGTAAACAAGGACTGGCCTGTCTCCCAAGATCTGTGAGAGTGATGGGTCGTCCTTCAGGATAGGTTGTAGATCCTTGATGATGTGTTGGAGAGGTTTTAGTTGGGGGCTGAAGGTGACGGCTAGTGGCGTTCTGTTATTATCTTTGTTGGGCCTGTCCTGTAGTAGGTGACTTCTGGGAATTCTTCTGGCTCTGTCAATCTGTTTCTTCACTTCAGCAGGTGGGTACTGTAGTTGTAAGAACGCTTGATAGAGATCTTGTAGGTGTTTGTCTCTGTCTGAGAGGTTGGAGCAAATGCAGTTGTATCGCAGAGCTTGGCTGTAGACAATGGATCGTGTGGTGTGGTCTGGCTGAAAGCTGGAGGCATGTAGGTAGGAATAGCGGTCAGTAGGTTTCTGATATAGGGTGGTGTTTATGTGACCATCGCTTATTAGCACCATAGTGTCCAGGAGAAGCGTGGTTTGAAGGAAGTTGCAGTGCAGAGGTTACTTGTTTTGGGGGTTGAAGCGCAGAGGCTGCTAGTTTGGAGGGATCGCAGTGCAGAGGTCACTGGTTTGGGAGGATTGCGGTGCAGGATATTGCTGGTTCAGGGGGGATCACAGAGCAGGAAGTGCCTGGTTTGAGAGGGTTCACAGCGCAGGAGGCAGGTGGTTTGAAGGAAATTGCAGGGAAGAGATTACTGGTTTGGGGGGGTGGGGGGTGAAGTGCAGAGTGGCTGGTTTGCAGTGATTGCAGTGTAGAGGTTGCCGGTTCGGAAGAGGAGTGGAGTGCAGAGGTTACTGGTTTGGGGGATTGCAGTGAAGAGGTTGCTGGTTCAGAAGGAACGCAGTGCAGAGGTTGCTGATTTGGGGGAGGGGAAGGTTGCAGAAGGGACTGGATATCGCCTCTGGTTTCTCACTGAGCTCCTTCCCCAAAACTTGGATCCAGAGTCCTCCTCAGCAGCAGGCAGGAGGCATCTGTCTCAGTGCACACAGGCCTAAGGGCAATGTGGTAATCTGCCCCTCAGAACTGCTCTCCCCTACATTCAGGAGCAGCACCACTGACACTGGCCTGTGAAGGGTATTGTGGCTTTGACTCTGCCCAATGCAGAATTACAGCATCCGCCGTAATTTATCCTCACAGTGTGTGACATGATTGCCCACCCACACCAGTTGTCATGGAGTCACCGGGCCGATGCTCTGGAATTGCTCTGAATGAAGCCAGTCACGACTCTGGTTTGACATGCCTCCTCTTTCTGAGCTGTCGCCAGGACAAGAAGCCTACACGGCTTCGGCCTTCCTGGGTCTGACCTTGGAGCATTCAGTCCCCCTGTTCTCACCATGTGCTTCCCGCAGCGAGTCAGCCTGGACAGGACTCCCAGGGAAGCCAAAGGGGCCTGCACCCCAACTTCGCAGTCAGCCGTGACTCTCAGCCAGCATGTAAAACAGAAGGTTTATTAGTCGACAGGAACACAGCATAGAACACAGCTTGTTAGCACAGAAAGCAGGAACATTCAGTAAAGTCCATCCTTGGGGGAGGGGAGCGCAGAGCCAGTTTTTTGGGCCTCCCCCTGGGCTCCAAGCTAGCAGAGACTGACTTGCTTCTAGCTGCCCGGCCCCCAACACACGCGTTGCCTTTCCTCTGGTCTTTTGTCTCACTTCCCGGGTAAAGTGTCACCTGGTCGCACCCCCTTTCCTGGTTCTCAGGTTAGGAAGGGCGTTGGCCATCGCTTACATGCAGGCAGCTGGAGCCACGTCACCTGCCCCCGAGGGTCTCAGCAAAAGTCACGCACTCTTATTCCCACCACCTAAGCACTGGTGTAATGCATGGGGAAACTGAGGTACACACGGTACCAATGCAAGACAGTAAGACTCACATAGGCTCACATACAACATAGTAAGGAGGAGAACCCCACTTTGTCACATCTCTCCCTGCTTCAAGACCGAACTGAGCGAGGTCACTTTAACCAGTGACCTGGGGAAGTTCAGGCCCCCCTCTCTGGGACTAAGCATCAGCTATAACATTTGCACTCCCCTTAACATGGACCACCTCCATCTCGTAATTCTGGAGGGTCAGACTCCACCTCACATGTCCCTTTGCCCTTTCCACTGTACTTACGGACACAGAATTTTCTGCACTTGTTGCATGGCACAGCTGAAAAAATACTATCCTGCTAATGATCCCCTCATGCACACTGGTAGGTCCAATCTCACTCTCTCCCCCATCTTGTTCCACCACCTTGTGCTGTCATCAGCCACTGCTCATTCACCTTTCTCCCACCCAGACAGCTGAGTGTCTCTGGCTCCTGTACTACCCTGCACCAGGCTTCTCCATGCTGTATTTACATGTAGTCACACAGCACTGGTCAAGGACTTTGATGCATGGTATCCTGTCCAAGCATTTCATGTTACAGACGAGATGCAGACAGTGCCTGTGAAAACACTCTAGTTGCTCCTGCTTTAGAGTGTCCCTGTTTCACAGCCATAGAGAAGAGTGCTTAACACAACTGCACACCAGACACTAATCTTGACATGAAGTCAAATGCCTCCCACATGCCACAGCTGGAGACTACGCCGACCACGGGCGGACTTGGCTTTAGAAATGCACCGCGTGTCAGATACAGTGCTGCCAAGATAGCAACATTTTTCTACAGCATTAAGCAGTGTGTCATCCATCGTGATTTTGGGAGCAGAATACATTTTTGCTAGAGCAGGCTGGTAAAGCACTTCAGTTTTCTTGAGACTGATAGAGTCCAAATTGCTTTGCCAATCTAGATTCCTGGTGACTACCCCAGCAATGAGTCACTAGTCAGGAGCTGAAGGACTCCCTCTGCTCCAGCCCTTACAAATGGGTCACACACACATGGGGGGATGCAACACAGACTACTTGGAGGGGGCAGGGCGAATTCAGACACGTGTGAAGGTGGGGAAAGGTACATACACACACATACATTAGTGGGTGGTCCTACCACTGAGTTCAAGGGGGTTCTATTGGCATGACAATGTGTCACCAAAGAGTAACAGAGACAGGCCTCTCTAGTCTCTGCCTGCAGTGGGTAGGATCTTCCTAGACCAAGGCTTCACCCTGCACTTGAGATGTGGTTCCCTGCCTCCTTTGCCAGTAGCATGCATTGCTGACCAAATGGGAGGCTGCCCCATAATGTGATGTCATCTCTGCCGTCACTTTACACCCTAGGGTTAGCCCAGACTATATGGCATATTTTCAGACAAGACTGTCCTTATCTGCGCTAAGGGCAAAATCATATCTCACAACGTGCTGGCTCCAACATGACTGTCTATACACGGTTCTGATACTGCTTTGTGTCTCCCTCTTTCCATATCTAGTTTGTGATCACGTGGTGAGAGTTGGCTTTAACTTTGCATATGTCACTCTCGTGAGGGCTCTATGTTTGCAATTGTCCTGTGCAGGGAGCTGTACCAGATCAGCTTGTGGGGGGTTGGGATAGGAGTTTCCCCAGGTATTGTAGGTTTATAGGTTTTGCTCTGATGTCTTGAACATTTCTGGGCTTTGGGTGGGTTGTTTGTCCCACTAGCCAGGAGGGTAGATTGTACAACTGGAAGGTGGTGCTATAGGAGGGACAGGGCTCTCATTGGGATGTAAGTTTTGGCCCTCTGGTGCTTTGTGGGTTGGTGAGTACTTGCTGCACAGACTGCACAGCAGGGGTTAACGTGTGTGTGGGGAGGAAGGAGATAATGGGGTTGCAGATCTGGCAAAAATATCATTTAAAACTCAAGCCAGGTCTTATTACAAAAGGTAGATCATGTCAAACCAACCTGATCTCCTTCTTTGAGAAGGTAACAGATTTTTTAGACAAAGGGAATGCAGAAGATCTAATTTACCTCAATTTCAGTATGGCATTTGATACGGTTCCACATGGAGAATTATTAGCTAAATTGGAAAAGATGGGGATCAATATGAAAATTGAAAGGTGGATAAGGAACTGGTTAAAGGGGAGACTACAGCGAGTCACACTGAAAGGTGAACTGTCAGACTGGAGGGAGGTTACTAGTGGAGTTCCTCAGGGATCGGTTTGGGGACCAATCTTATTTAATCTTTTTATTACTGAGCTTGGCACAAAAAGCGGGAATGTGCTAATAAGTTCACGGATGACACAAAGCTGGGAGGTATTGCAATACAGAGAAGGACCGGGAAATCATACAGGAAGATCTGGATGAACTTGTAAACTGGAGTAATAGTAATAGGATGAAATTTAATAGTGAAAAGTGCAAGGTCATGCATTTAGGGATTAATAACAAGAATATCTGTTATAAACTGGGAACACATCACTTGGAAGTAACGGAGGAGGAGAAGGACCTTGGAGTATTGGTTGACCACAGGATGACTATGAGCTGCCAATGTGATATGGCCATCAAAAATGCTAATGCAGTCTTGGGATGCATCAGGCGAGGTATTTCCAGTAGAGATAAGGAGGTGTTAGTACCATTATACAAGGCTCTGGTGAGCCCTCATCTGGAATACTGTGTGCAGTTCTGGTCTCCCATGTTTAAGAAGGATGAATTCAAACTGGAACAGGTACAGAGAAGGGCTATTAGGATGATCCGAGGAATGGAAAACTTGTCTCATGAAAGGAGACTCAAAGAGCTTGGCTTGTTTAGCCTAACCAAAAGAAGGCTGAGGGGAGATATGATTGCTCTCTATAAATATATCAGAGGGATAACTACTAGGGAGGGAGAGGAATTATTTAAGCTCAGTACCAATGTGGACGCAAGAACAAATGGATATATACTGGCCATCAGGAAGTTTAGACTTGAAATTAGATGAAGGTTTCTAACCATCAGAGGAGTGAAGTTCTGGAACAGCCTTCCAAGGGAAGCAGTGGGGGTAAACGACATATCTGGCTTCAAGACTAAGCTTGATAAATTTATGGAAGGGATGATATGATGGGATAGCCTAATTTTGGCATTTAATTGATCTTTGACTACTAGCGGTAGATATGCCCAATGGCCTGTGATGGAATGTTAGTTGGGGTGGGATCTGAGTTACTACAGAGAATTCTTTCCTGGGTGTCTGGCTGGTGAGTTTTGCCCACATGCTCAGGGTTTAGCTGATCGCCATTTTTGGGGTCGGGAAGGAATTTTCCCCCAGGGCAGATTGGCAGAGGCCCTGGGGGGGTTTCGCCTTCCTCTGCAGCATGGGGCACGGGTCACTTGCTGGAGGATTCTCTGCACCTTGAAGTCTTTAAACCACGATTTGAGGACTTTAATAGCTCAGACATAATTTAGGGGTTTATTATAGGAGTTGGTGGGTGAGATTCCATGGCCTGCGTTGTGCAGGTCAGACTAGATGATCATAATGGTCCCTTCTGACCTTAAAGTCTATGATTTTATGATTCTATGCTCCGAGATTATGCTAGACCTGCCACTTTTCCCAAAACACTTCAAGCACTGTTGCACAAGCCTCTCTGCTCACTGCATGCAGGCTGCACTTTCCCCCAGGATTGACAGAGACAGCTACGGGTTTCACCCCTGTGAGTGTGAAGGCCACCAGAGTCAGGAATTAGAGGCCACTGTCCCAGGGACTTTGACACCCCTTGGAGCTGTTCCCTGCCAGCTTCCGAGCTGTCTTTGGCAGAGAAGTAGTTAATGGCTGCCTCTTGTGGAAGGAAGGAAGGAAGGAAGGAAGGAAGGAAGGAAGGAAGGAAGGAAGGAAGGAAGGAAGGAAGGAAGGTCAATAAAGTGCAGAGCTGGGATGATCTTACTCACACAGGGTTCTTTGATCTGAGCGTTCCTGGGAGAGCATGTGCAAGCACGTATCTGCCAGAATTGCTACAGCAGGTTTCACAATTACAGTATATGCCTCTAACTGAGGGGCCAGAGGTCAGACCAGAGCTTCCCAGCTGTAAGATCAAAGGCAGCACTCTTGCCCTGTGGCTGCCCTGAGGTAAGAGGCATTCCCCAACCCAAAAGAGGATGTTGCACAGAGTGTTCATGTTCAGCTCCCTCTTCGTCCTGCCCAGGCACACATATCCCTCCTTTCTCTCCTGCAGGTGCTGCAGGGGCTGGAGAGCAGGGCTAGCGGCAAGGTTGGGAACTAAGGTGGCAAATCAGAGGCCAGGGGATTAGGATTGAAGGCTAAGGATCAGAGAAGGGATTGGGAGCTCTAGGGTTTGGTAGAACCAGATTGGGAAATTGGGCGGTGGAAAAAGAAGCTCAGAGCAGGCTCTGGATCAGGGAGCGGAGTCATCAAAGGATCCTCAAAGTTTGCCAGTACCTGAGGAGAAACAGGACTTTCAGGTAGTGAATTTCACCCAGTGGAAACCAGTCAGCATGCACTGGATAGCAATCACTTTTACAAGGATTTTCTCCTGTTAAAGACAGAGAAGATGGAAAAAGCAAGCAACCGGAGCTGGGCAAATGATTCTTGACAAATAGCTTCTCTGGCAAAGGTGATTGTTGTGCATTTGTTTGTTATTCAAAATCATTTGACAAATCTTTGCTGCAAACACTTAGACAAATGGGCTTCTCACAAATCGTTGGCTGCAACTTATTGTTGGAGTGCTGGCAGTTTGTTATCCATGCCATGTGATTGGTCCCTTCA
This sequence comes from Lepidochelys olivacea, assembly GCF_965140295.1. Classification (NCBI taxonomy): domain Eukaryota; kingdom Metazoa; phylum Chordata; order Testudines; family Cheloniidae; genus Lepidochelys; species Lepidochelys olivacea. Next base: position 23,408,205 of record NC_140427.1, read on the forward strand.
GCCACATTCCATTGTTGGTTTCCATAACTGAATGGCCTGATTTCTAGTCACTTTGGATGCAAATCCATACTGGTAGGAATAGTCTGAAATTCTGGCTTTCTGTAGCCATCCTTGGAACAAAAACTCACCGTCACAGAAAAGAAACACACAAGAATGGCTGCAAACACCAGTGCAGCAAAGGGGCAGCTGAATAGTTGTGAATAATTCCTCACAATATCTGCCCAACTCTTCAATTAACTCTTCCTGTGCATCTTAATCACCTTGGCTATTGATTTTCAGGTTTGGATGCCTCATTACTGGAAGGAGTTCAGAGAAGAGCAGCAGAAATGAGCAGGCGGCTGAAGGAGTGACTCACAGGGCAAGACTGAAAGGGCTGATTGTGTATTGCTTGGCTGAGTGACAGCTCGGGTGGGGGTTATGATAACATTTTACAAAGGACTATTCTTATCATTTATATAGAGCTGCAATTATATCTGCAATGCTCCATCACAGGAAACAAAAGCAAGAGCCCCTTCCTCGGACAGCGTGAGCTGATACAATACAAAATACCCCAACACAGAATGGTGTGCGGCTTGCACCAACTCGATGCTTCGTGCTTCCCAGAACAAGGAGTCCCGTGGGGCAAGAGGATGTGTGTTGAATACAGAGCAGGAGGCTGTTCCACCTGTGGCATGCAAGGAGTCTAGATCTGGGAAGCAGGGGAAGGGAGCGATCAAAAATGAAGCTTGGGAGGACTGCAGAGCAGGGAGATGTTTGGACAGTGGAGTTGGGCAGAGCCTGCTGGCTGATGGCTGAGTAGCTTGGCCCTGATGTGGAAGCCAGCGAAGGGCCTGAGGGAAGTGGGGAGGCATGGTCTGAGCAGCACACAGAGACGTGACCTCTGCCAGCAAAGTGAAAGGGATGGGGAACTAAAACCTGATTTACTGAACACTGCTGTGGACACATCTGCCCATACAACAGGGCTGAGCTACACTTGTTGTTGGGCTTCTTTGATTCAGGGCCCCACTTTGTGGGACCCCTTGTCACTGACAAATGCCAGGAGTGAGGTTTCATAGACCAGCACGGGGAGAGTGGGATGACATTTGTGACAGTCATGTTAGCTAGTCAAGCAGGATCTCAGGCAAAGTCCAACCCTAGTCAGATTCAGTCCTGAAAGCAAAATGTAGTCCCCAAATGGGGCAGTGCCTCATGAGAAGAGACATCCCCCGTGGCCCCCGTGGGCTCCGACAGAGCCCAGCACTGCTGACTTCCCCTGACAGAAGGAGGGAAGGGGAGGGGGATATGACACCCACAGTCAACCTGGCAGCCCCCCTCCCTCAACCAGTGGAGGAGGGGAGACCACAGCAATCCCCAGCAGCCAATGAGAGGGCAGAAGCCAGCCAGGAGCAGATCCTGGGTGCCAGGAAAATCAAGGGAGGCACGAACGGCTTGGCATTCCCTCTCAGCAGAGAGCCCTGACAGGAGCTCCAGACCCCGCACCTGGCCTGTCTGTAACGGCGGCCTGCAGATTGGCCTCAGGCAGGGACAATCTGCTCCTCCTGCCACAGCCTACCAGGCACAGGACACAGCCCAGCTCTCAAGCCACCACCTGCAGCTCACACCGGCTCAGGATTTGGATCCAGAGACCAGACCTGCTTGCAACTGAGCCCGCAGGTTCCAAGCTTTACAAACTGTCAGCACCATTCTGGGAGGGAGTGGGCGGCTAGTCCCTCTCCAGCGATCCCCAGGAAGGGCCTTCTGCCCTGTGCCAGTCTCCTGACCCCTCAGCCAGAAAGGGAACCTGCATGAGTCCCCTGTAGTACAGCGAGATCAGCCGTTAGGGCTTAATCTTGCACCAGGAAAGTACATGGCATCTGCAACAGGACAAGACCTGCACTGCCAGCTCCCTAGATGATAACGTGTGTTTCTAACGGCATCTCCTCATGGGCCTGCAGCGTGTCCCCATGTGCACCCCCTAGGTACCTGGGACTTGGGGGTCAGAGGGAACAGAGGGGGAGACACTGATGGGTAGCAACACTGGGGAGGGTGTGGTCACATGACCTAGTACGCTTGCCAGCATCGCTTTCAGTAATTAACAAGCATTATTGAGACCTCTAGTAACTTAAAGCTTTTAATATTGTATTGATTGTATATTTCTCTGTAATCAAACCCTTATATATACTGTAGTTCCTAGTTATTCCAGGTCCAGCTGTGAGTGCTGACCACTTCAGTCTGGCTCTAATCCCATTTAAAATGCAGCCCCATGCAACTTCACCAAGGTCCCACAGAAAGGCTATGCCAGAGCCAGCAACAGAACGCTGATCTGTTGCTAGGGCTGTCAAGAGATTAAAAAAATTAATCGCAATTAATCACACTGTTAAACAATAATAGAATACCATTTATTTAAATATTTTTGGATGTTTTCCACATTTTCAAATATATTGATTTCAATTACAACACAGAATACAAAATGTACAGTGCTCACTTTATTTTTTATTACAACTATTTGCACTGTAAAAAACAAAAGAAATAGTATTTTTCAATTCAATACAACTACTGTAGTGCAATCTCTTTATCATGAAAGTTGAACTTACAAATGTAGACTTATGTACAAAAAAACTGCATTCAAAAATAAAACAATGTAAAATTTTAGAGCCTGCAAGTCCACTCAGTCCTACTTCTTGTTCAGCCAATCAAGTTTGTTTACATTTGCAGGAGAGAATGCTGCCCACTTCTTGTTTACAGTGTCACCCGAAAGTGAGAACGAGCATTCTCATGGCACTGTTGTAGATGGCATCGCAAGATATTTACGTGCCAGATGTGCTAAAGATTCATATGTCCCTTCATATTTCAACCACCATTCCAGGGGACATGGGTTCATGCTGGTGACGGGTTCTGCTCGATAACAATCCAAAGCAGTGCAGACTGACGCATGTTCATTTTCATTATCTCAGTCAGATGCCACCAGCAGAAGGTTGATTTTCTTTTCTGGTGGTTCGGATTCTGTAGTTTCCGCATCAGAGTGTTGCTCTTTTAATACTTCTGAAATCATGCTCCACACCTTGTCCCTCTCAGATTTTGGAAGGCACTTCAGATTCTTAAACATTGGGTCAAGTGCTGTCTTATCTCACATTGGTACCTTCTTTGCATTTTGTCAAATCTGCAGTGAAAGTGTTCTTAAAATGAACAACATGTGCTGGGTCATCGTCTGAGACTGCTATAACATGAAATATATGGCAGAATGCAGGTAAAACAGAGCAGGGGACATACAATTCTCCCCCAAGGAGTCCAGTCACTAATTTAATTAACGCATTAGGTTAACTGAGACCCTCCCAACCCTGATATTCTATGATTATTTTTTTAACAACTGTCACCAGCATGGAAGCATGTCCTTTGGAATGGTGGCCGAAGCATGAAGGGGCACATGAATGTTTAGCATATCTGGTATGTAAATACCTTGCAGTGCTGGCTACAAAAGTGCCATGCAAATGCCTGTTCTCACTTTCTGGTGACACTGTAAATAAGAAGAGGGCAGCAGCATCTACTGTAAATGTAAACAAACTTGTTTGTCTGTGCGATTGGCTGAACAAGAAGCAGGACTGAGTGGTCTTGTAGGCTCTGAAGTTTAAAATTGTTTTGTTTTTGAGTGCAGTTAGGTAACAAAAAAATCTGCATTTATAGGTTGCATTTTCACGATAAAGAGATTACACTACTATTTCTTTTATCATTTTTACAGTGCAAATATGTATAATAAAAATAATGTACACTTTGATTTCAGTTACACTACAGAACACAATATATATGAAAATGTAGACAAACATCCAGCCTGGAGCCCCCCACCCCAAGGGAGGCTGAAGCCTGGAGCCCCGTGCCTCAAGGGGGCTGCAGTCCAGAGCCCCATGCCCTGAGAGGGCCTGAAGCCTGGAGTCCCATCCCCTGAGCAGAGCTGAAGCCCAGAGCCCTGGGGGTCACACTTTTTCTAGGGGGGGAGGTAACGATTTTTTTTATATCCAAAGTGGGTTGGCAGCACAAAAAGGTTGAGAAATCCAGATTTAAAGAAAATCACAAGCTAATGCAGAGGAAAGAAGAGCCTAGTGCTCTAGAGCAGCGGTTCTCAAACTTTTGCAACCCGAGGACCCCCATTTTGATTTAAAAAATGTTAGGAACCCCCAAAGCCCCCCGCTCAGCCCCTGCCCCGCCCCTTCTCTGAAGCCCCACCCCTGCTCACTTTATGCCCCCTCCCTCCATCGCTCACTCTCCCCCACCCTCACTCACTTTCACCAGGCTGGGGCAGGGGGTTGGGATGCAGGAAGGAGTGCAGGCTCTGGGAGGGAGTTTGGTTGCGGGAGGGGGTGCAGGGTGAGGGCTATGGGAGGGAGTTTGGGTGCAGGGTGCAGGCTCTGGGCTGGGGCAGAGGGTTGGAGTGCAGGAGGGGGTGAAGGCTGCCGGGCTCCAGCTTACCTTGGGCAGCTCCCGAAAGCGACTGGCACATCCCTCTGGCAGCGGCTCCTAGGCGGGGGGGCCAGGGGTCTCCGCAGGCACTGCCCCTGCAGCTCCCATTGGCTGCAGTTCCTGGCCAATGGGAGCTGCAGAGTCAGTGCTCAGGCCAGGGGCAGCACACGGAGACCCCCTGCTTCCGCCCCAGGGGCCACAGGGAGGGACGTGCTGGCCGCTTCCAGGAGCGGCACAGGGCCAGGGCAGGCAGAGAGCCTGCCTTAGCCCCGCTGCACCACAAGAGTTTTAGCGTACAGAAGGCGCTGGGAGGGAGGGAGAGGAGTTGAGGGAGGGAAGGGGAGGAGTTGATCAGCAGGGCCTGCAGACCACAGTTTGAGAAACGCTGCTCTAGAGCCTTTCAGGCACACTGCTCATGAGCAGAAGAGGGATCCAGGATGATGGACATTTGCCCTGGGTAAACTGGGGGCAGAAAAATTCTCTGTTTACTTTCTCCTCTGTTGCAAAGATCCACCACATTACCTGCACTAATTAGATACAGGGCTTGGCTGCCACAACTTGCATCACTTACCAGTGTGGAGCTTCCTTATATCCCAGATAGCTTTGGTCATAATGTACCCATCCCAGGGTGCACTGGTTGGTGGGTTATTCTGCATTGTCTGAGGTGACGTTCTGATCAGTCGTCACAGACAAAGTCTTCACTTTCTTCACAAAAGTCTTTATGCAGAGATTGCAGAGTAACGGAGGACAGCTGGCCTCCAGGGTAATGGGGAACTCCTTGGTGGTGAATGGCATGACCCACAGGGGAACTTCTGAGCCCTGCCTGGACAGACTGAGCAAGCAGCAAGCATTGGGCCTGACCCCTCCAAGCACTGAGATGCCTCTCCTTCCCACTGAAGCCAAGAGGTGTTCTCTGCATTTCTACGAGATATTCAGTGTCTAGTGGCAAAGGACCCACTGAAAGAGGCCAAGCGGGAAAGAAAAGGGGCAGCACCCAACTCCTGAGCTGAGCAGGTGAGGAGCAGAAAGGTGTAACTCCCCTTCTTACAGCTAAGAACAACATAACAGACACTAATCATTGAGGACAGAGTAAAACTACAGAAAACAGGCTATAAACATCAGAGGCCTAGTGCTGCCACCCTGACTCATGCTGATAGTACCTTACTCCAGTGAAATCAGAGGGATGCCTTGGTGACTGCGGTACAGCCTCATGTGAGTAGGGGTGGCAGGACGGGGCCCATAATGGCTAAGAAATAAGTTGCTAAGCAGAGCCCCTTCCAGAAGGGAAACAGTCCATTCGAAGGTTGCAAAAGACATTGTCAAAATAGGTTTCAGAGTAGCAGCCGTGTTAGTCTGTATCCGCAAAAAGAAAAGGAGGACTTGTGGCACCTTAGAGACTAACCAATTTATTTTAGCTCATGAAAGCTTATGCTCAAAGAAATTGGTTAGTCTCTAAGGTGCCACACGTCCTCCTTTTCTTTTTGTCAAAATAGGGTGTCTCTACATTGCAAGTTCTCTGTGCAGGTCCTTCATTTCACTCACCGTGGAAAGCACACCTGCAATGCTGCGCACAAATGTGAAATAAGAATAAATTCCTTATAAAAAACTAACTTAGGAGGCTGTCAAATTTCCAGACAGAACCACTGAAAATTCAAGAAAATGCCGCCATAAATCTCCCTGTTCTGCCTTAACACTGCCCTCTTGTGTATGCTGGATTCACAGAGTTTAAAGCCTGAGGGGACCACTAGTTCACGTGGTCTGACCTCCTGTATAGTACAGGCCATCACACTTTACCCCATTACCCTGTATAAGGCCAATAGCTTGTGTTTGGCTGAAGCATCTTCCAGAAAGGCGTCCAGTTTGGATTAGAAGATATCAAGAAACAGAATCCACCACTTCCTTTCCAGATTGGTTCCAACAGTTAATCACCTTCGTTGTTAGGTATTTGTGCCTTATTTCCTATTTGGATTTGTCTGCCTTTAACTTCCAGCCCCTGAGTCTTGCTCTGCCTTTCTCTGCTAAAGAATTCCAATACCAGCTTTCATTACAGGGTCACAGATTATATTTTCCACGGGATCTTGCCTCATTCAGTGCTCAGGATAAATGGTGCAAAATAAAATCCTTGTGCTGTGAAGTGTGGACCTAGTGGCTGTTTCTGATGTCGGGCACATATAACTGACTGGAGTGGGCAGGAGAGCACACAGCATGTGTGGAAGGGCAGCAGTGGGTGGGGCATGGGTAAGCTGTGGATAGGAGCAGAGTTTTCTTGCGATGCTGGCTAAGGGTCTGACCTGTCCCAAAGAATCATAGAATCATAGAATCATAGAATATCAGGGTTGGAAGGGACCCCAGAAGGTCATCTAGTCCAACCCCCTGCTCGAAGCAGGACCAATTCCCAAAGAACCAAGGCGCAGATTATGAAAACATTACACTGTTTACAAGGCTGTTCAGTCCCAAGTGCTATGAAGTTTGGATACCAGGGCCAGCTGCAATGGGAACAGAAACCGGCTCAGTCCTCCTGCCGAGGGAACAGAGACCCATCCTGCATCCTCCTATATTTCTGCCTGTCCCTTTAGTCGTAAGGGCCCAGGCCATTTCCATTCAGAGCGTTCATGCACATACCTTGTTGTCCAATGACAGACAGGGGTGGAGATCTCGATCCGGTCGCTCGAGTTTGACAATAGTGACAAATCCAGAGCTGGTGTGCTCATCCTCACTGGTGTTACACAGAGACAGTGGGTGGAACTGTGGGCACAAAGAACAAGGGAACTCAGATCTCATTGAGCATAATGGGCATGTCAGTTTTTATTTTAAACACTGTGTCCATCCTGCTAGTGTCTAGGTATTGTGCGGGATCCCTAAGCCAACATTCAAGGAGCTCAGCAGGGTCAGGCTATTGGTCCAGTGACCAGGTGGGATTTACACCATTGGCCAGCAAAAAGGGTCAGGCAGGTCTACCCAAGAATGCCATATCCCTACCCACAAACACCACACCAGGCTGTGCCCACTAATCTCAGCCATTGAGACAGCATATGGGGAGAGAGGCTCCATCAGCCAGGAGCCTAGCTCAGGGACAGTGCAGGTGCCTTTGCAAATCAGGTCTCACTTAGAAACTCCTTCACAAAGCAGCAAACTCTAGTGCATTGCCCAGTGCAGCGAGAGCTGCGCTAATGAAGCCTGAGGTAGGGCAGGAGCCTGCTGCTCTTTAAGCTTTGCACTCACTAACCAGCCTTTGCTGTTTGGCTGGAGTTGGACACAACACTTCTTAAGTGGGGAGAGTGCCCAAGAGCGACAGTGCGGGAGGGGGATGAGTAAAAAAGCACAGGTTACCATGACCTGGTGAGTCAGACCTGGGTAAGTCAGCTCAAGGGGTCCCACAGCAGTAACTGGAATGCACGGCTTAATCCCCTACAAGCAGCAGATGCTGTGATTGGAACCGTTCATCCAAAGGTCCTAATATGCTTTGCCACTATCAGTTCTTCCAACCACCCATTCCGCATGAACCAGGTCACTATCATCACTCCCATGTTACAGATGGGGACACTGAGGCATAATGGGGGTGGAGCTAGAGGCAAAAGTGGGTGGCACCATAGACAGTACATGCTCTACTCTGGCCAGAGAGGTTGCCATAACTTGCAACATGCCTGATGGCTGTTGATTTCTGAGCCTTTAGGTTACACTAAGATAATTTTCAAGCTTTTCTCGGCAACTAGGAGAGCTGCTAGAAATGTACTTTTCAATGAAAGCTGAGATTCCCACATAATTAACCAACTCTAGATGTTGGGGTTTTAAGAAGAAGAATACCAAATACTGTGAGACTCACAAAAAAAAAAATCAACAGAGTTGGCAACATTGGGGACATAATAAAGAGATGTAATAATTAATGGTGCAGAGACAATAGACTGGGAGCAGAAGAGAACATGAGAAAATGGGGGGCATTTGATAACATTGAAAGGCAGCAAATTTAAAACTGAGAAAAGGAAATATTTTTTCACCCAATACATAATTAAACTGTGGAACTCACTGCCACATGAAGTTATTGAAGCCACGAATTTAGCAAGATTCAAAGGACTAGACGTGTATCTGTATTACAAGAGCATCCAGAGTCACAATAGTTAATGCTAAAAGAAGAGCTTTGGAAGAGAGAGAATCCCAGGAGATACACCCTTCTGGTTCAGTGATGACCCCAGTCTCTGACTTTGAGGGATCAGGATGACACATTCAGGGGTACAGAGTATTCTGCAGCAGCTACTGCAGAGTTTCTGCAGCTTCCTCTGAAGCACAGTACTGGCCACTGTCAGACAAAGGGCACTAGATTGGATGGAACTCAGCTGTGAGCCAGGCTTGGAATTCCTATGTTCCTTCAAAATGGGAGTGAGACTTTGCCAGAAGAGAGTGCAATGGGAAAAATTCCTAGAGTAAGGAAACAAGGAATGAAAAATAAAAAAGAAACAACTGTGAACATCTGCTGCAGCCCACAAAACTGGTGGAGAAAGAACAAAGCAGACCTGCACCAGCTCATCCAGTGTAGCAATCCCTGCTGTGCTCATGGATCACAATAGAATGAAATCAGCATCCCTGCCACCCCAAACTCTGGAAGGACATGATTAAAGCCAACCATATAATGGAAAGGAAATAAATTACAGTCACCCAGGCCCCTAACTTACACCTCTCCCAATGGAGATCTCTCAATTCCCTCCCTCCCTACACCACCCAGAGACCTCCTGTCCCAACCAGGGCTATTTCACTCCCCCAGGGCTTTGCCTTCCTCTTCCTCCCATGTTAAGGATACAAAAAAAAAAATCAAATAGTTACATTTTTGATTGAGGATTCAATTATTTGCTCCTAGAAAACTTGCCAATGAATTCGATTGGTTCCACGTGCTGCCACCTGATTCCTCATCCCTGCCTCTCCATGGCACCCTCCTCCTTGCAGCCTCCATGAGGCTCTTTGGCCTCCCATGCAGAACACCGCCCCTCTCAACTTACTGGCTTTGCTCTCTTTTCACCTGCCCCCCACTGCCTCCCTCTGCCAGCTAGGAATGCCCGTTTGTCACATTTCCTTGCGCCATGCCCCCGAGCTCGCCGGAGCAGGGACTGTGCCTGTGCTGTGCCCAGGATGACGGCCCCACCTGGCGGGGCCCCTGACCGCTTCCCTCAGCTAATCAAATAAAATAACAGCAAGCATCAATCATCATCATCTGGGCTGCCCAAAGAATTACCTACAGCCGCACATGGTAGTCTAGGTCACACAGCAACTACCCCTGGGCGTGATGCTACAGCACTTAGTTAGGCAAAGGGCTGGTTAGAGGGATGGAATGGGGGGTGCCCCTCCTGGAGGCTCAGGAGGAGGGGAGTTTCATGGGGCTAAGTATTGGGACAGGCCCATTGTACAATTTTTATTAATGATTTAAACAAGCTACCTTCATTTCCAGGCAACTTTGAGACTGGTGGGGGATAGGGTGCCAAGGGCACTGTGGGGATGGGCTATGAAAGGTAAAATACCTACAGCAGAGGTTTTCAAATTGTGGGGCACACCGCCTTATGGAGGCATGGAGGAACTTTGCGGGGGCGAGCGGCAATGCCAGGCGGCTCATGCCAGGCTCACACGGTGGAGCCAAGGCCAGCTCCCATGGGGGGCAGGGAGGGAGTGTCACCTCCACCCCCTGACTCACCTCAGCATTCAGGACAAGGCCTTCCAGATCCTAAACCTGCTGGGCCACCAGCACTGATTTGGGAAGTGCAGAGGCCTGCTTGTTTGTGTCCCAACCTGCCTTGGCCTGGATGGGTCCATCCCCAGCAGAGGAACAGTACAGGCTTAGTAAGAGCCACGCCAAACTTTCTCTTATCCTTGACAGAGGCTCCTGCGGTGGCAGATGGCTGTGGAGGGGGGGCTCCCTGAGGCAGGAGCGTCGCCAGGGGAGGCCTACAGTCCCTTTGCGTTGTCTACTGGGCAGTGAGGGTTTCCCCGCTTGGTGTTTAGCTCTGTAAGAGCCACATGGCACTAACCACCCCCAGCCCCAGACTAGACAGGGCTGGGCCTTTCTCTCTTTCCCCAGAACGCCGGCCCAGCAGCATTGGGCCTCACTCTTTGTTTCTTTTGGGAGGTAGGGAGCACAAGCCCTTCAGGCCTCAGTGATACCCTTGTTCAGGCCAGGAGGGGCCCAGCTCCACTGGGCCTGGTGATGCTGGCAAGGGCCAGGAAATCAGTTACGACCCTAGGAAATGCAGAGGATCCTCCCTGGGGCTGGTAGAGCCCTGGGAACAGAATGCTGAGCGGAGTGACCTGGAGGTCCTCTCTTCCCTGAGGGCAAGCAGCCAACCCCTTGACTGACTCAGCCCCTCAGGGACAGCAGCGACCTGGTTCCAGGGCAAGGGGAGGTAGGGGGCTGCTGGAGCCCAGCACTCTGCTGTGTGGGTCAGTGACTGTCACTGCAGTGCTTGTATGGCTCATTGTTATGGGAGTCCCCTGGGGCCTTACACCATGTGCCTTTGACTGGAGCAGGAGGGGATTGCGCTTTCACCCCCGGAGCCCTTCCAATAGTGTTTCCTTTCCCCACCAGGCCTGTTCAAAGCTTGCTGTGGCCTGATCATAGAATCATAGACTATCAGGGTTGGAAGGGACCTCAGGAGGTCATCTAGTACAACCCCTGCTCAAAGCAGGACCAATCCCCAATTTTTGCCCCAGATCCCTAAATGGCCCCCTCAAGGATTGAACTCTCAACCCTGGGTTTAGCAGGCCAATGCTCAAACCACTGAGCTATCCCTCCGCCCCTGATCTGTTCTTCCAGCCCCTAGCTCCTGGATGCTGTAGCATGCAGGTGTTTCCATAACCTGTCTGGGCCAAGAGCTACATAGCTGCTTTGTTACCAAACCAGTGCAGCAAAAAACACAAGGCAGTTCCACCACAGGGTGGAGCTATTAGCAGGAACCCAGCTATCCTGGACATGCTCATATCTGATCACTGAAACCATTGCACTTATCTGGCCCGTTCTCTGGAACCTAATGGAACACGAGGGGCCCTGTAAACTGAGCTGCCATGTCCGTCCCTTGGCCTGGGGGCCGATGAAGCTTGTGTGCGAGCTAGAGAGAACTCCAGGGCGGGTTCACTTCCTGCATGAGTGCTTCTTTGTTATGTGTGTCTTATGTAATTATGTATGAGACCATGTGGTGAGAACGAGATTTAAGCAAGATCAGAAGGAGTGCGGCAGCATATGGCTCTGGGTGAAATGAGCCTAATCCACTCCTGTATTATCGCTCTCTGCTGGTAGCTGCCACACTTGGAACGTAACAAGGTAAAGTTCCCTGCTGAAGCTAAAGGCTCCCTTATTGTCCGTCTAAACCTTTGAGACTACGGGCAACATTCTGCTCTCTGTCACCCAAGTGTGAATATAGTGCCACCCACTTAAATACGTTTCCTCACCAGGGTCACCAAAATCAGAGCTTGTCCCTTTGATCAAACTGTTATATTAATAAATAAAGTTTAATGAATTAATTTCTATGTCCTAATGTATGAGAGACTGTCCTTGAGAGTCAGTGTACTTTAGGTGGAGGAGTTGGGGAAGCTGAGAAAATTAAAACAAGTAGTTATTGTTCTTAGTCCAGTCTCCATGGTAACAATGATAAAATCTTTCCCCCTTTATTTTGGAATGCCAGCCCCCAGTCTTGGAAGAGGCATGTGATGGCAAGTTGTTTTGCACCTTGCTTTGCTGTGCCCATGAAGCTTGTTGCAATGAATATTGTGATAGAAAACTTGTACTAATTTGTATGAATAAGAGTATTGCCAACCTCAAGAATTCAAAAATCATGAGTTAGGTCCCCCCAAAATCATGAGATTGGTTTAAAAATCAAGAGGATATGTGTGGGGTAATTTAAGTGTAGAGTAACTATATTACTTCATTCTCCATTATCCTTAGCACCCTGGAAATACATCATGTGGGTGCACAAACCATCACTGCTGTCCCAGGCACATGGGGATCCTGCCCCGTAGTGATAGGTGCATTTTCTGATTTCATGTAACGTTCCTGCTATCCAACAGTGCCTTAAGTCCACTCCTGGTTAATCAGTTCACCTTTCATCTCGCACACATTGTGCAGTGCACAGCAGAGCACAATAATGCAGCTGGTTTTGACAACACTGGCATCCAAATGGTTCTGAAGGCAGCAGCATCTTGACTTCAACCTTCCAAATGTGCATTCCACCACCATCATACAGCTACTGAGCATGTAACTGAACCTTCTTTGTCAGGCCTCTCAAGTCAGTGAACGGTTTTACAAACATGTGTAATGATCCTCTTTCAAGGGGTAGTTGATAGGGAAGCGTCACCTAGTGGTCAGGGCTTAGACCCATGACTTGCTGGGGGTTGTTGGTAGGGGAGTGTGAGCCCTCTCGCTCCACCAGGCTCTGACCCAGGGCCCTTTGAAGGCTGTCAGCGATCTGACAACCAAGGGTTGCTTAAGACCGCCCTCCCTGGACAACTTCCTATCACTCCCCCTTTCCTGCAATTGTCCCAACATCACCGTCTGGGTCTAGGCAGTGCGAAGGGTGTCTGCTCACAACAAAGCACCTTCTGGCTGCTGCCTATACTGGGGTAGTGCTCTCTCTCTCTCTCTCTCTCTCTCTCTGCCATGGCATGGCCCCCCTTCTGGGCCAGCTCAGTCACAGAATCATAGAATATTAGGGTTGGAAGAGACCTCAGGAAGTCATCTAGTCCAATCCCCTGCTCAAAGCAGGACCAACCCAATCATCCCAGCCAAGACTTTGTCAAGATGGAACTTAAAAACCTCTAAGGATGGAGATTCCACCACCTCCCTAGGTAACTCATTCCAGTGCTTCACCACCCTCCTAGTGAAAAAGTTTTTCCTAATGTCCAACCTAAACCTCCCCCACTGCAACTTGAGACCATTACTCCTTGTCCTGTCCTCTTCTACCACTGAGAACAGTCTAGAACCATCCTCTTTGGAACCCCCTTTCAGGTAGTTGAAAGCAGCTATCAAATCCCCCCTCATTCTTCTCTTCTACAGACTAAATAATCCCAGTTCCCTCAGCCTCTCCTCATAAATCATGTGCTCCAGCCCCCTAATCATTTTGTTGCCCTCCACTGCGCTCTTTCCCATTTTTCCACTTCATTTCTTGTAGTGTGGGGCCCAAAACTGGACACAGTACTCCAGATGAAGCCTCACCAATGCCGAATAGAGGGGAATGATCACGTCCCTCAATCTGCTGGCAATATGCCATTGACTTTCTTGGCAACAAGGGCACACTGTTGACTCATATTCAGCTTCTCATCCACTGTAATCCCTAGGTCCTTCTCTGCAGAACTGCTGCTTAGCCAGTCGGTCCCCAGACTGTAGTTGTGCATGAGATTCTTCCTTCCTAAGTGCAGAACTCTGCACTTGTCCTTGTTAAGCTTCATCAGATTTCTTTTGGCCCAATCCTCCAATTTGTCTAGGTCACCCTGCACCCTATCCCTACCCTCCATCGTATCTACTTCTCACCCATCTTAGTGTCATCTGCGAACTTGCTGAGGGTGCAATTAATCCCATCATCCAGATCATTAATAAAAGATGTTGAACAAAACCAGCCCCGGGACCAACCCCTGGGGCACTCTGCTTGATACTGGCTGCCAACTAGACACCGAGCCATTGATCACTACCCATTGAGCTCGACAATCTAGCCAGCTTTCTATCTACCTTATAGTCCATTCATTACAGTCTTAGGGCTTTCCCCTGCTGCTCTCTCAGGCTGTTCCTGGGGCAGGTCCTCCCTTTCCTCAGGAAAGGACCTTTGGGAAGTTATCTAAGGGACAAATTCTGTCTTCCCTCAGCTTTGCTCTGCTGGAGCTGCAGGTTGCAGGTCTGTTCTCTTCCCTGGTCTACCCCAAGTGAGCTTCTCCCCTGCCTTTTAACTCCTCCTCCAGTTGGTGCATTTCCTACAGGTGTGGTGGGGCGGGGCTAGCTGGACCCAGAGCAGTTCCTTAACCCCTTGTTACCCTGTGTGGGGTTTGTACACCCCATCATAGAATCATAGAATCATAGAATATCAGAGTTGGAAGAGACCTCCGGAGGTCATCTAGTCCAACCCCCTGCCCAGAGCAGGACCAATCCCCAATTAAATCATCCCAGCCAGGGCTTTGTCAAGCCTGACCTTAAAAACTTCTAAGGAAGGGGATTCCACCACCACCCTAGGTAACGCATTCCAGTGTTTCACCACCCTCCTAGTGAAAAAGTTTTTCCTAATATCCAACCTAAATCTCCCCCACTGCAACTTGAGACCATTACTCCTTGTCCTGTCATCTGTTATCACCGAGAATAGTCTAGATCGATCCTCTTTGGATCCACCTTTCAGGTAGTTAAAAGCAGCTATCAAATCTCCCCTCATTCTTCTCTTCTGTAGACTAAACAATCCCAGTTCTCTCAGCCTCTCCTCATAAGTCATGTGTTCCAGACCCCTAATCATTTTTGTTGCCCTTCGCTGGACTCTCTCCAATTTTTCCACATCCTTCTTGTAGTGTGGGGCCCAACACTGGAAACAGTACTCCAGATGAGGCCTCACCAATGTCGAATAGAGGGGAACGATCGTGTCCCCCAATCTGCTGGCAATGCCCCTACTTATACAGCCCAAAATGCCATTGGCCTTCTTGGCAACAAGGGCACACTGTTGACTCATATCCAGCTTTTCGTCCACTGTCACCCCTAGGTCCTTTTCTGCAGAACTGCTGCCTAGCCGTTCGGTCCCTAGTCTGTAGCGGTGCATTGGATTCTTCTGTCCTAAGTGCAGAACTCTGCACTTGTCCTTGTTGAACCTCATCAGATTTCTTTTGGCCCTATCCTCCAATTTGTCTAGGTCCCTCTGTATCCTATCCCTACCTCCAGCGTATCTACCACTCCTCCCAGTTTAGTGTCACCTGCAAACTTGCTGAGGGTGCAATCCACACCATCCTCCAGATCATTAATGAAGATATTGAACAAAACCAGCCCCAGGACTGACCCTTGGGGCACTCCACTTGATACCGGCTGCCAACTAGACATGGAGCCATTGATCACTACCCATTGAGCCCGACAATCTAGCCAACTTTCTACCCACCTTGTAGTGCATCCATCCAGCCCATACTTCTTTAACTTGCTGACAAGAATACTGTGGGAGACCGTGTCAAAAGCTTTGCTAAAGTCAAGGAATAACACGTCCACTGCTTTCCCCTCATCCACAGAGCCAGTTACCTCATCATAGAAGGCAATTAGATTGTCAGGCATGACTTGCTCTTGGTGAATCCATGCTGACTGTTCCTGATCACTTTCCTCTCATCTAAGTGCTTCAGAATTGATTCCTTGAGGACCTGCTCCATGATTTTTCCGGGGACTGAGGTGAGGCTGACTGGCTTGTAGTTCCCAGGATCCTCCTTCTTCCCTTTTTTAAAGATTGGCACTACATTAGCCTTTTTCCAGTCTTCTGGGACTTCCACACCCTGGTAGAAGGGGATATGTGAGGCCCCCTAGAACAGTGGTTCTCAACCAGGGATATGCGTACCCCAGGGGTACTCAGAGGTCTTCCAGGATCAACTCATCTAGATATTTGCCTAGTTTTACAACAGGCTACATAAAAAACACTAGCCAAGTCAGTACAAATGATAATTTCATACAATGACTTGTTTATACTTCTCTATAAAATGTAAGTACAATATTTATATTCCAATTGATTTATTTTATAATTATATGGTGAAAGTGAGAAAATAAGCATTTTTCAGTACTAGCATGCTGTGACACTTTTGTATTTTTATGTCTGATTTTGTAAGCAAGTCGTTTTTAAGTGACATAAAACTTGGGGGTACGCAAGACGAATCAGACTCCTGAAAGGGGCACAGTAGTCTGGAAAGGCTGAGAGTCACTGTCCTAGAATAACAGTGGAGACAGAAAGAAAAGGAGTACTTGTGGCACCTTAGAGACTGACAAATTTATTTGAGCATAAGCTTTACTCCATTTATAACAATGTCATCGAGAAGGAGTAAGCTCCCTGCTTGTCCATGAAGGTGAAGTCCTGATCTTTGAAAAAAACCTGGCATCATGCACCTTGCCAGTACATCCCACATTGGCACCCATGAACCTGCCTCTGTGGTTGACCAAAGCCTGCATAATGATGGAGTATTACCCTTTACAGTTATGTACTCATTTGCTCCTTTTGGAGAAAAAGTTATGGGCACATAAGTCCCATCAGTACCCCATGCAGTCTCTCAAAGCTGGCACTTATTTCAGTAGCATTGTTTATGCCCACCACTTTTGGGTAAACCACAGTCCTGATCTCCTTGCAAGATTCCAACACCTGAACCCCAACAGTTTACTTGCCAACAACATACTGGTTTGCCATCGACCGGTAGCATTCTGGAGTAGCCAGCTTCCAGATGGCTATAGCAACCTGCTTATGGACTGGTATGGCTTCCCTCCTGTGTGCCCTGGTGGTGAAATGTCAGTGCCTGGTGCTCGTACAGGTCCAGGAACATCTGCTTCTTCATGCAAAATTTCTGGAGCATCTGTTGGTCATACCAGGTCCACAGAACAATGTTATCCCACCAGTCTGTGCTTGTGGCCCTGCTCCAGGAGCTGCTACCTGTGGAGTGTCTGCAGCACTGGCAGCAGGCATCAGCTGCATCAACTGGACTGTGGATGCCATGGCTGTACTCTCCTCTCAGAGTTGCCTTCAACAGGACAAATACTGCCACTGAAATCTCCACCAGCACCTCACAGATGCTCTGCCTGAATCCTGAAATAGCAAGGAAATTGCAACCAGGAAAAGGTCTTCCACCAGTGCTGGAGTCACACTGCTGACTCCTGTTGCAGGGAATATGCAAAATGGCTCAGCTGGATGTGTTGGTAGGCTAAGAGCACTTCAGGCAAGTGCCATGGGAGGGACAGACAAGTTCTCCCACAATACATCACAAATCAAGCTCTGGAGCTAGTAAGGGTGCTAAGAACCCTAGGATACGCTCCTCAGAAGCCTCAGCTTCTGACACATCTGCGTACCACAGTATGGAGCGGCTGGCACAGGAATGAGGCATGCATAGCAATACATTGTGGGTACTCACATGTGAGTCTTGCAAAGAACAGGTTTGCAAGCGTGGGTCACATGGACCCAGGTTTACTGCGTAATGTAGACAGACCCTGCGGGCAAGGTTAGAGTGCTGGTTCCACCTCGGGCTATGCTGAATTCCTGAGAGGTTAGCACATTTTTGGGATTGCACAGGAGCTGCGACATGCTCTTATTTGGGTAGCCGCTGGTCAGGCTGCTTGCAGGCTCTTTGGAGCAGGGTCTGTTTCTTTGTTCTGTGTGCCTATAATGCTCAGCACAACGGGGCCCTGAGCCTGTCTGGGCCTCCTTGGCTTACCAGAATACCAGTAATTAATAGCATGAATAATAATTGCAAGTTGCTTCACCAACTCCCAAAGGGGCTAGGCGAGTGAGTGAAATGCTAGCAGTGCTGTGAGGGGTAATGTAAGAATCCAGCCAGGAAGCCAGGAGGGCAGTTGTTGTGGGATTCATGGTTAGGATAATGCAGAGACCCTCATTTTTATTCTATATTGTGAGGGGCCAGTTGTGGGTCTGTTTGTCCCTGTGGTCTGGCTGAACTCCCTTGCCAAGCAAAGCCGCTTTGCACTGAAAATGTCTGCTGTCGGCCTGTCCCTGTCCTGCCGGGTTGCTGCTGGCACAGAGGGTGTGCCTTGGACACTAGCCAGAGCAGGTTAACATGAGAGCATGAACAGCAGAAAAGCAGCAGGAATATTGGCCAAGCTCAGAGCACCCTATTCCCACTGAAGTCTATTCATGTGAGTACCTACTCACCGATATGTGTAAGAAAATCAACAGATGACCCTGAATGGACTGATTGGCTCAGAACTAAACCTCAGGTGGAATTAGTGGAATGGAACTAGCCAAATCCCCAAATGAAATTAGGAGAGACTAAACTTGCTGCCAGGTGGCCACTGGTGCAGAGTCCCTGAACATGACTTGCACCTTTTCTGACCACCCCTCTGCCTTACTCTCTGAGCAAGCAGTGGTCACGGTTCAGGACTGCTGGAGCAGAGATATGGCTGATGGGCCCATCCCCCGTCCCAGGCAGAGCCTATGCTGTTCTTTTAGAAGCAGGTTTTTCCACAGAGCTCAGCATGTCAGGGTCGGGTGGACATTGGGTCTGGTCCTTACAATCTTGAGTGAGACAAAAACTGTGCAGAGCCAGTTCTTGGCTAATGAGACCCAGAATCCACTTGCAGGGGAGAAGCTTGGCCCCATGCTCAGGACCCCGCACCATCTCAGTGCAAACTCAGCCAGGGAACTTTCTAGGCTGGACCTGGAGTACCCAGGCTGCAGGCAGAGAAGGCTTAGGGACACCACCTTTGGAAAGGGAAATATAATGGGATACAAGCAGTTTCTCCTCACTTATTCCAGCTTCAGACATGGCTAAAGCTCTTGTAATTTGTTCTTGTATGTCCCCTATCTGGAAACTATTTGAATACGAACTAGGGGTGCAGGAAGCAGCCGTATGGCAGCCAGAACTCCTTCATCCACACACAGCGGGGAAAGCAGGGCTGGAGGCAGCACCACAGGGAACAGCAGGAGATTTCCACAGAGCTTTGGAAGGGAGATTTGTATTTTATCAGGAGCAGAGGGCTGCCTCAGTGTGTGCACCCAGGGACTATTTACATTTCTTGTCAGATACAGAGCTGTGGCAATCTCCTGTCACTGTCCCCAGTAACTCTGACTGCAGGCTCCTGTCTCTCAGGTCTTCCTGCTGTGACACCATAACATCTGGTTGGTTCTTTTTAGAGTGATCAAGGTGGCAGCACCCAAGGATTACAGGGCTGCCCAGTTCATAGCACTGCAGCTTTCCAGTATTCTAAACACAGCTTTATCATTCCCTTGTGTAACTTATATGTTCTTATAAAGTGTTGTTTGCACTCAGGTTCTGCACCAATTTAATTGTATAGTAGCAAAACCATGCCAGTGAAATAGGTGCAAAACTTCTGTGCAGACAAGGCCCAAGCAAGTTCTTGGCAGCTGTATAAGGCAGTAGTAATAATCACTGCTGTGTCCTCTTAAAGCAAAGCAAGTTGAGAGGGGCAGAGTGGAGAGAGGAACCAGGATCTTCTCAAAAGCAAAGTCCAGTTTCAAGGCAGAAAAGATGCTGGAGCCAAGGTGAATTTGGCAGAACTGGAAATAAGGAGGTGGAACCCTGTGGGAGCCCTTGCCGCTCTGCCATGGTGCTCACTGCAGGGCTGAGTGCCAGTCCCAGGGCCAGCCTTCGCCGAAGGAATTAGAACCCCAATGATGGACGCATGTCTCTCTTGGTTACTCTTCTGCTTACACCACCTGAAGAAACATTGCAGCAGGTCCGTCTTAGGACTGGTGGTCTCCTCCTCAGTATGTTCCTTGCTGTGTCCACGGGAACTCACTTCCTCAGAATTACCCAGTTCTCTGAGTTGTGGCCACAATTGCAGTTTGCCCCAGGAGACACGTGCCAAGCACCTAGGTCAGGTGCCTAACTCTCACTAAGTACTTATCTGCATCTTTAGGTGCCTAAATACCTTAAGGAGTCAACCGTGTGTCATTCAGGCCCTTTGTGAGTTTTGCCTCAGTCTTCAATAAGGATGATGATATAGCCCACGCAGGCAAAAGCAGGCTGGCTGATGAGAATGAGTGTATGGAAATGGAAATTACCATATCAAAGGTGGAAGCAAAGCTCAAAGAGATGTATGCACTCAAGTCCGGGGCACCGGATAATGTCTGTCCCAGAACACTGAAAGAACTGGCACATGAGATTGTAAATCCTGTAGCAAGGAATTTTAATCAATCTATCAAATTAGGAATGGTAATGTGGGCAGAGAGTAGCAAAGGTAGTACTTATATATAAGAAAGGGGAAAAATGTGATCCAGGTAACTATAGTCTGATCTCAGTAATACGCAAGGATTTAGAACAAATTGTGGATGAAAGACTAATTAAAGACATGGAGGTATATGGAAAATGGGAGTAAATGCAACCTGGCTTTATCAAAGGTAGATTGTGCCAGACTAACATGAGCTCTTACTTTGATAAGATAACTGATTCTCTAGATAATGGAAGTGCAGTAGATCTAATATAGTTGGACTTCAGTAAAACGTTCAGCAAGATCCAAATGGGAAATTATTAATTACGCTGAAGAAAATGGGAATTAGGACAGGAACTGTATGGTGGGTAAGGAGCTGGCTGAAAAAAAGAGGGCACTGAGTTGAGCTGAAAGGTGAACTATCAGGCCAGAAGGAGGTTGCCAGTGGAGTTCCTCAAGGGCTGGTCTTGGGACCAAACTTATTTAATCTTTTAGGTAATGGCCTTGGCACAAAAAGTAGGAATGTGCTCTGCAGCCTTGATGCTCTAGCTGGGGATTTCCTGTCTGAACACTCTGAGCCTCACCCAGATTCGTCTCCAGGTAGGTCTGGCTCCCCAGCCAGGCAGTGCCTCAAGGAACTCTTCATTGGCACCTTCACACAGGGAGTATTGTGAGACTCAAGCAGTGTGGGTTGGCAGTGCGGGTGGCTCTCTGATTGGTTCTGTGTATAGTGTGGGCAAAGCCCTGCTCCAGCCCAGTCCCTCACAACCTTCCTGCCAGCATTTCCCTCCCCACCACTCTCACACTCTCATTCTCCAAAGGGCTCCGGGGCATCCAGAGCATTTGGACAATACCTGACACCTTCTAGTCCAAAGACTAAGCCTTTTCACCAAGGTGAAGCATGCCCTCCACCCCCACCAAAGCAATGCCCCCTGCATTTCAGAAGACCAAACCAGCTGTGTCCTGCCAATGGAGTATTTCGTATAACTTAACCCCCCAATCTCTCCCTCCCACCAATCCCCCCCATTTTCACACATCTCTTCACCCTAACCCAATCAAACGGTGGGCCTGGGAATTTAACTGCCAGAGGGCTGTAACTACAGAGACTGATGTGAGCCAGGAGGCCCTGGGGTCCAGGCCAAGCCCTGCTGAAGGGGAGGTGCTGGGATTCCTGCAAGGGTGCTGTTCCTCAGCCCTGCTTGGGGGCTCCATTTATCATGCCAGTCTCTGCCTGGTCAATATGAGATGTCTGATAAATGTGTCGTCCCTGCCGCATCCCACTCCCTCCCTGGCTGCTGGGAGGGAGAAAAAGCATTTCCTCTCTGCTCCAGCTCTCGCCCCAAAGCCTCCTGGCCACTGAAGCTTGGTGGAGGGTCTCTGCTAAGGTGCCCTCCCCCAGCATTGGTTTTTCAGCTCGGCTCCTCAGAGACTAGCTCCACTGCCACTCAGAGTCCCCCACACCAGCACCTGAGTCCTGTCTGCTTCAGGGAAGCCTACAGGGCTCTGAACAGCAGCAGTGAGACCAGACATGACTCTGGTCAATGTCCAGTCTGCTGCAGTGTGGAAAGCTGAGTCACCAAGGAGGCACGGGGTGAGCTGTTGGCAAGCTCAGGCAGACGTCACTGTGCCACTCACACTCAGTTGCCATTTGCTGCCTTTCTTCACAGCACAAAGGGCTACAAAGGAAAGACTGTAATAAAGAATGTAACAAAGCTGAGTGCCTCCAGATGCTGATGCCATTCAGATAGAAGAGTTTCCTTCCCCCCACATAGCCCCAAGGACAGTGGATGCTGTATGCTCCATGCTCTGCCTTCATCAGTTTAGCTGAAACTGCTGCAGAATTTCCACCAGAGGTCACAGAAATGAGGGACCTCGTCCTAGAATCTGGACCCAGTTCACTAACCAGGGCTTCCCCCACGATCCCTTCCTCATGGACATGCCAGCACTCAGCCATTGCTCCCCTTTATTCCAGCCCATGTCCAAGGCATTGCAGCAATTCTGCATAGCCAGGTGGGCTGCACTCACAGGCTGGGCCTGGGATCCTCTCCTGTGCCAGCAGTTACAGCTACTCATTCAGAATGGCATTGCCTGCTGCCCTCTGCCAAGGCTCTTGCTGATAGGGGATCTGCTTGCGTGCTCAGTGGCAGCAAGGGACAGCGATTGCAAAGGCCAGGCTGGGGCAGAGGAGTTGCTGGGGTAGGGGAACCTTGGGACGACAAGCCCAGAAAGTATCCTGCCAACGCCAGAGAGCCCTATGCAGAAAGTCCAGGCAGCTGGCCACAGGGGCACTGAGCAGCTAAGCTTCAGGGCTGAGACACCGCTGTGCCAGGCACTTTAGAAATACCGCAGCCCCACCCCATTGTCGCTAACCCAGATGATGAGATCCTTGGAGCCGGCAGAGAACGTCCCTGCTTCTGTGCATGCAGCACCCAAGCTGGTCAGGCCTGAGCCCTGACAGAGGTCTCTCGCTTGGCTGTGTTGCAAATATGACTGTTAATCGATAGATTTCCAAGTGCAGGTGAATGCACTACCATTCCCTGCTCCTCAGGCTTCCTTCTAGCAGAGCGCTCACACTGGCCATCTCTGGCTGGGCAAGCCCACCACAAGTCCATGGCAGGAAATGTACAGCAGAACTATATGGCCACAGAGCCACACCGCTGGTCTACAAGACAACTGGGTGCCTAACTGGCGACACAACTGCATTGTGCACCTGCAGGTGACGTGCCAGAGCAGTAAAGCTATTGTGAATACTGACTCGGGACATGGGCCTCGGGAGAGGGGACTAGACATCCCTCCAGTCTGCGGGACCTTTCAAGGTAAGTCTATAACCCTGCAGCTGGCCTGGGTCAGCTGACTCAGGTTTGTGGGGTGTGAGCGCTGGGGCTGAAAAATTGCCGTGTGGACGTCTGGGCTCGGGCTAACAGGCTGTTTAATTGTGATGGAGACATTTGGGCTAGGGTTAGAGCCCAGGCTCTAGGACCCTGCAAGAGGGGAGGGCCCCAGGGCTCAGACCTACATGGCAATTTCTAGCGCCATAGCTAGAGCCCAAGTCAGCTGACCCAGGCTAGTTGTGGCCGTGCTGTGACTTTTATAGTGATGTAGATGAACCCTGAGTGGCATAAGTGGCAAAACTCCAGCCTTTTTCTTTTTGCTGTGTTGGGGTGTTTGATTTACTGCATGTGTAGAGGTGTGTGTGTGTTTCAGGGCAGTGGTAGGGTTGCCAAGCATCCTGGTTTTATACTGGAACGCCTGGTCGAAAAGGGACCCTGGCGGCTCCAGTCAGCACCACCGACCAGGCTGCTAACCGTCTGGTTGGCAGGCAGTGGGACTAAGGCAGGCTCCCTGCCTGTCCTGGCTCCGCATGGCTCCCGGAAGCGGCGGTATGTCCCCCCTCTGGCTCCTAGGCTCAGGAGCAGCCAGCAAATTCTGCGTGCTGCCCCCACCCCGAGCACCAGCTTCCCAGCTCCCATTGGCCGGAAACCACGGATGCCTCCGCCCAGGAGCCGAAGGGGGGACATGCCACCGCTTCCAGAAGCCACCTGAGGTAAGTGCTGCCTGGAACCCACACCCCCTCCCATGCTCCAACCCCCTGCCCCAGCCCTGAGCTCCCTCCTGCACCCAAACTCCCTCCCATAGCCTGCACCCCACATCCCTTGCTATACCCCAACCCCCTGCCCCAGCCTTGAGCCCCCTCCTGCACCTTAACCCCCTCATCCCTGGCCCAACCCCAGCGCCCACACTCACAGCTGGAGCCCTCACCCCCTCCTGCACACCAACCCTCTGCCCCAGCCCAAAGCTCCCACACTCCAAACCCCTAATTTCTGGTCCCACCCCAGAGCCCGCATCCCCAGCTGGAGCCCTCACCCCCTCCCACACCCTAATTCCCTGCCCTAGCCCAGAGCCCCCTCCCACACTCCGAACCCCTCGGTCCCAGCCCATAGCCCCCTCCTGCACCCAAAACTCTCATCTCTGGCCCCACCCCAGAGCCTGCACCCCCAGTCCTCACCCCTTCCTGCACCCCAACCCCCTGCCCCAGCCAGGTGAAAATGAGCAAGTGAGCGAGGGTGGGGGATAGCGAGCAATGGAGGGAGGGGGGATGGAGTGAGCAGGGGCGGGACCTCGGGGAAGGAGCAGGACAGAGGGTGGAGCAAGGGTGTTTGGGCAATCAGAAAGTTGGCAACCCTAGGCAGCGGTTGTCCGAGGCCCAGTCTCTACCTCAGGTGTTTGTACAGCTCCCGCTCCCATGTAGCTGAGTGTCCCACAGTCTTTCTGGGGTTAGGCCTCATCCCACCTGCAAGGCAAGGCAGGGCAGGGCAGGGCAGGGCTGTTAGCAGCACTTTATAGATGGGCGCTCAGGCTCAGAGAGCCATAGGCCTTGTCTCTAGGTAACCTTTGTCCAGTAATATTGATCTAATTATACAGGCCTGGCTATCCCAGAGACACCCTCTCCCTCCCCCCATGTGGGCAGGCTAAGTCTGATGTCAGAGTGCCTTCTTTTGGTGTGGGTACCCCCTTTCCCAGTGACAAACTAAACTGAAAAAAGGCCTTTTATACCAGTGTAAGCATGACCACACAGGAGTTATAACAGCATGGCCTTGCTGGCTTAAAGTTACCCAGCAGAAAAAAACCTCTCGCCCCTAGCCAGGATCTGAGTGACCGATGGTGTCTGGGTCAGGGCAGAGAAAGGAACCCAAGGGAGGTGTGCATCCTCACCAATGGGCCATTTTTCCTCCTCTGCCCACTGTCAGTAACTGTCATGTGTCACTCTGCCCTGAGGGACAGCTATAGAAGAAGGGGGCAGGGATGAGGGGGGGTGAGGGACTATTCCAGAAGAGGAGGGCACAGAGAGCTCAGGGGAAGAGGTACGGGACATGCTGCCGGGAAGCAGGCTAGTGGCAGTGTTGCCACGAGGTGCTGTGGGAGGGTGGCCAAAGCACTGGGGCGAGGGAAGCTAGGGCAAGGCTAGATGAGCAGGGACAGAGTGAGCAAGGGGCACAGTACTAACTGTAAGAATGAAGGGAAAGGTATGAATGGGGAAGAGGTTCGAGCTGCCTGTCAGCTGTGGAAAAAACGGAAGAGTTTTATTGCTTCAAAGGGGGCAGGAGTTGCAGAGGGTTTCATTAGACAAACAACCCCCAAGCTGATAAATGCTGCTCCTTCCCTCTTTGCTGGCAAAGGCCTGTGAACAATATGGAGGAGGAGCTCTTAGCACAAACCAGGACACTTGTACCATAATGGCACCTGGGGGATTTGACTGCGCAGAGGAGCAATGGTGTTTAAGAGGCATTTGTTTGTGTGCTTCACTGTCCCAACCACAGCCTTAGAAAGAAACTTCCCCTGGGGCAGGTTATCCCAGCTCCCCACCTGGGGTCGGGGGCGGGGGTCTAATGCATCTGTCTCTAATGCACCTCGTAGTGCCAACAATTGGAGCCAGGATGCTGGGCTAGATGAGCTCCTGGTTTAAGGGGTCTGGGAATTCCTCTGTCCCTGGGTTTCCAAGGTGAACTCTCCTTGTATCAGTGTGAGTTGCCTCTGCAGTCACCCACAGCCTAGCCACCCCGGAGGACCCAGCAAGGCTGTGAGGGGAGGGAGTCGTTTCAGGCAGCATGTGGAAAAATACAGGAAATGGCACAGACGAGCCTCCAGGGGTCACCAGAGAAACATGGGTGGCTGGGAGGGGCCAGCACCTTGGCTTGTTGCAGGCGGGAGACTGGGCCAGGGGTAACCTCTGCTGAAGCTGCCAGGTGATGGCTGTGGCGGGGGCGGGAAAATGCATTGTCTGACTCCAGCATCACATCCACCCCCACCATCCAGGCCTGCTTTCCTCGGCCTAACCCAGGTGCAGAACAAAAGGAAACGGATGATTTAGTTATTGCTCCCGCACAGAAGGTTTGAAGGTCAGTTGTTCAGAGCAGGCTCCATTGTACGGCCAAGCACTGTACACCCTGCAGCAGAGCTGGAGCTGCAATCTGCATAGCAGGGGCCATTACAGTCCAGCTGCCTTCCAGCGGAGAGATGAAAGGCTTTTTCTAATGTAATAACTGACGGCCTCTTCAGTGCCGTTTGAACTGTTTACAGACCGAGTTAACGATTACAGGCAATGTGTGTCTTGGCTGGCTGCCCAAAATTCCTACCCACCCGTCAGATACTATCAAAGAGCCCTTCACTGCCTGCCTGGAGCCCTTCCAAAGCACCGTACAGAGATGCCGACACAAAAGGAGGAGTGTTCAGCGGGCACTCATGGAGGCCCAAGCTAAAAAGTTACAGTGTCAGCTCTGGCCAGGGCCAGGGGTCTGAGCCTGGCTGCCTGAATCACTGACTCAGGACAGATGGAAACACCAGTGAGGTCACCTCCCCAGGCCAGCCAGCAGGGACTCGTCCTACAGGCTGTTAGCTAGAGCTGCCCACCCTGGGCTCTGACCACTTACTGTAGGAGAAGCTCTCAGTGGCAGGATTTCCCGTGCATTCAGCCTAAGCTTCCCCTTTTTCAGTGTAAACTCATTGTTCCCACTTCTACCCTCTGTTACCAGCCTCAGGAATTCCTCTCCACACTGGAGATGACCCATTCGCAAGCAACGTCCTGCCCCTGCAATTGGACTGCTGTGCATTGTCCATTCTTTACATCCCAGCTACACTGGCAGGGCTGCTGTGTTAGCAGAAGTGGTTACACAGTTTAAAGCCATTCCTGCCAAACATGTTTTCATCACCCTTACGCCTGGTTGTGTGGCCAGGCCTATGTAGGGCCCTACCAAATTCATGGTCCATTTTGGTCAATTTCACAGTCAATCTGAAATTTCACAATGTTGTAATTGTAGGGGTCCAGATCCCAAAAGGAGTTATGTGGGGGTTGAAGGGTGGGGGGGGGCGGTTGTGATACTGCTACCCTTACTTCTTCACTGCTGCTGGCAGCGCTGCTATCTTCAAAACTGGGTGGCCAGAGAGCAGCGGCTGCTGGCCGGGAGCCCAGCTCTGAAGGCAGAGCCGCTGCCAGCAGCAGTGCAGAAGTAAGGATGGCATGATGTGGTATTGCCACACTTCTGTCCTGCTGCCTGCAGAGCTGGGTCCTCAGTCAGCAGCCGCCACTGTCCAGCCGCCCAGCTCTGAAGGCAGCAGTGCAGAAGTAAGGGTGACATGGTATGGTATGGTATGGTATTGCCACCCATACTTTTGCGCTGCTGCTGGCAGGGTGCTGCTTTCAGAGCTGGGCACCTGGCCAACAGCCACTGCTCTCTGGCCACCCAGCTCTGAAGGCAGTGCAGAAGTAAGGGTGGCAATACTGTGACCCGCCTAAAATAACCCTTGCGACTCCCCCTGCAACTCCCTTTTGGGTCAGGACCCCCAATTTGAGAAACTCTGGTCTCCCCCATGAAATCTGTATAGTATAGGGTAAAAGCACACAAAAGACCAGATTTCACAGTCCATGACGTGTTTTTCATGGCCGTGAATTTGGTAGGGCCCTACCTATGGGAGATTAGGCAAAACTGTCTCCATCATTACTTGCATCTACAAACTAGTTTAGTCTGGATTAAAAACCAGGTCCCTGGTCTCTGGAGCAAACTCTGCAAATATTCCACTGAATTGCAGGGGTAGAAGCAAGGACCTGACACAATTGAATAACACAGAGGCACATTTAGGCAGTGCTGAGGCCACACAGTGAACAGCGCAGGAAACACCAATGCCAAAGCGAAGACTGAATGTTCAACCATAGGGCCCATTCCTTCACCCACTGAAAGCCGTGGGAGTTTTGCCACTTCCTCCGATGAGAGGTATCAGCCCCTTGTGCTTAGGTATTACTGCACACAGCCAGGAGCACTGACAATTACTCAAATACTAATGTTGGATACAATGCTTCTCCGACCTAGAAACAAACATGTAGCATCTTGTAATGCATTTGTGTCACTCCCTGCTAAACGCTAGCTAAACTCACAGAAGGCCCAATGCAAACCCCTAGAGTCCTCATACCTCCCCAATGCAATAAAGTCCTTGTGCCACCCCAGTGCAAACCCCTAGAGTCTTTGTGCCACTCTGGTGCAAATGAGTCCTCGTGCTGCCGCAGTGCAAACCCCTACAGTCAGTTGTGCCACCCTGGTGCAAACCCCTAGAGTCTTCATGCCACCCTGGTGCAAACAAGCCCTTGTGCTGCCCCAGTGGAAACCCCTAAAGTGCTTGTGCCACACCTGTGCAAACGAGTCCTTGTGCCACTCCAGTGGAAACTCCTGCAGTCATGCCGCCCTGGTGCAAACCCCTGGAGTCTTCATGGCTCTCTAGTGCAAACCCCTGGAGTCCTCATGCTGCCCCAGTGCAAATGCCTAGAGTTGGCTGTGCTTCCCTGGTGCAAACCTCTAGTGTAGATACTCTACTCCATTGTAAATGGCGCTTGCAATGGTGTGGCTTATTCTGATCAATTCTTTATGTAATTTATACAGTGCGTGGTCTCCACTGAGGTCTACACCAGTGAAACTACATCAGTGCAGCAACACTGGTGGGAATTCCTCTGATCTAAACAAGCCTCACTCCAGTGCATTTGATCCTGGCATGAAACTTGGGGAAGTCGCAGAGCACAAGTTAGAGTTTATGCTGGGGCAGCATGTCTCCACTAGGGATTTGTACTAGTGCAGCTATGTCGCGACCTAAAACTCCCATACAGCCAAGCCTTTAGGGATGCAAGTGTCCAGATCTGAACCCAAAGTTCATCCCTACGAACAGAAAATGTGGGTGCATATTTTACCTACGCAAACTGAGCGTGACAGATATGTCAATTTCCTGCAATATCAGTGAAAAACCTTATTGAATTAGGTTTAAATATCCTTGGAGTCCATTGTATTAAATGCAAAAGTTATGTATTATTGTGGGCCAGGATTGTATGTAACCTCTCTAGAAGGGAGATATGATATAAATCCTGGGACGTATAAACCTCAGATAACTACACTGAACAATGTGCCAGACACAATGGACTTTTGGGATAAACAGTGTCAAGTGGTTTGCTCCTAGGGTGAAGTGAATGCAAATTCTCCACCTCCAGTTATGCAAAAACCCACCCTTTTGAAGTTACATCATGAGGGGAGGACCACTGTCTGCTGATCATCTGTTCATGGAGTCTCAACACTAAAGACTTAAGCAATATCAAGGAAAGACTAACCTATGCATGAGATCTTGTTCTAAGCTAAGGGTGTTAAGAATTTGCAACCACAGAACTAACCCGTAGGTGGGGTTGGAAGGGCTAAATCCTACAAAAGCCCTGATTGGAGTTGGGGGATGATCTCTGGTGAGCTTATCAGGATGCAGGTAAATTCTTTTATTCTTTTCTCTGTAATGCTGTCACCCTCAGCAAGTTTGCAGATGACAATAAACTGGGAAGAGAGGTACATACGCTGGAGGGTAGGGATAGGATACAGAGGGATCTAGACAAATTAGAGGATTGGGCCAAAAGAAATCTGATGAGGTTCATCAAGGACAAGTGCAGAGTCCTTCACTTCGGATGGAAGAATCCCACACACCGCTACAGACTAGGGACCGACTCGCTAAGCAGCAATTCTGCAGAAAAGGACCTAGGGGTTACAGTGGATGAGAAGCTGGATATGAGTCAACAGTGTGCCATTGTTGCCAAGAAGGCCAATGGCATTTTGGGCTGTATAAGTAGGGGCATTGCCAGCAGATCGAGGGACGTGATCGTTCCCCTCTATTCGACATTGGTGAGGCCTCATCTGGAGTTGTGTGTCCAGTTTTGGGCCCCACACTACAAGAAGGATTTTTTAAAAATTGGAAAGTGTCCAGCAGAGGGCAACAAAAATGATTAGAGGACTGGAACACATGACTTATGAGGAGAGACTGAGGGAACTGGGATTGTTTAGTCTGCGGAAGAGAAGAATGAGGGGGGATTTGATAGCTGCTTTCAACTACCTGAAAGGGGGTTCCAAAGAGGATGGATCTAGACTGTTCTCAGTGGTAGCTGATGACAGAACAAGGAGTTATGGTCTCAAGTTGCAGTGGGGGAGGTTTAGGTTGGATATTAGGAAAAACTTTTTCACTGGGAGGGTGGTGAAACACTGGAATGGGTTCCCTAGGGAGGTGGTAGAATCTCCTTCCTTAGAAGTTTTTAAGGTCAGGCTTGACAAAGCTCTGGCTGGGATGATTTAGTTGGTGTTGGTCCTGCTTTGAGCAGGGGGTTGGACTAGATGACCTCCTGAGGTCCCTTCCAACCCTGATAGTCTATGATTCTATAAGAATAAATGTGCTTGCTTAGAAAGATCTGTATGGTAACTTGTGACTGCTGCCAATTACAGCTGTTCTTAGTCTTCTGAGAGAGAACAAAGTGCAGATGCTGTCCTGTATAGGCAGTCTGGCTTGCTGGGAATATCATAGTGTAGGCAGGTAACTGTGCATCCTGGGAAAAAACCCAGTCAGAAGAGTGAGAAACGCAGGTCCCTACCCAAGAGCGGTGACAGCTGAGGAGCCAGAAGCCTAGTGGGGTGCCCTTGCAGGACCACCAAGGGGAAATACAGGTGCAGTTGCCTTGAGCTGTGAGACTGAGCAAAAGGTGTTGGTTTCGATGACTCAGGCATTGCAGATTGCAAGAAATGCTGTACAGGTACCATGGCCCATAGCAGCTGGAGTCAGGCTCTGATGGCTGAGATTTCTGAGCAGGCACAGGAAAAAGTCACTTGATTTTCAATTGCACATTTATCCTTGTTTTCCCATTGTTTGGCTTTTCTGATGCATTTGTTTTTCCTGGGATGGGAATGAGGGGGGAGATGGCTGAAATGGCCCACAGAAAGGAGTGGATGTCTTGCTGGATATAGGGAGATAGAAATGTGGATGCAAAGGGCATTTCACTGTGATTTGACTCAATAAAACTGTTTGAAATATAAAATCAGTTCTTCCTACACTTACCTGCCAAGACCTGAGTTCAGGCCCTCGGGGTTCTGCGTTTCCCTCGCTGCTGTTGATTACATCATTGACACCTAAGAAGCTGAAGGAATGAAGGGAATGCAGCTCCTGGCTCCCTTATGTGTTGAGCACATCAGCTACTGCAGGAGACACAAGAACCTGCGGCCTGGGCTCCAGTCCTGGCTCGGCAGCCGCCTTTCACTCCCTTCACTGCTTTGAAGGCCATGTCCCCATACAAAGTTGCACCAATTTAAATAAAAGTGTTTTTGTTACCGGCTGCAGACTCCTGTGATGGTAGACAGTGTGGGTGAGGGAATATCTTTTACTGGCCAACTTTCCGTTAGTGAAAGAGACAAGCTTTCAAGCTACACAGAGCTCTTCTTTAGGTCTGGGAAAGGGACTCTGAGTGTCACAGCTAAATACAAAATGGAACAGATTGTTCAGCATAACTAACACCTATTCTAAGAGACCATTCAAGATGAAATATCCCATTAACACCGCTCCAGTCATAGGACTAAAAAGGGGGTTTAGTGGGTTACAGATTGTTGTAATAAACCATAATCTAGTGTCTTTATTCTGACCATGATTTTTAGGGTCTAGCCAAATTATGAATTTAAGCTCCCAGGCTCAACTTTTGAAGGTGTTGTGCAGGTTTCCTTTGAGAATGAGGACTGAGAGGTGAGATATGGAGTGGTCATTTTGTGGAAAAGTGTTTGCCCATGGGTGATAGGGTGTTTTTGTCTTTTATCATTTTTCTGTGAGTTCATTCAAGAGTGTAGTGATTGTCTGGTTTCACCCACGTAATTGTTTTTGGAGCATTTAGTGCACTGGATATTTAGTGCACATGTTGTGATGTGTAGGACTCATAGATCTTGAAAGATGTGTCATAGTGAGTATTGATCCTCGCAGCAGTAGAGATATGTCTGCAGGTTTTGCATCTGTTGCATCTGGTGCCACTTTGAGTGGTGGGTCATGGTCTGTGGGGAACTTGCTTCTCATGAGTTGGGTGAGGTTGGGGGGGCATTTGAAAGCCAGGAGAGGGGGGTTGGGCAGATTTATTTCAGGATGTGGTCCCCAATGAGTATGGTTTGTAATTGTTTAATAATACCCCGTATGGGTCCCAGGGTAGGGTAGTAGGTCATAAATAGGGATGTGCAGTTGGAGTTTTTTTCCTGTATTGAAGCAATTCTCTCGGAGTATTTGGGTGGCCTGTTCTATGGTGCAGTTTACTTCTCTGGTGGAGTGTCCTTATTCAATGAACGGTTTCAGAGTAACAGCCGTGTTAGTCTGTCTTCGCAAAAAGAAAAGCAGGACAGTGGGGTGGGAGGAGGTATTGTTTCATGGTCTCTGTGTGTATATAATGTCTTCTGCAGTTTCCACGGTATGCATCCGATGAAGTGAGCTGTAGCTCACGAAAGCTCATGCTCAAAATAAATTGGTTAGTCTCTAAGGTGCCACAAGTACTCTTTTTCTTTATTCAGTGAAGGAGATTTTAAGTGTGTTAAGGTGTATATACCAGACTTTCTCCTCAGAGCATATTCTGTGATATCTGAGTGCCTGGCTGTAGATAATAGATGTCTTGGTGTGTTTGGGGTGCTTACTGGAGCTGTGAAGATACGTGTGATGATCTGTGGGATTCTTGTGTATAGTTCTCTGTAGGGTTCCATTGCTGAACCTGATTGTGGTGTCCATGAAGTTGATGCTGGTACAGGAGTTTTCTAGAGTGAGTTTGATGGATGAGTGGTGATTGCTGAAGTTGTGATGGAAATCTAGGAGGGAGTTACGGTTGTCTGTCCAGAAGATGAAAATATCAGCAATGTATCTCAGGTATATCATTGGTTTCCTGGTGCATTTGCCCAGAAATTCTTCTTCAAGGTGGCCTATGAAGAGGATGGAGTATTGGGATGCATTCTATTATCCATGGCTGTTCTTATGGCTTGGATAAAGTGTTTATTATTAAATGTAAAATTGTTGTGGGTTAGGAGGAAATGGATGAATTTGGTGATATGTTTTGGGGTGGATATCTGAGAGTTGTCCATTGTCTTGTAGATATTTTAGGTAGGCAGCAATTCCATCATTGTGAGGGATGTTGGTGTATAGGGAAGTGACATCCGTGGTGGCAAGGATGGTGTTCTGAGGTAGGTTGTTTTTGCTGCAGAGTTACTGGAAGAAGCCGATTGTGTGGTGGCAGAAGCTGGCCCTTTGTGTGGTGAGTGGTTTGAAAATGGTTTCAATGAGTTCCGATATTCCTTCAGTGAGAGTGCAATGACCAGATATGATGGGTCTGCCTGGGTTCCCTTGTTTGTATATCTCAGGAAGCATGTAGAAGAACCCTGGGGTGGGTTCCTGGGGGATGAGGTATAGTTTCTCTTGCAGTCATTTGGGGAAAGATTTGACCAAACCCTAAACTCCTGGGTGAATTGTGGTGTGGGGTGTTCTTTGAGTTCTTTATAGTAGGTGATGTTGGAGAGTTATCAGTCGGCCTCATTGACATAGTTATCACAGTTGAGAACTACGATGGCATCCCCTTTGTCTGCTGTTTTTATCACTATCTGGTGGTTGGATTTCAGAGACTGTATAGCTGTCCTCTCGGTGGTGGAGAGATTGTGCTGGATGTGATGTTTGTTAAGGATTTCACAGTCATTTTTTTTCCTGATGCAATCAATGTAATGATCAAGTTTGTGGTTTTGTGTACTGTGGGGCGGTCCAGTCAGATTATTCTTTTTTCTTATGACTGTCAATAGGGATGTGGTAGTTGTGGGTGGCGATGTCATTGTTTTGAAAGAATTCTTTGACGTGGACTCAGTGAACGAAATCTCTTAGCCCCTGAAGTCTATCACTATAAGGCAGGTTTTCAAATCCTTTAATCATTCTCGTGGCTCTCCTCTGAATCCTTTTCAATTTATCAACATCCTTCATGGATTATGTACACCAGAACTGGACACCGTATTCCAGAAGTAGTCATGTCAGTGCCAAATACAGAAGTAAAGTAACCTCTCTACTCCTGCTTGACATTCCTCTATGCATCCAAGGGTTGCATTAGCCCTTTTGGCCACAGTGTTGCACTGGGAGTTCATGTTCAGCTGATTATCCACCATGACCTCCAAATATTTTTCAGAGTCGCTGCTTCCCAGGTAGAGTCCCCCATCCTGTAAGTATGGCCGACATTCTTTGTTTCAGGATGTATACATTTACATTTAGCCATGTTAAAATGCACATTATTTGCGTGCACCCAGCTTACCAAGTGATCCAGATTGCTTTGAATCAATTACCTGTCCTCTTCATTCCTTACCACTCCCCCAATGTTTGTCATCTGCACACCTTACTAGTGATGATTTTGTTTTCTTCCAGATGATTAATAAAAATGTTAAAAAGCACAGGGCCAAGAACCAACCTCTGTGGGACCCCATTAGAAACATACTGGTTCAATGATGATTCTCAATTTATAATTACATCTTTAGACCTATCAGCACAACATCTGCACAATCCACTGTGAACAGCGTCCCATTCTGGCTTCTCCAGTGGGTGAAGCTTGGCTTGTGGGTGGTGCTTGGAAGAGCATCATCACCGTTTTTTCTTGTTCCATTTGAGCCCTGTCTAGAGTATATGGCTGAGTCTACCTGGGAAAGGATGCTGCAGCTATAAGAGGCCCCACTGCTGGTTGCTATCTTCCTCAGAAATTCTTCCTTGTGGCGCAGCTCAGCAACCTGTGATGCTCCACAGAGGGCCTGCTGCTGAACAGGGAACATTGCTGAGCTTGTTTGTGTTGTACCTGGGCCCTTCCAACATCATCAGAATCTATGGTTGTGCCTGGGAGCCTGTGATGCTTAGAGATACACTCCCCTCCCCCCAATCCTATGGAAAGGTGCACAGAGCTCAGTTCACATGCAAGGGACATCTGCGATGCCTGACTTTCCAGCCATTTCCTGGAAAATGGTATCAAGAGCAACATCCAGGCAATGAAATATCTATGGAAAAGTTTGTTGTCACCTGTTTGATACTGTCATCCATAAACACTATGAGAGGAAAGTTTTAATCCCGGTTCCGCTGGCTTACCCTATCAACAGTTCTCCAAAAGGAGCATCATCTAATGTGCATTTACACTGCTCAGCATACCATGCTCTGGGTTTACCCCACACAGTCGAGACTAACTTAGCTGTGTAACTAAGGCCTGGTGCCTCAGAGCACTGCTGCCAGTTTCAATTCTGTTGTCAGAAATTGGTGCAGCACTTGGGAACGCAGGGATAAATCATTAACAACCACTTATTGTTCACAGGTATTTCTGGCAATAGACCATTGAGGTCAACTTGGACAAACTGTCATGGTTTAGTGGGGGTGGCTTTTTCGCCAGAGGAGTATTCAGATTCTTGTCTGTTACCTTAAAAATAACAGTCTGGAAGCATGCTGCCTGACCCAGTCCAATATACGTGAACTGATATCACAGCCAGTTCACCCCTCCCCAGACTCTGTATACTTTCTTCCCTAGACTGTGATCTCTCTGGGGAAAAGACTGTTTTCTTATAGGTCTGTAAAGTGCCCAGAAAACTTTGGGAACCAACTACACATTAAACAATCATAATAAAGTGCACCCCCAGCAGTGGAAGTAAAGTGAAAGCACAAATATCTTCCTCCCTGTCTACCCAGAAAAACATTCATTTGCCAACTGCATCATTACATGGATCACTTAAATCACAGACAGCACTATCAGGCTGGCTGTACTGTCCAAATGTGGTTGTTTCTCAGGATGTGGGCCCCTGCAGAGTCACCAGCCCTCATTTGTTCCATCCATTCATCCCAAACACACAGCCATTTCCTCGTGGTACAGCTGCAATGCAACACAATGTGCCTGCATCTGAGTGTGCCGTGCTGGATTTATGAATTTGTATTCTGATAGATTAAGCAGCCATCTCTACAGACACCCGGTTGGTGACTCCCTGAGAGCCAGAGCAATACTTAAAAAGAAAAAAAATACTAGTGGCATCTTAGAGACTAACCAATTTATTTGAGCATAAGCTTTCGTGAGCTACAGCTCACTTCATCGGATGCATCCGATGAAGTGAGCTGTAGCTCACAAAAGCTTATACTCAAATAAATTGGTTAGTCTCTAAGGTGCCACTAGTACTCCTTTTCTTTTTGCAAATACAGACTAACATGGCTGCTACTCTGAAACAGAGCAATACTTGGTACTCTCTGTATACCAATAAATAGAATTTATAGCGTTTTAAGAGTTTCTACACTGCCAGACATTCTATGCTGTGACTGAGTATTTATTCTTGTTGGCATTTAATTTCCTGCTTCTACATTCAACTGTCCACCTACCTCTGATGCTGTCTCATTGTTATAAATTGAACACCAAGTGGCACTTCCTGAACATCACATGTGGTGACCCCTTGGATGTAAGAATGGGGTCATTTTACAACTACACGAGTATGCAATTCTGACTTGACACCTCAAAGGCGTATTCTGCTCATTGTACAGAAAGTCCCCAAGTAGAAGGACAAACACTGAGGTTGGTCTTTCTGCAAAATCCAAATGCTTACAAATCATCCAAGTGTCTCAGATGGCAGCATTATCAACCAGCTCACTGATTTCCTCTGCTTGGTATTCTGGGTCCAGCTTTCTGCTAGGAAAAATATCATTTACTGCTGCTTGGCTTTTGAAGCCAGCTTTCCTGAGCAGAGTAAGGTCCTTTTCAAACTTGCCTGCTGCTTGGGATACTTACGGAAGCCAACAAAATCAGCCAGGTAAATCCAACTCTTAAATAAAAGAACCCACTCATCTCGCACAAGTACTGGCTGCATCATCAGAGATCTAATGGAAGCTATTTGTAGCCCAAACGCAAGTGAAAGCTGCCTTGCAACAATCTAACTGTGGGATCTGGAGCTGTCATAGCACCACATCCTGATGCTGATAGGAGGCCCTACAGGCTAGATCCAGCCAGCACTGAAGTCAATGGAGAGACTCCACTGGATCAGGCCCACATTGTTCCAGTTCTGCTGGGGAAGCAGGAAAGTCTCCTAGTAGTAATTTAAATTAGTCAGCACCTGGGTGCCATCATTTGGCACTATAACTGGGGAGGGCCTTCCACACTGTCCTCCATCATCTCGAGCACTTTCTGTATCAGGGTGTTTGTATGACTGGTACTTTGCACTGTCCAATTTGCCTCACTGGAGTGGCTCTGGCTTCATGCTAAGCTGATGTTGGACTCCAGTTGACTTATGGCCAAAAAGTTCTGAATTTCAGGAGCAAAGTCTTGTGTTGCCACCTACCATGCCCTCAGCTGCACCTAGAGAAACCTACCTTCGAGAGGCAGCAAGAGCTTTGGGGTGAGCACCACTTACAGCCACAATCACGGCTCCAATCTGTGGCAACAACTGCACTCTCTGTCTGAGTTCCAAATTCTCCTCTCGGACCTGGTACATGTTGTTTAAAGGGCCCTGGGATGCTGGAAGATATATTTAACTTCCTCCTAGAAATGCAAACAAGTGGATGGCAGCTGCCTGCCTTAAGGGAGGGGGCTGAGGCCTTGGCTAATAATAATAGCTGTAAAGTGCATGAACATAGTAATAGCTGGGATTGGAACTCACAGTCTCCTAGCCTGAGGCTATGGTGTGTAGAACAAGGCTGTTCTCCACACACACCCGCCAAGCTGACTGAGCTGCCCACCCCCATCTGACTGAGCTGCCAAACAGGTGACTGTCCCGCAAGATGCATAGCCCTGGTCTCCATTTCTGACTCAGGTGGAGCCTGCTGTATAGACCAGAGCATGTCCCAGTCCAGTGAGAGGATGGACAGGGCTTACATCCACGGCTGCCAGGCCACAAAAGGCAAACCCTGCCTTAAAACTCTGCCCGAATCCCTTAGTCATGGCTGCGGTTGGAAGAGTGCTGTAACATCTCCATTTAAGGAGACAGCCAGGAGTCCTGTGATCACTCACATCCACATACTGCAGCATTGCACAGCAAGGCCCAGAGCACTTTCTCCAGAGAGCATGTTCTTCCAGCCCTCTGATCTCAGGCAGCTGTGCTCCTTCCTGCAGATCAGAGTTCATGTGCTGCTCAGGATATGCTGCTTCTGCACCTTGTCTGCGGATAGCAGCCAATCCTCTGTGGCAAGCTCCTTTCATTGGATTCAGCTTGCTGAGCTTTTGCCCCAGGAGCACTAACTCATGCTGTTCTAATGAGGTGCTATATGCTTGACATCGCCCCAGTGACAATGGGGGCTAGTCCAAGGGCATTCCATACTAATAAAACTGTCAGATTGCAGTGGGATTACCAG
Organism: Lepidochelys olivacea; assembly: GCF_965140295.1. NCBI lineage: Eukaryota > Metazoa > Chordata > Testudines > Cheloniidae > Lepidochelys > Lepidochelys olivacea. Next base: position 23,446,648 of record NC_140427.1, read on the forward strand.
CATCACCATGCAATGGGATGGCCCATACAAAGGAATGTCCAGCATCCCCCAGCCTGCTGAGAACAGAAGAAACAAAGGGTATACCCAGTCCAGGAAGGTGAGGGCTCCCGCCTCCTGTCTCCAAAGGGACCTTCCCTTTCTTGCCTCCTTGTCTGGTTGTTGCTGTTTTCTGTGTTGACGGTGATGGGTTTGCGGGGCTTTGAGGGCCCGAGTGATGGAGCCCTGCACAGATGCCATCCATGTCAGAGTGTTAGTGCTTTGCCTTTCATGCCTTCTCCAAATTCTATTCTAGGACCCACATATTTCTCCAGTCCCTTTAAACCTCGTTTATATCCTAGGACTGGGGATGAACAGCAGTTGGTTAGAAAACAATTTCTTTTATTAATAAAACATTCTTTGCAGGGCGTGAACAGCAGGAGAAAAAAGGACTTTTCTGAGCAGCAAGCTAGTTGGAAACCCCCTGGGGGAAAGAATCTTATCCCTTGTCTTTGAAAGGAGCAGGCCTGTCCGTACAGGCTGCTGGAGCAGCAGGCCTGGGAGAGCTGTGTGTGTGCATGGCTGACGGCAACAGCACACCAGCCTCTTGCCTTTTTCTTGCCAATGGAGACATTGCAGGATGTACAGGATTTATTAGCAGCATGCCATTTCTAATCAGAGCACACCAAATAGCCCCATTTCCATAGCCCACAGAGAACTATCCCCACCCCTATGCACTATTCCAACCCGCTCAAGCTCTCAGGCATGCTCCTGACAAACCCCTCCCCCCCACTGCACACACCTGTCCCACACAGCTTTTCCTGTCTGCCCCCAAGAGTACCCAAGCCCTGAGCATGTCCCCAAGGAGAAACCTGCCCCCTGCAGCACCACACTTGTCCAGCCAAAATCTTGCCTTACATCCTCCAATGGCTGCCTGGCGTGCCTGCTCCGCAGCCTGTCGGGTTCAACTTGGCACAACTATCCTGACCAGGGAACCCCTCAGACCAGCTAAAAAGAGGAGAACAGGATACCACATAGTACGGCCACTCTGGGAGACCTCACAAGCTAAACAGTGATGGCCAAAGTCAATGCTTTTATAGCCCTTTGAGCAACTGCAGGCAGCGAGGCTGGTGATTCACTAGTTAACACATTTCCCTTTGAGCCAGTCTTGAACCTAGGCCCCAGAAACATGATAGGGGCACTGTGCTGTATGTGCCATCACCAGAAACATTCCAACCCCCCAGACTTACTACCTATTCCCCACCTAAATCTTCCGTCTCCCTCACAGACTCCTAAAATTGAGGACTGAAAAATAAAAATCAAATAGTTGATAGACTTTATTTGCAACTTTATCATTTGCAACCTTCTTCCTATGGATCCCTTCCAAATGAATACCACAACCACACTGAATAAGAACATTAGAATGATGTTTCTGCTCAAATAATCAGCAGTGGAGAAAAAAAAAGAAATCTTCATTAGGTTTCAGAATTAAGAATTGAGAAGAACAGTGCCGAGCACACACATTTCAGAGCTTGTTTCAGTTTGCAGATTCAGACAGCACTAATTCAGCTCACATTCAGAAAGGCTAGAAACAAGTGTTTTAAATGAAAGCATACGTCACAGAAAACATTACACTAAAAAAAATCCAACAGCAAAACAAATCTTTTGAGTGCATGGAAATTCTGCATGTGAAGATTTAAAGTGTCCTGAGTTATGGGTAAATCATAACAGCATGACATGCATTCAAGGGCCCTGTATGCCCCCTTCAGTCTTATGCACTAAATGGAAGTCCCCCAAATGGGCTCTCTTTAAATCAGCCCCCACCCTTAACCAATAAGTTCTGCTATCTCCTGCCTCACTGTGCCATAATAGCACATACTCCCTGGGCCCAACCTTCCCCATTGTTCTGCTAGTCTCAGTTCCTACTAGCCAGTAAGAAGCAAATGCAGATCCACGGGGCTGCTTTCTTAGGTTAGATGCTGTTTCTGGATCATAGCAGTGGGTGCATGTGCTATGCCTCTTGAAGGTGCAGCCCAGGGGCTTTAAGCCATCTTTGTTCCCCCCTGATTCTGCTTTATTCCAGGAGTTGGTGTGGCTCCCAATGGAAATTGGGGAGCTCTGCAGGGCTTTCTAAGTTACAGCAGATGATCCCTGGCTACCTGTTGTGAAAGCACTGCCTGAAATCTCTGTAGTGCCATGTGCTGTGTCCCCACCAACCCCTATACAGCTCTCCCGACACCAAAGCATGTTATGCAGTTCCTGCACCAGGGCATTCTCCCCCACCAACAAAGGGGGTTTTATGGTCCCTTTATGGTGCACAGCATAGAGGGCCAAGTCAGAGGGAGAGAACCCCTTCCCTTGCCATCTGTGTACCTGAGCAGTCTCTTTGGTGAGGCATGCTTGGCTGTATTCATCAACCCACAGTTCTCCAAGTAATTATTGAACTCTCCCTTTATCCCGGTTTCAAGCATGCTGAGACCTGGCTAGGGAGTTCTCTGCTCTTGTCCACAGCCCAGGGGTCTGAAGAAGATTGCACTGGAACATCTTTGTTTTTCACCCCTTGCATCCTAACCCAGAGTGCCACCCCCCAGACTCTTTGGTTTAATGGTATCTCATTGGCACTACAGATACGGCTGGCACACAGTACAAGCCCTGCACCTCTCCACTGCTTTTTCTATCCATGCTGTGTAGCTCATCCTCATCTGCACTGACAGTCCACTTCTGAGAATCCTCTTGCAATGTGTCTATTTTGTCCACTAGACCATAATTTTTGTCACTTATGATTTTATCATGGGCCCAGTTCTCTGGCGGCACAAGCAACCATAGAGGCAGCATATACAGTCTTATCAGGCGATACAGATGCTTCTTTGCCAATCCTCTCCTGGCCAAGGAAAAATCAGGGTGCCACAGTGCCCCTGCACTCAAGTGATCATTACCACAATAGCCCCTTTCACCTTTGGTCGCTGGTGCACGCAGTAAATCAGGGCAGCTTCAAGCTACTCTACTTCCTGCCAGGAACCAGCACAGCAGCCAGATGGCCCAGGATTGGGACAGGATGCAAAGGACACCTTTATGTTCCTCCTCCCAACCTGTACTGAATGCTTTGCAGCTCTAGCTGAGGAGCAGCCCCTAGTTCTTCCTTGTTCCCTTCACACCTGAAGTTTATGTACAGACCCTATAGTACATTAATACTCTTCAGCTTCTCTTTCAGAACTCCAGCAGCTGCTGCCTTTCTTTGTAGGTTGGAGCTACATAACAGCCTATTTGTGTCCGTGTGTGTAGATTGGAGGCAGGTGGGATCCAGCTGAAGTGGTTCAGGACTTTGAGGGAGCAAAGCAGGATATGTAAGGGATTGGCTCAGCCCTCTGTTAAGGACTGTAGAGGGGAAGGGGACATGCAAAGAGAGCACAGAGAAGGCCTGATTAGAGCATGACAGGAACTGAGAATAAAGTGCAGGGCCTGGAGAAGCAGGGAGGACGAGCGGTGTTTTGGAGAATAGTTGTGAGACTCTGGGAAGTTTCCCTGGGGAAGGACTGAATAAGAGTCAGAGCTCATGATATCTAGGGCTCAGGAAAGTGGTTGCTGGTTTGAAAGGACAGCAAGGGAAACTGGGTAGATGGCATGCTGGTTGCATGTGAAATTCAACCATAACAAAAACAAGAGGAAACATGTTGCCTGCTTAATACTTTTATTAACATTTGCAGAGATTAGGAGCTAGAGACATCTGATCAGTGCCTTATTCTATACCAGCATACCTAATTCTAACCCTGCCTCTATGCCTGGCCCTGGGCTAGTCACTTACGTCAACATTTTTCAATCCACATTAGATAGTCAAAGGCAATACAGAACACCCACAGCTCCCACTGCTTACACAGCACTCTGAAAATCAGACCACTCTTTTAGATTCCAAATGTTAGATCTAAGTGCTTGACTTTACGTTGATGGTTGAAACCTGGCTGTAAATTTTTTGTGCTTCAAATTCTGCACCTGTAAAATCGGCATAACACCTACAAGCCTACCACACAGACATGCTGTAAAAATTAATCAGACAGCTTGCTGACTTGACTTTGCCAATGTCGGGCAGGATTAGGGCTTGTATAAAAGCTAGCTGGTTGAAGTCTGTTCAGATAAGAGTGAGATGATACTGCTGGGCATGGGGAAACAATGGGAGGAAAGAGCAGGGGTGTTATCTACCCTGATCACTGAGGCTCAGCCTCCCTTTTGTTACTCAAGTTTGCAACTTAGGGTATGTCTATGTTGCATTTAAAAATCCATGGCTGGCCTGTGCCAGCTGACTTGGGCTAAGTTGTTTAATTGGGGTGAAGACATTTGGGCTCTGGCTGGGCCCCAGGCTCTGGGACCCTGTGAGGATAGAGAGTCCCCCCATGCCTTAGCCCCGTGAGCCTAAGTCAGCTGGCACAGGCCAGCCGCAGGTGTCTAATTGCAATGTAGACATACTCCTAGAGGTCTCATCTGATCCTAGGGTGCTTCTGAATTGCCAGGTAGCAGCAGTGTCCAAGAGTATTTATATCTCTGTTGAGCTATGAGCTTTCCTGACACCCGCAGATCTCACCAGTCATTTGCTGGATCATTGCAATGTGTTCTACTTAGACTTACAAATGAAATCTTTAAGTTGATGGAGAATGTGACCATGTACTTGCTTAGCAGTGCTTATCACAGACAGCACATTACAGCTTGGCTCCAGGGACAGCACTGACTTCCAATTTGTTTCAATGTGTAACTCAAGGTGTTGGGTTTTACCTGTAAATCCCTTTATGGTTTGAGCCCTGCCTATCCTCAAGACCTACCCCTCTTTTCATGTTGTTCCTCAATAGTTGAGATGAGGCAGGAGCACTCAGAAGACAATGCCTAGATTTAATCTTCTGGGGCCTGGATTTTTCCAAGACAGGGGCTTTTCGAATTCACTCAGTTCCCACCGCCGAGTCTGATCTTGACGACCTTCCAAACACACTGCAAGGTCTGTGTTAGAGGGCTGAGCTGGGAGACTCAGTCCTTTTTCCATTTGGTGGATTGTGAAATTTTTCATATCTTGCTTGTAGTATTAATTTGATTAGTGTTTTTGTTTGGTTTTTTTAACACCACTTCTTTTCTGGTGTGGATGTACAAAATACATGAAAAAAACAAACATGCTGGGAATCAGTTACTAGGGAAGACAATCTTTGCAAAGGGTCAAGAAATATACAGCTTTATTACTAGCAAAGGACTGAGGGGAATGGTGGACGAAACTGTAAAATAGGAAGATAAACCAAAACAGGTCAGTCTGCAGGCAAAGCCTATGGTTACAAATGAAGGATCTCTCTTCATTGGGCTTCTCTGCAAATTTACTTGAAATTCTGTTGAACAATTTTCTGAACTCACTGCCTCTTAAATACCAAAATCTAAAAATGAAGGCAAGAATAGTTCCCATGAGGAAGACTCAAGTGTTCAAGGAGATTCTCCATCAAAACACTGCACATGTGCAATAAATGTGACCAATACAGTGATATCTGCTGCAGTCTTCATACAGCCTGAAACAATAGCTCTGACAACTGTGAAGTGTCCCTGTTCATTTCACGGGATGATAATGCTGAAGTCTGATGATGATAATTCAGAAGGGCAGTACTGTTAACTCTTCCATTCCTGATCAAAGCAAGAAAGAAAGGACAGGGAAGATGATATGACGAGGATCTCTCAGGAGCTGAATCTCACTCTGACATTTCAAGTAGGAGTTTGTTTTAGGGGCAGTGCTCTAAGGAGGTGCTCAACTTCTTTTCTCCCCAGTTTGAACACAGCAAAAATGGACGGGCTTCTCTACAGCTGGGTGAACCATTCATAAGAACATAAGAAGGGCCATACTGGGTCAGACCAAAGGTCCATCTAGCCCAATATCCTGTCTTCTGACAGTGGCCAATGCCAGGTGCCCCAGAGCGAACTAACAGAACAAGTAAGCATCAAGTGATCCATCCCCTGTCGCCCATTCCCAGCTTCTGGCAAACAGAGGCGAGGGACACCATCCCTGCCCATCCTGGCTAATAGCCACTGATGGACCTATCCTCCATGAACTTATCTAGTTCTTTTTTGAACCCTGTTATAATCTTGGCCTTTGCAACATCCTCTGTCACGGAGTTCCACAGGTTGACTGTGCATTGTGTGAAAAAATACTTCCTTTTGTTTGTTTTAAACCTGCTTCCCATTAATTTCATTTGTTCACCCCTAGTTCTTGTGTTATGAGAAAGAGTAAATAACACTTCCTTATTTACTTTCTCCACACCAGTCATGATTTTATAAACCTCTATCATATCCCCCCTTAGTCATCTCTTTTCCAAGCTGAAAAGTCCCAGTCTTATTAATCTCTTCTCATACGGAAGCTGTTCCATACCCCTAATCATTTTTGTTGCCTTTTTCTGAACCTTTTCCAATTCCAGTATCTTTTTTGAGATGGGGCGACCACATCTGCACACAATATTCAAGATGTGGGCATACCATAGATTTATATAGAGGCAATATGATATTTTTGGTCTTATTATCTACCCCTTTCTTAATGATTTCCAACATTCTGCTCACTTTTTTGGCTGCCGCTGCACACTGAATGGATGTTTTCAGAGAACTATCCACAAGGACTCCAAGATCTCTTTCTTGAGTGGTAACAGCTAATTTAGACCCAATCATTTTATATGTATAGTTGGCATTAAGTTTAACAATGTGCATTACTTTGCATTTATCAAAATTGAATTGCATCTGCCATTTTGTTGCCCAGTCACCCAGTTTTGAGAGATCCTTTTGTAGCTCTTTGCAGTGTGCCCGGGACTTAACTATTTTGAGTAGTTTCGTATCATCTGCAAATTTTGCCATCTTGCTGTTTACTCCTTTTTCCAGATCATTTATGAATATGTTAAAAAGGACTGGGCCCAGTACAGACCTGGTGAACACCACTATTTACCTCTCTCCATTCTGAAAACTGACCATTTATTCCTACCCTTTGTTTCCTATCTTTTAACCAGTTACCAATCTATGAGAGCACCTTCCCTGTTATCCCATTACAGCTTACCTTACTTAAGAGCCTTTGGTAAGGGACCTTGCCAAAGGCTTTCTGAAAATCTAAGTACATTGGATCCACTGACCTCCTTGTTGACCTCCTCAAAGAATTCTAATAGATTGGTGAGGCATGATTTCCCTTTACAAAATCCATGTTGACTCTTCCCCAGCAAATTATATTCATCTATGTGTCTCACAATTCCTTTCTTTACTGTAGTTTCAACCAGTTTGCCCGTTACTGAAGTCAGGCTTACTGGCCTGTAATTGCCAGGATCACCTCTGGAGCCCGTTTTAAAAATTGGCATCACATTAGCTATCCTCCAGTCATTTGGTACAGAAAGTGATTTAAACGATTGGTTACAGACTACAGTTGGTCGTTCTGCAATTTCACATTTGAGTTTCTTCAGAACTCTTGGGTGAATACCATCTGGTCCTGGTGACTCATTACTGTTTAAGTTTATCAATTTGTTCCAAAATCTTCTCTAATGACACCTCAATCTGGGACAGCTCCTCAGATTTGTCATCTAAAAAGAATGGCTCAGATTTGGGAATCTCCCTCACATCCTCAGCCATGAAGACCGATGCAAAGAATTCATTTAGTTTCTCCACAATGGCCTTACTGTCCTTGAGTGCTCCTTTAGTATCTTGATTGTCCAGAGGCCCCACAGGTTGTTTACTTCCTGCTTTTGAAGTACTTAAAAAAAAAATTTGCTATTACTTTTTGAGTCTTTGGCTAGCTGTTCTTCAAATTCTTTTTTGGCCTTCCTAATTATATGTTTACACTTCATTTGCTAGAGTTTATGCTCCTTTTTATTTTACTCACTAGGATTTAACTTCTACTTTTTAAAGGATGCCTTTTTGCCTCTCACTGCTTCTTTTACTTTGTTGTTTAGCCATGGTGGCACTTTTCTGGTTCTCTTACTATGTTTTTTAATTTGGGGTATACATTTAAGTTGAACTTCTATTATGGTGCCATTAAAAAGTTTCCATGCAGCTTTCAGGGATTTCACTTTTTGCGCTGTACCTTTTAATTTCTGTTTAACTATCTTCCTCATTTTTATGTAGTCCCCCTTTCTGAAATTAAATGCTACAGTGTTGGGCTGCTGTGGTGTTTTCCCCACCACAGGGATGTTAAATTTAATTATATTATGGTCACTATTACCAAGTGGTTCAGCTATATTCACCTCTTGGACCAGATCCTGTGCTGCACTTAGGACTAAATCAAGAATTGCCTCTCCTTTTGTGGGTTCCAGGCTTAGCTGCTCCAAGAAGCAGCCATTTAAGGTGTCAAGAAGTCATGGTATCATGAAATTTAAGGTATCATGGATCTCAGTTTGTCAGATGGGTATTTTCACAATTTACTGCAAAATGTGAATATACCACATCCTCCACATAACAGCATACATGGTAGAACGACAAGGACGATTCTGCTGACACAGCCATTGTTTCCTACAAGAAACTAGGGAGCAGTTGCCCTCAAGGGATGGCCCAGGTGCTTCAGGCACAACAAGATGAACAGCTGTTCAGAATCTGATTGTGAATATTCACAGAAAGGATTATGTAGTATTCACCCAGCTCTGGTCTTCTCAGCAGAATATAAACATTAAAATGGAAAATAGAGATGCTGTAGTCTACAATTACCGAACTAAATGTAGAAGTCAATCAAATGGGGATGTTTAGATTGCTCCTGTAGATCTATCACTACAAGATAAAAACTTCCTCAAAAGTTCAATACAACCATTACTATCAGTTCTCAAAGAAAGTAAATCACTGCTGATACAGTCAGCAGATGACACGGAAGTGAATGGGTGAAGTGATAAAATTGAAGACGGGGCACAGATCCTGAGTAATCTCTGGTAAACTGGACACAAACAAACATGCATTTTAGTATGGCCAAATGGGGGGGGAGGGATAGTTCAGGGATTTGAGCATTGGCCTGCTAAACCCAGGGTTGTGAGTTCAATCCTTGAGGGGGCCATTTAGGGATCTAGGGCAAAAATTGGGGATTGGTCCTGCTTTGAGCAGGGGGTTGGACTAGATGACCTCCTAAGGTCCCTTCCAACCCTGATATTCTATGAAAGTCATATATATAGGAACAAAGAATGTAGGACACACATTTGTATAACTGTAGTGCATAGGACCTCTAGTCATGGACCACAACCTCATTGTGCTAGGTACTATACAAACATGGAACAAAATCAGTATCTGCCCAAAAGAACTTCCAATCCAATATAAAACAAGAGATAGCAGAGGGATACAGACAGACCAATTGGGGAGTACAAGGAAACAGTGAGACTGTATTGGTCAGCATGACAGGTCAGTGCTTTCTCTACATTGGTGAGATGGGGGATTGGAAAAAAGTGTGATACCGTGGCCAAAAGGACTAATGTGACCCTTTGATGCAACAATGGGAGACTATCAAGTAGGATGAGAATATAGACCATATAACCTCTACATGGCACCATTACTAGAATATTGTGTTCGGTGTTTGTGTCCACATTTCAGAAATGATGTGGAAAAACAGAGAGAATTCAGAGAAAAGCCACAAGAACTGAGGACTGGAATTACTAATTGTAAATCAGGACTGTCAGAATAATTCCTTGGGCTACAGTAGACTCTAAATCTTTACCAAATGATTGGACGAGAATGAAGCTTTTTCATTTAAACAAGTAAGTCTGTAACCATTTCCCTTGCGAAAAGTCTTCAAAATAGAAAATGATTGCTAGTATGATTGGTCATGCCATTTTTCCTTTAAAAAAAAATCCTTTCAGGAGCTGGCATTTGCCAAGGTGATGACTGACTTTATGATCCACAGATGATTAGAGAATTTTTTAAAACTTGCCTTAAGGTCTGGTAGACTTTGAAATGGTACAGAATGGGGCAAAAATGAGACCTTCCCACCAGGATACACACACACTAAGACCAAATGCATGCATAATCCCCCTTGATTCCCTCTCAAATCTGGGTTAATGCACTCATGTCTACAGAACTCATAAACCACACAAGGACTCTTGTGGTGGTTATATGTTCCACATGGGCTTGACTGGACTTTCTAAGGCCTGCATAGATTTTGCAATCTCTCTGCCCCCAATTCACAAAAACTCCATTACCAAACATAGGTTTCAGAGTAACAGCTGTGTTACTCTGAAATTAAACTTTAATTTAATTTAATTTAAACTTGGAGAGTGGTCAGTTTGGATGAGCTATTACCAGCAGGAGAGTGAGTTTGTGTGTGTATGGGGGTGGGGGGTGTGTGAGAAAACTGGATTTGTGCTGGAAATGGCCCACCTTGATTATCATGCACATTGTAGGGAGAGTGGTCACTTTGGATGAGCTATTACCAGCAGGATAGTGAGTTTGTGTGTGTGGTTTTTGGGAGGGGGGTGAGGGGGTGAGAGAACCTGGATTTGTGCAGGAAATGGCCCAACTTGATTATCATGCACATTGTGTAAAGAGTTGTCACTTTGGATGGGCTATCACCAGCAGGAGAGTGAATTTGTGTGGGGGGGTGGAGGGTGAGAAAACCTGGATTTGTGCTGGAAATGGCCCAACCTGATGATCACTTTAGATAAGCTATTACCAGCAGGACAGTGGGGTGGGAGGAGGTATTGTTTCATATTCTCTGTGTGTATATAAAGTCTGCTGCAGTTTCCACGGTATGCATCCGATGAAGTGAGCTGTGGCTCACGAAAGCTTATGCTCAAATAAATTGGTTAGTCTCTAAGGTACCACAAGTACTCCTTTTCTTTTTGCGAATACAGACTAACACGGCTGTTACTCTGAAACCTGTCATACTGCACTAGGAACTCACGGTCACTTGATTATCCACCAAGACTCCTAAGTCTTTTTAAGTCACTGCTTTCCAAAATACATATCCATCATGTAAGCGTTTCCCACATATTATTGACATAAATTTACAATTTTAATTACCTTAAACACAATTCTGTCTGGAAATTAAAGTCACTTATTTGTGCATGGACATGCAGCTCTTCTGTGGTATCCTAAACTCTACATAGTTCTCAAACAGCAAATTATACATTTTGGATGTGGGACTGGTTTTGGTTGGCTGACAAAAGTGAGACCATATAATACAGCCACAGATGAAGAATGTAAACGTAATACGGGGCTAATCTGGGTACAGAAAATGCCAAGTAGAATTTGAAATGAATGAGAAAATTCTGGACACTTACACATTATGGAATATTTGGTGTTTTTTCTGGAAAGGATGACAAGTAGCTGAGGGTCAACCTGCCAGAACATTCAGAAAGTTACATTCTGTCTTCCGTCACTCCCCCCCCCCCCATTTCCTGTTTCCTTAAGATTTGTGACTAATGTTAAGTTCTACAGGAGCAGAGAAAGTCCAAATTCACTCTACTCCAATAAGAGTGAGGGGTTCAGTAGTACTGTGCAGATCAGTAGTTCTCAACCTATTTACCATTGTGGCCCACATATGCAGCTCTCTGTGTTATGTGGGCCACATCCACATAACATATATACTACCTGTACATCTACAAAAAAAAGAATGTTTAGTATTTGTTATATGACAGCAATATGATTCAAATCAACATAGTACCTTTCATTTCAACACTGGCAAATGTCTACCAAGAGCATTTTAAATTAGCAAAATAAGTAAAAACATTAACTGTTAAAATTAATTACTTTACAGCAAGGGTGGCGTGGAATGGTGTATTGCCACCTTCACTTCCATGCTGCTGTTGGTGGCACAGCTGGGCTGAGCACCTGGAGAGCGCAGCTATGGAGTCTGCCTGCAAAGATGGGGCACACCCGCAGCCAGGCACTGTTCCTCATGCACCCAGCCCCTCCCACCCAGGGACGGCTCCCCAGCCTCTCCCTAGACTGCCACCCAGCCAGGGAATGCCCCCCATCACCCAACCCCCCTGTCCCCCAGCATCCAGACCACCCCCTAACATTGGGCTGGCACACATGCCTGCCCTGCAGAGACAGGATGTCCTGTCCAGGGCAGAAAGCCCCTCTCCCCCAGGACTGCCCTCTCCAGCACTCAACAGAGTGGTGGTGGTGGGGGGATCGAGTACCCTGGCTTCCTGCCAATGCCACTGGGCCCAATCCTGCCGGGAGGGCTGGTGCTGGGTCCAAGCCTGCACCACCCCCTTTATTGCACCTCCCCACCAACTCTGCGCCCGGGGCAGGTGTCCCTCCCACCCCACCCTAGTTATGGCCCTGAGGATCTCACATGAGCCACAGCTTTGTGTTGATTAGGCCACAAGTGGCCTGCAGGCTGAGAACCAATGGTGTAGATATTACCAACAATATTTAGTATTATTACTTCCATAGAATTACTATTATTTGCTGAGCATGGTGTGTTCAGTGCTGCACTGTACCACAGAGAGAACATGGTCCCTACTCCCTGAAGCTTAAAATCTATTTTAAAAACTCCAAAATATATACAGTGATGCACACACAAAATGGCAAGTGACTAGACAATGGCTTTTCAGGTGTGCATTTTAAGGAAGAGTTTGAAAGAGGAGAGCATAGAAGCTTGCAGCACTAGCACTGGAAGGGGTTCCATTATTTAACTGTTCAATAGGCATATGACCAGTTTCCAGTTCTGATAATCAGCAGTGGGAAAGTTTACTTTCTCTTGAAATATGTATATAAGCAAGTTTCAGGGTATTTTTTGCTGTCTTGGTCAAATTGGTAAGCCAAATGATAAGTGAGATGTAAGATCACTTAATAAAGATTTAATATTGCCTTGACATTTGATGCTGTATTAGTTTATTTCCTTTTCCTCCCTCTTCCCTTCTCCACACTTAGACAAATAGGCGGACTGAAGCAATAAGGGATATACATACACTTCATCATTTCCATCTTCAGCAAATGACTGATAAAAGGTTAGTTATCTCGTATTTCTTTGGGTGATTTCCCAAAGAGATCTTATGATTAATTTTTAGGCATGAATTTCTGATTCAGGTTTTAGTCCAAGAATTATAGGGATCACTATACTGCACCTTAAATGTTGGTTATTTGGTTTTCTTCCAGATCCTTAAGATAGCTGGTAAGAATAGGGCTGGCCTGTTGGGATCAACATCTGTCCCTATTCCTAGTTCAAAACCCCATAAAGCAATGTAAGTGAGCTACAGGTGGTTGTGCACAACACCGCACTGAGTAAAGGACTGATGCTATCTACTCACCATACTATGAACAGATTTCCCTCTCTATCTTACCATATAGCAGTCTTCCAAAATCCTTATTCAGTCCCAGTACTCATCATCCCTACGCTGCTCCATTATTTGGTTATTTTGCTCTTTTTAGGAAAAGATGAAGCACAGACTGTAGCAGTAACGCAGTCCTAAGAACAATTTGCAACTTATAGCACAAAGAGCCAAAGCTCTTTCTACAAGTGTCAGACTGCCCTGCCTCTTGCCCCAGTGACCAAGGACTGTAAATTTCAATTCTAGTATATAAGGGGATATCTTTACTTCATACATCTGATCTCTTACTTGCCTATCATAAAGTATGCTTCCATTGTTGTTCTTCTTCCTTTACAGAAAGTGGATAGCCTGAGAAAGGTCAGATCCCAGATGAGAAAGGTCCCTCCCCTACCTTTGATGCCCCACTGGGTTTCAATTGGGACAAGAGAATTCTAAAACTTGAATTTTAAGGTTCACATATAGCTCCCAATTTCTTGGGAAAAAATGGTTACTTATCTCTCGTAACTGTTGTTCTTCAAGATGTGTTGCTCGTGTCCATTCCAATAGGTGTGTGCACGCGCCACGTGCACGATAGGCAGAAAGCTTTTCCCTAGTGGTACCCATCGGGTTGGCTGTGGAGACCCCTAGAGTGGCGCCTCTATGGCGCTGTATATATGTCCCTGCTGACCAGCTGCCTGCTCAGTTCCTTCTTGCTGGAATACTCCGACAGTGGGGAGGTGGGCGGGATTTGGAATGGACACGAGCAACACATCTCGAAGAAGAACAGTTACGAGAGGTAACCATTTTTTCTTCTTTGAGTGATTGCTCATGTGCACTCCAATAGGTGACTTCCAAGCAGTTATCCCGGGGAAGGGGTCGGAGTTCACCTAATTGCCGAGTGCAGAACTGCCCTACCAAACCCAGCATCATCCCTCGCCTACTGGGTAATGGCGTAGTGGGAAGTGAAGGTGTGGACTGAAGACCAGGTTGCCACCTTGCAGATGTCCTGGACAGGGACCTGCGCCAGGAAAGCTGCGGACACCACCTGTGCTCTGGTAGAGTGCGCTGTAATCGGCGGGGCTGGAACTTTAGCCAGGTCATAGCAAGTCCTGATGCAGGACATGATCCATGATGAGATGCGCTGAGATGAGATCAGGAGTCCCGTCATTCTTTCTGTGATAGCAATAAAGAGCTGTGGTGACTTACGAAACGGCTTTGTGCGTTCAATGTAAAGTGCTAAGGCACGTCTAACATCCAAGGAATGGAACATGCACTCCCTGTTAGTGGCATGGGGTTTAGGAAAGAACACGGGTAAAAATAGCCACTAGAAAAGCCACCTTACAGGTCAGGTAGGAGAGAGGGCAGGCGGCCATGGGCTCAAAGGGGGGCCCAGTGAGTGAGGACAGGACCAGGTTGAGGTCCCAGTGGGGAACAGGCCGCCGTACTGGAGGATAAAGTCTGTCAAGGCCCTAAAGACACCTGCTCATCATGGGATTACCGAACACTGATCCCCCCGCCATTCCCAGGTGAAAGGCCGAAATGGCCACACGGTTTACCCTCGGGGATGATACGGCTAACCCTTGGTGCTTGAGATATAAAAGATAGTCCAAAATAAGTGGAACTGGGGCTGATTGTGACCCAGTTCCCCTTTGTGAAGACCAAATGGAGGAACTCTTCCACTTAGCCCGGTATCAAGTATCAGAGGGGTAGCCATGTTAGTCTGGATCTGTAAAAGTGGCAGAGTGTCCTGTGGCACCTTATAGACTAACAGACGTATTGGAGCATAAGCTTTCGTGGGTGAATACCCACTTCGTCAGATGCATGTAGTGGAAATTTCCACAGGCAGGTATAAATATGCAAGCAAGAACCAGGCTAGGGATAACAAGGTTACTTCAATCAGGGAGGATGAGGCCCTCTTCTAGCAGCTGAGGTGTGAACACCAAGGGAGGAGAAACAGCTTTTGTAGTTGGCTAGCCATTCATAGTCTTTGTTTAATCCTGAGCTGATAGTGTCAAATTTGCAAATGAACTGAAGCTCAGCAGTTTCTCTTTGAAGTCTGGTCCTGAAGTTTTTTTGCTGCAGGATGGCTACCTTTAAATCTGCTATTGTGTGTCCAAGGAGATTGAAGTGTTCCCCTACAGGTTTTTGTATATTGCCATTCCTAATATCTGATTTGTGTCCATTTATCCTTTTACATAGGGACTGTCCAGTTTGGCCAATGTACATAGCAGAGGGGCATTGCTGGCACATGATGGCACATTGGTGGACAGTGAATGAACCGGTGATGGTGTGGCTGATCTGGTTAGGTCCTGTGATGGTGTCGCTGGTGTAGATATGTGGGCAGAGTTGGCATCGAGGTTTGTTGCATGGATTGGTTCCTGAGTTAGAGTTACTATGGTGTGGTGTGTCGTTGCTGGTGAGAATATGCTTCAGGTTGGTGGGTTGTCTGTGGGCAAGGACTGGCCTGCCTCCCAAGGCCTGTGAAAGTGAGGGATCGTTATCCAGGATGGGTTATAGATCATTGATGATGTGTCAGAGAGGTTTTAGCTGAGAACTGTATGTGATGGCCAGTGGAGTTCTGTTGGTTTCTTTCTTGGGCTTGTCTCGCAGCAGGAGGCTTCTGGGTAGACGTCTGGTTCTGTTGATCTGTTTCCTTATTTCCTCGTCTGGGTATCGTAGTTTTGAGAATGCTTGGTGAAGATCTTGTAAGTGTTGCTCTCTGTCTGAGGGGTTGGAGCAAATGCGGTTGTACCTCAGCACTTGGCTGTAGACAATGGATCGTGTGGTGTGTCCGGGATGGAAGCTGGAGGCATGAAGGTAGGCATAGTGGTCAGTGGGTTTTTGGTATAGGGTGGTGTTAACATTACCATCACTTATTTGTACTGTGGTGTCTAGGAAGTGGACCTCCTTAGCCAGGTATGTGGCTCGAGTGGAGGGTTTTCTACTTCCTAACAGGACCTCCCTCACTGAGTGTGAGCAATGAAGCTCAAGAGGGTTCAGCCATGGAGTTTCCACGCCATGACGTGGAGGGACTCCAGGGCGGGCTGCCGTAGACTGCCGTGGTTCTGTGTAATTAGGGTTGGACAGAGAGGGAGAGCTACTGGTCTGTCCACTGAGAGGTTCAGTAACATGGTGAACCAGTGCTGGCGGGGCCACGCTGGCGCTATGAGGATCAGGGACGCACTGTCCTGACGAGTCTTGAGGAGCACTCTGTGTACGAGGGGGAATGGCAGGAACGCATACAGCAGGTGACCCATCCATGACAAGTGAAAGGCGTCCATGGTAGAGCCTGGGATACGGTTCAGGAAGGAGCAGAATCTCTGGCACTTCCTGTTGCTCCGCAACACGAAAAGGTCCATGTGGGGAGAGCCCCACCTCTGGAAAATCGAGTGACCAATGTCTGGTCTGAGGGACCGCTCGTGTCCATGGAACGAGCAACTGAGGTGGTCTGCCAGCTTGTTCCGCACCCCCGGATGCCAGCAGGTGTATGGAGTGGGCGACACAAAAGTCCCACAGAGCGAGGGCTTCCTGAGAGACGTGTTTGTTTATATAGAACATTGCTGCAGTATTGTCCGTGAGCACTGATATGCACATGCCCTGAAGATGGGCCTGAAACACTTGGCATGCCAGGTGAACTGCCCTCAGCTCCCTCACGTTGATGTGCAGCAATAGCTCTTCATGGGACCAGAGGCCCTGGGTTCCGATATTGCCCAGATGTGCTCCCCAACTGAGCGCCGAGGCATCCATGACCAGGGAAAGAGTGGGTTGGGGTTTTGCAAAGGGTACTCCTGCACAAACCATCTGTGGTTGCAGCCACTAGTGGAGAGAGTGGAGAATCTGAGGCAGGAGGGTCACAATTGAGTCCAATGGGTCTCTGCCCAGCCTGTGTACTTGCGCTAACCACACCTGGAGTGGCTGAAAGTGCAGTCTGGAATGCTGTACCACATATGTACAGGCCACCATGTGCCCCAGTAGTTTCATATAATTTCTGGCCGTGATTGTGGGGAAGTGGAGAAAGGTCTGGACAATGTCCACGAGTGCTTTAAAACGCAGTTCTGGAAGGAATGCCCTCGCGTGAGTGGAGTCCAAGAGAGCGCCGATGAACTCTATTCTTTGTGTGGGGGTCAGTGTGGACCTGGGCTCGTTCAATACAAGTCCCAACCTGTGAAACGTAGCCTGGGCCAGGGGTACATGCTCTGCCACCTGTGCTTGGGATTCAGCCTTGATGAGCCAGTCGTCCAAATATGGGAACACCTGCACCTGTCGTCTGTGGAGAAATGCCGCCACTACTGCCATACACCTGGTGAACACCTGGGGGGGCCGTTGAAAGGCCAAATGAAAGCACCCTGAACTGGTAGTGCTGGCCACTGACCACGAATCTGAGAAAGCGTTTGTGGGCTGGGATAACAACAATGTGAAAGTACGCATCCTTCAAGTCAAGGGTGGCATACCAGTCTCCCGGATCCAGGGAGGGAATGATGGCGGCCAGAGAGACCATGCAAACTTCATCTTTTTAATGAATGTGTTGAGATCTCGTAGGTCCAGGATAGGCCACAGCCTGCCCTTGGCCTTGGGGATGAGGAAATAGTGAGAGTAAAACCCCTTGCCCCTGAATTCCTGAGGAACCTCCTCTATTGCCCCTAGAGCTAGGAGTGATTGCACCTCTTGTAAAAGGAGTGCTCGTGAGAGGGGTCCCTGAAGAGGGATGGAGAAGGTGGGTGGGAGGGCGGGAGGGAAGAGAATTGGATAGAATATCTCACCCCTACCGTGCTGAGGACCCAGCAGTCTGACGTGATCTGAGACCAAGCAGGGTAGAAGCGGGAAAGTCGATTCACAAAGGGAGGGGAAGGATCCAAGATGGCGACTGGTGCACTGTCTTCAGATGCATCTTTAAAAGTTGGGCTTGTGGCCAGGGGGCTGTTTGGCTGAACCCTGGCCTTGGCCCAAGGAGGACTGCGGTGGGCGCCTCCTATTATTTCTGCCCCTCCTCCTAGATGGATCTCGTCTAGGGGGCCCTGGGGTAGAAGCGGGACAGGGGCTGAGGTCTAACGGGCTTTCTCTGAGGCACTGGGGTGTGTAGCCCCAGAGACATCAGAGTCGCCCAAGACTCAAGGCCAGTATCGGTGGTATCGGCCCCCAGTGCTCCTCCATCAGCCTCATGTGTGTCCTGGACTCAACTGCTCTGCAACTGGGACTGGAAGTCAATGGCGCCAGTTCTTGGGGACCAGACCGAGGGTGTCCTGGCGTAAGACGCACCCCACTGGAATCCCTCCTTGGCTTCCTGACAGGGGAACGTCCCCTGTCTGTTTTTTCCTATGTGGCACCGGGGACTGTGAATGGTGCCGCCGCGTGGCACTGACCTTGCGGGCTAGGGAGCGGTGTCGATGCTCCCTGGTGGAGTCCTTCCTCGATGCCAGGACATCCCGCAACAAGGCAGGTGAGCTGCGCACTGAAGATGCCTGCGTTGGCTCAGGCTGTGGCTGAAGGGCCGACTCCATCAGGAGGAGCTTCAGGCGATAGTCCTGCTCCTTCTTAATCCTGGGTCTGAAGCTCCTGCAAATAGGACACTTATCTTCTGATGGCCCTTCCCGAGTCCCTTGAGAGATGCAGCATGCAGATCACTTGTTGGCATAGGTTTTGCACACCTCTCGCACACCTTAAACCCCTGCGACCGAGGCATTCCCTGACGCCAGGGAGAGTAGAATGGGGGGGAACCCCCTGAAGTAAACTAAACTATTAACAACTAACAACTATTTACACAGAACAAGGGAACCACTAGGTAAGGCGCTTGCAGAAGCAAGAGACTGAACTGTTCCAACGATCATCCCGGGTGGTAAGAAGAAACTGAAAAGGCGGCAGGTCGGCAGGGACATATATACACTGCCATAGAGGTGCCACTCTAGGGGTCTCCACAGCTGACCCGATGGGT
This sequence comes from Lepidochelys olivacea, assembly GCF_965140295.1. Classification (NCBI taxonomy): domain Eukaryota; kingdom Metazoa; phylum Chordata; order Testudines; family Cheloniidae; genus Lepidochelys; species Lepidochelys olivacea. The sequence goes on from NC_140427.1 coordinate 23,465,758, forward strand.
ACCGCTAGGGAAAAGCTTTCCGGAGATTGTGCATGCGGCACGTGCACCCACCTATTGGAATGCACATAAGCAATCACTCAAAGAAGAAGCATTGTTATGCTTTAACAGACAAACAAATTCTTTGTGTCAACGATTGTATATGAACAAAAGTTATTTAATGGGTTTCTGCCATGCTTAGGTCTATCTTCCCAAACCAGAATACAAGACTGGTGTGATTTTGCAGGGGCCCTTAGTCTATTTTTCCACACATGGATTTAATTGAAAATTAGTGGAGGATTGAGGTAAATAGACAGAGGGGACTCGAACACTTGGAATGAAGGAATTCACTCTCATATCTGGGGGAACAGAAGACCCCAAATTGCCTTCTCTATCTCTGATTACTTCACATACTTCTCTTATCCAAACTAAATAATCCTACAGTTAACTGAAAGTCTCTGTAGAAATATTTAAGTTGTCCCCTCCAATGTACAATTTTGTACACTTTTCAACACTGATTGATCTGTCTTTGTATCGGCTCCGTAACCAACCTACTTAGGTCCTCCTAGATTTTCTGATGTTTTAGCTCTCCCTCCTGTTCTTTCGCACCCATAGTAATGCCCAGCCATGAAGCGGCTAGTTTATATGAGTGACTAAAGATTGCGTGAGACAGCCGTTATCAAGCTATTTCAGAAGCAGAGCATCTCTGCTACATGGTGGTTTCATGTTATTTTGAAGTAGGAAGTAACGTATTTTGTGAGACCTAGAGAAAACTTAAAACCCAAAACATTTTATTTTAGATCTATTTTTAGCACTGAAAAGTGCTTTATGAGTTCAGTAAGATTAAGGAGAATAGCAGGACAAACTGCTCTTGCTCATATTGGTGCTACTTCATGGAAGGTCACCCAAAGAGGAGAAAATGGCTCAACATAAGCAGTTACAGTACACTGGGGTGATAATTAAAAGAGCTATGAATTGTTATGCTTCAGTGCAAAAGCAGATCGATCCTCAGATCACCTAGCTGAAATGAGTATGAAATTTCCCATCCTAGTATTCATTACACTAGCAATACAGTGGGTTTGTGTTTCCCAGATTAATAGGATTTAGGTGGGAAGGCTATGACAGATACAGAGGCAGCAGTGAGAGTGACCCATGTAGTGGAAGACACAATGAAGATGACTGGATGTGGAAGCCGCGGTATGTACATGATCCTGGAGGGGGTACCTGGTAAGAGTTTTATCTGCATGAAATGCCGTCTGATAGAGCTGATGGAAGAAAAGATCAGAGGATTGGAGACGCAAGTGGAAAGTCTGGTTGAGTTTAGAAGGGGTTCGAGTGGATTATGGAGCAAAGACATGAGGCAGCTGAAGGGAAAAGCTCAGACTTGCAGATGGAAGCAGGACTGAAGTATGGCCACTGGGAGGCATTCATGGACAGAGGACAGTTCTCTCGGGATGGACTTCATCTGAGTAGGGAAGGAAATAGACTTCTAGGATGGAGGCTGGCACAACTGATTAAGAGAGCTTTAAAGTAGGAATTTGGGGGAGATGGTTGGGAGATGCATTGAGAGGGAAGAAAACAAAGTAAGAAAGGAAACAGCTGTGGGTAGGAGAATGGACATAAGGAGGAAGGGCAGTGTGGATACCACTCTAATAGGTCCTACTGGCTGTAGAATGACCGTGCCTAATCGGGTAAAAAATGTGAGTGAGGCCAAACAGCAAAAATTAAGATGTTCGTACACCAATGTGGGGAGCTTAGGTAATAAAATGGAGGAATTAGAGCTACTGGTTCAGGAAGTGAAACCAGATATTATAGGGATAACAGAAACATGGTGGAATAGTAGTCATGACTGGACAACAACTATTGAATCATAGAATATCAGGGTTGGAAGGGACCTCAGGAGGTCATCTAGTCCAACCCCCTGCTCAAAGCAGGACCAATCCCCAACTAAATCATCCCAGCCAGGGCTTTGTCAAGCCTGACCTTAAAAACTTCTAAGGAAGGAGATTCCACCACCTCCCTAGGTAACGCACTCCAGTGTTTCACCACCCTCCTAATGAAAAAGTTTTTCCTAATATCCAACCTAAACTTCCCCCACTGCAACTTCTGACCATTACTCCTCGTTCTGTCATCTGCTACCACTGAGAATAGTCTAGATCCATCCTCTTTGGAACCCCCTTTCAGGAGTTGAAAGCAGCTACCAAATCCCCCCTCATTCTTCTCTTCCGCAGACTAAACAATCCCAGTTCCCTCAGCCTCTCCTCATAAGTCATGTATTCCAATCCCCTAATCATTTTTGTTGCCCTCTACTGGACGTCTTCCAATTTTTCCACATCCTTCTTGTAGTGTGGGGCCCAAAACTGGACACAGTATTCCAGATGAGGCCTCACCAATGTCGAAAAGAGGGGAATGATCACGTCCCTCAATCTGCTGGCAATGCCCCTACTTATACACCCCAAAATGCAATTGGCCTTCTTGGCAACAACAGCACACTGTTGACTCATATGCAGCTTCTCATCCACTGTAACCCCTAGGTCTTTTTCTGCAGAACTGCTGCCTAGCCATTCGGTCCCTACTCTGTAGCGGTGCATGGGATTCTTCCGTCCTAAGTGCAGGACTCTGCACTTGTCCTTATTGAAACTCATCAGATTTCTTTTGGCCCAATCCTCTAATTTATCTAGGACCCTCTGTATCCTATCCCTACCCTCCAGCGTAACTACCTCTCCTCCCAGTTTAGTGTCATCTGCAAACTTGCTGAGGGTGCAATCCACACCATCCTCCAGATCACTAATGCAGATATTGAACAAAACCAGCCCGAGGACCGTCCCTTGGGGCACTCCACTTGATACCGGCTGCCAACTAGATATGGAGCCATTGATCACTACCCATTGAGCCCGACAATCTAGCCAGCTTTCTATCCACCTGAAAGTCTATTCATCCAGCCCATGCTTCTTTAACTTGCTGGTAAGAATACTGTGGGAGATGATGTCAAAAGCTTTGCTAAAGTCAAGGAATAACACGTCCGCCGCTTTCCCCTCATCCACAGAGCCAGTTATCTCATCATAGAAGGCAATTAGATTAGTCAGGCATGACTTGCCCTTGGTGAATCCAGGCTGACTGTTCCTGATCACTTTCCTCTCCTCTAAGTGCTTCAGAATTCATTCCTTGAGGACCTGGCTCCATGATTTTTCCAGGGACTGAGGTGAGGCTGACTGGCCTGTAGTTCCCAGGATCCTCCTTCTTCCCTTTTTTAAAGATGGACCTTGCAAAGGGCATGTGCTGTTTAGGAAAGACAGAAATAAAGGTAAAGGTGGTGGAATAGCATTGTATATCAATGATGAGGTAGAATGTAAAGAAATAAGAAGCGATGGAATGGATAAGACAGAGTCCGTCTGGGCAAAAATCACATTAGGGAAGAAAACTACTAGAGCCTCCCCTGTGATAGTGCTCGGGGTGTGCTATAGACCGCCGGGATCTAATTTGGATATGGATAGAGCCCTCTTTAATGTTTTTAATGAAGTAAATACTAATGGAAACTGCGTGATCATGGGAGACTTAACGCCCATATATAGATTGGAGGACGAGTTCTAGTAATAATAATAGGGCTCAGATTTTCCCAGATGCAATAGCTGATGGATTCCTTCATCAAGTAGTTGCTGAACCAACTAGAGGGGATGCCATTTTAGATTTGGCTTTGGTGAGTAGTGAGGCCCTCACAGAGGAAACGGTTGTAGGGGACAACCTTGGTTCAAGTGATCATGAGCTAATTCAGTTCAAACTGAATGGAAGGACAAATAAAAATAAATCTGCGACTAGGGTTTTTGATTTCAAAAGGGCTGACTTTCAAAAATTAAGGAAATTAGTTAGGGAAGTGGATTGGACTGAAGAACTTATGGATCTAAAGGCAGAGGAGGCCTGGGATTACTTTAAGTCAAAGCTGCAAAAGCTATCGGAAGCCTGCATCCCAAGAAAGGGGAAAAATTCATAGGCAGGAGTTGTAGACCAAGCTTGATCAGCAAGCATTTCAGAGAGGTGATTAAGAAAAAGCAGAAAGCATACAGGGAGTGGAAGATGGGAGGAATCAGCAAGGAAAGCTGCCTTATTGAGGTCAGAACATGTAGGGATAAAGTGAGAAAGGCTAAAAGTCAAGTAGTGTTGGACCTTGCAAAGGGAATTAAAACCAATAGTAAAAAGTTCTATAGCCATATAAATAAGAAGAAAAAAAAGAAAGAAGAAGTGGGACCCTTAACACTGAGGATGGAGTGGAGGTTAACGATAATCTAGGCATGGCCCAAGATCTAAACAAATACTTTGCCTCAGTCTTTAATAAAGCTAATGAGGATCTTAGGGATAATGGTAGCATGACAAATGGGAATGAGGATATGGAGGTAGATATTACCATATCTGAGGTAGAAGCAAAACTCAAACAGCTTAATGGGACTAAATCAGGGGGCCCCGATAATCTTCATCCAAGAATATTAAAGGAACTGGCACATAAAATTGCAAGCCCATTAGCAAGAATTTTTAATGAATCTGTAAACTCAGGGGTTGTACCGTATGACGGGAGAATTGCTAACATAGTTCCTATTTTTAAGAAAGGGAAAAAATGTGATCTGGGTAACTACAGGCCTGTTAGTTTGACATCTGTAGTATGCAAGGTCTTGGAAAAAATTTTGAAGGAGAAAGTAGTTAAGGACATTGAGGTCAATGGTAAATGGTACAAAAAACAACATGGTTTTACAAAAGGTAGATCGTGCCAAACCAACCTGATCTCCTTCTTTGAGAAAGTAACAGATTTTTTAGACAAAGGAAACGCAGTGGATCTAATTTACCTAGCTTTCGTAAGGCATTTGATATGGTGCCACATGGGGAATTATTAGTTAAATTGGAAAAGATGGGGATCAATATGAAAATTGAAAGGTGGATAAGGAATTGGTTAAAAGGGAGACTACAGCGGGTCATATTGAAAGGTGAACTGTCAGACTGGAAGGCAGTTACTAGTGGAGTTCCTCAGGGATTGGTTTAGGGACCAATCTTATTTAATCTTTTTATTACTGACCTTGGCACAAAAAGTGGGAGTGTGCTAATAAAGTTTGCAGATGACACAAAGCTGGGAGGTATTGCCAATTTAGAGAAGGACCAGGATATCATACAGGAGGATCTGGATGACCTTGTAAACTGGAGTAATAGTAATAGGATGAAATTTAATAGTGAGAAGTGTAAGGTCATGCATTTAGGGATTAATAACAAGAATTTAAGTTATGAGCTGGGGATGCATCAATTAGAAGTAACGGAGGAGGAGAAGGACCTTGGAGTATTGGTTGATCACAGGATGACTATGAGCCGCCAATGTGATATGGCCATCAAAAAAGCTAATGCAGTCTTGGGATGCATCAGGCGAGGTATTTCCAGTAGAGATAAGGAGGTGTTAGTGCCATTATACAAGGCACTGGTGAGACCTCAACTGGAATACTGTGTGCAGTTTTGGTCTCCCATGTTTAAGAAGGATGAATTCAAACTGGAACAGGTACAGAGAAGGGCTACTAGGATGATCCGAGGAATGGAAAATTTGTCTTATGAAAGGAGACTCAAAGAGCTTGGCTTGTTTAGCCTAACCAAAAGAAGGCTGAGGGGAGATATGATTGCTCTCTATAAATATATCAGAGGGATAAATACCGGAGAGGGAGAGGAATTATTTAAGCTCAGTACCAATGTGGACACAAGAACAAATAGATATAAACTGGCCATCGGGAAGTCTGGACTTGAAATTAGATGAAGGTTTCTAACCATCAGAGGAGTGAAGTTCTGGAATAGCCTTCCAAGGGCAGCAGTGGGGGCAAAAGTAATTTCTGGCTTCAAGATTAAACTCGATAAATTTATGGAGGAGATGGTATGATGGAATAACATGATTTTGGCAATTAATTGATCTTTAACTATTCATGGTAAACAGGCCCAATGGCCTGTGATGGGATGTTAGATGGGGTGGGATCTGAGTTACTACAGAAAATTCTTTCCTGGGTATCTGGCTGGTGAATCTTGCCCATATGTTCAGGGTTCAGCTGATCGCCATATTTGGAGTCAGGAAGAAATTTTCCTCCATGGCAGACTGGAAGAGGCCCTGGGGGTTTTTCACCTTCCTCTGCAGCATGGGGCACGGGTCACTTGCTGGAGGATTCTCTGCACCTTGAAGTCTTTAAACCATGATTTGAGGACTTCAATAGCTCAGACATAGGTGAGAAGTTTATCGCAGGAGTGGGTGGGTGAGATTCTATGGCCTGCATTGTGCAGGAGCTCAGACTAGATGATCATAATGGTCCCTTCTGACCTTAATATCTATGAATACACTAGCAAGTGTATTATGTTTATTCAAGATTCAATGTTTTTCTAAAATATATGCTCTCGGAATTATTTTGGGAAAGTTCTATAGTCTGTTATACAGGAGGCCAGGTTCTCTGGCTGGTGTTATACATGAGATAAGACTAAATGATCACAGTGGTCCCTTCTGGCTTTGGAACAGATTAATCTTATGGTGGTTTTTGCCTTTACTTGCAGCCTACTTCTGGAGCCAGAAATACTAGACTGGAGGGATTATTGGTCCATTGTGGTATCGTGGTTACTTTTACTAATTAGACTGTAAGCAATGATGTGTTTAGTGCTTAGAGCACAATGTGTCCCCAATCCTGACAGCCCTCTAGGTACTACCAGAATACAAATGATAGGTTTCTTCCCCTTCTCATCTCACAGATCCAGCTCCTTCCAATCCTCTCTTTGAGACTTCATAGTCACACTTAGCTCCTTCCCTTCAACACTCATCACTTTTGCTCAGCCCTGTTCAGTTATTTACCTGCAACACTTTCTTGTTCCTTTGAACATTGTTCATGAATGGCTGTAAAAGCATCAATATCACTGTGTGCACACAAGCACCTCACACTGAAAACATCCCCCCACTTCAGTCCTCTTGTTCAGAGATAATTCTGACTTCCATGAACTAAGTTTGGGACTGAGAGTAAAAGTGTTTCTTTTATCCAAGTCCATAATGACATGAATGGGCTCATTCCTTTCCAACAACTTTAGGACAGGAATTTCCTACTGCCACCCTAGCTGCTTATTTTCTGATTGCTCACTTCCTTATCACCTTTCCAGGACTAGAACATGCTTCAGTTCAAATACAATTTATCAACAATACTCAGAGCACTAAGGATTTTGTAATGAATTTAGCCATTACAAAATCCTCACTTCTCATCCCTGTATGGCGCCCTTCTGAGCCCACCAGAAAAGTCATGTTTGGGGCATGACCTCGAAAAAGAGTTTGAGACAAAATAAACAGGTCAGTCTGGTTAAAAAAACCCAACTCATTAAAATATGTAATTTGGTGCTCAGAATTCTTGACTCAGACCAATGCACAAAGGAAAGTGTGGGATCCTTAACATCACCCCTTGAGACAAACTTGCATTTTTACTCTGTGATTTGTTTCTCATGTAACTGGAGAGAGTGTGTGGTGTATACCCCTGCTGTATCTAAATTCAGATACTTACATTCTGGGCTGCAGACACAAAAATATCATATGATCCCTGATTTGCACTTAATTTGTAACTCACAAATGCATTAGATTCTATCTGAAGTTGACCTCCATTCTGCTGCTGATACACACATCTTGGGACTTTTCACATCAATCCCCACTAGAAATAATTTCACACCCCCTCTCTAGGGATTAGTACTTTGTTACAGATCAACTACAAGAAAAAGTAATCTGCTAGGACATTTGGGACTGTGATGCTATCTAAACTCTTACAGTCTGGGGGATTCCTTAAAATGCTGTGCCACTCTGTCTACTGTTTTGCTTTTTAAAAAACCCAATTGATTCTAGGCTATTGTATCGTTATACCAGGTTTCATGGTAGTGAATACTACAGTTAAGGCTACAACATAATTAGACATCTCTACTTTCATTCATGTGTGGCAAATTGCCGATTATGATGGGTCCCGCGCTTCCTCTTCTTGGGGGGGGAGGGTTCAGGGCGCAGTTTCCTGCCCCTGAACTAGGGTATCTACTGACCCACTATTAACACAGAGAAGGGTAGTGGAGAGGGAGGGACCCGGGCCCGCCCTCTACTCCTAGCCCAGGGGCCCTAGGGATAGTGGTAAACCACTTGAACTAGTGCTTCCTTCCCCTGGGCTACTTCCCTCTCCTGCTCTTCAGCTTGTGGGGCTTCCTGCCCCCCGTCTCTGCACAAGCCGGGTGTCTCTTTACTTAGAGTCTTGGTCTTCTAGCCAGCCACGGCACGTCTCCAAACTCTCCTCTACTTCAACTCCTTCAGACTGCTCTCTGCTCCAACTCCTTTCCCTGGCTGATTGAAGCAGGGGGGTTTTATCAGGTGACTAGCTTCAGGTGCTCTAATTGGCTTCAGGTGCTTTTATTTAATCTATAGAAATGTTTCTTCCCTCTACAGGGAATGAGGCTTCTCCTCATACTGGGACTTACATATCTCTCCTATATCACTCTCCTGCTGTCTTCTGGCCATGCTGTATCACACATGCATCACTTTCTCCTTTTTGGGTTGATATTTTTTTGTTTCAACCCAAAGGAAAGGGATTTTTTAGGAAAGTTTGAAGAAAATCTTATAGCCACTTTTGAGTCATAAAAGTGGGTAAACTAAATATATATTATTTATTTATAAACAGCACAGTCACAAATAATTTTGTACAAAAGTATACTCAGCTGAACTTTACAATTTCAAACTTTGCAGGTGGCTAGATCTTAAATAGGTTCTTTGCTACTTCTGAAAACTTGAATAACTAAAAATTATAATTGATAAATATTATTGCATTCAAAATTGGCTTTGGTGCATATTGTTTATGAAATTTCTACCAAATTTTCAGTAACAGACATCAGCACATAGGAATTGCCACAATGGATCAGACCCATGGTCCATATAGTCCAATAACCTGTCTCTGACAGGGGCCAGCCTCAGATGTTTCAGAGGAAGGTGCAAGAAACCCCACAAGAGGCATATGAAGGATAATCTGTCCCCTCATCCTAATTCCTAGTAGAGATGGGCTGAAACCCTGAAGCAGGAGGTTTTATATAATTTCCAATCTTTTTTTAGCATTATTATAACAAATTGTTGTTATCCAGATAAATATCCCAACCCTTTTTGAAGCCTGTTAAATTATTGGCTTCAGTGACATCATGTGGCAAAGAGTTCCACAGCTTAATTACATGTTGTGAGAAAAAGTATTTCCTTTAATCAGTTTTGAATTTACAATCTTTCAGTTTCATTGAATGTCTCCTTGTTCATGTGTTATGGGACAGAGAGAACAAAGACTCCTGATTTATCTTTATGATACATATGGCAATTTCTTGTCATATCCTTGGGAGACATTACTGAATTAAGTTTTAGTATCTTAAACAGTAGGTATCTTAAACAGCAGCAGTGAGTCTCAGAGCCCAAGTCAATGGACTCAGGCTTGCAGGGCTCAAGCTGCAGGGCTAAAAATAGCAGTGTAGATGTTCAGGCTCAGGATGGAGCCTGGGTTTTAAAACTCGAACATCTACACTGCTATTTTAGGTCCCACAGCACAAGACCCACAAGCCTGAGACAGTTGAGCCAGGCTCTAAGACTTGCTGCTGTGGATTTTTTTTTTTTTTCTGCATAGATGTACCCACAGTCATATTTACTTCCTGGTTCTCCTTTTTGTTCAGTGGCTACACAGGCCTTCTGTGATTCTACTTTTAGTTTAAGTAGCATCCATGCCACATCCAAGGACTTTTTTCTTTTCCTTCAAGGTCTTTTTGACTAGACTTTATTGAAGTCTCTCTTTCTAAAGTTTAGTGTCACCGGGTCCTTTTTTGGTACTTTTTTTAGGATGTTTAACCTACACGATGGTCACTATTAGTGGCTCAACTACTGTTAATTCTTGAATTAGAACTTGTATGTTACTTACTTTAGACTATAACCATGTCTACACTCTCACAAATCTTGGGAGACAGGCCAGTCCTTGCCTACAGACAGCCCCCCAACCTGAAGCAAATACTCACCAGCAACCACATACCACACAACAGAACCACTAACTCAGGAACCTATCCTTGCAACAAAGCCCATTGCCAACTGTGTCCACATATCTATTCAGGGGACACCATCATAGGGCCTAATAACATCAGCCACACTATCAGAGGCTCGTTCACCTGCACATCTACCAATGCGATATATGCCATCATGTGCCAGCAATGCCCCTCTGCCATGTACATTGGTCAAACTGGACAGTCTCTACGCAAAAGAATAAATGGACACAAATCAGATGTCAAGAATTATAACATTCATAAACCAGTCAGAGAACACTTCAATCTCTCTGGTCACGCGATTACAGACATGAAAGTTGCGATATTACAACAGAAAAACTTCAAATCCAGACTCCAGCGAGAGACTGCTGAATTGGAATTCATTTGCAAATTGGACACAATTAACTTAGGCTTGAATAGAGACTGGGAGTGGCTAAGTCATTATGCAAGGTAACCTATTTCCCCTTGTTTTCCTAACCCCCCCTCCCCCCAGACGTTCTTGTTAAACCCTGGATTTGTGCTGGAAATGGCCCACCTTGATTATCACACACATTGTAAGGAGAGTGATCACTTTACATAAGCTATTACCAGCAGGAGAGTGGGGTGGGGGGAGAGAAAACCTTTTGTAGTGATAAACACTCATTTTTTCATGATTTGTGTGTATAAAAACAAACATCTTCCGTATTTTCCACAGTATGCATCCGATGAAGTGAGCTGTACCTCACGAAAGTTTATGCTCAAATAAATTGGTTAGTCTCTAAGGTACCACAAGTACTCCTTTTCTTTTTATGTCTACACTAGTGAGTTTACAGCGGCATAGCTATAACAATGCAGCTGTGCCGCTGTAAGATCGCTCGTAGCCACTCTAAGCCAATGGGAGAGAGCTCTCCTGTAGACATAATTAAACCACCTACATTGAGCGGCGTTGGCGGAAGAGTGTCTCCTGCTGACATAGCGCTGTAAACACTGGTGTGTCTGTCGGTTTAACTTACATAGCTTGCTCAGGGGATGTTTTTTTCACAATCCCAGAATGATGTAAATTATACCGACAAAAGTGCTCATGTAGACATAGCCTAAACTCCTCTTGTGTGCTCTAGATATACCTAGTTATTCCAAGAAACAATCAATATTTAAAAGTATCAAGAAATTACTTCTTTGAACTTCATTCCATTGTACCATTTGACCTGTTTACATGTGGGTAGTTGAAGTCACCCATTATTATCATTTTGTTAGACTTTGTGCATTCCGTATCCTTTTGTTGATCCAAAGATCAACCATATAGTCCTACTAATATATTTACTTTCTTAAAGCTTGGGATTTGTATCCATATACATTTAACTGAGTGGGCCTCTTCACTCAGAGCTATCATCTCCCAAATGTACTAAGAACTCCAATACTGGGAACCCTCTCCATTTCTAAACTTTGTAATCTGGGGGTAATGTTGGATCTGGTTCATCTGTAGGTAACTTGTTACACTGGTTAATTAATCTCTCTGTTAAATTTGACCTTATTTGTAATCTGAATTAATCTAGTTTCAGCTTCCAGCCACTGGATCTTATTTAGTATCGCTAACCCTAGGTGTTCAAAAATCATGAGTCAGCCCCCCATCATGTCATTGACTTAAAATTAAGTTTTTTTGATATGAAGTTTTGAGTTTTTTCTTTGCCTTCTGAGCCTTTAGGATGTTTTGCTTTTTGTTTTCAAGTTTTTCTCTGCAATCATCAGAACTAAAAGCATATTTTATTTTATTTTTATTTTTTATTTTTTTAAAAAATGAGTTTCTCATGCTATTTTCTGATTCTAGCAACTGGGATTTTAAGAAAAACACCAAGTATTGTGAGACTTGTAGTCAAATCACAAGAGTTGCCAACACTGATATCTTTATCCGCTAAATTACAAGAGCTCTCAACTATGAGAAATCTTTTTCCCATGTTGGTTTCTACAGACTATGATCAATCACCTCTTAACTATTTCTTGCATAAAATTATAGATATAATTTGAGTTTCTTAAGGGTCTCTCTATCTGGCAGGTTTCTCAGACCTTGGATCACTCTTTTTTTTTTTTCTTTTTACCCTTTCTAATCTATCAACATTCTTTTTAAAATGTGGACACCAGAACTGGATACAGAATTCTTAATACTGATCTCATTAATATCATATATAAAGGCAATACCATGTTCCTACTTCTACATGAGTTTGAACAGTTATACATCCCAAAAAGAAATGATCATTAATGTTTAATTTTTAATTCTGCACCCCATGGATGTATGCTTTTCAATACATTCTTTAATTACATGATCACATATTTCTCAAATAAATTTCATTATCCCTAAATCTCTAACAGAAGTAGGCAGAGTCAATCTGGAGTATGGCTCTATCCCATTTTTTCTGGGAAATCTGATATTTCTATCTTTTCAAACCCTACCAGTGAAACTAAATGATTTACCCAACATCTAATGGAGATTGGGGCATGAATGAAAAAGCTAACTGGCTGAGACAAGTCACAGAGACTGATAAAAATTACAGAATAGAGAAAACGAGAAGTAGTGATAGAAATTTTATTAGTAAACACAACTGAGGCAGCTCATCTGCCAAACATTTCTAAGGTTAGAAACTGGTGGGCATTTTGGATCTCAGATGCTTCTGGATCTCCAGTTAGCTGCAAAGTGCTTTTATTAATGTGCTTGTCTAGAAGGTTATGTCCTTTCCTTTTTAAAGTAAAGATACTTCCTCCAATTACCCAGACTTTTTCATGTCAAAGATAGATTACAGCAACATTCTTTACATGGAGCTGCACCTTCACACCGTTTGGAAATTGCAGCTAGTGCAGAATGCTGCTGCCCACTTACTAAGCAATGTTTCATGCTGAGAGCACGTTATTTCCATTTGAAGTATAAGGTGTTGGTTTTGACCTATAATGTCTAAAGTGGTCCTGTGCACTTGAGAGATTATTCTCTCTTTGTGACATACTACCTCTGGAGTGCCAGAGCTAACTGTTCTCTGTTTTAGACTGGAGGGGGCTGATGGCAGGGACTTCTCAGTGAGGGATCCTTTGCTTTGGAATTATCTTGATCCCCTATACCCTCCCTGTTCACAGGAGCCTGGATTTGGTGACCTTTGGGACATGCTGCAAAATTCAGTGTTTTCCCAGGCTTTTTCTGGTATAAACAGAAAGGATGATGCTGTGATAAGGGGAGGGTGGGTATAGGACTGAGTTTGTTCTGGACTTGGGAGAGCTTTATTTATGAAGTCGTATTTATAAAGTCTGTTTGATACGTTAGGATTAATGTTGATTGTTAAACATTTTTAATGCACCTACAGAATCTGATATATATATTGAAAATAAAAAAAATATTCTGATAGTGATATTTACATGTTTGGTTACATTAAATTCTTTTATATAATAAACTGCCTTTTTCACAGTAATTATTTTGGTCAATCTAAGTGTACCATAGATAGAGAATTTTCTTTTAATGCGTGAGGCCTAATTTTGCAGCCCTTGGCCCCTTATATATGAGTAATCCTACAGAACTGAAAGGCAATACCCATGGAAGAAAGGGCTGTAGGATTACATAAGTGCTTAACATTTTACTACATTAATTCTGAAGCTGAATCTTGTATCATTGTATTAACAGTTTATATTTTCCAATTTTTTAGTTTGCAGTATGTAGCTTTCTAGTAAACTTCATTTATCCATAAAAGGCTGTTATATAGTCTTTAGCTTTATTAGTAGAACTACAATTTTTCACAAAGGACCGTTCAGACATTTTTCTCTTCAGTGGTAACACTGATAGTTTATGTACAGTTGTGGATGACTCACTGGTTGTACGTTACTGATTTTGAAATGTACCCATGTAGTAACAACTTTAGATCTAAACTTGGAGGTAAAAAAAAAAAAAAAAGCTTTTCTCATTAGCTGATGGAAATATAATGTTGCGTTTAGTATCTAAATCATATATAAGGACTTGAACCTGCAGATTCTTGCACACATGCTTAACTTTATTCACACGAGTAATCCCATTGATGCCAAAGTTAAACACATGCAGGATCGGGATGTTATTAATATAAAGACAGTAAGATATTCCAATATATCATAATTAAGATGTATTATTTCCCTATTTAAATGTGAACCCATATATAGGCCATCCTATTAGTTTCTTATATTTGAGTTACTTAAACCCTTTTCATTGTGTACTTTGAGGAAATAAAGTGAATTTGCTCTTACAACAAGCTACAACTGTGTATCTAGATTTCAACTCTTGCAATGGGATCCATGTTGTCACAGGGGCCTGACCACATGGATCCTACAGCAAGATCTGCCTTTTTTTTTTTAAATGGCACTATATTGTATTACCTGAGTATTAGTATGTTATAACGTAATTAAAGATCATATTATACATACACATAATGAGTCAGAGCTAAAATTGACTGAGCTTTTCTGGCAGTTGTGGTATAAACATCCTGTAAATGAAGACAAATTTAATCTTAGGCCCTAATCCTGAAACCAATTACACGTGCATGGACCTTTGCAAACAGATGGAATACTATTGACTTCAGTGAGACTCTGAGGGTGGGAAATGTCCACCTGTACAAATCTAGTTGCAGAATCAGGGCCTAAAATCCCGATGAAGTGCATCCAATGAAGTGAGCTGTAGCTCACGAAAGCTTATGCTCAAATAAATTGGTTAGTCTCTAAGGTGCCACAAGTACTCCTTTTCTTTTGGCCTAAAATCAGATACTGAACTGTATTGTTTGTATGTTTACATACACTAGACACATTAGATATGATTACTGAGAGTTTCTCCAACCTTTTCATTTTGTGGATATTTTTATTCTCTCATAGATTTAACACTCCAATCTACCAATGTTTAGTTCTCAAAATAGTTCATTCTATGGTATCTTAGAATGGGTTCAGCTTCCTTCTTATAGGAAAAGGATAACAATTTGAAACACTGTAAAATGTTCGAACTTCCATGCAACACAGGATATCCTCTTTTTAAAACCTTTCAATATTCTATATTTTGGGCTGAACATCTGAAGACCTGTATGCTCAAATGCAGCACTTACATACTGTACTACTGTAGATTTTGGTATGGCATTGATATTGACTTCATGGCTGTTGCTTGAGGACAGAACTGGTCATCAAGTATATTTTTCGAGGATACTTTTCATAATGGGAATATGGTTTAATAGAATAATACTTTGCTCTGCTCTAGCACTTTCATTCCGAGTTCAAATTGCTTTACAAACCTGAATTAAGCTTCAAAATGCCTCAGTGCCTCAATCTTGTATTACTGTCCATTTCTAATCTGTTAGCTTGAGGACCATATATTACAAGACTGGCTCAAAAATCTTTCTGTTCCCCCACTGTACGAACAATTTACTGTTTTAGTTACTGAAGAGTCAGTGTCACATTTGGAAAGTCACCACAGCCAAACGCTTTTCAGAATTAAATACGACTTCAGAACTGAAATTAATAAAAATTATCTGTCTTCATGAGTTTTATAATATCTGGTTCTTGAACAAGGAGCTCAGTTGTGTGTGAGAAAGACACACAAGGCAAGTCACTGACAGACAAGATGGCACATGAAGGTACTCCAGTAGCGCACCATGCTCTGCTACAATGAACTGAACTTTACAGATACGTTATGAGAGCAATCAGCCTGCTCACTGACCAGCACAACTGTGCTTCTGTCACAGCCTCTGCTGCCATAATCCGTTCAGAGGCTCTCCTCTCTCTTTCGATCAAGATGTTAGAAACAGATATTGATTACACTTATAACAGGTAAGGTACTGATGTGGGGGGAACCTGAGAATTGAGGATAATTTGCCTCCTTAGCTGAGCCAACACTCAGATTCTGGATCAATAATTATGGAGGACAGAATCCACCTGTATCCCTCAGCTCCATTAGAAATATAAAAGTAAGGAGGGAGGCAGGGGAAATCTATCAGAGGAAAGCCCATCCTCTTTGAGCGGTGTTTGCGCAACATGGAAAGTGGCTCACCAGACTTTGCATTGTATCACCAACTATGATAGAAAGTAATAATCCCCATAGGAGCAACTGACCATGTCCATACATTCAGCATTAGTACACTAGCAGCATTAGTATACAACTACAGTTGATGACAGGACGAAAAAACAGTTATAAAAGAAATTATCTTAAGAGACACAGTGTGAAAGGTTAAAGAGCAGCAGGATACATTACTATACTACAAAGCAAACAGGTGAGCAGCTCAGAGAGAAAAAACACATGGTTCCTCTGGTTACAGATGTACACGTGGGAAATAAAGACGATTCCACTGCACTAGGAGTTGAAGCAATGTGGGGGGGAAGGGGAGGGAAGGCACACAGCACTAGGAGCATAAGGCCAATGGAATGGGATAGAATAAAGTTTCTCTTACCTGCAGCAGTTTTCCTTCTGCTGGAGTAACCTCAGCAACATCAGCAAACACTCCTTCCAATGTGATTGGCTCCACTTTTAAGGGGATCACCCTAATGATAGCCTTCTGTGCTGCTGATCTCTCTGACTCCACTGCCGCTGCCACTGCCAGCCCAGTAAGGCCAAGTCTGACCTGCAGTGTAGCCATTAGCAGCCAAGGCCAGAGGACAGCCAGCTGCAGCTGGGGGCCAGCACTCATGCTACCAGCTGCAGCAGTGCACTTCGGCCACACATATCGCTCAGGAATGTGTCCTCACCCCACCAGCAGGTTCCAACAGTTGACAGAGCTGGTTAAGTTTAGAGCTTTTGTGTGTTTCCACTCAAGTGGGGCAGATGGGAAGGAGGGGAGAGGGGCTCAGTAACCTACAGCCCCTTCCTCCTGGCACTCCTTATTGGGTTCCTCTTCTGTTTCTCACCATAATCATTTCTCTTCCTTGGTGCCAAGTGCCCAAAGGCCTGTGGGGCCTTAACAAAATAAAAACCAAACACCAACAATCTAAATTAGGCGTTTCTCCTTCTCCTCCAATGGATAAATCCAGAAAGATCAACATAAACTGAACAAATGGGCATTAAAAAAACCCAGCCAGGACACACAACAACACTATGTAGCATTTCAGTCCTGCCTGAGCTAATCACAGAGCGAGTCTCTGCCATGCAAGAAGTGTGTCTACAGCTCCTGCCCTTTCAGGATTACATTTCAAGATGATCAGCAGGTTGAACGGATCAATCTTAGATGTACTTGCCCTTTTCTCCAGCTAGTTATCTTTTCCACATATCTCATTCCCAAAAGCACGAGCTCTTCCGATTTAATATTAATTACAAGTATCAGTGTCCTCCATCAACTCCACATATTAAAGAATAATGTTGGAGGAGAGAGTATATTTCCCTTTGATAATTACAGCAGTATTTTTAAAGTTCAGTATAAATAATAGTGTTTGTTATTGGGCTGTCCTCCAAATTTATTTGATCCCTGACATCCCTGTTCTGTTAGAAATGCCTCGCTCACTTGGGCTTGGGGATCAAGATTTATTCTCCTGTTTCAGCATAAGGATAGGAAATTACTAGTAATCTGTGTTTGGAGTCTGTTTTAAAACACATATCTTCTGATCTTCAGTTTCCAAAATTCATTAGATGAACAAGAGTCTTCTCAACCCATTTTCAAATTCCCAGGAGGTAAAAAGGCCCCCAAAACATTTTAAAAGTTTAGGCACAGGCTTTGAGCAAAAAGTTACCAACATGTCCTTGTTTTATGCTATTCCTGTGCACGCCCAGGAACTTCTGTAATTGCTTTCAAGCACATGTTAATACAATCATAAATAAAAGCCCCGCAAAATAAAATAAAAAATCCATATGAGCTACCCAAAGGTCACATAAAAAGTACTGAAGAATCTTCATAATTGTAGAGAGGACAGGGAAATTTGGCAACTAAAATGACTTGGTACACTGATCATTCTCCTGAGAAGGGAGATATGGATTTTTAAGAGAGATCTGCAAACCTGTTGAGTAGTCTGCCTGCACGAATCCACAGGGGCTGAAACAGATGGAAATGTTTCTATAAATCCTGGACAAAACCAACTTCTAACAGCTTAGCAAAAAGTGTCCCATAATTCTCTCTCTCTCTCTCTCTCTCTCTCTCACACACACACACACAAAATGCAGGTAGATAGGAATGGAATTCCACAGCCGGAAAGACAATCTAACAAGATCAAAGGTAGAAATTTACTCCAGGCTGAAAGTTCCTGGGCCAGGCATGGCTGAAGTTAAGTGTCCAAATGCAATCGAAAGACCTTAGAATGAATCCAAAAGCATTTCTGAATACTCCGTTCAAATAAAAGAGTCTCTCTTCTCCTTACAGCACATACAATGATCAGCTCGAAATGTGGGGAGTGAGAAAGAAAACAAAGTTTGGAAATATCAGCAAAAATCCAGCAGCAAACGTAGGCAGACTGCAATCAGTACAAAGTAGGCAATAGATCCCAGAAGCAAGGACTCTGAATCCTGAGGTGGACTTGAAAAGTTATGTAGATGTTGTGGAAGAGCTTTCCCTCCAGAAAAGCACTTCTGGATCAATTCCTTGGAGGAGGAAGCCTGTGGTTTGCAGTTTGTGTTCCTCAGCTCTCTGCCTCCCTCCCCTGGGACTGCAAGCTTTCTCTCTACCTGCTGACAAAGTGAGGGTGGAGCAGCCATAGGCAACAACCCCACCCCCTTGATGTCTGTTTCTCAGAGCTCCTGGACTCCCTCTCCTGATCCACAGCTAAACTGCATTCAACACATCCCTGATTATCTTACTGATTAACCTATCACATATAAATCAGGGTAATTAACTGGTCCTTCAAACTGACATTAAAGCAAAGTCTGTGTCGAACATAGCAAAGATAAAAATAAATAATAAAATAAATTAAAATGCAAAGTCAGATCAATAAACAAATGAAGTAGGGAATTTATCAGTGTGATGGCAGGCACTTTCCCAGCCTTCCCGTGACACTCTGAATGGCGTCAAGCCAGTATCTGAAGCAACTCCCCTCTGTAGAATGTACTGATTTATTGCAGCCTTATGTCTTTGGCCCTGGGAAGGACCCGTCCATTTCACGCACAGCTTTTCTTCAGTTCTTGCTAATTTAGATTCAGTAGCCCTTTTCTAGTTGCTACTGCAAGAACGTTTCAGGTCAGGTTGATGTCAGAGGTCTGGAATTCAATTGTTTTTCTCCTCTGACATCACTGGGAGGTAAATAATACTATAGGTCAGACCTATAACCTCAAAGTTAGGTTGCAAGTGGAAGTTTGTAACTAGGCATGTGATGGATCTGTGTTGAGGAAGACATATAAAACTTCCTAGTATATACCATACAGAAAATATGCTATCCTATCCATCCAGCCTCTCATTAGGCTAGTTCGGAGAGAACCTCTATAAAACATGGTGCTTATGAGAAAGGAATTGCACTCAAAAACATGACAGATAGTGACCCTTTGGATACACATGGAGCCAAATTCATCCCTGGTGAACTCCACAGAAATCAATGCAGTTACCCAAGGGGGAAATCTGGTAGACTATACTTTTAAGAAGCCTATTAGTGTGGCAATGATTTTTTTAATTTATAAAGGTGCTATCAGGAACTACTGGATAAAATATTTATTTTAAAATATCTGCATTTTAAAGTTTAACACACATACTGAGAATATAAATGCAACATCTATTTCACTTTAATAACTTTATGTTCTTTATGTGCTGCTGTAATTTTACATCTCAGTGTAACCAAACTCCACATTGTTCCCATTAACAAGAAAATAGTAAAACAATGTGCCTGGTTGGAGCAGTCACACTTTATGATTTACTGACTGAAATACATCCATGCTAAAAGTGCTAAAATATTGAGATGTCCAGTATGCTGGGTTACCTGAGACTTGTTAGTTGTGCAATACTATATGGATTTCTTTACACAGTGAGTGTCTTTTCTCTTCTGCCCTCTCACAATGTGCCTGAGAGTTAATTAAGGATAAGGAAAGCTACAGCTGATAGTACTGTGCATGTAAAGTATGGCAGGAGATCCAGCTCCATGGCCTTTTTTAATTCAGAAAGGTAATAAATACTAGGATTTCGTAATTAATCATTAAAAAGTAGAACCTTAAACCATGCCAAGGCTCCTTGACTCACCTCTCCAAAAGAACATCACATCTTTTGGTGTAGACAGGACTGAGAAAGTTAAGACAGGAAGCTTCCTTACTTAATATGTAACAGCTCCAGTCTGGCAATGCAGAATTCCAGTGATCCCTATGACTTCATACTCACTTCTCAGTCAGGGCAGTTGAACTAGACAGGACTCTCCTCAAAGCCTGTCACCATTCCCTTAACGGCAGAAATTGCTAGAGGGTAATGAAGCTCTCCCCTATTCCAACAGCATCCTCTGAAGTAGTCCCAAACCCTGCCAGCAACAAACCAAACTCAGATTTCAGTGATCCTGCTGTATTGCTGAACTCCTTTTCCCTTTAACTATTTGAATGCATTAAGTCCATTTTTGCTATTGGGTTTCAACATATTCTAATTTGAGTGCAGGGCCTGAGAAGATGCAACCCCCTAAAACATTCAAACCCTCTGAAAACTTGCTGTATGCATATGACAAAAGATGTAAAATGGCAGCTCTGAGGAAGGTCAGTATAGTAGTGCTCCTGCTAGTGTCCCAAGACCCAAGAGCATCCCCCAGCTTCCAACTTTCTGGTCTGAAGCCTTGGCAGGGGTTTAAAAGGTCTGATCTTGGTTCATCCTACCATCCAGAGTTTGTCTTTGAGGTAATGAACATAGCTGTACACTGTAGGAAGATTTAGAGGCCATAACTCGGGTTCTGACAAATAGCAGGCCTATTCGCTCTGCTTCTTCCTTGTGCGTTTTCCCAATTATATTGGACTGAGTCTCACTGACTATAAAGATACATGAACTGGCAGGAATCAATTAGAGTTACATGTTTTCAATGCTGCCTCATTCACATATATTATCCTAACACAACAAATATTTCATATGCATCCTTTATCCTTCTGTCAGTATTTCAACATTAATAAATATTAATACAAATACATAGCTGTTAAAAATCTTAACTCTACTGTCAATATATTAAATTATATTAAACAAGTGCCTTGTGAAGACCTACTTAAAATAGTAAACAAACAGATGACTTACCATTATAGATATCACTAGAATTAAAAGAAATTATTAAAACAGAAGAATGTTTCATTTATGTAAAAGATCCAGCGGCTGTTGTGTGTGGTGGATGCTCATCGGTCAGACACACTTGCTGCTGAAACAGAGCACTGTGCTTGGATGGAAGAGCATTTCCCTGATTAATCACTTAGAAAATTAGCTCACTTTTCCCAGAGATGCTCTCCTGGAATCCCTGACCCACTCAGACCTGGAATCTAGTGACCTCCCAATGTTTTTGTTTCTCACACAATTCCCTTTAAAGGGCAAGTATAACTCAAAGGAGACACACTATTAGCACAAAACTGGGGATGTGCTGACTACACTCCCCAACAAAGTGAAGTAGAGAGATTCCAAATACAACAGGAGAAACAGCTTGCTCCCCAGTAAGAAAGTCTTGTAGAGGCTTTTAAGGTTTCCTGTTTACAGTGTCCAAGCTTTTTGTTTCTAAGCAATTTTAGGCAGGTAAACAATTACTGCATATTAAACACCCTAGCCGCTAGATGTTTTACAACCTGTCGAAGTAGAAAATGTAACAAAAGAGATGCAGTAAACAGTGGAGTGACTAGTTCCCCATAAAACTAACAAAAGCAAAAGGAAAGAGATTTTTTTAAAACAGTTGAAAAGTTCCAAAGTGCATATTGTGTGCAAAGCACTGCCTCTGGGGTCTGATATGGAGAACCCAGTTGGCAATTAATGCACATTTTCACATGCTTGTCACCCACTTCTCACTCTCTTAATTCTTCTTTTGGAAAGTGCTCCTGTTTGCAAGCTACATCCACCAGTAGATGGAGATCTAGGAGGAAAAAAAGGAGCAGTTATGCAGTACACATGAGTGCTTCTTACCTAACCACATATAGGGCAGGGTTCTCAAGTCTCTTTTCATCTACTTTCTGGCAGCTGATATAAAATGTAGCCACAGCCAGCCTAAACTTCAAGAGTTTGCTGGCCATTGCCAAGGAATGCCAAGTGCTCAGACTTTGGGCATCTGCACCTTTCTAAACAATTTTTATCTGAAATGCACCCATCTAGACTGAGGTGAAACATTTCACAGCTGATTGTTAGTTTATTTGTGCTGCTACTTGCCAGAATTTTAGCCCTTATGCATCTACTGTTTCCTATTCTCTCCTACAATACAAATGAAGTGTCCACAACCATCCTGTACACAGAGGGCAGTTAGGAAAAGCATAAGCAGTGTTCAAAATCAACAATTTACTGTCCTCAAATGAAGCTAACTTGGGAAAAACATGGACCAATGTTCCTCTCTGAAACTTACATTTCTTAAGCAGAGTGAAGATATTCTGGATGTATCCATGGGGATGGATTAAGGAATAGGATCTCTAAATGCCTAGGGCCCCAGCTCATTGAGTCATGTGATTACATTAGAAATTCATCTTTCATTTTTTTAAAGCGTTTCCTAGCCCTCAAAGTAGGAAAGAAAAACTTGAAAATATGATTCAAGTGTACTGATGCAGTGAAGTCAGCAGACAAGACAGTTACTTACCTGTACTGTAATTGTTGTTCTTTAAGGTGAGGATGCAGAAATGAATTCCACTCAGGTGTGCATGCGAAAGGGCACTAAAGCCAAAGAACTTCCCCAGCAGTATCTATAGGGGTGGCACACATGCTCTGGTCCTGAGCTACTCCCCAGGCTATTTAAGGGTGGCGCCACGCTGACCCCCCTCAGTTCCTCCACACCAAACATCAAGAATTTAGACTCTAATGCTGAGGGGCCAGAGAGTGCGTCATGGAATACCCATTGCCATGGATTAACAGGATCAGTGGTATGCCCTCAACTTTGGTACAGTCATTTGGAGGAACCTCTTTGATGTGCTCAACTCACAAGGGGTCCCAAGCTTCCTTCAGGGAAGGCCACGCAGCCTCACCACCTCCTGAGATTGAACCTCTGAGCTTTAGCACTCCTGCTTCACACTGTGAGCTCTGCTCAGCAAGTTCAACTCAGATAGATTCCTGGTAGAGACTTGTACACTCTTCAGGAATTAATGCACCTCACCAAGCATTTACAGTGACACTCAAGCAGTATTTTCAAAACAGAAGGGCTTATTAAGTCAACTGGAATACAGCACAGAAAACCCTTAGGTCAACACAGAGGAATAAAGGTTAAAGCATTCTGGTTAGCCCTGAGTACTAGCCAAGCTGTAGTAAAACTCAATTTTCAGGTTCTGTCTGTCTCTCTCAGAAAACGTCTATATGTACAGCACATCTAGTGAAGACACTCTCCAGCATAGAGCGTCTTCACCAGATGTGCTGCAGTAGTGCAGCTGTATCGGCACATCTGCACCCGCTCGAGCGCTGTACACAGCACTGTGCACACAAGGGCTCATGTAAGTGTAACGTATGTTGCTCAGGAGGGTGGTTTTATTCACAACCCTGAGCAACATAAATTATGCTTCAGAGTAACAGCCGTGCTAGTCTGTCTTTGCAAAAAGAAAAGGAGTACTTGTGGCACCTTAGAGACTAACCAATTTATTTGAGCATGAGCTTTCGTGAGCTACAGCTCACTTGCTGTAGCTCATGAAAGCTCATGCTCAAATAAATTGGTTAGTCTCTAAGGTGCCATAAATTATGCTGACATAGGCTGTAGACATAGCCTCAGTCTGACCTCCTTAATCAGTTCCCAGATGAGAGAGCCCCTCAGCTTTGAAGGTAGCGATGCAGCCTGCAGCAGCACAGAAGTAAAGGTAGCAATATTCTGTCATGACACCCTTATTTCTACACTACTGCTGGCAGTTGCACTGCCTTCAGAAATGGGCTCCCAGCCAGCAGCCCCAGAGCTTCCTGCAGCTGGGGGAGATTCCTGGAGGTGGGTCTGACCCAGCCCTGGGAGTAGCCCCTGCAGGGGAAGAGGAAGTCCTGTCCCTCACCAGCCTGGTTAGGACCAGCAGCTGGAGCCTGGTGTACAGTAGGAGCCTTCAGCCAGGGTGCCCTGAGCCCTGCCCCTCCCCAAGCCCAGTGCCCTAGTGCTCAGGGGTTAAAGAGGCCTTGAGCTGGCTGTGTGTCAGGGAGAGGTGATCATGGAATCCCCCAACATCCCCCACCTGTAAGGCCAGCCCTGTCCCCCCTGAAAAGTGAAGCCCCCTCCGTATTATGCCACCCTCACTTCTGTGTGCTGCTGGAGGCGGTGAGAGAGCAGCGGCTGCTGGCTGGGCACCCAGCTCTGGAGGTTGCACTGCCACCAGCAGCAGTGCAAAAGCAAGGGTGGCAATATCACAACCCCCCTCCCTATTACACCCTTTGGGGTTGGGACCCTCATGATTACAACACTATAAAATTTCAGATTTAAGTATCTGAAATCATGAAATTTATTATTTTTAAAATCCTAGGACTGTGAAATTGACCAAAATTGACCATGAATTTGGTAGAGCCCTGGCCAACACAGTGTTACAGTCCCACTGAGAATCACTTCCTTCACTGGTGGAAAGAGACAAGTGAGCCCTTTCAGAAATCTGACTATCAAGGAGTTCAAGAAGATTGATTTCCCCTTGAACTGGAGAATGTAGGACCAAAATTGAATGAACTGAAAGACAAACCAGATGACTGAGGTATAACAAGTATTCCACAATGTTCTGAACACATGACTGTATTGTTGAGTCCCTGAGATGAGGGACCAGATCGAAAAACAATTCCATTCTGCCACACAGAGAGTCCTAATACAGGGCTTTCTACTATTCAGTAGAACTTGCCAAAGAGCTTCGGAACAGGACTTCTCTTCCTTGTCTAGCCACACAGCATGCATGCTGGGAAGTGTAGACTGTTCGGTGCTGGGTGTGAAATCTGACCATGGAATGAAACCAATCCATCGGGACAAGGAAGAGGAATGGATGGAAGAACAGAAAGACCGAGGAGATTGGAAAACCAACACTGTCTCAGCCAAACTGATGCAATGAGAATCAGTCTGGCATGATCCATCCTTACTTAGCCTGAGGATTACCTAAGGAATGAGCAGGACTCAGCGTAAAGTATACATCTGAGCTAATCCCCAACTCAGATGAAATGTGTCTGTCATGGAATCCAGACTGAGATCCACTTGAGAGCAAAATTGATGGCACTTTTTGTTGTCCTTCGCTGCAAACAGGTTAACAACAGGAATGCACCATTCTCCGAATATGTACCTCAGCACACTGCTCTTCAGAGACCACTCGTGATTCTGAGAAAAGTTCCTGCTGAGATGATCAGCTACGTGATTCTGGGCACTTGGTAAATGAATGGCTGTGAGAATGAAGTTCTTTTCAATGCAGAATTGGCAGAACTTTACTGCCTCCTGACAAAGCTGATAGGAGTGATCTCCCCTGTTTGTTCACATAATACATTGCTGTGGTGTTGTCGGTGAGCATGTGAACCACTATGCCCCTGATCTGTGCTCAACATTCCTTGTGTGCATTGTAACCAGCCTGAAGCTCCAGAATGCTTATATGAAGAGATGCTTCCTGCTCCAACCACAAACCGTGTTATTGTGGAAACATCTGTGACTATGGTCCTGTCTGGAAAAGAATCAGCAAAGGGAAAACTCTAGTATACTTTGCTCTGAACTGTCCACCATTGGAGGGAGTCCAGAATTGCTGGAGGCACTCAGACCAGCCCGTCGAATACCTGACATTTTGGGCGACAGACCAACCAACAAGGCTTGAAAAGGGTGAAGGTACAATCTTGCATGCTGGAGCATGTAAGTGCATGTGGCCATATGACTTAACAACTTCAAGAATACTTGAATTGTAATAGAAGGATGAGAGCAGAGAGCCAGACATGGATGGTGAATTGTCCGGAATCGCTAGTTCGGCAGGAATGTCCTTGAACTCAGAGAATCTAGTAGAATGAATGAAGATTGCACCAAGAATCATGGCAGATGAACACCAAAATAGAAGGGGAGAAGTAATTGAAGCCCCAACTATTGTAGACCAAACGATCTGGTTGGAAAGAATGCAAATAAACATAAGTGCACAACATCCGGAGCATGTGCTATATGCCCTACCTCTACTATAAGAGTGGCAACAACAATGGGGAGATGGGACTATATGAAATAAAAGAGATATAGGGGAATATATTGTAAGTGGCATTGGTGCTGGAGTTTTAAACTCATTTGATATTGAGACGTTACAAGGGAAAATGTCAGCCTTGGGTAAGATTTTGGGGGTTATACAGACACGTAACACAAAATTTTGGTGCATTATCAGAGCAAGGAATAAGAAGTGTGGAGCTCCAGTTGAAACAAGCCCAAGCCTTGGAAATGTCTCTATATGTAAATCTGTTTGGTGTGTCTGAAATTAACAATAAATCTGTACTAGCAAAACGATGTGCACAGATGCAAACTTATGGGATACAATAGAGAGAGAGAATGGTCAATCTGTCAAGTAATGGGCAATGGCCTTTTGAATGGTTCAAAGATCCTCATATACGGAGTCAACGAGTTGCAGGATAGAAGAAATATAAGGAGTTTAATTGGAATCAAGCCACTCTGAGAGGAGAGTGGAAAGGCAGAATGCTGTTACACAACACAGGGAAGCAGAGAAAAGCAGCAATGGCCTGGGGGTTGCCAAAAATTATTAATGGAGAATTATGGCAAATAGAAATAAGTGGGACCCACCTAGTTCAAGAAGAAGGGAGTTATAAATTAGTAGAATTAACACAACATTGTGAGGAGTGGGAGCGAAATAAATGAGTGTGCCCACAGATAACTTGGTCCCTAGAGGGATGTCATTTGAACCATTGAAGCAGACACTGTACTATGCAAAATTTAGCCTCTAATAGCACAAGAGTGTTTGATTTAGGCAATGGGTGTATTTGTGTGGCAACCACTGAAAAACATGTATTTTGGGGAAGAATGACCAAAAAAAGCCCAATTGAGTCATGTAAATGTAATGTAACAGAAGTCATTATTGATGGAATTATTTTCCAAGGTCCTCTATTTTTAAAAAAGGAAATTGTTTGGATACCAAAAGATGCGGACTGGTCCTTTAATTTGGGGATACATTGAGAACAATGGGAAAAACTGATTGATGAAAGTGAAAAAAATCAGGCAATATGCAAAAGATGTATCTAAATCTGCTCAGCTGGGAAAAATTAACATTCTGGTCCACAATGGTCAAATATTAAAACTGGGGAAAGAAGGAGAACAATTGACAGTCCATCACTGGTATGATGTCTTTAAAGGATGGTCTCCCAGTGCTACAGCTCTTCTAAATTTAATGCTACATCCTATTGTTATATTATTTGCATTAATGATTTTGTTAACCTTTATTATGCTATGTCTATACTGCCAAATAAGAAAGTGACAAGAAGTTCTGGAGCAAATAATATATAAAATTGAATTGCTTGCAAAATTATAAAGTGATACAATAATTAATGGTAGGTTTCAGAGTAACAGCCATGTTAGTCTGTATCCGCAAAAAGAAAAGGAGGACTTGTGGCACCTTAGAGACTAACAAATTTATTTGAGCATAAGCTTTTGTGAGCTACAGCTCACTTCATCGGGTGCATTCAGTGGAAAACTGAATGCATCCGAAATGCATCTGATGAAGTGAGCTGTAGCTCACGAAAGCTTATGCTCAAATAAATTTGTTAGTCTCTAAGGTGCCACAAGTCCTCCTTTTCTTTTTACAATAATTAATGGTATTAATCATGTATCAAAGGGAGGAAACGTTGGGATTTATATATATGCATATATAATGCATATATCCATGTAATATGTTATAGGCCATGGAGGCCTACTGTGGATGAACTACTGTGTTTTGACATGAGTACGTACGTTGCGTATTGGCAACTGCAGCAAAAACCTTGAGGTTTCAAGTGGTCAAGGACTATTGTATAAAACAACTGTTATGTCCCTGGGAAATATATGGAGAATCAGCAGATACAGAAACACCACCAGCTGGACTGCTATAAAAAAGATGTATAAGAATTGGAGGAAATGGCACGCCTTGGATTCTAGAGGCCTGCCTGGAACTGAGTTGTGGGTGAAAGGCCCAAACAACAGAGACAAAAAAGTAATGACGTCACAAAATGGACTATAAATGGAGGCTTCTAACATTTGCAATTTGAAGTCTTTCAACAACCAGAGCCCTGTTTGGATATAGATGTGGTCTTTCTGCCGGCTCCCCACATCTTGTGATCTGATCTAATTGAACCTCGACTTGCCATCAGGACTTCATTCTGATCTGTGGACTCTGGAGAAATATGTTTGGAGTATGAATGTGGAGTGAATGAGGTTTATTTTGTAAGCAATAAAGAGTACTTACAGTATTATATACCAACACTGTGTCCGGTATCTGCCTGCTTCCCCATCCTGTAAGGAGGCCCCTATTGTGGGTCTAACAGCTTCCTCTGCTATGCCTTCAGCACCATCTGGCTTGGCTGCAGAATCAGAGAACCACAGGGTTAGAAGGGACCATGAGGGTCATCTAGTCTAACCCCCTGCCAAGATGCAGGATTTGTTGTGTCTCATAGACTTTAAGGTCAGAAGAGACCATCATGATCACCTAGTCAACCTCACCCACTCACTCCTGTAATAAACCCCTAGCTTCTGGATGAGTTACTAAGGTTCTCAAATCATGATTTAAAGACTTCAAGTTACAGAGAATCCCCCATTTACACTCGTTCAAACCTGCATTTACACTAGTTCAACCCATACCCCATGCTGCAGAGGAAGGTGAAAAAAACCCATGGTCTCTGCCAATCTGATCTGGAGGAAAAACCATCCAAGACAGATGGCTCTCCAGCATCTTTTGGAAATCTTCCAGTGAAGGAGTTTCCACAAGTTTGTTCCATTGTCCTACTGTTCTTACAGTTAGGAAGTTATTCCTGAGAATCATAGAATATCAGGGTTGGAAGGGACCTCAGGAGGTCATCTAGTCCAACCCCCTGCTCAAAGCAGGACCAATCCCCAATTTTTGCCCCAGATCCCTAAATGGTCCCCTCAAGGATTGAATTCACAACCCTGGGTTTAGCAAGTTAACACTCAAACCAGTGAGCTATCCCTCCCCCATCTAAGATTTAATGTAAATCGGCTATGCTGTAGTTTGAATCCTTTGCCTCTTGTACTGCCCTCCATGGCAAGAATGAACTTTTTTCCATCTTTTTTATGGCAGCCTTTCAAGTATTTGAAGATCGCTATCATATTCCCCCACTCCTTTAATCTCCTCTTTTCCAAACTAAACAAACCCAGTTACTTTAGCCTTTGTTTATATAGGCTGCATTCCATTCCTTTGATTATCTTTGTTGCTCACCTCTGGATCCTTTCCAGTTTCTCTACATCCTTTCTATGTGTTGGTGAACAAAATTGGACACAATACTCCAGCTGAGGCCTAACCAACAATCAGTAGAATGGTACTGTCACCTCCCGTGACTTGCATGCTATGACTCCCTAAAAGTCTTAGTCAATGGCACATTATTGAGGGAGGTGATGAAAACTATGTGGGTTCAAGTCAAATGTTCAGGAGGATCTCTGTTAGCACATAGCAGGTATGTATACAGTCCAAAACCCACTTAGCGACTCTGAAGGCATTGGTTGTCCCGTTATCTATTCCGCAAAATAGAGCTAACAGTCTTGGTGAGGCTCTAAGTGATGTAGTCCAGTCCATGTAAACGGACACTGCTCTAAGCATACCTAGTGTGTGGAGTTTTACTTTGGCTATGGAAGAAAGAGGTTTGGGGGAAAAAACAGGAGGATGAATAGATTGGCTAATGTGAAAGTCTGAGACAACCCTGAGAAGGAACTCCATGTAGGTATGTCTACACTGCAATTATACACCTGTGGCTGGCTCTGGCTTGTGGGGCTCGGGCTAAGGGGCTGTTTAATTGCGGTGTAGACCTTTGGGCCTGGGCTGCAGCCCTAACTCTGGGACCCTCCCACTTCCCATCATCCTAGAGCCCAGGAGCCAGCCTGAGCCCAAATGTCTGCTGCTGAGCCCAAAGCAAACCCAATGGAGTCAGAAGTTGCCCCAGAGCCTGGTAAGTTTATGACTCCAATTTACAGTTTATTATTACAGTAATTGGAGGGATTTCTGCTCTAAGAAGCAACACAAAAGTTATGACAAGCCCTGGCTACTAGCACGTGTCTGCTAATGGTGGATTGTATCAGAGTGCCTTGATGTCCCGCACCCACCCCACCAGGTTTCCTGACCACATGGAGTTCAAAATGGCAACTGGAAATTTCAAACATTCATAACAGCTGTAAAAAGGCTTTTCACTGTGAAGTCACAGACGTTTGTTAGTCAGTCACTCATGTTTTCCTTTCAATAGTAAGGACTTGAAATGTGCCATTCTGTAACCATTCCTGTTTGGTCTATGGAGCTGCCTGGAAATGGTGAACTCACTGTGTGTGTTTGGGGAACAGTCTTCTATTTCCATATCTAGTCTATTTCAGTTACAGGTAGTCCATGCCACCTTGAGAGAAATGATTTTATGAACCACAGAATAAGCAGAATGTCAGTTTTTGCCTAGAACTAATCATTTTAATCTACCAAAAGCACATTAAACAACCATTCTAAACCTACCAAGAATGTAATTAAACCTTCTTTTTCCAGGGCCTCTGAAATCAGGGTATGGTTTCATAACCCAAGGCAAAAGGGAGTATGCGGGGTCCCTCAGAATAATGGTGGGGAAAGTAACTCCATTTATGCCAATGTCATTTAGTGGGAATAGTGTCCCAGCCTGTTTATGAATGTAGACTCCTGAGCAGCAAAAAACTCTGGCATTGTGAATTTTTCCAGTACAGCCCACGTTGACGCTTGTAAATTGGCCTCTGTGGTCTAAAAGGGGCCACATAACAATGAAGTAGTAACTTTTGTGGTTTATGTACTCATGTTCTCCTTGTGGAGGGAAAATTATGGCAAACAATTGCCCCAGAGCAGTTAGGAAACCCTATTCTCTCAGCCAGCAATTACCTCCGGAATATCTTTAATGCCCGCCACACACAGGGTAAACCACACACGTAATTGCTCCAGATACCTCCACCACCACCTTACTCACAGTTGACTTTCCAACCCTAAACTGGTTGGCAAGGGATCTGTAGCAGTTCGGGGTAGCCAGCTTCCAGACGGTTTTGGCAACATGCTTCTGGACCAGCAAGGGTGACCTCAGTTGTGTCTCTACACTGGAGAGTGGGAGCAAGCTGCTCACAAAGCTCCAGAAATGTAGCTTTCTTCACACGAAAGTTTTGGACTCACTGCTGATCAACCCAGGTCTACAGGACAATGTGACCCACCAGTCTGTGCTTCTACATAGGGGGCATCAGCAGCTATGCCAATTGTACTGAGCAGCATCTGCCAGTGCGAGTCTGCCAAGCGAGGGTACTCCTCCTCCTTCTCCATCAGGAAATCCATCAGGTATCTTGGGTGGGACAGAAAACACCACTGAAATATCCACCAGCACCTCACAGATGCTCTGCCAGTTTCCTGACACAGGAATGTAAGTGCAAGCAAGAGAAGTTCTTCAAATGGTGCCTCCATGTTGCTGGCTCCAGTAGCTGGGAGTGCACCAACCAAAACGACTGCTCGACAGGCTATATTGGCAGGCTGTTCAAACTTCCTGTAATCTGCAGGCTAGGCAGTAAAGAGCTCTCTCCCGCCGACAAACAGCAGCTACATTGTGCGCCTTTTAGAGGCATGGCTGTAGTGGCACAGACATGTCGCTAAAAGGCGCATAGCGTAGACAAAGCCTTAGTTTGTGACAAGTTGGAGCGTGAATCTAGCCTGACTGCACTAGCCTGCCATGGACTAACTGTCCATGTGCACCCTGCTGGTGCACCTATTAACAGTTTGTTAACATGCTTTGATCTAATTCCCTTTGAAATGGGACTTGATCGCAGTGCATTAACAAACCGTGTGTGTGTCAACAGGGGCCACACCGACAGATAGTCCCCAGCAAGCTGCTGGCAGAAGAGGTTCACACCCCAGCTTGCCTCTAAGATAAATGTTAATGTTGGCAAGCCCTGTGCATGCTGCTGCAACATCTGACTATGGCACTACTGCTTGCCATTTTAAGCCAGTGAGTCTTTCCTTACTAAGGCACCTTTTCTTCTGTGTGCATTACTATGTGGCATGGTTTCTAAAGCCCTCAACCAAATTCCTTGTTTGCCTATTAATCATCCCATGTAAGTGAAACTTTGCCTTAAAATACAGAGTGAGTGGGGAGTCTCTGGGTGGAGACAGTGGATCCCCATGAACCATCTGCAGTTGAAACAAACAGCCTCGTAGACTTTTGGAAAGGTTTGGTTCTGCTCAGATAAAAGGCTAATGCCCATCTGACAATTAACATATGGAAGGTAGCTTCCTGCCAAGTCTGATGTAGTTTTGAGGGGGAAAAATGGGATATGGATGGTTTCATTTATATGAAATTGAGAAGACACCTTGGGTCAGAACTTGGGATGTAGTCACAATAATACTTTGTCTTTTAAAACACTGTAAAAGGTGGGGGCGGGGAGAAATCTGCCACTAAAGCCTCCAATTCTCCAACCCTCCAAGCAGAAGTTATGGCCATCAAGAAAGCAGTTTCAATGGCTACGAGAAGCAGCAAACATGTAGCTAATGGTTCAAAGGGGTGTTTCATAAGGCAATTAAGAACGAGGTTCAAGTCCCATAGTGGAGCAGGTTCTCTAATCTGTGGAAAGAGGTTCATCAGTCCTTTCAGAAACCTTACGGTCCCGGGGTCAGAAAAAAAATGAAAAACCTTCTACCAGTGAGTGAAAGGTACAAAGCCACCAAGAGGAGCTTGAGAGAACTCTTAAGGAGACCAGATCTTTTCAATTCCAACAGGTAGACTAAAACTGTGGGAAGATGAGAGTGAAAAGGAGAATCTTGATAATGGGAATACCAGTGGTGAAGTCTCTTCCATTTCTGAAGTATTTCATGTAAATGTCTTTCTACTATGTAACAATATTTGTTGCACCTCTGTTGAACAGGAAGTCTTTACCCCCAAGAAGCATCAAGGAGTCACACCTGAAGTCACAAAATTTCTAATCCGGGATAAAGTAACAAACCAGTCTCCTGAGACAACAGGTAATGTCTCAGCAGTGGACAAGAAGTGAGTCAAATCAGGTCAGGATACCAAACTTGTTTTGGCCACATCAGTGCACTCACAATGACTATGGCTTTGTGCTTCTTTATCTTGCTCAAAACTTTGAAGAGCAACGGTGTTGGTGGATACTTGTAAAGTAGGCTCTTTGCCCAGGAAATAAGGAAAACATCTCCTAGTGAGTGAGGGCTCTAAACCCCCTCTGGAAACCCCCAAGGTAAGAATATGGTGTTGAGGACTCATAAGTCCCCATTTGTAATTACAGGAGAACTACCTGCTGAGATCATCGGTTGTGGTATTCTGTATAGCAGGGAGGTAAGAAACTGAGATCACTATTTGGTTGGCGAGGCACCAATTCCAGCAGTTTACTGCTCCAGTGCAAGTAAGAGGACACACACCCTGCCCCAACAATTCATGTAAAATATGCAGGCCACATGGCCTGTCATGATCTTGATGGATTTGACTTTGATCAGAGAAAGAAAGTGAATAACAAGCACTTCTCACTGCTCTCAACTCTAGAAGATTGATATGAAGAAGCCTTTCTTCGGATGACTATTTGTCCTGGATTGTGTCTGACCTCAGATGCACCCCCTAACCCAGGGGTCTCAAACACATGGTATGTAGGCCGCAGCCCATCAAGCTCCCTGGGCCCCGCCGGAGTTATTTCCTGCGGCCACCAAGCTCCCCTCACCCGCTGCCCCCACTCCCACACAAAGCGCTGCATCCCCGCTCCTCTGCCTACTTCCAGGTGCTTCCTGCCACCAAACAGCTGCTTGGCGGTGCTTAGCGCTTTCCAGGAGGGAAGGGGAAGGAGCGGGGAGCTGTGTTCTCAGGGGAGGAGGCGGAGAAGAGGCGGGACACGGGCGGGGATTTGGGGAACGGGTTGGAATAGGGGCAGGGAGGGGGCAGAGTTGGGGTGGGGACTTTGGGGAAGGGGTTGGAATGGGGGTGGGGAAGGGGTGGGAAGAGGCAGGGCAGGGGCGGGGACTCATGGAAGGGGTGCAGTGGGGGCAGTTGCACCTTTATATGAAAAGGTGTCAGTGATGTGGCCCTCAGGCCAATGTACTAGTTCTCATGTGGCCCTCATGGAGATTTGAGTTTGAGATCCCTGCCCTAACCCAAGAAGGATGGGTCTGATGGTGCGACAATGGTAGGAGGATCTTAAATTGCAGAAGTCCTGAAAAGATATGCTGTACTGGTGTCAAAGTGGATTTCTCAAGATTGAGTTGGAGGCCTAAACTGTGGAATAGTGACCTTGTCACTTGTACTGCTGAAAATACCTCTTGATAAGAGGGACTTCTGAGCAACCAATTGTCAAGATAAGGGATGACGATTATCCCCATAAGACATAGGTGGGTAGCTATAATTACCATGATCTTTGAGAATACCTTTGGGGCAAAGGTGAGGCCAAAGGGGATGGTGCAATACTGGTAGTGGTCACAGTTGACTACAAAGTAAAGAAATCTCTTATGAGAGGGATGAATCATGACTGAAAATAAACATCTTGAAGGTTGAGAGCCACAAACTAATCCCCAGAATCTATGGAGGAAATTATAGCTGCAAGAGTCCCCATCCTGAATTTCAGCTGTTTTACATATTTGTTCAGACATCTGAGATCTAATATTGGCCTCCATCCCCTGTTCTTTTTGGAAACCAGAAAGTAGTTGGAGTAAAACCCCTTTTCCCCTGAGCTGTACTGGAATGGGTTCTGTAGCTCCTAAGTGTAGAAGAGAGGCAACCTCCTGTCTAAGCAATCGATCATGAGATGAGTCCCTGAAAAGGGATGGAGAAGCAGTGGTAAGAGGAAGGGATGGAGGTGAAGGGGATGGAGTAACTGGACCTTATGACAAAACCCACTTGCTGGATGCTATGGCCTGACATACAGGTTGAAATTGGGAGACATGGTATCCAAAGGGGGGGTGGTGGTGAGAGAGGATGGAATAGAGCAGTTATCCCTGTGGAGTGGGTGGGTCAGTCTCTCAACCAAGACATCAAAATTGGATGGCTAGGATGAAGTGGCTGTGACGGTAGCTGGCTTCTTGGAATACCTTGGTCTCTTGGCTGGAGGTTCAGGAGGTCTACAGAAAGTAGAAAAGTGAGCTGGGAGAGATCTCTGAGCTGTTTGACATCTGCTAAATTTTCTTTTATTCACAGGTGTATAGATCCCAAGGTATCTATGTGTTGCCCTCAAATCCTTCAAAGTGTGATGGGAATTGTCAGTAGAATTCAAAAATAAAACTTGTGACTGTCAAAAGAAAAGTCCTCTACAATAGTACCTCCTAAGGAATCTGGACAGCTGGAGCCAAGATGGTCATCACACCATGACTGCAGTAGAAATGGACTGGGATGCAGTCTTAGCTGAGTCTAAGGAGCCCTGTAAAGAAGTCTTGGCCAAGAGCTGACCTTCATTTATGATGGCCTTCACAGTGCTCCTGTGGCAAGTACCTTTTGTATCCAAAAAGATCAAGATGCTTCTGGTCCTTGGTATACAGTATCTTTGGTGTTGTACTGCCTCCCATGTTTATTAACTGCAGAACCAAGGAATTCTATTTAAGGTGTGAGAATAAAAATTCCGACTCCTTGACCAGGACATAGTATTTCTGTCGGCACACTTGCATGTAGAGAGTGCTGTTGCAGAAGTTTGCCAGATCATCTTGGCTGGCTCTAAAAGTGCCTCACTAATTGGAAGTGTCGTACATCTTGAAGCTGAGGCATGTAAAATCTCCAGGAGTTTATGATGGGAGTCCTGGATTTCCTCAAAAGGAATATGAAGTGTATCCATCACTCGCTTCATCAGCTCATGGAACTATCAAAAGTCATCCACCACGGAAGGTGGCGGAGGCATTACAGCCTCATCTGGTGATGATAATGAAATATTTGTGAGAGGTGTTACTTTCCTTGTCAGTCCTTGCCTTCTGTTCTTTTAAGGTCTACTACAGCGGTTCTGGTTAGTGAGGAGCGGGCGAGGGCACAGGAGAATGAGACTGCCATGCTCCCTATGAGAGGGACTCAGGGCCCTTAAAAATTGTTGGTGGTATAGGGCCCATGGATCGCAGTGAGACCATTGAGGAGGACCATAGGGCATAGGAGATACTACCATTGGTCATCTCAGCTGTTCGAAGGTGGAGGTCACCTATCCTCCCTTCTCTCTGTGTGCGGAGGAGAGTAATGTATCTTTGAATAAATAAGACTCTTGAACAGAAAGCTATGAATCCGAATCAGAGTCCTCTTCCACATAGATGATACGTATTCTCCCTGGATGGCGGAAGTCAGAAAAGTAGAGGGTCTCAATGAAAAACAAGTAATTGTTGACCCAGAAGATACTGGTACCGAGAAGTGCACAGTATAAGTAGGCAGTAGAGACTTTGGTTCATTGGAGACGAAGTCCATTGAGTATCTGAATTCCTGTGGTACCAGGGTTATGTTGGAAGTCAGTATTGATACTGAGGTAGATACCTGTCTAGTCTGAATTCAGGGATGAACATGCCCAAGCACAGACTCAGATGTAATAACCCCAAGAGTACCGAAGAGTCTGATGGCACTGATCTCCTGTTTGCATGGACATGACCAATGGAAGTAGGAGGATGACTTTGGTGTCAGGTCCTCCTTGGTAGAAGCATGACTCTTAGAAGCAGACTTAGACATATTCTCAGTACCAGAAACACTCAGAGCTTCAATAGCACTCCTCTTGGGGTCTCTGGTGACCAAGGCTTCTTTGAAGGAGATCTAACACTCCTGCTCCCCTTGGTTGGTTATCCATCAATTTATAATGTGAGGCTCTCGGTACTGTTAGCATGGATGGATGCAGGTGCCTCAGCCCCCATGGGTTTTAGTGACTGGTATCTTGAGGTGGCCAGAGTAGCAGCTGTCTTCTCCCTTGCAGGTCTCAGTGACTGAGATCCTAAGATAGAAAGGATAGCAGAAAACTCCTTGAAGCTCTCAGTGACCAGGATCCTAAGGTAGACAGGGCACCACATACAGGGGTGTCCTCAGAGAGTGTTGGTCTGAAGCCAGTTTTAAGGCTCTCTCTAATCTCCCTGTTCATTTGAAATCTGGATTTTGTAAGAAGTACAGATCTTCCACTTTGAGAGAATATGGGTATCCCCCAAACACTTCAGACACAGAGCGCCTGTCATTAACTGGGATCGCCTCCCATCAGGAAAGACAATATTTAAAGACTGGGGATCATGGCATAACCCAGAAAATATGACCCTGTAACTGGGGAAACACAAAGTACAAGGAAACAGACACAAACACCCAAAAAAAACCTAACTAACCTAACACTTTATAGCTAGGCCTGGCCTGAGCAATTAAACACATAGGAGAGGCCTCATTCTTTGGAAGACAGGATAGGGAGGTAAATGAATCTTCAGGCTGAAAGCAGGACGTTTGTGCTAAATAAAGTAAGTAAATAGGTCAGTAGGCTAAACAGACAGAATATCTGAACCATCTAAAATAAGAGGGAGAACACCAAGGGAATCATTTATTATCAACAAGATAACAATGGACAAGATAGGTTAGAAATCTAGAGATGAGGTAAAGAGTACATCGAGCGTGGACAATGTTTGGACGGAGCATAGAATCATAGAACCATAGAATATCAGGGTTGGAAGGGACCCCAGAAGGTCATCTAGTCCAACCCCCTGCTCGAAGCAGGACCAATTCCCAGTTAAATCATCCCAGCCAGGGCTTTGTCAAGCCTGACCTTAAAAACCTTTAAGGAAGGAGATTCTACCACCTCCCTAGGTAACGCATTCCAGTGTTTCACCACCCTCTTAGTGAAAAAGTTTTTCCTAATATCCAATCTAAACCTCCCCCACTGCAACTTGCAATGTTGCACAGGGATTGGTTCCTGCAAAATAACCAATCCAATCCAAAAATGTGTGATTCAATGCACAGTAAATGCAAAGAGATGTGTCATGTATATAAAGGGAGAGTGTTTGTGTGTAACTTTAGAGCTGTGAGGTACCCTGCATCCACACCTCCAACATTTGAGTCTAATCAACTAAGTATAGCATTGCTGTATGCCAAATAGAGATACGTGAGTGTTAAAGTCTGGAGTTGAACGGATTTCTGGGGAAGCGTAGTGGAAAGAAGTCTCAGAGGGAATCCCAACACACTAAAGCACTCTGTAGAAGCAGACACGTTTGACGCTCTGTCTCAGGCCGAAGAGAAGGAACTGAGAGCTGTTCATCTCTGCAGTCTATACATCCTTGCTATTGGGCACGAGATGTGTAGAGCACATGTATGGACCAAATGGGTTGTATTACCAAAAAAATTCCGATCACAGGCACAGAACAATAGGACAGGGGTACATGCACACCTGAAGAGGAGCACCCACAGGGAAGAAGAATCAGAAATTACAAGCAAATGTTTGAGTCCCAATTGCAAGGACATTTGACCGTCTCAGATTGTCTTTGGACAATGGGTTCATCGAACTCCTGCAAAAGCTGATTACTGCAGATGATACCTATAGCTGAGTATCAGCCAACAGTGTGTTACCATTCCCAAGTACAGTTTCAAGGGCATAATATGATTTAGCTGAATAGGAAAGAACAAATTTATCAGATGACATACTGAAAAATGTGATTGTGGTGGGTATCATGACAACTGATATGTGAGAGGCAAGTGGGAGAGGTAATATCTTTTATTGGATCAACTTTTGTTGGTGGAAGAGACAAGCTTTCGAGCTTCACAGAGCTCTTCTTCAGGTCTGGAAAAGGTAACCATAATATCACAGCTAATCTGTGGGACAGACTGTTAAGAATACAGCATTAACACGTTGCAAGAAACCATTTAAAATGAAGTGGGTAATTAACACCTCTGCAGTCATAGCACAAAGGAGGGTTACTGGGTTACTAACTGTAATGAGCCATAAAGCCAGTGCCTTTGTTGAAAAAAACGGTTACCTACCTTTTCATAACTGTTGTTCTTTGAGATGTGTTGCTCATGTCCATTCCATTCTAGGTGTTTGTGCACCCACATGCAGTCGGAGATTTTTGCCTTAGTGGTATCTGTAGGGTCTCCAACAAAGAAGACAGAACAATGGACTGTAAGAACGCTCTTGCGATGCAAGACAAGGCTCTCCAACCAACCATCACGGGTGGTAAGAAGGAACTGAGATGGAGTAGGGTCGGCAGCACTTAATATACCAATGCACGAGCCCGGCACTCCATGGGCACTACAGCCGACACCACGGATACTGCTAAGACAAAAATCTCTGACAACTGTGCATGTGGGGTGCACACACCTAGAATGGAATCAACATGAACAATCACTCATGAAGAAGAACCATGATTTTTGTCATCCAGCAGAGTTTTGAATGTAAGTTTCCAGGCTCATCTTTTGAAGGTGTTGTGCAGGTTTCCTTGGAGAATGAGGACTGATAGATCAGATATGGCATGATTGCCACTGTGTGACAGAGTGTTTTTGTCTTTCATCATTTTTTGGTGAGTTCAAGAGCATAGTGGTTGTCTGGTTTCACCCACACAGCTGTTACTGGGGCATCTGATACGCTGGAAAAGGTACACCACATGTTGTGATATGCATATATAGGACCCATGTATCTTGAAAGGTGTGTTGAGTGGGGTATTGATCATCACAGCACTTGAGATACGCCTGCCATACCAGACTTTACACTTAAAGCCAGAGTTCAGCTACTGCTGTTTCCTTTAGAACAGAGGTCCCCAGTCTGAGTGATGTGCCCCCACAGGAAAGGAATGCTCCGGGGAGAGGGGGGGCATGGTTGGGGCCTGGGCCCAGTGGGGGCGGGGAGGGAGCACCACCCAACTCCACTCCTGCCTCCAGCCCCAGATGCTGGCCCCGCACCCAGGTTCCCAGTTGCTGGCCCCACTCCTGGGGCTCCGCTTCCAGCCACAGCTGGCAGCCCTGCACCCAGGGTCTGGCTGCCGGCCTCAGTCCCTGGTGGAAGCTATGCTCCCACCCCTGCCTCAAGCTATGGCACCAGAGTTGGCCCCCTTACCCCTGTCCATGTCCCCCTTCCCAGAGCCATGGCCTAGCTCCTGCCCCTGGGGGGCGGGGGCAAGGTAAAAGGTTTGGGGACCACATCTTTAGAAGAAAAAAAAAAGGGAAAACATTAGGTGTGAACTTTTAAAGCGGCTGGTGAAAACACTTGGATTTCATCCAACTAATTTATATACAGTAACGTGAGTGACAGATCACAGAGCTAATATAGTGCTTTCTCTAAGACCATACAGATGCCTAAATTGTTGAAATCATGGTGGAATTCCTATCCAATTTCTATCCCGCCATCAACCTCAGCCTGGACCAGTCCACACAAGAGATCCACTTCCTGAACACTATGGTGCTAATAAACGATGGTCACATAAACACCACCCTATACCGGAAACCTACTGACCGCTATTCCTACCTACATGCCTCCAGCTTTCACCCTGACCACACCACACAATCCAGCATCTATAGCCAAGCTCTACGATACAACCACATTTGCTCCAACCCCTCAGACAGAGACAAATGCCTACAAGATCTCTGTCAAGCATTCTTACAACTACAATACCCACCTGCTGAAGTGAAGAAACAAACTGACAAAGCCAGAGGAGTACCCAGAAGTCACCTACCACAGGACAGGCCCAACAAAGATAATAATAGAACGCCACTAGCCATCACCTTCAGCCCCCAACTAAAACCTCTCCAACGCATCATCAAGGATCTACAACCTATCCTGAAGGACGACCCATCACTCTCACAAATCTTGGGGGACAGGCCAGTCCTTGTTTACAGACAGCCCCCCAGCCTGAAGCAAATACTCACCAGCAACCACATACCACGCAACAAAAACACTAATCCAGGAACCTATCCTTGCAACAAAGCCCGTTGCCAACTGTGCCCACATATCTATTCAGGGGACACCATCATAGGGCCTAATCACATCAGCCATGCTATCAGAGGCTCGTTCACCTGCACATCTACCAATGTGATATATGCCATCATGTGCCAGCAATGCCCCTCTGCCATGTACATTGGTCAAACTGGACAGTCTCTACGTAAAAGAATAAATGGACACAAATCAGATGTCAAGAATTATAACATTCATAAACCAGTCGGAGAACACTTCAATCTCTCTGGTCACTCGATTAAGGACCTAGAGGTCGCAATATTACAACAAAAAGACTTCAAAAACAGACTCCAACGAGAGACTGCTGAATTGGAATTAATTTGCAAACTGGATACAATTAACTTAGGCTTGAATAGAGACTGGGAGTGGATGTGTCATTACACAAAGTAAAACTATTTCCCCATGTTTATTCCCCCCTCCCCCCTGCTCTCCTGCTGGTAATAGCTCATCTTAAGTGATCACTCTCCTTACAATGTGTATAACAACACCCATTTTTTCATGTTGTGTGTGTACATTAATCTCCTCTCTGTATTTTCCACTGAATGCATCCGATGAAGTGAGCTGTAGCTCACAAAAGCTTATGCTCAAATAAATTGGTTAGTCTCTAAGGTGCCACTAGTACTCCTTTTCTTTTTGCGAATACAGACTAACACGGCTGCTACTCTGAAATCTGGCATCACAGCACTGTTGTCTAAAACTGTGATTCAAATGACAGAAACAAGTTTCAGCATGGTGTATCTGACACTAAATTCAATTCAGGAGATTTACCATGAGCTGCAAGAGAATCTAAAAGAGCGAGGGGAAAGCTAAAGGTTGGAAAAGGGGAAGTGGTGTCATTCCTCTGACCATTTTATGAAGCTCAGAGGGAACTGGAAGGAGACAAGTATTCTACACTGAACTCAGTAATGCTTTGGTTTGAGAAACTTAAATGACATTGTCAGCCTCTTTCTTAGGATACGTCAGGCAACGTCACCGCAAGTGGCTTGTAAAAATAAATAGAAATACATGACCTACACAAGACAGAAGTATTTCCCTGGCCTAAATTTAATCAGCGTCAAATGCTGTCTGACCATGAACATGAAAAAGGTTAATTCCAAAGTGTGCAGGCTAATTAAAAACTTGAAAGGAGATGGAACAGACCTTGTAAAACAATGCAACATTACTGATAATCTACCAACAGCTGATGAAAAAGCACTGTCTGACTTTGGAGAACGGGAGAATCTACATGATGATGAAGTGCAGCAGTATACAACATAAAAGGCCATAATGGAACATGAACA
Source organism: Lepidochelys olivacea (assembly GCF_965140295.1). Classification (NCBI taxonomy): domain Eukaryota; kingdom Metazoa; phylum Chordata; order Testudines; family Cheloniidae; genus Lepidochelys; species Lepidochelys olivacea. The sequence continues at coordinate 23,508,102 of NC_140427.1, forward strand.
GGATGTGTTGAACTACTGGAAGGAACACAGTGTTGTGTACCCCAAATTGATCATGTTGGCTAGAAATATTCTACATATTCCAGCCAGCAGTAGCAGCAGGAAAAGGAACTTCACTGTAGATAGAAAGATGACTGATCGGCAGAGGACTATCCTCAAGCAATCAGCCATTGACTATTTTCTTAAATGACATTTTATAAACAAGCTTTTTCCATTAATTATTTTGCCTTGTTTTCTGTTCGGAGGAATTTAATAACTTTACCTATCCAGTCTAACTTGCCCAAAGCCAAGATTATATTTATCATACATCAGTAAAGACCTTTGGGATTACTTAATTACTGAAAGTAGATGGACACAGTATAACTCCTAGTTTATGGCAAAAAATGGTATTTAAAAGCCACAGATGGGATATGTTTTTATTGAATATTAACTTTGTTCTTTGAATGTTACATGAATCTCAAAATTTTAATAAATACCAAGAGTCTTCAGTGACAAGGTAAAACCTTTTACTGGATCAACTTCTGTTGGTGAGAGAGACAAGCTTTCGAGCTACAGGGAGTTATTCCTCAGCTCTGTGTAGCTCAAAAACTTGTCTCTCTCACCATCAGAAGTTGGTCCAATAAGAGATATTACCTCACGCACCTTGTCTCTCCAATATCCTGGGACCGACATGACAACAACATTGTATATAAGACTCTTCAGTTTCTTTTTTTTTAATCTCAGAAAATATAAAGATGAAGAAACATCTTCCTGAGATGATTAAGAGCAGGATATATTTGTGCTTTCTTTTGGCTTTGCTTTTATCTGTACTGCTTCCCCCCCATCCATAAAAGGCTGTTCCTAAAGGCTAAGAATTTTGCTCATTAGTGCTAAGACATGTCTTAGAGAAGGACTTTCTTTTTGGAGTTGGAAACCAAGAGGACAATATCATCATATGATTTGTAACCCCTTAATGACATCGCAGCTAACAAGGGTGCCACCCTGTAATTATAATCTCATTCTAGCTATAAGTGTGTTGCACTTCTCCGTTAATGTCAACACAGAATGTACTTTAGTGATCATAGAATCATAAAATAACAGAGTTGGAAGGGACCTCTGGAGGCCGTCTAGTCCAATTCCCTGCCCAGAGCAGGACCAATCCCAACTAAATCATCCCAGCCAGGGCTTTGTCAAGCTTGACCTTAAAAACTTCCAAGGAAGGGGATTCCACCACCTCCATAGGTAACGCATTCCAGTGTTTCACCACCCTCATAGTGAAAAAGTTTTTCCTAATATCCAACCTAAATCTCCCCCACTGCAACTTCAGACCATTACTCCTTGTCCTGTCATCTGCTATCACTGAGAATACTCTAGATCTATCCTCTTTGGATCAACCTTTCAGGCAGTTAAAAGCAGCTATCAAATCCCCCCTCATTCTTCTCTTCCGTGGACTAAACAATCCCAGTTCCCTCAGCCTCTCCTCATAAGTCATGTGTTCCAGACCCCTAATCATTTTTGTTGCCCTTCACTGGACTCTCTCCAATTTCTCCACATCCTTCTTGTAGTGTGGGGCCCAAAACTGGACACAGTACTCCAGATGAGGCCTCACCAATGTCGAATAGAGGGGAACGATCACGTCCCTCTATCTGCTGGCAATGCCCCTACTTATACACCCCAAAATGCAATTGGCCTTCTTGGCAACAACGGCACACTGTTGACTCATATCCAGCTTCTCGTCCACTGTCACCCCTAGGTCCGTCTCTGCAGAACTGCTGCCTAGCCATTCGGTCCCTACTCTGTAGCGGTGCATTGGATTCTTCCGTCCTAAGTGCAGGACTCTGCACTTGTCCTTGTTGACCCTCATCAGATTTCTTTTGGTCCAATCCTCCAATTTGTCTAGGTCCCTCTGTATCCTATCCCTCCCCTCCAGCGTATCTACCACTCCTCCCAGTTTAGTATCATCCGCAAACTTGCTGAGGGTGCAATCCACACCATCCTCCAGATCATTAATGAAGATATTGAACAAAACCGGCCCCAGGACTCACTCTTGGGGCATTCCGCTAGATACCGGCTGCCAACTAGACATGGAGCCATTGATCGCTACCCGTTGAGCCCAACAATCTAGCCAATTTTCTACCCACCTTGTAGTGCATCCATCCAGCCCATGCTTCTTTAACTTGCTGACAAGAATACTGTGGGAGACCGTGTCAAAAGCTTTGCTAAAGTCAAGGAACAACACGTCCACTGCTTTCCCTTCATCCACAGAACCAGTTATCTCATCATAGAAGGCAATTAGATTAGTCAGGCATTACTTGCCCTTGGTTAATCCATGCTGACTGTTCCTGATCACTTTCCTCTCCTCTAAGTGCTTCAGAATTGATTCCTTGAGGACATGCTCCATGATTTTTCCGGGGACTGAGGTGAGGCTGACCGGCCTCTAGTTCCCAGGATCCTCCTTCTTCCCTTTTTTAAAGACTGGCATTACATTAGCCTTTTTCCAGTCTTCCGGGACCTCCCCCGATCGCCATGAGTTTTCAAAGATAATGGCCAATGGCTCTGTAATCACATCCGCCAATTCCTTTAGCACTCTCAGATGCAACGCATCCAGCCCCATGGACTTGTGCACGTCCAGTTTTTCTAAATAGTCCCGAACACTTCTGCCTTCACAGAGGGCTGGCCACCTCCTCCCCATGCTGTGCTGCCCAGTGCAGTAGTCTGGGAGCTGACCTTGTTCGTGAAGACAGAGGCAAAAAAGGCATTGAGTACATTAGCTTTTTCCACATCCTCTGTCACTAGGTTACCTCCCTCATTCAGTAAGGGACCCACACTTTTCTTGGCTTTCTTCTTATTGCCAACATACCTGAAGAAACCCTTCTTGTTACTTTTAACATCCCTCGCTAGCTGCAACTCCAGGTGTGATTTAGCCTTCCTGATTTCATTCCTACATGCCTGAGCAATATTTATATACTCATCCCTGGTCATTTGTCCAATCTTCCACTTCTTGTAAGCTTCTTTTTTGTGTTTAAGATCAGCAAGGATTTCACTTTGAAGCCAAGCTGGTCGCCTGCCATATTTACTATTCTATCGGGATGGTTTGTCCCTGTAACCTCAATAAGGATTCTTTAAAATACAGCCAGCTCTCCTGGACTCCTTTTCCCCTCATGTTATTCTCCCAGAGGATCTTGCCCATCTTTTCCCTGAGGGAGTCAAAGTCTGCTTTTCTGAAGTCCAGGGTCCGTATTCTGCTGCTTTCCTTTCTTCCTTGTGTCAGGATCCTGAACTTGACCATCTCATGGTCACTGCCTCCCAGGTTCCCATCCACTTGTGCTTCCCCTACTAATTCTTCCCGGTTTGTGAGCAGCAGGTCAAGAAGAGCTCCGCCCGTTGTTGGTTCCTCCAGCACTTGCACCAGGAAATTGTCCCCTACAGCTTCCAAAAATTTCCTGGATTGTCTGTGCACCGCTGTATTGCTCTCCCAGCAGATATCAGGATGATTGAAGTCGCCCATGAGAACCAGGGCGTGCGATCCTGTAGCTTCTGTGACTTGCCGGAAGAAAGCCTCGTCCACCTCATCCCCCTGGTCCGGTGCTCTATAGCAGACTCCCACTATGACATCACCCTTGTTGCTCACGCTTCTAAACTTAATCCAGAGACTCTCAGGTTTTTCTGCAGTTTCATACTTGAGCTCTGAGCAGTCATACTGCTCCCTTACATACAGTGCAACTCCCTCACCTTTTCTGGCCTCCCTGTCCTTCCTGAACAGTTTATACCCATCCATGACAGTACTCCAGTCATGCGAATTATCCCACCAAGTCTCTGTTATTCCAATCACATCATAATTCCCTGACTTTGCCAGGACTTCCAGTTCTCCCTGCTTGTTTCCCAGGCTTTGTGCATTTGTATATAGGCACTTGAGATAACCCGCTGATCTCCCCTCGTTCTCAGTATGAGGCAGGAGCCCTCCCCTCTCACACGCTCCTGCTCGTGCTTCCTCCCGGTATCCCGCTTCCCCACCTACCTCAGGCTTTGGTCTCCTTCCCCTGGTGAACCTAGTTTAAAGCCCTCCTCACTAGGTTAGCTAGCCTGCTTGCAAAGATGCTCTTCCCTCTCTTCATTAAGTGGAGCCCGTCTCTGCCTAGCACTCCTCCTTCTTGGAACACCATCCCATGGTCGAAGAATCCAAAGCCTTCTCTCCGACACCACCTGCGTAGCCATTCATTGACTTCCACGATTCGACGATCCCTACCCCGGCCTTTTCCTTCCACGGGGAGGATGGACGAGAACACCACTTGCGCCTCATACTCCTTTATCCTCCTTCCCAGAGCCACGTAGTCTGCAGTGATCCGCTCAAGGTCATGTCTACAAGAATGTTAGTTTGCTACAAGCTGAGGTGTGAATCTACCTCACACTAGCGTGCCATGGAATAACTGTTCACATGGGCACTGCTGATGTGCATTAAGTTAGTTAATATGCTTTGAACTAGTCCTCTTTGATATAAAATGGACCTATATCAAAAAGCGTAAAACTGTAAATGTGACTTCTGCAGGGCGCACACAGCCAGTCAGTCTGTGGTAGGCTAGTGGAGGGTAGTTCCACACCACAGCTTGCTGCCAACTAACTGTGTAGATATGCCTTTAGTTTGAAGCATGTATTTTGGGATTATTATATTTGAGAAGGTTTTTGGATTGGGTGTTGGGCTCAGGTTGAGTTTGGGATTAGCTGTGGTCTAATCAGATTCAGGTCAGGCTGTTAGATTAGGTTCGAGCAGATCTCCACCCTGATGAGCATGGGTATCAGCAGAAAAGCTTACATAAGACCTACCTAAACTTAAGAGATAAGGAAGAAGTATGTGACGGAACCCAGTCTCCTGCCTCCTCTGAAACAGAATTTCTTAAACTTCAAAGAAGCTTGTAGCCTGTTGCAAATAGATCTGTCATCAGATATCCCCAACTGAAGAAGATGCTGTGGAGGACCAAGGACTTAGAATCATAGAATATTAGGGTTGGAAGAGACCTCAGGAGGTCATCTAGTCCAATTCCTTGTTCCAAGTGGGACCAACACCAACTAAATAATCCCAGCCAAAGCTTGGTCAAGCCAGGTCTTAAAAACTCTAAGAATGGAGATTCCACCACCTCCCTAGGTAACCCATTCCAGTACTTCACCACCCTCCTAGTGAAGAGACTTATCATAGAATCATAGAATATCAGGGTTGGAAGGGACCTCAGGAGGTCATCTAGTCCAACCCCCTGCTCAAAGCAGGACCAATCCCCAATTTTTGCCCGAGATCGCTAAATGGCCCCCTCAAGGATTGAACTCACAACCCTGGATTTAGCAGGCCAGTGCTCAAACCACTGAGCTGGGCATGTAGGAACAGCTAGAATTTAGGTGTTTAATTAAGTGTTTCCATTCTAAAATGCCATTTTGAGTGGGTTTAAACTGTCAAAAATCTCACTTTTGGAGCTGAAATTTTCCAGGTTTACTTTTTGCCTGAGAGAGCATATCTGAAAATGTTGAGTAAGAACAGTTCAGCCATTTAAAAATATACATAGAGTGAAAAGAATAGTTTTGTCATTTGTCACGAATCCACACAATTTGTGCTATGTCCTAGCTTTTAAGTAGTCTCTCGGAAGAACCACATCATACAGGCAGACCCAAAATAAATCCCACTCTTCCTTCAGGGTAGGCCCTGCAGACTTACTGCCTGCTAGTCTGAGGCCAGGTCTACACTATAAAGCTTACATTGGTATAAATATGTTGTGCAAAAGTGTGGAAAATCTAGACTCCTGAGCGACATAGTTATACCGACTGTGAGGGAGCAGAGAAACTGCCACCTGGCACAGCAGGGGTTAAAGAAAACCGTTGGGTTCAGCTAGTCTTGTTCCACTATACCTGCAGGTAATGCCAAGCCTGGGTGGGGGGAAAAAGAAGGGAGCCTGGCTCTGTTGGGGGCTGACTTGTGAGGAGGCAGGAGCTGTCTGTTTGCCTGACCAAAGAGACCGATGAAGCAATCTGCCAGCCGGCACAACCACTGGAGGCAAGTAAGCCTTCCCCTGCCAAGGGGAGCCTACAGATAAGCCCCAAATGCAGGGACACTGGACTAGCAGGGCCACGTCCAAAACTAAAGAGACTTTAGTAGAAAATAGACCAGGGAAACTGATCTTGACCAGCCCCTCCCCGCTGGGAGAGAGACTCATCTCCCCTGTTTAGGGGTTGAACTACACAAGGCCCTGGGCTGGGACCCAGTAGAGAGGGAGAGTCCGGGTCCTCCCACCACCCCATTTGACTAATGATCTAGTCAGTAGGCCACCTGACCACCAAAGGCCCTATCACACCAACCTAACCCCCCGTGTAGACAGCACTATGTTTATGGGAGGGCTTCTCCCATTAACATGTCTACCATCTCTCATGGAGGTGAAATGCTACAGCAATGCAGATGCACCGGTGCAGATATGCCACTTCAGTGTTTACATGTAGACCTGCCCTGAGCCTGTGGGCTCCAGCGCTCCTGTTTCACATCATGAACTCTGCCCAGTGAGTCCAATTGAATTGGACTCTTGGTAAAGACTTGGCCACTCTTTAGGGACTAACAACAGAAAAAAACCCTTGGTGAAGTCTGAAGAACTGAGACTTACTCCTCTCAGAGCCCCTGCTGGGATTATAGGGGGGTGATCTCTGGTAAGGTTATTAGCATGCATGTAGGTTCTTTTATTCTTTTATTGCTTTTAAATGTTTTTTCTGTAATGCTTTCACTTTAAGAATAAATGTGCTTGTTTAGAAACAGCTGTGTGGTAACTTATAACTGCTGGCTATCATGCTGTTCATAGCCTTTGAAGAGAAAGCAAAGTGCAGATAGTTTTCTGTTAAGGTAGTTTGGTTTACTGGGGAAACCACAGTGTAGGCAAGGAAATGTGTATCTAGAAAAGCCCCAGTCAGGAGGGAGAGCGATGCGGGTCTCTACCCATAAGAGGTGACTGCTGAGAAGGCAGGAGCCTAGAGCAGGTGCCTGTGGTATACTATAAGGGGAATATACAGGTGCAGTTGTATAAGGACAACCCAGGGAATTACAGACCAGTCAGTTTAATTTCAGTACCCGGAAAGATAATGGAGCAAATAATTAAGCAATCAATTTGCAGACACGTAGGGTTTGTCTACACTGGCACTTTACAGTCCTGCAACTTTCTCGCTCAGGGGTGTGAAAAAACACCCCCCCCCCAGCGCTGCAAGTTTCAGCGCTGTAAAGTGCCAGTGTAGACAGTGCACCAGCGCTGGGAGCCGCGATCCCAGGGCTGGTAGCTATTCCCCTCATGGACGTGGTTTTTTATAGCGCTGGTAGAGAGCTCTCCCAGCACTATGCCACAACTACACAAGCCATGTTAAAGTGCTGCCACGGCAGTGCTTTAATGTTGCTACTGAAGACATGCCCTTAGAAGATAATAAGGTGATAAGTAACAGCATGGATCTGTCAAGAACAAATCATGTAAAATCAACCTAATAGCTTTCTTTGACACAGTAACAAGCTTTGTGGAGGGGGAGGGAAGCGGTAGATGGGGTATATTTAGACTTTAGTAAGGCTTTTGCTACTGTCAAGCATGATCAAACTAGAGAAATACAATCTAGATAGAGCTAATATAAGATGGGTGCATAACTGGTTGGAAAACTGTACCCAGAGAGTAGTTATCAATGGTTCACAGTCAAGCTGGAAGGGCATATCGAGCGGGGTCCTGCAGGGATCGGTTTTGGGCCAGGTTCTGTTCAATATCTTCATCAAAGATTTAGATAATGGCACAGAGAGTGCACTTACAAAGTTTGCCCAGGATATCAAGCTCAGAGGGGTTGCAAGTGCCTTGGAGCATAGGATTAAAATTCAAAATGATCGGGACAAACTGGAGAAATGGGGTCTGAAGTAAATAGAGTCATAGAATCATAGAATATCAGGGTTGGAAGGGACCCCAGAAGGTCATCTAGTCCAACCCCCTGCTCGAAGCAGGACCAATTCCCAGTTAAATCATCCCAGCCAGGGCTTTGTCAAGCCTCACCTTAAAAACCTCTAAGGAAGGAGATTCTACCACCTCCCTAGGTAACGCATTCCAGTGTTTCACCACCCTCTTAGTGAAAAAGTTTTTCCTAATATCCAATCTAAACCTCCCCCACTGCAACTTGAGACCATTACTCCTCGTTCTGTCATCTGCTACCATTGAGAACAGTCTAGAGCCATCCTCTTTGGAACCCCCTTTCAGGTAGTTGAAAGCAGCTATCAAATCCCCCCTCATTCTTCTCTTCTGCAGGCTAAACAATCCCAGCTCCCTCAGCCTCTCCTCATAACTCATGTGTTCCAGTCCCCTAATCATTTTTGTTGCCCTTCGCTGGACTCTCTCCAATTTATCCACATCCTTCTTGTAGTGTGGGGCCCAAAACTGGACACAGTACTCCAGATGAGGCCTCACCAATGTCGAATAGAGGGGAACGATCACGTCCCTCGATCTGCTCGCTATGCCCCTACTTATACATCCCAAAATGCCATTGGCCTTCTTGGCAACAAGGGCACACTGCTGACTCATATCCAGCTTCTCGTCCACTGTCACCCCTAGGTCCTTTTCCGCAGAACTGCTGCCTAGCCATTCGGTCCCTACTCTGTAGCGGTGCATTGGATTCTTCCGTCCTAAGTGCAGGACCCTGCACTTATCCTTATTGAACCTCATCAGATTTCTTTTGGCCCAATCCTCCAATTTGTCTAGGTCCTTCTGTATCCTATCCCTCCCCTCCAGCGTATCTACCACTCCTCCCAGTTTAGTATCATCCGCAAATTTGCTGAGAGTGCAATCCACACCATCCTCCAGATCATTTATGAAGATATTGAACAAAACCGGCCCCAGGACCGACCCTTGGGGCACTCCACTTGACACCGGCTGCCAACTAGACATGGAACCATTGATCACTACCCGTTGAGCCCGACAATCTAGCCAGCTTTCTACCCACCTTATAGTGCATTCATCCAGCCCATACTTCCTTAACTTGCTGACAAGAATACTGTGGGAGACTGTGTCAAAAGCTTTGCTAAAGTCAAGAAACAATACATCCACTGCTTTCCCTTCATCCACAGAACCAGTAATCTCATCATAAAAGGCGATTAGATTAGTCAGGCATGACCTTCCCTTGGTGAATCCATGCTGGCTGTTCCTGATCACTTTCCTCTCATGCAAGTGCTTCAGGATTGATTCTTTGAGGACCTGCTCCATGATTTTTCCATAGGATGAAATTCAATGAGGATACTTGCAAAGTACTCCACTTAGGAAGGAACAATCAGTTGCACACATACAAAATGGGAAATAACAGTCTAGGAAGGAGTACCGCAGAAAGAGATCTGGGGGTCATAGTGGATCACAAGCTAAATATGAGTCAACAGTGTAACACTGTTGCCAAAAATGCAAACATCATTCTGGGATGTGTTAGCAGAAGTGTTGTAAGCAAGATACACAAAGTAATTCTTCTGCTCTACTCAGTGCTAGTACGGCCTCAACTGCAATATTGTGTCCAGGTCTGGGCACCACATTTCAGGAAAGAGTGGGCAAGGAGAAAATCCTGAGAAAAGCAACAAAAATAATTAAAGGTCTAGAAAACATGACCTGTGAGGGAAGATTGAAAAAATTTGGTTTGTTTAGTCTGGAGAAGAGAAGACTGAGGGTGGACGTGATAACAGTTTTCAAGTACATAAAAGGTTGTTACGAGAAGGAGGGAGAAAAGTTGTTCTCTTTAACCTCCGAAGATAGGACAAGAAGCAATGGGCTTAAATTGCAGTGAGGACAGTTTAGGTCAGACATTAGAAAAAATTTCCTAACTGTCTGGGTACTTAAACACTGGAATAAATTACTAAGGTATTATGTGGAATCTTTGTCAGTGGAGATTTTTAAGAGCAGGTTAGACAAACACCGGGCAGGGATGGTCTAGATCAGGGGTTCCCAAACTTGATTTGCAGCTTGTTCAGAGTAAGCCCCTGGAGGGCCGTGAGAAGCTTTGTTTATCTGAGCGTCTGCAGGTACAGCCGCTCGCAGGTCCCAGTGGCTGCGGTTCGCCGTTCCTGGCCAATCGGAGCTGCAGGAAGCGGTGGCCAGGGCCTTACCCTGAACAAGCTGCGAACCAAGTTTGGGAACCCCTGGTCTAGATAATACATAGTCCTGCCTTGAATGCAGGGGACTGGACTAGATCTCTCAAGGTCCATTCTAGTCCTACAATTCTATGGTTCTATGACCTGTAACAGAAAAGAAAATTCCCCCATTTTTGTTATAAAGGCTGTTTAAAAAATAACCAGATCTAGTGAATTCAAGGTTGAAAGAACATAGGGCCAGATTTTCAAAGATGTGTCTAAAAATACAGATAGGAGGTGCCCAGTGGATTTTCCAAGGTGCCTATCTCCCACTGAAAAACCTCTAAAAATCTGGTCCACAGATTGTAGACTGCCTTTCAAAAATTTTAGAATTAAGAAAACAAACATCTGAAACCTAGGAAATTCAAAGTTAATGTTGCACTTTCCCAACAAGCTACACTCAGATAACAACCACTCTCTTAATTCTGTCCCAATACAAAAAAAGTACTCTTCTTAGGCTTTGGAGCCCCAGAGTGCTCCAGATGCTTGTGTTTCTTACTCAGAAAGCGCACAGAAGGAGATTTCTGTTTCTTCCATAGTCAGAACAGTAAGATACAAGGCACTACTGACAGAGTAGTGCATGAACTCCCCTGCACTAACCTAGTGAGCTCCAGTGCTAGTTGAAGTGCAGTGTCCATTAGGTCAATGACTCTTGACCCTCAGGGGTCTGTCAGTATAATCAAGGGGGTCTGTGAACTGATTGGTCCCTCCCAAAGACAATGCATAAGGGGCACGCAGGGTCACATGGCCCCCGCACAGATTTCTGCCTTCCAACGGGACCCATCCAGAGGGGCTACTGCAGACTCTGCCCGACAGGGCAGTGGGTGGACAAGGCCTCAGGCCACCTCTCACCGCAATGCCTAGCAGAGAGGAGGCAGCAGCTCCCGCTGGCAGCCACGCTCATCATGTGTCCGTGCAGGGAAGGAGGAAGCAGCAAGGAGGCTGACTGTGGGCTGAGCCCCCTCTCTTCCTGATACATGGGGTTGCTTCTCCTTCCCTGCTGCTGGAGTCCCAGCACTTCTAGATACCTGCTTTGCAGACTGCCCGCTGAGGTGAGTCGGGGGTGGAGGTGGCACTCCCTCCCTAAGCCTGGCCACATAGGGCTCACTCAGCCCCCCCGAATGTTCCGCTGCAGTCGCCTCAGGTCCCTCCTCCAGCCCCCACCCAGGTACCTGTCCCAGTACACACACACACACACACAAGCCCCCTCCAGCACCCGCCCAAATATCACCTAGCAATGCTATAATTTATCATGAGTACCAGGTAAGATATCAATATTTTAAGTTAGCTATCTTTTTGTTGAACTGGTCAAATAATAATTTATCTACAGTAATATGTGTGATAACTATTAAAGTAACATGAAAAACAAATTATGAGCAACAAAATAATGAGGAGGAAGTTGGGGATCTGCAGATTTGTCTATTTAAAATTAGGTTAAAAAAAAAAGGTTGAGGATCACTGCATTAGGTAACCCCTGAGACACATGTCCCTCCACTTGTGTGTCTTTTTCTTAATACCTCTGGAAACAGAACACACCTCTAAGTGACACACTCCTGACCAATGAGAATGAGGGTCACTAATGGGCAACAACACCCAACACTGTAAGTAATATTTAAATCCAGGAGACTTTGACATAAGCACTCCCAGGACCAAGCAGAGCCCAAACAATAAAAAAAATCAACTACATAAAAAATAAGAAAAAAAAAGAGAAAAAAAAAAAGTGTGTCCTTATGACTTAAAAGTTAAAGAGCATCTACAGATGGACTAGATGACCTCCTGAGGTCCCTTCCAACCCTGATATTCTATGATTCTGTGATTCTAATAATTCTATACTAGGACTGTCAATTAATCACAGTTAATGCACACGATTAACTCAAAAAAATTAATCGTAATTAATCGCAGTTTAAATCGCATTGTTAAACAATAGAATACTAATTGATATTTATTAATTTTTTTTATTTTTTCTACATTTTCAAATATATTGACTTCAATTACAACACAGAATACAAAGCGTATACTTCCCCCTTTATATTATTTTTATTACAAATATTTGCATTGTAAAAATGATAAACAAAATCATAGAATATCAGGGTTGCAAGGGATCTCAGGAGGTCATCCAGTCCAACCCCCTGCTCAAAGCAGAACCAATCTCCAATTTTTGCCCCAGATCCCTAAATGGCCCCCTCAAGAATTGAACTCACAACCCTGGGTTTAGCAGGTCAATGCTCAAACCACTGAGTTATCCCTCCCCCAAAAGAAATAATATTTTTCAGTTCACCTCATACAAGTATTGTAGTGCAACTTCTTTATCATGAAAGTGCAACTTACAAATGTAGATTTTTGTTGTTATATAACTGCACTTAAAAACAAAACAATGCAAAACTTTAGAGCCTAAAAGTCCACTCAGTTCTACTTCTCATTCAATCAATCGCTAAGACAAACAAGTTTGTTTACATTTACAGGAGATAATACTGCCCTCTTCTTATTTACGTCACCAGAAGTGAGAACAGCTGTTTGCATGGGACTTTTGTAACCAGCATTGTGACGTATTTACGTGACAGATATGATAAACATTCGTGTGCCCCTTCATGCTTCGGCCATCATTCCAAAGGACATGCTTCCATGATGATGACGCTTGTTAAAAAAAAAAAAATGTGTTAATTAAATTTGTGACTGAACTCCTTGGGGGAGAACTGTATGTCTCTGGCTCTATTTTACCTGCATTCTGCCATATATTTCGTGTTATAGTAGTCTTGGGTGATGACTCAGCACATGTTCATTTTAAGAACACTTTTGCTGCAGATTTTACAAAATGCAAAGAAAGTACCAATGTGAGATTTCTAACGATAGCTACAGCACTCGACCCAAGGTTTAAGAATCTGAAGTGCTGTCCAAAATCTGAGAGGGATGAGGTGTGGAGCATGCTTTCAGAAGTCTTAAAAAAGCAACACTCCGATGCGGAAACTACAGAACCCAAACCATGAAAAAAAAAAATCAACCTTCTGCTGGTGGCAACTGACCCAGATGATGAAAATGAACATGCGTCGGTCCGCAATCCTTTGGATTTTTATCGAGCAGAACCCGTCATCAGCATGGACACATGTCCCCTGGAATGGTGGTTGAAGCATGAAGGGACATATGAATCTTTAGTGCATCTGGCATGTAAATATCTTGCAATGCCAGCTACAACAGTGCCATGAAAATACCTGTTCTCACATTCAGGTGACATTGTGAACAAGCGGGCAGCATTATCTCCTGCAAATGTAAACAAACTTGTTTGTCTGAGCGATTGGCTGAACAAGAAATAGGAATGAGTGGACTTGTAGGTGCTGAAGATTTATACAGTTTTATTTTTGAATGTAGTTATTTTTCTTTATATAATTCTACACTTGTAAGTTCAACTTTCATGATAAAGAGATTGCACTACCTCACTTGTCTTAGGTGAATGGAAAAATACTATTTCTTGTTTTTTACAGTGCAAATATTTGTAATAAAAAATAAAGTGAGCACTGTACACTGTGTATTCTGTGTTGTAACTGAAATCAATATATTTGAAAACATAGAAAACACCCAAAAATATTTAAATAAATGGTATTCTGTTATTGCTTAACAGTGCAATTAATCGCTTGACAGCCCTACTCTATACACTAGCAAAATTAAAAAAGCTCTGGCTGGGATGATTTAGTTGGGGATTGGTTCTGTGTTGAGCAGGGGGTTGGACTAGATGACCTCCTGAAGTCCCTTCCAACCCTGATATTCTATGATTCTATGAAAATTCTAAAAGCGTAGATTATATGCAAAGGCATAGTGAATGCTCCACTCTGACTACCAGCCACACACTGTAAAAAGAAACTGAGGGAGGGGCAGAGCAGCTACACTCTTTATATCACAGCTCAAGCAGGAGGAAAAGGAGGGCTGGTACCACTAGGGAAAACTCTCCAGCACCAATGCATTGGTCGCGCACATTCCTGGAGTGGAGCGGACATATGCAAGCACTTGAACTCCAAATTTTGGGGGTTTACATTAAACAAAAAAACACACACCACCACCACAACAAAAAAACCCAAACCAACCCTGAATATCCTTGAAAGGCATTACAATTACTGATAATTTCACTTTTAAAAAGTTTGTGTGGTAATTAGCATGAAATTAAGATTGAGCTAATTATTCTACTTCAACAAGAAATATTCCAAAAAAAGTCACTTGAAAGTAAACATTGAAACTATTTAGGGCTTCTTTATAGATAAAAATTGTTCTGAATTAACCGAATCAGCGTAGTTTAACTATACCATATTGTTAAAGCAATATAGCCCACCTAGTATGAACAAGTTATACCAGTGTAAAGTGCGTCTGGTATCTCAAGTGCCAATACACAAATGCAAGAAGCCTGGGAAAGAAGCAGGGAGAACTGGAAGTCCTGGCACAGTCAAGGAATTATGATGTGATTGAAATTAAAGAGACTTGGTGGGATAACTCACATGACTGGAGTACTGTCATGGATGGATATAAACTGTTCAGGAAGGACAGGCAGGGCAGAAAAGGTGGGGGGGTTGCATTATATGTAAGAAAGCAGTATGACTGCTCAGAGCTCCGGTATGAAACTGCAGAAAAACCTGAGTGTCTCTGGATTAAGCTTAGAAGCGTGAGCAACAAGGGTGATGTTGTGGTGGGAGTCTGCCATAGACCACCGAACCAAGGGAATGAGGTGGACGAGGATTTCTTCTGGCAACTCACAGAAGTTACTAGATCACACGCCCTGGTTCTCATGGGAGACTTCAATCACCCTGATATCTGCTGGGAGAGCAATATAGCGGTGCACAGACAATCCAGGAAATTTTTGGGAACTGTAGAGGACAATTTCCTGGTGCAAGTGCTGGAGGAACCAACTACGGGCGGAGCTCTTCCTGACCGGCTGCTCACAAACCGGGAAGAATTAGTAGAGGAAGCACAAGTGGATGGGAATCTGGGAGGCAGTGACCATGAGATGGTCAAGTTCAGGATCCTGACACAAGGAAGAAAGGAAAGCAGCAGAATACGGACCCGGGACTTCAGAAAAGCAGACTTTGACTCCCTCAGGGAAAAGATGGGCAAGATCCTCTGGGAGAATAACATGAGGGGGAAAGGAGTCCAGGAGAGTTGGCTGTATTTTAAAGAATCCTTATTGAGGTTACAGGGACAAACCATCCTGATGTGTAGAAAGAAGAGTAACTATGGCAGGCGACCAGCTTGGCTTAACAGTGAAATCCTTGCTGATCTTAAACACAAAAAAGAAGCTTACAAGAAGTGGAAGATTGGACAAATGACCAGGGAAGAGTATATAAATATTGCTCGGGCATGCAGGAGAGAAATCAGGAAGGCCAAATCACACCTGGAGTTGCAGCTAGCAAGAGATGTTAAGAGTAACAAGAAGGGTTTCTTCAGGTATGTTAGCAACAAGAAGAAAGTCAAGGAAAGTGTGGGCCCCTTACTGAATGAGGGAGGCAACCTAGTGACAGAGGATGTGGAAAAAGTGAATGTACTCAAGGCTTTTTTTGCCTCTGTCTTCACGAACAAGGTCAGCTCCCAGACTACTGCACTGGGCAGCGCAGCATGGGGAGAAGGGGACCAGCCCTCTGTGGAGAAAGAAGTGGTTGGGGACTATTTAGAAAAGCTGGGAAAAGTCTATGGGGCCAGATGCGCTGCAGCCATGAGTGCTAAAGGAGTTGGTGGATGTGATTGCAGAGCCATTGGCCATTATCTTTGAAAACTCATGGCGATCGGGGGAGGTCCCAGATGACTGGAAAAAGGCTAATGTAGTGCCCATCTTTAAAAAAGGGACGGAGGATCCTGGGAACTACAGGCCGGTCAGCCTCACCTCAGTCCCCGGAAAAATCATGGAGCAAGTCCTCAAGAAATCAATTCGGAAGCACTTAGAGAAAAGGAAAGTGATCAGGAACGGTCAGCATGGATTCACCAAGGGCAAGTCATGCCTGACTAATCTACTTGCCTTCTATGATGAGATAACTAGCTCTATGGATGAGGGGAAAGCAGTGGACGTGTTATTCCTTGACTTTAGCAAAGCTTTTGACACAGTCTCCCACAGTATTCTTGTCAGCAAGTTAAAGAAGTATGGGCTGGATGAATGGGCTATAAGGTGGATAGAAAGTTGGCTAGATTGTCGGGCTCAACAGGTAGTGATCAACAGCTCGATGTCTAGTTGGCAGCCGGTATCAAGTGGAGTGCCCCAAGGGACGGTCCTCGGGCTGGTTTTCTTCAATATCTTCGTTAATGATCTGGAGGATGGTGTGGATTGCACCTTCAGCAAGTTTGCAGATGACACTAAACTGGGAGGAGAGGTAGATACGCTGGAGGGTAGGGATAGGATACAGAGGGCCCTAGACAAATTAGAGGATTGGGCCAAAACAAATCTGATGAGGTTCAATAAGGACAAGTGCAGAGCCCTACACTTAGGATGGAAGAATCCCATGCACTGCGCTACAGACTAGGGACCGACTGGCTAGGCAGCATTTCTGCAGAAAAGGACCTAAGGGTTACAGTGGATGAGAACCTGGATATGAGTTAATAGTGTGCCGTTGTTGCCAAGAAGGCCAATGGCATTTTGGGATGTGTAAGTAGGGACATTGCCAGGAGATCGAGGGACGTGATCGTTCCCCTCTATTCAACATTGGTGAGGCCTCATCTGGAGTACTGGAACCACCTGATCAACATCCTCTACAGCAAACAGGGAAAGATAAAGAATGAGCTCTCAAAAATGGATACTCTCATAAAAAACAACCTTCCACACAAAATTCCTCGTGGCTGGACTTTAGTAAAACTAGACAAGCCATTTACAACACACACTTTGCTTCTCTACAAAAGAAAAAGGACACTAAACTTTCTAAACTACTACATGCCACAAGAGGCCACAGCAATGGTTCCCTCAACCCACCCAGCAATATTGTTAACTTATCCAACTATACTCTTAGCCAGCAGAAGCAACTGTCCTATCTCGGGGCCTCTCCTTCTGCCCCTCCACCCCCACGAACATGATACAGTTCTGTGGTGACCTAGAATCCTATTTTCGATGTCTCCGACTCAAGGAATATTTCCAACAAACCTCTGAACAACATACTAATCCACAAAGACCTCCCTACCAACACTAAAAAAAGAAGGATTCTAGGTGAACTCCTCCTGAAGGTTGAGACAGCAGACTGGACTTCTACATAGACTGCTTCCGCCGACGTGCACGGGCTGAAATTGTGGAAAAGCAGCATCACTTGCCCCACAAACTCAGCCTTGCAGAACACAATGCCATCCACAGCCTCAGAAACAACTCTGACATCATAATCAAAAAGGCTGACAAAGAAGGTGCTGTTGTCATCATGAATAGGTCGGAATATGAACAAGAGGCTGCTCAGCAGCTCTTCAACACCACTTTCTACAAGCCATTACCCTCTGATCCCACTGAGAGTTACCAGAAGAAACTACAGCATTTGCTCAAGAAACTCCCTGAAAAAGCACAAGATCAAATCCGCAGGCACACTCCTGGAACCCCGACGTGGGGTATTCTATCTACTACTGAAAATCCATAAACCTGGAAATCCTGGGCGCCCTATCATCTCAGGCATTGGCATCATGACAGCAGGATTGTCTGGATATGTAGATTCCCTCCTCAGGCCCTACGCTACAAGCACTCCCAGCTACCTTTGAGACACCACTGACTTCCTGAGGAAACTACAATCCATCGGTGATCTTCCTGAAAACACCATTCTGGCCACTATCGATGTAGAAGCCCTCTACACCAACATTCCACACAAAGATGGACTACAAGCCGTCAAGAACACTATCCACAATAATGTCACGGCTAACCTGGTGGCTGAACTTTGCGATTTTGTCTTTACCCCTAACTATTTTATATTTGGGGACAATGTATACCTTCAAATCAGCGGCACTGCTATGGGTACCCGCATGGCCCCACAGTATGCCAACATTTTTATGGCTGACTTAGAACAACACTTCCTCAGCTCTCGTCCCCTAACGCCCCTACACTACTTGCGCTATATTGATGACATCTTCATCATCTGGACCCATGGAAAAGAAGCCCTTGAGGAATTCCACCATGATTTTAACAATTTCCATCCCACCACCAACCTCAGCCTGGTCCAGTCCACACAAGAGATCCACTTCCTGGACACTACAGTGCTAATAAACAATGGTCACATAAACACCACCGTATACCGGAAACCTACTGACTGCTATTCCTACCTGCATGCCTCCAGCTTTCACCCTGACCACACCACACGATCCATCGTCTACAGCCAAGCTCTGCGATACAACCGCATTTGCTCCAACCCCTCAGACAGAGACAAACACCTACAAGATCTCTGTCAAGCTTTCTTACAACTACAATACCCACCTGCTGAAGCGAAGAAACAGATTGACAGAGCCAGAAGAGTTCCCAGAAGTCACCTACTACAGGACAGGCCAAACAAAGAAAATAACAGAACGCCATTAGCCGTCATCTTCAGCCCCCAACTAAAACCCCTCCAACGCATTATCAAGGATCTACAACCTATCCTGAAGGACGACCCAACACTCTCACAGACCTTGGGAGACAGGCCAGTGCTTGCCTACAGACAGCCCCCCAACCTGAAGCAAATACTCACCAGCAACCACATACCACACAACAGAACCACTAACCCAGGAACCTATCCTTGCAACAAAGCCCGTTGCCAACTGTGCCCAAATATCTATTCAGGGGACATCATCACAGGGCCCAATAACATCAGCCACACTATCAGAGGCTCGTTCACCTGCACATCTACCAATGTGATATATGCCATCATGTGCCAGCAATGCCCCTCTGCCATGTACATTGGTCAAACTGGACAGTCTCTACGTAAAAGAATAAATGGACACAAATCAGATGTCAAGAATTATAACATTCATAAACCAGTCGGAGAACACTTCAATCTCTCTGGTCACTCGATTTCTGATCTCAAAGTGACTTTCCTTCAACAAAAAAACTTCGAAAAGACTCCAACGAGAGACTGCTGAATTGGAATTAATTTACAAATTGGATACAATTAACTTAGGCTTGAATAGAGACTGGGAATGGTTCAGTCATTATAAAAAGTAACCTATTTCCCCTTGTTTATTCCTTCCCCCCCCACACTGTTCCTCAGACGTTCTTGTTAAACCCTGGATTTGTGCTGGAAATGGCCCACCTTGATTATCATACACATTGTAAGGAGAGTGATCACTTTAGATAAGTTAGTACCAGCAGGAGAGTGGGGTGGGGGGAGAGAAAACCTTTTGTAGTGATAAACACCCATTTTTTTCATGGTCTGTGTGTATAAAAACATCTTCTGTATTTTCCATAGTATGCATCCGATGAAGTGAGCTGTAGCTCACAAAAGCTTATGCTCAAATAAACTGGTTAGTCTCTAAGGTGCCACAAGTACTCCTTTTCTTTTTATCTGGAGTACCGTGTCCAGTTTTGGGCCCCACACTACAAGAAGGATTTTTTAAAAATTGGAAAACGTCCAACGGAGGGCAACAAAAATTATTAGGGGACTGGAACACATGACTTATGAGGAGAGGCTGAGGGAACTGGGATTGTTTAGTCTGCGGAAGAGAAGAATGAGGGGAGATTTGACAGCTGCTTTCAACTACCTGAAAGGGGGTTCCAAAGAAGATGGATCTAGACTGTTCTCAGTGATAGCAGATGACAGAATGAGGAGTAATGGTCTCAAGTTGCAGTGGGGGAGGTTTAGGATGGATATTAGGAAAAACTTTTTCACTAGGAGGGTGGTGAAGCACTGGAATGGGTTACCTACGGAGGTGATGGAATCTCCTTCCTTACAAGTTTTTAAGGTCAGGCTTGACAAAGCCCTGGCTGGGATGACTTAGTTGGGGATTGGTCCTGCTTTGAGCAGGGGGTTGGACTAGATGACCTCCTGAGGTCTCTTCCAACCCTGATATTCTATGATTCTATGGTACAGTTTATTCCTGTATGGAAAGGAAAATAAGCTATACTGGTATAAGGCACCTTTATACCTGTACAACTGTACAGGCAATATCAGTGGTTGTACTGGTATAATTATTTCAGTTAAAAAAACAGTACACAATTATGCAAAATAGGTATACTTGTATAACTTTCAAGTGTAGACCAAGCCTTACACTGTTCATCATTTTCTCTGTCTTGACTACATGGCTCCTTAGTCACCAGTCACAGGAAACACTGGTAAAGCTATGGACCCAATTCTTACCAGGAGACTTGCCCTTCTGTGAACTGCTTCTTCTCTCTCTGCACCTGGTTTGTATGCATGAAGCTGTGTCTTTGACAGATTTGCTCACAGGTCCCACATCTGAAATAAGGAATCCTACCTGCTCCGAAGACAAAACTGTCTCTGATGGGTTGGTTTGACACTTAATACTGGGATCCACCTTTAAAAAAAAATCAAAACCCACTCAATACTTTCTGTAATCACTTTAGGGGATTTAATGTAGATAAATAGCTCTCTCTCTCATGGAACATCCACTTCAAGGGACATTCTACAAACAGAAAACACTACTTGGAGCTTAAATGCCATTAAAGAAAACTGGTCTGATTTTCATAAGGTATAAACTGTGTAAAATAAATGTAAAAATAAAAGCTCTCTTTTTTTAAAATTGGTATTTCTGAGCATCTTGGTGATCTGTAATATCACTTATGACATCAGCAATTTGAGCTCCATCCTAACATAATATTTAACAAAAAAAAATCTTCAAGGTCAGATTTTTAAACGAGTGCTAAAGAGGTGTAACTGTATACTCCAATGACTAGTAAGGCATCTAACTAGCCACTTACATGCACAGCTGCCACAATTCTATGTGCATTTCTAAAAATGTCTCTAAGTCTAGTATTTAAGCAAAGTGATATTTTACACAGTAACATTATTCGGTTTAAGTAAATATTACAAAATAAAAACTAGTTTTCAGATTTTTTCATTGTATCAGCATATACTCATATCTCAAATGATGTTATCATTCAGCAAGATAGTTGTCAGCTGCAGTCTCAAAGTGCCAGAACTTGTCCAACCTATTAATAAACAGGTTTGAGAGTATATGCAATAAGGGGACAGGATGTCTGGC
Organism: Lepidochelys olivacea; assembly: GCF_965140295.1. Lineage (NCBI taxonomy): Eukaryota > Metazoa > Chordata > Testudines > Cheloniidae > Lepidochelys > Lepidochelys olivacea. The sequence goes on from NC_140427.1 coordinate 23,529,334, forward strand.
CAAAATTGTTTGTTGATATCTAGTGTGAAAGTTCCTCCTTTGCCTTGGTAGGTCCTGCGCTTATTGTCGGATTTGCTCGCCTCAGAGGTTCACGGCAGCCCTCAGTTTGGCCACTTTCATGGCTCAAATCTGCCGTTCATTCAGTTAGCCTCATCACTGGCTATGGGGAAAAGGAAGAAGAACAATTCCCGCAGTCTCTTCTGATCTACCCAGTGGATCAGGCCAGAGACCTTCCCCTCCGGTGGAACCCACAGTCCAGGTCAACTCCTCCGGTATCAAGTAGGAAGTTGGGGAGATGGAGGGATGGGAGGAACCCGAGCCCGCCCTCTACTCTGAGTTCCAGCCCAGGGCCCTGTGGATTACAGCTGTCTACAGTGGCTCCTGTAACAGCTGCACGACAGCTACAACTCCCTGGGCTACTTCCCCATGGCCTCCTCCCAACACCTTCTTTATTCTCACCACAGGACTTTCCTCCTGATTTCTGATAATGCTTGTATTTCTCAGTCTTCCAGTAGTACACCTTCTCACTCTCAGCTTCTTGCGCCTCTTGTTCCCAGCTCCTTGCACGCACGCCACAAACTGAAGTGAGCTCCTTTTTAAACCCAGGTGCCCTGATTAGCCTGCCTGTCTGAATTGATTTTGGCAGCTTCTTGATTGGCTGCAGGTGTTCTAATCAGCCTGTCTGCCTTAATTGCTTCCAGAAAGTTCCTGATTGTTCTGGAACCTTCCCTGCTCCCTTACCCAGGGAAAAGGGACCGACTTAACCTGGGGCTAATATACCTGCCTTCGATCACTCTCCTGTAGCCATCTGGCCCAACCCTCTCACACTAGGTATACCGTTGTGTTAAGAACACTCATGAAAAATTTCAGCTTGAAAACAAGTTTTTCTGAAGGTTAATAACTATCAAAAATAGAGGGGTTGTTTCTTTAACCACAATTAATGTAATGCTAAAATGGCCTGGAACCTATAGGGTCCAGAGTGACCTAGACAAATTGGAGGATTGGGCTAAAAGAAATCTGATGAGGTTCAACAAGGACAAGTGCAGGAGTCCTGCACTTAGGATGAAAGAATCCCATGCACCGCTACAGGCTGGGGACCGACTGGTTAAGCAGCAGTTCTGCAGAAAAGGACCTGGGGATTACAGTGGACGAGAAACTGGATATGAGTCAGCAGTATAACCTTGTTGCCAAGAAGGCTAATAGCATATTGGGCTGCATTAGTAGGAGTATGGCCAGCAGATCGAGGGAAGTGATTATTCCCCTCTATTCGGCACTGGTGAGGCCACATTTGGAGTACTGTGCCCAGTTTTGGGCCCCACACTACAGAAAGGATGTGTACAAATTGGAGAGAGTCCAGCAGAGGGCAACAAAAATGATTAGGGGGCTGGGGCACATGACTTACGAGAAGAGGCTGAGGGAACTGGGCTTGTTTAGCTTGCAAAAGAGATGAGTGAGGGGGGATTTGATAGCAGTCTTCAACTACCTGAAGGGGGGTTCCAAAGACGATGGCACTTGGCTGTTCTCAGTGGTGGCAGATGGCAGAACAAGAAGCAATGGTCTCAAGTTGCAGTGGGGGAGGTCTAGGTTGGATATTAGGAAAAACTATTTCACTAGGAGGGTGGTGAAGGACTGGAAAGGGTTACCTAGGGAGGTGGTGAAATCTCCATCCTTAGAGGTTTTTAAGGCCCAGCTTGACAAAGCCCTGGCTGGGATGATTTAGTTGGTGCTGGTCCTGCTTTGAGCAGGGGGTTGGACTTGATGACCTCCTAAGGTCTCTTCCAACCCTAATCTTCTATGATTCTATAAGTGCTGCAAAGATGTGAATAGATGTTGCTCTGCAGTGCAAGCATAAATGGAAGCAGATTCATGGTCCAAATAAGGTTAAATGAAGAACTAGACAGAATATAGGCTTTTCCCCTGCTAAAAATTTTGCAACAACTTGTAAAGACAATTGTTTGAGCAAACTTTTCCATGGAAAGTAAGATCCTGGTGAAAATCTGAAATCCAAAATATTTTGATTTGTAAGTGCTGTCGTGCTCCCTTTCTCCTCCAAGGGCTGGGCTCCCTGGTCAGACATCTCACCTGATACACCTCTCCTCTCCTGGTGTAGGGAGACAGCTTCACCAGGGGAGTCTCTGGTCATGATGAATCATGGGAGATGTAGCTGAGCTGGGAAGCTTAGCCCATAGAGAATGGGGACACGAGGAAACCAAATTTCAACTTCCATGAGATAGCACAATAGGATACCTGTATCAAAATATTTCAGTTTTTTGGTTAAATAATCATGTAAGTTTTCCATGGAAAGTAGACAGATTTTTTTTTAATACAAAAAATTCCATTTAATGGAAAACCCAATTTCCCATCAAAAACCGTTTAGATTAAAGCTTTTGACCAGCCATGGTTAAATGCTAGGGATAAATCTTTGCTTTGAGTGGTAGCCCCCTAAGCACTCATGCCTTTCTCTCCAGTGTAATGTGTAAAAGATGGAAGTAGACAGAGTGGGCATGTCTGGAAAGACCTGGATTTAGTCACAATCTCTTGATAAACTGGTGTTTAACCCTGTATCTCACATTTCAGGCCTCACTTCTATGCGGAAATAACTTGGCAGCCATACACCAGCACTCTCATTAATACAGGATACATGTCCCCTGCACATCCTGTCCTGCTCATCTTTACTTTGTATGTCTAGAAAGAACAATCAAACCAAGTATGGGATATTACAATACACAAGGTTCAGAGAAATCTTTCCTCAATGAACCAAAAAAATTGAGTTAAATAGTGTGCATAAATTAAGAATACTAATGGTCACTCAAATTAATTGCTCAGTGTTTTGGAATAACACTAAGGCTTTGTGTACAGTACCTTGCTTTTAGTGACACGGCTGTGCTGCCACAGCCATGCTGCTAAAAGGCATGCAGTGCAGCTGCTGTTTGTCGGCAGGAGAAAGCTCTCCTGCTGACAAAAAACTTCCACCTCGCCACGAGCAGCAGCGACTTTGTCGGCAGGAAAGTCTTCCTGCCGACAAAGAGCTGTTCACACCGGCTCTTTTCATCAGTAAAACAAAAGTTTTGCCGAAGAAGTTCCAGTGTAAACAAAAGCTTAGGGCTTACCATGGATCGATGCTGCAGCAATTGATCCACCAGGGGCTGATTTAGCGGGTCTAGTGAAGACCTGCTAAATTGACCACCACTCGCTCTCCCGTCGACTCCAATACTCCACCGGAAAGAGAAGCATAAGGTAAGTTGACGGGAGAATTTCTCCCGTTGACCCAGCGCCGTGTAGACAACGCAATAAGTCGACCTAAAGTACGTCTACTCCAGCTCTGTTATTCACGTAGCTGGAGTTGCGTAACTTAGAATCATAGAATCATAGAATATCAGGGTTGGAAGGGACCTCAGGAGGTCATCTAGTCCAACCCACTGCTCAAAGCAGGACCAATCCCCAATTTTTGCCCCAGATCCCTAACTGGCCCCCTCAAGGATTGAACTCACAACCCTGGGTTTAGCAGGCCAATGCTCAAACCACTGAGTTATCCCTTCGGTCGACTTAACCCCTTAAGACCTGCCCTTAGTGACATAAGACATAGTAAATACTAAGGGACAGATCACAATGGAGTGATGCGGATTTACATTGGCTGGGAATCTGACCCTAGAAGTCCAATCCAGCCAACCCTTTAGTTTCTCACAGTTTTATGTAAGTTACTTCAATGGGACTACTCACACAAGAAGTTTGTAGGACCAGGCCCTCACTGTAGTATAGCGTAGTTATCACAGCAGAATATCCTGTAGTACAGGAACACATATTGCAGTGTTCCTTTACCCCATACCTGCTGTGGACTGAATGGCAGTCCCTCCTGAAGAAACACCACTGAAGACTGAGCTGAAGCATGGCTCATCTGTTCTTTCAGTTTCGCATGTGCTTCCTGTGTGTCTGCAGGTTCCTGCACCGTTTGTGCAGCAGTGTTCTCTACAGGCTCGGTGGTGTGGATAGTATAAATAAATTCAGAAGACTGTGGCAAAGAACAGGCTATTGCTTGATCTGTTCCCACCATAAATGTAATATCAGAACCTACAGGTGTAAGAGGCTCCAGCTGGCTGGCGTGACTCGAGGAAGGTGCATCATTATTCCCAGGGTTAATGATCAATTGCTGGCCTGCATTAGGCTGTGGGGTTGGACACTGGTTCTCCACAGGTTCCACCTTCACCATCTCTAACTTGGGGGATGAATGCATCTCATCTACAATCTGAAAGACAGCCTCTAGGTTTACTTCTGTCTTCTTGTTTTCATCAGCTGTATTGCATGGCCAGTTAGATGGCAAAAATTCAACTGGGTATGATGACTGCATTGGAGGATTCTGGGAAAACAAAATGCAATGGACTGTAATAAGAAAAATATTACTACAATATTAGATATATTCAAAGTTTCTTAGCTTCATCAGTTCCAAGGCCAGAAGGCACACTAGAGCTTCCCCAAAATAATTCCTAGAGCACATCTTTAAAATAACATCCAATCTTGATTTAAAAATTATCAGTGATGGAGAAAACCACCATGACCCTGGGTAAATTGTTCCAATGCTTAATTACTTTTGCTGTTAAAAATTTACACTTTATTTCCAGTCTGAATAGGTCTAGCTTCAACTTCCAGACATTAGATCATGTTATATCTTTCTTTGCAAGACTGAAGAGCCCATTATCAAATATCTGCTCCCCATGTAGGTACTTATAGACTAATCAAGTCATCCCTTCACCTTCTCCTTAAGCTAAATAGACTGAGCTCCTTGACTCTGTAACTATAAAAAGGCATGTTTTCTAATCCTTTAACTATTCTCTGGCTCTTATCTGAACCATCACCAATCAATCAACATTTTTCTTGAATGTGTGGACAACAGAACTGGACACAGTCCTCTACCAGCAGTCTCACCAGTGCCAGATTCATATGTAAAATAACTCTCTACTCCTACTTGAGATTTCCCTGTTTACACATTCAAGGAAAGCATTAGTCCTTTTGGCTACAGCACCAAACTGGGAGCTCATATTCAGCTGATTATCCACCACAACCCCCAAATCTTTTTCAGAGTCACTGCTTCCCAGAGTCCCTCATTGTGTAAGTACATCTACATTCTTTTTTCCTAGATGTATAAATGTACACTTAACCGTATAAAAATGTAGTGTTTTCTTGAACCCAGCTTACCAAGCAATCTAGAGAGGTCTGAATCAGTGACCTTTCCTCTTCATTGTTTACTACTCCCCTAATTTTTGTGTCATCTGCAAACTTTGTAACTGTTGATTTTATGTTTTCTTCCAGATCATTAATAAAATGTTAAATTGCATAGGGCCAAGAACTGATCCCTACAGGATCCCAATAGAGACACACCTGTTCAAGGATGATCCCCCGTTTACAATTACATTTTGAGACCTATTAATTAGCCAGCTTTTAATCCATTTAATGTATGCCATGTTAATTTTGCATCTTTCTTGTCATGCAGTACCAAGCAAAATGTCTTACAGAACTCTTAGTCTATTACATCAACACTATTATCTTTAGCAGCCAAACCTGTGTTCTCATCAAGTTCTTAGTAGTGTCTCAGGTCCATCAATTACTTCCCCTTAAACACCTGCCTTACTCTTTGCAGGTCCACTTTTGCCCCATTTGTATCTCCAGAAATAGGCTTCAGGGTACTCCGCATGTATTCAAAATTTCTCTTATGCCCAATGTTGAGAACTTTGGAGGGAAGCATCTAATTTTTGTTAGTGGAGGGCTAGCGTGCTCGCTCTCTCTCTCTCTCGCTCCCTTTTTTTCAGTAAGGCAAAAGAAATTTAAGCAAGTCTCAGATAGTTTGAGAAGAAAATTATTGTCACTAAAGCAGAGAGAAAACTTCATAACACCACAGAATGAAGGCCATAATTGTGATGTCCAATATTCCCTCCACCTCCCAATATCTGAGGCTGCTTATCCTCTTTCCAATATTGGCTTATACTATATCTTTTATTACATTAAACCTAGGAATTTTGTTTGCCCCCAAATAAATTGTAACATCATAAATAGTAATTAGATAGGGATTTCTTTTAGAAGTCTTTGCAGTAAGAATGTAATCCTAGGGAGAAGCGTCATTTTCACCATTGTGATTCTACCAGTCAAGGATATTATCATCCTAACCCATTTTATCATATTTTTTAAAAAGTATTTACAATAGAGTTATGTTATCTGCATTCTGTACATTTTCCTAACAGGGGTTCATATTGCCTTCAAAGGACTTTTGAGATTTTTCCCCCTACCCGAATTTAATATTTTAAAGCTATTTTGGGGTATCTTGGTTTAACTCAAGTGCTAGATGCCATCCTCACTAATACAAAAATTAACAACTGGCAGTATGTAACCTGGACCTACAGTCTTCCTACTGATCCTTGTCACCCTTTCCCTCTCCGGAAGTGTAAAGGTCCACTCTGAAAAGCTGTGGAACTAAGATCTCAGATCTTTGAGTCTTTGTGGTCAGTAAACTCCAAGGTCTTGCTCCGGAAAGAATGCATCATACTTACAACTTAGGCTTGACCAATAATGGGTATGTTAAGGTTCTCTTACTCTCTATCCACCCAAAGTCTAGCAGAAGGCGTCAGATATATTTTTCAAACACCAGCACTGTTCTTGGTCTTTTGAAGACTTTTACAACCCTGTTTCAGCATCAGTGGAAAAATACAAAGGAGAGCATAGGCTCTTGTATTTTTGAAAAAGACAGACTTCTAACATGTAAAATGATAGGAAGTTGATTCAGCATTCCAGGCATAATATAACCTCAGAAAAAACAAGGTATCATCTTGCACAAGTGAAATGCAGGACACGGAATATTGGACAAACAGTGTCAAACCTTGAGGGCTGAAGCTGTCCTCTTCACATTCTGTAAGTTTTTGGAAACAGGGGTACTTGAGCACAGATAGGAGATACAAAATTCGACACGGCATCATTACACACAAAGTGTGAACAGAATATTAGGATATCATTATTAAAAAGACCCTTATTGTTATTTTAAAAAACTTAACTCTGTGTGTGTGTGTGAGAGAGAGAGAAACAGGTCCTTTTATTCATCCAAATCAGAGATTTTTACTAGACCACTGAAAGGCATATGTCCAATCTATGGACTACCACTGTACCAAATTTCAAGTTTCTACTTTCCCTATGAGTTGGTAGAAGTTGTTTTTTGTTTGTTTTGTTTTTTAAGGAAAAAAACTAGACAACCAACATTTTTTGTCACTCACTTCCTTCTAAAGAAGGAAATGAAAACCAAGAACCAGTAAAACTGTTTTTGCTTAAACACCACAGGAATATTCTCTTCCGGGTAGAGAAAAACCTAGAAAATTTCATCCTGAAAAGTGTAAATCAGACAAAGTTGTAAGAAATTGAAAACAGGCCTTTTGGAATGGAGATACGCAGGCAATCATAACTCTATCTGTCACTAGGCACTATAGGCCAGATTTCAAAGTATTTAGGTGCCTAAAAAGAAAAGGAGTACTTGTGGCACCTTAGAGACTAACCAATTTATTAGAGCATAAGCTTTCGTGAGCTACAGCTCACTTCATCAGATGCATATCGTGGAAACTGCAGCAGACTTTATATATACACAGAGAATATGAAACAATACCTCCTCCCACCCCACTGTCCTGCTGGTAATAGCTTATCTAAAGTGATCATCAGGTGGGCCATTTCCAGCACAAATCCAGGTTTTCTCACCCTCCACCCCCCCACACAAATTCACTCTCCTGCTGGTGATAGCCCATCCAAAGTGACAACTCTTTACACAATGTGCATGACAATCAAGTTGGGCTATTTCCTGCACAAATCCAGGTTCTCTCACATCCCCCCCACCCCCATACACACACAAACTCACTCTCCTGCTGGTAATAGCTCATCCAAACTGACCACTCTTCAAGTTTAAATCCAAGTTAAACCAGAACATCTGGGGGGGGGGGGGTAGGAAAAAACAAGAGGAAACAGGCTACCTTGCATAATGACTTAGTCACTCCCAGTCTCTATTTAAGCCTAAATTAATAGTATCCAATTTGCAAATGAATTCCAATTCAGCAGTTTCTCGCTGGAGTCTGGATTTGAAGTTTTTTTGTTTTAAGATAGCGACCTTCATGTCTGTGATTGCGTGACCAGAGAGATTGAAGTGTTCTCCGACTGGTTTATGAATGTTATAATTCTTGACATCTGATTTGTGTCCATTTATTCTTTTACGTAGAGACTGTCCAGTTTGACCAATGTACATGGCAGAGGGGCATTGCTGGCACATGATGGCATATATCACATTGGTGGATGTGCAGGTGAACGAGCCTCTGATAGTGTGGCTGATGTGATTAGGCCCTGTGATGGTGTCCCCTGAATAGATATGTGGGCACAATTGGCAACGGGCTTTGTTGCAAGGATAAGTTCCTGGGTTAGTGGTTCTGTTGTGTGGTATGTGGTTGTTGGTGAGTATTTGCTTCAGGTTGCGGGGCTGTCTGTAGGCAAGGACTGGCCTGTCTCCCAAGATTTGTGAGAGTGTTGGGTCATCCTTTAGGATAGGTTGTAGATCCTTAATAATGCGTTGGAGGGGTTTTAGTTGGGGGCTGAAGGTGACGGCTAGTGGCGTTCTGTTATTTTCTTTGTTAGGCCTGTCCTGTAGTAGGTAACTTCTGGGAACTCTTCTGGCTCTATCAATCTGTTTCTTTACTTCTGCAGGTGGGTACTTCTGCAGGTGGCTTAACCTGCTTAATCACTTTTCAAAAGTCCCAGTATGCACCTGAATACCTTTGGAAAACCTGGCCCTCACAGCTATAATACCACCAAGTGTACACAAATATTAGCAGTAGCTGGTAGTAACTCCTATATTTAGGGTGCATAACCCTTTCCATTATAAAGAATCCTTGTAATCTTTTCAGGGTGGATTTGATTTAAACCAAATTGATTAGTGATTTAAATCATGATTTAAATCACTATTCAGGAAGACTCTAATCATGGATTTCTACATAAAAGTGTATTCTTGTTGGTGGTTATAACCTTAATACATATTCTTCACAACTCAGAGATAGATGTAGATTTCATTTTAAAAAGGTACACACTATACATTTTTAAAGTGATTTATTTTGAAAACTTTTCAGATTACTTTTACAGCTATATCAGAAAATGAATGATTGTTTGGTTATTTCATTTACCAAAGGTAACTGAAGCAGATATTTATGAAGTCATTGGGAGGTGAATTATCTCCAGTTCAACAGGTTAATCATTAATATCTGGAGGATTTTCTTGCCATGCTGTATTAGGAGAACATCACCAGACAGACATTTAAATTGTTTTATTTAATTAAAACAACATTATGTATTCTGGATTTTTTTCTTCAACAGCAAACAATATTTTAACAAAACAAGCATATGAATTTTTGAATTTAAACATTCAAGTTTTTTAAAATCAGGTTTGTTTTTGTTAAAATTGTTTTTACCTAAAATAGTTAAATGAAATTAAAAAAAAAAAAATTAAATTGACTATGTCAGCCAGGTCAACATGAGAAACAAGTATACAGCCAATATTCATAACTTTGAATACAACGACACATGCATACAAATAGGAAGAATATATCCAGTAGATCATAACCTTTACATAGATATGTTATATGGCATACGTAACATAAAACATATTCCAGTTATGCCATATATATATACACATTCATAAGCATATTTCCATAAAGCCTTATGGGGTGCACCGTCACACCGAGTATTGAGAATATCTGCAAGAAAATGAGCTGGAGACAGTGCTTGTCCCATTTGTTTTTTTAATGCTTGTAATTTAACTCTGTCATTGCTTATTTCTCTTTTTAAGATCTCACTCAGTTCCTTCCAAATTTCAACAGTGTCAGCAATAAAACAGTTACTTCCCTGCATTTTGTTCAAGGCTACAGAAATAGGCTTCAGGGTACTCAGCATGTGTTCAACATTTCTCTTAAGCCCAATGTTGAGAACTTTGTCTGTGACAGTGCCATCTATTTTTTCATGCTTTTGTTCACAAACTGTCATCAGATTAGGCCAGTTCTTGATACAGTGCTCAAAACAGCTTACTACGGAGTTCCATCACACGTCTTGTGAGAAAGTTAGCTTGGTTCCTCCCACTTTTTTCAGAGCAGCTGCTGCAAAGTGGTTGTTACAGAAGTATTTTGCAATTTCAACAACATTAGCCTTTATTTCTGGAACACTGAAGTCTTTGGCTAGGAGGTGCATCAAATGAGTACTGCAACCATATGTTATTAGCTTGGGACTCTCTTCTAAATTTCTTCTCATCTTGGATACATTTGCAGCATTGTCTGTGACCAAGCTGCGTACTAGACATTTCAATTTTTTTTTCCACAGTTTGTTATAGCTTTTACTCCTGCTTCTTGTCAATATTCTGCTATGTGTGCATTTCCTGATGTATCAATTGTTTCTGTAAGGAAGACATTCCCTTCTTCTGTTGTCACACAAGCACGTACAACAGGATCATTGTGGACATTGCTCCACCCATCAAGACTCAGGTTAACAATTTTACCCTCTAGACCTTTTGCACACTGCTCAATTTCTCTTTCATACACTTTATCCAGCAATTTGCCTGCAACATCTGCTCTGTTAGATGGACTGTATCCTGTTCTCAGTAACTGAACCATGTTAATGAAGTGTGGGTTCTCCATCATATAGAAAGGAGAGTTTGTTGCATAAACAAACCGAGCAAATTTTTCATCAATGACCTCTTTTTGTAATCTGCTGGTTCTTATCACAAACTTATCTATGGTTGTTTCTGGATGATGGAGATTTTTTTTTCTTTTTCCTACAGGTGATATACTGTGGCTATGTGACATACATGATGTGACTGAAACACTATCATTGGCAGATAACTCTGAAACTATAGAAAATGATGGTGATCTTGAAGGTGGATAGTCTTCAGAATCCTGTATGTTGAGGATGGATTCTCCTAAACAAAATAAGTCAATGCAGTCATTTAATTATTATTACCAACCTGCTCATTTAGTATTACTCATTGCACTCACTGACACTCAGTACTACTTTAAAGGTGAAATTGTAAAAGGAAGATCTGCCTATTTTAGCTATTTATTTTTTATCACAACTGCATCTAAAATGATAGTACCATAGAGTAACAACTATATTTTTTGCTCAAACATGAGAATTCAAGAATAGTCCAGAAGGAAGACAGGCAGTCCTTAAGAAAAAAGTATGAAATAAAAAAGTTTACCAACCTGAAAATCCTTCATGTTCAGACATGTTCCTTTCATCATCTTCAACACAGCTTCCTCCTGAGATGGAACACTTCTCACAATGTTGTTTCATTTGAGCAACCAGGCGTTGCATTTCTTTGTTGCACTTTTTGCATTTTTCACACATGCGTCTCTTACCCACAGTTAGAGGAACTTCAGTAAAATATTCCCAAACTGGGTCTCTTTTACAGCCTGCTACCATTATAGGTTTTCCCTTCTAATGAGAGAATGGTATGGTAGACCTCAAATCAATGAAGGTTACATTCAGAAAGACCTCAAGACTTCTAGAATACGCTGCTCAAACAGTTTCACTTTTGCTTCTACTGCCTGTCCCTCCCTTCTCACATTTATCTCCAGACTTCTTCTCCTTGTTCAGATCTATTCCGCCCCCAAAAATCTTCAATTCACTGAACTTTTTGAAACTTTGCACTTTTAGAAAGAGGTAAGGGATTGACTCTGTGTACACAAACTTGCAGAGGGACAATAGGGTTGAGGTCTGTTATTTCTCACTTCTCTATATTTATTTATTTTAAAACATTGTTGCTGTTAACAAGCATGTTACTTCTGGAGACACAAATCCACAGTCTGAGAACTGCAAAATTAGGCATCTCTGATGGTATCTTCTAGACCAGCGGTCCCCAACCTTTCTGTGGGAATAGCACATTCCTATTCCCAGAAGACTGTGGCGGGCACCAGACACCCCGCTGCTGAAATGCCACCGAGAAGCAGCTGCGGAAAGAAGCATCGGCGCCGAAATGCCGCCGAGAAACAGCAATGCTTCTTGGCGGCATTTCAGTGGGCGGTTCTCCAGTGGCCGCACTCAAAGGCGGCATTTCAGCGGCGCGGTGCCCTGTGGGCGCACACAACCGCCCAGGCGGGCGCCATTGTGCCTGTGGGCATCACGTTGCGGACCCCTGTTCTAGACTGAGCATGGAGTCCCATTGGGTAGATAGAAAGATTAACTTAAATAATCTATACAGAAGCCCCGGGAACCCCATAAAACTGGGTCCTGAATTCATGAACTATTGGAACTCATTTACAAAACTTTTCTTAAACATTACATGAATATATTGTCTCATACTATAGAATTAGAATGTATAATACCTATTCCATAATGGTTCCATCTTTGAGCTATAATGTATCTTAATTAAAACTATCTTTAGATAGGTTTTTTCCTCAAAAGCATTTTATCAAAAAAATCCGATTTAAATAAAAAAAATTCAATTTTTTTTATTTTATGTTTTTAAATCATTAATTTTTATCCACCCTGAATCTCTTCTTTGAGAATCTCTCAAAACTCTATTGTTTACAGCAGGTATTTGAAGCAGGTATATAATATTCAAAAGGGAGAATCCCCTCAGGGTAGAGAAGTGTCTGTCCTTTGTCCTGTGAAATGCTATTCACACTTTGTCTCTGCCAGATTACTATTTCCCTTTGGTTCCTCAGGGAAATATTATCAGCCTGCCAAAAATCACTGAAGATTCCAAGTTTGGGCCACACCAGCGCCAAAGTAGTAGCAGCAGATAACGCACCAAGAATACCTGTGAGCTGCTGGAGAAACTGTAGCAGAAGGGGGTGAAGAGAGCCAGGCTTCCCCCACCACCAAACCAACACATGGACCACAGCGTCCCATTACAACTGAGGACCATATGGGCAGAAGATCCCTCAGCTCCGAGGAGGTGGAGGTCAGGGGCAGTGAAGGAAGAGAATAGCAGCTCAGCGAAACATGCTTTTACTTCTACATTGCTACCCACAATGTGATTAACCAGTGCCTCTTTATACTCCTCCACCACTACATTAATGAGACCACAATTTGGCCCTGAATTTACGTAAGTTTCTGTAAGACCATCATTGGTGGCAGGAAGACTGGGGGAGGCTGTGCCTCCGCAAACAGCCAGGTGTAGCCCTGCCCATGCTCTGCCCCTTAGCCCCCCCCCCACCCCCACTTCTGTTCAGTGCGGCTTCAGAACTGGGGCCCACCATCCACCCTCCAGGTGCTCTGCCCACCATCCCAGTGCTCCGGGGCTGCGGCCGCGCAGCCCACCAGGCCCTGGGAGGCTGAGGGGGGGCGTGTAGCCACGCTGCCCTCCCAGCGCTCAGGGAGGGGGGGAGGCGCTGCGGCCACACTGCCCGCTCCAGGACTCGGGGAGGTTGAGGGCATTAGCCTGGAGTTGGAGCCAGCAGATGCAGTGGGGGGGCTCCGGAAGGGGGCGCACAAGGGCGGGGCTCGGGCAGAAGGGGCATGGCTGGGGGCTAGCCTGCCCTGGGTGGCAGTTCACACGCCACCCAAGAAGACCATATAAAGGTTCTTGACTAGAGGATTATAATTAATATACATGGGGATTTGTGTATTTGGCAAGAAAGACAACCAGATAATCAGGTTTGGAGAAGCCAACCCCTTTTCAGAGCACAGAGGCATATACTTTCTCAGTACATCTCACTTCACTAGTCTCATACAAAAAAGTATAAGGTCTCCTCCCATTTTAGACCTTTTGATATCCAATAAACACAGGCCCTCCAAGTCAGATACTTCCCTCTTTGTCAGAATCAGATGGGGGCATTTTCAGTAAATAAGGAATTTTAGGTAATATTGACATTTTAATTTGGTTAGAGAGAAGAAGCCAACTTGATAAGTCATCTTTGATTTTGCTAAGCACAAGATAAAGTTGCAGAAATGCAAATCAGAAACCCACTTGGTATGCAGACTAGAGAGATCTCACAGTGTTATGAAAAACTCATTGTCCAACCTAGGAAATCCCTGGAGGACCACTAATACTCCAGATTTATCAACATTAATATTGAAATCTGAAATACTGAGGTTCATTAACAAAGACAAATAGAAACGTTGGAGAAATCAGCTATGTTTTCTTTTATATTGTGGTTGCCTCACCCAGAGCAAGTAGCTCCACAGAGTGGAACACCTGACCTGGTGTTTACCCGAGGACTAATCAGAGAGTTACAAAAAACACACATTTATATACAGCTGTCCTTGCACGTATTTTTACAGTCAAGTTAATTGTATGTATTCTCAAAGTCATCCTCTTTCAATTCTATATCCCCCCTCCCCAAGAGTTCACAGTACTGTAACTCCATGCAGCATTCCCTATAATTTTTTGTCCATGTGCGGAATGAATTTTGTTATGTGCACCAATATGGAGGCGATGTGCAACGGCGATGGGGCCGAGGGGTTTGGAGTGTGGGAGGGGGTTCAGGGGGATGAGGGCTCTGGCTGGGAGTGTGGACTCTGGGGTAGGGTCGGGGATGAGGTGATTGGGGTGCAGGACGGGGCTCAGGGCTAGGGCAGAGGGTTTGGGTTTGGTGGGGGTGAAGGCTCTGGCTGGGAGTGCGGGCTCAGGATGAGAGGTTCGCGGTGCAGGAGGGTCCTTAGGGCTGGGGCAGAGGGTTGGGGTAAGGGGGTGAGGGCTCTGGCTGGGGGTGCCCTCTCTCTGGGGTGCCCCAGCCCTCTGTCGCCGCAGCAGCTGGGGGATGGGGGAGGGGCACCCCTCCACGGCTGCATAAGCTCTGTCTGGGCTGGGCTGGACGAGGCCAAGCCGAGGAAGGGGCACCTCTCCACGGCCGCGGCAGATCCCGTGGGCTGAGCTGGACCGGGTCAGGTCACCTCTCCATGGGCCGCAGCAGCTCCAGCTGGGCTGGGACGGAGGAGAGATGCTTCTCCATGGCCGTGGCAGCTCCGGCTGGGCAGGGCCAGGGGAGAGGCGCTCTCCACGGCTGCAGCAGCTCTGGCTGGGCTGGGGGAGGAACGCCTTTCCCCACTTGCGCGGCCCTTGATAGCCTGCTGCACGGCCGCGTGGCTTAGAGGGAACTTAGGTCACATGGCTTCCTCTTGTTTCAACTTAGTGCACTCACCTGGAAATAGCTGCAGTGTGTGTAGGTTGAGGCTGTAGGACTGCCACAGCAACTAAGAGGATCTAGGTGAGTCGTAGGTGAGCAGCACTGTAACACAGCTGGAAAGAATCCAAACAGAAAAGTTAACAAATTTCTAGAACCTCTGTTCAATATTGGCACTGCCAGCTCACTTCCAGAAATCTAGTATTACCTCCATAACGGATTTAAAATATGTAAGATTCACATCTATTATCTTAATAATAATGCTTATTCTATGTACTTAGGCTATCCAGAATCTACTGCTATGGGTCTATCCCTGATGTGTGTCTCCTGAGAAGTCAATCACACGTGGGCAATGGACTATACCTTTAGGAAAAGTTAAGATGCTTAAGAAATCAGTAATGAATAATCACTATGTGTACTCCTAATTGCATTACAGCTAAAGTGAAGGACTGTCTTAAAACAGGCTTAGAAATACACTTGAGGCATTTAACAGAAGGCCTGAATAGCATGAGTGATTGACACAAAGGTAATAAGATTTAGCAATATGTATCATGTTATAAACACATAAGCCACAATAACAATAATCTGGGCTCAAAATAGCATATTTTATGTACTTTCTGGGTACACCTGAAACTACATTGACATGTTGAAATCACTGATGCAAATTGGTCATGCAAGAACCCTAAAATTGGTCCCTGGAATACCAAACATGGGCAGAGGACTGACACTTAATAAATTATGGTCCCAGACACACATGGATGTAAGGGAAAGGTGTATTTCCAACTTAGTTGAGAAGGTTGGACTGTGGAAAGCTTAATACCAAGCCCAGGAAAGATGGGCTCCTTCTTCCTTTCCTCATCGCAGACAAGAAACTGAGTAGAGAGCCCCTTCCCGTTTCTTTCTCTCCCCTTTATCTCCCCTCCCTGCTACTCTTCACAAACCTAACTGGTAGGAGAGTGCCACTACAAAACAAGGACACAGAATTAACTGTGGACCTTCTGGGATGGTCTGAGCCAATGAACAGATGGGACGGGACAGGGAACAAGCCCAGGAAGATGTAGAGAGAGAACAAAGAAAGAGCTGAGAAGCAGCAGCACTGAGCTGTGGCAGAGAGACATGAGGGTGCAGTGTCTGAATGAGGAGCTGCTTGACAGCCAGCTGCTGCACTGGTGCTTGCAACTCTTATGGATGCACAGCCTGGAGCTGACAATTCGACTGAGACCAGACAGCAAGACTCACCAGTCTGAGCTTAACAATGTATACAAGCACCAGAGCGCACAGACAGGTTGGACTGACCCAAGTGGGGAGGAGAAAGAGAGGATCGCATTGGCATGGGGCAGAGTCTGTGTGTGTCTAGCCAAGTGTGTGTGTGGGGCGGGTTATGTACGACATGCTGTATCTGGGCAAGGAAGTCTGCATAACTCCTGCTAGAAATCCGTACCTCATTCTATTCCTGGCTTTGCCTGGGTTAGATCAAAGCGTTTTTCTATTGTTACCGTGGTGCTTGATACAGGAATTAACTCTGACCTCCCCTAAGAGGGAGGTTTGGTGTTTGTTTAGAGGTGCATGGCTAGGACCTGCAATCATTTCCCCCAACCCTGGGAATCCCCCACCTGACACAGGTGTTCCAGATTAGTTTTGTGAGTATGCATAATGCGGGTTGTTCTTTTATACTTTTGATGCCTTAACAGTGTTGTGATTATACTTAGAAAGATTTTTATTAAAGCCCAGATCAGTATCTCTCTCTAAGTGCCTCACCAATTTCAAATCTCTGAAGCAATTTCTTAAGTAGCCACCTAAGAGACTGAACCAGGGATCAGTAGCTTGGGCATTTTGCACCCCAATTAATTAAATGGCTATGAAAGCACGACAAATTGGAACTCTTAAAACCCAGAAGTCTGAGTTACATACACTCAGAAATTAAATACCTCTATTTGTAACATTTACAAAAAAGAAATTTTCTCTTTTCCTATAATTCAAACAAGGGTCTTAGACAATTTGCTTCAAACTTTCTGGACAAAACATCTGCTCTGGTCTGAAGATACATATAGAATTTTTGAGGCAATTTTTTTTGGGGTGGGGAGGAAGAAGAAAAAAGTCAAAAATAAAACTTAGACTGGAATGCATACAACCTTAACTATGGTACTACAAGAATGATTGCGGATGATACTAAACTGGGAGGAGTGGTAGATACGCTGGAGGGGAGGGATAGGATACAGAAGGACCTAGACAAATTGGAGGATTGGGCCAAAAGAAATCTGATGAGGTTCAATAAGGATAAGTGCAGGGTCCTGCACTTAGGACAGAAGAACCCAATGCACAGCTACAGACTAGGGACCGAATGGCTAGGCAGCAGTTCTGCGGAAAAGGACCTAGGGGTGACAGTGGACGAGAAGCTGGATATGAGTCAGCAGTGTGCCCTTGTTGCCAAGAAGGCCAATGGCATTTTGGGATGTATAAGTAGGGGCATAGCGAGCAGATCGAGGGACGTGATCGTTCCCCTCTATTCGACATTGGTGAGGCCTCATCTGGAGTACTGTGTCCAGTTTTGGGCCCCACACTACAAGAAGGATGTAGATAAATTGGAGAGAGTCCAGCGAAGGGCAACAAAAATGATTAGTGGTCTGGAACACATGAGTTATGAGGAGAGGCTGAGGGAGCTGGGATTGTTTAGCCTGCAGAAGAGAAGAATGAGGGGGGATTTGATAGCTGCTTTCAACTACCTGAAAGGGGGTTCCAAAGAGGATGGCTCTAGACTGTTCTCAATGGTAGCAGATGACAGAACGAGGAGTAATGGTCTCAAGTTGCAGTGGGGGAGGTTTAGATTGGATATTAGGAAAAACTTTTTCACTAAGAGGGTGGTGAAACACTGGAATGCGTTACCTAGGGAGGTGGTAGAATCTCCTTCCTTAGAGGTTTTTAAGGTCAGGCTTGACAAAGCCCTGGCTGGGATGATTTAACTGGGAATTGGTCCTGCTTCGAGCAGGGGGTTGGACTAGATGACCTTGTGGGGTCCCTTCCAACCCTGATATTCTATGATTCTATGGAGGGATAGATGTCACTTTCCATCTGAAGGTGCACAGATTACAGTATGAATGGCTCAATAGGAAAGAATTTGAGAAAATGCAAAAACGGTGACACAGATTTTCAAGCAGGATGAAATATCCTATCTGGAATTGTTAGGAGATCCTTTAATACATTTTCTCCAAGTCAACTTCAAATAAACTAAGTACATGTCCAAACTTCCCACCAAGAATGACCATGCTCTCCTCTACCCTTGAAACTTGTCAAAGTGGCTTGCCAGAAAATCTGGAAGGCATGTCTAGACTTCAGAACAGGGACAGTAAAGAATAAATGTTAAGAACTTGCCTTGCTAGGAGGTTCTCCCTGTTCTTTTAGGTTTGATACTCTTCCTTTCTATTCTAAGTCTTGTTTAATATGTATACATTAAAGTGCATTGCAGAAAAATAATTTGTTGATTTAAAATATCTTGATGAAAGGCAAATGCTAGACCCTTATCATACCTGTTGGGTAGTAGGTTTGGGAGTACTGTGCTGAAGGTGTGTAGTTGCTATATTTCTGGGAAGAACTGGCCATTGTCTGAGGTCCTTGTTGTATGTGCACAGAGGTGGCACTGGGTTGAAGAGTGTACGTGACCTCTGTTGGAAACCTCTGAAGTACAGGAAATGGAACCCCTTTGTCTGAAAATGTTGGGGAAGTCTCCACCTGCCCTGGAAGCATCCCAAGAGAGTTCTGCCATGTTCTGGGGGGGACTGGAGTCCGATCTGAACCTTTTGATGATAAAGTGCTGTGGTTGTGGGATGAAGCAGATACATAGGAGTAAGGAGATAAACTGTCTCGCCGAAAAGACCGATGAAACTGTCCTATTGTCAGTGCTCCTGCATGAAAAAGAATATATTTACTAGGATTACATGGTTATAAAATAAATAAAGGATCATAAAATAGAACATTCAATCCACACACAGATTGTATTTCACCATATGAAAATAAAGTAATATCTGGCTCTAAATGTTGACAATGCAGCATTTCAATCCCCTGTAAAAAAAAAAAAAAAAAAAACTTTCAGCAGCCAGTTCCCAGCCCCACAACTTGGAAAGTAATTCTTTGAAAAGTCAGCCAGCAAACCAAATCTGAATTATTTAGAATCTGCATTTTCGTAAGTCATATGGTATAGCAAACAAGCATGAAGTAGTATGTCAGACAAGATGGAGTACAAGATTCCTAGGATGAGATTTTCAAAGCCACCTAAGAGAAGCCATTGGAAACGGGGTGTCCAAATCCTCTAGGCGGCTTTGAAAATCTTAGCTTAATTGCTTTATCACAAAATTTCTGATGGAAAGAAAAAGAAAAATCCAAAGATGGAAGAGTTAATAATAAACTCTAAACACTGGGCTTTAGATTATACAACACTCTGCCTCTTGTCCGACATCCCAGGACTCTTGATACCAGCTTTTTGCTCTCTGCAAGTAAGGTTTGGAAGCACAGTCAGCACTGCAGAAAGGGAAAGCTGCAAATTACTCAACCTCTACTAACCAATCTAAGGAATAGACTGTAGATAGGAGGTGGCAATAGTGAGACAGGGAATAGTTGTTAAACGTGACCTGCAAAAGAGGAGATACTTATTTTATAACAGGCAGAGCTGGCAGCAATGTGACTACAGCTACAGTTATCCAACTCTTCCCACTACAAAACCTTGTTTTCATTTTTTTAAAACTTTGCTAAATTTAAACATATAGGTGGAAATTTTCAATGATGGGACTCTGCCCCAGGCTGAATTTTGTGTAGAAAGTTTCCGCAAAAATGGTTACATAAGAACAGCCATATGGGGCAGACCAAACATCTATCTAGCCAAGTATCCTGTCTTCTGATAGTGGCCAATGCCAGGTGCCCCAGAGGGAATGTAGAGAACAAGTAATCATCAAGTGATCCATGCCCTGTCGCTCATACCCAGCTTCTGGCAAACAGACACGAGGGACACCATCCCTGTTCATCCTAGCTAATAGTCATGAACTTATCTAGTTCTTTTTTGAACCCTGTTATAGTCTTGGCCTTCACAACATCCTCTGGCAAGGAGTTCCAAAGGTTGACTGTGTGCTGTGTGAAAAAATACTTCCTTTTGTTTGTTTTAAACCTCCTGCCCATTAATTTCATTTGGTGACCTCTAGTTCTTGTGTTATAAGAAGGAGTAAATAACACTTCCTTATTTACTTTCTCCACACCAATCATGATTTTATAAACTTCTATCATATCCACCCTTAGTTGTCCCTTTTCCAAGCTGAAAAGTCCCAGTCTTATTAATCTCTCCTCATACAGCAGCCATTCCATATCCCAAATCATTTTGTTGCCCTTTTCTGAACCTTTTCTGATTCCAATGTATCTTTTTTGAGATGGCGCAACCACATATGCATGCAATATTCAAGAGGGGGTGTGTACCATGGATTTATATAGAGGCAATATGATATTTTCGGTCTTATTACCTATCCCTTTTTTAATGATTCCCAACACTCTGTTCACTTTTTTGACTGCCGCTGCACATTGAGTGAGTGTTTTCAGAGAATTATCCACAGTGACTCCAAGACCTCTTTCTTGAGCGGTAACAGCTAATTCAGATCCCATCATTTTACATGTATAGTTGCGATGATGTTTTCCAATGTGCATTACTTTGCATTTCTCAAAATTGAATTTCATCTGCCATTTTGTTGCCCAGTCACCCAGTTTTGAGAGATCCTTTTGTAGCTCTTCGTAGTCTGCCTGGGACTTAACTATTTTGAGTAGTTTTGTATCATCTGCAAATTTTGCCACCTCAGTTTACTCCTTTTTCCAGATCATTTATGAATATGTTGAATAGGACTGGGCCCAGTACAGACCCCTGGGGGACATTACCATTTACCTCTCTCCATTCTGAAAACTGACCATTTTTTCCGACCCTTTGTTTCCTACCTTGTAACCAGTTACCAATCCATAAGAAGACCTTCCCTGTTATCCCATGACAGCTTACCATGCTTAAGAGCCTTTGGTGAGAGACCATATCAAAGGCTTTCTGAAAATCTAAGTACACTATACCCACTGAATCTGCCTTGTTCACATGCTTGTTGACCCCCTCAGAGAATTCTAGTAGATTGGTGAGGCATGATTTCCCTTTGCAAAAACCATGTTGACTCCTCCACAACAAATTAGGTTCATCTATGTGTCTGACAATTTTGTTCTTTACTATAGTTTCAACCACTTTGCCAGATACTGAAGTCAGGTTTACTGACCTGTAATTACCGGAGCCCATTTTAAATTTTTAAAAATTGATGTCACATTAGCTATCCTCCAGTCACTGGGTACAGAAGTTGATTTAAATGATAGGTTACAGACTACAGTTAGTAGTTCTGCAATTTCACATTTGAGTTCCTTCACAACTTTTGGGTGAATACCATCTGGTCCTGGTAACTTATTACTATTTATCAGTTTGTTCCAAAATCTCCTCTAAGTCATTTACAAAAATGAGGACAGGAGGAAATGTACTAAGAATCTTAATTCAAGCAAAGGAAGTTTTTTGTTTAGAGCTTCTAGGGTGCCCAGGCTTTAATTTAGGAACTAGAAATTTGTCGAGGTGGGGGAACACCTTGAGGAAAGACAGGTGTTTTTTGTTGCCCCTATGAAAATCCACCCAGACTTGCAAAATTATAAGACTGAAAAAAACAGCTTGGAAAAAATATTTTAGCAGTAAGGATAGAAAAGAATGGAAGGATTTTAGCGATTGATTTAGTTGGGGATTGGTCCTGCTTTGAGCAGTGGGTTGGACTAGATAACCTCCTAAGGTCCCTTCCAACCCTGATATTCTATGATTGTTTGTGCCCTTTTATTATTTATTTATGATGTACAAAGAAAACCTAAGTAGTATTTATCCTGCTTATCTATTACCGGGGGACGGGGGAGGAATCAAGACTATCCAGCTTTGTCTTCCCTGTTTTTTCTGGAGGTGTTCTTGGAGAACCAGAGACCTGCAGTGGGAGCTTTCTCAGTCCTTGTCCTTCCAACTAAGAGCACTCAACCCAGAAGTTATGGGCTTGATGCAGGAATTATGATGCGAAATTCTATGATGTATTATAGAGGAGATCAGATTAGATAATTACAATGGTTCCCTCTATCTTTTAAATCTTCAACAAAGATCTTTTATGTTAAACAAAACAAAAATTAAACAAGAAGTCTAATTTAGGAGTCCCTTCCTTTCTCAAGTTTTACTTCCTCGGTATCTAAGGTGTTGTAACCCTAATAGTTTTCCAGTTGTCCATTGAGTCTTCGAGAAAACACAGGATGAACAAGATTTCAATTTATATTGTAAACCAAACCAAAAAAAACCCCAAAACAACAAAAAACTTTGACCAAAAGAAGTTCAAGCTTCTTTTCACATCAAACCCACTCATTTTTTTCACCTTTGCCTATCCTCTCTGGGGGGTGGAAAAAGCAAGAAGTGGGGAGCTCTTCAAAACTTCACTTGGACAGTGAGTAACCCCTCTGAGAAGACTGATTTCAAATCATATTTACTCCATTTAACCTCCACCCAACTCATTTATTCCTCTCAAGAAAGTTATTTAACTTTCAATTCTCCTTAAGAGATTTTGCAGAATTATTACTCCAGCATCTTTGTTCCTTAGCACAAAATGGCCATCACACTCCTAGCTACCATTCAGACCAACCCATGGAAGACAAGAGGTTGTACGTGTGTACCTGGAACTTAGCAAGCAATACACACAAGATGCGTAAGAACTAACAGAATCCAGATCCATCTGTGAAAGCTCTGCAGGGATAACAGTATAAAAACTTATTTTACTCCCTGATCCTGTAGATCCTTATACATATGAGTAACTTTATGTACCTGAGAAACCATCCTGAACCCAATGTCATGTGCATAAAGCTACTCATGCTTATGGATATGATAGCGGTTTTAGTCTGTAGACAGATGTTTGACTACACAGAAACATCAATTGATAAAGTACAATTTTTATTTTCAACACAGAAACACACTGGAGAACGCTAAGTCTGTTCAGACTGGCCAATTCACTATTCCCTCAAAACCATCACCTCTCTCTGCACAGGTTCTCCCAACTTCATGCGTGTAGCTAACCAGCGGTCTAAACAACCTTTCAGGCGAGGAAGGCCAAACGTACCTTGCTACCATCAGGCCCACTACCCCAGTGTGAATCCCTTGACCCACCGGCCCTCCCCATGTTCCCCCTCGCTGCATACAGCGCCCGCAGGGACCACGTGCCCCCGGCGCTGCCCGCCCCCAGCCTCACCGGGCTTCTCCGCCTTGCCGGGCCCCGGCGGCGGCACGAGTGGGTCGCCTTGCAGCGAGGTGCTCAGCAGCCGCTGGAACCGGTTGGGCGGGCGGCTGGTCACCTCCAGGCCGGCCGCGAGCTTGGCCTTGTTGGCACTGGTGAGTCGCTTGAGGTGGACAAGGAGGTCGGGGCGGTCGCGGCGGAAGTGCGGGCTGTGGAAGTGGTGCAGGGGCCCGGAGGAGCCGCCGCCCGCGGGCCCGGGCGCGGCCGAGGAGCCGCCCGGCGGGCCCAGCACCACCTTGCGGAAGCCGTACAGGTTGAGCTGCCGGATGAAGCTCGTGAAGTTGGTGGTCTTGAAGAGCTCGGCCGAGGCGGCCGCGGCCCCGTCGCCCCCCGGCCCCGCGCCGAGGCCCGGCCCGGCGCCCAGCAGCTCGGCCTCGAAGAGGGGCTGGTCGATGAGCAGCCCCTCGCCGCGGGTGTCCCAGCGGATGGAGCGGAACCGCGGGCTGTTCACCAGGCGCCACAGCTTGGCCGGGAAGTTGTTGGGGTTGATGGGGGCGACCAGCAGAGGCTCCTCCATGGCGGACAGGGGCCGAGGGGCGCGTCACAGCCAACCGCCGCCGCGCGAGCTCGGCCGCCAACCGTGGCGGCCGCCAATCAGCGCTCGCCGCGAGGCCTGTAACACCTCGGCACGCGCCGGCCTCGCGCCTGGGCGGCCACCCTGCCCGCAGCGCGCCACTCTCTGGGCTGCGCGCCGGCCACAGCTAGCGGCGCCGGGAGCCGGCTCGGCAGGGGCTCCCAGCCCCCCCACGCTCCCAGGGGAAAGGTGGGGAGGAGCCGGAGCGATGGGGAAGCGAGAGCGGAGGTGGGGGACAGGGCGGCTGGGGTGGTTGGGGAGGCAGAGCCGGTGGCTCTGACCAGGTAGTTTCAGAGCCGGGGTCTGGGTGGATTGGTTGGGGAGGTGGGTTGGGGGATTTGAGGTGCTGCTGGGGCATCCCCTGCTTAGGGCAGTGGGGTTTGTGTGCTGGGTTGGAGTGTGCCTGGGTGCTGTAGGGACTGAGGGCACCCCAGCCTTCAGTCCCCCACAACTTTGGGGCCAAAATTGCTGTAGTATCAGCACCCTGCTTCTTGCCAAGGCACAAGGTGAGTTGCCCCTAGCACTTGACATAAAAGGCAATAAGAAGAGGCTCTAAAATAGGTGAGGAGCAAGAGAGGGCTGAAGGAAGATGTAGGCCCACTACCTAACAACTAACAGAACAACGCCGAGATGAGTACGCTGTTTAATACTGATTTTACTTCTGATTTGCTAAAAGAGTTAATTGTGATGAGACCCTTAACATAATTATTAACAACAAGGGGGAGAGAACAGGTTAAAGAATACTTAGTTAGATGCATTGTACTCAACAAGGCCTGACAGAATTCATCGTGAGATATTTAAGGAACAGCTGAATCAGTGTTGGAGGTATTAGTGATATCTTCAAGAAGTAATGGAGGATAGGGGAGGTCCCAGAGGGTTGGAGAAGGACAAACATAGTACCTGCCTTTAAAAAGGGGAACAAAGAGGACCCAGAGAATTATAAACCAGTCAGCCTAACTGTGACACCTTGAAAAATACTGGAACAAATTATTAAGCAAAAAATATTGTAAGTACTTAGCAAATAATAGTGATAAACGGTAGCTGACATGAATTTGTCAAGAACAAATCATGCTAATTCAAAAATTTCTTTTTTGACAGGGTTCCTGGCCTAGTGCAGTGGTTTTCAAACTTTTTTTCTGAGGAAGAAAATTGTTGATGCCTGCAACCCAATGTAGCTGGGGATCAGGGGTTTGGGGTGTGGGAGTGGCTCAGGGCTGGGGCAGAGGGTTGGGGTGAGGGCTGTTGGGTGGGGCCTGGGATGAGGGGTTTGGGGTGCAGAAAGCGGTTCTGGGTTGGGGGAGCTCAGGGCTGGGGCAGGGAGTTGGGGGTGCTGGAGGGGGTCAGGGCTCTGGCTCAGGGTGCAGGCTCTGGGGTGAGGCTGGGGATAAGGGGTTTGGGGTACAGGAAGGGGTTCCAGGTTGGGGGGCAGGGGATTGTGGTGCGGACTTACCTCCGGTGGCTCCTAGTCAGCAGCACAGCCAGGGTGCAGATACAGGCTTCCCGCCTGTCCTGGCACCACAGACTGCTCTGCACCCCGGAAGTGGCCAGCAGCAGGTCCAGGTTCTAGGCAGAGGCATGCAACTCTCGCGCCCCCCTCCCCGTTCCTGTTGGCCAGGAACCGGCCAATTGAAGTGCCAAGCCGGTGCTTGGGGTTGGGGGCAGCGCACAGAGTCCCATGGCCCGCCTTCCTAGAAGTCAGACCCGCTACTGGCTGCTTCTGGGGCACAGCACGCTGTAGAAACAGGTAGGCACGAGCTTGCCGTAGCTGGGCAGCACGTAGACTGTCCAGTTTGACCACATATCTATTCATGGGACACCATCACAGGGCCTAATAACATCAACCACACTATCAGAGGCTCGTTCACCTGCACATCCACCAATGTGATATATGCCATCATGTGCCAGCAATGCCCCTCTACCATTTACATTGGTCAAACTGGACAGTCTCTACGTAAAAGAATAAATGGACACAAATCAGATGTCAAGAATTATAACATTCATAAACCAGTCGGAGAACACTTCAATCTCTCTGGTCACGCGATCACAGACATGAAGGTCGCTATCTTAAAACAAAAAAACTTCAAATCCAGACTCCAGCGAGAAACTGCTGAATTGGAATTCATTTGCAAATTGGACACTATTAATTTAGACTTAAATAGAGACTGGGAGTGGCTATTTCCCCTTGTTTTTTCCTACCCCGCCCCCCCAGACGTTCTGGTTAAACTTGGATTTAAACTTGGAGAGTGGTCAGTTTGGATGAGCTATTGCCAGCAGGAGAGTGAGTTTGTGTGTGTGTGTGTGTGTCCCCGGAGGGGGGAAGGGGGGGTGAGAGAGCCTGGATTTGTGCTGGACATGGCCCACCTTGATTACCATGCACATTGTAAGGAGAGTGGTCACTTTGGATGAGCTATTACCAGCAGGAGAGTGAGTTTGTGTGTGTATGGGGGTGGGGGGGTGAGAAAACCTGGATTTGTGCTGGAAATGGCCCACCTTGATTATCATGCACATTGTAGGGAGAGTGGTCACTTTGGATGAGCTTTTACCAGCAGGAGAGTGAGTTTGTATGTGTGGTTTTTGGAGGGGGATGAGGGGGTGAGAGAACCTGGATTTGTGCAGGAAATGGCCCACCTTGATTATCATGCACATTGTGAAGAGAGTTGTCACTTTGGATGGGCTATTACCAGCAGGAGAGTGAGTTTGTGTGTAGGGGGGTGGAGGGTGAGAAAACCTGGATTTGTGCTGGAAATGGCCCAACTTGACGATCACTTTAGATCAGCTATTACCAACAGGACAGTGGGGTGGGAGGAGGTATTGTTTCATGATCTCTGTGTGTATATAATATCTGCTGCAGTTTCCATGGTATGCATCCGATGAAATGAGCTGTAGCTCACGAAAGCTCATGCTCAAATAAATTGGTTAGTCTCTAAGGTGCCACAAGTACTCCTTTTCTTTTGCGAACATTTTTATGGCTGACTTAGAACAACGCTTCCTCAGCTCTCGTCCCCTAGCACCCCTCCTCTACTTGCACTACATTGATGACATCTTCATCATATGGACCCATGGGAAGGAGGCCCTTGAAGAATTCCACCTGGATTTCAACTATTTCCACCCCACCATCAACCTCAGCCTGGACCAACTGACACAAGAAATCCACTTCCTGGACACTACAGTGCAAATAAATGATGGTCACATAAACACCACCCTATACCGGAAACCTACTGACCTCTATTCCGACCTACATGCCTCCAGCTTCCATCCAGGACACATCACACAATCCATTGTCTGCAGCCAAGCCCTAAGATACAACCGAATTTGCTCCAGTCCCTCAGACAGAGACAAACACCTAGAAGATCTTTATCAAGCATTCTTAAAACTGCAGTACCCACCTGGGGAAGTGAGGAAACAGATTGACAGAGCGAGATGGGTACCCAGAAGTCACCTACTACAGGACAGGCCCAACAAGGAAAATAACAGAACACAACTGGCCATCACATACAGCCCCCAACTAAAACCTCTTCAGCACATCATCAACTATCTACAACCTATCCTGGAAAATGATCCCTCACTCTCACAGACCTTGGGGGGCAGGCCAGTCCTCGCTTACAGACAGCCCCCCAACCTGAAGCAAATACTCAACAACAACTACACACCACAGAAACACTAACCCAGGAATCAGACATCAGGAATGGTAACACACAAAAGCCAGTAGGAGAACACTTCAATCTTCCTGGACATTCTATAACAGATTTAAAAGTAGCCATACTTAAGCAAAAAAACTTCAGAAACAGACTTCAAAGAGAAATTGCAGAACTAAAATTCATTTCCAAATTTAACACCATTAATTTGTGCTTGACTAGAGACTGGGAGTGGCTGGCTCACTACAAAAGCACCTCTTCAACAATTATTGGGTGTGGACTACATCCACCCTGATGGAATTGGCCCTGTCAACACTGGCTCTCCATTTATGAGGTAACTCCCTTCCTTCTCTTCATGTGTTAGTATAATAATGCCTGCATCTGTAATTTTCACTCTGTGCATCTGTACATACAATATGATGGGGACTAGTTTAGCTACAACTAATCAAGAAAAAAATCTTGGAGTCATCGTGGATAGTTCTCTGAAGACGTCCGTGCAGTGTGCTGCGGCAATGAGGAAAACCGTCCAGGTTGCTGGCTGCCAGCAGGCTGCAACTAAGCAAGGGACAGACCTCACTCTAGGGTACAGAGAAGGTGATGGAATCGTAGAGACCCCTGAGGTGGGTGGGGCTTCTATTGACTCTGTAGCTGGAATCAAACCCAACTCAGAGAGGGAGGAGGGTGTAGTGCCAGCCAGTGAAAGAACTGTTCAGGTTGTTAGCTGTGAGATCTTCACATCTGGACAGGGGATAGATCCCACTCTAGAGAGCTCAGAGGTGTGTGTCTTCGAGGGGGGCCCAGAGGAGGAAGCTGAGAGAGAATTAGTGGGAGCACAGGAATCATAGAATCATAGAATATCAGGGTTGGAAGGGACCCCAGAAGGTCATCTAGTCCAACCCCCTGCTCAAAGCAGGACCAATTCCCAGTTAAATCATCCCAGCCAGGGCTTTGTCAAGCCTGACCTTAAAAACCTCTAAGGAAGGAGATTCTACCACCTCCCTAGGTAACGCATTCCAGTGTTTCACCACCCTCTTAGTGAAAAAGTTTTTCCTAATATCCAATCTAAACCTCCCCCACTGCAACTTGTCTCCTCACTGATTACATGGGAGGGTTTGCTCAGAACAGAGCAGCTGCTCCAGCGTCTGTGTACCCAGGTACTCAACCTGCAAGAGAGAACTGTGTAACTGATCTCCTAGATGGGAGCAGTCACACAACTGACCTCTTGGGGACAGAGAGAGGGGTGACAGGATATTCCAATCCAGGTCCCTCTTTTGCAAAATTCTGTTCCTGATGTATTTGTGGAAACTAACGCTATCTCTTTAGGACAGGACGGGAATCCTACTAAAGACTTGAGTGTCAGTGAAAATGCTAATGACCCACCTGAGAAAGGGGAGGAGGAAGCAGTATCTGTAAGATACAGCAAGCAGCTAAGGAAAAGGTGCTGAAAGATCATAACATTCCTCTAGAAAAAGGGGGTGGGGAAAGTCCCAGTGCTGGGAGTAGAAATCATAAGGAAACCCCAAGATGGGGGGTGGATTTTTTGTATGGGCATAGCCCTGGAGATCAAATGCAACTTCACAGAGGGCCGGCTAGTGAGCATGCAAGGTCCCATCACATCCTTACGTCACCAGAACCCCAAAGACGTACATAAACTGAGAATCCTTATTGAAGGGGACCCTGGAAAAAACATTAAATGGTGTCAAGGCTAACTCCCCACTCTGGCACTTTGAGTACAGAAGGTGGGGACCGCAAGGATTCTAAAAATTAATACTGGCCACTCCAGGCTCGTATTAATCTGTAACATTGGTAGTTTTTCTCTGACCTTTGACGGGTAGAGGCTGCCACCACCCAAGTGCAGAACCCCTTTAAGAGCCCAGGAAGGCGCACTTGGGAATTTCTTCCTGTGGGGTACCCTCAAGCCCTTTCAAACTTCCCCCTCCAGGGAAGAGCTGGGAAAAAGGGGGAGGGGAAAATCAACTGTTGCCACCAGCTAATTAAACAAGTGCACAAACCTTTTAAGACACAAAAATCCAATTCTGTTCTTAAAAAAGGTAAATTTTATTAATAAAAAATAAAGAAAATACATCTGGAAACTCAGGCAATTGCTAGATTTTTAAAAGAGTAACTACAAGGATTAAGCACCAAGAATAGCTTTCTTGGGGTCCAGCTTCAAGGTTACAAACAAAACAAAAGCACCTGGGGTTAGCACAGAGGAATCCACAAGCCATAACAAAATAAAAGGGATAAACCTAATTATGTCTTCCTAGAGATTTTCTGATCTACTTACATATCTGGGGTTTTAAATGAGTAGTGTCTAGGTATGATTCTGATGATTTTTTCATACCTGGCCCAAGCTTCTTACAGCATAGCTGTTGCCTATGTGCCTCTCCCTGGGTGAACAACCACAGACAAAAGGGGGAGGTTTTTTTTTTCACTTTTAAAAAGTTCTAGCCTTCCCATTGGCTCTTTTGGCCAAGTGCCCACTCACTTCCTTTTACCTATGTATAGCAGTGAGACTTTACAGGTAGAGCAATTAGAGAACAGCTACTAAGAGGGATCTCAGAGCTACTGACTGGCTGGCTGTCCATAAAAGGGAGCTACCCCCCCTTCATTTATCACACACCCCCTGTGTAGCTCCCTTTTATGGACACCCAGCCAGCCAGTTAGCTGTAAAATCTTTCTTCGTAGCTGTTCTCTACTCGCTTTACCTGTAAAGGGTTCAAAAGTCCTGCAGGAAAAGAAAAGAGAGTGGGCACCTGACCAAAAGAGCCAATGGGAAGGCTTCAGAGTAGCAGCCGTGTTTGTCTTTATCTGCAAAAAGAAAAGGAGTACTTGTGGCATCTTAGAGACTAACAAATTTATTTGAGCATAAGCTTTCGTTAGCTCACGAAAGCTTATGGTCAAATAAATTTGTTAGCCTCTAAGGTGCCACAGGTACTCCTTTTTTAATGGGAAGGCTAGAACTTTTAAAAAGTGGAAAAAAGAAGACATGGAGCAGCAATGCTATAAGCAGGAATGCTGTGTAAGGTTTGAACCAGGTATGAAAATTCATCTTCCATACTTAGAAGAATCATTGGGACAGGGAATGTTTAAATAGATGGATCAGGTTTATTTCTTTATTTTGACTTGTGGATTTCCTCTGTGCTAACTCCCAGGTGCTTTTGTTTGCTTGTAACTTTTAAGCTGGACCCCAAGAAAGCTATTCTTGGTACTTAATTTTTGGAATTGCTCTTTTAAAATCTAGCAAAAGCCTAAGTTCCAGATGTATTTTCTTCCTTTCTGTTTTTAATAAAATTTACCTTTTTTAAGAACAGGATTGAATTTTTGGTATTCTAAGAGGTTTGTGCAGTTAGGCAAAAAGATTTTTTTTTCCCCCTAAGAATCAGGCAAGCACAGACCGTACTGAAGGGGGTTATTCACTGTACCGGGAAGACTGACAAGCAGCTTCAAAAATATGGTGCCATAGTGGCCAGTTATATACATTTTTTTATTAATTTATTTGCATTTATTTGTACATATAGAGATTAACATTGTTACAAATCAAGAGAGAACCCTGAACAAAGATAAAAATAAAAACAGTACATACATATAGAGGTTATTTTAATTGCATTAAGCGTCTGTGACTACCTTGCAGGGGAAGGAGGCGGGGTGAGGGGGGAAGGGATGCATGCTTACAGATATTCGATGGGCTGTGAAAGGAGGGTTTATTCTGTTTTAAGAGCTGAGTTACTGGGCGGGCATTGACCATATACGCTTATTAATTGTTTACAGTTAGTTGTTAGTGCCTTTTGAGCTACTGAAATATTTCTGCTTGTTTTGCAGTTTTTGTTTTAGCTGTTAGTTTCTGTCAATACATAATAATTTAGCTATGTCCTTGCTTTTTAGCAGCTTTTGGGTTTTTTGCAGGCTAAATTTTAACTTTTTCCTGACAATTCCCTCCTTTTGACAAATCAGACTTCTAGGTGAGATAAAGTCAATACTTCAAATGCTTTGATATATATGATTTGTTTTACGGTTGTCCGAGGAAGGTGGGAGGGAGAGGGGAATTGTGGGTAGGGGGTAAAGGTAGGAAACCTAGTAAGATTTTTAAGCATGTGTTTAAAATATTCACACGTGACCAGAGAGGTTAATAACACAAATATAGAAGCAGCAGTAGCTGTTGTTTGGACAATTGTCCACCAGGAAATGGGGCTGTAGGATACGTTACAAGTAGAATTTTTCAGTCTGGTGATGGTCTGATTGGAGAGCTGGACCTGAATGCGACCTTTGGTGACATGGTTATGAACGGTAGTGAACACAGATGCAGCAGCCAGGATCACTTTGAGAAGTAGCTTCTTGGCCAGTTAAAATGGTGTATTGTTTAGGTATAGATGTTCTTTTACCAAGGAGCTGTTGTCATTTTAGTGAACACACTGCCAGGGAGGTGCATGTTACCTAGGGTAAATGAGTTGGTAATTTGCAGGCACATGGAAGCGTTTGCCTGGCACTGTAATGGTCCATACATGTAATAAGATGCAGTGGTGACGAAACACCACTGGATAGCAGATACTTATACAGCAACTTCACCATTTGCAAGAGGAAGGACATTCACAACAGTGGAAGAGGACGCGGGCAAAGGGTAGAACAGGAGCACATGATGTAATAGGTTGTTTTTGTGCAACAGTTCAAGGTTGTCATTAGTGTAGCATTGTCAGGGGATGGTGCCAAGTATCCAGATAGTCCTACTTTATACATCATATTATTAGCCATATATTTAACAGACTTGAAACGAAAAGAAGAATGAAACACATGAGTAGATAACAGAGGGATACACAAGAAGGAAACTGAAGGTGAAGGGTGAGTCTGGAGGAAGTGGATGAGGGGAAAGCAGTGGACGTGTTGTTCTTTGACTTTAGCAAAGCTTTTGACATGATCTCCCACAATTTTCTTGCCTGCAAGTTAAAGAAGTATGGGCTGGATGAACGGACTATAAGGTGGTGTGACAGGGTCGGGCCAAATGGCTTTAGGAGAGTAATAGAAGGAAGATATGTTAGCCCCAGGCTAAGTATGTGCCTTTTCCTTGGGTAAGGTAACGGAAGGTTCCAGAACAATCAGGAACCTTCTGGAGACAATTAAGACAGGCTGATGAGAACACCTGCAGCCGATCAAGAAGCTGCTAGAATCAATTAAGGCAGGCTAATCAGGGCACCTGGGTTTTAAAAAGGAGCTCACTTCAGTTTGTGGTGTGGGTGTGTGAGGAGCTGGGAGCAAGAGGTACTAGGAGCTGAGAGTGAGAACGTGGACTGTTGGAGGACTGAGGTGTACAAGCATTATCAGACATCAGGAGGAAGGTCCTGTGGTGAGGTTAAAGGAGGTGTTTGGAGGAGGCCATGGGAAAGTAGCCCATTGAGTTGTAGCTGTCGCACAGCTGTTCCAGGAGGCACTCTAGACAGCTGCATTCCACAGGGCGCTGGGCTGGAACCTGGAGTGGAGAGCGGGCCCAGGTTCCCCCCAAATCCTTCCAACTCCTGGTGAGACACAGGAGGAGTCGACTTGGACTGTGAATTCAGAAGAACGGCCAAGCTGAGGGCTGCCGTGATGCTCCAAGGCGAGCAAATCCACCAATAAGCGCAAGACCCACCAAGGTAGAGCAGGAACTTTATCACAGTGGATAGAGCGCTGGCTAGATCATCGGACTCAATGGGTAGTGATCAATGGCTCCATGTCTAGTTGGCAGCCGGTATCTAGTGGAGTGCCCCAAGGATCGGTCTTGGGGCCGGTTTTGTTCAGTATCTTCATTAATGATCTGGAGGATGGTGTGGATTGCACCCTCAACAAGTTTGCAGATGACATTAAACTGGGAGGAGAGGTAGATAGGATACAGAGGGCCCTAGACAAATTAGAGGATTGGGCCAAAAGAAATCTGATGAGGGTCAACAAGGACAAGTGCAGAGTCCTGCACTTAGAACGGAAGAATCCCATGCACCGCTACAGACCAGAGACCGAATGGTTCTGCAGCAGTTCTGCAGAAAAGGACCTAGGGGTTACAGTGGACGAGAAGCTGGATATGAGTCAACAGTGTGTCATTGTTGCCAAGAAGGCCAATGGCATTTTGGGATGTATACGTAGGGGCATTGTCAGCAGATCGAGAGACGTGATCGTTCCCCTCTATGTGACATTGGTGAGGCCTCATCTGGAGTACTGTGTCCAGTTTGGGGCCCCACACTACAAGGAGGATGTGGAAAAATTGGAAAGAGTCCAGCAGAGGGCAACAAAAATGATTAGGGGACTGGAACACATGACTTATGAGGAGAGGCTGAGGGAACTGGGATTGTTCATTCTACGGAAGAGAAGAATGAGGGGGGATTTGATAGCTGCTTTCCACTACCTGAAAGGGGGTTCCAAAGAGGATAGCTCTAGACTGTTCTCAGTGGTAGCAGATGACAGAATGAGAAGTAATGGTCTCAAGTTGCAGTGGGGGAGGTTTAGGTTGGATATTAGGAAAAACTTTTTCACTCGGAGGATGGTGAAGCACTGGAATGGTTTATCTATGGAGGTGGTGGAATCTCCTTCCTTTGAGGATTTTAATAAGGTCAGGCTTGACAAAGCCCTGGCTGGGATGATTTAGCTGGGGATTGGTCCTGCTTTGAGCAGGGGGTTGGACTAGAGGACCTGGTGAGGTCACTTCCAACCCTGATATTCTATGATTCTATTATACTATTAGTTGTGTATAGATGCTTGCAATATGGGACGGGGGAAAACCCAGGCATACATTTAACGTGGGGTTATTTTGCAATGTTAAACACATTATGAGCCAGCATATCACATTCCTGCCTTTAATAAAAGTACAGACCAGACCTTTAGTTTTTAGGACACTAAAAACCAATCAGGTTCTTAAAAGAAGAATTTTATTATATTCTATTTTTATAGAATATATTTATTATATATATTATTATATTTCTTATATTTCTATTATTATAAAGAAAAAAGTAAAAGAAGCACCTCTGTAAAATCAGGATGGAAGGTAATTTTACAGGGTAATAAAAAGATTTAAAACACAGAGGATTTCTCTCTAGGCTGAACTTCAAAGTTACAAAAACAGGAATAAACCTCTGTCTTAGCATAGGGAAAATTCACAACCTAAAACAAAAGATAAAATAATGCATTTCCTTGCTATTGCTTACAATTTCTGTAATTTTACATGTATCATTTCAGTAGAAGCTGGGTTACATGCTTGGTCTCTCTCTCTCTCTCTCTCTCTCTAACCAACCAGAAGGAACAGCAAAGAGAGCACAAACAAAACCTCCCCTCTCCTCCCCCAGATTTGAAAGTATCTTCTTTCCTTATTGGTCCTTTTGGGCAGGTGCCAGCCAGGTTATCTGAACTTCTTAACCCCTTACAGGTAAAGAGGGGATTTTATGCTACCCTTAGCTGTATGTTTATGACACCAACTCTTTTAACTTGCCTACAGCCAAGTTGCCTGTCCAGTACAAGGGCTGGTCA
This sequence comes from Lepidochelys olivacea, assembly GCF_965140295.1. Taxonomy (NCBI): domain Eukaryota; kingdom Metazoa; phylum Chordata; order Testudines; family Cheloniidae; genus Lepidochelys; species Lepidochelys olivacea. Next base: position 23,564,491 of record NC_140427.1, read on the forward strand.
GGAATATGGACTTTTGCAGTCTATGACAATTATCCCATTCCCATGCTGCTGGGAGAAGACTTAGCCTCACGTAGTTGGCTAACAAAAAGTGTGGGGATGGTCACCTGCAGCCCGGCTAAACAGGCCTCCACACCTAACTCCATTCCTGAGCTTCCTACAAGGACCCAGTCTGTGTCCCCTGATACCACAGTTCTGGGGACCCATCTAGAGGTGGTGTAGACTCTGGTCTGGGGTCTGGTTTCGACAGCGGTTGTAGATCCAGTTCCTGAAACCCAGCCAGAACCAGCCCAAGGATCAGAACTGGTGGAGCGGTCAGCACCAAAGCCTGTGTTTGCAACCCCACCAGAGTCAGAGGAGCTAGCACCAAAGGGAGCCACAGAGCCTGCACCTGCAGCAGCAGCAGCAGCTCAACCGGCACAAGAAGCTCAACCAGAGCCTGAAATACCACCTAGTGCACCATCAGAGAGTGGTTCACAGTCAATGGAAAGAACCCCATCACCTTCATCGCTTCCAGCGGGACCAAGCCCAAGTCCACAACCCAACAAGAAACTAATGTCTCCAGCATCAAGGGAGCAGTTCCAGTCAGAGCAGGAAGCAGATGAGAGAATCAAGGGAGCTTGGACAGCGGCCCGGAGCGACCCACTGCCTTTCAGCTTTTCTAATAGGTCCAGGTTGTTATAGGAGGAGGACACTTATAGAAGGACACCCTTTCTGGTGGGCACAAGGAGGACTGGCATCCTCAGAGACAGTTGGTAGTTCCAACTAAGTATAGGTAAAAGCTCTTGAGCTTAGCCCATGATCACCCTAGTGGCCATGCTGGGGTGAACAGGACCAAGGACTGTTTGGGGAAGTCATTCCACTAGGAGGGGATGGGTAAGGATGTTTCCACCTATGTCCAGTCTTCTGAGGTGTGCCAGAGGGTGGGAAAGCCCCAAGACCAGGTCAAGGCTCCTGTCATAAATATAAAGGGAAGGGTAAACCCCTTTAAAATCCCTCCTGGCCAGAGGAAAAATCCTCTCACCTGTAAAGGGTTAAGAAGCTAAAGGTAACCTCGCTGGCACCTGACCAAAATGACCAATGAGGAGACAAGATACTTTCAAATGCTGGGAGGAGGTAGAGAAACAAAGGGTCTGTGTCTGTCTGTATGCTGCTTTTGCCGGGGATAGAACAGGAATGGAGTCTTAGAACTTTTAGTAAGTAATCTAGCTAGGTATGTGTTAGATTATGATTTCTTTAAATGGCTGAGAAAAGAACTGTGCTGAATAGAATGACTATTCCTGTCTGTCTGTCTGTTTTGTAACTTCAGGTTTTGCCGAGAGGGATTCTCTATGTTTTGAATTTAATTACCCTGTAAGGTATCTACCATCCTGATTTTACAGAGGGGATTTCTTTACTTCTATTAAAAGTCTTCTTGTAAGAAAACTGAATGCTTTTTCATTGTTCTCAGATCCAAGGGTTTGGGTCTGTGGTCACCTATGCAAATTGGTGAGGATTTTTACCAAACCTTTCCCAGGAAGTGGGGTGCAAGGGTTGGGAGGATTTTGGGGGGAAAGACTTGTCCAAACTACGTTTCCCAGTAAACCCAGTTAGAGTTTGGTGGTGGCAGTGGAGATCCAGGGACAAAGGATAAAATTAATTTGTACCTTGGGGAAGTTTTAACCTAAGCTGGTGAAAGTAAGCTTAGGAGGTTTTCATGCAGGTCCCCACATCTGTACCCTAGAGTTCAGAGTGGGGGAGGAACCTTGACAGCTCCTCTCCAGCCACTCCCCATCATTGAGGTTTCATTTCAGCATGTAGCTGTGGATATTCTGGGTCCTTTCCCTAAGAAGACACCCAGAGGAAAGCTATACATGTTGACTGTCATGGATTTTGCCACCCAATGGTTGGAAGCAGTAGCTCTAAGCAACACCAGGGCTAAAAGCGTGAGCCAGGTATTGGCAGACATTTTTGCCAGGGTAGGTTGGCCCTCTGACATCCTTACGGATTCGGGAACTAATTTCTTGGCGGGGACCATGAAAAGCCTGTGGGATGCTTATGGGGTGAACCACTTGGTTCCCACCCCATACCACCATCAAACAAATGGCCTGGTGGAGAAGTTTAATGGAACTTTGGGGGCCATGATACGTACATTTGTGAATGAGCGCTCCAATGATTGAGACCTGCAGCAGTTGCCCCTTCCTACAGGGCTGTATCACATCCCAGTTTTGGGTTTTCACCCTTTGAACTTGTTTATGGCCACAAAGTTAAGGGGCCATTACAGTTTGTAAAGCAGCTATGGGGTGGAGGGTGGGTTATATCTTCTCCAGGAACTAACATTTTGGACTTTGTGACCAACCTGCGAAACACCCTCAAAGACTCTCTAGCCCTTTCTCAAGAAAACCTACAGGATGCTCAACAAAAGCAAAAGGCCTGGTATGATAAACATGCCAGAGAGTGTTCCTTCGGAGTAGGTGACCAAGTCATGGTCCTGAAAGCACTCCAGGCCAATAAGATGGAAGCGTCATGGGAGGGCCCACTTATGGTCCAAGAGCACTTGGGAGCTGTTAATTACCTCATTGCATTCCCAGACCCTACCCTAAAACTTAAGGTATACCATGTTAATTCTCTAAAGCCCTTTGATTCCTGAGAAATCAAGGTTCTCCGGTTTACAGACTGGGAGACAGATGACGCTGAGTGGCCTGAAGGAGTCTACTATGATGGAAAATCAACGGTGACGTGGAAGAGGTGAGCCTTTCCATGACCCTTGGGTGTAAGCAACGACAGCAAATCCAGGAGCTGTGCACCAGCTTGGCGCCAAAGTTTTTAGCCACCCCAGGACGGACAGAATGGGCATACCGCTCCATTGACACAGGTGATGCTCGCCCAGTTAGAGCTCAATCCTACCAGATGGCTCCTCAAACCAAATCCATAATAAAAAGGGAAATCAAGGACATGTTACAAAGATGGGTGTAATCCATCCCTCAGAGTGCACAGGCCTCTCTAGTGGTTTTGGTTGCCAAACCAGATGGGGAAATCCATAACTAGCCCAGAAAAACTATCCAATGCCACCCACAGATGAGCTATGGGAGAACCTGGAACGTGCCCAGTTCATCTTCACCTTTTAACTAAGGGGTACTGGCCTTCTTCCTGGAGGTTTAGGAAACAGCTGATGGGGAGGGAGGAGGAGGCACTGATCGGCGGGGCTGCCAGTGGGTGGGAGGTGCTGGGGGATGGGGAGCTGAAGCTGTTGTGGAGCTGCTGACATGTTACTGTGGCTCTTTGGCAATGTACATTGGTAAATTCTGGCTCCTTCTCAGGCTGGCCTCCTTTGTCTTAGATTATCCACAAATATAAAGTTTGTTTTTAAAGTCACATGATATATAGAGTACATAATCAGTAGTAACCCAAATTTAGGTGAATAGATTTAACAGTACAGTTTAGATATTAGAATCCAAATACTCGGGTTACATCACTCATGAAAAGATGTACAGAGATTTGGTTGTGGAAAGCAAAATATATCAATAAGTGGAGATTGTCCCTCAGTAATTGAGAATTAGGTTGGTTTTCCATTTAGAAAATACAATCCACTAGGAAAGTATTTGTTACTTTCCTGACTATGCTTCTCTTCGGCACTCCAGCTCATTCCTCCTGATATTGCCAATGTCCAGTGATGTGTTCTATGTAGATGTCCCTTGACCACCTAATGGCGTCCAACACCATGAGTTGCCACATCAGCCAAGCGTAGCATTGACCAATTCCTCATTCTCTCAGCACTCGCTCGTTACTGGGGTCCCATGCGCCTAAGGCTCTGATGTATTAAACAAACCAGACTGTCTAAATCAAAGGTGTGGTATGATAAAGATATTTGGAAACACCTACCTGTGACCAAAAAAATTTGGTGGTGTTATATCTCATGATACAGAGTTTGTTGCTCATGGAAACCTTATGACAAAGAATTGGGTACTGATGGTAAATTCTATAAAAAGTTGTAACATTCATGTCATAACCATACAGCTAAGGGTAGCCTAGAATTCCTCCTTACCTGTAAGGGGTTAAGAAGCTCAAATAACCTGGTTGGCAGCTGACCAAAAGGACCAATGGGGAAAGAAGATACTTTCAAATCTGGGCAGGGGAAGGCTTTGTTTGTGCTCTTTGTGTTTGGTGTGTTCTCTGGGGAAGCAGAGAAGCACCAGGTCAGAAAACTTCTTCTTTTATAAACCATCCTAAAGTGAGTCTCAATATTGCAAAAAGAGTAAGTAAATAGGGCAGGGCGCACTAGATTACCTTTTGTTTTCAACTTGTGAATTTTCCCTGTGCTAAGAGGGAGGTTTATCCCTGTTTTTTGTACTTTAAAGTTTTGCGTAGAGGGGAATCCTGTGTGTTTTGAATTTGATTACACTGTAAAGTTATCTTCCAACCTGATTTTACAGAGGTGCTTCTTTTACTTTTTTTCTTTATAATAAAGGTCTGTTTTTTAAGAATCTGGTTTATCTATTTGGTTCGTATATTATTCTCAAGCCTTCCCAGGAAGGGGGTATAAGGCTGTAGTGGGATATTTTGGGGGGAATAGGAATTCCAAATGGTCCTTTCCCTGATTCTTTGTCTAAATCACTGGGTGGTGGCAGCGTACCATCCAAGGACAAAGGATTTGTGCCTTGGGGAAGTTTTTAACCTAAGCTGGTAGAAATAACCTTAGGGGGCTTTCATGCAGGTCTCCATATCTGTACCCTAGAGTTCAGAGTTGGGAAGGAATCCAGACAATGCATGATTTTTGGAAAAAGCTTTTGGACATGGTAGGAGTGGTGTCAAGGAAGTCCTATAAGGATACTGCTTCTCAGCTAATACCTGTAAACAGACTTAGAGCTTGGCACAGCAGGGAAACCATAACAAACCTAGTCTGCCGAGGGAAAAAGTGAGGCACATCACCTCATGGCATTGCTGGCTAAATGTCAAGACACCTACACTCTAAAAGATATTGATATCTACATTGCATTAATAATGCTACAGAAAAGAATGTTTTCAGGCAACCTGGAAAAAGAAACACAGGACTTTGCAAGAACACCCGTGAGTGACACTACAATGTTTGGTAACACTTGAGAGTTGTATAACTGTTTGCTGTTACTTATAATCACTTAAAATATATTTTTTTATAGTTTATAAAGTTTTATTTTGTGTTTCAATCTCAACCAGTAAGTTTGGAGTGAAGTGCTTGGGAATTGTAGCTCAAGGGGCAGGAGCTGTTGCATTTCCTCTCCACATTGAGGGAGGGGCGAACTCTGAGATTATGCTGCACAGTTCCCTGTGCAGCGCAAGACGGGATAATTTTGGGTTATTATCCTAGTGAGGGGGGTGCCTGGGGAGCTGTGGGTTATCTTAGCTGTAGCCTCTCTATTGTTGGTTCATGCAGTGGCTGGTCAGAGAGCCTGCATATAACTGCAACTGGGTGTGTCCCTGCCTGTGTGACTGCTGGTGGAAGTGTAGGACCAGGAGTGGGTCTGCAGCTTGTCACGGCAGCCCAGTGTGAGAGGGAGCCCAGGCTCGTGATTCAAAGGGCTCAGTGGTATCCCAGTTCCAGGTGACACCCCATGAGAAACCCACCACATATACATCTAGGAATAAAGATTACAGGCTATTCTGACCGGATGAGGAACTCTTATCTTGGGAAGCAGTGAATCTGAAAAAGATTTAGAGGGGGCAAAAGGGGTTGGTGGATCAGCTGAACATGAGCTCCAAGTGCAACGCTGTGGCTGAAAAGTGATCCTTGGATGCATAAGCAGGGGACTCTTTAGTAGGAGTAGAGAAGTTATATTATCTCTGTATTTTGCACTGAAGCAACCAACCACTGCTGGTACACTGTGTCCAGTTTTGCTGTTCACAATTCAAGAAGGATGTTGATAAATTTGAGAGGGTTTAGAGAGGAGCCACAAGAATGATTAAATGATTAGAAAACATGCCTTATAGTGATAGACTGAGCTCCTTGACTCTATTTAACTTAAAGAGAAGGCCAAGGGGTGACTTGATTACAGTTTATAAATACTTGAACAAATATTTAATAATGGGCTCCTCAATGAGGGGTGGTACCCACTTTTTTTTCTTGCAGAGAAAAATATAACATGATCCAATGACTGGAAGTTGAAGCTAGACAAATTCAAACGCGAAATAAGGCATATTTTTTAATAGTGAAACTAATTAACCATTAGAATGGCTGGTGGAATCTCCATCACTGACCATTTTAAAATCAAGATTGGATATTTTTCTAAAAAAAATGCTCTAGGAATTCTTTTGGGGAAGTTCTATGTCCTGTGTTATAAAAGATGTCAGACTAATGACATCTAATGAGAAGTCTGCTGCTTGCCAGGACCTAGGATTCACGATGTGATGGAGAGACTGCCGAGACTCATCAAGCCCTCGGATCACTACCACTTCTTGCTTCTCCACGTGGGCACCAATGATACTGCCAAGAATGACCTTGAGCGGATCACTGCAGACTAACTACGTGGCTCTGGGAAGAAGGATAAAGGCATTTGAGGCGCAAATGGTCTTCTTGTCCATCCTCCCCATGGAAGGAAAAGGCCTGGGTAGAGTCCGTCGAATCATGGAAGTCAATGAATGGCTACACAGGTGGTGTCAGAGAGAAGGCTTTGGATTCTTTGACCATAGGATGGTGTTCCAAGAACGAGGAGTGCTAGGCAGAGATGGGCTCCACCTAACGAAGAGAGGGAAGAGCATCTTCACAAGCAGGCTGGCTAACCTAGTGAGGAGGGCTTTAAACTTGGTTCACGGGGGGAAGGAGACCAAAGCCCTGAGGTAAGTGGGGAAGTGGGATACTGGGAGGAAACATGAGCAGGAGCGCGTGAGAGGGGAGGGCTCCTGCCTCATACTGAGAAAGAGGGATGATCAGCGAGTTCGCAAGTGCCTCTACACAAATGCAAGAAGCCTGGGAAAGAAGCAGGGAGAACTGGAAGTCCTGGCACAGTCAAGGAATTATGATGTGATTGGAATAACAGAGACTTGGTGGGATAACTCACATGACTGGAGTACTGTCATGGATGGATATAAACTGTTCAGGAAGGACAGGCAGGGCAGAAAAGGTGGGGGAGTTGCATTGTATATAAGAGAGCAGTATGACTGCTCAGAGCTCCGGTATGAAACTGCAGAAAAACCTGAGAGTCTCTGGATTACGTTTAGAAGTGTGAGCAACAAGGGTGATGTCGTGGTGGGAGTCTACTATAGACCACCAGACCAGGGGGATGAGGTGGACGAGGCTTTTTTCCGGCAACTCACAGAAGTTACTAGATCGCATGCTCTGGTTCTCATGGGAGACTTCAAACACCCTGATATCTGCTAGGAGAGCAATACAGCAGTGCACAGACAATCCAGGAAGTTTTTGGAAAGGGTAGGGGACAATTTCCTGGTGCAAGTGCTGGAGGAACCAACTAGGGGCAGAGCTCTTCTTGACCTGCTGCTCACAAACCGGGAAGAATTAGTAGGGGAAGCTAAAGTGGATGGGAACCTGGGAGGCAGTGACCATGAGATTGTCGAGTTCAGGATCGTGACACAAGGAAGAAAGGAGAGCAGCAGAATACAGACCCTGGACTTCAGAAAAGCAGACTTTGACTCCCTCAGGGAACTGATGGGCAAGATCCCCTGGGAGAATAACATGAGGGGAAAAGGAGTCCAGGAGAGCTGGCTGTATTTTAAAGAATCCTTATTGAGGTTACAGGGACAAACCATCCCGATGTGTAGAAAGAATAGTAAATATGGCAGGTGACCAGTTTGGCTTCACAGTGAAATCCTTGCTGATCTTAAACACAAAAAAGAAGCTTACAAGAAGTGAAAGATTGGACAAATGACCAAGGAAGAGTATAAAAATATTGCTCGGGCATGCAGGAGTGAAATCAGGAAGGCCAAATCACACCTGGAATTGCAGCTAGCAAGAGATGTTAAGAGTAACAAGAAGGGTTTCTTCAGGTATGTTAGCAACAAGAAGAAAGCCAAGGAAAGTGTGGGCCCCTTACTGAATGAGGGAGGCAACCTAGTGACAGAGGATGTGGAAAAAGCTAATGTACTCAATGCTTTTTTTGCCTCTGTCTTCACAGACAGGGTCAGCTCCCAGATTGCTTGACTGGGCAGCACAGCATGGGGAGAAGCTGAGCAGCCCTCAGTGGTGAAAGAACAGGTTAAGGACTATTTAGAAAAAGCTGGACATGCACAAGTCCATGAGGCCAAATGCAGTGCATCCGAGAGTGCTAAAGGAGTTGGCGGATGTGATTGCAGAGCCATTGGCCATTATTTTGAAAACTCATGGCGATCGGGGGAAGTCCCAGATGACTGGAAAAAGGCTATTGTAGTGCCCATCTTTAAAAAAGGGAAGAAGGAGGATCCTGGGAACTACAGGCCAGTCAGCCTCACCTTAGTTCCTGGAAAAATCATGGAGCAGGTCCTCAAGGAATCAATTCTGAAGCACTTAGAGGAGAGGAAAGTGATCAGGAACAGTCAGCATGGATTCACCAAGGGCAAGTCATGTCTGACTAATCTAATTGCCTTCTATGGCAAGATAACTGTCTCTGTGGATGAGGGGAAAGCAGTGGACGTGTTGTTCCTTGACTTTTGCAAAGTTTTTGACACGGTCTCCCACAGTATTCTTGTCAGCAAGTTAAAGAAGTATGGGCTGGATGAATGGATTATAAGGTGGATAGAAAGTTGGCTAGATCGTCGGACTCAACGGGTAGTGATCAATGGCTCCATGTCTAGTTGGCAGCCAGTATCAAGTGAAGTGCCCCAAGGGTCGGTCCTCGGGCCGGTTGTGTTCAATATCTTCATTAATGATCTGGAGGATGGTGTGGATTGCACCCTCAGCAAGTTTGCAGATGGCACTAAACTGGGAGGAGAGGTGGATACGCTGGAGGGTAGGGATAGGATACAGAGGGCCCTAGACAAATTAGAGGATTGGGCCAAAAGAAATCTGATGAGGTTCAACAAGGACAAGTGCAGAGTCCTGCACTTAGGACGGAAGAATCCCATGCACCGCTACAGACTAGGGACCAAATGGCTCGGCAGCAGTTCTGCAGAATAGGACCTACGGGTTACAGTGGACGACAAGCTGGATATGAGTCAACAGTGTGGCCAAGAAGGCCAATGGCATTTTGGGGTGTATAAGTAGGGGCATTGCCAGCAGATCAAGGGACGTGATCGTTCCTCTCTATTTCATAGAATCATAGAATATCAGGGTTGGAAGGGACCTCAGGAGGTCATCTAGTCCAACCCCCTGCTCAAAAGCAGGACCCATACCCAATTAAATCATCCCAGCCAGGGCTTTGTCAAGCCCGACCTTAAAAACTTCTAAGGAAGGAGATTCCACCACCTCCCTAGGCAACGCATTCCAGTGTTTCACCACCCTCCTAGTGAAAAAGTTTTTCCTAATATCCAAACTAAACCTCCCCCACTGCAACTTGAGACCATTACGCCTTGTTCTGTCATCTGCTATCACTGAGAACAGACTAGATCCATCCTCTTTGGAACCCCCTTTCAGGTAGTTGAAAGCAGCTATCAAATCCCGCCTCATTCTTCTCTTCCGCAGACTAAACAATCCCAGTTCCCTCAGCCTCTCCTCATAAGTCATGTGTTCCAGACCACTAATCATTTTTGTTGCCCTTCGCTGGACTCTTTCCAATTTATCCACATCCTTCTTGTAGTGTGGGGTCCAAAACTGGACAGAGTACTCCAGATGAGGCCTCACCAATGTCGAATAGAGGGGGACGATCACATCCCTCGATCTGCTCGCTATGCCCCTACTTATACATCCCAAAATGCCATTGGACTTCTTGGCAACAACGGCACACTGTTGACTCACATCCAGCTTCTTGTCCACTGTCACCCCTAGGTCCTTTTCCGCAGAACTGCTGCCTAGCCATTCGGTCCCCAGTCTAGCGGTGCATTGGGTTCTTCCGTCCTAAGTGCAGGACCCTGCACTTATCCTTATTGAACCTCATCAGATTTCTTTTGGCCCAATCCTCCAATTTGTCTAGGGCCCTCTGTATCCTATCCCTGCCCTCCAGCGTATCTACCACTCCTCCCAGTTTAGTATCATCCGCAAATTTGCTGAGAGTGCAATCCACACCATCCTCCAGATCATTTATGAAGATATTGAACAAAACCGGCCCCAGGACCGACCCCTGGGGCACTCCACTTGACACCGGCTGCCAACTAGACATGGAGCCATTGATCACTACCTGTTGAGCCCGACAATCTAGCCAACTTTCTGCCCACCTTATAGTGCATTCATCGAGCCCGTACTTCTTTAACTTGCTGGCAAGAATACTGTGGGAGACCGTGTCAAAAGCTTTGCTAAAGTCAAGAAACAATAATCCACTGCTTTCCCTTCATCCACAGAACCAGTAATCTCATCATAGAAGGCGATTAGATTAGTCAGGCATGACCTTTCCTTGGTGAATCCATGCTGACTGTTCCTGATCACTTTCCTCTCATGTAAGTGCTTCAGGATTGATTCTTTGAGGACCTGCTCCATGATTTTTCCGGGGACTGAAGTGAGGCTGACTGGCCTGTAGTTCCCAGGATCCTCCTCCTTCCCTTTTTTAAAGATTGGCACTACATTAGCCTATTTCCAGTCATCCGGGACTTCCCCCGTTCGCCACGAGTTTTCAAAGATAACATTTGACATTGGTGAGGCCTCATCTGGAGTACTGTGCCCTGTGGAGGGCAACAAAAATTATTAGGGGACTGGAACACATGACTTATGAGAAGAGGCTGATGGAACTGGGATTGTTTAGTCTGCGGAAGAGAAGAATGAGGCGGGATTTGATAGCTGCTTTCAACTACCTGAAAGGGGGTTCCAAAGAGGATGGATCTAGTCTGTTCTCGGTGATAGCAGATGACAGAACAAGGCGTAATGGTCTCAAGTTGCAGTGGGGGAGGTTTAGTTTGGATATTAGGAAAAACTTTTTCACTAGGAGGGTGGTGAAACACTGGAATGCATTACCTAGGGAGGTGGTGGAATCTCCTTCCTTAGAAGTTTTTAAGGTCAGGCTTGACAAAGCCCTGGCTGGGATGATTTAGTTGGGGATTGGTACTGCTTTGGGCAGGGGGTTGGACTAGATGATCTCCTGAGGTCCCTTCCAACCCTGATATTCTATGATTCTAATAATCACTGTGGTCCCTTCTGGCCTGGAAACATAGGAATCTATGATTAGAATTCAAAAGGATTTTGATAAAGTGGAGAATGGGTCTTAAATCAACAAGATGAATTTCAGTAAAGACAAGTGCACTATACTACACTTAGAAAGGAAAAATCAAATGCATTGCTACAAAATAGGGAATAATTGGCTGGGCAGTAATAGTGGTAGAAAGGATCTGGGGGTTATAGTGGATCACAAATTGAATACGAGCCAACAATGTGGTACTGTTGGGGGAAAAAAGGGTAATGTCATTCTGGGGTGTGTTCAGTGTCACAAGTCAGGCCAGCTGCATCTGTATTCCCCCTCTGGTCCTTATTCTTAAAGTGAAAGCATTACAGAGAACTTTAAAAAACAAAAAAATACAAGTTCCTATATGCATGATAAAAACTTACCAGAGGTTACCCATCAGTCTTGTGAGGCTTCAGTAGGCCAAAGTCCTTCCCGCTCTTCCCAGGAATGGTTATGGCCGTCACTGGACAAAAGGTCCTGTCCATTTGCTGGATCAGAAAGAAGGCACTGAATCAGTTTAAAATCAGGCTGTTTATCCCAAAGTCCTTTCTTAATCCTTTGGTCTCTGGATATTCCAGTTTGAACTAGCGTATGTGAGCCTGTGTGACAAAGTTCCTCCTCTGCCTTGGTGGGCCCTGCACTTATTGGTGGATTTGCTTGCCTCAGAGGTTCACAGCAGCCCCCAGTTTGGCCACTTTCATGCCTCAAATCTGCTGTTCACTCAGTTAGCCTCATCACTGGCCAGCATGGGGAAAAGGAAGAAGAACAATCCCCGCAGTCTCTGCTGATCCACCTAGTGGATTGCTTTTGCCATGACTTTGTAGTCCATGCTGAGGAGCAAGATGGGACACCAATTTCATAAATCGGGGAGGGCCTCCTTCTTCGGCATTAAGGCGAGCATGGCCACCGTCTACCCCAGGCCCGCCAGACCTTTTAATTGGGCCCCTGCCCCATGGACCTGACCGACCCCCCCCCCCCCCGCCCCTTCACGTGAGCCGGCTATGTGAGCTGCAACCGGTCTGGTTCCAGACCACGCCAAGGAAACATCTATACATGCTCATGCTCCACACCCTACATGCCCTCACCCTCGTGTCCTGCCCCAATACAAAATGGCAGGACCTCCTGCACCTTTAGGGGGTGAGGAGCCCCGGTGGGCTAGCCTATATTCCACCTTGGTCCCGAGGCCCTCCAGAGCCGTGAGCACAGGCGTGTTCTTGGCACGGTTCACCTCTATCCCAGACACCTGCCCCTTTTGTGGTGTGAAGGAAACCCTGGCACATGTATATCTGGAGTGTGCCAGGCTGCAGCCCCTATTCCGGCTCCTCACCAATATTTTATTACGTTTTTGGTTGCACTTCTTCCCTCACCTTCTTATTTATACACTCCCTATCCGTGGCCCCACAAAGTCACAGGATCTCCTGGTCAGCCTCCTCCTGGCCCTAGCTAAAATGGCCATCTATAAAACCAGAGTGAGGAGGTTGGCCGATGGAGTCTCCTGTGACTGTGAGGCCTATTTCCGATCCTCGATCCATTCACGTATCCGGGCAGAGTTCCTCTGGGCGGCATCCACTGACTCCCTTGACGCCTTTGAGGAGTAGTGGGCGCTGTCCGGGGTTCTCTGCTCGGTGTCCCCATCCGGTTCCCTTCGTTTGACCCTTTGACCACACTCCTGTCCCTGTTATTTCATTAGTTGTCCCCCGGATTTATTTGGTGTCCAGGTCCTGTGGATCCCCTCTTAGATTTGGGGGTGGGGGTCCTTTAGCAGTGGACAGGCTTCGTGCAGCCACTTCCCGGATCCCAATAGGGCTACTGTTGTTTCTGCTCCAGCTGCTCCTCTGGCTGGGCCAGACACACACCCCCTTCTCTGCTACCTGGTTGCTGGCTGGCTGCTGGACCCCCACCCTCGGGTGCTGCCACTGCTCCACCTGCAGCCCCTGGGTGGGGAGCCTGCTGGCCCGCTCCCCAGAAGAGGGGAGTGAGGGACCCCAGCTCCAGCCGTTGCTGTTGTGGACACCACCACCACCTGAGAGGGGTCCTTTCTGCCTGCCTGAACCACCACCTGGAGTTCCTGGAGCTGCTGCTGTGGAGCTTGCTGCCTGGAGCTGCTGAAGCCCTGAGGAGGAGAAGAAGAGGACGATCTACCAGTGGGGGAGCACCTAGAGACTTTGCAGACCACCATGGAGGGGGCCTTTGGAACAGAGTATCTTTTGAACTATGCTCTTGCGGTGGAGGTCTTGACTGTGTTTGCAGGGACACTGGGGGTGTGGTGTGGAGCTGCCTCCCGATCCATCTGTGTTGTCCCCCCCACCCACCACTACCACCACCACTGCCCCCTCCACCACCACACCCATTGGCTATATACCATCTTCCTCAGCTCCTGCCTCTGGACTCAGCCGTTTGCTTGGCTTGCCATGCCCTCATTCCACCCTTTGGGCCAGAAGCAGCAGCAGCCAGCCAAATTGACTTTGTGCAAGCACATGTGGGCGCACGTGCCTCCCCCCCCGGACTGCCCACCTCACAGCTTTTCCCCTTGCCCGGGTGTAGTCATGGCAGAAGAGCTGGGCGTGCACCTTCCCCAGGTCCCACCACCGCTGCGCCGAGGGAAAGGCACACCGCTGCCCTCGCCAGGCCAGCCAGAACTCCCAAAAGGACGCTATGAAGCCCACATCCTCCAACAACCTGTTGTTGAAATGCCAATAGGTCGGCCCCGGCCTCTCCGCGCAGGGAGAGGCCGTCATGGTGGCTAGATGATGATCAGAGAACGGGGCCAGCCAGATGCTGGAGGAGTGGGCCTGTGAAATGTGGAAACGTGATAAATAAATGCGGTCCAATTGGGAGTGGCGCAACTGATGGGCCTCCACCCGGACAAAGGTGAACATCGAAATGTCGTCTGGGTGGTGGTCGCACCAGACATCCACCAGCGAGTAGTGTTAGACTATCTCTTGGAGGATGTCCACAGCGGCTGGGCACTGCTCGGTCCCTGAGCGGTCCCACTCCTTGAGGGTGGTGTTAAAGTCCCCACCCAGGACCAGGCACTCATGAGTGATCCAAGGCGCCGAAGAAGGCGGATGCCTGCTGATAGAATCGTAGCTGGTCCGGGCCCAATGTCAGGGCATAGATGTTAACGAGATTGACCACGAGCCCCTCCATATGGACCCGGAGGTGCAGCAGGCGGCCCAGCACAGCCTCGGGCCGTAGGTCGGGGGAGAACAGGGTCGCTACTCCAGCCGTACGAACTGTGAGATGGCTAAAGTAGACCCTGTCCCCCGCTTCCAGCTGTCTTTGGCGGCCGGATCCGTATGGGTCTCCTGCAGGAAAACCACAGAGTACCCCCCCTCCCGAAGGAAGGAGAGCACCTGGAACCTGCGGAGACCCATCCTACAGCCCTGGGTGTTCAACTTTGCGATGATGAGTGGTGCCATGAGGAGGGCTGGGGGGGATCCTTGCCGGCATGGACGCTCATGGCCCCCATTGGGCCACGCAGAAAACTGTGACCTACCCAATAGGTGAGCAATGAGTCATGGAAGCCGTGGACCCGCTGGTAGGCTGTGGTGGTCTGCTTCCCGGTCCTTTTACCCTCCCCCATAAGGGCCCTTGCAGCCTGGAGGATCTGATGAAAGTCCCCCCATTGCTGGAGAGCAAGCTGTACCTTGTTGCGGGAGCCGCTGATGTCTTCAAGAAACTCCAGCAGCTCCTCTCGCAGCGCATTGTGGGGGTGGGATTACTGACTGCTGACCATCCTCTGGTGGGGCCCCTGACACAGCCCCATGGCCCACCGAGATGGGCAGGCACAGTATGGACCCCCAACGTGGCGCCCGATGAGCTGGTGCCACGTGGACCACCTCAAACCCTGGGTCAATAGGGGGTGGCGGAGGGAAGATAGCAGCCCGTAGTGGGTCAGGACAGGGAAACACAAAGGCCGCTCCCTCGGGGTTATCTTCTGGAAAGCGGAAGGAGACAGCCCCGGGGCGGCAAATAACATCATGGTGTTAGGATATAGATATTCAGGCCTGTCTGTAAAGGCCTATACTCTAAGAATTTAGCTAGTTTTAGAGGTATAAAAGCAAGAATCAAAATCACTGTCTGCCGGTGTAAGGTCCTTCTCTTACTGTGACAGTCTGAGGCCCTGTGCTTAGGCTCAGATCTTTAGCTAAGCAGCAGAAGCAGCCATAAGCTGGGAAGTGAATGGTCACATCCTTACATTCCAACCTAGTCACATTGAAATCAGGTGCTATTGGGCTGTTAGGAATGCAATCCTGTCCTGATTATGCCTATCGCCTCCAGAGAAAGGGAAGAGCCTAGAAAATGTAAAAGGAAACTTAGTTTGATAGCATCCTGTCTGGCAAGAACTCACTTATCAATAGCTGGGATGTGAAATCCTAACTTCTGTATTGGAAACTGGAATCGTGCTTGCTGGAAGTTCACCCCAATAAACATCAAATTGTTTGCATCTTTGGACTTCGGGTATTGTTGCTCTCTGTTCATGTGAGAAGGACCAGGGAAGTAAGCGGGTGAAGGAATAAGCCGCCTAACACATGGGAGGTGGAGGGGATTGGGACAGAGTCAGCATCAGGAGCAGGGACAGGGTCATTATCAGGAGCAGGGACAGGGACAGAGGTGAGAGTCTGGGCTCCAGAAGCCAAGCAACTGGGCGGTGGCACTTCCTGGACAGGCTCAAGGGTTCGGGGGATGGGAAGAGGGCTCCCACCAATGTCAGTTGCAGGCTCCGTGGTGGGTTTGGCAGCCACAGCAGCAGGAGATGGACTGCCTTCTGTAGGGCCCCCAACCGGGAATGAGGTGAGCGTAGAGCAATCAACGAGGGGTGCCGCTGGTGGCTCGGGTCCTGGCCGCATGGCACTGGCCATTGCCCCAGCAGGCTCATTGGCCATCAGCGGGGTGCCATCTGCAGCCAGGTTGGTGGAAGAGTCCAGGGGCTCCTCGGAGGCAGAAGTGGAAGCAACGGTGAGGGGGAGGGAGCATGGGGAAAGGGGGGCTGGAGTGAAGTCGCCCAGATTGAGGCCCGCTGGCATAGGGTCATCTTCCCCAATGTGACCGGGGTCAGACCTAGGGCCTTGATCTCCTTGTATATGGATGGGAGACGGCTTTCTGCCACCCCGGGGTTCTCCCCGGTGGCACCTGACGCGACAGTCGCCTCGGGGCTCACAGAGGCTTCAGATGGTACCAGGGCAGGAGGGGCTCCCTCGGGGGCCTCGGAGGGGAGGGACTCCCATGGAGAGGAGATACTGCCTTTCAGTGCTGCCACGTCTTCCCTAGCTGGCACCGGTGGTTGGAATACACCCGTAGGCAAAGTGGAAGGCTCGGCATCGGTGCCCACTTTCCGGTCTTCCGGGGGGCCTCCGCATCAGATGGGAGGAGCGGAGCTTGAGCCTTCCGCTGGCCCTGCTTCCCCTGTACTAGGGCCCAGCCATCCATGGCATCATCTGGGGGCTGGCTAGCAGGGGTCGTGTCAGGGGGCAGAGGCGATGGCTCAGGGACTCAGGGGGTGACAGTGGGGCAGCACGAGGGAGGGAAGATTCCCCTTGGGGTGGGCCCTCTCCCATGCCCGGCGGTGTCCCTGCCGCACCCTCCTCCACAGGCCCTGCCAGATTGCATGCAGCGGGGGCGGGGAAGGTGTAACCGAGGGGGAACAGTGATTGACTGGGAAGGAGGAGGGGAGGCTTTGGGTGCCGGGCAGCCAGGGGTGCCGGGACCCTGCTGGGGCTCGGGGTCCCGGATGCCCCTCCTTGCCAGGCCAAGGGGCAGTCCCTCCGGACATGCCCCATCACCCGGCAGAGGTAGCACCGGGCCTCCCCCGTGGAATAATGCACCCGGTAATGGGCCCCCTGGTAGGGGACCAGGAAGGACCCCTCGAGCGCCTCTCCGTCACACACCGCCAGCGGCAGTTGAAGCTGCACTTGCTGGCAGAAAGAGAGGACGTGACGGAGGGCAGGATCTTTGCAGCCCAGTGGGAGAGGGCTGATAATGGAGATGGGTTTCCCCAGGGTGGAGAGGGCGGGTAACAGGGCGACATTGGGAAGAAAGGGAGGGACAGAGGTCAGGACCAGGCGGCCGCCCAGATCCTCTAGCGGCTCCAGGGGGACGAACACCCCCCCCTCCTCACTGCTAGGCCCTTCTCCACTGCCTCCAGGGCGGCGGCCTCCGATGCTAAGAAGAAGACGACCTTCCCGTACATTTTGGAGGCCGCCACAATGGCCGAGGGCCCCACCACCCGCGCCAACGCACGCACATAGGTCTCCACATGGGGCAAGGCGGGCACCAGGAGGCAATGGACGCCGTCCTTCCTGGTCATCGTGGGAAAGGGGTCCTAGCCGCTGTAGATGGTAGCGGAGGCGGTGGGTGGGAGAGATGACGTAGCGGCAGGTGGGGGGGGGGCTGCCACCACCTGGGCATACACCCTGAAGGCCGGGGGAGGGACACCCGCAGAGCTGGTGGAGGGGACAGCGGGGAGGGATGCCACGGCCAGTGGTGGGGCCGCGGCAGAGGGGGCAGCCCCTGCCATGGAGGGCCTGGTTTTTTTAGTGGGGCCCTTCCCCTTCTTCTTACCCTGGCCCTTCCCACTGGCTGGGGGGGGCTCCCCCTGAATCTGAGGGGGCGAGGGATGCGGCCGCAGCGGAGGTCATCGCGGGTGTGGTGGCAGGTGGTTTGGCAGCAGCAGCGGAGGTAGAAGCTTGGGGGGGTGACGGAGGGGCAGGCGGGGGAGGGGCAGCTGGGGCTGCTGGAGGGGCCCCACCCATCTCATCCCCCGCCATCGTGAGCAGGGAGGGAAGGGGAGACACCAGAAGGAGGAGGAGAAAGGGGAAGCAGGTCAACCACACCTCCCTGCTAGGCTTCAGGCAGGGGAGGAGGGCGCCAAAAGGGGTCGGCTGGATGGGGGGACAAAACAGGGGTTAGGGGGTCAGTGGCCCACACGGGGTGGGATTCCAGCTCCTCTAGCTGCACTAGGGGAGGGGGGGATACAAGAGCATTGGGGGTGCAGTGAGGAGGGTTTAATCTAAAAAGGGGAGTGGCACAAGCGCATGGGAGGGGGCATGGACGCATGGAGCAAGGGGCTAAGTGGGCTGGAGTTAGGGCAGGGAAACCAAGGGGCTAGCTTCAGAGGCTGGGGCAGGGCAAATAAACAAAGGCTGCAGAGGGAAATGGGTGGGGCAGGCAAACAAACTGAAGTTAGTAAGGGGGGCTGGGGCAAAAGCTGCAAAGGGCAAATGGGGCAGGGCGCCAGCCGATGGAGGGATGTGGCGGTAGAGCAGTTGGAATGGGAGGTCTTAGAGCTGGAGAGGCATCTGGTCACCAGCCCCAAGGATCCGCCCCTCTGCAGAGCGTGCCGGGAGAAGCGGGAGGAGCTCTGGGCTCTCGAAGATCATCAGGCCTGGGGCGCCTTTGTTTGATCCTGCATCCATCTCCTTCGGGAGATGGATCGCAGCACCCGCTTCTTCTACGCCCTGGAGAAAGGGAGGATGCTAAGAAGTATGTCACCTGCCTTCTAGCAGAGGACGGCCCCCCCCTTCATGGATCCAGTAGAGATGTGCGGGAGGGTAAGAGCCTTCTACACAAGCCTTTTCTCCCCAGATCTGACCTATCCTAACGCTTGCAGAGTGCTCTGGGAGGAGCTCTCTACGGTCAGCATGGGTGACCAAGACTGGCTAGAGCTGCTTCTCACTCTGGCCGAGTTCTCGGAAGCCCTGCTTCGCTTGCCCACCAATAAATCTCTGGGCATGGACGGGCTGACTGTGGAGTTCTACTGTGTGTTCTGGGACGTCCTTGGCCCAGACCTAGTCATCATCTGGGCCGAGTCTTTGCAAAGCGGGGTCCTCCCTCTATCGTGCAGGCGAGCCCTGCTCACCTTATTGCCGAAGAAGGGGGACCGCCGCGATTTACGAAATTGGCATCCTGTCTCGCTCCTCAGCATGGACTACAAAGTCGTAGCAAAAGCCATCTCGCTGCGGCTAGGGACCGTGCTGGCGGACATGGTCCACCCAGACCAGACCTACACCTTCCTGGGCTGCAGCATCCTTGACAACCTGTATCTGGTCCGGGACCTCTTGGAACTCGGGTGTCGGGATGGTCTGTCAT
This sequence comes from Lepidochelys olivacea, assembly GCF_965140295.1. Taxonomy (NCBI): domain Eukaryota; kingdom Metazoa; phylum Chordata; order Testudines; family Cheloniidae; genus Lepidochelys; species Lepidochelys olivacea. The sequence continues at coordinate 23,583,765 of NC_140427.1, forward strand.
TTGCCCTCCTGTCCTTGGATCAGGAGAAGGCGTTTGACAGGGTGGACCACGGGTATCTCCTGAGCACTCTGCGAGCATTTGGCTTCGGACCCCAGTTTGTGGGTTTTCTCCGGGTGCTGTACACCTCCGCAGAGTGTCTGGTCAGACTCAACTGGACCCTGACCGAACCAGTCAGCTTTGGGCGAGGAGTATGGCAGGGGTGCCCCCTCTTGGGCCAGCTGTATGCTCTGGCGATCAAGCCCTTCCTCTGTCTCATCTGTAGGAGGTTGACAGAGCCATTGGCCATTATCTTTGAAAACTCGTGGCGAACGGGGGAAGTCCCGGATGACTGGAAAAAGGCTAATGTAGTTCTTTTGGTCAGGACTGTACTGGGTCCCTGCAGGGGTTCTCCAGCTACCCCTGGAGGAGGGAGGGCAGGGCCTGAAACGTCTGCACACTCAGGTCCATGTCTTCCGCCTCCAGGCCTGCAGAGGCTCCTTTATGGTGCAGGTAGCGTGGTGTGGAGCATACTGACGCACGCCTTCAGAGAATCATAGAATATCAGGGTTGGAAGGGACCTCACGAGGTCATCTAGTCCAACCCTTGCTCAAAGCCTTCCTGCGCCACTTCCGAGGGCTCCGATACGACTGGCAGCTCCTTATCTCCATCTGAGAGGTCTTCCGCAAGACCTCTCTGGGCTTCTGGGCTTCTACCAGGACCTCCTCCGGACCTGGAAACTGCTTTCAATGACCAGGTCCATGGTGGCCACCGAGGGGGCAGATCTCCTCGCAGAGCCCCTCCTACACAACCCCCAGCTCCGCGTGCAGGTAGCGGAGTCCCCCTCAGTGCGCCAGAGGTTGGTCCTGGCAGAAGTCACAAGAGTCGGAGACCTCCTGGACTACGACCGGGGAGACTGGCTGGATCCCCTGACGCTCGCTCAGCACATGGGGTTCTCCAGACCTCGTACTCCCTGGCGCATACTTCAGGAGGTGAGGGCCGCTTTGCTGCCCACTGCTCGGGTTTACCTCGACCGGGTCCTGCACGAGGGCGCGTCCCGCCCACCCTCCACCCCAGGCCCGCTGGACCTTTTCATCAGGCTCCTGCCCCGTAGACCCAACCGACCCCCCTACCCCTTCACCGTGAGCCGGCTGCACGAGCTGCAGCCGGTCTGTTTCCAGACCGTGCCAAGGAAACATCTAGACACGCTCATGCTCCACACCTTTCACGTCCTCACCCTCGCGTCCCATCCCGATACAAAATGGTGGGACCTCCTGCTACCTCTGGAGGGTGAGGAACCCCGGTGGGCCAGCCTATACTCCACCTTGGTCCCAAGGCCCACTGGAGATATCAGTTGGCAGCTCCTTCATGGAGCCGTGAGCACAGGCGTGTACTTGGCACGGTTTACTTCTATCCCAGACACCTGCCCCTTTTGCGGCAGAGGGAGGAGGTCCAGGCCCAGGACTTGTCAAGGTAATTAAGGACCTTAGGGGGAATAAGAGGGCAGTTTTCCTGGGGCAAATCCTCCTTTCTCCCTTGGTGGTGGGGGTTTGACACAATGGGGGGCGCAGCCCAGGCCCCCTTTGACCTGGAGAGGGGAGGGAGAGAGGTTCCAGTAACTTCTCCACTTACTTTCATAAACATCCCTAAAAGTCTCAGAGCAAGGCTGGCATTTCTGCAGTAGCCTAGGAGTTAGGAAACTTGGGTTCTGTTCCCTGCTCTTCTACCAACTTCCTGTGTGATCTTGAGTAAGTCACTTAGCCTTTTTGGATCTCAGTTCCCCAAGTGTAAAATGGGGATAATAGTACTTCTTACCTCAGGAGTGTTGTGATGCTCAATACATTAAAGATTGTGAGGTATTCAGATACCATGGTGATGGGAGCTATATAAGTATCTTATCAGAGGGGTAGCTGTGTTTGTCTGTATCCACAAAAACAACGAGGAGTCCGGTGGCACCTTAAAGACTAACAGATTTATTTGGGCATAAGCGTTGGTGGGTAAAAACCCACTTCTTCAGATCTGATGCATCTGACGAAGTAGGTTTTTTACCCATGAAAGCTTATGCTCAAATAAATCTGTTAGTTTTTAAGGTGCCACTGGACTCCTCATTGTATAAGTACCGTAGATATCTAAACAGAACTTCACCACTCAAAACCAAATATAGGTGCTCTTGTCTCTTGTTCCAGGTGAATGACTTATAATTACTATCAGTTTCAGGCCAAAGGGGTGGTGGGCTCTTTCGTTAGACAGGCAGATTCCCTGGTCGATCTGACTTGAGGGCCAGTTACTGAATGAAGTTTCCTCCTCTCTCCTGATGGCAGGAACCAGCAGAAACATGGTCAGATAGATGGGCAAAGACCAAATCCAGGACCATCGAGAAATGTTGTTATGCCTGAGGTTCAGCTGGACCCATTAGACCAATAGAAGTGGAAAAGTAGCAAGCAGAGATGAAGCTAACTTCCAGGAAGATCTGGATATTATGCTCCCTTAGTTAATGGAAAATTATTACAACTGTCCGTTCCAGAATTTTCCAGTAGTCATTTAACACAAACTTGTAAATAAATCAGCCTTTAAGACAGCCTTGAAACATACCCAAAAAGTTCAACTGTCAAAACAAAGTTCTCAGCATTCATCAGATTCTTCTTTCCATGACTTTGGGCAATGATTTTAAGACACACACACTCCTAAGTTTGAGTGTAACAATTCATAGTTCATAAGACTTAAATGGACTATACATAGACTGGGTTTGTTAGTTTTATTGTCATATCACTCAAACCAGAACCACCAGCATGTAGCCCCCAGCATTGCTCACCATCCGGAAACACAAGTCCCTTGCATCCTCCTCCCCTAATACATTGTGGGTGGAACAACAGCTTAGAAAGCAAGTGTGGTGTACAAGCCAAAATCATCTGTTTGCTCACCCTAACCTCAGGCTTGCAGTCCCAGCACAAACCAGTCAGAAGCAATGGTTCACACCTTCCACTGTCAAGCCAGGCCCTTCACACTAGCCACAATCATGGCTAATAAACACTTGGTGTCACATATCCAACATCTTGTGCAAGTCACAAGTATAGCTCAAGTTTCCTTACCTGTGTTGTTTGGTGTGGCTCTTAAAGACTGATCTCTCTGTGACTTTCCAGGGTGCTTCCTGCTAGCTCTGGGCATACAGGCAGTTGTGTGTGGGCGGCCATAGGCAGAGGGGCCTAAAGCTTCGGCATCTAAGTCCCAGTTTTAGGTACACTGTGATCCACAAAACTGCTTGGCTGCCACCCAAACTGACTCAGTTCCTAAATGTTCAGGGTAAATGGTCCCTAGGTGCCTGTTTCTGCCTCTGGGCATCACGCTTCTGCCTCGCTCTAGGCATCTGAACTCCTATCTCCTACCTAAGCACCAGGGGCATCCACAGGCTTGGGGGGAAGATAAGTGGAGGGGCACCTATCTCACCCATGGGACTCAATCCACTAGGTGTGCTCAGAGGCCATGTGCCAGACCAGGTATTATTCATAATCTGAATGGAGGAAGAGCAGGTGGTGCCCCTGCCCACCTGACCTTTTAGCACAGTCATTAGAGCATGTGCCTGGGATGACCCTGATTCCATTCTTTTCTCCCACTTAGGCAGAGGAGGGACTTGAGTAGGAGTCTCCTAGACCTCTCAGGAGAATAGTCTAACCACTGGGCTATGGGATAGTCTGATATGAGGTGCTCAGACTCTCCTGTTGAAGCTGTTCCACTATGGATAAATAATGAAAGAGTGATTGGAGATGGGGGGCTGGTGCTGGGTCTCCCACCTCCCAGGTCGGTGCCTCAGCATTGGACTATAGAGTCATTTTGCCACGGGTATTTTTAGTAAAAGTCACAGACAGTCACAGCTTCCGTGAATTTTTCTTTTTCGCCATGACCTGTCTGTGACTTTTACTAAAAATATCTGTGACAAAAGCGTAGCCTTATCTATGTTATACAGAAGGTCAGATTAGATCACAGTGGTCCTTTTTAGCTTAGGAATATGAGTCTGAATGCTGTGGCTAAGAGCACTAATGCAGTCCTTGGATGCATAGATATCAAGAATGTGTAGGGAGGTTATAAGGCACTAGTGGGACTGGTAGTGGAGTATTTTATCTTGTTCCAGTGTCCATACTTCAAAAATATATTGAAAAATTGGATGGGGTTCAAGAAAGAGTCAGAAGAATGATTTGAGGACTGGAAAGCTTGTGTTTCTGTGAGAGACTTTAGGACCTAAGTCCGTTTAGCTTATCAAAGAGAAGGCTAAGAGATGGCTCGATAATGGTCTACAACAGGGGTTCTTCACCTTTTTCTTTCTAAGGCTTCATCAACATGCTATAAAAACTCCATGGCCCACCTGTGCCACAACTGGTTTTCTACATATAAAAGCCAGGGCTGGCATTAGGGGTAGCAAGCTGGGCAATTGCCTGTGGCCCCACAATACGGGGGGCCCCGGGAAGCTAAGCTGCTCGGGCTTCAGCTTTCTGCCCTGGGCCCTAGTGCTGCTTGGCAGACTCCCTAAAACCTGCTCACAGCCTCCCACTGGGCCATGGAGCCCCTGTTGAGAACCGCTGATCAGTAAGTACTTACACTGGGAGAAGCTGTCTAATAGTAGAGGATTGTTTAGTGTAGCCAAAAGATGCATAATGAGATCCAGTGACTGGAAGCTGAAGCTGGATAAACTTTAACTGGAAATAACATTACTCCTGGGGGAATTCTGCATCAAAAAATTAAAAATTCTGCAACACAATATTTTGAAATTCTGCAAATTTTATTTGTCAAAATAACACTATATAATCACGCCAATTTCAATTATTTTGATAATTTATTTCAAAATACCTGTCAGCAAGTATGTCTGTAACAATATAGACACACACACAAAATTTCCCCCAGGAGCAGAGAGTTAAAGAAACCCCTATGACAAGCCAGTTCTTGCTTCTTTGCCTCCTCCCCTCGCAGAGCCCAGCCAGGGGGATAGAGACTCACACCCTTTCCCCCGCAGCCCAGACACTCACCCCACCCAACACTCACACCCCCTCCCCTCCAGAGCCCAGCCACACCCCCCCCCCCCGGCCCAGACACTCACACCACCTACTCCTACCTCCCAGAACCCAGCTGTGGCCTCCCCAAGTCCAGACACTTACAGACCCTGCCCTCCTAGAGCCCAGGGAGCCTCCAGAGGGAGAAACAGCCTGATGCTGGGTCCCAGCCTTGCACAGAGTTTCCTATGGGCCACTGCCTCCTTACTTCAGGACATGCTGGGAACTGCAGCTGCTGGGAACCTTCCAGTTCCCTCTCCCTCCTCCGGGTCTTGTCATCTATTTGTGAGCCGGGCTCTTCCAGGTCTAGTGGCCCCTAGTGGCTGCCACTATCTCTGCAACCTATTTTTATGGGGGGAAATGGAAATTCTGCGCACCCAACATTAATATCTGCAAAATTCTGCATTGTGCAGTGGTGCAAAATCCCCCCAGGAGTACACTATGCACAGACGCCAGAAAATTTTTTGCTACAAAGCTCCCCTCTCAGCAAACACAGGAATGCAGATGGGACAGGGTAAATGCTAAATGCTTATTTCTCACAGCAGACTTTGAATTCCAGCTTCCAGGACCACAGCACCGACCATTAGTTGGTGCTAAAGTAGGGGTAATAGGTTCTTTTACTCGTAGGTGGACCTATCACTGTAGGCACATTGAACTGGTGAGTTACATTTATTCACCCCCACTAAACTTAAAAAAAAAAAAATTTTAAGAAGCAAATACAGTTCAGCCCTAAAGTCCTGTAAAAAAAATCGTTGCTGATAGAGCGAGGAACAGAACCAAGCCTCCTCGTTTAGCACAGCCAATTCTGATCCACGCTGTCTCAGGCAAAGGTTAGACTAAATCTCTATGTGTGTGTGCACTGTCTGTGCTGCCTTTACAAAGCGCAGAGCCAAACAATAGCATTGACTTAGCCTGTACTTAGAGTCATAGAATCATAGACTTTAAGGTTGGAAGGGACCATTATGATCGTCTAGTCTGACCTCCTGCACAATGCAGGCCACAGAATCTCATCCACCCACTCCTGTAACAAACCTCTAATCTATGTCTGAGCTATTGAAGTCATAGAATCATAGAATCATAGAATATCAGGGTTGGAAGGGACACCAGAAGGTCATCTAATCCAACCCCCTGCTTGAAGCAGGACCAATTCCCAGTTAAATCATCCCAGCCAGGGCTTTGTCAAGCCTGACCTTAAAAACCTCTAAGGAAGGAGATTCTACCACCTCCCTACGTAACGCATTCCAGTGTTTCTACACCACCCTCTTAGTGAAAAAGTTTTTCCTAATATCCAATCTAAACCTCCCCCACTGCAACTTGAGACCATTACTCCTCGTTCTGTCATCTGCTACCATTGAGAACAGTCTAGAGCCATCCTCTTTGGAACCCCCTTTCAGGTAGTTGAAAGCAGTTATCAAATCCCCCCTCATTCTTCTCTTCTGCAGGCTAAACAATCCCTGCCTAGCCATTCGGTCCCTAGTCTGTAGCTGTGCATTGGGTTCTTCCGTCCTAAGTGCAGGACCCTGCACTTATCCTTATTGAACCTCATCAGATTTCTTTTGGCCCAATCCTCCAATTTGTCTAGGTCCTTCTGTATCCTATCCCTCCCCTCCAGTCCTCAAATCGTGGTTTAAAGACTTTGAGGTGGAGAGAATCCTCCAGCAAGTGCCCCGTGCCCCATGCTGCAGAGGAAGGTGAAAAACCCCCAGGGCCTCTGCCAATCTGCCTTGGAGGAAAATTCCTTCCTGACCCCAGATATGGCAATCAGCTAAACCCTGAGCATGTGGGCAAGACTCACCAGCCAGACACCCAGAAAAGAATTCTCTGTAGTAACACAGATCCCACCCCATCTAACATCCCATCACAGGCCATTGGGCATATCTACCGCTAATAGTTGAAGATCAATTAATTGCCAAAATTAGGCTATCCCATCATATCATCCCTTCCATAAACTTATCAAGCTTAGTCTTGAAGCCAGAAATGTCTTTTTCCCTCACTGCTTCCCTTGGAAGGCTGTTCCAGAACTTCACTCCTCCGATGGTTAGAAACCTTCATCTAATTTCAAGTCTAAACTTCCTGATGGCCAGTTTATATCCATTTGTTCTTGTTTCCACATGGGTACTGAGCTTAAATAATTCCTCTCCCTCTCTGGTATTTATCCCTCTGATATATTTATAGAGAGCAATCATATCTCCCCTCAGCCTTCTTTTGGTTAGGCTAAACAAGCCAAGCTCTTTGAGTCTCCTTTCATAAGACAGCTTTTCCATTCCTCAGATCGTCCTAGTAGCCCTTCTCTGTACCTGCTCCAGTTTGAATTCATCTTTCTTAAACATGGGAGAGCAGAACTGCACACAGTATTCCAGATGAGGTCTCACCAGTGCCTTGTACTAACATCTCTTGAACATGATGGACCTCCAGTATAGTGACTGCATGTAGCAAGTGAGGCAAATGCACATGTGACAAAAAAGGACGGTCCAGAAGTTAAGGCAATAGACTGGGACCCACAAGCACTGTGTGCTGTTCTGGATAATTTAAACCAGAATTGGTGGAAGTTGCTAGATGTCCGAGGTTCATTTAGAGAACATGCAGCAAAAGCGTCAGAAAGAAAAGTGGTCTTGCAGTTAAAGCACTGATCTAGAACCCAGGAAACCTTGATGCAAGTCCTGATTACGAGACGTACCCGGTGTGTTTTGTGCATCAGTTTCCCCATCAGTAGACTAGTTTGGCCTGAGCAGTCGATTCTGGCTCATTTCAGGAGCCACTTGGGACTGAGGCGTCTTCTAGCTTGGGCTAGGGAACCAGAAAGAACTTTACATTCATAACCTCATCTTGAAAGCACTCAGAGGGAGCTCTGAGGAGCACACAATGGGGAGACAGCCAGGGGATGTTTGAATATGCTGAAGGCCTTCGTGTGTGCTTGATGTAAAGCATTTTAAAAGTTTCAGCAGTGAATGCGCTCTTTCTTTTGGTGACATGGCGGCTCTTAAAAGAGCCGTTGTGCTGCATGCCTCTGCCAATGCCTGTTTCTGGAAAGGGAAACCTGAGTCATAACAGTCCCTGCTATCTAGCAAACAGATGAGCAAGGTCTTGGTAAAGTATGTTCACTCAACTTTTGTAGGGTGGATATGAAGCTTGTATGTTTAAATCCTGATATTGCCACTGTGAGGAGTCATTATAGCTTCATATGCTAAAACTTTTTTCCTTTCAGTTTATTTAAGGTTGTAGCTAATTTTCTCTTTAAAACCAAATATTGCATCTTCTCTGTAATCTACCCAAAAAGAGTCATAGGCCTGAAAACTGGCAAGTCAGGTGTCTGACAGAGGTTTCACATGGTCACTTTTGGCACAGCCAGCAACAACACCCAGCTTCCTCATATAGTAGGACTAATTCTTATCTGTACTGCTTCTCAGACTGATCAGATCAAAGCAGAGGCAAAACATAGCCCCTGCATGTAGGGTCAAGTGCCTCCCCCTCCATTGGCCTGCCAGGGGTGTGGAGGGAGAGGGGCTCCTTCTCTCCCTGAGCCCGCTGTCTCCCAGCCAGTCTCTCTCAGGCAGAAACGTCTCTGTCCCGCACCCCATCTGGCTGCCAGTGAGAGTGTCTGAATGTGCAGGGGGGTGGGACGTGCAGGGAGAGAAGAACAGAACCCCTCTGCTTCCCCACAGGTAACAGGGGACAGGGAGAGCATGACGGCCCTGGGCTGGGTGCAGGGCCAAGGGGAGTCACTGGGCAGGGAAAACACATGGGGTGGTCACATGTCCTCCCCTTTAAATTGCATTCCCTCCATGTGGACCAAAGCTTTTTACTTAACCAGACTGTCCTTACACTGGGTCCCCTGCACACCCAGCTGTGCAAAGCACTAAGAGCTAGATTTGTCTAGCAGCTGAGGCAAGGGCTACACGAGGAACAAAGGGGGTAATCTTGGGTTTAAGGTGTTGGGTCCAGAGCAGAGTTCTACTCCCTGCTTTGTAATGTTGAAAAGGTCACGTAAAGGAGAACTTCTGGAGGCGCGGTCCAAGGCTGTGAGGGAGGCAAACTGTATGGGGTCTTTGAGAGTACAGAGGAGGAGTGGAGGAGCTGTTTGATCATATTGTGGGCCTAGTGGCCTGTATTATGTAAGGTTCTTTAGTTACCCACATGGTCTTTCTGAGCTGGGGTGGTACCAGGTTAATAGCATTCCCATCCCAGCCATCTATAAAAACTCACAATAAGCACCTCGAGCTGGAGCCAGAATGCCGACATTTACAGACTACTGAGAGCCTCAAACCCCTACTCTGCTGTTGCCTAACTCTGTAGCCACCTGAGTCCCCGAAATGCTCAGTGCCCTCACTCCCATCTAAGCCCTGGTGGGATTTTCCAGCTAAGCATTCCCCCACTGATCTTTCTGGATCTGGTAGACATGCTCCGATCATGCCTCTTAGTTTGGGTGTCACAGATGAGATTGGGAAAGTGTGCATCCTAGAATAGCCAATAACCCAGTGATTTGGGGCACTCACCTGGGATGTGAGTGACCCTTTTTCAAATCCTCACTCTGGCTGATATGGAACAGGGACTTGAAACCCAGGTTTCCCACATCCCAGTTGAGCCCTAACCCCAAGATGGTATGGGGATGGGTATACATCTCTGTCGCCTGTGGAAGCTGTTCCACTTTGTCTAAATAACTAAATATTCAGTGGGCTAGTGAGATATGGACTCTATAGCCCCAGGGCTAGGGCATACACCCGGCAGGTAGCAGACCTAAGTTCAAGTCCCTTTTCCAGAGTAGAGATTTAAAATCAGTTCTTCCCGATGAATGCTCTAACCCAGGGGTAGGCAATAATTTTCACGGGGGGCCACTCCACGATTTTCAGTAAGTCGTCACGGGCCGCACATTTCTACTATATTAATGGAGGGAGCTCCAGGCTGGTGCAGAGTGTTGGGGTGCAAGAGAGGGTGAGGGGTGTGGGCTCTGGGATGGGGTTCTGACCTGGGGCAGGGGGTTGGGGTGAGAGAGGGGGTGCAAGGTTCAGGCTCTGGCTGGGAGGCCCTTACCATAGGTGGCTCCTGGCCAGCAGTGCAGCAGGGCTCAGGCAGGCTGCCTACATGCCGTGGCCCCACGCTGCTCCCGGAAGTGGCTGGCACGTCTCTGTGCGCCCCTTGGGGGAAGGGAGTCAGCGGGTCTCAGTGCGCTGCCCATGCCCACAAGCACTGCCCCTGCAGCTCCCATTGGCTGGTTTCTGGGCAATGGGAACTGTGAGGATGGTGCTGGGGCAGCACACGGAGCCGTCTCCCACCCGCCGGGGCGTGCAGAGACGTGCTAGCAGCAGCCAGCTGCTTCTGGGAGCAGCGTGGGGCCACGGCGGGCAGGCAGCCTGAGCGCTCTGCGTGGGACATTTAGCGGCTCGGAGTCAGAGCTTGTGGTGGGGAAGAGGAGGCCAGACAGAAATGTTATATGGGCTGGATGTGGGTGTGTCTGCCCCGTGAGAAAGGGCTGACCTGGCTTAGGCACCTAAACCCAGGAGAGGGTAGTTCCTGACGGGGAAAGGGGCTCCTCTCATCAGCATTTCCTACGAGCTAGCTTAGGCTGCTTCCTGCTCATTTTATTGGCTTGTGATAATCCAGTTCTTAGGTACCTAACTCTCCCTGTGCACTGTATAGGGAGCTTGGGTACCTAACTCAGGGTTGTGAATTCCATTGGGCAGCAGGGCCCCTAAGTCACGTTTTGCAAAGTTTAAAGCTCAGATCCACCAGTGAACTTAGGTATTGTGATGTTCAGTGTTAACACCTAACCCCGGGAAACCACAAAGCCTATGTTAGGTACCTAGGCTCCCTGGACAGTGCCTGAGGGTGAGAGAGGCATCTGAGGAAGGGATCCACAAAAGCCAGCCTACTAGTTGGGAAGCCATCTAAGCTCACCCATGGGAGATGCTGCCAAGAGGGGTGTGTCCTAAGCCCCACCCCCTCTCACAGTTCAGCTCTTCACTTCAGGCTGCCAAGAAGCACCGATCTCTGATTGAGCCCCACACCCAGGATCCCCTCTCCTGGAGTCAGGCAGATGGGGTGTCTCTTCTTGAGAGAATAGCTTAAGCATTTGCTTAACTCCACCCACTAGCTGGGGATGGGGAGATGAGCCCTTGAGCCCAGTGGTTAGGTACCCCACTTCCATTGCCCCCTCTGTCTGATGAGAAGGGATTTGAACGGGGGTTCCCCACCTCTCAGACGAGTGCCCTAACCCCCAGCCTATAGAGTCAGTCTCATTCTTTCTCTAGCCCAATTATTATTTAATAAAAAGTAGAACAGCTTCAACAAAAATGATGGAGACACCCCTACATCAGACTGTCCCATAGTCCAGTGGCTCGGAGTCCCCAACTCTGAGTGACGTCGAATGCTGTCTGCAATGTTTGGAGAGGCTAGCCTGGAGAGCGTGAAACCACTCTTCTGTTAGAGAGATGCCAGAAGCTCCTGGCGGCCAGGCTCTATTATATGTTAAAAAGAAAGGAAATTGACACAGAAAATTTTGTTATAATAGTGCTAAATTGCTGCTGCCCTACAGGGCCTCTGCTCCCTGTATGCTCCAGGAATTCGGGATTTCAAAACCCTAAAGGGTTAGAAAGCATGATAAACAATGTTTAATATTGTGCTAGTTAAAACACAGGTTTGTCCTGAGTACAGAGGTCTGTCACATTTGAAAACGTTACAGTTAACCACGTCACGCTAACATGTTCCAGACATGAGTGTCCCTGTCAGCACTAAGGGCACAATCCTCTTTAACATGGTGCTTCTTTATAGATTATAAGGCCACGAGTGCCCATTCAGATCCCCGGAGTCTAGTCTCACCTCCTACATAACGAAGGCCATCGTTTTTCTTTCAGTGAGTACTGTATCCATCCCATAATCCCAGTTTAACTGGAAGTTATTTAAAGACTCCAAGTGATGGAGAATCCACCACATCTCTAGCTCAGTTGTTCCAATGGTTCATTGACAAATTGTACCTTATTTTTAGATTGAATTTGTCTAACTTCAGCTTCTAGCCCTTGGACCTTGTTCTGCCTTTGTCTGCTAGATTACAGAGCTCTCCCACTACCCACATCTTCTTATGTAGTTACTTATCAGCTATGATCAAGTCACTTAACTATCTCTTTCATAAGCTAAATAGATTGTGCTTCTTTAGTCTCTCACATAACACAGATTTTCCAGACTTCAAATCCTTTTCATAGAATCATAGAATATCAGGGTTGGAAGGGACCTCAGGAGGTCATCTAGTCCAACCCCTGCTCAAAGCAGGACCAATCCCCAACTAAATCATCCCAGCCAGGGCTTTGCCAAGCCTGACCTTACAAACCTCTAGGGAAGGAGATTCCACCACTTCCCTAGGTAACCCATTCCAGTGCTTCACCACCCTCCTAGTGAAATAGTTTTTCCTAATATCCACCCTAGACCTCCCCCACTGCAACTTGAGACCACTACTCCTTGTTCTATCATCAACTACCAGGGAGAACAGTCTAGATCCATCCTCTTTGGAACCCCGATCAGGTAGTTGAAAGCAGCTATCAAATGCCCCTTCACTCTTCTCTTCTGCAGATTAAATAATCCCAGTTCCCTCAGCCTTTCCTCATAAGCCATGTGTTCCAGTCCCCTAATAATTTTTGTTGCCCTCCGCTGGACTCTTTCCAATTTTTCCACATCCTTCTTGTAGTGTGGGGCCCAAAACTGGACACAGTACTCCAGATGAGGCCTCACCAATGTCGAATAGAGGGGAATGATCATGTCCCTCGATCTGCTGGCAATGCCCCTACTTCTACAGCCCAAAATGTCACTGGCCTGCTTGGCAACAAGGGCACACTGTTGACTCATATCCAACTTCTCGTCCACTGTAACCCCTTTTAGCTCAGTTCTTGCCACAGTATCTATAGGATTGGCAGAATTTGATTTTTTTGTTGAAATTTCAATATAGATTTTATTTTTTTAATTTTTAACAATTTTAATTTGTACAGTTGTGGGAAATGAAGGGCAGGTAAGGTTGGGGTTAGGACAGCCCTGAGAGCTGGGCTCCCTGCGTGGCCATGGGGTCCAAGACACCTGGACACAAGGTGCAGAGGAGGCTGTGGTCCTGCTCTCACAGAGTAGACACCCCCAGTCAACGCTGCAAGGAAGAGGATGAGTCCCTGGCCGTGGGGGAAGCCACCCCACAGCTAAGCAGTTTCTGCTCAGGGATACCCCGCTGCACTGTGGCGGGTGAGTGAGTGAGCTCGGCCTTGGCAGCAGGGCTGCAGAGGGCTCTTCGCATGGACACAGAGCCAGTGATACTACATCCTGGCAGACACAAGATGAGGGCAAAGGCTGCAGTCCTGGGAGGGCACAACAGAGATGCCTGGCCAGAATGAGGATAGTGACCTGTTCTTGGCCAAATGCTATGCAATATCTTTATCAATGATAGGGAAGAAAAAAATCATTATTGGTAAAGTTTGCAGCAGACACAAACATTGCTGGAGTGGTAAACACCTTTTAAGGCTAGGGCTGTTACAAAGTCCAGTCTGGATTGTTTGGTATACTGGGCTCCCTTAAAGAATACGCATTTTAATGCAGCTAAATCGAGTCGTGCATCTAGGAATTAAGAATGGAATCATATGCGAGGAGACTGCATTTTGGAAAGTAGAGACTGTGAAAGGACCTTAAGAGTGATGGTGTGATATGGCTGGCAGAGAAAATTAAATCCTTGAATATGTATGAGAGGTGGTATTCTCTCTTTATACAGCATTACTGGACCTTAGGCTTGACAGGATTTGATTTAAATTGCAGGTATCATAAATGTCAATTTCAGCTGACACACTGAACCCCCCCACCCCGACCCCCCAAAAAGAATCCAGCGCACCTTGCATGTGCAGGGCTTGGGTAGCACCAGCCCTGCGGAGAGCTGGCTACAGCCCTGCTGTCAGGGGAGTGACCGTGGAGCTGCAGAGGGCTGTCTGGCATGGCCACAAGGCCGGTGACACTGAATGCCTGCAGGTGGAAGGTGCAGGGCAGGGTACAGTCCTGGTGGTACGGATGGACGGACACGCGCGCACCCCCCCCCCCACACACACCCACCTGCAGTGATGAGCCCCTGGCTATGGAGGGCTGGAGCCATTTAATAGGCAGGTGGCCTCCACAGCCAGGGGCTTATCCTCACAGTCCTTGTCCTTTCACGGTCTCTACTTTCCAAAATGCAGTCTCCTCGCATATGATTCCATTCTTAATTCCTAGATGCACGACTCGATTTAGCTGCATTAAAATGCGTATTCTTTAAGGGAACCCAGTATACCAAACAATCCAGACTGGACTTTGTAACAGCCCTAGCCTTAAAAGGTGTTTACCACTCCAGCAATGTTTGTGTCTGCTGCAAACTTTACCAATAATGATTTTTTTCTTCCCTATCATTGATAAAGATATTGCATAGCATTTGGCCAAGAACAGGTCACTAGAAAGACCCCAACTGGGTAACGATTCCCCATGTACAAAGCTTATGCTCAAATAAATTGGTTAGTCTCTAAGGTGCTACAAGTCCTCCTTTTCTTTTTGCATGTACAATTAATTTTTGAGATCAGCTAGCTAGTTTTTAATCCATTTCATATATCTACACTGATTTTGTGTAATGCTAATTTTTAGTCAGAATATCGTGCAGTACTAAGTCAAATGCCTTAGAGATGTTTAAGTGCATTATGTCGACACTGTTACCTTTGTCAATCAAATTTGCAATCTCAAAAAAAATCAAGCTTGTTTGGCAAGATCTGCTTCTCATAAAAGCATGTCGATTGGCATTATTTACGCTGCCATCCTTTAATTCTTTACTGATTGTATCCCATTTCAGCCTTTCCATGATTTTGCCTGGGATCAGTGTCTGGCTTCCTGTTCTATAGTTAGGTTTCAGAGTAACAGCTGTGTTAGTCTGTATTCGCAAAAAGAAAAGGAGGACTTGTGGCACCTTAGAGACTAACCAATTGATTTGAGCATAAGCTTTTGTGAGCTACGGCTCACTTCATCGGATGCATACCGTGGAAAATACAGAAGATGTTTTTATACACACAGACCATGAAAAAATGGGTGTTTATCACTAGAAAAGGTTTTCTCTCCCCCCCCCCCACTCTCCTGCTGGTAATAGCTTATCTAAAGTGATCACTCTCCATACAATGCGTATGATAACCAAGGTGGGCCATTTCCAGCACAAATCCAGATTTTCTCAATGGCCCACCTTGATTATCATACACATTGTAAGGAGAGTGATCACTTTAGATAAGCTATTACCAGCAGGAGAGTGGGGGGGGGGGGAGAGAAAACCTTTTCTAGTGATAAACACCCATTTTTTCATGGTCTGTGTGTATAAAAACATCTTCTGTATTTTCCACGGTATGCATCCGATGAAGTGAGCCGTAGCTCACGAAAGCTTATGCTCAAATAAATTGGTTAGTCTCTAAGGTGCCACAAGTACTCCTTTTCTTTTTGTCCTATAGTTAGTTACCCAGGTCATCCCATCAGTACTAACTGAGCTTTTTTCCAGATCTCTGGAGATGCCCCAATTTCCAAGGTTTGTTAAATATCAACATCATTCGTACAGATACTAAACTGGGAGGAGTTGTAGATACGCTGGAGGGGAGGGATAGGATACAGAAAGACCTAGACAAATTGGAGGATTGGGCCAAAAGAAATCTGATGAGGTTCAATAAGGATAAGTGCAGGGTCCTGCACTTAGGACGGAAGAACCCAATGCACAGCTACAGACTAGGAACCGAATGGCTAGGCAGCAGTTCTGCGGAAAAGGACCTAGGGGTGACAGTGGACGAGAAGCTGGATATGAGTCAGCAGTGTGCCCTTGTTGCCAAGAAGGCCAATGGCATTTTGGGCTGTATAAGTAGGGGCATAGCGAGCAGATCGAGGGACATGATCGTTCCCCTCTGTTCGACATTGGTGAGGCCTCATCTGGAGTACTGTGTCCAGTTTGGGGCCCCACACTTCAAGAAGGATGTGGATAAATTGGAGAGAGTCCAGCGAAGGGCAACAAAAATGATTAGGGGACTGGAACACATGAGTTATGAGGAGAGGCTGAGGGAGCTGGGATTGTTTAGCCTGCAGAAGAGAAGAATGAGGGGGGGATTTGATAGTTGCTTTCAACTACCTGAAAGGGGGTTCCAAAGAGGATGGCTCTAGACTGTTCTCAATGGTAGCAGATGACAGAACGAGGAGTAATGGTCTCAAGTTGCAGTGGGGGAGGTTTAGATTGGATATTAGGAAAAACTTTTTCACTAAGAGGGTGGTGAAACACTGGAATGCGTTACCTAGGGAGGTGGTAGAATCTCCTTCCTTAGAAGTTTTTAAGGTCAGGCTTGACAAAGCCCTGGCTGGGATGATTTAACTGGGAATTGGTCGTGCTTTGAGCAGGGGGTTGGACTAGATGACCTTCTGGGGTCTCTTCCAACCCTGATATTCTATGATTCTATGATAAGAGGGCTCATCAGCTAAGTTTTTTAAAACTCTTGGGAGTGCGCTATCTAGCCCTACACTTCTAAAATGTTTAACAGCCTCCCTAGTTATTATTGGAATAGAAAGTATTTCATTATCACTATGAATATATCAACCAGGCTCTTTCCTAATATGTTAGTTAACCGGTTTTCTAACACAATGCATTTTTCTATTGTAGATAAAGCCAAACATGAGAAAAAACAAAAGAACTGCTCAGTTAAGATCTTTCTCTATAATGCCAAAAAGAATATGAGTGTGATAAGAAAAAACAAACCACAAGCTTACGAAAACCAGGAAATGCACAGGCAAGGTGCTGCTTCACAGACCTTAACTCTACCCTTTTAGGGATGGCAAGAAGAATGGGAAACATCACAGTATCTTACTCCCCTAACATTTCTCTGGCCCTATCTCTAGTCGGACTCCTATTCATGAAGTCCGACAGCCTTTGGACCTCAATGTGACCTGTGTAGCATTAGGGAATTTCCTGCAATTTAGGTAAATATTCCCCACTCGCAAAAGAACGATAAGGGGTACTGCCATCACCGTGGGGGTCGGGTTAAGGATGGGTGGTTATAGTGTGGGAGAAGTAGAACTCTAACTGCACTTCTTAGTTTTCATAAGTTTGTGGTGTATTTTTTTTCTGGTAACTAAGATTCTTTTGGGGATTTGTAAAGAGACCTTAACTGAGTGTTTCCTGGTTTTTTAATGCTGCGCGCTTGACGTCTCACATTCAGGAAGGGCCAAAATGTGCTACAGCATTACTGGCTTAAAACAGACACCACTATTGGACCTGATCCTGCTGAGAGGTTCTTCAACGCCCCCATGCTGCACTTTGCAGGGTTAGACACTGCCTGGGTTTCAGAAGCATTTGATCTCTAAGAAACTTTGCCAGTGTAAATGGAACTGTACCTGCTCAATGATTGCTACTGTAGAGCAAGCATCTGCATGATGCTGAACTAGACTAGGATAACACTACATTAGTGTTGATTTCCTGGGACCCTTCTAAGGAGGAATTGTGTCTTGAGGCTATCCCAGGGTATGTCTACGCTGTAGTTAAAAACCTAAGGGTGGCCTGTGCCAGCTGTTTCACGCGCGGTTTAATTACATTTGAGCTCAGGCTACAACCTGGGCTCCAGGATCTGTGGTGGGAAGGGCCTGGGCCTTAAGGTATATACCACAATTAAAACAACCCCTTGGCCCAAGCCAGAGTTAGCCGTGGGTGTCTAATTACAGTGTAGGCATAACCTCCCTGGGTACAATGGTAAAAAAAAAAACAACAAAAAACAAACTGTCTGTAGGTGGGTTTCTTCAGCACAGACACACTGCAGATCTTTCCCATTACAGACTCAGTGAGCGAGCATGAGGCTGGCTCTCCTGCTAGTGTTCTCCTCATTCAGAGGGGACAAAACAAAGATACCCACTAGTTAGTAAAATTCCATGGCCCTGTTCATGAGAGGAAGGGACTCCTGTGTTCTGGCTAAATTCCAAGTCCCTAGTTACATTCTGTATCCCTCAATTCCTCCTGCATTTTCAATAGGGTACAGACGTTTTCACTTCCAGTCCTAACTTCTTGTATAACGCTGCCGTGCACATTTAAACGAATTCTGTGGAACTGCAGGAAGAAGTAAGGTAGGCACAATGCGATTTGTGAGTTGGAGTTTAGCTGTGTTTTGCTCAGAGGGGACCACAGCAATTCCAGTGTGTTCTCTTTGTTTGCAGGGGGTCAGACAATGATTATAGTGATCCCTCACTTTATAATCTGTTACATTTATATGAAGTGCTCCGAGATACTGCGAAAAGAAAAGGAGTACTTGTGGCACCTTAGAGACTAACTAGCTCACGAAAGCTCATGCTCAAATAAATTGGTTAGTCTCTAAGGTGCCACAAGGCCTCCTTTTCTTTTTGCGAATACAGACTAACACGGCCGCTACTCTGAAACCTGAGATACTGTGGGCGCTGTGGGAATACAAAGAGCTCACTACTAGCACTCCTGAGAAGATTTCTGATACTAGAGGGCTCTCTCATCTAGCAAAGTCATAACAAGACCCAGTGGCTGGAATCTGAAGCTAGACAAATTCAAACTGGCAATCAGGTGCAAACTTGTAATAAGAAGGGTCAGGGTACAGTTTACCTGGGACAGGGTGGATCCTCAACGACTCCATGAATCTTGACATTGAGGCTAGGCTGAAGGGCCAAATCCATTTGCTGTGGATGTGGATCTTAACTACAGTTTCTGCTAAGAACTTTTCATACCAGCCTGGAGCCCACAGCTTGGCCTGGGCCATGGGGGCTGGCTAACAGAGAACAATACATGGCTAAGAGAAAGCTGCGGTAAACAGATAACCTTGTGTGTTTCAAGTCAGTAAACAGAGTCAGCATAACTCCGGATGTAATTGGGCATCCTTATTGTGAGTTATAGACACATGAAGCGCTGAGAAGGGCCTCACGGTTACTCCCTAATGCAGGGAGGAGATAGTGGTACAATACCCCTCAGATCCCAGACAGAGTTCGGGGAGAGGCCTAATATGATTGACATGAGTTATGACACCCTCTCCTCACAGATGTATGCAAATCCTAGCCCACAGAAATGCAAGGGTAAACTTATAAACAATTGTTAATGTTAAATACTAATTACTGCTCTTTTGCTTTAAATCTCCAGGAATGTATCTGTTGGTCAACTGGGAAAGCTGCTACCTCATCCCCCTGGACCCCAAAATTAAGATTTAACCTATACACTTTAATAGACATAGTTTGGGGGTAATTACCTCTGTGTCAGCAATATATTAATTTGGGCCATGGGCAGAACCATTATGTAATCTTTTAGACCACTGGCTTATTGTGCTTATCTTGTCTTGCTGCTAGAACCTATCCAGGGGCTTGGGAAAACCCATCCCTGTCGCTTCTCTCCACCCAGTGAGCACCAAATCTATTGTAATTAATTGTTCTGCAGCGTCTCTGAGCCTAATAAGCAAAGTGACACTCCGCCAGTGCTGTGCGTAATAAACTCCTGTGCTTGACTCTACACGGCGTGAATTACTGTTCTTTCCCAACCAGAAGTAAAGGGTTTGATGCAGGAATTGCTGGGAGACATTCTCTCACTTGTGTTATACAGGAGGTCAGACTAGATCATCAAAACAATCCCTTCTTGCCTTAACAACTGTGACTCTGCCATAGAGGAGCACTGCTGACTCCCAGGTGTTTGAGGGAAGTGCACTGGGTTGCCACCTTGCTCACTCAGCGACTCACGAGTCACAGGCAAGTGGAGCACTGAATGTAGCTCTTTCTGTTCTGCCCAATACACTGGGTATCAGGCTAAGGGAAGATCCAGGTACTGATCTGGTTATGTGGGAGCCAGTGGAACCATCCCTGCCTGGGGGAGGTGGGGAGAGAGAAGCTAATGGGACTCGCTTCCAGGCAGAAGTGTAGCAAGCATGCTGGTCAGGAGCAGGTGAACTCTCCATACTAGCACTGGGATGAAGGGAATCTCCTCACCCAGCCATTAAGGGGATACACAGGAGAGGGCGCCTATGCATTCCTGGGGGCAGAAAGACAGGATCTTAGTGGGTCTGACAGGAGAGAGGCAGTGTGGCTTGGTGGAAGTGCAAGAGCATGGCCTTAGTTTGACTTTTTGCCCTACCGCAGCTGGCTCGGGAGATTTTTATCTAAAATGAAAAAACAGCAGAATCCAGACTAAAGAACGGGGCCAAACACAGCAGCACTAATATAGAGATTTTATTTCAAATGTATTGAGTCTTACAGCACATTGTTCGTCACAACGCTACTGAACTGACTTGGAGGTTTTCGCCACCATATTGTGACACTGACACCCGCAAGAGCTGAAAGCAGTTTAGATTAACCACGTCTGAATCCAAATGTCCAGGAATATGGGCCCTGACTCTCTGCTGCCTTATTGCTTGCAGTCACTTCCACTTGTGGAAAGTGAGGCCAAATCGGAATTGTGCCCTCACCAGGGGATCAGTGCCTTACACCCACTCTCCTCCACAGGGGGAAATAATGCAAGGTACAAGGCAGGGGAGAATCAGAAGTATGACATCTCTCTCTCTCCCCCTTGTTGTTTGCTCCCAGTATGGAACAGCAAAACAGTCTGAGCAGATACAGTCTCTTAAGATGATGCTAGCTTTGTTTTCACTATTGGAAACCAGAGAGGCTGAAATGTAAAAGTGCAGAAAATGAATTTGTTTTTTTTTACTTCTTCCACTGAAATTTGAAAACCACTGGGTTTTGCAAATAGAACTGGGAGGTCAGAATATGGTTTGAATAGCCTAGTGTTTGTCTGGTTATTTACTAGATAGGGAGGACTCATATCCCCCCACCCTCCCAATGTGGAGTCTTAAGTAGGGTATCTGTGGTCTATTTATTTGGAGAAAAAAAAATTTACCCAGCTATAAAAAATGCCCATGGTTCCACACTCTTTCCTTTGCACCCACCAGCTCTCCAGATTTCTCAGGAACCAAGTATCAAACACGGCTCACAAGGATCCAAGAAAAGAGCAGAAGCTTAATCTTGTAACTCACGTCTTCCTAAGCTTGTACCCTAGTGAGCGCTCCTTAAAATGAGCTGGGATGCTTGGTATGTAGCATATGGAAGCAATAGAGAGGCAATAACTACAGATTTCAAAATGGGTGACTCTAGAAGTTATGGCTTCTGTACGGCAGACAGGAAAGGAAGTCAAGTCCAAGAGGAACTTTTAAGTGGTGTTGGAATGAACCAGAGACTGTTTCTGTCTTGTAGTAGGGGCAGATGCTGCACGTCATGCCCATCACTGTATCTTTTGGTTAAGTGCCACATTAGAGTGAAAAAAACAGACTGTAGAGTCTCTGTTGGCCAGCTTTCTCCCCACCCCCAATTTGGTATCTCTGCTTCATTCTCCCTTCTTCGGGTTACATTAAGTGCACAGAAATATATATAGCAGCATTTGGACTGAAACCTTCACGCACAGCAGACAGCATGTTCCAGGAGGTCAAACGACACCCTGCGGCCGACCCTCAAGGTGCCCAGTTCTCAGGATAAAGAGCAACAGGAAAAGGAGGAGATGGAAGCAGCGAGGGGGAGAAGGAGCAGCACAGGAACACGAGTTACGTTTCCATCCCGGGGCAGAATCAGGGCCATTCCTGTGCTAGCACCAGGCTGTGACACTGCGAGAAACTAGAAGTAGACAGGCAGAGCAAGAAGAGAACAAACCATTCTCCCCTCTCCCCACACAGTACTGCAGGCGATAGTCTAGTCTAGTGCATTCACCACTCTCTGCAGGACCTGGACATTGGCAGAGATCTGCTTGGCCTCACAGAGAAGCCCCATCTTGTCTTCAGAGAGAAGGAATTCCTTTTCCGCATCCAAGAGAAGGTTAACCCAGGGATTGCTAATAAGGTCAGACCCCTCATCCACAAAGCCAGCCTGCATATCAAACTCCATGGAGAGAGAAGCAGCGGCACCTCTAGGCTGAGCCTTTCTGAAGGGACACAGAGGACAGAGGTACCATTCAGAATCCACCCTCTTCATTCTTGTACAATGCAAACTGCCTTTCGAAGGGTGGAAAGAAGAGCTTGATTCTAAACATACCTTTCTATTGCTTTGGGGGTACTTGTACAGGCAGTCTCTGTGAAAGCGTCACTTTCCAATCCACAGGAGAAAGAGATTGTAGTCTCCTATTTAGCCCTAGGTTGTCAGACCAGCATATAAGTACACTGGTACTAAGATGGGCCCACTGTATTGTCTTATCTCAATTCCTCTGCTTCAGACGGATATGGGATCAAGGAGGATTGCTGAAGACACTGCATTTGAGTTTGGTGTTCAAATGCTGCACCAAAGACCTTCACGATTCCAGTGGAGGCAGAGCTGTCCTTCAAATCTGTGAGCAAAAAGGCTTGGCATGGACAGCGTCCCTGTCTGGCATTCAACTGGAAGCTGTGGCGATGGGTTTCTTCAGGTGTTGGCTCATGAGCTCCCTAGCACGAGACACCTGGATGTGATCGTAACACAAGTTGCAGACAAGGACTGGGTCGTAGAGCTGCTGATCAGGAATGGGCAGCTTCAGATGGCAGCAGCCAGCACAGAACACATTCCCACAATTCCTGTTAAGGGGTAATAAAAACAGAGAGCAGTGACACAGTGACAACTCCATAAAGAAGGCGGCCTTGTCTAGACTGGGGGAGTCTAGGGCCAAACACAACCAGCGTGTTCTTGAAGACGTTCAGTCCTGTCTGCACTGATGTTCGACTACGTGGGAGTTGAGATGTTAGCTGACATGTTTTTAAACATCATCTGCATTTCTAATGTTGACACGGCCAGAGGGAGGGTCAGAGACCCCAGGACAACAGCAATAACAAAGACAGAGGGTCAGGGACTCCAGAGGGAGCGTGTGCAAGGGTGGCTGGATGTTAAAGGGAGGCTCAGTGATCCTGTGCTGGGGGCCTACGGAGACGGAGCAGGAAGAGCAGAGACTCGGCTGGTGGGGGAGGAGATGGGAAAGAACAGGGGAGATGTGCAGGAGGCGGCTGAGTTTTACCTGCAGTGGTGCCTCCGCTTGGCTATCCAGAATTCACAGTCACAGTGAAAGCAGTGGGAGGCCATGTGGTCTGGAACCCAGCGTGTGACCTGCGGAAAATAAGAGTCTTCATCAGCACCTCACCCCAGGAGCCTGTAACAGCTTGTGAAGCAATACCATTGAGACTGGACCGTGGGTCTGGGCCGTAAAACACTGGGCGAGACTGGGCCGTAAAACACTGACCCATGCGGTTGGTCTGCAGAGCAGCTGGCTGCTTTGCTTCCCGGCCACCAGGTCAACCGACTGCCTGTATGGGGTTGACAAGGCATGGAGCCACAGCCTAGCAAGCCCGCACCTCACCTAGCACCAATGGACACGGAACTGCTCCCAGGAAAGCCTGCAGCCCATCCTGAGACAGCCTCCCTCGCAAAGAAAGCACAGAGCCAATCCTGCCATGTGTCACCACCTTGCACAACCGGAACGGCTGCTCTGAGCCTAGATCCCACCCTGCCTGGTAGCATCTATCACCTTCAGACAGACAAAGCCCACCTTGCTACATATGTAGCTGTACACGGATGTACCTCAGTCTCCTTCTTATCAACAGGCTCCCAGCTTGCTTCAGACAGGCAGTCCTCACTGTGATCAGAGTAGAAGTCCTCAGTGTCACTGCTGTCCGATTCCTTTAGACAGGTCTGCAGAGAGAAAGCCAAAGTCACAAAAGTCATCAGCTCCTTCCAGCACAGACTCAACGTGTAGTGTCCCCTCCCACCCCACTCAGAATGGCTCCTGAAGGAGCAAGTGGCACTGGTGCTCCCCAGCTCAGGAAGCAAAGGGCAGAGAAATAAAGGAAGATTGGATGAAGGAATCTTTGGGTACTAGGAGAGTGAAGGTCAGGAGGAGGCGGTGTCTAGATGAGAGAAGGAACTCTGTTGCCTCCTGGGAAGCACAGGCTAGGAGAACCTAGAACCCCTGGGTGGGGGAGAGGAGCAGGGGAGGGGAGGAATGAATCATTATCCTAATGAGCATCAAACTTGCACCAACAGGAAGCGAGGGGTAAGAGAACATGTGAGCCTGGCATCACATGCTCACCCTGGAGTCAGGGGAGAGCAGGGACACGAAGGGCAGGATGTCACGGTTCATGGCTGGGTCAGACACTGTGGGAGATGGCACTTTATAGGCCATTACTTACAAAGTCATCTTCATAGTCCACCTGTGGCTCAGCCGGGGGCGTGCAGCAGTGACGTGTATCCAGCCTTAGCTGGAGCTCTCGCACCTGCCTGCGCAGCTGCTCCACTTCCTGCTTGTAGCTGGCTTCAATCTGCCGCAGCCTGTGCTGAATCACATCCGTGGGGAAGGGGAGCCCGTCATCATCCAGGTAAAGAGGAGGCAGAGGGGAAGAGCAGCTTGGTGGCACATGCTTGCAGCCAGACACCTGCCTCAGGTGGCAGGGTAGCCATGGCCGGCTAGGCTTCCCTTCAGGGCCTGCACAATGTGCATTGGGATGGCCAGCGCATACTGGTGGTTTCACACCTTCTCTTGCAGGCCACTGGCTACTGAGGTAGAGCCCTGGCACCCACAACTGTTTGCTGCTCAATCTCTTCTTACAGCACCCATAGGAAAGTAGCCGCCTGGTTATTGCCTCCCCACCGGGAAGCGACGTCACCATCCCCTGGAAACTGTCCCAGTTGGAACCCAGGAGGGAGAACTCGCTGGTCTGGCTCTGGAAAACGGGCCTTTGCCACAGCTCCGGTGGCACCATCCCCACCTGGACCATTTCCTCACAGTGCCCGCTCCTGCTGCTCCCACTTTTGCCAGTGTCTTTATGTTGATGAGGGATGCCTGGTATGGGGCCTGGGTTGTTCTGAGGAGAGACACTTGGTGCAGGGGTGTCCTGGCTGGGAATGCCCACTGCAGGATTTAGGCTGTCTTGCTTGGGGGGTTTCACAAGATTCCAGTTTCCATCAGATTCCAGGCCAGTTGCTTTTGGAGGATTATAGGGACATGTTTCAAGCTGCTCCACAGCTCTGACACAAGTCCTGCAGACGTTCTCCTGTCCAGGATGGTTTGGGGCGGGGCCAATGCCATCTACACCCTCCAGATTCACCCTGTGACCCATTTCTGTCTCTGGAAAGATGATGCTTGCTGGTGGAGGCACCCAGCCACTAACCAGCTTGTCGTGCGCTTGGTGATCAGTGTGGCTGCTGACGTTGTGGCTGGTTTGCAGGGGGTGAGTTTTCTCCTGCTCCACTGGCACCACGCTGCCTTCCTCAGGGTGCAGCTCGGTGCCCTCTGTGCTGGCATGTCTGGGCTCCAAGCCCATCCTGACCTCCTGACAGTGGCTGTTCAGATTGGGATCACTAGAAGTACGGGTCAGTGGGCTGCTGGAGTCACCGGCTGAAAGCAAGTCATCCATAGATCTTGTCTTTGGTAACCTGGAACCAAGAAACACAGCGTGAATCTCTGGAGAAGGAACTTTTACTACAAAAATCCCAGTACCTGCTGCTCTGTGCCACAGGAGCCCTTGCGGGAGGGGAAGGGAACTGCCCAGCACACAGGGCTAGGTCTCTGAATAGCGGTAGGATGCTTCGAAGTGCGACGAGAGAGCATAGTTAATAGGGTTGCATCATTACATCACCTTGGGATTTAGACTTACAGCCAACAAGTTAAAAGTGGGTACTGATTCTGGGTTCCTCGCCAGCCATTTCTTGGTTTACTCACTTCACAGCTGGGACATCACCTCAGAGGCCTAACCAGCCAACAAGAACCTCCGCTAATCTCTAGATTCCTCATCAGGCTGGGGTGGGGGTGGAGGTAGGGGTGGGGTCTACGTAGCACCAGGCAGCCGGAGGAGCTTCCCTTTGGATCCCCCAAGGTGTTACTCTCCACTGACCAGGAGGAGATGGAAGTGCCCAGGGCACTGTGGTGAACTGCCTGCGTGTGAAGGTGAAGGCAGTATCAGCGTTAGGCTGAGAATGCACAAGGCAGCTAGTTGGGAGAGGCATGGACAAGTGTCACACAAACTTCCTCTTTCACACACTGCTTCCTAGGGCGAGAAATAGACACTCCCAGTGCAGCCAGCACCACATCTGGGCACCAGTCTCCCTCCCCCTAGGCCTCACTTCTATTGCTCCCTAGGACATGTTGCTGCTCGCACCACTAGAAGGTGGCCTCAGGGCAGCTCCATGAAATCTCCCCATATGGTGCTCCTAGTATGGCGGGGAGCTGTGTACTCTCTCTTCCAGGTGTCCCGAGGCTACCCTCTAGAGAGGGTGACAGGCATGTTCAGGACACTCCTGTCTTTTCAGGACAATGGTGCTGGTGCATCTCATGGCAGACGTGCATGTGTAATGTCAGCCAGAGGGGAGAGAGCAAGTGAGCAGGAAAGAAACCCAGGGAAAGGGAACCCAAATTAGTACTCCTTTCTCCCTACCTATCCAGAGATCTGCCACTGAACTCCTGGCTTTGGGATCCTGGGGGCAGGTAGCGGTCCATACCCTCCTCCCCTAGAGGACAGGGGGATGATGCTGGAAGGTACACGGCTGTCCAAAGATGTAGCGCTCGCACGTGGCACACTGGGTGCAGCACCTGCAGGAGGAATTATACTGAGGGACTGGACAAAAGGAAACCCCTCCCCATCCAAGGCAAACCAGCCTCCCCTCCCGCCAACCCAATTACCCTTCCCAGAGAGTTTTGGCTGCTAGCCACAAGCCCATACAGCTGGGTTGTGGGCTGCCACTCACCTGCTCGGTGCCAGGCATGTAGAGGAGATTGTGGAAGTTCTTGTTGCCAGCTCGTAGGAGGGACCACACTGAGCAGGTGCGTTTGTAAATGTTGTGCATCTCTCGCTCATATGGATTGTTGCCCAGGAAGGTCCCATACAGGCAGGAGTATGTGTGCTGCACCAGCTTCACCTGCACCGCCAACAGAAAAGAGCAATTGCCAGGGCCCTTGGAAAGCAACTCTCTCTCACACCCACATAACACAAATCCCACCCCACCTAAAACAGCTCACCCCAAAGCACACACTCCAGCCCCCTGCCACAGCTCTCCTTCCATTCTGTAGGAGAGTGTTACCCAAGGATCCCTTGATGTCAACTGGCAGAGGCTACAGGGTTTTACAGGAATCCCCTGGGTTGGATATTTGCATAATAGTTCATCGAAGAGGGGCGTATGAGATCTCTACTGAGAGCCAGCAACCTACTGGTTGTTATAACCATTGCAAAATGTATGTGTGGATAATATTTAAAGGAGTTATGTACTATATTAAAAATCATGTTTTTAAGGTCTTGGAGTTAAGGCAGGTCATCAGGAGGTGCCATACCTTGGAAATGTTCCTTCAGGCAGGAGATAACTGACACTTATCTCCCTGTCTGGCCATTTGTGCATTGCATGCCTCACAACATATGCCTATTTGCATACTGAGCCAAGTGCACACTGAGAGATTGCAAAATCTACAAGAGAGGAAATCTTCAAGAATAAACAAACAGCCGGAGGTGTCCAGTTTATTAATACAAACACAGAATTGGTGTGGGATATCTTGGAGAGCTAAGAAACACACTGAAGTCTTCACCAAAGAGGCAAACTGACAGCGTACATGTCTCATGAAAGGAGGGTCATAACCAGCCTGGCTGTTAAGCTGCAAGGATTTTGGTTGAGCAACATTCTGCAAGACATGACGGTATCTTCTTAATTAAGTCTAGGTTCTAGAATGTAAGTTATGATTTTATTTTATATGAAACCATTTGTTTCCAATACTTCTACTTGCTACTACTTGAATCTCTGGGCTTTGTTAAATAAACTTATACTTGATTTCACTATAAACATATCTAAGTGCTGTATGTTAAGCAGAGTGGTGATCAGAGGTGAAACTGGTAAACTGGGGTACACTGTTTCTTTCAAAGCAGCAAATCTGTAAATACTGCGAGTGTCCAGTGGACCAGGGCCTGGACACTCCCAGGAGACATTTGGAGGGCTTGAGAGTTGGAAAGCAGCAATCGCTGACCTGTAGAAGGACAGTGGGGGCTATGTAGGCGTAGAGAGCAGCGCTTGTGTTGTCCGTGGCGGTAGAGTTGGAAGCTAACCCACAGCAGCTCAGACAAGGCTTCCTCACAGAAAAGGCAGGTAGTAGTGAGGTGCCTCGCAGCTCTGGGTACCCCCGGAAGCGTCAAAGAGAGCGTTGAGATGGGGGTTGGAGATGGCTACTGATCCTGCCATATAACAGGGGGTCAACCTTTTAAAACCCTGACCTATGTCATGTGACTGGCCAGAAAACAACAACTTTTAGTTTTTTCCTAGTATTCCCTGTGCCTCAGACCCTTATTATCTGGTGTCAGAAATAAATTAAGTCTTTGGCATACATGGAACAAATGAAGCCACCTGAATCCCTCAGTCTGGAAGGGAATCTGGCAGAGAATTGGAGGAGGCAGCTGCAGTGCTTCCAAGTTCTCTTGGAAACAAGTGGGATTACAGAGAAACTGGGGAGGAGGAGATCCTTCTCTCTGCTCCACGTGGCAGGCACAGAGGCCCTGGAGATCTACAGTACATCCCAGTGGGACCATGAGGAGAACTGCAAACTGCTAGACAAAATCATTCAGCAGTGTTAAGTATACTGTGATTCAGGTCAGAATGTCACTGGGAAAAGGCACATTCTTCACAAAAACTAGCACTTTCAGACCTATGTAATTCAGTCTCGTCAATTTGAGCAATTAACAGATGGACTAACTAGAGACCACTTTATGAAGTAACTGATGAAAAGGTTAAAGTAAGGATATTGCAAGAAGCAGACTTGACTTTGCATGGGACAGCAGACATTTGCAGGGCTAGTTAAAGCTGTGCTGCCCAAAGGAAAGTGTTAACAAGCTGTGAAGAACTGAAACGAATCTACTCAAAAAGAAGCATCAGTACAAGTGTCAATCAAGTACAGAGACCAGATTTGTTTTTAACATGGTGGAAACTGAACACAACCGAAGGGTGTCCAAGCACAAGGGGGACAATGTCGTGCAATCAAATCAACCATTTTTCAAAAGTATGTCACTTTCAGCACAAAATACAAACAAAAAAGCAAACTACATTAATTAATTCATAGCTAGAGGACAAAATGTCAAGAGAACACTTTGTTGGGTCTTTTATTAAGTTTGCCGCTATTCTTCACCACGATGTGGGACATTGGAAATCAATGAACAAAACATTACTTTTAAAACTGATGTTGGGAATTGTGTGAAACTTATTCACAGAAAATATATACAGAGTAACCATCCATTACAATAAAAAAAATGAAGCTCTTTTCATATAGAAGGCAGAAAATGAGCCCACGCAAAACTGAACTATTCTATTCTATTCTGTCTATAGCACAGATACCAACCAAAGTTTGAAATAGGAAGGTGTGTGTGTATTTGGGTCGAAGAGAAGTTTGCAAACACAGATGATCAAATGTGTAACTGGATGGAAAACATTTAAAAATATGATGAGGTGTTTAACAGTCTGGAATGCATTAGAGGGTTAAAATTCCCAGTGACAGAGATTTAAGTGTGTGAACAAGAGCACAGGCACCATGTAAAGTTCCTTTAGCACTGGGAAATAAGTAAAAACTGAACTAGATTGGACAGTGCATGTAAGCAAATAGCGACATCAACTGACAGCATTAACAGTGCAGTCACCATAATCAAACTAAATAGGAAAGGATTTGTACTGATACAAAAGCTTTGAATGAGGCCAAATATGAGTGCTCCCCACTCCAGCCTCACTGGCTGAATTATATGCATTTTCACTCGCCTTCTCCCTCAGCCACATCATTAGAAAACCCAATCCATAATAAAACATCTTTCACTTTTACCCAAGTCCACTTTGCTTTTCCTCAAATACAACTGCTCTGAAACGCTCAGCTGTCCTTCTGCCCTAGCTCATATTTAGCAAGAAATAAAGACGCATTTGCTTGCACAGCTCTTACCAGGAAAGCTTCGTTAAATTCAAACAGGCAGGGGAACTGCTTGAGCAGCTGGTGAACAGAATCTAGCCACTGAAGAAACACAGGACACTGCTCATTCTGGTCTTCCACATTCTCATGGTGCCCACAGCGATCACCAAATTTGTGACCAAAATCCAGCCAGTCTGATTCAATTAGCACCTGAAACCCCTGTTAAAAAAAGAAGAATGTTACCTGCAGCGCCAGGTACCCAAGCAGGGCAAGGCAGCTCCAGTGAGCTTCTTGGAGGGCTAGAGAGAAGCTTGCACTTGTGCTAGGGTTAGAAGCAAAGCATAATGAAAGCTGGTGTTACTCTGGCTTCATGCAAGGACAAGGCCTTTTCCATAGCACTGAACTGAGACTTTCAGAACCTATAATCCAAATATGAAGCAGTGGCTACTAAATCCACATAACAAATCCCTTTGGGTGCCATGCAGAGACTACAGTGGGAAAGCTGTAAGCCCTGAATGCAAGTGGTCATTCCTGAAGCAGAGGCTCAGGAGAGCCTGATGCATCACAATTCAGTGGCATACAGATCCCTGAAGAATATGCGGGAAAACCCCTCCCCAGCACAGCAGCGCTTGAAAATGTTGTGAGACAGATATGGCAATTTCCTACAATATCACTGGGAGACCTTCCGGAATTAAGTTAAAATATCTTTGGGATCCACTGCCTTAAATGAATGGTCTATGTATTATTATGGACCAGCAACTTCTCAGGAGGAGAAGGAAGGTGGGGAGATGTGACAGATGTGAGACCTGGAGGTTCAAAGGACTCTGTTTAACAATGTGCCAGACAAGAATGGACTTTTGGAACAAAAAGTGGTGAGTGGTTTTCCTGGGAAATATCTAGCGGGGACTGAATGCAAATTCCCCACCTCTGATTATGCAAAAACCCAGCCTTTTGAAGCTATGCCCCGAAGAGTGAGCCATTGTCTGCTGATCAATTGTTATAAGAGGCCAAGATCAAAGGTCCAAGCTATATAAAGGAAAGACTGAACTATTCATGGTGGGTCTGAATCTGAGACAGATAAGAACTGGTAACCACGATGAAAATCCAGTTGTGGGTTTTGAAGGACTGCAACCTACCAGAGCCCAGGTTGGAGCTGGGGTGACCTCTGGTAAGTTTTTTGGCATGCATGTAGTTTCTCTTATTGTTTTTAATATATTTTTTCCTGTAATGCTTTCACTTTAAGAATAAATATGCTTGCTTATAAAGAGCTGCATAGTAACTTATAACTGCAACCCGTTACATTGGTCATAGACTCTAGATAAAAAGCAAAGTGCAGAAGCTGTCCTTTTAGAAGGCATGGCTTTCTAGAGATATCACAGTTTATGCAGGGAACTGAGCAGCCTGGACAATCCCAGTCAGGAGGGAGACGAACCAAAGTCTCTGCCCAAGAGAGGTGACTGCTGAGGAGCCGGGTCCCTAGCGTGGGTCTCCTTGAAGGATCACAGAGGGGGAATATATACAGGGTACAGTTACCCTGCATTGTGACATTTTGCAAAGCAGCTTTACTGTGTAATACAATTCCACTCCACGCTCTTTTTTCTACTTCTGTCTGATGCTCATCCAGGCACAAGCAACTTCTTAACAGAAGCTGAACTAACAGAACAGCACTACTGTATGGTACCTCCATGGTCCTGTAATAGGGGTCCAGAAGAATCTTTGCCAGTGCTACAATCTGCGGGGTTCTGTCCCAGCCATCCGAGCAGTGAACCAGCACTGGGCGCCCCTCTCGGTCAACTGCATTTGAGACCAGAACTGCTGTCTTCAGCATGACTGAGAGGTGCTGCAGCCACTTGGTGCTCTCCAGGGCTGAAAGCCAGCTAGAGTGCACGTAAAAGGAAAGAAAATGGCTTGTTAGATCTCTGTTAGAGGACACGTCTATCCCAAGACTCTTTGGAGCCCTCAGTAAATGCTGCTGCCTTTCCCCCACCAGCTCCCACAGAGGGGAACCAGCCAACTCAGGAAGAAGAACAGAATCCAGCCCCCAAATCCTACTTTTTCTGGACACAAAAGCCACAAGGTCTCTTCTGAAGCCCACAGGAGAGTGGTGTGTTCACGGTATCCCCAAGTACAGGGAAACAATGTCCCAGTAGTAAATACGGATCACAGGAAACACAATGCTCAAGCTCTGTAAACACGCCCAGGAGAAAACCTCTCTGATTCCTGAGCTGGCAACCTGGCTCAGGGGATTGGATGGGAATGAGGAGATAAGAATTTCCAGAGGGTGAGGAAGACAAAAAGGCAGGGAGAGTGGTATTAGAGCAAGCTGGCACTTACTTGCTGGGATCTGGCATCTGGCTGCAGACAGCACGCAGGTACTGGAAGCTGTTCCTGATGGAGTGGATATTGGCCATGCCCATGAACACTACCTCGCAGTTGGGGTAATACTCTAAACACAACAGACAGAAAAGGTTGGATGGGAGCTGCTGCAATCAGAGCATCTCACTGCAGGTGCTGTGATCCAGCCCACAGAACAGGAGCTGCTGCCCCTCACTCCCACACTGCATCCCTGATCCCTGGGAGCTGTATGTGCAGCAGGTGGGCAGCCTGTCCTAGCAAAGTGAAGCAGGCAGCCTTGCAGTAATCAAGGAGCTGGCCCTCAACATTAGCAAGAAGAAGAAGGGGCCGTACGAATCCTGCCACTGCTCCCCAAAGAGACCTGTGTACTGGAAACACTACACAAAGACAGCCCCAGTCCAAACTGTGTGTTCAAGGGGTCCAACAAGAAAGAGTCCAAGCAGGGAGATGCCATGAGACCAGCTATTAAGCAGCCTGTGTGCAGTTTTATACCTTCACATTCACAGCCCCCTCCCTTTGCCCTGTTGGCTACAGCCGCAGTGTAGGATCTGGCATCCAAGATCAGCAGCTTCTGAGGAGCTCCTGCATTCTCCACACTCGAACATGCCGTCAGCGAGGAATCTGCAGACACAGGACAGACTGAACTTCCCCACATCCAGACAACTCCTCCCATCTGGGCCTTGGCCTTTCACAGGTGGTGCTAGGCCAGTGCAGCCAGACACTGACAAAACACATGTTTAAAGCCCTGCCCAGCATAGTGCAGTCAGGGCCTGAAAGGGCCTAAACAGTTAATCTGGGTGTCATTTAAATCTCACCCCCACAACACCAACTTCCCCAGCCACCAGGAAACAGCTGCGAAGCATTTGAGTGCATCCCTGGGGTGGGACCCAGCTCTGGAGAGCCTTACCCAGACCAATTTGGGAAGCAAGCAAAAGGGAGAGACCCATCTTACCAAAGTCTGTGTCGCAGGCCTCAGAGCCTTCGCTGGTGCTGTTGTGGGGAGTTCCACTGGCTGTCTTTGCTCCAGGGTTCAAGGCACAGGCCTTGGCGATGGAGGTGACAAGATACTCGTCATCAGCGTTGCGCCAGCCCCACCAGCTGATTTCCGGCTGGCTGCAGCGTGCGATTGCAGCTCCGTTGGGCTGGTGCCTGAGGAAGAGGAGAGTTTCACTTGCTATCCCATTGCAGACACACCACACAGCGTGCCAGCAAAAGACGAGGTTCCCCTCCTCAGAGGCAAGCGTCCTGCTTTGAGGACCCAGCGTTGTTCAAAGCAGATTCATTGTGAGGGGCCAATGACTCAACTCATGCATTATGTGCGCCGAGATCATGCCTACAAAAGAAAGTATGATGGCCCTGACTTCCTCAGCTCCGACCTCTGACAGCAAAGAGGAGCACAGCTTCTATGAAGCACACAGCAAATAGCTAATTGGTATAATGGGGTGCGAACTTGGCAGTCAGATGGCCTAAGGCCCTGGAGTTCACTCAAAGGCCTTGTCTACACTACCAAGTTTTGTCGCCAAAACTGCCATTTTTCAACCCAAACAGTGAGTGCGTACACACTGCGAGGCGACTTCTGTTGGGCAGAATGCCTGGTTTTGGCGACAAAATACACTCACCCGCACGAGAGATTGACGTCTTTTTTCCCCTCTACATTTGTTAACAAAGTGCAAGTGTAGACACCATGCTTAATGTCATCGCTTTAATTGGCCTCCAGTTGTCCCACAATGCCCATCCTGACTGCTCTGGTCAGCGGTTTGAACTCCACTGCCCTGCAGTCAGGTAAACAACCATCCGCCCCTCCCCCTTAGAAGCCCTGGGAATTTTTGAAATTCCATTTCCTGTTTGCTCAGTGTGGAGAGGTCTCATCGCATCTTCCCAGGTGACCATGGTGGGTTATTGCAGCAAACGCTCTCCTGCTTTGATGTCTGCAGAGCTGTTGGATCTGCTCAGTATATGGGGAAAGGAGGCTGTGCAGTCCCAGATGTGCTTGAGCATAGGAACTGGGATACCTACAAGACACATTTCTCGAGGCTTGTGTGAAAAGGGCTGTGATTGGCACACGGTGCAGTGCAGAGCGAAGATAAAGGAGCTGAGGCAGGGTACCATAAGGCGACGGAGGCAAACAGTCGCTCTAGTGCTTCATCTAAGACCTGCTGGTTCTGTAAGGAGCTGGATGCTATCTTTGGTGCGACCCATCGCCAGAGCTCCATGGATACTTTGGAGGGAATGGAGGCGGCAGAAAGAGGACTTAACTCAGAGGTGGAGTTAGATGAGGATGTGCAGCTCCCAGCGGGGTTGCTCGATGGGGAAGGCAGCCAGGAACTGTTCTCCGCTCCTGAGGTGTCCAGCCAGTCTCAGCCGTCGCTCTCTGGGAGCAAGCAGCAGGAGGTGAGACTCCTGGTAAGTGGCTGTGGCTTGTGTGGCACGGAGGTGGGTTCAGGGCACAGAAACGTGGGAGGCTGGCTGTGTCTCGTCTGTGAGCTGGACGTTTCCCTGTGTAGCTAATCAGTACAGTGGAACAGGGTGTCGATGCACATCGAAATATGCAAAACTGCAGCTGCCTCCCACTCTAAGGCCTTGTCTACACTACCAAGTTTCGTCGCCAAAAACTGCCTTTGTCGACCAAACAGTAAGTGCGTACACAATGCGACGTGACTTTTGTCAGGAAAAATGCCTAGTTTTGGTGACTAAATACATCCACCCCAATGAGAGACTGACAACTTTTTCCTCGACAAACTGCCAGGGTAGACACTACACTTCATTTCATTGCTTTAATTGGCCTCCAGGGAGGTGTCCCACAATGCCCATCCTGACCGCTCTGGTCAGCAGTTTGAACTCCACTGCCCTGCAGCCAGGGGAAAAAGCCATCTTCCCCTCCCCCTTAGAAGCCCCGGGAATTTTTGAAATTCCATTTCCTGCTGGTTCCACATGGAGAGGTCTCTTTGCATCTTCCAGGTGACCATGGTGGGTCATCGCAGCAAACGCTCTCCCACTTGGACCACTGCCGAGCTGTTGCATCTGATCAGTATATGGGGAGAGGAGGCTGTGCAGTCTCAGCCGCGCTTGAGCCATAGAAATTGGGATACCTACGGACACATTTCTCGAGGCTTGTGCGAAAAGGGCTATGATCGGGACACACTGCAGTGCAGAGAGAAGATAAAGGAGCCAAGGCAGGGGTACCATAAGGTGAGGGAGGCAAAGAGTCGCTCAAGTGCTTCACCTAATTCCTGCCGGTTCTATAAGAAGCTGGACGCTATCCGCGGTGGCGACCCCACCTCCTCTGCCAAGAGCCCCGTGGACACTTTGGAGGGAACGACGGCGGCAGAAAGAGGACCTAACCCAGAGGATGACCTTACTGATGAAGAGGTGGAGTTAGATGAGGATGTGCAGCTCCCAGCAGGGTCGCTCGATGGGGCAGGCAGCCAGGAACTGTTCTCCGCTCCAGAGGTGTCTAGCCAATCTCAGCAGTCGCTCTCTGGGAGCAAGCAGCAGGAGGTGAGACTCCTGGTAAGTGGCTGTGGCTTGTGTGGCGCGGAGGTGGGTTCAGGGCATAGAAACATGGGAGGCTGGCTGTGTGTCGTCTGTGAGCTGGACATTTCCCTGTGTAGCTAATCAGTACAGTGGAACAGAGTGTTGATGCAGATCGAGATCTCACGGGAATCCTCCAAATTCGGGAATTTCCCGGAGGTACTCGACAATCCTCTGCCGAGGGTTCCATGGCAGAGCAGCTCTGTTCCTTCCCCCATTGTAGGAAACTTTCCCGCGCCATTAGGCAATCACTTGTGCAGGGACCAAAGTGGCACATCAGTGAGCAGCACAGGGAGCAGGGTGGAAGCCACAAGCATGGGGTAGATGTACCCTCATTTCCCTGCTTACCCCTAGCAGTGAGATGTCTACTAGAATTACCCACGCCTATGGAAAAGTGTGAGAATTTTAGAATTTGTTCCCTAGAATGCTGCACCACGACCCTTGCAAAGAGCGTATGCTCTTTTCCCCATGTGGAGCTCCCCCCCTCCACCAGCCAACACTCACCATGCTTTGGGTGTTTGCAGAGATGTGTGCCTGGCTAGGGTCAGTGAGAAAGTGATGGCAATGTTGCAAAAGGTGTGTTTAATAGAAATGTTTCAATGCTGTGCGTGAATTTAACAATCCCGCTTCTGTGCATTGTCCCCTGTGCTTCACCAGATGTGGCCTTCATGAACACTCCACGCACCCCGTCGGAGTGTCTCCACCAGATAAGAAAGCGCCCACGATGCAGCAAAGACGCCATGTTTCGGAAGGTCCTGCAGTGCTCCAATGCAGAAAAAAGGGAACGAAAGGAGTGCCCGAACAGCAGGACAGAAAAGAGAACTAGGAGTTTGTTAAGGACACTACTGAATAGATGCTTAAAGTAATGGAGGAGCAAACGCAGACACTGAAGTCCTTAATAATGCTGCAGACTGAGCAGATCAGTGCTCGACCTCTCCTGCATCTCATTCAGAACTCTTTTCCATGGCCCCCCCAACTCCACCCGCACATTCCTTTCCACCTTCTGGGACTTCTCGGTTTCCCCTTTACTCCACCCCCTTGGACAACTTTCACAATGATAGCTGGACCTAACACAGCTGTGAGAGTCTGCCCTTCCCTGCCAAGCATCTGTGTATTTGCATGTGCTGTTTCTTGTGCAATAAAAGCAAAACTTTTATACTGATAAATCATCTTTTTTTCCTACAAGGTGAGATGGCAGGCACTGCCAATACATGCACAGGCATTTTAATCACTTTATTACAGGAATTTAAGGCCGCAAATGTCACCATTGCCCCTTAGGAAAACTACATGTCATGCAACATTGAAGCAACTCAGACAGAGATATATGTTACTGGTGGTCATTGTCAATGTGCTGCCTCAAAGCCTCCCTGATTCGAATAGACCCCCTGTGGGCTCCTCTGACAGCCCTGGTATCTAGGTGCTCAAAATCAGTGGCCAAGCAGTCTGCCTCAGCACTCTGCCCGAGAAAACCTTTCACCCTTAGCTTCACCGAGATTATGCAACATATAGCATGCAGCTATGACCATAGGAATATTATCCTCAGTGAGGTCCAACCTGCCATAAAGGCATCACCAGCGCGCCTTTAATCTGCCAAAGGCATATTCAACTGTCATCCGGCACCTACCTAGCCTGTTGTTGAATCGCTCCTTATTGCTGTCCAGGTGTCCCCTGTAAGGTTTCATGAGCCACGGCTACAAAGAGGTACGCAGGGTCCCCCAGGATCACTATGGGCATTTCAACACCCCCCACTATAATCTTCTGGTTAGGAAAGGAAGTCCCCGCTTGCAGCTTTATGTACAGGCTGGTGTTCCAGAAGATGCCTGCATCATGCACCCTCCTAGAGCACCATGCAATGATGTCAGTGAAATGCCCACGATGATCCACAAGCACCTACAGCACCATGGAGAAGTTCCCCTTCCTATTGATGTACTCCACTGCAAGGTGGTCTGGTGCCAAAATTGGAATGTGTGCGCCATCTATCGCCCCTCCACAGTTAGGGAAACCCATTTCTGCAAAGCCGTCAACTATTTCACGCACATTTCCCAGAGTCACGGTCCTTTGTAGCAGGATGTGATATATTGCCCTGCACACTTGCATTAACGCAGTTGACTTCCCCACTCCAAATTGATTTGCCACCGACCCGTAGCAGTCTGGAGTTGCCAGCTTCCACTCAGCGATTGCCATGCGCTTCTCTACCGAGAGGGCAGCTTTCATTCTGGTGTCTTTGTACTGCAGGTCTGGGGAGAGCTCTGCACACAGTTCCAGGAAGGGACTTTCTGCATCCGAAAGTTCTGTAGCCACTGCTACATCCCACACCTGCATGACGATATGATCCCACCATTCAGTGTTTGTTTCCTGAACCCAAAAGCGACGGTCTACCCTATGCACCTGTTCTGTGAATGCTAAACACAATCTGAAGTTGTTCCTATCCATATCATGCAGAATGTTGGCCGACTGTGAGTCTTCTTCCGTTAGGAACTTCATGATTAACTGCACTGCCATCTGTGATGTCCTCATGAGAGTTAACAGAGCATAGGAGAGCAGTGTGGGATCCATCCCTTCTCACAAAGATGCCGGGGTGCACAGCAAACAAGGGCCGTTGAAAAAATGACACGAAAGAAAGCCCATGGATTGCCGGGACAGAAAGCAATGCATCACGGGGCATTTAGCACTGTCCCAAGATGAGCCGCGATCCGCTCCATCGTCCCACAACACCTAGTGACAGAAGGACTGTGGGATAGGTACCCACAGTGCATTGCTCACACTGTCGATGATGGTGCCCCCACTGTGGATGTGACCTGGCAACAGAGGGAGCAAGTGTGAACACGAAACTGCGATTTTTATTATGTCGACTTTTGGGTGTTGACATCACTTTTGTTGACACACATTGGTAGTGTAGACATGGCCAAATGTTTGGCCAGTAAGATCACCACAGGGAATGCAACTTTCGTGAATGTCACCACAGACTTCTGTGCAAGAAGCTGTAGGAAAAAGGCATAGGGGCCAAATACTCTGACTTCATGCCTACCAGGGATTCCCCCCAACTGCCTCCAGGGGAATTCCAGCAGGGGACTTGCGGGTTGTTTCACTCCCTTTGGTGTGAAGGGAGCAGAACAGAGCAGAGAAGCTGTCCTGAACTACTGATTGGGATCCTTTGATCTTTCTGAAATAATAGGCTTGGCCTTCAGGAGACAGAAGTCAGACAATAGTGCCCTAGAAAATGAAGCCAGCACCGACAGATATTACACGTTGGCTACTGTCCAAGGCAACAGTGGTAAAGAATGTTCACAAAGAGAACCTGATCACATGGCAACGAACAGTGAAAAAATCTGTGTGCACACAAATGGGGTAAGTGGAGGGAGAAACACCTGCTCTCAGCACCAACTGAAGATATGCCCAAATCTCAGTAAGCTTCAGCTACACTGGGTACTGCTCCAGACAGGAAAGCTTGGTAGTCACCAGGGCCCTACTAGTGAGGAATGGGACAGATCTCGTCTCAGTGCTGAGAACATGGGATTTGGGGGTACTCTCCAGTATATGTAGGGTCTTGGTGCCAAGTCCAATAGGCTGCTGGAGCTGCAGCTATCAGCACTGATGTGATTGAGGCCAGAGCTGGTTCAATTGGTGCCAAAGCAGACTGCCACAGAATGATTCTGAGACATCTCTGTCCCAAGGGAGATGAGCATGAATAAGATCCATAAGCCTGCATCAAATGGCTCTGTACCAAACACAGGAGGCACAGCGGAGGTTAAGCTATGACGGCCATTTGTATCAACAATGTAAACCCTGGTCAGGAGATCCTCAGTTAGACACATTAAAGAAACGTTAAGGGCTAGGAAAATGCATAACAAGCATCTCATTTTCAAACCTTGATACAAACCTGCAAAGAGTCACAACTATGGGCTGTAAATTACTAGCAACTAAGGGGAGGCATAGAATTCTACACAAAAACTGTTATAACAATGGCAAGGTTGCATAGCTGAACACTCAGTCAAAAAAGGCAAAAGTTCAGGTCATATCCCTGCCTTAGCTCTGTTCTCTGGTGCGGGTGTATGGTTAGAACAGTCTTTGGGTCACATACCATTTTTCAAATAAAACATGCACCAAGGTAGCATAGGTGTGCTCAGCTGCATGGTGCTGCTTTTCTTCAATGCAGGAAGCTCTGCAGGGTGCCGGGGCTCCGGGCTTTGGCTGCTGGGCGAGAGGACCCTCAGGCACAGGCGTAGTTTGACTTCTATTTGGGGGGGAAAGGGGGGAGGATGCAGGGCCCAGGCTAGCTTCACACTTTCAGGCAGGGAGCACCACACTGACCCTCTATATAGTATCCGTAAGTATAGTGTGTAGCTGCACACCCCAGAACGGCACTATTTCTGCATAACAGACTTATAACAGCTATATGAGCCAGTAGCACTGGAGCTTCGCCTATGTAGGCTTCTATAGGGATCTCAAATTGCCTTCAAGCTCTAACAGCACCAATGAGGAGCAAGGTGGTACACACAACCTGATTTATAAGTGCTTCAGTAATACCGAGTTAAACCAGGCACGTGCAGAGTTCAGCTTGCTGCCCTCCCCAGGGAGTTGCCATGATTGCTCACTGGAACATGGACATCACACTCATCCTCTCTAATTCCTCAGCTAGCACCACGGGTTGGGTTCATGATATTGTGTACAATGGACTATGAGCAACAGGGCAGCTATCGTAGATTTTTTTTTTTACCTGTACACAACTACAGGAATCCTTTTCCAAGACCTGAAGGAAGCCACATTCTCCAGCTCCTTGTCAGTGATCCAGACAGGAACTAGCAGCTTCTGAGGGTAACTGGTACAGAGTCTAGAAATAAAGTGATAAGGTGTCAATCAGAGCCCAGCCATGGGAATATGCACCTCACTATATTTATGAGGCAAGAACAGAGGAGACCTTCAGGTTTGTCTGAACTTGACTAACAAGAACACAGGCTATGGGTGGTTCTTCCCATCCAGAATTAGGGGTGCCTGGGAGAAAGAGACAAAGGTGGCCCTTAAAACTGGGCTGTGTACAGGGTCTAAACCGTGGAACATGGAACCCCCATACAAGGGATTGTAAGCTAATTTACTATCCAAAAGAGGTACATCTGAACAGGCAAAAGCATATTTTACTCTACATAACATTATAATATCTGAATGTTGCAAATTCAGGGAGAATGCAGAAGGCTAGTCAATCCAATGACTCAGGTAAACATGCTAAGGATATTAACCAAGTCTTGCAATTTTGGTACATCTGAATCAGACATGACTAGAAATCAACTCACGCAGAAGGGTGTATGCGATGGCCATCATCTTGGCCAAACCACCAGGGACTGAAGCTCCAGAGCTAAAAGCATGAGCTGCTACAGTTTGAGCTAGAGCTCCCTCACTGGGGCTGTTACAGGCTCTCACTCTCTGTAGCCAAGACACACAGCAGGACCTGTAATTAACTAGTGGGTTACATGTGCACAAAACAGTGCATGAAAGATTCTTTCAACAAGCGGGTTTAATCCTAAAAAAGGCAGTTCCAATAGCACAACTATCAGCACAGGCAAAACTCAGAACTCTTTGCTAGGCCTGCAGCTGTGACACTTACAGAGCACTCTCACTTTACACGTCAGTCAGAAAGATGATGCTTCAGCAGATGCACAAAATATGGATTTTGCCACCGTAAACGGTAAGTCTCTGCAATCGTTGGGGACTGTCCGCACACACACAAGGCAAATGCTAAAGTCAGCATTGTAAGGGAGTGAGGCCCTGGGCTAGAGTTTGCTGAAAGCCACGAATGCAAAAACCGGACACCGAAATTCTAAACTAAAGCAGCCTCAGAAGGGAGCAGGAGCGTGCAAGCTGTCTGAGATAGTGTGCCTGACTCAGGAGGCAGAAGAGAGAGATTATTCTGTGCACTCAGAAGTAAGGGAAAGTGAGACTGTAAATAGACTCAAGGTGGTAATGGACACAGAGAGTGAAAGAAAACAATTACTGGTTTCAGAGTAGCAGCCGTGTTAGTCTGTATTCGCAAAAAGAAAAGGAGGACTTGTGGCACCTTAGAGACTAACCAATTTATTTGAGCATAAGCTTTCGTGAGCTACAGCTCACTTCATCGGATGCATACTGTGGAAAGTACAGAAGATCTTTTTATACACACAAACCATGAAAATCTTTTTATACATACAAACCATGAAAAAATGGGTGTTACCCATTTTTTCATGGTTTGTGTGTATAAAAAGATCTTCTGTACTTTCCACAGTATGCATCCGATGAAGTGAGCTGTAGC
This sequence comes from Lepidochelys olivacea, assembly GCF_965140295.1. Taxonomy (NCBI): domain Eukaryota; kingdom Metazoa; phylum Chordata; order Testudines; family Cheloniidae; genus Lepidochelys; species Lepidochelys olivacea. Next base: position 23,625,832 of record NC_140427.1, read on the forward strand.
TCACAAAAGCTTATGCTCAAATAAATTGGTTAGTCTCTAAGGTGCCACAAGTCAAACTATTACTGTAACTGGTTCTTTGAGATGCAATGCAGACATGTATTCCACTTTGGTGTGTGCATGCCCAGCGCATCGGAGCTGAAGAATTTTGCCTAGCAGTACCCATGGAGGGGCAGCACTCACGCCTTGTAACCATAGCCCCTCCCCTGGCTACATGAGGTGGTGGCGCCCTGACCCCCCTCAGTTCCTTTGCATCTACCCCCAGACTATTCTCTGATGCAGAGTGGATGGAGGGTGGTTGTGGAATACACATTTGCATGATGTCTCAGAACCACAGTTTCAGCAAATAACTGTTGTTTCTTCTTCTGCTTCAAGCGGATGCAGTCATGTATTCCACTTAAGTGACTGACTAGTACCACCCCTCAACCAGGAGGCGGGGTTCGGAGTCCAACTAACCAAGGACTGCAGAACCACCCTACTGACATGTGCATCTGCCCTGGAAGATGCGGTTATGACGTAATGGTTCGTAAATGGACGGACAGATGACAATGTACCAGCCTTGCAAATGCCCGCCATTGAGATATCACTGAGGAATGCTATTGACACTGCTTTCGCTCTTGTAGGATGAGCTCGCAATGATGGACGGGGTGTAGCCAAAGCTATTTCATATGTGGTCTTGATACAAGATATTATCAAAGAATCGTAGAGAATATCAGGGTTGGAAGGGAAGAAAGTTCTTTTGGCCCAATCTTCCTAGGTCACTCTGGACCCTATCCCTACCCTCCAGCGTATCTACCTCTCCCCCAAGCTTAGTGTCATCTGCGAGCTTCTTGAAGCTGCAATCCATCCAATCATCCAGATCATTAATGAAGATGTTGAATAAAACCCCTGAGGCACTCCACTTGATACCAGCTGCCAACTAGACATCGAGACGTTGATTGCTACCCATCAATCCCGACAATCTAGCCAGCTTTCTGTCCACCTTACAATCCATTCATCCTATCCATACTTTTTCAACTTGCTGGCAAGAATACTGTGGGAGACCGTATCAAAAGCTTTGCTAAAGTCAAGAGATCACATCCACCACTTTCCCCATATCCACAGAGCCAGTTATCTCATCATAGAAGGCAATCAGATTGGTCAAGCATGACTTGCCCTTGGTGAATCCATGTTGACTGTTCCTGATCATCTTCCTCTCCTCCAAATGCTTCATGGAGCAGGTCCTCAGGAGTCCATTTTGATTTTTCCAGGGACTGAGATGAGGCTGACCAGTCTAGTTCCCAGATTCCCCTTCTTCCCTTTTTTAAAGATGGGCACTATATTTGCCTTTTTCCAATCATCCGAGACCTCCCCGATCGCCAGGAGTTTTCAAAGATAATGACCAATGGCTCTGCAATCACATCAGCCAACTCCCTCAGCACCCTCAGATGCATTGCATCTGGCCTCATGGACTTGTGCATGTCCAGCTTTTTCTAAATAGTCCTTAACCTGTTCTTTCACCACTGAGGGCTGCTCACCTTCTCCCCATGCTGTGCTGCCCAGTCAAGCAATCTGGGAGCTGACCCTGTCTGTGAAGACAGAGGCAAAAAAAGCATTGAGTACATTAGCTTTTTCCACATCCTCTGTCACCAGGTTGCCTCCCTCATTCAGTAAGGGGCCCACACTTTCCTTGACTTTCTTCTTGTTGCTAACAAACCTGAAGAAACCCTTCTTGTTACTCTTAACATCCCTCGCTAGCTGCAACTCCAGGTGTGATTTGGCCTTCCTGATTTCACTCCTGCATGCCCGAGCAATATTTTTATACTCTTCCTTGGTCATTTGTCCAATCTTCCACTTCTTGTAAGCTTCTTTTTTGTGTTTAAGATAATGAAGGATTTCACTGTGAAGCCAAGCTGGTCGCCTGCCATATTTACTATTCTTTCTACACATCGGGATGGTTTGTCCCTGTAACCTCAATAAGGATTCTTTAAAATACAGCCAGCTCTCCTGGACTCCTTTCCCCCTCTTGTTATTCTCCCAGGGTATCCTGCCCATCAGTTCCCTGAGGGAGTCAAAGTTTGCTTTTCTGAAATCCAGGGTCTGTATTCTGCTGCTCTCCTTTCTTCCTTTTGTCAGGATCCTGAACTCAACCATCTCATGGTCACTGCTGTCCAGGTTCCTACCCATTTCTACTTCTACCAATTCTTTCCTGTTTGTGAGCAGCAGGTCAAGAGGACCACGGCACCTAGTTGGTTCCTCCAGCACTTGCACCAGGAAGTTGTCCCCCAACTCTTTCCAAAAACTTCCTGGACTGTCTGTGTACTGCTGTATTGCTCTCCCAGAAGATATCAGGGTGATTGAAGTCCCCCATGAGAACCAGGGACTGTGATCTGGAAACTTCTGTTAGTTATCTGAAGAAAGCCTCGTCTACCTCATCCTCCAGGTCTGGTGGTCTATAGCAGACGCCCACCATGACATCACCCTTGTTGCTCTTGCCTCTAAACTTAATCCAAAGACTCTTAACAGGCTTTTCTCCAGTTTCATACTGGAGCTCTGAGCAATCATACCGCTCTCTTACTACAGTGCAACTCGTCCACCTTTCTCCCCCGCCTGTCCTTCCTGAACAGTTTATACCCATCCATGACAGTGCTGCAGTCATGTGAGTTACCCCACCAAGTCTCTGTTATTCCAATCATATCATAGTTCCTTGACTGTGCCAGAACTTCCAATTCTTCCTGCTTGTTTCCCAGGCTTCTTGTGTTCGTGTACAGGCACCTAAGATAACTAGCCGATTGCCCTGCTTTCTCAGAGTGAATCAGGAGGCCTCCCCTGTTGCACCCTTCTCCTTGTGTTTCCTCCCGGTTTCTCACTTCCCCACTTACCTCAGGGCTTAGGTCTCCATCACCCGGCAAACCTAGTTTAAAGCCCTCCTCACTAGGTTAGCAAGCCTTCCTGTGAAAATGCTCTTCCCTCTTTTAGTCAAGTGGATCCCATCTCTTTCTAGCAATCTTTCTTCCTGGAACAACATCCCATGGTTGAAGAATCCAAAGCCCTCTCTCTGATATCACCTGTGCAACCACGCATTTACCTCCACAATTCGATGGCCCCTACCTTGGCCTTTTCCTTCAACAGGGAGTATGGACGAGATCATGACTTGTGCCTCGAACTCCTTTATCCTTCTTCCCAGAGCCACATAGTCTGCAGGGACCCACTCAAGGTGATTCTTGGCAGTATCATGGGTGCCCACATGGAGAAATAGGAAGGGGTAGCAGTCTGAGGGCTTGATCAGTCTTGGCAGACACTCTGTCACATCCTGAATTTTAGCTCCTGGCAAGCAACACACTTCTCAAGTCTCACGGTCTGGTCCACAGATGGATGACTCTGTCCCCCTTCGGAGGGAGCCCCAACCACCACCACCCGTCTCCTTCTCTTGGGAGTTGTGGTCATGGAGCCCCTACCCCTATGGCAATGCATCCCATGCCTCCCTTGATGGGGTCTCCTAATCCCTTCCCTCAGATAGCTCTTCCAAACCATTCTCCGCCGTAGTATCTGTGCAGAGAGTTTGCAGATGACACTAAACTGGGAGGAGTGGCAGATACACTGGAGTGATAGGATACAGAGGGCCCTAGACAAATTAGACGATTGGCCAAAAGAAGGCTGATGAGGTTCAACAAGGACAAGTGCAGAGTCCTGCACTTAGGACGGAAGAATCCCATACACTGCTACAGACTAGGGACCAAATGGCTAGGCAGCAGTTCTGCGGAAAAGGACCTAGGGGTTACAGTGGACGAGAAGCTGGATATGAGTCAACAGTGTGCCCTTGATGCCAAGAAGGCCAATGGCATTTTGGGCTGTATAAGTAGGGGCATTGCCAGCAGATGGAGGGACATGATCGTTCCCCTCTATTAGACATTAGTGAGGCCTCATCTGGAGTACAATGTCCAGTTTTGGGCCCCACACTACAAGAAGGATGTGAAAAAATTGGAAAGCATCCAGCAGAGGGCAACAAAAATGATTAGGGGACTGGAACACATGTCTTATGAGAAGAGGCTGAGGGAACTGGGATTGTTTAGTCTGTAGAAGAGAAGAATGAGGGGGGATTTGATAGCTGCTTTCAACTACCTGAAAGGGCGTTCCAAAGAGGATGGATCTAGACTGTTCTCAGTGGTGGCAGATGACAGAACAAGGAGTTATGATCTCAAGTTGCAGTGGGGTAGGTTTACGTTGGATATTAGGAAAAACTTTTTCATTAGGAGGGTGGTGAAGCACTGGAATGCGTTACCTAGGGAGGTGGTAGAATCTCCTTCCTTTGAGGTTTTTAAGGTCAGGCTTGACAAAGCCCTGGCTGGGATGATTTCATTGGGGATTGGTCCTGCTTTGAGCAGGGGGTTGGACTAGATGACCTCCTGAGGTCCCTTCCAACCCTGATATTCTGTGATTCTATGACACATATTGTAAATGGCCTGAAGATCCAACACTTCGATATGCAGTGAGGACTGCTACTCCAACCACTGACCTTGAACTTTCAGCGATCTCAGTCCATTAGGGATGTGTTGGTGACAACAGACCTGATTGGTAAGGACCAGACGAAGGGAACACCCTGACAAACATTCTCCAGAAGTTTCCACCACTGCAAGGATTCCAAAACCAGTGGAGGGAGATGGACCAATCTGTCCAAGGAGTAAAGAGTCGGACACTAAAGCTTGCTGAGCCACATTTGAAGGGAGCAAAGATGCAACCTTGCAAACTGGACCACCTGTGTGCAAGCGGATGTGTGGCCGAAAAGCCTAAGGCACATCAGAACTGTCATGGAGGGCTGAGATTGCAGACTGAAACAGAGGTGGTGAATTGCCTGAAAATGGTTTGTTGGCAAAAACGCTCTTAAACTCAGAGTCTGTTAGGGCCCCAATGAACTTGATTTTCTGATTAGGAACAAAAACGTCTAGCGTTTAGGATGAGACCCGGATGGTTGAGCAAGCATAGTATAGTGTCAACGTTGGAAAGGACTTCATCTCTGGACCTGGCCCTCACTAATCAGTCATCTAGGTATGGGAAGATGTGGATCCCTTTCTTCTTGAGGTATGCCATCACCACAAGCATGCATTTGTTAAAAACCCGAGGAGCAGAAGAGAGGCCATACGGAAGCACTGTATACTGGAAATGGCGCTCCGCTACGACAATTCTAAGGCATTTTCTGTGGCTCAGCAAAACTGCCACGTGAAAGTAGTAGGCATCCTGATGGTCCAGGGCAGCAAATAAGTTGTTCTGAGACAATGCAGGGAGGATTGTTGATCAAGTGACCATTCAGAACCTCATGTACCCGATATAGGTGTTGAGGCTGCGAAGGTTGAGAATGGGTTTTAGTCTTCCACCCCTCCCCCTGATTTGGGCAGCAGAAAGTAGCAGGAATTGAAACCCTGACCCTGGTGTTCTGGTGGATCCACCTCCACCGCCCCCAGCACCATCAGAGAGCACACCTGCTTGAGGAGCAGTATCTTGCGAGAGGGGTCCCTGAAGGAGGATGGGGAGGGATGGAGAAGAACTGGATGGCACTGCTCGATCAGATGGTGCTTAGGACCCAGCTGTTGGTGGTGACTGAGCCCCAAGCCTTGTAAAAGCAAGCCAACCTGTCCCTAAACAGGGACAGGGAAAAGAGAGAGACAAATGGAACACTCCTCCAGTATTCCATTGTCCTTCCATGGTCAAGGAGTCAAAATGAGTGCTGGGACATGTGGGAGAGGTTTCAAAGTAGCAGACGTGTTAGTCTGTATCCGCAAAAAGAACAGGAGTACTTGTGGCACCGTAGAGACTAACATTTATTACAGCCCACTTCATTGGATGCATAGAATGGAACATATAGTAAGAAGATATATATATACGCATACAGAGAAGGTGAAAGTTGCCATACAAACTGTAAGAGGCTAATTAATTAAGATGAGCTATTATCAGCAGGAGAAAAAAAAACTTTTGTAGTGATAATCAAGATGGCCCAAACCGGACAGTCTCTACGCAAAAGAATAAATGGACACAAATCTGACATCGGGAATCGTAACATTCAAAAACCAGTTGGAGAACTTCAACCAACACTTTGGTCAATGTACATTGACCAAACAGTTTTCCTATCCCTTGAAACTTTGAGATTTCAAGATTTCTCCCTTTCGAAGGAGAAAGAGCCCAGAATAGCCAGTAGCCTAGTAGTCAGGGCACTCACCTGGAATGCGGGAGACTACAACCTAGGGGAGCGTCCTGACCACCAGACTGCTTGTTATTCTGGGCACTTGCTCTCCCTCCCTCCCCATTCCCATAAAAAAAAACCTTTGTTTTGATTAACTGACATTTTTCCTTTTTAACATTGTATTTATTAACAGATCCATTCTTTTATAACAAATCATATTTAATTTGCTTTACATATTAAACAGCGATAAGCTTAGTATAAACACAGATATCAACTGGCCCATGGGAAGTCCCTGAAGCCGTACTGATGAGACCTGCTACTAGTCACTTTCTTCTACTTTATGGTATTGATCACATATTGTGACTGATGCTTTTCTATTCTGTCTTCCTCTTCTGCCATGTCAGTTGACTGTGTTGGTTCAAGTCTTTCATTATCTCATGTTTAGGTCCAAATTTCTGATTTTCTTACATTTAGATGCGTAACCTGTTTGTTAGTTGTCCTATCATAACTTTTACACAATATTTAGCTTTGTTCCTATTTCGTTATCTATTTTCCTTATTTTAATATCTTAATTCTAAGTTTAATTGTGACTGTTGTTGAAGGGGTTTCTCCCTTTCTCAGTATTCAAACAGAAGTTCTCAAACTCCTGGTTTGGTGGCCAGTGATGACCCTCTTCCAGCAAACTCCAAAAACTTCCACCATCCTTCTTAGTCCTTATCTTTTTGTTTTCTCCCCGGAAGAGCTTTGACTTAATCAGTTAGCTTTTCTAGTATCAGAATTTCCCCCACCTTTTGATACCAGCCAATAGTTTTAAGAGAATCACTCCTCTTCTATCACCTTGCTATGGTAATTCCAGCAGCAACTACAAAAATAATGATCAATTCTTTATGGCTTTCATAAGACAGAGTTTTCAGAACAATTGAATACAAATATAAGGGGGTTATATGACAGCTGACACCCTGTTATTTCCCTTATGGAGCCTCCAAGGGCTTTCCAAAAGGTCTTAATTTTGGAGCACATCCACCATATATGGAGAAATCCTCCCGTTTCATATGTTTTCCCATTCCTCAATTTTTGTGCCTATGCCTACTTCAACTTTCCAATTTCTCATGAAATATAGTTATTTCCTCCAAGTAAGTTAGAAATTACTTTGTAGTGGAAAGTAAGCATTTATGTTTCATGGATGTAGTGAGTAGTTTTTCAAATTCTGTCAATTTTCTGCATAGGTTTTCTTTTCTGTGGGGACTGAAAAATCTCAGTTGTAGTTACTGATGTACTGCAATTTTGGGGTCTTTTGAGAGTTGTTTTATTTCATCAAGTGATCTAAATGTATTGTCTCTGAACAGTTGGCTGAATTCTGATATACCTGTAAGTTCCCAAATGTCAAAACTTTCCAGGATGTTATTGGGGTTAAATTCTATATTATCTACTATGGACACTGGATGTGATGGGTATGGGTTCTGCTTTCTAAATAAATTATCCCAAATTTCTACTGTTGCTGTCATAAAAAAAAAGAGTGGTTACATATTGATTTTGACCTACAGGTTTTCTTTATCCAGGGGATCACGTGGCGTCTGACTGCACAACAAGAAACTTGTTCTATCTCTACCCAGTGTCTATTAGGGTTTGGTGTTATCCAGTGCATCAGGTTTCTGATCTGACTAGCTTGGTAATAGTGCTTGATGTTTGGTAAAGCCAAGCCTACATTTTGCGATGGCCTTTGTAAAGTAGGTTGCTTAACGCTGGATTTCTTATCTTCCCAAATGAACTCATTTATCATAAGTTGCCATTGACCTATGAGGCTTCCTGGAACTCAAATGGGAAGTGTTTGGAAGTTAATTCACTGCAAGACATTAATTTACCTGTTACAATTTTGACTAACATGAAATTTCATATTTTGACCAATTTCCAGATGTTTTGATTTTCTTAACGAAAGGACTATAATTAATATTACATAACTTACAATCTTTTAGAAATGTGTATTCCCAGGCATCTAACTGAAGTCATTACCCATTTATATTTAGTTTTTATTTCTTTCTGTAGATCTGAGCTCACACATACATCCAGAAGTGCTGACGTGTGGCCGTTTATTTTAAATTCTGACTCTTCACCAAATTTTAAGATTTCTATTTGCAATTCTAGTAGTGTGTGAGCTGGATTCGTAAAACGCCATGACGTTGTCCACATATAAGGCTAATTTGTGGTCCTTGTTTCCTACTGTAACTCCATTTATATTAAGATTATTTCTGACTGACTGAACAACAGTAATCCCTGCCCATTACTATGTCCAAAAGGAAGCATTTTTCTAATAGATACCCATTTGCATTTATAGTACCATATAGGTTGGAAGAGAAAACAAAAATCCAACTTTGAAATTTAGGGCCTAAAGAATTGACATTTTCCAACAAAAACATTTTGTAGTAAAATTCCCAATCAGGTTTAGTGTTGGGGTGTCTATAAGCTTAGACTTACCAGGATCCCATGGGGAAGATGGATAGACACCTGGTAAGCTCGACATGCACACAGTCTGCTTATTGTTTTAAGACCTCTTTTCTCTTAAATGCTTTGGATTTAAATAAATGATACTTGGCTTTAAGGAGGCCATCTGGTCAGTGTGCACCCTGTCATCTCCCGGAGGGAACGGAACGGCAGGTACTGAACCCAAGTCAGGCCTGTGAGGTGATCAAAGTTAGTGACAGGGCACTGCAGCCCCACAGCCTGGTCTTAGAGCAGGAGACGTGCGATTCCACCCTAGAGAGGTGATAGCCTCAGACCTTAGGGGTGTGCTCACAGAGACCGGGGCGGGGCCAGAGAGTCTTTTAGAACAGTTATTGTGACAGAAGGGAGCACCAAAGCCCTGCAAAGCAATTCTGATTTACACATGCACCAGTGAGGAGATGGGTGAAACAAACAGTAAATTCCAGAGAACGATGCCATACAAATTGTATTCCTGTACTAATCTAATTCAAAGGTCTTGGGCAAAGTCATGGATATTGTCACAAGGTGACAGCAGACGACAAAGTCACACCAGTAGTCCACAAGCTATGGCACTGTCCATACCCAGGACACAAGTTGTGAACCAGGGACTGGCGAAGATGCTGGCTGACAAAATTACTGAGGAGTAAATAAAGGTGTGAGTAGAGTGCCTCACCCTATACCTAGAGTGGATTAATAGTCTCAAAAGTTTTTGCCAAACTCGATGCTAAGAAAGACTTCTGGTATTATCCCCTGAATTCACAAAGCTGCACTGTGGTGGTTACACATACTGTAGACAGGTTTCAGAGTAACAGCTGTGTTAGCCTGTATTCGCAAAAAGAAAAGGAGGACTTGTGGCACCTTAGAGACTAACCAATTTACTTGAGCATAAGCTTTCGTGAGCTACAGCTCGCTTCACTGGATGCATACTGTATGCATCCGATGAAGTGAGCTGTAGCTCACGAAAGCTTATGCTCAAATAAAATGGTTAGTCTCTAAGGTGCCAAAAGTACTCCTTTTCTTTTTGCATATACTGTAGAGTTCCTCTGGGACTTCCCAAGGCTCTGGGCTTACCAAAAGGCCATGGATTCAGTATTGGGTCATTTACCTGGAGCTGTTTGGTCCATGGATGAGGAGGATATCTTTACTGACCATGAGAAACAGCTGGAGGAAAGATGGAGGGAAGTGTGTGTTTGGTTTCAAGAAAGGGGACTTTGGCTCACTAGAAATACATGTTGGTTTGAGTTTAAGGAAATACAGCTGTTAGTTGCAGCAGATGGCATGAAGCCTGGCACAAAGAAAGCAGAAGTTCTTCTTAAAGCTTCAAGACTATTATTATTGTTATTTATTATTTGTATTATGGGAGCGCTCCAGAGCCCTAGCCATGGACTGGACCCTATTCTGCTAGGCACTGTACAAATACAGAACAAAGACAATCTGTGACACCCTGACCAGGGGGGCTGGAACAATTTGTACAGTGGGGGTGCTGAGAGCCGTTGAACCAAACTGTAAACCCTGCATATAATGGAAACCACTCCAAGTCAGGGGGGTGTGGCAGCAACCCCAGCACACCGAGTTGCAGCACCTATGACCCTGATACCCCAATATTCACCACTGTCATATAATTAGGATATGTCTTATACAAAGTAAGCCTTGTGAGGTGTCATTAAGTCTGGATCTGCTAAACAGTAATATCTTGTTGGATTGTATGTGCTATTGTCATATGTGAAGTTTTGAAGTTTGGCTACGTATGTGTTACTGAAACATGTCCTGAGGTAGAAAACACCCACAAATAGCCTTTCAGGTACAACAGTAAAAAGGCCAAACAATGTTAATGGTTTATTGCGGAAATGCACACAATCACAAGGATTACCTGAGGAACTGTGTACAACAGAAACCTCTCAGAGATAGCACTACACAATGGGAACTGTTTGACCCACGTCACAGCAAAAGAGCTTTCCAGAAAGTGGGGAGAAGATATAAAAGGGGGGAAATGACATTATGGAGAACCTCACTCTCCCTACAACATAATGCCTGGAAACACCTGAGGGGCAAGGACTGAAATATGGGAAGTGACGGTCCTAGGCTAGAAAGATCTTTAGCCTGTGTATGAAAACCTGGGGAAGCCAAGGCAACTTGTGCCTTAAGAGTCTGCCAGCCTGTTTATCACTCAGGGTGAGAATCTGCTAATTTATATCCTATGTATCTAGTGTGTTAAGATCAGTTTGCATTTTTTGTTTACTAAGGTAATCTGCTTTGATCACTTACAGTCACTTAAAATAATACTTAATAAACTTGTTTTTGTTTTAAACCCAGTTTGTGGAATTCATAACTGGGGGGGAGGGAGGGGAAGAGAAAAAAGCTGTGCATATCACTCTCCATATTGAGGGAGAATTTCAATTAGCTTATGCTGTAAGTTCTCTGTGCAGCGCAAGACAATACAATTTTGGGTTTACTCTCCAGAGGGGGAGTGCACTTGAATGCTGGGCAATTCCTTAGCTGAAAGTCTTCCCATGTAGAGCTGATTTCAGTGTCAGTGTCTTTCTGCAGCTGCGTGTGTCCCAGGGAGCTATATGGGGTGAGGTCGGACTGGTATGTTACTCACTTGTAATTGCTGTTGATGTCAGAAACTCTCCAGACATTCTGCAAGTCAAAGTCCATCCTCACAACTTCCATCTCAAACCGGTACTTCACGTGGTCTCCTGGAACAGCACAGGCAGAGCAGTTACTGGCAGCTGGACACAGCCAAGGGAAACCTGAACCTGGCAGCTGCAACATTACAGGACTGGATGAGCAAGAGGCCAGATGGTGTCTGAACACTGTGGGATGGGTGCTTTTCCAAATGTCATACTCACTTGCTTAGGATATAAATCTCCTCACTGTATTTTCCACTGAATGCATCCGATGAAGTGAGCTGTAGCTCACGAAAGCTTATGCTTAAATCAATTTGTTAGTCTCTAAGGTGCCACAAGTACTCCTTTTCTTTTTATCAATTTTAAAGGGATTTTGACAGGTTTTGATTACTTTTTTATCATATAATACAACTGCTGTTTTAAAGTGCTATATAAATTGTTTGACTTATTTTTCTCTTGTGTATTCTAATTAATAAATCTCTAAACTACAGCGTGAATTTCCTAGCATGTTTGCCATGGTACGAAGTAGGCTGAGGTCTCTATATGGCAAACCCCAAATCTTATTTCATAGAATTATAGAATCATAGAATATCAGGGTTGGAAGGGACCTCAGGAGGTCATCTAGTCCAACCCCCTGCTCAAAAGCAGGACCAATCCCCAATTAAATCATCCCAGCCAGGGCTTTGTCAAGCCTGACCTTAAAAACTTCTAAGGAAGGAGATTCCACCACCTCCCTAGACAACGCATTCCAGTGCTTCACCACCCTCCTAGTGAAAAAGTTTTTCCTAATATCCAATCTAAACCTCCCCCACTGCAACTTGAGACCATTACTCCTTGTCCTGCCCTCTTCAACCACTGAGAATAGTCTAGAACCATCCTCTCTGGAACCACCTCTCAGGTAGTTGAAAGCAGCTATCAAATCCCCCCTCATTCTTCTCTTCTGCAGACTAAACAATCCCAGTTCCCTCAGCCTCTCCTCATAAGTCATGTGTTCCAGACCCCTAATCATTTTTGTTGCCCTTCGCTGGACTCTCTCCAATTTATCCACATCCTTCTTGTAGTGTGGGGCCCAAAACTGGACATAGTACTCCAGATGAGGCCTCACCAATGTCGAATAGAGGGGGACGATCACGTTCCTCGATCTGCTCGCTATGCCCCTACTTATACATCCCAAAATGCCATTGGCCTTCTTGGCAACAAGGGCACACTGCTGACTCATATCCAGCTTCTCGTCCACTGTCACCCCTAGGTCCTTTTCCGCAGAACTGCTGCCTAGCCATTCGGTCCCTAGTCTGTAGCTGTGCATTGGGTTCTTCCGTCCTAAGTGCAGAACCCTGCACTTATCCTTATTGAACCTCATCAGATTTCTTTTGGCCCAATCCTCCAATTTGTCTAGGTCCCTCTGTACCCTATCCCTGCCCTCTAGCGTATCTACCACTCCTCTCAGTTTAGTATCATCCGCAAATTTGCTGAGAGTGCAATCCACACCATCCTCCAGATCCTTTATGAAGATATTGAACAAAACCGGCCCCAGGACCGACCCCTGGGGCACTCCACTTGACACCGGCTGCCAACTAGACATGGAGCCATTGATCACTACCTGTTGAGCCCGACAATCTAGCCAACTTTCTACCCACCTTATGGTGCATTCATCCAGCCCATACTTCTTTAACTTGCTGACAAGAATATTGTGGGAGACCGTGTCAAAAGCTTTGCTAAAGTCAAGAAACAATACATCTACTGTTTTCCCTTCATCCACAGAACCAGTAATCTCATCATAGAAGGCAATTAGATTAGTCAGGCATGACCTTCCCTTGGTGAATCCATGCTGACTGTTCCTGATCACTTTCCTCTCATGTAAGTGCTTCAGGATTCATTCTTTGAGGACCTGCTCCATGATTTTTCCAGGGACTGAGGTGAGGCTGACTGGCCTGTAGTTCCCAGGATCCTCCTTCTTCCCTTTTTTAAAGATTGGCACTACATTAGCCTTTTTCCAATCATCCGGGACTTCCCCCGTTCGCCACGAGTTTTCAAAGTTAATGGCCAATGGCTCTGCAATCACAGCCGCCAATTCCTTTAGCACTCTCGGATGCAACTCGTCCGGCCCCATGGATTGTGCACGTCCAGCTTTTCTAAATAGTCCCTAACCACCTCTATCTCCACAGAGGGCTGGCCATCTATTCCCCATGTTGTGATGCCCAGCGCAGCAGTCTGGGAGCTGACCTTGTTAGTGAAGACAGAGGCAAAAAGAGCATTGAGTACATTAGCTTTTTCCACATCCTCTGTCACTAGGTTGCCTCCCTCATTCATTAAGGGGCCCACACTTTCCTTGGCTTTCTTCTTGTTGCCAACATACCTGAAGAAACCCTTCTTGTTATTCTTAACATCTCTCGATAGCTGCAGCTCCAGGTGCTATTTGGCCCTCCTGATTTCATTCCTACATGCCCGAGCAATATTTTTATACTCTTCCCTGGTCATATGTCCAACCTTCCACTTCTTGTAAGCTTCTTTTTTATGTTTAAGATCCGCTAGGATTTCACCGTTAAACCAAGCTGGTCGCCTGCCATATTTACTATTCTTTCGACACATCGGGATGGTTTGTCCCTGTAACCTCAACAGGGATTCCTTGAAATTTAAAACTGTTTAATGTTGGAAGTAATAAGGTCACGGTAAAACCTTTCACTCTTTGGGCCCATTTATTTCATCTAAATTAATACAGCTATTCCTCCAGGCCCCAAACTCCTCTAATCAGCCCCTGAGGCCGAATCAATTGGGTAGACATATTTTAGAATCGAGGGCCTGGCACTGGGAACATCCTATCCTCAGCCTAGATTTGGGATTGTCAGCTCAAGTGCCTCCAGTCCTGGAATAGAAGGAGGCACAATCCAGAAAGACGGTTTTATCCCCACTGTTGTGTGCTGCATGTGTCTGTCTGTGAGAGGTTAAGAATTTAGGTTTAATCACCCTGCCATATTTGTTGCTCAGTGGCCTGAACACTTTTGGGAGAGGAGATGCAAACAGAATTATTAATGACATACAACCTTTCAAGAAAGCCATGAACATTTACCAGTCCAGAGACAAGATCTACTCATCCTCTGTCAGAACCCAAGGCTGAAGTTTGGGTGACCTCTGGTGAGCTTTTTAGCATGTATGTAAGTTTTTCTATTGCTTAAATGTTTTCTCTGCAATGCTTTTACCTTAAGAATAAATTTGCTTGCTTAGAAAGAGCTGGTTGGTAACTTATAACTGTGGGCAATATGAAGGTCACAGCCCTAGGAGAGAAAGCAAAGCATAGAGGCTGGCCTGTTAGACAGTCTGGTTCACTGGGGAGGGAGGGAAGGGAACTGTGCAGCCTTAAAAATCCCCCGGTCAGTAAGGAATGAGACAGGAGTCTCAGCCCAGGAGAGGTGATGGCTAGGACCCGGGAACCTGAAGTGTGTGCCCTTGGTGGACCACGGAGGGGGAATACAAGTGCAGTTGCCCTGAAACTGTGAAGCCAGGTAGGAGATATTTCCTGAGTGACATGCTGCTAGCCAAGCGGTGAGCCCGCTCTGCACCAGCTAAAGCTTCCAGGGGATGGCCAGGTGCAGCACCTGGATCTCCAGGTTAGGTCTGGTTGTGGCCCTGGACACAGCAATCGACCAGGAGACAATGCCACTCCCTAGCCAGAGGAAGATGGACAAAGCACACCTGGCTACCGCTACTCTTTGTGCAGCAAAGGACTTAACAGGACCATCCAGAGGGATTTAGGAGATGGCTGCAGCAGAACACAGAAACACAGCATGATATGGGTGTGTGGTTTCCCTCCTCCTGGACATACCATGAGGGCTGCACTAAGAAAGGGGCTGGTTGGGAGCTCACCTGGGTGACACAGATGTGCATGCTGATCCTCCTCATCGGCACAGACCCCCAAGCACCAAGCATGGTAGGCGAATGCAAACAGGTCTTCAGGCTTTGCAGGGCGGGCAATGGCTCGGCTCAGCCTCTTCAGCCACTCCTGGCACTGCTTAAAGGTGGAGAAATGGCACCTGCAGGATACACAGACTCAGTAGGGCCAGTCAGGATTGACTGACAGGGAATTCCACAGCCTTGCAGTTCAACCAGGGGAGGAGAGGGAGATCCAACCTCCCTAGGAGGAACGAGGGGCTCTGAACTTCCCAGGGGAAGGCTGGGCCACACCCACCCACATATGTGAGAGCACCCTCCAGGATAGCAGGGCTTGACTCAGCAGCACAGACTAGGGCAGGGATTCCACAAGGCTGCTGGCCACACCCGTGGCTGGAGAAACCTTAAACTGTGGCAATAGGAGGGAACTATGCAGCTACCTGACCACTTTGGAGTCTTTGCAGATGATGTGAAGCTGGAACATGTCCCGACTCTCCACACTTTCCATCATCCTCAAAGGCACCTGAAACAGAAAGACGCAGAGCATCACTTGACAGCCTGGGATGTCCCACACTAGCAGGGACCCCAGCCTGACACTCTCTCTTTGTGCATCCCAGCCGAGGCTCTCTGAGCAGCAAAGAGGATCCCACGTTTACATAGCTTCATGATCTACAATTTAGAGTTTCCCCTTCAACCCCCACCCTGTCCTCCTCTCTCATTGTCAGGGAGGAACTGACTAGGGAGGGCAGAACAACAGGGGTACCTGGAACCACTGGATACAGCCTAGCAAGCAACAGGGGATCACAGATGCAGAAGAGACAAGGGCACCAGGAAAACAGGGGACTGAAGAAACTTGAGAGTAAGGCACTGTGGGAGGAGGCCTCACACTTCAGCAGCATGGGCCATAGGTCCTGGCACCAGTGACAGAGCTGCACTTACATTGACCACGGAGTCTTTCAATTTGATATGAAGTCGGTAGTTGGAAATGGCGATCACGGCATCATTAGCATGGCCCAAATACTCCACACCCTCACCCTGCAGCACAGTGAATGGGACCTGCAAGGGGGGAGAGACAGTCAGAGCAGCTGTCAGACAAACACACCCAGAACTCCTTGTGCAACGGGGAGTGAGAAGAGCCAGCTCTGCTGGTGCCTTCTCCATGCGATTTCCACATGAAATCAGTAGGACACAGCAATCCCAGTGGGACCTGAGTGCAGGCAGCAGGGCCCAGTGCACCCCTCCTACCCCCCATGAATTCACCTCCGAAAGCTCTTCAGTGTGAAACGTGGGGCTGACTCAGCAATGCTTGGGCCCTCAAATTCACCTTTCCAGGAACATTTGGTTGTGTTCATACAACTGCAGGGGGAGCGATTTGTACCACAAGCCCTGGTGCTCCTGCCCTGTGCACACTGTGGGTGGCAAGGAGAGGGATTTAAAGTCACTGGCTTTCTCACAGTGATACAACACTAGCATAAGCAGCAGGTGGAAGGGGAGGGATCTCAAAGAAGGATCACTTGTTTGGAGGCACTTTGCATGTGTCCTAGAACAGGGCGCAAGGTACCTGTGTTTCCCAAATTGAACCACCTGCTCAGACAGCACCGAGCCATGTATATGGTCCTGCAGTGTCGTGTATATGTAACTGCAACAATTAGCTGCAGCGTGAGACCCACTGGCCACAGCCCAAGCAACTAGAAGAGCAAGACAAGGAATCTGGCCACAATCTCTGCAGACGGAACTGTACACGAACCACACAATCACTTCTGTGGCCAACGATAGAAATGAAAGTGCAAAATTGATGGACAGGCCATATACTAGGCTTCTCTCTCTCTCTTCCTCAGTCAGGAAGTGACCTAGCTATTTTAAAACCTGGAGGCCATGTACACAGCCAGGTATAATGTTCATCTTGTGCAAAAGAGGGGAGGGAAAGATCCAGAATAACCTAAAATTGGCCAAGGTTGTGCTCTCTCTGAGATTCAAAGCCCATAGGTTTGTTAAGGGAGGCTCTCTCTTTATAAAGCTAGGACATCCAATCATAGAACAGATGCCACAACATGTGATTTAGACGAGCAAATCTCACAAAAATATCAAGTAGCCATAATGGCCAAATCACAGGCTGTAATGTGTCCACACAAGGATTTGATTACATTATTCCTTACAAAAAGAAAAGGAGTACTTGTGGCACCTTAGAGACTAACAAGTCCTCCTTTTCTTTTTGCAAAGACAGACTAACACGGCTGTTACTCTGAAACCTTTCAGAGTAACAGCCGTGTTAGTCTGTATTCGCAAAAAGAAAAGGAGGACTTGTGGCACCTTAGAGACTAACCAATTTATTAGAGCATGAGCTTTCGTGAGCTACAGCTCACGAAAGCTCATGCTCTAATAAATTGGTTAGTCTCTAAGGTGCCACAAGTCCTCCTTTTCTTTTTACTCTGAAACCTGTCATTATTCCTTACAAATATTTTAATCAGCTCCAATTCCCATGTTTTAAAACGAACAGTCTATACTGTTTAATTTCATATACTTTTGTGGCCTAAACACTGAATTTCCTGGCTCTCCAAATTTTTTTAAGTTATCAAGGATTTCTCCCCTCAAGTTATTTATAGGGCAGTCAATTAATCGCAGTTAACTCACACAATTAACTCAAAAAAATTAATCACGATTAATCACATTGTTAAACAGAATACCAATTGAAATTTATTCAATATTTTGGATGTTTTTCTACATTTTCAAATATATTGATTTCAATTACAACAAAAAGTGTAGAGTGCTTACTTGATATTTTTTATTACAAATATTTGCACTGTAAAAATTAAAACAAAAGAAACAGTATTTTTCAATTCACCTCATACAAGTACTGTAGTGCAATTTCTTTATGGTAAAAGTGCAACTTACAAATGTAGATTTTTTTTTTGTTACATAACTGCACTCAAAAACAAAACAATGCAAAACTTTAGAGCCTACAAGTGCACTCAGTCCTACTTCTCATTCAGCCAATCGCTAAGACAAACAAGTTTGTTTACATTTACGGGAGATAATGCTGACCACTTCTTATTTACGTTACCAGAAAGTGAGAACAGGCATTCAACATGGGACTTTTGTAGCCAGCATTGCAAGGTATTTACTTGCCAGATATGCTAAACATGCCCCTTCATTCTTTGGACACCATTCCAGAGGACATGCTTCCACACTTATGACACTCGTTAAAAAAAATAATCCGTTAATTAAATTTGTGACTGAACTCCTTGGGGGATAATTGTATGTCCCCTGCTCCATTTTACCTGCATTCTGCCATATATTTCATGTTATAGTAGTCTTGGATGATGGTCACTGCAGATTTGACAAAACGCAAAGGAAGTACCAATGTGAGATTTCTAAAGTTAGCTACAGCACTCAACCCATGGTTTAAGAATCTGAAGTGCCTTCCAAAATCTGAGAGGGACGAGCTGTGGAGCATGCTTTCAGACGTCTTAAAAGAGCAACACTCCGATGTGGAAACAACACAACCCGAACAATCAAAAAAGAAAATCAAGCTGGTGGCATCTGACTTAGATGATGAAAATGAACATGCATCGATCGGTCCACACTGCTTTGGACAGTTATCAAGCAGAATCCATCATCAGCATGGACGCATGTCCTCTAGAATGGTGGCTGAAGCATGAAGGGACATATGAATCTTTAGTGCATCTAGCATGTAAATATCTTGTAACGCTGGCTACAACATTGCCATGAGAACACCTGTTCTCACTTTCAGGTGACATTGTGAACAAGATGCGGGCAGCATTATCTCCTGCAAATGTAAACAAACTTGTTTGTCTGAGTGATTGGCTGAACAAGAAGTAGGACTGAGTGGACTTGTAGGCTCTGAAGTTTTACATTGTTTTACTTTTGAATGCAGTTATTTTTTGTACATAATTCAACATTTGTAAGTTCAACTTTCATGATAAAGAGATTGCATGACAGTACTTGTATTGAATTGAAAAATACTATTTCTTTTGTTTTTTACAGTGCAAATATTTGTAATAAAAAAATATAAAGTGAGAACTGTACACTTTGTATTCTGTTATAATTGAAATCAATATACTTGAAAATGTAGAAAACATCCAAAAATATTTAAATAAATGGTATTCTATTATTGTATAACAGAGCAATTAATTTTTTTAATCACACAATTAATTTTTTTAAATCACTTGACAGCCCTAGTTATTTATAAATGTTAACAACCTTAAAGGGCACCATCAACTTAAAAACCACTTCTGCCTGAAATTTGTGTTCTTAGGAGTTTTATGCAATACCGAAGCTTTTACCTGACAGAGATTGGGGAAAACTATTCTTTTTTTGCAGTTTATGTCTGCTTTTGGCAGCACTTTCTGTCTAGTCAGTCGCTGCTTCCCAGGTTAGTGTGGCTCTTTCACATAGCAAATAAGCAGCAAGAACCTTTTTAACAATAGGTTTGTAAAGTTATAACAATTGGAAAGGGGTAATCATGGAACAAACTGACAGATGGAGCAAGTGTCACAATTTCTAACTCATTGTTCAAAGTCAACTTGATCTCAAATTGATGGTGCCCTTTGAATCATACTTTAACTTAAGAGAACAGTACGAATTTGTGCATGTGAATTACTCCTTTGATGCTGAACTGTAAGGTCTGTCAGCAGAAAGCTACTGTTGCAGTGCGCCCGGCTATATACAGTTCTGTTCAGGATTTGGTTTAGAGGATGTGTCTCACAGAATGGTGACATGACAGATCAGTCATCCTACGCCAATTCTTCGGTGAACTTGCTTGTAATCTGACCCCATGCCGTCCCTCTCACAACCTAGGGTCTTCCGCTTCCCATGACCCTCAATTTTCAACCCCTTATTCATTCCTCAGCCTAGGGCCTATGAATGTAGCTCAGCACAGCCCTGCCATCTGGACCAATGACCTTGGGAACAGTAGAGCACCAAGTGCAAGTCTGGAGCCAGAGCCTGGCTCCAGGTACAGGAGGAGATGTAAGGGAGTGGTCTGCGCTGAGGCAGCAGGAGAATCAAGCAGCTTTGGTCAAAGCATCAATCTGTGACACTCTCCTTGCTCGCATAGGTACTTCCATAGCATCTATCTATCTATGTCATCCCAAAGCCCCTTCAGGGATCTCTCTCTTTCCAGCCGCTCTGGTCTGTGCCTCCACAGTACGACAAAGCCACATCACCACACAATGGACCAGATTTGTTGCCGGATGCTTAGTGCCACACTATGAGACAGTCTGGCCCTACAACCAGCCTAAGTGGCCCAGGAAGGTCTTCCATCAGCAGAGAGTCAGCGTAGAGCCTGTTGCAACACTCACCCCCCTCTTGCTGACAGCACAGCAGGAGAAGGGAGCACGCCCAGGACAACTCTGCACTATGTCATTCCTCAGTTACGTTCCCATCCCCTTGTGGCTATGGCAGCACAGTGTAAATCAGAACATCTTGGTGTGGAGGAAGAGGAGGGTCAGGAGGAGCACACAGCAGCTGCAAGTCAGCAGCCTGCAAGCTCAGGGAAGAAGCCTGTTCTCTGAAGGTAACCTCTACCACTCATGAGCATGTGGCCTGCGATTTACACAGTGTTCTTCAGTGGATGGTTTCCTGGGTTCTTACATCCTTACCTGTAGAGACTCTTCCTCCTTAACCAGCTCTTTTGGGGGGAACAAGTCCTTGGCCTGGATGTACTCCAAACTGGGAGGGCCTTCTTCACCCTGCATTCCAAACAAAACACACACTCAGGCAAGAAAAATCTGGGAGCAGTTTGAGGTTAATTGGACAAGGTACTCCCAGGTTACGGATTTGGAAAAACAGTTTGTTTTTTCACTTTTGAAAAGTAACTTTTTTAACCTAAATTATCTCACAGACATCATAGATTAATTCCCACTTTGCTACAGGCATTACCGCTCAATCAGAATACAGCACTAGATCATTTTTATTAAGTCGAGTGGAAACCTAGGGAATTAGATGATAAAAGATGGACACTTTGAAGCTCCATGAAAGTCTCTGAACATTTAAACTCCATCAGTGGTCTTGTGGCGCTTATAAACATGAAGTCCCATAAAACAAATATCGAGGATAAGACCGTGAGAATTTCCATTATGAGTCTAAAACAAGATTTTCAGAAGTGACTAGAGATTTTGGGGACCTCCATTTTTGGTGCCCACTTGAGACTCTGTAAAGAGATCTGATTCTCAGAGGCCCTGTTAGGATACCTCAAACCGGGAACCCAAAATCACTAGCACGTATGGAAATCTAACCTTCATTTTCACCCTCTTCTAAATTGTGCAAAAAGGCAATTTTTTCCTCTCTCATTTAAGGACTTGTTTCCTTTCTTAGAAGAAGATTTTTTAAAAGTGGATATTAACTGGACAGGGTAAGACTTTGGGAGAAAAGCAGTTTAGAAGTCTAACTTTCATTGAAAGATCTCTTAAACTAATTTTCTTCTAGAGTTTCTCAAACTGGTTTTATTCACTGGTCACGAGTGAGGTCTAGGCTTGGAGAAAACACACACACTTTCACAATCATCAAAAAAACAAAAGCTTGTGATTTTAAAATAAAAAAACCTTTGTGCCCAAGCCTTTTGGGGAAGAAACTTGAAATCTGACACAAGGCTAGTCTCCATAACAGACGATGGTGGCCTAGTTATTTGGCTAAGTTATAAGGGTTTAAATATACACATCACACCAGCACAGTAATTTCATACCAGACTTTTAAAATGAAGATGTCAGCATTCTCTAGCATTGAATATAAAACTCAGAGGCAAAGTGCACACGGACTCATCCTCATTACTCCTGGGGGAATTCTGTGCTACTGCGCAATGCAAAATGTTGCAGAAACTGCTGGTTTTTGCACAGAATTTCCTTTCTCCCACAGAAATGGGCTGCAATGCTGCTAGCCACCATTAGGGGCCACAGGACCTGGCAAAGCCCAGCTCACTCATAGAACACACTGCCAGGGGGAGTGGGAGAGAGTTAGAGGGTTCCCAGCAGCTGCCGTTCCCGGCATGCCCTGAGGGAAGCTCCACACACGGGTGCACGGGAAACTCCACACAAGCTTGGGACCGAGCATCAGATGGCTTCTCCCACTGGATCCCTGGGCTCTGAGTGGGAGGTGGAGCATGGTTGGGCTCTGGGAGGTAAGGCAGCAGGTGTCTGGGCTGGGGGGGCCCCCGCAGCTGGACTTTGAGGGGAGAGGGTGCGGGTGTCTGGCTGGGGGGTGGTGGGGGACACAGCTGGGCTCTGGGTGTCTGGTCCCCCAGCTGGGCTCAGGGGCGGGGGCAGGGGGAGATGGAGAAACAGGATCAGAGAAACAGGCACTGGACTGACATAGGGGTTTCTTTAACACTCTGCTCCTGGGGGAATTTGTGTATGTGTCTATATTGTTACAGACATACTTGCTGATAGGTATTTTGAAATAAATTATCAAAATAATTGAAACTGGTGTGATTATGTAGTGTTATTTTGACAAATAAAATGTGCAGATTTTTAATTTTTTGGCGCAGAATTCCCCCAAGAGTATCCCATGGAGCACAGAGTGCAGGCCCAGCCCCCTCCACACAAATATCGTGGGTCTAATACTTCTCTCATTCCCCCCCACCACCGTGTGCCTCTCCACAGTACACAGAACATAGGGCTAACACTTCACACACCTCCCCCCGCAGGGCACAATGTATCAGCTAGCACCTCACACATACACGTGTGCTAGGGTGACCAGATGTCCTGATTTTATAGGGACAGTCCCAATATTTGGGGCTGTCTCACATATAGGTTCCTATTATCCCCCACCAGATTTTCCACACTTGCTCTCTGGTCACCCTCATATACACACAATGCACACACGCCCATGCCCTATCCCTCTGCCCGGTGCTAGAACAGTGTACAATCAACTCACACACACAGGCCTTGAGGTTCTCCCGAGGGCAGCCTAAAGACACACCCACCTGGCATGGAGTGAATAGTACTTCTATCACTATGTGTTCTAGCTTATGTCTAAATAAGCTATGGCCATAGGGTCATCAGACCTCCATCCTGGCTTTCACTAAGTCCCAGAACTGCTAGCCACAAAGGTAGCAAGGAGCTCAACTAGTATCTGGGTAGCACAATAGGGATGTGAAGCAAGCTACAGCCTACCGCACAAGGGGCTCTCCTAAGGAGCCGGCTCAGTATAGGTATGACGCCAGTTCTGAGAACCATCTTCTTTCCATCACTTACAGGAGATGCTTTAATCCAACTTCAAGAAGTTCTGCAGCCTGTGTGCATAGGGGCTGGGCTGAGCAGTTATTGTGGCCCCTGCTGGGCCTTGCAATGTGTGGATCTGCGGGTCCCCCTGCTCATCCCCTTTCTTCCTGGGCCTTGGGGCGAATGGGATTGCCTGCTTTGTCCTCAATATGCTCATAACACTACAGCTCCGCATTAAGATAATGACTAATCCAGTGTCATGCTTCAAGGTTTCAGCCAGCCACTTGCCTGCAGGGATCAGGAAGGCATTGTTTTTCCAATGCATAACTGGCTACATATAATCTGGGATTTTTTTTGCCTTCCTCTGAAGCATCAGTGATTCTCCACAGCTGGAGACGGGACACCGAGCAGGCTAGACCAGTGCTCTGAGGTGATACAGGAAATCCTTTCTAGCTGCCTGGCTAGTGTGTCTTGGTCACGTGCCGAGAGTCCAACTGATCGCCAGACTTGGGGTTGGAAAGTCCCTTACGTCCCACATCAGATTAGCAGGGATCTTGAGGGGTTTTTCACCTTCTTCTGCAGCATGGGGTCGGCTCACCTTCTGGGATCAGCTAGGCACGTCTCACCTAATCAGCTCTCTGTCATTGCAGGGGTTGTGGCCATCAGTGGCAACTCAGTCTCTCCTGTTCTCCACCTGTGTGCACAGTTTAATCTCCTGGGGACTGAAATGCTTTGGTCTATTTTAAGACTTTGGGCTCCATACAGAGGTCACTAGATGAAACTTCATGGCCTACTAGATGATACAATTGCCCCCTCTGGTCTTAAAGTTTATGAAACTTCCCTTTCAGTCACTATAAAAACATGGCACCACTCCCAGCTGGAAGCCAATCACTGTAATTCCCTAGTGACCAGCCACGTTGCAGGTGCGTGTGTGTAGACATCAGGGAGACATCCACATGCTTCTGCCCCTACTGGTCACCAGTAATGAAGAGGGGCAGGCTCCCTGGAGAGTCTCCAGGGGAACAGCAATGGCTTGGAGCAAGAGCCCTGCAAGCCAGCAGTCAGCTCCCACCCAGCTTCGCTCACTGCTAGCCAAGTAGTGATGAAGCAGGAAAGCACGAAGGCAAGGAAGTAGCAGTGTCTCTCCAGGGGAGACAGTGAGCAAGGCCTGTGGCCAGGTGGCTGCAGCGTACCAACCCCCAGAAGTGTACCTGCCACACCAGACATCACTATGCAGCCCACTCAGTAACGCGGCCGGGGGGGCGGGGGGGGGTGCGTGTGAGAGAGAAGCAGCCCCTGGAACAGAACTAAACAGGACTTCAGCCAGCCGTGTCTCCTCATTTCCTTCCTAGCCAGCATCATGCAATGGGGCCAGGGCTCCTCTGGCCCCATGTCCTCTTTGCAGGGCATGTCAATGGGGTGGGAGGTCTGGGATCCCCTCCCTATTTGTCCCCTTCCCAGGCAGCATCAGGCAGGGTGGGTACTCAGGGATTCCCCCTAGGTGCCTGCTGCTGTCATACTGTAATTTTGCAGCTGCAGACTGGGGCTGGGTAGGATTCTGCGCAGCACACCACACTCACTCTGGCCTCTCTGGCCAATTCACAGCCATGGGCTAGTTAGAACTGTGGCCCCGGGAAACTGTAGGCAATCGCTGCAGGACGAGTAGGGTACAGGGCTTCTCCCAGGACCACGTGGAATCAGTGGGATGGAAGTCGGGGGAGGGAAGATTCCTTTCCACAAGAAAAAGCAGCTGGGGCAGAGCAAGAGCAGCATGTCAAGCCCAGGCAGTCCAGAGCAGGGAGGGGAGCGAGGATCTGCAGGATGCCCAACTCAAGGACAGGCTGAATCTGGGATGGCTGCCCCTTCCCTGCCTCAGGACAGGAGATGGAGAGGGACCCTGGCCTGCCGCCCTGCATGCAGACTCTTAGACAGCAGGGAGGAGAAGAGAAGGCACTTACAAAGCAGTTGAGCATGGAGCAGGAACTACGGACCGGCAGACTCATGTTCGTTTCCAGAGGTGGCGGCTGGGTTGGGCACACACAAGCAGCATCGCCCTTCTCTGGTCCTTTGCTGCTGCCGGCAGCGACTCTCTCACAATCACACCCGATTAATGCAGCCTTCCCATCCCTCAAAGGCGGGCAGGAGCATTCCTGCTGCAAGCAACTACAGCAGGTGTGTCTGCTGGTGCTGCCGCCGACAATGGAGGCGAGGGAGGGAGGATGGAGAGACTCCACCTATCTCCTAAGGAAGCCATCTGAGTGCCTCCTTGACAGACTGCATGGAAAATGGAGACACCAGCAAACCGGCCATAAGGATTCACCCCCTCCCCACCCCCACACGCAGAGCCGGGATTCTGCTGACACATCCCCCCTTCAAACTAAGCTGCAAGCTGAGTGAGAGGAGCCTGCTGGGAAATGCAGTCCTGGCCTGCAGCACGCCCCCAGAGGCACCTGCCACGCAGCCTTCACTACCCAGACAGCATGTGCAGGAATGTGCAGGAACAATAGCAAGCAGCTCGCTTTGTGCGCTCACCCTGAGCCCCTCCTCCTGCTCCCACAGGGGCTCCCGCTCCAAGCTTGCTGCTTTGGGATACTCAGTTCCACAGAACCACAGCAATGAGGTCCCAAACCTCCCTGGACTGCAACTCACCCGTGCTCACAGCCTTCACCACCCAGCAGATAAACACTGCCTGATCAGGTGGAGGGGACAAGGGGGCTGTCCTCTCCCACCCTACAGCTTCCTCTTGCTAGGGAGCTCACAAGTACACACCTCTATGTCCACTGCCCTGCCCAGGCAGAGCGCTGATCACTTAGGGGGCACTGCCCCATGGGCATTATCGAAACATTTCCAAATGTAGCTAACCCAGGGGCAACTGCCCTGGTGTTAGCACAGCTGGAAGCCCTAGTGCAGACAAGGCTCCCGTGGCTGCCAGCACTTTTCACGCTGTATCCATCAGTCTGAACAGTTTTAAACTGACTGTTTAAAATGGCTATAGGAGCCCTGTGTATGCCAGGGCTCCTAGTGCTGCCAACTCCAATGCAGCTGCACTGGGTAAATAATAGCAACAGTGGGAACTGTTCAGAAAATATCGCCAGTGCAGACATGCCTGCAGAACAGAAGTCTCTTTACCCTCTCAGGCCCGAGCATCACCTCAACCATCACCTCAAGAGCTAAAGAAAGGCAGGAATCTTCCCGAAGTCCAAATTAAAGATCCAGAGTTAGTGGCTGCCAAAAGCCACACTGAGAACATTTACAAGATAAAAGGAAAGGAGGACTTGTGGCACCTTAGAGACTAACCAATTTATTTGAGCATAAACTTTTTTATTTGAGCATAAGCTTTCGTGAGCTACAGCTCACTTCATCGGATGCATACTGTTTTCCACAGTATGCATCCGATGAAGTGAGCTATAGCTCACGAAAGCTCATGCTCAAATAAATTGGTTAGTCTCTAAGGTGCCACAAGTACTCCTTTTCTTTTTGCGAATACAGACTAACACGGCTGTTACTCTGAAACCATTTACAAGATAAACTCTCAACCGGATTTCCATCACCAGCTGCTCTCCACTGCCCAGACAACAGCCTGACCTTTTCAACACCTTGTTCTGTTCAGGTATCAACATCTCTCTAACACGCTAGAGAACATCCAGGGCTTTGGACCAGCAGGAATGAAGTAGCAGGCTAAGGCCCTCAGACCTTCTCTGTTCAAGGCAAACATGCTTATGGCTGCACCCTGAGCTAATGGTCAGGGACCATTCCTCCGAGGTAACTGGCATATGGCGAGATGAATGATGGGGTATAGAAACCCAGACACAACTGAAGAAGGAATCCCTCTGTTCAGAGAGAAAAAGTGGAAACCTAGTCAACCAAGAGGTGGTGTTTGAATGACACTCCACGAGCCCAGGCCAATCACAATATACTACCTCAGGCAAACTTCCAGCACAGAAGAGCCCTTTCACTGTCAGGATTAGACACTTGGGTCTATCTGTACTACAAACATGTCCACAGCAGTGCATCTGCTTACACTTCACAGCTGTTCATTCCCAAGGCTATTACAAAACACTTCCAACTGGTAACAGAGAGAGACTCAATGGTTTTCTGTAGCCAGACTAAAGTCTTGGGCGTGTTTCCATGGAGGTTTAAGGGCCACACTACACTAGACTGTAACCGGATCAAGGGGCAGCTGTGTTGGGACCAGATTTGCGAACTCCGTTGTAACTGTGCTACAGGCCTTACCCTAACGTTACTAAATGAGCCACCTGTCAAGAGTTTTTAAAAAAGACTTTGTCCAAAAGTGTGCACATCATTCAGGAGGTTTACATGCAGATGTTAGAGGGATAAAACTTTTAGAAAGTAATGACAGGTTTCAGAGTAACAGCCGTGTTAGTCTGTATTCGCAAAAAGAAAAGGAGTACTTGTGACACCTTAGAGACTAACCAATTGATTTGAGCATAAGCTTTCGTGAGCTACAGCTCACTTCATCGGATGCATACTGTGGAAAGTGTAGAAGATCTTTTTATACACACAAAGCATGAAAAAATACCTCCCCCCACCCCACTCTCCTGCTGGTAATAGCTTATCTAAAGTGATCACTCTCCTTACAATGTGTATGATAATCAAGGTGGGCCATTTCCAGCACAAATCCAGGGTTTAACAAGAACATCTGAGGGGGTGGGGGGGTGGGTAGGAAAAAAATAAGGGGAAATAGGTTACCTTGCATAATGACTTAGCCACTCCCAGTCTCTATTCAAGCCTAAGTTAATTGTATCCAATTTGCAAATTAATTCCAATTCAGCACTCTTTCGCTGGAGTCTGGATTTGAAGTTTTTTTGTTGTAATATCACAACTTTCATGTCTGTAATCGTGTGACCAGAGAGAGTGAAGTGTTCTCCGACTGGTTTATGAATGTTATAATTCTTGACATCTGATTTGTGTCCATTTATTCTTTTACGTAGAGACTGTCCAGTTTGACCAATGTACATGGCAGAGGGGCATTGTTGGCACATGATGGCATATATCACATTGGTGGATGTGCAGGTGAACGAGCCTCTGATAGTGTGGCTGATGTTATTAGGCCCTGTGATGGTGTCCCCCGAATAGATATGTGGGCACAGTTGGCAACGGGCTTTGTTGCAAGGATAGGTTCCTGGGTTAGTGGTTCTGTTGTGTGGTATGTGGTTGCTGGTGAGTATTTGCTTCAGGTTGGGGGGCTGTCTGTAGGCAAGGACAGGCCTGTCTCCCAAGATTTGTGAGAGTGTTGGGTCATCCTTCAGGATAGGTTGTAGATCCTTAATAATGCGTTGGAGGGGTTTTCGTTGGGGGCTGAAGGTAACGGCTAGTGGCGTTCTGTTATTTTCTTTGTTAGGCCTGTCCTGTAGTAGGTGACTTCTGGGTACTCTTCTGGCTCTATCAATCTGTTTCTTCACTTCCGCAGGTGGGTATTGTAGTTGTAAGAATGCTTGATAGAGATCTTGTAGGTGTTTGTCTGTGTCTGAGGGGTTGGAGCAAATGCGGTTGTATCGCAGAGCTTGGCTGTAGACAATGGATCGTGTGGTGTGGTCAGGGTGAAAGCTGGAGGCATGTAGGTAGGAATAGCAGTCAGTAGGTTTCCGGTATAGGGTGGTGTTTGTGTGACCATCATTTATTAGCACTCTAGTGTCCTTACCCATAACTATTTTACATTTGGGGACAATGTATACCTTCAAATCAGCGGCACTGCTATGGGTACCCGCCTGGCCCCACAGTATGCCAACACTTTTATGGCTGACTTAGAACAACACTTCCTCAGCTCTCGTCCCCTAACGCCCCTACTCTACTTGCGCTATATTGATCACCTACTGACTGCTATTCCTACCTACATGCCTCCAGCTTTCACCTTGACCACACCACACGATCCATTGTCTACAGCCAAGCTCTGCGATACAACCGCATTTGCTCCAATCCCTCAGACACAGACAAACACCTACAAGATCTCTATCAAGCATTCTTACAACTACAATACCCACCTGCGGAAGTGAAGAAACAGATTGATAGAGCCAGAAGAGTACCCAGAAGTCACCTACTACAGGACAGGCCTAACAAAGAAAATAACAGAACGCCACTAGCCGTTACCTTCAGCCCCCAACTAAAACCCCTCCAACGCATTATTAAGGATCTACAACCTATACACACTGTAAGGAGAGTGATCACTTAAGATGAGCTATTACCAGTAGGAGAGCGGGGGGTGGGGGGGGGAGAAAACCTTTTGTAGTGATAATCAAGGTGGGCCGTTTCCAGCAGTTAGCAGGACCGTCCGAGGAGCAGTGGGGGGTGGGGGTGGGGAAATAAATATGGGGAAACATTTATTTCCCCTCCCCACTGCTCCTCGGACATTCCTGTTAACTGCTGGAAATGGCCCACCTTGATTATCACTACAAAAAGGTCCCCCTCACCCCGCTCTCCTGCTGGTAATAGCTCATCTTAAATGATCACTCTCCTTACAATGTGTATAACACCCATTTTTTCATGTTGTGCGTGTATATAAATCTCCTCACTGTATTTTCCACTTAATGCATCCGATGAAGTGAGCTGTAGCTCACGAAAGCTTATGCTCAAATAAATTGGTCAGTCTCTAAGGTGCCACTAGTACTCCTTTTCTTTTTACTCACTTAACTCACTCTCACAGATCTTGGGAGACACACCAGTCCTTGCCTACAGACAGCCCCCGAACCTGAAGCAAATACTGACATCAGAAATCATAACATTCAAAAACCGGTAGGAGAACACTTCAACCTCTCTGGCCACCCAGTAAAAGATTTAAGGGTGGCAATTTTGCAACAGAAAAGCTTCAAAAACAGACTCCAACGAGAAACTGCTGAGCTTGAATTAATATGCAAACTAGATACCATTAACTTGGGTTTGAATGGAGACTGGGAGTGGCTGGGTCATTACACATATTGAATCTATTTCCCAATGTTACCTACCATCCTCACACCTTCTTGTCAACTGTCTAAATGGACTATCTTGATCATCACTACAAAAGTTTTTTTTCTCCTGCTGATAATAGCTCATCTTAATTAGCCTCTTATTGTTTGCATGGCAACTTCCACCTTCTCTGTATGTGTATATATAGATATCTATCTTCTTACTATATGTTCCATTCTATGCATCCGATGAAGTGGGCTGTAGCCCATGAAAGCTTATGCTCTAATAAATTTGTTAGTCTCTAAGGTGCCACAAATACTCCCGTTCTTTTTGTGGCTACAGACTGTCACGGAGTCCCCGGGTGATGCTCTGGAACTGCTCCCTACGAAGCCAGGAAGGACTCTGGTGAAGTCACCTCTCTGTGAGCAACCTGTCTGCAGGGCAAAAAGCTCACACGGCTTCCACCTTCCTGGGTCTGACCTCGGAGCATTCAGCATCCTCTGCCCCTCGGTGCGCTTCCCACAGCGAGTCTGCCCAGGCGGGGTCCTGGGGAAGCCAGAGGGCCCTGCACCCCAACTTCACAGTCAGACGTGACTCTTAGCCAGCCAGTAAAACAGAGGTTTATTAGATGACAGGAACATGGTCTAAAACAGAGCTTGTACGTACAGAGAACAGGACCCCTCAGCTGGGTCCATTTTGGGGAGCAGTGAGCTAGACAACCACGTCTGCACTTCACTCCTCGTTCCCAGCCAGCCCCAAAATGACCCCCCCTCAAGCCCCTCCTCCTCTGGGCTTTGTCCCTTTCCCAGGCCAGGAGGACACCTGATTCTTTTGTTCTCCAACCCTTTAGCTCTCACCGTGCAGCGGGGAAGGGCCCAGGCCATCAGACCCCTGAACATGAGTCTCCAGGAGCCTTGCCTACCTAGCTAATTGGAGATGTTTTCTAAATGCTCTCAAGTCAGGACAGTTCTTGGCTGGCAGTGTCAAGGAGCATTCTCCCCACCACCACTGCCTGGAGGGAGTAAAGAGTGGTGGAACATTACAATGCCGTTATCCACATGCCTCCCACAACTTCAGCCAATGCTGCTTATTACTGTTCTTTGTTTAGTGCCCGAGTGTTAACTGTACACTTTCCAAGTCAGATCCAGCTTCCAGCTCCCCCCACTGCAACTTCCCAAGGCACTGTACCAGCCCCAGCTCAGCGGGCCAAGGAGGGAGACGCAGCCAGAGACAGGGAGAAAAGACTCTCCCCTGGGGGTTAGGGGAAGGAAAGTACTGGAGGGGAAAGGATGCAGAAGAGAAAGAGAGTTATGGGGAAAGGATTCCACTATGGGTGCGGGGGAAGAGAACAGGGGAAATTTACAGAAATGTGGCAATGTAGGTACATGACTGGCCATGGCTGGGGGGCACACAAAGGAGCGTTTCAGGGATGGAGGGGGATGGCTGGTCATGGGCAAGAGGCATGAAGTTAGCAGAGGATGGGAGGCTTCACAAAGATATTTACTTTAATTCTGTCAATGGGACATTTAACTTGAGTAGCTGAACAGTCACGACTGCAAAATGAGCCTCATGTCAGTGACCTTTTACACCTGACCCACAGACTGGAACTGACCACTGAACTGCATGTGATGTAGCCGCTCTGTGCCGACAGGAGAGGGCTCTTCCATCGGCATAATAAAACCGCCTCTGCCAGAGGCAGTAGCTGTGTTGGCTGGAGAAGCTCTCTTGACGACAAAGCGCTGTGCACACCAGAACTTAGGTCGATGTAACTTATGTCGCTCGGGGCAGGGCGCTTATTCACACCCCGAGTGAGTAAGTAAGTGGCAGTGTAGCCCTATTAGTCAAATTTCAGACTCAGCAATTTCTGAAAGTGCCTCCTTTCCTATGCTCAACCCCACCAGTCGAGGTTGGAGTAAGTTAACCATATCTTAAAATTTACAAAAAAACAAAAACAACAACCCACAAATAATTATTTGGTCACTTCATTTAGGGATCTGAAATGTCCCCAGGGATGACAAATGACCACTGACGTTTTTGGCTGCAGTGTGCACCCGATGTCACTCCTCCCAGCTTCTGGCTCAAGAGTGAGGCAGGCATACGTCTGTATCTGAGGAAGGGTGTTTTCAGTACTTATCTGAATGCGTTTACCACGAAAGACTCAACATGTGTCCCTAACATTTACTCCGAGCAGCAGCACCACTCTGGTAGTGACTGTGCTCATTCACTGCAGATACTGGTCAGCACCATGAACACTGGGTTCCACTCGACTTTTTCCTGTAATTTACATTGCTCTAATTCTACCACTTTCTGTAGTTAGAAAAAACACAAACATTTTGACTGATGAAAGGAAAGAACAGGCCACATCAGGTGTCCCACAAAGTTCTCAAGGCACCAGGACATCATATGAAACCAAGACTATCCTATTAAAAGTGGGACGTATGGTCTCCAGGCCTAGGGGCACTGCATCTATCTGGATGTTCCCCACAACTGGCCAAAAAGGCCCACACTTGGCAGGCTCTGGGCCGCACTACCAGCCTTTAGGTTCAGTCAGGCTTTTCAATGAATATATGACATTTGCTTACTGGATGCTTTGGGTCAGGGAAGCTTTGTGAAAAGCAGGTTCTTTTACAGGAGTTACCGAAGACAAATGAAACACAAGGCGCCCAGACAACGTCCCAAGCCTTTTCATGCTCCCTGCAGCATCTCCAAGCCATGTGGGATGCTATCCAGAGTGACGCCCCTCCTAATGATAATGCTGTATGAGCATCGGAGAAAGGAACCAAGATTCACTCCAACCCCCTCCCCAATATACTGAGCATTGCCCCAGGACATTGAGAACATTCATTCATGCCATGCACTCCAGCAGGAAAAGCTTCTCTTCATGCAGAATCAATTAAGAAAATGGCGCATATTTATTCAAGCTTCAATTATTTTTGCCTCAATCTCATCTTTGCCCTAGTTTACAAAGCATGTTGGGTCTTTAGAGTTTGCAGCCTTGAAATCAGGCTGTTTCCCAGAAACGGGCACAAAAAAGTGTAAAATATTTATGAGTTCCTAACAAAGGTGTATTTTTATTTCTCTAGCTCCAAAATGCCTGGGTTCGTTTTCTTCAACCTTGGTAAGAAATTCTCCTCTGGCCTCACAAAGTGCACCGGTTTTCAGACCAGGGGAGAGTGCTTGGTAATGTTACAGCAGACCACAATATAGGGTTTCTAATAGGACAATGGTTCCATGCATGACTATCAGAGCCACTAGCTAATTCAGCTCCATAATCAGAGAGATTACAGGCAGCAGACTTCTTAGATCCTTCTGTCTCTCAGGGCCAATGAAGGAGCATGCTCTATGTATGCTCTCCAAGCACCTGAGCCTGCAAGGCACTGAAATCATTGCCAATTTTGCGAGAGTACAGGCTATAGGATTGAGCCACTACTATCACTTCAATTTCAGGGTTTAATAGACCAACCAGGGGGGGCTTCCTCCAATTTCCTTGGGAGAGTCTGCCATTTCTTTGATCTCATGGGTAGGAAAAAAGAAAAGGAGTACTTGTGGCACCTTAGAGACTAACCAATTGATTTGAGCATAAGCTTTCGAGAGCTACAGCTCACTTCATCGGATGCATACTGTGGAAAATACAGAAGATGTTTTTATACACACAAACCATGAAAAAAATGGGTGTTTATCACTACAAAAGGTTTTCTCGACCCACACCCCACTCTCCTGCTGGTAATAGCTTATCTAAAGTGATCTCTCTCCTTACAATGTGTATGATAATCAAGGTGGGCCATTTCCAGCACAAATCCAGGTTTTCTTCCCCCCTGCCCCCCCCCAACCCACAACCCCTCAGACAGAGACAAACACCTACAAGATCTCTATCAAGCATTCTTACAACTACAATACCCACCTGCGGAAGTGAAGAAACAGACTGATAGAGCCAGAAGAGTACATAGAAGTCACCTACTACAGGACAGGCCCAGCAAAGAAAATAACAGAATGCCACTAGCCGTCACCTTCAGACCCCAACTAAAACCCCTCCAACGCATTATTAAGGATCTACAACCTATCCTGAAGGATGACCCAACACTCTCACAAATCTTGGGAGACAGGCCTGTCCTTGCCTACAGACAGCCCCCCAACCTGAAGCAAATACTCACCAGCAACCACATACCACACAACAGAACCACTAACCCAGGAACCGATCCTTGCAACAAAGCCCGTTGCCAACTGTGCCCACATATCTATTCGGGGGACACCATCACAGGGCCTAATAACATCAGCCACACTATCAGAGGCTCGTTCACCTGCACATCAACCAATGTGATATTCCCATCATGTGCCAGCAATGCCCCTCTGCCATGTACATTGGTCAAACTGTACAGTCTCTACGTAAAAGAATAAATGGACACAAATCAGATGTCAAGAATTATAACATTCATAAACCAGTCGGAGAACACTTCAATCTCTCTGGTCACGTGATTTCTGAACTCAAAATGACTATCCTTCAACAAAAAAACTTCGAAAACAGACTCCAACGAGAGACTGCTGAATTGGAATTAATTTGCAAATTGGATACAATTAACTTAGGCTTGAATAGAGACTGGGAATGGTTCAGTCATTATAAAAAGTAACCTATTTCCCCTTGTTTATTCCTCTCCCCCCTCCCCCCACTGTTCCTCAGACATTCTTGTTAAACCCTGGATTTGTGCTGGAAATGGCCCACCTTGATTATCATACACATTGTAAGGAGAGTGATCACTTTAGATAAGCTATTACCAGCAGGAGAGTGGGGTGGGGGGAGAGAAAACCTTTTGTAGTGATAAACACCCATTTTTTCATGGTTTGTGTGTATAAAAACCATCTTCTGTATTTTCCACAGTATGCATCCGATGAAGTGAGCTGTAGCTCACAAAAGCTTATGCTCAAATCAATTGGTTAGTCTCTAAGGTGCCACAAGTCCTCCTTTTCTTTTTGCGAATACAGACCAACATGGCTGTTACTCTGAAACATGGGTAGGAAAGTTTTCCTGGTGTTCAACCAAAACTGTCCCTTTCTTAATTTCATCCCATTACTCCCATTGGACTAAATAATAATTCTCTCTCCCGTTTCACAGACTTTATATATTTGTAAACTTGTGTCCTACTTCCTAATGGCTGCTTGGTTAAAACAGATAAAGTTAGCACTTTGAATTTGAAAGATATTAGAACTCTCCAGCCCCTTGATCATTTTTGCTGCTCCTCTCTGAGCTCTCCTCATCATGTTAATACCCTTCTATTAAAAATGAGAACAAAACTAAATACAATTGAATATAATGCTCCTGGTCCAGTGTCATTAGAACCATGCAAAGAGGGATTTGCCATCTACCTGCTCTGAGACATAATCACTCTGCAGGTACTCATAGAATATCAGGGTTGGAAAGGACCTCAGGAGGTCATCTAGTCCAACCCCCTTCTCAAAGCAGGACCAATCCCCAATTAAAATCATCCCAGCAAGGGCTTTGTCAAGCCTGACTTTGAAAACCTCAAAGGAAGGAGATTCTACCACCTCCCTAAGTAACCCATTCCAGTGCTTCACCACCCTCCTAGTGAAAAAAATCCAACCTAAACCTCCCCCACTGCAACTTAAGACCATTACTCCTTGTTCTGTCATCTGCTACCACTGAGAACAGTCTAGATCCATCCTCTTTGGAACCGCCTTTCAGGTAGTTGAAAGCAGCTATCAAATCCCCCCTCATTCTTCTCTTCTGCAGACTAAACAATCCCAGGTCCCTCAGCCTCTCCTCATAAGTCATGTGTTCCAGTCCCTTAATCATTTTTGTTGCCCTCCACTGGACGCTTTTCAATTTTTCCACATCCTTCTTGTAGTGTGGGGCCCAAAACTGGACAGAGTACTCCAGATGAGGCCTCACCAATGTTGAATAGGGGAATGATCACATCCCTCGATATGCTGGCAATGCCCCCTACTTATACAGCCCAAAATGCCGTTAGCCTTCTTGGCAACAAGGGCACACTGTCAACTCATATCCAGCTTCTCGTCAACTGTAACCCCTAGGTCCTTTTCTGAAGAACTGCTGCCGAGCCATTAGATCCCTAGTCTGTAGCAGTGCATGGGATTCTTCCGTCCTAAGTGCAGGACTCTGCACTTGTCCTTGTTGAACCTCATCAGCCTTCTTTTGGCCAATCCTCTAATTTGTCTAGGGCCCTCATTAACCTATCCCTACCCTCCAGTGTATCTACCATTAGTCCCACTTTAGCATCATCTGCAAACTCGCTGAGGGTGCAATCCAAGCCATCCTCCAGATCATTTATGAAGATATTGAATAAAACTGGCCCCAGGACCGACCCTTGGGGCACTCCGCTTGATACTGGCTGCAACTAGATATAGAGCCATTGATCTCCATGAACCCGTTGAGCCTGACGATCTAGCCAGCTTTCTATCCACCTTATAGTCCATTCATCCAGACCATACTTCTTTAACTTGCTGGTAAGAATACTGTAAGAGACCATATCAAAAGCTTTGCTAATGTCAAAGAATAACACGTCCACTGCTCTCCCCTCATCTACAGAGCCAGTTTTCTAGTCATAGAAGGCAATTAGGTTAGTTAGGCATGACTTGCCCCTGGTGAATCCATGCTGACTGTTCCCGATCACTTTCCTCTCCTCTAAGTGCTTCAGTATTGATTCCTTCAGGACCTGCTCCATGATTTTTCCAGGCTGACCGGCCTGTAGTTCCCCAGATCCTCCTCCTTCCCTTTTTTTAAAGATGGGCACTACATTAGCCTTTTTCCAGTCTTCCGGGACCTTCCCCTGATTGTTTTGAGTTTTCAAAGATAATAGCCAATGGTTCTGCAATCACATCTGCTAACTTCTTTAGCACCCTTAGATGCAATGCATCCAGTCCCAAGGACTTGTGCTCATCCAGCTTTTCTAAATAGTCCTGACCCACTTCTATCTACACAGAGAGCTGGTCACCTCCTCCCCATGCTGTGCAGCAGTCTGGGAGCTGACCTTGATTGTGAAGACAGAGGCAAAAAAAGCATTGAGTACATTAGCTTTTTCCACATCCTCTGTCACTAGGTTGCCTCCATCATTCAGTAAGGGGCCCACACTT
The DNA here is from genome assembly GCF_965140295.1 of Lepidochelys olivacea. NCBI lineage: Eukaryota > Metazoa > Chordata > Testudines > Cheloniidae > Lepidochelys > Lepidochelys olivacea. The sequence continues at coordinate 23,663,157 of NC_140427.1, forward strand.
TCCTTGACTTTCTTCTTGTTGCTAACAAACCTGAAGAAACCCTTCTTGTTCCTCTTAACATCACTTGCTAGGTGCAACTCCAGGTGTGATTTGGCCTTCCTGATTTCACTCCTGCATGCCCGAGCAATATTTTTAAACTCTTCCCTGGTCATTTGTCCAATCTTCCACTTCTTGTAAGCTTCTTTTTTGTGTTTAAGATCAGCAAGGATTTCACTGTGAAGCCAAGCTGGTCGCCTGCCATATTTACTATTCTTTCTACACATCAGGATGGCTTGTTCCTACAACCTCAGTAAGGATTCTTTAAAATACAGCCAGCTCTCCTGGACTCCTTTTCCCCTCATGTTATTCTCCCAGGGGATCCTGCCCATCAGTTCCCTGAGGGAGTCAAAGTCTGCTTTTCTGAAGTCCCGGGTCCATATTCTGCTGTTTTCCTTTCTTCCTTGTGTCAGGATCCTAAACTCGACCAGCTCATGGTCACTGCCTCCCAGATTCCCATCCATTTTTGCTTCCCCTACTAATTCTTCTTGGGTTGTGAGCAGCGGGTCAAGAAGAGCTCTGCCCCTAGTTGGTTCCTCCAGCACTTGCACCTGGAAATTGTCCCCTATACTTTCCAAAATCTTCCTGGATTCTCTGTACACTGCTGTATTGCTCTCCCAGCAGATATTAGGGTGATTGAAGTCTCCCATGAGAACCAGGGTGTGCGATCTAGTAACTTCCATGAGTTGCCGGAAGAAAGCTTCGTCCACCTCATCCCCCTGGTCTGGTGGTCTATAGCAGACTCCCACCACGACATCACCCTTTTTGCTCACGCTTCTAAGCTTAATCCAGAGACTCAGGTTTTTCTGCGGTTTCATACCGGAGCTCTGAGCAGTCATACTGCTCCCTTACATACAATCCAACTCCCCCACCTTTTCTGCCCTGCCTGTCCTTCCTGAACAGGTTTATATCCATCCATGACAGTTCTCCAGTCATGTGAGTTATCCCACCAAGTCTCTCTTATTTCAATCACATCATAATTCCTTGACTGTGCCAGGACTTCCAGTTCTCCCTGCTTGTTTCCCAGGCTTCTTGCATTTGTGTATAGGCACCTAAGATAACTCGCTGATTGTCCTGCTTTCTCAGTATGAGGCAGGAGTCCTCCACTCTTCCGCTCTCCTATTCGTGCTTCCTCCTGGTATCCCACTTCCACACTGACCCCAGGGCTTTGGTCTCCTTCCCCCGGTTAACCTAGTTTAAAGCGCTTCTCACTAGGTTAGCCAGTCTGCTTACATTCAAACTCCTATCTGATTTACTATCCCTAATACCTCTACAGCTGGTTTCTTTCAGCATTACTGCTTTCTATCTTATTTCCCTCCCATTGATTTTGTATGGTTTGGATTATTTTCCCTTAAAACTTTTTTCCAATCTCATTTTGTTACTTTGTGGCCACATTCCTACTCCCTCCACATCCATTTGTATTTTTCTGTCCTCACTGCTGTTTGAAATTCCTCCCAATTTAGTCTCATCTGAGGATTCAAGAACATGCTGTTTACACTAGCCTAGATTGTTAAAGAAAGACTCTTTCATTCTTGCTATTCTAATGCTGACTTCAATATCCAATCTGCCATCTCCTCTAATGAGGCTTACCTTTACTATTATAATTTGTGTTGCTGCTAGCACTGTATGGGTCCAGGCATTTTCATTATAACCCACTTTCACCTGCTCATAATCTCCTTTTTTACTGAAACTCACCATGTGCAGGCACAGGACAAATGCCAAGTTTTAAAGTTAGAGATAAACCTATTCAGCTATTTTTCCAGTGATGAGAGTATACACAAAAATTTAGAGCAGGAAAAGCATGAGGGCCAGTGTTTGCACTTTAACAGGTCACAGTTCTTTGCTGGGGCCAGAACCTTCAACAGGAAAAGTCACCAGGCAGATTCAAAAATAGATTTAATCTTCCAAAGTTATAAGGGATGAAAATTCGATGCCCAGCTCTTGCAGATACGTAGCTGGCTGTCTGAAGTGCATAACCCTTTGGGCCCACACCAATATGTCTGCCACAGCCTTGCGGGGCTGTGACAGTATCATGTTAGGCTGTGTGGGTTGGCTATTGACCTGTGGAGTTCAGCACAGCCTCCTTGTGCAACAGGATTTATTTTCTGTGAAAAAGAAGAAAATTCACTGCAGAAATCTGAACTGATGCTACATTAACGCTGCAAATTAAAATATGTAGAAATCAAAACATGATAAAGTTATCACAATTAAAATGCTCCTTAAATCTTAAGTGTTGTACTACACTGCAATGTAAAACTCCTAGCCAGGCTTCAGTCTCATGAGACAATGTCAGACCCTTTGGGTCTTGAACCCAGGTCTGTGAGGTTTCTGGGAGCCACCTCACTCCAATTCTCCAGCTGGCAGCTCACAATCAGCAGCTGGGACCAGAGTCCATGAAATTCAACTGGGACACAAGCCCTGGCCCATACACTCTGATTGGGAGAGCTCCATGGCTAATTGGGCCACAGCTCCTATTTAAGCCAGTGGAGGAAACAGGAAGTTGACCATACAACTGGGCCTCACCCTGCCTCGGACTACTGGTGTGGTGTTTACCTATTCTTGACTTTTGATCCTGACCTCCTGTTATCTTGACTCAGCCTGACTCTTGATCCCTGCCCTCCAATTTGTGTCTCTGTTCTGATCTCATGAAGTTCCAACCCAGCCTGATTCCCAGTCATTTGTTCCTGGCTCCAGCCCACACCAAATGCTAATCCCTTGGCCAGGTTGCCCACACTCTGGACCTGACAGCTAGTTACGGAGGGCCTGTGTGGCAAAGAGGACAGTGGGACTGGCACCAGGATTTTGGCAAAGACTCCATGCCCCCATTCCCATGCTGCTGGTCAAGGTTCCATAGGTCTGGTGGAACAAGCAGCGGAGAGCAAGGGAGAGAGGAACAGGGATTGAGCCTGCTGCACAAATGAGGTGTGGAAATGTAGTCCACAGTTCAGGGAACTGGGCAGAGGTACAGAGCCTCTTTCAGTAGTCAAGTGGAAAGACTAAGCCCTGGGAAGTTCTTCAGCTGTCCCACACTCCCACCCACCAGACCAGCTTCCCCCAGGTGACCAGGCGAACAGGAAGCCCATGTTCCTGCATTTGTGCAAGCCAGGGGGCCAATGGAAAGTCATTTTTTACCTTTCTCTGAAAGCTTTTGGGGGCCCTGCTGGTTGCACTAATGGAGGAGGAAGTTTCTATCAGCAAGTTGCATGGGTGTAGGAGACCCTTCTGGTAAGCGGCAATATTCACAAAGATTTACCATTGATGCCTGAGTTGAGACTGGGGAAGAGATTATAAAAAAATTTTCTAAGTTAGCTGAGGTTCAAGGAAAAACTGAATTCTCTTCAGTCCTGCATGAAGGTCAAGGATGACATGAGGATTCAGCAGAAAACTTGGATATGATGAGCCAAAAAAAACAACAAAAAAAACCCACAAAACCCCACACCCGGTATAGAAAGTGAAAAACCTTTTAAGAAGCCTCCCCTCTCATATTGTTTAGAGCAGGGGTCGGCAACCTATGGCACGCATGCCAAACACGGCAGGTGAGCCAATTTTTAATGGCATGCTGCTGTCTTTACGGACCAGGGCAGATAGCAGCATGCCACCAAATCACAGAATATCAGGGTTGGAAGGGACCTCAGGAGGTCATCTAGTCCAACCTCCTGCTCAAGCAGGACCAATCCCCAACTAAATCCTGCCTGGCCCGGCCTGATCTTTTCTACCCCCCCCCCCGCTCTCTCCTTGCACGGCAGGCAAGCTTCCCCCTCCCGCCGCCTCTTCCCCCAGCTTGCTGGGTTCCTGCCCCTCCTTCTCTTCCTCCCTGCGGCCGATCAGCTGACGGCTCTTGCTACAAGTGGGAGAGGTAAAAGTGGAGTCGCAGCGTGCTCTCCGCTCCGGGGACCTTGGGGAAGGGGGTGGAATCAGGGCATATCCCCTCCAGCCCCCTGCCGTGAGCCACTCAGGGCAGAGGACTGGGAGCACCCCCACGTCCATAGCCCACACCCCCAACCCTCTGCCCTGACCCCTGCACCCCCCACACATACTCAGCCCCCCCACACCTCATGCCCTCACTCTTGCACCCCCCACATCCCAATTCCCACCCTCAGCACCAAACAGGAGCTCCTGCACACCCCCCCCCACATTAGCACCTGCACCTCTCACACCAAATGGGAGCTGCCCAGGTAAGTGCTCCACACTCAAACCTCCTGCCCCAACCCTGAGCCCCCTCCCTCATTCTAGCTCCTGGCCAGACCCTGCACCCCAACCTGCTCCCTCACCCCCAGCCCTGTGCTCAGCATACTCCCACCCTCATCTCAGTGCAGAGAGAGGAAGAGAATGGGCTAAAACCAGGCATAAGGTAGGTACCCTACTCTATGTGGACAGGGCGGAGACTCCAGACCGTCAGCGGGCTGAGCGGGGCCGGCAGCCGGGACCTTGGCTGGCAGGAGCCGGCAGACAGAACCCCAGACCAGCAGCGGGCTGAGTGGCAGCGGGCTGAGCCGCTCAGCCCACTGCCAGTCTGGGGTCCCGGCCACCAGCCCGGCTCAACCTGCTGCCAGCCTAGGTGAACGGAACCCCAGGCTGGCAACGGGCTGAGCGGACTGGCGGCGTAAGATCAGCATTTTAATTTAAATTTTAAATGAAGCCTCTTAAACATTCTGAAAACCTTGTTTACATACAATAGTTTAAAAAAGAAAAGGAGGACTTGTGGCACCTTAGAGACTAACCAATTTATTAGAGCATAAGCTTTCGTGAGCTACAGCTCACTTCCTCAGATGCATCTGAGGAAGTGAGCTGTAGCTCACGAAAGCTTATGCTCTAATAAATTGGTTAGTCTCTAAGGTGCCACAAGTCCTCCTTTTCTTTTTGCAAATACAGACTAACACGGCTGCTACTCTGAAACCATACAATAGTTTAGTTATATAATATATAGACTTAGAGAGAGACCTTCTAAAAACGTTAAAATGTATTATTGGCACGCAAAACCTTAAAGGGAATAAATGAAGACTCTGCACGCCACTTCTAAAAGGTTGCTGACTCCTGGTTTAGAGTCAAATTTTCCAGAAAAAATCCACCCTAACCTAAGATGACTTGTGAAAATTGATGTGGCTTGGTTTAGTTTTGCTGATATTCGGAACAATATAGGTGCAAGTGTAAAAATCATACTTCTAATAGAAAGCTAGTGTCAATCTTATCGATGGAGAAACTAGGTTCCCTGCAAGACCGTGGAATACACTTAACAGCCACATTAGGAACCCAAACTATTGCATAAATGTAAAGCAGCAGAGTTCCCATTGCTCCAAGAGAGCTTTACATTTTTCATTTCCTGACTTTAGTGACTTCAAATTTACAGCTCCTTTGTTGGCATCCTTTCGTCTGCAAGAGATGGTGGGCACTGCAGCCTATGATGTACCTGACTAGTCCAATCAGAGATTTGCATGATCTTTGGCAGTTATTGCAAATGTCTGTATTTTGGTTAGGAGCTGCTTGCTTCCTACGGGCTCCTCTTCAAGCTGTAGGAACCAGCTTCTGCCATGGACTTTGATACCCTGATGGAGAGGATTGCGCCACTTGCCACGATCACTTGCCAAGTTTTCCCGTCAGTCAGGATAAATTCCAAATTCCTTCATATCTCGCTTGTATCTGTCTTTATAGTTTCAGAGTAACAGCCGTGTTAGTCTGTATTCGCAAAAAGAAAAGGAGGACTTGTGGCACCTTAGAGACTAACCAATTTATTTGAGCATGAGCTTTCGTGAGCTACAGCTACTCCGATGAAGTGAGCTGTAGCTCACGAAAGCTCATGCTCAAATAAATTGGTTAGTCTCTAAGGTGCCACAAGTCCTCCTTTTCTTTTTGTCTTTATAGTGAAGCTTGGGACGACCTGTTGTTCTTGTTCCCTCTGATAGCTCCCCTTATAGCATGCTCTTAGGTATGCATCCGTCTTCCAACCTACTCAGATGGCCCAGCCAGCGCAGTTGTCTTCGCTTGAGCAGGGCTGTCACACTTGGTAAATCTGCCCTTCAAAGAACCTCTGCATTGGTGACTTTATCCTGCCATTTGGTGTTGAGTATGTGGCATAAACAAAGTAGGTGGAAACTGTTTAACCTTTTCTCCTGAAGAGCATACGTTGTCCATGTTTCCCAACCATACATGAGAGTGCTGGGGACTCAAGCTTGGTATACTAACATTTTGGTCTTGATGGTAAGCTTTGAATTGTTTGAGTTAGTTAATGTGATAAACGTGGTGGCAGCCTTTCCAATGCAAACATTTAGTTCTTCATCCAGTGAGAGGTTGATGGTCACTGTAGAACCTAAATAACAATGTTTGGACTATGTCTAACTGGTTTGCATTTAAGGTAATTGAAAGATCTTGTGGAATCCCCTGTCCTAATACAACCGTTTTCTTGATACTATGGTGACAGCAAATGCCTGACAGGCATTGAAAGGCAGTACATGAGTTCTTGTAGTAGATCCTCATTGTGAGCTATGTGGGCAGCATCATCAGCGAATAGAAGTTCCCTGATTAGCACCGGTTTTACTTTGGTCTTTGACTTAAGTCGGACAGGTTGAAGAATTTCCCCATCGGATATTGTGTGGAGATGGGCTCCATCTTTCATGTCCTTAAATGCACAGCTCAAGAGTACGGAGAAGAAGATTCCAAAAGTGTAGGGGCAAGAACACATCCATGCTTCACTCCACTTTTCATCTCAAATCTGTCCGAAGTGGACCCGTCAAACTGGACAGTTGCTCTCATGTTGTGGAATGAATGTATAAGACATAACAGGGTTGGTGGGCATCCTATCTTTTCTAGTATTGCAAATAGACCTGCTCTGCTGACTGTGTCGAATGCTTTGGCTAGGTCCACAAAGGTGATGTACAATAGTTGGTTTTGCTCTCTGCACTTTTCTTGGAGTTGATGCAGAGAAATATCATGTTTATAGTTGCTCTTCTAGCCGTGAATCAGCACTGTGATTCAGGGTAGACACAATCTGCCAGCTGTTGTAGGTGCACTAAGATGACTTTTCTGAAACCTTTTCCTGCTACACTGAGTAACAAGATACCCTGTAGTTGTTGCAGTGGCAGTTTTCGCCTTTATTTTTATACAAAGTGATGATGTTTGCATCGTGCATCTCTCGTGGTACCTCTCTCTTTCCAGCATTTAAGTAGCAGCTGATGAACATATAGTAATAGGCTGTCTTTCCCGCTGTTGCGGGGTTTGTACCTCATTCACCCCTTTGATCTGGGGGGGGGGAGTGCGAGGGGGTAACCCCACCTTTCTGCGCCTACGTCTGTTCTACTACCCCTCCAGTAGTCTGTACGGTGTGTCTCAATGGCCAGAGTCCCCCTAAACTGACTGACTGAGCAGCTCTGCAGCCTTTTATACCTGACTTCCAGTCGGAGCATGCCCAGTAGAGCCTCAGGGGCGTGTCTTCCTTTGCTAGGACAGAAGGGTTAACCCTCTCAGTACCACTGCGGGGACGGTCCGCCCCCTCAAACACCCTCCCCCTTAGAACGGTGGTCGGGGTTTCCCCCTCCCAGTCTTCCTCTTCGCCCGCCCGGGAGAAAAAGTCTGCATTATCTGCCTTATCTGGCCTATTCAGCACTTGAAAGGAATATGGCTGGAGGCACAAATACCACCGCAGGATCCAGTCATTCATCTCTTTCATGCTGTTGATCCAGCGAAGGGGGGGCGTGATCACTCTCTAAGGAGGAGTTGGCCAACAAGTAATACCGCAGCGTGTCGACTGCACACTTAACTGCGAGGGCCTCCCATTCTATGGTAGAGTAGTGCGTCTCGCGTGGGGTGGTCTTCCCTCTCTACCTCTTGTGACAATACAGCTCCTATACCACTCCTGATGCGTCCGTCTGGAGAATGAAGAGCTTCGTAAAGTTGGTTTGGGTTAACACGGGCTCCTGGGTCAGCTGGTGTCAGAGTGCATGAAAAGCGTTCTCACATTCTTCTGTCCATTGGACCTTCTGGGGCTGTATTTTCTTCGTTAGGTCTGTCAAGGGGGCGGCCAGTGTCGAGAAATTAGGGACAAACCACCTATTATATCCTGCCAGCCATAAGAACTGCCATACTTGTTTTTTTGGACTTAGGGGTGGGGTAGTCCCTCAAAGCCTGTACCTTATCTACCATGGGGTGTAATTTTCCTTGCCCTACCATACAGCCTAAATAAAAGTCACTTCCCGTTGTCCTTGATAGTACTTGGCCAGATTTGCTGTGAGGTGCCGAATATGGTCTCCCCAGCTTGTGCTATAAATGACAATGTCATCAAGGTATGCTGCAGCATATGAACTATGGGGGCTCAGTACCTGGTTTACGAGTCGCTGGAACGTAGCCGCAGCACCATGTGACCCGAAAGGCATCACTATAAATTGGAAAAGGCCGAACGGTGTGGGAAAGGCTGTCTTCGCTCGGGAGGCAGGTGTCAGGGGAATCTGCCAATACCCTTGGTTAAATCCAGGGTGGAGATAAATTCTGCGTGGCCTAGTCCCTCCAGCAACTCATCTGCCCGCAGCATGGGGGAGGTATCAAAGCGAGAGATAGCGGTCACTTTGCAAAAGTCGATGCAAAACCTCACCGAGCCGTCTGGCTTGGGGACCAGCACTATGGGACTCCTCCACTCACTCTTCGACTCTTCCACCACCCCCAGGATTAGCATTGATTCCAACTCCTTCCGCACGGTCGCCCACATTTCCTTGGGAAGCAGGTGGTGGTTCTCTCTCACCTTTTGGCCAAGGACAGTGGCGATGTGGTGACTGGTCACCGTCGTTCTTCCTGGTCGAGCAGACAATACCGTGGGGAAAGCTGCTACCACTTGCCGCACCTGTTCTTGCTGGGTAAGGTTGAGTTCTCAGCCAATGGTTACTGTGCTTGACTCTTCGTACCTGCCGGCTAATGGCCCAAGTTCGGGTTCTGGGAAGTATGGGGCAATCATAAAACCCGCTCGGTCTTTCCATGCCTTCAGCAGATTTACGTGGTATACCCGGGTGTCCCTTTGTCATCGGGACACCTGTATCTTGTAATCAAGGGGCCCCACCAGCCGGACCACCTCGAACGGCCCCTGCCACTTGGCTAATAGTTTAGACTCAGCGGAGGGCAGTAACAGCAGGACTCGGTCCCCTGGCTTGAAGTTCCTCATCTTCACCCTCCGATTGTACTGGATCTGCTGGTTGCGCTGTGCCTGTAACAGGTTCTCCCTGGCCAGGGTGCCCAGTTCCCGAAGCCGCTCCCTCAAACGGAAGATATACTGGACTGAACCTCTGACGCGGGTCTCTTGCTCCTTCCAGGTTTCTTTCAGGAGGTCTAAGATCCCCCAGGGTTGTCTCCCGTAGAGGAGCTCGAATGGGGAGAACCTGGTGGAAGCTTGTGGCACCTCATGTATGGTGAAGACGAGCACTGGCAGGAAATGTCCCACTGGCGGGGGTCGTCCCCCACGAATTTCTGTAGCATCTCTTCAGGGTCCCATTAAAGTGTTCCACCAACCCGTCCATTTGGGGATGGTAGACGGAGGTCTTAAGGGCACGGATGTTCAATAATCGGTAGAGTTCTGCCATCAACTTGGAGGTTACATTGGTGCCCTGGTCTGTCAATATCTCTCATGGCAACCCCAAGTGGGAAAATATCTGCAATAGCTTGTTGATGATGATGGGGACCATGGCTGTTTGTGTAATGGTACTGCCTCAGGATACCGAGTCGCATAGTCTACTACAGCCAAGATGTATCTATGGCCTGAGCTACTTTTCTCCAGGGGCCCCACCAGGTTGAGGCCAATCCGCTCAAAAGGAGTGCCAATCACTGGTAAAGGTACAAGGGGGGCCCTTGGTACCCCTTCGGGCCGGCCTTCTGGCATTCCAGGAAAGAGGGACAGTAATCCCAGACCTCTTGGAGTATGCCTGGCCATAAAAATCATTGGGCTACTATTAGTAAGGTCTTTTCTCGCCCCAAATGTCCTGCCCAGGGGACTGAGTGAGCCAGACGGAGTAGTCCTCTTTGGAACCTCCGTGGGACCAACAATTGCCGCACCTTGACTTGTGTTTCTGGCTCCTGGGCCACCCGATAAAGTAAGTCTTTGTGGATTTCAAAATGGGGGCCTTGGGGCCGACACTGCCAAGGACGGGCCTCTCCAGCCCGGCTGGCTGCCTGCTCCCAGGTTTGGCTAAGGCTCGGCTCCCCTCTCTGTTCCTCCAGGAAATCTCCATCAATATCCAGCCAACTCATCCCTTCCCCTGTCGGACCGTCGGTCGGGGCCTGACTCCCTTCGTCTACTTTGGGACCTCTCGACGTCCCCTCTAAGGGGTCCTATGGCCCGGGTTGGCCTAATAAACCCTGCCTCCCATAGCGGGCTCTCTTCCTCTTCTCAGGCTTTCCGCTCCACCCCCATATAAGGTCAGCAAAACCCAACCAGTCGTGCCCCAACACCACGGGATACGCTAATCTAGGAGCCACCCCCACTAAGCAACGTGCCTCCTGTTGGGCGGCCTCCGGTTGCACCCAAATGGTGGGGTAAGACGTCACGTCCCCATGTATACATTGTAACTGTATCGGTGCCCTGAGGGGATGGGAGTACTCTACCAGTCCCATGCGGATGACGGTCTGGCTGTACCCCGAGTTCACCAGTGCTAAGGTTGGGGTTCCCTCCACTCGCACCGAGATCACAATCTTTGGTGGCCCATCCTTCCGGGCTCGTTGGTCTGCTGTTAGGACCTGTCCATAATTACAGTCCATGTAGGGGCACTCTCTCCTGAAGTGCCCCATTTGTCCGCACTGGTAGCATCTATTCTGATTCCCCTCCGTGGGTAGGGTGCCTTGCGGGAGACTTGATGCACCTGATGGTTCCTCTTGGCCCTGGGACAGGCGCGCCCCCAAGGGACCTTGGGCCTTGAGGGTTGTCGGAGAGCCCATCTGTTGGGAGGACAAAGAGGGACTTCCCCTGCTAGTCTTATGCACCGCCCCTTCTGGGGGTCAGTATCCCCCTCCTGAAGTCCTTGTCTTACGACCTGCTCACTCCTCTGGCTCTGCCGCCATGTAGTCTTCGGCAAGGGATGTAGCCTCCGCGAGGGCCCTCGGCCGGTGTCGCTGCACCCACTCCTTCCTCCCCAATGGGAAGGATTCGGAGGAACTGCTCCAACGCTACAGCCTCGGCCATCTGGCAACTAGTACGGCGCTCAGGCCCTAGCCACCTCTAACAGAGGTCGCGGACCTTCTGGCCTACTGCCCGCAGCCTGGCTCCAGGTGGATATTTCTCCCGACGTAGCCTCTGCCGGTACATCTCTGGATTGATGCCTGCCTGGTCTAGGATGGCGGCCTTAACCGTCTCATATTACAGTGCCTCTGTGGGTCGAGATTGCGGTAAGCGACCTGCACTGGTCCTGTTCAATACGGGGCTATAATAGTGGCCCAATGCTCGGGGGGCCATTGAGTGGCAGTAGCTACCCATTCAAAAGTCACTAAGGCAGCCTCGGGGTCATCCCCTGGCCCCATCTTTGTCAGCCGCACTGACAGTCCCCCAAAGCCATCCCCAGGTGCTCCTCCGTCTGGGCTGTGGGGGGACTAGATGCCGTATTCAACAAGGTCACCACCTGTTGACAGAGTCGATATTGACTCACTTGCTGTTGGGCAGCCAACTTCTGCACCAGCTGTTGCTGTGATTCTTGTTGCTTTGTTGCCTACAGTTGTGGTTGGGTACCCAGTTGCTGTAACAACTGCGTCTGCTGTTGCTGTTGTTGTACAGCCTGTTGCTGCAGGTTTTCCAGCAGCCATTTCAGGAGCTTGTCAGTCTCCATTCTGTATATGTGGGTCCTTCTATCAGGCCCTGGTCGATGCCCACATTCTCCTCCACATGTGGCGAGTTTTGTACATCATCCACCCCTTTGATCTGGGGGGGGTGGCGAGGGGTAACCCCACCTTTCTGCGCCTACGTCTGTTCTACTACCCCTCCGGTAGTCCGTACAGTGTCTCTCAATGGCCAGAGTCCCCCTAAACTCTCTCCCCCTAGTGGGATAGCGCGGCCCAGCAGCTGGAGTCCATATAGTACACTCCTAGAGCAGTATGGCCCAATGGCCTGGGTCCCTCTAAATCCTCTGAGGCAAGCTAGGGGTCAGGGAATTATGTCGTCTCAAGAAAAAAAAAGGGGGGGGGGGCAGTGACTCCTGGTAGGGGAGCCCGGGCCCACCTGCCTTCACTGGGCTCCAACCCAGGGCCCTGTTGGGGCGGAGTGATCCACCACAGGGTCAGCGGGGAATCCGACCGAAACACGTTGACCTCATAGTAGTGGGAGGTACCACTCTTCTACCTTTCCTGGGTCTCTTCCTACCAGTCCTCCGGTCGCCGTAGTCCCTGTGGCATCAGGGTCTCCAGGGCTCTCAGCACCAGACGCTTCCTGGGGTTCTGATAGCTGCGAGCCTCCGGTCCAGGTTCTTGGCTCTTCAGCTCTCCCCGGTAAGGGCTGTAACGCTCCTGGGCTGGAGCCTCCGCTGAGCGTCCTTCCTCCTCGGCCGCCAGCCCTGACTGAGCAGCTCTGCAGGCTTTTATACCTGACCTCCAGTCGGAGCACGCCCAGCAGAGCCTCAGGGGGCGTGGCTTCCTCTGCTAGGAGGGAAGGGTTAACCCTCTTAGTCCCAGTGCGGGGACAGTCCGTCCCGTCGCACCTGCACTTGAGAATTTCCACTGCGATGCCATCTTTTCCAGGGGCCTTGCCTCTTGATAGCAAATCAATCGTCTTGCTTAGCTCTTTTACAGTGGGCACCACATCTAGCTCTGGTATGACCTGTAGAATTGGTATTTGGTCCATTGATTTGCTGGCGATGTTTCTTGAGAGTATAGCTCTGAACAGTGTTCAGCCCAACAAGACAGCTCACTCTTGCATTAATGTAACATTTTATATTTATGTTTTGCAGTTCATACTTAAGGAGAGAGGATAATAGATTAAGACACATGTATAATAAGAAAAAAAGGGAAAAAAACACTACATATGTCAAGTGCAATTTGCTGGAAATGTAATTTTGCATTTCCCGATTTCTTGCAATTGTGGAATCTTAGCACTGCAGTTTTTGCAGATTTTTCTAAAAAGATTTTTAAACGAGTAGAAATATCTGGTGTTATTCAGAACTCACTGCCACAGGTTTTGCCAACAAAGCTCATAAGCTAGTAGGTCTGCAGTTACTTGGGTTTGATTAACAACAAGGTCTACCTGCAAAGTTCAATCACCTTGATAGAAAGGTGATTCAGCTTTTGATTAACAAACTCTGCCGGATTCATCACCAGGAGTCAAACAATCAGTGGTAGTGCTCTGGAGCCTTACGGCTTGTGGAGTTTACCAGCACAACTTGTCAACTGCATTAAAAAGCAATTCGCTACTGCATTAAATAGCTATAGGTGCACACATATTGGGCCCCACACTTTAAGAAGGATGTGGATAAATTGGAGAGAGTCCAGCGAAGGGCAACAAAAATGATTAGGGGACTGGAACACATGACTTATGAGGAGAGGCTGAGGGAGCTGGGATTGTTTAGCCTGCAGAAGAGAAGAATGAGGGGGGATTTGATAGCTGCTTTCAACTACCTGAAAGGGGGTTCCAAAGAGGATGGATCTAGACTGTTCTCAGTGGGAGCTGATGACAGAACGAGGAGTAATGGTCTCAAGTTGCAGTGGGGGAGGTTTACGTTGGATATTAGGAAAAACTTTTTCATTAGGAGGGTGGTGAAACACTGGAATGCGTTACCTAGGGAGGTGGTAGAATCTCCTTCCTTAGAGGTTTTTAAGGTCAGGCTTGACAAAGCCCTGGCTGGGATGATTTAACTGGGAATTGGTCCTGCTTCGAGCAGGGGGTTGGACTAGATGACCTTCTGGGGTCCCTTCCAACCCTGATATTCTATGATTCTACATATCCACAGCCTCTATAGTTCCATGAACACCTTACATGTTACTGACAACATTCCCTATGGTGTGGGCGTAGAGCCACATGTTCAAATGTTAACCTTGATTTTAAAAAAGTTTTTTGAAATTTCAAAAGTTCAGTCATTTTGTAACTAACTCCTCAAAATAATGGAATCCAATTTTCTTATGCAGGAAAAGTATCTGATACCTTGAAAATGACTGAGGGGATTTGGTGCAAACCTTCTTAAAATAAACCAAAGCAAAATAAATTAGACAATCTGGCTTTTGACAGAGACCAATCATTTTAGCACAAAAGCTACAGGTCTTGGAAAACATAAGGTCCATCTAGCCCAGTATCCTGTCTTCCAACAGTGCCCGATGCCAGTTGCTTCAGAGGGAATGAACAGAACAGGCAATCGAGTGATCCATTCCCTGTCGTCCATTCCCAGCTTCTGGCGAACAGAGACTACATACGCTCAGAGCACAGAGATGCATCCCTGATCATCTTAGCTAATAGTCATTGATGGACTTATCCTCCAGGAACTTATCTAATTCTACAGTATTTTGAATCCAGTATTACTTTTGGCCTTCACAACATGCCCAGCAATGAGTTCCACAGGTTGACTGTGTGTTGTGTGAAGAAGTGCTTCCTTTTGTTTGTTTTAAACTTGTTGCCTGTTAGTTTCATTGGGTGACCCCTGGTTCTTCTGTGAAGCGGTAAACAACACTTCCTGATTCACTTTCTCCACACCAGTCATGATTGTATAGACCTCTGTCGTATCCCCATTCAGTGATGTTTTTTCCAAGCTTCAGTGTCCCAGTCTTTTTAATCTCACCTTGTTTGGAAACTGTTCCATACCCAAAATCATTTTTGTTGCCCTTTTGTGTATCTCTTCCAATATCTTTTTTCAGATAGGGTGACCAGAACTGTACACAGTATTCAAGGTGTGGGCATGTTATGGATTTAGATCAGTGTTTCCCAAACTTTTGTATTGGTGACCCCTTTCACACGGCAAACCTATGAGTGTGACACCCCCCCCCCATAAATTATAAACACTTTTTTTTTTATTTAACACTATTATAAATTTTGGAGGCAAAGCAGGGTTTCGGGGTGGAAGTCGATAGCTTGTGACCCCCATGTAATAACCTTTTGACCCCCAGTTTAAGAACCCCTGATTTATATAGAGGCATTATGATTTTTTCTGTCTTATTTATCTCTTTCCTAACTTTGCTAGCTTTTTTGACTGCCACTCCACATTGAGCGGATGTTTTCAGAGAACTATCCACAGTGACTCCAAGATCTCTTTCTTGAATGGTAACAGCTCATTTAGACCCCATCATTTTGTAAATATAGTTGGGATTATGTTTTCCAATGTGCATTACTTTGCATTTATCAACAATGATTTTCATGTGCCATTTTGTTGCCCAGTCACCCAGTTGAATGAGGTCCCTTTGTAATGCTTGGCAGTCTGCTTTGGACTTAATTACCTTGAGTAGCTCTGTATCATCTGCAAATTTTGACATCTCACTGTTTACCCCTTTTTCCAGATCATGTATGAATATGTTGAACATCACTGGTCCCAGGACAGACCCCTGGGGGACACCACTATTTTGTAGAATCATAGAATCTCAGGGTTGGAAGGGACCTCAGGAGGTCATCTAGTCCACCCCCTGCTCAAAGCAGGACCAATCCCCAATTTTTGCCCCAGATCCCTAAATGGCCCCCTCAAGGATTGAACTCACAACCCTGGGCTTAGCAGGCCAATGCTCAAACCACTGAGCTATCCCTCCCCCCTATTTACCACTCTCCATTCTGAAAACTGACTATGATTCTATGATCATTTATTTCTACCCTTTGTTTCCTATCTTTCAACCAGTTAGCAATCCAGGAGAGGACCTTCCCTCTTATGCCATGACAACTTACTTTGCTTAAGAGCCTTTGGTGAGGGACCTTGTCAAAGACTTTCTGAAAGTCTAAAGTACACTATATCCACTGGATCACCCTTGTCCACATGTATGTTGACCCCCGCCCTCAAAGAATTCTAATAGACTGGTGAGGCACGATTTCCCTTTACAAAAGCCATGTTGACTCTTCCCTAACAAATTGTGTTCATCTATGTGTCTGGTAATTCTATTCTTTACTCTAGTTTCAAACTGTTTGCCTGGTACTGAAGTTAGGCTTACTGGCCTGTAATTGCCGGGATCGCCTCTGGAGCCCGTTTTAAAAATTAGTGACATATTAGCTATCCTCCAATCATCTGGTACAGAAGCTGATTTAAATAATAGGTTACACACCACACTTCCTTATGATCACGTGAAAACTGGGAGCTCCAAAAGAAATCTTTTTTCTGTTTTAACTACAGCAGAAAATTCAGGTTCCACTGTTAGAATCCCTACCTAGAGCAGTGGTTCTCAAACTTTAGTACTGGTGAACCCTTTCACACAGCAAGCCTCTGAGTGCGACCCACCCCCCTTATAAATGAACAACACTTTTTAATATATTTAACACCATTATAAATGCTGGAGGCAAAAGCGGGGTTTGGGGTAGAATTGGTAGGGGAAGTAGAAGTGGGTGGCAACCTAGGCAGCAGTGAACGTGAAATGGTTGAGTTCAGGATCCTCACAAAAGGAAGAAAGGAGAGTTGGAAAATACAGGCCCTGGACTTCAGAAAAGCAGACAGACTCCCTTAGGGAACTGATGGGCAGGATCCCTTGGGAAGCTAATATGAGGGGGCAAGGAGTCCAGGAGAGCTGGCTGTATTTTAAAGAAGCCTTATTGAGGGCACAGGAACAAACCATTCCGAAGTGCAGAAAGATAGCAAATATGGCAGGCGACAGCCTGGCTTAACAGTGAAATCTTCGGTGACCTTAAACTCAAGAAGGAAGCTTACAAGAAGTAGAAATTTGGACAGGTGCCTAGGGAGGAGTATAAAAATATTGTTAGAGCATGCAGGGGTGTAATCAGGAAGGCCAAGGCACAATTGGAGTTGCAGCTAGAAAGGGATGTGAAGGGTAACAAGAAGGGTTTCTACAAGTATGTTAGCAACAAGGTGGTGGTCAGAGAAAGCGTGTGACCCTTACTGAATGGGGGAGGCAACATAGTGACAGATGATGTGGAAAAAGCTGAAGTACTCAATGCTTTTTTTGCCTTGGTCTTCACAGACAAGGTCAGCTCCTAGATTGCTTGACTTGGCAGCACAGTATGGGGAGGAGGTGAGCAGCCCTTAGTGGTGTAAGAACAGGTTAAGGACTGTTTAGAAAAGCTGGGCATGCACAAGACCATGGGTCCAGATCTAACGCATCCAAGCGTCCGGAGGGAGTTGGCTGATGTGATTGCAGAGCCACTGGCCATTATCTTTGAAAATTTGTGGCGATCGGGGGAGGTGCCAGATGATTGGAAAAAGGCAAATATAGTTCCCATATTTAAAAAAGGGAAGAAAGAAAACCCGGGGAACCACAGACCGGTCAGTTTCACTTCAGTCCCCAGCAAAATCAGGGAGCAGGTCCCCAAGGAATCCATTTTGAAGCACTTGGAGGAGAGGAAGGTGATCAGGAACAGTCAACATGGATTCAACAAGAGCAAATCATGCCTGGTCAACCTGATTGCCATCTATGATGAGATAACTGGCTCTGTGGCTATGGGGAAAGCGGAGGATGTGATATCTCTTGACTTTAGCAAAGCTTTTAATACGGTCTCCCACAGTACTCTTGCCAGCAAGTTATAAAGTATGGATTGGATGAATGGACTATAAGGTGGATAGAAAGCTGGCTAGATTGTCGGGCTCAATGGGCAGTGATCAACAGCTTGATGTCTAGTTGGCAGCTGGTATCAAGTAGCGTGCCCCAGGCATTGATGTTGAAAAAAACCAGCTCCAAGACCTTTATCAATGATCTGGATGATGGGATTAACTGCACCCTCAGCAAGTTCGCAGATGACACTAAGCTGTGGGGAGAGGTAGATACGCTGGAGAGTAGGGATAGGGTCCAGAGTAACCTAGAGAAATTGGAGGATTGGGCCAAAAGAAATCTGATGAGGTTCAACAAGGACAAGTGCAGAGCCCTGCACTTTGGAAGGAAGAATCCCATGCACTGCTACAGGCTGGGGACCAAGTGGCTAGGCTGCAGTTCTGCAGAAAAGGACCTGGGGTTTAGAGTGAACGAGAAGCTGAATATGAGTCAGCAGTGTTCCCTCGTTGCCAAGAAGGCCAACGGCATATTGGGCTGTATTAATAGAGGCATTGCTAGCAGATCGAGGGAAATGATTATTCCCCTCTATTCGGCACTGGTGACGCCACATCTGGAGTATTGCGTCCAGTTTTGGGCCCCCCACTACAGCAAGGATGTGTACAAATTGGAGAGCGTCCAGCAGAGGGCAACAAAAATGATCAGGGGGCTGGGGCAGATGACTTACGAGGAGAGGTTGAGGGAACTGGGGTTGAGGAAACCGGGGTTGGGGGAACCAGCTGAGCAGCGAACAGTGGAGAGGCTAACAGGGAGTTTGCCTGGGAGTTTGCCCGGAGATAGCCCACTGAGGCTTACATCTTGCCGGCTTCTCTGAGTAGTTACTACAACTCCTGAGGAAGCTCGTAGAAGGAAAGTAATATGGATGGGGAGTGTTCCACTGTTGTGACCTGCACTGGATGTGCCATGTTTGTCTTTCTTCCACAGGACAGAAGCGACTTTGTCTGTACAAAGTGCAAGCTGGTCTCCATACTGGAAGAGAAAGTTCAAGGTCTGGAGCAACAGGTATTTGTGTTGCGTAAGAGAAACTGAAGATTTCCTGGACAGACATCAGGATATGTTTCTACAGACAACATTCTGAAGATTCAGAGCAGGCTGCACTGCGGGGATAGGAGGACGGTGAAGAAATTTGGCAGCATGTGACCTCCAGAAGAAGAAAGGGGAGCGTTCATGCACCGGCGCAGATACAGGTAAGCAACCGTTTTCATGTCCTCTCCATAGGTACTAATGCGGAGAGTGGACTAGATGATACATCTGAGGGAAGGGAAAGTAACAGAAGGAGACTCCGCTGATTGGAAGGTATGAGATGCACTGTCCTAGGGTTGGGGGTTCCACGACCACCGCTCCCAAGAGAAGGAGGTGGGTGGTGGTGGTCGGGAACTCTCTCCTCAGGGGGACTGAGTCATCTATCTGCCTCCCTGACCGGGAAAACCGAGAAGTCTGCTGCTTGCCAGGAGCTAGGATTCACGATGTGATGGAGAGACTGCCGAGACTCATCAAGCCCTCGGATCACTACCCCTTCCTGCTTCTCCACGTGGACACCAATGATACTGCCAAGAATGACCTTGAGCGGATCACTGCAGACTCTGGGAAGAAGGATAAAGGAGTTTGAGATGCAAGTGGTCTTCTCGTCCATCCTCCCCGTGGAAGGAAAAGGCCTGCGTAGAGACCATCAAATCGTGGAAGTCAACCAATGGCTACGCAGGTGGTGTCGGAGAGAAGGCTTTGGATTCTTTGACCATGGGACAGTGTTCCAAGAAGGAGAAGTGCTAGGCAGAGACGGACTCCGCCTAACGAAGAGAAGGAAGAGCATCTTTGCAAGCAGGCTAGCTAACCTAGTGAGGAGGGCTTTAAACTAGGTTCACCGGAGGGAGGAGACCAAAGCCCTGAGGTAAGTGGGTACGTGGGATACTGGGAGGAAGCACGAGCAGGAGCGCGCGAGAGGGCAGGGCTCCTGCCTCATACTGAGAAAGAGGGATGATCAGGGAGTTCTCAAGTTCCTCTATACAAATGGAAGAAGCCTGGGAAACAAGCAGGGAGAACTGGATGTCCTGGCACAGTCAAGGAATTGTGATGTGATTGGAATAACAGAGACTTGGTGGGATAACTCACATGACTGGAGTACTGTCATGGATGGATATAAACAGTTCAGGAAGGACAGGCAGGGCAGAAAAGGTGGGGGAGTTGCACTGTATGTAAGGGAGCAGTATGACTGCTCAGAGCTCTGGTATGAAACTGCAGAAAAACCTGAGAGTCTCTGGATTAAGTTTAGAAGTGTGAGCAACAAGGGTGATGTCGTGATGGGAGTCTGCTATAGACCACCGGACCAGGGGGATGAGGTGGACGAGGCTTTCTTCCGGCAACTCACAGAAGTTACTAGATCGCAGGCCCTGGTTCTCATGGGAGACTTCAATCACCCTGGTATCTGCTGGGAGAGCAATACAGCGGTGCACAGACAATCCAGGAAGTTTTTGGAAAGTGAAGGGGACAATTTCCTGGTGCAAGTGCTGGAGGAACCAACTAGGGGCGGAGCTCTTCTTGACCTGCTGCTCACAACCCAAGAAGAATTAGTAGGGGAAGCAAAAATGGATGGGAATCTGGGAGGCAGTGACCATGAGATGGTCGAGTTCAGGATCCTGACACAAGGAAGAAAGGAAAGCAGCAGAATATGGACCCGGGACTTCAGAAAAGCAGACTTTGACTTCCTCAGGGAACTGATGGGCAGGATCCCCTGGGAGAAAAACATGAGGGTGAAAGAAGTGGTTCGGGACTATTTAGAAAAGCTGGAGGAGCACAAGTCCATGGGGCCGGATGCGCTGCACCCAAGAGTGCTAAAGGAGTTGGCGGATGTGATTGCAG
The DNA here is from genome assembly GCF_965140295.1 of Lepidochelys olivacea. Lineage (NCBI taxonomy): Eukaryota > Metazoa > Chordata > Testudines > Cheloniidae > Lepidochelys > Lepidochelys olivacea. The sequence continues at coordinate 23,683,668 of NC_140427.1, forward strand.
AGCCATTGGCCATTATCTTTGAAAACTCATGGCAATCAGGGGAAGTCCCGGACAACTGGAAAAGGCTACTGTAGTGCCCATCTTTAAAAGAGGAAAGAAGGAGGATCCTGGGAACAGGCCAGTCAGCCTCACCTCAGTCCCTGGAAAAATCATGGAGCAGGTCCTCAAGGAATCAATTCTGAAGCACTTAGAGGAGAGGAAAGCGATCAGGAACAGTCAGCATGGATTCACCAAGGGCAAATCATGCCTGACTAATCCAATTGCCTTCTATGACGAGATAACTGGCTCTGTGGATGAGAGGAAAGCAGTGGACGTGCTGTTCCTTAACTTTAGCAAAGCTTTTGACATGGTCTCCCACAGTATTCTTGCCAGCAAGTTAAAGAAGTATGGGCTGGATGAATGGACTATAAGGTGGATAGAAAGTTGGCTAGATCGTCGGGCTCAACGGGTAGTGATCAATGATGTCTAGTTGGCAGCTGGTATCAAGTGGAGTGCCCCAAGGGTCAGTCCTGGGGCCGGTTTTCTTCAATATCTTCATAAATGATCTGGAGGATGGCATGGATTGCACCCTCAGCAAGTTTGCAGATGACACTAAACTGGGAGGAGTGGTAGATATGCTGGAGGGTAGGGATAGGGTCCAGAGTAACCTAGAGAAATTGAGGATTGGGCCAAAAGAAACCTGATGAGGTTCAACAAGGACAAGTGCAGAGTCTGCACTTAGGATGGAAGAATCCCATGCACCGCTACAGACTAGGGACCGAATGGCTCGGCAGCAGTTCTGCAGAAAAGGACCTAGGGGTTACAGTGGGTGAGAAGCTGGATATGAGTCAACAGTGTGCCCTTGTTGCCAAGAAGGCTAACGGCATTTTGGGATGTTTAAGTAGGGGCATTGCCAGCAGATCGAGGGACGTGATCGTTCCCCTCTATTTGAAATTGGTGAGGCCTCATCTGGAGTACTGTGTCCAGTTTTGGGCCCCACACTACAAGAATCGGTTTCAGAGTGGCAGCCATGTTAGTCTGTATTCACAAAAAGAAAAGGAGTAGTTGTGGCACCTTAGAGACTAACAAATTTATTTGAGCATAAGCTTTCGTGAGCTGCAGCTCACTTCATCGGATGCATTCAGTGGAAAAGGCTACTACACTACAAGAAGGATGTGGAAAAATTGGAAAGAGTCCAGCGTAGGGCAACAAAAATGATTCGGGGACTGGAACACATGACTTATGAGGAGAGGCTGAGGGAACTGGGATTGTTTAATCTGCGGAAGAGAAGAATGAGCAGGGATTTGATAGCTGCTTTCAACTACCTGAAAAGGGGTTCCAAAGAGGATGGCTCTACACTGTTCTCAGTGGTAGCAGATGACAGAACAAGGAGTAATGGTCTCAAGTTGCATTGAGGGAGGTTTAGATTGGATATTAGGAAAAACTTTTTTACTAGGAGGGTGGTGAAGTACTGGAATGGGTTACCTACGGAGGTGGTGGAATCTCCATCCTTAGAGGTTTTTAAGGCCTGGCTTGACAAAGCCTTAGCTGGGATGATTTAGTTGGTGTTGGTCCCGCTTTAAGCAGGGGATTGGACTAGGTGACCTCCTGAGGTCTCTTCCAACCCTAATAGTCTATGATTCTATGATTGGGGTGGAGGCTGACAGCTCACGACCCCCCATGTAATAACCTCGTGATCCTCTGCAGGGTCCCGACCCCCAGTTTGAGGACTCCTGACCTAGAGTAATATTTTCAAAAGCGACACTGGAGTCTCATTGAAAGTCAATGGGACTTAGGCGCCTTAGTGTCAAAGTTGCTTTTGAAAATGTTACCTCTACTAAAATAGTTCTTTACCTAGATAAGGGCCAGACTGAACAGCCTTATTCATATTTTGAGCAGTTACTCAGACAAGCAATCCTGTTGACTTCAGTGGGGCAACTCATGTGAGTAACTGCTCACCAGCTTGAGCAAGAGATCCATAACCACGCCCTAAACTGCTGGAATTTAAACTACATATTTCTTTTCATGAAAATTTTAACCGGGCTAGACTGAACACCAACTACCATGGTGCCCACAGGGCATTGTTTACTTCCATGAGTCAGTTTTCAACACATGTGATGGTGCAAATTTCTAAGCAAACGAATCAGTGAGGTTTCCAAGAGGTGCTGTACCATATACTCTCCTAAAATCAATCTTACTATCTGCCCTTGAATAATTATTTTTCTCATTGATCAAAAACTGATCCGGTTCATCTGGAATGATATTTTCCTTTAAAATCAATGCGCTGTCTCAAACACGGAGTATGGTTACTCAGCCCACGGCAAGAAACCTCCCAGACCAGGCTGACAGACTTGGGCTAGCAGGGCTCACGTTAGCTCTCTAAAAGTAGCTTTACAGACGGTGCTTTGTGCTGCAGCTTGGGCTCAGAAAATCCACCTCTCTCCCTAGGCTATGAAGCCCAAGCCCCAGCCGAACCACAACTTCAAAGCACTGTCTACGCAGCTAGTTTTAGGGCACTAGTGTGAGCCCCGCAATCCCAAGTCTTTCAACCAAGGCTGGGAGGCTCGCTGTTGCAGGCTGTGTAGACATAGTCTGAGAGCTCTCAGACTGACTCCCTACAGACACTTCTGCTCTGATACATGTCCAGCCTCTCTCACGGATGGGGGTGTACACACATACACACCCCTCTTTTTCCATATAAGCTTCCCTACAGTCTTGGTTTAGAGTTTGGGTGCTCATTCATCTTTTTTTTTTTTCTTTTTGAACTAAAAAAATCTAATCAACTCCTCCTTTGTTAGGGCTAACATCCTTCTTCGACCTGGAATCATATGGCAGGGAAGTCCTCCCACCATGATACAAGCTCAAAATGATGAGGAAACCAACTTTTACCTTTTCTGGAGTCACATCATCACTCCTCAAAGCAACACAGCAACCTAAGCATCCACTCCCAGGTCTGTAATAAAAGCCAAGGGGCCTCTTGCATAATTCTTGGATCCCAGAGCCCTCCAGTGTCGAAGGTGGGAAAATTCTAGTGGCCAGAGGCCAGGGCTAGCACACAACTGCTGCCAGACAACACTATCGTCTCACTTAGGTGCCACCAAGCAATGGCACATACTTGTTCTGATCCCTTTCTTCTACTTAATTCATTCTCCATTCCCCAGCAGTTTGGGTTCTACTTCAGATGCTATTGCCACAGCTTGGAACATCTCAGATGCAACCACACTGGCTGTATCTAAGATGCAGAAGGTAGGTGCATGGACTCTGGAGTTTCCACCTACTGCAGGGAGAGAGAGTAAAGCTCTGAAGAGAGCAGAGAGAGATGAACAAAAGGCGCAGAGAGAGAGAGAGAGAGAGAGACTAGAGAAAGTACTCACCATCATCACAAGGCTTGGGTCCAGATCTCTCAATTCAAATCCAGACTCTTTTCTCCCTCTATCTTCCTCCAGACTCACCTATAGCAAAGAGAAAAACCAGTATAGAGGCTGTAGGCAGACAGTAATGGTACTGCAGGGTGTGCACAACTCATGCCCAGAAAAGAATTAGCACATGTAAGGTTAACAAGAGCACAGCAACCTACACACCTGTGACCATTAACCTCGTTATCTGGCTTCATCTTCATCTCCGCAGGGTCACCACTAACACAAGTGCCCTCTGTCAGGGCAACCAGCCTCTCACTGTGGCACCCATCTCAAGGGCAAACTGCTTCTCCTGGGAACACTGGGAATGAATGTTCTCTCCGACACATCGGGCAGAAGAACTCTGTCCATTCCTCAATGGAGAGATGGGCGGGGCAGGTCCCTACCTACTCCCTTTCTTTTCACTGAGGGCTGCTCCAACTTCTGGGCAGCCAGCAGGAAAGAGGAGCAGCCTTGGTAGACAGGTTTATGAGCAGAAAATAATCAAAAGAACACTGAAATGTCCCAGCACGAACATCTTAAACACCCAGGCTATGATTTTCAAGAGTGATGTGTGATTTTTGGGTGCCAAACTTAAGACACCATAAAAGGGGCCTGAACTCTGGAAAGTGCCGAGCACCAGCATCTGAACACCAGGCCTCCTGGAGGTGTCTCGTTAGGCAAGCGAAGTCCCCGGTCACTTAAAAGACTTGGCCTCTCTAACTTCAGGAACAGCAATAAACACTGAGGCCAGTGCTCAGTGCCTGAGGCTTTATCACTGAGACACTTTAATGCTGGCTTTCCAAAACCTTGAATGGAGAGACAGCATTATCCAGATAAATGGAAAGTCACCTTGGATCTGGAAAGGATATTTTACTCTTCAAAGATTGGTTCAAGATCAGAGACCTAACTAAGCATGCAAGGTGACATGAGCAAGCACAAGCTAGTACTCAAGGGGTATGTCATCTCTGGTTGCCCAAGATGCCCAAAGGGAAGGCTCCAGACTTGGCAGAGCCTTTGCAGTGCAAGAGAAGTCATGAGAACAGTCCCAGCATAAAAACAGAGGGTCAAGCCTGCCTAGTCAGCCTGCAGACTCAGACTTTTTCTAGCTGGCAGGGAGAACACGGGAAACAGTCTGCCAGGTATCACATGGAGAAATAAGAGCAAGCCAAAAGGAGGGGGCATCCTGGAAGGGAAATAAAATGGTGATGGGCGCGGGGTGGGGGGGGGCAGGAAAATCGACAGAACAGGACTACTCCAGTAGTCTTCCTGGTCCTCCCTAGGGAATCTGATTTCTTGGCCAGCCCATGAGAATGAGGACTGGCTGGGCAAGGAGACTGGGAGCTGCAGGGGAGGAGAGACCGATCTGATAAGGAGATAGAGTGTGCAAGGAGACCTGGGAAAAGGGGCAGGGCAGGGCAGGGCAAGAGACTGGGAGCCAGTGAGAAAAGGGAACAGGGGCAGGGGGAATGAGAGATCAGCTGGTACGGAGGAGGGGAGAATCCAGAGGGGAAAAATAGGATGTGATCAAGTAGTTAAAAGGCTGTATCACACAAAGGAGCTCAATTAAAGTCACAAAGGGAACCTTAATTCTAGCATTTCTTAACTTGTGAGCCTTAACTTCACAACTTTAAAATGTTCTATTAACAGAGTTTTCTTGTGTGTAATATAGAATGAAAACAGCATACTGCATCATTTGAAGTTAGAGGACTTTTAGGAAAGGGTAACTGGAACTGGTGAGACAATGGGACTAACACTCATGGGGAAGTGACATGGCAGTGGTCACAATTCTCGGGTAACTGACCGACACCTCCTGCTGTCTGACCACCGCTAAACCAGGCCACACAAATAGGAGTCCCCTCAATACTACATTAAGCTAAACAGTCTGAGTTTAGGGGCAGGGGAAGGCCATGGCTCCCAATCTCCAAGTCCTTTTTAGCATAGTCCCGGATGCACCAAGTCTCTCCTGCTGTTGGTATATCATAGCATGCTGTCCCCTTGTAGGCACAGGGAATCAGTGAGTGGCCTTTTGGAGGGCTACTTCTCTGCAGCTCTCCTGGGGTTCCTCTTGGGAGCTGTAGCGCTAGCCTCTGTTTGCCCGAAGCTGGGAATGAGCGACAGGGGATGGATCACTTGATGATGACCTGTTCCGTTCATTCCCTCTGGGGCACCTGGCATTGGCCACTGTCGGAAGACAGGATACTGGGCTAGATGGACCTTTGGTCTGACCCAGTATGGCCGTTCTTATGTCTGCTCTCCCGCAGGGCTGCCCACCAACTACCTGGAATTTCCTGATTTTCAAACCTTATTCCACCCCGAGATGACTAACAGGGATGGGGGCGGGGGCAGCCCTCCCCACAGTAGCTCTAGGTCACCAGTGCAGGTTTATATACCTGTCACACACCCTCTCCCTCAGGATTGGGGTAGGGGGTATCAGAGTACCCCATCATGGGGGGAAAAACTGGCACTATGCTAAGCTTTTCCGGCTCAGTGGTTGAGCTGGAATTTATAGGGAGATAGTTACACATGCCAATGCATTATTCGAGTGCATTCAACTAGAGTGCTAAGTAGTCAGTAATTAACTAAAAGGCATTTCCCAATGGATAGTAGTGTAAAGAATCCACGGCCTGTCCCACAATCAAGATGAGCTGGTACAATTGGACTTTCCACCCAGTCTAGACGCCTTGATTGACCTTGCATAAAGACTGACAAAAGCCTGATGGAATGCTGCCAAGAAAGGTGGTCAGTTTCCTGACTCCCCCAGTCCTGTCATCTCTGGCCCACCAACCCTCACTGCCTTCCCCACAGCCTGACCCCCTGCAGCTTGACTTCTCCAATGCAGAGAGAAAGCTGCATTGGGGCTATGTCTATTACTGTGGAAGACCAGGACATTCCACATTGCACTGCCCTGCTAAGGTCCAATCTGCACCGTTATCAGAGAATGGCAAACACCAGCCCCTGATAAGGGGGCCCGGGCTGGGGTGGTACTCTCCACCTCTCCCCAGTACCCAGCATCAGCACCTGTCTGCTGGCAACAACCGAGCAGGTCCTGACATCTCCAACTCCCCCTGCAAGTCAAACAGCTCTCCATCTCAGAGGTCCATCTGGAGGTATTGGTGAATTCAGGTACCTCAGACAATTTCATGAATCAGCACTTTGCACAAGTACATCAGATCCCCACCCAATGCAAGAACTCTCTGGTCTTGGTGGAGTCTATTGACAGCTTGTACCTTTCATCAAGCCCGGTTATCCATTAGATCGCACCACTGCTTAATTTGTAATGCAAGAGGTGCTGGGGCTCAAGCAAAGTTGCCCGGCAAATTAAGCACTGGATCGCATCCCTGAAGGTTGTGACTCTTCAGGATCACCAAGACACTCTCCAGCGTGGATTTATTTGAGCACCACACCTTTCCAGTTGTTCTCAGCATGCTCTGGACTCACTACCTCTACATTTGTTGGTGGGCAGGCACAATACATTTTAGCTTCCCACATTGCTGACAATTCTGTCTCCTGAAAACCAACTGTAGGGACCTTAGACTGGGAACCCCTTATAGTTCAGCTTACCTCAGACTAGAGATTCTAAATCTGTCATTTAATCCCCAGGGCGTCTCGCTACCCTCTGTGACCCCATCCATTGCCTCTATGTTACTGATTAAATACAAGAATTTGCTGTGTTCAGCAAAAGGAACACAAACATTTTGCCCTTCACAACTATGACTGTCCCATCAAGTTCCAGCCAGAGCAGAAGTCCCTTTTGGTTGCATCTACTCCCTTTCAGGGTCAGAACGTCAGGCTCTCCATGACTACTTCCAGGAAAATCTACAAAAGGAGTTTATCCATCCTTCTATGCCTCCAGCTGGGTACCAATTTTCTTGGTGGAAAAAAAAAACCCCACCACAGGTTGTTAGGGCCTTGTGTTGACTATTGGGTGTGAAACAGCATCACAATTCCAATTAACAAATTTATTTGGGCATAAGCTTTTGTTGGCTAAAACCCACTTCATCGGATGCATGCAGTGGAAAATACAGTAGGAAGATATATATGCACAGAGAACATGAAACAATGGGTGTTGCCATACCAACTATAACGAGACTAATCAATTCAGGTGGGCTATTATCAGCAGGAGAAAAAAAACCTTTTGTAGTGATCGCAAAAAGAAAAGGAGTACTTGTGGCACCTTAGAGACTAACCAATTTATTTGAGCATGAGCTTTCGTGAGCTACAGCTCACTTCATCGGATGCATACCGTGGAAACTGCAGCAGACTTTATATACATACAGAGATCATTGTTTTATGATCTCTGTATGTATATAAAGTCTGCTGCAGTTTCCATGGTATGCATCCGATGAAGTGGGTTTTAGCCCACGAAAGCTTATGTCCGAATAAATGTGTTAGTCTCTAAGGTGCCACAAGTACTCCTCGTTCTTTTTGCTGATACAGACTAATATGGCTACCACTCTGAAACCATTCAAATCGATACCCTTTCCTCCTCAATAAGCTTTTTGAATGGCTCCACTCCACAAAGGTTTTTACTAAACTGGACCTTTGTGGGGCCTGCAATTTGGTCTGGATTAGAGAAGAAGATTAGTGGCAGACCACCTTCCCTACACAGTATGGACACTGAGTACCTGGCCTGTGCAATGCCCCAGCAACATTCCAGCACTTCATAAACAATATCTTCAGGGATGTATTAGATCACCATGGAGTCATTTATCTGAACGACATCCTCATCTTTTCTGACAATCGAGCGTCTCATGATCCGCATTTACACAGCCCTAAAGACTTTGTCAACTCCATAAGAATGGCCATATTGTGTCAGATCAAAGGTCCATCCAGCCCAATATCCAATCTACCAACAGTGGCCAATGCCAGTGGGAGTGAACCTAACAGGTAATGATCAAGTGATCTCGCTCCTGCCATCCACCTCCACCCTCTGACAAACAGAGGCTAGGGACACCATTCCTTACGCATCCTGGCTAATAGCCATTACTGGACTTAACCTCCATGAATTTATCCAGTTCTCTTTTAAACCCTGTTATAGTCTTAGCCTTCACAACCTCCTCAGGCAAGGAGTTCCACAGGTTGGCTGTGCACTGAGTGAAGAAGAACTTCCTTTTATTTGTTTTAAACCTGCTGCCCATTAATTTCATTTGGTGGCCCCTAGTTCTTATATTATGAGAACAAGTAAATAACTTTTCCTTATTCGCTTTCTCCACACCACTCATGATTTTATAGACCTCGACCATATCACCCCTTAGTCTCCTCTTTTCCAAGCTGAAAAGTCCTAGCCTCTTTAATCTCTCCTCATATGGGACCGTTCCAAACCCCTAATCATTTTAGTTGCTCTTCTCTGAACCTTTTCTAATGCCAGTATATCTTTTTTGAGATGAGAAGACCACATCTGTACGCAGTATTCAAGATGTGGGCACACCATGGATTTATATAAGGGCAATAAGATATTCTCCATCTTATTCTCTATCCCTTTTTTAATGATTCTTAACATCCTGTTTGCTTTTTTGACTGCCACTGCACACTGCCTGGAGAAGTCTATAATGAGAAGTCCAAAAAGTGTGAATTTGACCAGGATACAATAGAAGTTCTTAGTTAAATTATCTTCCCTACGGGACTAACAATGCACCCACATAAGGTGGCGGCCATCTCTGACTGGGCCACACCAACGGACAGCCACAGGGGCCAATGGTTCCTAGCTATTAATTTCTAGTCAGTTCACTGAGGGATTTTCCAGCCTTGTTGCTCCTGACTGCACTTCTGTGAAAAGGAGATCAGTTCACCTGGTCGTTGGAAGCCCAAACTTCCTTCCATCAGCTAAAAAAGAAGTTCACCACAGCACCCATCTTGGTTCATCCTGCAAAACCACTCATGGTGGAGGCCACCACATCTCATTTCATCCTGTGTGCAGCACTGTCCCAGCTGGCGGGTCCGTTGGTCAACTTCACCCATGTGTCTGTTATTCTTGCAAGCTAGCCCCAGAGAGAAGAAATATGATATATGGGATAAGGAACATTTAGCTATCAAGGCAGCATTTGAGGAATGGTGTCATCTACTGGAGGGGACCAAGTTCCCTGATCAAGTGTTCACAGATCACAAGAACCTGGAATATCTTTGAATGGCCAGACACATCAATGAACAAAAGGTCTGTTGGTCCCCCTTCTTTGCCCAGTTTGACTTCATAGTCATTTATCACCCAGGAACAAGAAATGGGAAAGCTGTCCGATAAGGCCGAGTACCTGGAGCCGGGTAAGGACATTCCCTCTATGATTTTAAAGGCATCCAACTTCATAAATGGCACAGCAGACAACAGCCTAATTGTGTCAATTTGTGCCTTGTTACCCAATGACCCCTTCCCTGCTCAGATCTACCAGACTCTGGAGAACATCAATGTCTCTCCAGACTCCAGGTTCAGGTTCCAAGGTGGGGTCCTCTACCATAAAGACCATATCTACGTCCTGAATGGGCAACCTATTGATTCGGTCACTAAAAGGTCCAAGAGCTTCCCTATTTTAGGTTGATAGTCGAGCAGCACCAACCACAGGGGTCATCTTTCCAGGGACTTGCAGGTAGCTATTCACCTTTGTTAATGGGAGAAGGCTTGGGGGTCTTACATGGTGCTATGAAGGGGGCTAGCTTCTGGCTCTTCTTGATTTCCAGTTATAGGAAATGTTATGGCTAAGGGCCTCCTGAGGTACCTGCTGTAAGGCCCCACACATTTTACCTGGGAGACTTCCAAATTCAGCATTCCTTCCCTGTTGAGTACAGCTGCTGCAATGGTGTAGAGAGAGAGAAAGCCTGTTCATTACTATCCCATTAAAGGCCTCAAAGACAAGCACCCAGATTGTATTCAAGTCCTGAAGTAGATAGGGAGCACTCAGCACTAGGGTATGTACTTATATCAGCCTGTCCCTCTTACATGGGCTGCTGCATTCTGAACTAGCTTCCAGACCCAATTCTCAGTTACAGTGAGGCCCATTACACCGCACTAGCTGTACAAAGGGACTTTATACTCACTCTAAGTCTCCTTTGCACAGCCAGAGTAGCATAAAGGGGTTTAATTGAGAACTGGAAACTCTACGTGGCCAGTTGACAAGGGTGCAGCAGTCCTGCCTAGAGGTTATAAAGTTGCATGTGTGACTATCCAAGAGGAAAGGGCATAGTTTCCTTCGTGCTTAGCCAGAATCCGAAGGTGGCATTTCTTCCTGCTGCTGCAATGACCTCAAGTAATTTATAACTACTTTGTAGTTACCTCCCTGCCTGAAAGCAGACCACCACCACACAATCTGCACCAGTGGTAACCAAATCAGATATCCTACTGTGATTATAAAGAGGAGATTCAATGGGAGCCTGGAATAACTCCAAAAGAAGCCAGAAACCCCACACAGCAGGTCAGATGGTATGTACCAGGTATGGGTACATGCTGTGTTAGATTTAGGCTTGGAAGGATTAAATATTTATCACTTAATGTTGATAAATATCGATTTCACTGTACACACACAAACCATCAATAACAGAAATTTACAGACAGGCAAAAACGCTGATTGAGAAATTGGACTGATTTAAGTCTATTCACTTTGCACATTTTGACATGTGATGTTGACAATTTGTGTTTTAGCTGCTATAAAGCTTCAGCTTTCTGAATCTCAACATCATTAAATTATTGTCTGACTCCCCCATATTGTGAATAACTACTTTCTAATACTCCCTGTAATTTCCCACAATTGTAAAAATTTACATTGCTAAAAAATAAAATAAAAGCTTAAAACCCCTAATTTTGTGCAACTGTGAAAATTTACAATCAATAAACACTGATATTATCCAAAAAATCATCAAAAATAGATATCAAATTATGCCAATCCTAATTACAGTTACAAGGGACTGTATTGCCTACAAGGGAGCATGCCTAACTGATGGGTCTCAAAATGTAATGATCAACAGGGAAATAATTGAGTAGGTGTGTTTCTAGTCAGGTCTCCCAGGGATAAGGTCTTAGCCCCACACTATTTAATATTTTTTATCAATGACCTGAAAAAAAACAGAAGTCATCATCACTGATAAAGCATGCAGATAACACAAAGACTGGGGGAGTTGTAAATAATGAACAGGAAAGGTTGCTGACAAAAAGCAATCTGGATCGCTTACAGGATGGGGGTCTCTATCCTGGGAAGCAGAGACTCAATTTTAGAGGTCTTGGTGAATAATCAGCTGAACATGAGATCCCAGTGTCACACTGTGGCCAAAAGGGTTAATACGACCCTTGGATGCATAAACAGGAGCATCTTAACTAGGAGCAGAGAGGTTATTTGACAGTGGTGCGTTGCTGCTGGAATAGTGTGTCCAGTTCTGGTGTCCATAGTCAAGGATATTGATAAACTGGAGAGGGTTCAGAGAAGAGCCACGAGAATGATTAAAAGATTGGAAAACCTGCCTTATAGCAATAGACTCAAGGAGCTCCATCTATTTAGCTTAAAAAAAAAAAAAAAAAAGAGAAGGTTAAGGGGTGACTTGATCACAGTCTATAAATACCTACATGGGGAACAAATATTTGGTACTGGACTCTTCAGTCTAGCAGAGACAGGTCTAACACGCTCCAATGGCTGGAAGTTATACTGGAGATAAGATGTATATTTTTAACAGTGAGGAGAATTAACCATTGGGACTATAGGTGGATTCTCTATCACTGGCAATTTTTAAATCAAGATTGGATATTTTTTTTTTTTTAAAGAAATGTTATAGCCCAAAAGGAACTGTTGGGGACATTCTCTGCCCTGTGTTATGCAGGGGGGTCAGACCAGATGATTACAGTGGTTCTTTTTGGCCTTGGAATTTATAAATCTATTAATCTAATTTACAGGCCAAGCCAGACACGTGACTGTTGCACACCAGGTGGCATCAAGGATGGACTCCTTGTTCAGCTTTGCTTTTTAGAATCATAGAAGATTAGGGTTGGAAGAGACCTCAGGAGGTCTTTTTGACTAACTCCTACTGTTCTAGTCATTAGAAACGGGCTTGGGAATAGAGTCTGCTGCCTACTGCATGCTCTGTAACACTGCCAAGCTTGCTGTCAGTGCAGTACAAATTACAGCATAGTCATGGCTTGGCAGTAACTGTGTCCTCTCAATCACAAGCAAGTCAGAGAGCTAAGACTTGAAGGAGACTCCTGCTCACTTCTACAGAGTAAGAAGGAAGCTCCAGCAACAGGCCACTCATGCAGTCAGGACAGTATACACTGCCATATGCTGCTACAGATTCTGAATATGCAATACAACCCCTTGGTGCCATCACTCTCTGCTCTCCCATCACCACCGAGCTCGCAACTAGGGATTTACCCCATTTAACTCACCATCAAATCAGCAGCCATGGAAACGCCAGAGGATAACAGGAGTTCAAAACAGAGAGCAGCTTTAGAGTTACCAGCTTTGCAGGATTCTAGCCCTTCTGGCTGAGATCTGAACTGAGCTGGAACAGTGAAGAGCAGGGGTGGGCAAACTTTTTGGCCTGAGGGCCACATCTGGGTGGGGAAATTGCATGCAGGGCCACGAATGTAGGGCTGGGGCACAGGGCTGGGGTGCGGGAGAGAGTGCAGGGTGTGGGAACGGGTGCGGTGTGCGGGAAGGGGCTCAGGGCAAGGGATTGGGGTGCAGGAGGGCTCTCAGGGCAGGGGGTTGGGATACAGGAGGGGTGTGGCGGGGTCTCAGGGCAGGGGGTTGGGTGCAGGAGGGATGCGGCAGGGGCTTAGGGGGCTCAGGGCAGGGGGTTGGGGTGCGGGCTCCAGACCAGCGCCGCTTACCTCAAGCGTCTCCAGGGTGGCAGTGGTGCACAGCGGGGCTAAGCTCCCTGCCTGCCCTGGCCCTGCGCTGCTCCCAGAAGTGGCCAGCATGACCGGCAGTGGCTCCTGGTGGTGGGGTGGGGTGGGGTGGGCCAGGTGGTTCTGCCACGCGCTGCCCTCGCCTGTGGGTACCACCCCCGGAGCTCCCATTGGCCACGGTTCCCCATTCCTGGCCAGTGGGAGCTGCGGGGGGCAGTGCCTGCAGGTGAGGGCAGCAAACTGAGCCCTCTGCGCCCCCCGCATCCTTGGGGCCACAGGGACATGATGCCAGTCGCGACAAGGGAGCCTACCTTAGTGCCGCTGTGCCGCAGGGCTGGCAATCCGGCGGGCCAGATTGAAAGCTTTGACAGGCTGGATCTGGCCTGCAGGCCATAGTTTTCGCTCCCCTGGTCCATAAAATCATAGAATATCAGGGCTGGAAAGGACCTCAGGAGGTCATCTAGTCCAACCCCCTGCTCAAAGCAGGACCAACACCAACTAAATCATCCCAGCCAAGGCTTTGTCAAGCCTGACCTCGAAAACCTCTAAGAAGATTCCACCACTTCCCAAGGTAACCCATTCCAGTGCTTTACCACCCTCCTAGTGAAAAAGTTTTTCCTAACATCCAACTTAAACCTTCCCCACTGCAACTTGAGACCATTACTCCTTGTTCTGTCATCTGCTACCACTGAGAACAGTGTAGAGCCATCCTCTTTGGAACCCCCAGTCAGGTAGTTGAAAGCAGCTATCAGATCCCCCCTCATTCTTCTCTTCTGCAGACTAAACAATCCCAGTTCCCTCAGCCTCTCCTCATAACTCATGTGTTCCAGTCCCCTAATCATTTTTGTTGCCCTATGCTGGACTCTTTCCAATTTTTTCCACATCCATCTTGTAGTGTGGGGCCCAACGCTGGACACAGTACTCCAGGTGAGGCCTGACCAATGCCGAATAGAGGGGAATGATCACGTCCCTCAATCCGCTGGCAATGCCCCTACTTATACAGCCCAAAATGCCGTTTGCCTTCTTGACAACAAGTGCACAACGTTGACTCATATCCAGTTTCTCGTTCACTGTAACCCCTGGTCCTTTTCTGCAGAACTGCAGCCTAGCCACTCGGTCCCTAGTCTGTAGCAGTGCTTGGGATTCTTCCGTCCTAAGTGCAGGACTCTGCACTTGTCCTTGTTGAACCTCATCAGATTTCTTTTGGCCCAATCCTTCAATTTGTCTAGGTTACTCTGGACCCTATCCCTACCCTCCAGCATATCTACCTCTCCCCACAGCTTAGTGTCGTCTGCGAACTTGCTGAGGGTGCAATTAATCCCATCATCCAGATCATTGATAAAGATGTTGAACAAAAACAGCTCCAAGACCGACGCCTGGGGCATTCTACTTGATACCAGCCGCCAACTAGACATCAAGCTGTTGATCACTGCCCGTTGAGCCCGACAATCTAGCCAGCTTTCTATCCACCTTACAGTCCATTCATCCAATCCATACTTTATAACTTGCTGGCAAGAGTACTGTGGGAGACCGTATCAAAAGCTTTGCTAAAGTCAAGAGAGATATCACATCCACCGCTTTCCCCATAGCCACAGAGCCAGTTATCTCATCATAGAAGGCAATCAGGTTGGTGAGGCAAGATTTGCCCTTGTTGAATCCATGTTGACTGTTCCTGATCACCTTCCTCTCCTCCAAGTGCTTCAGAATGGATTCCTTGGGGACTTGCTCCATGATTTTGCTAGGGACTGAGGTGAGGCTGACTGGTCTGTAGTTTCCCAGGTTCTCTTTCTTCCCTTTTTTAAACATGGACACTATATTTGCCTTTTTCCAGTCTGGGACCTCCCCGATCGCCCTGAGTTTTCAAAGATAATGGCCAGTGACTCTGGAATCACATCCGCCAACTCCTTTAGCACCCTTGGATGCAGTGCATCTGGCCCCATGGACTTGTGCTTGTCCAGCTTTTTTAAATAGTCCTGAACCACTTCTTTCTTCAGAGGGCTGGTGACCTCCTCCCCATGCTGTGCTGCCCAGTGCAGCAGTCTGGGAACTGACCTTGTTCATGAAGACAAAGGCAAAAAAAACCCCAAAAACCCATTGAGTACATTAGCTTTTTCCACATCCTCTATCACCAGGTTGCCTCTCCCATTCAGTAAGGGGCTCACACTTTCCCTGGCCACCTTCTTGTTAACATACCTGTAGAAACCCTTCTTAACATCCCTTGCTAGTTGCAACTCCAATTGTGATTTGGCCTTCCTGATTTCACTCCTGCATGCCTGGGTAATATCTTTATACTCCTCCCTAGTCAGCTGTCCAAGTTTCCACTTCTTGCAAGCTTCTTTTTTGTGTTTAAGATCTGCAAGGATTTCACTGTTAAGCCAAGCTCATCGCCTGCCATCTTTACTATTCTTTCTACACATCAGGATGGTTTGTTCCTGCAACCTCAATAAGGATTCTTTAAAATGCAGCCAGCTCTCCTGGACTCCCTTCCCCCTCATGTTATTCTCCCAGGGGATCCTGGCCATCAGTTCTCTGAGGGAGTCAAAGTCTGCTTTTCTGAAGTCCAGGGTCCAGAGCCACAGAAACCAAGGACAGACGCTGGATGTTTGAAAAGCAGGGAAAGGGTCCTCACATCAGGCTCACCCAACAGCCAAAACTTACATCCTCCGGTAAAAAAAGGCCTAGCCATTCAGACTGCCCGCTCCTTGATGGAGGAACTGCATATATCTGGTATAGCACTAAGCCATCATCATCTGCACCTCAACAGGAAGACATGAAAGTGTCCAGGACAATAAAAAGCAATATCATGGATTTAGGTCTACTTGGTTTCAGAGGAAGAACAATACTCCTTGCAAAGAACTTGTTTTCTCAGCCAGGCACTCCTGATACTTGATTTCTAGACAATCCTAGGTCTCCAGAGAGCTCTACCCATGAAACGTTTCTAACACTGTACTGACAAGCACTGAAATCCACTTTTCAGACCTACAGAAACTAAGAGGCAGATCCTCTTGGCACTGTAATAATTTACTTACACAGTAGCCTTGGGTGTAAACACTCATGATTTATTATGAGTCTTGCAATATTTGGTGTTTTAATACAAACCCCGGTTCTTGACTTCCCGTGATGATGTGAGAATCGCAAGTTTTATTAAGTAGTACTGGTCCTTGTGGTTGCAGTAAAAAAAGCCTAAAAATGTGACCTGAGTGACCCTAAAGGTCCAGAAACCAGAAGGTAAAGAAAAAAAACCCTAAAAACAAAAAAAATAGTTTTTAAAATGTAATGATTTTTAGGGCCTGACTCATGAATTTTGGCTAGTAATACTGTGTAAAGCAGCGATACTGGATTCTTGGAAAAAATGTCTGTAAAACAAAAACAGTGGTGCAGTATCAGACCAGATTTTATGAGATTCTGTTAAGGTAATGTTGCATGGAAAGTTAATCCAACTTGTCTGAAAGAAAAATTACATCTCTACAATTTGTTCTGTGCTATAGCGTTCCTTAAACATTACTAGGTTTGGCTAACCTCAGAGAGGTACAGACTGAAAGCTGTTTGGGGCTGGGACCATCTTTTTGTTGTGTTTGTCGCAGGGGTGCTGGAACAATTTGTATAGTGGGGGTGCTGAGAGCCACTGAACCAAACCCTATGTTTCATGGAAACCACTTCAAGCCAGGGGGTGAGGGAGCACCCCCAGCACCCTTAGTTTCAGCACCTATGGTTTCTGGAGTGCCTAGCACAACAGGGCCCTAGTCGATGACTGGAGCTCTGGTGCTACCACAAGTACAAAGGAATCTTAAATGAACAAATTCACTCAAAAATTTCTAAGAGCTATTTTTCTTTTGCAGCAACAAAGTGAACACACTGTTAGTTAATGGTGTAAATGTGCACAAAATGTGCAATTAATGCATGGCCGAAAGTACCCAAAGACCCCCAGAAGAGTTTTTACATATTATGGGTGCGTGTGTATGTATTTTACATATACAGATAGTTTTTTAAAAGGAGGTTTTAACTTCTTAACTTTGTGTTACTCTGACATACCAAGTCCTGAAAAATATAATAGCTTTCGTGGCCAAAATTAATATACCCAGATGTACTGATGAGGAAAGAGGTTCTGGAGTCACCTACTCCATTCTCTGAAATGCTGACACTGAAATCAAACAACCACAATTAATCCAGTGAGTAAGTCACAAATTTTTATAAAATCTTTGAACCCTGGCTTCCCTTATTACTATGGAGGTTCTAAGGAAGAGACTACATTACTCCCTGACACTACAGCGGTACAGTCACACCAGCGTTAGCCAAGTTGACACAGCTGACCGTTCCGATGGCTACACCTGGAAACTGGTTTTGGGATCAACCTCTCAGGATAGGAACAGGCACGATGTGATAAATCACAAGCCTTGGTACTGTTCTCTTGCTCTGTGACTTTTC
Source organism: Lepidochelys olivacea (assembly GCF_965140295.1). Taxonomy (NCBI): domain Eukaryota; kingdom Metazoa; phylum Chordata; order Testudines; family Cheloniidae; genus Lepidochelys; species Lepidochelys olivacea. The sequence goes on from NC_140427.1 coordinate 23,701,287, forward strand.
ATGGCATCACACTGTTGCCATTGCTGTCCATGCTAGCCACTGACCCAGACTGTAATGGATAACAGCCACATTAGAGTCTGAGAATTTATCCTAGTGTTCTTCTCTAACCCTAACCAACACTTGAAGAAAGCTCTGGGTATAAGGGGAACCTGTTAAGACACTCAGGTCACCCCCATTTCTGTATCTGAACCTCCAAGCCAGTTTTAACTAGCATCTGTTTGGAACGATTTCCATTGCTGTCTCCGCACACAGGTTTAATTTCATTAATAAACTCACTACTAATTTTATCTGAGCAAGGAAGGGGATTCAGATGAGCTTAAATTTGTTGCCTAAATGTTTTGAACGTTGTGGATTTTCTTTGCCAGATCTAAAAGTGTACTATCATGCTGCCCCTTAAAAAACAGGATCCTACTACGGCAATGTTACATCGAAAGTCCATACAAATTGTTTCTGAAAGAACATACACTCAGACAGAAAAAGTAAAAAGAAAAAATAAAGTCTCTACAAGTGGATCATGTGCCCTATAGTGATCCCAAAACATTACTAGGTTTGGCTAACCTAAGAAGGGCATAGATTGTAAGCTAAAGACAGCAGGGACTATCTTTTTGTTCTGTGTTTTTACAGCGCCTTAGAAATCAGCCTGTTGTGGAGTGGAAACAGAATAAGTTTGGTTGATGCAGACCAGGAAGCAAGTTTGTATCAAGTGCCTGCTCCCTATCCACACCAGTGGTGTGACACAGGTTTAACCAGGATGGATGTGTGCCAAATTTAATGCTATAGGTAATCCATCCTCTTCATACTCGTCTGGTCTAATTCACATGTTGTCCTTTTTAACTTGGGTGATGGGAACAGAGGTGGAGTTTAATTTTTTTTTTTTTTTAAATATGCTTGGCTGTTTTTGTAATAAAGACAAAAATCCATGTCTCTCCTAGAGACAACACACCAATGAAACATGCCAGATCTTCTTTTGTTGTCAGATGAGGAGCTTCCTTACTCCACCTGAAGTTAAAGTTACAAGTTTGACAGAGTTCTCTCTCTCTGAGCAAACCCTCTTTAAGAAACAAACCTCAGAATAGTGCAATTTCTCCATCTTCTTTGTCTGATAAAGAAAACTTTATGATTAAATGGGAAAAGGAACTGTCACACCTTCTCCAATCAGAGGCACTGATCTCCAGGGCTGAAATCCCAGGGCTCCTGAAGTTAATGTACTTTTCATCAACTTCAACAGGACAAGGATTTCTCCTTAAGTCTTTTATACAGTTTATTTCATTTTAACACATTCATTAAGGCTTAACATAAGATAATGACACCAGGTACTAGTACTAGTGAAAATAAGTAAGATGCAAGTTACATCTCTGACAGATATTAGAGTCACTTCATTCAATAGGACACCCTGCTTCACAAACTCTGTTATCTCAGCACTGATCACTTCTTCTGTGTTACGCTGGGGCGGAAAAGATAATTGTCTTTTTAGTACCAAGTACTTTGGAGTCTTGTATCTTGGGTATTTGAACTCTGAGGAACATAACAGATAATCAGATGCTCGTTCAGTTTTTGGGCCAGCTGCTCAATCAGTTATTTGAAGGAGAGGGTAAAATCTCCACTCTCCTTTGTTGTCCGAATGGGTTCAACAGGCCTGGAACCTTGCATCTCTGTACAAGACAAGGAAGGCACACTCTGATAAGGGATACAAACTCACAGCATGCACTGTGCTTCTGCAGATTCCTTTAGCAAAAAGGTGAAGATAGTGAAATTTAATCCTCTACTCTCCTTTCTGCTTATTTTATTTCCATTTTTCTCCACTTCCTCCTGTCTCTCTCGTTATGTCTCTTCCTCTTCTCTAAATTCTGTGTTAGATTTAACAAATATGAAGTTCTGATCTAATTAAACAGATAAAAACCTTCTGCTGTATTTCACGTCTGACTTAGCAATGCAGGCCAGAACCCTGTGCAGTGTATTTGTAATGGGACTGACTTTGGGATCTGTGGATTGGATCATTTTATAACATTAAAAATATGTTTAAAAATTAACCACCCTCCAGCCAGCTCCTACCATTCACTCTCCTCACCAGGAAACAGCCACGCCCAGGATCACGCTTCAATGCTTTGCTCTTTCTGTATTCAGGGGCTCCTGAGATTACAGGCTAGAGCAGTGGTTTTAACACTGCGATACACAAGCTCTTGTCAGGGGTACGCAAGAAAAATCCTGTAATGCCAGACAACACATTTTATTTAGTAAGACTTGGAAATCTAACCACAGGTATATTATGACCCCATCTCAGATGGGGGTACATGGTAGACTACATTATTTGGAAAGGGGTACGTAGCTTAAAAAGTTTGAAAACCACTGGGCTAGAGCAAGAAGAGGGTCGTGCTGGGTAGCATTTCGGGGGCAGGCAGGTGGGGAGGAAACTTTCAACCCTTAAGCAGGGAGCAAAGTTGGCATCCCTATAACTTACACCTTCTGTTTTTAAAAGGAAGATGAGGAACTGGAGAAAGAGGATGAAGGGGGGAAAAACAGGGAACTGAGAGGGTGAGAAAACTGCTCATCCTCTCAGTTCCCTGTTTTTTGTTTTACTGGTGCCAACAGTCAACCTAGAGGAGAGGGAAAGAGTGATGGAAGAAGCAGCCTAAGGACACCAGCAAGGTAACCAGACCCCTAACAGCAAAGGGTAGGGGACAGAGGTCATTTGCATGCTGGCACATGTCTGTCTTTGGAAGCTAGTGCCTCTGGGTCCTTGTGTTCGGGTTGTGCTGCATTCTGGATAACATGGTGCTCCCCTCAGCAGCTGCCTGCCGATTTCCCTTCATATTCCTCAAGTCACCCTTGTAACATGCACAGTCCCATGTAAGTTGGGAGCCTCTGTCTCTCTGGGCAGTGAGACTGCCCTCTATTGTCAATGGGACAACAATAATCCTCCCAAGGGGAGACTAGGACAAGTACCAACTCTTCAGACAAAGGAGCAGATTAAATTCAACTCAGCGCACAACCCCTCAGCATTTATTCACTCATCCCCAATGACTGCAGGAAATCTCAGGAGTGCTTGCTCCCAATTCCAAACACCAGGTCCCTGTGCTCCCAAACACACCCTGCACTCTGTCCCCTCAGCCACGCAATCAGAGATCCTCCCTCCCATAACACTCAACCCTACAACTTGCTGACCAGCCCTCCTCTCTCTTCTACAGCAGAGAGTCATCAACATAACTCCTTCTCTGGAGCTCACCCTGACATCCAGCTGGTCACAAGGTTACCTGCATCGTCCATCGAGATTTATGGAATATATCAACCAATCCGGTTCGAATTCCCACCTGCTTCCTCCCAGTGACCCAGTGCACACCATCTGCCTCCATGCATTCTCACCCCAACGCTGGACACTGCGAACATCAGTTCAAATTAGTCACCAATGTCCAGGTGCTGACCAAGACTGAAGATGCCACAAATGGCTGGGCTGACTTCACCTGTAGGACTGGAGCTTGCTGGAGTGAAGCTGTCACAGCGAGCAACTGCTGCTCAGGAACTCTGCTTCCACCTTGCCCTAAGGAACCGCCGGGGCTCGCACTCGACAGAGCCTCTGTTGGGACGTGCAATTTGGGCACTGCCAGGGCACAGGGAAACACCAGGCTTTCCACTAGACCCAATCCAGAATTTCTGCCTCCAACTCCTATGATTCTCCTATCAGAGCAAAGCAGTCAGAACTGCTGCATTACCACTTCCCTTGTCAGAGGGAATCCATCCAGAAGAAAAGCATCTCCAATGGCAGAGGGAAAGTTTCTCTCTGGCTAGGCTCTTCAATGACCGCCATTGCAACGATGATGCATAACGAAAGGTGCAAAACCCCCAGAAAACAGGGACTTCACAGCTTAACAGATACTTCTGCTTTCAGGGCCAACGGACTTTCCCTTCCCATGGGTGGCAACAAGCTGTTTTAGGCCTTGTCTACACTCCATACATTGCAGGTCCACGTGAGTTATTTTGCCTTACAGTGCCTGGCCTCCACACAATGTTTTTGTCGGGAACCATCTGGTATTTTAACCCCACTTTGGAAGTGGGTTCACTGAGCTGTGGGATGAGTTTACCCGCAGCAGAGTAGATGTGGATGCATCCCCATCCTGAACCCACTTGCCAAGTCCTCTTACTGCTATCCCTTGCTGCTTAGCTGGCTACTGGAGGTATCCTGTCTGTTTACCTCTGTGCCCTGTACTGCTCTGGAGCTATCCTGACCAAATGTCACCTCCCCATCCCACTGAAATGCTGGCAGGCAGACTGGTTCTAACTTTTGAGACTCCAGCTTTTGTGGAGTTCACACATCCCTGTCATCCTCTTGACTACTGAGCAGTCCAGTCTCGTTCTTCACCCTGGTACCATACTGAGATCCAGGACTTCACGCCCCTCTTCCCAGAAGGCAGTGATCAGGCATATCTGAATGGCAGTCACTTAGCTCAGGGGTACAAGCTGCTATCGTAACAAATGCAGGCTAGGTGGCATGTCCAGGACAGCCTCTAGTACCATGGTAAGGCAAAGGCACTCTGGCTGGAGTACAGACCTGGTAAATACTACAGAAAGTCTGGGAGAGCCAGAACATCCTGCTCGTACTGTGAGGAGCTGGACTGTGTGTTTGTGGGCTCCCTGATTGATCCTCCAGGCTAGGATCTTGTCATCTCTTGATCCCTGGGGCAGAGACAATCGCAGAGATCCAGAACCCTCCAATCACAGCCACAGAATCAACCCGAACCACATGCAGAGACCCAAACTGTGGCAGGGACCAAGTCCAGTAAATATGAAATTACATGTTACATCAGAACTGAATAGGGAAAGGGGTAAGCAACTTAGTTCTGGGCACCATGAGAGCACTACCATATTGGTCTACCTTCTCTCTGCCTCCTGGGCTTTTAATCATAGAATATCAGAGTTGGAAGGGACCTCAGGAGGTCATCTAGTCCAACCCCCTGCTCAAAGCAGGACCAATCCCCAATTAAATCATCCCAGCCAGGGCTTTGTCAAGCCACTGCCTCATACCCCTGCTACCCAAACTGACAGCCATGCCAGACACTGTAAATTCTATTCCTTTATTTCTATAAATATGCAAACATAAAAACACCACTTAAGCTTGCTGTATACTGCCGAACTCCCCCTACTGAGGCACTTGCTAGTCTTCACCCACCCGATTGACCCCACCATCCCCATGCAAAATGGCAGTACTGTATGGACTAACCTGAAGAAAGGCACTTTTATTGCTGCAGAATATACAGAAAAGTATAAAAATCATGTTTCTGGCTCCTAGTTTCATGAATGTCCTCAACTTAGCACAACCATGAGTTGTTATGCGTTAAATCACTCAAATCATGCTACAGCCATTTCCCAAAAGAAAACTATTTTAAGGAACTTAAAGGAATTCAACCCTCTGAATTACTGCAGAATTCTATTAATTTGGCAGTGCACTTTCTGCTGATCTGCGAGTTAAAAAGGAGAACTTTCTGCACAAGCGGTGCTCTAATTCAGCAGAGAGCTGGGCAGCGCTGAGCGCTGTGGTTCCCCTTACACTCCTGCACCAGCTCTGCACCAAAAAGCAGCAGGGCACAACTTGCCCATTGGCGCAATGCCTTTTTGAACAGAAGGAACACACCTCAGGGTAATAGCCTCCATAGTAATGGCAGCCTGCAGAGGTGCCCGTAAAATTACTAGCCTGCATCTACTGCACCCTCTTTAGGTAGCTGCCAGTCATGCTGACAAATGCCAAAAAACACACTCACTCTTACAAGTGACACCTAGATTTGAGGTCTGAGCAAAATGCATCCCCCACTCTATGCCCCTGAGCAGCTATATTGTTTTGTAGTGGCCTCCCAACCTGGCCCCATCCATTAGCAAGGCCCTTCCCCTTGATCTCAAATAGGTTGTGCAAAACGAAGCACAGGGTGGATAAAAATCAATTGGGGGGGGGGGGGAGATAGATTTTTTTTTTAATTTAAATTGAATTTTTTTTATTTTGCTCTTTAAGTTATAATACATTTTTCTTTCTAAAGATAAGCTATTTTGAGAAAAAAAACAAACAAAATAAAGTCTAATTTAAATAAAAAAATCCTTTGTTTAAAAAAAAAAATCACATAGCTGTAAATGTGAAACATTTTGATAAGACAAGTTTGTGTCCAAAACACTTATAGGTGCTTTAATAAAAATACTTTTACATGCTGTTTTGTGTTTTAATTAAATGCCAGTTACCATCTTAATGCAGCTTGACCCAAGTCATCAGCAAAAAGTTAATTATCTAGTAAATAAGCAATATCATTCACCACTTTCTAACATGCTAAAAATGTATGATTAATAAGGATCTGAAAATATTAAGCTACATAATTGCTTAAACAAACATATATCATTATAGTGTACCCCCAGACACCAAAAAGATGTACCAAATCTAGCATAAAGGCCTTATTTAGTTGTAAATCAACATGTTTTAATGGTTACATGATCAACCAATGAGAACAAACCTCTCTTTAGAAAATAACTGAAGTCCAAATGAAAAAACTGATTAAAATTTGTGATTAACTGATTTCAATCAACCCAGCCTGACACAGCAAGCATCTATCCTAAGACAAAGATGCTCGTCATCAGCCTCAGTCCCAGGATCCTCCATCTACCTTTCAGCCTTCCAAATGCACATTCCACATTCATTCTACACCTACTCAGGGAATGGTTAAACAGTTCCTTTCTCCCTCCAAGCGTCCAGTAAAAGGCTTCATAAGCCAGGGCAGCAGAGGGTAAGCTAAATGACTGATGGATGGTGATACCAACCATGTCCATCAATACCACTGGTGCAGAAGTTCCATTTGTCATTGCAAAAAACCAGTCCAGGCTTTATAAAGATCCTAGTATCATGAACCTTTCCAGACCATCCTGCATAAATAAGGCTACGATTTAGTCATGGGTATTTTTAATAAAAGTCATGGACAGGTCATGGGCAATAAACAAAAATTCACGGCCTGTGACCCGACCATGATTTATACCGCTGACTAAATTTTGCAGGGGAGGGAGGGACGCACTGCTGGGGGGCACCTCTGGGACCAGCAGCACCAGGTACCGGGGGCCGCTGAGCAGCAGCTGCTCTGGCCATTCCGGGATCAGCTGCTCAGGCAGTCCCTGGCACCAGCCACAGCGGCTGCTGCTCAGGTGCTCCCCAGGGCCAGTTGCCTCAGCAGCTGACTGCAGAGCCACTCCAGCAGTGGCCAGTGGGGCTGACCCCAGGGCCGCATAAGCAGAAGTCCCGGAAAGTCATGGAATCTGTGACTTCCGCAACCTCTATGACAGACACGGAGCCCTACCCATAAAAATTGGTAAACTTTCCATGGTGATCAACCAGGCCTTGCAGCACCATGGAGAAATATCCTTTCCTATTGAACTCCAAGGCCTGGGGCCAGAGGTAAAAAATAGGCAGGTGGCCCCAATTTGGGAACTGTATCTGTGCAGACCTGTTAATAACCACCTGTGCAGTGCCCAGTCTTGTGACCTGGGGGTCAGAGTTTAGGACAGAAGGGACCACTAGATCATCTAGTCTGACCCTCTAGGCGAACACCCCCACCTGTCACCCGCACAGTGAACCCAACCACCAAAATAAGAGCAGAGTATTACCACTCACAGGAGACTGAACTGTTATTATGTGCCACAGGCAAGCATAGACAGGACTGAGGCATACCATCACTGGAGCCTCCCCTAATGGCAGGGAAACGATTGAGTGAAATATACGCAGAGAATCCTGCCAAGTGACCCACACCAACAAGCAGCAGACGAAGGTAAAAAAATCCCTAAGGTCACTGTCAATCTGACCTGGGAAAATTCCTTTCCAACCCCACATAAGGTGATCAGTTAGATCCTGAGCCTATAATCAAGCCCAGGCAGCAGAGCCTTCTTGATAGTAGCACACATTTCCATGACAAAAGCTCCACCAGTTGATCTACCAACATCAAACTGGTTAGTTACTGATCAGTAACAATCATGGGTGATAAGCTTCCAGATGGCAATAGTCACATGCTTCTCCACGCTGTGGGCAGCTCTCATATAGGTGTTCTGCTGCGGTAGTTCCAGGAAGAGCTCTGCACAGATCACTGGGAAAGTGGCTTTTGACATCTTGATATTCTGCCACCACGGCTGGTCATCCCAGTCTGCAGCACTGTCCTTTCCTACCAGCCAGTGCCAGTGGACTAAGTCCAAAAGTGGCGCTCCATGGAGTCAAACTGCTGCAAGAAAAGACTGAGATAGTTCCACTTGATTTCAGCATCCACCTTCTCAGATGCCCTTATCACTCTGGTTCTAAATTTGTGCAATGATTTCAGACATGCTTGCAGCAGCCTGTTTATATTCATCACTATGAGGATTGCAGCAATCGCAAATATTTCCTCCATGCTGCCTGACAATGCTTTGAAAATGGCACTGGCTTGCAAACCCCAGACGGAGGATGGAATGAAAGAAGAAGAATCATGGAAATTATTTAACCTCAAGTCCCAGAATTCCATTGTCTTCTGGTAGGTGTCCCACAATGCGCAGCACTAAAGTGCACATAACAGAACACACACAGCACAACAGCCGAGCAATGCACCATGGGCTGTCTGACCAGAACGCTGAGCACTTGTTTCAAAACATCACAGTGCTGTCTGGCTGCAACGATACCAGACTAAAGTATCTCAGTTGTGGGATACGGTAGTGCGCTGCTCTCACAACACTTGTTGCAGTTCACTAAATGTGGATACACAACCCCCCCCCCCCCCGCCATGTTTCCAGAGTAGACGTGCCCTTATTCTATAGAGCTAATCCCTGCAGATGAAAAAGCACAGAGCGTCCCAGTAAGGTTAGACAACTCAGCATGCCTTCACCTTCAGCTAAGAAGCTGCTCTTGCCCACCCCTACAGCTAACTGACTGAGCTTGAGAGGGTTAAGTTCTTGTCTACATGGTGTGTTAAGCTCCACCTGAGGGTTGTAAATTCTAGTCCACACCAGCAACTCTCACACAGGAACTGGCCCTTGGGGACCCTGCTGGTGCACACTAGAAGTTCGCTAGTGCACATTAACGTAACCCCAGAACTACACTAAAGCACACTAAGGAATTTATAGTGCATGTCAGCAAGGTCCACATAGGCCACTTAGTGCGTGACAGTCACTGGTGCACAGTAATGCAGTGCAGACAAGCTCTAACACTCAATCTGCTGCCTTTTCTCCATTTGTCAGTAATGCAGTAACTTTTAAATGCTACATCAGATCAATTCCAAAGTTTCAGGAAATGTTCTAGGCACCAATGGACAGAATGCTAGTGATTTTGGTGAAAGTCGGCAAATCGGAAGGGAGGCACAGGAGACCCATGGAGCTTCCAGCATTTCATCAGGAGAGCCAACAGCTTCATCTGGGTTTTTAAGTATCTATAGAACAAAGATCCAGTTGATAGCAGCCGTTTTCCAGCATAACAACACCCCCAGCTCAGCTCTGCCCATAGTCCCAATACGGTTTAAAATGGGGGGGGGGGGCACAGCTTACAGAGACACTGGCATGTCTGCTCAGCGGGGAAAAGGAGCAGGAGCGGCGGCAATGAGGGACCACAGAGTCCCTGGCACGGGGAGAGGACAATGGGGCAATGGTATGGACCTAGGGGTGACAGTGGACGAGAAGCTGGATATGAGTCAGCAGTGTGCCCTTGTTGCCAAGAAGGCCAATGGCATTTTGGGATGTAGAAGTAGGGGCATAGCAAGCAGATCGAGGGACGTGATCGTTCCCCTCTATTCGACATTGGTGAGGCCTCATCTGGAGTACTGTGTCCAGTTTGGGGCCCCACACTTCAAGAAGGATGTGGATAAATTGGAGAGAGTCCAGCGAAGGGCAACAAAAATGATTAGGGGACTGGAACACATGACTTATGAGGAGAGGCTGAGGGAGCTGGGATTGTTTAGCCTGCAGAAGAGAAGAATGAGGGGGGATTTGATAGCTGCTTTCAACTACCTGAAAGGGGGTTCCAAAGAGGATGGCTCTAGACTGTTCTCAATGGTAGCAGATGACAGAACGAGGAGTAATGGTCTCAAGTTGCAGTGGGGGAGGTTTAGATTGGATATTAGGAAAAACTTTTTCACTAAGAGGGTGGTGAAACACTGGAATGCGTTACCTAGGGAGGTGGTAGAATCTCCTTCCTTAGAGGTTTTTAAGGTCAGGCTTGACAAAGCCCTGGCTGGGATGATTTAACTGGGAATTGGTCCTGCTTCGAGCAGGGGGTTGGACTAGATGACCTTCTGGGGTCCCTTCCAACCCTGATATTCTATGATTCTATGTATAGAGGGAGGAGGGCATGGGAAACATAGAATCCTTTGCATTCACAGAGCCCGTGGCAAGCAGAGGAAAAAAGCACTCTGGTATAGGAGATAGGGAAATGGGGGGGCACAGAGATGCTGATGGAAGGTGGGCTTGCAGGGAGTCCCTGAAATATAGAGGAATGGAGGGCACTTGTGGGGAGAATGAAAAGATGCAGGGAGCCCCCTGGTGAGCGCAGGGAGCTTGCCAAAGAAGTCTATGACACCCTAGTTTGAATAATGATCGTATCCCAGTTATTTAAGAGCTCTAGATAGCGAATACCTTCTCTGCACAACCCTCCCCTAGAGCACAGGGACTTCAGCGCTAGTGGCAGAGAAGCATACAGCACTTCCACTTCCTTTTTCCCCTGACAAGGGAGTGGGGAACGAGAGAAAGAAAAAGACCCTCTAGAAGCACAGTGCTGAGACACTGGTGAACGACGCCTCTGGGAAAGGCACCGCTTACTGAGCTTCCACATCTCTGCTTGCAGACAGGTGTCCCCAGGCTGAGGGTACATCTACACTGCAAAAAAACGCAGCAGCAAGTCTCAGAGCCCAGGTCAATTGACTCAGGCTCGCGCTATGGGGCTAAAAATAGTAATGTAGACATTTCCGCTGGGGCTGGAGCCTGGGATCCAAGACTCTTGCTGGGTTTCAGAGCCTAGGTGCTGGCCAACGTGGGTATGTCTACACTGCTATTTTTAGCCCCACAGCATACATCAGTTTACCCAGGCTCTGGGAATTGCTGCTGCTGGGTTTTGTTTTGTTTTTTGCAGTGCAGACATACCCTAAGAGAAACCTAGATTTGCAAGGGAGGATCTGCTTGTATAAGCAGAGGATTTGAAAAGCCTCAGCAGGGCAGACTCAACCCTTCCTCCTTCTCTGTTATGGACCACAAATCCCATGTAGTTTCCTTGGTACTGGTAAGATGAGACTTTAAAAACCACAGTCCCACCCACTCTGCATGAACATAAATCCCCACACCACTGGGTGCAAGAGAAAGATTTGCCCACGAGTCCTTGGTCGAATTGTCTCTTCCTGGCATGAGCGTGCAGAGATGTCGTGCATTGGCAGTTACTCTCCAACTCACAAGTGGCTGACTTTGTCTGGGAGTGGATGTGTCATTACACAAAGTAAAACTATTTCCCCATGATTATTTCCTCCCCCTCCCCCACGTTTCCTCACACGTTCTTGTCAACTGCTGGAAATGGCCCACCTTGACACCGGGAAAAAGTTATTAAAACAACAATAAGGCTTTTAAAAGCATTTTTAGAAAACCTCTGCCAAACTTTCCATCACTCCCAGTTAGAGAGCAGAGTGGTGCTGAAAAGGTCCAGCACCTTTAAAAGATAATGATAGCAAAAGCATTAAGTCACTGAATCATTTTTGCTTAAACTGTCCAAACACAAAACAAAAGTAAGACTAACAAAGCCCCAAACCCTTGGCCAGACAACAGGCCTGAAAATTTTCAGCTCAAAAAGAGAAAGATTAACAACTGAACAAGAGCTTTAAAATGGAATGCTTAGGGTACTTTAACTGCAGCTGTCACTAAGTACTCTGATAACAATGAGTGAGTAATAGGTATACATCAGTTTTGCTAGACTGACCAAGACAATTTCATCTTAGAATGCAGAAATGTACGCGCTCAAAAGGGAATAATGATTCTACTTCTGACTGAGCCAATTGCTCTCTACTATCTCCCAACTCACTTAACACCAGAGAACTGTGTGATTTGGAGCTTCTGATCAATTGTTTCACTCAGAGCTTGGATGCTTTTGGGGTAAAAAGGCTTAGAAGAGATTCTCAGACCCATCTTCATACCCAAAAAAAGTCATTAAGATGTAGTTAAGGTTGATGAGTATTCCATCATTTAAAGAAGATGCACAAGGAAACTATCAGAGTTTTTAAAAAAAAATCCAAAGTTTGGAAATTACTTAAGGGTGTATAGATCATAGTAAGAGATAATTACTTACCTTGTAACTCTGGTAGGGTTCTCACCGCATAGCATAGGACCGGCACAATTCCCCTACTTTGGAAGTTTGTTTTGTTTTAACACAGAGGACAGCAGGAGCAGGGTAGAGTGTAAGCCAGGCCTGCAGTAGTGATCCGTGCCACACCTGATGAAAACACACACTGCCCTCCAAACATCCCAAACAGTTCCTCAGTCCCATGGGAGGAGACGTTCCCAGCAAGAAGAGTTAATTCTAGAGAATCAGAACCGTGTTTTGGGAGAAAACTGAACAACAAGGTACCCAGGAACAAGCACCTTAGAAAAAGGACATCTCTAAGGGAGTGGCGAGTAACTTGACACCTTCAAAAATATAAATATACAGGTAAATAACTTTCTCACCTCTACAGATATGACCCCCTGCAGAGCAAGAAGCTTAAGGAATGTCCCCGAAGAAAAAGGAGAGAAAAGCTGCAATGCCTATGACAACGATACGAGCAGGGAGGAATTGGTTTGGTTCTGCTTTTTCTATATCACATTAACGCCATTATCTCCCTTAAGAGGAGCCAGGTACCACTTTCAAGTCCAACACCAGACAAAACATTCAAGTCTGTAGAAAAAGATAATGAACAGCAAGAAAATCCCATGTAAAAGACAGTGCCCTGACAGTCAAATCCCAAAATAAAGCATAGCTTTTGCGGGCAATGGGAGAGATTTTCCAACCCTACCTGGAAACAATCTCAGGAGCAGAGTACAAAGCGGGATTCCCTGCTTGAGACTGAATTCAAAGAATAACTATTGGAAAGACATGGGGAGGGGATCATTCATCTGCTTTGCAAATGTCTAAGATGGAAACAGCTCCAAGGCACGCCGTGGTGCAATCTTGTCTCCAGTCAAGGCACCCTTCATCTGGCTTTTAGTTTCAAGCCAGCCAGGTAACATGGTCCTCTCAATAACAGCATGAGCCAGCAAACTAGTGTCAGATGAAAAAGAGCAGAGTGGACTTTCCTGGGGACTTAGTCCTCTCCAAACAGGGCTCCAAGAACCGTTGGACTCTGGGCGTATAGAGAAGAGCCTCCCTGGAATGGGCATGCAGTTGTGGGAAGAACATAGGCAGGACAATAGGCTCCAACATTGCCTGGGAAAGTAACCTCACATGAACCCACACTAACATCATGTTCTTGTAAAACCTGGTATAAGGCAGGTCAGTGTCTTGGGCCTGAAGCTCATGCTGTGAGGTAAAAATCACTGGCATCAGGACAGTAACCTTCCATATAGGAAATGTAAGCTCTCTGAAACCAAACAGTTCAGATGGAAAGTACACATTTCCCTCCTCGTTTCGGGTATCAAACATTAGTATTATACAGCCCAGCTGGGGCCAAGCAGTAGTACAAGAAAGGCTATAACAAGTAACAAGCAATCTAAGTAGCCCCGGACAGGCATCAAAATGCATTACTATTTATAAATCACTCATCTGATCCTCCTAAGAGAAATCCTATCCCTTTAGACTCTCCTGCAGAGGACTGGGAGGGGTGGGGAATGTTTCTCTAGATACATGTTATTTATTAACTCAGTAGAAGCCAAATCCAATCTTGCAAAAGATAACATACTTCAGCTATCAATGGACAGTCATGATAGCTCTCCCCCATATGGGGGAAAAGTGATTATTAGTTTAGCTCCTGGAGACGTTAAGTTGGAAAGCATAGGAAATAGGAAAGTCTGTCAACATACTGAAGGCTAGATTGTGCATTTGCTCCTAGCCCCTAATATGAAGCAGTGCATAGCAGTGCTGTTCCAGGAATCTCTGAGAAAGAACTGTAAAGGAATAGGTGACGTCAGAGGGGAACAAATGAAAAACCTGCATAGATTTGTTTCTTGTTTGGTAATAGGGTGGGCTTCTTTCTGAAGCAAGTGTCAGGGGTCATAGGTATCTTTATTTATTAGGTTCATCTATTAGTGGAAAAGTAATAATATATAAAACAAATATTAAGCACTACCTTTTGAGACTTTGATTCTTCTGTGGTTGTAGATGTCTCTAAGCTTATTCTACGGAGGCTGACATTTTCCTGCAAAGAGAAATAAAAATCTCATAGTGAAAAACTATGCATTGAAATCCAGAGAAGCACTTTCAAAAAACACAATACCCATCCCTTTGACTTAGTGCATGGCTACACTTGCAAGTTAGAGCACATTAAAGCAGTCCCGGGTGCCCTAACTCATGACACATCCACACTGGCAAGGCACGTAGAGCGCCCGGACTCCGCAGCTGGAGCGCTCCTGGTAATCCACCTCGAGGAGAAGCAGAATGCTTGCTACACCCCCGCTGGAGCACCATGGTGCCAGTGTGGATGCCCTGGTCTATTAATGCACTCTGATTGGTCTCCAGAAGTGTCCCACAATGCCTGTTCTAGCCACTCTGGTCATCACTTTGAACTCTACTGCCCTGCCCTCAGGTGACCAGCCATCAGACCCACCCTTTAAATTCTCTGGGAATTTTGAAAATCTCTTTCCTGTTTGCTCAGCAAGGCATGGAGTGCTCTCAGTGAATCTTTCCAGGTGACCATGGCTCCACGCACCAGGCGATCCCCAGTATGGAGCAATAGCGAGGTGCGGGACCTCATCAGTGTTGGGGGCGGGGGAGGAAGCTGTCCAGTCCCAGCTGCGCTCCAGCCAAAGGAACTATGATACCTTTGGGCAGTTTTCAAGGGACATGATGGAAAGGGGCCATGACAGGGATGCACTGCAGTGCAGGATTAAAGTGAAGGAGCTGTGGAATGCCTACCTCAAAGCCCGAGAGGCAAACAGCCGCTCCAGTGCTGCCCCCGTGACCTGCCGTTTTTACAAAGAGCTGGATGTAATGCTTGGGGGTGACCCAACCTCCACTCCGAGGACCGCCATGGACACTTCAGAGCCCAGTTCAACAAGGCAGGAGGAGGAGGAGGAAAATGGGAGCAAGGGTGCTGAGGAGGAGGAAGACAGCCCAGCATCCCTAGATGCACGCAGCCAGGAGCTGTTCTCAAGCCAGGAGGAAGGTAGCCAGCTGCCGCGGCCGATGCTTGGGGAAGAACAAACACCAGAGGAGGTGCCCAGTAAGTGGCTTTTATTTTGGGAAGGAAGTTGTTCGGTGCGGGGTCTTGGGGGTGAGGAGCACAGCATTCCAGACAGGAAGGCTGAGTATGATAACAGGACGTACGCAAATCTGTGATTGAACCATTCTACACCCACCCCCTTGCCCTTTCTGTTTCCCAAGGAGTTGTGTTTCTTTTCAATAAATGCATTTTTTGGCTTTGAAAACATTCTTTATTATTGCATTAAGTAAAAGATACCTTAGTCCAGGAAAGCAACAGGCACTGCAAGTCACTGTAGCAAACACAGATTCCTACTAACAGTGGAATCACTGCACTTCACTCCTGTGCAGGGCACCAAACATTACTGGTGGCTTTCAGCCTCAAATTGCTCCCTCAAGGCATCCCTAATCCTTGCAACCCTGCACTGGGCCCCTCTAACAGCCCTGCTCTCTGATTGATCAAATTCAGCCTCCAGGTGTTGAACCATGAAGTTCCATGCCTGAGTGAATCTTTCACCCTTCCCTTCAAATATGTTATGGAGGGTACAGCACGTGGATATAACCGTGGGGATGTTGTCATCGGCCAGGTCCAGCTTCCCATACAGATGGTGCCAGTGGCCCTTTAAAAGGCCAAAAGCACACTCCAGTCATTCTGCACCGACTCAGCCTGTTGTTGAACCGCTCCTTCCTGCTGGGTTTCATGAGCCAGGGCATTAAAGGGTAAGCGGGGTCTCCAAGGATCACAATGGGCATTTCTATTTCCCCTACAGTGATCATCTGGTCTAGGAAGAAAGACCTGGCTTGCAGCTTCCTGAACAAGCCTGTGTTCCAAAAGATGCATGCATCATGCACTTTTCCGGACCAGCCTGCGTTCATGTCAATGAAACAGTGATCCACAAGCACCTGGAGAACCAAAGAGAAATACCCCTTCTGATTAACGTACTCGGAGGCTAGATGGGCTGGTGCCAGAATTGGAATATGCGTCCCATCCATCACCCCTCCACAGTTAGAGAATTTGTGCAAAGCCAGACACAATGTCATGCACGTTACCCAGAGTCATGGTTCTTCTGAGCAGGATGCAATTAATGGCCCTGGAAACTTCCATCAACACGATTCCAACAGTCGACTTTCCCACTCCAAACTGGTTAGCGACCAATCGGTAGCTGTCTGGAGTTGCCAGCTTCAAAACTGCAATAGCCACCCGCTTCTCCACAGGCAGGGAAGCTCTCAATCTTGTATCCTTGCGCCACAGCGTGGGGGTGAGCTCAGCACACAGTCCCATGAAAGTGGATTTTCTCGTCTGAAAGTTCTTCAGCCACTGCTTGTCATCCCAGACTTGCATGACGATGTGATCCCACCACTCAATGCTTGTTTCCCGAGCTCAAAAGTGGTGTTCCACTGCGGTGAGCATGACCATGAATGCCACAAGCAATCTCGTGTCGTATGCATTATGCGAGTCGACATCATTGTCTGGCTCCTCACTGTCAGTTTGTAGCTTAAGGAGTAACTCGACTGCCATTTGTGACATGCTAGCGAGACCCATCAGCATATTCCTCAGCACTTCAGGATCCATTCCCACAGACTGAAAGGGAAGACAGCGCACGCAGTACAAAAAGCACTGAAAGATGGCGCCAAATGTGGACAGAAGAACAGGGATTGCTGGGATGCGAAGTGATGCATCATGGGACGTTAGGACAGGACCCAGAATGCCCTGCACCCCTTTCCCCCCTTCCCACAAGCCACAGCACCAGAATGGGAAGAGGTGCTCTGTGGGATAGCTGCCCATAATGCACCACTCTCAATACCGCTGCAAGTACTGCAAATGTGGCCACTCCAGTGCATTTGCAGCTGACAGTGTAAACACACTGCAGCGCTTTCCCTACTGAGTTCTCCGACGGCAGCTTTAACTCACAGCACTCTACATCTGCAAGTGTAGCCATGCCCTTAGCTTCCCTCAATAACTACAAGCAGGGAAGGGAGAGAAGATTTTTGAAGATTTTTTTGTAATTATTTGTTACTTTTTAATTACCCGAGAGACACTCAGATACTACCAAGGTGAGCATCACATATGATTAGATAGAACAAAGATTTCATTTCCACTTGGTGCTGTAATTTTTTCCAGTTAAAAGTAATTGTGTGTTAACTTTCATGCAAGGAAGTGTCCATGAATTTCTAATGGAGACAAACTGCACACTCCCCTGAGAAATGGTGCCTCTGAGCTCTGGCATCTTTTTTCTGTATCTTCAGCCCAGTACTTGCAAGTGCTTTAGAGGATAGGATTAAAATTCAAAATGATCTGGACAAACTGGAGAAATGGTCTGAAGTAAATAGGATGAAATTCAATAAGGACAAATGCAAAGTACTCCACTTAGGAAGGAACAATCAGTTGCACATTTATAAAATGGGAAATGACTGTCTAGGAACGAGTACTGTGGAAAGAGATATGGGGGTCATAGTGGATCACAAGCTAAATATGAGTCAACAGTGTAACGCTGTTGCAAAAAAAGCAAACATCATTCTGGGATGTATTAGCAGGAGTATTGTAAGCAAGACACGAGAAGTAATTCTTCCACTCTACTCTGCGCTGATGAGGCCTCAACTGGAGTATTTGGTGCCACATTTCTGGAAAGATGTGGACAAACTGGAGAAAGTCCAGAGAAGCGCAACAAAAATGATTAAAGGTCTAGAAAACATGACCTATGAGGGAAGATTGAAAAAATTGGGTTTGTTTAGTCTGGAGAAGAGAAGACAGAGAGGACATGATAATTTTCAAGGACATAAAAGGTTGTTACAAGAAGGAGGGAAAAAAATTATTCTTATTAACCTCTGATCAGGGGGCTGGTGCACATGACTTACGAGGAGAGGCTGAGGGAACTGGGCTTGTTTAGTCTGCAGAAGAGAAAAGTCAGAGGTATTTGATAGCAGCCTTCAATAACTTGAAGGGGGTTCCAAAGAGGGTGGAGCTCGGCTGTTCTCAGCAGTGGCAGATGACAAAACAAGGAGCAATGGTCTCAAGTTGCAGTGGGGGAGGTCTAGGTTGGATATTAGGAAACATTATTTCACTAGGAGGGTAGGGAAGCAGTGGATGGGTTACCTGGAGAGGTGGTGGAATCTCCATCCTTAGAGGTTTTTAAGGCCCGGCTTGACAAAGCCCTGGCTGGGATGATTTAGTTGGTGCTGGTCCTGCTTTGAGCAGAGGGTTGGACTAGATGATCTCCCGAGGTCTCTTCCAACCCTGATATTCTATGGTTCTAAGAAGCAATGGGCTAAAACTGCAGCAAGAGCGGTTTAGGTTGGAAATTAGAAAAAACCTCCTAATTGTCAGAGCGGTTAAGCACTGGAATAAATTGCCTAGGGAGGCTGTGGGATCGCCATCATTGGGGCTTTTTAAGAGCAGGTTGGACAAACACCTGTCAGGGATGGTCTAGATCAGTGCTACTCACAGTGGTGGTCTGTGGAACGTTATCGGCTGCCAGTCTGCGCGCACATTGGAAAAAAAACATTGCCGGTCCCCCACATCAGATAGCTTGAGAAGCACTGGTCTAGAAAATACTTAGTCCTGCCTTGAGTGCAGGGGACTGGACTAGATGACCTCTTGAGTTCCCTTCCAGTTCTATGATTCTACTCCACTCCCCTGTAGGGCATGGGAATATAAAGTTGAGGTCAGGATGGTCTTGCCTTAAGGGGGAGAGACCAGAGACACACTCAGGAAGAAGCTGTCCCAAGAAGAGAGACTCATTGTGCTCATAATAATGGAGACAGTGTTATAACCTACATGATCACTCCGTGCATGGGATACACACACAATGGGTCTGGATGCTAGCCCAGTGAATCACAAACCATTTTGTTGGAAGTCCCGGAACGCAGCCATACCAATCCACCCTCCACAAAAGCCGGGGATAAGGAGACATTCTCTGAAGAGCCCCACAGGTAGTAACCTTCACCCGGGCACTACCACCTGCTGCAGCTGTGATGCAACAGCACAGAATGCTGTCCTGGGGAGAGAGACAGCCAACGAGAGGGCAGCTTGAGTTGGGGAGGGGGCTCGGGATCCACCCGAAGGGGCAGTTGGGGAAAAACAGCTGTTAGAAAAGGAGAAGAATCTCAATGCTGAGCTAGCAGATGAACGGGAGCCTGGGCAGGAGGTGAGGTGATGAGAGAACAGGACAATAAAAGCAGGAGGAGATTGGGAAGGGAGAAAGAGGAAAATAGGAATGGTTTCAAGTCAGGAGAAGCAGGTACTACTGGCGAAAGGCAGCAGAGGGAAATAAAATCTACAGACTTACCAGAGACAGAGAGTCAGGGGGAAAAACTGAAAGGAAATATCATTGGTGAAAAAGGGAATTGAACAGAAAGCTGTGTTAGATGAAAACAGATCCTGAAAACAGTAAATGAAAAGCCCACCCACAAAGGACCTAAAGTGAGTGAGCAGAGAAAATGACTGTTCAAACACCTGTTGAAGGAATACAGTTCAAAGGTGCCTAATGGACAAGTGAGGGCCCACAAGGCAAAGAAACCCCACTTGTGGATAAACTCGGTAGAAAGAGGTACAGCCACAGGAACATCGAATCCAAGGAGCACTTCAAGCCAAAGAGAGGAAAAGAACAGGACAGCAAGCGTGGAGCTGGACTGAGAGTCAAGGAGAGGAAGAGTTTCTTCTCTGAAGTGACAGTCTATTGTAATCTCTTGTTCTTGTTAACAACAATGCATTTGGTACTAACTGCACAGCATGTCCAATCACACAAAAGGTTAACGAGTTGGTAACCTATAGTTTAATATCATAAGTAGTAAGCCTTTGGTAATGTTCTATATTATCTATGCTCCTGATACAAGTTTGGGGTCTTGCCTTAGAAAGTTATAAAAATTTCAAGTTATCCCTTTTGTTGTGGTTTGCCTCTCCTCACAGTTAACATAGCCTAGCCAAGCTGGGTCACCACACACACATTTATTAGTTCTACAAAATGCACCTGGGGGGAAACAAAACGAGGGGAGTGTTTTGGGGGACAGAGGCAACAATGTAAGTTGGAGTCCTTTTGACCTCAGAAGCAACATTCTGAGGTCTGAACACCATCCCGACAGACTCCTGTCTGGTACCGGCTGGAGTTGCTGCTCCTAACATATTGCTCAAATTCCGCCCTGAGAGATGGGCCAGAGACTTCAGCTTGATGGAGGGTTTCACTACACATGCTAACAAAAAGACCTCCTCCCAGCTAGGGTACAAAACTGCAGGAAAACATGAGATTTGGAAGATGTGGCTAAACACCACCAGCAACGGGGTGACACAGCTCTGGAAACTTACTTGCCCACCCTGCCCTCCTCAGAACATTAAATACATTTTCATTTTTATCAGTGAAAGTTACAGTGCCCATTACTGCAAACTAACACTGATTTACAAACCCCTTTAATTAGATGTATCGAACTAGTGCCTGAACAAGTTAGTTTTCAGATAGCTCCCTAACTTTATACAAACCTCCTTACTCTCTCCCATGAATGCCCTGAAAGCTATCTGAACAATGAGAAGACTAGTAATTAAGCAGACTTCAAATCAGAATGACCAAAAAGCACCCTTACCACTTAGGGCTTCACATGCCTCGATATAAACCAAGCAAATACATTATAAGGTAATAAACTAGGAAGCCACACCAACTCAAAACACCCAACAGCCATTCATGAACACCTGAAGTATCAGATAAACTGGCAAAAAAGGTGTCTTCAAAACAAATCCCCAGCCTCGGATGTTAGCCACAAGCTCCAAACCATCCCCCCATGTAGGGGAGTTTGTGGCCAGGCATCCCCAGCAGCCATATACTTCTAGTCAAGAGGGAGAATGACCTCAGATACTTAGTCAATTAAACAGATGGACTCAGGCCAATGATGGCATAGGGAATCCACTAACACCTTGACAAACCCATGAGGTCAACAGATGTCACTGCCAGAATCATCTACTGCAGCAGGTTGGTACAGCAAGTGCACATCATGGACCTCCCCAGAGAGGCAGTAGCAAGTGGCTTCCAAGAGGGGCTTGCACACAAGAGATGGTAACCAGCCAGTACACTTAAAGAAACTTCCCAATAGAGGTAGGAAGAGGAGGGACGTTTTACCCATTGTATTACTTTGGGAAGGAAGGAGGTAAGGGAAGAGACAAATATGTCCCTGCTATAAGATTCTTCAAACACCACAGGAGTATGTAAAGAGAGAGCAACAGTGCCAAAGTCAACCAGGCCTTTACAGCAACTGTGCAATGGCCAACATGCTGCTTTCCTTAAACTGGGCTGACTACATTAGATTGATCAAACCTGTCATTGTCAAAGAACAGCATCCCAAGGGGTCTGAAAGGCTGCCAATCAATATAAATGACAGTCACCTGCACCGGTTCAGATCATCATTTCAATTTAGAAATCCTACACAACTGAAATGAAAGAGAAGTTACCTTATTAGCATGACAAACTCTACAGATGGTTTCAGAGTGGTTGCCATGTTAGTCTGTATCAGCAAAAACAATGAGGAGTACTTGTGGCACCTTAGAGACTAACAAATTTATTTGGCCATAAGCTTTCATGGGCTAAAACCCACTTCATCAGATGCATGGAGTGGAAAATACAGTAGGCAGGTATAAATACACAGCATATGAAAAGATGGGAGTTGCCTTACCAAGTGGGGGGTCAGTTCTAATGAGACAATTCAATTAAAGTGGAAGAGGGCAATTATCAACAGGAGGAAAAATCACTTCTGTAGTGGTAATCAGGGTGGCCCATTTCAAACAGTTGACAAGAAGGTGTGAGTAATAGTAGAGGGTTCCTACTGACCCCACACTTGGTAAGGAAACTCCCATCTTTTCATATGCTGTTTATTTAGACCTGCCTACTGTGTTTTCCACTCCATGCATCTGATGAAGTAGGTTTTAGCTCACGAAAGTTTATGCCCAAATACATCTGTTAGTCTCTAAGGTCCCACAAGTACTCCTCGTTGTTTCTACAGATGGTGGTGCCCAGACACTATATATAACAGGAGTGGCCAAAATTACTGAATCTCCTAGCCGCATACAATAATCTTCAGAAGGTCGAAAGCCACAAGACACACACAACCTGCCCTGCGGAGCAGTACCTGCTGGAGTGCGGGGCTTCTGCCTTGATGCTCCCCCCCAGGGCAAAAGTCCTTAAACCCCTCCTTCCTGCAGGGTAGAAGCCTCTAGTCTCCCACCACGCCGCCGCAGGGCAGAAGCCCCGAGCTCCCCGCTGCCCAGTCTTGTAGACAGAGAATGGGTGGGGTGCTTTGGAGGCTCCAGGAGCTGCACTTTTAACTATAAAAGAGCTGCATGTGGCTCACAAGCCACAGTTGGCCACACCTGACATATAAGAACGACGCCCATATTGGGTCAGATCAAAGGTCCATCTAGCCCAGTAACTGGTCTTCTGATAGGGGCCAATGCCAGGTGCTTCAGAGGGAATGGAAGGACGTGGAAAAATGGGAGAGAGTCCAGCGAAGGGCAACAAAAATGATTAGGGGTTTGGAACACATGACTTATGAGGAGAGGCTGAGGGAACTGGGATTGTTTAGTCTGCAGAAGAGAAGAATGAGGGGGGATTTGATAGCTGCTTTCAACTACCTGAGAGGTGGTTCCAAAGAGGATGGTTCTAGACTATTCTCAGTGGTAGAAGATGACAGGACAAGGTGTAATGGTCTCAAGTTGCAGTGGGGGAGGTTTAGGTTGGATATTAGGAAAAACTTTTTCACTAGGAGGGTGGTGAAACACTGGAATGTGTTACCTAGGGAGGTGGTAGAATCTCCTTCCTTAGAAGTTTTTAAGGTCAGGCTTGACAAAGCTCTGGCTGGGATGATTTAATTGAGGATCGGTCCTGCTTTGAGCAGGGGGTTGGACTAGATGACCTCCTGAGGTCCCTTCCAACCCGGATATTCTATGATTCTATGAATGAACAGAACAGGTAATCATCCAGTGATCCATCCCCTGTCGCCCATTCCCAGCTTTTCAAACAGAGGCTAGGGACACCACCTTTGCCCATTGTGGCGAATAGCCACTGATGGACCTATCCTCCGTGAACTTATCTAGTTCTTTTTTGAATTGTGTTATAGTCTTGGCTTTCACAAAATCCTCTGGAAAAGAGTTACACAGGTTGACTGTGCATTGTGTGAAGAAATACTTCCTTTTGTTTGTTTTAAACCTGCTGCCTATTAATTTCATTTTGTGACTCCTAGTTCGTGTGTTATGAGTAAATAACACTTCCCTATTCACTTTCTCCACACCAGTCATGATTTTAAAGACCTCTATCATATCCCCCCTTCGTCATCTCTTTTCCAAGCTGAAAAGTCCCAGTCTTATTAATCTCTCCTCATATGGAAGCTGTCCCATACCTCCAATCTTTTTTGTTGCCCTTTTATGTACCTTTTCCAATTGTAATATATCTTTTCTGAGCTGGGGCGACCAGATCTGCATGCAGCATTCAAGATGTGAGCATACCGTGGATTTCTATAGAGGCAATATGATATTTTCTGTCTTTTTACCTATCCCTTTTTTAATGATGTCCAACATTCCGTTAGCTTTTTTTAACTGTCGCTGCACACTGAGTGGATGTTTTTGGAGAACTATCCACAGTGACTCTAAGATCACTTTCTTGAGTGGTAACAGATAAGTTAGACCCCATCATTTTACATGTATAGTTGGGATTATGTTTTCCAATGTGCTTTACTTTGCATTTATCAAAATTGAATTTCATCTGCCATTTTGTAGCCCAGACACCCAGTTTTGTGAGATCCTTTGGTAGCTCTTCGCAGTCTGCTTTGGACTTAATTATCTTAATTATCTCAATTATCTTAGTTTTGTATCATCTACAGATTTTGCCACCTCACCATTTACCCCTTTTTCCAGATCATTTATGAACATGTTGAACAGCATCAGTCCCACTACAGACCCCTGGGGGAAAACACTATTTCCCTCTCTCCGTTCTGAAAATTGACCACCTACCCTTTGTTTCCTATCTTTTAACCCATTACTGATCCATGAGAAGACCTTCTCTCACATTCCATGACTGCTTACTTTGCTTAAGAGCCTTTGGTGTGGGTCCCTGTCAAAGGCTTTCTGAAAGTCTAAAGTATACTATATCCACTGGGTCCCCCTTCTCCACATGCTTATTGACCCTCTCAAAGAATTCTAGCAGATTGGTGAGGTATGACTTCTCTTTACAAAAATGGGACTCTTCCCCAACAAATTGCGTCCATCTAGGTGTCTGATAATTCTGTTCTTTACTATAGTTTCAACCAATTTGCCTGAAGTTAGGTTTACTGGCCTGTAATGGCTGGGATCGTCCCTGGAGCCTTTCAAAAATTGGCATCACATTAGCTATCCTCCAGTTATCTGGTACTGAAGCTGATTTAAATGATAGGTTACATACCACAGTTAGTAGTTCTGCAATTTCACATTTGAGTTCCTTCAGAACTCTTGGGTGAATACCATCTGGTCCTGGTGATTTATTACTGTTTAGTTTATCAATTTGTTTCAAAACCTCCTCAAATGACCTCAATCTGGGATAGTTCCTCAGATCTGTCACCTAAAAAGAATGGCTCATATTGGGGAATCTCCTTCACATCCTCAGCCGTGAAGACTGATGCAAAGAATTGTTTTAGTTTCTCACAATGGCCTTATTGTCCCTGAGTGCTCCGTTAGCATCTCGATCATACAGTGGCCCGACTGGCTGTTTAGCAGGCTTACTGCTTCTGATGTACTTTTAAAAAAAAGAAAATTGCTATTACTTTTTGAGTCTTTGGCTAGCTGTTCTTCAAATTCTTTTTTGGCCTTCCTAATTATATGTTTACACTTCATTTGCCAGAGTTTATGCTCCTTTCTACTTTCCTCACTAAGATTTAACTTCCACTTTTTGCAGGATGCCTTTTTGCCTCTAACTGCTTCTTTTATTTAGTTGTTTAGCCACAGTGGCACTTTTTTGGTCCTCTTACTATGTTTTTTAATTTGGGGTATACATTTAAGTTGAGCCTCTATTATGGTGTCTTTAAAAAGTTTCCATGCAGTTTGCAGGGATTTCACTTTTGGCACTGTACCTTTTAATTTCTCTTTAACTAACTTCCTCATTCTGTGTAGTTCCCCTTTCTAAACTTAAATGCTATCATGCTGGGCTGTTTTGGTGTTTTCCCCACCACAGGGATGTTAAATGTTATGGTCACTATTACCAAGCAGTTCAGCTATTTTCACCTCTTGGACCAGATCCTGTGCTCCACTTAGGACTATATCAAGAACTGCCTCTCCTCTTGTGGGTTCCAGGACTAGCTTCTCCAAGAAGCAGCCATTTAAGGTGTCAAACTTTGTCTCTTTATCCTGTCCTGAGGTGACATGTACCCAGTCAATATAGGGATAGCTGAAATCCCCCATTATTATGGAGTTTGTTTTATTTTTGTAGCCTCTTTAATCTCTCTGAGCATTTCACAGTCATCATAACCATCCTGGTCAGTAGTATATCCCTCTTGCTATATTCTTATTATTCAAGCATGGAATTACTATCCATAGAGATTCTATGGTACAGTTTGGTTCATTAAGATTTTTACTTCATTTGACTCTACGCTTTCTTTCACATATAATGCCACTCCCCCACCAGCACAACTTATTCTGTCCTTTCGATAAATTTTGTACCCTGGTATTACTGTGTCCCATTGATTATCTTCATTCCACCAAGTTTCTGTGATACCTATTTTATCAATATTCTAATTTAATACAAGGTACTCTAGTTCACCTATCTTATTATTTAGACTTCTAGCATTTGTATATAAGCACTTAAAAATTATCACTTTTTAGCTGCCTGCCATGATGTGACATAAGAGAGTGCAAGGAAGGGATACTGCCCCTCAATGCACCTTCCAATCTCCCACTCTTTGGTCCTGGGCTACTGAAATCAATGGAAGCATTGCCATTGAACTCAGTGAATGCAGGATATGACCATCAGGAAACAAGCTTCTGCTTTTCAAACATGACACACTTTCTGAGCTAACAGCACAAAAATATCAGGGCAGGGCAGTGAATAGACACTGGGACACAGAAAATTATACACGCACTAAACTAGACATACCTGGGCCTCCTGACTTATGTGTCAGGGAGTTCTGGACTGGCAGGAAAACCACTAGAAGTCCTGCAGACCCATTCCACTGAAATAGACCACTGAATAGTTCAAATCCAACAGTCTACAGACAGAAATTTCAGTTTCAGGGGAAACTGCACCTTTGAACGTCCCTCCCCACAACATTCCTTGAGGGCATCCACTTAAAGTTTTAAGGTTCAGCCATCACCTCTCTTGGGGTGGAGACCTGCATCTCTCCCTCTCCAAATCAGGGGGTTAGACTGCAAGCCCTGTGCAACTCACTGCAATTTCTCAGCAGGTCTGACTTGGGTAAAGCATCTGTGGTTAACTCTTTCTCCAGGGGCTACAGCAGTGTACGCTAATTACCAACCAGCCTTCACAAAGCAAATTGCATTTATTCTTAGGTGGAAAGCATTACAGAGAAAAAAACACCATAAAACACAATAAAAGTTCCTACATACATGATAATAGCTTACCAGAGGTCACCCATCAGCCTTACTGGGCCCGAGCAGGCCAAAGTCTTTCCAGCCCTTCCACAAGAGTTGGGGGCCCCCTTTAGACAGAGGGTCTGTCTGTTTGCTGGATCAGAAAGAAGCCTTTGAGTCAGTTTAAAAGCAGCCTTTTTCATAGAATCACAGACTATCAGAGTTGGAAGGGACCTCAGGAGATCATCTAGTCCAACCCCCTGCTCAAAGCAGGCACAATTCCCATTTTTTTTTTTTTTTTTTGCCCCAGATCCCTAAATGGCCCCCTCAAGGATTGAACTCACAACCCTGGGTTTAGCAGACCATTGCTCAAACCACTGAGCCCTTTCTTTGGCTGTTAGTCTTTGGAAAATCCAGCTTACACCAGTGTACGCAACTGTCCCCTGATGAGGCAGGGGGATAACAACCTAAGTAATTCTTCTTAATCACCCCCTACTGTTCTCCGTTCCTGGCAGAGTGGTGGCAACTCTCCCCCACTACAGTTCCATATAAGCCCTGGACCACAGTGCTACATAAACCATTCATACACTTAATAGAATAATATGGTCCCCAGAGATATTGCATGTGGTTGCAGTATCTGTCACAAATAATGCTACTGACATTGATAGAATTATTCAACCCATGTCACTGTCTGGATTGGAAGTGCATGACTTTAACTGTTGTGACAATGGGGCCTACAAATTAACCCTGACTGTGAGCTCAACTGTGAAAAGGCATGAAAGTCATAAAACGTCACTATAACTTACAATAACAAATGTTGATGGGAAAAGTTGCAAAGGGGAGACAGATTGAACTCGTCCAAACAAAAAGACCTTCTAATATAATTCAAGGACTGTGTTAAGATCACACTGGGTAAACAAGAGAAGCTATTCCATCCATCGTTCCCTTTTGGGGTCCTTACAGAAGGGAACTTTGGGAGAAAAACTGGCTCTTGGAGCAAGCTTTACCATTATGGCTGCCACACTCAGCATTTCCTGGGACCCCAGGCCTTTGTCATCCTGATCCTGAGAGGTTTCAGAGTAGCAGCCGTGTTAGTCTGTATCCACAAAAAGAAAAGGAGGACTTGTGGCACCTTAGAGACTAACCAATTTATTTGAGCACAAGCTTTTGTGAGCTACAGCTCACTTCATCGGATGCATCCTGAGAGATGTTCTGACCAAACTGGGCCAGAAAGAGGGATCCAGATGATATTGTCACTTCTACCAACTCCAGAGAAATCCCACCTGGAATGTGAAACTCTGTCACAAAACCTCTCCTTGCCCCGGTGTCTTCTTTACCTTCCCCACCTGATTTCTTCGCTTTCTTACTCTCTCCTTTTTCCTTCTGTCTAATAGGAGTCTGGCTTAGCCAGCCAAGGCTGCTGTAAATCCTTGACCAGAAAGAGGCAGCTAAAAGCAATGCCCTAAAAAGCCCAACACTGGTGTGAGTCTGTCAGGTCTTGGGGTGGCTGATAAGACCATGCACTGTGCCTGTGTTTTTCCAGCAGCGAGGGTACAAGTGAAAGTCAGAGAAAGAAAGCTGCATTTTTTGTCTGCGCTGTTCTTTTCTCTCCCCATTTTGTGCATCTTTGTCGTGTTCTTTCTTCTTAGGAAATGGGATTGAACAATAACAGCAATGACAACTGCTCCAGCCATCTTTGAATCCATCTAAGGGTATGTCTACATAGCAATGTAAGCCATGGGATAGTGGGACTCAAGTCAGCTGACCCATGTCAGGGAACCCTGGGTTTGAGTGTTTACACTGCATTTTGACCCCAGGTTAAGGATTTTCTGACCCACGCTCAAACCTAGGGCTCTGGCATCCACACTGCAGTGCACAGACATGAGTGAAAGTAACCTTATCCCATAGTGGCTGGCACCCCCCCTGTCATAAATATAAAGGGAAGGGTAAACCCCTTTAAAATCCCTCCTGGCCAGAGGAAAAATCCTCTCACCTGTAAAGGGTTAAGAAGCTAAAGGTAACCTCACTGGCACCTGACCAAAATGACCAATGAGGAGACAAGATACTTTCAAAAGCTGGGAGGAGGGAGAGAAACAAAGAGTCTGTGTCTGTCTGTATGCTGCTTTTGCCAGGGATAGACCAGAAATGGAGTCTCAGAACTTTTAGTAAGTAATCTAGTATGTGTTAGATTATGATTTCTTTAAATGGCTGAGAAAAGAGTTGAGCTGAATAGAATGACTATTCTTGTCTGTGTGTCTTTTTTGTAACTTAAGGTTTTGCCTAGAGGGATTCTCTGTTTTGAATCTAATTACCCTGTAAGGTATCTACCATCCTGATTTTACAGAGGGGATTCCTTTACTTCTATTAAAAGTCTTCTTGTAAGAAAACTGAATGCTTTTTCATTGTTCTAAGATCCAAGGGTTTGGGTCTGTGGTCACCTATGCAAATTGGTGAGGATTTTTACCAAACTTTCCCCAGGAAGTGGGGTGCAAGGTTCTGGGGGGAAAGAAGTGTCCAAACTACGTTTCCCAGTAAACCCAGTTAAAGTTTGGTGGTGGCAGTGGAAATCCAGGGGCAAAGGATAAAATTAATTTGTACCTTGGGGAAGTTTTAACCTAAGCCGGTGAAAGTAAGCTTAGGAGGTTTTCATGCAGGTCCCCACATCTCTACCCTAGAGTTCAGAGTGGGGGAGGAACCTTGACACCCCCACACATGCACACTGCATGTTGACACTCTAACCCTATGAATGGGTTACACTGTGGGAAAACTCTACTGCCCACCCTGCGTCCTAACTCTGAGGGCGCTACTGATGGGACTCAGGAGCAGAGGAGTAGATAACTGCATAATTAGCTCCTTTGGTGGCTGTCTCAGTAGAATGACTGCAGTTTTAGAAGGCTTTATGCTGAACTACCATCGAACCTGAGAACAGGGCTCTCCACCTTTAGGCTGAGTCAGATTGGCAGGAAAATGCCCATGTGCACCTGTGAAGATAATTGGGGCATCGGTCTCCAGGGCTGTCAAACTATTAAAATGAAACTTGCAATTCTTAATTTTTAAAATGGGACATTCAGTGACAGTGTTGTGTTTTGGTTGGTTTTTTTTATATATTTGTCTGTTTGTTTTGAAGTTTGACATAAAAATGTAGGTTTCAGAGGAAAAACACACACAGAGCCTGCAGAGCGGTGAAGGGCATCCCCAGCACTTGGGATGCAGTGTGCTCCAGCACCTCACCACCCTGGGATCCCTTATTCCTGCCCTTATCCCACACCCCAAGAGGCAGGGATAAGGGATCCCTGGGAGGCTGTGGGTAAGTTTTGGGGCTAGCTCCCACTCACTGCCCTCAGACTGCACACTGCCTGGGCACCCCTACACATGCAGTCAGAGGGAGCTAGGGGGAAGCACCTGTGAGCAAGAAACAGAGAGCAGAGACCAAGCAGCTGACCTCCACCAAAATCTGGCTGTGCTCTTGTGACCAGGAAATAGCTCTTTTTGCAAAAAGCATCTTCTGATTGGTCTCCACTGAAAACCCTGCAGGCTCTCTGATAGCATGCATGCAGACTGGTGTCCAACAGACAACGGGTTAATGCTGATCATCTGAGCTGCCATGGTTTGCAAAGGGAGGTGTGGCTTACGTTTGCAAGAGTGTAATAGACTGCACCACAGATTTTTGGCATAGAGAGGACTAAGTAAGTTGCCACAAGGAACAGTGGGATACATTCAGAGGACTTCCAGGATCGAGACAAGAGGGGGCCAAGACACATGTAGAGGAAAGCAATAAGACTTGGATTCTAGGTCCCAGCTTAACATGGGCTTGTACCCTTCAGCCCTGCAGGGTCCTCTGGGACCCTAGGGTCAAGCCCTAGATTAACACCGTTGTTATGTGGACGCAAGGGAGGTTAGGCTTATCACTTAAACCGTACTTACATTGCTGTGTAGACATACCCTAAGCAATTAAAAGAGCTAGGTTACAAAAAAATGGGGGAAACACAGACACTCCACTCCCTACTGGCTGAGCCTGGGGCCAGGAAAGCAGGACATGGGCTCCAGGGAGTGGATGACTAAGTTGAAATCTCTTTATGAAAGCTAGAGCTGTAAAGACATTCTTTGTCACCTTCTAGTTGAGGTAATTTCCTACCATTTTTTAATGCATGGGCCACTCTTATTTCAAGTGGCCCAAGTGATGGAGTTGTAATCCACACACCTCCTAGGTGTGGTGTTCTGTCCCAATCTAGTGGCACCAAGACCACTTAGAGATTAATGAGTCTGCTCTACAGCCTTCGCTAAGAGCTATAGAGCTTTTAGCTCATGCATTTAGCTCCAGAGGTCCCAGGTTTGATCCTGCCCTGACCACCAAGGTCTATTGGCGTTACACAGTCACCACCATTTTCTGAGGGAGACTAGTACCACACAGTGGCAGATTTTCCCTGGCTTAGTTTTGTCCTGCTACTCCTACTTATAAACCCATCTATCATCCTAAATCCCTCTCCAGCCTTGCTTGTCACCCACTTGACACAGTTGTAGGTTTATGGCCCCTCTTCTCAAGCTATATATAAAAAACAGCTTGCGTTAATGACTGTTCCTCTACTTTTCCCACCCCTTGCAAGCTTAAATGAACTGAAAGTTACCATAGTTGCTCATGCACATATGTTTGACCTAAATAAATTTCACACCTGCAGTTCTGCAAACAGGTGCTACATGATCAGAGGAACTCCAGCAATTATGGCTGCTCAGCAATCAATATATAGAAAAGGGTACTCAGCTTTTGATAGGTTTCAGAGTAGCAGCCGTGTTAGTCTGTATTCACAAAAGGAAGAGGAGTACTAGTACTTAGAGACTAACCAATTTATTTGAGCATAAGCTTTCGTGAGCTACAGCTCACTTCATACAGTCCACTTTATGCATCCGATGAAGTGAGCTGTAGCTTATGAAAGCTTATGCTCAAATAAATTGGTTAGTCTCGAAGGTGCCACTAGTATTCCTTTTCTTTCAGCTTTTGATGACACTTCAACCAAAGCAGGAAACTAAAACCAAATAAACACATCATCCACTGCTATGTGATATCATTCCCAAGTCTCAGCAACATAAACCTCTTAGCCAACAGAGCAATCTCACCTAAAAATGTAAACAATGCTGCAGACACTAGATAGAGATCTAGAAGAACAAATCCAAAACAGGTTAGACTTGCAAGATCTACACAGAATGGCAGATATTTTATCACAGTGATAGGTGGACAGACTTCTTTGCAAAGACAGAAGTAGCAAGTATATTAAACTGGAATTGGAAAGTGGGAGATAAATCGCACAGTACAATCCTAGAAAGATCAAGCATACAGCCAACATGATTAAGAAGAAATTGAACCAGGGAGAGGGGAGCACTTTTCACTTCAATGTCTAAAATATGAGAAAAAAGAAAAGGAGGACTTGTGGCACCTTAGAGACTAACCAATTTATTAGAGCATAAGCTTTCGTGAGCTACAGCTCACTTCCTCAGATGCATATCGTGGAAACTGCAGCAGGCTTTATATATACACAGAGAATATGAAACAATACCTATTCCCACCCCACTGTCCTGCTGGTATAGGTATTGTTTCATATTCTCTGTGTATATATAAAGCCTGCTGCAGTTTCCACGATATGCATCTGAGGAAGTGAGCTGTAGCTCACGAAAGCTTATGCTCTAATAAATTGGTTAGTCTCTAAGGTGCCACAAGTCCTCCTTTTCTTTTTGCGAATACAGACTAACACGGCTGCTACTCTGAAACCTAAAATATGAGAAACAGCAAGACAGACAGAACCTCAAATTATCAGAAGTGATAGAAGACTTCACTTGTCAAGTGAATTCAAACCCCATCTGTGAGTGAACCTTGGAAACACAAAGAGAAAGCACTGCCCATCAGCCATAAATTCATAGCCGCCAAGGCCAGAAGGGACCACGAACCATCTCCTCTGACCTCCTGTGTCACAGGCCGGAGACCTGACCCAAGCCATGCCTTTAAAAAGGGACAGAAGAGCTAACCGCATTTCAACGGGCCAGCGCTGGACCGGGAGAGCCCGTCGCGGGGACAGGGGCGGCCCAGGGGCAAACAGAGCACCGTGGGGAAAGGGGGCAGCCGGGCAGGTCTGGGGGGAGAAGAGGACGCTCGGGGAGGGGAG
Source organism: Lepidochelys olivacea (assembly GCF_965140295.1). Classification (NCBI taxonomy): domain Eukaryota; kingdom Metazoa; phylum Chordata; order Testudines; family Cheloniidae; genus Lepidochelys; species Lepidochelys olivacea. Next base: position 23,734,291 of record NC_140427.1, read on the forward strand.
AAAGGGACAGGCCTGGGGGCGGCCGGGCCTGCCTCAAGCAAGGGGCGGAGGAAAAGGGCGGGCTCGGCTCGGCAGAGATGTGGGGGCGGCCAGGGGACCGCAGGCTGGGCTCGACGGCGGGGCGGGCGGCCCGTGGGGCGAAGGGTGAAGCCGAGGGGCGGGCACAAGGCATGGGGGGGGGCGTGACGGGGACGCGCACCGGGGGACGCGCACGGCTCCGCCCGGCGGGAGTGCGGGCCTGCACGCAGGGCTCGCCCCCGGACAGATTGGGGGCGGGAGACCCCGCGCGCAAGGAGCGGAGGCGCGCTAGGCCCGGACGTCGGGGCCGGGCCGCGGGGGGCCTGTACCCAACACGGGGGTCTCACCTCGGTCCGTCTCCGCCACTCCCGCCCTGCCGCGTACACCTCCACGCACAGGCCCTGCCACTGCAACCAATCAGCGCCCGCCCCGCCGCGGGCCAATCCGAGAACGGAATCTCCTCCCGCCCCGCGGCACTGCCCAGCCTGGGCCCGCGCAGATCGAACAGCCCCGCACTGCCAGCCTATCGGGGGCGGGCGAGGGGCGGGACCACACAGCGAACTGTCCAGTGACAAATCACAGCGCGTCCCGGCGAGCCCTATTGGGATCCAGGAATACCGCCGCCCCCCGGCACCCCGCGGGCGAACCCGCAAGGATTGGTGGCTCAGAAAGGTGGGTCCCTGCGTCACAGGAATTGGAAAGGGGCACTTCCGGGGCTCTGGGGCCTGGCGAATTGAGGTAGCGGGGAGGGTCCCCCTGTCACTCAGAGCGCTAGCCCCGCCCCCTGGCTCGGCCGGCTGGCGCGGTGGGGGCGGGGCGGGGGATTGTCCAATGGCAGCGGAGTGCGGGCGCTGATGGCGAACCCCGGGCTCGCCCAGCCGGGGGCGCTGCGGGGCAGGAGTGTCGGTTGGGGCCGGGGGCGCTCGGAGCGTGGCTTCGCCAAGGGCACGTCATGCCTGACCCGCCCGTGACGGGACAGCGGGCTCTGTGCGCGCGGGATGAGCCGCGCCCGCCCCCGCCCCCGCGCCGCCGGGCGCCGAGGCGGAGCGGCCCCGCCCCGCCCCCACCCGCTCCACTCCGCCGGCGCGTGCTGGGGGCGGTTCCCCTGCCCCCCCGGCCGAGGGTGCAGCCCCCGCGGAGGCCCGGGCCGGACCCGCGCGGGGGCTGCGTCGGGCACCCCAGTGTCCAGGGGCGGCCCTGAGCCCGGGAGCCCTTTGCCCGCATCGCGCCTGGTGAAGCAGGCGGCGACGGGCGCCGCTGAGGAGGCCGCCCCGGCGCGCAGCAGCTTCCCAAGGCGCGACGCACCCCGGCTGCTGGCGAGCGAGGCGAGCCTGTGAGCCACCCAGAGCTCTTCCCCAGGCCCGGGACGGGGGCTCCCGGCCGCACAGCTTCGTGCAAAGGGGAGCAGCTCCTAGGTGGCTGCAGGCGCTGTAAGGGGCATTCAAGGTGCAGCGGTCCCTTCGCATCTCTCCAGGCACAGGGCACAACGAGGGAGTTCGGGCTTCGCCGAGCCTGATGATAACCCATAAATCCAGTGTCTCTGCTCAGGCCATGATTTTAAATGTCTGGCAGAGTGATGAGTTTAAGCTCCCAGACTCCTCTTTTGAAAGTGTTGGGCAGGTTTCCTTTGAGAATGAGGCCCGATTGGCCAGGCGTAGAGTGATGGCTTTGGAAACGTGTTCACGCCCAGGGGCAGGGTGTTCGTGTCTTGTATCATTTCCTGTGAGAGTTCCCTTGAGGGTGTAGTGAGTGTCCGGTTTCACCCACAAGGCTGTTCTTGGGACGTTTAGTGCACTGGATGAAGTACACCGCTTGTGATAGGTGTGTGTGGGAGCATGGATCTTGAAAGGTGTGATGTGAGGGGTACTGATCATTGTGGAAGTGGGGCTATGTCTGCAGTTTTCGCTTCTCTTCTGGCAGGGTCTGGGGCATCTTTGAGTTGGTGTGTCCTGGTCTCTGGGGAACTTGCTTCTGATGATGAGGTTGAGGGATTGTGGAAGGCCAGAAGTGGGGATTCAGGAAAGATTTCTTTCAAGATGGGGTCCTCATTGAGTATGGGTTGTAGTTGTTTGATACCACCCAATACGGGAGCCCACGCAGGGTAAGTGACAACTAGGGGTGTGCAGTCAGAAGTTGGGTTTTTCTCCCCCTGTATTGAAGCAGGTTCTCTCAGGGTATTTCGGTGGCCTGTTCGATGACGTGGCCTACTTCCCTGGTAGAGTGTCCTTGTTTGGTGAAGGCACTTTCAAGCGTGTTAAGGTGTATATCCTAGACTTGATCCTCAGAGCATATTCATAGAATCATAGAATATCAGAGTTGGAAGGGACCTCTGGCGTCCAACCCCCTGCCCAGAGCAGGACCAATTCCCAACTAAATCATCCCAGCCAGGGCTTTCTCAAGCCTGACCTTAAAAACCTCTAAGGAAGGAGATTCCACCACCTCCCTAGGTAACGCATTCCAGTATTTCACCACCTTCCTAGTGAAAAAGTTTTTCCTAATATCCAACCTAAATCTCCCCAACTGCAACTTGAGACCATTACTCCTTGTTCTGTCATCTGCTATCACTGAGAACAGTCTAGATCCATCCTCTTTGGATCCACCTTTCAGGTAGTTAAAAGCAGCTATCAAATCCCCGCTCATTCTTCTCTTCCGTAGACTAAACAATCCCAGTTTCCTCAGCCTCTCCTCATAAGTCATGTGTTCCAGTCCCCTAATCATTTTTGTTGCCCTTCGCTGGACTCTCCAATTTTTCCACATCCTTCTTGTAGTGTGGGGCCCAAAACTGGATACAGTACTCCAGATGAGGCCTCACCAATGTCGAATAGAGGGGAATGATCACGTCCCTCGATCTGCTGGCAGTGCCCCTACTTATACACCCCAAAATGCCATTGGCCTTCTTGGCAACAAGGGCACACTGTTGACTCATATCCAGCCCCTCCCACAGGAGCAATGGCTGGGGCAGGAGCAGCTGCAAGCCTGGGCAGCGCTCTGTTCCCCCCCCCCGCCCCCAGCCCCTAGAGTATTTTTAGTACAAGCCAGGGACAGGTCATGGGCTTCCTTGAATTTTTGTTTATTGCCCATGACCTGTCCCCTGGTTTTTACTAAAAATACCCGTGACAGAATTTTAACCTTAACTATTATGTATGCGCCTCAATTAATCCTAGATCAAAGGTAGTATTGAGAGGAGAATTTACTTGATGTGTAAACTTCATGAAAACCAATGAATGTTACCTGTATTGTTTTCACTTATCCATGCCTATTATAATGAATAGCCAGCAATTGCGTTGTGTATATCACTGTAACTGGATTACTTGTGTATACATAGGAAGTAGAATGTTAATTTCAAAGCAAGCGGTCCTTGATGTGGTGACCTGAGGTCAAAGACTCAAAATGCATGTTGTGCAGGTGAGTGCTGTGTTGTGAGTGTAAGCATTTGCCTGGCTGCTTTTCAGGGAAGACAGACACAGGCTCCGGTTTCCTCCGGGCCCCAGAGGTGCTCAACCCCCGGCCCCACCCTGCCTCTTCCCATCCCTGCTCCACCCTGCCTCTTCCTGCCCAGTTCCACCCCCTCTTCTGAATGGGAATGATACTTCATCTCTGGACTGATGAATTCTGATGGGGGGAATTCAGAGCAACTGGACAGAGATCCCTAGAGCCATTCTAGGTAACACTGAGAGACTTACTAGCAAATTACTGGTTTCAGAGTAACAGCCGTGTTAGTCTGTACATCTCTGCTATCATATTGGACTTAAAAACTTTGCAAGTAAATCAATGTATTTTATCTGCTTTAACCTCTTAATAACTGTCATTTCTTTTTCTTCATTAATAAATCTTTAGTTAGTTTACTAGAGAAATTGGGTTCAGCATTGTCTTTGGTGAGATCTGGAATGTATACCTGTGTGACAGGTTGGATCACAGAAACCACTTTGGGACTGCCACCTGATCTGCTGAGACTACCTCTAAGCCTGTTTTCCCTGGCAGCTTGGGACTTCAGAACCCTGCCTGGTTGTGCCAGACACGCTGGCCTGCTACAAACACAGACCCAGGTCTGAACCACATCCCGCAAAAATTGCAGGCTTAACTGAAAACAGCTTAAGAAGTGTTCTTGTCTCCAACACTCAGATACCCAACTTCCAATGGGGTCCAAACCCCAAATAAATCCGTTTTGCCCTGTATAAAGCTTATACAGGGTAAACTCATAAATTGTTTGCCCTCTATAACCCTGATAGAGAGATATACACAGCTGTTTGCCCCCTCCCCCGGTATTAATACTTACTCTGGGTTAATTGATAAGTAAAAAGTGATTTTTTATTAAATACAAAAAGTAGGATTTAAGTGGTTCCAAGTAATAACAGACAGAACAAAGTGAATTACCAAGCAAAATAAAATTGAACATGCAATTCTAAGCCTAATACAGTAAGAAAGCTGACTACAGATAAAATGTCACCCTCAGAGATGTTTCAATAAGCTTCTTTCACAGACTGGGCCCAATCCTTTCCCCTGGTACAGCCCTTGTTCCAGCTCAGGTGGTAGTTAGGGGATTTCTCATGACTGAGAGCCCCCTTTGTTCTGTTCCACCCCCTTATATATCTTTTGCACAAAGCGGGAATCCTCTGTCCCTCTGGGTTCCCACCCCTCCTTCTAAATGAAAAAGCACCAGGTTAAAGATGGATTCCAGTTCAGGTGACATGATCACGTGTCACTGTAAGACTTCATTACCCACTTGCCAGCCCACAGATATACAGGAAGACTTACAAGTAAACAGAGCCATCTACAGTCAATTGTCCTGGTTAATGGGAGCCATCAAGATTCCAAACCACCATTAATGGCCCACACTTTGCATAATTACAATAGGCTAGGGGTGGCCAATCTGAGCCTGAGAAGGAGCCAGAATTTACCAATGAACATTGCCAAGAGCCACAGTAATATGTCAGTAGCCCCCCATCCGCTACCCCCTTCCAGCCCCCAGTGTCTCCTGCCCACCGGCAGCCCCACCAATCAGCACCTCACCCTTTCTCCCCACGCCTCCCACCCTCCGCAATCAACTGTTTTGCAGTGTGCAGGAAGCTCTGGTGGGGATGGGGAAGGAGCGAGGGCATGGCAGGCTCGGGGGCAGGGGTCTTGGGGCAGAGCAGGGGCTTGAGCAGTGAGCACCCCACAGCACAATGGAAAGTTAACATCTGTAGCTCCAGCCTCGGCGTCAGCACCTATGCAAGGAGTCGCATATTAACCTCCAAAGAGCTGCATGCAGCTCCGGAGCTGCAGGTTGGCCACCCCTGCAATAGCCCCTCAGAGTTATATTTCGTATTTCCAGTTTCAGATACAAGAATGATACATACATACAAATAGGATGACCGCACTCAGTAGATTATAAGCTTTGTAATGATACCTTACAAAAGACCTTTTACATGAAGCATATTCCAGTTACATTATATTCACACTCACTAGCATATTTTCATAAAATCATATTGAGTGCAACGTCGCAACCTGGACTTGGGGTAAATGACTGGCCCTTTGGGACTGGAAGAACCTAATACATTGTGCTTTTTGGTTTATGTGACCAATATCAGTAAGTCCAGTTTGTCCAGGTGGTAAGTTTGGCTGGACACCTAAGGGGACTGACTGCCTGTGGCTCCATGGTGAGACTAATACAGTAATCCAGGAGCACACATTTGTTACTGGCTTGGTGAAATCTAGTTATAGAACATACCACCAGTCTGGGCTGTCTCCCCTGTTTTCACTGACCGGAGACTGGCACTCTCAGGTGTGAGCCATTCCAGACACCATGACATATGGTTGTCTGTACAGTTCCATTGTTGAAGCTGATTGTGGTGTCAAGGAAGTTGATGCTAGTGTGGAAGTATTCCAGGGAGAGTTTAATGGACAGGTGGTGGTTGTTGAAGTTGTGGTGGAAATCTACAACTACACTGCAATACAAATTCAGAGCAGTCACCCCTGGAGCACACTGATCCTCTGCCTTTTTGCAAACAACGGATGCGCACGCTGGATTTCAGAGGAGGGCAACAACAATGAGAAAAAGGGCTAGGAGGTAAGGCCTATGGAAAAAGGTAAAGAAAACTGGGCATTTGGGATCTTGAGCATTGGTTACTCCTGGGGGAATACTGTGCCACTGCACATGTGCAGAATATATATTCTCCCCCTCCCCCAGTTTTCTTTGCTTCCCCGCAGAAAAATGACTTTCTCACAGGGAAGCAAAGGGAAGCCACAAAAGCGGTCAGCCAGCAGAGAGGTAAATCAGTGTGGGGCAGAGGCAGACCTAGCAGGTGGCTCCTACCCTGTGCCGGGTTCAGCTGCTAGTCCTGGCTAGACTGGGGAGGGCTGGACTTCCTCTTCCCCTGCACGGCATCCGGGGTGGGTCAGACCCACCCCCAGATTTCTCCCCCAGCTGCAGGAAGCTCTGCAGACTCCCTCACTTCCTGCACCTATCATTCTTTAACTGCAGGGGGAGGGATCCTGTACAGGAAGCTGCTCCCCTTCCACCCAACCCCCATGCATCCAGACCCCCTCATACCCAGACACTCCTGCTGAGCCTCACCCGCGCACTCAGAACCCCCCGATGAGCCCTACTCCCCCTGCACCACCCCAACAAGCCACCCACACCTGGATCCCACCCCACCAAGTCCCACTCCCTCAGCATCTGGACCTCCCCATTGAGCCCCACACACCTACACCCCCCTCCCAAGCTCTATCCCCCACATACCCAGACACCCCCTGCTGAGCCCCAACTACCTTCACCTGGACCCCCCTGCAGAGTCCCATTACCATTGCACCCAGAACCACCCAACAAGCCCCTGTGCCTCTTGATTTCCCCCCTCCCCCCCACATCTGGATCCCCCATTGAGCTGGCTGCACCCAAATTGTCCCACACAGAACCTTCTCAACCCACACATGGATCCCCCCCACACTAAGCTCCTCTACACTTGGAACCTGCCTTGCTGAGCCACCCTGCCCACACCTGGTGCACCTGGCATGGAGAGGCAAGACCCTGGGGTGTTTCTGGGGCAGGCCTGGTCCTTGCGCTGTGTCAGGGTTGAGTGCAGCCTCACTGCTGAGTCCATGTCGGGGGGAGGAGGGGGAGCAGCACAGTGATCTCCCACCCCTGTGCAGCCAGTGGCCTTTGGTCCCCAATGCCATGTTGGAGCCTCCACATTTATTTGACAAATGAAATGTGCTGAATTTTGCAGAATTTTTAATTTTTTGGAGCAGAATTTTTATTTATTTATTTATTGGTGCAAAATGCCCTCAGGAGTAATTGGTGTCTGTCCTTTGTAGCTCTAGTGCCAAACGTTATGTCAGAAAGATCAGGCAGCCACAATCAATACTTGAGGGTAGATTCTCTGCTTTGTTCCCCTCCCTTCCCTCTTCTGATGTGGAGCAAAGGAAAGGAAACCACCCCCAACCCCTGCTGGGAATGCTACTGGTGTGGGAGAAGCCCCCAGCACTGGTGTATAGCTTTATAGCCAACTCTTACACCGCTGGTGGAAAGGGGTGCCCTCGGGTGAGATGGAAGTGGCTGGAGTGTTCTACACTCTGGCTGTCCCCAGTTGGTGTATGGTCCCTTGTGGACTGTTGCCAGCTGGCATAAGTTAGAGCAGCATCTCCCAAACTGTTCTGTGCCAGGGCTGGGGCGGAGACTGGGAGAGGTGTAACTGGTTTTTGGTTCTTGGCTTCCTCTGCACTTTCCCTCACCTGGGCTGTCCCTGTAGAAGAGGGGAGCCATCTTTTAACAGACACTGCTCTAGCCTGAGGCAGAGTCAGCTGAGTTCCGCCCCTGCCGCTAGCAGTTGTTTATTGATAGATATCACAATGTCACTCCCACCACTGCTTATTTATTGCAGCCCAGCAGGGATGCCGGTGATGGAGCACCCAGCACTCCCTTCTCCCCTTCCCCTGTGATGCAGACAAGAGACAGCAGCTTCTCAGAGCTCTGCCAGCTCATAGTGCAGCTCTGAAGTGGTGGGAGGCTGCTGGGGGGACACAGCAATGCAGTTGATTCAGGCTACGTCTTCACTACTGCCTATGTCGGCAAAACTTATGTCACTCAGGGGTGTGAATATTCCATCCCCGTGAGTGACATAAGTGCTAGTGTGCACGGTGCTAGGTCGGAGGGAGAGCTTCTCCCGCTGACATCACTTATGTTGCTCAGGGAGGTCTTTCTCCTGTCGGCACAGAGCGTCTTCACCAGACGCACTGCAGTGCTGCATGTGTAGACCTGCGCTTAGACACTTCCATTTAAAAATGGAGGGTCTGGCTCAGCTCGTAATCAAATACGTATTATCTACTTTGCACCCTCCAGGGCCACAGGTTGGATGTTCCTGGCCAAAGATGCAAGAGGCCAAAGGGGGAAGGAGAAATAGAGCAGAGAGAGCAGAGCTCAGTCCAACGATAAGATGCTGGCCCCAGCCCAAGGATGCTGCTCACAGCTGAGACTTGGCTGACAGCTGAGGAAGATGGGGGCATGAATGTGCCCGAGCAGCTGTGAGAAAGAAAAACCCAACTGCACAGACCTGCAAGGCCGTGAGGCCAGCAAAGAAGAAAACAAGATCTAAGACTGCAGAGATTTAAAACACCGGCGAGACGGCAAGAGGGGGAGCCAAGCCTTGTGTCCCTGGAGCCGGGGTGTTTTGAGAAAGCTGAAGACACAATGGAAAGCTGGTTTGGACTGGCACAGAGGGCACCAGGAGCAGACGTCCCTGAACGAAGCACCCCCCCACCCCAAAGGAGCCCGGGACTTAAAACCCTCCTGAGAGCTGGAGCAATCTGGAGATCACAGCGGACCATGGACGACCCGTGCAAGGGACAAGAACTCCCGTCCACCCCTCCCCCTCTTCTTCTCACCCAGGCTTGGCCAGCCTCAGGTAGTGCGGGTGTGAGTATGAAAGTGGGTTAGGGCTTGGGGCACTAACGCTTCCTTCCTCTGAGTGATGCGGGGAGCACCCATCACTCTCCACTGTTGTTTTATTATTTTATCAATAAAGCTTTAAAATGTAGACACGTGGTGTGTTACATCATCTCCTCCCTTAACAATCCTGTGGCCTCAGACTGATCGCCTGATGCTTCAGGCAGATTGGTAACAAAAATCTGTCACACTTTCTCCTCATGTTCGGTATCAATCACCTTTTGTTTAATTTTTCTAATTTGAAATGCAAAGTATCATCATAAGGAACAAATCACGTGATTGGGGAAATCATTTATCATAATGGTGTCCAGGTTTTGCCAGAATGGTGAAACGTCTTGGGAGGAAAGAAGGATGAAAATGAAAAAAACTGTAGGTCACCTTAAATAAATACAGGCATAGCATAAAAGCATTGATTTCATGGCTTTAGAACCAAGGATAAATAGGTTAATTGCTGGCTGTGAGCTCACTTTAAAAAACTGGTATGAGGAAAACAGAACCCTATTTCAGAACCACCTTCCTTTTCTCTAGCCAGGGAAGATGAAAATGCTTTCCCAGTGTTTAACACCACAATATTTAGTGACTGTCAGCAACTTCTGCTCAGGGAGGGGGGGCAAACTGAGGCAGAGAATCCTATGGTAATAAAATCAGAGCTGAGCACTAATAGCTTTTTCGTCCTATCTGTGTGGCTTCTGGAATGTCTGGAGAAATATGAACTCCAGCATGATTAAAGAAAGCATGTTCCTTTTCTTCGAGACAAGTTACAAGGAGATGCAAATAGAGTCAAGGTGACAAGCACCCAGCTGTGGGATGCAACCAGCCTGCTTGGTGGCTTTAAAGCAGCCGAGGAGGCATTCACATTCTGGAATTGACTGTCACTGAAACACAAAAGTGAGTCTCTAGCCTTCCTGTGCCTGCTAAAATCTTCCAAATGTGAACCAAGTGTAAGTGAAGCAGCAGGAGCTTCTCACGTCTGGGACTCAGATTCTGAGAGATGTGATCTTCCCTGTCCCCGTTCCCTGCCAACTGTATGGACACTCTTTAAAAGCACCATTATAGAGGCTCAAACTAAATGTACCCCCACTCCCAAAAAATACCACCATGGCTTAACAACAGAATAAAAGAAGTGGTTAGAGCCAAAAAGGCATCCTTCAGAAACTGGAAGTCAAATCTTACTGAAAAATAAATAGAAAGGAACAGAAGTTCTGGCAAGTCAGTGGGAAAGTATGCTAAGGCAGGCCAAGAAAGAATTCGAAGAACAACTAGCTAACGACACTAACAGCAACATTTTGTGTAAGTATACCCACCAAACAGGCAGTGGGGCCACTGGACAATTGAGGAACTAAACGAGCACTGAAGAAAGACAAGGCTGTTGCAGAGAAGCTAAATACATTCTTTGGATTGGTTTTCACTGTAGAGGATACAGGGGAGATCCCCACCCCCGAGCCATCTGTCCCAGCTTGAGGTGTCAATAGAGGAGGCTTTGTCACGAGTTAATAAATTAAACAGTAATAAATCACCAGGACCAGACGGTATCATGCAAGGGTTCTGAAGGAACTCAGATGTGAAATTGCAGAACTACTAACGGTGGTATTTAACCTATTGCTTAAATCAGCCTCTCTGTCAGATGACTGGAAGGTAGCTAATGCAACCCTGATTTTTTAAAAATGCTCCAGAGGCAGTCCTGGCAATCACAGCCTAACTTCCATACCAGGCAGATTGGTTGAAAGTACCATAAAGAAGAGAATTCTCAGACACCTAGATAAATGCGATATGTTGAGGAAGAGTCAGTCAACCTGGCTTTTGTAAAGGGCAATCATGCCTCACCAATCTCTTAGAATTCCTTGAGATCTACAAACATGGATAGGGATGATCCAGTGGATAGAGTGTACTTGGACTTTCAGAAAGCCTTTGACAAGGTCGCTCATCAAAAGCTCTTCAGCAAACTAATCCCATAATCAGTCATGGGATAAGATGGATCAGTAACTGGTTAAAAGACAAGAAACAAAAAAAGTAGGAATAAATGGTTAGTTTTCACAACGGAAAGAGGTAAATAGCAGATGCACCCAATGATTTGTACTGGGACATGCTACTCAACATATTCATAAATGATCCAGAAAAGGGAGTGAGGTGGCAAAATGTGCAGACAATACTAAAAAGAAAAGGAGTACTTGTGGCACCTTAGAGACGAACCAATTTATTTGAGCATGAGCTTTCGTGAGCTACAGCTCACTTGAGCTGTAGCTCATGAAAGCTCATGCTCAAATAAATTGGTTCGTCTCTAAGGTGCCACAAGTCCTCCTTTTCTTTTTGCGAATACAGACTAACACGGCTGTTACTCTGAAACCAGACAATACTAAATTACTCAAGATAAGTAAGTCCAAAGCAAACTGTGAAGAGTTACAAAGGGACCTCACTAAACTGGGTGATTGGGCAACAAAATGGCAGATGAAATTCAGTGTTGATAAATGCAAAGTAATGCACACTGGGAAAAATAATCCCAACTATATGTACAAAATGATGGGGTCTAAATGAGCTGTTACCACTCAAGAAATAGATCTTGGAGTCACTGTGGATAGTTCTCTGAAAACATCCCCTCAATATGCAGTTTTCAGAGTAACAGCCGTGTTAGTCTTTTGAAAGCAAAGTTTAGATGCTGGAGCACAAGCCACCCACCCAACTGCCTGGAGTCCTCCCAGGCCAGCCCGTGTGCCAGGAAGTCCAGAGGCTCATTCCTGACTGTGCCTAGAGCCGGGAGGCTGCACTCACAGTTTCTAGTAGCCTCTTGGCCCCCGGCCAGTGCTGTGTATCTAGCTCTGCAGAGGGGACTCACTAAACTGAATTGAGCAGAGCCTGGCTTGACAAATTTCAGAGTAACAGCCGTGTTAGTCTGTATTCTCAAAAAGAAAAGGAGGACTTGTGGCACCTTAGAGACTAACCAATTTATTTGAGCATGAGCTTTTGTGAGCTACAGCTCACTTCAATATGCAGTGGCAGTCAAAAAAGCTAACTAAGTTAGGAATCATTAGGAGAGGGATAGATAAAGAGAAAATATTACAATGCTACTATATAAATCCATGGTACACCCACACCTGGAATACTGTGTGCGGTTTTGGTTACCCTATCTCAAAAAAGATATAATTGGAACAGGTGCTGCGAAGAGCAACAAAAATGACGAGGGGGACGGAACAGCTTCCATAGAAGGAGAGATTGAAAAGACTGGGACTGTTCATTTTAGAAAAGAGACGACTGAGGGGGTGAAAATAGAAGTCTATAAAATCAGGAACGTATGAAGAAAGAGAATAGGGAAGTGTTATTTTCCCCTTGACATAACACACAAACTAGGGGTCACCCAATAAAATTAATAGGCAGCAGATTTAAGACAAACAAAAGGAAGTATTTCTTCACACAACGCATAGTCAACCTGCCATCAGATGTTGTGAAGACCAAAAGCATACCTGGATTCAAAAAATAATTAGGTAAGTTCATAGAGGATGAACAGTCAATGGCTATTAACCAAGATGTTCAGGAACGCAACCCCATGTACCAGGGTATCCTTAAACCAACAACTTCCAGAAGCTGGGACTATTAGGGTGGGGGGAGCAGGTGGGGGTGGAGCAGGAATTGCTCTAGGGAAGGAAATGTAGAGCGGAGAAAGGTTAAAGATAATGGTGGTCCTGAGAGAGAGCCTGTTTCCTAGTGAGTGATGCTGAATGTGACAGGCTTCTGAACCAACCCTTAATAATGAGTGGGATTCTGCTGTGGATCAAGCAGTATGGAGTCCTAAACTTAGACCATGGGCCATCATGAAATTGGAATTGTTCCTTTCCACAGAATGAGCCTGACCCACTGAAATACAGTAATCAAGGTGGAGAGGTTTGTGGGAACCCTAAAATCATTCCTGGTATTGTCCAACGCCAAGCATTCAAAAGTCCTGCATCAGGCACCCCAAATTCCTGAGACTGGCTGCAATATACTGGGGTTCTGTTCACTGGTCTCCTAGGATTTGAGCTTTTGGGGGCGGTCACACTGAGATTTCCTCTGTACCCAAGAGAGCTAGAAACTTCCATCTCGTTTTCAAATGGAAGCTGAGATCCTCACATAATCACCTAACCCTAGGAGCTGGGGATTTGAGAAACAGCCCAGCGATTGTGAGATTAACAACATCTGAAGGGAGGGTCAGAGGATGCAGACACAAAGCATAAAGGAATAAAAGGCACTTCCCCCTTCCGCTCTCAAAGGCAAAGCCAGAACATGAATGTTGGACCCTTTGGCAGAACGTTGTGAAAGGCCCACTTTCAATGTACAAAGGAATTCTGTGGGCGAGACACCTGCAGACGCTATTATACCTCGGTCCTCAGGTTCAGACACAGTTGCTCCCTTCCCCATCTCTTCCCTTTTTTTCTGCTACCTTAGTCCTACACTGTAGCCGTTGGCTTAGCAGGCACTGAATTGAGTTTGATTAGTAATCAAGTGTTCCTTGCAGCCCCTCGATGGCAGAAAGAGGGATCGTGATGATTCTTTAGGTGTTACAGCAGAAGTGGGTTAAGACAGCTGGGGATTTATCTGCCAGTTTAGGGCTTCTGATGCCATAGCACCAATCGGGGCTGCGATGGAGCCTGCATTGCAGAGGATGATGTCCTTGCACCACTTCATGGCCTCTTAGGGCTGGTGTTTCAGATAGAAATACTCCTTATAGAGCCCTATGGTTCTCCTAACTCTGCTTTGGGAATACAGTCAGACCAGGCTGGGAGGCACCAAGAGCTTGATTTCTAGGAGGGCTGAGCACCCACAGCTGAACGTGGAACAATTTACCAAGAGTCCTGGTGGATTCTTTATCACTGACAATTTTTCAGCCAAGATGGGATGTTTCTTTCAAAGCTCTGCTCTAGGAATTAAGTTCGGGCAGGTCTCTTACCTGTGCTCTACAGGAGGTCACACTAGAAGGTCACAATGGTCCTTTTTTCCCTTGGAATGTATGAAATCGATGAACTAGAGCTAAAGGGAATTGCTGGTTCTTGGCATCTCTGGAAATGAGGGTACAAATGGCCAGAAACAATCCATGGGAAGAGGTGCTCACAAGCACAGAAAAGTATTTTTTAAAATGGCCCCGAGATGAGTTCTGATGTCTCTAAAACCACCCAAACTGCCGTTCCCGTCCCTACACTCATCGCTTTTCAAGAACATGGTAAAACCACCTATAAAAGTAACCACAGGCAATGAGACAGGGAAACCAGAGAGAGTGTGCCCATAAAGCAGCACAACGGCGGAGAGGGGCAAGGACACCTCTGGTCCCAGGAGTCGCTTACTCCCTTGCCCCAGCCATAGGAATAGCCCAGAAAGCAACAAAGCTAAATTCTCCTTTCATCACTTCACCCCATTAGTCCTAGTTCTACCCCCCATGTATCATGCCAAAGAACCCTGCTCCCTTCCTGAAGTTCTTGCCTTGTAGTGGTGTAGACGGGTGTCTCTTGCTCATCATTAAGGACAAAAAGGGCTGTTCTAGAGGGAGAGGGATCTGTTCTTAGCACTGCTGCCAAGGACAGAAGTGATGGGCTTAGGTTTAATAGAGAAAGGTGGGTTAAGCACTAAGCCAAATGTCATGGACCACTTGCAGCCTCAGGTCCCTGAAGTCTGGAGTTGACACTGGGCAGAATGTGGCCCTATAATTACGGAGAATGAGAACAAGGTAGCGAACAGCTCAGTGAGGTTGGGAAATCACCACTGCAACTATTCAAGGCTCAGCCTGGCTGCCATCTAGTGGGGATGACTTGGAGTGAGCTCAGTTAACCCAGCCTCGCTGTAAGGGGAACGGACACAGGCCCCTTCCATTCCAGGGGGTCTGTGAATCGCTGGTAGCGAGAGAAGACAGCTGCTGCTGGCTAACCTCCATGTTCCCCTCAGAGTTCAGCAGAATTAGCCCGGGTGATCAGCACCGGGTGTGAGCACTGGGTTAGTCTAACCTGGCTGTGAGCAGCCACACTGCAAAGCCCTGCCCAAGTTACTGCGTCCCCACTGGTGCTGCGCTCCCCTGTGGGTCGCTAGCACCTTTGGGGCATAGCCCATGGTTCTTTGTGCTGCTGTAAGGTGAGCCGCTGTATGACTCTTTCCCAGTGCATTTGTGGAACACGCCTGTCCTGGGCACCTGGGGGGGATTGTGGGAAGGCAGAGGTGGACAGTCAGCACTCGAGTGATTTAGCCTGCATCCTCGCGGCAAAGTGAGCAGGCTCCCAGCCGCAGTGAAAGCAGCACCATGCTCGAACCCACCCTCAGCTGGGGCAGCTAGCCCGGGTGGAAAGCCCAGGAGAGAGGGTTTTATATGCGGAGGGGAGGGGACAAGAGCCTGGGCTAACTACAGTGAAGACGCCCCTGGTGTTGATATCCCTAATGGGAGACTCCAGCTTTTTACCAAGAAGGATGTGGCTGAGACTCACTTATCTGACTGTCCTGGGGACTCAAAGTCTGGCTACCAGAGGGAATGATCAGAGTGTGTACTGGATCTCAGGGATGGGGCCCTCTAGGATGTCAGTGCTGTAGGATCTAGATAGCTGGAGGGTGCTGCTGTCTCGCTAGGAAAAGCCATTTTATAGAGATGTGGCAGCAGGAGCTTCAAGGCTGATGCTATGGTTGTCCTGTCACAAAGAGAAGGCACTTCCCCAGGGGAAGGGGCTGGTGAGAAGCTGAAGGCACTTCTGGCAGTGCAGAGGAAAGCTACAGGCGGAAAGTGTGCAGGCAGCCGGAGGAGAGACCTTGAGCTTTGTGCCAGTGTTGAACGTGCAGACGCTGTCCTTCAGGAAGGTGCCGACGCTGACTGTGGCAGGGCCCCCATGGGACATGCCCTGTCTTATCTGGAGAGGAGAGAGAAGAGCAACAGTTCACCAGTGCAGCCTGGCAGCACGGGCCACACAGTGGCTCTTTCTCCCCAGGAGGGACTTTGCATTCGCTAAGGATGCCATGTGTATGGGAGTCTCATTTCTAGGCCGGAGCTCCTTCAGGCAAGCCTGGGGAACTCCCTTAGCTCTTAGGGATATCATACCCTTGAAGGCAGCAGGAGCAGGGTAGAACACAAGGCTGGTCCCTGCTGAATATAAATGCAGCTCTCTGAACGTCCTGTCACTTCCTTCCTCAGCAAAGACGGTCACTGCAAGACAGACACTGGCTCTTCCACCAGTGATTCTGCATCCCAGCGGTGCTCATCAATATCCCTTCCTCTGCCTCCTAGTCTGATCCAGTAAATGGGCCATTGCCTCTGATCTCCAGGGTCAGGGGTTTTGGGGAAGGGGATGGGGAGAGACTGAATTTGGGGAGCTTGAGAGAGGTTTTTACTTGTGCACATCTGTCCACTCTGCAGGGGTTTTACAACTGGTTTACACGTGTGCCCGGAACTCTGGGTGCCCTCCATCATAACAAACAGTCTTTTGCTCTTCTGTGACTCCCCCCAGTCGGTCAGTGCCTTGCTGGTGATGCTGTGCCCAGAACAGTCAACTCGCCCTTGCTCCATCATTTGCTGTCTCTGTGTTTAACGCAAATCACTGGCTTATTGCACTACAACTTGTGGCTACCAAAGCCCCAAGCTCCCGCTCAGCAGCGCTGCTTCCTGGCTGGGGGTTTGTTTTGGGTGTTTTTTTCACAAAAGGAATTTTCTGCATTTCTCCACCATGAATCTCATTTTGTTATTTCCTGCCCACGTTTCTACACTCTGGGGTTGGCCATGTCCCTGTTAATGGTCCCAACCCCGCCAACTTACTCCCCTCTCTTCCTTCACAATGACAGATATTTGATAAAAGCAGGTCTAACACTGTTCTTCCCACAGGATACATTGCTGCAGATCATTTCCTTTCTTTCCTGAGCCTCGTGCCGGTTTTCCATCCCAAGCCCAGTGGGAGATCATTTCAGCTAAGAGTGTAATAAACTCAGGGGTGAAAGTAAGGCAGTACAGGCCGGTATGGTGTACCGGTAAAAAGTAGCCACCAGTACCGGCCCTACCGTTTTAATGTCGCTGCCCCTTTTGCGCCCCCCCCCAATCGGCAGCCCTGCCGGGTCCCTACCAACAGGGCCACTGATGGGGGGGCACAAAAGGGGCAGCAACGTTAAAGCCCCGGGCCCTTTAAATCACCGCTGGAGCCCCGGGCAGCATGGGCCAGGGAGCGCAGATGGACTGGCTGGGGGATGCTGACTCCCAGCCCCACCTCTTCCGCCCAAGGCCCTGCCCCTTCTGGGGGGGCCAGAGCAGCTCCGTGCTGGTAAGAGCTCCATTTTACACTCACCCCTGAATAAACTTCTGCTTTACTAATATCCAGCTATTGTAGCTGCTGCATTCCCATTCTCCACTACCTATATGGTTCAGTCTCAGAGAAGCTATTGTTTGGCTGAGATGATTTGCCCCTTCTCCCCATGCTGCTTCCTGCTCAGAGTTCCAGTGCCCTGGAGAGGATTACAGAGTTTTCTGTTTATTACATTGCTTCACTAGGGCTTGAAATTGCACTCTCCGGATGCCGAGTTTCCCTCCCCTCTTGCTTCTTTCCTCTTCCTTCCTGGAGAGCTGTAAATCTTGTGGCTTCCCCTGAGTTTCCCTAGAATTAACAGTCCTTTTCTGTGATACGTGTCACTCATTTCTTCAAGCACAAAGCTGCTCTAAGAAGAGAGGATTAGCCACAGAAAGTTTTGACTACTAGAACTTGTCTGTCCAGGCCTTTTCCTTCAAACAGCCAGTGTCTACGGAGAGATTTTAGTTCAGTTCAGAGGATGGGGAGATCTAAGTCGCCTGAACCCTAACGTAAGGGGAGAAGCTGCCGTCGAAGTAGAATCTAGATCTGCCAGACCCTGGTCAATCTGGAATCAGGAATGGAAGGTGAATTTACGTGCTACATCTGGAACGAGAGCCCTGTCCCTTCAAAACATGTGCAGTTACTGGTCATAGTAGAAATGTTTGTTGAGAGACTCCAGAAGAAGATACTTACTGTGGGGCTGGTTCTAATGGCCTGGGAACAGATAGAACTTTTTTATCATGGTAGTTCTTTCCTTCGTGGGCATCTGACGAGGAAAATTTTGAAAAGAGAGCTGGACCTGAGATTGGGAGGAGAGGTCAGATCAGTCACAATTCCAGGGGACCGGCAGCACTTTAAACACAAAACAATCTGCTGCTAGAAAGCATGGACCTTGAATAACGTTGGGGAGAACAGGGAGAATCAGGAGCAGAAATTCCCCTGGGAATCTGCATGATGATCATGACAGCCAGGCTGCACCTCTACCTCCACTAGAGCACCTGCGTGCTCGAGCCACTTCTGGTACAAACACCTCACATGCTATGCATGTCACAGTGCGTGCCTGCCATGGCAGCCATGCCCAGGCTGCTCCTGTCGGGCCCAAGAACACAAGGAACGCTGCTGAGGTCACCAAAACCCTTTCTGAACAAACTCTCCAGGGCAGTGGCTCTTTGAGAACTGGATGGCAGGGCGGAGCTGGAAGGTTCCATGGCAGCTGGTGAGAGAGACAAAGAAAAAGGGGCTGGATGGGGAAAGGCAAGGGGAGGTAACAGTGTGGAGGAACCAGGGTCCCAGGCGGGAGAAGAAATGGACAAAAACCTGCCCCCACCAGAAGGCTTGGAGAGAAGATGGGGAGAGGGTCTGGGCTTGATGCAGAAATTATTGGGTGAGGTTCCCTGACCTGCGTTATGCAGGAGGTCAGATTAGATCATTGCAATGGTTCCTTCTGGCCTTAAACAATGTGATTTGTGTGAGTCAGATTGACACAGAGAATGTCCCCACAGTCACTTCCCAGCAGAGCTGCAGGGTCTGCACTTACCAGCTGTGTAGTGGAGGAAAGTAAGTAAATTGTTTGTTTCTGAAATGTACATTACTGGACCATCTTTGGAACAACAGCTTGAGTGGGTATGGATGGAGGGAAGTTTCACAGCAGAACCCCATCCCAGGGCTGGACCCAGGCCCACAAAGGGATTTAGGCACCTGCAGCCCAATTTTAGGCACCATTGTGGCCCACAAAACTGCTGCTCAGCAGTAGGCACATAAACTCTATACTTCTACTGGAAACGTCTCCTAGATGCCTATATTCCTGCCGCTGGCCATGCACTCAAAGGCCCATCTCCCACCTAACTCTCAGCACAATCCTCAAGCTAGGTGGAGACAGACATTCCCCCTAGGGTGACCAGACAGCAAGTGTGAAAAATCAGGACAGGGGTTGGGGGGTAATAGGCGCCTATATAAGACAAAGCCCCGAATATCAGGACTGTCTCTATAAAATTGGGACATCTGGTCACCCTAGTTCCCCCACCTATCTTGCCTGTGGGGGACAGTCCAGTAGGTGTGCTCTGAGCATGCCTAACTCCATACAAAACAACTGGGGGATGGGGAGAGGACAGGAAGATGTGTCCTCTATCCCCCTGCTTAGGGCAGTCACCTGGGATGTGGGAGACCCCCGTTCAATTCCCTGCTCTGCCTGATGAGGAGGTGGGATTAGAACAGGATGAGCACTCTGACCACTGGACCGTAGGGTCACTCACACTCTGTCTCCAGCCCAGTTAATTATTTATCCACAGAGGAATGGCTGCAACAGGAGCGACCAGGGAGCCCCACAACAGACTATCCTAGAGCCCAGTGGTTAGTGTCCTCTCCTGAGACTCCTACTCAAGCAGATGAGGAACTTGAAGCTGGGTCTCTCTCATCCCAGGGGAGCCCTGACCACTAGACTAAGGTTTTGAGGGAGGATACGATTTTGTCACGGATTCTGTGACTTTAACAAACCTCTGTGAGTTCTTTGGCTTCAGCTCCAGCCTCTGCCATAGGCGCTGGAATCCCCCCCACCCATCACCCCACTTGGGTTGTCAGTGTCCCCACACAGGGCTCGAGCTTCACTCCCCCAAGTGGTCAGACACCCCTGTTATTTTTAGGAAAAGTCAGGGACGGGTCACGAGCTTCTGTGAATTTTTGTTCGTTGCCCGCGCCCTGTCTGTGATTTTTACTAAAAATACCCATGACAGAATGTTAGCCTTAGTTATGACAGAGGACGCCCCCACCCCTGGTCATATGGGGTGGAGCTGGGGTGCACCACCGCTGTTCCTGCAAGAAACAGCTCACACAGAGGGGTTCCTGGCTGTGGAGCACAAGGGGAGACAGGCACCTCCCTGCAGCCTGGGCTTAGGTGCCTAACGCTCTGCGAGGGATGGGGCTTAGCACACACCCCTCTCATTGGCATCTCCCATTGGCCAGCTTAGGTGGCTCCCCACCTACCACGCTGGCTTTTGTGGATGCCATCCTTTGGGCCTGTCTCCCCCCATGCACCTCACAGGGAGGTGGAATCCACTAGGTGGCAGGTTGCTTCCAATTCGGCACTGCAAGGCCTAGGTTCCTTTGTGGATCCGGCCAGGCCATTGCCTCTCCACTCAGATTCCCCTGAAAACGTGCGCTGTGAACTCTGCTAAGATTCCCCTGGTCAAACAGACACGGAGCACGTTTTTAATATACTGTGGATGCCTGTAGGGGATGATCTGCATGAGCAGCCAGAGCTCCTCATGGGGCTGGGGACAGGTCCCTGCTGTGGTACTGCTGATGGTTAGCAGGGGAGCGTGTTCCCAGTCACCCAGCAGGAAGGACAGAGTCACCTTTCGGAAGATCTCCTCCAAGGGGAAGCGCCAGGCATTGGTTCGGAGCTGCTCTATGAGGTAGGTGATGAAGACGGAGCCAGTTTTTGGAGATCTCCAGGACAAAGTGTCTGTGGAGAAAAAGGGCTGTTACACAACTTGGAGCAGGGCTGCTTCTCCCTCTAGACTATAACAGACACGGGAGATGTGGGGGCTGGGGCTATCACCCTTCACAGAGCAGCTGGGAGTGCTCAATGAGGCTGAAGATAAGGGAAGAGAAGAGGAATTACTAGGAGGGCAAAGCTGAGCGGTTCTGGCCAGTCGCTGCGGGGTGGGGAAGAGGAACAGGCGGGTCAGGCTGGTAAGGCTGTTCATTGGCGATCGAGGGCTGCGAGGGATTGCCACAGGCACAGCACTATGGCAAGCAGACCCATTCATAGCTGAGGCCAGAAGGGGCCTGTACCAGGGTGGCTTCCCCATGGGCTGGAGAGCTGAAGGCCAAGCCAGCCCTGTTGACAAGGATGAGCCACGCCTCAGGAGAACCAAGTGGTCCCATGGTAAAAGGCAGCCAGAAGCTGCAGGCTGAGGGTGGCTGAGCCTGCCAGAAGCAGGAGAAAGCTCTCCAGGCAGGGAGAGACGGACAGACCCTCAGGGCGGAGGGGCTGGGCCCAGCTGTAGCTGTAACTCATGAAAGCTCACGCTCAAATCAATGGGTCAGTCTCTAAGGTGCCACAAATCCCCCTGTTCTTTTTGCGACTACAGACTAACAGGGCTGCTGCTCTGAAACCTGCCTCAGGCTGTGGTTTGTTTTGAAAGCCTTTGTGTTAGATGCTGGGAGAGGGAGCCTAAAATACAGTCAGGGGACCAGTGTGCACCGGAGGCTCAATACACAGGATCCTTTGTGTCTGAATTACTCTGTGAACTGTGACGTCTCCACGGGCTGCAGAAGAGACGAGACAGCCACAGAGAGGCTGGAGAGCAACCTCCAACCACGAGAAGGTGCTTGGGAGGCAATAGGTGGCCACACAGCTCCAAGGCCATTACAATGATCTAAGCCAGGGGTTTCCAAACTTTGCTCCCCCAAGGACTCCTTTGGCATTTTACTAAGTGTCCTGGACCCCTTTCATTCCCAGTCCTAGCAGAACGCCCTGCCAGTGCGACCCCCACACAGTGCGGTCACACTGCACGGGGGATGCCGTTTTGGTCTAAAAAGGGCTCCTCCATGCAGCAAAAGTGCCAGAACATTGTTCCGGCATATTCTGGCCCTGGCTCAAGGGACTGACCCTCATGTGACCCATGGTGGACCCCACTTTGGGAACTATTGATCTCCTGTACAGCACAGGCCAGAGAACAAATGGAAAGGGCAAAAGCAGAACAGATCTGAGTCTCTGGTTATCCCAGAGAGGGACTGTCACCTGCAAGGCTTTCTGGAAAGCTCGCTAGCTAGAGGGCTTCCCATTCCAAGTCTCTGGGTCACAGATCTCCTGCAGGAAATCCAGGGCTGTTGGGCCCTGACTGTACTACAGTACCATACCCTGTTACCCCCACTCTTTGTCTTCACCCATAACTATTTTACATCTGGGGACAATGTAGACCTTCAGATCAGCGGCACTGCTATGGGTACCCGCATGGCCCCACAGGATGCCAACATTTTTATGGCTGACTTAGAACAACGCTTCCTCAGCTCTCGTCCCCTAACGCCCCTACTCTACTTGCGCTACATTGATAACATCTTCATCATCTGGACCCATGGAAAAGAAGCCCTTGAGGAATTCCACCATGATTTCAACAATTTCCATCCCACCATCAACCTCAGCCTGGTCCAGTCCACACAAGAGATCCACTTCCTGGACACTACAGTGATAATAAATGATGGTCACATAAACACCACCCTATACCGGAAACCTACTGACCGCTATTCCTACCTACATGCCTCCAGCTTTCACCCTGACCACACCACACGATCCATCGTCTACAGCCAAGCTCTGCGATACAACCGCATTTGCTCCAACCCCTCAGACACAGACAAACACCTACAAGATCTCTATCAAGCATTCTTACAACTACAATACCCACCTGCTGAAGTGAAGAAACAGATTGATAGAGCCAGAAGAGTTCCCAGAAGTCACCTACTACAGGACAGGCCAAACAAAGAAAATAACAGAACGCCAGTAGCCGTCACCTTCAGCCCCCAACTAAAACCCCTCCTACACATTATTAAGGATCTACAACCTATCCTGAAGGATGACCCAACGCTCTCACAAATCTTGGGAGACAGGCCAGTCCTTGCCTACAGACAGCCCCCCAGCCTGAAGCAAATACTCACCAGCAACCACACACCACACAACAGAACCACTAACCCAGGAACCTATCCTTGCAACAAAGCCCGTTGCCAACTATGCCCACATATCTATTCAGAGGTCACCATCACAAGGCCTAATAACATAAGCCACACCATCAGAGGCTCGTTCACCTGCACATCCACTAATGTGATATATGCCATCATGGATTCACCAAGGGAAGGTCATGCCTGACTAATCTAATCGCCTTTTATGATGAGATTACTGGTTCTGTGGATGAAGGGAAAGCAGTGGATGTATTGTTTCTTGACTTTAGCAAAGCTTTTGACACAGTCTCCCACAGTATTCTTGTCAGCAAGTTAAGGAAGTATGGGCTGGATGAATGCACTATAAGGTGGGTAGAAAGTTGGCTAGATTGTCAGGCTCAACGGGTAGTGATCAATGGCTCCATGTCTAGTTGGCAGCCGGTGTCAAGTGGAGTGCCCCAGGGGTCGGTCCTGGGGCCGGTTTTGTTCAATATCTTCATAAAGGATCTGGAGGATGGTGTGGATTGCACTCTCAGCAAATTTGCGGATGATACTAAACTGGGAGGAGTGGTAGGTACGCTGGAGGGCAGGGATAGGATCCAGAAGGACCTAGACAAATTGGAGGATTGGGCCAAAAGAAATCTGATGAGGTTCAATAAGGATAAGTGCAGGGTCCTGCACTTAGGACGGAAGAATCCAATGCACCACTACAGACTAGGGACCGAATGGCTAGGCAGCAGTTCTGCGGAAAAGGACCTAGGGGTGACAGTGGACGAGAAGCTGGATATGAGTCAGCAGTGTGCCCTTGTTGCCAAGAAGGCCAATGGCATTTTGGGATGTATAAGTAGGGGCATAGCGAGCAGATCGAGGGACGTGATCGTTCCCCTCTATTCGACATTGGTGAGGCCTCATCTGGAGTACTGTGTCCAGTTTTGGGCCCCACACTACAAGAAGGATGTGGATAAATTGGAGAGAGTCCAGCGAAGGGCAACAAAAATGATTAGGGGTCTATAACACATGACTTATGAGGAGAGGCTGAGGGAGCTGGGATTGTTTAGCCTGCAGAAGAGAAGAATGAGGGGGGATTTGATAGCTGCTTTCAACTACCTGAAAGGGGGTTCCGAAGAGGATGGCTCTAGACTGTTCTCAATGGTAGCAGATGACAGAATGAGGAGTAATGGTCTCAAGTTGCAGTGGGGGAGGTTTAGGTTGGATATTAGGAAAAACTTTTTCACTAAGAGGGTGGTGAAACACTGGAATGCGTTACCTAGGGAGGTGGTAGAATCTCCTTCCTTAGAGGTTTTTAAGGTCAGGCTTGACAAAGCCCTGGCTGGGATGATTTAACTGGGAATTGGTCCTGCTTCGAGCAGGGGGTTGGACTAGATGACCTTCTGGGGTCCCTTCCAACCCTGATATTCTATGATTCTATGATTCTATTCAAGCCTAAGTTAATTGTATCCAATTTGCAAATGAATTCCAATTCAACAGTTTCTCGCTGGAGTCTGGATTTGAAGTTTTTTTGTTGTAATATAGCAACTTTCATGTCTGTAATCGCGTGACCAGAGAGATTGAAATGTTCTCCGACTGGTTTATGAATGTTATAATTCTTGACATCTGATTTGTGTCCATTTATTCTTTTACGTAGAGACTGTCCAGTTTGACCAATGTACATGGCAGAGGGGCATTGCTGGCACATAGAATCATAGAATCATAGAATATCAGGGTTGGAAGGGACCTCAGGAGGTCATCTAGTCCAACCCCCTGCTCAAAAGCAGGACCAATCCCCAATTAAATCATCCCAGCCAGGGCTTTGTCAAGCCTGACCTTAAAAACTTCTAAGGAAGGAGATTCCACCACCTCCCTAGGCAACGCATTCCAGTGTTTCACCACCCTCCTAGTGAAAAAGTTTTTCCTAATATCCAACCTAAACCTCCCCCACTGCAACTTGAGACCATTACTCCTTGTCCTGTCCTCTTCTACCACTGAGAATAGTCTAGAAACATCCTCTCTGGAACCACCTCTCAGGTAGTTGAAAGTAGCTATCAAATCCCCCCTCATTCTTCTCTTCTGCAGACTAAACAATCCCTGTTCCCTCAGCCTCTCCTCATAAGTCATGTGCTCCAGACCCCTAATCATTTTTGTTGCCCTTCGCTGGACTCTCTCCAATTTATCCACATCCTTCTTGTAGTGTGGGGCCCAAAACTGGACACAGTACTCCAGATGAGGCCTCACCAATGTCGAATAGAGGGGGACGATCACGTCCCTTGATCTGCTCGCTATGCCCCTACTTATACATCCCAAAATGCCATTGGCCTTCTTGGCAACAAGGGCACACTGCTGACTCATATCCTGCTGACTCACTTTAGATAAGCTATTCCCAGCAGGAGAGTGGGTTTGTGTGGGGGGGGGGGGTGCGGGGGGTGTGAGAAAACCTGGATTTGTGCTGGAAATGGCCTAACTTGATTATCATACACATTGTAAGGAGAGTGATCACTTTAGATAAGCTGTTACCAGCAGGAGAGTGGGGTGGGGGGAGGTATTTTTTCGTGCTTTGTGTGTATATAAAAAGATCTTCTACACTTTCCACAGCATGCATCCGATGAAGTGAGCTGTAGCTCACAAAAGCTTATGCCCAAATAAATTGGTTAGTCTCTAAGGTACCACAAGTACTCCTTTTCTTTTTGAGAATACAGACTAACACGGCTGTTACTCTGAAATTTGTCAAGCCAGGCTCTGCTCAATTCAGTTTAGTGAGTCCCCTCTGCAGAGCTAGATACACAGCACTGGCCGGGGGCCAAGAGGCTACTAGAAACTGTGAGTGCAGCCTCCCGGCTCTAGGCACAGTCAGGAATGAGCCTCTGGACTTCCTGGCACACGGGCTGGCCTGGGAGGACTCCAGGCAGTTGGGTGGGTGGCTTGTGCTCCAGCATCTAAACTTTGCTTTCAAAAGAGGCCTCCTGCCAGTGTTCTCTCTAGTTTTTTACGTCCATGTGTGGAATGAATTTTGTTATGTGCATCAATATGGAGGTGATATGTGGTGGGGATGGGGCCAAGGGGTTTGGAGTGTGGGAGGGGGCTCAGGGCTGGGGCAGAGGGTTGGGGTGTGCCGGGAAGAGGGCTCTGGCTGGGGGTGCGGGCTCTAGGGTGGTCCCGGGGATGAGGGGTTTGGGGTGCAGGCTGTCCCGGGGCTGCGGCAGGGAGAGAGGACTCTCCCCAACCCTCTCTCCCGCAGCAGCATCTGGGCTGCGGGGGAGAGGCCCCTCTCCCCACCGCAGCAACTCCAGGGCTGGGGGAGAGCGTCTCTCCCCACCGCAGCAGGTCCGGGGCAGGGGCCAGGGGAGAGGCACCTCTCCCCGCTGCAGCCCTAAGCACCTGTGTGGCCCTTGATAGGCTGCTGTGCAACGCGCAGCTTAGAGGGAACTTAGACACCCGAAGGGAGATGTCAGAGAGCCAGGTCGAGAGACAGGATTGAACGGCAGGAGACAGGCGAGGCATGGAGAGAGCTGTGTGAGCCATCAGCATAGAGATGAGAGCTGAGTCCTGTGAAACTGTCCAGAGGGTGAAGGGAGATGAACCAAGGGCAGAGCCCCTGGGAATTCCCTGAGAGTGGCAGGGGGCAGCCCCACTAAAAGGGCTCATGTTCAGAGGGGTAGGAGAGGACAGTGTCTCAGTGCCCAGCGAGTGGCTGGGAGGTTGAGACTGGAGTAGAGGCCCTAAGGGCTGGCCAGGAGGAGGCTACTGGAGGCCGTGGTGGGAGCAGATCAGCAGAGCAGAGAGAGCAGATCGGGGCTGGGAGGGACCCCAGGCAGAGCTGGATGCATGGGCTCAGCCAATTTAGAGCCAATGCTCTCGGTGCATGTCACAGCCCCATCCCCCACAGTCCCAGGCCAGCTCCCGGCAGCCAGTTACCTGGTGTTGTAGCTTGGAAACAGATGAAATCGCTCTCCACGTGGATTTGGTGACTTGCATCATCTTCTAACCCTTCAGGGGGCAGCGGAGCAAGGCTGGAGCCATCTCCCGGGAGCTCTGCAGAGTCACTCACCCACACCTGTCCGTCGTTCTCTGGGAAACATGGGCACCAGTTACAGCCAAGATCAGGCCATGTTTTCCCGTTCCCACATCCCCGTTCCAGTGGGTGCCCTTCCCCTGGTGGCAGGCCA
The DNA here is from genome assembly GCF_965140295.1 of Lepidochelys olivacea. Lineage (NCBI taxonomy): Eukaryota > Metazoa > Chordata > Testudines > Cheloniidae > Lepidochelys > Lepidochelys olivacea. The sequence continues at coordinate 23,761,308 of NC_140427.1, forward strand.
CCAGCCCCGTCCCAGAGTGCAGGCTCACCCCCACGGCAGGCCTGAATGATGATCACTTTGGGTTTTTCCAGCAGTGCCTGGCAGTTCCTGTTGTTGAAGGTGCTGTAGATGGTGTCAATGGGAAGGATGTCTGTGGACTCGTCTTGGCAATTTGTCCCGCACAGGCCAGCCCTGACGCCATGAGACATGAGCACAAGGAAGGTGCTATCCGAGGTCCGGTGCTCGTTCCGAGCAGCAAACTGCTTCAGGGTCTCCACCATGGCCTGAAAGCAACGCAGGGACAGCAGTGTCAGTGAACAGCAGCCAGAAGAATGACTGCTACTCCTGCGAGCACCATTGAGGGGTGGCGGGGCAAGACCTCCCGCAGCAGCAGCCAGTGCTCTCTTGGATGGAGCATTCCATGGAGAGAGTGTTCCCATCCCAGAGAGGGCTTTGGGAGAGATCTGACATCCCCCTACTGGCAGCTCCTAGGAGGAACCAGCCCCAGGACCCTTGCCAAGGGGGGACTGAGCCAGGAATGAACCAAGCAAAGGTCACAGCATCTTCCCTAGGGACCTGAGATAGTCACTGGTGTCTTGGGGAGATCCTGTACCTGGGCATTTAAGTTGCAGTGGATTTCCACCTTGTATCCCAGCCCTTCTAGAAGCCTCTTCATCCCTTTCATGTCCACGTCAGCCCCGTCCCTCCTGCGGAGATGGTCAAACTCAACATTACAGATGATGAGGGCCAGGCGGGTTCGCGTCGCCTTGTCCTGGATGGAATAGATCTGTAAGAAAGGAAAACTCACGCTGGGCCGGTCACGACGCAACCCTCACTTTAGCGGCCCAGTGCACGTGGCAGGATGGAGCCACGACCCATAGGGAGGTTGTTACCCACATCTCTAGATACCACTCCTCAAATTACCAAGGAGCCCCTTCTGCTCCATGCCCCTTAGCATCCCTACAAGGAGACTGTCACATGGCTTCTGGGCAGTAGGGTCTCTGTGGAGGAAGAGTGGCCCCCCCAAGTACCCTCTCATGGGGGCTGTTGTTGAAGGGGAAAGGGTCTATGTCATCCTGGTGGATGCAGCCAAACTTAGCCCAGTACGATACACACAGCCAGAAACATAGCTGGGGCCACTACAGCCAAACACCCCGGCACAGCTGGGCCAGAGGCTGAGTGGGGAGAGCTAGGATCCAGCCTGATCCCAACGTCTGCATAGGCAGGAGGTGGAGCATGGGGTGGTCTCTGACTGGGGTTCGTGTCAGCTGGTGGAGGGCTACTGTAGTTTGAGTGTGTGCGGTGGTTTCTAATGGGGTCTGCTAGCAAAAACGAGTCTGTGAGGCTGCGCAAAACCCCAGGAAAGCACTGCCTTGGGCCGGAGCTCCTGCCTTCAGAGCGTTTTTAAGGGGCCAATGGAGCATGAGGATGATCTTGGTCTTTGGTGTATAAAGCAAACCTGCCTGTGATTAGTCCCTCCTGCCCGCATCGCATGGGGCTGGCTGGGCATGGCCTCCACAGAGGAGCCTGCAGCACCTTCACAAGCATCATGGAGAAGCTTCGCTTCCTCTTGGTGACTGGTCCCCAACTGCTCGGGTGACCTAGGGAGGGCTCGGAAAGGTCTTGCTGCTTCCAAGGCTTCCCCCTCCCTGACACCACACAGCTGGTCTGGCGCTGGGCGCAGCGACCAAGGGATCGGATCAGCTGCCCCAGGCCATCACGCTGCTGTCAGTGCTTCAACGGGATCTAGCAGAAAGGGGCAACTTGCAGTCTCCGTGCAGCTAAAATCAAACACTGTCAAACCGCCGAGACCACCACTCCTCTGGCTCCACATGGCACAGACAGAGGTGTAGGGCTTGGGGGGCAAAATTGTCAAGGGTGCTTTCCACACCCCCTGCAGCCCAGTTGCTGTAGCCAGCAGGCTGTGCCTGAGCTCTGGGGTCTCTGCCACACACACACGACAGGGGAGGAGCCCAAAGGGAGCAGCACAGAGCACCTCCTTTGCTTCCTCCTTCTGGATCCGCTGGACGAATTCCTGGGGGCAGGGACAGATCCATTCCTGAGATGGCGCTGGCTGGGTTTCTGCAGCAGACCCTGGGATCATAAACCCCACATTAGCTGAGAGGAGGCAGTTAGTAGCTGGGAGCCACACGTGCTGTCCTGAAATCCCCACTGGGAAAGGCAGAGGAAGAAATGCAGAACAGCCCACGTCTCCTCCTGAGACAGGGAGCAGCAAGGCGAGGTGGCTCACCCTCCACACTGGCTAGTGCGATGGGTTGGGTCTGCGACGGCACAAGCCACTGCCTGCTGGGGGGCTGGGATAGGCAGGGCCATGACTGTCCAACTTGGGGGAGTATCCCCCATTCAGCAGAGACAGCCTGAGTTGTCCCTCTCCATCACCATGTCTGCATAGCCCCTCGACTGCCACTATGCACCTGGGAGTGACAGGATCATGGAACGTGGTGGGTGGACTCAGGGCATCCCTGCCCCATTGTGCCACGGGTTCCCTGCTCTGGAAAGAGGGCAGCATCTCCACACTCTGAGCAGCATCTGGGGCCTGGCTCAGCTGCTGCCAAGCCCTTGCACCAAGGGGAGATCACAGTGTGAGGAACCCCACCCCCAGCAGGACACTCATGGGGCTGGGCGAGCACCTCTGCCGCTCAGGGCAGGAAGCTGCTCTGTCCTTTGCTGATGCCCAGCAGGGAGGTGTGGGTCAGCCTGGCCTCTCTTGCTGCCCTGTTGTTGGGAATCAGGGGCCTGGGGAATCCCAGTGCAGACAAAGGCTGTGTTTGGAAAGAGCAGGGCACGTCTGTGACATTGGCTCTGCCATTGCTGTGGCTAGTGGGAAACATGGGCCCAGGCAGCAGCACCCAGGCCTTTGCAGCTCATTTAATAACCAGCATGCACATGTCACACACCCTGGAGGGGGAGAGAACCCTGCACGGAGAGGGGCTCCCAAAGGCCAGCGCCCACGGGAGAACCCCTGCCCAGCCCAGCCTCCTGCCCAGCTGCCCGTGCATGCAGCCCCACAGAGACTGGAGAATCGGCTGTTGTGGCACCACTCACCCGAGGGGGGTCTGAGCCCCAGCTCCGAGGCCAGGTGGACGTCTCTGAAGCAGAGGCTCTCGATGAATATTTCACTGGCTCTGGCACCCTTTTTCCTCACCCCATCAATCAGACACCTGGCTTGGTCGCTCTTCTTACTGCAGCTCTCCCTCACCTCCTCCACTTCCTCCTCGTTCAGCACCCGTCTCTCCAGCAGGTCGTCCAGGAGGGTGCTGATCACAGCCTTGCTCACACTCTCCACAAACCTGATCCGCACGTTGCTTAACTTCCGGTCTGTAAGAGCAGCCATGTGAGCCCCTGGGGCCTCCCCTGGGGCCCCGCCAGCCCTCGGGGTGTTTGCACCTGCCCATGGCGGCGCCAGGCCCTGTGTGCTATACCAGGCAGCTCCTTCGCATGGGGGTTGCACTAGCGGAGCTCCCGTAGGGACCAGCTGATACAGCCATGGCCCACCCCACAGCCTTCCACGTACACCCCACACATTCCTTCACACACAACCCCCCGATCTCCCACTCACTCCACCAGCCTCCAGCGCCTGACAAGCACTCACACACACTGGGCTGGCTCGCTAGCCCGGGACTTTTTTATGAGGATTCCATTTCGTTTTCCAGACTCGCAGCCTTCATTACAGTGAGTCCCTCGCTGTTCCTGGCATGACAAGACCCTGCAGTTAGCCCTGCCTGTGGCTGCACTGCTCGGCACGGGGAGGCCTGTCCCAGCCCTCAGTGAGGAGTTAGCTCAGACCTCCAATGGCAATGTCGGTAACTGTTTCACGTGCGAGTAAATGGTCAGGTTAAACGCTGTTGGTGGCCGTGACAGCTGCTTGCAGTCAGGGTAAAGAAGCAATTAAGCTCCCTTGTGGAACCAGAGAGCTGACACAAGAGGAGCGCCCGCCCATGCCAGCCCATAAGGAAGCCAGCTACGGCTGTGGAGGGATTTCACTGAGTGAGGGTTGGGGCGGGGTGTGTCTGAGAGACACGGCAGACGCACCAGAGGAGCAGCAAGGAAGCACCAGACACAGCCATGTTTCCATGGGTTGTGCAACCCTGAGAAAAGCGCAGAGCTGCAGGAGCTGCGAGGCCAGAGCCTGGTGACCCAGAATGCCCAGCTGCTCGGCTCTGCGCTGAACGGGCAGGAAGTGGCAGAGCTAGAAGGGCTAATGAGTAGTCTTAACTCTGCCCCTCCCCAGAGTGACACTGTCTGGCTTCTCTTTTGCAATGGGGACATGGCTCCCTTTGTGTTACAGCCTGCCCGCAATGGGGGAGCGGGAGGGGAATATCATAGGGAACTTAGGGCTGGGCTACACTGAAAATTCACATCAGGCCTAGCTACGTCTCCCAGGTGCAAATCAATCCACGCCCTCGAGAGAGAGACGCAGGACAAGTCTACGCTTAAAAGGCTGCATCAGCACAGCTGCACCCGTCTTCACAGCGCTTAAGTGAAGACGCCCCTACACCGGCGGGAGAGTTTCTCCCATTGGCGTGATTAATCCACCTCCGCCCGAAGCAGTAGCTGTGTCCACGGGACAAGCTCTCACTGACACAGTGCTGTCTGCCCAGGCTAGGTGGGTGTAACTACGGCGCTCGGGGGCATGGATTTTTCACACACCCAAGCATCTAAGTCTGTAGTGTAGCTCTGGCTGTATGCCTGTATCTATCCAACCCATCCCCTGGTGGAGGAAGTGCTAGGTCAGTGGAAGAATTCTGCCATCGATTTAGCTGCCTCCTCTTGGGGAGGTGGATAAACGACAGTGATGGGAAACCCCTCTCCTCGCTGCAGGGAATGGCCCCACTGCCACGTTTGAAGTGCAGACATCCCCTAAGGCCTGGACTACACTAGGAAATTTGGTCAGTAGAACTCCACTCCTCAGAGCAACGCAGTTAAACCGGCCTAAGCCCTGGTGTACACAGGGCTAGCGCTCTTGGGAGGTGGCGTGCATGTGCCGATGGGAGAACCCCTCCTAGCAGGGTAGGAGGGATTCACTGACCGCTCCAGCCGCACCCCTGTGGCGTTAAGCCCTGAGTGTGTAAACGTAACGCCGCCACTAGTGCTGAAAGCTCGGAACTGTTTTTCCTAAAGCTCCCAGGTTGTCTATAGTCCAGGGCTTGCCCTTGGGGAAGCAGGGAGGGCACCAGATCACTTCTTGACTGGGGGCAGTGTTGCCAAGGCCAACGGTGATGGACTAGGCCCAGAGCAAGCTCCTGCCCAGCCCAGGAGGAGAGTCAGCTCCAGCTAGACACCTAAACCCAGATCGAGGCACCCAAGTGCGAATAGCCTGCAATAGTCAGGCCACGTATTTCGGGACCTAAATACCCAGGCGAACATGTTGGCCTTAACCTTCGCCCTCGTTCCCCCTTCTGTAAATGGGGCCAGGGAACAGCCTGTCACGGGCAGGGTGGGGTATGGATGAAGCGCTAACAATCCCCAGATGGCATGTTCAGCCCTGAGCAGCCAGGGAGCTAGTGGCCCCGACACCCAGCTTCTTTGCAAAAATCTTTCTATTGCAGGCAGCCGGGCCTGGCCCCAGCTCACACTGACGGGCTCTGCACCTGTGGCAGGAGGCTCCCTGCTTGTGCAGGTTCGGCCACATCGCAAAGGATCCTTGGACTGGCTCTCCCTGAGCTCCTGCCATTGACTGGCCAGGTGGGGGAGCAGGGGAACGGGCCAGCTCTGTGTGGGGCACAGGTGGGGGACGCTGTGGCACTGGTCTGGGGCTGCTGGCCAGCTCTCCCTAGCCCAGGCTGGATTCAATACCTTGGGGCCCTCCCTCAGGGTATGCTTTATTCCTTCAAAAAAAACCCACCCAAAGTAACACAAAACAGGCTGCAGGAGCCCCGCCTGCCCCCTCTAGGGCCAGTCCACCCCCCCCGCCCCTCCCCCTCCTGGAGCTCTGCGCCAGCTGAGCTCCCTCAGCCCTCCACAAACCCCTGGCCCCTTCCCAGCTGGGGCTGAAAACTGAACAGGGCTGGCTGGCCTCACGCCCTTAAAGGGGCCAAACATCCCCTGTGACACGTCGCTTGTGGGGGGAGTGAGGAACGAGAGGGCGCTGGCCCCGTCTGAGCAGAAGGTGGCAAGGAAGGCGGGATACCATGGAACAGTCCTCATCGGGGCGGGGAGCAGAGTGGGTAGAGGGTGGGAGGGGGGCTGGCGCCATCCAGAGGGAGTGGGCAGGGATTGGGAAGTTGGAGGGGGGGCTTGCCCCATCCGGAGGGGAGGAAGGAAGGGGGGGAAGAGCACAGCACCAGCCCCCCCCCCCCCCCGGAGGAGCAGGCAGGAGCATTTACTCAAGCCCAGAGGCCTGGCCTCGTGTCTGGCAGGAGCAGAGGCTGCCCACGCCTGCAGCTGCCAGGCCCCAGGCAGGGTGTGCACCAGGGCCTGAGGAGGGGGGACAAAGCAGAGCCCAGCCTCCCTCCTGTCTCTACCTGAGGCTGCCCAGGCCCCTTCACTCACCAGCCATCGCCCCCAGGCTGAGGCCCCGCTCAACCTGCACCGTCCACCAAGAAGTCTCCGTAACAGAAAGTGAAAGTGATGCCTGGTACCCTCCTCTTCCTGCCGCTCCCAAAGCCTGCGCTGGTGTAAGGGGAGCGGGGCTCTGCACACAGGCAGGGTGGGGATGGCTAGGAGACAGGGCTCCAGACAGGGCCCGGGGCCCAGCCCCACTCTGAACTCAGCGTGTTCAGCCAGAAGCGGCTGGTTGAGGGAGCATTGCTCCTCCAAGGGCACAGGGCTCTCCCCAGCCCTGGCCAAAGTGGTGGTGCACCCTGGGGTAGGCCCCCCAGCCTGGCTCCCTTCCGGTGGGCTCAGAGGGTATAAGGGGGGCCACATGCCACGCAGCACCACGGCCGGCCCACTCTGTGGAGCAAAGCTGCCTTTAGAGAGACATGAGAGGGAAGGGTCCCAAGCTCGTCCCTTCCCCACGCCTAACCCCCATGCACCTCTGGCTCCCACCTCCTGTTCTCAGCTGTCTGCTTTCATGGGGTGCAGCCCTAGGGTGACCAGATGGCAAGTGTGAAAAATCGGGATGTGGGGGGAGAATAGGTGTCTACATAAGAAAAAAGCCCAAATCTCAGGACTGTCCCTATAAAATCAGGACATCTGGTCACGCTATGCAGCCCTCGCCCTAGGGAGGCTGGTGAGCTGGAGAACAGTGCGGCAGCTGAGGCCTGGCACACATGGGGGATTTCTGAGCCAGGCCCCAGATCAGCATCCAGGCCCAGGGCAGGGTGTGCAGCAAAGGCACAATTCTCTGTGATAATCAGCCCTTCCTTTCACAGCAATGAGCACTGGGAACAGAGGACCCAGGGAATAAATGACACCTGGCAACCCCTGTGATTTTATTTCAGAGTAACAGCCGTGTTAGTCTGTATTCGCAAAAAGAAAAGGAGGACTTGTGGCACCTTAGAGACTAACCAATTTATTTGAGCATGAGCTTTCGTGAGCTACAGCTCACTTCATCGGATGCATATCGTGGAAACTGCAGCAGGCTTTATATATACACAGAGAATTTTATTTTATTTGTTTTATTTATTTTATTTATTTAATTTGATTTTATTGCAAGTCTCAGATGCAAGACCCTAGCTCCCATAGGCAGGAAACCCAGCACCATTACTAGGCGGCTACTGCCACCTGCTGGTTGGCCAGGGGAGGTCAGTCTTGGAGCTTTGCCAAAGAACAAAACAAAGCTTCAGAGTATTCGCAAAAAGAAAAGGAGTACTTGTTGGGGCTCCTTTAGGGGGAGGATTGCCACACGGCCTGTCGCAGGCTTGCTGTCCTTCTCGTAGCCTCACTGATTGGGCCCTGGTTATTTGTCTGCTTCGCCATCTCCTTCCTGCCCAAGGCTGGAGCACAGCACACACAGCCTGAGCTCCAGGGTGCACTGGAGAACAAACAAGTCAGCCGAATCCAAGGGAAATTCCTGTCTAACTCCCTCTTGGGGTACTGAAAGGAAGGAGGTCCTACCTTGATGGAAAACCCACCCCCACTTCAGTCACTGTGTTAGGATATAAATGTTCAAGCCTGTCTGTAAAGGCCTAGACTCTAAGAATTTAGGTGTATTCTTATTACTTGGCTAGTTAGAGGTATAAAAGAAAGAACCAACTCACTGTCTGCCAGTGTAATGTCCTTCTCTTATTGTGACAGTCTGAGGCCCTGTGCTTAGGCTAAGGCCTTTGGCTAAGCAACAGAGGCAGCCATAAGCTCACATTCCAACCTAGTCCCATTGAAATCAGGTGCTATTGGGCTGTTAGGAATACAATCCTGTCCTGATAACGCCTGTCACCTCCAGAGAAAGGGAAGTGCCTAGAAGATGTAAAAGGAAACTTAGTTTGATAGCATCCTGTCTGGCAAGAACTCACTTATCAATACTGGGATGTGAAATCCTCACTTCTGTATTGTTTTGTCATTATAGTTCCTACTTTGCTATTGTTTATTGGCATGGCCTCTGTCTGGTTCTGTGATTGTTTCTGTCTGCTGTATAATTAATTTTGCTGGGTGTAAACTAATTAAGGTGGTGGGATATAATTGGTTACCTAATCATGTTACAATATGTTAGGATTGGTTAGTTAAATTTCAGTAGAATGATTGGTTAAGGTATAGCTAAGAATATTACTATATAAATTAGGGGCAAACAGGAAGTAAGTTGGGATTTGAAAATAAGGAAAAAGGAACTTGTATTTAAGCTTGCTGGAAGTTCACCCCAATAAACATTGAATTGTTTGCACCTTTGGACTTCGGGTATTGTTGCTCTCTGTTCACGCGAGAAGGACCAGGGAAGGAAGCGGGTGAAAGAATAAGCCCCCTAACACCTTGGTGCTGGGACGTGGATACATCGCATTGGATAGGTGAGTGGCAGCCTGTAAGTCCCCCTCCCCAACAGTCCGCGCAGCTGCTTGGAGGGGGTATGGCGAACTCTCGTGATGATAGTTGCGGGTTCTGGCAAGCTGGGGTAACGGATTTTTTGAACAAATGGATAAGGAAGAATCAGGGCCCATACCAGGTTCAGGGGCTCACCTGGGATGAGATTGAGAAGGAGATGGGAGAGGTTTTGGGAGACCCCAAGGGAAAGGAGTGTAGGAAAAAGGGAATGGTATGACAAGGTTTGTGTGCTGGGATGGCATACTGGGTAAAAAGGGAAGCTGATCTCCTCCAACACAGTAAGGATTTGGAGGGGATTGTGGATCAGCAACGGATTTTAACAGAAAAATCCGTGTTAGCAGTAGAGGTAGCGGATTTGAAGGCACGGGATGCTGCACGGACAGAGGAGTCTTGTGAGGCAATCCGGAGAGAGAGGGACGAACTGCTGGGGAGAGTAGGAGACTTAGAGGAGGAATTGTATCATTGTGAACATGGGGGCAATGGATTTGGGGACCTCAAACCATCCGCCCCACTAATGGAACTGAAGGAGACACCTCCACCACCCTACCCTGAAAAAACACTGTACCCACCACTGCCGGGGGACGTTGTAAGCCGGCGATCCACAGTTACAGCCCCTGCGAGAGAGGCTACCCGGGAGGAACTGCAGGAGGCAGGAATAGTGGCCCCGGTTGCGGGGTGGGGGGACCATGCCCCACAAGTAGTAGAACAGGCAGAAATCCGCCCCTTGTCCCTGAAGGACCGGGAGGCAGTACTGGGCCGCTTGGGAAAGGTACCCCGGGATGATTGGGATCAGTTTGTGCTGTGGCTAGTGGAAGTGGGCAGGGAGATGGAGGGTCTAACTCGTGAGGACCAGGTGATCTTATGGCGTAGTCTTTTGGGACGAGGTACCTTGGGAATCGATGTGGCAGGAGTGGCAAACCCATTTCTAATCCCCGGACAGGTGGCAAAACCCTTGTTTGGGGTGTACTCTCGAAGCGAATCCCTGGGGAAACAGGGCGGGATACACTTAATCGCATACAGGCCTGGGCACGGTGCTGGGTGGATCCCCTGGACGGTCCATGGCTGATGCCCCAGGCAGGGCCACCGGGACCTGGTAGGGGTGTGGAGCAGGGTAGGGGTGTGGAATTGCTGGAGAAATGGTTGGAGCTGAGCAATCCGCAGTTCGCGGGGCATTTAAGGTTGCAGCACCCTGAACTTGCTCCCAATCAGCTACCCCAGTTTCTGGAACAGGCAGATGTGTGGAGGCAGATGCATCGGGGGAAGAGCCTCTCCATGCTATTACTGCGGGGGATCAATACAAGGTGGAAAGGGGTGGGTCAGCCTGGAGAGGAGGAGGTAGAGGGAGAGTTCGTGGCTTTGGGAGGGTAGTCAGGGACAAGCGGGCAGTTATAGAGCAAGAGATCCAGAGAGTGCAGGCTAAACCGACTACCCACGATCTTACCAGATCAGGGGGAAAGTGGTCCCGGAGGCCAAGGGACTGGGACTGCCTGAAATGCCAGACACACAATTTTGCGTGGAGACAGGAATGTGTTTGGTGCCAGGACCCCTGGTCCCCCCATGAACCAGTGGGAGGGACAGAGGTGGGTGCTGCAACTTAGGGGTGCCCTGGGAGGCGTCCTGTCCATGTTCTCAGTTTAGGACGGATGCATCTGGTCGTCCCACGCTCCAGGGGGCAATCGAAGGGAGTCCCATGAGGGATTTTTTGATAGACACTGGAGCAGCCATCAGTTTAACCACACGGGGGCAGGGGAGACCCTCAGAAGGGACGGTGACAATTGTAGGGGCAACGGGAGGGGAGACACAGTTAACCCTGAGGCGGGGACAAATCAAAGGAATCTGGGGGGAAGGGGAGATCATGTGGGGTTGTAATGATATGCTTAATCTGTTGGGGGCAGGAGATTTACACAAACTGGGACTCGTACTGGATTTAGCCAATTGGGTGTGTTTACTGGGGCAAACGCAGGACAGTCAGGGCTATACCATTCCCATGGGGATAGCCACTATGACCATTAAGGCGGCACATGCCCTCCCACCACCCCCGGCTGGGTGGGAACACATCCCTGTGTGGGCGAAGGATAACCTGGATTGTGGGAGGGGCAGCATGGAGGTACTGCTGGAGGGAGGGGACCCTCCCCCACAGAAACAGTACCCTATTCCTCGGGAGGCATTGGCAGAGGTGGGGGCAACTATTGGGGAGTTGGAACAGAGGGGACTGATTCGGGCAGTTGCATCCCCTTGTAATGCTGCTGTGTGGCCCGTGAGGAAGCCAAATGGTACCTGGCACCTCACTGTGGATTACAGGGCACTAAATGCTCTGGCCAATTCGCCAGCCTCAGTGGTGGCAGCGGACCCTGAAATGTTGGCCCGTATTGGACCCCAATTCCAAGTTTTCACTGTTTTGGACCAATGGGTTTTGGTCTCTGCCACTAGCTACCTCGTGTCAGTATAAAACTGCATTCACATGGGAGAGCAGACAATTCTGCTGGATAGTCCTACCCCAGGGATATAGGGACTCCCCTGCAATTCTTCACAAGTACATGAGACAGGCTCTGGAGGGGGTGGATTCAGCAAGGTGCACACAATATGTAGACGACCTGTTGCTAATGTCAGGGACAGAGGAAGAAGACAGGGAACTAACTGAGCTGGTCCTGCAAGCAAGAGCAGGATAGAAGGTCAATGGGGAAAAAGGCTCAGATGGGACAGACAAGAGTGACCTACTTAGGAGTGGAAGTGTCTCAGGTGGGAAGGGAAATCGATAAGGGACAGGTGCAACTGATCCAGTCCCTGCAACTGCCTACGGATGCTAAAAGCTTGCAAAGTTTTCTGGGTCTAACTGGATTTTGCAGGGATTTTGTGGCTAATTATGCAGAAATAGCCCAGCCTCTATTTGACCTAACCCGAGTCTCAGCTTGGGAATGGTCAGAAAAGTGTACTGAGGCAGTGAGAGTGCTAAAGGAAAACCTGGCCAGTGCTCCAGTGCTGGCCTCCCCGGATGGGGAGAAACTCTCTTATCTGTACCCTTTGGTATTGGACAATACCGTTGGTTAACACAAGAATGGATTTTAACTTTAATCGAACATGTAAAACAAGTACAGCAGGCGGTGGCCTGGTGAGACGAGCAAGGAGCAGCAAGAGTCAAAGCATGGTACGACCTGCCTGGGGAGCGTGATCTATCCACGGTGGGAGATCTAGTGATGTACAAGATTCCAGGTCAGCACCATCCATTCCCAGCTCCTAAATTGAAGGGCCCCTGTCTTGTCCTTGACTAATTAGGGCCAAGCCTGCTATTACTGGGTACAGAGAATGGAGGATGGGAGTGGGTTCACTGCACGCAAATAAAAAGGTACAAACAGGGGATTGGGAAAGGGGACATGTAAATTTTGTTATGTGTGTATTACAGGTTAATTCAAAAAGGATGAAAATTCCCTGGCCCTGGATGGAACAATTACTAGTGCTAATCACAATTGTCACATTTACAAATTCTATTCAGATCCCACGATGTGAAGTGTCAAAAAGAGGAAACACATGGACGGCTACACATGCAACCTGTGGTAATAAAGCAAATGAAGACTATGAGAATCTCCTCATAGAAAGATGTATCACTAATACTCCAACAGGAATTTGGCAGTGTCGGTATATGGTTTATGGATTTGATGGGGGAATCCCAACCAGGTGGAGAATATCAAATTTATCAGGAAATATCGCACGGTACTCCCTGGGTGCTGCCATGATTAACGATAGTGGAAAACACAGTTACCCAGCTATGTGGTTTGCTACAGAGGGTCCAAAGAATATAACCCTCTGGTCTCCTGGAGCAAATGAACCCTCTTGGGAAAATAGGGCCCACATTTAGGGTGTGATGTTACCATATGTAACCACAGTGGTACTTCCATGGAAGATAATCCTCGAAGGTGTGATTGTTATGTACATATTACATTAGGCGTAAAATCCCCTTTGGGACACTGGGGGTACAATGAGTTAACCATTTTACAGACTGTAACCCTACAGGGGATATGGATGCCAAGTTGGAAGAATCCAAATTTAAAGTGGCCACAGCCTGGAGCCAAGAATATTCCCCGACGAGCAAATGTCTGGGAGCCATTGTGGGAGCAGGTGCAGCCAGCACTTTTTGACGTGTCCTTTCACTCTGTTACATGGGTGGGACGCCCCAAGGAATGGTGGGTGGACCAAATCCATCCTAATTGTAGTATGTACATAAAAGGATTGAAACAACAATTCAATGCATGGGTGAGGGGACACACCTGGAATCGTCGTCGGAAAAGGGGACTGTGGGCAGCTGGGAACACTATGCTGGGTACATGGAATCTGGGGGATGAGTGGGTAACCAAACAATTTGTGAGCCAAAATGTGAAATTTCAACAACAAATTAATGAATTAATGGCACAGCAACTATCAGCAGTTGCCATAGGGTGGAGGACAGCAGTAGAGGTAAACTTGCAGTTAACTCATTGGGCAGGGACCTGGTGACATGGGTAGAGGATGCCTTCAGAAGATTAACATGGGGAGAAGTGTGTGTAGGTATTCAAAATGCTCAGTTAATAATGTTAATGGATATTATGAGAGATGCTTGGTCAGAACAATGGCCTTCAGTATTAAATCGGGAGGCTAGCCCATATTTATCCACAATTGTAAAAACATACCCATCTACCAGGAAAATAACATCCCTGACCTGTGGGGACAGTTCTTGTGTAATTGTTACTATGATACCATGGGAAGGAAATGCAAATAAGGTGGTTCCCTTGAACCCTATGGGAGTAAGTAGGGAAGGGGGAGCACGTTGGGAGCCACTAGGGAATAGGTGGGGGGGATGGACTGGGGTAAATTGGACTGTCATCACATTAAGCAGTTGTATATCCAGAGGAGGAATATGGATGTGCCCCTCTCCTATGACTATGGAGGAGCAGGATCAATGGCCTATTGCAAGGGGGGGGCATTTAAGGGTAATGTATATGGGGTATGGTGTATTCTGTTGGGAATGTATGCAATCCTGCAATATAACACAAGGAGGCAAAATCCTTCCAGTGTATGACCAAATTATGAACTTCTACACACCGCCACCTGGACTATGGTGCACCAATGGATCAGGGGACTTAATTGTTGTAAACAATCGAACCGGCACCTACTACCCCATGCCGTACCAAGTAGTTGAATTGGTTTGGACAATACCAATTTTCACCATGGATATTCAATGGACACACAGTATGGACAAAAGTACACAAAGATTACAAGAGCAACTTGCTGCAAGCGCCAACAGTTGGACACGCTTACAATACACACTACAGGATGGCACTGACAAAATTTTAACCCTATCGAAGGAGGAGAAGCAGTGTTTTTGGTGGTGGCCAGGATGGGGACCATACTGCAGTGGTCAGGACTCTCAGTGTGGTTGTGGATTATCATAGCAGCTGGTGTATTGTTAACGATATGTGTGTTACAATGCATATGGAAACGATCAAGGGGGGCACAACCCCCTAGAGAACAGCCACTAATTATAACCTATAAGTAATGTAGTAAGCCGCCCCCCAAGTGTACTAGACAACCCAGACCCAACCTTCTCGGGCCCACTATACTGGGAAGTCTGGAACACTAACTGGGACAGGTGTGGTATGCCCGTACGAGAGAAGGTGCAGGGCACCACACTACACAAGGGGCAGTGGGACAGATGGAGCTTCGACACCTTCCACCTTGATGCCTGGCCCAAACAGGAAGTGTGTCGCCATATGTCCTCTGCTTTTCCAGGGATACCTGGGCAGGAGGATCCCAAAAGAAAAAGAAAAAAAAGGGGTGGACTGTTAGGATATAGATATTCAGGCCTGTCTGTAAAGGCCTGTACTTTAAGAATTTAGGTGTATTCTTATCACTTGGCTAGTTAGAGGTATAAAAGAAAGAATCAAAATCACTGTCTGCCAGTGTAAGGTCCTTCTCTTACTGTGACAGTCTGAGGCCCTGTTCTTAGGCTAAGGCCTTTGGCCAAGCAACAGAGGCAGCCATAAGCTGGGAAGCGAACGGTCACATCCTCACATTCCAAACTAGTCATATTGAAAGAAGGTGCTATTGGGCTGTTAGGAATACACTCCTGTCCTGATAATGCCTATCACCTCCAGAGAAAGGGAAGTGCCTAGGCCCTGGTCTACACTCGGACTTTAGGTCGAATTTAGCAGCGTTAAATTGATGTAAACCTGCACCCGTCCACATGATGAAGCCCTTTATTTCGACTTAAAGGGCTCTTAAAATCGATTTCCGTACTCCACCCCTGACAAGTGGATTAGTGCTTAAATTGGCCTTGCCGGGTCGAATTTGGGGTACTGTAGACACAATTCGACGGTATTGGCCTCCAGGAGCTATCCCAGAGTGCTCCATTGTGACCGCTCTGGACAGCACTCTCAATTCAGATGCACTGGCCAGGTAGACAGGAAAAGAACCGCGAACTTTTGAATCTCATTTCCTGTTTGGCCAGCGTAGCAAGCTGCAGGTGACCATGCAGAGCTCATCAGCAGAGGTGACCATGATGGAGTCCCAGAATCGCAAAAGATCTCCAGCATGGACTGAATGGGAGGTACAGGATCTGATCGCTGTATGGGGAGAGGAATCCGTGCTATCAGAACTCCGTTCCAGTTTTCGAAATGCCAAAACCTTTGTCAAAATCTCCCAGGGCATGAAGGACAGAGGCCATAACAGGGACCCAAAGCAGTGCCGCGTGAAACTTAAGGAGCTGAGGCAAGCCTACCAGAAAACCAGAGGGGGCGAATGGCCGCTCCGGGTCAGAGCCCCAAACATGCTGCTTCTCTGATGAGCTGCATGCCATTTTAGGGGGTTCAGCCACCACTACCCCAGCCGTGTTGTTTGACTCCTTCAATGGAGATGGAGGCAACATGGAAGCAGGTTTTGAGGACGAAGAAGATGATGATGATGAGGTTGTAGATAGCTCACAGCAAGCAAGCGGAGAAAGCAGTTTTCCCGACAGCCAGGAACTGTTTCTCACCCTGGACCTGGAGCCAGTACCCCCCGAACCCACCCAAGGCTGCCTCCTGGACCCGGCAGGCGGAGAAGGGACCTCTGGTGAGTGTACCTTTTAAAATACTATACGTGGTTTAAAAGCAAGCATGTGAAAGGATTCATTTGCCCTGGCATTCGCAGCTCTCCTGGATGTACTCCCAAAGCCTTTGCAAAAGGTTTCTGGGGAGGGCACCCTTATTGCATCCTTCCTGGTAGGACACTTTACCACTCCAGGCCAGTAACACGTATTCGGGAATCATTGTACAACAAAGCATTGCAGTGTATGTTTGCTGGCGTTCAGACAACATCCGTTCTTTATCTCTCTGTGTTATCCTCAGGAGAGTGAGATATTATTCATGGTCACCTGGTTGAAATAGGGTGCTTTTCTTCAGGGGACACTCAGAGGAGCCTGTTCCTGCTGGGCTGTTTGCCTGCGGCTGAACAGAAATGTTCCTCGCTGTTAGCCACGGAGAGGGGGGAGGGTTGAGGGGCTAGCCACGTGGTGGGGGGAGGCAAAATGCAACCTTGTAACGAAAGCACATGTGCTATGTATGTAATGTTAACAGCAAGGTTTACCCTGAAAGACTGTAGCCACTGTTTTATAAAATGTGTCTTTTTAAATACCGCTGTCCCTTTTTTTTTCTCCACCAGCTGCATGTGTTTCAATGATCACAGGATCTTCTCCTTCCCAGAGGCTAGTGAAGATTAGAAAGAAAAAAAAACGCACTCGTGATGAAATGTTCTCTGAGCTCATGCTGTCCTCCCACACTGACAGAGCACAGACGAATGTGTGGAGGCAAATAATGTCAGAGTGCAGGAAAGCACAAAATGACTGGGAGGAGAGGTGGCGGGCTGAAGAGAGTAAGTGGCGGGCTGAAGAGAGTAAGTGGCGGGCAGAAGACAGGGCTGAAGCTCAAATGTGCCAGCAGCGTGATGAGAGGAGGCAGGATTCAATGCTGAGGCTGCTGGAGGATCAAACCAGTATGCTCCAGTGTATGGTTGAGCTGCAGTAAAGGCAGCTGGAGCACAGACTGCCACTACAGCCCCTCTGTAACCAACCGCCCTCCTCCCCAAGTTCCATAGCCTCCACACCCAGACGCCCAAGAACGCGGTCCGGGGGCCACCAGCCAACCAGCCACTCCACCACAAAGGATTTCCCAAAAAAAGAAGGCTGGCATTCAATAAATTTTAAAGTTGTAAACTTTTAAAGTGCTGTGCTTAAAGTGCTGTGTGGCATTTTCCCTCCTCCTCCACCACCCCTCCTGGGCTACCTTGGTAGTCATCCCCCTATTTGTGTGATGAATGAATAAAGAATGCATGAATGTGAAGCAACAATGACTTTATTGCCTCTGCAAGCGGTGATCGAAGGGAGGAAGGGAGGGTGGTTAGCTTACAGGGAAGTACAGTGAAACAAGGAGCGGGGGGTTTCATCAAGGAGAAACAAAGAGAACTTTCACACCGTAGCCTGGCCAGTCATGAAACTGGTTTTCAAAGCTTCTCTGATGCGTACTGCACCCTCCTTTGCTCTTCTAACCACCCTGGCGTCTGGCTGCGCATAACCAGCAGCCAGGCGATTTGCCTCAACCTCCCACCCCGCCATAAACGTCTCCCCCTTACTCTCACAGATATTGTGGAGCGCACAGCAAGCAGTAATAACAGTCAGAATATTGATTTTGCTGAGGTGTAACCGAGTCAGTAAACTGCGCCAGCGTGCCTTTAAACGTCCAAATGCACATTCTACCACCATTCTGCACTTGCTCAGCCTGTAGTTGAACAGCTCCTGACTACTGTCCAGGCTGCCTGTGTACGGCTTCATGAGCCATGGCATTAAGGGGTAGGCTGGGTCCCCAAGGATACATATAGGCATTTCAACATCCCCAACGGTTATTTTCTGGTCTGGGAATAAAGTCCCTTCCTGCAGCTTTTGAAACAGACCAGAGTTCCTGAAGATGCGAGCGTCATGTACCTTTCCCGGCCATCCCACGTTGATGTTGGTCAAACGTCCCTTGTGATCCACCAGAGCTTGCAGCACTATCGAAAAGTACCCCTTGCGGTTTATGTACTTGGCAGCTTGGTGCTCCGGTGCCAAGATAGGGATATGGGTTCTGTCTATAGCCCCACCACAGTTAGGGAATCCCATTGCAGCAAAGCCATCCACTATGACCTGCACATTTCCCAGGGTCACTACCCTTGATATCAGCAGATCTCTGATTGCGTGGGCTACTTGCATCACAGCAGCCCCCACAATAGATTTGCCCACTCCAAATTGATTCCCAACTGACGGGTAGCTGTCTGGCTTTGCAAGCTTCCACAGGGCTATCGCCACTCGCTTCTCAACTGTGAGGGCTGCTCTCATCTTGGTATTCATGCGCCTCAGGGCAGGGGAAAGCAAGTCACAAAGTTCCATGAAAGTGCCCTTACGCATGCGAAAGTTTCGCAGCCACTGGGAATCGTCCCAGACCTGCAACACTATGCGGTCCCACCAGTCTGTGCTTGTTTCCCGAGCCCAGAATCGGCGTTCCACAGCATGAACCTGCCCCATTAGCACCATGATGCATGCATGGGCAGGGCCCATGCTTTCAGAGAAATCTGCGTCCATGTCCTGATCACTCACGTGACCGCGCTGACGTCGCCTACTTGCCCGGTATCGCTTTGCCAGGTTCTGGTGCCGCATATACTGAGGATAATGCGTGTGGTGTTTAATGTGCTCCTAATTGCCAAAGTGAGCTGAGCAGCCTCCATGCTTGCCTTGGTATGGTGTCTGCTCAGAAAAAAGGCATGGAACGATTGTCTGCCGTTGCTCTGACGGAGGGAGGGGTGACTGACAACACGGCTTACAGGGTTGGCTTCCGGGAGCTAAAATCAACAAAGGGGGTGTCTTTACATCAAAGAGTATTTCAGGCAGGACTTCACGGAGGGTTCCAATAAGAAATGGTGCACCTAAGTTATTGTTCTTATTGGAACAAGGAGGCTAGTCTGGCCTCTGATTGATACATGGCTAGATTTACCTCGCTGCACCTTCTCTGTGAGTGACTGCAGTGTGACCTAGAGGAATGAGTCCCCTAGACAGGGGAGGGGGGGAAGCAAATGAGTACAAAACAAATCTGGTCTATTTCTTGTTTTGATACACTCCATCTATCTTTTACATCTTTGGCTGGCAGCAGATGGTGCAGAAGGACTGCATGCTATCCACATCTCATGGCTGCCCGGCAGAAGATGATGCAATAGGACTGCTAGCAATCCGTATCACCTGCCTGTTCACCATAAGATGGTTCAATAGGACTGACTGCAGGACTAAAGAGAATGACCTGGTCAAGTCACTCCAAATTTAGTCCCTACGCCCATGTCTGCCCAGGCGTTCCTGGCCAATATGGCCAGGAGCACCTTGGACATGACAATGACGGCTACCAGTCCTATTGCACCGTCTGCTGCCACAAGGCAATGGGTTGCTGCTACTGTGTAGCAATGCAGTACCACGTCTGCCAGCACCCAGGAGACATACGGTGACGGTTACCTGAGCGGGCTCCATGTCTGCCGTGGTATGGCATCTGCACAGGTAACTCAGGAAAAAAGGCGTGAAACGATTGTCTGCCCTTGCTTTCACGGAGGGAGGGAGGGAACGAGGGCCTGAGGATATGTACCCAGAACCACCCGCGACAATGTTTTACCCCCATCAGAGTGTTCCATTGTGACTGCTCTGGACAGCACTCTCAACTCAGATGCATGATAGTTTGCCGTTGCTCTGACACAGGGAGGGGCGACTGACGACATGGCTTACAGGGTTGGCTTCAGGGAGCTAAAATCAACAAAGGGGGTGGCTTTACATCAAGGAGTATTTCAGGCAGGACTTCACGGAGGGTTCCAATAAGAAATCGTGCACCTAAGTTATTGTTCTTATTGGAACAAGGAGGTTAGTCTGGCCTCTGATTGATACATGGCTAGATTTACCTGGCTGCACCTTCTCTGTGAGTGACTGCAGTGTGACCTAGAGAAATGAGTCCCCTAGACAGGGGAGGGGGGGAAGCAAATGAGTACAAAACAAATCTGGTCTATTTCTTGTTTTGATACACTCCATCTATCTTTTACATCTTTGGCTGGCAGCAGACGGTGTAGAAGGACTGCATGCCATCCACATCTCAGGGCTGCTCGGCAGAATATGGTACAACACGACTGCTAGCCATCCTCATCTCTTGCCTGCCTGGCAGAAGATGGTACAATACCACTGCTAGCAATCCATATCGCCTGCCTGTTCACCATAAGATGGGTCAATAGGACTGACTGCAGGACTAAAGAGAATGACCTGGTCAAGTCACTCCAAATTTAGTCCCTACGCCCATGTCTGCCCAGGCGTTCCTGGCCAATGTGGCCAGGAGCACCTCAGCCATGACGATGATGGCTACCAGTCCTATTGCACCATCTGCTGCCACAAGGCAATTGGTTGCTGCTACTGTGTAGCAATGCAGTACCATGTCTGCCAGCACCCAGGAGACATACGGTGACGGTGAGCTGAGCGGGCTCCATGCTTGCCGTGGTATGGCATCTGCACAGGTAACTCAGGAAAAAAGGCGTGAAACGATTGTCTGTCCTTGCTTTCACGGAGGGAGGGAGGGAACAGGGGCCTGACGATATGTACCCAGAACCACTCGCGGCAATGTTTTAGCCCCATCAGGCACTGGGATCTCAACCCAGAATTCCAATGGGCAGCGGAGACTGCGGGAACTGTGGGATAGCTACCCACAGTGCAATGCTCCGGAAGTTGACGCGAGCCTCGGTAGTGTGGAAGCGCTCCGCTGAGTTAATTCACTTAATGCACTTAGAGCATTTTCTGTGGGGACGCACACACTTGAATATATAAAACCAATTTCTAAAAAACCGACTTCTATAAATTCGACCTAATTTCGTAGTGTAGACATACCCTAAAGATGTAAAAGGAAACTTAGTTTGATAGCATCCTGTCTGGCAAGAACTCATTTATCAATACTGGGATGTGAAATCCTCACTTCTGTATTGTTTTGTCATTATAGTTCCCACTTTGCTATTGTTTATTGGCATGGCCTCTGTCTGGTTCTGTGATTGTTTCTGTCTGCTGTATAATTAATTTTGCTGGGTGTAAACTAATTAAGGTGGTGGGATATAATTGGTTAGCTAATCATGTTACAGTATGTTAGGATTGGTTAGTTAAATTTCAGTAGAATGATTGGTTAAGGTATAGTTAAGAATATTACTATATAAATTAGGGGCAAAGAGGAAGTAAGTTGGGATTCGAAAATAAGGAAAATGGAACTTGTATTTAAGCTTGCAGGAAGTTCACCGCAATAAACATTGAATTGTTTGCACCTTCGGACTTCGGGTATTGTTGCTCTCTGTTCATGCGATAAGGACCAGGGAAGGAAGCGGGTGAAGGAATAAGCCCCCTAACACACTGTAGGCCCTGTCTCCACTGAGGGACTTTGCTGGCCCAGCTGTAGGGCCATTAGGGTGACCAGCCAACAAATGTGAAAAATCGGGACGGGGGGTGGGAGGTAATAAGAGCCTATATAAGAAAAATTTCAGAGTAACAGCCGTGTTAGTCTGTATTCGCAAAAAGAAAAGGAGTACTTGTGGCACCTTAGAGACTAACCAATTTATTTGAGCATGAGCTTTCGTGAGCTACAGCTCACTTCATCGGATGCAAAAAAGAAAAAGAAATGCATAAGAAAAAGACCCCAAAATTGGGACTGTCCCTAAAAACTTGGGACATCTGGTCACCCTAAGTGCCATTGCCATGCCGCTCTAGTGCCCATGGCCTTAGTCTCACCCTTTCAGACTGGTTTCAGAGGAGCAGCCGTGTTAGTCTGTATCCGCAAAAAGGAAAGGAGGACTTGTGGCACCTTAGAGACCAACAAATTTATTTGAGCATAAGCTTTCGTGAGCTACAGCTCTCTAAGGTGCCACAAGTACTCCTTTCCTTTCAGGCAGGTTTTCCAGACTTCAAATCATTCCTATGGCTCTTCTATGAACCATCCTAATTTGTCAGCACCTTTTTTGAAGTGTGGACACCACAACTGGTCTCACCAATGCCCCACACAGAGCTAATACCACCTCGCTGCTCCAACTCAAGATTCCCCTTGTACCTCCAAGGACCGCATTAGCCCTCTTAGCCACAGCATCACACTGGGAGCTCACGTTCCTTCAGGGACACTTCTCCTTTCCTGCTGCTTGGAGACCTCCTTGCAGTCCCCTTCCCACTTAGCTCAGGGGGTTGCATAAAGTCCCTATGACTGGACAGCCTGACACTGCTGCTCCTTGGAAATGAAAGCTTTCACTCCCATAATAAGCACAGGGCAATGAATAGCAGCAGAGAAGGAAAAGGCAACTAGGTCACCAGGAGACCAGCAAGCACTGCTGCACTGGCCCTACGCACTCACTGACACCAAGGGCTGCTTCTATCTTCCACTGCTGAGGGAGAAACCTTCCCCTCCCACTGTGCCTGCCTACAGCCTGGGACTGGGACAGACAGGGACCCAGGCACTCCTTAGTGGAGTCTCCAAGCCCGGCAGAAAAGGAATGGTCAGGCTGTGCTTCTGCCTTGGAGGATGCACACTAGACTGTTAACATGGATCATCAATAACCCTGGGAAAGTTCCAGAAGATGGGAAGAAAGCTAATGTTGGGCTAATATTCAAAAAGGGTAAACGGGATGATCCGGGTAATTACAGAGCCATCAGCCTGACATCAATCCCAGGCAAGAAAATGGAATGGCTGCTGTGGGACTCGATTAATAAAGAATTAAAGGAGGATAATGTAATCAATGCTAATCAACAGGGGCTTATGGAAAACAGATCCTGCCAAGTTAACTGGATATCTATTTTGATGAGATTACAAATTTAGTTGATCAAGGTGACAAGTGTTGATGCAATAGACTTCTATAAGGCATTTGACTTGGTACCACCTGACATTTTGATTAATAAACTAGAACAATATAAAATGAACATGGCACATATTAAATGGATTAAAAGCTGGCTAACTGATAGATTTCAAAATGTAACTACATGAACAATCATCAT
This sequence comes from Lepidochelys olivacea, assembly GCF_965140295.1. Classification (NCBI taxonomy): domain Eukaryota; kingdom Metazoa; phylum Chordata; order Testudines; family Cheloniidae; genus Lepidochelys; species Lepidochelys olivacea. Next base: position 23,784,286 of record NC_140427.1, read on the forward strand.
CAAGCAAGTGTTTCTAGTGGGGTCCTGCAGGAATCGGTTTTTGGCCCCATGCAATTTAACATTTTTATCAGTGATCTGGAAGAAAACATAAAAACCTCACGATAAACTTTACAGATGACAAAAAGACAGGGGAGTGGTAAATAACTAGAGCCCTGCGTGGATACAAAACTTGTATCTGCATCTGATCTTCAATCCGTAAAAATCATTCACAGATGCAGATATCTGGATATAAAGCAGATATCTGCAGATTTACAGGGTTCTATAAATAACAAAGACAACAAGTCACTGACACAGAGCAATCTGGATTGCTTAGTAAACTATGCACAAGCAAGCAACATAGAACAATGGAGGTTGGGATCCTTTGTGGATCTGGGCCAAAGTACCTCCCTGGGGTTCAATAACCTTGCAGACAAAGCTATAATAAGATCCAATGGCTGAAAGCTGAAGGTAGAGAAATTCAGACTGGAGATAAGCTGCACATTTCTAACTGTGAGGGTAATTAACCATTGGAACAATTTACCAAAGGAATTAAAAAATCAATATTGGATGTTTTTCTAAAAGATCTGCGGTATTCAACCAGGAATTATTTCAGGGAAGTTCTCCGGCCAGTGGTATGCAGGTCAGACTAAATGTTTAAATGGTCCCTTCTGGTTTAGAATCTATAATCTATCCTAATGAGGCACTTGCCACTCCTGCGGTGAGCATGTTCTACTCCAGCAATTTGGAACCAAAGAATCTATAGCTCTGGAGTCTGGGAAATAGCAAGGTCAGTGCACCCCTTGTTCCAGGCTGTGCTCATCCCAGTCCAATCCCAGAAGGAGACTGCGTCCAGGAGCACAAGGAATAGGAACACAGGAATTGCCAGACTGGTCCATTTAGCCCGTACCGTGTCGGGCAGTGGCCATCATCAGATGCTTCAGGGCAGATGCAGGAACCCCGCAGTAGCATCCCTGGGATAATCTGTCCCGGTAAAGATCTCCTCCTAATCCAAAGATGGGCAAACTATGGCCCGCGGGCCACATCCAGCCCGCAGGACCATCCTACCCAGCCCTTGAGCTCCCAGCTGGGGAGGCTAGCCCCCGCCCCTCCCCCGCTGTCCCTCCTCCCCCGCAGTTATGTTGCTGCGCGGGCAGCACAGCTTCCACCCACCCACCTCCCAGGCTTTCTAATAAGCCTGTCCTGCCACTCTGAGTGGCATGGTAAGGGGGCGGGGGGTAGATAAGGGGCAGGAGGTCCCGGGGGGCAGTCAGGGGACAGAAAGTGGTTGGATGGGGAAGAGGTTCAGGAGCAGGGGGGCGGTCAGGAGACAGGGAGCAGTGGGGTTGGATAGGGGGTGGGGTCCCAGGAGTGGGTGGGTTGGATAGGGGATGGGGTCCTGGTGTGGCAGTTAGGGATGGGGGTCCCGGGAGGGGGCAGTCAGGGGACAAGGGTGGGGGAGTTGGGGGTTCCGGGGGCCTGTCAGGGGCCAGGGGTGTGGATAGGGGTTGGGACAGTCAGGGGACAGGGAGGTTGGATATGGGGTGGGGGCGGATGGTTGGGGAGGGGGGTCCCGGGAGGGGGCAGTCAGGGGACAAGGAGCAGGGGGTGGTTGGATGGGTCAGGGGTTCTGAGGGGGGCTGTCAGGGGGTGGGAAGTGGGAGGGGGCGTATAAGGGGCAGGGGCCAGGCTGTTTGCAGAGGCACAGCCTTCACTACCCGGCCCTCCATACCGTTCCGCAACCCCGATATGGCCCTCGGGCCAAAAAGTTTGCCCACCCCTGTCCTAATCCCTAATGATCAGAGACCAGTTAAGCCTCAAAGCAGGAGGGTTTAATTTCCCTTCCCAAACTCTTCTTTTAACAATAATTGTTGAGTCTGGAAGTTTTTGTCATCCAGCTAAATGCCCAGTCCTTATTTGAGTCTTGATAAGCACGTGGCCTCAATGATGTCCCGTGGAAGTGAGTTCCACAGTCTTATGTGTTGGGTGAAAAGGTATTTCCTTTGATCTGATCTGAGTTTCCTGACTTTTAATTTCATTGATGTCCCCTGATTCTTGTGTTGTGAGGCAAGGAGACACTCTGGACTCTCATTCTGCTAAGGCTGAGAGAACATGATGCCCAATTCACTGCTGCCCCACTCCCCTTGTCTTCCCTCTGGGAGAAGGCCTGTAGGTTTAGATGCCTCTGTGCTGATTTGGCTTTATTTTAAATACTGTACAGAGTCCCAGGAAGTTATACACAAAGGCAGTGCAAAAGTAGGCAGAGCTCTGGTTACAGCCTCTGGTGGAGGATGGGAACCTCCAGCAAGGTTGGGGTTGCACGCTGGAATCTGGACAGATTGGACTCTGATCCCCCACCCTAGAGCTCAGAGTCCCTGAGAAACGGACCAGTGAAGGGTCTGTGTGTGCCTGGAGGCAGCTGGGGAAGGGGGCTGGGAATGGGAATAACCTCAAGACCCCAAAGAAAGGATTCAAATAAGAGGGAAGAACAGGGCCAGGGAGCCCCTGGGCCACTGCCCCAACACATTGCGGATGCAAACAGACGGGCATGATAGCCTGTGGGGAGCCTCAACTCCAGATCTGCCCTGGCCCGCTGAAACAAGCATTGAGGCCAAATCATCTCCAGCTGCATGGGGTGAAGAGAGATCCTAGCCCTGGCAGCGCAGCCCTGCCTCACTCTCCGCTCTAGCCTGCCACACAGATGGATGGGTCAGGTGCCGAGCCTTCCATCCCAGTGGCCCTGCTTGTGGACAGGGGCCACACTTCAGAACTGATCTGTCCCCAAAAGGATCCCCATGTCCTTCGTGTGGTGATCCAGGAGTAGGCAGCCCTGTGAATCACGCTGTCTCGGCCTGCACAGGAAGGAGCTCTATGGCAGCAGCAGAAAGTTGCAGATGGCAGTGATGAACTCTTGGGATTTATCTGCATGGACCCAGTGGCCAGCACCTGGGATATACTGGATCTCTGCCTCGGGAAAGAGCCGCTCGATCTCTGGGTAGTCCTCAGAGCTGCAGGGGGAAAGAACGTATTGGAGAGCTGGGGCATGGGGCTCACGCTGGGATCCCCCCGCAACACGGTCAGTCCAGGGCTCACGCTGGAATCCGGCCATATACACGCCTATCCATTTCAGGGAGCCCAGGGCTCACTCCACCCCTCAGTACCTGTGGCAACAGAGTGAGAGGGAACAAGCTGTGGGTCTCAGGGCCACAAGAGTCCCAGGACTCACCTGACATAGGGGGAGTCAGATCCTGCTAGAAAGAGTGTGGGTCCTGGGTAAGGCGCGTGGAACACAGGGAAGCCCATGATATTGGCCATATGGTGGGAAATGGCCTCCAGGTTCACCCGCCACACGTAACGGCCCTCGGCCTCCACCAGGTTGGTCAGCAGGAACTGCCTTACCGCCGACACCTGCAGCAAGGATAAAGCATGTCCATTTGTCACAGCGCATACACACATGCCAGCCAGGGACGCCCCAGGACGCTCCATCACACACCCGCACTAGCAAACTGTCACGCCAGATGTCATGTGTCTGCTCCAGCACCCCCTTCCTACCACAACAGATGTGCTGGCCACGGTGCCAACTCCCAGTGCGGGCCCTGTTGAGGTTCAGACAGGCATTAGGGCCAGGACTAAGGGCATGGGGATGGAAAAGCACCGGCTGGGGCTGGCGACTCTGGGGCAGCATGCTCCCACTCTGGGAGAGGGGAGGGCTCCTTGTGGGCTACCCTACCTGGACGGCTGGACGTAGCTGATCCTCCGCCAGCCGGCGTGCTGTGGAGCGGGGGATTCCACTCGGGATGCTCACTTTCCTCATGGCAGAGATGTAGGCCAGGAAATCTGTCACAGCCACACTCTCTGTGGGACTGATGTCTACAGACACCAGGCGCTCCACGAGATCTGGCTGGGGACAAAAGCGAGTGTAGGGATCTCACTCCAGCAGAAACCCTGCTCAGGGCCACAAGCATCCCAAGGAATGGTCAGAGGGCCCCACATACAGATGCATCCCCAAGAAAGGCTAGCTCTGGGGAGGAGCTCCTACCCAAGGGCCTTCCAGTCTGACCTGTCTGTCATTCCCCAGCGAAGATTCCAGAACACACAATAGAGCGGACAGCAAAGGCAAAACAGGGCGTTCATATCCAGTTTATGTTTCCCTGGCACCCTGCCAAGTGAATGCTCCCAAGCCCTTTATAGACTGTACAGCAGGGAGCTGTCAGCTTGCCCTGAAATGCAGCCACCTCTGGGGTGGAACATGACACAATAACTCTGACTGTGAGAACGTAGATTAACTCCCCGGATGAAATGGCAGGGAGTCACAGGAGACAGAACCCAGCAACCTGACTTATGACAGCAGGTGTTGGAATATGTGAGGGAATCTTTAAGTGCACAGGCAATGAATTCCTCATTGGAGAGAGAGCATCTGTAGGTGCACAGCAGTCCTAGGACTATGCTGGGAAGTTGCTTCTATGAACAGAAAGAGAGAAGAGCCCCTGGTACCGAACTGCCATTCCATTTCCTGCAGCACTGTGTGCTACCTGGGGTCTACCATGAGAAGTGGTCAGGCGGATCCCACTCAGGTTAGGTGTGAGAAGATCCTAGCTCCCCCTGAATGGATCCCTCCTTAAGGCAAGATCCATTAGCTTCATGCGAGCAGCACTCTGAAGCAATCATACAGAGGGAGGCTGTCTCAGTGAGCTGTGCTGACTGTGAGCTGAGTGCACAGGCCAGGCCACTGTGCCAGGGGCTCAGAGAAAGGAACAAGCCCCTCCACCTTGCCTTCATTCAGCCTTGCCAAGACAGAACAGGCTGGGCTCTTATTCTTCACAGAAGAACAACTATGACACCACCCAGAGTGCCCTCCTGCACCCCCAGGGAAGGGGGTTTGGGCTCCTCGACAGGCCCTGTGGTGGGGGAAGGGCAAACAGCAGCAATTGCCCCAAACCCTACATCCCGCTGGTTGTTCCCTGGCAGCCACACATGCAGGTACCTGCTGCAGTGCCAGTGTCATGGCGGTTTTGCCGCCCATGCTGTGGCCAACCAAGATGCACTTGGGGAGGCGCAGCTGACGCAGCAGGCGCTGCACATCCAGGCTCATGGCCTCGTAGCTCATGGTGGGGCTGTGCGGGCTCTCGCCGTGGTTCCGCGCATCCACTGTCAGCACCTGGCAGGGAAGAGAAGCCACTGCAAGCTGGGCAGGGCAGGCCCAGCGCTCGGGCCCTTGGCTGCCCCCGGCCCTGCCCTGCCCCTCACGCTCACCTTGCGGCCACTCCGCTGCACTAGGGCCCGAGCGATGGCACGGAAATTGCCCTTGCTACCCAGCAGGCCATGCAGGAAGACAAGTGGGGGCTGCGGTGCAGGCCCATCAAACACCATGTAGGAGAGGGGCAGTGGCCTGCAAAACATGGGCACAAAGCTGGGCTGGGAGCAGGACACTGCTGGGCTAAACACAAGACAGAGGCCAGGAGCAGGACACGGGCTGGGCAGGCTGGACCAGGGACATAGGATTACCATATGTCCGGGTTTTCCCAGACATGACCTCTTTTTTGGTAGTCTGCCCTCAGCCTGGGTGGATTTTTCAAAGAAGAAGAAATATCTGGGATTTTTCCTTATGGAGCAATTGTTGCAGCTCAGAAAGAGTCATCTCCATGCCCCAGCTGGTCCCTCCCCTGCACCGCAGCTGACAGGTCCTGCCTGCCCCAGTCCGGCCAGCCAGGTAATCAGAGCTGCCAAGTGCCTCTCCACAGGGATGCCTGCCTGCCCCTCCACGACCTCAGACCCTGGCTGGGAGGGTGACAGAGACAGGCCCTGGCTCCCCACCCAGCAGAGAAGAAAAAGACTCACAGGGAGGTGCTCACTGACAGGCTGGTGCCGCATCCCTGCCACCGTGACAGGGAGCGCCACACTGTCCCGCACCTCGAGTGTGAGGCCACAGGTCCCCCCTCCAGCACCCCCGGAAATACCCCCTCGGCACCCCCCCCGGTCCCCCCTCCAGCACCCCCTGAAATACCCCCTCGGCACCCCCCCAGGTCCCCCCTCCAGCACCCCCTGAAATACTCCCTCGGCACCCCCCCGGTCACCCATCCAGCACCCCCTGAAATACCCCCTCGGCACCCCCCCCGGTCACCCCTCCAGCACCCCCTGAAATACCCCCTCGGCACCCCCCCCAGGTCCCCCCTCCAGCACCCCCTGAAATACCCCCTCGGCACCCCCCCCAGGTCCCCCTTCCAGCACCCCCTGAAATACCCCCTCGGCACCCCCCCGGTCACCCCTCCAGCACCCCCTGAAATACCCCCTCGGCACCCCCCCCAGGTTCCCCCTCCAGCACCCCCTGAAATACCCCCTCGGCACCCCCTCCAGCACCCCCTGAAATACCCCCTCGGCACCCCCCAGGTCACCCCTCCAGCACCCCCTGAAATACCCCCTCGGCACCCCCCAGGTCCCCCCTCCAGCACCCCCTGAAATACCCCCTCGGCACCCCCCCCAGGTCCCCCCTCCAGCACCCCCTGAAATACCCCCTCGGCACCCCCCCAGGTCCCCCCTCCAGCACCCCCTGAAATACCCCCTCGGCACCCCCCCGGTCCCCCCTCCAGCACCCCCTGAAATACCCCCTCGGCACCCCCCCGGTCCCCCCTCCAGCACCCCCTGAAATACCCCCTCGGCACCCCCCCCCAGGTCCCCCCTCCAGCACCCCCTGAAATACCCCCTCGGCACCCCCCCAGGTCCCCCCTCCAGCACCCCCTGAAATACCCCCTCGGCACCCCCCCAGGTCCCCCCTCCAGCACCCCCTGAAATACCCCCTCGGCACCCCCCCCGGTCACCCCTTCAGCACCCCCTGAAATACCCCCTCGGCACCCCCCCAGGTCCCCCCTCCAACACCCCCTGAAATACCCCCTCGGCACCCCCCCCAGTCACCCCTCCAGCACCCCCTGAAATACCCCCTCGGCACCCCCCCCGGTCACCCCTCCAGCACCCCCTGAAATACCCCCTCGGCACCCCCCCCGGTCCCCCCTCCAGCACCCCCTGAAATACCCCCTCGGCACCCCCCCCGGTCACCCCTCCAGCACCCCCTGAAATACCCCCTCGGCACCCCCCCCGGTCACCCCTCCAGCACCCCCTGAAATACCCCCTCGGCACCCCCCCCAGGTCCCCCCTCCAGCACCCCCTGAAATACCCCCTCGGCACCCCCCCGGCAGTGACTCCCCGGCCCCCTCTATTTGGGCACTTGACGTGTCGGAGCCCGGGGCAGGCGGCCGGGCGCTGGGCGGGGGGGCGGTCCGGGGGGGCGGGGGAGGCATTGTGGGCGGGGCGGACCGCTTACGTCACCGAAGTGCGCCCGGGCGCGCCGGCGCGGGGGGAGGCGGCCGCGGCGCGGTCGGGCGCCCAGGGCCCTGCCGGCAGCTGCGGGGCCCGGACGAAGCCGAGCCGGGGCCGGCCGAGCCGGCGGAGCATCCTGGGGCGAGGCGGCGCGCGGCGGCCACCGAGGGGGCTCACGGGGCTCACGGGGGGCGGGCCTTCCCCGGGCCCCGCCCCTCACGCTGAGGCCCCAGCCACTGGCCGCCAGAGAGTCGCCCCGCCCGGCCCCGCCCACCGCGGGAGGGGTCATGACCTCGGCTGCCACGCGCCGGCCCCAGCGGGGTGGGGTCGAGACGGGCCCTCGGGGAGCGTTGCGAGTGCGCGCTCCCGGCCGGTATCGGTCACGTGAGGCGGTTTGCCCGGGGCGCGGCCGCACTGGGCTCCCTTTGTTCTCCTGAGCGGCAGCCCCCCCCCCCGCCCCGCTTCCCCGCGGGGGCCGGGCCCGGGGTGCGGGCGGCAGCCCCCCCCCCTCGCCCCGCTTCCCCGCGGGGGCCGGGCCCGGGGTGCGGGCGGCAGCCCCCCCCCCTCGCCCCGCTTCCCCGCGGGGGCCGGGCCCGGGGTGCGGGCGGCAGCCCCTCGCCCCGCTTCCCCGCGGGGGCCGGGCCCGGGGTGCGGGCGGCAGCCCCTCGCCCCGCTTCCCCGCGGGGGCCGGGCCCGGGGTGCGGGCGGCAGCCCCTCGCCCCGCTTCCCCGCGGGGGCCGGGCCCGGGGTGCGGGCGGCAGCCCCTCGCCCCGCTTCCCCGCGGGGGCCGGGCCCGGGGTGCGGGCGGCAGCCCCTCGCCCCGCTTCCCCGCGGGGGCCGGGCCCGGGGTGCGGGCGGCAGCCCCTCGCCCCGCTTCCCCGCGGGGGCCGGGCCCGGGGTGCGGGCGGCAGCCCCTCGCCCCGCTTCCCCGCGGGGGCCGGGCCCGGGGTGCGGGCGGCAGCCCCTCGCCCCGCTTCCCCGCGGGGGCCGGGCCCGGGGTGCGGGCGGCAGCCCCTCGCCCCGCTTCCCCGCGGGGGCCGGGCCCGGGGTGCGGGCGGCAGCCCCTCGCCCCGCTTCCCCGCGGGGGCCGGGCCCGGGGTGCGGGCGGCAGCCCCTCGCCCCGCTTCCCCGCGGGGGCCGGGCCCGGGGTGCGGGCGGCAGCCCCCCCCCCCCGCTTCCCCGCGGGGGCCGGGCCCGGGGTGCGGGCGGCAGCGCCCCCCCCCCCCCCGCTTCCCCGCGGGGGCCGGGCCCGGGGTGCGGGCGGCAGCGCCCCCCCCCCCCCGCTTCCCCGCGGGGGCCGGGCCCGGGGTGCGGGCGGCAGCCCCCCCCCCCCCCCGCTTCCCCGCGGGGGCCGGGCCCGGGGTGCGGGCGGCAGCCCCCCCCCCCCCCCGCTTCCCCGCGGGGGCCGGGCCCGGGGTGCGGGCGGCAGCCCCCCCCCCCCCCCCGCTTCCCCGCGGGGGCCGGGCCCGGGGTGCGGGCGGCAGCCCCCCCCCCCCCCCGCTTCCCCGCGGGGGCCGGGCCCGGGGTGCGGGCGGCAGCCCCCCCCCCCCCCGCTTCCCCGCGGGGGCCGGGCCCGGGGTGCGGGCGGCAGCCCCCCCCCCCGCTTCCCCGCGGGGGCCGGGCCCGGGGTGCGGGCGGCAGCCCCCCCCCCCCGCTTCCCCGCGGGGGCCGGGCCCGGGGTGCGGGCGGCAGCCCCCCCTCCCCGCTTCCCCGCGGGGGCCGGGCCCGGGGTGCGGGCGGCAGCCCCCCCCCCCCCCCGCTTCCCCGCGGGGGCCGGGCCCGGGGTGCGGGCGGCAGCCCCCCCCCCCCCCGCTTCCCCGCGGGGGCCGGGCCCGGGGTGCGGGCGGCAGCCCCCCCCCCCCGCTTCCCCGCGGGGGCCGGGCCCGGGGTGCGGGCGGCAGCCCCCCCCCCCCCCGCTTCCCCGCGGGGGCCGGGCCCGGGGTGCGGGCGGCAGCCCCCCCCCCCCGCTTCCCCGCGGGGGCCGGGCCCGGGGTGCGGGCGGCAGCCCCCCCCCCCGCTTCCCCGCGGGGGCCGGGCCCGGGGTGCGGGCGGCAGCCCCCCCCCCCCGCTTCCCCGCGGGGGCCGGGCCCGGGGTGCGGGCGGCAGCCCCCCCCCCCCGCTTCCCCGCGGGGGCCGGGCCCGGGGTGCGGGCGGCAGCCCCCCCCCCCCGCTTCCCCGCGGGGGCCGGGCCCGGGGTGCGGGCGGCAGCCCCCCCCCCCCGCTTCCCCGCGGGGGCCGGGCCCGGGGTGCGGGCGGCAGCCCCCCCCCCCCGCTTCCCCGCGGGGGCCGGGCCCGGGGTGCGGGCGGCAGCCCCTCGCCCCGCTTCCCCGCGGGGGCCGGGCCCGGGGTGCGGGCGGCAGCCCCCCCCCCCCTCGCCCCGCTTCCCCGCGGGGGCCGGGCCCGGGGTGCGGGCGGCAGCCCCTCGCCCCGCTTCCCCGCGGGGGCCGGGCCCGGGGTGCGGGCGGCAGCCCCCCCCCCCCCTCGCCCCGCTTCCCCGCGGGGGCCGGGCCCAGGGTGCGGGCGGCAGCCCCTCCCCCCCGCCCCGCTTCCCCGCGGGGGCCAGGCCCGGGGGGCCGGCCAGGTGTCTCTTCCCCATCCCTGCAGGGGCCAACACTGGTTCATGTTTCTCTGAGAATTATTGGGCAGCACTCCCCAAGCTGTCCTGCCTCTGCCCTGTTACCCTTCACCCCACACCAGCCCCTCTCCTGTGGCTGCCCTGGCCAGGTGTCCTCCTCTCCCTCCCTGCCTTGGGGAAGGGGATGCCCTGCCCTGATCAGGAGCCCCCTTCTCCAGCCCTGCTGTGACAGGTGGTTGCCCCAGCCAGGGGCTCTCCTCCCCATCTCCTGCATTGCCCTGGGGAGTTGGCAGCTTGTGAATGGCATGGAGCTTTGGATTTGTGTGAAATGGTTTCTGCTGGTGCTCACTGAGCGTGCCTGGGGTGCTGTGCCACCTCTTCTGCCCACCGTCCTAGCTGGTGTGGGCCTGGCCCTCTGAGGGGGCTGGGGCCTGTGTTAATCATCTTCTAGGGTTTGATGATGAGAGCAGAGAGTGAGAAACCAGCTAAACAGGTGGAGTCTGGCAGGGTTTATGGGCTATCAAGCCATAAAACCACCTGGGACAAGGCCTCAGACCCTTCTGATAAGCCAGGCCATGTGAGGGAACTGGGCTGGGCTGGCTGTGCGTGTGTGACCAGCGCCATTCCAGACTAGCTCTGTGACCTTTGCCCAGGTACCCAGCGCATAGCTGTGGCTCTTGGCCCAGGGAATTTCCAGGGTGGGCAGTGCAGGAAGAAGTTGTCTAATTCTGAGGAGGGATTTGATCTGTGGATTTCTCGTGTTGCATGGTATTGGACTTAGGCAGGCCTCTCCTCTGGTATTAAACTGGGCTGTCCTGTCCAACTTTTGTAGGGTTTGTTTCCCATCCAATACTGATACAGAACTGGATGTGGTTTTGTCCTGTATTGGACAAATGCTCTTTTGAAGAGCATGCTGTTCCACCCCTGCTAGGTACATGCAAGGTCATGGTGGGGAGGGGGTGAGGTCATGCCGGCAGGGGCATGCCCACACCATTCCCAGAAGTACTGTCATATCTGGTATCCAGGAATGCATGAGTGGCCACCCTAACTGGAGTGGAAGCAGGCTGTGAGTAATACAGTAGACGCTGCTACTGGGCTCACCAGTATGTGAGGCCTCTCTATGGCACCTGCCCATGGGAAGGCCAGAAGAGCCATTCAGTCTAAATGTCTCTTCCTCTCCCCAAATTAAAATGTCATAGAATATAAGGGGTTGGAAGAGCCCTCAGGAGGTCATCTAGTCCAATCCCCTGCTCAAAGCAGGACCAACACCAACTAAATCATCCCAGTCAAGGCTTTGTCAAGCCGGGCCTTAAAAACGTCTAAGGAAGGAGATTCTACCACCTCCCTAGAAAACCCATCCCAGGGCTTCATCACCCTCCTAGTGAAATTGTGTTTCCTAATATCCAACGTAGACCTCCTCCACTGCAACTTGAGACCATTGCTCCTTGTTCTGTCATCTGCCACCCTGAGAACAGCCGAGCTCCATCCTCTTTGTAACCCCCCTTCAGGTAGTTGAAGGCTATCAGATCCCCCCCCTCACTCTTCTCTTCTGCAGACTAAATAACCCCAGTTCCCTCAGCCTCTCCTCATAAATCATGTGCCCCAGCCCTCTAATAATGTTCGTTGCTCTCAGCTGGACTCTCTCCAATTTGTCCACATCCCTTCTGTAGGGGGGGGACCAAAACTGGATGCAGTACTCCAGGTGTGGCCTCACCGGTGCCAAATAGAATGGAATAATCACTTCCCTTGATCTGCTGGCAATGATCCTACTAATACAGCCCAATATGCCATTGGCCTTCTTGGCAACAAGGGCAGAGGCAGCCTGATTGGATACAATGTTTGAAGACTAATCTTTAGTAGTCTTACTTTTCACTTTTTTGTCTCCTAAGTCTGTAACAGTATTTGGCAAAATAAAACCAGGAAATGAAAAAGAAAAAAAACAAGGCACACTGCTGACTCATATCTAGCTTCTTGTCCACTGTAATCCCTAGGTCCTTTTCTGCAAAACGGCTGCTTAGCCAGTCAGTACCCACCCTGTAGCAGTGCATGGGATTCTTCCTTCCTAAGTGCAGGACTCTGCACTTGTCCTTGCAGAACCTCATCAGATTTCTTTTGGCCCAATCCTCCAATTTGTCTAGGTCACTCTGGACCCTATCCCTACTCTCCAGTGTATCTACCTCTCCCCCCAGTTTAGTGTCATCTGTGAACTTGCTGAGGGTGCAATTAATCCCATCATCCAGATCATTGATAAAGGTGTTGAACAAAACCGGCTGCAGGACCGACCCTGGGGCACTCTGCTTGATACTGGCTGCCAAGTAGACATTGAGTCATTGATCACTACCTGTTGAGCCCGACAATCTAGCCAGCTTTCTATCTACCTTATAGTCCATTCACCCAATCCATACTTTTTAACTTGCTGGCAAGAATACTGTGGGAGATGGTATCAAAAGCTTTGCTAAAGTCAAGGAATAACACGTCCACTGCTTTCCCCTCATCTACAGAGCCAGTTTTCTAGTCATAGAAGGCAATGAGGTTAGTCAGGCATGACTTGCCCTTGGTGAATCCATGGTGACTATTCCTGATCACCTTGCTCTCCTCCAAGTGCTTCATGGATTCCTTGTGGACCTGCTCTGTGATTTTGCCAGGGACTGAAGTGAGGCTGAGCGGTCTGTAGTTCCCTGGGTTCTTTTTCTTCCCTTTTTTAAATATGGGGACTATATTTGCCTTTTTCCAATTATCTGGGACCTCCCCTGATCGCCATGAATTTTCAAAGATAATGTCCTTCTGGCCTAAGTTGTCTCCTGCCCAGACTGGCTCCATGAGGTTGTTCTGGGAAGTTACAGTAGCAATAGCTGAGCGGTGGGGGTGGAGGGTTGCTGTTGGCTGGAGGAGATTCTTCTCTTTTTTTGTTGTCAGAAGCCTCTGTTTGTGCTCATCTGGCCTGACATGGGATTATGTGAGAGTGCAGGGAGCAGGGAGGAAGGAAGGATCTGGATCTGCAAAGAAAATGATGAATGGATGGAGGTGACCAGGGTGCAGCCCAGTGGTGGGGTCACGGCTCTCAGCATCCAGGGCCGAGACAAGACGTACCAACTGCATTAAAAGCGTGCCTGTATGTCTGGGTGTGTGGGGTGAGCTGCTGTACACGGGGTGGAAGGGGTGTCGGGTGAGTGTGCACATGCACACTTCTGTGGAAGGACATAGACTAGGGGCTTGTCTGCACATTTTTGTATAGACAAATCCGCGCAACGCAGCCCCCTTGTGTGCCACACTTCTCCTGGTATTAAATTGCTTAGACTGGGAGAACTTATCCAACCCAAGCAACGCTGCTCCTGCTCTCAACACCTTTCTGCTGCTGTAACTGCAGACGCACAGGGGATTATATCAATTTATCTACACTGATTTTTCTACTATTGTAGTTGTCTGTGCAAAGCTGTGCTTGGACCAGCCCTGAAAGGGATCTCTGTCCCTCCGTAGCACCAGGGCTTTGCCTGTAATACACACTGAGGCTGCTTTCTGTCCAGCCCCTTCTCATTTCCTCCACCTCCTGCTTCTCATCACAGTGCTGATCACTGATGCCTCCTCTTGTGGGGAGCTGTGCTGGTCCCTCAGGGTTTGGCTCTGCTTCAGCAAAACAAGTGCAAGCACAATGTGCTCAGCACTACACAGCAGTGTACATAAGTTCTGGACGGCTTTCCGTCCAGCTGGGGGCCAGGGTTTGATTCCTTATTCCCTCCTGTGAAATGTTGTGGGATTACCTGAGGTGTCTGGGGTGAATCGCTGCCACTTGCTCACAGGATGCGGGGGAGTGGGGCGTCCGTCAGTGCTCACCATGGGAAACCCTCCCTATCCACTGGCTGCTGGCACCACAGGCAGTTACATGAGCCCCACGCTTTTCTATGGGAACATAAAAATGGCCATACTGGGTGAGGCTAATGGTCCATCTAGCCCAGGAGCCTCTATTCCAATAGTGGCCAATGCCAGCTGCTACAGAGGATCTGAATAGAATAGGGCAATTATCCAGTGATTCATCCCCTGTTGTCCAGTCCAAGTTTCTGGCAGCCAGAGGCTTAGTGCCACCCAGAGCATGGGGTTGTATCCCTGACCATCTTGGCTAATAGCCATTGATTCACCTGTCCCCCATGAACTTACCTAAATATTCTTTGAACCTAGTTTTACTTTTGGCTTTCACAACATCCCCTGGCAGTGAGTTCCACAGGTTGACTGTGTCTTGTGTAAAGAACTCCCTTTTGTTTGTTTCAAACCTGCTGCCTATTAATTTCATTGGGTAACCCCTGGTTCATGTGTTATGTGATGGGGTAAATAACACTTACTTTCTCCACACTGTTTATGATTTTATAGACCTCTATAGCAGGGGTTCTCAAACTGGGGCTCGGGACCCCTCAGGGGGTTGTGAGGTTACTACATGGGGGGGTCATAAGCTGTCAGCCTCCACCCCAAACCCCGCTTTGCCTCCAGCATTTATAATGGTGTTAAATATATAAACAAGTGTTTTTAATTTATAAGGGCGGTTGCACTCAGAGGCTTGCTATGTGAAAGGGGTCACCAGTACAATAGTTTGAGAACCACTGCTCTATAGTGTCACTCCTCAGTCATCTCTTTTCCAAGCTGAACAGTCCCAGTCTCACTAATCTCTTCTCGCATGGAAACTGTTCCATACCCCTAATAATTTTTGTTGCCTTCTCTGTACCTTTTTCCAGTTCTAACATATCTTTTTTGAGATGGGTGACCAGAACAGTATACAATATTCACAATATATGCATGCTGTGGATTTATATAGTGCCATTATATTTTCTGTCATATTATCTAAGCCTTTCCTAATGGTTTCTAACATTGTTAGCTTTTTTGACAGCTGCTGCATACTGAGCAGATGTTTTCAGGGAACTATCCACAGTGACTCCAAGATTTTTTTTTCTTGAGCAATAACAGTTAATTTAGATCCCATCATTTTGTATATATAGTTGTGATTATGTTTTCCAATGTGCATTATTTTGCATTTATCAACACTGAATTTCATCTGCCATTTTCTTGGCCATTCACCCAGTTTAGTGATACCCCTTTGTAAACCATTGCAGTCTGCTGTAGATTTAACAATCTTGAGTAATTTAGTATCCTCTGCAAATTTTCCACCTCACTGTTCACTCCCTTTTCCAGAATCATCTACGGATATGTTGAACAGCACTGCTCCCAGTGCAGATACTTGGGTGACCCCCACTATTTACCTCTCTCCACTGTGAAAACTGACCGTTTATTCCCACCCTTTGTTTCCTATCTTTTAACCAGTTACTGATCCGTTGCAGGACCCTCTTATCCCAAGTCTGCTTACTTTGCTTGAGAGCCTTTGGTCAAGGACCTTGTCAAAGGCTTTCTGAAAGTCCAAGCACACTATAATCACTGGATCATCCCTGTCCACATGATTGTTGACCCCCTCAAAGAATTCTAATAGGTTGGCAATGCATGATTTCCCTTTACAAAAGCTACGTTGAATCTCCGTCAACATAATGTGTTATTCTTTGTTTCTGGTAATTCCAACAGTACCAATTTGCCTGGTACTGAAGTTAGGTTTACTGTCCTGTAATTGCCAGGATCACCTCTGGAGCCTTTTTAAAAAATTAGCATTACATTAGCTATCCTCCCATCATCTGGTACTGAGGCTGATTTAAGTGATAGGTTACATACCACAGTTAGTAGCTCTGCAATTTCATATTTGAGTTTCTTCAGAACTCTTGGGTGATACCATCGGGTCCTGGCAACTTATTACTGCTTAATTTTTCAATTTGTTCCAAAACCACCTCTAATCACACCTCAAGCTGGCACAGTTTCTCAGATTTCTCACATAAGAAGAATGGCCCTCATGTGGGAGTCTCCCTCACATCCTCTGCAGTGAAGACCAATGCAAGGAATTAATTTAGCTTCTCTCCAACAGCCTCGTCTTCTTTAGCATTTTGATCATCCAGTGGCCTCACTGACTGTTTGGCAGGCTTCTGATATACATAAAAATGTTTTTGCTGTTAGTTTTTAAGTCTTTTGCTAGTTGCTCCTCAAATTCTTTTTGGCCTGCATAATTATACTTTTACACTTGACTTCCCAGAGTTTATGCTCCTTTCTACTTTCCTCACTAGGATTTGACTTCCAGTTTTTATAGGCTGCCTTTTTGTCCCTAATCCCCTCAGTTGCTTTGTTGTTTAGCGATGGCGGCGAGGTTTTTTTCTCGTCCTCTTACTGTTTTTTTTTTTTTTTAAATTTGGGGGTTGAGAAGTTGGTCGGACACAGGGGTAATAGATCTGCCTGGCATGTCTGAGTAACACCTCCATTTTGGGGACTGTGAGGTTTACTCAGGGTTTGTGTCGTTCATGGAGGAGCATGCACACATTGTAGTATGTTGAACAGGAGATGCTCGTGGGCTCTCCCCATGTACAACAGACACCAAGTGGAGTCCACCTTCTTCCTCAACTCCACCCCAGGTGGAGAGGGATTCTGGTGCTCAGTGCTGCACCTTGGGTCTCTGCACCTCCCCTCATTGGGCCTCGGTCTCTTGCCCTGGAGAGGTGCACTCATGTCTGTGTCCCTAGCCCTATGTGTGGGTCACTGGGGTCACGCACCCCAGAATCCCTGCCCGCAAATGGGGCATTAGGTGCCTATGTTCTTTTGTGGATCTGGGCCTGGGCCCCTCGCTTGGGGCTGAGGGTTCCACTGGCCAACAGGCTGCATAGGGCTAGGTGTTGCAGTGCTGAGTGGAGCAGCACCTGTGTGCCTTTGAGGATCTGGGCCTCAGAAATTTAGGTGCCACTGAATACCTCAAACCCTGGTCCTGGAGGCACCTGAAATCCCTCAATGGCTACATTTCACTGTAAAAGTCCCCTGGTTTTGTTTCTGCTGTTGAGCACATGCATGCCTCACGCTAGGCCACCGGACACCTGGCTCATGCTTAAGCCCCAGCAGGATCCTCAAACCAGGTGAAGATAGGTGTTCGTTCCCCTGTCTATCTCGCCTACCTGCCCGGGGCCCACACAAAACCAGCCTGAGGAGTCATCGTCACCCTTATCATAATCTTTAGCTCAGTAGCTAGGGCACTCCCGTGGGCTGTAGGAGACCCAGATATAATTCTCCCGTGGGCTGTGGGAGACTCAGGTGTAATTCTCCCCTGACCTGATGCGGGGAGAGAATTTTAACAAGGGTCTCCTTTCTCCCCATCAGGCAAGGGGAGAATTACACCTGGGGCTCCCACCTCCCAGGAGAGGGCACCAACCACTGGACTTTGAGCTAGTCCAATGTAGGGTTCTCAGAATCTCTCCTATTGAAGCTGTTCTGCCAGGGATTTTCCTATACCCCTGCTGAATTTCCCCAATACCCACCCACCCCCAGTTTTGTAAACTAGTTACATGCAGTGTTGCCAATGTAGTGATTGTTTGGACATTTGAATTTAAAAGCATATAAAGTGTATGATAAAATACATGTATCTGAAAAAGTGTAATAGATTTGAAAAGTATGAACACAGACTAGCTTCCTTATACAGCTGTTGTTTTTTATGACAATGTCAGTGCATTCGTTTCTGTGATGTTGGCGAAACTAATAATTTCAAATTATGATTTGTAAGTAAAGTCTAAATGGACTCTCCCTGACAGCTAATGATGGGCTGGGGGGAAAGGCTTCAGGACCAGATTGTATTTACATTCACACCTAATCTATCTAGGTATCCAGGAAACAGAGCTGTGTTGCCCAAGTGGTGGATTTTGGCTGGGGCTGGGTTACAAATCACTTGTAGGGGTCGGGGGAGAGTAATGAAATGTTGTTGTTCTTATTGTATGAGTAAAGGACAGTAGAATTGTACTTAGCCTGTGCTGATTGAAGGCATCAAGAGAGAGGGTGGGGATGGGTGTTTTGCTTGATGGTCTCCCTGAGTCACAAGTACTATTTGACCTGCCCCTCTCCACTGTTTAAAGATGGAGCAGATTAGGCTCCATAGATAGTCTTTTGTTTTGTTAAGTGACCGCTACAGCTGAAATCACTGATCATCAGGTCTAAGTGCTTAGACGTGCTGTGGGACAGTGTTCCTGTGGAAGAGACGGCCCAGTCCGCACTAGTAGCGAGGTTCCCCCACTGAGAGCTGAAATCCCTGGGAGTTGGTGGAACCTCAAGAGACCAACTCGCAGAGGTCACTGTGGCAGGTGACAGCAGAAGGTGACGGTGCAGGGCCACTGGCAACAGAGCGATGGAGTGAACAGTGGCACAATGAAAAACAGTGGCCAGAGCGAACAGTGAGCAGCTGGAGGAATGAGCAAGGTGCCTTCTTGCCCCGACCTGGTAGGTGAACTTGTTAGAAAGAAGCTCTGAACTCTGAGTCTCCACTGACCAAGGACAACACCGGTGAGTGTTAATGAAGCTATTAAGAATGTTGGAGACACAACACAGTTCATGTGAACAAACGTGGCTGTGGCATCATCCTTTCTATTTAAGCAAGAGATACCACACACTGCAGACTGGAGGCCAATGTTAAGTGCATGGTCACTTGTTCATCCTGAAGCTGAACACTGGTTCTGAACAAGACCAGCAAATGCTCACTGTCTTTCTGCAAGAAACTCTGCTGACTGGCTAGACGCATGTGGTGCAACAGCGAAAGACTCAACAATTGAAAAAGTGAAGAACTCTCTCACCACATTCAAAAAATGTGCATCCATGGCTGATGAATGCACCAGTGCAAATGGGCATCAAGTATTAAGTCATTGCGTATGTTATCTTGATGTCAGCGGTAGGCCAGTAGACGCATTTCTAGATGTTCAAGTTATAAAAGACACATCTTAGAAGAGTTAAATGCTTGTCAGTTGGACCCCAAACAGATGGCTGCTTGTGCATTTGATGGAGCTGCAAACTTCTCTGGAAGACATGGTGGAGTACAAGCTTGCTCAGAGAAAAGTGTAACCCTTATCTCTCTTATACACACTACAGAGGCCATCTACTCCAACTACCGCTGCAGACTCTTCAAAAGACATTTTAAAAGCTATACATTTAATGTCTTCATTATATTCTTTTTTCAGCAAGAGTCCAAAAAGACTGAATATCTTGGAAAATATAGAAGATACACTGGGACTGAAGGTCAAATTAGTCCAACCTGGGAAAACCTTCTGACTTTCTCATGAGCGATCCTTGGCTGTTGTCTTAAAATTACTCCAGTCGTTCTTACTGGCGTTGGAAAGTATCTACCAAGATAGGATGGATCTAAGTAGTGAAGCTGATGGATTACTTTTGCTACTATGTTCAGAGAAGACTATTGCCATTCTCTCTCTTGTAAGTCTGCTGTTGAAACCACTTGGATCATTAAACAATGCCATCCAGGCATCTGTTACAACAGTAGTAGATCTTTGTCCAGCAATAGAAGCTACATTTGGATCAATCAGAGAGCTATCTATTGCAAAAGTACTGGAAGAGCAAAACTTCAGTCCAGAAGTTGACTAATGAAGGCATTTATATTGAATCTTTAAGTGAAGAGGACCAGAAATGTTTGTGAAGACAACTGAAAAAGTACACAGACTTGGTTCTTAAAAATCTACAACAGCGACTTCTAGATTCTACTCAACCTCTACGTAGCTTTTACAGATCCCTGTCCTATAAAACACCAACAGTTGAGTGGAGTGAGGCACTACCAGCAATGGGGCTGCCATGTGCCCGGGACAGAATAGAGAATTTGAACACAGAGTGGAACATAATACGACGAATGAATGAAGATTTGACTTCAACTTCTTTTTCATCATCACTAGTGGCTCAACCCGATCTTTATGCTATGATTCCTGGGATGAAAGAAGTAGGAATTCATCTCTTGCTACTCCCAGTCACAACAGCTACAGCTGAGCGTTCTTTTTCACTATTGAATAGAATTTTGTGTTCTGAAAGAAGTCGCCTTCTGCCTGATTATGTGAATGAACTAATGAGCATATCAATTGAAGGAATAGAAGTACTGGACACACGAGAAGCCACCAAAGATGAATGCATTGCATTCAAGAAGTTCATTAACAGAGTCGTGCAAAATTATAACAAGAAACCAAGAAGGATGTAGATGTAGTGCCTTATAAAAAGCTTGAGTAGCCAACTTTTAATTTGTGTGATGATTTTAAAACATGAGTTAAATCTAATAAAATGGTCATGAAACATTTTTCAGTTTTTACTGTGGTGCCATACAGCCCACCTTCACCCTCACAGTCTCACCCCTCATCGGCCCTGACACCCCCCCCCCCGTATATTCAAACACCACCACCCTGAAATTTCAATTCCTGGGGAAAACACTGTATTCTACTTTAGATAAACACTAACTAGCCATTGGGCCAGAGAGCAGTAGTGTGTCTACTTCCCTGCATTCAGAGATACGATTGCAACATGTGTAGATATACCCCAGCGGGCCTTGAGCAAAGCTAGCTCAAGTAAGCCACAGTGCCTAGAAAATCACAGTGATCCACAAAGCCTGGGTTAGGCCCAGACAGTGCATGGGGAGAGAGAGGCACCTGAGAATGGGATCCACAGAAGCCAGCACGTTAGGTAGGGAGCCGCCTAAGCTGTCCAATAGCAGATGCTGATGAGAGGGGTGTATCCTAAGCCCCGCTCCACTTAGGGAGTTGGGAGACCCCCTATCTCTACTAGCAATGCACAGCCATGAACCCCTTTCCTGGAGCTGGTGCCTCAGCTGATTTTCACAAGAGGGGGAGGAGGTGCTGCTGCCTCTTCCCTTATAGCTTGTGACCCAGTGGCTAGAGCGCTCCCCCGGGATATGGGAGACTCAAGTTCAAGTTCCCCCAGTGCCTGAAGAGGAGAAACAATGAACAGAGATTTCCCACCTCTCAGCAGCATGCTCTAACCACAGGGCTATGGGGCAGTCTGACATGGGCCTGCCTCAGTCTCTGCTGGTGAAGCTGTTCCACCATAGATAAAATTATTGACTAGTCATTGGGCCAGTGAGTGAGAGAAGGACTCTGTAGCCTGGTGGTTTGGGCACCTTCCTGGGAGGCAGGAGACCCAGGCTCCCCTCCCCCTGCTTCAGTGATTATTTACCAAAGTGGAAAAGCTCCAATAGGAAAGACTGCTGGAACCCCCCCATCCCAGTATGCCAGCCTGGTGGTTAGCGCACTCCCCTGAGGGGTAGGAGACCCAGGTTTCCCATTGGGTAGGGAGAAAATTGACACACTAGAGTGCTCTAAGCACTGGGCTAAACGTATTGGGGAAGGCAGCTCCTGTTCCTCCAGCTGGATTTTGAATGGGCCCTGACCACTAGGCATGTTCAGAGCTGTGCTTGCTAGATTAAAGCTAGTTAATTTCTGCCTATGGGAGCTGAACCTCTGATTGCAGTGTAGCGTACCTACCTGATCAGGCCTTGCGGGCAAGATGGGCATCCATGCTCCTGCCTGTCTTCTCTGGTGAGGGTCCTGCTGCCTAGAGGGAGGCAGCAGTGTGCATACCCAGAGGCAGAAATGCAGGCATGAGGCAGCTTTCCCCTGAAAATGGAGGTGCCTCATGAGTTTAGGTGCTTGAGGACGGTTGGGGCAGCCAAGTGTAGGTTTGTGGATCACAGTGGTGCCTAAAAATAGGCACCTAAACCCCAAATATAGATCCTAAGTTCCTTTATGGATCTGGACCTTAGCACTTTTCATGGCTTGTGCAGTGGGAACCAGTGCTGCTGCTTTTAATGCAGCTATGGAGTCCCGACAATCAATGTTGAAAGCAAACTATGGGTGTAACTCAGGGTTCATTTACAGTGCAGTCTGAGGTGTGATTGCAACTCATATAGGGGTACCTAAGCTAGCTTTCTTATAGCTAGCATGACTCAAAACAGCAGTGAAGATGCAGTGGTGCAGACCTGGAGCTGTACAAACCCACCTGGAACTCTCGTTCCGCACACCAGGGGCTGTGCTGCCATGTCTACATTGCTGCCTGTCGCCATGCTAGCTAGATTAAAGCTAGCATGGACATGCCTACCTGGGTGTACTCACACAGCTGATTGCAATGTAGACATACACTAAGGGTGTAAACAGACTTAATTTGCAACAGTTTCACCAGGAAGTCTGGGAATACCCAGGTAAGTTTCCATCTCTTAACCCTGCCTGTCTTTCACCTTTGCTGACGTGCCTCTTAATGGTGCAAGGCTGCTTCACTCTCTGTTGCACATGCAGCATGGATCACAATAGTCTGCACTTTTGCTGTACCCCTGTACTCTCCCTTCTAGCCTGTGTCAAGCCCCAGGGGCTCAGTCTCCTCTTGCAAGGATGTCTGCGATGCTGGGGCTCCGTGGTGTGTGTGGATGGATGGGTCTCTGGTGTCTGTCTGGAGAGTGAGTTTGTGTGTGTATGGGGGTGGGGGGATGTGAGAAAACCTGGATTTGTGCAGGAAATAGCCCAACTTGATTGTCATGCACATTGTGTAAAGAGTTGTCACTTTGGATGGGCTATCACCAGCAGGAGAGTGAATTTGTGTGGGGGGGTGGAGGGTGAGAAAACCTGGATTTGTGCTGGAAATGGCCCAACCTGATGATCACTTTAGATAAGCTATTACCAGCAGGACAGTGGGGTGGGAGGAGGTATTGTTTCATATTCTCTGTGTGTATATAAAGTCTGCTGCAGTTTCCACGGTATGCATCCGATGAAGTGAGCTGTGGCTCACGAAAGCTTATGCTCAAATAAATTGGTTAGTCTCTAAGGTGCCAAAGTACTCCTTTCCTTTTTGCGAATACAGACTAACACGGCTGTTACTCTGAAACCTGTCTGGATAGGGTCATCTCTGACATACCCCAAGGGTCTGTGTGGTCAGGAGGGGCACCAGCCCCCAGTGAGGTGGGGTCTGAGGGCAAAGTCTTGTATGCCCCATATGGGGGGTTAATATTTTTGGTGTCCAGGGCCCAGGTAGAGCCATGAGGTCAGGAGATGAGCAGGTGGGGTCCATGCTTTAGACGCAGGTGTCCTAAGCTTTCTCTGGGAGAGGACGTGTCCTGTGGCCCTCAGTGGAAAGTTAAAAGGGGCAGTGGTAGAGTTGTGGCTGGAGAGCTAGAGGGGCTGAGTCTGCCCTGCTGCCTGAATAGCCTCCTTTGTGTTCACTGCAAGGGCAAAGGCGGTGCTGGGCCCATGATTGCAGCAGTGTGGGTATGGAATGGCCCTGAGGGGTCAGGTGAAGAACACCGCCTCTCCTGGGCCCAGGACCCTGCTGGTTACTGACCCCACCCGGTCAGTGCTCAGCTCAAGCCAGCAAGTCACGTACCAGGTTAGTTTGGCCTAAACAACGAGCATTTTTGTTGCTGATTATCTAGGCGAATGAGCCGGTCAGGTGGGCAGACCTACCAGGTACTGTGGAGAGCAGAGCCAGGCGGGTGCCAGATCCGTTAGAATATGGCAGTTCTCCAGGGTGGGCACCAGGGCTAGTCTCTGCCCAATCCCCAGAGAATGCTTCAGCGCCCCATGAAGGGCTCTCTCATGACCATGCAAAGGAGGGTCAGTTCCTGGGTGGGACATCTGCTTGGTAACATGTGGTGAAGGACATAGCCAGTCAGGGTCTGATCTCCGCACCTGCCAAATAGTCTCTGCGGCTCCTAAGGTGTGGGGAGGTGGCAGGTGTAGGATGGGGGCGAGTATCAATCCCATTCAGAAAGCTGCACTCACCCCCTGCAGCAGGGCCACTTCCCCAGCGACTAGTTCTCAGGTAGATTACAGAGCAGTATGCCCTGGATGTCCTCATGGAGGAAAGGGGATGGGGAGCAGGAACCCGTCAACCCTAGCCACTGTACTTGGCACCGTCACCCCTTGCGACATAGGAGCCCAGGCTGGGCCTTTGCAGAGCGCCATGCTCTCCGCACAGGCTGGGGAGCTCACCCTGGGTGTGTGCGTTTGCCTGTCTAGTGAAGTGTGGAGGGCAGGAGGGTGTGGCCTGTCCATCTCACACACATTGTGCTGGTGGCAACAGGCTAATGCAAATAACAGCTTGCTCAATCCTGCCCTTCCCCCAATACAGGGAAGAGACCTGTCCCCACTTAGGCAAGGCAAGAAATACACTTTGAACTATGCTTGGCAGGGAAAGTAAACAGAGCAGAACCTGAGCTGCTTCTCCAGTGTCTGTTAACCCATCAGTTCATGGTGGCAAGCTTGTCTGAGCATCTCCCTAGGGGAGACTTCCCCCTGCCTCTGGACATGGGGAAAGAACCCCCTCACTGGAAAGGGACCCCACTCTGTCACTCACTGGGATGGTGGGACCTGGGGAAGGGTAAGCCCCTGGGCCCGCTGTCCAGCCCCAGCCTGGGGAGGTAGTGGAGAGGGAGTTTGCAGCATGAACCAATGGGAGAGGAGAGGGCTTACTGAAAAGTGACCTGACAAGTCACTTTCACCTGAGCTGTCTGGTTCACCCTTGCCCTTCCAGACCGAAGCCCAAGCCAGGGCTGCAGCCAGAGGAGGGAAAGCTGATTTCTAGCACATTGCTTCATGCGCCGGAGAAGGACACGTCACTCAGCTGTTACTGGAACTGGACAATTTTATTGAAAAATGTAACTCAGTTCAAAGCAGTAGAAGCAGGACTGTCTAAGTGCGTGTAACAGGGGGCACAGCCTGTCCAGCGCAGGCAGGCAGGTGATCAGAGAGACGATAGCCCTGCACACCCCTGCCCCAGTGTCTGCTGGCCTCCTTTCCCACTATGGCAAGGGAGGGCTCTTCATTCCTCTCTTTCCCACAGAAGCCACCTCAGGGCCCCCAGAAGGATCAGCTACTGTTCCATGGCCCAGAATCAGTCCCATCAGCGCAGGTGGGTGCTAGGAGGCAACAGCTTCCTTCACAAATCAAATCATGGTGAAAAATCTCTCCTAGCTACAAGAAATCATCCATATTTACACAGCCATCAAAGCCGCAGGCAGGCACATCCAGGGCTGGGAGGAGGGTAAATGGGGGGCGGGGTGCTCCCAGCAGTGCCTCAGAGAAAACTCCTGGGAGGTAGGGAAAAGGAGGGGTCCCAACACCCAGGGCACAGCCAGTGCCAGCTGGGAGAGGCTGCTGGCACGTTCAGTACAAGTACCTCTTCACTCTTAGTTACCCATCCGCCCCCCACCCCCAGCCAGAGAATTCGCCAGGGTGCCAGCTGAACCAGCTGGAGGAATCTGTTGGGTTTGAAGGAGGAAAGGAGCCCAGTGGGGTTTCTCCAGCCGGCGGGAATGAGGATGCCTCAGAGCCAGGGTGCAATAGATCAAAGACAAAGTATCTACAAACAGAAACGAGAGTATTAGCCAGGGTCTTGCTTCCCCTCGCCAGCAGCCCTGAGGGAGACGGAGCAGTTCCTCCTCCACCCAGCCATTGGAATGACAGTCAAAGTCTGGTGAGCAGCCAGCCAACCGTCGTCCTTGGGGCAGCAAGGGGTGGCCATGTTGCCCTGGGGTCCTAAGGGCTACAGAGAGCAGCGGCGGGGCAGTGACAGTCAGAAGCAGCCTGATGAATGGATCAGGGCAGGCGGGAGGGGTGCTGGGCTGCCTCCCTCACACGTAGTTCCTCTTGTCGTAGCTGGGACCGGTGGATCTGGGAGCGGAGTAAGCCACCTTGGCTGGAGCGTACTTCTCATCCTTGGGGGGGCAGGAGCAGCAGAGCAGAGCCCCCCCAAACAGCTGCAGTGCTGCAGCTGCCCAGCCCACGTAGAGGGAGGCTCCCAGCTCCCGCTTCTGTGACTCTATCACCATAGGATTGTAGAAGTCGCGGATGACGGTGTTGGCCGACCAGCACACGGGGATGAGGGTCATGATCCCAGCCAGCAAGAAGATCACCCCAGACATGATGGTGATCTTGGCCTTGGTTGTCTCATCTTCCACGCACCTGGTGCACTGCGCTCCGATGAGGGCAACCATGAGGCCCAGCACGGCCAGCACGATGGCGATCACCACCAGGGCACGAGCCGCCTGCAGGTCCTGGGGCAACGCCAGCATGGAGTCGTAGACCTTGCACTGCATCTGACCCGTGCTCTGCACCACGCAGTTCATCCACAGCCCCTCCCAGATGATCTGAGCTGTCACGATGTTGTACCCGATGAAGGCCGTCACCCTCCACATGGGCAGTGCACAGCACACGATGGTGCCCACCCAGCCCAACACCGACAGGGCCACCCCACCGATCTCCAGCCCCATCGACATGTTGCCACGCCCTAGATACTTTCAAGCCAACGGCAGAAAGGGAGCGGGACTCCTTAGCTGGCAGCACCTGCAGGCCCCTGTCGCTGTCTGTGTAGGCTCCAGAGGATCCGCTCACTCCTGAGTGTACCTGTGTTGGTGGCTGCCTTATATCAGTGAGTGGAGCCAGGGCTGGGCTGCATTACCTCAGTGCTACTCACTCACGCAGGGGTGGGGTTTCACCAACGGACTCTTTTCCTTTCGCTGACTCCTCTGCCACCACCCCAGCCCCACTCCCCCTTTGTTTATGGAGATGGCATTGGTGAGAGAGGAGAATGGGGGAGGAGGCAAGGAGTGGAGCTGGAACCCTTCCCCGCGGGGCCCTGAGTTCCAGCCTGCTGCTTTCATGGCCATCCCTGGTGACAGATGCTGGCTGGGCTGGTGCCAGGCAGACACAGTGCTAGGGATTAGGAGAAAGACTGGAGTGGATTCCTGTGCTTCCTGGAAAGGGCTGCCTGGGGGTGTCATCTCAGACTCCAGGGAGGATGCAGCAGACCCTGTAAAGGGCAGGAATGGAACACGCTGCTTTTAGTAGCTGCTCGTGTTCCAGGGTCAGAGTGGAGGCCGTAAACCCAACTCTCTGTCCAGACTGGTGAGGCCCATGGACACATGCCCGAGAGTCCACTCCTCAGGCATCAGCTGGTGACAGGCAGCAGGAAAGCCACCAGTCTCACCAAGGCATCCCCCCAGCACCAAGCCATCAGCCTGCATACCTGCCAGAATCGACTGTCACAGACACACGCAATCAGTATAGACGCAGCAAAGTCCTGCGGTTAGGAGCCAGCCCTGGTGCAGTGACCTCCTGCTGCTCTGTCGGTGTGGGCAGTGGTCCCAAAGGTGTGGGAGAACACACCAGCCCCATCCCACCAGGCTGAGTGAAGTCACAGTTCTCCTTGCCTCTGGACGAGGGAGGAGTTCTCTATTCTCCACCCCATTCACTTTGTTTGGTTTGGGAGTTTGGGTGTTGGAGGGGGTGCAGAGGGAGGGGCTGCAGACTCTGGGAGGGAGTTTGGGGGCAGGAGAGGGTGTGTGGGGAGGGGGTGGGTGTGCAGGAGGGGGTAAGGGGTGCAGGCTGAGGGATGGAGTTTGGGTGCAGGCTCTGGGCTGGGATGTAGGAGCAGGTGAGGGGTGCAGGCTCTGGGAGGGAGTTTGCGGGTTGGAAGGGGTGCAGAGGGAGGGAGTGCAGGCTCTGGGAGGGAGTTTGGGGAGGAAGGGTGCGGAGGAAGGGGGTGCAGGGTGAGGGCTGTGGGGTGGGGCTGGGGATGAGGGGTTTGGGGTGGGGCACAGGGCTAGGGCAGAGGGTTAGGTTGCCCGGGGGTGAAGGTTCTGATTGGGGTTGGGGATGAGGGGTTTGGGGTGTTGGAGAGGCTCAGGATTAGGGCAGAGAGTTGGGGTGCAGGAGGGGGTGAGGGGTGCAGGCCCTGGGACAGAGTTTGGGTGCTAGCTCTGGGAGGGAGTGTGGAGGGCTGGGTGCAAGCTCTGGGAGGGAGTTTGGGTGGGGGGGTGATAAGAGGTGGGGGTGCTGGGGTAAAATGAAACTACAATGTGCCAGCCCCACAAGATTACAAGGGTCAATTAAAAGTGGAAAGTCCGAAGCAGCACTTGCCTGCTTCAATATATTTTATTGTGTTGTACCCGTTGTGACGAAGTGGGAATGTTCTTAATGTTTTCTCTGAGTACTGTGTGGGTGCCTCAGTTTCTCCTATGCATTTCTTAAGGATCTAGGTGGTAGGATAAGGGTGTGTGGTTGTTGTGGAGCCCCAGAGGGTCAGTGTGATGCTGTCTGCCACACCGTGCGCTTCCCGCAGCAAGTCTGCCCGGGCGGGGCGCCTGTGGAAGCTAGAAGGCCCTGCACCCCAACTCCGCAGTCAGACCGGGGAACGGCCGGCAAAACAGAAGGAACACAGTCTAAAACAGAGCTTGTAGGTACAGAAAACAGGACCCCTCAGTTAAGTCCATCTTGCGGGGTGGCAGCCCAGACCCAAGTTCTGGGCCTCTCCCTGTTACATAAGAACATAATAACGGCCAGACTGGGCCAGACCAAAGGTCCATCCACCCCAGTATCCTGCCTGCCGACAGTGGCCAATGCCAGGTGCCCCAGAGGGAGTGAACTTAACAGGTAATGATCAAATGATCTCTCTCCTGACATCCAGCTCCACCCTCTGACAAACAGAGGCTAGGGACACCATTCCTTACCCATCCTGGCTAATAGCCCTTAATGGACTTAACCTCCATGAATTTATCTAGTTCTCTTTTAAACCCTGTGTCATAAATATAAAGGGAAGGGTAAACCCCTTTGAAATCCCTCCTGGCCAGGGGAAAGCTCCTCTCACCTGTAAAGGGTTAAGAAGCTAAAGGTCAAAACTTCCCCAAGGTACAAAATATTACATCCGTTATCCTTGGACTGGCCGCTACCACCACCAAACTAATACTGGTTACTGGGGAAGAGCTGTTTGGACGCGTCCTTCCCCCCAAAATACTTCCCAAAAACCTTGCACCCCACTTCCTGGACAAGGTTTGGTAAAAAGCCTCACCAATTTGCCTAGGTGACTACAGACCCAGACCCTTGGATCTTAAGAACAATGAACAATCCTCCCAACACTTGCACCCCCCTTTCCTGGGAAATGTTGGATAAAAAGCCACACCAATTTGCATAGGTGACCACAGACCCAAACCCTTGGATCTGAGAACAATGAAAAAGCATTCAGTGTTTTACAAGAAGACTTTTAATAAAAAATAGAAGTAAATAGAAATAAAGAAATCCCCCCTGTAAAATCAGGATGGTAGATATCTTACAGGGTAATTAGATTCAAAAACATAGAGAACCCCTCTAGGCAAAACCTTAAGTTACAAAAAAGATACACAGACAGAAATAGTTATTCTATTCAGCACAATTCTTTTCTCAGCCATTTAAAGAAATCATAATCTAACACATACCTAGCTAGATTACTTACTAAAAGTTCTAAGACTCCATTCCTGTTCTGTCCCTGGTCAAGACGACTACAGACAGACACAGACCCTTTGTTTCTCTCCCTCCTCCCAGCTTTTGAAAGTATCTTGTCTCCTCATTGGTCATTTTGGTCAGGTGCCAGCGAGGTTACCTTTAGCTTCTTAACCCTTTACAGGTGAGAGGAGCTTTCCCCTGGCCAGGAGGGATTTCAAAGGGGTTTACCCTTCCCTTTATATTTATGACACGCCCCCCAAATCTCAGCTAGGGTGAAACACTGGCTGGGATTTCTTCCTGGAGCTCTAGGAAAACAGAGTTAATAAGACACATGCATCTCTAAATATACTACCAAGTACATAAAGACTAACAATATTTTCCACATCTAAAGGACGATTTTAACCAGTTGATTCTGGGAAACTTTCACGGGAGAGTGCATCAGCCACTTTGTTAGAAGCTCCTGAGATGTGTTGGATGTCGAAATCAAAATCTTGGAGAGCTAAACTCCACCGAACCTGAACTGGCAGCAGCCGATAACCCTACACAAGAGGCTCAGCCGGAGCCTGAATCCCAACATAGTGCACCAGCGGAGAGCGGTTCACAGTCAACAGAAACAGATCCATCCCCTATATCGCTTCCAGAGGGACCAAGCCTATGTCCCCAATCCAATGAGGAACTGATGTCTCCAGCATCAAGGGAACAGTTCCAGACCGAACAGGAAGCAGATGAAAGCCTCCAGAGAGCGTGGACGGCGGCACGGAGCAACCCACCGCCTCTCAGCTCTTCTAATCGATCCAGGTTTGTTGTAGAAAGAGGACTTTTATACAAGGAAACTCTTTCTGGGGGACACCAGGAAGACTGGCATCCTCAGAGACAGTTGGTAGTTCCAACTAAATACCGGGCCAAGCTCTTGAGCTTAGCCCATGATCACCCTAGTGGCCATGCTGGGGTGAACAGGACCAAAGACCGTTTGGGGGGGTCATTCCACTGGGAGGGAATGGGCAAGGATGTTTCTACCTATGTCCAGTCTTGTGAGGTGTGCCAAAGAGTGGGAAAACCCCAAGACCAGGTCAAAGCTCCTCTCCAGCCACTCCCCATCATTGAAGTTCCATTTCAGCGAGTAGCTGTGGATATTCTGGGTCCTTTTCCGAAAAAGACACCCAGAGGAAAGCAGTACATACTGACTTTCATGGATTTTGCCACCCGATGGCCGGAAGCAGTAGCTCTAAGCAACACCAGGGCTAAAAGTGTGTGCCAGGCACTAGCAGACATTTTTGCCAGGGTAGGTTGGCCCTCCGACATCCTCACAGATGCAGGGACTAATTTCCTGGCAGGAACTATGAAAAACCTTTGGGAAGCTCATGGGGTAAATCACTTGGTTGCCACTCCTTACCATCATCAAACAAATGGCATGGTGGAGAAGTTTAATGGAACTTTGGGGGCCATGATACGTAAATTCGTAAATGAGCACTCCAATGATTGGGACCTAGTATTGCAGCAGTTGCTCTTTGCCTACAGAGCTGTACCACATCCCAGTTTAGGGTTTTCCCCATTTGAACTTGTATATGGCCGTGAGGTTAAGGGGCCATTGCAGTTGGTGAAGCAGCAATGGGAGGGATTTACACCTTCTCCAGGAACTAACATTCTGGACTTTGTAACCAACCTACAAAACACCCTCCGAACCTCTTTAGCCCTTGCTAGAGAAAACTTACAGGATGCTCAAAAAGAGCAAAAAGCCTGGTATGATAAACATGCCAGAGAGCTTTCCTTCAAAGTAGGAGACCAGGTCATGGTCTTAAAGGCGCTCCAGGCCCATAAAATGGAAGCATCGTGGGAAGGGCCATTCGTGGTCCAGGAGCGCCTGGGAGCTGTTAATTATCTCATAGCATTCCCCACCTCCAACCGAAAGCCTAAGGTGTATCATATTAATTCTCTAAAGCCCTTTTATTCCAGAGAATTAAAGGTTTGTCAGTTTACAGCCCAGGGAGGAGACGACGCTGAGTGGCCTGAAGGTGTCTATTACGAAGGGAAATGTGCTGGTGGTGTGGAAGAGGTGAACCTCTCCATGACCCTTGGGCGTATGCAGCGACAGCAGATCCAGGAGCTGTGCACTAGCTACGCGCCAACGTTCTCAGCCACCCCAGGACTGACTGAACGGGCATACCACTCCATTGACACAGGTAATGCTCACCCAATTAGGGTCCACCCTTACCGGGTGTCTCCTCAAGCTAAAACTGCTATAGAACGGGAGATCCAGGATATGTTACAGATGGGTGTAATCCGCCCCTCTGAAAGTGCATGGGCATCTCCAGTGGTTCTAGTTCCCAAACCAGATGGGGAAATACGTTTTTGCGTGGACTACCGTAAGCTAAATGCTGTAACTCGCCCAGACAACTATCCAATGCCACGCACAGATGAACTATTAGAGAAACTGGGACGGGCCCAGTTCATCTCTACCTTGGACTTAACCAAGGGGTACTGGCAGGTACCGCTAGATGAATCTGCCAAGGAAAGGTCAGCCTTCATCACACATCTCGGGCTGTATGAATTTAATGTACTCCCTTTCGGGCTGCGAAATGCACCCGCCACTTTCCAAAGACTTGTAGATGGTCTCCTAGCGGGATTAGGAGAATATGCAGTCGCCTACCTTGACGATGTGGCCATAATTTCGGATTCCTGGGCAGACCACCTGGAACATCTACAAAAAGTCCTTGAGCGCATAAGGGAGGCAGGACTAACTGTTAAGGCTAAGAAGTGTCAAATAGGCCTAAACAGAGTGACTTACCTTGGACACCAGGTGGGTCAAGGAACTATCAGCCCCCTACAGGCCAAAGTGGATGCTATCCAAAAGTGGCCTGTCCCAAAGTCAAAGAAACAGGTTCAATCCTTCTTAGGCTTGGCCGGTTATTACAGACGATTTGTACCGCACTACAGCCAAATCGCTGCCCCACTGACAGACCTAACCAAAAAGAAACAGCCAAATGCTGTTCAGTGGACCGGAAAGTGTCAGAAGGCCTTTAACAAGCTTAAAGCGACACTCATGTCTGACCCTGTACTAAGGGCCCCAGACTTTGACAAACTGTTCCTAGTAACCACAGATGCATCCGAGCGTGGTGTGGGAGCAGTTTTAATGCAGAAAGGACCTGATCAAGAATTCCACCCTGTAGTGTTTCTCAGCAAAAAACTGTCTGAGAGGGAAAGCAACTGGTCAGTCACTGAAAAAGAATGTTATGCCATTGTCTACGCTCTGGAAAAGCTACGCCCATATGTTTGGGGACGGCGTTTCCACCTGCAAACCGACCATGCTGCACTAAAGTGGCTTCACACCGTCAAAGAAACTAACAAAAAACTTCTTCGGTGGAGTTTAGCTCTCCAAGATTTTGATTTCAACATCCAACACATCTCAGGAGCTTCTAACAAAGTGGCTGATGCACTCTCCCATGAAAGTTTCCCAGAATCAACTGGTTAAAATCGTCCTTTAGATGTGGAAAATATTGTTAGTCTTTATGTACTTGGTAGTATATTTAGAGATGCATGTGTCTTATTAACTCTGTTTTCCTAGAGCTCCAGGAAGAAATCCCAGCCAGTGTTTCACCCTAGCTGAGATTTGGGGGGCGTGTCATAAATATAAAGGGAAGGGTAAACCCCTTTGAAATCCCTCCTGGCCAGGGGAAAGCTCCTCTCACCTGTAAAGGGTTAAGAAGCTAAAGGTAACCTCGCTGGCACCTGACCAAAATGACCAATGAGGAGACAAGATACTTTCAAAAGCTGGGAGGAGGGAGAGAAACAAAGGGTCTGTGTCTGTCTGTAGTCGTCTTGGCCAGGGACAGAACAGGAATGGAGTCTTAGAACTTTTAGTAAGTAATCTAGCTAGGTATGTGTTAGATTATGATTTCTTTAAATGGCTGAGAAAAGAATTGTGCTGAATAGAATAACTATTTCTGTCTGTGTATCTTTTTTGTAACTTAAGGTTTTGCCTAGAGGGGTTCTCTATGTTTTTGAATCTAATTACCCTGTAAGATATCTACCATCCTGATTTTACAGGGGGGATTTCTTTATTTCTATTTACTTCTATTTTTTATTAAAAGTCTTCTTGTAAAACACTGAATGCTTTTTCATTGTTCTCAGATCCAAGGGTTTGGGTCTGTGGTCACCTATGCAAATTGGTGAGGCTTTTTATCCAACATTTCCCAGGAAAGGGGGGTGCAAGTGTTGGGAGGATTGTTCATTGTTCTTAAGATCCAAGGGTCTGGGTCTGTAGTCACCTAGGCAAATTGGTGAGGCTTTTTACCAAACCTTGTCCAGGAAGTGGGGTGCAAGGTTTTTGGGAAGTATTTTGGGGGGAAGGACGCGTCCAAACAGCTCTTCCCCAGTAACCAGTATTAGTTTGGTGGTGGTAGCGGCCAGTCCAAGGATAACGGATGTAATATTTTGTACCTTGGGGAAGTTTTGACCTAAGCTGGTAAAGATAAGCTTAGGAGGTTTTTCATGCAGGTCCCCACATCTGTACCCTAGAGTTCAGAGTGGGGGAGGAACCGTGACACCCTGTTATAGCCCTAGGCTTCACAACCTCCTCAGGCAAGGAGTTCCACAGGTTGACTGTGTGCTGAGTGAAGAAGAACTTCCTTTTATTTGTGAAAAGAAAAGGAGTACCTGTGGCACCTTAGAGACTAACCAATTTATTTGAGCATAAGCTTTCGTGAGCTACACGAAAGCTTATGCTCAAATAAATTGGTTAGTCTCTAAGGTGCCACAAGTACTCCTTTTCTTTTTGCAAATACAGACTAACACGGCTGTTACTCTGAAACCTTTTATTTGTTTTAAACCTGCTGCCCATTAATTTCATTTGGTGGCCCCTAGTTCGTATATTATGGGAACAAGTAAATAACTTTTCCTTATTCACTTTCTCCACACCACTCATGATTTTATAGACCTCAATCATATCCCCCCTTAGTCTCCTCTTTTCCCAGCTGAAAAGTCCTGACCTCTTTAATCTCTCCTCATATGGGACCCGTTCCAAACCCTTAATCATTTTAGTTGCCCTTTTCTGAACCTTTTCTCATGCCAGTATATCTTTTTTAAGATGAGGAGACCACATCTGTACGCAGTATTCAAGTTGTGGGCACACCATGGATTTATATAAGGGCAATAAGATATTCTCCATCTTATTCTCTATCCCTTTTTTAAGGATTCCTAACATCCCACTTGCTTTTTTGACTGCCGCAGCACACTGCATGGACGTCTTCAGAGAACTCTCCACGATGACTCCAAGATCTTTCTCCCGGTTAGTTGTAGCTAAATTAGCACCCATCGTATTGTATGGATAGTTGGGGTTATTTTTTCCAATGTGCATTACTTTACATTTATCCACATTAAATTTCATTTGCCATTTTGTTGCCCAATCACTTAGTTTTGTGAGATCTTTTTGAAGGTCTTCACAGTCTGCTTTGGTCTTAACTATCTTGAGCAGTTTAGTATCCCCAGCCAGCTCCAAACTGACACTCCCTCCAGCCCCTCCTCTGGCCTTTGTCTCTTTTCTGGACAAGGAGGCCACCAGATCTCTTTGTCCTCCAACACCTTCAGTTGGGACCTTGCAGGGGAGGGGCCCAGGCCATCCGTTGCCAGGAGACAAGGTGTCGGCTATACTCTATGCAGAGAGCATCACACTGGCCCTCTAGGGCTCTACAACAATCACACACCCTTATCCCACCACCTAGATCCTTAAGAAATGCAGAGGGGGAACTAAGGCACCCACACAGTATTCAGAGAAAACGTTAAGAACATTCCCACTTCATAACACCTGTATACAACCAATTATATACTTTGAAGGGTGTAAAATAGACAAGTATTGTGCGAAACACGATCATACCCCAAACTGACTGCCAAATTTAAGCTGCGTGTTTTTCCCCTCAGGTGAGGGCTCTGGGGTGGGGCTGGGGATGAGCAGTTCACAGTGCAGGAGGGGGCTAGGGCTGGGGCTCAGGGTTGGGGTGCTGGGGGCGCAGGCTCTGGGGTCAGGTCAGGCCGGGGATGAGGAGCTTGGGGTGCAGACAGGCTTCCCCAGGGCTAGGGTCAGAGAGGACTCCCCTGTAGAACTGATCGATGAAATTGTTTTTAATTGTTCACTTTATTAATATAACTTCATAAGAAAAGTTTTATGAATGAAACTACAGTCAGTCATAAAACCAGGTACCCCAATAACTGGCTAATTGAGTTTCACTTTCAATCCAATTGCTGCTTAAATCGCTGAAACTTGCACTGTTTCAACATTGTAACTTCTGCTCACTGTTTGTCATTCATTGTACTTGTCTATATTGTAACTTCTCGGTTTGCCATTCCTTACACTTGTCCATATTGTAACTCAAACTCCATTTTAACTTGTCCCAAACTCCATTTTGAAATGCTCACTCCATTTTGTAACAGCTTGCGGCAACCTTCATTTTTGCAAAACCCTGCTGTAACCCTATTAGTTTAGTTTAAATGTGGGAATGAGGCATGTACGGATAATGGAATCAACCTCCAGCGCCAGCCTGTCCCGATGAAATAAAGTTCAAACACCAAGGGCTGAAGATGCAGACAACAGCCCTAACCAAGTAAGAAGGGTTCACCCTAAAAGGAAAAGAACACCAAAAGTACAATGGAAGGAAGATCAAAGTCAGGTCCCAGGCTGAAAGTCATGTCTGCAATTGACGGGGGATCAATCACACCCAACCCAGAGGCAGCGTGACACAGCAAGGCCTATAGACTTTGGATTCAAACTAAAAACCTATTAAAAAGATGGGTAAGAATGAAGCCTTCGGGTAACGTTCTGCTTCCAGCATCAAGGGGCATTGGTGGGCGCCCGACAGAGACCCAGCCCTTCCTCATGCCTGGCTTTCCTGGCCACTTAGCCACCACCAGCTACGATCCCAAGCTGCGAACCCAAGCCAGGAACTCAAGCTACATTCAGGACTGGTAACTATCTAGCAGATGCAGAACATTTGCCCTCTCTGTCTCTCTCTCTCTCTCTCTCTCTCTCTCTGTGTGTGTACATAGGTCTTAGATATTAGTTATTGGTCTTAAATCAGACTGTGTTATTATAATAAACATGACATCCTGTCTTGTCCCCTGAAAGGGTCCTGTGCAGTTTTGTCCGTGTAACATCAATGGTGGAGAATGCAGCGGGGGAGCAAGTGCAGGAGCCACAATTATTATAAAAACTGGCATGCTCCCGCCCCGCTTTAGGAAGCCTGGCACTGTAGGGAAAAGATTGGAAACTTTCACTTAATTAACCAGAAACTCTGAAGGAAATAGGAGTTTGGGTCTGAATCTTATTAGCTGAATAGTGTAAATTGCTCTCTCAGGAGTTGTAAGTTGCTCTTCCAGGAGTTAAAAGGGGAAATTGCCTTTTCAGGACTTGAATAGTAAAACTGCTGTGTTGAGAGTCAGGAGGTTATAGTGCTTGATATTTACCAGTTTGGTTTTGTGCTGTGGGTGGTTGGTGCACAATTGTTGGGGACCATGTTTAAGAAGACAAGGTCTAAAGATCCCAAAAGAGAAAAACAGGGACCATTGTCTTTTGTACAAGAACCCACACCCTTTAAGCAAGTACTACTGAGGTTTGGACACAGCCCCTGGACTGAAGCAGGGAGGGGAGATGTATGTACCATTTCTGATTTGGAGGACAGGCTTGCACGGTCTCTAATCCTGCACAAGCCTACTCCGACTAAAAGGGATTCAGCAGCAGTCTGCCTTCTGTGGGAGGCATGCAGGGACTTACACTCCCGCCTGGCATCTTGCCAGGAGGAGAATACCTCCCTGCATGAGAGACTCGCTCATATGGAAAGAGAGGCGGAAAGATGGAAGGTGATAGCAAGGGGGGTGCAAAGCCAGCTAGACCCTCGCAGGGAGGCAATCAGGGAGGGCAAACAGAAAGAAAAAAGGGTAGAGGAAGCGTTTGGGGAAAAGGAAAGAATAGGAAAAGAAAATCAAGTGTTGCCGGGCAAGGTAAAGAGGTTAACCACAGAAGGAAGTTTCGGAGGAGCAGCCCTGTTAGTCTGTATTCGCAAAAAGAAAAGGAGGACTCGTGGCACCTTAGAGACTAACCAATTTATTTGAGCATGAGCTTGCCTGAGCTACAGCTCACTTCATGGGATGCATGCAGTGGAAAATACAGGGAGGAGATTTATATACACACAAAGTAAGAACAAAGTAAAGCTCTCCCCGCTGATCACAGCCGATGCGAATCTCTTATCCAGCACCTTAAACAAAGGCTTGGCTTCGCGAACCGCCAGGAGGCAGCGGTGACGGCAGGAGGGTGGGACTTCCATCCCCAAGATGATGTCCCTGGGTGGGAGGCTGCCCGGTGGGAATGTAGCGAGGTCTGGGACCGAGAGATCGGGAGCAGCAATCCTGAGCCCTGGGGGCCGGTTGCAGCCGTCACCAGACACAGACCCTGCTGCAGGGACGAGCACAGCCGCTCCACCCCCCGGGGTCAGCAGCGGATCTCCAGGCCAGGGCCAAACTGCTCGGCCCCTCGCCGGGCACGTTTCTCCGCCTGGACTCTGCGTGCGCGGCAGGCGGCAAGCGGAGAAAAGGGAACAGCCCCGGAGCTTGCGGGCCGCCCCCGAACTGCAGGGCGCCATGGCCGGAGGGGGCAGGGGAAACGAGAGACACTTCCCTACGACCTGCTCGCGAGCCGTGGGGAACAAAGGGGTCGCCGCCACCGAGGGAAACAGGCGGCCAGCACGAGGCAGGAACCCAGTGAAGACCCCGAGGGGTGCCTATCCCGCTGGGGACTAGTGCAGGCCATGGCAGGCATCACCCGCCCTGAAAACGCCCGCGGAGCACCCGCAAATGACCCGGTTCAGTAGCATAGGGCACGAATGCCTTCAGGGACTGTGCCGGGCCTCTTCTCCCCCACTCCGCCCAGGCGCCTCGCGTGGCGGCGCGCCGAGATCCGAGCCCGCAGAGCCCCACAGCCCGGCCCCGCAGGCCGGCCACAAAGGGGAGAGCTCCCTTCGGGGCTGCGCGCCAGCCAGCGAGAGCCGCGGTGCGGGGAGGGGGCTCCCGAGGTCGCTACCACGGGCGGGGGAATCACAAGCAACAGGGACATTATCCGTGTCCAGACCCCCGTCCGTCTCCAAACAATGATTCCCAGGGACATGAAGTGAGGGGCTCCCGGATCCGCCGACTGGCTTGAGGGGCGGTCATGCCACAAGGAGGTGCCTGGGGACACTGGGATGGAGCCCCGACCCGAGATTTAGCCCAGGAAGCCCTGATAAGACGGGAGCCCCAGGGGCGTGTGAGGAGCTCAGCCGCAAGTGCCCCTCGGAGCAGCAGAACTAGGGGTGCCTGCTGGACAGGAGCACGATGCGGGCTCCTAGGTAAACTTCCTGCGGTTCTGGAGGGAGCCGCTGCATTTCTGTCCAGCGGGAGAAACCCGCTCCTCCGCTAGCTCTCATTGACAGTAGAGCCGCTCTCGCCTTGATCAAAACCCTCCCCAGGCAGGGGAGAGAGTGAAGCAAAGTCCCTTTGAAATCTTTCCGAGGAAAGCCAAGGGGAGGCTGGGACTGGGCCCAGGTCCCATTTTCAACACAAGGATTTGAAAGAAAAGGGAACTGAATTCAGACCCCCGACACGGTTGACGAAATTATTTTCGGAGCCGATTGGCTGTACCAGCATAACATCATCATCGATTCACCCGGGGGCATCTTATGGCAACTAGAAATACCCGCTGACTGTCCTGACCGGGGAAGCGGGATATCGCTGTAAGCAGAGGGGGAGGGAGACTTGGTGCGGCTCTCGCTGCAGAGCGCCGAGGGGTGGCGCAGTCTGGACGCAAAGCAAAACAGACGGGGGAAAGATCAGGGCCTGTGTTAAAATGGTAGGTGAATCGGTGCCCCCTCAGAAACAACAGCCCTACTCAGAGGAAGCAGAAGCGCAAGGGATGCAGACTGTACAGGACCTAGAACAAGAGGGAGTTATTAGAAAAAGGAGCCCCCCTTTTAACTCTCCCGCCTGGCCGGTTTAAAGGCAGACGGGAGGTCCTGGCGGCTGACGAGAGGCTACAGAAGGATTAATGAAGGATCTGTACCCCTGGTTCCACTTGTATCAGACATGACACAGGTTAGACAGAAAGTACAAGCCACCTCCAAATACTTCGCAGTGATCGATTTGGCTAGCCGACATTTTGCACACCGACATGTAGTAGATATGTTAGCTAATCTAAGTCAGCAGGAAAGACCGGTTGTCTTCTCCTAGGTAGAGGATATTCTGATTTGGGGGGAAACCAAGGAACAAGTACAGAAACTTACTGAAGATGTTTTGGCATTAACCCAAGAAGCAGGTTTAAGGTAAATGGGGAGAAAGCACAAGGGGGGCAGCCACCGGTGACCTGCTTAGGTATAGTGGCCAGGAAGGAGGGGAGGCCAGTGGATCAGCGCAAGGTGAAAGGGGTCCGCCCCTAGCCCTGTGCGCTCTTCACGAGTTCGCCTGCGTGGGTTCAATTTCCGACCGCCACATATTTATACCTATGCAGAGATCCCACTTCCCTTATGGAAGTTATTACAGAAAAAGACCCAGTGGGAATGGGGACCAGAACAAGAGTCCGCCTTAAATACCTTAAAGCGAAAGGCTGTCACAGGCCCGGCTCCAGGAGGAGTCAAAGCCCTTCCTTATCAGACTAGCTGCAAATAAGATTGTCTTAGCAGCTACTCTCTTGCAAAACAAGGAGGAAGGCAAACTAGTGCCAGGAGCATCTGATTCTAAAACACGGCAAGGTGCTGAGTTCAATTTTGATCCTTGTGAGCGTGAATGTTTAGCAGCCCTTTGGGCAAGCCAGGCCTTTGAACCTCTCACGAGCGCAGCGCCCGTCACCGTTCAAAGTGCTCACAGCCCCCTCAAATATATCTTATCTAGATAAGCTGTTGCCAGCAGGAGAGTGGGGTGGGGGGCGGTATCTTTCTCATGCTTTGTGTGTATATAAAAAGATCTTCTACACTTTCCACAGCAGGCGTGGGATGAAGCGAGCTGTAGCTCAGGAAAGCTCATGCTCAGATCAGTTGGTTAGTCTCTAAGGTGACTAGCCACTAGCCCCCCTTTTCTTTTTGGTCGGGAGTAGGTCTCCAGTAGGCGCCTGGCTCAGTGGACCCGCACCCTGGTCACTAGAGGGCTCGGCCGAAGGCTGATGTCGGAGCTGGCGGCAATTGACAAGGCGCCGAGCCGGCCTGTCCCGAGCCGCGGGCGGGACAAAGGCCGGCGCCGGCGGGGCTCCCTCCCGCAGGGACTCAGGCCCAGCCGCGCAGGAGAAGCGGGTCTGGCTCAGGGACGCAGCTCGGAGTCAGCAAAAGGGGGAGCGGGCCTCAGATATGCGGCCAAGCCCGAGCGGCGGACGTGGCTCCGGGGGATTCAGACCCGGCCCGGCGCCGCGCGCGGAGCTCCAGGCCACCGGCGGGCCGCGAAGGCCCCGGGCCGGCAGCGCTCCCGGCAGGCGGGGATTTGGGCGTGAAGGGCGGACGCCGCTGGATGTCTGACCGGCAGCGCAGCCACCGGCAGGCGGCAGATGGGAAGGAGCCCGCGCACCGAGAAGCGTGGAAACGAGCCGCCCGCGGGCGGCCCGGACCCCAGCCCCTTACACCCGGCCCGGGACAGCCCGGCGCGAGAGCGAAGCCTGGAGCCCGCGGAGCAGCCGAGCCCGGTTCGCCCGGCCGCCCAGCGCCGCCGCCCCGAGCGGAGCCATCTTCGAGACTCTGCTGCCCCCCAGCGACGGGAGCGGTAATTGCAGCCCCAGCAGCCGCTCCGGTGGGAGAGGGCTACTCCGGATGCTCGTGTCTGCCGGCAGCCCCCGCCGCGTCTCCTCCCGGTAGAGTGCCAAGCAGAGTGCCCCAAGGGTCGGTCCTCCGGCGGTTTTGTTCAGTAGCTTCATTAATGATCTGGAGGAGGCGTGGGCGGGGAGGGTGCCCGGGCTCCAGGAACAGTCACGGCTGGGGGCCCTGCTCCACCAGTATTTGGAGCTGGGGCTCTCCCCCCGCCCTGCCTGGAGCGGCCCGGCGCAGGGCCCTCCCTTGTCCGCCTGGGGGCTGCTGCGGCCCCTCGGGAGGGGGAGGGGAGGGGAGG
Source organism: Lepidochelys olivacea (assembly GCF_965140295.1). Classification (NCBI taxonomy): domain Eukaryota; kingdom Metazoa; phylum Chordata; order Testudines; family Cheloniidae; genus Lepidochelys; species Lepidochelys olivacea. The sequence continues at coordinate 23,825,368 of NC_140427.1, forward strand.
GCGAGGAGGCGCACACGCGCTTGCCTCCCCTCCCCTCCCCTCCCCGGCCCGGGCACCCCCCGGGAGGAGACGCGGCGGGGGCTGCCGGCAGACACGAGCATCCGGAGTAGCCCTCTCCCACCGGAGCGGCTGCTGGGGCTGCAATTACCGCTCCCGTCGCTGGGGGGCAGCAGAGTCTCGAAGATGGCTCCGCTCGGGGCGGCGGCGCTGGGCGGCCGGGCGAACCGGGCGAACCGGGCTCGGCTGCTCCGCGGGCTCCAGGCTTCGCTCTCGCGCCGGGCTGTCCCGGGCCGGGTGTAAGGGGCTGGGGTCCGGGCCGCCCGCGGGCGGCTCGTTTCCACGCTTCTCGGTGCGCGGGCTCCTTCCCATCTGCCGCCTGCCGGTGGCTGCGCTGCCGGTCAGACATCCAGCGGCGTCCGCCCTTCACGCCCAAATCCCCGCCTGCCGGGAGCGCTGCCGGCCCGGGGCCTTCGCGGCCCGCCGGTGGCCTGGAGCTCCGCGCGCGGCGCCGGGCCGGGTCTGAATCCCCCGGAGCCACGTCCGCCGCTCGGGCTTGGCCGCATATCTGAGGCCCGCTCCCCCTTTTGCTGACTCCGAGCTGCGTCCCTGAGCCAGACCCGCTTCTCCTGCGCGGCTGGGCCTGAGTCCCTGCGGGAGGGAGCCCCGCCGGCGCCGGCCTTTGTCCCGCCCGCGGCTCGGGACAGGCCGGCTCGGCGCCTTGTCAATTGCCGCCAGCTCCGACATCAGCCTTCGGCCGAGCCCTCTAGTGACCAGGGTGCGGGTCCACTGAGCCAGGCGCCTACTGGAGACCTACTCCCGACCAAAAAGAAAAGGGGGGCTAGTGGCTAGTCACCTTAGAGACTAACCAACTGATCTGAGCATGAGCTTTCCTGAGCTACAGCTCGCTTCATCCCACGCCTGCTGTGGAAAGTGTAGAAGATCTTTTTATATACACACAAAGCATGAGAAAGATACCGCCCCCCACCCCACTCTCCTGCTGGCAACAGCTTATCTAGATAAGATATATTTGAGGGGGCTGTGAGCACTTTGAACGGTGACGGGCGCTGCGCTCGTGAGAGGTTCAAAGGCCTGGCTTGCCCAAAGGGCTGCTAAACATTCACGCTCACAAGGATCAAAATTGAACTCAGCACCTTGCCGTGTTTTAGAATCAGATGCTCCTGGCACTAGTTTGCCTTCCTCGTTGTTTTGCAAGAGAGTAGCTGCTAAGACAATCTTATTTGCAGCTAGTCTGATAAGGAAGGGCTTTGACTCCTCGTGGAGCCGGGGCTGTGACAGCCTTTCGCTTTAAGGTATTTAAGGCGGACTCTTGTTCTGGTCCCCATTCCCACTGGGTCTTTTCCTGTAATAACTTCCATAAGGGAAGTGGGATCTCTGCATAGGTATAAATATGTGGCGGTCGGAAATTGAACCCACCCAGGCGAACTCGTGAAGAGCGCACAGGGCTAGGGGCGGACCCCTTTCACCTTGCGCTGATCCACTGGCCTCCCCTCCTTCCTGGCCACTATACCGAAGCAGGTCACCGGTGGCTGCCCCCCTTGTGCTTTCTCCCCATTTACCTTAAACCCTGCTTCTTGGGTTAATGCCAAAACATCTTCAGTAAGTTTCTGTACTTGTTCCTTGGTTTCCCCCCAAATCAGAATATCCTCTACCTAGGAGAAGACAACCGGTCTTTCCTGCTGACTTAGATTAGCTAACATATCTACTACATGTCGGTGTGCAAAATGTCGGCTAGCCAAATCGATCACTGCGAAGTATTTGGAGGTGGCTTGTACTTTCTGTCTAACCTGTGTCATGTCTGATACAAGTGGAACCAGGGGTACAGATCCTTCATTAATCCTTCTGTAGCCTCTCGTCAGCCGCCAGGACCTCCCGTCTGCCTTTAAACCGGCCAGGCGGGAGAGTTAAAAGGGGGGCTCCTTTTTCTAATAACTCCCTCTTGTTCTAGGTCCTGTACAGTCTGCATCCCTTGCGCTTCTGCTTCCTCTGAGTAGGGCTGTTGTTTCTGAGGGGGCACCGATTCACCTACCATTTTAACACAGGCCCTGATCTTTCCCCCGTCTGTTTTGCTTTGCGTCCAGACTGCGCCACCCCTCGGCGCTCTGCAGCGAGAGCCGCACCAAGTCTCCCTCCCCCTCTGCTTACAGCGATATCCCGCTTCCCCGGTCAGGACAGTCAGCGGGTATTTCTAGTTGCCATAAGATGCCCCCGGGTGAATCGATGATGATGTTATGCTGGTACAGCCAATCGGCTCCGAAAATAATTTCGTCAACCGTGTCGGGGGTCTGAATTCAGTTCCCTTTTCTTTCAAATCCTTGTGTTGAAAATGGGACCTGGGCCCAGTCCCAGCCTCCCCTTGGCTTTCCTCGGAAAGATTTCAAAGGGACTTTGCTTCACTCTCTCCCCTGCCTGGGGAGGGTTTTGATCAAGGCGAGAGCGGCTCTACTGTCAATGAGAGCTAGCGGAGGAGCGGGTTTCTCCCGCTGGACAGAAATGCAGCGGCTCCCTCCAGAACCGCAGGAAGTTTACCTAGGAGCCCGCATCGTGCTCCTGTCCAGCAGGCACCCCTAGTTCTGCTGCTCCGAGGGGCACTTGCGGCTGAGCTCCTCACACGCCCCTGGGGCTCCCGTCTTATCAGGGCTTCCTGGGCTAAATCTCGGGTCGGGGCTCCATCCCAGTGTCCCCAGGCACCTCCTTGTGGCATGACCGCCCCTCAAGCCAGTCGGCGGATCCGGGAGCCCCTCACTTCATGTCCCTGGGAATCATTGTTTGGAGACGGACGGGGGTCTGGACACGGATAATGTCCCTGTTGCTTGTGATTCCCCCGCCCGTGGTAGCGACCTCGGGAGCCCCCTCCCCGCACCGCGGCTCTCGCTGGCTGGCGCGCAGCCCCGAAGGGAGCTCTCCCCTTTGTGGCCGGCCTGCGGGGCCGGGCTGCGGGGCTCTGCGGGCTCGGATCTCGGCGCGCCGCCACGCGAGGCGCCTGGGCGGAGTGGGGGAGAAGAGGCCCGGCACAGTCCCTGAAGGCATTCGTGCCCTATGCTACTGAACCGGGTCATTTGCGGGTGCTCCGCGGGCGTTTTCAGGGCGGGTGATGCCTGCCATGGCCTGCACTAGTCCCCAGCGGGATAGGCACCCCTCGGGGTCTTCACTGGGTTCCTGCCTCGTGCTGGCCGCCTGTTTCCCTCGGTGGCGGCGACCCCTTTGTTCCCCACGGCTCGCGAGCAGGTCGTAGGGAAGTGTCTCTCGTTTCCCCTGCCCCCTCCGGCCATGGCGCCCTGCAGTTCGGGGGCGGCCCGCAAGCTCCGGGGCTGTTCCCTTTTCTCCGCTTGCCGCCTGCCGCGCACGCAGAGTCCAGGCGGAGAAACGTGCCCGGCGAGGGGCCGAGCAGTTTGGCCCTGGCCTGGAGATCCGCTGCTGACCCCGGGGGGTGGAGCGGCTGTGCTCGTCCCTGCAGCAGGGTCTGTGTCTGGTGACGGCTGCAACCGGCCCCCAGGGCTCAGGATTGCTGCTCCCGATCTCTCGGTCCCAGACCTCGCTACATTCCCACCGGGCAGCCTCCCACCCAGGGACATCATCTTGGGGATGGAAGTCCCACCCTCCTGCCGTCACCGCTGCCTCCTGGCGGTTCGCGAAGCCAAGCCTTTGTTTAAGGTGCTGGATAAGAGATTCGCATCGGCTGTGATCAGCGGGGAGAGCTTTACTTTGTGTGTATATAAATCTCCTCCCTGTATTTTCCACTGCATGCATCCCATGAAGTGAGCTGTAGCTCAGGCAAGCTTATGCTCAAATGAATTGGTTAGTCTCTAAGGTGCCACGAGTCCTCCTTTTCTTTTTGCGAATACAGACTAACAGGGCTGCTCCTCCGAAACTTCCTTCTGTGGTTAACCTCTTTACCATGCCCGGCAACACTTGATTTTCTTTTCCTATTCTTTCCTTTTCCCCAAATGCTTCCTCTACCCTTTTTTCTTTCTGTTTGCCCTCCCTGATTGCCTCCCTGCGAGGGTCTAGCTGGCTTTGCACTCCCCTTGCTATCACCTTCCATCTTTCCGCCTCTCTTTCCATATGAGCGAGTCTCTCATGCAGGGAGGTATTCTCCTCCTGGCAAGATGCCAGGCGGGAGTGTAAGTCCCTGCATGCCTCCCACAGAAGGCAGACTGCTGCTGAATCCCTTTTAGTCGGAGTAGGCTTGTGCAGGATTAGAGACCGTGCAAGCCTGTCCTCCAAATCAGAAATGGTACATACATCTCCCCTCCCTGCTTCAGTCCAGGGGCTGTGTCCAAACCTCGGTAGTACTTGCTTAAAGGGTGTGGGTTCTTGTACAAAAGACAATGGTCCCTGTTTTTCTCTTTTGGGATCTTTAGACCTTGTCTTAGAATCATAGAATCATAGAATCATAGAATATCAGGGTTGGAAGGGACCCCAGAAGGTCATCTAGTTCAACCCCCTGCTCGAAGCAGGACCAATTCCCAGTTAAATCATCCCAGCCAGGGCTTTGTCAAGCCTGACCTTAAAAACCTCTAAGGAAGGAGATTCTACCACCTCCCTAGGTAACGCATTCCAGTGTTTCACCACCCTCTTAGTGAAAAAGTTTTTCCTAATATCCAATCTAAACCTCCCCCACTGCAACTTGAGACCATTACTCCTCATTCTGTCATCTGCTACCATTGAGAACAGTTTAGAGCCATCCTCTTTGGAACCCCCTTTCAGGTAGTTGAAAGCAGCTATCAAATCCCCCCTCATTCTTCTCTTCTGCAGGCTAAACAATCCCAGCTCCCTCAGCCTCTCCTCATAAGTCATGTGTTCCAGTCCCCTAATCATTTTTGTTGCCCTTCGCTGGACTCTCTCCAATTTATCCACATCCTTCTTGAAGTGTGGGGCCCAAAACTGGACACAGTACTCCAGATGAGGCCTCACCAATGTCGAATAGAGGGGAACGATCACGTCCCTCGATCTGCTCGCTATGCCCCTACTTATACATCCCAAAATGCCATTGGCCTTCTTGGCAACAAGGGCACACTGCTGACTCATATCCAGCTTCTCGTCCACTGTCACCCCTAGGTCCTTTTCCGCAGAACTGCTGCCTAGCCATTTGGTCCCTAGTCTGTAGCTGTGCATTGGGTTCTTTCGTCCTAAGTGCAGGACCCTGCACTTATCCTTATTGAACCTCATCAGATTTCTTTTGGCCCAATCCTCCAATTTGTCTAGGTCCTTCTGTATCCTATCCCTCCCCTCCAGCGTATCCACCACTCCTCCCAGTTTAGTATCATCCGTTTATTATAATAACACAGTCTGATTTAGGACCAATAACTAATATCTAAGACCTATGTACACACACACACTCAGCAAATGTTCTGCAGCTGCTAGATAGTTACCAGTCCTGAATGTAGCTTGAGTTCCTGGCTTGGGTTCGCAGCTTGGGATTGTAGCTGGTGGTGGCTAAGTGGCCAGGAAAGCCAGGCATGAGGAAGGGCTGAGTCTCTGTCGGGCGCCCACCAATGCCCCTTGATGCTGGAAGCAGAACGTTACCCAAAGGCTTCATTCTTACCCATCTTTTTTATAGGTTTTTAGTTTGAATCCAAAGTCTATAGGCCTTGCTGTGTCACGCTGCCTCTGGGTTGGGTGTGATTGATCCCCTGTCAATTGCAGACATGACTTTCAGCCTGGGACCTGACTTTGATCTTCCTTCCATTGTACTTTTGGTGGTCTTTTCCTTTTAGGGTGAACCCTTCTTACTTGGTTAGGGCTGTTGTCTGCATCTTCAGCCCTTGGTGTTTGAACTTTATTTCATCAGGACAGGTTGGCGCTGGAGGTTGATTCCATTATCCGTACATGCCTCATTCCCACATTTAAACTAAACTAATAGGGTTACAGCAGGGTTTTGCAAAAATGAAGGTTGCCGCAAGCTGTTACAAAATGGAGTGAGCATTTCAAAATGGAGTTTGGGACAAGTTAAAATGGAGTTTGAGTTACAATATGGACAAGTGTAAGGAATGGCAAACCGAGAACAGAAGTTACAATATAGACAAGTACAATGAATGACAAACAGTGAGCAGAAGTTACAATGTTGAAACAGTGCAAGTTTCAGCGATTTAAGCAGCAATTGGATTGAAAGTGAAACTCAATTAGCCAGTTATTGGGGTACCTGGTTTTATGACTGACTGTAGTTTCATTCATAAAACTTTTCTTATGAAGTTATATTAATAAAGTGAACAATTAAAAACAATTTCATCGATCAGTTCTACAGGGGAGTCCTCTCTGACCCTAGCCCTGGGGAAGCCTGTCTGCACCCCAAGCTCCTCATCCCCGGCCCGACCTGACCCCAGAGCCTGCGCCCCCAGCACCCCAACCCTGAGCCCCAGCCCTAGCCCCCTCCTGCACTGTGAACTGCTCATCCCCAGCCCCACCCCAGAGCCCTCACCTGAGGGGAAAAACACGCAGCTTAAATTTGGCAGTCAGTTTGGGGTATGATCGTGTTTCGCACAATACTTGTCTATTTTACACCCTTCAAAGTATATAATTGGTTGTATACAGGTGTTATGAAGTGGGAATGTTCTTAACGTTTTCTCTGAATACTGTGTGGGTGCCTCAGTTCCCCCTCTGCATTTCTTAAGGATCTAGGTGGTGGGATAAGGGTGTGTGATTGTTGTAGAGCCCTAGAGGGCCAGTGTGATGCTCTCTGCATAGAGTATAGCCGACACCTTGTCTCCTGGCAACGGATGGCCTGGGCCCCTCCCCTGCAAGGTGCCAACTGAAGGTGTTGGAGGACAAAGAGATCTGGTGGCCTCCTTGTCCAGAAAAGAGACAAAGGCCAGAGGAGGGGCTGGAGGGAGTGTCAGTTTGGAGCTGGCTGGGGATACTAAACTGCTCAAGATAGTTAAGACCAAAGCAGACTGTGAAGAACTTCAAAAAGATTTCACAAAACTAAGTGATTGGGCAACAAAATGGCAAATGAAATTTAATGTGGATAAATGTAAAGTAATGCACTTTGGAAAAAATAACCCCAACTATCCATACAATACGATGGGGGCTAATTTAGCTACAACTAACCGGGAGAAAGATCTTGGAGTCATCGTGGAGAGTTCTCCGAAGACGTCCATGCAGTGTGCTGCGGCAGTCAAAAAAGCAAGTGGGATGTTAGGAATCCTTAAAAAAGGGATAGAGAATAAGATGGAGAATATCTTATTGCCCTTATATAAATCCATGGTGTGCCCACAACTTGAATACTGCGTACAGATGGGGTCTCCTCATCTTAAAAAAGATATACTGGCATGAGAAAAGGTTCAGAAAAAGGCAACTAAAATGATTAAGGGTTTGGAACGGGTCCCATATGAGGAGAGATTAAAGAGGCCAGGACTTTTCAGCTGGGAAAAGAGGAGACTAAGGGGGGATATGATTGAGGTCTATAAAATCATGAGTGGTGTGGAGAAAGTGAATAAGGAAAAGTTATTTACTTGTTCCCATAATATACGAACTAGGGGCCACCAAATGAAATTAATGGGCAGCAGGTTTAAAACAAATAAAAGGTTTCAGAGTAACAGCCGTGTTAGTCTGTATTTGCAAAAAGAAAAGGAGTACTTGTGGCACCTTAGAGACTAACCAATTTATTTGAGCATAAGCTTTCGTGTAGCTCACGAAAGCTTATGCTCAAATAAATTGGTTAGTCTCTAAGGTGCCACAGGTACTCCTTTTCTTTTCACAAATAAAAGGAAGTTCTTCTTCACTCAGCGCACAGTCAACCTGTGGAACTCCTTGCCTGAGGAGGTTGTGAAGGCTAGGACTATAACAGGGTTTAAAAGAGAGCTAGATAAATTCATGGAGGTTAAGTCCATTAAGGGCTATTAGCCAGGATGGGTAAGGAATGGTGTCCCTAGCCTCTGTTTGTCAGAGGGTGGAGCTGGATGGCAGGAAAGAGATCACTTGATCATTACCTGTTAAGTTCACTCCCTCTGGGGCACCTGGCATTGGCCACTGTCGGCAGGCAGGATACTGGGGTGGATGGACCTTTGGTCTGGCCCAGTCTGGCCGTTCTTATGTTCTTATGTAACAGGGAGAGGCCCAGAACTTGGGTCTGGGCCGCCACCCCGCAAGATGGACTTAACTGAGGGGTCCTGTTTTCTGTACCTACAAGCTCTGTTTTAGACTGTGTTCCTTCTGTTTTGCCGGCCGTTCCCCGGTCTGACTGCGGAGTTGGGGTGCAGGGCCCTCTAGCTTCCACAGGCGCCCCGCCCGGGCAGACTTGCTGCGGGAAGCGCACGGTGTGGCAGACAGCATCACACTGACCCTCTGGGGCTCCACAACAACCACACACCCTTATCCTACCACCTAGATCCTTAAGAAATGCATAGGAGAAACTGAGGCACCCACACAGTACTCAGAGAAAACATTAAGAACATTCCCACTTCGTCACAATGGGTACAACACAATAAAATATATTGAAGCAGGCAAGTGCTGCTTCGGACTTTCCACTTTTAATTGACCCTTGTAATCTTGTGGGGCTGGCACATTGTAGTTTCATTTTACCCCAGCACCCCCACCTCTTATCACCCCCCCACCCAAACTCCCTCCCAGAGCTTGCACCCAGCCCTCCACACTCCCTCCCAGAGCTAGCACCCAAACTCTGTCCCAGGGCCTGCACCCCTCACCCCCTCCTGCACCCCAACTCTCTGCCCTAATCCTGAGCCTCTCCAACACCCCAAACCCTTCATCCCCAACCCCACCCCACAGCCCTCACCCCTGCACCCCCTCCCTCCATACCCCCAATCCCCAAACTCCCTCCCAGAGCCTGCACTCCCTCCCTCTGCACCCCTTCCAACCCGCAAACTCCCTCCCAGAGCCTGCACCCCTCACCTGCTCCTACATCCCAGCCCAGAGCCTGCACCCAAACTCCATCCCTCAGCCTGCACCCCTTACCCCTTCCTGCACACCCACCCCCTCCCCACATACCCTCTCCTGCCCCCAAACTCCCTCCCAGAGCTTGCACCCTTCACCCCTTCCTGCCCCTCTACCACCTGCCCCAGCCCGGAGCCTACACCCAGCACCCAAACTCTGTCCCAGAGCCTGTACCCCTCACCCCCTCCTGCACCTCCACCTCCACCCCCTGCCCCAGCCCGGAGCCTGTACCCAGCACACAAACTCCCTCCCAGAGCCTGCACCCCTCCTGCATCCCAATCCCCTGCCCCAGCCCAGGGCCTGCATACCAGACCTCATCCCCCAACCCAAACTCCCTCCCAGAGCCTTAGGCAGGTGGGGGGTGGAGTTTGGGGATGTGGAGTTGGGGGGGGCGGGTTCTGGGCACCACCAAAATTTCTACAAACCTGCCACCCCTGGGAGGATGGCATGGACTGCACCCTCAGCAAGTTCGCAGGTGACACTAAACTGGGAGGAGAGGTAGATACGCTGGAGGGTAGGGATAGGACACAGAGGGACCTAAACAAATTAGAGGATTGGGCCAAAAGAAATCTGATGAGGTTCAACAAGGACAAGTGCAGAGTCCTGCACTTAGGACGGAAGAATCCCATCACTGCTACAGACTAGGGACCGAATGGCTCGGAAGCAGTTCTATAGAAAAGGACCTAGGGGTTACAGTGGACAAGAAGCTGGATATGAGTCAACAGTGTGCCCTTGTTGCCAAGAAGGCTAACGGCATTTTGGGCTGTACGAGTAGGGGCATTGCCAGCAGATGGAGGGACGTGATCGTTCCCCTCTATTCGACATTGGTGAGGCCTCATCTGGAGTACTGTGTCCAGTTTTGGGCCCCACACTTCAAGAAGGATGTGGATAAATTGGAGAGAGTCCAGCGAAGGGCAACAAAAATGATTAGGGGACTGGAACACATGACTTATGAGGAGAGGCTGAGGGAGCTGGGATTGTTTAGTCTATGGAAAAGAAGAATGAGGCGGGATTTGATAGCTGCTTTCAACTTCCTGAAAGGGGGTTCCAAAGAGGATGTATCTAGACTGTTCTCAGTGGTAGCAGATGGCAGAACAAGGAGTTTTAGTCTCTAAGGTGCCACAAGTATTCCTTTTCTTCTTAGAACAAGGAGTAATGGTCTCAAGTTGCAGTGGGGGAGGTTTAGATTGGATATTAGGAAAAACTTTTTCACTAGGATGGTGGTGAAACACTGGAATGCGTTACCTAGGGAGGTGGTGGAATCTCCTTCCTTAGAAGTTTTTAAGGTCAGGCTTGACAAAGCCCTGGCTGGGATGATTTAGTTGGGGATTGGTCCTGCTTTGAGCAGGGGGTTGGACTAGATGCCCTGCTAAGGTCCCTTCCAACCCTGATAGTCTATGATTCTATGGTGCTTCCTTCCACATCTAGAACATTTTTTCATATGTTCATTTTTTTTACCTTTAATACTTTCACTCAGTTTTTCTCCATAGTCTTGTTGTTTCCTTTTCCTTATTAAGTCTATATTCACATCACTCTGTTTTCTTTTTAAAAAGTGCAATCGTTGTTGATTAAGTTTAGCAGTTTGGCAAATTCTCACTGCTCTTTCCAGATTTAGATCAGGCTCTTCTAACAGTCTTTTTCTTACACTGATATTTCGATGGCCATCACAATCTGATTTCCTGTCATTGACTCAGATTGACTCTGGAAATTACATGTCTGACGTCTTATCTTTACATCTGTTAAAATTATTCAAAAGTATCTTCCTCCATTTGATTTCTCGAGTGAAACTGAAATCTTTCAAATGTTTCATTTCTTTTTGGTAAACAGTATTTTTTTAAAGAAAAACTCATAGCCAGCTTGTTCTCTAACATTAAGCTCAAATGAATTATGTAATGAAATTGCTTCAGTACCCACAATACTCAACAAGATGGCAATGTTTTGTTCATCTTCCTAGTGAGCAGATCCCAATGTCCTCAAAAATAAATCAAATTCTCATTTAAACCTTTTCCAGTTTTCTGCAGCATTTCTGAACTTTTTTTTAAAAATGTGGGTACGCTTAATTGATCCATCTTATTTCATTCAAACCTAAGGTGTTTGTGTGTTTTTTCATTCTTCCAGTTCCTTGTATCACTTACCCCACTCCTGGGACCATGAAACGTTTTATGTTGAAGCAATCCACTAGTCTTTATGATCATTCATTGCTAGTAACTTAACAGGCGTCATAGTCAACATATAGACAGAGCATCTCAACTCAGGCCAGCCTAACCGGCTAACCTCGAGCCAGCAGTTAGCTCCTGCTGCCTGGAGATTCTGTTCATTCTCATGTCTCTTCTCACAGGATCTTGGGCCAATACTGCCTCCCAGTCTGTAAACACTAAGGCCCACAGATCCACAAAGGTACGTAGGGGCCTCATCTAGGGTTTCAGTGCCCAAGTCCATTTTAGGCTCCACTGTGATCCACAATGCTCCCGTGCACTGATGCCTGGAGGTGACTAAACTCATGTGGTGGATTTCAGGGTATACATTCCCTCAGTGCCTAAGTTTCTGCCTCTGAGCATGTGCCTGCTGCCTCCTCTAGGTGCCCAGACACCCACCTCCTGCCTAAGCCCCAGTGGGGGGAAGAAAGGCTTTCACTCACCTAGCTCAAGTGCAAGGTGCAATCCAGTAGGTGTGCCTGTAGGTCGCCTTCCAGATCAGCTCCCATTCAAAACCTGGCAGGAGGCAGTTCCTTTCAGCCAAGTGGTTAGAGCACTCACCTGGGATGTGGGAGACGGAGGTTCAAGTCCCACCTCTGCCAAAGTAGGGCACGGATTTGAACAGGGGTCTCCCACCTCCCAGGAGTGTGCGCTAGCCACTGAGCAATGGGATACTCTGAAATGGGGCTCCCACCATCTCTCCTATTGAAGCTGGTGGATTCAATAATTAACAAGTCTGTGGAGCGGGGGGACTGGTCCCTGCATCTCCCAGGTGGATGCCCTCTCCACCAGGCCAAGAGCCATCCTCATGCACTCACTCTCTCTCTGGCCAAGTGACCATTTATCATGAGTAAGAGATAAGTCCCATGTCAGAGTATCCCAGAGCTTAGTGGTTACAGCTCATGTGCCCCTCCCCCCAAGACGTCTGTTCAAATCCCTTCTCCCCTCTGGCAGAAGGGGGACTGAACCTGAGTCATCCACGTCACAGGCCAGTGCTCTGAGCCCTGGGCTAAAAGTTGCAAGGTGGGCGGCAGCATCACCTCCTCCTCCTCCTCCTCCGGCCGTTTTGCAGTGAGGCAGGTACCGGTCTCATTCTCACAAGGAACCTCTTGGGCACACCAGCCGTCTGACTCCCTGTTCAGGGACTGCTAACCTCCCTGCAGCCCGGACTTAGGCACCCACCTCTGAGAAAGGGGCGTGGTTTAAGATACACATCTCCCATTGGCTATCCCCACCTCACATGCTGGCTTTTGTGGCTCGTGTCCCTCTCTTCCTTTGTGTTAAATGGGGCGCCTGGGTGCGGGATGCAGGCTGAGTGGATGGCAATGTGTTCCAGGGATTTTCAAGGCGCATACAGTTCAGCATGGCAATGCTTAGCAGCACTGCGCCTACATCTCTTTGTGGATCCAGGCCTGACAGCTATGTCCCTTAGGCTTGAATAGAGACTGGGAGTGGATGGGTCATTGCACAAAGTAAAACTATTTCCCCATGTTTATCCCCCACCCCCACCCCGCTCCTCAGACGTTCTTGTCAACTGCTGGAAATGGCCCACCTTGATTATCACTACAAAAGGTTTCCCTCCTCCCCCTCTCTCCCCCCTGCTTCTCCTGCTTGTAATAGCTCACCTTAAGTGATCACTCTGGTTACAGTGTGTGTGGTAACACCCATCGTTTCATGTTCTCTGTGTATATAAATCTCCCCACTGTATTTTCCACGGTATGCATCGATGAAGTGAGCTGTAGCTCACGAAAGCTCATGCTCAAATAAATTGGTTAGTCTCTAAGGTGCCACAAGTCCTCCTTTTCGCATGATGAAAAGGGCTTTGAAACATGAGTGGCTTCGACAGAAGCAGTCATAAGGGCCTGTTCCAGTGGTGTAAGTGCTACGGACTGGCCTCCCCTTGACATTTGTTGCAGGTCAGCTTGAGTTACTCCATATTCAAGTGTCTGCCCTCCAGCTTTGCTGAGAATCCAACAGCGTGTTAACACTTTGGAAGTGGGATCACTGTGGTGGGATGAGTTTACCCACAGCAAGAGAGCTATGGTTGCAGCCAATGAACCAATTGACATGTATCTGCCGCATCCTTGTACTGCTAACCCATGAGCCTGGCTGGCTCTGTGAGTCATCCTATGCTTTTACCAGCTGTGGGTGCATCCTGCCCACGTCACCTTCCTGATTACATGCTGGTGTGAAGTCGGTTGTCTTTTGTGTTTCCAGCTCTTGTGTAGTTTGCACCCCTCTCGCGTGCTCCTGATCAATGAGCAGTCCTGCCTTGTGCTCCAGAGTGGTCCTGGTCTGAGATCCACTGCCCTGTGGAGAGAGCAGCTGTAATCAGGCCCATCTGAATGCTAGCCTCTGAGCCAGTGAAGGACAGGGCTCATGGCCAGGATCCTCGCCAGTACCCGCCACCCCCCGGGACAGGAGCTTGGGTCGGTTATACAAATCGGTTGGGGGGGCAGGGAGGCAGCAGGAATTGGGGGTGGGACAGGCGTGTTAATTGGCTGGTGTGTTTGGAGCAGCGGGAACATTAAGGACTCAGCCTGGGGTGTGACAGTCACATGTGGGCTTGTGGGATAGGTCCCCTTTGTGGAGAGCAGCTCTGCTAGCTTTGCCTGGGGGAGGATGGAGAGATTTCCTAGGGGGAAGAATAGGGAAATAATCTCCATCTGTCTCCAGCCCAGCAGGTCTTTTCCCCCTAAAATCTGCTCAGCCCAGCCCCTCTCCCCCTCCTCCCAATCTCGCTACTGTCTCTTTTTTCCTTTCGCATTTTCCAGTCGGGAGGAGAAGGGGAAAGTGGATGGGGTGGAGAATAGAGAACTCCTCCCTCGTCCAGAGGCAAGGAGAGCTGTGACTTCACTCAGCCTGGTGGGATGGGGCTGGTGTGTTCTCCCACACCTTTGGGACCACTGCCCACACCGACAGAGCAGCAGGAGGTCACTGCACCAGGGCTGGCTCCTAACGGCTGGACTTTGCTGCGTCTATACTGATTGCGTGCGTCTGTGACAGTCGATTCTGGCAGGTATGCAGGCTGATGGCTTGGTGCTGGGGGGATGCCTTGGTGAGACTGGTGGCTTTCCTGCTGCCTGTCACCAGCTGATGCCTGAGGAGTGGATTCTCGGGCATGTGTCCATGGACCTCACCAGTCTGGACAGAGAGTTGGGTTTACGGCCTCCACTCTGACCCTGGAACAAGAGCAGCTACTAAAAGCAGCGTGTTCCATTCCTGCCCTTTACAGGGTCTGCTGCATCCTCCCTGGAGTCTGAGATGACACCCCCAGGCAGCCCTTTCCAGGAAGCACAGGAATCCACTCCAGTCTTTCTCCTAATCCCTAGCACTGTGTCTGCCTGGCACCAGCCCAGCCAGCATCTGTCACCAGGGATGGCCATGAAAGCAGCAGGCTGGAACTCAGGGCCCCGCGGGGAAGGGTTCCAGCTCCACTCCTTGCCTCCTCCCCCATTCTCCTCTCTCACCAATGCCATCTCCATAAACAAAGGGGGAGTGGGGCTGGGGTGGTGGCAGAGGAGTCAGCGAAAGGAAAAGAGTCCGTTGGTGAAACCCCACCCCTGCGTGAGTGAGTAGCACTGAGGTAATGCAGCCCAGCCCTGGCTCCACTCACTGATATAAGGCAGCCACCAACACAGGTACACTCAGGAGTGAGCGGATCCTCTGGAGCCTACACAGACAGCGACAGGGGCCTGCAGGTGCTGCCAGCTAGGAGTCCCGCTCCCTTTCTGCCGTTGGCTTGAAAGTATCTAGGGCGTGGCAACATGTCGATGGGGCTGGAGATCAGTGGGGTGGCCCTGTCGGTGTTGGGCTGGGTGGGCACCATCGTGTGCTGTGCAATGCCCATGTGGAGGGTGACGGCCTTCGTCGGGGACAACATCGTGACAGCCCAGCTCATCTGGGAGGGGCTGTGGATGAACTGCGTGGTGCAGAGCACTGGCCAGATGCAGTTCAAGGTCTACGACTCCGTGCTGGCGTTGCCCCAGGACCTGCAGGCGGCTCGTGCCCTGGTGGTGATCGCCATCGTGCTGGCCGTGCTGGGCTTCATGGTTGCCCTCATCGGAGCGCAGTGCACCAGGTGCGTGGAAGATGAGACAACCAAGGCCAAGATCACCATCATGTCTGGGGTGATCTTCTTGCTGGCTGGGATCATGACCCTCATCCCTGTGTGCTGGTCGGCCAACACCGTCATCCGCGACTTCTACAATCCTATGGTGATAGAGTCACAGAAGCGGGACCTGGGAGCCTCCCTCTACGTGGGCTGGGCAGCTGCAGTACTGCAGCTGTTTGGGGGGGCTCTGCTCTGCTGCTCCTGCCCCCCCAAGGATGAGAAGTACGCTCCAGCCAAGGTGGCTTACTCCGTTTCCAGATCCACCGGTCCCAGCTATGACAAGAGGAACTACGTGTGAGGGAGGCAGCCCAGCACCCCTCCCGCCTGCCCTGATCCATTCATCAGGCTGCTTCTGACTGTCACTGCCCCCCCGCTGCTCTCTGTAGCCCTTAGAACCCTAGGGCAACATGGCCACCCCTTGCTGCCCCAAGGACGACGGTTGGCTGGCTGCTCACCAGACTTTGACTGTCATTCCAATGGCTGGGTGGAGGAGGAACTGCTCCGTCTCCCTCAGGGCTGCTGGCGAGGGGAAGCAAGACTCTGGCTAAGACTCTCGTTTCTGTTTGTAGATACTTTGTCTTTGATCTATTGCACCCTGGCTCTGAGGCACCCTCATCCCCGCCGGCTGGAGAAACCCCACTGGGCTCCTTTCCTCCTTCAAACCCAACGGATTCCTCCAGCTGGTTCAGCTGGCACCCTGGCGAATTCTCTGGCTGGGGGTGGGGGGCGGATGGGTAACTAAGAGTGAAGAGGTATTTGTACTGAACGTGCCAGCAGCCTCTCCCAGCTGGCACTGGCTGTGCCCTTGGTGTTGGGACCCCTCCTTTTCCCTACCTCCCAGGAGTTTTCTCTGAGGCACTGCTGGGAGCACCCCCGCCCCCCACCGCCATTTACCCTTCCCTCCGGCCCTGAAAGGGAGACACTGGAGCTGATCGCTGTACGGGGAGAAGAATCTGTGCAAGCCGAACTCCAATCAAAAAGAAGAAATGCTGATATATATGCCAAAATCTCACAGGGCATGGTGGAGAGAGGCTACACCAGGGACACACAGCAGTGCTGCTTGAAAGTTAAGGAGCTCAGGCGAGCCTAACAAAAGACAAAGGAGGCAAACAGTCACTCCATCTCAGAGCCCCATACATGCTGCTTCTATGATCAGCTTGCATGGCATTCTAGGGGGGACCCTACCATTATCCCACCACTGTCCGTGGACACCTGCAAGGGGGGAGTCTTACGCAACAGGGAGGAGGAGTTTATGGATGAAGAAGAGGAAGAGGAGGAGGAGAATGCGCAGCAGGCAAGCGGTGAATCCGTTCTCCCCGGCAGCCAGGACCTTTTCATCACCCTGGAGCCAATACCCACCCAAGGCAGGATCCCCAATGCTGAAGCCGGAGAAGGCACCTCTGATGAGTGCACATTTGTAACTACAGGACAGGGTTTAAAAGCAATAGTGTTTAATGTTTGATTTGCCCTGAAGAATTGGGATGCATTCGCAGCCAGTTCAGCTACTGGAAAAGTCTGTTAACATGTCTGGGGTTGGAGCGGGAATCCTCTAGGGACATCTCCATGAAACTTTCCTAGAAAGCCTTTGCAGAAGGTTTCTGGGGAGTGCTGCCTTATTTCATCCTCCACGGAAGGACACTTTACCACGCCAAGCCAGTAGCAAGTAGTCTGGAATCACTGCAGCAGAAAGCATGGCAGTGAATGGTCCTGGGTTTTGGTTGCATTCAAGCAACATTCAGTCTATATCTTTCTGTGTTCGCCTCAGGAGAATGATACCATTCATGGTTACCTGGTTGAAATAGGGGAATTTTTGTAAGGGAACAGTAAAACGACCCGTTCATGCTGGGCTGTTTGC
Organism: Lepidochelys olivacea; assembly: GCF_965140295.1. Taxonomy (NCBI): domain Eukaryota; kingdom Metazoa; phylum Chordata; order Testudines; family Cheloniidae; genus Lepidochelys; species Lepidochelys olivacea. The sequence goes on from NC_140427.1 coordinate 23,842,442, forward strand.
GCTTGGCTAAAAGGGATCATCCCAGAGAATAGCCATGTGGTGGGGTGGGAGGAGGTGTGTGCTGCACATCCACCCGAAAACTGCAGCTCCTCCTTTTAAATGTGAAACCCAACCGGCATTGCTTGCTATGGGAAAGGAGGGCGCTGCAGTTTGAAACCATTCCTACATATTATGAAGGTGGAAGAAGCCAACCCCATGTACCAAAAGGCTTACCATGGCTGCCTGGAAACTGAATTCTGTTGCCCAGCCGTGTGTGTGTGATGTGTCACCATACCAGCGGGCGCTCAATATAAAAGAAAAAATGCGACCTTGTACCTAAAACACGTGCTGTCTGCTGTGAATTGCTTGATTCACTGTGAAAGAGATTCCCTTTTGTTCTCAGAAATGTATCATCTTAAATTTTACTCTCTCTTTTTATCTCCCCCCAGGTGCAAATGTTTCTATGCTCCCCTATCATCTCTGTCCCTGAGGTTATCGCAGATTAGAAGGCAAAAAAAATGCACTCGCGATGACATGTTTTCTGAGCTCATGCAGTCCTCCCACACTGATAGGGCACAGCTTAATGCATGGAGGTATTCAGTGGCAGAGGCCAGGAAAGCATTAAGTCAGTGCGAAGAGCAGAGGCAGGAGGCGATGCTGAGGCTAATGGGGGAGCAAACGGACATGATGAAGCATCTGTTGGAGCTGCAGAAAAGCCAACAAGAGCACAGACCCCCGCTGCATCCACTGTATAACCGTCTGCCCTCCTCCCCAAGTTCCATATCCTCCTCACCCAGATGCCCAAGAATGCTGGCACGGGGGGGGGGGGGGGAGGCTCCGGGCACCCAGCCACTCCACTCCAGAGGATGGCCCAAGCAACAGAAGGCTGTCATTCAAACAGTTTTGATTTGTAGTGTGGCTACAATAAGCAATGTGGCCTTTTCCTTCCCTCCTCCTGCAACCCACCCCACCTGGGCGACCTTGTCAGTTATCTCACTTCTTTTTAATTAATAAAGAAAGAATGCATGGTTTCAAAACAATAGTTACTTTATTTCCTTTGCCAGCTGTGATTGAAGGGGGGGAGGGTGGTTGGCTAACAGGAAATTAAAATCAACAAAGGAGATGGGTTTGCAGCAAGAAGAAACACACACAGCTGTCACACCGTAGCCTGGCCAGTCATGAAACTGGTTTTCAAAGCCTCTCTGATGTGCAGCACACCTAGCTGTGCTCTTCTAATTGCCCTCGTGTCTGGCTGCTCAAAATCAGCTGCCAGGTGATTTGCCTCAATCTCCCAACCCACCATAAATGTCTCCCCTTTACTCTCACAGATATTATGGAGCACACAGCAAGCAGCAATAACAATGGGAATGTTGGTTGCGCTGAGGTCTAACCTAGTCAGCAAACAGCACCAGCGAGCTTTTAAATGTCCAAAGGCACATTCTACCACCATTCTGCACTTGCTCAGCCTATAGTTGAACTGCTCCTTACTACTGTCCAGGCTGCTTGTGTACGGCTTCATGAGCCATGGGACCAAGGGGTAGGCTGGGTCCCGAAGGATAACTATTGGCATTTCAACATCCCCAATGGTAATTTTCTGGTCTGGGAAGTAAGTCCCTTCTTGCAACTGCTCGAACAGCCCTGAGTTCCGAAAGATGCGTGCATCATGCACCTTTCCCGGCCATCCCACGTTGATGTCGGTGAAACGTCCCTTGTGATCCACCAGTGCTTGCAGCACCATTGAGAAGTACCCCTTGCGGTTTACATACTGGTTGGCAAGGTGGTCCAGTGCCAAGATAGGGATATGCGTTCCGTCTATAGACCCACCACAGTTATGGAGCCTGATTGCAGCAAAGCCATCCAGTATGACCTGCACATTTCCCAGAGTCACTACACTTGATAGCAGAACGTCAGTGATTGCATTAGCTACTTGGATCACAGCAGTCCCCACAGTGGACTTGCCCACTGCAAATTGATTCCCGACTGACCAGTAGCAGTCAGGCATTGCAAGCTTCCACAGGGCTATCACCACTCACTTCTCAACTGTCAAGGCAGCTCTTATCTTGGTATTCCTGCACTTCAGGGTGGGGGAAAGCAACTCACAAAGTTCAAGGAAAGTGGCCTTACACATGCGAAAGTTTCGCAGCCACTGGGAATAATCCCATACCTGCAGTACTCTGCGGTCCCACCAGTCTGTGCTTGTTTGCCGGGCCCAGAATCGGCATTCCACTGTATCAACCAGCCCCACTGCTGCCATGATGTCCCTATTGGAACAGCCCATGCTTTCAGGCATGTCTGTGTCCATGTCCTCATCACAATCGTCCTCGTGCTGGCGTCTCTTAGCCTGGTTCTGCACATACTCCAGGATAATGTGCGAGGTGTTTACAGTGCTCACAATAGCAGCGGTGAGCTAAGCGGGCTCCATGCTTGCCATGGTACGGCGTCTGCACGGGTAACCCAGGCAGGCAAAAAGGCGCAAAATGATTGTCTGCCGTTGCTTTCACGGAGGGAGGGAGGAAGGGGTGACTGACGACATGTACCCAGAACCACCCTCGACAATGTTTTTGCCCCATCAGGCATTGGGAGCGCAACCCAGAATTCCAATGGGCAGCGGAGACTGCGGGAACTGTGGGATAGCTACCCACAGTGCACCTCTCTGTAAGTTGATGCTAGCCACGGTATTGAGGACACACTCTGCCGACTTAATGCGCTTAGTGGAGACATACACAATTTACTGTATAAAATCAATTTCTAAAAATTGACTTCTATAAAATTGACCTAATTTCGTAGTGTAGACATACCCTTAGATAGTCCTGCTTCCGCTGCTTTGTACTGAGTTACATTTTTCAATAAAATTGTCCAGTTCCAGTAACAGCTGAGTGACGTGTCCTTCTCCGGCGTATGAAGCAAAGTGCTAGAAATCAGTTTTCCCTCCTCTGGCTGCAGGCTGCAGCCCTGGCTCGGGCTTCGGTCTGGAAGGGCAAGGGTGAACCAGAAAGCTCAGGTGAAAGTGACTTGTCAGGTCACTTTTCAGTAAGCCCTCTCCTCTCCCATGGGTTCATGCTGCAAACTCCCTCTTCACTATCTCCCCAGGCTGGGGCTGGACAGCGGGCCCAGGAGCTTACCCTTCCCAGGTCCCACCATCCCAGTGAGTGACAGAGTGGAGTCCCATTCCAGTGAGGGGCAACCATGGAGACAAATATTTTACTGCTTTTTTGAACAGTCTCAAGGTAAAGACAGCACAGGTTAAGGCAGCTGTGTGGCAATAATTGTACTTGGTGGCTGAGTTGTTACAAACAAATTGCACTACCTTAAAGAACTAAATGTAGGAGTAAGTGATTTAAAGAAGTTCGTGAAAAGTTACAAATAGCTTTTGTAGAAATTGATAATACAGGGTTTGGAGGAAAGAAAACATTTGGGAGTTGTGGAAATAGTAAAAGGTAACTGTTGTGAAGATTTCAGAGTAACAGCCGTGTTAGTCTGTATTCGCAAAAAGAGAAGCTACAGCTGTGGCTCACGAAAGCTCATGCTCAAATAAACTGGTTAGTCTCTAAGGTGCCGCAAGTCCTCCTGTTCTTGTTGTGAAGATGTTAAAGAGTAACAGTTGTGGTGTTACAAGAAGGAAGTTTTTGGTTTAATGATAAAACCCAGTTATATACATGTAACTGTATGTGCAACTCTGTGCAGTCACATTGGATGGAAGCTTGGTCATTAAATTTTCCAAGGGGGTCAGGTAGAGTGGCTACTCCCACCACTATGCTTCTGTACCCAGAAGTTTTTACAGCTATTCTGAGGGAAAATGGGCCCTTTTCCCACAGAAATGGTCTATAAGGGACTGCTGCAGGCAGCAGGCGGAGAGATAATCTGATCAAAATTATTTGACTACATTGGGTAATGTAACCAAAATCACTAAAGGAATGTAAGGGGTTTCTATTGGAACTTAACTTGGCTGCCCATGGTTGTGTCTAGTTGTACAAGATGGGAGTGTAATCAGGGTACAGTTGTGTAAAAAAGCGTAATCACAGTGCAAGGGATGTTAGACAAAAGAGAATTTTGGGTGCGTGCACAGGTAAAAGAAAAGGAAAAGGGGAGGAATGATGGGAACACTGAGCCTTGGGGTGGCTCTGGGGGTTCAGACTGTCGCTTTGGTGGAGGTGCCTGAAAACTCTGTGGGCATGGGGGAGGCAGTTACACCTTGTGTAAAATTAATATGGCTAATGTAATGTTATGGAGGTTAAACTATGGAAGGAATGTGCATTTTCCCAGGACATGTGCAGTGTATATTGGAGAAGGGGTAAAAGAAATACAAACAAAACATGGTACTTAGTTAAAATTAAATGTGCTTTCTTTTTCAGATCTCTGTTTTGGAGCAGGAGATGAAAGTGGAAAGTAATCAGAGCTCTGGTGGAAGTGGATTGTGTCCCTTTTAAGATAGTCTCTGAGCTGCTAATAGCTTTGGATCCAAAAGCAAGCCAACAAGCCTCTGTGTGGATGCAAATTACCTAGCTGATGGGGGAAGGAGAAAACTGCCCATAAATAGCAGCACAAAGGAGCTGCAAATAATAAATACATCTGGTCAGCAAACAAACTACTAGAAGACTCAAATTATGACCCTCCAGGAAAGGGAGGTGAAAAAACAAGTCAAACCTGAAAATAAGGGGGACAGGTTAACCCAAAGGGGTGTGTGTGTGTGTACAGTGCAGAAATCTAAAGCTGTCTCTCAGCTATTACCTGAGAATAAACTTAAAGCTTGGTACAGCAGAGAAACTATTGCAAACCCGGTCTGTTGTACAAGAGGGGAAACTGAGGTACACCACCACATCAATTTCATAAATGACCAGTGAGTGGGGTAATTCACTAGCCTGACTATAGAACAAAATAAGGACAGCCTGGAGGTAATTCTTCTGTTTTTCTTGCATTTAGCAAGGAGATTTGTAAAAAGAAAGTGGTATTATTATTAAGCAATAATCTGTCCCCACAAGGGGGATGGAAATTGTTTCTTTCGTTTTTCAGACACTCTACAAGCAAGCTGGCGCCAGCAGAAGAATAATCCAGAATACCATGGATTTTTTTTGTGTTGTTTGTCTGTGGCGTTTGTCTTGTTGTGTTTCAATGAACAAAAAACCTCATGACATGGGTGAGGGATGGCTTCAAAAGGCTGACCTAGTGGGGAGATGTGTATGGGAATGCAAAATGCTCAACTAGGAGACCAGCACCTGTGTAATAGCTACCATGGCACCTGGAAATGGAATGGCAACTAAGGTGGTCCCCACAAGTCCTATGGGAATAATGACAAGGGGAGGAGCTCACTGGGAATCAATGGAGGGGTGTGGGAAATGGTGCAAATGAAGAGATGTTTGGATGTGCCCCTCTGCTATGACTATGGAGGAGCACCCCCATTGGCCTATGGCAAGGGGTGGACAATTGGGTGTACTGTGTATGAGGTGTTTTGCTGGGAATGTACATATTACTGGGGGCACAATTACACTAGCCCATAACCAAACTACGCACATCTACATGCTGCTATCTGGACTTTGGTGCACAAATGGATCTGTGAATCTTATTGCTGTAAATAATCAAACCAGTTCATACTGCCTGATTCCGTACCAAGTGGTTAAGTTGGTTTGGACAATAACCCATTTCTCTGTGGACATTCAATGAACTTATAATATGGACAAAAACACGCAAAACATGCAGAGGCAGCTTGTTGCAACTGCCAGCAACTGGACACATGAAAATTTTGACCCTGTCTAAGGAGGAGAGGCAGTGTTTTGGGGGTGGCTCGGATGTTGGGGCATACTCCAGTTGTCAGAACTCTCAGTGTTGCTGTAAATTATCACAGCAGATGGTGTATTGTTAACTGTATTTGTGTTACATTGCATATGAAAGTGAACAAGGGGGGCACAACCCCCTAGAGAACAGCCACTAATCATAACCAACAAGTAATGTAGTAAGCCCTTCCCACCCCACAGTGTGCTAGACAACCTGGACCCAACCTTCTCAGGCCCACTCTAATGGGAAGTCTGGGACACTAACTGGGACAGGTGTGGTATGCCCATACGAGAGAAGGGGCAGGGCACCGTACTACACAAGGGGCAGTGGGACAAATAGAATAGCGACACCTTCCACCTTGAGGCCTGGCCCTGTCAGGAAATGTGTCGCCATATGTCCTGTATTTTTCCAGGGACACCTGGGCAGGAGGATCCCAAAAGAAAAAGAAAAAAACAAAAAGGGGTGGAGTGTTAGGATCTAGATATTCAGGCCTGTCTGCAAAGGCCTAGACTCTAAGAATTTAGGTGTATGTTTATCATTTATCTAGTTATAGAGGTATAAAAGAAAGAATCAAAATTACTGTCTGCCTGTTGATAGGGCCTTTTCTCACTGTGACAGTCTGAGGCCCTGTTCTTAGGCTAAGGCCTTTGGCTAAGCAGCAGAGGCAGCCATAAGCTGGGAAGCGAACGGTCACATCCTCACATTCCAAACTAGTCCCATTGAAAGAAGGTGCTATTGGGCTGTTAGGAATACACTCCTGTCCTGATAATGCCTATCACCTCCAGAGAAAGGGAAGAGCCTAGAAGATGTAAATGGAAACTTAGTTTGATAGCATCCTGTCTGGCAAGAACTCACTTATCAATAGCTGGGAAGTGAAATCCTCATTTCTGTGTTCTATCACTGTAGTCCCCATTTCCCCATTGTTTGTCTGTATAATATCTGTCTGGTTCTGTGATTGTTCCTGTCTGCTGTGTAATTAATTTTGTTGGGTGTAAACCAATTAAGGTGGTGGGATAGAATTGCTTAGATAATCATGTTACACTATGTCAGGATTGGTTAGTTAAATTTCAGAAAAATGATTGGTTAAGGTATAGCTAAGCAGAACTCAAGTTTTACTATATAGTCTGTAGTCAATCAGGAAGTAAGGGTGGGAATGGGAACAGGGAATGGGGATGGGGGATTGGAATCATGTTTTGCTAAGGGTGGGGAATGGGAAAAGGGACACAGGTAAGGCTCTGTGGTGTCAGAGCTGGGAAGGGGGACACTGACGAAGGAAACTGGAATCTTTGCTTGCTGGAAGTTCACCCCAATAAACATTGAATTGTTTGCACCTTTGGACTTCGGGTATTGTTGCTCTCTGTTTGTGCAAGAAGGACCACGGAAGTGGGAGGGTGAAGGAATAAGCCCCTCACAGATAACAGAGCACAATCGGGTTTAATGGGACATTCCCAATCGACTAATTTTCTATTTCACTACCAAATGTTAAATGTGACCTGAATATCGGGACGAATGGTGTCCCGATTGTACGTCGCGCAGATGTCCGCCACCAGGTGCAATCCCTGCTTGCCAGCTTAGCAGTGCGCAGCCCCGGCCTGCCCTGGGGGGAATCGGCATGTGCAGAGGCAGGTGTCTCCATTCCTTCGCTCTGCCAGGAGCTAGGTGGACCAGTCTGCACACCCCGCTGGGCGGAGGATGCAGCTATTACCTCTGTGGGGCACCTACCCCCCTTGCAAAAACAGGTGGTGAAAGAAAAGCTTTGAAATATCAACTCACTGATTCTAGCAGCCTCCCCTATTGAGCACAGAGCCACATCCCATTTCAGAGCCGGTAGTTTTAGCCCTTCCCCTGCATCCCCGGAGCCGGCTGCAGGGGAACCCCTGCCCAGCTCTGCAAGTCAGGGCTCCCTGCGAGCTGACCTGCCCAGCCCTTCTTAGGGGCACCTCCAGTGCAGAGTGATTCCGCTCCAGGGCTGTCACTCAGCCCTGGGTGCCGAGAGCCATTGGAACACTCCAGCCTGGGGCTGGGCTGGAGAGGAGGTTAGCAACCACCTGGGCTCAATTGGTTGGGGTGGGTTTTCCTCTGTTGTTGCTGCAGAGGGAGTTTCCCAGATGGCAGAGCTTTCTGGGGGTGCTGCCCTGCCCCTTAAAATAAATGGGCAACTTCAGTTCACTTTGGATCAGTCGGATCCCAAGGCTTGTTCGCCAAGAGGAGGTTTGGAGCTGATGCAGCGCTAAGCCTGGTCACAAAGAGCTGGCAGGTGACAGCGGAATTGAAGTCTGACTTTTATTCCTAGCCTCAAGGAAAGGGCAGCCGGGTTTACACTGGTAACTCAGTGGTGCCAGGCCCACACTCAGAAGGGGCCCTGGCATGGCCTGCTCCATTTGTGCTGCACCCCAAGATCCCACCAAGCCTGCTGGCTCCTCTCCACCCTGTGCCCTGGCCAGACCCCAGTGCAGCTCCAGTTCTGGACAGTCTCGTGCCCACCACCTCTAGGGCCCTGCCTGTCTCCTCAGCGCTGAGCCACCATGAACGGGTGCAGAAGTGGGGCCAGACTCAGCCAGTGGGGGGAGGTGAGTGTGGCAGGTGGCTTGGCTGGGCCCCTCCAGGCAAGTGGGTCCTGAAGAAGCCTGGCAGGGGCAGGCCCTGGCCTGGCTGATCACACTGCTCCCAAGAGTGATTCCCTGCCCCGGGACTGGCCCATGCCATGTTGCTGGCTCAGCCCAGTTGACACTCACCTCAGGGACCTGCCGGCTGCTTCCCAGGAGCCGCCCCAGGTAAGCACTGCTGGGACCCACCCCTGCACCCGCTACCCCCGCCTTCAGATGAGGAGGTGAGCAGCGGGAAGGGTGGAGCCGGCCAGGGGCAATGGGACATGGGTGGCATGGTCAGAGGCACACTGGTCCGCCTGGCCCTGTGCTACCAGTGTGCCCCTTCCTGTTGGGGGTGGGCCCATGCTGCGCTACACAGCTCCCCTGCCCAGCGCCCCCTGGATCCACTATGCCCAGAGCCCCCCCCACAACCCTTCCACCACAAATGCACATTGCTGTGCACACCACCACCCCTGCCCAGCACCCCCGCCACCCACAGCCCCACCACAGCTGCCCAGCACCCCACACAGAACCCCCCACTTGCTAGTTTCCCAATACACACAGATTTCCCCTCCCTCCCAGTGCCCTTCCCCAGAGCCCCACCACCACAACTACACAATGCCCCTGTCATAAATGTAAAGGGAAGGGTAAACACCTTTAAAATCCCTCCTGGCCAGAGGAAAAATCCTCTCACCTGTAAAGGGTTAAGAAGCTAAGATAACCTCGCTGGCACCTGACCAAAATGGCCAATGAGGAGACAAGATACTTTCAAAGCCAGAGTGGGGGAGACACAAAGGCTCTCTCTGTCTGTGTGATGCTTGTGCCGGGGACAGAACAGGAATGGAGTCTTAGAACTTAGTAAGTAATCTAGCTAGGTATGTGTTAGATTATGATTTCTTTAAATGGCTGAGAAAAGAACTGTGCTGAATAGAATGACTATTCCTGTCTGTGTGTCTTTTTTGTAACTTAAGGTTTTGCCTAGAGGGATTCTCTATGTTTTGAATCTAATTACCCTGTAAGGTATTTACCATCCTGATTTTACAGAGGTGATTCTTTTATTTTTTCTTCTATTAAAATTCTTCTTCTAAGAATCTGAATGCTTTTTCATTGTTCTTAAGATCCAAGGGTTTGGGTCTGTGTTCACCTATGCAAATTGGTGAGGATTTTTATCAAGCCTTCCCTAGGAAAGGGGGTGTAGGGTATGGGGAGGATTTTGGGGGGAATGACGTTTCCAAGCAGGCTCTTTCCCGGTTATTTATCTGTTAGACGTTTGGTGGTGGCAGTGATAAGTCCAAGGGAAAAGGTAAAATAGTTTGTACCTTGGGGAAGTTTTAACCTAAGCTGGTAAAAATAAGCTTAGGAGGTTTTCTTGCAGGTCCCCACATCTGTACCCTAGAGTTCAGAGTGGGGAAGGAACCTTGACACCCACACAGACCCCCACTGCCCTGGCACACACAGATCTCCCCCACTGCCCAGCGCCCTCCACACCCTCACAGCCCAGCATCCCCCACAGACCTCTCAGACACTCACTCCATCACGCCCTGCCCCCTTCCCTGGCCGCAGTCATCAGCCCTGCTGGGAATTCTCTGGCTCCTAGGGTCAGAGCGGCAAGGGGGGGTCTCCAGACTCTCCATATGCTGCGCCTGCCACAAGTGCAAGCTCCGTGGCTTCCATTGTAGGGAAAAGCACCAATGGGAGCTGCTGGAGCCATGGACCAGGCTTGCAGACGGGAGCAGCCCACAGACTCCCCTGCCCCCCCCAACCCTAAGAGCCAGAGGGATCTGCCGGGGGTGGGGGATCCCAGCGGTGCCTACCTGGGGCGGCTCCCAGGAACTATCTGGCAGGTCCCTCTGGCTCCTAGGATCAGGGGCGGCTGAGGGGTCTCCACATGCTGCACCCCTGCTCCGTGGCTCCCATTGGCCGTGAAAAGCACCAATGGGAGCTGCCGGAGCCACAGAGCAGGGCTTTTGCAGGCGCCAGCAGAGTGCAGAGAGCCCCCTGTCCTCCCGCCCCTGACCCCACCTAACCGGATTGGACCCGACCCGACCTTAAGAGCCAGAGGGACCTGCTGCGGGGCAAGGTGGGGAGTCCTGGGGAGTGCTGGGGCTGCTTACCTGGGGAGGATCCCAGGAAGCATCTGGCAGATCCCTCTGTCTCCTAGGGTTGGGGTGGGCGCTAGGGTGGGGGAGCAGGGGGCTCTCTGTACGCTGCTGGCACCTGCTAGCCCCACCCCTGCAGCTCTGATTGGGCAGGATGGAGCCGGTGCAGCACACGGCAGCGAAGACCCTCTCGCAGCCTCTGCCTAGCTAGGGGCCGCACTGCAGACTCCTGCTGGAGGCCGCTTCCTTGTTTGGAGGCAGGAGCTGCCCCACAGCTCCCACCCCCAGGTATGTGCGGTCCCATACTGCAAACCAAAATATCAGGACAAAGAGCGTCCTGACCAATGTACGGTCGGGATGTGGGAAAATAACTTAAAATCGGGACTGTCCCGATATTATCAGGACGTCTGGTCACCCTAGAAATGACTGTCTAGGAAGGAGTACTGCAAAAAGGGATCTGGGGGTCATAGGGAATCACAAGCTAAATCTGAGTCAACAGTGTAACACTGTTGCAAAAACAGCAAACATCCTTCTGGGATGTATTAGCAGGAGTGTTGTAAGCAAGACACAAAAAGTAATTCGTCCGCTCTACTCTGCGCTGATTAGGCCTCAACTGGAGTACTGTCTCCAGGTCTGGGCGCCACATTTCAGGAAAGATGTGGACAAATTGGAGAAAGTCCAGAGAAGAGCAACAAAAATGATTAAAGGTCTGGAAAACATGATTTATGAGGGAAGATTGAAAAAATTGGGTTTGTTAGTCTGGAGAAGAGAAGACTGAGAGGGGGCATGATAACAGTTTTCAAGTACATAAAAGGTTGTTACAAGAAGGAGGGAGAAAAATTGTTCTCTTTAACCTCTGAAGACAGGACAAGAAGCAATGGGCTTAAATTGCAGCAAGGGAGGTTTAGGTTGGACATTAGGAAAAACTTCCTAACTGTCAGGGTGGTTAAGCACTGAAATAAATTGCGACGGGAGGTTGTGGAATCTCCATCATTGGAGGTTTTTAAGAACAGGTTAGACAAACACCTTTCAGGGATGGTCTAGAAATAATATTTAGTCCTGCCATGAGTTCAGGGGACTGGACTAGATGACTTCTCAAGGTCCCTTCCAGTCCTATGATTCTATGTATTGTAACTGCAGAGTCATTTATCTGTCAATATAGTTATTAAAATGAGAAGAAGAAAAGTGAATGATTTTATGGTTTCACAGTAGTGAGGGTAAGTGGAGTCCTGCATGCGCAGCCAGGGAGTGACGTGTTTTGTGGGCATTAAAGATTGTCTTTTCAACCCGCAATTCTTAAATGCACACACTGGCAGAGGACTACAGGGGAGCTAAGGAGTCAAAAGACAGACTAAAAAGCATGATTTGGGGGCCCCGAGTCACGTTTTTTGGTGTCTTGAGGCTGACAGCCATGTGCCCATGTACCCCAGAAGGGCTGCAGGGGAAAGGTGGCTCAGGCCACCTGGATGGAATTTTTTCTGACATAGAATCCCAGACAGGTAGAGCCGGAAGGGATCCTGAGACATGCCTGGCAGCTATTAGCCTTCTTAAAAACCTCCAGTGGGTAGGATTCCAGGACCCAGCTTGGAAGTCTGTTCCAGAGCTTGACTGGGGGGGAGGGGAGTGTAGTGGGAGATTGCGGGGAGCAGGGGTTACTGTTGCCAATTTTGATTGGATGTATTCCTGGGCGTTCATCGCATGACATAATTCCTGTCAACTCCCGGACAATCCTGGTGGGTTGGCAACCTTAGCACGTGGATACTGGGAGCCCGGCGCTGCGGGATGCAGGGAGCGGGGGAATGGCTGGAGCCTGGCCGAACTCTCCAGGGCCTTGCGGGGAGGCTTGAGGCTGCCTGGCCCAGCCGAGATCCCGGAGGGACTTCCCCGCAGCGCCACAGAGCCTGCCGGGAAGGAAGCGGCTGCTCTCGGGTGCGGGTGACTCACAGCCCTGGGAGTCCCGATGGCGGGACCTGTGTCCCCGTGAGTCAGGACCACGCACGGGAGCGAGTATCGGCTCCGCAACCGAGAGCCCGGCCCGCGTCACACACACGCCCCCGCCGCCCTGCCACCCCCCCCGGCTGCTGCCCCCAGTTCCCGCCCGGCGCCCGCATCCCCGGCGCCGCGGCCCCCCACCGCCCGGCCGGTTCCCGCATCGCCGGTCAGCCCCGCTCACACCGGGCCGGGGGCCGGTCGGGGTCGATCTGGTCCGGGGTCCCCGCTGGCGCCCCTGCCCGCTCCTCCCCGCCTCTCCTGGGCGCCCAATCCCGGCCGCGGAGGCCGCTCCCCTCCCAGCCGCACCTGCAGCCGGGAGCCCCTAAGCCCGCAGCCGCCGCTCGGAGCGCTCGGCCGCTAGCCGCGGACCCAGGTCCCGGTGAGTGACCGGAGCGCGACCTGCCCCGGGGCTCCCGGACTGGCTGGCTGGCTGGGGTGCCCGTCTGGGACCTCGGTGCCCCATGGGGGGCTAGGGAGGGGCTGGCTGTCCCGACTGGGACCTCGGTGCCCCATGGGGGGCTAGGGAGGGGCTGGCTGGGGTGCCCGTCTGGGACCTCGGTGCCCCATGGGGGGCTGGGGAGGGGCTGGCTGTCCCGACTGGGACCTCGGTGCCCCATGGGGGGCTAGGGAGGGGCTGGCTGGGGTGCCCGTCTGGGACCTCGGTGCCCCATGGGGGGCTGGGGAGGGGCTGGCTGTCCCGACTGGGACCTCGGTGCCCCATGGGGGGCTAGGGAGGGGCTGGCTGGGGTGCCCGTCTGGGACCTCGGTGCCCCATGGGGGGCTAGGGAGGGGCTGGCTGTCCCGACTGGGACCTCGGTGCCCCATGGGGGGCTAGGGAGGGGCTGGCTGGGGTGCCCGTCTGGGACCTCGGTGCCCCATGGGGGGCTGGGGAGGGGCTGGCTGTCCCGACTGGGACCTCGGTGCCCCATGGGGGGCTAGGGAGGGGCTGGCTGGGGTGCCCGTCTGGGACCTCGGTGCCCCATGGGGGGCTAGGGAGGGGCTGCCTGTCACGACTGGGACCTCGGTGCCCCATGGGGGGCTAGGGAGGGGCTGGCTGGGGTGCCCGTCTGGGACCTCGGTGCCCCATGGGGGGCTAGGGAGGGGCTGGCTGTCCCGACTGGGACCTCGGTGCCCCATGGGGGGCTAGGGAGGGGCTGGCTGGGGTGCCCGTCTGGGACCTCGGTGCCCCATGGGGGGCTGGGGAGGGGCTGGCTGTCCCGACTGGGACCTCGGTGCCCCATGGGGGGCTAGGGAGGGGCTGGCTGGGGTGCCCGTCTGGGACCTCGGTGCCCCATGGGGGGCTGGGGAGGGGCTGGCTGTCCCGCCTGGGATCACGGTGCCCCATGGGGGGCTAGGGAGGGGCTGGCTGGGGTGCCCGTCTGGGACCTCGGTGCCCCATGGGGGGCTAGGGAGGGGCTGGCTGGGGTGCCCGTCTGGGAACTCGGTGCCCCATGGGGGGCTAGGGAGGGGCTGGCTGTCCCGACTGGGACCTCGGTGCCCCATGGGGGGCTAGGGAGGGGCTGGCTGGGGTGCCCGTCTGGGACCTCGGTGCCCCATGGGGGGCTGGGGAGGGGCTGGCTGTCCCGACTGGGACCTCGGTGCCCCATGGGGGGCTAGGGAGGGGCTGGCTGGGGTGCCCGTCTGGGACCTCGGTGCCCCATGGGGGGCTGGGGAGGGGCTGGCTGTCCCGCCTGGGATCTCGGTGCCCCATGGGGGGCTAGGGAGGGGCTGGCTGGGGTGCCCGTCTGGGACCTCGGTGCCCCATGGGGGGCTAGGGAGGGGCTGGCTGTCCCGACTGGGACCTCGGTGCCCCATGGGGGGCTAGAGAGGGGCTGGCTGTGGTGCCCGTCTGGGACCTCAGTGCCCCATGGGGGGCTAGGGAGGGGCTGCCTGTCCCGACTGGGACCTCGGTGCCCCATGGGGGGCTAGGGAGGGGCTGGCTGGGGTGCCCGTCTGGGACCTCGGTGCCCCATGGGGGGCTAGGGAGGGGCTGGCTGTCCCGACTGGGACCTCGGTGCCCCATGGGGGGCTAGGGAGGGGCTGGCTGGGGTGCCCGTCTGGGACCTCGGTGCCCCATGGGGGGCTAGGGAGGGGCTGCCTGTCCCGACAGGGACCTCGGTGCCCCATGGGGGGCTAGGGAGGGGCTGCCTGTCCCGACGGGGACCTCGGTGCCCCATGGGGGGCTAGGGAGGGGCTGGCTGTCGCCACTGGGACCTCGGTGCCCCATGGGGGGCTAGGGAGGGGCTGGCTGTCCCGACTGGGACCTCGGTGCCCCATGGGGGGCTAGGGAGGGGCTGCCTGTCCCGACTGGGACCTCGGTGCCCCATGGGGGGCTAGGGAGGGGCTGCCTGTCGCGACTGGGACCTCGGTGCCCCATGGGGGGCTAGGGAGGGGCTGGCTGTCGCGACGGGGACCTCGGTGCCCCATGGGGGGCTAGGGAGGGGCTGGCTGTCGCGACGGGGACCTCGGTGCCCCATGGGGGGCTAGGGAGGGGCTGGCTGTCGCGACGGGGACCTCGGTGCCCCATGGGGGGCTAGGGAGGGGCTGGCTGTCACGACGGGGACCTCGGTGCCCCATGGGGGCTAGGGAGGGGCTGGCTGTCCCGACTGGGACCTCGGTGCCCCATGGGGGGCTAGGGAGGGGCTGGCTGGGGTGCCCGTCTGGGACCTCGGTGCCCCATGGGGGGCTAGGGAGGGGCTGCCTGTCCCGACTGGGACCTCGGTGCCCCATGGGGGGCTAGGGAGGGGCTGCCTGTCCCGACTGGGACCTCGGTGCCCCATGGGGGGCTAGGGAGGGGCTGCCTGTCCCGACTGGGACCTCGGTGCCCCATGGGGGGCTAGAGAGGGGCTGCCTGTCCCGACGGGGACCTCGGTGCTCCATGGGGGGCTAGGGAGGGGCTGCCTGTCGTGACTGGGACCTCGGTGCCCCATGGGGGGCTAGGGAGGGGCTGCCTGTCGTGACTGGGACCTCGGTGCCCCATGGGGGGCTAGGGAGGGGCTGCCTGTCGCGACTGGGACCTCGGTGCCCCATGGGGGGCTAGGGAGGGGCTGCCTGTCCCGACTGGGACCTCGGTGCCCCATGGGGGGCTAGGGAGGGGCTGGCTGTCCTTTCTGGGACTTTGGTGCCCCATGGGGGGCTAGGGAGAGGCTGGCTCTCCTGTCTGGGACTCGCCCTCACATTGCTGTTGCAGTCCCATGTCCCCAAACTCCTGAATTGCTCTTTGCCATGTTTGTTGGCTCTGTCCTGTTTGGGGTTGTGTTGCTTAGCTGCACGGCTGGCCCCGTCACCGGCAGGCCTGGGCGAGCGGGGAGACAGCTTGTTTTCTGGCTGTTGTTACCTGCAGTTGACCAATAGTATTTATCTGGCGCTATCCCATGGAGCCCCTCTGCCCAGGGCCCTGTGATGGGCAGTGGGAAGCTGTGTCAAACCCATCCATAAGAAGAAGAAAAGGAGTACTTGTGGCACCTTAGAGACTAACCAATTTATTAGAGCATAAGCTTTCGTGAGCTACAGCTCAGATGAGAAGGTCAGAGAAGCCTAAAAGTCACTGGGCAAGATGTTCAAAATGGGTGTCTACACGCAGGCATCTTTGTCTCTGCATCACCCCCCGATACACTTGGTCAGACCCAGTTCCGCTCCAAGACTGTCCTTTGACGTGAGTGGGAATTGCACCAGTTCCTTGAACTCACTTTAATTTCCTCTGTCTCTAGGATTTTATACTGTGCACATTGTCATGGGACCTGAGTGCCTGGGACTGAGGATAGGGATCAACCCCACAGGGGAGGTGGGAAGGCAAATTCATGCATGTCTGGAAAGCACCCAGAGATCCTGGGATGGAAGGTGTTGGCATTAATTCATTAGTGTAATTGTTATATGCGGAAAGAGGGACATCAAGTCAGTTAGGGCCTGAAGGGAAAGGAGGAGAATGAGATAATGGAGGCAGAGAGCTCGATTCACAAAGGGGTTTAGGCACGTAACTGCCACTTTGGGCACCGAAGTCCAAAATTCAGATCCTCAAACAGCTGCCACCTGATCTACAGGTGTCTAGGCCTCCCCAGTACAGCCCCTTACATCTCTGCCAGAGGCTGCCTGCTCGGCATCTAGATCCTCAAGCCAGGCATCCCCCTGCTTATCATGCCTGCCAGGCCTGATCCCGCAGGCATGCCCAGGGGCTGCCTGCCAGGCCCCATGTGAAACAGCAAAGGAGGAGATGGTTGTGCCCCCATAGACCCAAGAGGCCTGTGGTTAGAGCATTCACACAGGACATGGGAGAACCCAGTGCAAGTAAACTCAGGGCTCCCCACCCCAAGCCCTGAGCTACAGAATCATGCCCACTCTCTCTTTTTGGTCCAGTGAATATGTCAGTATTTTAAACACAGTGAAACAGCTCCAGCCAGACCGATTAAGAGGTTGCTGTGCCTGGCGGTTCAGGCGCTCCCTGGGGAGATAGGCGAGCTGCTCCCAATCAGGCTGTGTGGGGATTTGAACTTGAGTCTCCTGTATTCTGGGTAAATGTTGTGGCACGGGACGAGGGGAAGGGGGAATGCTGCCTCCTTAGTTTTTCCTGAAAAAAGGCTGACCTGGTTCAGGCGCTAGACTCACAGCTGCCTAACTCCCCGCGAGAGCTGGAGTGCTGGCTCACTTAGGCAGCTCCTCACTCAGCTTTTGTGAATCCCTTTCTTAGTGGCTCACTTTCCCGTGCAGTGTATAGCAAGCCTGGGTGCCTACCTCGGGTCTTTGAATTCCAGTGGGTGCAGGGTGCCTAGACATTAAGTGCTGCAATGCGGAGCAGAGTCTCCTTGTGAATCTAGCCCAAATTCTCCAAGGAGCCCTTTGGGAGCTGCCACCACGAATATGGCTGAGAGGGAAGGCCTACCTTCCTGACTCCCCATGTGCCATGGGGAGGAGTAGGCTGGGCCCGGCTTCACGGTAGCGGGAGGTTATGCAACAACAGCACCCTGGGATGGGCTGGATACAGTGGTTAGAGGAAGGTCAGAACAGTCAGATTATAGTCACCTCCTGGGGTGGGGTCTGTTCCCCTGCCCCCTCCCAGTCCCCCAGAGGGCAAAGCACTGGGATAAACAGCCTGGGAAGAATCTGCTCCCGACTTCACATGGTCCCAGGCAACAGGGGCTCAGGAGCCACGAATCACAATGTTTGCGAGTAGCGGGGCCGTGCCACATGACTCCCATCCCACGGGAGCTGCACCATGGCAAGGCTTGAGAAGGGCTATGCTCCTGTCACTGAGGTGTAAAGGGGAAGGAAGTAGGTCTGGGGATCGGAGCCTCTTCCCCCCCGAGCTGCCAGAGTGGTTTCCCCCTAACTATGGGCCCCTCAGTCTGACATCGAGCCCAGGCAAAATAATGGCTTGACTGATACAGGACTTGGTTCACAGAGAATTAAAGGAGGGTAATATAGTTCATGTCTATCAGCACAGGCTTATGGAAAATAGGTCGCGTCAGACTAATCTGATATCTTCTCTTGATGAGATTACAAGTTTGGTTGATAAAGGGAATAGTGTTGATGTAATAGACTGAGACTTATGTATGGCATTTGACACGGTACAGCATGCCATTTTGAGTATTAAATTAGAAGAATATAAAATTAACATGACACACATTAAATAGATTAAAAGCTGCCTAACTGTTGGTTGAAAAAAGTAATTGTAAATGGGGAATCACCATTGAGCAGGTGTGTTTCTAGTGGGGTTCCACAGGGAACCTTGGTCTTGTGCTATTTAAGATTTTCATCAATGACCTGGAAGAGAACAGAAAGTCATCATTGCTAAAGTTTGCAGATGACACAACTGGGGGAGTGGTCAATAATGAAGAGGTCAGTGATACAGAGAGATCTGGATCTGTTGGTAAAGTGGATGCAAGCAAACAATATGTGTTTTAATACAGCCCAGTGTAAAGTTATCCATGGAGGAACAAAGAATGCAGATCATACCTACAGGATGGGGGCTGTATTGTGGGAGCAGCGATTCTGAAAAGCATGTGGGGGTCGTGGTGACAATCTGCTGAACATGAGCTCTCAGTGTGATGCTGTGGCCAAAAGGGCTAAGGCAGGGGAATCTTGATTAGGAGTCGAGAGGTTATTTTACTTCTGTATCTGGCAGTGGTGCTGTTGGATCTTGTGTCCAGTGCTGTTCCCCCCTATGCAGGAAGAATGTTGATACATTGGAAAGGGTCCAGGGAAGAGCCACGAGAATTATTAAAGGATTGGAAAACGTGCCTCTGGGCAGGGGCTGTAAACACTTCCTGTCTGATTGTGTTTCAGGAGCTGGCCTGCTAGATCCTCTCCCATCCAGAACACAGACGCTCTGTTGTTGGGTATTTCATGAGGGCCCTTCTTCAACAGCAGGTAAATCAGCTCTTAGCATGAATGGCAGCTCCTGTCTTGGCTAGGAGAGCAGGAGGGGTAGGATACAAAGAACAACAGACTCCCTGTCTGGCATCTTGCACTAGGGTGTGTGTATGTGAGCTGGGGCCCCTCCCCGGAGCCCTGAAACTTGTGCTGTGCAGCACTAGGAGGCCAGCGCCTGCTTCCCCAGAGGGCCCCTTGAGCTGCCTCTGTAGGGGAAGAAGAAAAGGGGTACTTGTGGCACCTTAGAGACTAACCAATTTATTTGAGCATCAGCTTTCGTGAGCTACAGCTCTCTCTAAGGTGCCACAAGTACTCCTTTTCTTTTTGCAAATACAGATTAACACGGCTGTTACTCTGAAACCTGTAGGGGAAGGTTTGCTGTACTGAGAGGGATGTTGGGAAGGAAACTTTCCCTGCTGCTCAGAGCTCGCCTGGGGACCCTGCACAAGGGCCACGCTGCAAAGCAAGGGAGGCCTCTGACTGCTAGATGCGGGACAGTACCGGGGGGTGGGGAGCATGTTTCCATTGCACTAGAATGCTCCAGGCCAGGGGCCCACGCCAACCACAATGGTCCGTGCTAGAGAGCCGATACGGCTGGAGCACACATGCCAGTGGCCCTCTTCGCTACTGAGAGACAGAGAGTGCGGGCATATGTAATGCACATTGGTGAGATGGTTTAACTAACCAGTTCCCTCTACTAGGTTTCTCACTGTTCTTTGGATCTGTGTTCCTTAGCTAAAGTACAAGCAGGAGAATTTATATAAATCTTTGAGGCTTATTTGCTTTCAAAGTTGTGTTGGCTAATAAGAAATTACAGAAAGCAGAATACAGATGGTTGGCTGATAATGTTTATGATGTGAAAATGGAATTTAACATGAGAAGTTACAATTATCAAGAGATGATAAATCAGTTAAATGCATTTAAGGTCTTATCACAACCTTGTTACAAAGGTAACGTTGATCCTAGTTCTGTACTAGTCTAGTGCAAGTGATTGTGGTTCCAGCACAGAATTATGGATTCTTAATTACAGCTCCTTATTTACTTCTCATCAAGATTATATCCCAGTGGAATTATGGAACTGCTCTTGTCAGTTCCACCAAACAATTCTACAGCAGGATGTAGAATTTTAGATAAATTACTTGGTTATCAAAGAATGTCAGTTTTCAGTTCAGAATGACCTTGCCCATGACACAGAGCCATACTTTGCCACTTATACATGCACAAGACTATCATATGCTAAGCCCAAACTGTAATATGCACGGAATAATGTTGAAGCTGTTCTAGTTTCTCAGGAATTTCACCAGCGCTGTGGGTTCCTATGCCACTTTAACCAAAGGTTCAAATAGTGGTCAAATAATTTTTATTTATTTTTTTGGTAATCTTTCTTGTTTGTTTCTTTATAAAAAGATTAATTACTCACAGCAATAATGGGAAAATCTTTAGTTTACAAGCCAATTCAAAGTATCTTCCTCTTTTTGTCTAATTCTCTTGAAAGCTGTGCAATTTCTAGGTTGACCTTTTTAAAACACTCAGGATTTGACAAAATAAATTTTGCTGTAATGAAGCCCAGCTTTCAATTACATCATTATTAGGCTGACCTAGAGTGATGAGTTTCCCTTGTCCTAGCACTCTCAACTGACTTAATGAATCAGCATGACTTGTAAATAACTAAGACTAAATTTGTTAGTGAAATACAAGTACACATACATTTGAGTCATTCAGAGGGTTTTAATAAAGGTAAAGACTTTCTGAGAAGCATTTAGCCTAACATGACCAAGTCATCACATGAATAAAAGTTGTTCGGCTACTTATCAGTTGGAACTGGTATGAATGTGGGTTCTCCAGCTTAGCTTCACTGTTTCAATGACTGGTTCTTGAGTTAGATTAGAGTTCATTCAGGTGAGTCACTCAAGGCGTTATTCTTTTCCTGAATTTTGCAGTGGTCTCCCCAGATAGGACTTTAAAAAACAGAGGGACCACATTCAGAAAGGAACTTATGGCATTGCCACATCGAATCCTTAGGCGTCCCACTGCCTAGTGGAATTCTGAGCCCTGATTTAAGCGAATGGCTCCATTGTACAGTGCATGGGGAGACCCAGGGATTTAAGACGGGTTCTCAGAAGCCAGCATGCGGAGTGGTGGGCTGCCTAAGAAAGCCGATAGGAAATGCCGAGGACTGGGGCAAGGCTTAGCTCTCAGATTCATAAAGGTACTTAGGTACCTAGCTCCCATTGATCCCAGCCTGTCAGGCCAGAGGCCTGTTTTTTATTAGGGTTCCCAGGCTGGCAGTTGCCACTTTGCCTGATTTTGAGCGAGGACATGAATTCAGCTCTCCCAGGTGAGTGCCCAAACTGCCAGGCTCTTGGCTAGTCTGGCATGTGTCTCTCTTAATCTGACCTGTTGAAGCCGTTCCATTTCGTATAACTATTAAAATATTCATTGGGTCAGAGTGAGTGTGTAAGTGAGCGACTCTGTTGCCCAGTGCTTAGCGAACTCACGTGGCATGTGGGAGAGTCAGGTTCAAGTCTCTGCTCCAAATCAGGAAGAGGAAGGATTCAAACGGGGTGTGCCCTAAATTGTTGGGCTACTGGCTGTCCTGGGTGTGGGTGCACATATGTGAGCCTGAAGAATGCCCAGCTTGCCTGCCCTGACTGTTTTGTGCAGGACCTGATCCTGTAGGCATGGTCTGAGAACACCTACCGGATCAGGTCCTGCTGTGGAGACGAGTGGGGAATGTCTCATCTGCGCGGCCAGTTGATGTGTCATTGAGCAAGGGCTCAAAGCAGCTTGTTAGCTGTGGGGTGGCATCAGGATTTAGGCATCTTTGCCCATGCTTACCAGCAGAAAGTGAGGTGCTTGTGGGGTTAGGCCAGGGGTCTCAAACTCAAATGACCATGAGGGCCACATGAGGACTAGTACATTGGCCTGAGGGCTGCACCACTGACCACCCCCGACCCACTGCCCTGGCCCCGCCCCCACTCCACCCCTTCTGTGAGGCCCCGCCCCTGCCCCGCCTCTTCCCACCCCTTCCCCCATTCCAACCCCTTCTCTGAAAGTGGTTTCATTCATGCTTCTGGGGAAAGTTTGAAATGTCAAACCAGAAGCTGAGTTTTGTCCCCTCTCCTCATTCTCCTTTATGGCTTCTTGCAACTTTGTCTCTGGATAATTCCTGTTTCTTTGTGCAAAATATCTTGTGCCATATCAGTTTGTATAGTACATGTTGGGCCATCTGCTGAATTCCCACTGGCTCATCTCCAGTCAGTAACCCGCTTCTGCAAGTTACCTTCCGTGGGCCCCTCTGTGGTGAGCTCCTTTGGCCAACTCTTCATTACTCCAACCTTCTTCCGCAAGTTACCTTCTGTGGGCCCCTTTGTGGTAAAGTTCTTTGGCCAGCTCTGTGCAACTCCATGTTCTTTTCATTAGCACTCTTTGCTGTCTGCAGACACGTCCATTTTGAAGTCAGTCTTTCTGGAAAGTCTCCTCACACTCCTGGATGGCTCTATCCTGCAGCAATGTCAAATCATTTGACTCATTTGCTTGGTCATCACCAACAGAAGAGAGCAATTAATGAAATAGCACAAAACAGTTGTTTGCATCTCTGGAGTATTCCCTGAAACTTGGTAATAAGGTTAATAGGAGCACCATATGCAACGGGCTCTCGGTGCAGCTGCCAGTCATACAGCTGGTCAGGACTTTTGGCCTGGCACCGTTTTGGTTGGTGCACTGTGGGCTTCAGCATGACACAGGGCTGCGTCAGCTCTTTTAATGCAAAATCAGTACCTTATGAGATGTAGTTTTGTTAAAAATGAGTTCTCTTTCTTGTAGATGGCTGATGTGTGTGCCAGGGTCTGCACAGGGTTTATGGGGTGCGCTGACAAGTAACCCCCAAATAAAGCAGCTCAGCATGGATCACAGCTTCTTTGCTTGACCCTCCTGCTCCTGGGCCTCTTCCCCAGCCTTGCAGTCCATCTGCTGAGGTGGGGGGAGCACCAGGAGCCAGCCTGCTTCCTGTAGCTCCCCTTCTCACTCTAAGCCCTTCAGGGCCTAGATCCACACAGGTATTGTAAAAAGAAAAGGAGTACTTGTGGCACCTTAGAGACTAACCAATTTATTTGAGCATAAGCTTTTGTGAGCTACAGCTCACTTCATTGGATGCATGCTGTGGAATGCATCCATCCACAGTATGCATCCGATGAAGTGAGCTGTAGCTCACGAAAGCTCATGCTCGAATAAATTGGTTAGTCTCTAAGGTGCCACAAGTCCTCCTTTTCTTTTTGCGAATACAGACTAACACGGCTGTTACTCTGAAACAGGTATTGTAGTGCCTGGTGTCCTGCCACCTAGCGGCCTTCACAGCTGGGAGTTAGGTACCAGGCCTGGATTCCCAAAGGGATGGGGGTGTTGCAATACTTAGCAATTTGGCATGTAGGAGATCACAGGAACAAACCACTGTTACCCGCAAAGCCTGGGTTAGGCACCTAGGCTCCCTCTACAAGGCACGAGGAGCAAGAGGCACCTCAGAATGCGAGTCACCAAAGCCATCGTTTGGGGAGCTGCCAGTGTTAGCCAATGAGAGATGGCGACAAGATGGATGTTTCCTAAGCCCTGCCCCTCCCGCGGAGTTTGGTACCTAAGTCCAAGCTTCGGGGAGGTGCCGATCTCTACTTGTGATCCACAGCGAGGAACTCCTCTGCTGGAGCCTGGTAGCGTAGGTGTCTAAGGGTACATCTAGGCCAGGGGTCGGCAACCTTTCAGAAGTGGTGTGCCGCGTCTTCCTTTATTCACTTTCATTGAAGGTTTCGCGTGCCAGTCATACATTTGGACGTTTTTAGAAGGTCTCTCTCTATAAGTCTGTATATTCTATAACTAAATTATTGTCATATGTAAAGTAAACAAGGATTTCAAAATGTTTAAGAAGCTTCATTTAAAATTAAATTAAAATGCTGATCTTACGCCGCTGGCCTGCTCAGCCCGCTGCCAGCCTGGCCTTCCGTTCCCCTAGGCCGGCAGAGGGCTGAGCGGGGCCTGCAGCTGGGACCCCGGCTGGCAAGGGGCTGGCGGCCGGGACCCCAGACCGGCAGTGGGCTAAGCGGCTCAGCCGGCTGCCACTCAGCCCGCTGCCGGTCTGGGGTTCAGTCCGCCGGCTCCTGCCAGCCAGGGTCCCGGCTGCTGGCCCCGCTCAGCCCGCTGCCAGTCTGGGATCCCGGCCCTGCCCACACAGAGTGGGTACCTACCTTCTCCCTGGTTCTAGCCCATTCTCTGCCTCTCTCTCTGCACTGAGCACAGGGCTGGGCGTGAAGGAGCAGGCTGGGGGTTGGGGTGCAGGGTCTGGCCAGGAGCTAGAATGAGGGAGGGGGCTCGGGGTTGGGGCAAGAGGTTTGGGTGTGGAGTGCTTACCTGGGCAGCTCCCATTTCGTGCGAGGGGTGCAGGTGGGAACGTTGGAGGGTGCAGGAGCTCCTGTTTGGTGCTCAGGGTGGGGGTGGGAATGTGGGGGGTGCAAGAGTCAGGACATGGGGTGTGAGGGGGCTGGGTAGTGTGGGGGGTGCAGGAGTCAGGGCTGGGGTTGTGGGGGGGTGCAGGGGTCAGGGCAGAGGGCTGTGTGTGTGTGAGAGGTGCAGGGCTCAGGGCGGGGGGCTGGGGTGTGTGGGGGATGCGGGGATCAGGGCAGGGGGTTGGGGTGTGGGGGGATGTAAGGGTCACGGCAGGGGGCTGGAGGGGATATGCCCTGATTCCACCCCCCTTCCCCAAGGCCCCGTCCCCACCTCGTCTCCGCCTCCTCCCCGGAGCAGCCAGTGCCCGGTGCTCCCCTTCTCCCTCTCCCGCACAAGGGCCATCAGCTGATCGGGGGCAGGGAGGGAGAGGGGGAGGGGCAGGCACCCAGCAGGGCGGGGGAAGAGGCGGGGGAGGGGCAGGCACCCAGCAGGGTGGGGGAAGAGGCGGGGAGGGGCCGGCACCCAGCAGGGCGGGGGAAGAGGCGGGGGAGGGGCCGGCACCCAGCAGGGCGGGGGAAGAGGCGGGGGAGGGGCCGGCACCCAGCAGGGCGGGGGAAGAGGCGGGGGAGGGGCCGGCACCCAGCAGGGCGGGGGAAGAGGCGGGGGAGGGGCCGGCACCCAGCAGGGCGGGGGAAGCGGCGGGGGAGGGGCAGGCACCCAGCAGGGCGGGGGAAGGGGCGGGGGAGGGGGGAGCTTGCCTGCCCTGCAGCAGCAGCAGCCGGCAGGACCAAGCTTCTTCACCCTGCCCCCGTGGGGGGGGACGGAGAAGAGCGGGCCGGGGCGGGCAGGATTTTCAATGGCACGCTGCTGCCTGCCGGGGGCCCGGCCTGGGTTCGGCAGCGGGCTGAGCAGGGCTGGTGGCTGGGACCCGGCAGGCAGCAGCGTGCCATTAAACATCGGCTCGCGTGCCGTCTTTGGCACGTGTGCCATAGGTTGCCGACCCCTGGGCTAGGCTGTAAAAAAACACTCGCAGCACCTAGTCTCAAAGGCCAGGTCAGCTGACTTGGGGTCCTGGGGCTTGGGCGCAGGGCGAAAAATTGCAGTGGAGACATTCGGACTCAGGCTGGAGCCCGGGCTCCGAGACCCTCCCCCCACACAGGGCTTCAGAACCAGGTCTCCAGCCAGAGCCCGCACGACTCTACTGCTATTTTATAGCGGAGCCCAAGCCCTGCGGGCCCGAGTCAGCTGTGGTCGTACCGTGGGGCTTTTATTGCAGTGACGACGTTCCCTCAGTCACTCCTTGCCAGAATGAGTTAGGTGCCTGCCTCGCTCCACAAGAAAGAGCTGGAGGAAGAGCCACCTGCCTGGTAGCTTTTCACCCAGTGGCTAGAGCACTCAGCTGGGATGTGGGAGACCCTGGTTCAAGTCCCGCTCTGCCAGAGGAGAGAGAGGATTTGAACAGCACTCCCAGGAGCGGGTGCTAACCACAGGGTGATGGGCTAGTATGCTGCTGACGCTGCTCCAGTTTGGATAAATAATTGAAGAGTCATTTGAGCAGGGGGACTAGACCTGGGCCTTCCACCTCCCAAGGAGGCTCCATGGCCACCAGGCTATAGGCTCAGTCTCCCTCTGGCCCTATGACTGTCCGTATTTATGCAAAGTGGAACAGCTTCCACAGAAAGATTGAGGGACCCTTCCCCCGCCCCCATCATAACATCCCATAGGTCAGTGATTACAGCACTCTTTTGGGAGGCGGGAGACCCCTAGAATCATGGAATCATAGAATCTCAGGGGTGGAAGGGACCTCAGGAGGGCATCTAGTCCAACCCCCTGCTCAAAGCAGGACCAATCCCCAGTTAAATCATCCCAGCCAGGGCTTTGTCAAGCCTGACCTTAAAAACTTCTAAGGAAGGAGATTCTACCACCTCCCTAGGTAACGCATTCCAGTGCTTCACCACCCTCCTAGTGAAAAAGTTTTTCCTAATACCAACCTAAACCTCCCCCACTGCAACTTGAGACCATTACTCCTTGTCCTGTCCTCTTCTACCACTGAGAATTGTCTAGAACCATCCTCTCTGGAACCACCTCTCAGGTAGTTGAAAGCAGCGATCAAATCCCCCCTCATTCTTCTCTTCTGCAGACTAAACAATCCCAGTTCCCTCAGCCTCTCCTCATAAGTCATGTGTTCCAGACCCCTAATCATTTTTGTTGCCCTTCGCTGGACTCTCTCCAATTTATCCACATCCTTCTTGTAGTGTGGGGCCCAAAACTGGACACAGTACTCCAGATGAGGCCTCACCAATGTCGAATAGAAGGGGACGATCACATCCCTCGATCTGCTCGCTGTGCCCCTACTTATACATCCCAAAATGCCATTGGCCTTCTTGGCAACAAGGGCACACTGCTGACTCATATCCAGCTTCTCGTCCACTGTCACCCCTAGGTCCTTTTCCGCAGAACTGCTGCCTAGTCATTCAGTCCCTAGTCTGTAGCTGTGCATTGGGTTCTTCCATCCTAAGTGCAGGACCCTGCACTTATCCTTATTGAACCTCATCAGATTTCTTTTGGCCCAATCCTCCAATTTGTCTAGGTCCCTCTGTATCCTATCCCTGCCCTCCAGCGTATCTACCACTCCTCCCAGTTTAGTATCATCCGCAAATTTGCTGAGTGCAATCCACACCATCCTCCAGATCATTTATGAAGATATTGAACAAAACCGACCCTAGGACCGACCCCTGGGGCACTCCACTTGACACCGGCTGCCAACTAGACATGGAGCCATTGATCACTACCCGTTGAGCCCGACAATCTAGCCAACTTTCTACCCGCCTTATAGTTCAAATCCTTTCTCCCTGTTCAAATCCTTTCTCCCCCCCTGGCAGAGGGGAATTGAACCTGAGTCTCCCACATCCCAGGCGAGGGCTCTAACCACTGGGCTAAAAGTTATAAGTTGGGCATGGCCTAGAGTCTGCAGGACTCCTCCATTCAGAGTCTGCATGGGACCTGATTCGGCAGGCATGTCTGTGGGATGGGCTCCATGGATGCGATATGTGGAGGAGTGCCCCTCTTCTCCTGCTCTGTGGATCATGCTGGGGCTTGGACAGCAGAGAGGCATCCAAACAGTGAACATGTCCAGAGGCAGACACATAGGCACTTAGGGAGCTCATAGCTTAGCGGGTGAGGCAGGAGCTTTGTGGATCCCAGCGGAGCCTAAGTCCGGGATTTGGCATTTGTGGATCTAGATCCTGGGGGTTTCAGGTTCCTAAAGGGTTAGGCAGCTGCTTAACCAGGGTTTTGAGGATCTAAAAATTAGGTTTAGGCACCTAAAGTGGCAGTTGGGCACCTAATTCCCCTTGTGGGTCCCTCTGTGGGTGCCTAGCTCCGGGCTGCAAATTCCACTGGGTGGCAGGGCACCAGAACACCTTCATTCCTATCCTATAGATATAATAGTGTATCCCAGTGGTGCTGGTGCAAGGGGGGGCTGCCGTACCCCCTGTCGTGAAGTCGTAATAACAAACACCAAATACATGGTTTCCATGGTTTCCGTCATCAGCATCCCCACTATAAAAATTGTTCCAGCACCCCTGGTGTATCCAATATATAGTTTGATCTACTGAAGCTCTAGTACAAGTGGGTTGGTCCTGCTCTGAGCAGAGGGTTGGACTAGATGACCTCCTGAGGTCTCTTCCAACCCTGATCTTCTATGAGTCTATGATTCTTTCAGCATAAAGCATCTAAAATAGAAGAGGAGGTAAAACAGGAAGTTACTTCACAACCTTGCAAGAGTTTGTGGTTCAGCCTGGCTAGTTTGCTGTTATTTATCCTGCATCCCCAGTGTGGCACAGAAACAGCACTTGCTGGTTGACAGGTTCAAAGGCTTCGAAGGACCCTGGCCTGTGTGGCTGTCTAGAGCCTCATTGTTTTTAGCAAGCGCCGTCATTTTTTCATCACTATGCCCCAAAATCCTCACTCAGTTTCTAAAGTACGGTGAAGATGGCATCTGGCTCCAGTCCAGATCCATCTTATTTTTGCTATTAGGGAGGTGCTGTGCTGGAGGGCTTGTGGGGAAGGAGGGACATACTCGCACACGGGGTGGTTGTGTCCCAGAATTAGAAGGTTTTGGGAGGAAATTATTAAAGAGATTCAACTTATGACAATATGCTTCCTAGAAATCCCCTGAACTGCTGACTTAATGCTCCAGCAAAGGAGCTACATTTTGAACAGAACAACAAATTAATTCTTTTTTATTGTTAGCTGCAAGATTTCGTAATGCACGTTATTGGAAAAATATCGCTTCTCCTCCTATGGAATTGGGGTAAAGTAACATATGGACAGTCCTTGTAACGGAAAAGCTTTCACACCCAGCATGTAAACAAGAGAAGCACTGAAAAAAAGAAAGGTATTTAGAAATTTGGACACCCTTTTTAGTGTACTCGGAGGAAGAGGGCTCTGCAGCCAGAAAGCCAGAATTTTTAGCCAGGTTCTTTAAACATTAACCTGATTCTGACTAAGGAATAAGTCATGGACAGTGGAGTATGTGAACGTTTGTTGTAATTTTGCCTTTTTAAAAAGAAAATCATGATGCAGCCCCCCAAAATCCTGAGATTAAAAATGTGTTTTTGGCCTGTCTTCTGACATTTGCAATACCCTGCTTTGGCAGTATATGCAGTGTTGGCCGCTCTTCCACAGGTACCGCGGGGAAGATGCTTTTGGTCCCTGCTGTATGAGCTCATGCTAGAGGACCAGCTGAGATGGGGGCCCCATTGTGCCAGGCACCGTAGAAACACACAGAGACCGCCCCTGCCCCAAAGAGCGAACAGTCTAGGGGAACACAGACACTGCAGCTCTTTGCATTGCAGCACTGAATGCTTGGGCACCCTGCTGCCTGCTGCTATTCACCATGCTGAGCTGGGCACCCAGGCTCCCACCCAGTGCATGGGGCGCCTAAGAACGGGAGGCACAAAACCCACAAGCCGTGTTGCCTAAGCTAGCCAGTAGGCATGCTGAGTCCCTCCAGGGGATTTAGATGCGTAGATCCAGGCTGCAGGGACTGGAACCGGTATTGATTTGGGTTCGGTTCACTGTCAGGTTCAGTTGCAGTCAGTGTGTTTGGATTCAGTTGTGGGTCAAGACACACACCCACACCCATACACCCCAGTTCAGCTACTGGCGCAAATCAAATTTCAATCTTAGTGGAAGTAAATTAAAAAAAAGAGACTTGAAGCTTAAAATGGAAACTATTTTGATTTTTGAACATTTATTGATTGTTTAACTTTAGCTTTCCATGAGTTTTCCTAGTGTTTTTGTGTCAAAATAAACAGGACTATTTTTTACGAGCAACTTGTTTGAGCGAACACCTTCTAGCATTTGCTCTATCACACTGGTCCTCGGGGGAGGGGAGAGAATACATTTGAATTTGGGGCCTCCAGTGGGGCAGCTGGTGGGAGGAGCTGCCCAGGGGCTGGTGGGGGAGGCCTGGTTGGGGAGCCATTACGGTTCCCTTGGGCTTGAAGAGTTATTCTTACTTCTGAGACCGGGGAGCGTCCTACCTCTTCTCTCCCCAGAGGGGAATCTCAGAGACCATGGAGCCCTGGCTGCCTCACGTGGTGCAGCTTCCTCTCCCTGTCTGCTCGCATGTTCTCATTCTCCTCCTCAGACCGTGGCTGCTTTTTCTGATAGCGACCACATGCCAATGTGGTATTTTGTTGGCGGGGCCATGGCCCCGTCACTTTTAAAAGTGCCGTCCCACTTTTTACTGTCCATAAGAGGGAGCGATGGGGGAGAGGAGGCAGAGAGGAGTGAGCAGGGGGTAGGGTCTTGGGGGGGAGGGGTGGCATGAGGCCAGGACCTTGGGGGAAGGGGACGACAGTTTGGGCACCAGTGGCCCCCCACTCTTAGGAGTTTCCGCCCCTCCTGTTTTGTTGTCTTGTTTTATAATGAAAGAGGTCACGTTTTTTAAAAATATTGAGCTAAAAAATGTGTACCCCACACCCCTCCTGGGTGTGGTGCTCTGGCCTCTCTAGTGGCACCAAGAGAGAGATTAATTAGCCGGCCACAGCCTTAGGTAAGGGCCAGGTGGCTTTTAGCTCACAGGGTAGTTGCTCATGCAGTGAGCTCCAGAGGCCCCACGTTCGATCCTGGGGTCTGTCGGTGTTACAAATGCAAACCTTTTATTTTAACGGGGAACCCCCATTTTTTCAGTTCAGTTCTGGTTCAGGGCCAGTAGGTAGGACAAAGCTGGCGTTCAGGGTCAGTACGGGTTTGACTCTCTGACAGAGAGGTGTTTGGAGAGTAGCAGTTAAGCACCTGAGTCCCCCTTGAGACTCCCACCCCTAGTGTAAAATAGTGAGTTTGTGATCTAGGGGCAGGAACTAGGATTCACCAAACTCACCTCATGTGGAGGCCACCAAACATCCATTACATGGGAACAGCATTTAACATTGCTGAGCAGGGCAGGATTCAGACAGGCTCCGTAGCTCATTAGCAATGTCCTGAGGCCATCAGTCCCCCATGAGCACCTATCTTCATGAATGAGACTGTTTTCAGGAAAGGTAATCACCTTTTTGAGCTCACACAGGCCCAATCTCCCCTTTCCGGTCAAACCTGCCACACACTGCTGTCATCCGATGAAGTGGGCTGTAGCTCACGAAAGCTCATGCTCAAATAAATGGGTTAGTCTCTAAGGTGCCACAAGTCCTCCTTTTCTTTTTGCGGATACAGACTAACACGGCTGCTACTCTGAAAATTCTCAAACACAGTCTACAATAAAGTGCCCCACCCCTATTCTTAAAGGACAGCTCCCATGAACCACAATACAAACACTAACAATGCAACAGCAAAGCATGTATTTAGGCAACATCCAAATTCACTTCTATGTACAGAAATGTTACACTAATCCAACAATTTCTTCAGGTTTCTTTGTGCGTATTTTTTCACCACTCTATGGGATATCCGCAGGGTTTGAGCGTCTAACTTTCCGTTCTACAACCCAAGCTCCACCTCACTTCCAGGAGCACCTGAGGGACCAGAGAAGCCTGCTGTTAGCAACTATGTGAGCCAGTGGGTGCCCACAGTGGTCTCCTGGCTACAGCGAGTGTAGCCGCCTGCCGGCATGGAACTTGTCTGCATGCTAGTTGCAGCAGCTCTGTAAATAGCTCTCTTAAGAAAGAGCTAGGTTAGTTTTACAAGCATGGTGCCCGCCCATGTTACTACCAAGCAGGCAGTACATGGCACAGACAACAGTCAGTTGCAGCATTGCCTTTGTCTGGGTCATCTGGCTGACTGACCCGCTAACTCTCTGCATGTACAAGCAGGAGCCTTATTGCTTGAGCTGAAGAACCAGCAGTCTTAGCATGGAAGCAGTTGCATTCATAAACCTCTATATGTTATCTAGTCACTAGGGGTTGGCACAGAGCCAGACTGGGTTAATGTGGGTTACAGAAACTCCTGTATTGACTGATACAGACCTTCTGAGTCGCAAAATGAACGTGCCCTGGTCTGTCGTGTTCAAGGCCTGGGTTCTGTCCCGAGCTGTGCCTGAAGTGACCTTCTCTCGGGCACCGTATCTGTTAAACAGGTAAGTGACAGTTGCCCCCAAGGCAGCAGTACAGTGCAGAACAGCGGTTGTGAAGTGTCCAGCAATATTAATAGTCATCAGTAGATGATCAGTATTAGAACTCATGATCTCTGGGCTTACGCCATTGTGAATTTTCTGCGAGGCTACCAAAGAGGGTGAAATGCTCTTGCTCTGCTTATAAGAATCCCCCTCAATAGTCTCTGCCTGTTGCCCCTGCACCTGAGTCCCTAGCATAGGCGACGAGTTATACAGGCCCGTGGTGCCCACGCTCCACCAATCTTTAGGAACGTAGGCCCGGCTCCACCAATGTCTGGGCTTACCGCGCTCTGGGGGGCCCCGCGCTTCAGGGGGACGCAGGGCCCAGGGCAGCCGGGAGGGATAGTGGGGGAACTGGTGCCGGCAGCAGCAAGAGATCTGGCCCCAGCCCACCCCTGCTCCACCCCTTCCCCCAAGCCTCCACCCCGCTTCTTTCTGGTTTCTGTCCCCTCCCCCAAGCGGCGCCAGGAGCTGGTGGGGCGGAGCAGAGCGGGGTGGGCTGGGTCTGGGTCGCAGGCCCCCCGCTAACCTCCCAGTCCGCCCTGGACCCTGTGTCCCCCTGAAGCATGGGGCCCCCCCAAAGCGTGGGGCCCGGGGCAATTGGCCCGGTTCATCCTATGGACAGGACGGCTCTGCTTGAACCTGTTCTGGGCACCACCAAAAATTATACAAACCTGGCGCCCATGGTCCCTAGATGCATGTCAGTCATCTGTATCCCAGGTGGTGATGTAAGGGGAGCATCAGGAGGATTGTGGTTGTGAAAGGATCACAGTGGAGGTGACAATAACCAAGGTGATTAAGCTGTTGGGCTTTTGTTTGATTGTCTAGACGAGTCTCTGGTCTCTATGCTGGCACACTGACCTAGCCTTGGGCCTTGAGGAGAAGCTGGAGCACACAGCTTGTTCCTTGGGATCTCCTCCCACACTCCAGGAGTCTGAGGCTTCCTCACAAGGTTACTCTGCTGTTTTCCTGCAGCATCTGTGATCCCCATTGCTCACTAGGCTGAATCCAGGGAGCTGGGGGCACTGGGTCCTGTTCTGCCATTCCCAGACAGTCCCTCCCAGATGGTGAGATGCAGACCAGGGGGATGGGAGAGGTTCTCCTCAGTGGGTAGGCTCTCATTTCTGGATCAGATACTTGTCATGAGTGGCCACTGGCTGTGTGCCTGGGATGGTGTTGCGCTGCTCTCTGGGAAGAAGCAGGGGTTCAGGACCCTGTTCCTGGGGTTCTCCCAGGAACTGCCCATTTTCACTCTCTGGGTCTGGGCAGCAGTCATGGCTGCCTCAAAACCACAACGATGGGTGTGCAGAAATGCCTAGATAGCTAGAGGGGTTTGTCTGGAGCTGGATAGAGATTTAAGGGGGAGAGAGACCATTTCTCCGTTGCCTTCTATTTCCCCAAGAACCTGTGCCCTCTCCATTGCCAGCTCTGCAGCTTGGGACCCAGCTGTCTCTTCTCACACAATATCAGGGTTGGAAGGGACCTCAGGAGGTCATCTAGTCCAATCCCCTGCTCAAAGCAGGACCAATCCCCAATTTTTGCCCCAGATCCCTAAATGGCCCCCTCAAGGTTTGAACTCACAACCCTGAGTTTAGCAGGCCAGTGCTCAAACCACTGAGCTATCCCTCCCCCTGCAGTGGATTTCCCTTCAGAAGCAGCATAAGATCCCACTTGTGTCCCAGCCCAAGCTAAGGCCGTGAGTCAGCAGTAACTAGCTGTTCTCCCAATGAGCGCACCCCGTGACATGGGCCCATTGTGACCTGGGGTGAGGTGGGGAAGTAGATCTGTTTTGGGCTCTCCAACACCCCTCCTGGGCCAGGCCCATGACCTCCTGTGCCTTTGTCCTGATAGCAAGGGTTTCTCAGCCAGGTGTGGTGTGGTGTGGTGTAGTTTCTCAGGCCCATGGGTGGTGGTAGCTGCCTGCAGACCTCAGGGGTTGCTACAGCCCAGCTATCAGCCCCAGCTGCCCCAGGGCAAAAGGCAGGTCTGCACCACTCCCTGCCCTGGTCTGTCTGTTCCTCCCCCAGCCTCTCTCTGGGCAGGGAGGGTGAGGAGCGTTCTGGGCTGAGTCAGCGATTGGGACAGCAGGGCAGTGTGGTGGCTGCAAGTGCTGTGTGACACTGCTGTGCTGGGGAGGAGGAAGGGAGGGATGCTGTGTAATGACAGTCCACAGAAAGCTCTTGTGTGCAGTGCTTGTTCACAGGGATCTGCCCCAGCCCTTCCTCTCTGCAGCAGCCAGCAGCTCAGACCGGTTTGGGGCTCTCAGACGCACTGGGGACACTGCATCCCTGAGGCCTGATTCACACTTGGATGCTGTCAACAACCAGCCTTGGTACAAACGAGGGCAGCAGCTTGTGCTCTGTCGGCTGGGGCTGGGTGGGATGAGGTAACAGGCTCCCAGCAGTGCACAGTGCCACTGTCCCCTCTAAGCTGGGTGTGCGCACACACGGATCCTAAACCCCGCGCACACAGCAAAACACCTCGCATACAGAAATTTGCACAGAACACATTTTTTGCGCACATGGCCTGTCAAAAATTAGAGGGAACATTGGGCTGTGCTAATAGTGGGGAGCGTCCCAGAAGTGACAGCTGTGGAGAGCACAACCCTATAACAGGAGTGACCCCCGGGAGCGCCATTCTACTGGGGGCAGAAACTGAGGCACAGATGGATCACATGTCATGGCCAAAATCACACAGTGGGTCAGTGGCAGAGCTGGGAATAGAGCCCAGAATCCTGCTCCAGCACTTAGACCCTCTCTTCAAGCTTCCTCCCCTCCACCTGCAGAGCCTGCTCCCCCCATCATCGGAGGAGGCGGGGGGGGGTGCTCTTTCCAGATGGGACTTTAGCAAAGCTGGGAAAAATCCTAATTTAGGATAAATGGTGGGAGCTGTAAGGCAGCCCAGCTATGTGCCCCTGGGAGCAGCCTCCTTGGTAGGGCGTGAGAGCTGGTCCCTCTGTAATCTGCCCTGGGGCACCACTGCTGTGATGAGAATGCAGAGCCCAGGAATCCTGGGGAACTGGTTTTACACATTCTGTCTGTGCAAAGTGGATGGAGCAAGGGGGATGAAACTCCACCCCCTGCAAAGGTTTATAACTTCTCCAAATGGTCCAGCCGTGGAGCATTGCATCTCCACTTCCAAGGACACCAGTCAGCTCTGTCGGGGCTTGTGCGAGGCAGAGATCAGGGAGTGATGGCCTCTATGGGGCTTCAGGTGCTGGGCATGGCCCTCTCTGTCATTGGCTGGCTGGGCACCATCCTGTGCTGTGGGCTGCCCATGTGGAGGGTGACGGCCTTCATCGGGAACAACATTGTGGTGGCTCAGATCATCTGGGAGGGGCTGTGGATGAACTGCGTGGTGCAGAGCACGGGCCAGATGCAGTGTAAGGTCTACGACTCCATGCTGGCGTTGCCCCAGGACCTGC
This sequence comes from Lepidochelys olivacea, assembly GCF_965140295.1. Classification (NCBI taxonomy): domain Eukaryota; kingdom Metazoa; phylum Chordata; order Testudines; family Cheloniidae; genus Lepidochelys; species Lepidochelys olivacea. The sequence goes on from NC_140427.1 coordinate 23,877,704, forward strand.
AGGCGGCTCGTGCCCTGGTGGTGATCGCCATCGTGCTGGCCGTGCTGGGCCTCCTCCTGGCCATCATTGGAGGGAAATGCACCAACTGTGTGGAGGATGCTTCTGCGAAAGCCAAGGTCATGATCGTCTCTGGAATCATCTTCATCATCGCTGGCATCATGATCCTCATCCCCGTCTCCTGGTCAGCCAACAACATCATCCGGGATTTCTACAACCCCATGGTCACTGAGGCGCAGAAGAGAGAGCTGGGGGCCTCCCTGTACATTGGCTGGGCTGCATCCGCTCTCCTGCTCATCGGGGGGGCCCTGCTTTGCTGCAGCTGCCCCCCCCGGAATGAGAAACCCTACTCTGCCAAGTACACTGCTGCTCGGTCGGTGCCGGCCAGCAACTACGTATAGGGACCATGCGTGCTCTGAGCCTCGGCCACCCCTCCCACCTGAGACAATCAAGGAGCTGCCATCCTGCTCAAATCCAGCCCGCTGCTCTGCTTGTACCTCTGCCTGAGCCCAGCTCTCCCACCTGTGGCCCTGGACCTGATGGCTGAACACAGACAGAAGCTGGCAAGGAGCTTCCCGAAGGAGAAGACTGTGGCCTTTCCATGGGCTGGGGCCTTGGGAGAGCAGCTCTGCCTCCTGAGAGCAGAAGCCCCACGATGCCAGGGCTGGCTGGCTGTTCAGACACACCCTCAGCACATCCCTGGCTGACGTGCACAGCTGGTGAGCGGCTGCACAGCTCCAGTGCTAAGAATCTGCCACTGCAGCTTGTTTGTGCCAGAGCACAGAGCTCTTGGAATTCCTCAAGGTCACCTGAGCGAAGCCAGCCTGGGCTTGGACCTGGCAGCCCATCAGGGCTCTGCTGGGCATCTCCACAAGGCACGGCCAGCTCTGGCGCTGTCAGCCAGCCCCCTTGCAGCTCTGGCACCACCTGTGCCCACCTTGGAGGGGGAGGGGGAGGGGGAGGAGGGGTGCACTGGGCGATGTGTGCGGGGTGGGGGGTGGAGAGTAGTAAGAAAGTTTGCAGGTGCTTCTCTGTTTCCCTTGAGATTTCAGCTGGTTCTTTAATCCGAGTTAAAATGGAGAATAGATAGAAACAGTCCCTGACTGCTCTGGCAGCACCATGCTTCAGGGGGACAGAGAGATGACGCTGGGGCAGGGCAGGTCCTCCCTGGGAGCAGTGAGCCCAGCCCTTGCAGAGGAAGGAAAGCTGCAGTGAGGCCCAGGCGTTGCCATTCCTCCCCTGCAGCACCTGAGGGAAGGGTGGGGACCTCTAGGCCTCCTTCCAGTACCAGAGCTTGGGTCTCCAGCAGGTGCTGGCATTTCGGTCGGGCCCTTGCCCAGGGGTCAAAGCAGGAGCTTTTAGTCTGAGACTGCCTTAGAGTGAAACTGCAACAGGGCCCCTTTGTGTCTCCATGTGTCTGTCAGTGTCTCAGGCTGGGTGTGCGTCATGATGTCTTGGTGACTGCGTTTCTGTCTGTGTCTCTGGGTGTGTCTGAGTTTCTGTGTTTGCCTGTTGACTCACAGGGTTGTTGTTCAGTGGGTGTCTCTGTCTCACTCCAGGGGTCTGTCTTGCTCTTGGTGACTCTGGCCAGGTCTACACGAGAAACTTTTGCTGGTAGTGCAGTGTCACGTAGGGGATGTGATTTGTACCACATTTCTGTGCTGGCAAAAGCTGCAGAGAAGGTGCAGGAATGCCAGCAAAAAAGTCCTTTGCTGGCATAGCTTATTTCTCTCAGGGAGCCAGGATAAGCTGTATTGGCTACAGCACTCTTGCTGGGACAAGCTGCATCTCCCCTGGGAGGTTTGCCCCCGTGGCTGTACCTAGAGAGACACACTGGCCAACGCTCCGAGTGGAGACAGGGCTCTGACCTGCTTTTAGCATCCACCAGAGACAGTGCTTGGTTCAGATGGTCCATCCTGAGGGGCTGGGCTGCTGAGCATGGAGCTGTTTCCCGCCATCCCACCCCTGCCCTTGTACGGGGCGACTTTGGCAAACCAGTAAAGTGCCTGAAGCCTTGGGTTGAAAGAGCCCCGGGTAACACCCTGTGTTTCTGCTTTGACCCATTCTCAGGCCTGTATTTGTTTAGCTGCACCTGTGATTTCTGTGTGAGTGGCACCTGCGGGAGGGGCAGTGCTGGGGACTGGATGTCAATGGCCCAGCTGGGCAAACCGGTTTGGGAGGTGGGAGCAGAGCCAGGCAGGCTGAGCAAGAGCAGAAAGGAAGGGTGCTTCCACTGGTGGCACACCCCCTCTCTGGGAGCCTGCTGCCGCACATGTCCTGCTCCGGCTGAGTCTGGAACAGGGGAGCTGCACCCGGACCACTGCAAACAGGAACAGCCTGAAGGCTGCCCAGATTAATCAGCTGGCTACAGCTCCTGTGGGCTGCCAAACCTGGGGAGGGGCAAAGCCACTGTAACAGGCACCCAATGAGGCACCAGGCGCATCCTGTGGCCTGATGCTGGCTCCCACCTATGCAGACTAGGCCAGGCGGCTCCAGGGTTCACCTCTGGGAAGGGGGCCCCCCGTCAGCATGGCTGATTTGCTTCCTCAGTGGTGACCCATAGGCCTCCCCCGAGAGCTGGGGCATGGGGCAGAGCTCCGCTCACGACGAGCAGAGTGGCTCTGGAGGCTGGAAGTGCCAGGCGCAGGAAGGGTGGAGCGAGCATGGGCGCTGGGATGCCAGGAGAGTGCTGGAAGGGGGCTGTGCCCCAGAGTGACCTGGGAGCCCCCTTCTGCAGACTGGGGGCCAGGCTGTGATCTTCCTGCCAATGTGAAATATTAATAAATTAGTGCCATTTTCTACATTAAACCGCAGCTGCTCCAAACCCGGCTGTGCCGTCTCTCGTTTCCCGTCGAACAACCGCGGGCTGAGCCTGGGCCCCCGCCTCCCGGCAGCTCGTTCACAGGCGCATAGGCAGCTTTGGGGGACGGGGCAGGGATGGATTGGGGGGTTCCAGCATCAGGGAACTGCAGGACTGGTCTTGAACTACCTGCCCCCAGCCTGTGCTCCCCACGCATCCCCCCAGAGCCCTGCCCCCAGCCTGTGCTCCCCACACATCCCCCCATAGCCCTGCCCCCAGCCTGTGCTCCCCACACATCCCCCCAGAGCCCCCCCCAGCCTGTGCTCCCCACACATCCCCCCAGAGCCCTGCCCCCAGCCTGTGCTCCCCACACATCCCCCCAGAGCCCCGCCCCCAGCCTGTGCTCCCCACACATCCCCCCAGAGCCCCGCCCCCAGCCTGTGCTCCCCACGCATCCCCCCATAGCCCTGCCCCCAGCCTGTGCTCCCCACACATCCCCCCATAGCCCTGCCCCCAGCCTGTGCTCCCCACACATCCCCCCAGAGCCCCCCCCAGCCTGTGCTCCCCACACATCCCCCCCAGAGCCCCGCCCCCAGCCTGTGCTCCCCACACATCCCCCCCAGAGCCCTGCCCCCAGCCTGTGCTCCCCACACATCCCCCCAGAGCCCCGCCCCCAGCCTGTGCTCCCCACACATCCCCCCCAGAGCCCCGCCCCCAGCCTGTGCTCCCCACACATCCCCCCAGAGCCCTGCCCCCAGCCTGTGCTACCCACACATCCCCCCAGAGCCCTGCCCCCAGCCTGTGCTCCCCACACATCCCCCCAGAGCCCTGCCCCCAGCCTGTGCTCCCCACACATCCCACATCCCCACTCCAGAGCCTCCCCAGCCTGTGCTCCCCACGCATCCCCCCAGAGCCCTGCCCCCAGCCTGTGCTACCCACACATCCCCCCAGAGCCCTGCCCCCAGCCTGTGCTCCCCACACATCCCCCCAGAGCCCTGCCCCCAGCCTGTGCTCCCCACACATCCCCCCCAGAGCCCCGCCCCCAGCCTGTGCTCCCCACACATCCCCCCCAGAGCCCCGCCCCCAGCCTGTGCTCCCCACACATCCCCACCAGAGCCCCGCCCCCAGCCTGTGCTCCCCACACATCCCACATCCCCACTCCAGAGCCTCCCCAGCCTGTGCTCCCCACACATCCCCCCAGAGCCCCGCCCCCAGCCTGTGCTCCCCACACATCCCCCCCAGAGCCCCGCCCCCAGCCTGTGCTCCCCACACATCCCCCCAGAGCCCTGCCCCCAGCCTGTGCTCCCCACACATCCCCCCCAGAGCCCCGATCCCAGCCTGTGCTCCCCACACATCCCCCCAGAGCCCCGCCCCACCCCCAGCCTGTGCTCCCCACACATCCCCCCCAGAGCCCCGCCCCCAGCCTGTGCTCCCCACACATCCCACATCCCCACTCCAGAGCCTCCCCAGCCTGTGGTCCCCACACATCCCCCCAGAGCCCTGCCCCCAGCCTGTGCTCCCCACACATCCCCCCAGAGCCCCCCCCAGCCTGTGCTCCCCACACATCCCCCCAGAGCCCCGCCCCCAGCCTGTGCTCCCCACACATCTCCCCAGAGCCCCGCCCCCAGCCTGTGGTCCCCACACATCCCCCCAGAGCCCCGCCCCCAGCCTGTGCTCCCCACACATCCCCCCAGAGCCCCCCGCAGCCTGTGGTCCCCACACATCCCCCCCAAAGCCCCCCCAGCCTGTGCTCCCCACACTTCCCCCCAGAGCCCCACCCTGCCCACAGCTTGTGCTCCCCATACATCCCACAGGCCCCTCTCCATCCAGAGTCTCACTGCCAGCATGTGCTCCCCACACACCCCACATTGCCCCCTGCAGAGCCCCGCCCCCAGCCTATGCACCCGATACATCCACGTTCTCCCTGCAGAGCCCCACCCTGCCTCCTGGCTTGTGCTCCCCACACACCCCACATCCCCCCTCCAGAGCCCCATCTTGCCTGCGGCCTGTGCTCCCCACACACCCATGTCCCCCCCTCCAGAGCCCCACCCTGACCTGTGGCCCCCCCACACCCCATGTCCCCCCCAGAGTCCCACCAAAGGCCTGTGCTCCCCACAGACCCCACTTCTCCCCTTCCAGAACCCCAGCCTGTGCTCCCCACACACCCCATTTCCCCGCTCCAGAGCCCCACCCCACTCCTGGCCTGCACTCCCCACATACCCCACGTCCCCCACGTTCAGAGCCCCACCAAAGGCCTGTGCTCCCCACAGACCCCACGTCCCCCCTCCAGAACCCCACCCCGCCCCTGGCCTGTGCTCCCGACTCATCCCAAGTCCCCCCCCTTCAAAGCCTGCCTCTACCCCCAGGGTTGGCTCCCCACACATCCCACATCCCCCTCCAGAGCCCTGCCCCCAGCCTGTGCTCCCCATACACCCCATGTCCCGCTCTCCAAAGCCCCACCCCCGGCCTGTGCTCCCCACATATACCACATCCCCCTCTCCAGAGCCTCACCTCTAGCATGTGTTCCCCACACACCCACATCCCCCCCTCCAGGAGGCTTAACTTTGTGATTGTCCTCACCCACAACTATTTCACATGTGGGGACAACGTATATACCTTCAAGTCAGCAGCACTGCTATGGGTACCCGCATGGCCCCACAGTATGCCAACATTTTTATGGCCGACTTAGAACAACACTTCCTCAACTCTCGTCCCCTAACGCCCCTACTCTACTTGCGCTACATTGATGAACATCTTCATCATCTGGACCCATGGAAAAGAAGCCCTTGAGGAATTCCACCATGATTTCAACAATTTCCATCCCACCATCAACCTCAGCCTGGACCAGTCCACACAAGAGATCCACTTCCTGGACACTACGGTGGTCATAAGCGATGGTCACATAAACACCACCCTACGCCGGAAACCTACTGACCACTATACTTACCTACATGCCTCCAGCTTTCACCCTGACCACACCACACGATCCATCGTCTACAGCCAAGCTGTACGTTACAACTGCATTTGCTCCAACCCCTCAGACAGAGACAAACACCTACAATATCTCTATCAAGTATTCTTACAACTAGAATACCCACCTGCTGAAGTGAAGAAACAGATTGACAGAGCCAGAAGAGTACCCAGAAGTTACCTACTACAGGACAGGCCCAACAAAGAAAATAACAGAATGCCACTAGTCATCACCTTCAGCCCCCAACTAAAACCTCTCCAGCGCATCATCAAGGATCTACAACTTATCCTGAAGGACAACCCATCGCTCTCACAAATCTTGGTTATCCTGAAGGACAACCCATCGCTCTCACAAATCTTGGGAGACAGGCCAGTCCTTGCTTACAGACAGCCCCTCAACCTGAAGCAAATACTCACCAGCAACCACACACCACACAACAAAAACACTAACTCAGGAACCTATCCTTGCAACAAAGCCCGTTGCCAACTGTGCCCACATATCTATTCAGGGGACACCATCATAGGGCCTAATCACATCAGCCACTCTATCAGAGGCTCGTTCACCTACACATCTACCAATGTGATATATGCCATCATGTGCCAGCAATGCCCCTCTGCCATGTACATTGGTCAAACTGGACAGTCTCTATGAAAAGAATAAATGGACACAAATCAGACGTCAAGAATTATAACATTCAAAAACCAGTCAGAGAACACTTCAATCTCTTTGGTCACTCGATTACAGACCTAAAAGTCACAATTCTCCAACAACAAAAACTTCAGAAACAGACTTCAATGAGAAACTGCAGAACTGGAATTAATTTGCAAACTGGACACCATTAAATTAGACTTGAATAAAGACTGGGAGTGGATGGGTCATTACACAAAGTAAAAACTATTTCCTCATGCTAATTTTCCCCCCATTGTTACTCACACCTTCTTGTCAACTGTTTGAAATGGGCATCCTGATTATCACTACAAAAGTTTTTTTTCTCCTGCTGATAATAGCCCACCATAATTGATTAGTCTAGTTACAGTTGGTATGGCAACACCCATTGTTTCATGTTCTCTGTGTATAGATATCTTCCTACTGTATTTTCCACTGCATGCATCCTTGAAGTGGGCTTTAGCCCACAAAAGCTTATGCCCAAATAAATTTGTTAGTCTGCAAGGTGCCACAAGTACTCCTCGGTTTTTTTATTGATGAAGCTCTTGAGCAAAAACCGCCCCAGGACCGACTCCTTCTTTTGTCCTTAATGCTAACATTGTTTGTTCCATCCTGACCCCAAGTGAGGAGGGCATGACACTTCCGTAACAGCTCTGGGAAGAGATGACCCCAGCATCTGACATGGGTCAGGTTGATGAACAGATGACACTTGTCACATGTCAGTTTCCAGTGTCTCCATGGGTTCCTGTTACAAAGGAGGGGCTCTGATGTGTTCCCAGGTTAGCAGGAACTTCTGATAGGTCAGGAGGATGGGATCCCACCCAGGGGCACCGGAACGGGGTGGGGGAGAGTGGGGCCAACAGGCCATGGCCCTCCCATTTTTCACCACAGGCCCAGCCCCCTGCCCCTCATCTTCCCCCCAAGGTTCCTTCCCTTCGCAAGGCCGGAAGCCGGAACCCGGCCCAGGTAAGAGCAGCCCAGGGAACCTGGGCAGCTGTGGGGAGCCGCAGACCCTCCACCTGCCCAGGTTGGGGGGCCCAAGAGCAGCCCCTGGCCCGTGTCCCCACCCCCTGGGCTCCCTGGCCAGGGCAGATGGAGGGTCCACAGCTCTTACCATGGCCTGGGTGTGGCTCTTCGGCCCCAAGGCCCCGCCCCCCAGCCAGGCTAGAAACCAGAGCCGGGTTGGGGTAACAGCTGTGCAGGCAGCTGTGGGGAGCCACAGATCCTACACCTGCCCTGGGAGGGGGGCCTGCAGGGCAGGGACATGGCCAGGGACTGCTCTCAGGCCCCACCACCCCACGCAGGTGGATGGGCCCAGGATCCCCAGCCCAGCTCCAGCTTTGGGGGAAGAGAAGGGGCAGGGGTGGGGCGACAGAGAAGGAATGGCTACGTGCCCCCCCACTTTTAGGAGGAATCTGTTACCCCTGAGCCCACCCCAGAGAAAGAGGGAAGAGGAAGAAGCTAGAGCAAAATGGAGGAGAGGGGAATGGGGAGCAGGGAAGTGAGACTAAAACCAAAGACAATGGAACAAGTTACACAAATAGCAGTGTCCTTTCTTTGGAGCAGTAACAGGGCGTGTCCACTCTGCAGGGCTTTGTGACACTTACCTAGTGATCCACAGCTGTGTCTGGTAATTAAACACTATCACTGATTCATATGCTGCTGTTCTTACTTCATTTCATTCTGTAATGAGAACTACACTTAATCAGCCAGCGAGTAACTTCAGAGTTACCAGCAATTGCTGAGCATTCTTCCACAGTCCCTGCACAATAACTTCTGTGGTTAATGACACCTTCCAGTCTGACAGCTGACAGCTGACCAGCCAACCACAGCAGGACAAGCTACAGCTCAACAGACATCCCTACCAAAAGATCAGCCTTCTACAAGCCACTCAGAGCTGGTATCCAGCAGTGAGAACCCTTTGACTGGCCAGCTCTTTGCTGAAATTGGTGCAAACCTTGCAGGAAGCACGTAACTAGGAGAATATGTTAGAATCCTGGAATTGCTTTCAGAACAGTCAGGGATCACATACAAGTGAAGCCCAGCACTAGGATCACCTAACTCTTTCCATTATAAAACCATGTTTTCAGTTGCTTATAACTTCGTCAAACTTCAAATATTTGGTCTAATTTAGAAATTGGTCCAATAAAAGATATTATTTCAGCCACCTTGGCCTGGGACCAACACAGCTACAACAACACTGCAAGAATTAAAGTTGTCCATGCAACCTTAATTTGGTCCCCTTGGACATACCATTAAAGACTGTATCAGAATGCATATGATTACACACTAGTTTTCCGGAACGCTTCCGATGAAGTGAGCTGTAGCTCACGAAAACTTATGCTCAAATAAATTGGTTAGTCTCTAGGGTGCCACAAGTCCTCCTTTTCTTTTTGCGAATACAGACTAACACAGCTGTTACTCTGAAACTAGTTTTCCAGAAGATTCTTGCCTTATTCTCTGCACAGGATGGATACTGCTCTGGGATGAATCAGGATGGTGCAGTGAAGGAGTCTCTTGTCTGTAGAACCTCATTTATTGCAGAAGTTGGAAAGTGTGTAGTGCATGGGGAAGGAGTCTGCAAGAAGAGAAAGGATGTTCTCATGGTTAAGTCACAGAGTTCCTGTAGGATGCAATGTTCACAGTTGGTCATTAATTGTTTGTTCCTTGTTTTCTGGGTGCCCAACATGAGACTCCTGGGTTTGAGTTGCAGAAGTACTGAGCACGCACAGCTGCAGCTGAATTCAACAGGAGCTGTGTGTTGAAGATATTGTAACTGCCTGTTATGCTATAAATAAAAAGTGTTAAGTCAAATTCAGGTGTGAGGCATCTCAAGTTGGACACCCAAATTAATATTTTTGCCTTTACTCTCTCTGTGCTTTAGTTCTCCAAGTGTAAAATGAGAATAACACCACCTCCCTTACCTCCCACAGGTGTTGTGAAGAGCTCAGGTACCGTAGTGATGAGCACCACAGGAAATTAGTAATTCTGTCTTTGGTGCAGGTTTTGAATAGTGGGCAGTAAATAAAGTGCTGGGCCACACCTTAAATGATGAAGATGAAAAGATATTGAACAGCTGCCTCATTCCAGAGCACAAGGCATCCTGAGCACTGAATGAGGCCAGAAATGTGGAAAAATTAGCATGTGATCATGTAATAAAAGAATGCAGCATAATGTACAAGGGGGCCAAATTAAAGTTGCACAAGTAACCTTTCATTCTGGTATTTCATAACTTTTGTCTACTTGACTATGCAGCCTTAATAAAGTTCCTTTATTTTAGTTTGTTGTGTGGAAAAAACAACCAACCAACCCAAACAGAAATTCCATTTTGTGGAACTGTACTGACCCCTCAAGCTGGGTTGAACCCAGGATAGTCATATCCACAGCACAGCCCTCTGCCATTTGAGCTTAAGGACTAGCTTGTTATCCTCTATGCGTACCAGCCACTGACTAGAGAGTAGTCACTTGCCAGTGGGTTACACAACTATTTCCTTGCCAGCAGCGGAACACAGTGAGCCAGGATTCATGGATTCTGTTCTTGGCTCTGGTAGGGGAATGTTGTCTAGTGGTCAGAGAGCAATAACCAAGCACATGGACCTGGCACCCTACTTCTGAGCGATAACGTGGCTAAGGGGATGAGACTTGAGTCTGCCCTACTAGGGACTTGTGTTCTATCTCAGGAGCCTTTGCTCAGGAATAAGGTAGCACGGGGCACAGAATTATCACCCCCAGTCAGCAAGTGAGGTGAGACTTGTACTCCTGGCTCTCAGCCCAGTGCACTTCCCCCTAGGCTAAGAGGTATTGGAATTGGGGGCAGAGGCTAGCTAGCGTGGGCCACTCACTGAGACTGGGGAGTATGGCCTGGGGAGCTGGCCTCTGCCTTGGTGGGTCCTGCGCTTATTGGCGGATTTGCTCGCCTCAGAGATTCACGGCAGCCCTCAGTCTGGCCACTTTCGCTAGTGGCTCAAACCTGCCGTTCACTCAGCTAACCTCATCACTGGCCAGCATGGGGAAAAGGAAGGAGAACAATCCCCACAGTCTCTGCTGGTCAGGGACCTTCCCCTCTGGTGGGACCCACAATCCAGGTCAACTCCTCGTGTATCCAATAGGGAGTTGGGGGGAACCCAGGCCCGCCCTCTACTCCGGGTTCCAGCCCAGGGCCCTGTGGATCACAGCTGTCTACAGTGTTTCGTGTAACACCTGTGTGACAGCTACAACTCCCTGGGCTACTTCCCCATGGCCTCCTCCCAACACCTTCTGTATCCTCACCACAGGACCCTCCTCCTGATGCCAGATCACGTTTGTACTCCTCAGTCCTCCAGCAGCATGCCCTCTCAGTCCTTGCGCACCCCTCACTGAGTGAAGTGAGATCCTTTTTAAACCAGGTGCCCTGATTAGCCTGCCTTAATTGATTCTAGCAGCTTCTTAATTGGCTCCAGGTGTCCTAATTAGCCTGTCTACCTTAATTGGTTCCAGCAAGTTCCTGACTGTTCTGGAACTGCCCCTGTTACCTTACCCAGGGAAAAGGGACCTGCTTAACCTGGGGCTAATATATCTGTCTTCTATCACTCTCCTGTAGCCATCTGGCCCGAACCTGTCACAACATATACACATGTACATACAGGTACATGTGCACGCAATCCATGCACATGCACACAATCCACATTCATGCAAGAGCAGGCACCGAAAAAGCTCAGCCTGAACAGGTAAAGTTTGGCATCGGGGGATATAATGGACAGGGTTGAGCGAAGGTAACCATGGGTATCGCGGCTGCTCTGCCTACAGGAAGCCAGCTCTGTCTCCTAGAACTTGGCCTCTGGCCCAGACGCCCAACATAAGACCCCAAGTGCCACTTCTTCTCAGATCGTAGTGATATGCAGCCAAGGCACAGCAAGGTCAGAGTGACTTGCCCAAGGTCACCCAGAGAGACTGTGGCAGAACCAAGTCTTCTGAGTCTGACCAGCTAATCTGGGGCCTTGATCCAGCTCCCCCTGCTGTTGCAGTCCCTGGTTTCATCTCCTACAAATTACTGGCATTCAGCTTGGGATGTGTGTGTGTGTCTGCTGTGCAGCATCTCTAATCCGCTCTTCCCACTGTCTCCAAAGGTGAGAGCGTGACTTGCCCGTAAGCCATGTCGGTGATGGCCGTGCAGATGGGGGGCCTGGCCCTGTCGGTGTTGGGCTGGATGGGCACCTTTCTGGCCTGTGCGCTGCCCATGTGGAAGGTGACAGCCTTCATCGGCTCCAACATCGTCGTGGCCCAGGTGTTCTGGGAGGGGCTGTGGATGAACTGTGTGTACGAGAGCACAGGCCAAATGCAGTGCAAGATCTACGACTCGCTGCTGGACCTCTCCTCGGACCTCCAGGTAGCCCGCGCCCTTGTTGTGGTCTCCATTTTTGCATCCTTCTTTGCCCTCCTTTTTGCCTTCTTTGGGGCCGAGTGCACCAGGTGCGTCAATGACAAGGAAGCCAAGGCCAAGATCTCCGTTACCGGCGGGGCTGTCTTCATTCTGGCTGGGATTGTGCTGCTCATCCCCGTGTCCTGGTCGGCCAACACCATCATCAGCAACTTCTACAACCCCATGGTGCCAGAGGCTTTAAAGAAGGAGCTGGGGGCTTCCCTCTATGTGGGCTGGGCCTCAAGTGCCCTCTTGGTGTTTGGGGGGGGCATACTGTGCTGCTCCTGCCCCCACAGCCAAGAGGTGCCATACCCCATGAAGTATAAAATGGTGAAGCACTCCAGCCTGGGGAGCTATGCCCTTAAGAACTACGTGTGAGGGGCCCTGCCTTGCCACTCCTGCCCCGGCCCATCCCACGTGCTCACAGGGGCCCCTTTACAGCCATCCAAATGGATGTTGGCTTCAAGCCGAAGTGTGTGAAATTTGTAGGGGTTCCCCTCCCAGTCCAGATCCTGCCCCACATGTATCCTCCACCCGTATCCCACCCCAACCTGTCTCACCTCCCCCCGCATTTCCCTGCCTGAATCCCACCCCACCCATCCCACCTCCCCACATGTATCCCCCCGCCTGCATCCCACCTCCCAATGTGTATCCCACCCCACATGTTTCCCTGCCTGAATTCCACCCCACCATGTGCATCCCAGCTGCATCCCATCCCACCTCCCACATGTATCCCTCCTGCCTGCATCCCACCACACACATCCCACCTCCCCACATATATCCCCCCCACCTGCATCCCACCCCACCTGTCCCACCTCCTAATGTGTATCCCCCCTTGCATCCCACGCAACCTGTCCCACCTCCTTTCGTGTATCCCCCCTGCCTGCATCCCACCCCACCCCACCCGTCACATCTCCTCACGTGGATCCCCCACGCCTGCATCCCACCCCACCCTTCCCACCTCCCCACATGTATCCCCCGCCTGCATCCCACTGCGCCCATCCCACCTCCTCATTTGTATCCCCCCCTGCATCCCACACATATTCCCTCCTTTCCCATGTCCCACCCCACATGTCACCTCCTTACATGTATCCCCTACTTGCTGGTGTCCTGCCCCATGCATCCCCCATCTCTGCCCATGTCCTGCTCCACAGGCCTTCTCCCCACCCACATCCCCCTTGACATGTGCTCTGGACCCCCATAGTATCTAAGTGCCTTCTAGTCACGCATTAAGAAACGTGATTAACGTCTGTCACATGTCAGAGGGAGATGTGTGTGCAGTGTAGTGCTTTGCTTGTTTGTATACACACACACACTCAGGAAAGGCTGGTTAGAACAGTGCAGCTTGCACTCAGAGAGGAAGGCGATGAGGTTGGAGACGGCCCACGTAGGTTGGTGAACCTGATCATCAGCCTGGGCCAATCAGGCATGTCCAGGTCAGTCTGTAGCCCTTTCCTCAGGGCTCTGTTTATTCTTTAACACAAAAAAGAAGCATGGAACAATAACAAAAAGCAACAGTCCTGTTCTCAGCTGTGACTGTGGGGCTCCCCAGCCTCTGATAGCTTAAGGGGCTGGACCTTCCCCACCCTGGAACAGGGGAACGGGATTTCCTGCCCTCTCACACCCTCCTGCTGCAGCCACAAGAGACCACACGCCCAACCCTCTCCTGGAGCTGGGCTCTCCTTTATATCCCCTGGCTGGGAATCATCAGCCCAATCACTCAATGCTACCCAGAAGGGCCAGACTGGCTAGTTACAGTCCTTGCTTCCAGGGGAGGTCAGTGCAGGCTGGGACTAGCCTGCACCAATCTCTGGCTCCTGCATAGACCAGTTGTGCCCTGATGTGCAGAGTTCCATTGGCCTGCGGGAGCAGAGTTGTTGACCCTGGTTCTCATCCCAGGGCTTTAGGTGCTGTCAGGTATCCTGGGGCCAGGCCACGGAACCCCTTGAAGATAAGGCCCGAGGCCGTGCTCTTGATCCGAGGTGCTGTGGGAAGCCAGCGCAGAAAGCAGTGGACAGGCTGGATGTGCCAGCCTGTGGAGATGTGCTGCAGCATTCTGAACTAGCTGGAGTTTCCCAAGACCTGAAGGCGTCATGCCCACTGTCGCTCTGCTACAGTCCAGCTGCAAAGGGACGATGGCGTGAGCAACAGAGGCCAGGTCTTTGTCTCCAAGCCAGCCTGGGATGGTAGAAACCAGCCACATCTCGTCCCTGCATGCGCCCTCCCCACTTCATCCCATCTGTGTCTTGTCCAAGTGCCCTCACCACCTGTTCAACATGTGATGCCTCCATGTCTGTGCCTTGCCCCTCAGCCCTCTGCCTGCGGTTGCAGAGTCTGGCAGCCGTGTTCTCGCTGTCCCTCCCAGCAGTTGGGGAATGTGGGACCAGGAAGAGGTGATGGGGGAGTTTTGCTTGATGCCCCTTGTCCATGAAATACCCCTCCTTCCTGGGGCTCAGCAGTGGGCTGCCATATCCATGAGGGAGTACCACAGGCTAGACAGATATTACGTATATAGCCTGATATTTCAGAACTGGGGCTTAGTTTTGGGTGTCCAACAGGAGACCCAGTGGGCCTTATTCGCCCATAGAACCTCTTGGCTTCAGCTGGCACTTCAGAAGATGGGCCCAGGGGGTCTCAGCTGGGCTCTGCAAATCAGCAGCCACATCTGTAAACGGTTGCCTTACTGTGTGCCGCGTACAGCCCCCAGAGCCACTAGCACCAGCAGCTGAGGAGACAGAGGAATTGGCTAGCTGTGCCATGCCAGGGCTGGGGGAGAGGAGCGGGCAGCCAATCACTTTGTGCTTTGGGTGGTGGTCATCCCCCCTGGAGATCACTGTGCCTGTGTGAGCAGGTCTTGGCGTCTGAACCCTGCAGCACGAGGTCCGAGCAGTTCCAGCAGCTCTGGGGGAAGATGCTGTTTATTGCCGTTGGCCTCGTTGGGCCAGCTGACCCAGGCTGGTTTTAATAAAGGCTTTGGTAGCTCGAAGGCTCAGTCTGGGCTGATTTCAAGGGAAGCTCGAGACCGTCTGAGAGGGAATCTGCTGCCCTGCGGGTGGTGGGGGGTGATTCTTGGGGGCTAACATTTCCTGAGCAGGGGTGCAGGATCGGGGGGGGGGGGTCAGGGGGCCATGGTCCCATCACTTCTGCCTGCCTTAAGGGTGAGCAACAGGGGGAGGGTTTGGAGAGGAGCAAGGGGTGGCTGGGGCCTCAGGGGAACAGGCGGAGCGAGGGCGGGGCCTCGGTGGAAGAGGTGGAAGAGTGGGGTGGGGCCACAGAGGGAGGAGCAGAGGATGGGCAGGGCCTCAGGGGAGGGGTGGCGTGTGGGGCGGGACTACGGTCCCGGCACCGGTGGCCCCCCGCATGGCTAGGGAGATTCCGGCACTCCTGCAAGCTGGCTGGCCAGCATGTGGGTAACATGGCCTCGGCTCCCCCCAGGGCTCCCAGCTGTGCGCCCCGAACAAGACAGTCTGGCTTTGCCTGGGCCCGGGGAAGCAGCTCCTGGGCATGCAGGCTGCGGCTCCTGGGCACGCAGACTGCGGCTCCAGGCCCTTGGTTACTGGTATAACCAGCTGTGGAACAGGCAGTGCTGAGGGACAGGCCTAGGAGGTTGGAGCCCCTGCCCAATGCACAACCCCCCAGCCATGACCCTCGCACAGCCCCTGCCCAGCCACAACCTCCCTCCACAGCCCCTGCCCAGTTCACGACCCCCTGGCAGCCCTGACCAAGCCATGCCTCCCCCAATCAATCCACAACCCCACACGGTCCCTGACCCAGCCATGACCCTTGCACAATCCCATCTCAATCCACAACCCCCGCATAGCCCCTGCCCAATCCACACACCCCACCAAGACCCCTGACTCAGCCACAACCCCCCACAGCTCCTGCCCTAGTCATGATCCCTGCTGAGCTGCTGCCCAATCCCCCACAGCCTCTGACCCAGCCATGACCCCCCCACAGCCCCATCCCAATCCAGATCCCCCCAAGGCCCCTGACCCAGCCACAGTCCCCCACAGCCGCTGCCCAATCCACAACCCCCATAGCCCCTGACACAGCCACGACCCCCCCACAGCCCCATCCCAATCCAGATCCTCCCAAGGCCCCTGACCCAGCCACAGTCCCCCACAACCCCAACCCAATCCAGATCCCCCCCACAGCCCCTGACCCAGCCACGACCCCCCCAGCCCAATCGAGCCATGACCCCCACACAGCCCCTGCCCAGCCATGACACCCTCACAGCCCCATACCCAGCCATTACCCCTTTGCAGCCCCTGCCCAGCCATGACCCACCCCAGACACTGGCCAATCCATGACCCCCCACAGCCCCTGACCCAACCACATCTCACCCCTGCCTAGACCAGCCCTGACAGGTGTTTGTCCAGCCTGTTCTTAAAATTTTCTAGTGACGGGGATTCCACAGCCTCCCGTGGAAGCCTGTTCCACAGTTTAACTACCCTGAGAGTTAGAAAGTTTTCCTAATATCAAACCTAAATCTCCCTTGCTCCAGATTAAACCCAGTAATTTTTGCCCTACCTTCAGTGGACATAGAGGACAATAGATCACTGTCCTCTTTATAAAAAGAAAAGGAGGACTTGTGGCACCTTAGAGACTAACCAATTTATTTGAGCATGAGCTTTCGTGAGCTACAGCTCACTTCATCGGATGCTGTAGCTCACGAAAGCTCATGCTCAAATAAATTGGTTAGTCTCTAAGGTGCCACAAGTACTTCTTTTCTTTTTGCGAATACAGACTAACACGGCTGTTACTCTGAAACCTGTCCTCTTTATAACAGCCCTTCACATACTGGAAGACTGTTATCAGGTTCTCACCTCAGTCTGCTTTTCTCAAGACTAAGAAATGTCCAGTTTTTTTAACCTTTCCGCATTACTCAGGTTTTCTAAACCATTTATCATTTTTGTTGCTCTCCTCTAGACGCCAATTTGTTCACATCTTTCTTAAGTGGACACAGTACTCCAGCTGAGGCCTCACCAGTGCCAAGTAGAGCAGGATAATTATCTCCTGTGTCTTACATACGACGCTCCTGTTAACACACCCCAGAATGATATTAGCCTTTTTTCCAATAGCATTACATTGTTCGCTCATATTCAATTTGTGATCCACTAGAACCCCCAGATCCTTTTCAGCAGCATTACCATCTAGCCAGTTATTTCCCATTCTGTAATTGCACATTTGATTGATCCTTCCTAAGGATTTGCACTTGTCTTTTCTGAATTAAATCTTGTTGATTTCAGACCAGTTCTCCAGTATGTCAAGATCATTTTGAATTCTGATCCTTTCCTCCAAAGCATTTGCAACCCCTCCCAGCTTGGTGTCATCCACAAATTTTGTAACCTGCTCTCCATTCTGTTATCCAAGTTATGAAAGAAAATGTTGAATAGTACTGGACAGACCCCTGGGGGATGCCACTAGATATGTCCCCCAAGTTTGACAAGGAACCGTTGATAACTACTCTTTGAGTATGATCTTTCAACCAGCTGTACACCCACCTTATAGTAATACCGTATGTTGGGCTGGTTATTGTGGAGTTTAACATATGACTACATTGGGTTATCTCAGTAGGGGGCTGTCTGGGAAGCAGGCAGGAAGAAAAAGCCATCTCTGAGCAAACAGTTGAAGAGTTAAGAGACAATGCCAGGATCAATACTTTGGTTTAAGAAGGCAGTTTTGTCTCTACACCGTGGTTACAGACTCCCAAAGGGAAGAACTGCAGATGTCCAAACTCAGGTTTGCAGGACAAGCACAGGCTGGTCTAGTGGGAGAGTTGCTGAATTGCTCCCCAGTAGAGATAAAGGCAAGATGCTGACACCTGAGGAGATGCACCAGAGAAGGGTCAGAGGTGCGGCTAGCCCAGTAACTATGACGTAGCTGCTTTACGGAGTTCAGCTACAGTGCTAGGTTGTCTGTCTACATTGCTTGGAGCAGCGAGTTTCCCAGCCCGGGTTGACTCAGGCTCAGGACTCATGCTAAAAACAGCCGTGCAGACAGCACGTTGAAAATGCAGCTCATGCTGAAACAGGGGCTCTGAAGACTAAGGAGGAGGGTGGGCTTCCGAGCCGGAGCCCCAGCCCCAGCTTCAAAGTGCTGTCTGTACAGCTATTTTTAGGGTGCTTGCATGAGCTCTGCTAGCCCATGTCTGTTGGCCCAGACTGGGAGGCTTGCTGCCGCAATCTGTGCAGACGAGCCTCCAAGGCTCCTTAGTGCCCGGGGTGAAATCCTGGCTCCATTGACATCAGTGGGAGTTTGCCCCTGGGCTTCTGAGCCTTTGGCTAATGAAGCTAAAACAATACAGGGCGTGCCGATGGAGAGCCTGGGGCTGTGTGGTGGGGTTCAAAGAGCAGGGGAGCTGGAGCTGGATGGACATTGACAAAGCCCTGGCTGGGATGATTTAACTGGGGTCGGTCCTGCTTTGAGCAGAGGGTTGGACTAGATGCCCTCCTGAGGTCCCTTCCCACCCTGATATTCTATGATTCTATGATCTGGATCACAGGAACAATGCGAAACTGGCAAAAAACAAGTTAAATAGTCTGGATCTGTAAAAGCGGCAAAGAGTCCTGTGGCACCTTATAGACTAACAGACGTATTGGAGCATAAGCTTTCGTGGGTGAATACCCACTTCGTTGGATGCATGAGAAACCAGTTGTTATCACTGCTTAACAGGCAGCTAGGAATCATAGAATCATAGAATATCAGGGTTGGAAGGTCCCCAGAAGGTCATCTAGTCCAACCCCCTGCTCGAAGCAGGACCAATTCCCAGTTAAATCATCCCAGCCAGGGCTTTGTCAAGCCTGACCTTAAAAACCTCTAAGGAAGGAGATTCTACCACCTCCCTAGGTAACGCATTCCAGTGTTTCACCACCCCCTTAGTGAAAAAGTTTTTCCTAATATCCAATCTAAACCTCCCCCACTGCAACTTGAGACCATTACTCCTCGTTCTGTCATCTGCTACCATTGAGAACAGTCTAGAGCCATCCTCTTTGGAACCCCCTTTCAGGTAGTTGAAAGCAGCTATCAAATCCCCCCTCATTCTTCTCTTCTGCAGACTAAACAATCCCAGCTCCCTCAGCCTCTCCTCATAACTCATGTGTTCCAGACCCCTAATCATTTTTGTTGCCCTTCGCTGGACTCTCTCCAATTTATCCACATCCTTCTTGAAGTGTGGGGCCCAAAACTGGACACAGTACTCCAGATGAGGCCTCACCAATGTCGAATAGAGGGGAACGATCACGTCCCTCGATCTGCTCGCTATGCCCCTACTTATACATCCCAAAATGCCATTGGCCTTCTTGGCAACAAGGGCACACTGCTGACTCATATCCAGCTTCTCGTCCACTGTCACCCCTAGGTCCTTTTCCGCAGAACTGCTGCCTAGCCATTCGGTCCCTAGTCTGTAGCTGTGCATTGGGTTCTTCCGTCCTAAGTGCAGGACCCTGCACTTATCCTTATTGAACCTCATCAGATTTCTTTTGGCCCAATCCTCCAATTTGTCTAGGTCCTTCTGTATCCTATCCGTCCCCTCCAGCGTATCTACCACTCCTCCCAGTTTAGTATCATCCACAAATTTGATGAGAGTGCAATCCACACCATCCTCCAGATCATTTATGAAGATATTGAACAAAACCGGCCCCAGGACCGACCCTTGGGACACTCCACTTGATACCGGCTGCCAACTAGACATGGAGCCATTGATCACTACCCGTTGAGCCCGACAATCTAGCCAGCTTTCTACCCACCTTGTAGTGCATTCATCCAGCCCATACTTCTTTAACTTGCTGACAAGAATACTGTGGGAGACCGTGTCAAAAGCTTTGCTAAAGTCAAGAAACAATACATCCACTGCTTTCCCTTCATCCACAGAACCAGTAATCTCATCATAAAAGGCGATTAGATTAGTCAGGCATGACCTTCCCTTGGTGAATCCATGCTGGCTGTTCCTGATCACTTTCCTCTCATGCAAGTGCTTCAGGATTGATTCTTTGAGGACCTGCTCCATGATTTTTCCAGGGACTGAGGTGAGGCTGACTGGCCTGTAGTTCCCAGGATCCTCCTTCTTCTCTTTTTTAAAGATTGGCACTACATTAGCCTTTTTCCAGTCATCCGGGACTTCCCCAGTTCGCCACGAGTTTTCAAAGATAATGGCCAATGGCTCTGCAATCACAGCCGCCAATTCCTTTAGCACTCTCGGATGCAACTCGTCCAGCCCCATGGATTGTGCACGTCCAGCTTTTCTAAATAGTCCCTATTTAGGCCTCCCAGCTCTCCTGGTATCCACCCTTCAGAGATGCTGCTACCTCATCCCTATGGCAACTATTGTCCGGCTCTGGCATCACCATAACAACCAGATGGGGCTGCCTGGTGGCCATGGTAACTGCTGGGGGTCTGGCTTGTGCCTTGCAGGGTGGGCCTGATGTCACAGTGTATGCTTAGTGTGAGCTCAGCACTGGGGGCTGCCAGTGCTGGAAGAAGCTGGAGGGCAGGAGGCCTCACTATGGGCACACGAAGGGCCATGGCTAGCCTCACTGATGTCTTGATGCAGCTGGTGAGAACGGTCACCCTGGTGGCTGAACAGAGAGCCTGGGGAAGACACCAACTCAGCCCCAAGGAAAACCTCCCCCGGGATCTCTGGACACATTTCCCCAGTGCACCCATCCACCCCCAGACCTACTGCACTGGCCCCAGGACACTGGATGCACCCTGGGGGTGGGGCTGTCTTGCCCTCGGGCCGGGGGCAGCCCTGAGGGTGGGGCCGTCTCTCCCCTCTGTACCGGGACAGTGGGTGCCCCCTGGAGGTGGGGCCATGTCTCCCCTCAGTCCTGGGGCAGTGAGAGCCCCCTGGGGGTGGGGCTGTCTCTCCTTGGTCCCGGGACAGTGGGTGCCCCCTGGAGGTGGAGCCATGTCTCCCCTCAGTCCTGGGGCAGTGAGAGCCCCCTGGGGGTGGGGCTGTCTCTCCTTGGTCCCGGGACAGTGGGTGCCCCCTGGAGGTGGAGCCATGTCTCCCCTCAGTCCTGGGGCAGTGAGAGCCCCCTGGGGGTGGGGCTGTCTCTCCTTGGTCCCGGGGCAGTGGGTGCCCCCTGGAGGTGGGGCCATGTCTCCCCTCAGTCCTGGGGCAGTGAGAGCCCCCTGGGGGTGGGGCTGTCTCTCCTTGGTCCCGGGGCAGTGGGTGCCCCCTGGCGGTGGGGCCATGTCTCCCCTCAGTCCCGGGGCAGTAGGTGTGCCCTTGGGGAGGCTCTGTCTCTCCTTGGTCCCGGGGTGCCAGTGGTGCCCCCTGAGGCCTGGGCCCTGTCTCCCCTCGTTCCCAGGGGAAGTGGTGCCCTGGGGGTGGAGGGTCTCCCCTGGGTTCTAGGGCAGTGAGTGCCCCCTGCTGGCGCTATGCTCCTCACTCTCACTTTTTCCCACAGCCTTATGTGAATCATGTTTGTTTCTACAAATGGCTGCTCTGGAAGCTCGCCCCTTCCAGTTGCTGGGCTGCCAAGCTGCCCAAGGTGGCTGATATGCATGTTGCCTGTTCTGAGCTACAGGATGCCCCAGACCCGGCCTCTGAGCAGGGGCCAGAGGCCTCTTTGCCCACGAGGCACAAGGTTGTTGAGCGAGGTTTTCTAAACCCCTTCTGCCTTTCGCTGCTGTCTCTCCGTGTGAGCCTGCTCGGCTGGTACTTCTGCCTCTGGAAGGTGCAGGAGGATGTGGTCAGCTGCATCCGTCTCTCGCTGGAGCTCTGCACCGACATGTTCTTCTACTGGGCCCAGAACCTGCTGCTGGGCTGCATGCTGCTGCTGCTGCTCATATGGAAGGCTTCCCAGAGAGTCCAGCAGCGTGTCCAGGCGCAGCTGCAGCAGAGCTGGGTGAGAAGTGGTGGGGGAGGGCTGTAGGGACATAGGGCGCCCCACTCACAAGGGAATCCCCAATCTGGGGTCTCTGCCACACCCCTGGCAGTGCTGGACATGGTGCAAGCTCCTCCCGGCCCTGGGGCTGTGGGGAGGAGAGTGAGCTCCCGCTGGAGCCGGTGGGGGGGCGTTGTGGGGGGGGAGGGAGGGAGAACGTGACCCCCCAAAAGGGATCAAAGTTAAATTCCTGCACACGCCCGTGGTCTGCCTGCCGTCTCTCCTCCGAGAGCCAGCCTGCCTCTGTGGCAGCCTCCGCAAAGTCCCCCTCACTGTGTGGATTGGCCCTGGCTAGCCCCACACCTGCCTGGCCAGCTGCTGGGGCCGCATTTCTGAACTCCCCCTTACTGGGTCCCTGCCTCCCTGGCCTCTCTGCCATGCCGGCCACCTGAGCAGGCCTGGCAACTGGAGCTGTGCAACCTGCCCTGGTGTCTCCAAGCCCCGTGCTGCACCTGTGTGCTGGCATGGACTCTGCCGCCTGTGCTGGCCACTCATCTCCCTGCCCTGCCTTTGTCTCTGCCAGAGGGCACTCGAGAGGCCGTTTGTCACTGTGCTCTTGCTGCTCCTGACCTGCTCCTGGCGCCTGGAGCGTCTGGTGGCCCCGGTAGCCTGGGGCCCTGCCTACTGCATCACCAGGCTCACTGGCCTCACGGCCTGGCTCCTGCAAGCTGCTTTTGAACATACCACCAGTGTCGCTAGCCAGGCAGAGGAGGGCGTGGAGATGGTGAGGATGAAGACTGAGAGGGGAGGAAGGCCTTGCGCTTCCCTCGCACCAAAGGATTCACATTTCCTTGGGAAGGAGGCCAGAGTCGAAGTTTCTTCCCATGGCCTTTAATAAACACTGCTGGAAAAAAGAAAAGGAGTACTTGTGGCACCTTAGAGACTAACCAATTTATTTGAGCATAAGCTTTCGTGAGCTACAGCTCACTTCATCGGATGCATTCAGTGGAAAATACAGTGGGGAGATTTATATACACAGAGAACATGAAACGATGGGTGTTACCATACACACTGTAACGAGAGGGATCACTTAAGGTGAGCTATTACAAGCAGGAGAAGCAGGGGGGATGGAGGGGGAGGAGGGAAACCTTTTGTAGTGATAATCAAGGTGGGCCATTTCCAGCAGTTGACAAGAACGTCTGAGGGTATGTCTACACTACGAAATTAGGTCGAATTTATAGAAGTCGGTTTTTTAGAAATCGGTTTTATATAGTCGAGTGTGTGTGTCCCCACAGAAAATGCTCTAAGTGCATTAAGTGCAGTAACTCGGTGGAGTGCTTCCACAGTACCGAGGCAAGCGTCGACTGCCGGAGCATTGCACTGTGGGTAGCTATCCCACAGTTCCCGCAGTCTCCGCTGCCCATTGGAATTCTGGGTTGAGATCCCAATGCCTGATGGGGCTAAAACATTGTCGCGGGTGGTTCTGGGTACATATCGTCAGGCCCCCGTTCCCTCCCTCCCAACGTGAAAGCAAGGGCAGACAATCGTTTTGCGCCTTTTTTCCTGAGTTACCTGTGCAGATGCCATACCACGGCAAGCATGGAGCCCGCTCAGCTCACCGTCACCGTATGTCTCCTGGGTGCTGGCAGACGCGGTACTGCATTGCTACACAGTAGCAGCAACCCATTGCCTTGTGGCAGCAGACGGTGCAATAGGACTGGTAGCCGTCATTGTCATGTCCGAGGTGCTCCTGGTCGCCTCTGTGAGGTCGATCAAGAGTGCCTGGGCAGACATGGGCGCAGGGACTAAATTTGGAGTGACTTGATCAGGTCATTCTCTTTAGTCCCTGCAGTCAGTCCTATTGAACCATCTTATGGTGAGCAGGCAGGCGATATGGATTGCTAGCAGTCGTATTGTACCATCTTCTGCCAGGCAGGCAAGAGATGAGGATGGCTAGCAGTCCTTCTGCACCGTATGCTGCCAGCCAAAGATGTAAAAGATAGATGGAGTGTATCAAAACAAGAAATAGACCAGATTTGTTTTGTACTCATTTGCAACCCCCCCGCCCCCCATCTAGGGGACTCATTCCTCTAGGTCACACTGCAGTCACTCACAGAGAAGGTGCAGCGAGGTAAATCTAGCCATGTATCAATCAGAGGCCAGACCAACCTGCTTGTTCCAATAAGAACAATAACTTAGGTGCACCATTTCTTATTGGAACCCTCCGTGAAGTCCTGCCTAAAATACTCCTTGATGTAAAGCCACCCCCTTTGTTGATTTTAACTCCCTGTAAGCCAACCCTGTAAGCCATGTTGTCAGTCACCCCTCCCTGCACCAGAGCAACGGCAGACAATCGTGCATCTGAGTTGAGAGTGCTGTCCAGAGCAGTCACAATGGAGCACTCTGGGATAGCTCCCGGAGGCCAATACCGTCGAATTGTGTCCACAGTACCCCAAATTCGACCCAGCAAGGCCGATTTAAGCGCTAATCCACTTATCAGGGGTGGAGTAAGGAAATCGATTTTAAGAGCCCTTTAAGTCGAAATAAAGGGCTTCATCGTGTGGACGGGTGCAGGTTTACATTGATTTAATGCTGCTAAATTTGACCTGAAGTCCTAGTGTAGACCAGGGTTGAGGAACGGGGGGGGGGGGGGGGGGAGGGGGGATAAACAAGGGGAAATAGTTTTACTTTGTGTAATGACTCATCCACTCCCAGTCTCTATTCAAACCCAAGTTAATTGTATCCCATTTGCAAACTAATTCCAATTCAGCAGTCTCTCGCTGAAGTCTGTTTTTGAAGTTTTTTTGTTGAAGAATTGCAACTTTTAGGTCTGTAATCCAGTGACCAAAGAGATTGAAGTGTTCTCCGACTGGTTTTTGAATGTTATAATTCTTGACGTCTGATTTGTGTCCAATTATTCTTTTACATAGAGACTGTCCAGTTTGGCCAATGTACATGGCAGAGGGGCATTGCTGGCACATGATGGCATAGATCACATTGGTAGATGTGCAGGTCAACGAGCCTCTGATAGTGTGGCTGCTAGGAAAGCTGCTCACCCCTCACACATGGGGTTGGGGAGAGGGAGTGGGAATACGCAGAGCCCATTGTCCAGCAGCGGCCAGAGTGCCCCTCTGGGCAGAGACCCTATCTGAAGAGCTGAGGGTCTCCAGGTTGAGTGTACGTCCCCCAATGGCTGCGTCAGTGGCCCCGGAGCAATGTTTATGAGGCACAAAGGGCACAAGCAACTGTCTGCACTTGCCCCCTCAGGATGCCTCCAGCACAGCAGCCTGGGCCTCTGGTAGGTGGCTGGGAGCAGGCACTTAACTTGGGCAGCCTCTCTAGCAACTCAGCTGGAGGGGAGGGATAGCTCCGTGGTTTGAGCATTGGCCTGTTATACCCAGGGTTGTGAATTGTGAGGGGGCCATTTAGGGATCTGGGGCAAAAATTGGGGATTGGTCCTGCTTTGAGCAGGGCACTGGAACAGATGACCCCCTGAGGTCTCTTCCAACCCTGATATTCTATGATTCAGCAGCTTTGCTAGCTGGGCAGGCCCAGACTCTACATGTTTGGATGCACTGGCTGAGGTGCATGGCCTGCACTTGTCACTGCACAGTGCCCCCAAGTGGGGGCTTCATCGATTTTCGAGCCAGAAGGGACCATGTGGTCATCCTGTGTCTGGCCTGGATAGACCAGAGATTCCCAGCCAGTGAGTCCTGCATGGAGCCCAGCAACTTCTGGCTGAGCTAGAGAGACTCCCCCCTCCTGCTCATCACCTAGAAAGCTGTGCCTTGCTCAACTCCAGCCTGGCAGCCAGGGAAGCGTGTGCTGCCTTGCTGCTCCAGAAGGGGGAGCAGAGCAGGCAGGCTCTTAAGGGCAGGGATGAGTTCTGGGTTTGTGCAGCACCCAGCACCGTGGGGCTGATCCTAGCTGGGGCTCTGGTGCTTCCCATCACACAGAGAGCACAGAACAAGGGAGGAGGGAGGGGCCCTGACCCAGCCCTCAGGAGAGCTCAGTTCCGTTTTTGTCTCTGCCATTGACATCTTGTGTGACCTCAGGTGAGTCACATGACCTTCCTGTGCCCAATGGCTGGCTCGTCAGACACGAGATAAAGGGAACCAGCTGGGTGTGCCCAAAGACAGCTGGGATTCCTCCGGGGCCTCCCCTCTGAGGTTGGGGCAGCCCAGGGCCTAGAGCATGGATGGGATTCAAGGGCAGGAATGGAGAAGATGCTGCCCATCCTGTCTTTGTGCTGCTGGCTGGGTTTGCTGGCTTGTGCCCATGGTTCCTGTGGGGCTGTGCACACAGGGTTCAGCCATGGGCTTCCCAGGGTGAGCCATCACCAGAATATGCACCTCTTCCACAGAGCAGTACTCACTTTGGGCCTCTAGAGGGCACCATCTACCCACAGGTCACTGCCCCTTGCTTGGCAAACCCACTGCAAGCTGGAGCCTGCTCTGTACATGGGGAGAATGGACTTTGTGACACTGCTCCTGGCACTGCCCTGGAGGAACGCACGAGGCCCCCAGTGCCTCCAGCAGTTGGGCCAGGCCCCAGCCTGTGCCCAGCATCCCCAAAAGGAACACACAGAGCCGTGGATACATTTGTAAGCAGTATGATCAAACTATAACTGGGTTCAGAAAAGAATTAGACAAGTTCCTGGAGGATAGGTCCATCAATGGCTATTAGCCAGGATCCCGGGGGGGGGGGGGGGGGGGACGGATAGGTCAGTGGTTTGAGCATTGGCCTGCTAAACCCAGGGTTGTGAGTTCAATCCTTGAGGGGGCCATTTAGGGATCTGCGTCAAAAACTGGGGATTGGTCCTGCTTTGAGCAAGGGGTTGGACTAGATGACCTCCTGAGGTCCCTTCCAACCCTATGATTCTATGATAACCATGTGCTGGGTGTCCCTAAACCTCTGACTGCCAGAAGCTGGGACTGGATGATGGGATGGATCACTTGATAATTGCCATGTTCTGTTCATTCCCTCTGAAGCTCCTGGCATTGGTTGCTGTTGGAAGACAGGATACTGGGTTGGATGGACCATTGGTCTGACCCAATATGGCCATTCTTATATTGTTATGCCCCACGGCCCTGTGCTATCCCTGAGTGGGGTCCTCGCCCTGTCCTGTGAGCACCATGCCCCACAGCCCCATGCTGTCCCTGGACAGTGCGGTTATCACCATTGTACAGCTAGGAAACTAAGGCACAGAGGGCACATCTATGCTGCATCTGGAAGCGAGCCACCCAGCCTGGGGCCACAGGCTCTTCTTGGTGCCCTAAAAAGGGCTGGGTAGATGGTGCAGCTCAGGCTGGAACCTGGGCTCTCAAATCTGAGGTCTGGAGAGAGCTCAAGCTCCAGGCCAAGCCAAAGCGTCGCAGCAATGTCTGCACAGCTATTCACAAGGGGGTGGCTCACTCCCAGCTGCAGTGCAGACATCCCCAGAGAGGTTAAGTTCACACAGGGACTGTGGGGAGGAGCAGGAATGAACTCCAACCTCCCATGGCATTGGGAGCTGTTCTGTCCCAGCTCTGTCCCTATCTGTCTGTCTGTTCCCAGATACATCTCTCTCTCCCTAAGGAGTGTGGGAGTGTTTGGGACAGAGGCTACACATGGCTGTGCTTTGTTCTTCTCTCTTTTGGGGTAATGGGGGTTTGGGTTTTGGTCATTGGGTGTTTAGTTTCAAGGGTTCTTTTGTCTGCCCCATTTGGGCTGGGCTGGCTTGCCTGGAGGCCAACACCACACTTTGTTGTGGATTTGCAGGGTTTAACCTGTGGCCATAGGTTGGGATTTTGCCTCCAGACTGAGTCTGGGGAGGAGTGTGTTCTAGCTGTGGGGAAGGAGTTGGGGTTATAAATGTGAGGTGCCTTGCAAATGTTGTGTTGCTTTTCACACTTAGCCTTGTTGAGCTTATGGTGGTGGAGGGGATGGTTATGTGGTATGGTTTTGTCCCTGTTCTGTCCCTCTCAACACTTGTTGTTAAAGTCACGATCTCTGATGTCCAGACAAGCAGCTGGCCAGAGACCTAGCGACTTGTGGTAAGGGCACTAGCCATGGCCTTTCATAGGGCAGGTTTTATGACATTAAACAATGCTTCCAAGGTGCTCAAAGTTTCCCTGAGGCCTGTGTGTGTGTGTGCGAGAGAGAGACTTTGGCTAGTGAGGGCATGACCTGCTTTCCTTGTGGGTGTCTGACACTTTTGGTCAATCAGGCTGCCCCTGGGAATGTGGAGATTTCTGTGAGCGAAGCACACGTGGGGTGGCAGAGAATGGGCCAGCAGGCGCCAGATGTCTCTGCTCTGGGGGTCTAGCGCCCCCTTTGCATGCTGGCAGATGGCATTACTGGGTCTGTGGCTCCTGACTCAGTGGTCTCACGGCCTGGGCTTGGCTGTGGAATGGAGGCTGAGCCTGTTGCTATGGAATCTGCGGCCTTGGCTGGGGATTCTGGCTTGCTGGCAAAGCCCAGAGTACAAATTGGCTGTTGAAAGTGGAGAGGGCCCTATTCTGAGGGTGCTGGCTGGTGCAGTTGGGGAGCACAAGGCTGCTGAACGTGGTTCTTTAGTTGGAGGCATCAGACATCAGTGTTGCCCCCTCAGTCCCTGCAGCCCTCTCCCTCTGGGGT
Organism: Lepidochelys olivacea; assembly: GCF_965140295.1. Lineage (NCBI taxonomy): Eukaryota > Metazoa > Chordata > Testudines > Cheloniidae > Lepidochelys > Lepidochelys olivacea. Next base: position 23,905,987 of record NC_140427.1, read on the forward strand.
CTCCTCCCTCAAGGATGGCAGTGACTCTGAAAGGGGTGGGGGATGACGCACTCACAGATCCTTCGGGTCCTGAACTCCCTAAAGAGGGATTCATCCTGGATGCGATTGGCAGATTTCTGGGTGAGCCTAAAGGGAAAGATGTGGTAGAGGAGGCAGCTTGGTTTTCTCATCTTAATCTGTTTTGTACTTTGAAATGAGTCTCTGTGGCTGAGCCTTTCAACTACCTGAAAGGGGGTTCCAAAGAGGATGGATCTAGACTGTTCTCAGTGACAGCAGATGACAGAACGAGGAGTAATGGTTTCAAGTTGCAGTGTGGGAGTGTAGCGGGGCAAGACTCACTGGTGCGGCACCTCCTGCTGGTCGCCTTGGGAATTAACTCTTCCAGCCCAGAGCACCCTCCGCAGGCCAGCATCTCACCTGCTGCTGGCCCCCGTGTCCCTCCCAGACCCTGGTGCCCCTCTACAGTAGGGTTTTGCTCCCAGGAGTAACCCACAATCTGGGTCTCCCCTTTCAGGGGAACCCCCTAACCCCACCTTGCCTCAGTGGCTACTGCCAGTCACCATCTAGCCCCGCTCACTGGGGCAGACTGCAGTCTGTAAACCACTCATCATCGGCAAGGGGGGTTTGGACCTGCTGCCTTTGCCTAACCCTGGGCTGTCCCTATGCAACCCCAGTACCTGCTTTGGGCCTTCAGCAAGGCCTGCAGCCTGGGGGTTCTCCAGGCTGGAGCTCCCCAGGCCTTTCCCAGCCCTGCTCCACTCAGGTTCCCTGCTTAGCTCCCAGGCAGCCAAGTCCTTCTTTCTCTGCAGCTAGAGAGAGACTCTTTCTGCGTGAGCTCCTGGCTCACAGCCCTTTTATAGGGCCTGTTGTGGCCTGATTGGGGCATGGCCCCAGCTGTGGCTGCCCTCCCAATCTAGCCTTTTCTTGCAGCCCCAGCCCTCCCCCAGGGCGGGCTTTAACCCTTTCACGGCCGGAGCGGGGTGACCGCCCTGCTACACCCCTCCCCCCTCAAGATCACCAGCCCTGGGAGTAGGAGGTGGGTCTCCTGGCCTGGACCACTTGCCCATGCGCCTCCAGAGCCGCTCGTTTCTTCTCTGACTCCTCCAGCTGCTTATGCAAACGGGTCTCCTCTTCAACGACGGCCGCATACTTGTTACCGAGGTCCAGGGCTCTCGTTTCGACCTCCTGGTGGGTCTGCTCTGCAGCCTCCAGCCGCGCACGCAGGCCAGACTCCCCCGGGCCCTCTTCCTTCAGGGTCTGAGTGCCTACTCCGACCTGCTCCACTACAGCCTGGGTCCCGGCCTCTTGCTGGGCCCGCTCTGTCCCAGGCTCTTTGTCTGCCATCCTCCATGGGTGGCTCTCGGTCATGTCTACTGCTATCTTTCTATAACCTTCCCGGCCGGTCCTTGACCCATTTGGGTCCTCAGGCCCCTCCACCTGAGTTTGTCCTCCTCTGAGGGGGCAGTTCCTCTTTATGTGTCCCGTTCCTGGCAGCCAAAGCAGGCTCGCTGCCCCTTTGCTGCCTTAGGCCCCGGCTTCTTCTTTTGGTCCTTCTCAGGGACGGCCCTCCATGGGCTGCCCTGGGCCATGCTCCTTGTGGCAGGGCACTTCCTCCATAGGTACCCCCACTGCCCACCGGCTCAACACCTTCTTCGCCTTCTGGCTTCAGTCGCCAGGTGGCCTCTCATAGAGGTGTTAGGATATAGATATTCAGGCCTGTCTGTAAAGGCCTGTACTCTAAGAATTTAGGTATATTCTTATCACTTGGCTAGTGATAGAGGTATAAAAGAAAGAATCAAAATCACTGTCTGCTGGTGTAAGGGCCTTCTCTTACTGTGACCGTGTGAGGCCCTGTTCTTAGGCTCAGGCCTTTGGCTAAGCAGCAGAGGCAGCCATAAGCTGGGAAGCGAACGGTCACATCCCAAACTAGTCACATTGAAATAAGGTGCTATTGGGCTGTTAGGCACTATCAGGACAGGATTGTATTCCTATCACCTCCAGAGAAAGGGAAGTGCCTAGAAAATGTAAAAGGAAACTTAGTTTGATAGCATCCTGTCTGGCAAGAACTCACTTATCAATAGCTGGGATGTGAAATCCTCACTTCTGTATTGTTTTGTCATTATAGTTCCCCCTTTGCTGTTGTTTGTCTGTATAATCTCTGTCTGGTTCTGTGATTGTTCCTGTCTGCTGTATAATTAATTTTGCTGGGTGTAAACTAATTAAGGTGGTGGGATATAATTGGTTACATAATCATGTTACAATATGTTAGGATTGGTTAGTTAAATTTCAGGAAAATGATTGGTTAAGGTATAGCTAAGCAGAACTCAAGTTTTACTATATAATCTGTAGTCAATGAGGAAGTGACGGGGTGTGGGTGGGGGTGGGCATGTGAGATGGGAACAGGGAATGGGGGTAAGAAAATTGGAATCATGTTTTGCTAAAGGGGGAAATGGGAACGGGAGTAAGGAAGTTGGAATCATGTTTGGCTAAGGGTAGGAATGGGAACAGGGACACAGGTGTAAGGCTCTGTGGTGTCAGAGCTGGGAAGGAGGATACTAAGGAAGGAAACTGGAATCATGCTTGCTGGAAGTTCACCCCAATAAACATCGAATTGTTTGCACCTTTGGACTTCGGGTATTGTTGCTCTCTGTTCATGCGAGAAGGACCAGGGAAGTAAGTGGGTGAAGGAATAAGTCCCCTAACAAGAGGTATGTCCCTTCCCACATCCTGGGCGAGGCTCCCTGCCCCCATCCCAGTAAGGACAATTCACCCTCACATGTCCATGCCGCCCACAGGTGTAATGAGCCCGACACTCTCCCCCAGGCCTCCTGGCCCCAGTGCTGGGCTTCTCCCACCAGTCTCGGCAGTCTTTTTGGAACTCCCTTCGCAGGAGTTTCACCAGGGCCTGCTGCCCCTCTGCTAGCTGCCCCAGTTGTGCCTAAAAGGCCCACTGTACCTCCCACTGTCTCTCCTAGTTCTCCCGGACCACACAGAGTAAGGTCTCATGGCTCTCCTGTGTTCCGTCAGTCCCCTTCTGTTGGGGCCCTGGCACCAGAGACCAGCAAGGGACAGCACAAGAGCCTTCAGCAAAGAAAGCCTCTGTATAGGCTGGGTTCATTGTCCCCTCCTCTTCCAGGCAATAGTCCCAGTCCTGTCCCGTCCCTGCCCCTTGTATCGGGGCAAGACTCGCTTCTGGCCGCATTCTCCACCACCTTGTAGCGGGGCAAGACTCACCGGTGCGGCACCTCTTGCCAGTCATCTTGGGAATTAGCTCTTCCAGCCCCGAGCACCCTCTGAAGGCCAGCATCTCATCTGCTGCTGGCCCCCAAGTCCCTCCTGGACCCTGGTGCCCCTCTACGGCAGGGCTCTGCCCCCAGCAGTAACCCACAATCTGGGTCTCCTCCCCACCCCTCTATCCCCACCTTGCCTCAGTGGCTATTGCCAGTCACCATCTAGCCCCCACTCACTGGGGCAGACTGCAGTCTGTAAACCACTCATTATCAGCAAGGAGGGTTTGGACCTACTGCCTTTGCCTAACCCTGGGCTGCCCCTCTGCAACCCCAGTATCTGCTTTGGGCCTTCAGCAAGGCCTGCAGCCTTGGGGGTTCTCCAGGCTGGTGCTCCCCAGCCCTGCTCCACTCAGGTACCCTGCTCAGCTCCCAGGCAGCCAGGTCCTTCTTTCTCTACAGCTAGAGAGAGACTCTTTCTGCGTGAGCTCCTGGCTCACAGCCCTTTTATAGGGCCTGTTGTGGCCTGATTGGGGCATGGCCCCAGCTGTGGCTGCCCTCCCAATCTAGCCTTTTCTTGCAGCCCCAGCCCTCCCCCAGGGCGGGCTTTAACCCTTTCAGGGCTGGAGCGGGGTGACTGCCCTGCTACAGGGAGGTTTAGGTTGGATATTAGGAACAACTTTTTCACTAGGAGGGTGGTGAAGCACTGGAATGGGTTACCTAGGGAGGTGGTGGAATCTTCTTCCTTAGATATTTTTAAGGTCAGGCTTGACAATGCCCTGGCTGGGATGATTTAGTTGGGGATTGGTCCTGCTTTGAGCAGAGGGTTGGACTAGATGTCCTCCGGAGGTCCCTTCCAACCCTGATATTCTATGATTCTATGAAACAGAAGCAGTATAGATTGAAAAAACTGATGACTAAAGTATGTCTCTTTGACCAATTGTACTGTTGCGATTAATGGATATTGAAAATTCTGGTGGTTTTGTTGAGGTTTTGGGTATTCCCCACTCCCGTTTCTGTCGTCTTCTTTTGTCTGATGAGTACTGGTCTGATTCATGATTTTGTATGTGAATGGGTGCAGGGACATTTAAAAGTACCTGCCTCTTTTCGAGTACTTGCCCCAGAAAAGGGTGGGTAATGCACTTCTGCCAGAGACACACACGCATTCAGGCACCAAGCGTGGTTGGCCTGCTGACTGGAGAGAAGGTTTTTCTGAGTCATGGTCCCACTGCAAGTGCAGGGGCTGCCAGTCTTTTTGCGGACGAGGTGAAGCCTGATTCAGAGATTGTGCACGGTGTTATTCCAGGCTCTTAAAGACAGTTCGAGCTACTTTTGAGCAATATTCTCTTTGTTTTGATTACTCTCTGCTCCTACTGTCAGGAAAGACGGGATCCTTTTCCCAGACTTTGGGTGCTCTTTTGTCAAATTGTTTGACAAGTGATGTTTTACTTTTTGAGGAGTGGGGGGTGATTTTAATTGTACTGTTAATGAAGGATTGGATAGGAGTCATCTGGAACCACATCCACTGTCTTCCTCAGCAACTTTTAACTCTTTTACAGCCTTCTGACCTGGCAGATGTGTGGTGGCATTTTCCACCTTGGGCACAGCAGCACGCCTGGTTGAGTGCCGGTGGCAGGTCTTCCTCTCTGGGCCATTTGGATCATTTATGTGGTTTTACTCATCACTGTTTGCTTTCTAGCTGTATCATACTCCTGGGATTTCAGATCATGTTTGGTTTTATTTGTGTTAGCCCTTCCCCTTACTCAAGACCTTATTGGCATTTTAATACTCACCTTTTACAAGATGTCTATGCTAATCATTTTTGGGAAGCCAGGGTTGCCTTGAAGGATGATTTTCCCTCCTTGAGGCATTGGTGGGAGGTGGGTAAAGTTAATATTACATGTTTTTGTCAGCAGTGCTTGGAGCCGACAACCTGGGCCTTCGCTGGAGTATGAAGGAGTTAGAGTTGGGGATTGTGGAACTTGAAAAAGCCTTTCCTGGCAGTAATGATGCTGGATTACGTGAGAACTTGAATGTAAAAACCTGCTCTTGCAGGACTTTCCTAGCAAAGATCAGGGTGCTCTGGTTAGGGTCCAGATTCAGGACCTTTCTCAAATGCATGTGCTTACTCAGGTGTTTTTTGGCCTGCAGAAGAAACTTGCGGAGTGGAAGATGGTTGGCTCTTTCAAGGCGGTTGTTGGGTTGAGTGTTTTGGGGTCCTGTGGAGATCAGGAATTCTGCTGTGGACTTTTTCTTAGACCTGTTTGCCGCATAAAATGTATCCATCTGAGACTCAGCAGTTCCTTGAGGATCTTCCCAGGATCTCAGAGTTGGATGTGGAAAACAGGACCTGATGCTCTCAGAATTGACTTCTGTCCTAAACAGCTTTGCTCCAGTGAGGCACCTCGTACTTATGGTTTTCCTATTGAGTTCTACAAGGCCTTTTGCACCCTTCTGGGATCTGATTTTCTCCAGGTTTTCAGGAGAATATCAGGGAGAAGATATTGACACTCAGTTGTCATCGAGCAGTTCTTACTCTGTTGGCTAAGAAGGGGGATCTTGGGGAGGTGAAGAATTGGAGACCTATGTCCCTACTTTGCTCTGACTATAAACTTTTTTCAATGACCTTGGCAATTAACAGAAAACTGTGATTGGGTCAGCCATGCACCTTGTTGCATCCCCAACAGGTACATTTTTGATAACCATTTCCTGTTGAGTGATTTAACTGGGGCCTCAGAAATAGATTCATAGATTCATAGATATTTAGGTCAGAAGGGACCATTATGATCATCTAGTCTGACCTCCTGCACAATGCAGGCCACAGAATTTCACCCACCACTCCTAAAAAAGACCTCACACCTATATCTGTGCTATTGAAGTCCTCAAATTGTAGTTTGAAGACCTCAAGGAGCAGAGAATCCTCCAGCAAGTGACCCGTGCCCCATGCTACAGAGGAAGGCGAAAAACCTCCAGGGCCTTCCAATCTGCCCTGGAGGAAAATTCCTTCCCGACCCCAAATATGGCGATCAGCTAAACCCTGAGCATATGGGCAAGATTCATCAGCCAGATACTACAGAAAATTCTTTCCCGGGTAACTTGGATCTTACCCCATCTAAAAACCCATCACAGGCCATTGGGCCTATTTACCATGAATATTTAATTACCAAAACCATGTTATCCCATCATACCATCTCCTCCATAAACTTATCGAGTTTAATCTTAAAGCAAGATAGATCTTTTGCCCCCACTACTTCCCTCGGAAGGCTATTCCAAAACTTCACTCCTCTGATGGTTAGAAACCTTCGTCTAATTTCTAATCTAAATTTCCTAGTGGCCAGTTTATATCCATTTGTTCTTGTGTCCACATTGGTATTGAGTTTAAATAATTCCTCTCCCTCTCTGGTATTTATCCCTCTGATATATTTATAGAGAGCAATCATATCTCCCCTCAACCTTCTTTTAGTTAGGCTAAACAAGCCAAGCTCCCTGAGTCTCCTTTCATAAGACAAGTTTTCCATTCCTCGGATCATCCTAGTAGCCCTTCTCTGTACCTGTTCCAGTTTGAATTCATCCTTCTTAAACATGGGAGACCAGAACTGCACACAGTATTCCAGGTGAGGTCTCACCAGTGCCTTATATAACGGTACTAAAACCTCCTTATCCCTACTGGAAATACCTCTCCTGATGCATCCCAAGACGACATTAGCTTTTTTCACAGCCATATCACATTGGCAGCTCATAGTCAACCTATGATCAACCAATACTCCAAGGTCCTTTTCCTCCTCCGTTACTTCTAGTTGATGCGTCCCTAGCTTATAACTAAAATTCTTGTTATTAATCCCTAAATGCATGACCTTACACTTCTCACTATTAAATTTCATCCTATTCCTATTACTCCAGTTTACAAGGTCATCCAGATCCTCCTGTAGGGTATCCCTGTCCTTCTCTAAATTAGCAATACCTCCCAGCTTTGTATCATCTGCAAACTTTATTAGCACACTCCCACTTTTTGTGCCCAGGTCAGTAATAAAAAGATTAAATAAGATTGGTCCCAAAACTGATCCTTGAGGAACTCCACTGGTAACCTCCCTCCAACTTGACAGTTCACCTTTCAGTAGGACCCGTTGTAGTCTCCCCTTTAACCAATTCCCTATCCACCTTTCAATTTTCCTATTGATGCCCATCTTATCCAATTTAACTAATAATTCCCCATGTGGCACAGTATCAAACGCCTTACTAAAATCTAAATAAATTAGATCCACTGCGTTTCCTTTATCTAAAAAATCTGTTACTCTCTCAAAGAAGGAAATCAGGTTGGTTTGGCACGATCTACCTTTTGTAAAACCATGTTGTATTTTGTCCCATTTACCATTGACTTCAATGTCCTTAACTACCTTCTCCTTCAAAATTTTTTCCAAGACCTTGCATACTACAGATGTCAAACTAACAGGCCTATAATTACTTGGATCACTTTTTTTCCCTTTCTTAAAAATAGGAACTATGTTAGCAATTCTCCAATCATATGGTACAACCCCTGAATTTACAGATTCATTAAAAATTCTTGCTAATGGGCTTGCAATTTCTTGTGCCAATTCTTTTAATATTCTTGGATGAAGATTATCTGGGCCCCCCGATTTAGCCCCATTAAGCTGTTTGAGTTTCGCTTCAAATGTTTGATTTGAATGTTGGGTTGATTTTCTGTGACCAGGAGAAGGCTTTTGATTGCATAGATCATGGGCATTTGTTTCACACCCTTTGAACTTTTGGTGTTGGGCCCAGGTTTGGCCCCTGATTTCAGTTACTGTATAATGATATATATAGTCTTCTTAAGGTGACTGGGGTTTCGAGCACCCCCTTTCCAGTCTGTAGGGGAATGTTCCCCGTCTGGGTTATTGTAAGCTCCTTCGATGGAGCCTCTGTTAAGAACTCGTCTTTCTGGCTTTTCTCTCCCTGTTCCAGCTTGTACTTTGGTGACAGTCTCCCCACATGCTGATGATGTGACTGTATTTATTCTCATGTGTGCACTGTCCAGGTTTTGACTGAAGGTCATAGACTCATAGACGTATAGATATTAAGGTCAGAAGGGACCATTATGATCATCTAGTCTGACCTCCTGCACAACACAGGCCACAGAATCTCACCCACCCACTCCTGCGAAAAACCTCTCACCTATGTCTGAGCTATTGAAGTCCTCAAATCATGGTTTAAAGACTTCAAGGAGCAGAGAATCCTCCAGCAAGTGACCTGTGCCCCATGCTACAAAGGGAGACGAAAAACCTCCAGGGCCTCTTCCAATCTGCCCTGGAGGAAAATTCCTTCCCGACCCCAAATATGACAATCAGCTAAACCCTGAGCATGTGGGCAAGATTCACCAGCCAGATACCCAGGAAAGAATTCTCTGTAGTAACTCAGATCCCACCCCATCTAACATCCCATCACAGGCCATTGGGCCTATTTACCATGAATCTTTAAAGATCAATTAATTGCCAAAATCATGTTATCCCATCATACCATCTCCATCACTCTTTGAAGCAGGCTTCCTCAGCTTGCATTAATTGGGGGAAGAGTGACATACTCCTGTAAGGGGCCTAGGTGACTTCAGCTCCTCCAGCTTTGCTGGAGGATGGGTTATTGTGGAGCTGAACTGGCTTTAAGGCATTGGAAATTATGTTGTAACCAGATGATATTTTGGGCTGCAATAGTGAGGGAGTTACGGAGAAGTTGGAAGGGAGGTTGCAGAAGTTGCCAGCAAATTAAAAAAGTATGGATTGGATGAATGGACTATAAGGTGGATAGAAAGCTGGCTAGATTGTCGGGCTCAATGGGAAGTGATCAACGGCTCGATGTCTAGTTGGCAGCCGTTATCAAGTGGAGTGACCCAGGAGTTTTGTTCAACATCTTTATCAATGATCTGGATGATGGGATTAATTGCATCCTGTCACCCAATCCCAGCTTCTGGCAAACAGAGGCAAATATGCACCGCTACAGGCTGGGGACCGACTGGCTACGCAGCAGTTCTGCAGAAAAGGACCTAGGGGTTACAGTGGATGAGAAGGTGGATATGAGTCAACAATGTGCCCTTGTTGCCAAGAAGGCCAATGGCATATTGGGCTGTATTAGTAGGAGCATTGCCCCAGATCGAGGGAAGTGATTATCCCCCTCTATTCGGCACTGGAGTATTGTGTCCAGTTTTGGTCCCCCCACTACAGAAGGGATGTGGACAAATTGGAGAGAGTCCAGCAGAGGGCAATGAAAATGATTAGGGGGCTGGGACACTTAACTTGTGAGGAGAGGCTGAGGGAACTGGGCTTCTTTAGTCTGCAGAAGAGAAGAGTGAGGGGGGATTTGATAGCAGCCTTCAACTACCTGAAGGGAGGTTCCAAAGAGGATGGAGCTTGGCTGTTCTCAGTGGTGGCAGATGACAGAACAAGGAGTAATGGTCTCAAGTTGCAGTGTGGGAGGTCTAGGTTGGATATTAGGAAAAACTTTTTCACCAGGAGGGTGGTGAAGCACTGGAATGTGTTACCTAGGGAGGTGGTGGAATCTCCTTCCTTTGAGGTTTTTAAGGTCAGGCTTGACAAAGCCTTGGCTGGGATGATTTAGCTGGGGTTGATCCTGCTTTGAGCAGGAGGTTGGACTAGATGATCTCCTGAGGTCTCTTCCAACCCTAATATTCTATGATTCTATGAAGTGGAAGTGGTGTTTGCCTGGACTCTCCTTCCGAGGGCACATGTTAGTCATTAACAATTTAATCTCCTCTATGCTGTGACATAAGGGGATTGTTTTGGATCTCCCTCCACTCCTTTTAGAAAGAATTCAGAAGGTCCTTTTGGACTTTTGCTGGGATGGCCAACTGCCATAGGTCCATAGGCTCAGTACTATGCCCCAGCTTTTAAACAGTTACTTGGAGGGAGCCTTCAGTGTGCCAGATCCCCACTCTTTCTTCAGGGTAGGGCATGCAGCCTTACTGCCTCCGAAACTGAGCCTCTTGGCTCCAGCACTCTGCTTCACACCATGAGCTCTGCCCAGAGAGTCTGGTTCAGACTCCTGGTCAGAGACTTGTACACTCTTCAGGGACTAATGCACCTCAGCAAGTTTGCAGTGACTTTTTCAAAGTCATTTTCAAAACACGCTGGCTGAATTAGGGTCAGTGGGTCAGTCAGCCACTCTGAGACTCTGCCAATTGGACCTCAGGGGCAGGGCCTCAAACTGGGCTTGGGCTTTGTGTGTCCCAGGTGAGCAATTGTCAGAAGGCTGCCAGGTGGAGGGTAGGAGTGTGGCTGTTCCCATGAACTCAGCTTTGAGACCCATGGATGAAGACATCATCCCCTCCCCTTGGGGTGACCTTCAGGAGATGTGGGTCTAGGTTTCTCAGGGTTGCTCCTATGGAAGGCCTGAACCAGGGTGGCAGTGTGATGGGTTGGATCACAGAAACCCCCTTGGGGCTGCCAACTGATGTGCCAAGACTACTTCTGCCCCTGCTTTCCTGCCAGCCGGGGACTCCAGCACCCTGTCTTGCTGAGCCAGACACGCCCGTCTGCTCCAACACAGACCCAGGGTCTGAACCTCGTGCCCCAATGCTCCAGACTTAACTGAAAGCAACTTTAGAAATGTTCCTGTCTTTAACACTCAGATGGCCAACTCCCAGTGGGGTCCAAACCTCAAATAAATCCATTTTACCTTGTATAAAGTTTGTACAGGGTAAACTCATAAATTGTTCACCCTCTATAACACTGATAGAGAGATATACACAGCTGTTCCCTCCCCCTCCAGGTATTAATATATTCTCTGGGTTAATTAATAAATAAAAAGTGATTTTATTAAATACAGAAAGTAGGATTCAAGTGGTTCCAAGTAGTAACAGACAGAACAAAGTGAATTACCAAGCAAAATAAAATAGAACACGCAAGTCTAAGTCTAGTACAGTAATAAAACTGAATACAGTTAAAATCTCACCCTCAGAGATGTTTCAATAAATTTCTTTCACAGACTGGATGTCTGCCTAGTCTGGGCACAATCCTTTCCCCTGGTACAGCCTTTGTTTCAGCTCAGGTGGTAGCTAGGGGATTTCTCATGATGGCCGCCCCATTTGTTCTGTTCCACCCACTTATATATCTTTAGTAAAAGTCGGAAATCATTTGTCCCTCTGGATTCCCACCCCTCTTCTCAATGGAAAAGCACCAGATTAAAGATGACAGGTTTCAGAGTAACAGCCGTGTTAGTCTGTATTCGCAAAAAGAAAAGGAGTACTTGTGGCACCTTAGAGACTAACCAATTTATTTGAGCATAAGCTTTCGTGAGCTACAGCTCACTTCATCGGATTGAAGTGAGCTGTAGCTCATGAAAGCTCATGCTCAAATAAATTGGTTAGTCTCTAAGGTGCCACAAGTACTCCTTTTCTTTTTGCAGATTAAAGATGGATTCCAGTTCAGGTGACATGATCACGTGTCACTGTAAGACTTCATTACCCACTTGCCAGCCCACAGGTATACAGGAAGACTTACAAGTAAAACAGAACCATCTACAGGTAATTGTCCTGGTTAATGGGAGCCATTAAAATTCCAAAGCACCATTAATGGCCCACACTTTGCATAACTACAAGAGGACCTCAGAGTTATATTTCATATTTCTAGTTTCAGATACAAGAGTGTTACATTTATACAAATAGGATGACCGCACTCAGTAGATTATAAGCTTTGTAATGATACCTTACAAGAGACCTTTTGCATTAGCATATTTTTATAAAATCATACAGAATGCAACATCACAGGGAGCATGAACATTTTCAGATGGTTCCTAAGCGTGTTCCTCTGGGCCATAATGCTCCCAATCAATCAGGTACTATAATTTGCCCTGCTTGATCTTACAGTCAAAGATTTCATTAACAATGTATTCCTCCTGACCCTGTAGTACACCCATGGGGGCAGTGATAGGGCTTTGCCAGGAAATGTATTCTCAGTGTATAGTTTGAGAATTGAGACGTGGAATACATGGTGGATTTTAAGGGATTGAGGGGGCTGGAGCCTGAAGGTGACAATCTTAATTTGTCACTGAATCTGGTACAGGCCAAGGAACCAATAGGTTAGCTTCTGAGATGGTCTGTCCATGTGGAGGTGTTCTGTAGAAAGCCATACTTTTTGTCCAGCAGAGTAAGCAGGATCCTATTGTCTGTGCTTCTCCACGTGCTTTTTGTAGTTCTCATTCACCTTTTGAAGGTGTCCCTTCACCTCCTCTTGCATGTGATGGATGTGTTGTACTAAGTCATAGGCAAATGGATTGGCAGAAGATGTGGGTAGATGTAGGTGAAATTGGGGATGATGTCCAGAGCTGATAAAGGGAGGGCTGTGGCCTGCGGATGCATGGTCTGCATTATTGTACAAGAACTTGGCATAGGGTAACATGAAAACCAGTCACCCTGGTGATGGTTGATGTAGCATTGTAAATATTCTCTGAGGATTCAGTTGATTCTTTCCATTTGGCGTTTCGACTGAGGATGGTAGGCAGAGGACAGGTGCACATGGACTCCTAATAAGCACAGGGTTATGTGCCAGAAGTGGGCAAGGAAACTGTGTCTCCTGGTGGGAGATGACCAGATCTGGGAGGCTGTGAAGACAGACTACATTGTTTATCCAGAGCCCTGGGCAGTTTCCTCCATGGAGGGTAAACCCATGCAGGGAATGAAGTGAGTCATCTTAGAAAAGTGATTTACCACTGTCAGAATGGTGTGAAACCTCTGGAATCTGGCAGTTGCACCACAAAGTCCAAGGAAATGGCCTCCTAGGGCTGAGATGGGGTGTCCAGAGGTTGGAGGAAACTTCAGGGTTTCTGAAGAGGGATCTGTGACGTGTCAGTCCCTATTCTTTATGAAAATATGCTTATGATATAAACATGGCATAACTGAGGTATACTTTATGCAAGATGGCTCATGTGAGATATCATTGGAAAGGTTATGATTTACTGAATGTGATTATCCTATTTGTATGCCTGTATCTTTTTTGTATCTGAAATTAGGAATATTGACTATATAGCTGTATTTCAACTATCTGCTTTGGGTGACGCCCACTGCCAACACTTCAGGTACAACAACAGAAAAGCCAGACAGTGCTGATGGCCTATCAACAAGGACAATGGACTGTAAAAGAGCTTAGTCTTCCTGTAACCGTGTGGTCAGCCTGTGAAGAATGGCTACAAGGGCCATACAGAGTCAGGTGGTCTTGTCACCTGATACTGAAACATTACCTGGGACTTCTAGCTGTATTTCAACTATCTGCTTTGGGTGACGCCCACTGCCAACTCTTCAGGTACAACAATGGAAAAGCCAGACAGCGTGGATGGCCCATCAGAGAGGACAATGGACTGTGAAAAGCTCGGCCTTCCTATGGATGCTCCATACTGCCCCTGGCTCATGGACGCTGTGATCCTACAGAGTCAAGTGGTCTTGTCACCTGATACTAAACATTACCTGGGACTTCTTGTAACTTTCCACTGTAAGGGAAGGGGGGTCAAACTAGGAAACAAAGAACTTCCGCCTTGTGCAAATCCTATTTAAGGGTGGGGAGTGAGGTGATCCTGGTCATCAGTTCTCCCCTGTTACCCTACCCAAGATGACTGCTGGAAACAACTAAGACTGAGTCCCTTCTTCTCAGAGCTGATCTGCAGCTGGGTGTGTCCCTGCCTGTGTGTGTTAGAGGAGGTTTTAAGAACCTGGCTCAGCAAGGTAAAAGAGGGCCATGCTGGCAGAACTCGTAGACTCAGTGGTATCTCAGCACATCAGGTGACTTCCCAAGGGGTCCAACCTGTCACAGTGGTGTAGTTGGCAGGATCGTGTGCACAGCTTATTGCCCTGAAACACTGGTGGTGATTTTAGGTGAGTTTTAAGTGTGGTGGCTAGAGAACAGACAAAGTGGTTGCTGAGTCAGGCTCTTAAAACCTCCTCCAGCACTCAGCTGTCCACCTCCCTTGGAGTACAGACCCAAAAATATATTATGAAATTCGCCTCTTCCCTCAGTGTGGAAAAGGGATGTGCACACTTTTCGCACCGCCCAGTTAGAAATTGCATAAACTGGGTTATATTATAAATAAATAAATAAATAAAATTAAAATAAATTTATTCACTATAACAGGTTTATTTTAAGTAGTTCAGGAGGTATCAGACAGAACAAGGCAGATTACTAAGAAAATAAAACAGAGCACGCAAACTAAGCTTAATACACTAAAGAAACTGGTTACATGTAAATTGTCACCCTAAATGTGGTTCTAATAATCTTCTTCACAGGCCAGCCTGGGCCCAGTTCCTTCTCCCAGTTCAGTCTTAGTTGTTTCCAGCAGTCATCTTGGGCGGGGTAGCAGGGGAGAACTGACGACCAGGATCACCTCACTCCCCACCCTTAAATAGGATTTGCATAAGGCAGGAGTCCTTTGTTTCCTAGTATGACCCCCCTTCCCTTACAGTGGAAAGTTACAAGAAGTCCCAGGTAATGTTTCAGTATCAGGTGACAAGACCACCTGACTCTGTATGGCCCTTGTAGCCATTCTTCACAGGCTGACCACACGGTTACAGGAAGACTAAGCTCTTTTACAGTCCATTGTCCTTGTTGATAGGCCATCAGCACTGTCTGGCTTTTCTGTTGTTGTACCTGAAGTGTTGGCAGTGGGCGTCACCCAAAGCAGATAGTTGAAATACAGCTATATAGTCAATATTCCTAATTTCAGATATAGAAAAGATACAGGCATACAAATAGGATAATCACATTCAGTAAATCATAACCTTTCCAATGATATCTCACATGAGCCATCTTGCATAAAGTATATCTCAGTTATGTCATGTTTATATCATATTTTCATAAAGAATATGGAATGACACGTCACAGGATCTTAGTTCAGGCACACACCTTGCAGGAAGTTACAAAGGTCTCTATCATGGGGCACATTCAGGGCCACCAGAAGAAATGGGATGTTAATTGTTGGGTATTATATCATCCTAAGTGTCTTGCCAAGGTGGAGTCATGGCACAGTTTCTTCAACTGCCACTCTTGCAGGTCTGGGGGAACATAGATGAAGTCCCTCATGAGTGTGATCACCTCCCGAGTGTCATATGGTTCCAGGTTGATGATGGCCAATCCATTGGGTGGAATTACAGAGACAGAGACAGAGTGGATGACCATGAGCAGGTCCTGGCAGCAAGTTACATTAAGGTAATTATGGGACTTGAGAATGCAGGCTGGTTCTGGACTGGGGCCTCATGAGTCAGAGCCATATCTTCTGGATAAGGCTAGGCCTTGCTGTTTCTGGTTCCAGGTCAGTAGGTCAAAAAGTAAAGTTGAACTGGGAGAAGAATAGGGTCCACTGGAGTTGTTGGTTCAGGGTCTTGGCCTTGCACAGGTACTCCAGGTTCTTATGATCAGTAAATACTTGGACTGGGTGACAGGCCTCTTCCAAGTAATGTCGTCATTCTTTGAAGTTGGTCTTCAAATGCCAGGAGCTCCTTATCCAAGATCTCATTTTTTTCACTGAGCACATGTAATTTTCCTTGAGTAGTAGGGGATGGGTGCAGTATTTGGTCGGGTCTATGCCTTTGGGAAAGGACTGCCCCAGCCACTGTAACAGAGGCATTGGCTTCCACAATGAACACTTGTGTCATGTCAGGATGGGCCAATACTGGAGTGGTAGTGAAGGTAAGTTTCAATTGCTCAGATGTGTGCTGGACCTCGGGCAACCAATGGAATTAGGTGTTTTTCCAGCATAGGCCTGTGAGGGACTCAGCTTGTTTTGAAAAATTTGAGGTGAACCTCTGGTAGCTGTTTGTGAAGCCTAAAAGATGTTGTAGGTCGTGCGCATTGCAGGGTGCTGCCCAGTTGTGGACAGACTGGACCTTGCATGGTCTGTTGTGATGTCTTCTGGGGACAAGATGAAACCCAGGAGCTTGGTTGAGGTCTGATTGAATGTGCTTCTCTAATTTAGTGTAGAGACTGTGTTTTTGTAGTCTGTCCAGGACTGTGTGGACTGTGAGTTGGTCCAGATTGTCTGAACAGATCAATATATCATCTAAGTATACCACCATGAGCTGGTTCAGTAGGTCTCAAAGCACATAATTAATGAAGTGCTGGAATGTTGCTGGAACATTAGTCAGTCCGAATAACTAAATATGCAATGTGGCCAGGTCCGAAAGGTGATCTTCCATTCGTCTCTCTCTCAGATATGGATGAGACTGTAAGCTCCCTAGAGACCCAGTTTTCTGACAATGTGGATTGCCCCCACATGGTCCAACAACATAGGGGTCGGGGTAGTGGGTAATGGTTCTGGATTGTTATCTGAGTTAGGGGTTAGTAATTGGCACATAAATGGAGGCTCCCATCCAGGGCCATCCCTAGCAATTCTGGGGCCCTACGCAGCCCCGGGGGGGCAGGCCTCCACAGGGAGGGAGCAGGCCCCAGGCCTCTGAAAGGGGGTGAGCGGGGGGGGGCATACTGCAGGTCTCAGTGGGGGGGCTGGCTTGGGGGGAAGTGGGGAACCACCCCTCAGCACTCACTGGCGGCATGGCTGAGGCTGGGTTGCTGCATTCCTGCTGCCGGTGAGTGCAGGCCCAGTCCGGCTGCAGAGCCGGTGAGTGCTGGTGGGGGTGGGCTGAGGCAGGGAAGGGGCGGGGGCCCAGGGGAAAAGGCGGGAGGGCGGAGCAGGGTTGGGGCCCTGGGGAAGAGCCGGAGCAGGGGCTGGAGCCAAATTTTCTGGCGCCCTACACAGCTGTGTGCTTTGCGTATGGGTAAGGACGTCCCTGCTGCCATCCTTTTTTATGAAAAGGACTGCAGCATGGGCTGGTGAAGTCAACTTGCAGATGAACCCCAGGGCCAAGACTCACAACGCCCCCAGTTCAGGCTCTGACATTGTGTGTATCCACCCAAATGGTATCTTTACCCCTGGCTGAAGTTCTATGGGGAAGTTGTAGTCCCAATGTGGAGGGAGGCTTTCTGCATTCTTCTTATCCAAGACATCAGTGTAATCATGGTACTTAGGGGGAAGTTCCATAGTTTTCCCAGTGGGTGTTTCAATGCTGGTAACTGCACCTACTTGGGCCTTCTTGGGTCTGGATGCAACGTTTGCTGGTCCCTGGACATGCTGTCAGCAGAATTCTAATGGGACCTTCTGCCCTTGCAATAAATGTGGGGGTCATGAAGGGTCAGCCGGGAGATGCCAAGGATCAGGGGAAAATGCGGGGAATAGTTCATGCCAATTTGTTTCTCTGTGTCCTTGAAAAACGGCCTTGGGGGGGCAGTCTCCTCCACAACTGGACTGAAGAATGCGAGGAGCCATCAATGATTTCAACTGTACAGGGCAATGGCCTTGTGTAGGAGGGAATCTGTAGGACCCGAGCTGTTGCTGCACCCATGAAATTGTCCACTGCTCCTGAATCAATGAGGGCCTGTTGGAGGGGAAACTGTCAGGGGTCCCCTGGGATGTTCAGCTGCATAGGCACCTGCAAATGAGAAGCCTGTAGATGGGGCTCAGGGTCTGTCTCAGTGAGAACTAGGATACGGAGAAGTTCTTTTCTCTTAAGGTTCTCCCCACTGTGAGCCTGGGTCAGCTTGTTTCCCTGAGCTCTTCGGTATTCCTACTGGGCGGGCCGAGGTGGCGTGATCAGTTTCCTGAAGGAGAAACATGGTTTGTGCTGATGGCACCATTCCTTTTCTTTGGGTGTGAATTGCTGATGAGCAAGATCAGCTTGCACAGGCTCATTGGGCGATACAGAAGCTGAGGTCCTGGCAGGTGTGTAGTGGGGCTGCAGGGAATCTTCTTTCTCCTCTTTTAATTCTCACAGCCGTTTATCTATGCAGATGGTAAGGTCCAACAGGGCATGTAGGCCCATAGCCGTCTCTGCATGGACCAGTTTGCCCAGGTTTGATTTCTTCCTGCAGGCCCTGTTGGAACTGGTACAGCTGTGCTGCTTTGTTCCACTCTCCTCTGGGAGGTGAGGGAAAGCTGCTGCATCGGAGGCCACTGCTGGAGTCCCCGCAGGGCAGCCTTGGCTGTTAGAGCTCGTTGTGGGTCATCAGAGTTGGTTGACCAATTGGAGAAAGGCATCCCAGTCTGACAGCACCGGGCTGTGGCCTTCCAGCAGAGGGGAGGCGCAGCCTAATGCATCTCCTGCCAGCAGGCTGATTGCCAAGGTCACCTTGGCCGGGTCAGGGGCATTGATTTGGGGACACATCACAAACAGAAGGCGGCACTGGTTCATGGAGCACCAGGACAGCTGGCAGTTCCTGTAGAACCATTCAGGCAAGCGCATCAGAGGCCCTGTTCTGGGCAAGGTGCTACAGGCTGTGTTCCCAGCCCGGTGCTCTTGATGCTGAGCTGCCTCACTTGCTCCGGCAGCCCCAGGCTGTCTGAGGTGAGCTGCACAACTTGGGCCTGCAGCGCCTGATTATCCACCGGGCAGCCGAGGGCCCCTTTAGGCGAGTCCAGGGCTTTTGCGGGCTGTGTTGGTACTGCTGGGTCCATCCTTCTTGTACGGGGCTCGGACCCTCAGGGTTACTGGGGCTGAACCAGCTGTCCTGGCTGGGTAATGGGTGGCCAGACCTAGTCGTCGGAGCCAGAGTCACGAGACAGGAGTCAAGAATCGGCTGGGGCAGGAGCGTGGAAGTCAGAACCACTAGCTGGGAACCAGAGGGCCAAGTCAGAGGCAGGAGACAAACTGGAGATCAGAATCATGAGTCAGATGCCAGGAGTCACACCAGGTCGGGATGCCAGGAAATCAAGCCAATGGTCCAGGAGCAGGGAGCACAAGTCACATACGCCAGAGCAGGATGGAGCCTAATTGTACAGCTTCCTGTTCCTACTGCTGGCTTAATTAGGGCTAGTGGGCCAATCAGGCACTCTGGGACTCTGCCCATCGTACCTCAGAGGGGAGCCTCAAACTGTGCCAGGGCTATCCCAGGTAAGCCATTGACAGCAGGCTGCCGGTTGGAGTATGGCTGTTCCCATGAACCCTGCAGACCCAACTTTGAGACTTGTGGGTCATTGCATCACCCTCTCCCCTATGGGCACCTTCTGGGTGATGTAGGGCCAGGTTTCTTGGGATGGCTTCTATGGAAGGCCTGAACCAGGGTGGGAGCATGAATATTTGCATTCTTCTGGGCCATAGCCTTCCCAGTTAATCAGGTACCACAACTTTTCCTGCTTGGTTTTAGAGTCAAAGACTTTGTGAACAACATATTCCTCCTGACCTGCTTGCACCAAGGGGCGGTGATGGGGCCTTTTGGGGAAATATGTTCTCGGTGTATGGTTTGAGAAGTGAGCTGTAGAATGCAGTTAAAGCAGATTAACACATACACAGACACACATGCACAAATGAGTTACAATCCTAAATTTCAAAAGGTAATAGAAGCTTCTATTATAAGCAAGCTCTATCTGCCCTTTAGGGCTAACCCAGGCTAAGCAGCTGGTTATCCCTTGCTTATGCCTAGAAATCTTGCCCCCAGAGTGCAAGCAGCAATGAGATTCCTTCATGGAAGGGGTTTTATTTGCTTCAGCTCTTCAGCTTTGAGCTGCAAACTCAGCTGATGGGAGGAGTTAACTTGCAAGACTCATTTTCATGGGGTGGGGGAGAGTAAACAACAAAGTATGTCTCCCTGAGCTAGAAATTACACTTCCAGGTCCAGTGTAGACATACCCAAAGATAATAAAAAGGAGTTTAAGTCTATCAAGAATAAAAGGTATCCTAAAAATGGCATGGGTCCATTACTAGATGGACATGGTAAAATTGTCAATAATGTAGAAAAGGTGGAATTTTTCAGTAAATATTTTTGTTTTGTATTTGAGGAAAAACAGATGATGTATTCATATCATATGGTGATAAAAAAACATTTTCCACTCCAACAGTAACTCAGGATGATGTTAAACAACAGCTACTAAATTTAGACATTTTAAAATAAGCAAGTCCAGATAACTTGCATACAAGAGTTTTAAAAGAGTTGGTCGAGGAACTCTCTGTCCGGTTAATGCTCATTCACTGGGGAAGTTCCAGAAGACTGGAAGAAAGCTAATGTGCCAGTATTGAAAACAGGTTAAGGGATGGACCAGGTAATTATAGGCCTGTCAGTCTGATGGTGATTCCAGACAACATAGTAGAATGGCTGATATGGGACTTGAATAATAAAGAATTAAAGGAGGGTAATGTAATTAATGACAATCAACACAGGTTTATGGAAAATAGATCCTTTTGAACTAATCTGTTTTTTTTTATGAGATTAGAAGTTTGGTTGATAAGGGTAATAGTGTTGATGTAATATACTTAGACTTTCATAAGGCATTTGACTTGGTACCACCTGACATTTTGATTAGAAAACTAGAAAGATACAAATTGATCATATCACACAATAAATTAATTAAAAGTTGGCTAACTGAAATGTCTCACAATGTAATTGTAAAAGGGGAATTGTAAGCAAGCAGGTGTGTTTTTAGTGTGGTCCTACAGGGATAATTTTTTGGCCCTACACTAAATATTTTTATCAATCACCTGAAAAAAAACATAAATTCATCACTGATAATGTTGCAGAAAACACAAAGATTGAGGGAGTGGTAAATAATGAAGAGGACAGGTCACTGATTCAGTGTTACCTTGATCACTTGGAAAAAACGAGGAGTACGTGTGGCACCTTAGAGACTAACAAATTTATTTGGGCATGAGCTTTCATGGGCTAAAACCCACTTCATCGGATTCTGCAGTGGAAAATACAGTAGGAAGATATATATACACAGAGAACATGAAAAAATGGGTGTTGCCATACTGACTGTAACGAGACTAATCAGTTAAGATGATTATTATCAACAGGAGAAAAAAAAACTTTTGTAGTGATAATCAGGATGGCCCATTTCAAACAGTTGACAAGAAGGTGTGAGTAACAGTAGGGGGAAGACATTAGAATGGGGAAATAGTTTTTACTTTGTGTAATGACCCATCCACTCCCAGTCTTTGTTCAAGCCTAATTTAATGATGTCCAGTTTGCAAATTAATTCGAATTGTGCAGTTTCTCATTGGAGTCTGTTTTTGAAATTTTTGTTGTTGGAGAATTGTGACTTTTAGGTCTAAAATTGAGTGACCACGGAGGTTGAAGTGTTCTCTGACTGGTTTTTGAATGTTATAATTCTTGACGTCTGACTTGTGTCCATTTATTCTTTTGCGCAGAGATTGTCTGGTTTGGCCAATGTACATGGCAGAGGGGCATTGTTGGCACCTGATGGCATATATCACATTGGTAGATGTGTAGGTGAACGAGCCTCTGATAGTGTGGCTGATGTGATTAGGTCCTATGATGGTGTCCCCTGAATAGCTATGTGGACAGAGTTGGCAACAGACTTTGTTGCAAGGATAGGTTCCTGAGTTAGTGTTTTTGTTGTGTGGTGTGTGGTTGCTGGTGCGTATTTGCTTCAGGTTGGGGGGCTGTCTGTAAGCGAGGACTGGCCTGTCTCCCAAGATCTGGAAGAGTGAGGGATCATCCTTCAGGATAGGTTGTAGATCCTTGATGATGCGCTGGAGAGGTTTTAGTTGGGGGCTGAAGGTGATGGCTAGTGGCATCTACTTCCTGGACACTACAGTGCTAAGAAGCAATGGCCACATAAACCGGAAACCTACTGACCACTATACTTACCTACATGCCTCCAGCTTTCATCCAGACCACACCACACGATCCATTGTCTACAGCCAAGCTCTAAGATACAACTGCATTTGCTCCAATCCCTCAGACAGAGACCAACACCTACATTTGTAATAGAGAGAGTAAGTAGCCATTGGAACTACTTACCAAGGGTCATGGTGGATTCTCCATCACTGGCAATTTTAAAATCAAGATGGGATGTTTTTCAGATCTACTCTAGTTCAAACAGGAATTAACTCAGGGAAGTTCTCTGGCCTGTGCTATACAGGTCAGTATAGCTGTTTCCAATGGTCCCTTCTGGTCTTAAAATCTATGAATATATGAGCACTTCTGTGCCCCAGTTGCTGGCTCCGGGCTTCCCTTGGCCTGGGAAACCAAATTCCTCCAGCACCATCTCTGTGCCTAGGCTGATCCACTGGAATTATCTCTGGAAAGATTCTGCAGCAGGGCCTAGTCTCCAGAGAGACAGTGCATTGTCATGGTGTCCACAGAGGAAGAAGAACTCAGGGCTAGCCTCTGAGAAACACCAGAGGAGGTAGAAAGTAGCCCTAAGCTGTGTCTGGGGCTTCAACAATAGCATTTGTGGGCATGGGGTGGAGGGAGAGGGCCAGGGGCCTGAGGGGACTGGACTGTCGGACCCAGACGCTGACTCAGCTGGAAATAGAATTCCCAGGGTCTTGTCCATCTGCTGCCGGTAGCCCTTTGAGTCCAAACTCCACCAAAAATGTGAGTGAGTACGAGAGTTGCAAGCTTGGGTCACACCTGTGTGCGCACAAAGCACTAGTGCTAGGCTTACACGCCCAGTGCTGAGAGCAGCTGGTGCTAATCCTGCCCCCAGCACTAGTGGTGATTCACACTCAGGATCCAGCCCCCAGGCACTGGATTCACACTCAGGATCCATTTCCCCCCGCCCGGCATTAGATTCATACTCAGAATCCAGCCCCCGCCCCCCAGCACTGGAATCACACTCAGGATGGCCCCGAAGCACTGGATTCCCACTCAGGATCCATCCTCCCCCTCCTGGCATTAGATTCACACTCAGGATCCATCCCCAGGCAGTGGTGCTGAGTCACTCTTCAGAGTCCAGCTTTGCTTATGCTGGGGAAACCTTCCCCTTCTTGGCACTGCACCCTGTTGGAGGCAGCTTTGCAGCTGGGCCTTAACCCGTGACTTTAATGGCCTGTTTCACACTTTTAACATTGTGTCCACAGTTAATTTAAGCCTATGCTCCTTTTACAAGATAAACAGTCTGGGGAGCATGTTGGCCAGCTCCCTCTGTCGGCTAGCTCCATCGCCAGCCAGCCTTGGCTCTGCTTCCAGCCTGACATTCCTGCACTTGGCCCTGTCAGCTGCAGCTGGGCCTCCTGCTCAGGGAGACTCAACATTTGCAGATCAATTCTCAGATCTGTTGGTGCTTTTCTAAACATCGTGTTCCCGGGGCTGGCTCGCTCGGCCCAGCTGCACACAGCTGTACAAACATCTCCGCTCCACACCTAGCATTACCACCACTCCGGGCTGGCCCGACTACCGCCGGCACCTCCGATCCAGCCCTGCGTGAGGTCTAGCCCCCACCACACCACCCCAGCCAGTCTGTACTGAGGAACCCCGTCAGGAGGGCACAGAACTGGGGTCTATGCCCCCCCCACTCCACCCCAGCCATGGCCAGGACAGAGGACACAGAGAGAGGGTCCATGTGCTCCTCTGCCCCAGCCTAAACTTTCCTGGGGAGCTGGTATGGGGCAGCAGCATGTCAGGATAATGAACAGGAAAGGTGAAAAGTCCCCACCAGAGCAGCAGCACCGACACAGCCCCGTGTCAGCAATGTGTTCGCTCCACTTGCCCTGTGTCACCAAAACACTCGCCCCACCTGCCCCGGGTCACCAAAACACTCACCCCACCTGCCCCATCTCACCAAAATGGTTATCCCAGCCTGCCCCATGTCCGCAAAATACTTACCGCACCGTGCCCTGAGTCATCAAAACTCTCACCCAACCTGCCCCTTATCACCAAAATGCTCGCCCCACCCAGTCCTGTGTAACCAAAATGGTCACCCCACTTGGCCCGTGTCACGAATATGCTCGCCATGCCCAGTCCTGTGTCATCAACACATTCACCCCACCTGGCCCAGTGTCACCAAAATATTTGCCCCATCCTGCTCCGTGTCAGCAAAACGCTTGCCCCATCCAGCCCCCATGTCACCAAAATGTTCGCCCCACCTGACTCTGTGCCACCAAAATGGTCGTCCCACGTGTCCCGTGTCACCAAAACACTCACCACACCTTCTCCTTGTCACCAAAACACTCGCCACACCCTGCCCCGTCTCACCAAAATGCTTGCTCCACCCAGCCCCGTGTCACAAAAACGCTCGTCCCACCAGCTCTGTGCCACCAAAATGGTCGTCCCACATGTCCCGTGTCACCAAAACACTCACCACACCCAGTGCTGTGTCACCAAAAAATTCGCTCCATCTTCCCTGTGACACCAAAATGCTCGCTCCACCTAGCCTCATGTCACCAAAACATTCACCCCACCCAGCTCTGTGTCACCAAAAGATTCTTCCCACCCTGCCCCATCTAACCAAAATGCTTGCCCCACCTAGTCCCATATTATCAAAATGCTCGTCCCACCTTTCCTGTGTCTCCAAAATGCTCACCCCACCCAGCTCCAAAAATCTTGCCCCACCCTGCCCTGTGTCACCAGAACACTCATCCCACCCTGGCACACAATAGGACTATTCAGGTAAATGTTGGACGAAGCCAAAATGCAATATTTTGATTTGATTTTCCTGTGGAAAATGTCAAGTTTGCAGATGCTGCAGTTTCCCTTGGAAAATCCCCAACGAGCTCAACACTTTCCTGGGGGCTTCGAGCAGCTTCTGTGGAGCCCAGCTCCTGTCCTGCATGGGTGCACCTCAACAACTATCCCTCTCCCATGTGTGGCCTGGCCTGGACGGGGCAGTTGGGGAGAAGCGCTGATACGGCAACATCTCAGCCTCCCTCTGGTCACTCCCCAACACACCTCCTACTCCCACATCCTAACCACCTCCAGACACACGGGCACCCTTCTCACCACCCACCGTGACTCCCAAAGACTTCATCACACTGCCCCCTACTCTTTAGCCTCACCCCATCACCCCTCCTCCCCAATGTGACCTCCAGACACCTCTTCCCCCATCCCCCTACTCCTTAGCCCCCTCCCATCACCCCACCTCCCCACAGTGACCCCCCCCAACAGTCTATCACCCCCGCCTCTTGCAGCAACCCCCTCTGCTGAGTGGTGTGGAATGGCCACTCCTCAGGCCATGGTGCAGTTCTTGTTTAAAGCTGAATTTTGCACCTGCTCTGATACCTCCAAAATGTCAACTTGAGTAGGTGAGGTTGGGGGCGGGGTGGACATTGTGGGGAAACTGGGGTTCCTGAGGTACAGCACCCGGAAAATGAGTCTGTTCGTAGAGATTAAGGCCGGAAGGGACAGTTAAATCATCCCACCTGACCTCCTGTATCACACAGACCATTGAATTTACCCAGGTACTGCTGTACTGGGCCCAGTAACTTGTTTTTGGCTAGTTGGGGATTGGTCCTGCTTTGAGCAGGGGGTTGGACTAGATGACCTCCTGAGGTCCCTTCCAACCCTGATATTGTGTGATTCTATGAAAGCAGCTTCAAGAAACGTGCCAGTCTGGGTTCAAACACCCCAAAGAGATGGAGAATCCCCCTCTTCCCTTGGGAGTTTGCTCCAGTGGTTCATCACCCTCAGAAATGTGTGTCTGGCTTCAGCTCCCAGCATTGGTTCTTGTTTGGCCTCTCTCTCTCCACTGGATTAAAGAGCCCCTTGTACCTGCTATTTGCCCCAGGAAGATATTTACACACTTGGCATCAGGTCACCTCTCACTCTTCTTTCTGATCAGCTAAACAGATGGAGCTCTGTCCAGCTCTCACCCTCAGCCATTTTCTCCAGCTGTGGAATAATTTTTGTGGCTTTTTTCTACATCCTCCAACTCTTCAACATTCTTTTGAAAATGTCGCCCCTAGAAGTAGGCGTTGTATCCCAGTGCTGGTCTAGTGCCGTACACAGAGGTAAAATCACCTCCCTGCTCACTACTCCCCCGTGTGTACATCCCAGGGTCACATTAGCCCTTTTCCCACAGCATTGCACGGGTGGTCCTGCTGAGTAGCTTCTCCACTATGACCCCCCCCAACAATGGGTTCATAATGAGGCCTGTGGGGAGTATTCCCAGGCTCCCTCGCCCCCATCCCTGGGGCCCCCTGGCATTCCTGCTCCCCACACCATGGCATTAATGCCTCCTGTCCTGGGGAGCAGCGATTCCCAGGCAGTGCCAGCCTGAAGGGCCTCCCAGCATTCAGCAGGTGGGCAAACTGTGTAAAGGGGTGGCCAGCACTTCCACGCCTGCTCCAAACGCATCAGCCCTGCCCCAGGGAAACGCCCAGCTCAGTGCTGGTCACACCTGTTGGTGCAGACAGCAGCCAGCACTCTGGGAATGGGGGGGGGGGGGCTAAGAGCAACACCCATTTAAAGCGATGGGCTGTTCTTTTTAGTCCTGTGCACCAGGGGTCAGTGGAGGAAGGCCAGTGAGATTGGGCCCATGTGTCTCCTCCCAGGTTTTTGTCTAGCTCTGCAAAGAAACATTAGAGCAGGTGTGGGACAGGAGCTCGATGCTCCGTCCAGTAACAGCACAACAATTGCTGAAGAGGTGGGATGTGAACCAGGTCAGGAGTCGAAGGGGCTGAGAATGCTAGAGGCTCCATATCAAGCTATTCCCATGCACAGGAAAGAGAAGAAAAGCCACAGGAGGCCAATGTGGCTGCATGAGGAGCTTCGTAGCTATCTACAAACCAAAAGGGATCCATCCAGGAAATGGAAGGAGGGGCACGGCACCAAGGAAGGATACATGGGATAGCGTGAGTGTGTAGGGACAGAATCAGGAGAGCCAAGGCAAAGAATAAGTTACAGCTGGCAAGGAATGTTAGAGACAAGAAGGGGATCTGCAAATATGTCAGACAAAAAAGGGAAGATCAGGGATGCTGAGGGTCCAGCTGTTCAATGGAGAAGGTGAACTGGTAATGGAAGATGATAGGAAAGAACAGCTGCTCAATGTCTACTTTGCTTCAGTCTTCACACACGAAATAACACGTGACTGGACGACTAGCGAAGTTACCATAGACAATAAAGGGGAAGGGATGCAGATCGGGATAAGTAAAGAACACATCAGAGATCTTTTGACTCATTTGAACGAATTCAAGTCAGTGTTATTCACCCCAGGATACTGAAGGAATTAGCTGAAGAAATCTCGGAGCCACTGGCAATAATACTTACAAACTCATGGATGACAGGAGAGGTCCCGGAAGCCTGGAGATGGGCTAATGTGGGGCCCATCTTTAAAAAGGGGGGAAAGGAGGATCCGGGCACTATCGACCAGTCAGCCTGACCTCCATCCCTGGGAAGCTACTAGAGCAATGTACAAAACATTCAATTTGTGAAAACCTGGAGGCTGAAGGGTGATCGCTGGCGGCCAGCCTGGATTTACCAAGAACAAATCATGTCAGACCATCTTGATTTCCTTCTTTAACAGGGTAACTGGTTTGGTGGAATGCAGTGAACATTATGTTCCTGGACTTTAGCAAGGTTTTTGACACAGCCCCACATGACATTCTGATAAGGAAGCTGGAGAAATACAGGCTCGGCAGAACTACCATTATTAAGTGGATACATAATTGGTTAAACAACCGCGAACACAGAGTCACTAGTAATTGAATGATGGATTGGAGAGAGGTCTCAACTGGGGTTCCACTGGGATCTGTTCTGGGTCTGGTGTTGTTTAACATCTCTATTAATGACCTGGATATAGGAATGGAGAGCATACTGATGAAATTTGCAGATAACACAAATCTAGGGAGGGTTGCCAACACTTTGGAGAATACAGCTAAAATTCAGAGAGATCTTGGTAAATTTTGATTTAGTTGGGGATTGGTCCTGCTTTGAGCAGGGGGTTGGACTAGATGACCTCTTGAGGTCCCTTCCAACCCTGATATTCTATGATTTTATGAAATTGGAGAACTGGGCTATACAACAAAATGAAGTTCAGCAAAGACAAATGTAAGGTGCTACACTTAGGGAAGAAAAGCCAAATGTACAAATGCAGACTGGGGGATAACTGGCTTGGCAGCAGCACTGCTGAGAAGGCTTTGGGGGTTGTGGTGGATCACATCCTCAACATGAGTCAGCAATGCAATGCTGTTGCAAAAAAAGCAAATGCAATTGTAGGTTGCATTAAGAGAGCCATAGCATGCAAGAACCACAGTACTGGGTGCTGGTTAGGCTGCAGCTGGAGTATGGTGTCTAATTCTGGTCACCAATGAATAGGAAGGATTTAGAGAAAGTGGAAAGAATCCAGAGGAAAGCGACAAAGATGATCAAAGGGATGGAATGAAAGCCATAGGAGCAAAGACTGCAGGAACTGGGTATGTTTAGTTTGGAAAAGAGGAGATTGAGAGGGGCCAAGATAGCGATCTTCAAATACTTGAAAGGCTGCCATAATAAAGACGGAAAAAAGTTGTCATCTCTTGCCACAGAGACAGGACAAGAGCTAATGGGTTCAAACTACAGCAGAGCAGATTTAGATGCTATCTCAGTAAAAACTGCCTAGCTGTGAGAGCAGTGGGACAATGGAACAGAGGCCTAGCGAGGTTGTGGAAGCTCCTTCACTGGAGGTTTCAAAAGGAGGTTGGAGCCATCTGTCTGGGATGGTTTAGACACAACAAATCCTGCATCTTGGTAGGGGTTAAACTAGATGACCCTTGTGGTGCCTTCTAACCCTCTGGTTCCATAAGTCTAGGTATGGAGTTGCTGTGCTAGAAGAACTTGATATTGTTGCAAACTTTGGAGACTGGAAGAGTGCTAATGTGCCAGTATTCAAACGGTCAGGCAGGGTGCCCTAGGTCGCTCTAGGCTGGTTAGCCTAAACACTGATCTGGGCAAAATAATGAAAAAGCTGATACGGGATTATGTTAAGAAAGACTTTGAAGTAATGTTTCCTCTTGAGTGCTGCACTGCCCCCAGGGGAGGATGTGGGAATGACTCTGCAAAGTCTAGAACTGATTATGATTTAACTAATTATGATTTAGCACCAGAGACATTTACACCCTTTCTTTTCTGCCACCCTAGTAGATACGCCTTCATTACAAGACGATTATGAGAGTTCATTGGGACCCCATTGAGGGTGAGAGCTTGGAGCCCCTCGAGTCCTGGAAAGATTGTTACAAACACAAAGAGTTTTGTGCTTTCTTCCAACAACTCATGGAAGTTACTAGATCGCAGGCCCTGGTTCTCATGGGAGACTTCAATCACCCTGATATCTGCTGGGAGAGCAATACAGCGGTGCACAGACAATCCAGGAAGTTTTTGGAAAGTGTAGGGGACAATTTCCTGGTGCAAGTGCTGGAAGAACCAACTAGGGGCAGAGCTCTTCTTGACCTGCTGCTCACAAACTGGGAAGAATTAGTAGGGGAAGCAAAAGTGGATGGGAACCTGGGAGGCAGTGACCATGAGCTGGTCAAGTTCAGGATCCTGACACAGGGAAGAAAGGAGAGCAGCAGAATACAGACCCGGGACATCAGAAAAGCAGACTTTGACTCCCTCAGGGAACAGATGGACAGGATCCCCTGGGAGAATAACATGAGCGGGAAAGGAGTCCAGGAGAGCTGGCTGTATTTTAAAGAATCCTTATTGAGGCTACAGGGACAAACCATCCTGATGTGTAGAAAGAACAGTAAATATGGCAGGTGACCTGCTTGGCTTCACAGTGAAATCCTTGCTGATCTTAAACACAAAAAAGAAGCTTACAAGAAGTGGAAGATTGGACAAATGGACAAATGACCAGGGAAAAGTATATAAATATTGCTTGGGCATGCAGGAGTGAAATCAGGAAGGCCAAATCACACCTGGAGTTGCAGCTAGCAAGAGATGTTAAGAGTAACAAGAAGGGTTACTTCAGGTATGTTAGCAACAAGAAGAAAGTCAAGGAAAGTGTGGGCCCCTTACTGAATGATGGAGGCAACCTAGTGACAGAGGATGTGGAAAAAGCTAATGTACTTAATGCTTTTTTTTGCCTCTGCCTTCACGAACAAGGTCAGCACTCAGATTACTGCACTGGGCCGCACAGCATGGGGAGGAGGTGACCAGCCCTCTGTGGAGAAAGAAGTGGTTTGGGACTATTTAGAAAAGCTGGACGAGCACAAGTCCATGGGGCCGGATGTGTTGCATCCGAGAGTGCTAAAGGAGTTGGCAGATGTGATTGCAGAGCCATTGGCCATTATCTTTGAAAACTCATGACAATCAGGGGAAGTCCCGGATGACTGGAAAAAGGCTAATGTAGTGCCCATCTTTAAAAAAAGGGAAGAAGGAGGATCCTGGGAACTACAGGCATTTTGGGCTGTATAAGTAGGGGCATTGCCAGCAGATCGAGGGACGTGATGGTTCCCCTCTATTTGACATTGGTGAGGCCTCATCTGGAGTACTGTGTCCAGTTTTGGGCCCCACACTACAAGCAGGATGTGGAAAAATTGGAAAGAGTCCAGCGGAGGGCAACAAAAATGATTAGGGGACTGGAACACATGCCTTATGAGGAGAGGCTGAGGGAACTGGGATCGTTTAGTCTGCGGAAGAGAAGAATGAGGGGGAATTTGATAGCTGCTTTCAACTACCTGAAAGGTGGTTCCAAAGAGGATGGATCTAGACTGTTCTCAGCGGTAGCAGATGACAGAACAAGGAGTAATGGTTTCAAGTTGCAGTGGAGGAGGTTTAGGTTGGATATTAGGAAAAACTTTTTCACTAGGAGGTTGGTGAAACACTGAAATGCGTTACCTAGGGAGGTGGTGGAATCTCCTTCCTTAGATATTTTTAAGGTCAGGCTTGGCAAAGCCCTGGCTGGGATGATTTAGTGTGGGATTGGTCCTGCTTTGAGCAGGGGGTTGGACTAGATGACCTCCTGAGGTCCCTTCCAACTCTGATATTCTATGATTCTATGAAAAAAATAAAAATGTTTTTGTAAAAAAGGCAAATTTTACAAGGACTGTTTGTGTCTGGAGAGATTCCGCCCATCTGGTCTGTTTACTAGCATTCCCCATGTGCAGGTGACCTAGTGGGCAGAGATTAACAACACTGTCTGAGTGCGGATGCCTTTATCTCCTCTATAGGGGGCATCCCACACAACTGCTCTACTGTTACTCCTGCCTCTGCTAAAGGTATAGAATGAAACAAAGGAGCAAAGGTGGAACCTGCCCTCTCAGACTCCCCTCTTATGGGGGCTGGGCAGCAGGTAGAAGGCACGAGCCCACTACACCCAATTCGCAAAGCTGTCACCTTCAGCCTGGTATAGAATGAAACAAAGGAGCAAAGGTGGAACCTGCCCTCTCAGACTCCCCTCTTATGGGGGCTGGGCAGCAGGTAGAAGGCACGAGCCCACTACACCCAATTCGCAAAGCTGTCACCTTCAGCCTGGGTGTCAGGGGCTCCATCTCCAGGGGATACCAGCTCCCAGGTCTGTCCCTGCTTCCAAGGACCCACCCCAGGGATTATGGCATCAGGCCTCCAGAGCCTGTGGAGAATTGACAGCTGCCCCATCTGGCACACCCCAAATTGGACTGATCCTCCCGCCACCTCCCCTGAGAAACGTAGGATTACCATACGTTGGGGTTTTCCTGGACGCGACCTCTTTTTAGAATCCTCCAGGAGGATTTTTCAAATAAGAGGAAATATCCAGAGTTCTCCTTGTGGAGCAGATGTTTCAGCTCAGAAAGAGCCGTCTCTGCACCCCACTGGTCACTCCCCTACAGCCACAGCTGTCGGATCCTGCCTGCCCCGCCCGGCCCCCAAGTAAATGGAGCTGCCAAGTGCCTCTCAGCTGGGCCACCTGCCCCACCATGGAGCCTCAGAGCCTGGCTGGGAGGGGTGACAGAGCCAGGGGATGGGGAGAGACCCCCCAGGGAGACTCTGACTGACAGGCTGGCGCTGCGTCCTAGACCTGCTACCACCATGACAGGGAGTGCAACACTGCCCCCCCAAAGTGTGAGACCACAGATGACCCTGCCAGCAACCCCCAATACCCGCTGAAATGCCCCCCAGCACTCCCTGAAACACCTCATCCAGCACCACCAAAATACCCCCTCTGGTACCCCCTCCAAGTACACATGCCCCCCTCCATCACCCCCCAAATATGCCCTCCAGCTCCCCCTCACGGTCCCCCTCCCCTCCTCCTGTATTTGGGAACTTGAAATATGGTAACCCTAGAAATAATGGATCTTCGATGACTTCAGAGTGCAATCCCTGGACCTCCTCCTTTGCAGAAGGGCAGGAGCAGGAGTGCTTCTGGGTTTGAGTATTGGCTCACTGAGCAGGCACTGGCTGCTCCGGGGGGAATCCAAGCCAAGCCCTGTCTTTGAGGGGCACTGAGATGGATGGGGAGGCCTCAGTGGCCAGCGTTCACAGTTAACAGCCATTGCCAAGCCTTGTGGAACAACCAGGGTCCCTGAAGCTGTGGGGACCTGAGTGAGGTCCTGAAACACAAGGGCCTTTTCAGGAAGAAGGTGGGAGCCTGGCTCCTGCTTCTCCTGCTACCCAGCTCCATGTGGGGTCCAGGGGGAGAGGGGCATGGGAAGGGTGATCTCCCTACCTAGGTTATGATCTTCCTGTCTCTCTCTGGGACTGGCTCATTTTCAGTGCACTGAGTCTGTGAGGAAAGTGCCCAGCTTTCCTTTCCCTGGTGAAATGCAGCTTCTGCCCAGCAGTGCTGGTGCCAGGGGTCACTTCATTGAGGGTGCAGCTCAGGAGCTAATTAATCATGGGGCTGCGGAGGGAGGGCCGAGCTACTGCTAGATGCAGCATTAGCATCTGTCTCTCTGGATGCCCTAGTTCACTCTGGGGGGAGGGATAGCTCAGTGGTTTGAGCATTGGTCTGGTAAACCCAGGGTTGTGAGTTCAATCCTTGAGGGGGGGATTGGTCCTCCTTTGAGCAGGGGGTTGGACTAGATGACCTCCTGAGATCCCTTCCAACCCTGATATTCTATGACACAGGCAGGTTCCCAGGCCCACAAGATAGGAACAGGCCGTTCCATGAACCCATGCCTCTTACTGCTCCCGCACCTCTGCGGAGTCGTGTCCATGTGTACCCTTGTGGTTTCCTTGCTGTGTGTCTCTGTGCACAACACGCGCTGACAGCCTGTTGTCATGAATCTCATTACTGTTAACAATGGCTCTCCTTCCAACTGTCAGTGCCTTGCACACCAGGGACCCAAAGAAACTGGCCCACCTTGCTGTGTGCCTAGAAGGATTCCATTGCCCCAAGGAGACATTTCTGGGGCAGAACTACCACATGATCTGGTTTCCCAGCATGCAGGAACTGAAATCCTGTGGGGAGATGATCTCCTGTTATTTCAGAGGCATCCAAAGAGCCCGTGAAACCCTTCCCAATACAGCACCCTGCCTGAGCTTAGAATCATAGAATCATAGAATATCAGGGTTGGAAGGGACCCCAGAAGGTCATCTAGTCCAACCCCCTGCTCAAAGCAGGACCAATTCCCAGTTAAATCATCCCAGCCAGGGCTTTGTCAAGCCTGACCTTAAAAACCTCTAAGGAAGGAGATTCTACCACCTCCCTAGGTAACGCATTCCAGTGTTTCACCACCTTCTTAGTGAAAAAGTTTTTCCTAATATCCAATCTAAACCTTCCCCACTGCAACTTGAGACCATTACTCCTCGTTCTGTCATCTGCTACCATTGAGAACAGTCTAGAGCCATCCTCTTTGGAACCCCCTTTCAGGTAGTTGAAAGCAGCTATCAAATCCCCCCTCATTCTTCTCTTCTGCAGGCTAAACAATCCCAGCTCCCTCAGCCTCTCCTCATAACTCATGTGTTCCAGACCCCTAATCATTTTTGTTGCCCTTCACTGGACTCTCTCCAATTTATCCACATCCTTCTTGTAGTGTGGGGCCCAAAACTGGACACAGTACTCCAGATGAGGCCTCACCAATGTCAAATAGAGGGGAACGATCACGTCCCTCGATCTGCTCGCTATGCCCCTACTTATACATCCCAAAATGCCATTGGCCTTCTTGGCAACAAGGGCACACTGCTGACTCATATCCAGCTTCTCGTCCACTGTCACCCGTAGGTCCTTTTCCGCAGAACTGCTGCCTAGCCATTCGGTCCCTAGTCTGTAGCTGTGCATTGGGTTCTTCCGTCCTAAGTGCAGGACCCTGCACTTATCCTTATTGAACCTCATCAGATTCCTTTTGGCCCAATCTTCCAATTGGTCTAGGTCCTTCTGTATCCTATCCCTCCCCTCCAGCGTATCTACCACTCCTCCCAGTTTAGTATCATCCGCAAATTTGCTGAGGGTGCAATCCACACCATCCTCCAGATCATTTATGAAGATATTGAATAAAACCGGCCCCAGGACCGACTCTTGGGGCACTCCACTTGATACCGGCTGCCAACTAGACATGGAGCCATTGATCACTACCCGTTGAGCCCGACAATCTAGCCAGCTTTCTACCCACCTTATAGTGCATTCATCCAGCCCATACTTCCTTAACTTGCTGAATCCCTTGCTGAATCCCTTGCTGAATTCCTTAGCTTGCTGGGGTGGGGGAAGTGCTTGGGGCTCTGGTTCCCTCAGCAAGCTAGGACACCTGCTGGGTCACGTTAGCACTCGATGCTGCTGTCTCTGCTCTCTTGGCACCCTGGGAGACAGGCCCAAAGGGTGGAGGCTCTGTGCAGGTGAGGTGGAGGCAGGAGCTGTCCCACAGAGCTGCTGGAGGAGACGTCTGCTCTGTGCTGGTTTGTTTGTGTCCAGGCTGGGTCCTGGTTAGTGGTACAGCCTTGGCTGGATTCCCTGAGTGGACAGTCACCAGTTTGCTGCCACTGGACCCAACCTTCGGATCCCACGTCTTTACTGTACATTCTCTTGAGCTCTGGCTCACCTGCACAGCATTTTGTCTTTTCAGAGAGCGTGGCAAACACCATCACAAGCCCTCCTCAGCCTTTACTGAAGATACTGAAAAGGAGCAAAAATAGTTAAAACATCTGAAATGTCGAGCATTAGGTAAGGCTTTCATTGTAACTTCATCCCTTGTTCCCTTCCTCTTTTAGCTGGAGAGAGTCCTTAGAAGGAAAGGAAAAACATCTGCGTTTGACAGTCTCTTAGATCAGGGGTGCGCAAAGTTTTTGGCCCAAGGGCCACATTGGGGTGCAAAACTATATGGAGGGCCGGGTAGGGAAGGCTGTGCCCCCCAAACAGCCTGGCCCCACCTCCTATCCCCCCTCCCACTTCCTGCCCCCTGACTGCCCTGCTCAGAACCCTCCACTCATCCAACCCTTCACTCATTAGGCTCCTTGTCCCCTGACTGCCCCAATGCCTATCCACACCCCTAACCCCTGACAGGCCCTCCCTGGAACCTCACACCCTATACAACCCCCTCTGTTCCCCGTCCCCTGACTTCCCCACCCCCTATCCACCCCCTCCCACTTCCCGCCCCCTGACTGCCCACCTCAGAACCCCTGACCCATCCAACCCCCGCTGCTTCTTGTCCCCTGACCGCCCCCCGCCCAGGATCTCCCACCCTAATCACCCCCCGGGACCCCACCCCTTATCCAACCCCCACTGCTCCCTGTCCCCTGACTGCCCCAACCCCTATCCACTCCCCTGCCCCCTGACAGGCCCCCCCGGGACCTCCTGCTCTCTTATCCAACCTCCACTTCTCCACCCCCTTACCATGCAGCTCACAGCAGCAGGAGCTCGCAGTCCTGCTGTCTGTCCGGAGCTAACTGAGCTGCCCACGCAGCAGCGTGGCTGCGGGGCAGGGGGCACAGTGGGGGAGGGGCTGGGAGCTAGCCTCCAAGGCCAGGAGCTCAAGGGCCGGGCAGGACGGTCCAGCGGGCCGGATGTGGCCCGCGGGCCGTAGTTTTCCCACCTCTGTCTTAGATGGTATCAAAGATGGTGATAATTGTCCTTTGGGAACAGAGAAGAAGTTAGTTGGCCTGGGCTGGGCTGGGCTGGAGCTGTTAGAATTATAGAATCATAGAATATCAGGGTTGGAAGGGACCTCAGGAGGTCATCTAGTCCAACCCCCTGCTCAAAGCAGGACCAATCCCACACTAAATCATCCCAGCCAGGGCTTTGCCAAGCCTGACCTTAAAAACTTCTAAGGAAGGAGATTCCACCACCTCCCTACATAACGCATTCCAGTGTTTCACCACCCTCCTAGTGAAAAAGTTTTTCCTAATATCCAACCTAAATCTCCCCCACTGCAACTTGAGACCATTACTCCTTTGTTCTGTCATCAGCTCCCACTGAGAACAGTCTAGATCCATCCTCTTTGGAACCCCCTTTCAGGTAGTTGAAAGCAGCTATCAAATCCCCCCTCATTCTTCTCTTCCGCAGACTAAACAATCCCAGTTCCCTCAGCCTCTCCTCATAACTCATGTGTTCCAGTCCCCTAATCATTTTTGTTGCCCTTCGCTGGACTCTCTCCAATTTTTCCACATCCTATTTGTAGTGTGGGGCCCAAAACTGGACACAGTACTCCAGATGAGGCTTCACCAATGTCAAATAGAGGGGAACGATCACATCCCTCGATCTGCTGGCAATGCCCCTACTTATACATCCCAAAATGCCATTGGCCTTCTTGGCAACAAGGGCACACTGCTGACTCATATCCAGCTTCTTGTCCACTGTCACCCCTAGGTCCTTTTCTGCAGAACTCCTCCTAGCCCTAGCTAAAACAGCCATCTATAAAACCAGAGAGAGGAGGTTGGCCGATGAAGCTTCCTGCGACTGTAGGGCCGTTTTCTGATCCTCAGTACACTCACGTATCCAGGCGGAGTTCCTCTGGGCGGCGTCCACCGACTCCCTTGATGCCTTCGAGGAGCGGTGGGCGCTGTCCGAGGTTCTCTGCTCAGTGACCCCGTCCGGTTCCCTCCGTCTGACCCTTTGATTGAGGGGAAGAGCGAGAGACCCCAGCCATTGCCGCTGTGGATACCATCATCACCACCACCTAGGAGGGGCCCTTTCACACGTGGGTGCATGCCCCCCCCCCAAACTGCCCACCCCGCAGCCTTGCCCATCTTGTTGGGCACTCTCAGGAGAGGAATAGTTGGTGACACTGGGCGTGGCACTAGGTTACTCAAGGGGGTGGAAGACCATGAGTGTTGAGGAAGCCCCCCTGCTCTAGGCCACCAGGTAACTCAGGAGGGTGGAAGACCATGAGTATTGAGGAAGCCCCCCAGCTCTGGGCCCAGGCGAGCCTGAACACTTCTCTCCCCTGAAGGCTGCTGTGTTATACATTGTGTTTGCTTTTGTTTTGTTGCATAGTTTTGTTTTATCTTCTTTGGTGATTTGTATAAGTGTGTTACGCAAATACATTTTTTTCTGCTTAAAAAAAAATATCCTGTGAATCTTCTGGGACATACGTACAGCATTCATCCCCAATCAGGGCACACACCCTGCCCTGTGAAGCCAGAAGATAATCTAAGGCCTGGCGGTTCTGCAGGGACAGCAACTTTGGAGTTGGTAAAGCTCTGAATTAAGGCTTTTTTCTATGGCTAAGGTATCACTGACAAACTTAGTGAGAAATACAGAAAGCTGACGATAGAGGTTGGCCAATCTAGCTACCCCGTAGCCTGGGATAAGAATCATACTGAATCTGTCCCTTTCACTAATGGGTACAAGGGTGGCATACAGAGACCGCCGATGCCGGGGACGGCCCGATGGGAGGTGGGCCATGACCCGAAGGGGAGGGGTAAGGTATCCCAAAGGTCTGTGTCTTGGCCAGCACTATTACATAGAGGAATAGTGGTATTTGCGGACGGGGACAAATAATACTGACAGGTACTATTATCAGCACACCAAGTACGGTTAGCAGTGGCTTCCTGGCGATAACAAAGGAGGCCCATGGGGACGGAGCATAGCTGGATGGGTTTGGGGGGCACGGGTTGCATTCCAGTAGGGTTTCCAGGGGTCAGCGTTGCTGCTAAACTTGGCCTCTTTAGTACAGTTTTCTGTTAAGGTGGGCTGCGTTCGCAACCGAGTGGCGTTTGCTTTTATCCACCCGTCACAGAGGTCTGACCAGTTGTGGGGGGGTTGCCCTCCAAGGGAAGCTGGCTGCATGGTAGGGGATCTGGGAACATATCCAGCAGTTGGACAGATTAAATTCCCGGGCAAAGGCGATTTTGAGGGCCTCATAGGGATTGACATTCAAATTAACGGTCCCCATCCATCCCTTCTTTAGATAGAGAGCGATGGGGAATACCAGGCAAATGACACCCACTATGAGGGACCTCATGGTGTATATTCCCTTGTAGCCCACCCCCCCGCCCCATGCTTATGTCTTTTTAAACAATAATTTGAGTCCAAGATCGTCGGAGGGTGATGTGGTGACGGGCTGGACGGTCCACTGTTCCGCTGGTGGAGGAGTAGGCACCGCCTTCAGGCGAGAGTGATGGATCCAGTTTTTGTGTCCCTCGACCTTTGCCGCCGTGTGGGAAACCAGCAGGACGGTGTGGGGTCCCTTCCACTTCTCTTGGAGAGGCTCGTCCTTCCAGGTACACACAAGCACGGAGTCACCTGGCTGCAAGGAGTGGACAGGGGCATCCAATGGAAGAGGCTGGAAGTCTTTGGTATACCTGTGGAAAGAGAGAACAGCAGACAGAGAGCACATGTACTGAGACAAAAAAACACACCCCATTTCCCACTCCCCTGCCAGAACTGGTGTCCCATTCATAGGCCATGCCCTTCTGAACATAATTTCAAAGGGACTAAGCCCTAATCTACCCTTCGGAAGAGCGCGGACGCGGAGCAGAACAAGGGACAGAGCATTGGGCCATCGCAGGGAGGCTTCTTGGCACACTTTTGAGAGGTGTCGCTTAAGGGTTTGATTGGTACGCTCCACTACACCACTGGCCTGCGGTCTCCAGGGCGTATGGAGTTTCCAGGGGATCTGTAAGGCATCTGAGACGTTTTGAATGATCTTTGATGTGAAGTGCATCCCATTGTCAGACTCCATCCATTGGGGGAGTACGAAGCGGGGAATAATTTCCCTAATGAACTTGAGGGCCACTGTTTTGGCAGTGCAATTACGGCATGGGAAGGCTTCAGGCCATCCGCTGAATCGGTCGACTAAGACAAGGAGATATCTGAACCCTTGAGTTCGGGGAAACTCAGTAAAATCTATTTGCCACACCAGTCTGGGGCCTGGAGTGGGTTCCAGGGTAGCTGGTGTTATTGGATGTCCTGGCTTTTGGCAGACTAAACAGTCAGCTGGTATCTGGGTAGCCAGGGGTCGGAGTCCTGAAGTCAAGAAGTATTTTCCCATTAGCTGGATAAGGGCCTCCCTGCCAGTGTGAGTGGTTTGGTGTAGCTGCTGCAGTACTGGCCGGATCAGGCCCTTCGGTAGGAGGATCTTCCCTTCCGGGGAATGAAGCCATCCCTCTTTTTCCTGAAGACCGAGTTTGTTAGCTAGTTTCCTCTCTTCCCCAGAGTACTGAGGGGTTGGAAACTCCCCCACTGATGGGGTAAGGGTATGCATGTGGGCATCCTCAGCTTCCGGTGGAGTTGAGG
The DNA here is from genome assembly GCF_965140295.1 of Lepidochelys olivacea. Lineage (NCBI taxonomy): Eukaryota > Metazoa > Chordata > Testudines > Cheloniidae > Lepidochelys > Lepidochelys olivacea. The sequence goes on from NC_140427.1 coordinate 23,945,490, forward strand.
TGACGGCATGCTTGGCTTCTCTGTCTGCCCTGGCATTGCCTCTGGCCACGTCTTGATTTTCCCTTTGATGGGCTCTACAGTGCACCACCGCTACTTCCGAGGGGAGTTGTACGGCTTCTAGGAGCTGGAGAATTTGACTGGGGAGCCTTGGGCCATTAACATTCCCCTTTGCTTCCACAGGCCAGCATGAGTATGTAGCACCCCAAAGGCATACTTTGAATTGGTAAAAATATTGACCCGCTTTCCCTTTGACAGTTCGAGCGCACGGGTCAGGGCTACTAGCTCAGCCAGCTGGGCAGAGATCCCGGTGGGCAACCCCACGGCCTCTACGGTATCGTGCAGGGTCACGACAGCATAACCAGCCTTCCTTTGCGCCTCCATGACAATGCTGCTGCCATCAGTGTACCACTCATAATCCGCATTTGGGAGCGGCTGATCCTTTAAGTCCTGGTGGCTGGAGTATTGGGCATCTATGATCTCTAAACAGTCGTGTTCCTGTTTCTCTGTTTCTGGCAAGAGGGTGGCTGGGTTAAGGGTGGGGCAAGACTGCAGGGTGACCTCGGGGTTCTCTAACAGCTTAGCCTGATACCGAGCTATCTGAGCCTGGGTGAGCCAGAGCCCACCCTTGCTGTCTAGCAGGGTTCGGACCATATGGGGAGTGTAGATTTGCATAACCCCTCCCAATGTTAGCTTCTCGGCTTCCTCCAGTACTAGGGCAGTGGCCGCAACCGCCCGTAAACATGCCGGCCAACTCTTTGCAACCTGATCCAGTTGTTTGGATAAATAAGCCACGGGACGTTTCCAGGTCCCCAACTACTGGGTTAGCACTCCTCGGGCCACCCCTTTTCGTTCATGTATATACAATTGAAATGGCTTAGAGACATCTGGCAGACCCAGGGCTTTGGTGTCTCTGCCTTGCCTCCTCCCTTGCCTTAGCTGTAACCTGATTCCGCTCCACCTCAGACAACAGGGTTCTCAGGAGGATATTACAATCATCCCAGTCTGGCTTGTGACTACTGAGGCACCCCTCAAAGACTGAAATAAACCGGCTTGGGTTCGTTGAGAATTCCCCAGCCTGTGTTTTAAAAGCTGCTAAGTCTATTGGATTGAATGGCACATGGGTGTAAACTTGCATGGTGGTGGCCTGGCGTCCGTCTGCCCCTGGGCGAGCCACAACAGTCTCGGTAATCAAAGGATAGAGTCCCACCGAGGGGGCAATCTCTGTAACCCAAGGCATCCTACCCTTATAAGGTGGGGGTGTGGGGGCCGAAGGGGACACCGAATCTGCCATTACAACATTGGGGGGGTTCTGGGGGCTAACATTAGCTACTACCGGTCCTGTTGGAGTCAAATTACAGCTCTGTAGAATGTCTGTTCTATCTCTTAAAGCCATAAACACTTGCACATACAAATGTTCAGTCCATTTACCCGTTCGCTGACAAAACAGAACTAATTGGAGGATCGTATTATAAATGACTGACCCTCCTGGTGGCCACCGTTCCTGGTTCTCTAGCCAATACTGAGGCCAGTCTACTGTACAAAACCTTTTCAATTTGCTTTTTGCCATTGGATCTGATCCAAACGCTTTCCAGTTTGCTAGAATGCATTCTAGGGGTGTGCACTGTGCCCTGCCTGTAGTACTCTGTCCCTGTCCCATATTCCCGGACGACTCTGGGCGTCCCCAGGTCTTAACAGAGAAAGTCCAGACCACTGGACTGTTCCTACCTTTTCCAAGGGACCGGTTCCTCACCGTCGCCTGCAGTTGCTTCTCCACTATAGGGGCGCGTTGCACCGTTGTGCCCTCCAGGGTCGAGTAAATCGTGTCTTCTCCGAGGCCTCCCGATGAATTCACCAGTGCGCACTGGGCGTCGGTCGTCGCTGTCAGCCGCCAAGAGGGATCCAGGCAAGGCTAAATAGCAGCCTCGATGCCCCACATTGGGCGCCAAGAACTGTTGCCGGCACAGAGTGCCTGAGGCAAGCAACAGTTGGGTTCATTGCCTGGTGTGCGTCGCGCCAATGACCACAACGGGGTGGAGAAGCAGACAGATTTATTTGAAGCTTCAAATAGGACGCAGGGAGACTGAGCTGTCTCAAATCCTGTAGCCCCGCATGCAGATTCCAGTATACGTTTTATACCTTTGCCTACTTCACTACACAAGCTTATGCAACCAATTACCTGTTGCCCCGTACAATACCGTAGCCAATCAGCTAAAGCAGCCGGTTGTGTTTTTCCTCAGTAGCATTGCCCGAGCCTTGCCTTATTTGGGTCTATTTGTTACTGTTTTTTGCTAAACATTTCTGCCTTATCTATACGTTTCCCAGGCTGAAGCTGGCCTTGGCTGGCGAGCCGTGTGCAAACCTATCTGTTTGCGTGCTAGCTTCCTCATAGTTGTGCAGGGTCACAGAAAGTTCAAGGAGCGGAGGGGCCTCAGTTTGCCTGGGCCTAGAGCGAGAGGGCTTCATCGACACTCGTGGTCTTCCACCCGCCCGAGCTACCTAGAGTGGTGCCCAGTGTCACCAACATGCCCTTACTGCAATTTAAGCCCATTGCTTTTTGTCCTATCCTCAGAGGTCAAGAAGAACAATTTTTCTCCCTCCTTCTTGTAACAACCTTTTATGCATTTGAAAACTATCATGTCCCCTCTCAGTCTTCTTGTCTCCAGACTAAACAAACCCAATTTTTCAATCTGGTCTAATAAGTCATGTTTTCTAGACCTTTAATCATTTTTGTTGCTCTCCTCTGCATTTTCTCTAATTTCTCCACCTTTCCTGAAATGTGGCGCCCAGAACTGGACACAATACTCCAGTTGAGACCTATCAGCATGGAGTAGAGTGGTAGAATTACTTCTGATGTCTTCCTTACAATCCTCCTGCTAATACATCCCAGAATGATGTTTGCTTTTTTGGCAACATATTGTTGACTCATATGTAGCTTGTGATCCAGTATGACTCCACATCCCTTTCCGCAGTACTCCTTCCTAGACAATCATTTCCCATGGTGTATATGTGCAACTGATTGTTCCTTCCTAAGTGGAGTACTTTACATTTGTCCTTACTGAATTTCATCCTATTTACTTCAGAGCATTTTTCCAGTTTGTCCAGATCATTTTGAATTTTAATCCTCTCCTCCAAAGCACTTGCAACCTCTCGCAGGGTGGTATCATCCGCAAACTTTATAAGTATAACCTCTATGACATTATATAAATAATTGATGACACTATCAAACAGAACCGGACCCAGAACTGATCCCTGCGGGACCCCATTCAATATGCCCTTCCAGCATGACTGTGAACCAATGGTAACTACTCTCTGGGAATGATTTTCCAACCAGTTATGCACCCACCTTATAGTAGCTCCATTTATGTTGTATTTTCCTAGTTTGTTTATGAGAAGGTCATGCAAGACAGTAACAAAAGGCTGACTGTTGCAATAGGCAGCAGTCCTTTGTAACAGGATGCAATTAGTGGCCCTGCACACTTGCGTTAACACTGGACTTCCCAACTCCCAATGGTTGTCTCCCCAACTCCAAACTGATTCATGACTGAGCTGTAGCAGTCTGGAGTTGCCAGCTTCCACACAGCAATTGCCAAGTGCTTCTCCACCAAGAGGGCAGCCGTCATTTTGGTGTCCTTGCACTGCAGTGATGGGGTGAGCTCCACACAGAGTTCCAGGATGGTGGCTTTCTTCACCAAAAGTTCTGCAGTCATTGCTTGTCATCCCAGGCCTGCATAACAGGGCGATCCCACCAGGCGGGGCTTTTTTCCCAAGGTCAAAAGCGATGGCCCACCGTGTGAAACTGCTCCATGAATGCCAAAAGGAATCTCCTGTTGTTTCTTTCCATGGCACACGGCAGGTCAGGCACCTCTGACTCCTTGGTCAGACTGGGAGTTCATAATACGCTGCAGGACCACCTGCAATGTGATCATACCAGTGACCACAACAGTCAAGAGCAGTGCAGGATCCATGCTTTGAGAAAGAGATGGCGGGCACACAGTAAACAGGGGCCACTGAAAAATGCCATGAAGTGCAGTTGGAAGGCCACAGAATGTTGGGATGGGAAAAACGGCATCATAGGATGTTGAACCTGCATCCATGATGCACTGCAATCCACTCTGCCTTCTCAAAGACTCCTAGCTGCAGAAGGGGGCGAGCTGCACAGTGGGATAGCTACCCACAATGCACTGCTCTCACTGTTGATGCTAGAGCACCAGCTGTGGGTGTGTCCCTCCAACAGACGGAACGTGGTGTGAACATGCACAAGCAATGTAATTAGAGCGCTTTTTGATCATCAGCCTCACTTGTGTTGATAAAAGTGGGTAGTATAGACAAGGCCGTAGCATTTGCAGCACCTAACATCTAGGCGACCCGCTGCCTACTGGAATCCACAGCCCCAACTTAGGCATCAGGGTGGGGTTCATAAAAAGATTAATAGATTCCAAGGCCAGAAGGGACCATAGTGACCCATCTATTCTGACCCCCTGTATCACACAGGCTGAAGAACTAACCCAATGTAATTCCTAGAGCAGATCTTTGAGAAAAACATGCAATCTTAGTTTTTAAATGGTCAGTGATGGAGAATCCACCATGACCCTTGATAAGTTGTTTCATTGGTTAATTCTCCTCCCTGTTCAGCACCTAAACACCTTTGTGAATCCCACTCCCAGGCTCCCTGTACAATGCATGGGGAGAGTTGGGTGTATCAGAATGGGCTTCACAGAAGCCAGGAAGCTCAGTGGGGAGCTGCGTAAGTTATCAGTAGGAAATGCTGATGAGAGGATTGTAGTCTAAGTCCCAACTTTGTCTGGGAGTTAGGTGCCTGGGACACACTATACCTTAAAGTAGCACCCTGTAACCCCCATATTCATTGTTCAGATGTGGTTGTGATATTTCATACAAAGCATACCTTGTAAGAAAGGACATGATCTGCTGAAACCTATTGTTCTGTAAAAATATGTATATTCTTCGTGTGTATGTGGTTATGAGATTTTGCTGTATGGTTGTTATTGAAATATGTTGTGAGTTTGGGAGTTGCCGCTGCTAGTTCTCCAGTGACAGCAACAAAGGAGGTGACCAACACCCAGGCAGGAGTTAAACTACCATTAATCAGCAGGGGAGTTGTAAACAAGGGATTTACAGTTCTGTAAGAGAGTTGTGGAAGCACCGCACAATAGAGATTGTTCAGTTGTATGACTCAGTCAAGCCCACCAGGACATGTCTGAGGAAGTGTTTTTCAGGCACATGGACAAAGGATATAAAACAGGGGACACTGGCGTCATACTTTTAGTTTTCTTCTCTCCCACCTACACTGATGGCAATGACAGTGTTGGGAAGACAAAGACTTGAACTGAGGAGACTGGTCCCAGACTGAGAAGGAAAGCCAGCCTGTGTATCAGTGACTGTAACCTATCTGCAACATCCAGTGGGGTGAGAAAAACTGCTTGATCCAAACACTGCTTAGTTTAATAAGATTTAGGATTTAGATGGCATGCTTACTTTTTATTTTATTTGATAACTATCTCTGACCTTTATGCTTACCACTTATAATCACTTAAAATCTCCACGAGGGGATTAGCTGTCTACACTAGCGCTTTAAAGCACTCAGACTTGCTGCACTCAGTGTAGACATACCCTGAGTGATAACAGCACCTGGAGGGGTTTGCTGCTTGTCACTGACAAAACGTTGTGAGAGAAAGCCCAGGCTGGAGAGTTAAGGGGCAGAGCACTCCCACAGTTCCAGGCTGTACCCTGGGGAGCCTGTCACAATGCCTACTTGGAACTAACAGCCATGAGTCTTCTTCTGGAGTTAGGTACCTGAGCCAGGTCAACCTTTTCTCACCAAAAAACCACAGGATGGTGACCTCTATTATCTCCAATAGCCCAGTGGTTAGGGCACTCACCTGTCAGGTAGGAGCCCCAGGTTAGCCTCACTGCTCTAATTTGGAACAGGAATTTGAACTAGTAAATCTGACAAGGACTTAATGACTATAGTGGAAACCAACTTAATATGAGCTCCCAGTGCAATGTTGTGACTAAGACAGCAAGTGTGCATCTTGGGTGTAGAAGAGGGGATATTGAGTAGGGTGGCTGTATTTTCCCTGCATACAGCAGAGATAAGACCATTAGTGGTAGCTTAGATACAAATGGTCATTACTTGATCACGTTTATTAAGGGTAACCAGAATCAAGTCCAAACCAGTAATATGTAGAGTTAGTGTTTTCAAAAGGCCAATTTCACAAAGTTGGAATCAACTATGAGCCAAATCAGGAACGTAAGAACGGCCAGACTGGGCCAGACCAATGGTCCATCTAGCCCAGCCCAGTATCCTGTCTTCCGACAGTGGCCAATGCCAGGTGCCTCAGAGGAAATGAACAGAACAGGCAAACATTGAGTGATCTATTCTCTGTCATTCAGTCCCTGGCAAACAGAGGCTAGGGACACAGAGCATCATGTTCCATCCCTGCCCATCCTGGCTAACAGCTATTGATGGACCTGTCCTCCAGGAACTTCTCTAGCTCTTTTTTGAACTCTGTTTTTGGGAGACAGAATTTAAACAGAAAAATGAGAATGATAATTGTGAATTGTTTAAAAACATTTTACTAGATGCCCAAAAAACCACAATCAAGAAAGAAGACCAAACTGGTTAAAAAACAGCCTGGCTTTGAGGGGAAGTGAAAACAGTTATAAATATATATACATACAAACACACAACAAATGGAAGAAACGGAAAGTTGATAATAATATAAATCATAGCCTAGAAACTGTAGAAAGTTGAAAATAGAAGCAAAAGGGCACAACTTGAAATTTATGGCCAGAAGAATTAAGGACAATAACAAGGCATTGGTTGTTTTGTGGTTTTTAAAAAAGTATATTAGAAAAAAAAGAATTCTAAGCATGGTCCATCAGGAGATGGAAGTGATAGAATTGTCAGTAATAATGCAGAAATGTTCAATAGTTCTGTTCTGTACCTGAGAAAAAGCCAGATGATGTATTCATGTCACATGAAACACATTCCAACAGTAACTTGTGATTATATTAAACAGCAGCTACTAAAGTTAGAGATATTTAAATCAGCAGGTCCAGATAACTTGCATCCAAGTGTTTTAGAAGAGCTGGCTGAGGAGCTCACTGGATTGTTAATGTTGATTGCCAGTATCTCTTGGAAAACTCAGCAAGTTCTAGAAGACTGGAAGAAAGCTAATGTTGTGCCAATATTTAAAAATGGTAAATGGGACAACCTGGCTACTTATAGGCCTGGCAGCCTGACATCGATCCTAGGCAAAATAATGAAATGGCTGATATGGGACATGATAAATAAATAATTAAATAAAGGTAATATAATTAATATTAATCGACATTGGTTTATGGACAATAGATCCTTCCAGACTGATGATATTTTTTATAAGAATACAAGCTTGGCTGATAAAGGTAATAGTGTAGATGTAATGTACTTCTGTAAATCATTTGACCTGGTACCATATGACATTTTGATTAGAGTTAGATACAAATTTAACATGGCCCACATTTAATGGTTTAGGAACTGGCTGATCTATAAGTCTGAAAATGTCATTTTAATCGGGAATCATCCCACGACGATCAGGTCTCAGTCCCAGGCTCTGTAACATTTTTGTCAATGACCTGGAAGAGAGCATAAAGTCATCACGGATCAAGTTTGCAGATGACACAAAGATTGGGGGAGTGGTAAATAACGAAGAGGACTGATCACTGCGACAGAGTGATCTGGATCACATGGTAAGCTGGGCATAAGCCAACAATGTAAAGTTATACATCTAGGAGCAACGAGTGATGGTCACTCTTACAGCCTGGGGAATTCTGTGCTGGGAAACAGGGACTCTGAAAAGGATGTGGGGGTCGTGATGGAGAATCAGCTGAACAGGAGCTGCCAGCGTGACACTAGCCAAAAGGGCTAATGCCATCCTGGGATGTATAAACAGGGCAATTATAAAGGACGGGCCACCCTAAGCACACCTGGTTGGCCAAACGTGCCACTGCAAGTGAGCTCCACCTTAATTTCCCCCAGTGGGTGTCAGCCAATCCACTTGCAAGGATCCAGGCCAGACATGCCAAACCCACAGAAAAAATGCAGAAATTGGGCTTGTTTTTGGCTTAATTGGCTTGTGAGTTGCTTCTTAGCTAGTTTTTGGCTTGTAGCTTGTTGCTTGTTTTTTTTTTTTTATTGGCTCCCGGCAAGCGGGGCAAGGAGCAACCATGGGCAAGGGGACAGAGAGTCAGGGGTGCACAGCGGGCCCACCACAGTCCCAGACTGCATTCCAGGGGGATCAAGTCACATAGAGTGCTGGGGTTCTTAGGGACTGGCTTGTTTTGGCTTTGTTTTGAAAAGGGATTAGCTTGATTTTTGGCTTATTGTGAAAGTCGGGGAGCTTATTTACCGCATAAAAGTTGGCAGTTGTGATCTGGGCACAGAGAAGCCAAAACAAACTAACTAAAAGAAATGTGTTGCCTTTAATGACACTGCAAGGAACAGATGCAATGGCCCGTACTTCAGGAATCATGTCAGATGTCCCAAAATAAAGGGCCATACAAAGTCTCTGGACCTGGTCAGGCTAGTTTTCCAGAGCTGGAGGGAGATCACTCTCTCCTGATCAGCTTCCACTTCCTGTTTAAATAGATAACTAGAGCAGACCTGGGCGGCTCCTTAATTGCACCAGGCTGTTCTGTTTGTGAGCTAGGCTGACCATCAAAGGCTAGTGCACACTGGCAGGAACACCGAGTAGAAGGAAGGTTATATTACCATTGTATCTGGCACTCGTGTGACTGCTGCTGGAATCCTGTGTCCAGCTCTGGTCTCCACAATTCATGAAGGATGTTCAGAGAAAAGTCGCAAGAATGATGAAAGGATTAGAACCTGCCTTCTAGTGACAGACTCAAAGAGCTGAGTCTATTCAGCTTAACAAAGCTTTTGACACTGTCTCCCACAGCATTCTTGCCAGCAAGTTAAAGAAGTATGGGCTGGATGGATGCACTACAAGGTGGGTAGAAAGTTGGCTAGATTGTCGGGCTCAATGGGTAGTGATCAATGGCTCCATATCTAGTTGGCAGCTGGTATCAAGTGGAGTGCCCCAAGGGTCGGTCCTGGGGCCGGTTTTGTTCAATATCTTCATAAATGATCTGGAGGATGGTGTGAATTGCACCCTCAGCAATTTTGCAGATGACACTAAACTGGGAGGAGAGGTAGATACACTGAAGGGTAGGGATAGGATACAGAGGGACCTAGACAAATTGGAGGATCGGGCCAAAAGAAATCTGATGAGGTTCAACAAGGACAAGTGCAGAGTCCTGCACTTAGGACGGAAGAATCCCATGCACTGCTACAGACTAGGGACCGAATGGCTCGGCAGCAGTTCTGCCAAAAAGGACCTAGGGGTTACAGTGGATGAGAAGCTGGATATGAGTCAACAGTGTGCCCTTGTTGCCAAGAAGGCCAATGGCATTTTGGGGTGTATAAGTAGGAGCATTGCCAGCAGAGGGAGGGACATGATCGTTCCCCTCTATTCATAGAATCATATAATAATAGAGTTGGAAGGGACCTCTGGAGGTCATCTAGTCCAACCCCCTGCCCAGAGCAGGACCAATCCCACACTAAATCATCCCAGCCAGGGCTTTCTCAAGCCTGACCTTAAAAACTTCTAAGGAAGGGGATTCCACCACCTCCCTAGGTAACGCATACCAGTATTTCACAACTCTCCTAGTGAAAAAGTTTTTCCTAATATCCAACCTAAATCTCCCCCACTGCAACTTGAGACCATTACTCCTTGTTCTGTCATCTGCTATCACTGAGAACAGTCCAGATCCATCCTCTCTGAATCCACCTTTCAGGTAGTTAAAAGCAGCCATCAAATCCCCCCTCATTCTTCTCTTCCGTAGACTAAACAATCCCAGTTCCCTCAGCCTCTCCTCATAAGTCATGTGTTCCAGCCCCCTAATCATTTTTGTTGTCCTCCGCTGGACGTTTTCTAATTTTTCCACATCCTTCTTGTAGTGTGGGGCCCAAAACTGGACACAGTACTCCAGATGAGGCCTCACCAGTGTCGAATAGAGGGGAACGATCACGTCCCTCGATCTGCTGGCAATGCCCCTACTCATACACCCCAAAATGCCATTGGCCTTCTTGGCAACAAGGGCACACTGTTGACTCATATCCAGCTTCTCATCCACTGTCACCCCTAGGTCCTTCTCTGCAGAACTGCTGCCTAGCCATTCAGTCCCTAGTCTGTAGCGGTGCATTGGATTCTTCCATCCTAAGTGCAGGACTCTGCACTTCTCCTTGTTGAACCTCATCAGATTTCTTTTGGCCCGATCCTCCAATTTGTCTAGGTCCCTCTGTATCCTATCCCTATCCTCCAGCGTATCTACCTCTCCTCCCAGTTTAGTGTCATCTGCAAACTTGCTGAGGGTGCAATCCACACCATCCTCCAGATCATTAATGAAGATATTGAACAAAACTGGCCCCAGGACCGACCCTTGGGGCACTCCACTTGATACCGGCTGCCAACTAGACATGGAGCCATTGATCATTACCCGTTGAGCCCAACAATCTAGCCAACTTTCTACCCACTTTGTAGTGCATCCATCCAGCCCATACTTCTTTAACTTGCTGGCAAGAATACTCGTGGGAGACCATATCAAAAGCTTTGCTAAAGTCAAGGAATAACACGGCCACTGCTTTCTCCTCATCCACAGAGCCAGTTATCTCATAATAGAGGGCAATTAAATTAGTCAGGCATGACTTGCCCTTGGTGAATCCATGCTGACTGTTCCTGATCACTTTCCTCTCCTCTAAGTGCTTCAGAATTGATTCCTTGAGGACATGCTCCATGATTTTTCCGGGGATTGAGGTGAGGCTGACCGGCCTGTAGTTCCCAGGATTCTCCTTCTTCTCTTTTTTAAAGATGGGCACTACATTAGCCTTTTTCCAGTCTTCTGGGACTTCCCCCAATCGCCATGAGTTTTCAAAGATAATGGCCAATGGCTCTGCAATCACATCTGCCAATTCCTTTAGCACTCTCGGATGCAACGCATCCGGCCCCATGGACTTGTGCACATCCAGTTTTTCTAAATAGTCCCGAACCACTTCTTTCTCCACAGAGGGCTGGTCATCTCCTCCTCGTACTGTGCTGCCCAGTGCAGTAGTCTGGGAGCTGACCTTGTTCGTGAAGGCAGAGGCAAAAAAAGCATTGAGTACATTAGCTTTTTCCACATCCTCTGTCACTAGGTTGCCTCCCTCATTCAGTAAGGGGCCCACACTTTCCTTGACTTTCTTCTTGTTGTCAACATACCTGAAGAAACCCTTCTTGTTACTCTTAACATCCCTCGCTAGCTGCAACTCCAGGTGTGATTTGGCCTTCCTGAATTCACTCCTGCATGCCCGAGCAATATTTGTATACTCATCCCTGGTCATTTGTCCAATCTTCCACTTCTTGTAAGCCTCTTTTTTGTGTTTAAGATGAGCAAGGATTTCACTGTTAAGCCAAGCTGGTCGCCTGCCATATTTACTGTTCTTTCTACACATCAGGATGGTTTGTCCCTGTAGCCTCAATAAGGATTCTTTAAAATACAGCCAGCTCTTCTGGACTCCTTTCCCGCTCATGTTATTCTCTCAGGGGATCCTGTCCATCTGTTCCCTGAGGAAGTCAAAGTCTGCTTTTCTGAAGTCCAGGGTCCCTATTCTGCTGCTTACCTTTCTTCCTTGTGTGAGGATCTGGAACTCGACCAGCTCATGGTCACTGCCTCCCAGGTTCCCATCCACTTTTGCTTCCCCTACTAATTCTTCCCGGTTTGTGAGCAGCAGGTCAAGAAGAGCTCCGCCCCTAGTTGGTTCCTCCAGCACTGGTGAGGCCTCATCTGGAGTACTGTGTCCAGTTTTGGGCCCCACACTACAAGAAGGATGTGGAAAAATTGGGAAGAGTCCAGCGGAGGGCAACAAAAATGATTAGGGGACTGGAACACATGAGTTATGAGGAGAGGCTGAGGGAACTGGGGATGTTTAGTCTACAGAAGAGAAGAATGAGGGGGGATTTGATAGCTGCTTTCAACTACCTGAAAGGGGGTTCCAAAGAGGATGGCTCTAGACTGTTCTCAGCGGTAGCAGATGACAGAACAAGGAGTAATGGTCTCAAGTTGCAGTGGGGGAGGTTTAGGTTGGATATTAGGAAAAACTTTTTCACTAGGAGGGTGGTGAAACACTGGAATGCGTTACCTAGGGAGGTGGTGGAATCTCCTTCCTCAGAAGTTTTTAAGGTCAGGCTTGACAAAGCCCTGGCTGGGCTGATTTAATTGGGGATCAGTCCTGCTTTGAGCAGCGGGTTGGACTAGATGACCTCCTGAGCTCCCTTCCAACCCTGATATTCTATGATTCTATTCTACGATTCTATGAACAAAGAGAAGGTTAAGGGCATAGGTGTAGTTTGACTTCTATATTTTTGGCGGGGGGGCAGGGTCTGGCAGGGTTCTGGCCAGCTCTGCACAGTGCAGTCTGGGGAGGGAATAGCAGGCAGGGGGTAGTTAGGGGCTGCGCACGGGCAGGATTGTAGCTCTAGGGTACAGGGGGGGCAGTTAGGGGCTGTGCCAGGAGGGCCCCACCTGTGGTCTCTGCTCTCCAAGGGCTCTGCTGGCCCCAGAAAAGGTTCCCCATCCCCAGGTGGCTCTTACTGGCTGTGCGAGCAGTCAAAACTGAGCTGAGGAGCAGCTGCAGCCCCAGGCAACAGCAGGAAGAGGAGACAGGGGAGAGCCTTGGCCACCAACTCCAAGTCACCAGTCAAGGCAGCAGCCACTCCATGCTGCTCAGCTCTGGCTTCTCAACTCTGACCTGGCCAGGGTATCTGGCCTGAGGGGAGAGGGAAGGTGTGGGAGTGGAGCTGCCCCCGAGGCTGCCCCACTCTGGTTACAGCACTGCGGGGACGACGACACCCCCCCCCCCGGTGTCCCCTCCCAAACTCCGCCTTTGCTGAAGGGGTGTCTTAATTACAGTCTATAAATACTTACAAGGCAGCAAAACTATGATAATGGGCTCATCAGTCTAGCAGAGAAAGGTCTAACACGATCCAATGCCTGGAAGTTGAAGCTAGTCAAATCATGCTGGAAATAAGGCATGCATTTTTAACAGGGAGGGTAGCTAACGACTAGAACAATTGACATGGGGTTGTGGTGGATTCTCCATCGCTAAGAATTTTTATATCAAGAGAGACTGTTTTTCTCAAAGCTGTGCTCTGGGAATGATTGTGGGGCAGTTCTCTGGCCTGTGTTGGACAGGGGTCAGACTAGGTGATCACAGTGGTCCTTTCTGTCCTTGGAATCTATGAACCTATGGCTCTTCTGGTGACAAAGGCTTTGCACAGCACTGCCCATCAGAGGGGCATTGATTCATTCATTGATTCATTCATTCATGCAGGCACTCTAATTTGTTATTGAAAAGGCCTGGAGGCAGGTGCTAATGGCACAGTGCGGAGGCCAGATACCCAGCTGGACTTGGTGGCTCTGCACTGCTCCAGGAACACAAGCAGCTCCAGGCCTGGCCTCATTGGGGTTATGGCTTTGTTGTGTCACAGGGCTGGGGCAGCTGGAAAGGAGCGATGGCCCAGGCTGAGATGGTGTTTTGCTCATGCTTGTGATGGGCCAAGCCCTGCCACAGGACCACCAATATGGAGAAAATGCACACAATGCAAGGTGTAGAATTAGTGGGGGAAGCAAAAGTGGATGGGAATCTGGGAGGCAGTGACCATGAGTTGGTTGAGTTCAGGATCCTGACGCAGGGAAGAAAGGTAAGCAGCAGGATACGGACCCTGGACTTCAGGAAAGCAGACTTCGACTCCCTCAGGGAACGGATGGCCAGGATCCCCTGGGGGACTAACTTGAAGGGGAAAGGAGTCCAGGAGAGCTGGCTGTATTTCAAGGAATCCCTGTTGAGGTTACAGGGACAAACCATCCCAATGAGTCGAAAGAATAGTAAATATGGCAGGCGACCAGCTTGGCTTAATGGTGAAATCCTAGCGGATCTTAAACATAAAAAAGAAGCTTACAAGAAGTGGAAGGTTGGACATATGACCAGGGAAGAGTATAAAAATATTGCTCGGGCATGTAGGAATGTTATCAGGAGGGCCAAATCGCACCTGGAGCTGCAGCTAGCCAGAGATGTCAAGAGTAACAAGAAGGGTTTCTTCAGGTATGTTGGCAACAAGAAGAAAGCCAAGGAAAGTGTGGGCCCCTTACTGAATGAGGGAGGCAACCTAGTGACAGAGGATGTGGAAAAAGCTAATGTACTCAATGCTTTTTTTGCCTCTGTTTTCACTAACAAGGTCAGCTCCCAGACTGCTGCGCTGGGCATCACAAAATGGGGAAGAGATGGCCAGCCCTCTGTGGAGATAGAGGTGGTTAGGGACTATTTAGAAAAGCTGGACGTGCACAAGTCCATGGGGCCGGACGAGTTGCATCCGAGAGTGCTGAAGGAATTGGCGGCTGTGATTGCAGCGCCATTGGCCATTATCTTTGAAAACTCGTGGCGAACCGGGGAAGTCCCGGATGACTGGAAAAAGGCTAATGTAGTGCCAATCTTTAAAAAAGGGAAGAAGGAGGATCCTGGGAACTACAGGCCAGTCAGCCTCACCTCAGTCCCTGGAAAAATCATGGAGCAGGTCCTCAAAGAATCAATCCTGAAGCACTTGCATGAGAGGAAAGTGATCAGGAAGAGCCAGCATGGATTCACCAAGGGAAGGTCATGCCTGACTAATCTAATCGCCTTTTATGATGAGATTACTGGTTCTGTGGATGAAGGGAAAGCAGTGGATGTATTGTTTCTTGACTTTAGCAAAGCTTTTGACACGGTCTCCCACAGTATTCTTGTCAGCAAGTTAAGGAAGTATGGGCTGGATGAATGCACTACAAGGTGGGTAGAAAGCTGGCTAGATTGTCGGGCTCAACGGGTAGTGATCAATGGCTCCATATCTAGTTGGCAGCCGGTATCAAGTGGAGTACCCCAAGGGTCGGTCCTGGGGCCAGTTTTGTTCAATATCTTCATAAATGATCTGGAGGATGGTGTGGATTGCACTCTCAGCAAATTTGCGGATGATACTAAACTGGGAGGAGTGGTAGATACACTGGAGGGGAGGGATAGGATACAGAAGGACCTAGACAAATTGGAGGATTGGGCCAAAAGAAATCTGATGAGGTTCAATAAGGATAAGTGCAGGGTCCTGTACTTAGGACGGAAGAACCCAATGCACAGCTACAGACTAGGGACCGAATGGGTAGGCAGCAGTTCTGCGGAAAAGGACCTAGGGGTGACAGTGGACGAGAAGCTGGATATGAGTCAGCAGTGTGCCGTTGTTGCCAAGAAGGCCAATGGCATTTTGGGATGTATAAGTAGGGGCATAGCGAGCAGATCGAGGGACATGATCATTCCCCTCTATTCGACATTGGTGAGGCCTCATCTGGAGTACTGTGTCCAGTTTTGGGCCCCACACTTCAAGAAGGATGTGGATAAATTGGAGAGAGTCCAGCGAAGGGCAACAAAAATGATTAGGGGACTGGAACACATGACTTATGAGGAGAGGCTGAGGGAGCTGGGATTGTTTAGCCTGCAGAAGAGAAGAATGAGGGGGGATTTGATAGCTGCTTTCAACTACCTGAAAGGGGGTTCCAAAGAGGATGGCTCTAGACTGTTCTCAATGGTAGCAGATGACAGAACGAGGAGTAATGGTCTCAAGTTGCAGTGGGGGAGGTTTAGATTGGATATTAGGAAAAACTTTTTCACTAAGAGGGTGGTGAAACACTGGAATGCGTTACCTAGGGAGGTGGTAGAATCTCCTTCCTTAGAGGTTTTTAAGGTCGGGCTTGACAAAGCCCTGGCTGGGATGATTTAACTGGGAATTGGTCCTGCTTTGAGCAGGGGGTTGGACTAGATGACCTGCTGGGGTCCCTTCCAACCCTGATATTCTATGATTCTATGATTCTATGTGTGCGACACACAGCCTGGGGAAGAGAAGGGAGTGCTTCCCCCAGAGGAACCAGGATAACTTCCATGCCCCTGGAAAAGGGCGGGCTCTCAGCATGCTGCAAAGGTGAGGAATCCAAGCCCTGGGCACCAAGGAGGAGGTAGGTTCCAGCACAGACAAGCCAGTACGAGGCTTTGGCTGGAGCTAGTCGGAAGTGGATGTTATGTTATGCAGAGGCTCATGTTACACAAAGCTGATCAGCTAGAGCTCAGGTATGGAAGGAAGCAGAGTTTGGTCAGCTTCCCTGATTTGGAGCAATCACTGAGCACCACATGGGGCCAGGAGTAAACGAGCAGAGAAAATCCCCGAAGTGGAAGAATGGCGCTGTTAAAAGCCCCACCAGAGCTGACACTCTTGAGAGATGCAGAATACAAGTGGAGAAGGTGCAAACAGCACTTCACGCCGTACTGGCGAGCAATGGGTGCCAGCGGAAAGAGGGAGTCACTGGCTGATTCTGTAGCAGGGGAGGCGTGTGACAGAGTGACGGGGGCTAACAGGTGAGCGGGTACTCTGACCACTCTGGCATTAACTAGGGCCCCCAAGCGTGGGCATTGGGATGTAGTTCTCTAATCAGGCTATGGGTGCTAGAGGGTAAATTAGCTCACCAGCTGGACTGATAAAAAGGCACCGGAAGAATGTGCTGGGGGAGGGGAGGGCTAGCTGAGCCCAGATTCAGAGTGCTCTCAGGGAAGAGAAACTGCTCCTCCTCTCGGCCCCAGGGAGGGCTGATGAGACAAGGGGCACTGCAGATGGTGCTTCCATGTGGGGCGTCAGGGGAGCTGGTGCAGGGAAGTTAAATAAACTGCACAGCGTGGCAACCTAACCAGTGGACTCGGAGCGGTCGTTGTGCTGCCAGAGGGCAAATGCAGACCCCACCCCATACAATGTGTTCAGTAGCTTTCAGTACTCAGGCAGAGGAGGCTGACTAGGAAATGCCCTGTGGAAATCTAAGGAGTACTGCTTTCCCCGTAGCAATGTCACAGAGCAGAGAGAGGTTTGTAAAAGAGAAAGCAAGTGCAATTGCAGAAGAGTTTCTGACTGACCGAAGGCTTTCCACAGAGGCCAAAAATACAGGCTAAGCCAAAGGAAGGTGCCGTATTGATGGCCCAGGCAAAATGTCATCCTGGAGCAAAGTAGACAAAGTGTACACAGGCTGGAAAACTCTGGGTACTTGTCCTAGCCTATTGTTCTCATGCCTGCGAGATAGTCCCACTCGAAGATATTACAGACAAATGGGATTGGGCCTTGTGGCCTTGGAATGTATGAACCTGTCGACATTTTGTTCAACGGCAAACAAGCTTGCCTGCATTGTTAGAAATGTTTCAGAGTAACAGCCGTGTTAATCTGTATTCGCAAAAAGAAAAGGAGTACTTGTGGCACCTTAGAGACTAACCAATTTATTTGAGCATAAGCTTTTGTGAGCTACAGCTCACTTCATCGGATGCATACTGTGGAAACTGCAGAAGACATTATATACACAGAGACCATGAAACAATACCTCCTCCCACCCCACTCTCCTGCTGGTAATAGCTTATCTAAAGTGATCATCAAGTTGGGCCATTTCCAGCACAAATCCAGGTTTTCTCACCCTCCGCCCCCCTCCCCCCCACAAACTGCTGGATTACCAGCAAGAGAGTGAGTTTGTGTGTGAAAGCTCATGCTCAAATAAATTGGTTAGTCTCTAAGGTGCCACAAGTACTCCTTTTCTTATTGTTAGAAATGGATGTCAGAGTCACCAGGGACTTGCAGATGTAGAATGAGGCAGATCAGGCAAAACAAATGACTCTGAATGAAGTGGGGTCCCGGGAGCTGCCACCACTTCAGGAAGGGCTTCCTCGTGCAAAGGCACCTAGCAAAGTGCCTCACAGTTCTGGGTCCTCCGGGAAGCAACACAGGGGTGTAGTCGGCAGGAGCTGCGTCCCATTTGCTGGCTAACTAAGTGCCACACTCCAGTTGCTTATATACCAGGTAATATAGATACTGACAGATTCAAAAGTGCAAAGGTTGGAAACAAATTAAGAAAAGGCTAAGGTTTGTTATTTTCTGTTTGTTTATTTAGGGTAAGAGAAATAGGACAAAGGCGAGCACAGGATGAGTAAGGCACAACCTGTGCCAAACATAACTGATCACAGCTGAGAAAACTGGACAGAACATGGTTTAGATGTCACAGGGAAAAATGGGGAAGGGATGAGATATCTACTCATGGAATATGATAAGCAGCAAGGAGATCTGATTGATCCACTGAAGAGGCCTGAGGCTGGGGAGAGGTCATCTTAGAAAACCCAAGGTGATCAAATATTTTTTGATGTGATCGAGACTGTAACCTAGGCAGTTTGTGCCAGCTGTGTGATCCCTGGGGAGAGATACCCTTGGAATGAGGGGTCCGTCCTTGCATTTCCAGCTTTTTAAACTCATGCTGCCTGTCCTTCTCACGTTCTTGGGATTCTGCTGCCTGCTTTCACTTGTCTGCCTCCTGCTGCTGCTTCTCTGCTTCCAGCTCCTTTTCTTTTCTGGTTTTGTAGCTCCATTCGTCTCTGATGGGTCTCCTCTTCCACTGCTCTCTTTACCTCCCACGGTTGTTCCTCCTCTTCCTACTCTTTAGCTCTTTCTGCTCTTTCCACCTTTTGATCCTCTGTCTTGGACAGTTATAAATTTAGTGCTGCCTCACTGGGATAACCTGTGCCCGCCTTACAGGGAGACTGATTGCATCAAATATATTTGACCACCTTTGGAAGGATATTCAGAGCACATAACATCTATGATGACTAGAGAATGACCATCTTACTGTCCAGACTGACTAGCAAAGATTTGCAGGTGTTAATTATATGGATGTAAATGAGGCTGTGATGTATGATCTGTTTAAGGGTCCATGTTTACATGGTTTCAAATTACCCCAGAGACGTATTGCCTGAAGTTTAGAAACCTCAAAAAACTAACTATATGAAGGGATTATGCTAATAAAAGGGGGATTATTTGCGGGAATGGAGAAAGAGCAAAGGGGAGAAACTGATGACAAATTGGTAGATCTGTTTGCTCATAAGCAGTTCTTTAATGTCTGTTCCAGAGAGGTGAGGGGCTGCGGTGCAGGGAAAATCCCCATCTTCTGTTGCAGAGTCATCTGAGTTATACAGACAAGGGAGACCCTTTGTAGAGCACAGGTCCTGAAGAAAAAGGGGGCCCCCATTTAGTTCCTGGGAAAACAGAGAGAGGGGAGGAGACTAAGCATATGCCACCCCAGTACCGGCCATCCCTGGTAATGCTAGTGATCAGACCCCAGCCCAAGAGGAAGGCCCAAGAAAGTGTTTCCTAAGTGGATTGCTTGAACATATGAAGAAGCAAAGCCCTGAGTATGGGGAATCCAAATATACTCCCTGATCTGCCTCGGTGAATGCAGATACCCTCAAGCCAGAGACTTCGTTGGTGGCGGAGGGAGTGCTAACTAATTTTGTCAGGACTGACCTCCTGGAGGTGGACAATGCTGTCACAGTTCCTTATTCTCAGAACTGATGACATGCGAAATACTTGGCAGGGCATGGTTCCAAAGTCTCTGGATTTTGTAAAAGGATATTGGCACATCCCCCTGAACAGGGAAGCACAGAAAAAATCCACCTTCTTTACTGCTTTGGTCCTTTTTGGGTTTAAGGTGTCAGCTTTTGGGTTAATTAATGCAGAAGCCACATTTCAGAGGCTCCTTAATAAAGTGTTATCCAGGTTACAAGACTGTGCTCAGGCCTATATCAGTGGCATTGCAAACACCAGCCATTCCTGGACACCTCATAAGAACGACTTGGGAACTGTGCTGAAGAGTCTCACAGTAGAAATGTCAAAGTGTAAGATGGTGTGAAAGCGCCAAAGTCCCTTATGGAGGTCATTGGGTTGGAGGGGCTATATTTGCCCAGAGCCATTGAAAGTGGAATCCTCTGTTAACTGGCTTGTAAAAGCAAGTTCAGTCTGTTATAGGCTCAGCAAACGATTACCGCTGGTTTGTGGAAGGTTTCAGCAACAGTGCATCTGCAATGATGCCTCTGAAAAAAGACAGCCTGGCAAAGTGATTTGGGCTTCTGCCTATCAGAAGGGCTTTGGTGAAGTAAAAAATTCTGTCAGAGAAGCTGGTTGTGGCCAGTCCAGACTTTGGCAAGGTATTTGGACTGTGCACTCATGCATCCAACACAGGCCTAGGAAACATCTAATGCAAGCAGGTGGAGATTTCTATTGCTTTCTTAAGTAAAAACCTGACCCCATGGAACAGAATGACCCTGTGATAGAAAGAGAGTGTTCTGCAATTGTGTGGCCAATCAAGCATTCACCTAACAGAGCACTCTCCATTGGTAAGGCTCCACAGAAGAAAAGGTATCAGCTCCAGGCTGGTCTGCTGATATTAGCGCTGCAAGAATATGATGTGGGACTTGTACGTATTCCAGGCAAGGAAAATGGAGTGTCCGATGCACTGTCAGGCAAAGGGGTTCTGAACTGATGCCTACGGATTAGCCAGTGGCTAGCCCTACTGCATCAATGCAAGGGGTGCGTGTGACCCAGGGACCTCTTGATGGCAACTGGCAGACAGGACAGGTGGGGCACAGGGTTTTATAGGAATCCTCTGGATTGGATATGTACACAATAATTCACCAAAGGCTGGTATGTGAGGTCTCGACTGAGAGCCGTTGCCCACTGTTCATCGTAATCACTGTGACATGGGTGTGCGGGTCATATCTCAGATGTTATGTATCTGTACCAGAATTTGTGTTCTTAAAGCTTAAATCAACTAGAGATGGTGAAACTGACAGGGTGGAACACACAGCCGGAGGGTGTCCTGTTTACAGCTAAGAGCAAGGGGTTTGTCTGATACCTCAGCAGAGTGCAAGGAGACACACGGTGGGGGAGGGATAGCTCAGTGGTTTGAGCTTTGGCCTGCTAAACCCAGGGTTGTGAGTTCAATCCTTCAGGGGGGCCATTTAGGGATATGGGGCAAAAATTGGGGATTGGTCCTGCTTTGAGCAGGGGGTTGGACTAGATGACCTCCTGAGGACCCTGATATTCTATGATTCTATCCTTCACTGAGGAGACAAGCTGACAGTGTGGCTGGTTTCAGGAAAAAGGGATCACAGCCTGCCTGGTTGAAAACCCCAGATGGGCAATACTCTAAGACATGACAGTACCTAGTTAAATAAGTCTAGCTTCTAGAATGTCTGTTATGATCATAGAATCATAAAATATCAGGGTTGGAAGGGACCTCAGGAGGTCATCTAGTCCAACCCCCTGCTCAAAGCAGGACCAATCCCCAATTAAATCATCCCAGCCAGGGCTTTGTCAAGCCTGACCTTAAAAACTTCTAAGGAAGGAGATTCTACCACCTCCCTAGGTAAAGCATTCCAGTGTTTCACCACCCTCCTAGTGAAAAAGTTTTTCCTAATATCCAACCTAAACCTCCCCCACTGCAACTTGAGACCATTACTCCTTGTCTTCTACCACGGAGAATAGTCTAGAACCATCCTCTCTGAACCACCTCTCAGGTAGTTGAAAGCAGCTATCAAATCCCCCCTCATTCTTCTCTTCTGCAGACTAAACAATCCCAGTTCCCTCAGCCTCTCCTCATAACTCATGTGTTCCAGACCCCTAATCATTTTTGTTGCTCTTCGCTGGACTCTCTCCAATTTTTCCACATCCTTCTTGTAGTATGGGGCCCAAAACTGGACACAGTACTCCAGATGAGGCCTCACCAATGTCGAATAGAGGGGACGATCACGTCCCTCGATCTGCTCGCTATGCCCCTACTTATACATCCCAAAATGCCATTGGCCTTCTTGGCAACAAGGGCACACTGCTGACTCATATCCAGCTTCTTGTCCACTGTCACCCCTAGGTCCTTTTCCGCAGAACTGCTGCCTAGCCATTCGGTCCCTAGTCTGTAGCTGTGCACTGGGTTCTTCCATCCTAAGTGCAGGACCCTGCACTTATCCTTATTGAACCTCATCAGATTTCTTTTGGCCCAATCCTCCAATTTGTCTAGGTCCCTCTGTATCCTATCCCTGCCCTCCAGAGAATCTACCACTCCTCCCAGTTTAGTATCATCCGCAAATTTGCTGAGAGTGCAATCCACACCATCCTCCAGATCATTTATGAAGATATTGAACAAAACTGGCCCCAGGACCGACCCCTGGGGCACTCCACTTGACACCGGCTGCCAACTAGACATGGAGCCATTGATCACTACCCGTTGAGCCCGACAATCTAGCCAACTTTCTACCCACCTTATAGTGCATTCATGCAGCCCATACTTCTTTAACTTGCTGACAAGAATACTGTGGGAGACCGTGTCAAAAGCTTTGCTAAAGTCAAGAAACAATACATCCACTGCTTTCCCTTCATCCACAGAACCAGTAATCTCATCATAGAAGGTGATTAGATTAGTCAGGCATGACCTTCCCTTGGTGAATCCATGCTGACTGTTCCTGATCACTTTCCTCTCAAGTAAGTGCTTCAGGATTGATTCTTTGAGAACAGTCTAGATCCATCCTCTTTGGAACCCCTTTTCAGGTAGTTGAAAGCAGCTATCAAATCCCCCCTCATTCTTCTCTTCCGCAGACTAAACAATCCCAGTTCCCTCAGCCTCTCCTCATAAGTCATGTGTTCCAGTCCCCTAATCATTTTTGTTGCCCTTCGCTGGATGTTTTCCACATCCTTCTTGTAGTGTGGGGCCCAAAACTGGACACAGTACTCCAGATGAGGCCTCACCAGTGTCGAATAGAGGGGAACGATCATATCCCTCCATCTGCTGGCAATGCCCCTACTTATACATCCCAAAATGCCATTGGCCTTCTTGGCAACAAGGGCACACTGGTGACTCATATCCAGCTTCTCGTCCACTGTCACCCCTAGGTCCTTTTCCGCAGAACTGCTGCCTAGCCATTCGGTCCCTAGTCTGTAGCTGTGCATTGGGTTCTTCCATCCTAAGTGCAGGACTCTGCACTTGTCCTTGTTGAACCTCATCAGATTTATTTTGGGCCAATCCTCCAATTTGTCTAGGGCCCTCTGTATCCTATCCCTACCCTCCAGCATATCTACCACTCCTCCCAGTTTAGTGTCATCTGCAAAGTTGCTGAGGGTGCAATCCACATCACCCTCCAGATCATTTATGAAGATATTGAAGAAAACCGGCCCCAGGGCCGACCCTTGGGGCACTCCACTTGATACCGGCTGCCAACTAGACATGGAGCCATTGATTACTACCCGTTGAGCCCGACAATCTAGCCAACTTTCTACCCACTTTGTAGTGCATCCATCCAGCCCATACTTCTTTAACTTGCTGGCAAGAATACTCATGGGAGACCATATCAAAAGCTTTGCTAAAGTCAAGGAATAACATGGCCACTGCTTTCCCCTCATCCACAGAGCGAGTTATCTCATCATAGAAGGCAATTAGATTAGTCAGGCATGACTTGCCCTTGGTGAATCCATGCTGGCTGTTCCTGATCACTTTCCTCTCATGGAAGTGCTTCAGGATTGATTCTTTGAGGACCTGCTCCATGATTTTTCCAGGGACTGAGGTGAGGCTGACTGGCCTGTAGTTCCCAGGATCCTCCTTCTTCCCTTTTTTAAAGATGGACACTACATTAGCCTTTTTCCAGTCGTCCGGGACCTCCCCCGATCGCCACGAGCTTTCAGAGATAATGGCCAATGGCTCTGCAATCACATCCGCCACCTCCTTTAGCACTCTTGGATGCAGTGCATCCGGCCCCATGGACTTGTGCTCGGTCAGCTTTTCTAAATAGTCCTGAGCCACTTCTTTCTTCACAGAGGGCTGGTCACCTCCTCCCCATGCTGTGCTGCTTAGTGCAGTAGTCTTGGAGCTGACCTTGTTTGTGAAGGCAGAGGCAAAGAAAGCATTGAGTACATTAGCTTTTTCCACAGCCTCTGTCATGGATGCCTAGGCTGCCTCCCTCATTCAGTAAGGGGCCACACTTTCCTTGACTTTCTTCTTGTTGCTAACATACCTGAAGAAACCCTTCTTGTTACTCTTAACATCTCTTGCGAGCTGCAACTCCAGGTGTGATTTGGCCTTCCTGATTTCACTCCTGCATGCCTGAGCAATATTTTTATATTCCTCGCTGGTCATTTGTCCAGTCTTCCACTTCTTGTAAGCTTCTTTTTTGTGTTTAAGATCAGCAAGGATTTCACTGATAAGCCAGGCTAGTTGATTTTATTTTGTATGTAACCATTTATTCCCAATATTTCTCCTTGCTGTCGCTTAAATCTCCATGTTAAATAAATTTATACTTGTTTTCACTATAAAGTTATGTAACTGCTGTGTCTTAAGTGAGGCAGCGATCTGAGTTGTACCTGGTAAACTGGGGGTGTATGCTTCCTTTATGGATAGTGATACTGCAAGTGTCCAGTGGCCTAGGGGCTGGACACTCCAGGGGGATGCTTAGAGCACTCAGGGCTTGGCGTGTGCCTAAGGCTAACCTGCAGAGGGAAGCGGAGCCCACATGGGCTGAGAGGGGGCTGCTTCTGTTGCGCGTGGCTAGTGGAGTCAGGGAACTGACCCCTCATGGGCACAGACCAGGCTTCTTCACGCTAAGGGCAGGTGGTAGTGAGGTGGCTCCCAACCCTGCGTACCCCCAGGAAGTGTCACAGCAGGTTGGTTCTAAAATGTGAAATTCTCAATGCTGTTAATATTGTTCTGTTTTTCTCAGGAAGGACAATGTGGGGACTCTTGGGTAAGCAGGTCCCAAGCCACTGGAGAGCCTACAGGCCACAGCCAGTCCCTCACCCCACATCTGGGAACTAGCTGGCAGCCAGTACAGGGTCAACTGTGGGGGTTTTCTGTACAGCACCTGCTCTATGAGTGTAAAGGCCAGTGGTTATCTATCTAATCTATCTAGCTAGCTATCTAATTCCATACATATCCCCTCTTTTTTTGGCCTAGGGTTTTGTGCTGGTGCCCGTCACCCTAATATCTGTGCCCCTGGCAGGCTAATAGTTTTGTTCACATTCTGTCCCTTGCGGGTGTAACTCCCAGTGCTGCGAGGAGTGAGGCCACAAGCACACAGTCTGCTCCTGTGAATGAGCTCTGGGACCTGCAGGGCGTGCATGCTAGACTCTCCCGGAGGCCCGAGGCTCTGATTACTGTGCACAGCACCTCCCTGTGTCTTGCCCCGAGGCTCCCTGTGCATCACTCCCAGTGTCGTGCGTCGCTCCCGTCCTGTGCCATGACGGACCTGGACAGAACATTCTGCCTAGGTTGCTGGTTCCAAACTGCAGATCCTGCTGAGATTGTGTCTCCTCAGCCATGTCTTTTACACGTGCCTGCCACTCCTATATCACAGGTGTGAAGCAGCCACTGACTGCCCGGGAAAGACGTGTTGTTTCCCCAGGAGGCGCTGGGAGCCGTGGCGTGGAGGGCAGCCTGTGCCCCTCTGTCACACACACAGCTCCCCAGGCTCTTGCAGAGCTGCTTGCAGTGCAAATGTTGTAGGAAACACCAGCTCTTGTATGTTTCTTGGCCTCCTGCTCCTCAGCTGGCCAGCCAGGTATGTAGCTATTCCAACAATTTCCTGCTGCATTGGGGAAAATGGCTTGATATAAATATACAATTCAAATAAACAAATCCCCGGTGCTAATGGCATTGCAGACAGATTGCGTCGCAGGCAGTGCGGCCAGCACCCCAGCGCCCTGCCTGTGTTCCCTTTGGCAGCATCGGCAGCGACCGCTGCCATGGCAGTGTCACAGACATGAGACCCCCATCGCTGCTTTCGTGATTTAGTAACAACTTTCCCTCCCTGAAACGAGTCACGTCCCAGGCCAAGAAGTTTGCTCATGTGAGTGGAGACAGGCAGCGTCTCCTTTTGGCTGGACGGCATGCTGGATAAAGGAGCCGCTCGCAGAGGGCCTAATCCTGCCCCGCCCTGAGGAGGACATGAGTCTGCTCATGTGAGCAAGCCCAGCCCTCCCTCCCTCCACCTGACATCTTCGCTGCCCAGTCAGGAGAGGCCCCAGGAAACCCTTGCTGTTCCCTGTGCTTGTGAGCGACATTTCCACCAGCGCGTCGCTCCGGGGCACTTGCTGTGGGTGCCGGGTGAGTGTCCACTCACTCGACTCCCCTCAGCAAGTGCAGCACAAGTGGGGCAGTTACTGTGCCTGGAGCCAGGCAAAGCCCTTGGAAATGGCACCCACCCCTCCCCCATTGCTGACCATCTGGGCTAAAGTGACAGGTGTCTCTAGTCCCACTTGGGGCGGGGAGTTGCCCCTGAATCCTGGCTCCCAGAGCAGAGGCGAAGGCGCTGGGGATCCAGGCAGATTGTGAAGGAGGAAACCTGTCCTACTCCCCATCCTGGGGCAGCGGGCAGATGAGCCTCCCCCCAGAGCAGGACGAGAAGACTTGTGCCCAGCATGGGTAGAATTACTGGGATTCTGGTTTTCCCCTGCTGGCACAGAGTGGATACTCCGTGGGCAGCCCTTCCTGCGTGGGGCGGGGGTGGGCGGGGTGGGTGTGGCGACAGGAACACTTACTGATCAGCTGCTAGAGCACAGGGCAACTGTCCCAGCACAGCCTGGAGCTTGGTCTCTGGTCCCATCTGCCCCTGGCCTCTGCAGACACTGTGCCGAAGGGTGCCAGGATGCAGGCAGCAGAGCGAGAGCCCCAGAGGAGATGTGCCGCCAGGGAGCTCGGCCACAGCTACAGAGCGGGCGCCTGGTGCTCACCCAAAGTGTCCCTCGGGTAAGAGTCTAGGGCCTGGGGAGTCTCCCGCTGTAGCATGTTCTGGTGCTGCCCCACACTGCACCCACGGCACCAGAGGGGCACGGGCCTCAGCGCAGCTGTCCAGCGGCCTTTCAGCCACCCCAGTCCCCGGCCGGACTGGAGCCAGGGCCAGGTGTGTGCTGCCTGCCCAGGCTCCTCGCAGGCACAGTGTCCTGAGTTTTCAGAGAGGTCACTTCCGCCCCACCCAGCAGCGTGAGGGGAAGGGCCTGGCTGCCCCTGCCCTGGGGAAGGGGCTGGTGACAGCTGGGTTCCTGATGCGCCCTGAGAGCAGGTGGCTGTGAACGACATCCCGTGTTAGGCAGATTAATGAGTGAGCTCAGCCTGGCGCAGGGCCGGTGCCCAGGGATGAGTTTGTTTAACTAATGACTGTAATTTGGATGGAAACCATTCCCCGCCCTGCTCGGGCCACGGGCTGCAATCAGAGGCCATTTCCCTCCTTCAAAGGTCACACCCAGTAACTGTAAAAATGGCTTCTCCTTCTGTGCGAGTGTCAGACAAGGGGTGAGCTGGGCCCTCCGCGCAGGGTCAGAGTGGCATCGTCTCAGTGTGGAGGAGGCTGGACACCTGGCCCGGGGCGTGGGATGAGCTGAGAGGCAGGACCGAGAGCCAGATGACGGATGAGCTGGTGCTAATGATTCCCTGGCTCAGCAGCTGGCTTCCCTACTGCGCGTATCAGCTCCCCGGCTCCTAGTACAGGAACAACGATGCTGGGTTTGTCTGCAGCTCAGGCGCTCACCCTGGCATCACTCCCTCCGTTCTCAAGGTGGTAGCCGGGGTCTTTCCCAGAGTTACTCCTGCATCTCCATGATGCTTCACTGCCCTCCCTGCACTTGGGTTTGGGAGACTGTCTTGGGCATCCCATTTCCCACTGCAGGGGAAATATCTCTGCCCCGGGAAGACTGCTGATGCCAGGGCTGGGGGAATCAGGCTTCACCATTCCCAGAACCCCTTGGGAACCAGCACCTACCTTAGGCTAATGTATTTGCACATCCAGGGGCCCCATGTCCCACTCAGACAGCGTCACTCATAGCAGGGCACTAGTGGCAGCCACCCAAAAGACCAGAGGCCCACGAACAGAGCTGCCAGGCGTGCCCCAGCCCTCACACCAAACTGTGTCCTGCACCCTGCACCTCCCCATCCACTGGCACATGGTGCTGCTGGCCAGCCAAAGGCCTGTGCAGAGATCCCATCACAGAGTGTACCCCCTGAGTCCATGGGGGCGTTTGGTGCATCAAGGGGGCACCCACTGGCAGCCATGGAGAGATTGTGAGGAGCCCAATGGGACCCAGGGCTGTCCAAGAGTTGTTTATTGGCTTTGCTCTCTGTAATGACCACAGGAGCAGACTGCCACCGAGGAATCATAGAATCATAGAATATCAGGGTTGGAAGAGACCCCAGAAGGTCATCTAGTCCAACCCCCTGCTCGAAGCAGGACCAATTCCCAGTTAAATCATCCCAGCCAGGGCTTTGTCAAGCCTGACCTTAAAAACCTCTAAGGAAGGAGATTCTACCACCTCCCTAGGTAACGCATTCCAGTGTTTCACCACCCTCTTAGTGAAAAAGTTTTTCCTAATATCCAACCTAAACCTCCCCCACTGCAACTTGAGACCATTACTCCTTGTTCTGTCATCTGCTACCATTGAGAACAGTCTAGAGCCATCCTCTTTGGAACCCCCTTTCAGGTAGTTGAAAGCAGCTATCAAATCCCCCCTCATTCTTCTCTTCTGCAGGCTAAACAATCCCAGCTCCCTCAGCCTCTCCTCATAACTCATGTGTTCCAGACCCCTAATCATTTTTGTTGCCCTTCACTGGACTCTCTCCAATTTATCCACATCCTTCTTGTAGTGTGGGGCCCAAAACTGGACACAGTACTCCAGATGAGGCCTCACCAATGTCGAATAGAGGGGAACGATCACGTCCCTCGATCTGCTCACTATACCCCTACTTATACATCCCAAAATGCCATTGGCCTTCTTGGCAACAAGGGCACACTGCTGACTCATATCCAGCTTCTCGTCCACTGTCACCCCTAGGTCCTTTGCCTGGGCCCAGAGTTTCCTGGGAAAGACATGGGGATCTGTAGTTCTAGGGGCTGGGGTGCTGTGTCCCTGGGCTCTCTGGGGCTTCCAGACACAGCAACAGAGACAAGCTCCTGCAGTAGCCGGGCTTGAGGGGAGGGCCAGCTCTAGGATTTTTGCCGCCCCAAGCAAAAAATTTTTTGGCCGCCCCCGCTTATTTTTCGTGCCCCCCGCCGCCCCTGGCTCCGCCCCAACTCCGCTCCTTCCCAACGCCTTCCCCAAATCCGCGGCCCCGCCTCCTCCCCCGGGTGTGCCGCATTTCCCACCCCCCATTGCTTCCTGCGGCTCCCCCCCACATCCCCCTGCCCTAGGTCCCCTCTGCTCCGCCTGCTCCCCTGAACACGCCACGGCTCCACATCTCCCCCCTCCCTCTCAGGCGAGGGAGAGGTGGCGCGTTCAGGGGAGCAGGCGAAGGCGGAGGCGGAGCGGCGGCGGGTTCAGGGGAGCAGGTGGAGGCGGAGGCGGCAGCGGCAGCGGCGGGTTCAGGGGAGCAGGTGGAGGCGGAGGCAGAGCGGCGGCGGCGGGTTCAGGGGAGCAGGTGGAGGCGGAGCGGCGGCGGCGGCGGGTTCAGGGGAGCAGGTGGAGGCGGAGCCGGAGCGGCGGCGGGTTCAGGGGAGCAGGTGGAGGTGGAGCCGGAGCAGCGGCGGCGGCGCGTTCAGGGGAGCAGGTGGAGGCAGAGCCGGAGCGGCGGCAGCGGGTTCAGGGGAGCAGGTGGAGGCGGAGCCGGAGCGGCGGCAGCGGGTTCAGGGGAGCAGGTGGAGGCGGAGCCGGAGCGGCGGCGGGTTCAGGGGAGCAGGTGGAGGCGGAGCCGGAGCGGCGGCGGCGGCGCGTTCAGGGGAGCAGGTGGAGGTGGAGTCGGAGCGGCGGCAGCGGGTTCAGGGGAGCAGGTGGAGGCGGAGGCAGAGCGGCGGCGGGGGGTTCAGGGGAGCAGGTGGAGGCGGAGCGGCGACGGGGGGTTCAGGGGAGCAGGGGGAGGCGGAGCCGGAGTGGCGGCGGCGCGTTCAGGGGAGCAGGTGGAGGCGGAGGCGGAGCGGCGGCGGCGGCAGGTTCAGGGGAGAAGGTGGAGGCGGAGCGGCGGCGGCGCGTTCAGGGGAGCAGCTGGAGGTGGAGCCGGAGCGGCGGCGGTGGCGGGTTCAGGGGAGCAGGTGGAGGTGGAGCCGGAGCGGCGGCAGCGGGTTCAGGGGAGCAGGGGGAGGCGGAGGCGGAGCGGCGGCGGCGGCGCGTTCAGGGGAGCAGGGGGAGGCGGAGTCGGAGCGGCGGCGGCGGGTTCAGGGGAGCAGGTGGAGGCGGAGTCGGAGCGGCGGCGGCGGGTTCAGGGGAGCAGGTGGAGGCGGAGCCGGAGCGGCGGCGGCGCGTTCAGGGGAGCAGGTGGAGGCGGAGCCGGAGCGGCGGCGGGTTCAGGGGAGCAGGTGGAGGCGGAGCCGGAGCGGCGGCGGCGGTGCGTTCAGGGGAGCAGGTGGAGGCGGAGTCGGAGCGGTGGCAGCGGGTTCAGGGGAGCAGGTGGAGGCGGAGCAGCGGCGGCGGGGGGTTCAGGGGAGCAGGTGGAGGCGGAGCCGGAGCGGCGGCGGCGGCGCGTTCAGGGGAGCAGGTGGAGGCGGAGCCGGAGCGGCGGCGGCGCGTTCAGGGGAGCAGGTGGAGGCAGAGCCGGAGCGGCGGCGGCAGGTTCAGGGGAGCAGGTGGAGGCGGAGCCGGAGCGGCGGCGGCGGCGGGTTCAGGGGAGCAGGTGGAGGCGGAGCCGGAGCGGCGGCGGCGGGTTCAGGGGAGCAGGTGGAGGCGGAGCCGGAGCGGCGGCGGCGGCGGGTTCAGGGGAGCAGGTGGAGGCGGAGCCGGAGCGGCGGCGGCAGCGGGTTCAGGGGAGCAGGTGGAGGCAGAGCCGGAGCGGCGGCGGCAGGTTCAGGGGAGCAGGTGGAGGCGGAGCGGCGGCAGCGGGTTCAGGGGAGCAGGTGGAGGTGGAGTCGGAGCGGCAGCGGCGGGTTCAGGGGAGCAGGTGGAAGCGGAGCGGCGGCGGCGGCGGGTTCAGGGGAGCAGGTGGAGATGGAGCCGGAGCGGCGGCGGCGGGTTCAGGGGAGCAGGTGGAGGCGGAGCCGGAGTGGCGGCGGCGGCGGGTTCAGGGGAGCAGGTGGAGGCGGAGCTGGAGCGGCGGCGGCGGGTTCAGGGGAGCAGGTGGAGGTGGAGGCGGAGCGGCGGCGGCGCGTTCAGGGGAGCAGGTGGAGGCGGAGTCGGAGCGGCGGCAGCGGGTTCAGGGGAGCAGGTGGAGGCGGAGGCGGAGCGGCGGCGGGGGGTTCAGGGGAGCAGGTGGAGGCGGAGCGGCGGCGGGGGGTTCAGGGGAGCAGGTGGAGGTGGAGTCGGAGCGGCAGCGGCGGGTTCAGGGGAGCAGGTGGAAGCGGAGCGGCGGCGGCGGCGGGTTCAGGGGAGCAGGTGGAGATGGAGCCGGAGCGGCGGCGGCGGGTTCAGGGGAGCAGGTGGAGGCGGAGCCGGAGTGGCGGCGGCGGCGGGTTCAGGGGAGCAGGTGGAGGCGGAGCTGGAGCGGCGGCGGCGGGTTCAGGGGAGCAGGTGGAGGTGGAGGCGGAGCGGCGGCGGCGCGTTCAGGGGAGCAGGTGGAGGCGGAGTCGGAGCGGCGGCAGCGGGTTCAGGGGAGCAGGTGGAGGCGGAGCGGCGGCGGGGGGTTCAGGGGAGCAGGGGGAGGCGGAGCCGGAGTGGCGGCGGCGCGTTCAGGGGAGCAGGTGGAGGCGGAGTCGGAGCGGCGGCGGCGGCGCGTTCAGGGGAGCAGCTGGAGGTGGAGCCGGAGCGGCGGCGGCGGCGGGTTCAGGGGAGCAGGTGGAGGTGGAGCCGGAGCGGCGGCAGCGGGTTCAGGGGAGCAGGGGGAGGCGGAGCGGCGGCGGCGGGTTCAGGGGAGCAGGGGGAGGCGGAGTCGGAGTGGCGGCGGCGCGTTCAGGGGAGCAGGTGGAGGCGGAGGCGGAGCGGCGGCGGGGGGTTCAGGGGAGCAGGTGGAGGCGGAGCGGCGGCGGGGGGTTCAGGGGAGCAGGGGGAGGCGGAGCCGGAGTGGCGGCGGCGCGTTCAGGGGAGCAGGTGGAGGCGGAGTCGGAGCGGCGGCGGCGGCGCGTTCAGGGGAGCAGCTGGAGGTGGAGCCGGAGCGGCGGCGGCGGCGGGTTCAGGGGAGCAGGTGGAGGTGGAGCCGGAGCGGCGGCAGCGGGTTCAGGGGAGCAGGGGGAGGCGGAGCGGCGGCGGCGGGTTCAGGGGAGCAGGGGGAGGCGGAGTCGGAGCGGTGGCGGCGCGTTCAACGGAGCAGGTGGAGGCGGAGCGGCGGCGGCGGGTTCAGGGGAGCAGGTGGAGGCGGAGCCGGAGCGGCGGCAGCGGGTTCAGGGGAGCAGGTGGAGGCGGAGCCGGAGCGGCGGCGGCGCGTTCAGGAGAGCAGGTGGAGGCGGAGCCGGAGCGGCGGCGGCGGGTTCAGGGGAGCAGGTGGAGGCGGAGGCAGAGCGGCGGCGGCGGCGGGTTCAGGGGAGCAGGTGGAGGCGGAGCGGCGGCGGCGGGTTCAGGGGAGCAGGTGGAGGCGGAGGCGGCAGCGGCGGGTTCAGGGGAGCAGGTGGAGGCGGAGTCGGAGCGGCGGCGGCGCGTTCAGGGGAGCAGGTGGAGGCGGAGTCGGAGCGGCGGCGGCGCGTTCAGGGGAGCAGGTGGAGGTGGAGGCGGAGCGGCGGCGGGGGGTTCAGGGGAGCAGGTGGAGGCGGAGGCGGAGCGGCGGCGGCGCGTTCAGGGGAGCAGGGGGAGGTGGAGGCGGAACGGCGGCGGCGGGTTCAGGGGAGCAGGGGGAGGCGGAGCCGGAGCCGCGGCGGCGGCGGGTTCAGGGGAGCAGGGGGAGGCGGAGGCGGAGCGGTGGCGGCGGCGGGTTCAGGGGAGCAGGTGGAGGCGGAGGCAGAGCGGCGGCGGCGGCGGGTTCAGGGGAGCAAGTGGAGGCGGAGGCGGCAGCGGCGGGTTCAGGGGAGCAGGTGGAGGCGGAGTCGGAGCGGCGGCGGCGCGTTCAGGGGAGCAGGTGGAGGTGGAGGCGGAGCGGCGGCGGGGGGTTCAGGGGAGCAGGTGGAGGCGGAGGCGGAGCGGCGGCGGCGCGTTCAGGGGAGCAGGGGGAGGTGGAGGCGGAACGGCGGCGGCGGGTTCAGGGGAGCAGGGGGAGGCGGAGCCGGAGCCGCGGCGGCGGTGGGTTCAGGGGAGCAGGGGGAGGCGGAGGCGGAGCGGCGGCGGCGGCGGGTTCAGGGGAGCAGGTGGAGGCGGAGGCGGCAGCGGCGGGTTCAGGGGAGCAGGTGGAGGCGGAGTCGGAGCGGCGGCGGCGCGTTCAGGGGAGCAGGTGGAGGCGGAGTCGGAGCGGCGGCGGGGGGTTCAGGGGAGCAGGTGGAAGCAGAGCCGGAGCGGCGGCGGCGCGTTCAGGGGAGCAGGTGGAGGCGGAGGCGGAGCGGCGGCAGCGGCGGGTTCAGGGGAGCAGGTGGAAGCGGAGGCGGAGCGGCTGTGAGCTGGGGCAGCGGGGGCACATTTCAAGGGGTGGCATGGCCGGCGCTGGTGCCTAGAGCCGGCCCTGCTTGAGGGAGCCTGGCCAGTGGCCAGTCTGAGCTCTCTTTAACTGTGCTTCTCTGTGCTGACCTCAGGGCTTTCGGAGCTCCAGCAGGTCTCTTAGAACCTGTCACCTTGTTTTGAGAAGGCTGCTGCAAATACCCACGAACTGCGAGCCTGGTGCCCTGAAGGGGCTGTCCAGACATCCCGCAGGAGTTGTCTCGTCTGGCCTCGCTGCAGGGAGCCCCAGAAAGACAGGGAGTGCTGGCACCTCAAGACCCAGTTTCAGAGTCATGGAGGCAGTGGTCCTGCCCCATGGAAGTGAGTGGGCCTTGGGGCCCAGCAAACTAAAAGGGTCACTCTTCAGGGATTGGGTTCTGGCTGGGGCATAGACCAGACTGGGTGGATCTGTGACACTGTCCTACTGTCTGGGATGACATGGCCATGGCTGGGTTTCTCCCCGTACTGCTCAGTTGCCCACCCTCTCCCTGTAGGCCTCAGCATTTCCAAGAGCCCTGGCCAGGTCCAGGACTCATGCCCATGTGGGAATTTGCTCTAGTGCAGCTAACATGCAATGTGTGACCAGGAGAATAAGGCAATTGCAGAGCACAGTGCTGCAGTTGTAAACCCCCTTTCGGTGCTGGCTTAGTACCTGTCTGATGTGAAAACAGGGGAGGGGACCTCCAGTCTTTTCTGTCGCCTGGGCTCATCTCATGGTGCTGCTGCGAGGTGTCCAACTCCTCCTCCTGGTGTGCTAAGAATAAAACTACTTAGCTGTGCCTACAGTGAGATGAGGGGTTAACCACACTAAGGCCAGGAGTACTTGTGGCACCTTAGAGACTAACAAATTTATTTGAGCATAAGCTTTCGTGAGCTACAGCTCACTTCATCTGATGCATACTGTGGAAAATACAGTGGGGAGATTTATATACACAGAGAACATGAAACAATGGGTGTTACCATACACACTGTAACGAGAGTGATCAGGGAAGGTGAGCTATTACCAGCAGGAGAGCGGGGGTGGGGGGGGTGGGGGAAACTTTTGTAGTGATAATCAAGGTGGGCCATTTCCAGCAGTTGACAAGAACGTGTGAGGAACATTGGGGGGGTGCGGGAATAAACATGGGGAAATAGTTTTACTTTGTGTAATGACCCATCCACTCCCTGTCTCTATTCAAGCCTAAGTTAATTATATTCAGCTTGCAAATTAATTCCAATTCAGCAGTCTCTCATTGGAGTCTGTTTTTGAAGTTTTTTTTTTGAAGAATTGCAACTTTTAGGTCTGTAATCGAGTGACCAAAGAGATTGAAGTGTTCTCCAACTGGTTTTTGAATGTTATAATTCTTGACGTCTGATTTGTGTCCATTTATTCTTTTACGTAGAGACTGTCCAGTTTGACCAATGTACATGGCAGAGGGGCATTGCTGGCACATGATGGCATATATCACATTGGTAGATGTGCAGGTGAACGAGCCTCTGATAGTGTGGCTGATGTGATTAGGCCCTATGGTGGTGTCCCCTGAAGATATGTGGACACAGTTGGCAACGGGCTTTGTTGCAAGGATAGGTTCCTGGGTTAGTGGTTCTGTTGTGCGGTGTGTAGTTGCTGGTGAGTATTTGCTTCAGGTTGGGGGGCTGTCTGTAAGCGAGGACTGGCCTGTCTCCCAAGATCTGTGAGAGTGATGGGTCGTCCTTCAGGATAGGTTGTAGATCCTTGATGATGCGCTGGAGAGGTTTTAGTTGGGGGCTGAAGGTGACGGCTAGTGGTGTTCTGTTACTTTCTTTGTTGGGCCTGTCCTGTAGTAGGTGACTTCTGGGTACTCTTCTGGCTCTGTCAATCTGTTTCTTCACTTTAGCAGGTGGGTATTGTAGTTTTAAGAATACTTGATAGAGATCTTGTAGGTGTTTGTCTGTGTCTGAGGGATTGGAGCAAATGCGGTTGTATCGCAGAGCTTGGCTGTAGACGATGGATCGTGTGGTGTGGTCAGGGTGAAAGCTGGAGGCATGTAGGTAGGAATAGCAGTCAGTAGGTTTCCGGTATAGGGTGGTGTTTATGTGACCATCGCTTATTAGCACTGTAGTGTCCAGGAAGTGGATCTCTTGTGTGGATTGGACCAGGCTGAGGTTGATGGTGGGATGGAAATTGTTGAAATCATGGTGGAATTCCTCAAGGGCTTCTTTTCCATGGGTCCAGATGATGAAGATGTCATCAATGTAGCGTAAGTAGAGTAGGGGCGTTAGGGGATGAGAGCTGAGGAAGCGTTGTTCTAAGTCAGCCATAAAAGTGTTGGCATACTGTGGGGCCATGCGGGTACCCATAGCAGTGCCGCTGATTTGAAGGTATACATTGTCCCCAAATATGAAATAGTTACAGGTGAGGACAAAGTCACAAAGTTCAGCCACCAGGTTTGCCGTGACATTATCGGGGATACTGTTCCTGACGGCTTGTAGTCCATCTTTGTGTGGAATGTTGGTGTAGAGGGCTTCTACATGCATAGTGGCCAGGATGGTGTTATCAGGAAGATCACCGATGGATTGTAGTTTCCTCAGGAAGTCAGTGGTGTCTCGAAGATAGCTGGGAGTGCTGGTAGCATAGGGCCTGAGGAGAGAGTCTGCATAGCCAGACAATCCTGCTGTCAGGGTTCCAATGCCTGAGATGATGGGGCATCCAGGATTTCCAGGTTTATGGATCTTGGGTAGCAGATAGAATACCCCAGGTCGGGATTCCAGGGGTGTGTCTATGCGGATTTGTCCTTGTGCTTTTTCAGGGAGTTTCTTGAGCAAATGCTGTAGTTTCTTTTGGTAACTCTCAGTGGGATCAGAGGGTAATGGCTTGTAGAAAGTGGTGTTGGAGAGCTGCCGAGCAGCCTCTTGTTCATATTCTGACCTATTCATGATGACGACAGCACCTTTTTGTCAGCCTTTTTGATTATGATGTCAGAGTTGTTTCTGAGGCTGTGGATGGCATTGTGTTCTGCACGGCTGAGGTTATGGGGCAAGTGATGCTGCTTTTCCACAATTTCAGCCCGTGCATGTCGGCGGAAGCACTCTATGTAGAAGTCCAGTCTGCTGTCTCGACCTTCAGGAGGAGTCCACCCAGAATCCTTCTTTTTGTAGTGTTGGTAGGAAGGTCTCTGTGGATTAGTATGTTGTTCAGAGGTGTGTTGGAAATATTCCTTGAGTCGGAGACGTTGAAAATAGGATTCTAGGTCACCACAGGACTGTATCATGTTCATGGGGGTGGAGGGGCAGAAGGAGAGGCCCTGAGATAGGACAGATTCTTCTGCTGGGCTAAGGGTATAGTTGGATAGGTTAACAATATTGCTGGGTGGGTTATGTGAACCAATGTTGTGGCATGTAGTAGTTTAGATAGTTTAGTGTCCTTTTTCTTTTGTAGAGAGGCAAAGTGTGTGTTGTAAATGGCTTGTCTAGTTTTTGTAAAGTCCAGCCATGAGGAAGTTTATGTGGAAGGTTGTTTTTTTATGAGAGTATCCAGTTCTGAGAGCTCATTCTTAATCTTTCCCTGTTTGCTGTAGAGGATGTTGATCAGGTGGTTCCGCAGTTTCTTTGAGAGCATATGGCACAAGCTGTCAGAATAGTCTGTGTGGTATGTAGATTGTAATGGATTTTTTACCTTCAGTCCTTTTGGTACGATGTCCATCTGTTTGCATTTGGAAAGGAAGATGATGTCTGCCTGTATCTGTATGAGTTTTTTCATGAAGTTGATAGATTTCCACTCCATACGGCTAAATTCAGTGCCTTGCATAATGACAGGTTTCAGAGTAGCAGCCATGTTAGTCTGTATTCGCAAAAAGAAAAGGAGGACTTGTCCGTGGCTACCGCACTTAACTCACAAATAATTCAAACTCACACAAGCAAACAAATTAAAAACAATAACTAGGAACTATATATAAGCGTTTGATTACAGAGAAATGTACAATCAATTCAATATTAAAAGATTTAAATGATTAGATGTCTCAATAATGCTTGTTAATTACTGAAAGCACTAGGTCACGTGACCACAGTGGTCATATGACCACAGTGTTCTTACCCACCAGTGTCTCCCGCTCAGTTCCATCTTACCCCCACGTCCCAGGTACCTAGGGGGTGCACATGGGGACACGCTGCAGGCCCGTGAGGAGATGCCGTTAGAAACACACGTTATCATCTAGGGAGCTGGCAGTGCAGGTCTTGTCCTGTTGCAGATGCCATGTACTTTCCTGGTGCAAGATTAAGCCCTAACGGCTGATCTCGCTGTACTACAGGGGACTCATGCAGGTTCCTTTTCTGGCTGAGGGGTCAGGAGACCGGCACAGGGCAGAAGGCCCTTCCTGGGGATTGCTGGAGAGGGACTAGCCGCCCACTCCCTCCCAGAATGGTGTTGACAGTCATAGATTCATAGAATATCAGGGTTGGAAGGGACCTCAGGAGGTCATCTAGTCCAACCCCCTGCTTGAAGCAGGACCAATCCCCAATTTTTGCTCCAGATCCCTAAACGGCCCCCTCAAAGATTGAACTCACAACCCTGGGTTTAGCAGGCCAATGCTCAAACCACTGAGCTATCCCTCCCCCCAAAAATCCCCCCCAAGTCTGTAAAGCTTGGAACCTGCGGGCTCAGTTGCAAGCAGGTCTGGTCTCTGGATCCAAATCCTGAGCCGGTGTGGGCTGCAGGTGGTGGCCGGAGAGCTGGGTTGTGTCCTGTGGCTGGTAGGCTGTGGCAGGAAGAGCAGATTGTCCCTGCCTGAGGCCAGTCTGCAGGCCGCCGTTACAGACAGGCCAGGTGCGGGGTCTGGAGCGCTGTGCTGGCCAGCGGCCAGGAGACCCCCTGTCAGGACTCTCTGCTGGGCGGCAATGCCAAGCCATTTGCATCTCCCTTGACTTTCCTGGCACCCGGGATCAGCACCTGTCTGCCTGGCTGGCTTCTGCTCTCTCATTGGTTGCTGGGGATTGCTGTGGTCTCCCAGCCTCCCACTGGTTGAGGGAGGGGGGCTGCCAGGGTGACGGGGGGGTCACATTCCCCCCTTCTTTCCTGCTGCTGGGGGAAGTCAGCAGTGCTGGGTTCTGTCGGAGCCGACGGGGACCACAGGGAATGACTCTTCTCATGGGGCACCATCCCCTTGCTAACCGGGGGGAAGCGTTGGGGACTACACAGTGGAGACAGCTCCACACTGGCTGTGCCTTCCCCTGAATCATAGAATATCGGGGTTGCAAGGGACCTCAGGAGGTAATCTAGTGCAACCCCCTGCTCAAAGCAGGACCAATCCCCAGTTATTGCCCCAGATCCCTAAATGCCCCCTCAAGGATTGAACTCACAACCCTGGGTTTAGCAGGCCAATGCTCAAACCACTGAGCTATTCCTCCCCCCTTACTAATGACCCTGCCCTTTGCATAAGTGGGGGCTCAGCTGCTGGTTGTTGCTACCAGTGTGATGGGCTTAGTTCCCATCGAGCACCGTCGCTCTGCACTTGCCCGCCGGGCATCCTGATCTCCACTTGTGAGCAGGGCACTGTTCTAGCATCCTGCTTCCCCCTCAATAGCTGTCCCTGCATTGCCTTGCAATGCCATTTCCCACTCCAGCACCGCGGCTGCAGGTGCTCCTGTCCGGGTGTGTCTGGAGCCAGCCTGGCACAGCATGAGGACTCCCTGAGCTCCATCACGTGGACTCCTCAGGGCCCTGGGCTATGCTGAAGTAGGGCGGCCTGAGTTGGAACCACCATGTCCAGCACACAGTTGTATGGAGACCAGGCCTTGAAGCCTCCCGGGTAGTCCTTTGGGCTGGGCAGGCAAACTCTCACTGAGGTTCCTTTGTCTGGCACAGCGAAGGCACCAATGGGTTGGGGGCCTAGGCCCCCTCTCAGCTATGCAGTGTATGACCAGAAGCCTGGGCTGGGGTTCCTGGGTTAGAAGGCCAGGGGCTGAGGCAGGGAGCCGTGGGTTATGCAAGTCAGTCCCAGAGGGCTTCTCCTGGGGCCAGGCAGGGAGCCTTAGCTGAGGTCTCAGCACAAGAGAGTGGCCTGTGTGCAGATGGCTGCCCCCTCAGCCCAAGTAAGCAGGCTTATGTCCATCCTGTGCACAAACTAACCCTACTAGACCAGGACCCAGCTGTGCCTCCCATTCCTGGTGCTGCCTTGCTCTGATTCTGCTCAACAAAGGGCAGCGGCCGCAGCAGCTCCTGGAAAATGGCTGGCCGTGCACCAGCCCCTATGGGAGGCAGCCGGGGAATGAACAGAAAACATGCTAAAGGGCGGAATAAAGGGGATGTGGCCAGAGGCATCTTGAGTCCCCATAGCACCTCCCTACCGAGCTAGCTGCTCTTCCATCTCTGTTCCACTCATAGAATCATAGAATCATAGAATATCAGGGTTGGAAGGGACCCCAGAAGGTCATCTAGTCCAACCCCCTGCTCAAAGCAGGACCAATTCCCAGTTAAATCACTCCTTTCTTTCTTTCCACCTCCTGCACCAGCTGGTGTCTCCTCGCCTCAGCTTCCAGCCCAGTGTGGCTGGGCTGGGCCATCCTGCCTGCCCTGCGCACTGAGGTGCTGCCTTTCCGTGAGGAGTCCACCCCCGGTTAATGGCACGCGAAATGATAGAATACTTTTCAGCCACTAGGTGGCTCTTTGCGTAACATTTTAAGCACAACAACCATTCCTGAGAGTGCATTTAAGGATCTCATGGAAAACACCCCGGTGTGTCTCTCTGGGAAGGACGCTTTGTGGCCATTCCATATCTGGTACAGAAGCCTCACCTACTCGTAGCAGCCCTACAACTTACTGTGTACAAAAAGTACATGACACCTGTGGCTGGTTGATCAGCTTCTCTGGGCAGGGTGCAGGTTCTCAGCTCACCGGGGACCAGGTTAACGCTCTTTCCCTGCACTCCATGCACCCACAGGACCATGTGTCCAGTCAGCAGTGTCCCAGGAGGGGGATGTGTTGGAACATCTCCTTTGGGGATTGATTAGAGGAGGCGTTGAGTAGCGGGAAAGAGTGATGCTTTGGAAAGGGCACTGCACTGGGGCCCAGGAGATCTGGCCTCAGGTGCCAGCTCTGAATTGCGTGACCTTGGGCCAGTCACTAATTCTCTGGGCCTCAGTTCCCATCTGTACAATGGGGATAATGATCCTTCCTTTGCCTAGCTGGGGTATTAGGTCTTTGGGCTGGCTGGGTCTCTCACTAGGTGTCTGTGCAGCACCTTGCACAATGAGCACTATAGGTGCAACTGTATCACCCACACAGCACAGAGGGCTAGAGGGGAAGAGAAAGGGGGGACTGGGGCACTGAGGGTGAGAACGAGAAAGTGACAGAGCAAAGGCGGAGGTGTGGGGAGAGAAGTTTGGAGTAGGGGAAGGTAGGAAAGGTATAGAACTGGGAGGAGGGCAAAGGGGTTAGTGGAGACAGGGAGAGCATTAGCTTGCTGGGAGAGGGGAAGGATCAGGGGGAAGGTAGTAGTCAGTCCAGACCTTTGCTTATCTGAGCCCTGGGACATTACTCACACAAGTGTGGCCAGGATCCCAGGCTCAGCTGTTCTGAAGGGAGGGGCGCGTGAGCACTGGGCTCTGTGTTGGACTGGCTTCTGTTGGGGCTGCAGGAAGTGAAGAGTTAAATGCTGGTGTTTGAAATGTGAACTTTCAGGCTCAATTTCTCTGCACAGCCAAGTGCTATTTCCACTCTGTGCAGTTCCCATTAAAGAAGAGGTCACCCTCCACTTTCCTTAACAACTGGGCTGTTACAAAATCCCCCAAGTATTTCATCAATCATTGCTCTCTTTGATCAGCGAGGTATGCAAAACTTCCACTTAATCACAAGCATCTTCCCAAGATGCCTAGAACCCGCCCGATCAAATCCAACATTTGTTTAATCTTGCAGAATTTATATGTTGTGTCCAGTCCTCTCATTCTAGGCAGGAATCTGGAACAAACAGAAGGGCAGAGTCAATAATATATCATGCTTTTGCCACACGTGAGATTTCGAGAGTCTCCGGAAGGGATCAGAGGTAAGTGTGAGAGGCAAGACTCACTTCTCGGACACGCTGGGAGAACGTTCTCTGCAGCTGGCACTTGGGCACGCAGTCATGGAAGGCTCGCTGCTCCGGGACTGTGTTGCCGGAGGGCGCGGTTATGAAGCTCCTCCACCAAGCTGCGGATGGCACTCTTGGCAGCTGTATGGAGCGTTCCTAGCTCTGCTGCTGGCCTAGAGACTGAGGCCTTGTTCTAGACGTTGAGTGGTACACCTGGGGCACTGAGCCCAGGGGGAAGGGAGAGCCCAACGGAGCGAGGGCTGCAGGGGGCTACATGCAAAGAGAGAGGGGAAGCCCTGGGCGGGGCCAGGTCTGCAGCCTGTCAGGGGGTGAAGAGTCACAATCACCAGGAGGGGGCAGCTGAAAGAAGGGGGAGGGTGCTGTGCCGAAGCAGCACTTGTCCAGCTCGCAGCCACAGCAGGAGCAGAACCCAGAAAAGGCTGGATCCCTTCATGGGCCTTAACAACAGCAGTGACTGCAGCGAGTCTCCGTGTCCCCAGAACGACCCAGCCGGTGGCTGCTAGGGGATCAGGGTCCCCACAATGGGGAAATGTCTGCAGGAGTCCCACAATGGAGGCTGTTCTTTCGGGAGCCCAGCCAGAAGCCACCATGCGGGAGGCTAGCAGAGCCGCCATCTCCTGTCCCAAGTGCTTGTCACTTCCCAGTCGCTAATGACCGTGCGTCATGCTCCGCACCTCCCAGGCGCCTCCGATGTTTTCCCCTCCCTTGTTCACCGTGGCGTGGGGACCCCTCCCTCCATTCCCGTCCTGGCAGCTGGAGCACTGGCCCATGCAGCCATCGACATCACCTCTGGCCTCTCCGGTCCCCATGGCCCACCCACAACACAGCTGCCAAAGCCTTCTCCATTGTGCAGTTAGACATCAATCCCCTTGGTACCCCCAAGCTGGGCAGGGTCCAGCTCCCTGCTCCCTGCCGGTGGTGAGCTGTGCTGCCGCAATGTGCGGGGGCACCGGGAAGTCAGAGGTCGCAGATGGCACCCTGAGGAAGCTGAGAATGGTGAATCTACTGTGCTACTGGCAGAGCATGCCCCGCACTCCCTGCCCCTGCAGGCCCATTGAGAGCAGGGACAGCTGGGGCTGTTAAGGCTGTTTCTCACTCTGGCCCCAGGAATATTTAATTAAAAGGCCTGAGAGAGCCTTATGCTGGAATACCCCAGAACCAGGGGTTCAGTCACTCATTTGGGAGTCCCTGCTTGGCCTGGATGTTGGGTTACCATCCCAGGGGAGAGCCCTGACTACCAGGCTTCTGGCCAGGCCAGCTTCTCTCTGCTTCTTCACAAACCATTTTCAGAGGCCTCAGGTTTGTCTAGGTGCAGAACAGGGACATTTCTGAATTCTTGAAAGTTTCCCCAGGACGGCAAACCCATTTCCTGCCCAGCTCCATGACGCTGAGACCACGCCTCTTGTAACAGCTTCCACCTCATGCCTCAAAGCTATTTAGAATCATAGAAGATTAGGGTTGGGAGGGACCTCAGGAGGTCATCTAGTCCAATCCCCTGCTTAAAGCAGGACCAACACCAACTAAATCATCCCAGCCAGGGCTTTATCAAGTCGGGTTTTAAAAACCTCTAAGGAAGGAGATTCCACCGCCTCCCTAGGTAACCCATTCCCATGCTTCACCACCCTCCTAGTGAAACAGTGTTTCCTAATATCCAAGCTAGACCCCACCCTCCACTGCAACTTGAGACCATTGCTTCTTGTTCTGTCATCTGCTACCACTGAGCACAGCCGAGCTCCATCCTCTTTGGAACCCCCCTTCTGGTAGTTGAAGGCTGCTATCAAATTCCCCCCTCACTCTTCTCTTCTGCAGACTAAACAAGGCCAGTTTCCTCAGCCTCTCCTTGTAAGTCGTGTGCCCCAGTCCCCTAATCATTTTCGTTGCCCTCTGCTGGGCTATCTCCAACTTGTCCACATCCATTCTGTAGCGGGGGCCCCAAAACTGGATGCAGTACTTCAGATGTGGCCTCACTAGTGCCGAATAGAGAGGAATAATCACTTTCCTTGATTTGCTGGCAACGCTCCTGCTAATGCAGCCCAATATCCCTTCTTGGCAACAAGGGCACACTGTTGACTCATATCCAGCTTCTCGTCCACTGAAATCCCCAGGTCCTTTTCTGCAGAACTGCTGCTTAGCCAGTCGGTCCCCAGCCCGTTGCAGTGCAT
Source organism: Lepidochelys olivacea (assembly GCF_965140295.1). NCBI lineage: Eukaryota > Metazoa > Chordata > Testudines > Cheloniidae > Lepidochelys > Lepidochelys olivacea. Next base: position 23,989,089 of record NC_140427.1, read on the forward strand.
GGGATTCTTCCGTCCTAAGTGCAGGACTCTGAACTTGTTCTTGTTGAACCTCATCAGATTTCTTTTAGCTCAATCCTCCAATTTGTCTAGGTCACTGTGGACCCTATTCCTACCCTCCAGTGTATCTACCTCTCCCCCCGAGTTTAGTGTAATCTGCGAACTTACTGAAGGTGCAATCCATCCCATCCTGCAGATCATTAATGAAGATATTGAACAAAACCGGCCCCAGGACCGACCGCTGGGGCACTCCACTTGATACCGGCTGCCAACTAGACATCCAGCCATTGATCACTACCCATTGAGCCTGATGATCTAGCCAGCTTTCTATCCATCTTACAGTCCATTTGTCCAGCCCATACTTCTTGAACTTGCTGGCAAGAATTCTGTGGGAGACCGTATCAAAAGCTTTGCTAAAGTCAAGAGATCACATCCACCGCTTTCCCCATATCCACAGAGCCTGTTGTCTCATCATAGAAGGCAATCAGGTTGGTCAGGCATGACTTGCCTTTGGTGAATCCATGTTGAATCTGTTTATGCCTTATGGATCTTGGCCTTCCTCTCTAACCCCCCCTCCACCCCCCAATCTCTCCTCATCTGAGAATTCTTCCAGTTGCTGCTCCTGAGCCCCCTGATTTCTCTTTCTGCTGTAGGTGTGAGCAGGCCTAGACGCAGTTTTACAGGGATAGCCAAGTGATGATCTAGAGACTGGAATTATAATAGTCCCAGTATTATTTATTCATCCCAACATCTTGGTTGCTTTTGTGAGTCCTGCTGTACAATGAGCAGAGCTCTCCATTGATCCATCTGCAGCCATGCCCAGGTCTCTTTCATGAGCTGTTAAAGTTCCTCAGGAACCCAGAAAAGTGCATAAGGAACAATTACTCCCTCCTGTGTTGCATCCGACGAAGTGAGCTGTAGCTCATGAAAGCTTATGCTCAAATAAATTTGTTAGTCTCTAAGGTGCCACAAGTCCTCCTGTTCTTTTTGCGAATACAGACTAATATGGCTGTTACTCTGAAATCCCTCCTGTGTGTATTTCCTTGCATTTTTCAGCACAGTCCCACCTTCAGCTAGTTGGATTAGATCTGAAGTTTCCCACAGACCTAATTAACCAAAATCATTTTTTATCACCTGCAAATTTTGCCACCTCCCTCTCACATGCCCTTGATCCACCTAAAGTATTCCCTTGATGGGCTGTAGCTGACCTTTGTGGCTCCCTACCCAAGATCCTGAAGTCCTACCTCACCCCACCCCAGGAAGCAGTAGAGATGGGTCCTCCAGCCCTGCCTAGAGAGGTCTTATGGAAGAAGCCAATCAGAGCCCAGCAGGCACAGATGAAAGGAGCTGCAGGGCCTTAGCAGCTCAGTTCCAGGCCAAAGGACCAGAGGGGCTGGATGGGGCATGGTTCTCTTCTCTTCTCTTCTCTTCTCTTCTCTTCTCTTCTCTTCTCTTCTCTTCTCTTCTCTTCTCTTCTCTTCTCTTCTCTTCTCTTCTCTTCTCTTCTCTTCTCTTCTCTTCTCTTCTCTTCAGTTCGAGAGATAACCAGAGTTCATTTGCTGGGTTTGCAGGGACCTAAGACCCTTAACCCTGAGCTGAGAGTGAAGCTAAAAGGGGCCAAGTAGAAAGAAGCCCAGGGGAGAAACAGCAACAAATTGCAGTCGAGCAGGGTATAGTGCTGTGCATAGGGTCCCTGGGCTGGAACAGGGAGTAGTGAGTGAACCCAGGTTCCCCTGTCAGACACAGTAGCATAAATTCCAAGGAGGGGACAGCACCTGAATGCAGGGGTGGATTTAAAGGACCCAGAGCTGGGGCTAAAAGCATCTGTGAAGGCAATGGGACTGTTCATTTATTGGACTCTTTACTTCCCCAAAAGGGGTTCAGTTGGACTTTGGGACTTGGATGGAGGGCCAAGCCACGGAAGATGCACCAAGATCAGCTGACAGCCTGTGGGCAGTGCTGGGGTGAGAAAAGAATTGCCGTACCACATCTGCCACTAGGAGGTGCTCAAGTGGTGAGTGCACCCCATTACAATTCCACTCCCTGCTTGGCATTTTATCCGTATTATCCCATCACCCTGTTGTGATCACATAGCCAGAGTAGACAGATGCCGCACCTGGCATCTTCCCATCCAAATCAATCCCTCCCGTCCCATGATCTTGCTGAAGTGGTACCAACTGGTCAAAGTCACTCTACTTCATGGGGTGCCAAGAACTGCATGTGATCTTCGAGGTGTAGTTGCATGAGAGCAGCCCAGAGATGGGCTATCAGCTTCCTCCTCCAAGACATGATGCCTCTGAGTATGGCCCCAAACCGCATTGGCCTGTTTTGCTGCCATGTCATGACGCAAACTCATTTTTCTTTTGCTGCCCATTCTCATGCTTAAATTGCTCCCAGCACTGCAGCTTTCCAGCTTTCACCCTCCTGGGGAAAACGTTTCAGATGATTTCCCCCCAAATGGATTCGCTGCATTTTTCTAAGTTGACGCTCACGTTGTTTTTTTCTGTGCATTTTTCTAATCTCTCTCTCTTACGCACACAGAGTTTCTCTGTCCTTACTGGTGTTTTCAGTTCTTCCCAGCATAGCAGCATGCATGAAGCTCTTCCCTCTTCCAGCTCCTGAATTGCAATGTTAGGATAGCATCTCTGGTACCAGCAGACCCCTACCTCATTGACATCTGGCGTTGGCCTGGGCCTTTCACCTGTGACAATGTGGCTATTTAAGCCATTGGAATGAGTTTTGAGAGTGAGATTTTGGGATACATTGTTTCCAATGCAGCACTACCATCCAGTCATATTTGCCTGGTGCTGATCCACCAGCCCTGTGATTCTTTCCCCTCAAAACAATCCAGTTTGTTGTGCCAGGGTTGTTCTTTGCAAACTCATGCTGCTGAATGCTCATGTTTTGTCATCTCTGCCATTGAAAGATGGATTTTCTCCTAATACGTGTTTGATTATTTTATGAGGGACTGACCTTAGTTGTGTTGCGTGGCAATAGCCAGGATAATTCTGCTTCCTTCTTTGGAGCTTAGCACTGCAATCTCTTTCCGCCATGTCCCAGCACTTCCCCAGTTTTCAACAGTAAATATCTGGTTCATTCAGAGCCTGACCCTGTGAGCCAGTTTGCATCCCCAGCCCTTGCTGCCTTCAGCTACTTAAGGCAGTTGGCCCCTTGAAGGATCTTGCCCTGCTTGTGTTTGTTGCTTCCCTCACTGATCCAGGATACGAGATGCCTGGATTGGCTGATCTTACCTCACTGGTGCATGATCAGTGCCACTGTGCTAGCATGTAACTGTATTGATCCACAGAAGGCAGCACAGGATGGAGCGAAGCTGGGAAATCCTGAAGGGGGCTCGGCATCCAGCTCACTACAATAGCACCTCGTTCCTTGTGCTCTTTAGAACACCTGGCTGCATGTTCTTCTGTTGATGGCATTGCACCTGGGGCAAACGGGTCCAGCTGTGGGACTGCTCAGCGGCCCCCAGTTGGGAAGAAGGAAAGTCCTTTGGTTCCTGGAGTCCAGAGGAGGTGTTCACTCCACCCCCTCAGTCAGCGGCGGGCCTGTCCACGGTGCCAGCCCTGCCGTGCATTGTCTGTCCGCATGGCTTCTCCTCAACATTCACAGCTCACTGGTCACCCAGCTTCAAGAGGGGACAGGGCCATTGGTCTGATCCCATGCAGCACAGTGGGCTACTTGAGCCACTAGTCTGCTGGAAGGCAGGGAGGGTGAGCTGGGCCAGGAGTGAGACTGGGAATTACAACTCCTTTATTCACAGGCACTGGGGGGGAAGGAGTGAGACAGTGAGAGAGGGGGGAGAAGAACAGCATGAGAGATGGGGAGCAGCGGCAGCATAGCAGGGCCCCTGGGGGGGCGGGGGTGGAGCGCACAGCCAGCATGTGGGGTGTGCACAGAGGAGCACAGAGCAACGTGCTGGGGGAGGGAATGTCGGTGCGAACCATTCAGAGGCAATTGTGCCAGACCTGTGAATAAAGCAGCCCCACTCCACCCGTCTCTCTCACATCGTAAACGCATCCATTTCCTTCCCACGGCTCCCCGCCTGGGAGAGGCAGGCTGCGTTCTTGTCTCCCTCACTGGCTGGCTCGTAGTGTGTCGATTGCAGAGCCAGGGGCTGGCTGGCTGGTAGCACAGCAGCGTGCAGTCCCACATGTCCTTTGCCCTGCAGATGTGTCTGCAGAGGCCCCGCACGCCAAGGCTCCCAGCCACTCGTCCTCACACAGCCACTGTCTGTGCTCAGGACACTTGGTTCCCACACCTGTGGCCCTCTGGGGAGGGTGACTGCGCTGGCCTAGCCCGTCTCCCTTTACAGGCCGCGGCCACTGCCACTGATTCCTTTAGCTCAAGGGAGAGTGCAGCTTTCCCCATTCCCAGCAGTCAGGAGCGGTCCTAGCCATTGGGCCAGCCAGGGTGGACAACATTTTCTGCTCCCACCCCCCAGGCTGAGCAAAAAAGAAAAAGAGCAGAGAGGGTAAAAACAGCCCAGCAGCTCAGCGCCCCCTTGGAAGTTGTTGCCCAGGGCAGTTGCCCTGGTTGCCCACCCTGGAACCAGCCCTGCCAGCAGTCACCAGGGGGCTGGGTGGGATAGCTGTGCAAGGCAGGACAGGCAGCTCACTCTGTCAGCACTGAGGGCCCGGGAGCAATCCTGCCAATGACCATGGTGCTTGTGTTTTGTGCAGCCCCGGCTCATTACAGCAGCATGGGGTGGGAAGCCTGCTGCTTGTAGTGTGCATGGCTGGGGGCTTGCCTGCCAGCCAACAAGGGGGATGAGGGTGTGAGGCTGCCCCCAGCACTGTGGGGTGAAGTAGGATGAAGCGCATCACTGTCCAGCAGTGTGTCAGGAAGCTGTTTGCAAACACTCCATCTCTGTCTTGTGGGGCAGGAGAGTGACAGAGGCCATTGTGCTCCACCTGGCCCAGCACAGAGGTGCAATCACTCCATAATTCCCCTCAGCCCAGAGGCACAGACTCCAGCAAGGCAGCCCTGAGCTAAGATCCCGTGGCTCAGAGGGCTGGCCGTGAATGCTATCTCTGGGAGCGTGCAGAGATGACAGCAACTCCAAACAAGACACAATTGTACTCAAGTTCCTTGCTGCCCAAGACAAGCAATAAACATTCCTGGGGCTTGTTTTTAGCCTGCTTAGTGGAATAAATCTCAGCCAGTGTTGATTGTCTCTCGTCGTCCTCTGGTCCCATGGAACAGTGTGTTCTTCTTCCATGAGTCACCACTTAGTGCTACAGCGATTCTGCAGGCCGAGATTATCTGCCACGAGATGTGATGGGACAAAGGCTGAGACAGCTGGGTCTTGGATGTGACTCATATACCAGCATCAGGGACTGTCTGCTCCCTCTGCCACCACAGATGACATGGGGCCATATCAGCTCTGCCCCCACAGAAACCAGCTCCCAGCACAGCCACCAAGGCTGTCAGCTCTGCCTCCTCCCCCAACTGCTTCCCTGCACTCCAGCAGTTTCCTGGAGAGCTCCAGCGTCCTGTGCTAATTACAGTCACACTGGCTCTGAGAGCTCCACTCCCCACATCCTGTGCCCCAGGCCTTGCCATGGCGCAGGGGCTCTCCCTCCTCGTGTGTCACTCATCTCTCCAACCCCTCTTCTGTCTCCCCAGCCAAACACCAGAACATGGCACTGTGACGCAGCAGGGAGGGGGGAGTGTTGACCTGGGAATGTGGCAGGGGGGTTTCACTGGGGATGGGACACCTGAGAGCCTGTAACCTGAGCCAGGAGGGGGAGGTAACACCTCTGCCCGGGAAACTGGACGAAGGCTGCAGAAGGGAGCCTGCTGGGGGGGGGGGGGGGTTGGTTTCAGTTTTGGGCTGGGTGTGGAATGCAGGGAACCCCAGGGCTGGGGTCTAAGCTCCCTGCCCCCCCAGAAGGACTTGACTGAGGGTCCTGGTTGTACCCACAAGCTCTGTTTTAGACTTATAACCCTTCTGCCCGTCAGAGTTGGCAGCAACAAGGGCCGGGTTCAATATCTAGGGGATCCATTCCAATAACACAATGCAAACCAGCTCGAGCCCCCACCCAGTGACCTGGGACAAATATATACCACCCCCGCTGGGCGCCTCCAAGAGGCAATACTTCCCCTCTCGCAAGCGCATAGTCTGAGTGTAGCAAAAGCCTTTTAATAACAGAGAGAAACAATGTGGCATTATGTTGGGGAAACACCACCAACAGGATTCATAACACAACCCATGAGCAAAAACCCACCCCAGGCAAATTGGGGGCATGCCCTTTCCCTTTGGTTCTTGAGTCCAGCAACCCCAAATCACCCAAAGTCCCAAAAGTCCAATGACCCAAAAGTCTCTGTCCCTGGTCAGGGCAGCCCCAGAGTTTGAAAGTTTATCTGCGGAGCTTTACCTCCCAACCTGGGTGGAGATGGGGGCGGGGGTAAGAGGCACCTGACATGATCTGACGCTGACTGCCCCATAGCTCCATAGGCCTTCGCGCCGCTCCGCCAGCCGCCCCACAAACTGCTCCATGTCCCACCAGCAGCTCCCACTGTCCTATGAACGGCTCCACCAGCCTGTCCACAAGGCGCTCCCGCCATCCCGCAAACTGCTCTGCACTGTCAGCCCAAAGTGAGCTCAGCAGCCTGTATCTAGACTTCTAATGAAAACAAAATTAGCTCTGATATTCCACAGTGGAGAGAGGAGGAAGTGCAATTAGCATGTAAGGCCCTCACCAAGGGGCCCATACCACCAAGTATTAATACTTGTCCCCAACCCCTCTCAATTCACAGAGTTTTGGAACCCATGACCCTTGCCTAGCGAGTGCTACTTAGTTGATGGCGAGTCCCTCCATCATAACAAAAGGCCACGTACAGTTCCAAGCACAGTTCCCATAATCAGGGTAATAACAATTTATTCTTCCTGCCCCAATAACAGAGACACTGGGGATCCTACAGCAGCCAAAGTGACCATTTGGGCAGCTATGGTCTCATTCTAGGCGTGGTGGGTGTGCCTATGCAAATGAGATCGGCCCCTGAAGTTCTTTTCCACAACTTGCCACACCTCACCACCAGATGTCAGGGTGGAGCCCATCCTGACACTGCTTACAGACTTCAGAGTAGCAGCCGTGTTAGTCTGTATTCGCAAAAACAAAAGGAGGACTTGTGGCACCTTAGAGACTAACCAATTTATTTGAGCATAAGCTTTTGTGAGCTACAGCTCACTTCATCAGATGCATGTAGCTCACGAAAGCTTATGCTCAAATACATTGGTTAGTCTCTAAGGTGCCACAAGTCCTCCTTTTCTTTTTGCTTACAGACTGTGTTCCTATTGTCCAATAAACCTTCCGTTTTACTGGCTGGCTGAGAGTCATGGTGAATCCCAGGAAGAGGGGTGCAGGGCCCGGACTCCCCAACACTCCGTGACACACACTAGTAGAGGAGAACGTCTACACATCTAAAGGAGCTCCACCCATGGACCAGTGGTGTCCTGCCCCAAGCCGAGCCCTCCAGAGGGGTGCCAGGGAGAGGCCGCAATGGACGGCTGTTCGATCCTGCTGGATCCCAGGACGGCAAGAGAACCATAATGCTCTGGCTGTGGAACGCACAGGGAAGTGTTGGGAGGGAGACTGACATCAGTCGGATTGCCCACGGGAGAGTCGGGAGCGGGACTGACGTTGGTTGGATTGCTCATGGGAGAGACGGGAGCGGGACTGATGTGGGTCGGATTGCCCGTGGGAGTGACGGGAGCAGAACTGACTTTGGTTGGATTGCCCGCGGGAGAGATGGGAGCAGGACTGACGTGGGTTGGATTACCCACTGGAGTGACGGGAGGGGGACTGATGTTGGTCGGATTGCCTGCGGGAGTGAAGGGAGTCTCACAGAGTGAAGGGAATGACGTTGGTCGGATTCCCCGTGTGAGTGAGGAAAGCAGGACTGATGTCAGTCAGATTGCACATGTGAGTGATGGGAGGGGGAATGACGTTGGTTGGATTGCCCGTGGGAGTGACGGGAGCGGGACTGACATCTGTCGGTTTTGTCGGAGGAGTGACGGGAAATGAACTGACATCGGACGGATTGCCTGGGGGAGTGACAGGAGGAGGAATAATGTTGGTCGGATTGCCCGCACGAGTGATGGAACTGGGACTGGCGATGGTTGGATTGCCTGGGTGAGTGACCGGAGCAGGACTGACGTCATAGAATCACAGAATAGAATCATAAACTATCAGGGTTGGAAGGGACCTCAGGAGGTATCTAGTCCAACCCCCTGCTCAAAGCAGGACCAACCCCAACTAAATCATCCCAGCCAGGGCTTTGTCAAGCCTGCCCTTAAAAACTTCTAAGGAAGGAGATTCCACCACCTCCCTAGGTCGGTTTGATCGCAGGAGTGACGGGAGGGGGACTGACGTCGGTCGGCTTGCCAATGGGAGTGATGGCAGCAGGAGTGACGTCGATCGGATTGCCCACCTGAATGACGGGAGCAGGACTGAAGTTGGTCAGATTGCCCGTGGGAGTGACAGGAGTGGGACTGATGTCAGTCGCATTGTCCGCAGGAGTGACGGGAGCTGGACTGATGTCTGTCGGATTGCCCAGGTGTGTTCAGGGAGTGGGACTGATGTCGGTTGGATTGCCCGCGTGAATGACGGGAGGGGGACTGACGTCTGTTGGATTGCCCGTGGGAGTGATGGGAGCAGGACTGACGTGTGTCAGATTGCCCATAGGAGTGATGGGAGCAGGACTGACGTGTGTCAGATTGCTTATAGGAGTGAAGGGAGTGGAACTGAAGTCAGTTGGATTGCCCATGGGAGTGACGGTATGGGGACTGATGTCGGTCGGATTGCCTGCTTGAGTGATGGGAGCAGGAGTGACGATGGTCGAATTTCCTGCTGGAATGACGGGAGGGGGACTGACATTGGTTGGATTGCCCGCGTGAGTGATGGGAGCGGGACTGACGTTGATTGGATTGCCTGCAGGAGTGATGAGAGCTTGACTGATGTGAGTCTGATTGCCCGGGGGAGTAACGGGAGTGGAACTGACGTTGGTTAGAATGCCCGTGGGAGCGATAGGAAGTGGAATGACGTCGGTTGGATTGCCCATGGGAGTGATAGGAAGGGGACTGATGTCAGTCGTATTGCTTGCGGGAGTGACAGGAAGGGGACTGATGTCAGTCGTATTGCTTGCGGGAGTGACAGGAAGGGGACTGATGTGGGTCCGATTGCCCTTGGGAGTGACGGGAGCAGGACTGATGGTGGTTGGATTTCCCACGGGAGTGATGGGAGCAGGACTGATGTCAGTTGGATGGCCCCTGTGAGTGACGGGAGGGAGACTGACATCGGTCCAATTGCCCGCAGGAGTGAAGGGAGGGGACTGAAATCTGTCGGATTTGCTGCAGGAGTGATGGATGCAGGACTGACGTCGGTCACTTTGCCCATGTGAGTGACAGGAGTGGGACTGACATTGGTCGAATTGCCTACAGGAGTGACGGGAGGGGGACTGATGTGTGTCGGATTGCCCGCGTGAGTGACAGGAGTGGGACTGATTTTGGTCTACCATGGGAGTGATAGAAAGGGGAATGACATCCATCAGACTGCCCACTTGAGTGACGGGAGGGGGACTGATGTTGCTCGGCTCGCCCGCGGAAGTGACGGGAGTTGGATTGCCCAGGTGAGTGATGGGAGGGGGACTGACATATATCAGATTGCCAACGGGAGCAATGGGAGCGGGAATGACGTCAGTCGGATTGCCCACGTGAGTGATGGGAGCGGGACTGACTGTGGTCCAATTGCCCGCGTGAGTGACGGGAGCAGGACTGATGTCAGTTGGACTGGTCATGCAAATGACAGGAGGGGGACTGACGTCATTCGGATTGCCCAGGGGAGTGAGGGGAGCAGGACTGATGTCTGTCGGATTGCCCGCGTGAGTGACGGGAGGGGGACTGATGTCATTCGGATTGCCCATGGGAGTGATGGGAAGGGGACTGACATCAGTCGGATTGCCCACGAGTGATGGGAGTGGGACTGATGTCAGTCGGATTGCCTTCAGAAGTGACGGGAGCGGGACTGATGTCAGTCGGATTGCTCACGTGAGTGACGGGAGCAGGACTCAGTCAGGTAGCCATGTTAGTCTGTATGAGGGAAAAAATGAGAAGTCCTTGTGGCACCTTAGAGACTAACAAATTTATTTGGGCATAAGCTTTCGTGGGCTAAAACCCACTTCATCAGATGCATGGAGTGGAAAATACAGTAGGAAGATATATATACGGAGAGAACATGAAACAATGGGTGTTGCCATACCGACTGTAACAAGACTAATCAATTCAGGTGGGCTATTCTCAGCAGGAGAAAAAAAAAACTTTTGTAGTGATAATCAGGATGGCCCATTTCCAACAGGGAACAGTGCTAATTGCAGCTACAGAACTTCTGTAAATAGTTCTCTTCAGAAAGAGCCAGTTCAATTTTCCGAGCCTGGTCTCCTCTCATGTTATTACCTAGCATGCAGTACATGAAACCTAGCAGCAGTGGTCAGTCTAGTCAAGATCCACAGCAGCAAAGACAGTGTGTTTAACAGGATTGCCTTGAAACAAAGCCTGCATGAGGGACTCAGAGGCCTGGGAATGCTCGATTTCCAGACAAAAAACCTGCCCAAACATGGATGTAGCAGAAGGAAGAATTGAGTATGTATACAGAGATGATTGCGGGAAAAGGCTGAGAAGTGAGTGAGGCACTGCTGGCGGGGATAATGCCTGACATGCTGGAACAGCAGATAAAGGTGCCGGACTGCTGTGACCCCAGGCAGAACGAGACTGTAGAGAGAGACTGTTTTTTTACCTGAAACCAAGGAGCAGAAGAACATAAGAGCAGCCATACTAAGACAGACCAAAGGTCCATCTAGTCCAGTATTCTGTCTTCCGACAGTGGCCAATACCAGGTGACCCAGAGGGAATGAACAGAACAGGTCATCATCAAGTGATCCATCCCCTGTCGCTCATTCCCAGCTTCTGGCAAACAGAGGCTAGGGACACCATCCCTGTCTATCCTGATGAATAGCCATTGATGCACTTATTCTCCATGAACTTATCTAGTTCTTTTTTGAACGCTGTTAGTGTTTTGGCCTTCACAACATCCTCTTGCAAGGAGTTCCACAGATTGGCATTTTGGGATGTATACGTAGGGGCATTGCCAGCAGATCAAGGGACGTGATCGTTCCTCTCTATTAAACATTGGTGAGGCCTCATCTGGAGTACTGTGTCCAGTGTTGGGCCCCACACTACAAGAAGGATGTGGAAAAATTGGAAAATGTCCAGCAGAGGGCAACAAAAATGATTAGGGGACTGGAACACATGAGTTATGAGGAGAGGCTGAGGGAACTGGGATTGTTTAGTCTGCAGAAGAGAAGAATGAGGGGGGATTTGATAGCTGCTTTCAACTACCTGAAAGGGGGTTCCAAAAAGGATGGCTCTAGACTGTTCTCAGTGGTAGCTGATGACAGAACAAAGGAGTAATGGTTTCAAGTTGCAGTGGAGGAGGTTTACGTTGGATATTAGGAAAAACTTTTTCACTAGGAGGGTGGTGAAGCACTGGAATGCGTTACCTAGGGAGATGGTGGAATCTCCTTCCTTAGATATTTTTAAGGTCAGGCTTGACAAAGTCCTGGCTGGGATGATTTAGTTGGGGATTGGTCCGGGGTTGGACTAGATGACCTCCTGAGGTCCCTTCCAACCCTGATATTCTATGATTCTATGATTGACTGTGCGTTGTGTGAAGAAATACTTCCTTTTGTTTGTTTTAAACCTGCTGCCTATTAATTTCATTTGGTGGCCCCTAGTTCTTGTGTTCTGAGAAACACTTCCTTATTTACTTTCTCCACCCCAGTCATGATTTTATGGATCTCTATCATATCCCGCCTTAGCCGTCTCTTTTCCAAGCTGAAAAGTCCCAGTCTTCTTTATCTCTCATCGTACAGAAGCCTTTCCATACCCCTAATCATTTTTGTTGCTTTTTTCTGAACCTTTTCCAATTCCATTATCTCTTTTTTGAGATGGAGCAACCACATCTGCGTGCAGTATTCAAACTGTGGGTGCACCATGGATTCACAAAGGGACGATATGATATTTTCTGTCTTATTTTCAACCCCTTTCTTAAAGATTCCCAACATGCTGTTATGTCCCAATGTGGCATCGACCCAGAAAGAAAAAGGCAGCACTACATGCAGTGATGGAGGATCCAGAGATTTCCACTGAAGAAGGACTGGAGTGCATGCGCTGTAGGAGAAGGCTGCCAGCCTTTCAACTGCCATTTTTGCAACTACACTATCAATTTAATGGCCAATTTGATGCCAGATGGATTGTGCAGCCAGCTGCAAGGTAATCCCATCCACACCAATGAGCAGTAATATTAGACTGGAGGAATGTAACCAGATGCTGGTGATGTGCAGTAAAATGTGGCCAGTGGACAAATGAAGGCTGCCAGTAAGAAACCCACAAAAGAAGAGCTGTTCTTGCTTAGAGCTGATACACACAGAGTACCACCCCTGCTGGGCAGCAGGGCAGTGCAGGCCATGGATTTGATCACAGTACCACCCTAGACTATTCTCAGTGACAAGGAGGAGAGCGAATGGTCACCGGTGGCCCTCCTCAGGATTCAGGCAGAGGATAATGACGCGTGTCAAGGAGATGGACACCGAGAGAACAAGCTGAAGCTAGAAACAGACTCAGATGTGCAGCTCCTGAGCCTCCTGAAACACGAAGTTCCATCAGCCCTGGGTGGAGCGAAGGACCTGGCGAGTCTGCAAAGAAAAGGCATCATCACACCTGTTGAAACTAGCACTGAGTGGATCAGTAGCCTTGTAGCTGTAAGAAAACCTTCAAGTAAAGGGAGGGTTGGCACTGATCCACCTCCACTGAACAGAACATTGAAGTCAAGACACTGCCCATTACCAGCAACTGAAGCCGTACAACCAGATCTCTCCAGCCCAAGGAGTCACAGTCAGTGATGTCAGCAATGGGTTCTGGCAGCTTGAGTTAGATGATCCATCTAGCTGCCTGGCAACTTTTGCCACACCTTGTGGCAGGTACCTCTGGGCACACCTGTGTGAGCCTGGCCACAGGGGTGCTCAAGTGTAAACTGAACCAGGCACTAGAGGGACTCTCAAGAATCCAAATTATAGCTGATGACATTCTTACTGTAGCAGGGAATGTCAAGGGGGAGGCAACCCACAACCATGATACCTACCAGTGACAACTCCTAAACAGGTCCTGGAAGTGAACTATTGGGCTGACCACAGACAAGTTGAGGAAGAGGAGAACTGAGGTCTGTTGGACATCCGTTGACTTCTGAGGGACTCTGGCTGGCCCTTGAGAAGCAGAGCCACTAATGAATAGCCCAGACCAAGGATATGAAGGGATCCAGCGATTTATAGGGATGGCCTTTCCAGATACTGCACACCCCTGTCAGAAACCTGGGAGCCCTCAAGGCAGCTAACACACCATGATGCAGCCTGGGAAGGGTCAAAGACCCTTCAAGAACAGACACCTGAAAAGCAAAGAAAATTATAAGTGAGCCCCAGAGCTAAAGTCCTGCTAAAGGTCTAGTGCTCTGCTGTGCAGCGGCAGCACCTCAGGGGGAGCAGACTGTTGTCAAGCGACCGGCCACTTTGCTAGCAGAGGCCTTACAGACACAGGACGGAGCTGTGCACAGCCAGGAGCTCCTTGTCTGTGGCTGAAACAATTCCATCCATTTGGGCACAAGGTGCAGGTGCAGTCTGATCACAGCATTGTGAGGACGGGTGCCAGAACAGGGGCACAGAAGAGTTTGGAGGGGTCATTAGGAAATCAGTCTGTGTGCACATGGCTGGAATGTTAACTGCTCTGTTAATAGCTATCTTAATAAAGAACCAATTCAGATTTAGAAAGACATGAAACAACCTTAACATGAGATTAACAAATGAGATCTGCAAGAAGCAACTTTTTTCCTCTCTGAGTCCCCTGGCTTCTGGTTTCAATACCATCAGATCAGCAAGAGAGCGGCTTCCCCTTAGCCCTTTGTATAACTAATGGCTGTTGGGCTTCTGGATCTGTCACGGAGGCTCTAATTAGTATCTCATGTAACTGCATTTCTGCTGTGTCCTTCTAAGCGCCCTAGTCAGCAGGGACCTGTGCTCTGCAGCCTCGTCCACCTCTCCTCTGCTTCACGTTGGTCTGTGAGCCCTTCTGCCCCTCTCATCAGTGACTTTAGGATGGAAGTAAAGTATCAGGGGGTAGCCGTGTTAGTCTGGATCTGTAAAAGCAGCAAAGAGTCCTGTGGCACCTTATAGACTAACAGAGGTATGGGAGCATGCATCCGACGAACTGAGTAGTCACCCACGAAAGCTTCTGCTCCCATACCTTTGTTAGTCTATAAGGTGCCACAGGACGCTTTGCTGCTTTAGGATGGAAGATTCCCGTGCATTGCTACAGACTAGGGACAAAGTGGCTAGGCAGCAGTTCTGCAGAAAAGGACCTAGGGTTTGTGATGAAGCGGGACTGTTCTTAATGTTTCCTCTGAATAGTGTGGGGGTGCCTCAGTTTCCCATATGCAGTTCTTAAGTATCTAGGTGGTGGGATAAGGGTGTATGATCACTGCAGAGCCCTAGAGGGCAGGTGTGTGCAGGATTCTGGACACAGAGAATGGCTGACACCCTGTTTCCTGGCAGCTGATGTCCTGGCCCTTCCCCTCTGCAAGGTTATTCAGAAGAAACATTAAGAACAGTCCTGCTTCATCACAGGGTTACAGTGAACAAGGAGATGGATATGAGTCAACAGTGTGACCTTGTTGCCAAGAAGGCTAATGGCATTTTGGGCTGTATAATTAGGAGTATTGCCAGCAGATTGAGAGACATGATCATTCCTCTGTATTCTGCTTGGTGAGGCCTCATCTGGAGTACTGTGTCCAGTTTTGGGCCCCACACTACAAGAAGGATGTGGAGAAATTGGAGAGAGTCCAGCGAAGGGCAACAAAAATGATTAGGGGGCTGGAGCACATGACGTATGAGGAGAGGCTGAGGGAACTGGGCTTATTTAGTCTGCAGAAGAGAAGAATGAGGGGGGATTTGATAGCTGCTTTCAACTACCTGAAAGGGGTTCCAAAGAGGACAGATCTAGACTGTTCTCAATGGTACCAGATGACAGAACGAAGGGTAATGGTCTCAAGTTGCAGTGGGGGAGGTTTAGACTGGATATTAGTGTGACGCAGCAGGGAGCGGGGAGTGTTGACCTGGGAATGTGGCAGGGGAGTTTCACTGGGGATGGGAGACCTGAGAGCCTGTTACCTGAGCCAGGAGGGGGAGGGGGAGGTAACACCTCTGCCCAGGAATGTGGACAGAGGCTGCAGGAGGGAGCCTGCTGGGGGGGGGGGGGTTTGGTTTCAGTTTGGGGCTGGGTGGAGGAACGCAGGGAACCCCAGGGCTGGGGTCTAAGCTCCCTTCCCCCCAGAAGGACTTGACTGAGGGGTGCTGAGTGTACCCACAAGCTCTGTTTTAGACTGTGTTCCTATTGTCCAATAAACCTTCCATTTTACTGGCTGGCTCAGAGTCATGGTGAATCCCAGGAAGGGGGTGCAGGGCCTGGACTCCCCCACACTCTGTGGCAACTGTTGGCAGAGGTGGGATGTACTGCACCCCGTGAACAGCACTTCCTGCAGTAAGTGACTGGGGAACAGTAAAACGAAGGGGGATTGACGGGGACCAGGCGTGCTGAAGTTTCGGAGAGAGACGGTTTCAGGGGGCAGTTAACCCCTGGGAGTGTGTGACCAGAGAGAAGGACTTTTGCAGTAACAGGGTCCCCCAGGGGATTGCAGCGAGCGGTCCCAGGGGCGGAGGAGTCTGCAGCTTGACCCTGGCAAAGAGGTGGTGATCTCAAGAAGGGCTGGCACCCTCGGGATTCTTCCTGGAAACCGTGGGAAGCTGCCCGGCCTGCGAGTGGCCAGCAGGGAGATGTACGCTAAATGCCTCAAGAGTGACCTGGTGGAGCTGTGCAGGCAGAGGGGGCTGCGCACTGGGAGGTCCACCAAGGAACAGCTGATTGCCCAGTTGGAGGATAGGGATCGCTTGGATGACCCGATTCCTGTCCCTGACGGAAGCTGCCTGGTGGATGCAGCGTGGGCCCTGTGGCCTGACCAGGCTGGGAGGGGTCAGACTGCTGCCGAGGACATCCCAAGACCCTTCCTACCTGTGACTGGGGGAGGGGTTAGGGTGTGACGATGTGATGCAGCAGGGAGAGGGAAGTGTTGACCTGGGAATGTGCCCTGGGGGTGGGAGACCTGAGAGCCTGTCACCTGAGCCAGGAGGGGGAGGGGGAGGTAACACCTCTACCCGGGAATGTGGACGGAGGCTGCAGCAGGGAACCTGCTGGGGGGGGGGGGGTTACTTTCAGTTTGGGGCTGGGTGGAGGAACGCAGGGAACCCCAGGGCTGGGGTCTAAGCTCCCTGCTCCCCCAGAAGGACTTAACTGAGGGGTCCTGGGTGTACCCACAAGCTCTATTTTGGACTGTGTTCCTATTGTCCAATAAACCTTCTGTTTTACTGGCTGGCTGAGAGTCTCAGTGAATCCCAGGAAGGGGGTGCAGGGCCTGGACTCCCCCACACTCCGTGACAACTGGTGGCAGAGGTGGGATGTACTGCACCCCATGAACGGCGCTTCCTGCAGGAAGTGACTGGGGAGCAGTAAAACGAAGGGGGATTGACGGGGACCAAGCATGCTGGAGATTCAGAGAGAGACGGTTTCGGGGGGCGGTTAACCCCTGGGAGTGTGTGACCAGAGAGAAGGACTTTTGCAGTAACAGGGTCCCCCGGGGGATTGCAGCGAGCGGTCCCAGGGGCGGAGGAGTCTGCAGCTCGACCCTGGCAAAGAGGTGGTGACCTCAAGAAGGACTGGCACCCTCGGGGTTTTTCCTGGAAACCGTAGAAAGCTGCCCGGCCTGCGAGTGGCCAGCAGGGAGATGTACACGAAATGCCTGAAGAGCTACCTGGTGGAGCTGTGCAGGCAGAGGGGGCTGCGCATTGGGAGGTCCACCAAGGAACAGCTGATTGCCCAGTTGGAGGAGAGGGATCGCTTGGATGACCCGATCCCTGTCCTGGAGGGAAGCCGCCCGGCGGACGCAGCGTGGGCCCTGGGGCCTGACGTGGACTGGGAGGAGTCAGACTGCTGCCGAGGACACCCCGAGACCCTTCCTACCTGGGCCTGGGGGAGGGGTTGGGGGAAGCCCAGCGAATACCGAGGGCACCCTGACCCCGGCAGCCAGCAGGGGATCCTCCCGGCAGAGCTCCCCAACCCTGGAGCGGAGGCGGCTGGAATGGGAGAGGGAGATGAAAATGAGGGAGCTGGAGGATCATGAAAAACAATGTCAACATGAGGAGAAACAACGTCAACATGAGCAGGAGGAGAAGGAGCGGGAATGTCAGGAGAAGGAGAGGGAACGTCAGGAGAAGGAGAAACAAAGGCAGCATGAACTGGAGCTGGCCAGGCTGAGGAGCAGTGGGGCCCCGGCTGCGGCTGCGGTGAGTGCGGGGGGACCCAAGACTGCAAGGAGCTTTGATAAGTGCTTCCTGGCCCAGCGGAAGGAGGGGGAGGACATGGATAGCTTCCTGACGGCCTTTGAGAATGCCTGTGAGCTGCACAGGGTTGACCCTGCAGACAGGCTCCAGTTCCTCACCCCCTTACTGGACCCCAAAGCCGTGGAGGTGTACAGCCGAATGACAGGGGCGGAGGCAGGGGACTATGAACTGTTCAAACAGGCCCTGCTCCGTGAGTTTGGGCTGACCCCCGAGATGTACCGGAGAAGGTTCCGGAGTCAGCGTAAAATGCCTGAGGTCACCTACCTACAACTGGTCAACCGGATGTAGGGGTATGCCCGCAAGTGGACAGCTGGGGCCCGAGCTAAAGAGGACCTGCTTGACCTAATCATACTGGAGTAACTGTATGAACAGTGCCCTTCCGACCTGAGGCTGTGGTTGGTGGACAAAAAGCTCGAGAACCCCCAGCACGCAGGGCAGCTGGCCGACGAGTTTGTGAACAGTCGGTCAGGGGTGTGGAAGTATAACATTGTATAAGTATAAAGAAAAGGAGGACTTGTGGCACCTTAGAGACTAACCAATTTATCTGAGCATAAGCTTTCGTGAGCTACAGCTTATGCTCAAATAAATTGGTTAGTCTCTAAGGTGCCACAAGTCGTCCTTTTCCTTTTGCGAACACAGACTAACACGGCTGCTACTCTGAAACAGTGTATAAGTATAGCGTTGTATAAGGGGACATGCTGGATACATTGTATATGAAAGGGCATGCCAAAACATGTTACAAAGTATCTGAGGGAGCACACGAAGGGACAGTTAGCTTTTGAATGGAGAAGCAATTAAGATAGAGGCAGCACATCTAAGAAGCAGGCATCAGAATGGAAGGTGTGAAGGGCAATTAGTTAAGTTAACTGGAAGGTGTTAAAGGAGATTGTTAAGGGTGGCAGGTAATTGAAGATACGTGACTGGTCTCAGGGATCTCGAAGGGTGGTGACTAAAATCTTTTTTCTTCTTTTGTCTGGTTTCAGAGTAGCAGCCGTGTTAGTCTGTATTCGCAAAAAGAAAAGGAGGACTTGTGGCACCTTAGAGACTAACCAATTTTGTCTGTAACTTCTCTGTAACTTGTTCTCCAAAAACTGTATAAATTAAGAGACACAAGCCCCACTCGGGGGGCTCACTTCTAAATGTGTTAGCAGAGCAGCTTTGCTAATAAAACAGAGTGGTCTGATAAATTGTGAGTCTGAGTCAAACTTTGACAATTTGGAGGTTCCTCCGAGATGGCAAGCGGCTTCACTGAGGCTGTGTGATCCCTGACTGCCTTGCAGGACGATCGTGGCAGCCGGTGCCTGGACACTTAGTCAAAGTGATCCTCCACAAGACAGAAAGGTACACAGCAGCAGCGCAGTCTACGCCATTGAACTTGTTGGTTCCCACTCTGTTCGGGTAGGGGTCTTTGGATCCAGCTTCTGGAATCAGACGTCTCAGGTAATTATTATTTTTGTGCTTTAACCGGTTTGAGGACTGTCTTGTCTTTGTGTCTATCCATCTTCCCCGTGGTGTGTGTGTGAATCTGGGAGCCATCTCTGTCCGGAGACTGGCTGACCAAGGGGTCCCCGTCCCCACAGTCTGAATAAGTGGAATCTGCACAGCTGCAGCCACACCACGCCTTGGGTATAACCCCTGGTGTGAAAGCAAGGGCAGTTGAGGCAGTAGCCTGTGGGCTCCTTTCTGTGTGTTACACCGGGTACCGCTCTGCTGAGCCCAAATTTCCTTCTTGTGTGAGTGCTGTGTGAAGTCCTCCTGGATGGGTAATCAGAAGTCTAAGGTAGAACAGTTCCCTAAGGGAACTCCAGCTTATTTTATGTATTTTAGGAGGGGTCCGGACTCTTGTAGGTTTCTTGAAAAATGGTCCAAATTAGCTCTAGAGAACCCCAAATTACAGTAGCCACTGTTAGGTTCTTGGGACAAGGATCGAGTGGACGCTTTAAAAAGCAAACTCGTCCTCCCAAAAACCAAATTGGAGAGAGGAGAAGTAGACTGCTTCATGCAATGGTGGGAAGAGGTAAATCGTAGATGGACTGAGTCAAAACTCACCTCTCTTAAAAATTCTATCAAAAAACTAACAGTTTAATTGGATGCAGTCTCTCCCACCACTAGTCTGAGCGCTCCCCTTTGCCCAGTCCTGTGCAATGATCCAGATCAAACCCTACCCCCACCATACTCCTGCGCAAATAAGAAATCAGAAAAGGAAAAATCTTCAGTGACTACAGATAATGAAAGTGAAGAAGATACCCTCATTGGCCTCGCAGCTCTGCAAAATATTATGAAGAAGAAATCCAAAGCAGACTGCAAAGATTCTCTTGACATCTCTTCTTGGAAAAGAGAACCTGATGGGAGGTTAATGAGAGACTCTGATCAAACTGTTGTGGCACCCTTATGAGTCCTTAAGATGGGAGAAAGTGAGTTCATATGGGATTATAAGCCCTGGACTCGAATGGAACTTTTATCTATAGTTAAAAGTTTTCCCAAAGCACAGGAAAACTCTGTCAAATTTGCTGAGGAGTTTCTGTTAATCTGTGAAACCTATGAACCCTCTGAGACAGATCTCCTCCAACTGTGTAAATTGTTAGCTCCTGCCAGTTATTATGAAAAATGGTTGGCTGCCGCAGACTGGCCAGCTGAGGCACGCCACTCAACCATAACAAGTACTGGCCCAGATTCAGCATACAGAGACCGGTGTATGGCTCTTTGGAAGCACCTGCATCAAGCCATTCCCAAAGTGTGGTCTCCTAAAACAAACTGGACAGCAATACGTTGCTGTAAGCAAGGGCAAGGAGAAAGCCCAGGCGACTATAGGTCCCGGCTAACTGATATTTTCCTACAACATTCAGGAATACAAGAGCCCGATGTAAATGGGCAGGGGGCCTTGGCACACGCATTTGTTGATGGTCTTCTCCCTGCCACAGGCAGCATGTTAAAACGAATAAATGTGGGATGGGAGACTGAAACTATGGACAAATTGCTGGCAGTAGCAGAGCATTGCCACCGCACTTTAAAAGGAAAGGAGGATCAGTCCTCCCAAAAGTTAATGGCTCTGCAGATACAGCATTATTCAGGACTAAGCAGACCACAGCGGGGACAGGGATGGGGTTGCGGAAGGGGGTGGGGGGCTGGATTAACTGGGGTTTGTAACTACTGTAAACAGCCTGGACACTGGAAAAAAGAGTGTCCAAGACGACCTAATAATTGTATGGGAAATCAAGTGAACCCCCCGCTGGTTCCTCCAGCTGAACCCCAACCCTATTTTTCACCCCAACAATGATGGGATGCTGGGGCACCTCACAAAGTTTTAGCTCCCTTATTACCTCTGTCCCCTACTGGAGAATGTGTCCTGACTGTAAATGATCTCTCTTTGTTGATACTGGAGCTTCTCTTTCTACAATCCGCACCACTGACTTGCCTGAGGTTCCCCGATCTGGAAAATCTGTGTCTGCTGTTGGCATTACAGGGATCCCTACCTCTTTTCCCCTCTCAAAACCTTTGTCTGTTCAGGTCGGTCCCCTCTCTGAGGAGCATGCATTCCTCCTCTCTGATTCCACCCTTGCAAACCTTCTGGGACGGGACTTGCTATGCAAACTTGGCTGTTCTATTTACTGCTCCCCAGATGGTGTCTATCTGCAAATCCCTCAGTCTTCCTTATGTGATTCTGTAGCCTCCCTGCTGTCTGAAACTTCCCTCTCCACTCCGGTCCCTTGCTCTCCCTTAACTCCGTCCCGAGAGCACCTAATCTCTCAGGTTCCTTCCTCCCTATGGCCATCACATACCTTCTTTTCCAGTGGTTCCTAACCCTGCTACAATACTAGTGTCTATTCCTCCAAATGCAACCCACTTTACTGTTGTAGATTTGTGCTCCGCTTTCTTCTCTGTCCCAGTTCACTCTGAATCCCAGTATCTCTTTGCCTTCTCCTACAAGGGTCAGCAATATACATGGACTACCCTTCCCCAGGGGTATACAGAGAGTCCATCCTATTTTTCTCAAGCCCTAGCCAGGGATCTCGCTGATCTGGTTTTCCCATCAAGATCCACACTGATCCAATATGTGGACGACTTACTCCTGTGCTCCCCCTCTCTGTCTCTGTAACGCCACCATCCCTGTCTCATCTCGCTCAGCTCCAGGATTCTGCCCCAGAAACAGAGAAAGACTCCTGGAGTGCTTTGGGTTGCTCTTTGCATTCTGATTCCCTTTGGTGATCGCCCACCGGTACCTTTGTAGCCCCCCTCTCACTCTACCCGTCTCTAGCCACCCTGCTACATGGTGTTTCGCATGTCGGCAAGGAGGAGATGGTCTCTGCTTTGAGTAAGGCGGGGTGGTGGGCTCCCCATGTCAGCTCCTTTGCAACCCGCCACTGTGCCGCTTGTGTTACTTGTCAAAGCCACAATGTAGGCAAATCTGTAAAAGTAACACAAGGGTTCCGGGGTTTGCCTCAAGCACCTTTCCTACACTGGCAACTTGATTTTGTACAAATGCCAAAGTGTCAGAAATATGAATTCATTTTAGTTATAATATGTCTGTTTTTGGGTTGGATTGAAGCCTTTCCCTTTCACAAAGCTGATTCATTGTCCGTTGCAAAATGTCTGTTAAACCACATTATCCCTACCAAGGGAATTCCTGCCACTTTGTCTAGTGACCGGGGAACACATTTTACTGGAAAAATTGTTCAACATCTAAACGAGGTATTACATGTCACCCACCTGTTGCACTGCCCTTACCATCCACAGAGTGCAGGGGCAGTTGAAAGGCGAAATGGTGTGCTTAAAAATAAGCTGGCAAAAATCTGTAGTTCCACAGGGTTAAACTGGCCAGCTGCTTTACCACTGGCCCTTATGGAAATTCGGTCATCCCCATCCCAGAGACACAAATTGAGTCCATTTGAAATCATCATGGGACGCCCTATGCGAACAATGGCCACTATTACCCCAGCCCCAGACCTAAACCTAACTCACAGCACGCTCCTCCAGTACTGCAAAGGGTTAATGCAAGCGGTGAGCTCCTTCCATTCGCAGGTGCGAGCAGCTTGGCCGAGGGAACCCACCTCTGCTGCCTGTCACACTCCTGAGCCTGGTGAGTGGGTCTGCCTGCAGCACCCCCTTCGGAAGCCCGCCTTGGAACCCCGGTGGAAGGGTCCGTACCAGGTACTGCTCACCACCCAGACAGCAGTGAAATTATCCGGCATCGCTGCATGGATCCACGCCTCACAGTGTAAGCCAGCACCACCTCAAGGGGACCAAGCACCTCTGCAAGACCACGCAGAACCAGCTTCAACCCCAGAAGACAAAGAGGAACAGCCTGCAATACCTTACAATCTGCGCTCTCGTAAGGGTTGCCAGAAGCAGAGGGTAAGCAGACAGCAGGACCCAACAAACAAGAAGCAGTAGTGAGCCTAGCACCTGCTGCCTGGTGGACGTAAAACCGTGACTGCGGTTCCCTCGAAAGGGGTTGTCGGAACCAGAAAGGGTCCTGCTTCCAACATGTGTCCTTTGAGAAGCTTAATCCTCAGCTCCTGTGTCCTGAGGGTCTGGGGAATCCAGAGCGACAGTGACAATTCTTTCATCCAACAACAGGTGCAGATAGCCCAGATCCTGAATATTTCTAATTGCTGGGTCTGCAGCCACATCCCAGCTCACTCACAAGCTAGTATCCCCACCGTGGCGATCCCTGTGAATTCCTCAGCGCTTGCTGGAGAACCCTATCCACTTGAAAGGACATGGAAGGAAAATGACACTTGGGGGCTGGGAAAAACATATGTTCCTAAACTTATAAGTGTGGTGAAAGGAAAGGGCCACTGGTGCTGCGTGTGTAAGGGGACAGGGCTGAATCTAGGGAGGAGCAGCTGTCTCCAATACATCGTATCCCATGGTGTATGGGACTATTCAAACAAGGTTGGAGAATGGCGAACCGGGTATGGAAAGATAAACTTCCTCTCAACCTGGGACTAAACCAAAGATTTAATCTCTTGCTCCCCCTACAGCCTCCCTGAGAAAAACAGCACCATCTACAAATGTCATGGGAATGCTTCCTCTTCTCCCAGTGAAAATCATCCTGTGCCCTTTGGGGGATACTATTCCTCCTTCGTAAATTTTCAATTGATTTCTTGTTGTATCCAAAACTGCACAAGACACACCATCCATCAGGTTATCCCTAACCAGAGTGCTAATCTAATGTTGTTAAAAGTCACCAGTGAAAGTAATGAAAAAAAAGATTGATGTATGGAATCCAGTAAGTCATTGGTCATGGGCATAGCCTTGACCAAAAGGGGGGATTGTGGAAGTATAACATTGTATAAGTATAGCGTTGTATAAGGGGACATGCTGGATACATTGTATATGAAAGGGCATGCCAAAACATGTTACAAAGTATCTGAGGGAGCACATGTAGGGACAGTTAGCTTTTGAATGGAGAAGCAATTAAGATAGAGGCAGCACGTCTAAGAAGCAGGCAACAGAATGGAAGGTGTGAAGGGCAATTAGTTAAGTTAACTGGAAGGTGTTAAACGAGATTGTTAAGGGTGGCAGGTAATTGCCTGCGTGACTGGTCTCAGGGATCTCGAAGGGTGGTGACTAAAATCTTTTTTCTTCTTTTGTCTGTAACTTCTCTGTAACTTGTTCTCCAAAAACTGTATAAATTAAAAGACACAAGCCCCACTCGGGGGGCTCACTTCTAAATGTGTTAGCAGAGCAGCTTTGCTAATAAAACAGAGTGGTCTGATAAATTGTGAGTCTGAGTCAAACTTTGACAGGGGGTACCTGGGAGGAGTCCCAAAAGAACAGGCCCCCCCCAATGCAGAGAGAGAGTCACCATGGGACCTCCCAGAGGGGAAATAGGGAGAACCCCCTCCCAAGGGGAACGCCTGGCGTCGGGCCCCTCCGACCTGCTCGAGGGGACCAGCGTGACCTGAGCTGCTATCACTGTGACCAGAGAGGCCATGTATGGACCCAGTGCCCCAGGCTCAGGGGCAGACTGAGCAGACCCAACCTACCCAGGGTTAACTGGGTAGGGACCCAGTTGGACGAGGGGAAGACGGCCCAGGCAAGGGGCAGGCTGCCAGCTTACCACCTGCTCAGGAGGGAGAGACACCCCATCATGTACCTGAGCACGAAGTTGCTACCCCGGGAGCAACACTACGCGGCCATCGAGAAGGAGTGCCTGGCCATGGTGTGGGCCCTCAAGAAATTAGAGCCCTATCTCTTTGGGCGACACTTCATCGTGTACACCGACCACTCTCCCCTGACCTGGCTGCACCAGTGCCAAACTCCTGAGGTGGAGCCTGCTCCTGCAGGATAATGACATGGACGTGGTCCATGTGAAGGGAAGTGCTAACATGATAGCTGATGCGCTGTCCCGGAGAGGGGGCCCTGAACTTCCCCAGGTCACTGGTCACAGTGACCCCGCTCTGTTCAGTCTCGAAGGGGGGAGAGATGTAACGCAGCAGGGAACGGGGAGTGTTGACCTGGGAATGTGGCAGGGGAGTTTCACTGGGGATGGGATACCTGAGAGCCCGTAACCTGAGCCAGGACGGGGAGGGGGAGGTAACACCTCTGCCCGGGGGAAACTGGACAGAGGCTGCAGGAGGGAGCCTGCTGGGAGGGTTTTGGTTTCAGTTTGGTGCTGGGTGGTGGAACGCAGAGAACGCCAGGGCTGGGGTCTGAGCTCCCTGCCCCCCAGAAGGACTTGACTGAGGGGTCCTGGTTGTACCCACAAGCTCTGTTTTAGACTGTGTTCCCATTGTCCAATAATCCTTCTGTTTTACTGGCTGGCTGAGAGTCACAGTGAATCCCAGGAAGAGGGGTGCAGGCCCCGGACTCCCCCACACTCCGTGACAATTAGGAAACACTATTTCACTGGGAGGGTGGTGAAACACTGGAATGCGTTACCTAGGAAGGTGGTGGAATCTCTTTCCTTGGAAGTTTTTAAGGTCAGGGCTTGACAAAGCCCGGGCTGAGGTGATTTAGTTGGGGTTGGTCCTGCTTTGAGCAGGGGGTTGGACTAGATGACCTCCTGAGGTCCCTTCCAACCCTGAGATTCTATGATTCTGTGATTAAGGAGCTGGCAGAAGGGCTGCAAGGGGCCATGCTACCTTTTTAGGAGGCCAGCTGGCTGTGTCAGGTGCAGTGTCTCCCCAGGAGTCTGCCACTTTCTCCACATTGGAGTCTGGAGGTGGGAGGGAGGCTTTGAATAGTTACTTACGAGCCTGATGTTATGCCAGCACAATATTTGGCATCCAGCCTGGGTGCCATTTGCATAGCTCATGCTCTGGACAGCCACCTGAGCCAGCCAGTTCTTGGGTTTCTTGCTGTGGATTCAAAAAGCAAGAGAGGAAAGATAAAAATAGACTCAGCGCAACAGGAGACAAGGGGCCATGTATTGTGCAAGAACAAGAGTACCTACCCCTTGTAGCAATTTCTTGGGCATGGCTAGGGAGGCTCATTCTCACTAAGGGTGCTCCCCTTTGGTTTGTGAGCACCCCTCAGCATGTCGCCCCCCAGGATTTGGCATGCTGTGGCAGCCTTGTGCTGGCACCAGCTGCTCCAAACATCTGCCTGGCTGGTAAAGGGAAAGGCTGAAAGAGCAGGAAGGGCCGAGGCTGGGAGAGGTGACATGGCCTTGGGCAAAGTGTGGGACAGAGGAGAGCAGGGCAGCTGGCATGGCAGAAACAGACAGACAGGGCAGAAGAGCAGACAGTGGGCAGCACATTCTGGGACTGGGACTAGTTCGGGGTAGAGGGCCTGAGGCTGGGGAGTCCTGACGTCTGGGGGATGTTCCCAGTGCGGGTTGGGGTGATGTCCCTGTTCTCTAACCCTACAATGGCTGCTGTGTCTGGGCTTCCTACGACTGTGACTGTCTCTGAGCCATTGGTCCTGCATGCAGAATGGCTGGCGTGGGGGGCTGGGCTGTGCTTGGAGTCCATGTGTGGTACAGGGAGTAGCAATTAGGTGCAGGGGCATGTCAGTTGGAGTGGGGCTGGCAAGTGGGAGGTGCTTATGTATGCAGAATGGGGCCTGATCCCCTGCCACTGTGTGCAGGCAGTGTGTGGGGGGACAGATAATGAACCCCAGTCTCTGCTGGGCCTAGGGTTTCCAGGCATCTGGTTTTCGACCGGAAAGCCCGGTCGAAAAGGGACCCCAGGAGCTTAAGTCAGCACTGTGACCGGGCCGTTAAAAGTCCAGTCAGCGGCACAGCGGGCCTAAGGCAGGCTCCGTGCCTGCCATGGCTCCCTGTGGCTCACAGAAGAAGTGGCATGTCCCCCCTCCAGCTCCCAGGCTCAAGGGCAGCCAGGGAGCTCCAGAAACTTATGGCCAATGGAATCTGAGATGGCAGTGCCTGTGGACGAGGCCGCGCGCAGAACTGCTTAGTCGCGCCTCCACCTAGGAGCCAGAGGGACATGCCGGCTGCTTCTGGGAGCCACCTGAAGTGAGCATTGCCCAGAGTCTGCACCCCGCATCTCCTCCCGCACCCCAACTCCCTGTCCCAGCTCTGAGATTCCTCCCACACCCCACACCCCATCCTGCACCCCAAATCCATGCTGCAGCCCTGAGCCTCGCCCCTCACCCAAACTCCCTCCCAAAGCCCCCAACCTTGCTTCACCCCAGCCCTCTGCCTCAGCCCTGAGCCCCCTCCTGCACCCCAAACCCCTCATCCTCGGCCCAACCCCAGAGCCTGTACCCCAACCCCCTGCCCCAGCCTGGTGAAAATGAGCGAGCGAGTGAGGGTGGGAGAGAGTAAGCAACGGAGGGAGGGGGGATGAAGTGAGCAGGGGCGGGGCCTTGGAGAAGGGGCAAGGCAGGGGCGGGGCCTCTGGGAAGGGGCGGGGCAAGGGTGTTCCTTTTTCTGCAATCAGAAAGTTGGCAATCCTCGCTTTGGGGAGAATTAACAGAGTCCAGCTGGAACCAGAGACCCTGAAGCTGGGACGTGACCCTGGGGCTGACGGGTGTTTGGCGGGGGACACAGAGAGCCTGCAGGGAAGCCAAGGACCTACTGCCTCAAGCCGGGGGGGAGGGGAGTGGGGGGGTGTCTGTTAGGCAGCAGTTCAGTTTCCGAGCGAGGGTCTTGCCTACCAGTTACCTCCAGCACCACCACGAGGGAACAGCCTTCTCTCTACCAGCCAGGCTTCATCTGAAGCTCACTGGAGAGGACTGAGGGGCCTGCTAGATGCCCTGAGCAACCCCCTGGCTCTGCCTCCAGGGAGAGGGAGTCAGGGCGGGGGCCAGGTGAGCGCTTGCCATGGGAGGGAGCTGCAGGGCTGGGGCAGGGTGAGCATATGGGGACTCCAGAGAGCTCTGACACCTAAGGCCTGGTTCCAGACCCGGGGGCAGTGAGCTGCTCCTTTGGAGCAGGGCCTGGCAGGGCAATTGCTCCCCTCAGTAGAGCAATGCACACAGAGACTAAACTCCGCCTGCCCCTCCCTGTGGCTGAGCCAAGCCGTGGGGCAGATGCCAGCGTTTCCTGGGTGTCTATCCATGGCTTCCTGCTCCTAGGGATGCCAAGGACTGGTAGGGGAGCATGAGGGGCATGGTGGGGGCAGGTGGAAGGGCTTGGAGAGCAAACACAGCGCAGGCCCAGTGCCCAAGGATCCACCAGCCTCCACACTCCCTCACAGGAGGGTGAGAAAAGAGGAGCTCCCCACACTCCACTGCACTCCCCTCAGCCCTTCCCTTTCCACAGGCCACGGGGGGCTGAAGAAACACCTCTTCATTCAGCCCTCCTGCCGGGCACGCCTCCACATGGCTCCGCGCAGCCAAATACAAATGGCCCAAGTGGTGGGGCTGCCCCCATCCCCTGGGAGACTGCCCCACAGCCCGTCCATCTCCCCCCTGCACCCATCTCCCCTGTCCCACAGCCCATCCATCTCTGCCCCCCAGGCCCAGGGAGTCTGCCCCACAGCCCATCTATCTCTCCCCCGCACCCCAAGAGACTGCCCCACAGCCTGTCCATCTCCACCCCCCACCCCCGGTGAGACTTCCCCACAGCCCATCCATCTCTTCCCCCCCGACCTTCGGGGAGATTGCCCCACAGCCCCTTCATCTCCTTCCCCCCCCTGCCCCCCAGAGACTGCCTCGCAGCCCATCCATCGCGCTGTAGTGTGTTGGCCTCCCCCGCTGTGCCCACTGCCGTGCCCCACAACTGGATCTTTGCTTCTCTCTGGGTCCCCCTCCAGCCGCAGCCTCCCGCAGCCTCGCGGAGCTCCTGGCTGGGCCCGCTCTGCTCACAAGCTCTGGGTTTTTCCTCTGCTGTCTCTGGGCATGTTTGCTCTTTGCCTCTGATCCAAGGCTAACACTCAGCTTGGCACCTGTGGTTCCAAGCCCAAGTTTTCGGCCTGTCAGCCCCTAAAAGTGATTCCTGGGGAAGATGTCACATTCCTCACCCGTGATCCCTGGCTGAGCATGGGGCTGGCACAAGACATCTGGATGGCTGAGATGGATTTTTCCAGGGATGTGGAAGCTGTGACCTGAATCCCTGGCTGCCTCCCAAATCTCCCTTCTACCTCCACTTTGGCTGCTCTTGGCTGGGAGCCTGGGTTGAAAGCACAGATCCTATCTCCTCCCTCAGGCTTTGGAAGGGGGGAGGGTGCATCCTGCCCCCTCCCCCCAAGTCACTGCTCACACTATGTTTCTGCAGGATTGAGCTCAGAATAACTTTGTTTTGACAGGTTTCAGAGTAACAGCCGGGTTAGTCTGTATTCGCAAAAAGAAAAGGAGGACCTGTGGCACCTTAGAGACTAACCAGTTTATTTGAGCATGAGCTTTCGTGAGCTACAGCTCTGGGTAGGGATCTCGCTACAGCTCACGAAAGCTCATGCTCAAGTAAATTGGTTAGTCTCTAAGGTGCCACAAGTCCTCCTTTTCTTTTTGTTTTGACATAATCTGAATGAATGTGTCCCCTGACAATGACAGTAAACACTCAACAGCAAGTTGCCGTGCAGTCACTTGGCTCCTCATGAAAGAGGCCACAGCACCCAGACCACGGGGGGGGGGGGGGGGAAGGGGAGCAGCGAACCCGTGTGCCCCCACCCCGGCCATCCTGGTGTGCAGAGTGACCTTAGACAGCTGGGTCGCTCTCTCCTTCCCCCTCTGGTGCAGCCAGCGCAGGCAGGGGGCAGTGTGGCGCGTGGGCACGGCGTGGGGTGGGAGCTAATCTGCCTGCCGTAGGGTGGCAGCTCCCGGTTCAACACCGTCATGGCATTGCCGTTAAGGAGCCCGATAGGCGCTAACGCCTGGAAATGGAGCGCTTCAGCTTGTGCACGGCGCCAGGATGGACCTGGGCCTCAGGCGGCCTCTGCCTGCACTGGGGTGGGCAGCATGGTGGGGAGGAGGCGGGCTTTGTCGGGGGATGTGCAGTGCAGTGGGGAGGGGGTGGGTCTGTCAGGGGGTTGGGCAGCATGGTGTGGGGGGCTGGCATCTGTTGGGGGATGGGCAGCATGGTGGTGAGGGGGCAGGGTCTGTTGAGGGATGAGGAGCATGATGGGGATGAGTGGGGTCTGTCGGGGGGCTGGGCAGTGCTGAGGGGAGGGGGCAGGGTCTGTCAGGGGGCTGGGTAGTGCTGTGGGCAGTTCCCTACTAATAGAGCATCCCCCAGATGTCAGTAAGCAGTGAGGGAGGAGGGCGGAGACGCCCTGGTATCTTGTTGGATGGGAGCCATGAATTTGCCTGGGCCCACTGCCCCAACCGGGGATTGTGCCTTGAACGCGGTCAGAGGGTGCAGGCAGGGACGGCACAGCACAACACACCCTGCACACAAACGCGGGGGTCAGCCAATCCGGGAGCAGAAGTGACACCCTGGGAATCGGTGAGCACTCGGAGCTCAGAGGGATGGATGCAGGGATCTCGCTAGCAGCCCTGGGCTATGGGTGCTCACAGAGTCCAGGGCAAGGCAAACCACAGGCCACAGAGGTGAGGAGATCCATGAACTGAGAATGGCTGAAACGGTGGGGAATGGACCAGCTGCCCCTTCTTGGAGGGAGCCAGGAAAGCACGAATGAGGGGAGGGAGGGCCATGCCAGGGAGAGAAGGTGGGTGCAGGAGGCTGGTCAGGGAGGCTGGTGGGTGCAGAAGGCTGGAGGCTCAGGGAGGCTGGTGGGTGCGGGAGGCTGGTGGGTCAGGGAGTACTGGCTGTTTCTGACCGGGCCTTTGCAGCCTGTAACATGGCATTCTACCTTGGTCACCACATGCCCCATGGGACTGCCCCACAGCCCGTCCATCTCCCCCCTGCACCCTGAGGGACTGCCTGATGACAATTCCCCATTTACAGTGATATTTTGAGACTAGCCAGTTTTTAGCTGATTTAATGTGTGTCATGTTCATTTTATATTATTCTAGTTTTTAATCAAAATATCATGCAGTACCAAGTCAAAAGCTTTATAGAAGTCTAAATATATTATGTCAACAATATCACTTTTATCAACCACACCTGTAATCTCATCAAAAAAAGCTGTCAAGTTAGTGTGACAGGATCTATTTTCCTTAAAACCATCTTGATTTCCATTAATTACACGACCATCCTGTGACATTATCCAGGGTACAATCTGGATTGTTGAACAGCTGTGTCTCCATAATCCTCTAGTCTGGGATGCCTTTGACACTTCTTTGCTGTTAGACTGGCCATTACTGGCCTGCTCATGTAGCCTTCAGCATGCAAATTCACTCCCAGCTAAACACATGACCACTCTGACAGGTCACTCATGGATTACATAGAGGGCAACACCTGCAAATTTTTAGACGTAACCTTGTTCCCCCAGAAATGTGTGTATTGCATTGTCCAGTACACTACTGAATCATAGAATATCAGGGTTGGAAGGGACCTCAGGAAGTCATCTAGTCCAACCCCTGCTCGAAGCAGGACCAATCCCCAATTTTTGCCCCAGATCCCTAAATGGCCCCCTCAAGGATTGAACTCACAACCCTGAGTTTAGCAGGCCAATGCTCAAATCACTGAGTTATCCCTCCCCCCTACTGAACCATGCAAGCAATGGACCAATATCATAGTCAGGATTTTTTTTTGTTCCTAATATATTTAAACAACTCCTCTTTATTGTCCTTAACTCTGCTGGCCATAGATTTATCCTTTTGTGCTTTTGCTCCCGTATCAATTTTCTACAATTCCGAATTCTGATTTATATTCATTACTATGAATATCCTCTTTCTTCCTTTTGATATTTATTGTCATTTTTATTTTATAGCTGCCTTCACTTCCCCTGTAAACGGGTAATTTTTTTTTAACCAATATGGCCTTCTTTCTCAATTATGGGTTCACGATGTAGCACCCACAATTGTTGTGTGTGCTTATATCCCCAGGGCCACATGCAAATCAGGATGGTGCTAGGGGTCACATTTTCAAGGGCCCAGCTCCCTTTTAGGCATGTAGATAAGAAGAGCTCAGCATCTGCTGTGTACCTGCCATGCTAAGCACTCCCCAAGCTTTGTGCATATACATCCATTCTGTGCAAACACCAGGTACTGTTCTCCCTAGATTCGAGGTGCAGCTGCTTGGTGAAAGTACATCAGCGGGACAGAACCAGAAGCATGGATATTTGGTGGAAGGGAGTGACCTGAACTGCAGTGACATTGCCTAAGGGTTAGAATCGGTGGTCAAGCCAACAGGAATAGTCCCCCGAGGACAGCTCTGCCCCAATGAGAGCTCCTCATCAGATCAGGGCCTTAGGCATCATATCCAGGATTTGGGAGGTCCTAGTATCTGTGTGAGGAGCTGGTGTGAGCACAGCCAACTATTGTTTTCCTCTCTGGGCTCCTCACTGCAGGAACGATCTTGATAAACTAGGGGAAGTTTAGAGAAGAGGCACAGGAGTGCTCAGGGGGTTGATGGGAGCATTTTCAGGGAGACAGTTAAAGAGCTTCATCTGTCCATTATGGCGAAGGGACATCATAACCCTTTGCAAATATCTGAAGGATGTAACAATCATGCTTCCACAGAAGAGGTGGGATCGTGACTTATTGCTGAGGGCTCCAAACAGTTCTGCGCTATTAACCAGATTCTGAAATTCCTCCTCTGTGCTGCTCTGCCAGAGTCAGCGGCTGGGAGCTTTGGAGCAAGCCGGCAAGGTGCTGGTAAGGCGGGAAGGGACCTTGTTCACTTTGGGAAGCTTCGTCTAACTTTGGGAGACATTGTACCCCAAAGCAGCAAGGGCTGGACACTCGCTGTTGGTTTGTTTCCTGCGTGAGGGGTGTCGCACTGGAGCGCTTTCAGGGGCTTCCTGGTGCATTTTTCCGTTCCTTACACTAGACCTTTGCTTTAGGGCTTGAGCAGCCCTCAGGCCCTGGCAGCCTTGGCAAACCAATGGCTGGAATTTAAAGCCATAAATTCAAATTAGAAATGGTGGGGGGGGGAGAGCTGGGCCACATCTAATTTATTTTTATCAAAGAAGATGTGTGACTCGGTTTCCCCTTTCACGTTGTATTGTTACCCGTCAGGTGTGAAGGGTTAACTTCTTTCTTGAAACAAGACGGTACCTGCAGTGACTGAGGGGAGGTCACCTAAAGCATGAATGAACTAATGGGAACTAACACTGCTAATGTCATGACCACAAATTTCTAGACAGAAAGCAAGGCTACAGAAGTACCGCTTCCTGCAGGAAATTGCGTGCACTGGTTTGACTGGGGTCCAGAGACCCGGAAGACAGAGACTTTGAGAACTGGAGAAAGTTAGCAGCCAGAGAGAGAGGAGAGGTCGCTCTGACTGTTGGTGTTGGTGTGGGTCCTGCATTGAGCAGGGAATTGGACTAGATGACCTCCTGAGGTCTCTTTCAACCCTAATCTTACATAATTCTATGACTCACTCCAAGAACTGACATGAGCCTACAGCCAATAAGGACAGCCCTCCTGGAAGGCTCGGAAGGACTGGAAACTGGCTGGCTGTCTCCATGTGGATGAGGGTGCCATCTGGTAGAACAGGCATACATAGAAGCTGTTTCTGTTTTCTCTGCTTTTGGTTCTGAATAAACCCTTTGCTTTCTGAAGGTGGCTGGTCACTAGCCCTGGGAGAGGGCAGAACAGCCATGGCTCAACTACACTTGGCCCAGAAGGCCATGAAGGGCCCAAGGTGCAGTTACACCAGAACGGTGACAGAGGGCAAACATTTTAACAGTGAGGGCGACGAGCCGCCCACCAGCTGCCCAGCTCCTGTTGAAGGGCTGGCTGTGAGGAGTCTGAGCTTCCTTGTATTCCAGAGCCCACGGAGCCCACAGTGGGAATCCTTGGACCTTTTCAAATCTGGAGTGGATCTAGCTGGGCTGAGGGAGTTGGGGGCGAGCAGACAGCATCTCCAGGAAGCAGCAGTGCGTGGCTGGCAAGTGGGAGAGCAGCTCAACAAACCCAGCAGTCCTCTGGGATGTCCCCTGGTCCCCATTTTGTGGACAATATCCCCTGCTGAACAGCAGAGATCCCTCGTCTCCCAGCAGCAAAGTGTGTTCCCAAAACAGGCGCCTAAGAAGTGGGTTGGAGTTCGACAGCGCTGCAGGTACAGTACTCCCCGCTGCACTCCGGGGGAAGGATACATAGTGACCCAGAGGGTAGTTATGGTCACGAGCAGAAAGCTAGTAGGGCAGTGGGAAATGGCACTGCACCAGCCTCTCTCACACTGCTGTGCCCCCAGCAGGAGAGTGCCAAGGGTATGGCCTCACTTCTTGGCAGCCAGAGCCTCCATCTGCAGCCCAGGAGCCCGATGGCCTCTCTCTAGGCTTTAAAAGTCCACCCCCTAATTCCATTATCATATGGCTGTGGCCCAGGGGTGTGTCTCTGTCCACATGCAAAGAAGGCCTGAGGAAATGGACTGGTTAGGAGGGGAGAGAAGGAGGGAGGCAACAGAGCAGGAAAAACCTTCCAGTCTATAATGGAGGAACAATTGAGAGAAGGAAAAAGGAAATCCTCTTGGAGCAGGGACGTGTTTTCCCAGGCTGTCTGGCTGCTGCCATGAGCTCATTCTCTGGGCCGGGGTTAATGTGGAACGTGATGTCCAGCCCTGAAACCACCAGCACAACGGTCACTGCACCTGCCGAGCATTGCTCACTGTCCTGGCATCATAGCCACCCTCTTGCCATAAAGTTCCCAGGCATTGCCAGTGGTCTCTAATGCAGGCCAACAGGCCATGAATTTCCATGAGTTCATGTTGACTGTTTATCCTGGAAAATTCCTTTTGCTCGGTGAAATATAAAGGACACCTACAGGGAGGAGAGGGCTCTTGAGTTGGCCATATGCAGCATCTCAGTATGACACAACAGCGATCTCAGCAAGTCTTGCATCCTGTGACTCCTGCATGCCTTGTTCCGGTGTCCACGTTTGAAAGAGGATATTGAGAAACTGAAGAGGGTGCAGAGAAGAATGATTCGAAGGTCAGAGAAAACAATTTATAGCAAGAGACTTGAAGAGCTCAATCTGCTTAGCTGATCAAAAAGCAGAGTGTGAGATTCCAGTGTCTATGTACTTTCATGGGGAGAAAATACTTGATACTAAAGGTTTCAGAGTAACAGCCATGTTAGTCTGTATTCGCAAAAAGAAAAGGAGTACTTGTGGCACCTTAGAGACTAACCAATTTATTTGAGCATGAGCTTTCGTGAACTACAGCTCAAGTGAGCTGTAGCTCACGAAAGCTCATGCTCAGATAAATTGGTTAGTCTCTAAGGTGCCACAAGTACTCCTTTTCTTTTTGATACTAAAGGGCTCTTTAATTTATGGAGAAAGGCAGAACAAGAACAATGGCTGGAAGTTAAACCCAGATTAGAAGTAGAAAGGTTAACAGTGAGTGTGATTAACCTTTGGAACAAGCTACCAAAGGAAGTGGTGGATTCTTTGATTCTTGGTGCCTGCTAACCCTGGCTGGATGCCTTTCTAGAAGAGATGCTTCAGCCAAGCACAAATCACTGGCTGTCTCACTGGGGCAACTGGGCAAAATGTGATATGCAGGAGGTTGGACTGGATGAGCAACTGGCCTTAAACTGTAGGAATTGATGGAAGAGAATGAGCACAATGGCACTAGCCTTCCCCTAACAGGAGGGCATGTTGCCTCAGATGATCCAAAGCCTACCCGGATGATAGGGCATGGTTCTACAGAGCATCAGCATGGATTTATAGGCATGGATCATGGTGCTACATACCACCAGCAGCAACAGGGCTGGCCCAAGATGCATTGGAGTGTCACCGTGCACCCATGTATGAGCTGTAGTTGAGGCCTGTGGAAATACTGGTACATTTGTCCAATTGTGTAGTGTAAGCAGAGTCAGGATGAGCTCCACCCTGACATCTGGTGGTGAGTTGTGGCAAGTTGTGGAAAAGAACTACAGGGACTGATCTCATTTGCATAGGCACACCCACCCCGCTTAGCATATGCCCATAGCTGCCCAAAAGGTCACTTTGGATGCTGTGGGATCCCCAGTTTTTCTGTTATTGGGGCAGGAAGAATAAATTGTAATTATCCTGATTATGTGAATCAAGGACAGTGGAACTGTACTTGGTCTTTTGTTATGATGGAGGGACTCGCCATCAACTAAGTAACACTTGCTAGGCAAGGGACATGGGTTCCAAAACTCAGTGAATTGAGGGGGGGGGGGGGGGGGTAGGTATTAATGTCTGGTGGTATAGGGGCCTGGTGAGAGTTTTGTATGCTAACTGTACTGTTTACTCTCTCCACTGTGGAATGTCAGAGCTAATTTTGATTCTATTAAGAGTCCAGTTACAGGCTGCTGAGCTGAATTCACTTTGGGCCAATGGTGCACTAGTCCTGAGGCTCCCCTACCACAGGCTGTAATCACAAAAGAGCTAAACTTACTAAGAGCTGAAATCACTGAGTGTTGTGTTAAGGGGAGCCTGAAGATATATTGCAGCGCAGTTTGTGGGGACAGTTGGCAGAGCAGAGTGGCTTGTGGAGCAGACCAGTTTGTGGGATGGCTGGAGCAGCTCATGGGGTGTGGCTGGCAGAGAGGAGCGATTTGTGGGATGGCTGGTGGAGTGGAGCGGAGCGGAGCCCCATGGAGAGGTGGGGCAATTGGCTTTGGACCGCACAAGGTGCCCCTTAACCCCCCTCCCCCATCTCCACCCAGGTTGGGAGGTAAAATGCTGCAGATAAACTTTCGAGCTCTGGCGCTGCACTGACCAGGGACAAAGACTTTTGGGTTGTGGGACTTTGGGTGACTTTGGGTTGCTGGACTCAAGAACCAAAGGGAAAGGACATGCCCCAAATTGCTTGGGGTGGGTTTTTGCTCATGGGTTGTGTTATGAATCCTGTTGGTGGTGTTTCCCTAACATAATGCCACATTGTTTCTCTCGGGTATTAAAAGGCTTTTGCTACACTCAGACTCTGTGCTTGGGAGAGGGGACGTATTGCCTCTTGGAGGCGCCCAGCGGGGGTGGTATATATTTGTCCCAGGTCACTGGGTGGGGGCTCGAGCCGGTTTTGCATTGTGTATTGGAATGGATCCCCTAGATATTGAACCCGGCCCTTGTTGCTGCCAACTCTGATGGGCAGAAGGGTTACAGCAGGAAAGTTTTGAAAATCTGCAGGTTTGTATAATACCAATTGCTCCGGTCGCAAAGGCTAATGCTCAGCAGTTAGGCAGGAAATTACCTGTCTCTTTAGTCTGTAGCTTGAAATAAAAGGAACTAAAATCTTCCCCCATTCATTCCATCTTGAGAGTTTCCCCAGAGATTTTTCTGTCCCCCCAAGATTTTTTCAGTTCCCCTCAGACAAGGGCCTGAGACTCAGGAACAACAGCTCTGGAAGCTGGGCCCCTGAGCTGCAAAGGCAGAGTGGGGCCGAAGCACCCAGAGGGAGAGCTCTCTGATAGTCCCCTGGCGTGGCTGCCCTGTTCTCCACTCAGCGCAGGGGGAAGCAGCACGGTCAGAGAGTGGGGCGCGAGTTCTTGCTCATCCTGAGCAATCCCACGTTCTGGGGTCAGCAGTTCCTGTTCTGAGGAGCGGATTTCCAGGCTGCAGGTGCATGTTTCTCTTCCTCCTTGGCGGGCTCTGGGCTGTGTAATGTGTTTGCCTTGGCCGTTCGCCACCAGAGCAGCCGCAGTAAACACAGGCTCTGGCTACATGAGAAGAGACGCCCTGCGATGCAGCGCCACGGGTCCCTGTCAGCAAGCAGCATTCCTGCGGCCTCTCGTGGCTGGGCTGGCAATGCAGAGGATCCCAGGAGGCCAAAGAGGGGGCAGAGCCTGGCCAGGATGCAATTACAGGGGCAGGTTGAAGTCCGCAGGGGGCTGGCTGACATGGGACCCAGATCCCTGCAGTGGGACTTGTGTCTGGCCTGGAGGAGGTGTAGCTCTGCATGAGGGGAGTAGGTGGGTCTGTCTGCAGGAGGCCAGCAGCCTGCACGAGTGCAATGGGGCAGAGCTAGGGAGATGCTTGCAGGTCTGGAGAGATGCTTGGGTCCTGCCTGCAGGGCTGCGCTGCCTCATCCGTAACGGGCTGGTGAACAGGCTCTTCAGCTGGTGTGTGCCCCGCACCTGGCCCTGGGTAGTTAGTACTCGGTAAACAGCCTCCTCCCCACCACAGGGCTGTCTCCCTGGTCATGCCACTGGTGCTCAGGGCAGACAGGACCCGACAACCAAGCCTGAGCTGGCCAGTGCCCCATTACCCCCACTCTGGGTTGCCAGGGCACGCTGGTGTGCATTGCCCCACAGGCTGCTGGGGCCGCGCCGTATGTGTGTTCTCTGGCCCCTGGCCCTAGTGAGGCACTATGGGAGAGAGGCCTGGGAATGGGCTGTGATGGCTTGTGCAGCCACACCCAGCCGTTTGCTGTGACAGGTGTGAGCACTGGCATGCAGCTAACCGGGACGGTTACTGGGGAAATGCAGGCGCAGAGTGCGGGAGAGTCTAGGGGCCAAAGCAAGGGGTGGGGAGGGGAGGAGGAAGGGGAAGGAGAGGGGAAGGGTTTGTGGTCAATCGGTGACTCCCTGAGAGTGTGGGGGTGGCGCTGGCTAGGCCTCCTCTAGGGCCCAGCAAGACCCATGCCTGACGGAGCTCCCCAGTGCCGAAGGAGCTATGCTTAACCCCTGGGAGTGTGTGACCAGTGAGAAGGACTGTTGCAGTCCCCCTGGGGACTCCAGTGAGCAGTCTCAGGGGTGGAGGAGTCTGCAGCTCGACCCTGGCAAAGAGGTGATGACCTCGAGAAGGGCTGGCACACTAGGGGTTCTTCATGGAAACCGTGGGGAGCTGAAAGCACACAGGCCTGTGAGTCCAGAACATAGACCCCGGCCTATGTGTCTGCGAGGACTCTCCTGGGCTCAGGCCCCTTGGACCCCCAGTGGGAGCGGAAGGTGAAGGTCAATGGGGAGACATTCCTGGGGTGGCGAGATCCTGGCACAGAGAGAACTGTTGTCAGGCCCAGGGTGGTGCAGCCTCAGCAGATGCTGAGGGGCTGTGTGAACTGGGTAAAGGTCCCAGCTATGAAGCCATTTGCCCTGCCTATGGCCCGGATCCCTGTGCAGACACAGGAGGGGTCAGGTTGGCTGGTAGTTGGGGTTCTCCAGGATATCGGCTGTGAGGTCCTGTTGGGAGACAACTGGGTCTCTTTGGGACAGGATCCAGGCCCTGCTCCTGTAACGGCTGAGGATTTGAATTTGAATCCAGGGAAACAATTGGCTGAGACTGAAATGGTCAGTGAAAATGCAGATGACCTGGCTGGCAGGGGTGAGGAGCTGCTAGGCTAAGGCTACCTGCCTATATGTAACCAGCTGGGTGGGATGGAGAGATGCTCCCTGCCCCGGTACACACCGGAGAGGGGGCTCACACTGGCTCTGATGCTGTAAGGAGAGCAGAGAGCTCACTGCCTACCCACACTGGGACAGCAAGGGCAGAGCTGAGCACGGGGGGAGCTGAGACCCCAGCTGAGGGTGGGGGGACACACAGACAGGGCAGGTTGGCTTCCAGCCAGGTTTGCCTGGTCCAGAGGGGCTGCTGGGAAGTGATCCCGTGCAGGGAGGGAGCGACCAGGACAGGGCTCAGCGGGGCTGCGACCCCAGGCCCAGCCCGCGAGAGGGAGCAGGTCCTGCTCACCCCCTTACTGGACCCCAAAGCCGTGGAGGTGTACAGCCGAATGACAGGAGCGGAGGTAGGGGACTATGAACTGTTCAAACAGGCCCTGCTCCGTGAGTTTGGGCTGACCCCCGAGATGTACCGGAGAAGGTTCCGGAGTCAGCGTAAAATGCCTGAGGTCACCTACCTACAACTGGTCAACTGAATGCAGGAATATGCCCGCAAGTGGACAGCTGGGGCCCAAGATAAAGAGGACCTGCTTGACCTAATCGTACTGGAGCAACTGTATGAACAGTGCCCATCTGACCTGAGGCTGTGGTTGGTGGACAAAAAGCTCGAGAACCCCCAGCATGCAGGGCAGCTGGCCAACGAGTTTGTGAACAGTCGGTCAGGGGGTAGCCGGGAGGAGTCCCAAAAGAACAGGCCCTCCACGATGCAGAGAGAGAGTCATCATGGGACCTCCCAGCGGGGAAATATTGAGAACCCCCTCCAAAGGGGAACGCCTGGCATTGGGCCCCTCCGACCCACTTGAGGGGACCAACGTGACCTGAGCTGCTATCACTGTGGCCAGAGAGGCCACGTACGGACCCAGTGCCCAAGGCTCAGGGACAGACTGAGCAGACCCAACCTACCCAGGGTTAACTGGGTAGGGACCCAGCTGGACGAGGGGCAGACGGCCCAGGCAAGGGGGGCTGCCAGCTTACCACCTGCTCAGGAGGAAAGAGTACCCCCGGCCAGCTCCGCCAGAGGGCTGGAGGCTCTGGACTCAGGGTGCTCGGTTTACAGGGTGGGCGCGGGGCTGTCCCTCCGGAGAGAGTGCCTTGTTCCCCTGGTGGTGGATGGGAGGAAGGTCAATGGATACTGGGATACGGGCGCGGAGGTGACGCTGGCCCGGCCCGAGGTGGTGGCCCCAGATCGGGTGGTGCCCAACACCTACCTGACCCTGACGGGGGTGGGTGGGACCCCATTCAAGGTGCCTATGGCAAGGGTACCCCTGAAATGGGGGGCCAAAGGGGGCCCCAAGGATGTGAGGGTACACCATTTAGCCACTGAGGTTTTGATGGGGGGAGACCTAGAGGACTGACCAAGCAAGTCCCAGACTGCCCTGTTTGTTACCCGTAGCCAGAGCCGGCGAGGGGCACTGCACCCTGACCTTGGGGAGGGTACCACACCGGCGGCGCAGGACCCTACCCTGGTGGGGAGGGAGCGCCGAGGGGCACGGCTCAGAGAGGCTGTGGCCTCAGACCAGGCCAATGTGCAGGAACCGGTCCCCATTCCTTCCCCAGCTGCTGAGTTCCAGGCCGAGTTGAGGAAAGATCCCTCCTTGCGGAAGCTCAGGGACCTGGCTGACCTCAGGGTGGTACGGACCATGAGGAGAGGCTGCCAGGAGAGGTTCCTGTGGGAGAAGGGGTTCCTGTACCGAGAATGGGCTCCCACAAGGGAAGTGGAGTCCTGTGGGATCAGGAGGCAGCTGGTGGTCCCCCAGAAGTATCGCCGCAAGCTCCTGTACCTGGCCCATGACATCCCCCTCGCAGGGCACCAGGGAATCCGGCGCACCCGGCAGAGGTTGCTACAGAACTTTTACTGGCCCGGGGTCTTTACCACTGTCTGGCAGTACTGCCGATCCTGTGACCCCTGTCAGAGGGTGGGGAAGGCCCGGGACAAGGGGCAAGCAGGTTTGAGACCTTTGCCCATCATGACCTTTCCAGAAGGTGGCGATGGACATGAGGCCTCTCAGCAAGACGACCCAGTTGGGGAAGAAATACATTCTGGTGGTGGTAGATTTTGCCACCCGCTACCCCGAAGCAGTGCCCGTAGCTTCCATTGAAGCAGACACCGTGGCCGATGCGTTCCTGACCATTTTCAGCCGAGTGGGGTTCCCCAAGGAAGTCTTGACAGACCAAGGGTCCAACTTCATGTCAGCCCTGCTCCGGTGCTTGTGGGAGAAATGTGGGGTCCGGCATAACTGGGCCTCCGCTTATCACCCCCAGTCCAATGGGCTGGTGGAGAGGTTCAATGGGACGCTAAAGATGATCCTGAAAACCTTTATGAACCAGCACCCGCAGGATTGGGACAAGTACTTACCTCACCTGCTGTTCGCATACAGGGAGGTGCCCCAGGAGTCTACTGGATTTTCGCCTTTCGAACTGTTATATGGAAGGAGGGTGAGGGGCCCCCTGGACCTGATGAGAGACGAGTGGGAGGGGAAGGCCACTCCTGATGGAGAGTCAGTGGTGGAGTAAGTCCTGATCTTCCGAGAGAGACTGGCTGAACTCATGGGTCTGGCCAGGGAGAATCTGGCCAGAGCCCAGAAGAAGCAGAAGGTCTGGTATGACCGCATGGAGCGGGCCCGTGCCTACGCCACTGGGGATCAGGTGATGGTTCTCATCCCAGTGAGAAAGAACAAACTACAGGCCGCCTGGGAGGGCCCTTTCAAGGTTGTCAAGCAGCTCAATGAGGTAAACTTTGTGATGGAGCTGTCGAACCGGGCGCACCACCAGCGGGTGTACCATGTGAATATGATGAAGCCATATTATGCCAGGGGGAATGTGGTGTTGGCCGTGTGTGGACAGTGGGAGGATCAGGGAGATGACCCTTTAGTAGATCTATTCCCTGGGACCAGAGCTGGTTCACCCCTGGAAACAATTCCCCTCTTGGATCAGCTAACCCCTGCCCAGCAAGCTGAGGTCAGGGGGGTGCTGCATCCATACCGACAGCTGGGGCTAGTCCCCAAGGAAGACGGGTTGATCTGGTTCTGTGGGGACTATTGGAAGCTTAATGCAATCACCGTGTCCAATGCCTACCCCATCCCTAGGCCTGGTAAGATTCAAGGCAAGCTGGTGTGTGTGTGTGTGTGGGGGGGGGGGCGGGGGGGCTCATTACCTCTCTACTATAGATCTCACCAAGGGCGACTGGCAGGTGCCTTTGGACCCAGATGCCAGGTTGAAATCTGCCTTCTCCACCACTTTGGGGCTCTCTGAGTTCCTGGTCCTGCCTTTTGAGCTCAAGGGGGCGTCGGCCACCTCCCAGCGCCGGGTGGATCCGCTACTGAGGGGGATGGAGAACTTGGCCCTGGCGTCCATTGATGACATAGAATCACAGAATATCAGGGTTGGAAGGGACCCCAGAAGGTCATCTAGTCCAACCCCCTGCTCAAAGCAGGACCAATCCCCAATTAAATCATCCCAGCCTGGGCTTTGTCAAGCCTGACCTTAAAAACCTCTAAGGAAGGAGATTCTACCACCTCCCTAGGCTAACGCATTCCAGTGTTTCACCACCCTCTTAGTGAAAAAGTTTTTCCTAATATCCAATCTAAACCTCCCCCACTGCAACTTGAGACCATTATTCCTCGTTCTGTCATCTGCTACCATTGAGAACAGTCTAGAGCCATCCTCTTTGGAACCCCCTTTCAGGTAGTTGAAAGCAGCTATCAAATCCCCCCTCATTCTTCTCTTCTGCAGGCTAAACAATCCCAGTTCCCTCAGCCTCTCCTCATAACGCATGTGTTCCAGTCCCCTAATCATCTTTGTTGCCCTTCGCTGGACTCTCTCTTTAATTTATCCACATCCTTCTTGTAGTGTGGGGCCCAAAACTGGACACAGTACTCCAGATGAGGCCTCACCAATGTCGAATAGAGGGGAACGATCACGTCCCTCGATCTGCTCGCTATGCCCCTACTTATACATCCCAAAATGCCATTGGCCTTCTTGGCAACAAGGGCACACTGCTGACTCATATCCAGCTTCTCGTCCACTGTCACCCCTAGGTCCTTTTCTGCAGAACTGCTGCCTAGCCATTCGGTCCCTAGTCTGTAGCTGTGCATTGGGTTCTTCCGTCCTAAGTGCGGGACCCTGCACTTATCCTTATTGAACCTCATCTGATTTCTTTTGGCCCAATCCTCCAATTTGTCTAGGTCCTTCTGTATCCTATCCCTCCCCTCCAGCGTATCTACCACTCCTCCCAGTTTAGTATCATCCGCAAATTTGCTGAGAGTGCAATCCACACCATGCTCCAGATCATTTATGAAGATATTGAACAAAACCGGCCCCAGGACCGACCCTTGGGGCACTCCACTTGATACTGGCTGCCAACTAGACATGGAGCCATTGATCACTACCCGTTGAGCCCGACAATCGAGCCAGCTTTCTACCCACCTTATAGGGCATTCATCCAGCCCATACTTCCTTAACTTGCTGACAAGAATACTGTGGGAGACCGTGTCAAAAGCTTTGCTAAAGTCAAGAAACAATACATCCACTGCTTTCCCTTCATCCACAGAACCAGTAATCTCATCATAAAAGGCAATTAGATTAGTCAGGCACGACCTTCCCTTGGTGAATCCATGCTGGCTGTTCCTGATCACTTTCCTGTCATGCAAGTGCTTCAGGATTGATTCTTTGAGGACCTGCTCCATGATTTTTCCAGGGACTGAGGTGAGGCTGACTGGCCTGTAGTTCCCAGGATCCTCCTTCTTCCCTTTTTTAAAGATTGGCACTACATTAGCCTTTTTCCAGTCATCCGGGACTTCCCCGGTTCGCCACGAGTTTTCAAAGATAATGGCCAATGGCTCTGCAATCACAGCCGCCAATTCCTTCAGCACTCTCGGATGCAACTCGTCCGGCCCCATGGACTTGTGCACGTCCAGCTTTTCTAAATAGTCCCTAACCACCTCTATCTCCACAGAGGGCTGGCCATCTCTTCCCCATTTTGTGATGCCCAGCGCAGCAGTCTGGGAGCTGACCTTGTTAGTGAAAACAGAGGCAAAAAAAGCATTGAGTACATTAGCTTTTTCCACATCCTCTGTCACTAGGTTGCCTCCCTCATTCAGTAAGGGGCCCACACTTTCCTTGGCTTTCTTCTTGTTGCCAACATACCTGAAGAAACCCTTCTTGTTACTCTTAACATCTCTGGCTAGCTGCAGCTCCAG
This sequence comes from Lepidochelys olivacea, assembly GCF_965140295.1. Taxonomy (NCBI): domain Eukaryota; kingdom Metazoa; phylum Chordata; order Testudines; family Cheloniidae; genus Lepidochelys; species Lepidochelys olivacea. Next base: position 24,033,574 of record NC_140427.1, read on the forward strand.
GTGCGATTTGGCCCTCCTGATATCATTCCTACATGCCCGAGCAATATTTTTATACTCTTCCCTGGTCATATGTCCAACCTTCCACTTCTTGTAAGCTTCTTTTTTATGTTTAAGATCCGCTAGGATTTCACCATTAAGCCAAGCTGGTCGCCTGCCATATTTACTATTCTTTCGACTCATTGGGATGGTTTGTTCCTGTAACCTCAACAGGGATTCCTTGAAATACAGCCAGCTCTCCTGGACTCCTTTCCCCTTCAAGTTAGTCCCCCAGGGGATCCTGGCCATCCGTTCACTGAGGGAGTCGAAGTCTGCTTTTCTGAAGTCCAGGGTCCGTATCCTGCTGCTTACCTTTCTTCCCTGCGTCAGGATCCTGAACTCAACCAACTCATGGTCACTGCCTCCCAGATTCCCATCCACTTTTTCTTCCCCCACTAATTCTACCTGGTTTGTGAGCAGCAGGTCAAGAAAAGCGCCCCCCCTAGTTGGCTCCTCTAGCACTTGCGCCAGGAAATTGTCCCCTACACTTTTCAAAAACTTCCTGGATTGTCTATGCACCGCTGTATTGCTCTCCCAGCAGATATCAGGAAAATTAAAGTCACCCATGAGAATCAGGGCATGCGATCTAGTAGCTTCCGTGAGCTGCCGGAAGAAAGCCTCATCTACCTCATCCCCCTGGTCCGGTGGTCTATAGCAGACTCCCACCACTAAATCACTCTTGTTGCACACACTTCTAAACTTAATCCAGAGACACTCAGGTTTTTCTGCAGTTTCGTACCGGAGCTCTGAGCAGTCATACTGCAGTCATACTGCTCCCTTACATACAGTGCTACTCCCCCACCTTTTCTGCCCTGCCTGTCCTTCCTGAACAGTTTATAACCATCCATGACAGTACTCCAGTCATGCAAGTTATCCCACCAAGTCTCTGTTATTCCGATCACGTCATAGTGAACATCTGTATCTTTAGCGAGGTCTGGGAGGAACACATGTCCCAGGTGAAGAGGGTGTTGGGCTGCCTCAAGGAGGCAGGACAGACGGTAAAAGCTGGAAAGTGTAAGGTGGGGATGGCAGAGGTGTTGTGCCTGGGCCACAAGGTGGGGAGAGGCTGCCCAAGCCCAGAGTTGGCCAAGGTCAAGATTGGGGCTCTTAACCAAGAGCCTGAATCGCAGCCCTCCTAATTGGAACACTGGGAGAAGTCCCAATCCCAGTTTGAACCCCAGGGGTATTGGGGTGGCAAAAAGGCACAGGCCACATAAACCTTTCCACATGCAGCCTGCAAGTGCCATCAAGCACACCAGACCTAAGGGAGGGTGTGAAACTGGAAGGGCCTGGTATAACTCCCGCCAAGGAATGGGAGAGATTCTGGGGCATCCATGGGAACGTTGGTGGGTTCGAACTTCCCCAGGTCACCGGCTAAAATGACCCCGCTCAGTTCGGTCTCGAAGGGGGTAGAGATGTGACGAAGTGGGACTATTCTTAATGTTTCCTCTGAATACTGTGTGGGTGCCTCAGTTTCTCCTATGGAGTTCTTAAGTATCCAGGTGGTGGGATAGGGGTGTGTGATTGTTACAGAACCCTCAGGGGCCAGTGTGATGGTGTCTGCAAAGGTGCCAACTAAAGGTGTTGGAGAACTAAGAGATCAGGTGGCCTCCTGGCCCAGGAAAGAGACAAAGGAGAGGGGCGGCTGCAGAGTTTCAGTTTGGAGCTGGCTGGGGAAATGGAGGAAGGCTCAGATGGGGCTCTGGCCACCCTGCCCCCCAAGACAGACCTGACTGAGGGGTCCTCTTCTCTGTACCTACAAGCTCTGTTTTAGCCCATGTTCCTGTCGTCTAATAAATCTTCTGTTTTACTGGCTGGCTGAGAGTCACGTCTGACTGCGGAGTTGGGGTGCAGGAGCCCTGCCTGTGATGAATTGCTGTGGGAAGCGCACGGTGTGGTCCGGGATGCTGAATGCTACGTGGTCAGACCCAGGAAGGTCAGAGTTGTGTAAGCTTCTTGCCCTGGGGAGAGGAGGCTTCCCCAGAGTCCTGACTGGCTTTGTAGGGAGTAGTTCCAGAGCATCGCCCTGTGACTCCGTGACACCTGGGCTCCCACCCAGCTCTGTTGGTGCCCCTCACTCCTGACACACAGCCCCCTGCTATCCCAGTCCTGGGCTCCCCCCAGCTCTGCCCATGCCCCTCAATCCCAACCCACCACCCCTGCTATCCCAGCCCTGAGATTCGTGAGCAGAGACTGGGAATCGTGTGGGGTTCTGTGATGCCCAAATGGGAACTAGGATGAGACCTCTCATAGCCCCCCAATAAGTCCCCTAGATCTAGTATAGGGTTAAAACTTGCCTTCAGCAATGGAAAGACAAAGGAAGGGCACCTTCTGGGGCGAGAGCAATGAAGACTCCTGGAGTGAGCGAGCCGTGTCTGCTGCCCCCTCTACATTAGGGGCGCCCCACACCCTCCTGGCTTCAGTTTGTCTCTGCAAGAGGGTGTCCGTGGAGCAGGTGCCCCCAGCCCCGCTCTTGTGGGGTGAGGACAAAGTGGGGAGGGGAGCTGGAGCTGAGAGACAGAAAGGGAGGCGAGCAAAGGGGCACGGAGAGATGCAAGGGGCGGTGCCTGTGTGCACAGCTTAGCTTGGGCAGGGTCTGCCCAGGGACAGGATCTCTGACAGCCTTGTCCTGGGAGCACCGGTCCTGGTGAATGCAGCTCAGATGTCTGTCTGAGCCTGAGCAGCAGAGCTCCCCTCCCAGAAAACAAGGCCGGGTCCTGCCTTCGCTGCCTCTCATTCCAATGGGCAGCTGCTCGGGCCAGACCTCCTCCAGCTGTATCCGCGGCAGCCAGGCCAGCTGTGTCTGCACAACTCCCTGCTGACTGCATTGCAGCACGTGGGCTGAATGAGCATGCAGTCAAACCCACATAGCAGTGGGAGAATCAGGGCTGATGGGGAGCTGAGGGCTGGGCATGGGGCCTGGCTGCCCCAGCCTCACCATGTCCCAGAGGACAGGTCCTGCTGGGAACCCGGGTGCACTCAGGGAAGGGGAAAGAGCTCCTCACGCCAGATGTTTACTTGCCCCTTGACCCCGTGTTCTCTCCCGGCAGGTTCTGTCTGGGTCACAGGAATGGGACTGATCAGACTCAAAGACTCCGGCTGTTTAACTTCTCCAGACTCAACAGTGACGTGATTGCAGTTTAGCTGGACCTTCTCGGGGAGAAAGCATGGTGGGGAATGAAGGGCTTTTGACTCTAACAGAGAAAGGCAGAACAAGAACCAATGGCTGGAACCTCAAGCCAGACACCTTCAGATATGAAATTGAGCAAAAAATGTTACCACTGAGGGAGATCAACCACTGGGGCAAACTCCAGGGAAGTGGTGGATTCGCCATCTGTTGGGGTTGTCTCAACCAGACTGGCCCCTTTCTGGAAGATGCTTCAGCCACACACAAGTTCTTGGGCCCCATACAGGGGGAATGTGATGGCCTATGCTATGCAGAGGATCAGATCTAATCATCCCTTCCGGCCTTGAGCTCTATGAATCTGTGGCTGAATCTGAGAAGCCCTGGAGGCAGGAGCTCAGCCCTTCTGTAACCCTCCAGCATCAGGCATGGGGAGCTGCCTCCTGAGGCTCTCAGTTCCCGTGCCTCAGTCATCAGCTGCTTCTCCAGCCTTGGCCACCTTGCCCAGCTCTGCTGAGGCCTTGGCCCATGTTGTGAGGCCCCAAGGGGACCCCACGGGTGCTGGGTTCTGCAGCCCGGGCAATGTAGAGTGCTCATTGCACTGAGTTCCTTTCAGTCTGAAACATCCCCACCTGCACCCCTGGCTAATGCTCCCTTCCTGGTTTGCTGCAGGTCCCAGCACTGGGTTTGCAAACATTCAGGGCCCCAGTGCTGAAATTCAGGGTAGGGCCAGGCAGAGCCCCCACCCCTGCCCACAGCCCCAGTGCCGAAATTCAGGGCAATGCTAGGTAGGGCTGCCCCCCACCCCTGCCCATAGCCTCAGTGCCGAAATTCAGGGCAGGGCCAGACATAGCTGCTCCCACCCCCACCCACAGTCCCAGTGGAGCCTGGAGGCCTGGGCACAGGCACTGAGGAGGCAGAGACGGATGGTACCTTCTCCCTCAAGCTGGATTGCTGGAGTCTGGGCGGAGGCTGGCCAGGCTGCTGCTGCCCTGGGCTGGCTTTAGGAGAAAGGCCTGAGTCTGGCTGGTCTCAGAGCACCTGGCATCTTGCCCCTTCTCAGGGGGCAAAGCCGGGGGTGAAGGGGGAGTGGCAACCGTGCTGCCTGGCTGAGCACTGGCAGGAAGCCAGGGCACCAGCACACTCTGGCTGTGACGCTGCTTCTGTTCTCCCGTCGGCAGGTTCCCAGTTACCCTTCGGTGACTCCTGAGCCTCTTTAAAGCATCAAGCGCCCCCAGTTATCGCACTCAGCTCCCTGGCTCTGCTCACCCCACTCCAGCCCCTGCGCTCTCCCATTGCCTCAGGGCCCCCAGCGCCGGACTGAGAGCTCTCCTGGACAAGATGGAGGGTCAGCATTGCTCCCTGCAGCTCCCAGCACCATGGCAGCCCTCTGGGCTCCTGCAGCCAGGCCCCTGACCCAGTGCGTGCCCCAGGTGAGCGCCCCAAGCAGGCTGTGCCCCTGCCCAGGGGTGGGGTGGTGGGTCTGGGCACTGAATATGGATGTGTAGGGGGGGCCGCGGCTGTGGGAGCAGCCCCCTTGCCTGAGCCACCTGGTCACCTTCCCTGGGTTACACCCCAAGGAGATTGTGAAAGTTCTTGCACCCGGGTGGGCTGCAGCAAGAGCCTGTGCTGCCCAACCCCCTTCCTCGGCGGCCCAGCCAAGAACTGTCCTGGGAGCGGGGCTGGGGAACTGGGCTGCACCCACAGCCACACCTGGGCTGGGACTCCGGGTGGGGCAGGGGCTGCAGGCTACAGTGGGACATGGCCAGCTGGGGTGAGGGCAACAGATTTATGGCCACCGGGGAGAATTACAGTGCATGTGCGTGCGTTCACACACACACACACACACCCCCCGGAGGAGCCCCACAGAATGCACATGCACACCCCCTCCCCCACACATGGAGGCGTCCCACATCACCACAGAGTCCCAACCCCAGGGAGTCCAACAGCACCCACAGCAGGTCATGCACACCTTGTACACAGTGGGACAAAGTATTTACACACTGCGCCAATTAGTGGCTGACCACTGTAATGCAGTTTAATATCTTCCCCTCTACGTTCTACATTCCTACCATTTACACTATTGACACCATCACGCTGTCTTTGAAGTTCATTACGGATCATACTGTTAAGTGTCTGAATCGTGCTGGTTTTCTAACTGCACGGCATGAACACATAACAACTGGGTCATCTAGCTGTCCATTGGTTGGCTGTGATTGGTTTGGAATCCTTCAATCTTCTTGTTCAGCATCCGCCATCTGTAGAGTTTTCTCTGTGGATTGTTCTTTTCCAGGAACATGCTGCTGATATTGATGGTTTCTGTTGAACTCTCCACTGTTGGTCTCTATCACATACAATCTGGGGGCAGAATTCTTTTTCTTTATAACCGCTGGAATTCTTCATCCTTTTTCTCCACACAGTTTGACACAAACAAGGTCACCAGGTTCTGGACAGGGAAGTTCTCAAACTGACTGACATCTGTTGTAACAGTGTTCATAAACACTTTTAGCCTTTTCATCAAATTCGGCTACTCTCTTCATGTCTGGCCACTTTGGAGATAGATTCTTTCCCAAAGTTGGAACAATAGTTCTGAGTTGTCGTCCCATCAGAAGTTGTGGTGGTCTATATCCAGTAGTTGCTGTTGGTGTCGATCTGTAGTTCAGAAAGGCAAGAAATGGATCTTCCTATTGTAGGGTTTTTTTGGCTAATAACATGATCAAATTCATATTTTGTTTGGAATAACTTAAATTCCGTTGCGGTGAATTGTGGTTCTTTGTCACTAGTTGTTTTGGAATACTAAAATGAGCAGAAGTGCACAACTGTTTCTCAATAACACTATGACATATTATGTATTTCAAGTACCTTATTTCTATATACTTGGAAAAATAATTCACTATGACTAGGTAATTATGTCCTCTCAATTCACATAAATCTGCAGCTAGTCACTTCCAAGGACTGTCTGGTAGAGGTGTTGTTATTAAAGGTTCTCTGTGTTGTGTTGGTCTGTTTGTTCTGCAATGTTCACATGCAGCTACTTTATTCTTTATGTTCTTGATGATGTATGGCCATCACGCTGACCGGTTAGCCCACGCACAGCATTTAGTTAATCCTCAATGTCCTTCATGGATAAGGTTTAGGATTTCTCCTCTCATTTTGTTTGGAATTATGATGCAATCACCTTTAATCATGAGTCCATTTGATGCGCTTAATTGTCTAGGCACTGCAAAGTTGTCTCTTGTCACTTCTGTAGCTTCCTTTAGATGCTTTGGCCAGCCGGCCCTAATGTAACTTAGAACTTCTTGAAGTTACATGTCTGTTGAGGTTGCTTTTTGTAGCTGGAGTAGTCTTTTTTCTGACACTGGTCTGAATGTGTCCACAACATCCACATATGCCTTTACATCATCTTTGAGCTCCTGGGTAGTTGAGTGTGATGCTGGGCTCCATGATAGAGTGTCCTCTTCCCAGATTTTTCCCAGGAATATTATTTAGCAATTGTGTTAAATTACATTAAGCTTAGCTATAGGCACTGGGATCTCAATGGAGCTCGATCCAGGTCTTTTCTGTTGATGAGGGTTACAAGTGATTTATGGTCTGTTATCAGTGGAAAAAAAATCAAATTCCCACAGATCTGTGTACAAGTTCTCACATGTCCATGTGCTTGCCAGGCTCCTTTTCAATCTGTGCATATAATTTCTCTGCTTCTGTGAGTATGTGAGAACAAAATGCAACTGGCGTCCACGCCGAGCCATGTGGCTGTGACAATACACCGCCTAGGCCAGAGCTGCTTGTGTCCACACTGACCCCCATTGTGGGTTTGTGCACATTGCAGTACTTGAGAACTGGGGCTGCTGAGATCATTTCTTTTACCTTTTTGGAGGGAATGTCTTGATTTGGCTGCATAGCCATAGTGCGTTGGATTTTAACAAGTAATTCAGGAGCTTTGTCGCAGTGGAAAGGTCTTGTAGGTATCAACCAAGGTAATTTACCATCCCCAGTATGTGTCTCAGTCCTGGTACATTAGTTGGTGCATTCGATTCCTGAACTGCTTTTACTTTCTCAGGGCTAGGACTGATTCCATCTTTGTTTATTGTCTGTCCCAAAAGCATGGTTTGGGGTAGGCAGAAAACTCACTTTTCCTTGTTTCATTTCAGTCTGGACTGACTGATTCAGCTTAGAACTTTGGGGAGGGTTTTGTTGTGTTCTTTCATTGAAGATCCGTATATCAGAATATCAGCCATGAAAACTACAGCTCCATTTGTGGTCATTAGCCGTTGGGGGGAAGGATAGCTCAGTGGTTTGTGCATTGGCCTGCTAAATGCAGAGTTGTGAGCTCCATCCTTGAGAGGGCCACTTAGGGATCTGGGGCAGAAATGTGGGATTGATCCGGCTTTGAACAGGGGGTTGAGGTCCCTTCCAACCCTGATACTCTATGATTTTCTATCGCTGGAAAATGTCAGATGCACCAGTAACCCCCAGAAGTGATCTTCAAAAGCAAAATCTCCCAAAGAGTCTGATAAATGTAGTCAGCTTAGCACTTTATTTGGCCAAAGAAATTTGCTGGAATCTGCTTGAGGCATCCAGCTTGGAGAGTACTGTAGTTCCTTTCACTCTGGAGAGGAACTCATCGGGACAGGCAGCACAGGAGCCAGCAAACGGAGCTGAAAATAGGGGCATTTGAGCTGGCGCTCTGCTGGAGGAGAAGGGATGTGGAAGGAGGTGGGTCCCTGTTCCTCAGCAGCAGTGAGTGAGTTTTTGTGTGTTTCGTCTGTTTTGCATTTTGTGTTTTTCTTTTCTTTTTCCAGTTTGCACAGCCTGGTAGGGGGCAGTGTGCTGTGAGAGAAACAGAGCCTTTGATCACAGCAGAGCCCAGATTAGGGGGCAGGGCTTCCCTGATGAGGGGACCTATAAAGGCAGCCAAACAGCCAGCCAGTGGCACAAGAGCTGACCAGTGACCACAAGGGACTTGGAATGGGTGCTTGTTTGGGGAAGGGGTGTGCGGTGCTCTGGTTTTGTTTCAGTGTTTGGTTTTTTTCTCTTTATTGTTTTTCTTCACAGGAGCTTCTGAGCAAAGGCTATAACAAGTACAGCACCTGAGAGAAGCCAAACAAGGACACTGGGCTTCAAAAAGGTGGATTTCAACCAACTCAGAGAAATAGCAGGCAAGGTCCCATGGAGAGACTAATTAGGAAGAAAAGGAGATGAAGGGGGCTGGCAGTTCCTAAATGATGTAAAGCTCAACCTCAAGCTATTCCCACGCACAGGAAAGAGAAGAAGAGCCAGAGGAGGCCAATGTGGCTGCATGAGGAGCTTCGTAGCTATCTACAAACCAAAAGGGATCCATCCAGGAAATGGAAGGAGGGGCACGGCACCAAGGAAGGATACATGGGATAGCGTGAGTGTGTAGGGACAGAATCAGGAGAGCCAAGGCAAAGAATGAGTTACAGCTGGCAAGGAATGTTAGAGACAAGAAGGGGATCTGCAAATATCTCAGACAAAAAAGAAAGACCAAGGACAGTGTGGGGCCGCTGCTCAATGGAAAAGATGAGCTGGTAATGGAAGATGGTAGGAAGGAAGAGCTGCTCAATGTCTACTTCGCTTCAGTCTTCTCACAAAAAATAACATGTGACTGGATGACTAGTGAAGTTACCATAGACAATAAAGGAGAAGAGATGCAGATCAGGATAAGTAGCGAACATGTCAGAGATCTTCTAACTAATTTAAATGAATTCAAGTCAGCAGGACTGGATGCTATTCACAATGGTACTGAATGAATTAGCTGGAGAAATCTCGGAGCCACTGGCAATAAAATTTGCAAACTCATGGATGACAGGAGAGGTCCTGGAAGCCTGGAGAAGGGCTAACATGGAGCCCATATTTGAAAAGGAGGAGCTGAGAACTATCGACCAGCCAGCCTGACCTCCATTCCTGGGAAGCTACTAGAGCAATGTACAAAAAATTCAATTTGCGAATACCTGGAGGCTGAAGGGTGATCGCTGGCAGCCAGCCTGGATTTACCAAGAGCAAATCATGTCAAACCACCCTGATTTCCTTCTTTGACAGGGTAACTGGTTTGGTGGAATGCGGTGGACATTATGGTCCTGGACTTTAGCAAGGCTTTTGACACAGCCCCACATGACATTCTGATAAGTAAGCTGGAGAAATGCAGGCTCAGTGAACAACCGCAAAGAAAGAGTAATTATTAATGGAATGATGTTGATTGGAGGGAGGTCTCAAGTGGGGTTCCACAGAGATCTGTTCTGTTATTTGTCATCTTTATTAATGACATGGACTAGAAAGCAAACTGATCAAATTTGCATATGACAGAAAGCTGCTGGGGTTGCAAACACTTTGGAGAACAGAGCTAAAATTCAGAGGAATCTTGATAAATTGGAGAACTGGGCTATAGAAAATAAAATGAAATTCAGCAAAGACAAATGTAAGGTGCTACACTTAGCGAAGAAAAACCAAATGCACAAATACAGATTGGAGGAAAACTGGCTTGGCAGCAGCACTGCTGAGGAGTCTCTGGGCGTTGTGGTGGATCACAACCACAACATGAGTCAGCAATGCGATGCTGTTGCAAAAAAAGCAAATGCAATTTTGGGTTGTATTAACAGAGGTAGAGCAAGCAAGTCATGGGAGGTATTAGTGCTGCTCTACTCGGCACTGGTTAGGCCTCAGCCGGAGTACTGACTCTAATTTTGGTCACCAATTTAAAAAAAGGGAGGTAGAGAAACTGAAAAGGATCCAGAGGCAAGCGACAAAGATGATCAAAGGGATGGAATGCAAGCCAATGCAAGCAAAGGCTGAAGGAACTGGGTATGTTTAGTTTGGAAAAGAGGAGATTAAGCAGGGTAATGATAGCAGACTTCAAATACTTGAAAGGCTGCCATAAAAAAGATGGAGGAAAGTTATTCTTTCTTGCAATAGAGGGCAGGAGAAGAGGCAGTGGGTTCAAACTAGAGCAGAGCAGATTTAGATGATATCTCAGGAAAAACTTCCTAGCTGTGAGAGCAGTGGGACAATGGAACATAGGCCTAGGGAGGTTGTGGAAGCTCCTTCACTGGAAGTTTTCAAATGGAGGCTGGAGCCATCTGTCTTGGATGGTTTAGACACAACAAATCCTGAATCTCAGTAGGGGGTTAGACTAGATGACCCTGGCGGTCCCTTCTAAACCTATAATTCTATAATTCTATGATTCAATGATCCTACAGAGACAGCAGTGGCAGTGACCCAAGAAATGGCAGAGACAATGAAGATGACCGCAGGTGGAAGCTGCAGGATGTACATGATCCTGGAGTGGGTACCCAAAAAGAGCTTTGTTTGTAGGAAGTGCTGAGCTGATGGAAGAGAAGATCTGAGGTTTGGAGATGCAGATGGAAGCTATGGCTTCAAGCAGGGGGATTCAAGCAGATGATGGAAGGAAGGCTAGAGGAGGCTGAAGGGAAAAATCAAGACTGGCTGATGCAAGTGGAGAGCTGTGAGGGGATACTGTTGGGTGAGGACAGTGGCCAGTGGAAGCATGTGACTACAAGAACCAGGCAGGGGAAAAGACTGGCTTGTGAAGGAGAAACAGAGCTCAGGAACAGGCTTGCTGAGTGGAAAGTGAAGAAGGGGCACAGCAGGCAGTAGTGGAAGGTGGGAGGGTGTGACGGGCTGGATCACAGAAACCTCCTGGGGCTGCCAACTGATGTGCCAAGACTACTTCTGCCCCTGCTTTCCCTGCCCTCCCAGCTGGGGACTTCAGTGCCCTGCCTGGTTTGACCCAGACCCTCTAGCCTGCTGCAAACCCAGACCCGGATCTAAACCACGTCCCCTAACAGCTGTAGGCTTAAACTGAAAGCAGCTTAAGAAGTGTTCCTGTCTTTAACACTCAGATGCCTGGGGATGTTTAGTCTGTGGAAGAGAAGAATGAGAGGGGATTTGATAGCTGCTTTCAACTACCTGAAAGGGGGTTCCAAAGAGGATGGCTCTAGACTGTTCTCAGTGGTAGAAGAGGACAGGACAAGGAGTAATGGTCTCAAGTTGCAGTGGAGGAGGTTTAGATTGGATATTAGGAAAAACTTTTTCACTAGGAGGTTGGTGAAACACTGGAATGCGTTACCTAGGGAGGTGGTGGAATCTCTTTCATTAGAAGTTTTTAAGGTCAGGCTTGACAAAGCCCTGGCTGGGATGATTTAGTCGGGGATCGGTCCTGCTTTGAGCAGGGGGTTGGACTAGATGACCTCCTGAGGTCCCTTCCAACCCTGATATTCTATGATTCTATGATTCTATGCCCAACTCCCAATGGGGTCCAAACCCCAAATAAATCCCCTTTACCCTGTATAAAGCTTATACAGGGTAAACTCATAAATTGTTCGCCCTCTATAATACTGATAGAGAGGTATGCACAGCTGTTCACACACCCCCTCCCCGGCCAGGTATTAATACATACCCTGGGTTAATTAATAGGTAAAAAGTGATTTTATTAAATACAGAAAGTAGGAGTTAAGTGGTTCCAAGTAATAGCAGACAGAACAAAATGAATTACCAAATAAAATAAAATAGAACACACAAGTCTATGTCTAATACAGTAATAAAACTGAATACAGATAAAAGCCTCACCCAGTAAGCTTCTTTGACAGACTAGTCTCCTTCTAGTCTGGGTCCAGCAATCACTCACACCCCCTGTAGTTACTGTCCTTTGTTCCAGTTTCTTTCAGGTATCCTTGGGGGTGGAGACAGCTGAAGACAAAATGGAGGGGTCTCCCATGGGCTTAAATAGACTTTCTCTTGTGGGTGGAGATCCCCTCCTCTCTCCTATGCAAAGTCTAGCTCCAGGATAGAGTTTTGGAGTCACATGGGCAAGTCACATGTCCATGCATGACTCAGTTTTTACAGGCAACAGCCATTGCTTACCTGCTACCTTGAACGTCCTCATGTGGACTTCTTATGTGGATTGGAGCCTTCCAAGATCCATTGTCCCTTATGTGCTTCTTGACAGGGCACTTAATTTGCACATTCCTTTCTCAAGAAGCTGACCAAATGCTTTACAAAGGCTACTTAAAAATCAAGCCAGTACACAGCCAATATTCATAACTTCGAATACAAAAATGACACATGCATACAAATAGGATTAATAGATTCAGTTGATCATAACCTTTACAGAGATATGTTACATGGCATATGTAGCATAAAACATATTCCAGTTATGTCATATATACATTCATAAGCATATTTCCAAAAAGCCTTATGGGGGGCACCGTCACAGAGGGCAAGGAAGAAAAAAAGAGCAGCTAGTCCCTACAAGAGGGGAAAAGTCAGTGGAGATAGCCCCAGGAAGATACAGGATGACTTGCAGAAGATTGCAAGGGAGAACAAATGACAAGAGGACTTGCAGCCAGAAAGAGCAGGAGGAAGGCTGGAGAATCTCACCAACACCAGGATGAGGCCTGTCTATGTGATTGGGGACTCCCTATTAAGAAGAACAGAGAGGCCTGTCACCAGAGCTCATCTGGAGAACAGATGGGTGTGATGTCTGCTGGGAGCTAAGATACGGGATGTGGACCTGAGTCTGAAGAGTATCCTAATGAGAAAGAATCCACTGACTGTCCTTCATGTGGGAACAAATGACACAGTTGGATTCTTGCTGGAACGCATTAAGGGAGACTGTGTCAGGCTGGGGAAGATGCTTAAAGAAATGGAGGCTCAGGTGACCTTCTGTGGGATTCTACCTGTCCCATGAGGAGGGGAATGAAGGCAAGACAAGATTATGATGATCAACAGATGTCTCAGACAGTGGTGCTATAAGGAGGACTTTGGGATCTTTGACTACTGAGAGGCATTCATGGACAAAGGACTGTTCTCATGGGATGGACTCCACCTGAGTAGAAGGGGAAATAGACTTCTGGGATGGAGGCTGGAACAACTGATTAAAAGAGCTTTAAACTAGAAACTCGGGGGAGACACTTGGGTGATGCTCTTGCAGTCTCCACACTTGAGTCTAATATTGACTGGGAGGAAAATCAAGAAAGAGAGAACACAGCATGGCGAAAGGAACAGCAGTGGGTAGGAGAATGGACATTAAGAGGAAAGAGAGAGACAACACCAATGAAACTAACAGTTGGGTAGGTGATACTGGCAGTAGAATGGCTGTACCCAATTCGGTGAGGCATCTGGGTTAAGCAAAAACAAGTAAAATGACACCAACGCGAGGAGCCTGGGTAACAAAATGGAGGAACTAGAGCTACCGGTGCAGGAAGGGAAACCAGCTATTCGAGGGACAGGAGAAACAGGGTGGAATAGTCGTCATGGCTGGAGTACGGGTGTGGAAGGGCATGTGCTGTACAGGAAAGATAGAAATAAAGGCAAAGGTGGTGGACTAGCATAGTATATTAATGGAGAGGCAGACTACAAAGAAAGTAGAAGTGATGGAATGGATAAAACAGAGTCTGTTTGGGTCAAAATCACTGTGGTGAAGAAAGCTACCAGAGGTTCCATGGGCTAGTGCTTGGGGTGTGCTACAACCCCCCAGGACCTGGTAGTTAGGGCCGTATCAAATTCATGGCCATGAAAAATGTGTCACAGACTGTGAAATCTAATCTCCCCTGTAAAATCTGGTGCCCAGCCAGGGCTTTCTACCCTGCACAGGGCTCCATCTGCTAGTCTTCTGGGGGTGGGGAGAGATGAGACTGCCTCTTCCCCTGCAGGGGCTGCTCCTGGGGTGGGTCAGACCCCCCTCTGGGATCTCCCCCAGCTGCAGGAAGCTTGGTGGCTCCCCACGTGGGGAGGCTCCACTCCAGCTGTCAACGCTCTAGTCTATCTAACATTGCTTTGCTAGCTACTTGTAACTTAATTACCACTTACATACTGTCCTAATGTTTTTAAAGGTAGAATTTGGGTCATTTACCCTGCTAGTCGCTTAGCCCTTTCTGGCCCACAACACAATGACATTGGCACAAAAAGTGGGAGCGTGCTCACCAGCAGTGCAAGTAGGACAGTAAGGTACGGTGTGCCACACCAGCAAGATCTTATTTATTTATAGCTATATTAAACACACAGGAGGAGCAGAACAGGGGCCGCTGGGCAGCCCCATGCCGGCAGCGTCTCTGGCGTAGGTGTGCTGGCCCCAGCTCTTCCATACAGGGTCTCCTCCATCTGTGCACCAACCCTGCCAGAGAACCAGGCTGGGACTGGGCTTGGGGGCAGTACAGCCGCTGGAGGACAGGGCTGTGGGGGTGGGTTTGGGGGCAGTACAGGTGCCGGAGGAGAGGGCTGTGGGGCGGGGCTGGGGCGGTACAGGTTTCGGAGGAGAGGGCTGTGGGGCGGGATTGGGGGCAGTACAGGTGCCGGAGGACAGGGCTGTGGGGCAGGGCTGGGGCAGGTACAGATGTCGGAGGAGAGGGCTGTGGGGCGGGATTGGGGGCGGTACAGGTGCCGGAGGAGAGGGCTGTGGGGCGGGATTGGGGGCAGTACAGCTGCCATAGGAGAGGGCTGTGGGGCGGGATTGGGGGCAGTACAGGTGCCGGAGGAGAGGGCTGTGGGGCGGGGCTGGGGCGGTACAGGTTTCGGAGGAGAGGGCTGTGGGGTGGGATTGGGGGGGTACAGCCGCCGGAGGACAGAGCTGTGGGGTGGGTTTGGGGGGGTACAGCCGCTGGAGGACAGGGCTGTGGGGCGTGGGGCAGGTACAGATGTCGGAGGACAGGGCTGTGGGGGTGGGTTTGGGGGCGGTACAGCTGCCGTAGGAGAGGGCTGTGGGGCGGGATTGGGGGCGGTACAGGTGCCGGAGGAGAGGGCTGTGGGGCGGGATTGGGGGCAGTACAGCTGCCGTAGGAGAGGGCTGTGGGGCGGGATTGGGGGCGGTACAGGTGCCGGAGGAGAGGGCTGTGGGGCGGGATTGGGGGCGGTACAGGTGCCGGAGGAGAGGGCTGTGGGGCGGGATTGGGGGCGGTACAGGTGTCGGAGGAGAGGGCTGTGGGGCGGGGCTGGGGCAGGTACAGCCGCCATAGGAGAGGGCTGTGGGGCGGGATTGGGGGCGGTACAGGTGTCGGAGGAGAGGGCTGTGGGGCGGGATTGGGGGCGGTACAGGTGTCGGAGGAGAGGGCTGTGGGGCAGGATTGGGGGCAGGTACAGATGTCGGAGGACAAGGCTGTGGGGGTGGGTTTGGGGGCGGTACAGCCGCTGGAGGACAGGGCTGTGGGGCGGGGCTGGGGCGGTACAGGTGTCGGAGGAGAGGGCTGTGGGGCGGGATTGGGGGCAGTACAGGTTTCGGAGGAGAGGGCTGTGGGGTGGGATTGGTGGGGGTACAGCCGCCGGAGGACAGGGCTGTGGGGTGGGTTTGGGGGGTACAGCCGCTGGAGGACAGGGCTGCGGGGCGGGGCTGGGGCAGGTACAGATGTCGGAGGACAGGGCTGTGGGGGTGGGTTTGGGGGCAGTACAGGTGCAGGAGGAGAGGGCTGTGGGGCGGGATTGGGGGCGGTACAGGTGCCGGAGGAGAGGGCTGTGGGGCGGGGCTGGGGCAGGTACAGCCTCTGGGGGAGCTGCCCCGTGGCCCCACGTTCTGCTCCTTTCACCACTGTGGTTCTGAAGTCTCCGGAATAGAAGGAGGAGGACACAGCGCCCCTCCCCAGATAAGGGGGTGGATCATGGGGAGGGGACAGGGAGAGCGTGGGGGCCTGAGCCCTTCCACGGGTTGGGGGTGGGGAGGAGTCATGTGGAAGGTCCCATGAGGCTGTCATGTGCCCCCCATGAGCTGCTACTTCCTCTCCCCCTGTACTGGTAAGAAATGGATTCCACTTGCACCTCTGGTGCTAATAAAATCTGTGGATGACACAAAGCTGGGAGGTATTGCCAAAGGGAGCGGGACCGGAATATCGTACAAGGAGATCTGGATGACCTTGAAAACTGGATTAATAGAAATGGGATGAAATTTAATAGTGCAAAGTGCAAGGTCATGCATTTAGGGATTAAAAAGAATTTTTGCTATTAGCTGGGGATGTATCAGTTGGAAACAAAAAAGGAGGACAAAGCCCTGGGTGTATCAGTTGATCACAGGATGAATATGAGCCGCCAATGTGATCTGACTGTAAAAAGGGCTAATGCAGTCCCAGGATGCATCAGGCGAGGTATTTCCAGTAGCATTAAGGAAGTACTAATACTATGATACAAGGCACTGGTGAGACCCCATGTGCAATACTGTGTGCGGTTCTGGTCTCCCATGTTTAAGAAAGATGAATTCAAACTGGAACAGGCGCAGAGAAAGGCTACTAAGATCAAAGTAATGGAAAACCTGTCTTATAAGAGGAGACTCAAAGAGCTTGGCTGGTTTAGTCTAACCAAATGAAAGCTGAGGAGAAAGATGATTGCTCTCTATAAATACACCAGAAGGATAAATACCAGGGAGGGAGAGGAATTATGTAAGTTAAGTGCCAATGTGGACACAAGAAGAAATGGAATAAACTGGCCATCAACAAGTTGAGGCTTGAAATTAGATGAAGGTTTCTCACCATCAGAAGAGTGAAGTTCTGGAACAGCCTTCCCAGGGGAGAAGTGGGGGCAAAATATCTAACTGGCTTCAAGACTGAGCTTGATAAGTGGGGATGGTATGATGAAACAGCCTACAATGGCATGTAGTTGATCTGCAACTGCTAGTAGTATCCCCAATAACCAGTGATGGGACACTAGATAGGGAGGGCTCTGAGTTACTACAGAGAATTCTTTCATACTTTTGCCAAAGCTAGCTGGTGTCTGGATACAAAGTGAGACATGAAAGACAATCATGCTACACAACACACAGCACCAGACATATCACATGGGCCTGTGGCAAAGCATCACTGCTATATGGTGAAGGTGGCTATCCTTCGGTATGAAGAAGTACAACTTCTTAAAGTGGCAAATTAGCCCCTAGCTATGGGTTAAATAGCTGCATCCCTGCCAGCTGCCCTGTATAAAATGTCAATCCTGTCTCATGGCACATCTAGATGCTCCTGGACACTGATAACAAAGCAGAGAGGAGGTCTGCCATCATCACCTGAGAATGGAAGAGATATGACTTCGACATCACTGCTCTTAGCGAAACTCACTTCACCAATGTGTCGAAGAGGTTGGTGTCGGATATACCTTCCACTGGGTTGGTTTGCCTGCTGCTGAGAGGCACCAGTCAGGTGTCAGTTTCCCCATTCGAACATCCATCTCACAGAACCTGGACTCTCTACCAAAAGGCATCAGTGACAGACTTATGGCTTGGTGTATTGGCCTGTCTGGTGGAAGATATGCTATGCTCATTGGGTGTCTGCTCCTACTAGACAAACCCCACAGAAACTAAACACAAATTCTATGAAGACCTAGAAAGTGTCATTAGGTCAACTCCACTTAATGATAAATTTATAATCATTGGAGATTTTAATGACAGGTTCAGCCATAATCATACAGCCTGGAAAATGTCATCAGCCAGCAAAGCCTTGGCAGTGAAAACTCCAACAGTACCCTTCTTCTTACCACCTGCTTGGCCAATGGAGTGAAGCGAGCTGTAGCTCATGAAAGCTTATGCTCAAATAAATTGGTTAGTCTCTAAGGTGCCACAAGTCCTCCTTTTCTTTTTGCCAATACTGTATTCCAGCAAATGAATACATTTAAAACAATACGATTCCTCCTTGTTCCCACCACTGGTATTTGATAGACTTTGTCGTAGTGTGCCGCGGGATCTGCAGGGTGTCAACCTGATCAGGGTGATGAGAGGCACTGGTGCACAGCAAAAGGCAGCCAGTCAGCCGATCCAAGAAGCATCAGCAGTGAGCCAAAACCATAAAGAAACTTAACATCCAGAAGCTCAAGCTCTTAGATAAACAGCAGGAACTGCAGCAAACATTTTCAGAACCTTTTCCACCATCAGACAGCCCTGTAAATGGATGTTGAGTGGAGCCAGCTTTCCAAGATAACACTCAGCTCTGCCAGTGATGTGCTAGGTTTTAGTACAAGGAAACATCAAGATTGGTTCGATGAAAATGACTCAGAGATAATGCAAGTATTTTATTCACTGCATGCGACACATAACATGGTTATTTGACAAGACTTCGACCACTAAGCCCTGGTCTACACTATGAGTTTAGGTTGAATTTAGCAGCGTTAGGTTGATTTAATCTTACACCTGTCCAGAGGACCAAGCCTGTTTTGTCGACATAAAGGTCTCTTAAAATTGATTTCTGTACTCCTCCCCATTGAGGGGTTTAGCACTAAAATTGACCTTGCTGGGTCGAATTCGGGGTAGTGTGGATGCAATTTGATGATATTGGCCTCTGGGAGCTATCCCAGAGTGCTCCATTGTGACCACTCTGGACAGCACTCTCAACTCAGATGCACTGGCCAGGTAGACAGGAAAAGCCCCGGGAACTTTTGAATTTCATTTCCTGTTTGTCCAGTGTGGCGAGCTGATCAGCAGAGGTGACCATGCAGAGCTCTTCAGCACAGGTGACTATGGAGTCCCAGAATTGAAAAAGAGCTCCAGCATGGACCGAACGGGAGGTAGTGGATCTGATTGTTGTATGGGAAGTCGAAACAGGGACACACAGCAGTGCTGCGTGAAAGTTAAGGAGCTGAGGCAAGCCTACCAAAAAACAAAGGATGCAAATGGTCACTCTGGGTCAGAGCCCCATACTTTCTGTTTCTATGATGAGCTGCATGCAATTCTAGCGGGGGCCCCTACCACTACCCCACCACTGTCCGTGGACACCTGCAAGGGGGGAGTCTCATGCAACAGGGATGAGGATTTTGTGGATGAGGAAGATGATGATGATGAGGAGAATAGCGCACAGCAGGCAAGAGGAGAATCCCTTCTCCTCGGCAGCCAGGAACTGTTCATCTCCCTGGATCCAATACCCTCCCAACCCTCCCAAGGTGGGCTCCCAGACCATGAAGCCGTGAAGGCACCTCTGGTGAATGTACCTTTGTAAATATAATACAAGGTTTAAAAGCAAGCCTGTTTAATGATTAATTTGCCCTGAAGACTTGGGATGCATTTGCAGCCAGTGTAGCTACTGGAAAAGTCTGTTAACATGCCTGGGGATGGAACAGAAATCCTCCAGGGACTTCTCCATGAAGCTCTCCTGGAGGTACTCTAAAAGCCTTTGCCACGCAGCGCGGGGAGGCCTGTTCATGCTGAGCTGTTCGCGTCTGGCTGAGAGGGAGCTTCCCTGATACTAGCCACATGGTGGTGGTGGGGGGTGGTGAAGCACATGTGCTATGTAATGTGAATCGCTTGATTCAGTGTGAAATAATCTTCCCTTTGTTCTCTAAAATGTATCTTTTTAAATATTACTCTCCCCTTTTTTCCTCCCACAGCTGCAAATGTTTCTATGCTCCCCCAATCATCTTCATCCCGCAGGCTAGTGCAGTTTAGAAGGCAAAAAAAAAACACACTCATGATGACATGTTCTCAGAGCTCATGCAGTCCTCCCACACTGAAAGAGCTCAGCAGAATATGTGGAGGCAAACAATGGCAGAGTCCAGGAAAGCATTAAATGAACAGGATGAGAGGAGGGTGGAGCATGCTGAGAGGAGGCAGGATGCAATGCTGAGCCTAATGGGGGAGCAAACTGACACGCTCAGGTGTCTGGTGGAGCTGCAGGAAAGGCAGCAGGAGCACAGACCGCCACTGCAGCCCCTGTGTAACCGCCCGCCGTCCTTCCCACGTTCCACATCCTCCTCACCCAGATGCCCAAGAACGTGGGGGGAGGCTATGGGCACCCGGCCACTCCACCCCAGAGGATTGCCCAAGCAACAGAAGGCTGGCATTCAATAAGTTTTGAACTGTAGCGTGGCCTTGTTCTTCCCTCCTCACTTCATCCACCACCCAACCCGGTGTGTCCCTCCTCACCCACCCCTCCCGGGCTACCTTATGAGTTTTCCCCCTGTTTGTGTGATGAATGAATAAAGAATGCATGATTTTGAAACATTAATGATTTTATTGTCTCTGAAAGCAGCAATCGAAGAGGTCGGTTGGCTTACAGGGAAGTAGAGTGAACCAAGGGGGCGGGTTTTCATCAAGGAGAAACAAACAGAACTCTCACACCGTAGCCTGGCCAGTCATGAAACTAGTTTTCAAAGCCTCTCTGATGCGCAGCGTGCCTGGCTGTGCTCTTCTAACTGCCCTGGTGTCTGGCTGCTCAAAATCGGCTGCCAGACAATTTGCCTCAACCTCCCACCCCGCCATAAACATCTCCCCTTTACTCTCACAGAGATTATGGAGCACACAGCAATAACAATGGGAATGTTGGTTGCGCTGAGGTCTGACCTCATCAGCAAACAGCGCCAGCGAGGTTTTAAATGTCCAAATGCACATTCAACCACCATTCTGCACTTGCTCAGCCTATAGTTGAACTGCTCTTTACTACTGTCCAGGCTGCCTGTGTACGGCTTCATGAGCCATGAGAGCAAGGGGTAGGCTGGGTCCCGAAGGATAACTATTGGCATTTCAACATCCCCAATGGTAATTTTCTGGCCTGGGAAGTAAGTCCCTTCTTGCAACTGCTCGAACAGCCCTGAGTTCCGAAAGATGCGTGCATCATGCACCTTTCCCAGCCATCCCACGTTGTTGTAGGTGAAACGTCCCTTGTGATCTACCAGTGCTTGCAGCACCATTGAGAAGGACCCCTTGCGGTTTACGTACTGGTTGGCAAGGTGGTCTGGTGCCAAGATAGGGATATGCATTCCATCTATCGCCCCACCACAGTTAGGGAATCCCATTGCAGCAAAGCCATCCAGTATGACCTGCACATTTCCCAGAGTCACTACCCTTGATAGCAGAACGTCAGTGATTGCATTGGCTACTTGGATCACAGCAGTCCCCACAGTAGACTTGCCCACTCCAAATTGATTCCTGACTGACTGGTAGCAGTCAGGCATTGCAAGCTTCCACAGGGCTATCGCCACTCGCTTCTCAACTGTCAGGGCAGCTCTCATCTTTGTGTTCCTGCACTTCAGGGTGGGGGAAAGCAACTCACAAAGTTCAAGGAAAGTGGCCTTATGCATGCAAAAGTTTCACAGCCATTGTGAATCATCCCAGACCTGCAACACTCTGCGGTCCCACCAGTCTGTGCTTGTTTGCCGGGCCCAGAATCAGCGTTCCACTGTATCAACCAGCCCCACTGCCGCCATGATATCTCAATTGCCACAGCCCGTGCTTTCAGGAATGTCTGTGTCCATGTTCTCATCACAATCGTCCTTGTGCTGGCGTCTCTTAGCCTGGTTCTGCACATACTCCAGGATAATGTGTGAGGTGTTTACAGTGCTCACAACAGCAGCGGTGAGCTAAGCGGGCTCCATGCTTGCCATGGTACGGCGTCTGCACGGGTAACCCAGGCAGGAAAAAAGGCACAAAATGATTGTCTGCCGTTGCTTTCACGGAGGGAGAGAGGGAGGGGCAACTGACGACATGTACCCAGAACCACCCTCGACAATATTTTTGCCCCATCAGGCACTGGGAGCTCAACCCAGAATTCCAATGGGCAGCGGAGACTGCGGGAACTTTGGGATAGCTACCCACAGTGCAACGCTCAGAAAGTTGACGCTAGCCACGGTACTGTGGACGCACTCTGCCAACTTAGTGGTCTTAATGGTCTTAAGTGGGGACACACACAATCGACTGTATAAAATCGATTTCTAAAAAATCGACTTCTATAAATTCGACCTAATTTCATAGTATAGACATAGCCCAAGTCATCTTTGTGACTGTCTGCAGTAAGGGTTAAAGATGTGTTCTGCCAGCTCCCCACAGCATCAATTAAAGCACATACCTGAATATCTCCAGTTCCCTTGTGGAGTTTGGTTGCAATGAGAGATTTTGCAAAATGTTGCTTCCAGTCTGTCCACTGTGACAATCTGTCAAAGTGGAAGTTCTCTGGGGCACATGTTGAGGAGATCCTCCAACCTTTTTTGCTTTGTTCCTTCTGTTTCTGTTCTCCTCTGGCGCTATGTACTATGCACCGAGTACACGGTAGGGTGCAGGGCTGCTGCCAGCAAGTGATGCTACTGTAACAGATATGAACTGGCTACAGAGCTTCCTTCCCAGAGAGACACACCAGACGTGTTCACTGTAAGATACTTCAATGCACTGCTAGGTATAGATGAGGTTAGTTTAAATGAGGGTATCAAGTATCAGGAGGTAGCCGTGTTAGTCTGTATCCACTAAAACAACAAGGAGTCCGGTGGCACCTTATAGACTAACACAGGGATTCTCAGACTTTTGTACTAGTGACCCCTTTCACACAGCAAGCCTCTGAGTGAGACCCCCCTTATACATTAAAAACACCTTTAAATATATTTAACGCCATTATAAATGCTGGAGGCGAAACAGGGTTTGGGGTGGAGGCTGACAGCTTGTGACCCCCATGTAATAACCTCGTGACCCCCTGAGGGGTCCCGACCCCCCATTTGACCCCCTGGACTAACAGATTTATTTGGGCATAAGCGTTCATGGGTAAATAACCACTTCTTTAGATAGTGCCACCTAGTGTCTGAACAGAATAATGCAGTTTAGTATTTCATTACACAGCGTTTCGATTACACACACACAAAGCACACTTTCTGGGTGCACACCCCCGAGGGGCAGAACACAAAAGGGTGCAACGGCTAATGAACTAGTGTTTCACTTCTGGAGACCTGAGCTCAGCACACGCCTGGGGAGTGCAGCTGCTCATGCCCGCATGCGGCTCCCCCCCCCCCGGCCCCCCGACACGCCTCTGGAGAGTGTCACAGCACACATACACATGCTGTCCCCCCAACCATACACTCTGGGGCATGCTGCCCACAAGATACAGTTTCAGACACACCGCAACATACAAAGCATTTTCCTTGGGCATCCTTTAGCAACCTCTGTACAGAGCACATAGCGCCCCTCTGGGGAGTCACTAAAACACAACGTCCTCTCCACAAATTGCCAGCTACACCATGAAGCCAAACAGACCCAGACCCATGGAAACCAGTCCTCACCCGGGAACATGTGTGCACACAATTTGTGTACTGCCAAAAGGAGTCTCACCATGCTGGAGTCCTGGCTGGCAGTGACAGGGAGCTGCTGTGGGGAAACTGGGAGCCTTGTTTAGTTGGGAGAAAGAATTTAAGCAGAAAAATGTGAATGATAATTGGGAACCATTTAAGAGCGCTTTATGAGATGCCCTAAAAAAACACAATCCCACAGTTGAGAAAGAACGTCGCACTGGTTAAAAACACAACCTGGCTTAGAGGGGAAGGGAAACAAACAGAAGCCAATAACTAACAAAGGGGCAGTTGATAGCAATGAATATAAATCAGAAGTTAGAAATGAGATAAGGGAAGCAAAGGGACACAAGGCTAGATCTATGGCCAGCAGAGTTAAGGACAATAAGAAGGAGTTTTTCAAGTATATTAGGAACAAAAGGAATCCTAACAATGGTATTGATCCATTACGAGGAGGATATGGTCTATAATAACAAAGAAAAGTCAGATGTGTTCAATAAATATTTCTATTCTATATTTGGGAAAAGGCCAGATGATGGCTCACCCCAGGCAAGGGAGTTCCACGGGGGCCACTGGATGCTGCGGGGCTGGGATGAGAGGGATCCAGTGAGAGCCAGTACTCTGAGTTGTATTCTGCTGCAGCTTGGCAAGGGTGGGCTGGCAGCTGGGGCAGGGATCTCCAGACCTGCACAGGACAGGCAGACAGGGACACAGCCTGTTCAGGAAGGGGAGGGGTAGCAGCAGGGAGTCGAGGGTTGCCAAAGAAAGGAGGGTGTAGGAGGCTATTCAGGGCTTGGGGGAGGGAAGAGATGGGGTGGCAGCTGAAGGGATGCCCAAAGCCTCCGAATAGGATCTGTGAGCCCAGAGACCAGTGGGGAGAGATGCTCCAGAGGAGGCCACCATCTCTGGGAGGAGCTTTACAAAGGGCCCTGGGGACCCCTAAGACAGCTACCAGGTACCTTGGGGCCTTCCAGCAACGCACCGCTCTGAGCCATGTGGAGCCAGCAGCAGAGCTGCAAGCACCGTTGTCTCCCAATACACCCAGCTGGGTTAGGGTGGGCAGTCCGAGGAAAGGGCTTCTCCACTCCTCCCCGGCACACTCAGAGCAGGTCACACTACTCAGGGGGGCAGCAGGGCAGAGGTGAAAGTAAGCCAGTCAGGTCCGGCATACCAGCAAGAGCCAGTATGCCGTGCCGGACTGGGCCGGCTTCCCCAGGCTGGCGATTTAAAGGGCTGGGGCTCCCTGCAGCTCCCCTTAAATCGCCTCCCGAGCCCCACTTCCGGAGCCCCGGGATAGCAGCGGCAGGGCTCCATCGGTGATTTAAAGGGCCTGGAGCTCCACAGCAGCAGTGGCAGCTGGAGCCCCAGGCCCTTTAAATTGCCCCGGGCTCCCAGCCGCCTCTGCATTGGCCCAATTGGCATCAGCTGATTTTTGGGTAAGATCTAAGCTGTATATTGACCTGGGTGTGTGTCTGGTCCTTTGGGATCAGAAAAACCTATTACTTGATGAGACTGGTTGAACCTCTCATCTCTGAATCCAGTGTTTTTGGTGGGGATATGAGAACTGGAATGCCTGAGGAAACTGCCTTTATCATACAATCATAGACTATCAGGGTTGGAAGGGACCTCAGGAGGTCATCTAGTCCAAACCCCTGCTCAAAGCAGGAACGATCCCCAACTAAATCATCCCAGCCAGGGCTTTGTCAAGCCTGACCTTAAAAACTTCTAACGAAAGAGATTCCACCACCTCCCTAGGTAACGCATTCCAGTGTTTCACCACCCTCCTAGTGAAAAAAAATCATTTTTGTTGCTCTTCGCTGGACGCTTTCCAATTTTTAAAAAATCCTTCTTGTAGTGTGGGGCCCAAAACTGGACACAGACCAAATCAGCCACAAAAGTAAACTGCTGTTTCACCACACTGGCTAACAAGAAAACATAAGCAGATTTGAGTTGGTTGAGTTCAGGATCCTGATGCAGGGAAGAAAGGTAAGCAGCAGGATACGGACCCTGGACTTCAGAAAAGCAGACTTCGACTCCCTCAGGGAACGGATGGCCAGGATCCTCTGGGGGACTAACATGAAGGGGAAAGGAGTCCAGGAGAGCTGGCAGTATTTCAAGGAATCCCTGTTGAGGTTACAGGGACAAACCATCCCGATGAGTCGAAAGAATAGTAAATATGGCAGGCGACCAGCTTGGCTTAATGGTGAAATCCTAGCGGATCTTAAACATAAAAAAGAAGCTTACAAGAAGTGGAAGGTTGGACATATGACCAGGGAAGAGTATAAAAATATTGCTCGGGCATGTAGGAATGATATCAGGAGGGCCAAATCGCACCTGGAGCTGCAGCTAGCCAGAGATGTCAAGAGTAACAAGAAGGGTTTCTTCAGGTATGTTGGCAACAAGAAGAAAGCCAAGGAAAGTGTGGGCCCCTTACTGAATGAGGGAGGCAACCTAGTGACAGAGGATGTGGAAAAAGCTAATGTACTCAATGCTTTTTTTGCCTCTGTCTTCACTAACAAGGTCAGCTCCCAGACTGCTGCGCTGGGCATCACAAAATGGGGAAGAGATGACCAGCCCTCTGTGGAGATAGAGGTGGTTAGGGACTATTTAGAAAAGCTGGACGTGCACAAGTCCATGGGGCCGGACGAGTTGCATCCGAGAGTGCTGAAGGAATTGGCGGCTGTGATTGCAGAGCCATTGGCCATTATCTTTGAAAACTCGTGGCGAACGGGGGAAGTCCCGGATGACTGGAAAAAGGCTAATGTAGTGCCAATCTTTAAAAAAGGGAAGAAGGAGGATCCTGGGAACTACAGGCCAGTCAGCCTCACCTCAGTCCCCGGAAAAATCATGGAGCAGGTCCTCAAAGAATCAATCCTGAAGCACCTGCATGAGAGGAAAGTGATCAGGAACAGCCAGCATGGATTCACCAAGGGAAGGTCATGCCTGACTAATCTAATCGCCTTCTATGATGAGATTACTGGTTCTGTGGATGAAGGGAAAGCAGTGGATGTATTGTTTCTTGACTTTAGCAAAGCTTTTGACACGGTCTCCCACAGTATTCTTGTCAGCAAGTTAAGGAAGTATGGGCTGGATGAATGCACTATAAGGTGGGTAGAAAGTTGGCTAGATTGTCGGGCTCAACGGGTAGTGATCAATGGCTCCATGTCTAGTTGGCAGCCGGTGTCAAGTGGAGTGCCCCAGGGGTCGGTCCTGGGGCCGGTTTTGTTCAATATCTTCATAAATGTTCTGGAGGATGGTGTGGATTGCACTCTCAGAAAATTTGCGGATGATACTAAACTGGGAGGAGTGGTAGATACGCTGGAGGGGAGGGATAGGATACAGAAGGACCTAGACCAATTGGAGGATTGGGCCAAAAGAAATCTGATGAGGTTCAATAAGGATAAGTGCAGGGTCCTGCACTTAGGACGGAAGAACCCAATGCACAGCTACAGACTAGGGGCCGAATGGCTAGGCAGCAGTTCTGCGGAAAAGGACCTAGGGGTGACAGTGGACGAGAAGCTGGATATGAGTCAGCAGTGTGCCCTTGTTGCCAAGAAGGCCAATGGCATTTTGGGATGTATAAGTAGGGGCATAGCGAGCAGATCGAGGGACGTGATCGTTCCCCTCTATTCGACATTGGTGAGGCCTCATCTGGAGTACTGTGTCCAGTTTTGGGCCCCACACTACAAGAAGGATGTGGATAAATTGGAGAGAGTCCAGCGAAGGGCAACAAAAATTATTAGGGGTCTAGAACACATGAGTTATGAGGAGAGGCTGAGGGAACTGGGATTGTTTAGTCTGCAGAAGAGAAGAATGAGGGGGGATTTGATAGCTGCTTTCAACTACCT
Source organism: Lepidochelys olivacea (assembly GCF_965140295.1). Classification (NCBI taxonomy): domain Eukaryota; kingdom Metazoa; phylum Chordata; order Testudines; family Cheloniidae; genus Lepidochelys; species Lepidochelys olivacea. The sequence goes on from NC_140427.1 coordinate 24,060,550, forward strand.
GAAAGGGGGTTCCAAAGAGGATGGCTCTAGACTGTTCTCAGTGGTAGCAGATGACAGAACAAGGAGTAATGGTCTCAAGTTGCAGTGGGGGAGGTTTAGGTTGGATATTAGGAAAAACTTTTTCACTAAGAGGGTGGTGAAATACTGGAATGCGTTACCTAGGGAGGTGGTAGAATCTCCTTCCTTAGAGGTTTTTAAGGTCAGGCTTGACAAAGCCCTGGCTGGGATGATTTAACTGGGAATTGGTCCTGCTTTGAGCAGGGGGTTGGACTAGATGACCTTCTGGGTCCCTTCCAACCCTGATATTCTATGATTCTATGATTGAGGGATGTGATCATTCCTCCATATTTGGCATTGGTGAGGCCTCATCTGGAGTACTATCTTATAAAAAATAACTACCAGTTTTGCGTTGGGTTTGCCCTATTCCTCAGCAGTTCGTCCTGAATTTGGCATCCACAGTTGTGACTCCCCCTAAGGCATGATTACACATGCACACCCCCAGCACAGCGCACACCTGTCCAGCACGGGGCAGCAGGGACACGCACACCCCCAGAGCTGGCCACACCCCTCTAGCAGCGGGCAGCAGGGACACACACACACACAACTGGCTATCAATACAACCTTAACTCCTCCCCACAGGGCACCTTAAGACCAAACAGCATCCCCCATGCAGGTTAATCTCCTTGGTGCTGGCCCCCTAGCTGCTGTGAAGGCTCCAGGCTCCTGTCCGCACTGGAGCAGCAGCCTCTGAGCACAGCCATGGCCCATGGTTCACAGATGGTCCATGTGCTGCCAGATGCGCAGACGTCATCACACAGCCGATGTGTCTCTGTATCTGGACTGCAAGGCTGCATTCACGACCTGCTTGCGCTCCCTTAGCTTGCCACAAACAGCCCATGCTGCTCTCGGCTCTGTGTGCACAGCATAGACAGGGCCTCTGCCACCGCTGAGGTCCTGGCACATGGATTAGGTGAAACTGGTACTGTTGTTGTTTCTGCCCCAGTCTGTGCAGCTAGGCAGGCGTTGCACACTCTAAGAATAAGATCTCCCAGACTAAGGCTGGTTTCTATCTCTGTTTATTGTGTTGGTGAGGCCTTCCCCCCATGTACCAGAGCCACAGTCTGGCTCATGTCTCAGGGCCCCATCTGCTCCAGCAGCTCCTCTGCAGGGACCAGATCTCCAGCTGCTGGGCATCACCCTCTTCAGAGCCACCAGCCCCACATCCTGGCAAAAGCACTGGGCCCTGTATGAGCTCGCCCCTCACATCAACTGATGAACTGGGGAAAGACCTCAGGAGCAGACTGTATTTGCATAGACACGTGCTCTGCCGAGGTGAGCAGTGCACAGAGCTGCTTTATCAGTTATGGCTGCCTGCACAGCCGTTCGTGGAACTTGGCCCATGTGGCCTCAGCGTGGACGAACACCCCTGCCCCAGGATGTCACAGTGCACATGGAATTTGCACCTGGAGGTCACCGGGGTAAGAGAAGTGGACTGCGTTGCATTACTATGCCCCAACCCGAATGAAATCTCTGATGTGTCTGTACTGACAGGAACCAACTCCAGTGCCTGCAAGTTTCTTGCCAATTACTGCAGACAAGCCGGGGACCAATACCTAAACATCCTGATGATCCATTTCCTCTGTGCTGCAGCCTCTAGAAACAGTGAGAACACTAAAAGGCAGATGTCTGCACTCCCATCGAGAGCACTGTGGTACGTGGGCAAGACTCCTTAGTGGTGCCTGCAATGACTGAGAGAGCAAGGACGGATGAGTACCTGGCTGAAAGACAGTTAAGGGGCATTAGCAATGGTACAGCAGCTGGCTGAAGGAGGGCTCCCGGAAGAAGGGCTGATTCGAAGCAGAGTCATAACCTTACCTGCCAGAGCCCAGGAAAAGGTGATTATTAGAGCCCTACCAAATTCACAGTCCATTTTGGTTAATTTCATGGTCGTCGGATTTTTAAAATCATAAATGTCATGATATAAATCTGAAATTTCATGGTGTTGTTAATTGTAGGGGTCCTGACCCAAAAAGGAATTTTGTGGGGGGGTCACAAGGTTATTGTGGGGGGGTTGTGGTGCTGCTCCCCTTCTGTGGGGCTGCTGGCGGCGGCGCTGCCTTCAGAGCTGGGCGGCCGGAGAGCGGCGGCTGCGGGCCGGGAGCCCAGCGCTGAAGGCCGAGCCCCGCCAGCCGCAGCGCAGAAGGAAGGGTGGCCTGGTGTGGGATCGCCACCTTTACTTCTGAGCTGCAGCCTACAGAGTTGGGCCCTCAGTCAGCAGCCGCCGCTCCCCGGCCACCCAGCTCTGAAGGCAGGAGCACAGAAGTGAGGGTGGCATGGTCTGGTATTGCCCCCTTACTTCTGCAATGCTGCTGGCGGGTGCTGCCTACAGAGCGGGGCGCCCGGCCAACAGCCACCAGTCTCCAGCCCCCCAGCTCTGAAGGCAGCGCAGAAGTGAGGGTGGCAATACTGGGACCCCCCTAAAATAACCTTGTGACCCCCCTGCAACTCCCTTTTGGGTCAGAACCCCCAGTTTGAGAAACGCTGGTCTCCCCCATGAAATCTGTATAGTATAGGGTAAAACCACACAAAAGACCAGATTTCATGGGGGAAGACCAGATTTCACGGTCTGTGATGCGTTTTTTATGGCTGTTAATTTGATGGGGCCCTAGTGATTATACTGACTGCTGATGAAACAAGCAGTGATGTTATGAAACAAGCAAGGAAGATAGCAGACCTCTTTGAGCCCGAAACCATTGTGGAACCCCAATGAGAAGCCCAGACTCTACTGATAGACCCTGCAAGGTTTGACTTTGGGGATTCACAGTTGTCTGAGGAGTGGAAGAATCACCTGAGAAAGGAACTCTGTGAAAGATCCAAGATATTCTCTAGCATGAGAGAGATGTGGGATTGGAGCACAACATCAGACACTGCAAGATAAAGACTCATGACCCTTTAGGAAGTGATGTAGGAATATTGCTTTCTCAGAAATGGAGGACATGTGGCATCATCTTCATGAGCTGATTGTGAATGGCATCATTGCAGAATACGGTAGCCCTGTGCTTCCCATATTGTGGTGGTCTGTAAGAAGAGTGGGAAAACCCAGATGTGTATCAACTGCCACACATTGATTAAATACACAGACTTAGACTGTTTGCTAGGGAGCCAGTGGTTCTTGGCATTGGATCTTTGAAGTGGATACCCACCAGATCCCTCTGGGAGAAGAAGATAAGGAGAAGACAACCTTCATCTTTCCTTTAGGTTTATTCTAGGGAATTTCTGGAGCACCCCATGTTTCAATGTTTTATGGAGAAAGTTTTGGGAGATGAGAATTTACTTAGTTTATTTGGATGACTTGATTGTGTTTGGAAGAACACTGGAGGAACACAAAGAAAGACTTCTAAAAATGCTAGACCAGTTGGAAGCCTATGGACTGATGATAAATGACAGTTCTGCAGAACACTGGTCAAGTACGTGGGTCACATTGTGTCCCAAGTGGGTGTGAATACCAATCCGGATAAAAATAGAAGCATTGAACATATGGTCGCCCTCACATACTTACAGAAAGCTCAAGACCTTTCTAGGATTTAGCACTTGCTTCCCCAGATTTGTGAAGAATTATACTACCATCATAAAGCTGCTGAATGATCTCACCAGGGGATACCAGCCCAGCAAGACTAAATCTAAGACCAAGGGTAAGGAGAGGTCCCCAAAACCTCCCAAATAGAGACACTCTGGTCCCTGGGAACCCTTTGGACCCCAATGGGATGAGGGATGTGAAAAAGCCTTTTGAGAAATCATTACTTGCCTAAATCATGCTCCAGTCCTAAGCCAGATCTACACTAAAAGGTTAGATCAATCCAGCTACATTGCTTAGGGGTGTGAAAAATCCACATCCCTGACCAACGTAGTTAAGCCACCCTAGCCCCCAGGGTAGATAGCGCGAGGTCGACAGAAGAATTCTTCCATTGACCTAGCTATTGCCTCTCGGGAAGGTGGATTAACCACAGCAATATGAGAATCCTAGTCTTTTCTGAGGCAAGCAAGCCTTTTCTGCTGCACAAGGTGGCCAGTCTGGAGCATTTGAGAGCAGTTCTAGACCAGGAAGCTGAAGGCAAAGGAAACCCATGGTCTTTGCCAGCCGAAGACTGGCTGATAGCAATGACACTAAACTGGGAGGAGAGGTAAATATGCTGGAGGGGAGGGATAGGACACAGGGACCTAGACAAATTGGAGGATTGGGCCAAAAGCAATCTGATGAAGTTCAACAAGGATAAGTGTACAGTCCTGCACTTAGGACGGAAGAATCCAATGCACCGCTACAGACTAGGGACCGAATGGCTCAGCAGCAGTTCTGCAGAAAAGGACCTAGGGGCTACAGTGGATGAAAAGCTGGATATGAGTCAACAGTGTGCCCTTGTTGCCAAGAAGGCCAATGGCATTTTGGGATGTATAAGTAGGGGCATAGCGAGCAGATCGAGGGACGTGATAGTTCCCCTCTACTCGACACTGGTGAGGCCTCATCTGGAGTACTGTGTCCAGTTTTGGGCCCCACACTACAAGAAGGATGTGGAAAAATTGGAAAGAGTCCAGCGGAGGGCAACAAAAATGATTAGGGGACTGGAACACATGAGTTATGAGGAGAGGCTGAGGGAACTGGGGATGTTTAGTCTACGGAAGAGAAGAATGAGGTGGGATTTGATAGTTGCTTTCAACTACCTGAAAGGGGGTTCCAAAGAGGATGGCTCTAGACTGTTCTCAGTGGTAGCAGATGACAGAACAAGGAGTAATGGTCTCAAGTTGTAGTGGGGGAGGTTTAGGTTGGATATTAGGAAAAACTTTTTCACTAGGAGGGTGGTGAAACACTGGAATGCATTACCTAGGGAAGTGGTGGAATCTCCTTCCTTAGAAGTTTTTAAGGTCAGGGTTGACAAAGCCCTGGCTGGGATGATTTAGTTGGGGATCGTTCCTGCTTTGAGCAGGGGTTTGGACTAGATGACCTCCTGAGGTCCCTTCCAACCCTGTTATTCTATGATTCTATTCTATGACTTGCCACCCCATTCACAAGCTGGAGTTCTTGGCCTTAAAATGAGCCATCACTGAGAAGTTTCAAGACTACGTGTATTAGCTCAGATTTTACTGTGGACAGACGCAATCCACTGACTTATGTGTTAACAAGTACCAGGCTAGATCCTACAGGGCAGCAATGGATGGCCACCTTGGCCAGCATTCAGCACTCAGTGCTGATTGGGAAGAAGCAATACAGATGCAGATGCATTGTCCTGATATCCGTAGGCACCAGAAATTGCTGGGATGCCTTGGATTAAGTGCAAGCTATTTGCAGTGAGTTGTCAAGAGTCAGAAGCCCAGGAGAGTCTTCATGCGCGTCGCAGAAATTCTGGGCCTGCCCCTGAACATGTGCCATTAGCTCTGGTGAGCTGTAGTGTGCTGGATCAATCTCCATTGCCTAGGCTCAATTGTGCTGACCGGTAAGAAGCCCCACTGCCAGATAATGATATTCATGAAACACTGCTTGCTAAAAAGGAGGGATGAAATCCAGCTACAGGATGACTTGGGACATTTGGGAATGGAGAGAACCCTGGAACTTATTCTATCAGACCCAGACGGCTGAGGATGTTACAAGGCATGAGCTGGGTGAATTCAAAGGCAAACTCTGCCCACTAGCGCTGTGTATCTGGAGAATATCACCAGCAGCAAGCTTGGAACTGGTATGCATTGATTTCCTGTCTTCAGAAACTGACAGAAAGAGATGTTGGGAACATTTTAGTAGTGACTGACCACTTACGTGGTATGTGCAGGCATTTCCCACATGTGGCCAGAAGGCCACTGCTGTCACTCGAGTGTTGTGGGAGAAATACTATTCAGTTTATAGATTCCAAGCTCAGATACACTCCAATCATGGACAGGACTTTGAAAGTCACCTTCTGAAGGAGGTGCTCAGGACACCAGGAATAAAAAAGTTCAGACCAAGGGGGGACTTTATATCTTTTGATGTTTGGGTAAAAACCCAGATTACCCATAGACTTGGGTTTTGGCATATCAGAGGATGGAGATAGCTACGAGCTGCATCACCAAGTCAGCTGATAAAGAGAAAAGCTGCGGGAGGCTTTTCGCTTGGTTACTGCTGCAGCCTGGGAGAACCCAGACAGTAACAAACATTGGGATGTTGCAAGGGTGCGGTCTGAGGAACTCCTGTTAGGGCACACAGTTCTGTTGCGACATTTGGGTGTTGCTGGCAAACACAAGCCAGCCAATAAATGGATGGCACTGCCTTACCTGGTGGTGGAAACACTGGATAATCTGCCTCTCTACAAGCTCAAACCTGAGATGCAGCCAGGGAAATAAAGACACAACAGTACATAGGAACATTACAAGTGGGGGAATTTGTAGGAGCCCCCTATGAAACGGGCCAGGACATAGGACCTGAGTAGCAAAAAGGTGCTGGACCAAAGCCACTGCCCAGCACATGCAGTGGGTCCCCTGAGGGTAAACCACCACTACCCAGCGTGTCTGAGAGTGAGTCTGGAGAGGAAGGCACTACCATGGTGTACCCTCGTATGCTCAGTGAGAATTCCAGTTCTTTGGCTCTGAACCCCATGGCGGAAGCTTTTAAGCCCATTGCTGGCACACTCATGGGATCACAATGGGACCAGCCTGGAGTAATGAGTCTGCCCACCACTCTTCCCAGAGCTCCTTGAAGAAAGACTGGACTCCTGATGGCACACCTTGGTTGTTGGGCAGTGGGGACATACAAGAGGAAGGCATCCCTGGTGCTCCAGGTGCTCTAGTACTAGAATAGGAGATACAGGGGCCTACGTCAGTGCTTGAGGAACCCTCAAGGGAGCCCTCCCCCTCCCTAGCCCCTGGAGAAGTCCCCCCGCCCCTGCAATGCCCACTCTCAATCAGCGTGAAAGGGGTAACAGGCCAGGAACCAGGTTAATCTATGGGAGGATAGTGAAGAACAAATACACTTAGCTCACAGGCTTGTGGCAGCCACAGTAAGCTTCCTCAGACCCTTTGGGAAGAGTCAGTGGGGTCTGGTGTAATATAGAGTGTGACTTGCCAGGGTGACAAATTCTTGGCCGAGGGGAGGATGTAAAGAGGGTCTGAATGAGCTCTCCCCTGACAGCTACTGATGGGCTGGGGGAAAAGACCCCAGGAGCAGACCATATTTGCATAGCTACACTTACTCTGCCTACATTTTCAGCAGACAGAGCTGCTTTGCCAAACGGATCAATTTTAGCTGTTTGGAATTAAAAGTCATTTTAGCATGCTAAAAATAGCTGGGTGGACACTGCACTCGAGCTCCTAGCCAAGTGGGGCACACACAGAGCTGGGAGCCAGGACATCTGGCCTCCCCTCCATGGACTGTATTTCCATGCACTTCCAAGCCCTTATCACTGCCTGACTGACCCAAAGGGGGTGGGGGGCAATTGCATCTGGGTGGGGCAAAGGTCTGTGTTTGTCTAACCAGGCGTGGGTGGAGGCTGTGTCAGAGCAAGGGAGGCTGTCAAACCCCTGCTAAAGAGCCTGGCTTCGGGCTACTCCTGGCTTTCATAAAAGGGGTGTTCTACTATTGAATGGGATGCTTGTTCCTGCACGTCTCTGGCCCCCCCAAGGAGGGAGAGTTGGTGTTTGTGCAAAGGTGGGGGTGGGTGGGACCCTTCTCTGGTACCCCCCACCCAACACCTCGTACCCCAGCAGGCTGGCAGGCCAATATCAGCCTCAGCCTCTGTTAGACCTACGCTAACAGAGGGTGTGCAGTAATCCTTTCAGGAGAGGCTGGGAACAGACCTGAGTCTCACCCAGGCCAGACTCTTCCGGATTGCCTTTCAGGCTGTGTGTGCTAAAATATATGTGCTTTGCTTATCCATTACAGCTCACTTCCCTCCCTGAGCTGGAGGCCCGATCTCGGTGGGGCTAGCGATGCCGCACCCCGGAGAGGCTTGCTGGGGAGAGTGGACAAGCAGCGTGCTCAGCTGGAGTCAGGGCACCACAAAGAGCCGTGTGGCTGCGGCCGCTGGCTGAGGAGCTGGGCCGCTGGGACTGTAGCTGCACTGCTGTTTCGAGTGTACCAGGTCCTGCCTCTCTGCACTGGGAAGCAAAATCCCCCGGGCCAGTGCTGAACACATGCTTTTCGGCCCATGAAGGATTTTGCTAGCTTTCCCCATTCAAACTGCATCTTCAAAGGCAGAGAGGCCTGGCTGCAGAAAAGGAGCTAGGCAGCTAAGGCCCTGTGATGGGCACCAGCTTCGGGCCAACTGCAACGCACAGAACTTCTTTATTAAAATATAATTGAAAAGTCTGTAAAACAAGAAGCCTGGCCACTGGGTCTCCCCTTGCCTGGGCAAGTGACCCCCGGGCTACAGAGTCGTTCTCATGAGGGGTGCACCTGTGTGACGTTATTGACATGAACTGTACCTGTATAGATCACTGTTGCAACCACAGTTATATATTTGCAGCAACTATTGTATAAAGGTTGTCATGTAAGGGATCTACGGAGAGGTTATGGTTTGCTGGTTATGATGATGCTGTCTATATGTGTGTATCATTTTGTAGTTGAAGTTATGAATATTGGCTCTATACTGTCTGTATTTCAAACATATGCTATGCTTCTGGGGTGACCCTTTTGTGCATCCAGGCCAAAACAATATTTCCACAACGTTGGCTATTTTTTGGGGGGGGGAATTAATTCTTAAAAGCCCCCTTTTCGATGAAAATGTTTTGTCCAAAACATTCTGAGGAACTCCACCCACTCCATTCCCAGGCACCAACATGGGGACATTGCACCCCTCCCAGCTTAGACTTTAAGGTCGGAAGGGACCATTATGATCATCTAGTCTGACCTCCTGCACAACGCAGGCCACAGAATCATAGAATCATAGAATATCAGGGTTGGAAGGGACCCCAGAAGGTCATCTAGTCCAACCCCCTGCTCAAAGCAGGACCAATTCCCAGTTAAATCATCCCAGCCAGGGCTTTGTCAAGCCTGACCTTAAAAACCTCTAAGGAAGGAGATTCTACCACCTCCCTAGGTAACGCATTCCAGTGTTTCACCACCCTCTTAGTGAAAAAGTTTTTCCTAATATCCAATCTAAACCTCCCCCACTGCAACTTGAGACCATTACTCCTCGTTCTGTCATCTACTACCATTGAGAACAGTCTAGAGCCATCCTCTTTGGAACCCTCTTTCAGGTAGTTGAAAGCAGCTATCAAATCCCCCCTCATTCTTCTCTTCTGCAGGCTAAACAATCCCAGCTCCCTCAGCCTCTCCTCATAAGTCATGTGTTCCAGTCCCCTAATCATTTTTGTTGCCCTTCGCTGGACTCTCTCCAATTTATCCACATCCTTCTTGAAGTGTGGGGCCCAAAACTGGACACAGTACTCCAGATGAGGCCTCACCAATGTCGAATAGAGGGGAACGATCACGTCCCTCGATCTGCTCGCTATGCTCCTACTTATACATCCCAAAATGCCATTGGCCTTCTTGGCAACAAGGGCACACTGCTGACTCATATCCAGCTTCTCGTCCACTGTCACCCCTAGGTCCTTTTCCGCAGAACTGCTGCCCAGCCATTTGGTCCCTAGTCTGTAGCTGTGCATTGGGTTCTTCCGTCCTAAGTGCAGGACCCTGCACTTATCCTTATTGAACCTCATCAGATTTCTTTTGGCCCAATCCTCCAATCTCACCCACCCATTCCTGTAACCAACCCCTAACCTATGTCTGAGCTAATGAAGTCCTCAAATCGTGGTTTAAAGACTTCAAGGTGCAGAGAATCCTCCAGCAAGTGACCCGTGCCCCATGCTGCAGAGGAAGGCAAAAAACCCCTAGGGCCTCTGCCAATCTGCCCTGGAGGAAAATTCCTTCCTGACCCCAAATATGGCGATCAGCTGAACCTGATCATGTGGGCAAGATTCACCAGCCAGACACCCAGGAATGTGTGTCCAGAGCCCAGCACCAGCTGCTGTGCCCCTGCACCCTACACATTCCTTACTCCTCCTCCCAAGGCGGGGTGGGTCTGACCCCAGCTGTCCCCACGCAACCAGCTCCTCACCTGGGGTACAGATCGTAACTTGTTTTCCCAAACTACTGGGTGATCTTCCCCCCCCACCCCCAAACAGTTCACAAAAAGTCAGCACGGTCAAGTGGGGCACTGGGGGTACCAGCACAGGGCAGGGCCTGCATCGGGGCAGAGCTGAGGCTGCTGGGGGGGCAGGGCTGAGATTCTGGACAGACGGTCCTTGCCCTGTGTATTTGTCCTGAGCCCTGGCTGTCAGCAGGTTTGCAGCAACTCGTGTCCCTCTCTGCAGCCCACAGTGCAGCCAAGAAGTATTCAGCCAGGAATGAGTTTTATTCCCACTTGTCTCCCCTCTTTGTTCTCAGCCACGTTCCCTGCCCAGCCCTGGCCGTGCTCCACCCCAGGGTCTGGGAGGTGCAGCAGAGATGGAGCTGAGTCCCTCTGGCACTGGGAGCCTCCCAGCATGTCATGTAACATGCTCTGCAAAGCCCCCTGATGGCCCGAGCCTGAGCAGTCAGAGCCCCCAACCCCCGGCAGGGTCCTGCAGCGCTGCGATGGCTCCTTCCCAGGGCCCCATCTGTCCTAGCTGCTGTCTCTGCATATGGAGCTGACTCCAGTGCATCCAGGTGGAGCTGATTCAGGGCTGTGCCTGGCCCGGATCCCAGCCGGCTCTGAGCTGCCAGTCCTGTGCCAGATCATGCACTGACTCCCCTCACCTGGGGTTACCATGTTTCATGTTCCCCAAAAGAGGACACCGCCAGAGGAGCAGGAAGCTGGGGAGAGGGATGCTGGGGGTCCAGTTGGGGGTGCTGGAGGGGACCTGCAGCGGGAATACTTCCTAGAGCGAGGGATAGTGTTGCTCCCTGTCACGGTGGCAGGGCGGCTGGCCAAGCCCAGTCAGCGCCTCCCTGCTGGACCCTCTCCCCAGGGCTGGGAGCTAGGGCCTGGGTGGGCAGGATCTGGCAGCTGTGGCTGGAGGGGAATGGACCAATCAGCTGTGGATGCAGAGGGGGGGACCAATCGGGAAGTGGACCAATAGGGTCTCTTTCTGAGCTGCAGCTTGTCTGCTCTGCAAAACCCCCGAACATTGCCTGCTGCTCAAAAAATCTGCGTGGATGGAGGACGGGGACTCAAAAAAGGGGCAATATCCAGGGAAACCCATTTGTATGGTGACCCACTCCCACACTTGGGATGCCAACCCTCCAGGATTGGACTGGAGTCTCCAGGAATTAAAGATTAATCTTTAATTAAAGATTATGTCATGTGATTAAATCTCCAGGAACACGTCCAACCAAAATGGGCAACTCCACCCCCACCGCAAGGCACTGGGCCCAGAGCACTGCCTCTCTGCATGCCGTGCTGGGCTGCTCAGTCTGGCAGGGCCCTGCCGCGCTCCCTGCGCCAGACAGAGCCATTGTCTGGCCTGGATGCTAGCCAAGAATGGGGACGGGCAACAAAAGCCAGCTGGGCTGGCGGGCAGGGGGAGGGGCAGGATCCACCTCTTCCTCGGCATCTGGAGGCAGGAGAGGAAGAGCAGGAAGTAGCTGCTGAGTTCCAGGCTGCATTAGCTGCAGTGCTGTCAGAAGGCCTTTATCTGGGATGGCGGCGTCGGTGCCCGGAGGCCCGTATCTCACCGCCTGGGAGGCGGCGTCGGTGCCCGGAGGCCCGTATCTCACCGCCTGGGATGGCGGCGTCGGTGCCCGGAGGCCCGTATCTCACCGCCTGGGATGGCGGCGTCGGTGCCCGGAGGCCCGTATCTCACCGCCTGGGAGGTGGCGTCGGTGCCCGGAGGCCCGTATCTCACCGCCTGGGATGGCGGCGTCGGTGCCCGGAGGCCCGTATCTCACCACCTGGGAGGCGGCGTCGGTGCCCGGAGGCCCGTATCTCACCGCCTGGGAGGTGGCGTCGGTGCCCGGAGGCCCGTATCTCACCGCCTGGGATAGCGGCGTCGGTGCCCGGAGGCCCGTATCTCACCGCCTGGGATGGCTGCGTCGGTGCCCAGAGGCCCGTATCTCACCTCCTGGGATGGCGGCGTCGGTGCCCGGAGGCCCGTATCTCACTGTATGGAATGGCAGCGCCTGGATCACAAGGGGGAGTGGGGTTCCGGTGCCTGGTCTCAGGTGGGACCAGGGTGATCCAGGCTGTTCTTTGTGGTGCTGTGGATGACCCTGCTGCGCCCCCAGAGGAGGGCATTGCAATCCCTGAGTGCGATGGCAGTGCCTAGCCCCACCCAGTCTCTGCCAGGGAGTTGAGCTTCTCCTGATCCCATGATCTCTCCCGCGGCACCCTGGAGTGCAGTGCTGCCCTGAGCAGGTTCCCAGCCCTCCAGCTTCCCAGGGACAATTGGAGGAAGCTGCATTCCTCTGCAAACACAGGAAGCTGCGGCTGCTAAGACAGGAGGGAGGGGACCAGGTTGCAGAGGCAGGGCCTCCACCAACCACCTTGCCCAGGGCAAAACAGCCCCAGCACCGCTCCTCCCCTTCAGAACAGCTCGCAGTTCACACCCGCACAGCCTGCCAGCACCGCCTGGCACGGGCACACACCCGGGCTGTGCAGACACACACACGCACACACGGGCACACACCATGGCTGTGCAGACACACATGCACACACACGGGCACACACCATGGCTGTGCATACACACACGCCCACACGGGCACACACCCGGGCTGTGCAGACACACACGCACACACACGCGCACACACCCGGGCTGTGCAGACACACACGCACACACACGCGCACACACCATGGCTGTGCAGACACACACGCACACACAGAGGCACACACCCGGGCTGTGCATACACACACGCACACACACACCCGGGCTGTGCATACACACACGCACACACATGGGCACGCACCATGGCTGTGCAGACACACACGCACACACAGGCACACAACTGGGCTGTGCAGACACACACACACACACACAGGCACACACACGCGCACACCTGGGCTGTGCATACACACACACGGGCACACACCCGGGCTGTGCAGACACACACACACACACATGCACACACACACGGGCTGTGCAGGCACACACGGGCACACACCCAGGCTGTGCATACAGACACACACACACAGGCACACACCCGGGCTGTGCATACAGACAAATGCATAGGCACACACCCGGGCTGTGCAGACACACACGCACACACCAGGGCTGTGCAGACACACACGCACACACACGCACACACAGGCACACACCCGGGCTGTGCATACAGACAAATGCATAGGCACACACCCGGGCTGTGCAGACACACACGCACACACACACGCACACACCATGGCTGTGCAGACACACACGCACACACAGGCACACACAGGCACACACCCGGGCTGTGCATACAGACAAATGCATAGGCACACACCCGGGCTGTAGATACACAGTCATGGACACATGCAGACACACACGTCCAGGCCATCCATATGCACACCCAGAGGCATGCCCCATGACTGTACAGACAGACAGACACACTCCACTAGTGTGTATACTCATGTACACACACACAGAAACACTGGGATACATCTCTCCACACACAGACACACAGTGTCCTTCTAGAGATGAACACAATGCTTGTTCGTGCACGCGCATGTGCACAAACACGCCCAAGTGCTTCCATGCACCGATGCACACTGCACACTCACCCAGAGACCGCATCCCACACAGACACACTACACCTGCCCTCAGCCACACGTGCTGGGGTTTGGTTCACGTCAGTGTCACGATGACACATCAGACCTAGTGCTTAATTTGTAATAAAAGAGGTGCCAGGGCTCCAGTAATTTTTTTACGTTCATAACTGATGGAGCCAGCCCAGAGGTGCTGGGGCTAGAAACTGCCAAGTCCTGGCAGGCCCTGGCACAAATGAGCACTGCTAAGACCCATTTGTATTTACCAGCCCCAGTACTGTACACAGGCTGCCATCCCTTCACTGCAGCCTCTGGGACGGCGGGTCCCTGATGCCCAGCCCCCCCACTCCCTGTCAGCGCGGCCGCACTCTGTGCCTGAGGGCTCCCCCGTGGGCCCAGCCCCGGGGCTGTCTGGGATATCTGGAATGCAGCTGGCCATTGGCAGCTGGATGCGGTTCTCACTCCCATCCCTGCCAATGGCAGCTGCTGGCACCCAGGGAGCTCTGAAAGGCAGGGGAGCTGCTGCGTTTCAGGACAAACTCCTTAAAGGGCTGGAGAGATGGGAATCATAGAATCACAGAATCATAGAATATCAGGGTTGGAAGGGACCTCAGGAGGGCATCTAGTCCAACCCCCTGCTCAAAGCAGGACCGATCCCCAAATAAATCATCCCAGCCAGGGCTTTGTCAAGCCTGACCTTAAAAACTTCTAAGGAAGGAGATTCCACCACCTCCCTAGGTAACGCATTCCAGTACTTCACCACCCTCCTAGTGAAAAAGTTTTTGGAGACTTTTCCCAGGGAGCCTGGGGCTCCTGGAGGACTGGCTGCAAGTGCTGGCCAGAGAGGCCTGGAGAGCTGCTCTGGCATCCTGTTCCTGCTGCCGGGACCTGCCCTAGCCTTGCTGCTCCTGGGTGCCTCTCGCTAGCTTGTGTCTCTTCTGAGCTCCATGGGCCGGGGCACTGCCCCTTCAGGCATGCCACCTGCTCGGGGCTCTTAGGCAGTGGGGTGCCCATGGCCCAGGTGCCAGCACCAGCTGTGCCCAAGGCTGGCAACAGTGCCCAGCTAGTCACAGCGGGAGCCATGTCAGTTATAACACTGACCCCTGGGGCCGGCTGGAGGTCACTGCAGGGCTCTTGAGGAGCAATGTGGTCTGGGCCTAGGATCTGTTTGGAACAAGCCTTCTTCCACACAGACCCCTGGGCCACTCCCCACCAGCCCTTGGACCAGTGGTTCTCAACCTTTCCAGATGACTGTGCCCCTTGCAGGAGTCTGATTTGTCTTTGTACCCCAAGTTTCACCTCACTTAAAAACTACTTGTTTACAAAATCAGACATAAACATACAAAAGTGGCACAGCATATTACAACTGAAAAATGGCTGACTTTCTCAATTTTACCATAGAATTATAAGATACATCAACTGGAATATAAATATTGTACTTACATTTCAGTGTATGGTACCTAGAGCAGTAGAAACAAGTCATTGTCTGTATGAAATTTTAGCTTGTACTGACTTGGCTAGTGCTTTTTCTGTAGCCTGTTGTAAAACTAGGCAAATATGTAGATGAGTTAATGTACCCCCTGGAAGAGCTCTGCCAACCCCTGGTTGAGAACCACTGCCTTAAATGGCCTAGCGCTATCGGGCCCCTGCCCACTCCTCTCTGGCGGAGGGGCTGGGGCCCAGAGGCCTATGACACTGGCCTTCTGAGCTCCTCCAGACACGCAGTCAGGTTGTTCCTGCTACGGCAGCACAGGCTGATGCTTTGACACCCCAGTGGGTACCGCGGGGAGACAGTGTGGGAGTGTGTCCACCTGGCCTACTAGGGTTGCCAGGCGGCTGGTTTTCAACTGGAACGCCCAGTTGAAAAGGGACCCTGGCGGCTCTGGTCAGCACTGCTGACCGGGCTACTCAAAGTCAGGTTGGTGGTGCAGTGGGGATAAGGCAGGCTCCCTGCCTGCCCTGGCTCCACGCGGCTCCCGGAAGAGGCTGGCGTGTCTGGCTCCTAAGCTCAGGGGCGATCAAGGGAGCTCCACAAGCTGCCCCCACCCTGAGTGCCGGCTCTGCAGCTCCCATTGTCTGGGAACCACAGCAAATGGGCGCTGCGAGGATGGCGACTGCAGGCACGGAGCCACCTGGCCGCCCCAGTGCCTAGGAGCTGGACATGCCAGCCACTTCTGGGAGCTGCGTGGATCCAGGGCAGGCAGGAAGCCTGCCTTATCCCCTCTGCCCCACCAACCAGGAGCCCCCTGGGGTAAGCGCTTCCTGGCTGGAGCCCTCATCCCAACCTCCAGCCCCAGGTTGGACCCCTCTCCTGGAGCACACACCCCACACCCTCTTCTCCACCCCAATCCGAGCCCTGAGCCCGCTTCCACACCTCAACCCCAGTCCTGAGCTTCCTCCTGCACCCAAATGCCCTCCTGAAGCCTGCACTCCACAACCCCTCCCACACCCCAACCCCCTGCCCCAGCCCTAAGCCTGCTCCCACACTCCGAACCCCTTGGCTTCAGCCTGGAGCCCCCTCCTGCCCCAAAACTCCTCATTCCCAGCCCCACCCCAGAGCCTGCACCCTCAGCTGGAGCCCTCACCCCCTCCCATACCCTGTACCCCTAATTTCTAGCCACACCTCAGAGCCCGCACCCCCAGCCGGAGCTCTCAATTCCTCCCGCACCCAAACCCCCACCCCAGCCCAGTGAAAGTGAGTGAGGGTGGGGGAGTGGTGGAGTGAATGGGGGACGGGGCCTCAGGGAAGGGGCAGTGCAGGGGGTAGGGCAAGGGTGTTCGGTTTTGTGTCATTAGAAGATTGGCAACCTTAGCCTGGCCCCAGGCAGTCTCTCTCCCATGCAGGTCTAGCTGCAGCTTATAATGGGAGTCTCTGAGCTGTCTATGAATCCCCAGCTCTCCAGGAACCCCATTAATGCCAGTCTGGGGGATTATTTTCATCCTGCAGCAGAGTGCTCCCCAAATGGCATGGGGGTAATGCCCTGGACAATCCAAACCCTTAGGGTCTGTCTCCTTGAGCTGGGAATTACACCTCCAGGTCCTGTGCAGATGTCCAGTGAGATAGTGGAGGGGGCTCCTGCTCCCGTCAGCCCCAGGGCCTGTGTTCTGCATTCCCCCATCTCCAAGAAGCTCCTGGCCTGACAGCTCAGCTCTGTGCTTTGGCCTGAAGAACTGCAAAGGGGGCAGCCCGTGCTCTGCAACGCAGCCGCTGCCTGCTCTAAGGAGGCCTGCGGAGCTTTCCCAGAACCTGCCTTGCACTCAGCACCTCCCTGATTCCGTGATTCCAAGCAGACGGCTTGGCTCCTGGCTCGGGAAGGAATGTGGGCAGCACCGGGGCAGCTGCACTCTCCCACTCAGCACTCCCGGGGCAGGATGCCCCGCCTGCTCCCAGCTCGCCAGGCGGCTCTTGCAGCAGCCACGGTTGGAAGTGATTTTGTTTCTCACACCAAGGAGATTGCATTCGAAGTGCTGGGCTGCAACAACTCACAGCAAATCCAGCTCCTCTAGCTGTCCTTCCCCCTGCAGGCACCTTCACGGCAGCCGCCACATGGCCTGAGGCTGGATGCTGCCTCCTGCCATGCCTGGCCCTAGCCCTGTGGCATTGGATGGGGGAGGGAGGCAGGCTCCAGCTGCACCTGTGATGGCTGCTACTCTGCACTCACTCAGCTGAGCCCACACTGGCTCATCAGCGGCAGCGGGGCCCCAGCAATGGGCACAAAGCTCTGCCCATGGCAGTGACCCATTTGCCTGAGTGGCTTCCTCGATGGACAGAGCTGCTCATCTGGGTGTCTCGGGCCCCAGGGTTGGGGAAAGCCAACACCCAGGCCGAGGGGCTAGGGATGAAAGAAGCACAGTGCCAGCAGCAGGAGAAGGGCTGAACAGCTCTCGTCTAGGCATTTGGATACTGTCGGGATCAGATCTCTCTGCAGCCCACCTCCCACAGAGCAGCAGCAGGGCACTGATGCGACCCCTGCTTGGCTAAGGGATGGGCTGAATGGGAGGAGCCAGCTGGAAATCCTGCCCTACACTTTGTGCTACCAGCCTGCCCCACTGGGGGAGAAGGATGTCACCAGTGGGGACAGGTGATTGGCCACAGGCATCCTGACCAACTCTTGGTGAGTTGGGTGGCCCCGACACCCTTGGAAAGGGGCCTGCCTGGTTATACTGGGAGGAAATTCCTTGGGAGGCCATGTGCTGTTCTCAGCAGGGACACAGCAGCTTCTGGAGCTTGTGCCAGGGAGACAGGCCCTGTAGCAGCCTGAGTGCATGGCAATAAGGCTGGTCCTGGAGCCTGCCCAAGAGCAGCCAAGCTGTGAGGCTAACAGCAGCGTGCAGGGTGCAGCAGGGCTAGCACTGAATATACCTATGGAAAATGAAGAGCTCCCTGGAGACTGGCAGTGGGGGAGCCTCACCACCCACACAGGTAGGTGGGAGACTGTGACATTACCCAGGGTACAATCTGGACTGATGGGCAGCTGTGTCCCCTCAATTCTCCAGCCTGGGTGCCTTTCACACTGCTTTGCAGTGAGTGCCACCACTCCTGACCTGTTCGCACACAGCCTCCAGCATGTAAATCACTCCCAGTTATACTGTATGAGTGCGATAGCCAGCCACTCATGAATTATTCTACAGAGTAACATCAGCGAACTCCCAGTCACAGACTTTACCCCAGAAATGTGCATCTTGTACTGCCCAGCACCCACCTGGACAATGCAAGCTCATATAAAGTCTGTCATTTCATTAATAGAAAATGATATACACAAATCTTGTAACCCAAAAGAAGTTTCCCAAACACTTTGTTCCAAACACACACAATAAAACAAGTTTATTAACTACAGAAAGATAGATTTTAAGTGATTACAAGTAATGAGGCATAAAAATCAGAATTGGTTACAAAGAAATAAAAGATGAAATGCAAAATAATTCCTAAACACAACAAGCTAAGTGAACTTAAAGCCTTAAAGTCTGACCTCCTGCATAGCACAGCTCATGGGGCTTCCTTGAATTAATTCCTGATTGAACTAGGGCAGATTTTTTAGAAAAACTTCCAGTTGTGATAATCCACCATAACCCTTGGGAAATTGTTCCAATGGTTAATTACTCTCACTCTTAAACATTTACATCTTAAATCCTATCTGAATTTATCTTGAATCCTATCTGAATCTGCAGCTTTCAGCCATTGGATTGTGTTAGGCCTTTGCTAGATTGAAGAGTCGATTATCAAATTTCTGTTCCCCATATCAGTACTGATAGACTGTGATCAAGTGATCCCTTAACCTTCTCTCTTTGTTAAGCTAAATAGATTGAGCTCTTTGACTCTATCACTATAAGGCAGATTTTTCAACCCTTTAATCATTCTCATGGCTCTTCTCTGACCCCTCTCCAATTTATCAATATCCATCTTGAATTGTGGACATCAGAACTGGACACAGGATTCCAGCTGTGGTCACACCAGTCTCAGATGCAGAGGTAAAACAACCTCCATACTCCTATTCAAGATTCCGCTGTTTATGTATCCCAGTATGATAGTAGCCCTTTTGGCCACAGCTTCACAGTCGGAGTTCACATTCAGCTGATTATCCATCATGCCCTCCAAGACTTTTCAGTCACCGCTTCCCGAGAAAGAGTCCCCCATCCTTGTGAGTATGGTGACATATCCTTTGTATTATTTACCATTCCCCCAATATTTGTGTCATCTGCAAACTTTATCAGTGATGATTTTATATTTTTTCCTGGATCACTGATACAAATATTAAAATAGCCTAGGGACAAGGACTGACCCCGGAGGACCTCACTAAAAACACCCACTCAGTGATGATTCCCTATTTATAGTTACATTTTGAGACCTGTCAGTTAGCCAGTTTTAAATCCATTTAATGTGTGCAATGTTGAATTTGTATAGTTCTAGTTTTAAATCATAATGTCATGTGGTACCAAGTCATATGCCTCACAGAATCTAAGTATATTATTTCAACACTATTACTTTTATCAACTAAACTTGTAATCTCATCAAAAAAGATATCAAGTTAATTTGACGGGATTTTCTATAAACCCCTGTGGATTGGCATTAATTACATTACCTGGAGGGGTTTGCTGGGTGTCACTAGCCAGGCATTGTCAGAGACAGCCCAGACTAGAGAGTTAAGGAGGCACAGCAGTCCCACAGTTCCAGGCTGCACCCCGGGGATCCTGTCACAACTTCCACTCCTCTCTCTGCCAAGAGAGCCCATTGCTGCAGGCACAGCACCAGACACCAAAGCTGTCAAAAACAGAGCTGGGCTGAGGATTTTGAAATTTGGGAGTAAAACAAAAACTTTAAAAATTCTCCGCAAAGTGGGGCCCAGCTCTCTTGGGAGCCCCGGCTCTGAGGTGTGTGCATGGGGAGCTGCCCCATGATGGCTGAGGAGCCAGGTTCCCAGGGGTCTCAGCCCTCACGAGCCCAGCCAGCAGGCTGCTGAGGAGTGAGGCAGGTGAGCTGGTGGGAAACCAGCCAGGTTCCAACAGAATTTTGTTAAAATCAAACTGTCTGTGAAATGTTTTCATTTGCAGGAACTGGCAAAAATGTTCCATTACAATGCTCTGGTAATGCAGTGTCACTGCTGCCCAGCACAGCCACTCCTCACTGCTTTATTTCCAGGGGAGATTCTGGAGGAAAATCTCTAAGGGCAGGCAAGGGCCCACCGGCCATTTTGTATCCTCCTGTATGGAGGAGGGCAATGCACTCAGAGCCAACAGAGGTGAGACAAGTAAATCCTTTGCTCCAGTGACAGGAAGTTCCAAAGCTAAGGGCCCTCCACAGGTAATGCTCTGCCCAGGGCTCTGAAGAGTGTCCTGTGGGCTTTGAGGCTGCAATATCCCTGAGGCTAGTTTGAGGTCTTTGCCGTGGCAGGGGGCATGTTGGGGTTAGTGTATGCTGGGAGAGGCTAGTGTCTAAGCCATCCAGCAGTCACACACTGAACTTGTGAGCAAACACATAGTCTTCTGCTACCTGAAGGGGGGTTCCAAGGAGGATGGAGCTCGGCTGTTCTCAGTGGTGGCCGATGGCAGGACAAGGAGCAATGGTCTCAAGTTGCAGTGGGGGAGGCCTAGGTTGGATATTAGGAAAAACTATTTCACTAGGAGGGTGGTGAAGCACTGGAATAGTGTCACGGAGTCCCTGGGCGATGCTCTGGAACTGCACCCCATGAAGCCAGTCAGGACTCTGGGGCAGTCACCTTTCTGTGAGCAGCCTGTCTTCAGGACACACAGCTCACCCGGCTTCCACCTTCCTGGGTCTGACCTTGGAGCATTCAGCCTCCTCTGCCCCTCCGTGTGCTTCCCACAGTGAGTCCGCTCATGCGGGGCTCCTGGGGAAGCTAGAGGGTCCTGCCCCCCAACTTCGCAGTCAGACGTGACTCTCAGCCAGCCAGTAAAACAGAGGTTTATTAGACGACAGGAACATGGTCTAAAACAGAGCTTGTAGGTGCAGAGAACTGGACCCCTCAGCTGGGTCCATTTTGGGGAGCAGTGAGCCAGACAACCACATCTGCCCTTCACTCCATGTCCCAGCCAGCCCCAAACTGAAACTCCCTCCAGCCCCTCCTCCTCTGGGCTTTGTTCCTTTTCCGGGCCAGGAGGTCACCTGATTCCTTTGTTCTCCAACCCTTCAGCTCTCACCTTGCAGGGGGGGAGGGCCCAGGCCATCAGTTGCCAGGAAACAGGGTGTCGGCCATTCTCTGTGTCCAGACCCCTGCACACACCTGCCCTCTAGGGCTCTGCAGTGATCATACACCCTTACCCCCCCACCTAGATACTTAAGAACTGCCTAGGGGAAACTGAGGCACCCCCACACTATTCAGAGGAAACATTAAGAACAGTCTCACTTCGTCACAAATAGGTTACCTAGGGAGGTGGTGGGATCTCCTTCCTTAGAGGTTTTTAAGTCCTGGCTTGACAAAGCCGTGGCTGGGATGATTTAGTTGGGGATTGGTCCTGCTTTGAGCAGGGGTTGGACTAGATGACCTCCTGAGGTCTCTTCCAACCCTAATCTTCTCTGATTCTATGATTCTACACAGGCGTTGGGAAACACATAGATTCTTGTGCCTTTTGGGTGGCCCAGCCTCATGAGTCCAGCCCGGAGGCTGGGGAAGCCATGCCTTAAAGGGCTGATGGAGGAAGGATGGTCCAGTGGTTACAGCACTTGTCTAGACATTGTCAGACCCAGGTTTTATTCCCTACTTCATCACAAACTTCCTGTGTGTCCTTGGGCTGGGACTCATGAGGCCGGGCTACCAAAAAGGCACAAGAATCTACTTCAGCTCTGGAAATACTGCAGGAGAAGGCATGAGGTGTTTGAGATGCTCACAGCAAGAGTGCACAACTGAGCTGGCTCCATGCTTCTGAGGTTACAATGTAAGTGCGGCAGTTTTAAGGCATGAAAATCACTGGGTTGTTTGCCATTGAGCACAGTGCCTCCTGGGATGTGATACAATGTTCCCAATCTCCCCTGCGATGGTGTTTTGGTCTCATGAGGCATTGCACAAACTTCCCAAAGCACACTGCGCCAGGTTGCGCTTTGGGATAGCTACCCACGATGCACTGCTTTGTGCATCGATGCAGGTGCTGCTAGTGAGGACACACTCCATCTAGACCATGAGCATAGTGTGGCCACGCACAACTGACTTCATTAATTCGGGGGCTCGAATTAGATAAAGTGGACTTAATTTTGTAGTGTAGACAAGCCCTTAGATTTGCTGGGCCTTGGTTCCCAGCTGCCCACGGGGGATCATAAATCTGCCCTGCCTCCAGGGGTGGGTGAGGACAAATACGTCACAGGCTCTGGGGTGCTCAGACCCTCTGGTGGGATGGCCCATGTAAGTACCTATGAGAGGTAACTGGCTAGAGGGTGAGGGCGCACCCCCATCTCTGTGGCAGGGCATGTTATGCATGTGTTGTCCACGTGGCAGTCTGCATGCGGTTGTGTGGTTTTGTGTGGCAGTGTCCATGTCCACGGGGCAGCACGCCCGCATGTTTGTGAGTGTGCGTGAGCTTTGGTGACGGTGTGTGCACGTGTGAGTGCGGTCTGCACGGCAGAGTCTGCGCGTGCTGTCAGAGGGGGAGTGTGCAGGCACGTACGTCTGTTGTCCATCTGGCAATGTATATGTGTGGGCGGGGTGTACGTGTGCATTGTCTGGGTGGCAGTCAGCATGTGTGTGTTGTTTGTGCTGCAGTATCCGGGCGTGTTGTCTGTTTAGCAGTGTGCAGGTGTGGCGGCTGTGCTGTTCCTGTGGCAGCCTGCACGTGTACGTGGCGTGTTGTTCCTGTGGCCGTGTGCACGTGTACATGGCGTGTTGTTCCTGTGGCGGTTTGCATGTGTTCGTGGCGAGTTGTTCCTGTGGCGGTTTGCGCGTGTTCGTGGCGTGTTGTTCCTGTGGCAGTGTGCTCGTATACATGGCATGTTGTTCCTGTGGCCGTGTGCGCGTGTTCGTGGCATGTCGTTCCTTTGGTGGTGTGCGCGTGTTCGTGGCGTGTTGTTCCTGTGGCCGTGTTCGCATGTTCGTGGCATGTTGTTCCTTTGGCGGTGTGTGTGTGTTCATGGCGTGTTGTTCCTGTGGCAGTGTGCGCGTGTTCATGGCGTGTTGTTCCTGTGGCCGTGTGCGCGTGTATGTTTTCATGTGGCGGTGTGCGCATGTTTGTGGCGTGTCGTTCCTGTGGTGGTGTGCGCGTGTTCGTGGCGTGTTGTTCCTGTGGCCGTGTGCGCGTGTTCGTGGCGTGTTGTTCCATGGCGGTGTGAGCGTGTTCGTGGCGTGTCGTTCCTGTGGCGGTGTGCGCGTGTTCATGGCATGTTGTTCCTGTGGTCGTGTAAGCGTGTACGTTTTCCTGTGGCGGTGTGCGCGTGTTCGTGGCATGTCGCTCCTGTGGCGGTGTGCGCGTGTTCGTGGCGTGTCGTTCCTGTGGCGGTGTGCGCGTGTTCGTGGCATGTTGTTCCTGTGGCGGTGTGCGCGTGTTTGTGGCGTGTTGTTCCTGTGGCCGTGTGCGCGTGTATGTTTTCCTGTGGCGGTGTGCGCGTGTTCGTGGCGTGGCGTTCCTGTGGCGGTGTGCGCGTGTTCGTGGCGTGTTGTTCCTGTGGCGGTGTGCGTGTGTTCGTGGTGTGTTGTTCCTGTGGCGGTGTGCGCGTGTACATGGCATGTTGTTCCTGTGGCGGTGTGCGCGTGTTCGTGGCGTGTCATTCCTGTGGCGGTATGCGCGTGTTCGTGGCGTGTCATTCCTGTGGCCGTGTGCGCGTGTTCGTGGCGTGTCACTCCTGTGGCGGTGTGCGCGTGTTCGTGGCATGTCATTCCTGTGGCCATGTGCGCATGTTCGTGGCGTGTCGTTCCTGTGCCGGTGTGCGCGTGTTCGTGGCGTGTTGTTCCTGTGGCCGTGTGCAAGTCTTCATGGCGTGTCATTCCTGTGGCGGTGTGTGCGTGTTTGTGGCGTGTTGTTCCTGTGGCCGTGTGCGCGTGTATGTTTTCCTGTGGCCGTGTGCGCGTGTTCGTGGCGTGTCATTCCTGTGGCGGTGTGTGCGTGTTTGTGGCATGTTGTTCCTGTGGCCGTGTGCGCGTGTATGTTTTCCTGTGGCGGTGTGCACGTGTTCGTGGCGTGTCATTCCTGTGGCGGTGTGCGCGTGTTCGTGGCATGTCGCTCCTGTGGCGGTGTGCGCGTGTTCGTGGCGTGTCGTTCCTGTGGCGGTGTGCGCGTGTTCGTGGCGTGTCATTCCTGTGGCGGTGTGCGCGTGTTCGTGGCGTGTCGTTCCTGTGGCCGTGTGCGCATGTATGTTTTCCTGTGGCCGTGTGCGCGTGTTTGTGGCGTGTCGTTCCTGTGGCGGTGTGCGCGCGTTCGTGACGTGTCATTCCTGTGGCGGTGTGTGCGTGTTTGTGGCGTGTTGTTCCTGTGGCCGTGTGCGCGTGTATGTTTTCCTGTGGCGGTGTGCGCGTGTTCGTGGCGTCTCATTCCTGTGGCGGTGTGCGCGTGTTCGTGGCATGTCGTTCCTGTGGCGGTGTGCGCGTGTTCGTGGCGTGTCGTTCCTGTGGCGGTGTGCGCGTGTTCGTGGCGTGTCCTTCCTGTGGCAGTGTGCGCGTGTTCGTGGCTTGTTGTTCCTGTGGCCGTGTGCGCGTGTATGTTTTCCTGTGGCGGTGTGCGCGTGTTCGTGGCATGTCGTTCCTGTGGCAGTGTGCACGTGTTCGTGGCGTGTCGTTCCTGTGGCCGTGTGAGCGTGTACGTTTTCCTGTGGCGGTGTGCGCGTGTTCGTGGCGTGTCGTTCCTGTGGCGGTGTGCGCGTGTACATGGCATGTTGTTCCTGTGGCGGTGTGCGCGTATTCGTGGCGTGTCATTCCTGTGGCGGTGTGCGTGTGTTCGTGGCGTGTCATTCCTGTGGCCGTGTGCGCGTGTTCGTGGCGTGTCATTCCTGTGGCCGTGTGCGCGTGTTCGTGGCATGTTGTTCCTGTGGCCGTGTGCGCGTGTTCATGGCGTGTCGTTCCTGTGGCGGTGTGCGCGTGTTCGTGGCGCTTTGTTCCTGTGGCCGTGTGCAAGTGTTCGTGGCGTGTTATTCCTGTGGCTGTGTGCGTGTGTTCGTGACGTGTTGTTCCTGTGGCGGTGTGCGCGTGTTCGTGGCGTGTCATTCCTGTGGCGGTGTGCGCGTTTATGTTTTCCTGTGGCGGTGTGCGTGTGTTCGTGGTGTGTTGTTCCTGTGGCGGTGTGCACGTGTACATGGCATGTTGTTCCTGTGGCGGTGTGCGCGTGTTCGTGGCGTGTCATTCCTGTGGCGGTATGCGCGTGTTCGTGGCGTGTCATTCCTGTGGCCGTGTGCGCGTGTTCGTGGCGTGTCATTCCTGTGGCGGTGTGCGCGTGTTCGTGGCATGTCATTCCTGTGGCCATGTGCGCATGTTCGTGGCGTGTCGTTCCTGTGCCGGTGTGCGCGTGTTCGTGGCGTGTTGTTCCTGTGGCCGTGTGCAAGTCTTCGTGGCGTGTCATTCCTGTGGCGGTGTGTGCGTGTTTGTGGCGTGTTGTTCCTGTGGCGGTGTGCGCGTGTATGATTTCCTGTGGCCGTGTGCGCGTGTTCGTGGCGTGTCGTTCCTGTGGCGGTGTGCGCGTGTTCGTGGCATGTCATTCCTGTGGCGGTGTGTGCGTGTTTGTGGCATGTTGTTCCTGTGGCCGTGTGCGCGTGTATGTTTTCCTGTGGCGGTGTGCGCGTGTTCGTGGCGTGTCATTCCTGTGGCGGTGTGCGCGTGTTCGTGGCATGTCGCTCCTGTGGCGGTGTGCGCGTGTTCGTTGCGTGTCGTTCCTGTGGCGGTGTGCGCGTGTTCGTGGCGTGTCATTCCTGTGGCAGTGTGCGCGTGTTCGTGGCGTGTTGTTCCTGTGGCCGTGTGCGCGTGTATGTTTTCCTGTGGCGGTGTGCGCGTGTTCGTGGCGTGTCATTCCTGTGGCGGAGTGCACATGTTCGTGGTGTGTCATTCCTGTGGCCGTGTGCGCGTGTTCGTGGCGTGTCATTCCTGTGGCGGTGTGCGCGTGTTCGTGGCGTGTCGTTCCTGTGGCCGTGTGCGCATGTATGTTTTCCTGTGGCCGTGTGCGCGTGTTTGTGGCGTGTCGTTCCTGTGGCGGTGTGCGCGCGTTCGTGGCGTGTCATTCCTGTGGCGGTGTGTGCGTGTTTGTGGCGTGTTGTTCCTGTGGCCGTGTGCGCGTGTATGTTTTCCTGTGGCGGTGTGCGCGTGTTCGTGGCGTGTCATTCCTGTGGCGGTGTGCGCGTGTTCGTGGCATGTCGCTCCTGTGGCGGTGTGCGCGTGTTCGTTGCGTGTCGTTCCTGTGGCGGTGTGCGCGTGTTCGTGGCGTGTCATTCCTGTGGCAGTGTGCGCGTGTTCGTGGCGTGTTGTTCCTGTGGCCGTGTGCGCGTGTATGTTTTCCTGTGGCGGTGTGCGCGTGTTCGTGGCATGTCGCTCCTGTGGCGGTGTGCGCGTGTTCGTTGCGTGTCGTTCCTGTGGCGGTGTGCGCGTGTTCGTGGCGTGTCATTCCTGTGGCAGTGTGCGCGTGTTCGTGGCGTGTTGTTCCTGTGGCCGTGTGCGCGTGTATGTTTTCCTGTGGCGGTGTGCGCGTGTCCGTTGCGTGTCGTTCCTGTGGCCGTGCGCGCGTGTTCGTGGCGTGTTGTTCCTGTGGCCGTGCGCGTGTGTATGTTTTCCTGTGGCGGTGTGCGCGTGTTCATGGCCTGTCGTTCCTGTGGCGGTGTGCGCGTGTTCGTGGCGTGTTGTTCCTGTGGTCGTGTACGCATGTATGTTTTCCTGTGGTGGTGTGCGCGTGTTCGTGGCGTGTCGTTCCTGTGGCCGTGCGCGTGTTCGTGGCGTGTCGTTCCTGTGGCGGTGTGCGCGTGTTCGTGGCGTGTCGTTCCTGTGGCGGTGTGCGCGTGTTCGTGGTGTGTCGTTCCTGTGGCGGTGTGCGCGTGTTCGTGGCGTGTTGTTCCTGTGGCCGTGTGCGCGTGTATGTTTTCCTGTGGCGGTGTGCGCGTGTTCGTGGCGTGTCGTTCCTGTGGCCGTGTGAGCGTGTACGTTTTCCTGTGGCGGTGTGCACGTGTTCGTGGTGTGTTGTTCCTGTGGCCGTGTGCGCATGTTCGTGGCGTGTCGTTCCTGTGGCCGTGTGCGCTTGTTCGTGGCGTGTCGTTCCTGTGGCCGTGT
Source organism: Lepidochelys olivacea (assembly GCF_965140295.1). NCBI lineage: Eukaryota > Metazoa > Chordata > Testudines > Cheloniidae > Lepidochelys > Lepidochelys olivacea. Next base: position 24,087,899 of record NC_140427.1, read on the forward strand.
GCGCTTGTTCGTGGCGTGTCGTTCCTGTGGCCGTGTGCGTGTGTTCGTGGCATGTCGTTCCTGTGGCCGTGTGCGTGTGTTCGTGGCGTGTCGTTCCTGTGGCCGTGTGCACGTGTTCGTGGCGTGTCGTTCCTGTGGCCGTGTGAGCGTGTACGTTTTCCTGTGGCGATGTGCACATGTTCGTGGTGTGTTGTTCCTGTGGCCGTGTGCGCGTTTTCGTGGCGTGTCGTTCCTTTGGCCGTGTGTGCATGTTCGTGGCATGTCGTTCCTGTGGCCGTGTGCGCATGTTCGTGGCATGTCGTTCCTGTGGCCGTGTGCGCGTGTTCGTGGCGTGTCGTTCCTGTGGCCGTGTGCGCGTGTTCGTGGCGTGTCGTACCTGTGGCCGTGTGCGCTTGTTCGTGGCGTGTCGTTCCTGTGGCCGTGTGCGCGTGTATGTTTTCCTGTGGCGGTGTGCGCGTGTTCGTAGCGTGTCGTTCCTGTGGCGGTGTGCGCGTGTTCGTGGTGTGTCATTCCTGTGGCGGTGTGCGCGTGTTAGTGGCGTGTTGTTCCTGTGGCGGTGTGCGCGTGTTCGTGGCGTGTTGTTCCTTTGGCAGTGTGCGTGTGTTCATGGCGTGTCGTTCCTGTGGCGGTGTGCGCATGTTCGTGGCGTGTCATTCCTGTGGCGGTGTGCGCGTGTTCGTGGCGTGTTGTTCCTGTGGCCGTGTGCGCGTGTTTGTGGCGTGTCGTTCCTGTGGCGGTGTGCATGTGTTCGTGGCATGTTGTTGCTGTGGCGGTGTGCGCGTGTTCGTGGCGTGTCGTTCCTGTGGCCGTGTGCGCGTGTATGTTTTCCTGTGGCGGTGTGCGCGTGTTCGTGGCGTGTTGTTCCTTTGGCGGTGTGCGCGTGTTCGTGGCGTGTCATTCCTGTGGCGGTGTGCGCGTTTATGTTTTCCTGTGGTGGTGTGCGCGTGTTCGTGGCATGTCGTTCCTGTGGCGGTGTGCGCGTGTTCGTGGCGTGTCGTTCCTGTGGCCGTGTGCGCGTGTTCGTGGCGTGTCGTTCCTGTGGCCGTGTGCGCGTGTTCGTGGCGTGTCGTACCTGTGGCCGTGTGCGCGTGTTCGTGGCGTGTCGTACCTGTGGCCGTGTGCGCTTGTTCGTGGCGTGTCGTTCCTGTGGCGGTGTGCGCGTGTTCGTGGCGTGTCGTTCCTGTGGCGGTGTGCGCGTGTTCGTGGCGTGTCGTTCCTGTGGCGGTGTGCGCGTGTTCGTGGCGTGTCATTCCTGTGGCAGTGTGCGCGTGTTCGTGGCGTGTTGTTCCTGTGGCCGTGTGCGCGTGTATGTTTTCCTGTGGCGGTGTGCGCGTGTTCGTGGCGTGTCATTCCTGTGGCGGTGTGCGCGTGTTCGCGCCATGTCGTTACTGTGGCGGTGTGCGCGTGTTCGTGGCGTGTTGTTCCTGTGGCCGTGTGCGCGTGTATGTTTTCCTGTGGCGGTGTGCGCGTGTCCGTTGCGTGTCGTTCCTGTGGCCGTGCGCGCGTGTTCGTGGCGTGTTGTTCCTGTGGCCGTGCGCGTGTGTATGTTTTCCTGTGGCGGTGTGCGCGTGTTCATGGCGTGTCGTTCCTGTGGCGGTGTGCGCGTGTTCGTGGCGTGTTGTTCCTGTGGTCGTGTACGCGTGTATGTTTTCCTGTGGCGGTGTGCGCGTTTCCGTGGCGTGTCGTTCCTGTGGCGGTGTGCGCGTGTTCGTGGCGTGTTTTTCCTGTGGCCGTGTGCGCGTGTATGTTTTCCTGTGACGGTGTGCGCGTGTTTGTGGCGTGTTGTTCCTGTGATGGTGTGCGCGTGTTCGTGGCGTGTTGTTCCTTTGGCAGTGTGCGTGTGTTCATGGCGTGTTGTTCCTGTGGTGGTGTGCGTGTGTTCGTGGCGTGTTGTTCCTGTGGCGGTGTGCACTTGTTCGTGGCATGTTGTTCCTGTGGCGGTGTGCGCGTGTTTGTGGCGTGTTGTTCCTGTGGCCGTGTGCGCGTGTTCGTGGTGTGTTGTTCCTGTGGCGGTGTGCACGTGTTCGTGGCATGTTGTTCCTGTGGCGGTGTGCGCGTGTTCGTGGCATGTCGTTCCTGTGGCCGTGTGCGCGTGTATGTTTTCCTGTGGCGGTGTGCGCGTGTTCGTGGCGTGTCGTTCCTGTGGCGGTGTACGCGTTTATGTTTTCCTGTGGCTGTGTGCGCGTGTTCGTGGCGTGTCGTTCCAGTGGCGGTGTGCGCGTGTTCGTGGCGTGTCGTTCCTGTGGCGGTGTGCGCGTGTTCGTGGCGTGTCATTCCTGTGGCAGTGTGCGCGTGTTCGTGGCGTGTTGTTCCTGTGGCCGTGTGCGCGTGTATGTTTTCCTGTGGCGGTGTGCGCGTGTTCGTGGCGTGTCATTCCTGTGGCGGTGTGCGCGTGTTCGTGGCATGTCGTTCCTGTGGCGGTGTGCGCGTGTTCGTGGCGTGTTGTTCCTGTGGCCGTGTGCGCGTGTATGTTTTCCTGTGGCGGTGTGCGCGTGTCCGTTGCGTGTCGTTCCTGTGGCCGTGCGCGCGTGTTCGTGGCGTGTTGTTCCTGTGGCCGTGCGCGTGTGTATGTTTTCCTGTGGCGGTGTGCGCGTGTTCATGGCCTGTCGTTCCTGTGGCGGTGTGCGCGTGTTCGTGGCGTGTTGTTCCTGTGGTCGTGTACGCATGTATGTTTTCCTGTGGTGGTGTGCGCGTGTTCGTGGCGTGTCGTTCCTGTGGCCGTGCGCGTGTTCGTGGCGTGTCGTTCCTGTGGCGGTGTGCGCGTGTTCGTGGCGTGTCGTTCCTGTGGCGGTGTGCGCGTGTTCATGGCGTGTCGTTCCTGTGGCGGTGTGCGCGTGTTCGTGGTGTGTCATTCCTGTGGCGGTGTGCGCGTGTTCGTGGCGTGTTGTTCCTGTGGCCGTGTGCGCGTGTATGTTTTCCTGTGGCGGTGTGCGCGTGTTCGTGGCGTGTCGTTCCTGTGGCCGTGTGAGCGTGTACGTTTTCCTGTGGCGGTGTGCACGTGTTCGTGGTGTGTTGTTCCTGTGGCCGTGTGCGCATGTTCGTGGCGTGTCGTTCCTGTGGCCGTGTGCGCTTGTTCGTGGCGTGTCGTTCCTGTGGCCGTGTGCGCTTGTTCGTGGCGTGTCGTTCCTGTGGCCGTGTGCGCGTGTTCGTGGCATGTCGTTCCTGTGGCCGTGTGCGTGTGTTCGTGGCGTGTCGTTCCTGTGGCCGTGTGCACGTGTTCGTGGCGTGTCGTTCCTGTGGCCGTGTGAGCGTGTACGTTTTCCTGTGGCGATGTGCACATGTTCGTGGTGTGTTGTTCCTGTGGCCGTGTGCGCGTTTTCGTGGCGTGTCGTTCCTTTGGCCGTGTGTGCATGTTCGTGGCATGTCGTTCCTGTGGCCGTGTGCGCATGTTCGTGGCATGTCGTTCCTGTGGCCGTGTGCGCGTGTTCGTGGCGTGTCGTTCCTGTGGCCGTGTGCGCGTGTTCGTGGCGTGTCGTACCTGTGGCCGTGTGCGCTTGTTCGTGGCGTGTCGTTCCTGTGGCGGTGTGCGCGTGTTCGTGGCGTGTCGTTCCTGTGGCGGTGTGCGCGTGTTCGTGGCGTGTCGTTCCTGTGGCCGTGTGCGCGTGTTTGTTGCGTGTCGTTCCTGTGGCGGTGTGCGCGTGCTCATGTTGCTCTCGTGCAGGGGCAGGTGTTGTCCTAGGAGCCCTTCATTGCACCGCTTTTGTGGAAAGGGGTGCAGGGGACAGGAGGCCACGTTAGCCTCCTCTGGAGTCTGGGGCACGGGCCACCCTTTGTCCAGACTCCCTGAGAGGGAGAGCAGTTCTGTGCCTCTGGGGAGGGACCGGGCCTCACGCCCTGCCCTAGCAGGGCAGCTCCAGGCCTTGCCTGCTACGGGCTGGAGGAGCAGTTGGGCCTGAAACCCACTTCCCCTCAGCTTACACCCCGCCCGCCCCGCCTGGGGCACTGCCTGCACAGGTGGGCGAAGGCAGAGGCAGGCCCTGCCCGTGGCTGGCTCCCTCCATGAGCAGCACGTTGCAGACTGGTGGTCCTGGTGGCTCCTGGAGCCAGGCTGCTCTCCAGGCTGTGCTGGCCGTAGCTCAGCCACACGCGCAGGGTACTGCTACAGAAACCGCTGGCTCCAGTTCAGTCTGGTCGAGCCTGTGAGAAACAACAGCAAGGCAACTGGAGCCCTCGGCTCCCAAACAATGGCAGGGGCTGGACTGTTTTCCCTGAGAAGGAGAAGAAAGAGCTGGCGAGGCAGGGCCGCCCTGCTGCAGCTGGGCCTGCAGGCACTCCACATGCTGCTCTTGAGCGATGCTTGGAGCGAGATGAATAAAGGAGGGCTGCAAACCGGCATCTCGCGCTGCGTCTGACCCAGGCAAGGCTACATTAGTTTTGGACAGAACAGCCAGTCTGGGAATTGAGTGGACGGCTCACGGCTGGTTTTACAGCTTTAGAGAGCAGGAAACAACGTCTCTACAGTGGTCACGCTGCTTTCCAACGCTGGCAGGAGTACAGCAGAGGGGCCGGCCTCAGAGAGGGGGTGAGAGAAGCCAGTCAGTAACTCCAAAATCCAGTCACTTTGGAAACAGCCCCGGCCTTCTAGGGCACTTCAGCTGGATGCCAGGGCCAAATGCACCCCTGACGTCAGTGGAGTTACACTGGGGTGAACCCTGCCCCAGATATGACAAGGTGTCCAATCCGACCAGAACGCCCCCCAGTCTAGCAGCCTCTGGGTTCTAACACTGCTCCTGAGCCCAGCAGGCACCGGCCATCTGGCAGCAAAGCCAGGAAAGAGTCAGAATCCTTCCGAAAGCTGCTGTTCTCCAGCCCCTCCTGAGCCCCTTCAGAAGGAGCAAAGTGTAGCTATTTCCTAGTGTGCGCTGATGGGATGGACATAGGAGCCCCAAGCTCAGAGGCTTAAAGGGAACCAAAGCTCTCTGCCCCTGCAGGAGACAGGGGACAGGCTTTCTCTGGTAGCACCAGTCCCAGCAGTAAGAATCTGCCCCAGGGCACTTCTGTGCAGCCTTTTCTGCCCTCTGGGTTGAAGTTTGTCTGTGGGCCGGCGTAGGGAAATGCTATGAATGGTACATGGACCTGGATTATGGCAGGTGCAGGGGATCATGAAAGGGCTGGGTATATCCGGGGAAAGCAGGCCAGCCTGGGCTGACAGCTAGTGGACTCCGCTTGAGGAATGAGGCCTAATTCAGCAAGGAGACCAGAGACGGTGAGAGAAAGCAGAGACTGTCTAGGGCAGCGGCACCTCTCTTTCGGGATATTGCTCTGCTCTGCAGTGAGGTTGTCACAGAATCAGGCCGAGCAGCGGCTGAGCTGTGGCCACTGACTTTGCAGAACCAGATGAGGCAGTAGCAGAACTCCCCAGGACCTAGTTGTAGCAGGCCTGGTGGTGCCAGGCCTGGCAACCACAGATCTGAGAGGGCCTTCGGAGTGATGAAAGCAGGTAGGCTTAGGACAGCCATTTCCTGGTGCCCACTTGCCTGCTCTGCATCCAACTGGATTCATGAATGAGGTTAAGATGGGTGGGTGTGTAGTGCTCAGAATGAGTTCTGGGCCCCAACAAGCCAGACACTTAATAAGCCTGGAAGCAGATAAGGTTTGAGGTTGGGGCTCAAGCCAACCATTTTATTTATTTTAAAAGAAACCCCAATACATCACCCGGACCTGGCTTTCTACTGCTAATAGCACCTGGCAAAAGGACCATTAGCAGATAGAACCTTAGCTCAGAGGACAGTGCGGCAAAGATGAAATACGGTGTAGCAAACACAACCTCAGCTTCAGCAAGAGACAAATTCTGTGAAGGAGTGCAAGGAATCCTTGAGACACGTGAAGAGTTTGTAACTGACCAAAGCGGCTAGTTCAACATGGTGGCTCTCCAGAGAAGACCTGAAGTGGTCTGTCCTATCTTGACAGTTGGAGTGTCATGAAATGTCTGTATGAACAAACTCCACTTTCATTCTTGGGCAGACAGGTCCCCAACTGGGCCCCTGTTGAGATGAGCTGTGGGTTTGTTAATTACTGAAAGATTATTAAGAACAATATATAAGCAAGGCTGGCAGGTGGCCATCTAAGAGGAGAGATGGCTTACTAAGCTGGGAACAATCAAAAATCCAAGTGTATGCAAATCAGCCAGTCCAGATGATGTGGTCTTCAGGGTAGTAAGAAATTGGCGCATTCACTTAATGAGCTACTGATCATTATTTTATTTTTGTAAATTATGAGCAACTGTGGAAATAGCAGAGGACGGGAGGAAATTACATGTATTACAACTCACACAACATTAAAGGGATGGAAAGTGATCCTGGCAACTCCTGTCAAACTTTTATTCCTAGTGACATAACGGCATAAGTATTAAGAGAGCAAGTCATTCAACACTTAGGGCCAGATCTACAGAAGTGCCCAGCACCCAGTGATTCTTGTTGTGACACTTTCAAAAGAGCCCAGCACCCAACACACTCAGCAGTTCTGAATTCTGGCCACTTCCCCAGGTTGAGGGGAATGCACTAAAGCCCTGATCCTGAAAACCACTTCTGCACACACACGAGAGAGCCCCGTTGACTTTGTGAGGCGGAACTGCACATGGCATTTTGAGTTTCTGCTCCTTGTCCAGATGACTGACGCTTTTCAATTGGAGAATAACAAACAGTGACTTGGGAACTTCCCGTAGGAATTTTTTGCATGAAAAATCATTGTGCATGTTGAGAGCCACTTTGTAATGGATCCATAGCCCCATCTGGCCACTGACCAGCAAGGGCCGATATAAATCCACAACTAACAGCAAATGCAGTTCACTGCTTGTGAAAATATTTACACATCACTGTACGCTTCAGCTCCACTAATGAATTCAGAGATGATACCAACATGGGAAGAGCCCTGAAGGCTGATCACAACAGAGTAATAATACAAAGGGTCCTAGAGGGAGAAAAAGAATCCAAAACACAGATTTGCAATGGGAGGAAAGGATCTGGCAGTGGTGATGCCAAAAGGACTTTGAGGGAAGAGTGGATGGTAAATTAGGCAATGCGGTTTGTATATACAGCCCCAAAGGTCTCACTTCATGGAGCAATGGTGTGATAGTCTCCCTACAGGTTCACATGTGCTCACACCTGGAACGTCATGGTCACTATTACCTGAAAGATACAGACAAAATTAAGGGAGCCAGAGAAGAGCAACCTAAATGATCAAAGAGCCAAAGGGACTGACTATGACGAGGGAATAAAAGAGCTAAACCTAAGCTGTGACTTGCAGTGGACAAGCTACACTCTGCATGTGTTGGAAAAGTGATAACACCAAGGATACAGAGGAGTTGTTTACTGGGGTACCTGAGAGATGAATGAAAATGCAGGTTGGATGTCAGGAGAGACTCTGACAGAGACCGACCAGGCTGTGGAACTGCCTCCATGGGAAGTGATAGAATCCTCCTCACCTGAGACTTTTAAAACTACCCTGGATAAACCCTTGTAAATGTGCTGTAGGGAATGATCCTGCAGTTGCAGGTAGATGAGCTGGGTGAGCTCATAGGGCTTTTCCAGTTCTAGCTTTTCCCAGTCTGTGTTATCCACATAGCAATGGTCTTGCTGAGAAAACAGGCCACACCCTAAAAAGCAGGTGGGACAAGCCAAGGCTGATGGCAAATATCCCTACCACAGCCTACTTATATTTGGAACACAACTACCGACAATCCTGCGATACTTGCCCAGCTGCTGTTGAGCCAATGGCTTCATTCAATAGTGTCCTCTACAGAGAAACAGCTGGAACCTAAGCGGCAATGATAATGCCTGCTAATAGGCAAACAATCCCAAAAGCATTCCTGTTAGAAACAGGCCATGCTGAACACTGGGATTCAATCCAGATGAGACAGGACAAGGGCCACTGGAATCCTGCTGTCAGAATGAAGCAAAGATCACTTCAGGTGGGCCTCCTGGATGGATGGGACTATGGCCAGCTGTTATTATTTGCTCCAGACAGAAAGAATCATGGGATTGCGAACCTGCCAGTGACCTCTGTGGTCCTGCCAGAACCTGCGAGACAGGCTGCTAATACAGACATGCCCACAAGAGTGGCACGTCCAAACCCTGTTCCTTCAGCCACAACCACAACCTGTCAGCCATCCAAGTAGCAAGCAGTGAGGAAAGCTTTGAACTGTGTGGGCGCCAAGGGTGTAGGTGGACAACTGTCCATCTCAGTTTGTGCTGTGTGGGGTGTGTTTCTTCAGTGACAAGATGGAAAACAATCAGTGCGACTGACAATCACCACTGCTGAGATTGCCATGGTGAATTGGAAGGATCCTCTCCCACTGGGCAGGGAGATGTTACAGAACGTGTCACTCTCGTTTGCATTCACAGAGCCTCTCCTTGCTCCAGAAAGTGATTCCCTTCACATTAGTCACTGAGTCAGGACAAGTAACAACTGTGTCATCCTAGTGCTCATCAAGACAAAACATTGCCGGAGACACTGCCCTGGGCTTGAGCTGCTGCGGGGTACAAAGAGGCTGGCAAGGAGAAGAGCATGGCCCTTGGCCTAAGCAGTGCAGTGCAGACCAGACAGTACCACAGAGAGGCTGGCCTGTGTTTGGGTGGGAGAAGAAACAGTCCAGATTCTGCAGGGTTCTGCCTGGCACTGGCTAGGAGAGTCCCTGAGTTAGGCCTGTGGGGGCTTACTACTCCTGGTTCTCTGCAGCCAGATGGCTCCTTTTCTCTTGCAGGGGCTTGGTGAGATCAGGTGGGGGCTGGGCTGTCTGTGTTCTGTGTTCTTGGGGATCACGAGGGAGTTCAATCCTGGGGGGCCCATGATCTCAATGCCCTGCAGCATTTGCAGCACATCTGGTCAGACCCTGTGTAAGCGCTCCAAGGGGAGGGACCCGTGGAAGGGCTTTCGGCAGGAAACGAGGGCAGTTTGTTTTCCTGAAGATCCCACACGGCTGCTGCCTTGATGTGATGTGTCTGCCTGCTGACCACCACCACTGCTGAGCAGGATCAAAGGGCCTGGCAGTGAGGGCAGATGGAGGGATTTCACACATCCAGCAGAAGGGAGAGACCACTGAGAAGGCTAGCAGTATCATGTGCAACCAAGAGAGAGTAACAGCATGGGGGGATAGGTAGGGTGGCTGTGGGCAGCACAACCGGTGACAGGCTGATCACGCAAGGGGAGCATGCAGGAGTCAGACACTGGGGATGATTTCTTAGAATCTGGTCAATTACACACAGCGACCCTTTGCCAAGAAGGGTCCCTGCAGCCTCTTAGAATACTTTGCTGTGTAGAGCAGAGGAGACGCCTCCACTAGGGGAGGACAAGGGACTGGCTGACCCAATGCCATGGGCTGAAGCCAGCCGGCAGTCCCCGGAGAAAGCATGCTCACTGCTGTTGCAACATGCGGGTTAAGGGTGAGATGCACATTCTATCAGAAACCCCTATTTTCAGCTGTTTATACAGTTCTCAAAAAACATCCTTTTGGATTGAATTTGCTCATGCTTGATCTCAGCCCAAAAATGAAGAATTATTTTGGGATGGTTTAAACAAAAGCTGTTCAGCTGTTCCTGAACAATGTAAGCATCAAAAAGAAATGTGTTTTTCTCTTTTCAGATATTTTCTGTCCTTATTTGTGCTCAGATAACTCAAAACTAGCTTCACATTTTGGAAACTTCCGTCTTGGCAAGTGCCTGGCTCTCAATGAGGGATCATGGCTGTAATCAGTGGACAATATTTCCTTAAGGAATAATGAAGTGGGAGGGGATCACAAATTGCACCGTGCAGTATTTTGTTTTCTCTAAAGGCAAGTTCCTGTGAAGAGTTATAATAAATCTGGGGCCAGGCATTGCTGCAGTGGGAGATGAGGGCTCCCAGCAGGAGGTGATCAAACCTTGAACTAGCTGGGCCAATGGAGGATTAAATAAAGAGTTAATAAACAAGGATATGCAAAAAAAACCCCTCTAGGTTAGAGCAAAGTTAAAAATATGAACACAGACTATTCCCAAAGGTAAGGTTTCCATGGTAACTGCTATATGCAGGTAACATTTCACTGTCTAACTAGCTACTGAAAATGTTCTATACGTGCAATGTGAATGACCTACTGTTATTATGAGAACCTTAAACTTCCCAAATTGTTTTGTATTTCCTTGCTGTGGTGTTAATGGTGGTGGGTTTGTTGTTAATTTCCTTAGTTTTAATTTATTTTATTATATTTTTAACAAAGGGCTGAGAATAGCAAAAAAGTGTGGATAGCTCATTTCATCCAAGGCTCTTGACATACTTTAAAATATCAAAGAGTTAAGCCCCACAATCTCCCTGTGATATAGGTGAAATACATGTACAGAACATTTCATGCTGTCACTTCTGGAATGGGACACAGCAGCTGAAAGAGCACACCAAACCATTATGAGTGTTGTGTCTCTGGGATAGCAGAGTGGGTAGATCTGAATCACAATGTTTGGATTCAGACCCAGATATGAACCTCTCCATGGCTTTGTGGTGTTCAGATCAGGGATCTCACCCTGTCTCAATATGGAAATAAGTTGCCAACCAGATGCCAAGTTCAGAACAGGATTTTCCAGAACTTTGCCAGGATTTACAGTGAGGGTGGATGGGGATTTTTATTCTAGCCTACGTGATCTTCACTCTCAGCAGCCTGTCAGCAAACGCCAGCTACCCTCGCTCCCACCAGCCTGGGTTACTATCTTTCGGTGACCCCAACACACTCCCAGGCCTGAGTTTTTCCCCCACGTCCAGCCCGCTCCTGGACAGCCCAGATATCGTAGGTCTGTTATCCCTCTAAGGATACAACCCACAACAGATTACCACCTGAACTGGAGTTACCCAAACTCTTTAACTTAAACACACTGGATTTGATTGAACAATAAAACAAGTTTACTAACCAAAGAAGATAGGATTTTAAGTGAATCCAAGTAGAGGCATTACAGTTAGAAATGGTTACAAGAAAATAAAGATAGAATGCTTTCTGATGCTCCAGTTTAACAAATAGGCTTGATTTAAGGCAAAGTTCTTACCCACATGCTCCTACAAGCATTACTGCCCAACCACTTTGCACTTAGCGCCTGATCCTGCACCTAAATAAGACAAGGGGAATTTTTTTACTCAGGCCCTTAGTTCTAAATTGCAGAAGCTGGTTCAAGAAGTAACTATAGTTCAACCAAAAAGAAAAGGAGTACTGAAAAGAAAAGCAGACTTTATATATACACAGAGAATATGAACCAATACCTCCTCCCACCCCACTGTCCTGCTGGTAAGTCACACAAATTCACTCTCCTGCTGGTGATAGCCCATCAAACTTTGGATGGGCTATCACCAGCAGGAGAGTGAATTTGTGTGTGTGGGGGGGTGGAGGGTGAGAAAACCTGGATTTGTGCTGGAAATGGCCCAACTTGATGATCACTTTAGATAAGCTATTACCAGCAGGACAGTGGGGTGGGAGGAGGTATTGTTTCATATTCTCTGTGTGTATATAAAGTCTGCTGCAGTTTCCACGGTATGCATCCGATGAAGTGAGCTGTAGCTCACGAAAGCTCATGCTCAAATAAATTGGTTAGTCTCTAAGGTGCCACAAGTCCTCCTTTTCTTTTTGCGAATAGGACTGCCATTTTCTTGGCCCCTACCGAGTTCACTGGCAAATTTAACCCAGTCACCTTTGAACTCTATTTACCTCATTCTCTCCAAATATGCCCAGTTTTTCATATCTCACTCCTGAAGCTCCATATTCAGAACCCATGCCCTCACTGCTCCGAACACCTCACCACACTGGATCGTGTTCCAGGCCATGATGAGTATATCGTGATCCTTGATGCTTGAACCAGCCAGGGTTGACACTTATATCTTGTGGATTGGGAAGCCTATAGTCCTGAAGAGTGCCTCTGGGAAGTGGTGGAGAATGTTTATGCTGTGACCTGGTGAATGCCTTCCACAGAAAACATCCTGGAAAACCCAGCCCACAGGGCACCCTAGGGGAAGGGATGATGTGAGGGACTACGTGCCTCCAACCAATGCCTGCAGGTCCCTAGGTCGTGCCTCTTGCGTTTGAGGATGCTAGGCAGCACCACTGGAAGTTCCCTAAAAGAGGGGGTGCCACCAGCACCTGGACTGTGGCCCCACCTCCCGCTCCACCCCAAGGCCCCACCCCCGCTTAGCTTTCTCCCCCCAAGGCCCTTCCCGCTCTCCACCCCCGCTGTGCCCTGAAGCCCCACTCCTGCTAGGCCTCTTCCCCCAGGGCTCCCACCGCCTGCTGCTCACTGCTTGCTGCCCCCACCCCATATGCCTCACCCCTTCTCCACCCCTTCCCCCCAGAGAGGTGCAAGCAGCAGGCGGGGGGGCCTTTGGGGAAAAGGTGGAGTGGGGATGGGAAGAAGCCAAACAGAGGCAGGGCCACCACCCAGCAGCTCCCCTGAACAACTGGAGAAGGGGGCTGCTGAAGCTCTAGCTCCCAAAGAGCCCCACCCGCCAAGCTCTGGCTGGGGGAGATGGCCCGTCCCACCAATTGTCTGGGATGCTCTACTTACACCAGAAAGAGGCACAGGAAGTTGTCTGAGTAACTAGGTGAATCCTTGGCTGGCTGCTACTATGGACCCTGCCTACTTGTCTGACTCCTGCTCCTATGCCCTACCCCCGATGCTGACTCTGGCTTTGACCCTGGCTAGACTCCTGACTGGCTCCAGCTCTGACCCTTGGCTTGGCACCTGACTCTGGCTCCAGCTCTGGTACTAGGCACCTGACTAACCATTAGGCACGACTGCCCACACCCTGGTCCCTACAAATACCTACACTCACACCTATTGAACTAGTGCACTAAAAACTTGTACCTAGTGTACTTGGAGTGGTTAGTCCCTCCTGCTGCTTGTGCCGCTGTCACTAGGCTTCTATTTTTAGCACAGAGCTGGCCTGTGTATGCCTCCTTGGGCTGGAAATCACACCTTCCAACTCCAGGGTAGACACACACATAGTGGTTGAACTATAGGTTTCAGAGTAGCAGCCGTGTTAGTCTGTATTCGCAAAAAGAAAAGGAGGACTTGTGGCACCTTAGCGACTAACCAATTTATTAGAGCATGAGCTTTCGTGAGCTACAGCTCACTTCCTCAGATGCATATCGTGGAAACTGCAGCAGACTTTATATACACACAGAGAATATGAACCAATACCTCCTCCCACCCCACTGTCCTGCTGGTAAGTCACACAAATTCACTCTCCTGCTGGTGATAGCCCATCAAACTTTGGATGGGCTATCACCAGCAGGAGAGTGAATTTGTGTGTGGGGGGGGTGGAGGGTGAGAAAACCTGGATTTGTGCTGGAAATGGCCCAACTTGATGATCACTTTAGATAAGCTATTACCAGCAGGACAGTGGGGTGGGAGGAGGTATTGTTTCATATTCTCTGTGTGTATATAAAGTCTGCTGCAGTTTCCACGGTATGCATCCGATGAAGTGAGCTGTAGCTCACGAAAGCTCATGCTCAAATAAATTGGTTAGTCTCTAAGGTGCCACAAGTCCTCCTTTTCTTTTTGCGAATACAGACTAACACGGCTGTTACTCTGAGTCCTATTTATGAGATGGCCAGTTCATGTGTAGGTATTTTGTTGATAGCCAGACCTTCTGGCCTACCAAATGGGTGGACCCTTCCTGTCATGGATGGGTCTCATATTGTTTGTAGCTCATCTTGGCATCCTGCATTTGAACTCTTAAGTTATTCTGGGTGCCACATATCTGTTGTATCCAGTCCCAGGCTGCTGGGTTGTGGGAAGCTGTGGGTAGTTCCAGGTAGAACTGAGGATGGAACTCATGTTTGGAAAGAAAGGGGCTTTACCCAGTGATGAGCTGCCAAAATCTTAACAACCAGTTCCCTCCTCACCCCACGAGGGGGTCATTGCCCACCCCCGCCCCCCGGGACTCCTGCCCCATCCAACCCCCCCGCATTCCTTGACTCCCCCCCCAGGACCCCTGCCCCATCCACTCCCCTCCCCTGTCCCCTGACTACCCCCAGAACAGGGCAGGAGGGTCTTGTGGGCCACCATAGTGGGTGCCCACCCCGCCCCTAAGAGCCAGAGGCACCTGCTGGGGGGCGAGGTGGGGAGTCCAGGCGGTGCTTACCTGGGGCAGCTCCTGGGAAGCATCCGGCAGGTCCCTCTGGCTCCTAGGGGTGGGGGAGTGTAGCTAGAGGGGGAGCAGGGAGAGCGGCCACTGCCCCCACTGATCACATCAAAAGTGGCACCTTAGGCGTGGACTCCCTGGGAGCTCCAGGGCTGGAGCACCCTTGGGGAAAATTTGGTTGGTGCAGAGCACCCACCGGCAGCTCCCCACCCCGCGCCCGGCCCCAGATCACCTCCACTTGGCCTCTGCCCCTGAACGCACTGCCCCGCCCTGCTTCTCCACCCCCCCGCTTCCCGTGAATCAGCTGTTAACACGGGAAGCCGGGAAGGGCTGAGAAGCAGGCGGCGGCTTCGCGGTCAGGCCCAGGGAGGTGGAGGCGAGCTGGGACGGGGAGCGATTCCCCTGCGCGCCCCCCAGGTTACTTGCTGCGGCGCGGGCAGCTTTCCTCGTGCCCACCCCCCCGCTCACCTCCGCTCCACCTCCGCCTCCCTGGGCCTGAGCGAGAAGCCGCGGCTTGCTTCTCAGCCTGCCCTGGCTTCCCACATGAACAGCTGATTCGCAGGAAGCCTGGGGGGGTGGAGAAGCAGAACGGGGCGGCACGTTCAGGGGAGGAGGCAGAGGCGGAGCGGAGGTGAGTTGGGAGCAGAGGTGAGCTGGGGTGCTCTGCACCCACCAAATTTTCCCCTTGGGTGCTCAGTCCTGGAGCACCCGTGGAGTCGGTGCCTAAGGTGCCACTTTTGGCCGGTTAAATTTAGAAGCCCTTTTAGAACCGGTTCTCCCTCGCGGAACAACGAGTTCAACAAGGGCTTCTAAATTTAACAACCTAAAAAAAATTCTAGTGAACCAGTGCGAACCGGCTCCAGCTCCCCACTGGCTATACCCCATAGAAGAGTGTTCTGTGTTATTATACGCAAACTCTGCTGGGATAGCAGCAGGGACAGTACTTCTAGTGGAGGCTTATGCAGCACTGAATAAACTTCTCCAGCATCTGGTTGATTCCTTCTGCTTGACCATTTGTCTGATGATGGTAGGCAGAGGAGAGAAAAGAGTGGATTCCCAAAACCTGGAGAGCTTCTCTCCAGAAGCAGGAAATAAACTGTGCACTGCACTCATAGACAATGTGCTCTGAGAGGTCATAGAGGCAGACAACTTGGTCCACCCAGAGCTGGGTGGTTTCTTGGGAGGAGGGTAGACCAGTGCAGGGGATGAATTTTGCCATCTTTGTGAGGAGGTCCATGACTGTGAGCAGATCTTGGCAGGGAGCCAGGCCCAGAAAGTTGTGAGGCTTGAGGATACTGGAGGTTTCAGGTCCTTTAGGTCAGTGTAATACTCACCCTGCCAGGACAAAGCATCAGCCTTGCTATTTTTGTTTCCTGGATGGTAGGAGATTACAAAAGCAAACCACAAAAAGAATAAGGTCCACCAGAGTTGTCATTGCCCTACACAGATATTCAAGACACATATGATCTTGACTCAGGCCAGTTCAAGCCCCCTCAAGACTTAAATAACTGGGCTGCCACATTCCATTCTGTGTCCAATATGCAATGGCAGAAGTGAGCTGCAGAGGCAGCCGCTGGGCTCGACCCCGTCAGAGATTCTGCAAGGTGGCCTCAGCAGAGCAGCCTGGCTGGGGTTATCGAAGATGGTTGATATTGCTCTCTGGAAGGCATCCCAACTGGACAGATCCAGAGTGCTGGCTTCCAACAGGACAGGAGCCCAATCCAACGCCTCCCCTTTCAGCAGGCTGACTACCAGGCCTACTTTGGCATGGTCAGACATGTACATTTGCAGTTGAAGCAAGAACAAGAGGCAACATGGATTCACGAAGCCTCAGAAATTGGAGTGGCTTCCATTGAAGTGCTTAGGCAGAGGGATAGCAGTCGCAGTTCGGGCGACAGCGCAGCCAGATGGGCTCAGAGCACAGCGTCTCTTGTGTGGAGTTTATGGACTTGCTCCCATAACACCTGCTTCTCAGTGGCCAACTGCACATTCTGCATCTGCATCTGCAATGCTCTGTTGTCTGCCTGGAGGCAGATCACCCACTCATGCAGTGCTGATGCCCCCTGGGGCATGGGAACTCCACTGAATCTGCCCTTGGGAGAGTTGGTAGAGCTCCGAGCAAGGGCATGGAAAGTCAGGCCTCGGGTTAGCTTCAGGAGCCTGGAACAGGAGCTGGGGTCAGAGTCAGGTGCCAAGCCAAAGGTCAGAGTCAGAGTCAGAGTCAGGAATCAAGCCAGGGGTTGAAGCTGGAGTTATCATTGGGGTAGGGCACTGGAACAGGGACCTGTAGCAAGGCAGGAAAGCAGGAACCAGGAGCAGATGGGAAGCCAGGGCTCAGGAGTCAGACAAGTAGGCAGGGTCCATATAGCAGCCAACCAGGGATTCACCTAGTTGCTTAGGCAACTTCCTGTGCCTCTTTCTGGTGTAAAAGCATCCCAGCCAATCGGTGGGGCGAGCCATCTCTCCCAGCCAGGAGCTTTGAGGGTGAGGGTCTTTGTGAGCTAAAGCTTCAGCAGCCCCCATCTCAGTTGTTCAGGGGAGCTGCTTATGGTCTGAGCATTGACTAGGGCCTTGTGGGTCTGGCTTGGAGGTCTGAAATCCCTCACGGTATGACTGCTCCAGCTGGAAATAACACCTCTGGAGCCCTAGAGTATGTCCACACTGTAAAAAATGGTGTGTTCTGAACTCTGGTCAAACCAGCAACTTGGCTTTCAACTGAGGGTATGTCTACACTAAGAAATTAGGTTGAATTTATAGAAGTCGGTTTTGTAGAAAGCATTTTTATACAGTCGATTGTGTGTGTCTCCACACAAATGCTCTAAGTGCATTTAGTCGGCGGAGTGCGTCCACAGCACCAAGGCAACCGTCGATTTCCAGAGTGTTGCACTGTGGGTAGCTATCCCACAGTTCCCGCAGTCTCCGCTGCCCATTTGAATTCTGGGTAGAAATCCTAATGCCTGATGGGGCAAAAACATTGTCGCGGGTGGTACTGGGTACATGTCGTCAGGCCCTCCCTTCCCTCCCTCCCTCCATGAAAGTAATGGCAGACAATCATTGCACGCCTTTTTTCCTGGGTTACCTGTGCAGACGCCATACCATGGCAAGCATGGAGCCTGCTCAGCTCACTGTCACTGGGTGCTGGCAGATGTGGTACTGCATTGCTACACAGCAGCAGTGAATTGCCTTTTGGCAGCAGACAGTGCAGTATGACAGGTAGCCATCGTTGCCGTACTCCAGGGTGCTCTTTTAGCTGACCTCGGTGAGGTCGGTCAGGGGTGCCTGGGCAAACATGGGAGTGACTCAGCCAGGTAATTTCCCTTTTAAGTTTCATCTCATGGCAATTCAGTCCTGCTGGCAGTCCTACTGCACTGTCTTCTAATGAGCAGCCAGGAGACGACGATGGCCAGCAGTCATACTGCACCATCTGCTGCCAGCAAGATGTATAAAGATAGATGAAGTGGATCAAAACAAGAAATAGACCAGATTTGTTTTGTATTCATTTTCTCCCCCCTCCCTCTGTGAAATCAACGGCCTGCTAAACCCAGGGTTTTGATTTCTATCCTTGAAGGGGCCATTCTGTTTCTCCTTGATGCAAAGCCACCCCCTTTGTTGATTTTAATTCCCTGTAAGCCAACCCTGTAAGCAATGTTGTCAGTCGCCCCGCCCTCCGTCAGAGCAACAGCAGACAATCGTTTTGCGCCTTTTTTAAGTGCAGACGCCATAGCACTGGGAACATGGAGTCTGCTCAGATCACTGCGGCAATTATGAGGACTATAAACACTGTGTGCATTATCCAGCAGGATATGCAGAACCATAACCTGCAAGAAAAGTGAAACCAGATGAGGAGGAGGCGACTGCAGCGCAGTGACGAGAGTGATGAGGACATGGACATAGCCTTATCACAAAGTACGGGCCCCTGCAATGTGCACATCATGGTGTCAATTGGAACGCCGATTCTGGGCCCGGGAAACAAGCACAGACTGGTGGGACAGCATAGTGTTGCAGGTTTGGGACGATTCCCAGTGGCAGCGAAACTTTCGCATGCGTAAGGGCACTTTCATAGAACTTTGTGACTTGCTTTCCCCTGCCCCAAAGCACCAGAATACCAAGATGAGAGCAGCTCTCACAGTTCACAAGCGAGTGGCGATAGCCCTGTGGAAGCTTGCAATGCCAGACAGCTACCGGTTAGTCAATTTGGAGTGGGCAAATCTACTGTGGGGGCTGCTGTGATGCAAGTAGCCAATGCAATCACTGAGCTGCTGATATAAAGGGTAGTGACTCTGGGAAATGTATCCCTATCTTGGCACCAGAGCACCAAGGCAGCGAGTACATAAACCA
The DNA here is from genome assembly GCF_965140295.1 of Lepidochelys olivacea. Taxonomy (NCBI): domain Eukaryota; kingdom Metazoa; phylum Chordata; order Testudines; family Cheloniidae; genus Lepidochelys; species Lepidochelys olivacea. Next base: position 24,106,322 of record NC_140427.1, read on the forward strand.
AAAGGGGTACTTTTCAATGGTGCTGCAAGCACTGGTCGATCACAAGGGACATTTCACCAACATCAACGTGGGATGGCCAGGAAAGGTACAGACACTCACATCTTCAGGAACTCTGGTCTGTTTCAGCAGCTGCAGCAAGAGACTTACTTTCCAGACCAGAAAATAACCATTGGGAATGTTGAAATGCCTATAGTTATCCTTGGGGACCCAGCCTACCCCTTAATGCCCTGGCTCATGAAACCGTACACAGGCAGCCTGGACAGTAGTCAGGAGCTGTTCAACTATAGGCTAAGCAAGTACAGAATGGTGGTAGAATGTGCATTTGGACGTTTAAAAGCACGCTGGTGCAGTTTACTGAGTCGTTTAGACCTCAGCGAAACCAATATTCCTATTGTTATTTCTGCTTGCTGTGCACTCCACAATATCTGTGAGAGTAGGGGGGAGATGTTTATGGCGGGGTGGGAGGTTGACGCAAATCACCTGGTCGCTGATTACGTGCAGCCAGACACCAGGGCAGTTAGAAGAGTACAGGAGGGTGCGGTGCACATCAGAGAAGCTTTGAAAACCAGTTTCAGGAATGGGCCAAGCTATGGTGTGACAGTTCTGTTTGTTTCTCCTTGATGGGAAACCCCTGCCCCCCGCCCCCAGGTTCACTCTACTTTCCTGTAAGCTAAACACCCTCCCTTCCCCCCTTCGATCACCACTTGCAGAGACAATAAAGTCACTGTTGCTTCACATTCATGCATTCTTTATTTATTCATCACAGAAATAGGGGGATAACTGCCAAGAAATAGAGAGGGGTGGTGGAGGAGGGAAGCACCGGATGGGGTGGTGGAGGAGGGAAGGACAAGGCCACACAGCACTTTAAAACTTTAAAACTTACTGAATGCCAGCCTTCTGTTGCTTGGGCAATCCTCTGGGGTGGAGTGGCTGGGTGGTCGGAGGCCCCCACACCACATTCTTGGGCGTCTGGGTGAGGAGGCTATGGAACTTGGGGAGGAGGGCAGTTGGTTACACAGGGGCTGTAGCGGGGGTATGTGGTCCTGCTGCCTTTCCTGCAGCTCAACCATACGTTGGAGCATATGAGTTTGATCCTCCAGCAGCCTGAGCATTGACTCCTGCCTTCTTTCAACAAGCTGACGCCACCTACCATCTTCAGCCCGCCACCTCTCCTTGTGGTCATATTGTGTTTTCCTGCACTCTGAGATTGTCTGCCTCCATGTATTTTGCTGTGCTCTGTCAGTGTGAGAGGACAGCATGAGGTCAGAGAACATTTCATTGCGAGTGCATTTTTTTTGCCTTCTAATCTTTCCCTAGCCTCTGGGATGGAGAAACACATGCAGCTGGTGGAGGAAAAAAAAGGGAGAGTGGTAGTTAAAAAGACACATTTTAGAGAACAATGGTACACTCTTTCACGGTAAACCTTGCTGTTAACATTACATAGCACATGTGCTTTTATTAAAAGGTCGCATTTTGCCTCTTATATTGAGGGCCTGCCAGTTTGGTGTGAGAGATCACTCACGCAGGGCCAGCGGGCACCAGAATTTGGTTTGCAGGCAGCCATGGTAAGCCACAGTTGTTTGGCTTCTTTAACCGTCATAACATGTAGGAATGGTTTCAAACAGCAGCGCTCTCCTTTCCCATACCAAGCACCTGTTGGGTTGGCCATTTAAAAGGAGGGGCTGCGGTTTCCAGGTTCATGTGGAGCAGAAACCCAATTAATCCGCCCCCCACCACAATTCTCTGGGATGATGGTTTCACCCCTCCCCCCACCACGTGGCTAACAGCGGGGAACATTTCTGTTCAGCCATAGGCAAACAGCCCAGCAGGAATGGGCACCTCTGAATGTCCGCTTACTAAAACCACCCTATTGCAACCAGGTGACCATGAACGGTATCACTCTCCTGAGGGTAACACAGAGAGATAAAGAATGGATGTTGCTTGAATGCCAGCAAACACCGGGACCATACGCTGCCATGCATTGTTCTGCAATGATTCCTAACTACGGCTACTGGCCTGGCGTGGTAAAGTGTCCTACCATGGAGGATGGAAGAAGGCTGCCTTCCCCAGAAACCTTTTGCAAAGGCTTTGGGAGTACATCCAGGAGAGCTTTATGGAGATGTCCCTGGAGGATTTCCGCTCCATCCCCAGACATGTTAACAGAGTTTTCCAGTAGCTGTACTGGCCGTGAATGCCAGGGCAAATTAAACATTAAACACACTTGCTTTTAAACCATGTATAATATTTACAAAGGTACACTCACCAGAGGTCCCTTCTCTGCCTGGCGGGTCCGGGAGCCCACCTTGGGTGGGTTTGGGGGGCACTGGCTCCAGGTCCAGGGTGAGAAACAGATCCTGGCTGTTGGGGAAACTGGTTTCTCCCCTTCCTTGCTGTGTGCTATCTACAACCTCTTCCTCCACATCATCTTCCTCGGCCCCAAAACCCGCTTCTGTGTTGCCTCCCACTCCTTGGATGGAGTCAAAGCACAGGGTTGGGGTAGTGGTGGCTGCACCCCCTAGAATGGCGTGTAGCTCATCACAGAAGTGGCATGTCTGCGGCTCTGAACCGGAGCGGCCATTTGCCTCTCTGTTTTTTTGGTAGGCTTGCCTGAGCTCCTTAATTTTCACGCGGCACTGCAGTGGGTCCCTGTTATAGCCTCTATCCTTCATGCCATTGGAGATTTTTTCAAATATTTTGGCATTTCGTCTTTTCGAACAGAGTTCTGCCAGCACGGATTCGTCTCCCCATACAGCGATCAGATCCCGTACCTCCCGTTCGGTCCATGCTGGAGCTCTTTGGCGAATCTGGGACTGCATGGTCTTCTGTGATGATGAGCGCTGCATGGTGACCTGTGCAGGTGAGCTCGCCACGCTGGCCAAACAGGAAATGAGATTCAAAAGTTCGCGGGCCTTTTCCTGTCTACCTGGCCAGTGCATCTGAGTTGAGAGTGCTGTCCAGAGCGGTTACAACTGAGCACTCTGGGATAGCTCCCGGAGGTCAATACCGTCTAATTGCTTCCACACTACCCCAAATTCGACCCGGCACGGCCGATTTCAGCACCAATCCCCTTGTCGGGGGTGGAGTAAGGAAATCGATTTTAAGAGCCCTTTAAGTCAAAAAAAAGGGTTTCATCGTGTGGATGGGTGCAGGGTTAAATCGACTTAATGCTGCTAAATTTGACTTGAACTCCTAGTGTAGACCAGGCCTGAGTTTAGTAGCTTGAGTTCAACCCCAGGCTGGCCTATAGTCTTGAGCTAGTTGCTGTGACTTCACAGCTAGTTTAACCAGAGGTAAGAACACACCTGTTTTTGCAGCACAGACATGCCCTCAGTATAACAGCACCCATAGCCCAGTGACACTAAACTCTAGAAAGGGAGATTTCAGATAAATGAGGGAGTGAATCAAAAATGCCCTCAGGTCAAAAGTGATGAAATTAAAATAAATTCCTTAGACTCAGCACAGAGGCTATTTCAGCCCCACCAGTCCCACAGGGCTCGCAAATCCTCAGTGAGTGAAAAATGCAGGATGACAAGTACTAAACCATTGCAGCATAATGACAAGATTCATAAGGTTATTCAAGCCTACAGTAGAGTTGCTGTTTACTGAGCATCCCCTAGTGTCCAGAGTTTGCTTTGCAGGTGCCCTACCCCTGTTGCCCCCTCTTGTCTGTCCCTTAAGAAGTCCACACAGCCTTTCACGTGGCTCACAGCACCACCACCCAGAGCTTGTTTAAAAACAGAAGTGGTTCAAACAGTTCTTTGGGTCCCAAAATGAAGTCCAAGTTTACACTAACCCAAAAGTTTACACTCAGCCCCGGTTCTTCTGCCATACCCAAAGCGCTGCCTCCGCCCCAGCCTGCTCCACCCAAAGCTGCAAGTCCAGCCCTCTCTGGCTGAAGCCCCAACCCTAGCTTCCTGCAGCTCTGTACAAGGAATCCCCTGATCTAACCCAGGTGTGGCTCCTTTGTGACCAGGGTTGGCTGACCTTGGGCCTCCCGCCCGTAGGGACAAGTCACACTGTTACAAAGTCAAACAGAAATATTATAAAATGTGGTGATCCAGCCCAAGTATCATAGAATCATAGAATATCAGGTTTGAAAGGGACCTCAGGAGGTCATCTAGTCCAACCCCCTGCTCGAAGCAGGACCAATTCCCAGTTAAATCATCCCAGCCAGGGCTTTGTCAAGCCTGACCTTAAAAACTTCTAAGGAAGGAGATTCCACCACCTCCCTAGGTAATGCATTCCAGTGTTTCACCACCCTCCTAGTGAAAAAGTTTTTCCTAATATCCAACCTACACCTCCCCCACTGCAAGTTGAGACCATTACTCCTTGTTCTGTCATCTGCTACCACTGAGAACAGTCTAGAGCCATCCTCTTTGGAACCCCCTTTAAGGTAGTTGAAAGCAGCTATCAAATCCCCCCTCATTCTTTTCTTCTGTAGACTAAACAATTCCAGTTCCCTAAGCCTCTCCTCATAACTCATGTGTTCCAGACCCCTAATAATTTTTGTTGCCCTCCGCTGGACTCTTTCCAATTTCTCCACATCCTTCTTGTAGTGTGAAGACCAAAACTGGACACAGTACTCCAGATGAGGCCTCACCAGTGTCAAATAGAGGGGAACGATCATGTCCCTTCATCTGCTGGCAATGCCCCTACTTATACATCCCAAAATGCCATTGGCCTTCTTGGCAACAAGGGCACACTGTTGACTCATATCCAGCTTCTCGTCCACTGTAACCCCTAGGTCCTTTTCTGTAGAACTGCTGCCGAGCCATTCGATCCCTAGTCTGTAGCGGTGCACGGGATTCTTCCATCCTAAGTGCAGGACTCTGCACTTGTCCTTGTTGAACCTCATCAGGTTTCTTTTGGCCCAATCCTCTCATTTGTCGAGGGCCCTCTGTATCCTATCCCTACCCTCCAGCGTATCTACCTCTCCTCCCAGTTTAGTGCAATCCACACCATCCTCCAGATCATTTATGAAGTTATTGAACAAAACTGGCCCCAGGACCGACCCTTGAGACACTCCACTTGATACCGGCTGCCAGCTAGACATGGAGCCATTGATCACTACCCGTTGAGCCCGACAATCTAGCTAGCTTTCTAACCACCTTATAGTCCATTCATCCAGCCCATACTTCTTTAACTTGCTGGCAAGAATACTGTGGGAGACAGTGTCAGAAGCTTTGCTAAAATCAAGGAACAACACGTCCACTGCTTTCCCTTCATCCACAGAACCAGTTATCTCATCAGAGAAGGCAATTAGATTAGTCAGGCATGACTTGACCTTGGTGAATCCATGCTGACTGTTCCTGATCACTTTCCTCTCATCTAAGTGCTTCAGAATTGATCCCTTGAGAACCTGCTCCATGATTTTTCTAGGGACTGAGGTGAGGCTGACTCGCCTGTAGTTCCTAGGATCCTCCTTTTTCCCTTTTTTAAAGATGGGCACTACATTAGCCTTTTTTCAGTCGTCCGGGACTTCCCCGGATCGCCATGAGTTTTCAAAGATAATGGCCAATGGCTCTGCAATCACAGCCGCCAATTCCTTTAGCACTCTCGGATGCAACGCATCCAGCCCCATGGACTTATGCACGTCCAGCTTTTCTAAATAGTCCCGAACCACTTCTTTCTCTACAGAGGGCTGGTCACCTCCTCCCCATGCTGTGCTGCCCAGTGCAGTAGTCTGGGAGCTGACCTTGTTTGTGTACATTGAGTACATTAGCTTTGAGTACATTAGCTTTTTCCACATCCTCTGTCACTAGGTTGCCTCCCTCATTCAGTAAGGGGCCCACACTTTCCTTGACTTTCTTCTTGTTGCTAACATACCTGAAGATACCTAACAACCCTTGTTGTTACTCTTAACATCTCTTGCTAGCTGCAACTCCCGGTGTGATTTGGCCTTCCTGATTTCACTCCTGCATGACTGAGCAATATTTTTATACTCTTCCCTGGTCATTTGTCCAATCTTCCACTTCTTGTAAGCTTCTTTTTTGTGTTTAAGATCAGCAAGGATTTCACTGTGAAGCCAAGCTGGTCGCCTGCCATATTTACTATTCTTTCTACACACTGGGATGTCCCTGTAACCTCAATAAGGATTCTTTAAAATACAGCCAGCTCTCCTGGACTCCTTTTCCCCTCATGTTATTCTCCCAGGGGATCTTTCCCATCAGTTCCCTGAGGGAGTCAAAGTCTGCTTTTCTGAAGTCCAGGGTCCGTATTCTGCTGCTTTCCTTTCTTCCTTGTGTCAGGATCCTGAACTCAACCATCTCATGGTCACTGCCTCCCAGGTTCCCATCCACTTGTGCTTCCCCTACTAATTCTTCCCGGTTTGTGAGCAGCAGGTCAAAAAGAGCACTGCCCCTATTTGGTTCCTCCAGCACTTGCACCAGGAAATTGTCCCCTACCCTTTCCAAAAACTTCCTGGATTGTCTGTGCACTGCTGTATTGCTCTCCCAGCAGATATCAGGGTGACTGAAGTTTCCCATGAGAACCAGGGCCTGCGATCTAGTAACTTCCGTGAGTTGCCGGAAGAAAGCCTCGTCCACCTCATCCCCCTGGTCCGGTGGTCTATAGTAGGTTTCAGAGTAACAGCCATGTTAGTCTGTATTCGCAAAAAGAAAAGGAGTACTTGTGGCACCTTAGAGACTAACCAATTTATTTGAGCATAAGCTTTCATGAGCTACAGCTCACTTCATTGGATGGATCCGATGAAGTGAGCTGTAGCTCACGAAAGCTTATGCTCAAATAAATTGGTTGGTCTATAGTAGACTCCCACCACGACATCACCCTTGTTGCTCACACTTCTAAACTTAATCCAGAGACTCTCAGGTTTTTCTGCAGTTTCATACCGGAGCTCTGAGCAGTCATACTGCTCTCTTACATACAGTGCAACTCCCCCACCTTTTCTGCCTTGTCTGTCCTTCCTGAACAGCTTATATCCATCCATGACAGTACTCCAGTCATGTGAGTTATTCCACCAAGTCTCTGTTATTCCAATCACATCATAATTCCTTGACTTTGCCAGGACTTCCAGTTCTCCCTGATTCTTTCCCAGGCTTCTTGCATTTGTGTATAGGCACTTGAGATAACCCGCTGATCACCCCTCTTTCTCAGTATGAGGCAGGAGCCCTCCCCTCTCACGCGCTCCTGCTCGTGCTTCCTCCCAGTATCCCACTTCCCCACTGATCTCAGGACTTTGGTCTCCTTCCCCCAGTGAACCTAGTTTAAAGCCCTCCTCACTAGGTTAGCCAGCCTGCTTGCGAAGATGCTCTTCCCTCTCTTCGTGAGGTGGAGCCCGTCTCTGCCTAGCACTCCTCCTTCTTGGAACACCATCCCATGGTCAAAGAATCCAAAGCCTTCTCTCCGACACCACCTGCGTAGCCATTCGTTGACTTCCACGATTCGACGGTCTCTACCCAGGCCTTTTCCTTCCACGGGGAGGATGGATGAGAAGACCACTTGTGCCTCAAACTCCTTTATCCTTCTTCCCAGAGCCACGTAGTCCGCAGTGATCCGCTCAAGGTCATTCTTGGCAGTATCATTGGTGCCCACGTGGAGAAGCAGGAAGGGGTAGCGATCCGAGGGCTTGATGAGTCTCAGCAGTCTCTCCGTCACATCCTGAATCCTAGCTCCTGGCAAGCAGCAGACTTCTCGTTTTTCCCGGTCGGGGTGGCAGATAGATGACTCAGTCCCCCGGAGGAGAGAGACCCCGACCACCACCACCCGCCTCCTTCTCTTGGGAGCAGTGGTCGTGGAACCCCCATCCCTAGGACAGTGCATCTCATGCCTTCCAATCGGCCGAGTCTCCTTCTGCTCCCTTCCCTCAGATGTATCATCTGGCCCACTCTCCGCATTAGGACCTGTGGAGAGAACATGAAAACGTAAACATGAAAAAAAAGTAAAGCCATTGTGGCAGGCAATGTGCATGGTGAAAACTAGCAGGGTTAAGAGGAAATTCGACAAGGAAACTCCCAAGAGACTTAGCGACAATAACAGGAACTTTGTAAAGTATATCAGAAGCAGGCGCTCAGTGAGAGAATGAGTGGGTAAAGGGAACAGTTACAGAAGATAAGGACGTTGTTGAATAGCTTTGCATCAGTCTTTCCCACAGAGGATGTTAAGGAGATACCTCCCTTGGAGCGGTTCTTTTCTGGTGATTGAGACTGATGGGTCAGGAAAGGAGGTGCTGGAACAAACCAATGCAAGTGCCATGTCCGCATGCTACAGCCAAGAGTTCTGAAGGAGCTGAAAACTGAAAAGGCTGCAGTGTTGACAGAAATGCACTCTCTCATGAAAGCAGCTAATACCCAGGAGGGCTGCAGGGCAGCAAATACAGCTATCTTTAAGAGGGGCAAGAGAAGTGCTCCTGGACATTACAGACAGTAGAGAAGACTGTGAAGAATTTCAGAAGGATTTATTAGCAAGGTTAGCTGAATGGGTTGCACAATCATACAACCTGAGGGTTAGGAGGGACTGCAAGGTTTATCTAGTCTAACCGTCTGCTGAGATGCAGGATTTGTTGAGTCTAAACCATCCCAGACAGGTGGCTCCAGCCTCCTTTTGAAAACCTCCAGTGAAGGAGCTTCCACAACCTCCCTAGGCCTCTGCTCCATTGTCCTACTGCTCTCACAGCTAGGCAGTTTTTCCTGAGGTTTAATCTAAATCTGCTCTGCTGTAGTTTGAACCCACTGCCTCTTGTCCTGCCTCTGTGACAAAAATGAAAAAACTTTTCTCCATCTTTTTTATGGCAGCCTTTCAAGTATTTGAAGACTGTTATCATTTCCCCGTTTAATCTCCTCTTTTCCAAACTAAACATACTCAATTCCTTCAGCCTTTGCTCATCTTTGTTGCTCACCTCTGGATCCTTTCCAGTTTTTCTACATCCTTTCTGTACATTGGTGACAAAAATTGGACACCGAACTCCAGCTGAGGCCTAACCAGTGCCGAGGAGAGCGATACCATCACCAACCGTGACTTGCACGCTCTGCCTCTGTTAATACAACCCAAAATTGCATTTGTTTTTTTTGCAGCAGCATCGCATTGCTGACTCATGTTGTGGTTGTGATCCACCACAACTCCCAGAGCCTTCTCAGCAGTGCTGCTGCCAAGCCAGTTTTCCTGCATTCTGTATTTGTGCATTTGGTTTTTCTTCCCTAAGTGTAGCACCTCACATTTGTCTTTGTTGAATTTCATTTTGTTGTCTAGCCCAGTTCTCCAGTTTATCAAGATCCCTCTCAATTTTCCTCCAAAGTGTTGGCAACCCCTCACCCCCAACTTTGTGTCATCTGCAAACTTGATCAGTGTGCTCTCTATACCTACATCCAGGTCATTAATAGAGATGTTAAACAACACCGGATCAAGAACAGATCCCTGGGTAACTAAGACGTCCCTCCAATCCATCATTCCATTAATAGTAACTCTGTGTTTGTGGTTGTTTAACCAATTATGTATCCGCTTAATAATCATAGTTCTGCCGAGCCTGTATTTCTCCAGCTTCCTTATCAGAATGTCATGTGGGGCTGTGTCAAAAGCCTTGCTAAAGTCCAGGACCATCATGCCCACCGCATTCCACCAAACCAGTTACCCTGTCAAAGAAGGAAATCAAGGTGGTCTGACATGATTTGTTCTTGGTAAATCCAGGCTGGCCACCAGTGATCACCCTTCAGCCTCCAGGTTTTCACAAATTGAATGTTTTGTACATTGCTCTAGTAGCTTCCCAAGGATGGAGGTCAGGCTGACTGGTCGATAGTGCCCGGCTCCTCCTTTCCCCCCTTTTAAAGATGGGCCCCACATTAGCCCATCTCCAGGCTTCCGGGACCTCTCCTGTCATCCATGAGTTTGTAAGTATTATTGCCAGTGGCTCCGAGATTTCTTCAGTTAATTCCTTCAGCATCCTGGGGTGAATAACACTGACTTGAATTCGTTCAAATGAATCAGAAGATCTCTGATGTGTTCTTTACTTATCCCGATCTGCGTCCTTTCCCCTTTATTGTCTACGATGACTTCACTAGTCAAACGGTCATGTTATTTGGTGTGTTAAGACTGAAGCAAAGTAGACATTGAGCAGTTCTTCTTTCCTATCATCTTCCATTACCAGTTCACCTTCTCCATTGAGCAGCGGACCCTCAGCATCCCTGATCTTCCCTTTTTTGTTTGACATATTTGCAGATCCCCTTCTTGTCTCTAACATTCCTTGCCAGCTGTAACTCATTCTTTGCCTTGGCTCTCCTGATTCTGTCCCTACACACTCATGCTTTCCCATGTATCCTTCCTTGGTTCCGTGCTCTTCCTTCCATTTCCTGGATGGATCCCTTTTGGTTTGTAGATAGCTACGAAGCTCCTCGCGCAGCCACATTGGCCTCCTCTGGCTTTTCTTCTCTTTCCTGTGCAGATACTGGCAGATGAAAGTCAGTGCTGACAAACACAAGGTAACGCACAATGGAAGCAAGAATTGGAACTTCTTGTGCACCTTAATAGATTCTATCTGAGCTGAAACCATTCAGTAAAAGGATCTGGGTATCGCTGTTGACAGATCAATTAAAACCCCATCTCACTGTGCAGCGATGGACAAAATGATTCAAAAATATTAGGCTGCATGAGGAATAGGATGGAAACTAATAATGAAATAAATATAATGCCATTCTATAAAACAATGGTGATCTCTCACCTGGATACTGTGTGCAGTTCTGGTAACCTCGTTTCAAGAGACAGATAGCAGAAATAGAGGCAGTCCAGAGACAGGCTTCAAAGAGGATCTAAGGCCTGGAGAAATTTCTATACAAAGAGAGATTGAAAGGATTGGGACTGTTTAGTTTACAGAATAATGACTGGTACACCAATGATAACCCCGTGTCTCACTGTCATAGACCAGAAGACAGGCGATGATACTGAAAGGCAACAAGCTTAGAATTAATAGAAGGAAGGATGTATTAACATGGGGAGGAGATGGCCAGCCCTCTGTGGAGATAGAGGTGGTTAGGGACTATTTAGAAAAGCTGGATGTGCACAAGTCCATGGGGCCAGACGAGTTGCATCCGAGAGTGCTAAAGGAATTGGCGGCTGTGATTGCAGAGCCATTGGCCATTATCTTTGAAAACTCGTGGCGAACAGGGGAAGTCCCGGACGACTGGAAAAAGGCTCATGTAGTGCCAATCTTTAAAAAAGGGAAGAAGGAGGATCCTGGGAACTACAGGCCAGTCAGCCTCACCTCAATCCCCGGAAAAATCATGGAGCAGGTCCTCAAAGAATGAATCCTGAAGCACTTACATGAGAAGAAAGTGATCAGGAACAGTCAGCATGGATTCACCAAGGGAAGGTCATGCCTGACTAATCTAATCGCCTTCTATGATGAGATTACTGGTTCTGTGGATGAAGGGAAAGCAGTGGATGTATTGTTTCTTGACTTTAGCAAAGCTTTTGACACCGTCTCCCACAGTATTCTTGTCAGCAAGTTAAAGAAGTATGGGCTGGATGAATGCACTATAAGGTGGGTAGAAAGTTGGCTAGATTGTCGGGCTCAGTGGGTAGTGATCAATGGCTCCATGTCTAGTTGGCAGCCGGTGTCAAGTGGAGTGCCCCAGGGGTTGGTCCTGGGGCTGGTTTTGTTCAATATCTTCATAAATGATCTGGAGGATGGTGTGGTTTGCACTCAGCAAATTTGCGGATGATACTAAACTGGGGAGGAGTGGTAGATACGCTGGAGGGCAGGGATAGCATACAGAGGGACCTAGACAAATTGGAGGATTGGGCCAAAAGAAATCTGATGAGGTTCAATAAGGATAAGTGCATGGTCCTGCACTTAGGACGGAAGAATCCAATGCACCGCTACAGACTAGGGACCAAATGGCTAGGCAGCAGTTCTGCAGAAAAGGACCTACGGGTGACAGTGGATGAGAAGCTGGATATGAGTCAGCAGTGTGCCCTTGTTGCCAAGAAGGCCAATGGCATTTTGGGACGTATAAGTAGGGGCATAGCGAGCAGATCGAGGGACGTGATCGTCCCCCTCTATTCGACATTGGTGAGGCCTCATCTGGAGTACTGTGTCCAGTTTTGGGCCCCACACTACAAGAAGGATGTGGATAAATTGGAGAGAGTCCAGCAAAGGGCAACAAAAATGATTAGGGGTCTGGAACACATGACTTATGAGGAGAGGCTGAGGGAACTGGGATTGTTTAGTCTGCAGAAGAGAAGAATGAGGGGGGATTTGATAGCTGCTTTCAACTACCTGAGAGGTGGTTCCAGAGAGGATGGCTCTAGACTATTCTCAGTGGTAGAAGAGGACAGGACAAGGAGTAATGGTCTCAAGTTGCAGTGGGGGAGGTGTAGGTTGGATATTAGGAAAAACTTTTTCACTAGGAGGGTGGTGAAACACTGGAATGCGTTACCTAGGGAGGTGGTAGAATCTCCTTCCTTAGAAGTTTTTAAGGTCAGGCTTGACAAAGCCCTGGCTGGGATGATTTAATTGGGGATTGGTCCTGCTTTGAGCAGGGGGTTGGACTAGATGACCTTCTGGGGTCCCTTCCAACCCTGATATTCTATGATTCTATGATTCTAAGAAGATTAGACTTTTCTATCACTACGCTTGGCCAGTCCACCCTGCCGATCCCAGCCCTCCCCATCCTCGCTTTACCGCCTCACTCCAGTCTGGGATGGCTCTGCCCTTCTCCTGAAATCTCTTCTCCCAGGTGTCTCTACTCTCCAAAGCTGCCTCTGCTTCGCGGGCCCTGCTCTCCTTTCGCCTCCTGTGGAGGAGAGACAGAGAAAGGGGCAGCGCGGCTGACTTTTCTCCATGGTGAGTGCCTCCCGCCCTGTAGGACCGGAGACCCCAAAAGGCGCCAGCTGGGACAGCGCTTTCCGCGTCATGCCCCACGCGAGCCGGGGCGCTGGAGACTCGCGCTGCCCCAGGGCTGCTTCACCACTGTGCTCGCGGCACCGTCTCCATGCAGCTGCCCTTTGACAATCAGGCTGGAGAGACCTGGTGCTTTTCTCCAAGTCCCCGCCTCCAGAGCCCTGGGAATACGTGAGGCTCTCAGCTCTCCTTAAAGCAAGAGTCTCTGGCCCTGTGATTGCGGGGAAGGGCCTGAACCCATGAGCCCACAGGGCTCCAGAGGGGCAACCGGCAAAACTCCAGATGGGTTGTTTTTTAAAATCACATGATTTTAAACCACTCTCATGATCTTTGGTGCCTGACTCACGATTTTTCAATGCTTGCGGTTACTGGCCTCTCCAGCGAGGGCCTGAGCATGGAGGGGCATGGGAAGCCAGCCCCTGCATTCTCGTTTGCAGCATTTAAAAGCTTAGGTTTCTCTCTCACTTGCTGGACACTCACTGTTAAACCCCCTCTCTCTCACACAGAAGGAACCCATCCTGCCATGCAGAGATTACCAGGCGCGTCCTGCCCAGCAGCACCAGCTGCGTGTGACTCTCCATGCACACGCTTCATGAATCAGCGAACAGCAGCGTTTACCGAGGTTGCCACTCACGTGTCAGGATGATAAAACGGGACTGTTTCCAAGGAGCCGATGTCTGCTGACAATGCCCATGCTTGTCGCTCCTCTGGGGAGGGTGGGGTCCTTAGACATGGCCCCCTTGTACACAAAGTGAAGCCGGCTTCACCCAGCATGGTGCCGAAAACCTCATGGACTCACTGCAGGACCTGACCACAAGAGTTCTTTCCTTGTCTGTGACCAGCCTGACACAAGCCAGGGCTTCTTCGCCTGATTTCCCAAGCTGCTCAGGTGTCCCTGGCAATGAGACGTCAGCCTTGTATCTCCACCTGCAGGCAGCTCCAGGGCAGGGCCTAGGACACTCACACATGGCCCTGCTGGTACCGGCCACAGGCCACAGCCTCACCTGCTGGAGGCTCTGGGCAAAGGCCACCCACACAAGAGGAGCGGGTTGAGGGACCCCATCCCTGGACCATTACCCTGAAACTTCAGGTGGGCTCAGTTCCAGCCCAAAGTGACCCCAATCCATCCAAGCAGGGCACTCAGGGCACTGTCAACACCATCTGGCCAAGCCAAGATGTTCTCACTTGGGTCCCTTCCAACACCATCTGGCTGCTCACAGCCCCTACACGTGAGCCCCCCAGACACCACCCAGCAAAGCCACAGTGCCTGGAAGCAGGTCACGTTTTCAAGTTTCTCTTTAGGGTTGCCAACTTTCTAATCCAGGTGTGGCCAACCTGAGCCTGAGAAGGAGCCAAAATTTACCAATGTACATTGCCAAAGAGCCACAGTGATATGTCAGCAGCCCCCGTCAGTCACCCCACCCCACTCCCAGCACCTCCCACCCACCAGCAGCCCTGCCGATCAGCGCCTCCCCCTCCCTCTCTGCACCTCCTGATCAGCGTTTTCATGGCATGCAGGAGGTTTGGGGAGGTGGGGGGGAGTGGGGGAGGAGCGAGGGCATGACGGGCTCAGGGAAGGGGTGCAGTGGGGGCAGGGCCTGTGTCAGAGCCAGGGGTGGAGCAGTGGGCACCCCCGGCACACTGTAAATTTGGTACCTGTAGGTCCAGCCCCAGAGTCAGTGCCTAGACAAGGAGCCGCATGGTAACCTCTGAAAAGCCACAGATGGATCCGGAGTCACAGGTTGGCCACCCCAGTTCTAACTGCAGAAAACTGAACACCCTAGCCCTGCCCCTTCTCTGAGGCCCCACCCCCTGCCCCACCCTTTCCCTGAGGCCCTGCCCCCCCCCACTCACTACATTCCCCCTCCCTCGGTGGCACGCTCTCCCCGACCCTCACTCACTTTCACTGGGCTGGGGCTGGGGCTGTGGGTTGGGGTGCTGGAGGGGGTGAGGGCTCTAACTGGGGGTTTGAGCTCCAGGGTGGGACCAGAAATGAGGGGTTCAGGGTGCGGGAGAGGGCTCCAGTATGGGACAGGGGGTTGGGGTGCAGAGGGGGTACAGACTCTGGCTGGGGATGTGGGCTCAGGGGTGGGGCTGGGGCTGAGGAGTTTGGGGTGCAGGACGGGGCTCCAGGCTGGGGGTGGGGTGGGACCAAGGGATTCAGAGTGTGGGAGGGGGCTGCAGGTTGAGTCAGGGGGTTGGGGTGTGAGAGGGGTGAGGGTTCTGGGCTGGGGGTGTGAGCTCTGGAGTGGAGCCAGGGATGAGGGGTGTGGGTGCAGGAGGGGGCTCTAGGCTGCAGGGTGAGGCTGAGGGATTCGGAGTGTGGGAGGGGGCTGCAGGTTGAGTCAGGGGGTTGGGGTGTGAGAGGGGTGAGGGTTCTGGGCTGGGGGGTGTGAGCTCTGGAGTGGAGCCAGGGATGAGGGGTGTGGGTGCAGGAGGGGGCTCTAGGCTGCAGGGTGAGGCTGAGGGATTCGGAGTGTGGGAGGGGGCTGCAGGTTGAGGCAGAGGGTTAGGGTTCAGGAGGGGATATGGGCTATGGGGTGGGGCCAGGGATGAGGAGTTCAGGGTGTGGGAGGGGGCTCTGGGCTGGGGCAGGGAGGGAGTCAGGGTTCTGGGGTGGACCTGGGGATGAGGTGTTTGGGGTGTGGGAGGGGGCTCCGGTTTTGGGGGGGCTCAGGTCTAGGGCAGGGGGTTGGGGTGCGGGGTTGGGGTGCGGGCTTACCTCGGGCGGTTCCTGGTGGATAAATTGGAGAGAGTCCAGCGAAGGGCAACAAAAATGATTAGGGGTCTAGAACACATGAGTTATGAGGATTGGCTGAGGGAGCTGGGATTGTTTAGCCTGCAGAAGAGAAGAATGAGGGGGGATTTGATAGCTGCTTTCAACTACCTGAAAGGGGGTTCCAAAGAGGATGGCTCTAGACTGTTCTCAATGGTAGCAGATGACAGAACGAGGAGTAATGGTCTCAAGTTGCAATGGGGGAGGTTTAGATTGGATATTAGGAAAAACTTTTTCACTAAGAGGGTGGTGAAACACTGGAATGCGTTACCTAGGGAGGTGGTAGAATCTCCTTCCTTAGAGGTTTTTAAGGTCAGGCTTGACAAAGCCCTGGCTGGGATGATTTAACTGGGAATTGGTCCTGCTTCGAGCAGGGGGTTGGACTAGATGACCTTCTGGGGTCCCTTCCAACCCTGATATTCTATGATTCCTGGTCAGCAGTTCAGTGGGGCTAAGGCAGGCTTCGGGCCCGTATTGGCACTGCTCTGTGCCCCGGAAGTGGCCAGCAAGTCTGGCTCCTAGGCAGGGGGGCTGGCAGGAGGCTCCATGCACTGCTCTTGACCACAGGCACCCCCCCACAGCTCCCATTGAACATGGTTCCCGGCCAATGGGAGTGCAGAGCTGATGCCCAGGGTGGGAGCAGAGCGCGGAGTCTCGTGGCCCCCCCACCTAGAAGCCAGACCTGTTTGCTGCTTCCGGGGCACAGCGCAATGCCGGGGGAGGTAGGGACTAGTCTGCCTAGCCCTGCAGCACCGCTGACCGGACCTTTAATGGCCCAGTCAGCAGCTGCCAGGGCCCCTTTTCGACCGGGTGTTCCAGTTGAAAACCAGAAACCTGACAACCCTATTTCTCTTCAAAATTATGAGATCTAAAAAATATTTTTTCTCAACAACAGTTGATCATCATCTGACTCCCAGAGCCACTGGTCCATTGTGCTTATGCTTCAATCCAGCCCGGTCTCCTGGACACCCAGCCACACTCACCCCTCCCTGTCTCCTGACCCTCAGCTGCAACACTGGTACTCCCCCAAACTGCTCCTTCTAGGCTGCACCCCTGATGTTCCCCCTAAATCTCTCCCCCGTGCTCCCCGAAGGCCTCCCCAGGGCTCCCCATAAACCCCATAAATGCTCCCTCTGCATTTTCACACAAAACTGCTCCTCCCAATACGCTCACACTAAATTGGTCCCTTTCCTGGCGCTCACAATAAACAGGTTCCCTTGTGTCCTCTGTATGGCTCTAGCAGGCAGTAAGTTGCTCAGCCCCCACCTCCCCACGCTCACTTTGGGTTGCAGCCACTGTCCTACAAAGCTCTGATAAATAATTACAAGGGCCTAGGATCCCAGATGTCACTTCACATGCTTATTAACAATGTCCCCAATTTCATCCCTGTGGTGGGGACAGCAGAGACTAGGCGCCTTTGTAAACTCTTTCCATGTTGAGCACAGCAAACCTTATCTCTGGGATCAAGATCACATTTTTCTTTTAATTCCAGGAAGGATGAGTTTTTAAATAGGCCCTAGATTGGAAACAGCTCTCTCCTACCACCGGCCCCACACGTTTTCCTTGGGAACTCTCTCGCTGGAATGTGCCCAAATACAGGACTTGCTGGGAGTGAGAATTGACTCGCAGCTGCTGATGTGCAGCAGGCCTGAGCTAGCGCTCTTGTGGCAATCTGCACTTCAGTGCCGTCTGCCTTCCACGCCAGAACGGGGCAGTCAGAGATCACAGGACAAGATGCCGGGATGGTTTCAAAGGCAAGAAATGAATAAACGAAGATGCAGAAGGAAAAGAATAACAGGCTTCCACCCACCCCACTAGCCACACAGCCCGTCACTCTGCAGCCATCTGAGGAGTGAATCCTGAGTACAAACTTGGGAAAAACAGCAAGATTTGGCCCATTAGAACAAATATCCTTCAGTGGGCTTAAAGGTGCCAGAGGCCACCACAGCCATGGGGTGCTGCAGCAGGGGCCTGCGAGATGCAGCTCTGCATAGTCACAGGCCCATCTCCGAATGCCCCCTTCCCCTCCCTGCCTTGTCCTAAGCAGGCGATTCCTTCACCAGCTGCAAACCACAGCACAAGGCAGGCCACATGGCTGGGAAACGGGTGAAGAGGTGGAGTTACGCATGTGGTTTTAAGGCATTTACTGTTATCTTTGGGACACCACACACAACTCCCTGCCTCCAAGAGCTTGCAGGCCTGTGCAGATAGGCTAAGCAGATGGGAAGGAGGCAGGGGACTGGGGGGGGCGGGGGGATGCTGAAAGGTGTCAGAGTAACAGCCGTGTTAGTCTGTATTCACAAAAAGAAAAGGAGGACTTGTGGCACCTTAGAGACTAACCAATTTTTGGTTAATTGGTTAGTCTCTAAGGTGCCACAAGTCCTCCTTTTCTTTTTGTGAAAGGTTTCAGTGCAGCAGCCAGGGTTAGCAGCGTCGCTGACTCTTGCCACATGAGTCCAGGGACCTTAGCCCTGCTGGAGCCCAACTGGTGATGACAGGAGATGCTTCAGTACCCAGGGGAAAACCTCTCTGATTGGCTGCCTTCCTCCCTGTCATACCTCCTGTAGAAGAGCAGCCAATCAGGGCTGCTCCAGGAGGGAGGTAGAGTTTTCCCCCTCCCCACAGAAGCCAGAGAAGTTTTTGGGGATGGGAGGGTGTAGGATAGTCTGGTGAAGTCTCTTCTCTTTCATTCTCATTTGCAGTGGTATAGTTGTGCTGGTCCCAGGACATTAGAGAGACAAGGTGGGTGAGGTAATGCCTTTTACTGGAGCAACTTCTATTGGGGGCAGGGACAAGCTTTCAAGCTCCACAGAGTTCTTCTTCAGGTCTCTGCGTAGCTTCAAAGCTTGTTTCTTTCACCAACAGAAATTGCTCCGATAAAAGATATTTCCTCACTCCTGGTGTCTCTTTAAAATTAGTGATGTGTAATCCAGAGGCTCTCCCATTGTGAGGGGTCATTGTGAGGGGTCACATGATCATAGAATCATAGGATTGGAAGGGACCCCAAGAGGTCTTCTTGTCCAGTCCCCTGCACTCAGGGCAGGACTAAGTATTATCTAGACCATCCTTGACAGGTGTTTGTCTAACCTGCTCTTAAAAATCTCCAATGATGGTGTCACGAAGTGTGGGGGAGTCCGGGGCCTGCACCCCTCTTCCTGGGATTCACTGTGACTCTCAGCCAGCCAGTAAACTGGAAGGTTTATTGGACAATAGGAACACAGTCTAAAACAGAGCTTGTGGGTACAACCAGGACCCCTCAGTCAAGTCCTTCTGGGGAGCAGGGAGCTCAGACCCCAGCCCTGGGGTTCCCTGCGTTCCTCCACCCAGCACTAAACTGAAACCAAAACCCCACAGCAGGCTCTCTCCTGCAGCCTTTGTCCAGTTTCCCGGGCAGAGGTGTTACCTCCCGCTCCCTGTCCTGACTCAGGTTACAGGCTCTCAGGTCTCCCATCCCCAGTGAAACTCCCCTGCCTCATTCCCAGGTCAACGTTCCCCCCTCCCTGCTGCGTCACATCTCTCCCCCCTTCGAGACTGAACGGAGCGGGGTCACTCTGACCAGTGACCTGGGGAAGTTCAGGGACCCCTCTCCCGGACAGCGCATCCGCTCTCATGTTGGCACTTCCCTTCACATGGACCACGTCCATGTCATAATTCTGCAGGAGCAGTCTCCATCTCAGGAACTTGGCATTGGCTCCTTTCATCTGGTGCAGCCAGGTCAGGGGAGAGTGGTCGGTGTACACGGTGAAGTGTCACCCGAAGAGATAGGGCTCTAGTTTCTTGAGGGCCCACACCATGGCCAGGCACTCCTTCTCGATGGCCGCGTAGTGTTGCTCCTGGGGTAGCAACTTCTTGCTCAGGTACACGATAGGGTGTCTCTCCCCCTTTTCATCCTCCTGCATTAACACCGCCCCCAGTCCCGTGTCTGAGGCATCGGTGAACACCACAAAGGGCT
This sequence comes from Lepidochelys olivacea, assembly GCF_965140295.1. Classification (NCBI taxonomy): domain Eukaryota; kingdom Metazoa; phylum Chordata; order Testudines; family Cheloniidae; genus Lepidochelys; species Lepidochelys olivacea. The sequence goes on from NC_140427.1 coordinate 24,125,897, forward strand.
TGTCAAAGTCTGGGTTTGCCAGAATTGGGCCACTGACCAGAGCCTCCTTCAGTGCCCAGAAAGCCTCCTGGCACTGCTCGGTCCGGACCACCTTGTCTGGCTTCCCCTTCTTGCATAGCTCCGTGATGGGGGTGGCTATGATGCTAAAGCGGGGCACAAACCTTCGATAGTATCCTGCCAACCCAATAAAGGCTTGGACCTGCTTTTTGGTGTGGGGAGCGGGCCAGTCTCTGATCACCTCCACCTTAGCTGGTTCTGGCTTTAGGTGGCCGCTCCCCACCCGATGGCCCAGGTAAGATACTTCAGCCATCCCCACCTTGCACTTCTCTGCTTTTACAGTCAGCCCAGCCCCCTGGAGTTGGTCCAGCACTTGTCTAACCTGGGACACGTGGTCCTCCCAGGTCTGGCTAAAGACACAGATGTCATCAATATACGCCACGACAAAACTCTCCATCCCCCTCAGGAGCTGGTCCACTAGGCGCTGGAAGGTGGCCGGTGCTCCCTTGAGGCCGAAAGGCAGGGTCAGGAACTCATAGAGCCCCAGAGGGGTGATAAAGGCCGATTTCAACCGAGCATCTGCATCCAGCAGCACTTGCCAGTAGCCCTTTGTAAGGTCCATGGTGGTAAGGTACCGAGCTCCTCCCAGCTAGTCTAGGAGCTCGTCAGGCCTGGGCATGGGTTAGGCATCAGATACAGTGATGGCACTGAGCTTCCGATAGTCCACACAGAACCAGATCGACCCGTCCTTTTTGGGGACCAGCAGCACTGTTGAGGCCCAAGGGCTGGCAGATGGCTGGATCACCCCAAAAGCCAGCATGTTCCTGACCTCTCTTTCCAGGTCCTGAGCAGTTTTCCCTGTGACTCGGAAGGGGGAGCATCGTATCGGCGGGTGCGACCCTGTCTGCCACGGCGTCTGCTTCAATGGAAGCTAAGGGCACTGCCTCGGGGTAGCGGGTGGCAAAATCTACCACCCCCAGAATGTATTTCTTCCCTGATTGGGTTGTTTTGCTGAGAGGTCCCACTATGTCCATGGCCACCTTCTGGAAAGTTTCCTCTATGATGGGCAAAGGTTTCAAAGCCGCTTTCCCCTTGTCCTGGGCCTTCCCCACCCTCTGACAGGGGTCACAGGATCGGCAATACTGCTGGACAGTGGTAAAAGACCCCGGGCCAGTAAAAGTTCTGTAGCAACCTCTGCCGGGTGTGCCGGATTCCCTGGTGCCCTGCAAGGGGTATGTCATGGGCCAGGTACAGTAGCTTGCGGCGATACTTCTGGGGGACCACCAGCTGTCTCCTGATCCCACAGGACTCCGCTTCCCCTGGGGGAGCCCATTCTTGGTACAGGAACCCCTTCTCCCACAGGAACCTCTCCTGGCAACCTCCCCTCATGGTCCATCCCACACTGAGGTTGGCCAGGTCCCTGAGCTTCTGCAAGGAGGGATCTTTCTGCAACTCAGCCTGGAATTCAGCAGCTGAGGAAGGGATGGGGACCGGTTCCCTCTCACTGGCCGGGTCTGAGGCCACAGCCTCTCTGAGCCCAGGGTAGGGTCTTGTGCCTCCGGTGTGGCACCCTCCCCAAGGTCAAGGCACAGTGCCCCTCGCCGGCTCTGGCTACAGTTCACAACCAGGGTGGTCTGGGGGTTGCTTGGCCAGTCCTCTAGGTCTCCCCCCATCAAAACCTCAGTGGGCAAATGGTGGTGCACCCCCACGTCCTTGGGGTCCTCCTTGGCCTCCCATTTCAGGTGTACCCTTGCCACGGGCACCTTGAATAGGGTCCCGTCCACCCCCCTCAGGGTCAGGTAGATGTTGGGCACCACCCGATCCGGGGCCACCATCTTGGGCCGGGCCAGTGTCACCTCCGCGCCCATATCCCAGTATCCATTGACCTTCCTCCCATCCACCTCCAGGGGAACAAGGCACTCTCTCCGGAGGGACAGCCCCGAGCCCACCCTGTAAACCGAGAACCCTGAGTCCAGAGCCTCCAGCCCTCTGGCGGAGCTGGCCTGGGGTACTCTTCCCTCCCGAGCAGGTGGTAAGCTGGCAGCCCCCCTTGCCTGGGCCATCTGCCCCTCGTCCAGCTGGGTCCCTACCCTGTTAACCCTGTGTAGGTTGGGTCTGCTCAGTCTGTCCCTGAGCCTGGGGCACTGGGTCCGTACGTGGCCTCTCTGGCCACAGTGATAGCAGCTCAGGTCAAGTTGGTCCCCTCGAGTGGGTCGCATGGTCCTGACACCAGGTGTTCCCCTTGGGAGGGGGTTCTCCATATTTCCCTGCTGGGATGTCCCATGGTGACTCTCTCTCTGCATCGGGGGGCGAGGGGGTCCTGTTCTTTTGGGACTCCTCCCTGCTACCCCCTGACCGACTGTTCACAAACTCGTCAGCCAGCTGCCCTGCATGCTGTGGGTTCTCAAGCTTTTTGTCCACCAACCACAGCCTCAAGTCGGAAGGGCACAGTTCATACAGTTGCTCCAGTACAATTAGGTCAAGCAGGTCCTCTTTAGCTTGGGCCTCAGCTGTCCACTTGCGGGCATATCCCTGCATTCCGTTGACCAGGTGTAGGTAGGTGATCTCAGGCGTTTTACTCTGACTCTGGAACCTTTTCCGGTACGTCTCAGGGGTCAGTCCAAACTCATGGAGCCGGGCCTTTTGGAACAGTTCGTAGTCCCCTGCCTCCGCCCCTGTCATTCGGCTGTACACCTCCACGGCTTTGGGGTCCAGTAAGGGGGTGAGAAACTGGAGCCTGTCTGCAGGGTCAACCCTGTATATCTCGCAGGCATTCTCAAAGGCCGTCAGGAAGCTATCTATGTCCTCCCACTCCTTACGCTGGGCCAGGAAGCACTTATTAAAGCTCCTTGCAGTCTTGGGTCCCCCCTCACTCACCGCAGCCGGGGCCCCACTGCTCCTCAGCCTGGCCAGCTCCAGTTCATGCTGTCTCTGCTTCTCTTTATTTTGCCTCTGTTTCTCCTTCTCCTCCTGCTCATGATGATGTTGCCTCTCCCGCTCCTTCTCCTCCTGCTCATGTTGACGTTGTTTCTCCTCATGTTGACATTGTTTTTCATGATCCTCCAGCTCCCTCATTTTCATCTCCCTCTCCCATTCCAGCCGCCTCCGCTCCAGGGATGGGGAGCTCCACCGGGAGGATCCCCTGCTGGCTGCCGGGGTCAGGGTGCTCTCGGTATTCACTGGGCTTCCCCCAACCCCTCCCCTAGGCATAGGTAGGAAGGGTCTCGGGATGTCCTCGGCAGCAGTCTGACCCCTCCCAGCCTGGTCAGGCCCCAGGGCCCACGCTGCGTCTGCCGGGCGGCTTCCCTCAGGGACAGGGATCAGGTCATCCAAGCGATCCCTCTCCTCCATCTGGGCAATCAGCTGTTCCTTGGTGGACCTCCCAATGCGCAGCCCCCTCTGCCTGCACAGCTCCACCAGGTCACTCTTAAGGCATTTAGTGTACATCTCCCTGCTGGCCACTCACAGGCCTGTGCAGCTTTCCACGGTTTCCAGGAAGAACCCCGAGGGTGCCAGTCCTTCTTGAGGTCACCACCTCTTTGCCAGGGTTGAGCTGAAGACTCTTCCACCCATGGGACCGCTCGCTGCAATCCCCCGGGGGACCCTGTTACTGCAAAAGTCCTTCTCTCTGGTCACACACTGCCAGGGGTTAACCACCCCCTGAAACAGTCTCTCTCTGAATCTTCAGCACGCCTGGTCCCGTCAATCCCCCTTCGTTTTTCTGTTCCCCAGTCACTTACTGCAGGAAGCGCCGTTCACGGGGTGAAGTAGATCCCACCTCTGCCACCAATTGTCACGGAGTGTGGGGGAGTCCGGGGCCTGCACCCCTCTTCCTGGGATTCACTGTGACTCTCAGCCAGCCAGTAAAACAGAAGGTTTATTGGACAATAGGAACACAATCTAAAACAGGGCTTGTGGGTACAACCAGGACCCTTCAGTCAAGTCCTTCTCGGTGGCAGGGAGCTTAGACCCCAGACCTGGGGTTCCCTGTGTTCCTCCACCCAGCCCCAAACTGAAACCAAAAACCCCAGCAGGCTCCCTCCTGCAGCCTTTGTCCAGTTTCCCCGGGGAGAGGTGTTACCTCCCCCTCCCCCTCCTGGCTCAGGTGACAGGCTCTCAGGTCTCCCATCCCCAGTGAAACCCCCCTGCCACATTCCCAGGTCAATGCTCCCCCTTCCCTGCTGTGTCAAATCTCCCCCCTCCCTGCTGGCAACCTCCTGTGGCAATTTCTTCCAGTGCTTAACCACCCTGACAGGAAGTTTTTCCTAATGTCCAACCTAAAGTGCCCTTCATGCAATATAAGCCCATTGCTTCTTGTCCTGTCCTCAGAGGTTAACGAGAACAATTTTTCTCCCTCCTCCTTGTAACAACCTTTTATGTACTTGAAAACTGTTATCATGTCCCCTCTCAGTCTTCTCTTCTCCAGACTAAACAAACCAAATTTTTCAATCTTCCCTCATAGGGTCATGTTTTCTAGACCTTTCATAATTTGTGTTGCTCTTCTCTGGGTTTTCTCCAAATTCTCCACATCTTTCCTGAAATGTGGCGCCCAGAACCGGACACAATACTCCAGCTGAGGCCGTATCAGCACAGAGTAGAGCGGAAGAATTACTTCTCGTGTCTTGCTTACAACACTCCTGCTGATACAGGCTAATGCAGGCACGATTAGGGTCTGTAGGAGCTGTCTCTTGTATAACTACAGAAGAGAGTTGGGGTTTAAACCCTGGTGTCAGTCTGGGTTCCTGACGGACAGAGGCTGCAGCGTATTCACAAAAGAGACACTCCTGGCTGCAATGGTGAGCAATGGGTCCGTCCACTCCCTGCTCCCCACACCGACAGCCCTACAGCACCCACCTGGGAAAGGGGAAGTGGTAAAGAACCAGTGGAGCTGGAGGAAAAACAGAGTCAGAGACTGAGGGGCGCAGCATTAATTAACTGGAATTTTGGCAGTTTTGGGTTTGCCCCATTCAGCAGCATCTTACACATGTCTGTGCAGGGTGGCTAACTGAAATCAAAGAATTTAAATTACTTATTTTAATCATGATTTAAATCAACAAGGGAGAAACCCTGAGTTAAATAATTGATTTTACTCTTGTTTTTCATTTGTACTTTTCAGTTATTTTCCTAAGGAAAGGTTAATTCTTATTGGTTGGTAAAGCATGTTGATTTGCCACTAAATATGGTCTTTACACTAAATTTGGTGCTTCTTTTTGTTAGCCGGGAGGATATACTTCAGCTTCAGCTCTGGGTCCCAGCAAGTCTAATGCTGGCCCTGGCGACCCCTGGGGTTGTGATCCACTTTGGGGTCCTGATCCACAGTCTGAGGACCGCTAATCTATATACATTTATTTGAGCAATTATGTACCTTAATTTACATTTAATGTGATTCTTAATTTATACATTTTTATGTTAGAAAATGGTGAATGATGCATTTCTTCTTTACTAAATGATGGTTAACTTTTAAAATTATGATTAGTGTCCAGCTCTGTATGGTCAAAACTTTAAATTCAATAATAAATTCATAAAAAGAGCATTTAAATTGTTTTTGTCCATCAATAAAACTATTGTAAATATGCTGGATAAATAAGAAAAAAGTTTATCGGAACATATTTTGCATTTAAAACTAACTGATTTATAAAACAGGAAATATTCGCTGTAGTTAGTGAATTATGATTGTTTCTGGTCACCATAGAATCATAGAATATCAGGGTTGGAAGGGACCTCAGGAGGTCATCTAGTCCAACCCCCAGCTCAGAGCATGACCAATCCCCAACTAAATCATCCCAGCCAGGGCTTTGTCAAGCCTGACCTTAAAAACCTCAAAGGAAGGAGATTCCACCCCCTCCCTCAGTAACCCATTCCAGTGCTTCCCCACCCTTGTCTATCAAGATTTTAGAACTAGTAGGTCTCATCCTCTCACACCTAGTTTTTAGTTATAGATTGGAAGAGGGAAACAACCTTTCCTGCTTTTTCAGCTTCCAAACAATTTCTTAACTTGAATTAACAAGTCATTGAATGGAACTTGTTGAACAAACTGAAATGAAGAAATATACTCTCTGCCTCTGCAGAAAAAAGCTACTGCTGCGGAAAGCTCGTTTAGCCAGTGACTTCCACCAGTTCAGTGGTTTGACTTTCTTTAAAACTTGGCAGCCTACATGTACTGATTAATATTTCTCTTTAAATTATTTTAATAAATTATAGTAGGTTTAGGTCTAAGAGAGGGGCAAAGTGGTTACATATGGTATTCTGGAGGGTCACCATAGCATCTGTACTATTCAAAGCTTTAACACTACAGACTCTCTCTTTTTTTTTTTCTTCAAATTTTGAAGTATTTCATCTGAACTGACTGTAGGGATCACTGCCCGATGGTCTGAGTCTGTGTGTAGGCTTCTGTAGACCCTACAGTCTAGTACACTTGTTTTTCATCATTATCTTCATAGAATATCAGGGTTGGAAGGGACCCCAGAAGGTCATCTAGTCCAACCCCCTTCCTAAGATGAAGTTGATCATGTTTTCTATAGTGCCATCATTAGAAATCCATGTTTCTTTATGGACTCGCCTGTGCTGAAATGCTACGTTTGTTATAAACAAGCTGTTTATGCGGAATCATTGCTCATTGCTTAATTGTATTCCTTCTTTTCCTCTGATGTTCTCCCAGTCTGTTAATCATTTCCAGTGTTGACATTAAAGTCCCCCATTATGAGCAAAAAAGCCTCTAGATGGGGTTTGAGAAATCTCTGCTTGAAGTTCATTGCAAAATTGGTTAATGACACTGTCTCCTGCATCTGTTCCCTCCGGGAACTGATGGGCAGGATCCCCTGGGAGAATAACATGAGGGGGAAAGGAGTCCAGGAAAGCTGGCTGTATTTTAAAGAATCCTTATTGGGGTTACAAACACAAACCATCCCGATGTGTAGAAAGAATAGTAAATATGGCAGGCGACCAGCTTGGCTTAACAGTGAAATCCTTGATGATCTTAAACACAAAAAAGAGGCTTACAAGAAGTGGAAGATTGGACAAATGATTAGGGATGAGTATAAAAATATTGCTCGGGCATGCAGGAGTGAAATCAGGAAGGCTAAATCACACCTGGAGTTGCAGCTAGCGAGAGATGTTAAGAGTAACAAGAAGAAAAGGAGTATTGTGGCACCTTAGAGACAAACCAATTTATTTGAGTATAAGCTTTCGTGAGCTACAGCTCACTTCATTGGATGAAGCTCACGAAAGCTTATGCTAAAATAAATTGGTTAGTCTCTAAGGTGCCACAAGTCCTCCTTTTCTTTTTGCGAATACAGACTAACATGGCTCTTACTCTGAAACCAGTAACAAGAAGGGTTTCTTCAGGTATGTTGGCAACAAGAAGAAAGCCAAGGAAAGTGTGGGCCCCTTACTGAATGAGGGAGGCAACCTAGTGACAGAGGATGTGGAAAAAGCTAATGTACTCAATACTTTTTTTCCTCTGCCTTCACGAACAAGGTCAGCTCCCAGACTACTGCACTGGGCAGCACAGCATGGGGAGGAGGTGACCAGCCCTCTGTGGAGAAAGAAGTGGTTCGGGACTATTTAGAAAAGTTGGACGTGCATAAGTCCATGGGGCTGGATGCGTTGCATCCGAGAGTGCTAAAGGAATTGGCGGCTGTGATTGCAGAGCCATTGGCCATTATCTTTGAAAACTCATAGCGATCGGGGGAAGTCCCGGACAACTGGAAAAAGGCTCATGTAGTGCCCATCTTTAAAAAAAGGGAAGAAGGAGCATCCTGGGAACTACAGGCCAGTCAGTCTCACCTCAGTCCCTGGAAAAATCATGAAGCAGGTCCTCAAGGAATCAATTCTGAAGCACTTAGAGGAGAGGAAAGTGATCAGGAAGAGACAGCATGGATTCACCAAGGGCAAGTCATGCCTGACTAATCTAATTGCCTTCTGTGATGAGATAACTGGATCTGTGGATGAAGGGAAAGCAGTGGACATGTTATTCCTTGACTTTAGCAAAGCTTTTGACATGGTCTCCCACAGTATTCTTGTCAGCAAGTTAAAGAAGTATGGGCTGGATGGATGCACTACAAGGTGGGTAGAACTTTGGCTAGATTGTCGGGCTCAACGGGTAGTGATCAATGGCTCCATGTCTAGTTGGCAGCCGGTATCTAGTGGAGTGTCCCAAGGGTCGGTCCTGGAGCCGGTTTTGTTCAATATCTTCATAAATGATCTGGAGGATGGTGTGGATTGCACTCTCAGCAAGTTTGCAGATGACACTAAACTGGGAGGAGTGGTAGATTCGCTGGAGGGCAGGGATAGGATACAGAGGGACCTAGACAAATTGGAGGATTGGGCCAAAAGAAACCTGATGAGGTTCAACAAGGACAAGTGCAGAGTCCTGCACTTAGGACGGAAGAATCCAATGCACCGCTACAGACTAGGGACCGAATGGCTCGGCAGCAGTTCTGCGGAGAAGGACCTAGGGGTGACAGTGGATGAGAAGCTGGATATGAGTCAACAGTGTGTCCTTGTTGCCAAGAAGGCCAATGGCATTTTGGGATGTATATGTAGGGGCATTGCCAGCAGATGGAGGGACGTGATCATTCCCCTCTATTCGACATTGGTGAGGCCTCATCTGGAGTACTGTGTCCAGTTTTGGGCCCCACACTACAAGAAGGATGTGGAAAAATTGGAGAGAGTCCAGCGAAGGGCAACAAAAATGATTAGGGGTCTGGAACACATGACTTATGAGGAGAGGCTGAGGGAACTGGGATTGTTTAGTCTATAGAAGAGAAGAATGAGGGGGGATTTGATAGCTGCTTTTAACTACCTGAAAGGTGGATCCAAAGAGGATGGATCTAGACTATTCTCAGTGATAGCAGATGACAGGACAAGGAGTAATGGTCTCAAGTTGCAGTGGGGGAGATTTAGATTGGATATTTGGAAAAACTTTTTCACTAGGAGGGTGGGGAGGGATAGCTCAGTGGTTTGAGCATTGGCCTGCTAAACCCAGGGTTCTGAGTTCAATCCTTGAGGGGACCATTTAGGGATCAGAGGTAAAAATTGGGGATTGGTTCTGCCTTGAGCAGGGGGTTGGACTAGATGATCTCCTGAGGTCCCTTCCAACCGTGTGATTCTATGTTCTATGGTGAAACACTGTAATGTGTTACCTAGGGAGGTGGTGGAATCCCCTTCCTTAGACCTTTTTAAGGTCAGGCTTGACAAAGCCCTGGCTGGGATGATTCAGTTGGGGATTGGTCCTGCTGTGGGCAGGGGGTTGGACTAGATGACCTCCAGAGGTCCCTTCCAACTCTGATATTCTATGATTCTATTATTCTATTTTGTGGGTGTGTAGACTTGCATTATAATCACATGACCATGTTTCCCTTGTAGTTTAAGGCTCATTTTGTGTGATGAGATGTACCTATAGCTTTTCAAAGAACTGCAAGCTTTTTCTGTTAGTGTGAAGGTAACTCCTTCTCTGTGGACATGGTCTGTCCTTCCAGAATAAATGATTGTACGGAACTTTATGGAAAGTTCACCACTTTCAGTCCAGTTTGTTTCATAAATACCAAGAATATCTATGGAAAAGAAAAAGAGCTACAGCTGTAATTCTGAGTTCATCAGTAAGAATTCTAATGCATCTGATGAAGTGAGCTGTAGCTCATGAAAGCTCATGCTCAAATAAATTTGTTAGTCTCTGAGGTGCTACAAATACTCGTCCTCTTATTCTAATTTAGATCCTCTCGTAGACCTAGAGAACACAATAGAATAACTCTGGGCAGGGGCGAAAGGCATCATTCATGGCAAGAGTAAGTAGGTTTTAGGGATGAGGTCATACCAAAAAAGAAAGCCTGGATGACACCAGAGATTGAAATCCTTTCAAGAAGAAAAAAGGAAGTGTTTCAAGAACACCTGAAAGTTGAAGATTTCCCCGAGAGAAATACAAAGCTAGACAGTTCAACCAGAAACAAAAAAGAAGGTTAACAAGGCTACAAAAGACTGGCTTGAGAGAGAAGGCAAACAGCTTGAACAAAACTTTCAAAAAAGTAATGTGAGAGGGGATTTTCAGAAAGTCAGATTACTATCAAAGAATTTAGCACCTGTAACAAATCAGCTACGTGATGCTCAGAGGATAAAGATCAAAATACCAAAAGACAGAATAATTTAACCAGTTACTGAATGGGAATAGTCAAGTGGACCCACCTGTCCTTGAGACTACCAATTGTGAAGTAACAACGAAGAAGAACACATATGGGAAGAAGAAATTGAAGCTGGTATCAGGTCTCTGAAAAACAAGAAGGCACCTGTTCCAGACGGTATGCTGCCTGAAGTGTGAAAACGTGGCAGAAGAGGCAGGGTCATGCTCCTTCGTGAACTATTTAGCCTCCTCTGGATGAATGGTGAAGTCCCTGAAGAGTGGCAGCACTCCATCATTGTTACTCTCTCTGAGAAACTGGACCTAAGAGATAGCAACAACTAGAGAGGAATGTCTTAAAGCATTTTGAGCAAGGCATTCTGTAGAGCGATTCTCAACCGAATGAAAAAAAAAAGGGCAGAGGAAATCCTTTCTGAGTCACCAGCTGGCTTTATGATGTTCCACTGTAGATCAGAGCTCTGCTTTTCGTCAAATCTTGGAGAGACACGTAGAGTTCAACAAGCCCCTGTTTGCACATCCATTGACTTTAGGAAAGCATTTGACTGCATTAACAGAGAAAGTTCTGTTGGAAAGTACTCAAGTGGTACGGTTTTAGCACCAAGATGTTTCAAATACTGCAGAGTCTGTATAGCAGAGCTTGGCATGCAGTACGAATCAGTGGTGAGTGGAGTGACTTGAAGTCAAAAGTGGAGTCAAACAGGAATGCAGTCTCAGTCCATTACTTTTTGCTCTATACTTAGAAAACATCTTATCCAACTCCCTTAGTAACTCTGGTGAAGGCTGCAGGATATTAGGGCAAATTCTCAATCACCTTGACTTTGCAGATGATATCGTAATGATAATGCTACAGAGGAATACAACCAAGAATCAGTAACTAACCTGCAGACAACAGACAGAAAATGGGGATAAAAATTGAATAAATAAAGACCAAACTAATGGTAACATCAAAAATCAGACTAACCTAGTCATTAACAGTATAGCTAGCTCCTGCTATTTGTGTTCCATCATAACATGTTACAACCCCTACGCAAATGACATAGGCAAGCGGATCATTACTGCCAGCAGAACGTTTGTGTACCTGAATAAACATGTTTGGAACCATAAATCAGTCTCCATGACAGCTCAGACCAGATTAGGTATCACACTCCCTGGACCTACATTGCTTTGTGGTTGTGAAACATGTCACGGATCCACGGGGTCTATGCTATGCCCCAGCTATTAAACTGTCCCTTGGAGGTACCCTTCAATACGCCCGACCCCAAGGGGTTCCACTCCTCCATAAGGTTAGGCTGTGGAGCCTCATCACCTCCTAGGTTGATTCTCTAGACCCCAGCCCTCCTGTTTCACACCATGAGCTCTGTTGTGACTCCAACTGAGACAGATGCCTGGTGAGAGACTTTTTGTCTTCTTCAGGGACCAGTGCACTGCAACAAGTATGTGCAGTGACACCAGGCAGCCTTTTAAAAGCAGAGCAGGGTTTATTAGTCAGTTGGAACACAGCATTGGAAGTCCTTAGTGTAACCCTTCTGCCAGGTGGAGCCGGCAGCAATCAGGGCCAGGTTCAATATCTAGGGGTTCCTTTTCAACAATACAACACAGAACCGGCTCGCGCTCCCACCCAGTAACCTCGGAAAATTACATACCACCCCAGGCACCTCTGAGAGGCCACTTGCAAGCACCGAGTCTGAGTGTAGCAAAGAAACTTTTAAGGAAAGGAGGGACGTCACCTGACATGAATCAGGGAAAATGCCACGAGCAGGATTCATAATCATAAAGCTGTGAGCAGGACGCCCACCCAGAGTGTGTGGGGCAGAGCCTTCCACCTCATGTTCTTGAGTTCTACAACTCAGTTCCTTTACTGTGCCCCCTCCACTCCCTGACCACACCCCACGCACAGTGGTTGTCCTTGGTCAGTGAGGACCCTGGGTTCAGAGGTGCATCTGTGTGAGATCCTCAGTTCATATAGGTCAGTTTCTGCCAGTACTTAACGATCCAGTCACACCACCCAGGCAGTTACGTCACCCAAACACCTCATGGCTCCTGCTTTGCCCTGGGAGCAGCATCTTAACTCTTTTGCCCCGCTGGGTAGCAATCCCTATTCAGTAAGTCTCTGCCATGCACATCCGTCATACAAAAACAACAAGGAGTCCTGTGGCACCTTAAAGACTAACAGATTTATTTGGGCAGAAGCTTTCGTGGGTAAAAAACCCACTTCTTCAGATGCATGGAGTGAAAGTTACAGATGCAGGCATAAATATACTGACACGTGAAGAGAAGGGCATTACCTCACAAGCGGAGAACCAGTGCTGACAGGGCCAGTTTGATTAGGGTGGAGGTGGTACACTCCCAATAATGGAAGAGGAGGTGTCAATTCCAGGAGAGGCAAAACATTGGAGCCAGAGGAAAGGGTGGATGTTAGCGACTCATCCCTGGGGCAGTGACTTCACTGGAGCTGGACTCGGAATGAATTTGGCCCTGGGACTCTAGCACTGCAAGCCCAGAGAGCTGATCCAATGAGCAATAAATAACCCCCCCCCCCCCGCCGTTTATTTCTGTCATGATCTGGCCTACACTAAGGTCAGCATGACACGTTTGGTCTCATCTCTTCAGCTCTGGGCTCAGGACATCGTGTGGTGTTGTCAAGTAACAACGTTTACAGGTGCATGCAGTGCTGGTGTGGCCATGTCAGTCCCAGGGTATTAGAGAGATGGGGGGAGAAGGGGGGTATTTTTTATTGGACCAACTTCTGTTGGTGAGAGAGACCTGAAGAAGGGCTCGGTGTAAGCTCGAAAGTTGGCCTCTCTCAGCCACAGGAGTTGGCCCAATAAAAGATATTCCTTCCCTCTCCCTGTCTCTCTACCATTTACTGGGCTGGTTTGGAATTTCTCAGCCAGTCAGAGACATTCCAGGCCAGGGGTGCTGGAGCAAAGTGTATAGTGGGGGTGCTGAGAGCCACCGGCCCACTCTGTAAACCCTGTATATGACGGAAACCACTTCAAGCCAGGGGGTGCGGCAGCACATACCCCCCACCCCGATTCCTAGTTCCAGCACCTATGCCCTGGGCTTGGCAAACCCTCCCCAGCGTCCTCCACAGTGTCCCCCGCCCAGAGTGCCAGCATCCGAGCCACTGTTCCCATGTACTGCCCTGTCAGTGGGCCAAGGGCTTCACTCACCTTCCCTGGTACCAAGCCCCCCTGCCCTGCCTCTGCTGCCCTTGTACATCTGAAGGGTCCAGCGCAGTCCAGAAGGAGGGCTGGATGCTCTGTGTACCTCACAATACTCACATGTCAAGATTGCTCTGTGCAGCCTTGAAACAATATCTGCAAGAGCATGAAATAGTCTTTGTGTGGAACTGTCATTGCCCCTCAATGGTGCCTCACTGGGTGCGGGGCGGGGAGTAGGGGTGACACATCTCCTGGGATGTGGCTGGAGGAGTTAGGCCTTCGGAGAGTGTGATGTCTCCTCGGGTGCTTTGGGGATTGTGCTAGTCACGGGTGATACATACTGGAAGGTGTGCAGCTAACTCTCCCCACCCTGCACAGCTCTGCTGGTGCACTGAGGAGTGGGACCATGCCCTGCCCTACCCATATGTGCTCCCTCTATACGGCTAGCTGTGCCAGCTGCCCCATCCCTTCCCATTCTGCATTTCCCAGCATTACCTGCCATCTGGTGCTCGGAAGGGACAGCTCCCCTCTCTAGACAGCCAGGCAGAACAAGCGATAATCTGGCCTGTGGCTGCAAGATCTCCGGGGCAGGGCACTTGTCACTCACTGGGCTGAGAGGTGTCATGCCCATTTAATGCATGGTGCTGTATTAATATAATCACAATAGTCAGTAGTTCATAACAACTGAACTTCTGAGCTGCGAAGGGGCTGTGTGCTGAACATCCAAGCCTGGCAGATCCTGGCAGAGACAAGCACTGCGCTCAGCAAATGGCCCCATTCCTGAATCCTGCAGTCTGGCCAGGTACTGAGCTGAGGGCTTTGTCACAGCGTTGCCCAGCACTGTCCATCAGCATGTGGGTGTGTGACAAATATGCTGTGGGATTCTCACTGCCCCCTGGCAATCACAGCCCCATTCCTACAGGAGAAGGCAAACATCAGTAGTCAAGTGGCATCTTTATCCACTGTCCCCCCATGCCAGTCACAGCCCCTGGTCAGCTGCACCAAATGCTGTGGACATCCGTGACCCACTTTGTACATGGTTCGTAACACAGCTCCCCCGGAGCAGACAGCACAGGCTCAACTTTCCGTAGGAACTGGCCAGGAAGCTCACCACTTAGTGAGAGGAAGGTTGGCCAGTGGTTAGGGCTCTAGCCTAGGACTTGGGATGTGGGTTAAATTCCCTGATCAGTCACAGCCTCCCAGTGTGACCTTGGCCAGTCATTCAGGCACTCTGGGCCTCAGCTCCCATCCAAGGGGATACAGGGGGCCCCTATGTACACTGGGGCTACGTCTTGTAAAGAGCAATGTCTTGTAAATGACATATACCGGGGAATTTTTCCCCATAGGAAATAATGGAATAAGTGTGTGTGTGTGTGGGGGGGAAATACATTCACAACTTTACCACACTCGCCTATGACAATGCTCTTTGCATCTAAACAACAGTATATCTAAACAACAGTATCCCTAAACAACAGTGTATCTAAACAGTGTACCTTTTTACAATGACAGGCTATACAGTACACATTTTACACATAAAACATTGAATAAAATAATGTAGAACCCTACTACCAATGTTCAAACACATAGAGTATTTTAATACAGTAAATACAGTACAGTAATGCAGTATAAAGCAATGTCAATTATGCTAAACTTAGGTAAGGGTGGCGGCTGCATTTTCTTGGGCTGGCTTTTCTGTGGCTGGCTTTTTGGTTGCAGAAGTCTTAAGGATTTTAAAAAGGATTTTACTGATGTCTGCTCTCCTGCATGAATCTTCAAATGCATGATCTCCCTGTAGCAAGCCACTGCATCACTGAGAGCCTTGGAGACTTTGGCAGGCTGTACACGAAAAGGATCACCGCTCTGTGTGATTTCTGTCATCTCATTCAGCAATCCAAAGAAATGGGAGAGATTTTTTGTTGTCAGACTCCTGGCTTCCTGCCCTACGTCATCGTCATCGTTGTCCTTGCTTTCTTCAGATATCCGTTGTTGGTCCAGCTCATTTAGTTCCTCATTTGTCCGTTGCTCAGCATAAGACTCCAACAATTCCTGTACATCATCCTTCTCCACCTCCTTGAAGCCGACATCTTTCCTCGTCGAGAGCAGGAACAGCATCTGACAAAGCTGTGGACAGCATCTGACCATTCATGGCACCAAACGCCATTCATACATTGCAAAGTGACCTCTTCCCACGACACGTCAATGTTTTCCATGCCGTTCAAGATGTTGTAGGACTTCCAAAACTCCTTTACACTGGGCTTTTCTTCACCTGCCATCTCCTTAATCAGCATGGAGAACATCCTCTGTAGGTTCAAATGAAACTCAGAAACCACAGAGACATGAATTTCGGGTGTGAACACAATGCCACTTTGTCCTTGGAGAACTGTGTATGAGGAGGCTCTGCATCAGAGCCTGCAACTCTCAGATTCTCCTTGCAGATGTTATTGCTACTAGGAATGCAGTTTTTTAACATAAGAGAGGAAAGGGACAGCATGCCATAGGCTTGAATGGAGGTCTCATCAGAGCCGCAAAGAGTGTTTAAGGTCCCACAAGGGAACTGGTTGCTGCACCAGCAGATGGAGATGAAGGATTCCTTTCAAGAAACTTGCCACCATGGCATTGGAAAACACTGACCATCCATGAATGGGTGGATGAAAGGCTGAGATCTCCACTAGATGTGCCCTCAGCGATCTATGCATAAGGTCTGACCACTGAACATGCAGCAAGTACTCCAAGATGTCTTGGATACTAGCCAGCATTGGCTGAACTCCATGGGCCAATGACCACATTGAAAAATGCTTCCATTTTGCCAAATAGGCCATTCTGGTAGAGGGTTTTCTACTACTGAGTAGGACCTGTCCAATAGCCACCAAACATCACTCTTCCTCCTCATCAACCATGGAGTATCCATGCTGTGAGATGCAGGGAGCTGGGCATGGGATGCAAAGTGCAACCATGATTCTGTGAGAGTAGGTAAGGATGTATGGAATAGGATGTATGGATGTATGGTATAGAAAGTATGGCAAAAGACCACTCTGGCCTAACCAATGATCTGAAACTCAAAAAGGAGTCCAACAAAAAGTGGAAACTAGGTCAAATTACAAATGATGAATATAAACAAACAACACAAGCATGTAGGGATAAAATTAGAAAGGCCAAGGCACAAAACAAGATTAAACTAGCTAGAAACATAAAGGGTAACAAGAAAACATTCTACAAATATATTAGAAGCAAGAGGAAGACCAAGGACAGGTGAAACCCATTACTCAATGAGGGAGGAAAAATAATAACAGAAAATGTGGAAATGGCTGAAGTGCTAAATGATTTTTTTTGTTTAAATTTTCAGCCAAAGGTTTAGTAGCGATTGGATGTCTAACATAGTGAATGCCAGTGAAAATGAGGTAGGATCTGAGACTCAAATAGGAAAAGAACAAGTTAAACATTACTTAGACAAGTTAGATGTCTTCAAATAACCAGGGCCTGATGTGGAAAGGGATCTGGGGGTCATAGTGGATCACAAGTTAAATACAAGACAACAGTGTAATGCTGTTGCAAAAAAAAGCAAATATAATTCTGGGATGTATTAGCAGGAGTGTTGTAAGCCAGTGGTCTCCAAACTTTTTGGCTCGCGCACCCCCAGGGTGAAGACTGGAAGAACTGCCGCAGATGTGCCGCTGACGGAAGAGGACCGGAAGACCAGCCGCAGGCGCACTGCTGGAGGGGAAGACCAGCTGTGGATGTGCAGAGGTGCCACTGAAGAAAAAAACGGCAGAGTGCTGTCCGGCGGCACTCCTGCTGCCGCGCACCCCCGTTTGGAGACCACTGTTGTAAGCAAGACATAAGAAGTAATTCGTCTGCTCTACTCCATGCTGATTAGGCCTCAGCTGGAGTATTGTGTCCAGTTCTGGGTGCCACATTTCAAGAAAGATGTGGAGAAATTTGAGACAATCCAGAGGAGAGCAACAAAAATTATTAAAGGTCTAGAAAACATGACCTACGAAGAAAGATTGAGAAAATTGGGTTTGTTAGTCTGGAGAAGAGAAGACTGAGCGGGGACATGATAACAGTTTTCAAGTACATAAAAGGTTGTTACAAGGAGGAGGGAGAAAAATTGTTCTCGTTAACCTCTGAAGACAGGACAAGAAGCAATGGGCTTAAATTGCATGAAGGGCGGTTTAGGTTGGACATTAGGAAAAACTTCCTAACTGTCAGGGTGGTTAAGAACTGGAATAAATTGCCTAGGGAGTTGTGGAATCTCTGTCATTGGAGGTTTTTAAGAGCAGGTTAGACAAACACCTATCGGGGATGGTCTAGATAATACTTAGTTCTGTCATGAGGCAGGGGACTGGACTAGATGACCTCTCAAGGTCCCTTTCAGTCTTATGATTCTATGATGGAGAACAAGGGCTATAGGAGACTGAATCGACCACACAAGAGGGTCAAATAAACAACGCTGTCATAGCCACACCAGGGCAATGAGGATGACCTTGGCCCTATCTGTTTTCAGCAAGAGGATGACCTGTGACATTACTGGGATCAGAGGAAAAGGAGAAAGGAGAGTTGACTGCCAGCTGAGGTGGAAGGCATCAGTCAGACTGAGGCCTCACCGATATTTACACTGCGCCAATCTTTCTGTCAGCGGCAAATGTGATCAGCAGAGATTTGACGTTTACTTCCAGATCGACGAGCAAAATGCTGATTACCATCAGGCCAAGTGCCTGCAGAGCCCCACGGGAAATATCCCCAATAAGTAATCCCCAGTGGAGGGGGGGGATTTCACTGGGGATTACTTTTTTAGCCAGTTCTTAATCCATGTAACAGCTGCTGTGCTGATATTGTGTAGTGCTCATTTTTTATTTGGAATGTCAGAATGCCTCATAAAAGTCTATAGTTTTTACACCTGTGCAGTTTCCCTTTTTACCTGTAATCTCCTCAAGAATGAAATCAGGTTGGTCTAACAACACCTGTGCTCCACAAAACCATGTTGCCTGCCATTCCAATCCTTTCATTCTTTATTAATTGGAATGCCATATCAGCATTGCTGTTACTTTGCCTGAGAGTGAGGAGAGGCTAACTAGCCTGTAGTGTCCTGGGGCAACCTGCTTGCCTTTGGCACGTTATTCCAATCTCCTGGAATTTCTCTGGCATTCCAAGATTTATTAATAATTAACACCAGCAGGCTTGAGATCTCTTCTGCCAGCTCTTTTAGGACCCTTGCGTGCAAGTTATCTATGCCTTCTGATAGGGGGGAGGGGTAACTCAGTGGTTTCAGCAATGGCCTGCTAAACCCAGGGCTGAGAGTTCAATCCTTGAGGGGGCCATTTGGGACCTGAGCCAAAAATTGAGGATTGGTTCTGCTTTGAGCAAGGGGTTGGACTAGATGACCTCCTGAGGTCCCTTCCAACCCTGGTATTCTATGATTTTAAAATGTAGCTAACATGGCGAGGCCACTCAGCTGAGCACTGAAATGGTCCCAAGCAGCATTTGCAGTTCACACTCTGTCACATTGCTTTGGCCTATATGCAGCCTTGAGCAGAGTTTGCGTCCTTCATTGCTGCACCGGTCTATCCAGACATATCAGCCATTTCTGGGGCAAAGGTCTCCTTTGTGTCACTCCTCTGCATCAGCCCTGCCAGCTCGGAGGGATAAAGGCTTCTTGTTGGTGTGCGGGAGGCTCTGGCTGGAACCTCACTGCTGAGGCACTGGGGTCCAATGGGTCTTCTCATTGACTCACTGTAGGAGCAGAAGGTACTAGGTCTGGTGATGCCACAGCTCAGAGGTGCTTTGTCATGCTTGCCTTTGACCTCTGGGACTGTCACTAGGGCTGGCTTAGTGGGTTAGATGCTGGAAGTGGGGGAAAGACCCTAATCCTGACGGCAGCCATAGTCAGAAGGCTTCTTCCCCACCCCCCATCTTAGTTTGTTTGGCTGCATCCCACCGAGCCAGCTTCCCACCCTCAGCACTGGGAAGAATGCCTCTGCAGCTGCTTGCAGACACCCCAGCCTTGGCAGAGCCAGTGCTTAGCGCGGTTGGCCTGTTGTGCAGGTGTTGACAGTCAGCGAGGTCCCCAAGGCTGTCAGGGGCCATCACAGGGCTGGTAACACCGCTGCACTTTCCCTTCAGGAGAAGAGGCCCTGGGCAGCAGGCACTTAGTGGGAGGAGGGGGACCCTGTGTGGCGGGAAGTCAGGCCTGTGAATAACGACCTGTGAAATCCGGAATGCCTCCGGCCTGGCTGGAGCAGGGCCTTGCGCACAGCACTTCCTTCCCGCCCTCTTGCACTGGAGAAAACCCTTCGGTGCAGCTGGGATCTGCATGACGCCACACCAAGCTCATTTCCCCCGCACAGGCCAACACCTGCTGAGCTGGCTTGTTGCCCCCGCTCCTTCAAGCCCATGGGCTGCCCACTCCAGGAAGGCTCTGGTCTTTGCACGGCTAGCTTGGAATCAAAACTCAACCACGAGAATACAGCTCCCCAAGGACTCACTTGACTCATGTTCTGAGAGCGGCGGCACCAGTAAATTATCTGGCTTGGTGCTCGACTGCAGCGAAGCGACCTCCGGCGAGCTCACGGATAAGCTGCGGTGCTAGGCGAGTGCTGAACAGTTGCCGCCCACAGCCCCAGGCATGGCTTCATCTGAGTCCCAGCTCCACGGCTACTTCCTTTGCTGTTGCCAGCTGGTGAATTCCTGAGCCCCCAGCCAGCTTCTGTCTGTGCATGACACGGGGCAGAGCCTGCGGAGAGCCAGACAGGCGTGTTTGGAGAATGCGGCTGGCTCGTTCCTCCTTCATGAATTCTCCCTCCCTTGGTGTCAGTGAGACCCTAGCCAGTGATGAGAAGGGCAAGGAGAGCCCTGGAGGGAGCAGCGCCCAGCCAGGCCTGCCGGGAGACAGAGAACAGATTGCATCACTGTCCCTTCCTCAAGCTGCGGCCCTGACTGAGAGGGACCTTCTCTTGGAGTGGGAGACAGTCTGTGTGCACAGTCCATACAGCTCCATCCACAGACACCAGCCCCATACGGCCCCACCAACAGGTACCAGACCCCCGTTCCACCAACTAGTGCCAGCCCTGTCCAGCGCCCATCTCCACCCATAGACATCAGCCCTGTCCCATACACACAGCTCCACCAATGGGCAACAGCCCCGATATTGCCACAAGATGGAACTTTCCAAGATAACTGCACCCTGGTATTCTCCACCATGCCTCCAACCTCTGCTTGGCAGTGATGGTGTCCTCTCCTGGGCTGGCGGAAAGGGAGCCCTGCTCCTGGGCTTTCCCCTCTATACATCTTCCTACTAAGCAGATGCAGAGCATGAGGGTCCTGCTTTGCTGTGCTGGGGAAATGGGGGGGATTTCCTCATGAAGGCACAGGGGGCCGAGCAGAGAGCGCTGTGGATGGCTCAGTGATGAGGGGATGGACAAGCCCATCGATGAGGTGAGGGAGGGCTGGGCAGAGCAGTGAGTTGTTGCGAGAAGCGATGTCAGGGACACAGGAGACGGGCCAAAGGGATCTGCAGAGGGTCAGTACGAGTGACAGGCCGGCGTGACAGGAGGGGGATGCTGGCTGTGCAGAACTGCAGGGCTCTTAGCCATGGGAGCGCTGCAGGGTCACAAAGGCGTCTGTTACCGGAGCAGGTCCCCAGTGCTTGTCTCTTGCACATGCAGCCTCTCATAGGCTGGGGAGGTGAGCCGGGGCAGCGAGGCTTGTGAAAGGGCCAGGGCCCTGGCAGGCCTGCAGCAAGAACAATGGCTGACATCATGTTTTAGTTCCAAGCGGGGCCCTGTAGTGTTAGAGGAGACAAAGTTTATTTTTTTGCCTGCTTGTTCTCTCGCTCCCCCGGGGCTGGCTGCGGCACAGCACATTCCATTGCAGTGAGCACCGCGCTCCCGCCACAGAACATCCTTCCCCCTTCAGCTGCCTGTTTCTGAGTGGAGAGCACGGCAGCCCCAGGTCGGCTGAGCCAGGGGAGCCAGGAGCTTCTCCTCACCTGCACCTGGGACTCACTGCTCACAGCTGCTCTCTCCTGGAACGTGCTCCGTGCGCCCACGCTGGGCTGCCAGCCCCTGCCCCAGCCAGCCAGGGGAGGAATGCCGTGCACACCCAGCTCTGCTGAGTCCCGCACACCACGCCTGGGGCCTCAGGGCAGCATCGAGCCCTTCCAGCTGTAGGCCCAGCCCAGGGCAGGCACCAGCCCACACCCCAGTCCAGCTGGGTCTCAGCCAGCCCCATTAATATACTGTGTGTTCTCCCCACTGCCTCCACAGGCATCCCTTCGCTCCTGCCCCTGGCAAGGCCTGGCAGTCTCTGCTGGACTGAGGTTGCATCTGGCATTCTCTGGGGCATCCCAGTGGCATGAAAAATTTCCTGAGGAGGACCCCCATCCACACACCCGATGGGTGACTGACAGCAGGGAGCGGCAGGGGCATCTGGCGGCTGGGCGGAGCGTGGTGAGGAAGGGGCTGTGGATAAGGGGGGTGGGAGCCTCACAGATGGACGGGTGGTTGAAGGGCTGTGTGGGGCGCTGGAGGAGCGGTGCTGGGCTTGCTCCATCCTGCGGTTTGGGTGCGGGAGGAGCTGGGTTTGGGGTTGTTTGAATGCCCATTAGTCGGCAGACAGAGGCCCCTGCCAAGTGATCCGAACAACGCAGAGCTGGCCTGGTGTTGGCAGTGCTGCTCCTAGCAGTGACAGCAAAGTGCACCTGGTGCCATCTCAGCCACCTCCCAAGCCCGGACACCCGGGTCAGACATGGCATTTCTGAGCTCGCTGTGCTGTCTCCTCCTGGCTTGGTCCCACGCGCCGCGGGCTCAGCTGGCTCTGACACCGCTGCACCCGAACCCTCCACAAGGAGGCTCCACAGAGTCCTGCTCTCAGGATACTGGGCTTCCTGGCCCCCGGCACCCTCGCTGTGCCATGACCACAAGCTGTCTGCGCACACCACCCCGGCCCCCTGGCCTGTTGGAAACAGACACCCTGGGAGCCAGCTCCCAGCCCTGAGCCGCTTGTTGCTCTGAGAGGAGCCCTTCCCCCCGTCCAGCGCAGACCACCTACCCTCCTCCTGGCTCCACTCCCCAGCCTGGGTCACCTGTGTGCAAATCTGCCTATCACCTGCCGCTGACAGCAGCCCCCAATCCCACCCCCTTCCCTACGGCAGTGGTCTCCAGACGGGCAGCAGCAGGAGCACTGCCGGACGGCACTCCACCGTTTTTCTTCTTCGGCGGCAGCTCTGCACTTCCACGGCTAGTCTTCCGGTCGTCTTCCATCGGCGGCCTGCCTGCGGCTGGTCTTCCGGTCGTCTTCCGGCGGCGGCCTGCCTGCGGCTGGTCTTCCGGTCGTCTTCCGTCGGCGGCCTGCCTGCGGCTGGTCTTCCGGTCATCTTCCGGCGGCGGCCTGCCTGCGGCTGGTCTTCCGGTCGTCTTCCGGCGGCGGCCTGCCTGCGGCTGGTCTTCCGGTTGTCTTCCGCCGGCGGCCTGCCTGCGGCGGGTCTTCCGGTCGTCTTCCGGCGGCGGCCTGCCTGCGGCTGGTCTTCCGGTCGTCTTCCGGCGGCGGCCTGCCTGCGGCTGGTCTTCCGGTCTTCACCCTGCGCGAAGCCAAAAAGTTTGGAGACCACTGCCCTATGGGACACTGGCCATGTGCACCCAGCCCCTACCCCCTCCCCTATGGGACACTGGCCATGTTGTGACAAAGTGGGACTGTTCTTAATGTTTCCTCTGAATACTGTAGGGGTGCCTCAGTTTCCCCAATGCATTTCTTAAGTCTCTCGGTGGTGGGATAAGGGGGTGTAATTGTTGCAGAGCAAAGGGTCAGGGTACATAAAGGGCCAACACTCTGTCTCCTGGCAACTGATGGCCTGGGCCCTTCCCCCCTGCAAGGTGAGAGCTAAAGGGGTTGGAGAACAAAGGAATCAGGTGACCTCCTGGCCCGGGAAAGGGACAAAGCCCAGAGGAGGAGGGGTGGAAAGAGGAAGAGTCAGTTTGGGGCTGGCTGGGACGTGGAATGAAGTGCAGACATGGTTGTCTGGCTCACTGCTCCCCAAAATGGACCCGGCTGAGGGATCCTGTTCTCTGTACCTACAAGCACCCAGCCCCCACTCCCACCCCTCCCCTATGGACACTGGCTATGTGCACTCAGCCTCCAATCCCAACCCCCACACCCTCCCCTATGTGACACTTCCCATGTGCACCCAGCCCACAACCTCCAACCCGTGCCCTGTGGGACACTGGCCATGTGCAAATCATCAGCAGCAAACACAGTCTATTGCAGACCATTGCACCAGTCAGAGTGACCTCATCTGATGGCGTAATACCAGGCTTCGTAGAGTGAAGTGCCCAGTACTGTCTCAATCGTGCAAATCCATGAATCTCTGGGGCAGCCACAGGGGTGATACCAGGTAGAGCCAGGGTGTGCCCCCCTTTGAATGTTGATGGAGAGTCTGAGCGCACAGTGTGGTGGGGTGTTTTTGTCTCTCCTGGCACCATGGCCAAAGAACGTGCAATGATGCCTTTCAGTGTAGTGAGCAATTGGAAGATGGCCGGATCTCTGCGAGATTATGTCATTTTGCACAAAGTTGAACCACTTTATGCTCAGGATTTGGCATTGAGAGCACACACGGAATGCCTCTAGCTGCTCTTAGTCTCCCTGTAAGAAGGTCCCCAGGTTTCTGACCCATATAGCAGTACAGACAGTACACAAATTTGATAGATACTGAACTTTGTCTCAGCGCAGAGATATTTTTACATTCATAGGAGAGACACAGACTTCACAGACTTTTACCTTTGGACTTGGCACTGGTGCAGATACTGCTGGAATACTATGTTCCGTTTTGGTGTCCACAATTCAAGAAGGATGTTGATAACTTGGAGAGAATGCAGAGAAAAGCCATGAGAATGGATTAGAAAACCTGCCTTATAATGACAGACTCAAGGAGCTCAATCTATTTAGCTCAGGAGTGGGCAAACTTTTTGGCCCGAGGGCCGCATCTGGGTATGGAAATTGTACGGCAGGCCATGAATGCTCACAAAATTGTGGGTTGGGGTGCGGGAGGGCAGGAGGGCTCCAGCTGGAGGTACGGGCTCTGGGGTGGGGCTGGGAATAAGGGGTTTGGAGGGCGGGAGGGGGATTAGGGCTGGGCAGGGGGTTGGGGTGTGGGAGAGGGTCATGGGGCGGGCTCCGGGCAGCACTTACCTCAAGCAGCTCCCAGAAACAGTGGCATGTCCCTCCTCCGGCTCTTAAGTGGAGGTGTGGCCAGGCCTCTCTGCGTGCTGCCCTGTCCGCAGGCGCTGCCCCTGCAGCTCCCATTGGCTGTGGTTCCCGGCCAATGGGAGCTGCGGGAGCAGCATGCAGAGCCCCCTGGCTGTCCCTAGACATAGAAGCCGGAGAGGGAACATGCTGCTGCTTCCCAGAGCCGTGTGGAGTGGGGCAAGCCCCAGACCCCGCTTCCTGGCAGGAACTCAAGGGCCGGATTAAAATGCCTGAAGGGCCGGATGTGACTCCCAAGCCATAGTTTGCCCACCCCTGATTTAGCTTAACAAAGAAAAGGTTAAGGGGTGACTTGATTATAGTCTATAAGTACCTCCATGGGGAACAAATATCTAGTAATGGGCTCTTCAATCTAGCAGAGAGAGGTCTAACATGATCCAATGGCTGGAAGCTGAAGCTAGACAAATTCACACTGGAAATAAGGCATGCATTTTAACCATTGGAACAACTTACCAAGGGTCATGGTGGATTCTCCATCACTGGCAATTTTTAAATAAAGATGGGTGTTTTTCTAAAAGTTCTGCTCCAGGAATGATTGTGGGGCAGTTCTCCGGCCTGTGTTATACAGGAGATCAGGAAGAGATGGTCACAATGGTCCCTTCTGGCCCTAGACTCTATGAATCTATGAAGGAGGTGACAAGACCTGTTTGTTGGTTTGCTGAGGCTGTTTGAATACTGTTTGAAGTCTAGGTAGATGAACTCACCAATGCTCTCCATGGTGCTCAACCCCATCTGCACTGGGGGTTCTGGTGGCTCAGCTCCAAAGTTCTGGACCTTGGTCTTCTGCCATAAGACACTCAACCACATAGTGCGGGCAGCCTCTTGGAAACCTCAAAGGGCAGGGCTGAAATTCTCTGGCTTCTCCACAAGCAGGGCAGTGCCATTGTCTGGGTTGGAGAACACTTCTTAACTAATCTGGACTCCGACATGTGGAGTGGCAAGTCCTAACATCCAGTCAGGAGCTTGACAGAATAGTGCTGGGGCGAGAATATATCCCAGTCGCACACCTGAGGTTGTGTAGAAATGTGGTGTAAGTCATGAACCTACAGGCACTCTTACACTGGTACCAGTGTGCAGGTCACACACCAGATTTAGCAGAATATCTGGGACACCAACTCCTTTCAGTGCCAACTGAAGTGCTGACCTGTCAACTGAATCAGAAGTCACTTTGACAGTGATGTATGCCATGTGAAGTGGGTGCTTGAATTCTGAGTGCAGCTCAGCTAGGAGCTGTAGGGTAGGGACAGAGTCCATCACTGCCTGCCCAGTGGTGAAACCTGATTGCTGTGGATGATGATGCCTATTAAGGAACAGCTGCACCCTGCTAAGTAGAGCGTGAATGAAAGCCTTTCCAGGGCCTGCAGTTGCCATATCTGGCATGAGATCCTTTATCCTTGTACTGATGCCGTCTTTCCATTCTGCTAGTACTTTGCCTGATACCCACACTTTTAAAAACAGCTGAGGCAGGCCAGTGTGCTCTGTTTCCAATGCACCTTTGAGCAGTGTGGGCGCGATACCACCAGGTCCAGCAGCACATCCATTCCATAACTTTTGGATGGCTTTTCCTACTGCCTCGAGTGGCAGAGGATCCGTGTCTGTTTGTGGGTCTGCTGCCGGACAGTTGGAAGAGTCATCAGCAGGTGTGTGATTCAGTGCACTTTCATAATGTGTTTTCCAACAGTCCAGGACCTCATCTCTCGATGACAGGGAGAGCTGCCTCGGTTCATGATGCGGATGTTAGAAGGCTGTTTATGGCTGACAGCCAGGCATATTATGGCTCTGTAGGTGGAACAGATTGTGCTTTAGGCCCTTCTCTGCTTTGTCGACCAGGGAGTTGGTGTAGTTCCCACAGTCACGTTTTGCCGTAGCCTGGCAAATGCCTTTCAGCCCTTTATGTTCTTAGACGGCTCCCTGCTTCCATGCTCCTGCCTTTTTTGCTAGTACATCAAAGGCCTCTTCAGAAAGCTACAGTTACTTGCATGATCTTCTGAAGCCAGTTATTTCACCGGTGGTATGTGATGCAGCATTACATACATCTCTGCAGGCAGTCTCCGTGTCATCCAAGGGTGTACCCAGGTTACCAATGTGATCTTTGATGGCTGCACGTATTCCACAGCTTCAGCAGGATCCTCAGAAGGATACTGGACATTGCGTTGGTAGTTGCCTGGCTTAGGAGGACCTGGAAGATGCAGTGAGAGCTGAGACATGACCAGCCTGTGATCTGAATTTGCTGGTGCTTCTGCACTGCTGAAGACCTGGTGAGATTTTACTATAGAGCAATTCCTGATGAGGATGCAGTCAGTTTCCTTCATGCACTGTTTGAAATCCAGATCCAGGGATAGCCTGGTGCACCCAGCCCCTAATCCAAACCCCCACCCCATTCCTCATGGGCCAGTGCCAATGTGCCCCCATCCCAACCCCTCCCCCATGGGACACTGCCTGTGTGCCCCCATCCCCCCATCCCAGCCCCTCCCCCATGGGACACTGCCTGTGTGTCCCCAGCCCCCCATCTCAGCCCCTCCCCCATGGGACACTGCCTGTGTGTCCCCAGCCCCCATCCGAGCCCCTCCCCCATGGGACACTGCCTGTGTGTCCCCAGCCCCCCCATCCCAACCTCTCCCCCATGGGACAATGCCTGTGTGTCCCCAGCCCCAATCCCAGCCCAGGGCTGTCCAGTGTCCATGTCTGGTGGAGGTGATGGCAAAGATGGTGACTGTGCCACGTGTTTGGACACTGGTGACGGCCAGAGATCTCCTGGTGTGCTGTGGCTGGCTTTGCCCAGGCCGAGTCTCTCAGCAGCTCTTGCTGTGGCCTGAAGCATGAGGGCCGTTCTTACCCTGTCCCCTCTCAGCAAACTGCTGTCAGTGAGCTGCGGCCAGATGGACCCAGGAGACACAGCCCTTGAGCTGGACAGCGGGGAGGACATGCAGTGCAGGAATGCTGCACCATGGGAGCCAGGCACTGGGGAGCCCCAGCTCAGAGCAGGGCAGGGAGGTTTGCTGGTGGGACCTGTCCCCTCACACGGAGAAGCTGGGAGTCAATCTGGAAGGAGAGACATCTGGATAACCATCGGGGAGTCTGGGTTGCCATCTTGTAGGATCTAGGCACTCTGGGATGGATCCACGAGCCCTGTGAGTGGCTGGCTCCAGGGTAGCGAGGAGCAGTACCAGTTGTGACGCAGCAAGCGGGGGGAGTGGTGACCTGGGAATGTGGCGGGGGAGTTTCACTGGGGATGAGTTTCAGAGTAACAGCCGTGTTAGTCTGTATTCGCAAAAAGAAAAGGAGGACTTGTGGCACCTTAGAGACTAACCAATTTATTTGAGCATGAGCTTTCGTGAGCTACAGCTCACTTCATCGGATGCATACTGTGGAAACTGCAGAAGATCTTTTTATACACACAAAGCATGAAAAAATACCTCCCCCAACCCCACTCTCCTGCTGGTATTAGCTTATCTAAAGTGATCACTCTCCTTACAATGTGTATGATAATCAAGTTGGGCCATTTCCAGCACAAATCCAGGTTTTCTCACCCTCCGCCCCCCCCCCCTCCGCTCACACACACACAAACTCACTCTCCTGCTGGTAATAGCCCATCCAAAGTGACCACTCTCTTTACAATGTGTATGATAATCAAGGTGGGCCATTTCCAGCACAAATCCAGGTTTTCTCACCCCCCCC
This sequence comes from Lepidochelys olivacea, assembly GCF_965140295.1. Classification (NCBI taxonomy): domain Eukaryota; kingdom Metazoa; phylum Chordata; order Testudines; family Cheloniidae; genus Lepidochelys; species Lepidochelys olivacea. The sequence continues at coordinate 24,154,121 of NC_140427.1, forward strand.
CTTTTTTTCCACAGTGTGCATCCGATGAAGTGAGCTGTAGCTCACAAAAGCTTATGCTCAGATAAATTGGTTAGTCTCTAAGGTGCCACAAGTCCTCCTTTTCTTTTTGCGAATACAGACTAACACGGCTGCTACTCTGAAACCAGAGGTTGCAGAGGGAGCCTGCTGGGGAGGGGGGGGGGTTGGTTTCAGTTTGGGGCTGGGTGGAGGAACGCAGGGAACCCCAGGGCTGGGGTCTAAGCTCCCTGACCCCCAGAAGGACTTGACTGAGGGGTCCTGGTTGTACCCACAAGCTCTGTTTTGGACTGTGTTCCTGTTGTCCAATAAACCTTCTGTTTTACTGGCTGGCTGAGAGTCACAGTGAATCCCAGGAAGAGGGGTGCAGGGCCTGGACTCCCCCACACTCTGTGACACCAGTGCACCAGCGATGTATGTCTCTTGACTTGTGAACCCTGCAAGCTTGTCTTCTGTGCTAGAGGAAGCATGGAAGGTGCAGCCAGCCAGATGCACTGGGCTGACCTTGGCCTCAGCCCTGCTAACCAGGTTCCTGGGGAGGAGAGATTGCTCCTCCTAGGTCTGTTGACTCCCTTGCACCAGCAACACGGCCCCAGAAATCAGGAGACTCAATGGCTGTATCTCAGACTCCTCCAAACAGCATTTCTCAGCCACTCACTGCTCTGAGCTCTTATGCCTCTACCTGCCCATTACAGCATCTGTCACCGAGGCGGAGGACAGGCCAGGAGCAGAAACCCGGCCCAGGATTCCCGCTTCCTCTGCTCCTATTTCAATTTTACTCCGAGGTCCTCTAGTAAAGCGGCTCTGCCCCCGGAGTTGCATGGTGGTGTGGTGCAGCACCTCCTTCTGTTACTTTGGGATTCAGACTAGGACATTTCCATACTGAATCCTGCTGGTGAGTAGCCTCCATAGCACATCACAGCACTGACGCTCCGTCACTGAGCAGCTTTATTCAAATCACGCCATGCCATGAAATTAGCAGCATTTTAAAAATATGTGGTTAATTCTCACAAGGAAATGATTGTTTATGCCACTAAGCTGGTCATATAACACCATATCTCTGTCTAGGCCTAAAATTAAAACGAATAATTGCTCTGCCATCCAACGGCATTGTCTTCACAATGACAATTAAAACATGGAATTTATAATGTAATATTGTCTGCGATTGATTGTAAAAGTTCTGTACAAGAGACTAGTGCTGGCCTGCCCAGCTGGTCGGAAAGCTAAGCCCATTCTGGCTGATTGTAATCATGTTGGAGGGTGAGGTTCTGCAGCTCTAATCACTTCCATCTGCATCTCTGACTCATGTGGCTCCTTTTGCAAAGTGTCTAAACATTTCCAACCCCTCCACTGGTCCTTCCAAGCTGTTTCCCTGCATGCTGGTGCCCATGGCTCCCCAGACAGCCTATGTGCATGGAAATCATGTGAGCAAGCTGTGAATTGAGGGGAAGGCGGTAGGTCCATTTCTTTCTCTTCTCAACAGCATCAGCTGCCTCTGCAGTGGGGAGGGATCCTGGGGTGTTATGGAACTCTCCCTTCTGTGCCCTTGCCATGCAGAGTTCTCAGTGCAACACTGGATTCAGTCCTGACAGCTTTGGCTCAAGTGGAAGTTTTGTTCTTTTTGGAGTGTAAGCTGCTGGGGATGTTGTATGGGCAGTCAGTGATCACACCTGGGACCGTGTTCTCATGAAACTTCAGTTTTTCTAGAAATGTTGGGTCTCATTAGTGCAAAGGTAAGTGGTATTATCCTTGAGTTTTTGTGACATCTGCCCAGGGCATGGCTGGGAACATGGCTGGGCTGTTTGGAAAGTCCTAGCCATTCATCTCAATGCATCTTTGGAGCATTAGGTACAAACCAGGATGAGTTCTTCCTGGGGAAGAGCTGCGTCTGCTCCACACCATGGCAGATCCTTGTCTACACTGCAATGTCAGCCTGGACTCAGACTCAGGCATGAGCCCAAACACCCCTTCCGTCTAGATACAAATCTCTCAGACTCGGGCTTGGACCTAGGGTCCTAGAGGGTTGGAGACTGAGTCAAGCTGGGACCGAGGGTTTGAGCCCTATTGCTTTGCAGTGTAGACGCAGACCCCCCGCCCACGACTCGGGTCCTGGGAGTCCGCCGACAGTATACCACAATCCCATGGGCCAAATTCCATTGTCCTCTCTATCCCAAGAACCTCCAGTCTACTCCAGAGAAACAACCCCCTTTGATGCCATGCAGCAACTCAGTGAGTCAGTGTTTAGCTAGTTCGTTGTGTCTGACCCCCGAACTGCAGGCACCATCAGGGAGCACTTTGGGTTGCAGTGGGCAGTGACCAGAAGCCCTTTTGCAAAGCATGCTGCCTTATGATCACAGGAGCATGGCCAGATTTGGGAAATCTCTGCTGTGAGGCCAGCAAAGCAGTGGATTTAGGAGATGTACCAGGAATGACCACACAGAGCAGCAAATAGAAAGAAGCTGACAATGCTGGAAAGTTACTGGGCCGGTGACCAGGGCAGGGAGTGGACTAAGCAGATCAGGACTGAGGACAGGGAAAGCAGGGACAAGAATGGCACCTTGGGCAACTAGCCAACATCATAGAATCATAGAATATCAGGGTTAGAAAGGACCTCAGGAGGTCATCTAGTCCAACCCCCTGCCCAAAGCAGGACCAACCCCAACTAAATCATCCCTGCCAGGGCTTTGTCAAGCCTGACCTTAAAAACCTCTAAGGAAGGAGATTCCACCACCTCCCTAGGTAACGCATTCCAGTGCTTCACCACCCTCCTAGTGAAAAAGTTTTTCCTAATATCCAACCTAAACCTCCCCCACTGCAACTTGAGACCATTACTCCTTGTTCTGTCATCTGCTACCACTGAGAACAGTCTAGATCCGTCCTCTTTGGAACCCCCTTTCAGGTAGTTGAAAGCAGCTATCAAATCCCACCTCATTCTTCTCTTCTGCAGACTAAACATCCCCAGTTCCCTCAGCCTCTCCTCATAAGTCATGTGTTCCAGTCCTCTAATCATTTTTGTTGCCCTCTGCTGGACACTTTCCAATTTTTCCACATCCTTCTTGTAGTGTGGGGCCCAAAACCGGACACAGATGAGGCCTCATCAGTGTCGAATAGAGGGGGACGATCACGTTCCTCGATCTGCTCACTATGCCCCTACTTATACATCCCAAAATGCCATTGGCCTTCTTGGCAACAAGGGCACACTGTTGACTCATATCCAGCTTCTCGTCCACTGTAACCCCTAGGTCCTTTTCTGCAGAACTGCTGCCGAGCCATTTGGTCCCTAGTCTGTAGTGGTGCATGGGATTCTTCCGTCCTAAGTGCAGGTCTCTACAGTTGTCCTTGTTGAACCTCAACAGATTTCTTTTGGCCCAAACCTCTAATTTGTCTAGGGCCCTCTGTATCCTATCCCTACCCCCCCAGTGTATCTACCACTCCTCCCAGTTTAATGTCATCTGCAAACTTGCTGAGGGTGCAATCCACACCATTCTCTAGATCAATAATGAAGATATTGAACAAAACCGGCCCCAGGACCGACCCTTGGGGCACTCTGCTTGATACCGGCTGCCAACTAGACATGGAGCCATTGATCACTACCCGTAGAACCCGACATCATGCCCGTTTTATGAGGCATTTGACCAGGTGCTGGGCACTGTGCCGAGCCCAGAGCCAGCCCGGTGTGCAATACCTGGTCAGCTGGGATGGTGCCATGCTGGCCTTGGAATCCAGCCACGCTTTGGAGCAGGAGCAGCAGCATGTCCTGGAGCCATACTTGGAGGAGCTGTTTGATGCCCCCAGAGGAACAACCCGCAGACATGGAAGCGACAGAAGCCACCCCTGAGCTCCATTTGAATGTGTATTAGCACAGCAATGGGAGGAATTTCCATGCAGAGGTTAGTAGAAGCCCCGGCTAGGAGCATGTAGCCACTAATGGAGAACTGTATGCCAGCCCCGTGGCTCCCATCATGCAGAGCTTCATGTGCAAACAGTAAAAACACCTTGGAAGTGAATTGGTTTGAGGAGGTGCAGAAATAATCTCCTTGCCTTGCCAGGCCTGGAAGTACTCCATCCTGTAACCACTCAGTGCTTTGCCTGGCAGCAGGAAGCTGTGGGGGAAGGGGGCAGAAATGGTTCCATTTACAAATCCAGGCCAATTCAGCTCAAGGAGTCCCACAGGAGGATGGCCATGGAGCTCTGTGTGTTCACATGCAGCCATACCTGGCTAAGCCACGTGGAAGCTGACACATCCTCCTGTTAATCGCCTCACAAATTCTGACCTAAACAGGGGTACAGATATTTGCATATGTTCCCAGACGCAGGAACTCCAGAGTGGTAGCCACATTTCAGGGAAGAGCAGAGTTTCCCAGGGCACCTCAGGTGACCACCCCACACCACGCACAGATGTGCTCTTCGGTCACTATACATTTGACTACATTGTAGAAGTCTGACCAGCAGATTGCAATAAAATCTCCCTTTGCACTCGGGCACCACAATAACTGTTCTCTGCTCCGAAATGGGAAGGTCTGAAATGATAGAAAAAGCATGTTTAGCATGGCCACTGGTGACACCACTTTCAAATTCAGGTAATTTTAGAATTTTTAGTAAACAAACCAAACCAAAAAAGCAGCAGTCATTTTTAACTTACCACTGTCTCTGGGCATCTTTCGCTGCAATTAACCAGGCTCTGTCCAGGGAGCTTCTGTGGTCTGTAGCATCCCTCTCACAATATACGGAAGTTCAGTTTGGAAAAGTAACATTTTATGTCCTTGCAATTCCACAAGGATTCTTCCTGTGCTCCTGCTGTTTGAGAAGAAAGCCCTCGGTGTGTGGTCCTGTGCCAGGCCCCTCGCCCCCTACTGGCTGCAGCACCTCCACAGCTCGCCCACAGTGCAGCAGAAGCCTGGACCAACGAACCTCCCCAGACCGTCCCAAGAGGGAGTGTTTCCGTGATGAACTGGCGGCTGAAGTTCTGGACAGGGCCCACAAGCAGGTCCAGAACCAAGGGCAGAGGGACTTGCGGCTAGAGGCAGGGGAAAGGCTCAGGCTGCCTTTGAGGACAGGCGCTGACTTTTCAAAGTGCCGGGGGGGGGGGGGGGGCTTGACCCCTGGCTCTGCCCCAGGCCCCGCCCCGATTCCACCCCTTCCCCAAGGCCCCATCCATGTCCACCTTGGGCAAACCACACGTCTGATTGCCTCAGATATCTCCGCCACCACTTTACCCACAGTCGACTTCTCAACCCCAAACTGGTGTGCAACGGACCGGTAGCAGTCTGGGGTAACCAGCTTCCAGATGGTTACAGCAACCTGCTTCTAGACTAGGATGGCCGCCCTCATGCGTGTATCTGTACACTGGACGATCGGGGCAAGATGCTGACAAAGCTCCAGAAATAGCTTCCTGCGAAAGTTGGACCCACTGCTGGTTATTCAGGTCTGCCTGACAACACGATCCCAGCAATCTGTGCTTGTGGCCCTGCCCCTAAAGCGCTGGCCTACATAGGGGGTATCAGCAACTTACCGAGCGTCATGAGCCGTATCAGCCAGTTCAAGTCTGCCAGATCTGGTAATGTGACAGTCTCGACGCAAAAGAATAAATGGACACAAAACAGACGTCAAGAATTATAACATTCAAAAACCCGTGGGAGAGCATTTTAACCTTCCTGGACACTCAATTTCAGACTTAAAAGTGGCCATTCTTCAACAAAAAAACAGACTTCAAAGAGAAACTGCAGAGCTGGAATTCATTTGCAAACTTGGCACCATCAAATTAGGCCTGAATAAAGCCTGGGAATGGCTGGGTCACTACAAGAAGTAGTCTCCCATCAACTGTTGAGCGTGGGCCATCCACCCTGATGGAATTGGCATCGTTAGCACTACAAAAAGTAATTTTTACTCTGTTGACATTCACACCTTCTTGTCAACTGTTGGGAATAGGACACATCCACCCTGATTGAATCACTGACCCTCCCACTTGGTAAGGCAACTCCCATCTTTTCTTGTGCTGTGTATTCAGGCCTGCACACTGTAATTTCACTCCATACATCAGAAGAAGTGGGTCACAGCCCACGAAAGCTTATGCTCCAATACATTTGTTAGTCTTTAAGGTGCCACAAGACTCCTCGTTGTTTTTGCTGAAACAGACTAACACGGCTCCCCCTGAAACAATAGGTACAGATAAGCAACTTGCCAACAAATGGTTGGTGGCAATTACAGGACAAGGCCTCACTTCTGGGCTCGAGGTGAAGTGACGCAGCTGGTTTGCTAGGTGGAAACTAACAGAGCAAAGGGCTATGCACAGCTGAGAAGCTCTTCTCAGGAATGAAGTGGGGTCAGTTGTCAGGTGGCTGTTCTGGTGAGACCAGACGAAGATGAAAGAGAGACGCAGGTCCTGTGGGCGTATCTGACAGCAAATGAAGCCTTCCCCAGTTCCAGAGTGGTCTGCCATAGGGAGAGGCAGGCATGCATACAGACTGGGTATAGCTTTCAGATCAGTGATCTCTGAAATGCTTTCATTCTAAATAAATGATACTTGGCTTTAAGGAAGCCATCTGGTCAGTGCGTACCCTGCCATTGCTCCCGGAGGGAAGGGAACTGCAGGTACTAAACCCGAGTCAGGCCTGTGAGGTGATCATGGTTAGTGCGAGGGCACTGCAGCCCCAGGGCCCGGTCAGAGAGCAGGAAAATCACGATTCCACCCCAGAGAAGTGACAGCCCGAGGCTGGGGGGGGGCGGGGGGGAAGGGGGTGCTCAGAGATATCACAAAGGGCCAGTGAGGCAGGTAGCCTGAAAACTGAGACACCCTCTACTATCAAAAAGAACAGGAGGACTTGTGGCACCTTAGAGACTAACAAATTTATTTGAGCATAAGCTTTCGTGAGCTACAGCTCACTTCATCGATGAAGCAGGTTTAAAGCAAAGAAAAGGAAGTGCTTCTTAACCCAATGAATAGTCAGCTGTGGAACTTGTCACCAGGGGATGATGTGAAGGCCAAAAGTATAACTGGGTTCAAAAAAGAACTAGATCAATTCATGGAGGACAGGCCCATCAGTGGCTATTAGCTAAAATGATCAAGGTTGCAACCCCATGCTCTGGTTGTCCCTAGCCTCTGACTGCCAGATGCAGGGACTACATGGGGGATGGATCACTGGATAATTGCCCTGTTCTGTTCATTTCCTCTAGGGCACCTGGCATTGGCCACTGTTGGAAGACAGGATACTGGGCTAGATGAATCTTTGGTCTGACCTAGGATGGCTGTTCTTATGTTCTTATATACAGACCATGATAAACTCACCCCTTAACCTTAACACAGTATCCAGCGATGGTTGCACTAATGCTGTGAACAGAGGTAACACCACCTCCCTGACATTCCCTGTTTATATGTGCAAGGATTGCATCAGCTACTTAGCCACAGTGACATGCTTGGGGCTGTCATTCAGCTGGTTTCCATCAGGAGCCGTAAGTCCTTTCTGAGTCCCTGCTTCCCAGGAGAAAGCCTCCCATTCTGTCTACATTCTTCTACATTCTTGGTTCCTAGATGTGTGACCTTGCATTTAGCTGCATTCAACTGCCCATTGTTCACGAGCATGCAGCTTACCATACAGTCCAGATTGCTCTGTATATCTGATCTGTCCTCTGCACTATTTCCCTTCCCACCAACGTCTACGTTAGCTGCACATTTTACCGTCAGTGATTTTATGTTTTCTTCCAGGTCATTGCTGAAGATATGGACCAGCATTGGGCCCTGTAGACCCAGTAGAAGTGTCCCAGAGATGGGTGATCCCCATTAACCAGCATGTTTACTCGTAAGTGCTGGGATTTTCAAAGTGTTCAGGCGCGTAAAACACCCACCTGCCATCCAATTCCAATGGGATTGGGGTGCCCAGTTCCCCCCACATGGGGCAGCTGCTCAATGCTTAAAGAAAACCCACCATCATGGGTGTGAGGAGGTCTCTGGGTCCCTGGGAATAGGGAGCAGAAGGAGGGGTCCATGGGAAGCGAGATGTGAGGAGGTCTCTGGGTCAGCGGGAATGGGGAGCAGAATGAGGGGTCCATGGGAAGCGGGGTGTGAGGGGGTCTCTGAGTCAGCGGGAATGGGGAGCAGAATGAGGGGTCCATGGGAAGCAGGGTGTGAGGGGGTCTCTGGATCAGTGGGAATGGGGAGCAGAATGAGGGGTCCATGGGAAGTGGGATATGAGGGGGGTCCCTGTGAATGGGGAGCAGAATGAGGGGTCCATAGGAAGTGGGGTGTGAGGGGGTCTCTGGGTCCCTGGGAATGGGGAGCAGAAGGAGGGGTCCGTGGGAAGCGGGATGTGAGGGGGTCTCTGGATCAGCGGGAATGGGGAGCAGAATGAGGGGGTCCGTGGGAAGTGGGGTGTGAGGGGGGTCCCTGGGAATGGCTCCGGAGCAGACCGTAGGGGTTCTCATCCCTTGGAATGGGCTCCATTTCAACCATGAGGGAACTGGACTGGGGCAGGGAACTTACCAGGTCTGGGGGATTATTGAACATAGGAGAGATGGGGATCTGGTGGGTGCAGAGGTTACAACCAGTGCAGGTGAGTGTTTACCTGTCTCACCAACTGAAAGCAGCATGTAACACACATGCTGCCAGAGAAGGCGCCAGCTGGGAATGCAAATGGCTCAGAGATGATATGGAGAGGGTGACATTCTATGCCTTGGCAAGTGCCCTGTAACCCCCATGTTCCTCATTGATATATAATTGTGATCTTGCATATAAAGCACGCCATGTGAGGTATCAGGGGCCATGCTATGAGCTGCTGAAAGTCGCAGTTCTGTCTCGGGTTCAGACCAGCGGCCGTGTCAGTCTGTCTTCGCAAAAAGGAAAGGAGGACTTGTGGCACCTTAGCTACACTCATTTCCTCGGACGCGTCCGGTGAGTGCGTATAAAATTGTAAGAATTGTGTTGTGTAGTTTTCATTAAAATATGTTGTGGGTTTGTGAGGCGCCCAGGTACTCGCTCTCCAGAGGCAATGACAAGGGAGATAACCAACACCTGGTGGGTGCTGAAGAGACATCAACAGCCATTGGCCAGCAAGGGAGCTACAATTCAATGACTCACCTGCATGAGGCCCCACCAGGGGAATTGCTCAACCTTGGCTGGGACTCAGCAATGCCCCCCAGAAATCCCTGGACTTGTGTTCCCCAAGCACATGGGACTGAGAGTATAAAACAGACCACAGGGGGGCCCATACATGGCCTTTCTCCTGCCCCCACCTTCTGCAAGCAACAGATATACTCAGACGGCTGAAGATTCCAAAAGAGGAGACTGGCCCAAGTTTAAGAGACAAACCTGTATATTAAGGACTGCAAGATCCAGCGGGGTGAGAAAAAACACTTCATCCAGTTGTTGCCCAGGCTAATAAGGTTGAGAGTCTAGACTGCGTGCTTATCTTTTATTTCTTTTGATAACTAACTCTGACCTTTTGCCTATCACTTATAATCACTTAAAATTAGTCAGTCTATCTTTTGTAATCAATAAACTTGTTTTACTGTTTGTCTTTAACAGTGAGATTGCCAGAAGTGCTTGGTAAATCTGCTCAGGTTTACAAAGGCTGGTGTGTATCCACTTTCCACTGATGAAGTTGTGAACCAATTAATAAATTTGCAGTGCTCAGCTGGGGGGATGTGGCTCTGGTGCTTTTCTCTGTGTGATTCATGAGTGGCTCTGGGAGCATTCAGGCAATCTAGCTGGGTGTGGGGCTCCACACGCAGTTGTGCTGAGTGATCACAGCGCCTGGAGGGGCTTGCTGCTTGTCACTGTTAGGATATAGATATTCAGGCCTGTCTGTAAAGGCCTGTACTCTATGAATTTAGGTGTATTCTTATCACTTAGCTAGTTCTAGAGGCATAAAAGAAAGAATCAAAGTCACTGTCTGCTGGTGTAAGGGCCTTCTCTTACTGTGACAGTCTGAGGCCCTGTTCTTAGGCTAAGGCCTTTGGCCAAGCAACAGAGGCAGCCATAAGCTGGGAAGCGAACGGTCACATCCTCACATTCCAACCTAGTCCCATTGAAAGAAGGTGCTATTGGGCTGTTAGGAATACACTCCTGTCCTGATAATGCCTGTCGCCTCCAGAGAAAGGGAAGAGCCTAGAAGACGTAAAAGGAAACTTAGTTTGATAGCATCCTGTCTGGCAAGAACTCACTTATCAATAGCTGGGATGTGAAATCCTCACTTCTGTGTTTGTTCTATCACTGTAGTCCCCATTTCCCCATTGTTTGTCTGTATAATCTCTGTCTGGTTCTGTGATTGTTTCTGTCTGCTGTATAATTAATTTTGCTGGGTGTAAACTAATTAAGGTGGTGGGATATAATTGGTTAGATAATCATGTTACACTATGTTAGGATTGGTTAGTTAAATTTCAGGAAAATGATTGGTTAAGGTATAGCTAAGCAGAACTCAAGTTTTACTATATAGTCTGCAGTCAATCAAGAAGTGGGTGGGGGAAATTGGAATCATGTTTGGCTAAGGGTAGGAATGGGAACAGGGACACAGGTGTAAGGCTCTATGGTGTCAGAGCTGGGAAGGGGGACACTAAGGAAGGAAACTGGAATCATGCTTGCTGGAAGTTCACCCCAATAAACATCGAATTGTTTGCACCTTTGGACTTCGGGTATTGTTGCTCTCTGTTCATGCAAGAAGGGCCAGGGAAGTAAGTGGGTGAAGGAATAAGCCCCTAACAGTCACTAGCAAGGCACTGTGAGAGACAACCCAGCCTGGGGAGAGCTAAGGGGCCACAGTGGTCCCATAGTCCCAGGCTGTACCTAGGGGATCCCGTCACAGAGAGGAGAGCCAAGAAGGTCCCTAATTTGAACAAGGTGGCTGCTTATGTAACTGGGCCACAGAGAGGGCCACGGGCAGTGGAGGTGACTCGAGAGATGGGGAGGTAGCTGGGAAGCCAAGTGAAGGCTTTGAATCAGACTTGACTGTAGAAAACGATGGGGATATTTGCATCGCAAAAGCTTTTCTGCTGAGAAATCTGCATGGCTCTGAGGCAGCCCGCAGTCTCGTGCAGGGAAGCTGGGGAGCAGCTGAGACACCCAAGTCAGGAGCTCAGCGGGCCGCGGCACAAGCCAGTGCCCGGTCTGCAGGGAAATGAAGTGTGCGGCGGAGGGGAGGGTGCCGAGAAGGGGGTGCTGCTGCTGCCGACCTCTGGCACGGTGCTGGCCTGGCGGTCACGGTGCCCTCGGGAATTCACCCTCACCTCAGCTCGCTGGGAACGGCAGGAGGGCAGGAGTTTCAAACAGCCCATCTGAAGAGTGCCATGAGGGGCAATGAGGCATGAGGCTGCATGTACAAATCCAATGGGTTTCAGATGTGAACTGAAGTCTCCAGCGAAAGGGAAAACAAGGCCCTTTCTTACAAGCACATCGCTCTGCACCTAATTGGTTCGCCCCAAATGGCATGTTCAACCTATCATCAGACAATCCACACGCTCCGTTGAAAGGTCCCCAGTCACACACGCTCAACAAACAATGGTCTTTGAAACCACCAGGCAAATTAGGAGCAAGTGAACACTCCCTGCTAATTATGATGTGACCAAATCGTTATACAAGCAATACTCTGACCACTTGCCCTCTAAATCCTTATTAATTCCTCGCATAGAGCAATGACCATGGCTCTGCCTGCACTGGAGGGCTTGGAAGCTGCCCCTTGCCATGGACACTGTCCCAGCCAGCCACAACCCCTGCTCGCAGCCTGCACGAAACCTGTTGGGGAGGGTGAGCTGGGACTCCTTGCCTGTGTTCCTGGCTCCGCCAGCCGGGTCTCCCTGGGAAGGGCCTGGGCCGTGCCCTGTGCTCCTGGCTCCGCCAGCCGGGTCTCCCTGGGAAGGGCCTGGGCCGTGCCCTGTGCTCCTGGCTCCGCCAGCCGGGTCTCCCTGGGAAGGGCCTGGGCCGTGCCCTGTGCTCCTGGCTCCGCCAGCCGGGTCTCCCTGGGAAGGGCCTGGGCCGTGCCCTGTGCTCCTGGCTCCGCCAGCCGGGTCTCCCTGGGAAGGGCCTGGGCCGTGCCCTGTGCTCCTGGCTCCGCCAGCCGGGTCTTGCTGGGAAGGGCCTGGGCCGTGCCCTGTGCTCCTGGCTCCGCCAGCCGGGTCTCCCTGGGAAGGGCCTGGGCCGTGCCCTGTGCTCCTGGCTCCGCCAGCCGGGTCTCGCTGGGAAGGGCCTGGGCCGTGCCCTGTGCTCCTGGCTCTGCCAGCCGGGTCTCCCTGGGAAGGGCCTGGGCCGTGCCCTGTGTTCCTGGCTCCGCCAGCCGGGTCTCCCTAGGAAGGGCCTGGGCCGTGCCCTGTGCTCCTGGCTCCGCCAGCCGGGTCTCCCTAGGAAGGGCCTGGGCCGTGCCCTGTGCTCCTGGCTCCGCCAGCCGGGTCTCGCTGGGAAGGGCCTGGGCTGTGCCCTGTGTTCCTGGCTCCGCCAGCCGGGTCTCCCTGGGAAGGGCCTGGGCCGTGCCCTGTGCTCCTGGCTCCGCCAGCCGGGTCTCTGTTGGAGGGGGTTTTACATTCTACTTTTATAAGTGTTTTTTGGTTTCTGATCGCCTTGCCGTGGGGCTGTGGAGTCTGGTTTTATAGCCTCATAACACTTCAATGCTCTACAACACAGGAATGTTAAAACCCAGTCAGGTCATCTCGTAGCAATGATCACATCCAGATCTACCCCTCAGGCAGGAGAGAGCAAAGGCAAAGCATTTCACCCTTCACCTGGGGCCACACAGCTGCTTCTAGGTGTGGAAGAGGGGCCCCTAACTCTCTGGAAAAGGTACTTGCATTAGCAGCCTGCACCCTAAGCCCACCCTGCCATCTCGACATGGAGCAGGTGTTGTGTTCTTTGGTGCTAAGTCCTGGAGTGTGTGTAAGGGCGCAGGGCTGAGCCACAGGGGACAGGTCAGCCAGCACCTGGGGAGTCTACCCTGACAGGCTCAGGCAGATCTGACTCTCAAGCTTGTTGGAGTTCAATGGACCCTGGTGCGCATGGGCATAACGAACACGGATTTTCTGAATGCCCGTGCGTAGGTCCCTCTCAAAGACTATGAAAGAGACTGAGGCATTGCAGTGCATGGGACAGGCCTGGGCAGGGAGGCAAACTGGGGACTGACAGGAAACTGCGAGCTGAGCAGCTGCTCCTGGAGGAGGAGAGCCAAAAGTGCACCAACAGGGTCTGGTGCCAGGCTGGAGCCCCAAACTCTTCAGGGCAGGGACTAGAGCCCTGCAGTGGCCCTGGGATCCCACAGTTCCCACAGGACCCACTACCATAATAGCCAGAGTGAGTAAAATGTACTTTGTTGCAGGCGGGATTCTGTGGGAAAATATAATGCAAGTTTAGCTACAGCTACTGTTTAAATTGACCTAATTATTGATCACTTAACTTGAGCCTCTTTTTTAAATTTATTTATATCAAAAACCTGGGGGCTCATTTGGCTACAACTAATCAGGAAAGAGATCTTGGCGTCATCGTGGATAGTTCTCTGAAGACGTCCACGCAGTGTGCAGTGGCCGTCAAAAAAGCAAACGGGATGTTAGGAATCATTAAAAAAGGGATAGAGAATAAGATGGAGAATATCTTATTGCCCTTATATAAACCCATGGTGTGCCCACAATTTGAATACTGCGTACAGATGTGGTCTCCTCATCTCAAAAAAGATATACTGGCATTAGAAAAGGTTCAGAAAAGGGCAACTAAAATGATTAGGGGTTTGGAACGGGTCCCATATGAGGAGAGATTAAAGAGGCCAGGACTTTTCAGCTGGGAAAAGAGGAGACTAAGGGGGGATATGATCGAGGTCTATAAAATCATGAGTGGTGTGGAGAAAGTGAATAAGGAAAAGTTATTTACTTGTTCCCATAATATAAGAACCAGGGGGCACCAAATGAAATTAATGGGCAGCAGGTTTAAAACAAATAAAAGGAAGTTCTTCCGCACTCAGCGCACAGTCAACCTGTGGAACTCCTTGCCTGAGGAGGTTGTGAAGGCTAGGACTATAACAGGGTTTAAAAGAGAACTAGATAAATTCATGGAGGTTAAGTCCATTAAGGGCTATTAGCCAGGATGGGTAAGGAATGGTGTCCCTAGCCTCTGTTTGTCAGAGGGTGAAGATGGATGGCAGGAGAGAGATCACTGGATCATTACCTGTTAGGTTCACTCTCTCTGGGGCACCTGGCATCGGCCACTGTCGGTAGACAGGATACGGGGCTGGATGGACCTTTGGTCTGACCCAGTCTGGCCAATCTTATGTTCTAGTGACTGTGAGCAGTTTTCCCGTTAAATGTTTTCCATAAAGCAATAATAATCCTGACATGGTAGGTTTCAAAGTTCTAAAAATGGCGCTTAAGTGGTTTAAAAAAATCTCAGTTTTTAAAAACAGCTTACCTTTTATAACCATTAAAAAAATCGGCACCTTTTTAAGGCAAAATTGTGGTGCAATTTGTTTTGACATTCGGGGTGCTACACACAAGACAGCAGTTTGTCATAAATAGAATTACAGCAATGTAAAGCAAGTTTTTATGTTTCCTAATTAAAGGTTTTAATACTTAAATTTAAGCGAGGGGTAGAAAGAGACTTGATGTCTGTTATAACAGCAGTTAAAGGGTTTTTTTACATGGTTTAAATGAAATTTGTTTTATTCTTTTAGTGGTAAAATTTGTGGCTGCATTCCATTTATATATAATATATTAACCAACCTGTCTTTGGGTTTTGTTTTTAGTAGCATGGGGGAATCTGTCTCTCTTGAGGGATTTGCAGGATCTAAGGTTTTTGTGGGTTGGAGTGGGCTAAGAAACAATGGGGGAGCAGATGGGAGTGGGTATTGTGAGGCAGGATGGAAATGTCCCTCTCAGGGCTCTAGTAGGCACTGTTTTTACAGTGTCTGGCTCAGTGCCCCCCTCCTCTCCGAGTGCTGTCACCATACAAACAAGCATTAATAATGACTTAACTTTTGAAAGGGAATTCAGGCACTTGGCTGAGATGGAGAGATATGAAGGGCACAGGCTGAAAGCTGAGCAGTCCCTGCATCCTCCCACCCCATGACACAGGAAGCTGGGCTCATTCCATGACACAAAGGGCTGGTCCATTAAAAATGAATAAAGGGACACTCCACTTCTGCAGTGCAGATCTGGCCAGTGGAACTCCCTGCTGCAGGAGGCCATGGAGTCCGAGAGTTGGGAAGGATCCCTCACAGCTGTGCCTGAGAGTTTTTTTCTCCTCCTCCTGCCCTTGATACTTCAATGCTATATCCCTCTTAGGGAGATAGAACAGGACTGCCTGGGAACAACTGCGTCGGCCTCCTACCATGCCTTGCTGCACTGTTGTCTCTTACTGCCCTCCCGCCATCCTGCTCCAATGGCCCTTGGATTCCCACTCCAACGGGTGCAGCGAGGCCATGGCACCTCAGACCTGCAGAGCTGGAACCCACCTGAGTCCAGGTTTCCCTCAGCACATGGGAAGCTGGCTGAGACATCAGATGGTAGGAGCCTGGGACAGAGGCAGGCTTGAGTCCTGGGGAAAGTGCTGGCGTATTTACCAAGGCCCACAGTGGCTCTTCACTTCCTCTCCAGAGTAGCTAAGAGTTCACAGCACCACCTGCCACAAGTGAGGCCAGCTAAGAGCCTGTGGCTCACAGACACAGCACATGGGACTCACCTAACAGAGAAGAGACAAGGACTTAGCAACAATCTAGCAGCCCCTGGCCCCAGCTAGAGGCATCTGTGACCTGATGCCCTGCAGCGTGCCAGCAGGGGAGGCCTCCAAGCGGCAGTGACACAGTGAGGGTCACTGCTAGGCAGGGAGCAGGTGCCAGGACATATGGGAGAGGATGTCCCTGCCCGCTAGAGACTCCCTGGCCTGCCCCTCAGACTGTACAGAGACCCCAAGTCACTTCCACGAACGAAAAATCACATCTTTTCCTTCGCCTTCACTGTGGCCCTTAGTAGGGGTCACTCACACGGCGGGGGCTGCACCTCTGTTTGTAGCACGCTAGCTCAATTGAAGCCAGCGCATCTCTGTCCACCCGAGCTGGGAACTACACCACACCCTCAGTTCCACCACCTCCCACTCTGCTTCGCGCAGGTGCGGCAGTGGGGCAGAGACAGGCACAGGTGGGACTGAACGCTCCCTTCTGGGGAGCTGCTTGGCAGAGAGGCCACAAAGACACAGTCCAGCTGCTTGCTCCTGCGTTTTCTGGGTGGGTATTTGGCAGGATTTAGTCTAGGGAAGCAAGCAGGTGACTTGCGAGCTCAGGGATACAGAGACCTTCACCTCTAGCTCAGCAGGTATCATTCACCAGGTGTGTGGTGGTCCCTTATGGAGCGCTGTGCAGGGCCCATCACAGAGCCCACCACTGCAGCTGGTATTATAATAATAGCAATAGCTTAATTTCTACTAAATAACCAGTCTACTTCCTAATCCATTAACATGATCTTCACAGTTATACCTGAACATAAAGAACTGCCCCAGCAAATCAAATCTCAGCAGGTCAGTCCCCACAAAAACACGCTGCAAAGTAACTCAGCGGTCCAAACCCTTAGGTTGAGCTCACCTGGGTCTCAGCTAGCGTCTTTATTCATCATAGAATCATAGACTGTTACGGCTGGAAGGGACCTCAGGAGGTCATCTAGTCCAACCCCCTGCTCAAAGCAGGACCGACCCCAACTAAATCATCCCACCAGGGCTTTGTCAAGCCTGACCTTAAAAATCTCTATGGATGGAGGTTCCACCGCCTCCCTAGGGAACCCGTTCCAGGGCTTCACCACCCTCTGAACAGTCTGCTGAGTCAAAAGCAGGTCAAGAACATCATCCCTCCTCTTGCTCACAGGTCTCTCCCCCTGGACCCACGCAGATGCTTTCTCCATGCTCCTGGACTGTGGAATCTCTCCATTAGCCAGGCAGCTAACTAAGGACATGCTACCGGTGCTAGGTCGATTTACAGCCACCACAGTAATTACTGCAGTGGCTGGTGTGCACACTACCTCCCCTGTGCACATCTGCACCAGGAGCGCTTCCACCTGCTGAAGAGGGGCAGTGTGGGGAGCCGAGAGCCAGAGCTCTCAGTTCCTCACAGCTCTTTGCTGGGAGTCCATCTGCCTCTCCCCCCAGGGCTTCTTGCCTTCCCGTTACCAGCTGGGAGTGGGGGGAAGCTGCCTGGACGCTTCTCGCCTCTGGCAGGGAAATCTACATCCAGAATCCAGTTGACTGCGGTGCTCCCGGTTGCAAGCGGGGCGCCAGACAATGGGGGGGCAGCAGGTGTCCGGAAGTCACGGCAGTCAATAGAATACTCCCAGTGACATCGAAGGGCACTGGACCCAACCCTCAGCACTGAGGGCATTACCCCATTTCAGGCTCAGAGGCACTAAGCCATCTTAGTTAAGTGCTTTAACTCCCTAAGGGCTTTAGCTAAAGACTTTAGCACTGGGCCTTAGCTAAGCCCTGCTGTGTCCTGCTAGGCCCACCAGCCTTGCTCTCGAATCAGTTCAGCAGGCTTTGAAGTCTGCTCTCAGGGTCAGGAGACCCTAAACACAGGCTGCAGACTCTGCTGGGCTGGCTTTCCAGCTTCTCCAGGGCTTTACATTGCCCCTGAGAGCACCTCCCAGCCACGATGGTGCTGTTATGCAGACAAGGAAGAGACGGTGGCATAGAATCATAGAATCATAGAATATCAGGGTTGGAAGGGACCCCAGAAGGTCATCTAGTCCAACCCCCTGCTCGAAGCAGGACCAATTCCCAGTTAAATCATCCCAGCCAGGGCTTTGTCAAGCCTGACCTTAAAAACCTCTAAGGAAGGAGATTCTACCACCTCCCTAGGTAACGCATTCCAGTGTTTCACCACCCTTATAGTGAAAAAGTTTTTCCTAATATCCAATCTAAACCTCCCCCATTGCAACTTGAGACCATTACTCCTCGTTCTGTCATCTGCTACCATTGAGAACAGTCTAGAGCCATCCTCTTTGGAACCCCCTTTCAGGTAGTTGAAAGCAGCTATCAAATCCCCCCTCATTCTTCTCTTCTGCAGACTAAACAATCCCAGCTCCCTCAGCCTCTCCTCATAAGTCATGTGTTCTAGACCCCTAATCATTTTTGTTGCCCTTCGCTGGACTCTCTCCAATTTATCCACATCCTTCTTGTAGTGTGGGGCCCAAAACTGGACACAGTACTCCAGATGAGGCCTCACCAATGTCGAATAGAGGGGAACGATCACGTCCCTCGATCTACTCGCTATGCCCCTACTTATACATCCCAAAATGCCATTGGCCTTCTTGGCAACAAGGGCACACTGCTGACTCATATCCAGCTTCTCATCCACTGTCACCCCTAGGTCCTTTTCCGCAGAACTGCTGCCTAGCCATTCGGCCCCTAGTCTGTAGCGGTGCATTGGATTCTTCCGTCCTAAGTGCAGGACCCTGCACTTATCCTTATTGAACCTCATCAGATTTCTTTTGGCCCAATCCTCCAATTTGTCTAGGTCCTTCTGTATCCTATCTCTCCCCTCCAGCCTATCTACCACTCCTCCCAGTTTAGTATCATCTGCAAATTTGCTGAGAGTGCAATCTACACCATCCTCCAGATCATTTAGGAAGATATTGAACAAAACCGGCCCCAGGACCGACCCCTGGGGCACTCCACTTGACACTGGCTGCCAACTAGACATGGAGCCATTGATCACTACCCGTTGAGCCCAACAATCTAGCCAGCTTTCTACCCACCTTATAGTGCATTCATCCAGCCCATACTTCCTTAACTTGCTGACAAGAATACTGTGGGAGGCATGTGCTGTGCCTCACTTGTATTTGCTTGCTGGGGTTGCCAGTAGGTTTGACAACTCTCTGATTGCAGAAAGTGAACACACTTTCCCTGCCCCTGCCACTTTCAGAGGCCCTGTCCCTTCCTGAAGCCCTGCCCCCACTCACTCCATCCCCCGTCCCTCCATCACTCACTCTCCCCCACCCTCGCTCACTCACTCATTTTCACCGGGCTGAGCAGGGGGTTGGGGTGCAGGAGGGTGTGAGGGCTCTGGCTGGGGGTGTGGGCTTCAGGGTGGGGCCAGAATTCAGGGGGTTTTTAGTGTAGGAGTGGGCTCTGGGCTGGGACAGGGGGATAAGTTGTGGGAGGGGGTACAGGTTCTGGGCTGGGGGTGCAAGCTCCGGGGTGGGGCTGAAGGGTTCGGCATACAGGAGAGGATGCGGGCTCTGGGAGGGAGTTTGGCTTCAGGAGGGGGCTCAGGGCAGGGGCAGGGGGTTGAGGTCCAGGATGGGGTGCAGGGTGCTTGCTCTGGGAGGCAGTTTGGGTACAGGAAGGGGCTCAGGGCTGGGGCAAGGGGTTGGGGTGCAGGAGGGGGTGTGAGCTCTGGCCAGGTGATGCTTACATGAGGCAGCTCCCAGAAGTGGCCGATATTTCACTCCGGCTCCTAGGCAGAGGCGCAGCCAGGCGGGTCTGCACTCTGCCCCTGCAGTTCCCATTGGCATGGTTCCCGGCCAATGGGAGCTGTGGAGCCAGTCTCTGGCTGGGGCTGCTGACAGCTCTTACTAAGGGTTACATGAATTAGCTCTCCAGAGGCTGAGATGGGCCTGCAGGTCAGAAATGTCTGGCTGGAGTAGAAAGCCAGGCAGCTGCTGGGAGGTGCACATGGGCGTCGGAACAGGGGGGACCAGAGGGCCATGACTCTCCCACTTTTTACCAGCCATAAAGACAAGTGACAGAGGGAGGGAGCAGGATCTTGGGGGGAAGTGGGGGTGCAGGGGTGGGGCCTCAGGGGAAGGGGAAGTGCGAGGGCAGGTGATTGGGGGGAAGGGGTGGTACAGGAGCGAGGCCTCGGGGGAAGGGCAGCACGAGGGCAGGGGTTTGGGCGGAGGGGCAGCTCAGGGGGGTGGGGCCACGGTTCGGGCGCCAATCCCGCCCCCCTGCTGTTAGGAAGCTTCTGCTGCCACTGGAGGTGCCAATAGGCCTTTCTCTAAACCCCAAGAGCCTCACATCTCCCTGCTGGTGGCCCGTCCGAGGGATTTCAGAAACACTCGCCCATCACATCAGATAGTTCTGCCCTGAAGAAATCTGTGGCATTACAGTCAGCTCTGTGCTAGCAGAGACTCAGCCACAGCCATGTTATGAAATCTTGACTAAGCTCCAGGCACATTATGAATCCAGTGCTTTTCACACACACACACACACACACACACACACCCCCCCGCCCAAGGGCTGTTCACAAATCACACCCGGCACAGAATAGGGCATTAAAGCCAGCTTTGAGTTATACTGGACAGCAAGGGAAACCTCCCGAAGCTTCTCTGGACTCTGGCAAGGAGGCAGAGTCCAGGGACACCAGACACTGAGTGCAGGTTTTCAGGTGGTGTAAATCTAGAAGCCCAAGTGGGCAGGTGGGATGGCATCCCAAAGAGAAAGGCTTCCCAGGCCTGGAGGCAGCTGGTGAAGCCATTTCAGTGATGGGGCCCCTGTAGGGTTGCCAACCCTCCAGGATTGTACTGGAGTCTCCAGGAATCAAAGATGAATCTTTAATTAAAGAGTCATCAGTGTGCCCTTGTTGAAAAGAAGGCCAATGGCATTTTGGGATGTATACATAGGGGCATTGCCAGCAGATCGAGGGACATGATCGTTCCCCTCTATTCAACATTGGTGAGGCCTCATCTGGAGTACTGTGTCCAGTTTTGGGCCCCACACTACAAGAAGGATGTGGATAAATTGGAGAGAGTCCAGCGAAGGGCAACAAAAATGATTAGGGGACTGGAACACATGAGTTATGAGGAGAGGCTGAGGGAACTGGGATTGTTTAGTCTGCAGAAGAGAAGAATGAGGGGGGATTTGATAGCTGCTTTTAACTATCTGAAAGGGGGTTCCAAAGAGGATGGATCTAGAGTGTTCTCAGTGGTGGCAGATGACAGAACAAGGAGTAATGGTCTCAAGTTGCAGTGGGGGAGGTTTAGATTGGATATTAGGAAAAACTTTTTCACTAGGAGGGTGGTGAAACACTGGAATGCGTTACCTAGGGAGGAGGTGGAATCTCCTTCCTTAGATATTTTTAAGGTCAGGCTTGACAAAGCCCTGGCTGGGATGATTTAGTTGGGGATTGGTCCTGCTTTGAGCAGGGGGTTGGACCAGATGACCTCCTGAGGTCCCTTCCAACCCTGAGATTCTACAATTCTATGATCATGTAATGAAATCTCCAGAAATTCATCCAACCAAAGTTGGCAACCCCAGCTGAGAGACGCAGGGACAGTGGAAGATCAAATGCAGCCCATGATTCAGAATAGTCTGTAAATGAATAAGGTAAATGCTGGTAAAGCAACAAGGAATCCCGTTTGGTTTGCATTAGCTGGTCTGCCTGGAGATTCCAGCTGCAGGCTTCAGCTGGTTGAGAATGCCTCGCCAACTGCATATCTAAGCTCTGTAGTTCATTTACATTTCAAAGTATGTTCAACAAGAGGGCTCTGAACAAATACTCTGTCCGCCGTGTCTGCTATGTGCAAAGCACATCTGCAGTGAAACTGGGCTGGGCAAAAGGGTTTAATTCAATTTGCAGAAAGCCCCGGGGAGGTTACAGTCTGAACCTGCTTGCCTCAGCCCCACCACTCAGCAGCTTTGCTCTGTCTACAGCACACCGGGCCTCCTCCGCTCGCTCCCCGCATGGGACATGGAGGCAGCAGGACACACAGTGCTTTGTGTTCTTGTCCTGTCGATGATGTCATCGTGGGGTGCAGTTCGGGGTCCTGCCGATGATGTTATTGTAGGATGCAGTTTGGGGTCACGCTGCTGCCTGCCCAGCCTAGAAGAGTACAAAGGCAGGATTCAAGCATCCTGGGGGACACGGTGCAATGTGAGCAGACTGACAGATGGAGGGGTTGAAAGGCTGCCTGGGGAGCTAGTCCCACCGCTCCTTGAGCAGGACATGACAGCCCAGTGGAGCTGGTCTCAAACCCTGCTCTTTAACCCAGGCCCACAGGGCTCTGCGGAGCAGCCTTAGCTGTCACCCCATGCCGACTCAGCCACTCATGAGTGGGCCCCCTTCCAGGGATCTGTGACCTGCTTCCTTTCTGCCCTTGTCTGTGCAACAAGGTCATTGCCTGCTAGTTGCTACTCAGAGTCTGCTTGACCCTGCCTCGCCTGACCCTGCCCTGCTGCCCCACCTGACTCCACCAGCTCCCTTGCTGCACATTCCCCTTGGATTGGATCTGCTGGCTATCGGACCTCGTACATGAACTCTGACACCAATCCGGACTGCCCTTCAAACTGCCTGACCTTTCATCTACAGCCATGTGGGGTAAATTACCAGCGACATGGGAAAAGATCCAATTCCCTGCTCTGGGCAGAGTGTGAAGAAAGGCCGTCCTTTCTATGAGACAGCAAGCCTGCCGCAGTCAGTCCCTGACATGCTGCTGAACAGCTCACTCAGTGTGGATGAAGGAAGCACCATGGAGCCAGGACCCGCTGGAGGGGTTTCATGTTAGGAACTTGGAAATCTAGCCGATGTGGGACTCCAGGAGCTGTTGCGGTTCAGAGCACTCATCAGAACGCTAATCAGTTCACATGAAGTCATGTTCTTTGTGGTTTGGAAGAGGTGGCGATGCAGGTTGGAAAATTTCACACTCACGTTTTGTGTATGATGTGATGCTTGGCTCTGGGTGCCATTCATTTACATATTTTATGCATGGCAAGAGGGATTCCCAACGTCCCATCAGGGGTTCTCTCACATCCTCCAGACCTTTCCCACAGCATAGTGTAGGGAGCGCCCAATGCACCCCACTGCAGGCACCCTTCCTGCCTCCACTCTGACCACAGAGACAGCTTCCACAGAAGTGTCTGGCATATGGCCAGCCAGCAGGTGGACAGACAGTTAATAAGACAATGCCCTTGTCCCAGGCCAGCGTCATTTCCATGTGGCTGCTGGCTTTCCCAGTATGGCAGGCAAAGCAGGGGACAGAGGAAGGGTTATGTGGCTCTCACAGAGTAATGTCTGAGGTTTTATAGCGATTAGAGTAGCGGCTGAGCCACAGGAACAATGCTAACTTCTACTTCCTGACGACCAGAACACAGACAAAGGGTGTAGCCTCCAGGGTTCCTGGTGCACAGATGTCTCTAATCCACTGCAACTGCAACCCTAACCCTGAGCCTCTCTGTGACATCTGAAGAGGCAGTGAGAGGCAGGTGAGTGCAAGCACCATCTCAGCCACCTGGG
This sequence comes from Lepidochelys olivacea, assembly GCF_965140295.1. Lineage (NCBI taxonomy): Eukaryota > Metazoa > Chordata > Testudines > Cheloniidae > Lepidochelys > Lepidochelys olivacea. Next base: position 24,177,304 of record NC_140427.1, read on the forward strand.
AAGGCTAGGAGGCAAAGGCTGAATGAATGGAGTGAACAATGGATGGAACAATGTGGAGGAATGGATGCTACTTACCAGTGCCAGTTTTCTGTCCACACCAACACACTGAACCATTTAGAGCTAATTTCATGCTAACTCCTTTAATTAAGAACATCTTCATTTTCTTTTGGAAAAAAGAGTTTTTTGCATTTGTTAACTGGAAACAATCTCCTCCACTGAACCTTTAGGGCAGGGAGTCTCTTCCAAGACAAAGTGAGGCCACTTCCTGTCAGACACTGATGTCACTTCCTTTAATGCTCTATAATAAGAACAACACCACTTAGCACTTCTGCAGCAAGCCACATGTCCAAAGAGCTGCGCAAACATTAGCTAATCAGCCTTGTTTGCTAAGCAGAGCGACCTCACCGAAGGGTTTCTGGCTAGTCGTTTCATCATTAATGCAATGTTTTTCCCTTGCTCTGCTAACACTTTCCAAACATGCTTTTCAGAAAGCATTTGATTAATGATTTCAAGTAGCTGTAGAGAACACAATGAAAGGCATCCAGCGATCGTGGTGTCTGCAGACTCCCTCACTCATCAAATCAGGGACTAAACAACCAGAGAAGGAGATCTGCAAACATCCCGAGGGGAATGCAGACCTGTGCCACGGGCAGTATGAGCATCTGAGGGATCAGCTGGGCCAGGCTGATGGAACAAGTATTTGACAGTATCACACAGTTAATGAATGAGGGGCCTGTGGCAGGCATGACATGTGCCGACATCAGTAATGTTGTGAGCAGGAGTGACGGATTCTTCCTAAAAATAGGGGGCCCATGAGGCCCCGCACCCTGCATGGCCCCATGCCTGCCCCTTCTCTTCCCCGGAGGCCCAGGCCCCTCTACCTGCCCGGGATTGGGGGGGCCCAAGAGCAGCTCCTAGCCCATGTCCCCGCCCCCCGGACCCTCCGCCCAGGGCAGGTGTAGGCAGCTCCCCTCAGCTGCCCACATGGCTCTTACCCCAACCCAGATCTGGCTTCCTGCCTGGCCAGGGACCAGGTCCTCGTGGGTTGAAGAGCTGCAGTCAGGCCATGGGTAAGAGCCACCTGGGCAGCTGTGGGGAGCCATGGACACTCCATCTGCCCTGGGTGGGGAGCCCAGGGGCCAAGGACATGGGCCAGGGGCTGCTCTCGGGCCCCCCAACCCTGGGCAGGTGGAGGGTCTGTGGCTCCCCACAGCTGCCCAGGCTCCCTGGGCTGCTTTTACCAGGACTGGGCTCCAGCTTCTGGCCTGGCTGGGGGGTGGGGTCTTGGGGGGAAGAGGAGAGGCAGGGGGCTGGGCCTGTGGTGAAAAGTGGATGGGCCAGGCTCGCCCACTTTCAAACGTAGGAGGGTCATGTCCCCTTGGTCATCCCCGTTCCGGCACCTCGAGGTGTGAGCACAGTGTCTTGGCAGCTCTCTCAAACTGGCTGGGATGGGTACATTCTCACACGGACAGAAAACATGTGGCGGGAGTGTCCACACAGGGTGAGATGAATGGCCCAGCCTCTGCTGTGGGGAGGTGCCTCGTTGGGTGCCACAGAGACTGGAAGACTAATTCACCATCTGAGAGTCAGGGCAGGTAGGCTCCACTCACATACTCGACTGGGAAAAGCTGTGAGCCCCAGGAAAGATCCTGGGACCTGGAAAGGTTAAACCACAGACAGAAAGCAGCTGCAAAAGCTTTTCTAGTTGTTTGTTCCCCATTGCTGGGGAAGACTTCACTTCACCCCAAGGTGGTCTTATTCTTGGGTTAGTCCGCCCCCTCTGGCATGCAGTTCCATGGCCGGATCACTGGCAGAGGACTCTCCCAATGACACCTGAGTCTCTGCAGCTGTCTTGCCTCTGTGGAGCCCAGCTGTCCCAGAAGGCTGTGAGACAGAGTAGCCAGCACCCAATCTTTCGAGGAGCACCACGTCGAGTATGACCAGGGTTTGAAGCTGGCCTGGCAATACAAGGGAAGGCAGTGGGTTTGGTGGAGCATTGATGTGACACGCCAAAACACCGACAGTGCTGTTCAGGCCGCGTGCCGTACCAGTGCAGCCGGGAGGAGTGCAGAACTTAGATCCCAATGACCTGGCCCCTGGGAGAGCAGAAAGGACATGGTCTCCCGAACTAGCATTTATGGCTAGAGACGTCAGTATTGACAGCAAAGCGGGAATAATGGTCCCAAGCCAGCAAAGCACTTCAGCACATGCTTAACTTCAAGCGCCTGAGTAGTCTCATTGACTTCACTTAAAGATAAGCGTGTGTTTAAGTGCTTTACTGGATCCTGGCCCAAGAGAGGAACAAGCAAAAGAATGAAGGGGTTGCAAGGCCTGCGTTCTGAGGACAGAGTGTAAGAACAAATATAATAACTTGGTAGAGTAATAGTAAACCCAGGCTGTGCTAGCTGCATGTGACTATGTACAAAGTGTGACACTGCGGAAAATAAAGCACCAACCGAGCTGCACCAGGAGGCTGAGCAATGGGATGGAACTGACCAAAGGGAAGTTCAACCAGTATGTAAGGATAAGGTCTAGCAGTGAGATCTGTGAGACTGTGGAAGAGTCTCCCTAAGGAAGAGGTGCCAGCCCCATTGCCTAGGGTGACCAGATGTCCCCATTTTATAGGGACAGTCCCAATATTTGGGGCTTTTTCTTACATAGGTACCAATTACCCTCCACCCCCGTCCCGATTTTTCACACTTGTTATCTGGTCGCCCTACCATTGCCTCAGGGAAGAATCTTAGATCCACGCTATGGAGATGGACAAGGTGACCCAATAAGGCCGTTTCTGGGTTTTTAATGTATCAAGATGTTGGACAAAAGGCAATGACTAGATTTGGGAATCATGTGCTGGGAGGATATGGAGAAAGTCAGAATCACAGAGACAAGGGTAATGGCCAGTGGTCTTAGGCTACAACTCCTGTATGGAAAAAGGATAAGGAAGTGAAGACTGTCATCCAACACATTGAGGCTTGGGGGACTGAAGTTAGGCAGCTGAATCCCTCCTGAAGCAGCAAAGATGCTCTACCCCTGCAGTTCCCCTTGACCTCAGTACAAGGTGTAGGTGCTCAGCACCTCTGTAAATCAGGGCACTTTGATTGAGATTCCCCAGAGGGATTTAAGCACTCAGTTGTGAACATGTTTTCCCTAGAGAAGAAGAGGCGGAGGGGGCTGCCTGAGGATAGGTAGATGCACAGTGGGAGAGGTAGATGAGGTGCATGGTGCTTGTCATGTTCCTGTACCAGATGTGGACTGGTTACAGAGCTTGCTTATATACACCAGCTGTGTTCATCATAAGCTCCTCTAATGCTCTGCCAAGCTGAGGTTCATTTAAATAAGGTATTTTATGCATGGTGCCACCTAGTGGCTGACCAGTATGATACAGTTTAACATTCCATTACCTCTCCCTCGTTAAGTTCTACATTCCTACCATTTACAATATTTACACTATCACGCTGGCTCTGAATTTCATTGTGTAACAGTCTGTTTAGTGTCTTCGAATCGTGCTGGTTTTCTAATTACACAACCTGAATGCGTAACAACTAGGTCATCTGGCTGTCCATTAGTTGAAATGACTGTCTGTGGTCAGTTTGGAATCCTTTCTTCTTCTTGTTCTGCAGCCTCCATTTGTAGAGTTTGTTTTGTTGATTGTTCTTTCTAAGGAACAAACTGTAGATGTTGACTGTTTCTGCTGAACTCTCTCCTGTTGGTCTCACTCACGTACGATCTGGGGGCTGAATTATTTTTCTTTATAACAGCTGGAGTTGACCATCCTTTTTCTCCATCCAATTGGACACAAACACGGTCAGCAGGTTCCACACCCGACAGGTCTCTAACTGAGTGACACCTGTTGTAACAGTGTCCATACACACTTTTAGCCTTTTTATCCGATTTTGGCTACTTTCTTCATGTCTGGCCACTATAGAGATAGGTTCTTTTCCAAAGTTGGAACAATAGATCTGAGTTGTCTTCCAATTACGAGTTGTGCTGGGACTATATCCAGTAGCTGCTATTGGTGTTAATCTGTAACTCAGAAGAGCAAGGAATGGATCTGCCTGCTGTAGGATTTTCTTGGGTGTCTGTAAAGCTCTCTCAGCCTCCCCATTCGCTTGTGGCTAACGTGGGCTGCTAGTAATATGATCAACATCATATTTAGTTCAGAATGACACAAATACTGCTGCAATGAAATGTGGTCCATTGCCCATCACTAGTTGTTCTAAAATCCTGAAATGACCAAAAGTGAATTTCAGTTTCTCAGTAACACGTTATATCTTTCAAGTACATTATTTCTATATACCTTTGAGCAGGGGGTTGGACTAGATGACCTCCTGAGGTCCCTTCCAACCCTGATATTCTATGATTCTATGATTTTATGAAATATAGTCCACAATGACCTGGTAATGTTGTCCTCTGAATTTGCATAAATCTGCAGCTAGTCTCTTCCAAGGTCTCTCTGGTAAGGATATTTGTACACTGTAAGGTTTAGCATTGTCTCTTAAGTTGATCTGTACTGGATCTCCAATATCATCAAATCTTCCACCTTTCTCACTAGGCTGTCATGGCTGCCACGCTGTATCTGAGAAGGTTGTTATTCTTTGGTCCTTTGATCACATGTACTCTAAAGCACAGTTTTTGTCTTTGTAAGCTGTTTCTGTTATGAACTGTCCCATGCAGTTCAGAATACCTCCAGGACTAGTCAGAAATGTGACTTCAGCTCTTGTAGGATTTGAAGATGATTGTAAGGCCCTTCTGAGATGACTGCGACATCAGCTCCTGAGTCAATTTTAAAGTCAATAGTCTTGCTTTTAAAATTCAGTTTCACTCTGCAGGCAGGCTCTATGTCATCACAAGTGATAGATCCAAGACGCAATGGGTCTTGATTGTCTGTAATATGAGTCAACTCCCTGACTGCTTTGGTGAGGCAAACAGCTGTAAAATGTCCATATTTCATACATTTATTGCACCATGTGCCTCTGGCTAGACATGCCCATCTTCTGGAATATGACTTTTTCCATACCTTGTGCATGTAGGCTGCAATTTGTCCCTCTTAGCCTGAGAGATCTCTCTTCTTGCCTTGGGGGTTTTGTGATAATGACTTTTAACACTCAAGTGTCCATCTACAGTTTCTAAGCTAGTTTCAGGTTTTTCAAGTTTGTCAAGTTGCTCTAAGTTTTGCTGTTTCTCCAGTTCAGACTGTTTTGCTCTCTGTACAGCTGTTGCTAGGTTTAAATCTCCTTCAACTGTAGCTGCTGTGAAAGGGTTTTATCTGTTAACCCAATAACCAGCCTGTCTCTGATCTTTTCATGTTTTGCATTCCCAGAATTAGTTTTCAGCCAGTGTATGCAGAGCTCTTATAAAACATTCAACATTTCCCCCGGTTTTTCAATTCTCTGGTGAAAACATGCTCTTTCATAAACCACATTTCTCTGAGGTATAAAGTATGCATCACACATAGCCAGAACCCTTTCATAGTCATCTTTGTGACTCTCTTCAGTAAAGTCAAAGAATTTAAAGATATACTATGGCTGCTCCCCATAGCATAAATTAAAGAAGATATCTGTATATCTCCAATTGCTTTGTGGAGTTTGTTTGCATTTCAAAATATTGCAAAATACTGCTTCCAGACAATGATATTTTCATCCTCTGGACATCTAAACTTTCATCTAAACTCCTAATAGATTTCCACCACAATTTCAACAACCACAAGCTTGTCCATTAAGCTCCTTCCGGAACACTCCCACACTAGCATCAACTTCCTGGACACCATGATCAGTTTCAACAATGGAACCCTACAGACAACTATATGCAATAAACCCGTGGATCACCAGACTTACCTTCATATATCCAGTAGCCACTCCAAACACACCAAGAAATGTGTTGTCTACAGCCAGGCACTCAGATACCGCTGAATATGCTCTGAGGAGAAAGTCTAGGATGTATACTCAAAATCACCTTCACCAGACAAGGGCACTCCACCAAAGAAGTAGATCGCATCACAGAACAGGCCCCCAAATAGCCCGAGAGAACCTGCTTCAATACAGAAAAGTACCCGCTCTGACCATACAACCCTAGTTGTCGCCTACTGCCCCACAGTGGAATCCTGAAAGAAATCTTTCCTAACCCCTCTCTTCTCAACTTCAAACATCCCCACAATCTCTCCAAGCTCATCATAAGCTCCCCACAGACCAGGACACACCAATTCAATGTGTCACCAGAACCTGCCAGAACAACAGATGTAAAACCTGCAGACGTATCTCCACTGCTTCAATGATCAGTACCCCCACACCACACCTTTCAAGATCCATGTTCCTATACGTGCCTATCACAACATGTGGTATATCTCATCCAGTGCACTAAATGCCCCAAAAACAGCTTTGTGAGTGAAACCAGACAATCACTACGCTCTTGAATGAACTCACAGGAAAATGATAGAAGACAAAAACACCCGAACACCTGTGGGCGAACACTTTTCACAAAAAGTGATCACTTTATATCTGACCTAGCAGTCCTCATTCTCAAAAGAAACCCTGCACAACACTTTCAAAAGACAAACCTGGGATCTTAAATTCATAACTGTGCTAGACACAGGGCCAAAAATCATGGTCTTAAATACACTGGATTTATTTTGGCTCATTACAACAATCTGTAACCCATTAACCCCTCCTTTTAGTCCTATGACTACAGGGGTGTTAACGGGCTGCTTCACTTTGAATGGTCCCTTAGAATATATGCTGACTATTTATGTAAACTAACTGTTTGATCTTGTATTTAGCTGTGACAGACCTTTCCTAGACCTGAGGAAGAGCTCTGTGTAGCTCGAAAGCTTGTCTCTCTTACCAACTGAAGTTGGTCCAATTAAAAATATGACCTCACCCACCTTGTCTCTCTAATATCCTGGGAACAACACAGATACAACTACCCTGCATACTTCCAGTCTGTCCATTCTGAAGGTGTGCCAAAGCTGAAGTTCTCTGAGGCGTTGAAGAGTGGCATGATGATGAGATCCTACAAGCTTTGTTACTTTGTTCCTTGTGGCACCTTAGAGATTTACACATTTTGTTAGTCTCTAAGGTGCCACAAGGACTCCTCATTGTTTTTGCTGATACAGACTAACTCAGCTACCCCTCTGAAACTTTGTTCCTTCTGTTTCTATTCTTAATCCCACTCTCACACCATGTCATGATCCTGTACCAGCTGTAGACTGGCTACGAAGCTTGCTTGTACACCTCAGCTGTGTTCATCATAAGATCCTTTAATGCTTTCCTGCCTGGGGTTCCTTTAGAGAAGGTAGGTTTCAGAGTAGCAGCCGTGTTAGTCTGTATTCGCAAAAAGAAAAGGAGGACCTGTGGCACCTTGGAGACTAACCAATTTATTTGAGCATGAGCTTTCGTGAGCTACAGCTCACTTCATCGGATGCATACTGTGGAAAGCGTAGAAGACCTTTTTATACACACAAAGCATGAAAAAATACCTCCCCCCACCCCACTGTCCTGCTGGTAACAGCTTATCTAAAGTGATCACTCTCCTTACAATGTGTGTGATAATCAAGTTGGGCCATTTCGATTATCATACACATTGTAAGGGGAGTGATCACTTTAGATAAGCTATTGCCAGCAGGACAGTGGGGTGGGGGGAGGTATTTTTTCATGGTTTGTGTGTATAAAAAGATCTTCTACACTTTCCACAATATGCATCCGATGAAGTGAGCTGTAGCTCAGGAAAGCTCATGCTCAAATCAATTGGTTAGTCTCTAAGGTGCCACACGTCCTCCTTTTCTTTTAGAGAAGGTATTTTACACACAGTGCCACCTAGTGGCCGAACCGTATATTACAGTTTAGCATTCCATGACAGCACTAAGCGTTTGAATAGAGGAATAGTTGAATCCCATCAGGAGCAGCATGGAATGAGGAGAGAGGCAAGACGAGGTTCCCTGGGGAGAGGTGGAGTCTCCAGCCTTAGGGGTTTTTAGGGCGCGGCGTGACAGACCCCTGGCTAGGATGATCTAGTTGGGGCTGGTCCTGCTTTGAGCAGGGGGTGGGACTAGATGCCTCCTGAGGTTCCTTCCCACCCTGATCTTCTCTGATTATGTGACGAGGCTGTCTGGAAACATCCCTCATGTTCACGATGGACCTTCTGAGGCGCCTGTGGAGGCTGCACCCAGAAGTTACATAAAAGCTCAAAAGGTCTCTGCACCAGCGTGGATCCGAACCAAGGCCCTGCACCTCCCAACTGCCACGTGGGCCCTTCTCAGACATTGCACAAAGGGGAGGGGAAAACGTCTCCAACAGCTTGGAAGCAAAGGCAGGGAAATGTGCACTCCAGTGAGGCTAGGGGCAAGGACTTGGCATTGCTGCAGTCTCACACATAATGAGAAGATTCACATATCACATCCGATGATTTACTTCCCCCAGCACAGAGCCTCATCCCACTTTGGTATGAAAAGCTCCTCATAAATAGCTCTGAAGTGGCAGTAAGCCTGCTGAATAATGGAAAATCTAGGAATCATCGCTCCTGGTGGGTCTGTGGAATATTTGACGCAATAACCCAGCACTAACAATTGAGAGTGAGACAAAGGACTCTCTTGTTTGCTCTGAAGATACATAGGTCCTCAGTGCCTCCCCGCCCCCAAACATAGTTTCGGATTGCTGCTCATAATGGCCACTTTCTGTCACTATTCTTCATCCCTGTTCACCTGTCCTGGCTCTCAAGCAGCTCTCGAAACAGACCAGCGACAGCCCTCTCTCTGATACATGCTAGGAATGTGCCAGCAAAAGAGCCCCGTTCGGCTGCCTTTGGACACCCACCTGGGGGGCCTTCAGCATTTCTCACTTAGATCTGACACTTTATACTGGAAATGTCTTGAGAGGGAATTAAATACACTCCTTCCCGGCAGAGAGCTGGAGCCCACCAGAAATGCTCCACAGGCTGGCAGGAAACCGGGTGTTCTGGCTTTGAAACTACAGTAAAAATGCCACTCCTCTGCACAGCCGTGCCCTGCCACGGCAGGGGCCTCTGGCCCTGGGGGCGCCTTGGTCTCTCCTGTACGATTTCCGTCGAGTTTCCTGAGGACTGATGTGCTTTGGTCTAACTGAAGTCTTTGAGCTTCGCACAGGGCTAACTGGCTGAAATGCAATGGCCTGTGGTTTACAGGGGCTCAGACTAGATGATCTCATGGTCCCTTCTGGCCTTAAACTCTATGGAACACGTATCCGTGATCTGGCCCCAAGACAGGGTGAAGATGGAGAGTGCTAACAAAACCATGGAGAGCTCCCTAAGAAAGTGCCCATTTTGCTCATGGCATTGTAAGCAGCAAAAGAGGCAGCTGGGGCTGGAGGGGCCTGGGCAATGCCTGGGCTACCACCGGTGAATCACAAGGAGTGTCTGCCAGCTGATCAGCAAACGTGTCAGCAGCGAGCAGCAGCATGTGTGTGCACAGCAGCTGCCACTCACAGAACCACAGACTGTCGGGGTGGAAGGGACCTCAGGAGGTCGCCTAGTCCCACCCCCTGCCCAGAGCAGGACCAATCCCCAACTAAACCATCCCAGCCAGGGCTTTGTCAAGCCTGACCTTAAAAACTTCTAAGGAAGGAGATTCCACCACCTCCTTAGACAACGCATTCCAGTGCTTCACCACCCTCCTAGTGAAAAAGTTTTTCCTAATATCCAACCTAGACCTCCCCCACTGCAACTTGAGACCATTACTCCTTGTCCTGTCATCTACTACCACTGAGAACAGTCTAGATCCATCCTCTCTGGAACCACCTCTCAGGTAGTTGAAAGCAGCTATCAAATCCCCCCTCATTCTTCTCTTCTGCAGACTAAACAATCCCAGCTCCCTCAGCCTCTCCTCATAAGTTATGTGTTCCAGACCCCTAATCATTTTTGTTGCCCTTCGCTGGACTCTCTCCAATTTATCCACATCCTTCTTGTAGTGTGGGGCCCAAAACTGGACACAGTACTCCAGATGAGGCCTCACCAATGCAGAATAGAGAGGAATGATCACGTCCCTCGATCTGCTGGCAATGCCCCTACATATACATCCCAAAATGCCATTGGCCTTCTTGGCAACAAGGACACTCCCTGGACAACACAGCGAGACGCATCCTAGGAGAAAGTGCTGTTCTCAGCATTTGCAATTCTCCGGGCCAGTCTCCCTCACAATTCTGCTGGGCCAGGCTGCATGCCATGCGCTCGCTCTCTGCTGGGCTGGGCTGCATGCCACGCGCTCGCTCTCTGCAGGGCCAGGCTGCATGTGACGTGCTCACTCTCTGCTGGGCCGGGCTGCATGCTCTGCACTCACATTCTGCCAGGCTGGGCTGCATGACATGTGCTCGCTGTCTGCTGGGCCGGGCTAGGCTGCATTTCATGCCATTTCAGGAATTATCATAAAATGCCTCACACAAGGAAGGAGGGGCAGGAGTTAGAGTGGGGTGTTACAAGAAGGAGGAACTGTGTTCCTCACTCTGACAGTCATATACTCTCACCTCCTCCTACCCCAGATTTACTACCCATTTAACCCCCCATGGTACACTCCTCCAATTCCCTCTGCAAACTATTCCATACCAGCAACCCTGGGCTGGGGACCCATTCTCTCGGTTAGCTCAGGTCAGTGCAGCAGGGGGCTGTAAGGGAAGGCAGACCGGGCACAGGCTGTGAGGAGTGGGTGCACATGGGCAAGACCCCTCTCTTCCTAACCCTGTCTGGGAGGGACTATGGGGGACATCTGCACCTAGCAGCCCAGGGAGAAGGGGGCCAGCAGCTGGCCAGGGCTCTGTGGAGTTAGTTGTGGCACTTGGGAAAGAACATGTGGGATCCATTAGGAGGGATTATTTAGACATCTCCAAAGGGCTCCGTCACAAGCCATTAAACTTGGACGAGCAGACGTAATGAGAAAAGGCTGCTCTGGGCTGGACAAGGTAGCGTTAGCAAAACACCCAGCACAGCCCTCATCACAGCCAGCGCCATGCAAGCAGGTTCGGGAGGCGGGGGGGAGATGGGGGTGTGCTGAGAGCTCCCTTTGATCCAAGGGTCTCCAGGAAGTCTGGACACTGGCGGCTGGGCAGCTGCAAGGGAGTGACCAATGGAGGAATGAGAATGTTCCAGCATCCACTCGTCTGCAGATCTGAGTCGATGCCACTGGCAGAGCCCTGCAGTGCTGCAAAGCATACAAAGTGTGAGTGGGACATGGGAGAGGAGGGGTGCAAGGAGCGACTGGGCCTGGCCAGGCAGAGTATCTGTGCACACACCAGGCAGGTGCGTGGTCTGGCCTGGAAGCTCTTTGCACATCAGGGTTCCTCTCACGCCTCAGAGCCAGCTGAGGATCGAGTGGTGCTTGGCTCATCCCCTCTCCAGCCAGAGACTGATGGCTAAGGGGCCTGGGATCCTGTGGGTGTCCAGGCACTGCCCCTGGGCAAGCTCCCACATATAATCCACTCATGGGCAGGCGGCCTCAGCTTTGACCTGTAAGGACAGTATGGGGATCCAATTCCCAGCTCAGCCATAAGCTCTGTGGATTTATTTACCCTGGCTCCCATCTGCCCAATGGGGCTAGCACTCCCCTCGCCCAGTGAGCTGTGGGGACAAACCCATGCGTGATGCTACATTGGTGAGGCCATGAGCAGATGGGGAGACCTGATGATGTTATGGATGGACGCAGAAGAGCTTCTTGGCGGGTGCTAGGCCCACGAGGATATGGTGGAGCCTTGCTATGAGTGGGCGCTCCCGTGCCTTGTCTTTGTCTCTCCCCTCCACTTGGCTTCCTTCAGCCTCCTCTCCCTGAATGACAGGGTCACCCCTCGCTTTATGTCAAGGGGCCTTTGTCAACAGCAGCCATTTGCACTCTCCCGCCAGCAGACCTGCAAGAGATTCCAAACTACACGGCCACTTGCAGTCAGAGTCCACCCAGCCTGGCCCAACCTGCGCTGCTGGAGGCTGCTACCTGCCCACACCCACAGACCTGCCTAGTGCCACAGGATGGAGACCGGCAGGGTGAGGTGGGCAGAGAGGGTGATGGAGGCTGCGACTGGCAGCAGACCAGCCACAGGATCTTGGAGTGCAAACCAGGCACAAGCTGTCCTTAGGGAAGCTGGTGTGGGGGTTAAAATGGCTGCTGCCTCGCTGAGCTGCTGCTGCCAGCTCTTTCCCTGATGAGCCCCCCATACTCTTCCCAAATGCAACGTGCCTCTGCCCCACAGTCTCACCCACTGAGAAACCACCTGCTCACAGAGCCTCATCCTCAGGAGACCTTCCCACCCCCACCCCCAGTCTGGGAGACCCTTCTCCTGTGCTCCCTGTACCCCCGCCTAGCCCCCTCTGTTAGTGCCAGGCAGACATTTCCAGGCCTAGTGGTGAGAGCGCCTCCTCTGGGCCCAGGGAGATACTTCCATTGGCCAGCAATCCTGCCATTCAGCAGAGCTTGGAGAGCAGAGGAGACCGTAATTTGGCATGTTTCAGAGCCCAGGCTAATGCTGGACACATGCCCTGCCTGATCCACCTGATCTCATCACAAGCTAACAAGTGCTGCACATGAGAGGCGTTCAGTCCAGTGTAACTCTGTGCTGAAATGGAAAACAAGGGCTGCCTGGGGGCTGCCAACTGCCTGGAATAACTCAGCCGCACGCTTGCAGGGCAGCCTCTCCGAAAGGCAGCAGCTGGAGTGCATTCCACCCTCTCTCATGGCCCATGGAGCTTCCTGAGACAGTGCCCTTCTCCCTTTGAAGCAAGTCACTCTGCCAAGTCCTTAGAGATCCACCCTGCCCCCCTTCTCTCTTCTGACAAGCCTAGACGCCTTAGACCGAACAAGTGACAGATGGAAGAGGGCTCTGTAGCCAGGAAAGGCAGCTGGCTCTCGGCTCTCACCACACTGTGCCATTTCGCAATGTCTCTGAAACACTGTAGGAAGGACTGGAAACTGCTCCATTCCCACCGGGTTCCTCCGCATAGCCAGGGGTAGCCAATTCATTGCGCCACTGTTGGCCACACATGGTAAGACCAGGCTGGGATGCTGCCCTGCTTTCCCACTCATCAGAGCTGGCTTCATGACTGGGAGGGGTTTGTGCTGTCTCCATGTAGCAGCTGTGTCACTTCCCGCCTCTGAGCTGTGCAGGGAGGGGCTCAGGAAAAGACCTGGGGGATCTGTCTGCAGCATGGAGTGCAATGCCCCCCCATCCCTTGCCCGAGTGGCTCCCAGCATCCCTAGCCACAGAGCAGGATCGGAAGGCAGATGATTCCAAGCAGCCCCTGCTCTGGGCAGTATGGAAGCATACTTCTCATTATGTACAGCAGGCCTGTGTGAGATCAGGCCAGCACAGCGGGGGAGGCATGCAGTTCTCTGCTCACACAGTGACATATTGGCAAAGATGGCTGCGTCCCCACACTGGCAGGAATGAGGCCTGTTCCACCTGGAGGAAGATGGTTCTTATAAAATCCTTGGGAAGTTTTCCTCCCCAGGCAAAAGCCATAAACATCCCAGAGACACTTGCCACCCTCCCCTGGGATGTGACTTGCTTCTGATCTCCTTTCCCCTGGTTTTATCACATTTGCTTCCATAGACTCAGCCAGTGACTCCAGCTCCTGAGCCGACGGCTGGGCTGGTTCAGGCTACCAGGATTCCTATGGTTTATCAGGAAAGTTATTGAGGGCCCTAGTTGGTGACGCACTTTGCTTTCTGAGGGCATTGGATTTGCCTGGTGCAGTCCTGGAGGGTCACTATAGTTTAGGCTGACACCTCGCTTCCAGCATGGCCTTCTTCCTGTCTTCACTTGCTCAAAACGTTCCCACAGGTTCAGTCTGTGGATTTACACTCCCCATGCCCAGTTTCAAGCGGAAGGTGTGTTTGTTACTGGCTCTAAGCCCAGTCCTTGCAGCAGGTCTGGAGTTCGGTCAGTGGCGGGACAGACACTTGTGCCACTTGGAGGAATTCTGCAGGAAGTGTTTTCTTTGCTCAGACGCAGCTCAGCTCTCACAGCCTCACCTGGCAAGGGTCAGCACCTCCATGAGCTGTTCTCTCTGCTACATTAGGATGAAAGACATTACAGATAATCTGGTTGGAAGCACGTGGGAACTTGGGAGCCACATACCTGCCAAAATGCCTTGGCACCGCGAGGGGGCGAGGCCAGGGCTGGCTCTGCTGCAGCACACAAGGCCTTCCTTCGTATCTCCTGTCTCTTTGTGGGCAGCAGGGCCTCAAGCAGGGAGCGGCCTTTTTCCATGGAGAGAGTCTGCCCAACTGTCAACACCGCCCTGGGGCCGTCAGCACTTCCAGGGTGGCAGGAGGCAGGCAAATTAGAGAGAAAGGGAGGCTGGAGCCATTAAAATGACCATGGCCCCTCTGCTCTCCCACTGCTACTGGACCTGCCTCCTCCCAGGCCTCAGGCAGGTTCCCCTTGCCACAGACTCCCTGCTCTCCATCCCAGCTCATCTACCACTAGGGTTGCCAATTGTCTAAAATCCAAACACCCTTGCCCTGCCCCCTGCCCTGCCTCTTCCCCAAGGCCACACCCCACCCTCCCTGCTCACTCTGCTCAGGGGCAGGGGGTTAGGGTACAGGAGGGGGTGTAGGCTTTGGTCTGTGGGGTGGGACTGAGGGGTTCGGAGTGTGGGAAGGGGCTCCGTGCTGAGCCTGGGGCAGGGGTTTGGGGTGCAGGAGGGGGTGCAGGCTCTGGCTGGGGGTGTGGGATCTGGGATGGGACGGAGGGTTGGGGTGCGGGAGGGGCTCCGGGGGGCGGGGTCTGGCCAGGCGGTGCTTTCCTCGGGCAGCTCCCAGAAGCAACTGGTATGTCCAGCTCCTTGGCTTATGGGGGGCCAGGCGGCTCTGCCCCTACCTGCAGGCACTGTCCCCGCAGCTCCCATTGGCCAGGATCCGTGGCTTCCCCTTTGCCATCCCCCCACTCTACTTTCCTTCCTTCATGTGTCCCAGCCCAGCCCCCAGCATCCCTGGCAGCCTGATTCACTGCCCCGAGCTCCCTCCTACCCTGCTGGATGAGCCATTGGTCGAAGGATCAGGACAGAATCTCTGGAGGGATGTGCGGGGGCGGGCCCACGCTGGTGGGAAGTGGGGGAATCATAGAATCATAGAATATCAGGGTTGGAAGGGACCCCAGAAGGTCATCTAGTCCAACCCCCTGCTCGAAGCAGGACCAATTCCCAGTTAAATCATCCCAGCCAGGGCTTTGTCAAGCCTGACTTAAAAACCTCTAAGGAAGGAGATTCTACCACCTCCCTAGGTAACGCATTCCAGTGTTTCACCACCCTCATAGTGAAAAAGTTTTTCCGAATATCCAATCTAAACCTCCCCCACTGCAACTTGAGACCATTACTCCTCGTTCTGTCATCTGCTACCATTGAGAACAGTCTAGAGCCATCCTCTTTGGAACCCCCTTTCAGGTAGTTGAAAGCAGCTATCAAATCCTCCCTCATTCTTCTCTTCTGCAGGCTAAACAATCCCAGCTCCCTCAGCCTCTCCTCATAAGTCATGTGTTCTAGACCCCTAATCATTTTTGTTGCCCTTCGCTGGACTCTCTCCAATTTATCCACATCCTTCTTGAAGTGTGGGGCCCAAAACTGGACACAGTACTCCAGATGAGGCCTCACCAATGTCGAATAGAGGGGAACGATCACGTCCCTCGATCTGCTCGCTATGCCCCTACTTATACATCCCAAAATGCCATTGGCCTTCTTGGCAACAAGGGCACACTGCTTCTCATCCACTGTCACCCCTAGGTCCTTTTCCGCAGAACTGCTGCCTAGCCATTCGGTCCCTAGTCTGTAGCGGTGCATTGGATTCTTCCATCCTAAGTGCAGGACCCTGCACTTATCCTTATTGAACCTCATCAGATTTCTTTTGGCCCAATCCTCCAATTTGTCTAGGTCCTTCTGTATCCTATCCCTCCCCTCCAGCGTATCTACCACTCCTCCCAGTTTAGTATCATCCGCAAATTTGCTGAGAGTGCAATCCACACCATCCTCCAGATCATTTATGAAGATATTGAATAATACCGGCCCCAGGACCGACCCTTGGGGCACTCCACTTGACACCGGCTGCCAACTAGACATGGAGCCATTGATCACTACCCGTTGAGCCCGACAATCTAGCCAACTTTCTACCCACCTTATAGTGCATTCATCCAGCCCGTACTTCTTTAACTTGCTGACAAGAATACTGTGGGAGACCATGTCAAAAGCTTTGCTAAAGTCAAGAAACAATACATCCACTGCTTTCCCTTCATCCACAGAACCAATAATCTCATCATAAAAGGCGATTAGATTAGTCAGGCATGACCTTCCCTTGGTGAATCCATGCTGGCTGTTCCTGATCACTTTCCTCTCATGCAAGTGCTTCAGGATTGATTCTTTGAGGACCTGCTCCATGATTTTTCCAGGGACTGAGGTGAGGCTGACTGGCCTGTAGTTCCCAGGATCCTCCTTCTTCCCTTTTTAAAAGATTGGCACTACGTTAGCCTTTTTCCAGTCATCCGGGACTTCCCCGGTTCGCCACGAGTTTTCAAAGATAATGGCCAATGGCTCTGCAATCACAGCCGCCAATTCCTTCAGCACTCTCGGATGCAACTCGTCCGGCCCCATGGACTTGTGCACGTCCAGCTTTTCTAAATAGTCCCTAACCACCTCTATCTCCACAGAGGGCTGGCCATCTCTTCCCCATTTTGTGATGCCCAGCGCAGCAGTCTGGGAGCTGACCTTGTTAGTGAAAACAGAGGTAAAAAAAGCATTGAGTACATTAGCTTTTTCCACATCCTCTGTCACTAGGTTGCCTCCCTCATTCATTAAGGAGCCCACACTTTCCTTGGCTTTCTTCTTGTTGCCAACATACCTGAAGAAACCCTTCTTGTTACTCTTGACATCTCTTGCTAGGTGCAGCTCCAGGTGCGATTTGGCCCTCCTGATATCATTCCTACATGCCCGAGCAATATTTTTATACTCTTCCCTGGTCATATGTCCAACCTTCCACTTCTTGTAAGCTTCTTTTTTATGTTTAAGATCCGCTAGGATTTCACCATTAAGCCAAGCTGGTCGCCTGCCATATTTACTATTCTTTCGACTCATTGGGATGGTTTGTCCCTGTAACCTCAACAGGGATTCCTTGAAATACAGCCAGCTCTCCTGGACTCCTTTCCCCTTCAAGTTAGTCCCCCAGGGGATCCTGGCCATCCGTTCCCTGAGGGAGTCGAAGTCTGCTTTCCTGAAGTCCAGGGTCCGTATCCTGCTGCTTACCTTTCTTCCCTGCGTCAGGATCCTGAACTCAACCAACTAATGGTCACTGCCTCCCAGATTCCCATCCACTTTTTCTTCCCCCACTAATTCTACCCGGTTTGTGAGCAGCAGGTCAAGAAAAGCGCCCCCCCTAGTTGGCTCCTCTAGCACTTGCGCCAGGAAATTGTCCCCTACGCTTTCCAAAAACTTCCTGGATTGTCTATGCACTGCTGTATTGCTCTCCCAGCAGATATCAGGAAAATTAAAGTCACCCATGAGAATCAGGGCATGCGATCTAGTAGCTTCCGTGAGCTGCCGGAAGAAAGCCTCATCTACCTCATCCCCCTGGTCCAGTGGTCTATAGCAGACTCCCACCACTACATCACTCTTGTTGCACACACTTCTAAACTTAATCCAGAGACACTCAGGTTTTTCTACTGTTTCGTACCGGAGCTCTGAGCAGTCATACTGCTCCCTTACATACAGTGCTACTCCCCCACCTTTTCTGCCCTGCCTGTCCTTCCTGAACAGTTTATAACCATCCATGACAGTACTCCAGTCATGTGAGTTATCCCACCAAGTCTCTGTTATTCCGATCATGTCATAGTTCCTTGACATCACCAGGACCTCCAGTTCTCCCTGCTTGTTTCCAAGGCTTTGTGCATTTGTATATAAGCACTTGAGATAACCTGTTGATCGCCCCTCATTCCCAGTATGGGGCAGGAGCCCTCCCCTCACAGACATTCCTGCCTGTGCTTCCTCCCGGTATCCCGCTTTCCCACTTACCTCAGGACTTTGGTCTCCTTCCCCCGGTGAACCTAGTTTAAAGCCCTCCTCACTAGGTTAGCCAGCCTGCTGGCAAAGATGCTCTTCCCTCTCTTCGTAAGATGGAGCCCGTCTCTGCCCAGCACTCCTCCTTCATGGAACACCATCCCATGGTCAAAGAATCCAAAGCCTTCTCTCCGACACCACCTGCGTAGCCATTCATTGACTTCCACGATTCGACGGTCCCTACCCAGGCCTTTTCCTTCCACGGGGAGGATGGACGAGAACACCACTTGCGCCTCCAACTCCTTTATCCTTCTTCCCAGAAGGCTCTCTCTGGGCTGGAGTGAATCTCTCAAGGACTGTGGGAGGGATTTCTCAGGGAGTGGGGTCAGGGCTGTCTCCAGGCAGGAGGTCTCAGACCTTGTGGGAAGGTGAGGGGGTAGATTCCTTCCTGAGCCCCCTTCCCTGGTGGATGCTTTGGGATAGTCCCAAATGGACCCACGGGGTACCACTGCAGACCCTGGGTTCCCACCACGTGGCCTGGGACTAATTGCAGACTCGCTTCTAATGGGCCTGTCTGCACCCCAGAGCCCCGGTGCCACTCCTAATGGGGGGAAGGGCTGGGCTGTGCTGAGGACTCTCTGTGTGTGCAGCATGGGCAAGGTTACCACAGTCCTGGGTTACAAGGGGTGCCCCTTATGTAACTAAAATAGTATCTGTCCCGTGCTAACTCAGCACAGGGCACCTTTTATCCCATAGTTCAAACAGGGCAGTGCTACTGGTGGGCAACTTGGTGCACCGGCTTGCAGTGCCAGTCAGCTTTGGCCCAGCCACCCTTCCATCATGCCTAAGCATCCCTGGGCCTCTGGGTTTCTCCGCTGTTTTTGAATTACAGTATTGGCAACCCTAAGCATGGGCTAGTTGAGGCTAATGCCATGTGCAGAACCATAGGGAGTCTGCAGCTGGACAAGCCTCCTAGGTGTGATCTAGTGCCTTCCCTGGCTGCCCCCCTCCCCTCGCAGCCTGCAACCTGACAGGCTCCTGCAGCCAGGCCCAGCTGTGTCTCAGCTGCTGTTGCTGTCACTGCCATGGTGTCTGCAGAGCCTGCGGCAGAGAGCAGCTGAGAAGCAAGTCTGAGAGTGCAGGGGCTTCTGTGATCCCTGATCTCAACCTGCCCCTTGCTCAGGAGATGTGTTACAGGGAGTCCCGTCAGCAGGGGCTAATGGTGTGGAAACTGTACAGCTTGGGGCCCCCAGTCCCTGGCTTCCCCTCAGCAGGGGCAATGAGATTGATCCAGCCCAGCCATCTCAGAGCGTTTCATCTGTGAATGTATCAGTGTGGATTGACTGAAGGGCTCTGGAACATGGGCCAATTGCTGCAGCATCCAGAGTCCTGTTTCTAGTCTCAGCCTGCTCACAGCCCAGCTCCTCCTCCGAATGCCTGTAAGCTACCACCCACCCTGCCTCACTCCACCCATGCTCTGCAATCCATCCATCCATCCTGTGGGAGTTGGTATGCTAGCTACTATCTGACCACTAGAGCTCAGCAAAATTCAGAATTCCGATCAGGCCATGTTGTAGGGATAGGCTTGATGTTTTGAGCTGGGAGAGCTCAGATTCCTGGCCATTGCCTCTCCCCTCTGGGGTTCTGGCAGTCTGGGGACACGTCACTTCCTGAGCACCCTGCATGCAAGGGGCAGGGATAGCTTCTGCACTGCAGATCCACCATATCACACAATGCTTCATGGAAGATCTACCAGTGCTCACTGGTATTGGATATGGGTGGGCTTCAATGCCAAGAGAAGGTAGGTCCTGTGGTAGCAAATGACTTGGAATATACCAAACAATGTCAAGTGTGGAGGTTAGCAGGCTCCAACAGCTACAGCTGGTCTTTCTGAAGAACCAGTGTTCTTGCATTACTTTTTGTAGCCACGTTTCAGAGTAACAGCCGTGTTAGTCTGTATTCGCAAAAAGAAAAGGAGTACTCGTGGCACCTTAGAGACTAACCAGTTTATTTGAGTATAAGCTTTCGTGAGCTACATCCGATGAAGTGAGCTGTACATGAAAGCTTATGCTCAAATAAATTGGTTAGTCTCTAAGATGCCACAAGTACTCCTTTTCTTTTTTCTAGCCAATGGCCATAGTCAGAGCCATACCTTGGGTATGGCAAATAGGGGTGACCACCCCAGTCCCTGCGCTTTGGGTGGCCCTGCACTTCAATAAAATCGTGAGGAGGCGGGCGGGCAGGTGAGGAGGGAGGCGGGCAGGTGAGCGGGGTGAGAAGGCAAACGGGGAGGCGAGCGGCAGGTAGGAGGTGGGTGAGGAGGCAGGCGGGCAGACGGCGAGGAGGAGCACAGTGGTCGGGCAGGCGGGTGGAGGGGAGGGGTGAGGAGGCAAGCAGCAGCCACCGGCAGCCTCCCTACCAGAACCTCCTCCTTCCCCCAGTGCCTCCTGCCCGCTGATCAGCACCTCCCCCTCCCTCTCAGTGCCTACCGCCTGCCGTGGGTCAGATGTTTCGCAGCATCAAGAGGCAACTGGTGGGAGAGGTGGGATCTACTGCATCCCATGGATGGTGCTTCCTGCAGTAAGTGACCGTGGAGCAGTAAAACGAAGGGGGATTGATGGGGACCAGGCGTGCTGACGATTCAGAAAGGAGCAGTTTCGAGGGGCGGAGGAGCTATGAATCATAGAATCATAGAATATCAGGGTTGGAAGGGACCCCAGAAGGTCATCTAGTCCAACCCCCTGCTCGAAGCAGGACCAATTCCCAGTTAAATCATCCCAGCCAGGGCTTTGTCAAGCCTGACCTTAAAAACCTCTAAGGAAGGAGATTCTACCACCTCCCTAGGTAACGCATTCCAGTGTTTCACCACCCTCTTAGTGAAAAAGTTTTTCCTAATATCCAATCTAAACCTCCCCCACTGCAACTTGAGACCATTACTCCTCTGCTACCATTGAGAACAGTCTAGAGCCATCCTCTTTGGAACCCCCTTTCAGGTAGTTGAAAGCAGCTATCAAATCCCCCCTCATTCTTCTCTTCTGCAGGCTAAACAATCCCAGCTCCCTCAGCCTCTCCTCATAAGTCATGTGTTCTAGACCCCTAATCATTTTTGTTGCCCTTCGCTGGACTCTCTCCAATTTATCCACATCCTTCTTGTAGTGTGGGGCCCAAAACTGGACACAGTACTCCAGATGAGGCCTCACCAATGTCGAATAGAGGGGAACGATCACGTCCCTCGATCTGCTCGCTATGCCCCTTCTTATACATCCCAAAATGCCATTGGCCTTCTTGGCAACAAGGGCACACTGCTGACTCATATCCAGCTTCTCGTCCACTGTCACCCCTAGGTCCTTTTCCGCAGAACTGCTGCCTAGCCATTCGGTCCCTAGTCTGTAGCGGTGCATTGGATTCTTCCATCCTAAATGCAGGACCCTGCACTTATCCTTATTGAACCTCATCAGATTTCTTTTGGCCCAATCCTCCAATTTGTCTAGGTCCTTCTGTATCCTATCCCTCCCCTCCAGCGTATCTACCACTCCTCCCAGTTTAGTATCATCCGCAAATTTGCTGAGAGTGCAATCCACACCATCCTCCAGATCATTTATGAAGATATTGAACAAAAACCGGCCCCAGGACCGACCCTTGGGGCACTCCACTCCCATGCTTAACCCCTGGGAGTGTGTGACCAGCGAGAAGGACTGTTGCAATAACTGGGTTCCCTTGGGCACTGCAGCAAGCAGTCTCAGGGCGGAAGAGTCTGCGGCTTGACCCTGGGAGAGAGGTGGTGACCTGGAGAAGGGTGGCACACTAGGGGGTCCTCCTGGAAACTGTGCGGAGCTGAGAGCACACAGGCCTGTGAGTGGCCAGCAGGAAGATGTATATGACGTGCCTTAAGAGCAACCTGGTGGAGCTGTGCAGGCAGAGGGGGCAGTGCATTGGGAGGCTCACCAAAGAATAGCTGATTGCCCAGTGGAGGAAAAGGATCGCTCGGATGCACCAACCCCTGTCTCTGAGGGAAGCAGCCCGGCAGATGCAGCATGGGCCCCGGTGCCTGACCTGGCTGGGAGGGGTCAGACTGTTGCCAAGGGCATCCCGAGACCCCTCCTACCTATGCCTAGAAGAGGGGCTGGGAGGACCCCAGCAAATACTGAGGGCACCCTGACCCCACCAGCCAGCAGGGGATCCTCCCGGCTGAGCTCCCCATCCCTGGAGCTGAGGTGGCTGGAATGGGAGAGGGAGATAAAATTGAAAGAGTTGGAAGATTGTGAAAAAAAGCGAGAGGATCACGAAAGGCAGCGTCAGCATGAACTGGAGTTGGCGAGGCTAAGGAGCAACGAGGCTCCGGCTGCGGTGAGTGAGCGGGGACCCAAGACTGCAAGGAGCTTTGATAAGTGCCTCCTGGCCCAGCGTAAGGAGGGGGAGGACATAGATAGCTTCCTGATGGCCTTTGAGAATGCCTGTGAGATGCACAGCGTTGACCCTGCAGACAGGCTCCAGTTTCTCACCCCCTTACTGGACCCCAAAGCCATGGCGGTGTACAGCTGAATGAAAGGGGCGGAGGCAGGGGACTATGAACTATTCAAAAAGGCCCTGTTACGTGAGTTTGGGCTGACTCCTGAGATGTACCAGAGAAGGTTCTGGAGTCAGCGTAAAGCCCCTGAGGGCACATATCTACAACTGCCCCTCCAGATGCAGGGATGCGGACATCCACATACGGACCCAATGCCCCAACCTCAGGTACAGACTGAGCAGACCGAAGCGAGTGCCTTGTTCCCCTGGAGGTGGATGGGAGGAAGGTCAATGGATATTGGGATATGGACACTGAGGTGATGCTGGCCCGGTCCGAGGTGGTGGCCCCAGATCGGGTGGTGCCCAACACCTACCTGACCCTGCTGGGGGTGGGTGAGACCCCATTCAAGGTGCCCGTGGCAAGGGTACATCTAAAATGGGGGGCCAAGGAGGGTCCCAAGGATGTGGGGGTACATCACCATTTGCTCACTGAGGTGTTGATGGGGGGTGACTGAGAGGACTGGCCAAGCAACCCCCGGAACACCCTGGCCATGACCCATAGCGAGGGGCACTACGCCCTGACTTCGGGGAGGGTACCTCACTGGAAGTGCAGAACCCTGCCCCAGTGGGGCGGGAGTGCCCAGGGACAAGGCTCAGAGAGGTTGCGGACTCAGACCAGCCAGAGATAGAGAGCAGGCCCCCATCCCTTCCCCAGCTGCTGAGTTCCAGGCCGAGTTGAGGAAAGATCCCTCCTTGCGGAAGCTCAGGGACCTGGCCGACCTCAGTGTGGGACGGACCATGAGGAGAGGCTGCCAGGAGAGGTTCCTGTGGGAGAAGGGGTTCCTGTACCGAGAATGGGCTCCCACAAGGGAAGTAGAGTCCTGTGGGATCAGGAGGCAGCTGGTGGTCCCCCAGAAGTATCGCCGCAAGCTCCTGTACCTGGCCCATGACATCCCCCTCGCAGGGCACCAGGGAATCCGGTGCACCCGGCAGAGGTTGCTACAGAACTTTTACTGGCCTGGGGTCTTTACCACGGTCCGGCAGTACTGCCGATCCTGTGACCCATGTCAGAGGGTGGGGAAGGCCCGGGACAAGGGGAAAGCAGCTTTGAGACCTTTGCCCATCATAGAGGAGCCTTTCCAGAAGGTGGCCATGGACATCGTGGGGCCTCTCAGCAAGACGACCCGGTCGGGGAAGAAATACATTCTGGGGATGGTAGATTTTGCCACCCGCTACCCCGAGGCAGTGCCCTTAGCTTCCATTGAAGCAGACACCGTGGCAGATGCGCTCCTGACCATTTTCAGCCGAGTGGGGTTCCCCAAGGAAGTCTTGACAGACCAAGGATCCAACTTCATGTCGGCCCTGCTCCGGTGCTTGTGGAAGAAATGTGGGGTCTGACACAGCTGGGCCTCAGCACACCACCCACAATCCAATGGGCTGGTGGAGAGGTTCAGTGGAACCCTAAAGATGATGCTGAAAACCTTTATGAACCAGCACCCGCAGGATTGGGACAAGTACTTACCTCACCTGCTGTTCACGTACAGGGAAGTGCCTCAGGAGTCTACCGGGTTTTCACCTTTCGAACTGTTATATGGAAGGAGGGTGTCAAGGTTCCTTCCCCACTCTGAACTCTAGGGTACAGATGTGGGGACCTGCATGAAAGACCCCCTAAGCTTATTCTTACCAGCTGAGGTTAAAAACTTCCTCAAGGTACAAACTTTGCCTTGTCCTTGAACCCTATGCTGCCACCATCAAGCATGTTAAACAAAGAACAGGGAAAGAGCCCACTTGGAAACATCTTCCCCCCAAAATATCCCCCCAAGCCCTACACCCCCTTTCCTGGGGAAGGCTTCATAAAAATCCTCACCAATTTGCATAGGTGAACACAGACCCAAACCCTTGGATCTTAAGAACAATGAAAAAGCAATCAGGTTCTTAAAAGAAGAATTTTAATTAAAGAAAAAGTAAAAGAATCACCTCTGTAAAATCAGGATGGTAAATACCTTACAGGGTAATCAGATTCAAAACATAGAGTCCCTCTAGGCAAAACCTTAAGTTACAAAAAGACACAAAAACAGGAATATACCTTCCATTCAGCACAGCTATTTTACCAGCCATTAAACAAAAGGAAATCTAACGCATTACTAGCTAGATTACTTACTAACTTAAGGAGTTATGAAGAGCTTTCCTGATCTGTTCCCGGCAAAAGCATCACACAGACAGACAGACCCTTTCCCCCGCCCCTCCAGCTTTGAAACTATCTTGTCTCCTCATTGGTCATTTTGGTCAGGTGCCAGCGAGGTTATCTTAGCTTCTTAACCCTTTACAGGTGAAAGGATTTTGCCTCTGGCCAGGAGGGATTTTATAGTTCTGTATGCAGAAAGGTGGTTACCCGTCCCTTTTTATTTATGACAGAGGGTAAGAGGGCCCCTGGATATGTTGAGAGATGAATGGGAGGGGAAGGCCATTCCCAATGGGGAATCAGTGGTGGAGTATGTCCTGACCTTCCATGAAAGACTTGCTGAGCTCATGGGCTTGGCCAAGGAGAATCTGTCCAGAGCCCAGAAGAAGCACAAGGTCTAGTATGACCGCATGGCGCGGGTCTGCGCCTACGCCACCGGGGATCAGGTGATGGTTCTATACCTGTGAGAAAAAACAAACTACAGGCCGCCTGGGAAGGTCCTTTTAAGGTTGTCAAGCAATTAAATGAGGTAAACTATGTGCTGGAGCTGTCTAACTGGGTGCACCACCGCCGGGTGTACCATGTGAATATGATGAAGCCATATTATGCCAGGGGGAATGTGGTGTTGGCCGTGTGGACCTTGGGAGGAACAGGGAGATGACCCTTTAGTAGGTCTATTCCCTGAGACAGGAGCTGGCTCCCCCCTGGAAACAATTCCCCTCTCGGTTCAGCTAACCCCTGCCCAGCAAGCTGAGGTCAGGGGGTGCTGCATCCGTACCCACAGTTGTTTTCCAACCAGCCTGGACTCACTAATCTGACTGTCCACCAGGTGCAGACAGGGTCGCACCCACCGATAAGATGCTCCCCCTTCTGGGTCACTGGGAAAACTGCTCAGCAACTGGAAAGAGAGGACTGGGACATGTTGGTCTTGAGGGTGATCCAGCCATCTGTGGTGGATGGCTCATCGGCGGTGCTTGTCCCCAAAAAGGACAGGTCGATCCGGTTCTGTGTGGACTATCGGAAGCTCAATGCAATCCCTGTATCTGATGCCTACCCCATGCCCAGGCCGGACGAGCTCCTAGACAAACTGGGAGGAGCTCAGTGCCTTACCACCATGGATCTTACGAAGGGCCACTGGCAAGTGCCACTGGATGCAGATGCCCGGCTGAAATCGGCCTTTATCACCCCTCTGGGGCTCTATGAGTTCCAGACCCTGCCTTTCGGCCTCAACAGAGCGCCTGCCACCTTCCAGCATCTGGTGGATCAGCTACTGAGGGGGATGGAGAGTTTTGCCATGGCGTATATCGGTGACATCTGTGTCTTTAGTTAGACGTGGGAGGACCATGTGTCCCAGATGAGACTCCAGGAAGCTGGTGTGACATTATTGACATAAGCTGGGACCATATAGATCATTGTTGCAACCAAAGTCCTGTAGTGGCACCAAATCTTGTATAAAGGGGGGGTCAAATGAGGTGTCTAAGACAAGGTTATGGTTTGCTGGTTATGATTATGCTGTCTATATGTGTATCATTTTTATAGTTAAAAGTTATGAATATTGGCTCTATACTGTCTATATTTCAAACTTGTGCTGTGCTTCTGGGGAACATCCCAGGCAAGTTGATGTCAGCTCTACCTAGCCTGCTTGATGGCCCATTAAGGACCATCTGCGACACAACTGACCCACTGAGAGAAGGCAGACATGCCTTGGGACTCAGCAAGGTGTGCAGGGACCTGCCTATGGACAGAACGCTGAGGTGTTTCCAGGCCATGGGATGGGCAGCTTGTCCTTGGGACAAAGAAAGAGACCACATGGCAAGAGACTATAAAAAGCTGCTGCAGCTCGTCCATCTTGTCTTCAATCCTGCTTCCGACCTCTGGAGGGACTTTGCTACACTGAAGCTTTGAACCAAGGACTGAAAGACCCACCGCAGCTGGGGATGTTCTCCAGAGACTTGATTTGAACCTGCGGTTTATTCCATCTCTGCTAAAAAGCCTGAACCAAGAACTTTGCCGTTACCGGATGTCATTGATTCCGTTGAACCAATTCTAGCTCTCATCTCTATCTTTTTCCTTTTATGAATAAACCTTTAGATTTTAGATTCTAAAGGATTGGCAACAGCGTGATTTGTGGTAAGATCTGATTTGTATATTGACTGGGGTCTGGGGCTTGATCCTTTGGGATCGAGAGAACCTTTTTTCTTTTACTGGGGGATTTGGTTTTCATAACCGTTCATCCCCATAATGAATGGCACTGGTGGTGATACTGGGAAACTGGGGTGTCTAAGGGAATTGCTTGTGTGACTTGTGGTTAGCCAGTGGGATAAAACCAAAGTCCTCTCTGTCTGGCTGGTTTGGTTTGCCTTAGAGGTGGAAAAACCCCAGCCTTGGGCTGTAACTGCCCTGCTTGAAGCAATTTGTCCTGAACTGATACTCTCAGTTGGGTCCCACCAGAACCAGCATCATTACAGCTGGGTTGACCATAAAAGCGGAGAAGTGCAAGGTGGGGATGGCCGAAGTATTTTACCTGGGCCACCAGGTGGGAAGCAGCTGCCTAAAGCCAGAACCAGCCAAGGTGGAGGTGATCAGAGACTGGCGCATGCCCCAAACCAAAAAACAGGTCCAGGCCTTTATTAGGATGGCGGGGTATTATCGAAGATTTGTGCCCCACTTTAGTGCCATAGCCGCCCCCGTCACTGAGCTGTGCAAGAAGGGGAAGCCAGACAAGGTGGTCTGGACCGAGCAGTGCCAGGAGGCTTTCCAGGCGCTGAAGGAGGCTCTAGTCTGTGGCCCGGTTCTGGCAAACCTAGACTTTGACAAGCCCTTTATGGTATTCACCGACACCTCAAACACAGGACTGGGGGCGGTGTTAATGCAGGAGGATGAAAAGGGGAGAGACACCCCATCGTGTACCTGAGCAAGAAGTTGCTACCACGGGAGCAGAACTACGCAGCCATCGAGAAGGAGTGCCTGGCCATGGTGTGGGCCCTTAAGAAACTCCAGCCATATCTCTTCGGGCAACACTTCACCGTGTACATGGACCACTCTCCCCTGACCTGGCTGCACCAGATGAAAGGAGCCAACGCCAAACTCCTGAGATGGAGCCTGCTCCTGCAGGATTATAACATGGACGTGGTCCATGTGAAGGGAAGTGCCAACATGATAGCGGATGTGTTGTCCCAGAGAGGGGTCCCTGAACTTCCCCAGGTCACTGGTCAGAGCGACCCCTCTCAGTTCAGTCTCGAAGGGGGGGGAGATGTGATGCAGCAGGGACTTAGTGGGGTGGATTGACTTAGGAATGTGGCAGGGGAGTTTCTTGGGACTGTCTGCAAAGGTGATGGGATAGCAGGGGGTGACTTCACTGGCTGGGACGATTCCTGAGCCTATAACCTGAGCCGGGAGGGCGGTTGGGGCCAGGTGACACCTCCTGCCTGGGAAACTGGACAAAGGCTGGAGGAGGAGCTGGGGGAGGCTGGGAGAGTTGGCTGGAGGGGGTTTTGTTTTTGGAGTGGGCTGGGGAAGAGGAGGGAGCCCCCAGAACTGGGACCTGACTAAGGGGTCCTGTTTATGCCTACAAGCTCTGGTCTGGACTGTGTTCCTGTCGTCTCTAATAAACCTTCTGTTCTACTGGCTGGTTGAGAGTCACAGTGAATTGCAGGAAGTGGGGGTGCAGGGCCCTGACTTCCCCAATCTCCGTGACAGGAGGAGAGAGGAGCCAGGGTGCAACACAGTCAGAAGAGGAGGTGGAACTGGGCAGGGAAGAATCATAGAATCATAGAATATCAGGGTTGGAAGGGAACTCAGGAGGTCATCTAGTCCAACCCCCTGCTCAAAAGCAGGTCCAATCCCCAATTAAATCATCCCAGCCAGGGCTTTGTCAAGCCTGACCTTAAAAACTTCTAAGGAAGGAGCTTCCACCACCTCCCTAGGCAATGCATTCCAGTGTTTCACCACCCTCCTAGTGAAAAAGTTTTTCCTAATATCCAACCTAAACCTCCCCCACTGCAACTTGAGACCATTACTCCTTGTCCTGTCCTCTTCTACCACTGAGAATAGTCTAGAACCATCCTCTCTGGAACCACCTCTCAGGTAGTTGAAAGCAGCTATCAAATCCCCCCTCATTCTTCTCTTCTGCAGACTAAACAATCCCAGTTCCCTCAGCCTCTCCTCATAAGTCATGTGTTCCAGACGCCTAATCATTTTTGTTGCCCTTCGCTGGACTCTTTCCAATTTATCCACATCCTTCTTGTAGTGTGGGGCCCAAAACTGGACACAGTACTCCAGATGAGGCCTCACCAATGTCGAATAGAGGGGGATGATCACGACCCTCGATCTGCGCGCTATGCCCCTACTTATACATCCCAAAATGCCATTGGCCTTCTTGGCAACAAGGGCACACTGCTGACTCATATCCAGCTTCTCATCCACTGTCACCCCTAGGTCCTTTTCCGCAGAACTGCTGCCTAGCCATTCAGTCCCTAGTCTGTAGCGGTGCATTGGATTCTTCCATCCTAAGTGCAGGACCCTGCACTTATCCTTATTGAACCTCATCAGATTTCTTTTGGCCCAATCCTCCAATTTGTCTAGGTCCCTATGTATCCTATCCCTGCCCTCCAGCATATCTACCACTCCTCCCAGTTCAGTATCATCCACAAATTTGCTGAGAGTGCAATCCACACCATCCTCCAGATCATTTATGAAGATATTGAACAAAACCTGGCCCAGGACTGACCCCTGGGGCATTCCACTTGACACCGGCTGCCAACTAGACATGGAGCCATTGATCACTACCCGTTGAGCCCGACAATCTAGCCAACTTTCTACCCACCTTATAGTGCATTCATTCAGCCCGTACTTCTTTAACTTGCTGACAAGAATACTGTGGGAGACCGTGTCAAAAGCTTTGCTAAAGTCAAAAAACAATACATCCACTGCTTTCCCTTCATCCACAGAACCAGTAATCTCATCATAGAAGGCGATTAGATTAGTCAGGCATGACCTTCCCTTGGTGAATCCATGCTGGCTGTTCCTGATCACTTTCCTCTCATGTAAGTGCTTCAGGATTGATTCTTTGAGGACCTGCTCCATGATTTTTCCAGGGACTGAGGTGAGGCTGACTGGCCTGTTGTTCCCAGGATCCTCCTTCTTCCCTTTTTTAAAGATTGGCACTACATTAGCCTTTTTCCAGTCATCTGGGACTTCCCCTATTCGCCACGAGTTTTCAAAGATAATGGCCAATGGCTCTGCAATCACAGCCGCCAATTCCTTTAGCACTCTCGGATGCAACTCGTCCGGCCCCATGGACTTGTGCACGTCCAGCTTTTCTAAATAGTCCCTAACCACCTCTTTCTCCACAGAGGGCTGGCCATCTCTTCCCCATTTTGTAATGCCCAGCGCAGCAGTCTGGGAGCTGACCTTGTTCGTGAAGACAGAGGCAAAAAAAGCATTGAGTACATTAGCTTTTTCCACATCCTCTGTCACTAGGTTGCCTCCCTCATTCAGTAAGGGGCCCACACTTTCCTTGGCTTTCTTCTTGTTGCCAACATACCTGAAGAAACCCTTCTTGTTACTCTTGACATCTCTCGCTAGCTGCAGCTCCAGGTGTGATTTGGCCCTCCTGATATCATTCCTACATGCCCGAGCAATATTTTTATACTCTTCCCTGGTCATATGTCCAACCTTCCACTTCTTGTAAGCTTCTTTTTTATGTTTAAGATCCGCTAGGATTTCACCGTTAAGCCAAGCTGGTCGCCTGCCATATTTACTATTCTTTCGACACATCGGAATGGTTTGTCCCTGTAACCTCAACAGGGATTCCTTGAAATACAGCCAGCTCTCCTGAAGAGGCGGGGCGGAGCAGGGATGGGGTCTTGGGGGAAGGGATGGAGTGGGGGAGGGGCCTGGGCAGAGCCGGGGGGAACACGTCCTGTCAGATTAGAACTTCTGTGCCTATGTCCCGGGTCCCGCACCCCCCTAGGGAGGGCCCTCACCATACTCATGGGATTTTCTTCAGCCTTATTCCCAGAACCTTCCTCTTCTTGTGTCCACTGATGAGGGCTGCAGTCCTGATGGAGTCATCTCGTGTCCCAGGGCCCAGGACCTCATGCAGCTATGAATCAGTGTCTGGTTTCTGAGACTCCAACAAAGAAATTAACAGAAGGCCACCAGCCGTCACCTTCAGCCCCCAGCTAAAACCTCTCCAGCACATCATCAAGGATCTACAACCTATCCTAAAAAATGATCCCTCACTCTCACAGATCTTGGGACACAGGCCAGTCCTCGCTTACAGACAGCCCCCCAACCTGAAGCAAATACTCTCCAGCAACCACACACCACACAACTAGGATGATCCGAGGAATGGAAAACCTGTCTTATGAAAGGAGACTCAAGGAGCTTGGCTTGTTTAGCCTAACCAAAAGAAGGCTGAGGGGAGATATGATTGCTCTCTATAAATATATCAGAGAGATAAATACCGGAGAGGGAGAGGAATTATTTAAGCTCAGTACCAATGTGGACACAAGAACAAATGGATATAAACTGATCATCGGGAAGTTTAGACTTGAAATTAGACGAAGGTTTCTAACCATCAGAGGAGTGAAGTTTTGGAATAGCCTTCCAAGGGAAGAAGTGGGGGCAAAAGACCTATCTGGCTTTAAGATTAAAGCCAGATAGTTTATGGAGGAGATGGCATGATGGGATAACATGATTTTGGCAATTAATTGGTCTTTAAAGATTCATGGTAAATAGGCCCAATGGCCTGTGATGGGATGTTAGATGGGGTGGGATCTGAATTACTATAGAGAATTCTTTCCTGGGTATCTGGCTGGTGAATCTTGCCCATATGCTCAGGGTTCAACTGATCGCCATATTTGGGGTTGGGAATGAATTTTTCTCCAGGGCAGATTGGAAGAGGCCCTGGAGGTTTTTCACCTTCCTCTGTAGCACAGGGCACAGGTCACTTGCTGGAGGATTCTCTGCTCCTTGAAGCCTTTAAACCATGATTTGAGGGCTTCAATAGCTCAGACATAGATAAGAGGTTTATCGCAGGAGTGGGTGGGTGAGATTCTGTGGCCTGCATTGTGCAGGAGGTCAGACTAGATGATCATAATGGTCCCTTCTGACCTTAATATCTATGAATCTATGAATCAAAACCACTATCCCAGGAACCTATCCTTGCAACAAAGCCTGATGCCAACTCTGTCCACATATCTATTCAAGTGACACCATCATAGGACCTAATCACATTAGCCACGCCATCAGGGGCTCGTTGACCTGCACATCTACCAATGTGATCTATGCCATCATGTGCCAGCAATGCCCCTCTGCCATGTACATTGGCCAAACCGGACAGTCTCTATGCAAAAGAATAAATGGACACAAATCTGGCATCAGGAATCATAACATTCAAAGACCGGTAGGAGAACACTTCAACCTCTCTGGCGCTCAGTAAAAGATTTAAGGGTGATAATTTTGCAACAGAAAAGCTTCAAAAACAGACTCCAACAAGAAACTGCTGAGCTTGAATTAATATGCAAACTAGATCCCAGTAACTTGGGTTTGAATAGAGACTGGGAGTGGCTGGGTCATTACACATATTGAGTCTATTTCCCCATGTTAAGTATCCTCACACCTTCTTGTCAACTGTCTAAATGGGCCATCTTGATCATCACTACAAAAGTTTTTTTCCTCCTGCTGATAATAGCTCATCTTAACTAATTAGTCTCTTATAGTTTGTATGGCAACTTCCACCTTCTCTGTATGTATATAGATATTTTCTTACTATATGTTCCATTCTATGCATCCGATGAAGTGGGCTGTAGCCCACAAAAGCTTATGCGCTAATAAATTGGATAGTCTCTAAGGTGCCACAAGTCCTCCTGTTCTTTTTGCGGATACAGACTACAACGGCTGCTGCTCTGGAACAGCTCTAAAGAGTGACTGCTGGGATCTAAGGACCTACTAGTAAGGTGCTGCAGTCTTCTTGCATCTGAACAGCGTAATCCTTGGTATTTTGACAGCACTTGATACATTCAAAACACTGCACAGACATGAACTAACTGTTTACCTTCCCCACCCCCTGAGAGCTAAGCCTGTGAGCTAATTATTGGATAGCCGGGAAATGGAGACAGAAAGGCAAAGTGACATGTCTGCAGCCACTCAGGCCTTTTCTACATGGCGAGTCCCTGCCCAGCAAGCCAGGGTGTGAATCTACCGGCCACCCCCATGGACACAGCTGCAGCACACAGACTCGGGGACCTGCACTGCGCTGTAGCACATGGTGAGGCACGGAGCAGCCAGCCAGCATGCTGCAGATCCGCCCCCTGGCTGGCTGCGCAGTACCTCTCCATGTAGACAAGCCCTCAGTGTGTCAGCAGCAAAGCCAGCATTGGACCCACGACCTTCCAACTCTCACCCTGCCCTCACTCTTCCAGCCCACACTGAATAGGCACAGAGGCAGGAATGGGCCTCTCACCGGACCCCTGAGAGTGCTCTGGGCAGCTTCAGCATGAGCAGAGAGTGGGGGCTGCCGTCCTGCATTATATGCCAAGGAACCGGTTGGTTCCTGTAAGCTGGGTTCTGCCAGAGGCTGAGCACTGTGGACAGTCTCCGCCAGGATGCCATGCACAGGGCTTACATTCATATGCAGCAGCTGGGGGTTACATCCAGCCAGCCAGAGGATGGGGTATTACAAAAGCAAAGAAGGTGCACAATGCAGATTAAGGCCAGGAGGGATCACTGGGGAATTCTAGTCTGACTTCCTGCATAGCACAGGCCATAGGACTTACCTCAAATACTTCCTGTTAGATATAAACATTTACAGCTTGCCAGTGCTGGAGAATCCACCACAGCCCTTGGTAAGTTGTCCCAGTGGGTAACTGCCCTCACCATTAAAAAATTGCATTTTATTTCTAGTCTGAATTTGTCCAGCTTCAACTCTCAGCCATTGGATCACGTTAGACCTTCCTCTGCTAGATCAAAGAGCCTGCTATCATCAAATTCTCATTCTCCACTCTCACATATAGACTGTGATCAAATCACCCCTTCACCTTCCCTTTGTTAAGCTAAAGAAACTGAGCTCCTGGAGTCTGTCAGTATAAGGCAGGTTTCCTACTCCTTTAATAATTTTTGTGGCTCTTCTTTGACCCCTCTCCAATGTATCAACATCCTTCTTGAGTTATGGACACCAGCACTGGACACAGGATTCCAGCCATGGTCGCACCAGTGCCAAATACAGAGGTGAAATCACCTTTCTGCTCCTACTTGAGATTCCCTCATTTATGTATCCAAGCATCACATTAGCCCTCTTGGCCTCACATTGCATTGGACGCTCATGTTCAGCTGATTATCCACCATGACCCCCACATCCTTTTCAGAGTCCCTGCTTCCCAGGATAGAGTCTCCCATCCTGTAAATATGGCAGTCACTCTTTGTCCCTAGATGTATGATGTTACATTTTGCTGTATTAAAATGCATATTGTTGGCTTGTGCCCAGTTTACCAAGTGATCCAGATCATTCTAGCAGATGACAGAGCAAGGAGTGATGGTCTCAAGTTGCAGTGGGGGAGGTTTAGGTTGGATATTAGGAAAAACTTTTTCACTAGGAGGGTGGTGAAACACTGGAATGCGTTACCTAGGGAGATGGTGGAATCTCCTTCCTTAGAAGTTTTTAAGGTCAGGGTTGACAAAGCCCTGGCTGGGATGATTTAGTTGGGGATTGGTCCTGCTTTGAGCAGGGGGTTGGACTAGATGACCTCCTGAGGTCCCTTCCAATCCTGATATGCTATGATTCTATGATTCTGTATCAGTGACGTGTCCTCTTCATTATTTACCACTTCCCCAATTTTTGTGTCATCTGCAAACTTTATCAGTGATGACTTTATGTTCTGTCAGGCCATCAATAAAAATGTTACATTGCTTAGGGCCAAGAACCGAT
The DNA here is from genome assembly GCF_965140295.1 of Lepidochelys olivacea. NCBI lineage: Eukaryota > Metazoa > Chordata > Testudines > Cheloniidae > Lepidochelys > Lepidochelys olivacea. Next base: position 24,211,902 of record NC_140427.1, read on the forward strand.
TCCTGCAGGACCCCACTAGAAGAAACCCCTTGATATGGTTCCCCATTTACACTTACGTTTTCAACCCATCAGTTAGCCAGTTTTTAATCCATTTAATGTGTGCCAAGTTAATTTTATATTGTTCTTGTTTCTTAATCAAATTGCCATGTGATACTAAGTCAAACACCTACAGGAGTCTAAGTATATTATATCAACACTGCATCTGACGAAGTGGGTATCACCCTGAAAACTTATGCTCCAATACATCTGCTAGTCTATAAGGTGCCACAGGACTCTTTGCCGCTTTTACAGATCCAGACTAACACGGCTACCCCTCTGATATAGATCAACACTATTACCTTTATCGACCAAATTTGTAATCTTATTAAAAAAGATACCAAGTTAGCCTGATAGGATCTATTTTCCATAAACCATGTTGATTGGCATTAATTATATTACCCTCCTTTCATTCTTTATTTGTCTAGTCCATCAGAATCTCACGTCACCTCTTGTGTCTTGGCTCCAGCAGCAGAGTCTGTCCCATGAAGAATGTTCTTTCCATTCTTCTTCGATATGCCCCAGCCATGGTTAGAAGAGGAATGGTAGAAGGAGAATGATGGTAGAAGAGGAATGGTAGAAGGAGACATGAAGTGTGAGAGGAGAGCAGTACAGTGGTGGGAGCTCAAAAATACTATTTATTACCATGATGGTGGCACCCAGAAACCCGTGCAGAGATCAGGCTCCATTGTGCTGGGGCTGCACACACACAGAGTGAGAGCCAGTCCCAGCCCTGAAGAGCTTACAGCTTGAACAGCCAAGACAGACATGGGGTGGGAGGGAAAGTGACATACCCACAATACCATTAGCAGCAAAGCTGGGATGGGAACATGCATCCCTGTCCAATGCCCTCACCATTGGCTCATGCTGCCTCTCCTTGTTGACTTAGGGCACAAGCACTGACCCTTTTGGGACAATTTTCATTCAAACCCTTTCTGGAATGTCCACTGGCCTTCCTCTCGAGACTGAAAACTTTCAAAAAAAGCTTTTGATGTTTAGACATTATCTGTTTCCCCCCTTGCTCTCTCTTTGCCCCTTTTGGCCAGTCAGTGCAAGAGAATAAAGGACACCCAGGAGGGTTTCTAACTTTCTTTTGCTGCTCTGACTTTTCCAAATTCCTTCACCTTGGGAACGTCACCAAGTGGTGTTCACTGACTGCCACCATTCCCTTTGCTGCTCTGTAGCATTTCTAAAGGCGAGGCAAAGTGAAAATAATAGAAACCCTGGACAGCATTTGTTTTACTGCACTCAGTGACAAAAAGGAAAAAAGGGTAGGGAGGGGAAGGAGAAAAACTGAAATTTCAGAATTTTCTTGGGACCCCCCCCAGTCTCCAAACTGAAAGATAATTCCATATCAAACCCTACGAACTGGGAACAATTTGAAATGTTTTGTGACATTGTTCTTCCATTTGCCAACCAGGTCTTCTCGGGGATCTAGCCAGTTCAGGCTACTTGTCACCAAGGCATTTCCGAGAGCAAATGGGCTCAGCCTCCAGGTAAATGCAGGCCTGGCACCACAGAGCACAGTCTTTCAGCCAAGTGCTAGGACTCAGAGCAGGACCATGCCAAGGGAGAAGAAAAGATCCTAGATCAAACGTTCAACCTCATTTCTGCCTGCCACAGGCCAGCTGGACATCAGTACAATTGCATAAAGCTGGTGTTATACCAGCAAATATTTGGCAACCTTTCAACGTGTCTCCTGACAGGATTAGTCACATGTTATTTGACTGTCAACTTGCATTTAGGTATCAGAAATAAATAACTCCTTTGACAGAAAAAAGAAGTAAAGAACCATGGAAAGCTGATTTTACACTGATTGCTCTGAACTCTCTCTCCTGTCTGGTGGGGGCCTGGTTTACACCTAAAATGTAGGTTGACCTAACTACACTGTTCTGGGCTATTACGAGCAATGTCATGCTCAGCCAGCTGTAGCTAGGTCAACCTAACCCTCCCATTGACCTTCCTAGTTCCCAGCTCTCAAGGGGTTGCATTTACTGCAGTGACAGAAAACCCTTTCCATTGCTGAGGTACGTGTTTCCATGACAGCGGCCTAGATTCAGCTGTGCCACTCCCATGCTTGTAGTGTAGACATCCCCACAGCTTGTTCTGGTGACACTGTCTTTCGGCCGCTGCGCAGCCCTGACAAGAGACTTATGACCTAGCTCTTAAACAGTAGCTCTCTCCTCTGTCAGTATGGACAAGCCTGGACAAACATAGGCGATGAAAGAAAATACTATTTCTGTCTTGTGGGCATTTGGGCTGCTGTTAAAAGAACAAGAGAATGTCTACAAATGTGCAGTTCTGACACTGGCGGCCCCAAGCTCTCCTCTGTGCTGGAGAGGAATCAAACTTGGATGACAAAGTACTGGACCCTTGGAACAATGGGCTGTAGCCTCTCTGTTTTGCTCCTACCCGTGTGTGTGGGTATCCTCTGGAGCTGTATTTTTAAGTTTGCTCTGTGAATAGTTTTGTCTATATTTTGCTCAACTTGAATTTTTAAAACATGCTAAGAGAGAAGCTGCTGTTGTCTAGGCTGTAATAATGATGCATAGCTGGGCACAAGCTCTGTTCCCATGTCCAATCCTGACTTGCTGCTTCTATGAGCTCCAGTGTCCTTCAGCTGGCTTCAGGTCAGGATTTTTGTGCTGAGGATGGATGGCCTCTTTCCTATGGGCACTGTACCCACCAGGTGCCTGAATTTGTGTCCATGGTGCATGCACAACGTTGCTATTCTCAGACCAGATGTCACACAGTTGGCCTTTCTTTTCTGGCTGCTCCATCTCAACAATGTCTCCACCATCACCAGAATGTCTCCAGAATAACTCGTCACCACTTGCCATTAGCATTGCTACCAGACTACCCTGGCTCTGACCCAGTGACTGAGAGAACAGTTGCCTCATGCCCAGAGCCACCCACTCTCATTTTTTCTGCCTGTCTAGAGCATGCAGGGAGGTGATGACAGGTTGAGTGGCGCCCCCATGCTGACTGAGCTGTAAGCAGACACGCCAAAGAGGATAAGCAGGCAGCTCTGAGAGGCTCTGGAAGTAGAGAACTGTCATGGAGCATGGCCTGGGAGAAGGGGCAACCTGGGCTACAGAATGTTCTGGCACTGAGCTAACAACTAAGTCCCTCCTTCCCACCACATGCCCTTCCCTGTTCTCCTTTCCAATCCCTCCTCTCCCCAGAGAGAACGGCAGGGATTGGCACACAGTCCCCTGGCCCAGAATCATAGAATATCAGGGTTGGAAGAGACCTCAGGAAGTCATCTAGTCCAACCCCCTGCTCGAAGCAGGACCAATCCCCAATTAAAGAAGAGCAGGGGCTGGACAGACAGGCACAGCTCAGCTCCTAGGCTCATAAATCTTGTTGTGAGAAAGAAAGATAGAGTTATTAGAACAACAAACTCAAGTGCGTCCTCTTTGATCAGCCAGTGCACTAAAGACAATGCCTAGAAACCTCAACTGGCACCCGCTGCATCTCACTAGCTAAGCCTGCCACTGCGTGGATGGGAGACTTCCAAAGGGTGGGCAGGCAGTGCAGGAAGTGGCATGGGTGAGCCGCTGGGTGGTACTCTTCCCTCCTGAGCTGGACAGTGCTGGGGGCAGCTCCATGAAGCGCTGGGGCGTCCATTCGAGTCAGAAGCGACCTCAGTGCTCCAGGGCGGTGCTCGGGGGCTCTGGACTGCAGGGCAGGGCTTATTGACTCTGGAAAGGGTGCTCTTCCCTTTATGCCAAGACTAGTGCCAGTGTGGTGGCAGGACAGGGTTATCAGGCTCTTAGGATAAAAAACCCCGGACCAGAACTGGAGGAAACATGCCCTCCTCAGCACCCCTCCCCCCGCACGACGTAGCTGTGCCTGTGAAACGATTCATAGCTCATATTTCAGAGACACCACCACCGTCGCTGTGCTGCCCCAGGAGAAGGGGAGATTCGGGCTTCCATTGATTCATAGCTTTTAGGGTCAGACGGAACCATTCTGCTCAGCTAGTCTGGCCCCTGCATAGCATGGGTCTGAGTCCCTCTCCCAGGGAGCCCTGAATGGAGCCCCAGAACTCGGGGGGTCAGCTAGAGCAGAACGTGCAGAAACACACCGAGATCTGACTGAAGGGCTCCAAGTGACGCCGTGCCCCCCATCCCCTGCTGATCTGGGCCAGTGGCTAAGCACCCTCATTGTGACATGTTTGTGTTTATTTTCCAATTGCTCTTTGCTGACATCAGCTCCCAGACACTGGGTCTTGCTCTGCCTTTGCATGCTGGATTACAGCGCCCTCCTCTGTCATTGTGGAGGTGGTTAGAGCAGGGTCACAGTTCCTCTGTGGTCAGTACGGGGCAGGCAGGAACCCAGATCACTCAGTACCACATGCAGCCAACAGGCCTCTCGCTGGCCAGCTTCGCAGCAAGAGTCAAGAGACAGGCGGAAATAGAGGTGTAGAGGGAAATTTTTACTGCAACAACCTAGGCGACTACAGAGGTCATAAGTGGAGCCTAAAACTGGGCCTTAACCGCCCAGACCCAGACTTCATAGATTCCTAGATCCCAAGGCCAGCAGGGGCTGTTGTGACTATCTAGCCTGACCCCTATAGAGCACAGGCCAGAGACCTGCCCCCAAATCATTCCTAGAGCAGAGCTTTAGAAAAACAGCGCATCTTCACTGAAAAACGGCCAGTGCCGTGGAATCCCTCATGACCCTGGTCAGCTGTTCCAACAGTTAATTCCCCTCCCTGTTAAAAATGCACGCCTTGCTTCCTGTCTGGATTTGTCAAGCTCCAACTTCCAGCCGTCGCGCCTTAGACCTCTCTCCTATAGACTGAGAAGCCCATTATTAACGGTTTATTCCCCAGGGAGGTGCTTATAGAAAGTCTGGGATTTAGACACCAAAGTACTTTTATGAATTTAAGCCTAAATCACTTGGCTGCTGTTTTTCTCCTCCTCCCTTGGTCCCCAGCCATCTCCTTCTCCCTCGCAGCTAATCAGTGAAATCCCTCCCCCTCCCTGCCCCTCCTCTATCCCCACCTGATGCAGTGAAGGGGTCCCCACCTCCCTTCTAGGCAGCATCTGGGCAGCATGCTGGGCTCTGTACTGTCCCTGCCTTCAGCCCAGCCACTGCCAAGGACCAGTCTCTGCTGCTCAGCATGGGGCGAGGCCGTAGCTGGGGCAGAAGGAGGTAGAGCAAGGTTGAGATACGCTGGGGAAGGGGAAGTTCCCATCCAGAAGCAAACAAGGTGTGACTGGCTCCTCCTAGGATCCCCAACCCAGCCCCTGCACCCTTTGTCTGGCCATGGCACCTCCTAGTGCTCACCCAGTCCCCCCTTTCCCTCCAGACACTAGCAGTGCTGAGGGCTGAAAGATTTCCTGGTTCTCAGGGCTAACCCAGCACCTCTGACTGCTCACCGAGCCCAGGGTGAGCCCCGCTTGGCCGCGCGCCTGGCCGGAGGACTTGGCAGCCTGGTGCTGCACTGCCCCTGAGCTCACGTGTGCTCCATCCAAAGGGATTTGCTCTGACCCTACTGTCCTAAGCCCTGCCACTGGGGGGCGCCGAGTGTCCCCCAGTTTGCTCCAGGCAGGCGTTCAGTGGAGCAGCCTCACAGCCATGGTAGTACGGCCCAGCAGGTGCTGACACTAAACTAAATTTGCGGATGATACTAAACTGGGAGGAGTGGTAGATACGCTGGAGGGGAGGGATAGGATACAGAAGGACCTAGACAAATTGGAGGATTGGGCCAAAAGAAATCTGATGAGGTTCAACAAGGACAAGTGCAGGGTCCTGCACTTAGGACAGAAGAATCCCATGCACCGCTACAGGCTGGGGACCGAATGGCTTTACAGCAGTTCTGCTGAGAAGGACCTAGGGGTGACAGTGGACGAGAAGCTGGATATGAGTCAGCAGTGTGCCCTTGTAGCCAAGAAGGCCAATGGCATTTTGGGCTGTATAAGTAGGGGTATAGCGAGCAGATCGAGGGACTTGATCATTCCCCCTCTATTCGACATTAGTGAGGCCTCATCTGGAGTACTGTGTCCAGTTTTGGGCCCCACACTACAAGAAGGATGTGGAAAAATTGGAAAGCGTCCAGCGGAGGGCAACAAAAATTATTAGGGGACTGGAACACATGACTTATGAGGAGAGGCTGAGGGAACTGGGATTGTTTAGTCTGCAGAAGAGAAGAATGAGGGGGGATTTGATAGCTGCTTTCAACTACCTGAAAAGTGGTTCCAAAGAGGATGGATCTAGACTGGTCTCAGTGGTAGCAGATGACAGAACAAGGAGTAATGGTCTCAAGTTGCAGTGGGGGAGATTTAGGTTGGATATTAGGAAAAACTTTTTCACTAGGAGGGTGGTGAAACACTGGAATGCGTTACCTAGGGAGGTGGTGGAATCTCCTTCCCTAGAAGTTTTTAAGGTCAGGGTTGACAAAGCCCTGGCTGGGATGATTTAATTGGGGATCGGTCCTGCTTTGAGCAGGGGGTTGGACTAGATGACCTCCTGAGCTCCCTTCCAACCCTGGTATTCTATGATTCTATGACAACCTGGATCAGACTATCGCATTCTGGGCAGGCTACACACTGGCTGGCTGCTTACCCGGAGGGGCAGGAACACAGCTCCCAGCCCACGTTCTTCCCAGCCCCAGGCACCATGCAAGTGCCCTGGTGAGACCTGCTGTCCAGGGCAGCCACTGAGGAAGCCGCCTGTGTGCCATGTTCTCCGCTCTGGATTTTCATCCTTCCCTCTCACGCTGGGGCATGGAGCACTGAGGCTGTTTGTTTTTGTTCCCTCTGCAGCTCTGGTGAGTCTTGCTGGCACGGGGCCTCTGTTTATTATCATTTTGTGTTCAGCTTGTTTTGTGGGGGTGCCAGAGGCCTGAGGGCACAGGGAGCCCACAGTTCAGCATTTTCATACTAGACTATGTGACCCCAGCAGATCCTTCCTGCTGACTGGCCAGCGGACGTGCAGGGCTGTGTTCAGTGGGACAGAGGCAAGGGCTCTGGCACTGGTACTGGCTGGGAAACTACAGGGGCTGAAGGGAGACAGTAGTTAGGAGGCTCATAACAACCACCCTCCAAAGCAACCACTCCAGGGTCTCTCACGGGCAGACTGGCTGGGAATTTGTGCTGCACCAGATCCCAGTGCCAGAAATGAAAACCCAACAGCCTCCTGGGGAAGCGTGGGAATTCCCCAAGGACCAAGCAGTGCACTCCGAGAGGGGAGCTCAAGGTGGCCTTTTATCCCAGGTGAATAGGAAGTTGTTCGCTGTCTAAAGCCAATGTCTTGCCCCCTCCCCTATCAGTGCTAATGCCGCAGTCTTCCCAGGTGGGCATGGCTGTGCTTCTTGGGCACTGCAGTGACGTATGGGGCCTGGCCTAAAAGGGCCCAGGCAGAAGGCAGCTGCTGGGCAGCAGTGCTGATCAAAGGGCAGACAGCATTTGGCTCTCATCAGCAGGCAGACAGTCTGACAGCATGGCCCCCAGCAGGGGGAGGGATAGCTCAGTCGTTTGAGCATTGGCCTGCTAAACCCAGGGTTGTGAGTTCAATCCTTGAGGGAGCCATTTAGGGATCTGGGGCAAAAATTGGGGACAGCTCCTGCTTTGAGCAGGTGGTTGGACTAGATGACCTCCTGAGGTCCCTTCCAAATCCGATATTCTCTGATGCTATAGGAAGGCAGGGTGCTGTGGAAGGTTGGAGACTCATCCGTGCGTGATCTGTGGCTCCGTTGCTGCTTTCCTCACCTGGGCACGTGCTGGCACAGAAGGGCACTGAGTGTGGTGTATGCCAGCCTGGGCTTTTAGATACAGGGCTGTCAAGGTTCATTCCGAACTCTGGGGTACAGATGTGGGGACCTGCATGAAAGACCCCCTAAGCTTATTCTTACCAGCTGAGGTTAAAAGCTTCCCCCAGGTACAAACTATTTTACCTTTTGTCCTTGAACCTTTATGCTGCCACCACAAAAGTGTCTAACAAAAACAACAGGGGAAGTGCCCACTTGGAAATGTCTCCCCCCAAAATATCCCCCACAAGCACTACACCCCCTTTCCTGGGGAAGGCTTCATAAGAATCCTCACCAATTTGCATAGGTGAACACAGACCCAAACCCTTGGATCTTAAGAACAATGAAAAAGCAATCAGGTTCTTAAAAGAGAGTTTTAATTAAAGACAAAGTGAAAGAATCACCTCTGTAAAATCAGGAAGGGAAATACCTTACAGAGTAGTCAGATTCAAAACATAGAGAATCCCTCTAGGCAAAACCTTAAGTTACAGAAAGGCACAAAAACAGGAATGTACATTTCCTCCAGCACAACTTATTTTATCAGCCATTTAAACAAAACAGAATCTAACGCATATCTAACTAGATTGCTTACTAACTCTTTACAGGAGTTCTGACCTGCATTCCTGCTCTCGTCCTGGCAAAAGCATCACACAGAGAGACCCTTTGTCCTCCTCACTCCAGCTTTGAAAGTATCTTGTCTCCTCATTGATCATTTTGGTCAGGTGCCAGCGAGGTTATCTTAGCTTCTTAACCCTCTACAGGTGAAAGGATTTTTCCTCTGGCCAGGAGGGATTTAAAGGTGGTTAGGCTTCCCTTTACATTTATGACAAGGGCACAGGCTCATCAGGCAGTCGTTGAAGCCTCTGGGGATGTGAGCTGGCCAGAGCTGCTGGGGGTTGTTAAATGTCCTGCCTCCAGCATAGCAACACTGAGACACAGACAAGCATTCCAAAGCAGCCACTAAAATTGCCCCCAAGTTTTTTGCATGCCCCACTTTGGGTGAACAAGTTTTCATGCATCCAAAACCTCCCACTGGGTGGATAAGTCAGCAGGTTTCTCTGTGCAGAACCAGTGTCTGAGCCAGGGAAATGCGTGCTCGCCCCAAACTCTGGCCCAAAATGGGAGAGGGCTGGTGAACGTAGCCTCCCTCTAGGGAGATGGGGACAGTGAGTGGGCTGAAGAGCTGTTCCTCCTGCCACCAAGGGACATTGCTGTCCCCCTCGCTGCGCCTCACTTCATGCATCTCCCAGTCTCAGCAGTTCTCAGCCAGAAGCGGGTGTTGCGTCCACTCCAGCCTGAGGCTAGGAACAGGCAGCAGCATGGGGCTGGGAGAGTGGCTTGCTTGGCCAGTGAAGGCACCGGGATTCAGAATGGGTGCACAAAGCAGCTGCAGTACTGGCTACAGATGGCCCAATGGGTGTGACCAACAGATAACACCCAGAACCAAAGGCAGGGTTCCTGCCTTTGTTGTGCACAGAGAATCCTGCAAACAGGTCTCTGCCCACCCTGTGCTGGCTAGATAGCTGTTAACAGCTGGTGGGATGGCAAGTGCATTGAGTAGGGACCTGGCTGTGCTCTATGCTCCCTGTGTAAACTTGGGCCAGGCCATAGTCTGTCTGGGTCTCACTTTCCAGCTAACCACAGGGGTAAGAGCCTACCCTGCCCCCGGGGGATTGGAAGGATGACTCCAGTAAAGCTGGTGAGGTGCTTGCATACTGCAGGTACTGTGGATTGGTATCATAGCGGCAGTGGCCCACTCCAGATGAGGCTGCCCTGTGGTGTCCATCCAGCTGGACTGGCTGGAGAGAGAGTGCTGCCATTTGCCAGCAAACAGGGCTGGCCTTAGGGAAAATGGTGCCCTTTCTTTGAGTCCGGATGCACTGGGGTTGGGTGACCAGGGAAGGAGGGGAGCTCACCATACAGTGAACCCCACCCCCCACCCCGCGGCTGGGGAGCAATGGGGCAGGAAGCCGGGGGGGGGCAGGGAGAGATTCCTGCAGCTGGTGAGTCTAACCCAGCCTTGGGAGCAGCCTGTGCAGAGGAAGAGGAAGTCCTGTCCCTCCCCAGACTGCCCTGGTCTAGCAGCTGGAACCCGGCTCATGGTAGGAGCCCCCCGCCAGGGCACCCCAGCCCTGCCCCTCCCAGCTCCAGGCCCAGTGTTTGGGGGCTAAAGGGGCCTTGGGCTGGCTGGGGGTGGGGAGGTTGGCCAGGACGTTCTCCTGACCACAGCACCTGAGTGATCACCCACCTGTAAGGCCACCCCTGCCAGGAAAACAGCCCTCATTGAGGAGAAGAGCCTGAAGTGTCCTGGGAGAGCTTGCTTTTGAGTCAACCAGGAAGCTGCCCAGTTTGTGCAGTTGGGTTTACTCTAACCCCCCAAAGTGTGCAGGAAACGGCTCTGCACACCTGGGGAACAGGTAACTGCAAAGTTACTGGCCCACCACTTTCACAGACAGGAGCTGTCTCAGGCCTGGCTGAGCTCCCCTTGCTGGACATGCCCCAGCCGCTGCGTCTAGATCCCAACACCAGGGGTCTGTGTGCTCTAAGCTCTCCTTGTTCTGAGTAGGCTGTAGCATTGTCTCTTTCCTGGCCTCTCGGGCATGTTTCCTATGCACAACCTCTGTCTGCTACCCCTTCACAGCAATAGGAACCTGTGGCTCTAGACCCCCAGGACCAGTGCTGAGCTCCCAGGCGCACCCGGAGCTCCACTCTCATGGGCCCTCTGGGTTTACAGTTCACCTCTTCAGGGACACGTGATTCTGGAAGCAAACAGACACATGGGCTTTGTAAGGGTTCCAAAGAACTGTAGCTAGTACAAGGATACACAGATCTAGGCAAAACAATAACACATCCCTAGGCCTTTCCCTGCCTCAGTTTCCTTACTACTTTGGAGCATTCCTTGGCTTTGGCCAGAGTCCTCTGGGATGTGCAGGATCCCCCTCCTCCACATGGCTTCTCCTCCCAATTATGGAGTCTGAGTCTCTCTTTCCATTCTCCTGGCCAAGCTTTCCTAAAATGGCTCACAACAGACCCTCTCTTTTGTAACCTCCAGCCCGCTCTGTCAGTGGCCCCTGACCCAGCCCCTGCCAGGAGATTGAAGACCCCATGGGGGATCCGTTGTTTAGCTATCTCTGCCTCGAGTTCAGACTTGAAACTGGTGTCTCCTGGGCAGCAGCCTTGTCCTTGTTCGGGTGGCTCCATCTGAATGGACCAGTATCAGCGGTGAGCGACGCTCCATTATTAGCCCTGTGCCAGGTGCAAGACTTGCTTGACGTCTCTTGTGGGATTTAGCTTAATATGGCAGCAAAAGACAGCCGAGAAGGTTAAACAGGCAGCCTGCAGTCTAACCCAGAGAGCCCCAAGATCAAACAGCATTCCCAAGCTGTGCATAGCCCTAGATTGTCAGAGGAGCCACGGGCAGCTGCTGGGGACTCTGCACTCTTGAGGCCATTTGTTTAGGTGCTGAAACATGGACAAAGGAGCTGCATGTCAGGCTTCTGTGAAGTTGTTTTTCATTCCTCTGGCCCCACTTCTCTGCGAGGGGGAACTGTTACCTGCCCAGACACAGGGCCAGAGGGCTCTGGGACTCCTCCTCTCAGCCCAGACCAGCTGAGAGCCACAGTCCATCAGGCTGGTGACTCCTGTGATAGCTGGATTTTTATTAACACCCCCACCAGCATTTGGGGCATTTAGGAAACTATTCTGATCTCCCACTTAGCCTTCACATTTTCCTGTTTAAATTTTTCCTTACAGTCAATTTTGCTCATAATTGTTTTCAGATTTAGGAAACTGGCCCTTTGAAAGAGCCAAGGAAACAGAGCGCTGGTGAGGACTGTGTTCTGGCTGCACATAATGAACGTAATCAAGTCGTGATTACTTGTATGGCAGGCAACCGCTAAATTGTGAGTCCCATGATCAATCCATTGTCTATCCGTACCAGGTCTTGGAGAGACAACTGCAAAGTACAAGGCCTAACGGAGAATTGCTCAGAGTAAAATGTTCCACCTTTTGTGGTAGAAAAGGTTTGTCTTTCATTTTTAGAGCCTCCAAAGACATGAGCCGCCCAGCCCCCAGCAGCTCCTCTCTCTCCACACTCAAGCTACATGTGTAAGAGCTGTTTGTCTGCGTGCCGGTCTAACAGCCCCTCCCCAGTACACAGTGTGGGCTTTCTCCGGTACATCCACGAGCTGGCACGACTCTCAAGTCCTGTGCTTACATCAGACCCTCAGCTGTCTTTTCAACAGTAGAGTAAGGCCCTAGCCCCAGAGAGCCCTGGACTGGGCTAACCCAGGAGGAAGGGCCATGGCCCGAGGGCAGCTCTGCTATGCGAGTGGAAGCAGCTGTGTAGTCCCACGAATGCTGCACAGAGCACAGCCTGAGAGCAATGGGCTAGGTGGTCCAGGTGCAGGGTGCAGAGCGCTGTCTCCGCTCTTGGGTGATACTGAGATGTGTACACCGCGGCCGAGCTTCTGCAGTAACTCCTGCCTTAGAGCTGCTGGCTACACAGCGCCCTGGAGATGGCCACGGGCCACAAGCCTCAGATAGACCCCTCCCCTAGCATCTTTCCTGTCGGAGCTGTTGTAGGGATGGGAGAAGGGAGCCCCACTCACCTGCTCCTCTCTCAGGACCCCACTGACTTCCAGAAAAGAGCCCCGGAGCATCCCATGTCATCCCAATGCAATCAACCAAGAGACCCACTCCCCACCCAGACCCCTCCACACACAGTCAATGTCAACGCCTGCAGGGTCTGTCGGGGTGTCCTCCCCTCCATACACAGACCAAGGGGCTCTTGTGTTATCTGCCCCTTCCTATAACGTACAAACTGGGCGACCCTATGACATGGACAGGCAGCAGGTTTAAAACAAACATAAGGATGTACTTCTTCACCCAATGCACAGTCAGCCTGTGGAACTCCTTGCCCAGGAAAGTTCATAGAATCATAGACTATCAGGGTTAGAAGGGACCTCAGGAGGTCATCTAGTCCAACCCCCTACTCAAAGCAGGACCAATCCCCAATTTTTGCCCCAGATCCCTAAATGGCCCCCTCAAGGATTGAACTCACAACCCTGGGTTTAGCAGGCCAAAGCTCAAACCACTGAGCTATCTCTCCCCCCAACTATCATAGATTCCAAGGCCAGAAGGGACCATTGTGAGCCTCTAGTCTACCCCCCTGTGTAACACAGGCAGAGACCTGTCCTACTACAAAATGGGGAATAACTGGCTAGATGGTAGCACAGCCGGAAAGGATCTGGGGCTGGAGTGGCTCAGAGAACCATAGAACCAGGGGTTAGAAGAGACTGAAGGGTCATCTAGTCTGACCCCTGCCATAACGCAGGATTGAACATACTGAATACGAGCAATTGCAAAAAAGGCTAATACCCTTCTGGGGTGTATATTAGTAAAAGCTTCTAACTCTGAGGAGAGTTAAGTCCCTGTATCTCTGAGCACTGGTCACAGGTGGCTGGCTCCCCTGCATGGACCTGTCTGTACCTAGACCCTGCGCACACATCTGGCATGGGCTGTGCTGTGGCCCTGCCTGGGGGCAGCACACCACAAGCAGCGTGTGGAAACTGAGGGAAATGATTCTAAGGGGTGAGCGTGGAAGTGGGGGAGGGTCTAAGGCAGGGGTGTCCAGCCTGAGCCTGAGAAGGAGCCAGAATTTACCAGTGTACCTTGCCAAAGAGCCACAGCAATATGTCAGCAGCCCCCATCAGCTTCTCCCACCCACCTGCAGCCCCGCCAATCAGCGCCTCCCGCTCCCTCCCCACACCACCTGATCAGCTGTTCCGTGGCATGCAGGAGGTTCTGGGGCGGGAGCGGGGCGGAGCGAGGGCACGGCAGGTTCAGGGGAGGGGGCGGCAAGGGGTGCAGTGGGGGCAGGGCCTGTGGCAGAGCCGGGGGTTGAGCAGCGAGCCCCCCCGGCACACTGGAAAGTTGGTGCCTGTCGCTCCAGCCACGGAGCCGGTGCCTAGGCAAGGAGCCGCGAATTAACTTCTGCAGAGCCGCACGGTTGGCCACCCCTGGTCCAAGGGATCATTGAGGCCCAGAGCCCAGGGCACTTGGACAGCAGTGTCCCCCCGTGCCAGAGCTGCGAAGTGTCTGGGGCTTTCGGCTTGAACCCTTGGAGCTGGCAGCCACATGGGGTGAGGCTGAGGTCTGCCTTGGGGATGCAGCTGGGCCCCCGTGTCCTGGGTGGATTTCCCTGGTTCTAGCACTGGGGGCAGGCGAGGGAAGTCAAGGACACCACTCAAATCCTGACACGCCGTGCTGCTGGCACTGGTCTGTTCCAGCTTCCACTGACAGGGTTTGGCCTGTACATGTCCAGGTGCAGACAGCAGGAGACAGTGCAGAGACACGGGGGGGTGGGGGGGGCTGTTGGGCCAAAAGCCTGGCAAACCATTGACAGCGGGGAGGGAGGGAGGCTGTACAGACAAACCATGGTGGATCGGAGAGGAGGTGGCAAGGGGGCAGGTGTCTGGGGGCTGACTGAGACTACCGAAGTCTATTACTTTCTGGGGGTGAGCTGCCCAGCACATGCAGGGGGGAGGTGCCATGAACCCACGGGATCTGTGCTATGCCCCAGCCTTGGGGGAAGATCTCTTGGAGGAACATCTTTGATGTGACAGACCCCCAAGGGGTTCCACTCCCCTGGCCAGCCCTTCTCTGCACCTCTTCCAGTTTGACTTCATCTTTCTTGGCCATTGGTGCCCAGTTGGGAGAGCTGTGGGTACTGGAATTGGATTGGTCAGTTGCCATTTTCACCTTTCTCCTGGCCCCATCCCACTGACATGGCTGCTAAGCAGAGAGCTAGGGCCACCAAATACAAACCCGGCTGGGATCCAAATCTTGCTGTGAACAGTCCATGCTGCAGAGCCCTAGGACAGAGCGGGGACCAGCATAATGCCTTGGGCACGTGCCTTTGCCTCATGCCTGCAACACAGCAGTGATACATGCGGGACCAGAGCTGTGGGAAGGAAACTCACCCCAAGTCCCTCTCTGTGTGGTTCCCAACCCACGTCACAGCTGTGACAGCACCAGTCAATCAGATTCCCTGCTGCCGTTTCACTCTGCTCCCGGAACAGCTGCTGGGGCTTTGGTGGTTTCACAGCTTGGGGTTGTGGGACGTGCTGCCGATGGATTGGATTCTAGCTCCTCCAGTGACCTCTCTGCAACTCAAAACCCGCCCTCGCACTTCAGACTCCTGGCACGCTGAGCAGTGCTTACAGCTGGCTCTGCCCAGGATGGAGGCAAAGGAGTCTGCCTGCTCCAAAGGTCAGAACTCCCCAATCCAGGAAACGAGAGAGCCTGAGCCTGCTGGCAGCAAGGAGCCAGGTGGGCTGAGGGGAGCCATAGGAGGCTCGGAGGACAGAAGAGAAGGGGACAGTACGAAAGGGGAGGAGAAATGGGAAGGGGCATGGATGGATATGTGACAAAGAACCAACCATGCCAAGACTGGCCTAGTGGGAGAAGCAGCCCCAGGGCCACAAAGCCCGAGCAGCTCCACTCCAAACTCTGGCGCATAGGTAATGCCATGGCTGCGATGGTGCCTAGGCTGAAATCCGGGATTGTGAGCAGAGGACATCAGTGTCTAGGCGTGGGCAGAGCCAGGCACATGTCTGAGGCAGCTCAGCAGAGCTTGGCATCACAGCCAGGGCTCATTACCAGCGTCAGGAGAGAGCACGTTCGTGAATGTGGCAGAGGCTGTTAAACGGGGAGGAACTGCACATGTATTGACCCTGGCCCGGCACTGGTACCTGCTGCAGCAGACTGCTGCCCTTGGGGGAGAGACAGACAAGGAGAGGGCAGCTCCAGCTGGGGCGGGGGGCCCGGGGTCTGCCCAACGGTGGTCAGAGAAGAAGGAGGTGAAAAGAGACGGCACTGAGGTGAAAAGGGGATTTGGAGAGGAAACTGGACCGTGAAGGGCTGTGTGCACAGCCCCTGGGGACGAGGGGCACAGAACTGGTGAGGTTGGCTGTTGGGAACCTGCCAGACAGATACAGTTTGGGCTTCTGGGGATGCGTGTGGCCCTCCAGGGGAAGAGCAAGGAGCTGTCGTTCGTGGGAGGGCCTGCTGGAAGGAAGTAAGGTCATGGCAGCATTGAAGCAAAGGAGGGGATGGCAGGACAGCGGGGGTGACACTGGACTGTGCAGTCCAGGAAAGTCAAGGAAAGTGGGGGCCCCTTACTGAATGCGGGAGGTAACCTAGTGACAGAGGATGTGGAAAAAGCTAATGTACTCAATGCTCTTTTCGCCTTTGTCTTCACGAAGGTCAGCTCCCAGACTGCTGCACTGGGCAGCACAGCATAGGGAGGAGGTGACCAGCCCTCTGTGGAGAAAGAAGTGGCTCGGGACTATTTAGAAAAGCTGGACGAGCACAAGTCCATGGGGCCAGCTGCGCTGCTTTCGAGAGTGCTAAAGGAGTTGGCGGATGTGACTGCAGAGATATTGGTCATTATCTTTGAAACTCATGGTGATCGGGGGAGGTCCCAGATGACTGGAAAAAGGCTAATGTAGTGCCCATCTTTGAAAAAGGGAAGGAGGAGGATCTGGGGAACTACAGCCAGTCAGCCTCACCTCAGTCCCTGTAAAAATCATGGAGCAGGTCCTCAAGGAATCAATTCTGAAGCACTTAGAGGAGAGGAAACAAGGAAAGAACAAGGAGTAATCATCTCAAGTTGCAGTGGGGGAGGTTTAGGTTGGATATTAGGAAAAACTTTTTCACTAGGAGGATGGTGAAACACTGGAATGCGTTACCTAGGGAGGTGGTGGAATCTCCTTCCTTTGAGGTTTTTAAGGTCAGGCTTGACAAAGCCCTGGCTGGGATGATTTAGTTGGGGATTGGTCCTGCTTTGAGCAGGGGGTTGGACTAGATGACCTCCTGAGGTCCCTTCCAACCCTGATATTCTATGATTCTATGATTCTATGAACCAACTCCCTCTTGGGGTGACATAGCGGGTTGTTGAAAAAATGTCTTTTACTGGGATGGGGATTTACTGTTGATTATTTCCCTCGGCAAGTATTGGCTGTTCCTTTGTAATTCTGTTATTGTTCCAGCCCAATTTCTGGGGTTTCTGTTTAAAGTTCAAAGTTTAAAATATAAGGTTATCTCCAGTGTGTTGGCTTGTCTCTGCCTTTCCTCACCGTAGGCAGAGCCTGCCTGAGGGCTGGGACACTGCACAAACTCCAGTGAGGACAGAGAAACAATGCAGAGGGCCCTGGAAGAAACAGGATGATGGGCCAGATTCACCTTAGCCACAACACAGCTAATCCCCACGAGGAAATTCCATCTGAACTCCAACACTCAATGGGACGGTGAGATCTGGACAGCGGTGAAGCCTAGAGAGCGATGTGAAAGATCCCAGTGCCCAGGAGCTCATGTCCCAGTGCACCACACTCTGCCAGTGAACTGGCCGGAGAGGAACAACCCAAACGCTCAGGGAAGTGGACACCTTCTGGAAGAGTCCTAAAGAACTTGAGCAGGGGTGGCAGCACAACTGAGCAGGGGTCTTACGAGGGCAGAACTCTATGGGGCCTGGAGAATGGAGCCTTCTGACAGGACTCCCCCGCAGGGCTAGAACCCCCTGTTTAGCTCTATTGAGCATCCATAGGGCCTACAGGAAATGTCAGCTGGTCTAGTGCATTCTGAGGAACGTTTGTCCTGTGGGGAGGGCCTGGCGTGCACAAGCTGTGTGACTAGCTGGGCGAGGCGCCGGCTGAGTGGCAGTGGAATTGCATGTAGTGGGGAGGCGACTCTTACACTGCAACCCCCTTCTCTCCTTTCCATTCTGCTTCCAGGCTGGGTTGTGCAGGTGCCCCATTCCTCTGGGACATCTACAGAGATGACACACCCTGGGGGCTAGGAGAGCAGCAGGTGGTTCTAGAGAAGATCCTTGTGAGGAGCTCTGGCTGTGGCTTTGCTCCACCCATGACCCCTGAGATGCCTGTGGGTGTAGCGCTGCGGCTGCTGGCTGGGCCAGCTCTGCACCTGCAGATGAGCATCCAGGGATGGCCAGGCTCCCTGGCAAAGCTGAGACATTGGTAACTGCAATGGCCCTTGCTAATGTGCAGCAGCATAGAATCATAGAATCATAGAATATCAGGGTTGGAAGGGACCCCAGAAGGTCATCTAGTCCAACCCCCTGCTCGAAGCAGGACCAATTCCCAGTTAAATCATCCCAGCCAGGGCTTTGTCAAGCCTGACCTTAAAAACCTCTAAGAAAGGAGATTCTACCACCATGGCTCATCCCACTCAGACATGGTTCCCCAAGCTGCTGTGTGCAGGTTGGTTGGGAAGCTAGCCCAGCCACTGGGTCTCCCATCCATGCAGAGATGGGGCTGGGGGACGCCCTGCAGGTGCAGACAGGCCTACGTGCATATGTGGAGGCTGCAATGGCAGGGATCTCCTGGACTGCTCAAGTAGCGCCAGCCCTGGAAGCTTGTGCCTGTGTCTCTGCCCTGTGGCCAAAGGAGCAACATTGGTAGCTGCTGGAGGCTGTTGGGCCTGGCAGCCAAAGCGTTCAGCACCTGTTATGCTGTGCCTGGCCTGCTCCCAGGTGGGATCAGAACACAGGCCAGTGCCTCCCCCCATGCCATGCTCCTAAATTCCCTGTAAGCTGCGTGGATACATGGCCACACAGCAGCCTATTAAGCACCGTGCAGGTGCTCAGGGAACCAGCCTGGCCGGGGGAGGGGCACCCCTCCTCTGGCCCCAACCCAACCCTCTGCCCCAGCCCTGGGCCCCTCATCCCAGCTTCACCCCAGAGCCTGCACCCTCAGCCGGAGCCCTCACCCCACTGCATCCCAACCATCTGCCCCAGGCTTGAGCCCCCTCCCGCACTCCGAACCCCTTGGCCCCACCCCCACCACATGAGTTTTGTTACGTGCACACATTGGGGCACATAAAAAAATTCATTCCGCACATGGGTGGGAAAAATGAGAGGGACACGGCCACGCTCACCCGGGGCTGACTGCTGCCAAGGCTGGTGCAGCTTCATGGGTGAGGTTTCATTCAGATTCGCTCCTGGACTCATTTGCATATTGGCCAGTAAGTTCTCATGAACACAGCTACACTGCTGGGCCGGGCGCTGGCAGACGTCGCTACATACCCGGACGGGCACCCTGCTCCAGAGGCTTGCTGGGTGGGAGGCTGTGGGTGTCATTAGCCCATTGGCCCCTGCTCCCCATCCCACTCCCCTTAGCCCATCATCCCCTCACAACGCTACCTCCCAATACCTCCCTCCTGTGCTGGGGGTTGCTGCCCCATGGCCACCTCCTTCCCCGCCTACAGCAGCAGGAGGAGGGAGCGAGGCTGTGGGCTCGCGGGGCCCTGGTGGCGAGCAGAATGAACTACAGCCTCCTGCCTGCCACCTGCTGCTGGTGACCGTGCCATTGAGACCCAGGCCCGGGACAGCTCTGTGTGCTGGCAGAGGCGCGTGTCCCAGCGGCAGAGGGAAGGACAGACACCAGGGCCTCTGGCCAAACTCCAGAGGTTGGGCTGGTGGGCGAGCAGCTCTGCATCCCTGAGCCCAGACCCGTGACGGAGTGGGGGCACTTTCAGGCTGGTCCAGCCTGAGTCAACTGGGGGCATCTCTGGACCTGTCTCACCTATGGTCTTCACTTGTTCACATGCCTTTTGTAGTCCTCCTTCACCTTGTCAAGATGTCCCTTCACCTCCTGTTGCTTGTGATGGAAGTGTTGTACAAGGTCTGAGGCAGACGGGTTGGGGGAGGATGTTGTGGTGAAATCGATGCAGCATCATAAGTATTGTTCAAGGATCTGCTTGATTCTTTCTGTTTTGTGGTTCAGCTGAGTATGATAGGACATCTCCAGTAGGTCGTATTCTTCTCCCTGTTCAACTTTACCTTGACCTGTAGCCCTGGAGCCTTGTCCTAAAGATACAGCTCTGACCCACGAGGTCCCAGTCCAGAACCTGTCCACATTCTCAAGTCCTATCATTTCCTCACTGCCGCCAGGACCTGCTCATGCTCATCTAATCTGCCTGTCTCTGGAATTCCACTTGAAGAGTTGGGCATGATCAACTTGAGAACTACACGAAACCTGGAAAGGGATCACATGTGTAAGGAACTGCATCAATGTTCCCCCCAGGACCTGCAAAAGTGGCAGTTCTTCAACGGTACCATGCCTCCACCCTGACAGGACACTGAAGCTGATATAAAACTCAACAATTAACATCCCGTTTCTTCTAGTAGCCCTGTTAGCAGCACGGTGCTCTTGGTGCTGAGCTGCCTCACTTGCTCCTGCAGCCCCTGGCTGTCTGAGGTGAGCTGCACAACTTGGGCCTGCGGCGCCTGATTATCCACCGGGCAGCCGAGGGCCCCTTTAGGCGAGTCCAGGGCTTTTGGGGACTGTGCTCGTGCTGCTGGGTCCATCCTTCTTGTACGGGGCTCAGGCCTGTACATTCATTGGATTTGAATTAGCTGTCACAGCCGGGTCATCGGAAGCCAGACCTAGTAGTCAGAGCTTGAGTCTGCAGCCACGAGACACGACTCAAGTGTTGGTTAGGTCGGGGTTAGGGTGACCAGATGTCCCGATTTTATAGGGACAGCCCCGATATTTGGGGATTTTTCTTATATAGGCTCCTATTATTCCCCACACTCTGTCCCAATTTTTCATACTTGCTATCTGGTCACCCTAATCTGGGTACCAGGAGGGCAGATGGCAGGAGGCAAACTGGAGATCAGCACCATGGGTCAGATGCCAGGGGTTGGGATACCAGGAAATCAAGCTGAGGAGCGGGGGCAGGAGCAGGAAGCAGAACATGTGGTCAGAACAGGGTGGAACCCAGCTGTTCAGACAGCTTCCTGCTCCTGCTGCTGACTTAAGTCAGGCCAGCTGCCGATCAGCTGCTCTGGGATTCTGCCAGTGAGGGCCGAGCCTCAAGCTAGGGCTGGGCTTCAGGCGTTTCAGGTAAGTTATTGACAGCAGGCTGCCCGGCGGAGGGTTGGAGTGCGGCTGCTCCCAGGAACCTTGCAGGCCTGGGCAATGCCCTCTCCTCAGGAGTCTCACCTTCGTCTCCAGGCCTTTCCTACTGGGGTTTGCCGTGATCCCGCTGGGCTGGGCACGGGGCCCTGGTGGGGCAAGTTCTGCCCGGACCCCGGGGTGGGAGCAGTCTAGTCTGCTGGGGATGGGGCGAGGCTGGAGGCAGCTCATATCTTCCATGTTACTTCATTCATTCTTGCTCCCACGGAGCAGTTGTTTATTTCCCTGGGAGCTCCTGGCAGCCCTACAAGTTCCTCTGAAACAGCAAATGCATGAAACAGCAGCCAAGCGGCAGGGAGCCCTGGACAGTAGGGATGCAGGCGCCTTGGCCACCAGGCTCCCGAGTGCAGGGCACAGGGACAGGTCTTCTGAGCCAAGAAGGGAGCCTGACGCTAGGGTGACCAGGTGGCTGGTTTTCAACTGGAACACCTGATCGAAAAGGGACCCAGGCGGCTCCAGTCAGCCAACTGGGCCGTTAAAGGTTCGGTTAGCGGTGCTGCGGCGCTAAGGCAGGCTAGTCCCTACCTGTCCTGGCTGGCACTGGGCTGTGCCCCGGAAGCGGCCAGCAGGTCTGGCTCCTAGGCGGGGAGGCCACGGGGCTCTGTGTGCTGCCCAAGCACTGGCTCCGCACCCCAATTGGCTGGGAACCAGACAATGGGAGCTGGGGGAGGGGGCGTTGCCTGCAGGCGAGAGCAGCGCGTGGAGCCTCCTGGCCCCCCCGCCTAGGACCCAGACCTGATGGCTGCTTCTGGGGAGCAGCATGCTGCCAGGATGGGCAGGTAGCCTACTTAACCCCCCTGCTTCACCGCTGACCAGGAGCCACCGGAGTAAGCCTGCATCCCAACCTCGAGCCCCTGCACTGAGCCCCCCTCCTGCACTCCAAGCCCCTCAGCCCCAGCCCAGAGCCCACACCCCCCTGCACCCTAACACTGCCCACAGCCCAGTGAAAGTGAATGAGGGTGAGGGAGAGCGAACCGCCAAGGGAGGGGGAATGTAGTGGGTTGAGGGTGGAGCTAGAGTATTTGGTTTTATGTGACTAGAAAGTTGGCAACCCTACCTGACGCAGGGAGCCCACCTCTGGGACAGGGATTGTCTGTGTTCCAGGATGGAGTGGGGTGGGCAATACCCTTCACTAGAAGGACATGGCACAGGAAGTCGTGGGGCAGGGCTCAGGGCGCAGGGCTGGTACAGGACAGCAGGCACCCCTAGGCTCTACCCAGCTCAGCCATGGTCCAGAGACCTGCTCCCTCAGCACTGCAACTGCAGCCAAAGCACTGGGTATGATGGGCCATAGGGCCTGAACCCCTCCCTCCCCGTCCCTGCATGGACCCAAACCTCCCCCTGCTCTCCTCTGCACCCCCCAACCTCCCTCCTCTTCCCCCCTGCCACTTCCCTCTCCTGCACTTCCCTGACCTCACTCTCCTTCTCTGCACTCACCATAACCTACCCCTTCCCTCCTCCACTCAATCCCCTCCTCCCAGTGGCAAGGTGGGGGTGCGGCACACCAACAGGGTCAAGGTCCCCGAGCCAGTGGCTCCCTGGGCTGGTGCAGTTCAGGCCAGTCAGTTTCATGGCTGAGGGTACACAAGGGAGTGACGTGGCTGGCATCCCATCCTGCCACCTTTTCCTGCCCTAACCCAAAGGATCAGGTCCCTGTGGGGGGTATCTTGACCCTCTGCCCCCCCTTGCCTCAGTCTAATGCTGCCACCCTAACTGAGGACTGGTGGGGCCTTGGTTCTGAGCCCCGCCCCAAGGCCACGCTATGGGAGCGGAGCACTCAGCCCCAGGAGTGCAGGGGGGGAGCAGGATCCCCATTCCCTGCAGGGCACCTGCACCCCACAGTGCTCCCCCTGCACAGCCTGTCCCATCCACGCAGTGAGGCAGCAGCTGTTCCCGCAGGGGAGGGAGTGGTTCAGGGCGTGCACATCTGGGAGAAATGTGGCCTCAGCTGGGAGCCAGCCTGGCTACGTCCTCAGTCCCGCTAGTGACACGCGCCAGGCAGAGCCTAGCGCGGGGAAGGGACAGGGCCCAGCTGTCGAGACCCAGGCCAGGGGGAGGGGCGGTGTGGAGCGTGGGGGTTATAACGCTGGGGTCATGGGGTTATAACGCTGCAAGGGGGCGGTATGGAACATAAGGGTTATAACGCTGGGGGTGTGGGGTTTTAATGGCGTGAGAGGGGAGCATGAATGTTATAACGCTGGGAGCTTGGGGTTATAACGCAGCGAGAGGGGCAGGATGGAGCGTGGGGGTTATAACGCTGCAGGTGTGGGGGTTGTAAAGCTGCAAGAGGGGCCGTATGGAGCGTGGGAGTTATAACGCTGTGAGGGGGCAGTATGGAGCGTGGGCAGTGGTGAGCTGGAGCCGGTTCGCACCTGTAAGCGCGAACTGGTTGTTAAATTTTGAAGCCGGTTTAGAACCGGTTGTTAAAGGGGTGGGCAAACTCCGGCCCGCGGGACCATCCTGCCCGTCCCGCCTGAGCTCTCGGCTGGGGAGGTTCCCCTGTGAATTTGTACTCACCTGGCAGCACTCCAAGCCTTCTCTGGCACTTCGGCAGTGGGTCCTTCAGTGCTGCCGAAGACCCAGAGTGACTGAAGGACGTGCCGCCAAAGTGCCCCTGAAGACTTGGAGAGGGTGAAGGAACCGGTTCTTCAGCACCCACAGCATTATAACCCCACGCTCAGCGATGAGCTGCCAGAAGCTGAAGAACCGGTTCCTTCACCCTCTCCAAGCCTTCAGTGGCACTTCGGCAGTGGGTCCTTCACTCGCTCTGGGCCTTCGGTGGCACTGAAGGACCCGCTGCCGAAGACCTGGAGCGACTGAAGGACGTGTGGGGGTTATAGCTTATGTGGGACGTGGCCTCCTTGCAGGTCTAGCACCACCTAGATCAATCCCTAGCCAGGTCCTTAGGGTGGTCTGGCTGGACATTCAATTGATGTCAATCACTGTCAGTCTTGTTCACCACCAAAGCTTTTGGTCCCCAAGTGGTCACAAGCCATGCAGCAGCATTCCTTGGTAAACATGCTTCAGAATTCGCTGGCCTTCCCTCCTTATAATATGTCCATACAAAGAGACTGACCCAGCGCAAACGGAAGCAGTTGCTGAGTTCAGCTCCAAATATCCTTATTTCTGATCTCTTCCCGCCATTTGATGTGGAGCAGCTGATGAAGCGATGAGAATCAAAAACTCAATCTGGTGCTTGTCAGCCTTTCTCCTCACCCACAGTTCACTGCCATGGGACAGAGTGATAGAACCATGGTTCTGTAGATCCTCAGCTTCATAGCAAGCTGGATGGCACAACATCCCCACAGAGGCCACTGAAGAGCATCTGGGAATAGCTTACCTAATCAATTCCCTGCCATTGCAGAGGCCTTAGGCATTGATGGCACCTTGGTCTCTCTGTTCTCTGCCTGTGACACACACTAGTTTAGTCTCCTGGTGACTGTAATGCTCTGGTCTCACTCCCAGTGTCAGGTTAGTGTATGGGTGTTTGGGTGGGGTTTGGTGGTCTGTGATGTACAGGGGTTCAGACCAGATGATCTGGTGGAGCCCTTCTGGCCTTTAGCTCTCTGGCTGTCTGAGCAATGTCTGTGACATTTGCCAAGTATTTAAGAGCTGCCAGCTGCTCCATATCCCAGACAGACAGGATAAGACTGAGTTGGAGTCTGATTGATGGTAACCACTGGGGACTTGGTTTTATCCAGTTTAATAACCAGCCCAATGCATACTGCTTCTTGCTAGAGAGACTCTAAACAGTTAGTCATGTATTGGTTGTTCCGGGCCTTATCATGCTGTGACAAAGTTCCTCCTCTACCTTGGTGGGTCCTGCGCTTATTGGCGGATTTGCTCGCCTCAGAGATTCACGGCAGCCCTCAGTTTGGCCACTTTCGTGGCTCAAATCTGCCATTCACTCAGATAACCTCATCACTGGCCAGCATGGGGAAAAAGAGAAGAACAACTCCCGCAGTCTTTGCTGATCCACCATGTAGGTCAGGGAACAGCCCAGAGACCTACCCTCTGGTGGAATCCACAGTCCAGGTCAACTCCTCCTGTGTCTGATCAGGAGTTGGGAGGTTTGGGGGGAACCCGGGCCCGTCCTCTACTCCGGGTTCCAGCCCAGGGCCCTGTGGACTGCAGCTGTCTAGAGTGCCTCCTGGAACAGCTGTGCGACAGCTACAACTCCCTGGGCTACTCCCCATGGCCTCCTCCCAGCACCTTCTTTATCCTCACCGTAGGACCTTCCTCCTGGTGTCTGATAATGCTTGTACACCTCAGTCCTCCACCAGCACATCCTCTCACTCCCAGCTCCTTACACGCCTCTCCCTAACTGAAGGGAGGTCCTTTTAAAACCCAGGTGCCCTGATTAGCCAGCTTGTCCTAATTAATTCTAGCAGCTTCTTCTTAATTGGCTCCAGGTGTCCTAATTAGCCTGCCTGCCTTAACTGGTTCCAGCAAGTTACTGCTTGTTCTGGAACTGCCCCTGTTACCTTACCTTGGGAACAGGGATCTACTTAATCTGGGGCTAATATATCTGCTTTCGATCATTCTTCTGTAGCCATCTGGCCTGACCCTGTCACAGTATACTTGAGTCACTGGAGATCAGCTCCACTTTAGGCCATGTATATTCCTTCTCTCTGGGAGTCTCCTCTGTTTCTCCCTCTGCATTTCCTTCCTAGCTGTGGCTTTTCTTCCACCCAAACTCCATCCATCAGAACTAAGGCTACAGAAGGGGCTGCTACGGACTGTCCCTCATTTCCTGGTTTTCAGGGGTTCTAGTTGGCATTGTGGAAGTGTATGAGGCACAGCCTGTCAGCCTTAACTCTGTGGTAAGGAAGCTTGGGGCAATGCATTTCCCTTATTTGTGAAGACGTTGTGGTAGTGAGAGGGGCATGATTAGGGGGCACAAGGGAAGCTTTCTGGGAATCTCACTGCCACTCAGCTCTGAGCTCTGGCCTCCCCAATTGTTGTGGCCAGAAAAAAGAGTGGGGACATACACATGTGCATAGATTATTGTACTTTGAATAGTCGTACAATCCCTGACCAGTATGCACCCCAAGAGTGGATGATGCCTTAGAGTGCCTAAAGGGAAGTTGTTGGTTTTCTTTTTTGGATCTGAGAAGTGGCTACTATCAGATACACATGGGACCAGCGGATATGGAAAAGACAGCCTTCATCTGTCCACTCAGATTCTACAAATTTCTGAGAATGCCCCATGGAATATCAGGGGCTCCAGTCACATTCCAGAGATTAATGGAGCAGGCGGTTGGTGACATGAACCTTCTGGAAGTCCTGGTGTATCTGGATAACTTGATACTGTTCTGCCTTACTTGAGAAGAGCGTGAACAATGCTTGTTGAAAGTGTTGGACTGTCTGCAGGAACAAGGGTTGAAACTATCTTCAGACAAATGCCAGTTCTGTCAGGAGAAAGTAAATGATGTAGGGCATATTTTCTCTTGAAATGGAGTTGCTGCAGATCCAGACAAGCTGGAAGCCCTGAGGACATGGTCAAGAATCAAAATCTGGAAAGAATTGCTGTTTCTTGGGTTTCTGCAATTATTATAAGCAATTTGTAGAGGGATTTTCTGCCCTTCGTCAACTCTTAAATGAACTCGTCAAGGAGCATAGGAAAAGGTCAGGCTCTGGATCCAGACACCAACCGCTGCAAAGTCAAAGCACCCTTGGATGGTGAGAATGGTTTTTCGATATTAGTAGATGCAGTGATGAATGCTCCTGTGTTAGCTTCCACTGATATTAAAAAAACATATCTGCTATACACTGATGCTAGCATGGAAGGACTTGGAGGAGTCTGCTACCAAGAATATCCAGATGGATGGATACCAGCTACTTATGCTAGTAGGAAGCTAGCATTGTTGGAGAAGAACTATACAGTTCACAAAGTAAAGTTCTTAGTATTAAAGTGGGCTGTGACCAAGAAATTCCACAATTATCTCTGTGGAGCAAAATTCACAGTGCATACTGATAACAATCCCTTAATTTATATTGTGAAGTCGGCCTGTTTGGGTGCCAGAATTGGCCACCTATGATTTCCAAATACAGTATTGGCCAGGATATGTGAACTTGGATCCTGATGCAATATCCCAAAGGCTACATGGAGAAAGGTTGCCAAATGAGGAATGGATTGACATCCCAGCTCCTGGAGTGAGAGCTTTGTGTAAACTGGCTGAGGCCCAGCGTACTGATGCTATTGTGAACAAGATTAGGATCATCAATATGCTTGGAGCCCTTCCCAGTGCTATTCCTGAGGTATATACAAATGCCACCCATCTGGGTCTTACTTCATTACCCAGATTGCACTGGGAAGATATCCGCACTTCCTATCTTAGAGATCCTAGCCTGAAAGTGGTCCTGACTGCCAGAAGACTGGGGATACCTGTGAATACCATGCAGAATGTCCATCTGGATAGCAAACTGACCTTGAAAGAGTGGGACCAATTGACATTGAAAGGAGGCCTGTTATATCAAGAGACTAGGGACTCATTTCATCATCATCATCAGCCAGTGTCACCAGGAAAATTCAAGGACCTAGTGCTGAAGTTGAGGGCATTTTGGAGTAGACCAGACACTTGAGATAGTAAGAAGAAGGTTCTGTTGGCCCAGATTAGCAAGGGATGAAGTGGAATATGGAAATTATTGTGCCAGATGTTTAGCTCAGAAGATATCACTCAAAGCATCTGCCCAGTTAGTTAACGTCCAGAGCAAGGGACCCATGGATCTTGTGTGTATTGACTTTCTGCTCTTAGAACTTGACAACAAAGACAAGACTACCATATTAGTGGTAACAGATCATTTCACTCACTACACACAAGCATCCCCCCAAAAAGATCACTGCTATCACTGTAGCCAAATACTATGGGACAAGTTATTTGTGCACTACAGTTGGCCTGCCAGAATTCACTCTGATCAGGGCGTAACTTTGAAAATAGACTAATCAAAGAACTACTACAAATAATTAAGGTAAGGAAATCCCGTACATCTCTATATCACCCACAAGGAGACCCAGAGCCAGAATGTTCCAATAGGATGCTTTTGAACATGCTTGGGACTCTCAGCCCAGTACAAAATCACAAATGGAGCCAACATATTTCACAACTAGCACACACTTATAATTGTACCAGGAACAATGCAACTTATTATCTAATGTTTGGGAGAGAAGCCAGCCTACCTGTGGACATTTGTTTTGAAGTGACTCCAGATGGAGGCAGCCCTGAGACATACCTTCGATATGTAATGAAATAAAAGGAAAATGGGAGAACACCTATTGACTGGCTACAGACGCAGCAGGAAAGACCACAACTCAATGTAAGACCCGATGTGGCTGGTGCATAAGGCAGCAAGAACTACTCACAGGTGACTGGGTTTTGGAAAGGAACTCGGGAGTAAAAGGAAAGAACAAGCTGGGAGACGGAAATCAGAACCTCATCAGGTCAATCAGAAATGAACTGGGATTCCTTTATATCAGCTCCGAAGAGAAGAAGGAAGGAGAGATGTCAGAACTCTTCACAGGAATCACCTGTTATCTATTGGGCAGTTGGTGCAGTTCCCTAAAAGTGAGCCTGGGAGAGAGATGGCAACTAAGTCTACTACTCGAAGCTAGGTTTTTCCATGTAACTATGATGGTCTGGCTGTGACTGGACAGTGACATAAAGATGAGAAGAATATCTCTGGTGATGAATCTGATGATTGGGGTTTAACTACTTTTGTCAACCCCCCAGAACCTAGAATCACAATACCCCGTGAGGACCTGATGACTATGGATCCTGCACTACAGCCCCCAGAGATGAATAGGGCTGCAGAGGGTGATGTCCAAGGACGGGGAAGTACCATCCATAGGAAGTTCTCCTGTGCTGGATGCAGAACCTGATGCGGAATTACAACCCGTCCCAGGGAAAGTGCATACCTCAGTGCGTAAACTGGGAGAGAGGTGAAACCGGTAGCAAGGCTTATTTATGACTTGCCTGTGACAGGATTCCCAGGGTACAAACTGGAACTGGGGCTAAATTCCCTCTAAGCTGTGTGGCCGTACTATCATGGTGGGGAGAGAGACCTCTCTCTCAGGCCAGCCCAGCCCTGGAACTGCCGTGGCTGGGGGAAGGCGCTTTCCCTGGCTCTGGGATGCTGTGGCGAGCGAAGGCTGGGGGGAATCCTCCCTCCCCGCCAGAGCCCCAGAGCAACCTGCACACCAAACCTCTCATCCCTGGCCCCACCCCAGAGCCATCAGTCTCAGTCGGAGCTCTCACCCGCCCTGCACTCCAACCCTCTTCCCAGCCCTGAGCTCCCTGCTGCACCCGAAATCCCCTCATCCCCGGCTCCACCCGAGAGCATGGGGGAGGACAGGAGGCCAACACTGAGCCAACACTGTGATCCCCCGACTGTCTCCCCCTGCCCGAGGGGAGTGTCGGCGATCCCCCGACTGTCTCCCCCTGCCCGAGGGGAGTGCGGGCGATCCCCCGACTGTCTCCCCCTGCCCGAGGGGAGTGCGGGCGATCCCCCGACTGTCTCCCCCTGCCCGAGGGGAGTGCGGGCGACCCCCCGACTGTCTCCCCCTGCCCGAGGGGAGTGCGGGCGATCCCCCGACTGTCTCCCCCTGCCCGAGGGGAGTGCGGGCGATCCCCCGACTGTCTCCCCCTGCCCGAGGGGAGTGCGGGCGATCCCCCGACTGTCTCCCCCTGCCCGAGGGGAGTGCGGGCGATCCCCCGACTGTCTCCCCCTGCCCGAGGGGAGTGCGGGCGATCCCCCGACTGTCTCCCCCTGCCCGAGGGGAGTGCGGGCGACCCCCCGACTGTCTCCCCCTGCCCGAGGGGAGTGCGGGCGATCCCCCGACTGTCTCCCCCTGCCCGAGGGGAGTGCGGGCGATCCCCCGACTGTCTCCCCCTGCCCGAGGGGAGTGCGGGCGATCCCCCGACTGTCTCCCCCTGCCCGAGGGGAGTGCGGGCGACCCCCCGACTGTCTCCCCCTGCCCGAGGGGAGTGCGGGCGACCCCCCGACTGTCTCCCCCTGCCCGAGGGGAGTGCGGGCGATCCCCCGACTGTCTCCCCCTGCCCGAGGGGAGTGCGGGCGATCCCCCGACTGTCTCCCCCTGCCCGAGGGGAGTGCGGGCGATCCCCCGACTGTCTCCCCCTGCCCGAGGGGAGTGCGGGCGATCCCCCGACTGTCTCCCCCTGCCCGAGGGGAGTGCGGGCGATCCCCCGACTGTCTCCCCCTGCCCGAGGGGAGTGCGGGCGATCCCCCGACTGTCTCCCCCTGCCCGAGGGGAGTGTCGGCGATCCCCCGACTGTCTCCCCCTGTCCGAGGGGAGTGCGGGTGATCCCCTGACTGTCTCCCCCTGCCCGAGGGGAGTGCGGGCGATCCCCCGACTGTCTCCCCCTGTCCGAAGGGAGTGCGGGTGATCCCCCGACTGTCTCCCCCTGCCCGAGGGGAGTGCGGGCGATCCCCCGACTGTCTCCCCCTGCCCGAGGGGAGTGTCGGCGATCCCCCGACTGTCTCCCCCTGCCCGAGGGGAGTGCGGGCGATCCCCCGACTGTCTCCCCCTGTCCGAAGGGAGTGCGGGTGATCCCCCGACTGTCTCCCCCTGCCCGAGGGGAGTGCGGGCGATCCCCCGACTGTCTCCCCCTGTCCGAGGGGAGTGCGGGTGATCCCCTGACTGTCTCCCCCTGCCCGAGGGGAGTGTCGGCGATCCCCCGACTGTCTCCCCCTGTCCGAAGGGAGTGCGGGTGATCCCCCGACTGTCTCCCCCTGCCCGAGGGGAGTGCGGGCGATCCCCCGACTGTCTCCCCCTGCCCGAGGGGAGTGTCGGCGATCCCCCGACTGTCTCCCCCTGCCCGAGGGGAGTGCGGGCGATCCCCCGACTGTCTCCCCCTGTCCGAAGGGAGTGCGGGTGATCCCCCGACTGTCTCCCCCTGCCCGAGGGGAGTGTCGGCGATCCCCCGACTGTCTCCCCCTGCCCGAGGGGAGTGCAGGCGATCCCCTGACTGTCTCCCCCTGCCCGAGGGGAGTGTCGGCGATCCGCCGACTGTCTCCCCCTGCCCGAGGGGAGTGCGGGCGATCCCCCGACTGTCTCCCCCTGTCCGAGGGGAGTGTCGGCGATCCCCCGACTGTCTCCCCCTGTCCGAAGGGAGTGCGGGTGATCCCCCGACTGTCTCCCCCTGCCCGAGGGGAGTGCGGGCGATCCCCCGACTGTCTCCCCCTGTCCGAGGGGAGTGCGGGTGATCCCCTGACTGTCTCCCCCTGCCCGAGGGGAGTGCGGGCGATCCCCCGACTGTCTCCCCCTGTCCGAAGGGAGTGCGGGTGATCCCCCGACTGTCTCCCCCTGCCCGAGGGGAGTGTCGGCGATCCCCCGACTGTCTCCCCCTGCCCGAGGGGAGTGCGGGTGATCCCCCGACTGTCTCCCCCTGCCCGAGGGGAGTGCGGGCGATCCCCCGACTGTCTCCCCTTGTCCGAAGGGAGTGCGGGTGATCCCCCGACTGTCTCCCCCTGCCCGAGGGGAGTGCGGGCGATCCCCCGACTGTCTCCCCCTGTCCGAGGGGAGTGCGGGTGATCCCCTGACTGTCTCCCCCTGCCCGAGGGGAGTGTCGGCGATCCCCCGACTGTCTCCCCCTGTCCGAAGGGAGTGCGGGTGATCCCCCGACTGTCTCCCCCTGCCCGAGGGGAGTGCGGGCGATCCCCCGACTGTCTCCCCCTGCCCGAGGGGAGTGTCGGCGATCCCCCGACTGTCTCCCCCTGCCCGAGGGGAGTGCGGGCGATCCCCCGACTGTCTCCCCCTGTCCGAAGGGAGTGCGGGTGATCCCCCGACTGTCTCCCCCTGCCCGAGGGGAGTGTCGGCGATCCCCCGACTGTCTCCCCCTGCCCGAGGGGAGTGCAGGCGATCCCCTGACTGTCTCCCCCTGCCCGAGGGGAGTGTCGGCGATCCGCCGACTGTCTCCCCCCTCCTGAGGGGAGTGTGGGCGATCCCCTGACTCTCTCCCTGCCTGAGGTGTTGCTTGTCTTGCCCTGAAATGGGGTTTGCCAAACTACTTTGTGGGAGAGCAACTGGACTTTTACACACCGAGGAGGCCCCATAGGCCAGGGGACTTTCTCCATTCTGACTAATGGCTATCGTGCCCTCAGAGAGGTCGTCCCCCTGGGCGAATTGGCACCCTCGTCACCTCATCACACCCAAGCACCTTCGGGCCTGCAATGCCTCATCAGGGTACATGGGTTCCTCCACATCCCTGAGCCCACTGGTGTGGAGTAAACGGGGTTCGTGAATCCAGGGAAATCCACGCTGGGTTGTGCTAGTTGGAGTGTTACTCACGCCAAATGCATCTTCCCCGTCCCTTTCTATGCTTCCTCTATATTTCCCCCTGTAAATAACGTGTACAGTTCTTGCTGGTTCATCCATTACAGAGGTGTCAGAAGCGTGTATGACGCGGTAGCAGGCTAGTCTCAGGGGTACGTACTGGGTCAGGGAGCGTTGAAATGACATAGGGAGGTAAGGTGGGATCCTGACTCCCTTAAACAGTCAGGTGGAGGCATCGCCAGCTGGCAGCTAAGAACCCAGGCCGCTGAAACCCACTGCAGCCAAAGCACAGGGACACCAGCAGAGCCATGCCTAGGGTACGGCAAATCGGGGCGACCACCCCGGCCCTGTGCTTTGGGGGGCCCCGCGCTTGGTGAGGAGAAGGTGAGCAGGGAGGTGAGATGGGAGGTGGGCAGGAGGGCAAGGAGGACCCCCCGTACCATCCTCTTCCTCCCCCCGGTGCCACCTAGCCGCCTGCGGCCCCGCCAATCAGCACCTCCCCTTCCCTCCCTCCCAGTGCCTACCACCGATCAGCTGTTTCACAGCTTCTGGAGGTGCTGGGGGGGTTGGAGGGGGAGCGAGGGCACAGCACGCTCAGGGAAGGGGGCGGATTTGGGTGGGGAAGAGGTGGGGAGGGAAGAGGTGGGATGGGGGCAGGAAGAGGTGGGTAGGGGTGGGGCCTTGGGGGAAGGGGTGGAGTGGGAGCAGGGCCTGTGGGGAGCCGGCTGAACTTGGGGCCTATGTCCTGGGCCCCGCACGCCCCTAGGGATGGCCCTGGACACCAGGTAATGGCCCTCTTAATGATTAGCTGCCCTTTTGGGTTTGGTGACCTGTGAAACCCCTTATGTTTGGTAAACAAAGTGATCAAACCAACCGAAAAAGCAAATTGACCAGAGGCTGAAGAAAGGGCTTGGCACCTGCACCCCAAAGAACAAGCAGCTGGGGAGAGGAACATTGACCGGGCTTTCTTTTCAAAGCATACATTTCAAAGGTTTGCTAGACTATAAAAAGGAAGAAAGGGGACCCTTGAATATCCATCAGTTATTAAACAAAGGGATTTTCGCGCTCCAGTTCTGTGCACGGTGGGTCCTCCTGCCTGAGGGGCTGGAGATGCTGGTAGCTGGAGTGTGATGAAGCGGGACTGTTCTTAATGTTTCCTCTGAATACTGTGGAGGTGCCTCAGTTTCCCCTATGCAGTTCTTAAGTATCTAGGTGGTGGGATAAGGGTGTATGATCATTGCAGAGCCCTAGAGGGCAGGTGTGTGCTCAGGGGTCTGGACACAGAGAATGGCCGACACCCTGTTTCCTGGCAACTGATGGCCTGGCCCTTCCCCCCTGTAAGGTGAGAGCTGAAGGGTTGGAGAACAAAGGAATCAGGTGACCTCCTGGCCCGGGAAAGGGACAAAACCCAGAGGAGGAGGGGCTGGAGGGAGTTTCAGTTTGGGGCTGGCTGGGACATGGAGTGAAGTGCAGACGTGGTTGTCTGGCTCACTGTCCCCCAAAATGGACCCGGCTGAGGGGTCCTGTTCTCTGTACGTACAAGCTCTGTTTTAGACCATGTTCCTGTCATCTAATAAACCTTCTGTGTTACTGGCTGGCTGAGAGTCACGTCTGACTGCGGAGTTGGGGTGCAGGACCCTCTGGCTGCCCCAGGACCCCGCCTGGGCGGACTCGCTGTGGGAAGCGCACGGAGGGGCAAAGGATGCTGAATGCTCCGAGGTCAGACCCAGGAAGGTGGAAGCTGTGTGGGCTTTGTGTCCTGCAGACAGGCTGCTCACAGAAAGGAGACTTCCCCAGAGTCCTGCCTGGCTTCATGGGGAGCAGTTCCAGAGCATCGCCCAGGGACTCCAAGACATGAAGGTAAGTGGGAAAGCTGCTCAGGCAAAGACTGTAGCTTGCTGGAGTGAAGTTTTGTTCACGAGAAAGCAGGTTATTTTTGTTTTGTTTGTAACCTGACCTGTTCCTTTTTCTCTTGCTTGGTATCACTTAAATCTCTGTTCCTTATTAATAGACTGATGCTTAATTTTACTAGAACCCATCTCAGTGCCATGTATTTAAGTACAGGCACTCTCTATTAGAGGGACCTCTGAACTTAATTGGGATGGTTCCAGTCGGGAAGATCCTAAGTGATGTAATCCAGCCTTGGAGACTACATCTTTCATGTTGCCTTGGGGATGAGAGTGAGACTTTCAGGGAGAGCATGCAGTGGGCACCATTTTAGCAGGGAGCTGAGGTTGCTTTGTGGAGCTCTGTTCAAGCCAGGAGCTGCTGCTGAGAAACTGCTGGGGCTTTGACCAAGCAGGGAGGTTATTGCTGAGTGTCAGGGTTCCCTCCCCACTCTGAACTCTAGGGTACAGATGTGGGGACACACATGAAAGACCCTCTAAGCTTATTTCTACCAGCTTAGGTTAAAAACTTCCCCAAGACACAAATCCTTCCTTGTCCTTGGATGGGTACTGCTGCCACCACCAAGTGAGTTAGGCAAAGATTCAGGAAAAGAACCACTTGGAGTTCCTGTTCCCCCAAAATATCCCCCCAAGCCCCTTCACCCCCTTCCTGGGGAGGCTTGAGAATAATCTACCAACCAAATAGGTAAACCAGATTATTAAAAAACAGAACTTTATTATAAAGAAAAAAAGTAAAAGAAGCACCTCTGTAAAATCAGGATGGAAGGTAACTTTACAGGGTAATCAGATTCAAAACACAAAGGATTCCCCTCTAGGCAAAACTTTAAGGTTACAGAAAAACAGCGATAAACCTCCCTCTTAGCACAGGGAAAATTCACAAGCTAAAAACAAAAGATAATCTAACGTGCCTTGCCTTATTTACAGGTTTCAGAGTAGCAGCCGTGTTAGTCTGTATTGGCAAAAAGAACAGGAGGACTTGTGGCACCTAAGAGACTAACAAATTTATTTGAGCATAAGCTTTCGTGAGCTACAGCCCACTTCATCGGATACATGCTTTTTGCATTATTGAGACTCATTTTAGGATGATTTTAGGAGAAGTAGTTTTCTGACCTGATGCTTCTCTGCTTCCCCAGGGAACACACAAAGAAAGAGCACACACAAAGTCTTCCCCCCCCCCCCAAGATTTGAAAGTATCTTCTTTCCCCATTGATCCTTTTGGTCAGGTGCCAACCAGGTTATTTGAGCTTCTTAACCTCTTACAGGTAAAGAGGAATTCTAGGCTACCCCTAGCTGTATGATTATGACATGCCCCTCAAATCACAGATGGTGCTGGACAGCTGTACCACACTGGCTGTGATTTCTTCCTGGAGCTCTAGGAGAAAACAGAATTAATAAGAAACATGCCCCTCTAGATATACTACTGATTATATAAAAACTAACAATAATTTCCACATTTCAGGGATGATTTTCACCAGTTGATTCTGGGAAACTTTCACGGGAGAGTGCATCAGCCACCTTGTTAGAAGCTCCTGAAATGTGTTGGATGTCGAAATCAAAATCTTGGAGAGCTAAACTCCACTGAAGAAGTTTTTTGTTGTTGTCCTTGATGGTGTGAAGCCACTTCAGCACAGCATGGTCGGTTTTCAGGTGGAAACGCAGTCCCCAAACGTATGGGCATAGCTTTTCCAGCGCATACACAATGGTGTAACATTCCTTTTCGGGGATTGACCAGTGCTTTCCCTCTCAGGCAGTTTTTTGCTGAGAAACACAACAGTATGGAACTCTTGATTCGGTCCTTCCTGCATTAAAACAGCTCCCACACCACGCTCAGATGCATCTGTGGTGACTAGGAACAGTTTGTCAAAGTCTGGGGCCCTTAGCACAGGGTCAGACATGAGTGTCGCTTTAAGGTGGTTAGGGCCTTCTGACACTCATCAGTCCACTGAACTGCATTTGTCTGGTTCTTTCTGGGTCGGTCGGTCAGTGGGGCAGTGATTTGGCTGTAGTGCAGTACAAATCGCCTGTAATATCCGGCCAAGCCTAAGAAGGATTGGACCTATTTTGGGGGAGGGATAGCTCAGTGGTTTGAGCATTGGCCTGCTAAACCCAGGGTTGTGAGTTCAATCCTTGAGGGGGCCATTTAGGGATGTGGGACAAAAATGGGAGATTGGTCCTGCTTTGAGCAGGGGGTTGGACTAGATGACCTCCTGAGGTCCCTTCCAACCCTAATATTGTATGTATGATTCTATTTCTTTGGCTTTGGGATAGGTCACTTTTGGATAGCATCCACTTTGGCCTGTTGGGGATTGATAGTTCCTTGATCCACCTGGTGTCCAAGGTAAGTCACTCTGTTTAGGCCTATTTGACACTTTTTAGCCTTAACAGTTCTGCCTCTCATATGCGCTTGAAGACCTTCCGGAGATGCTCCAGCTGTTCTGTCCATGAGTGAGAAAATATGGTCACATCGTCAAGATAGGCAACTGAAGATTCTCCCAATCCTGCTAGGAGACAAGTTTCTGGAAGGTGGCGGGTGCACATTAAATTCATACAGCCCTACATGGGTGATGAAGGCTGATCTTTTCTTGGTGGATTCATCTAGCGGTACTTGCCAGTACCCCTTGGTTAAGTCCAAGGTAAATATGAACTGTGCCCGTCCCAGTTTCTCCAATAGTTCATCTGTGCGTGGCATTGGATAGTTGTCTGGGCGAGTCACAGCATTTAGCTTACGGTAGTCCACGCAAAAGCGTATTTCCCCATCTGGTGTGGGAACTAGAACCACTGGAGATGCCCATGTACTGTTAGAGAGGCAGATTACACCCATCTGTAGCATGTCCTCGATCTCCCGTTCTATTGCAGTTTTGGCTTGAGGAGCCACCCGGTAAGGATGGGCTCTAATTGGGCGAGCATTACCTGTGTCAATGGAGTGGTATGCCCGTTTGGTCAGTCCTAGGGTGGCTGAGAACATCGGCACGAATCTAGTGCACAGCTCCTGGATCTGTTGGTGCTGCATATGTCCGAGGGTCATGGAGAGGTTCACCTCTTCCACGTCACCATCGCTTTTCCCTTTGTAGTAAACACCTTCAAGCCACCCAGCATCATCTCCTCCCTGGGCTGTAAACTGACAAACCTTTAATTCTCTGGAATAAAAGGGCTTTAGAGAATTAACATGGTACACCTTAGGCTTTAGGTTTGAGGTGGGGCATGCTATGAGATAATTAACAGCTCCCAGGTGCTCTTGGACCGTGAATGGCCCTTCCCACGACACTTCCATCTTATGGACCTGAAGCGCCTTCAAAACCTGGTTTCCTACTTTGAAGGAATGCTCTCTGGCATGTTTATCATACCAGGCTTTTTCTCTTCTTGAGCATCTTTTAGGATTTCTTTAGCAAGAACTAAAGAGGTTCGGAGGGTGTTTGTTAGGTTGTTTACGAAGTCCAGAATGCATGTATCATTTTTATATTTGAAGTTATGAGCATTGGCTCTATGCTTGTATTTAAAGTGTTTGCTGTAGGAAGCACATAAGGCAGATTTGGTCAACATAGTGTGAAGGGATTATTCAGGTAATTGGGAGTACTTAGTGTGACAAAGTTCCTGCTGTACCTTGGTGGGTCTTGCGCTTATTGGTGGATTTGCTCACCTTGGAGCTTCACGGCAGCCCTCAGCTTGGCTGTTTTTCTGAATTCACAGTCCAGGTCGACTCCTCCTGTGTCTGACCAGGAGTTGGGAGAATTTGGGAGGCAACTAGAGTGCCTCCTGGAACAGCTGTGCGACAGCTACAACTCCCTGGGCTACTTCCCCATGGCCTCCTCCCAACACCTTCCTTATCCTCACCACAGGACCTTCCTCCTGGTGTCTGATAATGCTTGTACACCTCAGTCCTCCAACAGCCCGCGTTCTCACTCTCAGCTCCTAGTGCCTTTTGCTCCTAGCTCCTCATACACACACCACAAACTGAAGTGAGCTCCTTTTTAAAACCCAGGTGCCCTGATTAGCCTGCCTTAATTGATTCTAGCAGGTTCTTGATTGGCTGCCGGTGTTCTAATCAGCCTGTCTTAATTGTCTCCAGAAGATTCCTGATTGTTCTGGAACCTTCCCTGTTACCTTACCCAGGGAAAAGGGACCTACTTAGCCTGGGGCTAATAGATCTGCCTTCTATTACTCTCCTATAGCGATCTGGGCTGACCCTGTCACATTAGCTAACAATGGACCTTGAGAGTTGCCAATCTACATCTGAGCTTTCTTGGGAACGTTCAAACTAACATGTAAACAATGGCATCAGCCTGTAAAGAACTGTACATGCATAGGCATGTGATTTGCCCATGTGACTCTAAAACTCCATCTTGTAGCTGTGATTCTGCACAGGAGAACGGAAGGGGTTTCCACCTACAAGACAGACTATATAAGGCCCTGGGAAACCCCTCCATTTTGTCGTCAGCTGGCTCAAGAGATAGCCTCTCCACCTCAAAGAGATGCCTGAAAGTAACTGGAGCAAAGGACAGTAACTATGGGGGCATGAGTGATTGCTGGGCCCAGACTAGGAAGGAGTCTAGTCTGTCAAAAAAGCTTATTGGGACATCTCTGAGGGTGAGATTTACCTGCATTTAGTTTCCTACTGTATTAGGCTTAGACTTGCTTGTTTTTGTTTTATTTTGCTTGGTAATTTACTTTGTTCTGTCTGTTATTACTTGGAACCGCTTAAATCCTACTTTTTATATTTAATAAAATCACTTTTTACTTATTAATTAACCCAGAGCAAAAAATTAATTCCTGGGGGAGCAAACAGCTGTGCATATCTCTCTATCAGTGTTATAGAGGGCAAACAATTTATGTGTTTACCTTGTATAAGCTTTATACAGAATAAAATGGATTTATTTGGGGTTTGGATCCCATTGGGAACTGGGTATCTGGGTGTTGGAGGCAGGAACACTTCTTAAGCTGTTTTCAGTTGAGCCTGCAGTTTTTGCGGGACGTGGTTCAGACCTGGGTCTGTGTTTTTTGGCAGCGAGCATGTCTGGCACAACAAGGCAGGGTTCTGAAGTCCCAAGCTGCCAGGGCAAATGGGCTCAGAGGTAGTCTCAGGACAGCAGGTGGCAGTCCCAAGGGGGTCTCTGTGACCCAACCCGTCACAGTTATAACAGCTCCCATTTTCAGAGGGGTTGTTCAGCTTGGAATTATCCCAAGTTAGATTCACTCTGCCCCATGTTGCTTTGGCTGGACTGCTTTTCTGGACCAACAAGAGCACTGCCCCCAGCTTCAAGATCTTCATGCGCGCCCACACAAGTGTCTAGAATGCTGCCATTCAGAGGGGTGCACACTCAGAGGTGTGGAACTGATGCCAGTGTAAATGTAAGTTGGTTAAGTTTCATTTACTTCTGCAAACTGTTTTTATTAATTGATTTATTGAAGTGCCCCTACTGATTTAAAGTGGTTGTGACATTTTAATTAATCTCAATCTGTTATCATGTTTTTCTAAGTTGTTAGGTAAAGATGTGTTAACTCAAATCAAAGTGTATAGTGGGTGTATATTGATTATAATGTAGAGGTGGGCAAACTACGGCCCGTGGGCCACATCCGGCCGGCGGGACTGTCCTGCCCGGCCCTTGAGCTCCCAGCTGGGGTGGCTCGCCCCTGGCCCCTCTCCCGCTGTCCCCTTTCCCCCGCAGCCTCAGCTCGCCATGCTGCCAGTGCTCTGGGCAGCAGGACTATGCAGTGGCATGGCTGGCTCCGAGCAGCATGGTAAGGGAGCGGGGGGGGGGGTTGGATAAAGGGCAGGGGGTCCTGGAGGGCACTCAGTGAACAGGGGGTGGTTGGATAGGGCATGGGAGTCCCAGGGGGCCTGTCGGGGGGGAGGGTGGATAGGGGTCGGGGCAGTCAGGGGACAGGGAGCGGGGGGTTGGATGGGGGGGTCCAGGGGGCGGTTAGGGGTGGGGGGTCCCAGGAGAGGGCAGTCAGGGGACAAGGAGCAGGGGGGGTTGGATGGGTTGGAGGTTCTGAGGGGGACAGTCAGGAGGCGGGAAGTGGGAGGGGGCGGATAGGGGGCAGGGACCAGGCTGTTTGGGGAGGTACAGCCTTCCCTACCCAGCCCTCCATACAGTTTTGGAACGCCGATATGCCCCTAAGACCAAAAAGTTTGCCCACCTCTGTTATAATGGGTACTTTTGAGTTAGACCCATTGCATAGATCAGATCTGGTTTATTCCTGGAGGCTACCAGGGTAGGCCATTGAGTGTGTGCAGGGCCCAGCCAGGTGGAGGCACTGCCAATATTGATTTCCTTTCTAAGTGAAAGGCCTGCAGCAGAGGGATGCATAAAGGATTCTCACCTATCCAACATCACCACAGGAAACTCAGGATGTCCTTTACTGTCGATATCAGGCACCTGGCACACAGGGGCGTGTTGCCTTCTCCTGAGTAACCCAGGAAAGAAAGGGGACGTTAAAAAGTAAGTGGGGATCCTCAGCTAGACAAACTGGCTGGTGTGTGCCCTGTTCCACCGCTAGGCTCAGTGCACGGTAGGACTTTTCTAGGGCAGATACCTGCCAGAACCAACTGGAATTCTGGACTTAGTGCCAAACACATAAAGCCCTATGTTTCCTTTCCTGGTATCCCATCATTCATTTGATTTTAGCAGGCCAGCACCATTTCCAAACTGTGGCCAGACAGCATGGTGGAAGCACTGCTGAACCGTTTAAAACCAAGTCGCAGAAATTCCAGTAAGTTCCAGCAGGTCCATTAGACAAATCCTAAAATATGTTAAGCTTAGTGGCAGAACATCGCACCATGGCATATCAGCCTACAATACTGCTAGAAAGCAGTCCTTTGGAAAACGCTCAGAACTGCTTGGACACCATGACTCACAAGGAAGCAGATGAGACTGGCATAAATAAAGTAGTGTAGTCACACTGTTCCCTTCATTCAAATATCCATATACTATAAGGCCAGAAGGAACCATTGTGATCATCCAGTCTGATCTCCTGTGTGAACGAGGGAAATATCTTTCAGCAAAACATCCCATCTTCAATTAAACATTGCTAGTGATTGAGAATCCAGCAGAGCCCTTGGTAAGTTGTTTCAACAGTTAATAACCATCACAGTTAAAAATATGCATCTTGTTTCTATTCTGAATTTGTCTAGCTTCAACTTCCAGCCATTAGATCTGGTTATACATATGTCTGCTAAATTGAGGAGCCCTCTATTATCAAATTTCTGTTCCCCATGTAGGTACTTACAGACTGTGATCAAGTGACCCCTCAACCATCTCTTTGTTATATTGAACAGATGGAGAGGATTGAGTCTATCACTAGAAGGCAGGTTTTTCAATCCTTTAATCATTCTCATGGCTCCTCTCTAAACGCTCTCCAGTTTATCACCATTCTTCTTGAACTGTGGATACCAGAATTGGAGGCAGTATTCCAGCAGTGATTGCACTGGTGCCAAATGCAGAGCTAAAATAACCTTTCTGCGACTGGAGATCCCCTGTTTGTACATCCCAGGATCGCCTTAACCCTTTTGGCCTTGTATGGGAGCTTATGTTCAGCTAATTATCCACAATGACTTCCAAGCCCTTTTCAGAGTCATTGCCTCCCAGGATAGAGTCGTATGGCTGTCATTCTTTGTTCCTAGATATGTACATTTATATTTAGCCATATTAACATACATGTTGTTTGCTTGCACCAGCTTACCAAGTGAGCCAGATTGCTCCGTATTAGTGATCCTGTTTGTTATTTACCACTCCCCCAATCTTTGTGTCATTTGACACTAAACGGGGAGGAGAGGTAGATATGCTGGAGGGTAGGGATAGGATACAGAGGGCCCTAGACAAATTAGAGGATTAGGCCAAAAAAAATCTGATGAGGTTCAACAAGGACACGTGCAGAGTCCTGCACTTAGGACAGAAGAATCCCATGCACTGCTACAGACTAGGGACCGAATGGCTCGGCAGAAGTTGTGCAGAAAAGGACCTAGGGGTTATGGTGGACGAGAAGCT
This sequence comes from Lepidochelys olivacea, assembly GCF_965140295.1. Lineage (NCBI taxonomy): Eukaryota > Metazoa > Chordata > Testudines > Cheloniidae > Lepidochelys > Lepidochelys olivacea. The sequence goes on from NC_140427.1 coordinate 24,253,880, forward strand.
GGATATGAGTTAACAGTGTGCCCTTGTTGCCAAGAAGGCTAACGGCATTTTGGGCTGTATAAGTTGGAGCATTGCCAGCAGATAGAGGGACGTGATCATTCCCCTCTATTCGACATTGGTGAGGCCTCATCTGGAGTATTGTGTCCAGTTTTGGGCCCCACACTACAAGAAGGATGTGGAAAAATTGGAAAGAGTCCAGCGGAGGGCAACAAAAATGATTAGGGGACACATGACTTATGAGGAGAGGCTGAGGGAACTGGGATTGTTTAGTATACGGAAGAGAAAAATGAGGCGGGATTTGATAGCTGCTTTCAACTACCTGAAAGGGAGTACCAAAGAGGCTGTATCTAGACTATTCTCAGTGGTAGCGGATGACAGAGCAAGGAGTAATGGTCTCAAGTTGCAGTGGGGGAGGTTTAGGTTGGATATTAGGAACAACTTTTTTACTAGGAGGGTGGTGAAGCACTGGAATGCGTTACCTAGGGATGTGGTGGAATGTCCTTCCTTAGATATTTTTAAGGTCAGGCTTGACAAAGCCCTGGCTGGGATGATTTAGTTGGGAATTGGTCCTGCTTTGAGCAGGGGGTTGGACTAGATGACCTCCTGAGGTCCCTTCCAACCCTGATATTCTATGATTCTATACTTTGTAAATGTTGATTTCTTTGTTTTCTTTCAAGTTATTGATAAAAATGTTAAATAGCCAAGAACAGATCTCTGCAGGACCCCATTGGAAACACACGCACACAATGATTCCCCATTTACAGTCATGTTTTGAGACATGTCAGTTAGCCAGTTTTTCATCCATTTAATGTGTGCCATGTTCAGTTTGTATCATTCGAGTTTTGTAATCAAAATGTCATGTGGTACCAAGTCAAACGCCTCACAGAATCTAACTGCATTACACCGACCCTGTTATTGTTATCAACCAAACCTGTAATCTTATAAAAACAAAAAGATATCAAGTTAGTTTGACAGTGTTAGAGAGCTTATTCCTTCACTCTCCCACGTCCCTGGTCCTTCTCGCATGAACAGAAAGTAACAATACCCGAAGTCCAAAGGTGCAAACAATTCAGTGTTTATTGGGGTGAACTTCCAGCAAACTTAAATCCAAGTTCCTTTTTCCTTATTTTCGAATCCCAATTTACTTCCTGTTTGCCCCTAATTTATATAGTCTATACCTTAAGCAATCATTCTACTGAAATTTACCTAACCAATCCAAACATATTGTAACATGATTAGCTAACCAATTATATCCCACTACCTTAATTAGTTTACACTCAGCAAAATTAATTATACTGCAGACAGAAACAATCACAGAACCAGACAGAGACCATGCAAATAAACAACAAGAAAGTGGAAATTATAATGACAAAACAATACAGAAGTGAGGATTTCACAACTACATCTATAAAGACATAGGCGTTTCCCAGCTGTGTCTATTGATAAATGAGTTCTTACCAAACAGAAAACTATCAAACTAAATTTCCTTTTACATCTTCTAGGCTCTTCCCTTTCTTTGGAGGTGATAGATCGGATCACCTTCCTAACAGCCCCAGATTGCCTTATTTCAATATGACTAGTTTGGAATGGGAGGATGTGACCGTTCGCTTCCCAGCTTATGGCTGCCTCTGCTGCTTAGCCAAAGGCCTTAGCCTAAGAACAGGGCCTCAGACTGTCACAGTGAGAGAAGGCCCTTACACAGATTCTTTCTCTTATACCTCTATAACTAGCTGAATGATAAACATACACCTAAATTCTTAAAGTACAGGCCTTTGCAGACAGGCCTGAATATCTATATCCTAACACTCCACCCCTTTCTTTTCTTTTTCTTTTGGGATCCTCCTGCCCAGGTATCCCTGGAAAAGCAGAGGACATATGGCGACACACTTCCTGTTTGGGCCAGGCATCAAGGTGGAAGGTGTCGAAGCTCCATCTGTCCCACTGCCCCTTGTGTAGTACTGTGTGTTAGGATATAGATATTCAGGCCTTTCTGTAAAGGCCTGTACTCTAAGAATTTAGGTGTATTCTTATCACTTGGCTAGTTCTAGAGGTATAAAAGAAAGAATCAAAATCACTGTCTGCTGGTGTAAGGGCCTTCTCTTACTGTGACAGTCTGAGGCCCTGTTCTTAGGCTAAGGCCTTTGGCTAAGCAGCAGAGGCAGCCATAAGCTGGGAAGCGAACGGTCACATCCTCACATTCCAAACTAGTCACACTGAAATAAGGTGCTATTGGGCTGTTAGGAATACACTCCTGTCCTGATAGTGCCTATCACCTCCAGAGAAAGGGAAGTGCCTAGAAAATGTAAAAGGAAACTTAGTTTGATAGCATCCTGTCTGGCAAGAACTCATTTATCAATAGCTGGGATGTGAAATCCTCACTTCTGTATTGTTTTGTCATTATAGTTCCCACTTTGCTATTGTTTGTCTGTATAATCTCTGTCTGGTTCTGTGATTGTTCCTGTCTGCTGTATAATTAATTTTGCTGGGTGTAAACTAATTAAGGTGGTGGGATATAATTGGTTACATAATCATGTTACACTATGTTAGGACTGGTTAGTTAAATTTCAGGAAAATGATTGGTTAAGGTATAGCTAAGCAGAACTCAAGTTTTACTATATAATCTGTAGTCAATGAGGAAGTGAGTGGGTGTGGGTGGGAGGGGATGGGTGTGTGGGTGAGGGAAATGGGAACAGGGAATGGGAGTAAGGAAATTGGAATCATGTTTGGCTAAGGGCAGGAATGGGAACAGGGACACAGGTGTAAGGCTCTGTGGTGTCAGAGCTGGGAAGGAGGATACTAAGGAAGGAAACTGGAATCATGCTTGCTGGAAGTTCACCCCAATAAACATCTAATTGTTTGCACCTTTGGACTTCGGGTATTGTTGCTCTCTGTTCATGCGAGAAGGACCAGGGAAGTAAGTGGGTGAAGGAATAAGCCCCCTAACACCGTGCCCTACACCTTCTCTCGTATGGGCATACCATACCTATTGCAATTAGTGTTCCAGACTTCCCACTATTGTGGTCCTGAGAAAGTTGGGTCTGGGTTGTCTAGTACATTGTGGAGGAGGGCTTACTATATTACTTATAGATTATAATTAGTTGTTGTTTGCTAGGGGGTTGTGCTATTTTCCATAAACACGTGTTAATTATAATTAATTATATTACCTTTCTTTAATTCCATTATTTTGCACAGAATCAATGTCAGGTTGACAGGTCTATAGTTACCCAGGTGATCTCATTTACCCTTTTTAAATAGTGGCACAACACTAGCTTTCTTCCAGTCTTCTGGAACTTCCCCAGTGTTCCAAAATTTATTAACAGTCCAGAGAGATACTTAGCCAGCTCTTTTAAAGCTCTTGAGTGAAAGTTATTGAGACTTGCTGATTTAAAAATATTTAGCTTTAGAAGCTGCTGTTTAACATCCACATTAGTTACTGTTGGAATGGAAAGTATATCATCATCATTGTTATCATCATTATCAGTATTGTCGCTCATGACTACATCAGAGAAACAAGGTGGGTGAGGTAATATCTTTTATTGGACCAATTTCTGTGCTATGGAGTTATTGTTTCGTTAAAAGATATTACCTCACCTATCTGGCTTCTCTAATATCCTGGGACCAACTCAGCTATAACTATACTTTATAGGCTTTCTTCCGGCAGCTCACAGAAGATACTAGATCGCACGCCCTGATTCTCATGGGTGACTTTAATTTTCCTGATATCTGCTGGGAGAGCAATACAGCGGTGCATAGACAATCCAGGAAGTTTTTGGAAAGTGTAGGGGACAATTTCCTGGTGCAAGTGCTAGAGGAGCCAACTAGGGGGGGCGCTTTTCTTGACCTGCTGCTCACAAACCGGGAAGAATTAGTGCAGGAAGCAAAAGTGGATGGGAATCTGAGAGGCAGTGACCATGAGTTGGTTGAGTTCAGGATCCTGACACAGGGAAGAAAGGTAAGCAGCAGGATACGGACCCTGGACTTCAGAAAAGCAGACTTCGACTCCCTCAGGGAACGGATGGCCAGGATCCCCTGGGGGACAAACTTGAAGGGGAAAGGAGTCCAGGAGAGCTGGCTGTATTTCAAGGAATCCCTGTTGAGGTTACAGGAACAAACCATCCCAATGAGTCGAAAGAATAGTAAATATGGCAGGCGACCAGCTTGGCTTAATGGTGAAATCCTAGCAGATCTTAAACATAAAAAAGAAGCTTACAAGAAGTGGAAGGTTGGACATATGACCAGGGAAGAGTATAAAAATATTGCTCGGGCATGTAGGAATGATATCAGGAGGGCCAAATCGCACCTGGAGCTGCAGCTAGCCAGAGATGTTAAGAGTAACAAGAAGGGTTTCTTCAGGTATGTTGGCAACAAGAAGAAAGCCAAGGAAAGTGTGGGCCCCTTAATGAATGAGGGAGGCAACCTAGTGACAGAGGATGTGGAAAAAGCTAATGTACTCAATGCTTTTTTTGCCTCTGTCTTCATGAACAAGGTCAGCTCCCAGACTGCTGCGCTGGGCATCACAACATGGGGAATAGATGCCCAGCCCTCTGTGGAGAAAGAGGTGGTTAGGGACTATTTAGAAAAGCTGGACGTGCACAAGTCCATGGGGCCAGACGAGTTGCATCCGAGAGTGCTAAAGGAATTGGCGGCTGTGATTGCAGAGCCATTGGCCGTTATCTTTGAAAACTTGTGGCGAACGGGGGAAGTCCCGGATGACTGGAAAAAGGCTAATGTAGTGCCCATCTTTAAAAAAGGGAAGAAGGAGGATCCTGGGAACTACAGGCCAGTCAGCCTCACCTCAGTCCCCGGAAAAATCATGGAGCAGGTCCTCAAAGAATCAATCCTGAAGCACTTACATGAGAGGAAAGTGATCAGGAACAGTCAGCATGGATTCACTAAGGGAAGGTCATGCCTGACTAATCTAATCGCCTTCTATGATGAGATTACTGGTTCTGTGGATGAAGGGAAAGCAGTGGATGTATTGTTTCTTGACTTTAGCAAAGCTTTTGACACGGTCTCCCACAGTATTCTTGTCAGCAAGTTAAAGAAGTACGGGCTGGATGAATGCACTATAAGGTGGGTAGAAAGTTGGCTAGATTGTCGGGCTCAATGGGTAGTGATCAATGGCTCCATGTCTAGTTGGCAGCCGGTATCAAGTGGAGTGCCCCAGGGGTCGGTCCTGGGGCCGGTTTTGTTCAATATCTTCATAAATGATCTGGAGGATGGTGTGGATTGCACTCTCAGCAAATTTGCCGATGATACTAAACTGGGAGGAGTGGTAGATACGCTGGAGGGGAGGGATAGGATACAGAGGGACCTAGACAAATTGGAGGATTGGGCCAAAAGAAATCTGATGAGGTTCAATAAGGATAAGTGCAGGGTCCTGCACTTAGGACGGAAGAACCCAATGCACAGCTACAGACTAGGGACCGAATGGCTCGGCAGCAGTTCTGCAGAAAAGGACCTAGGGGTGACAGTGGACGAGAAGCTGGATATGAGTTAGCAGTGTGCCCTTGTTGCCAAGAAGGTCAATGGCATTTTGGGATGTATAAGTAGGGGCATAGCAAGCAGATCGAGGGACGTGATCATTCCCCTCTCTTCGACATTGGTGAGGCCTCATCTGGAGTACTGTGTCCAGTTTTGGGCCCCACACTACAAGAAGGATGTGGAGAAATTGGAGAGAGTCCAAGGAAGGGCAACAAAAATGATTAGGGGTCTGGAACACATGATTTATGAGGAGAGGCTGAGGGAACTGGGATTGTTTAGTCTGCTAAGAGAAGAATGAGGGGGGATTTGATAGCTGCTTTCAACTACCTGAGAGGTGGTTCCAGAGAGGATGGTTCTAGACTATTCTCAGTGGTAGAAGAGGACAGGACAAGGAGTAATGGTCTCAAGTTGCAGTGCGGGAGGTTTAGGTTGGATATTAGGAAAAACTTTTTCATTAGGAGGGTGGTCAAACACTGGAATGCGTTACCTAGGGAGGTGGTAGAATCTCCTTCCTTAGAAGTTTTAAAGTCAGGCTTGACAAAGCCCTGGCTGGGATGATTTAATTGGGGATTGGTCCTGCTTTGAGCAGGGGGTTGGACTAGATGACCTCCTGAGGTCCCTTCCAACCCTGATATTCTATGATTCTATGATTCTATACTGTGTGACTATATCATGTAGCTTTTCCCCAAATGCAGAACAGAAACATTTATTGAACACTTCTGCCTTTTCTGCATTATTATGACAGTTCTAACATTTCCATCTAGTCTTAGGCCAATACCATTTCTCAGGATTTCTTTTGATCCTAATATACTTGAAAAGCTCCTTCTTATTGTCCAAAATTCTGCTGGCCATAGATTTATCCTTGTTTCCTTTTGCTCCCTTATCAATTTTCTACAGTTCTTAGCTTCTGATTTATATTCATTACTATCAACTGCTGGGAGGGGGAGAGACTGCAGGAGCAAACTGTATTTACATGAATACACCTATTCTGTCAAGATATCCAGCAGAAAGAACTGTGTTGCTCAAAGTGATCAACTTTGGCAGGTGTTGGCTTACAAATCACTTTAGTACTGAATGCAGAGGTAGTGAAATGTTGTTATCAATGTTGTTGTCTTTATTGTATGAATAAAGGGGAGCAGAACTGTGCTTAACGTGTCCCAAGTGGAGGGTCACCCTCAGCTGGAAGGACCTCGTTAAGCCAAGGTCTCAAATGCCAGAGCCTTGTAAGAGGGGTGGGGACAGGTGTCCCAGCCAGGAGGTGTGGACTCTCTCTAAGGGTCCCAGGTCTGCTTTAACCTATTCCTTCCCACTGTTCAAAGATAGAGCTAAATAGGCTTCATTGGGAGTCTTTTGTTATTTTAAAGTGCTCAAATGACAGCTGAAATCACTTGTGGGACAGCATTTCTGTCCAGCCTGCAAAGAGCTGAAAATCACTAAGAGACTGATGGGCAGAGATCACAGCACAGAGGCAGGTGGCAGCAGAAGGTAACTGATAGTTGGCTGATGAATGAGCAGCTGGCAGGGCGGCCAGCCAGCACAAGTGCTCAGATGGTGGCACAAGCAAGGTTCCTTCTTCCCCGTGTAGGAGGTGAACTCACTTCTGAACCCTGGGTCCTCACTGACCAAGGACAATCACTGTGAGTGGGTGAGGGAGCAGAGGGGGGCACAAAAATGAACTTTGGTTGTAGAACTCAAGAACATGAGGTGGAAGACACTGCCCCACACACTCTGGGGTGGGTGTCCTGCTCACAGTTTTATGTTTATGAAACCTGCTTGTGGCATTTTCCCTAATTAATGTTGGGTGACTTCTCTCCTTTCATTAAAAGTTTCTTTTCTACACTCAGACTCTGTGCTTGTGAGTGGGGAAGTATTGCTTCTCAGAAGCACTCAGGGATGGTGTGTAATTTTCCCAGGTTACTGGGTGGGGCTTGAACCAGTTCTGTGTTGTATTGTTGAAAAGGAACCCCTAGATATTGAACCTGGCCCTGGTTGCTGCTGGCTCCACCTGGGGTTATATATATAGCTGCCTTCCACTCTAAGCCAGGTTGCTTTTTTAACCAATGTGGCCTTCTTTCTCTGTCGTCGAATTGTGGCTTTGGGGGCATCTAATAAAATGTTCCTAAACAATTGCCATTTGTCATTCACATTTTTTCTTTTTAATTTCTTCCTCCCAACTGATGTGGCTCATAATTGTTTTCAGCTTTATAAAACTGGCCCTTTTAAAGCACCAAGTATATATATTACCAGTTTGGACTTTATTATATTTGCATACAACAAATGTAATCAAGTCATGATCAATTACGTCTAAGCAACCTCTGAGATCAAGTCCTTTTTCTCTGTCAATCATAGAATAGAGTATCAGAGTTGGAAGAGACCTCAGGAGGTCATCTAGTCCAACCCCCTGCTCAAAAAGCAGGACCAATCCCCAGTTTTTGCTCCAGATCCCTAAATGGCCCCCTCAAGGATTGAACTCACAACCCTAAATTTAGCAGGCCAGTGCTCAAACCACTGAGCTATCCCTCCCCCCTAAGATGAAGTCTGATGCAGAATTCCCCCATGTTGGAAGTATCAAATTTTTGAGTTAGGAAATTGCCATCTATAATTTTTAGAAATTCAGAATACGTTTTAGTACTGGCAGCATAAGATTTCCAACATAAATCACTCAGATTGATAACACATCTTTTCCCCCTACAGATTATTGACAGATTCTTAAGGAGCCAGTTATGCTGTTTCTGTACGGTTATACTGGTATCATTAGAGAGAATAAACCTATTAAAAAAACTTTCCCACATAGAGAAGCCCCAAGAACGCTGCTGATTGTGGGCAGTGCTTAGGTTCAGTGACCTCAGCAAGGCACCATGAGCCACCCAAGTGTTCTGGGGTCAGACTACCTGCTAACCCCCTGGCCTGAAGCACGGCCCAGCACTGCTGTAAGTGCACCAATGACTTCTCTGGCTCGTCAGCTTGGCTCATGCTGGCACAACTGTCAGCCTGAATAACTATTAAAATATTGCCACCCATGCCAGGCACCAGCTGGTCTCACCCACGAGTGGGTGCTGTCAATGTGGGGAGGGTCACAGTGATAGTTTGAACCCCAGGATTGCCGGATGCTACCAGCTTTTGACCCTCAGCATAGGGATCCCTCATGAACATAACCCACACTCAGCCCCCAGCCTGAAACACACTGTGATGTGCATCCAGACTGCTCCACTTCTCCGCAACAAGAACAGTTCCCGGCCGGGTCCCCGCACCTCCAGACGCCCCCCACGCACACGTCCCCCGGCCGGGTCCCCGCACCTCCAGACGCACGCCACGCACACGTCCCCCGGCCGGGTCCCCGCACCTCCAGACGCCCCCCACGCACGCGTCCCCCGGCCGGGTCCCCGCACCTCCAGACGCCCCCCACGCACGGGTCCCCGCACCTCCAGACGCACCCCACGCACACGTCCCTCGGCCGGGTCCCCGCACCTCCAGACGCACGCCACGCACGCGTCCCCCGGCCGGGTCCCCGCACCTCCAGACGCCCCCCACGCACACGTCCCCCGGCCGGGTCCCCGCACCTCCAGACGCCCCCCACGCACGGGTCCCCCGGCCGGGTCCCCGCACCTCCAGACGCGCGCCACGCACGGGTCCCCCGGCCGGGTCCCCGCACCTCCAGACGCGCGCCACGCACGGGTCCCCCGGCCGGGTCCCCGCACCTCCAGACGCGCGCCACGCACGGGTCCCCCGGCCGGGTCCCCGCACCTCCAGACGCGCCCCACGCACGGGTCCCCCGGCCGGGTCCCCTCACCTCCAGACGCGCCCCACGCACGGGTCCCCCGGCCGGGTCCCCGCACCTCCAGACGCGCGCCACGCACGGGTCCCCCGGCCGGGTCCCCGCACCTCCAGACGCGCGCCACGCACGGGTCCCCCGGCCGGGTCCCCGCACCTCCAGACGCGCGCCACGCACGGGTCCCCCGGCCGGGTCCCCGCACCTCCAGACGCGCCCCACGCACGGGTCCCCCGGCCGGGTCCCCTCACCTCCAGACGCGCCCCACGCACGGGTCCCCCGGCCGGGTCCCCGCACCTCCAGACGCGCGCCACGCACGCGTCCCCCGGCCGGGTCCCCGCACCTCCAGACGCGCCCCACGCACGGGTCCCCCGGCCGGGTCCCCGCACCTCCAGACGCCCCCCACGCACGCGTCCCCCGGCCGGGTCCCCGCACCTCCAGACGCCCCCCACGCACGCGTCCCCCGGCCGGGTCCCCGCACCTCCAGACGCACGCCACGCACGGGTCCCCCGGCCGGGTCCCCACACCAACAGCCCCCCCCTTCACCCTACAGAGCCCATTCTTGAGTGAGGAGCCTGCACATGTCCTTGTTGTGACCCTACCTACTCCTGCCTCTCCTCTGCCCACCTACAGCTCTGTTCCTGGCCCTTCAGAGCATTCCCTGAGTTTCTCCTCTCCACCGGCCAGCCCCATGGCAATGAGAGCCTTAGTGACATGCCTGTCCAGGTCAGGAGCCCACCACTCCAGAGCCACTTGGGCCATTTCCCTGTCGATTGGGAGCAGGGAGAGATTGTGTCTGCTAAGTCCTTCATTCTGAGTCACTGCTGTGTTTTGTCTGTCAGGCGCAGCCCTGCTGGAGTCAATTAGCCGCTGTGCTGGATCCTCGGCAGGCTCAAATGCCCTTTTTGGTACTAAAAGTGACTGGGGAGTGTCCCACTTATTATGTGTTGGTTTGGCTCTGTGTTTTCTTTCAGGATTTATTCAGTTTGGTTTATGTGATGTGTCTAAGGTCAGTTCTCAACACGAGCCTCACACCCTGAACTCATAGATCACAGCAATGGTTCCCAGTTGACACGGACTGGACATGTCTGTAAGGAAGATCACAGGGATGGAATCCTAGTGGGCTCTGACTGGACACTGCTGTGGGGAAACTCACAGCTCTGGAGTCCCAAGTGGGCACTGACAAGGACAGGGAATGTATATGTGATGCTTTGACACCACGACCCTAGAACTGAGAGTGCACTGGGGCGATGGGGCTGTGTCTGAAATGGGGGAGGCTGCAAAGGCTAGATTGTGAGCAACTCTTGTGAGGCAAAGATGGCACATGCCTGGGGCTTCTGCTTCTCCAGCACAGCACTTGCAAGCGCATATCAGTCCCTGGGGCAGGGATTGCCTGGCCCTTCCTCACTCTGGGGAGGGAGGGGTGGCAATCTGCCCCATCCCCATGCACGGGGTGGCTCCAGGAGGCAGGTTGACCTTGTGCTCCTGGGGGTGGCAAGATAATGCCTTGCCCCAGTGTGTTATGTTCCTGTAGCAGCTGTGGGCTAGTTACAGAGCTTCCTTCTTAGTAAGGTACACTCCAGATGTGTTCATCAGGATCCCATCCTGTAATGCAGGGCCAGCTATGGCTGCGGTTAGCTTAAATCAGGTATTTTACACATCGCCACCTAGTGTCTGAACAGTGTAATACAGTCTAGTATTTCGCCTTCTGTGATGAGATTACTGGTTCTGTGGATGAAGGGAAAGCAGTGGATGTGTTGTTTCTTGACTTTAGCAAAGCTTTTGACACGGTCTCCCACAGTATTCTTATCAGCAAGTTAAAGAAGTATGGGCTGGATGAATGCACTATAAGGCGGGTAGAAAGTTGGCTAGATTGTCGGGCTCAACGGGTAGTGATCAATGGCTCCATGTCTAGTTGGCAGCCGGTATCAAGTGGAGTGCCCCAGGGGTCGGTCCTGGGGCCGGTTTTGTTCAATAGCTTCATAAATGATCTGGAGGATGGTGTGGATTGCACTCTCAGCAAATTTGCGGATGATATTAAACTGGGAGGAGTGGTAGATACGCTGGAGGGCAGAGATAGGATACAGAGGGACCTAGACAAATTGGAGGATTGGGCCAAAAGAAATCTGATGAGGTTCAATAAGGATAAGTGCAGGGTCCTGCACTTAGGATGAAAGAACCCAATGCACAGCTACAGACTAGGGACCGAATGGCTAGGCAGCAGTTCTGCGGAAAAGGACCTAGGGGTGACAGTGGACGAGAAGCTGGATGTGAGTCAGCAGTGTGCTGTTGTTGCCAAGAAGGCCAATGGCATTTGGGGATGTATAAGTAGGGGCATAGCGAGCAGATCAAGGGACGTGATCGTTCCCCTCTATTCGACATTGGTGAGGCCTCATCTGGAGTACTGTGTCCAGTTTTGGGCCCCACACTACAAGAAGGATGTGGAAAAATTGGAGAGAATCCAGTGAAGGGCAACAAAAATGATTAGGGGTCTGGAACACATGACTTATGAGGAGAGGCTGAGGGAACTGGGATTGTTTAGTCTGCAGAAGAGAAGAATGAGAGGGGATTTGATAGCTGCTTTCAACTACCTAAGAGGTGGTTCCAGAGAGGATGGTTCTAGACTATTCTCAGTGGTAGAAGAGGACAGGACAAGGAGTAATGGTCTCAAGTTGCAATGGGGGAGGTTTAGGTTGGATATTAGGAAAAACTTTTTCACTAGGGGGTGGTGAAACACTGGAATGCGTTACCTAGGGAGGTGGTAGAATCTCCTTCCTTAGAAGTTTTTAAGGTCAGGCTTGACAAAGCCCTGGCTGGGATGATTTAATTGGGGATTGGTCCTGCTTTGAGCAGAGGGTTGGACTAGATGACCTCCTGAGGTCCGTTCCAACCCTGATATTCTATGATTCTATGATTCTATGATTCATTCCACATGGGGTGGTATGGCTGTGTCCAGCCCCCAACTGCGCCCCCCCTCCCCCCCGCAAGGTAACTTGGCAGTGCCCGGCCCCAACTGCACTTCCCCCAGGGCAGTATGGCTGTGCCTGACCCCCAGTGGGTTCTCTCAGGGCAGTATGGCTGTGCCTCGCCCCCAACAGGCTCTCCCCATGCAGGTTGGCGGTGGTCAGCCCCTAACGGGCTCCCCCGGGTGACATGGCTGTACGCTGCCCCCTCTGTACAAACCAACAGCCTGTGTCTGTGTGTCCTCTGACAGGTGTGAACACTCCTGTGTGTGTAAGCATGGGGGGGTGTTTGTGTGGGGATGGGTGTCCCACTCCTGCTGCACATGACAATGCACCGTGTGAGCAGTGACACCCCCTGTGAGCAGACACACTCGCCTGCAACACCAGTGCACCCACTTGATGAGTCCCCACCCCAATACACCCTCTCACACCTGCCCGTACCCCCCGGCTCCTGCAGCGCACCTCCCCTCCCTGTGCCAAACTGCTTTGGTCTGTGGTAAGCCGTGAAATATTTTAATCAAATATTCTCTTTAGTGTTTCTTCTCTTTCCCATGCTGGATTCCTAGAAGACAGGAATTTATGGTGTAATCCCACTCCAGCCTGGGGGAGAGCCCAGCCAAGGTCAACACCACGAGACAGGCAGCGCCTGCCAAGGGGAGAAAGCAAGGCATTTAGCACTTGGCAGAGGAGAAAATAAAATAAAAACCTTAAAAAAACAACAAAAAGAAAGTATTGGTGGAAAAAAAGAAGCTGTAAGAACCCTGTCTGCCTGGCCCTGCCTATGTCTGCCTGACCCCACAGACATCTGCCTGACCCTAGCCCTGACTGTGAGCCCGTCTACCTGACTGCACCCCATCTCCCTGAACCCAGCTCTGCCTGCCTGACCCGGGGTCTTTCTCCATCTCAGAACCAGAGAAACAGGCAGGGCCACAAGTGGGACCAATGCAAGCACACGACTGATCTGTGGCAGGCTGAGCCTGTCATCAGAGGTTGAGCCCAGCCAGACATTGCCATTTCCACCTTCAGCACTTTCATTACATCCGTGTGGCGAGGACACACAACAGGCAGGGCCTTGTCCTGTTCCATGAGCCCCTCTCTAGGGTCTCCAGCCCCTGCATATACCTTTCTCTGGGGTCTCTCCCATCAGACTGGCCCCAGAATGAGATGGAAAAGCCCTATGAGATCATCTTGTCCATCTCGCTCCTTGGCATTGTTGTTCCTTCCAATCTGCTGTCTAGAGCTTTGTCCAGGCCAGTCTGCAGTGACTCACTTCCCAGGATTTCCACCACTTCCCTTGGGACACAGCTCCACGGGAAATATTTTCTGGGAGCCAGAAGAAATTTTCCTTTGCTCAAGCCTGTCCCATGGTTCCTAATTACAGCCCCTTGCAAGTTTTCTTCATCCTTGGTGTCTGTGCCCTTCCAGTGCCGGAGCTCTAGCTGGTGAGCACCTTCCTCTTCCCTGGAGCTTAGCCAAGCTGCAAAGATTTGCCTTTTTTAATCTTTCCATATAAACCAGGCCTCCAGCCTCTTCATTCCTTTTGTTGCTGTTCTCTGTGTGTGAGCTGCCCAGAGCTGACCGCTGTGTTCTAGGTGGGGCATCTCCGGGCCAGATGCGGACGGGCTGTTGGCACCGTGTCCAGGGTGTGACGCCCATGGGAGGGCTGTTGTCTTGTTTGGGAGTGTGTTCAAGTGTGCCAGAGAGCCTGATCTCCTCTCTCACCCCCCGGTCTCTCACAGCATCACTGCTTCCCGGGCCGCTCTCCCACTGAGGCTGGGTATTTCATAAAACAATAAGAATGGCCCTACTGGGTCAGACCAAAGGTCCATTTAGCCCATAATCCTGTCTTCTGATAGTGGCCAATGCCAGGTGCCCCAGAGGGAATGAACAGAACAGGTAATCATCAAGTGAACCAACCCCTGTCGCCCATTCCCAGCTTCTGGCAAACAGAGGCTAGGGACACCAGCCCTGCCCATCCTGGCTAATCGCCATTGATAGACCTGTCCTCCATGCTGAGAACACAGTCTGGACAGCACAGTCAACATAAAAACATAAGAATGGCCCATTTCAGGTCATTTGTCTCCAGGCATTCTAGTTCATTCAGCAATCCGTTGGACTAGCCATGTTTTCTCCCCTGGGAGTTTGCATCGTGATCACATGAGAGGCAGATGACAAAGGAGATATTTGAGGGAGATTTGTCCATGGCTTTGATCTTACAAGGGCTATGAGCTGCAACAGTTAATCTGAAGGCCAAATCTAACACAAGAGGAGCATATGACGAGCGCTGCTCCCATGTGTCAATGCCCGTCCAGGGGTCCTGGGTTCTCTGGGCCCAGCCAGCCTGAGGCCCATGTTTGCCTCGGGGGAGGGCAGACGGCATTGTTGCTGTGTTTGGGGCTGGATGCACATGACAGGGCCTCACTCTCCTGGATTAAGTCCGTTCCCCTGCAGTCAGTAGCCCAACTCTCCTGGGGTGAGATGTCCCAGGTTTAACCATTCTGCTTGGCCAAATATGCAGCCACCATGTGCTGACCTCTCTGAACCCTTGGGCCATTTCTCTGTCCTCACCAGCCCTTGCAGCTCCCCCCACTCGTGCCACCTGCCGATGTCACCAAAGCGCTGCTTACGCCTCCCTCCGGCCCCACTGGTGGAGAGGCGGTAACGCCTGGGCCAAGGCCCAAAAGGGGACACTCACCAGCATTCAGGCCAGGGGAGCCTCAGCACTGGGGGGGACTTGGGAAGCCAGGTTACCTGGCAGGCTCTTGGACAAGTCAGGACTGTGGGTGGGTGGGGTCACCAGGGAGGCCCTTCCCCTCCCCTGGTCCTGAGGGTGTGAGGGCCAGACTGCTTGTGAGCCCCACATGCCAGCATCCAGCTCAGCGTGGGGTGCTGTGCTACTCAGCTGCATCGCCTTCCCTCGACCCGCCAGGGACAGAGCAGCCGGGGACGTGACCGTCCCAGCCGAGCCACACGTGAGGATCCTACCTCCACTGCTCACTGCTGCCCATGGCCTCCCTTTCAGCATATCCCCAGAGACCAGCACCAGCCCGCAGAGCTGGTGAGCACCTGGCCACCGGCCACACTGCTTTCAGGGCAGCGTGGTGGTTTTTTCTCCCCACAGCTGCAAAACAAGCCGCAGCCATGCCCAATGTGCGAGCCCCTGTTTCCGAGCTAGCAGGAATAAAAGGTGAAGGGCCACAACATGCAAACTGCACAAGGTGCCCTCACCTAGGGAGTGTGGGATGCAAACTCTGTAACATGGACTAGGGCAGATCATATGAAGGGTCCCGAAAACACAGTTATGTGATATTGGCAGGGCACTGCTGTGGGGAAGCTCACAGCACCAGAATACTGGATGGCTCTGGCAAGACACTGCTGTGGGGAAGCTCACAGCACCAGAATACTGGATGGCTCTGGCAGGACACTGCTGTGGGGAAGTTCATTATTTCCTGGGTGGGCATGCCGATACGCAGCAGGTACATGAAGTGGATCCAGCAGAGACAGGTGCTAGCCTGCGGGAAGCTGTCTGTGGTGCTCATCACGGTCTCCATGTGACTCCTCCACAGTGCCTGCACATTAAGCCCTAGTGCAAGTGACTTTGCCTCAATGCCCAGACAGCGTTTCCTCTCCTGCCTGGCCTGGCGCCGCTGGCGGCTTGTGATCAGGAGGGTGTTTGTGGCACCGTGTTTGTGGGCTGCTGACAGTCTGTCCTCCTGACCTTATCCAGAGGGAAATGGCTTTTCCTGTGGGTCGCTTGTCTCTAGGTCACCAGAGTGGCTCTGGTGACTCATACAGCCTGTTTCCTCTCCATGCTGGCACCTTCTGCATGTCTCACTCCCCATCCCGCCCTTCCTTGGCACGGAAGGGTGTGAAATGCCCGGCTTATCGCAGTGGCCGGCCTTCATGCTCTGGCTATTCCTGTGCCTCTCGTGTGTGCCAGAGGCCTCCCCGCACTGTAGCTGCCCCAGACATGAGGTAAGCAGGTTGGAAGGGTGAGGACAGGAATATGGGGGGTCAGGCAGAGTTCTAAGGTCCCCCGCCTGGCCATAGCTATCCACAGCAGGGCTCTGGTGCTTGAAAATGTGCAGACAAAGATGTGCTGTGAATGAACTACACTGGGACTAAACAGCCTGGCTTCCGTGCTTCTGCTGGACTCTGCAATGGTCTGGGGTCAGGCACTCTGGAGTGTCCCATGTTCTAGTCCACCAACAGAGAGTAGTGCTTGAGGTCCTTTTCCCAGGACTTTGGGGCTTGCACAGACATTGTTCACCTTTGGCCCGAGATGATGAGTTTGGAGCTGCGTCTGAGCTCAAAGGGCAGAGGCTGGAGTCCAGCATGATGGCTCCTTCCTGGTTCTGTCCAGATCAACACCACAAAGCCAAATCAGGGACTGTCACGGGCTATCCCTTAGAATCATAGAATCATAGAATATAAGGGTTGGAAGGGACCTCAGGAGGTCATCTAGTCCAACCCCCTGCTCAAAGCAGGACCAATCCCCAATAAAATCATCCCAGCCAGGGCTTTGTCAAGCCTGACCTTAAAAACCTCTAAGGAAGGAGATTCCACCACCTCCCTAGGTAATGCATTCCAGTGTTTCACCACCCTCCTAGTGAAGAAGTTTTTCCTAATATCTAAACCTCCCCCACTGCAACTTGAGACCATTACTCCTTGTCCTGTCCTCTTCTACCACTGAGAATAGTCTAGAACCATCCTCTCTGGAACCACCTCTCAGGTAGTTGAAAGCAGCTATCAAATCCCCCCTCATTCTTCTCTTCTGCAGACTAAACAATCCCAGTTCCCTCAGCCTCTCCTCATAAGTCATGTGTTCCAGACCCCTAATCATTTTTGTTGCGCTTCGCTGGACTCGCTCCAATTTTTCTACATCCTTCTTGTAGTGTGGGGCCCAAAACTGGACACAGTACTCCAGATGAGGTCTCACCAATGTCGAATAGAGGGGAATGATCATGTCCCTTGATCTGCTCGCTATGCCCCTACTTATACATCCCCAAATGCCATTGGCCTTCTTGGCAACAAGGGCACACTGCTGGCTCATATCCAGCTTCTCCTCCACTGTCACCCCTAGGTCCTTTTCCACAGAACTGCTGCCTAGCCATTCGGTCCCTAGTCTGTAGCTGTGCATTGGGTTCTTCCGTCCTAAGTGCAGGACCCTGCACTTATCCTTATTGAACCTCATCAGATTTCTTTTGGACCAATCTTCCAATTTGTCTAGGTCCCTCTGTATCCTATCCCTCCCCTCCAGTGTATCAACCACTCCTCCCAGTTTAGTATCATCTGCAAATTTGCTGAGAGTGCAATCCACACCATCCTCCAGATCATTTATGAAGATATTGAACAAAACTGGCCCCAGGACCGACCCCTGGGGCACTCCACTTGACACCGGCTGCCAACTAGACATGGAGCCATTGATCATTACCCGTTGAGCCCAACAATCTAGCCAACTTTCTACCCACCTTATAGTGCATTCATCCAGCCCGTACTTCTTTAACTTGCTGACAAGAATACTGTGGGAGACCGTGTCAAAAGCTTTGTTAAAGTCAAGAAACAACACATCCACTGCTTTCCCTTCATCCACAGAACCAGTAATCTCATCATAGAAGGAGATTAGATTAGTCAGGCATGACCTTCCCTTGGTGAATCCATGCTGACTGTTCCTGATCACTTTCCTCTCATGTAAGTGCTTCAGGATTGATTCCTTGAGGACCTGCTCCATGATTTTTCTAGGGACTGAGGTGAGGCTGACTGGCCTGTAGTTCCCAGGATCCTCCTTCTTCCCTTTTTTAAAGATTGGCACTACATTAGCCTTTTTACAGTCATCTGGGACTTCCCCCGTTCGCCACGAGTTTTCAAAGATAATGGCCAATGGCTCTGCAATCACAGCCGCCAACTCCTTTAGCACTCTCAGATGCAACTCGTCCGGCCCCATGGACTTGTGCACGTCCAGCTTTTCTAAATAGTCCCTAACCACCTCTTTCTCCACAGAGGGCTGGCCATCTACTCCCCATCTACTCCATGTCCCTTCCAAACGAATGTAGTGACAGTCCTCACCAGGGGCTCGGAAGGAAACATGGTAACTTGAACACTGATCCCACATGGAATCTCAATGCAAATGCCTGCACTACACTATGGCTACACAGTGATGGTCACAGTGAGCCAGAGAATGGAAAGCTGCAGCCTCAATGTAGTGTCACCATAACTCATTAGGGGAGGAGGGAAGGGTTTGTGGTTATGGTGAAGGTTTGGGAGCCATAAGACTTGGATTCTATTCCTCCTCTGTTACTCACTGTGTGACTTTGGGCAAATCATGTGTTTGGTCTGTGCCTCAGTTTCCCACCTGCACAGGGAGGGTTCTAATATTTCCCTACCTCACTGCAGGGATTGAGAAGCTAGTCTAACCAAAGCCCTTTCACAGCTTCCTAGGGGAGAACTATAGAATTCATGTTAGTTTACATGAAACAAAAAGAAAATACTATGCAGGTGCCAACTGTCTTTTGGAGCTAATGAATGTCTCCCTAAGTGAGGCCCCTGTCACTGATGCCTAGTTAAGGCGTTTAAATGATAGAGCATTGTTTGAATTCCTCTGTCACTAACTCTAACCATTCCTTACCTTCAAAACTAATCCCCCCGGATTATCCCATTTCAGAAAGCAGTAAGTGAGAGGAGGCGGGAAGTACAGCCCTTCCACACACAGACAAGCTCTTCTCTGCATTGTATACTGTGTCCAGACACTGTGATGGGAGCATTAGCATTCATAGAAAAATGCCAACCTGCTTTTCTCCAAACCTGGACTGATTTCTACCTGTCAGTGAGGACTATGAAACAAGTCAAGTTTGATGTTTCGAGCTTTGGCTCTTTTTTAATTGTACATGTCCAAGATTCCTCTGTGAAACACAGGACAAAATTTGTATATTTTCCCATCTAAATGTCTCAGAAATGACTGAACTAGTTCTGCTCCAGTTCCCTGTAAAATTCGCCTTTTGGATTGATACCAAGTATAAAAAATTTCCATCCAAAAGGGCTTGGGTTGAGTTATAAGGAATGAAAACGGACCTAGAAAGGAAACTGCATTTCAGCCGTAAGTACAGCCGTCATTTCTGGTGCCACTCTAACAGCGATGAGAGCAGAGCGAGCTGCACAAGGAACTCCCTAGGAATATTCCATTGCATTCTAGAACAAACTTTGATTCAGCTGTGACAGGCCCCATTGCCCTAGTCTTTCATGACCATCTGAGCCCTTAGCACACGGACTAGCCACAAAAAGTGTATTTTTAGCTCCAGTATTCACTGATGGAGCAGCTCGCCCCTGTGCTAGGACTCATGCCAGGCTCAGGCCCCACGGTGTGTACTCTGGATGTAGGGCAGCCTCCTGGCACAAGCGATTTGCAGAGCAAGAATTATCCCCTGAGAGGCTCACGCATAATTTCAAAGAGTAAGTTTGAGAATCTTGCCGTCTGCTCACACACTGGGAGCGAACTGAAGAAAAAGCAGAACACGTTGAAGAATAATTGGGTTTGAATTATTCTTTAAGATCTAATCATACTAAGAATACGTGCATCATGATGCAGGGGCTCCTCTGGCATCTGAAGCTGTCACTGAGCCTCCCAGCGGCCCTGGAGGCAGGGCAATAGGGGATGGAATAGCTGATCAGCAGTGGGACAGAGGCACCAAGAGGTTGTGAGACTTGGCTACCGTCACATGTGATATTTAGGGGCCTGACTCTCATTGACAGGTAGGTGCCCAAATCTCTTTGAGGAGCTGGGCCAGAGCAGCAGAGCTAGAAGCAGAATTTACAGAGCCTTGGCTCAGAAGAAGGGCTGAAGAATGAAGTGGCAAATTGTCCTGACAACAGCAGATTATTTATATTCCAAGACAAAAAGCTCCATTTAGGTAGCGTGAAGGCTGCGAGCATTCACCAGTCAGAGAAGGGTAACAAACTCTTCAGGGCTGCTGGAACTCTCCCAGCCTAAGCATCACATACCCAGGCATGCCAGAGGGAAGGTTACACTGCAAAGCAATCCAAACATGGCAAGGGCTGGAACAGCACATTTGAGGCACCCGAACAGCCTTAACTGTGCCCTTTGGTGTCACCATGCAATAACCACAGGACTATGGCTGGGACATTAATATCTGTTAGCCCAGATTTTCAAACATTCATTTTATTTCCTTTTTCACGCTCTGTGGTCACGCCAGGGCAGGGCTAATATATGTGTAAGGTGCCCCTGTGCTCCTGCTTCAGCTGCCCTGGCACTGCCCTCTGTGGGCAGTGGAGACGAGCCATAGGGAGCCAGCTGGGGGCCACAGAACCTTTGCAGAGGAGTGACAGCTGAGCCAAGGAATCTACCTCTGAGAACTGTTGTATGTAGATGGGCTGTCGAGCCAACAGTGTTTTCATAACCCAGTCACTGCCCAGCATTAAACAGTGTTAAACAAAGTTCGAGGTTTGGTACACAGAGACCTCAGCCTGCTTAGTCCAAAGACAAACTCTCCATTAAACATCATATAAAGATACAGAAAAGAAGGAAAACAGTTAAAGCAACTGAAATGTAAAGTATTAAATAAGTCTTTTATGTTAACAGCATTCCTGGTCCCTTTCCCATTAGCTGGAGAAAGCTTTCAGAAGAAAAAAACCCGGTGCTGGACAGTCTCTTAGATGGTGATAACTGTCCTTTGGGAACAGAGAAATTAGTTGGGATGAGCTGGAGCTGTTGTCAAAGTCCGATCCCGTTTCCTAGAAGACAAAACAAGAAATGCACAAGAGGAGTGAGAAAAGAACAGCAAAGAGAAAATGCAGCTTCTGTCTCTGGTGTTGGCTCTCACTTGGACCTTCACTGCTGGACCAAGACAGGCACAACACACAGTCTGATCAGCCACTCTGAGACCTGGCAAACTTGTACCAGCATTGGGCTGTTTAGGGCAGGGGTGCTCAACCCATGGCCTGTGGGCCATACATGGCCCACCACCGCATTTCATAAGGCCCGCGGCTAGACTTGGACTGTCAGCCCTGGGCGGTGAATCTGTTTGGCCCACACAAGGTGGTGCTTAGGTTTACATGCCCTGCCGTGTAATAAGGTTTGGCACCATTGGTTTAGGGCATTGCTTGTAGCTGCCTCTTTCTGGTCACAGCCTCACAGCAGAGTTGCAAATTAGACAGTCTTGGCCAGCTGAGCCAGACTGTTATTACACAGAAGGTCAAAGGAGAGGGATGGGAAAGGGAAGAAATAAGGTGGGGAAGGAAAAGGACACACAGGGTGGGGGGCATGACAAAGTACACAATGGTTGGGATTCAGCCAGAGCTGGCAGAGATGGCACTGTCATGTGGGTCCCTTGCTCTGGCCTTGTTTAGACAGGACATCTCAGAATCAGGCTGACAAAGACCTGGGACTCCAGGGGATGGTGGGGCTGGCAGCCATGATGGTGAAGCTCACTCCAATAGCCAAATCTTAGAATATTAGGGTTGGAAGAGACCTCAGGAGGTCATCTAGTCCAACCCCTTGCTCAGAGCAGGATCAACCCCAACTAAATCATCCCAGCCAGGGCTTTGTCAAGCTGGGCCCTAAAAACCCCTAAGGATGGAAATTCCACCACCTCTTTCACCTTTTATGATGAGATTACTGGTTCTGTGGATGAAGGGAAAGTAGTGGATGTATTGTTTCTTGACTTTAGCAAAGCTTTTGACACAGTCTCCCACAGTATTCTTGTCAGCAAGTTAAGGAAGTATGGGCTGGATGAATGCACTACAAGGTGGGTAGAAAGCTGGCTAGATTGTCGGGCTCAATGGGTAGTGATCAATGGCTCCATATCTAGTTGGCAGCCGGTATCAAGTGGAGTACCCCAAGGGTCGGTCCTGGGGCCGGTTTTGTTCAATATCTTCATAAATGATCTGGAGGATGGTGTGGATTGCACTCTCAGCAAATTTGCGGATGATACTAAACTGGGAGGAGTGGTAGATACGCTGGAGGGGAGGGATAGGATACAGAAAGACCTAGACAAATTGGAGGATTGGGCCAAAAGAAATCTGATGAGGTTCAATAAGGATAAGTGCAGGGTCCTGCACTTAGGACGGAAGAACCCAATGCACAGCTACAGACTAGGGACCGAATGGCTAGGCAGCAGTTCTGCGGAAAAGGACCTAGGGGTGACAGTGGACGAGAAGCTGGATATGAGTCAGCAGTGTGCCCTTGTTGCCAAGAAGGCCAATGGCATTTTGGGATGTATAAGTAGGGGCATAGCGAGCAGATCGAGGGACGTGATCGTTCCCCTCTATTCGACATTGGTGAGGCCTCATCTGGAGTACTGTGTCCAGTTTTGGGCCCCACACTTCAAGAAGGATGTGGATAAATTGGAGAGAGTCCAGCGAAGGGCAACAAAAATGATTAGGGGACTGGAACACATGAGTTATGAGGAGAGGCTGAGGGAGCTGGGATTGTTTAGCCTGCAGAAGAGAAGAATGAGGGGGGATTTGATAGCTGCTTTCAACTACCTGAAAGGGGGTTCCAAAGAGGATGGCTCTAGACTGTTCTCAATGGTAGCAGATGACAGAACGAGGAGTAATGGTCTCAAGTTGCAGTGGGGAAGGTTTAGATTGGATATTAGGAAAAACTTTTTCACTAAGAGGGTGGTGAAACACTGGAATGCGTTACCTAGGGAGGTGGTAGAATCTCCTTCCTTAGAGGTTTTTAAGTCAGGCTTGACAAAGCCCTGGCTGGGATGATTTAACTGGGAATTGGTCCTGCTTTGAGCAGGGGGTTGGACTAGATGACCTTCTGGGGTCCCTTCCAACCCTGATATTCTATGATTCTATGATTCTCTAGGTAACCCATTTGAGTGCTTCACCACCCTCCTAGTGAAATAGTGTTTCCTAATATCCAACCTAGACCTCCCCCACTGCAATTTGAGACCATTGCTTCTTGTTCTGTCATCTGCCACCACTGAGAACAACTGAGCTCCATCCTCTTTGGAACCCCTCACTGTTCTCTTCTGCAGACTAAATAACCCCAGTTCCCTCAGCCGCTCCTCATAAGTCATGTGCCCTAGCCCCCTAATAATTTTTGTTGCCCTCCACCGGACTCTCTCCAATTTGTCCACATCCCTTCTTTTATACCCATCTATGACAGTGCTCCAGTCATGTGAACTGCCCCACCAAGTTTCTGTTATTCCAATCACATCACAGTTCCTTGATTGTGCCAGGACTTCCAGTTCTTCATGTTTGTTTCCTAGGCTTCTTGCATTTGTGTACATGCACCTAAGATAACTAACCAATTGCCCTACTTTCTCAGTATGAATCAGGAGGCTTCCCATCTTGTACCCTCCTCCTTGTGTTTCCTCCTGGTATCCCACTTACCTCTGGGCTTAGGTCACCATCCCCTGGTCAACCTAGTTTAAAGCCTGCCTGAGAAGATGCTCTTCCCTCTCTTTGTTAGGTGGATCCCATCTCTTCCTCCCCAGAGTCTTTCTTTAAAGACCCAGAAGGGAGTGAAAGGCCCATCCCCTCATTATTTTGTCCACCAATTAGACCTAATTTCTGACACATCAATTTTGGTTCATTGAATTTTGGTCTCACATGGTTCTTGTTTACCAGGCATGATTTTTAACACAGTCTTTGAATTTTATCAGTAGGCCGGTTTGTTTGGACTAATTCAGCCTGTCTGCCTCTCTCTCTTTGGTACCTTCTCCCATCACCATTTGTTGTTATAAGTTACTGTGACTCTTTCACTCGCTTTTTACAGTTGAGCTCACAATCATGGTAGATTTGTAGGCCCAGTTATTACAACAGAATTCTTGACTTGCATCCAGTCTCCTTTATACCACTGATTCACTACAACCAATAGAATTGCTGCATGGAAATTAGCTGATTATTGGTTGTGTTACCCTGGATGTCACAATTGCCCCACTTAAGAGTTATTTGAGCTTGAGTCTGCCTGTAGTCTATTATAATGATAACAATTAGATAAAACAATTGTCAACAACTTTTCTTATTCACAACCTAATTCCTACAAATGTAGCCAAAACACAAAATTTCAATGAATGTTAACTATATGGAAAGTTAGGAGAGTCTGCCGTATTTTGTTATGAAGACCATTTGGGACAAAGACTGACCCAGATGTTAAATTTCTTACAGTACCCAGTTTTTATTTAATTGTAACTCCTCAACTATTTAATGGATTTACAGATTCTCAGAAAATTTATTCTTTACCTGAAGAGTAAGTACTGTAGATTTAGGGAGTATAAACTGTATTTTTCACACATAACAAAGAGATTGAAATTCCTGCTTTAAGTGCAAAATAGAACTCAACCTTATGAGTGACAACCAATGCCTCCATAATTACATACAGCGGTAATTAATAATGTCACTTAATTACCACCTAATTCTTCTATGCCCATGTCCAACTAATTTAATCTACACAGAAAGTTTGAAGAGTCTGTGTCATTCCATTATTAGGGTTATTTGGGCAAAGAAAAGGCTGACCCAGGTGGTAAATTTTTAAAGGACATAGATTTTTATCAGTTTTAATGACAACTAATTAATGTGTTTATTGGTAAATTCTCTTAAAATTCATTTTTTACCCAAAAGAATAAATGCTGTAAGTTTAGGGCAGTCCAAAATCCCTCATAGCCCCCAGTAGTCCCATCCCCTCCAAATTCCCCCATATACCTCCTAACCTCTTGTAACCAAGTGGCCACCCTGCAAGCAGCCTGCCTCAGTTTCCCCACAGAGGGCTTCTTAAACAGACTTCACACCCCCTTCTGTCCAGTCAGAAGAGCCCTCTTTGGGGTCTAGGTTTATTCAGAGAAAAGAAACTCAGAAATAAAACTCGAAGTCCCACAACCAACGGGATCCATTTTATTCTTTTGTCAGGTCATTTGCAGGCCTTCCCTGCCTGTAGACTCAGTCCCCAGTCCCAGGACTCTCTGCTGGAGCCTGCTCACTCCTAACAGTCTCATCAGTTATCCTACTCCCAGGCCTTCCTGCTTGGGGCTTTCCTGCTTTGGATGGCCATTCCCAGCCATACCTGGCTAGCGTCTCACTTATGAGACGCGTGGCTGGTGCCTGCTTGCCCCTGGCCGTCTGCAGGTACAGCTATGCTGCACCTAGGGCTGAGCCTCCCAGCCCGGGTAGATAGACGTGTGCGGGGGCTCATGCTAGCATGCTACAAATAGCTGAGTGGCCATTGCAGCAGTGGCAAAAGCTTGGGCCACCTGACCCTCCCGGGTCTGAGCTCAATGGGGCTAGCTTGAGACAGCCTGTCCCACAATCACCTTGCAGCTCTTTTTAGTAAAGTAGCACAAGTCTGTCTGCCGAGGTTCCATCCCCAGTACAGCATAGACCACTCCACCCACTGTTCTTTATAGGGAAACCGCCGGACCAGCACCCTGGTGTTCCTCCTTAGGCCTCTACTCTGTTACACCCCCAGACCCCAGACCCCCTCCTTACCCCCATACTCCCTGTAATTCCAAACCCCCAAACACCCCAGAACCCCACAATAGCACCCCAAACACCTGTACTGCACTACGCCCCAATGCACCTGGAGCCATGCCCCGGTGCACTTCTCTGCATCTTCTGGCCTTGCCTTTTCTCTCTCATTCCGTTTCCTTCTCTCTGTGTTTCTATCATTTTGTGTTTTATTCCTTTCTGGGTTTCTCCTTCCTGGTGCCCTGCCCGTTGCCTCATTCACAAGGAACTCACAGACTGCTCAAGGCCAGGCACTGCTCCCTTCCCCTTGGGTGCTAGGCTGGGTGCATCTCCCTTCCCCTTGGGTGCTAGGCTGGGTGCATCTCCCTTCCCCTTGGGTGCCAGGCTGGGCTCAGCTCCCGTCCTTTTGGGGGCTAGGCTGGGGTAGAACTCCCCTGCCCTCTGGGCACCAGATTTTAGCTCCTGCCCCATCTGGCCTCTGCAATGGGGCTCAGTTCTCACAGCCTCCAGCACCATGGGGCTGCTTTCCCCACCCACACCAGTCTATAGGTACATGCTTGTTCTCCGTCCATGCTGCCTGAGCACACGCACACACCCTCCAAGGAATGTGCTCTCAGAGTGGAAACTCTGTCACTGGAGAACTATTTCATATTTTCATTTGTTCACATTCCCCAAATGAAAAATGAATCGCAGGCTCATAAATACGGGGCTGAGCATCTCATTTACATATTTCTGTGGTTGTTGGAGCAGGGGCAGCCGCTCTCCTGCCAACCATGTCCTAAGTCTCCCCTTCCATGCACCTTCTAGGCAGCCTGGATGCAGCTCCTTGGCACATGTTCCCCTCAGAATCTCTGGACTCGGGATTCTTATGTCACCCCATGGCCTGCCAAGCATGTCTTGGAGTGACAGGCTCTTGGCGGGGCCTGGGGGTTATTTGGAGGTGTGGACGTGGGGGGATGCAGAGCCGGAGGGGACTAGCAGAGACTCTGGGTGAAACGGTGGCCCCACGGGTGTCAACGGCAGAACTCCCATCAACCACCATGGGGCCAGTGTTCCTCCCTGGTGCGTTACGTGCAGGACTGCCTGGTGCTTGCCTTGCCCCCAGCAGGCTCTGCCTGGGGCAGGTGGGGCCCCAGCCTAGACACACATGGGGAACCCTGGAAGAGAGGGAGAAGGCTGGGGGGGAGCAGGAGGCAAAGGGAATGGAAAAGAGACAGACGGAAGGAGAGAGCGCTGTGCGACGGAGTGTGAGTGAGAGAGCGGCACTGGACAAATCGGAAAGAGAAAGAGCAACGTCCTGGGACAAGCATGGAGCAAGGGGTGGATCATTCCATAGACACTTCCTCGCCCACGCCCCTCAGCCCCCGCATTCCCCTCAGCCACCCCATCGTTCCTCTCACTCCCCCTCACCCACCCCCTCGTCCCATTCCCCCCACCCACCCCATCGCGCCTCTCACTCCCCCTCAGCCACCCCCACCGCCCATTCCCCTCAGCAACCCCACCCCCTCGTCCCATTCCCCACACCCACCCCATTGTGCCTCTCACTCCCCCTCACCCACCCCCTCGTCCCATTCCCCCCACCCACCCCATCGCGCCTCTCACTCCCCCTCAGCCACCCCCACCGCCCATTCCCCTCAGCAACCCCACCCCCTCGTCCCATTCCCCTCACCCACCCCATTGTGCCTCTCACTCCCTCTCAGCCAGCCCCCATCCCATTCCCCTCACCCACCCCATCGCGCCTCTCACTCCCCCTCAGCCACCCCCATCTCTCATTCCCCCATCCCATCCCCCTCAGCCACCCCACCTCCACCTCCCATTCCCCTCACCCACCCACCCATCCCATACCCCTAACTTACCCCCCCACCTCCCATTCCCAGTCAGCCACCCCCACCTCCTTTTCCCCCTCACCCACCCCATCTCACCTCCCATTCCCCTCCCCTACCTGACCCCCACCCCCCATTCCACCACAGCCACCCCCCCACCTTCCATTGCCTGTCAGCCACCCTACCCCAACTCCCATTCCCCTCACCTGCCCCACCTCCCATTCCCCTTCAGCCACACCACTGCCCATTCATGGCATTCGAGTAACATCCTTGTTTCAACTACAGTTGCTCAGGGGACATTCAGTCCTGTCTGGCCATTTCCTTCGATGGAGTTTAGCAGCTGGAGGAAGAGGGAGTTGAGACGGGAGCCCAGCTTGGGAGATGCTGGGAGGGCCCTGGCAGGGGATGGGGGGAGGAGGTGGAGGGAGAGGCCAAGGAGGATGAGGTGAAGTGGTGGGGGGGGGGGCACAGGGTAGGAGAGGACACGCAGGGCTGGGTACTAGGGCCAGGCTTTTCAGAAGGGCGCAGCACCCACAGCTGGGGACAGATTCTCCCAAGAGCCCAGCATGTGGAGTGCATGTCGGGTGGTGAACACTTGTAAATGCTCTCTGCCATTCTTGGGGGGAGGGCGGCATTCTCTGGCTTCGCCCCAATAACCCTTCACCTATCAGGCCTGTCAGAATTGTGATGGAGCCGCCTCTGGTTCCAGCAGCCACAGTGTGTGTGGGGAGCTGGCTGTGGGACTGGTCAGACCCCTGGGGTTCTCGCATCCAGCCAGCGAGAAGAGAGAGTATCAGGAGCTGGCACTGGGCTTCGATCCCTATTCACTGCTGCTTCCCTGGGGACCTGTGACAGAGCTGTGGGTTCCCATCTTTCTCCTCCACACGAACAGCCCCTGGGAGGTGAGAGACCCTACCAGCCCTACCTCTGCACTCTCCGTGGGGGTGAGCTCGGGTCTCAGACCCAAGCCCAGGGGCCAGGTGGGCCAGTGCAGAGAGAGAACGGGATGCTAACACTGTGACCCACCCTTCCTTCCTGGGCGCTCCGAGCTGCTGACCTTGTTTGGATCCCACCTCTGCCCCACTAAGGCCACGTTTGCTGCTTGGGAGGCCAGTATGTGTCACCCAAGGGTTAATGGCTGTAAACGCCACTGCTAGAGCTGTCTTCTGGTTTCAATTTAACTTTGCATCTGCGTGTGGATTAGACTCAAGGATGTTCATATTCGCTTAATAATCTCCCCACTTAGGCATTGCAGAGCTGAGCTGTCAGCTGCTGGAGCCAGGAGAGGAAGAGGGCATGTTTTACCATTTGCTCCCATAGGAGCCAGTTTGCTTCCCTGTCCCGCCTCTTGTGCTGGAATTAAGCTTTAGGTGCCATCTGCACAGGCTGGGCCTTCAAGAGGCAGCTAAGGGCTCTGCAGCCTCTCCACACAGGGTCGTATGGATGCTTTGTATGTGGCTCACTAAGCCACTGCTGTCCTGTGGGCATGCCAAGAATGGGGACACAGGGAGGTAATCCTTTGCTAGTCTCGCAGAGCTTGGGCTGGGGAGGCAAACCATGTTGCCTACATGCTTTTCCTGCCCCCTCCTCTGAATGCCCTATGTGTGGGGCCAGCATCTCCTGCTTTGGCCTCACCACCTACAAGAACGTAGGAAACAACTGGTCCAGACGGTGCTGTAGAGCTCCCCCACCCCCTCACTGCCAGAGGAACAGGAATGCCTCTTCAAGGAAGCCAGCAATCCGGCGTGGGAGACAGCGATTATCCATACAAATCCACGCAGAGCAGGCCAAGCCAGCCCTCCAAAGCCCACAGGGAGCCAAGGTCAACATGGCTCTTGTCGTCTGCCTGGCCCCAGTGCACAGACCCCTTGGAATGCGCCTTGGCTTTCATGTGCACACATTTTATTAGAGTCGTGCAGAAGATGTTTTTGGAACTGAAACAAGTGTGTCCTGCAAAGTCGTCTAAACATAGCGCAGGGAAACAGGAACGCAGGGCAAAGCTCTCAGAGCAACGAAAATAACCCAGGCCTCGCTTCTCACAGCCCTACCTCCTCCTTGCGCAACAGCTGGGCTCTGGGGACCGCAGGCGTCCAGAGCAAGCCAAAGCTGTCTGGGAGCCAGGGAGAGCTGTGGGTGCCTTCCCAGGGAGGGAAGCAGGCCCAGCTCCTCCATGTCCCCATGTGTGCTCCCCGTGGCGGCAGCCGTTGGAGTTCAGACACTGAAGCTTCAGAGACAAAATGGAGCTCAGGGAATGGCAGTAACTCCCCAGCTCCTCTGCATCCCGGCTCCAGCTCTCTCTGCACTGGGGGGGGCTCACTGAAGCTGCACCTTATTTAAGTGAGGGGATCTTGGAGAGCAGTGTGAGACCCCTCCCCACTCAGAGACTGACATGCCCCTTCACACCTGCCTGGAAAGAATGGACGGGTGGGACACACTGCCCTCACAGCCCACAGCCCTCGCTTGCCCTGTTAAGAGGCCGGGCCTGATTTCCTGCCAGGCAGTTTGCCCGGTCAAGTATCGAGGGCAGAGCGCATGGGGTTGCAGGCGGGCCATGGAAACGCCCTTGTAGGAGCATGGGGCGCTGTGGAGTGATCAGCTCCATGAGGTAGCCTGCTCATGGCTCTGCCAGTCTGGTTTATATGTCCCAAGTAATAGGGCTCAAAACCCACTCCCAGACACGGCCCTGCAGCCTGTCCATCTCCCCAGAGCCAGACACTGCCCCAAAACCTGTCCATCTCCCCAGAGCCAGACACTGCCCCAAAACCCGTCCATCTGCCCTGACACTGCCCCCCATCCCGTCCACCCCAGACCCAAACAATTCCCACGTCGTTCTGCTCCTGGGGCAGCAGCTTCTTGCTTGGGCACCCAGTGGAGCGTGTCCCCCTCTTAGCATCGACCTGCTTTAGCCCCATGCCCAGCCCTGCGTCTGAAGCGTCGGTGACATTGAAAAGGGCTTGGCACTTTCCGGTTTACCACATTTACCAGGCCCTGGGTTAGAGCCTCCTTCAGTGCACAGAGAGCCCTCTGGCACTGCTCGGT
Source organism: Lepidochelys olivacea (assembly GCF_965140295.1). Classification (NCBI taxonomy): domain Eukaryota; kingdom Metazoa; phylum Chordata; order Testudines; family Cheloniidae; genus Lepidochelys; species Lepidochelys olivacea. The sequence goes on from NC_140427.1 coordinate 24,284,386, forward strand.
CCAGACCAGCTCATCTGGCTTCTCCTTCTTACATCGCTCAGTGATGCGGGCAGCTGGGGAGCTAAAGTGGGGTACAAACCCCCTGTAGTACCCTGCCATCCCCCTAAAGGCCTGGACCTGCTTCTTGGTCTGGAGAACGGGCCAATCTCTGATCCTCTTCACCAGCCTGTTGGACGGAGGGTGATATGCAGAGGTCGAGGGCCAGACCCCACATTTCTCCCACAAGCCTCAGAGCCGGGCTGACATGAAATTTGACCCCTGGTCTGTAAGGACCTCGCTGGGGACCCCCTCTTTGCTGAAGATGGTCAGCAGCGTGTCTGCCTCGGCGGAGGGCAGATCCCTCACCTCTGGGTAGCAGCTGGCGAAATCCATCACCACCAGGATGCATCTCTTCCCCAACGGGATCGCCTTGCTAAGGGGCCCCACTATGTCCAGAGCCCCCTTTCCTGCCATGGGATCACTTCGCAGCAGCGCCTCTGGAGCAGGCAAACCTGGGCTTGGCAGCCGACCTGACCTGTCTGTGGGTCCCCCCCTCAGCTGGGGACTTATCTTCCCACATGCTCAGCACTGCCGTTGCTGTCCCAGTGGGGCAGGCAGAGAGCTTGCTGCTCTCCTTACAGCATCAGAGCCAGCGTGAGCCCCCTGAGCCCCCCTCTCCGGTGTGCAGGGGTGCAAGGAACATGTCTCTGTCCCACCCAGCCCCAGGGGTCTGGTTACAGGCAGGCAGGTATCCTGAGCCTAGCAGCTCCTCCCCCATGCCAGCCAGGTTATCTGCATTTTCACTGACCATTTCCCTCTCCTTCAATTGGTTCCCTGGATTCAAATTCATACCCTTGGCTGTTACAGGAGCAGGGCCTGGATCCTGTCCCAAAGAGACACAGTCACCCCCAACAGGGTCTCACAGCCGATATCCTGGAGAACCCCAACTACCAGCCAGCCCCATCCCTCCTGGGTCTGTACAGGGATCTGGGCCATAGGCAGGGTGAGGGGCCCCATCCCTAGGACCCTCACCCAGGTCTCACAGCCCCTCAGCATCTGAGGCTGCACCACCAGGGGCCTGACACAGTTCTTTCTGTCCCAGGATCTCGCCACCCCAGGAATGTCTCCCCATTGACCATCACCTTCCGCTCCCGAGCGGCCTGACCCCAGGAGACTCCTTGCAGACATATAGGTTGGGGCCAGGAGTGGAAGCCTGTCCACCTCCCCACCCATTTGGCTGACAGAGTCTATGGTCTTCGGACCCAGCAAGGGAGCTAGACACCGGGGCTTTTCTGCAGAGTCCCCCTGCTTCAAATCACGAGCCTGCTCAAAGGCAGTGAGGTGGCATCCACATCCCCCCACTCCTTAACCAGGGGCAGCAATTTAGTTTCGAGGTTCCCTGCGGAACTGGCCCCCCGGGGTCTATCCCCACTCACCCCAGGGAGGTCCCTGAGGCCTCTCCGCTCCCCCACCGCCAGTTCATGCTGCTGCTGCTTCTGCAGCTCTTTCTCGGGCTCTCGCTGTCTCTCACAGTCCTCTTGCTCTTTCAGACTCAGGTACAATCCCGCCCGTTTCCGATCCCCGGATGGGGAACCCGATTGGGAAGACCCTCGTCTGGTTAGGGACAGGAGTCTTGGGGATGCCTGGCTACCACTCCAGCTGCTCCCAGATCCTGCTGTAGCCCCATTTGGGTCAGGAATCTGCTCCTTAGAGCGGTCATCCTCCTCCAGCTGCACGATTAACTCTGCTTTGGTGAACTTTCCAATGTGCAACCCTCTCTTTTTGCACAGGGTTACAATGTCCTTCTTCAGGAGATGGTGACAGGCCATCACTCCGCTGTTCCCAAGTTGCTGTGGACTTGCAGGCCTGTGTGCTCTCAGTTCCCAACGGTTTCCAGGAAGAACCCCTAGTGTGCCAGCCCTTCTCGAGGTCACCACCTCTCTCCCAGGGTCGAACCGCAGACTCCTTTGCCCGAGACTGCTCGCCGCAGTCCTCAGGGGGACCTGTCACTGCAATAGTCCTTCTCGCTGGAGACACACTCCCATGGGTTAAGCATAGCTCCTTTGCCCCCTGAAACCGCCCCTCTCGGAGCCTTCAGCACACCTGGTCCTCGTTACTCCCCCTTCATTTTACTGTTCCCCAGTCACTTACTGCAGGAAGCACCATTCACGGGGTGCAGCACATCCCACCACTGCCACCAGTTGTCATGGAGTCCCCGGGCGATGCTCTGGAACTGCTCCCTACAAAGCCAGTCACGACTCTGGGGAAGTCTCCTCTCTGGGAGCAGACTGTCTGCAGGACACACAGCTCACATGGCTTCCACCTTCCTGGGTCTGACCTCAGAGCATTCAGCATCCTCTGCCCCTCCGTGCGCTTCCCACAGCGAGTCCGCCCAGGTGGGGTCCTGGGGAAGCCATAGGGCCCTGCACCCCAACTCCGCAGTCAGACGTGACTCTCAGCCAGCCAGTAAAACAGAGGTTTATTAGATGACAGGAACACGGTCTAAAACAGAACTTGTAGATACAGAGAACAGGAACCCTCAGCCAGGTCCATTTTGGGGGGCAGTGATCCAGACAACCACGTCTGCACTTCACTCCATGTCCCCAGCCAGCCCCCAACTCAAACTCTCTCCAGCAGTCTCCCCCAGCCTCCCCCGGGCTCCTCCTCCAGCCTTCGTCTTCCCCTGCCTCCACTCCCCGAGGCCAGGAGGGCACCTGATCCCTTTGTTCTCTGATACCTTCAGTTGGCACCTTTGCAGAGGAGGGGCCCAGGCCACCAGTTCCCAGGAGACAGGGTGTCCACCATTCTCTGCCTAGACAGCCTCACACTGCCCTCTAAGGCTCTGCAGCAATCACACAGATTATCCCACCACCTAGATCCTTAAGAAATGCCTAGGGGAAACTGAGGCACACACACAGTATTCAGAGAGAACATTAAGAACAGTCCCACTTCATCACATCGAACAGTCCCACTTCTTCACATCAACCCATGACATCCATATCCCATAATGTTCACATCTTTTTTTAAAAATAAAAAAATGCCACAGGTCTGTTCAGTGTTTGCTCTCTTACAAAGCCTGGAGCCTGCAGAGCTCTGCACTATTAGTATGACAGTTGTAAGTACAGGATGCACGATTCTCCTGTACTTGCAGACCCACAGGAAGTACTGCAACAATGGGGGACAAGGTGATTTCTTCTACGACAGTTTGCTGAGGGACGTAGTGAAAAACAATTCAAGGTTGTTGGTCGTCGCACAGCTGCAGACAGGGGAGTGCTGCTTCTGGGCCCATGAAATGAGCACTGGCTGGTAGGATTGCATCCTAATTCAGGTTTGGGTTGATGAGCAGTAGCTGCAGACCTTTCAGATGTAAAAGGCCACATTCCTGGATCTGTGTGCCAAGTTCACCCCAGCCTTCCAGCACAGGGAGACCAGAATGAGAGCTGGACTGGCAGTTGAGAAGTAAGTGATGATTGCACTCTGGAAGCTTGCAACATCAGATTGCTGCTGGTCAGTGGAAAATCATTTTGGAGCTGGAAAATCCCCAGTGGGGATCATTGTCATGCAAGTGTGTAGGGCCATTAATCATCTCCTGCTACACAGGCCTTTGATTCTTGGCAAACTACGGGAAAGAGTGGCTGGATCCACAGCAATGGTGTTCTCAAACTGCAGTGGGACAATAGGCGGCACATGTATCCCTATTTGGCACCAGCGCACCTTTGCCCAGAGCACATCAACAGAGTGGGCTGCTTTTCCACAGTTACGCTTGGTCAGTCACCAAGGAGACTTCACCAATATCACTGTGGGCTGGTCAGCAAGCTACAAGCAGGGACATTCTTTCCTGACCAGAGGATTACCATGGGCGCTCGTGAAATGGCAATTGATTCTGGGGGACCCAGCCTACATCTTGTGCCCATCTTATGTGACCATACACAGGCCACCTCGACAGCACCAAGGGAAGATTCAGCTTTGGGCTCAGCATGTGCAGAATGCCAACTGGATGCACTTTTGGTTGACTGAAAGGGCACTGGGGGCGATTACACACTAGAGTGGATCGCAACGAGAAAAACATCCCAATGGTTATAGCTGCCTTTTGAGTCCTGCATAAGGACAAAGGGTAGGCCAAAGGGTGAAAAACTGCTGCCAGGCTGGACACAAGGCTTACAAGAGCCCCGTGTGGAGCTATGCAGTGGAGAGAGGGTTTGAAAGAGCACTGGACCAGTCAGTGCAGGAGAGCTCTATGCTGGAGTGTTCTCTGGGCCTGGAGCTCTAGGTACTGCTACAAACTGTGTAGTGCTTGATGTACATTTATAAATATAATGGGTGTTTTCCTGGAGCGATGACTTCTGTGCATTTACAAGCACTGTTTGTTTTGACCACTGCTATACGCTCTGCAATCTCTGTTGTGAACCAATGCAGATAATTTGATTATTCAAAAATAGAGCTTTACTGAATGGGAAAAAATAGAGCAAAACCCCTCACAGGCAGTGTTATACAGACTTTTAACATCTCTTAACAGGGTGATAATTTAAAATGAGAAAGGAAGTAAACACTTCTGTCCATTTCAGTGCACAAACATCGTCTGTTGTGGCTACACACACACCAGCCATGGTTCTCACAGGTCAGTATGTGCCACTAGGGCTTTCCTTGCTGTCCTAAAGCACAGACTGGTAGGGGTAAGGCTTCACCCAGTGATGCCATGTGGAAAGTTGGGGAGTGTAAGGCGCAGTGACCATGGAGTTCTCCAAAGACTGCAAAGGGTGGGGGGTCTGGGGTTTTGGACCTGTAGGTCAGCCAGGGTCTGCAGCATTTGGGTTTGCAGCCGGAGAACACTCATTAGGTCTCCTGTCCTCTCTTTCCTTCTCCAGGCTGTCAGTCATGTTCACAGTCTGATGCAGCACCGGCTTGCAAGATCTTCCTACATATCCTCCGTAGTCCTCTTCTTTCTCCTGCTCATCAGGATCACGTGTTCTGCAGATGTGGAGGGGCATCCCTCAAGGCCGCCACGCCCGAAGCTGCTGCTAAAAACAGACATGTTTTTACATTACCCTTACATTGTGACTGTAAATCCAAAGTTAAGTTGCAAAGCTCCCTTCCTCCGTTACCTTTTAATGAGAAATGTTTATTGACACCAGCTTTGAGCGCCTTGGCACAGCACTGCTCTCCAGCCCCAGCCATGGTGATTACGGGCCACTGTGGTGAGGCAGGGAAGGACTGTCTGTTGCATGAAGCTATAGAATTTCGGTCCCTATTCGATCAGTGCAAGCCTAGGGCAACAGCACTGAATATTGGCACCGTTTTCCATGGGAAGTGGTGGTTTTTGCTGCTGTCTCACTCGTGAGGATCACAAAGGCTCAGAGAGCACAGCTGCTGCTGGTGTCCTGAAGTTGCCCAGGCTTGTAGGCCACTAGCTTGTTTACTGCAATGATGCCAGCCAAACTCACTGCAGAGTGGCATGGGAAAAAGTGTCCTACCAGAAAGAAAAGGAGTACTTGTGGCACCTTAGAGACTAACCAATTTATTTGAGCATGAGCTTTCGTGAGCTACAGCTCACTTCATCGGATGCATGCCGTGGAAACTGCAGCAGACTTTATTTATACACAGAGAATATGAAAAAATACCTCCTCCCACCCCACTGTCCTGCTGGTAATAGCTTATCTAAAGTGATCATCAGGTGGGCCATTTCCAGCACAAATCCAGGTTTTCTCACCCTCCACCCCCCCCCCCCACAAATTCACTCTCCTGCTGGTGATAGCCCATCCAAAGTGACAACTATCACCAGCAGGAGAGTGAATTTGGGGGGGGGGGTGGAGGGTGAGAAAACCTGGATTTGTGCTGGAAATGGCCCACCTGATGATCACTTTAGATAAGCTATTACCAGCAGGACAGTGGGGTGGGAGGAGGTATTGGTTCATATTCTCTGTGTATATATAAAGCCTGCTGCAGTTTCCACGATATGCATCCGATGAAGTGAGCTGTAGCTCACGAAAGCTCATGCTCAAATAAATTGGTTAGTCTCTAAGGTGCCACAAGTCCTCCTTTTCTTTTTGCGAATACAGACTAACACGGCTGTTACTCTGAAACCTGTCCTACCAGAGGAAGCTGAGTATCTCCATGAAAGATTAATCGAGATCTCTCAGGAGGAAGGACACAAGGGATATCCCTGTGTACATAAACAAAGTGCCCCACATGACCCCCTGCTGAACCCAACAGGGGATTGTAAAGCAGGTGCCAATTCTACCTCTTCTCGTACAAGACAATGAAAAGTGGATACCTATGTCTTGTTAATTGGGGGCCAGGATGGGCTCCAACTTTTAAAGTAAACATTATAAGGAAAATGCATGCACACACTTACCCAAGTTCCCTTCCTCCTCACCGGGCTCACCCATGCTTGCATGGCAGGATTGGCTAGACTTTGGCAGTCTCAAACAGGCCCTGCCTTACAGCATGGATGGAGCCCATTCCCTGCTGCATGTGCCTGCTTCTCCTACTCACTGTTCATGGCAGGGATCTCTGTCTCGGGCTCCTCTGAGATATCCACAGTGGTTGATAGGGCGTCAGTGGGGATCTTCACCAAGTCAGGCATGGAGTTCCTTGGAGAAGCGGCAGGTCTGTGGCTCAGCACCAGGTCTATTGCTGTGCTCCCCTGGCCTCGTGGTGTCCCTGGCCAAGGTCCTTGGCTTTTCCGCAGCACTGCTGCTGATCTCTGTTGCGCCCCTTTGCCAGCATCCTCCATGCAATATGCTCATAGATGTCCATGTTTCTCTGGCTGGTCTGTAGCTGTGTCTGCAGAGCCCTTGCTCCCTGCAGACCCAGGAGAGCCAATATCTCCTGTCTACTCCAGGAGCCTGGCTAGTGCCCGGAGCTGGCATGGTCGCTTGGGCAGTCACACAACACAAGGGTGAGTGGCCAGGTGCGCTCACCACAGCGGCCGATCCGGAAAAGGCATTTCAAACACGTGCAGGAGGGTTAGAGGTGGTGTGTGGCTTGCAGCCCGTGACCCCTGGGCAGTGGGGTTCACGCTGGCGCCCAGAGCTGTCACTGTTGCAGGGAACAGGGCATTGTGGGACAGCTGCTGGAGGACTGTGAGGTTTGACGTAGACCACGCAGCACCTAAACTGGCACTGTGCCAACCTCAGTAGGTCGAGCATGGCTCTGTGCCGTTTGGGGAGGTGGTTTTTCTGCATCGCTGTAACGGGACATTTCCTTTGCCTAGAGACACACTTGAGAGCGGACCCATGCCCAAACAGGTCAACACGCGGCAATTCACGTTAAGCTAACTTTGTAGCGGAGGCCAGGCCGTAGTCATGCTCAGTACATAACCCATAATCCCCTTTGGGTCTGGCCCTGGGGTTGATTCTGTCAGTGTCCCTGGTTCTGTTGTTGAACGCTGGTTCACAGAGCCCTGTAACATCTCTTCCTAGTGCCCCCTTAATCTTCCTCTGGCTCTTTCCAAAGAGAACAGCCCTAGGGCCAGAACCTCAACTGTTATGAATTGACGTCATTCCAATGCATACAATGAAGCTGGGCTGATGTCCACCAGCTTTGGATCTGGCCCCTAAGCAGGCTGTTCCATGCATGGTCTCACCAGTCAGCTATAACCTGTTCAGGTACCTCAATCCTGAATCTTCTCCTGCAGAAACCACCAGCATTGCAGGCACCCAAGGTGCCCCTGCTGGTTGGGTGAAAGCCCCTTCCCTTCCCGAGTAGGAGAGGCAGGAAGCTCATATGGCTGCATAGATTGCAGTGAGATGCAGCCCTGAGGGCCTGGGTGGCTTCAGCCAGAGGCGACTGCCCCATAGACAGAGCAGTCTAAGAAGGGAGAGGTTCTGGGACTCCCTCTCTCTGGGAGTGTGGGAATCAAGGAGGGAGGAAGGCTAAGTCAAGCTAAGGCATCTGCCACTTTCTACAATGCCATAAGCTTGGGCTGCTGGAAGCCTTGTTTCTGTTTAGAGCTTCTAGGTGAGAGTCCAGATTCAGAGTCTGAAAGACTTGAGTTATAGGAACACTTCTCCCCAGCACCTCCTTACACCAACCCCCGCCGCTTAGTCTTCTGAACTTTGTTATACTTCTGTCTCCCCTTTGCGGCCTCTTCTTTTATCCCTTGTGGAGCCTCGCCATGTCACATCTCAGTGGGAAGGCCCTGCCACATCATTCATTTGCACTGTCCAGTCCTTCCCATCTCACTTCTGAGCGGGAAGTTCACAGCAAACTCCTGCCTTCTGTTACACTCTGTTTGTCCCCCCTCATTTCCAGCTGCGCTGGTCCTCTCACCTTCTGTCCCTGCCTCAGCTGCTTTCAAACCTTCTTCCCAATTTCCCCTCACCCCCCACTCCCTGCAACTCCCTGCCACCGTCTGCCTGTCCCATTGCTTCTCTCTTTCCACCATGTCCCCATGGCAAACACTCCAGCTTTCCCTAGGAGCCCTTGCTATGCATCTGGGATTTACACAGATACCTTCTAAGTTTCCCCTAAGGAGCCTTCAGATTCAGACTAGTGGGAGAGGCAGGTCTTTGACTTTAGAGTTTTTCTCTGCACATTCCTTTGGAGTCTCCAGAGTTAACTCTGCTCCTTTTGCAGGCAGATTCCCATTTTGATTCCTTGCTGGAACAGATTGATCACAAATCAGTGCCTTGCATAATGACAGGTTTCAGAGGTTGTGTTAGTCTGTATCCTCAAATAGAAAAGGAGGACTTGTGACACCTAAGAGACTAACCAATTTATTTGAGCATAAACTTTTGTGAGCTACAGCTCACTTCATCGGATGCATTCAGTGGAAAATACAGTGGGGAGATTTATATGCATAGAGAACATGAAACAATGGATGTTACCATACACACTGTAACGAGAGTGATCAGGTAAGGTGAGCTATTATCAGCAGGAGAGTGGGGGGCGCAGGCGGGGAAGAGAACCTTTTGTAGGGGTAATCAAGGTGGGCCTTTTCCAGCAGTTGACAAGAACGTCTGAGGAACAGTGGGGGGGGGGGGTGGAATAAACATTGGGAAATAGATTGACAGAGCCAGAAGAGTCCCCAGAAGTCACCTACTACAGGACAGGCCCAACAAAGATAATAACAGAACGCCACTAGCCATCACCTTCAGCCCCCAACTAAAACCTCTCCAACGCATCATCAAGGATCTACGACCTATCCTGAAAGACGACCCATCACTCTCACAGATCTTGGGAGACAGGCCAGTCCTTGCCTACAGACAGCCCCCCAACCTGAAGCAAATACTCACCAGCAACCACACACCACACAACAGAACCACTAACCCAGGAACCTATCCTTGCAACAAAGCCCGTTGCCAACTCGGTCCACATATCTATTCAGGGGACACCATCATAGGGCCTAATCACATCAGCCACACTATCAGAGGCTCATTCACCTGCACATCCACCAATGTGATATATGCCATCATGTGCCAGCAATGCCCCTCTGCCATGTACATTGGTCAAACCGGACAGTCTCTATGTAAAAGAATAAATGGACATAAATCAGACGTCAAGAATTATAACATTCAAAAAGCAGTCGGAGAACACTTCAATCTCTTTGGTCACTTGATTACAGACCTAAAATTCTTCAACAAAAAAACTTCAAAAACAGACTCCACTGAGAGACTGCTGAATTGGAATTAATTTGCGAACTGGACACCATTACATTAGGCCTGAATAAAGACTGGGAGTGGATGTGTCATTACACAAAAGTAAAACTATTTCCCCATGTTTATTTCCCCTCCTGTTCCTCACATGTTTTGTCAACTGCTGGAAATGGCCCACCTTGATCATCACTACAAAAGGTTTTTGTTTTTCTCTCTCCTGCTTGTAATAGCTCACCTTACCTGATCACTCTCGTTACAGTGTGTATGGTAACACCCATTGTTTCATGTTCTCTGTGTATATAAATCTCCCCACTGTATTTTCCACTGAATGCATCCGATGAAGTGAGCTGTAGCTCACAGAAGCTTATGCTCAAATAAATTTGTTAGTCTCTAAGGTGCCACAAGTCCTCCTTTTCTTTTCACAAATCAGTGTACTCCTTCATTTGATGTTTGCATTCTGAGTTCCCAGAGCACTGGACTGCCTCTGTGATGAGAGGAGAGGGCTCAGATTAGATGGTCTTGCTTAAGCAGATGGGGTACCAACCTTCTAGGTTAAAAACTGGCAGGGATTTAAACTAGGGAACAGGGAGAGGAGGGGAGCTTTTACTTAACTCAAAAAGCCTGGCATACTCTTTTGGCATGCACAATGAGACAGAATATAGGGGTATAGTACAACAAAAGGGACCTAGGGAATGGTAGAGGGGTGTTTTAATGTATTCACATGCCTTATAGGAAGGCGCTCCACTTGCACAGGAAAGAGAAGCCGGAAGAGATACCAACTGGTAATTCTGTTAGTGGTCACCAGTGGAACCTGGTGGAATGGAAATCAGATGGGCATGCTCTCTTTCCTTTCCCACCGTGCTTTTGTCTTGTCTGTTTGCATTGAAACCCCTTTGGAGCAAGGACCACAGCTGAGCCCCAAACTCAGTTGGGGTCTCTACATACAATGTGTCAGGTAAGAAGAATGGCAGCATAGGCAGACTTTTCAGAGGGGCTCACCACATAAAATGAGGGGCAGAAAATTCAAAGGATTCATGTCAGTTTTCAAAAGTTCTCAGCACTTAGCAGCTGCCCTTGAGAACAATGGAACAGTGGATGGGAATCTGGGAGGCAGTGACCATGAGTTGGTTGAGTTCAGGATCCTGACGCAGGGAAGAAAGGTAAGCAGCAGGATACAGACCCTGGACTTCAGGAAAGCAGACTTCGACTCCCTCAGGGAACGGATGGCCAGGATCCCCTGGGGGACTAACTTGAAGGGGAAAGGAGTCCAGGAGAGCTGGCTGTATTTCAAGGAATCCCTGTTGAGGTTACAGGGACAAACCATCCCAATGAGTCGAAAGAATAGTAAATATGGCAGGCGACCAGCGGCTTAATGGTGAAATCCTAGCGGATCTTAAACATAAAAAAGAAGCTTACAAGAAGTGGAAGGTTGGACATATGATCAGGGGAGAGTATAAAAATATTGCTCGGGCATGTAGGAATGATATCAGGAGGGCCAAATCGCACCTGGAGCTGCAGCTAGCAAGAGATGTCAAGAGTAACAAGAAGGGTTTCTTCAGGTATGTTGGCAACAAGAAGAAAGCCAAGGAATGTGTGGGCCCCTTACTGAATGAGGGAGGCAACCTAGTGACAGAGGATGTGGAAAAAGCTAATGTACTCAATGCTTTTTTTGCCTCTGTTTTCACTAACAAGGTCAGCTCCCAGACTGCTGCGCTGGGCATCACAAAATGGGGAAGAGATGGCCAGCCCTCTGTGGAGATAGAGGTGGTTAGGGACTATTTAGAAAAGCTGGACGTGCACAAGTCCATGGGGCCGGACAAGTTGCATCCGAGAGTGCTGAAGGAATTGGCGGCTGTGATTGCAGAGCCATTGGCCATTATCTTTGAAAACTCGTGGCGAACGGGGGAAGTCCCGGATGACTGGAAAAAGGCTAATGTAGTGCCAATCTTTAAAAAAGGGAAGAAGGAGGATCTAGGGAACTACAGGCCAGTCAGCCTCACCTCAGTCCCTGGAAAAATCATGGAGCAGGTCCTCAAAGAATCAATCCTGAAGCACTTGCATGAGAGGAAAGTGATGAGGAACAGCCAGCATGGATTCACCAAGGGAAGGTCATGCCTGACTAATCTAATCGCCTTTTATGATGAGATTACTGGTTCTGTGGATGAAGGGAAAGCAGTGGATGTATTGTTTCTTGACTTTAGCAAAGCTTTCGACACGGTCTCCCACAGTATTCTTGTCAGCAAGTTAAGGAAGTATGGGCTGGATGAATGCACTATAAGGTGGGTAGAAAGCTGGCTAGATTGTCGGGCTCAACGGGTAGTGATCAATGGCTCCATGTCTAGTGGCAGCCGGTATCAAGTGGAGTGCCCCAAGGGTCGGTCCTGGGGCCGGTTTTGTTCAGTATCTTCATAAACGATCTGGAGGATGGTGTGGATTGCACTCTCAGCAAATTTGCAGATGATACTAAACTGGGAGGAGTGGTAGATACACTGGAGGGGAGGGATAGGATACAGAAGGACCTAGACAAATTGGAGGATTGGGCCAAAAGAAATCTGATGAGATTCAATAAGGATAAGTGCAGGGTCCTGCACTTAGGACGGAAGAACCCAATGCACAGCTACAGCCTAGGGACCGAATGGCTAGGCAGCAGTTCTGCGGAAAAGGACCTAGGGGTGACAGTGGACGAGAAGCTGGATATGAGTCAGCAGTGTGCCCTTGTTGCCAAGAAGGCCAATGGCATTTTGGGATGTATAAGTAGGGGCATAGCGAGCAGATCGAGGGACGTGATCGTTCCCCTCTATTCGACATTGGTGAGGCCTCATCTGGAGTACTGTGTCCAGTTTTGGGCCCCACACTTCAAGAAGGATGTGGATAAATTGGAGAGAGTCCAGCGAAGGGCAACAAAAATGATTAGGGGTCTGGAACACATGAGTTATGAGGAGAGGCTGAGGGAGCTGGGATTGTTTAGCCTGCAGAAGAAAAGAATGAGGGGGGATTTGATAGCTGCTTTCAACTACCTGAAAGGGGGTTCCAAAGAGGATGGCTCTAGACTGTTCTCAATGGTAGCAGATGACAGAACGAGGAGTAATGGTCTCAAGTTGCAGTGGGGGAGGTTTAGATTGGATATTAGGAAAAACTTTTTCACTAAGAGGGTGGTGAAACACTGAATGCGTTACCTAGGGAGGTGGTAGAATCTCCTTCCTTAGAGGTTTTTAAGGTCAGGCTTGACAAAGCCCTGGCTGGGATGATTTAACTGGGAATTGGTCCTGCTTCGAGCAGGGGATTGGACTAGATGACCTTCTGGGGTCCCTTCCAACCCTGATATTCTATGATTCTATGAACAGAGCCTCACCCATTTCCATTCAGTGGGTCTGCATTCAGTGCTCACAGACTGCCAAAAAGGGGTGTCAGCACACCTGCAAGATAGCCTGTGTATCTCTCTCACCCAGAGCCAACAGCATGATCGCATAGGGGTCTCAGGAAATTGGGCCCTGGATGAAGAACAGCTGGCTCCAGCTGAAGGCCAGAAATGGACCTGGTGACACATGAATACAGTCAGAGAACCAATGTAAAATAATGGCACAAATTGCAAGAGCAGAAAACTCAGGCACCCAGAGGCTGCTGGAATCAGAAACAATAAGTCAGTACGGGTGGGGTGCTAGAGGATGGTAACAATCAAATCCTGCCTGAGAGATAACTGCAGCACATGTGATAAAGTCTCCAGAAAGCTGACTGAAAACTGAATTAAAATGGCTCAGACATGAATGTCAACTGGCCTGAGAAGCGGGTGAAGTCCTGGAAATAAAGGCAATGCACTGAGATGAGAGGAAGGGCACTGGGGGGCTGCCGGGGCCTGAGATAGGGCCGCTTACATTTATCATCCTGATTTTAAATGCTTGGATTTATGATCTGGAAGAAAGGGGTGGCCAGAACATTCAACTTGCAGATGGTGCCAAGCTGGGATGTGTTGTGAATGCACACACAATAAAAAGGGAGCTGGAAAGTCAGAAACAGGGATAGGAAATGAAATGAAAAGCACACTGGGCTGGTTCCTGGTGCCTCTGGCCAGGGAAAAACTGAACAATGTTTAGAGGGTCTCACTGCAGAGCCCCTCGCCTGTGGGCTCATGCCATTCGTGTGGCTGGGCATTCAGCAGCTGTCTAGCTGAGCACTTCTACAGCAGGGAGTTTATTTTCTGTATTTTTTCTCTCTCTTTAGGAAAGCTGCATGCCCGAGGGGTGAAGGCAAAGCACACTCAGCAATCGGAAAGCAAAGTGTAGGAGTAAATGGTCACATCTTAAAATGGCAAAAGGGCAACAGCAAGGTGCCCCAAGGTTCTATACTAGTGATTCAGTCCCAAACCATTGAAGTCAAAGGCTGGTGTTGTTCACGAATGACCTGGCGCTGGCTACCATCTGAGATAGGACAGTGCGCTAGGTGGACCACTGATCTGATGCAGTCGGGCAATTCCTCTGTTTCCTGTTTTCCTTTGGAGTCAACAGTGCCAGAAGGGGTTATACGGTGTATCTAAGTTAGTAGAAACACTTGTATGTTTTTCTGTGAGAAAGACTATAGGATCATGTCCTTACATACGTCATGTACGTACTTCCTGTGTCATCACAATGAAGACGAACACAGCACAAGAGGGAACAACTGAGGTTGCACAACAAAGGATGTTAACTGTGGCATTTCCTCGCTTTGGGGTGTTCAGATGTGTAGCCTTAATGTTCTTCTACTGCACTGCCCAGTGGAAATTTGCAGCAGGTTTGTTTTTTTCTTATTCTCTCATTTTGCTGGGACTGTGTTCTTAGCTGTTTCCACTAGGAGATCTGGGCCGCTGTGAAACCTCACAGCTGTGTCCCTGCCCCCCCACAATGTCTGCCACAGGTGCGCTCATTACTTGTCGGCTCTCCATAGCCGCAATGCATGTGGAGGTCATTGAAACCACCAGATGATTCACCCTTCTCTTATCTGCATGAGTGGGATCTTTTCTGTTCCACAATCACATTGTAGCTGAGCAAGAATTACCAGCACAGCCCTGACTCTGCCTGCCATGGGGAGTAGAGGGGCAAAATACCTAACTGGTTTTAAGACTGAGTTTGATCATTTTAGGGAGAGGATGGTATGGTGAGACTGCCTACAATGGCATGTGGCCCATTAATGACAGCAATTTACAAATATCTCCAACAGCAGGTGATGAGATACTAGGTGGGGATGGCTCGGAGTTACTCCAGAAAATGCTTTCCCAAGTGTCTGGCTGGAGGGTCTTGCCCATGTGCTCTGAGTCTAAATAACTGAGCATCATTTTTGGGGTCGGGAAGGAATTTTCCCCCGGGGTCAGATTGGCAGAGACCCTGGGGGGTTTTTTCACCTTCCTCTGTAGCTTGCGGCGCAGGTTTAAACTAGAGTAACTGGTGGATTCTCTGTAACTTGAGGTCTTTAGACCATGATTTGAGAACTTCAGTAACACAGCCAGAGGTTAGGGGTCTATCACAAGAGTGGGTGGGGGAGGTTCTATGGCCTGCGATGTGCAGGAGCCAAGACTAGATGATCATGATGGTCCCTTCTGGCTGTAGAGTCTATGAGTTTAAGTACAAAAGGGGGAATAACTGGCCAGGCAGCAGTACTGCACAAAAGAATCAAGGGGTTGGAGCAGATCACATATTGAATAACCAATCAACAGTGCACTGCTGTTTCAAAAAAGGTAAATGTCATTCTGGGGTGTATTAACAGGAGTGTTGTATGAAAGATTCGGGAGGTAATTGTTCCACACTACTCTGCTGTGGTGAGCCCACAGTTGGAGTACAGTGTCCAGTTTTGGGGACCCCACTTTAAGAAAGTGAACAAATTGGAGTGAGTCCAGTAGAGAGCAACAAAAAGGATAGAGGTTAAACAAACATGGCCTCTGAGGAAAGGCTGAAAGAATTGGGGATGTTTAGTCTAGAGGAGGGATGACCAAATGGGAACATAGTTTTCAAATATGTAAAAAGTTGTTATAAAGAGGTTGGGGATCAATTGTTCTTCATGTATGACAAGGGTAGTACAAGAACTAATCAGCTTAGTTTGCAGCAAGGTTGGTGTAATGGGGTTGGCACCCTGTCTCGTGAGTGTCCCCTCTGGTTGGGTGTGTCCACAGTCTTTAAACCAGTCCAGCCCTGGTATGGGGCCATAGCCCCAAGGCTTCCTCCCTGGAGACACTAACTGCCTGCAGCCCTCCCTGGGCTCAGTCCCTACTCAGTCCCCACAGCCAGCCAGGAGCTCCCTTGCTGCTTCCCTGGGCCCTGCTAGCAAACTGTCTTTGGCTCAGTCCTAGCAGCCAGCCAGGAGCATCTCACTGCCCCAGTCCCTACCAACACTGAGCTGCCCATGCCCATGCCAGCCTGGCCTGCAGTCCTTTCTTCTCCAGGTCCAAGCAGCAACCACCTTCTGCTCTGCAGCTCCTTTTATATGGCCCTCCTGGGACCTGATTGGCTGCTTCCCCTGAAGTCACTCTAGCCTGCTTGGAGGACTTTTCCTCTGCTCCTTTCCTGGGGTGGAGGTGGCAGAATCCTGAGGCCTCCAGCAGGGGAACTTTGAGCCTAGTCTACCCCATCACACCCTCCCCAACAGGATTGGGGTGGTAGGTCTGTAGATGAAAATCATGGAGCAGGTCCTCAAGGAATCAATTCTGAAGCACTTAGAGGAGAGGAAAGTGATCAGGAACAGTCAGCATGGATTCACCAAGGGCAAGTCGTGCCTAACTAATCTAATTGTCTTCTATGATGAGATAACTGGCTCTATGGATGAGGGGAAGGCGGTGGACGTGTTGTTCCTGGACTTTAGCAAAGCTTTTGACACGGTCTCCCACAGTATTCTTGCCAGCAAGTTAAAGAAGTATGGGCTGGATGAATGGACTATAAGATGGATAGAAAGTTGGCCGGATTTTCAGGCTCAACAGGTAGTGATCAATGGCTTCATGTCTAGTTGGCAGCCGGTATCAAGTGGAGTGCTGCAAGGGTCGGTCCTGGGGCCAGTTTTGTTCAATACCTTCATCAATGATCTGGAGGATGGTGTGGATTGCACCCTCAGCAAGTTTGCAGATGACACTAAACTGGGAGGAGTGGTAGATACGCTGGAGGGCAGGGATAGGATACAGAGGGCCCTAGACCAATGAGAGGATTGGGCCAAAAAAAAAATCTGATGAGGTTCAACAAGGACAAGTGCAGAATCCTGCACTTAGGATGGAAGAACTCCATGCACCGCTACAGACTAGGGACCGAATGGCTAGGCAGCAGTTCTGCAGAAAAGGACACGGGGGTTACAGTGGATGAGAAGTTGGATATGAGTCAACAGCGTGCCCTTGTTGCCAAGAAGGCCAATGGCATTTTGGGATGTATAAATAGGGGCATTGCCAGCAGATGGAGGGACGTGATCGTTCCCCTCTACTCGACACTGGTGAGGCCTCATCTGGAGTACTGTGTCCAGTTTTGGGCCCCACACTACAAGAAGGATGTGGAAAAATTGGGAAGAGTCCAGCGGAGGGCAACAAAAATGATTAGGGCACACATGAGTTATGAGGAGAGGCTGAGGGAACTGGGATTGTTTAGTCTGCGGAAGAGAAGAATGAGGCAGGATTTGATAGCTGCTTTCAACTACCTGAAAGGGGGTTCCTTATCTAGCAAGTGCTACTTAGTTGATGGTGAGTCCCTCCATCATAACAAAAGGCCAAGTACAGTTCCAAGCACGGTTCCCATAATCAGGATAATAACAATTTATTCTTCCTGCCCCAATAACAAAGACACTGGGGATCCCACAGCAGCCAAAGTGACCATTTGGGCAGCTATGGCCTCATTCTAGGTGGGGTGGGTGTGCCTATGCAAATGAGATCATAGAATCATAGAATATCAGGGTTGGAAGGGACCCCAGAAGGTCATCTAGTCCAACCCCCTGCTCAAAGCAGGACCAATTCCCAGTTAAATCATCCCAGCCAGGGCTTTGTCAAGCCTGACCTTAAAAACCTCTAAGGAAGGAGATTCTACCACCTCCCTAGGTAACGCATTCCAGTGTTTCACCACCCTCTTAGTGAAAAAGTTTTTCCTAATATCCAATCTAAACCTCCCCCACTGCAACTTGAGACCATTACTCCTCGTTCTGTCATCTGCTACCATTGAGAACAGTCTAGAGCCATCCTCTTTGGAACCCCCTTTCAGGTAGTTGAAAGCAGCTATCAAATCCCCCCTCATTCTTCTCTTCTGCAGGCTAAACAATCCCAGCTCCCTCAGCCTCTCCTCATAACTCATGTGTTCCAGTCCCCTAATCATTTTTGTTGCCCTTCGCTGGACTCTCTCCAATTTATCCACATCCTTCTTGAAGTGTGGGGCCCAAAACTGGACACAGTACTCCAGATGAGGCCTCACCAATGTCGAATAGAGGGGAACGATCACGTCCCTCGATCTGCTCGCTATGCCCCTACTTATACATCCCAAAATGCCATTGGCCTTCTTGGCAACAAGGGCACACTGCTGACTCATATCCAGCTTCTCGTCCACTGTCACCCCTAGGTCCTTTTCCGCAGAACTGCTGCCTAGCCATTCGGTCCCTAGTCTGTAGCTGTGCATTGGGTTCTTCCGTCCTAAGTGCAGGACCCTGCACTTATCCTTATTGAACCTCATCAGATTCCTTTTGGCCCAATCTTCCAATTGGTCTAGGTCCTTCTGTATCCTATCCCTCCCCTCCAGCGTATCTACCACTCCTCCCAGTTTAGTCTCATCCGCAAATTTGCTGAGAGTGCAATCCACACCATCCTCCAGATCATTTATGAAGATATTGAATAAAACCGGCCCCAGGACCAACCCTTGGGGCACTCCACTTGATACCGGCTGCCAACTAGACATGGAGCCATTGATCACTACCCGTTGAGCCCGACAATCTAGCCAGCTTTCTACCCACCTTATAGTGCATTCATCCAGCCCATACTTCCTTAACTTGCTGACAAGAATACTATGGGAGACCGTGTCAAAAGCTTTGCTAAAGTCAAGATCAGCCCCTGAAGTTCTTTTCCACAACTTGCCACACCTCACCACCAGATGTCAGGGTGGAGCTCATCCTGACACTGCTTACATCTTTTTAAGGTCAGGCTTGACAAAGACCTGGCTGGGATGATTTAGTTGGGGATTGGTCCTGCTTTGAGCAGGGGGTTGGACTAGATGACCTCCTGAGGTCCCTTCCAACCCTGATGTTCTATGATTCTAGGGTTCTATGATACTCCCCCGTTTTACTGTGTTTTGCCACACATTAGCAGGGTCTTCTCTCCCAGATTTCTCTGTCTGGAGGGCTATTAGTTATAGTCTCTCAGTTCCCTGATCTAGCAGGATTCTTCTCTCTTGGGCCTCTTCACCTTGAGAGCCTGTATTAGTCCTCGCCCCTTTTAATCAGGGATCCCTACCCCATACCTCACTGTCTGAAGAGCTTCTAGACAGGCTTTGCCCTGGTGTTCCGAGTCTACTCTCCCAGGTCTTTCTTACCTGGAGAATGTGTTCATGGTCCCTTGACTCACTTTCACCTCCTGGACTTTGTGAAATGCAGTTAGAGGCTCAGCGTACAGAGACCCCAATCATATACCATGTGGAGCAAGCACTCTTTTCTCCATGGTGAACTGGAACTCTTTGGTCAGCTGCTCATTTTTGAACTTGAGATCCCCCAATTCCTTTTCTGCTGCCTCTAGCTGTTTCGCCAGGTCCTCCTCTCTTAGGAGGGAGCTCATAAAGCTTGCCTGTGCTCTTCCCCTCCCTATCCCAGGGACCTGTTCGCTATCCCAGCACTTCTCTTTTGCCTCTCCCAGCTGGGCTGAATCTGTCTGCGCCTCCATGCTAGTTAGCACATTGGGTATTTTAGGCTGAGTTCCCACAGTATTCTGCTGAACTCTGAACTCTGTCTGGGTCCCTGCTGTACTTGCTGAGTCCAGGTCTGTCTGGGTCTCTATTGTATCCTGCTGGGCCCTCTGATCCTTCTCCCTCTGGGCCTGGGCCAATGCTGCCTGCAAGGCCAAGCATTGTTCCCTGTGTCCCTTGGCTTCCACCTGTACCTGGGCCCATTCCTGCTCTACCCAGACCAGCTGGCTAATAACTTTCTCTCTGGAGACATTAGCCTCGTCCAGCTCTTGTTGGCAGTTCCTCAGTGGGTCCCTCAAGTCTGGGATATTCTGGTCTAGGCTCTGAACTCTTTTCTGGGGTCTCCTTACCCTGGCCCCTCTGCTTTCTTTCCCAGCTGGGCCCAAACCCTCTCAGTCCTGGGTCATTGTCCTGGTCTTTTCCATGTGAGGGCTGAGTAGCCCACCCAGTCTCTCCCCAAGATTACATGCCATGGCAGGTCCTTGACCATGCCAACCTGGAGTCAAGCTCTCTGGCCCTTTACCTCCAGCCCAACTTCTGCCATGGAGTAGACTGAGGTTTCCCCATGTACACAGGGGACATGTACCAGGAGGTGCCAGTCTAAGTCAGTTTTCCTCACCTGGTCTTCCCAAACCAAGGTATACCCACATCCTGAGTCTACCAGACCCTTAACTGCAGTTCCTCCCAGCCTAATTGTCACTACCCACGGTGGGACCACCCTGACCTTCGAGGTAGACCCCCACCAATTAGTTCCACTGTAATAACAGTTCAGGTAGTCACATTCCATTACTGGGCAGTGCTTTTTAATATGCCTGGGCTGGCCACACCTCTGGCAGACTACCGGATCTCCTAGCTCCTTTCAACTAATACGTCCCATAGGCTGCAGGGCTCCCCAGACCTCTTGCTATTGTGGTGCGCATCCTGTGTCTAGAATCCTTGGGGTCTTTTCCCCTTGAAAGCCTCCTGGAGTCACCCCACTGGTGAGCCCTCTCAGTTTACCATACAGCTTGGGCCGTTCCTCTCCTTCAGCCTCAAAGTAGGCCACAGCTTGCTGGACTGCTTCTCGACTGAGGCTGGCTGGAAATGCCTTACTCAGCTCTCTGCCCCTCCTGGTAGGATCTTCATGAATTGCTCTAGGACCACTTGATCCAGGACCTTCTCCACTGAGCTGGTCTCTGGGCATAGTCAGCATGTCACCAGATCTCGTAACTTCTGGGCCACTAACCATGGTTGCGCCCCTCGAAGGAACAATGCAATCTGGAACTTGTGCCTCTAGAGTCAGCCCTAGCTGATCCAAAGTGGCTACCTTCACCACAGGGTAGGAACTCGCCTGTTCATCACTTACTGCCCACTAAGCTGCCTGGACCTCACCCGTCAGGAATGGTGCTATGCGGGCTGCCCAAGTCGACTCTTTCCAGTCTTGGCTACCTGCTCAAAGGTCCAGAGAAATCATCTGATCCAAGCTTTGTCAGGCCTGGAGCCAACCGACCACCAGTTCCATCACAAACTGGATTTTCAGGTGTGGTGTGACCTAACTGCCTCTGTATTCACTCCTGCTGGTTGGACTGGATCTCTTGCCACCATTGCTGGGCCACAAACTGGGCCTCCTATTGCCTCTGCAGGTTCTCCATTAATTGCATCAGCAGGGTCTGGGTGCACTGCTGCTGCTGTTGGCCTGCCACCAACAGGCGGATCACTTCCTCCATAATCACGTCCCTTGTTAATAAGGGGTCAGTCCAAAAACCCCCACTTCTGATACCATATGCAACTGGGTTAGCACCCATCTCTCGTGAGCATCCCCTCTGGTTGGGTGTGTCCATGGTCTTTAAACCAGTCCAGCCCCGGTATGGGGCCAGAACCCCAAGGCTTCCTCCCTAGAGACGCTATCTTCCTGCGGCCCTCCCAGGGCTCAGTCCCTGCAGCCAGCCAGGAGCATCTCACTCCCCTGGTCCCTACCCACACTGAGCTATACGAGGCTCTGCTGCTCTTCCAGGCAACCAGTCCCACAGTCCTTTCTTCTCCAACTCCAAGCAGCAACTACCTTTTGCTCTGTTCTGCAGCTCCTTTTATATGGCCCTCCTGGGATCTGATTGGGTGCGTCCCCTGCAGCCACTCTAGCCTACTTGGAGGACCTCTCCACTGCTCCTTTCCTGGGATGGGTGTAGCAGAACCCTGAGGCCTCCAGCTGGGGACCTTTTGGCCTAGTCCACCCCATCACAGTTGGATATTAGGACAAAATTCCTAACTGTTCAGGATAGTTAAGCTCTGGAAGGGTTACCTAGGGAGGCTGTGGAATCACTGTCATTGGAGATTTTAAGAACAGGTTGAACAAACCCCTGTGAGCACTGATCTAGGTTCCCTTAATCTTTCCTCAGTGCAGGAGGCCGGACTAGATGACCTCTCAAGGTCCCTTCCAGACTCTCTGATTTGATGATTTGGATGGCTGGGTCACAGGCCTCTCCTATGGGCTCCCTGTGTCAGGGACTGCAGAACTAGTGCCCTGGTTCACAGGGCTCACAGGAGCTAGTTCCAACCTGCTACCCGGTGATCTGCTAACAGGTATCAGAGGAGAAGCTCAGCTCTGACAGAGGACTCCAGTCCTGGGATCTGATTGGCAGAGCCCTGGGGGTCCTGATTGGTTTCCAGCTTCTATTTAAACCAAGCACAGGAACAGGAAATTGTCCATACAACTGGGTTCCCCCTGGTTAGGACTGCTTCCCCTGCAATAGCTGCTGCTCTCCTGGTAACCTGACCCTGCCTGACACCTGACTCTTGGTTTTGCCTCCTGGCCTTTCTCAGGCTCTGACCTGGTATCTGACCCAACCTGACTCCCAACCCCTGCTCCAACCACCCATGTCCCAGTCATGACAGTTTGTAGGGGCCACTTAAGCCACAGAAGTGGGCCTGGTGCCAGCAGAATGGACCTGGCTAACCCTTCGGGAGCACTAGACATGCTTGAGGGAGCCACCTGCCTTCAGGCAGACATCCAGGCTCTGCAGGCCCAGGTCATCCAGCTGACCTCGGAGAGCCAGCTGTAAGAGCAAGTCACACAGTTGCGTGGCAAAAATGCTGTTCTCCAGACACAGCTCACACAGCCTGTTCTCCAGTACAGGAATGGTTTGATGGTAATAGCCAGCGATTCTAGGGTTTTATCAACCAGCGGCACTTCCTATTCATGAGGCGTGCTCAGTCCTATATTATTGATCCTGCAAAGGTGAGCCTGGCTGTCAGCTGCTGTCCGGGGAAGCCTGAGACCAGGCCTCCCCCTCCTTGGCATGTGACAGTCCAGTACTGTTGAACTGGGAGGCCTTCCTCCAAGCCATCTCGGTGCTATTTGACAATCTGCACTGAGCTTGAACAGGGGAGGCTGCCCTAAGACAGGGCAGGGCACCGTAACCTCCTCCGATGCACAATTCTGCCAGCTCACAGTTGATACAGCCTGGAGGGAGATGGCACTCCTGTGCCAGTTCTGGTGGGGCCTGCGAGAAGAAATTGAAGACGAATTAGCCTGAGTAGAGATGCCCAAGAGTCTGGATGCCCCCATGGATCTCGCCATCCATATAAACAATTGGTTACGGGAAGGAAGGGAGTTAAAAACGGGGGTCTTGCAACTCTCCAGTCCAGATACTCTTCACCACTGCCTCCCACCCAGCCAGTGGAGGGGGTGTGGACCATCTACAGCTCATCCCCATAGAAAAGGAATGGCGATGTCTGCTGCTATTGAAGTAAGTCAGGTCACTCCAGCTTTGCCTGCCCCAATCAGGGGAAAGAGCTTCCTCACACTTCGCTCTTGACTGGAGCACACCCTGAGTCCTGCCCACAGGCTCCCCACTTGCAGGTGCCAGTCCAGTTGCACACACCTGGGGCGCCCCTGCCAATTCCCGTCCTACTGGCTCTCATCAACTTGGGTGCAGCTGACTGCTTCATAGACACAGCAGCCGCCCAGACCCTGAAGATTCCCCTTCAGTGCAAGGCCACTCCCAGCCTTACAGAGATTATTGACAGTTCCCCTTTGTCTTCTGGTCTAAGAACAGAGGAAACAACTCCACAGGAGAATGTGATTCAGGGACACTGAGAAACATTACAATTTGGCTTGATCCATTCTCCATACTTTCCCCTGATCCTTGGTACTTCCTGGCTGGCCCTCCACAACCCGCTTATTTGGTGGCAAGCACAGGAAGTCTGTTTTCCTTTGCAGTTTTCTCAGCAGCACTGCTGGGGACTGGTAGATCCTGTCCCAGAATCCGAACCTTGAGAGGCTCAGGTGGGGGCAAAGATCCAGGCAAAATCTTCCAGTGGAGCTACATCTGAACTCCCTCAACATACCATGACTACATCGACGTGTTTGAAAAGAAGAATGCAGAAACCCAACCTTCGCACCAGGACTATGACTGATCAATAGTGCAGCAGCCAGGAGCCTAAATACCATTTGGACAAATTTACACCATATCAGAACCTGAGCTGACCGCACTTTGAGAATACCTCCAGAGAACCTGGCCTGATGGTTTATCTCTCCACCTCACCAGCTGGCAACCAGTCCTTCATGTCAAGAAGAAAGATGGCAGCCTCTGACTCTGCATTGAAACAGATAACTGTCAGGAATTGTAACCCAGTGCCCTTGATTCCTGAGCTACTGGGTCACGTGGGGGCTCTGTGTATATTCACTAAGTTGAACCTGTGGGGATCATACAACCTCATGTGAATAATGGAGGGGATAAGTGGAAGACTGCCTTCCAGACCTGGTATAGCCACTATGAATATCTTGTGATGCCTTTTACATTGATCAATGCTCCAGCCAAATTAGAATATTTTATAAATGTATTCCAAGATATATTGGACCAGTACATAGTAGTCTACATAGAGGACATATTGATCTTCTTCGACTACGGTGAACAGCATATCACTCATGCACTCATATCACTATCCAAACAGTCCTGGAACTCATATGATAGCATGGCTTTCATGCCGAGCTCAAGCAGCATGCCTTGGATCAGGCCCAAGAACACCATGAAGGCTTCATCTTATCCCCAGAAGAAATCCTGATGGACCCATACAAGGTCCAAGCCATCCAAGATTGGCCAATTTCCCACACAGTACGTGATCTGCAACACTTCCTGTGTTTGCCAATTTTTATTGACTATTTATTCTGAATTTTTCAAAACAAATCAAGATCTTCACTGCTCTCCTCCATAAAAATGCCCAATTCCATTGGTCTCCTGAGACCCCACATGCATTCAATCAGCTGAAACTCACCTTTACTACTGTCACGGACTCCCTGGGTGATGCTCTTGAACTGCTCCCTATGAAACCAGTCAGGACTCTGGTGAAGTCTCCTCTCTGTTAGCAGCCTGTCTGCAGGGCAAGAAGCTCACACAGCTTCCACCTTCCTGGGTCTGACCTCGGAGCATTCAGCATCCTCTGCCCCTCCGTGCGCTTCCCACAGCGAGTCCGCCCAGGTGGGGTCCTGGGGAAGCCAGAGGGTCCTGCACCCCAACTTCACAGTCAGACGTGACTCTCAGCCAGCCAGTAAAACAGAGATTTATTAGATGACAGGAACATAGTCTAAAACAGAGCTTGTAGGTACAGAGAACAGGAACCCTCAGCCGGGTCCATTTTGGGGGGCAGTGAGCCAGACAGCCACGTCTGCCCTTCACTCCACGTCCCCAGCCAGCCTCAAACTGACTCACCCTCCAGCCCCTCCTCCTCTGGGCTTTGTCCCTTTCCCGGGCCAGGAGGTCACCGGATTCCTTTGTTTTCCAACCCTTTAGCTCTCACCTTGCAGGGGGGAAGGGCCCAGGCCATCAGTTGCCAGGAGACAGAGTGTCGGCCATTTATGTACAATGGCCCTTGCTCTGCAACAATTACACCCCCTTATCCCACCACCGAGAGACTTAAGAAATGCCTAGGGGAACTGAGGCACCCTTACAGGATTCAGAGGAAACATTAAGAACAGTCTGTCACATCTGTCCCCCTTTTGAGACTGAACTGAGCGAGGTCACTTTAGCCAGTGACCTGGGGAAGTTTGAACCCACCAATGTTCCTATGGATGCCCCAGCATCTCTTCCATTCCTTGGTGGGAGTTACACCAGGCCCTTCCAGTTTTATGCCCTTCCTTGGGTGGGGTGTGCTTGATGGCTGGTGGCATGTGGGAAGGTTTTTGCGGCCCGTGCCCTTTTTCCACCCCAATGCCCCTGGGGTTCAAACTGAGATTGGGTCTTCTCCCAGCACTCCAGTCTGGGGGGCTGCAATACGGGCTCCCTTGGTTAAGAGCCCCCATTTTGACCTTGGCCACCCTCTGACCATGTGTCTCTGTCACCCGCCGCTCGGCATCAGCCCCTTTCATTGGATGCAGCCACGTCCGGACAGAGAGGTCAGAATACACCGCAAAGCAGTTCTCCAATAGATCCGGCTTCAGCTTTTTAAGGGCCTGCCCTATGGCCAGGCATTTCTTCTTTATGGCCACGTCATTCTGCTCCCGGGGCAGCAGCTTCTTGCTTGGGCACCCAATGGGGTGTCTCCCCCCGTTAGCATTGACCTGCATCAGCATCGTGCCCAGCCCTGTGTCTGAGGCGTCGGTGACACTGAAAAGGGCTTGGCACTGTCCGGGTTTACCAGATTTACCAGGCCCTGGGTTAGAGCCTCCTTCAGTGCACAGAGAGCCCTCCGGCACTGCTCGGTCCAGACCAGCTCATTTGGCTTCTCCTTCTTACATCGCTCAGTGATGCGGGCAGCTGGGGAGCTAAAGTGGGGTACAAACCCCCAATAGAAACCTGCCATCCCCCTAAAGGCCTGGATCTGTTTCTTGGTCTGGAGAACGGGCCAATCTCTGATCCTCTTCACCAGCCTCTTGCACTGAGGGTGATATGCAGAGGTCGAGGGCCAGACCCCACATTTCTCCCACAGGCCTCAGAGCCAGGCTGACATGAAATTTGACCCCTGGTCTGTAAGGACCTCGCTGGGGACCCCCTCTTTGCTGAAGATGGTCAGCAGTGTGTCTGCCTCGGCGGAGGGCAGATCCCCCACCCCCGGGTAGCAGCTGGCGAAATCCATCACCACCAGGATGCATCTCTTCCCCAACCGGATTGCCTTCCTAAGGGGCCCCACTATGTCCAGAGCCCCCTTTCCTGCCATGGGATCACTTCGCAGCAGCGCCTCTGGACCAGGCAAACCTCGTTGGTAGCCGACCTGCCCTGCCTGTGGGTCCCCCCCTCAGCTGGGGTCTTATCTCCCCCCGTGCTCAGCGCTGTCCTTGCTGTCCCAGTGGGTAGTTGAAAGCAGCTATCAAATCCCCCCTCATTCTTCTCTTCTGCAGGCTAAACAATCCCAGCTCCCTCAGCCTCTCCTCATAACTCATGTGTTCCAGACCCCTAATCATTTTTGTTGCCCTTCGCTGGACTCTCTCCAATTTATCCACATCCTTCTTGTAGCGTGGGGCCCAAAACTGGACTCAGTACTCCAGATGAGGCCTCATCAATGTCGAATAGAGGGGAACGATCACGTCCCTCGATCTGCTCGCTATGCCCCTACTTATACATCCCAAAATGCCATTGGCCTTCTTGGCAACAAGGGCACACTGCTGACTCATATCCAGCTTCTCGTCCACTGTCACCCCTAGGTCCTTTTCCGCAGAACTGCTGCCTAGCCACTTGGTCCCTAGTCTGTAGCGGTGCATAAGTGCAGGACCCTGCACTTATCCTTATTGAACCTCATCAGATTTCTTTTGGCCCAATCCTCCAATTTGTCTAGGTCCTTCTGTATCCTATCCCTCCCCTCCAGCATATCTACCACTCCTCCCAGTTTAGTGTCATCTGCAAACTTGCTGAGAGTGCAATCCGCACCATCCTCCAGATCATTTATGAAGATACTGAACAAAACCGGCCCCAGGACCGACCCTTGGGGCACTCCACTTGATACCGGCTGCCAACTAGACATGGAGCCATTGATCACTACCCATTGAGCCCGACAATCTAGCCAACTTTCTACCCACCTTATAGTGCATTCATCCAGCCCATACTTCCTTAACTTGCTGACAAGAATACTGTGGGAGACCGTGTCGAAAGCTTTGCTAAAGTCAAGAAACAATACATCCACTGCTTTCCCTTCATCCACAGAACCAGTAATCTCATCATAAAAGGCGATTAGATTAGTCAGGCATGACCTTCCCTTGGTGAATCCATGCTGGCTGTTCCTCATCACTTTCCTCTCATGCAAGTGCTTCAGGATTGATTCTTTGAGGACCTGCTCCATGATTTTTCCAGGGACTGAGGTGAGGCTGACTGGCCTGTAGTTCCCTAGATCCTCCTTCTTCCCTTTTTTAAAGATTGGCACTACATTAGCCTTTTTCCAGTCATCCGGGACTTCCCCCGTTCGCCACGAGTTTTCAAAGATAATGGCCAATGGCTCTGCAATCACAGCCACCAATTCCTTTCCTTGTCTTTCTTCTTGTTGCCAACATACCTGAAGAAACCCTTGTTGTTACTCTTGACATCTCTTGCTAGCTGCAGCTCCAGGTGCGATTTGGCCCTCCTGATATCATTCCTACATGCCCGAGCAATATTTTTATACTCTTCCCTGGTCATATGTCCAACCTTCCACTTCTTGTAAGCTTCTTTTTTATGTTTAAGATCCGCTAGGATTTCACCATTAAGCCAAGCTGGTCGCCTGCCATATTTACTATTCTTTCGACTCATCGGGATGGTTTGTCCCTGTAACCTCAACAGGGATTCCTTGAAATAGAGCCAGCTCTCCTGAACTCCTTTCCCCTTCAAGTTAGTCCCGCAGGGGATCCTGGCCATCCATTCCCTGAGGGAGTCGAAGTCTGCTTTCCTGAAGT
Source organism: Lepidochelys olivacea (assembly GCF_965140295.1). Lineage (NCBI taxonomy): Eukaryota > Metazoa > Chordata > Testudines > Cheloniidae > Lepidochelys > Lepidochelys olivacea. Next base: position 24,312,663 of record NC_140427.1, read on the forward strand.
CCAGGGTCCGTATCCTGCTGCTTACCTTTCTTCCCTGCGTCAGGATCCTGAACTCAACCAACTCATGGTCACTGCCTCCCAGATTCCCATCCACTTTTGCTTCCCCCACTAATTCTACCCGGTTTGTGAGCAGCAGGTCAAGAAAAGCGCCCCCCCTAGTTGGCTCCTCTAGCACTTGCACCAGGAAATTGTCCCCTACGCTTTCCAAAAACTTCCTGGATTGTCTATGCACCGCTGTATTGCTCTCCCAGCAGATATCAGGAAAATTAAAGTCACCCATGAGAATCAGGGCATGCGATCTAGTAGCTTCCGTGAGCTGCCGGAAGAAAGCCTCATCTACCTCATCCCCCTGGTCCGGTGGTCTATAGCAGACTCCCACCACTACATCACTCTTGTTGCACACACTTCTAAACTTAAAGTCTTCTTGGTCTCTCACTGTCCTCTCACAGTCCTCTTGCTCTCTCAGACTCAGCTCCAATCCCATCCGTTTCCGATCCCCTGATGGGGAACCCGATCATGAAGACCCTCGTTTGGTCGGCGACAGGAGTCTTGGGGATGCCTGGCTACCACTCCAGCTGCTCCCAGATCCTGCTATAGCCCCATTTGGGTCAGGAATCTGCTCCTTAGAAAGGTCATCCTCCTCCAGCTGCACGATTAACTGTGCTTTGGTGAACTTTCCAATGCTCAACCCTTCCTTTCTGCACAGGGTTACAATGTCCTTCTTAAGGAGAGGGTGATAGGCCATCAATCCTCTGTTCCCAAGTTGCTGTGGACTCACAGGCCTGTGTGCTCTCAGCTCCCCACGGTTTACAGGGAGAACCCCTCGTGTGCCAGTCTTTCTTGAGGTCACCACATCTTTGCCAGGGTCGAGCTGCAGACTCCTCCGCCCCTGGGACCGCTCACTGCAACCCCCAGAGGACCCTGTTACTGCAAAAGTCCTTCTTGCTGGTCACACACTCCCAGGGGTTAACCACCCCCTGAAACAGTCTCTCTCTAAATCTTCAACACGCCTGGTCCTCATCAATCCCCCTTCATTTTACTGCTCCCCAGTCACTTACTGCAGGAAGTGCCATCCACAGAGTGCAGTACATCCCACCGCTGTCACCAGTTGTCACGGAGTCGCCGGGCAATGCTCTGGAACTGCTCCCTACAAAGCCAGTCAGGACTCCGGTGAAGTCTCCTGTCTGGAAGCAGACTGTCTTCAGGGCAAGAAGCGCACACAGCTTCCACCTTCCTGGGTCTGACCTCGGAGCATTCAGCATCCTCTGCCCCTCCGTGCGCTTCCCACAGCGAGTCCGCCCAGGCGGGGTCCTGGGGAAGCCAGAGGGTCCTGCACCCCAACTCCGCAGTCAGACGTGACTCTTAGCCAGCCAGTAAAACAGAGATTTATTAGATGACAGGAACACGGTCTAAAACAGAGCTTGTAGGTACAGAGAACAGGAACCCTCAGCCAGGTCCATTTTGGGGGGCAGTGAGCCAGACAGCTACGTCTGCCCTTCACTCCACGTCTCCAGCCAGCCTCAAACTGACTCACCCTCCAGCCCCTCCTCCTCTGGGCTTTGTCCCTTTCCCGGGCCAGGAGGTCACCGGATTCCTTTGTTCTCCAACCCTGTAGCTCTCACCTTTCAGCGGGGAAGGACCCAGGCCATCAGTTGCCAGGAGACAGAGTGTCGGCCATTTATGTACACTGGCCCTTTGCTCTGCAACAAGTACACCCCTTTATCCCACCACCAAGAGACTTAAGAAATTCATAGAAATGCATAGGGGAAACTGAGGCACCCCTACAGTATTCAGAGGAAATGTTAAGAACAGTCCCACTTCCTCGCAACTACAGTACCCTTGTTGGCTCACCCCCATGTCACATAAGCCTTCATTGTAGAAGCTGACACCTCCGATAAGGCAATTTGGACTGTTCTCTCCCTGCAACATGGTCTTGAACAAGTGTTACATCCAGGCACTTCTTACTCAAGGAAGCTCATCCCTGCAAAATTATGAAATACTTGGTAAGAAACTCCATCAATAAAAACCAATGCTGCAGACTGGAAGGCTCTCACCACCCAGTCCAAGTGTTCACTGATCATGCAAACGAGGAAGTGATGGGGTGTTCACCCCACACTAGCCTAAAAGGGGTTAATGCAACTAAGCCAAGGCCAATTAACTGGATACCCGCAGCTGAGTGGAATTAGCTGGCCTAAGTAACCCCTGAATAATGATAGAACCCAGCTGGGAAGGAACAGGCGGGGCTGGATAAAGCCAGGAAGCCGGCAGTAGAATAGGGTTGTAGTGAAAGAGCCTTCAGCTACCCTCTGGACATTAGAGAGGGAAGGAAGGAAACCCAGAGGGAGGGGAGTAGGAAAGGCTCAGGGAAATTTCATCAAGGTTTAGGATGGTGCAGACCTTGGCCACTCATTAGAGGGTCCCTGATCTGGAACCTGGAGTAGAGGGAAGGCCCAGGTTTGCCTGCCAGTGGCACTGGACCTGGCCTTGGACTGGAAAGCTGACTGGAACAGCAAGTGAGTCAGTGATCCAGTGGGATTTTGATACCCCAGAAGGGGGAAAACACACCTGGCCGGAGGGTCAAGCCACGAAGACGCAGCACCCTGAGTTACAGATAGTGACAGAAAGAACAGCAGCAGGTGTGCAGCAAGGAGCATTGGACTAGACTGAAGCTAATCCCTAGATGCAGCCACATGGAGTGGACCCCATGACACTGGAATATCTACATAAGCCAAAAGCTGCAAACCAATGGCAGCTTCAGTGGGCCTTATGTGTCTCACAATTTGGTAACATTATCACATGTTGCCTCCTGGAGTCTTGGAATCTGATTGGCAGAGTGCTGTGAGTCCTGATTGGTTCCCAGCTTCTATTTAAACCAGGCACAGGCACAGGCATGGGAAGGTCCATGCAACTGGGTTCCTGCCTACGACTGCTTCCCCTGACCCTTGGGGTGTCTCAGACTCTCACCTCCTGGTATCTGCTTCTGGCTCCTGCTCTGACCACTCCTGTCTTTCCAGACTGGGTTACAATTGGCCCTGTAATGGCCTGTTGCAAATTGAGCCTCTGTGACTACTGTCTCTTTATATGCTTTTCTCCCTAGAGCAGAGTATAGTCATCCTTCTGTCCCCCACCTGTTGTCCACAAAGAAAGCCATCTCCACGGAACTGTCCCTGATGTAGTGTTGTCAACTCTAGCAATTTTATCACTAATCTTGTGATATTTGGAGCTTTTCTTAAAGCCCTAACTCCTGGAGTCCTGGGACTGTGGGAGAATCTCAGATTTAATTTTTAAAAAGTGAGTTTCTAGCCCTCGTGGTTGCAGAGAGAAGTTGGGAAACATAACCCCCGAGGGCTCAGAAACCAACAGGCTGATGAACAGACCCAACATCTGTTACCTTAAAAAAAAATCCCATGATTTTAAGCCAAACTCATTACTTTTGAATTCTCTGATACTGTGTCCTGGAGTCCACGGAGTGGCCCTGGAAGGGTGGGAGATCTATGCATGAGGGGTGGGTGACAGCAGGACCCAGTGTATGATTTGCCTCTTTTCCCCCACCCTCATGAGGAATCTTCTGGAAAGGCAATACAAGTGCTATTGCTTTTTCTGCAGAGCTCCTGTGTTCTGCAGATATAAGCTAAAGCACGAGCAACACCTGGATGTAAGGTTGCCTGACCATTTCCATTCTAATCCCCCTTACTCAGTTGCTCCTAATGTGTGCCCCACCAGTATTGGAGGCTGTTGGGCCAAAAGAAACATGGGAGCCGTGCAAGTTGGCTGCTCAGAAGGAACCTCAGGGGTTGGTTGGTTGTTTTTAAAAATGTGGGGAAGCGCAAAACGGCTGCTCTGGGGTGGTCTGGAGACCTCCAAGGGTTCCTTGGCAGTTGAAGTGGGGGAACTTGAGCCTGGGATGGTTTGTAAGAGGGTGGGGATGTAAAAGGAGGAAAAAAACGGCAGCAGGGAAGCAGGCTGCAGCATCCCCCTGGAACTGCTTCAAGCAGGCCAAACTGGCATTGACAGAAACGACTGGTGAAGGCTGGAGGGAGGCTGCCCTGTGTTGGGGGGCAGGGGAGCGAGGCCCATAGCCAGCAAGGCAGCAACTGGCACCAGAGAAGAAGGGAGGCATAAGTGGGGAGCCAGTGGATAGGGACCCCGGTGGCCAAGTGGCATCATCAGAGGGGTGCCAGGAACAGAGCTGAAAGGGAGGGAGTCCAGTTCGGGAGGGACAGAAGAAGCAGAGATGCTGCATCAGGAACCGTAGGGATACTGTATTAGATGCTGTATTAGGGACAGTAGGGACCGCCACAAAAGGGGCAGTACCAAGCAAGAGGAAAGACCGAGGTTGAATGGGGAAAGAGGAAAAGTTAAACTAAAGGAAACATGACTCAATAGTCTCGAAGTAACCTAAGCAATTATTAGAAAACTATTATTAGAAAACAGTGGGGGAAAGTGAAGAAGGAATGGTGAAGGATTAAATGTAATAAAACAGAAACTGTAATTAAAGAGAAATAGACTTAAGAAATATGGAGGAAATGAGCTACAATGAAAGTAAGAAAGTAGTAAGGACTGTAAAACAAAACATCAGGACAGCATCTTAAGGCATGTGGGCGGGACTAGAGCAATTGTTAGAGAGAAAAGGGACTGTAAGCCAGAAAGGAGTGAAGGAATTATTGTTCCATCAAGAAGCCACCACAGCACATCAAGGAATACACATCTTTCTTTAAGCTGGAACTCAAAACCGTAAACAAAGATTGCACAAGAGGATTGCTCAAATTATAACTAAACATCCTAAGAACTTTTCCTCCAAACTCTGGGTTTAGAGGCTGAGAAACTGACAACAGAACGTACAACATTGGGGTTTATGCTTTAATGCATTGTTTGTAATTCAAAATTCTGTTATTTCATAAATGTACACTTATCTATATAGGGAGTTTAATTAAGATACTAGTAGGTAATATACAGTAGATAACTGTAATAATTTACAGTAGTTTACAGTGTAAGTAGTAGTTCCTGCTAAAACAACTAACTCTGATTTACTTGTGATTATTCCCCCCTTAATTGTTTTCTACTTTACCCCCAACTGATTGAGATGAAACGTAACTTCACCTCTAGCTTGCCCCTGCCTCTCTTTAGTGCTGTGATTCAGAATACCCCTCCACCGGGCTTGTTACAACTTTCCAAAACTTTCACCTTTGGGTTGATACTTTCCAGGCTCAGTTGCTGCCCAAAAGCGATTTGTTTGGACTCTGATTACAATTCAGTCATTTCTGAGTGTGAAGCGTGAAAAACAACCCACTCTTCCCCATAATAAAAATTCACTTTCTTCATAACATAAAACAACTTTCCATATTTTCTTTTTTTTTTTAGCAGCTTGACTGCAGAAATTGCTGGGGGCAGAAAGCTAAAACTTGGCAGAGAATCGGTGCTGATTGAAAAGAACTTTTGAGTGTTTCAGTAAACATTGTATTTGACTCATTGAAAATTATACTCCACACAAGCCCAGTGCATTTTTAAGTGATGGCACCTTTTAATCACCATTTGGAAAGTATATGGCCAGAGTGCAGAAGTACGAAAAGAGCAACATGAAGAATCTCACAGAATATCCCAGACAACCTGTGCTCTGGAGAGGGAGAAAGGAAACCCCACGAGCAGCTCTCACCACAGAGAGAACAGTAAAAGGGACACGTGTAGTTCTCCTGGAGAAGGATAACAGAAATAAGATGTATGGTGCCATATCCCCTACGTGGCCTGCCAACTATAAGACCCTCTCTCTGCTGAGACAGATAGAAATAGTTCAGGCTTCTTAGGATGAGACCTACCCAGTGATTTCCAGAGCTAGATAAAAGCCAGAGGGAGCATAACAGCCTGAAGACCCAGTGTGACGAAGTGGGACTCTTCTTAATGTTTCCTCTGAATAGTATGGGGGTGCCTCAGTTTCCCCTAGGCAGTTCTTAAGTATCTAGGTGGTGGGGTAAGGGTGTATGATCATTGCAGAGCCCTAGAGGGCCGGTGTGTGCAGGAGTCTGGACACAGAGAATGGCCGACACCCTGTTTCCTGGCAACTGATGGCCTGGGCCCTTCCCCCCTGCGAGGTGAGAGCTAAAGGGTTGGAGAACAAAGGAATCAGGTGACCACCTGGCCCAGGAAAGGAACAAAGCCCAGAGGAGGAGGGGCTGGAGGGAGTTTCAGTTTGGGGCTGGCTGGGACATGGAGTGAAGTACAGACATGGTTGTCTGGTTCACTGCCCCCCAAAATGGACCCAGCTGAGGGGTCCCGTTCTCTGCACCTGCAAGCTCTGTTTTAGACCATGTTCCTGTCGTCTAATAAACCTTCTGTTTTACTGGCTGGCTGAGAGTCACGTCTGACTGCGGAGTTGGGGTGCAGGACCCTCTGGCTTCCCCAGGAGCCCCACCTGAGTGGACTCGCTGGGGGGAAGCGCACGGAGGGGCAGAGGATGCTGAATGCTCCGAGGTCAGACCCAGGAAGGTGGAAGCTGTGTGAGCTGTGTGTCCTGAAGACAGACTGCTCACAGAAAGGCGACTACCCCAGAGTCCTGACTGGCTTCATGGGGAGCAGTTCCAGAGCATCGCCCAGGGACTCCGTGACACCCAGTATGTCCATATATCCGGTGAGTTCCAAGGAGAGCGACAATACACCTGATGGGAAAGAGAGGAGCATGAGACAGTGGTACCAATGGGATTCTGCATATAGGCATAGGAGGTATAAAGTCCTAGGCATAGAATCAAATGAAATGTAGAGCAGGTCATCTAGTCCAGCCCCCCATGCTTGGATGATACTGGGTCTGCATACACTGAAGGGCTCTCCTGGTGGTTGTGGTGTGAGACAAGCCTTGCTGGTGGTGCAGTCTCTAAAGGACCTGCCACCACAGATAGTGAGATTCCAGTTACACATGTACTGTTTCAGCTACAGACCTAGACCTACCAAGTATAACCTGGTGTTGGTGGAATCCCTCTCTCCAGCAAACACCAAGAGGGTATTGCCAAAGACAAAAGAGCTAATGAAAAGGGAGCCAGGGTGGGGTATGGATCAGATCTCCTCAGCTGCTCAGTCAAACCCAAACAGACCCAACAAGTATACAGGCGATAGGATCTTCCAGCAATGGAACAGATTGGCAGGTATAGCTGGTTAGCCTGAGCGGTCCCTGAACAGCCCTTTCAAGGCCAGCAATGCAGTAATATGGTTTCAGAAACGCCCAAGGCCCAGGCATAGCTGCTGGAGCAGTAAGAACACTGCAGTAAGAAGCAGTAAGAACCCAGCAGCTTGCCTTGGCAGAAACAGGTCTCCGACTCACTCCAAGCCCCGAGTAGGGGAACGTAGCACAGTCTGCCAGGTGGTTAGTCTGTGAAGCAAGAACATTCTACAGAAAGACAGCTTTGAGGGTCACGTAACTGAACAGTCTGTCACAGGGAGGAGGGTGCGAAGGAGGGTCTACCGCTCATCTCTGGGGAAAGGGGAAGGGAGAGATTCCATATAAGGAAAGATTAATAAGACTAGGACTATTCAGCTTAGAAAAGAGACGACTAAGGGGGGATATGATAGAGGTCTATAAAATCATGAGTGGTGTGGAGAAAGTGAATAGGGAAGTGTTTACTCCTTCTCATAACACGAGAACCAGGGGTCACCAAATGAAATTAACAGGAACCAGGTTTAAAACAAACAAAAGGAAGTATTTCTTCATACGCAACTCAATCAACCTGTGGAACTAGTCGCCAGAGGATGTTGTGAAGGCCAAAACTATAACAGGTTCAAAAAAGAGATAAGTTCCTGGAGGATGGGTCCATCAATGGCTATTAGCCAGGGTGGGCAGGGATGCAAAACCATGCTCTGAGTGTTCCTAGTCCCTGTTTGCCAGAAGCTGGGAATGGGCGACGGGGGATGGATCACTTGATGATGACCAGTTCTGTTCATTCCCTCTGGGGCACCTGGCACTGGCCACTGTTGGAAGACAGGATACGGGGCTAGATGGCCCTTCAGTCTGACCCCGTCTGGCCGCTCTTATGTTCTTAAGGGCAGTCAGGACTGTACAGCTGCAGGGGAGAGGGAATGTGGACGGTGCCTGGAAGGAGATCTCCAGGGGGATGCAAAGACTCAGGGAGTTGGGTAACTGTTCTTGTTAAGGCACTGTCATGGAGTGTGGGGGAGTCCAGGCCCTGCACCCCTCTTCCTGGGATTCACTGAGACTCTCAGCCAGTCAGTAAAACAGAAGGTTTATGGGACAACAGGAACACAGTCCAAAACAGAGCTTGTGGGTACAACCAGGACCCCTCAGTCAAGTCCTTCTGGGGGAGCAGGGAGCTTAGACCCCAGCCCTGGGGTTCCCTGCGTTCCTCCACGCAGCCCCAAACTGAAACTAAACCCCCCCAGCAGGCTCCCTCCTGCAGCCTCTGTCCACATTCCTGGGCAGCGGTGTTACCTCCCCCTCCCCCTCCTGGCTCAGGTGACAGACTCTCAGGTCTTCCATCCCCAGGGCACATTCCCAGGTCAACGCTCCCCCGCGCTCCCCCGCTCCCTGCTGCGTCACATCTTCACATCTCTCCCCCCTTCGAGACTGAGCTGAGTGGGGTCACTGTGACCAGTGACCTGGGGAAGTTCGGGGCCCCCTCTCCGGGACAGCACATCCGCTATCAGGTTGGCACTTCCCTTCACATGGACCACGTCCATGTCATAATCCTGCAGGAGCAGGCTCCACCTCAGGAGCTTGGCGTTGGCTCCTTTCATCTGGTGCAGCCAGGTCAGGGGAGAGTGGTCGGTGCACACGGTGAAGTGTCGCCCGAAGAGATAGGGCTCTAGTTTCTTGAGGGCCCACACCACGGCCAGGCACTCCTTCTCGATGGCCGTGTAGTGTTGCTCCCGGGGTAGCAACTTCTTGCTCAGGTACACGATGGGGTGTCTCTCCCCCTTTTCATCCTCCTGCATTAACACTGCCCCCAGTCCCGTGTCTGAGGCGTCGGTGAACACCACAAAGGGCTTGTCAAAGTCTGGGTTTTCCAGAACTGGGCCACTGACCAGAGCCTGCTTCAGCTCCCGGAAAGCCTCCTGGCATTGCTTGGCCCAGACCACCTTGTCTGGCTTCCCCTTCTTGCATAGCTTGGTGATGGGGGTGGCGATGGCACTAAAGTGAGGCATAAATCTTCGGTAGTATCCTGCCGTCCCAGTAAAGGCTTGGACCTGCTTTTTGGTGTGGGGAGCGGGCCAGTCTCTGATCACAGCTCCACGACATAGTTTACCTCATTGAGCTGCTTGACAACCTTGAAAGGGCCTTCCCAGGCGGCCTGTAGTTTGTTCTTTCTCACGGGGATGAGAACCATCACCGGATCCCCAGTGGCGTAGGCACGGGCCCGTGCCGTGCGGTCATACCAGACCTTCTGCTTCTTCTGGGCTCTGGCCAGATTCTCCCTGGCCAGGCCCATGAGTTCAGCCAGTCTCTCTCGGAAGATCAGGACATACTCCACCACTGACTCTCCATCGGGAGTGGCCTTCCCCTCCCATTCGTCTCTCATCAGGTCTGGGGGCCCCTCACCCTCCTTCCATATAACAGTTCGAAAGGCGACAATCCGGTAGACTCCTGGGGTACCTCCCTGTACGCGAACAGCAGGTGAGGTAAGTACTTGTCCCAATCCTGCGGGTGCTGGTGCATAAAGGTTTTCAGCATCATCTTTAGCATCCCATTGAACCTCTCCACCAGCCCATTGGACTGGGGGTGATAAGCTGAGGCCCAGTCGTGCCGTCCCCACATTTCTCCCACAAGCACCGGAGCAGGGCCGACATGAAGTTGGAGCCTTGGTCTGTCAAGACTTCCTTGGGGAACCCCACTCGGCTGAAAATGGTCAGGAGCGCATCAGCCACAGTGTCTGCTTCAATGGAAGCTAAGGGCACTGCCTCGGGGTAGCGGGTGGCAAAATCTACCACCACCAGAATGTATTTCTTCCCCGACCGGGTCGTCCTGCTGAGAGGCCCCACAATGTCCATGGCCACCTTCTGGAAAGGCTCCTCTATGATGGGCAAAGGTCTCAAAGCCGCTTTCCCCTTGTCCCGGGCCTTCCCCACCCTCTGACAGGGGTCACAGGATCGGCAATACTGCCGGACCGTGGTAAAGACCCCGGGCCAGTAAAAGTTCTGTAGCAACCTCTGCCGGGTGCGCCGGATTCCCTGGTGCCCTGCGAGGGGGATGTCATGGGCCAGGTACGGGAGCTTGCGGCGATACTTCTGGGGGACCACCAGCTGCTTCCTGATCCCACAGGACTCCACTTCCCCTGGGGGAGCCCATTCTCGGTACAGGAACCCCTTCTCCCACAGGAACCTCTCCTGGCAGCCTCTCCTCATGGTCCGTACCACCCTGAGGTCAGCCAGGTCCCTGAGCTTCTGCAAGGAGGGATCTTTCCTCAACTCGGCCTGGAACTCAGCGGCTGGGGCAGGGACGGGGCCCGGTTCCCCCTCAGTGACCAGGGCTGAGGCCTCAGCCTCTCTGAGCCATGCCCCTCGGCGCTCCCTCCCCACCAGGGTAGGGTCCTGCGCCTCCGGTGTGGTACCCTCCCCATGGTCGGGGTGCAGTGCCCCTCGCCGGCTCTGGCTACGGGCACAACCAGGGCGGTCTGGGGGTTGCTTGGCCAGTCCTCTAGGTCTCCCCCCATCAAAACCTCAGTGGGCAAATGGTGGTGTACCCCCACGTCCTTGGGGCCCTCCTTGGCCCCCCCATTTCAGGTGTACCCTTGCCACGGGTACCTTATATGGGGTCCTGCCCACCCCCGTCAGGGTCAGGTAGGTGTTGGGCACCACCCGATCTGGGACCACCACCTCAGGCCGGGCCAGCGTCACCTCTGTGCCCGTATCCCAGTATCCATTGACCTTCCTCCCATCCACCTCCAGGGGAACAAGGCACTCTCTCCAGAGGGACAACCCCATGCTCACCCTGTAAACCGAGAACCCTGAGTCCAGAGCATCCAGCTCTCTGGCGGAGCTGGCCGGGGGTACTCTTCCCTCCTGAGCAGGTGGTAAACTGGCAGCCCCCTTGCCTGGGCCGTCTGCCCCTCGTCCAGCTGGGTCCCTACCCAGTTAACCCTGGGTAGGTTGGGTCTGCTCAGTCTGTCCCTGAGCCTGGGGCACTAGGTCCATACGTGGCCTCTTTGGCCACAGTGATAGCAGCTCAGGTCACACTGGTCCCCTCGAGCGGGTCGGAGGGGCCCGACGCCAGGCGTTCCCCTTGGGAGGGGGTTCTCCCTATTTCCCTGCTGGGAGGTCCCATGGTGACTCTCTCTCTGCATCGGGGGGGCCTGTTCTTTTGGGACTCCTCCCGGCTACCCCCTGACCGACTGTTCACAAACTCGTCAGCCAGCTGCCCTGCATGCTGGGGGTTCTCAAGCTTTTTGTCCACCAACCACAGCCTCAGGTCAGAAGGGCACTGTTCATACAGTTGCTCCAGTACGATTAGGTCAAGCAGGTCCTCTTTATCTTGGGCCCCAGCTGTCCACTTGCGGGCATATCCTGCATCCGGTTGACCAGTTGTAGGTATGTGACCTCAGGCATTTTACGCTGACTCCGGAACCTTCTCCTGTACATCTCGGGGGTCAGCCCAAATTCACGGAGCAGGGCCTTTTTGAACAGTTCATAGTCCCCTGCCTCCACCCCTGTCATTCGGGTGTACACCTCCACGGCTTTGGGGTCCAGTAAGGGGGTGAGGAACTGGAGCCTGTTTGCAGGGTCAACCCTGTACATCTCGCAGGCATTCTCAAAGGCCGTCAGGAAGCTATCTATGTCCTCCCCCTGCTTACGCTGGGCCAGGAAGCACTTATCAAAGCTCCTTGCAGTCTTGGGTCCCCCCTCACTCACCGCAGCCGGGGCCCCACTGCTCCTCAGCCTGGCCAGCTCCAGCTCATGCTGTCTTTGTTTCTCCTTCTCCTCCTGCTCATGCCTACGTTGCCTCTCCTTCTCCTGACATTCCCGCTCCTTCTCCTCCTGCTCATGTTGACGTTTTTTTCATGATCCTCCAGCTCCCTCATTTTCATCTCTCTCTCCCATTCCAGCCGCCTCTGCTCCAGGGATGGGGAGCTCCGCCGGGAGGATCCCCTGCTGGTATTCCCCCAACCCCTCCCCCAGGCCTAGGTAGGAAGGGTCTCGGGATGTCCTCGGCAGCAGTCTGACCCCTCCCAGCCCGGTCAGGCCCCAGGGCCCACGCTGCGTCCACCGGGCGACTTCCCTCCGGGACAGGGATCGGGTCATCCAAGCGATCCCTCTCCTCCAACTGGGCAATCAGCTGTTCCTTGGTGGACCTCCCAATGTGCAGCCCCCTCTGCCTGCACAGCTCCACCAGGTCACTCTTAAGGCATTTAGCCTACATCTCCCTGCTGGCCATTCGCAGGCCTGGGCAGCTTTCTACGGTTTCCAGGAAAAACCCCTCGTGTGCCAGTCTTTCTTGAGGTCACCACCTCTTTGCCAGGGTCGAGCTGCAGACTCCTCCGCCCCTGGGACCGCTCACAGCAATCCCCCGGGGGGCCCTGTTACTGCAAAAGTCCTTCTCTCTGGTCACACACTCCCAGGGGTTAACCGCCCCCTGAAACTGTCTCTCTCTGAATCTTTAGCACGCCTGGTCCCCGTCAATCCCCCTTCGTTTTACTGTTTCCAAGTCACTTACTGCAGGAAGCGCCGTTCACGGGGTGCAGTACATCCCACCTCTGCCACCAGTTGTCACAGAGTGTGGGGGAGTCCGAGGCCTGCACCCCTCTTCCTGGAATTCACTGAAACTCTCAGCCAGCCAGTAAAACAGAAGGTTTATTGAACAGGAACACAGTCCAAAACAGAGCTTGTGGGTACAGGGGACCCCTCAGTCAAGTCCTTCTGGGGGAGCAGGGAGCTTAGACCCCAGCCCTGGGGTTCCCTGTGTTCCTCCACCCAGCCCCAAACTGAAATCTCAACCCCCCCCCAGCAGGTTCTCTTCTGCAGCCTCTGTCCACATTCCCTCCTGGCTCAGGTGACAGGCTCTCAGGTCTCCCATCCCCAGTGAAACTCCCCTGCCACATTCCCAGGTCAACACTCTCCCCTCCCTGCTGCGTCACATCGTCACAGGCACAAAGAAAAAATCCGTGCCGATGACATTGGCGAAATGCACAAAGATCGGCGGAGTGGTAAAAGGGGACGACTGGCGGACATAAAGCATGAGCTGGGTCGCTTGGTAAGTTGGGCCCATTCCAACAAAATGTGTTTTAACACAGCCAAATGCAGAGTTACACATCAAGGCACAAGGCCCGCAGCCCATACCTACAAATGGGGACTGTACCCTGAGAAGCAGGGACTCTAGAAAGGACTTAGGGGTCATGGTGGACAAACAACTGAACACCAGCTCTCAGTGTTACACTGTGGCCAAATGGGCTAACTGTAACCTTTGTGTATAACAAGGGAGTAGGGAGATGATTTCATCTACGGCTACGGCACTGGTGAGAACAAGATACTGCTGTTCCAGCTACAGGGCTAGCTGCACCTCTGACCCCTCTGGGGTCTCTCTGAATGAACCCCATCAGCTCTCAGGCTTTGAGCCTTTTCCTCTCCTGGGATGGAATCATGTGATTCTCCAACTCCTAGTCCAGGCCCTGGGCTACAGCAGCTGGTGTATCCACCATGCCTACCTTGCAGATCCAGCTGGGTTTGGTTGCTGTGGGTCTTCCCTTTGGGAGCTGTGACCAGACAGCCTTCTTAAACCAAAGTCTTGTTCAATCTTAACAGTAAGAACGAAGCACAATTTAAGAGAAAACTATTTTAAAACAACAAAAGGTATATCCGCCTGCCTGGCTGACCAAAGGATCACCATCCCCAGCACAGACCCGAAACCAGCCTCCTTTCCTTGATACCCAGATCCCAGAATCTGGGTGACTGTCTGTTCCCCAGAACTGTGTCTCTCCCCTGCTTGAGGCTCTGGCTCTGTTTATCGCCCCAGACGTCCTTCATCTCTCAGTTTCCCAGCCTTGGGCCTGCTGCCCCAGCCCAGTGTTGGCCATCCAATTGCTGGCTTCTTGCCTTGTCCTGTGATTGTTGGCAGATAGGTGGTTATTGCCTAGCTTCCTGTGTGTTTCCCTGCAGCCTACCGTTAAACTCAATCAACATTAATGCAGCAAACCCCCTGCCACAATCATACGGAAAACATCTCAGTAACCAGGTCAACAATCCAGGATTCATAAATTCTTCCTGAGCACCCCACTTCCCCCACAGCTGCAGCCAGCTCAGGGGTCCACGTTGTAAAAAGAATGTTAAAAAATTGGAGAGGGTGCAGAAAAAAGCCACAAGAATGATTCAAGGGCTGCAGAAAATGCCTTGCACTGATGGGCTTAGGGTACATCTACACTGGAGTAAAAGTCCCGGGGCATGGCTGCGGCTGGCTCAGGTCAGCTGACTCAGGCTGTGTGGCTAAAAATTGCTGTGTAGATGTACCTGTAACAGGGGCTCTGGTCTGTCAGTATCTCCTTTGGCAGCCCAACTCGGGAAAACATTTCCAAGAGTTCTTTTGCTATGGCATTTGCAGTCCTTGAGCATAAGGGGACAGCCGCAGGGTATCGGGCTGCATAGTCCACCACCACCAATATGTAGCGGAACCCTGAACCGCTTTTCTCGAAGGGTCCCGCTAGGCCCATGCCTATCCTCTCAAATAGACAGACAGTGGCCATGCCTGGTGGCCTGTGGTAGGGGGATCCGGCCCCGCCATCTCCACTGGGTTCCCACCCAGGGCCCTATGAGCCCGGGGAACTCCCCATTAGGGGTTCAGGCATCGGCTTCTACCACCTTCCCTGGGTCACTTCCGACCACAAGTTGTGTCCTGGGCACCTCCTCAGCTGGCAGCAACTTGGCTCCCCTGTCAGTCTCCGCAGTCAGAGAGACACCTGCAGCACAGTCCGGGTCCCAGAGCTCTACCGCCTGGAGTGTCGCAGGCACCTCTGCAGGAACCTGCAGTACACATCCCTCCTCCTCCGTAGCCCGACCCAACTGAGCGGGGCTGCCTCCTTTTACCTGGCTCTTCCACCTGGAGCGTGCGCAGCAGGGGAAAGAGGGCATGGCCTCCTGGGGCCACAGGGATTGGTCCGTCCCCGTTGGCGCAATGCAGAGTTCGTACACCCCATCACAGTACCCTTAAACCGCTCAATCTGGTTAGAACACAAAGAGATTGTTTGGGGGAGGGATAGCTCAGTGGTTTGAGCATTGGCCTGCTAAACCCAGGGTTGTGAGTTCAATCCTTGAGGGGGCTGTCTGGGTTCTGGGGCAAAAACTGGGGACTGGTCCTGCTTTGAGCAGGGGGTTGGACTAGATGACCTCCTGAGGTCCCTTCCAACTCTGATATTCTATGGTCACTGTGTATCAGCATTTTCAGAGGGAGAAAACAGTGGGTATTAATGCGCTCTTTCATCTAGTGAAGAAAGACAGATCAAGAATCAATGGCTGGAAGTTAAAACCAGTCAAATTCAAATAAAGTGCACATTTTAAGAGTGAGCGTGATTAATCCCGGCACAAACTACCAAAGGAAGTACTGGATTTTCTGTTTCTTGGTGTCTGCTAATCCAGACTGGACATCTTTTTGGAAGAGATGTTTCAGCCAAACACAAGCTATTGGGCTCAATACAGGGATAACTGGATGACATTTTCTGGCCTGTGTATACAGGAGGTCAGACTGGATGATTTAATAATCCCTTTTGGCCATACACTCTATGAGGCTATGAAGAGAGCTTGTTTTGAATGCTGCATGGCTTATATTTAAATATAGGCTTAGCAGAATTCCATGTTTCTTGTTTTATAATTTTGATGGATAATAACAATATGTATTTTTAAGCATTTTTTCTACTTTTAGTCATAAAAATTTTCACAGGTGTGCAAAATTATGGGTTTTAAGCATTTTTTCTCCAGTTTTTATCTATTTCCATTTTCACAGTTGCAGGAAATTCTGAGGCATCAGAAATAAAGAGAGGGAGACAGTGATTATTTAATGAGGGTAGACACTGAAATTCAAAAACAGCTAAATCACAAATTATCAGCATCACATGTCAGATATACAAAGTAGATATCCTGAAATCAAACTCTAATAAGTTCTTATGCAGCGTGTTTCTTACATTGTCTTTCTGCAAATGTTCATTATTCGCGATGGAAATCCTTTTTGTGGGTTTGTGTACAGTGAAACCAACATTTACTGATAAAAACTGAATCCTTCCAAGCCTGTGTAAATATAACAGAACCCAACGACGGGAGTCTGTTCTGTCCCTCCTGCTGGAACCTTGCCCTGTGGCCACTGCAGCTGCCCTCCAGCCCTCACACCACCACAGCAGCTGTTCTACTCATCTGTCTCCTTTTATAAAACCAGCGACATTGACACATCTGGGCTTGGGAAGGCTCTGGCGATGCACAGGTCTCCCGGCACAGTCCTTTCTTCACAATAGCACAGCTCCTAGTCCGTCTTCAGAGACATCTGTGGAACTTTTTGTAGCACAGGACACACCAAAATTTCACTCTGTAGGTGCACTGGTGAATAATCTTTTCAGTGTTTTGCATTCAGACTCATGTTCTTCAGTCCACTTCCGTGCCACACCCTGGAGCAGTATCCTTCTTGTATGCTTTAGCAGTCAGATGGTCAACGAATTTCCCAGTAGATTCACCACACCCCGGATCCTCTGTAGACCCTTCTTTTGTCTGGGCCTGGCATTCATAGGGCAACTTGTATGCTTTGTAGGATCTGGCCTGACACCACTTTCTGCTAGAGTTTCCCCCGAACACAAGAGTTCCTTTTTCTGGAATTGGAATTTTGCTTTGTTCACTTTCAGGCCATTGTCCCCAGCAACCTGCAGGACTTGTTCAAGCCTATCACTGTGTTCATGTTCCATGGCGCCCCATATGAAATATCATCTATTGACACCCTGACTCCATCAGCACCATCCGGGGGCTGCTGAATAGTCCACTGGAATACTTTGGGATGCACAACAAATTCCAAACAGGTGATGTTGGAAACAGTGCCTACCCAAAGGTGTGTTAAATGGGCAAAATCATGAACTCTTGAGTCAGAAGACTTTGCCAAGACCTACTGCATGCATTGAAAATCGTGAAAAATACGTCACCTTCAATGTTCCCTAGGATTTCATGTCTGGTTAGGGAGTGATAATGCTCCTTCCTTGTGCTTACTTTCAATTCTCTGGGGTCTAAACACAAGCCCAGCGCTCCCAATTCCTTCTCCACCATCGCCAGGGAATACGCCCATCTTCTTGGCTACTCCACTTCTTCCATCGTGTCCATTGAGATGACGCATTGAAGTCCTTTCTGAAATGTGTTTCTCAGGGCCACACCACATTCCTGGCTGCATGTAGGACAGGTGGTGGTGCATCTTCCCTTTCGATGCCTTTTTATCATTCCAAATCTTTGGAACCATATCTTCACATTTCTTCACTAATGTTGTGACATTCTGAGTCAAGAATTGGTCTACAGTAAACAACTTGTTTCAGAGTAGCAGCTGTGTTAGTCTGTATTCACAGAAAGAAAAGGAGTACTTGTGGCACCTTAGAGACTAACAAATTTATCTGAGCATAAGCTTTCGTGAGCTACAGCTCACTTCATCAAATGCATCCGATGAAGTGAGCTGTAGCTCACGAAAGCTTATGCTCAGATAAATTTGTTAGTCTCTAAGGTGCCACAAGTCCTCCTTTTCTTTTTAGTAAACAACTTGTGTCTCACCCCCAATCAATCGCATGACCCCTCCCACCTAAGATAGGTGTTCTGTCCCCTGTAATCTGAGTAAAGGTGTTGTTTACTTCTCTGTTGTTATATGGCAATATCTTCCCACTGCTGACACAGCCAGCCCACTGTATGTTTTCAGGACATGGGTTTGCTACGTCAGTGAAAGTCTGTTTGGCAGATTGCACCACAATTGTGGGATTACCATCGATTTCAGCACCTGTGTCCAACCTGTATGTAATGTGCAGGCCATTCCGTGAAATGGGCCAACTTTTGTCTGCCAGTATCAGTTGCTGCATGGAATTAATGCTCATGCCTCATCACTGGAGTCCTTCATTGTGTGTACAGATCTTGTTTGCTGCATTGCTGTATGGACTGGTTGTCCTTCAGGCAGACTCTGCACTTTTGCCCAACACTTGACAATCTCTGTATCCATGTTCATGTCCACACCTCCCACACAGGCATCTGGGCTGTCTGTCTGTGGCAGATTTGGGCTCTCTTTCTCTGCCCTGCCTGATTTGCTCCTATGTGTTCATCCCATGCTCATCCTTCCCATTCTCCTGCCTGATACCCTTATGTGTGGTTTTCTAGCTCTCCCCCTCCCACACCGCCTGCCTCTGCAGTTCTGCCGGCTGCATTGCTGTACCGGTTTGTGCAGCTTTTTCTAAAGTCAGATGCTCACAGGCTCTGAGCGACTGCTCACTACAGCGCCCCACCAGGCTGTCCCTGAGCAGGGAATCGCTTAAGGCCCAAACTGCAATATTGGCATCCTAGCTTCACGTCTGTACCTCATTCCTCCATCCCTTGTGCCTTTGGTACTCTGTGAGGAGAGGGAATCTTTCATAGGTTTCCCTTTTCCTAAGTATACAATATGCTTTGAACTGTGCTAGGACTTTGTCAAAATCCATGCTGTCCACAGGTGAGAGCTGGAAGCTATTATAAATCTCTGGCTGTACCTGCTATGGTTAATAGTAAAGCCACTTTCCTGGCATGCTCAGCGTGTCTGCATACATTGCAGACATAAACACCACGAACCTCTGTTTGAAATGCTTCCAGACCCCTTCCACATTGCTCCCAACCTTCATTCTCATGGTGGTTTCAGACCATCCATCCTTGCTGGCTGGGTACATGCAGTTCAGGCGTCTGGAATTGCTGTGAAAATTCTTCTTGATTACGCTCAAATCCATCCGCTCCCTGCATCATGTGGTGTTCTTCTCACAAAGGCAAGGAGCGCTTGTGTTTAACAGCTACAGTCCGTTTGTTTAAACATTCCATAGCACAGCACGGACAGCCTGCAGCGTGCTCCAGTCAGCCACAATGTGCTCTGCCCCTGCCCGCTGCCCAACATGGAAGATGCCCTTTTCGCTCTGTGGCCACACCCACATCCTTACACACCCTACCAGGGGTTCTGCACATGGTGGGTGAGGATTTGCAAAGGGAAAGCAAGAGCAGGTGAAATAAAAAGTCCATTTGACTGAAAACCCTTCCACCCACAGCGAGACACTGCCCCGCTTGTTTGTGTTTGCCTGCTGTTTGCATTCATTGGCTTAGCAAGTTCCTACAGACATCCCCTGCCCAATATTGCAAACTGTCCCCCAGATTTCCTGTGGCTGTAGCTACCAGCAGCTTCCCTAGAAGGCACAGGGAGGCGAAACAACCCAGACACTCAGCACCCAGCGATACTATCTTGAGCAAGGACGTGAGCAGCACTTCTTGAAGCGGTGTCAGTGGTTCAGGAGCCCTCCCAAAAAGCTTCATATTCTTGGCTCCACCTGTAGGGGAGAAGAAGGAGCTAAGTGACCTTGTTGCTCATGTGCATGCCCAGGATGCTCAGGAAGCTGCTGTTTTCCAGTCGGGGGATCAGTGTGCCCCGGTGACAAGAGTGGCAAAGGTGGGTGTGCCTGGAGCAGCAAGAGAGGCCACAGGATGCAGGCGCTCCGTGTGCACAGCCAAGGAGTGATGTGCTCACATGGAAGAGGCAGTTGCCCATGGCTTGATGTTCCAAGACGGTGGGTTTCCAGTGATCTTGCTGAAGTTCAGCCAGAGGCACCGCGGCTCAGCACCTGGCGATCAGGCTGCCTGCCTGTGCTACCGACTGTGGAGTGTGCAGCTCCCATTGACCCCCTCCCCCTCCCAGTGAGGGGGCATGTTCCCTGCCCCTTTCTTAGTTCCTGCGTGGCATGTAGCTGGGATGCTTTCTCCGCCTCATGCCTCAAGCTGGTTTCCCCACCGCACCCATGTGGCAATGAATGCTTTGTGGCTCAGGGTCCCTGAGGAGCATACTGTCTGGAGATCACAGTCCTGGGCTCTCTGCAGAGGTAGGAGCATGTGTGCCAGGGGCCACCCTCCCTTGTTTTAGCCTTTTCAAACTTCTGTCAGTTACAAAAGCTGCCCACTGGGCCTTTGCTTCGGGGTGCCATCTGCCCCCCCCCACACACACACACACACAAAGTTGCTCCGCCCAGCCCCAGGCCCTGAAATGCTCTCTCTAGGGGCTCTTCCTTCCAGGAGGGAGGCGGAAGTGAAGCTGGCTCTCATGCCCATGGGGCCTCCTGGAGATCTCCTGCAGGGAAGCACCCTGTGCCCCAGGACAGCTTGCGCTGGGGAGGGGGCTGGGGAAGCGTGTCCCCGGCTGCTCCCCAGAGCCTGGTGCTCTGGCAGGGAGGAGGCAGCCGCTCTGGGCTCATGTTCATCATAAAACTCTGCTTTCTCTTTTGGAAGCCTCTGTTGGGAAACGCTGGTTCTTGGGCTTTTGAACACCTCACGGATGCCCCCTAATGGCTGCTGGGTAAATGGCAGTCTGGAACCAGCTCCGCTCACTCCCGAATCTGTCCCCTCAGACATCTGCTCTTGACACAGAAACCCAAGGAGCGTCAGGACATTGCTCACCCCCCCACCGCCCCGCCTACCAGCTCCCCGTTCTCCACCGCCTCACGCACCTGCTCACGCACCCTCGCCAAGCCCTGCATTCCCCCTGCCCCACGGGGCCCTGTCACCCCACAGCCTCACCTCACCTGCCTCTCATCTAGCCGCAAATTCATCGGCATCCCAGGGTCAGCAGCCTCACCTCCCCTGGGTCTGCATCCCCCCCGTGCCCCATGGACCTGCTGTGACCCCCCATCACTGTACTTTCCCCTCGCCAGTCTTCATTCCCCCTGTGCCCCATGGGTCTGCTGTGACCCCCCAACACTGTACTCTCCCCTCGCCAGTCTTCATTCCCCCTGCGGCCCATGGGCCTGCTGTGACCCCCCATCACTGTACTCTCCCCTCGCCTGTCTGCATCCCCCCTGTGCCCCATGGGCCTGCTGTGACCCGCCATCACTGTACTCTCCCCTCGCCAGTCTGCACCCCCCCCTGTGCCCCATGGGCCTGCTGTGACCCCCCATCACTGTACTCTCACCCCCCCAGTCTGCATCCCCTCTGTGCCCCATGGGCCTGCTGTGACCCCCCCACCATCTTTGTACTCCCCCCACCCCAGTCTGCAGCCCCCCTCCAGCCCATGGGCCTGCTGTGACCCCCCCATCGCTGAACTCTCACAGCATCACAACTGTCCTCACCGCATTCACCTCCACCCCACATAGAGCTGCTGGGGTCCCTGCCGCATAACCTGCCAGTCCCCTCCCCCACAGCCACTCCCACATGGCACTGCTGGGATCCCACTGACTGGCCCCGGACCGGAGAGCTGACTCCCCCTCTGCCCACTAGAGCCCTGCTGCGGCCCATGGGGTGGCAGGGTCCTGGTTGTGCAGGGTTAAACCCTGGGCTCTGGGCTCCCCTTGGCCCTGGGATGAGCAGGGCCCTGGTACCCTGCAGGGCGAGCGCAGGTTCAGGTGTAGGGTGTCCAGCATAACCAGCATTAGCAATAGGGAGGGGGAAGCAGGCGTTGGGAGCAGGAACCCAAAGCAGATCCACCAAGATCTCTGGCCTCTCATCCCTCCCTTCCCCTGCCCTCCCTACCCCGGCCTGCTGGGGCTGAGAGCTCAATCTCTTCCTGCCACCCCATCCCCCCCTCGCTGCCTGGCTGCCCCAGCCTCCCCCACCTCCGGGGGGGGATATCGCATGCCCCCCCACGAGCCACTTGTGCCCCTGACAAGCCTGGCACCCCCAGCAGGGGCTCCGACCCGGGCCTGGCAAGGGTGGTGAGGCTGTGCAGGGCTCGCCAATGGCCCTGCCTGGCTGCAAGGGGCGAGTGGGCAGGAGTGGCTCCAGGCGCTGGGTCTGGGGCCTGCCGTGCCCACGTGCCCCCAGAGGCGCGATGTATGGCCTGGCCGTTATGGTGCGGGGGCAGGGAGCATTCGGCAGCCCAGCCCTCCCCCTTCCTCTCGCTGAAGGCTCTCTTGGCAGCTGCCCCGCTCTCTTGGCAGAGACGCACCAGAACTGGAGAAAGCAGCAAGAGAGAAATTAAAAAGGGAAAAAAGCCCAATAGCCTGGAGAAGCTTGTGTGTTTGCCCTTTGTAATGACGTAGTGTCCTGTGCCTCTCCCCTAACTCCCTTCCCCTCCCTTCGGCCAGCCCCCACCCCTCGCCCCTCACAGCCTTGGAAGCCACAATTAAGCGGCTCTGGGATAAAACACACTGGCTGCAAGAGGACTGGGGCATTGCTTCAAGAGATGGCAAGGCAGCTGGCTGCATCCCTCCTTCCCGGAGTCCTCCTCCTCCTCGCCATCCTCCCGGCTTCTCGGCAAGGAGGTAAGGAAAGCAACAGCTGCCTCTCCCCAGCCTGAGCCAGCCATTTAGCCCCAAGCCAGGCCACCTCTCTTGGGACACCTGACCTCAGGCGCTGCCTGGCTGGGACAAGGCTCCCGGCAGCTGGTTACGGGGCGTGTGTCCCCAAGGGAAGGGGAATGCCCAGCGGGCAGGCTGCTAATGCCACAAACCCCCTTTGGGAACGGAGCAGCTCAACAAAGCCCCCGAGCCAATCGGAGACTTTGCCGTGTCTGCGCTGCCCCTGGGCTCAACTTCCCCCTGCCGTCCATGGGTCCCATCCACAGCTCCTCGCAGAACCTGGCCTGTCCCTTCTGCTCCCCGCCACTGGGGCAGGCATGCTCCCAACTAGCCATGCCCAAGTGTGACATGGCACTAGGGCACTCCCTGGGGCAGGGGTTGGAGCATGTTGAGCTGGGAGCCCAGCCGGGGCTGCGCCTGGGGATCCCTGCCTGACACTGGACAGCAGCTCTCCTGGGGGGAGAGGTGCTGGTTGAGGGGCTCCTACCAGGTCATGCAACGTCCTCCCTAGCGCATCCCAGAAGGCAAGATCCCAGCCCCAGCTAGGGTACCAGGGCCCGCCGGGCTGTCAATGTGGGGGATTGACATACAGAGAGCAGGCGTGGGGTGAGTGTGAGAGTCCAGGGTTCACTCTGTGTGTGTGTGTGTGAGACACAACCCATGTGTATCACACTCTCAGTGTCTCATGTGTCACTCTACCTCCGCGCGTGTGACACAGCCTGTGTGTAGCCACCTCAGTGTGTATGTGAGAGACACAATACACGTGTCTCATTCTGTGTGTGTCTGACACAGCCTGTGTGTTTTGCTGTGTGTGACAGAGACACAATGTGTGTGGATCACTGTCAGCGAGTGTGTGTGGCAAGGTGCCTGTGTAGCACTCTCACTGCAGGTGCGGGTGTGACAGAACCTGTTCATACACCCTTGATGTGTGGATGTGAGAGACACAACCTGTTTGGAGCACTCTACGTGTGTGTGTTTGTATGAGTGTGTATGTATGGCACAGTCCATGTATACAACCTTCAGTGTGCGGGTGTATGAAAGAAAGAGAAACAAAGCCCCTGTGTATAATTCGCAGTGTGTGTGACAGTCTTTGTGTATCACTTTGTGTGCGTGAGACAACACCCAAGTGCATTACTCTGTGTGAGTGTGTGTGTGTGTGACAGCCTGTGTGTATATGGGTATATGTGTGACACAGCCAGTATGGAACACTGTGTTTGTGTGTAGGTGTGATACAGCCCATCTGGATCGCTGTGTGGGTATGTGACACAGCCCAGCCGGATCACTCGGGGTGCGTGTGTGTAGCTGTGACACAGCCCAGCCGGATCACTCGGGGTGCGTGTGTGTGTAGTCGTGACACAGCCCAGCCGGATCACTCGGGGTGCGTGTGTGTGTAGTCGTGACACAGCCCAGCCGGATCACTCGGGGTGCGTGTGTGTGTAGTCGTGACACAGCCCAGCCGGATCACTCGGGGTGCGTGTGTGTGTAGTCGTGACACAGCCCAGCCGGATCACTCGGGGTGCGTGTGTGTGTAGTCGTGACACAGCCCGTGTGCATCACTCCCGAAGGCAAAAGGGATGAAAATGCAGCCTGTAGCTCACAATGCACATTGCAGCTGGAGGGGCGGGGCTGGGAGTGGCTGTGGGGTGGGGCAGGGCTGGGCGTGGCTGCGGGGGGCGGGGCAGGGCGAGTGTAGCTGTGGGGTGGGGCTGGGAGTGGCTGTGGGGTGGGGCAGGGCGAGCGTAGCTGTGGGGCGGGGCTGGGAGTGGCTGTGGGGTGGGGCAGGGCTGGGCGTGGCTGCGGGGGGGTGGGGCAGGGCGAGTGTAGCTGTGCGGTGGGGCTGGGAGTGGCTGTGGGGTGGGTGGGGCAGGGCGAGCGTAGCTGCGGGGTGGGGCTGGGAGTGGCTGCAGAGGGGCGGGGCTGGGAGTGGCTGTGGGGTGGGGCAGGGCGAGCGTAGCTGCGGGGTGGGGCTGGGAGTGGCTGCTTGGGGGACGGGGCTGGGAGTGGCTGCGGGGCGGGTGGGGCAGTGCGAGTGTAGCTGTGGGGCGGGGCTGGGCGTGGCTGCGGGGGGGTGGGGCTGGGCGTGGCTGCGGGGTGGGTGGGGCAGTGCGAGTGTAGCTGTGGGGCGGGGCTGGGCATGGCTGCGGGGGGTGGGGCTGGGAGTGGCTGTGGGGTGGGGCAGGGTGAGCGTAGCTGTGGGGCGGGGCTGGGCGTGGCTGCAGGGGGGCTGGGCTGGGCGTGGCTGCGGGGCGGGTGGGGCAGGGCAAGCGTAGCTGTGGGGCGGGGCTGGGAGTGGCTGCTTGGGGGCGGGGCTGGGAGTGGCTGCGGGGTGGGTGGGGCAGGGCGAGTGTAGCTGCGGGGTGGGGCTGGGAGTGGCTGCGGGGGGGTGGGGCTGGGAGCGGCTGTGGGGTGGGACAGGGCGAGCGTAGCTGTGGGGCGGGGCTGGGAGTGGCTGCAGGGGGCGGGGCAGGGCGAGTGTAGCTGTGGGGTGGGGCTGGGAGTGGCGGTGGGGTGGGGCAGGGCGAGCGTAGCTGCGGGGCGGGGCTGGGAGTGGCTGTGGGGTGGGGCAGGGCGAGCGTAGCTGTGGGGCGGGGCTGGGAGCGGCTGCGGGGGGGCAGGGCAGGGCGAGTGTAGCTGTGGGGCGGGGCTGGGAGTGGCTGCGGGGTGGGGTGGGGCTGGGAGTGACTGTGGGGTGGGGCAGGGCGAGTGTAGCTGTGGGGCGGGGCTGGGAGTGGCTGTGGGGTGGGGCTGGGAGTGGCTGTGGGGTGGGGCAGGGCGAGCGTAGCTGTGAGGCGGGGCTGGGAGTGGCCGTGCCCGCCTGCGGGAGTGGCCGGCATGCCCAGGAAGGTCTGTGGAGGAGCGGGCAGCAGGGAGGGGGAGTGCGAGCGCTCGTGTGCCCGGGGCTGTGCCACGGGGGACCTGTCAGCTGGCCGGGGCGGGCTGTGGGCGGCACGTTCTCGGCTGCCGAGCGGAGCAGGGGAGTGCCCAGGAGGAGCTGCCGAGCAGTGGAGGGGCTCATGCCAGCGCAGACTGTCTCCTGGGGGCCTGTGGCACGTCTGCCTTTCCCAGGCGGGGCAGAGCTTTCTGCCCAGCCGTGTGGCCGTGCCGCTGGCTGCAGCAGGCTCAGATTCTGCCGCTTTGCAGCCGGTAACCCGGGCAGTGCCCACGCTGGCTCAACGGTGGGACTGGGCTTGCCTAGGCGGGAGGTGCGGGGGACCTGCCTCCAGCGGGCCCGACCCTGCCAGGGAACTGCTGTTTGTCCAGACTCCCCTCGCCTCCCCCCATGCCCACGGGGTCTCTGTGGCCACAGGGCTGGCCCCCGCAGAGACACACCTGTAGACCTGGGGTGTGCCTCTCCCCTGCCACGTGGTGCTGGGGAAGTGGGAGAGGCCAGGGCTCTCTTCCCAACTCTGTGTGGGGCCCTCACCACACTCCCTCCACAGGCTTGAACTGGAAGAACCCAGGCTGCGCGAGCCATAGCATCAAGCACTCCCAGGCCAGGCAGGGTGCTGGCTTCGTCTCCCAGCTCTGCCCTGACAAATCCTGTCCACACAGGCTCACGGGCTGCAAAGAGCAGGAGTCCCGCAGGCCAGGCAGCAGGGACCATGGAGAGTGATTCCCAACCCAGGGCTGGATCACATAGGCCTGGAACGCAGGGCCTCGAGCCCGTGGCGTTTACTGCCCAGGCCCATCCCGCCACCTGCCTGCTGCATCGCTGGGGATAATGCGAGCATGCCTGAGCCAGGCCCAAAGCCTGCGCCTGCCCCGGCCCAGCTCCGCAGTAAGGCGATTAGCACAGAGCAGCCTCAGCCTGTGACGGTCACATGCTCACTGAGCACCTCCGAGGCAAGTGTCAGGCTGTGAGAAGCCAAGGCCACCCGCGGGGGGCTTCTGGGGACTTGCAGCTCCTGACACTGTGCTCTAAGCTCTGTGTCTTGGCGCTCACAGCGAGACGGACAGAGAGGCCTTTGTTCTGTGCAATGCACTCTGCCCCATCTGGGCCCCCTCCTCATTTGGGGCCCTACAGAAATGGCACCTACACTGCCCAAACCGTGGGCGCACCATCGCCGGGATGGCCAACCTGGGAGCTGCCCCGCAGCCAGCACTCCTGCATTGGTCCCTCCAGCGCCTCCTGCTGGGGCAGGCTGGGAACTAGTGCTCCTCCACTCTCTACAGCACCTCCTGCTGGTGAGGCTGGTGCTCCCTGCAGCTAGGACTTCTGCACCATTCCCTGCCGCCTGGAGGAGCTTCTCAAAGCCAGTGCTGTTCCTACTCCCTCCAGCGCCTCCTGCTGGCAGAGGCCACAATGGTGCTGTGAGCTCGCCCCTGCTCTGCTTCTTGTGCAGCAGATAAGTCCAGTGCACAGCAGCTGTGTGTGGGAACGGGAGCTGCCCTATTCCCTGTACCTGTGCAGCAGGCATGGCCCCGTTTTCAGTCCACGTGTCTCCCACCCTTGTGCTGCCCACCTGATGATGGCTATTCTCAGATATGGCCAGCCTTTCATAATCTGAATTTTGCCTCTTTTCTAGGGTGACCAGACGTCCCGATAAAATCAGGACTGTCCCGATTTTTAGTTCTTTGTCCCGTGTCCCGACCGATGCACGGTCAGGACACCATGTATCCTGATATTGCGGCTTTGGCCGCTCCAGTGGGTTTTTTGTTGTTGTCGTTTCGGCAACTCTGCTCCGGCCGGCTTTTTTTTGTTTTTGCTTCCCCCATGTGTCCCGATATTTTGTCCATTTCGTCTGGTCACCCTACTCTTTTCCTGCTCGTGAATTGTTCCCCAGGGGCATGACTTTCCCCCAGTGATTTCAGTGAATAATTTGCCATCTGCAGTTCCGCGACGCCCAGCACTGGCGAGCCCTGTTCCGCAGCTGGCAGCAGGAACCAGCGTGGCAGAGGTCTCCTAGAAGCCAGGAGAAGGGCCCTGAATGGAGCTTTAGCCACATGGCAGCGAGTGACTGGCCTCTGATTCCTGCCAGATGGTGCCACCCATCTTATCAGAGCCTTGTAGCCTAGTCCTTGCTGGGGGGGGGGGTCCAAGAGGGGCACTGCAATCTCAGCCCCACGCCAATGGGCAGAGAACAAATGCCTCTGTGCTGGCTGGAAGGCGAGAAGTCTGCAGGAGCCCTGGAGTGCACCATGTGGAGCTGCCCCTGACGAGCCCCCCTGGGTCGGGGATGCCCATGGGCGACCGTTGCAGTTCTGTTGGTTTCAATGCAATCGCTTGCACCAGGGCTGAATTTGGTTCCTCGTGTCTGGTCATTGGCTTTATAGCTCAACAGGTTAGGGCCCCCAGGGCCAGCCTTGCACGTCTGGAGGGGCTGTGCAGTCTGGGGTTCAGCAATCTCCTTAGCACAAGATCCTAGACCTGCCTGGCTGTGAGCAGCAGCCCCTGAAGCCAGCTGGAGCCTCTGAAGGAGACACTAGGGGCTATCTACTCTGCAGTTGGCAGCCAGCCGCCCAGCCTGGGCAGGGCTCTGGCAGGGCCTGAGCTAGTGCGCTAACTAGCTGTGTGGACACCGTGGCTGTGGCCAACATGCAGGCTAGCCACCCAGCTCAGGCCCAGGGCTCGGGTGGGCCTGAGACCTGAGCTGCAATGCCCACACAACTATTTCCAGCATGCTAGCTCGAGCCCTGCTAGCACGTCTGTCTGCCAGGGCTGGGAGGCTTGCCCCAGGTGCAGTGTGGACGTACCCTCATGCTCCAACAAAAGGGCAGGACAGCCAACATCTGGCACCAGCGATCTGAGAGATCTGACCCGTGGACTCTTCAGAGCGTGCAGTGAAGAGCTGGTGCTAAGCTGAGGCCTGGGACTTATTGCCGTCAATACGAATGGCCTGGGATATGAACTAGCCAGCTTGGTGCATCTTGTCCAGCCATGGGCCAAGCTAACCGAGCTCAGAACGGAGGAGTCTGCCATTAGCAGATGTCACCTCCTGATATTCTTTCGACTGTAGGATTCCAAAACCCTCCTGCCAAGCAAGACAAGCCCCCCCTTCCAGCAGCACACAAGGCCACGGTGAGCTTTGCCAAGATCCAGAGGAGGTTGGCACACTCCTCACTCAGCTCAGCTCCACTCTCAGCCCTGTCTGGGGAGGGCAGACTCGGGAAAAGTTGGGATCAGAGCCTAGGAGAGATGGAAACCTCTGTGACAGCCAGTCAGTGAACAGCTGGTGAGGAGGGCTGAGTGGGAGATAACGCTGAAGGTAGCAGGGCCCCATGAGAGACATATAAGCCTGATGGATGGCGCCCGCCCAAAGGATCCAGAGTATCCTTAGGAGCCCTTTGCCCAGCAGCTGAGAAGCATGGCTGAGGCAGCGAACTTGAGAAGGTCTGCACAGAACAAGCCCGTCTCGATGACAAATCCTGAGTTAACAGGGGACCTTCCCTTGGTGCTGGGGAGTGACGCCAATCAGGAGCTGGCTCTGGGGCGAAGGAGAACTAGACCGAGGAGGAAGGATGCCCGGCTTCACACCCCCGACCCCAGCCTACCCGGGCTGGGCAGGGACATTCATCAGCCATGGCTCCAGGACGGCTTCTGTCCCCTGTGCGGTGATGCCAGGTGCTGCACTAAGTGGCACCAGTGCTGGGCCAGCTCCTGCCAATGGGCGCCATCCAGGTCGTGCCCCCGCTGACTGCCGGCTCCTCTCCTCACACCCGGCCTTCTGACTGCTCTTCCTGGGAACCCAGACTCTGCGGGGAGGCTGGGCTGGGATGACTCAGCACCAAAGAACTTACCGGGAGCCAAAGGCCCCTCTGACCTCTCTGGAGGGGCAAATGGAGCCCCTCGCTCAAGTCTTGCTGAGGAATGTCCTCATCCCAGCCCAGCCGGCACTGCGCAGCTAGCTGCTTTAGCCACCGTGTGAGACCGTTCCTCCCAGCAGCAGCCCAGAGGCCCTCAGGGCCGTGTCACGCTGGCAGCCGCGCCAGACAACCACTGCCTGGCACACAGAGCTCCCGCCGACACAATAACCTACTTGGCCGCAATGAGCCCCGAGCTCTGAGCCCTGGAGGCAGGGGACAGGGGCTCCCCCAAGAGCTGAGGGGGTGTGTCTCCCTTTCCCGTCGAGAGTCTGCCCCCCTTCCCCTCTCTCTCCCAGCAGGCAGGAGCAGCAGACTGGGGCTGCCCTCTGGACAGCTCTCCAGGGCCAGGGCTGGACGGCTTACTGGTGGGGAGGCTGGAAGCCCCACGGGGCCCCCCCAGTCAGACACAAGCTGCTCCAGCTGCTCCCACCACGGCTTCCCCACTCCTCTCAGCAGCCAGGGAAGGGGTGGGTGGGAGGTGAGTTCCCCTTGCCATGCTGTCCCTTCCTGTGGCCTTGGCTCCCCGGCTGCACATCACAATCCATGGCTCACAGGGCCAAGCTGCAGCCCGGTGCAAACATCAGTGCAGTTCTGCCATTTACAGCAGGGCTGCAGTTGGCTCTCGGAGTGAGTCTGTGGTGCAGACAGGGCATTGCTCTGGGGAACCTCGCAGCACTGGCATCCCAGCTGCGCCCCAGTCTGGGGAGCTCCCCCTGGTAGATGTTTGCAGCAGCTGAGGCTGGCGGTGGTCTGAAGTGCAGGACAGGGAGGGGCCGCATGGACACTTTGCGTTTGTTTTTAAACAAGGAATTATCTGGGATTTGTTTTTCCAAGCCAGCGGGAGGCGAGCGGAGCGGGAGCCAGGGTTCTAATCCCTGTTTGAAAAGGTCAGAGCCCTGTCATTCATCCTAGCCAATAACGCAGTCTCTGCGACAGGAAAGTGGGGCAGGGCCAGGCCAGGGGAGTGAGAGGGACAGACAGACAGACGGATGGGGAGACAGGAGACCGAGGGCTGGAACGAGTGCCTTTGGCTGCGGGAACGTGTTATCGCTCTGAATTCCATGCAAAGTGAGATCAGCTCGTCTGGAATCTGGAACCAATTCCAAAGCCTGCGGAGGCTCAGTGTAATGTGCTCCACATTAGGCCGGCTCTGTGCTAGCTGCACGGGTCAAGGGCTGCGGGCCTGGGCATGCAAGCTCCTGGCAGTGCAGCAGAGGTCCACTGGGCTTTGCCTTCTCCAGGGCCTGACACCCAAGGCTCTCAAAATACTTTGCTGTCCTGTGACCTTCCCATCCCATCAGGGGCACCTAGTGCTACCTCACATTACAGGTGGGGCAACTTCCCTGAGACAGGAGGGGAAGCCCCTAGGCTGCCTGGCAAGTCATTGGCACAGGTGGGATGGCATCTATAACTCATGGATCCCAGCCTTGTACTCTGTCGTCCATCCAGTACTGCTAGTGTGAACCCGGGCACTAGTGCTCTGTCTGTGTCTGGGGCTATAAGTGTGACCCATGACACTAGTGCCCTTTGTGTATCTGGTCTGTGAATGTGAACCCTGGCACTAGTGCCCTATGTGTGTCTGGGGCTGGGGGTGTGAACCCTGGCACTAGTGCCCTGTGTGTACATAGGGGCTGTGAGTGTGAACCCTGGCACTAGTGCTCTGTCTGTGTCTGGGGCTGGGGGTGTGAATCCTGGCACTAGTGCCCTGTGTGTACATGGGGGCTGTGAGTGTGAACCCTGGCACTAGTGCCCTGTGCGTGCCTGGGGCTGGGAGTCTATGTCTATGTCTTGGGGCTGTCTATGGCGCAGGCAGGATGTTGTCTCCTCCCCCAGGGGCAGAAGCAGCTGGAGCAGAGAGCACTAGGAAGGCTTGTCCCAGCTGGACACGTCTCCGTGTCTCTGGCTGGAGTGGGTGAGAGGGCTGCTGTAGGGAGCCTGGTCTGGGTGTTGGGAAGGAAATGAGAACTTCTCCAAAGCCTGATAAAGCTCCCCAGCAGTGAGAGCAGCCGCCTGCGGGCAGGCTCCGTCTCAGCCCCTCGATGCCACCTGCTGGGCATGTTTATTTGGGCAGCTGCTAGTGACTCCTTCAACTTCCACGCCCGAAGAACATAACCTAGCTGGGCGAGCTGGCCCGGAAGGACCTGGCTGGGTAGAGACTGACACAGAGCACCCGGCCATGGGCTGGGCTGAGATGGGAGCAGGGCTGCCACCCGTCACGCCTCTCCAATGTGGGAACAATGCCCCCTCAGACCAGCCCTTGCCTAGGGGCAGCTGTGCACACTGGGACTGGGCCAGCTCCTGCAGGCAGCGGGTAGGATGTCTGTGCCCTCCCAGCTGGAGGCCCCACCCAGGGCAGGCAGGCAAGCCGTGTGCCCCGATTTACACAGAGGTCGCACTAGGCCACCCCAGGCAGAACTCCATGCCTAGCATGGCAACCCCGGGGCTCCCTGCTCAGCACAGCAAACCCATCCTCTGCTGTCTCCCCTGCAAGGGGGTCCTGGTCCTGCCTTTGAGGCGCTTAGTGATCTGGGCCTGGGATACCCCATGGAACTCCAGCTCCCACATCCCAAACACCGCACCCCGTTTTGTGCTGTCTGGGAGACTCAGCAGAGGCCAAGAACTACCTGGCGCTGCCCTGTAGAAAGACGGAGGGTTCGCTTCCCAGTGCTGTGTCTAAATACAACAGCCCTCCCAGCACCGAGTCCACACACAAGGGCTTGTCAACAGAAGCATATGGCTCTATGCAAAGGAATGGAGGTTCACGCAGCAGTGCCCCAGTATGTCCCCAGGGCTGACTAGCTAGGAGCAGGGTGGTGGCAGGCAAAGGTGGGCCCTGTCCCTGCTCCGTAGGGGGGCAACTGTTGGTGGGATTGGGGCGAAGATCCTGCCTGAGGGTATCAGCTGGGGCTCTCCTAGCCTCATGGCAACCATCAGGTTCATTGTAGCTCAGCCTCCCCTCCCCCGCCTGAGAAATGGTGCTGGCTTGAATCCCAGGCAGCACTGGGCTGGCACAGATCCTGCTGCAGGGCAGCCGTTACTGACACAACCATGGGCCTCCCCCTTTCCGGGGCTGTCCCAGAGCTGTGTGGGGTGTTACAGGAACAGCCGGCATCCCAAAGCCGAGCCCTTCCCCGCACAGCGTGCTCAGCCGCCCAGAGATCAGGGCCCTGGAGACGGGCCTGTTAGTCCCCGACAGGCCCGTCTCCCCTGGAGACCTCCCCCCCGGAGTCTTACACCAGCTGGATAGGAATTAGAGCCAGGCCAGACTCCTGCCCCAGGGAGGAGAGCCAGGTGCTCCCTTGCCTCAGGGGTGAATAGCCCTCCGCCAGGGCCCTCAGGGGTGTACAGCCCTCCCCCTTGGGCCTGAAGGGTGTCACGGCCCTCCACCATGAGTCTCAGGGGCACATGTGGCTTTTCTGGGTCCCATTAGCAAAATGACAGGGCTCTGAGCACAGCAACCCCGTGCTGCTACCTTCACTGGGCTTGCCAACTGTAGATCTCAAAGTACTTCCCCAGGGTAGGTCTGTGTCACTATCCACACAGTAATGATGGGCAAACTGTGGCACAGGGAGGTGCAGGGAATGGCTCGTGATCCCACGGCAGAGCTGGGACCTGGCACTGCCCCGCAGCTCGTGCACTCAAGAGGGCAGTCCTGCTTTCTCTGTTTGTCCCAGGAAGGTTTCTGGGCTCCCTATGGGCTGGGTGGACGAGGCCCGGCGGATGTGTTTCCCAGCTGGCTGTGTGTGACGCTGCCTGTTCCTTTTGCAGGGGTGCCTGGTGCTGGAGTGGGAGTTCCAGCTCTAGGATATTACCCAGGTAAGAACCCACTCCCCCAGCTGGACATGGGAAGCTGCTGTTTGCAGGGAATGGGACTGTCTCCCCACCCAGCAGGGCACGCTCTCCCCTGCATGGGGAGGGAAGTGAGGGTGCAGTGGAAGAGGGGTGAGCGGTGGGAGGCCCCTGTTCAGATCCTGTGGGGGATGGGAATTGAACCTGGGTCACCTACATCCCAGGTGAGCATGCTAGCCCCTGGCTACGCGTTATATGATGAGCACCACTACTCCTCCAGCTGGATTTTGAATGGGCCCTGATCTGGCAGGTGGCCTCTGAGCCCGCCCCCGGATGGCGCTTGGCAATGACTCAGATGGAGGAATGCCTGTCTTCTCCCCCTCGCATCGGGGCTTGGGCCGGAGGTGGGCTTTGGGGGCCTAGAGAAGGCAGCAGGGCCTGTACGCAGACGCAGAAATGTAGGTACTGAGGGAACTTTAACCCTCAAAACTTAGGTGCCGAGAGTTTCGGCACCTCCAGCATGAGCGGGAGCTTTGTGGATTGCAGCGGGGCCTAGACCTGGGACTTGGGCGCTAAAGCCTGGACTAGGCACTGCCTTACCTATGTCCCTCAGGGCTCAGCCCCTGTGCCGGGCTGTGACGGAGTTCAGAGTCTGCATTCCAGGCACAGAGCCAGCCCCTCAAGTCCTCCTGGGAGCCAGGGAACCACTGGCCTGTGAGCCCAGCTCTGGCTGGCGGGACTCTCCATCTACTGAGAGTGCAGGGCTGCTGCAGTGCAGCACGGGCTGTCCTTGCTGCGGCGAGCACTGGAAGGGAGCTGTCCCACCGTGTGGCTTTAGCCACAGCCGGCAGCCTGGCTTCACCTGCTGCTGGCCTGACTGGGCGGGGGTGAGGCTGACAGGCAGTGACCTTCAGCAGGGTGTTTTCCGGGCCCTTTCACTGCCCACTTCCCAAAGGAAAGAGGAGTCTCACTCGGGCAGTCCAACTGCAAGCTGGCAGGGGACCAGCTGCCCACGTCTTCCTGGCTCTAGTTCCTGTGGCTCTGGGCTGGAGCATGGTGGGGTGGAGGCCCTGGGATGGCAGCTCTCAGAGCTATACCCATGGGTACTGATTACTCCAAAGCCGTGATGCGGGCAGGGCTGGAGGGCAGGGCGCTAAGCACGTGTTGCTGTTTGCAGGAGCTGCTGGGGTTGGAGGCCTGGGAGCAGGAGGCCTGGGGGCGGGAGCTGGACTTGCAGGTGAGCGCTGTCCTGAGATGCACAACCCAAAGTCACCACCTACATGGCCCAAGGCAATGGTGGCTGGCGAGCAGGCTTGCTGCTGGCTGAGTCCCTGGAAGCAAGCATCTCTCCTGGGTATGGGGGCACCATACAGCGGCTCCCCCCAGTAAGGAGGCACCCCTGTCCCTGTGTGCAGAAGCGCCTGTAGTGGGTCCTTCACCTTAGTGTGGAGGTATCTGCTTCCTGAGCTGCAGTGTCCCCCCATAACCAAAGGGAGTGGCACATGCCCCCTTCTGTGGTGCTATTGGATTCTCCAGGGAGAGGGCACTTCAGTCTTGCAAACTAACATCTGGAAGCTTCTGCTCCAGCCACCCAGGGATCAAATCAGGGAAGTTCTCAGACTCATGCTGTCGAGGAGACCAGCCTCGTGGGGCCTTCAAACCCATGTGCCTGGCTCTCAGGTGGGACGGTACAGGGGCGGTTCTCTGCCCCGAGCTGCATGGCCAGTGTGCCAAGTTCATCTTGCCGGCTCCAGGCCAGCTGCCTGTGTGACACAATCTCCCAAGGCCAGGGGCTGGGCAGCGACTTGTGTGTCTCCCTCCAAACCACCAGACTTACCGCATCAATTGAGCTCTTGCTTTTCTCTAGGGCTCGGTGTTGGAGCAAAACCTCCCAAGCCAGGTAAGGGACATCTCCCCGTCTGTGGGCTCTCGGCTGTGCAGCACAGGGCTCCATTTGCTAGGGCAGGGCTCGGCAGAAGCCAGGCATGGACATGCAGGGGTTTCCCATCAGCTGCTCCCCTTGCTTCTCTCGCATGGGGCTGAGTGGGGGGTCACCACTACGACTCCTCTGCGGCTGCCTTCTCCCTCCCAGCCTGAGCCCTGCTCGCTGTGCCCTGATGGCACCCATGCCCGCATATCACACTGCCCCAGCTTAGACCCCTCCCACACTCTATAGTTCCCTGCTTTGACAGCTGCCCCCCGCCCCAGACGGGCAGAGCCCCCTGCCCTGCCTCCTTCCCCAGTGCCTTGGGATCACGAGACCTCTCTTGCTGCTCACCCGCACGGAGCTCTCCTCAGCCACAGCCACACACCATGCCTGGAGCCCAATGCAGGGATTCATGCCTTGGGGGCAGAGAACTCACCGAGTTCTCGTGGGGGAGCCTCCTTCGCACCCTGGGGCTGGCAGCCCATGACCCCTTGGAGCACTGGCGGGGGGGGGGTGCTAGGGCTGTGATTGGCACTGTCCCCGCCCCGCGGGAAGCAGAGTGGCAGCCAATGCCTGGTTGAGAGGAAGGCCCAGGCCACAGCAGAGCTGCTGGCCTATGGTCATCTGCACCTTCCTGGTTCAGGGCCTGGCAGCCTCAGGGCACTGGTTCCAGGCAGCCTCTTCTGCTGCCAGCGAGGCTTGGTTAAGGCATGTCAGGCCCCAACTAGCCTGAAGTTAAATGCCAACTCCAGGGGACTGAGCCAAAGCCCAGCACTCCCCGGTGCCCAGCACCACCTGGGGAACTGCAGCATGCAGAGCCTAGGGCAGGGAGAGGATCCTGGCTCCCCCAGCCTGTCTGTAAGTCAGCCATCCCGGCGCTAGGGACAGAGCTCAGGAGCTCCAGAGTCAGTTGTGCCCATCTGAGAGCAGACGTAAAGTTGCAGTAATGTCAGCCCCGTGCCAAACCCAGTGGCTGCCAAGAGGTTGTGCCCTGGAAAGCTGGCAGAGCCTCTCTCCACCTTTCAGGATTCAGTGTCAGGCCAGACAACCAGCCAGGTGCCTTTTTTCAGGCAAACCCCACACTGGAGCAGGAGGCACCTGTGGGGCAGAGGGTCCCATTTACAGTGAGATGTGCAGCCTGCAGGAGGCTCAGCACAGGGCTCCCAGGAGCCTGCTTGTGTCCCTCAGATGGCAGTGCCCCGCCTGCCCAGTCCAGCCTTTCCCCTGCAATGCCTGCAGTGGGGTCAGCTGGGCAGGGTGCTTCCCAGAAACCTCTCCGGCATGGCTAGACATGGCTTCGGCCCTGTGGGGTGAGGGGCTGCCCAGTGGCTGCGAGGATGCCTGGAGAAACCGAGCCCCGGGCGGCAGCATCCTCCAGCTGTGGATGGAGCTGCTGAGAAATCGTCTGGTTGTTGTAGGATGGATCCACACTTATTCCAAGGAGCATGTCGCTGGCAGTCCACGTGTCATCACCGTACTGTTTGGTGGGACAGCTGGGCCAGTGCACGTCTCATCATGGGACCCTCTGCTGTGCCAGGCTGGGCCAGTGTGTTTGGTCATCACCAGATCAGGGGCATGCAGCTGGGCCCTAGCTCATCTGGGTGCTAGGGAGGGAGCAGGAAGGAAGGGGGCTGAGCCCCTGGCATGTTGGGAGGCAGGTGAGAGATGCTGAGTCAGTCCCGGGGACAGGGGCTGGAGATCGACCATGCTGCCAGGTGCCCATCCGAGTGGGGCCAGGAGGCTCAAACCCCTTTGGGGTACTTCCAGGTCAGACTGCCCACCCAACCTTGGCCCTGCCCAGAGCCTAGGTGAGCAGCAATGCGATTGGCCCCTGGGCCTGTCCATCTGCATCTCCGCGGGTGTCCCTGGCAAGGTGGGTCTCCGATTTCAGTGTATGGAAAGAAAAACAAGGCCTGTGTTTGTGGGTAATGAAACCCAAATGGTGCAGAGCTGTGCGGGCCCAGCCTGACTGCTGGCAGCCGCCCTCCGCCAAGGGCAGTGGAATGTGCGCCTGGAGGAGCGAGTGGGTGATTAGGCACAGATGTTGGAAGGCAGCAAAGTCCTGAGCCAGAGCGATTGCCATTGTGTCTACTCAGAGCCTGGCTGAAATAACTGGGCTGAGCTTAACTGTCCCCATCACCTCTGCCTGCCTCCAGCCTTCCCTCCTTACCCAGCATGCCAGGCTGGGCAGCCGTCCCCTGATGCCCCTTCTCACCAATCTTCTCTTTCCAGGCCTCGGGGGACTTGGCACACTTGGCCTGCAGCCAGGTGAGTGTTTTGACTCTTAGGGGCTCTCTGGGGAGGCTGAGCCCTGCAAGGGGCTGGCATTGGACCCCTCAGCCAGGGCACTCCCTTGCATACAGCACACACTGCAGATCCTTGTGCACCTCTCCTGATTCCTGTTTGCCCAAGCCACAGAGACAGGCGCTGAGATATGCAAGGCTGCCAAGGGGGTTGGACAACCTCGCAGTGCGTGGAGGTTGGGGAGCCAGGCTCCCTCGCAGCTGTGGGGCCCAGGGAGCTGGGGCTGTTCCCAGTCTTGAGCGATGGGATTCAGCCACAGCCCCCGATCAGGGTCAGGGCTCCATTGTGCCAGGCACTCCAGGCCTGGCTCCCACCCCACAGGCATGAGCACATGGGGCAGGAAGCAGGGATGGAGCCCACCTTTTGGGGAGCCACAGGACAGCTAGGTGCTCCACACCATCTCGGGATCTTTTAACTGTCTGCAGCCCAGCTTGGCTGTGGTTGACCAGCTGGGTCCCTACCAGGGGCTGCAGGGAGCAGAGGGTGAGGGTGCCAAGGGATAAGGCAGGAACATGGAGGAGAGCTCAGAGATATTTGTGGGACGGGGGTCAAAGCTGGGATGGGGAGAAACGTGGTCAGAGACATGGGCAGACACGTACAGAGGGGCAGAGCTGGGTAGGGGATACGGTGGGAGTTAAGGAGTCTGGACAGACATTGAAGAGGGGAGAATATGGTCATATAATAGCAGGAAGGGAAAAGTCTGCTCACTCCAGCAGCCCCCCTGCTATCCCAGCCCAGGGCTCCCCCCACAAATCTACTGATACAACTCAATCCTGACCACAGCCCCCAGCTGTCCCAGTCTGGGGCTCCCCACACAGCTCTGCCAGTGCCCACCCTGATCCTGCCCTTCAGTCCCTGCAGTCCCAGCCCTGGGCTCCCTACACAGTTCAGCTGGCGCTGTGAGCTGGTTTCCGCTCCAGTCTGCCTGGAGCAGCGACTCACTAGGAGTCCTGTCAGGAGGTGGTCCCGCTCCCTCCACATGGGCTCTGTGACGCAGCAGGGAGGGGGAGCGTTGACCTGGGAATGTGGCAGGGGAGTTTTGGGGGGGTGGGGGGGGGAGACCTGAGAGCCTGTAACCTGAGCCAGGAGGGGGAGGGGGAGGTAACACCTCTGCCGGGGAAACTGGACAGAGGCTGCAGGAGGGAGCCTGCTGGGGGGGTTTTGGTTTCAGTTTGGCACTGGGTGGTGGAATGCAGGGAACCCCAGGGCTGGGGTCTGAGCTCCCTGCCTGCCCCCCAGAAGGACTTGACTGAGGGGTCCTGGTTGTACCCACAAGCTCTGTTTTAGACTGTGTTCCTATTGCCCAATAAACCTTCTGCTTTACTGGCTGGCTGAGAGTCATGGTGAATCCCAGGAAAAGGGGTGCAGGCCTCGGACTCCCCCACACTCCGTGACAACTGGTGGAAGTGGTGGGATGTACTGCACCCCGTGAACGGCACTTCCTGCAGTAAGTGACTAGGGAACAGTAAAACGAAGGGGGATTGACGGGGACCAGGCGTGCTGAAGATTCAGAGAGAGACGGTTTCAGGGGGCAGTTAACCCCTGGGAGTGTGTGACCAGAGAGAAGGACTTTTGCAGTAACAGGGTCCCCCAGGGGATTGCAGCGAGCGGTCCCAGGGGCGGAGGAGTCTGCAGCTCGACCCTGGCAAAGAGGTGGTGACCTCAAGAAGGACTGGCACCCTCGGGGTTCTTCTTGGAAACCATTGGGAGGTCCACCAAGGAACAGCTGATTGTCCAGTTGGAGGATAGGGATCGCTTGGATGACCCGATCCCTGTCCCTGAGGGAAGCCGCCCGGTGGACGCAGCGTGGCCCCTGGGGCCTGACCAGGCTGGGAGGGGTCAGACTGCTGCCGAGGATATCCCGAGACCCATCCTACCTATGCCTAGGGGAGGGGTTGGGGGAAACCCAGCGAATGCCAAGGGCACCCTGACCCCGGCAGCCAGCGGGGGATCCTCCTGGCGGAGCTCCTCATCCCTGGAGAGGAAGCGGCTGGAATGGAAGAGGGAGATGAAAATGAGCAAGCTGGAGGATCATGAAAGGCAACGTCAGCATGAGCAGGAGGAGAAGGAGAAACAGAGGCAGCATGAAGAGAAGCAGAGACAGCATGAGCTGGAACTGGCCAGGCTGAGGAGCAGTGGGGCCCCGGCTGTGGTGAGTGAGGGGGGACCCAAGACTGCAAGGAGCTTTGATCAGTGCTTCCCGGCCCAGCGTAAGCAGGGGGAGGACATAGATAGCTTCCTGACGGCCTTTGAGAATGCCTGTGAGATGCACAGGGTTGACCCTGCAGACAGGCTCCAGTTTCTCACCCCCTTACTGGACCCCAAAGCCGTGGAGGTGTACAGCCGGATGACAGGGCCGGAGGCAGGGGACTATGAACTGTTCAAGCAGGCCCTGCCCCGTGAGTTTGGGCTGACCCCCGAGATGTACCGGAGAAGGTTCCGGAGTCAACGTAAAACGCCTGAGGTCACCTACCTACAACTGGTCAACAAGATGCAGGGATATGCCCGCGAGTGGACAGCTGGGGCCCAAGCTAAAGAGGACCTGCTTGACCTAATCATACTGGAGTAACTGTATGAACAGTGCCCTTCCGACCTGAGGCTGTGGTTGGTGGACAAAAAGCTCGAGAACCCCCAGCACGCAGGGCAGCTGGCCGACGAGTTTGTGAACAGTCGGTCAGGGGATAGCCGGGAGGAGTCCCAAAAGAACAGCCCCCCCCACCCTCCCGATGCAGAGAGAGAGTCACCATGGGACCTCCCAGTGGGGAAATAGGGAGAACCCCCTCCCAAGGGGAATGCCTGGCGCCAGGACCATCCGACCTGCTCGAGGGGACCAACGTGACCTGAGCTGCTATCACTGTGGCCAGAGAGGCCACGTACGGACCCAGTGCCCCAGGCTCAGGGACAGACTGAGCAGACCCAACCTACCCAGGGTTAACTGGGTAGGGACCCAGCTGGACGAGGGGCAGACG
Organism: Lepidochelys olivacea; assembly: GCF_965140295.1. Classification (NCBI taxonomy): domain Eukaryota; kingdom Metazoa; phylum Chordata; order Testudines; family Cheloniidae; genus Lepidochelys; species Lepidochelys olivacea. The sequence goes on from NC_140427.1 coordinate 24,352,880, forward strand.
GCCCAGGCAAGGGGGGCTGCCAGTTTACCACCTGCTCAGGAGGGAAGAGTACCCCCGGCCAGCTCCGCCAGAGAGCTGGATGCTCTGGACTCAGGGTGCTCGGTTTAAAGGGTGGGCGCGGGGCTGTCCCTCCGGAAAGAGTGCCTTGTTCCCCTGGAGGTGGATGGGAAGAATGTCAATGGATACTGGGATACGGGCGCAGAGGTGATGCTGGCCCGGCCCGAGGTGGTGGCCCCAGATCGGGTGGTGCCCAACACCTACCTGACCCTGACGGGGGTGGGCGGGACCCCATATAAGGTGCCCGTGGCAAGGGTACACCTGAAATGGGGGGCCAAGGAGGGCCCCAAGGGCGTGGGGGTGCACCACCATTTGCCCACTGAGGTTTTGATGGGGGGAGACCTAGAGGACTGGCTAAGCAACCCCCAGGCCGCCCTGGTTGTGACCCGTAGCCAGAGCCGGCGAGGGGCACTGCACCCCGACCTTGGGGAGGGTACCACACTGGAGGCACAGGACCCTACCCTGGTGGGGAGGGAGCGCCGAGGGGCACGGCTCAGAGAGGCTGAGGCCTCAGACCTGGCCACTGAGGGGGAACCAGGCCCCATCCCTTCCCCAGCCGCTGAGTTCCAGGCCGAGTAGAGGAAAGATCCCTCCTTGCGGAAGCTCAGGGACCTGGCCGACCTCAGTGTGGGACGGACCATGAGGAGAGGCTGCCAGGAGAGGTTCCTGTGGGAGAAGGGGTTCCTGTACCGAGAATGGGCTCCCACAAGGGAAGTAGAGTCCTGTGGGATCAGGAGGCAGCTGGTGGTCCCCCAGAAGTATCGGCGCAAGCTCCTGTACCTGGCCCGTGACATCCCCCTCGCAGGGCACCAGGGAATCCGGCGCACCCGGCAGAGGTTGCTACAGAACTTTTACGTTGCTACAGAACTTTTACTCTTTACCACGGTCCGGCAGTATTGCCGATCCTGTGACCCCTGTCAGAGGGTGGGGAAGGCCCGGGACAAGGGGAAAGTGCCTTTGAGACTTTTGCCCATCATAGAGGAGCCTTTCCAGAAGGTGGCCATGGACATCGTGGGGCCTCTCAGCAGGACGACCCGGTCGGGGAAGAAATACATTCTGGGGGTGGTAGATTTCGCAATCCACTACCCCGAGGCAGTGCCCTTAGCTTCCATTGAAGCAGACACCGTGGCAGATGCGCTCCTGACCATTTTCAGCTGAGTGGGGTTCCCCAAGGACGTCTTGACAGACCAAGGGTCCAACTTCATGTCGGTCCTGCCCTGGTGCTTGTGGGAGAAATGTGGGGTCCGGCACAACTGGGCCTCAGCTTATCACCCCCAGGCCAATGGGCTGGTGGAGAGGTTCAATGGGATGCTAAAGATGATGCTGAAAACCTTTATGAACCAGCACCCACAGGATTGGGACAAGTACTTACCTCACCTGCTGTTCGCATATAGGGAGGTACCCCAGGAGTCTACCTAATTTTCGCCTTTCGAACTGTTATATGGAAGGAGGGTAAAGGGCCCCCTGGACCTGATGAGAGACGAGTGGGAGGGGAAGGCCACTCCCGATGGAGAGTCAGTGGTGGAGTATGTCCTGATCTTCTGAGAGAGACTGGCTGAACTCATGGGCCTGGCCAGGGAGAATCTGGCCAGAGCCCAGAAGAAGCAGAAGGTCTGGTATGACCGCACGGCGCGGGCCCGTGCCTACACCACCGGGGATCCGGTGATGGTTCTCATCCCCGTGAGAAAGAACAAACTACAGGCCGCCTGGGAAGGCCCTTTCAAGGTTGTCAAGCAGCTCAATGAAGTAAACTATGTGGTGGAGCTGTCGAACCGGGCACACCACTGCCAGGTGTACCATGTGAATATGATGAAGCCATATTATGCCAGGGGGAATGTGATGTTGGCCGTGTGTGGACAGTGGGAGAAGCAGGGAGATGACCCTTTAGTAGATCTATTCCCTGGGACCAGAGCTGGTTCCCCCCTGGAAACAATTCCCCTCTCGGATCAGCTAACCCCTGCCCAGCAAGCTGAGATCAGGGGGGTGCTGCATCCGTACCGACAGCTGTTTTCCAACCAGCCTGGACGCACTAATCTGACTGTCCACAGGTGCAGACAGGGTCACATCTGCCGATAAGATGCTCCCCCTTCTGAGTCACAGGGAAAACTGCTCAGGACCTGGAAAGAGAGGTCAGGGACATGCTGGCTTTAGGGGTGATCCAGCCATCTGCCAGCCCTTGGGCCTCGCCGGTGGTGCTGGTCCCCAAAAAGGATGGGTTGATCTGGTTCTGTGTGGACTATTGGAAGCTTCATGCCATCACTGTATCTGATGCCTACCCCATGCCCAGGCCTGACGAGCTCCTAGACAAACTGGGAGGAGCTCGGTACCTTACCACCATGGACCTTACAAAGGGCTACTGGCAAGTGCCGCTGGATGCAGATGCCTGGCTGAAATCGGCCTTTATCACCCCTCTGGGGCTCTACGAGTTCCTGACCCTGCCTTTCGGCCTCAACAGAGCGCCTGCCACCTTCCAGCACCTGGTGGACCAGCTACTGAAGGGGATGGAGAGTTTTGCCGTGGCGTATATTGATGACATCTGTGTCTTTAGCCAGACCTGGGAGGACCACGTGTCCCAGGTTAGACAAGTGCTGGACTGACTCCAGGGGGCTGGGCTGACAGTAAAAGCTGAGAAGTGCAAGATGGGGATGGGATAGTATCTTACCTGGGCCATCGGGTGGGGAGCAGCCGCCTAAAGCCGGAACCAGCAAAGGTGGAGGTGATCAGAGACTGGCCCGCTCCCCACACCAAAAAGCAGGTCCAAGCCTTTACTGGGATGGCAGGATACTACCGAAGATTTATGCCTCACTTTAGTGCCATCGCCACCCCCGTCACCGAGCTATGCAAGAAGGGGAAGCCAGACAAGGTGGTCTGGGCCAAGCAGTGCCAGGAGGCTTTCCGGGCACTGAAGCAGGCTCTGGTCAGTGGCCCAGTTCTGGAAAACCCAGACTTTGACAAGCCCTTTGTGGTGTTCACCGACGCCTCAGACACGGGACTGGGGGCAGTGTTAATGCAGGAGGATGAAAAGGGGGAGAGACACCCCATCGTGTACCTGAGCAAGAAGTTGCTACCCCGGGAGCAACACTACACGGCCATCGAGAAGGAGTGCCTGGCCATGGTGTGGGCCCTCAAGAAACTAGAGCCCTATCTCTTCGGGCGACACTTCACCATGTACACCGACCACTCTCCCAACATGAGAGCGGATGCGTTGTCCCGGAGAGGGGGCCCTGAACTTCCCCAGGTCACTGGTCGGAGCGACCTCCGTTCAGTCTCGAAGGGGGGAGAGATGTGACGCAGCAGGGAGGGGGGAGTGTTGACCTGGGAATGTGGCAGGGGAGTTTCACTGGGGATGGGAGACCTGAGAGCCTGTAACCTGAGTCAGGACGGGGAGCGGGAGGTAACACCTCTGCCTGGGAAACTGGACAAAGGCTGCAGGAGAGAGCCTGCTGGGGGGTTTTGGTTTCAGTTTGGTGCTGGGTGGAGGAACGCAGGGAACCCCAGGGCTGGGGTCTGAGCTCCCTGCCCCCCCAGAAGGACTTGACTGAGGGGTCCTGGTTGTACCCACAAGCTCTGTTTTGGACTGTGTTCCTATTGTCCAATAAATCTTCCACTTTACTGGCTGGCTGAGAGTCACGGTGAATCCCAGGAAGAGGGGTGCAGGCCCCGGACTCCCCCACACTCCGTGGCAGGCTCAACCTGACGCCTGCTGACGGGTGCCCTGGAGACCCGCTGGGGATGGAGTCTGTCCCTTGTGGGCCCTGGCAGCCATTCGCTCGATGGCACCTCAGAATACCACTGCGGTGTGACTCCGAGCACGCGGCCCTGATTTACTGGGGTGCCCCTCTGACTCAGGCAGCAGGGCACCTGGCAAAGACGTGGGTGAGTCACCAGAGTGGGTACTGAGGGGGGCTGCTTGTGCCTCCGCTCTGTAGAGCCGGCAGGGTTCAGTCCGGTCCCTGGGGTAGCCCTGAGGGCTGATTGCCCTCCCCCTGCCATGAATCTTGCGGCAGTGAAAACAACAAGGAGTCCTTGTGGCACCTTAGAGACTAATACATTTATTTGGGCATAAACTTTCGTGGGCTAGAGCTCACTTCATTAGATGCAAGGAGTGGAAAATGCAGGAGCAGGTATAAATACACAAAAGAATGGGGGTTGTCTTACCACTCTCCCCTCCCCCCAGCCCCTGGGACAGTGCAGACCCACGGCACTGGCCTGGAGCAGCATGGCTGGCAGTGGGGGACCCAGGGCAGGGGTGAACCCTCCCAGCCCATGGAGCTGGAGTCTCCCGGGTCACAGCTAACTCTCCTCTTCCTGGCAGGTGGCATAGTCCAGCCAGGTTTCTACCCAGGAGGCGTCTACCCGGGCGGCATCTACCCAGGAGCTGGGCTGGGAGCCTATAAAGCTGTTGCCAAAGCTGGTGAGTGCACATGGCTTTCTGCTGCAGGGGTGATCCCGAGTGCCTGCATGCCCCTGCCTCTCCCTGGTGCCCGTTGCCACTGCCAAAAACCAGTTGCACTGATCTGCAAGCTGGCTTAGGACAGGCACTGGCACAGGCGTCGCCAGACACCCTAGCATCTGGCACCGCAGCCAGACCAGGAGCTCAGGCCTCCCAAGGGGAAAGGCTGGTGCAACAGCACTTCATGGTCTGGCAGAGCTGGGATGCCCTGGGCTTGAAGCGGTATCTCCTGCTGCCTCCCATGCCTTACCCGCTTGCCTGGCTCTCTTGTCATGAGCCCTGGGGTTCCTGCCTTCTCTGGGACAGGTCCTGGTCTCCAGCCAGGTGTGAAGCGTCATATGAGAGGCTCTGGTCTCTTGGGCTAGAGCTGGCCTGGGGGGTGGGGTAGGGAGCTGGGGGTGAAGGGGCAGGAGTGGGCATGCACTAAGGGCCTGGAGACTGTGCCCGTGGGCCACATGCTGAGCCGAGTGCACTGGCTGGAGTTAGAGGTCGTTGCACAGGGAGCGCAGAGCTGGGTGTGCAGCACCTGGCACCTGACAGGTTGGGACCCCACTGCCCAGGCTTGGGGAGGCCTCTCCCTGTCCGATGCAACAGAGGTTGTCGCTCCTGTGGCCTGTGGGACAGTGTGGGGAACCCCACATTGGATGGCACCCATTGGCGGAAGGGCAGCATGGGGAAGCCCAGAGAAGAGTGCCCACTGAGGCTGAACTTCCCTCGCACCCCTGGAGCATATGGTCCATCGAGGCTGGGCATGGGGCCCATGGCTGAGCCTGAAATACCTGGGGCTCTGGTCTCCTGCTCGGAGCTCGCTGTGCACTGTGCTGAGTGCTTCCTTTTTGTAACCAGGTGCTGGTGTGGGCGGAGTCGGCGGTGTGGGTGGACCCGGTGGTGTTGGGGTCTCCACAGGTAAAGTGTGTCGCAGTCCAGAGCTTGCCCACCCCTGGGCGCAACTCTGACTGCCCTGTGCCCTGCCCTGAGAGGAGCAGGGGCCTGCCGTGCTGTCTGCTGGTCCCGTGCTCATGGCCTCTGGCTCTCCTGCAGGTGCCGTAGTGCCCCAGACTGGGGTTCAGCCAGGTGTAGGCGCTGGAGGGAAACCTGCCAAGGTACCAGGTAGGTGACGGAGAAGGCTGGGAAGGGTGGGACTGTGCAGCTGGACAGAAAGTCACTGCTCTTCCTTTCTTGGCCGGCAGGTGTTGGCATTCCAGGGGTGTACCCAGGAGGCGTGCTCCCAGGAACAGGTGAGCAGTAGTTGGGCCCTGGTACTGGGCTCTACTGATGAAGCCTGTAGCCAAGGGACCCACCAGTGGCAGTGTCCCATATGCCCAGTCCGTCAGGACACCGCCCAGCCAGCCTGACTGCCACCAGCTCGCTCTGGGAAGGGCCTCACCCTGTCCAGACCGAATCTAGACCAGAAACTGAGCACTTTGCACATGGGTGCAAGCCCCGGAATGGGGCTGAGAGGGGCTCTTTGGGTGAGGGGCACGGAGTGGAGAGGGGCTGTTTGGGTTTGGGGCGTGAGGTGGGGAGGGGAGGGGAGGGGAGGGGAGCGGGCTGTTTGGGTGTGGGGTGGGGAGGGGCTGTTTGGGTTTGAGACACAAAGTGGAGAGGGGCTGTTTGGGTTTGGGGTGCAGGGTGGGGAGGGTCTGTTTGGATTTAGGGGGCGGGGTGAAGAGGGTCTGTTTGGGTTTGGGGCACAGGGTGGAGAGGGGCTGTTTGGGTTTGGGGCATGGGGTGGGGAGGGGCTGTTTGGATTTAGGGGCATGGGGTGGGGAGGGGCTGATTGGGTGTGGGGTGGGGAGGGGCTGTTTGGATTTAGGGGGCGTGGGGTGGGGAGGGGAGGAGCTATTTGAGTTGAGGTGGCCCAGGCTCCCCCAGGCGGCTGCTGTGGAAACCAAGCAGCGATGGGGTCGAGCACTAGCGTGGGGCAGCCACTGGCAGCAAAGCCCAGGAAATGTCAGGGTGGGGGGCAGAGTTGACAACATGGCAATGCCAGTCTCTCGTTCAGTGGGCTCCCATCCCCAGGGATACCCGGTGCACTTCCCCCCGTCCCTGAGCTGGGGGTTTGGGGGTGGGGTGGGAATGATCAGGACCCTGGAAACTTCCACCTCTGTCTGGGGCTGTGAACCCCGCAGCGCTCAGTATCCACTGTGAAGGGGATGCCGGAGAGACACAGGGGGTGAGATGGCAACTGGCATGGCCACAGGCCTGGCCAAGAGGGGTGTGGAGTTCCTGGGGACGGGGGTCTGGCCCTGGTAATCGTAGTAACCACGGAGCCCCGGCTCTAAGGGGGTGGGGGGTGTCAGAAAGTGCAGCCCTCCCATGGCCTGCACAAGCCTGCACGTGTGGGAGCAGGGGCCTGCTGGGCCATTTCCACTGTGGGGTGTGCTCTGGGCTCCTACTCCACATTCACAGGGCAGGAGCCCCGGGGCCTGTCCACCTGTCGGGAGAGCCCTGTGCCGGTGCTGCTCATGAGAGAGACATTGGCCACAGAGCTGGCCCCTCACCAGCCCTCAGAAGGCTGCAAGCTGCCCCCACAGCCACTGAGCCACCTCTAGGCATGGCTGCTTGGGCTGTTCAGTGCGGTGCCTACCCATGCACCAGGCGCCCTCCCCTCCCCAGGACCACAGGAGTCCTTGACCAGTCTCTCGTACTGCCACCGGGGGTTAGATTTCAACAGGCACCCTAGAGGAGAAAAGCCCCACCTCCCATCTCCGATTCCCTGGAGCCAGCTAGTCCTCCGCCCTGGGGCCGGATGGGAGCTGGTGCCCCCTAAAGAGGAAAGGTCCAGAGTCCTATTCCCCACCCCCTGAGTCTCCCTCACCTGGATTGGATCAGAACAAAAGCCTTTGAAGGGCCCCATCTCCCAAGCCCCTCCCTGTCCATTCGTTGTAGATGTGGCCTTGATACGTTCTCTGCTCTAGAATGGCCCGGCTTGGTGTGGCTTGTGAGAAGACAAGTCCCAGTGGATAGAAGCATATCATGCATCCCAGACACTGACTGCAGCCCAGGCGTGCAGCGGGGACACACCTCTCTCCCTCTGCCCCAGTGCTCGTGGAATGGCAGGAATTGGTCCATCCATCCCAGGAGCACTGGGACAGGGAGAAAGATGAGGAAATGAGAGGGTGGGGGAGCGACTCCTCCAGCAAACTCCTCCAGACTGCCCGCCTTAACCGGACCTTCCAGGTGACGTGCAGGGAACACCCAGGGAGCAACTCCCAGAGACATCTCTGCAGAGTCCAGCTCCTATCACTGGCCACGCACAGAAATGACCAAGGCAGCTGCCTCCAAAGAGGCTCAGCTGAGGTTGTCCATCTCCCTTCAGTACACAGCACTGAGATGGATTATAGAGAAACTAAGCATCAGTCTATTAATAAGGAACAGTGATTTAAGTGATGCTGAGCAAGAGAAAAAGGGACAGGTCTGGTTACAAACAAACCAAAAATAACCTGCTTTCTGGTGAGCAAAACTTCACTCCAGCAAGCTACAGTCTTTGCCTGAGCAGCTTTCCCAGTTACTGCCAGGTACCAGCATCTCTGGCCTCTCAGGCAGGAGGACCCACCATGCACAGAATTTTGTCCCCTAAGTGATGAATAACCAAGTCCCCTTTCTTCCCTTTTATAGTCCAGCAAACCTCGGCAATGTGTTCTTGGGAAGTGTCTCCCCAGATGAAGCTTTCCTTTCCTGGTGCTTGTGCTCCAGGAAGCTGGTGCCCCTGCTGTCCTCTCATCCCTCTCTCAATGGGCTTGTCCTGTTACTCAGATGCAAGTGTATCTCCATTGTCTCTGGCATGGCCTTGCTCAGTGACACTGGAGATACAAGCAGACAGGCAAACCAGCATTCCTTTGGCTAGGACAGACTTGTTACCCACTCTGCTTGGATTGCTTGGTCTAAACAGAGAATAGTACCATATTTCTAGCACACCTCCATAACCTTATGCGCTAACCATACAGGCATCATGTAACATCCATGACCAGTGTCACCAGTCCATATCATACCTTGCAAGATACTTTTTGGATAAATATTATAACAGTGTGTTCTGCGTAGTAAGTTTGCCAGGCCCGGTAACAACTGTAGCTACAGACAGTGACCCCTTTGTGCACTGAGGATCAAGTGGATCAGGAGGAGACAGAAGGATGGGAATGGGGAGGGGGAGCAAGACTGCAAGAGACAGGAAGTAACAGGATCTGAGCCAGGGAACAGAACAGCCCAGCAGCAGCCGCTCAGCAGGAGTTGGGACAGAGCAGGGATCGGGGCACAGACAGGTGCCTGGCTCTCAGTCCCACGATCTGCGTTGGGACAGGGATCGGTGCGCAGGGGGGCTGGTGGGGCTGTCACTGGGGGTGTCCCTGTCCTGCATTCAGTTGGCTCCCTCTGCACTGTGTTGTAGGGGTCCGTTACCCTGGCATAGGTGTCCTGCCTGGTGTGCCCACTGGGACTGGAGTCAAGGCGAAAGCCCCAGGTATGTTGCCCTTCCCCAGGGAGTATCAGGTACCAGTGGGGCGGGAGCTGCCATGGCTCCTGTGTGGGCTGGAGTGGGCGGTGAGGTCTGGGCAGAGATGACAGGAGGCTGCATCCTTCTGTGAGGATGTGACGCAGCAGGGAGGGGGGAGTGTTGACCTGGGAATGTGCCCTGGGGGTGGGAGACCTGAGAGCCTGTCACCTGAGCCAGGAGGGGGAGGGGGAGGTAACACCTCTGCCCAGGAATGTGAACAGAGGCTGCAGGAGGGAGCCTGCTGGGGGGGTTAGTTTTCAGTTTGGGGCTGGGTGGAGGAACGCAGGGAACCCCAGGGCTGGGGTCTAAGCTCCCTGCTCCCCCAGAAGGACTTGACTGAGGGGTCCTGGTTGTACCCACAAGCTCTGTTTTGGACTGTGTTCCTGTTGTCCAATAAACCTCCTGTTTTACTGGCTGGCTGAGAGTCTCAGTGAATCCCAGGAAGAGGGGTGCAGGGCCTGGACTCCCCCACGCTCCGTGACACCTTCATCATGCCAAGAGAGCACGGGGTGGGAGAAGGCACATTTTCCTGGGGTTGTCACAGGGTGTAGGAGGGACTTGGGTGAGGTGGAGGCCTACATTGACTGTCTCAGGCCCATATAGACCCGCTCAGGCCTCTATGGACCCGCATGGACCCCTGTGGACCAGCTAAGACCCACATGGACCAGCTCAGGCCTGTATGGACTAGCTCATACCTATATTGGCTGGCTGTGAGGCTCATTTACCTGTTTCTCTCTTTAACAGGAGCAGCAGGAGCCCTTGCAGGAATTCCCGGTGAGTCTCCTGGTTTCCCAGCCTGCTGCATGCTTTTGTTTGCATGGTCCATATACCCAAGTGATGTCTGTACAGCCCCAGGGCCTGCCCATGCTGCATTCAGGGTCTCAGAGTCCCCAGCTCTGCCCACATGTTGCTTCCTGCTCTGCTCTGTTCTTGCTCTGGGATTCTGGACACCCCACAGACACTCCCCTTGTGCCCTTCGGCTGGTGGCGGGCTCATGGAGCAGGTGCTGGAAGGAGCACTGGGCATTCGCCTGAGAGTTTCTGCTGTTGTCTTTCAGGATTTGGAGGCTTCGGGGGCCAGCAGCCTGGCGTCCCTCTGGGATACCCCATCAAAGCCCCCAAGCTCCCAGGTAAGTAGCCATCAGGTGGGACAGGAGCGGGCAAGCCTTCCCTAGCTTTGCCTTTGGGGAGAACGGGCATTGCTGCTGCTCTGCTGGGGGATTTCCTCCAACTGAGCCCCGCCTTGCCTGCTGCATTTAGACCTAAACTGGAGCCCCAGCTCTTCCTGCCACCCCCTGCGCACCAGCATATGGGAGCAGGAAAGACCTGTGCCCAGGGCGAGCCCAAGAAGGAGTGGACAGCATTAAACTCTCTGCCAGAGCAGGGAGGGGGCAGGCAAAGGGGGAGGCACAGAGAGGCTGGCAGTACATTACCAGCTCTTCCTTTCCTTTGGATCCTATAGGCTTCTTCTTTGTTATTTGTATTACTGCAGCGCTTAGCCCGGGGCCCCACTGCGCTCAGTGCTGTACAGACATGTTCATATTTGGTGCAGCTCTTACCCCAGGGCTGCTGCTGGCTGACCTGCGAGTGACAGTTCCAGCATGAGGCCCTGAATTCATAGTAGGACCTAGAAAGTGGCCTGCCTGGAAGTTCGTGAGAGCTGCTGGGCTCAGGCATCACCTATCCAGGGACCCAGCTTTAACCTTCCATGTGTGAGGACACCAGGCCGTGCCCTTGTGCCTGCTGGGCGTGGAGGGGAACAGCAGTGTAGGAGGGGGTAATATGGAGGTGAGACCCGTCTTGTTTTACCCCCACTCCGCTGGAGATGAGCGGGAGAGTGCGAGCGCAGGGCTGGGGACACATTGGGTGCATGCCTTGGCCGGGCTGTCCAGAGACAAGCAGGGTGAGGCCTGGGAGCTCCTGCAGGTAGCAGCCTGGGCCCTTAGGCCCTGGGAGCGCTGCAATGTCTTTCCTGGCAGGCTGAGGCAACTTGCTGTTGCCAAGGTTTATTGTGCAACATGCTGATCCAGGACTGCAGCAGATGCCGCCGTCGGACGGGAGGAAGGGGGTCGGGGTCAAAGCCAGGCCAGGGAGCTGCTCCCACAGGGCTGTTGCAAGGGGTAGCTTTTAAGCCCTATCTCTGAGGATAACTGGTTGCATGGTTACAAACTGCTGCTTTGGTAGCAGCCTCCCTGGAGAGAGGCGACCCTGGCTTCCTGAGCCCCTGGCGCTGGGCAGGGTCCCAGACAGACAGGGCAGTGCAATGTGAAACTCCTCACCAGACCCGCCAGAGTCCCCCACTGGGGCCCATCGCAGCGAGAGGCAGAAATACTTGAACCAGGCTGACTTCCTCCCGCAGAGGCAGAGTTACATTCATTAGGGCCCTTCTCTTCCTGAGCAGCCCGGGCTGCTGATTCCTGAGAAGCCAAAGAGCCACTCAGTGAGATCGCTCCCCGAGCTGTCTGGCATCTGCCCCACAGCACGGTTTCCGCCGCCTAGCCGCTGCTCCAGACTGTCTTTGATGGGCTGCCTGGTGCTAACGATCAAGCCACCAATGTATGGCTGACGCAGCGCCTGGCTCCTGCAGCACAGCCCCGCCAGTGGCCCAGAGCCCAGATGCGGCGTTGCCGCCGGCTGACCCACTTACTGGGAAGCCACCGTTAATAAATCGCAGGAGATAGCCCCCCTGGGGAGCCATGCTCTCAGCGTCTCCCTGCTCCAGGCAGCACTCCCCCACCCCTCCCTTCGTGCTGCGGGGCTCCCCACCAAGCGCTGACGCCCGGGTCCCTCTGCTTCTCTGCTCAGCCCTCCACAGAAATACCCTCCTCTCGAGGCAACTGTAGCAGCCCTTGTCAGAGTGCTGGGGTCGCTCCCCACACCCAAGCACCTGGAGCCGGGCAGGGAGCCGGGCTTTTTCTCCCAGGCACTCTAGTTTGGTTAGTGCTACCCCTGCACTGTAAACTACTGCCATTTTAGCATGAGTCTCACCCTCCTGGGTGTTGTTAAAGTCTCCCATGATCTCATGGGCTCTGAGCTCAGCTTCGCCAGCCTCCCCTTGCCTGTGAACCCTCCGCTAGTCTCCTGATTTTGTGGAGTTTGGGCCTGACTTGTTTTTGAATGCTTGCAGTTGGCCAGACTGAATCAGAACATTTTTCGAGGTGCCTAAATAGGGGTTGAGGGGCAAAAGCCCCCAGGCTTGATACAGTAAGGCATTTTTCACAAAATGGGTCTCTGTGTGGGGGGTAGGAGTGGGGCGGGTTGGGGCTAGCTGCCCCTCCAAGCACATTTAACACCAGATGATATTTTCTAAGTTGTTAGCTTTCTTGTGGCAGGAGGCACCATCCTGTGTCCTGGTGGTTATTCATAGACTTCATAGCTTAACCATTGTGATCATCTAGTCGGACCACCGTCTAACATAGGTTGGAATATAGAATGTCCCCGTTGAAAAGGGCCACTGCCCTGAGAACGAGGATTCTGGGTCTCCACCTGCAAACTCCAGGCCTACAAATGAAGGTTTGATGCTAGGTATTACTCCCTGGTACAAAAAGTCCAGTCAAAATGAATAGGCCTCAGTCAGCTACTGCCTGTCCTAGCGTTTACGTGGTGAGGCCTTGATCACACCTTCTGTGGGTTGTTTGAATAAACAGCCGCTGCTCTTGCTATGGGTTATCAGAACAGACAGCGATCACACTTTCCAGGGGCTGTTTCCATAGGTAGCAATTTTGGTGGGTTAATTGAATAGGCCCCAGTCACTTTTTCTGTCAATATTTGAGTAGGCAGCAAACACTCTTTCTGTGGTTATTTGAACCCTGTTCTATGAGTCATCTGACGAGGTAGCTGTGACCAAGTGGGAGTTTTCTGATGAACGTTATGCATGACAGGACCTACTCGACTAGGGAATGCAACTGCAGGGGGGTTCAAATGCTGCTCCCAGGGCAAAGCAGGATACATGAGGTGTTTGGGTCACATAACTGTCTGGGGTGATATGAATGTGTTGTTGTGGTTGAAACTGACCCCTATCAATAGAGGATCCAGAAAGACAGTGGGAATCCCAAGGACTGAACAATTGACACGTAACAATGGGAAACTCCAGCAGGCAGAATATGTGAACTCAGTAGGTGTCCTGCAGGAGGATAATGGACCATTTTTGCTGATCACAAATCTGATGTGGATACAAATTTTGTATCCGCGCAGGGCTCTAGACATAGGTCTGACCTGGGACTGACAGACAAGAGCAGAAATTGACAGAAAAGAAATCAAGATGGTTCCTAGAGCAGCACAGTCAAGGGACCCCTGGCTTTAGGGGAACCTATAGCCCATGGGCCAGATCCAGCCTGCTGCTTCATTTCATATGGCCCGCAGCAAGTCTCCGCGCCGGGGGCCGTAAACCTGGAGCCTTGGCGCTCCCCCCACGGGGCTGGAGCAGCAAGTGCCGGCTCGCCCTGCTGCAGGGAGAAGAAAGGGTCGGCTCCATGTCCCTGTAGCCCGTAGCAGCAGGGGTGATCAGGGGAGCTCTGCACACTGCCCCCGCCCCCAGCGCCAGCTCTGCAGCTCCCATTGGCTGGGAACCGCAGCCACGAGGAGCTGTGGCCACAGCACCTGTGAGTGCGGGCAGCGCGCAGAGTCCCCGGACCCTCTACCTAGGGGCTGGACATGGCGGCCGCTTCTGGGAGCAGCACGGAGCCTGGGCAGGCCAGGAGCCTGCCCTAGGCCTGCTGCGCTGCCGACCAGGAACCACCAGGAGTAAGCACCGTCCAGCTGGAGCCCGCACACCGAACCCCCTGCCCCAGGTCGGAATCCCCTCCCGCACCCTAACTCCCTCCCAGATCCCGCACCTCCCACACACACCCCCAACACCCTGCCCCAGCCCTGAGCGCCCTCCCACACCCAAACGTCCTCCCAGAGCCTGCACCCTGAACCTTCTCTCACCCCAGTGCCCTGTCCCAGCCCTGACGCCACTCCCGCATTCCAAACACCTTGGCCCCAGCCCTTAGCCCCCTCCTGCACCCCAAACCTTCCTCCCCAGCCCCACCCCAGAGCCCATACTTCCAGCCGGAGCCCTCACCCCCTCCCGCACCCCCACCCTCTGCCCCAGCCTGGAGCCCCCTCCTGCACCCTGAACCCCTGGTTTCTGTCCCCACCCCAGAGCCTAGGGGAAGGCTCAAGTCTCCCCCTCCGCCCCCCACAGGGCTGTGTGTAGCCTGCAACTGATTTTTTCTGTGGGTCAATGATCCCAATAGAAAAAAGAAAAGGAGTACTTGTGGCACCTTAGAGACTAACCAGTTTATTTGAGCATGAGCTTTCGTGAGCTACAGCTCACTTCATCGGATGCATACCGTGGAAACTGCAGCAGACTTTATTTATACACAGAGAATATGAAACAATACCTCCTCCCACCCCACTGTCCTGCTGGTAATAGCTATAGAAAAAAGGCTTTAGTTAGTATGGAGGGGAGGGATAGCTTGGTGGTTTGAGCATTGGCCTGCTAAACCCAGGGTTGTGAGTTCAATCCTTGAGGGGGCCATTTAGGGATCTGGGGCAAAAATTGGGGATTGGCCCTGCTTTGAGCAGGGGGTGGGACTAGATGATCTCCAGAAGGCCCTTCCAACCCTGATATTCTATGACTATTCCTTAACCTTTGCTTCTTTATTGTACCCTAAGGACTTCCCGATGTTGACTAATAAACACTTCTTTGTTTCAATAAGGCGGCCTGGTGTCCCTGCACATACCTGCTGAGGTTCACTGATCCCTGAAGAGGGTAGAAAATCTCAGAACTGGAGTCTATCTTAGAGCTCATGGAGTGAAACAGGAGTGCTGGAGCCCAAAGGCTCAGTCTTAAAGGTGTTGAGGCCACATGGCCTACCCGAAGGAGGAGTGGGACCCCTTCAAGTTCTGGTACACTGAAGGGGTTCCTCCCTGAGGTACAGCTCTGTGACAGTAGCACTCACCTCTTCTATGATTATTGGAATAGGCAGCAAGGGCTCTACCGTGACTAGGTATCAATTGCCCTTCCCATAGGCTTATTTGAATAGGATATGATCCCCCTTTCGATGGGTTCTTTGACTAGGACTCAATCCCCATCCGATGAAGTGAGCTGTAGCTCACAAAAGCTCATGCTCAAATAAATTGGTTAGTCTCTAAGGTGCCACAAGTACTCCTTTTCTTTTTGCAAATCCCCTTTCTGTGGTTATCTGTCTAGGCCTCAATCCCCCTTTGTCTAGACTTCAGTCCCCCTTTCTATGGGTTCTTTGAAGAGGCCTCAGGTGCTTTTTCTGTTGGTTGTTTGACTAGGATGCCACACCCATTCTGTGGTTAGTAGACTATGCACTGATTGCCCTTTTCTATTGTTTATTTGACTACGCACTGGTTGCCCTTTCTGTCCACTATTTGACTAGGCAGCAATTAGCCTATGACTAGGTAGCAATGGCCCTTTGAAGAACGGCAGTCGCTCTCTGTATTGGTTATTTCAGTAGATCATCATCACCCTTTTTATGGGTTATTTCCATAGGCAAAGATAACGGAATGGGATGTGATTGCCCTTTTTGTGTGTCATTTGAGTAGGCCTTGATCACCCTTTTTATGGCTATTTGAGTAGGCAGAAATCACCCTTTCTATCAGTTCTTTGGCTAAGGCTATGTACACACTACAGCTTTGGTTACTACAGCTTGTGTTGATTGCGGGTGTGAATTCACCACCCCCCAAGTGATGTAATTTACACCGATGTAAGTGCTGGCAGAGACAGCGCTATGTCGGCAGGAGAGTTTCTCACGCTAACATAGCTCATTGGGGGTGCATTAATTAATTAAAAAAGAAGCTTACAAGAAGTGGAAGGTTGGACATATGACCAGGGAAGAGTATAAAAATATTGCTCGGGCATGTAGGAATGAAATTAGGAGGGCCAAATCGCACCTGGAGCTGCAGCTAGCGAGAGATGTCAAGAGTAACAAGAAGGGTTTCTTCAGGTCTGTTGGCAACAAGAAGAAAGCCAAGGAAAGTGTGGGCCCCTTAATGAATGAGGGAGGCAACCTAGTGACAGAGGATGTGGAAAAAGCTAATGTACTCAATGCTTTTTTTGCCTCTGTTTTCACTAACAAGGTCAGCTCCCAGACTGCTGCGCTGGGCATCACAAAATGGGGAAGAGATGGCCAGCCCTCTGTGGAGATAGAGGTGGTTAGGGACTATTTAGAAAAGCTGGACGTGCACAAGTCCATGGGGCCGGACGAGTTGCATCCAAGAGTGCTGAAGGAATTGGCGGCTGTGATTGCAGAGCCATTGGCCATTATCTTTGAAAACTCGTGGCGAACCGGGGAAGTCCCGGATGACTGGAAAAAGGCTAATGTAGTGCCAATCTTTAAAAAAGGGAAGAAGGAGGATCCTGGGAACTACAGGCCAGTCAGCCTCACCTCAGTCCCTGGAAAAATCATGGAGCAGGTCCTCAAAGAATCAATCCTGAAGCACTTACATGAGAGGAAAGTGATCAGGAACAGTCAGCATGGATTCACCAAGGGAAGGTCATGCCTGACTAATCTAATCGCCTTCTATGATGAGATTACTGGTTCTGTGGATGAAGGGAAAGCAGTGGATGTATTGTATCTTGACTTTAGCAAAGCTTTTGACACAGTCTCCCACAGTATTCTTGTCAGCAAGTTAAAGAAGTATGGGCTGGATGAATGCACTATAAGGTGGGTAGAAAGTTGGCTAGATTGTCGGGCTCAACGGGTAGGGATCAATGGCTCCATGTCTAGTTGGCAGCCGGTGTCAAGTGGAGTGCCCCAGGGGTCGGTCCTGGGGCCGGTTTTGTTCAATATCTTCATAAATGATCTGGAGGATGGTGTGGATTGCACTCTCAGCAAATTTGCCGATGATACTAAACTGGGAGGAGTGGTAGATACGCTGGAGGGCAGGGATAGGATCCAGAGGGACCTAGACAAATTGGAGGATTGGGCCAAAAGAAATCTGATGAGGTTCAATAAGGATAAGTGCAGGGTCCTGCACTTAGGATGGAAGAACCCAATGCACAGCTACAGACTAGGGACCGAATGGCTAGGCAGCAGTTCTGCGGAAAAGGACCTAGGGGTGACAGTGGACAAGAAGCTGGATATGAGTCAGCAGTGTGCCCTTGTTGCCAAGAAGGCCAATGGCATTTTGGGATGTATAAGTAGGGGCATAGCGAGCATATCGAGGGACGTGATCGTCCCCCTCTATTCGACATTGGTGAGGCCTCATCTGGAGTACTGTGTCCAGTTTTGGGGCCCACACTACAAGAAGGATGTGGATAAATTGGAGAGAGTCCAGCGAAGGGCAACAAAAATGATTAGGGGTCTGGAACACATGACTTATGAGGAGAGGCTGAGGGAACTGGGATTGTTTAGTCTGCGGAAGAGAAGAATGAGGGGGGATTTGATAGCTGCTTTCAACTACCTGAGAGGTGGTTCCAGAGAGAATGATTTTAGACTATTCTCAGTGGTGGAAGAGGACAGGACAAGGAGTAATGGTCTCAAGTTGCAGTGGGGGAGGTTTAGGTTGGATATTAGGAAAAACTTTTTCACTAGGAGGGTGGTGAAACACTGGAATGTATTGCCTAGGGAGGTGGTGGAATCTCCTTCCTTAGAAGTTTTTAAGGTCAGGCTTGACAGAGCCCTGGCTGGGATGATTTAATTGGGGATGGGTCCTGCTTTTGAGCAGGGGGTTGGACTAGATGACCTCCTGAGGTCCCTTCCAACCCTGATATTCTATGATTCTATGATTCTAAGTCGACAGGAGAGCTCTCTCCCTTGGCTTAGCTCCTCTGCACTAGCTGAGCTGCTGAAAGCCCTGTCATGTAGCTGTGCCCGAAGCAGTGATCACCCTTTCTATGTGTAAGTAGCAATCACTCTATGTATTAGCCGTTTGACTAGGCAGTAATCGCCCTCCCTACCAGTTATTTGAATGGGCAGCTTTCACCCTTTCTGTGGGTTGTTTGACCAGGTGTTGATAGCTCTTTCTATTTGTTATTAGCCTAGGCCGTGATTGCCACTAGTAATCTGAATAAGCAGCATCTGCCCTTTCAATGGTTTAGTTGACGAGGCATCTGTTGCCCTTTCTATGCATTATTTCAGTAGGCAGCGATTACCCTCTCTAGGTTATTTGACTAGTCAGCAATCCTCCTGTTAAAGCTATTTGAATAGTATGTGATTGCCTTTTTATAAATTATTCCCATAGTTATTTGACTAAGTGTCGAAAGCCATTTATGTGAGGTATTTGTCTAGGTAGTGATTGCTCTTCCTATGGTTATGTGACTAGGCAGTGATCACGGTTTATATCGGTTATTTGAAAGGGATCACCCTTTCTGCTGTTTATTTGACCACACTTTGGTCGTCCTTTCGGTGGGTTATTTCAATAATCAGCAATCACCCTTTCTATAGGATATTTGATATGATACACACAGCCTTTCTATGGGACATTTGACTAGGTGTCAATAGCCCATTTGGTCATTTGACTCGGATGCTATCTCCCTTTCTATGTGTTATTTGATATGATGCTGTGGCCCTTTCTGTGGGTTATTTGGCTGGGCATTGATACCCCTTCCTATTGGTTATTTGAATGGGCAGCGATGACTTGATTGGTGTTTTGACTAGGCATTGTTTGGCCTTTCTATCAGCTGTTTGATTCAGGAGAGATTGCTTGTCAGCGTTCCCTCCCCACTCTGAACTCTGGGGTACAGATGTGGGGATCCGCATGAAAAACCTCCTAAACTTTCCACAAATTCCTTTCCTTGTCTTTGGACGGTATTGCTGCCACCACCAAGTGATTTACACAAAAATTCAGGAAAGGGTCACTTGGAGTCCCTATTTCCCCCAAAATATCCCCTCAAGCCCCTTCACGCCCTTTCCTGGGGAGACTTGAGAATAATATATCAACCGATTGGTTACAATGTAAGCACAGACCAAACCCTTTATCTTTAGGAAACTAAAATCAATCAGGTTCTTAAAAGAAGCGCTTTATTATAAAGAAAAAAGTAAAAGAATTACACTTACAAAATCAGGATGGAAGGTAACTTTACAGGGTAATAAAAAGATTTAAAACACAGAGGACTCCCCTCTGGACTCAGCTTCACAGTTACAAAAACAGGAATAAAACTACCTCTTAGCATAGGGAAAATTCACAAGCTAAAAACAAAAGATAACCTAATGCATTTCCTTGCCTCACTTACAATTTTTGTAATTCGTAGATGGATTATACCAGGTATATTTTCAGGAGATGTTGTCCCTGCTTGGCTTTTCTTGCTGTCCGGAGAGGGAACAAACAAAAAGAGCACAAACAAAGCCTCTCCCCACCCCAGATTTGAAAGTATTTTCTTTCCTTATTTGGTCCTTTTGGTCAGGTGCCAACCAGGTTATTTGAGCTTCTTAACCCCTTACAGGTAAAGATTTAGTACAGCTGCCCAGGAGGGATTTTATGCTACCCTTCTCTATATGTTTATGACATTACTCTTTCGGAGGGTTATTTGCCTTGGCCTCGCCAGTGCTTTCTATTGGTTAATTGACTAGACAGCTATTGCCCTTTCTAGGGGTTATCTGAACCGGCAGAAATCACCTTGTGTGTGGGTTATCTGAATAGGCAGTGATTGCCCTTTCTGCTGGTTACACCAGTAGGCAGCGATGGTCACATATATCGGCTATTTGACTGTCACCATTTCCAGCCTAGGCAGCGTTCGCCCTTTCCAGTGGCTGTTTGAACAGGAAATGATTTGCTTTTCCTAGGGTGTGTTGACAGTGCAGCTGGCAGCGAGCCTCCCAGCCTGGGCAGAGAGACAGGTGCTAGCCGGGCTCAAGCTGGGCACTGAAAACAGTTGTGTGGATGTTGCAGCTCAGGCAGATTCTCAGGCTAGTCACCTGAGCTCACGCCCACCCAGGGATCGCTCTTTCTGTGGGTTATTGCACGAGGCAGACG
This sequence comes from Lepidochelys olivacea, assembly GCF_965140295.1. Lineage (NCBI taxonomy): Eukaryota > Metazoa > Chordata > Testudines > Cheloniidae > Lepidochelys > Lepidochelys olivacea. Next base: position 24,372,813 of record NC_140427.1, read on the forward strand.
TGCCTTTTCATTGGTGATCAGAATAGGAAGCAAATAGCGATTTAATCTTAGAGTAGGCTGAGCTCACCCCTTCTGTGAGTTATTTGACTAAGAAGCTATCACCCTTTCTGTAGGCTGGTGGACAAGGTAGCGATCGCCCTGTGTCTCTTGGGGGAATAGCAGCCCTCTCCCTTTCCATGGGTTGTCTGACAAGGCAGTATTGAAGAGGAGCCACCAGAGAGTATTGGTTGGAACGCTAGTCGTCAGGCAAGGAGCTTTGGGAGAAGTTGAGCTTCCCGGCTGGAGGCAGGTTGTCCTGTGACCTGGCTGAAGGTGACAGGAAGGGACTCTAAATTAACTCACTCCTGGGCTGACTTGTAATGATCACAGTCCGAGTTTGTGAAGTCTGCAGTGGAGCTGTGGCGGCTGGGTTTTCCCGCAGTGGCCTTTGAAGAGCACCTGCTGTATGTACCAGAGGACAGGACCCTTGGAATAAGGGAGCTGAGGTAAAATTTCCAAGTGCAAAGCTTGGTGATGGTGGCAGCTACCTGACCGGCAGGTATAGGACACCCCAGGCCGTAATGAATCTGTTTGCCCTGTCGGTGGGTTATTTCAATAGGCAGCAATCAACAATTTCTTGCAAATTTTTGAATTGTGAAGTTGTTCCCTGTTTATGGGGGTTTCAAACTGGGGGGGGGAGGGAATTTAAAAATGTTCACAAAATATTTCTTTGACATTTTGAATGTTTGTTTTTGCCACTGAGTGCTCGACAATGTCTTTCCACTTTCTTCTTTCTCTTCCCTCTCCCACCTTTTTTCACTGTAATTTTCTCAACATTTCGATAAGTTACACAGTGAGAAAAGAAAAATGAAAAAAGGGAAAGGAATACGGGGGGGGGGGAATCTTAGGAAAAAATATCCCCAAGGGTATTTGTTTTTGGAAAACAGAAAGCAAACCAAAAACATCATTTTATATTGTTTCAAAATTTTTCACTGAAAAATCAAAAACTATCCCTGAAAATAAAATGTTACACCAAAGCTGTGGTTCATCTTCAGCTTCCTCCCATTTCTTGGTGGGAAACATTTTCAGACACAAAAATGCCGCCCAGCTCCAGTGCTCTGCTCTGCCCCACCCAGGCGAGGCGGGGATTCTGTCCCTGCGCAGGGATGCTGCAGGCTGTTTGCGACACACCGTACAGAGGAGGTGCCCGTCCCGATTACATTCCATAGGTACGAAGCGCCCCATTAAGGTTTTGTAGAACTCTCTAGGCTTCGTCTCGATACCATTTATAGGACTGTTCCCTAAGGACTGAGAAAGACAATGGGAGTTGGAGAGTTTAGGCCCCTCACTGGATCAAACGCTTACTGCTAGCAGAGAGAGGTCTAACACGATCCAATGGCTGGAAGTTGGAACTAGACAAATTCAGACTGGAGATACGGTGTAAAATGTTAACACTGAGGGGAATTACCCATAGGAACAACTTACCAGGGGCTGGGGTGGATTCTCCATCACTGGCCAGTTTTAAATCAAGACTGGCTGGTTTTCTAAAAGCTCTGCTCTAGTGCAACCAGGAATTAATTCAGGGCAGGTCTCTGGCCTGTGCTATGCAGGGTCAGACTAGATCAGTGGTTTTCAAACTGCGGGTCGCGACTCAGAACTGGGTCGTGGAATGCCAGGCACTGGGTCGCGGCAGCTCTGGTCAGCATGGCCGACTGGGCAGTTAAAAGTCCAGTTGGGGGTGCTGCCCAACTAAGGTAGGCTGGTCCCTACCTGGTCTGACACCGAGCTGTGCCCCGAAGCGGCCAGCAGCAGATCTGGCTCCTAGGCAGGGGGGCCATGGGCTCTGCACACTGCCCCCACCTTGAGCACCTGCTCTGCATTCCCATTGGCCAGTTCCCGGCCAGTAGGAGCTGGGGTGGGGGGACGTGCCTGCCGGTGAGAGTCGCGCGGAGCCACTTGCGTGCTTCTGCCTAGGAGCCAGACCTGCTGCTGCCCGCTTCCAGGCGCAGCACGGTCTGCGGTGCCAGGACAGGCAGGATGCCTTCCTTAGCACCCCCATGACACTGCTGATCGGGAGCCACCCAAGGTAAGCCCGCACCCCAACCCAGCACCCCAATCCCCTGCCCCAAACCTGAGCCCCCCACAAACCCAGAGCCCCCTCCTGCATCCCAAACCCGTCATCCCTGGCCCCATCCCAGAGCCTGCACCCCCAGCCCAGAGCCCTGACCCCCTCCCGCACCCCAATCCTCTGCCCCAGCGCAGAGCTCCCTCCTACACCCTGAACCCCTCATTCCCGGCCCCACCCCACAGCCCTCACCCCTGCACCCCAACCCTCTGCCCCAGTTCTAAGCCCCCTCCCACACCCCAAACCCCTCATCCCCAGCTCGGTGGGTCGCGGGCATCAAGAATTTTCTTCAACTGGGTCGCCAGAAAAAAAGTTTGAAAACCACTGGCCTAGATGATCACAGTTCTCCCTCTGGCCTTCACATCTCTGAACCTGTGGGTGAAACCCTGGCCTCACTGGAGTCAGTGGCCAGCAGCCATCTTGGAAGGAGAAGGCTCCCTGCAGCCTGGCACACATAGTTGACTTTTTCCCTGCACGGTTGAGAAAATCCCCTTCCTTCGCAGGCTGCGGTCAGTGGTGACCGGCCCGGAGTTGCATTTCGAGTTACATAGGTGCTCTCTGTGGGCAACAGCTCTGGTCTGGTAGGGCGCTGACCAAGGCCATGTGGTCTGAGGCTCAGAGACTCATGCTCCTCGGGCTGCTGGCTGAGTTTGGTGAGCACAGTACTCCGCCAATGTCCCCACTTGCAGCCCGTGGGGCTAACGGACTGGAATCTCACAGCCATGGCACAAGCATAGCCTGGTGAGCCTTCTCCCAGAGAGGCCAGGCTGTTCACCACCCAAACTGTGTATAACTCCTGGCTGTGTGAGCTCCCAGCACACAGATGACCAGTAATGCAGCCATTGATGCCTTTTGCTTCTGTTTAGAGTGCTGAGGAAACAAAATCCCGCCGTCGCCACTGCCTAGCCAATTATCAGAAAGCTCTCATGGCCGACAGGTGCAGGCCTGAGCTTGGGAGAGCTGGTTCTAGTCCAGGCTGAGTCTGTGGTCTCTGAGCAGGCTGTGCTGTACCTTAATTTCCCTGTCTGTGGAGCACGCAGGCAGGCAGAGATCAGCGCACTAACATGGCCTCACAGCTCAGCCTGCTTATCTTATCACCAGTAAGAGCCCGGCAGGCATGTCCAGGTGCCGATGGTACCGTGGGGCATGTGGAGACAACTAGCCCTAGGGACTGGTGGGTTGCTAGAATCCTGTAAAATGGAGTCTCCCCAGCACAGAGCTCACAGCAGCATCTGGCCAGAGAGCTCTGTTTTCTGTCAGGGCCGTGTTGATGTGGGAATGCCTGGAATGGGCTCAGGGAAATCTGGTCTCCACATGTTGGCTTGCAGGAGGAGCGAGAGCACTCTCCACCCACAGAGACATGAGCAACAAAGCTCTGACTCACTTTGATCCCTGCACTCCAGCCCCCTCTGACTGGAGACGGCTCTGGTGCCAGGGGAGAAACACCTCCCCCCCCACCCCCCGAGTGCTCTGGTGGTGCTCAGGCCCACAGTTTTTAACATGGGCTCAGATCAAGTTGTCGCAGGCTGGGCACCAAAAATGGAGATTCCTGAAACCAGCAGCCTCTCTTCAGCCTTTGGGCCTAAATCTTCCTTCTTCTCGATCTGCTCCTGCCAGAGCCCTGAGGGGCTGGTCCCCCCCAGATACTGGGCTCCCCAGGCCCTGCCTGGCTTACTCTAGAGATGGAGCAGGCTGCCCTGCTCCCTGCAGCCAGGCTACTGGAGTTCCATATTGACGTGTGGTTTGTCCAGCCTTGGTTCATATGTCCCATGCGATGGGGCTCCCAGCCCTTCTCTAGGAGACTGTTCCACTGCAACATCCCTAGTCGCCTGCTCCCCAGTAGCAATGTTCCTCTCCACATGCTGCCCCAGCCCCCTTGCTGACCTCAGCAGGAACTCCCAAAGACTGACTCCACCGAAGCCTCTCATTTGGCTGTGGCCAGCACAGAGCCAGGAGGGAGCAACTCTCACTGCAGAGCCTTCCGGGGGCTCCTTGCTGAGCCTGTGCTGGGGGACATGCTCGGAAACATGCTCTGCTGGGAGGTGGGCTGTGGGTAGTGCCGCCCTCGGCCTGGGGCAGAAGCTCCCCAGAGCATCGGAGAAGTGGCACCCTAACCAGCTGGGAGGGTTCTGCTGCCACTATCAGGAGTGTGGGGCCGGGGGTCTCACTGCCTGGCGCTACCCTGGCCCAGTGGCTGACAGGAAGTGGAGTCTGCAGGCGCTTGCTGCAGGAAGAGGTGGCTCTGAGACAGTCTCCCTTGGAGTTAAGCTTGGACAGCTCATGTTCCACAGAGTGCTAGCAAAAGGGGCACTTCTGAACTGGAGCAGAGCTGGGCTTTGAATGGCGTGGCTGGTGTGCCGGTCTTGCTTGGCAGTGGCAGGGACACGATGCCCCGGGCCTGCAGGGCAGGTGGGATGGAGCTCACACGCACAGGCTGCTGCACTCACCGCCCGTCCCCGTGTGTTTTTTCTCGCTAGGTGGCTATGGGCTGCCCTACAGCACTGGAAAGCTGCCTTACGGTGAGTGCTCTTTCATTCTCTGCCCTCCCAGGATAAGGTCAGGGCCATCTGTGACTTCCCCCTTCTAATCCTAAACGCAGCTTCCCAGCAGAGACGAGGGATGAGTCCATAGCCATTGGATGAGTCCCTAGCTGTTCTAAACCTCAGAGGGGTCCGTGCCGACACCTGTCCAGGGTGGCCGATGGGAGGAGTCTCCTACTAGCTGAGACCTGTGGCCAGCCAGGCTGTGAGCTGGCACCAAATCCCCGAGCAGCTGGTGTCTGGAGAGGCCAGGCGAGCTGACAGAGGTTCGCACAGGGCTGCAGGCGGTTCGGGGGCTGCTCAGATAGCCCGTGTGAGCCCTGCCCTTCCCCCAGCTGAGGGAAAGCTCTGCCTGCTCACACGACCTGGCCTCCCACCTTGGGAGGGTCTCAGGACGCACAGTGCCAGACACACCAAGCAGAGAGCACTGGGGCTGCTCACTGTCATGCTGACAAGCTCCTAGCCTGGAGATGGGGGTGCTGAGCACTGCTCCCCCAGCACAAGGCAGCTTTTACCTCTCGGGCACCCGCTTCCCATCCTCTTGTTCAAAGGGGTGTCTCTGTGATCCCTGCCTGCCCAAGTGACCCCTGGGGCTGTGGGCAGCTGGGACCAGGGCAGCGCTGGTGGCCTGGCATTGGGGAGGGTGAAGGTGGCTCAGAGCTGCCTTTGTTCTGCCCTGCTGTCGTCCTGCAATGAGTACAGCTCAGCCAGGCCAGGCACTCTGGGCCCATAAGCTGTCACTGCCAGTGCCTGCTTCGCTGGAGTTGACTGTGCAGGGCTGTGGCCCCACGTCCCTGCGCCCATAGTCAGCGCTGGCCCCAGGGCTGCCAGGCAGAGAAGGGACGGTGCTGTGACCCACCTACAGTGACCTGGCCACATGTGCAATCGAAGCCCCAGCAAGGTCAGCAGCCAGACCAGGGGCTCCATGAGGAGAGCAGGGTTTGTTGATTGCTGTACTTTGTTACCTGAGACCTGAGTGCAAGTCTCCCCTCCTGGAGGCCCATGCACCCTCCTGCTCCCCGTGCAGAGCAGCGGCCTCCCTGGGCCAACTTGCAGGGGAGGAAGAATGCTGACAACTGTGCACATCTCCCAGTTGGAGGCTGGCCCAAACTGGAGCCGTCTCCCTGAATTCCTGGCATCCCGGCAGCGCAGGGCTGTAAGCCAGATGTCCTGAGGCCCCAGCCTGGCTCCCTCCGGCGGCTCGGTAAGCTGAGCACTGGCCATCCCCGAGGACATGCCTCACGCCTCAGCCAGCCTCACTCCAAGACGTTTGGAAATCTGGCTCCCACCTAGCAGGACTCTGCCACATCCCCAGGCTGCCTTGGCATGCCCTGCCCTTTGGGCTGCCCTGCTCCCATCACAGCCTGCCTTGATGGGACGGTCTAACAGAGTCCTCTGATCTTTGTGGTTGCAGGGTATGGACCAGGTGGGCTAGGTGCTGGTGCTGCGGGAAAGGCAGGATACCCAACAGGGACAGGTGCGCTGCTTGGCCTCTTCCCAGGGAGCAGCTCTCTGAGCCGAGGGGGCAGCTGCCTAGAGCCTCCCACGCTCTTTGGCACAGGAATGGGGCCTTGAGCCAGGCCCTGCGACTGGCCAGCCAGCCTTCCTTCCTCCCAGTCTGCTCAGGCTGCAGGCTGCTCTGTGGGGACGGGCACGGGGCTGGCTCTGGGGGAGGGGGTAGAGGGACTGGCTTTGGGGGGAGGGGGAGAAGGGGCATGGGGCTGGCTCTGGGGAAGTGGTGGGCTAACTCAAGGGAGGGGGAGTGGCTGGGGCAGGGGAGAAGAGTTGACTCTCGGGGGAGGGAGCATGGGGCTGGCTCCAGGGGAGGGCGAGGTGCATGGCAGTAGGATTGCTCTCACTGTGGGGGCCAGGTGTCTGGGCGGTGGCCAGGGCTCCTTGACTCTGTGCCTCTCCATGGGGGAGAGGCCAGGTTGCTGCAGGGCAGACGCCTTCACAGACACCAAGGACGAGTTCCCCTCACGTGACAGGCAGACCCAGGAGGGTCTCTCTGGCTCAGTACGGGGGTGGCCAGGGTTTGGAGGGTGGCCGAGGGGGTCTGGGGGCGGCTGTTCTGCAGGCATGTGATGAAGTCCAGATCTCTGAACGTCTTCTTATTTGTGTCTCCAGGAGTTGGAGCTCAGGTAGCAGCAGCTAAAGCAGCAGCTAAATATGGTGAGTTGCCTGAGCCTAGATGCCATGGTGATGGGCATGGGCCAAGATGCTAGAGAGTGGCACTGCGGAGCCTGCACCACCAAAGGGAACCGAGTGGTGTGTTTGGCAGGAGCCAGGCGGGTAACGGGCTCCCTTGGGAAGGCAGCATGGAGACGGATGGATAAACCTGCTCTTTGCAGACCCCAGCTCCATCCATGGGCAGCAGCACCAGGGACCCCTGTTCCCATTCAGCCTGCGAAGGAGCCACGGCTGCTGGAAACCCCAGCCCTGGGGTGCCATTGTGGGCTGGAGTGTATGTGAGCAGGAGGCAGGGAGTGATGGGGCATCGGGGCCAGCCCACCTTGGGGCTTTCCAGAGAGCCAGAGCGAAAGCCTGAGACCCCCACCCTGACCTGCCAACCACAGCTCTGGGGTGTGCCCCTCAGACTGTCCCTGCACCACCCAGTACAGCCCGGCAGAGCCCTCACTGTGAGCCATGGCACTGCAGAGCTGGTGGGGCCTGCAGCTCACAGCATGAGGCAGTGGGGAAAGCCTAGGGATGTGAGGCTGGGAGTGCCTCAGGGTAGGGTTAAGGTCCCACTGCAGGACCAGTGAACCCAGTTGGAGATCCAGGAGAGGGGTCCCCTGAAGGCCAGGTGCTGGTGTCCCACTGGACTTCCCCTGCCACCCAGAGGGGCTGGGCAGCATGTGTGTGCTCACGTCCTGCACCGCTCTGGCCGGCGGGGGCATGTGGGCTGCTCTGTCCCAGGCCTCTTTGGCAGCAGCGCCATTGTGGTGTTAGACTCAGCAATGATACAGGGCAACAGGGACTAATGGGCCCAGCACGTCAGCCTGGGCACGCTGCTCCAGCCCTGCGCTGCCATCCAGGCCTCGCGTACAGCTGGGAGAACGTGCACCATGAAGGACATAACGACTGGTGCATGGGGCGACACAGTGTAGCCAGAGAGAAAGACGTTCTCTGCGAGACCTGCCTGGATGGGGGGCTGGGAGGCCTGGCCTCACTGTGCCGTTCCACAAAAGGCAGGGGCACTGGTAGGGAAGCCTGGTGAGCGGGGCCCCTCCGAGACACTGCGGGCAGCTTGCTGCTCCATTCACTCTGGAGTGGACCCTGACTTTGTAACCCTGGCCACTGATTCTGCTAGGATTTGGGCCGTTCTGCACTCCCTGCACCAGAGTGCTGATGCTCGTCTGGCTCCTGTGCTCTCTGCAGGTGCTGGTGTCGTGCCTGGTGCTGCTGGCATCCCCGGAGTCGGAGGTCTCGGAGGCCTGGTGCCTGGCGTTGGGGGTCTCCCTGGAGTTGCAGGTGTCCCAGGGATTGCAGGTAAATGTGCTTGACTAGCCCAGCCAATGGGCCTGTGAGGCTGCGTTCCCCATCTCAGAGCCTGCGTTCCCCATCTCAGAGCCCTGACTCTCTTCCCTTGTGACCCAGGAGCTGGAAGCCAGGCAGCAGCAGCAGCAAAAGCAGCAGCGTATGGTGAGTGGGCTCTGATTGTTCCCCGCAGGCCCACTGGGATGAGCAGCTCCTAAGGGCTGGCTCTGGCAGTTGCTGGCCGGGAGGTGCTGCGTCCCTCTTGTGGCATGCCTGGCACAGAGTCTCTGTGATGAATCAGCACCGTAGGGCAAACAGCTGAGCCATGAGATAAATGGGTTTATGGAGCACCTTTGACCTTTTCACCTGCCCTGAGCCCATAATCCATCTCCCCGGGACGGACCCACCCGGAGCAGTTTCAGAGGACAGAGGATGCCACGGCCCAGGGTAGGCAGGACTCAGCCCTGCCCCAGGGACAGCTCTTCTCTGTCCTGATTTAAAGCCAGGTTACCCAGCCCTGCAGGGCAAGAGAGGGAACGTTATCCCCTGCCTGCAAAGGGGGATTTCTGCAGCCTGATGGGATATTCTGCATTTGTTTCCTGCACTAGAAGGGCCTCTGATATCAGACTTTAAAGCCATGATGTTTCACAGCTTTTTTTTATAGCTCCCTCTGAGACCTGCACAGCTGAGCTCATGGTAACCCAGGCTATGGCTACACTAGACAGCTTACAGTGCAGCTGTGCCACTGTAGGGCTGCTAGTGCAGATGGGAGAGCTCTCCCGTCCCCTGAATTACTCCAGCCCCTGTGAGTGGCAGTAGCTATGTCAGCAGGAGACGCTCTCGGGGGTCACTGAGGAGGTCTGTGCATTCACACTGGTGTAGCTCCGAGCAGATCTGCACCAGCGGAGCATTGATGGGGAGGAGAGCAGCTTGTCTGGGTAGATTCCATTCTGCTAGCTGTGTGTTGTGATGTGTTTCCCCAGGACCTTTCAGCTCCACGACAGCAGCTGCTTTCTCTTGGGAGTTGGGGGGTGTGTGTGCGATCTTTGCTTTTGGAAAGCCCTGCTCCCAGGCAGTGTTGTGTGTGAGTGTGCAAGCGATGGTGAATGTGCACGAGACACAGCTCTGTTTCCCCTCCAGCAGTCAGCGAAGAGGCACCCCTGGTTTCAGTGGGGGTGCACACGTCACATTCGTTTCCTCAGCAACGCTGGGCGCCGGTTGTGTCTAGCTGCAGTAGGGTCCTTCGCACGGAGCACCCGCGAGCCGCGGCATCAGTGCAGCGCACTAGCCTGTGCACAAAGGGCTCCTGCTCCTCACTCCTCAACCAGCTCCATTGATTCACAGCTTGTCAGCCAGAGGACCTCTCATGGCAGCTCTGAGTACAGCACTCCTGAGGGCAGGCAATGCCTGTTGCCCCACGGCACAGGGAATCCTTCCCAGGCCGTCAGCTGAGTTCCAGCACAGCTGTCTCGCCTTATAACCGCAGAGGCGAGGGCAGGTTCTCCTCCAGTATCACCAGAGTTGCTGCTCTGGAGTGACCTGCTGTGAAAGGTGCAACCAGGACAGCCAGGTCCATGGTGCGCGGCATGCTGCAGGATCGGAGGGTCCAGCCCACGAACGCTTATGCCCAAATACATTTTTTAGTCTCTAAGGTGTCACAGGTACTCCTTGTTGTTTTTGCTGATACAGACTAACATGGCTGCTACTCTGAAACCTAGCTCCAGCCTGGCGTCCTGGCTCCCAGGGCTTTAGCCCAGAGCGCACACAGAGATGTGTCCCATCCCAGGCTGGGATAGGCTGGCCCCACAGAGCAGTGGGAAGGCTTGAGCTTGGACATCTCTCCCAGCTTTCTCCTGCAAAGGGTGCCCCGTGTGGGCAGCCCTTTTCAGTCGTGGGTGTCCAGGGTGGATTTGGATGGAGGCAAAACTCCCTGCTCGCTCCATCGTCCCTTTGTGGTGGTGATGGCACTCCAGAACTGGTTCCTGGATGGAGGCCTAGGAGGGGGCACCCCGGAAGTGGGGCTTCCTTCTCACTCCAAAAAAAGCTGCCAATCCAAGCTGGGCTCTAGCCGCACTGGTGAAGCAGGATGTTTCTGGAGTGAGAGGCCAGTCTGCTCTTCATGCCTGCCCAGGATAGAACAGGGTGCATTGTGACGAAGTGGGACTGTTCTTAATGTTTCCTCTGAATAGTGTGGGGGTGCCTCAGTTTCCCCTATGCAGTTCTTAAGTATCTAGGGGGTGAGAGAAGGGTGTATGATCGTTGCAGAGCCCTACAGGGCAGGTGTGTGCAGGGGTCTGGACACAGAGAATGGCCAACACCCTGTTTCCTGGCAACTGATGGGCTGGGCCCTTCCCCCCTGCAAAGGGTTGGAGCTAAAGGGTTGGAGAACAAAGGAATCAGGTGACCTCCTGGCCCAGGAAAGAGACAAAGCGCAGAGGAGGAGGGGCTGGAGGGAGTTTCAGTTTGGGGCTGGCTGGGACATGGAGTGAAGTGCAGACGTGGTTGTCTGGCTCACTGGCCCCAAAATGGACCCAGCTAAGGGGTCTGGTTCTCTGCACCTACAAGCTCTGTGTTAGACCATGTTCCTGTCGTCTAATAAACCTTCTGTTTTACTGGCTGGCTGAGAGTCACGTCTGACTGCGGAGTTGGGGGGCAGGACCCTCTGGCTTCCCCAGGAACCCCGCCTGAGCGGACTCGCTGGGGGGAAGCGCACGGAGGGGCAGAGGATGCTGAATGCTCCGAGGTCAGACCCAGGAAGGTGGAAGCCGTGTGAGCTTTGTGTCCTACAGACAGGCTGCTCACAGAAAGGCGACTGCCCCAGAGTCCTGACTGGCTTCATGGGGTGCAGTTCCAGAGCATCGCCCAGGGACTCTGTGACACGCATGGTCTCCGTTTTCCTGGACTTCCCTCCTCTCCCCTCAGAGGACTGGTTCTCCTCCCTGTGCTCTTACTTCTTGCTGTGTCTCACTCCAGTTGCTCTCTGCAGGTGCTGGAGCCCAGCCAGGGCTGGTGGTTCCCCAGGCCTGGTGCCTGGTGTCAGTACAGTTCCTGGTTTGGTGCCCGGTATTGGGGGCAGCCCAGGGGCTGCAGGTGTGGCAGGTGAATGCGCTTAGCTGGCTCTGCCGATGTGCCTTCTGCGTTCTGTGTCTGTGTGGTGTCAGGTTTCTGAGATTTCCTCTCCTTCCTTTATCCCCAGGAGCTGGAAGCCCAGCGGCAGCAGCAGCAGCAAAAGCAGCCAAGTACGGTAAGATGGCCTTCAGTGCACACAGCAACATGAAGAGTCCAATCCTCCCTTTCTTATGGCCACATAGTTGCCCTTGTTACCCAAACTTGTATTCTCATCCCAGACAATGCCAGGCTTCTTTCACAGGCTCTCTTCTCTGTAAGACCATACTAAATGGCATGCTGCCATTTTTAATACTTTCCTAACTGCATTCCATATCAGCCCTTCCATGACTTTGCCCAAGATTGATATCAGGCTACCTGGCCTATAGCTCCCCAGGTCATCCCACTTTCCCATTTGAATACTGGCACACATTGGCATTTTGCTAGTCTTCTGGGACTTGCCCAGGTCTGAAGATTTATTACATCAACATTAACAGCGCTGGCACCTCCTCGGCCAGCTCTTTAAAACTCTTGAGTATAGGTTATGCAGTCCGGCACATTTGTATATCTTTAGCAGTTGCCTTTTAACACCCTCCCTAGTTCCTGGTGGAGCAGATGTTTTATTCCCTTGGAGAATGAATTCCTGTCCCATCGGACTGTCTCTCTAGTATATTGCTGAGATGAACGGGCAGGATGGTGCAGGATGTTTACAGTGCCCCTTCCTTTGGTGTGTCTGACATGATGGGAGTGCACAGCAGCAGAATAGCACTGGCCCGGCTCCAGTGGGCACTTAGGGTATTTGCGTTGACCGGGACTGGGTTTCTCTCCTCTAACTCTGCAGGAGCGGCTGGTGTTGGAGGCCTGGTGCCCGGTGTCGGCGGTGTCCCTGGCTTGGTGCCCGGAGTCGGCGGTGTCCCTGGCGTGGTGCCCGGTGTCGGCGGTGTCCCAGGAGTTGGAGGTGAAGTTGCACAATTCGACTGACCGATGGGCCTGTGGGGTTGTGTTCTCCCCGTCTCAGAGCCCTGACTCTCTCTCTACTGTGTCCCAAACAGCTGGAATCCCAGCAGGAGCGGCAGCAGCAGCAAAAGCCGCCAAGTACGGTAAGCTGGCTCCCTCCCCCTTCTCCCTCCGTGCAGCCCATAGTGATGGGGTGCCCGCCTGTCACTCCTGGAAGTGGGTAGCTACTTGGATCCGAGCCCAGAGACAGTCGGTCCCTTTGGGAGCAATCAGTGGAGCCGCTGGCATGTCTGGGATATATTCACATCCCTCCCCTCCCCGTTCCCCATGGAGCTTCACCCTGCCCTGCAGCACGTGGCATAGAGAGCTCCTGCCTTTGGTCCACTGGTGATGGGGAGCAGGGTAGCCGGAGCTGGGCTCCCAACTTGCTCGCTGGCCACAAGCCAGGCTCCCTGCAGCCAGTAGAAAGCATGGGGAAGCTTCAGACAGTGTGACAACACAGAGCGTGTTCCCCTGTCACTCTGGGCAGGCTGCTGCCCCACGGCTCAGTTTGGAGGGCTGCGGGCGAAGCCGTTTGGGATGTGCCGGTCAGTGAATTCCCAGAGCCCCTCTCCAGGGCCCGGGGCATGTTCTTTTCAGCTCTATCATCAGCCTGTGTGAATCCACTTCATACATAATGACCTCAGTTCCCAATCCATCAAGCGCACACTGCAGCATGCAAGAAGGAAGAGAAGGGCCATGGGGAACTCCTGGTGTAGGGGGAATCCGTGCGGTGCAAGGCTGGCTGAGGTGGCTTCACTGACCTCAAGCCGGCACTGCCATGTGGTGCTGGGTGAGGCGGGGGTGTGCTGGGGGAAAGGAAAAGGGGTCTCTGCTGAAGGAGGGACAGGGTACTTCAAGTGAGGGAGAGGAGACGTGTGTCAAGGTGTGAGAGAGGGGGGCTGTCAGGAGAGGGAGGGGAGGGTTGTGGGGGGAGGGGCGTGTTGGAGTGAAGGAGGGGGTGTCAGATGAGCCAGGGGATGGGTGATCAGGGGAAGGGCATGTTGGGATGGAGGAGGGGGTGTCAGATGAGGGAGGAGACAGGGGGTCAAAGTGAGCAAAAGGAGGGCATCTCCCAGAGCTAGGTTCTGCTACAGATGATTTCCCACTGGCACTTGGTCCCAGAGGGACCTATCGCCAGCAATGTAAATTAAAGTTTCCCCCCTGCACCTTATCTTAGTCTGGGGCCAAGTGCTGAGGACCTGGGAACAAAGACTGGCCCCCGTTGGCCTCCCACTTCATCTGCACTCTGACCGGGCACCATGAAGGGTCCAGTCCTCCCTTTGTTATGGCCATATAGTTTCCTTTGTCTCCCTAACTGTAGGGATGACATGGATGCTGCTATCCTTAATACTTTCCTGACTGCATTCCATATCAGCCCTTCCATGACTTTGCCCGGGATTGATGTCAGGCTACCTGGCCTATAGCTCCCCAGGTCATCCCTGGACTCCATGACTGGAGTACAGGTGTGGAAGGGCATGTGCTGTTCAGGAAAGACAGAAATAAAGGCAAAGGTGGTGGAGTAGCATTGTATATCAATGACGAGGTCGACTGTAAAGAAATTAGAAGTGATGGAATGGATAAGACAGAGTCTGTCTGGGCAAAAATCACATCGGGGAAGAAAGCTACTTGAGCGGAGGTGGGCAAACTACGGCCCACGGGCCACATCCGGCCTGCGGGACCCTCCTGCCCAGTCCCTGAGCTCCTGGCCTGGGAGACTAGCCCCGGCCCCGCCCCTGCTGTTCCCACTCCCCCGCAGCCCCAGCTCACTGCGCTGCAAGCGCGATGCTCTGGGCGGGGGGTCTGCGAGCTCCTGGGGCCTGGCCTGACCCAGTCTCTGGGCTGGCTCCAGCCGGGCGGCCTGGCTACCTGTCCTGGTGCAGCCGCGCCACCAGCCACCGATGCTCCAGGCAGCGTGGTCAGGGGGCAGGGAGCCGGTGGGTTGGATGGAGGCCAGGGGAGTTCGGGGGGTGGTGTTCCGGGGGCAGGAGTATGGCTAGAGGTCGGGGCGGTCAGGGGGTGGGGGGTTGAATGGGGGCAGGGGTCCCGGGGGGGGAGTAGTCAGGAAGGAGAAGGGGTTGGATGGGGCAGGTGTCCGGGGGGCAGTCAGGGGTGGGAGTTTTGGGAGCGGTCAGGGGACAGGGAGCAGGGTGGGATGGATGGGGCAGGAGTCCCGGGGTGGGCAACAGGGGGCGAGAAGCCGGAGTGGGGGAGGGATAAGGGGCTGGGCTATGCCTGACTGTTTGGGGAGGCACACCCTCCCCTCACCAGCCTCCATACAATTTCCGAAGCCCAATGCAGCCCTCAGGCCAAAAAGTTTGCCCGCCCCTGCACTAGAGCCTCCCCTGGGATAGTGCTTGGGGTGTGCTATAGACCAACAGGATCTGATCTGGATATGGATAGAGACCTCTTTAATATTTTTAATGAAGTAAATACTAATGGGAATTGTGTGATCATGGGAGACTTTAACTTCCCAGATATAGACTGGAGGACAAGAGCTCATAATAATAATAGGGCTCAGATTTTCGTGGATGCGATAGCTGATGGATTCCTTCACCAAGGAGTTCCTGAACCGACTAGAGGGGATGCCGTTTTAGTTTCAGTTTTGGTGAGCAGTGAGGACCTCGTAGAAGACACGGTTGTAAGGGACAACCTTGGTTCGAGCGATCATGAGCTAATTCAGTTCAAACTGAATGGAAGGATAAACAAAAATAGATCTGTGACTATGGTTTTTGGTTTCAAAAGGGCTAACTTTAAAAAATTAAGGAAATTAGTTAGGGAAGTGGATTGGATTGAAGGATAATCTAGGCATGGCCCAATATCTAAACAAATACTTTGCCTCAGTCTTTAATGAGGCTAATGAGGAGCTCAGGGATAATGGTAAGATGACAAATGGGAATGAGGATATGGAGGTAGATATTACCACATCTGAGGTTGAAACCAAACTCAAACAGCTTAATGGGACTAAATCAGGGGGCCAGATAATCTTCATCCAAGAATATTAAAGGAATTGTTACATGAAATTGCAAGCCCATTAGGAAGAATTTTTAATGAATCTGTAAACTCAGGGGTTGTACCATATGACTGGAGAATTGCTAACATAGTTCCTATTTTTAAGAAAGGGGAAAAAAAGTTATCAAGGTAACTACAGGCCTGTTAGTTTGACATCTGTTGTATGCGAGGTCTTGGAAAAAATTTTGAAGGAGAAAATAGTTAAGGACATTGAGGTCAACGGTAAATAGGACAAAATTCAACATGGTTTTACAAAAGGTAGATCCTGCCAACCCAGCCTGATCTCCTTCTTTGAGAAGGTAACAGATTTTTTAGACAAAGGAAACGTAATGGTTCTAATTTACCTCGATTTCTTTTAGCTAAATTGGAAAAGATAGGGATCAACATGAAAATTGAAAGGTGGATAAGGAACTGGTTAAAGGGAAGACTACAGCGGGTCACACTGACAGGTGAACTGTCAGACTGGAGGGAGGTTACCGGTGGAGTTCCTCAGGAATCGGTTTTGGGATCAATTTTATTTAATCTTTTTATTACTGACCTCGGCACAAAAAGAGGGAATGTGCCAATAAAGTTTGTGGATGACACAATGCTGGGAGGTATTGCCAATTTAGAGAAGGACTGGGATATCATACAGGAAGATCTGGATGACTTTGTAAACTAGAGTAATAGTAATAGGATGAAATTTAATGGTAAGAAGTGTAAGGTCATGCATTTAGGGATTAATAGCAAGAATTTTGTTTATAAGCTGGGGACGCATCACTTGGAAGTAACAGAGAAGGAGAAAGACCTTGGAGTATTGGTTGATCACAGGATGACTATGAGCCGCCAATGTGCTATGGCCGTGTAAAAAGCTAATGCAACCTTGGGATGCATCAGGCAAGGTATTTCCAGTAGGGATAAGGAGGTGTTAGTACCGTTATACAAGGCACTGGTGAGACCTCACCTGGAATACTGTGTGCAGTTCTGGTCTCCCATGTTTAAGAAGGGTGAATTCAAACTGGAACAGGTACAGAGAAGGGCTACTAGGATGATCCAAGGAATGGAAAACATGTCTTATGAGAGGAGACTCAAAGAGCTTGGCTTGTTTAGCCTAACCAAAAGAAGGCTGAGGGGAGATATGATTGCTCTCAATAATTTTTCAGAGGGATAAATACCGGAGAGGGAGAGGAATTATTTAAGCTCAGTACCAATGTGGACACAAGAACAAATGGATATAAACTGACCACCAGGAAGTTTAGACTCAAAATTAGATGAAGGTTTCTAACCATCAGAGAAGTGAAGTTCTGGAACAGCCTTCCAAGTGGAGCAGAAGGGGCAAAAGACATATCTGGCTTCAAGACTAAGCTTGATAAGTTTATGGAGGGGATGGAATGATGGGATAGCCTAATTTTGGCAATGAATTGATCTTTGACTATTAGCGGTAAATATGCCCAATGGCCTGTGATGGGATGTTAGATGGGGTGGGATCTGAGTTACTACAGATTGTCTGGCTGGTGAGTCCTAGGTGTCTGGCTGGTGAGTCTTGCCCACGTGCTCAGGGTTTAACTGATTGCCATATTTGGGGTCAGGAAGAAATTTTCCTCCAGGGCAGATTGGCAGAGACCCTAGGGGTTTTTCACCTTCCTCTGCAGCATGGGGCACGGGGTCACTTGCTAAAGGATTCTCTGCACCTTGAAGTCTTTAAACCATGATTTGAGGACTTCAGTAGCTCAGACATAGGCTAGGGGTTGGTTACAGGAGTGGGTGGGTGAGATTCTGTGGCCTGCATTTTGCAGGAGGTCAGGCTAGATGATCATAATGGTCCCTTCTGACCTTAAAGTCTATGATTCTATGATTTGATGATTCTATCCCACTTTCCCATTTGAATACTGGCACACATTGGCATTTTGCTAGTCTTCTGGGACTTGCCCAGGTCTGAAGATTTATTACATCAACATTAACAGCGCTGGCACCTCCTCGGCCAGCTCTTTAAAACTCTTGAGTATAGGTTATGCAGTCCGGCACATTTGTATATCTTTAGCAGTTGCCTTTTAACACCCTCCCTAGTTCCTGGTGGAGCAGATGTTTTATTCCCTTGGAGAATGAATTCCTGTCCCATCGGACTGTCTCTCTAGTATATTGCTGAGATGAACGGGCAGGATGGTGCAGGATGTTTACAGTGCCCCTTCCTTTGGTGTGTCTGACATGATGGGAGTGCACAGCAGCAGAATAGCACTGGCCCGGCTCCAGTGGGCACTTAGGGTATTTGCGTTGACCGGGACTGGGTTTCTCTCCTCTAACTCTGCAGGAGCGGCTGGTGTTGGAGGCCTGGTGCCCGGTGTCGGCGGTGTCCCTGGCTTGGTGCCCGGAGTCGGCGGTGTCCCTGGCGTGGTGCCCGGTGTCGGCGGTGTCCCAGGAGTTGGAGGTGAAGTTGCACAATTCGACTGACCGATGGGCCTGTGGGGTTGTGTTCTCCCCGTCTCAGAGCCCTGACTCTCTCTCTACTGTGTCCCAAACAGCTGGAATCCCAGCAGGAGCGGCAGCAGCAGCAAAAGCCGCCAAGTACGGTAAGCTGGCTCCCTCCCCCTTCTCCCTCCGTGCAGCCCATAGTGATGGGGTGCCCGCCTGTCACTCCTGGAAGTGGGTAGCTACTTGGATCCGAGCCCAGAGACAGTCGGTCCCTTTGGGAGCAATCAGTGGAGCCGCTGGCATGTCTGGGATATATTCACATCCCTCCCCTCCCCGTTCCCCATGGAGCTTCACCCTGCCCTGCAGCACGTGGCATAGAGAGCTCCTGCCTTTGGTCCACTGGTGATGGGGAGCAGGGTAGCCGGAGCTGGGCTCCCAACTCGCTCGCTGGCCACAAGCCAGGCTCCCTGCAGCCAGTAGAAAGCATGGGGAAGCTTCAGACAGTGTGACAACACAGAGCGTGTTCCCCTGTCACTCTGGGCAGGCTGCTGCCCCACGGCTCAGTTTGGAGGGCTGCGGGCGAAGCCGTTTGGGATGTGCCGGTCAGTGAATTCCCAGAGCCCCTCTCCAGGGCCCGGGGCATGTTCTTTTCAGCTCTATCATCAGCCTGTGTGAATCCACTTCATACATAATGGCCTCAGTTCCCAATCCATCAAGCACACACTGCAGCATGCAAGAAGGAAGAGAAGGGCCATGGGGAACTCCTGGTGTAGGGGGAATCCGTGCGGTGCAAGGCTGGCTGAGGTGGCTTCACTGACCTCAAGCCGGCACTGCCATGTGGTGCTGGGTGAGGCAGGGGGTGTGCTGGGGGAAAGGAAAAGGGGTCTCTGCTGAAGGAGGGACAGGGTACTTCAAGTGAGGGAGAGGAGACGTGTGTCAAGGTGTGAGAGAGGAGGGCTGTCAGGAGAGGGAGGGGAGGGTTGTGGGGGGAGGGGCGTGTTGGAGTGAAGGAGGGGGTGTCAGATGAGCCAGGGGATGGGTGATCAGGGGAAGGGCATGTTGGGATGGAGGAGGGGGTGTCAGATGAGGGAGGAGACAGGGGGTCAAAGTGAGCAAAAGGAGGGCATCTCCCAGAGCTAGGTTCTGCTACAGATGATTTCCCACTGGCACTTGGTCCCAGAGGGACCTATCGCCAGCAATGTAAATTAAAGTTTCCCCCCTGCACCTTATCTTAGTCTGGGGCCAAGTGCTGAGGACCTGGGAACAAAGACTGGCCCCCGTTGGCCTCCCACTTCATCTGCACTCTGACCGGGCACCATGAAGGGTCCAGTCCTCCCTTTGTTATGGCCATATAGTTTCCTTTGTCTCCCTAACTGTAGGGATGACATGGATGCTGCTATCCTTAATACTTTCCTGACTGCATTCCATATCAGCCCTTCCATGACTTTGCCTGGGATTGATGTCAGGCTACTTGGCCTATAGCTCCCCTGGTCATCCCTGGACTCCATGACTGGAGTACAGGTGTGGAAGGGCATGTGCTGTTCAGGAAAGACAGAAATAAAGGCAAAGGTGGTGGAGTAGCATTGTATATCAATGACGAGGTCGACTGTAAAGAAATTAGAAGTGATGGAATGGATAAGACAGAGTCTGTCTGGGCAAAAATCACATCGGGGAAGAAAGCTACTTGAGCGGAGGTGGGCAAACTACGGCCCACGGGCCACATCCGGCCTGCGGGACCCTCCTGCCCAGTCCCTGAGCTCCTGGCCTGGGAGACTAGCCCCGGCCCCGCCCCTGCTGTTCCCACTCCCCCGCAGCCCCAGCTCACTGCGCTGCAAGCGCGATGCTCTGGGCGGGGGGTCTGCGAGCTCCTGGGGCCTGGCCTGACCCAGTCTCTGGGCTGGCTCCAGCCGGGCGGCCTGGCTACCTGTCCTGGTGCAGCCGCGCCACCAGCCACCGGTGCTCCAGGTAGCGTGGTCAGGGGGCAGGGAGCCGGGGGGTTGGATAGAGGGCAGGGGAGTTCGGGGGGTGGTGTTCCAGGGGCGGGAGTATGGCTACGGGTCGGGGCGGTCAGGGGGTGGGGGGTTGAATGGGGGCAGGGGGGGGAGTAGTCAGGAAGGAGAAGGGGTTGGATGGGGCAGAGGTCTGGGGCGCAGTCAGGGGTGGGGGTTTTGGGAGCGGTCAGGGGACAGGGAGCAGGGTGGGATGGATGGGGCAGGAGTCCTGGGGTGACATGATGGGAGCGCACAGCAGCAGAATAGCACTGGCCCGGCTCCAGTGGGCACTTAGGGTATTTGCGTTGACCGGGACTGGGTTTCTCTCCTCTAATTCTGCAGGAGCGGCTGGTGTTGGAGGCCTGGTGCCCGGTGTCGGCGGTGTCCCTGGCTTGGTGCCCGGAGTCGGCGGTGTCCCTGGCGTGGTGCCCGGTGTTGGCGGTGTCCCTGGCGTGGTGCCCGGTGTCGGCGGTGTCCCAGGAGTTGGAGGTGAAGTTGCACAATTCGACTGACCGATGGGCCTGTGGGGTTGTGTTCTCCCCGTCTCAGAGCCCTGACTCTCTCTCTACTGTGTCCCAAACAGCTGGAATCCCAGCAGGAGCAGCAGCAGCAGCAAAAGCCGCCAAGTACGGTAAGCTGGCTCCCTCCCCCTTCTCCCTCCGTGCAGCCCATAGTGATGGGGTGCCCGCCTGTCACTCCTGGAAGTGGGTAGCTACTTGGATCCGAGCCCAGAGACAGTCTGTCCCTTTGGGAGCAATCAGTGGAGTCGCTGGCATGTCTGGGATATATTCACATCCCTCCCCTCCCCGTTCCCCATGGAGCTTCACCCTGCCCTGCAGCACGTGGCATAGAGAGCTCCTGCCTTAGGTCCACTGGCAATGGGGGGCAGGGTGGCCAGCGAGCGAGTTGGGAGCCCAGCTCCGGCTACAAGCCAGGCTCCCTGCAGCCAGTAGAAAGCATGGGGAAGCTTCAGACAGTGTGACAGCACAGAGTGTGTTCCCCTGTCACTCTGGGCAGGCTGCTGCCCCACGGCTCAGTTTGGAGGGCTGCGGGCGAAGCCGTTTGGGATGTGCCGGTCAGTGAATTCCCAGAGCCCCGCACCAGGGCCCGGGTGTGATGGGTTCCCCAGGGTGCAACCTGGACCTGGGGTACCGCTGAGCCCTCTGTCTCACCAACCTGGACTCCCTCTCACATTGCGTTGCTGTGACAAGCTGCAAATCTCTCCAGGTACTGCACTTACACAGACATCCACAGGCAGGGACACATATCCAGCTGAGTTACTTGAATGCTTTTGCCAGCCACTCACTAATGAGCAAGAGGGGCTCCAGCCAGTTCCCCCAGCTCCGCAGCTTAGGACCCCAGGGCTGTACTCATAGAATCATAGTATATCAGGGTTGGAAGGGACCTCAGGAGGTCATCTAGTCCAACCCCCTGCTCAAAGCAGGACCAATCCCCAACTAAATCATCCCAGCCAGGGCTTTGTCAAGCCTGACCTTAAAAATATCTAAGGGAGGGGATTCCACCACCTCCCTAGGTAACGCATTCCAGTGTTTCACCACCCTCCTAGTGAAAACGTTTTTCCTAATATCCAACCTAAACCTCCCCCACTGCAACTTGAGACCATTACTCCTTGTTCTGTCATCAGCTACCACTGAGAACAGTCTAGATCCATTCTCTTTGGAACCCCCTTTCAGGTAGTTGAAGGCAGCTATCAAATCCCCCCTCATTCTTCTCTTCCGCAGACTAAACAATCCCAGTTCCCTCAGCCTCTCCTTATAAGTCATGTGTTCCAGTCCCCTAATCATTTTTGTTGCCCTCCGCTGGACATTTTCCAATTTTTCCACATCCTTCTTGTAGTGTGGGGCCCAAAACTGGACACAGTACTCCAGATGAGGCCTCACCAATGTTGAATAGAGGAGAAGGATCACGTCCCTCGATCTGCTGGCAATGCCCCTACTTATACATCCCAAAACGCCATTGGCCTTCTTGTCAACTAGGGCACACTGTTAACTCGTATCCAGCTTCTCGTCCAGTGTAACCCCTAAGTCCTTTTCTGCAGAACTGCTGCCGAGCCATTCGGTCCCTATTCTGTAGCAGTGCATTGGATTCTTCCGTCCTAAGTGCAGGACTCTGCACTTGTTCTTGTTGAACCTCATCAGATGGGCCCACCTTGTTTATCATACACATTGTAAGGAGAGTGGTCACTTTAGATAAGCTATTACCAGCAGGAGAGTGGGTTTGTGTTTGTGGGGGGGGACCTGGATTTGTGCTGGAAATGGCCCAACTTGATTATCATACACATTGTAAGGAGAGTGATCACTTTAGATAAGCTATTACCAGCAGGAGAGTGGGGTGGGGGGAGGTATTTTTTCATGTTTTGTGTGCATAAAAAGATCTTCTACACTTTCCACAGTATGCATCCGATGAAGTGAGCTGTAGCTCACGAAAGCTTATGCTCAAATAAATTGGTTAGTCTCTAAGGTGCCACAAGTACTCCTTTTCTTTTTGCGAATACAGACTAACATGGCTGTTACTCTGAAACCTGTCTTTGTGAAGACAGAGGCAAAAAAAGCATTGAGTACATTAGCTTTTTCCACATCCTCCGTCATTCAGTAAGGGGCCCGCACTTTCCTTGACTTCCTTCTTGTTGCTAACATACCTGAAGAAACCCTTCTTGTTACTCTTAACATCTCTTGCTAGCTACAACTCCAAGTGTGATTTGGCCTTCCTGATTTCACTCCTGCATCCCCGAGCAATATTCTTATACTCTTCCCTGGTCATTTGTCCAATCTTCCACTTCTTGTAAGCTTCTTTTTTGTGAAGCCTGAGCAGTGTAAGTTCATTACCCAGTCCACCCCTACCTCAATGTGGAGAGGACACACACCAGCCTTTGTAACCTGAGCTGAGATTCCTCAAGCACTTCAACCCAAACACAGTGTCTTAGGTAAAATATAAAACAGATTTATTAACAGCAGACAGAGATTTAAAGTGATTATAAGTAGTAAGCGTAGAGATCAAAGTTGGTTACCTAAGAAAGAAAAATAGAAGCACAATCTGAGTTCTATAAACTAGATAGGATTTGAATCAAGCATTGTCTCACCCTGATGGTATAGTTCCTTCATCCACAGGCTGGGATTCCTCTTTTCAGCTTGAGGAATCCCAACCCTTCCCTGTTCAAAGGCTTCGTTCTCCAGATTTGTTTCCAGGTATTGAGTTGTGAGGGGAGTGAGGCCAAGTGATGATATCACTTCCCCTCCTTTATAGGTTCTTCCAGCTTACTGGAAAAATCTTTTGCTATGATCTGAGTCAAAAATTGTCCATTGTTTACATGCCCCCTCTGAGAATTCTTCACTGTACACAGATCCTGTGATAGTCCTTGGTACCGTGGATTCTCCTTAATGAGCCTGTGACGGGTTCGGTCACAGAGACTCTCCTCGAGACTGTCACTCAGTGAGCTGGGATACCACTGAGAACACTGAGAACAACCCTCCTGCCAGAAAAGGTGCCCCTCCACTCTTCTCTTGCTGAGTGAGACACTCCAGTCAGCTCCAGCACAGACCCAGAGGTTGGGCCACACCTCTATGCAGTTCACTGAAACTGAGATTCACTCAGCCAGGGGCTTCTCCGTTAACAGGGAGTTTCCCAGCACCCAGTATTCAGCCTTTCTGGGAGCCTGAACCCCAAATAAATCTGTTTTACTCTGTATAAAGCTTATACAAGGTAAAGTCATAAAGTGTCTGCCCTCTATAACACTTGTGGCAAATTGCCGGCACTAGTATGAAGGGTCTCGCGCTTTCTCTTCTCAGGGGAGCGGGGGGGTATGGGGTGTTCAGGGCACCATTTCTTGCCCCTGAACTGGGGTATTAACTGCCTCACTAGTGTCCTAGAGGAGAGGAGTGGAGAGGGAGGGACCCGGGCCCGCCCTCTACTCCGGGTCCCAGCCCGGGGGCCCTAGGGATAGCGGTAAACCACTGGAACTAGCAGTTCCTTCCCCTGGGCTACTTCCCTCTCCTGCCCTTCAGCTTGTGGGGCTTCCTGCCCTCCCTCTGCACAAACCAGGTGTCTCTTTACCTGGGGTCTTGGTCTTCTTAGCCCACTGCAGCACTTCTCCAAACTCTCCTCTGCTTCCGTCCAAACGGCTCTCTGCTCCAACGCCAATCCACTCTGCTTCAACTCCTTCTCCTGTCTGGCTGAAGCAGGGGTTTTTATCATGTGACTGGCTTCAGGTACTTTAATTGGCTTCAGGTGCTTTAATTAATCTATAGAAAACTTTC
Source organism: Lepidochelys olivacea (assembly GCF_965140295.1). Classification (NCBI taxonomy): domain Eukaryota; kingdom Metazoa; phylum Chordata; order Testudines; family Cheloniidae; genus Lepidochelys; species Lepidochelys olivacea. Next base: position 24,396,703 of record NC_140427.1, read on the forward strand.
TTCCCCCTACAGGGAATGAGGCTCCCTTCTAACGCTCTCCTGCTGCCCTCTGGCCATGCTGTATCACATACCTCCCCCTCCCCCGCTCAACACCATGGGGTTGGGCTACTTGGGACTAGAGGCAGTTCTGTCGTGATAGGCCACCAGCGTTGCCGGGTTGGCTTCCGGCCCTGTGCTGTACCCGGAAATGGAAGGGCTGCAGGGATAGGAACCGCCTAGTCACTCTTGCATTCTTCTCCTTGTTTCTGTGCATCCACTGGAGTGGGGCATGGTCTGTCACAAGGGTAAACCGCCGCCCCAGTAGGTGGTAGTGGAGAGTCTCCATAGCCCATTTTACCGCCAGCCATTACTGCTGGGGCATTGGGCTGCTATATGCCCCAGTTCCCCACGCTCGTAACACCGCCCCCTTATTCCGGTTGCCGCCCTCTGCCTGGGGCTATTTGGCCGGCCCCCCCAGCCCTCTCTTCCCAAACCCCCAGGTCACTTCTTGGCTACAGGCCATTCCTCGGTGTCTTTCCTCCCAGTTATGGTTCTCCTGGAGTTCTCGACAGTGCGGGGCCCTGGGTTTGAGGCTGACTTCCTGGTTTGCCGTGTCTCACCCCCTGGGGTCTGGAACAGTTCACAGGCTGCCAGCTGTCTTTCCACGAGGGAGAGCAACTCATCACAGGTGGAGGGGTCATTCTGGCCAACCCAAGCCCGGAGGCCTGGTAGTAGCCCCCTCATATACCGGTCCAGTACCAGGAGCTCCATCACCTTCTCAGAGCTGAGGGCCTCAGGGCGCAGCCATTTCCGGGCCAGGTGGATCAGGTCAAACAATTGCAATCAGGGTGTCTTGTCCTCCGTATACTGCCACTCATGGAACCTCTGGGCTCGCAATGCTGTCGTTACTCCGGATCTGGCCAGGATCTCTGCCTTCAGCTGGGAGTAATCTGCTGCAGTCTCCGCGGCCATATTGTAGTAGACCTTCTAGGCCTCCTCACACAGGAACGGGGCGAGGATACCAGACCACTGATCTTGGGGCCAGGCCTCCCGCAGGGCTGCTCTTTCAAAAGCCAGGAGGTATGCCTCCACATCATCCTCCCGTGTCATTTTCTGTAGGCAGTAGCTGGCCTGTATGGTCCGGGTCCCATCGCAGTTGCGGTTCAGCTCCATAAGGGCTTTCATCTGGTTCACCAGCTCTTGCAGCAGGGCTCAGTCCTGGGCAGCCTGACTCATCAATAGACTATTAGTCTCCTGCTGCATCCGAGTCGCCTCCTGTTGGGTGGTTGCTTAAACCCGGGTAGCCTCCTGCTGGGTGGCGGTGGCTTGTATTAGGACCTTGACCATGTTGTCCATTTTAGGGACGGGAGGGTTTTGGCTAACCCTGGTTTAAGTCCCCAGCATGTGATGGGTCTCGCGCTCTCTCTTCTTGGTGGGGGAGGGTTTCAGGGCACCGTTTCTTGCTCCTGAATTGGGGTATTAACTGCCCTACTAGTGTCCTAGAGGAGGGGAGTGGAGAGGGAGGGACCCGGGCCCGCCCTCCACTCCGGGTCCCAGCCCAGGGGCCCTAGGGATAGCGGTAAACCACTGGAACTAGCAGTTCCTTCCCCTGGGCTACTTCCCTCTCCTGCCCTTCAGCTTGTGGGGCTTCCTGCCCTCCTCTGCACAAACCAGATGTCCCTTAACCTAGGGTCTTTGTCTTCTTAGCCCATCGCAGCACTTCTCCAAATTCTCCTCTGCTTCCCTCCAAACTGCTCTCTGTTCCAACACCAATCCACTCTGCTTCAACTCCTTCTCCTGTCTGATTGAAGCAGGGGTTTTTTATCAGGTGACTGGCTTCAGGTGCTCTAATTGGCTTCCGGTGCTTTAATTGGCTTCAGGTGCTTTAATTAATCTATAGGAAACTTTCTTCCCTCTACAGGGAATAAGGCTCCCTTCTAACACTCTCCTGCTGCCCTTTGGCCCTGCTGTATCACACACTATAGAGAGATATGCACAGCTGTTTGCTCCACCAGGTATTAATCACTTACTCTGGGTTTATTAATAAAAATAGTGATTTTATTAAGTATAAAAAGTAGGATTTAAGTGGTTTCAAGTAATAACAGACAGAACAAAGTAAGTCACCAAGCAAAATAAAGCAAAAACACGCAAGTCTAAACCTAATACATTAAGATACTGATTACAGGTAATATCTCACCCTCAGAAATGTTCCAATAAGCTTCTTTCACAGACTAGACTCCTTCCTAGTCTAGGGCCAGTCCTTTCCCTGGTACAGTCCTTGTTAGTTTCAGCAGACATCTCAGGTGGTAAGCAGGGGTTTTCTCATGACTGGCAGCCTCCTTTGTCCCGCTCAACCCCCTTTTATAGCTTTGGCACAAGGCGGGAATCTTTTGTCTTTCTGGGTCTCCACCCCTCCTTCTAAATGGAAAAGTACCAGATTTAAGATGGATTTCATTATCAGGTGACCTGGTGACCCCTAGTCTCCATTCCCCATGGGCTGGCCCACACATACACAGGAAGGCTTTCAAGTAACTAAGGCCATTTACAACTGATTGTTTCTGGACCACCCTTAATGGCCTCCACTTAATATGTTTACATCAGTGATACAAGTTTATATCTTATTCTCTTAACTTCAGATATAGAAATAATACAGGCAAACAAATAGGATGAACACATTTAGTCAATTACAAGCTTTCTAGTGACACCATACCAAGGATATTTAGTATAAAGCATATTCCAGTTACGTCATATTCATAAGCATATTTCCATAAAGCATATGGAGTACAACATCACACCCTCCTTCTGAGCTTACTGCCATAGTTTTGGACACTGTCCATGGCAGAGGCAGTACATGTAAAATCCCTGTTAGTCTCTGGGCCTCAGTTTCTTTGTCTTTTAAGTCCAGGGTTTGCTGATGAGTGGCCTTTTCTTTGTCAGCCTCCAGCTGCCTGAGTTCATACATAAGGGCCTTAGTTCCCAGCTCATCAAAGGAACTCTGTACCATGAAAGCAGGGAGAGAAGGGCCATGGGGAATTCCTGGTATAGAGGGAATCTGTACTGTGCAAGGCTGGCTGAGTTGACTCTGCTGCCCCCAGCTGGCTCTGCCATCTGGTGCTGGGCGAGGCAGGGAGCATGTTGCGGGAGAAGAAAGGGGGTGTCAGGTGAAGGAGGGGAGAGGCACTTCGGGTGAGGGAGAGAAGAGGTGAAGGAAGGGAAGGGTTATCAGGTAGAGGGGTATGTTGGAGTGGAGGAGGGGCTGTCAGCAAGGGAGGGGAAGGAATGTTGGGGTGGAGGAGGGGGTGTCAGATGAGGGAGGAGAGAGTGGGTCAAAGTGAGCAAAAGGAGGGCAACTCCCAGAGCTAGGTTCTGCTACAGATGATTTCCCACTGGGACTTGGCCCCAGAGGGGCCTATCACCAGCTATGTAAATTAAAGTTTCCCCCCCTGCACCTTATCTTAGTCTGGGGCCAAGTGCTGAGGATCTGGGAACAAAGACTGGCCCCCGTTGGCCTCCCACATTGTCTGCGCTCTGACTGGGCCACATAGTTGCCTTTGTCTCCTTGACTGTATTCTCCTCACATGCTAAGACCATGCTAAACAGCATGCTGCTATCCTTAACACTTTCCTGACTGCATTCCGTATCAGCCATTCCATGACTTTGCCTAGGATCAATGTCAGGCTACCTGGCCTATAGCTACCCAGATCATCCCACTTTCCCATTTGAATACTGCCACACATTGGCATTTTGCTAGTCTTCTGGGACTTGCCCAGGTTTGAAGATTTATTACATAGCAATATCAACAGCTCTGGAACCACCTTGGCCAGCTCTTTTAAAACTCTTGGGTGTAAATTATACAATCTGAAATATTTGTATAACTTTTTCAGTTGCTTTTTAACATCCTCCCTAGTTCCTGCTGGAATAGAAGATGTTTCATCCCCCTGGAGAATGAATTCCTGTCCCATCGGACTGTCTCTCTAGTATATTGCTGAGATGAACGGGCAGGATGGTGCAGGATGTTTACAGTGCCCCTTCCTTTGATGTGTCTGACATGATGGGAGCGCACAGCAGCAGAATAGCACTGGCCCGGCTCCAGTGGGCACTTAGGGTATTTGCGTTGACCGGGACTGGGTTTCTCTCCTCTAACTCTGCAGGAGCGGCTGGTGTTGGAGGCCTGGTGCCCGGTGTCGGCGGTGTCCCTGGCTTGGTGCCCGGAGTCGGCGGTGTCCCTGGCGTGGTGCCCGGTGTCGGCGGTGTCCCTGGCGTGGTGCCCGGTGTCGGCGGTGTCCCAGGAGTTGGAGGTGAAGTTGCACAATTCGACTGACCGATGGGCCTGTGGGGTTGTGTTCTCCCCGTCTCAGAGCCCTGACTCTCTCTCTCTACTGTGTCCCAAACAGCTGGAATCCCAGCAGGAGCGGCAGCAGCAGCAAAAGCCGCCAAGTACGGTAAGCTGGCTCCCTCCCCCTTCTCCCTCCGTGCAGCCCATAGTGATGGGGTGCCCGCCTGTCACTCCTGGAAGTGGGTAGCTACTTGGATCCGAGCCCAGAGACAGTCGGTCTCTTTGGGAGCAATCAGTGGAGCCGCTGGCATGTCTGGGATATATTCACATCCCTCCCCTCCCCGTTCCCCATGGAGCTTCACCCTGCCCTGCAGCACGTGGCATAGAGAGCTCCTGCCTTTGGTCCACTGGTGATGGGGAGCAGGGTAGCCGGAGCTGGGCTCCCAACTCGCTCGCTGGCCACAAGCCAGGCTCCCTGCAGCCAGTAGAAAGCATGGGGAAGCTTCAGACAGTGTGACAGCACAGAGCGTGTTCCCCTGTCACTCTGGGCAGGCTGCTGCCCCACGGCTCAGTTTGGAGGGCTGCGGGCGAAGCCGTTTGGGATGTGCCGGTCAGTGAATTCCCAGAGCCCCTCGCCAGGGCCCGGGGCATGTTCTTTTCAGCTCTATCATCAGCCTGTGTGAATCCACTTCATACATAATGGCCTCAGTTCCCAATCCATCAAGCGCACACTGCAGCATGCAAGAAGGAAGAGAAGGGCCATGGGGAACTCCTGGTGTAGGGGGAATCCGTGCGGTGCAAGGCTGGCTGAGGTGGCTTCACTGACCTCAAGCCGGCACTGCCATGTGGTGCTGGGTGAGGCAGGGGGCGTGTTGGGGGAGAGGAAAGTGGGTGTCAGGTGAAGGTGGGGAGGGTCACTTCGGGTGAGGGAGAAGAGACAGGTGTAAGAGAGGAGGGCTGTCAAGTGAAGTAGGGGAGGTGTGGTCCAGGGGAGGGGCGTTTTGGAGTGGAGGGGGGATGTTAAGTAGGGAGAAGAGGGGTGGTCAGGGCAAGGGAAGGGAGGGTGTCTGCCAGAGCTAGATTCTGCTACAGATGTTTTCCCACTGGCACCTGGTCCCAGAGGGACCTATCGCCAACAGTGTAAATTAAAGCTCCCCCCTGCAGTTTAACTTCGTCTGGGGCCTAGTTCTGAATACGTGGAGATACGGCTGGCCCCTGTTGGCTTCCCGGTCTGTCTTCATTCTGACTGGGCACCGTTGGGATGGGTTGGATCACGGAAGCCCCCTTTGGGACTGCCACCTGATGTGCCGAGACTACCTCTGAACCCGTTTTCCCTGCCAGCGTGGGGCTTCAGAGCCCTGCCTGGTTGTGTCAGACACGCTCACCTGCTACAAACACAGACCCAGGTCTGAACCATGTCCCCCAAAAGCTGCAGGTTTAACTGAAAACAGCTTAAGAAGTGTTCCTGTCTCCAAGACTCAGATACCCAACTCCCAGTAGGGTCCAAACCCCAAATAAATCCATTTTACCCTGTATAAAGCTTATACAGGGTAAACTCATAAATTGTTCGCCCTCTATAACACTGATAGAGAGATATGCACAGCTGTTTGCCTCCCTCGCCGGTATTAATACTTACTCTGGGTTAATTAATAAGTAAAAAGTGATTTTATCAAATACAAAAAGTGGGATTTAAGTGGTTCCAAGTATAACAGACAGAACAAAGTGAATTACCAAGCAAAATAAAATGAAACATGCGAGTCTAAGCCTAATACAGTAAGAAAGTGATTACAGATGAAATCTCACCCTCAGAGATGTTCCAGTAAGCTTCTTTGGCAGACTAGCCTCCTTCTAGTTTGGGTCCAGCAATCACTCACACCCCCATAGTTACTGTCCTTTGTTCCAGTTTCTTTAAGGCATCTCCTTGGGGCGGAGAGGCCATCTCTTGAGCCAGCTGAAGACAAAATGGAGGGGTCTCCCGGGGCTTTACATAGTTTCTCTCTTGTGGGTGGAAACCCCTTCCTCCCCCTCTGTAGAATTCCCTCTACAAGATGGAGTTTTGGAGTCACCTGGGCAAGTCACATGTCTATGTATGACTTAGTTCTCTACAGGAACGTTCCAAGGAAAGCTCAGATGTGGATTGGCATCTATCAAAGTCTATTGTCAGCTTAAGTGTTTCTTGATTGGGCACTTACTGAGAATAGTCTTTTCTCAAGAAGCTAACCAAATGCTTCACTGAGGCTACTTAAAATCAAACAAGTACACAGCCAATATTTATAACTTCAAATACAAAAATGATACATGCATGCAAATAGGATGAATACATTCAGTAGATCACAACCTTTGCAGAGATATGTTACATGGCATATGTAGCATAAAACATATTCCAGTTATGCCATATTTACATTCATAGGCATATTTCTATAAAGCATTATGGGGTGCAACGTCACAACTGTAAAGGATCCAGACCTCTCTTTAATATCCACATTATTCTCTTTGTCACCCAGACTTGTATTCTCCTCACAAACAATGCCAGGCTTTTTTGACGGGACCTGTTGTCTGGAAGAGCATGCTAAATGCCATGCTGCTATCCTTAATACTTTCCTGATTGCATTCCATATCAGCCCTTCCATATCTTTGCCCAGGATTGATGTCAGGCTATGTGGCCTATATCTACCCAGGTCATCCCACTTGCCCATTTGAGTACTTGCACACATTGGCATTTTTCTAGTCTTCTGGGACTTGCTCAGGTTTCCAAAATTTATTACATATCAACATCAATGACTCTGGGCCTCTTCTGCCAGCTCTTTTAAAACTCTTGGGTGCAGGTTCTCCAGTCCAGCAGATTTGTATAACTTTAGCAGTTGATTTTTAACATCCTCCCTAGTTCCTGCTGGAGTAGAAGATGTTTTATCCCCCTGGAGAATGAATTCCTATTCCATCAGACTGTCCCTCTAGTGTAGGGCTGAGATGAACTTGCAGGATGTTTACAATGCCCCTTCCTCTGGTGTGTCTGACATGATGGGAGCGCACAGCAGCAGAATTGCAGTGGCCCAGCTCCACTGGGCACTTAGGGCTTGTCTACATTACCCGCTGGATTGACAGGCAGCGATCGATCCAGCGGGGGTCAATTTATCACGTCTAGTCTAGATGTGATAAATCGGCCGCCAAGCACTCTCCCGTCAACTCTGGTACTCCACCAGGTGAGAGGCACAGGAGGAGTTGATGGGAGAGCATCAGCCATTGATTTACTGCAATGAAGACACCATGGTAAGTAGATCTAAGTACGTCGACTTCAGCTACGTTATTCAATTAGCTGAAGTTGCGTAACTTAGATCGATCCCTGTCCCTAGTGTAGACCTGGCCTTAGAGTTTACGTTGACCGGGACTGGGTTTCTCTCCTCTAACTCTGCAGGAGCGGCTGGTGTTGGAGGCCTGGTGCCCGGCGTCGGCGGTGTCCCTGGCCTGGTGCCCGGCGTCGGCGGTGTCCCTGGCCTGGTGCCCGGCGTCGTCCCAGGAGTTGGAGGTGAAGTTGCACAATTCAACTGACCAATGGGCCTGTGGGGTTGTGGTCTCCCCGTCTCAGAGCCCTGACTCTCTCTCTACTGTGTCCCAAACAGCTGGAATCCCAGCAGGAGCGGCAGCAGCAGCGAAAGCAGCAGCGAAAGCAGCAGCCTATGGTGAGTCAGCTCCTCCTCTCTTACTGCTCTGCAGCTTTGCCCTTTCCCCAGGGCTTCCTGATTGCAGGCCAGAGTCCTTTTTGCTGGCATCTGTAGCCTTCTGGCATCACTGGCATCTGTTAGTTCAGACAGGCCATCGTGCAGCAGGGCCGTCAGCATGGAGCGCAGACGGAGACCGGTCCACACTGCGCAGCAGGATACGAGGGTCCCATGGCACAGGGGGTCACCTGGCAGGAGTGCCCAGCCTTCACTCCCCTTATGTGTCTCCGATGACACCAGGCACCGCAGAGACCTTTGCAGACCCTGCTGTACCAGAATGTGAAACTGAATTCTACTGTTCAGCCAGTAGGTGGAGCCCAGTGTCACTTATCTTATCTGGGCAGGTCATAGCTAAAGTAAGGCAGAGCACTGAAAGGTCTTGGAGTGAACCCATCTCCAGTGTATCTCTCTGGGAAGGAAGCACCGTAGCCAATCCATATCGGGTAGTAGCAGCCCTGCAATTTACCATCTACAAGAAGTACAGACATGGTGTTGGAAGTAAACTAGCGCCAGAGGAGAACAGAAACAGAAGGAAAACAGCAGCAAAGGTTGCAAACAGAAGGAACAAAAGCAACAAAGGTTGTGGGATCTCATCATCATGCAGTTCTTCTCTGCCCTTCAGAATGGCCAGACTGGAAGCCACATTTTTCAAGATTTTGCATTGCTATGAGACTCCATAAGGAAACTGGGGATGTTCCAGTATCAATATTAATTGATGCTGTGGGAAGCAGACAGAGCATATCTTTAAATCTTTTACCTTTACTGCAGACAGTCAAAAAGATAACTAGGAAAAGGTTCTGGCTATGTCTGATGCATACTGTATACCTCAGAAAAATGTAGTTTATGAAAGAGCATGTTTCCACCAGAGAATTCAAGAACCAGGAGAAAATGTTTAATGTTTTATAATAGCTCTGCATGCATTGGCCGACAACTGATTTTGGGAATGCAGAACATGAAAATATCAGAGACGGGCTGATTACTGAGTCAACAGACAACTACAGCGATAGGAATGGCAATTAAAGGTAGATTTAAACCTACTCACAGCTACTCAGAGAGCAAAGCAGGCTGAGCTTGTCAAAAAGTAGCACAAAAGGCAGGAGCAACTTGAGACATCTGAAAGTATCTTAGAAGCTGTAAACAGACACAGCATGAGTTGAAAAGGCACCAAAACCCTGAGGCTATGAGGGAGTCCCAGGCAAACTACAACGCCTTTCAGACAGAATGTACAAGACATGGAAAAATTCATAGTCCATCAGATTTATATTTAGTCAAAGGCACAAGGTATAATACATGCACCTGTAAATAATATGGACATTTTGTAGCTGTTTGCCATACCAAGGCAATCAGGGAGTTGACTAGCATTACAGATGATCACATGCCATTGTTAATACAATATATCGTGTGATGACAGCCTGGAGAATGAAACAGAATATTCATGGGAAGACTATTAACTTTAATGTTAACTCAGAAGCAGATGTGACCATCATCTCAGAAGGGATTTACAATCCCCTTCTGCCCCTCCCAGAGCTGAAATCAGCTGACACCGCTCTGACTAGCCCTGGGGGTGTTCTGAACTGCATGGACCACTTCACCACAGTAATACAAGACAAAAGCTGTGCATTCAGATTGTGTGTGATCAAAGACCAAGAACCTTCTCAGACACAGCATGGCAGCCATGACAGGCCTAGTGAGAAAGGTGGAAGAACTCAGAGGATTTGATGATATTGGACTTTAGAAAAGAGATCCAATACAAATAAACTTGAGACAATGGTAGATCATGCAGTGTACAGACACTCCTACCAGAGAGACCTTAGAAGAGACAAGCTGATTTATGCAAATTCAGAGGAGATCATTACCTAGTCATTGTGGACTATTTTTCCAGGTATATAGTGTGGCAAATTGTCAGCACTACTATGATGGGTCCCGCACTTTCTCTTCTTCTAGGGGAGGTTCAGGGCACCATTTCTCACCCCTGGTCTGGGGTATTAACTGTCCCACTGGTATCCCAGAGAAGGGGAGTGGAGAGGGAGGGACCTAGGCCAATCCTCTACTTGGTGTCCCAGCCCAGGGGCCCTAGAGATAGCAGCAAACCACTTGAACTATTTCAGAGTAACAGCCGTGTTAGTCTGTATTCGCAAAAAGAAAAGGACTTGTGGCACCTTAGAGACTAACCAAGTTGCATCCGATGAAGTGAGCTGTAGCTCACGAAAGCTCATGCTCAAATAAATTGGTTAGTCTCTAAGGTGCCACAAGTCCTCCTTTTTTTTTCACTTGAACTAGCAATTCCTTCCCCTGGACTACTTCCCTCTCTGGCCCTTCAGCTTGTGGGACTTCCTGCCCTCCCTCTGCTTGGGCCAGGTTTCTCCCAACCCCTTGTGACTGTGGAGTCCCTCTGCTCTGCACAAACCAGGTTTCCCTTTACTTAGGGTCTTTGTCTTCTGGCCTACCACAGCACTTCTTCAAACAGCTCTCTGCTCCAACCCCAAACCACTCTGCTTCAACTCCTCCAGCTGTCTGATTGAAGCAGAGGGTTTTTATCAGGTGACTGGCTTCAGGTGCTCTAATTAATCTATAGCAACCTCTCTTCCCTCTACAGGGAATAAGGCTCTCATCATCCTGGGGCTTACATATCTCCCTTTGATCACCCTTCTGCTGCCCTCTGGCCTGCTGTATCACAATAGAAATAGTGTAATTGAAAGACACAACATGTGTTATGGAGAAACTGAAATGCACTTTTGCTCACTTTGGTATTCCAGAACAACTTGTGATGGACAATGGACCACAACTCACTGCAGCAGAATTTAAGTCATTCTGAACAAAATATGCTTTTGTTCGTATTACTAGTAGCCCACATTACCCACAAATGAATGGAGAGGCTGAGAGAGCTGTACAGACACACAAGAAAATCCTAAGGCAGGAAGATCCATTCCTTGGTCTTCTGAGCTACAGATCAACACCAATAGTGGCTACTGTATATAGTCCCAGCACAGCTCCTGGTGGGAAGACAACTATGCACTGCTGTTCCAGCTCTGGAAAAGAATCTATCTCCAAAGTGGCCAGACATGAAGAAAGGAGCCAAATTGGATACAAAGGCAAAAAGTGCTTATGGAACACTTTTACCACAGACATCACTCTGGGACCTGCTGGGCCTAGAAGCTGGAGATGTGTTTGTGTCAAACAGGATGGAGAAAAAGGAAGGACAACTCCAGCTGTTATAAAAAAGAGAATTCAGCCCCCAGATCGTACATGATTGAGACCAACAGTGGAGAGTTCAACATCTAGAAGCGATCAACATCTACATTTTGTTCTTCAGAAAGAACAATCAACAAGCAAATTCTGCAGATGGCAGATGCAGAATAAGAAGAAGATTCAAAGATTCCAAACTGACCAGAGACAGTTGTTACAACCAATGGACAGCCAGATGACCTAGTTGTTATGTATTCAGGTCATGTAATTAGAAAACCAGTACGATTCAGAGACACTGAACAGTCTGGTCTGTACTGGTAGGAATGTAGAATTTAAAGGGGGAGACATAATGGAATGCTAAATTGTACTATACTGATCAGCCACGAATTAGCGCCAGGTGTAACATCCTTATCTGAGCAGGTCATAGCTAGAGCCAGACAGTGCATTAAAGGATCTCATGGAAGAAACTGGTACAACAGTCTGACCTGCTAAAAGTAACAGCCCTGCAGCCTATCGTGTACATGCAGTACATGATTCCTGCCTCTGCCAGAGTGGGGCACTTTGAACATTGGGAATGAGCACTTCACAGCATTCACTGTGCGTCACATGGGTGAATGGATGGACATGAAAAGGATAGTGGGTGGGTCTGTTTTGGGATGGCTGGATGGCCCCTATCGGTGCCTGGTTATGGGCTGAGAGGATAATGGGGGAGTGGATGGCAAACCAGGATCTCCATTCATATCTCTCTAAATCTAATGGCAGGGCACCCTTTACAGCCATATCATGGGTCCCCGAGTACAGGGGGATACAGCCCTGCTTCCTGCCCTGGCCTCACCACTGAACCTCTCAACAGGGGCTGGACGCATACCAGGTGTGGTACCGGGAGTTGGAGGCTTGGTGCCCGGCATTGGTGGGGGTCTGGTGCCCGGCATTGGTGCCGGTCTGGTCCCCGGTGTTGGTGGAGCCCTGGTGCCTGGCATTGGAGGTAACTTTTGCTTTAACTGAGAGATAGGACTTGCCACTTGGTCTGGGATCCTCACTGCTGCAGTGATCTGTAATGGCCACTGCAGGGGAAGGAAAAGAGTCCCATGATGCTCCGCTGCAATCTGGAGCATCCCCAGGTGCTGCTGAGGGTGGGGTCTTCCCCCTTGTCCCTGCAGTGGGAGAGCATGCTGCAGGAACAGTGTTTTTTTGTGCTGGGATATGCTATGGGGTCTGTTGGATTCCATCCCTGGGGAATGCATCTCCACCCAAGTTTCATTCTCCACACATTTCTGTCCCCAGGTGTTGTCAGTCCGGCAGCAGCAGCCAAAGCAGCAGCCAAAGCAGCCAAGTACGGTGAGTCAACTCTTCCTTCTCTGGCTATCCACAGTGCCCTGTGACTGCTGGCTCCCTGAGAGTCCCAGCAGGAGGGGGTCATGGCCAAAGCTGGGGCTTGGGGTTCCAGGAAATAACAACCTCCCACCCAGAGCAGTCTGGGCCCTCCTAAGAAGGGGTGAGGCAGCTGCCTGAGCCGCATGTGAACAGAGCAGAAGTAAAGGCACGTGGTGAGTGCCATCACCTTTCCAGCCCAGTTGGGGCAGAGATTCCTTTGGGGGCAGGGAGGGGTGGTATGTGCTGACCACAATGTGTGTAACCCACATACCTCCTGGGCTTGGGGCTCTGTCACATCTAGTGGCACCGAGACCCCTTAGAGAGAGAGTAATGAGTCTGTTCTGCAGCCTTCGCTAAGATCCATGCGGCTCTTAGCTCATGCAGTAGCTGCTCATGAGGCCCAGGTTCAATTCCGCCCACTGGCGAACGGGGTCTGTCCGTGTTACATATAAGACATGGGCAACCCAGCCCCTCGGGTGAGGACTAGCCCAGGACGCATTGTGTATTCAGTTGGCAAACTCCTCTTCCCTGCACTGAGGGGTTCGTGGAGTCTGGAGAGCCCTTTAGGAAATAATGCAGCTAATTCCATCCACCCCTCCCTAAACAGAACCCCCACTATCCAATGCACCCATCCCCAAACAGACCAACCCACTGTCCACACACCTATCCCCAAAAGAGCCCTCCCACTATCCATGCACCCATCCCCAAACAGACCCACCCACTATCCATCCACCCATTCCCAAACACACATCCACTATCCATCCAACCATCCCCAAACAGACCCATCCACTATCCATGCAACCATCCCCAAACAGACCCATCCGCTGTCCATCCACCCATCTCCAAACAGATCCATCCACTGCCCATTCACCCAGCCCCAAACAGACCCTTCCACTGTCCATCCACCCAGCCCCAAACAGACCCATCCACTGTCCATCCACCCATCTCCAGACAGACCCATCCACTGTCCATCCACCCAGCCCCAAACAGATCCATCCACTGCCCATTCACCCAGCCCCAAACAGACCCATCCACTATCCATGCAACCATCCCCAAACAGACCCATCCGCTGTCCATCCACCCAGCCCCACACAGACCCATCCAATATCTGTCCACCCAGCCCCAAACAGACCCTTCCACTGTCCATCCACCCAGCCCCAAACAGACCCTTCCACTGTCCATCCACCCATCTCCAAACAGATCCATCCACTGCCCATTCACCCAGCCCCAAACAGACCCTTCCACTGTCCATCCACCCAGCCCCAAACAGACCCATCCACTGTCCATCCACCCATCTCCAGACAGACCCATCCACTGTCCATCCACCCAGCCCCAAACAGATCCATCCACTGCCCATTCACCCAGCCCCAAACAGACCCTTCCACTGTCCATCCACCCATCTCCAGACAGACCCATCCACTGTCCATCCACCCAACCCCAAACAGTCCCATCCACTGTCCATCCACCCAGCCCCAAACAGACCCATCCACTGTGCATCCACCCAGCCCCAACCAGACCCATCCAATATCTGTCTACCCACCCAGCCCCAAACAGACCCTTCCACTGTCCAACCACCCAGCCCCAAACAGACCCATCCCATATCTGTCCACCCAGCCCAAAACAGACCCTTCCACTGTCCATCCACCCATCTCCATACAGACCCATCCACTGTCCATCCACCCAGCCCCAAACAGACTCATCCACTGTCCGTCCACCCATCTCCAAACAGACCCATCCACTGTCCGTCCACCCATCTCCAGACAGACCCTTCCACTGTCCATCCACCCATCTCCAGACAGACCCTTCCACTGTCCATCCACCCATCTCCAAACAGACCCATCCACTGTCCATCCAACCATCCCCAAACAGACCCTTCCAGTATCGGTCCACCCAGCCCCAAACAGACCCATCCACTGTCCATCCACCCAGCCCCAAACAGACCCATCCACTGTCCGTCCACCCAGCCCCAAACAGACCCATCCACTGTCCATCCACCCATCTCCAGACAGACCCATCCACTGTCCATCTACCCATCTCCAAACAAACCCATCCACTGTCCATCCACGCAGCCCCAAACAGACCCATCCACTGTCCATCCACCCAGCCCCAAACAGACCCATCCACTGTCCATCCACGCAGCCCCAAACAGACTCATCCACTGTCCATCCACCTCCATACAGATCTCTCTCTCTCTCTCTCTTAATCAGTTCTTATACTGCACCCAGTGTTTTGCTATCTGAGCACTGCTCTCCGTTACAATCCACCTGTGTGCTATTTGAAGGCCCCACACTTTCTACCTACCTCAGTCCTTGCCATCTTCCACACCTTTATAGGCCCTGCGTTCCCAGACCACGGCTGCATTTCACATATCTAACCTTCTGCAGGAGCTGGAGGAGTCGGAGGCCTGGTGCCCGGTGGAGTCGGAGGCCTGGTGCCCGGTGGAGTCGGAGGCCTGGTGCCCGGTGGAGTTGGAGGCCTGGTGCCTGGTGGAGTCGGAGGCGTCCCAGGTGCGGGCAGAATTGGAGACCGTCTCATTCTATTCCAGTAGTGGATGAGTGGGTTTGGCTCCCCGGTACCATGTGATAGGGTTGGCCAGTGACGGAGCTGAGTGTAACCCTGCCCCCTTGCTGGTCTCTCTGAGTGACCCCTCTGCTGTCCAGCCTCCTGTCCCTCCCTGTCTGGGGTGGAGTCCTGCCATTCTCCCGCTCTCAGAGTGGGATCTGGGTATGGCACCCCAGCTCTGCCAACCGCTCATTGCTGACTACGGTTCTGGCACAGGCTCGGGACCTGCCCGTAATCAAATGGGAGCTGGTGGAGTCGGCTGCGTCACAGGCAGGCAGCAGTGCCAGGCTGTGCTGGTGTCTGAGCAGCCCAGAGTCAGCGTCCCTCCGTCCCCAGGCTCAGAGCCACTGATCCCACTGGCCCATCTCCCTGGGACACAGGGGCAGGTGTTGGTGCCACCAGGTGATCTGAGCCTGCACAGGGACGGGTCAGACAGACGCAGGCTGCTCTGCTCCTGCGAGCAGGCTGGGTCCCTTGTGCCCGTGCAGACACGGCCGGAGAGGGAATCTGCAATGGTGTACGGGGAAGAGCAGGAGGGGTTCAGCAGAGGCAGAGCTGGGCAGGGGCAGTGGTGCCCATGTTCCTGGCTGGGCAGAGGAGAGAGTGTGAATGAGCCGGGCTGTTCACCAGGGCAGAACTATAATCCCTGCCTCTCGCTCTCTTCCAGGAGTCATCAGTCCCGCAGCAGCAGCTAAAGCAGCTGCCAAAGCAGCCAAGTATGGTGAGTTGGGCTTCCCTGGCTCTCCCGCTCCAGCCTTGGTTCTCCCCCACTCACTCCAGCCCTCCCCCTCCAGCCACAACCCTTCCCCCTTCCCTCCAGCCCTCCCCCTCTAACCCGGGCTCTCCTCCCCTTCCTTCCAGCCCTGGACCCTCTGCTCCAGCCCCAGCCTTGCATCTCCCTCTGTCCTTGGGGCCATGGAGCAGCAGACAGCCCTTCCTTGCAGGGGGCTGTCTGAGCCCTGGTCTTTCTGACCTGGGTCTGAATCCCGACTCACCACAGGAAAGGATGCTCCAGCCTCCAAGCAGCCAGGGCAGCCAACCCTGCAGCTGGCAAGTGGCTCCTCCAGGCCGTGACTGTATCTGTGGCTGATGCGGTGTGGGTTGCATCCTAGACACAAGACCCCGCCCAGCTCGGGTGTCAGGGCCCCCGTGCAGAGCGCAGGGTTGCTCCTAGAGGCCCTGCTGCCCATCGCCTGCCCTCACCCCCATGCGGAGCGAGTGCGAGGAGTGTGAAGGGCTACGGGTCTGGCCCACTGAATGGGCCCATGTCAGAGGCACAGAGACCCAGCCCAGAAATACTCACACTGAGCCTGCACAGGCTCCTCGTGTCCCCTTCCATCCCAGCCTGCGCTTCTGGCCTTAACCCCCGTTCCTCTCCACAGGTGCTGGCGTCATGCCCGGGGCCGGCGGGGTGCCTGGTGTCGTGCCCGGGGCTGGCAGGGTGCCAGTCGCAACGCCTGGGGCTGGTGGGGTACCTGTTGTAACGCCGGGGACTGGGGGAGTGCCAGTCTTTGTGCCCGGCGCAGGACAAGTGCCAGGAACGGGCATTGTACCTGGAGCAGGTAATTGCATATCCTGTCACTCAGTGGTGCTGGTTCCCATGGAACATGCATGGCTAGACTCCTCCCACAGCACGATGGGATGCCCCTCAGAGGGTATCTCCTGGGCACTGGGGCAGCTCTGGCACGGGAGCACCAGAAGTGTTGGGCCCTGCTGTGAGTAGTAGCAGGTGCCTCTGAATGTGAAGTGCAGAACAGTCACCCATGCACCATCTTTCTCTTGAAGCCAAGTGAGGCGGGTTGGCGACGGACAGGCACCGGGTGCCATGCGGCTCCTGGGTCTAACTGCAGTGCTCTTCTCACCCTGCAGGGATTCCTCAGCTGGGCGTGCAGCCAGGCGCCAAGCCTCCAAAGTACGGTATGCACCTCCCCACCGTGACCCAGCCAATGGCTCTTCTTTGCCCGCCACTGACTGTGGCCCATCCTGTCCACTTTTCCCCGGTGCCCTCTGTGTGGAGGGCTGAGGAGCTGTCCTGTCGCTCAGCGCAGACAGCCAGAGCCAACCACCTCTCTCTCCAGACTGACAGCAACTTCCGATCGGAGCCGTCAACATCCATCCTGGGAACCCTGTCTCCACCCACCAGCCTTGGCTTTGAAATTCTGCCCCCTCCTGCCCTGCACGGCCCTGCTTGGGAGCTAGGGTCTCCAGGGCCTAGGCAGCTTCCCCATAGCCAATGTTCCTGCCCTGTTCCACACCCCTCTTCTACTGAAGGGAACGGGGGCAGATGTAACATAAGAACGGCTATACTGGGTCAGACCAAAGGTCCATCTAGCTCAGGGGTAGGCAACCTATGGCAAGCATGCCTAAGGCAGCATGTGAGCTGATCTTCAGTGGCACTCACACTGCCCGGGTCCTGGCCACCGGTCTGGGGGGCTCTGCATTTTAATTTAATTTTAAATGAAGCTGCTTAAACATTTTAAAAACCTTATTTACTTCACCTACAACAATAGTTTAGTTATATAATATAGACTTATAGAAAGAGACCTTCTAAAAACGTTAAAATGTATGACTGGCATGCGAAACCTTCAATTAGAGTGAATAAATGAAGACTCGGCACACCATATGCTCCAATACGTCTGTTAGTCTATAAGGTGCCACAGGACTCTGCCGCTTTTACAGATCCAGACTAACACGGCTACCCCTCTGGTACTTGGCACTTCTGAAAGGTTGCCGGCCCCTGATCTAGCCCAATATCCTGTCTTCCGACAGCAGCCAATGCCAGGTGCTTCAGAGGGAATGAATAGAACTGGGCAATTTACTGAGTGATCTGTCCCCTATCATCCATTCAAAGCATCTGGCAGTCAGAGGTTTAGGGACACCCAGGACATGGGGTTGCATCCCTGACCTCTTGGTTAATAGCCATTGATGGACATGTCCACCAGGAACTGATTTAATTCTTGTCTGAACCCAGTTATACTTTTGGCCTTCACTAAGTCCCCGGCAAGGAGTTCTGTAAGTTCACTGTGCATTGTATGAAGTGCTTTCTTCTGTTTGCTTTAAACTCGATGCCTACTAGACACGTCTTTGAGTGCCACAGAGCCAGTGCGTCTGCTTCCCCATTCCGTGCCACACGCAGGGAGGGGTTGGGGCAGGAGGAGCTGTGGATTTCCTCTCCAGCTAGCACTCCAGAGCAGGCTTTGTTCTTTCCTTTGGCCGGAATTGGCCCCAGCTCCACTTCTGAGTTTAGCTGGGCAGGTTCTCACTATTTTGCTACAAACGTGCATGTCGGAGCAGAACTGTATTGTTTTGTGAGTTCAGGCCTGTGAATTCTCTGCCTTGCATTAAGGAAAAATGGCAGAAGGCATTTGGGGTGTAACTGAGCATTACAGACTATGATCTGTGGCCACGAAACCATTGCAGACTGGCCAAAGGTTGCAGTGTCCACAGCGAGCAGGCAGAAATCCCTGAGCCCCTCACTGCTCTGCCTCGCAGAAAGAACTTACCTGGCAGGTGTGCAGGGCCGGGTATGTGCAGGGACCGAGCGCTTTCCTTCTCAGCCTGTAGTGCTATGGCACCATCAAGAGGCCAGTTCATTTTATGTTTCTAAAGCATTTTCCCCCTGTCTTCCTGGTGCTATTTTATTACATCTTGCAGTGCATTCTTATTGGGATCACTGATGTAGGCTGCGTGTGCGCAGCCGTGTGTGTGTGTCTCTCTTAGTACGTGTGTGTGTGCAGGTTGTGTGTGTGGGTGGGTGTGCACTTGTGCAAGTCATGTATGCACGTGTATGTGTGTGCGTGCAGGTCACTTACATGTGTGCATATGTGCGTGTGCAAGTCATGCGTGTGTGTGTGTGTGTGTGTGCGCACCCTTTGGAAATCCGTAGGTTTAAAATCTTGTGACAGTCCGGTTTGCTGTGACAGGGAACCAGGAGATACAGCTGTTTCCCACTGGAGGGGCTGGTCGGGCAGCGGTGAATGCGCTGCCCGCCCTGCAGGGCTCAGAGCAAGGGGTTCTGGGCCTACGATTGGGGCTAAGATTTTGTCATGGTTGTTTTTAGTAAAAGTCACAGACAGGTCACAGGCAATAAACAAAAATTCACGGGAGCTGTGACCTGCCTGTGAGTTCTGCTGTTGCGGCTCTCTGGTTTCCCCCGCCACCCTGGTGCTGGGCGCTGTAGGGTTCCCCCTCTGCCCAGGGCAGCTGGGAGCTGCAGGGTGACCATATTTCCCAAAGAGAAAATGGGACATGCCCAGCCACTCGCCTGAGGTGTCCCCCACTCCCCTCTGTTGCCGGAACCCTGAGGAGGGCCTGTCACCTGTCACTGGAACTTAGCAGGGCCCCCGTTGCTTGTTGCTGGAACCCTGCCAGAGCCCCCGTGGCTGCCAGCTGCAGAGTCCTGCAGCCCCTGGGCTGAAGCAGAGAATGTCAGGGAGGTCTCTGGAAGTCACGGGTTCTGGGGCTCCTGTGACCTCTGTGACAGAAACGTAGCCTTACCTATGATCCAGCAGAGGCACTGGCCTAGGAAAGTATGTCCAGTGAACAGGAGGAATGTGACTGGTGTAACTGTTTGTTCTCTGACTGACAGGTGTCCCTGGGGCTGGGGTCACAGGTGCCAGGGGCCTCCCAGGTATGCAGCTGCCAGAGATGCTGAGCTCTGTGGGCCAAGAACTCTGGAGAGGCAGAATTTGCCCCTGCGCTCTGCCCAAGTGTGCTGTCAGCATGGGAAAGAGAGGGGCTCTGCCCTCGAGCCCTGGTGGCAAGGCTTCCCAAAGCTGGTGGGCAGTCTGGTGCTGCAGGGCTCCAGTGCTCTCCCCTGGCACAGCATTGTCCCTGCTCCCAAGGTCCCCTCTGGAGCACGGAGAGCCCTGGCCAGGGACCTAGCCCTCATGGCTGCAGGCAGGCATCCAGGACGGCAAGTAGCAATGTTTGACTCATCCCTTCCCCCTTCAGCAAGAGCTGAGGGCATCCCTGTCCCTCCGAAGCTGCCCTCCCTGGCAGTGGCTCTGGTGGAGTGTGGCTGGCTGCAGGCCAGTCCCGGGTTAGGAGCCAGGCTCCTGGGCTATACAGGCAAGAGTGGCTGAGGGTGGAACTGCCTCAGGCCTGGCTTCTCCCTGTGCAGCATGGAATGGCTGGGGTGATCAGTGGGGGGTTCCAGCCCCTCTGGCCGTGGCTTCACTCAGCACATGGCACCGACAACCCAGAGCCACCGCACTCCCTGCAGGAGCTGCAGCCCTTCCCCAGCCTCACCCAGTGCGTGGCCAGGCTCCACCCCACCCCGTCCCACTTGCCAGCACGCCCTCCCTGGCCTGCCATCTTTGTGTCAGTGACTCATCCCCTTGTCTCGCCTGCGGCCCTGGGGGCTGACAGGCTGGGACATGTCTGCATTCCCTGGTCCCTGGGCTGGGAGAGACCCAAGGCAGGGACTGGCAGGGGGCTAGCGGTCAGGCACAGTGGGGGGCCACCCAGTGGTTTGTCACCTGCTCCCCTCTCCTCCCTTGCACCCCTGCTCATAGAAGGCCTCGTCCTGGCCGAGGCTGGCACTGGCCTGAAGGCTCACAAACCGGGTAGAATTAGTGGGGGAAGCAAAAGTGGATGGGAATCTGGGAGGCAGTGACCATGAGTTGGTTGAGTTCAGGATCCTGACACAGGGAAGAAAGGTAAGCAGCAGGATACGGACCCTGGACTTCAGGAAAGCAGACTTCGACTCCCTCAGGGAACGGATGGCCAGGATCCCCTGGGGGACTAACTTGAAGGGGAAAGGAGTCCAGGAGAGCTGGCTGTATTTCAAGGAATCCCTGTTGAGGTTACAGGGACAAACCATCCCGATGAGTCGAAAGAATAGTAAATATGGCAGGCGACCAGCTTGGCTTAATGGTGAAATCCTAGCGGATCTTAAACATAAAAAAGAAGCTTACAAGAAGTGGAAGGTTGGACATATGACCAGGGAAGAGTATAAAAATATTGCTCGGGCATGTAGGAATGTTATCAGGAGGGCCAAATCGCACCTGGAGCTGCAGCTAGCCAGAGATGTCAAGAGTAACAAGAAGGGTTTCTTCAGGTATGTTGGCAACAAGAAGAAAGCCAAGGAATGTGTGGGCCCCTTACTGAATGAGGGAGGCAACCTAGTGACAGAGGATGTGGAAAAAGCTAATGTACTCAATGCTTTTTTTGCCTCTGTTTTCACTAACAAGGTCAGCTCCCAGACTGCTGCGCTGGGCATCACAAAATGTGGAAGAGATGGCCAGCCCTCTGTGGAGATAGAGGCGGTTAGGGACTATTTAGAAAAGCTGGAAGTGCACAAGTCCATGGGGCCGGACGAGTTGCATCCGAGAGTGCTGAAGGAATTGGCGGCTGTGATTGCAGAGCCACTGGCCATTATCTTTGAAAACTCGTGGCGAACCGGGGAAGTCCCGGATGACTGGAAAAAGGCTAATGTAGTGCCAATCTTTAAAAAAGGGAAGAAGGAAGATCCTGGGAACTACAGGCCAGTCAGCCTCACCTCAGTCCCTGGAAAAATCATGGAGCAGGTCCTCAAAGAATCAATCCTGAAGCACTTGCATGAGAGGAAAGTGATCAGGAACAGCCAGCATGGATTCACCAAGAGAAGGTCATGCCTGACTAATCTAATCGCCTTTTATGATGAGATTACTGGTTCTGTGGATGAAGGGAAAGCAGTGGATGTATTGTTTCTTGACTTTAGCAAAGCTTTTGACACGGTCTCCCATAGTATTCTTGTCAGCAAGTTAAGGAAGTATGGGCTGGATGAATGCACTATAAGGTGGGTAGAAAGCTGGCTAGATTGTCGGGCTCAACGGGTAGTGATCAATGGCTCCATGTCTAGTTGGCAGCCGGTATCAAGTGGAGTGCCCCAAGGGTCGGTCCTGGGGCCGGTTTTATTCAATATCTTCATAAATGATCTGGAGGATGGTGTGGATTGCACTCTCAGCAAATTTGCGGATGAGACTAAACTGGGAGGAGTGGTAGATACGCTGGAGGGGAGGGATAGGATACAGAAGGACCTAGACCAATTGGAAGATTGGGCCAAAAGGAATCTGATGAGGTTCAATAAGGATAAGTGCAGGGTCCTGCACTTAGGACGGAAGAACCCAATGCACAGCTACAGACTAGGGACCGAATGGCTAGGCAGCAGTTCTGCGGAAAAGGACCTAGGGGTGACAGTGGACGAGAAGCTGGATATGAGTCAGCAGTGTGCCCTTGTTGCCAAGAAGGCCAATGGCATTTTGGGATGTATAAGTAGGGGCATAGCGAGCAGATCGAGGGACGTGATCGTTCCCCTCTATTCGACATTGGTGAGGCCTCATCTGGAGTACTGTGTCCAGTTTTGGGCCCCACACTTCAAGAAGGATGTGGATAAATTGGAGAGAGTCCAGCGAAGGGCAACAAAAATGATTAGGGGACTGGAACACATGAGTTATGAGGAGAGGCTGAGGGAGCTGGGATTGTTTAGCCTGCAGAAGAGAAGAATGAGGGGGGATTTGATAGCTGCTTTCAACTACCTGAAAGGGGGTTCCAAAGAGGATGGCTCTAGACTGTTCTCAATGGTAGCAGATGACAGAACGAGGAGTAATGGTCTCAAGTTGCAGTGGGGGAGGTTTAGATTGGATATTAGGAAAAACTTTTTCACTAAGAGGGTGGTGAAACACTGGAATGCGTTACCTAGGGAGGTGGTAGAATCTCCTTCCTTAGAGGTTTTTAAGGTCAGGCTTGACAAAGCCCTGGCTGGGATGATTTAACTGGGAATTGGTCCTGCTTTGAGCAGGGGGTTGGACTAGATGACCTTGTGGGGTCCCTTCCAACCCTGATATTCTATGATTCTATGATTCTATGATTCTCTTTCAGCAGGCGAGGCCCTGGTGCCGGGTGGGGGTGACGTGCTGGGAAGGGTGCTGGGGGTGACGTGCTGTGTCTGCAGACGGGGAGGGCAGGATTCTCCCTATAGTCCAGTCTCCAGGCCCTGATCCTACCCCTTTGCCCCAGGCCCTTGCTATCCTGGCATCCCTGGCTAGTGCCAGACCCAGCCTGGCTAGCTCCCTTCCCCCAGAGGCCCCATCCCTAAGGGCATGCCAGCAGGAGTCTGCTCCCGGCACAGTGCTGGGGCCAGGCAGTGGCTCTGCAGGGTGCCATACCTCCCACTGGGGAGCCCTCACGGAGGAGCCAGCACGCAGGACTACCAGAGTCTCTGCACGGCCAGAGGCTTTGTCCAGAGGAGCCAGATGGAGCACAGAGTGTGTGATGGGGGCTGCCAGCCTACAGGCCACTGCCCTCCTCTCTCTCCCTTCCCCACGTGGCGCTTTCCACACACCACTCCTCACGTCTGGGAGGCCACAAGCTTCTGGGGCACTGCCCTACCCACTGGCTCTGCTCTGCCCAGAGGGGCTGGCCCAGCTGGGGCACGGCTGGCCTTGGGTGCCTGCTGCCGGCAGTGAGCAGCTGCTCTCACTAGCCAGTGGCTGACGGAGCCTTTGCTTGGCAGGCCACGGCACTGGAGCTGGGCTGCCGGGGGTCAGCCAGCACTAGAGGCTCATAGGACCTGGTTCCTCCCCACAAGGCAGTGTGTGCCCATGTTCTCCCCAGGGCATCCAGGCCTGCACACAGCTCTCCAGGGCAGGTGCAGTGCGTCATTTAGCATGGACAGGCCTGTGTGTGCTGAGTGTGTGCGTACTGTACACTGGTGTGCGTACACATGGGGGTGTGCATGTGTTCGTGCGTGTGTGTCTGCATGGTGCACGGTTCACATTAAGGTTCCAGGGCTTCTCATGCACACTACCCAGAGCACCTGTCCTGCTCCATGCCCGGCCCTGTGGGGGAGGAGGTTGCTGGGACAGTCCCTAGAGCTCCTGGCCTCAGGGCTGGGCTGTCCCCTGCTGGGCGCGGAGGTGGCAAGGGATGGCCTCCCCGCAGATGGCAGGGTGCATGGCTACGGAGTGCTGGAGTGGGATGCCAGTCTTAGGGAATGTCGCCTGCTTGGTCCCAGGGGAAGGGGGCCCCAGCCCCAATGCCTCTTGGTCCCCATGGGAAGGCGGCCCCGGCCCCCTGGCCCCTCGGTCCCATCCAAAGCAGCCACCAAACAGTGGCAATAATGGGATGTTCCTTTCTTAGCATCTCAGATCCAGGACACTCCACTGCCGCCCTGAGGGCCCCCATCTGTCCAGCTCTCAGCACCTTGGGCCCCCCCACACTGTCATGGAGCCATGAGCCACAGGCTTGTGCCCACTTGGGGCCTTCCTCACCCCCGTCACCCAGCCTGGGGCTGCTACAGTTTTTGCTGAATGCTGATGGAGTGCATTTCCCACCTGTTCTGTGCCACAGGGTTTCTGTATCTAGGGGCTAGTGGCAAACCTCTCAAGCCATGTAACTGGCCCAGCTCCACTGGGTTCAGCCTCTCCCAGCAGGGGTTGCTGTGGGGACTAGGGCACGAGCGCTGGCTGTAGGGAGCTCCTGGCTACTCCAGCCTCTGCCTCTCGCAGCAGGGGCACTGTAGGGAGCAGGGTAGGAGCGCTGGCTGTGAGCGGGGGGCGCTGTAGGGGCAGGCATGCTGGTGAGAGTGCAGTGTTAGTGTCCCTAAGGATCAGATTCCAGAGTAGCAGCCGTGTTAGTCTGTATCCGCAAAAAGAAAAGGAGGACTTGTGGCACCTTAGAGACTAACCAATTTATTTGAGCATGAGCTTTCGTGAGCTACAGCTCACTTCCCTAGGGAGTTACTCGGGAAGCCTTTGCCCTGCGGGTTATGGGCCGGGCACCCATCCCATACTTTGAGGGCCATCCCTTGACCACTGGAACGTTAGGTTGATGCAGGTGGTAACTGCACTGGACACCTGAGGGTAGAAATGTTCACTTGAGAGAGAAATCCAGGTGGTGCTCAGAAAAATGTTGTGTCCCTAAAATGGCCCTTGAAATACTGTCTTGTCCCGTATTTTCCACGTGCTTTCCCCTTACTACCATCCAACAAAGGTGGGCAGCCTATGCCAGGTCCGCAGCCATGGCAATAAATGAGGAACTGGGTTCTCCCTGGCCCAGCTGTCAGCTTACACCAGGGACAGACCCATGCGTAGAGACAGTGCCTCTCAGCTGGCTGTGGGGAGCAGCTTGGCCTGGGCTGCCTGCACTGGCTGGCACATAGGCCGGAGTCCAGCCCTTAAGGCCCTGTGTGCTGTGACTGGTCACCTTAGTCCCAGGGGATTGTCACTGGGCCCTGTGTCAGTCTGGGGGGCTGTGAGCCCAGGCCTGCACCCACCCTGCCTCACCCAGCCCTGCCTTGTCACGCTGCTTTGTATTCTGGCTCTGTCCATGGATCTGGGGGTCTCAGTCCCTGGTGCCCACCTGGCTGGTCCTGGGGCAGGCAGCTGTTCCAGGCAGCTTTCCCCATCAGAGGCTGCAGGTGACAGCATGTGCCCAGTGCAGCCACCTCTCCCTGCTCATCCCCTCAATATCCGGGCATGGTGGCCATGCTGGTGCAGACAGGTTCGAGCCTCCCCAGCACGTGCCTTCCCCTGTGCAGCGGGTTGTGAACCGTGGGCACAGGAGGGGCCAGCCCAGCTGAGTGGAGCTGTAATTAGAACGAGGGAAACATTCTCTCTGCAGCCAGCTGGACCGTGGCTGGACTGCAGGGAGCCCACGGCTGCTAAGCTTGACCCCCTCCTCTCATCTCCATGTGGCGCAGTCCTGTGAACAGCCTGTTTCCAGGCGCTGGCATCTCTTGGTTCAGAGCAGTACCGGGAAGGGAGGGTCCTGGGGAGAGGGGCATGGGCCTGTGAGATGAAGCTCACTGGAGCTGCGCCAGGTGACATCAGCAGCAATCGCCAGTGCCCAGTTCCTCTGGCCAGTCCCCAGAGCCCTGGGCCTCGGCTGAGCAGCCAGCTGTGCCTTGCCCTTTGCAGCGGGACCTCTAGCCTTAGGGCCTCCCATCTGGCAACAGTGTAGGAAACAGGGCAGGAGCGCTGGCTGGGGCAGGGGGGCTCCGAGTCCTGACTATACCAGCCCAGCTTCTCCCAGCATGGGGCGCTGTGGGGGATGGCAGGGAGGTCGTGACTCTGGCGCTGCTGTCATTGTGTTAGTGACTGGCTGTGTTTGCTGTTGTAGGGTTCGGTGTTGGGGGCCTGCAGCCAGGTGAGTGAACGGGGCTGTGGGGGGAGCTCACGCTTGCTCTCCTGCGGCTCTGCTGGGCATTGCCTAGGGAATGCCTTAGCCTCCCTGGGCGGGGATGCTGATGCCAGTGGTGCCTTCGGCAGGGCCCTGTTCTTTAGCCGCTCCCCAGGCAGGCTCGTGAAGAAGCTGGACTGTGCTGTTCTGGCAGGAGGAGCAAACCCAGGCAGGCTAGTGTCCCGGACAAGCTGCCAGGACCTACGGACGCTGCGCCCTGGGCACCAGGGAACCGAACTTCTCTTTAGCTACCCATGGCCTGGGAGGGCTTTCCGGGGCACAGGAGCCAGCAGGGCCCCATTCAGCCAGATGTCCTGGAACTGGGTGCCCTGGTCTGGGTTCCCACAGCCCAGCTCTGGGGATGTGGCCAGGCATTCACAGCCGTTGCTGCTCAGGTGGGACTGAGCCTTGATCAGATGAGAACTGGACCTTGGGGGCTCAACTTCCTGGCCAGGGTGGGGCCAGGAATGCTGTGGCCCAGGGTGGTGCCAGGCCATGCCCTGGGTCTCCTCTGGCACAGCCTCTGGTACTGCTAGGCAGCCCCCCGTGGGGCAGGGTGTTACTGTGACCTGCAGGCCCAGAGTATGCTTGTGGGGTGCATGGCACAACCCTCCTCAAGCCAGGCCAGTGGCTCGCCCCAGCTTCACCCACTCTCATTTTGTTCTAGGGGCTGGAGTTCCTGGCTTCGGTTTGTCTCCCATTTACCCAGGTATATTTGGCAGCTCAGTTCCTATCTCCTAACAGCTGGGTCATGAGCCCGGCCTAGTGCCCCATCCCCCTGCATGGGCCTCTTGGCCGCACCTGGGGTCCCAGCGTGGCCCTGCCACATTGTGCTGCAGTCAGGCCAACATCGACAGGCGGGGCCTGTGCACAGGGGACTATGCCCAGTGGCTGGGGCCCAGGAGGGGGGCCTGTGGCCAGGGGGATGGGCCAAGGACTGGAGCCTGTGCCCATGGGACTGTGCCACTGGCTGGGGCCTATGGCCAGGAGGCTGTGCCCGCTGGCTGGGCCCTGGTCTATGCTGGCCTCCATACCGCATACACTCAGTCTGCCTGGAAGACTGATGGAGCTGGGGCAGCCCTCAGGGGATGGTGCCAGGTCCCCTGCAAGAGGCCCCAGTTCAGCACAGGGGTGTCTAAAGGAGGGGGTGAGGCACCAACAGGACTGGCACTGAGGATTTTGCTTTCTTCCAGGTGGACTCGCTGGCCAGCTGGGATACGGCGGTGAGTGGGTGCCCGTGCCTGCCAGGGCTGGGTGAGGCAAGGACTGCGCCCATTGGAAACCCAGGCCCAGAGTGAATTGCCCTGGGTGGCAGTCCCAGGGAAGGGAGTCCTCATCTCCTGAGTGCCCGTGCAGTGCCTTAGCTCCCAGATCCACCCTCCTCAGCAGCACCCCGGCAGCAGCCAGGGGGAGTGGGTCCAGCAGCCCCAGACTCCCTTACTCTGTGGAGGCAGTGGTCCCCATCACTAGCACACAGCACTTCCAGTGGGCAAGCCAGGCTCCAGTGCTGGGCTCCTCTACCCCTACCCGCCGTGCCTTCACCCATCTGAGCAGGGGTGCCTTCTGCAGCCAGGTACCCTGACTTAGTCCCTGGCTGAATGCCTGTGAGGTGGGCCCTGCACCCAGCCTGGTGCACACAGCAGGGGCGGGCACGTCTCTGTGCCCTGCAGCTGCAGCCAGGCCCTGGGGCAAAGGGGTTCGATCGCATTGCTCTGCTGGTCGATAGGGATCGTTGGCTTCGGGGCGGGGAACCGCTCTCTGCTGCCTTTGGGAACTGGCATCCTGGATGAGCTGCCAACAGCCCTGCTGCTCCAGGGAGTCCCCCTGGGGTCCCATGAAGTGCCCCTTGTGAGAGGTGCTTGGGGGAGAGGGCCCATGAGGCACACCGCCGGTCCTCAGGCTCCCAGGGACTGTGGCTGGCAGAGCGGGGAACTGGTAGCACATGCTCCCTGCTGCCCCCTCTTGGGCTGCGCACTCATGGGGCCTGTGCTGATGGATTGTTTTCTCTGCCTCTCCACAGGAAAACCTCTCAAGACCTATGGTGGGGCCCTGGGAGCCCTGGGATACAGAGGTAGGTGTCCCCTACAGGGACTGTGCCAGACAGGGCTAAGTGGTCGCCAGGCTTTGCCAGCACGCGCTGGGGGAGCAGGATAGGAAAGCCCCACTCACCGTTTGCACTTGGAAGGAGGAAGCCATGTGACCTCTCAGCCTGGGGCTCCCCCGGCCTCGTCACTTCGTGCAGCCTGGTTCTGCTGCGCTGGCCACGCAAGGTGCCAGCCAAGGTGCTCATGCTGCCCATGCTCAGGCTTCTGGCCATAGCCTTGGTGCTTGGTTCGGCATGCCCCACTGCCAGGGGCTCACCCAGGCCACTCCCACTTTGGGAGCAGCCTTTGTCTCCCCGCATCGCAGCTGTGCCCACAGGGCGGCAGTGGCCCGCCTCTGGCACAACAATCAGCCCTTCATTCATAGCATGTTGCTGCCTGACCTGGCCTCATGTTCGCTGCCTCACGCAGCAGCCCGTTTGTCAGGCTGGGGAGAGCCCACGCCCTCCGCAGCGTTGTGCCCGGGCCGGGAGCACATCACACCGCTCGCCCAGCCGGCAGCAGGGAGCCTGTTGGCCTACGCCATCACCACCAGGTGGCAGCCTCGTGTCCCACCCCCTGCTGCCCCTGTCTGGGGGGAGCCCAGGGGCTTGGAGTGCTGGGACTGACGCCCTCTTTTGTCCCCTGCCAGGTGGCGTGGGCTGTGCGCAAGGGAAGTACTGTGGCAGGAAGCGGAAGTAACCCAGCCAGGCTGCTACCATTAACCTCATGAACTTTGGTGCTACTGCATGGTCTAGAATGTAAACCCTGAGTAAAGCAGCGATCCCGCCCCATCCCCCGTTCCCCCGCCAGCCCCCCGGAGGGAATTCCATGGCCCCTGATGCTCCCTTCGCTCCGGCCCAGGGGTCCCTGCCCTCTCTCCAGCGGGAAGCACAGAACAAACTGTGGGAAATGCCGTTCCCACTGGTGCTAAAGCTCCCTGCAGGGAGAGCTGGGCAGGCCTCCATGGGGCAGGACTGGACCCTCCCCAGGGGACGGGAGCCATGGGCCCTCGGGGAGGAGGAGATGTGGGCTGGTTTCCAAGAGGACAGCAAGGGGCTGGGCTCCTCCTGCCTCCAGCATATGGGCAAATGACCCGTCAGCAGTGCCCAGGCCCAGCATATCCCAGCTGCTCCCAAGACTCCGTCCAACTGGCCAGGAACTGCTTAGCAGCTAGCCAGCCTTGATCCCCCGCCCCTCATGTCTGTCAGCCCCCTCCGTGCCTGCCCGCCCCAGTGCCCACGCTGCGGGATGCCACAGGATGGGGCTTGTGGGCTCCATGCAGGCGGGCAGGGGAATTCCTCCTGCTCTGACACTCATGCCAGCGGGGCCTGTAGGGGCTCATGGGTGGGTTAAATTCGCCTAGAGTTCTTTGCGGTGGGGCCATCTGATTGGCTGACGCGTCCCCACGCTGGAGGACACGGCCCTTCCGGTGTGTGGGGAGGGGTTGGCACTATCAGCAGAGCCAAGTCACTAACACTGATGGGATTAGCCATGTGCCCGCCCTCACTCAGCAGTACTGTACGGGCAGCCAGCGCCAGCCCAGCCCTGCCATGTCTCTGAGGCCCCGCTGGGACCTGCCCTTCCTCTTGCCCTGGATGCCTGTGTGTTCCTGAGCCGTGGGCCGGAAGGAATCGCACCTCTCCATGTTACTCACTTGGTATAGCTCGGGTGGGACATGTTATAAAGAGGGAAAGTAACTGCTTCCAAACGACTAATAAACAATGATTTCTAAAGGACTGCAGCCTCCTGCTTCTTCTTCGCTGCTTCTCCAGACCCAGAGCTGGCGATCCACCCCAGCAATCTGTCCCCCCCACCCCACCCCCGGGATTTGGCTTGCACCCCCCCCCCCGTCCCCAGGGATCCATCCTGCCCCCCAGGATCCTCACACACACACACCCCAAACGGTTCTGCCCTGCCTTCCCAGGATCCTCACAGCCTCCCACCCCCTGGGGATCCTCCCTGCCCACCTGGGGATCTGCCCCACCCAGTTCCTCACTGCACCTGTCCGGGACTCACCCCATTTCTCCAGCTCTACTGCCTGCAGCACCTGGCCCCTTCTGCTGCAGGTGTCTGCCATGTAATGTGCCCATTCCGCATGGGGCTACATCAACCCCTGTTGCCAGCTAGAGTCTCTCTAGGGCTTCTACTCCTGTGCTCTCGCTGCTGGCACTCACAGGGCACTGCTGCAGGGAAGCTCACAGTGCTGGTGGCCTGCTGGGACTGAGGTCCCAGTGAAGTTGTGCTATGTTCGTGTTAGATTGCTGGCCTGCCAGAGTCTGGGGCAGCAGGACGGAGCTGAGCACTGTGCTGGAGCCAGGCAGGGAGTGACTGGACTAGCAGGTGTGTTCACCTGCACAAGCAGGGGCTGGAGTGTCCACACACAGGGTCAGCCCCCTGCCCCCAGCCCAGCTGCAGTGGGAGCCAAGCTACAGTCCCCTGAAGAAGAGGGTTTAGGTGCAGCAATAACTGGGCTCTGTGCTGAGAGACACCAAACCAAAGTCCTCTCCGGAGCACTAAGGCCAGCAAAATGAGGCCAGGAGCAGAGCAGCCCATAGCTAGAGTTGCCAGGCATCCAGTTTTCTACCAGAATGCCTGGTTGTAAAGGAACCCTGGTGGCTCCGGTCAGCACCGCTGACTGGGTGGCTAAAAGTCCCACTCGGCGGCGCAGCGGGCTCAGCCTGCCCTGGCTCTGTGTGGCTCCCCGAAGTGGCTGGCATGTCTGGCTCCTAGGAGCAGGAGTGGCCAAAGGGAACTCTATGCGCTGCCCCTGCCCTGAGCACCAACTCCACAGCTCCCATTGGCCGGGAACCACGGCCAATGGGAACCACGGCCAATGGGAACCACAGCCAATGGGAACCACGGCCAATGGGAGCTATGGAGGCAGTGCCTGTGGGCACAGCAGCACGCGGAGCCCCCTGGTCCCTCCACCTAGTAGCCAGACATGCCAGCCACTTCCGGAAGCCACCTGAGGTAGGCACCGCATGGCCACAGCCCGCACTCCACACCCCTCAACTCCATTCCAGATCCCACACCCCAAAGCCCCTGCCCCAGCCCGGAGCCCGCTCCCACACTCCAAACCCCTCAACCCCAGCCCAGAGCCCCCTCCTGTACCCCAAGCCTTCATCCCCAGCCCCACTCCAGAGCCCGCACCCCCAGTTGGAGCCGTCACTCCCCCCCACCTCCTGCCCCAGCCCAGAGCCCCCTCACTCACCCCAAATCCCTCATCCCCAGCCCCACCTCAGAGCCCACACCGCCAGCCAGAGCCCTCACCCCCTCCTACACCCCAACCCCCTGCCCCAGCCCAGAGCCCCCTCACTCACCCCAAATCCCTCATCCCCAGCCCCACCTCAGAGCCCACACCGCCAGCCAGAGCCCTCACCCCCTCCTACACCCCAACCCCCTGCCCCAGCCCTGAGCCCCCTCCAGCACCCCAAATCCCTCATCCCCAGCCCCACCTCAGAGCCCACACCGCCAGCCAGAGCCCTCACCCCCTCCTACACCCCAACCCCCTGCCCCAGCCCAGAGCCCCCTCACTCACCCCAAATCCCTCATCCCCAGCCCCACCTCAGAGCCCACACCGCCAGCCAGAGCCCTCACCCCCTCCTACACCCCAACCCCCTGCCCCAGCCCTGAGCCCCCTCCAGCACCCCAAATCCCTCATCCCCAGCCCCACCTCAGAGCCCACACCGCCAGCCAGAGCCCTCACCCCCTCCTACACCCCAACCCCCTGCCCCAGCCCTGAGCCCCCTCACTCACCCCAAATCCCTCATCCCCAGCCCCACCTCAGAGCCCACACCGCCAGCCAGAGCCCTCACCCCCTCCTACACCCCAACCCCCTGCCCCAGCCCTGAGCCCCCTCACTCACCCCAAATCCCTCATCCCCAGCCCCACCTCAGAGCCCACACCGCCAGCCAGAGCCCTCACCCCCTCCTACACCCCAACCCCCTGCCCCAGCCCTGAGCCCCCTCACTCACCCCAAATCCCTCATCCCCAGCCCCACCTCAGAGCCCACACCGCCAGCCAGAGCCCTCACCCCCTCCTACACCCCAACCCCCTGCCCCAGCCCTGAGCCCCCTCCAGCACCCCAAATCCCTCATCCCCAGCCCCACCTCAGAGCCCACACCGCCAGCCAGAGCCCTCACCCCCTCCTACACCCCAACCCCCTGCCCCAGCCCTGAGCCCCCTCACTCACCCCAAATCCCTCATCCCCAGCCCCACCTCAGAGCCCACACCGCCAGCCAGAGCCCTCACCCCCTCCTACACCCCAACCCCCTGCCCCAGCCCTGAGCCCCCTCACTCACCCCAAATCCCTCATCCCCAGCCCCACCTCAGAGCCCACACCGCCAGCCAGAGCCCTCACCCCCTCCTACACCCCAACCCCCTGCCCCAGCCCTGAGCCCCCTCCAGCACCCCAAATCCCTCATCCCCAGCCCCACCTCAGAGCCCACACCGCCAGCCAGAGCCCTCACCCCCTCCTACACCCCAACCCCCTGCCCCAGCCCTGAGCCCCCTCCAGCACCCCAAATCCCTCATCCCCAGCCCCACCTCAGAGCCCACACCGCCAGCCAGAGCCCTCACCCCCTCCTACACCCCAACCCCCTGCCCCAGCCCTGAGCCCCCTCACTCACCCCAAATCCCTCATCCCCAGCCCCACCTCAGAGCCCACACCGCCAGCCAGAGCCCTCACCCCCTCCTACACCCCAACCCCCTGCCCCAGCCCTGAGCCCCCTCACTCACCCCAAATCCCTCATCCCCAGCCCCACCTCAGAGCCCACACCGCCAGCCAGAGCCCTCACCCCCTCCTACACCCCAACCCCCTGCCCCAGCCCTGAGCCCCCTCACTCACCCCAAATCCCTCATCCCCAGCCCCACCTCAGAGCCCACACCGCCAGCCAGAGCCCTCACCCCCTCCTACACCCCAACCCCCTGCCCCAGCCCTGAGCCCCCTCACTCACCCCAAATCCCTCATCCCCAGCCCCACCTCAGAGCCCACACCGCCAGCCAGAGCCCTCACCCCCTCCTACACCCCAACCCCCTGCCCCAGCCCTGAGCCCCCTCACTCACCCCAAATCCCTCATCCCCAGCCCCACCTCAGAGCCCACACCGCCAGCCAGAGCCCTCACCCCCTCCTACACCCCAACCCCCTGCCCCAGCCCTGAGCCCCCTCCAGCACCCCAAATCCCTCATCCCCAGCCCCACCTCAGAGCCCACACCGCCAGCCAGAGCCCTCACCCCCTCCTACACCCCAACCCCCTGCCCCAGCCCTGAGCCCCCTCCAGCACCCCAAATCCCTCATCCCCAGCCCCACCTCAGAGCCCACACCGCCAGCCAGAGCCCTCACCCCCTCCTACACCCCAACCCCCTGCCCCAGCCCAGAGCCCCCTCACTCACCCCAAATCCCTCATCCCCAGCCCCACCTCAGAGCCCACACCGCCAGCCAGAGCCCTCACCCCCTCCTACACCCCAACCCCCTGCCCCAGCCCTGAGCCCCCTCCAGCACCCCAAATCCCTCATCCCCAGCCCCACCTCAGAGCCCACACCGCCAGCCAGAGCCCTCACCCCCTCCTACACCCCAACCCCCTGCCCCAGCCCTGAGCCCCCTCACTCACCCCAAATCCCTCATCCCCAGCCCCACCTCAGAGCCCACACCGCCAGCCAGAGCCCTCACCCCCTCCTACACCCCAACCCCCTGCCCCAGCCCTGAGCCCCCTCACTCACCCCAAATCCCTCATCCCCAGCCCCACCTCAGAGCCCACACCGCCAGCCAGAGCCCTCACCCCCTCCTACACCCCAACCCCCTGCCCCAGCCCTGAGCCCCCTCACTCACCCCAAATCCCTCATCCCCAGCCCCACCTCAGAGCCCACACCGCCAGCCAGAGCCCTCACCCCCTCCTACACCCCAACCCCCTGCCCCAGCCCTGAGCCCCCTCACTCACCCCAAATCCCTCATCCCCAGCCCCACCTCAGAGCCCACACCGCCAGCCAGAGCCCTCACCCCCTCCTACACCCCAACCCCCTGCCCCAGCCCTGAGCCCCCTCACTCACCCCAAATCCCTCATCCCCAGCCCCACCTCAGAGCCCACACCGCCAGCCAGAGCCCTCACCCCCTCCTACACCCCAACCCCCTGCCCCAGCCCTGAGCCCCCTCCAGCACCCTGAACCCCTCATATCTGGCCCCACCCCAGAGCCCGCACCCCTTCCCGCACCCCAACCCCCTGTCCCAGCCCAGTGAAAATGAGCGAGGGTGGGGGAGAGCAAGCAACAGAGGGACGGGGGATGGAGTAAGCGGGGGGCGGGGCCTTGGAGAAGGGGCAGGCAGGGGTCAGGCAAGGATGTTAGGATTTCTGCAATCAGAAAAGTGGCTACCCGTAGCTGGCATGCATAGTGCATGTGTCACAAGGCAGGCATGCCTGCCCAGACCGTAGAGCAGTGATCCTCAGCCTCAGACTGAGGCTAGCAAGCTGCAAGCCGTGATTCAATGCTCCTTGCAGCACGTGACTTTAAAACTCTGGGTGATTTAATTATTAACCAATCTAAGTTAGTAACCAATGAGCATGCTTTTACTATGTAATTAATCAATTGCAGTTGATAAATAATGCTTGGCCAGTCATTTCGCTGTGAGAATAATAGATATAAAACAATAGTAAATGAGCCAATGAAGTCACATGACTGTGGCTCTTCTGGGCATAAGAACATAAGAACGGCTAGACTGGGTCAGACCAAAGGCCCACCCAGGCCAGTATCCTGTCTGCTGACAGTGGCCAATGCCAGGTGCCCCAGAGGGAGTGAACCTAACAGGTAATGATCTAGTGATCTCTCTCCGGCCATCCAGCTCCACCTTCTGACAAACAGAGGCTAGGGACACCATTCCTTACCCATCCTGGCTAATAGCCATTAACGGACTTAACCTCCATGAATTTATCCAGTTCTCTTTTAAACCCTGTTATAGTCCTAGCCTTCACAACCTCCTCAGGCAAGGAGTTCCACAGGTTGACTGTGCGCTGAGTGAAGAACTTCCTTTTATTTGTGTTAAACCTGCTACCCATTAATTTCATTTGGTGGCCCCTAGTTCTTATATTATGGGAACAAGTAAATAACTTTTCCTTATTCACTTTCTCCGCACCACTCATGATTTTATAGACCTCGATCATATCCCCCCTTAGTCGCCTCTTTTCCACGCTGAAAAGTCCTGGCCTCTTTAATCTCTCCTCAGATGGGACCCGTTCCAAACCCCTAATCATTTTAGTTGCCCTTTTCTGAATCTTTTCTAATGCTAGTATATCTTTTTGGAGATGAGGGGACCACATCTGTACGCAGTATTCAAGATGTGGGCGCACCATGGATTTATATAAGGGCGATAAGATATTCTCCATCTTATTCTGTATCCATTTTTAAATGATTCCCAACATCGTGTTTGCTTTTTTGACTGCCGCTGCACACTGCGTGGACATCTTCAGAGAACTCTCCACAATGACTCCAAGATCTTTCTCCCGGTTAGTTGTAGCTAAATTAGCCCCCATCGTATTGTATGTATGGTTGGGGTTATTTTTTCCAATGTGCATTACTTTACATTTATCCACATTAAATTTCATTTGCCATTTTGTTGCCCAATCACTTAGTTTTGTGAGATCTTTTTGAAGTTCTTCACAGTCTGCTTTGGTCTTAACTATCTTGAGCAGTTTAGTATCATCTGCAAACTTCACCACCTCACCGTTTACCCCTTTCTCCAGATCATTTATGAATAAGTTGAATAGGATTGGTCCTAGGACTGATCCTTGGGGAACACCACTAGTTACCCCTCTCCATGTTGAAAATTTACCATCTATTCCTACCCTTTGTTCCCTGTCTTTTAACCAGTTCTCAATTCATGAAAGGATCTTCCCTCTTATCCCATGAGAACTTAATTTACGTAAGACCTTTTGGTGAGGGACTTTGTCAAAGGCTTTCTGGAAATCTAAGCACACTATGTCCACTGGATCCCCCTTGTCCACATGTTTGTACTCTAGTAGAACAGTAAGAACTCTAGAAGATCAGTAAGACATGATCTCCCTTTACAGAAACCATGTTGACTTTTGCCCAACAATTTACGTTCGTCTATGTGTCTAACAATTTTATTCTTTACTATTGTTTCAACTAATTTGCCCGGTACTGACGTTAGACTTACCGGTCTGTAATTGCCAGGATCACCTCTAGAGCCCTTCTTAAATATTGGTGTTACATTAGCTATCTTCCAGTCATTGGGTACAGTAGCTGATTTAAAGGACAAGTTACAAACCAATCATAGTTAATAGTTCCACAATTTCACATTTGAATTCTTTCAGAACCCTTGGGTGATGCCATCTGTTCCCAGTGACTTGTTACTGTTAAGTTTCTCAATTAATTCCAAAACCTCCTCTAGTGACACTTCAGTCTGTCACAATTCCTCAGATTTGTCACCTACAAAAGACGGCTCAGGTTTGGAAATCTCCCTAACATCCTCAGCCATGAAGACTGAAGCAAAGAATTCATTTAGTTTCTCTGCGATGACTTTACCGTCTTTAAGTGCTCCTTTTGTATCTCGATCGTCCAGGGGCCCCACTGGTTGGTTAGCAGGCTTCCTGCTTCTGATGTACTTAAATAACATTTTGTTATTACCTTTTGAGTTTTTGGCTAGCTGTTCTTCAAACTCCTTTTTGGCTTTTCTTATTACATTTTTACACTTAATTCGTTTATGCTCCTTTCTATTTACCTCACTAGGATTTGACTTCCACTTTTTAAAAGATGCCTTTTTATCT
Organism: Lepidochelys olivacea; assembly: GCF_965140295.1. Taxonomy (NCBI): domain Eukaryota; kingdom Metazoa; phylum Chordata; order Testudines; family Cheloniidae; genus Lepidochelys; species Lepidochelys olivacea. The sequence goes on from NC_140427.1 coordinate 24,433,817, forward strand.
CTCATTGCTTCTTTACCTGGTTGTTAAGCCACAGTGGCTCTTTTTTCATTCTTTTACTGTGTTTTTTAATTTTGGGTATACATTTAAGTTGGGCCTCTATCATAAATATAAAGGGAAGGGTAACCACCTTTCTGTATACAGTGCTGTAAAATCCCTCCTGGCCAGAGGCAACATCCTGTTACCTGTAAAGGGTTAAGAAGCTCAGCTAACCTGGCTGGCACCTGACCCAAAGGACCAACAAGGGGACAAGATACTTTCAAATCTTGGGTGGGGGGGGGGGGTGGAGCTTGTGTTGGTTCTCTCTTGGGACTGAGAGAGGTCAGACAGAAATCCATCTTCTCCAACCCATCCTAATCCAAGTCTCCAATACTGCAACCAGTGTAGGTAAGCCAGGCAAGGCGGATTAGTTTATCTTTTGTTTTATGTAAATTTTCCCTGTGCTAAGAGGGAGGTTTATTCCTGTTTTCTGTAACTTTAAGGTTTTGCCCAGAGGGGGATCCTCTGTGTTTTGAATCTGAATACCCTATAAAGTATTTCCCATCCTGATTTTACAGAGGTGATTTTTACCTTTCTTTTTTTTTTAATAAAACCCTTCTTTTAAGAACCTGACTGATTTTTCCATTGTTCCAAGATCCAGGCGTTTGGGTCTTTGATGATTTTGTAACCAATTGGTTAGGATATTATTCTCAAGCCTCCCCAGGAAAGGGGGTGTAGGGCTTGGGGGGATATTTTGGGGGAAGACATCTCCAAGCGGGCTCTTTCTCTCTTCTTTGTTTAAAACGCTCGGTGGTGGCAGCATACTGTTCAAGAACAAGGCAAAGTTTGTACCTTGGGGAAGTTTTTAACCTAAGCTGGTAAGAATAAGCTTAGGGGGGTCTTTCATGCAGGTCCCCACATCTGTACCCTAGAGTTCAGAGTGGGGAAGGAATCCTGACAGCCTCTATTATGGTGTCTTTGAAAAGTATCCATGCAGCTGGCAGGGATTTCACTCTAGTCACTGTACCTTTTAATTTCTGTTTAACTAACTTCCTCATTTTTGCATAGTTCCCCTTTCTGAAATTAAATGCCACGGTGTTGGGCTGTTGAGGTGTTCTTCCCACCACAGGAATGTTATGATGTAAGCGGAGTCAGGTTGAGCTCTACCCTGACATCTGGTGGTGAGTTGTGGAAAAGGACTTCAAGGGCTGGTTATGTGAATCAAGGACAGTAGAACTGTACCTTTAATTAAAGGTCTTTAATTAAAATTCTCTTTTAAGAACCTGATTGCTTTTTCATTGTTCTTAAGATCCAAGGGTTTGGGTCTGTGTTCACCTATGCAAATTGGTGAGGATTTTTATCAAGCCTTCCCCAGGAAAGGGGGTGTAGGGCTTGGGGGCATACTTTGAGGGGGAGAGTTTCCAAGTGGGCACTTCCCCTGTTCTTTGTGTAACACTTTGGTGGTGGCAGCGTTTAACCTATCCTGGTAAAATAAGCTTAGGGGGTCTTTCATGCAGGTCCCCACATGTGTACCCTAGAGTTCAGTGGGGGGAAAGAACCTTGACAGTGTTATTTAAACAGAACCCCCTAGATACTGAACCCGGCCCTTGTTGCTGCCAACTATGACGGGCAGAAGGGTTACATTATATTATGGTCACTATTTCCAAGCGGTCCTGTTATAGTTACCTCCTGGACCAGATCCTGCGCGGCACTCAGGACTAAAGCGAGAGTTGCCTTTCTCCTTGGGGGTTCAGTACCAGCTGCTCCAAGAAGCAGTCATTTAAAGTATCGAGAAATGTTGTCTCTGCATTTCGTCCTGAGGTGACGTGTCCCCAGTCAATATGGGGATAACTGAAATCCCCCACTATTATTGAATTCTTTATTTTGATAGCCTCTCTAATCTCCCTGAGCAATGGGCAATGGCGAGCGCTAATTTGGCTCCTGAACCACTGCGGTCTGAGTATCACAGATGGAGAGTCATAGATCCCGAGGCCAGAAGGGACCACTGTACAGCACAGGCCAGAGAACTGCCCTAGAGCAGGTCTTTTAGACAACCATCCCATCTGATTCAAAAATTGCTAGTGATGGAGAATCCACCACAGCTCTTGATGAATTGTTCCAGTGGTTAATTTCTCTCAGCTGTTAAAAACGTACATCTCATTTCCAGTCTGAATTTGTCTAGTTCAGGGGTTCTCAAACTTCATTGCACCATGGACCCCTTCTGACAACAAAAATTACGTGACCCCCAGGAGGGAGGACCAAAGCTTGAGCCCACAGAAGCCCTGCCAGTGTGGGGAGTCAAAGCCCAAAGTCTTCAGCCCAAGGTGGGGGGGCCTGTAACCTGAATCCCACTGCTCAGGGCTGAAGCCCTTGGGCTTCGGCTTTGGCCCCAAGCAGTGGATCTCAGGCTTTGGCCCTGGGCTCCAGCAAGTCTAACGCCAGCCCTGGTGACCCCATTAAAATGGGGTTGCAACCCATTTTGGGGTCCCAACCCACAGTTTGAGAACCGCTGGTCTAGTTCTACCTTCCAGCCATAGGATCGTGTTACACCTTTCTCTGCTAGACTGAAGATCCCATTGCTTAGTATTTGTTCCCCATGAAAACACTTATAGATTATAATCGTCACCCCTTAACCTTCTCTGTTAAAATAAACAAGATTGAGCTCATTAATTCTCTCACTAGAAGGCAGGTTTTCTAATCCTTCAGTCATTCTCTGGCTCTTCTCTGAACCCTCTGCAATTTATCAGCATCTTTCTTGAATTGTGGACACGAGACCTGGACACGGAATCTGAGCATTGGTTGTATCAGTGCCTAATACAGAAGTAAAATCACCTCTCTGCTCCTATTCAAGATTCCCCTGTTTATGCATCCCAGGATCACATTAGCTCTTTTGGCCACAGCATCGCATTGGGAGCTCATGGTCATCTACCAAGACCCCCCAAGTCTTTTTCAGAGTCCATGCTTTCCGGGATAGAGTCCCCCAGGCTGTAAGGGTGGCCTGCATGCTTTGTTCCTAGATGTGTACATGTACATTTAGTCGTATGAAAACACACATTGTTTGCTAGTGCCCAGCTTACCATGTGATCCAGACTGCTCTGAATTAGTGACCAGTCCTCTTCATTATTTACCCTCCCCTAAGTGTTGTGTCATCTGCAAACTTTAACAGTGAGGATTTTAATCCATTTAATTTGCACCATATTAATTTTATATCTTGCTTGTTGTTTAGTCAAAATGTCATCTGGTGCCAAGTCACCTGCCAGTGGAAGACTCAGTCTCTTACATGTAGTAAATGGGTCACTACAAAAAGTAAAAAGAACAGGAGGACTTGTGGCACCTTAGAGACTAACAAATTGATTTGAGCATGAGCTTTCGTGAGCTACAGCTCACTTCATCGGATGCATGCAGTGGGAAATACAGTGGGGAGATTTATATACACAGAGAACATGAAACAATGGGTGTTACCACACACACTGTAACCAGAGTGATCAGGACAAGGACTTCTCATTGTTTTTGCTGATACAGACTAACACGGCTACCACTCCGCGAGCTGAGCTGGCTTCTTTCCACCCAGCTCCCCAGTAACAAAGGTGCTGTAGGCAGAGAGTGCCTTCAGGAACAATGGTGCACAACCTTCTGCCTCCACTGGACTCTCACGGAATGGGGTTCAGGAAGCAATTCTCTTCCTGACACACAAGAAGGAACAGATCCTGCATCCCTCTTTGTCACTGGGCCGGCCAGGCAGAGCTAATGGGGGTAGACTTGAGCCCCCTCTCCCATCACTGGAATGACTGGGCAGGTAGGGTTGCCAACTTTCTTATCCCACAAAACCGAACACCCTAGCCCCATCCCTTCCCAGGGTGGAGCCAGGGATGAGGGGTTTGGGTGTAGGAGGGGACTCCAAGCTGGGGGGTGGGGCAGAAGGATTCACGTTGTGGGAGGGGGCTCCAGGCTGGCAGAGGGGTTCAGAGTGTGGGAGGGGGCTCTCATAGAATCATAGAATATCAGGGTTGGAAGGGACCTCAGGAGGTCCTCTAGTCCAACCCCCTGCTCAAAGCAGGACCAGTCCCCAACTAAATCATCCCAGCCAGGGCTTTGTCAAGCCTGACCTTAAAAACTTCTAAGGAAGGAGATTCCACCACCTCCCTAGGTAACCCATTCCAGTGCTTCATCACCCACGTAGTGAAAAAGGTTTTCCTAATATCCAACCTAAACCTCCCCACTGCAACTTGAGACCATTCCTCCTTGTTATCTCATCTGCCACCACTGAGAACAGTCTAGAGCCATCCTCTTTGGAACCCCCTTTCAGGTAGTTGAAAGCAGCTATCAAATCCCCCCCCCCCCATTCTTCTCTTCTGTAGACTAAACAATCCCATTTCCCTCAGCCTCTCCTCATAAGTCATGTGCCCCAGTCCCCTAATCATTTTTGTTGCCCTCAGCTGGACTCTTCCCAATTTTTCCACATCCTTCTTGTAGTGTGGGGCCCAAAATTGGACACAGTACTCCAGATGAGGCCTCACCAATGTCGAATAGAGGGGAATGATCACGTCCCTTCATCTGCTGGCAATGCCCCTACTTATACAGCCCAAAATGCCATTGGCCTTCTTGGCAACAAGGGCACACTGTTGACTCATATCCAGCTTCTCGTCCACTGTAACCCCGAGCTCCTTTTCTGCAGAACTGCTGCCGAGCCATTCGGTCCCTAGTCTGTAGTGGTGCATGGGATTCTTCCATCCTTAAGTGCAGGACTCTGCACTTGTCCTTGTTGAACCTCATCAGATTTCTTTTGGCCCAATCCTCTCATTTGTCTCTCTGTATCCTATCCCTACCCTCCAGCGTCTCTACCTCTCCTCCCAGTTTAGTGTCATCTGCAAACTTGCTGAGGGTGCAGCCCATGCCATCCTCCAGATGATTAATGAAGATATTGAACAAAACTGGCCCCAAGCCCAACCCTTGGGGCACTCCGCTTGATACCAGCTGCCAACTAGACCATTCCAACTGCCAACTAGACAGGGCTGGGGCAGAGGCTTTGGTGTGCAGGAGGGGGCTCTGGGTTGAATGGGGCTCAGGGTTTGGGCCGCGGGTTGGCTCTCAGGGTTAGGGCATGGGCTTACCTATGGCGGCTCCTGGTCAGCAGCGCAGCGCGGCGGCTAAGGCAGGCTTCCTATCTATCCTGGCATCATGGACCGCGCTGCACCCTGGAAGCTTCTAGCTGGTCCAGCTCTGTAGCCAGACAGCCAGCCCCCCCCCCCCCCCCCCCTCAGACCAGCATTGCTGGAAACACAGGAGGAAGCAGGAACAGGGCACTTAACATATATTCCAGCACAGCCTTTGAAGCTGTGAAAGCACAGGTGTGCTGCTACAATGTGCCTCTGGGAACAGATACGACGATTAAGCTCACAGCAGGCAGAGGCCCTGTGACAGACATGGCTCTTAGCCCCTACTAAATAGCGTGATGCACACACACCAACATCCTAGGTGGGAAAATATTTACCCTGATAAAAGAAATGTCCAGTAGTCGAAACTTATTGTTTCTCTCCCTTGCAAGTGTAAACTACTCTTGCAAAAGCTGGCATCACCCCGACAGACCAGCCTCAATTTGGCATAAGAAAGGAGAAAGAGAATAAAGGAGTACAGAGGTATAAGTAGGGGACCTACAGCACCATGATTTTTGAGTGCTTTTCACTATCTATCTGCTGGTCAGATAAGTGACAGCCTCCCAAGGCTTCTGCAGCTAAGAGGGTCCCTACGCCTTGTCCCTTATTCGTCTTTCCGCGGAATTGAGTGACCGATCCTGGCTTGGCACCGCTGGAATCGAGAGATGCAAGGAGGGTAAGAAGCACCCACACCTGATCTCCTATCTTTAGTGTACACATATTTTGAAATAGAGCTCTATACTTTGTTTTCTTTCTTTGGGATTGTGGCTTCAGTTTTGTAACTTGTTTGTGTGTGTAACATCTCTACATTTAAATAAGTAGGCACTAGCAATTTTGTAACCACATGATTAGAATCTAGCTTAATAAATTTTGGTAACCATTTATGCATAAGCCTGACTTGTTTTCTCTGGTTTACTGTAAAGCAGCCAACACAATTAAAGAACCTCAGCCGTTTTGGCTCTAAAGCCTGGCCACTAGGTGAGAGTACTAAGAGCCTAGCGTTGAGTTGTGCCGCCTCCACGGGGCAAACTCTTGGGGCACCTGTCAGTCAATCCTGGCTGCCCGCTGCTAAGGAGCTCTGAGCTCTAGCAGTTAAAGTCACGGGTGTGGAGAGGCTCTTAGTGCTGCCATTGGGGCACCTGTCAGTCAGTATTGACTGCCCGCTGCGAAGGAGCTCTGAGCTCTAGCAGTTAAAGTCACGGGTGGTTAGGACCTTGGGGCATCCGTCAGCCTAGCCCGGGCTGCCCGCCGCGAAGGGACAGTGCGTCCTAGCGGTTAAAGTCACGGATGGTATAAACGGGCATAGCTGGCACCTCACCAAACATCCTTGGCCGTCGGCTAACAGAAATTGGCGTCATGAACAGGATTGTGATATAGGCTGCACTACAGTAACACAATGAAACCAGTCATGATAAACACCACAGAATTCCCTGAGCTAGAGAAAAGTTTGACCCAAGAGGGATGGGGAAATCCTCTGTGGAGCAAAGAACTGCTGGAGAAATATTGGGGAAAACCAGCAGAGATCTGGCAGCATTTCTGTAACTGGAGAACTGCCTGCAAGATGAAGAAAGGGAAAGGAAAAGGTGCTTGTATATGGCTGCTTACTAACATTTGGCAAGCTGCCTGTAAGGATTATCATGGTCTGGCAATAGAATTTAATAGGCTACAACAGGAAAGGGACACACTGCGCCAGGAATGCCAGAATTTAGATACCAGAGTAAGAACATTGAATAGGGATATGGAACATCTTCAGAAAAGATTACTTCCCTTAATTGAGAAAGAAGGGATAGAACGAAGGGAAAAGCTGGAGACTAAAACACGCAGTATCAACCGGGCTAAAGTTGAGACTGCTCTCTGGCTAGACCCTGAGGAATGGGATGGAGACATTTGGGATTCAGCAAATGAGTCCCCCTCCTCTGAGGAGGAAGGTCCCTCTGTAAAATTAAGACCAGCTATCACACATCACAAATCAGAAGAACATGAGGAAAATTTGAGTGGGACAGAGCTGGATGAAGAAGGGGATGACAATTATCCATCCACCTCTTCAAAAACAAAGAAGGGAGGTAAAAAGGGAAAAGGGAGTAAAGCTCCAACACACTTTACCAAAATTACCACCCACCAATATACTCCCATGGAGTTAAAAACAATCCAGGGAGATTTTGCTAAAAAGCCTGAGGAAGGTATAATAGAGTGGCTGGTCCGCCTCTGGGACACTGGGGGTGGACATATACGCCTGACAGCCCAAGAAACTGAGCGCCTTAACTTAGGTGCAGGAATATTCCTGGAACATTCAGAGGGGAACACCCCTAAAACACTTTGGTCTCTGGCTTGTCGATGGGCAAGAGGAATTTACCCAGCAGACCGAGATGAACCCACAGTAATGCACTGGACCAACATAGATGAGGTAAAAACAGCTCTATTAACTGTGGCTGTCATTAGCATGCTTGGCCAAAACCCTCAAGAGTTAGCCTATGAAAGCCCATGGGAGGGTCAGGTAGATGTAGATGATCTCAGACCCCTGCTTAAGGGAGTTCCGAGTAACCACAGGGCCATGGCACTGTCCCTTAGATCAGAAGCTGCAGCACATAACAGTACCTTTCGGGCACTGCTAAACCTTCTGGTGTCATACTTTAGAGAATTCGGAGACATCAGAGCACTGACAGGCAAAGCTAAGATGCGTTCCCTTCAGGGAAACAAGGGGGCACCATCTAAAGGACATAAAAACAAGCGAGAGCCAACCCAGGAGGAAAAGGAGCTTAGAGCCAAGTTGTGGAGACAATGTCTGGCTTTAGGTTATCCCAGAGATGTGATAAATGGACTGCCCACAGAGCGGCTAAAATTATTCACCACCTTTAAAAGAGCTGACTGGGAGACAACTCATGCGACTCCCAGTGCACCTCTGCAGCTCTCTCCTCTTTCCCCACCTGCAGACACCCGATATACTCCATTGCTGCGGCAACTGCAAGAGTTACCAGAGCAGGGAAACTAGCTTGCGGGGGTCAATCTCCTCTCCTAATAAACCAGCTTAAATCCAAAGAGGAGAAAACAGCAGCAAAAGACCCCCGGATACATGTAACTGTAAATGACAAACACATTATTCCTTTCTTAATGGACACAGGGGCTCAAAGGTCCATGATTAAGCGAGAAAGTTTTCAGGGCTCGCCACCTACTGGCGGAAAGCAGGTACTTGTTACAGGGGTAAATGGCAGTACCATAACTTACCCATTAGTTAAGATAAAACTGGATATCCCCTTGCAACCCCACCATCAGCCCCGAAGATATGAGGTGATTTTGGGCAATGCCAACATACTGGGCATGGACGTTTTAAGAGGAAAGAAGGGAAGGATTAATGGGGAAAGATGGGCTTTTGGAGTCAGTTCTGTTCCTCATGCCACCCACCTGGAAGAGGAAAGCCCTCCCCACTATTCTGTAAACTTACTTAGCAGCGCGCCTGCTCTCCCGCCCTCAACAGTAACAAACACAAAGCAGTATAATGTCCCAGCTGAGGCCATAAGCCCTGTTACTGACCTGATCAAAGATTTGGAACAGCGAGGAATTTTAATTCTTACCCACTCTCGCTTTAATTCTCCTGTGTGGCCCATCAAGAAACCAAATGGCAAATGGAGACTCACTATAGACTATAGGAAGCTAAACAGTAATACTGGACCATTAACTGCAGCAGTCCCTAGCATAACAGATATTGTAAACACCATACAAACCTGGGATAAACCCTGGCTAGCAGTATTAGATGTAAAGGACATGTTCTTCATGGTCCCTTTGCAACCAGCTGACCAGGAAAGATTTGCTTTTACTTGGAAAGGTGTACAATACACTTTTACCCGAATGCCACAAGGGTTTAAACACTCACCCACTATTTGCCATGGGGCACTGGCAAAGGTCCTAGATGACCTTATACTGCCACACAATGTACAAACTGTGCAATACATTGATGACATCTTAATAGGTGGGAAAACCTCAGAAGAGGTACAGGAGGCTATGAATCAAATCAAAGGAGCACTAGAAGCCCTTAATTTAGAGTTACCAGCTGAGAAATGCCAAGGTCCCTCCCAAGAGATAAAATTCTTAGGTACTGTATGGATGGGAGGTAGGAGGTCTGTGCCTAATGACACTGTGCAAGAGCTAAATCAGGCACCCTCCCCTGAAAGTAAAGATCAATTGAGACAGATTTTGGGAACCCTGGGGTTTTGGAGAAAACATGTACCTGGCTTTGCCATTATAGCCAGACCATTGTACAATTTGTTAAAGAAAAGTGCTGCCTGGGAATGGGCTCCTGCCCATGAGGAAGCCCTCAGGCAACTGATAGGGGAGATACACACCTATCAGGCTCTGGCTCCCATACATCCTGAAGCCCCACTCCATTTGTACCTAACTGTGGGAGCCACTGGAATGTCTTATGCTCTCTGGCAAGACAGTGACACTGCTCCCAGACGACCAATTCAGTTTGGTTCCACGTCATGGCAAGGGTCACAGGCTAACTACACGCCTTATGAGAAGGTGCTTCTGGCAGCTTACACAGCCTTGAGAGAAACTGAGGAATTAACTCAGGATAAGGACATCACAGTTCACACTCCTCTTCCAATCATTAAACCTATATTGGAAGGGAAAGAGTTACCACCTGGTGTAGCACAAAAGATGACTATCCAAAGATGGGCACTTTACATACACCACAGGGTAGGGAGTGCAGACACTGCACAAAACCCCACTATGATTCAGGAATCCCTATGGAAAGTAGGAATGCCTGATGAATACCGCCTGCCTCCACAGCAGTCTCCCATTAAGGATGCTGCCCCATTTGATCCTTCTAAGCCTGAGGGAGTATGGTTCACTGATGGCAGTGCCAGGCTGGTCAAAGGCAAATGGAAGGGAAAAGCTGCAGCAGCGCCTGCAGACACCTCTGCAGCGCCCCTAACTGCTGGAATTGATGGGTCAGCACAACTTGCAGAATTAGCTGCAATTAAACTGGCCTGTGAAGCAGGAGCCACCGCAGTATATACGGACTCCTATGCGGTATGGGCAGGTGCCACTCAGTGGATCACTAACTGGAAAAATAACCACTGGGAAATAGGAGGTAAACCAGTCTGGGGACTGGAATACTGGCAGTGGTTATATCAGCATGGCCTGCAACAACCCCTGTCTATAGGACATGTCTCAGCTCATCAGAGGAATAATACCCCAGCTGCACAGTTAAACAATTTAGCCGATGCAGCTGCCCAGCTCTTTACCACACAAGTAGAATGGGAACGCTTATATTCATGGTTACATGATAATTTAGGACACACGGGAAGTGATGAGTTAGTGCGGCAAGCACATATCAGGGGGTGGCCTATCACCCACAGACAGGCTAGAGACCTGGTGCAAGCCTGCACTATTTGTGCTGAGACTAGAAAACATATAGCAGAAGGACAAAGGTTTGCCAGGCTAAGAGATGGAAAAACACTATGGGCAACCTGGCAGGTCGACTATGTCGGACCACTGCCCACTACAAGGCAGAGGTGGAAATACATCTTGACTGGAGTAGAAATTGTTTCAGGGATTGGTTTTGCATATCCAACCCGATTGGCAACAGGGTTGTCCACAGTTATGGGACTAAACCGCTTAACAGCAATTGTCCCAATGCCTCAAGAAATCCAATCAGATAATGGTTCGCATTTTAAGAATAAACTTGTAAGGGAATGGACCCTTAACCATGGAGTCCAATGGACCTTCCACCTTCCATATCGACCTCAATCTAATGGCATGGTCGAGCGCTGGAATGGGTTGCTAAAGAATCACTTGAAGCCTACTGATGGCACATGGGGAGACAGACTGGACGAAGTGGTGCAGAGATTAAACAACAGACAGACTCCTACAGGAAGTCGCACAGTTCCAAGTATGCTCCCGGAGATACTGTTGTGATTAAACACCCAGCCCTGGGAACCTTTACCTGCGTTTTGCACGCCTATAAAGAGAAAGGTGTATGGAGTGCCTTAAATGCTGATAAAAGGCTAATAACCATTACAGAGGCTTGGATCGCATCCAAGACCGGCTGACCATGTGATTTATTGCAGGAATGGTCCCATGGTTCCGAGCAACCTGCCAGCTAACCTGTCAGCAAAATGGACCATGCAGCAGACCTGTTTGATCACTAGAGACTACTATGGACTGTTGATATATTTGCCATTACTTATAATAGCAGGTGTAATTTTTGCTTTTGGTTTTAAAATAAGTTTTTTAGCTAGAACACGACCCACCAGAGATATGTTCCTGCAAGCCCTCATGATCCTTCTGTTGGCTCCAGTCACCTTGGCAATACCAGAACATCCTCTTCGGGGAGCAATCCAAACCATCGCCTCAGCTGCTGGTGCTACCAATGGCTGGATATGCACCTTGCTAGATTCAACCAATGGCCTGGGACTTGAATTGGTACCAGTACATGCAGTGGCTGAGAATGGACAAACCTCATGGATGCAATGGTTAGCTCAACACTTGGGATTCTCCCTCTCCCCGTTTTTACATTCGGTTGTGAAAACTGTTTTAACCATTTTAATTATTGTAATTGTTTTTTGTGTAACTTTATGTATTATGAAGCGTTTGATTCAAACTGCTCTTTCCTCCACGCAAATCAGATACCTAGAGCTAAAAAGGGATCCTACCCAATTCCGCGAACCCTCATCCTCTAATTTGGTTGTTGGGTATTTCTAGATTTCCCCAAGGAGGGCAAGAGGTGCTGGCATCACCGCCACCTTGCAATCTGGGATGTAGTGAGGTGCATCAGGGGGTGGAATGTAGCCAGACAGCCAGCCCCCCGCCCCCCTCAGACCAGCATTGCTGGAAACACAGGAGGAAGCAGGAACAGGGCACTTAACATATATTCCAGCACAGCCTTTGAAGCTGTGAAAGCACAGGTGTGCTGCTACAATGTGCCTCTGGGAACAGATACGACGATTAAGCTCACAGCAGGCAGAGGCCCTGTGACAGACATGGCTCTTAGCCCCAACTAAATAGCGTGATGCACACACCCCAACATCCTAGGTGGGAAAATATTTACCCTGATAAAAGAAATGTCCAGTAGTCGACACTTATTGTTTCTCTCCCTTGCAAGTGTAAACTACTCTTGCAAAAGCTGGCGTCACCCCGACAGACCAGCCTCAATTTGGCATAAGAAAGGAGAAAGAGAATAAAGGAGTACAGAGGTATAAGTAGGGGACCTACAGCACCATGATTTTTGAGTGCTTTTCACTATCTATCTGCTGGTCAGATAAGTGACAGCCTCCCAAGGCTTCTGCAGCTAAGAGGGTCCCTACGCCTTGTCCCTTATTCGTCTTTCCGCGGAATTGAGTGACCGATCCTGGCTTGGCACCGCTGGAATCGAGAGATGCAAGGAGGGTAAGAAGCACCCACACCTGATCTCCTATCTTTAGTGTACACATATTTTGAAATAGAGCTCTATACTTTGTTTTCTTTCTTTGGGATTGTGGCTTCAGTTTTGTAACTTGTTTGTGTGTGTAACATCTCTACATTTAAATAACTAGGCACTAGCAATTTTGTAACCACATGATTAGAATCTAGCTTAATAAATTTTGGTAACCATTTATGCATAAGCCTGACTTGTTTTCTCTGGTTTACTGTAAAGCAGCCAACACAATTAAAGAACCTCAGCCGTTTTGGCTCTAAAGCCTGGCCATTAGGTGAGAGTACTAAGAGCCTAGCGTTGAGTTGTGCCGCCTCCACAGGGCAAACTCTTGGGGCACCTGTCAGTCAATCCTGGCTGCCCGCTGCGAAGGAGCTCTGAGCTCTAGCAGTTAAAGTCACAGGTGTGGAGAGGCTCTTAGTGCTGCCATTGGGGCACCTGTCAGTCAGTATTGACTGCCCGCTGCGAAGGAGCTCTGAGCTCTAGCAGTTAAAGTCACGGGTGGTTAGGACCTTGGGGCATCCGTCAGCCTAGCCCGGGCTGCCCGCCGCGAAGGGACAGTGTGTCCTAGCGGTTAAAGTCACGGATGGTATAAACGGGCATAGCTGGCACCTCACCAAACATCCTTGGCCGTTGGCTAACAAGCTCCTAGGTGGGTGAACCAGGAGGCTGAACACACTGCTCTCACCTGCAGGTACTACCCCTGCAGCTCCCATTGGCCGCAGTTCCCAGCCAATGGGAGTGCGGAGCCGGTGCTCTGGGCGGGAGCAGCACATGGAGCCCTGTGGCCTCCCCTGCCTAGGGGTCAGACCAACTGGCTGCTTTCGGGGCACAGTGCGGAGCCAGGACCAGGAGGGACTAGACTGCCTTAGCTCCACAGCACCACCAACCAGACTTTTAACGGAGGCAGTGCTGACTGAAACCACCATGGTCCCTTTTTTGAAAACCAGACACCTGGTCACCCTATGTGCAGGGCTAATGGGGGTAAGATCCATTTCCCTCTCTATTGCTGGGCCTACCAGGCAGGGATAATGGGATAGAATCCAGCTCCTGTTGCTGGGCCGGCTGGGCAGGCCTAATGGGGGTAGAATCTCCTTCCTCTCCCATCGCTGGGCAGGACTAATGAGGGGAGAAAGCGGCTCCCTCTCCCGTCACTGGGCCTGCTGATGAGGGCTCATGGGGGTAAGATCTAGTTCCCTGTCTCATTCCTGGGCTTGGCTGGCTGGGCAGGGCTCATGGGGGTAAGATCCTGTTCCCTCTGCCGTTGCAGGGCCGGTTGGGCAGGGCTAATGGAAAATAATCCAGCTCCCTCTCCCAGAGGTGATGCAGGGCCAGATTAATGCAGGGGTTTTAGGGGCTGCAGCCCAGGGCCTCAGGCTAAGGGGGCCCTGTGACGTTCCCCTGGTGTTATCTGGACCGGCGATCTGCTAGGTCACTCCAATCCTTGACCCTGGACAGCCTTACCCTGCTCTGCTGTGAGAAGCCCAACTCCTCGGCTGTTCACGCACAGCCTCTGGCATGTAAACTGCTTGGATTGTGCAACTGAATGGCACTAGTCAATATCTCCAGTCCCAGACACAACCTTAGGAACCTCCATTTTGCAGTGTCCAGTTATGCCCGCTGGATGCTGCAAGGTTGTATGACTTCGTCAATTTAACAAAGAAATTTATATGTACCAGGCTTGTTATCCCAAGGGGAGTCTCTGACATGCTTCAAACCAAACATACTGCTTCAGGTAGAATAAACAAACAGATTTATTAACTACAAAGATAGATTTTCAGTGATTATAAGTCAAAGCACAAGTCAGATTTGGTCAAATGAAATAAAAGCAAAACACATTCTAAGCTGATCTTAACACTTTCAATGCCCTTACAAACTTAGATGCATCTCACCACAGGCTGGCTGGTTGCTCTTCAGCCAGGCTCTCCCCTTTGATCAGCACTTCAGTCATTTGGTGGTGATGTCTGTAGATGGAGGTGGAAGAGAGAAGAAGAGCATGGCAAAAGTCTCTCCCTTTTATCATGTTCTTTCTTCCCTCTTGGCTTCCCCCCCACCTTCAGAGTCAGGTGAGCATTACCTCATCGCAGTCCCAAACTGACCAAAGGAAGGGGGGTGACTCACTCAGGAGTACAACAGATCCTTTGTTGCTGCCTAAGCCAGTGTCCTTTGTTCCTGTGAGGCTGGGCTGGGTTTGTCCCATACATGCCTTGATGAGGTGTGAATTGCCCCTCTGCTCTTGGAGAGTTTTTGCCTGGGCCTGTTTTAAGCCATGAGGACACATTGTCAGACTCATAACTATATCCATGAAATCACAACCTATAACATCACTGTGACATCACTGTGACAACCATGCTCAGTGTATCCTGAGCCTTTCAAAGACATCCGAGATAAAAAATGTTTCATTGGATACCACACAACCATATGATAAGGATGAACATGGGGGTGCTGGGAGTTCCCTCAAGGCACAGAGTGTCACAGGCACAGGCACCTGCAAAAATAAACCCATTATTATATACAATTCAGTGGTAACCAACCCATCGATTGCAATCAATGGTCTATCCGGGAGCCTTGGTCAGTTGATCGTGATCTCCTGGCTGCTAGAAGTCCAGCGGCACAGTAGGGCTCAGCAGGCTGCCTGCCGGCCGTGGCCCCACACCTCTCCCGGCCGGCTGCTGACACAACTCTGCGGCCCCTGGAAGGGGTGGTGGGAGGAGGCGCCATGTGCTGCCCCCATCCCCAGCGCTGTCCCTACAGCTCCCATTGGCTGGGAACCAGTCAATGGGAGTGGTGGGGGTGATGCTTGCAGGTACAGACAGCACATGGAGACAGGCTGTCCCCCTTCGCCTAGGGGCACACAGAGACGTGTCAGCAGCTGGCCAGCTGCCGGGGGTGGGGGAGGAGTCCCTGTCCCCCCATCTAGGCCCTGCTGCAGGGACAGGGGCTGAGCGAGCTGGAGTCCCGCTCCCTCCCCCCGGCAGCCAAGCCCAGGCTGCCTCCCAGCCAGGCTCTCTCAGACAGAAGCAGCTCTGTGCCGCTCCCTGCCTGGCTGCCAGGGAGAGTGGGTCAAACTTGCTTGGGGGATGGGGGATCCCAGGGAGAGAAGGACAGAACCCCCCAGGCACCTCCCCGCAGGTAACGTGGGGCGGGGAGAATGCGAAGGCCCCTGGCTGGGGTTAGGTGTCACTCAGCAGGGGAGACATGTGGGGCAGTCACATGTCCTCCCATTTAGCTTGTGCCACCCCCCAGTCCTAACTTGCTCCCAGACTGGGGGACAGTAGTGGATTGGATTTAGTGCAGGGGTTGGATTTAGCCCTCTGAGCTGGAGATAGAGGGTCCATTGGCATTTAACAGAGGTGCTGGTGTTTAACAGGGCATGTCAGTGCCCCTCACAGACACTTTGGCTCCCCAGAAGGCTTCCATTGTATTTCCCCAGCTGTGAGGCTCCCACGTGCTTGTGAGCACAGGAAGGGTGGCTGGGGTTAAAATAATGGAACAATGAATGCTGAGACATTTGGTAGGCTGGGACCTTACCTGTGAACTTTCCCATGAGCAGGGATTCCCATTCACAAGCCTGACATCATCTCCTGCCTGGAGTGAGGAGAGGAGCCCTTGTCCCAGCTGCCCAGGGCCTTGACGAACCAGAGAGCCTGAGAGGCATCTACACAGGGGAGGGATGGGATAAAGCACTTCCGAACCCATGGACGAGTGAAATGAAACATTAAGACCCTGGGAAAGCAGCGTGAGTGCCCCCAGCTCTGCCTCCTCTTGTGAGCTCCGCAGCTGTTCTCTTAGTCGGGATACATGTTGCTGATGAGTTTCATAGCTATCTCCATCCTCTGATACACCAAATCACAGGTCTATGGGTAATCTTGGTTCTCGCCCAAACATCAAGAGATATGGGATGACTCCTGTAGCATCATTCTTTGGTGCCTGCAGGCGCCTGGACAATGCATCCACATCTACACTGCTTATCCCTGATCGGTACTGAATGCTGAAGTCATAGCTAACCAAAGCGGCCACCCATCTTTGCCCTGTAGCATCCAGCTTAGCACTTGTTAACACATAAGTCAGTGGATTGTTGTCTGTCCACACCTGGAGCTGAGCACCATACCAGTAGTCTTGAAATTTCTCAGTGATGGCCATTTCAAGGCCAAGAACTCCAGCTTGTGGGTGGAATAGCGAGTTTCACTATCAGACAGTCCTCGTCTGGCAAAAGCTACAGATTTATGTTTGCCTTCCACTTCCTGGTAAAGGACTGCTCCCAGACCCTCCAAACTGGCATCAGTATTCAAGATAAACGGCTTGCTTGGGTCAGCAAAGACTAGGACTGGATCATGAGTTAGGCAAGTAATGATTTCTCGAAAAGCCCTTTCACATCTCTCATCCCACCATGGTCCAAATGGTTCGAAGGGGCCATAGTGTCTCTGCACAGGAGGCTTTGGGGACCTCCCCTTATTCTTGGTCTTAGATTTGTTCTTGCTGGACTGGTATCCCCTGGTAAGATCATTCAAAGGTTTTACAATCGTAGCATAATTTTTCACAAATCTGCAGTAGTAGCCACTAAATCGAAGAAAGGTCTTGAGTTCTCTGTAGTTACTTGGGCATGGCCATCTAGTGAGTGCTTCTACTTTGTCAGGATCAGTACTCACACCCCCTTGGGACACGATGTGACCCACATACTTCACTGAGGTTCTGAAGAACTGGCATTTGTCAATTGAAAGCTTCAGACCATAATCCTCCAACCTATCAAGCACTTTAAGAAGTCTTTCTTCATGCTCCTCCAAGGTTCTTCCAAACACAATCAGGTCATCCAAATAAACTAACACTTGCAGTAAATTCATGTCTCCCACAACTTTCTCCATAAGACTTGAAATGTGGCAGGTGCTCCAGAAATCCCTTGGGGCATGCGTTCGAACTGATAAAACCCTAATGGGCAGATGAAGGCTGTCTTCTCCTTATCTTCTTCTCCCAGAGGGGTCTGGTAGTATCCACTCTGAAGATCCAACATGGAGAACCACTGGCTTGCCAGTCTAAGGCATCCTGGACTCGAGGCATAGTGTACTGGTAAACCACAGTACGGCTGTTTAGGGTGTGGTAGTCTATACACATCCGGATTTTCCCATTCTTTTTACGGACCACCACAATGGGTGAGGCGTACGGGCTGTGGGACTCTGTAACGATGCCATTCTCAGCCAGCTCCTAAAGATGACATTGCACATCTTCCATCTTGGAGAGAGCAATCCTCCTAGATCTCTCCCTGAAAGGTCGAGAGTCATGTAGTCTGATGTTGTGCTCTACTCCTTTTGCACATCCCACATCCCACTCATGCAGTGAGAACACCTTGGAGCTTTCACAAAGTTTTCCTCCTCAGGTGATCTTTCCACTCCTCGGACACTGGTGAATCTCCAAAATCAAACTTTGCTGGGTCTATTGTCGGAACTTGAGTTTCACACTGGGGTTTTACAATTGATTCAGGCTCAAAGAGGTCTGCCACCTTTTGTCCTTGCTTTACAACAACATCACGACTTGTTTCATTAGCAATCAGTATAGTTACCTTTTCCTGGGCTCCAGCAGGTAGGGTTGTGACTCCACTGGGGACCAGCACTCCTTCCGGGAGCTCTCCTCCCACCGGCTGCTCTACCATGGCTAATGCCCCTTTACTGCCTTTCAGCCAGGTACTCAGGACAAGCACCTCTCGCTCCATCCTTGCAGGCACTACTAAGGGGGTCGTGCTCACGTATTTCATTGCCCCAGTCGGTACCTCAGATGTCTCCTTTTTAGCGCTCTCAATTTTCCTATAGGCTTCAGCACAAAGCGTATGGATCATCAGGGTATTCAGGTACTGGTCCCCAGCCCGTCGTCTGCAGTAATCCACGAGTACCTTGAAGAGACTGGCGTTGGTCCCTATCAGCACAGACACACCAGAGGTCCCTTTAGGGTCAGAGCATATTAAGGCAGCTGTGTCTACCTCCTCTCTTACCCCAGCAACCTCCTCTGGGAATTCCAGGTGCACTATGACATACCCTTGGTAGGGGTCTTCCTCCATGCTGAGGCCACACAGACCAAGGCCGGTCAGTGGCTGTATAGGCAGGTGCCTAAGCATGTGTTGGTAGAATGACTGAAATATAATAGTCACTTGAGATCCAGTGTCAAGCCCTGCTTTACACTCCACCCCTTCAATCCTCACCATGACCTCTGCTCAAGGCCCTGTAAGTCCTGCGGGGATCCCAGCTGGACAGTCTTTTCTGGAGGGATCTTCAAATCCTGCAGGCCTGGGTGGTCCCCGTCCCCAGACCCTCTAGCAGTTACTGGATCTCTCCCAACTGATCCTCAGCTCTCCATACACTAAGGGGGGGATTTTCTTCATTATGGCACTTGGCAGCTCCATGTCCATCCTGACCACATCAGTAGCAGAAGAATTGTCCTTTCCCCCTTTGCCTGAATGGGATAGTGGCTCTAAATGCCGACTTCTCCATTGCCAGAATCTGAGGCTCCTTATTCCTGGAAGTCTTAGCTAGGTCAATGGTGCTTTGCAGTTCAGCTATCCATTCTGTCAGGACCTGCATTTGTTGGGCAAGTCCCTCTCTGGTGCTCACCATCAGTACACTGGCCATTTGCAGTGGTGTTGTGCTGGCTGGCTCCAATGCTTGGGCTTCCCAAAAATCATTGTCAGCCTGCCTTTCTTATTCCTCTCTGACCTCTTTTATCAGCTGGGAGTAACTTGGGGGATGTTCCTGTCGTTCTCTTAGCCAGAGATGAAGTAGAATCAGGTTCTGATACTGAGTTCCTCTTACAATTTGAGCCAGTCTGGTCTGATCCATCTGCTCAGCAGTCACTGCTCGCCTCATGACAGCTCTCTGAAGCAGTCTCTCCAGCCTCTGTATATAGGCTGAAACCTTCTCGCCCCTTTGCTGTTGGGAATTAAGGGACTTACAGTAACTGTCTTTGGAGTCCTCTACGCTCCCAAAGGTGTGATGAAGGGCCTCTAGGCAGTCCTTCACACTGACCCCAGGGTCAATGAGCTTCAGGGTACAAATCACATCTAATGCTGGGCCACTAAGGCTCTCTATTAGACATCTTCGCTTTTCTGCATCGGGTACAGCCCACTCCTGAAGCATTTCAGTGGTATGCTCCAACCAGGGTTCAAACTCCTCCTCCCAGCAAATAACCTTAACTTACGACAAGAGTTTGACGTAGCATGAGACAGAACAACCTTTTCCAATGTTTGCCCCAGTGCTTTTGCCCATTCATCTGCCGAGGCTGCAGCCCGTGAGCTGTGGCCTGACAAACCCAACATATTAGCCATTATACAAATTTCCTCAAAATATAAACACAATTGTTTCCCAGTGTAGTGCAACACTCAACAGGTGCTTGCGAAGGGTACTGACCCAGGACATCCCGGACGAGCCCCCAAAAATGTAACCCTTCTGCCCGTCAGAATTGGCATCAACAAGGGCCGGGTTCAGTATCTAGGGGTTCCGTTTCAATAACATAATGCAAAACCGGCTCGAGCCCCCACCCAGTGACCTGGGACAATTACATACCACCTCCCTGGGTGCCTCTAAGAGGCAATACTTCCCCTCTTGCAAGCACAGAGTCTGAGTGTAGCAAAAGCCTTTTTATAAAGGAGGGAAACAATGTGGCATTATGTTGGGGAAACACCACAAACAGGACTCATAACACCAACCATGAGCAAAAGACTCACCCCCCAAGTAAGTTTGGCAGTGTCCCTCAGGGTCTTAAGTCCAGCAACCCAATAGTCCCCCCCGCTCCCAGTTTCTGTCCTTGGTCCCCCAGAGTTCAGAAGTTCATCTGCAGAGTTTACCTCCCAGCCTGGGTGGAAGTGGAGGGAGGGATGGGGGGCATCTTACATGCTCCGCTGTTTGGGTCAACGGCCAAGTGCCATGCCTCTCCATGGGGTTCTGCTGCAGTCTTTCCCACCAGCCGCGCCTCTCTGCCAGCTGTCCTGCTGTCCGCTCCACTCTGCTCTGCTCTCCACCAGCCGTCTGCTCCACTCCACTCTCCCCACCTCTCTCCTAGCTGTCCACTCCTCTCTGCCAGTCCAGCTATCCACTCCACTCTCGCCATCCTGGTATCCACTCACCAACTTGTCTTCAGGCCCCCCCACACTTAACACAGCTCTCAGCAACTTCAGCTCATGCATCCTACAAAGTGGGTATTCACTCACAAAAGCTTATGCGCCAATATATCTGTTAGTCTATAAGGTACCACAGGACCCTTTGCTGCTTTTTCAGCTCTTTAGTGATTTTAGCTCGTAGTAGGGGGACCCTCAGTACTAGTGCACCACTAACCCAAAGTAGGTCTAATGCTCAGACCTAGGTATCAGTGATTTCAACTATTCAGCATATAACAAGACTCCTAATGAAGCCAAAATTAGCTCAGTTAGCATACCATGTAGATAGAAGGGATCAAAGCAGTGTTTAGCCCCCACACCGCAAGTGCCAGCAATGCCCCTCTGCCATGTACATTGGTCAAACTGGACAGTCTCTATGTAAAAGAATAAATGGACACAAATCAGATGTCAAGAATTATAACATTCATAAACTAGTCGGAGAACACTTCAATCTCTCTGGTCACTCGATTTCTGATCTCAAAGTGACTATCCTTCAACAAAAAAACTTCGAAAACATACTCCAACGAGAGACTGCTGAATTGGAATCAATTTGCAAATTGGATACAATTAACTTAGGCTTGAATAGAGACTGAGAATGGTTCATTCATTATAAAAAGTAACCTATTTCCCCTTGTTTATTCCTCCCCCCACTGTTCCTCAGACATTCTTGTTAAACCCTGGATTTGTGCTGGAAATGGCCCACCTTGATTATCATACACATTGTAAGGAGAGTGATCACTTTAGATAAGCTATTACCAGCAGGAGAGAAAACCTTTTGTAGTGATAAACACCCATTTTTTCATGGTCTGTGTGTATAAAAACATTTTCTGTATTTTCTACAGTATACATCTAATGAAGTGAGCTGTATCTCACAAAAGCTTATACTCAAATAAATTGGCTAGTCGCTAAGGTACCACAAGTACTCCTTTTCTTTTTGCATATACTTGTCCCAAGCCTCCCTTAATTTACTGGGTTTTGGAACCCATGTCCCTTGCCTAGCAAGTGCTCCTTAGTTGAGGGCAAGTCCCTCTGTCATAAAATGCCAAGTACAGTTCTACTGTCCTTGATTCACATAACCAGGATAACAATGCTTTATTACTTCTGCCCCAATAACAGAGAGACTGGGGATCCCACAGCAGCCAAAGTGACCATTTGGGCAAGGAGTTCATCATGCTAGGCAGGGTGGGTGTGCCCATGCAAATGAGATCAGCCCCTGAAGGCCTTTTCCACAGCCCACCACCAGATGTCAGGGTAGAGCTCATTCTGACTCTGCTTACAGAAAGAAGCTGCTAAAAGAGAGGAGAGGATTTGCTACATGCAACAGGACATGGCCAGACTTCAGCTTCAAGTGAAAAAAGCAAGGGAAGAACAGCTGAAATTGTATCGTCTTGAAAGTCCAGTTTCTAACAATGTTGGTATGTTGTATAACTCTGAGCAGTTGTCTGGGTGTAACCCAGCTTTTATGTAAATGCTGTTACTGTGAGTTCAGCAGACGGTGACTCCAAAACCTGTGCTAATGCTCTGTATGGGAGTGGTAATGAAAAATTCTTAGGGAGTGTAAAAATCAATGGTAAAAGCTGTTTAGGGCAAATTATGGCTTCTAACATCACTCTTGTTAAAGCAGATCTTGTCAAAGAGGAAGATTACTTACCAAATCAGAGTGTGAATGTTGTAGTCTTCTATGAGTTTACGGTAAGCATGCCTTTAGCCAGAATCCACCTTGAATGGAATGGTACTGAGCATGAAGTTATAGCTGGTGTAAGGAAGTTATTGCCGAAGGATCTTTTGACTGGGGAAAATATTAAAGCTTTGTTCAGTCCAGGTAACCAGTCACAGGAAATGAATGATCTTAAACCTGTGTCTATTATGGACAATGATTTGCCTGGGGAAGGTTTCTCCAAATGTTTGTCTGAGGAAAAGAACTGTTTGTCTGTGACTGAAGTTTCTGAATGTTTGTCTAATGTCTCAGAAGTGAATCTGGAATTAGATAAAGAGCAGAAAAAACTCATTGGTCAGGAAAATATTTCTCAGGAGCAGATTAAAGTGGTTAGTCAGGCGGAAGCCCTAACTGAGAAAGGAAAGGGTAGATTTTTGATGGGTGATGGATTGTTGGCTAGTACAGCTTATAAAAGTGAACCTGGAAAAGGGTAACTGTGATTTGCTGGAAGTAGCTCGGTGTAGTGAGAAGAGCAGCAGTTTATCTGTGGGGAGTGGCAATGTGCCTGGGAAGGACATTTTGGATGAGCCTAGGCAGCCTTGTGAGCTGATGGCTTTGTCTAGTTAGCAGTGTGGGAAGGCGAGGAGAGTGGAAGATGAGTGTCCCTGGACCTTACCTGTTAGCTGGGTGGAGAATTGTGACCGTGAAGGAAACGTGCCTGTATCTGTCAGGGGTATTGACTTGCCTATGGAGGGAGCCACCCTGGTCTTCAAGCAGTTGTCTGTGAACACCCCTGTGTGCTGGGACAAGGGAAATGAGATCCCAAGATGTGTGTCTGGTAAGGGGGAATGTGTCTCCGGCCCTTCTTCGTCTGTCGAGCAGACAGAAGAGGCCTTTCAGCCTGTGATGGTTGAGGGTCGTGCAGTTGTCTCAGAGTTGGTTCTGGATTCAACTAAAGCCCAGGAAGGGAATGGTCCTAAGTCTGTGTCTGCTCGGGAGAATGGCACTAGGTTGCATCCAGTTAGTGTCTTAGCAAAGTCCCAGAGACCAAACAATTCTGGTGCTTGTATTTCACCTGTTGCTAGTGTGTTGTTGGGAAAGGGTGTCGCAACTCTGTCTAATCAGGGTGATACCCTAGCCAGGGCACAAGGAGAGCATAAAAGTGATTTGATTGTGTTGCCTACTGACAGTTTGACAACTTGCAGCAAGTCTGCTGCAGTTTCCACAGCATGCATCGGATGAAGTGAGCTGTAGCTCACGAAAGCTCATGCTCAAATAAATTGGTTAGTCTCTAAGGTGCCACAAGTACTCCTTTTCTTTTTTCAAGAAGGAAAAGATTCCTGAACTTGTGTGTGGCAAAAGGAAGGACAATTCTTCTAACCTTTTGTCTAGTGAGTCTACAAGTTTGCTTGAAAGGGGATTGTGTAGAAATCCGACTGATGGGCCACAGGTAATTCTGGATGTAAGGGAGACCCAGAAAGAGTCTGTTGTTGCTCAGGGAAGTGTTCCTTCAGAGCAAGCCTTAGGTGAAGAGGGTAAGGGCAAAATTTCTGTGAGGAGTGAATTGTTGCTTAAAGAAGTTCCTGGAGAAAGGAATCCTCAAGGTAATCTGTGCAAGCAGTTTGCTGCAACTGAAGGGTGTGAAAGTGATTTAATCAAGGAAGTTTCAGTTCCTAATAGCCAGAAATTTTCTGTTGTGAATGGATCCACTGACTTTCCTTTTGAAAGATCCAGTGTGGATAGCTTTGAGAAGGTCTCAGATGGAGTGAAAGCTGTTAAGGAAGTTGAAGAGTCCTATAACCAAGTGGCTGGGTTTGGCCAGCTTGTTGGGGAGACAAGGTTGTTGAGAGAGGAATGTCTCCATGCTGATTCTGTGAGTGAACAGACTGTGTCTCAGGTTCAGAGGGAAGACTGGGTAGCTGAGTCTGCAGAGTAGAACAGCTGGGCAGTTAGTTAATCTCTCGAGAATGCAGGGGATGGCAGGTCTACTCTCATCTCTAGACGCTTTGGATATGACTTGTATTCTCTCAGTGAACTTAACATCTGATTCCATGTGGAAGTAGAGGTTGGTAAGGGAAGGACAGCAGAGCTTTGAGTCTGGCTTGTTAGTGAAAATGGATGGTTTCTCTTTAAGACAGACTACAGCCTTGGAATTGGTAGCAGCAAAGGATCTGAAAACTGGTGAACTGGCTCCTGTCTGTTTGAATGCAAATTACCTGACTTACTGGGAGAAGAAAGACTTGCTAATAGCTGTTAGCACAGAGAGCACATGCAATCAGCCAGTGAATTCTGTTAGGCAAGAGAAAGCAGGGTTTGATCCTTCAGGACAAGGAGGAAAAAGATAACTTAATTTTGCAAAGGGAAGCCACAGGTTAACCCTAAAATGCCAAAACCCCAAAGGTATCGAGCCAAAGGTGTGGCATGACAAACATGACTGTAGATGGACGCTTGCAATGAATTTGTTGTTATTGCTCATGGTAATTTTTGTGACTAATGTGTTGCTATTACCAAAAACTGCAAAAATGTACAATGTGCCTAATCCTATGGAAAAATCCCTTGAACATGGTAACAGGAATACAGGAGAACACGCTTTGTGTTAAAAGGCCTTGTTATACTGATGTTTCACAGTTCATGCCTGTAAACAGTATTGGAACTTTTCACAGGGGAAAAGACATTCCAGACTTGATGTGCTGTATGAAAAGGGAAACTGAGGCACACTACCATATAGCTTTCATAGCTAAATGCCAAGATTCGTGTACTATGAACAACATTAATATTTACATTGATTTGATATTAATTGGGTTCCAGACATTTGCCAGAGCTTGTATGGATAAAGTAGTTATGTTTTTTAGCTCTTAGCAAGATGACATGAGACATACAGGAACCATGCTGGAAAAGCAGTTCCAATCCACTATTGTTCTAACCAAGTTTTACCTTGAGTTTGTAAAGAGATTCAATCATGTTATTGAACATGACTTTGATAAACCATTTCTGGTTTGATAAACCATTTCTTGTACAACTTCTAACCCAATACTAGCTGTAGTAAGACAGAACCAAGGAGGGAAGCTCTTGGGATGCAGTCAGTGATGTTTGTGTCATCCCTTCCTGCATCAATTTTGTGTTGGGAGTCTGATGTTACTGACATGAACTGGGACCAACGATGCTGGTTCTGGTGGGACCCAACTGAGAGCGCCAATTCAGGACAAATTGCTTAAAGCAGGGCAGTCACAGGCCAAGGCTGGGGTTTTTCCACCTCTAAGGCAAAGCAAAGGAGCCAAACAGAGCAGACTTTGGTTTCACCCTACTGGCTAACCACAAGTCACACAAGCAATTCCCTTAGACACTCCAGTTTCCCAGTATCACCACCAGTGCCATTCGTTATGGGGACGAATGGTTATGAAAACCAATCCCCCAGTAAAAGAAAAAAGGTTCCCTCGATCCCAAAGGACCAAGCCCCACACCCAGGTCAATATACAAATCAGATCTTGCCCACAAATCACGCTGTTGCCAATCCTTTAGAATCTAAAATCTAAAGGTTTATTCATAAAAGGAAAAAGATAGAGATGAGAGCTAGAATGGGTGAAATGGAATCAATGACATCCAGTAACGGCAAAGTTCTTGGTTCAGGCTTGTAGCAGTGATGGAATAAACTGCAGGTTCAAATCAAGTCTCTGGAGAAAATCCCCAGCTGGGATGGGTCATCAGTCCTTTGTGTAGAGCTTCTGTTTGAAGCAAAGTCCCTCCAGAGGTAAGAAGCAGGACTGAAGACAAGATGGGGATGAGGCATCAGCCTTTTATAGTCTTTTCCAGGTGTAAAAACACCTCTTTGTTCTCATCCCTGGTCTACACTGGGAGTTGAGGTTGAATTTAGCAGCATTAAATCGATTTAACCCTGCACCCGTCCACACGATGAAGCCCTTTTTTTTTACTTAAAGGGCTCTTAAAATCGATTTCCTTACTCCACCCCCGACAAGGGGATTAGCCCTGAAATCGGCCTTGCCGGGTCGAATTTGGAGTACTGGGGACGCAATTCGACAGTATTGGCCTCCGGGACCTATCCCGGAGTGCTCCATTGTGACCGCTCTGGACAGCACTCTCAACTCAGATGCACTGGCCAGGTAGACAGGAAAAGGCCTGGGAACTTTTGAATCTCATTTCCTGTTTGGCCACCGTGGCAAGCTGCAGGTGAGTGCGGAGGTGACCATGATGGCGTCCCAGAATCGCAAAAGAGCTCCAGCATGGACCAAACAGGAGGTATGGGATCTGATCGCTGTATGGGGAGAGGAATCCATGCAATCAGAACTATGTTCCAGTTTTCGAAATGCCAAAACATTTGTCAAAATCTCCCAGGGCATGAAGGACAGAGGCCATAACAGGGACCCGAAGCAATGCCACATGAAACTTAAGGAGCTGAGGCAAGCCTACCAGAAAACCAGAGAGGCAAACAGCCGCTCTGGGTCAGAGCCCCAAACATGCCGCTTCTATGATGAGCTGCATGCCATTTTAGGGGGTTCAGCCACCACTACCCCAACCGTGTGATTTGACTCTGCCAAGGGAGAGAGAGGCAACACAAAAGCAGGTTTGGGGGACGAAGAAGATGATGATGATGAAGTTGTAGATAGCTCACAGCAAGCAAGCGGAGAAACCAGTTTTCACAACAGCCAGGAACTGTTTCTCAGCCTGGACCTGGAGCCAGTACGCCCCTAACCCACCCAAGGCTGCATCCCCGACCCGCTAGGTGGAGAAGGGACCTCTGGTGAGTGTACCTTTTAAATAGTATAAATGGTTTAAAAGCAAGTGTGTTTAATTATTAATTTACCCTGGCTTTCGCGGCCAGTACACCTACTGGAAAAGTCTGTTAATATGTCTGGGGATGGAGTGGAAATCCTCCAGGGACATCTCCATAAAGCTCTCTTGGATGTCCCAAAGCCTTTGCAAAAGGTTTCTGGGGAGGGCAGCCTTATTCCCTCCACCATGGTAGGACACTTTACCACTCCAGGCCAGTAACACGTACTCGGGAATCATTGTACAACAAAGCATTGCAGTGTATGTTTGCTGGCATTCAAACAACATCCGTTCTTTATCTCTCTGTGTTATCCTCAGGAGAGTGATATCATTCATAGTTACCTGGTTGAAATAGGGTGCTTTTCTTAAGGGGACATTCAGAGTTGCCTGTTCCTGCTGGGCTGTTTGCCTGTGGCTGAACAGAAATGTTCCCCGCTGTTAGCCACAGGGAGGGGGGAGGGGTTAGCGACGCAGTGGAGGGAGGCAAAATGCGACCTTGGAACGAAAGCACATGTGCTATGTATGTAATGTTAACAGCAAGGTTTACCATGAAAGAGTGTACTCTTTTCTATAAAATCTGTCTTTTAAATACCACTGTCCCTTTTTTTTTCTCCACCAGCTACATGTGTTTCAAGGATCACAGGATCTTCTCCTTCCCAGAGGTTAGCGAAGATTAGAAGGAGAAAAAAACGTACTCGCGATGAAATGTTCTCTGAGCTCATGCTGTCCTCCCACACTGACGAATGCGTGGAGGCAGACAATGTCAGCATGCAGGAAAGCACAAAATGACCAGGAGGAGAGATGGCGGGCTGAAGACAGTAAGTGGCGGGCTGAAGAGAGGGCTGAAGCTGAAAGGTGGCAGCAGCATGATGAGAGGAGGCAGGATTCAATTCTGAGGCTGCTGGAGGATCAAACTAATATGCTCCAACATATGGTTGAGCTGCAGGAAAGGCAACAGAAGCACAGACCGCCACTACAGCCCCTGTGTAACCAACCACCCTCCTCCCCAAGTTCCACAGCCTCTTCACCCAGACGCCCAAGAACGCAGTGGGGGGTCCTCCAGCCATCCAGCCACTACACCCCAGAGGATTGCCCAAGCAACAGAAGGCTGGCATTCAATAAGTTTTAAAGTTTTAAACTTTTAAAGTGCTGTGTGGCCTTGTCCTTCCCTCCTCCACCACGCCTCGCAGTGCTTCCCTCCTCCACCACCCTTCCCAGGCTACCTTGGCAGTTATCCCCCTATTTGTGTAATGAATTAATAAAGAATGCATGAATGTGAAGCAACAATGACTTTATTGCCTCTGCAAGCGGTGATCGAAGGGAGGAGGGGAGGGTGGTTAGCTTACAGGGAAGAATCATAGAATCATAGAATCATAGAATATCAGGGTTGGAAGGGACCTCAGGAGGTCATCTAGTCCAACCCCCTGCTCAAAGCAGGATCAATCCCCAATTAAATCATCCCAGCCAGGGCTTTGTCAAGCCTGACCTTAAAAACTTCTAAGGAAGGAGATTCCACCACCTCCCTAGGCAACGCATTCCAGTGTTTCACCACCCTCCTAGTGAAAAAGTTTTTCCTAATATCCAACCTAAACCTCCCCCACTGCAACTTGAGACCATTACTCCTTGTCCTGTCCTCTTCCACCACTGAGAATAGTCTAGAACCATCCTCTCTGGAACTACTCTCAGGTAGTTGAAAGCAGCTATCAAATCCCCCCTCATTCTTCTCTTCTGCAGACTAAACAATCCCAGTTCCCTCAGCCTCTCCTCATAACTCATTTGTTCCAGACCCCTAATCATTTTTGTTGCCCTTCGCAGGACTCTCTCCAATTTATCCACATCCTTCTTGTAGTGTGGGGCCCAAAACTGGACACAGTACTCCAGATGAGGAATGTCGAATAGAGGGGGACAATCACGTCCCTCGAGCTGCTCGCTATGCCCCTACTTATACATCCCAAAATGCCATTGGCCTTCTTGGCAACAAGGGCACACTGCTGACTCATATCCAGCTTCTCGTCCACTGTCACCCCTAGGTCCTTTTCCGCAGAACTGCTGCCTAGCCATTCGGTCCCTAGTCTGTAGCTGTGCATTGGGTTCTTCCGTCCTAAGTGCAGGACCCTGCACTTATCCTTATTGAACCTCATCAGATTCCTTTTGGCCCAATCTTCCAATTGGTCTAGGTCCTTCTGTATCCTATCCCTCCCCTCTAGCGTATCTACCACTCCTCGCAGTTTAGTATCATCCGCAAATTTGCTAAGAGTGCAATCCACACCATCCTCCAGATCATTTATGAAGATATTGAATAAAACCGGCCCCAGGACCGACCCTTGGGGCACTCCACTTGATACCGGCTGCCAACTAGACATGGAGCCATTGATCACTACCCGTTGAGCCCGACAATCTAGCCAGCTTTCTACCCACCTTATAGTGCATTCATCCAGCCCATACTTCCTTAACTTGCTGACAAGAATACTATGGGAGACCGTGTCAAAAGCTTTGCTAAAGTCAAGAAACAATACATCCACTGCTTTCCCTTCATCCACAGAACCAGTAATCTCATCATAAAAGGCGATTAGATTAGTCAGGCATGACCTTCCCTTGGTGAATCCATGCTGGCTGTTCCTGATCACTTTCCTCTCATGCAAGTGCTTCAGGATTGATTCTTTGAGGACCTGCTCCATGATTTTTCCAGGGACTGAGGTGAGGCTGACTGGCCTGTAGTTCCCAGGATCCTCCTTCTTCCCTTTTTTAAAGATTGGCACTACATTAGCCTTTTTCCAGTCATCCGGGACTTCCCCCGTTCGCCACGAGTTTTCAAAGATAATGGCCAGTGGCTCTGCAATCACAGCCGCCAATTCCTTCAGCACTCTCGGATGCAACTCGTCCGGCCCCATGGACTTGTGCACGTCCAGCTTTTCTAAATAGTCCCTAACCGCCTCTATCTCCACAGAGGGCTGGCCATCTCTTCCCCATTTTGTGATGCCCAGCGCAGCAGTCTGGGAGCTGACCTTGTTAGTGAAAACAGAGGCAAAAAAAGCATTGAGTACATTAGCTTTTTCCACATCCTCTGTCACTAGGTTGCCTCCCTCATTCAGTAAGGGGCCCACACTTTCCTTGACTTTCTTCTTGTTGCCAACATACCTGAAGAAACCCTTCTTGTTACTCTTGACATCTCGGAGCTGCAGCTCCAGGTGCGATTTGGCCCTCCTGATATCATTCCTACATGCCCGAGCAATATTTTTATACTCTTCCCTGGTCATATGTCCAACCTTCCACTTCTTGTAAGCTTCTTTTTTATGTTTAAGATCCGCTAGGATTTCACCATTAAGCCAAGCTGGTCGCCTGCCATATTTACTATTCTTTCGACTCATCGGGATGGTTTGTCCCTGTAACCTCAACAGGGATTCCTTGAAATACAGCCAGCTCTCCTGGACTCCTTTCCCCTTCAAGTTAGTCCCCCAGGGGATCCTGGCCATCCGTTCCCTGAGGGAGTCGAAGTCTGCTTTCCTGAAGTCCAGGGTCCGTATCCTGCTGCTTACCTTTCTTCCCTGCGTCAGGATCCTGAACTCAACCAACTCATGGTCACTGCCTCCCAGATTCCCATCCACTTTTGCTTCCCCCACTAATTCTACCCGATTTGTGAGCAGCAGGTCAAGAAAAGCGCCCCCCCTAGTTGGCTCCTCTAGCACTTGCGCCAGGAAATTGTCCCCTACGCTTTCCAAAAACTTCCTGGATTGTCTATGCACCGCTGTATTGCTCTCCCAGCAGATATCAGGAAAATTAAAGTCACCCATGAGAATCAGGGCGTGCGATCTAGTAGCTTCCGTGAGCTGCCGGAAGAAAGCCTCATCCACCTCATCCCCCTGGTCCGGTGGTCTATAGCAGACTCCCACCACTACATCACTCTTGTTGCACACACTTCTAAACTTAATCCAGAGACACTCAGGTTTTTCTGCAGTTTCGTACCGGAGCTCTGAGCAGTCATACTGCTCCCTTACATACAGTGCTACTCCCCCACCTTTTCTGCCCTGCCTGTCCTTCCTGAACAGTTTATAACCATCCATGACAGTACTCCAGTCATGTGAGTTATCCCACCAAGTCTCTGTTATTCCGATCACGTCATAGTTCCTTGACATCACCAGGACCTCCAGTTCTCCCTGCTTGTTTCCAAGGCTTTGTGCATTTGTATATAAGCACTTGAGATAACCTGTTGATCGCCCCTCATTCCCAGTATGAGGCAGGAGCCCTCCCCTCACAGACATTCCTGCCTGTGCTTCCTCCCGGTATCCCGCTTTCCCACTTACCTCAGGGCTTTGGTCTCCTTCCCCCGGTGAACCTAGTTTAAAGCCCTCCTCACTAGGTTAGCCAGCCCGCTGGCAAAGATGCTCTTCCCTCTCTTCGTAAGATGGAGCCCGTCTCTGCCCAGCACTCCTCCTTCATGGAACACCATCCCATGGTCAAAGAATCCAAAGCCTTGTCTCCAACACCACCTGCGTAGCCATTCGTTGACTTCCACGTTTCGACGGTCCCTGCCCCAGCCTTTTCCTTCCACGGGGAGGATGGACGAGAACACCACTTGCGCCTCCAACTCCTTTATCCTTCTTCCTAGAGCCACATAGTCCGCAGTGATCCGCTCAAGGTCATTCTTGGCAGTATCATTGGTGCCCACGTGGAGAAGCAGGAAGGGGTAGCGATCCGAGGGCTTGATGAGTCTCGGCAGTCTCTCCGTCACATCGCGAATCTTAGCCCCTGGCAAGCAGCAGACTTCTCGGTTTTCCCGGTCAGGGCGGCAGATAGATGACTCAGTCCCCCGGAGGAGAGAGTCCCCGACCACCACCACCCGCCTTCTCCTCTTGGGAGTGGTGGTCGTGGAACCCCCAACCTCAGGACAGCGCATCTCATGCCTTCCAACCAGCGGAGTCTCCTTCTGCTTTCTCGCCCCAGACATATCATCTGGTCCACTCTCCGCAACGATACCTGTGGAGAGAACATGAAAGCGGTTAGTTACCTGTGTCTGTGTTACTGGAACCCGGACATTCCGCCTACCTCTTCTGGAGGTCACATGTTGCCAAGCTTCTTCACTGGCCTCTTGGCTCCTCTGTGCAACCTGCTCTATATCTGTAGAGCTTTGTGCCCCTAGAAGCCTATCCTGAGTTTCGTCCAGGAAATCCTCAGTTTCCCGTATGCAGCGCAGGGTCGTTATCTGTTGCTCCAGACCTTTAATCTTCTCTTCCAATATGGAGACCAGCTTGCACTTTGTACAGACAAAGTCGCTTCTGTCCTGTGGAAGAAAGACAAACATGGCACATCCAGTGCAGGTCACAACAGCTGAACCCCCCCCTTCCATATAACCTTCCTACTACGAGCTTCCTCAGAGCAGTTTGCAAGACGTAAGCCTCACTGGGCTCACTCCAGGCGAACTCCCAGGCAAACTCCTGCTGTGAGCTGCTCAGCTGGTTCTCCGCCACTCAGCTGGTTCGCGAAGCTCTGGCTATTTTTAAACAGCCAGGCTTCCCTGTCGCAAACCAACAGACACCCTACTGCCCGCCCCCTGCAGGCTAGCAGCCAATCAGACACTCACTCAGGCTCTCACACTGCCCCCCCCAGCAAACACACGCTGGGATACTTCCTCAGCAAGCAAACAAACACACATTCGGATACTTACCAGTCCCAGGCAAACTCCTGCTGTGAGCTGCTCTGCTGGTTCTCCGCCGCTCAGCTGGTTCGCGAAGCTCTGGCTATTTTTAAACAGCCAGGCTTCCCTGTCGCAAACCAACAGACACCCTACTGCCCGCCCCCTGCAGGCTAGCAGCCAATCAGACACTCACTCAGGCTCTCACACTGCCCCCCCCCCCCCAGCAAACACACGCTGGGATACTTCCTCAGCAAGCAAACAAACACACGCTCGGATACTTCCTCTCCATGACCCTCGGACGTATGCAGCAACAGCAGATCAAGGAGCTGTGCGCTAGCTTCACGCCGATGTTCTCAGCCACCCCAGGACGGACTGAATGGGAATACCACTCCACTGACACAGAACACCTGGAACATCTGCCAAAAGTCTTTGAGTGCATAAGGGAGGCAGGACTAACTGTTAAGGCTAAGAAGTGTCAAATAGGCCTAAACAGAGTGACTTACTTTGGACACCAGGTGGGTCAAGGAACTATCAACCCGCTTGTGACGTTATTGACATAAGCTGGGACCCTATAGATCATTGTTGCAACCAAAGTCCTGTAGTGGCACCAAATCTTGTATAAAGGGGGTCAAATGAGGTGTCTAAGACCAGGTTATGGTTTGCTGGTTAGGCTGATGCTGTCTATATGTGTGTATCATTTTTGTAGTTGAAGTTATGAATATTGGCTCTGTACTGTCTGTATTTCAAACTTGTGCTATTCTTCTGGGTGACACCCCAGACAAGTTGGTGTCAGCTCTGCCTAGCCTGCTTGGTGGCCCATTAAGGACCATCTGCGACACAACTGACCCACTGAGAGAAGGCAGACACGCCTGGGGACTCAGCCAGGTGTGCAGGGACCTGCCTACGGACAGAACTCTGAGGGTTTTCCAGGCCATGTGATGAGCAGCTTGTCTTTGGGACAAAGAAAGAGACCACATGGCAAGAGACTATAAAAAGCTGCTGCAGCTCCTCCATCTTGTCTTCAGTCCTGCTTCCTACCTCTGAAGGGACTTGGCTACAAAGGACTGAAAGACCCATCCCAGCTGGGGATGTTCTCCAGAGACTTGATTTGAACCTGCAGTTTATTCAATCACTGCTGCAAGCCTGAACCAAGAACTTGGCCATTACTGGATGTCATAGAATCATAGAATATCAGGGTTGGAAGGGACCCCAGAAGGTCATCTAGTCCAACCCTCTGCTCAAAGCAGGACCAATTCCCAGTTAAATCATCCCAGCCAGGGCTTTGTCAAGCCTGACCTTAAAAACCTCTAAGGAAGGAGATTCTACCACCTCCCTAGGTAACGCATTCCAGTATTTCACCACCCTCCTAGTGAAAAAGTTTTTCCTAATATCCAACCTAAACCTCCCCCACTGCAACTTGAGACCATTACTCCTCGTTCTGTCATCTGCTACCATTGAGAACAGTCTAGAGCCATCCTCTTTGGAACCCCCTTTCAGGTAGTTGAAAGCAGCTATCAAATCCCCCCTCATTCTTCTCTTCCGCAGACTAAACAATCCCAGCTCCCTCAACCTCTCCTCATAAGTCATGTGTTCTAGACTCCTAATCATTTTTGTTGCCCTTCGCTGGACTCTCTCCAATTTATCCACATCCTTCTTGTAGTGTGGGGTCCAAAACTGGACACAGTACTCCAGATGAGGCCTCACCAATGTCGAATAGAGGGGAACGATCACGTCTCTCGATCTGCTCGCTATGCCCCTACTTATACATCCCAAAATGCCATTGGCCTTCTTGGCAACAAGAGCACACTGCTGACTCATATCCAGCTTCTCGTCCACTGTCACCCCTAGGTCCTTTTCCGCAGAACTGCTGCCTAGCCATTCGGTCCCTAGTCTGTAGCGGTGCATTGGGTTCTTCCGTCCTAAGTGCAGGACCCTGCACTTATCCTTATTGAACCTCATCAGATTTCTTTTGGCCCAATCCTCCAAATTGTTTAGGTCCTTCTGTACCCTATCCCTCCCCTCCAGCATATCTACCACTCCTCCCAGTTTAGTATCATCCGCAAATTTGCTGAGAGTGCAATCTACACCATCCTCCAGATCATTTATGAAGATATTGAACAAAACCGGCCCCAGGACCGACCCCTGGGGCACTCCACTTGACACCGGCTGCCAACTAGACATGGAGCCATTGATCACTACCCGTTGAGCCCGACAATCTAGCCAGCTTTCTACCCACCTTATAGTGCATTCATCCAGCCCGTACTTCTTTAACTTGCTGACAAGAATACTGTGGGAGACCGTGTCAAAAGCTTTGCTAAAGTCAAGAAACAATACATCCACTGCTTTCCCTTCATCCACAGAACCAGTAATCTCATCATAAAAGGCGATTAGATTAGTCAGGCATGACCTACCCTTGGTGAATCCATGCTGACTGTTCCTGATCACTTTCCTCTCATGCAAGTGCTTCAGGATTGATTCTTTGAGGACCTGCTCCATGATTTTTCCAGGGACTGAGGTGAGGCTGACTGGCCTGTAGTTCCCAGGATCCTCCTTCTTCCCTTTTTTAAAGATTGGCACTACATTAGCCTTTTTCCAGTCATCCGGGACTTCCCCGGTTCGCCACGAGTTTTCAAAGATAATGGCCAATGGCTCTGCAATCACAGCCACCAATTCCTTCAGCACTCTCGGATGCAACTCGTCCGGCCCCATGGACTTGTGCACGTCCAGCTTTTCTAAATAGTCCCTAACCACCTCTATCTCCACAGAGGGCTGGC
The DNA here is from genome assembly GCF_965140295.1 of Lepidochelys olivacea. Lineage (NCBI taxonomy): Eukaryota > Metazoa > Chordata > Testudines > Cheloniidae > Lepidochelys > Lepidochelys olivacea. The sequence continues at coordinate 24,469,339 of NC_140427.1, forward strand.
CATCTCTTCCCCATTTTGTGATGCCCAGCGCAGCAGTCTGGGAGCTGACCTTGTTAGTGAAAACAGAGGCAAAAAAAGCATTGAGTACATTAGCTTTTTCCACATCCTCTGTCACTAGGTTGCCTCCCTCATTCAGTAAGGGGCCCACACATTCCTTGGCTTTCTTCTTGTTGCCAACATACCTGAAGAAACCCTTCTTGTTACTCTTGACATCTCTTGCTAGCTGCAGCTCCAGGTGCGATTTGGCCCTCCTGATATCATTCCTACATGCCCGAGCAATATTTTTATACTCTTCCCTGGTCATATGTCCAACTTTCCACTTCTTGTAAGCTTCTTTTTTATGTTTAAGATCCGCTAGGATTTCACCATTAAGCCAAGCTGGTCGCCTGCCATATTTACTATTCTTTCGACTCATCGGGATGGTTTGTCCCTGTAACCTCAACAGGGATTCCTTGAAATACAGCTCCCACTACCTCCCCGGGTGGGGCAGGGGAAGGGTTAAGTTTGCTTTGGGCAGGCGCAGAAGACGTGTGGTGCGGGGGTCTCCTCACAGTCTGGGGCGCAATGGATGGGCTGCTAAGGAGCTGGCTGGAACCTGCTGAAAGCGACTCCATATCAGCATCCCAAAACATTCACACCCAGCAACCAGCCACCGGGAGGAAAGAGGTTTCCCTGCTGGCCACCTCTCAGCAGGGAAGCTGCATAGAGACTCCACCAAGAGTGGGCGTCTGGAGAGGCTGGCTACTCCGACCTTGGAGTGTCAGAGAGAGACAGAGCCTAAGATGGAGCCGCTCCTGCTTGGCTGCGGCCTGCTCCTGGCTTGGCCAGCTGGAGGATGCTTTAAGTGTCATTTCTCCAGGCTAAGCTTGGGACTCTCTGCACTAGGTTCCAGCTGCCCGTTGAACCCAACTGCTTTGCAGACGCTGCCTGGCGTGAGGGTTCCTGTGAACACTTGCTGCAGTGCGTTAATCCCTGCAGAGCACGGCACTCTCTGACCAGGAGTCTATGGCTTTGGGACTCGCCGGGCAGAGCTCCCAGCATGAAGCGGTGGGGCTGGAGCCCAAAGGCTCAGTCTTCATGAGACTATGGGGCCTGCCCTTAAGGAACAGTGGGACCATGTAAGGGGCTGGCACATTGACGGACTCCTCCAAGGAACTGTTTGACAACCCAGACACCGGAGATGTTTTACACATTAACGGGCAGAACTTGAGTGATTTTGGTGAAAACTGGAAAAGCAGAAAAGCCTTTAACTGCTGCTCCCTGTTCTCCATGCTGAGCTCTGCCTGATAGCCGTGGGGCAGAGGTTCAGCTGGCAGGGGTGGGGAGGGCAGTGGGAGAAGAGAGCAAAGGAGGTTTCATTCCACCCTCCCTCCCAGTGCGCTTGGACCTTGGGGGAATGAGAGGTAGAGGGGGTGCCAGCCGTAGGCCCCCCCTTCCCAGCAGGGGTGGGGTAAGCAAGGTACTGTGGAGGGGGGAGAAAAAGGGGAGCCACAGGAGCCACTGGTAAGCAGGGCAATGGGGGAGCCATGGCACGGATGGGGGCACAGAGGCCTGGTATGGGGGAGTTACAGGGGATCCCTGAAATAGAGCTGATGGCAGAGGAGCCCCAGGGAGCCTGGCAAGGGGTGAAGGGATGCAAGGTGCACCTGATACAGGCAGTGAGCTTGGCCGACAGACGCAATGAAGTTTGTGATCCCCTAGTTCAGCATTTCTCAGGTGAGGGCTTCGGCAGAGTGGTGATAGCTGCAGGGCTTCGGGCTCAGGCCCTGGAATTCAACAGTGGTGCTTTGGGCTCGGGCCATCCCCAGCCTCTGTCCTCCTCTTGTTCCTGGCCTCTGCTCTCTCCCTACCCAGCTCCCCATCAAGGATTTAATTTGTCCCTGGGCTTGCCAAGGTTGAGGAAGTCTCCTGCTGTGAAAAGTGATACTTGTATGTTAATATCACCTGTCATAGCAAACTTACTAGCCAGCACGACTAAAAAAAAAAAATTTGCTAATGAGAGTAGAATGCAGCTCCCTCTACCCTCGCTGGGCCAGCTGGGTAGGGCTCATGGGGATAAGATCCAGTTCCCTGTCCCATCGCTGGGCCAGCTCCCTCCAGCACACTGAGATGCCTTATACTGAACCAAACTATCCTGAACTCTATCCACCTCCAATTGCGTTTCCTGGAGTACTACCAAGCTGGAGAGATTAGTGACAGCTTTCCATATTGCCCAACCAGCGGCTGCTTTTATAGCCTTTTTCTTTGGTTTTGGCTTCACGCACTTACAGAATGTTTCAAACACCTTAAAAGCAGATTCAAGGGCATCCCTCCCCTGGAAGGAATCTTGTTCCCATGGGCATGGGCATGGACCCCGTCTTGCTAGCAAGGAGGGTGGGTTCCTCAACTAACCCCTACCCCTCCTGGTTCCTTGTCTTTGTTCCCTCCTGAAGCTTCAGAGTGTTCATTCTGTCAAGCAGGTAGCAACCCTTTCTGGTGTTCTTACCTTTGTACGACTATTCACTGTGTGAGGCTCTACTGATTCGGTCCAAATGACTTTAGGCTGCCTGCATTCTCTACCAATTTGTTACCTGCACACAATAGGGCATCCCACCTTTTCCCAGTCCATAGGGCTCCAGGTGTAACCTGGTTAATTTAGGCACCCCCACCTTTTCCCAATTCATAGGGGTCCAGATGAAAAGCACCTACCCTTACCCAATCCGTAGGGCTCAGGGCTACCCGTACCCAATTTGTAGGGCTCAAGGTGTAACTAACCTGATCAATTTAAGTACCCACACCCTTTCCCAATATCTAGGGCTCCGGGTGTATACTATTTCTGCAGGTGTGCAAGACCTTTTACCAGTGAAAGAGCCTTACACAGTAATATCCTGATTCTCTATTTATTAACAATTACCAAGCAGAATACACATTAAGCATACAATGCTCACCAATCCTGGTCATGCAGATGGACTTTCCCTGTTGGCCAGGCAAGATTGGTCTCCTCTGGGTCCTAGTTGCTGCACGTCATGGTCGTGCAGGGGATTCTTAACAGCTCTGATCTCAGGCTGAGTCTTGGGGGTGAGTTCTTCTTCCAGGTCTTTCTTTCTTCTTATTCTTCCCTTCCCAGCTGGTCTCCTTCTTGGACCCCAGTTTATATAGTGAAACTTGAGTCCTGCTTAGCTATACCTTAATGAATCATTTTACTGAAATCTATCTAACCAATCCTAACATATTGTAACATAATTCTCTGACCAATTATATCCCACTACCCTAATTAACTTACACCTAGCAAAATTAATTATACAGCAGACAGAAACAATTAAAGAACCAGACAGAGACCATACAGATAAACAATGGGGAAGTGGGGACCATAATGAAAGGAATGAGGCTTTCACAACCACAACTATTGATAAGTGTTCTCTTGACAGACAGAATGCTGTCAAACCAAGTTTTCTTTAACCATCTTAAGATCTATTTCTTTATCTGGTGATAGTGGGGGCCATTAGGACGGGGTCTCCTTCTTAACATTGCTTTAATGCTTTAATGTAATTTAGATGGAATGTGAGGATGTGACTTCCTGCTTCTCAGCTAATGGCTGCTGCTTGGCTGCTCTTTAATCTGGCTTCAGAAAAAGGACTTGCCCTTACAGACCGGGCTAGTGGGGGCAGAATCCGCTCCCTCTCCCTTCGCTAGGCTGGCCGGGCAGGGCTAATGGGATAGAATCCAGCTCCCTCTCCCGTCACTAGGTCAGCTGGGCAGGGCTCATGGGGGTAGAATCCAGCTGCATCTCCCATTGCTGGGCTGGCCGGGCAGGGCGAAAGGGATAGAAACCAGCTCCCTCTCTCATTGATGGACTAGTTGGAGAGTGCTCATGGGAGTAATACCCATTTTCCTTGCCCAGTTGTGTACGGTTCACAGGCACAAACATAGTGTTAGGGTGGCCAGGTGCCTGGTTTTCAACCAGAAAGTCCAGTTGAAAAGGGGACTTGACAATGTCTGGTCACGTCTTCTGACCAGAGACCGAATGTCTGGTTATTGTTGGCGAGGGAGGTGGGGAGGCATCGGATCATCACCAGCACCAGCCCCTATTCAGCTGGGTACGCTGCTGGCTCCGCTGGTGAGTCCCTTCCAACCCAGGCAGAGGGGTGGGGAGAGGCAGGCAACGGGAAGAGCAGCAAGCGACGCAGTGGGTAATTGGAGAAAATGTGGGGAAGAGGGGGGCTGGGGAAGGATCTCGGGGGGGGGGGTGGGAGGCGCAAGGGAGGTTCCGCACTCCTGCTGGAGCGTCTGGTTTTTCAGTGTTACGAAGTTGGCAGCCCTACATCATGGCAATGTATTGGAGTCTCAAAGCCAAGGCTCTGTGGCTGTGACTAGAGGGACCGTTCCTTGGGGACTCTGACTGCAGAGACTCATAGAATCATAGAATATCAGGGTTGGAAGGGACCTCAGGAGGTCATCTAGTCCAACCCCCTGCTCAAAGCAGGACCAATCCCCAACTAAATCATCCCAGCCAGGTCTTTGTCAAGCCTGACCTTAAAAACTCCTAAGGAAGGAGATTCCACCATCTCCCTAGGTAACGCATTCCAGTGCTTCACCACCCTCCTAGTGAAATAGTGTTTCCTAATATCCAGCCTAAACCTCCCCCACTGCAACTTGAGACCATTACTCCTTGTTCTGTCATCTGGTACCACTGAGAACAGTCTAGAGCCATCCTCTTTGGAACCCCCTTTCAGGTAGTTGAAAGCAGCTATCAAATCCCCCCTCATTCTTCTCTTCCGCAGACTAAACAATCCCAGTTCCCTCAGCCTCTCCTCATAAGTCATGTGCTCCAGACCCCTAATCATTTTGTTGCCCTCCGCTGGATGCTTTCCAATTTTTCCACATCCTTCTTGTAGTGTGGGGCCCAAAACTGGACACAGTACTCCAGATGAGGCCTCACCAATGTCGAATAGAGGGGAACGATCACATCCCTCGATCTGCTGGCAATGCCCCTACTTATACACCCCAAAATGCCGTTAGCCTTCTTGGCAACAAGGGCACACTGTTGACTCATATCCAGTTTCTCGTTCACAGTAACCCTTAGGTCCTTTTCTGCAGAACTGCTGCCAAGCCATTCGGTCCCTAGTCTGTAGTGGTGCATGGGATTCTTCTGTCATAAATGCAGGACTCTGCACTTGTCCTTGTTGAACCTCATCAGATTTCTTTTGGCCCAATCCTCTCATTTGTCTAGGTCTCTCTGTATCCTATCCCTACCCTCCAGCGTATCTACCTCTCCTCCCAGTTTAGTGTCATCTGCAAACTTGCTGAGGGTGCAATCCACACCATCCTCCAGATGATTAATGAAGATATTGAACAAAACCGGCCTCAGGCCCAACCGTTGGGGCACTCCACTTGATATGAGCTGCCAACTAGACATGGAGCCATTGATCACTACCCGTTGAGCCTGATGATCTAGCCAGCTTTCTATCCACCTGTCTGGGAGTGACTCCTCTGGATGGGATGGGGTCTGAGTCCAGAGCACCGTGTTGTTCTGGACACTCGTGCTGGAAGGTCAGGCACTGGAGCCAGCAGGTCCCTCTTGCCGCACTGCAGTCACTGGCAGTAGGGAAGAAATCTCTCTCACAAGGCTCCTTCAGTGAGTGACTCAGCAGGGCCTTGGAGCTGTGCACTGCTCATACGTGAGCCTTCTAACTGTGGTGGAGCTCCCAGAGAAGCCCCCAATGAACCTCACTGGGATAGTTAGGTGGGGCAGGCAGGAGGCCTGGAGCTTGGGGGACCAGGGAATGGATTCCCAGTGCTCCCAGAACAGAGCACCCATGAGCCTTTTGCATGTGGAGGCCTGTGCTGTGCTTGCAGCGTCTGGACATGCTGTGTGACTCCAAACGCCTCACTACAGCATGGTGCTGCTCTGCCTTCATAAATAGTGCCGAGGGCAGCTCCTTCGTTCCCAGAGCCAGCCAGAGCATTTGGGGCACGGTGCCACCTCTGCCCCCCAGACCCGTTACCCACACCTGGGCCTGGTGTTCACTCCTCCATACACACAGCTGGCCTCTGCCTTCTGGGTGGCTCAGGAGGCTTATTCTGTGGGGCAACCCATCCTTCTCTGACTCATAAAGCAAGGCCTGGGATCTGTGGGGTTCTTGCCACAGCAGGGAGCCCAGCTGCTTATGCTGAGACCAGGCACCATTCCTGGCAGTGTTTCCAAGGGACAACTGCCCAGATCAGCCAGAGGGGCAGGCCTCAGAGCAGGTGCATATGCACTTTCCATGCAGCTGCTCTTCAGTCACCCGCCCCCTCTGTCTGATGACGTGCATGGGGCCCTGGGGGGAGTTGCTGGCAAAGATGGATTTAGAACAAAAGAAATGCCCAGAGCATGGGCCCTCCCTCACCCACTACGCTACCCAGCCTGCCATGTGCAAGGTGTCCCTCCTTGCAGTGAGAGGCCAGTTTGGCAGCTCAGCAGAGGAGCTGGTTCAGCTGCAGGCAGCCCTGCCTTCCCCATCCCCGCTCTCCCCCACAATTATTCACTAATATCATGTTCTCCTGTACCAGATACAGACAAGTCACAGACCCTGCTTATACCCACCAGCTGTGTTCATCACAAAATCCTTTAATGCTCCACCAAGTATGGATGAGGTTAGCTTAAATAAGGTATTTTACAGACACCGCCTCCTAGGCTAAGCAATATATTATAGTGCAGCATTACATGTCCCCCTCCAAGTTCTACATTCCTACCGTTTACACTATCACACTGTCTTTGAAGTTCAGTACTGATCAGTCTGTTAAGTGTCTCTGAATCATGCTAGTTTTCTAATTACATGACATGAACACGTAACCACTTAGTCATCTGGCTGCCCATTGGCTGCAAAGACTGGCTGTGGCTGGTTCAGAAGTCTTGGGTCTTCATCTTCTTGTTCTGCATCTTCCAGCTGAAGCGTTTGCTCTGCTGATTGTTCTTTCTGAGGAACACACTACCAATGTTGATGGTTTCAGTTGAACTCTTCACTGTTGGTCTCAATCACATATGATCTAGGGTCTGAATTATTTTTCTTTATGACAGCTGGAGTTGTCCTTCCTTTTTCTCCATCTAATTTGATATGAACACAGCCACCAGGTTCTAGACCTGGCAATTCTCTAACTGACTGACGTCTGTTGTAAAAGTGTTCATAAGCTCTTTTAGCGCTCATCCTATCTGGCTACTCTCTTCACCTCTGGCTACTTTGGAGATACGTTTTTTTTTTTAGAGTTGGAACCGTAGTTCTGTGTTGTCTTTTCACTGGAAGCTGTGTTGGACGATATCCATTAGCTGTTAGTGTTATCTGTAACTCAAAGGAGCAAGGAATGGATCTTCCTGCTTGGCTGTCTGCACAGCTCTCTCAGCCTTTCCATTCACTTGTGGATAATGTGAGCTGCTAGTAATATGATCAAAGTCATATTTCATTTGGAATTACTTAAATTCTGCTGCAGTGAACTGTGGCTTGTTGTCCATCACTAGTTGTTCTGGAATACAAAAGTGCATTTCAATTTCTTGATAACACGTTATATATTTCAAGTACATTATTTCTATATACCTGGAAATATAGTCCACAATGACCTGGTAATGATGTCCTCTGAATCTGCATAAATCTGCAGCTAGTCTCCTCTAAGGCCTCTCTGATAGGGGTGTTTGTACACTGTAAGGTTTAGCATTGTCTCTTAAGTTGATCTGTACTAGATCTCCTTTCAAAAGTCCAAAATCATCAAATCCTCCATCAAGTTCTTCCATCTTTCTCACTAGGCCCATCATGGCTGCCACGCTGTGACTGAGAAGGTTGTGGGTCTTTGGTCCTTTGATCACATAGACTCTGAATGCATAGCTTTTGTCTTTGTAAGTTGTTTCTGTGGTGAACTGGCCCATGCAGTTCGGAATATCTCCAGGACTAGTCAGTGTTGTGTCACGTGACTTCAGCCCTGGGAGAGGTTGAAGTTAAGTCCCTTCTGAGATGTGCGTCACATCAGATCCTGAGTCAATTTTAAAGTCATTAGCCTTGCCGTGAATATTCAGTCTCACGCTCCAGGCAGGCTCTATGTCATCTCCAGTGATAGATCCCAGAAACAATGGCTCTTGACCATGTGTAACACAAGTGACCTCCCTGATTGCTTTGGTGCAGCAAACAGCTGAAAAATGTCTATATTTCATGCATTTATTACACCATACGCCTCTGGCTGGACATGCATCATCCCTTGGGGTATGACTTTTTCCACTCCTAGTGCATATAGACTGGAATTTGTCCCTCTTAGCCTGGGAGTTCTCTCTCCTTGCCTCAGGGGTTTTATCTTAATGATTTTTAAAGCTCAAGTATCTGTTTACAATTTCTGAGCTGGTTTCAAGTTGTTCAAGACTGTAAAGTTGCTCTAGATTATGCTGTTTCACCAGTTCAGAAAGTTTTACTCTCTGTATCACTGTGGCTAGGGTTAAATATCTCTTCAATTGTAGCTATTGTGAAAGGTTTTTATCTCTTAATCCAATAACCAGCCTGCCTCTGATCTTTTCATGTTTTTGCATTCCCAAAATCACAGTTTTCAGCCAATGCATGCAGAGGTCTTATAAAATATTCAACATTTTCCCCGGGTCCTTGAATTCTCTGGTGAAAACATGCTCTTTCATAAACTGCATTTCTCTGAGATATAAAGTCTGAATCACTAATAGCCAAACCCCTTCACACTCATCTTTATGACCATCTTCAGTAAAGTCAAAGGGTTTAGAGGTATGCTCTGCCTGATCCCCATAGCATTAATTAAGGAAGATACCTGTATATCTCCAGTTTCTTTGTGGAGCTTGGTAGCAATGCACAATCATGCAAAATAGTGTTTCCAGTCTGTCCATTCTGAAGATTTGTTGAAGCTAAAGTTCCTTCTGTCTGCTATTTTGTTGCTGTTTTTCTTCTGTTTCTGTTTTTATTTACTCCTGACACCATGTCATGTACCTGATATGGACTGGACACAGATGTGTTCATTGTAAGATCCTTTAATGCTCTGCCAGGTATGGCTGAGGTTAGTTTAAATAAGGTATGTTTCAGAGTAACAGCCATGTTAGTCTGTATTCGCAAAAAGAAAAGGAGGACTTGTGGCACCTTAGAGACTAACCAATTTATTTGAGCATGAGCTTTCGTGAGCTACAGCTCACTTCATCGGATGCACACTGTGGAAAGTACAGAAGATCTTTTTATACACACAAACCATGAAAAAATGGGTGTTTATCACTACAAAAGGTTTTCTCTCCCCCCCTCCCCACTCTCCTGCTGGTAATAGCTTATCTAAAGTGATCACTCTCCTTACAATGTGTATGATAATCAAGGTGGGCCATTTCCAGCACAGATCCAGGGTTTAACAAGAAAGTCTGGGGGGAGGGTAGGAAAAAACAAGGGAAATGGCCCACCTTGATTATCATACACATTGTAAGGAGAGTGGTCACTTTAGATAAGCTATTACCAGCAGGAGAGTGGGGTGGGAGGAGGTATTGTTTCATGGTCTCTGTGTATATAATATCTTCTGCAGTTTCCACAGTATGCATCAGATGAAGTGAGCTGTAGCTCACGAAAGCTCATGCTCAAATCAATTGGTTAGTCTCTAAGGTGCCACACGTCCTCCTGTTCTTTTTGTAAATAAGGTATGTTACACACAGTGCCACCTAGTGGCTGACCAGTATAATACAGTTCCATTACAGCCAGCTGCTGTGTGAGCCCCCAAACATGGAGCCAGCCATGCCCGTGGTTCCCATGCACCCCAAAAGCATTGGCCTGTGTGCACCCTGTGCCATATGCTCCCCCTGCAGCTGGAGAAGAAGGGAAGGGAGAGGAAAGACTGGAAACCTGTCGGGGGCAAGGACCATTCCACATACACACACGCATGGACCAGCTACAGGGGTGGCAAAGCTGATGAGAAGGGCAATGAATTTGGGCACTCTGTGAAAGGTGGCTGGGAGATTGCTGCTTCAAAAGGGTTAAAACAAACAGCCAAATAAAGAATAACACAATTAAATTATAAGATTAACAGAATTCATCCAAATCACTGGAAAAAATATGTTGCTCCAGGAGTAAATCATTGAGCATGGTGGGGAGGGGTTGGTCAGACTTCTCACCATAGGAGAAAGGACTCCTTCATTCTGAATGCCAGCCCACCCACGTGACCTCTGATGGTATAATTAACCCTATGCTGCATAAAGTAATGTGCAGACAGTCAGAAGAGTAGGGGCATGGTATGTGATAACGCCAACCCATCCATTCCTGAAATAACTCCTAGAATCATAGAATCATAGAATATCAGGGTTGGAAGGGACCCCAGAAGGTCATCTAGTCCAACCCCCTGCTCAAAGCAGGACCAATTCCCAGTTAAATCATCCCAGCCAGGGCTTTGTCAAGCCTGACCTTAAAAACCTCTAAGGAAGGAGATTCTACCACCTCCCTAGGTAACGCATTCCAGTGTTTCACCACCCTCTTAGTGAAAAAGTTTTTCCTAATATCCAATCTAAACCTCCCCCACTGCAACTTGAGACCATTACTCCTCGTTCTGTCATCTGCTACCATTGAGAACAGTCTAGAGCCATCCTCTTTGGAACCCCCTTTCAGGTAGTTGAAAGCAGCTATCAAATCCCCCCTCATTCTTCTCTTCTGCAGGCTAAACAATCCCAGCTCCCTCAGCCTCTCCTCATAAGTCATGTGTTCCAGACCCCTAATCATTTTTGTTGCACTTCGCTGGACTCTCTCCAATTTATCCACATCCTTCTTGAAGTGTGGGGCCCAAAACTGGACACAGTACTCCAGATGAGGCCTCACCAATGTCGAATAGAGGGGAACGATCACGTCCCTCGATCTGCTCGCTATGCCCCTACTTATACATCCCAAAATGCCATTGGCCTTCTTGGCAACAAGGGCACACTGCTGACTCATATCCAGCTTCTCATCCACTGTCACCCCTAGGTCCTTTTCCGCAGAACTGCTGCCTAGCCATTTGGTCCCTAGTCTGTAGCTGTGCATTGGGTTCTTCCGTCCTAAGTGCAGGACCCTGCACTTATCCTTACTGAACCTCATCAGATTTCTTTTGGCCCAATCCTCCAATCTGTCTAGGTCTTTCTGTATCCTATCCCTCCCCTCCAGCGTATCTACCACTCCTCCCAGTTTAGTATCATCGGCAAATTTGCTGAGAGTGCAATCCACACCATCCTCCAGATCATTTATGAAGATATTGAACAAAACCGGCCCCAGGACCGACCCTTGGGGTACTCCACTTGATACCGGCTGCCAACTAGACATGGAGCCATTGATCACTACCCGTTGAGCCCGACAATCTAGCCAGCTTTCTACCCACCTTGTAGTGCATTCATCCAGCCCATACTTCCTTAACTTGCTGACAAGAATACTGTGGGAGACCGTGTCGAAAGCTTTGCTAAAGTCAAGAAACAATACATCCACTGCTTTCCCTTCATCCACAGAACCAGTAATCTCATCATAAAAGACGATTAGATTAGTCAGGCATGACCTTCCCTTGGTGAATCCATGCTGGCTGTTCCTGATCACTTTCCTCTCATGCAAGTGCTTCAGGATTGATTCTTTGAGGACCTGCTCCATGATTTTTCCAGGGACTGAGGTGAGGCTGACTGGCCTGTAGTTCCCAGGATCCTCCTTCTTCCCTTTTTTAAAGATTGGCACTACATTAGCCTTTTTCCAGTCATCCGGGACTTCCCCGGTTCGCCACGAGTTTTCAAAGATAATGGCCAATGGCTCTGCAATCACAGCCACCAATTCCTTCAGCACTCTCGGATGCAACTCGTCCGGCCCCATGGACTTGTGCACGTCCAGCTTTTCTAAATAGTCCCTAACCACCTCTATTTCCACAGAGGGCTGGCCATCTCTTCCCCATTTTGTGATGCCCAGCGCAGCAGTCTGGGAGCTGACCTTGTTAGTGAAAACAGAGGCAAAAAAAGCATTGAGTACATTAGCTTTTTCCACATCCTCTGTCACTAGGTTGCCTCCCTCATTCAGTAAGGGGCCCACACATTCCTTGGCTTTCTTCTTGTTGCCAACATACCTGAAGAAACCCTTCTTGTTACTCTTGACATCTCTTGCTAGCTGCAGCTCCAGGTGCGATTTGGCCCTCCTGATATCATTCCTACATGCCCGAGCAATATTTTTATACTCTTCCCTGGTCATATGTCCAACCTTCCACTTCTTGTAAGCTTCTTTTTTATGTTTAAGATCCGCTAGGATTTCACCATTAAGCCAAGCTGGTCGCCTGCCATATTTACTATTCTTTCGACTCATTGGGATGGTTTGTCCCTGTAACCTCAACAGGGATTCCTTGAAATACAGCCAGCTTTCCTGGACTCCTTTCCCCTTCAAGTTAGTCCCCCAGGGCTGTAGGAGTCTGCTGAGGAACCGAAAATGCTGTTCCACCCCATCAGAGTAGGATAAAAGCATCTGTAATCCTTGGACAGCTGTAACTTTATGGTGAATACAGAGGCAGTAAAGTCTAAAGAAAGCAACTCAGCTCTGGAAGGAAATATTATCCTTCTGCCAGGCTTTGGGTAAGGCTGGAAGATTTCTATACCCAACCCAAGAATTTGTGCTTAAAGCACTATCCCGGGACCCACAGATCTAGAGTTAAGTCCTGAATCTGCTACAGGCTTCTTGGATGACCTTTCACAAGCCACCTAGGCCAGATTCACTGATTTTGGGTGCCCAGCTTGATACACGAAGGTGCTGGGCAGCTAATATTTAAGACACACAAAAATTAATGGCCATGTTGGAAAATTTGTGGCCAAATTGTCCGTACCCATAGAATCATAGAATATCAGGATTGGAAGAGACTTCAGGAGGTCATCTAGTCCAACCCCCTGCTCAAAGCAGAACCAACACCAACTAAATCATCCCAGCCAGGGCTTTGTCAAGCTGGGTCTTAAAAACCTCTAAGGAAGGAGATTCCACCAATTCCCTAGGTAACCCTTCCAGTGCTTCACCACCCTCCTAGTGAAATAGTGTTTCTGAATATCCAACCTAGACCTCCCCCACTGTAACTTGAGACCATTGCTTCTTGTTATGTCATCTGCCACCACTGAGAACAGCCGAGCTCCATCCGCTTTGGAACTCCCCTTCAGGTAATTGAAGGCTGCTATCAAATCCCCCCTCATTCTTCTTTTCTGCAGACTAAATCACCCCAGTTCCCTCAGCCTGTCCTCGTAAGTCATCTCTCTGTGCTTCAGTTCCCCATCTGCAGAATGGGGATAATATTCCTTCCAACCTCACCAGGGTTCTCGGAGGAGAAAGTCATGAATGTGTGAAGGGCACTCAGATGGGGGCCATACAAGATAGAGGAGAGTCAGGGATACACTGGCAAGGGTGTTACCAGATTTGCTTGTTACTTTGGGGTATGCTCATTTATTAGGGTTACTCTTCTGTGGGGTTGGTTCTGTAATTCTATCAATGTACTGCTTGTGTCACTTGAGTTCTCATACGGAGCTCTACTTCTGCAAAAGTTCCCTCCCAGTGGAGCTATCCTGCCAGGACCTAGGTTCCCCAGGGCTGGGTTCTTCCAGCCCCAGAATCAGATTAACACACACATTAACAGAGCACGTCTGAGAGGACTGGGTTAATCAGCACTCCCAAGCTGATCCCTTATACGTCCCTGGATTCAACAGGCTGGGTCGAACAGCACCTCCAAGCTGTCACCCTCATAGGCCCTTGGACTCAGCAAACTGTCCCAGGTTCAGCATGTCCCTATCCCCACTTTCACGTTATAATTGTTCTGGTAGTAACCCACTTGATGAGAAAACCCCACAGGACTTTTGGGTGCTGCGGGGATCTTTAGCTTAGGTACAACGAGCATTGCTGCAGAGTGAATGAGGAAGCCAAAAAACACCCACAAGGGGGAGAGAGCGAGAAAAACGCAATCAGCTTAACCATGAAAGTTATTTATTCCCAGGTAATAACCATAGGGGACCCAAACAAACAAAACAGGGATAATATTAAATCTAACTTAAATTTGATTATAAAAGTCAGGTTTAGAAAACTAGAACTGATCCCACAAGTCAGGGTCAGAAGGCTACACCTAGAGAGAGAGAGCGAGCGAGAGCTGGGTTCTCACCACTCTGTGAAGCTTGAATCGATCAAGGTCTCCCAGGTGGTGCTGGTAGCTGAGGGTACGGAGTGCTAGAAACAGGCAGAGCCCCCAGCACAATCAGTCAGGAGAAGACAAAGTCCCAATGGAACTGATACAGATTTTGGATCCAGGCATCAGAGCACTTACCTGAGCATGGGTAGGGGGTTTTGTAGGGAAAGAACAATGGTTCAAGGGAGAACACGAGATTTGTTTATGGGTAAACTGATGGCTCAAGGGAATATACCAAAGTTGTTTTGTTCAGGCAGACAATAGGATCTGCTCATTCCTGACTATGGGTGGTGTTCCTTCCAGGGAGCTCACAATGCAATTAGGCAGCTTCACTATTTTGGATACCAATAAAGGATTTATACTAGAATTGGTCTGATAACTACTGAGCTGGGTGCGTGCAGATGTGGGCTCATTAACATCTAGAGCAGAGATCCCCCATCATGCAGTACTTCCCTGCTTTTCAGATCCCAGAGTTCTGTGCGGTTCTTGCCTTGGAATCGCTGTTCTCCATTCTGTATGCTAATGGGATGTCTCCCTGTCCCATCCTTGATGCAAATGAGGCTCAGGGAGTTTCTTTAATCCTGTCACCCTTGTCAGGTGTGACTCCCACTGCCTTTCATTGCTTTTTGTAAGTCTTTCTTCTGATCAGTTTTAGTTCAAGCAGAGGCTGGGTGGAGGGAGGTCTTTTGTGAGTCAGACAGGCTGGGTACTGCATCCTGGTTTTCCAAGAACACAGAGCTGATAGGTAGCAAGTGACCCACTGTACTGTAGGTTCCCATCCCTGCTGAGCTCTTTGCAAACTCCCTGGGCCTCACAGGAGTTCAGTTACACTTCAACCACATTTCTACAAATATCCTGTGCTCCCTTAGCACCTGAGCTGCAGGGCTTACTATGTGTTTCACTGTGACCCTACCTGACCTGTGAGCATGCCCAGTGCAGCCCTCTGCCAAGCCCAGTCCTGAGAGCGAGTGAGCTGTTCAAACGCTGGCCATCTGCAGCCTCTGGCCGAACGTTCAAAAGGGTTCTGCACCCACAATCCAAAGAGCTCAGTGTGCTGGGGGCTGGGCTCCTTTGAAGTCATTAAATCAAACTCAGGTGTCTGAAGATACGTTCTAGCTCAACCAGATGTTATTGGGTTACATATACAATGACGGGGTCTAAATTAGCTGTTACCCATCAAGAAAGAGATCTTGGCACCACTGTACTTTGAAAACAGCCACTCACTGTGCAGCGGCCGTCAAAAAGTCAAACAGAATGTTGGGAATCATTAAGAAAGGGAAAAACAACTAGGAGTCCTTGTGGCACCTTAGAGATTAACCAATGGATCTGGGCATAAGCTTTCGTGAGCTACAGCTCACTTCATCGGATGCATAAGCCCAAATAAATGTGTTAGTCTGTGAGGTGCCACAAGGACTCCTTGTTGTTTTTGCTGATACAGACTAACATGACTACCCATCTGAAAGCTGTCACCGAATTAAGAAAGGGATAGATAATAAGATAGAAAATATCATATTGCCTCTATATGAATCCATGGTACACCTGGCCCACATCTTGAATACTGCGTGCAGATGTGGTCGCCCCATCTCCAAAAAGATATGCTGGAATTGGAAAAGGTTCGGGAAAGGGCAACAAAAATGATTACGGGTATGGAAAGGTTTCAAAAGACTGGGACTTTTCAGCCTGGAAAAAAGACGACTAAGAGGGGATATGATTGAGGTCTATAAAATCATGGCTAGTGTGGAGAAAGGAAATAAGGAAGTGTTATTTCCTCCTTCTCATAACACAAGAACTAGGGGTCAGCAAATGAAATTAATGGGCAGCAGGTTTAAAACAAACAAAAGGCAGCACTTCTTCACTCAGCGCACAGTCAACCTGTGGAACTCCTTGCCTGAGGACATTGTGAAGGCCAAGACTATAACAGGGTTTTAAAAAGAACTAGATAAGTTCATGGAGGACAGGTCCAACAATGGCTATTAGCCAGCATGGGCAGGGATGGTGTCCCTAGCCTCTGTTTGCCAGAAGCTGGAAATGGGAGACAGGGGATGGATCACTCAATAATTGCCCTGTTCTGTCCATTCCCTCTGAAGCACCTGGCATTGGCCACTGTTGGAAGACAGGATACTGGCCTAGATGGACCTTCGGTCTGACCCAGTCTGGCTGTTCTTATGGATGTAGGAATTCCTGCATGAAATTCTATGGCCTGTGTTACAGCAAAAGGAAGGATCATAAAGGGAGGAAGGGTGGTCCGGCGACCAAGGCCTGATCAGCAACGTGTGATCAATTCCCTACTCTGCTACCAACTCCCTGTGTTATCCTAGGCCATCACTTAATCTTTCTGTCCCCAGCTCCCCATGAGATTGCAAGTTTGCTTGATGAAGATAATAGTGTTGACATAATATACTTAGACTTCTTCAGGCATTTCACTTGGTAAAACATGACATGTGAATAAAAAACTAGAACAATATAAAATTAACATGGCACACATTAAATGGACTAAAAACTGTTTCAAAATGTAACTGTAAATGGGGAATTGTGATTGAGCAGGTGTGATTCCAGTGTGGTTCCATGGGAATCAGTTGTTGGCCCAACACTATTTAACATTTTTATCAATGACCTGGAAGAGAACATAAAATCATCACTGATAAAGTTTGCAGATGACACAAAATTTGGGGGAGTTGTAAATAACAAAGAGGACAGGTCACTGACACAGAGCGATCTCAATCACATGGTAAGCTGGGTGCAAGAAAACAATGTTCTTTTTAATACTGCTAAATGTAAATGTAGTATACCTCTATGAACAAAGAATGTCGGCCATACTTACAGGGTGGGGGGCTCCATCCTGGGAAGCAGGGACTCTGAAAAGGACTTGGGGGTCATGGTGGATAATCTGCTGAACATGAGCCCCCAGTGCCACGCGGTGGCCAAAAGAGCTAATGCAATGTTTGGATGTACAAACAGGGGAATCACAAGTAGGAGCAGAGAGTTGATTTCACCTCTGTATTTCATAGAATCATAGAATCATAGAATATCAGGGTTGGAAGGGACCCCAGAAGGTCATCTAGTCCAACCCCCTGCTCGAAGCAGGACCAATTCCCAGTTAAATCATCCCAGCCAGGGCTTTGTCAAGCCTGACCTTAAAAACCTCTAAGGAAGGAGATTCTACCACCTCCCTAGGTAACGCATTCCAGTGTTTCACCACCCTCTTAGTGAAAAAGTTTTTCCTAATATCCAATCTAAACCTCCCCCACTGCAACTTGAGACCATTACTCCTCGTTCTGTCATCTGCTACCATTAAGAACAGTCTAGAGCCATCCTCTTTGGAACCACCTTCAGGTAGTTGAAAGCAGCTATCAAATCCCCCCTCATTCTTCTCTTCTGCAGGCTAAACAATCCCAGCTCCCTCAGCCTCTCCTCATAAGTCATGTGTTCCAGACCCCTAATCATTTTTGTTGCCCTTCGCTGGACTCTCTCCAATTTATCCACATCCTTCTTGAAGTGTGGGGCCCAAAACTGGACACAGTACTCCAGATGAGGCCTCACCAATGTCGAATAGAGGGGAACGATCACGTCCCTCGATCTGCTCACTATGCCCCTACTTATACATCCCAAAATGCCATTGGCCTTCTTGGCAACAAGGGCACACTGCTGACTCATATCCAGCTTCTCGTCCACTGTCACCCTAGGTCCTTTTCTGCAGAACTGCTGCCTAGCCACTCGGTCCCTAGTCTGTAGCTGTGCATTGGGTTCTTCCGTCCTAAGTGCAGGACCCTGCACTTATCCTTATTGAACCTCATCAGATTCCTTTTGGCCCAATCTTCCAATTGGTCTAGGTCCTTCTGTATCCTATCCCTCCCCTCCAGCGTATCTACCACTCCTCCCAGTTTAGTATCATCCGCAAATTTGCTGAGAGTGCAATCCACACCATCCTCCAGATCATTTATGAAGATATCAATAAAACCGGCCCCAGGACCGACCCTTGGGGCACTCCACTTGATACCGGCTGCCAACTAGACATGGAGCCATTGATCACTACCCGTTGAGCCCGACAATCTAGCCAGCTTTCTACCCACCTTATAGTGCATTCATCCAGCCCATACTTCCTTAACTTGCTGACAAGAATACTATGGGAGACCGTGTCGAAAGCTTTGCTAAAGTCAAGAAACAATACATCCACTGCTTTCCCTTCATCCACAGAACCAGTAATCTCATCATAAAAGGCGATTAGATTAGTCAGGCATGACCTTCCCTTGGTGAATCCATGCTGGCTGTTCCTGATCACTTTCCTCTCATGCAAGTGCTTCAGGATTGATTCTTTGAGGACCTGCTCCATGATTTTTCCAGGGACTGAGGTGAGGCTGACTGGCCTGTAGTTCCCAGGACACAGGTGTGACCACTGCTAGAATTCTGTGTCCAGTGCTGGTGTCCACAGGTCAAAAAGAGTGTTGATAAATGGAGCGGGTTCAGAGATGAGCCATGAGAATGAGTAAAAGATTAGAAAACCTGCCTTACAGTGAGAGACTCAAGCAGCTTGATCTGTTTAACACAAGCTGCGACTTGATTACAGTCTGTGAGCACCTACATGGGGAACAAATATTTAATAATGGGCTCGTCAACAGAGCAGAGAAGGATGTAACAGGATCCAAATTCAGACTGGAAATAAGGCATAAATGTGTACCAGCGAGGGTAATCAACCACTGGAACAACTCACCAATGGCCACGGGGTCAGTGACAATGCGGGGAACCAGCCCCACACTAGTCGGCCCTGCCCCGGTCTGCAGCGCTGGTGTATCTGTGGGTCCCGGGGTGCTGGAGATGAGGGAATATCTGTTACTGGACCAACTTCTGACCAGCTTTCCCGCGGCCCAGGTCCTTCTCGGGTGGGATTCCCTGCTCAGTGTCACTGCGGCCGGGAGTGCAGGAGCTGGGCTGGGCTGTCCCAGGGTTAATGGGCGGGAGGCAGGTGCACTGGACTCTGCCCTGCCCGGCTCCCTGCTGCCCCCGCTCCTGCCCCACCTCCCCCGCCTGCGGGGCTGGGGCATCGGCGGCGGCCCTCGCTCCCTGTCTCGCTCCTGCTTTCCCAGGGACGCTGTGCGGTCGGCCAGCCCCGTCCTCCCGCTGAGCATCCATCGCAGCCCTGCCCCTTTCGCCGCCTGCGAGCCAGACGCGCCCCGAGCCGGAGCAGGCGGCGGAGCCTGGCGCCGCGGTCGTGCCAGGGCCAGCCGGCGGGTGGATGAGGTTGATGCTCCTCTGCTGCACCTGGAGGGACGAGCCGATGGGAGAGGACGAAGGTTCGTGCCCGGGGCCGGGCTGGGGCCGCTGCGCCGCCTCTGCAGATGCGGGAGCCCCGCCAGCCGGCGGCCGGGCAGGGACAGCTCCGGGCGGCCGGAGCCTCTTCTCATCCCCCGGCCCCGGCTGCTCCCCGGCCGCTGCCGCGCCCCCTGCGTGCCCAGCCCGGCCGCTCCGGCCACTGCCCGGCCGGGGGCTGCAGGAGCCCCCGGCGCACCCCGCAGGGAGGAACCCCGGGCCAGCGCTTGGCGCAGGGGCTCCCGGAGCCCGAACTCCTGGGTTCCTTTCGCAGCCCGCAGGGACTCGCTGTGACCTTGAGCGAATCGTTTCCCCTGCTGCAGTGGGTTTGGACGGGCGGGCGGCTCAGGGCTCGGACACGTTGCTGGGCAGGTGTGGAGGGGGCTCCCACTGGCGCGACTTCGTGTCCCGGGCCCCCCGCTCCCGGCCAGGCGGGCCCTTTGTGATACCGGGGAGGCCTCCGCCGCCTGGCCCACTGCAGGCAGGCAGCCCTCAGGGGGCAGTTGGTGGCCAGCTCTTAGCCCTGGGCTAGAGGTTGAAGAGCCCATGGCCCCCTGCTGAGCCACGAGGTGCCCCTCACCCTACCTCAGTCCTGCTCCGGTCAGGCCAGGGTTCCCAGAAGCTGCCCCCTCCGTCCTCCTGCAGCCAGGCGCTCCCCCCTGTCTCTCCCTGGCTTGGGGTTCCCATCCCACTGCTCACATTCCTCCAGCACAGGGGATAGTAACCCTAGCATCTGAGCCCTCCCCCTGGCCAGGAGGTGCATGCTGGACAGGAGCTTTCTACATCCCTGCTTCTATTCCCTGGGACATCAGTGGCCTTTCTCTGGCCCTCTGGGGGTCACCTAAACCCTCCCATCAAAGGTCCCCTGCTCCCAACTCCCCAGCCACCACTCCCAGCTCCAGGCTGACCAGACAGCAAGTGTGAAAAATCGGGACTGGGTTAGGGGGTAATAGGCACCTATATAAGACAAAGCCCCAAATATCAGGACTGTCCCTATAAAATCAGGACATCTGGTCACCCTACTCCCAGCCCCTTGCAATGCCGTTTGCCAGCTGTTCCCTAGCCCTGCAGCCTGGCCCTGGCTGCTGGGGGTTCATCATTTCAGGGTGTGGCTTGTCACAGCCCCTTGGCTCCTTTCCCGCTGTGAGCTGGGGGCCTGGCTCCCAAAGCAGGAGGGAGCAGACCTTAGCCTGGCCTAGATGATCCTGGTGATTAACAGCTCCCTCTTGTCCTGGCTGCCCTGCCTCCCACACCAGCGCATGGCCCCTCTCCATGCCCACCTATCACTTTACTGCCGCCAGCAGCTCTGCTTTCAAGCCATTCTGCTTCCACCCCCCGCGGAGCCGGGCTCCTGTGACTCAGTACTTGGGGCCTCCACTGCCCCCACGCCGGGGCCCTCTCTCCTGACAGCTGGGGAGTGGTTCCTGGCTTCTCTTGGGCAGTGGGGACCCCCTGCGCCCGCTGACACCCTGCACACTCAGCCTGCTGAGGGGCCCTGACCTTCTTGCCACCCCACATCTCCTCCCCCATGCCTCATCCTATCCTCCCCTCACACTCCTCACCCCTGCACACCTCCCCCTTCCTTCCCCCTCATGCACTTTGCTCTTCCCCTGCTCAGCGAGTCACCTGCCTGACAGCATCTTCTTCACCACCTTCCCTCACCCATTCATGCAGCCCTCAGGGCCAGCAGGGCTCCCCACCCCCGCCTTTCCCAAACCAGCAGCCTCCACTGCTCTCTCCCCTGAGCTCTGGACTGGCCCTGGGGCCCCTGGGCTGAGTCTGCCCCGTGCTCTCCCTCCACCCCACTCCGCTTTGCGCTTCCCACCCCTCACCTGCCAGTCAGAGGAGACAGAGCAGCAGTCGTGGGCACTCAGGGCGGCGCTTGCATCGCCAGGGAGCCCCACCGCTCTCCAGGGCCCCAGGCTGGCCCAGGCCACACTCCTGACTCCTGCCAGACACCACACGCCCAGGGCCTGTCACCCTGCCCCAGCCTGAGCCCTGATGTGACTCTGTCCCAGTCCTGCTCTTCCAGCACGGGCCATGGGCACTGGAGGGGGCAGCTCTGGCTGTGGCTGGTGGGGACCCCTGCCCCTGTTATAGAAACCAGCAGGGGATCAGTAAATATAGGCAAGGTGAGTGGAAAGTGCAAAGAAGCCACTGGGAGAGCACGGCTATGCCTGGCTTGTGTTGCACCTCCCCTGGGCCAGAGGCCAGGCTTGGTCAGGGCCCAGAGATGGGGGCTCAGGGTCAGCATAGGTCCCAGTGGGGGATGGGAAGTCAAGGCCTGTGTGGGTCTGGAGGACAGGGGTCAGGGTCCATGCAGGTCCCAGTGGGGGAGGGGCATGAGGGTCACTGCAGTTCCAGTGTGGGAGGGGGTCAGGGTTTGTAGGTGTTGCAGTGACAGCATGGTGGGGAGTGTGTGGCGGGGGTGAATGTCAGTGTGAGTCCATGTGATGGGGGGATGAGGCTCTGAGTTACTGTGAGTCCTGGTGATGGGCAGGTGGGGGTGGGGGAGGGTCAGTGCAGGCCCTGTGGGGAAGGGGAAGGGAATGGGTCCCGGTGGCAGACGGGCTGCGGGCTCTCAGGTGTGAGGGGGGGATGTGCCCGGCCTAGTTGTTCTTGCTCTGTAGCGGTTTCGGTGCTCCTCGCACAGGGGTCTGTGGGACTAATTGCGTGCCCGTTTCTGGCGCCATCCCACCAAGGCTCGCCATACCCTGCACACCTGCCAGAGCGTGCTGCTGCATAGCCTGCCAGGCAGTCGCTACATCACATTCCCCTTTCACTGATGGGGAAACTGAGGCACAGAGCAGCTAGGAGATGTTCTATGTCCCCCCAACTCAGGAGTCCTGCTGTCCTGTCCTGTCCCTTTACCACCAGCTCCCCCTGCTGCACGTCTCTCTCCATAGTTGCCTCAATGCATGCAGGTGAGGTTAGGTGCCGGGCTTCCACGGGAGAAGGGCCCTCAGGGCTCCCCGAGCCAGATTGACTCTGCTGGGGCTGGCTGTGCCCTCGCATGGGGGTGCAACAGCCTGTGCTTCTTCTGTGCCCTGCAGGAAGCGACCTGCCTGTATGTGCGAGCTGTGGCCACAGTATCTACGATGGACAATACCTCCAGGCCCTGAACGCTGACTGGCATGCTGACTGCTTCAGGTAGGAGCCACATGGGACAGGCATGGAGGTCTCCAGCCTGCGCTCCCCAGCTAGAAGTCTAGCCAAGGCTAGAAGTCTAGGGACAGACACTGGTGTCACCTCCTGGTCAGGGCTGCAAGGTGGCAGCATGTGTACACACACACACACACGTGTCCATGTCCTGCACAGATATACACTCATGCACTGTCACACACACAATGTCCTGCACAAACACACACATATGCAATGCCTCTCTGGCACACAACTTCCTGGGGTAAGGGCCCTGGTCCCAGCTAGCCGTTAGACTTGGGGTGGGCATTCCCAGGGTGGGCTGCAGTTCTCCCCCGGATGGGCTCTGGGGCCCTGGCACACCCTGGCTGCCTGTGACCCTGGCAGTCTGCTTTGGTTTCTTGCTTGCTTCCCTGGGCTCCTCTCTCCCCTCAGCACCTGCTCTTCAGGCTTCTTCCCAGCCCTCAGCACTGGCCATGTCACCCAGACTGCCCAGTGGCCTGGCCACAGGAGGGAGCCCTGTGCGCTGCGTGGGGCTTGAAGCCTCTCCAGCACTCAGTCAGCGAGGGCTGTCCTCCAAGCCAGGCGCCCCAGGCATGCCAGGTGTTCGGACAGGCCAGCCGGGGTGAAGGGGCGTTTGCTGCTGCAGCTGGATCCCAGATGGGGTGAAGCAGAGTGTGAGCATGGCGTTGCTGGGCCCCTGCGCTCCCTGTCACGGGGAGCCTGCAGGCTCCCAGCCACTCCTCTCAGAGGCCTGCCCTTCAGTGCCACACAAGTGTGCTGCCCCTCACATCTGTGGTCGCAGCACAGATAAATGTCATTCCACAGGGAGGGCTCAGACACCAGGCATGCAGCATGGAGTGTGTCCCTGGCCTGGGGAATGGGAGTGCCCAGCCCCTGGCATCCTTGCTGCAGCCTGCCTTCAGCTTGACCCACCCAAACCTTACTGGGGCCCTGTGTGCCAATGCTTGCTTCAAGGGACCTCCCTGCTATTCTACTGCAGTCCCAGCCTCTCCCAGCAGGGGCGCTGTAGGGAGTGGAGCAGGAGTCCTGGCTGTGGGGGAGCTCCCAGCTATTTCTGCTCTGGCATCTCCCAGCAGGGGGTGCTGTGGGGCGGTGTGAGGGTGGCACCCTTCATTATTATTATTACTGTTTGTGTTACCGTAGCACCTAGCAGCCTGAGATGGCCCAGGACCCCATTGTGCAAGGTGCTGTACAAACACAGAACAAGCTGACCCTTTGGCCTGTCCCTGGGGCACAGTGATGTCTGCAAGAAGCCTGTCTGGGAGCGACACAGATTCCGTGGGAAGCTGGGCTGCTCTCTGCACTCCACAGCCCCATGCGCTACTGCAACTGGGCAGCCATTAATAGCAGCAGCAGCAGCAGCTGGAGAGCATGTGAACGGGGCCATCTGCTCCTCATTAGCCTGTGTGCCGGCTAAGCCAGAGCCAGGGAAGGGAGCGGTGGACTGTGCATCGCATCCTGTGTGCTGGAGTCCCCAGAGTGGGGGCAGGCTTTTCTGGGGCCAGGACAGAGCCAAGCCCCTCTGCCCAGGCAAGGGGGTCAGCAAGCGTTTCTCCTTCAATCTGTTGAGGGGGCAGAGGGGTGGAAGTTGTGACAGTTCCCTCCTCGTGCCGACACCGTGACGGTGCCCCTGTGAGCAGGGCGAGGCAGCACCGGGGTTAATGCCGGCAGCTGCACTGGAGCTTTGCTGACAGTGGCGTAGCCAGCCACCGAATTGCCGCTAGCGCCAGTGCAGCCCTTCCCAGGGCTGGCAACACAGCAGGGCTCTCTGGAGCTGGGAAAGCCCCGTTCCCTTGGGGTGCACACATGGGTACCTGCCCCAGGGCTCTCTGCACTTGGCAGGTATGCACCTGTGCATCTGCATCCTGGAAGCTGTGCATGCGACTGGGAGTTGGGTTCGCTGGCAGGGACGCTGCGAGTTTGTGGGCAGGGGTGAGCTGCGATGTTGGAAGGCAGGGCATGGCCAGGCACAGTGCTGTTGCAAATGGGGGAAGAGATGTGGGAGGGCGTGTATGGGTGGCAACAGGGCCATGTCCATGTGGACAGTAAGCTGCACACGTCAGTGCTGATGTTATGCATGGAACAGTGGGGTGCCATGCGGGTTGGCTGGTGTTGTGTTTGCAGGCGTGTGCCTAGGGAGGGGAGGCCTGTGAGTCCCCATGAGGAGCTAGCCCAGGGGAGGCGCAGCAATGGCTGATGCAGGGCAGGCTGCTGGCTGTCACTGAGGAAGCCACCTCCCTGTGTGATTACAGCTCGGTTTCCTTTCCTCCTCAGGCTGCTGGCTGTGGTCTGGGGGTGGGGGGAAGTGAAAGCAAGTGTCTCTCCCTGAGTCACTGAGGACAGAGCTGTGGGGAGCAGGCTGGGGAGGAGGGGATGATGTCATGGGTTCCTGGTCTCTCTCCCTCTCACTTAATGCGTCTGTAGGAATTAGAAGCCACAGAAGTGTGTGCAGGGCCTCCCTGGCCAGCTGGGGGAGGCGCCCCCACAGCTGAATGCATGGCCCCACCATCCTAGCAGAGGCTGTGCGTGAGTGCCGCTCACTGAGGCGGGGGCCACACGGCCCCGGACTCCAGTTCTGGTTCGGAGGATGCTGACTGCTGTGCTCAAGAAGAGCCGCTTCCTGAGTGCTGGAGTCAAGTAAGTGTGTGGGGCTGCTCTGGCTTGCAGCTGAGCCTCCGCCATGGCTAGGGACACTGCATCACCATGGGCTTGGGGCCACGGTGTGGGACAGTTTGCGGTGGAGTCCGGACAGCACCCTTGGGTCCAAGCCCAGGACAGGGATAGAGGGAAGGCAGCAATCCCGAGGAAAAGGCGTGTGCCTGGAGACATACTGCCAAGGAAATAGAAACTGTGGCAGGAAATGTCCCCTCCCCCCACACCCAGCCCTCTAGCCTGGAGGGCAGCTGCCCCCACACATCTCTCCTCACCGCCTGCTCACTGCTTCTCCTGCACTCCTCCAGTTAGCAGGCAGCTGAGGCCAGACCAGCTGTGGGAGGGGGAGGAGCTGAGCAGGGTCTGGTGATGCTGAGATTCTGATCATCTTCTGGGGGCTGCGGCTTCCTCCCCCAGACTGGGGGGAATTGGCCCCTCGGTGACTAGAGGAACCGTCTGGGTCGGTGGCTGGGGCCGGAATTTTCCTCCCTCAGGCCGGGGGGAATTGGCCTCTCGTGTTATGCACTTGGTAAAAAGTCTGGCTGCTTTTTGTGTGAAATATCCCCCACCTCCCCTCCACCCAGCATCGAGGAACCGAAAACCCCTCTGCTCCAAAGTGGGCAGCTGTCCCAGCCGCCTGGGCGTGTGTGTTGTTATCCCCTTGATCAGATGGGGAACCTGAGGCAGCATGAGAGGAAGGGACTTATCTGGGTCCGGGAGGGACGCTGGGGTCTGCTGGACTGAGCAAGGGTCGGGGAGCCAGGCGGGTGAGCTGGGTCTGCCTTGGGCCAAGCGGGCGCCCAGTGGGCTGCCAGGGTGGATCAAAGGCAGGTGGGTGAGCAGGGCGAGGGGACGTGCCTGGGCACTCACCATCACTGCGACCTCTGGCAGAGCTGCGCAGCGGCCAGACCAAAGGTCTTCGCAAGGCTGAGGGCCAAGCAGCATGGCGAGAGCGTGACCCAGCCGCTGCGCCCCCCCAGGGTCAGGGTCACCCCCAAAGTCTCCGAGTGGCTCATCTCTACCCCTGGAGCCGCCTGCGGCCCAGCAAGCGGGTCTCCCCTTTGGCCCTCCGCAGTGCGTGTGTGCGCGGTGCCAGGCGCCCGAGCGGGCGGGCCGAGCGGGTGAGCGCGCCGGGGCCGGGGCCGGGGCCGGGGAGCGCAGGGGGCGGCGCCCCGCAGGTGCCGGGGAGCGCAGGGGGCGGCTGCGCGCCCTTCGGGCGGGGCGGGGCGGGGCCGGGGAGCGCAGGGGGCGGGGCCGGGGAGCGCAGGGGGCGGGGCGGGGCGGGGCCGGGGAGCGCAGGGGGCGGGGCCGGGGAGCGCAGGGGGCGGGGCGGGGCGGGGCCGGGGAGCGCAGGGGGCGGGGCGGGGCCGGGGAGCGCAGGGGGCGGGGCCGTCCAGCCCACCCCCAGCGGCCCCTGCGCGGCGCCCTCCCGGCGGCGTTTGAGGGACGCAGTCGGAGCGCGGCTTCCCGGCCCGGGTGACGTAATGGGGCTGCCGGGGCGTGACATCATCGCTGATGCCCCTGCGACCCTCGTGCCGCCGAGAAAGGGGGAGGAGTCAGGAGCGGGCTGCAGAAGCACAGCCCCGCCCCCACTGCGCCTGCCGCTGCCGCCCCGCCCCCTCCAGCCCCGCCCCCACCGCTCCTCTCTCTGCAGCCCCGCCCCCTCCAGCCCCGCCCTTCCTGTCCCCCTCCAGCCCCGACCCCACCGCTCCTCACTCTGCAGCCCCGCCCCCTACAGTCCCGCCCCCATGCGCCTCACTCTGCAGCCCCGCCCCCACTGCGCCTGCCGCTGCTGCCCCGCCCCCTCCAGCCCCGCCCCCATGCGCCTCACTGCAGCCCCGCCCCCTCCAGCCCCGCCCTTCCTGGCCCCCTCCAGCCCCCCATGGACAGCCCCAGCCCTTCCGCCCCCCATTATCTATACCCCACCCCCTACTCCAGCCCCACGCCAGCACCCCACAACCTCCAGCCCCACACTGACATCCTCAGCCCAATCTCTGACCCTCCATCCCCCCACTGGCAGCCCGACCCCCACCCTCCCAAACTCCGGTCCCACACCGATACCCCCCACTCCAGCCCTCAGCCCCTGCCCGTCACTCTCCGTACTGCCCCCCCGGCCTGACACGGACATTCCCATGCCCCCACTCCAGTCCCCCTCTCTCCGTACCCATGATCCTGACCCCACGCGCCTCTCATGAACAGCCTGCTCTTCGCCAGCCACATGCTCCTCGCTTTTCTGCATGCGTCTTCCCTACCAGGCATATAAAAGGTGATCTTCCCATGCTGTGAGCTTCCCCACAGCAGTGTCCTGCCAGAGCCCAAGAGTTCCAGCAGGCTACATCTGAAGCAGTCGTGAATTGCACTGTTCGTGCATACTGTTCAGTCCCCCTCCCCGCCCTGCTGTTGGGACTAGCGCTCCAGCAAGCCCAGCACCTGGCGCCCGGGGGTGGGGGAGTAGAGAGCTGTGGACAGGGCACAGCAGCTGGGGCCTCCCCACTGGGACAAGGGGTTCATGGGGAGCAGAGGGTTCTGCTTGCCCCCAGCAGCTGGAAACCATTGCGGCAAGTGCAGCATGAGTCAGAGCCGCTGTGCCAGGCCTAAGGACACATTGCCAGTGGGGGCTGCACATCTGCGGGATGGCTCGCTCGCCACCTTCTCGGGCTCCTGCCTGGTTGGCCAGCCGGGGCATGGCCCAGACAACGGGAAGGACAGTGCTGCTCAAGTAAGACATTCTTTAAGGCATCTTGCATGGCGTGATGGTAGGTCTTGCTGAGCACAATCTGAACCAGGCAGATCTGTTCTGCAGTGTGAATGAGGATGATAAGAACCAGCCAGGGACTATCTTTTTGTTCTCTTTGTACAGCATCTAGTGCAACAAGGCCTTGATCCCTGACTGGGGTCCTAGCTGCTTGTCACGGAGTCCCTGGGTGATGCTCTGGAACTGCTCCCCATGAAGCCAGTCAGGACTCTGGGGCAGTCGCCTTTCTGTGAGCAGCCTGTCTTCAGGACACACAGCTCACACAGCTTCCACCTTCCTGGGTCTGACCTCGGAGCATTCAGCCTCCTCTGCCCCTCCGTGCGCTTCCCCCAGCGAGTCCGCCCGGGCGGTGTCCTGGGGAAGCCAGAGGGTCCTGCACCCCAACTTCACAGTCAGACGTGACTCTCAGCCAGCCAGTAACACAGAAGGTTTATTAGATGACAGGAACATGGTCTAAAACAGAGCTTGTAGGTGCAGAAAACAGGACCCCTCAGCCAGGTCCATTTTGGGGGGCAGTGAACCAGACAACCACGTCTGCCCTTCACTCCATGTCCCAGCCAGCCCCCAACTGAAACTCCCTCCAGCCCCTCCTCCTCTGGGCTTTGTCCATTTCCCGGGCCAGGAGGTCACCTGATTCCTTTGTTCTCCAACCCTTCAGCTCTCACCTTGCAGGGGGGAAGGGCCAGGCCATCAGTTGCCAGGAAACAGGGTGTCGGCCATTCTCTGTGTCCAGACTCCTGCACACACCTGCCCTCTAGGGCTCTGCAAGGACCATACCCCGTTACCTCACCCCTTAGAGACTTAAAAACTGCCCAGGGGAAACTGAGGCACCCCCCACACTATTCAGAGGAAACATTAAGAACTGTCCCGCTTCGTCACACTGCTACTGTGCCACAAATAGCGTATGGGTGTGTCTGCACCAGGGGTTTCAAACTAAATGACCACGACGGCCACATGAGGACTAGTACATTGGCCCAAGGGCCGCATCACTGACACCCCCCCACCACCACCGTGCACCCACCCGCACTCCACCTCGTCCATGAGGCCCCGCCCCTGCCCCACCTCTTCCCACCCCTTCCCTGGCCCCATTCCAACCCTTCCCCGAAATCCCCACCCCAACTCCGCACCCTCCCTGCTCTCAGGGGGTGCAGGAGGAGTGTGGGTGTGGCGGGGGCTCAGGGCAGGGAGTTGAGGTGCCGGAGGGGTGTGGAGTGCAGGAGGGGGCTCGGGGTGTGGCGGGGGGCTCAGGGCAGGGGGTTGGGGTGCGGGGTTCAGGAGGGGGTCAAAGGCAGGGGGTTCGGCTGCAGGAGGGGTTTGTGGGGTGGACTCCGGCCTGGCACACACCAGGGGCAGGGCAGGCTCCCTTCCTGCCTGCCTGCCCTGCCCCCATGCCGCTCAGGGCCAGAGCCGCTCGAGGTAAACGTGGCGAGGGGCCTCGGGGAGCTGGAGGGCCGCAGAAAATAACCCCGCAGGCCGTGTGTTTGAGACCCCTGGTCTGCACTTAAAACTCTACAGCAGTACAGCTGCAGAGCTTCAGTGTAGACACTACCTATGCTGACAGGAGGGATTTTGCCGTAGGCGTCAATAATCCACCTCCCTGAGAGGCAGTAGCTAGGTGTCACGGAGTCCCTGAGCGATGCTCTGGAACTGCTCCCCATGAAGCCAGGCAGGACTCTGGGGCAGTCGCCTTTCTGTGAGCAGCCTGTCTGCAGGACACAAAGCTCACACAGCTTCCACCTTCCTGGGTCTGACCTCAGAGCATTCAGCCTCCTCTGCTCCTCCGTGCGCTTTCCACAGCGAGTCCGCCCAGGCGGGCTCCTGGGGAAGCCAGAGGGTCCTGCCCCCCAACTCCACAGTCAGACGTGACTCTCAGCCAGCCAGTGAAAAGGGCTTGCTCTAGAGGAACACTTTCCTGAGCAACAACAGACTCTTTCTGGGACTCCCTTACATCCAGAATTATCTCTGGCCCATCTGGCGGATTCCTACACAATCCCCTTTCAGGCAAACTTACAGACTTCCTAGATAAAAGGTCAGAAGCATTCTCCTTCCCTTTGCCACACACAAGTTCAGGAATCTTTTCCTTCTTGCTACAGGTTTTCACACCCTCAGTAGGTAACACAATCATGCTCTCCTTGTGCCCTAGCTAGGATCTCACCCTGATTAGACAGAGTTGCGACACCCTTTCCCAGCCACACACTAGCAACAGGCAAAATACAAGCACCAGAATTGTCTGGTCTCTGGGATTTTACATAGACACTAACTGGATACGACCTAGTTACACGGCCATTCTCCCGAGCAGACACAAACTTAGGACCATTCCCTTCCTGGGCTTTAGCTGAATCCAGAACCAACTCTGAGACAACTGCACGACCCTCAACCATCACAGGCTGAAAGGCCCCTTATGTCTGCTCCACAGACAAAGAAGAGCCGGACACACTTTCTCCTTTCCCAGACACACAGCTTGGGATCTCTTTTCCCTTGTCCCAGCACACAAGGCTGGTCACAGACAACTGCTTGGAGATCAGGGTAGCTCCCTCCACAGGCAAGTCAATACCCCTGACAGACACAGGCACATTTCCTTCACTGTCCCAATTCTCCACCCGGTTAACAGGTAAGGTCCAGGGACACTCATCTTCCACTCTCCTCGCCTTCCCACCCTGCTGATTAGACAAAGCCATCAGCTCACAAGGCTGCCTAGGCTTATCCAAACTTTCCTTACCAAGTGCCTTCCCACTCCCAACAGATCCCCTGCCCTGCCTGTGTCTCCCCCGACTCAGCTGGGGTCTCAGCACCCACTGTGCTCAGCGCTGCCCTTGCTGTCCCAGTGGGGGTAGGCAGTGAGCTCGCTACTTTCCTCACTGCATCAGAGCCAGCGTGAGCCCCTTCTCCAGTGTGCAAGGGGGGCGGAGAGCCCCAGGGGTCTGGTTACAGGCAGGCAGGTAGCCTGAGCCTAGCAGCTCCTCCCCGCTGCCAGCCAGGTCATCTGCCTTTTCACTGACCATTTCCCTCTCCACCGATTGGTTCCCTGGATTCAAATTCAAACCCTTGGCCGTTACAGGAGCAGGGCCTGGATCCTGTCCCAAAGAGACACAGTCACCCCACAACAGGGTCTCGCAACTGGAGTCCTGGAGAACCCCAACAGCCAGCCAGCCCCACCCCTCCTGGGTCTGCACAGGGATATGGGCCATAGGCAGGGCGAGGGGCTTTGTCCCTGGGACCCTCACCCAGCTCTCACAGCCCCTCAGCATCTGAGGCTGCACCACCCAAGGCCTGACAACAGTTCTCTCTGTCCCAGGATCTCACCACCCCAGGAATGTCTCCCCATTGACCATCACCTTCCGCTCCCACTGGAGGTCTGAGGGGCCTGGCCCCAGGAAACTCCACACAGACATATAGGTTGGGGTCAGGAGTGGGAGCCTGTCCACCTCCCCGCCCATCGGGCTGATGGAGTCTATGGCCTTCGGACCCAGCAAGGGAGCTAGACACCGGGGCTTTTCCGCAGGGTCCCCCTGGTTCAAATCGCCAGCCTGCTCAAAGGCAGTGAGGTGGGCATCCACATCCCCCCCTCGTTACCCAAGGGCTGCAATTTAGTATCGAGGTTCCCTGCAGAATTGGCACCCGGGGTCTATCCCCACTCACTGTGGGGAGGTCCCCTATGCCTCTCCGCTCCAGTTCATGCTGCTGCTGCTTCTGCAGCTCTTTCTCGGGCTCTCGCTGTCTCTCACAGTCCTCTTGCTCTCTCGGATTCAGCTCCAATCCCATCCATCTCTGATCCCCGATCGTGAAGACCCTCGTCTGGTCAGGGACAGGAGACTTGGGGTTGCCTGGCTACCACTCCAGCTGCTCCCAGATCCTGTAATAGCCCCATTTGGGGTCAGGAATCTGTTCCTTAGAGCTGTCATCCTCCTCCAGCTGCGTGATGAACTGTGCTTTGGTGAACTTTCCAATGCGCAACCCTCTCTTTCTGCACCGAGTTACAATGTCCTTCTTAAGGAGAGGGTGACAGGCCATCACTCCGCTCTTCCCAAGTTGTTGTGGACTCACAGGCCTGTGTGCTCTCAGCTCCCCACGGTTTCCAGGGAGAACCCCTAGTGTGCCAGCCCTTCTCGAGGTCACCACCTCTTTGCCAGGGTCGAGCTGCAGACTCCTCCGCCCCTTGGACTGTTACTTCAAAATTTCTTCTCTCTCCCAGGGCCAAGCCACAGGCTCCTTCACCTCTGAGACTGCTCACCGCAGTCCCCAAGGGGACCCCATTAGTGCACAGTCCTTCTTGCTGGTCACACACTCCCAGGGGTTAACTGCCCCCCGAAACCGCTCCTCTCTGAGCCTTCAGCAGGCCTGGTCCTCGTCAATCCCCCTTTGTTTTACTGCTCCCCAGTCACTTACTGCAGGAAGTGCCATCCACGGGGTGCAGTACATCCCACAGCTGCCACCAGTTGTCACGGAGTCCCTGGGCGATGCTCTGGAACTGCTCCCCATGAAGCCAGTCAGGACTCTGGGGCAGTCGCCTTTCTGTGAGCAGCCTGTCTGCAGGACACACAGCTCACACAGCTTCCACATTCCTGGGTCTGACCTCGGAGCATTCAGCCTCCTCTGCCCCTCCGTGCGCTTCCCACAGCGAGTCCGCCCAGGCGGGGTCCTGGGGAAGTCAGAGGGTCCTGCCCCCCAACTTCACAGTCAGACGTGACTCTCAGCCAGCCAGTAAAACAGAGGTTTATTAGACAACAGGAACACGGTCTAAAACAGAGCTTGCAGGTGCAGAGAACAGGACCCCTCAGCCGGGTCCATTTTGGGGGCAGTGAGCCAGACAACCACGTCTGTACTTCATTCCATGTCCCAGCCAGCCCCAAACTGAAACTCCTTCCAGCCCCTCCTCCTCTGGGCTTTCCCCTTTCCCAGGCCAGGAGGTCACCTGATTCCTTTGTTCTCCAACACTTTAGCTCTCATCTTGAAGGAGGGAAGGGTCCAGGCCATCAGTTGCCAGGAAACAGGTTGTCGGCCATTCTCTGTGTCCAGACCCCTGCACACACCTGCCTTCTAGGGCGCTGCAATGATCATACACCCTTACCCCACCACCTAGATACTTAAGAACTGCCTAGGGGAAACTGAGGCACCCCCACACTATTCAGAGGAAACATTAAGAACAGTCTCACTTCGTCACACTAGGTCCATGGAAGAATTCGGCCATCTACCAAATGCTGTCTATACTGGGCTCAGGTGGTGTAACTGTCTCTCGGGGGTGTGGATATTTTCACACCCCTGAGAGACGTAACTACACGGATGTAAATTCCTAGCGTAGCCCAGGCCTGAGATTCCAGGCCTATTACCTGTCTGTGTTACTCTGAAGCCTGGAATGTCTGGTGAGTCAGCCGGAAGCCAGGGAAACAGCTCCAAGCATGATTGAAGGCTCTTTTTGTCCAGACAGAAAAGGAGGACTTGTGGCACCTTAGAGACTAACCAATTTATTTGAGCATAAGCTTTCGTGAGCTACAGCTCACTTCATCGGATGCATACCGTGGAAAGTGTAGAAGACAGTATGCATCCGATGAAGTGAGCTGTAGCTCATGAAAGCTTATGCTCAAATAAATTGGTTAGTCTCTAAGGTGCCACAAGTCCTCCTTTTCTTTTTGCGAATACAGACTAACACGGCTGTTACTCTGAAATTTGTCCAGACAGTCACCAGGTCAGCCACCCCTGAGATTCACAGAGTGTTACCATCCAGTTCGCTGCCATTGGTACCTTACAAGTTCCATCCGTGCGACGCCCAGCGACAGCCAGGCATGGCAAGGGCGTGTCTGCCCTTAGAATGCTGCAGCCGCACAACTGGAGTGCTTCAGTGAAGACACTACCTCTGTGGATAGAAGGAGTGCTCCCATCCGGGCAGGCGTTGCACCGCCCCCAGAGGCAGTGGCTAGGTTGACAGAAGAATTCTTCCGTCCAACAAGTGCTGTCTACACCAGGGTTTCACTCGCACAGCTGTGTCTCTTGGGGTGGCTTCCTGGTCAACAGGGTCACAAGATGGCTACCCAGTTCCCTTCTCCTCCATCACCCGCTCACTCTACCCCCATGACTCACACAGACACCCCATCTGTAGCTAACCCACGTACGTTCCTGGTCGGGACTGGACCCAAGAGTTGTCAGAGGTAACTCAACCATTCACCACCCTTACTCTGCAGCTAATTTGCACTAATTGGCTGAGGGAGATGGCACAGATGTGGATCACTTGGCCCAACTGCCAAACCCGTGCACCAGCCTGGGCTCCCAGCTCCATGTACAGCTAACACGAGAGATGCTGTCATGCTCTGGCCCCAATTCCCTCGGGGGCAGGTCCCGGGCTGTGGCTGGACAGCACATGATGTACACAAATCAACTGCTGCTTTGCAACCCGCATGCAAACAGGACATGACTCTGTGACACCGCTTCCTCTTCCCCCCATACCAGGGGAAACCAAGAGCAAGTAGGGACCCGAACACAGCCCATGCCTTCCCAGTGCCCCACACTGTTACCACACTTGGGAACTTACCTCCGAGGCAGGGCTCCCTCAGCCATGGTGCCAGGCTGGAATTAGAGGGGGACCGGCAGGCAACATGGACAGGACACAATTAGAGGCCAGCAGTGGCTACCTGAGCTACGAAACTGGGATGCAATTAGAGACCAGCTGTGGTCACCTGAACTACAGAGCTCGGCCACAATTAGACACCAGGGGAGACGTGAACTGCAGACTGGACAGAATTAGAGATGGGTGGGGGGTATCTCTGTGAGCAGGGTGAAGGGGTGGAATTAGAGATGGGGGTGTCAGTGTGAGCCGGGGGGAGGGGTGGAATTAGAGGTGGGGATGTCGGTGTGAGCTGGGGGAAGGGGTGGAAATAGAGATGGGGGTGTCTGTGTGAGCTGTGGGGAGGGGTGGAATTAGAGATGGGGGTGTCTGTTTGAGCCAGAGGGATGGGGTGGATTTAGAGATGGGGGTGTCTGTGTGAGCCCTGGGGGATGGGGTGGAATTAGAGATGGAGGAGTTTGTTTGATCCGGGGGATGCGGTGAAATTAGAGATGGGGCTGTCTGTGTGAGCTGGGGGGAGGGGTAGAATTAGAGATGGGGTGTCTGTGTGAGCCGGGGGATGGGACGGACATAGAGACTGCACGTGGCAAGGAATCCTGGGACTGGGGCCTGAGATCTGACAGCTGGTTCATTCCCTAGGGTGAGCAGGGGATGGAGGAGAAGGGAACTGGAAGCCAGCATGACCTGGGCATCACTATATTGAAGACAGTCTGTGTGGGACCAGGCAGCTGGGAGTCACCTAGCTACTGGTGCCTGGGCTGGCGAGCTCCTTGTCGGCTGGCTGGAGGGCGCACAGCGAGCAGGGCCCTCTCATCTCATGGTCAGAGGATGGGGATTGCCACATACTGGAGCCCTCTGCAATAGCCATGATCAGAGACAGGAAATGGCCCTGGGTGGCTCGTGGCCTGGCTGCTGCAGTCTCTTCCACACACAGGGCGCAGGATGGTGATGGCTTTTTCCGGAGCGGTAGGACCACGGCTCTCCCCAAGGCAGCAGGCTGCTGTGGTGCTGTAAGTGCTGATAACCACCGGCCATCAAAGCCCAGTCTGCCAACCATTGCCATCCCCTGCAGAGCATAGTCCATGGAGCCTTTGGCTCCGTCTCCATTGTGGAGCCCGCCAGGTGACCCAGAGGTGCTAGGCTCTAGGAGAAGTGCTGGCAGCCAAGAGTAATATGCAGTGATTTTGATCACTCTGGGTGTGGGTGCACTGCAGTTAGACGCCAGCAGCTGGTCTGCGTCCACTGACCGGGCGCACAGGGCTCAGGCTGTAGGACCCTGTGAGGTGGGAGGATCCCAGAGCCCAAGCTCGGATGTCTATATCAGAAGTAAACAGCCCCTTAGCCCTGAGTGTGAACGTCTGCACTGAGAGCTGGAACGGCAGCTCTCCCAGAAGCCCACGGAAGCCTGGCAGCCCCCTGCCAGATGAGCAACAGTCTCACTCTCTCTCCATCGGGATTCGGCACAGGGCACAGTTCAGAGGTGCCCACACAGGTGGGGTCAGGGTTCAAGAGCTTCCCAGTTGCGCAGATGCTGTCAGGTTGCAGCCCTAAAGTCCCATCAGCTGGGGGTCACCCACATAGTCTGTTCTTCCTCTGCACGGGGGCGGGGGGGGGGTAGTAAGTGTCACCAGGGTAGCTACATGATGGGGGAGGGGCTGAGCATAGCTGGGATATGACCAGGAATGGGGGGAGGGGCTGAGTACTAACTGTGCTGGGAGGGAGCTTGAGCCTCCTGTGTTGTCACTGTGAGCCCAGGGGAAATGAGCAGGTCTGGGAGAGGCCAGCAGGATGCAGCCTGAGCTGGAGGGGAGGCAAAGCCGGCTGGACCCAATACACACCTGGTGCAATTCCCCTGGAGTCCCTGGGACAGCAGCAGGGCTGGGGATGGGCTGAGGCTGCCGGGGGTGGGCTAGCGAGGGGGTGAGGAGTGAGGTCTGTAAGGTCACAGGGGCTGGGGGTCTCTTGCCTGCAGGTGTGTGAGGGAGGGGAGCTTGGGCTGGGTGCGGGGTAGGTGACAAGGAGAAGACACCAGCCGGGCCATACAGGAGGGATGGAGGGTAGCTCAGCGCGGAGGGCTGGGCACTAGCTGGGGCAGCCTATGCCTGAAGCACATCAGCTAGTCCTCTGCTGTGGGGCGCACAGCCAGGGGCTGGGGCTACAGATTCTGCTGACAGGCAGGATTTCCTCTGCAAGGGCCCAGAGCCCAGCCCTGCAGCCATTTGGGAAGGTAGCGCCCAGCAGGAGCGACCCAGCCCCATGGTGCTGCGGCTTTCCTGTGGCCAAGCGGCAGGGAGGGGCAGGCCCGCATGGTGCCCTCGTTCGGATCCCGATGGGTCACAGGCAGGCTCTCCAAAGGGCTTTGCCGACTGTGAGCTGCCCTCTTGCTATTGCAGGTGCTGCGAGTGCGGGGCCCTGCTGTCCCACCAGTACTATGAGAAGGATGGGCGCCTCTACTGCAAGAAAGACTACTGGGCCAGGTTCGGGGAGCTGTGCCACGGCTGCTCGGAGCAGATCACCAAGGGGCTGGTCATGGTAAGTACCATTTGCCAGAGCAGAGGTGTCTGCCCCCTGCAAGCAATCTGAATGTGGGTGCACCTAAGGAATAGCTTAAAGTGAGGGGCACAGGGCTCTGTGTGGCCAGCCCAACCCGGGTGCGGTCATTTACCCCGGTGCCCGGCGACTAAGGAGGTATGGAGCACTGCCCAGCCAGACTGGAACTGGGATCAATGCTATCTCAGTGTGTAGGCTAGCAGAGACTCAGACCCAGGGCTCCTTGGGTGCTGGGGATTCCCACTAAGCCGGTGGTCTTGTGGCTAGCAGTGACTGGACATTTCCAGCCCAGCTTCTCCGCGGGGCAGCCTGGGACATGACCTGGGGCTCAAGCTGAAGATGTGGGCGGTGCTAGCTGGTGTCATCTGGAGATGAGGTCATTGGAAAGGGAGTAGTTTCCAGCAGTGGGCGAGTAAATAAGTCACACACCCAGCAGGGAGCCTGTTACACTTACCCAGCACCATGGTAGGAGAAGCCAGGCTCATACACCAGCAGGGGAATTGGTTCAGCACCATGCTACAGGTAAGGGCCAGACCGGGAGCTGCGGCCACTGCCCACGAAGGGGAGGGCCAGGAGGGACGCTGCTTTCCAGCAACCGGGGCCATTGGAGCTGGGATTGGGGGGCTTGTTGCTATCACTAATGTCATTGGATTTTGGATGGAAACTTGTAACCTCTTGCCTGAGGCAGATAAGTTGCAATTAGTCAGGGAGCTGGGAGAATAGCCAGGGTGAACCAAGGTGGTCGAGAGCCATATCCACCCTCTTTGCGGACAAAGGGTCAGTAGTGATACCCATAAGTGCTGGAACTACGGATGCTGGGGAAGGCTGCCACACCCCCTGGCTGGAAGTAGCAATAACAACCCAAATACGTGGTTTCAGCACCCCTGGCGGGACCCCAGTGAGATGGTAGTGGAGTCACGCCTGGTGAGAGCGGTTCCAGCCCCAGGAGTTAAGGGGACACTGTCACGTCAAAAGCGACTCAAACCTCCTGTCCTCTGTTCTTGGGGACCCCCACGCTGACAGTGCCGGCAGTCTCACCTCCCTATCTGTGACTCACTCTGCCTCTCAATCAGCGTGGGCAGCACGGAACGGCTGATACCTCTCGCTTCTGTTTGTCTGGTGGGCGCTCTGTGGGGAGTGATTTGGTGCAGGTTTTATTGGCAAACTCCCAACCTTCCCTGTGCGAGCAGCTGTGCTAGTCAGAGCCGTGCTGGGCCTGCAGTGCCCGCTTGGCGTGCAGGGTTTGGGCTGGAGGGGATGTTTACATCCGAAAGTCACCACCTGCCAATCAATTGCCTTTCAGTTCATGAACGCTGTCCTGCTGGGTTTATACAGTTTCTCCCCAGCACATGCGGACAGGGCCTCTGAGGCTAAGCCCAGGGGTCCCTGCCACGGCCAGGGCCTCTGATACTGAGCCCAGGGGTTCCCGCAGGGACAGGGCCTCTGAGGCTGAGCCCAGGGGTTCCACCGTGGACGGGGCCTCTGAGGCTGAGCCCAGGGGTTCCCCCATGGCAGCTCGCCTTCATGCTTGAGTCTCTTTCCGAACCCCAAGGCTTAGCCTGTACACGTCTTGCCTGAGCCAGCAAGTGCCTTCCAGGCAGCCCTGCCTCTGCATTTCCCGTCTCCCTGTCAAGTGTTGTCATTGCCACAGCGGGGAAAGGCCAGTCTGGGGAGGCCAGCCATGTGACTGTGCAGCAGTGCAGGGCACTTCCCCTTGTTTACAAGCACAGGGCAGGGAGGGGCTCTTTGCCACCCCAGCCACAGGATGTAGTACCCTGGCCATGAGAGCAGCCCCTGGGATCCCATCCAGGCTGTCCCCACTGGGCAGGGCCGCTCCCAGGGCGTTGTCCAGCCAGGGGTGAAGAGCTCTCACCCTCAGCATAGAATCATAGAATATCAGGGTTGGAAGGGACTTCAGGAGGTCATCTCGTCCAACCCCCTGCTCAAAGCAAGACCGACCCCAACTAAATCATCCCAGCCAGGGCTTTGTCAAGCCTGACCTTAAAAACCTCTAAGGATGGATATTCCACCACCTCTCTAGGTAACCCATTCCAGTGCTTCACCACCTTCCTAGTGAAAAAGTTTTTCCTAATATCCAACCTAAACCTCCCCCACTGCAACTTGAGACCATTGATCCTTGTTCTGTCATCTGCTCCCACTGAGAACAGTCTAGATCCATCCTCTTTGGAACCCCCTCTCAGGTAGTTGAAAGCAACTATCAAATCCCCCCTCATTCTTCTCTTCTGCAGGCTAAACAAACCCAGTTCCCTCAGCCTCTCCTCATAAGTCAGCCTTGACCTGGCGTCACGTCATAAGCAGCCTTGACCTGGCCATCAGGCCGTGTTTTCCTTGACTACATCTAATCCTGTGATTCCTGAGGAGCCCTGGCCAAGTAGCTGCCCTCCCTGCCAGGGCTCTGCAGGGTCTTAGCGCTGTCCCTGTCCCCTACTTGTCCCTTGGCCAGCTCTCTGAATCTCCTTTCACTGTGGGCTCCCTCCAGCCCAGAGCCTGGCTTTTTTCTCTGTGAGGCACCCAGAGCAGAGCCCGGTGATCCTGGGTCTGGCTCCCCAAGCAGGAGAGAAGGACCAGGCCCCTCCCTGCTAGGGCATGAGGCCATCACTCCATGCCACCTCAGACAGATCCCTGCCTGGCAGGCTCCCCTCACTGCACCTCCCTCCCCCTCACCGCCTGGCTGGGGGTGAGCTCCCAGCGCACAGCCAGTGAGAGGCAGACTCCTGCAGCAGGGAGCAGGAATCCAGGCCCTGAAGGCAGGACCCCTGGTGCAACCCCTTAGAAGGGAAGGAGTTGAGGTAATCCTGCTTCAGAGCCTGGCCCAGGGCTGCCAGGGGGCCCAGGGCTGCCATCCCTTGTGCCCCAATGCAATTGAGGGATAGCAGGGCAAAGCACTGCCTTGGCCAGACCTGCTCCGGCTGGTGTAGCACCCCAGGTGCTGGGGCTCCAGTAGAGGAGGCACAAAGCTGGCAGAGCTGGTTCCTGTCCTGCCGGAGGGCTCCTACATGGGGGAGTTTCCCAGGGGGCCTCACTGCTGTGTTGTACAGTATTCTGGTGCCAAGGAGCCACCTGGCATGGAATGGGCTATAGCACAGGGCAGCAGGGAAGTGGATCTTGCCAGTGGCACCATGAAGGGGCCCAAGCTCGGGCTGCTGGGGTTCAGAGCAGGGATGCAGGAGGTGACTCCTGCCTCACCCCAGCATTGGCCTAGCCCCACCGTGAGCCAGTCCCATGCGCCTGTCCAGCCATGGGGCCAGCAGCCTGTGGGGCTCAGGCCCAGCGGCAGGAGGCTCTTCCAGTCACAGCAGAGGAGTGAAGTGGGCAGGATGCTTGGCCCAGCGCTCGTCCGGCAGCTCCCTGGGCGGTGGGGGGCGCAAGCGGGTGGGTGGACTCAGCCCCTCTCTGTGTCCCCTGCGCAGGTGGCTGGGGAGCAGAAATACCACCCAGAGTGCTTCCTGTGCCTCAGCTGCCAGGCGTTCATCGGAGACGGCGACACCTACGCACTTGTGGAGCGCTCCAAGCTCTACTGGTACGTGGGGCTGGGGCACGTCCCTCCCCCCGGGCCACACCCCTCCCCCCGGGCCACACCCCTCCCCCCAGGGCCGGGTCACGTCCCCTCCTCCCCCGGGTCACGACCCTCCCCCCGGGCCACACCCCTCCCCCCAGGGCCGGGTCACGTCCCCTCCTCCCCCGGGTCACGACCCTCCCCCCGGGCCACACCCCTCCCCCCAGGGCTGGGTCACGTCCCCTCCTCCCCCGGGTCACACCCCTCCCCCCGGGCCACACCCCTCCCCCCAGGGCCGGGTCACGTCCCCTCCTCCCCCGGGTCACGACCCTCCCCCCGGGCCACACCCCTCCCCCCAGGGCTGGGTCACGTCCCCTCCTCCCCCGGGCCACACCCCTCCCCCCAGGGCCGGGTCACGTCCCCTCCTCCCCCGGGTTACGACCCTCCCACCGGGCCACACCCCTCCCCCCAGGGCCGGGTCACGACCCTCCCCCCGGGCCACACCCCTCCCCCCAGGGCCGGGTCACGTCCCCTCCTCCCCCGGGTCACGACCCTCCCCCCGGGCCACACCCCTCCCCCCAGGGCTGGGTCACGACCCACCCCTCGGGCCACACCCCTCCCCCCAGGGCCGGGTCACGTCCCCTCCTCCCCCTGGGCCACACCCCTCCCCCCAGGGCCGGGTCACGTCCCCTCCTCCCCCAGGGTCACAACCCTCCCCCCCAGTACCCGTCCCCCCAGGGCCGGGTCACGTCCCCTCCTCCCCCAGGGTCACGACCCTCCCCCCCAGTACCCCTCCCCTCCAGGGCCGGGTCACATCCCCTCCTCCCCCAGGGTCATGACCCTCCCCCCAGGACCCCTCCCCCCCAGGGCCGGGGGCACGCCCCTCCCCACCCCCCATAGTTGGGTCACATCCCCTCCCCCCCAGAGCCAGAGTCATGTCCTTCCCCCACGCCCCATCCCCTTCTGCCCGGGCCAGCATCATGCCCCCTACAGGGGCAATCACACCCACGGGGCGCACCGGAAACAGAGCAGTGGCAACGATTCCGCAGGTATCGGACTAGTGGCCAATGGACTGATCCATTCCAGTGGGCTGGGGGGGCGGTACTGGACTAGGGGCCAGTGGGCTGATCCATTCCAGTGGGCTGGGGGGGCGGTACCGGACTAGTGGCCAGTGGGCTGATCCATTCCAGTGGGCTGGGGGGGCGGTACCGGACTAGGGGCCAGTGGGCTGATCCATTCCAGTGGGCTGGGGGGGCGGTACTGGACTAGTGGCCAATGGACTGATCCATTCCAGTGGGCTGGGGGGGCGGTACTGGACTAGTGGCCAATGGACTGATCCATTCCAGTGGGCTGGGGGGGCGGTACCGGACTAGTGGCCAATGGACTTATCCATTCCAGCAGGCGGGGGGGTACCAGACTAGGGGCCAGTGGGCTGATCCATTCCAGCTGGCGGGGGGGTACCAGGCTAGTGGCCAATGGGCTGATCCAGTGGGGGGGGTACTGGACTGGTGGCCAGTGGCCTGATTTGGGCCATCCTGTGTTGTCACCCTAACTCTTGGGTCTGCTATGGCCACACTGTGCTCCTGTTCCCGGGCCCCCATCCCAGTGCAGCCTTCTGGACACACGGTGAGAGTGGGGCAGAGGATAGCCCAGCTGTGGCACTTTGCAGAGTGGGTGCTCAGCCAGTCCCCCTCACACCGCTTGGGAGAGGTCTAGTCTGTGGGTTCCAGGCTGGGAGTCCCTCTTGGGACGTGCCACAGACTGAAAAGCACTGTTAGGGAGCACGGGGTGAGCCCCAGCCCACTGCCTCTCCTGGGCAGGGCTGTTCCCCTCCATGGGTCCCCCTTGCCCTGAGCCCAGCTGCAAAGGAAAACTGCTGACAAACTGGTCCTGGCTTCTCTCCTGTCTCCCCGCGCTGGGTCTGACCCGCTGCCCTCCTCCCCACCCCTCCCAGTGGGCACTGCTATTACCAGATGGTGGTGACCCCGGTGATAGAGCAGATCCTGCCGGACTCCCCGGGCGCCCGGATCCCGCACACTGTCACGCTGGTGTCCATCCCGGCCTGCAGCGACGGGAAGCGAGGGTTCTCTGTGTCCATCGACCAGCACTGCAGCTCCCAGGGCTGTGGCTCAGAACACTCCCACACAGTCCGGGTCCGAGAGTATGTATCTGCCCCAGGGGAGGAGGCCAATGCTCTAGCATCAGTGGTGGGAGGGCTGGGGGGGGCAGGCACTCACAGGCAGCAGGCTTGGGGCTAGTGGGCACAGATCTCCCTGGTGCAGTGGGAGCCCCTCTGCCAGTTCTCATGGCTCTGTGCATGGGGAGGAGGCCAAAGAGCCCTGCAGATTGAATCCAGCCCCACCACCCCACGCACACACCCTGCTTCACCCTTTGGAGGGGTGGGAGGTCACATCCCATCTAGAGCCAGCAAGGAGGGGCCCAAGCAGAGCCACTTGTAATGGGAGTTGT
Source organism: Lepidochelys olivacea (assembly GCF_965140295.1). NCBI lineage: Eukaryota > Metazoa > Chordata > Testudines > Cheloniidae > Lepidochelys > Lepidochelys olivacea. The sequence goes on from NC_140427.1 coordinate 24,512,425, forward strand.
GTGTGCAGCACCGAAACCTGCCCCAGCCCCTTTGGCTGAGGGGCCGCTGAGCAGCCAAGAACAGGGGAAAATCCCCCCGTCCCGAGAACAGGGGAGAATTCCCCCACCCCAAGTGGGGTGGAGGACACAGGAGCCGCTGGGGGTGGTGGTGCCTGGGCCAGTCTCCTGCAGGGGTGGCTGGGGCATGAGCCTGTGGTGCGGAGGGTGACCAGGTGTCATTTTGTATGCAGGGGGATGGGGGGGAGGGGGCACTGGTGGGTGAGACCGGAAAGCCTTTTTGCTGTGTGGGGTGTGGATGCCTGGGACCCTGGAACTCCAGCCAGGGGGCTGGACCTGGGGCCTGCGTGAGCCTGTCCCCGTGCAGGTGTGGCGGGAGCTCACAGCACTGTGTGTCCCCTGCCCCCAGAGTGGACCCTGACTGCATCAGTCCCGACATGAAGAACTCCATCCACATTGGGGACCGTATCCTGGAGATCAACGGCACCCCCATCAGGCATGTTCCGCTGGACGAGGTACGCCCCTCCCCATGCTCCCCCAGCCAGCCAGCAGGGCCCAGGCAGCTGCCCAGGGACCTGAGTCCCTCACTCTGTGCCTGCAGATTGACCTGCTGATCCAGGAGACCAGCCGCCTCCTCCAGCTGACCATAGAACACGACCCCCACGAGGTGGTGGCCCGAGAGTCGGTGCTGGAGAGCAGCCCCATGGCCAATCTGCACAGCCCCCAGCGCTCGCCGGCCTGCACGCCTGGTGGTGAGGCTAGTGCCATGAGCCAGAGGACAGTCATGTAAGGACAGCTTTTACAAGCGTGCCCAGCACGCTGCTGGGTGGGCTGAGGGAAGGGTTGGGGGGGTGAGAGCTCCGGTGGAATAGAGCCTGGGGCCCCTGCGGCCATGGCCCAGCTGATTTGCTGCGTGCTTTGCCTGGCTCTGCAGGAGGAGCTGTAGCATCGACAAATCTCCGTGCTCCAGCTCCTTGGGCTCCCCTGCCTCCCAGCGCAAGGACATCAGCCGCTCCGAGTCGCTCCGTGTCGTCTCCCGCGCGCACCGCATTTTCCGTCCCTCAGACTTGATCCACGGCGAGGTGCTGGGGAAGGGCTGCTTTGGACAGGCCATCAAGGTACCTGACCCAGCTCGGGTCTCTGCTGACACCCATACCCACCCATCCAGTAACCCAGCCCCGTCCCGCGCGCCCTGCTCCCTGGGGACCCCTCCCCACTCTCAACTGAGAGCCCAGGAGAGCAGGGGCCAGGCCCCTCACGCCACTGTCAGGGCTTGCATTGGAGATCCCTATCCCTTCTCCCAGTGTCATCCATGTGATGGGCTCAGCTCCTTTGTCCCCCCATTATCCTGTACCTCTCCCCACACATGGGGAGGTGGGTCTCCCAGTAGTTGCCATAGAGAGGGGAGAGAGGGGACAGCTGTGCCCCACTCCAGCATCCATTGCAGCCCCACCCTGCTGAGAAATGCTCCTTGCGGCAAGGAGCTGCGGGGTGTGGCTGCTCCCACAATGCTCTGCCCTTCTCTGCTAGGTGACGCACCGGGAGACGGGCGAGGTGATGGTCATGAAGGAACTGATCCGCTTTGATGAGGAGACCCAGAGGGCATTCCTCAAAGAGGTGAGTCCACCCTACTTGCTGTCCCTGGGCCCTGATCTCACTCCAGCCACACCCTGTCCCATCCCAGTCTCTGTCCTTCAACCCTGATCCTGACCCAACCCGGTGTCTGTCCCTCTCCTACTCCTCAAGGCTGCAGGACGGCTTTTCATACTGTCTCAACAGACCTTCTCATGAGCAGACTAGGGACACATAGCCTGGACGGGCCTACTGTAAGGTGGGTGTACAACTGGCTGGAAAACCGCACTCAGAGAGTAAAAAGAAAAGGAGGACTTGGGGCACCTTAGTCTCTAAGGTGCCACAAGTCCTCCTTTTCTTTTTGCGAATACAGACTAACACGGCTGCTCCTCTGAAACCACTCAGAGAGTAGTTATCAGTGGTTCACAGTCAATCTGGAAGGGCATAATGAGTGGGGTCCCGCAGGGATCTGTTCTGGGTCCAGTTCTATTCAATATTTTCATCAGTGATTTAGATAATGGCATAGAGAATACACTTATAAAGTTTGTGGATGATACCAAGCTGGGAGGGGTTGCAAGTGCTTTGGAGGATAGGATGATCTGGACAAACTGGAGAAATGGTTTAGAGTAAATAGGATGAAATTCAATAAGGATAAATGCAAAGTGCTCCACTTAGGAAGGAACAATCAGTTGCACACGTACAAAATGGGAAATGACTGCCTAGGAAGGAGTACCACAAAAAGGGATCTGGGGGTCATAGTGGATCACAAGCTAAATATGAGTCAACAGTGTAGTACTATTGCAAAAAATCATTGTGAACTGTATTAACAGGAGTGTCGTAAGCAAGACACGAGAAGTAATTCTTCCACTCCACTCAGCACTGATACTCAGCTGGAGTATTGTGTCCAGTTCTGAGCGCCATACTTTGGGAAAGATGTGGATACATTGGAGAAAGTCCAGAGAAGAGCAACACAAATGATGAAAGGTCTAGAAAACATGACCTATGAGGGAAGATTGAAAAAATTGGGTTTGTTTAGTCTGGAGAAGAGAAGACTGAGAGGGGACATGATAACAGTTTTCAAATACATAAAAGGTTGTTACAAGGAGGAGGGTGATAAATTGTTTTCCTTAGCCACTGAGGACAGGACAAGAAGCAGTGGGCTTAAATTGCAGCAAGGGAGGTTCAGGTTGGACATTAAAGCTTTGTTACTGTCAGGGTGGTTAAGCACTGGAACAAATTGCCTAGGGTGGTTGTGGAATCCCTGTCACTACGGGTTTTAAGAACAGGTTTGACAAACCCTGGGGTTGGTTCTCCCTGACAATGGTCAGAGTCAGACAATCCTTAGTCCTGCCTCAGTGCAGGAGGCTGGACTAGGTGACCTCTTGAGGTCCCTTCCAGCCCGACATTTCTATGATTCTGAGGGGACCCAGCCCAGTGGGGGCAGGGGAAGGGCCCCTTCTCAGACTCCCACACTGCCGCCTATGGGTTCTCAGCAATTTGGCCAGGCAGCCAAGGCCAGCCAACAGGCAGCGCCGTGTTAGGCTACTCACTTTGTGACCCCATCTCAAAATGTAATTGTAAATGGGGAATTGTCATCGAGCGGGAGCACTTCTAGTGGGATTCTGCAGGGATCGGTTCTTGATCCTAGGCTCTGTAACCTTTTTATCAATGACTTGAAGAGAGCACAAACCATCACTGGTCAAGTTTGCAGATGACACAAGACTTGGGGAGTGGTAAATAATGAAGAGGACCAGTCATTGATTCAGAGAGATCTGGATCACTTGGTAAACTGGGCACAAGCCAATAATGTGTGTTTTTAATACAGCTAAATGTAAATGTCTATGCAACAAAGAGTGTCAGCCACACTGCCCTGGGAAGCAGGGACTCTGAAAAGGATGTAGGGGTCGTGGTGGAGAATCAGCTGAACATGAGCTCCCATTGCAATGCTGTGGCCAAAAGGGCTAATGCCATCCTGGGATGCTTAAATGGGAGAATCTCGAGTAGGAGCAGGGAGGTGATTTTTCCTCTGTATCTGGCACTGGTGCGACCACTGCTACAATCCTGTGTCCAGTGCTGGTGCACACATTTCATGAAGGATGTTGGTAAATTGGAGAAAGTTCAGAGAAAAGCCACAAGAATGATTAGAGGATTAGAAACCTGCCTGATAGTGATTGACTCAAGCAGCTCAATCAGTTTAACCTAAGAAAGAAGGTGAAGGGGTGAGCTGATCTCAGTCTGGAAGTACCTACTTGGGGAACAGAAATTTGGCTCTTCAGTCTAGCAGACAAAGGTCTAACAAGATCCAGCAGCTGAAAGCTGAAGCTGGACAGGGGTAGGTTAGAAAAAGGTGAATTTTTTTAACAGTGAGAGTAATTAAACCTTGGAACAACTGACAAGGGTTGTGATGGAGTCTATTTTAAATCAAGATGGGCCATTGCTCCAGGAATAACTGTGGGACGTGTCTCCCAACTGTGCTCTACAGGGGTCAGACTAGATGATCACAGTGACCCTGTTGGCCTTGGGATCCATGAAATGATGATCATGGTGCTTTGGCTCCCGTAGGTGAAAGTGATGCGGTGCCTAGAGCACCCAAACGTGCTGAAGTTTATCGGGGTGCTGTACAAGGACAAGAGGTTGAATTTCATCACAGAATACATCAAGGGGGGGACCCTACGAGGCATCATAAAGAGCATGGTGAGCAGGGAAGTACCCCGGCCTGTAGCCCCGGACACAAGTCGGGGGTGGGACATGAGCAATCTTGGATGTTATGACACTGTTGGTAGAACATGGGTCATTGAGGTGGCTGAGGTGTGTCCATGCGGACTATGGCCAGGGCTTTCCCGGGGCAGGGGTGGCTGGTGCTGTGCCCATGCAGACAATGGCCAGGGCTATCCCGGGCCAGGGGTGACTGGGATCTGTCCATGCGGACTATGGCCAGGGCTCTCCTGAGGTAGGGGTAGCTGGGGCCTGTCCATGCAGACCATGGCCAAGGCTCTCCCAGGGCAGGAGTGGCTGGGCCGTGTCCATGCAAGCCGTTGCTCAGTGCTCCTGGGTAGGGTGTGAGCCATGGCCCAGGGACTGTTCCAGGGCTGGGCATGCAGGCAAGCACCTCTTCCCTCTCCTGTCACTAATGGAACCCTTCCACCCACAGGACAGCCAGTACCCATGGAGCCAGCGTGTGAGCTTTGCCAAGGACATTGCGTCTGGGATGGTGAGTGTGGGGTCTCAGCAGAAATGGTGCCAGGGGCTAGGCACCCCACCCATGGGTGGGTTTGCTGTGTGCATACACACCTGGTTACAGGTGGGGGCGATGGGACACTCCAGACAAAGGTACAAGAGAGAACGCATGAAGGGGAACCAGTGCTGCAAGTACGGTGGTACGGTCCGGTACGCCATACCAGTCAGATATTTGTAGCTGGTACGGCGTACCGGAAAGACAGAGGAGGACCCCGCCCTCAGCCCTTCCACGTAGCTGTGTATCCCAAGCCCTCCTGCCTGGAGTCTGTAGAGCAGAAGTCTCTGGTGCAGCAGGAGGAGGACAGAGCTCCCCTGCAGGTAACATGCGATGGATGTGGATCATAGGCAGGGGACGTGGAGAGTGTGGGGGACCCCAGGCTGGGGGTGGGGTGGGGAGAAGTCCCATTGGGAGGTCACGTGCCCCCCCTTTGTGTGCCTCCCATGAGTGCAGCGTACCGGCAAGAAATGATTTCTACTTGCACACTCAGGGGAACAGTGGGTAGCTCAGTGACAACGAGTCTACAGATGCTGTACATGTACAGGCAGGCACGGTACAGGTTTTTATGGGGCGTTGCTGTGCACGTACAGGCAGGGGGTGCTGTGCGGGTGTTTACGGGGGCGTTGCTGTGTATGTAGAGGCAGGGGTTGGTGTGCGGGTGTTTACGGGGGCGTTGCTGTGCACGTACAGGCAGGGGGTGCTGTGCGGGTATTTATGGGGGCGTTGCTGTGTATGTAGAGGCAGGGGTTGGTGTGCGGGTGTTTATGGGAGCGTTGCTGTGTATGTACAGGCAGGGGTTGGTGTGCGGGTGTTTATGGGAGCGTTGCTGTGTATGTACAGGCAGGGGGTGCTGTGCGGGTGTTTATGAGGGAGTTGCTGTGTATGCAGCGGCAGGGGTTGGTGTGCGGGTGTTTATGGGGGCGTTGCTGTGTATGTACAGGCAGGGGTTGGTGTGCGGGTGTTTATGGGGGCGTTGCTGTGTATGTAGAGGCAGGGGTTGGTGTGCGGGTGTTTACGGGGGCGTTGCTGTGTATGTACAGGCAGGGGGTGCTGTGCGGGTGTTTATGAGGGAGTTGCTGTGTATGTAGCGGCAGGGGTTGGTGTGCGGGTGTTTATGGGGGCGTTGCTGTGTATGTACAGGCAGGGGGTGCTGTGCGGGTGTTTATGAGGGAGTTGCTGTGTATGTAGCGGCAGGGGTTGGTGTGCGGGTGTTTATGGGGGCGTTGCTGTGTATGTACAGGCAGGGGGTGCTGTGTGGGTATTTACGGGGGCGTTGCTGTGTATGTACAGGCAGGGGGTGCTGTGCGGGTGTTTACGAGGGAGTTGCTGTGTATGTAGAGGCAGGGGGTGCTGTGCGGGTGTTTATGGGGGCATTGCTGTGTATGTACAGGCAGGGGTTGGTGTGCGGGTGTTTATGGGGGCGTTGCTGTGTATGTACAGGCAGGGGTTGGTGTGTGGGTGTTTACGGGGGCGTGGCTGTGCACGTACAGGCAGGGGGTGCTGTGCGGGTGTTTATGGGGGCGTTGCTGTGTATGTAGAGGCAGGGGTTGGTGTGCGGGTGTTTATGGGGGCGTTGCTGTGTATGTAGAGGCAGGGGTTGGTGTGCGGGTGTTTATGGGGGCGTTGCTGTGTATGTAGAGGCTGAGGTTGGTGTGCGGGTGTTTACGGGGGCGTTGCTGTGTATGCAGCGGCAGGGGTTGGTGTGCGGGTGTTTATGGGGGCGTTGCTGTGTATGTACAGGCAGGGGTTGGTGTGCGGGTGTTTACGGGGGCGTTGCTGTGTATGTAGAGGCAGGGGTTGGTGTGCGGGTGTTTACGGGGGCGTTGCTGTGTATGTACAGGCAGGGGTTGGTGTGCGGGTGTTTACGGGGGCGTTGTTGTGTATGTACAGGCAGGGGTTGGCGTGCGGGTGTTTATGGGGGCGTTGCTGTGTATGTACAGGCAGGGGTTGGTGTGCGGGTGTTTACGGGGGCGTTGCTGTGTATGTAGAGGCAGGGGTTGGTGTGCGGGTGTTTATGGGGGCGTTGCTGTGTATGTAGAGGAAGGGGTTGGTGTGCGGGTGTTTACGGGGGCGTTGCTGCATGTGTAGAGGCAGGGGGTGCTGTGCAGGTGTTTACGGGGGCATTGCTGTGTATATACAGGCAGGGGTTGGTGTGCGGGTGTTTATGGGGGTGTTGCTGTGTATGTACAGGCAGGGGTTGGTGTGCGGGTGTTTACGGGGGCGTTGTTGTGTATGTACAGGCAGGGGTTGGCGTGCGGGTGTTTATGGGGGCGTTGCTGTGTATGTACAGGCAGGCGTTGGTGTGCGGGTGTTTACGGGGGCGTTGCTGTGTATGTAGAGGCAGGGGTTGGTGTGCGGGTGTTTATGGGGGCGTTGCTGTGTATGTAGAGGCAGGGGTTTGTGTGCGGGTGTTTACGGGGGCGTTGCTGCGTGTGTAGAGGCAGGGGGTGCTGTGCAGGTGTTTACGGGGGCATTGCTGTGTATATACAGGCAGGGGTTGGTGTGCGGGTGTTTATGGGGGCGTTGCTGTGTATGTACAGGCAGGGGTTGGTGTGCAGGTGTTTACGGGGGCGTTGCTGTGTATGTACAGGCAGGGGGTGCTGTGCGGGTGTTTACGGGGGTGTTGCTGTTTATGTAGAGGAAGGGGTTGGTGTGCGGGTGTTTATGGGGGTGTTGCTGTATATGTACAGGCAGGGGTTGGTGTGCGGGTGTTTACGGGGGCGTTGCTGTGTATGTACAGGCAGAGGTTGGTGTGCGGGTGTTTATGGGGGCGTTGCTGTGTGTGTAGAGGCAGGGGGTGCTGTGCAGGTGTTTACGGGGGCATTGCTGTGTATATACAGGCAGGGGTTGGTGTGCGGGTGTTTATGGGGGCGTTGCTGTGTATGTACAGGCAGGGGTTGGTGTGTGGGTGTTTATGGGGGCGTTGCTGTGTATGTACAGGCAGGGGGTGCTGTGCGGGTGTTTACGGGGGCGTTGCTGTGTATGTAGAGGCAGGGGGTGCTGTGCAGGTGTTTACGGGGGCATTGCTGTGTATATACAGGCAGGGGTTGGTGTGCGGGAGTTTACGGGGGTGTTGCTGTGTATGTACAGGCAGAGGTTGGTGTGCGGGTGTTTACGGGGGCATTGCTGTGTGTATACAGGCAGGGGTTGGTGTGCGGGTGTTTATGGGGGCGTTGCTGTGTATGTACAGGCAGGGGTTGGTGTGCAGGTGTTTATGGGGGCGTTGCTGTGTATGTAGAGGCAGGGGTTGGTGTGCGGGTGTTTATGAGGGAGTTGCTGTGTATGTAGCGGCAGGGGTTCGTGTGCGGGTGTTTACGGGGGTGTTGCTGTGTATGTAGAGGCAGGGGTTGGTGTGCGGGTGTTTTTTGGGGCGTTGCTGTGTGTGTAGAGGCAGGGGGTGCTGTGCAGGTGTTTACGGGGGCATTGCTGTGTATATACAGGCAGGGGTTGGTGTGCGGGTGTTTATGGGGGCGTTGCTGTGTATGTACAGGCAGAGGTTGGTGTGCGGGTGTTTACGGGGGCGTTGCTGTGTATGTAGAGGCAGGGGTTGGTGTGCAGGTGTTTATGGGGGCGTTGCTGTGTATGTACAGGCAGGGGTTGGTGTGCGGTTGCTTACGGGGGCGTTGCTGTGTATGTACAGGCAGGGGTTGGTGTGTGGGTGTTTATGGGGGTGTTGCTGTGTATGTACAGGCAGGGGTTGGTGTGTGGGTGTTTATGGGGGCGTTGCTGTTTATGTAGAGGCAGGGGTTGGTGTGCGGGTGTTTATGGGGGCGTTGCTGTGTATGTACAGGCAGCGGTTGGTGTGTGGGTGTTTACGGGGGCGTGGCTGTGCACGTACAGGCAGGGGGTGCTGTGCGGGTGTTTATGGGGGCGTTGCTGTGTATGTAGAGGCAGGGGTTGGTGTGCGGGTGTTTATGGGGGCGTTGCTGTGTATGTAGAGGCAGGGGTTGGTGTGCGGGTGTTTATGGGGGCGTTGCTGTGTATGTAGAGGCTGAGGTTGGTGTGCGGGTGTTTACGGGGGCGTTGCTGTGTATGCAGCGGCAGGGGTTGGTGTGCGGGTGTTTATGGGGGCGTTGCTGTGTATGTACAGGCAGGGGTTGGTGTGCGGGTGTTTACGGGGGCGTTGCTGTGTATGTAGAGGCAGGGGTTGGTGTGCGGGTGTTTACGGGGGCGTTGCTGTGTATGTAGAGGCTGAGGTTGGTGTGCGGGTGTTTACGGGGGCGTTGCTGTGTATGTACAGGCAGGGGTTGGTGTGCGGGTGTTTATGGGGGCGTTGCTGTGTATGTAGAGGCAGGGGTTGGTGTGCGGGTGTTTACGGGGGCGTTGCTGTGTATGTACAGGCAGGGGTTGGTGTGCGGGTGTTTACGGGGGCGTTGTTGTGTATGTACAGGCAGGGGTTGGCGTGCGGGTGTTTATGGGGGCGTTGCTGTGTATGTACAGGCAGGGGTTGGTGTGCGGGTGTTTACGGGGGCGTTGCTGTGTATGTAGAGGCAGGGGTTGGTGTGCGGGTGTTTATGGGGGCGTTGCTGTGTATGTAGAGGCAGGGGTTGGTGTGCGGGTGTTTACGGGGGCGTTGCTGCGTGTGTAGAGGCAGGGGGTGCTGTGCAGGTGTTTACGGGGGCATTGCTGTGTATATACAGGCAGGGGTTGGTGTGCGGGTGTTTATGGGGGTGTTGCTGTGTATGTACAGGCAGGGGTTGGTGTGCGGGTGTTTACGGGGGCGTTGTTGTGTATGTACAGGCAGGGGTTGGCGTGCGGGTGTTTATGGGGGCGTTGCTGTGTATGTACAGGCAGGCGTTGGTGTGCGGGTGTTTACGGGGGCGTTGCTGTGTATGTAGAGGCAGGGGTTGGTGTGCGGGTGTTTATGGGGGCGTTGCTGTGTATGTAGAGGCAGGGGTTTGTGTGCGGGTGTTTACGGGGGCGTTGCTGCGTGTGTAGAGGCAGGGGGTGCTGTGCAGGTGTTTACGGGGGCATTGCTGTGTATATACAGGCAGGGGTTGGTGTGCGGGTGTTCATGGGGGCGTTGCTGTGTATGTACAGGCAGGGGTTGGTGTGCAGGTGTTTACGGGGGCGTTGCTGTGTATGTACAGGCAGGGGGTGCTGTGCGGGTGTTTACGGAGGTGTTGCTGTTTATGTAGAGGAAGGGGTTGGTGTGCGGGTGTTTATGGGGGTGTTGCTGTATATGTACAGGCAGGGGTTGGTGTGCGGGTGTTTACGGGGGCGTTGCTGTGTATGTACAGGCAGAGGTTGGTGTGCGGGTGTTTATGGGGGCGTTGCTGTGTGTGTAGAGGCAGGGGGTGCTGTGCAGGTGTTTACGGGGGCATTGCTGTGTAAATACAGGCAGGGGTTGGTGTGCGGGTGTTTATGGGGGCGTTGCTGTGTATGTACAGGCAGGGGTTGGTGTGTGGGTGTTTATGGGGGCGTTGCTGTGTATGTACAGGCAGGGGGTGCTGTGCGGGTGTTTACGGGGGCGTTGCTGTGTATGTAGAGGCAGGGGGTGCTGTGCAGGTGTTTACGGGGGCATTGCTGTGTATATACAGGCAGGGGTTGGTGTGCGGGTGTTTACGGGGGTGTTGCTGTGTATGTACAGGCAGAGGTTGGTGTGCGGGTGTTTACGGGGGCATTGCTGTGTGTATACAGGCAGGGGTTGGTGTGCGGGTGTTTATGGGGGCGTTGCTGTGTATGTACAGGCAGGGGTTGGTGTGCAGGTGTTTATGGGGGCGTTGCTGTGTATGTAGAGGCAGGGGTTGGTGTGCGGGTGTTTATGAGGGAGTTGCTGTGTTTGTAGCGGCAGGGGTTCGTGTGCGGGTGTTTACGGGGGTGTTGCTGTGTATGTAGAGGCAGGGGTTGGTGTGCGGGTGTTTATGGGGGCGTTGCTGTGTATGTAGAGGAAGGGGTTGGTGTGCGGGTGTTTACGGGGGCGTTGCTGTGTGTGTAGAGGCAGGGGGTGCTGTGCAGGTGTTTACGGGGGCATTGCTGTGTATATACAGGCAGGGGTTGGTGTGCGGGTGTTTATGGGGGCGTTGCTGTGTATGTACAGGCAGAGGTTGGTGTGCGGGTGTTTACGGGGGCGTTGCTGTGTATGTAGAGGCAGGGGTTGGTGTGCAGGTGTTTATGGGGGCGTTGCTGTGTATGTAGAGGCAGGGGTTGGTTTGCGGGTGTTTACGGGGCCGTTGCTGTGTATGTACAGGCAGGGGTTGGTGTGCGGTTGCTTACGGGGGCGTTGCTGTGTATGTACAGGCAGGGGTTGGTGTGTGGGTGTTTATGGGGGTGTTGCTGTGTATGTACAGGCAGGGGTTGGTGTGTGGGTGTTTATGGGGGCGTTGCTGTTTATGTAGAGGCAGGGGTTGGTGTGTGGGTGTTTATGGGGGTGTTGCTGTGTATGTAGAGGCAGGGGTTGGTGTGCAGGTGTTTATGCGGGCCTTGCTGTGTATGTACAGGCAGGGGTTGGTGTGCGGGTGCTTACGGGGGCGTTGCTGTGTATGTACAGGCAGGGGTTGGTGTGTGGGTGTTTATGGGGGTGTTGCTGTGTATGTACAGGCAGGGGTTGGTGTGTGGGTGTTTATGGGGGCGTTGCTGTGTATGTAGAGGTAGGGGTTGGTGTGTTGGTGTTTATGGGGGCGTTGCTGTGTATGTAGAGGCAGGGGTTGGTGTGCAGGTGTTTATGCGGGCCTTGCTGTGTATGTACAGGCAGGGGTTGGTGTGCGGGTGCTTACGGGGGCGTTGCTGTGTATGTACAGGCAGGGGTTGGTGTGTGGGTGTTTATGGGGGTGTTGCTGTGTATGTACAGGCAGGGGTTGGTGTGTGGGTGTTTATGGGGGTGTTGCTGTGTGTGTAGAGGCAGGGGTTGGTGTGCGGGTGTTTATGCGGGCCTTGCTGTGTATGTACAGGCAGGGGTTGGTGTGCGGGTGTTTACGAGGGTGTTGCTGTGTATGTACAGGCAGGGGTTGGTGTGCGGGTGTTTACGGGGGCGTTGCTGTGTATGTACAGGCAGAGGTTGGCGTGCGGGTGTTTATGGGGGCGTTGCTGTGTGTGTAGCGGCAGGGGGTGCTGTGCGGGTGTTTACGGGGGTGTTGCTGTGTATGTACAGGCAGGGGGTGCTGTGCGGGTGTTTACGGGGGCGTTGCTGTGTATGTACAAGCAGGGGTTGGTGTGCGGGTGTTTACGGGGGCGTTGCTGTGTATGTAGAGGCAGGGTGTGCGGGTGTTTATGGGGGCTTTGCTGTGTATGTACAGGCAGGGGGTGCTGTGCGGGTGTTTACGGGGGCGTTGCTGTGTATGTACAGGCAGGGGTTGGTGTGCGGGTGTTTATGAGGGAGTTGCTGTGTATGTAGAGGCAGGGGTTGGTGTGCGGGTGTTTATGGGGCCTTTGCTGTGTATGTACAGGCAGGGGGTGCTGTGCGGGTGTTTATGGGGGCATTGCTGTGTATGTAGAGGCAGGGGTTGGTGTGCGGGTGTTTACGGGGGCGTTGCTGTGTATGTACAGGCAGGGGTTGGTGTGCGGGTGTTTATGGGGGCTTTGCTGTGTATGTACAGGCAGGGGGTGCTGTGCGGATGTTTACGGGGGCGTTGCTGTGTATGTACAGGCAGGGGTTGGTGTGCGGGTGTTTATGAGGGAGTTGCTGTGTATGTAGAGGCAGGGGTTGGTGTGCGGGTGTTTATGAGGGAGTTGCTGTGTATGTAGAGGCTGAGGTTGGTGTGCGGGTGTTTACGGGGGCATTGCTGTGTATGTACAGGCAGAGGTTGGTGTGCGGGTGTTTACGGGGGCGTTGCTGTGTATGTAGAGGCAGGGGTTGGTGTGCGGGTGTTTACGGGGGCGTTGCTGTGTATGTACAGGCAGGGGGTGCTGTGCGGGTGTTTACGGGGGCGTTGCTGTGTATGTACAGGCAGAGGTTGGTGTGCGGGTGTTTACGGGGGCGTTGCTGTGTATGTAGAGGCAGGGGTTGGTGTGCGGGTGTTTATGGGGGCGTTGCTGTGTATTTAGAGGCAGGGGTTGGTGTGCGGGTGTTTATGAGGGAGTTGCTGTGTATGTAGCGGCAGGGGTTCGTGTGCGGGTGTTTACGGGGGTGTTGCTGTGTATGTAGAGGCAGGGGTTGGTGTGCGGGTGTTTATGGGGGCGTTGCTGTGTATGTAGAGGCAGGGGTTGGTGTGCGGGTGTTTACGGGGGCGTTGCTGTGTGTGTAGAGGCAGGGGGTGCTGTGCAGGTGTTTACGGGGGCATTGCTGTGTATATACAGGCAGGGGTTGGTGTGCGGGTGTTTATGGGGGCGTTGCTGTGTATGTAGAGGCAGGGGTTGGTGTGCAGGTGTTTATGGGGGCGTTGCTGTGTATGTAGAGGCAGGGGTTGGTTTGCGGGTGTTTACGGGGGCGTTGCTGTGTATGTACAGGCAGGGGTTGGTGTGCGGTTGCTTACGGGGGCGTTGCTGTGTATGTACAGGCAGGGGTTGGTGTGTGGGTGTTTATGGGGGTGTTGCTGTGTATGTACAGGCAGGGGTTGGTGTGTGGGTGTTTATGGGGGCGTTGCTGTTTATGTAGAGGCAGGGGTTGGTGTGTGGGTGTTTATGGGGGCGTTGCTGTGTATGTAGAGGCAGGGGTTGGTGTGCAGGTGTTTATGCGGGCCTTGCTGTGTATGTACAGGCAGGGGTTGGTGTGCGGGTGCTTACGGGGGCGTTGCTGTGTATGTACAGGCAGGGGTTGGTGTGTGGGTGTTTATGGGGGTGTTGCTGTGTATGTACAGGCAGGGGTTGGTGTGTGGGTGTTTATGGGGGCGTTGCTGTGTATGTAGAGGTAGGGGTTGGTGTGTGGGTGTTTATGGGGGCGTTGCTGTGTATGTAGAGGCAGGGGTTGGTGTGCAGGTGTTTATGCGGGCCTTGCTGTGTATGTACAGGCAGGGGTTGGTGTGCGGGTGCTTACGGGGGCGTTGCTGTGTATGTACAGGCAGGGGTTGGTGTGTGGGTGTTTATGGGGGTGTTGCTGTGTATGTACAGGCAGGGGTTGGTGTGTGGGTGTTTATGGGGGTGTTGCTGTGTGTGTAGAGGCAGGGGTTGGTGTGCGGGTGTTTATGCGGGCCTTGCTGTGTATGTACAGGCAGGGGTTGGTGTGCGGGTGTTTACGGGGGTGTTGCTGTGTATGTACAGGCAGGGGTTGGTGTGCGGGTGTTTACGGGGGCGTTGCTGTGTATGTACAGGCAGAGGTTGGCGTGCGGGTGTTTATGGGGGCGTTGCTGTGTGTGTAGCGGCAGGGGGTGCTGTGCGGGTGTTTACGGGGGCGTTGCTGTGTATGTACAGGCAGGGGTTGGTGTGCGGGTGTTTACGGGGGCGTTGCTGTGTATGTACAGGCAGAGGTTGGCGTGCGGGTGTTTATGGGGGCGTTGCTGTGTGTGTAGCGGCAGGGGGTGCTGTGCGGGTGTTTACGGGGGCGTTGCTGTGTATGTACAAGCAGGGGTTGGTGTGCGGGTGTTTACGGGGGTGTTGCTGTGTATGTACAGGCAGGGGGTGCTGTGCGGGTGTTTACGGGGGCGTTGCTGTGTATGTACAAGCAGGGGTTGGTGTGCGGGTGTTTACGGGGGCGTTGCTGTGTATGTAGAGGCAGGGTGTGCGGGTGTTTATGGGGGCTTTGCTGTGTATGTACAGGCAGGGGGTGCTGTGCGGGTGTTTACGGGGGCGTTGCTGTGTATGTACAGGCAGGGGTTGGTGTGCGGGTGTTTATGAGGGAGTTGCTGTGTATGTAGAGGCAGGGGTTGGTGTGCGGGTGTTTATGGGGCCTTTGCTGTGTATGTACAGGCAGGGGGTGCTGTGCGGGTGTTTATGGGGGCATTGCTGTGTATGTAGAGGCAGGGGTTGGTGTGCGGGTGTTTACGGGGGCGTTGCTGTGTATGTACAGGCAGGGGTTGGTGTGCGGGTGTTTATGGGGGCTTTGCTGTGTATGTACAGGCAGGGGGTGCTGTGCGGGTGTTTACGGGGGCGTTGCTGTGTATGTACAGGCAGGGGTTGGTGTGCGGGTGTTTATGAGGGAGTTGCTGTGTATGTAGAGGCAGGGGTTGGTGTGCGGGTGTTTATGAGGGAGTTGCTGTGTATGTAGAGGCTGAGGTTGGTGTGCGGGTGTTTACGGGGGCATTGCTGTGTATGTACAGGCAGAGGTTGGTGTGCGGGTGTTTACGGGGGCGTTGCTGTGTATGTAGAGGCAGGGGTTGGTGTTCGGGTGTTTACGGGGGCGTTGCTGTGTATGTACAGGCAGGGGGTGCTGTGCGGGTGTTTACGGGGGCGTTGCTGTGTATGTACAGGCAGAGGTTGGTGTGCGGGTGTTTATGGGGGCGTTGCTGTGTGTGTTGAGGCAGGGTTGCCATAAGCATGGACTGAGTGCCAGGGTGCTGCTCCCATGCGGGAGGGTGCAGTGAGTTGTTGCCTTTCTGACCCTGGTCCTTGCTCCCCCAGGCCTATCTGCACTCGATGAACATCATCCATCGTGATCTCAACTCTCACAACTGCCTAGTACGGGAGGTAAGTGCTCCCTCGGCACAGAGCCCTGGGTCTGGCTGGGAGCAGGGCAGCTGGCTGGAGCCGTGGCTGAGAAGGCCCAGGCTGGTGTGCGGCGGGCTCTGACTTCAGTTTTGGCATTGCAAGGATCTCCTACCACGAGTGGCTGCAAGCAGCTGCCTTGGCCTCTGCCTACCCACGGTGACCTGTGTCCGTCTCTCCTGCTCAGAACAGGAGGGTGGTGGTGGCCGACTTCGGGCTGGCCCGTCTCATGGTGGATGAAAAGAACCAGCCTGAGCAACTCAAGAACCTGAAGAAGCCGGACCGCAAGAAGCGCTACACAGTGGTGGGGAACCCCTACTGGATGGCCCCAGAGATGATCAATGGTGAGAGGAGAGGTTGGGGCATATCTGGGAGCGCTAGGCCCAGGGCAGCCAGGGCATCGCGGACATATGCAGCGGGGGGCACATCCATGACCTGGCAGTGCTGGGCCTGTCTGTCCTCATGCCACAGGAGGGCAGTGTAAGGAGCAGAGGGAAGCAGGGTCTGGTGGGGGCTGACCCATCTCCTCTCTCCCCACAGGCAGGAGCTACGATGAGAAAGTCGACATCTTCTCGTTTGGCATCCTCTTGTGTGAGGCAAGTGTCTTCCCAGGAGCTCAGAGCTGCTGTTCATCCCCTCAGCTCTGCCCCCAGCCCCTTCCGCCCATTGCCCAGCCCCCCTGTTCCTGTGTCAGGGGGTCCCTGCAGCACTAGGTGGCTGCATGCTGCCTGGACGGAGCTCTCCGTTGAGTTGTGCTGGGCCCCACTCTTAATCCCTGTGCTCCCCCCAATCCCAGATCATTGGCCGGGTCAGCGCCGACCCTGACTACCTGCCCAGAACCATGGACTTTGGCCTCAACGTGCGAGGGTTCCTGGAGCGGTACTGCCCCCCTGCCTGCCCCCCGAGCTTCTTCCCCATCGCTGTGCGCTGCTGCGATCTGGACCCCGAGAAGAGGTGATCAGGGGAACCCTGGCCAGCTCCAGGCCGCAAGTGTGGGGAAGGGAAAGGGATCACTGGTCCCATAAACACCCGCACAGTGCCCCCTTCCTGTACATGCACAGCAATGCCCCATTCACCCTGCTCCCTACTGACAGAACAAGAGACTGGGCTGGGAGGGAGGAGTTGAACAGTGCCCCGCCCCCTGCAGAGGGCACTCTCCCCCTGGGGGCTATGGGGTCTCTAACCCTCGTGCTGAGCTCAGACGGAGTGAGGAGAGGTCTGACCTCTGTGCCCCGGGCTGCTGGGCAGGGGGAGGGTCTGACCCCCACGCTTAGGGTGCTGGGAGGGAGGGGTCTGACCCATGCACTCAGGGAACTGGGAGGGAGGGATTGTCCTCGTGCTCAGGGTGCTGGGGCAGGGGTTGCCCTCGTGCTCAGGGTGCTGGAGTGGGGGGTTCCCCTCACACTCAGGATCTAATCTGGCCTCTCTCCCCCAGGCCCTCCTTCCCCAGACTGGCACAGTGGCTGGAAGCACTGCACATGCACCTAGAGATCCACCTGCCGCTGAGCTCGCAGCTGGAGCAGCTGGATCGAGCCTTCTGGGAGTCATACCGGCGGGGCGAGGGCGGGCTGCCCCTGCACCCCGAGGTCCCTGACTGAGCGCCGGGCCATAGGCGTGGGGGGAGAGCTCTCACACGCCCCTCCCTCACTCTCACAGCGCATGGGGAGCATAGCCCAGGGGGCAAGCACTGCCCCCGCCTGCCATCGCGCCCTCCCCCCCAGGGCTGGATCTCTGGGGTGCCTCAGCAGCAGCCGGTGGCCGAGCCCTCTTGGCAAGGCCAGTTTGGTTGCTTCCCTTGCCGTGTTTGCCATTTAGTTCTCTCGGGGGAGCCAGCCCTCCCCACCCACTGCACTTTCCCCAGCTCCCTGCCCATCCTGACTGTACATAGCTCCTCACCATGCGAAGCCTGCAGCCGGAAAGGGGCCCCTCAGCATGCTGGGTGTGTGGCAGCCTGCAGCCCCACTCCCCCACTCCTTGGTGAGCCACCTGCCGGCACGGCCCTTTCCACACTCCTCAGAGTGCAGGGGGGCACTGACTCGCTCCGACACCGGGCTCTGCCCCTGTGGCTGTGGGGCACTGGGCCTCGCTCAGCATCTGCAGGGTGTCCCGGCCTTCCCCTGGGCTTGTCAAAGTGGTGCCTTGGGTTTGTGAACTTGCACTACAAAGCTAAAGGGTTCTCTGAGCCAGTGGGGCTGCTGGGTGCTCACCGGCGCTCTGCGGGCAGTGGGTAGGCATGTGCATGCGTGTGATGGGATGCATGTGCATGTCGGGCGTGTGTCTCTCTGATGGGGCAGGGGGTGGGGTGTTGCTTCGGGGCTGGGTGCCTCTGATCCCAGTGGATAACTGTTGCAATGCCCCCTCCATAGAGATGGCTGGGGGTCCCACAAACTCTTCCTTTTCCCTTTTGGGGTCCCTGTGTGTCACTCCCCCCTCACCCTCTCCTCCCTGGGCCCACAGCCCCCCTCCCTTTGCTAGGGTTTGGTTCAGTGCAGGAACACCTTGGCATGAGGCCAGCTGGATCCGAGAAAGGGACCTGGGCCCTCCAGCAGAGGGGAGCGCTCCCCAGAGGGGGTCTGATCCCAGGCCCATTCCTGCCCTGCTGGCATCTCCTCTCTCATTACACGTCTCCCAGCTCTGCTCCGTGGCCTCGGCCTCTCGTGCTCTGGTATTCTAGGAGCCAGTTCCCCTGACCCTGGGACTGCACTGTTCTGTGTATATCCCGGGCTGTCAGTCCCTGCTTCCATGTTCGCTCTGTGTCCGCCTGAGGTCCCAGATGCAGAGCCCAAGCCAGAGGGACAGGAGCTCCCCCAGCAAAATTCCTGTTGAGCTGGAGCACGGCTCACTGGGGCGAGGCACCCGCCGGCGTGAGTGTTTCCAGCGGGGTGGCTGCGTGTGTACGCTCCGTGTGTGTCTCTTGGAGCAGATGTGGTGGTGTCTTGCCTGTGTGTGTGTGCGAGAGAGAATATGTGCTGTGAGTGTGCCTTGAAGGGGGCGCGACTCCCTGCACATGTGGCTGGAGCATCTCTTTTCCCGTAACTGTACTGTGATGTGCATGTCTCCCTTGCAGCGTATGTCACCCCTGCTCCCTGCACACGCCTGCTAATGTGTCCCGCCCCCTGCGTCTCTGGATTTTCTGACCGAGGGGAGAGGGTGTGGGGGGACACAGCTGGTTTCATTTCCTTTCCATTAGGGGGCCTCTGACCCCTTGCCCAGCACCATGCGGGGGTCGCTGTGGGAAAGCACTGGCAGAGGGCTCTGGTCCTGAGAGTGCCCCCACTGGTTTTTGCAGTGCGCTGCTGTTCATGCTACGTTTATTCAGGTTAATTTTCTGTAATATATTTAAAGAGAAGAGTTTGTATTATTTTTTCATATGGCCGCCATGGCGATTTGCAGTTTGCCATTGTCACTCTGCCTCAGTTCTGCTTACAGGAAGCATTCAAACTGTGAAGCGTCTCTGCGCACTTTTACCTGGAAGTAAAACCGATGTCCTCGGAGGCGGGAAGGAGAATTCTCAAACTGTGATGTAACAAGTCATGACTCAATAAATCCAGTCCTGATGTAACAAGTCATGACTCAATAAATCCAGTCCTTCCCCTCTGATTGCCTCACTCAGCACAGTGCGGCCCTGCCCTGCCATCTCCTCTGGTGTGCCCTCTGGAGGGGGTGGGGGAGTTCAGGCCACCACACAATGGCCCCCAATCACTCCTTCATGGAGCCATGTGCCCAAGGGCTGTGGTGGCTCATCCTCTCTCTCAAGCAGCATCAGCTTCTAGACTGTCCGAGTTCGCATGCACAAGAGTCACTGGCAGAGCATCTGGGCTCCCTGGACAGTCCGGGGGGGGTCACCCAGCAGAGCCCCCATTCCTGATATTACGACTGGGACTCCACAGAGCCAATGCCTTGAGCTTAAAGCAGGTGTCACTCTTACATGATTGCACAGCATATGTGCCTAAATCCCCTCTCCATTGCGACTGCCTATGCCTGGTTCTGCCAGGGTTCTCTCCTTGCTGTCATCGGAGCCATGAAAGGAGAGGCCCAGATACCTTCTTCTACAGACCTGCAGCCAGAAAGCAAGAGCACTCTTCACCCGAGTTGGGAGAGCAGCGGACAGCTCAGGGAAGGCAGAAGAGTCGGCTCTCTTGGGCCAGGCTAGTTTTCAAGTCAGAGGAGGATGTGAGGATGTAGCAGTTAGTGGCAGAGGGAACATGGGGGCAGTAGCTGGAAAAGCGCACGTGTATCAGAAACATTCCCCTCAATGCCTTCCAAATGCAAACATCCACCCAACAGCTGTCCAGCAACTTGGTGTCTGCTTCTGCATGGGCAGGGCGGGGCCAGCCTCCCCACCCCTCAGCCTGCCTTGATGCTGAACTGCAGGGCTACAGCTAGGGTGGGAAGACTCTTCAGTCCTCTTTCTGTCTGCCAGTAGGGCCAGCTGCACCAGCTGCATCACACCCAACCTAGTGCACCCAGCTACTAAGGAACAAAAAGGGTTTTCCACAGAGGAGGGCATCGTCATGGGCAGAGCTGGTCGCACTGTCTGTGGTGAAGGTTGCCCGTCACTTATACCACCCTGGTTTCAGTGGATTATAACTTTGCCATGTTTTAACTGTTCAGGCTGAAATTCCCCATGCCAAAAGTTTCAAAGGTTTCTGCTAAAATGGTTCAGCCATTCCCAGGAACGAGTTCAAGGGACAATATGGTGCTTTGACCATGTTGAAACATGATTACAACCCTATGCTGGCCCCATGTTTTGGAGGAAGGGCTTGGAATTTGGCAGGAGGGCTGCCATGGTGTCAGGAGGGCGCTGTTTGCTGTCCCTGGAAAAATTCACTCCAGTTAGGTCATTACGAGCTTCTAAAAAATCTTCTGTGTCTCATTACCCTCTAGGAGTGTGCCGCATACTACTACCGGTTAATCCTTCGCTCAAACGGCAGAGTTCTGTGTAGTGGAACTAAAGGACCAGGCACTGTTCCTAATCCAAGCTGTAGTCAACATAGTGCCACAGGATGGAATTTTTGTTTGTTTTTAAATTAGGAAATTAAACAAAAAAAGCTATGGCAAGGCAAGGCCCTCCAAAGTTAGAAAATGCAGGAATTAAGGGTTCTTGTGCAACTTTAATTCAGCCTCCTTTTGCATCTGCATTATACCATCTTTAATTACATAAGCCCGCAGTATTTGTTCCCACCAGATCTTTGTATCATTCAGTGCTCTGGACGGACACTGCTCTGAGGTTGGACTCTTGTTACAACCATTGGAAAGTGTGCCGTGAGTGAGGCGGGGACTGCAGGAAGAGGAAGGACGGTCTCATGGCTAAGGACGTAAGAATGGCTACACTGCGTCATAGTGATGGTCCATCTTGCCCGGTATCCTGTCTTCCAAGAGTGGCCCACGCCACATGCTTGAGAGAGAATGAACAGGGTGTCACGGACTTACAGGTCGTGCCCACTCTTGGCCCCGTGCGGTCTGTGGGGGGGAACTCCCTTCAGTGTGACAGCCCTTCTCGGGGGTCCACTCTCTCTTTGGGGTTAAGCCCCTCCACCTTCTGGAGCCGCACCTCTCCGAGCCTTAGCACACCTGTTTCTCGACATGGGCCTCCTCAGGGAGTCCACTCGCTCTAGATCCCCGGAACCTGCGCTCCCAGAGGGAATACTGCAACCCTGTTCTCTAGATGACTCTCAGCCAGCATAAAACAGGAGGGTTTATTGAGCATTTGAACACAGCCCAGGAAACTCTCAGGGCCCTCAGGCCTGGCCTCCCTCAGCACAGCACATCCCAGTCTCCCCTGCATCCAGGTGGGCTCTGTCTGCTCCCTCTCTCCAGCCCCAAGCCCCCCTGCTTTCCAGCTGGACATCTGATATCACCAGCCCCAAGCCCCACCTCTGTACATTGTCTTCTATCCAGGTAAACAGGGTTGCCTGGGCCTCCTCTCCTCTCTTCTGGCCCCCTCTGGCTAGAACCGGCTGGTCAGGTCACCAGGGTCCTCTCTTTACAGCCTATTGTCCTCCCACTCGCCAAAATGGGCTGTGACTCCTGAGCTGGGCCTCCCAGTCGCCAGGTCACCAGTCGCTGGGGTCTCCATTCTCTCTGTAACAACAAACTCCCGCTCCCATCACCTCATTAAACCAGTAACACCCAGGGAAACTGAGTCCCACCCCCTCTGCATGCAAACCATTGGAAAAAAAAAGAACATCCCCCACTTCGTCACATCTCTGCCCCCTTCAAGTCTGAACTGAGCTGGGTCTTAGCCAGTGACCTGGGGAAGTTCAGGGCCCTGCCCCATGAGAAAGCATCGGCTGTAATGTTGGCACCCCCCTCACATGGACCAGCTCCATGTCAACCCTGGAGGAGCAGGCTCCATGTCAGCAGCTTGGCATTAGCCCCTTTCATCTGGTGCAGCCACGTCAGGAGCGACGGGTCAGTGTACACTGTGAAGTGCTGCCCAAATAGATACGGCTGCAGTTTTTTAAGGGCCCACGCGATGGCCAGGCACTCCTTCTCCATGGCTGCATAGTGCTGCTCCCAGGGCAGCAGCTTCCTGCTCAGGTACACGATGGGATGTCTCTCCCCCTTAGCATCAGTTTGCATCAGCACCGCACCCAGCCCCATGTCTGAGGCGTCGGTGAACGCCAGGAAGGTTTTGTTAAAATCTGAGTTTACCAGCACCGAGCGTTGGATAACTGCCCCCTTCAGCACAGAGAGAGCCTGTGACACTGCTCAGTCCAGACAACCTTGTCCAGCTTTCCCTTCCTACAGAGCTCCGTGAGGGGAGCTGCCAGGGAGCTAAAGTGGTAGTATCCTGCCATCCCAATGAAAGCCTGGACCTGCTTCTTAGTCTGGGGAGCAGGCCAGTCCTTGATTGCCTCCACTGTGGCCGGCTCCAGTTCCAGCTTCAGGCGGCCACTCCCCACCTCGTGGCCCAGGTTTGACACCTCTGCCATTCCCTCTTTGCACTTTTCAGCTTTTATGGTCAGTCCTGCATCGTGGAGGCGACCCAGCACCCTCTTCACCTGGGACACATGGTCTTCCCAGGACTGGCTAAAGACACAGATATCGTCAATGTACGCTACAGCAAAGCCCTTCACCCCCCTGAGCAACTGACCCACCAGGTGCTGGAAGGTGGCAGGTGCCCCCTTGAGGCCGAAAGGCAGGACCAGGAACTCAAAGAGCCCTCCTGGGGGGTGAAGGCAGACTTCACCCTGGCCTCTGGGTCCAAAGGCACCTGCCAGTTGCCTTTGGTAAGATCCATGGTAGTGAGGTACCAGACACCCCCCAACTTGTCTAGGATCTCATCAGTCCTAAGCATGGGGTAGGCATCGGACACAGTGATGGCACTGAGCTTCTGATAGTCCACACAGAACCAGATCAACCCGTCTTCCTTGGGGACCAGCACCATGGGAGAGGCCCAGTGGCTGAAGGATCACCCCTAAAGCCAGCATATCCCCGACCTCTGTCTCCAGGTTCTGGGCTGTTTTCCCAGTGACCCTGAATGGGAAACACCTGATGGGAGGGTTGGCTCCCGTCTCCACCC
Organism: Lepidochelys olivacea; assembly: GCF_965140295.1. Taxonomy (NCBI): domain Eukaryota; kingdom Metazoa; phylum Chordata; order Testudines; family Cheloniidae; genus Lepidochelys; species Lepidochelys olivacea. Next base: position 24,535,272 of record NC_140427.1, read on the forward strand.
GGTGAACAGCCAGGTTAGTGAGCCCAGGCCGGTTGGAGAACAGCTGCCGGTATGAAGGCAGCACCGCTCTGATCTCGGCCTGCTGGGCAGAAGTGAGCTGGTCTGAGAGGGGAATTGACTCCAGCGAGGGTTCAGCCCCCACCTCAGGGAGGAGTCCCACCAGGGATCCTCTCCCTTCTCCTCCCCGTGCCCCCACACAGCCAGCACCGACTTCTTCCAGTCCCAATACGGTTTCATCATGTTGACATGATACACCTGGTGGCTGTGAGCCCAGTTGGACAGTTTCACTACATAGTTCACTTTGTTTAGCTGTCTGATGACCTTGAAGGGGCCATCCCAGGCAGCTTACAGCTTGTTCCTCCTCACGGGGAGGAGGAGCATCCCCTGGTCCCCCGTAGCATAGAAGCAGGCACGTGCTGAGCGGTCGTACCAGACCTTCTGCTTCCTCTGCGCCCTGGCTAGGTTTCTCCTGGCCCAGACCATCAGCTCCACGAGCTTTTCCTGGAAGATCAGGACATGCTCCACCACTGATTCTCTATCGGGAGAGGCCTTCTCCTCCCACTCGGCCCTCATCAAGTCCAGGGGTCCCCTCACTCTCCTCCCATACAGCAACTCGAACGGGGAAAACCCTGTGGACTCCTAGGGCACTTCCCTGTAGGCAAACAGCAGGTGGGGTAAATACTTGTCCCAGTCCTGTGGGTGCTGGTCCATAAAGGTTTTCAGCATCATCTTTAGGGTCCCATTGAACCTCTCCACCCGCCTGTTGCACTGAGGGTAGTACACCGAAGCCCAGGTGGGCCGGACCCCACACTTCTCCCACAAGCACTGGAGCAGGGTTGACATGAAGTTGGATCCCTGATCTGTAAGGACCACCTTGGGGAACCCCACCCTGCTGAAAATGGTCATCAGCGCATCTGCCACGGTGTCTGGCTGGAGAGAGGACAGGCCCCTGCCTCGGGGTAGCGCGTAGCGAAATCTATCACCACCAGAATGTATTTCTTCCCTGACCGGGCTGCCCTGCTGAGGGGCTCACTATGTCCATGGCCACCCCCTGGAAAGGCTCCTCTCTGATGGGCGGAAGTCTCAGAGAGGCTTTAGACGTATCCTGGGCCTTCCCCACCCTCTGGCAGGAGTCCCAGGCCCTGCAATGCTGCTGGACGGCGTCCAAGACCCTGGGCCAGTAGAAGTTCTTCAGCAGCCTCTGCCTGGTGCCGGATGCCCTGATGCCCCGCCACGGGGAGATTGTGGGCTAAGTACCACAGTTTCCGGCGGTACCTCTGGGGAACCACCAACTGCCTCCTGGCTTTCCAAGGTTCAGTTTGCCCCGAACCAGCCCATTCCCGGTACAGGAATCCCTTCTCCCACAGGAATCTCTCCCGGCAGTCCTCCTGCTGGGATCCGGCACCCAGCTAGGGCCCTCCAAGGAGGGATCCTCCTGCAGCTCCATCTAGAATTCAGCTGCTGGTTTGAGGATACAGCCCTGGCTGGCAGCGCCTCAGTTTCCCCACCTTGGGACAGAGACTCCGGCCCAGCCTTGTATAACGATGCTGGTTCTGGCGGGACCCAACTGAGAGCGCCAATTCTGGACAAACTGCTTAGAGCAGGGCAGTTACAGCCCCAGGCTGGGGTTTCTATGCACACCAAGGCAAACCAAACCAGCCAGACAGAAGACTTAGTTTTACCCCACGGGCTAACCACAAGTCACACAAGTAATTCCCTTAGACACTTCAGTTTCCCCGTATCTCCACCAGTGCCATTCGTTATGGGGACAAATGGTTATGAAAACCAATACTCCAGTGAAAGAAAAAAGGTTCTCTCGATCCCAAAAGACCAAGCCCCACACCCAGGTCAATATACAAATCAGATCTTACCCACAAATCACACTGTTGCCAATCCTTTAGAATCTAAAATCTACAGGTTTATTCATAAAGGGAAAAAGATAGAGATGAGAGCTAGAATGGGTTAAACAGAATCAATGACATCCAGTAATGGCCAAGTTCTTGGTTCAGGCTTCCAGCAGTGATCGAATAAACTGCAGGTTCAAATCAAGTCTCTGGAGAACATCCGCAGCTGGGATGGGTCTTTCAGTCCTTTGTTTAGAGCTTCCATTTGTAGCCAAGTCCTCCAGAGGTATGAAGCAGGATTGAAGACAAGATGGACGAGCTGCAGCAGCTTTTTATAGTCTCTTGCCATGTGGTCTCTGTCCCAAAGACAAGCTGCTCATCACATGGCCTGGAAAACCCTCAGAGTTCTGTCCATAGGCAGGTCCCTGCACACCTGGCTGAGTCCCCAGGCGTGTCTGCCTTCTCTCAATGGGTCAGTTGTGTCGCAGATGGTCCTTAATGGGCCACCCAGCAGGCTAGGCAGAGCTGACACCAACTTGTCTGGGGTGTCACCCAGAAGCACAGCACAAGTTTGAACTACAGACAGTACAGAGCCAATATTCATAACTTCAACTACAAAAATCATACACACATATAGACAGCATCAGCCTAACCAGCAAACCATAACCTTGTCTTAGACACCTCATTTGACCGCCTTTATACAAGATTTGGTGCCACCATAGGACCTTGGTTGCAACAATGAGCTATACGGTCCCGGATTATGTCAATAAGGTCATACCCTGTCAAGCCTACCCTCGGTGCTTCGGTCCCCCCCTTCGGGAGGTCCCGCATCCCTCGCTGGCTCTGGCTCCGGGTAAGGACCAGGGCTCTCTGAGTGCCATCCGCCCAGTTCTTCAAGTCATTACCCATTAGCACCTCAGTAGTCAGGTGATCATGCACCCTGAACTCTTTGGGTCCCTCCTTAGCGCCCATTTCAGGTGTATCCTCACTGCAGGCACCTTGACAGGGGAGCCCGAACTCTCCCCTCTGGGTCATGTAGACATCGGTCACTAGCTGGTCTGGGCCCACCACCTTGGACCACGCCAGTGTCACCTCTGCGCCCGTGTCCTGGAACCCCTGGACACTCCTTCCCCCCACCTCAATGGGGATGATGTGGCAATTGTCCCCCGGGGCCTGTCCCACGTTCCTCCGGTTGATTGAGTACGGGTGCTCTGGACCTGGGACCCCGCCTTCCTCTGTTGGCCTGGCCTCGCGGTCCCTTCCCCCTGGCACACCCCTATTGACTGCAGCCAGCCGGACCAGCAGTGCCCTGTCTCGGTGTGCTTCCACCCGGTTGACACCCCGCATGTTCTGCTTGGCTGCCATTTCTTTCATCTTCAGGCATTGTGCCACCTTGTGTCCCTTTGGACACAGTAATTACATTTCAGCTCCCACGATGGGGGTTGGCCTGCCACAGCACTCACAGGCACCCCTGAGTTGGGCTTCCTGGAGTCCCACCTTTGAGAAGTCTGGGTGACTCCCCTTCTGAGCCCCAGATGTGGGTCCCTCCTGCCCCCGATCTGCTGTCCACAAATTCATCTGCCAGTGCAGCTGGCTGATCTTTGGGCTTCCTGTCCACTAACCAGATCTTCAGGTCTGGAGGGCAGATGTCCTACAGCTGCTCCAACCCCACCAGGCGATACACGTCCTCTGCGGCAGTGGCCCCTGCGCCCTTCCCCCACTTGCGGAGATATTCCCCCAGCAGGTTGGCAACCTCCTTGTACGTGACACCTGGAATCGTTTCCCATACACCTCGGGGGTCAGTTCAAACTTCAGCAGGAAAGCCTGTTTGAACAGGTCATAGTCCGCCGTCTCAATACCATCCATTTGGCTGAACACCTCTCTGGCCTTCGGACCCAGCAGGGGGTCAGACAGTGAAGCCTGTCTGCGGGATCAGTCTGGTTCAGATCACAAGCTTTCTCAAAGGCTGTGAGGTAGGCATCAATATCCCCCCCCGCCCCCCTTGAACTGAGGCAGCAGTTTGCTGTCTAGATTCCCCACCCCCACAAAACTGGTGCCCTGGGGCCCTTCCCCACTTACCCCCCAGCAGGCCTTCTTGGCCCGCCACTCCTCCAACTCCAACTTGTCCTACTGCTGTTCTGCACAGTCCACCAGCCTCTGCTCCTTAAGCTTCTTCGCCTTCAGCTCCAGATCCAGTATCCGCAGCTCCTCCAGGGAGGAACCTGTCTGGGGAGTCGGGTCTGGTACACTCCCGGTCGCTACACAGACTGCCCCCATTGCTACTCCCCAGCTCTCCAGGCACCCCAGGAGCCCCCTTGGGGTCTGGAGCCTGTTCCTCAGACTGGTCATTCTCTACAAGCTGAGCCATCAGCTGCTCCTTAGTGACCCTCCCCATGCTCAGCCCTCTCTCCCTGCACAGATGTGCCAGGTCGCTCTTATGGAGCTGGTTATAGGCCATTTCCATGCTGGTTCCTTTCAATTCCCTCATTTTATCGCTGGCAGCCCCTCACTGCAAAGCGCCTGCGTTCACAGCCAACCATCTGCAGGGTGCATCCGCCAACCATCCTCTGCTACCACGTTGTCACAGACTCACAGGTCGTGCCACTCTTGGCCCCATGTGGTCAGTGAGGGGAACCCCCTTCAGTGTGACAGCCCTTCTCGGGGTTCCTCTCTCTTGGGGGTTAAGCCCTTCCACCTCCTGGAGCCGCACCTCTCCGAGCCTTAGTACACCTGTTTCTCAACGTGGGCCCCCTCAGGGAGCCCACTTGCTCTGGACCCCCAGGGCCTCCACTCCCAAAGGGAATAATGCCACCCTGTTCTCTAGACCGGAGTGACTCTCAGCCAGCGTAAAACAGGAGGGTTTATTGAGCGTTTGAACACAGCATAGGAAACTCTCCGGGCCCTCAGGCCTGGCCTCCCTCAGCACAGCACATCCAAGGTGCGCTCTGTCTGCTCCCTCTCTCCAGCCCCGAGCCCCACTGCTTTCCAGCTGGGCATCTGATATCACCGGCCCCAAGCCCCCCCTCTGTCCTTTGTCTTCTATCCAGGTAAACAGGGTTGCCTGGGCCTCCTCTCCTCTCTTCTGTCCTCTGGCCCCCTCTGGCTGGAACCGGCTCATTAGGTCACCGGCATCCTCTCTTTACAGCCCATTGTCCTCCCACTGGCCAAAACTGGTAGAGACTCAATACAGGAATAACTGGGTGAAAGGAATGCCTGTATGATCGAGGAGGGCAGACTAGATGAGCTGATGATTCCTTCTAGCCTTAAACTCCATGAAACTCCAGGAGGCCAGAGGCCTGTGATAGTGAGGAAAATTGTGATGGGGTGTATAGGCACTGAAAGGGTCAATGTGGATCTGAGAGGCCAGTTCTGTTACCTGGCTGCACCTGGAGCATGGGCAAGGCTTAATGCTGAAGCTGAGCTGGGTGGTAACAAGACAGCAAGAAAGCCCAGATTAGAAGGGGGCTGCAGGGAGAAACTCTACAGTCACTCTGGGGATAGATAGTCAAGTGACCATGTCAAGGCTGGGGATAGACAGTGGAGTGACTGTGTCAAGGCTGATTCCCCTCTGGCACTTTGAGTGCAGAAGGTGGGGGCCCGAAAGGATTCCAAAAATTAATACTGGCCACTCCAGGCTTGTATTAAACTCTCAAGGTTACAGCTTTTCTCTGACCTTGTATGGGTAGATGCTGCCACCACCCAAATGCAAAAACCTCTTTGAGAGTCCAGGAAGGCACACTTGGGAATTCCTCCCTGTGCGGTACCCTCAAGCCCTTGGCCAGGTGCCCACTCACTTCCTTTTACCTATGCATAGCAGGGAGACTTTTTAACCCTTTACAGGTAAAGCAAGTAGAGAACAGGTACTAAGAGGGATTTTGTAGCTAACTGGTTGGCTGGGTGTCCATAACAGGGAGATACCACCACCTCGCCCCTTCATGTGTCACAGATCCTGAGGGTCAAAGAGGAAGCCCAGGGGCAGAGTTGGCCCTGGGATCCCCTCCTGAGTAGGGAAGTCTGGCAGCAGCCAGAAGAGACATGGAGCAGCCACTGGGACCTGCTCCACCCCAGTGCTGAGCCCTCATAAAAGGCAAAGCTCTGGCCTTTCATGGAGAGTGTGGTTCAGGGCAGGAGAACCTAGAGTGGGAAAGCCTGAGGAGGTCACAGTAAGTTGAAGTTTGCATTTTTGGTTTGGGATTTGTAGGGGGAGCCCAGCCCTGAAAGGAGGGGGAACTTTGAGAGGGTTTGGGCTGGAACCAAGCATAGAAGGTGGGCCTAGGTCCCCTACCAGTCACTGGAAAGGTGTCATTAACACACACACACACACCGCGAGAAGGGGATATGGATGACTGGAAGCCCTGAGGAAAAGGTTTATGGCCCACTGGGCCCAGAATTGAGAGCAGCAGACCTGAGGGAGGGATTGGAGAGCTGTGTTAGTTGAACTCTCTGGCAGCCTGGCCGGGTGGGACTAACCCTGGCCTGGCTGGAGAGCTGAGTAGTGGCAGACCACCACAGGGCAGGCGTGATGCTCGCAGGAGCTGCTGGACAGGGAAGAGCAGCTGTGCCACACCAGCCATGAGGGCCGCTCCAGCAGCGAGTGCACTTTTCCACAGGGATAAAAAGAAATACTGAATGAATCAGGGTCCTGCAACTAAAACAGTGAGTGATCACACCCTTAAAGATAGTATCATAATGCACACGCACACGGAAAACAAATTAAAGTTGCATGGGCAGCCTTAATATGGTCATTTCCTAACTTCTGAATGCTTGATTTTTCAACCTTACTGTTCTTTTTTACAGCATTTTGGATGTAATTATTATTTATATTTACAATAGGACCTACAGGACCCCCTGAGATCAGGAATCCATTGTGCCAGGTGTTGCACATACACATAACAAGTCCTTGCCAGCTCCACGTGGCTCCCAGAAGCAGCCACTAGGTTCCTGGAGCCCCTAGGCACTGGTGTGGCCAGGGAGGCTCCGTGTACTGCCCCCACCCCAAGGGCCAGCTCCACAGCTCCCATTGGCCAGGAACCGCAACCAATGGGAACTGAGGGGGTGGCACCTGTGAGTACAAGGGCAGCACGCGGAGCCTCCCTGGCCACCCATGCGTCTAGGGGCTGCAGGGATTTGGCGGCCGCTTCCTGGGAGCCGCAGTAAGCACCGCTGGGACCCCACACCCCAACACACTCCTGCACCCCTACCTCCTGCCCCAGCCCGGAGCCCTCTCCCGCATCCCTAACCCCTTGGCCCTGGCCCCACCCCAGCCCAACCTCTTCCTGCAGCCCAACCCCCTGCCTCAGCCTGGCGAAAGTGAGTGAGGGTGAGGGAGAGTGAGCGACAGAGGGAGGGGAGATGGAGTGAGCGGGGGTGGGGCCTCCGGGAAGGGGTGGGGCTAGGGTTTTCGGTTTTGTGTGATTAGAAAGTTGGCAACCTTACTCACAGAACCCAGCCATGGGGCGCTCCCCAGCCCACAGTCACACCCCCTACACCCCCAGAGCCCAGCTGCAGGACAGCCCCCACTCCCGACATTCACACCCCTTTGCCCCCAGAGCCTAGCTGTGCCCCCCTCCAGCCCAGATACTGGCCCCCCTTCACTTCCAGAGCCCATTGGCAGCCCCCCTGCCCAGACAACTGCACTCCTACCCCCAGAGCCTAACTGTGGGCCCCCCCAGCCCAGACACACACACATCCCCCCCTACCCTCCCAGAGCCCAGGGATCCAGAAGGAGAAACAGCCTGATGCTGGGTCCTGGGCTTGTGTGGAGTTTCCTGCATGCCAACTCCTTCCTTCAGGGTGTGCTGAGAACTCCAGCCGCCGGGAGCCCTCCAGCTCCCTCCCTGGCAGCAGAATCTATTTGGGAGCTGGGCTCTGCGGTCTCCAGCATCCCCTAGTGGCGGCCAGCAGCTCTGCAGCCCATTTCTAGGGAAGAAAAAGGAAATTCTGCACAGAACATTAATTTCTGCACAGCCTCTGCACTGCGCAGTGGCACAGAATTTCCCCAGGAGTTACCCACTGTCAGGATTCTCCTGTGAATTTCTCAGCATAGGTCACAGGCTGAGACACTCCTAAGAGCACAAGGAGCACTCAGGGCAGGCCCAGGCCTCTGCTGTGTGGGCTGCAGAGACTCCTTTTGGGTGGGGCTGGTGGGGAAAGAAAAGGGAAACAATTGCGTTACTGGCCCCTGCCTCTCTCAGGTGACCTTAGAGCAACTCCACAGAACTTGGCCTCCTTCCACCCCACCGGGTAAGTGAGGTGGCTGAAAAAGAGTGGGTGTATGGGGGTGTGTGTCTCATTTCTACAGAAAGGAAAATTCTTCTTTGAGTGCTTGCTCGTGTTGATTCCATTGCAGGTGTGAGCACACCCACGTCTGTGGTCGTCAGAGACTTTTGCCTTAGCAGTATCCATAGGGACGGCCATGGCAGCCCCTGGAGTGGTGTGCTCATGGTGCGGTGTATCAGGCACCACCATCTCTGTGCCCTCTCAGTTCCTTCTTACCGCCCATGGTAGTTAGTTGGATCCCCTCTCTCCCTTGCTTCGCAAGTGGTCAGCGGTTGTTCTTGCCTCCTTAAGAGCTATTCAGCCTTAGGGCTTTGTAAATAGTTTTAATTGTTTCTTATAGTTAATTGATAGTTAGTTAGAGTCCCTAGTGGGACCTTGCCCCAAGCGGGGCATGCCCCAGTCCCCCTGCTTCAAACCTTGCACAGACTGGAGTGATCCCCACAGCAGCTGTCTCAGTGCTTGGGTGAATCGCACGTCAAGAAGTGCCCTGTGTGTAAGAACTTTCGGCCATGAGCTCAGAAAGAAGTGGGATACCATTCTCATGGAGTCAGCCTTTCGCCCTGTGTCCAAGATCTCCCACCAGGAATTGGCGAGTACTTCGGCATCAGTGCATAGCGCACCCCTGGCACCGGCCTCTGCTCGGCACCGATTGTTTCCTTGGTGCCTAAGAAGATCCAGAAGCACAGCTCCCCAGCACCAGGCAAACAGGCCCAAGGGCCTTTGTGTAAGGGACCTGGTTCGGCCCGCCTGGCCACCCCAGAGCCACGAGCGTGGGCCTCTCTGGCTGAAACGCTGAGCCCCTGAAAAGGTCCGTCACCACCTCAAGGAGTGGTTTGGGACCCAAGCCCCCATTGGCACTAACACCTGCCCAGACCTCCCCGACACAAAGAGAGCAGAGACCTCTGCTGGCATTGTCGGCGCAGCCACTGCGACCTCTGGGACAAAACAGCGCACCACACCCCTGCATCGCAAATCCCCAGGGCCGGCCCCAAGACCCTCTGGTGCTTACTGCTGATTGCCAGCACCGTGATCGTGGTCCCCGTTACCTACGCAAGGTTTGCCTAGAGATCGACATTGGTCTCCGTACTACCGGCACCGCTTGCCTTCCTACGGGTCTACATCGTAACACCATCCCCTGTCTCCTGCCATGTGGGAACAATCTCCATCCAGGCTTCAGGCTCCTAGACGTCACTACCGTTCAGCCCGGTACCATCATTGATCACACCCCTGCATCCCAAACCTCTGCCCCAGCCCTGAGCTCCTCATCCCCGGCTCCACCCCAGAGCCCACACCCCAACCAGAGCCTTCCCACCCCTGCACCCCAACCCTCTGCCCCAGCCCTGAACCCCCTCCCACACTTCAAACCCCTCAGCCCCACCCCCACCACATGAATTTTTATGTGCACCAATATGAAGGTCATGTGTCATATATCACCTCCATATTGGTGCACATAAAATTAATTCTGCACATGGGTGGGAAAAATTAGAGGGAACACTGCACTCTACTACATACCCAAAAAGCCACAATCTCACAACTGAGGAAGAAAGTTGAATTGATTTAAAAAACCCACTTGGTTTAGAGGGGAAGTGACGGAAGCTTTATTTTTTTTAAAAATGTAACAAATGAAGAAAGGGAAGTTGATAATAATGAATATAAATCAGAAGCTAGGAAATGTAGAAAATTGATAAGGGAAGCAAAAAGACAAGGCGAAATTTATGGCCAGAAAAATTAAGGACAATAAGATGACATTTTTAAAGTATAATAGAAACAAAAAGAATGCCTAACAATAGTATTGGTCAGTTAGTAGATGGAGATGGTAAAATTATCAAAAATAATGCAGAGGTGCTCAATAAATTTCTCTCTTCAGTAATTGGGTCAAGAACAGATGCTGTAGTCATATCATATTATAACACTCTTTCCATTCCATTAGTATCACAGGAGGATGTTACAGCAGTTACTAAACTCCAACATTTTAAAATCGGCAGGTCTGGTTAACTTGCATTCAAGAATTTTAAAACCGCTGCCTGGGGAGCTCGCTGGACGGTTAATTTTGAGGTTTTGGCTCCAGGGAAGCCCCAGGAGACTGGCAGAAAGCGAACGTTCAGCCAGCTAACAAGATGACCTGGGTAATTATGGGCCTGTCAGTCTGACATCAATTCCAGGCAAACCAGAATTGCTGATACTAGACTCGAATAATAAAGAATTCAAGAAGGGTGATTAATTGATGCCAATTAACATGGAAAATAGGTTCTGTCAAGTAAAAGTGTTGATGTAATATACTTAGACTTCTGTAGGTATTTGGAATGCCCAAGGGGACTGTCTGTGACTCCATGGAGAATATACAACAGCTTTCTCCCCCTAAGTTATGATTTCCACACACTGATTTTAGATAAAGCAAAAACAAGTTTATTAACTACAAAAGATAGATATTAAATTATAAAGGATAGCAAACAGATGAAAGCAGATTACCAAGCAAACAAAAAATGCAAACTAAACTTAATATACTAAATAGATAGGGTGTGGATCTGCTATTCATATCCAAAGTGCTGATCCAAACAGGCTGCAGATTAAGGGCCAAGCTGCACTTGCTTACAGCTTGGAATCCCCAGGTATTCCATTCACAGGTTAAAAATCCCTTTAACCTGGGTCCAGACTGAACTGGGGGAAGTGCTTTGTTCCTTAGGTGTTTCCAGGAGCCTTCTTGGCAGTGAAGAACCACAACGATGTCACTCCCCTGCCTTATATAGCTTTTGCATATGGCAGGAAGCCTTTGTTTCAAAGCTTGGTTCCCACGCCAGTCAGTGGAAAAATACTGATGTCCCAAGATGGAGATCTGCAACAGGTGACCTGGTTACATGTTTCTGTAGTGTCAAAGCAGCCATTACTCAGAGGCTGTCTGTAGCATCCTCAGGAAGGCTCCCCAGGTGGGAGATAAGCTTCTAGTAAGGCCTATTGTTCTCTAATGACTTTTCCACACCCACTAACTAGGCTGGAAGCATCTTGTCTAGTGGGTGTTCCCTAGGTGTAATTACATATTGAAATACAGATCATAGAATATCAGGGTTGGAAGGGACCTCAGGAGGTCATCTGCTCAAAGCAGAACCACCCCCAACTAAATCATCCCAGCCAGGGCTTTGTCAAGCCATGCCTTAAAAACCTCTAAGGAAGGAGATTCCACCACCTCCCTAGGTAACCCATTCCAGTGCTTCACCACCCTCCTAGTGAAAAAGTTTTTCCTAAAGTCCAACCTAAACCTTCCCCATTTCATCTTGAGACCATTACTCCTTATTCTGTCATCTGCTACCACCGAGAACAGTCTAGAGCCATCCTCTTTGGAACCCCCTTTCAGGTAGCTGAAAGCAGCTATCAAATCCCCCCTCATTCTTCTCTTCCGCAGACTAAACAATCCCAGTTCCCTCAGCCTCTCCTCATAAGTCATGTGTTCCAGCCACCTAATCATTTTTGTTGCCCTCCACTGGACTCTCTCCAATTTCTCCACATCCTTCTTGTAGTGTGGGGCCCAAAACTGGACACAATACTCCAGATGAGGCCTCACCAATGTCGAATAGAGGGGAATGATCACGTCCCTCCATCTGCTGGCAATGCCCCTACTTATACAGCCCAAAATGCCATTGGCCTTCTTGGCAACAAGGGCACACTGTTGACTCATATCCAGCTTCTCGTCCACTGTCACCCCTAGGTCCTTTTCCGCAGAACTGCTGCCGAGCCATTCGGTCCCTAGTCTGTAGCTGTGCATGGGATTCTTCCGTCCTAAGTGCAGGACTCTGCCCTTGTCCTTGTTGAACCTCAGGCTTCTTTTGGCCCAATCCTCTAATTTGTCTAGGTCCCTCTGTATCCTATCCCTACCCTCCAGTGTATCTACCTCTCCTCCCAGTTTAGTGTCATCTGCAAACTTGCTGAGAGTGCAATCCACGCCATCCTCCAGATCATTTATGAAGATATTGAACAAAACCGGCCGCAGGACCAACCCTTGGGGCACTCCACTTGATACCAGTTGCCAACTAGACATGGAGCCATTGATCACTACCCATTGAGCCTGATGATCTAGCCAACTTTCTATCCACCTTATAGTCCATTCATCCAGCCCATACTTCTTTAACTTGCTGACAAGAATACTGTGGGACACTGTATCAAAAGCATTGCTAAAGTGAAGCAACACATCCACTGCTTTCCCCTCATCCTCAGAGCCAGTTATCTCGCCATAGAAGGCAATTAGATTAGTCAGGCATGACTTGCCCTTGGTGAATCCATGCTGACTGTATCTGATCACTTTCCTCCCCTCTAAGTGCTTCAGAATTGATTCCTTGAAGACCTGCTCCATGATTTTTCCAGGGACTGAGGTGAGGCTGACTGGCCTGTAGTTCCCAGGTTCCTCCTTCTTCCCTTTTTTAAAAATGGGCACTACATTAGCCTTTTTCCAGTCATCTGGGACCTCCACAAGTCGCCATGAGTTTTCAAAGATAATGGCCAATGGCTCTGCAATCACATCCGCCAACTCCTTTAGCACTCTCAGATGCAGCGCATCCGGCCCCATGGACTTGTGCTCGTCCAACTTTTCTAAATAGACCCAACCACTGCTTTCTCCACAGAGGGCTGGTCACCTCTTCCCCACGCTGTGCTGCCCAGTGCAGTAGTCTGGGAGCTGACCTTGTTCGTGAAGACAAAGGCAAAAAAAGCATTGAGTACATTAGCTTTTTCCACATCCTCTGTCACTAGGGTGCCTCCCCCATTAAGTAAGGGGCCCCCCACTTTCCTTGACTTTCTTCTTGTTGCTAACATACCTGAAGAAACCCTTCTTGTTACTCTTAATATCTCTTGCTACTTGCAACTCCAGGTGTGATTTGGCCTTCCTGATTTCACTCCTGCATCCCCAAGCAATATTTTTATACTCATCCCTGGTCATTTGTCCAATCTTCCACTTCTTGTGAGCTTTTTTGTGTTCAAGATCAGCAAGGATTTCACTGTTAAGCCAAGCTGGTCACCTGTCATGTTTACTATTCTTTCTACACATCAGGATGGTTTGTTCCTGCAACCTCAATGAGATTCTTTAAAATACAAGATACATAGTCAATATTCATAACTTCGGATACAAAAATGATACATGCATACAAATAGGATAATCATTCAGCAAACCATAACCTTTCCAAGGACACTTCAAATGACTTATCTTGCATCAAATTCATTATAACTATGCCATACTCATATCATAATAATATCACTGTGAAGAATATGGGGTGAAAAGTCATGGAGGTATCATTTGAAAACTCATAATTTGCTGATCAGTACAGTCCTCATAAAATATGTCAGGTTTCAGAGTAACAGCCGTGTTAGTCTGTATTCGCAAAAAGAAAAGGAGTGCTTGTGGCACTTTAGAGACTAACCAATTTATTTGAGCATGAGCTTTTGTGAGCTACAGCTCACTTCATCGGATGCATACCGTGGAAACTGCAGCAGACTTTATATACACACAGAGAATATGAAACAATACCTCCTCCCACCCCTCTGTCCTGCTGGTAATAGCTTATCTAAAGTGATCATCAAGTTGGGCCATTTCCTGCACAAATCCAGGTTCTCACACCCCCTCACCCCCCTCCCAAAAACCACACACACAATCACAGACATGAAGGTCGCTATCTTAAAACAAAAAAACTTCAAATCCAGACTCCAGCGAGAAACTGCTGAATTGGAATTCATTTGCAAATTGTATACTATTAATTTAGGCTTAAATAGAGACTGGGAGTGGCTAAGTCATTATGCAAGGTAGCCTATTTCCCCTTGTTTTTTCCTACCCCCCCCCAGATGTTCTGGTTTAACTTGGATTTAAACTTGGAGAGTGGTCAGTTTGGATGAGCTATTACCAGCAGGAGAGTGAGTTTGTGTGTGTATGGGGGTGGGGGGGGGGGGTGAGAAAACCTGGATTTGTGCTGGAAATGGCCCACCTTGATTATCATGCACATTGTAGGGAGAGTGGTCACTTTGGATGAGCTATTACCAGCAGGATAGTGAGTTTGTGTGTGTGGTTTTTGGGAGGGGGGTGAGGGGGTGAGAGAACCTGGATTTGTGCTGGAAATGGCCCAACTTGATGATCACTTTAGATAAGCTATTACCAGCAGGAGAGTGGGGTGGGAGGAGGTATTGTTTCATGGTCTCTGTGTATATAATGTCTTCTGCAGTTTCCACAGTATGCATCCGATGAAGTGAGCTGTAGCTCACGAAAGCTCATGCTCTAATAAATTGGTTAGTCTCTAAGGTGCCACAAGTCCTCCTTTTCTTTTTTCATAAAATGTGTGGCAACACTGTATGTGAAGTTATAAGTGTGACAGGATTCCCGGAGTGCAGCCAGGGACTATGGGTTTGCTGTACCTCCTGCTGTATCCCTGGGCGGTCTGTCACAATGCTTTGCTAGTGACAAGCAGCAAGCCCCTCCAGGCACCATGATCACTTAGCACAACTGCATGTGCAGCCCCATTGTGACGAGTTCGGTCAGAGACCCCCTTGGGATTGTCACCTGATATGCTGAAATTATCTCTGAGCCCATTTTCCTTGCCACCTTGGGACTTCCAGAACCCTGTCTGGTTGAGCCAGACATGCTAACCTGCTGTAACACAGACCCAGGGTCTGGTCCATGCCCCTAAAGCTGCAAGCTTAACTTAAAACAGCTCAGCAGGTTACCTGTCTCCAGCACCCAGACACCCTGTTCCCAATGGGATCCAAACCCCAAATAAATCCATTTTACTCTGTATAAAGCTTATACAGGGTAAATTCATAAATTGTCCACCCTCTATCACACTGATAGAGAGATATGCACAGCTGTTTGCTCCCCCAGGTATTACTTACTTATTCTGGGTTTATTAATAAACAAAAGTGATTTTATTAAGTATAAAAAGTAGGATTTAGGTGGTTTCAAGTAATAACAGACAGAACGAAGTCAGTCACCAAGCAAAATAAAGCAAAACACGCAAGTCTAAGCCTAATACATTAAGAAATGGATTACAGGTAAATGTCACCCTCAGAGATGTTCCAATAAGCTTCTTTAACAAACTATACTCCTTCCTAGTCTGGGCCCAATCCTTTCCCCGGTACAGTCCTTATAGGATATCCAGGCATCCCAATGTTTCACAATGTGGTTGGCGTGTTGGGAAAAATGCCACGTCTGGTTTCCACCATAGGGCTCTGACCCGCTGACGGGCATGCTCGGGTGTTAGCCCCATTCTGATTCTGGCCTGATTCTGATTCTGACAAAATTTTCGTATCACCTACCTTGTATGTGGGGAATTTCTTGGAATGGGGAGCAGTATCTGGAGAAGGACTGTTAGTTACCTGCTGGACCCAGGTTAGCCCTTTCCAGCTGTAAGGGCTTCAGCTCTAACTTCGCCCCCAAGTGCTTCACCTGCATTTTTGCCTCCAAGTGCTTTGCCTCTCTTCTCTCCTCCACTTCCACCTCCAAGTGCTTGTCCTCCGCTTCCAAGCACTTCATCTCTAGGTATAAATTCCTTTCTGCCTCAGTTAGAACTCACCGTGGGTTAAGGGCATCCCTCCATCTTGGCACCGGGATCTCAGTTGGGGTGGGCTGACCCTTCCCTCCTGGGAAGTCCCCATTCCCCCATCCCCTCCCTTCATTTCCATCATGGAGCTGGATGTCTGGGCTTGATCTGGGTCTGTCTTTTCCGTGCTGTGCCACCAGTGTTTTCCCCAGGAATTGAAATGGGGGGGGGGGGGTGTTCAAATTTACATGGGGGTTGGGTCAGGGCCGATGAGGGGTGAGACCGTGAGGGTGAAGGTGGGCTGTATGGCACCACAGTTAAAACTGAAAAATGTTTCATGACCATGTTATTAGATTTAACTCATGTTTTAAAAATCACACAAATTAAAGTTGGCTTCTCAAGCCTTCTATGAAGCACTACGTCGCCATCCTTCTTGGTTTCTTGTTATAATTTTGCACAATTCTGTTAATGAACTTCTTGAATGCAGTGTGTTCATCTTTGGTGGCTTGTCGTGTGTTCGGTACTTCCATTCCTTCAATTGATATGCTCATTAGTTCATTCACATGATCAGGCAGAAGGCGACTTTTTCAAAACACAAAATTCTATTCAATGATGAGAAAACACTCAGCTGTAGTGGTTGTTACTGGGAGTAGCAAGAGATGAATTCCTACTTTCGTCCCTGGAAACAGATCACAAAGATCGGGTCGAGCCACTAGTGATGATAAAAAAGTTGAAATCAAATCTACATTCATTCGTCATATGATATTCCACTGATTTCAGATTCTGTCCTGAGCACGTGGCAGCCCCATTGCTGGTAGTGCCTGTCATAAATATAAAGGGAAGGGTAACCACCTTTCTGTGTACAGTGCTATAAAAATCCCTCCTAGCCAGAGGCGACATCCTGTTACCTGTAAAGGGTTAAGAAGCTCAGCTAACCTGGCTGGCACCTGACCCAAAGGACCAATAAGGGAACAAGATACTTTCAAATCTTGGGGGTGGGGGGGAAGGCTTTTGTTTGTGATCTTTGTTTGTGTGTTGGTTCTCTCTTGGGACTGAGAGAGGCCAGACAGAAATCCATCTTTTCCAACCCATCCTAATCCAAGTCTCCAATACTGCAAACAGTGTAGGTAAGACAGGCAAGGCGGATTAGTTTACCTTTTGTTTTATGTGAATTTTCCCTGGGTTAAGAGGCAGGTTTATTCCTGTTTTCTGTAACTTTAAGGTTTTGCCCAGAGGGGGATCCTCTGAGTTTTGAATCTGAATACCCTATAAAGTATTTTCCATCCTGATTTTACAGAGGTGATTCTTTTACCTTTTCTTTAATTAAAATTCTTCTTTTAAGAGCCGGATTGATTTTTCATTGTTCTTAAGATCCAAGGGTTTGGGTCTGTGTTCACCTGTACAAATTGGTGAGGATTATCATCAAGCCTTCCCCAGGCAAGGGGGTGTAGGGCTTGGGGGGAAGAAGTCTCCAAGTGGGCTCTTTCCCTCTTCTTTGTTTAAAACGCTTGTTGGTGGCAGCATACTGTTCAAAGACAAGGCAAAGTTTGTACCTTGGGGAAGTTTTTAACCTAAGCTGGTAAGAATAAGCTTAGGGGGTCTTTCATGTGGGTCTCCACATCTGTACCCTAGAATTCAGAGTGGGGAAGGAACCTTGACAGTGCCTCACTCCACTCAACTGTCAGTGTTTTATAGGACAGGGATCTGTAAAAGCTAGGTACAGGTTGAGTAGAATCTAGAAGTCACTGTTGTAGGTTTGTAAGAATCAAGTCTGTGTACTTTTTCAGTTGTCTTAACAAACATGTCTTCTTTTCACTTAATGATTCAATGTAAATGCCTTCATTAGTCAACTTCTTGACTGAAGTCTTTGCTTCTTCCAGTACTTTTTCAATGGATAGCTCTGATTGATCCAAATGTAGTTTCTGGACAAGCTTTGCTGGACAAAGATCTACTACTGTTGTAGCAGATGCCTGGATGGTATTGTTTAATGACCCAAGAGAGAATGGCAATAGTTTTCTCTGAACGTAGTAGCAAAAATAATCCACCAGCCTCAATACTTAGATCCATCCCATCTTGGTAGATACTTTCCAAAGCCAGTAATAATGTCTGGAGTAATTTTAAGACAACAGCCAAGGATCGCTCATGAGAAAGCCAGAGGGTTTGCCCAGGTTGGACTAATTTGAACTTCAGTCCCAGTGTATCTATATTTTACAAGATATTCAGTCTTTTTGGACTCTTTCTGAAAAAAGAATATAAGAAGACATTCAATTTATAGCTTTTTAAATGTCTTTTGAAGAGTCTGCAGCTCATACTAGTTGGAGGAGATGGCCTCTGCAGTGTGTATAGGAGAGATTAGGGTTACACTTTTTTCTGAGCAAAGCTTGTGCTCCACCATGTCTCCAGAGAAGTTTGCAGCTCCATCAAATGCACAAGCAGCCATCTGTTTGGGGTCCAATTGACAAACATTTAACTCTAAGATGTGGGTTGTCACAGATGCAGCCGATGCGTCTTCTATAACTTGAACATAAAGGTGGGGGAGTAGCACTGTATGTAAGGGAGCAGTATGACTGCTCAGAGCTCCGGTACAAAACTGCAGAAAAACCTGAGTGTCTCTGGATTAAGTTTAGAAGTGTGAGCAACAAGAGTGATGTAGTGGTGGGAGTCTGCTATAGACCACCGGACCAGGGGGATGAGGTGAATGAGGCTTTCTTCCGGCAGCTCACGGAAGCTACTAGATTGCATGCCCTGGTTCTCATGGGTGACTTTAATTTTCCTGATATCTGCTGGGAGAGCAATACAGTGGTGCATAGACAATCCAGGAAGTTTTTGGAAAATGTAGGGGACAATTTCCTGGTGCAAGTGCTAGAGGAGCCAACTGGGGGGGAGCTTTTCTTGACCTGCTGCTCACAAACAGGGAAGAATTAGTAGGGGAAGCAAAAGTGGATGGGAATCTGGGAGGCAGTGACCATGAGTTGGTTGAGTTCAGGATCCTGACACAGGGAAGAAAGGTAAGCAGCAGGATACGGACCCTGGACTTCAGGAAAGCAGACTTCGACTCCCTCAGGGAACGGATGGGTAGGATCCCCTAGGGGACTAACATGAAGGGGAAAGGAGTCCAGGAGAGCTGGCTGTATTTCAAGGAATCCCTGTTGAGGTTACAGGGACAAACCATCCCGATGTGTCAAAAGAATAGTAAGTATGGCAGGCGACCAGCTTGGCTTAACGGTGAAATCCTAGCAGATCTTAAGCATAAAAAAGAAGCTTACAAGAAGTGGAAGGTTGGACATATGACCAGCGAAGAGTATAAAAATATTGCTCGGGCATGTAGGAATGAAATTAGGAGGGCCAAATCGCACCTGGAGCTGCAGCTAGCGAGAGATGTTAAGAGTAACAAGAAGGGTTTCTTCAGGTATGTTGGCAACAAGAAGAAAGCCAAGGAAAGTGTGGGCCCCTTAATGAATGAGGGAGGCAACCTAGTGACGGAGGATGTGGAAAAAGCTAATGTACTCAATGCTTTTTTTGCCTTTGTCTTCAAAAACAAGGTCAGCTCCCAGACTGCTGTGCTGGGCATCACAACATGGGGAATAGATGGCCAGCCCTCTGTGGAGAAAGAGGTGGTTAGGGACTATTTAGAAAAAATGGACGTGCACAAGTCCATGGGGCCGGATGAGTTGCATCTGAGAGTGCTAAAGGAACTGGCGGCTGTGATTGCAGAGCCATTGGCCATTATCTTTGAAAACTCGTGGCGAACGGGGGAAGTCCCGGATGACTGGAAAAAGCCTAATGTAGTGCCAATCTTTAAAAAAGGGAAGAAGGAGGATCCTGGGAACTACAGGCCAGTAAGCCTCACTTCAGTCCCTGGAAAAATCATGGAGCAGGTCCTCAAAGAATCAATCCTGAAGCACTTACATGAGAGGAAAGTGATCAGGAACAGTCAGCATGGATTCACCAAGGGAAGGTCATGCCTGACTAATCTAATCGCCTTTTATGATGAGATTACCGGTTCTGTGGATGAAGGGAAAGCAGTGGATGTATTGTATCTTGACTTTAGCAAAGCTTTTGACATGGTCTCCCACAGTATTCTTGTCAGCAAGTTAAAGAAGTATGGGCTGGATGAATGCACTATAAGGTGGGTAGAAAGTTGGCTAGATTGTCGGGCTCAACGGGTAGTGATCAATGGCTCCATGTCTAGTTGGAAGCCGGTGTCAAGTGGGGTCGGTCATGGGGCCGGTTTTGTTCAATATCTTCATAAATGATCTGGAGGATGGTGTGGATTGCACTCTCAGCAAATTTGCGGATGATACTAAACTGGGAGGAGTGGTAGATACGCTGGAGGGCAGGGATATGATACAGAGGGACCTAGACAAATTGGAGGATTGGGCCAAAAGAAATCTGATGAGGTTCAATAAGGATAAGTGCAGGGTCCTGCACTTAGGACGGAAGAACCCAATGCACAGCTACAGACTAGGGACCGAATGGCTAGGCAGCAGTTCTGCGGAAAAGGACCTTGGGGTGACAGTGGACGAGAAGCTGGATATGAGCCAGCAGTGTGCCCTTGTTGCCAAGAAGGCCAATGGCATTTCGGGATGTATAAGTAGGGGCATAGCGAGCAGATCGAGGGACGTGATCATCCCCCTCTATTCGACATTGGTGAGGCCTCATCTGGAGTATTGTGTCCAGTTTTGGGCCCCACACTACAAGAAGGATGTGGATAAATTGGAGAGAGTCCAGCGAAGGGCAACAAAAATGATTAGGGGACTGGAACACATGACTTATGAGGAGAGGCTGAGGGAACTGGGATTGTTTAGTCTGCAGAAGAGAAGAATGAGGGGGGATTTGATAACTGCTTTCAACTACCTGAAAGGGAGTTCCAAAGAGGATGGCTCTAGACTGTTCTCAATGGTAGCAGATGACAGAACGAGGAGTAATGGTCTCAAGTTGCAGGGGGGGGGTTTAGATTGGATATTAGGAAAAACTTTTTCACTAGGAGGGTGGTGAAACACTGGAATGCGTTGCCTAGGGAGGTGGTAGAATCTCCTTCCTTAGAGGTTTTTAAGGTCAGGCTTGACAAAGCCCTGGCTGGGATGATTTAGTTGGGGATCGGTCCTGCTTTGAGCAGGGGGTTGGACTAGATGACCTCCTGAGGTCCCTTCCAACCCTGATATTCTATGATTCTATGATTCTAACATCTAGAAATGCGTCTACTGGCCTACCGCTGACATCAAGATAACATACGCAATGACTTAATACTTGATGCCCATTTGCAATGGTGCGTTCATCAGCCATGGATGCACATTTTTTGAATGTGGTGAGAGAGTTCTTCACTTTTTCAACGGTTGAGTCTTTCGCTGTTGCACCACATGGTTCTAGCCAGTCAGTGGAGTTTCTTGCAGAAAGATAGTGACCATTTGCTGGTCTTGTTCAGAACCAGTGTTCAACTTCAGGATGAACAAGTGACCATGCACTTAACACTGGCCTCCAGTTTGCAGTGTGTGGTATCTCTTGCTTAAATAGAAAGGATGATGCCACAGCCACGTTTGTTCACATGAACTGTGTTGTGTCTCCAGCATTCTTAACAGCCTCATTAACGCTCACTGGTGTTGTCCTTGGTCAGTGGAGACTCAGAGTTCAGAGGTGCTTTCACATGAGTTCACCTCCCCGGTGTGGGGCAAAAAGGCACCTCGCTCGTTCCTCCAGCTGCTCACTGTTCACTCTGGCCGCTTTTGTTCGTTGTGCCACTGTTCACTCCATCGCTCTGTTGCCAGTGGCCCTGCACCATCACCTTCTGCTGCCACTTGCCACTGTGACCTCTGCGAGTTGGTCTCTCAAGGTTCCACCAACTCCCAGTGATTTCAGCTCTCAGTGGGGGAACCTCGCTGCTAGTGCGGACTGGGCCGTCTCTTCCACAGGAACACTGTCCCACAGCACGTCTAAGCACTTAGACCTGATGATCAGTGATTTCAGCTGTAGCGGTCACTTAACAAAACAGACTGTCTTTAAACAGTGGAGAGGGGCAGGTCAAATAGTACTTGTGACTCAGGGAGACCATCAAGCAAAACATCTGTCCTCACCCACTCTCTTGATGCCTTCAATCAGCACAGGCTAAGTATCATAGAATATCAGGATTGGAAGGGACCTCAGGAGGTCATCTAGTCCAACCCCCTGCTCAAAGCAGGACCAATCCCCAATTTTTGCCCCCAATCACCCCCTCAAGGATTGAACTCACAACCCTGGGTTTAGCAGGCCAATGCTCAAATCACTGAGCTATCCCTCCCCTAAACAGCTACCATACAGTTCTACTGCTTGTTACTCAAACAACAACATTTCATTCCCCCACATTCAAGTGATTTATAACCCAACCCCAGCTAAAATCTATCACTTGGGCAACACAGCTCTGTTTGCTGGCTATCTAGGTAGATTAGACATGAATGTAAATACAATCTGGTCCTGAAGCCTTTCCCCACAGTCCCCAGCTCATCACTAGCTGTCAGGGAGAGCTCATTTAGACTTTGCTTACAAATTATCATTTGAAATTATTAGGTTCGCCAACATCATGGAAATGAATGCACTGACATGATCATAAAAAACAACAGCTGTATAAGGAAGCTAGTCTGTGTTCATACTTTTCAAATCTATTACACTTTTTCAGATACATGTATTTTATCATACACTTTAAAGTGTGTATTAGTGTTTCAATTTCAATTCAAATGTCCAAACAATCACTAAATTGGCAACACTGCATGTAACTAGTTCACAAAACTGGGGGGGGGGGGGCACATGTTGGGGAAATTTGGAGGGGGGGGTAGGGAAATCTCTGTGTGCTGCTTTGGGAAGACTGTTTTTTCTAAGGTTTTGGTGCCCGACCACAACCTCATGCACAGGCTGCCCTACTCTAGCCTAGCTACTTTGTTGCCACAAAGATCGAAAAGAAAAAAAACAAACAGTTGTTGGATGGCCTGGCTTTGCAGGCCGATCCTTTCGAGGGCCTGTCCCCGCAGGCAGCAAAGAAAGAGAAAAAAAATTCCCTGGCTTTGAAGCAGCCAGAAGGAAAAACATGTCCTTTTAAAACCCTGAGGTCTGTACTGCTGGTTCAAAACTATCCCACCGCTCTGCCACCACGTCAAGGCTGATTCCCCACGCTGGAACTTCGAGTGCAGAAGGTGGGGCCCACAAGGACTCTAAAAATTAATACTGGCCACTCCGGGCTTGTATTAAGCTCCCAAGGTTTCAGCTTTTCTCTGACCTTGGCATGGTAAACGCTGCCACCACCCAAATGCAAAAAACCCCCTTGAACTCAGGAAGGAGCACTTGGGAATTCCTCCCTGTGGGGTACCCTCAAGCCCTTTCTCACACACACACACGCAAATTGCCAGCACTACTATGATGGGTCTCACGCTGTCTATTCTCGCAGGGGGGATTCAGGGCACCATTTCTTGCCCCTGAACTGGGGTATTAACTGCCTCACTAGTGTCCTAGAGGAGAGGAGTGGAGAGGGAGGGACCCGGGCCCACCCTCTACTCCGGGTCCCAGCCCGGGGGCCCTAGGGATAGCGGTAAACCACTGGAACTAGCAGTTCCTTCCCCTGGGCTACTTCCCTCTCCTGCCCTTCAGCTTGTGGGGCTTCCTGCCCTCCCTCTGCACAAACCAGGTGTCTCTTTACCTGGGGTCTTGGTCTTCTTAGCCCACTGCAGCACTTCTCCAAACTCTCCTCTGCTTCCCTCCAAACGGCTCTCTGCTCCAACACCAATCCACTCTGCTTCAACTCCTCCAAACTTCCCTCTGCTCCAGCACCAATCCACTCTGCTTCAACTCCTCCAAACGGCTCTCTGCTCCAACGCCAATCCACTCTGCTTCAACTCCTCCAAACGGCTCTCTGCTCCAACGCCAATCCACTCTGCTTCAACTCCCCCAAACGGCTCTCCTCCAGCGCCAATCCACTCTGCTTCAACTCCTCCAAACGGCTCTCTGCTCCAACGCCAATCCACTCTGCTTCAACTCCTCCAAACGGCTCTCCTCCAGCGCCAATCCACTCTGCTTCAACTCCTCCAAACGGCTCTCTGCTCCAACGCCAATCCACTCTGCTTCAACTCCTCCAAATGGCTCTCTGCTCCAACGCCAATCCACTCTGCTTCAACTCCTCCAAACGGCTCTCCTCCAGCGCCAATCCACTCTGCTTCAACTCCTCCAAACGGCTCTCCTCCAGCGCCAATCCACTCTGCTTCAACTCCTCCAAACGGCTCTCTGCTCCAACGCCAATCCACTCTGCTTCAACTCCTCCAAACGGCTCTCCTCCAGCGCCAATCCACTCTGCTTCAACTCCTCCAAACGGCTCTCTGCTCCAACGCCAATCCACTCTGCTTCAACTCCTCCAAACTGCCCTCTGCTCCAAAGCCAATCCACTCTGCTTCACCGCCTCCAAACAGCTCTCTGCTCCAACGCCAATCTGCTCTGCTTCAACTCCTTCCCTTGTCTGATTGAAGCAGGGGGTTTTTATCAGATGACTGGCTTCAGGTGCTAATTTGCTTCAGGTGCTTTAATTGGCTTCAGGTGCTTTAATTAATTCATAGCAAACTTCCTTCCCTCTACAGGGAAGAACGCATCCTTCTGACACTCTCCTGCTGCCCTCTGGCCTGGGCTTTCCTTGCTTTTTGCCCCTGCTTTAGTCCCCACCCACCCCCCCTGCAACCGGGCCAGACGCTTTTTCTTCGTTTTGTTTCGGGGTTTTTTTATGTTTTTTTTTTCTTTTTGCTGCAGTTCGAGTGCTGGTCGGCTGCCAGCTTCCCTGCCAGCCCCCCCACGCCTGCCCTCGGATGCTGCTATTGCTTCAGCTGCAACCCCCAGAGGAGGGGAGAGGACTGCCGATCCGCTCCCCGGAAGAGGGGAGTGGACGCCCCCAGACCCAACCGTTTTGCTGTTTGTTTGTGGACCCGCAATTAATCATCTTCTTATCTTTGCTTGGCATTTTTGGAATGCTCCACAAAGACCGGGAGAGAAGGCAGCTGACAGAGACATCGCCCAGGGAAGCTACAAATCATCATGGAGGGGGCCGTAAGACTGAGTAACTTTTGAACTGTACTCTCGTGTGGGGGGAGTTTGACTGTCTTAATTGCATTTGTAGGGGCACAGGGGGTGTGGCACGGAGCTGCCCCCCGATCCATCGGTGCCCCCCCAACACTACTGCAACCGTCACGGCCCCCCACCCGCCATCCGTCCCTGCTGGCAACCTACCGTCTGCCTCTAGCCTCAACTGCTTGCTTTGAATTCCATCATCCGGACCAGACACAACAGCCGACCAAACGAGACTCTTTGGATAAACGCGCGTGGGTCCGCGTTCCCCCTCCCACCCCCGGACTGCCCACCCCACAGTTTGCCCCTACTACCTGACCCCAACTCCTGTTTCCTTCCCCTGTCCAATCCGACCCATTTGCCCCCCCCCCCACCTGCAGCCCAACAGGGAGAAGTGGTTAATCTGCTTCCCCCTCCGGCCTCCTCCTTCTGGTGTCTCCCCATCTCTCCCTGCTCACGCTGGCCGGGAATGAGAGGGGTGAGGCCCCTCTAACAACCTCAGTTGCCCCTCCCCTACCTACCCCCCAGCCCAACCCCCAAGCCCCCCCCCCCTCACCACTGCTGCCAAAAGACCTGCCACCGCTCCCGTTGGGGCATCGGCAGCCGGAGGCACCGGGGTGACTATTACCGTTGCTACGCCCACCGCCCCCCCAGATTCTCTGCCCCCTCCACCGGCTCTGAGGGTGTCCCTCCTTCACCCCCCAGGATGTATACCCGGGCGGCGGCAGCCCCCCCACCTGCTGCCTTGTCATCTTTCCCGCCCACCACCTCCGCCACCATCAACAGCGGCCAGAGCCCCTTTCCCACCATGACAAGGAAGCATGGTGTCCGATGCCTCCTGGTGCCCACTTCACCCCACGTGGAGACCTACGTGCGGGCGTTGGCGAGGGTGGTGGGGCCCTCGGCCATTGTGGCAGCCTCCAAAATGTACGGGAAGGTCGTCTTCTTCTTAGCATCGGAGGCTGCCGCCCAGGAAGCGGTGGAGAGGGGCCTGGCGGTGGGGGGGGGGGGTGTATTTGTCCCCCTAGAGCTGCTAGAGGACCTGGGCGTCCGCCTGGTCCTGACCTCCGTCCCTCCCTTTCTTCCCAGTGCCGCCCTGTTACCCGCCCTCTCCACCCTGGGAAAACCTGTTTCTGCCATCAGCCCTCTGCCATTGAGCTGCAAGGACCCCACCCTCCGTCACATCTTTTCCTTCCGCCGGCAAGTGCAGCTTCTACTGCCGTCGGCGGTGCGTGACGCAGAGGCGCTCGAGGGGTCCTTCCTAGTCCCCCACCAGGGGGCCTGTTACCGGGTGTATTTCTCCACGGGGGAAGCCCAGTGCTACCTCTGCCGGGTGTCAGGGCATATCCGGAGGGACTGCCCCTTAGCCCGGCAAGGAGGGGCACCTGAGATCCCCGAGACCCAGCAGGACATCAGCCCCATCATTGCCGACACCCCTGGCCGGCCGGTACCCGACCCCAGGTCCCCTCCTCTTCGGACCACCACTTCTCCCGCTCAGGCCCAAGGGGCACCTCCCCTACAACGCCCAGACGAGCGGGACAGCCCCGCCCTCACTGCTGACAATCTAGCGGGGCCTATGGAGGAGGGTGTGGCAGAGATACCACCAGGCATGGGAGAGAGCCGGCCCCATGGAGAATCCTCCCTCCCTTATGCTGCCCCACCGTTCCCTCCCACAAGTCCCTGAGCCATCGCCTTCACCCCCTGACACGACTCCTGCTACCCAGCCCCCAGATGATGCCATGGAGGGCTGGGCCCTAGTCCAGGGGAAGTGAGGCAAGCAAAAGGCTTGAGCTCCGCCTCATCTACTCAAAGCAGAAGCCCCCCCGGAAGACCAGGAAGGGGGGCACCGATGCCGAACTTTCCGCTTTGCCCATGAGTGCGTCCCATCCACCGGTGTCAGCCGGGAAAGATGTGGTAGCACCGGAAGGTAGTGTCTCCCCTCCACAGGAGACCCTCCCCTCTGAGACCCTCGAGGAAGCCCCTTCTGTCCTGACACTACCCGAAGCCCCCGTGAACCCCGAGGCAACCATCGTGGCGGGTACCAGCGGGGAGAACCCCGGGGTGACGGAAAGTGTCCTCTCCTCCATGTTCGAGGAGATCGAGGCCCTAGATCTGACCCTGGTCGCCCAGGGGGAGGACAACCTTTTGCCAGCAAACCTCGATCTGGGCGACCTCAGTCCACCCCTCTTTTCCCCATGCTCCCTCCCCCTAACTGCTGCTTCTGCTCCCACCTCTGAGGAGCCCCTGGACTCCTCCATTGACCCGGCTGCTGATGGCACCCTGCTGACGACCACCGAGCCTGCTCAGGTGACAGCCGGTGCCACGCGGTCGGGACACGAGTCGCTAGGGGCATCCCCCGTTGGTGCGGAGCAATTGACTTCCCTCTCGGGCGGGGGCTCTACAGAAGATAATCCACCTCCTGATTCTGTGGCTGCTAAATCCACCATAGAGCCCGCACCCGGTGTCACTGAGAGCTCCCTCCCCACCCCCTTAACCCTCGAGCCTGATCAGGAGGCACCACCATCCAGCTGCTTGCCTCCCGAAACCCAGGACCTCGCCCCTGCCCCTGCCCCTGCCCCTGCCCCTACCCCTATCCAGTTTACCTCCTGCAATGTTATCGCCGCCCCCGGGGCTGTCTCCTTCCCTTTTCCAACCGATGACCCCCAGGGAGCGGCCTTTGTGTTCTCCTGCCCCGACCCATTAGGGGCTGCTATTTTCCCTCCACCACCCGCTATCGCCCCAGAGTTTGAGGTGGACCTAGAAGCTCCAGCCCATCAGGCACCCCATTGGGGGTCTGCACCCTGCTTGCCTGTTTTAGTGAGCCATGGGGCTGCACCAAAGGCCCCGCTGGGGAACAACCGGGAAACCGGTTTCAGAGTAACAGCCGTGTTAGTCTGTATTCGCAAAAAGAAAAGGAGGACTTGTGGCACCTTAGAGACTAACCAATTTATTTGAGCATGAGCTTTCGTGAGCTACAGCTCACTTCATCGGATGCATACTGTGGAAACCGTAACCCCACCCCCCCCATGAGCTGCGATGAGAGCTATGGAAGTTTTTAGAGGATGTCTGTGGCTCCCGCAACAAAGTACAGCTTGCTCTTCAGCGATGAGGGGACTTTTTTCCAATCCTCCGGGCCACAAGGACCCTCATGGGGGAAGGTAAAGGGATGGGGAAGCAGGATGCCATGGCCTACTGACGGGACCGCGTCTTCTGTGAACAATTACTCACCTACGGGATGGGTTAAGGACTGTTGCGCCACCCACTGGGGGATGCGAGCGTCCCTGCCAGTGAGGATCCCTCCCGGCCCCCCCCCATGACACCTCTCACCATCGCAACTTTGAACAACCCGGGGTTGTAGGATGGCTCTCCACATGTCCCGGGTGCTCTCCTTCCTTCGGGAGGGGGGGACTCTGTGGTTTTCCTGCAGGAGACCCATACGGATCCGACCACCGAAGACAGCTGGTGGCTGGAGTGGGGGGACAGGGTCTACTTTAGCCATTCCACGGTTCGGCAGGCTGGAGTGGTGACCCTGTTCTCCCCCGACCTGCGGCCCGAGGTGCTAGGGGTCGCCGAGGCTGTGCCGGGTCGCCTGATGCATCTCCGGGTCTGTCAAGGTTCCTTCCCCACTCTGAACTCTAGGGTACAGATGTGGGGACCTGCATGAAAACCTCCTGAGCTTACTTTTACCAGCTTAGGTTAAAACTTCCCCAAGGTACAAAATTTTTTTACCCTTGGATTTCCACTGCCACCACCAAACTTTATCTGGGTTTACTGTGAAATGTAGTTTGGACAATTCTTTCCCCCCAAAATCCTCCCAACCCTTGCACCCCACTTCCTGGGGAAGGTTTGGTAAAAATCCTCACCAGTTTGCATAGGTGACCACAGACCCAAACCCTTGGATCTTAAAACAATGAAAAAAAGCATTCAGTTTTCTTACAAGAAGACTTTTAATAGAAGTAAAGGAATCACCTCTATAAAATCAGGATGGTAGATACCTTACAGGGTAATTAGATTCAAAACATAGAGAATCCCTCTAGGCAAAACCTGAAGTTACAAAAAAGACACACAGACAGGAATAGTCGTTCTATTCAGCACAGTTCTTTTCTCAGCCATTTAAAGAAATCATAATCTAACACATACCTAGCTAGATTACTTACTAAGTTCTAAGACTCCATTCCTGTTCTGTCCCTGGCCAAAGCATCATACAGACAGACACAGACCCTTCGTTTTTCTCCCTCCTCCCAGCTTTTGAAAGTATTTTGTCTCATCATTGGTCATTTTGATCAGATGCCACCGAGGTTACCTTTAGCTTCTTAACCCTTTACAGGTAAGAGGATTTTTCCTCTGGCCAGGAGGGATTTTAAAGGGGTTTACCCTTCCCTTTATATTTATGACAGGGTCCGTATAGAGGTGCTCGTGGTTAACCTCATTAACTTCTATGCCCCGACATCGGCCCAGAGTGGCTGCAATTGCCTATCAGCAGGCATCCATCTTCCTCTGCACCTTAGATTCTCATGAGTGCCTGGTCCTGGGAGGGGATTTTAATACCACCCTCAAGGAGCGGGACCGCTCCCCGGTCGCTGTGGACACCCTCCTGGAGATAGTCGAACATCACTCCCTAGTGGACATCTGGTGTGACCACCGCCTGGACGACACTTCCACGTTCACCTTTGTCTGGGTGGAGGCCCATCGGTCGAGCCACTCCCGGTTGGACCGCATTTATTTATCATGCTTCCATCTCTCATGAGCCCACTCCTCCAGCATTCGGCTGGCCCCATTTTCTGACCATCACCTAGCCACTATGACAGCCTCCCTCTGTGCGGAGAGGCCGGGGCAGGCCTATTGGCATTTTAACAACAGCCTGTTGGAGGATGAGGGCTTCGTGACATCCTTCCAGGAGTTCTGGCTGGCCTGGCGAGGGCAGTGGCGTGTCTTTTCCTCGGCGCAGCGATGGTGGGATCTAGGGAAGGTGTGCGCCAAGCTCTTCTGCCGTGACTACACCCAGGGCACAAGCCGACGGAGAAATGCAGCGATAAAGCAGTTGGAAGGGGAGGTCTTAGAGATGGAGAGGCGTCTGGCCGCCAGCCCCGAGGACCCGCTCCTCTGCGGAGCGTGCCGGGAGAAGGGTGAGGAGCTCTGGGCCCTCGAGAACCATTGGGCCCGGGGCGCCTTTGTTCGATCCCGCATCCGCCTCCTTCGGGAGATGGATCACGGCTCCCGTTTCTTCTATGCCCTGGAGAAAACAAGGGGGGCCAAGAAACACGTCACCTGCCTCCTCGCAGAAGATGGCACCCCCATCACGGAACCGGTGGAGATGTGCGGGAGGGCCCAAGCCTTCTACGCAAGTCTTTTCTCCCCGGATCCGACCAACCCTAGCGCTTGCAGAGTGCTCTGGGAGGAGCTCCCTATGGTCAGCACGAGCGACCGAGACCGGCTAGAGTTGCCTCTCACTCTGGCCGAGTTCTCGGAAGCCCTCCGTCGTATGCCCACTAATAAGTCTCCAGGCATGGACGGGCTGACCGTGGAGTTCTACCGCGTGTTTTGGGACGTCCTCGGCCCAGACCTAGTCACCATCTGGGCCGAGTCTCTGCTCGCCTTATTGCCGAAGAAGGGGGACCTCCACGATTTAAGAAATTGGCATCCCATCTCACTCCTCAGCACAGACTACAAAATCATAGTGAAAGCAATCTCGCTGCGGCTAGGGTCTGTGCTGGCGGACGTGATCCACCCAGACCAGACCTACACCATCCTGGACCGCAGTATCTTTGATAACCTATTTCTGGTTCGGGACCTTATGGAACTTGGGCGTAGAGACGGTCTGTCATTCGCTCTCCTGTCCCTAGATCAGGAGAAGGCATTCGATAGGGTGGACCATGGGTACCTCCTGAGCACTCTGCAGGCGTTTGACTTCGGACCCCAGTTTGTGGGTTTTCTCCGGGTGCTGTATGCTTCCGCAGAGTGTCTAGTTAAGCTCAACTGGACCCTGACTGAACCAGTCAGCTTCGGGAGAGGAGTACGGCAGGGGTGCCCCCTTTCGGGCCAGCTGTACGCTCTAGTGATCGAGCCCTTCCTCTGTCTCCTCTGCAGGAGGTTGACAGGGTTGGTGCTGCGGGAGCCGGAGTTGCAGCTGGTCCTGTTGGCATACGCCGATGACGTGCCTCTTGTGGGTAGGACCCGGGCGACTTGGTGCGGGTGGAGGCTTGCCAGACCATCTATTCGGCAGCCTCCTCCACCCGGGTCAACTGGGTCAAGAGCTCTGGCTTGGCGGTAGGAGACTGGCGGCAGACGAGCTCCCTCCCACCCGCGCTTCAAACCATCCGGTGGAGCGCGGGTCCGCTGCTCTACCTTGGCGTTTACCTTTCTGCCACGCATCCCTCTCTGCTAGAGAACTGGAAAAATTTAGAGGGCAGGGTGATAGAGCGGCTCCGGAAATGGATGGGACTACTCCGATGTCTCTCCCTCCGAGGGAAACGCTGGTGCTTAATCAACTAGTCCTGTCCATGCTCTGGTACCGGCTCAACACCCTGGTCCCGGCCCCGGGTTTTCTGACCAACCTCCGGACATCGATTCTGGGGTTCTTTTGGTCAGGAATGCACTGGGCCCCTGTAGGGGTTCTTCAGCTACCCCTAAAGGAAGAAGGACAGGGCCTGAAGTGTCTGCACACTCAGGTCCGTGTCTTCCACCTCCAGGCCCTACAGAGGCTCCTCTATGGTGCAAGCAGTTCGGCGTGAAGCATATTGGCGCATGCCATCCTGCACCGCATCCGAGGGCTCCGATATGACCAGCAGCTCTTTTATCTCCATCCGGGAGGTCTTCCGCAAGACCTCTCTAGGCTGCCGGTCTTCTACCAGGACCTTCTCCAGACTTGGAAACTGTTTTCAATGACCAGGTCCGTGGCGGCCACCGAGGGGGCAGATCTCCTCGCAGAGCCCCTGCTACACAACCTCCAGCTCCGTGTGCAGGTGGTGGAGTCCCGCTTGGTGCGTCAGAGCTTGATCCTGGCAGAAGTTACCAGATTTGGAGACCTCCTGGACTACGACCGGGGAGACTGGCTGGATCCCCTGACGCTCGCTGGGTGCATGGGGCTCTCCAGAATTCGTACCCCCCGGCGCATACTTCAGGAGGTGAAGGCCACATTGCCACCTGCTGCTTGAGCTTACCTCAACCAGGTCCTGCTCAAGGGCATGCCCCGCCCACCCTGTACCCCAGGCCCACCAGACCTTTTAATTGGACCCCTGCCCCGCAGACCCAATCGACCCTCTCACCCCTGCACTGCGAGCCGGCTGCATGAACTGCAGCCAGTACGCTTCCAAACCGTGCCAAGGAAACATCTATACACGCTCGTGCTCCACTCCCTCCATGCCCTCACCCTAGTGTCCCGCCCCGACACAAAGTGGCGAGACCTTCTGCCACCTTTGGAGGGTGAGCAGCCTCAGTGGGCCAGCCTATATTCCACCTTGGTCCTGAGGCCCGTCGGGGACATCAGTTGGCGGCTCCTTCACGGAGCTGTGAGCACGGGCACGTACTTGGTGCAGTTCACCCCCATCCCAGATACTGTCCCTTTTGTGGTGTGAGGGAAACCCTGGTGCACGTATATTTGGAGTGCGCCAGGCTGCAGCCCTTGTTCTGGCTCCTCACAAATCTCCTATTACATTTTTGGTTACATTTTTCCCCTCACCTTTTTATTTATGCACTCCCCATCCGTGGCCTCACAAAGTCGCGGGATCTCCTAGTTAACCTCCTCCTGGCCCTGGCTAAAATGGCCATCTATAAAACCAGAGAGAGGAGGTTGGCCGATGGAGTTCCCTGTGACTGTGGGGCTGTTTTCTGATCCTCGGTCCGTTCACGTATCTGGGCGGAGTTCCTCTGGGCGGCGTCCACCGACTCCCTTGATGCTTTTGAGGAGCGGTGGGCGCTGTCCGAGGTTCTCTGCTCGGTGTCCCCATCCGGTTCCCTTTGTTTGACCCTTTGATTGGGGGAGAGAGTAAGGGACCCCAGCTGCAGCCATTGCTGCTGCGGACACCAGCACCCTAGAGGGGTCCTTTCACAAGCGGGTGCAGGTGACCCCCCCCCCCGATTGTCCACCCCACAGCCTGCCCCTCTTGTTGGGTGCTTTCAAAGGAGGGAATTGTTGGTGACACTGGGCGTGGTGCCAGGTAACTCGAGGGGGTGGAAGACCACGTGAGTCGATGAACCCCCTCGCTCTGGGCCACCAGGTAACTCGGAAGGGTGGAAGACCACGAGAGTCGAGGAAGCCCCCGACCCTGGGCCCGGGCAAGCTTGAACACTTCCCTCCCCTGAAGCTAATGAGAAAACAGTTGTGATTGGTTGCTGTGTTACACATTGCATATGCTGCTGTTTTTACTTTGTAAGTGTGTTATGCAAATAAAAACACCTTTTTTTTGCTTCAAAAAACACTCTCCTGCTCTCGCGCTCTCTCTCTCTCTCTCACACACACACAAGCTGAGAAAGAAAACAGAAAATTAGCTGTTGGCACCAGCTAATTAAACAACATGTGCACAAACCTCTTAGGACACAAAAATCCAATCCTGTTCTTAAAAAAGGTAAAATTTATTAAAAACGAAAAAGAAAGAAAATAGATTTGGAACTTAGGCTTTTGCTAGATTTTAAAGGAGCAATTCCAAAAATTAAGCACCCAAAATAGCTTTCTTGGGGGTTCAGCTTAAAGGTTACAAGCAAACAAAAACTTCTGGGGTTAGCACAGAGGAATCCATTAGCCATAAGATATAAACAGAAATAACCCTAATTGTGTCTTTCTAAACATTCCTGACCTACTTACACATTTGGGAGTTCCAGATAAGTAGTTCTAGGTATGATCTGGTGGCCCCCGATGGTGGTTGTGGGGAGGAACTAGGTAGCCATATGGCACAGTCTGTTGGGACAGGGCACACTGGGCATTGAGGTGGCAGGGTTGAGAAATACATTTCTGATTCCAGGGCAGGTGGCAAAACTGCTGTTCGGGGTGTACTCTTGTACGGCAGGGATGAATAAGATGAAGAGAATCCCTGGGGAAACAGGGCGGGATACACTTAATCGCATACAGGCATGGGCACGGTGCTGGGTGGATCCCCTGGACAGCCCATGGGTGATACCCCAGGAGGGGGCACCGGAATTTGGTGGGGGTGTGGAGTTGCTGGAGAAAAGGTTGGAGCTGAGCGATCCACAGTTTGTGGGGCACTTACGGCTGCAGCACCCTGAACTTGTTCCCACATAGCTGCCTCAGCTGTTGGAACAGGTGGATGTGTAGAGGCAGATCGGGGGGAGAGCCAATCCATGTTATCACCCCAGGGGGTCACTACTGGGGGGAAAGGGGTGGGTCAGCTCAGAGGGGAGGATCTAGAGGAAGGAGCTGTGGTTTCGGGGGGTAGTCAGGGACGAACGGACCACTATAGAGCAGCAGATTCAGAGACTTCAGGCTAAGCTGGCTACCCAGGAATTTACCAGATCAGAATGGGAGTGGCCATGGTAACCAGGAGATTGGGATTGCTTGCAGTGTCAGACACATAATTTTGCTAGGAGACAGGAATGTTATTGCTGTCAGAATCCCCGACCCCTCCCTGAATGGTCGGGAGGAATGGCGGGGGGTACCGAAACCTAGAGGCACCCTTAGTCTGGGATGGGATGCTTTCGGTCACCTTACACTCCAGGGGGCTATTGAAGGGGGCCCCATGAGGGATTTTTTGATAGACACTGGAGCAGCCATCAGTCTAACTACGTGGGGACAGGGGAGAACCACAGAGGGGACTGTGACTATCATGGGGGTAATGGGGAGGGAGACACAATTGGCATTGAAGCAGGGATGCATTAAAGGAGATTGGGGAGAAGGGGAAACATGTGGGGTTGTAAGAAGATGCTCAATTTGCTGGGGGAGGGAGATTTACAGAAAATGGGGCTTCTACTGTACGTTGCTAACTGGGTGTGTCTGCAGGGACAGGCACAGGATGGACAGGGCTACACCATCCTTGTGAGGGTAGCTACTATGTTCATCAAGGCAGCACATGCCCTCCCACCACCCCCAGCATAGTGGCAACACATTCCGGTGTGGGCTAGGGACAATTAGGATTGTGGAAAGGGATCTATGGAAGTGCTGCTGGAGGGGGGAGACCCCCCACGACAGAAGCAGTATCCTATCCCTCGGGAGGCAGTGGAAGAATTGGGGTGACCATAATGGAGTTGGAGCAGAGGGGGTTAATTAGAGGAGTTGCATCCCCTTGTAACAGTGCTGTGTGGCCAGCAAGAAAGCCAAGCGGTACCTGGCACCTCACTATCAATTACAGGGCATTAAATGCTCTGGCCAATTCACCAGCCTCAGTGGTGCAGCGTACCCTGAAATGCTGGCTCGCATTGGACCTCAACTCTGGGTTTTTACTGTCTTGGACATATCACATGGATTTTGGTCCTTACCACTAGCTGCCTCATATCAGTAACAGGCCGCATTCACATGGGAGGGCAAACAATATTGCTGGACAGTTTTGCCCGGGGCACTGGGATTCCCCTGCCATCTTCCCTCTGTACATGGAACAGGCCCTGGAGGGGGTGGACTCAACAGGGTGCGTATAGTATGTGGACGATGTGCTCCTAATGCCAGGCGCTGCAGAGGAGGACAGGGACCTGACAGACCAGGCCTTACAGGCTTTAGTAAAAGCAGGGTTAAAGGTCAATGGGAAAAAGGTCCAAATGGGACAGACAAAGTAACCTACCTCGGGGTGGAAGTGTCCCAGGCGGGGAGGGAGACTGATAGCTGACGGGTACAGTTAATACAGGCCCTACTGCTGCCCACTGACGTTAAAAGCTTGCAAAGCTTTTTGGGTTTAACTGGGTTTTGCAGGGATTTTGTGGCCAGTTATGCAGAATTGGCCCGGCCTCTGTTTGACTTGACCCGAGCCTCTACTTGGGAATGGTCCGAGGAGTGTACTGAGGCAGTGAAGGCACTGAAGAAACACTTGGCCAGGGCCCCAGTTCTGGCCTCCCCGGACTGGGAGAAACCTTTCTACCTGTACCCTCCGGTACCTGACACTACTATTGGTTGAGCTTTAACGCAGGTGCATGGGACAGAGGACCGACCCGTGGCCTTTGTCTCTTGACTAGGCACTGTGAAGCTTAAGTACAGAAGGTGTGAGAAGGTGCTGATGTGTACCTATTGGGGGGAGAATTCAAATACCTCACAGGTATGCAGGAGGTAATAGTTCGGTCCCACCATGACCCCCTCCGCTTGTTAAACATGCTCTCTATTTTACAAGGACAAGTGAGCAGGCAGCGTACCGTAAAATGGTTGCTGACTTTACAAGCAAAAAACATCAAAGCAGAAGTACGAAAAGAACCTGCAGTTTGGGTAGCTGGAGTACATCTAGTTGGCACCCCACACCAGTGTGAGGCTAACCCGGGTATCGGGGGGGGGAGTGCAGAAACTGCGGGATTAGCTGTTGTGGGCATGAGAGGAACAGAGACAGTCCACACTATTGGCTTTTCACGGGAAACACGATCAGCCCAGGAAGCAGAGCTGGCAGCCCTGCTGACACTTTTAAGTGAAATAGACCCCACATTTGAAGCAGAATGTTGGGTGGTGGAGGATTCGGATTATGTGTTTCGGGGGCCACCCTGCTGCTAAAATGTGGGCGGACAATCAGTTCAGGGCAATGGATGGCTCCACTGTTAAGCATGACAATTGGTAGAGGAAAGTGGAGGAGCTCAGTCGTCCTTTTACGTGAATCAATGTGGTAAACGTAAAGGCACACAGAAAGGCAGGACACTCAGCAAAGGGAATAACCTGGCCGATATAGAGGCAAAGTGAGCTGGCACCCCTATGGCCATGGGAGCCACAGCAAAGTGTTCCCTCAGCAGTAATAACCAGAAGTGAGGTGGATACAGATCGGGGAAGTTGCATTCAGAAATTGCAGGAATCGGATCCGGGACTGATGGGATTACAAAATTGGGGGACAAACATGTACCAAAGCTGGAGCTGAGGGAAGATATTTGGTGTGCTTTCACAGCCGAAGGACCAATAATGTGGTGCCCCCAGGAGAGTTGGGCAGCCTTCCTAAGCTGGGTGTATGGGAGCCTGGCAGGGGGACTTCCCAGGGTGGGAAGAGGCTTTGGAGACTCTGAAACAATTGTGCTGGTGGCTGGGTACGACGGCCGACTTGAAGTCGCACCTGGAATGCTGTTTGGACTGTGCTAGGCACAATCCACCTTATCAGGAGTTTTAGGAGGGAGTTAATGAGACAGGCCCCACAAGGTCCTGGGAAAGGATACAAATAGACTACACAGGACCCTTACACCAGATAAAAAGGAAAACCAGTTTATGCTGGTGGTGGTAGACGCCTTCAGCAGGTGGGTGGAGGCATTCCCCACAAGGCGTCAGACTGTCCGGGTGATTGCTAAAAAGCTGGTAAATGAGGTATTCGCTCACTGGGGGTTCCCAAAGATGATTGACTCTGACCAAGGGGTCGCCTTCCGGTCAGACTTGGTGGGGAGCTCACAGCACGCCTGGAATAACACAGTTGTTCCATATGACCCACAGGCGCGGGGCAGCTGGACTGCACTATCAAAAGTGAACTGAAAAAGGGAGTAGAAATGGGAGGGAGAAACTGGCCACAACTATTGCCCTTTGTCTTAATGAGGATAAGGGGCCGGGAATCAAAGAGAACAGGGTTCTCCCCCATGAAGCTCTTATGGGAAGACCCATGGAGTGATGGGAGAATTTACTCCCTCCAATACCGGGGAAGTCTCCACACAGGCCTGACACAGGAGTGGGTCTTCACGCTAATTGGTCACATTCAGCGGGTACAACAGGCAGTGGCCTGGCAAGATGAACAGGGAGCAGCCAAGATCAGAGCCTGGTGTGACCTGCCTGGAGAGCGCACTACAGCTCACTTCACTGGACGCACGGGCTCCCAAAACTCATTGCTACTAATCACAATTGTTGCTGTTGTAAATCCTACCCAGATCCCATGATGTGAAGTGGCAAAAGGAGGAAACACGTGGAATACTACACCACCAAGCTGAGGCAGAGGAGGGCTTTAAGGATATACCCATAGAAAACTGTACCACTAATCCCCCCATATGAATTTGGCAGTGTCGGTATGTGGTGTATGGATTGGAAGCGGGGGTCCCGACCCGGTGGAGAATATCAAATTTATCAGGAAATATTGCATGGTATTCCTTAGAATATGCCATGATCAATGACAGTGGGAAACACAGTCATCCAGCCATGTGGTTTGTCACAGAGGGCCCAAAAACCAAATCCCTATGGTCTCCCAGAGTGTATGAACCATCTTTGAGGTATGGGGTCCCACAACTGGGATGTGATGTTACCATGTGTAATCATAATGGTACTTCCTCAGAGGAAAATCCCTGGACGTGCAGTTGTTATGTACATATCTCGTTGGGCATAAAGTCTCCCCTGGGATGCTGGGTATATGACAATTTAACTGCTTTGCAGAATGTAACCCTTCAGGTAGTATGGATGCCAAGCTGGAAGAATCCTGATCTAAACTGGCCACAGCCTGGAGCCAGGAATACCCCCCCAACAGGCAAACATGTGGGAGAGGGTGCAACGAGCACTTTCCAGTCCATAACATGGGTGGTACACCCCAGAGAATGGCGGGTGGACCGAGTGCACCCCAACTGCAGTACATACATAGAAGGGCTAAAGCAACAATTTAATTGGTGGGTGAGAGGACATACATGGAATCATTACCGAAAAAGGGACTTATGGGCAGCAGAAAACACAGAGTTGGGTGTATGACATTTGGGGTACAGCTGGGTAACTAAGCAACTGATAAGCCAGAATGTAAGCAGCAGCCAATCAATGAACTACTGGCACAGCAGCTGTCTGCAGTCGCAACGGGGTGGGAAAGGGCGGCAGAGGTAAAATGGACAGGAAAGCTTGTGATGTGGGCAGGGGATGGCTTCAGAAGGCTAACCTGGTGGGAGGAGAAGCTAGCCCATATTTATCCATATTTGCAAAGACATACCCTTCCGCATGGAAAATAACATCCCTGACCTGTGGGGTTAGCACCTGTGTAATAGTTACCGTGGTACCTTGGAACGGGACCAAGGCAACTAAGGTGGTCCCCATGAGCCCTATGGGAATACTGAGAAAGGGAGGAGCTCATTGGGAACCACTGGGGGATAGATGGGGAGGATGGAATGGTATAAATTGGACAATAATTCAGTTAAGTAATTGTTTGTCCAGAGAAAATGTTTGGATGTGCCCCTCCTCAATGGGCATGGAGAAGCAGACTCAATGGCCTGTTGCCAGCGGTGGACAATTGGGTGTGATGTATATGGGATATGCTGGGAATGTACTCAATTCTGCAATACAACACTTGGGAGTATAAGTGCACCTGCATCTAGCACAATTATACATATTTACATGCTGCCATGTACTTCAGGACTTTGGTGCAAAAATGGATCTGTGGAACTCATTGCTGTGAACAATCGAACCAGTGAATACTAAGTCGTTAAGCTGGTTTGGACTATACTCCATTACATCACATTGTCTGCACTTTGGACTTCTGGTCTTTTGCTCGCTGTCTGCATGACAAGAACCATGGGAGAGGGTAAAGGGAAAGCCCTCTAACAGGTAGGAATAAATAGTCAGTTTTCACAATGGAGAGAGGTAAATAGTGGTGTCCCCAGGGGTCTGTACTGGGACCAGCACTGTTCAACTTATTCATAAATGATCTGGAAAAGGGGGTAAACAGTGAGGTGGCAAAATTTGCAGATGATACAAAACTACTCAAGATAGTTAAGTCCAAAGCAGACTGTGAAGCGTTACAAAGGGATCTCACAAAACTGGGTGACTGGGCTACAAAATGGCAGATGAAATTCAATGTAGCTAAATGCAAAGTAATGCACATTGGAAAACATAATCCCAGCTATACACATACAATGATGGGGTCTAAATTAGCTGTTACCTCTCAAGAAAGAGATCTTGGAGTCATTGTGGATAGTTCTCTGAAAACATCCACTCAATATGCAGCAGGAGTCAAAAAAGCTAACAATGCTGGGAATCATTAAAAAAGGGACAGATAATAAGACAGAAAATATCATATTGCCTCTATGTAAATCTATTTTATGCCCACATTTTGAATACTGCGTGCAGATGTGGTCACCCCATCTCAGAAAAGTTATATTGGAATTGGAAAAGTTACAGAAAAGGGCAACAAAAATGATAAAGGATATGGAGCAGCTTCCATATGAGGAGAGATTAATAAGACTGGGAGCTTTCAGCTTAGAAAAGAAACAAATAAGGGGAGATATGATACAGGGCTATAAAATCATGACTGATGTGGAGAAAGTAAATAAGAAAGTGTTATTTGCTCCTTCTCATAACAGAAGAGCCAGGGGTCACCCAATGAAATTAATGGGCAGCAGGTTTAAAACAAACACAAGGAAGTATTTCTTCACACAACACACAGTCAGCCTGTGGAACTCTATGCCAAAGGATGTTGTGAAGGCCAAGACTATAACAGGGTTCAAAAAAGAACTAGATAAATTCATGGAGGACAGGTCCATCAATGGCTATTAGCCAGGAAGGGCAGGGCTGGTGTCCCTAGCCTCTCTTTGCCAGAAGCTGGAAATGGGCGACAGGGGATGGATTGCTTGATGACTACCTATTCTGTTCATTCCCTCTGGGGCACCTGGCATTGGCCACTGCCGGAAGACAGGATACTGGGTTAGATGGACCATCGGTCTGACCCAGTATGGCCGTTTTTATGTACTCACTTAAAATCTATCCCTTTGTAGTTAATAAAGTTTTTTTGTTTGTTTTTGACATAATCCAGTGTGTTTAAATTGAAGTGTCTGGGAAACTCCATTTGGGGTGGCAAGTTGTGTGTATATTATTTCTATTGAAGAAATAACAGACTTTATATAACTTGTGTTGTCCAGGAGAGAGCTGCGCAGTACAGGACATACATTTCTGGGGGGAAATCTAAGACTTGGTGTCACCCTACAATGTAGCCAAGGCTGGTGAGAGCCAGAACATAAGAACAATCCTAGTGGCTCAAACATCGTAAGTTTGGCCACCATGGAAAGAATTGTATACCGTAACACAAACACCCAAGAAAAATTCTCAGAGATATGGAATCCTTTTCTAGAAATATCTGAATGATCCTATGAAATGCATAGTCCCCCCTCACCTCACTCTCTTTTCTACCCACTTCCGACCCTTTCCATCTGGATCCCCCTCTTCTGAATTTTGCTTCCAATCTTTTTAAACAATTTTTCTTTAACTAGTCAGATTCTTTTTAAACAAAATGTGTTTGTTTGTTGTGTAACACAAATAATTGATTTATATTTTAACCATTCATATTATATGTAATTAAATGTTTAAAGTATAGCTAAGGTTAGGTAGCAGATGGTTAATATATCAGAAGGAGTTGATGTATTATGAGAAGTGTATGTATATTTTATAGTGTTTGTTTTTCTATATATGTTTTAAAAACATTAATAAATAGGAAATAGGAAAAAAAGAAAAAAAGATGGCTGCCAAGGTGAACTGCAACCGGAGTGATGTCACAGAGAAACTGATGACATCACTTCTTTATGACATTACTAGGCTGGCTCATAGTTAAGGGAATTGATAATTGAACAGAGGCCAGCAAAGCAAGTTTTTTGTGGAAGTCAAAAATCCTAATTTCTTAACAGATGGTGCTTGTTCAGCCTGCAGGACGGACAGCCTTCAAGGGAACAGATTATGGATTCTGCTCAGAAAGGGTATAGTTTAGGTCAGCCATCAGCAAAGTTCCCCCGGAGTGCCTCACCCCAGGGAGGGGGAGGGCTCCTCCAAGGCATCCTGCTCCAACAAGGGAATGTGCCCCCACGAACCACCTCACTTCTGCAGGGGAATGAGCGCTGCCAAGGTGTCTTGCTCCGACAAGCAAGTGCACCCCCCCGAAGCGCCTCGCCCCAGCGGGGGAGCGAGACCCCCCGAAGCGCCTCGCCCCAGAGGGGGAGCGAGACCCCCCGAAGCGCCTCGCCCCAGCGGGGCAGCGAGATCCCCCGAAGCGCCTCGCCCCAGCGGGGGAGCGAGATCCCCCGAAGCGCCTCGCCCCGAAGCGCCTCGCCACAGCGGGGCAGCGAGATCCCCCGAAGCGCCTCGCCCCGAAGCGCCTCGCCCCAGCGGGGGAGCGAGATCCCCCGAAGCGCCTCGCCCCAGCGGGGCAGCGAGATCCCCCGAAGCGCCTCGCCCCAGCGGGGGAGCGAGATCCCCCGAAGCGCCTCGCCCCGAAGCGCCTCGCCACAGCGGGGCAGCGAGATCCC
The DNA here is from genome assembly GCF_965140295.1 of Lepidochelys olivacea. Classification (NCBI taxonomy): domain Eukaryota; kingdom Metazoa; phylum Chordata; order Testudines; family Cheloniidae; genus Lepidochelys; species Lepidochelys olivacea. The sequence goes on from NC_140427.1 coordinate 24,577,258, forward strand.
CCGAAGCGCCTCGCCCCGAAGCGCCTCGCCCCAGCGGGGGAGCGAGATCCCCCGAAGCGCCTCGCCCCAGCGGGGCAGCGAGATCCCCCGAAGCGCCTCGCCCCGAAGCGCCTCGCCCCAGCGAGCAGGAGAACTCTCCCAAGGCATCCCGCTCCGACGAGAGAGTGAGCCTCCCCTAAGTGCTTCATCCCAGCGGGGGAATGAGCTCTGCCAAGGCTTCCTGCTCCGTAGGGGGATCGCCCCGTCCCGAGCCGCCGCGCCGCAGCGAGAGGGTGAGCTCTTGCGCAGTGTCTTCCCCCAGCAAGGGCGTGATCTCCCGCAAAGCGCCTCACCGCAGCGAGGGAGCGAGAGCCCCCGAAGCGCCGCCCCACAGACAGTGATGGAACTGAGAAGTGGGAAATGTTCGGTCCAGCCAGGGAAGTTGTCAGTGACAAGTAGCCATTTGCTGGTAACTGTGCAGCAGGGCCTCAGTGCCCAGAGGGCGGAACCACACCAGAGAGCCAGCCACCTGCCAGGGACTGAACTGAACCAGGGAACATCGACACTGGCTGCCGGACACGTTCACAGGCCTCCTGCTCTCCCAAAGAGTGAATCCTTACAGACAGGATCAATCCCCAGGAGCCCAGAGGCTGCTTCAGCCAGCAAGGACTCACCTCAGCCACAGACCAAAGGTGCTCGCAGAACCATCCTCAACCCAAAGGACCAATCAACTCAGACCGAACCCATCTATGCAGTCTCCTTTCCGCCAAGGACCGAAGGGACCCGCAGGGGCTCTCCCCATCCCGACACCAAAGGGACCCGCAGGGGCTCTCCCCATCCGGACACCGAAGGGACCCGCAGGGGCTCTCCCCATCCGGACACCGAAGTGACCCACAGGGGCTCTCCCCATCCGGACACCGAAGGGACCCGCAGGGGCTCTCCCCATCCCGACACCGAAGGGACCCGCAGGGGCTCTCCCCATCCGGACACCGAAGGGACCCGCAGGGGCTCTCCCCATCCCGACACCGAAGGGACCCGCAGGGGCTCTCCCCATCCCGACACCGAAGGGACCCGCAGGGGCTCTCCCCATCCGGACACCGAAGGGACCCACAGGGGCTCTCCCCACCCCGACACCGAAGGGACCCGCAGGGGCTCTCCCCATCCCGACACCGAAGGGACCCGCAGGGGCTCTCCCCATCCGGACACCGAAGGGACCCGCAGGGGCTCTCCCCATCCCGACACCGAAGGGACCCGCAGGGGCTCTCCCCATCCCGACACCGAAGGGACCCGCAGGGGCTCTCCCCATCCGGAGAGTGAGTCAAGCTACAGGTGCACACTGCACCAAGAGATGGAATCGATTTGCAGGGGCTCACTCCATCCGGAGTCCGAAGTGGCTCCCAGGACCTCATTCCATCCACAGACCAGATGCACTAGCAGCTATGTGTCTGTCCCAAAGGATGCATCAACCCAGACTGAACCCTTCCTTGGGCTCTCACTCCACTCGGAGACTGGCTTAACCTGCAGGGGCTCACCCCATGCTGCGAGTGCAGCCACCCACAGAGGCTCGCCCCGGCCACAGACTGCATTAATCCCCAGGGATTTACCTCCTAGGGCCTTAGCCAAGTTTGGACCTGAATCAACATGGTGGTCCTTACTTCAGCCAGACACTGGACAGTCAGACAGTCAGGCTCCCGCGTGGCCAGGGTCGTCAGTGCCAGCGGCTGAGCCACTCCTTGCTGGAACTTTGCCTACAGAGACAGACATGATCTTAGATTGTGTGTGTGAAGGCACAAGGATCTCAGGCAAAGACTTGGCTATGCCAGTGTTACCAGACAAGCAACTCATGGCTGTCCCATCACATAAGGATGAGCCGGAGCGTGCTGGGCCCAGCTATGAAGCAGCAGACATGATCAAGCCAGCCAGAGAAAGAACAATTCCCAGGTTTAGTGCTTTCTTTGTGGGTATGTACAAACAATCTTGGACCATGAATTTACTGGGGTCTCTCAGCGTGTACATTGCAGGCTGGGACTGATGTCCTGTAACTCCACTATGATCACGTCTCCACTACAGGGCTGTACTCAGTCCTGCTTCTGTAGTAGCAGCTATCACTGTGACTGCTTCATGCTGAAGCTAGATGGGACTAAGTGCGAAGCTCTTGGCTGGCTGTCCCCATCTGAGACACTTACATCAGAGTAAGAAACAACCGTAGGTATGTTCAACCTGGGACCTCATACTGGGAACTGGGATGCTTATAGGCACACATCTCGCCCCCCCTCCACCGCCAACCCCAAATATGAGCCTGAAAGGATCATAGAATCATAGAATATTAGGGTTGGAAGGGACCTCAGGAGGTCATCTAGTCCAACCCCCTGCTTAAAGCAGGACCAACCCCAGCTAGATCATCCCAGCCAGGGCTTTGTCAAGCCTGACCTTAAAAACCTCTAAGGATGGATATTCCACCACCTCTCTAGGTAACCCATTCCAGTGCTTCACCACCCTCCTAGTGAAACAGTGTTTCCTAATATCCAACCTAGACCTCCCACACTACAACTTGAGACCATTGCTCCTTGTTCTGTTTTAAAGAAGCTTCACAGGGATGGAGCAGAAAGAATACACAGTCCTTGGAAAGTTCTGCAAGGCTTTTGCAGACCCTCCAGTGCATCTGGGGGAGACTATGCATCCAAACATCAGGGGAGCAGAGCTTCCATGGAGGGAGCTATCACTAAGGGTCACTCAGGGAGGAACCCACCAGTATATGGAAGTATGTGGAGGGGAAGTCAAGTGAAAGGAGACACTTGAGTGTTCAGAAAAGCAAGGGGGGCAGGTTTGGAACTTCCTATTAACCTTTGGTTCCATGCCAAGCAGACAATCCTGGGTGCAGCACCTTCCCCAGAGCACACATAAGGGCAATAGGAGTCAGAATCACAGACAATCCATGTGGGGTCTCAGACAGTACAGTGTTTTGCTGCATTCTGCAAAATCTAGGGCAGTGGTTCCCAAAGTTTTTGCCAGCATGACCCCATTTTAATAACTTATTTCCTCCCAGGACCCCAGACAGCATGGAGGATGCCATTTTATGTCCTCCACACAGTGTGACCTTGCACGTATGGTGCACATGGGCTCAGGCCGCATGAGGGATGCCATTTTGTAAAGCAAAATGGCATCCTCCATGCATTTTTGACCTCGCACACTGTGCACACAAGGTCACACTGGGCGGAGCAAAATGGCATCCTTCGCACACTAGGGATTGCCATGTCCCCATCTGGGGTCCTGACCCACAGTGTGGGAACCACTGATCTAGAGCCTGATCATCAGCTGATGTAAATCTGTGTCATTGTATTGGAGTCAGTGGAGCTGGGCTGACTTCAGTGTGCTACATGGCTTAACACCAGCTGCCGAGAAGGACCTGGGGATTACAGTGGATGAGAAGCTGGATATGAGTCAGCAGTGTGCCCTTGTTGTCAAGAAGGCTAACGGCATATTGGGCTCTATTAGTAGGAGCACTGCCAGCAGATCAAGGGAAGTGATTATTCCCCTCTATTTGGCACTGGTGAGGCCACATCTGGAGTATTGCATCCAGTTTTGGGACCCCCACTACAGAAGGGATGTGGACAAATTGGAGAGAGTCCAGCGGAGGGCAACAAAAATGATCAGGGGGCTGGGGCACATGACTTATGAGGAGAGGCTGAGGGAACTGGGATTGTTTAGTCTGCGGAAGAGAAGAATGAGGGGGGATTTGATAGTTGCTTTCAACTACCTGAAAGGGGGTTCCAAAGAGGATGGATCTAGACTGTTCTCAGTGGTAGCAGATGACAGAACAAGGAGTAATGGTCTCAAGTTGCAGTGGGGGAGGTCTAGGTTGAATATTAGGAAACACTATTTCACTTGGAGGGTGGTGAAGCACTGGAATGGGCTACCTAGGTGGTGGTGGAATCTCCATCCTTAGGGGTTTTTAAGGCCCGGCTTGACAAAGACCTGGCTGGGATGATTTAGTTGGGGATTGGTCCTGCTTTGAGCAGGGGTTGGACTAGATGACCTCCTGAGGACTCTTCCAACCCTGATCTTCTATGATTCTATGAGATCTCTTTCTCTATTGTGAGGATGCCTCTTACACAGTGGAACACTCTGGCTGCCGCTTCGTTGACATGACCTCCTGGCTCGTCTGTACTAGAAGGAAGCACTAGTTAAATGGTACAGACAAGCAGGTATTGATCTGCATAAACTGGTTCCTAACTCAGAATCACTGCTGTGAATATCTATCCCACAGTTCCTGGCTCTGTCCGCACAAGGCAGAGAACTGCCAGGTATTCTGCGTGGGACAGGAGCGCTGTGGGATTGTTCTGGGAGAACCAGTTAAGGCAGTTCAGCTGCCCTATCTCCACCAGCACTGAAAATGTTCCTTCTGAACTAGTGCGCACCACAATGGTCCCGTTGTCCTGGCCTTGGTCCATTCAGCTCAGTTAATAAGTCCCTGGTTTCAAGGTGCTGTGTCACCACAAGGCAAAGGGGTGGTGAGGTGTGCGTTGGAGAATTTCCTGTACCTTACGCCCAGAGCCTGGACAGAGATGCTTCATCCCAAGGCAGAGAAGCATTTGTGATAAAATTTTAAATGCCGCAAGCACTGGGGTTTCCAGCTCCAACATGTCCCTTGGGGATGCTCTTCCACGGCCCAGTGGATTTGGCTGTTATACAGCCTGAGGCAGAGAGGCATGGCCACTCTTGGAGACTGATGGTGCGGGACAGCTAGACGCCCCCGGAGGGCGGAACCGGTAAGGCCACTCTCACTACGCTGGAAACAGAGGGGTGGGACGGGAACAAGAAGTATAAAAAGTGATCAATGGCTCCATATCTAGTTGGCAGCCGGTGTCAAGTGGAGTGCCCCAGGGGTCGGTCCTGGGGCCGGTTTTGTTCAATATCTTCATAAATGATCTGGAGGATGGTGTGGATTGCACTCTCAGCAAATTTGCGGATGATACTAAACTGGGAGGAGTGGTAGATACGCTGGAGGGGAGGGATAGGATACAGAAGGACCTAGACAAATTGGAGGATTGGGCCAAAAGAAATCTGATGAGGTTCAATAAGGATAAGTGCAGGGTCCTGCACTTAGGACGGAAGAACCCAATGCACAGCTACAGACTAGGGACCGAATGGCTAGGCAGCAGTTCTGCGGAAAAGGACCTAGGGGTGACAGTGGACGAGAAGCTGGATATGAGTCAGCAGTGTGCCCTTGTTGCCAAGAAGGCCAATGGCATTTTGGGATGTATAAGTAGGGGCATAGCGAGCAGATCGAGGGACGTGATCGTTCCCCTCTATTCGACATTGGTGAGGCCTCATCTGGAGTACTGTGTCCAGTTTTGGGCCCCACACTTCAAGAAGGATGTGGATAAATTGGAGAGAGTCCAGCGAAGGGCAACAAAAATGATTAGGTGAGGCCTGACTGGGATGATTTAACTGGGAATTGGTCCTGCTTCGAGTAGGGGGTTGGACTAGATGACCTTCTGGGGTCCCTTCCAACCCTGATATTCTATGATTCTATGATTCTAAAAGACAGACACTGTAGCTCGCTCAGTTGGGCGAGATGGACATGTTTGAGCTGCCAGACCTGGCCGATGCTGAGGAGCTGCTCGGATTGCAATGTATCCCAGGGAAACAGAGGATGACCCCGGGACGCAGGTGCACCCCAAGGGGCGGGGATGAAGCAGCCCAGGGACAACTGACGGTAGTAAGGCTGTGTTGCTGCCTGAAGACAGGTCAGTGTGTTGCGGGCAGATCCCCACGGACTCAGGGGCAGAATACTCTGCTAGTTAGGGCCCTGAGCTGGGACCCGGTGGAACTGGGTGGGTCCGGGTCCCCCTAAACCCTGCCACCCGACCCTAGGGCCAGGAGACCTGTGTTGGTCTACCATCTGCTGAGCTAGGGTGCTAGACTGCTTTGGTGCTCACCCCTGCCTGAGCCCTAGACTGCTTTGGTGCCCTGCCCTGCTTGGGACCTGGGCTTCTAGACAGCTGACTCATTTGCCCTGCCCTGCCTGAGGGCCAGAGCCTCAGGCCGTTTGGTGCCCGGCCGGGCCTGATGGCCCAGGCTCATAGACTATTCCTTGCTCTGCCCTGCCTGAAGGTTTGAGCCCTCAAGAGCTAACTTCCCCTTGTACAGACTGCCATTCTAGGTGCGTGACAGCAGAGAGGTGTGGCCACCATTGGAGACTGACAGTGAGGGACGGCCACGCACGCCTGCACACTTACACAGCCGAATATCCCCTTCCCTCCGCTCTATCCCATCACTTCTAGTTATACCTCTGTCCGCCCTCCAAAGTCATTTCCCCTTCCCCCAATACCTGTGTGTAGGGGGTTCTCATCGTCCCTGTTGGTCAACATTTCGCTGAGTTTTGCCATCAGTTACAGGTATACAACTCCAGCGAGTCCATTGTTTATTTTGGGGAGTCTCTTCATTGGTTGTGGCCAACAAAAATTGTAGTTTTACAAAATATTGGATCCATATCCAGGGAATGCGTGACAAGGGATCCAGGCAGGGAATTTGAACTTGGACAACCTTCTACTCACTGGCTCTAGTGCCGGATCTTTACTTCCTGGCACCTGTCATATGAGGTCACAGAGGGCTACATGCCTCAGGTCAGTGGCAACTGTTCCAGTATCTTCAGCTCGGTATCCCTGTCCTCGGATATGCCACAATTCTGCAAATCAGAGCTGGGCCGATGCTCTAGGCAATGATGTGATTTGGTACCTCTCCTAAAGTTCCTTCTTCTCACTATGTAGCTCCTATTCTGTGTCATTTCTTCCAAAATTCTGTCCCCTGGTCTGCTCAGTTGTCTTCAGTGGGTACCATGAGCCCCCAGATGTGCCCTAGAATCCTTTGCACTGGGTGTAGAGCAGGGGTCTCAAACTCAAATGATCACGAGGGCCACATGAGGACTAGTACATTGGCCCAAAGGCTGCACCACTGACCACCCCCCAGCACTGCTGCCCCAGCCCTGCCCCCACTCCACCCCTTCCGTGAGGCCCCGTCCCTGCCCCGCCTCTTCCCACCCCTTCCCTGAAATCCCCACCCCCATTCCAACTCCTTCCCTGAAATCCCCACCCCAACTCCGCCCCCTCCCTGCTCCCCAGGGGGTGTGCATGCTGCATCAGGGGGCAGGGGGTCGGGGTGCAGGAGGGGTGCGGGGTGCAGCAGGGGGCTCAGGGCAGGGGGTCGGGCTGCAGGAGGGGTGTGGGGTGCAGCAGGGGGCTCAGGGCAGGGGGTTCGGCTGCAGGAGGTGTTCGGGGGGCGGGTCTGGCCGCTCTAGGTAAATGCTGTGGGGGCGGGGGCGCCGCGGGGAGCTGGCGGGCAACAGAAAATAACCCGCGTGTTTGAGACCCCTGGTGTAGAGGTTGTCAGTGGTCTTTCAAAGAAGGTGTTGAACTTGCCACAAAGGATCCCAGACCAAAAGTTTCCTGTCACATGAGGAGCAGAAACAAGGATACCGTTTGGGAGCAGGGAGCCAAACACTCTGCAGTAGTCGGAGAAGATCGGTCTGGCAGTGTCCTGTTGGTAAATGAAGATGGAAATCCCTGTATTAGTCTGACACCTGCTCAGCCTGTGCCTAAAGCTCCTCTTGTTGTGACCAGTTGAAGGCCTACGTCAGGACACTGCAGGTCTTGACCCTGGATCTGTAGGAGCCCAATCACCTGCCACTCTCCGCTTTCACCCGGCAGCTTGCTCCTAACTGACTGAGCAGGAGAGACCATGGAACCTAATGCCACATCAGAGGCGGCTTCCCTGGGCCTGGCTCCAGGAGTACTGTGACCTCTGATTGGTCAGGGCTTCCTATTGACACCCAAAGAAAGGTACAGGAAGTTGTCTGCACAACTGGGCTCTACCTGGCTGCTACATTGGACCCTGCCTTCTTGCCTAACTCCTGAACCTGCTTCCTGACTTATTCCTGCTTTCCTGTCTTGTTCCTGATCCTCACCCAGGTCGCCAACTCTGGCTCCATCTTCAACCACTCCATCTCCAACCTGACTGCCTACATCTTGGCCCCGATAGTCTGTCCATCTGTGGCTAAAGCAAATTTTAAAAAATTGACCAGTTTTCAGTCTGAAAATGCAGTTTTGTTGAAATTTAAATGTTTCGTGGGAACGTGTTTTCAACTAAATCATTTTGTTTAGATAATGTCAAAATGTTTCATTTTAACTTCATAGTTTCAATTCAACTTTTATATTATATTAAAATATTAATGTTAATGATGTATTGTATTTTTGTTTAATACCACAATGCATATATTATATTTATTATTTCAACACAATATCAAAGTTGAAACACAAGTAGATGTTACTGAAACAAATGGTTCGATTCCAAATCAACAATTTTTTGAATTTTTGTTCCATGGGAAATTTCAGCATTTGGGCTTTTTGTTCTGATTCAGAATCAGTTTTCCCCCAGATAGTTCTGGAATTTTCCATGGGATGGATATTCTGTTTCTGACCAGCACTATTTATGACTGTGCAGTAGGAAGTGCTTGCCATTACGGTGTTCCCCATTGCAGTTTGCATTGGTTCTTAGATAAGTAGTCCCTGAGTCCCAGCTATGTAGCTGTTCACTGAACCAAAAAGCTGTTCTTTTGGCCTGTGCCAGCATTCCCACAGTTCATTACTTCCTCCTCAGTATATGGCACTGTGCTCAGAGCGTCAGCCTTGTACAGTATCACAGAGCTGTTGGGTCATGAGGGAGTCTGCAGGGTCTTTCACTGTGTGTCATTCAAACAACCTGTGAACGCTGGAGGAGAACCACCAGATCAGGAGGCTGAGTTGTTGATGTCATTCATTCTGTGCTGCTCAAAGCTGATATCTCTCGGTCTGTGTGAATGGCACATCCCCACCACTAGACCAGCTGGTGTTTGAAAACTAAAACAAAGGTTTGATAATAAAGATCGTGGCCAATCCTGGGAACTGTTGGTTTGCCAAGGCAGTCTCTGGGAGCAGGAATGAGAGGGTGTTTGCAGTCAGGGAATAACAGTGATCCCTGCTGTTGTTGAAGACTCCAGTGACGGCCATTAGACCAGGAGTAGCCTGGATTTAGAAAGCTTGGGGAAACTGATTCTTAATCTCCTAGCCACCATTCATTGATTTGTCAGATTTGGATTTTATCCATGTTCTCTTAGCATCTGTTTGCCAAAGACTTTACCACCCTACCCAGTTGTTTTACTGGGGCTGTTCCTTTCAGTCCTTCAGAATATATAGTAGTGAGCTGTTGTGCAGGCGTGTGTGTGTGTGTGTATGCACCTCTGCCCTCCCCTGAAAGACTCAGAATTGCTCTGTGTCATAGGCTCCATACTGCTGACAGAGAACGGAGATTTTCCTTCAGCTCAGTACTGAGGCAGTGACCACTGCACTGGTTCCTGATTCACATTTTGAGGTTCTCTTCATGGTTGTGAGAGCTAGAAGCAACATGGGCAGGCGCCAGGGAGGTGCACACAGCCTGTGTGGCTACAAAGTGTATGTGCTTCAAAGCTGAGATCCTGGAGCTCATTTCGGTGGCGAGCAGTGGGTGAGGAGAAGACGGGAGTCAGGAGACATAGCTTCTCCTCCCAACTTGCTTAAACTCTCTGTGCCATGGGTGCCCCCTCTGTCACAAGATTGTTACTAGGTATAATTTGTGAATATGTTTAAAACACTTTGAGATCTGCCGGTAAAAGATTCTAGAGAAATAGAAGGTATTGTTGTTATCAGCAGGATGGGGGTGAGTCATAGCCAGCCAGAGCCCTTACAGAAAAGTCCTGTCACAGGCAGCAGGGAAGAAAGTGTTAGGGTGCGGTAGATTTTTGACTGGTCTTTACAGAAATTACTCTAAATATCTGGTTTCAGAGGAGCAGCCATGTTAGTCTGTATTCGCAAAAAGAAAAGGAGGACTTGTGGTATCTTGGAGACTAACCAATTTATTTGAGCATAAGCTTTTGTGAGCTACAGCTCACTTCATCGGATGCATTCAGTGGAAAATACAGTGGGGAGATTTATATACACAGAGAACATGAAACAATGGGTGTGACCAGGCAGACTGTAACGAGAGTGATCAGGTAAGGTGAGCTATTACCAGCAGGAAAGCCCGGGGCGGGGGAGAGGGGGGGAATAGTTTTACTTTGTGTAATGAGCCATCCGCTCCCAGTCTTTATTCAAGCCTAAGTTAATTGTATCCAGCTTGCAAATTAATTCCAATTCAGCAGTCTCTGGTTGGAGTCTGTTTTTGAAGGTTTTTTTTGTTGAAGAATTGCAACTTTTAGGTCTGTAATCAAGTGACCAAAGAGATTGAAGTGTTCTCCAACTGGGTTTTGAATGTTATAAATATCTAAATATCTGTAACATTGAATAGAAAATGTGATCATTGCCATAGTTTTTGGAACCAGCCTGCAGAATTCTCCAGCCGTCTAGTCTGTTCATGAGTATAGGCTGGTTTTATGCACCTACAGAAAGGCGTTCATGTTCTTTAAACTCCATAGTATCCTTCCGTACGGGTGTGGTTCAACCACCAACCTACCCTTACTGAAGGTGACATGGTAGCTGCTCCAAAAGCCTTGACGCCAGCCTGAATGTCTGAGGTCAGCTTGGGGCAGTTTCTTTACAGCTTGCTGACCCTTCACATAAGGAGAGGATGGGATGCTGCTGAGATGGCCCCAGGACAGAAACCAGTGTAGTGTCAGGGACAGGCAGGAACTTTGCCGAGTTTGGGATAAATCATCTAGCAGCCAGTGGACCCAGGAGCGGGAGATTTTGGGGCCCTTACCAATTCTTCAACCTGGCCACTCACTGCAACACAGTTAAGCTGAGCAGGAAAGAGAGGAAATGTGGAGCAGGGATTGTGCACGCTTGTGTCTTGCCCAGCACTGAGCTCCAGGACAGCACTGAACTCTTGTTCAAATAGCGTTTTCCATGGCATCACAGCCGGGATTGAGTTCACCCTCTCTCTCTCCATTGCAGATCTCACCAATGAAATGTACACTGACATCCTGTGGTGGCTGAAAGGTTGGTTTCTGATCTCATTTCGTGTGGAATCTTAGATTCAGGGTTTGCTCTGTTTTAATGGCTAGAGCTTAGAGATCTCTCCCTCCCCGGTTGTCGATTTCCCTTTCCCCAAGGCTCCCTTGCCCCACACGTTATCATTTCATCAAGAAATTGCAACCAGAATCCCAAGTTGCTATTTTTGTAGAACCTCCACAAACACAGTGTTTTGCTTATGCTTGGCTAAACCCTGAATCACAGACTGCATTAAAGATGGATTTTAAGCTTTCGTGGCCTGTGATCTTTTTGGGGTTCTTCCATTGGGCATCTTTCTCCATTTGCGAGGTATCTGCAGCCAAGGGATGGAGGGTGTGATCAGGTGCTGCCAAAGCTGAAATTTATACAACAAAAGCAGCAGGTGAATTTTGGCTGGTATCTAAACCCAGCAATACACCTCCAGCCTGCTGAGCTTTCAGACAATGGAGGGTGGCTGCCCTGCTGGGTACGATGTGGGGTGACAGCAGAGAGCAGCTTCCCCACAGGTGCCCCTTAGTTCTCTGTTTGACCCATCAGCAGCTGCCTGGGTGTTCTGGGGGGGCATGTCGCTGAATAGTGCAGTAATCTGTATTCGTCTCTTTCCTTCCCTCCTGCTCCTATTCTCCACCTGCTTCCAAACCCTCACACTTCTCCCTGCACATGGCTCCTCTGCCAAACTCCCGTGTCACCAGACGAAGAGGTAAGAGATCCTTTGGCATGGTGCGTCTCTCCTGCTTGTAGCCCCTTGCCTGGCCTGCCCCACTTCTCCAGGGTCTTCCCTCGCTGAGAGATGAGAGCTGGGCAGGTGGCTGCCTGTGCCCTCTCAGCTCGCCTGGACAGCACTGTTCCCATTTACCCACCCTGGCAAGGAGCGGGGCATCTGGGCAGCTGCTGTCAGCTCCATGGCTCAGGCCTCCAGCATACCCTGTTGTCACCTCACAACTCCTCCCCCACTTCCACTCACCACCTCACAACGCCCCCTGCTGGCCTCTGGGCAGCCCTGCACACAGCCCCTCACCTCAGTTTCCCTTCGTGGTACCCCAAATAAACACCACACAGGGTTTTTCCAGTCCCATCATGACAGCCCTCCTTAGGGTCTGACACATTACATGGAAGTTCAGAGCTGAACACAGACATCTTCCCTCCAGCCCCGTACAGCGTCCTTCCTGCCTGAGCAGGCTACTCCCAGCCCTTCCTAGCCAGAGCAACTGCCCTGAGCTCAGGGTCTTCCCTGCTGGAGCCTCCCTCCCTCACTACAGTCTCCTGAGCTTCCTCCCTGACAGCAGCCACCTTCTGCTCTTTGTGGGCAATGTGCCTGGTTCCCCTCAGCTGGGCTTACTCGGTAATCTGGTTTCAGAGTAACAGCCGTGTTAATCTGTATTCGCAAAAAGAAAAGGAGGACTTGTGGCACCTTAGAGACTAACCAATTTATTTGAGCATGAGCTTTCGTGAGCTACAGCTCACTTCATCGGATGCATACTGTGGAAACGGCAGAAGACATTATATACACAGAGACCATGAAACAATACCTCCTCCCACCCCACTCTCCTGCTGGTAATAGCTTATCTAAAGTGATCATCAAGTTGGGCCATTTCCAGCACAAATCCAGGTTTTCTCACCCTCCGCCGTATGCATCCGATGAAGTGAGCTGTAGCTCATGAAAGCTCATGCTCAAATAAAGTGGTTAGTCTCTAAGGTGCCACAAGTCCTCCTTTCCTTTTCGGTAATCTGGGTTGGCTTGGCCCCAGGCTCTCCAGCCCAGGCAAACTGCCCTGTCACACTCAGAGCAAGTGCCCCTGCTGGTCTGGGCCCTGGAAGAGGTACCCTGGGGTCTGGGCACTTTCTGGGCTTCACTGAATTCACCTCTCTGACTTAGGGAGGGAAACCATTGCCCTGCACTTGCCATCTCCGCCCTGGATCCCCCGCAATGCGGGGCACGCACAGCACAGGACCCTGTCATGGCACTGGGAACAAGAGTGGGATGAACCTTTTATGCCCAAGCTCAAAGGCACACACAACGTACCGGCTTTCAGGGTGTCTTCAGTGCAGAAAACCCTACATTGGCAGCCTGTTTCCTGCCCTAGGTTACAGAGGGGTGGGCAGGCTCTGAATCACCCTGACAACAGCAGGGAGTCTCCTCTGAAGGGCTGCCCTGGCCAGTGAAGGGTTCTGTGCTCTGGGCTCTGCAGGCATCAGTCATCTGTGTAACAGGACATTGGCTCAGCAGATGCCACCGTTGAGTGCCAATAGCCCAGGCTCTGGCTGGCTACAGCAGGTGTCAGTGGGGTGTGTGCGAAGCAGGGGGTTGCTCATTGAGCCAGAGGATCCTGGGGGCTGGACGGACTGCATAGGGTGAGGGGCTTCTATGGGGGAGAGCAGCTGCCTGGGAGGGTGTGTTGTGTGATGTGCATAGCGGGGGTTACACAACCTGGCAGCCAGGCCTCGCAGAGCTGGGCTGGGATTGCATGGGAACGAGAGGACACTGCTGCATGTGGCCAAGACAGGGAGGGGAGCCCATTGTCTGGCAGCGTGCGGCCCTCCACACCGTGTGGGAAAGTGATCTACTGCTGCCCCAAAGCCCCTGGACAGCGAAAGCGGTTCCAGGTCTAATGGTGAATGGGAACATCAGCCACTAGGGCTGGTCAGTCACTCTGGACGGTGGTCAGAACAAACACAGCACAGCCTTTGGGTCCTGAGGCTGAGCCTGGGGCAGGTTTGCCATTCTGCAGGGTTTGCCAAATAGTTTGGGCAGATCATTTCTAGCCCAACGGGTACTTGCTGCTTGTGTTGTGTGGTTGGTCACCTCAGTCACTTGGTTTGTTTCTGCTCCCTGTTTGGACAAACGAACATTTTCAACAGAAGAACACCGAATAGTGCAGATTTCCCTACGAATGATGTGCGCAAAAATCTGACAGTTCCAGCATTCACAAGCATTTTTACTAATCCCTGGGGGTGTCCAAATGCTCAGGAATAACGAATAATGGCACCAGTTGGCTCCTCATGGTTATTCACAAAAACCATCCACTAATTAGCTTTTTAATTATTTGCTCTTTCTAAGATCTGCTCTGGGGCCAATGCTGGGCCACACTTTTCTTACACAGAGGATTTTAAAAGGAACGTATAGGTACAGTTTGCAAAGCTGTCATCCTTGGAGCTGGATATAATTTGCAACAGGGCTTCACGCCCTCCTGTCACAAACAGCTGCATGGAGAGCTGGGGATGGAACAGGCGCCCACATCTCAGAACGCACCGTGACCATCGGTACTAGCTGACCCCCGTCATCGGTCTCAGTAGAGACAGTATTTAATGGGTCACAGTTCTCTCATCTCATTGGATGTGGGGCTCTAGGTCAGGATTGGGGCAGGCTGGTGGGGCAGCATGGAGGAACCTTGCTCAGCCTTTGCATAGAGGGCTTAGATGCCAAGGCTGCCAGCTGGCACCTTTCACCAGCTGTCCCCTTGTACAAAGTGAGGGGAGAACCCAGCTGTGTCTGGTTATCACATGTACAGAGGAACACAAACACGCACACTCTCACGCTGACACACTCAGGAACATATATGGCTACTCAGCAAAAACACAGTGAGTGTTAGCTAATTCTGCAAGGAACAGACTCTGGGAGCGAGAGACCCGGGGGAATTCAGGGAGTTTAAGCACAGGCTTTGCTGTGAGGCCTGCATACAAACCCTGGCTGTCAGCACACATAGAATGAGTTAGTGAACGTGACTGAATCTCTAGTGACTACATGTCACCATCTGGCTGCCTTCATCGTATTTCCACCTTTAATTGTAGATGTGCTTCCCCTCTACAAGGTGCACTGTCATAGTCTACAGGCACACTGCATTGCGCGCGGCAGGGCATGCTGTCACACACTGCATGGTGCACTGCAGGGAGTGCTACAGGGCACACAGTCACCCACTGCACGGCGCACTGCAGGGCATGCTGTCACACACTGCATGGTGCACTGCAGAGCATGCTGTCACATACTGCACGGCGCACTGCAGAGCATGCTGTCACACACTGCACGGCGCACTGCAGAGCATGCTGTCACATACTGCACGGCGCACTGCAGAGCATGCTGTCACACACTGCACGGTGCACTGCAGGGCATGCTGTCACACACTGCACGGCGCACTGCAGGGCATGCTGTCACACACTGCACGGTGCACTGCAGGGCATGCTGTCACACACTGCACGGCGCACTGCAGGGCATGCTGTCACACACTGCACGGCGCACTGCAGGGCATGCTGTCACACACTGCACGGCGCACTGCAGGGCATGCTGTCACACACTGCACGGTGCACTGCAGAGCATGCTGTCACACACTGCACGGCGCACTGCAGGGCATGCTGTCACACACTGCACGGCGCACTGCAGGGCATGCTGTCACACACTGCACGGCGCACTGCAGGGCATGCTGTCACACACTGCACGGCGCACTGCAGAGCATGCTGTCACACACTGCACGGTGCACTGCAGGGCATGCTGTCACACACTGCATGGTGCACTGCAGAGCATGCTGTCACACACTGCACGGTGCACTGCAGAGCATGCTGTCACACACTGCACGGCGCACTGCAGGCCATGCTGTCACACACTGCACGGCGCACTGCAGAGCATGCTGTCACACACTGCAAGGCGCACTGCAGAGCATGCTGTCACACACTGCAAGGCGCACTGCAGTTATCTCAAGTGCCTATACACAAATGCAAGAAGCCTGGGAAACAAGCAGGAAGAACTGGAAGTCCTGACATAGTCAAGGAATTATGATGTGATTGGAATAACAGAGACTTGGTGGGATAACTCACATGACTGGAGTACTGTCATAGATGGATATAAGCTGTTCAGGAAGGACAGGAAGGGCAGAAAAGGTGGGGGAGTTTCACTATATGTCACAGCAGTATGTCACAGCAGTATGACTGCTCAGAGCTCAAGTATGAAACTGCAGAAAAACCTGAGAGTCTCTGGATTAAGCTTAGAAATGTGAGCAACAAGGGTGATGTCATGGTGGGAGTCTGCTATAGACCACTGGACCAGGGGGATGAGGTGGATGAGGCTTTCTTCTGGAAACTCATGGAAGTTACTAGATCGCAGGCCCTGGTTCTTATGGGAGACTTCAATCACCCCGATATCTGCTGGGAGAGCAATACAGCGGTGCACAGACAATCCAGTAAATTCTTGGAAAGTGTAGGGGACAATTTCCTGGTGCAAGTGCTGGAGGAACCAACTAGGGGCAGAGCTCTTCTTGACCTGCTTCTCACAAACCGGGAAGAATTAGTAGGGGAAGCTAAAGTGGATGGGAACCTGGGAGGCAGTGACCATGAGATGGTCGAGTTCAGGATCCTGGCACAAGGAAGAAAGGAGAGCAGCAGAATACGGACCCTGGACTTCAGAAAAGCAGACTTTGACTCCCTCAGGGAACTGATGGACAGGATCCCCTGGGAGAATAACATGGGGGGAAAGGACTCCAGGAGAGCTGGTTGTATTTTAAAGAATCCTTATTGAGGTTACAGGGACAAACCATCCCGATGTGTAGAAAGAATAGTAAATATGGCAGGCGACCAGCTTGGCTTCAGAGTGAAATCATTGCTGATCTTAAATACAAAAAAGAAGCTTACAAGAAGTGGAAGATGGGACAAATGACCAGGGAAGAGTATAAAAATATTGCTCGGGCATGCAGGAGTGAAATCAGGAAGGCTTTTCGGGGTGAGCGGAAGAAATAAAAAAATCATACAATATCAAGGTGGGAAGGGACTTCAGGAGGTCATCTAGTCCAACCCCCTGCTCAAAGCAGGACCAATCCCCAATTAAATCATCCCAGCCAGGGCTTTGTCAAGCCTGACCTTAAAACCTTCTAAGGAAGGAGATTCTACCACCTCCCTAGGTAACGCATTCCAGTGTTTCACCACCCTCCTAGTGAACAAGTTTTTCCTAATATCCAACCTAAACCTCTCCCACTGCAACTTGAGATCATTACTCCTTTGTTCTGTCATCTTCCACCACTGAGAATAGTCTAGAACCATCCTCTTTGGAACCACCTCTCAGGTAGTTGAAAGCAGCTATCAAATCCCCCCTCATTCTTCTCTTCTGCAGACTAACAATCCCAGTTCCCTCAGCCTCTCCTCATAACTCATGTGTTCCAGTCCCCTAATCATTTTTGTTGCCCTTCACTGGACTCTCTCCAATTTTTCCACATCCTTCTTGTAGTGTGGGGCCCAAAACTGGACACAGTACTCCAGATGAGGCCTCACCAATGTCGAATAGAGGGGAATGATCACGTCCCTCGATCTGCTGGCTATGCCCCTACTTATACATCCCAAAATGCCATTGGCCTTCTTGGCAACAAGGGCACACTGTTGACTCATATCCAGCTTCTCGTCCACTGTCACCCCTAGGTCCTTTTCTGCAGAACTGCTGCCGAGCCATTCGGTCCCTAGGCTGTAGCGGTGCATTGGATTCTTCCGTCCTAAGTGCAGGACCCTGCACTTATCCTTGTTGAACCTCATCAGATTTCTTTTGGCCCAATCCTCCAATTTGTCTAGGTCCCTCTGTATCCTATCCCTACCTGCCACCATATCTACCACTTCTCCTAGTTTAGTATCATCCACAAATTTGCTGAGAGTGCAATCCACACCATCCTCCAGATCATTTATGAAGATATTGAACAAAACTGGCCCCAGGACCGACCCTTGGGGCACTCCACTTGATACCAGCTGCCATCTAGACATGGAGCCATTGATCACTACCTGTTGAGCCCGACAATCTAGCCAGCTTTCTACCCACCTTATAGTGCATTCATCCAGCCCATACTTCTTTAACTTGCTGACAAGAATACTGTGGGAGACCACGTCAAAAGCTTTGCTAAAGTCAAGAAACAATACATGCACTGCTTTCCCTTTATCCACACAACCAGTAATCTCATCATAGAAGGCGATTAGATTAGTCAGGCATGACTTGCCCTTGGTGAATCCATGCTGACTGTTCCTGATCATTTTCGTCTCGTGTAAGTGCTTCAGGATTGATTCCTTGTGGACCTGCTCCATGATTTTTCCGGGGACTGAGATGAGGCTGACTGGCATGTAGTTCCCAGGATCCTCCTTCTTCCCTCTTTTAAAGATGGGCACTACATTAGCCTTTTTCCAGTTGTCTGGGACTTCCCCCGATCACCATGAGTTTTCAAAGATAATGGCCAATGGCTCTGCAATCACAGCCGCCAACTCCTTTAGCACTCTCGGATGCAACGCATCCGGTCCCATGGACTTGTGCACGTCCAGCTTTTCTAAATAGTCCCTAACCACTTCTTTCTCCACAGAGGGCTGGCCACCTACTCCCCATGCTGTGTTGCCCAGCGCAGCAGTCTGGGAGCTGATCTTGTTCGTGAAGACAGAGGCAAAAAAAGCATTGAGTACATTAGCTTTTTCCACATCCTCTGTCACTAGGTTGCCTCCCTCATTCATTAAGGGGCCCACACTTTCCTTGACTTTCTTCTTGTTGCCAACATACCTGAAGAAACCCTTCTTGTTCCCATCATACCATCTCCTCTATAAACTTATCGAGTTTAATCTTGAAGCCAGATAGGTCTTTTGCCCCCACTGTTTCCCTTGGAAGGCTATTCCAGAACTTCACTCCTCTGACGGTTAGAAACCTTCATCTAATTTCAAGTCTAAACTTCCCAATGGCCAGTTTATATCCATTTGTTCTTGTGTCCACATTGGTACTGAGCTTAAATAATTCCTCTCCCTCTCTGGTATTTATCCCTCTGATATATTTGTAGAGAGCAATCATATCTCCCCTCAGCCTTCTTTTGGTTAGGCTAAACAAGCCAAGCTCCTTGAGTCTCCTTTCATAAGACAGGTTTTCCATTCCTCGGATCATCCTAGTAGCCCTTCTCTGTACCTGTTCCAGTTTGAATTCATCCTTCTTAAACATGGGAAACTAGAACTGCACACAGCATTCCAGGTGAGGTCTCACCAGTGCCTTGAAAACCGTACTAACACCTCCTTATCTCTACTGGAAATACCTCGCCTGATGCATCCCAAGACCGCATTAGCTTTTTTCACGGCCATAGCACATTGGCGGCTCATAGTCATCTTGTGGTCAACCAATACTCCAAGGTCTTTCTCCTCCTCTGTTGCTTCTAATTGATGCGTCCCCAGTTTTTAACTAAAATTCTTGTTATTAATCCCTAAATGCATGACCTTACATGTCTCACTATTAAATTTCATCCGATTACTATTACTTCAGTTGACAAGGTCGTCCAGATCCTCCTGTATGATATCCCGGTCCTTCTCTGCATTGGCAATACCTCCCAACTTTGTAGCATCCACAGACTTTATTAGCACACTCCCACTTTTTGTGCCAAGGTCAGTAATAAAAAGATTAAATAAGATTGGTCCCAAAACTGATCCCTCCTGCTATAAGGCAGTGCACATGAGCACATGAGACCAGAGTGGGCCGTATCAGCAACCTGGATTCTCTTCTCAACTCCGCCTTGCAGTGACTTTGAGACAAGTCTCCATTCACTTCTTTGTAAAATGGGGGATTGCTGTGACTGACTTGGAAGGCTGGGATCTGAGGTGGACAGAAATATAACCAGCAGTCATTAGAGGTGGGACGAGAGTGCCTGGCTTCCTGGCTCCCAGGAATGTCCAATGCCCTTTGCTCAGGCATCTGGGTGAGCTTTATCGCTCTGCCATGGCTGGGGAACAGGCAGCCTGCATTAGCTCCAGCATGGAACATTTCACTAAGTCCCATGCACTGGAGAGCTCTGAATACAAGCCCAGAGCTTGTCCATCACGTCATTGCTGAGTGCGTTTGGAGTGGACATTAACAGACTGACCATTACAGCTCCAATCTGCAAATAGCCTCTCCAATAAACCTCAGACCTGCTACCTAGGAATGTCCCCTGGGAGGAGCCGGCATTGTGGGGGAAGCATGTGGAAAGGAGCACATGGAAGAAAGGCAGAGCACATGGGGAGCAGGATGGAAGGAGGGAGCCCCGGCAAGGGAGAGCTGGCTACATCAGGACACAGTCTCGGCCAAGGGCCAACCTGGCCCAGCTGCCACTGGCCCGGAAGTCCAGGCTCCCCTGAAGGAAACCTTTCCTCCCCCCTGTGGCTTCCTCTCAGACATGTTAGTTCTCATGGTCTAACACTCACAGTGAGCCATGGACTCAAAGCAGCCACTGCTTTGGGTGCTTGGGTCCCAGGGCGTTTGAGTGAAGAGCAGTGGGCACTTTTGATGATCTTGGCCTCGATGATTTGCCAGGACGCTGTGGGTTAAGGAAACAGACATGTTTGGTGTTTTAAACACATCCTG
Source organism: Lepidochelys olivacea (assembly GCF_965140295.1). Classification (NCBI taxonomy): domain Eukaryota; kingdom Metazoa; phylum Chordata; order Testudines; family Cheloniidae; genus Lepidochelys; species Lepidochelys olivacea. Next base: position 24,597,574 of record NC_140427.1, read on the forward strand.
TGTCCACACAGAAACATTTACAACTGATTCCGAACCACAGGAGAGTGTTTGTGGCCCCCCGCTGGTGGGTGTGGGCATGAGGAGGTGCTTAGCGTCGCGGTGCTGCAGAACACGCTGTGATCCCGGGCAGCGTGGCCGGTGTTTCAGTTGTCCAGACCTCGATGGTGTGTCACGATCTCCGGTGGCAGAGCCAGTGAGCTAGTCTGCTCTGGGCATTACAGAGCAAGACAATGGCCACCTGGAAGGCAGCAACCTGTGCAGGACTCTGCTGTGCACAGGCAGGCGCAGGGTTAATTGTGCCTTGCGCTCCAGATAGGACATTCTGGGCTGGGTTCTTTCCATCTTGTTTTGGTTTGGAGAATAAAAACCTTGGCGGCAGCATGGCCTCTTCCCAAAATAACTCAGCCTCCAAAGATAATTATAGCTCTCTAGCCCATTAGCCGCTGACTGAAGCTCTGCTTCCCAGGACACGGCCTGAGAATTCTCCCTGCCATGTCCACACTAACCCCTCTGCCATAGGCCAGGCCCAGGCATGGGGGAGCTTGGTCACTGCACTAGGTCTAGAGAAGGGAAGATCCTGCTAAAAACTCTGTCAGTCTCTGCCCATCTCTTTCTGCATCCTGCTCCCGCAATGTCCCTCACCTCAGGAGGGTCCACAGACCATGCCCAGGGCCTGCCCTTGGCTCTGAGTGGCAGGCAGCACTGTCTCTCATTCTCATTTGCTAGGGAGGGACTCTGCGGAGGAAATGCCAGCTGGATATAGCAGCATCTGCCTAATGGTTCAGGGCACTGGGGCTTCCCCCAGCCATTGGAGCAACCCACTCAGCTCCACTTCTGCCTCTACTAGGGAGGCTGAACTGATCAGTCAGATCCCATCCACTGCTAGAAACTACACCCCAGCAGGCAGAAGCTCCCTTCCGGCGGGCCAGCTGGGCACCTCTGCCCACACCCTCTGCATGTGGGGCAATGTCTCCTAAGGCCCCACCATCCTGGGGCTGAGAAAGCAGGTGCAAGAATCTGTTCCTCTGCAATGGGCCTGGCCAAAGGAAGGCACATTCCTGCAGCCCCCCAAGGCCTGGGCCAGCACTCTCCAGAGTCAGCAGTCCCATCTTCTCACAAAGCCGCAGGGAGGCACTGGGAAGCGTGCTGCACTCTGCCTGACTTGGACAGTCTCACTGAGCTTCCCTTCTCCAGGAAGCAGACAGACAGGCTGCATTCCCTGGAAGCTGTGGCCAAAGGAAACCTCTTTGGGGTTCTCATGGGGCTCTCAGGGAAAGGCTCGCCAGCAGGGTCAGTTCTGGCTAGAGGTCTAGGGGAGCAGAAATAGTTGTTTCTGCTCTTCCCTTGCCCATGGGAACCATGCAGTGTGATTGCAAGTTTCCAGCCCATCTCCCCCTGGAATGCCCAGAATTAGCTTCCTGAATGCTCCAAGTGTCCCAAGCAGTGCAGGCACCCATCAGCGTCTGCCTGACGCCTGCAACTGAGGATTTCTCATAATATATTTTTTCTTTCATCCTGAAGTGTCTTTAAACATGGGAATGACCACATCCACCACTGAAGTGCAGCCACCTCTGGGGTGAAACACAGCTGCTGTTTAACAGCAAAAGGCTGCAGGGCAGCATGTGAGCCTGTGGGGATTAGTCAGGATGTAACTACTCTGATTGGAATTTGACCAGATGATGGAGTCAGCGCCTGCCTCTTGGGGATCTTTCATAATTAGAAGCAGTCTCAGATGAAAGCTGCAGCAGCATGGCACCTCTTAACACTACGTGGGCACCACTTTGTTTACAACTCAGGGGAGAACTCCACCTAGCAAGTCTCCGATCCACATGTGGCCTAGCCCAGTCCTGCTCAGGTTCTCTCATAGACCAAGACAGAATGATTGCAGAAACATACTCCAGGCTGGAAGCGTCTCCCTCCCTTCTGTCTCACCCCCCTGCACTGCGCCTTTGATCCCTGTGGGATTTAATGCCTTATTTAAACTGCTGCAGCTCACCTCTCTTACCCTGAGCAGCTTCATCCAGCCATCACTGCCTCCGACTTCACACTTTACACAGGGCTCTGACCAGTTGGCTTATTGTTGGTTGCTTGGTGCTTCTGCATGTGAATTTGTGGCCCCATATCTGTCCCCCACTCAGCTGAGGCTGCTAAGCTCATCTCACTAATGTCGAGGAGCAGATTTCCCTCTCCTCCCCACAGAGTGTGAACATTACTCCAACACTGCAGCATTGCTGGCCCCTGAAGGGCATAGGGAGATGCAGATGATCTCCTGAAGAGTTTAAGAGGGTAATCCTCAGTAATGCTGAGTCTCGGAGGAAAGCACTTGCTGGGGGGATTAGAGATTTAGACATCTATATTCTCCTCCCTCTCCCAGCCTCTCCTATCCCCAGAGCCTGAATATGTGTGAACTCGGCCTCTGCAGCCCGTGTGTGTGCACAAGATCCAGGCAAGGAACTAGCTTCATCTCATCACACTTTGTCAGCGAGCTTCTCTGTGTGGAGGGCGAGAGCCACCTGTGTCTTGAAAACACCCGTTGGAAGGATACAGACAGAGCCTTGAGTTCAAGAATACAATTGCCCCTGGGGCCCAGCAGGATAGGGCTGGCAGCACAGGGAGTGGAATGGACTTTATCCCTCACCCTAGAGGGGCGCCGTGAGCAGGGGGTGAGACAGAAGATCTCAGACTCCAACACCGCAGCTAGGGCAGAAGCTGGGCAAACGTTCTCTCCAAGCAAATCTGCCTGTTCCCAGTGAGTGTAACTGCCCTGAACTACAGCCATTTCCTTAAACGTTTCTATTTTATGATCAAACAGGATGCAAAATATTTGGTCTGTGTGGATGGCTGCAAAGAAAGACAGAAGGAATAATGCCCTGAACTAGCCACAGGGGCTAGAGGAGTGCGCGTGGAGATCAGAACTCTGTGCCCCCTCTGCCCTGGTCCTGAGAACATTGGGCACATAGCTAGCACTTGGCAAACGCTAGGAAGTAGAGAAATATCATTATCTGCATTTTACAGAGAGGGAGCTGAAGCTCAAAGAGGCTATGTGCTTTGTCCAAGGCCATTCAGCCTTTCTCAGTCACACACACATAGACTTTAAGGCCAAGAGGGACCATCATGATCATCTCGTCTGACCTCCTGCACATTGCAGGACACAGAACCTCACCCACCCACTCCTGTGATAGCCCCCTAACCTCTGGCTGTGTTACTGAAGTCCTCAAATCGTGGTCTAAAGATTCAAATGACAGAGAATCCACCAGTTACACTAGTTTAAACCTGCAAGTGACCTGTGCCCCAGGCTACAGAGGAAGGTGAAAACCCCCCAGGGTCTCTGCCAATCTGACCTGGGGGAAAATTCTTTCCTGAACCCCAAATACAGTAATCAGTTAGCCCCTGAGCATATGGGCAAGACCCACAAGAAGGATACCTGGAAAAGCATTCTCCCCAGCTAGCATCCCATCGTTGGCTACTGGGGATATTTGCTACTGGCAATCAACAATGGGCAGTCCCGTCATCCCATCCCCTCCGTAAACTTACCAAGCTCAGTCTCGAACGCAGTTAGGTTTTTTGTCTCCACTGCACCCCCTAGAAGGCTGTTCTAGAGCTTCACTCCTCTGATGGGTAGAAACCTTCACCTCATTTCAAGCCATTACCAGAACAAGCCGATTCTTCATCCACTCCTCTAGCTTGTGGTTAGCTTCACCTTTCACTTGTGGCAAATAGCATTGTCCTCATTTTATGGGTGAGAAACGGAGGAACAGAAGGGCTACATTACACTGTGGGCTAGCTCCGTATTTCTTGATGGCCTGGCGCTGGTCCCTGAGATCTCCCTGACACAGTTTAGGAAGGCAGCAAGCTGTTCCCTGGTATCAAAAAGGTGGAGAAACACCAGTTCTTGTGGACATAGATCTGGCTTACTCCTCCCCAACACCTGAAAGTTCAGACTAGAGAAGAGGCGGCTTTCTGAGCAAAGCTCCAGCACTACACCCTGGAGCACAGTTTGCGCTCCTGAAGGGAGGTATTAACAGTCCCCACCCAGAAGCTCTGTGCTGGGTTCTGTCATTCTCCCAGCATCTCCAGCTCCTCCATCGATGAAACTCCATTCAGCTCAACCAGAGAGGGACAGATGTTTTGTCTCCTTCTGCTCTGGCTCTGCTACCTTGGCGAAATCAGTCCAGAGCCAACTGATTGTTGGTGGAGTGGACAGAAACTTCCTGAGTGTTAGAAACACTCAACTCTCTGACTGAGCTCAGGCTTTCCCAGAATGGCCACTCCAGGAATGGTTCTGCTGGCCCTATCTTGGCAGATATGACACTTATGCTTTTACCACTTCCCTGGCACAGGAATGTAAAAATGCCCCTTTCCTCAGTGAGTCAGACTGGGAGCAAGTGACAGCCACCATCATTCCTGTCTCTGCTGCCATTTCGTGTCCCACTGCCATCTGCGCAGCAGTAACTTGCAGGGGGCAACGCCCAGGAAGGGAATGTCCATGCGTCAAGTCTCCAGTCCCACACCACAGCTCAGAGCCAGAGCACACCAGCCTATGTGGGGCAGCCCCAGAGCTGCCATGGAACTCATGAAATCCTGTGTTCACATAAGTGAGCATTGAAATAACTCAGGACATTTAACCTGGGCAACTCCAAAGGCAAATCCGAAGAGAGATCAGCCACGTAGGGCTCGGAGTCAGGAGCAGAGGGGTGGGCTGTCCTAGAACCCCGAGCTCTTCCCATGTGAGGACTACTGGGCGAGGTCAGCCCAGTCACAGCACCGTCTCTGGGGTGGGACCAGCAGCTTAGAAGCACAACGGCAACTGATTCCTAGCCCACCCACCTGCCCTTCATGATGCATGATTTCTTGGCTGCATGCAGCCAGGTCAGCACTGGCCCAGCTGAATCATCCAGCCAGATTTCCATGATACAGGGTCAGGCAAGGTGCATGAGTTGTGCTCATCTCAGCCTGTTCTCCCCATGCCATTCCTGACAGCTCCGTGTGCCCCATCCCAGGGCCTGCTCCGCCCAGCAACGCTGCTCTGATTCCTAGGCCACAGTGGTGGGAATCGGAGGAGAATGCTGAGGGCATCTCGGTCACAGCAGACCAACCTTGTTCCACCGGAGGAATCCCTCCTGAAATCCCAAAGGCTGCAGAGCAGGCGGTTTCCACTGCAGGAGCCTGCCTTAATCACCTTGTATGCCCTCCTGCCCTGCAGCTGAGTGCCAATCTTTGCTATGTATAGCTTCACACACCTCTGGGAGGTAGGTCAGGGCTCTTATCCCCATTGTACAGATGGGAAACTGAGGCACAGAGAGACTAAGTACCTAGCCCAAGGTCACACCGGATGTTTGTGGCAGAGCAGGGAATTGAACCTGGATCTAGTGTGCTAATTACGGGGCCACCCTTCGTCTGCAATACATGCCAGCATCCATGAATGCCCAGGCTAGTGCATTTCCAACAAAGAATTCATCCTCCTGTGTGGACAGGGCCTGAGCTCCTCTTCTCCCAAGCAGGGACTGAATGCCAAGCCCGCCGGTTGGAGGGATCTTTGGGAAAGACGCTGCCTCGGGCTGGGCTCAGTGTAGCACAGACCTTTCTTGTGGTGGGATAGGGACATTCAAGAACCACCAGATGAGACCTGACTCAGCAACCTTTGTCCTGCATCTTCTTGGCTGGTTCTTCTTCCAGGGGATGTTCTCACTGGTTTGCACTGTGCTAGTACATGTCGGACTCTGCTAACAATTGTTCACTGGGAGATTTCCCAAGTGCTCCGGACTGTCTCCCAAATCTCACCTGGACCCTTCTGATGTGTATGGCCACTGTGATGCCCTCCCACACTCCGCCAGGCTCTGCCCCCAGGGACTGCTGGTCCTCTGGAGCAATGCATGGGGACCCCGGGCTCAGCAGCCAGGAGGCGGGGCTGACAGGCGGGGGGTAACATTCCCAGGTGTCTGGCTGACTTAGGGGCCTCAGGCCAGTTTCAGGAGTGAGCGCAGCCCTGGCTCTCAATGGGGGTTAGGCGCCCAAGGGCATAAATCACATGCCAAATGCTCCTAAATCACTCAGGTGCTTTCGAACCCCCCTCCCCGGAGGCTCAGAAGAGAGCTGGCTCCTCCTGTGCGGACGGGACAAAGGAGCGGCCCCCACCGCCGCCTGGAGCCCCCGAAACGGGGGCAGAGTCTGGCGTGTCCCCGACCCCCATGGCAGCAGCCCGGGCGCGGCGGAGCGGGCGCGACGATGGGGAGCCGGGAGCCCTCGGAAGGAGGCAGGTGGGCCGCGCCGCGCGGGTGACCAGCTCCCCGCCCCCTCAAGGCGAGCCGAGCCGGGCCGGGCCGGGCCGAGCCGGGCGGTGCATCCTCCGGCCACGTGACCCGCTGACTGCAGCCAGCCGCGCCAAGGCTCGCCCTGCGCTGCGCTCCCGGCCGGCCGGAGCAGCCTGTGCGCGATCCCCGGAGCCGCCGGAGCTGCGCCATGGTGAGCCTGGCTTCTCGGCCGCCCGGCGGGGCGGGGCGCGGGCGGGGCGGGGCGCTGGGGGTCCCACCTGCAGCCAGACCCCCTCGTGCCCTTGCGGGAGCCGGGCGCTGCGCCCTTAGGTGGGGGATGCGCTGCGGCAGCGGGCTCCATCCAGGCCGGGGAGCGCCGAGGCCGCTTGGCCGGGCATGCTCGGAGGGCGGCGAGTGCCGGCTGGGGTCCGCTGGCCAGCGCCAGGCGCTGGGGGAGCCGGGCGGGGGCACGGCCAGTGAGTGTGGGACCGCCCGGCGCCGGGCTGGGCTTGCAGAAGTTGGAGGCGAAGCAGAGCAAGGTGCCAAAGTCTCTGCCCACCCCTGGCCCGCGGGCAGCTTCTCACCTGCCTTGAAAAGGCTCAGGACTCCCGCCGCAGCGGTATGCAGGTCAGAGCCCCCCGGCTTCCTCCCTCATCCTTTCAGCCACCTGCGGGGACCTGGGCCGGCGGAAGGCGCAGGGCAGATCAGCACTAGCTCCAGGCTCCGAGCTCGGCCCAGCATGGGAGTCTGCCCAGAGAGCAGGGGAGAGAGGTGCCATGGTACTGGGTGGGACTCGCACCCCGAGGTCAGTGCCACCTTTCACACTGACCCCCGCGCCCACCTTGTGATGAGGCTCATGGCACACACGCATCCATCCTCATCCAAAACACCTGGGGGGGCAGGGCCCATGCGAGAGAAAGAGTCACAGGGGTCAGCCCCACGGGACAGGACGTGACACCCCCCCCCAATGAACCACAGGAGAGAGAGACACACAGATGGTTCCTACCACAGTTCCCAGCATATTCCAAACAGGGACCTGGGGAGCAAAACACAAGCACAGCAACCAGTGCTATCAGAAACCATGCCAGCCTGGGGATGGGACCCAGGAAGAGAAAGGCACACAGAGATCAGTGCAGCCTTGCAATCCATCTAGCTTCTCATACTGTGCCCATCACCGTGTTGTCTGGGCACCTACATGTAGCCCTCATCCTGGCATGGGAGCTCTTGAAGGAGAAATACAGATCAAAGCTATAGTTCAAACTATAACCATTCTCCTGCAGTGCATACCTAACATGCAGAGCAGTGCCCCCTTCCATCCAATCACACAAGGGACCGGAAAGGGGAAGGAGTACACAGAAAAGCAGTGACAGCCTTCTGGAAGTGCCTTGCCTTTATTAACATATTGCCCAAGGCATGGAAATCCCTGGAGTTTCCATCACGTAGCATGGCACGGGGATTGGGGCAGCTATAAGGATATATGCAGCTGCTAAAGCTCTTGACTAGCTTCAGGCAAAGGAATATGAGCTGGGGACAGCCTCAAAGGAAATCCCAGTACAGGATCTGCTCTGCAGTTACCAGGGCTGGAAACACATTGTCCCTCTGGGTCATGTGACTCGTGCTCATTAATATTCGGGTTGTGACTCAAAGTCACCCAAACCAGGAACCTGGTAGCAAAAGGTGACCCTGCTTCCTTCAGCCGGTGACCGTATGCACCAGCAGGCATTGGGCACCAGGGGAGGTTGAGTTCTGTCAGTTTGTGTCCCTCGTTCTGTCACTGGGAAGTTGTTTACCCATTTCTTGGAAGGGAGGAAGGTCTGGTCTGGGAGATGGGCTCCAAGGTGAAAGTTTGTTTCCCGGAGCATTTAGCTACTGCCCCTTCAGCCGCTGTCCCTTTCTCCTCAAAATCTCCTGAGACCAAAGTGACACCGGACTGGGTAGGAGGCAGCTGATCTTCCAGGCCAGGACAAGGCATAGGGCCAGGGACCAATGCAACTTATGCAAGAGTGTATATGGGCCAGGGTAGAGTGCGTTGGAGTGTGGCTGCAATTAGAAAAGTCAGTGCAGAATAGGTCCCATAGGACTGGTGTTTACTATCAAAGACTTTCAGAGCAAATCGATGCAATTTGCAAATCGAAGGTTGGTGTTGCGAGCGTCAGCACCAGGCGCTCAGCACGGGAGCCGAGCTGGTGGTTTCTGCTGCACACACTGGCACCAAGCAAAAGGTTCTGCCGTGGGAACTTGTCTGACTGTTGGTGGAGGCAGAATTGCATCCAGCTTGTGCTTTCGTAACTCTGTAGTAAAAGTAAAATGAACAGAGCTGGCTTTCCACCTCACGCAGATGTGTACAGCTAGAAGGGGTTACTGTGGTTTACTACAAATGTACTTTAAACATAGAAATCCAGCCCAAATGAGGCCCGTCTGAGAGCAACGTTTCCCTGGTAAAACATAAGGTGGAGACTAAGGAAACTTGCAGAACAAATAGGCAAAACTGTAAAATTCTAATAAACGTTTGATGGATGTCACAATTTGGAAGGCTGTGGCAGAGTTGGTGAATCCAGGGAGGCAGTTGGAGAGGTTAAGGGGACGGCAGAAAAGTGAAAGCCCCTCTTTCCATTGGCCTTCAGCATAGGGAGTGGTGGGTGAAATACTAGCCCTGGCATTACTCCTCACAGGCGGAGGAGGTGAGATGTCAGAGAAAGGAGACTAGGCAGCTCGCAAAATTACACGGCACTCAACAGGGCTTGGTGGCATCATTGTTAATAACCATGTATATAGACTCTTCGATTCCCTTCCAAAGCCAGAAGGGACTACTGTGATCATCTAGTCTGACCTCCTGCATAGTACAGACCGGATTGCTGTCCTGAAATACAGCATTCACTTGCAGAACATGGAGTTCTGCCCCAAAGGGATTACTGCCCAGCGGCTCTGTCAGAACTACCTGTGCAGCTATCTGACCTACCCTTTAGAAATATGCAATGTAGCATTAGATAACTGCTTGGCTGCCAGGCAGAAGCATTGTAGCCATCTCTGCAATGGATCAAAGGTAACATGCAGGATTTAGGGGCCAGTGAGCCATGTTTAAGTAGCAGGACAAATAGTGAAGTCACTAAAGAGGATAAGAAGCAGCTAGAGGAATGTGTTGTAATCGGCTTGGCTTCTCTAAGGCTGTGCTGTACAGGTTAGAAACCCATCACACTTTCTGAAAGACTTAAAATCAGATTGGTGAATTGAATTTATAAAATGGTAAGCAAGTTTCTCCCAAGGGGCTACTGAAGGGTAAGTGTGCTCTGAAAAGGGTCTGTGTAAAAAGATGCTTTCTGATGTGAATTCAGAACTGTGTTTCCTTGCTTAGCCCTGCCCAGCCGGCCCAGTGATGGGAGAGGGAGCTGGAGTCTATCCCCATTAACCCTGGAGAGCTGCCCCAGCTAAGTTATCAGAGCTGGATTCTATTTCTTCTTTTGCATCAGCAGCAGAGTTGTTTAGTAAATTCCAGTGAAATACACCTGTAACCCTTCTGCCCGTCAGAGTTGGCAGCAACAAGGGCTGGGTTCAGTATCTAGGGGTTCCAGTCCAATAACACAATGCAAAACAGGCTCGAGCCCCCACCCAGTGACCTGGGACACCCCCGCTTGCAAGCACAGAGTCTGAGTGTAGCAAAAGCCTTTTAATAACCGAGAGAAGCAATGTGGCATTATGTTAGGGAAACACCACCAACAGGATTCATAACACAACCCATGAGCAAAAACCCACCCCCAGCAAATTGGGCCTTTGGTTCTTGAGTCCAGCGACCCAAAAGTCACCCAAAGTCCCAAAAGTCCAACAACCCAAAAGTCTCTGTTTCTGGTCAGTGCAGCCCCAGAGTTCAAAAGTTTATCTTCAGAGTTTTACCTCTCAACCTGGGTGGAAATGGGAGGGGGGGGCAGTTTAAGGGGCACCTTATGTGGTCCAAAGCCAATTGCCCCACCTCTCTGTGGGGCTCTGCTCTGCTCCACCAGCCATCCTGTGAGCCACTCCAGCCGTCTTGCAAACTGCTCTGCTCCACCAGCCGTCCCATGAACTGCTCCAGCCATCCCACAAACTACTCCACAATATAGTTTCAGACCCCCCCCCCAACACAACACTCAATGATTTCAGCTCTTAGTAATTTTAGCTCTTTAGTGATTTCAGCTTGTAGTAGGAGAGCCTCAGTGCTCGTGCACTGTTGGCCCAAAGTGATGTCAGCTTAGCAGCCAGTAACTAGACTCCTATTGGAATCAAAATTAGCTCTGATATTCCACAGTGGAGACAGTGCAATTGGCATGTAGGACCCTCACCAGGAGGCCCATACCACCACACATTAATATCTATCCCCAGTTGCTCTCCCTTCACTAATTTTTTGAACCCATGACTCTTGCCTAGCAAGTGCTGCTTAGTTGATGGTGAGTCCCTCCATCATAACAAAAGGCCAAGTATAGTTCCACAGTCCTTGATTCACATAATCAGGATAATAACACTTTATTTTCCCTGCCCCAATAACAAAGAAACTGAGGATCCCACAGCAGCCAAAGTGACCATCGAGGCGGGGTGGGTGTGCCTATGCAAATGAGATCAGCCCCTGAAGTTCTTTTCCACAACCCACCACGACTCGCCACCGGATGTCAGGGTAACGCTCATCCTGACTCTGCTTACACACCTTTGCAAACCCACGCTAGATGAGGTAGCACAAGTGTCATGGAGGGCCTGATTTGGTCTTCAGGCCTTATATCAGGGGTGCTGACGTGCCAGAAGAAAAGATTCCAGCTTGATTTCCAGAGCTGTTTGAGTATTTGCAGTTAGGAACGTCCATGCTTATAAACTGTGCTCATTCAATCTGGAATTATTGAGAGATGGAAATGCTGTGCGCTGCAGTGCCATGGGAGGGTTGCTGCTCACAGAAGAGCAGCACTTTGAGGAAACACGATGCCACAGTGTGGAAGGGGAAGTCCTGCTGTGGCTTAAAAACTGGTTAGGAGAGAGGGGAGCCCTGAGCAAACCCAGCCTAGACAGAGCCTGCCACTGAGCTCCTTTTAGGAGTGCTGGTGCTCGGAACGTTTATTGGGGATGGAAAGCAAGGTGGTAACATGACATTAGTGAGAATTTAAGGCTCGATTGGATCCTGAAAAGGCACAAAGTGACCTGGCAAAGCTAAGGAACTGGTGACCTGATGGTAGATTAGTCGGTGCAGTTGTCGCAAGATCACAGACCTAGGAATGTGCGATTTCAGTTACTCAGACAGGCTGGACAGTGGTGAACTGGAGTAAAATGTTCTAGGTGTCCATGGGGAGAGTTCAGGGCAGATGTGCTCAGGGGCTAGCTGTTGTCAGGAGGGGGTGTGATGGCAGGTTGTATTAAAAAGGAATAGAGGTTAATGTAGAAAATATTAGAATGCCATCTGAATTGAGGGTACATCGTTGTGGGGATAGAGTCATCTTATCTCAGAAAAGATGCAGATGAAATTGGAGACCCGGAGAAGAACAATGAACATGGCTGAGTGTGTGTGTGTTAGGGCAGGGGCTACCAGGCAAGGAGATTAGCAAGCCGAGGGCTGTACCATTGAGGAACAGGAAGAGTAAGAGAAATGGGTTAAGTTGAAATACAATGATTCATACATTCTAAGACCAGAAGGGATCATTGTGATCATCTAGTCTGACCCCTGCATAACACAGGCCAGACACCTGCCCTGTATTAATTCCTGGTTGAACTAGAGCAGAGCTTTTAGAAAACCAGCCAGTCTTGATTTTAAAATGGCCAGTGATGGATAATCCACCACAACCCCTGGTAAGTTGTTCCAATGGGTAATTACTCTCAACCGTTAAAAATGTACATCTCGTTTCCAGTCTAGCTTCAAATTCCAGCCATTGGATCCCATTAGACCTCTCTCTGCTAGGCTGAGGAGCTCTCTAGTATCACATTTCCATTCCCCATGGATGTACTTACAGGCTGCGATCGAGTCACCCCTTAACCTTCCCTTTGTTAAGCTAAACAGCTCATGCTCCTCAAGTCTCTCACTGTAATCATTCTTGTGGCTCGTCTCTGAACCTTCTCCAATTTAACATTCTTTTTGATTTGTGTAAACAAGAACTGGACACAGATTCCAGCAGCAGTCGCACCTATGCCAAATACAGAGGTAACATAACCTCTCTACTCCTACTCGAGATTCTCCTGTTTATGCATCCCAGGATCACATTAGCCCTTTTGGCCACAATGTCTCACGGGGGCTGCTGACTGGCATAGGAGGCCAGGAATTGCTCCTGTGTGTCCCATCACATAGTATGAGGTAAAGGGAGCCATTAAGATTAAAAGGTGATGGAAGGAAGTGTTTTCAACGTGGCGCGTAACTAACTGGTGAAACGCTGCAACAGGACGTTGTTGAGGCAAGTCACTAGTGAGGTCTAATAAAGGCTCAGCCATCCCGTGGAGAAGAATAGTATCTGCAGTGACCCTAACTAAGGGAATGTCTACACTACGAAATTAGGTTGAATTTATAGAAGTCGATTTTTTAGAAGGCAATTTTATATAGTCGATTGTGTGTGTCCCCACACTAACGCACTAAGCTCATTAAGTCGGCGGAGTGCGTCCACAGTACCGTGGCTAACGTCGACTTCCGGAGCATTGCCTTGTGGGTAGCTATCCCACAGTTCCCGCAGTCTCCGCCGCCCATTGGAATTCTGGGTTAAGCTCCCAATGCCTGATGGGGCAAAAACATTGTCGCGGGTGGTTTTGGGTACATGTTGTCAGTCGCCCCTCCATGAAAGCAACGGCAGACAATCGTTTCACGCCTTTTTTCCTTGTGGGCGCCAAACTGCTTTCAGCAGACAGTGCAGTAGGACTGCTAATAGTCATCATCGTCATCCACTGCTTCTACTGCCATTCCGCTCTGCTGCTTTCCTGGTGGTCTCGCAGGGCCGCTTCCATTGCAACTCTGCTCGGCTGCTCTTGTCTCGCCATACCACGTCAAGTGTGCAGCCCGCTCAGCTGTTGTGTCCTGGCAGCAGATGGTGCAGTAGGTCTGCAAAACTGGTCATTCAACCACTGCTTCCCCTGCAACCCTGCTCTCCTGCAGATGCCATATCACGGCAAGCATGGAGCCTGCTCAGATCACCGTGGCAATTATGAGCATTGTAAACACCTCGCGCATTATCCTGCAGTATGTGCAGAACCAGAACCTGCAAAAGCAGGCGAGGAGGCGATGGCAGCGCGGTGACGAGAGTGATGAGGTTATGGACACAGACTTCTCTCAAACCACAGGCCCCGGCAATTTGGCCATCCTGATAGCAATGGGGCAGGCTCATGCCAGGGAGTGTTGATTCTCGGCCCGGGAAACAGGCATAGATTGGTGGGACCGCATAGTGTTGCAGGTCTGGGATGATTCCGAGTGGCTGCAAAACTTTCACATGCGTAAAGGCACTTTCATGGAACTTTGTGACTTGCTTTCCCCTGCCCTGAAGCACAAGAATACCACTGAGATGAGAGCAGCCCTCACAGTTCACAAGCGAGTGGCGATAGCCCTGTGGAAGCTTGCAAAGCCAGACAGCTATCAGTCAGTCAGGAATCAATTTGGAGTGGGCAAATCTACTGTGGGGACTGCTGTGATCCAAGTAGCTAACGCTATCACTGAGCTGCTGCTATCAAGGGTAGTGACTCTGGGAAATGTGCAGGTCATAGTGGATGGCTTTGCTGCAATGGGATTCCCTAACTGTGGGGGGCGATTGGGCGTCTATCTTGGGACCGGAGCACCAAGGCAGCCAGTACATAAACCAAAAGGGGTACTTTTCAATGGTGCTGCAAGCACCAGAGGATTACAAGGGACGTTTCACCGACATCAATGTGGGATGGCCGGGAAAGGTACATGACACTTGCATCTGCAGGAACTCTGGTCTGTATGAACAGCTGCAGCAAGGGACTTACATTCCAGACCAGAAAATAATTGTTGGCGATGTTGAAATGCCAATAGTTATCCTTGGGGACCCAGCCTACCCCTTAATGCCATGGTTCATGAAGCCGTACACAGGCAGCCTGGACAGTAGTCAGGGGCTGTTCAACTATAGGCTGAGCAAGTGCAGAATGGTGGTAGAATGTGCATTTGGATGTTTAAAAGCACGCTGGTGCAGTTTACTGACTCGGTTAGACCTCAGCAAAACCAATATTCCCATTAAAAGAAAAGGAGGACTTGTGGCACCTTAGAGACTAACAAATTTATTTGAGCATAAGCTTTCGCGAGCTACAGCTCACTTCATCAGATGCAATATTCATGCAATATTCCCATTGTTATTACTGATTGCTGTGTGCTCCACAATATCTGTGAGAGTAAGGGGGAGACGTTTATGGCGGGGTGGGAAGTTGAGGCAAATCACCTGGCCACTGATTACGTGCAGCCAGACACCAGGGTGGTTAGAAGAGTACAGCAGGGTGTGCTGCGCATCAGAGAAGCTTTGAAAATCAGTTTCATGGCTGACCAGGCTACGGTGTGACAGTTCTGTTTGTTTCTCCTTGATGAAAACCCACCCCCTTGGTTAACTCTACTTCCCTGTAAGCCAACCACCCTCCCCTCCCAACTTCAATCACCGCTTGCAGAGGCAATAAAGTCATTGTTGTTTCAAATTCATGCATTCTTAATGCATCACAGAAATAGGGGGATAACTGCCAAGGTAGCCTGGGAGGGGTGGGGGAAGGGGAAGCCTGGGTGGGGGGGTGGAGGAGGGAAGGACAAGGCCACACTGCACTTCAAAATTATTGAATGCCAGCCTTCTGTTGCTTGGGAAGTCCTCTGGGGTGGAATGGTTGGGTGCCTGGAGCGCCCCTCCCCTCCCGCCGAGTTCTTGGGCGTCTGGGTGAGGAGGCTATGGAACTTGGGGAGGAGGGCGGGTGGTTACACAGGGGCTGCAGTGGCGGTCTGTTCTCCTGCTGCCTTTCCTGCACCTCAACCATACGCCGGAGCATATCAGTTTGATCCTCCAGTAGCCTCAGCATTGCATCCTGCTTCCTGTCATCACGCTGCCGCCACCTTTCCTCTTGATCCCGCCACCTCTCCTGTTGCTCCCGCCACTTCTCGTCTCGTGTGTCCTTCCTGTCCTCGCATCATTTTGTGCTTTTCTGGACTCTGCCATAGTTTGCCTCCACGCATTCTGCTGGGCTCTTTCAGTTTGGGTGGACTGCATGAGCTCAGAGAACATTTCATTGCGAGTGTGTTTTTTTCGCCTTCTTTTATCTGCGCTAGCCTCTGGGACAGAAATGCTAGTCGCAGCGTTGAAACATTTGCAGCTGCGGGAAGAAAAAAAGGGAGATTAAAACTGAAAAAGACACACTGGCCATTTAAAAGGAGGGGATGTTTTCAGGTTAAACTGCAGCACAAACCCAACTAATCCCCCCTCCTCCCACCCAATTCTCTGGAATGATCGCTTCACCCCTCCCCCCACCATGTGGCTAACAGCGGGGATGATTACTTTTCAGCCACAGGCAAACAGCCCATCAGGAACGGCCACCTCTGAATGTCCCCATAATAAAATTCCCCTATTTTAACCAGGTGACAAGGAATGATATCACTCTCCTGAGGATAACACAGAGAGATAGAGAAGGGATGTTTCTTGAATGCCAGCAAACACCGGGACCACACGCTGCCATGATTTCTTATGCATTGATTCCCGACTACGTGCTACTGGCCTGCCGTAGTAAAGTGTCCTACCATGGAGGACGCAATAAGGCTGCCCGCCCCAGAAACCTTTTTCATAGATATTAAGGTCAGAGGGGACCATTATGATCATCAAGTCTGACTTTCTGCAAAGGCTTTGGGAGTACCTCCAGGACAGCTTCATTGAGATGTCCCTGGAGGATTTCTGTCCCATCCCCAGACACGTTAAGAGACTTTTCCAGTAGCTGTACTGGCTCCGAATGCATCCCAAGTCTTCAGGGCAAATTAATCATTAAACACGCTTGCTTTTAAACCGTATGTTATATTTACAAAGGTACACTCACCACAGTTGCCTTCTCTGCCTTCAAGGTCCAGGAGCCCAGGCTGGGAGAGTTGGGAGGATATTGGATCCAGGGTGGCAAACAGTTCCTGGCTGTTGGGGAGAACGGTTTCTCCGCTTGCCTGGTGTGCGCTATCTTCAACCTCCCCCTCCTCATCATCTTCCTCATCCCCAAAATCCTCATCCCTGTTGTATGAGACTCCCCTCTTGCAGGAGTCCATGTACGGGGGGGCAGTGGTAGGGGCACCCCCTAGAATTGTATGCAGCTCATCATAGAAGCAGCATGTCTGGGGCTCTGACCCAGAGTGGCTCTTGGGTTTTTTGGTAGGCTTGCCTGAGCTCCTTAAGTTTCACGCGGCACTGCTGCGGGTCCCTGTGATAACCTCTGTCCTTCATGCCCTTGGAGATTGTTTTAAAATATTTTGGCATTTCGTCTTTTGGAACGGAGTTCTGATAGCACGGATTCGTCTCCCTATACAGCAATCAGATTCAGTATCTCCTGTTTGGTCCATGCTGGAGCTCTTTTGCTATTCTGGGACTCCATGGTTACCTCTGCTGATGAGCTCGCCACACTGGCCAAACAGGAAATGAAATTCAAAAGTTCGTGGGGCTTTTCCTGTCTACCTGGCCAGTGCATCCGAGTTGAGAGTGCTGTCCAGAGCAATCACAATGGAGCACTGTGGGATAGCTCCCAGAGGCCAATACCATCGAATTGTGTCCACACTAACCCAAATTCGACCCGGCGATGTTGATTTCAGCGCTAATCCCCTCATTGGGGAGGAGTACAGAAATCAATTTTAAGAGCCCATTAAGTCGACAAAAATGGCTTCGTTGTGTGGATGGGTGCAGGGTTAAATCTGCTAAATTCCACCTAAACGCATAGTGTAGACCAGGGCTAAGATAAAATGAGAAGGGCTGTCAATACTCATGCCTCAGGACATCACTGGGAGCAGGAAGTAATATCCTCCCATGCTGTAGTATTGCACATGGCAGGGAGCTGGACTTTCCAGTGAATCATTCAGTATTGATCCCTGTCAGGCAAGATACTGGACTAAGGGATCCTCTCTGTTCTTGTATGCCTCTGTCCCTCCAGGTGTGCCTACCGAATGAGGTCAGGGAGACAACATATGGTGTTTCAAACAGGCTTAGCTGGACAATGCAAAAGGACGGGACCCCAACATGCCAGAGACCGAGAGATGGGAAATGATTGAGTCGTGGGGCTGGGAGTCCCTGTACTCCCAGGAGGTCAGGGCAGCGAGATGCTCTCCCTGCTCATGTTCCTCTGGAACAAATAGTTGTCTTGAGTCATGAAGTACAGCTGTTTTAGTTCCAGGCAGCAGTGGCTGTCATGCTACTGGATTCACATCTGGATCCCACGTGTGGCTAGGGACACCCTGTCATCCAAACCTCATGCTGAGTGAGATGGGAGGCAGTATGATGATCCCAAGATGCTGGGGCTGTAATAACAGTAATTAGTGAAAAGAAAAGGAGGACTTGTGGCACCTTAGAGACTAACAAATAAGGTTCCACAAATCCTCCTTTTCCTTTTGCGAATACAGACTAACACCGCTGCTACTCTGAAACCAGTAATTAGTGAGCGTGCGCTTTTGTTTATGAGGCAGCCCCACCCATGCTCTTTGCTAACAAAATAGAGACAAAATCCAGTTTACCCTAAGGGATGAAATCTGCTGGGATATCTGAGCCTCCGGACCCAGGGCGTGGGGGGCAAAGAACTCAACTCTCGTCATCAGCGGCCAGAGACGGTAGTGCCAGCTTTTGAACAGGATATGAAACTGAGGCTCTGCCCACTGATGGGCATGAGAAACCCCATGGCACACTTCCCAACAGGAGGGGGTTTCTCTTGCTGTCATGAGAAAATGCCAACATGGAGGGTTACATACTACCAACCAACGTACCCCTGCCATTTCCTAGGGGGTCTTACTTTCCACTGTCTACTCTGACCTGTGGGTAGTGGTGCTGTGCACTGTTAAACTGCCGCTGCATTCCACTCCCGAGGTGGCTGCATTTCACTGTTGTACATGATCTGTATAGCGTTTGCATATCAGTTTGCTACATTTGTGTATGTTTGTAAATTGTTTTGGGATGAAAAGAGCTGTGTCCCTTGGTGGTGCTGCTGTTATCAGTGACCATTGGGAGACATTCCAGACTCTCCCGGAAAGTACCCATCTGAAACAGCCCCAGCTGGACTGGCCAGCAGGAGTAGCTGTCTCCAGCCTGCTCTGCCCCTCCACCCGGCGTGAGCAGCGAAGCCCGCACAGCGAGAGGCCGGAACTCCTCGGCGTTAGCCAGGGGCTGCCCTGGTGGTAAGAGACTGTGGAGGCAGCTGGTCAGCAAGAGCAGGTAGGCTCTGGCGTTTGCTGCTTTCTCTGGGCACAGTGGGACTGTCGTCTCCGTGCTCAGGGGCGCTGTGCCCAGTGACAATGAGCCTTCCCACTGCTGTGCGCGTTCTCATTGCTGGTGAGGGGCTGGGGCTGCTGGATGAGTGACGAGTGGCTCCTGTCGGCGAGCCTGAGCGGATCTCTGGTGACGCCAGCACACGGGCAGCCATTGCTGTCTCCCGAAAGGTCTGGCTCTGCAGGGAACCGGAGTACATTTCAGGGTGGCTCTTGCTCCCAGTCTCTTGCTTCCAGCTGATTGGTCTGCTGCAGGCCTGAACCCTGGCAGGGGAGACCCAAGGGCTGGGGATGGGGGGGTTAGTTCTGCTCTAGGAATGGAGCGAGCTCAGGAGCTGAGATGGCAGGCGCTTCTGTTATCACTACAAACAGCTGCTGCAGGCTGGCTGGGACCATGGCTCTGTCCGCTCCCCCATCCCCCCTTGCTGTGCTGATGGGGCTCATAAAGGCAGCATGGTCTTGAGGTCAGATTACCGGACTGGGAGTCAGGACATTGTGCTCCTCCTAGACCCATCTCTGCCACTGATTCCCTGGAGACCTTGGGCGAGTCACTGCCCCTCTTTGTACCTCAGTTTCTCCATTTGTGAAATGAGGATCGTGATCCTGCCCCACAGTGCGGGAGAGGGCTTAGCAGGTGAATGTCTGTAAGGTATTGTCAGCTCCCTGCGTGGAGGGATTGCGGAAGTGCTCAGCGTCATGATTTGATTGCTTTTCCTGTGTAAGATGGAGTGCTCCACTCCCCACCCTGCCACCCCAAACCAGGGTGAGACCCTGGCTGTCAGCTTAGCTTTCCTCAGGTGCCCTGTCCACCCAGCATGGATACTGAAGATGCCATCACCCTGTTCTTTAGAGCAGAGGGTGACCTGGCCCTCTAGGCCAGCTTGCCCCTACTGTTGTGCTTTGTGCTGTCCATCCTCCACCCCAGAAGTGGCTGCCTTTCAGTGGTGCTGGATGTAGAGAGAGCTTAGAGGCCTGCCTTTGCTTGTGGGCGAGGGACTGTAAGCGTGTGTTCCTGAGTGTGTGCCAGCTCTGGGAGGGCATGGGGCTGTGTGGACATAAGGCTATTTCGGAGAAGGAGAAAGCTGTTGCACCAGGCCTCTCCATCCTTTCCAGAAACAGAATCCGTCTATCTCCCCATGACTCTGCCTCAGTCATTTTCCCAAGTAACTTGCTGCATATGGCTAGGGGGCCATGTTCGTCCAAGCTGTCATGCCAGTGGCGCATGACTGATCTCTCCCTAGGGATGAGTTGTTTGCCTGAAGGGGTTTGTATGTCCCCTGGTGTGACGTTACTGACATAATCTGGGACCGTATAGATCATTGTTGCAACCAAAGTCCTGTAGTGACACCAAATCTTATATAAAAGGGGTCAAATGAGGTGTCTAAGACAAGGTTATGGTTTGCTGGTTATGATGATGCTGTCTATATGTGTGTATCCTTTTTGTAGTTGAAGTTATGAATATTGGCTCTGTACCGTCTGTAATTCAAACTTGTGCTGTGCTTATGGGTGACACCCCAGACAAGTTGGTGTCAGCTCTGCCTAGCCTGCTGGATGGCCCATTAAGGACCATCTGCGACACAACTGACCCATTGAGAGAAAGCAGACACGCCTTGGGACTCAGCAAGGTGTGCAGGGACCTGCCTATGGACAGAACTCAGAGGTGTTTCCAGGCCATGGGATGGATAGCTTGTCTTTGGGACAAAGAAAGACAGACCACACGGCAAGAGACTGTACAAAGCTGCTGCAGCTCGTCCATCTTGTCTTCAATCCTGCTTCTTACCTCTGGAGGGACTTTGCTACACTGAAGCTTTGAACCAAGGGCTGAAAGACCCACCACAGCTGGGGATGTTCTCCAGAGACTTGATTTGAACCTGCAGTTTATTCGATCACTGCTGCAAGCTTGAACCAAGAACTTTGCCGTTACCGGATGTCATTGATTCCGTTTAACCCATTCTAGCTCTCGTCTGTATCTTTTTCCTTTTATGAATAAACCTTTAGATTTTAGATTCTAAAGGATTGGCAACAGCGTGATTTGTGGGTAAGATCTGATTTGTATATTGACCTGGGTGTGGGGCTTGGTCCTTTGGGATCGAGGGAACCTTTTTTCTTTTACTGGGGTATTGGTTTTCATAACCATTTGTCCCCATAACGAATGGCACTGGTGGTGATATTGGTAAACTGGAGTGTCTAAGAGAATTGCTTGTGTGTCTTGTGGTTAGCCAGTGGGGTAAAACCAAAGTCTTCTCTGTTTGGCTGGTTTGGTTTGCCTTGGTGTGCATAGAAACCCCAGCCTGGGGCTGTAACTGCCCTGCTTTAAGCAATTTGTCCAGAATTGGCCCACTCAGTTGGGTCCCGCCAGAAAACCAGCATCATTATAGTGGCGTAGTCGTGCTAGGATCCACAGAACCAGGTCAATTAAACTTTGGGTCAGAACCCCACGCTATCCAAATTTGAATTTTAGTATTGAGAGTTGGGTTGGTTAAAGAGCAGTTGCAATGGGTGAGCAAAGAGCATATAAGGGCCTTGGCAAAAAAGCCCTGGAAGATCTGTGCTCAGAAAAGGGAATAAGCGTTAGAAAGAAAGCTACAAATCAAGAACTGAGAAATCTGTTAGTGGCCAGTGGTCAGGAGGCAGGAGCACAGCCCTTAGCTGAGGCTACAGAAGCTGCAGAAAAAATTAGAGTGCAAAAGGCAACAAATAAACTGCAACTTGAGCGTGAATGGAATCTAGCATCTGCATCGATTGCTGAAAAAGCAAAAGAATGCTGAGTTCGAAAGAGAAGCTGCTGAGAGAGAGAAAGAGGCAGCAGAGAGAGAAGAAAAAGCTCCTAAGGGGCGTCTGAAGCTGCTGGTGGCTGAGGAGAAAGCTTGACGGGCAACAGGAGACTCACAAGATGGAACAGGAGATGGCCAGACTTCAGCTCCAAGTCATGGAAGAGCGGAGAAAGTCATCTCCACCTGGTACTCCACTTCCCAACCGCCACGAGAAGAACTGGGAGAGGATGTGTCCCATTTACAACGATACTGAGGACATAGAGGAGTTTTTGTCTACTTCTGAACGCCTCTGCAATCTGTACCAGATCCCCGATGATCAGCAAATGCCTGTCCTTCTGACCAGGCTGACAGGGAAAGCCAGGGAGGTATTTAATGAATTGGGGAACAAGAAGCCTTGGATTATGAGCGGTTTAAAGATTCTGTGTTGAGGCGGTTCAAGATTACTCCTGATTCTTACAGGGTTAAGTTTAGAAAATTTAAAATGTCTAATGATTGTACTTTTGTAGAATGTGCTCATAAGCTGATGGGTTTTGTTAAAAAGTGGGTTGTGGGAGTAAAGACGCATGGCAGTTTTGAAAAACTGCTGGAGTTAATAACTTAGGAACAGTTCTTAGACATCGTGCCTGACCATGTGAGAGCAGCTGTGTGTGATAGGGACTGAGTCAGTCCTACGGGCTGCAGAGATTGCAGATGCCCATACCCAAAACAGGGCTCGGGAAGGGTATAAACCCCAGGGGGAAATTAATCACTGTTCTCCCCAGTTCAAGGGGGAAGGATTTAAAAGTAAACCTGGCCCTGACTCTTATAAAGGAGCTCATGGCTTGACAAAGCCCTGGCTGGGATGATTTAACTGGGAATTGGTCCTGCTTCAAGCAGGGGGTTGGACTAGATGACTTTCTGGGGTCCCTTCCAACCCTGATATTCTATGATTCTATGGGGGCCCAGTGGGTAGGAACTCTCACCACAAGAATAAACAGGTTGAATGCTATCTCTGTGTTGTGCTGGGTCACGTGAGACCAGATTGCCGAACCCTGAAGGGCGACCCAAAACCAGCAACCCCAAATGCCATGGCAAATGCTAATCCTGTTATTGTAAACTCACAGGCAAGCCACACAGAGCCCAGCGCTGGTGCCCTGTGTGCAAATGCTGTTTCTGTGGTCTCTGAAGAATTTGACCTTAAAACTCATATTAAAGCTAAATATGGGAAAAATAATGCAGAGTTTATTAGCAGGGCAGAAGTGAATGGAGTGAGGTGTATGGCATGGAGGGACCCCGCAGCAGATATTACTTTGGTTAAAGCAAGTCTTGTCAGGGAGGAAGATTATTGGCGAGAAGAAAATGTAATTGTGGTAGCCCTATCTGAGTATTTTGTCAGGGTGCCTTTGGCTAAAATCCACCTTAAACGGAAGGGATTTGAGGGCACCAGGGTTGTGGGAGTGAAGAACACAGTCCCTAAAGATCTTATGATTGGAAATGATATTAAAGCTATGTTCAGTCAAGTTAACACAAACCAGGCACAGGAGAGGATGAATCCCAAAGTTGTGTCTGTGGAGGGTTTTTCCAAAAATTTATCTTTGGAAAGTAGCTGTTTGTCTGTGAATGAAGTTTCTGACTGTCTGTCTAGTGTCTCAGAGGTGAATCTGGAATTAGATCAAGCACAGAAAGAACTCATTGGTCAGGACAGTGTTTTTCAGGAGCAGATGAAAGTGGATGGTCAGGTTGAAGCCCTAACTGAGAAAGGAAAGGGTGGATTTTTTGATGGGTGATGGATTGTTGGCTAGTACAGCTTATAAAAGTGAACCTGGAAAAGGTAACTGATTTGCTGGAAGTAGCTCAGGGTAGTGAGAAGAGGAGCAGTTTATCTGTGGGGAGTGGCAATGTGCCTGGGAAGGAGATTTGGGATGAGCCTAGGCAGCCTTGTGAGCTGATGGCTGTGTCTAGTCAGCAGTGGGGGAAGGCGAGGAGAGTGGAAGATGAGTGTCCCTGGACCTTACCTGTTAGCTGGGTGGAGAATTGTGACAGTGAAGGAAACGTGCCTGTGTCTGTCAGGGGTATTGACTTGCCTGTGGAGGGAGCTACCCCGGTCTCCAAGCAGTTGTCTGTGAACAGCCTTGTGAGCTGGGACAAGGGAAATGAGATCCCAAGCTGTGTGTCTGGGAAAGGAGAAAGTGTCTCTCGCTCTTTGTCTGTGGAGCAGACAGAAGGGGCCTTTCAGCCTGTGATGGTTGAGAATAGTGCAGTTGGCTCAGAGGTGATTCTGGATGTAAGGGAGACCCAGAATGAGTCTGTTGTTGCTCAGGGACGTGTTCCTCTAGAGCAAGCCCTAGGTGAAGAGGGCAAAGGCAGAATTTCTGTGAGGGTTGAATTGCTGCTTAGAAAAGCTTTTAGGGTAAGGAATCCTCATGGAGTCTTTGCAAGCAGTTTACTGCAACTGAAGGGTGTGAAAGTGATTTAACTAAGAAAAAAGAATAGGAGGACTTGTGGCACCTTAGAGACTAACAAATTTATTTGAGCATGAGCTGTAGCTCATGAAAGCTTATGCTCAAATAAATTTGTTAATCTCTAAGGTGCCACAAGTACTCCTTTTCTTTTTGCGAATACAGACTAACACGGCTGCTACTCTGAAACTTAACCAAGAAAGTTTCAGTTCCTAACAGACAGAAATTTTCTGTGGTGAATGGATCCACTGACTTTCCTTTTGAAAGATCCAGTGTGGATAGCTTTGAGAAGGTCTCAGACGAAGCGAAAGCTGTTAAGGAAGTTGAAGAGTCCTATAACCAAGTGGCTGGGTTTGGCCAGCTTGTTGGGGAGACAAGGTTGTTGAGAGAGGAATGTCTCCATGCTGATTCTGTGAGTGAACAGACTGTGTCTCAGGTTCAGAGGGAAGACTGGGTAGCTGAGTCTGCAGAGTAGAACAGCTGGGCAGTTAATCTCTCGAGAATGCAGGGGATGGCAGGTCTACTCTCATCTCTAGACGCTTTGGATATGACTTGTATTCTCTCAGTGAACTTAACTGAGATTCCATGTGGAAGCAGAGGTTGGTAAGGGAAGGACAGCAGAACTTTGAGTCTGGCTTGTTAGTGAAAATGGATGGTTTCTCTTTAAGACAGAGCCCAGCCTTGGAATTGGTAGCAGCAAAGGATCTGAAAACTGGTGAACTGGCTCCTATCTGTGGTAATGCAAATTACTTGGCTGGCAGGGAGAAGAAGCTAATAGCTGTTAGCGCAGAGAGCACACCCAATCAGCCAGTGAATTCTGTTACACAAGAGAAATCAGGGTTTGATCCTTCAGGACAAGGAGGAAAAAGAGAACTTAATTTTGCAAAGGGAAGCCACAGGCTAACCCTAAAAGGCCCAAACCCCAATAGTATTGAGCCAAAGGTGTGGAATAACAAACATGAATGTAGATGGACACTTGCAATGAATTTGTTGTTATTGCTCATGGTAATTTTGGTAACTAATATGTTGCTATTACCAAAAACTGTAAAAATGTACAATATGCCTAATCTTTTGGAAAATCCCTTGAACGTGGTAAAAGGAATACATGAGAACACACTTTGTGTTAAAAGTCCTTGTTATACTGATGTTTCACAGTTAAGGGCTGTAAACAGTACTGAAACTTTTGAAAAGACATTCCAAACCTGATATGCTGTATGAAAAGGGAAACTGAGGCACACTACCATATTGCTTTCATGGCTAAATGCCAAGATTCCTGTACTGTAAACTACAGTAATATCTACATTAAGTTGATGTTAATTAGGTTCCAAACATTTGCCAGAGCTTGTATGGATAAAGTAGTTATGTTCTTTAGGTCTTGGCAAGATCACATGAGACTTACAGGAACCATGCTGCAAAAGCAGATCCAATCCGCTATTGTTCTAACCAAGTTTTACCTTGAGTTTGTAAAGATTCAATCATGTTATTGAACATGACTTTGATAAACCATTTCTCTTATACACCAATACTTGCTGTAGTAAGACAGAACCAAGGAGGGAAGCTCTTGGGATGCAGTCAGTGATGTTTGTGTCATCCCTTCCTGCATCAATTTTGCGTTGAGGGTGTGATGTTATTGACATAATCTGGGACCATATAGATCATTGTTGCAACCAAAGTCCTGTAGTGACACCAAATCTTATATAAAAGGGGTCAAATGAGGTGTCTAAGACAAGGTTATGGTTTGCTGGTTATGATGATGCTGTCTATATGTGTGTATCATTTTTTAGTTGAAGTTATGAATATTGGCTCTGTACTGTCTGTAGTTCAAACTTGTGCTGTGTTTCTGGGTGACACCCCAGACAAGTTGGTGTCAGCTCTGCCTAGCCTGCTGGATAGCCCATTAAGGACCATCTGCGACACAACTGACCCACTGAGAGAAGGCAGACACGCCTTGGGACTCAGCCAGGTGTGCAGGGACCTGCCTATGGACAGAACTCTGAGGTGTTTCCAGGCCATGTGCTGGGCAGCTCGTCCTTGGGACAAAGAAAGAGACCACATGGCAAGAGACTATAAAAAGCTGCTGCAGCTCGTCCATCTTGTCTTCAATCCTGCTTCCTACTTCTGGAGGGACTTTGCTACACTGAAGCTTTGAACCAAGGACTGAAAGACCCACCGCAGCTGGGGATGTTCTTCAGAGACTTGATTTGAACCTGCAGTTTATTCCATCTCTGCTAAAAGCCTGAACCAAGAACTTGGCCATTACCGGATGTCGTTAATTCCGTTTAACCCATTCTAGCTCTCATCTCTATCTTTTTCCTTTTATGAATAAACCTTTAGATTTTAGATTCTAAAGGATTGGCAACAGCGTGATTTGTGGGCAAGATCTGATTTGTATATTGACCTGTGTGTGGGGCTTGGTCCTTTGGGATCGAGGGAACCTTTTTTCTTTCACTGGGGGATTGGTTTTCATAACCATTCGTCCCCATAACGAGTGGCACTGGTGGTGATATTGGTAAACTGGAGTGTCTGAGGGAATTGCTTGGATGACTTGTGGTTAGCCAGTGGGGTAAAACCAAAGTCTTCTCTGTCTGGCTGGTTTGGTTTGCCTTGGTGGGCACAGAAACCCCAGCCTGGGGCTGTGACTGCCCTGCTCTAAGCAATTTGTCCTGAATTGACACTCTCCGTTGGGTCCCGCCAGAACCAGCATCGTTACACCTGCTTTCCTCATAGAGTGAACCATTTCCCTCCACCCCCTGCTGTCACCTCCGAGTCCCTTCTTTTTTCCTGACTGGAGCCCCCATAACTCAGACACTCCGGGAAAAGCTGCGGTAACTCACACTGGGTAAAGTCCTCATGAAGACAAGGCAGTGGTCACGTCTTAGCAGAGTGCGGTGAACTGTGTACATGCTGCCTTCTCCTCACTAGGATCGCCCCACAGGCCAACCAGTGGGTGGGAAGAACTCCCATTCCTTTCCTAGTGTGGACACACCGACAGAGCTGTTATCTGCATCTCTGCTGCCCTTGGACTCCATCATGTCATCTGGTGGGAAGCTGACTCTGTTCACACTGGGCAATGCCACTGATTCCCACTGCTCTTTCTGGGCCCTGAATGTTATAAGAACATAAGAACGGCCACACCGGATCAGACCAAAGGTTCATCTAGCCCAGTATCCTGTCCTCTGACAGTGGCCAATGCCAGGTGCCCCAGAGGGAATGAACGGAACAGGGAATCATCAAGTGATCCATCCCCTGTCGCTCATTCCCAGCTTCTGGCAAACAGAGGCTAGGGACACCATCCCCACCATGGCCCCCAAGTCCCCTCTGCAACACCAGGCTCAGCCCTTTGGCTTTTGTATGCTGCCTATGGGCCTTACAGCCAGGCTCTCACTGGCAGCAAGTAAATGGTTATAGAGCCTCTCCGCAGGCCCCAAACCCTACTCTCTGAGAAGGTCTCACAGTCCCCATTGAGTCCCGAGGGCTCCCCACTGCATTGTCTGCCAGCTCACCAGCCGGATCCTTTGGAGCCTGGTTGCATTTTCATCACTATTTTCTGTCTCCAGTTTGAGAGTCCTGTAAAACCAGCCTGATTCTCCTCTCACTCCTGCTGCTGTCAATCAGAGCTAACTCAGCCCAAGCCCATGGCTGCCCTGCACTTTGCATAAAGCAGCCAGAAAGCCACCATAACTGCCCCCTCAGGATTCCCCTGGGGTGGTACTGTGGTGGGGCTCCTACGCCGCCACCTCCCTTCCACCTGTATAAGGAGTGTAGCCACTGATTGGGGTGGGGGGGCTCATTTATCTGTGTGCCTCTTGAGTGAGCTGGGCTCAGCTTTGCAGAGCTGCTGACTGCCAGCTGCAGTTGCCATCAGTGGGAGCTGGGAGCACTCAGTATCTCTCAGCACACTCTGGAGGGACAGGTCCCGAGTGCGAATCCCGACTCTGTCACTGGTTCCCTGCATGGGGCCACTCCCTTTGTCTCTTCCCCATCTGTGAATTGGGGTGATGCTGGGCTCTCCTCACCCAGTGACACACTCGATACTCTGGTTCTGAGCAAGCGCCCGTGGGAGAGCCCACAAGGAAACAGGGCAGACTCCGGGTTGGGTGCTGGTACCACCAAGGCCACGCCCTGAACGACGAGGGTAAAGAATCGCAGGCTGCCCTTTCGTCTGTCCTGGCGCAGAGGGAGGCAGGAACCTGTGGGAAGAATCGAGCATGGGCATGCAACGAAGGCTGTCTCAGAGCACAGACACACAAGGAGGCCGAATTAGGGTCACCCAGGAAACCATAATTCTGGTGTTTCCTAACTTCCCTGGGCATGACACTGCTACCTGAATAATGATCTGTGAAGGCAGCAGGTTCATGTGTAAGCCTGGTTGCAGCTCCCAGCAACAGGGCCCGGGAGACCCTCAGCCAGCCCTTTCAGCAAGGGGGCTTCACCTTTGGCTCCTGCTCCCCAGCCAGTTTTCTGGTTTGCCTCCTGGGCTTTGACTCTTCAGCCATTAACCTTTGCGCAGCCTGGTTAAATGCTCTGCACATTCCAGCCCAGGCCTCCACGGGCTCTGCCAGATTGTTCTTCCCAGCGGCCTCAGGTTAGGTCAGCACCATCCGCTGCCGCTTCTCCACCTTCCCGCAGGGCTGCCCCTCACCCTGCCAGCTGCTGCCAAGGGTGGTGCTGGAGTGAAAGCGAAGGAGCCCAAAGCCGCCCCGCAGCCTGGGCTGGGGTGGGGCCGTCTGTCCTGAGCCAGTGGTGGGGCTAGCTGCCCTGGCCTCCCCATCTTGAACTGGGGATAAGGATATCTTCTTGCCTCTGTCCCTGGCTCTGTTCAGAACCCCTCTCCTCCCCCCGGCCTCCGGCAGTGTCTGTGGCTCCCTGGAATAGCTGGGTGGCTCAGGACGTGCGTTACTGTTTGGCAAGTTGCCCCGTCAGCTCCTGCCTTCCCGCCAGCGAGCTGGGCAGCGTGTGGCTGGGCCACGGTGGCCGCGATGGGAGCCACAGGCAGCTGCCCTCCCCGTGCGCCGGCGACTGCCATGGCAGAGCCCTGCGCCGGCATCTCCAGCACGCGCACCTCTGGAGTGGCAGCTCCCTGAGCTCTGCTGCGTAGCCACCGGGCTCGGCTTCTCTGGGAGGGCGGAGCTCTGCCAGGGCCATCCCCGGCCCGTCTTAATGAGCCCCAGCAGCACCGCGTCCCCATTTGCATCCTCTTTCGCCCTTGGACGGACATCCCCAGGGTCAGACATGGCCTCCAGCGCCCAGCCGAAGAGCGAGCTGCAGGTAGAGAGTATCCAGCCACGTCCTCCTGGGCCCCTGCTGCGTGTGTGTGTGGGGAGGGAGGGGGGGTCGTGTCTGGCTCAGGCTGCCCTAAATGCTGTCCTGGGGGCTGACCCCGCAGTGCCTCTCCGGGAAGCCAGCCGGGGCCCTCTGTCCAGGGCGTTCACTATGCTGTGCGGAGAGACGCTTCTCCCTGCATTCTCTCCCCACTCCCATCTCAAGGGGCTTGGTCCTGTTCCTCTCTCATGCTGCACCCTCCCAGCTCTCCTCCCTTTCCCTTCTAGCCTGCACCCACTTAGGAAGGGTCTGCCCGCTCGGCACAGCCTGCTGGGACCTACTGTGTCTGTTCTGCGGGGTTTACTTTGTGGACTCGTTCCCGGGGCCAGCTGGGAACCCAGCCAGGGAAGCCCTAGCAGGGGCTAGAGCTGCAGAGTGTGACCATTGGGGGAACATCTACACTACAGCAACCCCCTGGCAGTGAGTCTCAGAGCCTGGTTAGCTGACTCAGGCTTGGGCTGGGAGACTCACAGTAGCCACGGGGACGTTTGGGCTTGGGCTGGGCCCTCCGTGCCTGCCCCCGATGGAATCTCAGAGTCCAGGCTCTGCAGCCCCAGCACGAGTCAGCTGACCCAGGCCAGTGGCGGCTGGGCCGTGGGTCTTCTGTTGCCGTGCAGACGTCCGGAGAGACCAGCCCAGCTAGCACACAGACGGCTCGTGGTGAGCTGCACCAGCCTGGCACAGGGCTGCTCGCTCACCCTTCCAGGACAGCGTCATTTCAGGAGGTGGCTGGGGGCCTGGCCTGAGCCTGCAGCATGGTAGCAGCCTTTCCAGGAGCACCTGCTCGCCTGCCCATGGGACAGACAGAGCTGCAGCACTGAGGCAGTGTGCTGCGAAACACTGTTGTGTTGCATGGTGACCTCTGCAAGGCTGGAGAGGGAGCGAGGCCCTGAGGGCAGCCGGGCGGGGGGGCAGGAATGCTGCAGTTCCACAAACATAATGGAGGGCATTGATTTGTAATAACAAACTCTGCTTTAGACGGTGTGGGATTGCTGGGGGAGGGGACCCACAGCGACCCCAATTCCAGCCTCTTCCAGCCCCGTGTGGAGACGGCTCCTTGCTGCCTGTAGGAGGCATCGGGGAGAGGTGTTCAGGTGACTTAGCAGAGGAAATGGGAACAGCAGGTTGGGTGTGACATGCTGAGAACCCTGCAGTGGGGAATTGGTGCAGGAGAGGCCCCTGAGCAAGGCAGGGGAGCCCGGGAAGCAGCATGACCTTGATTTTGGTGCAACCCAGCCAGTTAATTCTTTGAGTCACATATTGCCTCCAGCTTCGGCTGCAGCTGCTGTCAATCTCATTGTCTCTCCTAGGACAGGAGTCCAAAGGGCAGCTGGGAGCACTCCCTGGCCCTTAAAAACACCAGGCTGTGAAAGGACAGCTGCCACGTGGAGGAGCTTGCTGGCGAACCTGGGGCTACAGCCAGCATGACTTCATGCATCCAGGCCAGGATCCCATGTGGGACCTGGGGAAAATGGCCTAGAAGGGTGCTGCACATTGTAAAGAGCATCCCTGTAAAAGAGCAAGTGCAGGGAGGGCTGTGGGAAATGTTTGTGTCTCAGCTGGCTTGGGGGGTACACAGAATCCACCACCCCCACCCCCTAAGGACAGGTGCAGCAGTTTGAGGCAAAGCCAGGCGGGCAGAATTCCTTGGGCAGAGACAGCCCATACCCACACTGGCTTTGCTGGGGCAAAAGCTACTCTGTAAGGTTTGGGATCTCTGAGCTCTGTATGTGGGGGTGAAGGAATGGTTCTGGCGCATCCCTTATCGGGGCAGAGCTGGGATCCAAAGCAGGAGAATTCAGCTGAGTGTCTCTTCTCGGTTGTGGGGTTCAGACCTGAGTCTTGCTTACAGTCTCTGCTCTGCACCTGCTCTCAGCATGGCTGGCCCCTCTGTGCCTTGCCCTGGCTCATCCATCCTTTGCTCAGCTAAGCTTCTCCGGGCTCTGAGCTCTGCTGGCCCTGCCACAGCTGGCCTGGCTCTGGGCTCTTGTCTGATAAAATGATCTATCTGGCATGGCAATAGGAAGTGACCCTCCAGGCTGGGAGGGAGAGAACCGAGGTGGGGAGGGATTTCCAATCTAGCCTGAGGCCCCCTTCAGGTCTCAAGCGGGCAGCAGAGAGCGGGGGGCTCCTGCATGCTCTGGAGGGCACTTGGGTGCTGGAGAGCTACTTTGCCCTGGGTTCAGGGCTGTTGCCTCCCATGGTGACCCTCCAGGGAATCCCTCCTTGCTTGGGATGCCTTGTAAACGGGCTGTAGAGCTTGTGTCAGTGGAGGCCAGAGGCACCCAGTTCCTGGGCCAGAAGCCATGAGCCTGCTGACCTGCAACAGCTCAGGTATGTGCTGTGTTCTTCTCTGGGCTCTGCCCAGCTCCTCCCCGCTCCCAAGCCGTCTGTCCCCCTCTCCCGTTGTCACAGGGAGCTGCAGGCCCAGGCTGGGCAGAGGCTGGAGCCCAGCCCTATCATCAGGGGCAGACTGTGGGTGCAGAGCCGAGCGCTTGGCCCAGGCATGGTCTCCGCCGGGGTGGGGGACCCCCTGCTGGGGAAGTGTCAGCAGCAAGCTCCAGGGGGGCGGATTGAATGGAGGAGGCACCTTGGCGGTTAGGGCAGTGACTGAGCAGGGCTGTGTGCCAGAGGGCTGGGGAAGGCCCAGGGCACATGCGTAGAGGCTTCCTCCCACAGCCGAGGGAACTCCCGTCGTGGCTATGGTGGGTATCAGGACTGTCATGAAATGGGAGTGCCCCCTACTGCCCCGACCCAGGGGGCTGGGACCCCAGCGAGGGAGGAAGGCAATTCTCCAGTCCCGCAGGGATTTCACATGCAGCGGTGACAGCCTGCGCTCTCCAAGGGTGAAGGGTAAACCTGCTAGCACGGGAATGGGAGGAGGTGACATAGCTGCTCCTTGCTGCGCTATCTGCAGCCCGGTCCGGGCTGGGCACCATTCTCAGGTAGGGCTGGCTGCTGTGGTAATTGCACACGCTGTCTCCCGCTGAGGTGCATGCAGGGCCCTGTGGGTGCCTCAGGCATGCAGGCCAGGCCCCTGCTTAACCTTTCCTCCTGGGCTCTAAGTCCTGGGGAGCTGTTTAGGGATGGGAGGAGCGGCATCCTTTCCTGAGCCACTCTGCCGTGGCTGCTATTCCTGGTGCTCCCCGGTTACAGGACAGCGGGCTCTCCATCACTGCCTGCCTTATGCGGGGCACCGAACAGGACTTGTTCTCTGCTGGGGAAGGGGGGGAGCGAGGATGTGAGTCAGCCCCTTGGGCTACTCTCCCTGGTCCCTGCGCTGAGTAGTGTGCCTGAAATGGTGAGCAGGAACTGCCAGCTGCCCCAGCCCACTCAGCTGTTGTGGTCTCAGCACAGGAATGGGGAGCTTCACCACTGCAGGGGAGAGGCCTGGGCCTGGCCTGCGAAAGTCTCTGGGTGGTCCCCAAACTGAGCAAAAATTGGAACGAACCCTTGGTCTGGCCGTGACGTTCATGGTCCGTAATGCAGCTCTGTCGCATGCTGGTGAGTGTGTGAACATGGGAGATACACACAGGGACTTGCATGTGCAGCCAGACACATGGAGCCACACGCTCCCAGCACATGCAGCCACACAATCCAATATCAGCCTTACTGAGCTCGGTCAGGCTGCAGAGCCATCTCCCCGGGGGAGCTGAAAGGCCTTTTTGCGGGGTGGAGGTGGGATTATTTGGGCCTTTTCAGCGAAATGGGACAAAGCTAAATTGGAGAACCCTGCAGAGGGTGAGTCCAGTCTGTTTCACTTATGTTTCTAACCTCTTGCTTGGGCTGGGCAGTTGTTTTTTTATAATTGCAGCAGATAATGGCAATGTTTAGTTTTAAGCTGTTTTGATATTTAAATGCTCACAGTTGCAGGAAGTTCTGGGGGGGTCAGACTAATTATTTAATGACAGCGGATGTTGAGATTCAGAAAGTTAAAGCACAAATTAACCCACAAATTATCCACATCCAATGTCAAAATATACCAAGTAAATCTCCTTCCAGCCGCTCTGATACGCCCTCAAGCAGCAGTTCTCTTACTGTGCCTAGCTGTAAATTATGATTAGTGTCGATGGAGGTATTTTTTGTCGGGTTGTGAGTGCATGGTGAAATCAGCCCTGACCAATTACCTATCTGTGACACGGGCATCCCCGTGTGCACACAGGGACGTGCGCAGTGCGGATACTCATCTCCACGATGTGCACATGCCCATATATACAGACCTCCGCATAGAGATCAGCAGACTCAGCCAGTGGGCACACAGGCAAGCCCATCGCATGTGTGCATAGGCATGCGGATGGGGCACGTTCAGATGTGATGGGAGCCCTGTGCCCCGGCACATCCAGGCATGTGAAGAGATAGGAGGAAGCCAAAATGTGGCAGTGGGAGTTGGGGCGTGGGGGTGGGGCTGGCTATCACCGCCTGCAGTGTCCATCGCCTGACCGCACGTGGGGGAGGCTGCGGGGTGCACAGATTGTGCTGTGTTGAAGATGCAGCAAGTGCTGAGCTGTCCCCAGCACCCAGAGATACTTGTGACCCCTGACTGTCTCCGTCGGTAGTGCAGCCTCTCCACTGATCTCCTCTGGCAGTGCCAGGACAGAG
Source organism: Lepidochelys olivacea (assembly GCF_965140295.1). NCBI lineage: Eukaryota > Metazoa > Chordata > Testudines > Cheloniidae > Lepidochelys > Lepidochelys olivacea. The sequence continues at coordinate 24,631,358 of NC_140427.1, forward strand.
CTCATGCGGGGCTCGCAGACACACCCAGCTGTGCTCTCCGCAGGGAGCTGTGCAGTTCTGGCTTGAGCCCTAGTGGGGTTTCCCCAGCCAGCTGCTTCTGTCCCTGCCTTTGATCTTTTCTTTCTTTGATTCCTTTTCTCCATCCCACCCCACACTCTCTCACCCCTCACATGCTGCAATCAGGCAGCAGAGTGTGATGGGGGCCCAGCTGCTCCTGGAGACCCTGAAGAGACCCAGCCCTGTGCAGTGGAGCAGGCCGTCCCTTCTGTCCCTAGAGAAGGGGCCAGCCCCTGCCTCCCAGAGCGTGCTGAGGAGCCGGTTGAGATGCATGGGGAGCAAGCAGTAAGAGTCTGAACTGTATCTCGAGGTGCATGGGAATGTCCCTCCAGCCTAGGCCATCTCCATACTGCTCCCCAATGGATCCCCAGCCCTGACCTCTGGGAGCCCTGAACTCGCTGGGTGCGAGGAAGATCCTACCACTTTCCTGACTCTTCCTCATGCTCTCCCAGCCCCTCTTTGGTGCATGTGATTATTAACAGCAGATTCCTTGCACGCCTGCACTAACGACTCATAGCGGGGGGGTGGGCCAGGTCGCACTAGATATCTACAACAGCTGCTGAGCTTTCCAGCCTGTAAAATTCCACCCGAGCTGAAAGTAACCTGCAAATGCGGGTAACAAACCCTGCGCCGGGACTAGCGGGGCGGCGCGCATAGGCTTGTTTCACCTGCCATCGCTCCATCATGTCTAACTTTCCATAAACCAGCGTGCTCCTCTCTCTTCCCCGCTCCCCCTGGCTGCCCCTGATCTCCCCCTGCCACTCTCCCTCCCCCGGCTCTCCCTTCTCTGCAGATAAAGCGCTTCCTGAAAGAAGACTCGGAGGAGGCAGAGTTGGCCCAGTTCCTGAAGGAGTTCCCTTCAGGCGAGAGCTTTAGGAAAGTTGAACCGGAGGAGGGCAAGAGAGCCCATGGACAGGGGCCCGTAGATCCCGGCATGTTCTCCAGTGTAGCCTGGCCCATTGCCGATGAGCTGCTAGACGAGAAGGAACTGAGGCCCTTCTCCCGGCCTCGGCCCCCGGACTTTCAGCAGCACATCGCAGCTCCGGCACCCCTGAGCCCCTCGCGGCCTAGAAGTCCATGGGGCAAGCTTGATCCATACGACTCTTCTGAGGTACGGTGCATTCCGGGGCAAGCCTCTCAGTTGACAAGGAGCTCCAGCCTCTGGGTTACTGGGGAGCAGGGAGCTAGGTGGCTTGTACAGCTCTGGTCTGCTGAAGGATCTGCCTGTTCGCTATGTGAGACGCCAGGGATCAAGGACACCTACACACCAGGGCTAGAGCTTGCATAGGCTCCTAAATCCATTGTGCCTGACAGACTGGGGCCTGCGAGGGGCCGAGCACTCCTAGATCTCCTCGCATTGGCTTCCCTGGAGCTGAGGGTACTCGACTTGTGCCGGGATTGACTCCAAAGTGTCCAAGTCCCTGTGCAAAGGCCCGTCCCTGCCTCCTGGCTTCTCTTCCTAGGCGGTAGGGACGATGCTGTGCACTGCCGCAGCGGCTGGGTACCCTGTGACATGCAGGTGCTGGCCCTCACCCCTGTAGAGGGCGGCCTTGCCTGCCCTGGTCTCTGACACTGTCTGCCTGCTCAGGCCTGTGAGAGCGGTGCAGGCATCCCGTACACAGCTGGCCAGGGAAAAGCCAGCCTGAGCAGGCACATCTGAGGGCAAGCCCCAAAGCTGGGGAATTCAGACTGCCTCGCTCTCAGCAGATGGGCTCTGTCGTCATCAGAGGAGGCTCTTCCTCTGCCCGTTGTGAGCTCTGGACTCCTTCAGCCGGAGCATCCCTGCCAAGTGCAGAGGTCTGAGGGAGCCCTAGCCTGCTTAGGGCTTTGGCGACAAGGGCCAGGGCATAGAACGGGGCCAGCTGACTGCTCTCCATCCCAACGGTGGGTATGCCCCAGGGACGAGGTGGGAGTGAGATAGGGGTGGCACTCCAGATTCACATGCCCCCCATCCTCCCCCCTGCAGGACGATAAGGAGTACGTGGGGTTTGCGACGCTCCCCAATCAGGTCCATCGGAAATCGGTGAAGAAGGGGTTTGACTTCACGCTGATGGTAGCAGGTAGGGGCACCCCTGAGGCCTCACCCAGCAGCCCTTTAAAGAGGCCCCTGGGAACAGGCGCACTGGGACAGGCTGTGGGGGAAGCAGAGGCTGAGAATGCTGCCTCCTATAGCGGGAGCAGAACTGACCTGCACTCTGGGTGAAAGTGGGCAGAGAAGGAAGGAAGAAGAGACCCCAGCAGCGTAGACTGTGGGAGCTGGGCAGGTGGATTCACACTCCCGTGTTCAGGAGCCCAGCATGTCCTGGGAACTCAGCCGCAGAGCACAGTGGAAGAGATGCGTGTCTTCCATTCCTCTCCCCTGTAAGCCATGGCCCTGCTGCTGCTTTTGGGGAGGAGGCAGAAATCCCAGAGGATCCCGGACACACGGGGTCTCTGGGTTGGGGGTCACACTTCCTGGGTTGTGGTGCCTTCATTTTTGGAGCAGCAGCTCCTGATCCTGTCTCTTTGGCATGTGCCCTGGGAACCTGATGGGGCCAAAGGAACCCAAGCCTCTTGCCTTGCCTCTGATCTCTATGAACTGTTGTCTTTCTGCTTTCCCCTAGGAGAGTCTGGCCTGGGGAAATCCACCCTGGTGAACAGCCTCTTCCTCACTGACATGTACAGGGATCGCAAACTCCTCAGTGCAGAAGGTAAGAGGAGAGACCAAAGCCTTCCCTGTCCCAGCCAGCTGGGAGCAGCCAGGGGATCAGCAGGGAGGGAGCAACCTGGCCCATTCAGCAGGGAGCACTAATGTGGGGCTTGCTAGAGCTCAGTGCCTGGTAGGAGGCAGCTTTAGGGAAAGGCTGGCTGCCCCATGCTCCTGCCTGGGTGACACAGCGGAGACGGGCTGTTCAGGTGAGAGGGAGGGATCTTCGGTGGGATTTCCTGCTCTCTTTTGAGGAGGTTCTTATGCCGGGGCCATAGAAGTGAAGTGAAACAGGCGACTGGGCAAGCTCCCCGGCTGGTGAAAATCAGTGCAGCACCCTGGAGCTCCCCGGAGCTGGTCGAAAGCGTCTGCTCCTTAGGCGGAGCTTCAGAGAACACAGTGAGGCCTGTTAGTAAACGAGCGGGATGCTGTTGTAGAGACCTTTCTGTGAGGGGTGAGACTGACTGGGGGCCCTCTGGGAGAACCCCTTCTTCCCCCCACCAGGAGGAGCCCTAACTGGGGGCCTTCTGGGAGAAGCTTCCCCACTCCCAAGGGGAGCCCTGACTGAGACCGTCTGGGTGGTGGTTATTTGGAGAGATCCTGTAGAGTTCATACCTGTGGGCCTGGGTCAGCTGCCACTGATGCTAGTGGGAGCTTTGCTTTGGCCCTCTCACGCTGGCACAAGGAGACCCAGCCCTGCACAAGGGCAAAGGGTTTGGCCCACAGGTGTCCTAATCCCCATTCGTGCTCCCTGCCGGGTTCCACTGGCCCAAGCGGACCTGTTCCAGGCTCCCTGCTGATGAGCTCAGGGAGGGGTGCGGTGGGTGGCTGATTCTTGATTGGGATCGTCTAGAACCCTGTGCTTGTCTCAGGCTCTCCTGGGGTGGCTCTAGACCGAGCTAGTCCTTGGGCAAGTGGCGCATCTCCTGCTCTAACATCCCGCGGGAGGCCTGCTTACCGCTCTGATTAGCGCAGTGAGGATCTTGTCTGGCTTCTCAAAGGGTTGGCTCCTTTCACCTCTGCTGCAGTCAGCTGGTGTGCTGATGCCCGCTTGCTGTGAGCAGAGAGGAGTCTCAAGTTCCCACTGCAGATGACATGCTGCTTTTGTCTCTGTGGGTTTTTATAAAGAACAGCTGTAGCTATTGTGGGCTCCCACGGCGCCCCGGTAACAGTCCCGCATATCCACCGAAGGGTGACCCCTCCTTTCCCAGCCGCTCGGCTTCCTGCGGCCACAAGTGAGCAGGACTAGGCCTGTGAAGTGCGTCACTTGAATGACCATCACTGATCATAAGTGTCCACTGCAGGGCTCCTTCCTTAGCATCTGGCTAGATGGCCTGGTCTGGCAGTCCCTGTGTCCCAGCCGGAGCAGCACCAATGGGTGCCACGCAGAGCTGCCCTCATCCCTCTGCTGCCAGAGAGATGAGCTGCTTGCACTGGGAGGCAGGAAAGGTGGGCCCACGGGGTCCCCGAAGGGTGGGTTACAAAGGGTGGGGTTTAGAAAGTCTTCAGCCTGCCCAGGTCCCTCCCGCCTGAGTACTTGCCTCATGCACAGGAGAACACGAGAACCCCCTCTTGCTTGTGTCGCTGAGGAACAGGCTTAAACCAAACAGCTATAGCTGCTCTTTAAAGGTAATAAGAGCATCCACACAGAGCTTTGTACCAGTTTAACTACAGCAATGTAAATCGCACCGTTTGTGAAAAGCCTTCTCATGGAGGCACAGCCAGAGGAGGACTCAGAGCCCCTTGTTGGGCTCGCTGATTATCTGCAGCAGCCGGGTGGAATCCCCTCAAAGTCTGAAACATTTTCACTCCTTGTTCAAACATTTGGGTTGGGGAGGGGAGGGCGGCAGGGATTCCAAACTTTCCTGTTTTTATTTTGTAATTTTGTGAATTTCAACATTTAGACAAACTTTCCCCCAGGTTTAATGGATATGTCAGTGGGTGCTGGAAGCTTCACAGGTCGTAGCTTGAATTAGTATTCTCTTGCACATCCATTCCTGTAAATGCCTTAGTCTGAAACATGACTAGATGGTCTAATGGACCATTTTGGACTGTTCATTATTCAGCTGTCCAATCAGGGAGCAGAAACAGAATTAGGTAGTTCAGATGACCAATCGTATCCCAAGAGTTACAAATATTCACAACAGCCTGAACAACACACAGGCTGAGCATTGCTTGCTCACATGTTTGGGTGTAACGACTGCATCCATGGAAAATCAGGAAGATCAGGATTAGTGGACTAGAGCAGGGGCTAAATTCAGCCAGCTCTGATCTCTGCAGCTGGGTTCGGATGGGGCTCACACCCAGTTATACGGTAGGATGTGTGCATGGTACAGCTGGGGTTTGGAGGCAGTTAGAGAAACTATCCTTGGATTTATAATGGAACCTGTTTGCTGGGGAACTCACTGAGGCCCGGATCCTCCAAGATAATGGAACTGGGCTCCTAACTTCCACTGATTTAGTCCAATTAAAGTCCTAACTACCCCTGCAGCTCTGGGTTGGAGAGACTAACTGCCGAGCCCCTCGTGCTGCCCTGCCATCACTTGTCAGCACCTCAGCCACGGCGGACAGAGCATCACAGATGGTTAGTTTCTGGCACGAGCCCCCATATGTCTCTGGGCTGGAGATGGAGAGTGCCCCTGCCAGGAACCCACTGACTGAGAAAGAGCCTTCCCTAAAGTGGGGGCTTCTGCTTCTGGGGGAGAATGAGCAACCTCCCCCAGCAGAAGCTTCCTCAATGTTTTCAGGCCTCGAGTTGGGTCTGAGGCAGAGCTGGGCCTGACCCAACCCCTGCATCGGCACCCTCCACCCCCCAACGCTAGGGAGGAAAAGGGCCTCCAGTCTCTGGAGGGAGTTCTAGGGCCTGTGATAAGCAGGAGCTGATCTTAACAATCCCTTCTGGCCTTTCGATCTGTGAAACCAGAGCACATCCAGACTGTGTCTTGGACCCGGCTCTGGTTTGGGGCTCAGTTTGAGTCAGGTGCGAATGTTTGGATCAGTTCTAACTTTATCCAAACCCATTTGCTCTTCCTCAGATAGGCCTTAGATAACATGACCCTAGGGGCTGGTTCTCCTCTCCCTTCACCAGGGAGATTCTGGAGTAACCGCATGCATGTTAGTGGAGTTAAAGCCAGTGTAAGTGCACAGAGACTCTCAGTAATGGGCTAAATTCAGCAGTGCCAAAAATCACAGTACAGCTTGTCTCCATAGCATTGTGCAGTTCGTGGGGAATCCTGATTTCGGAGCATTTCACGCCCTCTGCCCAGGTGTAAAGTGACTGTGATGCAGCAGGGAGGGGGGAGTGTTGACCTGGGAATGTGGCAGGGGGGTTTCACTGGGGATGGGAGACCTGAGAGCCTGTCACCTGAGCCAGGAGGGGGAGGGGGAGAGGGAGGTAACACCGCTGCCCGGGAAACTGGACAGAGGCTGCAGGAGGGAGCCTGCTGTGGGGGGTTGGTTTCAGTTTGGTGCTGGGTGGAGGAATGCAGGGAACCCCAGGGCTGGGGTCTAAGCTCCCTGCTCCCCCAGAAGGACTTGACTGAGGGGTCCTGGTTCTACCCACAAGCTCTGGTTTGGACTGTGTTCCTGTTGTCCAATAAACCTTCTGTTTTACTGGCTGGCTGAGAGTCTCAGTGAATCCCAGGATGAGGGGTGCAGGGCCTGGACTCCCCCACACTCCGTGACAGTGAAACAGAAGGAGCAGGGCCAGGACAAATCAGACCATTAGGTGTATACGGGTCAGTGGCAAAACAGGCGAACTTGCACTGGCGTGGCATCTCTCTTCAGAGCAGTAGAGCACTGGGGTGGGACTCGCGAGACCTGTGTCTTTTCCTGGTTCTGCCACTGGGGGGATGGGTGACCTTGGACAGCTCTGTGCCTCAGTTTCCCCAGCTGTAAAATGGGGATAATGATACAGCTCTCCTTTGTAAAGGACATTGGGATCTGAGGAGAAGCATTAGAGATCATTATTGTTTAGTTGCTGTGTAAATTCAGGCCCGTTATAAGTAGCTGTAACTGCCAGTGAAGTTTGCATGTAAATCCCACTGGTTTTGCACAAGCCAGAATCCCACAATAGGGAGAGAGGTGCTACTGTGACACTGACCCCTGTTTTATGATCATCTTAGAACTGGCGTGTGATTTATGCTGCTGTTTGCAGCCTGATGAATGTGCCCCGGAGGCGGCCCCCATTTCCCCTTCGTTCCAGCTGGCTGGCTGGGACCATGTCATTACAAAAGGCCAAAGCTTATATGGAACCCTCAGGTTTTTAAACAAGTGAGTTAATTTCTGGTGGAGGGAGACTAATGGAAAACACAGGACGAGGAGTCAAGCCAGCTGGGTTCTTTTCGTAGCTCTGGCCTTGATACTTCTCGCCAGCAGCTCTCAGGGCTGTAATGGGCCCTTGCCCTTCCTCCTCCAGACCCCATGCCATGATATAACCCCACCCCATGTCCTTTTCAACATACGTGACCCTTGGTGAGCTCATCGGATGCCATGGGCTGTACGGCCATCAGCAAGCTGAGCACTGCTGAGCTCCACAGTCAGTGACCATCTTCACACAGGGTTCACTTCCAGTGCCCCGCATTGGCCCACAACTGCCCAGAGCCCAGCCCAGGGCAGAGGGAGGGATGCTGGCAAGAAAAGAAACGTTTCAAGAGCTTGCGAGGAGCGCAACAGCAAAGGCCCGTGCCCTGCTGTGTCTCACAGGGCTAGATACACCAAGGGTCTCCAGCGCTGCACTGCTCAGTACTGCAACACCTAACTTTGGTGTCTAGATCACTGGGATTCCTGTGTGGCGGGAGAGATTGGCGGCTGAGAACGGGATCCACAAAAGCCAGCACGCTAAGCTAGCCAATGGGAGATGTTGATGAGAGGGAGGTGTCCTAAGCCCCGCCCCTAAGGGAGTTCAGCACCTCAATCCAAGCTGCAGAGCAGCGCCTGTCTCTGCTTGCCATGAGCCCCTAGCCTCTCGCCCAGTGGCTGGAGCACTCTCCTGGCCTGAGCAGAAGAGCTGTGAACAGGGATCTTGTTATACCAATAGAATAAAAACCAGCAGGATCTTATTAAAGGGGGAAAGGCAAAATACCACATTTATTGTGGATACAGAAAGAATCATAGTAAGCAGTTAGTTATAGCTATAACATTCCATTCAATCTCATATTTATTCATTCATTCATTCATACACACACACACACACACACACAGGTTCTGCAAGGTTGTTATCATAGTTACCAGCCTTAGAGTTGCTCATGCCAAGCCACTGGCCAGGTGACCTGGACATGAGGAGGGAGCAGGGCCTTGTCAGATGCTCATCTAATGCTCCTGGAAGTTGGTTTGCAGAATCAGACCCCAAAGTTCTCACTTTCCAGAGTCCATTTTTATAGGAATTTCTTCCTATGCCAGTCTATGGGAATTGCTTCATCATGCTGTTGCTGAATCAATCAGCAGATGTCACATTCCTGATGGCTCCGTGCTGCCAGATGTATCTTGTTCTTTGGTTCTCCCATTCTTGAGGCTGCTGGGTGGATTCCAGTCTGCCCTCCGGGGGTCCTCTGGTTATTTCCACTTGATGTCTTCTTCAGCCGATGGACACTGGATTCTTAGGCTGGCACCTCACTGATCATTCAGTTATTATCCACACCAAGCATCCATCCACATACATCCTCTATCTCTATTTTAATCACAATTGTTAATACAACAAAAGGGCGGGGAGTCTCTGGGTGCTGTTTCTGTTGTTACAGAGTATTGCTTTGAGTCTCTCTCTGTGTGAATTGCTTTGAGAACAGACTCTGTCTTAGAAAGTACTAACGCAATTAGCAGCTTGCAAGTTTCACACATAGAGGGAGAGAAACAGCACCAAAAACCAAGAGACCTCTTAATTAGTAATACCCTGGAATTGAAACTCTGGGGAATCAAACTCATTTGTGATTTTAATATAGAACTTCTTTAATATGATTCAACAATCTGCCCCCTCCCAGGCGAGTGCACTCGCCAGGTGCTGTTCTTCCCTGGGCTCCTCAGTCTCTCCTGGTGAAGCAGTTCCATGGTGGGTACAGAATTAGAGCAATTGGAGCAGGGGGACCAGAACCACACGTCTCTTCTCCCGGGTGAGTGCCCTGCCTGCTGGGCTGGCGGGTAGCAGGGAACCCCTGCTCCTCTGCTTCTCCTGGCTGCTTTGGGTGGAGCGGGGCGGGCTGGGAGCGTGCTTGTGGGATCGGGGCCCGCAGCAGAGTGCAGTGGAGGAATGCCCCATTCGTGGCTCGCACCGGGGCTCAGGTGCTGCAGGCCTGCCGGGGGCCTGTAGTGCGATGCCCTGAGGCAGAAGCATCCGTGTGTGTGGAACTTCCACGCGGAAACCGTCGAGTTTAGGCACCTGCAGGGTTCGGTGGCAGCCAAGCGAGGGTTTGCAGATGCCAGTGACACCTAACGAGGTGGTGAGGTGCCTGGGCCCCTTTGTGACAGTAGCCCAGGGACTGTCTGAGGGGAGTGCACACGCGTAGCTGAGCTCACTATACGCACCAAGGGCTCCCTGCATTCCCCTCTCCCCTGAGCTCACTTCATGCCATCCTCCCATCCCCCTCCCTTGCAGAGGCTCCCCCATTCTCTGCCCATGCCAGTGCCTCTCCTCCCCCCACCCCCAAGTACCTTTCTTCCCCCCAGACTGGAAGGGAAGGTGGACTCTTGCCCACCTGGGGCAGGCTTGAAGGAATGAAGGCCTCTCTCCCCTCTCCTCTGGCTGCCCCTGTTGGCTGAGACTCTGTCCTGGGCTCCCAGCTGAGAGAACCATTAGTTCTCCCCTCTCCTTCAGGATGTCCACACATTCAGCTCTCTTAGGCCAGCGAGCAGAGTGCAATCAACAGCTGCCTATGCTCCATGTGCCTCCACTTTCCCTCTTCTGAGTTGTCCCCAAATCAATAGCATTCTGGCCACCCCTGCTGAGAACATTCCCGGTGAGTTTGGAATTCATAGAATCATTGAAGATTTGGGTTGGAAGAGACCTCAGGAGGTCAACTAGTCCAACCCCCTGCCCAAAGCAGGACCAACACCAACTAAATTTCCCAGCCAGGGCTTTGTCAAGCCGGGCCTTAAAAACCCCTAAGGATGGAGATTCCACCACCACCTAGGTAGCCCATTCCAGTGCTTCACCACCCTCCAAGTGAAATAGTGTTTCCTAATATCCAACCTAGACCTCCCCCACTGCAACTTGAGACCATTACTCCTTGTTCTGTCATCAGCTACCACTGAGAACAGCCTGGCTCCGTCCCTCTTTGGAACCCGCTTTCAGGTAGTTGAAGGCTGCTATCAAATCCCCCCTCACTCTTCTCTGATAGAGGGATATGCACAGCTGTTTGTTCCCCCAGATACTAATCACTTACTCTGGGTTAATTAATAAACAAAAGTGATTTTATTAAGTATAAAAAGTAGAATTTAAGTGGTTTCAAGTAATAACAGGCAGAACAAAATAAGTCACCAAGCAAAATAAAGCAAAAACACGCAAGTCTAAGCCTAGTACATTAAGAAACTGATTACAGGTAATATCTCACCTTCAGAGATGTTCCAATAAGCTTCTTTCACAGACTGGATGCCTTCCTAGTCTGGGCCCAATCCTTTCCCCTGGTACAGTCCTTGTTAGTTCCAGCAGACATCTTAGGTAGAAACTAGGGGTTTTCTCATGACTGGGACTGCTTTGTCCTGCTCCACCCCCTTTTATAGCTTTGGCACAAGCGGGAATCTTTTGTCTTTCTGGGTCTCCACCCCTCCTTCTAAATGGAAAAGTACCAGATTTAAGATGGATTCCAGTGTCATGTGACATGGTCACATGTCCTGTGAGACTTCATTTTTCATTATCCAAGGGCTGGCCCACACATACACAGGAAGGCTTGCAGGTAAATAAACCATCTACAACCAATTGTCCTAGTCAATGGGAGCCATCAGGATTCTAAACCACCATTAATGGCCCATACCTTGCATAATTACAATAGGACCTCAGCGTTATACTTCATATTTCTAGCTTCCGATACAAGAATGGTACATGCATACAAATAGGATGACCACACTCAGTAGATTATAAGCTTTGTAATGATACCTTACAAGAGACCTTTTGCATAAAGCATATTCCAGTTACATCATATTCACATTAATAAGCATACCTTCATAAAGCTTATGGAGTGCAATGTCACACTCCCCTCCCACAGGAAATCAACCCCCCAAAAGGACAGGAGAGATGCCCCTAGCGGCCAGGGCAGAGTCCTGTGTGTGTGTTACACCTGGCTGTGGTCAGTGCCCAGGTACTGGGGGCGTGGAGGCAGCATTGTACCCCTCAGCCATGCACAGAGGGGACTCTGTATAGCTCTCCCCCATCCCACAAGAATTGGGGGTCTGCTGCCTCTGTGGCAGTGCACTGTCCCCGTTCCTCCCTGCCCACGCACAGCTTGGCTCTGGGGTCCATTGCTCCCCTCTGGCCTGTTGGAGCTCGTCCGGTATGGAGAAGGCTGAACCCCTGCCTGGGGACACCCCGCTTAAGGCTGTCTGAATCGGCCCTGAAAGTGTGCAGCCCAACCAATGACAAAGGCAGAGTGAAGGCCTCTGCCAAATGACTCCCGCCTGCCTTGTGCCAAGGTGCCGTTGGGCCCAGTGCTGCACGTTGGCTTGGAGCCGTAGAACGCCGCGCCTCAGGAATAGCCTCTGAAAAGGGAGGGTTAAATGGCAGACAGTCACAGATGCTGAAATGACTCCAGGCCCATTTACACAATCCAAAGGGCTCCGCTGCATTAGCTGAGCAGGGGGAGGGGGGACTCGCACATTTCCTGGCATGTCAGCCCCCAGAATCAGCTCCTCCAGGGCTGGGATGGGTCCTGACCGAGCTTCTCTTCTCAGGGTCTGGGGAGCTGCACGGGAGCCAAGCGCCTGTCACAGCCAGGGCCCTGAGCAATGTGTTTGGGGCTCTCCGGGGACGACCCAGATTTGTTTATGTATGGTCAGTCTACAGCAGGCCAGCTCCTTCGCTGCGGTGCAGGACCATGACAGGCAGTGCCCACATCTTCACTGTCCCCACACCGCAGCCGCGGGAGCTGCCGTCTCTAAGCAGTGCTGGTGTGGCCTTCGCTTGGGCCCCAGGGCTGCAACCCTCCCTGCACCAAGTTCCCCCTCCAAGGCACTGGAGCAGCGTGGCATTGATAACGTAGCCACAAACTGCAGCAAGGGGCCTTGGGCATGGCCAGGGAGCGGCTTCTGCTCAGCCTGCTTGCCCTGCCCTGGTGAGTGTAAAGAGCCCGGACTCCTCTGGAAATCACCATGGGACTGATTCTCCCATCACTCCCTTCATGCCGCCCTGCCTAGACGCTCCCCAACTGGGGCTGCTTCCCCTTTTCCGCTCTTTCAGGGGAGCCCTGCAGCTGCCTCTTCTCCACTCGTCTCTTTCTACCTCCCAACATGCTCCCCGCCCGCCGTGCGTTACCACCAGAGCAGTGGAGCAGTGCTCCAGGTTCCACAGGCACAGGCATGCAGGGAGGAAGAGGGAGCCTGGAGCTCTCTCACCCCAGCCCTTGCACCCCTGAACAAGGGCCAGTCCCAGTCGAGGGGCCTGCAGTCAGGAGAGCACAAGGGCTGTCCCCTCTGAGCATCCGTGAGGCACAGATCTCCCCAGAGAGCAAGGGGAGGAGCTAAGAAGAGCCCAGGCCATGGTCCTGCCTCTTTGTGCTGAGGATCTGAGACCATCCCTGCTAGAGCTCGCTGGCACAGCACAGCTCTGCATCACCCCCAGGTACCTGGCACAGGCTGGCCCTGCAGCTGCGCACAGGTAACAGATCTGGGCCTCCACCGTCCTGGTGCAGCCAAGCTCGGCTCCCCCTGGCCCCTGCCAGATCAACCCACTGACTGCTTCTGTTGCTGTTCCAGAGCGCATTACTCAGACAGTGGAGATCACCAAACACGTGGTGGACATTGAGGAGAAGGGGGTCAAACTGCGCCTGACCATTGTGGACACCCCAGGATTCGGCGACGCTGTGAACAACACGGAATGGTATGTCCCACGGGAGAGGAAGGGGCCATGGCTCCGCAGTTCGCCTGGCAGGATGAGCAGGAGCCCGGGCAGCCACACACACTGGGCAGTCTGGCCCCTGGAGAGAACATAAATGATACCAAGTACTAGATGAGCACAGGCCACTGCACACAAACCAGCTGGTTTGAGCAGGTGAGCCCTGCCTCACTGAACTGCTCACATCCGGTGGGGGCGGGAGGGGGGCAGCAGAGACTGGAGGAGGCTCGGGGTACAAATCAGGCTTTCTGCTAATGGCCTGGAAGCCTGGTGCTGAGTGGTTGCATGGGGAAGACACCGGTCTGGAGAGAGGAACATAAAAGCGGTAGTAACTGAGCCATCGTGTACAAAGGGGCCAATCCCAGAGTGCAGTCCTGGGGTCAGTGCTTGTCTGTACAGTTATTGGTGACCCCAGAGAGGGAGCTGAACAAGGTGGCAATGTTCATGGCTGGAACAGAATTCCTGGCTTCCCAGGCTGCCTTGCGAGGTAAATGTCCGGTCTGGTCTGGCTGTTTGTTGCTCCTGTGATTTATCTGTACAATGTGAGGGACTCAGCCAGGAAAATTACTTTGGAAAGCCAGCCTGGCGCACTCCAGCTCTTACATCCGCCAAAAGGATGTGTGCATGCAGGTCCTGACCCCACCTGTGGTGTGAGCTTTGCCCTTTAACAAGCCCCATTGTTCTAGATTCATTTCTGCCAGTAAGTCTAGTTCGTGGTACAGAGAAACACTGTAGTTTAAACCAACAGAAGTAAAGGAAATAATGCCACCTAGCTCTTAAACAGATCTCCAGAGGGTAGGGTCCTTATCCTCATTTTACCGATGGGGAAACTGAGGCATGGGACAGTGACTTGCCCAAGGTCACCCAGCCGGTGGCAGAGCTGGGACTAGAACCCAGGTCTCCTGAGTCCCAGTTCAGTGCTCTACCCACTGGGAAACACTGCCTTTCCCCAGACACAGCTACAGATCAGACAACCCATATGGCCAACCTTAAAAGTCCAACAGTCCTGACCCAGACCCAAACAGATGTTGAGACCGGCCCAGAGACAGAGAGATTTACCAGAAAAGATGAGTGGCTTTTTCTCTGTTTGTTTGATCTGCTTCCCACCCGCCCTGTGCCAGTCACAGTGGGACCGACTCTGCCACATGCCCAGAGAGGCAGCTGTGGTTCCTGCTGCCCAGAGGGGCATGCCCCAATGGTGCTCTGCTCTGTCTGAACACACGTCAGAGACAGCCCTGCCCTGAAGAGCTTACAGTGTAATGCAGAGCACAGGGGTGCATGGGGCGGTGGGAGCTGGAAATGGGGCAGAGCCCCCAGACATGTGTGGGAGCTACACTGGGCAGGATTCAAACTGGTGACAGATACACAGCACCCTCTTCCCCCCCTGTAATAGGTGTGGAGGAGAGCGAGGCTGCTCTCTTAAATCAAATAGCTGCTTTCAACTACCTGAGAGGTGGTTCCAGAGAGGATGGTTCTAGACTATTCTCAGTGTTGGAAGAGGACAGGACAAGGAGTAATGGTCTCAAGTTGCAGTGGGGGAGGTTTAGGTTGGATATTAGGAAAAACGTTTTCACTAGGAGGGTGGTGAAACACTGGAATGCGTTGCCTAGGGAGGTGGTGGAATCTCCTTCCTTAGAAGTTTTAAGGTCAGGCTTGACAAAGCCCTGGCTGGGATGATTTAATTGGGGATGGGTCCTGCTTTTGAGCAGGGGGTTGGACTAGATGACCTCCTGAGGTCCCTTCCAACCCTGATATTCTATGATTCTATGATAAGTTCAGGACCAGGCTTTCCTGCCCTGGACACAGGCAAAATCCCACCCCAACAACTGCTCTCAGTCTCAGGCTACCGCAAACAGCCAGTTCCCATTAACCCAGTAAATAGTAAACTGCCCCAGCATAACGAATGTTAGTACAGTGTCCCCATCACTTCTCATAGCACAGCTTAGAGTCTAGACCCCTGCTAACAGTCACACCAGGCTCCTCTCCCTAGCAGCTATACGTGTCTATATTTACTGCTCCCCTGGCTTAGCAGCTGGGTGTGAACCCGCCATCTTTAGGTCCATAGCTCAGACCTCTTCTACGTTAACTGCTGCTCCCTGTGGGCTGACCTGTACAGGAGGCCCAACTCTCCCCTGTCCAGTGGGCTGCACAAGGCTTTGGGAGACAGCAGCAGCACAGGGGGCAGCGGGATCTGTGGTTTGTCTTCCTGCTTGTGGGAGCAGATTGCAGGCTAGTGCTCACAGACAGTGCAGTGCCTGTGTGTGGGTCATCGGGGTCACTGAACCTGGCACCACGGGGGGAAAGCAGGAGCTTCTACCGCCTGAGCTAAAGAGGCAGCTATCGCAACATGGGTCTAATAGCAGAGTCCCAGATCTCCTGATTTGGCACATCACTTCTGTCAGGCGAGGGGTGGCTCTGTTACATTTCTATCACTTTATGATCTGCTTTTACGCATGCTGTGTTATCTTAACGGAGGCCTGGATGAAGGACAGTTCCCCAGGCCTGTGAGGTTAATCTGGGATGCAAGGCTGAAAGAGGAGGATAAGAATTTCCCCCGATTGCCCTCCGCCATTTGCACTGTCATAGATCAGATGCCGGCCTGGGTTCTGGTGCAGTCATCCCTGTATTTCAGCACTAGTGAAGCTCGTAGCTTCTCGCAACTGGGTCCGGGCTGGAGAGGGGCAGCATCTCCCTGCAGCTCCCGCAGGACAGTGGAAGCAGGGTAATTCCAAGCTGACGGTCTTACATTTCCTAGTACAGAGTTCTTTTAACATGCCGGCCGGTGCAACGGGCACTGGCTTCACTTGGCTTTCTCCAGCCTGTCCCCTCTCTCCACAGCTGGAAACCTGTGGCTGATTACATAGATCAGCAATTCGAGCAATATTTCCGGGACGAGAGTGGCCTGAACCGGAAGAACATCCAGGACAACCGCGTGCACTGCTGCCTCTACGTCATCTCACCCTTTGGACACGGGTCTGGGAACTCCTGCCGCAGCCGCTCCTCCCGCCTTCCCTGAGAAGGCTAAAACCACCTTGCCCACAAGGCCGAGACATGGCCCTAGCGAGCAAAGCTTGCAGCTCAGTGACTGAGTGCGGGCCCTGGGTGGGCCCATAGTGTGGAGCTCCCAGCTCTGGACTCCCAGCCAAGCGCTGACTGGGCTGCTGCAGGACTCTTGGCTGAGGGCTGCTCTGGGAACACTTGCATTGCAGGGGGCTCAGCGGGCAGTGGGGGGAGGCAGTGCTTGGAGGATGCTTGCACTGCCGCAGTCCTGGCTGGGCACTGCCAGGGCACTGCTCCGGGGAAGCTCACACTGGAGTTCCCAGCTCGCACTGCCAGGGCAGTGCTTGGTGGATGCTCGCTCTGCCAGAGTCCTGTAGCGAGGAGAACATCCAGCCCCAGTTTACACAGGGCTAACTCTGCTCTCTGTCGGCAGCCTTCGTCCCCTGGATGTGGAATTCATGAGAGCTCTCCATCAGCGGGTGAACATTGTGCCCATCCTGGCGAAAGCTGACACCCTGACGCCCTCAGAGGTGGAGCGCAAGAAAAGCAAGGTGAGAGGAGGCCTGGCTACCTCTGAATTCCTCCCTCCCCCCAGCCCAAGTAATGGAATGCTCCTCCCACCCCCGTCCCGGGCTAACACAGAGTCTTTCACTCTGGCACTGCCTCTGTTCTGGCAAATGGGAGCCACAATTTCCCACCTGCACCGTTAACCATTGACAGCTAGGGGAGCAGCTGTATGCCTCCCGGGACTCAGCCAGGGTGTCCTGCGCGTGTCTGGGCACCGCCGTGGTACAATGAGCTCCGTCTACGCCCCAGCCTCGGCCATCGCTCCTCGGGTGCTGCTGCGCCTGGGGTATTCCATCCCATTGGGTCAGTGTAGCCAAGGCCTGTTCTAAACAGGCATTTCTGTAGGGCTGCTCCCAGAGTCCCGAGTGCCCCCCTCAGGATCCCAGGAATGGGAGAGGACAGGTCAGGAGAGGGAGCTGCAGAGTCCTACAGGATACTAAGGGAAGGGACAGCAGGGTGCAACCCCTCTGAAATGGAGGATGTAAGAGACAAGAGCTGGTCCCTGTGGCCTCATGGAGTCTGAGGATTGGTGAGAAGAGGGACAGAGGTACAGGCCAGGCTGCAGAGAGAGCAGCTGCCACACCGTGTGTGCCAGAGGGTTCCTGGGGCACGAGACAATGGTCAGAACTGGCAGAAAGCAGCCCGTGTACCATGTCAGGGACCTGGCCTGTTTGGAAACCATAGGAAATGAACCACTGGTGTCTGGATTTTACTGTTCAGTGTGAGATGGAAGAACAGACAGTAGTTGGCATGTAGGTGAGCATAACGTATTCCTCTCTCTCCTGGGATGCCCTTAAAATGAGGGCTGAGCGCCAGAGCCATCAGTCTTAGGGGTTGTTTCTTTGTTCAGATTAGAGAGGAAATCAAACATTATGGGATCCGGATCTACCAGTTCCCTGAGTGCGACTCTGATGAAGATGAGGATTTCAAGCTGCAGGACCAGGCACTGAAGGTGAGCGGATGAGAGCAGCTGTCCCACTGAATGCAGCTCAGGGAACAGGGTCAGAGTCGCCTGCTAAGCCCCAGGTATATCTTGTGTGACAAATGCAGCCAGACATACCTCAGCCCAGTGGCTTCTACACTCTGAGAAGGGAAGCTTTGTAGTCCAGCCAGAAGGGAAACCTTCCTGGATCATCTGCTTACTGGGAGGGAGGCTCCGACCAAGAACAGGAGGTAATGGAATCAGACCCCACAAGGTACGTGCAGAACACAGCAGCATCTGGGCATTAGCCAGTTTTGGAGAATCACCTGATCTAGTGAGTAAGGAGCAATGGGAGGGAGGGTTGAAATCCACAGGCATGGGAGAAGAGTGGGGGATCCCCAAAGGCTAGATCCTCTGAAAAGGAAAGAGGCAAGGAGTACGAATCAGCCAGTGTGGCTGCAGGAGGGGCTGCTCAGAGATCTGACACCCTGAAAATGCAACGTGTTGGGGAAGCAACCAGACCAGTCCGTATTCAGAACTAGCCCAGGGTTTGGAGGAAGAGCGACCAGCGGCAGATAAAGGAATGAGTGGACATGTACCAAAGGACTAAGGCAGCAAGGTCTTCCAAAGTACGGGCATTAGAAGAACCCTGGGGGGAAAGCACTAGAGAGAGACAGTGCCCAGGTGTGAATGCAAGGCTAGGGAGATTTCAGAGACAGCAGAGTCACAGGTGCCTTTGACAATAAACCTTTTAAAAGAAATCTGAAGGAAAGAATATAGACCACGGTCACGGGGACTCGGTGTTATTAGTTGCTGACCGCTGCCAGCAGTGAGGAGAGCTGGACACAAACTGTCGAGTGCGTCAGCTGAGTTCCCGGCTCCTTTGCCAGAGTGGCCTGTAAAGCACCCTGGGCCTGCTCCCGCTGGCGTCGATCGCCAACCTGCCACTGAGTCCGGCGTGGGCAGGATCACGCCTGCAATGGCGTCTCCCAGCCTCCATCCTGGGCTCCCCGTGGCCTGGCACAGACACAGCGCTGGCGGGGAGGCCGCAAGCAACGAAGGGCAGCACCAAGCTGGGGGGCTTGTCATGGGGGCGCTGCAGCTGCCCCGTCCCACACAGGCAGCAGAGTGGGAGGAGGACAGCGTGGCAGACCGTTACAGAACCACCCAGTGCCGGGATGGTATTGCACCTGCTGCCATGCAGGATGGTGGTTAAATACCGGCCCGCAGGGTAATACCCAGAGTGCACAGAGGAGCTACAGGTTAATGTGGCCACGGGCAGCTTCTCCAGATGGGACAAAAAGCTTCATGGAAGGAGGCTGCCTGGGGAGGAAGGCCTCTCCAGTGGGACTGACAGGCTGCTGGTCTTGCCACAGCGAGCAGACTGCCTTAGCCAAGCCAACAGGACCAGCCAGCAGTGTCACCGTCATGGTGCTGTCATTCTGAGCTGCGGGGGGGGCACAGAACCAGGGTGGTGGCCCAGCGCAACGTACCAAGCTAATGTAGCATGGCACATCAGGCCCAGATGGTGGACCCCAGCATCACACTCTGCTGTATGGAGCGGAGGGAGGGGCAGCCATCCAGTTGGTTGTCTGGGTTGGTAGGGGATCCACCAGTGATCACTGCTGGCTACTGAGAGGATGGGAGGTGAGTTTCTGAGTGACAGGCATGCAGAAAGGACCGGGAGGGCCAGTAAAATGCTGTTTCCCGGCCCAGCTGGCAGGAATTGCAGCAGGATTAACACAATGGTGATTTGTCGCAAGTCCAGCCCCCGCTCTCCACTGCTGCAGGGCTCCTATATCAGCAGCTGGGCCCAGACCCAAGCCCTGCTCCAGCTCCCATTGAACCGTCAGTTTACATGGCTCTTCCGCTCCTAGCCAGCAGCAGCTCTCCAGGTCCTTTCCAGCCATTGCTCTGGGGTGCTCCAGCTCCTGTTCAGTGGGGCATACCTGGTACCACCAACCTTGTGTGACCCTTTGCAGCTGGCTTCTCTCTTCCAGCCCATCTCTCTCACTGCTCCACTTTCTCTCCCGCTGGCCCCGCTCCTACCCTGAGTGCTGATCTCGAGGGGAAGGAGTGCCAGTAATGGAAAGCTACTTGCACTCCCATGCCAGGCTTGTTAGCTGGACTGCAGAGCAAATAGAGGGTGCATCTACACTGGAGCTGGCCGTGTAACTTACACTTAGGTGGACTCACCCACGCTAGCCTGTGTAGGAGCTCCAATGGGATTGTTCTCAGGGCAGCCAGCCTGCCCCATCACCTGTGCAGCCAGAGCTACACCCGTGCAGTGAGCAAGCTACTGCGGGTGTGTCTGCCCACATGGGGAATGACACTACCCACTCCAGTGCAGATGGACCATGGGGTCCCAGGGCACCGGGGATAGGGGAGGCCATGGCCAGGAGTAACCCCATGGCTCTGTTCCAGGAGAGCATTCCTTTCGCTGTGATCGGCAGCAACACAGTTGTGGAGGCCAAAGGAAGGCGAGTCCGTGGGCGACTGTATCCCTGGGGCATCGTGGAAGGTAAGGCGGGTTTGGCTTGTAGCTCAGTGGCTCAGGGACCACATCCTCCTCCATGTTCCTGCGCCCACCTCCATAGAATCATAGAATAGAATAATAGAATATCAGGGTTGGAAGGGACCTCAGGAGGTCATCTAGTCCAACCCCCTGATCAAAGCAGGACCGATCCCTGACTAAATCATCCCAGCCAGGGCTTTGTCAAGCCTGACCTTAAAAACTTCTAGGGAAGGAGATTCCACCACCGCCCTAGGTAACGCATTCCAGTGTTTCACCACCCTCCTAGTGAAAAAGTTTTTCCTAATATCCAACCTAAACCTCCCCCACTGCAACTTGAGACCATTCCTCCTTGTTCTGTCATCTGCTACCGCTGAGAACAGTCTAGAGCCATCCTCTTTGGAACCCCCTTTCAGGTAGTTGAAAGCAGCTATCAAATCCCCCCCTCATTCTTCTCTTCTGTAGACTAAACAAACCCAGTTCCCTCAGCCTCTCCTCATAAGTCATGTGTTCCAGTCCCCTAATCATTTTTGTTGCCCTCCGCTGGACTCTTTCCAATTTTTCCACATCCTTCTTGTAGTGTGGGGCCCAAAACTGGACACCATACTCCAGAAGAGGCCTCACCAATGTCTAATAGAGGGGAACGATCACATCCCTTGATCTGCTGTCAGTGCCCCTACTTATACATCCCAAAATGCCATTGGCTTTCTTGGCAACAAGGGCACACTGTTGACTCATATCCAACTTCTCGTCCACTGTAACCCCTAGAACCTTTTCTGCAGAACTGCTGCCGAGCCATTGGGTCCCTAGTCTGTAGCGGTGCATGGGATTCTTCCGTCCTAAGTGCAGGACTCTGCACTTGTCCTTGTTGAACCTCATCAGATTTCTTTTGGCCCAATCCTCCAATTTGTCTAGGTCCCTCTGTATCCTATCCCTACCCTCCAGTGTATCTACCACTCCTCCCAGTTTAGTGTCATCTGCAAACTTGCTGAGGGTGCAATCCACACCATCCTCCAGATCATTTATGAAGAGATTGAACAAAACCGGCCCCAGGACCGACCCCTGGGGCACTCCACTTGATACCGGCTGCGAGCTAGACATGGAGCCATTGATCACTCCACCCCCAGGGCAGTGGTGCTCATGGACGGGGACTGCTGCCAGTCTCAGCAGGCAGGGCCATGGCACTCACACCAGACAGGTCCTGGCTGGCGATCTCAATGGGGGTACTCGGGGGGCACTAAGGTGCTGCCCCACCTCCATGTGATTTGGGGGAGGCCAGGGCGACGTCCCCGGCCTGCAGCAGGGCCCTCCTTAGCCCTCATTGTCCCCTCATGCAACTATGGAGCCAGGCCAACTCAAAGCAGTGCTCTGCCTTTCTGCAGTACAGGGTCATTTGTTCCCTCAGCCCTCAGCTCCCCAACCCATGTCGGGGAGGCCCTGCTTTGCTGGGTGTCCCCTAATCTGCCCATCTAAGCCAGGCCCCTCCCCTGCAGTGGAGAACCCTGCGCACTGTGACTTTGTGAAACTGCGTACCATGCTGGTGAAGACCCACATGCAGGACCTCAAGGATGTGACACGAGAGACCCACTATGAGAACTACCGGGCGCAGTGCATCCAGAGCATGACCCGCATGGTGGTGAAAGAGAGGAACCGCAAGTACGGGGGGAGTGGGCACAGGGCCTGTGGGGCTATGGGGGAAGCGGGCACAGGGCCTGTGGGGCTATGGGGGAAGCGGGCACAGGGCCTGTGGGGGTACGGGAGGAGAGGGCACAGGGCCTGTGGGGCTATGGGGGAGTGGGCACAGGGCCTGTGGGGGTACGGGAGGAGAGGGCACAGGGCCTGTGGGGCTATGGGGGAGTGGGCACAGGGCCTGTGGGGGTACGGGAGGAGCGGGCACAGGGCCTGTGGGGGTACGGGAGGAGAGGGCACAGGGCCTGTGGGGCTATGGGGGAAGCGGGCACAGGGCCTGTGGGGGTACAGGAGGAGCGGGCACAGGGCCTGTGGGGCTATGGGAGAAGCAGACACAGGGCCTGTGGGGGTACGGGAGGAGAGGGCACAGGGCCTGTGGGGCTATGGGGGAAGCAGACACAGGGCCTGTGGGGGTACGGGAGGAGTGGGCACAGGGCCTGTGGGGATACGGGAGGAAAGGGCACAGGGCCTGTGGGGGTACGGGAGGAGAGGGCACAGGGCCTGTGGGGCTATGGGGGAAGCGGGCACAGGGCCTGTGGAGGTACGGGAGGAGAGGGCACAGGGCCTGTGGGGCTATGGGGGAAGCAGACACAGGGCCTGTGGGGGTACGGGAGGAGTGGGCACAGGAGCAGCAGGACGGAGCCAGACACAAGTGCCCCCCCTGCCAAGAACCTTGGGAGTCACGAGCAGGGTCTTCAGCCTCTGCACTGAGCTCTGCATGGGGAAGTCTGGGGGAACAGAGCCATGGTGCCCACATCCAGGAATGGGCCTGGGAGAGGCAGGTCAAGGACAGGAGCTAGAGGAGACCATCTATCCCTGACAGCCTCTCCCTTTGGGGGTTAGCCCATGGCTGGGCAAGGAACGTGGCATGATACCGGTGTGTGGGCAGCAGGAGTGCGGGGTGAGGCCGCCCCACCCTGCACACTGAGCCACAATGATAGACACTGTGCAGGAAAACCATGGGTCACTTTCATCTCCGTGTTGTGCAGAGCCCCGGGGGGTGGTCCTGAAGCACTCAATCCTGTGGCTGCTGGGGGCTGGTTCGAGCATCCCTGCCAGATGGGCCTTGCAGCAGCCAGGCACCAGCCAGATCATTGGAACATCCCAGCCATGCCACTTCCCACCCCGACAAGCCCCTTCGCCCCAGGCTACCCCTGGAGCCAGGACAGTTAGCTCCGAGCGAGCCCAGAAGGTGCCTCTGCCAGCAGTATTGCCTGGGCGGGACGTACAACCCCATGTGTAGCTGGCACAACATGGCCGCAGTGCCAGGGTGAACTCCTCCCCCACGTGCACAGCCTGGAAGCCAAGGGGCAGCTCTGTGGCCAGCACAGGGCTGGGAGCACAGGTTGCTCTGATAGTGCTCCGGCAGGGAGGGAGAGCTCTCTGTGGAGTCACTCACCGAGGTGCACGGTGCTCTGGCTTCTCCTCTGGTCGCGTTTTGCCTAGGAGTAGGTGGTGGCCTAGGGCGCAGGGCAGAGGAGAGCCAGGCCCTCTGCCCATGTATCTGCTGCTCATTGTCTGCAGTGCCCCCACATATGCACTGAGCTCTAGGGCTAGAACCTCCGCTGGGGAAAAGCTCCGTACCCGTGTTGCGATCAGAGAATAAGTGCAGTTTACACCAGCTGTGGCTCCGGTCCCTACTGCTGCTTCTCCTCTCACCCTGGTGTAACTCCAGTGACTTCAGCAGAGCGACTCCTGAGTTAGGCCAGCACAGTAGAGGGCAGGTCGGCCATGTAAGGAGCTGTCTGCCCATAGCTTGAGTGGATGGTGACACCCAGGTAGCAGGCTAAAATGGCAGCTCTAATGGCTCATTCATGGCGATGAATCTAAGCTCATCTCTTCGTGTACGGTGTTTTGCGGCATCCCCTTGGGGAAGAAGGAGAGAGTCCTCCACCTTGGGACTGTGCTGCAGCGACTGCTCTATGGAGTGACCCCGCTGATTCCTCGGCATCGGATGACACCAGGAAGTGCTGTCTCCCAAGGACTCCAGCAGGCCAGGAGCTGCTGTGGCTTTCTGGAGCACTGGATTCTCCCCAGATCCCTTCCCTCATGCTGGTTCACGGCTGTCCTTTGGTGGAGTGCTGCTCTGATCTGCTGTCACAGGCCGCAGCTGGCCCTGTGTGTCTGTTCTACCTGCATTAGTTCATAAAAAGTATTTTGTTGTGTCAAATCCTGTATTGGTCTCATCCATATCTACTCCAGAAAGTGACCATGTGAAACGGCATGCTAGGCCAATGGTTTGTTATGCCCCAGTCATTTCCAATCCAGCAGGGCTCAGTTACTATGACGGTCTCTTTTCAGACTCTGCCTGGCGTCTGAGAGTCAAGCTGGTCTCTTCCTTTCTTGGGCATCATCATCAGTCATGGTGGCTCTGCAGCCAGAATCGCCAGTGGGCATGCAGTACTCTAACAGGCTGGCATTGTGAATGGTACTCAGTGACCAGTGCTGTTGGGAAGGCATTCCTTCTTGTGCAGCCCTACTACTGCTAAAGCATGCAGTCTGTGAGCACCCCCGTGGTGGCTCTGGAGACAGCTCGGCCAGAGCTCCAGTTCTGGGCCAAGTGGACACAGGAGGCATTGAAGAGAACCATAGCCCTAAACAGTGGCCAGGAGATGGACCATTCCACCAAAGGCAGCCACAGGCACTTACCCTGCTGAGCCCAGCACAGCGCGGCCTCTCCTGAGCTAAGCCTCCTGCATTACTGAGCTGTGGGAACAATTTCTAGTCTTCAGACAACTGGCAGAGCAGGAAATTCTGGCCATACCGAGGTTCTGTGCTTAAAGGTGGAGTACAGCAAAGGCCTGATGGTCAGACACCAGAATAGGGATTAGAATTCAGTCCCAGTGGCTCAGATCCTCAGTGATATTTAGGTACCTAACTGATTTCAATGGGGTTAATCAACTAACTCCCCTTGAAATCAATGGGCATTCGGCGCCTAAATACACTTGAGAATCTCAGCCAACATTCAATGGCCTTTCATTCCAGGATTATAATAGGGAGCTGCTGTCTTGAGGGAATCCAACAGCAGCATACGACCAAGGAGTTTAGTTTGGACATACGGGTGGAGCCCTACCATATCTGAAAGTGAAGTGGTACGGTCGTAGGACACACCGAAACAGTGAGCCAAGAGCGGCTGTTTCAAGTGCGTCGGCTCTGGGGCTCGGGTGGTAAAGGACTGCAGCTTTCTAACAGATTAGCTGTTCAGGCTCTCAGGGAGGAGAGAGATAAGGAGAGTTCGGGGAGCTCCGAGTGTGGCTGCCATAAACTGCCACAGTGGAAGTATCAGTTAACACCAGACTGAAAAAGGACAAGTTCCTTTCCCACTCAGTTGTAGCAAACTCAGTCTGCCGCAGCTGGTGGGGTACGCTAGGGCTCATGTACAATGAGCCTGATGGATCCGAGGTGCGCTCTCTCACACACATTCTTGAATGATCGAGGAACCTATTAGTCAATCCTCACCCCCCAGCAAGGACAATGCATTTGTCCAGCCTCCATGGTGGATCGTGGCATGTGCCTATCTCTGTGCCACATTTCCACTAGCAGCTGGCTAACACTTCATCACCGTATCTGGCCTTCAGATCATAACCAGAGAAGGGAGGGGGCAAAAGACTCCATGTAGCACTCAGATGCAGTGGTGATAGCTGCTGTAGAAAGCCCCAAGATAGAGGAGCATCCTAGAACCTACAGGGTTCCTCTTGGACATGAGTATTGCTACTATCTCTTCCCATGGGTAAGAGCATAAGAACAGTCATACTGGGTCAGACCAAAGGTCCATCTAGCCCAGGATCATGACAGTGGCCAATGCCAGGTGCTTCAGAGGGAATGAACAGAACAGGTAATCATCAAGTGATCCATCCCCTGTCTCGCATTTCCAGCTTCTGGCAGTCAGAGTCTAGGGACACCCAGAGCATGGGGTTTCATCCCTGACCATCTTAGCTAATAGCCATTGATGGATCTATCCTCCATGAATTTAACTAGTTCTTTTTTGAACCCAGTATTACTTTTGGCCTTCATAACATCACCTAACAATGAATTCCACAGGCTGACTGTGTGTTGTGTGAAGAAGTACTTCCTTATGTTTGTTTTAAAACTGCTGTCTATTAACTTCATTGGGTGAACCCTGGTTCTTGTGTTATGAGAAGGAGTAAATAACACTTCCCTATTCACTTTTGCCACACCAGTCATGATTTTATAGACCTGTCATATCCCCCCTTAGTTGTCTCTTTTCCAAGCTGACAAGTCCCAGTCATTTTAATCTCTCCTCATATGGAAGCTGTTCCAGACCCTTAATCAATTTTGTTGCCCTTCTCTGTATCTTTTCCAATTTTAATATACCTTTTTTTGACATGGGGCGAACAGAACTGCATGCAGTATTTATATAGTGGCATTATGATATTTTCTGTCGTATTATTTATCCCTTTCCTAATGGTTCCTAACATTCTACTAGCTTTTTTGACTGCCTCTGCACATTGAGTGGATGTTTTCAGAGCACAATGACTCTAAGATTTCTTGAGGGGTAAAAGCTAATTTAGATTCCATCATTTTGGATATATAGTGGGGATTATGTTTTCCAATGTGCACTACTTTGCATTTTAAACACTGAATTTCAACTGCCATTTTGTTGCCCAGTTATCCAGTTTTGTGAGATCCTTTTGTAGCTCTTCGCAGTCTGCTTTGGACTTAACTATCTTGAGTAATTTTGTATCATCTGCAAATTTTGCCACCTCCCTGTCTACCCCTTTTCCCAGACCATTTACTAATACGTTGAACAGCACTGGTTCCAGGACAGGCCCCTGGGGGACATCACTATTTACCTCTCTCCATTCTGAAAACTGTCCATTTATTCCTATCCTTCATTTTCTATCTTTTAACCAGTTACTGATCCATGAGAGGACCTTCCCCCTTATCCCATGACTGCTTACTTCGCTTAAAAGCTTTTGGTGAGAGAACTTGTCAAAGGCTTTCTGAAAGTCCAGGTACACTATATTCACTGGTTCACCCTTCTCCATGAGTGTTGAGCCCTTCAAAGAATTGTAGCAGATTGGTGAGGCATGAGTTCCCTTTGCAAAAGCTGTGTTGACTCTTTCCCCCAACAAATCATGTTCATCTATGTGTTTGATCGTTCTGTTCTTTACTACAGTTTAAACCAATTTGCCTGGTACTTTTAAGTTAGGCTTACCGGCCTGTGATTGCCAGGATCACCTCTGGAGCCTTTTTAAAAAATTGGTGTCACATTAGCTATCCTCCAGTCATCTGGGACAGAGCCTGATTTAAGCGACAGGTTACATACCAGTTAGTAAAAAGAAAAGGAAGACTTGTGGCACCTTAGAGACTAACAAATTTATTTGAGCATAAGTTTTCGTGAGCTACGGCTTACTTCATCGGATGCATTCAGTGGAAAATACAGTGGAGAGATTTATATACACAGAGAACAGGAAACAATGGGTGTGACCATACAGACTGTAACGAAAGTGATCAGGTAAGGTGAGCTATTACCAGCAGGAGAGCGGGGTGGGAGGGACATTTTGTAGTGATAATCAAGGTGGGCCATTTCCAACAGTTGACAAGAACGTCTGAGGAACAATGGGGGGGACTAAACATGGGGAAATAGTTTTACTTTGTGTAATGACCCATCCACTCCCAGTCTTTATTCAAGCCTAAATTAATTGTATCCAGTTTGCAAATTAATTCCAATTCAGCGGTCTCTTGTTAGAGTCTGTTTTTGAAGGTTTTTGGTTTTTTTTGAAGAATTGCAACTTTTAGGTCTGTAATCGAGTGACCAAAGAGATTGAAGTGTTCTCCGACTGGTGTATCAATGTTATAATTCTTGACATCTGATTTGTGTCCATTTATTCTTTTACGTAGAGACTGTCCAGTTTGACCAATGTACATGGCAGAGGGGCATTGCTGGCACATGATGGCATATATCACATTGGTAGATGTGCAGGTGAATGAGCCTCTGATAGTGTGGCTGATGTGATTAGGCCCTATGATGGTGTCCCCTGAATAGATATGTGGGCACAGTTGGCAACTGTCTTTGTTGCAAGGATCGGTTCCTGGGTTAGTGTTTTTGTTGTGTGGTATGTGGTTGCTGGTGAGTATTTGCTTCAGGTTGGGGGGCTGTCTGTAAGCAAGGACTGGCCTGTCTCCCAAGATCTGTGAGAGTGATGTGTCGTCCTTCAGGATAGGTTGTAGATCCTTGATGGTGCGTTGGACAGGTTTTAGTTGGGGGCTGAAGGTGATGGCTAGTGGCGTTCTGTTATTTTCTTTGTTGGGCCTGTCCTGTAGTAGGTGACTTCTGGGTACTCTTCTGGCTCTGTCAATTTGTTTCTTCACCTCAGCAGGTGGGTATTGTAGTTGTAAGAACGCTTGATAGAGATCTAGTAGGTGGTTAGTGGTTCTACAGTTTTGCATTTGAGTTCCTTGAGAACTTTTGGGTGATACCATCTGGTCCTGGTGACTTATTATTATTTAATTTATCAATTTGTTCCAAAATCTCCTCTCTTGACACCTCAGTCTGGGACAGTTGCTCAGATTTGTCACCTAAAAAGAATGGCTCAGGTGTGGGAATCTCCTTTACAGCCCCTGCAGTATATGAAACAAAGAATTCATATAGCTTCTCCAACAACCTTATCTTCCTTAAGTGCTCCTTTAGCACCTTGATCATCCAGTGGCCCCACTGATTGTTTGGCAGACTTCCTGCTTCTGGTGCACTGAAAAATTTATTTGCAGTTAGCTTTTGAGTCTTTTGCTAGTTGCTCTTCAGATTCTTTTTTGGCCTGCCTAGTTATACTTTGACACTTGACTTGCCAGAGTTTATGCTCCTTTCTGTTTTCCTCACTAGGATTTTCACTTCCAGTTTGTAAGGACGCCTTTTGGCCTCTCTCTGCCTTTTTTACTTTCGTGTTCAGCCACGGTGGCACTTTTTTGCTCCTCTTGCTATGTTTTTTAATTTGGGATACATGTTTAATTTGAGCCTCTATTATGGTGTGGAAGAGGAGTCCAGCCCCCTAAAACAAGTGAATGCTGCTAATGTGTTTTTGGCTAGCAACCTCTTCCCAAATCCCTGAGAGCTGGAACAGGCTATACTACCAACACCGTTGATATCCCAGATGTGGTGATAAACTTCTGGTCCTAGCATCCCACTCAGTGTCTAGGCCACAAGAGGTAGGGGCTTCCTGTTTTCAGCCCTCAGCCTGCACTGATACGTCTGTACGGACCATTGAGGAGCTCTGCCTGGGAGGAAGACACAGGCTTGTCAGTCACTTGGGAAGGCCGTTGAGTAGTAAAACAGCGGTGACGCTGGTGAGCCGTTCCCATTACTGCGGGTGGCCCCGTTTCTTGTGTGTAAAAAGGAGGATCACCGGTTCTTGGGCTGGCTTCCATGGCATAAATCACAGGTCCATGCCCAGCACACTAGATGTTGTGATCAGGAAGAAGCCTGCCTCTGTCATTCCACGTGAACTGTACTGATTCAGGGGGTTGCTTTGGGGTCCTAAAGGTGTCAGTGATCATGTGTGCATGTAGTGATTTATATGTATTTTGGGCCATATTCTCAGGGGGTGTAAACTGATGTAACCCTGTTGTAGGCAGTGGAGCTGTGCTGATCCACTCCAGCAGAGGCCCTGGCACTATGATAGTTGCCCTTGCTCAATACAGCATCCTCCATGCTTGGGTCTCGCAGACTGTACAAACACGGCACTTGGGATTGTCATCCCCATCTGGCAGCTGAGACAAAGGGAGCTAAAGTCACACCATAACTCTGTTCCCAACTAGGAATAAAAGCCAGGTCTCCTGATCTACAATGCTGAGCATGAACCCCAGGCCCTGAGCATCTCAAAGAGAGGGAATTGTTTAATCTCTGTTGGAGTCTTCCTCGATTCTCAGAATAGCAGCTCTTGGAATACCTGAGGTGATCTCAATCTCTTCTGCCAGAAGGAAGTCCAGCTACAATTGGGTGCAGGGTCAGGAGCAGGTGCCAGAGATGACCAAAACTACACAGTCATTCCAACCTCACTTCCCTCCCTGAAATCTGAAGGAGACCTAATGCTGCTTGGAGATGGAAGGTTGATACCATAGATACATACAGACCTTTGCTGCTTTATTGGCTCCTCTGAACAACTGAAGATAATTGTGGAGTGGGCATGAACTGAAGAAGCCAAAATTCCTTTCAAGTCTAAAACCAAAGACTGCTGCAGCCCCCTCTTCTCGTCCACGTGGAGCTGTTCATGCTGCAAAATGTATTCCCAGATTCAGTGAGGCACCCCTATTCAGGTCTCCATGTGCCCAAAGCCCAGATCCAGACTGATTCAGTAACATATGATGGTGCTAGTTGGATTACTAGAAGGAGCTGTCAGGATCCAGGGTGGAAACAGGCAGGAGTCGTGGCAGGAGTTTGGGAGCCAGGAACTGAAGCCCAGGGTCAGAGCCAGGATCCCTGTCACGAGTCAAGCCAAGGGTCAAGGATGAAGTCAGGAATCGGGCTGAAGGTCAATACCAGGTATCGGGGTCCATGTTGGAGTTCCAGGGGTTGATCGGGACTCAGAATCCAAGTCGGAGCTGAGGTCAGTACTAAGAGTTCAGGAACAGAGAAGCAGGGCAGTTGTGGCAGCAAGCCAGGATCCACATTGTTAACTGGACGCTTCTTGGCACGCTCCATGGGCTTATTTTGGATCAAGGAGCCAATCAGGGATCACCAAGACAACTGTCAGTCAGATCACTTAGGGTGGAACTTCCTGTGGCATGCCATCTCTGCAGATCACAGGTTGCAGGGAGTGGCCAGGTTACAGCTGCCACCAGTTGGCCGTGTGAGGCTGTTGGTTGCCTGGTAGCCCTTCAGTGCCACCGATCCTTACATTATCTCCCACCCTCTATGGGTGCTTCCTGCTGGGCCAGGTTTGTCTGAGTGGTCTGCATGGAAGGCCGCCATGAGGTTGGGAGCTGGGACACTGGCTCCCAGGATCACTCCTCAGGGCCATAGCCTTCCCAGTCAATTAGATACCTGAAAGAGACACGTTTCATTTTAGAATCCAGTGTTTTGTGAATCACATGTTCATTATGACCCTGGACCTGCACTGGTGGGGAGGTGGTTGTGTTTGATGCACAAAGGGGTTGGGATGTATGGCATTAATAGAGATATATGAAACACTGGATGTCAGCTGCCTTGGTCTGGGTGATAGGTGATGGTAAAATTAAAGCCTGTGAAGAACAGGGACTATCAAAGCTGTCTTTGGCTGAGTGCCTTTGCTCTGTGGGGATACTCTGAGTTTTTATGATCTGTGTAAACCTGTATCAGGCACCTTCAAGGCAGTGGCACCATTCATCAAAGGCAGCCTTGATTGCTGGAAGTTCCTTATTTAAAATCTAATGATTTTATTCTGCCAGAATGAGTTTCTGGGAGTAATAGGCACAGGGAAGCAATTGCTGTTGGGGGCCCATATCTTTGGGAAAATGTTAACCCAATTGCTTCATTAGATATATCAGTCTCAAGGACAAAGGCGCATGTGTGGTTGGAATGGATCGGGTTTAGAGCACTGGTGAAGGCCATCTTGAGTTGATTGAACACCTGTTGAGTCTCTGGAGACCAGGTGAAGGAGCTGTGTTTGCAGAGAAGTTCTGTCAATAGGGCTATTCAGTCTGAGAATCTAGGAATGAAGAAGTGCCTATAAAAATTAGCAAACCCAGGAAGTGTTGCAGCTCCTTGATGTTCTGGGGGACTGCCCAGGACTGAACAGCATTCACCTTTCCAGGATCCATTCGAAGGCCCTCAGGGGACAAGATGTAACCTAAGAACTCCATGGAGTGCTGATCAAAGGTGCACTTGGAGCTGTGCATTTAGATCATGTCAGCAGAATTGATCCAGAACTGACTGGACATGTTGAATGTACTGCTCGTGGCTTTCCGACAAGACACATATTTCATCAAGGTAGACTAAGACATAGTGATCTAGGATGTCACAAAATACCTTGTTCACAAAGTGCTAGAATGTTGCTGGAGCATTTGTAGAACCAAATGGCATTTGTAGCTGCCAGAGCAGGTTCAAAAGTCTGTTTTCCACTCATCCCCTGCACGGATCTGCACCAGGTTGTAGGGGTCTCGCTGACTGAGCTTGGTAAACATCTGGGTTAATCATACGCAGTCCTACAATTCTGAAATGAGTGGGAGAGGATACTGGTTTCTGATGGTTTACCTGGTTGAGGGCCCAGTAATCTGTGCACAAGAAGAACTGGGGCCCCAGCAAGGGAGATGGAGGGATGGATAATCCCCTGGGCTAGGTTCTCCTGGACATAGGATCACAGGGTGGCTATCTCCAGCTCTGACATGTCAAAGATGCGACCAAAAGGTGTCTTGGCCCCAGGTTGCAGCTCAGTTGTCACAGTGCAGTGGTAGGACATCCGCATTCTTCTCAAAAACATCCGCATAGTCACGGCACTTAGCAGGAAGAGCAGGAGTCAGCTTGGATGATAGAACACAGCTGGGCCACACCCTGGGCCTGAGGGCACCTCTAGGGTGACCTGGATTTGGCCTGGACAAGTGTATCTTGAAGTCAAGACTCGTCTGTTGGTCCACTCAGGCAAACTGAATTCAGAGCAGAAACTGACATTCTGCTCATGCCAAAGGACATGCAGGTCATGAGTGGCCAGCCATAAGGTGCTGAGAATTATGGGGAAGTGGAGCGAGCCAATCATTCTGAACCACAGGATTTCTTCATGGTCCTGGATAACAACTTCCAGGGGCACAGTTTCCAGAGTTACTGGTCCAGGACAGGTGTGAGCCATATATAGTCTCTATGAGGTTGGGGGCTGTTTTTTGCTGCCCCAGGATGCCCAAGGCTTGTGCCATATCGGCATCTATAAAAGTGACCATAGCCCTGGAGTCCACGAGCGCCACTGTGGGGAATTTGTTTGGGGCTTCCCTGGGATGTGCACAAAAACCTGGATTTGCAAGTACGGCAAGGGCTTACGGTGCCTTGGATGTGGTTTGGTAATATGTGGGCAGCCAGTGAGATGTATAACCCAGGGCCCACCCATGCTGGCACACATCTCCAGGCCTGTGTTTGGTCATTCCTGTCTTTTTCTGTGTGAGAGCCTGCAAGGGACAGCTGGTGAGAGTATGGCCGGACTCTCCACAGTAGAAATACTGGGTGGTGCTCCCTTTCCTTCGGGGTCACGTGATGATGGGCTGCACCAATTTGCTTGGTTTCTGGGACCAGCTTGGAGATGGGTACTTGGGGCCACCAGCTAGGAGGCAACGCAGTCCCCTTCCTTTCTTCACTCTGCTCATGCAACTTGTTGTCAGTGCATATGGTGAGGCCAGCTAAGTCATCTAGACGGGTCAGCATTTCCACGTGAGCTAGCTCATCTTTGGTCTTTTTGCATGATCCTCACCAGAATTGGTGGAGCTGGGCCACTTTGTTGCACTCTGTATTGGAGAGAAGCCACCTACAGTGGGTGGCCGAGGAGGCGAGTGGTCCCTGCCCTTGCTGTAGTTTTTGCAGGCCACCTCAGCCAACCAAGCATGATGGGGGTCATCAAAAATAGAAGAGAAGGCCTGGGAGAAGGT
Source organism: Lepidochelys olivacea (assembly GCF_965140295.1). Taxonomy (NCBI): domain Eukaryota; kingdom Metazoa; phylum Chordata; order Testudines; family Cheloniidae; genus Lepidochelys; species Lepidochelys olivacea. The sequence goes on from NC_140427.1 coordinate 24,664,386, forward strand.
TTCCCAGTATGACAGTGTCAGGCTCTGTCATTCTAGTAGAGGCAAAGCCCAATCCAGCGCTTCCCTCGAGAGGAGAGTAGTTATGAGTCCTACTTTGGCCTGGTCTGTGGGGTAGACGTGGGGAGTGGAGCAGATAACATTGGTTAAGGAACCTGCTGAAGTTTTGGCAGACTCTGCTGAAGTGCTCTGGGAGGGGGAGTGTCAGTCTGGGGTTCAGGTGAGCGGCTGCACCGCATGCTCAGAGTGCAGTGTTCTCGTCCCAACCCTGGGCAGCCTGCTCTCGTAGTAGCTGGGTGATCTGCACCTGCAGAGCCTGGTTCTCAGATGAGAGCTGCACCACTTTTGTTCACAATGGGGGAAGTTCCTCCTGGGGGTTATCAACCCATTCAGGAAAGTCTAGTGCCTGGTGGGACATGCCGGGTAAAGGGTGTCCCGCTGCCTCCATGTCCCCACCAGGCCGGCCTTCTCCATGGGTTATGTGGGGGTCCAGGCAAACTCTCAGGATCCAGGGTGGAGGTAGGCAGGACTAGTGGCAACAGCTTGGGAGCCAGGAACTGAAGCAAGGGGTCAGAGCAAGTATCCGTGTCAAGAACAAGCTGAGGTCCAAGTCAGCAGTCAAGCCAAGGGTCAGGGACAGAGTCAGGAATCGGGCTGAGGGTCAATACCAGGTATTGAGGTCCATGTTGGGGTTATGACTAGTTACATAAGTCATCCAATCCAGTAACACAAAAAATATCACATGCCCTATGTAGCTAACCAGAGCTTTCCCTCATGCCCTGTGCTGCCCAATTGTAGGCTGTGGGGTAGCAACAGGAGGCTTTATTTGGCCACAGTACAGCGTGTGAACTGTCATGGGTTCCGTGGGGTGCGGTCTGGGACCGTGGGACCACTGTGCCCCCTTAACTCTCCCCAGGCTGGGCTGTCTCTCACTATGCTTTGCTAGTGAAAAGCAGCAAGCCCCTCCAGGTGCTGTGATCACTCAGCACAACAGCGTGTGGAGCCCCACACCCAGCTAGATTGCCTGAATGCTCCCAGAGCCATTCATGAATCACACAGAGAAGGCACCAGCTCCTAGCCTTGTACCTCAGGAATATACCGTCTTGCACTGCTCCAGATGAGCACTGCAGATTTATTAATTGGTTCACCACTTCGTCAATGGAAGGTGGACATACACCAGCCTTTGCAGAACTTGAGCAGATTTGCCACACGCTTCATACAGACTCACTGGTAAAGATAAACAGTAAATCAAATTTATTGACTACAAAAGATAGATTTTAAGTGATATTAAGTGATAGACAAAAAGTCAGAGTTACCAAAAGAAATAAAATATAAGCACGCAGTCTCTCAACCCTGTTAGACTGGGCAACAACTAGACTAAGCAGTTTTTCTCACCACACTGGATATTGCAGTTCATAGTACACAGATTTCACCCTTGAAATCTGGGCCAGTCCCCTCAGCTGGAGGCTTCAGAGTGTCCTTATTGCTTGCAGTGTAGATGGGTGAAGTAGAAAGGCCAAGCATGGCCCCCCTGTGTTCAATTTTATACCCCCAGTCCATGTGCTTGTAGAACACAAATCCAGGCATGTCTAGGGGGCATTGCTGAGTCTCCAGGCAAGGTTGAGCAATTTCCCTGGTATCGCCTCATGCAGGTGAGTTACTGCATTGTAGCTCCCTTGCTGGACAATGGTTGTGGATGGGCTGTTTCACACCCTGCCCGGGCGCTGTGTTAGGGAAAAAAAACAATTAGCCCTTTCCATACCACTCTCGGTGCTTGATTCGACTCTAAGATCCCACAGAATTTGCTCCGGGAGACAGTCAGTCCTACTCCTTGCATTCTTCCTTATCTTCAGTGACAACGGGCAGTTTCAACTGGTTTTTCAGCTGCTTTTTCAGCCTTCCTCTCAGGTCAGCTTGACCTTGGCCTAAGGCTTCAACTACTTTAATCACTTATGCTAAGCTAGTAACTTATGCTAAGTTATAAGAACAAACTTATTAAACATTCATATAAAATAGCATATAAGCCCTTTCTTATAACACGCTGGTCACTTTCCTTGCAATTGCCTCTGGGGAGCTAATATCTGGCTGATTCCTCAACTTGCAGCATGTTTTAGTGACAACCATACAACACAATTCTCATAATATCATGACAGGTTTCAGAGTAACAGCCGTGTTAGTCTGTATTCGCAAAAAGAAAAGGAGTACTTGTGGCACCTTAGAGACTAACCAATTTATTTGAGCATAAGCTTTCGTGAGCTACAGCTCACTTCATCGGATGCATACTGTGGAAAGTGTAGAAGATCTTTTTATATACACACAAAGCATGAAAAAATACCTCCTCCCACCCCACTCTCCTGCTGGTAATAGCTTATCTAAAGTGATCACTCTCCTTACAATGTGTATGATGTATCATACACATTGTAAGGAGAGTGATCACTTTAGATAAGCTATGTATCATACACATACACGAAAGCTTATGCTCAAATAAATTGGTTAGTCTCTAAGGTGCCACAAGTACTCCTTTTCTTTTTGTATAACATCATGTGCCTTAATGATACACATCTATGGATAGAGAAATGACTTTCAGCAGATCATAACCTTTCCCCTGATGCCTTACAAGGCCTGCTTTATATGTAATATCACAATTATCTAAAAATAAGGAACATGGAGGATTACAGGGTGCTCCTCCAAGGTACAGAATGTCACACCTCCCCTCCTTAGTTTACTGCAAGAGGATTTAATCACTGACTAACTTGAAGGCAGTTTGTGTTATCGTAGAATCATAGAATCATAGAATATCAGCGTTGGAAGGGACCTCAGGAGGTCATCTAGTCCAACCCCCTGCTCAAAGCAGGACCAATCCCCAATTAAATCATCCCAGCCAGGGCTTTGTCAAGCCTGACCTTAAAAACTTCTAAGGAAGGAGATTCTACCACCTCCCTAGGTAACACATTCCAGTGTTTCACCACCCTCATAGTGAAAAAGTTTTTCCTAATATTCAACCTAAACCTCCCCCACTGCAACTTGAGACCATTACTCCTTGTCCTGTCCTCTTCTACCACTGAGAATAGTCTAGAACCATCCTCTCTGGAACCACATCTCAGGTAGTTGAAAGCAGCTATCAAATCCCCCCTCATTCTTCTCTTCTGCAGACTAAACAATCCCAGTTCCCTCAGCCTCTCCTCATAAGTCATGTGTTCCAGACCCCTAATCATTTTTGTTGCCCTTCACTGGACCCTCTCCAATTTATGCACATCCTTCTTGTAATGTGGGGCCCAAAACTGGACACAGTACTCCAGATGAGGCCTCACCAATGTCGAATAGAGGGGGACAATCACGTCCCTCGATCTGCTCGCTATGCCCCTACTTATACATCCCAAAATGCCATTGCCCTTCTTGGCAACAAGGGCACACTGTTGACTCATATCCAACTTCTCGTCCACTGTCACCCCTAGGTCCTTTTCCGCAGAACTGCTGCCTAGCCATTCGGTCCCTTCTTCCCTTTTTTAAAGATTGGCACTACATTAGGCTTTTTCCAGTCATCCAGGACTTCCCCCGTTCGCCACGAGTTTTCAAAGATAATGGCCAATGGCTCTGCAATCACAGCCGCCAATTCCTTTAGCACTCTCGGATGCAACGCGTCCGGCCCCATGGACTTGTGCACGTCCAGCTTTTCTAAATAGTCCCTAACCACCTCTATCTCCACAGAGGGCTGGCCATCTCTTCCCCATTTTGTGATGCCCAGCGCAGCAGTCTGGGAGCTGACCTTGTTAGTGAAAACAGAGGCAAAAAAAGCATTGAGTACATTAGCTTTTTCCACATCCTCTGTCACTAGGTTGCCTCCCTCATTCAGTAAGGGGCCCACACTTTCCTTGGCTTTCTTCTTGTTGCCAACATACCTGAAGAAACCCTTCTTGTTACTCTTGAATTATCTTTTGCTAGCTGCAGCTCCAGGTGCGATTTGGCCCTCCTGATTTCATTCCTACATGCCTGAGCAATATTTTTATACTCTTCCCTGGTCATATGTCCAACCTTCTGCTTCTTGTAAGCTTCTCTTTTATGTTTAAGATCCGCTAGGATTTCACCGTTAAGCCAAGCTGGTCGCCTGCCATATTTACTATTCTTTCGACACATCGGGATGGTTTGTCCCTGTAACCTCAACAGGGATTCCTTGAAATACAGCCAGCTCTCCTGGGCACCTTTCCCCTTCATGTTAGTCCCCCAGGGGATCCTACCCATCCGTTCCCTGAGGGAGTCGAAGTCTGCTTTCCTGAAGTCCAGGGTCCGTATCCTGCTGCTTACCTTTCTTCCCTGTGTCAGTTCTCTTGTTATAGTTCTCTTGGTATCCAGCCATCAAGACCATGAGGCAGCGTGCCTCAGTTTCCCCCTCACACACAGCAAACCAGGTTTGTTATGGTTTCTCTATTGTGATAAGCTTTAAATCTGTTTACATGTATTAACTGAGAACTAGCGTTACCACAAGTTTTAACATCAGTATCAAAATTCTTACCCCAAGATTTAAAATTAATACCAACATTGTTATAACAGATGGGCGTTTACAAGTATCATTATGATACCATGCCCTCTGTTCAGACAGTCTGGTTTGACGTTGGTTTGTTCATTACCCATAGTGTCCTTTGACTCTCTCCCATGTAATCAGGCACTGGTTTTTCTTTCCCTCCAGTGTTCCCCTATGCCTGGGTTCTTATTTTAATCATGTTTTTGGGATTTTGGTACCTCAGGATCTGGCAAGATAGATGTTTAGGGGGATCCTGCATATTCACTGGCCCTTTGAGGAGCTGTCTCCCAACCGCAGGACTGTACATATGCAAAAAATCCAGCTCCCTTATTAGGGTTACCCTGTGTTTCCCCCTCCCAGCACCGAGTCCTTCTCTGCCCCTAGAGGGCTTTGATCCATGCTCTCTGGGCTAGGTGTGTTTACCCTTTGATCAGGTTCACCTTTTCCCAGCAGCTTTCCCACAGCTGCTTTCTGTGTCTCACCAGCCTGGGGAAGGACACCCACCTCTCTGTGAGAATGCAAATGGCCCAACTGACAAACGACCACCTGGCAATTTCCTGGTCTCAACTCCTCTGCTGTCACAGGCGTTGGAGCTGCATCTTGATGTAAAGAGACACAGTTACTTTCCAAACACTTATCAGAAATAGCATCCTGAAAAACTGGGACCTGGATTGGGGTACCCTCTGTCACCCCTTTCTCTGTCCCTGAGAAGTCAGCTGTGTGACTGTTCCCCTCTGGAAAGTCAGTTACGCAGTTCCTTCTCAAAACCGGGGTCACAGACTGATCAGATGCTAACTCACCCATTCAGTCATGAGCATCCTCTCTCAGGTGACCAATGAGGAGACATTCCTGTACTCCCACTGTTCCTTCCCCAGTTTCCTCCTCTAGATTCCCCTCCAAGACACATTTCTCTGTGCTCCCCAAGATGGAATCCATCCCTTGTTCATCTGCAAAGCCCTGCCAGCTAACAACTGGGGTAGTTTCCTTAATCACTGGCAACACTTCTCCTGCCCCTGCTCCTGAGGGCATGTTGCCTTCTGCTGAAAAGGAGCTAGTCTCAGCCCACACCATACCTGGAAGCACCCTGCTTCCCTGTGTTACGGAGTCACAGGAATCCTCACCCACCTCAGTGGTTTCTGAGATTACCTCCCCCTTCTCTGGGCTCTCCTCCGGGACATATTTCTCTATGCTCCCTAGAATGGGATTTGTCTCTGGTTCAGCTGCAACTTGCTGGACAATTCACTCCGTGGCAGGCATTACATCACCATCTCTTCCTGGTGTGGTGTTGCCTCGAGCTGCAATGCAGGAGCTGGTCTTGTTGTATGCAGGCCATAGATGGTCCCAACTGTGAATTTTTGGAGTGACAGGAATGGTTGGGGTCAGTGGTTTCTGGTTCTCCTTCTCTAGCAGATCCAGTTCATGTTTTCTCTCTCTCTTTCTTCTCATTCTCTTTCCTTCTCCTCCGTGGCCAGTTTCTTTAGGGCTGAGACTGAGTCTCTGGTGTTCTCTCTCTTTTTCTGCAACCTGCAGTCTAAAAAACTCCAACTTTGCAAAGATTTCACTTCTTTCAGTCATTTTCCGCTTTTCTGTCCCTACTTCCCTTTCCCAAAATAACAAACTGGTAGCCTCCTCCTGACTCTCCTTAGCCACCACACTTAAAATCTTTACACCAGTGTATGAAGTGCAAATCTTGCTCAGTACAACAAGCTGTGTATTTCATCCTGCTCACAGAGCCACTGTAACGGGATCCCCGGGGTGCAGCCTGGGACCATGGGAGCACTGTGCCCCCTGAACTCTCCCCAGCCTGGGCTGTCTCTCACAATGCTTTGCTACTGACAAGCAGCAAGCCCCTCCAGGCACTGTTATACGATTGTAGCTCATTGGGGCAGGGACGGTCTCTGTCTTCTGGGTTTGTACGGTGTCCAGCACAATGGGGTCTGGCCAGAGCGGGGGCTTTGGGCATGACCACATGTCAGATAATAAATAACTAAATCCCCTGGGGTGGGAGTTTGGTCAGTGCTCAGTGCTGCCCTTTCTCTGTGCCCGGTGAAGTCAGTGGGAAAACTCCTCCCGACGTCAGTGGGAGCAGAGCCAGGCCAGCGCTGAATGCGTCTGAAGATCCACCCCAAGGGGGCCACGATCTGTGACCAGTCAGAGCAACACTCCACCAAAGGATGGACGTGAACCAGCAGCAGGGTTCTCCCACTGGGGAGAGTCCAGTGCTCCATAGAGCCACAGCCTCTTCCCTTCTGCTGGCATCCCTGGGAGACAGGCCTGCCAGGTGCCAGTCGATGCCGAGCACTCCACAGGCTCAGTCCATAGAGCACAATGTCTCTCCTTGTTCTCCAGGGGGAAGTGGAAAACACCGCGCATGAAGAGACGTGCTTTGATTCATCCCCCAGAATGAGTTGCTCCAGCTGCCAGTTTAGTCTTTTCGCTGGGGTGACCCCCCCCATCCCCCAGCACTCTCCTGCTCCTCTGCAAACATGCTGCCTTTTTGTCTGCAGTTTGCTGTCTGTTGGGTAGCATTCGCTGCTGGGCAGAGGGCAAGCCCAGGGCATGGGCAGTGCTGAAGCGGTGTGAGTTTAGATGGGAGGGAAGCAGTGCACAGGCCGTGTGCTAACCCTCTGCACAGGGGTGACTCTCACTCCTCACTGAGCTCAGCCAGGGCAGGTTTTTCCCTTGGAGCTGAGCCTGGAGCGTTTGCCTCATGTAACGAGAGCACCACCATTGTTCTGTCCCAGACTCTTCTCCCACTGAGGAATCTCACTTTCTGTGAAATGGCCCCTTGCCCATGGGAAGCGCGGGGCCATCCCAATCTGGCTGGGTTTATACAAATTGAGTTCCCTCCTAAAGAAATACATTTTGAAGTTTTGCACCCGAGTTCGGAATCCAGCAGATCCTGGAGCAAGCGCTTGCTAGGCAAGCGCTGCCTGTTGTACAGTGGGTTTGCTGCTATATTGGTGAGCCACACAAGTGGCAAGGGAGGCTCTAGTCCTAGCACTTGCCCCCGCACTGGTCTTGGATTCTACTTGCCCTGGGGCCTCCCCGTTAACCTGGGCTTCTTTCAACAGCAGTTCTTATATGTCTACAAACTGATCATTTGATGGCAAGTATCACAGTCCCCAAGCTGTGTGACAATGTCTGGCTGATGGGTCTGGATGTCAGCCAGTGGCTGAGAGAGGACACTGACCACTGATGGAGGGGAAGGGCCTTGCTAGGTTACCTGACCCACCAAAAGCACCGCAGATGCCTGTACAGGAAAAAGGAGTCCTGGCTGCTGATGGGCCCAGTCTGTCTGCAGAATGACAAGGGGAGGCCAGTGTGTGTTCCCCATAGGAGTATGCTCGGGGACCATCAGCTGTTCCTAATGCCCAGAGACACGCAAGGCCCAGTGAGTGGTAGGGACACCCTGTGGGATATCCTAACAATCTTGGATGCCCCACAAGGTGGCACTCATGCTCTTGTGGAATTTCCCTGATTGCTAGAGGAACAGGTCCCTGGCATCCCAGGGTGATGCTCTGTGGTCCAGCCACATGGCAAAGCCTTGGGTGGATTATGTCGTACTGGGCCAGCGCATTTCATGTTGAGTCCTATTGTGTGGATTAGAAGGCTGATCCCTACATGAGACATAGCATGTGTGTTAAGAAGAGCTGCCCCCACTGAGCAGGGCCTGGGTGTGTCCTTGGTGAAGACCAGAGTGGGGGGGGTGACCTGGGTCTCCGGCTAGCTGCTGACTGACCCTGGGATAAATGGAGGCAAAGCTAGAGACTAGGAGAGTATCTGCCATGAAGCAGCCAGGCTGCACTTGCCAGCTGGACCATTCCCAAGCATGGTGGTCCGAGGACACATTAGCATCCTCTCTGGGTAGCTGGGTGTGACCACGGAGCCTGTGTGTCTGGGCCCTCTAGTGTGGGAAATGTAACATCCCCATACATCCAAATGGGGTCAAGCAGTGGCCCCAGAGCCCATCTGGCGGGCCCCTCAGCAGCAGGAGTGGAACAGGACTCTGTCACCTGCAGCACCGGCAGCCAGTAGCATGGGAGCAGCTCACCTGGGGACAGAGCTTTCTCAGGGGCTGGGTAGGGACTGTGAAACTCCCTTCCACTGGGACGAAGAACCTCCACAAACCTCGCCCCGTCCTGCTCCAAGTTGAGGTGCACTGCTTCAGCCTGCCTTCCCCAATTGAAACCCAGCACTGCACAGCAGCAGGAGGGGGCCCGGGGCCAGTCACGTCATGAATGCCTCTCTGGAAGCTACCAAAGCGATGGGCACAGTATCAATCCCTCTTGTGTGTGCGCTTTGCTGGGGCTTGACTTCTCAGAAAGAAGCCCCAGGGCTCACAGACCCAGTGTGCATATCCTCAGGGGAGGAAAGGGAAGAGGCACTGGGGCCCTACCAATGGGCTCCCCCATCTCCAAGACCTGGCTCTTTGGCCAGGCTTTGAGTGGCAAAGGGGAGCTGCTCAGGTGTTAAGTGCGGGCCCCATCTGGGGGGAATTAGGAGCTTTGGCCTGTTCTGTCACTCCCCTCCCCCGACTCTGGGTTCTGGTAAATCCACCCCCTGTGTGTTTTGATTTTCTCTGATCTGCCAGTTCTCCAGCAAGATCCTACTGTGGGCCTGTCCCTTGTGATGGGAAGTCACCTGTTCACTCTCTGACTGTTGTGACGGGCAGGGGTTCTGTAGGGAGCAGGCCCTGCTCACTTCCCCTTCAAGCCGGCTGGCCCTGCGCGCTCCCCAGAAGGAGACGGGCCCGGCAGTGTGTGACCATGGGCATCGCAGACACCAGAGCAACTCTGAGGAGCCTTTGCAGCCACAGCCTGAGTCTGCCTTGGGGCGCTGTCTGTGGGCTCGCGTTCCCTAGTGCGGGTTGGGTGTGACACGCCGGCCTGTCAGCATGGTGCTGCTCTGCCCCCATTTGCGCTGGTGGCATCAGGGACACAGGGCACAGGAGCCTCAGGCCCAATCCTGCTTCTCTGGTGCAGGTCCCACCGGTGCAGTCTCGGAGAGACGGGAAGGTGCGGCTTGTGGGACGCAGTCTCCCATAGTTCCACCGCCCTTGTGCCATCGCTCTAAATGCCGCCTGCCCGGCTGGCCTGGCCTCTCCAGCGCACTGAGGGCCGTGCTAACTACCCATGTGTTTCTTCCTCTTTTGCCTTCTAGCAAACTGACGCGGGAAAGCGGGACAGATTTCCCCATCCCAGCTGTCCCAGCAGTGCCGGACTCTGAGACAGAGAAACTCATTCGGGAGAAGGACGAAGAGGTGTGTGCGGGGCCAGGGCCTCTGTCTCCTGCCAGGGGCTACACTGGAGCCCCCCCGCCCGTGGGAGGCCTGGTTAGAACTCAGAGCTGTGCTCTCGCCCGCTCCCTGCATGCAACGGTGCTGGACTGTGGCCCCCTCGCTCTCCATGGCAGCAGAGGCAGCCTGCAGCAGGGCCTGACACACTCCTCGCTTTGCGTATTTCCACTCCCCTCCCACTGGAGGAGCTAACAGAGTCCAGCTCCATCCACAGTGCAAAGCTGTCCACTGACCTTTGGCCTCCTGCAGCCATTACCACCTCCCTGGGTCTCCCTCCCACAGAACTGGGCTTTGGGTTCTTCCCCCCGAGGAATTAGCTACATCCTTTGAAGGTCGAGTTTGCTCTGCCCATGGTGCTAACCAGCTTGTTTCCCTGCTCTCGCTGGCCTTGGCGCACCCCGAGGTTGGCCTCCTCTGCACATTCCAGGGACCTGCTCCCCTCTGCCAGCTCAGGACTGAAGATATGAGCTAAAGCCAGACCCGGCCTGGACCCCTTCTGCCTCACCAGCCCCTCCTTCCTTGCGGCATTGCTCTAATTAACTCCTGCCACTGGAGTTCCCAGGAGAAACCCCTCTCTCTGTATTCCCAAGGCTTTGCCTAGCTATGCTGGGCCTGCTCCTTGCCCCAGCACTCTTCACCATCAGCCCCCTTCGTGCAGGTGGAATGTTCAGAGTGGGCAGCATTGAACAGCCCCTGCACTCCCTGTGCACAGGTATCAAAGAGCTACCCCAGTGTGAGGTGGGGGAGAATCAGGCCCTACGGTGACAGAGGACGAGTCTTCTGTGCTGTCACTCCCGCTGGCTGGCACAAGGGAGCACAACGGTTGTGTCCCGGTCTCCGAAGCAGAGTGCTGATGCCCAAGCAATGGGTGGCGGGGAGCTGGCCCTCACATGCTTTCTTATTCCATTTCAGTTGCGGCGGATGCAGGAGATGCTGCAGAAGATCCAGAGACAGATGAAGGACTCCCACTAGCCACCTCATTCCTCTCCAGCTCCCGCCCCACTTAGACCAGAAATGTTTACATCAAAGCCCAGCCATCAAAGCCAGCTATGCTACTCAATACCAACAATGCACCTAGCACCTTCAGCTGACGCAATACGCCTTATTATGGACCCTCGCTGCGCTTTCCTCAGCGACCTACAGGAAATAAAGGCTGACCCGCACCAAAGCTTCTGCTGCCACCCTCCCCATGCCTACCCTGGCTTGGACTCAGCCGGCTTCCTTGGCAAGGCTCCTGCAAACCCAGCCTTGCCCACCTGCGGCTGCAGGCAGTCTTCCCCATGGTCTGACTGAGTCAGGCCCAGCCACTGGGCTGCTTCCCTCATGTTGAATGTGTGCAGAGCCGCATGTCTGTCTACAGCCCCCCCCCTCCCCCCCCACCCCAGTGCTGAGTTTCACATATTTTCCCCTCAAGGCTCCTTCACAGTTGGGCCCCAGAGCAGGCCTCGTGCGGCAGGTGCAGGCCTGGGACGTGGCTGATTGGTGCAGCGCAGTGGCCATGGCCGTGTGCCCAGGCTGCTCCCCAACAATATGAGGAGCCAGTGAAGTCAGCATTTTGCAGTGGTTCCAGAGCAAAACTCTCAGTCCCCAAGGCAGCCTGTGGCCTGGCAGCTTATGCTGCAGGGAGCTCTGCTCTGCTCCCAGCAAAGCATGAGCTGCTCCCCCAGGGCCCTGCCCAGGCAGAGCGGATGTATGGGATGTCGACACAGCAAGTGAAGGGGGGTTGTAGCAGACGTTGCATGCCCCCGTTAGCGTCCATCTAGCTAGCGTGGGTAACGACAGCAGCACAGGCTTCGACATGGACGAGCCACCCACGTAAAACTCTCCCAGGATGCTGGGTCCATACTCCAGTTAGCTTCACTACTTGCAGCCCGCCCTCACTATATTAAAACTAGTGCGGGTCTGTGTCCCCAAGCCACAGTCACACCACTTGCTGGGCGCCTGTAGCCTCTGTGGGCCCCCTCCCTCCTGGCCACCAGCTGAGAGCCACCCTCAGGAACCTACTCAGGTCTTACCCACATTCTGTTCTCTCCTACATGTGCTACGCTAGTGAGGCCAGTGGGCTCCATGCGTGGCACTCAGAGAAGAGTGTGGCCTCGTGGCACCGGTGGGAGAGGAGCAGAGAAGATAGAAACAGTCCTAGTGCCACAGAACCCATGTCCCATGGTGGTAAATATGCTCAGGAATATGCTTCCTCGAGGGACTGGACATCAGGATCCTCCAGTGCCCCCCGTCTGCTCTACTAATCCTGGTGTGGCCAGGCAGCATCTCCCACACCAGCCACTCCCCCAGCAGGGCAGTGAGAGACGGACAGGCACACCTGGCCTAGTGATGGGAGCAGCGCTGTGTGTGCGAGCACAGGGCTGGTGCTGCACTGCTCACACACGCACACACACACTGCAGGGCCCTAGCCTGGCACAGGTGCCTACGCACACGTACAGCAGGCATCAGGTCCCCTCCTGGCATGTGCACACAGATGTTGCAGGGCCCCTCCTCTCTCCTGTGAGCTGGGTGATGGGGGCAGGAAGGCAGCATTTCATTGTGAGTTGTACATGGCAGTGCACAAGGAGATCCCTGACGCTAGGCCCTCCCAGAAATCCCCTGGCCAGGCAAGTTGCCCTTCTGTGCCCTGTTTCAGCCAGTGTCCTTGCCTTGTTGGGAGAGTCTCGATGAACCTCCATTGGCCATGCTGGAATCTAAGGCCCCGTTTCCAGTCTCCCATCCTGCAGTGTGCTGCACACCAGTCCGGGGACACAGCAGCTGACAGCTCCCTATAACCCCCCTTGCTGATCACGGACTCCACCTTGCAAGGAGCATGACTGTAGCAAACTGGTGGGTGAGGCCACAGACTCACAATGTCCAGAGTGGATTTCCCAACATCGTTGCAAAGAACAGGAACCAAGACCTGGGTGAGCTCACCCTCCCAGCCAGCTCTGGCAACAAGGTGGGGCCTGGAGACCGGCCAAACCATTTCAAGGACAGAAGCAGCTTTCTTCTATCCGCACCCAGACCTCTACTCCCAGTGTCTTCTGCATTGTCTCGCAAAGTCTCCTACTAAATATCACTCACAAATGCAATGGAAAACCCCTTTGTTTGCCTCAATCCAGATTAAAGACCTGCTCAATTGTCCTCTTGGAGCTTCTTCCCCCTACAACTGACTTCTCTGGTTGTGCCCGGAGAGCATTCCTCATTCAGACAGTTGGTATTTCTATCCTTCTGGGGCACCACAGATGGAGAAACCAGTTTGAATAAAATAGACTGACTTGAACCTTTGCCCAAAACTTGAACAAAACCTTTCCAGGGCTTCCCACGCTTGCTAGGCTGCCTGCATTCTGCCCCAAAACAGAGGTGTTGAAGAATGGAGAGGATCATTGTCCTGACAGCATCTCCAGCCCAGCAAAGCAAAGAAGACCAGAAATGTCCTGAGGAAGCTGGTTCTTGTGTCGTCCAGCCCAACTTTGCAGACTCACTAGGTTCAAGATAGTTTGGATAAATTCTGAGAAGCTTCCACCGTTTGGGTTGTGTCACTTTGGGGCGCAGTCCAGTTCCTTGAGGTGTTCCATCACTTTCTCTGAATCCTGCCTCTGTCAGATGGTGACCAATGCCATCTGGAGAAAGATGGGTGATTCTTGTGGGTGTCCCTGTGTCACGTCAATCTCCATGCACAGGCCCTGCACCAGCTGCTGTCTCTGGTTCAGCATCTCTTTACCAAAGAGTTTGGGGTCCTCCCTTGGGAGGAGCCTACTTAGAATCATAGAAGATTAGGGTTGGAAGAGACCTCAGGAGGTCATCTAGTCCAATCCCCTGCTCAGAGCAAGACCAAGCCCACTAAATCATCCCAGCCAGGGCTTTGTCAAGCCAGGCCTTAAAAACCTCTAAGGATGGAGGTTCCACCACCTCCCTAGGTAACCCGTTCCAGTGCTTCACCATCCTCCCAGTGAAATTGTTTTTCCTAATATCCAGCCTAAACCTCCCCCACTGCAACTTGAGACCATTGCTCCTTGTTCTGTCATCTGCCACCACTGAGAACAGCCGAGCTCCGTCCTCTTTGGAACCCCCCTTCAGGTATCATAGAATCATAGAATCATAGAATATCAGGGTTGGAAGGGACCTCAGGAGGTCATCTAGTCCAACCCCCTGCTCAAAAGCAGGACCCATACCCAATTAAATCATCCCAGCCAGGGCTTTGTCAAGCCTGACCTTAAAAACTTCTAAGGAAGGAGATTCCACCACCTCCCTAGGCAACGCATTCCAGTGTTTCACCACCCTCCTAGTGAAAGAGTTTTTCCTAATATCCAACCTAAACCTCCCCCACTGCAACTTGAGACCATTACTCCTTGTCCTGTCCTCTTCCACCACTGAGAATAGTCTAGAACCATCCTCTCTGGAACCACCTCTCAGGTAGTTGAAAGCAGCTATCAAATCCCCCCTCATTCTTCTCTTCTGCAGACTAAACAATCCCAGTTCCCTCAGCCTCTCCTCATAAGTCATGTGTTCCAGACCCCTAATCATTTTTGTTGCCCTTCGCTGGACTCTCTCCAATTTATCCACATCCTTCTTGTAGTGTGGGGCCCAAAACTGGACACAGTACTCCAGATGAGGCCTCACCAATGTCGAATAGAGGGGGATGATCACGTCCCTCGATCTGCTGGCAATGCCCCTACTTATACATCCCAAAATGCCATTGGCCTTCTTGGCAACAAGGGCACACTGCTGGCTCATATCCAGCTTCTCGTCCACTGTCACCCCTAGGTCCTTTTCCGCAGAACTGCTGCCGAGCCATTCGGTCCCTAGTCTGTAGCTGTGCATTGGATTCTTCCGTCCTAAGTGCAGGACCCTGCACTTATCCTTATTGAACCTCATCAGATTTCTTTTGGCCCAATCCTCCAATTTGTCTAGGTCCCTCTGTATCCTATCCCTGCCCTCCAGCGTGTCTACCACTCCTCCCAGTTTAGTATCATCCGCAAATTTGCTGAGAGTGCAATCCTCACCATCCTCCAGATCATTTACGAAGATATTGAACAAAACTGGCCCCAGGACCAACCCCTGGGGCACTCCACTTGACACCGGCTGCCAACTAGACATGGAGCCATTGATCACTACCCGTTGAGCCCGACAATCTAGCCAACTTTCTACCCACCTTATAGTGCATTCTTCCAGCCCATACTTCTTTAACTTGCTGACAAGAATACTGTGGGAGACCATGTCAAAAGCTTTGCTAAAGTCAAGATACAATACATCCACTGCTTTCCCTTCATCCACAGAACCAGTAATCTCATCATAGAAGGTGATTAGATTAGTCAGGCATGACCTTCCCTTGGTGAATCCATGCTGACTGTTCCTGATCACTTTCCTCTCATGTAAGTGCTTCAGGATTGATTCTTTGAGGACCTGCTCCATGATTTTTCCGGTAGTTTTCAGGTAGTTGAAGGCTGCTATCAAATCCCCCCACACTCTTCTCTTCTGCAGACTAAACAAGCCCAGTTCCCTCAGCCTCCCCTCATAAGACATGTGCCCCAGCCCCCTAATCATTTTCATTGCCCTCCGCTGGACTCTCTCCAATTTGTCCACATCCCTTCTGTAGTGGGAGGCCCAAAACTGGATGCAGGCCTCCAGATATAGCCTCACCAGTGTCAAATAGAGGGGAATTCTTCAGCTTCTTGTGTCTGGTGCTCAGGTACTAGGACAATCAGCTCTTTTGAAATGCCAGTGTATTAATTAGCTCTCACCCCATAGGGATGTCTTTCGCTGTCTGAAATTTAAAGCTCCATCAAAAATATCTATTGAAACAAATGTTCAGCGACCAATGGGGAAGGCTTTCCTGAACTTTTTCTCAAGCGTTGTGTGATTTCTGAGCAGCTTGGCTCAGACCGGTGATCCCTTCCCACTAGCCGTTTTCAGCAACAAAGTTCCACCCGAGTGAGCATCAGTCCTAAGCAGCATCCTGCAATAGCAATTCCCATGCTTCCCACAGTGTCGTTACCCCAGTGAGAGTGCCCAGCTGGAGGCAGTCCTGGGTTTGAACAATCAGACTCCAGGTGGCAATAGTCCCTTTCTGGTTTTGTAGCTCACAAGTTGAGCCCACTGAGGTCATCGCATCTGCCACAGCACAGCTGACCTCACTTAGCTCCTCCCTGTCAGCAGAGGAGCCGTTGAGGAACATAGAAAATGCGGCTGCACCAACCAGAGGCTGTACAGTGCAAGCCCATTCCTTCCCCATACAGCCTAACTGAGAGCTCTGAATAACACTCTGCAGAGTCCGGCTGCTCTAGAAGTCACCTCCATGCTATGTCTCCTACAAGGGACATTTGCATGAAAGCAGGCTCATTGGTGTTTATTCCCCAGAAGTTGTCAGAACCCTCTGTGACATCATGATAATCTCCATAGCAACCACTGTGATGTCACACACAGAAGAATCTGGGAAACAAGAAGCAGCCCACAGATGCCTAAGCACCAGTGGTCCTGTTTGTATGTAAAGGTCTTAATAAGCGAGGGCAAGAACCTTCCCCCCAAAGTGACGGCTACACATCTGCTTCTTAGTAGGTTGCCAGACCTAGCTGAGGTTCTTTGAAGGCATCATTCATGGGAAGTCAGGGCAGTTTCCTAGGTCTAACTGGGCTTCATTTCCCTTACTGCCACCATTAGGAAAATAGCTGAGTTCTGCTGGGAAGTTCGAGTAGGTGGCCTGCTTTCCACAAACAGCCATGTCCCTGCTCCCGGCCTTGGTGCCACTGAAGCTTGCAGCCCGCGTGCTAGGCTTCCTGCTCCTGTGCAGGGCAGGGTGCAACAGAGAAGCTTCCTGCCACTGGTGTGTGTATTTGTGCAGATAAGCTCACCGCCCACCCAGATCCCATCCCTCCCACGACGGGTGGTCAGAATCCAAGCTCAGGTCTGAGTGCTGGGCTGCCCCCATCTCTTCTGCCTTTTGCACAGTTTGCTTTTCACTCAGTGATGTGTATTTGTCTCCAAATTCTGGCTGCTTTTGCACATTCTGGTTCAACACCATTTTCCGCTCCCCCATCGCAGGCTACATGCAGAGCTGTGGGCAGTTGCCAGTCAGCCCCCTGGCCACAGCACTTCTGAGACGCAGCTGACGCAGTGTCTCTCCAGGTGTGCTGGACAGGAATAGGAGGAAAGGAAGCTATCTCCCTGCCGCCCTTCGGTGTAGTCAGTATGAGTCAAAGCAGCTTTTTCTAAGACACGACCTGTGCTGAGCAGAGGGGAGAGGCCTGTAGGTCATTCCACACTCTGAGGAGACAGGTCTGGCTCATCTGATAGAAGCAGGGCATTGTGGGAAAACTGTACCACGTCATGAGTGATTTGCATTCCTGAATAGACCAAAAAGCCAGAGGGTGTCTTCTCCCTGGCTGTGTGAGGGACCAGGCAGCTGTCCAGGGCAGGAGAGCCTCACCGGACGGATTAGTGCTTTCCATTTCCTTTTTTATCGAGCTGTTTTCTTACAGAAATACCTATCTTTGCATGATTGTCAGAGAGGCATTTATTAAAGTATATAAAGAATATAGGTTTATAAAATCTTACAGCTCTAGTGGAAATATTTTTATCGCTCCACAAAGTTCTCAATAAATATGGCTGATGGGAATTACTTGTGGGGGGAACCTCTTGTAACAGGAACATGCATGTGTGTATGTTTGTACTT
Source organism: Lepidochelys olivacea (assembly GCF_965140295.1). NCBI lineage: Eukaryota > Metazoa > Chordata > Testudines > Cheloniidae > Lepidochelys > Lepidochelys olivacea. Next base: position 24,681,858 of record NC_140427.1, read on the forward strand.
GTAGGGTGTGTGTGTGCACGAGGTGTGTTTGTGCTAAGGTGTGTGCCAATGAGAAGGATTCCATGTTAAAAGTTACTGTCTCTAGGTTTTGGCATGACAGAATGCAGGCCTTGGGCTGGGCGACCGGTTTGTAACAAACAGCTCAGTGGATGGATTTGGTTCCAGGAGACTAGGTTCTGATCCCCTGGCTCATGGTGACTAGTGCCTGACTCCTTGAATAGCTCCAGTGACGCCAGCGGGGCCAGGCCCAGGGTAAGAAGCTAAGGGGATCAGGCTGGCCCAAACTGTTCACAGACACTGATTTTTCCTAATTGGTTTATTTTTAATTGTTTGATGAACACTTTATGCAAATGAATTCCAGCCTCTGGGGTGTTTGGGAACCATGGCTGAGACTTTCAGTGTAGCCACAGGGATTTAGACACCCAAATCCCATTAAAACGAATGGGAGTCAGGCAGTTTTGGGTCCATCATGGGTATTCTCTTGTTGTTAGCCCCATTGTGTGACCAGTCCCCTCCGATCAGGCCTTTGGGAGGAGAAAGGGCCAATTAGGGAGATTGGCCCCACATGGGGGGCTCAGGCTGGAGAAGCAACCCCTGACTGGGTGATGGAGCTGGTGCAGGCTGGGCTAGAATAGCCAGGAAGCTGGCTCCAGAACTGGCTGCAGGGAGGAAGGCTGCAGTCACCCCTCTTGTTAGGGGTGGGAACGGGGGGAAGCCAGGGAAAGAGCAAGACCCCTGGGGGCTTGGCCCTACAGGAAGGGTGGACTCGGGAAGCCTGTGAGAGGTGGGTAGGAAGCAGCCCAGGGAGAAAGCAGCAGGTTTGGGGACTGAGCAGACCTTGGCTGCATCTTGTAGGGTCCCTGGGCTGGATATGGCGTAGTGGGCGAGCCCAGGGCCCCTATCAGCCACTGGCAGAGTGGGTCTGCCTGGATAGCGGGTCCAGTGAGACTCTGTACCCCAGAGGGGACACCCCATAGTGGGCTGAGTCACCAAGAGGAAGCTGCAGCTCCTGGCGCGGGAGAGGGGTTGCAGTGAGGGGAGACAATGGGAGACCACAAGGGGATGTGTCGGATCTGGAAGCGAGCTATTCCCCAGAGCAGCCAGGAGGAGGCACCACCTGCGTTGAGTGAGAAGCTGTATGTGGAGCTAGCAGAAGCCAGACCGTCCTGTGGGGGGAACCCACAGTACATAGTGTCCCCCCTGAGCCACCAGAAACGGGCCTTGCTGGAGACACGGTGCTTGGATCCCTGCCTGCACCGCTGCAGCCCGAGGGCAGAGCCAGCTCTCAGAACACCAGCTTGGGCTGTTTCCCAAGTGTCTCCATTTCTGCCTCTGGACTTGTGCTCTGCTTCCTCCATCTAGGGGTCTGGATGCCTGTCACCCAGCTAAGCCCCAGAGTGAGTCACACCTTGGGGGAGCAGAGGTGCTTGCCTGCTGGGCCCGATCTGGTGGTCATGCTCAGAGCCATTGGAGCAGGGTCCTCGCTCTCTCACCAGGCTGCAGCATCATTCTCATGCTCATGTGCTCCTTCACCACCCCACCCCACCCCAATGCTTTCATTATTTAGCCAACATGGAGCAGTTTCTCCAGGAGGGAGCCCCACAACCCCATGGTGAGGGACTCCCCTTCTCATCAGGCAGGAGGGACTGGACCCGGAACCCACTCGCAGGCTGGGTGAGTTCACTAATCACTGGGCCAAGTCTTACAAGGGAGGGTGTCTTCCTCTGCCCTCCCACCAGCTTCTTGCAAGAGGCACCCACCTTCTGGAGCTGTTTCTCAGCTGAGACTCACTAGCAGAGCTGGGTACCTCACTGCAGCCTGGCCTTCCATATCTATCTCTGAGAGAGAGATGGGGCCCAGCACCCCGTCGGGGCAGCTTCTCCCATTGGCTAGTTTAGGCAGCTTCCCACCTAGCATGCTCCCTTTCTCAGGAGCCCATCTCACCCCCGGCAGCGTACAGGGAACCTGGGCACCTACCGCAGGCTCATGGATCGCAGTGTGTGCCAGTGATTTGCTAGGCACCTAACAGGTAAGCAGTGTGATGCTGTTGCAACGCCCACATCCTTTTATGGGTCCAGGCCTGAACCCTTCCCACATACAGCACAGCAACGTTTTGTATTTCAATTAGGGCTGTCAATTAATCGCAGTCTACTCAAGAGATTCACTCAAAACAAATTAACTTGATTAAAAAATTAATCATGATTAATCGCTGTTTTAATCCCGCTGTTAAACAACAGAATACCAACCTGCATCTATTATAAATATTGTGGATGTTTTTCTACATTTTCAAATATGTTGACTTCAGTTACAACACAGAATACAAAGTGTACACTGCCCCCTTTCCATTATTTTTTATTACAAATATTTTCACTATAAAAAAGAAATGAAAGCAATAGTATTTTTCAGTTTATCTCATACAAGTACTGTCGTGCAATCTCTTTATCATGAAAGTGCAACTTACAAATGTAGAATTTTTTTTGTACATACCTGCACTCAAAAAACAAAACAATGTAAAACTCTAGAGCCCACAAGTCCACTCAGTCCTATTTCTTGTTCAGCCAATTGCTAAGACAAGTTTGTTTACACTTATGGGAGATAAGACTGCCCTCTTCTTATTTACAATGTCACCTGAAAGTGAGAACAGGAGTTCACATGCGCTGTTGTAGCTGGTGTTGCAAGATATTTAGGTGCCAGATATGCTAAACATTCTTTTATCTTTTTTACAGTGCAAATATTTGTAATCAAAAATAATAAAAGAAAGTGAGCACTGTACACTTTGTATTCTGTCTTGTAATTAGAATTAATATATTTGAAAACGTAGAAAAACATCCCAAAATGTATATAATAAAGTTCACTTTGTGTATTCTGTTCTTGTTTCACAGTGCAAATAAACACGATTACTATTTTTAATTGTTTGACAGCCCTAATTTCAACCACACTGTACTTCTCCCCAGCCCTCTGTCCCCTCTCCTCATTCACCACTGACATGGTCACAAACTGGGCAGACATTACGTGTGGGGTGGGGCAGGTGTATGTATAGGGTTGTACAGCAGTCAGGAAAGGCATGGTGGGTTCCCCATAATAGTCTTGACTTCAAGGCGCCAGCTGGCAGCCTATCCAGTGCTGTGTTATTAAGCAGTGTCCCATGTTAAGCACTATTCACTGCCCCTCTCCAGGTGGATGGTGTGCGATTCCATTTCTCTCAGCCCTGGACTAACAGGATGGTGAATCACACCCGGAATATGCCACGTGTATTGCTCTCTAGTGTTCCGTCCTCCATCCACACTCACCCTGGTCATTGGCACATGGTGGCTGCGTTTTACCAGGTGCTGTTAGGCCTCACCAGCTGACAGATGTTTCATAGCATGCCAGGCTAAGAAGAGGAGACTGCTCTGCAGTGAAGAACTGCCAATACTTTAACCCAGGGCTCCCCCAGAAAGCTCCCTTACCTTAGCTTGTGATGAGGCTGGTGTCTGGATGGGAGGTGCATTGCAGAGAAGCTGGGCAAGCAGAGGGTGCAGCATGCTGATTCAGCACACCTCGATGTTCTTCATAAAGACAGGCTACGGGCTCAGTTCAGTAGCAAAGGTGCTCAGCCAGGTTTATGGCTGTGAAGGCCCGGTACTAGCGCCCCATAGGAGTTATAGAGACACTAACACATGGATAACCATGACAACGGTACTGGTTCAGTCAGCACACCAGGATCCTGTCCCCTAGGCTGCCACAAAGATGCCTCTGCTATGACCTATAGAATTGTAGGGCTGGAAGGGACCTCGAGACGTCATCTAGTATTATCTAGACCATCCCTGACAGGTGTTTGTCCAACCTGCTCTTAAAAACCTCCAATGATGGAGATTCCACAACCTCCCTAGGCAATTTATTCCAGCACTTAACCACCCTGACCACTAGGAATTTTTTCCTAATGTCCAACCTAAACTTCCTTGTTGCAGTTTAAGCCCGTTGCTTCTTGTCCTATCCCGAGAGATTAACAAGAACAAATTTACTCCCTCCTCCTTATGTAATTGAAAACTGATATCATGCCCCCCCTCCACCCCATACTCCCCCAGTCTTCTCTTTTCCAGACTAAACAAATCCAATTTTTTCAATCTTCCCTCATAGGTCATGTTTTCCAGATCGTTCATCATTTTTGTTGCTCTTCTCTGGACTGTGATATTCCCCTAATGTTATCTGGACTGGAGATCTGCTAGGTCACTCCAATCCTTGACTCTGGGAGCCAGCCTTACCCTGCTCTGCTGTGAGAACCCCCACTCCTGGGCTGTTCATGCACAGCCTCTGGCATGTAAGCTGCTTGGATCATGCAACTGAATGACACTAGCCAATATCTCTGGTCCCAGACACAACCCTAGGAACCTCCATCTTGCAATGTCCAGTTATGCCTGCTGGACGCTGCAAGCTTATATGAGTTCATCAATTTAACAAAGAAATTGATATGCAACAAGCTTGTTATCCCAAGGGGAGTCTCTGACATGCTTCAAACCAAATGCATGGCTTCAGATAGACTAAACAAACAAATGTATTAACTACAAACGATAGATTTTAAGTGATTATAAGTCAAAGCACAAGAAGTCAGATTGGTCAAATGAAATAAAAGCAAAACGCATTTGAAGCCGATCTCAACACTTTCAATGTCCTTACAAATTTAGAAGCTTCTCACCACAGGCTGGCTGGTCAACCTTCAGCCAGGCTCTCCCCGTTGATCAACGCTTCAGTTGCTTGGTGATGATGTCTGTAGATGGAGGTGGAAGAGAGGGGAAGAGCATGGCAAACATCTCTTCCCTTTATCATGTTCTTTCTTCCCTCTTGGCTTTGCCCCCCCCCCCCCACACACACTTCAGGGTCAGGTGAGCATCATCATCATAGTCCCAAACTGTCCAAGGGAAGGGGGGCTTTATTTTCCCAGTTTAGCATCTTTGAGACAAATTCTGTTTCCAAATGCTTTACAGAATCAAATGCTAAATAACAGCAAGATGGGAAGAAATAATGGGAATGACAGCAAGAGGGAAGAAAAGCAATGGCTGGAGAGCTGATGATCTACAGAGTTGGGGTGGCTGATCCAGGCCTCAGGTGGCAAAGAGAAGAAAACTCTTCCACCAGTGAAGGGTGGAGCAGGGTGCTGGTGGAGAAGAAGGGAGACCGGAAGGGAAATAGAGAACATTTCTAGGATGGGATCAAGGAAAATCCATGGAGGATTTCAAAAATATGGGGGTTGCTTTTTGAACTGCCCCCTGAAATGAGTGGGAATCCGGTGGAGTTGTTTGGGGTATCAGTGATTCATGCCAGAAGGTGTGTGGACTTCACCATTGTGCACTAGTCTGGAGAGCTGGAACCTGGAGTGATTTATTAATTATATCATTGCTGTAGTGCCTAAGGCCAAGCCAAGCTGTACGGACTGTACACAGAGTAGCAGATGGTCCCTGCCCAAAAAGCTGACTATCCAGACAGACCTGCCAGACCCAGCGCGGGGGAAGGTGTAGAACACACCACCACGAGCAGAGGGCACAATGGGATGGCAGCAAACACCATGGGAGTGCCACAGTTTTGTGCGGATGAATTTAGTTCAGAGGGGCTCAGTTAATGGAAAGAGAAGTGAAGAGAAAAGGGATTAGGCGCCCTGGGCCGGGGAGCAGAGGTCAGACGGGCAGGTGTGGAGTGATGCTGAGGGGAAGAGATTGTGAGGGAGGGGTTGGAGCAAATGGCCAACCAGCACAGGGCAGAGAAAGTCATCAAAATGGCAAAAAGTTCGCTGGCTGTCCAGTGGTTGCTGCTTTGGTGGCTGTGCACAAGGCAGGAGGAATGCAAGGTGTGGCCACGGAAGATGCTGTAATTACATTGCTACCGGCCTAGGCTACCTCGTCATTTCATTACCTAGTTTTATATTATGACTTTGGGGGTTTAGAGGAAATTTAAAATTCGGACTTTTCATTCTCATTTGGGATGAAAGGGATTTCCAAAATGTCGGAATTTCCTTCCCACCTGCTCTGCTGTGTATGGAGTCTGAGATCGGCAGGGTCCCCCAGGAATTTGGGCAGCAGGTCCCATGAATTTTGAGAATTGGGCATCCAAATCTCACAGGCAGATTTGAAAATTGGTTCCCTCAGGCTGGTAGGTGGCAGGTAGACAGGTGATTGCCCTGCTCCCACTTCAGAGGTAGCTCTAACATTGGGTTCCAGAAAGGAAAGTTCCCAGCAGAGGGTCTCTTAGCTGTGGCATTGTTAATGCCCGGTCCTCAGTATGATTTGTGCTGGGTGACCCACAGAAAGCAGGGCACTTTGGTTGGGTATCTTATGCATCGTTTCTCTGAAAGTGGGCTGAAGACTCATGAAATTATTAGCTCCTTTCACAAAGATTTTGGGTACTTCCTGGTATTGGATGGCCCAGAAATACAGAGAACAAAGCTCTCATGGAATTTTTGCATCCTTCCTGGCTGAAATTGAGGAGAGGGATAGCTCAGTGGTCTGAGCATTGGCCTGCTAAACCCAGGGTTTTGAGTTCAATCCTTGAGAGGGCCATTTAGGGATCTGGAGCAAAAATTGGGGATTGGTCCTGCTTTGAGAAGGGGGTTGGACAAGATGATCTCCCGAGGTCCCTTCCAACCCTATGATTTTATGAAACCAGAGAATGCAGAATGAAGAAATGGTCTGAACTTCCAAATCTCAAACTGCTTGGGTTTGATATGAGTTGGGATGAAGATCTGTAGAGGTTCTTACTGGATCTGACCTGGTTTGTCTCTCTCTAACACAATAACATCTTGTCCCTCTTGCTCCTGTTCTGTCTGTGTGGAGGGTCTGGGACTCCAGGAACTCAAAAGACCAGTGTTTAAGGACAGCAGAGATAAATTGCATACCAGGCACAGGATCCCCTGGGCTGAAGTTCAGAATTTATCTGAAGGTCCATTGAAGATATTCAGGTTTCCTATGGCCAGGGTGAGAACTGTGGCTGACAGGGCCAGCAGGCAGGTGAGGAGCAGGAGGTGCTGGGCAGCTGAAAAAAGGAAGAGATGGAGTGACACTAAAAATACAAACCCTCCCTTCAAGGAGCTGAGAATCACAACTGACCCAGCTCCACCGAAGTCACACCAGACTCACCAACTGGACAAATCCACAGGGTACACTAGTGCTTCAAGGCCCAAGAACAGTGAAAATTTTTTAACCCAGAACAAAAGCGAACAGCATCAGGAACAAGTTGTTGAAAGCAGAGCCTGTAGAGGGAGTTGGCAAGGCCGTACAGTGAGTAACTCTTCTGCATTGCCCTGGCTCTCAGCAGCATGGCCTGGAACTAGGTGCTGGCTTTCAGAGCCTGGTGTTGAGAAGGCACCTGGGCATAGTCCAAACTGCAGATTAAGGATAAATGTTACCCTTATGGAGCAAAGTGCATCATCGGAGGAGATGGTATGATGCGGTAACGTGGTTTTGGTAATTAAATATTCATGGTAAATAGGCCTAATGGCCTGTGATGGGGTGGGATCTGAGATACCCAGGAAAGAATTTTCTGTAGTATCTGGCTGGTGAATCTTGCCCATATGCTCAGGGTTCAGCTGATTGCCATATTTGGGGTCAGGAAGGAATTTTCCTCCAGGGCAGATTGGAAGAGGCCCTGGAGGTTTTTCGCCTTCCTCTGTAGCATGGGGCATGGGTCACTTGCTGGAGCATTCTCTGCTCCTTGAAGTCTTTAAACCACGCCTTGAGGACTTCAATAGCTCAGACATAGGTGAGAGGTTTTTCACAGGAGTGGGTGGGTGAAATTCTGTGGCCTGCGTTGTGCAGGAGGTCAGATTAGATGATCATAATGGTCCCTTCTGACCTTAGCATCTATGAATCTATGGATCACTATTGCAGGAAAGCAGGTTGTGTTTGTATTTTCCAGAAAGGGGCTTAGCTACTGCAAGGATAGGTGTGGGATAAAAACCTAGCTCAATAGACAGAACCAGAGAGCATTAGGCAAAACCCCACCAAACGGCCCAGCATGTGTCCCTCAAGAAACGTCTGGCATGAGCCATGACACACAGCACTAGCCATAACAACCACAAACGAGGAAGTCATGGCATTTGGCATAACTGCTGCACACATCCCTGTCCTGCAAAGGAACTGACAGCATTCTACCAGGGGCAGTGACAGCTGCTCTGGTTTTATGGTTTATAGGCTGGCTGAAGTGTTCTCTCCCTTCCACTGTTAAATGCGGTTTCTAACACATGTATCTTAGTATTTAATGCTACCATGGAGTTCTCCTCCTTGTCAGTTTAATTATAGTTCAGAGCTTCTGTTTCCATTTTTAGTGCTGTCTGTGTGAATACAAATAAAGCGTGTACAGCACGGTGGCTCCCATATGTCCCAAACTGCAGGAAAACCTTGATGCTGGGGCCTCTCTCCGGTAAGAGGAGAATGTATCTCACCATAGCAGGCTCAGACACTTTCTCGCTGCCTTCCTGCCAGGAACTGACAGCTCTCCCCCAATTAAGGAGAGCTTCCTGAGGGCCAGGGAGGGGAAACCCTCAAACGGGGACTGTCCCTTCTTGGCAGGGGTGGTTTGTCTAGTAGTGCAGCGTTGCCTGCGCTAGACTGCTCCCTAGGAGAGACCCATTTTGTGTGAGTTACTGGTTAGTTTTCGCTCTCACACACTTGTAGCTGGTCACCTACTCTGAGCCATTCGTTAGGCCAGGAAAGGTTGATGCACATTAACGGTTAGTGGTACTGGCCTTACAGGGCAACTCAGTGCACAAGGCGAGGGGCTGTTCCCCGTTCATGACTTCGCTGGAAGAAAGGGCCACCTCTGGGGGGAGCAGAGTGCATCTGCACAGCAAGGGGTGTGAGCACACAGCCTGCCCAGTGAGCCCCAGTTAAATACAGGGACTGCTCACTTAACGTCCTCCCGGTTAACGTTGTTTCGTTGCTGATCAATTAGGAAACATGCTCGTTTAAAGTTGTGCAATGCTCCCTTATAAAATTGTTTGGCAGCCGCCTGCTTTGTCCTCTGCTTGCAGGAAGAGCAGCCCAGTGGGGGCTTGGAACCAGGGTGGACCAGCAGCCCCCCATCAGCTCCCCTAAGTTCCCTGTGCAGCAGCTTCCCAGCAGGCTACCAATTGACGGCAGTTCAGCTGTCCCGCCCCCACTGCCCTGTGCTGCTCCTGCCCTCTGCCTGGGAGCTGCTCAGGGAGCCTCCTGCTTGCTGTGCAGAGGCCAGGACAGGACAGGGCTCAGGATGGAGGGAGCTTGCTGGCAGCAGCTGCTGTCTCAACTTGCTGATCCACTTAAAAAGGCAGTGTACTTAGGGCAGGTCTTCACTTCAACAGGGGAGCGGCTCACCGCCGTCCTCACGGCCAGGTAAGTCGACCTAAGATATGCCGACTTCAGCTATGCTATTCGCGTAGCTGAAGTTGCGTATCTTAGGTCAACACCCCCCCGCCCAGTGTAGACCAGGGCTTAGAGTGGGGTCAGCGAACTTAAAAGGGCAATGTGCATCTCACACACGGGGCGTGTCTCTGTCTGTCTGTCTGTCTGTCTTCGTCACACACACACGGTGTGTGTGTCTCTCTCTGCCCTGTTGTATCTCCTCCCTCCATTCCTGCTGTCTTGTAGAGTGTGAGGCTACATTAACAATGTGTTCACTCTGGAGGGGTCAGCCAAGTGCTAGTTCATCATTTAGCAGCAAGGCATTCCCTGGGAAACATCCCACCCTGCGACTCCACCACCTCCACCCAGCTTCACAATCAGCATTGTTGTGTGCAGTATCAAATTGTTCGTTTAAAACTTCTACTATACTTATACTATATATAGATAGTCTTTTGTCTGGCCAAAAAAAATTCCCTGGAACCTAACCCCCCTCTATTTACATTAATTCTTATGGGGAAATTTGATTAGCATCGTTTCACTTAAAGTAGCATTTTTCAGGAACATAACTACATTAAGCAAGGAGTTACTGTAGCTGCATTGTCCACTTGATGCCACTCTGCTATTTCCTAGAAGGGCAGGAAACACAGTAAGTTACTGATTGATTTGGATTTTTTCAAATGGGCCCTGCGGCACTCCACACTCGTGTACAAAGATTATAAAGCAATATGCCCCCCCAACTCCCCAGGCTCCACTCATGAGCACCAGCTGTCACAGGCACTCAAAGGCTGTGGCATGGGAAGTGTTGTTCCTGGGAGAGGTTGAGGGAGTGGGAGCAGAAATAGCAGGGGTCAGAGACACCCTAGGAAAGCAAGGTGCCAGGAGAGGAAACCATAGCTTTCTCGGACATGCAGGTGCATACAGCAGTGCAGAGAGTGGAGTGGCACATTTCCTGTCTTGCTCCCAGACTCACCCATGCCGAGACTCACCCATGCCATCTCTGCAGGGACACGTGTGGAGCTGGAAGCTGCTGCAGGTGCAGGCTGGCTGGAGGGACGCTTGGTCCAGTATTTATAGTTCCCTCCTGCCCCGTGCGATTCATATCCTTAAGTAGCTTTGGAAACCTCAGCTCAGTAAATAAATACTTGGAGGCCATTATAACTTGCACTGGATGTGCCATGTTTGTCTTTCTTCCACAGGACAGAAGCGACTTTGTCTGTACAAAGTGCAAGCTGGTCTCCATATTGGAAGAGAAAGTTCAAGGTCTGGAGCAACAGGTATCGACCCTGCGTTGCATAAGAGAAACTGAAGATTTCCTGGACAGACGTCAGGATATGCTTCTACGGGCACAAGGTTCTGAAGATTCAGAGCAGGCTGCGCTGCGGGGACAGGAGGACGGTGAAGAAATTTGGCAGCATGTGACCTCCAGAAGAAGAAAGGGGAGCGTCCATGTACCAGCAACGCAGATACAGGTAAGTAACCGTTTTCATGTTCTCTCCACAGGTACTAATGCGGAGAGTGGACCAGATGATACGTCTGAGGGAAGGGAGCAGAAGGAGACTCCGCCGATTGGAAGACATGAGATGCACTGTGCTAGGGTTGGGGGTTCCACGACCACCGCTCCCAAGAGAAGGAGGTGGGTGGTGGTGGTCGGGGTCTCTCTCCTCAGGGGGCCTGAGTCATCTATCTGCTGCCCCAACCGGGAAAACCGAGAAGTCTGCTGCTTGCCAGGAGCTAGGATTCACGATGTGACGGAGAGACTGCCGAGACTCATCAAGCCCTCGGATCGCTATCCCTTCCTGCTTCTCCACGTGGGCACCAATGATACTGCCAAGAATGACCTTGAGCGGATCACTGAGGACTACGTGGCTCTGGGAAGAAGGATAAAGGAGTTTGAGGCGCAAGTGGTCTTCTCGTCCATCCTCCCCGTGGAAGGAAAAGGCCTGGGTAGAGACTGTCGAATCGTGGAAGTCAACGAATGGCTACACAGGTGGTGTCGGAGAGAAGGCTTTGGATTCTTTGACCATGGGATGGTGTTCCAAGAAGGAGGAGTGCTAGGCAGAGATGGGCTCCACCTCACGAAGAGAGGGAAGAGCATCTTCGCAAGCAGGCTGGCTAACCTAGTGAGGAGGGCTTTAAACTAGGGGGGAAGGAGACCAAAGCCCTGAGGTCAGTGGGGAAGTGGGATACCGGGAGGAAGCATGAAGAGGAGCGTGCGAGAGGGCAGGGGTCCTGCCTCATACTAAGAGAGAGGGACGATCAGTGAGTTATCTCAAGTGCCTATACACAAATGCAAGAAGCCCGGGAAACAAGCAGGGAGAACTGGAAGTCCTGGCACAGTCAAGGAATTATGATGTGATTGAAATAACAGAGACTTGGTGGGATAACTCACATGACTGGAGTACTGTCATGGACGGATATAAGCTGTTCAGGAAGGACAGGAAGGGCAGAAAAGGTGGGGGAGTTGCACTGTATGTAAGGGAGCAGTATGACTGCTCAGAGCTCTGGTATGAAACTGCAGAAAAACCTGAGAGTCTCTGGATTAAGTTTGCAAAAAGAAAAGGAGGACTTGTGGCACCTTGGAGACTAACCAATTTATTTGAGCATGAGCTTTCGTGAGCTACAGCTCACTTCATCGGATGCATACCGTGGAAACTGCAGCAGACTTTATATACACACAGAGAATATGAAACAATACCTTCTCCCACCCCTCTGTCCTGCTGGTAATAGCTTATCTAAAGTGATCATCAAGTTGGGCCATTTCCAGCTCAAATCCAGGTTTTCTCACCCTCCACCCCCGCACACACAAATTCACTCTCCTGCTGGTAATAGCCCATCCAAAGTGACAACTCTCTACACAATGTGCATGATAATCAAGTTGGGCCATTTCCTGCACAAATCCAGGTTCTCTCACCCACTCACCCCCCTCCAAAAAACACACACACAAACTCACTATCCTGCTGGTAATAGCTCATCCAAAGTGACCACTCTCCCTGCAATGTGCATGATAATCAAGGTGGGCCATTTGTGCTGGACCTTGATTACCATGCACATTGCAGGGAGAGTGGTCACTTTGGATGAGCTATTACCAGCAGGATAGTAAGTTTGTGTGTGTGTGTTTTTGGAGGGGGGTGAGGGGGTGAGAGAACCTGGATTTGTGCAGGAAATGGCCCAACTTGATTATCATCCACATTGTGTAGAGAGTTGTCACTTTGGATGGGCTATTACCAGCAGGAGAGTGAATTTGTGTGTGCGGGGGTGGAGGGTGAGAAAACCTGGATTTGTGCTGGAAATGGCCCAACTTGATGATCACTTTAGATAAGCTATTACCAGCAGGACAGAGGGGTGGGAGGAGGTATTGTTTCATATTCTCTGTGTGTATATAAAGTCTGCTGCAGTTTCCACGGTATGCATCCGATGAAGTGAGCTGTAGCTCACGAAAGCTCATGCTCAAATAAATTGGTTAGTCTCCAAGGTGCCACAAGGCCTCCTTTTCTTTTTGCGAATACAGACTAACATGGCTGTTACTCTGAAACCTGGATTAAGTTTAGAAGTGTGAGCAACAAGGGTGATGTCGTGGTGGGAGTCTGCTATAGACCACCGGACCAGGGGGATGAGGTGGACGAGGCTTTCTTCCGGCAACTCTCAGAAGCTACTAGATCGCAGGCCCTGGTTCTTATGGGAGACTTCAATCACCCCGATATCTGCTGGGAGAGCAATACAGCGGTGCACAGACAATCCAGGAAGTTTTTGGAAACTGTAGGGGACAATTTCCTGGTGCAAGTGCTGGAGGAACCAACTAGGGGCAGAGCTCTTCTTGACCTGCTGCTCACAAACCGGGAAGAATTAGTAGGGGAAGCTAAAGTGGATGGGAACCTGGGAGGCAGTGACCATGAGATGGTCGAGTTCAGGATCCTGACACAGGGAAAAAAGGAGAGCAGCAGAATACGGACCCTGGACTTCAGAAAAACAGACTTTGAGTCCCTCAGGGAACTGATGGGCAGGATCCACTGGAAGAATAACATGAGGGGGAAAGGAGTCCAGGAGAGCTGGCTGTATTTTAAAGAATCCTTATTGAGGTTACAGGGACAAACCATCCCGATGTGTAGAAAGAATAGTAAATATGGCAGGCGACCAGCTTGGCTTCACAGTGAAATCCTTGCTGATCTTGAACACAAAAAAGAAGCTTACAAGAAGTGGAAGATTGGACAAATGACCAGGGAAGAGTATAAAAATATTGCTCAGGCATGCAGGAGTGAATTCAGGAAGGCCAAATCACACCTGGAGTTGTGGCTAGCAAAAGATGTTAAGAGTAACAAGAAGGGTTTCTTCAGGTATGTTAGCACCAAGAAGAAAGTCAAGGAAAGTGTGGGCCCCTTACTGAAGGAGGGAGGCAACCTAGTGACAAAGGATGTGGAAAAAGCTAATATACTCAGTGCTTTTTTTGCCTCTGTCTTCACGAACAAGGTCAGCTCCCACACTGCTGCACTGGGCAGCACAGCATGGGGAGGAGGTGACCAGCCCTCTGTGGAGAAAGAAGTGGTTCGGGACTATTTAGAAAAGCTGGACGAACACAAATCCATGGTGCCGGATGCGTTGCATCCGAGAGTGCTAAAGGAGTTGGCGGATGTGATTGCAGAGCCATTGGCCATTATCTTTGAAAACTCATGGCGATCGGGGGAAGTCCCGGACGACTGGAAAAAGGCTGATGTAGAGTCCATCTTTAAAAAAGAGAAGAAGGAGGATCCTGGGAACTACAGGCCAGTCAGCCTCACCTCAGTCCCTGGAAAAATCATGGAGTAGGTCCTCAAGGAATCAATTCTGAAGCACTTAGAGGAGAGGAAAGTGATCAGGAACAGTCAGCATGGATTCACCAAGGGAAAGTCATGCCTGACTAATCTAATTGCCTTCTATGATGAGATAACTGGCTCTGTGGATGAAGGGAAAGCAGTGGACGTGTTGTTCCTTGACTTTAGCAAAGCTTTTGACACGGTCTCCCACAGTATTCTTGCCAGCAAGTTAAAGAAGTATGGGCTGGATGAATGCACTATAAGGTGGATACAAAGTTGGCTAGATTGCCGGGCTCAATGGGTAGTGATCAATGGCTCCATGTCTAGTTGGCAGCAGCTATCAAGTGGAGTACCCCAAGGGTCGGTCCTCAGGCTGGTTTTGTTCAAGATCTTCATAACTGATCTGGAGAATGGTGTGGATTGCACCCTCAGCAAGTTTGCAGATGACACTAAACTGGGAGGAGAGATAGATACGCTGGAGGGTAGGGATAGGATACAGAGGGACCTAGACAAATGAGAGGATTAGGCCAAAAGAAATCTGATGAGGTTCAACAAGGACAAGTGCAGAGTCCTGCACTTAGGATGGAAGAATCCAATGCACCGCTACAGACTAGGGACCGAATGGCCAGGCAGCAGTTCTGCAGAAAAGGACCTAGGGGTTACAGTGGATGAAAAGCTGGATATGAGTCAACAGTGTGCCTTTGTTGCCAAGAAGGCTAACGGCATTTTGGGATGTTTAAGTAGGGGCATTGCCAGCAGACCGAGGGATGTGATCGTTCCCCTCTATTCGACATTGGTGAGGCCTCTGGAGTACTGTGTCCAGTTTTGGGCCCCACACTACAAGAAGGATGTGGAAAAATTAGAAAACGTCCAGCGGAGGACAACAAAAATGATTAGGGGGCTGGAACACATGACTTATGAGGAGAGGCTGAGGGAACTGGGATTGTTTAGTCTGCGGAAGAGAAGAATGAGGGGGGATTTGATAGCTGCTTTCAACTACCTGAAAGGGGGTTCCAAAGAGGATGGATCTAGACTGTTCTCAGTGGTACCAGATAACAGAACAAGGAGTAATGGTCTCCAGTTGCAGTGGGGGAGGTTTAGGTTGGATATTAGGAAAAAAATTTTCACTAGAAGGGTGGTGAAACACTGGAATGTGTTACCTAGGGAGGTGGTGGAATCTCCTTCCTTAGATATTTTTAAGGTCAGGCTTGACAAAGCCCTGGTTGGGATGATTTAGTTGGGGATTGGTCCTGCTTTGAGCAAGGGGTTGGACTAGATGACCTCCTGAGGTCCCTTCCAACCCTGTTATTCTATAATTCTATGATTCACTACCTTCCAGAGAAAACCCCCCTACAGTGCACGTGAACCTCAGATCTCAAGATAGCAAAGATACTGAATGAAGTCAAGTAGCTCAGCACAGTGGATTGTGTCTGAATGACACTTAGTTAAGATAGGTTTCAGAGTAGCAGCCATGTTAGTCTGTATCCGCAAAAAGAAAAGGAGTACTTGTGGCACCTTAGAGACTAACCAATTTATTTGAGCATAAGCTTTCGTGAGCTACAGCTCACTTCATCGGATGAATTCAGTGGAAAATACAGTGGGGAGATTTATATACACAGAGAACATGAAACAATGGGTGTTACCATACATACTGTAATGAGAGTGATCAGGGAAGGTGAGCTATTACCAGCAGGAGAGCGGGGCGGGGCGGGGGGCGGGGGACCTTTTGTAGTAATAATCAAGGTGGGCCATTTCCAGCAGTTGACAAGAACGTCTGAGGAACAGTGGGGCGGTGGGGGGGACGACTAAACATGGGGAAATAGTTTTACTTTGTGTAATGACCCATCCACTCCCTGTCTTTATTCAAGCCTAAGTTAATTGTATCCAGTTTGCAAATTAATTCCAATTCAGCAGTCTCTCGTTGGAGTCTGTTTTTGAAGGTTTTTTGTTGAAGAATTGCAACTTTTAGGTCTGTACTCAAGTGACCAAAGAGATTGAAATGTTCTCCGACTGGTTTTTGAATGTTATAATTCTTGACATCTGATTTGTGTCCATTTATTCTTTTACATAGGGACTGTCCAGTTTGACCAATGTACATGGCCTCTACACCAACATTCCACACAAAGATGGACTACAAGCCGTCAGGAACAGTATCCCCGATAATGTCACGGAAAACCTGGTGGCTGAACTTTGTGACTTTGTCCTCACCCATAATTATTTCACATTTGGGGACAATGTATACCTTCAAATCAGCGGCACTGCTATGGGTACCCGCATGGCCACACAGTATGCCAACATTTTTATGGCTGACTTAGAACAACGATTCCTCAGCTCTTATCCCCTAACGCCCCTACTCTACTTGCGCTACATTGATGACATCTTCATCATCTGGACCCATGGAAAAGAAGCCTTTGAGGAATTCCACCATGATTTCAACAATTTCCATCCCACCATCAACCTCAGCCTGGACCAATCCACACAAGAGATCCACTTCCTGGACACTACGGTGCTAATAAGCGATGGTCACATAAACACCACCCTATATTGGAAACCTACTGACCTCTGTTCCGACCTACATGCCTCCAGCTTTCAGCCAGACCACACCACACGATCCATTGTCTACAGCCAAGCTCTACGATACAGCTGCATTTGCTCCAACCCCTCAGACAGAAACAAACACCTATAAGATCTTTATCAAGCATTCTTACAACTACACTACCCACCTGCTGAAGTGAAGAAATAGATTGACAGAGCCAGAAGAGTACCCAGAAGTTACCTACTACAGGACAGGCCCAACAAAGAAAATAACAGAACGCCACTAGCCATCACCTTCAGCCCCCAACTAAAACCTGTCCAACGCATCATCAAGGATCTACAACCTATCCTGAAGGATGACCCAACACTCTCACAGATCTTGGGAGACAGGCCAGTCCTTGGTTACAGACAGCCCCCCAACCTGAAGCAAATACTCACCAGCAACCACACAACAGAACCACTAACCCAGGAACCTATCCTTGCAACAAAGACCGTTGCCAACTGTGTCCACATATCTATTCAGGGGACACCATCACAGGGCCTAATCACATCAGCCACACTATCAGAGGCTCGTTCACCTGCACATCTACCAATGTGATATATGCCATCATGTGCCAGCAATGCCCCTCTGCCATGTACATTGGTCAAACTGGACGGTCTCTACGTAAAAGAATAAATGGACACAAATCAGACGTCAAGAATTATGACATTCAAAAACCAGTTGGAGAACACTTCAATCTCTCTGGTCACTTGAGTACAGACCTAAAAGTTGCAATTCTTCAACAAAAAAACAGACTCCAATGAGAGACTGCTGAATTGGAATTAATTTGCAAACTGGATACAATTAACTTAGGCTTAAATAAAGACCGGGAGTGGATGGGTCATTACACAAAGTAAAACTATTTCCCCATGTTTATTCCCGCCCCCCTGTTCCTCAGATGTTCTTGTCAACTGCTGGAAATGGCCCACCTTGATTATCACTACAAAAGGTTCCCCTCCCACCCCCCCTCCCACCCGCCGCTGGTAATAGCTCACCTTACCTGATCACTCTGGTTACAGTCTGTATGGTAACACCCATTGTTTCATGTTCTGTATGTATATAAATCTCCCCACTGTATTTTCCACTGAATGCATCCGATGAAGTGAGCTGTAGCTCACGAAAGCTCATGCTCAAATAAATTGGTTAGTCTCTAAGGTGCCACAAGTCCTCCTTTTCTTTTTACTTAGTTAAGAGTTGGCTGAAGTGTTCATGGGAGAATGTGTTTTTTTAATCTGAGCACCCATTCTCCTAGTACCAGTAGTGCCTGTCAGCTCACTACTCATAGCTCCTATCACAGCACGGCATCCCTCACCCTTCAAAAATCATGAGCCAGGCCCCAAAAACATAGGAGTGGCTTCAAATCACAACATTTCAAAAGTGTTAAATGTTGGGCGACTTCCATTCCAAACTTTGCTCTGCAGCCACAAGGGCTGAGCACATACTTTTAAACAAAATTAAAGCGGAGAGTCTCACAAATTCACATGGCTCCAGAAGCTGGGGCTTTAAGACAAAACATCAATTGCCATGAGAGTTAGCAACACTGTTATCCTGGCAGTGCCCACTGTGCATCTCAGCACAGTACCAACAGCCCTATTGCTGCATGATCCTTGGAGCAGTCAGTGGGGCACTTAACAATGTGTCATTGATTCTTCCACATTGAGATTTCCCTGGAAATCGGCTGATGGGCCTTGTGTGCACATTTCATTTGGAATAGCTCACTGACTCTTTAGGTGACCACGAGGTGGTGCCAAAGTCCCCATTGCAAGCTGTGGACATGCAGAGCCCTTGCCAACTCTTTGCTGTCCCATGCACCCTCCCTGGTGCTGGCCTGTGCCAGGCAATGATCCCAGGGAGTGGAGCAGGATGGCAGTAGGGTGACCAGACAGCAAATGTGAAAAATCGGGACAGGGGGTGGGCGGTAATAGGAGCCTATATAAGAAAAACACCCAAAAATCAGGACTGTCCCTATAAAATCGGAAAATCTGGTCACCCTAGATGGCAGTGAGCTACCATTCTCTCCCTCTGTGCAGCATCAAGGAGCCTATGTAACTGTATCAGTTCTAACAGCATGTCTCCAAGTACAAAGAGCCTGTAGCATTCTTATCAGCCATGAGAGGTTTCCAATAAATTTCTGCCTTTGGAAGGCAAAGAGGTCCCATGAGCGTGACCCACCCAGCGCTGGGGACACCATGGAAGAACGTGGGCATGACCCACCCAGCACTGGGGACACTGTGAAAGGATGTTGGTGTGACCCGCCCAGCACTGGGGACACCGTGGAAGGACAAGAGTGTGAACCATTCGGCACTGGAAACACTGTGAAAGGACATGGGTATGACCCACCTGGCGCCCTGGGAATGCGGTTCGGGAACAGCCTCCTAGTGCGACAGCTCCGTCTCCCCACTCACACCACAGAGGGACTGGCGGGCTGAGTCCAACGAAACTTCACCTTCCCCCTCTTCCCTTCACCCAACCCCAGAGCAAATTTCCACAATTTGCCCCAGATTCAATGTTGCAAGGAGGTTTTAGGGGCAGAATGGAAGGTGTTTTGAGCTGAGGAAAAAAGCCTGTTTGTTGGGGAAATCTAACAACTGAGGTGAAGCCATTCATGTTTAAAAATTGCATCTAAGCTGGGCAGGGCCGGCCTTAGAGAAAATGGTACCCTGGGCAAACTTGCATTTTGGTGCCCCTGGCCCCCATGGGCGTGGTGCCCCAGCCCATTGCCCCTGGCTCCCCATGGGCTTCCCAAGCTCCCCGCCCTCCCTTCCCCCCTAACCTCTGCACTGTGCCCCCTTCACCCCAATGCCTACTCCCCCTCCTGTGCTCCTAATCCCTACACCCCCTTCACTCCCAACCTCAGCCCCCCTTCCTGTGCCCTAACACCTACACTGTGCCACTTTCACCCCAATCCCTGCACCTCCCTCCTGCCCCCAACCCCTGCACTGTGCATGCCCCCTTTACCCCAACCCCTGCATTCCCCTCCTGAGCCCCTGAGCCCTGCACTGTGCATGCCCCCTATACCCCAACCCCTGCATTCCCCTCCTGAGCCCCTAACCTCTGCACTGTGCATGCCCCCTTTACCCCAACCCCTGCATTCCCCTCCTGAGCCCCTGACCCCTGCACTGTGCATGCCCCCTTTACCCCAACCCCTGCATTCCCCTCCTGAGCCCCTAACCTCTGCACTGTGCATGCCCCCTTTACCCCAACCCCTGCATTCCCCTCCTGAGCCCCTAACACCTGCACTGTGGATGCCCCCTATACCCCAACCCCTGCATTCCCCTCCTGAGCCCCTGAGCCCTGCACTGTGCATGCCCCCTATACCCCAACCCCTGCATTCCCCTCCTGAGCCCCTGAGCCCTGCACTGTGCATGCCCCCTATACCCCAACCCCTGCATTCCCCTCCTGAGCTCCTGACCCCTGCACTGTGCATGCCCCCTATATCCTAACCCCTGCATTCCCCTCCTGAGCCCCTGAGCCCTGCACTGTGCATGCCCCCTATACCCCAACCCCTGCATTCCCCTCCTGAGCCCCCAACCCCTGCACTGTGCATGCCCCCTTTACCCCAACCCCTGCATTCCCCTCCTGAGCCCCCGACCCCTGCACTGTGCATGCCCCCTATACCCCAACCCCTGCTCTCACACCCCAACACCTGCCCCCTTCTGTGCCTCTAACCTCTGCACTGTTACTGTGCCCCCTTCACTCCGACCCTGCCTACCCTGTCAGGGACTCCCTGAGCGATGCTCTGGAGCTGCTCCCTATGAAGCCAGGCAGGACTCTGGGGGAGCCTCCTCTCTCTGAGCAGACTGTCTCCAGGGCAAGAAGCTCACACGGCTTCCACCTTCCTGGGCCTGACCTCGGAGCATTCAGCATCCCTGTGCACACCATGTGCTTCCCACAGTGAGTCCGCCCAGGCGGGGTCCTGAGGAAGACAAAGGGCCCTGCCCCCCAACTTCACAGTCAGACGTGACTCTCCGCCTGCCAGTAAAACAGAAGGTTTACTAGATGATAGGAACATGGTCTAACACAGAGCTTGTAGGTACAGAGAAGAGGACCCCCTCAGTCAGGTCCATCTTGGGGGAAGTAGGGAGCCCAGAACCCCATCTGGGCCTCCCTCCATTTCCCCAGCCAGCTCCAAACTGAAACTCTCCAGCCCCTCCTCTGGCCTTTTCTCTTTCCCAAGCCAGGAAGCCACCTGATCTCTTTGTTCTCCAACACCTTCAGTTGGCACCTTGAAGCGGAGGGGCCCAGGCCATCCGTTGCCAGGAGACAGGGCGTCGGCCATTCTCTGTGCAGACAGCAGCACACTGGCCCACTAGGGCTCTGCAACAATCACACACCCTTATCCCACCACCTAGATCCTTAAGAACTGCGTAGGGGAAACTGAGGCACCCACACAGTATTCAGAGAGAACATTAAGAACAGTCCCACTTTGTCACACCCCCTTCACTCCTACCCCCTGCACCTCCCTCCTGAGCCCCTAACCTCTGCACTGTGCCCCCTTTGCCCCTAAACCCTGTGTCCCCTCCTGCACCCATGTGGCGGGGAAACTGACCTGGATGCACAAAGCAGCTGGCATTGCTGCTTGCTCCCACACTGGACTGCTGCTCCTCTGCCCCATGCATCCCGGGGACTGTGAGCGGGGGAGCGAGGAGCCTTGTCAGGGCTCCCTGCATCCAGGTCACTTTCCCTGCCTGGCCTGTGTAAGGGGAGGGCAGGAGAGCAGCAGCTGCTGATGCCTCTGCCCAGCCCAAGGTGGGGAAAGTGACCTGGATGCAGGGAGTCCTGGTGTGTGTGTGTTGGGGGAACTGTGTGAAGGTGTGTGTGTTGAGGGGAGTGAGTGTATGAGTGTGCTCTCTCCTTAAGAAAGCACTCAGGGTCAGGAGCCTGAAGACTTGTTCAGACACAAACAGCCCAGCAGCTCTGGACCCATGTCACCTGTGTCCCATGTCACCCCAGCTTAGTGGAAATCGGGTATAGGTGGGGGGAGGGGGACACCCCGACATCATCCCCCCCACCCCCAGCAGACAGGAGGAGGCTCCCAGGCAGGGAGGGGGTAGGGGGGCAGGACAGGAACAGCAGTGGCTGCATGCGTGGTGTAGGGGCAACCCTGCTCCGGAGGAGTCACCTGGCTCTGAGGTCCCCACTGCAGCAGGGGTCTCTCCCTCCCCACTGCTGCTCTCCTGCCTGCCTGCTGCCTCTGTCAGCACCCCAGACCCTCCGGACCTTTTCATCGGGCCCCTGCACCGTGGACCCAACCGACCCCCCCACCTCTTCACCACGAGCCGGCTACACGAGCTGCAGCCGGTCCATTTCCAGACTGCGCCAAGGAACATCTCTACACGCTCGTGCTCCACACCCTTCACGTCCTCACCCTCGCGCCCTGCCCCAACACGAAGTGGCGGGACCTGCTGCCACCTCTAGAGGGTGGGGGGCCCCGGTGGGCCAGCCTGTATTCCACCCTGGTCCCGAGGCCTGCCGGGGATGTCAGTTGGCGGCTCCTTCACGGGGCCGTGAGCACGGGCGTGTACTTGGCGCGGTTCACCCCAATCCCAGACACCTGCCCCTTTTGCGGTGTGAGGGGAACCCTGGCGCACGTCTATCTGGAGTACGCCAGGCTGCAGCCCTTGTTCTGGCTCCTCACAAATATTTTATTAAGATTTTGGTTGCACTTTTCCCCTCACCTCCTGATCTATGCACCCCCTGTCCGTGGCCCCACTAAGTCACGGGACCTCCTGGCCCTGGCTAAAGTGGCCATCTATAAAACCAGAGTGAGGAGGTTGGCCAGTGGAGTCTCCTGTGACTGTGGGGCCTACTTCCAATCCTCCATCCGTTCACATATCCAGGCAGAGTTCCTCTGGGTGGCGTCCACTGACTCCTAGAGCAGAGAGGATACTGCACCTTTGAGGAGCAGTGGGCGCTGTCCAGGGTTCTCTGCTCGGTGTCCCCATCCGGTTCCCTTTGTTTGACCCTTTGACCGCACTCCTGTCCCTGTTGTTCATTAGTTGTCCCCACTAATTAATTGGTTTTCCAGGTCCTGTGGACCCCCCTCTTAGGCTGGGGGGGTATCCTTTAGCAGTGGGCTTTGCCCACCCACTTCCTGGATCCCAATAAGGCCTTTGTCAGTCCAGCTAGCGCTCGGCAAGTCAGGTGGGAATCCAAACCCTGTGCACAATGCCCCTTTGGTGGGTTGCCCTGGGCGGGACCGTACAGCCTGCCCCAAAGGCCGGCCCTGAAGCTGCACCAGAAAGCACGCAGCTGCACTTACAGAGAGTGCAACACCTCACACAATTTGCACATTTGTATGTAACTATAAATGCAACAGCTGGCCTTAAGCCAATAGTGCACCTAAAATGTGGACCTGGGGCTCGGGCTGTGGCTTTTAGCTAGGAGGAAATGAAGGCTCACCCTGCAGCGATTGTGAATGCGCTGAATGCTGCTAGGATTGGTAGAAGACAATGGAACCCGCCCCAGATAGAGGCTAATAGCACGATGTGAGATCCTGGCGCACTTACATCTTTGAGGTTCATGGAAATTAGAGAGGGACAACACCTAGAGAGTCCCATCGGCCCATCTCCTGCCAGGGCCAATCAGGGAGGGCGGGTGGCAGGAGGGCCATTTGGCCTGGGCCTCAAGCTCAAAGGGGGCCTCAAATGTAGACACTAGTTACTTTTTTGGCATTTGATAAGTTTTGCAACTTGTTTTTATCCACATCCCTATCGGACCAAAATGGGACATGCTCTCTCAGCTGAGAGCTGCAAATTTTTGGTAAAAGACATAATTTTTTGTTAACTGATATAGATTTTGTCATAGTAAAGAGTTAAAAATATTCATATTGATAAAAATATATCGGTTCTGATGGCACAAGATTAGACCACGTGTCGTCATTTTTTATTTTTATTATGGCTAGGGGCCTCAAAAGCTGGAAGTGGCCCGGGCCTCTCTGGACCTCTGAGGGGGCCTGTCTTCTGCAGGGTAGCACAGGCTTGGTCCTTACAGTCTGTTGTTCTCCAGTCTAGTTTTAAAAGACTCAGAATGAGACTTCTACCTGTTTCTTCAGGAGTCTATTCCAGCCTCACGGGCCCCACCTTTTAGGTGCACTTTTGGCTTCAGGCCAGCTCCTTGCATTTACAGTTACATACAAATGTGCAAATTGAGTGAGGTGTAGCACGCTCTGTAAGTGCAGCTGCGTGCTTTCTGGCCCAGCTTAGATGCAATTTTTAAACATGAATGGCTTCACCTCAGTTGTTAGATTTCCCCAACAAATAGACTTTTTCCCCAGCTCAGAACACACTTCCATTCTGCCCCTAAAATCTTTTTGCAACATTGAATCTGGGGCAAATTGTGGAAATTTGCTCTGGGGTGTGATGAAGGGTTTCCTCTGGGCAGGGCCAGCCCACAGCATCTTGGCACCTGAGGTGGGGAGCTCAAATGACGCCCCCATCCCTCCTTGCTTGGGCCAAAACTTAGAAAGATCTCAATTCTGCCTTCTTCCTGTTCTGCTCCTCTCATAATCCTGGTCTGCCACCTACCCCAATAAAGGAGAACTAACAACTTAAAATGCCTTGTTCAAACATTTTAAGTAACACTTAACTTTCAAACAGCAAATGTAACTTTTCTTGTCTGCGTAGTAAACACTGGCATTTTTATCTGTTTGAATAATCAAAGTGGTGCTTCTTTGGTTGCAAAGATTTGAACTGCTTCCTGCTGAAGGTCCACAGTCTGGGCCAGCTCATGCTCTGCTGAGATGGTTGCAAGGCCAACCAGCCTCTCCTGTGTCATTGTGGAGCGTAGCTGTGTTTTTATTAACTTCAGCTTGGAGAAGCTGCGTTCTCCACTGGCAACTGTTACAGGAAGCGTTAGACGTATGCGCAGAGCAACAAAAGCATTTGGAAAGAGGGTGATCATCTTATTTGTCCACATATATTCCAGAACAGCCTTTGGAGTTGATCCTGATGAAATGTATCTTGCAAGGGCTTTCAGTTCATCACCTAAATCACTCGTATCAATATCACACATGTCATCATGTGTCCACACTGTCTCTAGTGCCCTGCATTGCTGGTGTAGGTCTTCTTCAGGTATAGTGAGGAGTTTTGGAATATCATACAACATCCCAAATATACTGCTGTGTTCCTTGAGCTGCATGAAACGTTCTTCAACTGACTGTATTGCACAATCTAGCACCCGATTAAAGAATTCAACTTTGAATTGTTGTTTGGGGTCTCTTATAGGATTATCCCATGCCTCGTAATCAAAATGTCGTCTTCTTCGGTGACTCTTGTATTCTTGAATGGGTGGGAAAATAGCTTCAGTGTGAAGTTCCTCTGCCAACTTCTGTGCACTCTTTAGAACTGGTAGCAGGGCCTGAGCGAGGGAAGGTATCAGCGTCTTAAGGGCCTAACTGGCTCCTACTACTTCAGTTGACGGCCTGCTCTCCTCAAGTGGGTTCGGGGAAGCAGCAGGAAACAGGAAGCTCCCTGAGAAGCTGGGGTTAACCAGTCCAGGCTCCTGGGGTACATAAGAAGCTCCTCCTCCTCTCTCCCTGGAGCTCTTGCTCCTTTCTGTGATTCCCTCTCACCTTTTCTCCTGCCTGCCTGTTCTGTCTCTTGTGCCCTTCTTCCTCCAGCACAGCACTCCCCCATCCCTGTCCTCTAGAGCAGAGAGGATACAGATGCACGGGCAGCAGACACCATTTTCTACACTCTGGGTCCTAGTGGCGCCCCCCCCCCCCCCAGTCTGGCACCTGAGGCAGCCGTCTCAGTTCGCCTCATGGTAGGGCCGCCCTGTCTGTGAGTGTATGTGTGCACGCACGTGGTGCAGTGTGCACAGAAGGGTCTGTGTGTGTGTGTTTGTGTTGGTGTGTTTCTATGCTGCAGTGTGCTCAGAGGGCTGTGTGTATTGTGCAGTGTGCACAGAAGGCTCTCTCTGTGTGTGGTGCAGTTCGCACAGAGGGCTGTGTGTGTGTGTGTGTGTGTGTGGTGCAATGCACACAGAGGGCTGTGTGTGTGTGTGTGTGTGTGTGTGGTGCAATGCACACAGAGGGCTCTGTGTGTGGTGTAGTGTGCACAGAGCTGTGTGTGGTACAGTGCACACAGAGGGCTGTGTGTGTGTGTGTTGTGTAATGCACACAGAGGGCTGTGTGTGTGTGTGTGTGTGTGTGTGTGTGGTACAGTGCACACAGAGGGCTGTGTGTGTGTGTCGTGTAATGCACGCAGAGGGCTCTGTGTGTGTGTGTGTGTGTGGTGCAATGCACACAGAGGGCTGTGTGTGTGTCGTGTAATGCACACAGAGGGCTCTGTGTGTGTGTGTGTGTGTGGTGCAATGCACACAGAGGGCTGTGTGTGTGTGTGTGTTGTGTAATGCACACAGAGGGCTGTGTGTGTGTGTGTGTGTGTGTGTGTGTGGTGCAATGCACACAGAGGGCTCTGTGTGTGGTGTAGTGTGCACAGAGCTGTGTGTGGTACAGTGCACACAGAGGGCTGTGTGTGTGTGTCGTGTAATGCACGCAGAGGGCTCTGTGTGTGTAAGGGGGGTGCAATGTACATAGAGCACTATGAGTATCTCAAAGAGGCTGTGCACTGAAGGAGCTGGGTGCTGAGGCCCCTGGCCAAGCTGGGTATTTGCAGCATCTCAGACATTCTCTGAAGCTTTTTATCAGCCCGTTAACAAAAGTTTCCTGAGCCTGAGCCACAAGCTCTGGATTGGCAGCAGAAGGAACCAGAGCTGTTTATGCTGCTGACAGAGAAGGGGCTGGAAGAGACAGGGCTGGATTCTCATGCATATAATACGTCATTTCACCTGTTCCCCTCACAGCAAGCAAGGAAGCTGCCCTCTCTCACGGCTGGGCAGGTGGGGCACAGATGAGCAGCCTGAATGCACAGCACAGGGCTCGTTCCCTTTTCTGGTGTTGCGTCAGAAACGTGGGTGTGGCCATCCCAGAAGAGGTGCTCGGGGTCCCGGCTCTGTATTACTCCTCCAAGAACAGTGTGTAATGGGAGCTCACTGCCCAATGCAGCCTCAGCTGGCACCTTTGCCACTGCGCACCTGTGGGACCCTAGCAGATACTGGCACCAGGGGACTGGGCATGTTCACTGTGGGATTCCAAGTGCCTGCAAGGTGTACCAGTGAGCCGGGGTAAGGAGGGCACACTGCCATCACCCTGACAATAGGCAGGGCATGGAACCTGCTTGCCCTGGCATGGGGCCTGCATGGGCAGAGGCACTGTGTTCACTACACAGGTAGCTGACCTCACTGACGAGGCCAGATGCCTTTGCTCTCTGTTCCTTGGGTACATTGCTGGGTACGGGGAATGAACGTAACCGCACGTGGGCTAAGAGCTGCAGGGACAGCAGAGCCTAATGCCTCTGAAATGTGTTTTCATTAAAACTCAGACAGCAGTCAGGGTGAAACCAGTCTAGTAGGTAGAGAAAGGGGAGGGCCTGGGGGGCTCCAAGAGTCGCACTTTAACCATGCATGCAACTTGCGTGCCACAGTTTGGCCAAGTCTGTAATAGACCATCTCCTGTTGGTTAGAGAGACACACTTTGGAACCACACCGAGCCCTTCTTCAGGCCTCTCTCACCAACAGAAGTTGGCCCAGTAACAGACATTCCCTCCCACACCTTGTCTCTCTAGCATCCCAGCACCGCCATGACTACTGCAGCACTGCATCCTCTCACTGAAAGTCCGGATCAGGCCCTTCCCCGAGGGAGATGGGCAACAGGAATGTCAGACTGGTATAGCCTGGCAGTGACTCCATGCCATCTGCAGGGCTGGTCAGAGCACCCAGCATGCCCACAGGAACAGGGATCCAGTAGGCTAAGTGCCATCTCCAGAATACCAGGAATAATTCTAGGGGAGCTGGTAGAGGCCCCTATATTTAGCATGCCTGTCATTTTCCATTATAAAGAACTCTGGTGAGCCATTTTTGAGAAGCTCCAACACTTCCATTGTTTGCAGCTGGCCTCTGAAATTCCTCAGGGAGAAAGCCATGGGGGCAGGAGAGTGCCTTTTCTTTGTCCCTGTCCATGCAGCTTTGGCTGGGATACACCATTTCCCTGCTCTGGGTTGTGTTTCTCTGGAAAATGTTGGTATCCTGCCAAACAAATGACTGAACAAGAACGTTCGCAACAGCTGGGTCCTGCCCCCACAGCAGCAGAGGCTGCACTGGGAGGTGCTGGAGTACTAGCTGGGCCTGGATCTGCACCCATTGGGCCCTGCACATGACCCGAGTATCCCATCCTCCTCTCCTGGGGCTCCACATAGAGCATCATCTCCTGGGGAGGCGGGGGAGGACAAAAAGCTGGAGCTACCCCCTTTATACAGCGGTGCCCACCCACAGGGGCGCAGCCTGTCCCCACTCTTCTCCCCCGGGATAACAGCCTTGTGCTACTAGTGTATGTAATTAGTCCTGTAGCTCAAGTGGTGTAAGTCTTTGCGGAAGGCTCCGGGCTGGAGCCCTACTGTTGACACATGGTATGCTGATGACACCTAATTGCACACAACAGAATTTATTTTTATCTTTTTCAGAATCCCTAGGAAATTGCACACAAACCTCTTCCATGAAAAGAATGTCCCAGCTGTAGAGTCAAGCAGCCAAACCTTAGGAAAGGCCAGGTTTACGGCTGCTTGGGCACCCTTGACTTTGCCCCGTTGTGCATTATGACCCACTCCTTGATGACAGCACCCCATCTTAGTTTCCACAGGCCCCTGTCCCACTCAATGCAGGGGATCTAAGCTGTAATTCTGGCATTTCCTGACATTTGAGTTCTCCACTCCACAACCTTAAACATGTCCCTTTACTGTCACAGAGCGAGAATGTCACAGAGCGAGACAGGCAGAGCCCTTCCATGGGGACAGCCCCAGGCACTGCCCCAGGCACTACCCTCACCGCATGGCAGAGGGAAGGCAGGTGCACGCCGATCTGCCTAGGCCAGCCATAGAGCTCAGGAGTCCTGGGCCCTGCACCGGATCCCCGGCGCACGGTCCCATGGCCTCCAAGCAGCAGGGCTGAGCTGCCCTCCCTGAAGCCCTGGCAGGCCCGGGGCCGCTCCATGTATGAAGGGGGCGATGGCACCTGCTGCCCAGGCAGCACTGGGGAGCAAGCCCCCCGGTCCCGGCGCACAGGGACTCCTTGCTGCGCTCGCCCCAGCAGTGCCCGCCCACAGGGGCGCGGCCCCTTTAAGAGCCCCCGCGCTGCCCCCTAGCGGGCCGGCCGCAGCCCGCTCCCCGCGGACGGCTCGGAGCGGCGGGCGATGCACCGGGGCAGGCGCGTGCGGGCGGCGGAGCCCGGCTCCCCGGGGCTCAGCACCGCGCAGCTCCGCAGCCTGCTGCAGGACGAGCCGCAGCTGGAGCGCATCGTGCGGCTGAGCCGGAGCAGGAAGGTAGCGGGGCCGGCGGGGCCGGGGCTGCAGCGCGGGGCCGGGCACCGGATCTCCCCCCCACGGCTCCTTCTCTCCCCCCCTCCGCCCCCCGGATCTCCCCCCCCACGGCTCCTTCTCTCCCCCCCTCCGCCCCCCGGATCTCCCCCCCCGTTCCTTCTCTCCCTCCTCCGCCCCTCCATCTCCCCGGATCCGTTCCCCGGAGCTCCCCTCCAGCTGCACCCCCCGCCCTCATTCCGTCTCCCGTCCCCCTCCATCCCCGCGTCTCCCCGGATCATCCCCCTCCTCGCGTCCCCCCCATCCCCCTCCCGTTCCTTCCCTCGTCCCCCTCCATCCTTCCGTCTCCCTGGATCCTTTCCCTGGAGCTCCCCTCCAGCTGCACCCACCCCCCATCCTTCTCTTGTCCCCCTCCATCCCCCCAGTACTTCACCCCCGTCTCCTCGGGCTCCTTTCCCCGCCGTCCCCCTCCATCCTCCCCAGCTCCTCCACCCCCGCGCCCCGTCCCCCTCCAACCCTCTGGCTCCTTTCCTCCCATGCCCCATTGCCCTCCATCCTTCCTGGCTCCTTCTCCCCTGTCGACCAGCTTCTTCCCTCATCTCCCTCCAGCCCTCTGGGATCCTCCCCCGCACACCCTGTTCACCCCTCGATTTGTCCCCTGCTCCATCCCCTACATGCCCTGTCCCCTGGTAATTTCCTCCCAGCTGTCTGCCCGTCCCACCCCGTGCCTTCCTCCATTCCCCCTGCATCCTGCCTTTCCCCACCCTCAGCCCCCCCTCTCCAGGGCTCCCCCTGCTGCGTCCCCCCATTCTCCACAGGCCATTTCTCCTCTCCCTAGCTCGGCTTGGCTACACTCTGGGGCTGCCCCGGCCTGTAGCTGCCCATGGGAAGGGGCGGGGATGCGCTGGGAGAGGTGGTCCCTTGCGGGGCTCAGATGCTGTGGGGATGAAGGGGAGATCATACCTGGCCGGCAGACAGGCAGGCACTGTGAGGGTCTGCAATGGGGGTCGGGGGCTAGGCTGAGCTCCCCAACATTCTGCCCATAAGGGTTAGCTGGGGGGACGTGGTGACAAGACTCATTTAATGTAAACGACACTCGTATTTCCCCGGCAGTCTCCTGGGCTGGTCCTGTGGCAAGGCCTGGTTGAGCCTCTCAAGGCACCGCTGGGGTGGGTCACGGCTGCGGGGACTCCCCTCTCCGAGCTTAGTGGGAGCAAACTACTCCCACTCAGCCCCTTGACTCATG
This sequence comes from Lepidochelys olivacea, assembly GCF_965140295.1. NCBI lineage: Eukaryota > Metazoa > Chordata > Testudines > Cheloniidae > Lepidochelys > Lepidochelys olivacea. The sequence continues at coordinate 24,712,183 of NC_140427.1, forward strand.
CCTAGCTTGCGGGGGGTGGGATGGGGGGGGTACTGGGGCAGACTCCATCCTGTAAACTCACCCCCAGCTGCTCCTGTCCTCCCCTGGTCTGGGCGCGGGGGAGTCCGGGCAGGGGGGCTTTTTGTCTGTTCCCATTTGGCAGCTTAGAGGTGGCTTCCCAAATCTCTCACTTCCTCTGTCCCTGGGCCAGATTCTGGGCCATGCTTTCCTCCTCAGCCTCCTCCGAGAGCCGATCCCTCTGCCACCACTTAGCACTGCTGCTCTTGGTCTTGTGCCATAGAGAGTGCCAGCCTAGGGCAGCTGCCAGGAGGGAGGGAGGCAGACCACATGCAGCTGGCACTTCTGTGGGGAGAGTTGTCCTGCAAGGCTCAGAATCTGGCATCCCCGGGACCTGGGTTCTGAAGGAGAGGTAGGAGACCAACAGAGGGGAACACCAGCTTCATAGGTAGACTTACCCCCCATAATGACCACACTTACTGCCTCATATCTCTGTATTGGGCCCTGACTCTCTTCCTGGCATGGCTAGCCCAGATAGTGTTCTCAGTGAATAATATACCACTGAAATGCAGAAACCTGTATTCATGTTGCAAATGGAAACATGCTGAGGCCAAGAAATGCAGAAGTCTGCACTCTCAAACATCGTCGCTTCACCCATATTACACAGAGGGAGTATTTTTGGTTTCTAGGTAGGCTGTTAAACATTTACTTCAAGCTGCACAGGATGTGCTGTGTGGGCTCCAAGACCCGTGACGCTTTCATTTCCTGTGTGCGCTGTGGTTTAATTTTCAGCATCGAAGGTATATCAATTAGGGTCTTTGCCTTTTGTTATTTAATTCATAATCAAAGACCAAGTAAAGTTTGTACGAAGATCAATATCACAGGAATTCTTGAATACATTCTATCTTCAGAGATAAGTCCTCAGGCAAGGACTTATCGAAGGATAACAAAAGGAAAAATCATTCGAAATTCATTTAAAAAAAATCTTCCATAAGTCTCAAAAAAGCCGTTGAATTTGCTCAAATTGATACAAGACTAATTGTTAAATAGAGATAAGATTAGTCAGTTGTCTCAGAAGGATCAAATAATAAAAAATGAACGGAGCTAATGGAACCCAGCAAGTTCTTCCCGTTGTCATACTCAGAAGACATGTAATGCGTTTGATCTTTGATTAATCCAAGCTTGGCAGGGAAGAGAAAGGAGGGCAAGAAATCAAAAGCAGCCTTAAGCAAAAATAGTTGTTTACGTCTAGTGTGGGTGGCTTTAGATATATTTGGAAAGATGTTTGCTTGTTATCATACATAATGTTTCCATCTTTTTCTTGACTAGACCATACTCTTTATCATAAAAAATGTGTAAATGTTACAGTAATAAGACAGTGAGAGAATAGTTTTGTGTAAAGGTTTCAGTGCAGAACCTTTATTGGATATCCTGAAAATCTTAGATAGCCAGAGGAGAGGATTACAGTGTAGCAAAGAATTTAATAACAGGGAGAGTTAAAGTTCCCCACCCAGATATCAAAGCCAAATCCAATATTCTTGCTACAGTCTTCTCAATTTGGTATATTCCAAGGTAGTGAGGAATTACCTTTAATGAAGACTCCAGTTAGTGTCTTGATACTCCCTGTGCTTCCATATCAACAAGGTCCTTCTCTGTCATTTGGAACTGAGTTTCAGTCTGGGAGATTTTACAGTGTAGACTTTGGCACCTAAAGATTTGCTAATTACTCGGTAGGAGTATGGGGAGCTGTTGGAATTGGTCTGAAGTCATTACTAGATACAGTAACTTGTTCCAAAGAGATGGACTTTCTATTAGCCACCCCAACTGCTCATAGTGCTGAAAAGCTAATGGAGGCCATGGTGAGGATTGGAGCTACTGAGGGAGCTTGCCTTGGGCTGGGTAATTGGGAAGGAAGAGTCACCATGGTCCAAAGATCTTCCCATCATCTCCAGCTAGACCAGCAAAATATCCAAAACTGTAGACCTGGGTCAGCATGGGAAAGAAGCCTAGGTGTGAAGGGAGAAAAGGGATCCCTCTCCTAAAGCCAATGTTCCCCTCCAGAGGCCTGCTCGCCTTTTTTTTCTTTTTTTAAAATATATAGATCAATGTGAGGGTACTCCAGGGGTTTGCAAGTCATGTCTGGGGCTGCTGACCCTGCTGATCAGCTCCTCCCCCTCCCTCCCAGTGCCTTCTGCATGCCACGGAACAGCTGTTCAGTGCAGGGCACACTTGGAGGGGCTGGAAAGAGGAGGGGCAGGGGTAGAGCCTTGGGGGAGGGGTGGGGGAGGGCTGGGGCTGAGTGGGGGCCTTAGGGGTCCACAAAAAATTTAAATCAAAATGGGGGTCCTTGGTCTGCTAAAGTTTGAGAACTGCTGAGATAGATCATAGATTCCAAGGCCAGATGGGACCATTGTGACCAGCTCATTTGACCTCCTGTATTACAGAGGCCAGAGATGTGCCCCAAATCATTCCGGGTGCAGACCTGTTGTTAAATAGAGATTGGAGGTTTTTCTAATTGCCAGTGTTGGAGAACTCACCACGACCCTCAATACATTGTTCCAGCGGTTAATTAGCCTCTTTCCCAAAGCCAGTTTCCACCCCACCCCACACTGTGGTACGGTGGGGGCATCGCTTAAAACAACCCTAGATGAAGTGCTCTGCAGATCTTTCTGTCCAGGGCCAGCTCTAGGTTTTTTTTGCCACCCCAAGCTCCGAGAGCACAACTGCCCAAGCAAAAAAAACCAACCAACCAACCAAAGAAGGATGACCGGAACGCCGCCCCTGGAATTATGCCACCCCAAGCACGTGCTTGCTTTGCTAGTGCCTAGAGCCGGTCCTGTTTCTGTCTGTCCTTTGTTGGCTTTCTGAGTCTAGCCACCAGCGTTGAATTGGCCAGAGTGTAGTGCCTTGAGGAATTACTGCCAAAGAAATTGTCCCCAGAAGGTGCTGACAGAATGCACTAGCAAATCCTCATGCCCATCCACAGCTTCTAGGACAGACAGGAAAAGTGATTCTTCACCCAATTCTCCCCCTGGCCCAGCTGAGTTAATTCCCAAGCTGCTACCAGCAACTGCATGGACGTGGCATGTCTGTTCCAAAGAGGGTTAGTGTCCAGCAGCCAAGCACCTATGTTTAATGTCCTTGCAGGTGGTACTAATACAATGTTAAGTCTGCAAGATCAGATATTCCAGCGCCAGAATATTCCCAAATTTTGGGTTGTTTAGGAAATGTTAACTTGTCCCCATTACATCAGGGCTTGAAGAATCCCTAGGGCCCATGCTTGCAGCGAGTGGAATGTCTCCCTGGTGTGTTTGGAGGCCTGCACCATCTATTTCTGCAGAGTTTAAGCTTTCAGTAACTAACAAATGAAGATCCTTATGGTTGTGAAGAAAACCTTCCAAAGACAACCAGTGCAGGGCTGTGTGACTGAGCCTGCAGTCAGCTCTAGTGGCTCTGCTGCTGCTCTGAGCTTTGCCAAGCAGTTGCAGATTAGTCCGTTGTGCAGTGGTTGTTCAGAACCATTTGGGCATCAGTGACCATAACCAGAACCGCATCAGTTTCACTCTGCTGCTGCTGCTTGGGAAAGCTACAGAGGCAGATGCTGGAGTTACTCAGGGTAGAGAAATGGGGGCTAGGAGTAGCAGCCGCCTCTCCACCCCTTGATACAGACAGTGCAGTGGAGACCAACCCGCCTTAACATCAGCCAGGAGGCTCTGAAGAGTCAAGGGGGACGAGACAAGAATCTTCTTTTACCTTCAAGCAGCTGAGGGGGAAGTGGGAATGCTTCAAATTAATCAGACACAATTTATCTGAGCCAGAGGATGACATGAAAAGTGAAGCCTCAGCATGGTCCGGGGCTGACATCCTGCTAGAAATCTCAGCACCAGCCACTGGGCTGCTGCCCGGGGCCTTTCCCCTTGACCCTGCAGGTAGATACTCTTTCCTCTTCTGACCACCAGAGCCCTGGCTAGTAGATAGCCAGTTCATTTGCCGGGCTATGCGCAGGAATGCTAATGCCACTAGGATTAATTGTGAAGGTTTATTAGGCTCTGACGTGCTGGGATATGTTCCTGGGGAATTGGGTCAGATTATTTTAGTCTTTCTCGGCCTGCTTTCCAGCATCTCTTCCCCAGGTCTGTCAGAAAGCAAACCTGTCTCAGTGGTTGGCTCGTGCCTGTCAGTGTGGGGAATACAGGTGTTAGCCTGTTAGCCCGCAGAGAAGCTGTCTGGCCCATTTAAGATGTGTGGAGTTTTTATGTAATTTCCCCCAGGCCAGTTGATGTGTGGGGCTCCTAGCTGTGTGGCTGGATTTTAATGCAGCTGCAGCCTCTTGCCAGGAACTCTTCCCTGACCTGTTGTTTCTGGGGAAGCTGGGGCGGAGGGAGCAGAATGGTACTGAGAGGCGGAGCTGGTAAAAGGTCTTATTTTGATGCGGAGCTGACTGCTCTGGACAGTGCTCTGGTTAACATCCTTTGTACTTGGCTGGCTGAGTGAATTGGGGGGCTCTCTGTGGAGGACTGAGCTGCGATGGGCTGGTCAGTGGGGCTAGCAGTGTGCTGAGGAGTGTTTTCCAGAGAGTGGGGTTAGACCCTGCAGGGGGAGGTGGCAATGGAGTTGGGGGGTGGCTAGCTCTGCCTGGGGTGCAAGTTCTGAGCCAATATGTCCCTGTAGTTTCAGAGCTTGCAGCTGGAGCGGGAAATGTGCCTGGCTTCGAACTATGCCCTGGCCAAGGAAAACCTGTCCCTGCAGCCGCGGCTGGAGAACGGCAAAGCCTCACTGGCCATAAAGTACCAGGAGCTGCAGGAAACAAGGGCGGCATGTCAGGAAAAGCAGCAGCGAGTGGGTGAGTGGAGCCGCCCTGTGTCAGTGGGAACCGCTGTCCCCAGGCTCTGGTTCTGGGATGCAGCGGGGAAGCCGGCTCTGACCTGTCACTCCCTGGCTGGGCCCTGCTTTAATGGCCATTGAGGGAGGAGATTTTGGCTCAGCAAATGATGGCCCCGCAAGGGCAGGAGCATGGCTGGGCGATGGGGTCAGAGGCCTCTCCTTGGACTGGCCAGAGGGGGGTGGCTGGAGGCTCCGTTGCAGGGCCAGGTTCGTTTGTATGCCCCTGGCTGAAGCTGCTTTCCCCCCACCAGAGACCTGCCTGAGGAAGTGGAGCCCGCAGAGCATCCTGAGCCAACTCCAAGCCGCTGTGGATGCAGCCGAGGCAGAGTCGGAGGTGAGTTTGCAGGACCTGCTTTGCCATTGACCTCTCTGACTCTGGCACCTTGTAGCTACTCAGCTTCCCCACCCCCTCAGCCTCTGGGCCTCTGGGTCGGTCGCGATGGGAGCTGCATGGAGCTGGCCACCGAGCCATGTGTCACCTGCATCCTCTCGGAAGACTGCATGGGTGAAATCCTGACTCTGCTGAAGTCACTGTCAAAACCCCCATTGACTTCAGGATTTCACCCCCAGAGCATCCTCTCGTACGGCTGCCCCATCGGGTTTCTGGGGGTCCCCTGCTGCTCTGGATGGTTCCTGCCTGCTCTCTGGCTCAGTGTTGCTATCCATCTCCGGGGTCCTATGGGCCATCCCGGATTTGCATGTTCCTGCCCCCCACCCCAGGCTGATGTCCCATTCTCTGTGCCCCACAGGCGCAGGTGGAGAGGTTCCTGGGCCGGGAGCTGCCCCTGGATGCCTTCCTGGAATTCTTTCAGCAGAGCCGGATGCTGTCCCACCTCCGCAGGACACAAGTGGAGAAACTGGAGCAGCTCCTGCGGAAGGAGAAGCAGTCCAGGTGGCTCCCCACATGCTGCAAGGGGCAGCGAGCCACCCCGCTGAGCCCAGCCCAAGCCCAAGTTGCCCTGGTGCAAAACGCAGCCTCTCCCAAGATGTTCCAGCTCCACTGTGGCTACACCCCTGCCCTGCTGGTCCCCTCTGATGCCATCATACCGTTCCCTGTGCCTGTTGCCCCTCCCAGCCGAAATCTACCTCCCCTGGCCTCTCGCTCAGGCCAGTCTCCAACATCTCACTCCAGCATCCCATGCCTGGGCTCCCCTCTGCGTCTGATTGGACACATCCCCCTGCTTAGCCCGCGGCCTTTCCGCGTGCAGCATGCGCACCCGTCTTACCCACAGAAGCAGGAGCCGCCCCACCGGTAGCTATTGGGGCAATGAGATGTCCTCAGACCCGAGTCCCTGACACACCAGCTGACCAGCACACATGAGCTTCCTGTGCTAGAGAATGAATGTGAACCGAACACAGCCTCCCCCAGCTGGGCGGCTTGAAGGCATTGTTCGCTCCCATCCCAGGTTCTCAAGAAGCCTCCAGGGTGCGCCGCTGTCTGCAGCGGTGACGTAATGAACTGCTCCCCGATGCAGCTAGCAGTGGGGTCTGTGTGGCTGCCACGTGGCCAGAGGCAGGAGCGTCAGAGGCAGCCTGGCAGTGGTTAATTATAATAGGGGTTTCCCAAGAAGCCGGGTGCCAAGTTCTGGCAGGTGTTGCATGGGGGCGTCTGATTCTGCAGCAGCAGTGAGAGCAGCAGGCTAGGCGGAGTTGAGGCTGGGGCGAGGGGGGGTTGTCAGATGGCAGTGTCAGTGGGAGCGCAGCAGGTGTGTGTGGGGGGTACACAACATGAGGAGGTGGGAGGGGGGTTGCTGGCAGATTACGGGCACAGGGGGCAGGATCCCAGCTGCCCTGCATGGGTTGGAGGTGAATGCAGATGAGAGGAAGATACGGTGACAAGGAGGAGGGTCTGTGGGGCACAGAGGGGAATGCAGACCCAGGCCAGGGGCTATGAGGGTACGGTGAGCAGGATAAGAACAGGGCCATGTGGGCTGCAGAGGACTCGCAGAAGGAGGGCTCCTGCTGTCTCCCTCCCCTCCTGGATCTGCCAGCCTGTGGGACACAGTCTGTGTGTGTGTGCACACGTGTGTGAGGTGTGATGGTCAGGGGCAGGGGTGTGGGAGGCGAGGGGCAGGGCCAAAGAGGACAGGGCAGGGCCCCTGGTGCCACGCTGTATGGCACTAGGGCCTCCCAGGCAGCTACGTGGCAGTTTGTCAGGCTGCCCTGGGGAGCATGGGGCACAAAGATCATTTTCCAAATAAAGGCGCTTTCCAGTCTCTGCTCTTTGCTTGGGGCTTGTGCTGTGAGAGGAGGGGAATTTGCTCTGCCAGGAGGGTCACCGAGTGCCCTTCGCAGCAGGAGGGATCCCAGCACTGGGCCTTGAGGAGTAGGGGGCAGTGCGCTGTGCTGCAGGGAATAGGGGGCAGGTGGGGGACTGCACGCTGTGGGGAAGATGGGCGAGCGCTGTGCTGGGGAGGGGGCTGTTTAATCCTGGCTGGCATGGTGCTGTGCTTGAGGAAATGGAAGGGATAGGGAGGGTGAGGCTGTGCTGGGGGAAGGGGGCGGCTGCAGCAGGTTGCTCAACGGGGCACCAGGGCACAGCACTGGGGGAATGGCAGATGCGCTGGGATGTGAGAGGGGCTAATAGATGGGGTGAATCTTGAAAATCTCCATTGTCCCTGCTCCTCCCCCACCCATCTCTTCTCTGGCCCTGCTCTGGGAGCTGCACCCCTGTCCCCTGCGTGTCCCAGACCTTGCTGTGATACCCAGACTGCACTGACTCCCTGCTCAGTACAGCCCAGCAGCCTGCCGCCAGGGGAAGGCTAAACTGCCCATGGACAAGGGGGAGAGAGGTCGGTTTGTGGCCCTGTCTGTTGGAGGGATCTCAGGTTTCCCCTAATTGTGGTGCCTACAGGCCCTTCTCCCGGTGGCTCTGCCTCTCCTACCTTTCACTCAGTGAGTAATTATGGTAACCAGAGACAGCCCTCTCATCCCTGTGAGCCTCAGTGCATGGGAGGAGGGGAGAATACCTAGCCAGGAGCCTCCCACCCCTGCTACCGCTTGGCTGAGCTCCCTACCTCTTGTGGCCATTGAAGCCCTATGGTGGGTCTCACCAAGCAAGGGGCTTTTAACGGCAGTATCCTCCTGCCAATGTTACATCCCACTTATGCTTCCCCTGCCATTGGGGAAGGCATTGTTATCGCTTACTGCCCTGGCTGAGCCCCCCATGTGGACATTCAGCAGTTGGCTGTATTGGATCCCAACTTTGGATCCTTTGTGCTTGCAAGCCAACTGGAGCGGAGCAGTGCCCAGGCACTGGCTCTTGTCCTGGCCTCTTGGGCACATTGCCAGGGTGCAAACTGTATCTCTGGCACTGTGGGACCCCAGTCCAACTGCCCTCAGCTCTGAGAACCTGCCAAGCCTGTGTATGCTCTCTCCAGAGTCCATCCTCCATGGGTGCTTTGGGATATAATTTAACTCTTTGGGGACCATGTGACAGGTAAAGCAAAGAACACAGGTTTTACAAAGGAACTTCTTAGACGTGTGTACACACTTTACTCATAGACTGCACCACAGTGATGGAAAAACAGCAAACACCTGAGTGCAATTCCCTCCCTCTGGTGTCCTCAGCACTCCTTGGAGTCTTCTGGGTTCTGGTCAGTGTCCTGCAGGGAAGCCCTGGGAAGATTATGGTGAGGAACTCCAGTGAGCAAGGGAAAAAGGGGAGAAATGAGTGTGGGTAACTGCTACAGGTCATTAGGACTGGAGAGCAGTGAGACTGAAAAAGCCCTTAGTTCTTAACGCACTGGGAATGAAAGATGATATACACATGTGAGATTTTATCTAAGCAAACAAATATAGCCCAACTTAGCCTAAAGATTCCAGCCCAAGGAGAAGGTGCCCTAGCTCTGGTTTGTCTGACTCTGAGACTAAAAGGAAGGCTTGGAACCAGTGACCATGAGCTATATATCGGAAGAACCCAATGCACAGCTACAGACTAGGGACCGAATGGCTAGGCAGCAGTTCTGCGGAAAAGGACCTAGGGGTGACAGTGGACGAGAAGCTGGATATGAGTCAGCAGTGTGCCCTTGTTGCCAAGAAGGCCAATGGCATTTTGGGATGTATAAGTAGGGGCATAGCGAGCAGATCGAGGGATGTGATCGTTCCCCTCTATTCGACATTGGTGAGGCCTCATCTGGAGTACTGTGTCCAGTTTTGGGCCCCACACTACAAGAAGGATGTGGATAAATTGGAGAGAGTCCAGCGAAGGGCAACAAAAATGATTAGGGGTCTGGAACACATGAGTTATGAGGAGAGGCTGAGGGAGCTGGGATTGTTTAGCCTGCAGAAGAGAAGAATGAGGGGGGATTTGATAGCTGCTTTCAACTACCTGAAAGGGGGTTCCTAAGAGGATGGCTCTAGACTGTTCTCAATGGTAGCAGATGACAGAACGAGGAGTAATGGTCTCAAGTTGCAGTGGGGGAGGTTTAGATTGGATATTAGGAAAAACTTTTTCACTAAGAGGGTGGTGAAACACTGGAATGCGTTACCTAGGGAGGTGGTAGAATCTCCTTCCTTAGAGGTTTTTAAGGTCAGGCTTGACAAAGCCCTGGCTGGGATGATTTAACAGGGAATTGGTCCTGCTTTGAGCAGGGGGTTGGACTAGATGACCTTCTGGGGTCCCTTCCAACCCTGATATTCTATGATTCTATTTGTGTACATTTTCATGAAGGAGAATTACAGATTTCAGGAAGCCAATTTTGGGGAATTACCTTGTGTAGCCAGAATTCCCATTGAAAATTCTCTGAGTGTGCAATGAAGGATTGGGGCCCTAATGAATAAGGAACAAAGGTGAGAAGGCTGGGAATCTTAATTAAAGGGTGACAGACTATGGCTCCTCTGAAATGGAAGAGTGCAAGAGGCGGGTGGTGACCAGTGTGGCTTCAGGAGAGGCTGCTCAGAAAGCTACAGATAGGAAGTGGATAAAGGATATGGATAAAGGAAATGGATAGAGCGGACAGAAATGCTCAGGGGCAGGACAGCAGAAATGTAAAGTGAATCTGTGATTCCAAAATGTGTTGCAAGACGTAAGAGATTTGACAGCTATTGCAGGGGGAAAGCCCAGCAGAGACAAGTAGGCCCATTAATAAATTAAGGGGCTGAAATGAATGAGGACAGGAATGACTGGAACAGACTTCAGCTCCTTTGTTTGGAAGCTGCCTGGCATATTTTGGGTGCTACCATAAATATAAATAATTGTAATAGTAAAATGATGGAACAGATAGAAAAAATCCAAGGCTGTGGCTAACGGGAGTGCAGTAGCTGTAGTATATTGCGGTTTTGTACAGGATCTGATGCTGTCTCACAAATGTCTACAGAATTAATACAACCTAGGCTTGGATAAGAACAGGGTCAAGTGGAGTGAAAACTGGTAGAATGAGCTTAAGCAAAAGTCAAAGACCAATGCACTGTATTAGCTATGGGGAAGTGTCTAGCGGGGGCAGGATAAACTCCAGTCTTACTTGACCCCTTCCTTAATGGTCTGGATGTGGGGACTAAACAGCACATTCGTGCAACTGACAGATGGAAGTAAAATGAGAAGAGCTGGAAATGACAGTGAGGAGAGAAATAGAATACTGGATGGAGACCACATGGACAGGTAACTGCTCAATGAGAGTCAGCGTGGGAAAGTCTCAGCTAATAAGATCTGGGAGTAATAATGGGATCCCAGGATTCACCAGCAGCCTGCAATATCTTATGGCTCCGTCATGTCACTGATCAGGGGGAGGGAGAGCTCCGCCCTGCACAGCTCAGATTTGGTCACACTCTGTGGGTTTCTGGCCTGGCTCACACGAAGATGTGGGAAGATTGGAGACTGAGGGGCTGAAGGCAGCAGCTACAAGGGAAGGTGCAATAAGCTGTCTCCATGTGCAGCTGTATGGAGCTGGAGCAGGTACGGCTGTGGAGGCGCTTCATAATATGCTCCCGCTCTGTGATGGGCGTAATCCCCGAGGCAGGGCAGCAGTTGCTGAGGGTGTGGGTAGCACAAGAATTAAACCAACTTCCTGCCAGTGGCATCTGTGAGGCTGTGGAATGATCTCCCAGGGAGGGGGCACGACCCCATGCTTGGGACACGGAAGCTAGAGGGGAAGGTGCCCTTGTAGGTGGCCCGTAGAGGACAGCAGCCCAATCTCTGGCTGAACTAACAGGTATTCTCAATCATTACAGGCCCAGTCCGAAGAGTGCTGAGCCCCTGTGTCTCCCATTGTTTGAGGCTCTGGCCCCTCCGGACGGGGCGGCTACAGCAGAGCTGTAAACATTTGCTCCAAGCGGGGAAGGAGGCAGAGAGTGCTAAGCATAGCAGCATTTCAAACCAGACCCCTGGCGGGGACCTCAGTGCAATGGGAGTGAGCGGGAGAGGAGGGGCAGGCGGCTCCTCTCCAGTGTCAGTGAGGCTGTGGGGTTTTACTCAGACGCTGAGGTTAGCAGCACAAAGGGATCGTTCAGAGAGGGCTGGCTGGAGCAGGCATTCCCTCGCAGTCGCTCAGGTTAGACAGGGGCCGACTGTGCCGCTCGCTAGGGGAGTTAGCAGAGCTCCCTGACTCTCCATGCTGGAGCTGCTGTGTGTGGGGAGGAAGGCCTGACGCACCTTTAGCCCAAACGACCCACCGCTGTGCTGGGAGCCCTACAGAGCCTGGTAAAGACACAAACAGCTGTCCGCTTTCCCAGATCAGATCAAATAGCCAGCAAGAGCGGAAATACAGCCCTAATCCATTGACCTCCCCCCTGCCCCTAGAGTCCCCAACCACCTGTTCCAGCCTGTGCCCAATTGCAGCGAAAGAAGGGGGAAGATGTGGGGCTGGCTCCATGCCCTGAAGGGTGACAGACAACGTGGTTTAGGCCTGGGGTGGCAGTGCACTGGGAGGAAGGCCCTGCCAGCCGCCCATCTCTATTATACCAACAGGGCTTCAGCTCGGATACCTCTGCTGATGGAGCTGTGGAGTGGGCCATAGGGAGAGAGGGGTCTCTTGGATAGGCAGGTCACAGACAGGCCCCTTAGGGCATTGTAGGTCAAAACCAACAGGCAGCCTGGAAACCAGTCTAATCTGAAGGTGACAAAGGCATCAAGGACAGTAGCAAAGTCTGCATTTGAAAGGAGCAGACAGCCCCAGTCATCCACAATTGGCTATGGCTGCTCCCTCATCTCCTAGCACTAATGCATCAGTTACGTCTTCTGCGAAAGGGCAAACAACGGGGGGGGGGGGCAGTGGATTGCACTGTAAGCGTCTCAGAGGAAGGCTGCAAGGGCTTGTTTCAAGATGGATGCTATTTCCCCCCCCGGGGGTCAGTGTTAGGCCAGACACTGGGTCTCCTGCACCCTTGCAAAACCTGTGTCCTCAGAGGTTACCAGCAAAGGGTAACAGTGGGGATCAGGCCAGCCTGGGCGAGTATTAACCGCTTGCACTCTTTACAGTAGAAATTCAGCCCTTTTCAGCCCTGCATTCCCAGTCTCTTCTGGGTCCAGCTCCATTTGGGGCCTGCTTAACTGATGAGCAGGGTTGCCTCTTTGAGGCTGCCCTAGGCTGGGTACAGAAGAGGGAGCTCGCTCTAACTCTGCTGGTTGCTCAGACCGTTTGCCCCTGTGATCACCAGGGCAGCACTCCTGGTTGTGCTTCACTCTCTCTAGCAGACAGCTGCAGGAGGAGGAGGCCTGAGACCTCTCCCATCCTCCCTGCTCCTTCCTCTCTCAGTGTGGATGTGGAGAGAAAGCCAGTGTTACTGGAAAGCTCCTCCGGGATGTGTACTGATTTAGATTTACAGACACACCCATTGAAAAGGAGTGACTGGCCCTTGACCCGTCCTAGGCACTGCCGGATCATTCTTTAAAATGCAGCCATGTAACAGACCCCTCCTGTATCATCGCAGGGCTCTGACAGAAACGTCACACTGCTTAGTGTCCTGTGGCCTGGAGAATTTTATCCAGCACTTTTACACAGAGGTTGCATTCAAGCTCCAAACAACATGGAGCACAAGAATTGCAGCCAGCCTGGGAATGGTAGGGTGAATAGTTATACTTGTGCAGCCGAAATGCATGAGCAGTCGCAGCAGCTGGTACATGCAAATGACATATCTGCCCATAGGCACAATGGTTGTGAATATGTGTGGGCAAATCACTCATGCTAAATTCTAAAACTCTGGTCCTACATTCTCCCAATGGCTATTTTGAACTATCCAGCTTTTAGTGGGTAGAATGAGTGCTCTGGGCTAATGCTTTTACCCCTGGCAAACCCACGGCAGGGAAGGAAGCCTGAAGGAGAAATGGCTTGCCCTTTCCAGAGAGCTCACTGGTGAAACTTCACCCTTCTGTAAGTTGGTTCATTGACTGGGAGCGAAATCCCCTTGTGATGTTCTCACATTGGTGGTCCTTGCCCAGTTGCATGGATCAGTTAATCTTAGCAGGAGCGCAGGAAGAGAGGCAGCCATGCTACCTAACTCCGTGCAGAACCTGGGCTGAGGGATTTGCTGTTGTGAGAGCTGCAGATCACCTCTCCTCTCCAGTAGTTGTCTGGGCAGTTCCTGCCAGTGACTGGGATGGGCAGGTAACTCTGCATTGCTAGTGGCCGGGCTGCGTGTGCTGAGGAGGCCCTCCGTGGAATAAGTTGCTCATGTGTCATTCATGCTTATTAATGTTTCGGAGTCCAGGCCTCTCTGCTGGGCACGTAAGCTCTCTGCGGATGCTGTAATGGCAATGAATGCCAGTGGGGTCCTGTCCTCATTTGTGGTCATTTTCCCTGAAGAACAATGGGTGAAGGCAGCTCTGACATGCTGCGCCAAACCCCTTGGTGGGGAGTGGCGTTCTGGGGGCTGGGAGCAGGATTTTGGCTCTGCGGCTGCATTAGCTGGGTTCTAGGGCTGGGTGAGATGTTACCCGTGGCTTTGGGGCCAGCCAGGCTAGTGATGGGTTGGCAGCAGTGAATTCCTGCTGCCCGGCTGGTGGCCGTCCAGCGACAGTAACAGGTGCCACAGGCACGAGGGAGTCTGCTCAGCGGCCACTGGTACACGTGCCAGCCCGGAACCCAGCCACCACACCCCAGCTTGAGACATTCCCCTGGCCCAGTGCAGCTGACCCAGCACAAGGCGAACAGGAAACCTTGGGAGCATCGCTGCCTCCTCAGCCAGTGGTCACGGAGGAATAGCCAGCTCCTGGCTGCCGGCCTCACGCTCACATCAGAGGAAGGGTCAGGGCTCTCAAGTACATGGATGGCCTGGTGGTTGCCCAGGTGATGAGAACAGCATCCAGCTCACCATGGGCTGGGTAGGGGATCTGATTATTCCCAAGCTCGTGGCTCCTGGCCAGTATGCTGACACTGAATGTCCGGCACGTCGCCCTCAGCACTGGCTGCCTGGCAGGGTGATGCTAGATTCAGCGACCACAATCTGCTTGGATATCAATGTGCTGGGTCAAGCTGGCCACTGCCTGGGCTTGGTGCCCCAGGCTGCGGGCTTGGAACTGGCCTTTCACACACTTCGCTGGCGTAGCGAGCACAAAGGTGCAGCTGCCAGAGAAAAGTGGCTGCTGACAGCAGTGCGGTGCAGGCAACAGCACGAGCAGTCTGGACAGAGGTGTGTAAAGTGAGTCACCTGCACCTCTGTAGGGCCAGCACCTTACGCCTCCCCCCCAAGCCTGAACAGACCCCGCATCCCTTTCGCTCACCAGTGTGACCCCGGATCTTTTCATTTTGGGGGATGTTTTGCAAATGCAGCAGAAGCTGGGTCCTGTCCGGAGATGCCCCTCCTGCGAGGTACACCAGCAGTGCTAGGCAGTTTGAAACGCCTCTGGGTTGTAACTGGCTGCCAATCTCCTGGCTGCTTAAAACTGACCAAGGCTGGCATGGGAGTAACACGCTGATTCAAAAAATACCATTTGCTGTGTTATTGTCCAGCTGGATTGAGGATTTCCAAGCTCCGACTCTTGAACCCTAATCAAAATTGCCTTGTCTTTTTGATCCAGTTGATGTTGCTTTTTAACTTGGTTTAAAAACTGGATTTAAATGCACATTAATTAATGTCATTAGCAGCTAATGGTGCAAAGAAGGCAGCATGATCCTGCAGTCAGGGCACTGAATGAATCTGGTCTGGTCTTGGCTCTGCCACTGACCTCTGGGTGACCTTGGGCAAGTCCCTTCTCCTCTCCTGGGAATCATTCTGTAAGAGCTGCTCTAGTTCAACCAAGCTGTCCCACTTTGTGAGGGACTCGGGGCAGATTTGCTGGCCTCTCTGGGCAGGCAGACTTGATGACCAGGTGCTCCAGGAATCCCTGGTCTCCTACTGGCTCTGGCTGGATGATGTCGGGCTGGGTCAATCCACTAGACCCTGGTGCCTAGCCCAAGCCTAGAGTAGTTGTTTTAACTTTTTATTACCCAGTTCAGCCCCTTCTGCACAGGCCAGATAAACTCTACCACTGAGCTGAGACCAGAGGTTCCTTAGACAAGGATGACATCCCTGGCCACACACCTTGTGAGCATGATCACTAGAGTTGGGGGGTTATGAGGTAACCAGCCCCCTGGGGGGGATTTTCCTTCCAACCCCAGTACTTGGCTCATGCCCTGAGCCAGAGAGTTTCGGTCCCTTCCTAGCTCTTGTTTGGGTTTGAGTATTTACTGTTTTAAATGTATAGGCTTGTTCTCCATAGAACTCTCCAATCCCTTCTTGAACCTGCTGTGCTCTTGGCCTCAGTAAGATCTTGTGGCAGTGAGTTCCTCGGGTTAACTGTATCTGAAAATGGTATTTCCCTGTATACATTCTGAATTTGCCACCTTTCAGTGTCAGTGACGGTCCCCTGCCAGTTCTAGGGGGAAGCTGTCCTAGCAGCTCTCAGGGATGCACGCAGCCAGAGCTCTGATCATGACGCTCGTATCCTTGCAATGCTGAAGGAAGAGGCAAAGTTTAGTATAGAGGGTAGGCCCCTAGCAGGATGCAAGTGAGGGAGGCAGGCAGATCTGTTAAGGAGAGGGTGTAGATTGGAACAGAGACCAAGAGCTGGAGCAATTCCTGGGAACCCAGCCCTGTCCCAGCAAGTCACATGCCAGAGGGATGTGCTTGGGGTCTCTCCAGCTGCCAGATCTACGGGTTGGAGACACGCACTAAGGGAACTGATGGGCAGGATTCCCTGGGAGAATAACATTGGGAGGGGTGGGGGGTGGGAGGGGGAGAAAGGAGTCCAGGAGAGCTGGCAGTATTTTAAAGAATCCTTATTGAGGTTACAGGAATGAACCATCCCGATGTGTAGAAAGAATAGTATAGTAAATATGGCAGGTGACTAGCTTGGCTTCACAGTGTAATCCTTGCTGATCTTAAACACAAAAAGGAAGCTTACAAGAAGTGCAAGATTAGACAAATGACCAGCGAGGAATATAAAAATATTGCTCGGGCATGCAGGAGTGAAATCAAGAAGGTCAAATCACACCTGGAGTTGCAGCTAGCAAGAGATGTTAAGAGTAACAAGAAGGGTTTCTACAGGTATGTTAGCAACAAGAAGAAGGTCAGGGAAAGTGTGGGCCCCTTACTGAATGAGGGAGGCAACCTACTGACAGAGGATGTGGAAAAAGCTAATGTACTCAATGCTTTTTTTGCCTCTGTCTTCACGAACAAGGTCAGCTCCCAGACTATTGCATTGGGCAGCACAGCATGGGGAGGAGGTGACCAGCCCTCTGTGGAGAAAGAAGTGGTTTGGGACTATTTAGAAAAGCTGGACGAGCACAAGTCCATGAGGCCGGATGCGCTGCATCCGAAAGTGCTAAAGGAGTTGGCGGATGTGATTGCAGAGCCATTGGCCGTTATCTTTGAAAACTCATGGCGATCGGGGGAGGTCCCGGACAACTGGAAAAAGGCTAATGTAGTGCCCATCTTTAAAAAAGGGAAGAAGGAGGCTCCGGGGAACTACAGGCCAGTCAGCCTCACCTCAGTCCCTGGAAAAATCATGGAGCAGGTCCTCAGGGAATCAATTCTGAAGCACTTAGAGGAGAGGAAAGTGATCAGGAACAGTCAGCATGGATTCACCAACGGCAAGTCATGCCTGACTAACCTAATTGCCTTCTATGACGAGATAAATGGCTCTGTGGATGAGGGGAAAGCAGTGGACGTGTTATTCCCTGACTTTAGCAAAGCTTTTGTTACGGTCTTCCACAGAATTCTTGCCAGTAAGTTAAAGAAGTATGGGCTGGATGAATGAACTATAAGGTGGATAGAAAGCTGGCTAGATTGTCGGGCTCAACGGGTAGTGATCAAATGGCTCCATGTCTAGTTAGCAGCCGGTATCAAGTGCAGTGCCCCAAGGGTCGGTCCTCGGGCCGGTTTTGTTCAATATCTTCATTAACGATCTGGAGGATGGTGTGGATTGCACCCTCAGCAAGTTTGCAGATGACACTAAACTGGGAGGAGAGGTGGATACGCTGGAGGGTAGGGATAGGATACAGAGGGACCTAGACAAATGAGAGGATTGGGCCAAAAAAAATCTGATGAGATTCAACAAGGACAAGTGCAGAGTTCTGCATTTAGGGAGGAAGAATCCCTACAGACTAGGGACCGAATGGCTCGGCAGCAGTTCTGCAGAAAAGGACCTAGGGGTTACAGTGGACGAGAAGCTGGATATGAGTCAACAGTGTGCCCTTGTTGCCAAGAAGGCTAACGGCATTTTGGGATGTTTAAGTAGGGGCATTGCCAGCAGATCGAGGGATGTGATCGTTCCCCTCTATTCGACATTGGTGAGGCCTCATCTGGAGTACTGTGTCCAATTTTGGGACCCATACTACAAGAAGGATGTGGAAAAATTGGAAAATGTACAGCGGAGGGCAACAAAAATGATTAGGGGACTGGAACACATGACTTATGAGGAGAGGCTGAGGGAACTGGGATTGTTTAGTCTACAGAAGAGAAGAATGAGGGGGGATTTGATAGCTGCTTTCAACTACCTGAAAGGGGGTTCCTAAGAGGATGGATCTAGACTGTTCTCAGTGGTAGCTGATGACAGAACAAGGAGGAATCATCTCCAGTTGCAGTGCGGGAGGTTTAGGTTGGATATTAGGAAAAACTTTTTCACTAGGAGGGTGGTGAAACACTGGAATGCGTTACCTAGGGAGGTGGTGGAATCTCCTTCCTTAGACGTTTTTAAGGTCAGGCTTGACAAAGCCCTGGCTGGGATGATTTAGTTGGGGATCGGTCCTGCTTTGAGCAGGGGGTTGGACTAGATGACCTCCTGAGGTCCCTTCCAACCCTGATATTCTATGTTTCTATGTAAAGGGGGTGCGAGTACTGCAGGGACTGCAGAGGTTGGTCTCTGTGGCGCTCTGCACAGTGGGCATTTGCTTCTCTTTGGGGGACTAGAGTAAGCTGAGCCCTGTGGGGAGGGTTTGGGTTGCTCTGAAAGTGGAGCCTGGTTGGGCGTGATCCTGCATTCATTTAATTGGCGCTCCCTCCATCCATCCTCCATCTGTCATGCTGCGCCCCGGGGGCCAGGCTGAGCAGCTGCTGCCAGCTGGTGTGCAGCCAAGACCACCGGGGAGGGGCAGCCCAGGGAGCACAGCAATCCCGCCCTGGGCTCTTAGTCGTCTTTGCCCTCCCCACAGTCTGTGACTCTTTCTGGGGCCGCTTCTTGGTGTGCAGCCGGGGTCCTGGCAGTGAGGGCTGGGCAGGCCCCGGCTCCTAATCCAGCCCTGGTCTAACTTCACCAGCAATTCTCCAAGAAACATCCTGCACTAAGCTGCAGGTGTCCCCTTCCCCCAAGCCCCAGTACTCCCACTGCGTGCAGGCAAACCTTGGGTGGCCAGGATGGGTGCCAAAGGATCCAGGCTGGGCCTGGCAGGCTGCGTGCCTGGGTGTGGGAGAACCCACAATGCCAGGGAAGGTGAGTTGTGCTGCACCCCTGGAGGGGTACCTGGGGGTGGCAGGCCCCACATGTCCAAGAGGCTGAGCTGCCAGGCGGGCAGGGGGTGCACTAGGGTGATGGGGGTGGAGAGCTGGGGCTGGGGCCCACCACAGGCAGCAGGTTAATAGGGAACGGCATTAACAGAGGTGTCGCTGCAGGGGGTTCCTGCCTACGTGAGACGATCCAGCCCTGCAGCCCGTGTGCCTTTCCAGCCACGCATGGCCAGCTCCAGGGAGCTCATAGGCTGTGGCCAGGCACCTCCAGGAGTCAGGGAAGCAGACTGTCATGGGGGTGGGCTGCTAGGAACAGGTACAGATAGGAATGCCCCTTGGCAATCAGAGATTGGACAAGGCAGAGAGTTGAGAGAAGTGCTGGGGTGAGCCAAGCACAGCAGGATGGGGGCATAGGACTGCTGTCTAGACCCTCCTCAGCTCGGGGTATTAGCTGCCCCACTGAGTGACCCCCTTCCATGTGCTCCCTGGCTCTTGTACAGAGCTTTCTGAGGCACTGCCCCCATGCTTCCCCATCTCCAGGGCTTAGGTGCCCATCCATCCCAGTTCGGCTGGGACACGCCCTTTCTAAGCCCCATCCCAGATGGCCCAACTGTTTTGGCAAAACTGACAAAAGGAGAGGAATGTTTTAGGAGATGGGGGAGCAGCAATGGGCGCTGGGTGGTGGGGCTGGCTTGGGGGTCAACCCCAGCCCTGGGCAGCAGGGCTTGGCAGATGCGGTGTCCCCCTATCACCACCCTGCCGGGACTGCTGTTGCCTTGGGCTATGCCTGGGGCCGAGCTGGGCCTGTTCTGAACCCAGCACCCAGCCGCTGCAAAATGGGGTGGGGGAGGGGAGCGTGGTCACAGCCCATAGCCCTGCCCAGCAGCAGGCTGGCTTCCCTCAGCCCTGCCCCTTCCAGCCTCCTCCCACCTAGCTGGCCCCAGACTCAAGCCCTGTCCCAAGGGCAGAAACCTGCATCCCCGCACCAGCAAAAAGGTTTAACCCTTCCCCTGCCAAGCAATAGTGGAGCTCCATCCAGCTTGCCCCTACAGATAAGCAGGTGCCTTGAATTCAGTGCCCTGCTCCCTGGGCAGGACAAGCAGCCTGAGGCGGCTGAGTGCTGCCCCTGCACAGATCCCTGCGTTGGCCTTTGCAGAGAGCCATTCCCTGCATCTCCTGCATTATTGATAAGCCAGCATGCTACAGCACCTGGCCCCTGCAGAGCCAGTAGGGGAGGGGGAGGGGGAGGGCGCGGAACCCTCCTTCCCGCCCCCTTCCCCTGGGGTCACAGCAAGGTCACCGCGAGAGGAACAGCAGCTGTCAGCATAAAGCAACCCCCCCCTCTGCTCCTACCCTGACTGCACACTCCACGAAGGGCTGAGCTGGGGGAAATGCGCTGGAACCTGGACAGCCCTTTGCTCGCCCTTCAAGCCATCCCATAATAATCCTCTGCCCCTCTACCACACGCTCTGGGAGCTCAGAGCCCCTTCCCAGCAACAACCCCTAGGAGGCAGGCAGCTCGTGCTAGCTGCATGTTACAGATGGGGAAACTGAGGCACAGAGCATAAGAAACCCATCTGTCACACTGGCAGACCCTGAGTTTGGGAGCCCAGCTGTAAACATTTAGGGCTGAATTTTTCAGAGGTGCTGAACCACCAGCTTGTGCTGATAGCAACAGGGAGGTGTCTCTGCTTAGCTAATTCTGGGCTCCCAGTGTGTTTGAGTTTGTGAGCAAGCTGGGGATAGAACCAGAATCCCTGACTCACAGCCCCCTCTTGTAGTCCCTAGCCCATACTGAGTCTCTTCAGCTAGTGCATCTCACGTCCACACTGCTTCCAGGAGGTGCTGCTGAGTTGGGAAGTGGACAGGACAGACACAGCTGGCGGAACACAGGCTGGGGCTGCAGTAAGAAACTTGCAGAGTAGCTGGCCCCAGTTTCTCTAGGAGCTGAGCCTCAGTTGGCTTTCAGCAGGATTCCTGCTGGTGGCAGTATGACAACCCCCACAACCAAGCCCAAAACTCAAGGACAAGCCCAGGCTGCCAGCTGGAGACGCAGAGGGTAGGACACCCCCTTGCTGCATTAGCTCTAGGACTTTGTGGCCATTTCCTCTCCCTCCTCCAATCTCTTCCCCGTGCCTTGTAGCAACAGATGTGTGAGAAGCCCAACTGCCCATGCTGGGGCCGAGTGCTGGGCAGGTGCCCCAGCCATATCTCTCCATGGTGCGGTATAACACACACTCCCCTAAAGTGAGGGGGATGGGGAACACAGCTCCACCGCAAAGCACTCAAGAGAAAGGAGCAGAGCAAGGAAGCCTGCTGCATGGCTCTGAGTAGGACTGAATCCTGGTCTAATGGCATCATGCTGGGTCTTCTCCCTATGCCAGGGTTGCTTGCATAAGCAGGAAGGAAGCCCCCTGCACCAGCGGCTAACAGTTCAGCTGCTGGAAGGAACTGAAGCAAGGATCTCCACTTGTGTTTTACACACAGCAGGCCCCAGCAAGAGGGATAAGGGCTCCATCTTCAGGACTACTGAGGAACAGCAGCTCAACACCTGAAACCATTTGTTGTTCTACTCAGGCGTTGGATCAGCCCTTGGTGTATGTAGGTTGGTATCCCACCTTCTGCCAGACTGGACCAGACTTGCACTATGGAACAGGCCTGCCTCATGCAGTCCCTGCCTCCTGGCAGAACAACGATGCACGTAATTCTGCATCTCACTCTTGCCACACTGGATTAGATCATTGGGGCATGTGTGGAGGAAACAGATGTCCCGGTTGCAGATATAGCTGCACCCCGCTCTCATCTCTGAGAGCATCCCTTTAGGTGACAGGCCCTGCCCCCCGCACCTCTTTCAGGTGAGAATCCCATGATTCTCCCACTCTCAGACAGGGGCCACACTCCTTGTGTGTCAGCCTTGATCGCTGGGTTTGCATCCTGCCTGTCTTCCCTTCAAGGAGCTGCAACTAGTGGTGAAGGCAGAGCCCCGCACTGGCCCTTCCAGAACAACATAGTATTTAATCTCAACACCAAAAGAAAGCAGAACAAGAGCTGAAAGTTTCAACACACTCACAGTTCTACACCCACATCTGTGTTACCTACAGGCTTAGACAGGGCTAGCTTATCCCAGACATCCCTGCCTCTGAAGACTGGGGTTCCATCTGCTCCCCAGCAACCCCTGCCTCCCTCTCTCTGTTTTTCAGGGCTGTCCTTTTATTCACCCCAATGTTCTTGGTTCCAGTTTTTCCCACCCAGATACCCCCCCCGCCCCGCAATCATGGGCCAGACGAACTCAGCACAGCTGGAGGTGAAACTTCAAAGACGACACCTGCACTGTCCTTCAAATACTGGTGAATGGGGCTGTCTGAGGCTATTGTCCACTTTCCTGTGTATGTGCAATCCACTCCTGCAGGAATCAACCCCTTGTAATCACAGTGCAAACAATACAGTAACACTCAGAGAGAATTCTCTTCTATTGAGGGTCTTATCCTGCACTCAGCACCGTCATACCTGACTGCCTTCCAATCATGCATTAAATAATGTGACTAACATCTGTCACGTGCTGGTCTCTCATCACCTCCCCAGGCGGCGACATGAAGTGTCGTGTTTAGTGGGAGAGTTTAACATACATGTTGCTGTGTGTTCACGTTAAAGAAAACAGGACAAAGAAATGCACGTTGCACTTAAGAGTGGAAGGTCCTTAGTTCCTGAGGAAGTTCATGACATAGAACATGTAGTATTCATAAATTATTACAGGCACCTCCCATGTCCTTCAGAGGAAGGCCTTGTGGTTAAGGCAGAAATATGGGACTCAGGAAATCTACATTCTATTCCTGGCTTCATATAATCTGTGTGTTAGCCCCATTACCTTGCTATGCCTCAGTTTCCCCATATGCATAATGAAGATATTTACCCCCTAGGGGTAAGATGTCACAGTAGCATTTTATTTGTCTGGAGATGAGGAGCTGGGCAAGCTGTGGCCACCAGGGAGAAGACGACCCAGAGCAATTCCACACACCTAGAAGTTTCCAATCGATACCAGGTTCTCAGCATGGAAACTGTGAAAGATACCTCTGAAGATCTAGCTGGTCCAAGGGAGTGGAGAGATGCATAGGGTACACCTGAGGATGGCAGCTTGGCCACCCTCTAGGAAAAAGCAAGCTTGCCCCCACGGAGTTCTCAAACCATCCAAGGAAGAGAAGACAGAGGATTCTTGTCAGGGATTCAATATTCAGAAGAATCAAAAGAAGATTCTGCAAGGGACAGGCAGACAACAGGTGGCGTGCTACCTTTCTGAAGCCAAGATCTGAGACATCACTCTAAAACTGGCTAGGCTGCTGAAGTCAATGGGAAAGGAGCCATTGGTGATGGTTCATATAGTCACTAATCACAGTATGTTGTGGGATTGTGACGCTGGCAGACCAGGTGCCAGCTCTTGCCAAAGGCCCAGGGCCTTGCTGAATGCTGACAAATGCAGAGCTGGAAACCAGTCCAGCTCACCTGTGGGTTAGTGTAGTTAACACAGCTATAAGAATGTGTTCAGACTTTACAGAATGCTTGTAGGATGCTGCATGTACTGATCATACTTATAACCTCTGTAGCCCATGGTATAAAGTTACATTGAGAGTTTGCATTGTAAACCTCTGTAACTGTGTAACTCACCAAACAGAAGCAGCATTAAGGTAGCATGCTCATCCTGCACACCAGATGGCCCACTGATAGTAAATGAGGCGTTGTGTAGCATCAAAGACACAGACCTTGTTGATTGCATTCCTCTCTCCCTCCAGGAAGGGGAGGCCTGCATGTGAACTCATCCCACCAGCTTGGAGCTGGGGTGAAGGGTATAAAAATCCCTGACAAGGAGAAACTGGATCTTTTATGCTCTCTGGGCTCTGAGGGGCAAAGATTCCTACACATAAGCAAGAGATCCCCATGCTGCTTGGCCTGGTCAGCCCTAAAGAACACGGAGATGATTACTTCAGAAGCTTATATTACCTTTTAAAATCTATGACTGTAACTAGTATGTGTGTGTTTCCTGTTTTAACCTGGTAAATAACTCCGTTTCTTTTCTTAGTTAATAAATCTTTAGTTAATTCCAGGACTGGCTACAGGCATTGTCTTTGGTTTGAGATCTGAGTACAGCTGACCTGGGGTAAGTGACTGGTCCTTTGGGACTGGGAGTAACATGAATATTGTTGTGATTATTAGTGTAAAATGACCATCTATCACCTAGTCCAGCCTGCCTGGGTGACAACACAGACTGGAATGCCCGTGGGGACAGTCTGTGGGTCTGTGGTAAGGCTGTAATAGTGCTTTAGGAGTTCAGACTTGTTACTGGGTTGGAGAAATCTAATTATAGAATGTATCACGAGTTTGGGTGTCTGCCCTGCTTTCTGACAGTCTGCCCTGAGTGAGGTTGGCACTCACAGCTGTGAGCCACTCCACACAGCATGACAGGGATATCTGACAGAAAACAGGGAACTTGGAACCATACTGAAGAAGAATGTTTAAAGTGACCTTCCCTAAGATCATTCCTTCCTACAAGTGGAGGAGGATAGAAGGCAGACAGCATTGGAAGTTAACTGCTGGCTAGGTTAGTGGTGTAGGGTGGAAGGCTTTGGTTTTGTGGAACATTGTTCCATCTTCTAAGAGGAGAGGAGGCCTTCACCTCAGTAGAAGCTGAACCAATCTCCTTAGGGACAAGCTGGTTAGCCAGAAGGGCATTAAACTAGGAGCAAAAGGGGAAGGCAAAAAGAGGTAAGAAATGAGCACTCATTTAGCACAAAGTTGAGATGTGGAGAAAAAAATTAATCAAGGAACCAAAGAAGATGCAGAGAAAAAATGAATTGCCTATACAACAATGCTAACAAACAAAGGGAATTTAAAGTGCTCTTTATGAGCATAAATTTGATCTAGTTGGTATTACTAAAATCTGGTGGGATGATTTGCCTGATTGGAATGTTAAAATCAATGGTTATAGCTTTTGTAGGAAGGATTGAGTGGGCAAAAAGAGTGGGTAGAAAAGAGGCACTCTATGTCAAAAATGGCATGATCTGTTAACTCAGAAGGAAGTGATCATAAATGCTTACAAATTTTGAATCCTAACAAATAAAGTACAGTACATGAAGAGGTACTAGCTGGTGTCTGCTACAGACATTAAATCACACATGGGAAGAGGATGACCAGCTCTTTACGCATCTATCTATAATGGGTAGGGGGAAAAAGCCACTTGATCCTGGGGGACTTCAACTGAGTGCCATAAAGCTCATGCTGCTAATATGTGGAATATATCCTTGGCATTTCTAAACATTAGAGATGACAATTTCCTAACTCAAACTGTTGCATCCAACCCAAGGGAATTCTATGTTAGAGCTTGTCCTAACAGATGGAGAAGAACTAATCACAGAACTAAAAAATAATGGTAGCTTAAACACAAGTGATCATGACTTGATCACATTTTTAATGTGCAAACAGAAAAGAGTCCAGACCTGTATAATATATATACTTAGTGCTTTAAAAGGGCCAATTTCACAAAGCTGAAAACAATTATAAGCCAAATCAGCTGGGAGGAGGAAGGTGTCTGAGAAACACATAGATGTAGTTTCATTATACAATGATAAAACTCTTTCCATTCCACTAGTATAGCAGGAGGATGTTCAAGAGCAACGACTAAAGTTAGACATTTTTACATCAGCAAGTCCATTCAAGAGTTTTAAAAGAGCTGATTGAGCAGCTTGCTGGACTGCTGATGTTGATTTTCAATAAGTCTTAGAACACAGGGGAAAGTACAGAAGACCGGAAAAAAGCTAATGTTGTGCCAATATTTCAAAAGGGTAAATTGAAAGACCCAAGTAATTATAGGCCTGTCAGTCTCTAATTGATCCCAGGCAAGATAATGGAGTGGCTGATATGGGACTCAATAAAAATTAAAGGAGGATAATATAATTAATGACAGGTTTCAGAGTAACAGCCGTGTTAGTCTGTATTCGCAAAAAGAAAAGGAGTACTTGTGGCACCTTAGAGACTAACCAATTTATTAGAGCATAAGCTTTCGTGAGCTACAGCTCACTTCATCAGATGCATATCGTGGTATGCTTATGCTCTAATAAATTGGTTAGTCTCTAAGGTGCCACAAGTACTCCTTTTCTTTTTGCGAATATAATTAATGTCAATCAAGATGGGTTTATGGAAAATAGATCCTATCACACAAACTTGATTTATTTTTTTGATGAGGTGACAAGGATGGCTGATAAATGTAATAGTGTTGACATCATAAGCTTAGACTTCTGTAAGGTATTTGACTTGGTACTGCACATTTTGACTGAAAACCTAGAACAGCAAATTAACACCACACACATTAAATGGATTAAACACTGGCTAACTGATAGGTTTCAAAATGGTAAAATGGGTAATCACGACCAAACAGGTGTTTTTCTAACAGGGGTCCCACAATGGTCAGTTCTTGGGCTGTGCTATTTAACATTTTTATCAATGACCTGGAAGAAAACGAACTTACCACTGATAAAGTCATCAGAGGACACAAATTGGGGTCATGGTAAATAATGAAGAGTACAGGTTCAGAGCGATCTGGATCATTTGGTAAGCCAGATGCAAGCAAACTATGCATTTTAATACAGCTAAATGTAAACATACATATCTAGGAACAAAGAATATAGGCCAGATTTACATGATGGGGGGGCCCTATCCTGGGAAGGAGTGACTCTGACCCAAAGGGGCTAAGGGGATCCCAAGATGAATAAATAAGGAATCTTGAGTAGGAGTAGGGAGGTTATTTTACCTTTGTATTTGGCACAGATACGACCCCTGCTGGAAAACTGTGTCCAGTTCTGGTAGCCAGAAATCAAGGATGTTGGTAAACTAGAGAGGGTTCAGAGTAGAGCCACAAGAATGATTAAAGCATTAGAAAACCTGCCTTATAGTGATATCCAATGGCTAGAAGTGGAAGCTTGGCAAATTCAGACAGGATGCAAGGTGTACATTATAATAGTGAGGGTAATTAACTATTGGAACTAGTGAAGTATCAGCAACAGCTGCATTTTCCTTTCACAAGTCCTCGTTCTAAGGCATATTCTTAGAGCACGTGGGTTAATACAGTGATTTGTCGCAATATATTCCACCCCGAATCAGACCCAGCTAGCCGCCAAGCGTATGTGAATTCATAGATGTGTCTACTTCCGTGGAATAACCTGGCCCCTCTTCCACCCTGAGTGTGCCAGGAGCAGTGCACGTCTGGCATAGTTGCGCAGGTTTATTCCTACTCCATTTGAAGATGGTAACAATAAAGGAATTAGGAACAAAAACGTTCTTTGCAGGATCCTCCCAGACATCAGTGTGAACGGTCCGCACTGCACCATACCAGAACCATGGCACAGCCCAGCAGCAGAGCTCACAACAGTGCAATGAGTCTGTGTGCAGGGGCAGACCCAAGACCCCCAGATACTGGGCATTTCGCAGCCATAAAAGAAGTGCCCACTCAAAGGGCCCTGAGCAGGACTGCATGAGGAGCCCATAAGCCTTTGCACTGGGGATCAGAGGGAGGAGCAGTTTCTCCAACCTACTTCTCCATCACATTTCCATCTTATTCTTCCTCCTCTGACTTGGCCTCTTCCAGATGCTATGACTGGGAGAGTTGTCCAATTAGAAGGCCAAATCCTAATCAGATTTGGCCTGAAATACAGCATCAAGTCCACACTGCAGTCCAAATGCAGCTAGAAAAGCCTCAGTTGAGAAGGAGCATTAACAGAAGTAGGTCCGGAAGTCCCAGCACTCCAAATCTCTCACTCCATAGAATCTAATCCAGGCCTCCATCCCAGACTCCTAGCACCTTCTTATAAAATGACAATGTCGGGACCGAGAACCCGTCCCCCCAGCCTGGAAGGTGGATTAGATTTAGGCCTGGTCTACACTGGGGGGGGGGGGGAATAGATCTAAGATACGCAACTTCAGCTATGAGAATAGCGTAGCTGAAGTCAACGTATCTTAGATTGACTTAGAATCACGTACTCTGCATCCTCACGGCGCAGGATCGACAGCCGCTGCTCCCCCGTCGACCCCATTTCTGCCTCTCACCCTGGTGGAGTTGACAGCAGAGCGATCAGGGATCGATTTATCGTGTCTACACTAGACATGATAAATTGATCCCCGATAGATCAATCACTACCCACTGATCCGGCTGTAGCCGTGGTCTCAGTGGCTAATACCAAATAAGAGAGGGCCAAGGAAAGTAGTCCTTTTCCTCACAACACTCCTTGGGGCAGAAAACTCACCCATGGGGCAAGTGTTCCTCTGATCATACAGGTTTCAGAGTAACAGCCGTGTTAGTCTGTATTCGCAAAGAGAAAAGGAGGACTTGTGGCACCTTAGAGACTAACCCATTTATTTGAGCATGAGCTTTCGTGAGCTACAGCTCACTTCCTCAGATGCGTATCGTGGAAACTGCAGCAGGCTTTATATACACACAGAGAATATGAAACAATACCTACTCCCACCCCACTGTCCTGCTGGTAATAGCTTATCTAAAGTGATCATCAGGTGGCCAATTTCCAGCACAAATCCAGGTTTTCTCACCCTCCTCACTTTGGATGGGCTATCACCAGCAGGAGAGTGAATTTGTGTGGGGGGGGTGGAGGGTGAGAAAACCTGGATTTGTGCTGGAAATGGCCCACCTGATGATCACTTTAGATAAGCTATTACCAGCAGGACAGTGGGGTGGGAGGAGGTATTGGTTCATATTCTCTGTGTATATATAAAGCCTGCTGCAGTTTCCACGATATGCATCTGAGGAAGTGAGCTGTAGCTCACGAAAGCTCATGCTCAAATAAATTGGTTAGTCTCTAAGGTGCCACAAGTACTCCTTTTCTGATCATACAGAAGGCATCTCTGGATTCTGTGGTTGCTTCGGGGATTTGTTCTATGCATTTCTCTATTTACAGGAAAATTAAAATTTCCTGCAGCGAGAGGTAGGGGGCTAGGATTCAGTGCTCAAGGCTATGAGCCAAGCACAGTGGATCCAATGCAAGTAAGAAAGTATGAAAGTGAAATCCTTGGCATGCCAACAGCTACCTTGTGATATCCATTTTCAGCTTTGGGTTTCATTCACTCCATACTGCGTGGCAAAGTCCAAGTGAAACACAAGTAAAACCCTCACCTGCAGAAGGAAGGTTGCTTCCACTACAACATTGTCTTAAACCACCTCAACATTTCATTACATATAAATATATCCCTATTTGTCTGAACACCTCTTACACAGATCAGGATACAATGAAGTTCAGTACTGAGAATGCTACGCCTTCAAGTTATGAAGCCCTCTGGGAAGACAGGTTGGAGCCAAGTACCCCATCAGCCCTAGACAGGGCAGGCTCCCCGCAGCTTAAACATAGAATGGTGTTTATGGAAGACCCTAAGAAGTGGAGAGACGAGAACCCTTCTCTACATGTAGATCCAGGCATGTGGCCTCACACCACAAGACAGAATATTTGCTACCACCATCCTGGGCTCTGTTCTATTGAACCCAAAAACCTTTGGAACCAACTGTTCCAGAAGTCAGGCAGGTCTCCAAGAGAGGCAGGGGAGCCAATAATAAAGGCAGCATGCCCAGCTCTGAGAGTCACACACCGGCAGCCCTGAAATACAGTACATCAGAGAGGTGGTAAAAGCAACCAGTTGCCTATACATTGTGGAGATAGCACCTGTCAGTTCTTGATAACTCAAGACCCACAAACTACTCTACAGCACCAGTGAGAATACAATTCACTCATTCATAAAGTGCAAAAAATAGGGAGGACCCAGTCTTTGCCTAGTTAGGCTCACCCTCTCCACTAGGAATTTACATCAGAATAGCTACATCTCTGTGTGAAAACCCCACACCTCGAGACATAGTTATATCAATTTAACCCTGGTGTAGGCAGCACTAGGTCAACAATAATTTTTTCATCAGCCTAGCTAATGCCTCTCGGGGAGGCAGATTACCTACGCCGATGGGAGAATCCCTCCTGTCAGCGTACATAGTGTCTACACTGGGGTGGGCAAACTTTTTGGCCCGAGGGCCATATCTGGGTATGGAAATTGTATGGCGGGCCATGAATGCTCACTAAATTGGGGGTTGGGGTGCAGGAGGGGATGAGGATTCAGGCTGGGGGTGTGGTTTCTGGGGTGGGGCCACAAATGAGGAGTTCATGGTGCGGGAGGGGGTGGGCTGCTGCTGGGGGTACCGGCTCTGGGGTGGGGCTGGCGATGAAAGAGGGTGTTCTGGGCTGGGACTGAGGGGATTCAGCTGTTAGCACGGGGATCAGGGCTGGGACTGAGGGTTGGGGCGTGGGAGAGGGGCAGTGCTTACCTCAAGCAGTTCCTGGAAGCAATGGCATGTCCCCCATCTGGCTCCAACACAGAGGTGCGGCCCGGCAGCTCTGCATGCTGCCCCTGCAGCTCCCATTAGCTGCAGTTGTCGGCCAATGGGAGCTGTTGGGGTGGTGCTTTGGGTGAGGGCAGCGTGCGGAGCCCCCTGGCTGCCCCTATGCATAGGAGCTGGAGCAGTAACATACCACTGCTTCTGCAAGCCGCGCACAGTGGAGCAAGCCCTGGACCTCACTCCCCAGCAGGAGCTCGAGGGCCGGATTAAAACATCTGGAGGGCTGGATGCAGCCCCTGGGCCACAGTTTGCCCACCCCCGGACTACACTGAAGGGCTAAAATGGCACAGCTGTGTCACTTTAGCATTTTAAGTGTAGACATACCTGAAGTGGGCAGGTCCAGAGGACTCTGTTTAGATGAGCCTGCAAGATTTGAGCCTGCAAGGTGAGCTGAAATGCACTGTATACCCATTAAAGGACTAGAGTTCAGGGAAGATAAATTTATTAACACCTAAACCCCAGCAGAAAGCTGCATTGTCTCTCCTGCGGTGAATGGCAGAAACATCTCCAGCGCTGGCAGGTGAACGGCAGATCCCTGAAGGCTGCTCTGGGCAGGCAAATGTCAGCGGCGACTCCTGAGCGGGAAGGGGCGTTACCCGCACCGAAGGAATGGGGATCTCAAACCGATTTGTGAAGCTGCTTTAATAGCAGTGCGGCTCCCTAGGGCGTCCTGACACAGCACAAGGCCCGCTCGGGACCCGGCCCCGGAGCTCTCCGCAGCCGCCCTCGCCCCGCGGCCTGTCCAGCGCCACGAGCGAACCCTGGGCCCGGGCCGGGCCCCCGCGCTTCAGTGCGTGCGGCCCAGCAGCGCCAGGCCGCAGAGCAGGAGCAGGGCGAGCGAGAGCTCCGGCAGCCGGTCCCCGCGCCACCCCTGGGCCGCCGCCGCCTCCTGCCGCCGCCGCCGCCGCTGGCGCAGGGCCCGCTGCCGCTCCAGCTGCTCGCCGTAGTGGGCGCGGTAGAAGGCGTCGAAGTCGAAGACGGGCGCCGCGGGGGCGCGCCGCGGGGCCGCGCTGCGCGGGCCGGGCGCCGGGCGCGCGCCGGGCGCGGGCCGCGCGGCCGAGCTCAGCTCCTCGCGGCTCAGCAGGCCCCGGTCGTACCGGCGGCGCAGGGCCGCGCTGCCCAGCACGGCGTAGGCCTGGTGCAGGGCGGTGAAGCGCGCGGCCGCCTCCTCGCTGCCCGCGTTGCGGTCCGGGTGGCAGCGGAAGCTCTGCTCGTAGTAGGCCGCCTTGATCTGCGCCTGCGTGGCGCTGGCCGGCACGCCCAGCAGCTCGTACAGCCCCGCGGGCCGCGCCGGGCCCCCCCCGCCGGCGGCGGCGCCGCGGCGGCCGAGGGGCCGGGGGGGCAGCAGGCGGCCCAGGAGCGCGCGGGGCCAGCCGCGAGCGGCGGGGGGCGGCGCCATGCCGGGGGGGGGAGGGGCGGATCGCGCAGCCGCTGGGACCGCTCTCCTTAGCCCGACTTCCGGGCCGCCGCCGCGGCGCGCCAATGGGAGCGCTCCCTGTGAGGGGTGGGTGCCAGAGGCCCCGGCCAATGGAGTGAAGACAGACGCGCGGACGGACGGCTGCCTCGACCAATGGGAACTGCCGGCGCTCCGGCCTCACAGATTGCGCCGCGGCGCGGGGAGATGATGTCATAGGGCGAGCATGGCGGGGAGCGGCCGGAGGCCTGAGCATCGCGGGCCCCCGGAGCTGGTGAGTCGGGATCCGCGAGGCTTGGGTGGGGGTGAGGCCCTGGTGGTGGCTGCCCGGGGAGCGGGAGCGGGAGCGGGGGCGGGGCGGGAGGTTCTGCGTCTGTGCGGGGGCGGGGCGGGGCCCGGCTCGGGGGGAGGTTCTGGGCCTGTGCGGGGGCGGGGCGGGGCCCGGCTCGGGGGAGGTTCTGGGCCTGTGCGGGGGCGGGGCGGGGCGGGGCTGGGCTCGGCTCGGCTCGGGGGCCCCGCGGGGCCCGGCTCGGGGGGAGGTTCTGGGCGGGGGCGGGGCGGGGCTGGGCTCGGGGGCCGCGTGGAGCAGGGTGGGGCTCTGTGGGGCCCGGCTCGGGGGGAGGTTCTGGGCCTGGGCGGGGCTGGGCTCGGAGGCCCCGGGGGGCGGGGCTCTGTGGGGCTCGGGGGCGCGGCTTGATCTGCTGGGCGGGCGGAAGTCTCGGCCCGTGGCGGTTGCCCCTGGAGGGCATAGTGGGGGAGGGCACTGTGGGGCCCAGCCCCATCGTTCTCCAAGTTTCACGCTGTTTGTTTTTCTTGCAGTTTTACGATGTGGCCGAGGCCTGGAAATACTCCCAGAAGTAAGGGTGCTTCCCTTGCATGCTTGCTCCCTTGCTGTGGTGTACATGGCCAGTCCCCAATGAAGGTGGTGAGGATGGGTCTTGTCCCATCTCTGTGCTGATGGCTGGAGCATCTGGAGTGGTGGTGGCTATGTGCGCCCAAAAAGTGTCAATGTGCACCAGGAAATGCAATCTGAACTAAATTAAATGGTGAAAGAGTTCGAGCAGGTCTGTGGTGCAGCTGCTCTGCTGACCTTAATGGGTGTGGAGTTGTGTCCTGTGCAGTAGTATCTGCTCCTAGCAAGAGTTCTCCAGTTGTACTGGGGTGTGCACAGCTCTCCCTATAGTGAGCATAAGATCTGCCGTTGTGCTCTTAGCTATTAATTCCTGAGGAATGGTAGAGCAGGCAGAGCTGGGTGCCTGACTTCAGTCTTAGTAATTGTGTGGAGAGCCTTTGGGCCCCCAAAGGAATGCAGAAATTCCCACCACAAGGCAGGTTCCCATCTTAGGCCTTTCCTTGTGCTTCCAAATACTCCATTGTTTTCATGAATAACTAAGGTCTGAGCCAGTGGTTACCTTGGCTGTGATTTTATTCTGGGTAGTAAAAGCCACTTAGATCTCTCATTATTGCTTTCCTGGGAATAAAGGAGGATTCTTTCTCCTCAGCTCTCGAATGATTGAGATCCAGTCGCAGATGTCAGAGCGGGCCGTGGAGCTTTTGGACTTGCCCAAGGATCGGCCATGTTTCCTTCTGGATGTCGGGTAAGACCCTGCATATGAGCCATATAGAACTGTAAGGATGCTGCTTTCCCCCCTCACCTCACTGGCCGTCATGTTGTAGTTAGAGAAGGACAGAGCTCTGAATTGTCAGTGTAAGGGTTTTAGGTTTGTACTACAAATTACAGTGGAGCTCCTCCTGCGGCTTTGTGGAATTCCAGGAATACCATGATGATGACAATCATGGCTCAAATATCTAGAAAGAACAAGGGTGTCTCAGTACTTAATTTCCACAGTTGCTGCTCAGAGAGAGGAAAGAGAAGATCATTGTCCTGAAAGGGTTTCCAGACATGTCAGTGAAAGGGCTGGATATTGGGATGAATCTGCATTTTCTAAGATCTGTTCTTTCGCTTTTAGCTGTGGCTCTGGTTTGAGTGGAGATTACATCTCTGAAGAGGGACATCACTGGGTTGGGATGGACATCAGTTCTGCCATGCTGGGTAAGTAGATTCTCTTCCACTGCATGCCCTAGTGGGCAGACAATACATATGTGCAGTGGGAGGGTTAGAAATGTATAAAATGCAGCCCTGGGTACTGATCTGAAGACTTGTGGCCATCGGACTGGCTTGTCTTTTGTGCTGTGCAGATGTTGCTGTGGAGAGAGAGGTGGAAGGAGACCTCATCCTTGCAGACATGGGGCAGGGGATTCCCTTCAGGCCAGGCATGTTTGATGGCTGTGTCAGGTAAGACATTCCTCTTTGCTTTCTTATCTTAGTTCCCAGAGGCTCTGCCTAGCAGGAGGACACAACACAAGCCTGGCCCTGTTAGCTGGCCTTACCAGCTTGCACTCCATAGCAGGTTGTTGAAATTTGGATGGGCTTTGAATTAGGGATGCTTCTTCCCGTAATTAGGAGCAGCTGCTGGAAAATTACCTTTGACTCTCATAATACTGGACTGTGAAAACAGGGGAACTGCTTATCCAAAAACCGAGGAATGGCTGAGAGTCACGGATAACTAAGGCTAGCAGAAGGTGCTGAATACCAGTGCTGAGCATGGCATAAAAAACTAGATCATGGGCATGCTGCTCATTTGGGGGGCGGGAATGGGAAGGGTCAGAACCCCTGAGCCGCAGACGGGCTCCCACTGACACTAATGGGTGGTTTGGCCAAGTATATAACCAGTTCGCTAGTTAATGCTGCTGTTACATTCAGCATGTCACAGATCCATAGGACCTGTGCTATACCCCAGCTTTTAAATAGTCTGTTGGAGGAACCCCTTTGGTGTGCCAGATCCCCGAAGGGCCTCACTGCCTTCAGCTTAGGCTCACTGCCTCTGACGTGCTCCTGGGTCCAGCACTTGTGATTCACACCACGCACTCTGCCCAGTGCGTTGGACTTTGCTGGACTCCTGGTCACACTTTTACACTGTTCAGGGACTACTGCACCTCAGCAGGTATTTGCAGTGACACCAGGCAGCATTTTCAAAGCGAGTGGGGTTTACTAGTCACCTGGAACGCAGCGTCGGGAGTCCTTAGGTTAGCACAGAGAAATCAAGGTTATGACATAGTCCATCTGTCCAGGCCAGAGCAACCCGCCAGCCAAGCTGCTCCAGATTCCATTTCAGACTCTCAGTCCCTTTGTCCCTCCACGGGGATAGCAGTACAGCCTGTCCCAAAAGCTACTCTTTATTTCCTGCCTGGTACCTCTCAGTCCCTTGTTTCTGGAGCTGGCCTCTGCTCAGCTTCCCTGCTGCTGAGGGGTGGGGGAAAAACTTCCTTCCTCTTGATGGTTGTTTGCTAGGTGTGAATTGTCTGGTCACTGGGGCTTCTAATTGCCTCTTTGGGATTCTCGATTGTTATGGATTGATTTCAGCAGGTTCCAGCCAGTGCCTTAAAATTCATTGCGCCTAGGCAGCGAGATGAGACACCTCCCCCCCGCATGTCTCCTGCTGCCCCAAGAACAGACTTAGCCTTTGAGCCCCCGCTGGATAGCAGTGGAAGGTACGGGAGGAAACTGAGGCACATACAGGATCCATAATACTACAGGAAATTGCCACTTCCTCACACAGCATCACCCACAATTATGGACTCTGGTTATTGTCAAATGCCCTTAAGGTGTCGTTGCTGGGCTCCAGAGTGACTCCCACTATTTCTATAAATCTCTCTCTCAGCGCTCCTGTCTTCAGTGGTCTAAGGTTGCACTACATCCACTCAAATCTGGAAGATTTTTTAACCAGTTATGATCCATAAGGACTAGAAACTCTGTTGTAATGAAAGCTTGCATTCTGCAGAATCTAGATCTGACCGATAAGTACACCAAGTGGGTCAGACTTGCAAGTCAAATATGTGACCTCCTGAGCTAGACAGCATCTCTTTAGAATGGGCTTATACAAAATCTTTGCTCCTAAAAAGTAGGAAGCAGTGCACTGATGAAGCAAACGCAGTAGTTGTCTTGAGCACAGCAGTACGTCACATACTATCTTGGACTATAGAATAGGTACGAGGGACACTGGTAGAAGGAGGACGTTAGGGGACTTGCGTCTTTGTTAAAGAATGTGGTTCGGTTGCCCACATGGGAGGCTTGGTGGCTCAGTGTCCCTTAGGTCACGCATTCTCTTTCAGTATTTCTGCAGTGCAGTGGCTCTGTAACGCTGATAAGAAGACACACAGTCCCCCAAAACGCCTGTATCGATTCTTCTCAACCCTCTATTCTGCCTTGGTAAGTAGTGACAGATATGGCCATTTCCTGCAATGTCCTTGAAAAACCTTATTGTATTAAGTGTATTGTGAGTGGGATTGTATGTAACCTCTCTCGGGGGAGATGTGATGTGGGGCCTGGGAGCTCAAGGATTGTATTGAAAATGTGCCAGACAAGAGTGGATGCTTGGGACAATAAGGGGATTTCCTGGGGAATCCCCAGGAAGAGATTCATGCAAATTTCCCACTGTCAGTTATGCAAAACCCCAGCCTTCTGAAGCTGTGCTTGGAGGAGTGGATCATTGTCTGCTAATTACCCAGGAAGGCCCAGGTTGAATAAAGAAGCAGCTGAATGGCCCAGTCTCGGTTCTGGTTCTGAATGTGAGACGGTTCTGAATGTGAGACCATTCTGAACTTGTAACCACAGCGAAACCCCCACTGTGAAGGTCTAACTCCAACCAGAGCCCAAGGTTGGAGTTGGGGTGACGTCTGGTAAACTTTTTAGCATGTGTGTAGGTTCTTCTATTGTTTTAATATATTTTCTCTGTAATGTCAGAATAAATGGTGCTTGCTTAGAAAGAGCTGCGTGGTAACTTGTAACTCCTGGTAAATATGCTGTTCCGAGCCTTTGGAATGAAAGTAAAGCGCAGACGCTGGCCTGTTTAGGCATCTGGCTTGCTAGGAATATCCCAGTGTAGGCAGTGAACTGTGCAGCCTGGAAAAACCCTGCTGAGGGAGAGAGACGGGGGTCTCTGCCTGAGAGAGCCGGACACTTTTGCGTGCCCTTGATGGATCTTGGAGGGGGAAACAGGTGCAGTTACCCTGGAACTGTGAGTTTTCTTGACCCTTTATTCTGTTTTGATAAGTGGTGCCTTGCCAGCCAGCCAGCCACCCCTTCCTTCTCCCAGAATGTCGAGGGAGAGGATGTCCTCATTCAGGTGACATTCCCTAGCAGGCTATTCTGGCTGTAGTGGGTAGTAATGTCCATGCACCATTAACAGGAACTCCCAGTTCAGATCATGCCATGTTAGGCTGGGAGACTGTGTGCTAGGGGACACAGCAACGTACCAGCAACGGAGATACAGGTAAGCAACCGTTTTCATGTTCCCTCCACAGGTACTAATGCGGAGAGTGGACTAGTTGATACATCTGAGGGAAGGGAGCAGAAGGAGACTCGGCCGACTGGAAGGCATGAGATGCACTGGCTTAGGGTTGGGGGTTCCACGACCACCGCTCCCAAGAGAAGGAGGCGGGTGGTGGTGGTCAGGGACTCTCTCCTCAGGGGGACTGAGTCATCTATCTGCCGTCCCGACCGGGAAAACCGAGAAGTCTGCTGCTTGCCAGGAGCTAGGATTCATGATGTGACAGAGAGACTGCCGAGACGCATCAAGCCCTCGGATCGCTACCCCCTCCTGCTTCTCCACGTGGGCACCAATGATACTGCCAAGAATGACCTTGAGTGGATCACTGCGGACTACGTGGCTCTGGGAAGAAGGATAAAGGAGTTTGAGGTGCAAGTGGTCTTCTCGTCCATCCTCCCCGTGGAAGGAAAAGGCCTGGGTAGAGACCGTCGAATCGTGGAAGTCAACGAATGGCTACACAGGTGGTGTTGGAGAGAAGGCTTTGGATTCTTTAACCATGGGATGGTGTTCCAAGAAGGAGGAGTGCTAGGCAGAGACGGGCTCCACCTCACGAAGAGAGGGAAGAGCATCTTCGCAAGCAGGCTGGCTAACCTAGTGAGGAGGGCTTTAAATTAGGTTCACCGGGGGAAGGAGACCAAAGCCCTAAGGTCAGTGTAGAAGTGGGATACCGGGAGGAAGCATGAAGAGGAGCGTGCAAGAGGGGAGAGCTCCTGCCTCATACTGAGAAAGAGGGACGATCAGCGAGTTATCTCAAGTGCCTATACACAAATGCAAGAAGCCTGGGAAAGAACCAGGGAGAACTGGAAGTCCTGGCACAGTCAAGGAATTACGATGTGATTGAAATAACAGAGACTTGGTGGGATAACTCACATGACTGGAGTACAGTCATGGATGGATATAAACTGTTCAGGAAGGACAGGCAGGGCAGAAAAGATAGGGGAGTTGCACTGTATGTAAGAGAGCAGTATGACTGCTCAGAGCTCAAGTATGAAACTGCAGAAAAACCTGAGAGTCTCTGGATTAAGTTTAGAAGTGTGAGCAACAAGGGTGATGTTGTGTTGGGAATCTGCTATAGACCACTGGACCAGGGGGATGAGGTGGACAAGGCTTTCTTCTGGCAACTCACGGCAGTTACTAGATCACAGGCCCTGGTTCTCATGGGAGACTTCAATCACCCTGATATCTGCTGGGAGCGCAATACGGCGGTGCACAGACAGTCCAGGAAGTTTTTGGAAAGCGTAGGGGACAATTTCCTGGTGCAAGTGCTGGAGGTACCAGCTAGCGGCAGAGCTCTTCTTGACCTGCTGCTCACAAACTGGGAAGAATTAGTAGGGGAAGCAAAAGTTGATGGGACTCGGGGAGGCAGTGACCATGAGATGGTCGAGTTCAGGATCCTGACACAGGGAAGAAAGGAGAGCAGCAGAATACGGACCCTGGACTTCAGAAAAACAGACTTTGACTCCCTTAGGGAACTGATCCCCTGGGAGAATAACATGAGGGGGAAAAAGAAAAGGAGTACTTGTGGCACCTTAGAGACTAACCAATTTATTTGAGCATGAGCTTTCGTGAGCCACAGCTCACTTCATCGGATGCATACGGTGGAAACTGCAGCAGACTTTATTTGAGCATGAGCTTTCGTGAGCCACAGCTCACGTCATCGGATGCATACCGTGGAAACTGCAGCAGTCTGCTGCAGTTTCCACGATATGCATCTGATGAAGTGAGCTGTGGCTCACGAAAGCTCATGCTCAAATAAATTGGTTAGTCTCTAAGGTGCCACAAGTACTCCTTTTCTTTTTGCGAATACAGACTAACACGGCTGTTACTCTGAAACCTGTCATGAGGGGGAAAGGAGTCCAGGAGAGCTGGCTGTATTTTAAAGAATCCTTATTGAGGTTACAGGGACAAACCATCCCGATGTGTAGAAAGAATAGTAAATATGGCAGGCGACCAGCTTGGCTTCACAGTGAAATCCTTGATGATCTTAAACACAAAAAAGAAGCTTACAAGAAGTGGAAGATTGGACAAATGACCAGGGAAGAGTATAAAAACGTTGCTCGGGGATGCAGGAGTGAAATCAGGAAGGCCAAATCACACCTGGAGTTGCAGCTAGCAAGAGATGTTAAGAGTAACAGGAAGGGTTTCTTTAGGTATGTTAGCAACAAGAAGAAAGTCAAGGAAAGTGTGGGCCCCTTACTTAATGAGGGAGGCAACCTAGTGACAGAGGATGTGGAAAAAGCTAATGTACTCAATGCTTTTTTTGCCTCTGTCTTCATGAACAAGGTCAGCTCCCAGACTACTGCACTGAGCAGCACAGCATGGGGAGGAGGTGGACAGCCCTCTGTGGAGAAAGAAGTGGTTCGGGACTATTTAGAAAAGCTGGACGTGCACAAGTCCATGGGGCCAGATGCGTTGCATCCGAGAGTGCTAAAGGAGTTGGCGGCTATGATTGCAGAGCCATTGGCCATTATCTTTGAAAACTCATGGCGATTGGGGGAAGTCCCGGACAACTGGAAATAGGCTAATGTAGTGCCCATCTTTAAAAAAGGGAAGAAGGAGGATCCTGGGAACTACAGGCCAGTCAGCCTCACCTCAGTCCCCAGAAAAATCATGGAGCGGGTCCTCAAGGAATCAATCCTGAAGCACTTAGAGGAGAGGAAAGTGATCAGGAACAGTCAGCATGGATTCACCAAGGGAAGGTCATGCCTGACTAATCTAATCGCCTTCTGTGATGAGATTACTGGTTCTATGGATGAGGGGAAAGCAGTGGATGTGTTGTTCCTTGACTTTAGCAAAGCTTTTGACACGGTCTCCCACAGTATTCTTGTCAGCAAGTTAAGGAAGTATGGACTGGATGAATGCACTATAAGGTGGATAGAAAGTTGGCTAGATTGTCGGGCTCAACGGGTAGTGATCAATGGCTCCATGTCTGGATGGCAGCTGGTATGAAGTGGAGTGCCCCAAGGGTCGGTCCTGGGGCCGCTTTTGTTCAAGATCTTCATAACTGATCTGGAGGATGGTGTGGATTGCACCCTCAGCAAGTTTGCAGATGACACTAAACTGGAAGGAGAGGTAGATACACTAGAGGGTAGGGATAGGATACAGAGGGCCCTAGACAAATTAGAGGTTTGGGCCAAAAGAAATCTGATGAGGTTCAACAAGGACAAGTGCAGAGTCCTGCACTTAGGACAGAAGAATCCCGTGCAGACTACAGACTAGGGACCAAAGGGCTTGGCAGCAGTTCTGCAGAGAAGGACCTAGGGGTTACGGTGGATGAGAAGCTGGATATGAGTCAACAGAGTGTCCTTGTTGCCAAGAAAGCTAATGGCATTTTGGGCTGTATTAGTAGGGGCATTGCCAGCAGATCAAGGGACGTGATCATTCGCCTCTATTCGGCACTGGTGAGGCCTCATCTGGAGTACTGTGTCCAGTTTTGGGCCCCACACTACAAGAAGTATGTGGAAAAATTGGAAAGAGTCCAGCAGAGGGCAACAAAAATGATCGGGGGCTGGAGCACATGACTTATGAGGAGAGGCTGAGGGAACTGTGGTTATTTAGTCTGTAGAAGAGAAGAATGAGGGGGGATTTGATAGCTGCTTTT
Organism: Lepidochelys olivacea; assembly: GCF_965140295.1. Taxonomy (NCBI): domain Eukaryota; kingdom Metazoa; phylum Chordata; order Testudines; family Cheloniidae; genus Lepidochelys; species Lepidochelys olivacea. The sequence continues at coordinate 24,752,751 of NC_140427.1, forward strand.
AACTACCTGAGAGGTGGTTCCAAAGAGGATGGTTCTAGACTATTCTCAGTGGTAGAAGAGGACAGGACAGGGAGTAATGGTCTCAAGTTGCAGTGGGGGAGGTTTAGGTTGGATATTAGGAAAAACTTTTTCACTAGGAGGGTGGTGAAACACTGGAATGCGTTACCTAGGGAGGTGGTAGAATCTCCTTCCTTAGAAGGCTGGGATGATTTAATTGGGGATTGGTCCTGCTTTGAGCAGGGGGTTGGACTAGATGACCTCCTGAGGTCCCTTCCAACCCTGACATTCTATGATTCTATGACTGTATGAAAGCCTGGTCTGGAACAGGGGTTTATAACCACCTTTGTTTCCTGTAGGCCCGAGGATCCCGAGCCGTCCTGCAGTTGTACCCTGAAAACTCAGAACAGGTGACTTTGCCTGATGGGGAAAGGGGATGCAGGGAGGGATATAGCAGAGAAGCCCTGCTCAAAGCTTGGCTGTGTTTCCAGCGGGGGTTGGGAGCTACTATGGGTGTGTGAGGATGGGCTGCTTTAAGGGCCCAGCAGAACCGGGTTGAGCGTTTGGTTTGCAGTATTTCACAGTGGTCTGTTCACTGGTACTGGTGAAAAGCCAGAGCCTCGAGAAGCCATGGGTAGGCAGCTGGGCTGAGTGCTGTTTGGTGTGATGTAGCACCAGAGCTTTGTAGTGCTTAAAAGTCAACCCGCTGACCTTACCCTGAAGACTTACTGTCAGTTAGACTGAGCATGAACACAACCGATAAGAGCGGGGGTGGGGAACGGAGAGAGGAGTTAAAATAAATACAACCAAAGAATGGTTTCTGGGGGGATCGCTGCCTGAGGGTTAGATTTAGGGGTTGCTATGAAAGTGGGGGTGATCCCCCCGTTGGAGAGCCCTAGCCTGGCTAGACCCTGCAGTAAGGTGCACTGCTAGCTGCTGGCTAAGCCTCGGGTACTGTGCTGTATATTACTGGCCTGGTGATGGCTGGACAGTTCCTGACAGCGTGTTCTCTCTCTGCCAGCTGGAGCTCATCACTGCCCAGGCCATGAAGGCAGGGTTCACGGGAGGAATGGTGGTGGATTATCCCAACAGCGCCAAAGCTAAGAAGTGAGTTCTGTCTCCTGCTGGGCTGGGGCCACTGAGTATGATCTGAGCTGGGGTGAGGCCATCCTTGTAGCGTGTTACTTTACTGGATTCTGTGACTTAGCTGTGTGTCCCCCCCGCATGGAAATACTGCCCCATGACAGAGGCTGGAGTTCCTGTCACAGACCCTGGTACAGATCTGTGAGGTAGATAGCCTGTGGACACCTGTCCTCAAGTGGGCTTCTGGAAGCTGTGGGGGAAGCTCTTGACTAGGCCTCTGGGTGTTCAGAGTTCCAGACTCCAAATCTCAGGCCCAGGAATCTCATCTCATCTCTCTCTCTTTCAGGTTCTTCCTCTGTCTCTTTGTTGGGATGGCTGGTGTGTTACCAAAGGTAATGAGCTGCAGCTCAGAGGCAATGGCGCAGCTGGCAAAGTGGGAGGGAGCAGGAGGCGAAGTGCTCAGGGTCTCCTGCTGAGGGATGCTCTTTTGGTGGGTGAGGTTGCTAGGAAGCCTGAACAGGAGGAGCCTGGCCAGGGGCTCCAGGGGGCTGTGTGACATCGTCCCGCCAGGGGCCGACTTGGGCTTCAGAATCAAACCTTTGGAAAAGGGATCTGCACAGAGGGGCTGGCTGCCATCCCTGGATCGTGCAGCTCCAGTGACCTTTGTGTCTGAAGTCTGATGTAGCCACCCGTTGTGCACTGGTCCCTTCCCAGAAGCACTATGGGAGAGGGGGCCTAACCCTGTGCCATTAGTACCAAGATTGCCTTGCTCACTTGCCCAGCCTTGGCACTTCCACTGAGCCAGCTCGGGCTGGTCTGGTTTTGCCTCAAGCACTGGAAGATCAGTTTGCTCCTTCCCTAGCACACAGCCTGTCCCTGAGACTTGCTGACTCAGGCCCCGTTCAGTCCTCGCTCTTGCAGAGCCCCCTTCCCCTTCTGTCCGGGGGTCGTGGCTGGTGTGGCAGGGTGCTGCTCTTTGTGGCACTGAGGCCCATCGCTTTGTGCTTCCAGGCTCTTGGTGCTGAGTGCGCTAATGGAGAGGAGTCCCAGCAGGCCAAGTTCACCAGCGAAAGGTACCATGTTCACGAAGCTCCTCCCTGAGAGAGGGAGAGCCACTGGGGGCCTGGCTAGCGGGGAGGTGGTGTCCCTGACACTGGACTCAGGGAGCTGGAGGGCCAGGACCCTGCAGTGGGATGGCTCTGGCTTTGAGTGCTCAGTTTCAGGATTGCCTTGGCCCTTCCTGACCCAGACATTTCCCGTCAGCCAGCTCAGGGCTGGCATGGTTTAGGCCACTGTGGAGTAGCAGAAGATTTAGCTACTTTTTGGCACGGAAGATGGCCCGAAGGGATCTGTTCTGCTTGTTTATACCTTAGATCATCCAGCCTGATCCTGGCTGGGAGAATTCTGGGGTGGGGCTGAGTTGTGAGCGTTTGGGCATGAAGTGGAGTGGGGCTGTTGGATTTTTAAGATGTCCTTTCTCCAGTGTTCTTGGAGTTCAGTGGGTGGTAACCATTCAGGCAGGCTGGCCCAGAGCTTGTCTGCATGGGGACATTCACTGGCATAAGAATGTCCATATGGGCAGTCATACTGGCATAATTGTGCCAGTAAGTTACCTTGTCTAGCCCTAAATTCCCTCCCTTCTCAGCTGTTAGGCTGTCTCTCTTGTGGATACCCAGTGCATTTCTGTGCTGTTTGCATGTCTCCTCCCTATGTGGCAGTGCAGGGCAAAGCTCCCCTTGCAGCCGGTAGGAGAGACTGAGAGCACCAGCCAGAGGATAGTCGTCGTGGTTGCCAGGAACTGTTGGCTGCCATGTTTTCCTACCTCTGACACTGTTCCACTCCTTAACAGTACCCAGCTTACGGCTCTGAATTACTGAGGCAGTGTCCTGACAACTTGCTTAAAAAAGACCCTATTGCAGCAGCCTCCCCTGTAATCTGGGGTTATGTCCCATGGAGACCCCTGGTTCCAGCATGCAATTGGCTGTCAGACTAGAGTCCGCTCCAGTAAAGATGGTGCCCTGTATGCTGAGATGCACAGTCCCCAGGTGCATCCCTATCTGAGCTGAGGTGATGGCTGACTGCTTTCTTGTAGGGTATTCTACCCCCCTGTGATGCTGATAGCCAGCCAGCCTGTGTTCCTGCAGAGCACATGGAGAAAGCACTCAGCCAGGCCACACCTCTCTTCCTCTCCCGATTGAGGACTTTTCAGCATTTTTCTTGCCTGCATCTGCGTCCTGCTTTGGCCAGTGCTGCTTGCCCATGCCGCTGCTCGCTGCCTTAGCTCCCAGCCTCCCCCACACCTGGGCTGTCATTGTCCTAGCTGGCCTAAGAGGGGCTGGGGATAATTGGCCAGTGCTCGCTGCCCTGCACTAGGAACTGAATCCCAGACCCCTCCAGACGCAGCGGATTGACTGACCCTCCTTGCGTGGACCCCCATCAGCGCCATCATTTCTGTTTCTCTATAGAACACGGTTCAGAAATGCCAAGGGCAAGTCTGTAAAGAAAAGCCGGGACTGGGTCTTGGAGAAGAAGGAACGTAGACGGCGGCAGGGCAAGTACGTACCATGGTGCCTCCCTTTGCCCGGGTTCCCGGGGGTGGGAGAGAGAGAGTAGCGGGCATTGTATGGGCTGTAACCCGGCCACCTGGGTCTCCCTTGCAGACAGTGGCTGCCACCGTTGTTTCAGGGCATGGTAACAAGGACATCACTTCACTTTCAATGTAGCCATTACCTGTCTTCGGGCAGCATGGCCACAGCCCTCTGTCCTGCTGCAAGCCTGTTCTATGCTTCTGCCGACCCCCCTTCTGGCTGTCATGGGGGCTCCAGCACTTCCGGCTTTGGGGCCTGATTCGCTTATAGCCCCCATCCCTCCCTACAGCGTAATCTGTTCTGTGCCCTGTTCTGCAGGGAGGTGAGGGCGGATACAAGATACACTGGCCGAAAGCGGCGGCCTCGCTTCTGACTGCCCCGTGTATTCCGGTTCTGTGGTCGCCATGCAACAGCCCCTGTGGAACTTCCCTGCAGCTCTCGGGCCTCCCTGGATGGCCCCCCCCCCGGTCTGAAAGCTGCTTGTACGAAGTGGGTTTGTTTGTGGCCCTTGCAGTGGAAGGCTGGGCCGTCTCTGCTGCTGTCGAGGATCCCATTTGATGCTTCCGGTCGTATTGAATGGGAAGATACTGGTTGGGAGCAGACTCACTGCATCTATTTTTGTGTGCTGGGTGCTGACACTGAGCCAGCCACTTGCAGACCCCCTTTTTTTCACCATCTGTTATCTGAGCCAAATGGAGGGGGGTCAGAAACACTGGTGGGCAGCCTGCCCCCAGTACTGGGGCAAAGTGCCCTGGGTGAGGGGACCTTTCCTGCTGAGCTTCCAGCCTACTCAGTAAATAGTCCCTTGGTTACGAGTACTGCAGAGCTGTCATCTTTCAAGGGGTGGTTCTGTGCACAGCAAGGGCTGATGGACCTAGCGCTGGTCTCTGCTGCTCCTCCCTGGTATTTGTGCAGCGCTGTGCCCTCTGCTTTGCTGCTTCAGGGTTACATACTCTGCTCCTGTGGCGTATGCTCCGTGAGCACTGAGAAAACCCCCCAGTGGATCGGAGGAAGCACTTCTGCAGCACTCGTGGTTGGGGGCTGCTGTATGAGGGCTTCAGCTGGCCCTTGGAGGAACACTTCTGTTCCTGGCTGCAGCACAGCCAGGGCCAGCCAGCCCGCCCATGGGGGCGCCTTCTCTTCATCCCTCCCCTCTGGCGCAACAGAGTGAGGAGCCCACTGCTGGGTTTAAGGTTACAAATGTTTATTCTACATAAAAATTCCACTAACTGGGAAGCTGTTTTGCACCCAAAGCTGGGGGTGGGACAGGAGCTGGATGTAGACAGGGAGCAACATACAATGTTGTTCTAGCCATTGGAACAAAGCAAGTTGGGTTCAAGATCCACATAGAAAACAAGGACACTTAGCTCACGGTACAGTGACGTTACAATGCCAAGGGGTTGCTCTGAACTCTTTCAAGTACATTAATTAAAAAACAAATCCCCAGTATGAGTGAAAGGTACATGTGCGCCCCCCCCCACCCTTACTCCTGAAATACTGTCAAGCCTCTGGTGCTGGGAGTCCTATGGGCATGTAGGACAGATGCTTCTTGAGAAAAGACGTGTTTCCAAAGGAAATGTAAAACATCTTCCCCATGCACAAACATAGCATGGCTAATCACGTCAACTCGTGCAATGGGTGGGAGAGGGACAGGCCAGGGCTCTTGAAGGTGCAGGGATTGCAGTGTTGCACCAATTCACCTTCCCTCCAGTGTAAGTATAGCCCCTAACCCCTAGAGAATGCCCTTTGCCTTGCCTACTGCAGGCTTCTCAGCCCCACAGGTTAGTTATGTCAGCTCCCCACGGAGCAGCTGCTAGGAGGGGAGCCCTAGCTGGCAGAATCCCACTTGCTGTATTGCTGTCCCCCCAATTTCACCTGCCCCCTTTGTATTGCTGGTTTCTTTCCAATGTGTTGGCAGGTGCCTTATCCCCCATGGTACCTGTCCCCTGCATGCTCAGCTGTTCTGGCAGCAAGGTGGTGTGCTGAGTGCAGTAAGACCCTGCACCTGAGGATGTGGGGCAGGGCTGTCTGGCTCACCCCAGCCGGGGTTCTAGCCCTGCTCCTAAAGGCTGCAAAGGTGCTGTGGAGCCTTCTGCACCCACAAGGAGGGTTTAGGAAGAAATAGCTGATCAGCCTCCCCAGCAGCTGCATTTTGGAAAGGGTGACCACCCGTCCTTGCTCACCAAGAGCTGTCATGGTGGCAGCCTGTTATTGCTTGCTGATCTGCCACACTCAGGGCCCTCCCCACTCGCTGCGGGGATCCAGGCAGAGCAGACAGGGCCTTGGCGCAGACCCACCCCAGGCAGGCGAGCACAGGTGGGCTCTTGCTCCCAGGTGTCTCTGGGCTCGCAGGGCTGGGGGCTGGGAAGGGTCAGGAGGCCAGGCTCTCACTGTGGGCTCCCTCCAGCAGGTGTGCAGGCTGCCACCACACACACGTTCACTGCAGCCCCTGGGGATGTGGTGCCCTGAAGCCAGGGGTGTCTTGGCAAACTGGTCCCTTGAGCGCTCAGTGCTGATGAGCTGGGGGTGAGGTCAGGCACCCCCCACCCCAAGGAAGGCCAGAGGGCTGGTATGGCTCTTGCATTACAGCTGGGGTGCCCCGGATGGGGGAGGGACAGAGCCAGCCCTGCAACACTCTCCCTTTGGGAGCTGGAAGAGATGGAGCTTACAACACTGAACGTCAGCTGCCCATTGGCAGCGCAGGAGCCTGGTACCTGGGCTGCTCTGTGGGGGCCTCAGCCTGGGGAACGGCTGCAGGGCTCCCATGTGCAGCCCAGGCCCATCCCCAACTGGCCAGACACAGCAGGGTTGGGGGAACCAAGCGCAGTTGGGGCACAGAGCCTGGGTCTGTCGCAGGGGAGGGGTGACGGGGGAGCCAGGCCTGGGCCCTGGGTGGCCCAGAGAGAGGGGCTGGGAAATCCAACCTAGGGGCAGGGCTGAGAGCTGCCTGCAGGAGTCCCAGCCCTGGAATGGTTGCCCAGCAACCCACACCCAGGACAACATGAGTCTCTGCTCTGGCCTCATCCCCTTACCTGGGTGAGTGGCACAGGCAATTCAGACACTTCCTGCCCAGCCCTAGAGGTGGTTCCAGGCCCATGCAGTGGCCAGCAAGCTCCTTGCCATCTGCCTGCTTGGCACTGCCCATCTCCCCCAGGCCAAACGGGCGTGGAGCATGCCAGGGAACGCTGATGCTGTGGGGCCTATTCCAAAGGGGTGCAGTTCCCCCCCAGGGAACCTGCACCAGCACTTGGGAAGCATCAGCACAAGAGGGTCGTAGGCTCGCCAGGGGGGCAGTGCAGCAGAGCACATGCCACCCTACCCCAACATTCCCCCACCCCCCATGGAACTGGGCCCAGCCAACCACACGGGACAGCTGCCCCATCAGCCCAGCCTTGCAGAAAACACCCTCGAGCCGTGCAGCGGCAAAGAGAAATGAACCCCGTGCAGCCAGCCAGAGGGGAGGGAAAGGGGCAGCAGCAGGGACTGGGCCTTGCACCAAACAGCCAGCGAGGGGAGGTGGGCACTGTGGTGAGCAGGCGGGGTGGGTGCAGTACCAGGTATGGCTGGTGGAGGGGGCACTTCAGGGAGCAGCAGCTGGGCAGGTGTAGTGCCAGGTGTGCCCTGGGGAGGGAGGCACTGCAGGGAGCAGGCTGAGGGGTGTGGCGTTTTGTCAGCAATGCCCTGGCCGAGCAGAGGGAGAAAGAGCTATGACTGCCAGTGAACCCCCACTGGCAGTGCCAGGCTACAAAGGTGGGTGGGGACTGGCTGGCGAGTGCTCTCTTCTGCTCTGCAGGGGACACAGCACTGCCCCTTGCTCTCCCTCACCCAGTGCCATTGGCACAACTTGCTGTCCTACACCTGGCACCATGCTAGGAGACTCGCTATACGAGGGCAGCCTGGCTCCCTCTGCACCAGTTAGCTGCCTTGCTTTAGGCTCAGTGCCACACGCGTGCTCTGCCCTCCATCAGGTCCAGCTCCCCACCATGTCCCAGCCCCGGATACTGTCCGCCTGCCCCCTCGCCACACAGACGCACCACACCGTACACACAGTGTTACAAAACGATCATGCATTAGAAACTGAAATTCTGCTGGGAGGGCCCCTCCCTGGCGGCTGCAGGGCTTGGCTCCCCTCGGGCGCAGCTGGGCCGTGGCAGCTCGGCAGCTCCATCGCATTGTCTACAGAGAAAGTTTCGCCTTGGCAAGATCTATCCGAAAATCCCGCCCAAGGTGGAGGCAATGACGATGCCCAGGACCACGCAGCAGATAATGATCATGATCTTCTTCTGCTCAGGCCGCCCCACAGCACCGACAGGGGAGAGAGGGGGAGAGGTTACAGTCCAAACCCCAGCACCCAGGCCAACCCCCTTCGCCTCTCAGCGCCCTATGCAGGGCTGTGCCTACCTGGGACCCAGGCTCTGCCAGATACAGTGCCCGCAGAGCAGAGTCCCCCAGCACCTCTGTCTCGCCAGCTGGACAGAGCCTGTTCTGCAGCCTGGGGCCAGTGCTCAGACCCCCTCCGACAACACAGCCGCCGGGGCAGAACTGCTGCAAGTTCTCTCCTGCCTGGAGAGCACGTCAGTGCCAGACCAACCAGGGTCCTTGGGCCCTCCTGACCCAGCGGGGGCTCCCTCAGTGCGAGGCCATGCACAGGGGGGACAGAGACGGGCTCTGTTTGCACATACATTGCCCTGGGCAAATGCCTGCAGGGCAGCGCTGGGCTGGGCCCAGGCTGCAGAGCACCGGGGGTGGGCTCAGCCCATTTGCTTGGTAGCTCTTAGGAGGGCCTTGCTCGCTCCACTGCCTTGAAGGGGAAGGGGAATGCACCCTGTGGCCCTGAGGCTTGGAGAGGCCTAGCCCCAGCCAACCCATTCTGCCCCCCCCAGCGTGGGAGTCGTTCCCTGCTCGTTAGGCTGCTGCAAACCTGGCCCCTGTCTGTGGCTGCTCAGGCATAAGGGCTCGGGGCCAAGCGAGGTCATTGAGGGGCCAGTGCCATGAGGACTGGAGCCAAGCTGCCCCGAGAGGGATGGACACATTGTCCCAGGGGCTAGAAATGCCCTCCAGCACCTCACCAGGGCTTCTCTGGGGTGTTCCTTGTGCTCATGCTTCCGGGTAGATGGGGTCCTTGTGAGTCACCAAAGACCACCCCCCTCATGGCACGGGAGGCTCTGGAGCAGCAGCCTGTGGCCACCACCTGAGCAGGGAGCCTGGACTAGCCACCGGATGCTCTGATGCCGTGACAAATCCCAGCTGGTCTGGGGCAAAGCCCACAGCCCTGGCGGCGGTGGTACCGGAGGGCTGGGGTGTAACTGGACTACTTGTTCTGGCAATTGCAGACAGTGCGGGCCTGCCTGTTTGGGCTGCGAGTCCCAACTCCCACCAGCACAGATGACTCGTGCCTCCCGATCCCGGGGGTGGGGGACACAATCTAAAGGGTGGGGGCACATGACCACCCCACATCTCCTTTGCCCAGTGACCCCTCCCCATCCCATGGTACCTGCATGGAGGAGGGCCTGTCCTTCCCCTGCGCCTCCCCCCATCCCCCACACATTCAGCTGCTCTCCCTGGCAGCCAGGTGGGGAGCGGGACGGAGCTAATTCTGCCTAAGAAAACCTCCCCGCCCAGCTGCCACGTCCACCCCTCCCCGCCCAACTGGCTGCTCCCTGTGAGCTGCCGCATCCCCCCCTCCACCTCCACGCCCAGCCGGCTGTGTCCTGGGAGCTGCCCATCCTCCCCGCCACCACCACCACACCATGCCCAGCCAGCTCGCCCTGGGAACTGCCAGGCACCCCCCCTCCCGCTGCGCGCTCTGGCCAGGCCCCGCATGCGGTTCTCCGCTTTGAGTCCCTCACCTGTCGGACAGGCTGGACCCAGGTCTGCTCCAGCCCATTCTGAAGGAAAGGAAATTGTCCCTACCCAGGAGCTGTCACGGCATGGCCAGGCCTTCTCCAGCGCTGAGCCCTGGAGCCTGGCTCCTTTCCTGGGCCCAGCCTAGTGTGTGGGCATGTCCCTAACGCCTTCTTGCTCTGAGCGATGATGCATGGACTGCCACCAGTTGGAGCCCTTCTCCGCTCTCAGCACCGCCCATGACTTGGGATAACAATAGCTACTGACGAGATGCTCTGCTGGGGTCTGCTCCCCAGCCCACGCCATCTGCCTTCCCGGGGCGCTGCACTCCCCAGCCCACATTCAGGCAGGCCTGGCCACATGGCAGCTGGAGCACCCCGTGCCCGATTATGGGGAGCAGGTCCCTGGGGAGCCCTGGGACAAGGGGCTGATGGGTCGCTCCCCATGGCAGGAGCCCTGGCATGTGCTGTCCCGCAGTGGGCGTCGCATCCCTAGCCCCTGGGGCAGAGCGGAGAGGGGCTGCAGGCCCAGACTGGCCTCCGCCGCACACACGACTCACCCGCCTGGCTTTGCTCTGGTACTTAACAGCCTTTTTGGTGTCAGACACAGCCCGCTCCACGTAGTCCACAGAGTGCTCAACGTTGTACTCAATGCGGTCAATCATCTCGCCCTGCGCAGCACGGAAGACAGCCAGCCAAGCCAGAGACCACGCAGAGACAGACAGACAGCGAGGACACACAGACAGACAGACATGAATTCCAGGCACCCATCCCCCAGCTGCTCCCCTTACCTGCCGGCTCTCATGCTGCACCATCTGCAGTGCCTGCAGGTGAACGCAGGGGCCTCCCGCTCCACCAGGGCCACTGCTCCCCTGCACAGGAGAGAGAGCGCAAGAGTGTGAGAGTCTCTCACCTGCCTCCTGCTGAGCCCTGCCCTTCACTCGGGGGCCTGGCGCTGGGCTGGGGGGAGAAGGACTTCAGTGCCCAAGCCATTTTGGAGTCCCCAGACCCAGCTGCTGCATGGAGATGTCTGCACTGCAGCTGCCGGCTTCCTTGGACTCCCAGCTCCTTGCCCCACTGGACACTCCAGCTCCCCTCAGTGGCCAGGCAGCTGCAGAAACCTACGGTGGCCAGTCCATGGGATGGGATGTCCAGATGGTTTGTTACCCAAGTGATGTGCTCTGAGGCAGTCTCTTGGCAGACAAGTGGCCATGTTGTGCCAAGTGCCAGCACGAGGACTGATCAATTCCTGGCTGTGCGGCTCAGCGGGGTAGGCAGATATACCTGCTTTGGTCTAAGCGACCAGATGGGTGAGCTGGAGGGGTTGCTTTCCCTGTCCGGGACTGGCCCGTTGGTGTAGGGCTTTGGGACGTCAGGGTAAACGACCAGGGAAACTTTTGGCATTTGTCACCAAGGACTCACAACTCTACCAAGAAAGAAGGGCCCAGCAGTCATGGCCACCCACCTGCATAGAGCAGACACCGCACAGAGAGACAGGCACAAAGGCTACAGCCATGCACGGACAACCCCCCCCATGCACACACACCCCACGCACACCCACAAGGAGCCAACCCCCCTGCTGGGGGTGCTCTGCACCATCAGCTGGGACCATGCAAACCCACAGCCCAGTCTCTGGGACTGGAGCTCTGGGCACCCTTTAGCCATGAGGCTGGCAAGGTGCCGAGAGCAGAGTGTGGCCTGCCCTGACGGGGAGAGGTTCTGCTGGCTGCGAAGGCAGGGCCTGCGGGGGGGGGGGGGGTTGTGGGGCAGGGTAGAAGAGAGACATGGCAAAGGTCCATTCCTGTCTGTAACAGGGAACCAGCCTGGGTCAGGCTGATCCCGGCTGGGAATCCTGTGCCCTCCATCAGCAGTTAGAGCAGGAGGTGCAGGATGGGGGACTGCAATGGGGGTGCAATGTGGGTCTGGGGGAAGGACGGGGTGTGTGTAGTGGGGGGTATGGAGTATGGTGTGTGCAGTGGGGCGGTACTACACTGTCCTGTTAGCCCAGCCTGTCTGGTCTCCTGTTCCTTGTCTCTGAACAAGCTGGTCCAGGACTCATTTGGGCCTATGGTGTTTTATATGGGAGAGGGAGCCCCTCCTACATCCTCAGAGCCCCCCCAACATCTGCAGAGCCCCATCACCCTGCCCGCGGGCCTTGGCATATGGTGTGCAGTGCCAACCCCAGAGAATTGGATGGGGAGGATGACTCCTACCCTGCTTTTGGTGCAGGTCCTATTAGAAGTGACCCGTGCATGAGGGAGGAAGGAGCCAGAGACTTGCTCAGGACAGGGCACCTCTGCTGTCCCTGCTGTGCGTGGGGCAGGAGCAGGGCATCCCAGCCAGCAGGCAGCCCCCAGTGCTCCCTGCCCCCACCCCAACCCCATGGAGTCAAGACACCAAGCGCCTGCCCAAGCTTATCCCTCAGGGCACAGAGGGGCCTTGCTATTGCTCAGCCTGCCCTGGAGCCAGGGCCCTGCCCGCGGAAGCAGGGGACGGCCTGGCCCCGACGCAGCCCCAAGTGAGGGCTAGCAGAAAGGTCCCTGCTCCATGCCCACGCGAAGTCTCTCAGAAGCCATTTAACGGCTCAGGCTGAAAGGACCAGGGAGAATGACAGCAACAGGGTCAGCACCTGTCTGCAGGGCGTAGGTTCAATACACTTCTGAGCCACTTCCCCTAAACCTTTCACACTCTGGATACTGCACTCCCTTCCCCTCCCACCATGCCACCCCCATCCCTGCCCCTCAACATCCCCAGCACTAGACACCCCCCACCCCACCCCACCAACCCCTCAGCAATAAATACCCCCTCCTGCCTGCCCACCATGCCAGCCCCTCAGCACTGGATACCACCCTCCCTGCCCCCAACCATGCCAGCCCCATCCCAGCCCCTCAATCCCACACCAGCATTGGACACCCCCCTGCCTGCCACCCCACCACGCCAGCCCCTCAGACCCCCGGCACTGGATAACCCCCTCCCTGCCTTCCCACCACATGAGCCCCATCCCAGCTCCTCAGTCCCGCCCAGCACAGGTTACCCCCCTTACCTGCCCCGCCCACCGTGCCAGTCTAAGCGAGCCCTGCCCCCCCCCAGCACTGGATACCCCCCTCCATTCTACCTCCATGCCCACCCCATCCCCTGCCTTCTCACCTACCAACCTATCAGCCCCCCAGCACTGGATACCCCCTCCCTACCATGCCAACTCCTCTGACCCCCAGCACTAGATACCCCCCAGCCTCCCAACCACACCAGTCCCTCAGCACTGGATACCCCCTTACCCAACCCCCCCCCCCCGATGCCTGCCCCATCCCAGCTCCTCAGCCCCCACCCCACTACTGGATACCCCCTCTCTTCCTTCCCAACTACCAACCTGTCAGCCCCCCAGCACTGAATACCCCCCCTGCCTCCCCACCAAGCCATCCCCTCTGCCCCCCAGCACTGGATACCCTCCTCCCTGCCTTCTCACCATACCAGCCCCGTCCCAGCCATCCAGCCCCCCCCATCACACACTGGAACACCCCATCCCAATGGGCTAACAGCTACTCCTCTACCTGAGGTCAGGTACCGAGGGGGCAAGGGCATCCCACAATGGGATGTGGGGCAGGACCGGTCCCATTCAAGAGCCAGACGTGTCCCGTATCCCAAGAGCTGGGAATGCTCCCTGCTCACCATCCCAGCATGGCCCCGCGCCCCAACTGCCCTCAGGGTGACCTGCGGGGCAATCAGAGAGCGAAGGGGGGCAGCATGACTAGTGGTCCAGCAAGACCAGGGAGCCAAAAGCCCTGCATTCCACTTGGGCGAGCCACTCAGCTCCTCCTTGCCTTGGTTTCCCCAGCTGGGGACAGGGGTAGTAACTGAGAAGGCATTACCCCAGGCAGTGACAGTGTATGGAGCGTGCTGCAGGCAGCCTCGGCAATGGGGGTGTGTGCCAGGCCTCGTGTGGCGATACAGCGCCCTCCATGCTGTGCCACCAAGCGGTGTCATGAGGCCAGCGGGCCAGACCCCCAGTACGTAGGAGATCCAGGAGAGTCCTGCAACTGGGGTGGTGGGGGGCTGCAATCCCAGAGGAGCTGGAGCGACTGGTGCCCAGCGTTCCCGGGACCCTGCCCCTCCTCACTGCTGATCCCTGGGCTGGGGAGCATCACACGCACATGCGGGAAGCACAGGCCATGCAGACGAGAGCATGCAGATGTGTGGCCCACACCAGGGCATGCACTTTACCTGCTGGCTGAGACACGCTCATCCAAGGGATGGTGGCAGCATGTCAGGCAAAAAGAGGGGTCAGGAAGGGGCCCACGAGTGCAGGCCGGGTTCACAGGGCTCTGCCAGGAAGCCCAGGCCTAGCGCTACATGCTCACTGCCCAAGGAAGCTGGCTGGGCTTGTTTGCCTGCCGCCCCAGAGAGCACAGTGTGAGCCCCTGTAGGAGGGCATGCTCTGGGGCCTATCCCCGTGGTCACCTCCCTCTGGGTTCCCAGGGCCCAGCCTGGGGCCCAGAGCCATGGGGTCAGACACCCATTTACAGAAGGTTCCTGGACCCTTCTGTGAGGTCACCACCTCCCTACCCACATACAGCATCTGGTGCCCCAAGGAGGGACAGATAGCTCAGTGGTTTGAGCATCGGCCTGCTAAACCAAGGGTTGTGAGTTCAATCCTTGAGGAACCCATTTAGGGATCTGAGGCAAAAATTGGGGATCGGTCCTGCTTCGAGCAGGGGGTTGGACTAGATGACCTCCTGAGGTCCCTTCCAACCCTGGTATTCTATGATTCTAAGGTCCTCCCATTCCCCTCTTCTACATCCCCTCCCCTGCCTCACAGCCCCCAGGGCCCTGCTAGCACAGGGATCATTCGGACAGTGGTGGAGGGGGTGCCAGCATCAACTCTCCTGTGCCCCCAGAAAATGACCACATGGCCACCTGGAAGAGAAGGGACCAATTCCAGCCCTGGGGCAGAAGCTGAGCCTCTGTAGAAGTCAGTGGCAGGTGCCTGATTGCAGCAGGGCTGGACGTGGGTCATGTACTCCCTGCCAGGGTGCATGGGTCCAGATCAAAGCAGGGAGGAAAGTTGTGCACATGGCCCCACTGGCCTCCCTTGGAACAGACAGGATCTGTCTCTGCTGCTGCACCTGGCAGGGGTCCTAGGGCCCAGCAGAAGCTGCAGCATCAAGCAGCATGGAGCGGGCATGTCCCTTGCCCCCACCGACCTGGCTCTCCACCAGCATGGCCATGTCCATGAACATGTCATGCAGCTCTCGGATGCTGTTCTCCAGCTTGATGATCTCGCTGTGGCGCGTCTCGATCTCATTCAGTGCCTGCTTGGTGATGTTGGAATCCATGATGATCTGCCAGGAGAACGAGAGACGGGGACCATTCCTGGTGGGTAGCTCAGCCAGCAGGGAGTGCCCTCCTGGGTGCAGGCACCATGCACCATTCCCAGGGCACTAGCCTAGGGAGGTTCCTTAGCCATGTTTTCTAAAGGCCTGTCAAGGTGCAAAGACAGGTGCAGAGACACTAGGGTTGGGTAGTAGGGCCAAGACTCCCCCTATCCCCAAGGGTCAGGTTTTTTTTGGGGGGGGGGGTGTAGCAGGGTGGTCACCCACTCCTGCCCAGAGGGACTTAAAACAGCCTAGGAGAGGGCTGTGGCTGGGGAGCAAGTAGCTTCCAGGCTGACTGGGGAAGTAGGCACAGCTGGGGCCATGCCCCAAACAGACCACAGCTGGCCCTTATAAAAGGGCTGGGAGCCAGACACTCAGCCAGAGTCTCCTCTAGCTGCGGAGAGAGATGGTCCTGGCTGCTGGGGAGTGTACCAGGGCACATGTGGTGAAGCTGGGCTAGGGAAGGCCAGAGGAGCTGGGAGGCTGCAGGCTCGAAAAGCCCCAGGCTGCAGGCCTCGCAGATGACTTAAGACAGGGGACTGGGGTTGCAACAGGGCAGACCAAGGGTAGGCGGAGGCAGCAGGGCCAAACCCCCCTTGCCTGTGATGAGCGGCTTGTACACTGCTTCCTGCCCCAGTTAACACGGGCTAGGTGGTGACTGGCAGTAGCCATATACTGAAGTGAGGTGGGGATAGGGGGTTGGGGTTCCCTGGGGAGGGTAGACCCAGATATGTGGGGGTATTGCCAGAGGGCAGGACCCTGGTGTAAAAGGGGCATTGGGGTCTGGGAGGGACTTGGGGGGCCCAGCAGCAAGTGGGACACCAGTCTGCAGAGGGTGCTCCAGAGGCTGAAAATGCTAATTCCCTGGACGACCAGCAGGAGGCACCGTAGGGTGAGTCTCACGCTGCCACAGGTACTATCTGCATTCAGGTGTTATGGCAGTGACTGTGCCCAGAGATCACACGTAGCCTAGGGCACGTGGACGGTCAGGGCTAGAGTTGGCTCCCATAACCAGACACAAGTAGGTGTCATTGTGGGGCTGGGGCCGTGCGCGATGCTGGGACTTTGTGACGCTGTCCTGCAGCATGCAGCTGGATGCACTTGCCCCTGAGGCTCTCAAACTGCTCCCATGACAGAGACTGACCCCCTCTGCCCCTGCTCAGAGTGCAGCTCCCAATCCTTTCCCTGCGGGGAGCTGAAGACTGGGGGCTTCCTCCCAGTGGCTGCTAGTGGATGGTATGTGGGGTGTAGAACCATGCCAGCCTGTCTGTATGATTGCACCTGTCTGAGAATAGCTAGGAGAGCGTTGGGGCCAGCAGGTCTCCTCCAGGCTGGGCACATCCCCTTGTATCCCTGCCTGCCTCACGGGCTGGGTGAGAGGTCTGGGAGTTTCTGTTGACACGGCATCCCATGCCACACAGAGCAGGGAGCACCCAGGGAAGTGCCCTGCTGAAGTGCATGGACCTGCCCACTCTTGGGGTGCAGCTCAGCTGGGAAATGGGGTATTCTGCCATGCAGCCGCCCTGGCTCTGGTTAGCCAGGGGTCTGCTTGGCTCTGGGATCCAGCGCTGGAGCCTCTCCCCTCCAGGCCAAGGACAGCCCAGACTAGCAGTGGCTGGAAGCTGTCCTCTTCTAATGCTGCTCAGTGCCTGTGTGAAACGATGGGGGTCTCAGGGCAATAGCCTGTGCCCCTCTACAGCCCTGGCTCCAGTCTGGCTTGGCAAGGAGGCCCAGGAGTGTGCTGGTCTCTGCCCTCCCTCAGTCCTGCACCAGACCATTGCCAGTGCTGGTGCTTCAATCCTGCCTCGGGCTAACGCAGGCCCCAGGGCACTGCCAATCCCGTCCCTTTACCGCGCAGACACTCAGCGCAGCCCCATGGTCCATGCCTGCGCCAGGGCAGGGTGTTGCCCCTGACCGCTGCTGGCTGGAGCAGGGCGAACCCAACCTTGGGGGGCAATGCATGTGCAAGAGGCTCTGCTCCCCAGGGTGCTTTTCCTGCCTCTCTTCACGGCCATCGCTTTGCTGGACGAGGTCTGGGCGGCTGCTGCATTTTCTCACCCTGTGCAGCACGGGCAGTGAAGAGGGATTTTGCAGGCTCAGCCTGGGATTAGCCTTTGAAAGCACAGCTGGACCATAGAAACAGAGAGAGTTTAAGGTCTCTAGCAAGGGTGGGCAAACTTTTTGGCCTGAGGGCTAAACTGGGTTTTGGAAATTGTATGGAGGGCCAGTTAGGGGAGGCTGTGCCTCCCCAAACAGCCAGGCGTGGGGGGGATGAGCAGGAGGGTAGGCTTTGCTAGCTGCCTCTGCCCAGGTGCCAGAGAAATACCCCAGCAGCAGGGAGGGACAAAGGGGGAAAAAAAAAAATCAGACTTCCTCCACTGCGCCTGGAGGGCTGGTTTGTGGTGGGCGCACAAGGAAGGCAGTGCTGGAGTGTATTATTAAGGAAAGCATGGCCAGCTGGGGCAACACTGGCCTGCCGTAACAAGCAGAGCAGCACGTAGTGCCTGCATAGACATGGCCATGAGTTCAAGGCTGGGAAGAGGCTGCTGCAATGAGGCTTGGAGTGGTGCGTGGGCATGGAGGGGCAGATGGGAGGCAGGATGTGCTCTGCACACCTGCTGCAGGCAGGTTAATACTTGGCGGCCATTTCATCACTGCTAGAAGCCTGGGCTAACACAGGGCTGTCTCCCTGGTCGTAACGCTGGTGCTACAGGGCAGACAGGACCTGCCAACCATGCCTTAGCTAGCCAGTGCCCCTTCCTCCCAGTCTGGGTGCCGTAGGTCACCCTGGTGTGCATTGTCCCACGTTCCCTGGCACCTTGTCCCTGCTGCAGTACTATGGCAGAGGTGCCCAGATTTTCCCTGCATGCTCTGATAACACGCGGAGTTAGGCAGTGCGGTGGGTGCAGACTCAGCAGCTCCCTTGCAACGTGCTCATGCTGTGAAGAAAGCTGCTGCAGACACAATCCAACCACGCTGACAGCAACCCTGGCCAGTGAATGGGGTCCAGCCGGCTGCACAGGGTGGGCAGGGCCTGGTGCACACACTCAGCAGGCTGGGGCTGGGTGCTGTTGTCAGAACCATCCTCCTAGCTAAACTGAGGGCTGAGGTTTAAGCTTGGGTTTGAGAGGGAGAAGTCACCGAGCACTTACCCCAGAGGAGAAGATGGCTGGATTCCCGCTCTCCAGCATGTCTTCCAGCTCCTCGCTGGTTGTGGTCCTGCCAGCTGCAATGAACACAGAATGGCAATAATCAGGTGGAGGATAGCTTGGGCTCTCCCAGAAGCCCCTGCCCAGCTCCACACAGCTGTGGAGCATACATACAAACACTACAGGCCAGATCTGTTTTGCGTCGGTGGAGCAGACAGGACGCACTCCAGCCCGTGAAGCACAGGGTCTGCTGGAAGGCAAAGCAAGCCAAGGTCTCCAAGGAGCTCTTGTGAACAGTTTCCCGATCACTGGCTGGCCTGGTGGCCAAGACCCCTTATGTATAATGGTGCAGGGAGCTCCGCCCATTGCATGTGAGTCATCCTCTTGGCCAGTGGACAACGCTCTCCCAGTTGCTGTGGGAGCTGGGATCTGCCACACCCTGCTAGCCCACTGGTGTTAACACTGGTGTGGATCGGTCAGAGCACAGCAGCACCCACTCCTCCTGTGGAGCATCAGCCAGAGGAAGGGGAAGTCCTGACGCAGCCAAGCTCACTGGCAGTGTCCATAAACTGGGCCTAGCCAGGGTTTGCTGGATGCTGTGTGTATCTGCGGTGCCCCATCACCATGATATCATGGCACAGACTGGGCCCAGTCACACGTCCCGATAAAAGGAGCAAATTCACCACATCCCCTCAACGTCACTGTCATCTCTGAGGTGGAGTAACACCAAGCTTCTGGTCCTCACTGAGCTCTCCTGCCCCCATGGTCACCCCACTGTAACTGCCCCCTCCTCTGGCTCCTAGGAGGGCTCTGGTGACACTGTACAAAGGGGAATTACGCTCATGGACTGCCAGGACACTTGCCGTGCCAAGGAGCTGGCCCTGAGCAGTGGGTTCATAAGCCCAGGGCAGCTCCTTTGAGCTACATCATGGGGGAACCATCCCAGTGTCAGAGGAAAGCAGGATCCTCCTGTAGCTACAATGTCAGCCCCCATCCTGGCTGCTGTGGGGAGCTCAGGGTGGGGCTGTCACTGTCCTCTGCCCTGGCAATCCACTGGGGCTGCTGGCAGCTGACACAGGCTTCTCTGGTTTACAGAGTGCTGGGGGCCAGGACACAGGGCAAGTAGCACCCTTTCCCTCCAGCTTGCTCAATGCACCCCACACCTAGGGGGAAATACCTGCATGGCCCCCACCTTTTCAAGGAATACAAGGGCCAGGCACACACGCTCAGTACCTTTCTGCCCAACACATTGGACCACGCATGGTGTGGTTTCCCTGCATTGCCTTCATCCCTTTTCCACCTCCCCTCTCCCCACCCTTCTTTCTCACCCTGTGCCTCCTCCCTCCCTCACTGACTTTCCTTTTCCAACATCTCCTATCTCTCCTCCTTGTGCCCCCCACTGTGTTCCCCTGCTCATTCCCACCTTGCACAAGACACACACAGACCTAGCAGCTAGAGCGCTCACCTTGCTAGCCAAAGCCCGGTAGCAAAGGCTGGGATGGGGCATCCAAATGGGCAGGGGTAGGGCAGTGCTGGGATGTCACAGCCCCTCACCCTGCTCAGGTGTCTGATACACATGGATCCCCCTGACAGTCTCTGGCTGCCAGAAGGGAGTTGGAGTAGACTCTCCCTCCCTCCCAAACCCTGGCACCCATCCTTGTCTGGCCAGACTGGGACCTTCCGACACCTAGGGCTGCTAGCTGCAGTTACAGGTCTTTCTATCAGCCTCCAGGCCAGACCACTGTACCTTGCTACACAAAGCCTGCCACTGGGACCCAGCTCATATGCAGCGTGGGCACATCAGACCGAGGGTACCACAAACTCCACGGGCTTCTGTGGCAGATTGCCAGCACTGCCATGATGGGTCCCACACTTTCTCTTCTGGGGGGGCAGGGTTCAGGGCACTGTTTCTCACCCCTGATCTAGGGTATTAACTGTCCCACTGGTATCCAAGAGAAGGGGAGTGGAGAGGGAGGGACCTGGGCTTGCCCTCTACTCTAGGTCCAGGTCCAGGTCCAGGTCCAAGCCCAGGGGCCCTAGAGAGAACGGCAAATCACTTGAACTAATAATGCCTTCCCCTGGGCTACTTCCCTCTCCGGCCTTTTAGCTTACAGGGCTTCCTGCCCTCCCTTTGCTTGGGCCAGGCTTCTCCCAACCCCTTGTGTCTATGGAGTCCCTCCACTCTGCACAAGCCGGGTTTCCCTTTACCTAGGGTCTTGGTCTTCTGGCCCACCACAGCACTTCTCCAAACTACTCTTTGCTCCAACCCCAAACCCTTCTGCTTCAACTCCTCCAGCTGTCTGATTGAAGCAGAGGGTTTTTATCAGGTGACTGGCTTCAGGTGCTCTAATTAATCTATAGCAACCTCTCTTCCCTCTACAGGGAATAAGGCTCTCATCATCCTGGGGCTTACATATCTCCCCTTGATCACCCTCCTGCTGCCCTCTGGCCGTGCTGTATCACACTTCCCATTCATGTCATGAATGAATCTGAAATCCTGGCCCCCATCCCCTGACTTTTAGCTCACCACACGGCTCAGGCAGGTGCGGGAGGAGCAGGCTTTCCACGCTGTGCAATAACCCTCCGTTACACACATCACCCCACAACAAACTGCTCCGTTAGCATTTTATCAGCATCCTGGGCTTAGTTTCCCTAGTACTAGTTCCCGCCGCCCCACCAGCCATTCCTTCCTTCCTGGGCTGTGGGAGGGGGCTCAGGGCTAGGGCAGAGGATTAGGGTGTGGGGGATGAGGGCTCTGGGGTGGGGGGTTTGGGGTGAAGGAGGGGTCTCTGGGCTGGGGCAGTGGGGTGAGGGCTGGGGCAGGGGTTTGGGTTGTAGGCTCCAGGAGGGAGTTTGGGTATGGGAGGGGACTCTGGGGTCAGGTAGGGGGTTGGAGTGTGAGGGCTCTGGGGTGGGGCCAGAGCCAGGGGGTTTGGGGTGTGGGAGAGGGCTCTGGGCTGGGGCGGGTTCAGGGCGTGGGGTCCCAGCAGTGCTTACTGTGGCTCCCAGGGTTTTTCACCTTCCCCTCAGCATGGGGCATGAGTCACTTGCTGGAGGAGTCTCTGCACCTTGAAGTCTTTAAACAATATATCAGGGTTGGAAGGGACCTCAGGAGGTCATCTAGTCCACCCCCCTGCTCAAACCCCAATTTTTGCCCCAGATCCCTAAATGGCCCCCTCAAGGATTGAACTCAGAACCCTGGGTTTAGCAGCCCAATGCTCAAACCACTGAGCTATCCCTCCCCCATGATTTGAGGACTTCAATAGCTCAGACATAGGAGAGAGGTTCATCGCAGGAGTGGGTGGGTGAGATTCTGTGGCCTGCGTTGTGCAGCAGGTCGGACTAGCCCAGGGGTCGGCAACCTATGGCACACGTGCCAAAGACGGCACGCGAGCCGATGTTTAATGGCACGCTGCTGCCTGCCGGGTCCCAGCCACCAGCCCTGCTCAGCCCGCTGCCGAACCCAGGCCGGGCCCCCGGCAGGCAGCAGCGTGCCATTGAAAATCCTGCCCGCCCCGGCCCGCTCTTCTCCGTCCCCCCCCACGGGGGCAGGGTGAAGAAGCTTGGTCCTGCCGGCTGCTGCTGCTGCAGGGCAGGCAAGCTCCCCCCTCCCCCGCCCTGCTGGGTGCCTGCCCCTCCCCCACCCCTTCCCCCGCCCTGCTGGGTGCCTGCCCCTCCCCCGCCCCTTCCCCTGCCCTGCTGGGTGCCTGCCCCTCCCCCGCCCCTTCCCCCGCCCTGCTGGGTGCCTGCCCCTCCCCCTCTCCCCCTTCCCCCGCCCTGCTGGGTGCCTGCCCCTCCCCCTCTCCCTCCCTGCCCCCGATCAGCTGATGGCCCTTGTGCGGGAGAGGGAGAAGGGGAGCACCGGGCACTGGCTGCTCCTCCGGGGAGGAGGCGGAGACGAGGTGGGGACGGGGCCTTGGGGAAGGGGGGTGGAATCAGGGCATATCCCCTCCAGCCCCCTGCCGTGAGCCGCTCTGGGCAGGGGGCTGGGAGCACCCCCACACCCCCAGCCCTCTGCCCTGACCCCTGCACCCCCCACACACACCCAGCCCTCTGCCCTGACCCCTGCACCCCCCCACACTCCCGCCCTCTGCCCTGATCCCTGCACCTTATATCCCCCCGCACATCCCAGCCCTCTGCCCTGACCCCTGCACCCCCCACACACACCCAGCCCTCTGCCCTGACCCCTGCACCCCCCCCACACACCCAGCCCTCTGCCCTGATCCCTGCACCTTATATCCCCCCGCACATCCCAGCCCTCTGCCCTGACCCCTGCACCCCCCCACACACTCCCGCCCTCTGCCCTGATCCCTGCACCTTACATCCCCCCGCACATCCCAGCCCTCTGCCCCGACCCCTGCTCCCCCCACACACATCCAGCCCTCTGCCCTGACCCCTGCACCCCCCCCACACCCCAGCCCTCTGCCCTGATCTCTGCACCTTACATCCCCCTGCACACCCCAGCCCCTTGCCCTGAGCCCTGCACCCCCCACACACACCCAGCCCTCTGCCCTGATCCCTGCACCTTATATCCCCCCGCACATCCCAGCCCTCTGCCCCGACCCCTGCTCCCCCCACACACACCCAGCCCTCTGCCCTGATCTCTGCACCTTACATCCCCCTGCACACCCCAGCCCCTTGCCCTGAGCCCTGCACCCCCCCACACACACCCAGCCCTCTGCCCTGACCCCTGCAACCCCCCACACAGCCAGCCCTCTGCCCTGATACTTGCACCCCCCCAGACACCCCAGCCTCCTGCCCTGAGCCCTGCACCCCCCCACGTCCTGACACTTGCACCCCCCACATTCCCACCCCTACCCTGAGCACCAAACAGGAGCTCCTGCACCCTCCAACATTCCCACCTGCACCCCTCGCATGAAATGGGAGCTGCCCAGGTAAGCACTCCACACCCAAACCTCTTGCCCCAACCCCGAGCCCCCTCCCTCATAATAGCTCCTGGCCAGACCCTGCACCCCAACCTCCAGCCTGCTCCTTCACGCCCAGCCCTGTGCTCAGTGCAGAGAGAGAGGCAGAGAATGGGCTAGAACCAGGGAGAAGGTAGGTACCCACTCTGTGTGGGCAGGGCCGGGATCCCAGACTGGCAGCGGGCTGAGCGGGGCCAGCAGCCGGGACCCTGGCTGGCAGGAGCCGACGGACTGAACCCCAGACCCGCAGCGGGCTGAGTGGCAGCGGGCTGAGCCGCTTAGCCCACTGCCGGTCTGGGGTCCCGGCCGCCAGCCCCTTGCCAGCCGGGGTCCCAGCTGCAGGCCCCGCTCAGCCCTCTGCCGGCCTAGGGGAACGGAAGGCCAGGCTGGCAGCGGGCTGAGTGGGCCGGCGGCGTAAGATCAGCATTTTAATGAGTCTATGAGATGTCGTTTCAGCAGGATGGTCTCCCAGAGCCCCAGGAGACAGAGATGCTGCCGGAAAAGGGCCTAGCACATGCTGGAAAGGTAACATTTATAGCTACCTGGGTATTTAGCTCACAGCCACACCTTGGTATCCAAGTGCCTATGCCGGCTGGTGTCAGACAGACCCAATCCACACCCTGCCCTAGGGGGCTGGGCCTCCACACCTCTGCACCATCCGCAGTTCAGAGGCCCACCCTTGGTTACTCAGTTTCCTTCTGCCCTTTCCGAGGACTCTCCCGGGTTCTGAGGAAGGAGGGAGGCAGCAGCTTGGCAGGTAACCTGGGAGAGAAGCCAAGGGAGTGCTGCAGTTTCCTGCTGCCATTGTCTTCCCTTCTGAGCCAAGTGTTTGCAGTGCTGATGTCCCTGTTTGGCCGGGCGCTGGGGAAGGGCTAACACACTGAGTCCCTCTGTAGTCCCAATGGAGATAGCCGTCCAGCATGGCTCCGTAGCGAGTGAGCTTTAACCCTGGAAGCGGCAGGAGGATGGGCCTGCAGTTAGCTCTGCTCTGCTCTACCCAGCTACTCCGCCCCACCCTGTGAAGGAGCCGGGCTGGACATTGCTGAATCTCCTCAGCGACTGCCCTTGCTATCGGGAGGCCCTGTGCTGAGCATGTCTAGGCCAAAGTATTCTGCCCGCTCAGCTGCACATTGCTGTGAAATTAACAGATACACTCCTGTGCCCCAGCACACATCCCTCTGGCTCACTGTGTACCCCGGCCCCAGGGTTTCTTTCGGGGTAAGTGGTTTGTCTCACTGTCTCCTCCCTGTCCTGCAGGGCAGCCGCCATCAGATCCCTTTCATGCAGCTACATGAGGGAGATGCAGTAATGGCTCTGCAGGTTACTCATAGACACGCCATGTCTAATTACACGTCCAGTACACTGGATTCTTCCAGTCCAATGGCCATGAAAAGGCTCCTGTACAGGCCAGGGTTGCTAGGGCTGGTTAGTGACTCCTGGGAGTCTCCTGATTAACGGACAGGTTCAGGGAAGGTCAGCAGAGAGGGTGCCAGGTACTGGGGCATGTTAACAATGGGGAAAAGAGCACCCAGAGGAGACTCAAGAAGTCACAGCTAAGGAAGTGAGAAAATTGAACTGAACTAATATAGAGCACTCGAATGAGGTTTGTTTCATGAATGAGAAGTGACAGCAAAGGCCAGTGGCTGCCTATGGTCATGTCTACCCTACAGGGACTGTAGCCATAGCTGTGCCAGTGTAACGGCATAGCGTAGACGCAGCCTACAGTGACCAGGGGGTTTCTGTCCCATAGGAACGCCACCTCCCTGAGCGAGGGTAGCTAGGCTGACAGCAGCATTCTGCTGTTGACTTGGCTGTGTCTAGACGGGGGCCCTCTGCGAGTGACTGTAGTATCATCCTAATTTTCCTGATGGGTAAACTGAGGCACAGGGGGGTTCAACAACTTTCCCCAGCCTGTCAGTGCCAGACCTCAGGACTGATTCACAGTGCTGATCCCCAGGGCCCTGTTCTAACACCACAGCAGCTTTCACACCGCACTGCTGAGAGTCGAGGTGTGTTGTACCGTACACAGTGCTCTTACAGCCCATACCTCTGTTTCCCGCTTCTAAACTAGACATGAGGCTTTGCTCCCAGGCGGGACCCTGCAGAGATTCCTACCATGGATCTGCTCCACTTTCGTGCGCTGGCGCTGGAGATGGGGAGGAGCTTTCCTTGCTGGGCAGGCCACACCAGGCCATTGACAATGTAACGGTTGCTCACACACAAGGCAAAGCCCATGTTCCGTTGGGTTTCTTTCACTGGTAATTTGAACCGGAACAATGGGGTTGCATAGCAGGCCAGAGCAATGATCCATGCAGAGAAGTATCCTGAGTCCAGCACTGGCCTGCACGTCATGCTTAGGTAGGCATCTACCCCCATCTGCTAGCAACTATGAAGAAACCGACAAATCCAAATTGTTCCTGAAACGGCTTTTGTGAAATGGGGCCAGGAATCAACAAACTGAACCTGCAGCTGAGAAGTAACAGGGTCTAAAAATGGACTGAAAGGGAGCGACACTGCATTACCCTTTGGGAGGGTGGCACTGAGCTTCCTGGCCTGTCCATGCACAATACCAGCTCTGCTGAGCACAGTGCAACAGTGGCATGCAGGGCTCAACAGACACTCCTGCAGTGCAACAGGCTGCTCAGGCGTGGAGCTGGGATCGCAAGCCTGTACGAGGATGGATGAGGCGGGGAGGGCTAAGGGCAGAATGCCTTTTGTACATAAGCAGTCATAGTTTTGGATGGAAGCAGGAGTTTCTCTGCACCAGTCCTGAACGTTGCTGTTTTCCTCCTGGCCTTCTCATGCGGTATTTGGCCTTGATATCTGTACTGGGTTTTGTCTAGCTCCACCAGCTGGGGCTTCCTGCTAGAAGAATAAACCAGGGTCTGTCTGCAACTCCACAGCAAATCCTCTGGTGAGAGTCATGAATCCCTGACAGACAGATGAGGCTGCACTGAAGACTGTCTCCGAACAGCTCATTTTTCATTGCCTCCTTTATTTCTCTCTTGCCCTAGAAACGCTGTAATGAAAAGAGCAGCCCCGGTGCTTTGGAGCGTCTCTCTTCCTGCTCCTTATTCCCCATTTCAAGTCATAATCCCGTGTTTGTGACATCTTAACCTGTTGCTCTGGAGATGATTATGATGTCACAGACACATGTTTATGACTTCAACTGGGGACTCAGAAGCAGATTAACCCCAGGCTAACAAAGATTTTATTGTAATGCTGTGACAGTTTGGGAATCTGCCACTGAGAATTTATGAATTCCAGTTAGATGTTGTGTAGTCTCCCTTTGCTCATCCCCTTATGGAGGTCTCCTATCTGGTGTTAAGGGTAGGGTCACTGGCACCTTGGTGTCTGCCCCTGAATACCCCATCAACAACTGAACAACCTTGCTCTAGCAGGACAATGGAGACTCCCTGAAAGTCTGAGACAAAAGGGGCTGGGCATGCAAATGCTGCTTGGCTAGGGCATGAGCTCTTCTCTCACTTACATGGGACTCAGAACTGTGCTGGTAAGCAGAAGGGACCTGTGAATGCTTGGGCAGAGACCATAACCAAAAGACAAGACTGGGCAGGAGGAGACGGGGTGCAGAAGAATCCAGAAGACACTTAGACTCAAAGGACTCTCAGGAGAGATGAGGAAACTGAGGCAGGATCTTACATTCAGGAGCTTATTTTTCTGGAAATCTGTCTCGGGCTTTCTCTCTGAGTCAATTGTGCGTGGGTTCAGGAATTTCTTTGCAAAGTGGGTGTTACACTGTCATGTATCCGCGAAGAGAGAAACAGAAAGCCAGAGGGTCCACACTCTGGGAGCATGCAGCAGCTACTGTGGAGGAGGGGAGCGGTCTCTGGAGAGCCTGCACTAATTTCAGGGCCTAGGCAATTGGACTGTGGGGTCGCAGACACAGAATCTGCTCCTGGAGTGTGTGCCTAGGGACCCAGAACCAGAGAGCTAGTGCTCAAGCTCTGCCCTGCCCCAGCCAGCCAAGCACATGTGGGACCCGAGGTTTGGATCAGTACGGCAGCCTGGTGAGTGTCCAGGAGGAGGAGCTCATTAGGGTCAGAACAAATCCAAATGGCTAAAATTTTCACAAGTACCTAGATCCCATTTTCAAAAGTACCCCAGTCACTGAGGGCCAGATTTGTAAAGGCATGGAGGTGCCTAAAGATGCAGATAGGCACTTGGTAAGATTTACAAAACCATCTAAGGCATCCACAGGCTTTCGAAAATCCCGCTACGCACCTGTCTGCACTTTTAAGAGACTATATGTCTTGAAAAATCTGGCTGCTAGTAAGCTAAATCCTATTGATTTCCCCTGGGATTTAGGGGCTAAGTGCCTGGAGTTTTGTAACTTTTATGCAATATCTGTAATCAAACAAGAGAGAAGAACTGCCCACCCATCACAGAACTGTTATTGCTAAATGGAATAGCTTTGAAATTGAAGGATTGGTGGGTGTTTTATTCTGAAAGAAAGATGTCATGGAAATCAAATCTGCCACACACTAGTTCTGCCCCTCTGATAATGGGGAAGGAACCATTTAATAGGGTTCAGAGTAGCAGCCGTGTTAGTCTGTATTCACAAAAAGAAAAGGAGTACTTGTGGCACCTTAGAGACTAACAAATTTATTTGAGCATGAGCTTTCGTGAGCTACAGCTCACTTCATCGGATAATAGGGTATTATGCAAACATCAAAATGAGAAAAGAAAAGCCTAAATGTTGATAAAGTAAAACAAAAGAATGAGTGAGCGAGAGAGAGAGAGAGAAAAAACTAATGGAAAAGAGGGAGCCAGAAGGAAATGGACTTCTTAAGAAAATCATAGAAATATGGGGCTGGAAGGGACCTTGATAAATCATCGAATCTAGCCCGCTGCACTGTGGCAGGAGCCTTCTGCACTGCCAATCCTCAGAGCTGGTTGACTAATGAAATACATTATTTGCAAATTAATTATTTGTTGAGTGAGAAGAACTCACTAATAATATATGTGACTAATGGTATCTGAGCATCTACAGAACTAGCTGAGTTTATTTGTGATTAATTTAACAACTGATGGAAAAAATCAGTGAATGGACCATCTATGAATATTATTCAACTGGCTCTCTAAATAATATTACATATACAATATTGAGCAGTGAAAGGGGGACAGGAAACTATATAAATACAATTAAAAAGGCAATTGGGGAAGCAATGAATGAATGCTGGGCGCTTGGATGCAGAGGGAATGGGACCTTTGGGATCTGGACACCAAATTCACATTAAAACTAACCCCAGCTATCTTACCCTGCTATGCAGAGCAGGATAAAAACTCTTTTCTTCAGGACACTATCATGAGAATATCACCGATGCGCCTCGCCCAGCAGAGTGAAGGCACAATGCCAGGCAATGGGAACTCTTCCTAGTTCTGAGACGAACAACCTGCTTCTGGAGGATTTGACGGCCCCTGGATGAAGTTCCAGCTTTGACTCTGGAAATGCAGGCCAGGCCCAGCTCCAGGCACTTTCTAGCTTTACACCTCTGTTATTTCTGATCTGTGATTATTGAAAGGATTCCTTTGTTTGTATGAGAACTGCTTGGCATAACGACTGTGGTTGCTTCCTGGATCTTTGATTTAGTTGGGGATTAGGTCTTGCTCTGAGCAGGGGTTGTACTAGATGACCTCCTGAGGTCCCTTCCAACCCTGATATTCTACGATTCTATGATCTTTCAGAGCAATGCGGTATAACACCGATTTAGTTGGTGTGTTCTGCCAATCATGACCTGTCTGGAAACCTTTGCATGCCTCACACTACTAATGGGGACCTCACATGGAAGTACCTCCTTCCCTCCCTTCTGCTGATTCAGCGGTGCAGACAGAATGGGATGCACCTGAGTTAGCCCTACAGTGCGTCTTGTAGCTATGCTATTTCTCTCCTTAATATGCTACATTATTAGCCCAGGTGATGACTGCGCCTGAATTGCTTGATCTGCTGTGACAGCCCACAAAGAGTTTGTTCCAATACTCAGCCTGGGATTCACATTTTGGGGAAAGCCCTAAGAATACCCTGTACTTCTGTATCTCAAACAGCTGTATAGGTTGCTGGACACAAAGGCAGCTTGATTCCCTTGATGTCTTGGTTTTGCTGGAGTTGGAGGGGGCTATGACTTTTGGACCTTCAATCTAACACACAAGACAATAATTTATAAATATAAGAAACCAGAGGAAAAAAAGGAGAAATCAAAATCCCCCGTCAACAAGAATCCCTGACCTGGATACCTGCTGATTCAGCACTTACCCATGTGAGGCAGCCTGAAGCTAGTCAAAACCTTTTGGGGACAGTATCCTCATCTTAGAAAGACACAAATCTCTCCTATGCTCCTAGGCCTGTGCGTCACACATCGCCCAGTCTGCCCATTAGTGAGGTCACAACACTGGCCAGGATGCGTGGCTTCCCGTTGGGGGCACTAGGGAGATTTGGGCCCTGCATTTAGGTTGTGTATAATCCAGGTTTTACCAAGCCTGTGAGCAATACAAATCTTCCCATGGTGTATTTGTAATTCAAATGCAAATAGCTTCGGTTCAGATGTCAGCATCCCCTCAATGTTTGCAACCGAAACACACAGCCAGTGTTAGGGCAGCAGAACTGGAAAGGGGAGGGAGATCTTCCATCTGGGTAGCTCCACTGGTGGTAGAGCGAATCAGGGCTCAGGCGTCTGTATGCTGTTATCATCTGTGCAGGGCTAACACAGTGTTAAAAATGCCTGTCTACACTTGTGCTGCCACTGGTGAGGGCTCCCCGAACCTGCCAGCAGAGCTGGGAACATACAGGCAAGCCAGAGTCTGTGAGAGTGACGTCTCAGGCATGACTGCCCTCTGCTCTGCAGTTCCAGAGCTCCCCACGGCACCCTTGGTGGGCTCCCAGTGGCTAATGGGCTTGTTTAAATCTAGCATATCGTGGTGGGGGAAACAGAGTTTTACCCAAGCAGAGGAGAACCCCCTCCCTGTCTACATTGCTGTGATTACCCAGTGGTTAAGGGAGCCCTCCCCACTTTATTTGCACCATCTGTTCTCCACGGCAGACACAGGCTTGGGTCACTGAATACCTCTTCAGATCTCCCTGGTGGGGCAGGGCATTGACCACTCAAGGCTTCATTTTCAGCATACTGGCCCTTTACATGTCTAAGGTGTCTGTCTGCAGCTGCCATTTTGTGAGGCAGAATTAATGCAGGATGTTACTGGGGTGTCAGGGAGTGAGTGGCCCAGTCAGAGGCACTGGGTTCAGCCCCATCTGTGACTCAGTCAGCTCTCCTCCCAAGGAGCAGAAAATCAGCCACCACATGACAGGAGGGTCCCAGCTAAATCAGTGCAGGCCTGGAGATAAAAGAGAAACCTCCTATGAAGCAAAGGGGAGAGGGCAGAGAGCCTGTAAAGGAGAATGCCAGCCAGCACCTCCAGGGGAAACACTGCAGGGCTCTTCAGCGAAGAGATTTGTGACGGAGGGGCCAAGGAGTCTGCATTCTGCAAAGATTTAATAAGACCCCTCCAGGGGGAGGTTACTTTAAGTATTTTGCTCTGGGAGCAAGTTATGCCAGAACTACCAGGGAGCTGGGTGTGTGTGTGTGTGTGTTCTGGGACGGCCCCCTGCTACATAGGGACACATGCACTGGGCACGCTCTCTTTTGCAGCCAGAGCGTTGCTCTCTCTTACTCTTTTCCTTTAATCCAAACGCTCGTCATTCAGGTCCAAGAGGGCAGGGCTGCAAACCCCTCCTCGGCGCAAGCCATTGTGAAGTGCTGATGAAACACAGAAGTCCAGGTCTTTATCCAGCCCTCTTTTCCCGTTCTCAGAGAGCAGAAATCAAATTAGATTTCAAATGTAATTGCTCCTACCTGGCAAAGCTGAAGAGGAAATAAGAGCATGTCATTCCCTGTCACTAGTATCATGTAACGCTCAGACTTCACAATGCATTAACTTAAGGAAAGCTCCTAACCGAGGCCAACTTAGATTCTCCCAGTGCAACTTCAACAGAACGCAGCTGAGGCAGGAGAATGGCTCCGGAGGAATTTGTCTGGTTGTCATGAATTCCAGGATGTCCATGTATTTAAAAAATCTCCATGACATCTGGTGTCTTGGAGATTTTGGGGGGAGAGTGAGTGGGTTGACTGGCGTGTGGAGGAAGAGCAGGTAAAGTTGTTTAAACTGTGTCTAATGCGAATGGCTGAGAAAACTGCTCTGGAAGTGATTAGAGAGTGGGGGATCAGTCTCCACGCTGCAGGGGCTCAAGGATCAGATTGAAGGAATTTGAAGTGACCAAGCACTAACTAGACCATCACAATAGACAGGATACAAGAGGGCAACAAGAAAAGGGTGTCCACTAAAGTCATTAAGTCAGTGTTTGTGGGACATAAAACTACCGGGAGGACTATATAACGAGGCGGGAGTCCAGTGGTTCTGATATGCTCCTCTTTAGAAGCGTGGTTCTGCAAGATTCATAGATACTAAGGTCAGAAGGGACCATTATGATCATCTAGTCCGACCTCCTGCACAATGCAGGCCACAGAATTTCACCCATCCACTCCTGTGAAAAACCTCTTACCTATGTCTGAGCTACTGAAGTCCTCAAATCGTGGTTTAAAGACTTCAAGGAGCAGAGAATTCTCCAGCAAGTGACCCGTGCCACATGCTACAGAGGAAGGGGAGATTACTGGTTCTATGGATGAGGGGAAAGCAGTGGATGTGTTGTTCCTTGACTTTAGCAAAGCTTTTGACACGGTCTCCCACAGTATTCTTGTCAGCAAGTTAAAGAAGTATGGGCTGGATGAATGCACTATAAGGTGGGTAGAAAGTTGGCTAGATTGTCGGGCTCAACGGGTAGTGATCAATGGCTCCATGTCTAGATGGCAGCTGGTATCAAGTGGAGTGCCCCAAGGGTCGGTCCTGGGGCCGGTTTTGTTCAATATCTTCATAAATGATCTGGAGGATGGTGTGGATTGCACCCTCAGCAAGTTTGCAGATGACACTAAACTGGAAGGAGAGGTAGATACACTAGAGGGTAGGGATAGGATACAGAGGGCCCTAGACAAATTAGAGGTTTGGGCCAAAAGAAATCTGATGAGGTTCAACAAGGACAAGTGCAGAGTCCTGCACTTAGGACGGAAGAATCCCATGCACCACTACAGACTAGGGACCAAATGGCTCGGCAGCAGTTCTGCAGAGAAGGACCTAGGGGTTACGGTGGATGAGAAGCTGGATATGAGTCAACAGTGTGCCCTTGTTGCCAAGAAAGCTAATGGCATTTTGGGCTGTATTAGTAGGGGCATTGCTAGCAGATCAAGGGACGTGATCATTCGCCTCTATTCGGCACTGGTGAGGCCTCATCTGGAGTACTGTGTCCAGTTTTGGGCCCCACACTACAAGAAGGATGTGGAAAAATTGGAAAGAGTCCAGCAGAGGGCAACAAAAATGATCAGGGGGCTGGAGCACATGACTTATGAGGAGAGGCTGAGGGAACTGGGGTTATTTAGTCTGTAGAAGAGAAGAATGAGGGGGGATTTGATAGCTGCTTTTAACTACCTGAGAGGTGGTTCCAAAGAGGATGGTTCTAGACTATTCTCAGTGGTACCAGATAACAGAACAAGGAGTAATGGTCTCAAGTTGCAGTGTGGGAGGTTTAGGTTGGATATTAGGAAAAACTTTTTCACTAGGAGGGTGGTGAAACACTAGAATGCATTACCTAGGGAGGTGGTAGAATCTCCTTCCTTAGAAGTTTTAAGGTCAGGCTTGACAAAGCCCTGGCTGGGATGATTTAATTGGGGTTTGGTCCTGCTTTGAGCAGGGGGTTGGACTAGATGACCTCCTGAGGTCCCTTCCAACCCTGACATTCTATGATTCTATGATTCTATGAAAACCTTCCAGGGCCTCTTTCAAGCTGCCCTAGAGGAAAATTCCTTCCTGACCCCAAATATGGCGATCAGCTAAACCCTGAGCATATGGGCAAGATTCATCAGCCAGATACTACAGAAAATTCTTTTCTGGGTAACTCAGATCCCACCCTATCTAACATCCCATCACAGGCCATTAGGCCTATTTACCAAGAATATTTAATTACCAAAATCATGTTATCCCATCATACCATCTCCTCCATAAACTTATCGAGTTTAATCTTAAAGCCAGATAGATCTTTTGCTCCCACTGCTCCCCTTGGAAGGCTGTTCCAGAACGTCACTCCTCTGATGGTTAGAAACCTTTGTCTAATTTCAAGTCTAAACTTCCTGGTGGCCAGTTTATATCCATTTGTTCTTGTGTCCACATTGGTACTGAGCTTAAATAATTCCTCTCCCTCTCCAGTATTTATCCCTCTGACATATTTATAGAGAGCAATCATATCTCCCCTCAGCCTTCTTTTAGTTAGCCTAAACAAGCCAAGCTCCTTGAGTCTCCTTTCATAAGACAGGTTTTCCATTCCTTGGATCATCCTAATAGGCCTTCTCTGTACCTGTTCCAGTTTGAATTCATCCTTCTTAAACATGGGAGACCAGAACTGCACACAGTATTCCAGGTGAGGTCTCACCAGTGCCTTGTATAATGGTACTAAAACCTCCTTATCCCTACTGGAAATACCTCTCCTGATGCATCCCAAGACCGCATTAGCTTTTTTCACGGCCATATCACATTGGCGGCTCATAGTCATCCTATGATCAACCAATACTCCAAGGTCCTTCTCCTCCTCCGTTACTTCTAATTGATGCATCCCCAGCTTATAACTAAAATTCTTGTTATTAATCCCTAAATACATGACCTAACACTTCTCACTATTAAATTTCATTCATTACTCCAGTTGATAAGGTCATCCAGATCCTCCTGTATGATTTCCCGGTCCTTCTCTAAATTGGTAATACCTCCCAGCTTTGTATCATCCACAAACTTTATTAGCACACTCCCACTTTTTGTTCCGAGGTCAGTAATAAAAAGATTAAATAAGATTGGTCCCAAAACTGATCCTTGAGGAACTCCACTGGTAACCTCCCTCCAGCCAGACAGTTCACCTTTCAGTAGGACCTGTTGTAGTCTCCCCTTTAACCAATTCCTTATCCACCTTTCAATTTTCATATTGATCCCCATCTTTTCCAATTTAACTAATAATTCCCCATGTGGCACGGTATCAAACGCCTTACTGAAATCTAGGTAAATTAGATCCACTGTGTTTCCTTTGTCTACAAAATCTGTTACTTTCTCAAAGAAGGAGATCAGGTTGGTTTGGCACGATCTACATTTTGTAAAACCATGTTGTATTTTGTCCAATTTACCGTTGACCTCAATGTCCTTAACTACTTTCTCCTTCAAAATTTTTTCCAAGACCTTGCACACTACAGATGTCAAACTAACAGGCCTATAGTTACTCGGATCACTTTTTTTCCCTTTCTTAAAAATAGGAACTATGTTAGCAATTCTCCAATCATACGGTACAACCCCTGAGTTTACAGATTCATTAAAAATTCTTGATAATGGGTTTGCAATTTTGGGTGCCAGTTCCTTTAATATTCTTGGATGAAGATTATCTGGGCCCCCTAATTTAGTCCCATTAAGCTGCTTGATTTTCGCTTCTACCTCAGATATGGTAATATCTACCTCCATATCCCCATTGCCATTTGTCATGCTACCATTATCCCTAAGATCCTCTTTAGCCTTATTAAAGACTGAGGCAAAGTATTTGTTTAGATATTGGGCCATGCCTAGATTATCCTTGACCTCCACTCCATCCTCAGTGTTTAGCGGTCCCACTTCTTCTTTCTTTGTTTTCCTCTTACAAGAAGCTTACAAGAAGTGGAAGGTTGGACATATGACCAGTATAAAAATATTGCTCGGGCATGTAGGAATGAAATCAGGAGGGCCAAATCGCACCTGGAGCTGCAGCTAGCGAGAGATGTCAAGAGTAACAAGAAGGGTTTCTTCAGGTATGTTGGCAACAAGAAGAAAGCCAAGGAAAGTGTGGGCCCCTTAATGAATGAGAGAGGCAACCTAGTGACAGAGGATGTGGAAAAAGCTAATGTACTCAATGCTTTTTTTGCCTCTGTCTTCACGCACAAGGTCAGCTCCCAGACTGCTGCCCTGGGCATCACAACATGGCGAATAGATGGCCAGCCCTCTGTGGAGAAAGAGGTGGTTTGGGACTATTTAGAAAAGCTGGACATGAACAAGTCCATGGGGCCGGACGAGTTGCATCCGAGAGTGCTAAAGGAATTGGCGGCTGTGATTGCAGAGCCATTGGCCATTATCTTTGAAAACTCGTGGCGAACGGGGGAAGTCCGGATGACTGGAAAAAGGCTAATGTAGTGCCAATCTTTAAAAAAGGGAAGAAGGAGGATCCTGGGAACTACAGGCCAGTCAGCCTCACCTCAGTCCCCGGAAAAATCATGGAGCAGATCCTCAGAGAATCAATCCTGAAGCACTTACATGAGAGGAAAGTGATCAGGAACAGTCAGCATGGATTCACCAAGGGAAGGTCATGCCTGACTAATCTAATCACCTTCTATGATGAGATTACTGGTTCTGTGGATGAAGGGAAAGCAGTGGATGTATTGTTTCTTGACTTTAGCAAAGCTTTTGACACAGTATTCTTGTCAGCAAGTCTCCCACAGTATTCTTGTCAGCAAGTTAAAGAAGTATGGGCTGGATGAATGCACTATAAGGTGCGTAGAAAGTTGGCTAGATTGTCGGGCTCAATGGGTAGTGAACAATGGCTCCATGTCTAGTTGGCAGCCGGTGTCAAGTGGAGTGCCCCAGGGGTCGGTCCTGGGGCCTGTTTTGTTCAAGATCTTCATAAATGATCTGGAGGATGGTGTGGATTGCACTCTCAGCAAATTTGCTGATGATACTAAACTGGGAGGAGTGGTAGATACGCTGGAGGGCAGGGATAGGATCCAGAGGGACCTAGACAAATTGGAGGATTGGGCCAAAAGAAATCTGATGAGGTTCAATATGGATAAGTGCAGGGTCCTGCACTTAGGACGGAAGAACCCAATGCACAGCTACAGACTAGGGACCGAATGGCTAGGCAGCAGTTCTGCGGAAAAGGACCTAGGGGTGACAGTGGACGAGAAGCTGGATATGATACTAAACTGCGGATGATACTAAACTGGGAGGAGTGGTAGATACACTGGAGGGGAGGGATAGGATACAGAAGGACCTAGACAAATTGGAGGATTGGGCCAAAAGAAATCTGATGAGGTTCAATAAGGATAAGTGCAGGGTCCTGCACTTAGGACGGAAGAACCCAATGCACAGCTACAGACTAGGGACCGAATGGCTAGGCAGCAGTTCTGCGGAAAAGGACCTAGGGGTGACAGTGGACGAGAAGCTGGATATGAGTCAGCAGTGTGCCCTTGTTGCCAAGAAGGTCAATGGCATTTTGGGATGTATAAGTAGGGGCATAGCAAGCAGATCGAGGGACGTGATCATTCCCCTCTCTTCGACATTGGTGAGGCCTCATCTGGAGTACTGTGTCCAGTTTTGGGCCCCACACTTCAAGAAGGATGTGGATAAATTGGAGAGAGTCCAGCGAAGGGCAACAAAAATGATTAGGGGACTGGAACACATGAGTTATGAGGAGAGGCTGAGGGAGCTGGGATTGTTTAGCCTGCAGAAGAGAAGAATGAGGGGGGATTTGATAGCTGCTTTCAACTACCTGAGAGGTGGTTCCAAAGAGGATGGTTCTAGACTATTCTCAGTGGTAGAAGAGGACAGGACAAGGAGTAATGGTCTCAAGTTGCAGTGGGGGAGGTTTAGGTTGGATATTAGGAAAAACTTTTTCACTAGGAGGGTGGTGAAATACTGGAATGCGTTACCTAGGGAGGTGGTAGAATCTCCTTCCTTAGAAGTTTTTAAGGTCAGGCTTGACAAAGCCCTGGCTGGGATGATTTAATTGGGGATTGGTCCTGCTTTGAGCAGGGGGTTGGACTAGATGACCTCCTGAGGTCCCTTCCAACCCTGATATTCTGTGATTCTATGATTCTTATTTATATGGCTATAGAACCTTTTACTATTGGTTTTAATTCCCTTTGAAAGGTCCAACTCTACTTGACTGTTTGCCTGTCTCACTTTATCCCTACATGTTCTGACCTCAATAAGTTAGCTTTCCTTGCTGATCCCTCCCATCTTCCACTCCCTGTAGGCTTTCTGCTTTTTCTTAATCACCTCTCTGAGATGCTTGCTCATCCAGCTTGGTCTACAACTCCTGCCTATGAATCTTTTCCCCTTTCTTGGGATGCAGGCTTCCGATAGCTTCTGCAGCTTTGATGTAAAGTAATCCCAGGCCTCCTCTACCTTTAGATCCATAAGTTCTTCAGTCCAATCTACTTCCCTAACTAATTTCTTTAATTTTTGAAAGTCAGCCCTTTTGAAATCAAAAACCCCAGTTGCAGATTTATTTTTGTTAATCCTTCCATTCAGTTGGAACTGAATTAGCTCATGATCACTTGAACCAAGATTAACCCCTACAACCATTTCTTCTATGAGGTCTCACAACTCACCAAGACCAAATCTAAAATGGCATCCCCTCTAGTCGGTTCAGCAACTACTTGATGAAGGAATCCATCAGCTATCGCATCTAGGAAAATCTGAGCCCTATTATTATTACTTGTGGCACCTTAGAGACTCACCAATTTATTTGAGCATGAGCTTTCGTGAGCTTCTGCTCACTTCATCGGATGTATACTGTGGAAAATACAGTGAATGCATCCGATGAAGTGAGCTGTAGCTCACGAAAGCTCATGCTCAAATAAATTGGTTAGTCTCTAAGGTGCCACAAGTCCTCCTTTTCTTTTTGTGAATACAGACTAACACGGCTGCTACTCTGAAACCTGTCATTATTATTACTAGCATTCGTCCTCCAGTCTATATCTGGGAAGTTAAAGTCTGCCATGATCACACAGTTTCCATTAGTATTTACTTTATTAAAAACATTGAAGAGGGCTCTATCCATATCCAGATTAGATCCCGGCGGTCTATAGCACACCCCGAGCACTATCCCGGGGGAGGCTCTAATACTTTTCTTCCCCAATGCAATTTTTGCCCAGATGGACTCTGTCTTATCCATTCCATCGCTTCTTATTTCTTTACATTCTACCTCATCATTGATAGACAATGCTACTCCACCACCTTTACCTTTATTTCTGTCTTTCCTAAACAGCACATCCCCTTCCATACCCGTAATCCAGCCATGACGACTATTCCACCCTGTTTCTGTTCTCCCTCGAATATCTGGTTTCACTTCCTGCACCAGTAACTCTAGTTCCTCCATTTTGTTACCTCGGCTCCTTGCATTGGTGTACAAACATCTTCATTTTTGCTGTTTGGCCTCACTCACATTCTGTACCCTATTAGGCACAGATATTCTACAGCCAGTTTGGATCTGATAAAACCCTCCTTACTGGGAACAATACCACACTATAAGCCATAATCTCCCAGTTTACAATGGGAATGCTGCAGGGCTTGGGACAGTTACTCTTTCATAATGAGGGTAGTCTGTGATTTTCAGGTAATTGCTAGGATTTTCCTGGCTTGTGATGTCACCACCAGAGCCTGGCCCTGCGCTTCCCTGTTATTTACCAAGACAGATCTACATTGCCAGGACTGGAAAAATCTGTCCATGGGACTGAAGTCCTCCATCCTCATTGTGGCTGAGAGCTATTTCTATATCTGTCCACCAGCCATCTTCCCTGAGAAGAGTGAGGGGCAGTGTGAGAAACAGGCTGGTGCTGACAGAAAAGGCATTTGTCATAGAAATCAAAAGCAGAGAGGTGAAGCTTTAACTAACTGCCCCAGTTTCCAGCGCAGGAAGAAGCTGTGGTCACTATGAAACTCACTCACTTTGCTCGGATGAAGCTCAAAAAATGGTTACTTACCTCTCGTAACTGCTGTTCTTCGAGATGTGTGCTCGTGTCCATTCCAATAGGTGTGCGCATGCCACATGCACCATTGCCGGAAGCTTTTCCCTAGCGGTACCCGTCAGGTCAGCTGTGGAGACCCCTAGAGTGGCACCTTCATGGCGGTGTATATATGTCCCTGCCGACCCACCACCTGCTCAGTTCCTTTGTACTGGAATACTCCGACAGTGGGGAGGCGGGCGGGATTTGGAATGGACACGAGCAACACATTTCGAAGAACAACAGTTACGAGAGGTAAGTAACCGTTTTTTCTTCGAGTGATTGTTCATGTGCACTCCAACAGGTGACTTCCAAGCGTTACCCCAGGGAAGGGGTCGGAGTTCACCTAACTGCCGAGTACAGGACTGCCCTCACCAAACCCAGCGTCATCCCTCGCCTACTGGGTAATGGCGTAGTGGGAAGTGATGGTGTGGACTGAAGACCAGGTTGCCGCCTTGCAGATGTCCTGGACAGGGACCTGCGCCAGGAAAGCTGTGGACACCGCCTGCGCTCTGGTAGAGTGCACTGTAATCAGCGGGGCTGGAAGCCCAACAAGTCCTGATGCAGGACATGATCCATGATGAGATGCGCTGTGATGAGATCGGGAGCCCCCTCATTCTGTCTGTGATAGCAATAAAGAGCTGTGGTGACTTATGAAATGGCTTTGTGAATTCAATGTAAAATCCTAAGGCCCGTCTAATGTCTAAGGAATAGAACATGCGCTCCCTGTTAGTGGCATGGGGTTTAGGGAAGAACACAGGTAAAAATATGTCCTGGTTCACATGAAACTGGGAGACAACCTTAGCCAGGAATGCAGGGTGGGGGCATAGCTGCACCTTGTCTTTATAAAATACCGTATAAGATGGTTTGGAGGTCAGTGCTCTGAGTTCAGATACCTTTCTAGCAGAGGTTATAGCCACCAGGAAAATCACCTTCCAGAAAGGTAGGAGAGAGGGCAGGTAGCCATGGGCTCAAAGGGGGGCCCTATAGGTGAGGACAGGGCCAGGTTGAGGTCCCAGCGGGGGACTGGCGGACGTACTGGAGGATAAAGTCTGTTGAGGCCCTTAAGAAAGGGCCACCATGGGATTACCAAACACTGATCCCCCGCCGTTCCCGGGTGGAAGGCTGAAATGGCCGCAAGGTGTACCCTTAGGGATGATATTGCTAACCCTTGGTGCTTGAGATCTAAAAGATAGTCCAAAATAAGGGAAATTAGGGCTGATTGTGGCTCAGTTCCCCTTTGTCGAGACCAAATGGAGAAACGCTTCCGCTTAGCCAGGTATGTGGCTCGAGTGGAGGGTTTCCTACTCCCAACAGGACGTCTCTAACCCAGTGCAAGCACTGACGCTCAAGAGGGTTCAGCCATGGAGCTTCCACGCCATGAGGTGGAGCGACTCCAGGTTGGGATGCTGTATATAGCCGTGGTCCTGTGAGATTAGGGTTGGACAGACAGGGAGTGCTACAGGTCTGTCCACAGAGGTTCAGTAACATGGTGAACCAGTGCTGGCGGGGCCACGCTGGCACTATGAGGATCAGGGACGCACTGTCCTGACGAGTCTTGAGGAGCACTCTGTGTATGCGGGGGAATGGTGGGAATGCGTACAGCAGGTG
This sequence comes from Lepidochelys olivacea, assembly GCF_965140295.1. Classification (NCBI taxonomy): domain Eukaryota; kingdom Metazoa; phylum Chordata; order Testudines; family Cheloniidae; genus Lepidochelys; species Lepidochelys olivacea. The sequence continues at coordinate 24,793,215 of NC_140427.1, forward strand.
ACCCATCCATGACAAGTGAAAGGTGTCCGCGATGGAGCCTGGGCTGTGGTTCAGGAAGGAGCAGAATCTCTGGCACTTCCTGTTGCTCTGCGTCGCGAACAGGTCCATGTGGGGAGAGCCCCACCTCTGGAAAATCGAGTGAGCAATGTCCGGTCTGAGGGACCGCTCGTGTCCATGGAATGAGCGACTGAGGCGGTCTGCCAGCTCATTCTGCACCCCCGGAAGGTGCGACGCCTGCAGGTGTATGGAATGGGCGATAGAAAAGTCCCACAGTGCGAGGGCTTCCTGACAGAGGGGAGAGGAGCGAGCACCACCCTGTTTGTTTATATAGAACATCGCTGCAGTATTGTCCATGAGCACTGATACGCACATGCCCCGAAGACGGGCCTGAAACACTTGGCATGCCAGGCAAACCGCCCTCAGCTCCCTCACGTTGATGTGCAGCGATAGCTGTGCACAGGACCAGAGGCCCTGGGTTCTGACATTGCCCAGAGGCGCTCCCCAACTGAGCGCCGAGGCATCCATGACCAGGGAAAGCGTGGGCTGGGGTTTTGTGAAGGGTACTCCTGCACAAACCATCTGTGGTTGCAGCCACCAATGGAAAGAGTGGAGAATCTGAGGTGGAAGGGCCACTATTGAGTCAAATGGGTCCCTGCCCGGCCTGTGCACTTGCGCTAACCACACCGGGAGGGGCCAAAGGCGCAGCCTGGCATGCTGTACCATGTATGTACAGGCCACCATGTGCCCCAGTAGTCTCATATAATTTCTGGCTGTAGTTGTGGGGAAGCGGAGAAGGGTCTGGATAATGTCCGTGAGCGCACTGAAACACAGTTCTGGAAGGAAACAAGCAGGGGGAACTGGAAGTCCCGGCAAAGTCAAGGAATTATGATGTGATTGGAACAACAGAGACTTGGTGGGATAACTCACATGACTGGAGTACTGTCATGGATGGATATAAACTGTTCAGGAAGGACAGGAAGGGCAGAAAAGGTGGGGGAGTTGCACTGTATGTAAGAGAGCAGTATGACTGCTCAGAGCTCCGGTGTGAAACTGCAGAAAAACCTGAGAGTCTCTGGATTAAGTTTAGAAGTGTGAGCAACAAGGGTGATGTCGTGGTGGGAGTCTGCTATAGACCACCAGACGAGGGGGATGAGGTGGACGAGGCTTTCTTCCGGCAACTCGCAGAAGCTACTAGATCGCAGGCCCTGGTTCTCATGGGAGACTTCAATCACCCTGATATCTGCTGGGAGAGCAATACAGCGGTGCACAGACTGTCCAGGAAGCTTTTGGAAAATGTAGGGGACAATTTCCTGGTGCAAGTGCTGGAGGAACCAGCTAGGGGCAGAGCTCTTCTTGACCTGCTGCTCACAAACCAGGAAGAATTGGTAGGGGAAGCAAAAGTGGATGGGAACCTGGGAGGCAGTGACCATGAGATGGTCGAGTTCAGGATCCTGACACAAGGAAGGAAGGAGAGCAGCAGAATATGGACCCTGGACTTCAGAAAAGCAGACTTTGACTCCCTCAGGAAACTGATGGACAGGATCCCTTGGGAGAATAACATGAGGGGGAAAGGAGTCCAGGAGAGCTGGCTGTATTTTAAAGAATCCTTATTGAGGTTACAGGGACAAACCATCCCGATGTGTAGAAAGAATAGTAAATATGGCAGGCGACCAGCTTGGCTTCACAGTGAAATCCTTGCTGATCTTAAACACAAAAAAGAAGCTTACAAGAAGTGAAAGATTGGACAATTGACCAGGGATGAGTATAAAAATATTGCTCGGGCATGCAGGAGTGAAATCAGGAAGGCCAAATCACACTTGGAGTTGCAGCTAGCAAGAGATGTTAAGAGTAACAAGAAGGGTTTCTTCAGGTATGTTGGCAACAAGAAGAAAGTCAAGGAAAGTGTGGGCCCCTTACTGAAGGAGGGAGGCAACCTAGTGACAGAGGATGTGGAAAAAGCTAATGTACTCAATGCTTTTTTTGCCTGTCTTCACGAACCAGGTCAGATTCCAGACTACTGCATTGGGCAGCACAGCGTGGGGAGGAGGTGACCAGCCCTCCGTGTAGAAAGAAGTGGTTTGGGACTATTTCGAAAAGCTGGACGTGCACAAGTCCATGGGGCCGGATGCGCTGCATCCGAGAGTGCTAAAGGAGTTGGCGGATGTGATTGCAGAGCCATTGGCCATTATCTTTGAAAACTCATGGCGATCAGGGGAAGTCCCAGACAACTGGAAAAAGGCTAATGTAGTGCCCATCTTTAAAAAAGGGAAGAAGGAGGATCCTGGGAACTACAGCCAGTCAGCCTCACCTCAGTCCCTGGAAAAATCATGGAGGAGATCCTCAAGGAATCAATTCTGAAGCACTTAGAGGAGAGGAAAGTGATCAGGAACAGACAGCATGGATTCACCAAGGGAAAGTCATGCTTGACTAATCTAATTGCCTTCTATGAGGAGATAACTGGTTCAGTGGATGAAGGGAAAGCAGTGGACGTGGTGTTCCTTGACTTTAGCAAAGCTTTTGACACGGTCTCCCACAGTATTCTTGTCAGCAAGTTAAAGAAGCATGGGCTGGATGAATGCACCATAAGGTGGGTAGAAAATTGGCTAGATTGTCGGGCTCAAAGGGGAGCGATCAATGGCTCCATGTCTAGTTGGCAGCCAGTATCAAGCAGAGTGCCCCAAGGGTCAGTCCTGGGGCCGGGTTTGTTCAATATCTTCATTAATGATCTGGAGGATGGTGTGGATTGCACCCTCAGCAAGTTTGCAGACGACACTAAACTGGGAGGAGTGGTAGATATGCTGGAGGGTAGGGATAGGATACCCTATCCCTAGGGACCGAACAGCTAGGCAGCAGTTGTGCAGAAAAGGACCTTGGGGTTACAGTGGACGAGAAGCTGGATATGAGTCAGCAGTGTGCCCTTGTAGCCAAGAAGGCCAATGGCTTTTTGGGCTGTATAAGTAGGGGCATTGCCAGCAGATCGAGGGACGTGATCGTTCCCCTCTATTTGACATTGGTTTGGCCTCATGTGGAGTACTGTGTCCAGTTTTGGGACCCACCCTACAAGAAGGATGTGGAAAAATTGGAGAGTCCAGCAGAGGGCAACAAAAATGATTAGGGGACTGGAACACATGACTTACGAGGAGAGGCTGAGGGAAGTGGGATTGTTTAGTCTACAGAAGAGAAGAATGAGGGGAGATTTGATAGCTGCTTTCAACTACCTGAAAGGGGGTTCCAAAGAGGATGGCTCTAGACTATTCTCAGTGATAGCGGATGACAGGACAAGGAGTAATGGTCTCAAGTTGCAGTGGGGGAGATTTAGGTTGGATATTAGGAAAAACTTTTTCACTGGGAGGATGGTGAAATACTGGAATGTGTTACCTAGGGAGGTGGTGGAATCTCCTTCCTTAGAAGTTTTTAAGGTCAGGCTTGACAAAGCCCTGGCTGGGATGATTTAATTGGGGATCGGTCCTGCTTTGAGCAGGGGGTTGGACTAGATGACCTCCTGAGGTCCCTTCCAACCCTGATATTCTATGATTCTATGAATGTCCTCGCACACGTGGAGTCCAAGAGAACGCCAATGAACTCTATTCTTTGTGTGGGGGTCAATGTGGACATGGGCTCGTTCAATACAAGTCCCACCATGTGAAACGTAGCCTGGGCCAGGGATACGTGCTCCACCACATATGCTTGGGACTCGGCCTTGATGAGTCAGTCGTCCAAATACAGGAACACCTGCACCTGACGTCTGTGGAGAAAGGCCGTCACTACTGCCAGACACCTGGTGAACACCGGGGGGCCTTTCGAAGGCCAAATGGGAGCACCCTGAAGTGGTAGTGCTGGCCACTGACCACGAATCTGAGAAAGTGTCTGTGGGCTGGAATAACAGCAATGTGAAAGTACACGTCCTTCAAGTCGAGGGCAGCGTACCAGTCTCCCGGATCCAGGGAGGGAATGATGGTAGCCAGAGAGATCATGCGAAACTTCACCTTTTTTATGTATATGTTGAAGTCTCGTAGGTCTAGGATAGGCTGAAGCCCGCCCTTGGCCTTGGGGATGAGGAAATAGCAGGAGTAGAGCCCCTGAATTCCTGAGGAACCTCCTCTACTGCCCCTTGAGCTAGGAGCGATTGTACCTCTTGTAAAAGGAGTTGCTCGTGAGAGGGGTCCCTGAAGAGGGATTGGGAAGGGGCGTGGGAGGAATCAGAATTGGAAAGAATATCCCCCACCGTGCTGAGGACCTAGCGGTCTGACGAGATCTGAGACCAAGCACTGTAGAAGCGGGAGAGTCGATTCACAAAGGGGGGGAAGGATCCAAGAAGGCGACTGGTGCGCCGTCCTCAGGCGCATCTTCAAAAGTTGGGCTTGGGGTTGGGGGGTTGTTTGGTTGAACCCTGGCCTTGGCCCGAGGAGGATTGCAGTGGGCGCCTCCTGTTATTTCTGCCCCTCCTCGGTGGATCCCGCCTAGGGGGCCCCAGGTAGAAATGGGATGGGGGCTGAGATCTAAAGGGCTTTCTCTGAGGCACTGGGGTGTGTAGCCCCAGAGATTTCAGAGTTGCCTGCGAGTCCTTCAGGCTATGCAGGAGCATATCCATATTTTGAGCAAACAGGCCCTCACAGTCAAAGGGGAGGTCCTGTATTGTGTTTTGGACCTCAGGTGGGATCCCTGAAACCTGAAGCCACGCACTGCGCCTCATAGCAATGGCAGTGGCCATGGTTCTAGCTGCAGTCTGCTGTGTCCAGGGCTGCCTGGAGGGTGGTCCTAGAGACAACTCTATCCTCCTCAAGGAGCACACTGAACTCCCTGCGAGAATCAGCCAGAATTAACTCCTGGAACTTAGCCAACGAGCTCCAGGAATTAAAAGCGTATCGGCTAAGCACTGCCTGCTGATTTGCTACCTGAAGCTGGAGCCCCCCAGTCGAATAGACTTTACGGCCAAAGAGATCCAGCTTCTTGGCATCACATGACTTAGGTGCAGGGCCTGGTTGACCCTGCCACTCCTTGTGGTTTGCCATATCCACCACCAGGGTCCCCGGTTGGGGGTGGGTAAACAGGTGCTCATAGCCCTTTTGCGGCACAAAGTAGCGTCTCTCGACCCCTTTAGCCATTGGCGGTACAGAGGCCGGGGTTTGCCAGAGCACCTTCGTAGTGCTCTGAATTGTCCTTATGAGGAGCAAAGCTACTCTGGAAGGACCCTTGAGGGTGAGGATGTCCACCACTGGATCTGAGTCCTCCATAACCTCCTCTGCCTGGAGGTTGAGGTTAAATGCTACCCTCCTAAGCAGGTCTGGTGGCCTTTGGTATCCATTGGTGTAGAGTGGTGGAGGTGCCTGCAACTGCCTTGTCCGGTGAAGAGGAAGAAGAGGTTCCCAGGAGAGGGTCTTCCTGCCCCTCTGGTTCTCTGAAGGCCGGGTTAGGTACCTCTGAGCACCCTGCGACCGGAGGTTCAGGGGCCACCGACATCGGTGGAGGAGAGGCCGTGCTTGTCTGTGGCCGCTCAACAGCCCTGTCCCGTAAAGGATCCTCAGGGGCCCTAGGGGTGTAGTGTGCCATCGACGTTGCTTATGGAGGGGTCCCGGGGGCTGATACCACCAAGACAAGCCTAGATCCCTGACCTTGAGCCTGATGGTAGGCCCAGGGGGTCCAAAAAGGCCATTGCACTGGGCCCTGCCACTGGGGTGGCCAAGTGGCAACTAGTGCCAGTTGTTCTGCTGGCCTACGGTGCTGGGCTCGGTGCTGGGACCGAGAGCAGTAGTGCCTACGTCAGGACACAGCCGATTCTTCATCTGACTCTGACGAGTATTCTGTAACCGACCACGGGGAAGTGGAGCCCGAAGGTGCTGGGGAGATGGAGATTGATGCTGAAGGACTGACTGCATCAAGAGGAGCTTCAGGCAATGTCCATTCCCGCTTAGTCCTGGGTCTGAAGCTCCTGCAAATAGGGCACTTATCTGTCTGATGGCCCTCCCCAGGGCACCTGAGACAGGTGGCGTGCGGATCACTTGTTGGCATAGGTTTTGCATACCTCTCGCACGCTTTAAACCCCTGCAACTGAGGCATGCCCTGACACCGGAGAGAGTAGAACAGGGGGAAACCCCCCGAAGTAAGCTAAACTAATCTACAACTATTAACAACTAACTAACTAAACTGTTGTGACAAAGTTCCTCCTCTACCTTGGTGGGTCTTGCGCTTATTGGCAGATTTGCTTGCCTTGGAGCTTCACGGCAGCCCTCAGTTTGGGTGTTTTCGTCAACCCACATCCAGGTCAACTCCTCCTGTGTCTGACCAGGAGTTGGGAGGTTTGGGGGGAACCTGGGCCCGTCCTCTACTCCGGGTTCCAGCCCAGGGCCCTGTGGAATGCAGCTGTCTAGAGTGCCTCCTGGAACAGCTGTGCGACAGCTACAACTCCCTAGGCTACTTCCCCATGGCCTCCTCCCAACACCTTCTTTATCCTCACCATAGGACCTTCCTCCTGGTGTCTGATAATGCTTGTACGCTTCAGTCCTCCAACAGTCCGCGTTCTCACTCTCAGCCCCTAGTGCCTCTTGCTCCCAGCTCCTTACACGCGCACCACAAACTGAAGTGAGCTCCTTTTAAAACCCAGGTGCCCTGATTAGTCGGCCTTAATTGATTCTAGCAGCTTCTTGATTGGCTGCAGGTGTTCTAATCAGCCTGTCTGTCTTAATTGCCTCCAGAAGGTTCCTGATTGTTCTGGAACCTTCCCTGTTACCTTACTCAGGGAAAAGGGACCTACTTAACCTGGGGCTAATATATCTGCCTTCTATTACTCTCCTGTAGCCATCTGGCCCGACCCTATCACATTATTTACACAGAAACAAGAGAACCACTAGGTGAGGCACTTGCAAAAGCAAGAGACTAAGCTGATCCAATGACTGAAACGGATGGTAAGAAGGAACAGAGCAGGCAGCGCGTCGGCAGGGACACATATACACCGCCATGAAGGCACCACTCTAGGGGTCTCCACAGCCGACCCAATGGGTACCGCTAGGGAAAAGCTTACAGTGATCATGCATGTGGCGCGTGCACACACTTATTGGAATGCACATGAGTAATCACTCAAAGAAGAACCAGTGTTTCTGGAAAGGCCGAGAAGGCCCCTTATTTCTTTATTAATGATCTGGATGATGGAATTAATTGCACCTTCAGCAAGTTCGCAGATGACACTAAGCTGGGGGGAGAGGTAGATACACTGGAGGGTAGGGATAGGGTCCAGAGTGACCTAGACAAATTGGAGGATTGGGCTAAAAGAAATCTGATGAGGTTCAACAGGGAGAGGGCAGGGCTCCTGCCTCATACAAAGAAAGAGGGACGATCAGTGAGTTATCTCAAGTGCCTATACACAAATGCAAGAAGCCTGGGAAACAAGCAGGGAGAACGGGAAGTCCTGGCACAGTCAAGGAATTATGATGTGATTGGAATAACAGAGACTTGGTGGGATAACTCACATGACTGGAGTACTGTCATGGATGGATATAAACTGTTCAGGAAGGACAGGAAGGGCAGAAAAGGTGGGGGAGTTGCACTGTATGTAAGAGAGCAGTATGACTGCTCAGAGCTCCGGTATGAAACTGCAGAAAAATCTGAGTGTCTCTGGATTAAGTTTAGAAGTGTGAGTAACAAGGGTGAAGTTGTGGTGGGAGTCTGCTATAGACCACCGGACCAGGGGGATGAGGTGGACGAGGCTTTCTTCTGGCAACTCACGGAAGTTACTAGATCGCACGCCCTGGTTCTCATGGGAGACTTCAATCACCCTGATATCTGCTGGGAGAGCAATACAGCAGTGCACAGAGAATCCAGAAAGTTTTTGGAAAGGGTAGGGGACAATTTCCTGGTGCAAGTGCTGGAGGAACCAACTAGGGGCAGAGCTCTTCTTGACCTGCTGCTCACAAATCGGGAAGAATTAGTAGGGGAAGCTAAAGTGGATGGGAACCTGGGAGGCAGTGACCATGAGATGGTCGAGTTCAGGATCCTGACACAGGGAAGAAAGGAAAGCAGCAGAATATGGACCCTGGACTTCAGAAAAACAGACTTTGACTCTCTCAGGGAACTGATGGACAGGATCCCCTGGGAGAATAACATGAGGGGGAAAGGAGTCCAGGAGAGCTGGCTGTATTTTAAAGAATCCTTATTGAGGTTACAGGGACAAACCATCCCGATGTGTAGAAAGAATAGTAAATATGGCAGGCGACCAGCTTGGCTTCACAGTGAAATCCTTGCTGATCTTAAACACTAAAAAGAAGCTTACAAGAAGTGGAAGATTGGACAAATGACCAGGGAAGAGTATAAAAATATTGCTTGGGCATGCAGGAGTGAAATCAGGAAGGCCAAATCACACTTGGAGTTGCAGCTAGCAAGAGATGTTAAGAGATGTTAAACAAGAAGTGTGGGCCCCTTACTGAAGGAGGGAGGCAACCTAGTGACAGAGGATGTGAAAAAAGCTAATGTACTCAGTGCTTTTTTTGCCTCTGTCTTCACGAACCAGGTTAGCTCCCAGACTGCTGCACTGGGCAGCACAACATGGGGAGAAGGTGACCAGCCCTCTGTGGAGAAAGAACTGGTTCGGGACTATTTCGAAAAGCTGGACGAGCACAAGTCCATGGGGCCAGATGCACTGCATCCGAGAGTGCTAAAGGAGTTGGCGAATGTGATTGCAGAGCCATTGTCCATTATCTTTGAAAACTCATGGCTATGGGGGGAAGTCCCGGACAACTGGAAAAAGGCTAATGTAGTGCCCATCTTTAAAAAAGGGAAGAAGGAGGATCCTGGGAACTACAGGCCAGTCAGCCTCAACTCAGTCCCTGGAAAAATCGTGGAGCAGGTCCTCAAGGTATCAGTTCTGAAGCACTTAGATGAGAGGAAAGTGATCAGGAACAGTCAGCATGGATTCACCAAGGCCAAGTCATGCCTGACTAATCTAATAGTCTTCTATGACGAGATAACTGGTTCTGTGGATGAGGGGAAAGCAGTGGACGTGTTGTTCCTTGACTTTAGCAAAGCTTTTGACACGGTCTCCCACAGTATTCTTGTCAGCAAATTAAAGAAGTATGGGCTGGATGAATGGACTATAAGGTGGATAGAAAGCTGGCTTGATTGTCGGGCTCAACGGGTAGTGATCAATGGCTCCATGTCTAGTTGGCAGCTGGTATCAAGTGCAATGCCCCAAGGGTCGGTCCTCGGGCCGGTTTTGTTCAATATCTTCATAAATGATCTGGAGGATGGTGTGGATTGCACCCTCAGCAAGTTTGCAGATGACACTAAACTGGGAGGAGAGGTAGATAGGATACAGAGGGCCCTAGACAAATTAGAGCTTTGGGCCAGAAGAAATCTGATGAGGTTCAACAAGGACAAGTGCAGTGTCCTGCACTTAGGACTGAAGAATCCCATGCACCGCTACAGACTCAGGACCAAATGGCTCGGCAGCAGTTCTGCAGAAAAGGACCTAGGGGTTACGGTGGATGAGAAGCTGGATATGAGTCGACAGTGTGCCCTTGTTGCCAAGAAGGCAAATGGCATTTTGGGATATATATGTAGGGGCATTGCCAGCAGATCGAGGTATGTGATCGTTCCCCTCTATTCGACATTGATGAGGCCTCATCTGGAGTACTGTGTCCAGTTTTGGGCCCCACACTACAACAAGGATGTGGAAAAATTGGAAAGAGTCTAGTGGAGGGCAACAAAAATGATTAGGGGACTGAAACGCATGACTTATGAGGAGAGGCTGAGGGAAGTGGGATTGTTTAGTCTGTGGCAGAAAAGAATGAGGGGGGATTTGATAGCTGCTTTCAACTACCTGAAAGGGGGTTCCAAAGAGGATGGATATAGACTGTTCTCAGTGGTAGCTGATGACAGAACAAGGAGTAATGGTCTCAAGTTGCAGTGGGGGAGATTTAGGTTGGATATTAGGAAAAACTTTTTCACTAGGAGGGTGGTGAAGCACTGGAATGCGTTACCTAGGGAGGTGGTGGAATCTCCTTCCTCAGATATTTTTAAGGTCAGGCTTGACAAAGCCCTGGCTGGGATGATTTAGTTGGGGATTCGTCTTGCTTTGAGCATGGGTTTGGACTAGATGACCTCCTGAGGTCCCTTCCAACCCTGATATTCTATGATTCTAAGGACTAGTGCAGAGTCCTGCACTTAGGACGGAAGAATCCCACGCACCGCCACAGGGTGGTGACTGACTGGCTAAACAGCAGTTCTGCACAAAAGGACCTGGCAATTACAGTGGACAAGAAACTGGATATGAGTCCGCAGTGTGCCATTGTTGCCAAGAAGGCCAACGGCATATTGGGCTGTATTAGGAGGAGCATTGCCAGCAGATCAAGGGAAGTGATTATTCCCCTCTATTCAGCACTGGTGAGATCACACCTGGAGAATTGCATCCAGTTTTGGTTCCCCCCACTACAGAAGGGATGTGGACAAACTGGAGAGAGTTCAGCAGAGGGCAAAGAAAATGATTAGGGGCTGGGGCACATGACTTATGAGGAGAGGCCGAGGGAACTGGGGTTATTTAATCTGCAGAAGAGATGAGTGAGCGGGGATTTGATAGCTGCTTTCAACTACCTGAAGGGGGTTCCAAAGAGGATGGAGCTCGGCCGTTCTAGGTGATGCCAGATGACAGAACAAGGAGGAATGGTCCCAAGTTGCAGTGGGGGAGGTTTAAGTTGGATATTAGGAAACACTATTTCACGGGGAGGGTTGTGAAGCCCTGGAATGGGTTATCTAGGGAGGTGGTGGAATCTCCTTCTTTAGAGGTTTTTAAGGTCAGGCTTGACAAAGCCCTGGCTGGGGTGGTTTAGTTAGTGCTGGTCCTGTTTGGAGCAGGGGATTGGACTAGATACCTCCTGAGTCCTCCTCTATCCCTAATATTCTATGATTCTATGTTCTAAAACATGAGCTATTTACAAACTCTCCCTCAGCGCTTCTTATGCTTACTACCTGGGGATCTGGCAGCTGAAAAATGAGAGTTCAGGAATTGACTCAGCTTTCTGCTCCCTCCAAATCCCAGCAGAAAGGGTCAGGTTTACAGGAGCCTTTTCAAGACCCTCCATACGAGCAAGCGTCACATTCTGTAGCTTCTGACCATTTACAGCCCAGAGGAAATTGGAGCCTGCCCTTCAGCTCAGCTGTTCCAAGCAGTGCTTCTCACATTGAAACTGAATGGGACGGGTACTTTGTTAAGTTTTTGTTCCTGGAGGGCTTCCACCCCTGCCCCGAGTGGAGGAGCAGGCCTGCTGACAGCAATTTCGGGCTCCAGGGCCAGGGCCATCCCTAAGGGGGTGCAGGGCCCGGGGCAAAAGTGAAGTATCTGTCATTTCCGGGACTGACCCATCACTTCCGGGACCGACTGCGCTGGCCAATTGCGCCAGCATGCAGGGCCCCCCAAAACGCAGGTCCCGGAGCAGTTGCCCTGATTTGCCATACCCTAGGGACAGCTCTGTCCAGGGCAGAACAGTCAATGGGTCCCTAAATCTAGAAATTCAATCATTCTCACTAGAAAGATCCACCTGCCATTTGGGCGGTGCTGCGCTTGTGCTGGCTGGTGCCCAGTGAGCTGCTGCCAGCTCCGCCGCTGGGCGCGCTCTTCTGGCACAGCCAGGGCTTCCACATGCCCCGGCTGCCTTCGCCGCCGCTGGTTCCACTCCATGCGCACCGTGGCTGCGGCCAGGGGCCCCCAGGCCCTTTTAAATCACCTGGGCCCCTGAGCAAATCCCCCCTTTGCCCTCCCCCCCAATCGATGGGCCTGTGGAGGAGCAAGTCTGACAGCAGCCCTAAAGCGACACATAGAAATAAAACACAATTCTAGTGAGAATGATTGAATTTCTAGATTTAGGGGGAAATGGAAATCTTCTCCTTGCCAAGATCTGAGACCAAGGTTCATGTTTCACCCACATCAACTCAACAGCACTGGGAATGGTGAATGTCTTGGGACCTCAGATCTCACTCGGTTTTTATACTGGAAATACTTTGCACTTCTCCTTAAGCACACAAACTGGCACAGGATAAGTATCAAATTCTGCTGCTGTCTGGATGTCCAGTCTTCATATAAAGATAGAAGGTTACCAGCACTATTCCTCAGGATTACAGGCAGAATGACGAGAGATGAGATTTTTCTCCATTAGGATCATAGACTATCAGGGTTGGAAGGGACCTCAGGAGGTCATCTAGTCCAACTCCCTGCTCAAAGCAGGACCAATCCCCAATTTTTGCCCCAGATCCCTAAATGGCCCCCTCAAGGATTGAACTCACAACCCTGGGTTTAGCAGGCCAATGCTCAAACCACTGAGCTATCCCTCCCCCTTAACATTTTAAGATCGCTTATCACTAGCAACAGGAATGTTCCTAGCTCCACAGATGCCTACCTAGGGTCACATGGCAGGGCAAATACCTCGGGAGTGGAGACCAGTGGGGAGAACCCCCTGTGACGCCTGGGTGATCCAGCCCCTGCCTTCAGAGCTACCGTCTCCCTTCATTGCTAGTTCCTGGCTACAGAGGCTTGGCAGAATTCAAATTGTATTGTTCTCTTTTCGATTCATAATATTGAGTTTATCTTTCAACTTTTCTTAGATTTTTTGCTATTTAAATGTTCACCATTGTGGGAAATTATGGGGAGGTCAGACACTAACTATTTAATGACAGTAACGTTGAGGGGAAAGTTACAGCTTTGTGAGCGCTGCACAGTTACCCAGCTCCAGCTGCGCTAACGCCTGAGTCAGCTGTTTGAGCAGAACTGTCAAGCCGTGGGCCATGCAGCATTCATTGCATCGCGCTTTATACACACCGAGGGGGGCACTAGTACATTTTCAAGCAGCATTTTTCTTGCGTTGTCTATCTGTACATTTTTATTATTATCGCTGGAACTATTTCTTGGTGGCTTTGCATGTGAGTGGAGAAATCGTCATTTACTGATATTTCCCAATAAAAATCTAATCCCTCTCAGTGTGAAGAGAGAAGAGATGTGAGGAACAGTATGGGAAGTTTTGGTGAGGATGCCAGCCCAATAATGACGTTGGCTGGGCACAGCTGAGAAGCCTCAGGAAGACCCAACAACTTGGCTTTCTAAAAACAGGGTACTAATTAAACAGTAACCCAGTCCCTGTGCTGAAAAGGGCTCCCTCCTCACTAATTTAGCAGCTATTAATTGAAACCTTTGCACACCTCTCTCAAACACCCTTGACTGCCAACATGGAAGCAATTACAGGGTGTGCCAGACGGCACACCCCCACACGTGAAAAGGAGAGTAACACTGGGGCAGCTTTTCCAGCTAGCATCACAAAATAAAGGCACATCCCAGTGTTCGCTGAGGAGACGGCAACCTGCATGCACGAAAAGTGCTGCCAAAGGGGTGGAGGAAAGTTGAGGTGCTGAGCCAGGAAACAGCTTTATTCCCCCTCCATGTGCTTCACCATCTCCCTGGCCACACTGAAGTGACATTTCCTTATTTCCTGTAATTCCAGCTGCTAGGGGCTGCCACATAGGGACTCCCCAGACTGGGTCTTCTGACTGGGCAGTAAACTCTTGTGTGACGGGGCAGGGAAGAGTGTAGTGCATGCACAACTGAACATGGGGTCCCCCCCCAACGGGCCTAGGTTTCACACACTCTTTTATCCCTTAACAAGAACATAAGAACATAAGAACGGCCATACTTGGTCAGACCAAAGGCCCAGTATCCTGTCCTCTGACAGTGGCCAATGGTAGGTGCCCCAAAGGGAATGAACAGACAGGTTATCATCAAGTGATCCATGCCCTGTCGCCCAATCCCAGCTTCTGCCAAACAGAGGCTAAGGACACCATTCCTGCCCATCCTGACTAATAGCCATTGATGGACCTATCTTCCAAGAATCTATCTAGCTCCGTTTTGAACCCCGTCATAGTATTGGCCTTCACAACACCCTCTGGCAAGGAGTTCCAGAGGTTGACAGTGCGTTGCGTGAAAAAATACTTTCTTGTGTTTGTTTTAACCCTGCTACCTACTAATTTCATTTGGTGGCCCCTTATGTTCTTGTATTATGAGAAGGAGTAAATAATACTTCCTTATTTGCTTTCTCTATACCACTCATGATTTTATAGACCTCTATCATATCCCCCCTTAGTCATCTCTTTTCCAAGCTGAAGAGTCCCAGTCTTATTAATCTCTCCTCATACGGAAGCTGTTTTATACCCCTAATAATTTTTGTTGCCCTTTCTGAACCTTTTCCAATTCCAATGTATCTTTTTTGAGATATCTATCTGCATGAGATATCTATCTGCATGCAGGTTTCAGAGTAACAGCCGTGTTAGTCTGTATTCGCAAAAAGAAAAGGAGTACTTGTGGCACCTTAGAGACTAACCAATTTATTTGAGCATGAGCTTTCGTGAGCTACAGCTCACTTCATCGGATGCATGCCGTGGAAACTGCAGCAGACTTTATTTATACACAGAGAATATGAAAAAATACCTCCTCCCACCCCACTGTCCTGCTGGTAATAGCTTATCTAAAGTGATCATCAGGTGGGCCATTTCCAGCACAATGGCCCACCTGATGATCACTTTAGATAAGCTATTACCAGCAGGACAGTGGGGTGGGAGGAGGTATTTTTTCATATTCTCTGTGTATAAATAAAGTCTGCTGCAGTTTCCACGGCATGCATCCGATGAAGTGAGCTGTAGCTCACGAAAGCTCATGCTCAAATAAATTGGTTAGTCTCTAAGGTGCCACAAGTACTCCTTTTCTATCTGCATGCAGTATTCAAGGACTCTATCCATTGCTTATGAAGGGGGGTGCCTTGGGCTTCCTCCAGCCTGCTCCATCTGAGAGCAAGCGGCAGCTCTCCTTCATTGGCAAAACAGAGAAAACAACCCAAACGCTCTGTATCCAAACCCAGGGGAGAAGAGTGCCTGGTCCGGTGGGGTGTGGTGGGCTGGGGTTGGCAACTGGACACAGAGACTTTCTTCTCTAGGTCACCAAGCCAAATCCAACACATGTCATCAGTGGGTGAGCATCTGAGAATACGGGGTGCAGCGTAGGGGACATGCTGGGAGAACATAGGGGACCTGCAGCTGAGAGCAAGGTAACATTGACAGGAAATGAAAATGTGGGTGCACCAGAGTTGGAGGCCCCTGGGAAAGGAGTCTCGGGTGTCAGTTCAGTCCCCACTGGACACGTGACCTCTCACAAAACTACCATCACAACTGGCACCAGTTGGCCCCTTTGCCGTCAGACTCAGCAGAGAAGCCAAGGATTCCTCCACACCCTTGACAGTAGATGGCTCCTGGAGCCAGGGCTCAGGCCCATAGGCTCCCTGTATAGCAGTGGCTCTCAAACCTTTTTACGGGTGACCCCTTTCACATAGCAAGCCTCTGAGTGTGACCCCCCCCTATAAATTAAAAACACTTTTTTATATATTTAACACCATTATAAATGCTGGAGGCAAAGTGGGATTTGGGGTGGAGGTTGACAGCTCGTGATCCCCCGTGTAATAACCTCGCGACCCCCTGAGGGGTCCCCCAGTTTGAGAACCCCTGCTGTACAGGACCCATTCTGTGCAGACACCTTTCAGCAGTCTGGAGCTCCCTTCAAAAACTGCTTTTCCCTCTAACAATACTGTCAGCATCCGAAAACCCAGGAATAACACTAGCCCTGAACTCCCCTGCAGCACAAGGAGGCGGGCTCAGTGAGCCTTGCCAGAGCCTGCCACACTGACAGCTCTGCACTGGAAAGAGGAGGTACTCCTGAAGTGATGCTGCATTACCGACACATGTACACAGGGGCCTCAGCCAGGATCCCAGCATGCCTCTACTTTGCAAATCTACCGGATCCTCTTACTCTGAGCTGTGAAGAAGAGACAGAAGAGGGCAGAATGAGCCCATGTTTCCCAAAAGCAGCCGTTTACTATATCAATCACAAACACCTCTGTGGAACTTAGTCCTTCAGCTGAAGAAACACAGACTTTTACCATAGGTGTCAACTCCTTTAGCTGCCGGTATTTAGCTGTGACACTCTGAGTTAGTTTCCCAGACCTGAAGGAGAGCTCTGTGTAAGCTCCAAAGCTTGTCTCTCTGACCAACAGAAGTTGGTCCAATGAAAGCAATTACCTCACCCTCCTTGTCTCTGTAGCAGCAAATACGTCCCTTACCTTCTCTATAGGCCCAGCTGCTGGCAGGCAACATCATTCTCACACGCAGGCGGCTGCAGTCGCACCCCACGCCCACAGCACGCACAGCCAGCAGACACAAGATTTACAGTGAGGGAGCTTTGCATGAAGCACTGAAACCCTGAAGCAGCTTTGATTGTCTAAATCAGCACCAGGAGTCGACCCGCACTCTGGACACACCAGGCACTGAGTTGCCCAGGGTTGCTGCTGCGGGTGGGTTTACTCACTGATTTCCAGCTGCCTTTGAATCCTCCCTTTGCAGCGCTCCCTGTAGTCAGACTGGGTGGCATTGTACTCAGACATCACCTCCACAAACTTGCGCGACAATGTGGAATGCTGGAGAGAGAAGAGTAACAAAGAAAGTCACATTTTACTTAGTCCCATAGGGAGGGGGGCCATTCTCCATCAAGGCTTTTGTCAGGGTGAAGAAATTCACAGCTCTGAACCGCACATCACTAAAACTCCCCCACCCCACCTGCCATTTTCATCCCAGATAGAGTAACCCAGGTGACAACTGCACAGACATTCTACAGCTTCTGCAGAAATATCATCTGATGACATCAACCAGGTGGGGTTAAGGCAGCTTGTCATGAATATTTATCACCCTGAGTACAAACCTGATGATATTTTACCACCTGTCAAAGGAAAATATTTGCCTGCGAGCAGAAAGTTTGGAAAGAGAAAATGTTCCTGGTTTAATTTAAATCTGAGAGCTACAATCAGCCGTTATTCCTGCCGTACTCAGGAAGATGCCCAGAGAAGTCACTGAGATTTGCTGAGCAGAAAGCTAAGCAAATTTCTCATGATCAGTGGCACCGGAGTCAGAGGGCTCTGTTCCCTGGAAGGACTGTTACTGAGGGGACACCTGTGAATCAGGACTGGAAGCAAGGCAGCCACTTGGACAAAGAGCCCTGCAGAAAGGTTAATAAAACTCCACTTGCTCAATGTAACCTGCATACAGCCTCGCTCTTTGCTAACTCACAGCATCTGCAGCGCAGCAGCTGGTTGCGTGAGCCCTGGGACTGGGTCTGCAGCCCTGGGTTTTGCAGGCACAAACCTCGTCCAGCAACAGACCCGGTGGAAGGAGGAGTTTGAGCTGTGCACAGACCAGCCGTGCAGGATGATGCCACCAGCAGGAAAATAAAACAGTTATTTTACCTTATTGGGGAGCAAGGGAGAGAGGGCTGCACCCCTGGGGAGCTCAGCACTGCCTCAAGCCTCACAGCAGGCCTATGGCTCCCCAAAGCCCAATTAAACTGCGGAGCGATGCAGGTTCTTCACTTGAGACCAGTGCAGAGGGGAGGGGATAGAGCCCAGTGTCACTATACACAGGCTGCTCCATGCAATTTTGGGGACTTGACAGAGTACCTAATTCAGGCTAGTCTGCAGCACTTGGGGTCACCACCTGCAGGAGCAGCTGCTCTAGGAAGGCCATCTCACATTAGACGATGCTTAGTCCTGGGGCATGCAGTGTCAGCCTCAAGACAAAGAATGGAAGCCTGCCGAGGCATAACACATTGGAAGTACAGCATGTCATGTTTTTCTGGACCCAAACAGAAAAAGATGGCCACCCAGTAATGATGCAATCAGCCCACAAACCCCTAGAGACAATTCTGGCAAAGCCCCTTCTTAGGGCTCCAAAGAGATGGCAACGCATGCTGATGAACCTCCAGTGCTACAGATAGAGATCAGACATTGTCCAGGACAATTACTGGGGTTAGCTGACACCCTGAGCAGGGGATACACACCAGCATCCACAAGATGGGGGAAGGGAATTAGGAGATGAATCTGGAATGCCCAGTTGAAAAGGGACCTGGGTGGAGCTGTTAAAAGTCTAGTTGGCAGTGCAGCAGGGCTAAGGCAGGCTCCCTGCCTGCCCTGGCTCCATGCAGCTCCCAGAAGCGGCTGGCATGTCTCTGCAGCCCCTAGGTCCAGGGGCGATCAGGGAAGCTCCGTGCGCTGCCCCCGCCCCGAGCTCCACAGCTCCCATTGGCCAGGAATTGCGGCCAGTGGGAGCTGTAGGGGCAGCACCTGTGGGCAGTGCACAGAGCCCTCTGGCCCCTGCACCTAGGAGCTGGAGATGCCAGTTGCTTCCGGGAGCCACACGGAGCCAGGGCAGGCAGGAAGCCTGCCTTAGCCCCACTTCGCCACCAACTGGGAGCCGCCTGAGGTAAGCGCCACTCGGCTGGAGCCCGTACAGGGTGGAACCCCTTCCTGCACCCTAACTCCCTCCCGGAGCCCACACCCAGCCCTGTACCCCAACCCCCTGCCCCAGACCTGAGCCTCTTCCTGCACCCCAAATCCCTCGGCTCCAGCGTGGAGTCTCTCCTACACCCCAAACCCCTCATTCCCGGCCCCACCCCAGAGCCTGCACCCTCATCCAGAGCCCTCACCCCCTCCTGCACCCCAACACCCTGCCCCAGCCTGGAGCCTCCTCCCACGCCCTGAACCCCTAATTTCTGGCCCCATCCCACAGCCCACACTCCCTTCTGCACCGCAACCCCCTGCCACAGCCCAGTGAAAATGAGTAAGGGACAGGGAGAGCAAGCAACAGAGGGAGGAGGAATGGAGTGACTGGGAGCGGAGCCTTAGAGAAGGGGCGGGACAGGGCGCAGGGCAAGGGTGTTCAGTTTTGTGCAATTAGAAAGTTGGCAACCCTACCCAGTTTCAACTGCAAAGCTGATGGAAATCAACGAGGGTACAGCAAAGGACGTCCAACTACAGACAGTCCAGAAAGTGATCCTAGCAGAGAGGCTAGATAACAAAAACCAGTTACCTGCCGGAATAGAATCATAGAGGTTTTTAAGGCCTGGCTTGACAAAGCCCTGGCTGGGATGATTTAGTTGGGGTTGGTCCTGCTTTGAGCAGGGGGTTGGACTAGATGACCTCCTGAGGTCCCTTCCAACCCTGATCTTCTATGATTCTATGATTTCAAATTAAAGATGAGCTCAGTGTGCAGGATGGAATTACACAAAGGGATTTGTGATGGGGTGTACCTGGCTCTTTGGTGCCCTCTGCTGGAGACCCTGCAGTCCTACTATGCTCCAGGAAGGAGCAGCGGAGGTGGGTCATAGAATCATCCACATCCCTTCTGTAGTGGGTGGGATCAAAACTGGATGCATGCTACTCGCACCTGCAGGTCCCACCCCCACAGCTCCCAATGGGAGCTGCAGCAGCCAGCGCTTGTGACGGGAGCAGCGCACCCAGCCCCCTGACCCCTCCGCCACCTAGGATCTGCAGGTACATGGAGCTGTGTAGGGAGCCCCTGCCAGCCCTCTTCCCCCCGCCATCAACAACAGCGGGGTCCCCCGAGCCACCTCCCCCCACACCTGCAGCGCCCCCAGACCACCCCCCTCCCCCCCAGAGCACCGGCCTTCCCCCGCCCAAGTTTTAGTCGTGGGTATTTTTAGTAAAAGTTATGGACAGGTTGTTTACTGCCTGTGACCTGTCCTTGACTTTTACTAAAAATACCCGTGACTAAAGCGCAGCCTTACTCATTGGGAATGAAACAAGGATCTCCAGAGCGGGCCACAATGTGCATGTAACAGTGACTGTTCGAAGCTCATTGCAGAGCTTGGCCAATAGGTGGCACTGCTGGCCCTAGAGCTAGACTGGACCCTCAAGAGCAGGGGTTTTCAAACTTTTTTTCTGGTGACCCAGTTGAAGAAAATTGTTGATGCCTGCGACCCACCGAGCTGGGGATGAGGAGTTTGGGGTGTGGGAGGGGCTCAGGGCTGGGGCAGAGGGTTGGGGTGCAGGGGTGAGGCTCAGAATGAGGGGTTCAGGGTGTAGGAGGGGGCTCAGGGCAGGGGGGTTGGGGAGCGGGACGGGGTCAGGGCTCTGGGCTGGGGGTGCAGGCTCTGGGGTGGAGCTGGGGATGAGGGGTTTGCGGTGCAGGAGGGGACTCTGGGTTTGGGGGTGGCTCAGGGCTGGGGCAGGGGATTGGGGTGTGTGGGGTGAGGGCTCTGGGCTGAGGGTGAAGGCTCCATGGACCCTCTGCCTAGGAGCCAGATCTGCTGCTGGCCGCTTCCGGGGCGCAGCACGGTGTCAGAACAGGCAGGGACTAGCCTGCCTTAGCTGGGCAGCACCCCCGACTGGACTTTTAATGGCCCGGTGGGCCGTGTTGACCAGAGCCGCCACAACCCAGTGCCTTATGTTCCGTGACCCAGTTCTGGGTTGCGACTGGCAGTTTGAAAACCATTGCTCAAGACGAATGCTTGTGGTCCTCCTGGGCCACTGGGTTAAGAGGAATGTGCGTATTTGAGCAGCCAGTGAAAATGTGTTTTCTGAAGAGCTCCCTGCTTTTTTCAGAGGGGCATCCTTGAGTCAGCCCATTGCTGTGGGGAGGTGTAAGGGGGCGTTGTCTCCTCAAGCCTACAAGTTAATTGTTTTAGCTCCAAATTCCTAATTCATTTCCTAATGCTGATTATAACGTTTATGAGCACCAGCAAGACAACTGGGTATAACCTGCCCCGTGCTCACTTAGCCTGAGATGCTTGTGATGAAGTCAGCTTATCATGGGACCTGGAGCTGTGCTGAGGGGAACCCCAGGAAGGCAAGGCAAGGTTTGAAGCAGGGGGACCTGCCCCATCTCATGCCCTGAGGGGCTGTTCAGTCAATGTCATGCTCCCTATTTAGGAGGAGCAGTCCCAACTTTTCTCTTATGAAATCTCTAATTTTTGCACACTGTCCCTCTCAACTGCGCTATCAGGCCTATCTATCATGGAGTTCAAGAGCTGCAAAGTCTCTGTGTGTAGCTCTCCAGTGCGGGTGGATATGGGAGAGTTACAATTTATGCAGAATGCTTGGTTTATGCTGAATCTTTGCAGCTCCCCTGTAACACCAGCTCTAGTTCACAGCACAACCCATGGAAAGAATGACTGACTCAGTGTTTCCTTTCTAACAGACCCTCCAGCTCTGTTTATCATTGAGGCCCAGGGGACGCTTTGCTGGAGCACACCATGATGACTATGGCCTTAAATGTTTTAACTGTTCTCCATTCAGCTGGTGAACAGGGACTGTTCTCCAAGAACTCAGCTGCCTCTCAGATTCACAGGCCCACAGCAGAACAGAACACTATGATCTTGATGTCTTCCTTTCCATTTAACAGGGAAGTGCTCCAGAAAATCTGTGAATAACAATTAACAAGACCCAAGTGGAATACAGACACTGACCACAGCTGGGTGCTCAATGCAGAGCTCATTGACTGTGATTTGTGGTGTGTGCTAAGGGGTCATGCAGGAATGCAGGCTCTGGGATCCGGCTCAGTACCTGATTTAGGCCTGCTCTACACTACGAGTTTATATTGGATTTAGCAGCGTTAAATCGAATTAACCCTGCACCTGTCCACACAACTAAGCCATTTTTTTCGACATAAAGGGCTCTTAAAACCAATTTCTGTACTCCTCCCCAACGAGGGGATTAGTGCTGAAATCGACATCGCCGTTTTGAATTAGGGTTAGTGTGGATGCAATTCGAAGGTATTGGCCTCCGGGAGCTATCCCACAGTGCTCCATTGTGACTGCTTTGGACAGCACTCTCAACTCGGATGCACTGGCCAGGTGTACAGGAAAAGCCCTGGGAACTTTTGAATCTCATTTCCTGTTTGGCCAGGCGAGCTCATCAGCACAGGTGACCATGCAGTCCCAGAATCGAAAAAGAGCTCCAGCGTGGACCGAACGGGAGGTACTGGATCTGATCACTGTATGGGGAGAGGAATCCGTGCTATCAGAACTCCGTTCCAAAAGACGAAATGCCAAAACATTTCAAAAAATCTCCGAGGCCATGAGGGACAGAGGCTACAGCAGTGCTGGGTGACACTTAAGGAGCTCAGAGAAGCGTTCCAGAAAACCAAAGAATCAAACGGATGCTCCGGGACAGAGCCCCGGACATGCTGCTTCTACGCTGAGCTGCATGCAATTCTAGGGGGGGCCGCCACCACTACCCCACCCTGTCCATGGACTCCGATGATGGGGTACTCTCCACCATGCCTGAAGATTTTGCGGACAGGGAAGATGATGAGGAGGAGGACGAACTTGAGGAGAGCACCCAGCACACCGTTCTCCCCGACAGCCAGGATCTTTTTATCACCCTGACTGAAATACCCTCCCAACCCAATGAAGCCAGAGAAGGGACCTCTGGTGAGTGTACCTTTTTAAATATAATACATGTTATAAAAGCAAGCGTTTTTTAAATGATTAAGTAGCCCTGAGGACTTGGGATCATTCGTGGCCAGTACAGCTACTGGAAAAGTCTGTTAACTTGTCTGGGGATAGAGCGGAAATCCTCCAGGGACATCTCCATGAAGCTCTCCTGGAGGTACTCTAAAAGCCTTTGCAGAAGGTTTCTGGGGAGAGCAGCCTTATTCTGTCCTCCATGGTAGGACACTTTACCATGCCATGCTAGTAGCAAGTAATCAAAGCCTGGCAGCATATGGTCCCGGTGTTTGCTGGCATTCAAGCCACATCTGTTCTTTATCTCTCTGTGTTAGCCTCAGGAGAGTGATATCATTCATAGTAACCTGGTTGAAATAGGGGAATTTAATTAAGGGGACATTCAGAGGTGGCCGTTCCTACTGGGCTGTTTACCTGTGGTTGAAAAGAAATAGTCCCCACTGTTAGCCAAGCGGGGCGGTGGGGGGCATTGGCACTGAGCTGTTCGCGTTTGGCTTGCAGGGATCTTCCCTGATATCAGTCACGCGGTGGGGGGAGGGGTAAAGCAATCATCCCGGAGAATTGGATGGGGGGTGGTTAGTTTGGTTTCTGCTGCTGCACGTTAACAAGAAAACTGTAGCACTAAATGGCCAACTCAACGTGCTTTGCTTGGTATGGGAGAGGAGGCGCTGCTGTTATGAAGGTTGCAGAAGCTGAAAGACTATGGCTTACCATGGCCTCCTACAAGCCAAATTCTGTTGCCTGGTCCTGCGTGTGTGATCTCGAACACCAAAGCCGCAGGCACTCAATATAAGATGCAAAATGCAGCCTAGTACCAAAATCACATGTGCTATGTAATGTGAATAGTGTTGTTCACCGTGAAAGAGTATAGCCATTGTTCTGTAAAATGTATCTTTTAAAATATTTCACTCCCTTTTTTTCCTCCACTATAAGGTGGGTAGAAAGCTGGCTAGATTGTCGGGCTCCATGGGTAGTGATCAATGGCTCCATGTCTAGTTGGCAGCCGGTATCAAGTGGAGTGCCCCAAGGGTCGGTCCTGGGGCCGGTTTTGTTCAATATCTTCATAAATGATCTGGAGGATGGTGTGGATTGCACTCTCAGCAAATTTGCGGATGATACTAAACTGGGAGGAGTGGTAGATACGCTGGAGGGGAGGGATAGGATACAGAAGGACCTAGACAAAATTGGAGGATTGGGCCAAAAGAAATCTGATGAGGTTCAATAAGGATAAGTGCAGGGTCCTGCACTTAGGATGGAAGAATCCAATGCACCGCTACAGACTAGGGACCGAATGGCTAGGCAGCAGTTCTGCGGAAAAGGACCTAGGGGTGACAGTGGACGAGAAGCTGGATATGAGTCAGCAGTGTGCCCTTGTTGCCAAGAAGGCCAATGGCATTTTGGGATGTATAAGTAGGGGCATAGCGAGCAGATTGAGGGACGTGATCGTTCCCCTCTATTCGACATTGGTGAGGCCTCATCTGGAGTACTGTGTCCAGTTTTGGGCCCCACACTACAAGAAGGATGTGGATAAATTGGAGAGAGTCCAAGGAAGGGCAACAAAAATGATTAGGGGTCTAGAACACATGAGTTATGAGGAGAGGCTGAGGGAGCTGGGATTGTTTAGCCTGCAGAAGAGAAGAATGAGGGGGGATTTGATAGCTGCTTTCAACTACCTGAAAGGGAGTTCCAAAGAGGATGGCTCTAGACTGTTCTCAATGGTAGCAGTTCATAGAATCATAGAATATCAGGGTTGGAAGGGACCCCTGAAGGTCATCTAGTCCAACCCCCTGCTCGAAGCAGGACCAATTCCCAGTTAAATCATCCCAGCCAGGGCTTTGTCAAGCCTGACCTTAAAAACCTCTAAGGAAGGAGATTCTACCACCTCCCTAGGTAACGCATTCCAGTGTTTCACCACCCTCTTAGTGAAAAAGTTTTTCCTAATATCCAATCTAAACCTCCCCCACTGCAACTTGAGACCATTACTCCTCGTTCTGTCATCTGCTACCATTGAGAACAGTCTAGAGCCATCCTCTTTGGAACCCCCTTTCAGGTAGTTGAAAGCAGCTATCAAATCCCCCCTCATTCTTCTCTTCTGCAGGCTAAACAATCCCAGTTCCCTCAGCCTCTCCTCATACTCATGTGTTCCAGTCCCCTCATCATTTTTGTTGCCTGTCGCTGGACTCTCTCCAATTTATCCACATCCTTCTTGTAGTGTGGGGCCCAAAACTGGACACAGTACTCCAGATGAGGCCTCACCAATGTCGAATAGAGGGGAACGATCACGTCCCTCGATCTGCTCGCTATGCCCCTACTTATACATCCCAAAATGCCATTGGCCTTCTTGGCAACAAGGGCACACTGCTGACTCATATCCAGCTTCTTGTCCACTGTCACCCCTAGGTCCTTTTCCGCAGAACTGCTGCCTAGCTGCCTAGCCATTCGGTCCCTAGTCTGTAGCTGTGCAGATGACAGAACGAGGAGTAATGGTCTCAAGTTGCAGTGGGGGAGGTTTAGATCGGATATTAGGAAAAACTTTTTCACTAAGAGGGTGGTGAAACACTGGAATGCGTTACCTAGGGAGGTGGTAGAATCTCCTTCCTTAGAGGTTTTTAAGGTCAGGCTTGACAAAGCCCTGGCTGGGATGATTTAACTGGGAATTGGTCCTGCTTCAAGCAGGGGTTGGACTAGATGACCTTCAGGGGTCCCTTCCAACCCTGATATTCTATGATTCTATCACCCCACCACAGTTAGGGAATCCCATTGCAGCAAAGCCATCTAGTATGACCTGCACATTTCCCAGAGTCACTACCTTTGATAGCAGCAGTTCAATGATTGCGTTGGCTACTTGCATCACAGCAACACCCATAGTGGATTTGCCAACTCCAAATTGATTACCAACTGACCGGTAGCTGTCTGGTGTTACAAGCTTCCATAGGGCTATTGCCACTCGCTTGTGAACTGTGAGGGCTGCTCTCATTTTGGTATTCTTGCACTTCAGGGCAGGGGAAGGCAAGTCACAAAGTTCCACGAAAGTGCCCTTACGCATGCAAAAGTTTTGGAGCCACTGGGAATCATCCCAAACCTGCAACACTATGCAGTCCCATCAATCTGTGCTTGTTTCCCGGGCCCAGAATCGGCATTCCACGGCATGAGCCTGCCCCAGTAACACCATGATCTCCAAATTGCTGGAGACCGCGGTTTTAGAGAAATCTGTGTTCATGTCCTCATCACCGCGCTGCCATCACCTCCTCGCCTGGTTTTTCAGGTGCTGGTTCTGCATAAACTGCACAATAATGCGCGAGGTGTTTACAATAGTCATAACTGCTGCGGTGAGCTGAACGGGCTCCATGCTTGCCGTGCTATGGCGTCTGCTCGGGCAATCCAGGGAAAAGGGCGCAAAATGATTGTCTGCTGTTGCTTTCACAGTGGGAGGGAGGGAGGGTTAACTGACGACATTTATCCATAACCACCCATGACAAATTTTTGGCCCCATCAGGCATTGGGAGCTCAGCCCAGATTTCCAATGGGCCACGGGGACTGTGGCAACTGTGGGATAGCTACCCACAGTGCACCGCTCGGAATATCGACGCTTGCCACGGTACTGTGGACATACACCGCCGAATTAATGTGCTTAGTGTGGATGCATGCACTCGACTTTATACAATCTGTTCCCAAAAATCGACTTCTGTAACATGGGAGTACTTTTGTAGTGTAGACATGGCTTTAGATACCTAGCTAATAACCAGAGCTGGGCAAATAGCCCCAAATGTATTCTAGGAAGACCAAGTCAAATTGCTAAATGAATCCACATCCAGCATGTTTGTGCCCCTTTTGTGATTGCTTTCTGCCAACATGCCAGTGACTAAGCTTTCACAAGAAGCAAATTTCAAAGCTCTGTGCACAAGCATCTTTGAAAACCAAATTTTACATTAACGTTGTGCAGGAACTGCTTGCACACACATTCAGTCAGGTAACACGAAATACCAGGTGACTTGTTTGACCAATCACAGTTAACACACCCAGCTTGCACAGTGACTGTTGAGTAACTGCAGAGAACTACTTGCCCTCAAGCAGAGATTTAAAGTCAATCACAAATAAATTGGAGGAACCGTTTGGCTCATGGACATTCCACAAGCAGAAAGGGAGGTTCCAGTAGTTCAATACATCCCCTTCTGCAAATGATTTACTCACCCGTACCTGGAGAAAGGCTGAAGGAGAAGAGCCAGGGAGCAATGAAGAAAACATGGAGAGAGATAAACAGGAAAAGGAGAGGGGAGAGAAATGTGTGCAGAGAAGAGAGGAGGAGAAGGGAGAAAAGGAGAAAGCACTGAATGTAATTGATTAATGATACAAATATGACAAACTTGGGTCTCCCACCTGGAGTTCCCCCTGTAATTTACAGGAGTCACCAATGTTACTAGAGCATTAGAAATGGGTCAGAACCAGAACCCCGGATCTGAACACCCCTCAACTTTTGGGAAGGAGGTTTCAAACTCTGCACTCCCATTGAGGCTTTCATCTTGCAGGTTTCTCTGAATAGTTACTGCAACAGCTGAGGAAGCTCTTAGAACAGGAGTCTCAAACACGCGGCCCGCCATAGGAGCCGACTCCACCAGCAGCCAAGGTCCCCACCCCCCCCGCCCCCTCTCCTCACCCTCCCGATCACGCCGCATCTCCGCTCCTCTGCCTACCTCCCAGTGTTTCCCGCCGCCAAACAGCTGTTTGGCGGTGCTTAGGCCTTTCCAGGGGGAGGGGGGAATGGGGACGTGGCACGCTCAGGGGAGGAGGTGGAAAAGAGGCAGAGCCGGGGCAGGGATTTGGGGAAGGGGTTGGAATAAGGGCAGGGAAGGGGTGGGGCCTCATGGACTAGACCAGCAGTCTGAGGTATGAAGTTCAGCATGTATGATTCTTGCTGTGAGTAGTTGGGAAGAATGTTTGTTAAAAGTGGCAAAGTATTTTGTATGAATAGTTACTTTAAAAAGTTCCTGCCATTACAGCTATGTTGATAGACTGTTGGTGTAGATCATCATCAGTGTTAACTGACCACATAAGGAATAGTTACAGGTGTTTATATTTTATTAAAACCCCTCTTTGCATTACAATTTTAAAAAAGTTAATACATTGACTTTTAATAGCATACTATATTACTCTTCATTTTTTTCATTTTTGACTATACTTTTGTATCATTGTATGAAAAGGTTTCAGTGATGTGGCCCTCGGGCTAATGTACCAGTCCTCATGGTGATTTGAGTTTGAGATCCCTGTCTTAGAAGGAAGGTAATATGGATGGTGAGTGACCAGCTGTTGTGACTTGCACTGGATGTGCCATGTTTGTCTTTCTTCCACAGGACAGAAGTGACGTTGTCTGTACAAAGTGCAAGCTGGTCTCCATATTGGAAGAGAAGGTTCCAGATCTGTAGAAAAAAGTATCGACCCTGCATTGCATAAGAGAAACTGAAGATTTCCTGGACAGACGTCAGGATATGCTTCTATGGACACAACATTCTGAAGATTCAGAGCAGGCTGCGCAGCGGGGACAGGAGGACGGTGAAGAAAATTGGCAGCATGTGACCTCCAGAGGAAGAAAGAGGATAATCCATGTACCAGCAACGCAGATACAGGTGAGCAACTGTTTTCATGTTCTCTCCGCAGGTACTAATGCAGAGAGTGGACTAGGTGATACATCTGAGGGAAGGGAACAGAAGGAGACTCCTCCGATTGGAAGGCATGAGATGCACTGTCCTAGGGATGGGGGTTCCACGACCATCACTCCCAAGAGAAGGAGGCGGGTGGTGGTGGTCGGAGACTCTTCCTAAGGGGGACTGAGTCATTTATCTGCCGTCCCAACCAGGAAAACTGAGAAGTCTGCTGCTTGCCAGGAGCGAGGATTCATGATGTGACGGAGAGACTGCCGAGACTCATCAAGCCCTCAGATGCTTCTCCACGTGGGCACCAATGATACTGCCAAGAATGACCTTGAGCGGATCACTGCAGACTACGTGGCTCTGGGAAGAAGGATAAAGGAGTTTGAGGTGCAAGTGGTGTTCTCATCCATCTTCCCTGTGGAAGAAAAAGGCCCAGGTAGAGACCGTCAAATCGTGGAAGTCAACGAATGGCTACGCAGGTGGTGTCGGAGAGAAGGCTTTGGATTCTTTGACCATGGGATGGTGTTCCAAGAAGAAGGAGTGCTAGGCAGAGACGGGCTCCACCTAATGAAGAGAGGGAAGAGCATCTTCGCAAACAGGCTGGCTAACCTAGTGAGAAGGGCTCTAAACTAGGTTCACTGGGGGAAGGAGACCAAAGCCCTGAGGCAAGTGGGGAAGTGAGATAATAGGAAGAAGCACGAGCAGGAGAGTGCAAGAGGGGAGGACTCCTGCCTCATACTGAGAAAGCAGGAAGATCAGCAAGTTATCTTAAGTGCCTATACACAAATGCAAGAAGCCTGGGAAACAAGCAGGGAGTCCTGGCACAGTCAAGGAATTACGATGTGATTGGAATAACAGAGACTTGGTGAGATAACTCACATGACTGGAGTACTGTCATGGACGGATATAAACTGTTCAGGAAGGACATGCAGGGCAGAAAAGGTGGGGGAGTTGCACTGTATGTAAGAGAGCAGTATGACTGCTCAGTGCTCCGGTATGAAACTGCAAAAAAAACCTGAGAGTCTCTGGATTAAGTTTAGAAGCGTGAGCAACAAGGGTGATGTTGTGGTGGGAGTCTGCTATAGACCACCGGACCAGGGGGATGAGGTGGACGAGGCTTTCTTCCGGCAACTCGCAGAAGCTACTAGATCGCAGGCCCTGGTTCTCATGGGAGACTTCAATCACCCCGATATCTGCTGGGAGAGCAATACAGCGGTGCACAGAAAATCCAGGAAGTTTTTGGAAAGTGTAGGGGACAATTTCCTGGTGCAAGTGCTGGAGGAACCAACTAGGGGCAGAGCTCTTCTCGACCTGCTGCTCACAAACAGGGAAGAATTAGTAGGGGAAGCAGAAGTGGATGGGAACCTGGGAGGCAGTGACCATGAGGAGTGAAATCAGGAAGGCCAAATCACACTTGGAGTTGCAGCTAGCAGGAGATGTTAAGAGTAACAAGAAGGGTTTCTGCAGGTATGTTAGCAACAAGAAGAAGGTCAAGGAAAGTGTGGGCCCCTTACTGAATGGGGGAGGCAACCTACTGACAGAGGATGTGGAAAAAGTTCATGTACTCAATGCTCTTTTCGCCTCTGTCTTCACGAACGTCAGCTCCCAGACTACTGCACGGGGCAGCACAGCATGGGGAGGAGGTGACCAGCCCTCTGTGAAGAAAGAAGTGGTTCGGGACTATGTAGAAAAGCTGGACGAGCACAGGTCCATGGAGCCGATGCGCTGCATCCGAGAGTGCTAAAGGAGTTGGCGGATGTGACTGCAGAGCCATTGGCCATTATCTTTGAAAACTCATGGCGATCAGGGGAAGTCCCAGATGACTGCAAAAAGGCAAATTTATTGCCCATCTTTTAAAAAGTGAAGAAGGAGGATCCGGGGAACTACAGGCCAGTCAGCCTCACCTCAGTCCCTGGAAAAATCATGGAGCAGGTCCTCAAGGAATCCATTTTGAAGCACGTAGAGGAGAGGAAAGTGATCAGGAACAGTCAGCATGGATTCACCAAGGGCAAGTCATGCCTGACTAACCTAACTGCCTTCTATGATGAGATAACTGGCTCTGCAGATGAGGGGAAAGCAGTGGACGTGTTGTTCCTTGACTTTAGCAAAGCATTTGATATGGTCTCCCACAGTATTCTTGCCAGCAAGTTAAAGAAGTATGG
Organism: Lepidochelys olivacea; assembly: GCF_965140295.1. Classification (NCBI taxonomy): domain Eukaryota; kingdom Metazoa; phylum Chordata; order Testudines; family Cheloniidae; genus Lepidochelys; species Lepidochelys olivacea. The sequence continues at coordinate 24,823,343 of NC_140427.1, forward strand.
GCTGGATGAATGGACGATAAGGCGGATATAAAGCTGGAAAGATCATCGGGCTCTACGAGTAGTGATCAATGGCTCCATGTCTTGTTGGCAGCTGGGATCAAGCGGAGTGCCCCAAGGGTCAGTCCTGGGTCCGGTTTTGTTCAATATCTTCATTAATGATCTGGAGGATGGTGTGGATTGCACCCTCAGCAAGTTTGCAGATGACACTAAACTGGGAGGAGTGGTCGATATGCTGGAGGGTAGGGATAGGATACAGAGGGACCGAGATAAATAGGAGGACCGGGCCAAAAGAAATCTGATGAGGTTCAACAAGGACAAGTGCAGAGTTCTGCGCTTAGGATGGAAGAATCCCATGCACCGCTACAGACTAGGGACCGAATGGCTAGGCAGCAGTTGTGCAGAAAAGAACCTAGGGGTTACAGTGGACCAGAAGCTGGATATGAGTCAGCAGTGTGCCCTTGTTGCCAAGAAGGCTAATGGCATTTTGTGCTCTATAAGTGGGAGCATTGCCAGCAGATCGAGGGACGTGATCATTCCCCTCTATTCAGCATTGGTGAGGCCTCATCTAGAGTACTGTGTCCAGTTTTGGTTCCCCGTGCTACAAGAATGTGGAGAAATTGGAAAGCGCCCAGCGGTGGGCAACAAAAATGATTAGGGGGCTGGAGCACATGACTTATGAGGAGAGGTTGAGGGAACTGGGATTGTTTATTCTGTGGAAGAGAAGAATGAGGCCGGATTTGACAGCTGCTTTCAACTTCCTGAAAGGGGGTTCCAAAGAGGATGGATCTAGACTGTTCTCAGTGGTAGCAGATGGCAGAACAAGGAGTAATGGTCTCAAGTTGCAGTGCGGGAGGTTTAGGTTGGATATTAGGAAAAAACTTTTTCACTAGGAGGATGGTGAAGCACTGGAATGCGGTACCAAGGGAGGTGGTGGAATCTCCTTCCTTTGAGGTTTTTAAGGTCAGACTTGACAAAGATCTGGCTGGGATGATTTATTTGGGGATTGGTCCTGCTTTGAGCAGGGGGTTGGACGAGATGACCTCCTGAGGTCCCTTCCAACCCTGATATTCTATGATTCTATGATTTGGGGAAGCAGTAAATGGCTTTACTGTATGAATGACAGGATTAGAGCTGTTATGTCCCAGTTTTAGCCTCTCAGAATGGTGCTGGATTCAGACCTGTCTCACGTGACTAGAGCGGGGGAGATGGTTGGGAGATGCTCATGTAATCTCCACTCCTGATTTTAACATTGAGAGGGAAGAATATCAAATAAGAAAGGATGCAGCAATGCAGAAAGGAACAGCAATGGGTAGGAGAATGGGCATTAAGAGGAAGGATAGTGCTGATAGCAGTCAGGCAATAATGGCCGTAGAATGACTGTACCCAATAAGGCGAGGAATGTTGGCAAAGCCAAACAGTAACAGATAAGATGTTTGTACACCAATGCAAGGAGTCTGGGTAACAAAATGGAGGAACTAGAGCTACCGGTGCAGGAAGGGAAACCAGCTATTCGAGGGACAGGAGAAACAGGGTGGAATAGTCGTCATGGCTGGAGTACGGGTGTGGAAGGGCATGTGCTGTTCAGGAAAGACAGAAATAAAGGCAAGGTGGTGGAGTAGCACTGTATATCAATGATGAGGTCGACTGATGGGATAGTGCTTGGGGTGTGCTACAGACCCCCAGGATCCAATTTGGATATGGATAGAGACCTCTTTAATGTTTTTAATTAAATAAATACTACTTGGAACTGTGAGATTATGGGAGACTTTAACTTCCCAGCTATAGATTGGAGGACAAGTGCTACTAATAATCGTAGGGCCCAGATTTTCCTGGATGTGATAGCTGACATTCTTTGTCACTATACTTGCTGAACGAACAAGAAGTGATGCCATTTTAGATTTGGTATTGGTGAGCAGTGAGGACTTCATTGAAGAGCTGGTTGTAGGGGACAAGCTTAGTTAGAGTGATCACAAGCTAATTCAGTTTAAAGTAACTTGAAGGATAAGCAAAAATAGATATGCAACTAGGGGCCTTGATTTCAAAAGGGCAAACTTAAAATACTTAAGGGAATTAGTGAGGGAAATGGACTGGACTGAAGAACTCAAGGATCTGAATGTGGAGGAGGCTTGGAATCACTTTAAGTCGAAGTTGCAGAAGCTACCTGAAGCCTGTGTTCCAAGCAAGGGGAAAAATTCTCAGGGAAGGATTGCAGACCAAGCTGGATGAGCAAGTACGTCAAAGAGGTGATTAAGAGAAAGCAGAAAGCTACAAGGAATGGAAGAAGGGATGGATCAGCAAGGAAAGCTACCTCTTGGAGGTCAGAAAGTGTGGGGATAAAGTGAGAACTGCCAAAAGCCAAGCAAAGTTGGACCTTGGAAAGTAAATTCAAACCAACAGTAAAAGGTTCCATAGCCATATAAATAAAAAGAAAACAAGGAAAGAAGATGTGGGACCACTAAGCACTGAGGATGACTCGCACAGCACCCTGGGAGGTGGGGAAACACTGCCCGCCCTGTTACATACGGGAACGGAGGCTGAGCAGATTAGTGACCATGCAGCATTGGGGCTGAGCCAGGAACTGCACCCAGATCTCCTGAGTCCCAGTACAGTGCCCAACCCACTGGCCCAGCCCTCCACACAACACATGGCTCTGTCAGAGCAGAGCTTAGCCTCAGGCAGAGCGAGTGGAGCACAGATCACAGGAGTGCTCCCCATGTTGCCTGATACAGAGAAGGGAGCAGAGGAAGTGCTGAGCACATCGATTGAGGCAGCCAGAATTCCACTCCACCCTTTCAAGCAGACAGGAGCAGGGTGAGAGGGAAAAGGGAGAAACATCCTTCAGCACATCCCCCACTCTGCCTGCTGGGAGTGAGAGGATGTTTCGAGGAATGGAGCAACAGAAGGTAACACAATAATCCTGGCCTGACAGCTGGTTGGTGCATTGCCATGTTTGCATCAGGACAGGATGACACCATGTCAGCATGCAAATGCTGCAGCTGAATTTCCACAACTCCCTGCGCTATTGCATTATTGCTCTAGCTCTACAAGGCCAAAAATCACTGATTCACAAGGCAGTTCAAATATTTCTTCCTCTGTAGCCCCAACAATCCAGCTACTGATCAGTACATCATAAATGAGGCACTAGGGACCAGCTTAAAGATACATTTCCATTTGCTATGCAGAGTGGCAGAAGTTAAGTGCTTAAGGTGGTGTCTCATTTTCCACTATCAACCCAATTTTGCCCCCTGGCCATTCCCTGGCAACCCCTCCCCCCCAAAGCCCTTTCAGCTTCAAGTGTGGCACCCATGCTCTGTGGTCAGTAGACGAGTTTTTGAAAGTTACAAAGCACAGAACCTGGAAGGTCAAAGTGGCCACCAGAATCTGGTAGGCTTCCTAGCCATCACCGGGAGCATGACAGCTTAGTACATTTGATGGGGTGTTGACTGAACTTCCTGCAACTGCTGGCTAAGCTAGAGTGACCCAGTGCCCCAGGTCCTAGTGTAGCCCACAGGAGCAGGGCTTGCCCCTGACTTGTCCACAGCACACATTTGCACCAGTTAATTCATAGCTCTCAAAGCCAGAAGGGACCATTGTGACCATCTAGTCTGACCTCCTGACTAACACTGGCCAGAGAATTTCTCTGAATGAATTCCTGTTTAAACTACAGTGCTCTAGAAAAACTAGATTTAAAAATGATCAGTGATGGGGAATCCTTTTGTGAGTTGTTCCAATAGTTAATCACCCTCTACTGTTAAGCATTTGCCCCTTATTTCTAGTCTGGATTTGTCTAGCGACAGCTTCCAGCCATTGGATCTTGTTATAGCTTTGTCTGCTAGGGCCCATTATCAAAGTTGTGTTTGCCATGTGGGAACTTATAAACTTAAGACACTTTTAATTAAAATGGTTTACAAACCATGTGGACAGATTTTTTTTGTTTAAGAGAGGTTGTTTAAGGGTTAGTGGAAGACAACTCAGAACAGGTTTAAGCTACACCAGAATAAGAGTGTCCACACAGGTTTGTACTGGTTTAACTACTGAGTTTTGAAACCCATTTAAGTTAAACCAGTGAAAACAACCAATGTAGACAAGATCTTAAATCAATTTAAATCTGGCTTCTATCTGATTAGCTTCCTCCTATAAGCTTCCTCCTTCCATAAGCCAGGTTTAAATACGCTTCTGAGTGTCCACACACAAAGTTGCACTTGTTTAATATTGCACCTTTAGTTAAACTGGTGCAACATCTGTGTGTAGCCAAACCCTTAGGCTCAAACGGAAGAGCACTCATTGCTGATCAGTCACCTCGGATGAAGCAGATCGATCCTGCAAGCAGGAGTTTTCATGCTTCCCTGGTCTCAAGTTGGTGAGCCCAAAATGGTGGGTAGGCTCCAGTAAGTTTTACTAAATTCAGATAATTGTGTATCACTATTTTCATGCTGACAATGTAATGCAGGAATAGAAAGGGCATATGTATAGCAATTACAGCCCATTTTGCAGCAATCCTGGAATTGAGGGCTGCCTTCAAACGTGACATCTTCAAAACCACCACATTCTTAGAGTTTGGTTAGGAACAGTTCTTTCCTTTGCCCATCACCTCTCCCTCTCTTCATCCCCTCTGCCTCTCCCACTATAACATGCCAAGTGATTATAATGTTTTATGCTTCGCTCAGGGCTGTGCCAACACAGATATACGAAACGAACAAGCCCTATTCCTGCATTTGTACTGAGGGCAGTGGCTATGCTATACGCTGACAGAGGAACACTGGGGCAGATCCTGAGCTGCTGTAAGTGTGAATAATGTACACCAGCTGAGGATCTGTCCCACTGCATTCATTTCAGGCTTCATGGGACACATGGGGGAGGGGGGACCCTTTGCCATATGGTATCACACCCAAGTGACTGAGGGTTTTTAGAAAGAACGAGGCGTATTTGTGGCATCTTAGAGACTAACAAATTTATTTGAGCATAAGCTTTCGTGGGCTAAAGCCCACTTCATCAGATGCATGCAGTGGAAAATACTGTAGGAAGATCTATATATACAGAGAACATGAAAAAATGTGGGTTGCCATACCAACTCTTAACGAGACCAATTGATTAAGGTGGGCTATTATCAGCAGGAGAAAAAAAAACTTTTGTAGTGATAATCAGGATGGCCCATTTCCAACAGTTGACAAGAAGGTATGAATAACAGTAGTGGGAAAATTAGCATGGGGCAATAGTTTTTAGTTAGTGTAATGACTCCTCCACTCACAGTCTTTATTCAAGACTAATTTAATGGTGTCCAGTTTGCAGATTAATTCCAGTTCTGCTGTTTCTTGCTGGAGTCTGTTTTTGAAGTTTTTTTGTTGAATAATTGTGACATTTAGGTCTGTAATCGAGTGACCAGAGAGATTGAAGTGTTTTCCGACTGGTTTTTGAATGTTATAATTCTTGACTTCTGATTTGTGACCATTTATTCTTTTGCATAGAGACTGTCCAGTTTGACCAATGTACATGGCAGAAGGGCATTGCTGGCACATGATGGCATATATCACATTGGTAGATGTGCAGGTGAATGAGCCTCTGATAGTGTGGCTGATGTGATTAGGTCCTATGATGGTGTCCCCTGAATAGATATGTGGACAGAGTTGGCATCGGGCTTTGTTGCAAGGATAGGTTCCTGGGTTAGTGTTTTTGTTGTATGGTTGCTGGTGAGTATTTGCTTCAGGTTGGGGAGCTGTCTGTAAGCGAGGACTGGCCTGTCTCCCAAGATCTGTGAGAGTGATGGGTCATCCTTCAGGATAGGTTGTAGATCCTTGATGATGCGCTGGAGAGGTTTTAGTTGGGGGCTGAAGGTGATGGCTAGTGGCCTTCTGTTACTTTCTGCTCATACAGACTAACACGGCTACCACTCTGAAACCTGGGGGTTTTTACACTCCTAACAGGGTATTCTGTCCAAAGAGCTAAACATCAAAATAAATGTTACAGAAATGTTAGAGCCGTCCCCCTAGGAGAACGGCGGAACCTGGGGCTCAGTGCAGACACAGCAGGTTCTCAGTGCCCTGTGCCTGACGCAAGGCCACCATGCTTTTCCCCAGGTTACAGCCTCAGATCACCCACTTGGAGCTTGCTGCCTGAGAGAATGCAGCTCTGTCTACATGTAATGTTCAATACAGACACATCAGGGTCTGCAGCCCTGGGGCATCACCTGATGTACAGGACTTTGTTTCTCAGACTCCGCTCCAGACCGACACACAAGGGAACAACACTGCACTTGCCTCCTCTGAGAAGCTCCTGCTAGGATTCCAGAGACCTCTCTCAGGAAGAGCCTGCAAAAGGTGTATAAATGCTAGCATACTGGGAGGGCAGAACCAGGAAATGCTCCCAGCCCTTGGCTAGGACAACACCTGGGAGCAATAGGCAAAGTGCTGAAGTTCCCTGAAAACTAGAAATAACTCTAAACAAGGGTCCTTATTGCAGGAAGGGAATGAACATGAGGATCCAAAGCAGGAGTTTCCTGAGAGTGAACATAAAGGGGATTATCTAGGATGAGACACGTACACACATTTTCCTCTGATCCCACTTTGCTCTGCTAGGAAAGGCTGCCTCAGGAACTCCGTGTACTTTGCTCAAAATGTGTTAGACTGACAGTGTCTTGGGCCTGGTCTACACAGCAAAGTTGCAGTGATGTAATGAAATTGCTTTAGAAACTGATTGAGTTAAGTAGCTGCAGCTCTAATTTCAGATTACGTGTAGAGCTGGGTGGAACTGTCTGGCCAAAAGTTAGATTTGGGTTTGACTGAATCATTTAACTGATTCTTGTAAAATTCACCAAACCGTTTCAGCCAAACCAAAACAATACCCGAATCGATATAAGATGATTTAAACTGAGACGAAAGCATCCACACATGGGGGTTGTCCCAGTTTAACTAAACTGGTTTCTAAAGCAGTACAGTCTAGGAAAAGAGCACAATTTTCTGACAACGACAAGCCTGTATTACCTCTGGCAGCGGCACCACAGTGGTTTGTGGAACACTGGTACTAAAATCACAACCAAAGGGCGGGGGCAAGAAAACAAGCCCTTGCTGGTTCTGGATGAGACCTGAACTCCCGAACAGATCTCCAGTACTTATACAGACCCCATTACCATAGAATCAGAGCACTTTACCCCCCAGGAGCAGGGCAGTGCCATTATCCCCATTGTACAGATGGGAACTGAGGCCCAGAGAGACTAAGTGACTGGCCCAAGGTCACACAGCTCTGTGGTGGAAAAAAGAATAGATCCCAGGTCTCCCAAGTCTGGTGAGTGCCCTGCTCACTCGGCCGTCCTTCCTCTCATTAGATGAGTTAAGTTCTGGGGTTACAAATCTGAACCCTCCCAGAATTCAGGAAGGTTGGGCCCAGGACATTCCCTTTTGGGGCCATCTCTAGTTTTATCAGAAGCATTTCATGCCACAAACAGGAATATATATGCTCACAAAACTGGGACTAGAAAATACTCCATGGGTACAACATAGCCAAGATCACTTAGTGCCTGGAATCGTCACTCCTGCATTTCCCAACTGCATTCATGGGAAGGTCTTTAGTAAAGAGAGAACAAAAGAAAGTGCTCATGCTTCAGGTACTGTCTCTGCTAGGATGTGAAGGGGTCAGGGAGCAGAGCACTCCCAGGTAGGCCGATAATTGTTTGCATTCCTGACAAGGCTGCTCTAACAGGCAGCGCACAGAGTGACAGCTATGGGAAGGCAGTGTAATCTAGTGGGTAGGGCACTAGACTGGAAGTCAGAAATCTTGCTTCTATTCTTGTCCCTGTGAACTGCTTTTTGACCTTGGATGTGTCACTGCCCCTCTCTGGGCAGTTCCCTTCTCTGCCCTTGTCTGGCTTGTTTGTGTATGATTTCAAACTCTTCAGGGCAGAGACTGTCTCTCAGGATGCATGCGCACAGCGCCTAGCACAATGGGGCTCTAACCTAGGCTGGGGTCTGTGGGCGCTACTGCACGCTGATAGTAGTAGCTGTATCTTTGTAATGGGAAAGGGCAGAAACCAATTTTTTAAAAGCAAGCTTAGAATTAGCAGCATGTTGTAGAATGCAGCAAAAATGATGGAGCCCCCTTAAAATCATGGGGTCTGTGGTTTTTTCCTGCCCTCTGTATTTTCCTCTCTCTGATTTTCAGGCAGTTATTTGTATACTGGAAAGATTTTGCTACAAGATGCTCACTACCTCCCGCATGCACGAGCTGGCGAGCAGCAGCTTTTGCCCTGTGCCCAAGACCCCTGGCTGGGTCAGGCCAGAAGTGCTGTGATGTGGAAAAAGTTGGGACCCTTGTTATGTCCTGCTCCAATGAACATCGCAGCAGGTGGGAGCTGCAGCATGGTCTGGAGGGATTCATTTCAATCATTTGCTTTAAATCAGTTTTGTGCCGCGCAGTTCCCAGACTGAATCAGGGCGGAGCTGGCAAGAGCCTACTACAGCTGCACAGAGCATGGCAGAATTCATTATGTCCAATGCTGAAGGCTGCTTCTGCAGAAGCGATCAGTTAATGTCACTGCTCTATTGACCAGACACCAGCTGCAGAATGGACTATCAGACATAATGCAGCAGTTTCACACAGGAAAATGAGACAAACCCAAACACTGAAACCACTTTCACCTCCCCTGCAAGGGGCTTTCAGACAGGCTGAGCCTGAAGCAAAGTTCCCAGCTACACGGAAGCACTACATTAAAATCTCTCCCTGCCCATGCACAGATAAGGCTGCTGTTGCCTACCCTGGGCAAAGCTAGTGCAGCTGCTAAGTTCCTGAACTGGTTGGGGTGACCAGGCTGGGAAGATGTGACCTAAACCAATGGTGGCAACAGTCTCAGGGAGTCAGAAAAAGGGTAAGCAGCCCAAAATCAGAGCTACTGACTTCACTGATGAAGGTTTTTTCTAGGTTTTATTTTTATGAAACAGGCCCAGCGACAGGAGAGGGAGCTGAATTCTATCCCATTAACCTAGCCTGGCCGACCCAGTGATTGGAGAGGGAGCTGGATTCTACCCCCATTGCCCCTGCCTGGCAATGTTGTTTACTTAGGGATTCTCACAACAAATTTTTTGGTGGCCTCAGAATGTGGCCACCAACTCTTGCTGGTGGCCACTCTGACAATATTTCCTAAAATACTTTATTAACTTTCAGAAAAGCAAATAAATAGGCACAAACATATGTCCAAATCATTGTAACTTATTTATGTAGGTGGTCTTTTTGCAGATTCAATAATAAAAATAATGTACAGTTGTCACTATTCTTTACTGGACCTAAACCGAATAGAAACACAAATAAGGTGCTTTACATGTTCTCGTCTGTTGTTGTTTCTTTTGCTTTTTGGGGTGGTTTTTTTTTTAGACTTTCTAGCTAGTAAGTCTGCTGCTGTGAAAAGTGATATTTGTATGTTTGTTAATATCACTTTTCACAACAGCAGACTTGTTAGCTAGCTGGGAGACAGTGAAAAGTGATATTAACAAACACACAAATATCATTTATCACAGTAGACTTACTCAGGCCTGGCAAGCCAGGGGACAAATTAAGCCTTGGATGCGGAGGTGAGTCGGGAGGCAGCAGTGGTGGGGGTGATAAGGTGGACGGGTGAGGGACTGGGGGATGGAGCCTGCCGAGCCCTGTGGCTGGGGAATGTAGCCCATGGCTGGAATCTGCCGCCAAGCGGCCAGAGCCCATGGCCAGAGCCTGCCTCCTGTCACCCCAGTGCTGAAGCTGGAAGCCTGAGCTCCACCGTCCGGAGAAGGTGGGGAACTCACACCGGCTGTCTGCTCCTCCGGCATTTGTGCTTCCAGATGGAGGCAGGGCCCAACCACTCTGGGCGGCCCCAGAGGAGGAGCTGCTGCTCCCCCACTCCCCACACAATCATTGCCCAGAAGTCTGTGGCCACAAGAAAAGCCCTGCATGCAGCCATGGTAACCGCACTTGAGAAACACGGCCATCATCAATACAATTGTTTACTTAAGCTTCACTACAAAAAAAGCTGTTTTTTCCAGAGGAAGAATTAATGCATGTTCGCTATCCAGCGATAAACCTTAGTGGAAAGAAAGCCCTGTAGTTTTTACGATGACATAGTAAGGCGAGGTCTACCACAGGTGGGAGTATAGCACTGATTTGCCTAGCTATCTTACAGGAAACATGCTGGAATTTTACCCAGGAACTGCTAACCTGCATTAGTTATCCTGTGATAAACACAGCCCTTCTCTTGGCAGTGAAGACAAAGCCTTAGTTCCAGTCAGTTGCCACCATACAAAACTCTTGGGGGTGCACAGATGTCACTGAGGCCTGAGATCCTGGGCTGAAAAAGAGGGAGTTTGTAAGGTGCTGGCTGCTAGGAAAGGTGTCTTGTAATGAGAGCACATGTGAGCAGGAAATCAGTGAAAGAGAATGCACCTGGGATCCCACCATGCTGCTCGTCCACTTTCCAAAGCTGTTCCTGGCGTACCTGTGGTTTCTGTGGAGCAAGCCCTCTCTGCAAATTATCTAGTGATTACATAATCAGTTACTAGCCCAGTGAAGATCACGGTCTTTGTGAAATATTCCCTCCTGGATAAGGCCAGGGTGCATGAGAGCCAGCAGCCCCTTACACCCTACTAAGCTCCAGGCCCAAGGATGGAGGATCCTTCAGAGTCATTCATCTGGATCCTAGTGCATCGAAATATCCTTATCCCTGAAGAAACAAGTCTGAGATAACTGGTGCGTACTGAGGCTCCTCAGGAAGAGACAGGGAGTGAATGCTGAATGTAAAGAACAAAGACATGCTGATGCTCTTTCCCAAGGCATACACCTAAACGAGCATGCACTTACCAGAAAAAGGCACCTCGATCACTGAACAAATGAAGGCCCCAGGGAGCAATGTGACAACCAAGAACTACACATGGGAAATCTGAGCCCTTGGAACCATCAGGCTTAACAGGCATGAAGTGATGGGTTCCTAGGACACAGCAGCACAAGGGGATGTAACCTTCCCCACAGCAGTCATAGAATCATAGAATCATAGAATATCAGGGTTGGAAGGGACCTCAGGATCAAAGCAGGACCGATCCCCAACTAAATCATCCCAGCCAGGGCTTTGTCAAGCCTGACCTTAAAAACCTCTAAGGAAGGAGATTCCACCACCTCCCTAGGCAACGCATTCCAGTGTTTCACCACCCTCCTAGTGAAAAAGTTTTTCCTAATATCCAACCTAAACCTCCCCCACTGCAACTTGAGACCATTACTCCTTGTCCTGTCCTCTTCCACCACTGAGAATAGTCTAGAACCATCCTCTCTGGAACCACCTCTCAGGTAGTTGAAAGCAGCTATCAAATCCCCCCTCATTCTTCTCTTCCGCAGACTAAACAATCCCAGTTCCCTCAGCCTCTCCTCATAACTCATGTGTTCCAGACCCCTAATCATTTTTGTTGCCCTTTGCTGGACTCTTTCCAATTTATCCACATCCTTCTTGTAGTGAGGGGCCCAAAACTGGACACAGTACTCCAGATGAGGCCTCACCAATGTCGAATAGAGGGGGACGATCACGTCCCTCGATCTGCTCGCTGTGCCCCTACTTATACATCCCAAAATGCCATTGGTCTTCTTGGCAACAAGGGCACACTGCTGACTCATATCCAGCTTCTCGTCCACTGTCACCCCTAGGTCCTTTTCCGCAGAACTGCTGCCTAGCCATTCGGTCCCTAGTCTGTAGCTGTGCATTCTTCCGTCTGTGGGTTCTTCCGTCCTAAGTGCAGGACCCTGCACTTATCCTTATTGAACCTCATCAGATTTCTTTTGGCCCAATCCTCCAATTTGTCTAGGTCCCTCTGGATCCTATCCCTGCCCTCCAGCGTATCTACCACTCCTCCTAGTTTAGTATCCTCCGCAAATTTGCTGAGAGTGCAATCCACACCATCCTCCAGATCATTTAGGAAGATATTGAACAAAACCAGCCCCAGGACCGACCCCTGGGGCACTCCACTTGACACCGGCTGCCAACTAGACATGGAGCCATTGATCACTACCCGTTGAGCCCGACAATCTAGCCAACTTTCTACCCACCTTATAGTGCATTCATCCAGCCCATACTTCCTTAACTTGCTGACAAAAATACTGTGGGGGACAGCGTCAAAAGCTTTGCTAAAGTCAAGAAACAATACATCCACTGCTTTCCCTTCATCCACAGAACCAGTTATCTCATCATAGAAGGCGATTAGATTAGTCAGGCATGACCTTCCCTTGGTGAATCCATGCTGGCTGTTCCTGATCACTTTCCTCTCATGTAAGTGCTTCAGGATTGATTCTTTGAGGACCTGCTCCATGATTTTTCCAGGGACTGAAGTGAGGCTGACTGGCCTGTAGTTCCTAGGATCCTCCTTCTTCCCTTTTTTAAAGATGGGCACTACATTAGCCTTTTTCCAGTCATCCGGGACTTCCCCTGTTCGCCACGAGTTTTCAAAGATAATGGCCAATGGCTCTGCAATCATAGCCGCCAGTTCCTTTAGCACTCTCGGATGCAACCCCATGGACTTGTGCACGTCCAGCTTTTCTAAATAGTCTCTAACCACCTCTTTCCCCACAGAGGGCTGGCCATCTACTCCCCATGTTGTGATGCCCAGCGCAGCAGTCTGGGAGCTGACCTTGTTCGTGAAAACAGAGGCAAAAAAAGCACCACCAGTGCTGCAATTAGATTTCAAGAATGCACATTTTGGGGGACTCAGGCTAAGCAATGACTTCTTACAAGTCCAAACGAGAGGAAGGCCGCTTGTGGAATCTTAGCAGTGATTACGACTACAGTTGCTCAGGAGAGAAAGAATATAAAGAACAAGAAACAGCTGAAGTGGCTTCATGGAGAGCTGCTCCAAAATCAGAATCTCTCCTGGGAATGGAGAGGCGAGAGCCCAGCAAGAATCTACCAGTCATTTAGGACTTGCAGGGAAAGATAAACGAGCAGAGGGCCTAAAACTGCCCCTCTTCCCCTCCCCCGCCTCTTCCCCCGCCCCGCTGGGTGCCTGCCCCTCCCCCTCTCCCCCGCCTCTTCCCCCACCCCGCTGGGTGCCTGCCCCTCCCCGTCTCCCCCGCCTCTTCCCCCGCCCCGCTGGGTGCCTGCCCCTCCCCGTCTCCCCCGCCTCTTCCCCCGCCCCGCTGGGTGACTGCCCCTCCCCCGCCTCTTCCCCTGCCCTGCTGGGTGCCTGCCCCTCCCCCTCTCCCCCCTCCTCCGCCTCTTCCCCTGCCCTGCTGGGTGCCTGCCCCTCCCCCTCTCCCCCCTCCCCCGCCTCTTCCCCTGCCCTGCTGGGTGCCTGCCCCTCCCCCTCTCCCCCCTCCCCTTCCCCCACCCTGCTGGGTGCCTGCCCCTCCCCCGCCTCTTCCCCCGCCCCGCTGGGTGCCTGCCCCTCCCCCTCTCCCCCCTCCCCCGCCTCTTCCCCCTGCCCTGCTGGGTGCCTGCCCCTCCCCCTCTCCCTCCCTGCCCCCGATCAGCTGATGGCCCTTGTGCCGGAGAGGGAGAAGGGGAGCACCGGGCACTGGCTGCTCCGGGGAGGAGGCGGAGACGAGGTGGGGACGGGGCCTTGGGGAAGGGGGGTGGAATCAGGGCATATCCTCTCCAGCCCCCTGCCATGAGCTGCTCTGGGCAGGGGGCTGGGAGCACCCCCACAACCCTAGCCCACACCCCCAGCCCTCTGCCCTGATCTCTGCACCCCCCCCACACACCCAGCCCTCTGCCCTGACCCCTGCACCCCCCCACACACAGCCAGCCCTCTACCCTGATCTCTGCACACCTCACACACCCCAGCCTCCTGCCCTGACCCCTGCACCCCCCTCACACACCCCAGCCTCCTGCCTTGACCTCTGCATCCCCCCATGACCCCAGCCCTGACTCCAGCACCCCCAACACATACCCAGCCCCCCCGCCCCATGCCCTGACTCTTGCACCCCCCACATTCTCACCCCCGCCGTGAGCACCAAATGGGAGCTCCTGCACCCTCCAACGTTCCCACCTGCACCCCTCGCACCAAATGGGAGCTGCCCAGGTAAGCACTTCACACCCAAACCTCCTGCCCCAACCCCGAGCCCCCTCCCTCATTCTAGCTCCTGGCCAGACCCTGCACCCCAACCCCCAGCCTGCTCCTTCACGCCCAGCCCTGTGCTCAGTGCAGAGAGAGAGGCAGAGAATGGGCTAGAACCAGGGAGAAGGTAGGTACCTACTCTGTGTGGGCAGGGCCGGGATCCCAGACCGGCAGCGGGCTGAGCTGGTCCGGCAGCCGGGACCCTGGCTGGCAGGAGCCGGCGGACTGAACCCCAGACCGGCAGCGGGCTGAGTGGCAGCCGGCTGAGCCACTCAGCCCACTGCCGGTCTGGGGTCCCGGCCGCCAGCCCCTTGCCAGCCGGGGTCCCGGCCGCAAGCCCCGCTCAGCCCTCTGCCGGCCTAGGTGAACGGAAGCCCAGGCTGGCAGCGGGCTGAGCAGGCCGGCGGAGTAAGATCAGCATTTTAATTTAATTTTAAATGAAGCTTCTTAAACATTTTGAAAACCTTGTTTACTTTACATATGACAATAATTTAGTTATAGAATATACAGACTTATAGAGAGAGACCTTCTAAAAACGTCCAAATGTATGACTGGCACGCGAAACCTTCAATGAAAGTGAATAAATGAAGACTCGGCACACCACTTCTGAAAGGTTGCCGACCCCTGCTGTAGGATCTCAAAGCAGCAGCAAAGGGCATATAACCAACATGTTTTCTTTAACAGGGCCCCTTAAAGAACCTTTATAACTTTACCAGGGAAAAAGTGCCAGGGTGTGTCTACACTGGCAGAGTGACATCGCCAGCAGTTACTGTGCCGCTCAGAGAGCGCTGAAGGGGAACCGCTGTTGTGAGTTCGCACTGTCAGCTGTCTGTGCAATAGCATGTTCGCACTTGCAGTGGTATTTGGAGCAGTGCACTCTGGGCAGCTATCCCACAGAGCATCTCTTCCTCTTCTGCCTCTAAGAGTTGTGGGAAGGCAAAAGGAGTCATGGGGCATCCTGAGTCCTGTCCCAGTGCCGCGTGATGCATTGCTTTGCATACCAACAATCCCTGTACTTCTGTCCACATTTGAAGCCATCTTGTGTGCGCTCTGCTTCTTCGGTCTGCAGGAATGGATCCCGCACTGTTGACCAATATGCTGCTCACTCTCCCTAACACGTCACGAGTGGCAGTGGAGTTATTCCTTAAACTACAAAGGCAGAGGAGTTGGACATTGATCTCGCCACATGTAGTAGCTATGACATGAGATTGCTTGTGGCATTCACAGAGGTGCAGACCACAGTGGAACACCACTTTTGGGCTTGGGAAACAAGCGACTGAGCGGTGGGATCACATCGTCATGCAGGTCTGGAATGATGAGCAGTGGCTGCAGAATTTTCGGATGAGGAAAGTCACATTCATGGGAGTGTGATGAACTCGCCCCAGTCCTGCGGCAAAAGGACACAAGAATGAGAGCTGCCTTGTCATTGGAGAAGCATGTGGCAATTGCACTGTGGAAGCAGGCTACTCCCGACTGCTATCGATCAGTTGCTAACCAGTTCGAAGTGGGAAAGTTGACCGTTGAACTCGTGTTGATGGAAGTGTACAGGGCCATTAATCGCATCCTGCTCTGAAAGACCGTGACTCTGGGCAACATGCGTGACATTCTGGATGGCTTTGCACAAATGGGCTTCCCTAACTGCAGAGGGGCGATAGATGGCATGCATATTTCAATTCTGGCACCACACCACCTAGCCAGCAAGTACATTAATAGGAAGGAGTATTTCTCCATGGTTCTCTAGGCGTTTGTGGATCACCGTGGGCGTTTCACGGACATTAACGCAGGCTGGTCTGGAAAGGTGCATGACGCAGGCATCTTTTGGAACGCTGGCCTGTTCAGGAAGCTGCAGGCAGGAACTTTCTTCCTGGACCAGAAGATCACCATAGGGGAGGTTGAAATGCCCATTGTGATCCTGTGATTCCCCGCCTACCCCTTAATGCCGTGGCTTATAAAGCCATACATGGGGCACCTTGACAGCAGCAAGGAGCAGTTCAACAACAGGCTGACCAAATGCAGAATAACTGTGGAGTGTGCTTGTGGCCATTTAAAGGCCCACTGGCGCTGCCTATATGGGAGGCTGGATCTGGCCGATGACAATATTCCAATGCTTATAGCCACGTACTGTATGCTCCATAATATTTGTGAAGGGAAGGATGAAAGCTTCACTTAGGGCTGGATCGCTGAGGCTCAGCCAGAGACCAGGGCTTTGAACAGCCAGAGACCAGGGCTATTAGAGGTGCGCAGTGCGGGTCCATAAGAATCAGGGATGCCTTGAGGGAGCAATTTGAAGCTGAAATCCACCAATATTTGTTGCTGTGCTCAGGAGTGCAGCGCTTGTAATGCTAGGAGGGGATGATGATTGGTGCAGACGATGCCCTGTGAAGGTGTAAGAAAATTGCCTGTTGCTTTGCAGGGCTCTGTTTGCTTTCAAACCAAAACAATTATTTTATTAATAAACAACCAGAGGAAAGAGACAAACAAAAAAACACATCAGCACTGTGGAGGAGGGGGAAAGGGAGGGTCCCAGGAGGAGGTGAGGTCCCGGGACGGTTAAAGATTTGTGTATGTCTAGGTATCATATGCAATGTTGTCCTTTGGAGTACAGTGCAGTGGGTACTGTACTTCAGCAGGGCTAAACTGCAGAGGGACGGATGTTGAGTGCAGTGGGTACTGGGAGTCCTCAGGGCTATGCAAGAGTGTGTTGGCGGTGTCTGAGGGGCACATGGGAAAGCATTTTGCAACAGGGGCTGCAGGGGAGGGCGGGCACGGAGCTGTTTGCAGTGCTGGTAGCACCTTGGCACTTCATAACTTTTAATAGCTGCTCTGTGGCTTCATTCTCGCGCACCGCATTCTCCTTTCGGTCCCTCTTCTCACTGTCCCGCCACTCCTTCAGGTCTTGTTTTTCGGCCATAGAGTGCATCATGACCTCACGCAGAAAGTCCTCTTTAGTTCTTCGTGGCCTCTTTCTAATTCTGCGTAGCCATTCAGCTGGCGATAACCAAGAGGGACACTGGCCTCCCAAGGTCATATCTGCGAAGCCAAAATGCAACATTTTACAGAAGCAGTATTGTTTGCAACACACAGACCACTGATTCAGTGATTTAAAACACAGCCACGATTCACACACCTGTCACTAACTGGCTGAGCCCAGGCAAGCGCACATGAGCCACAAGACCCCCAAAATGGTGAGTAACCGCAGGGGTAGGGGAAATCAGTGTTCCAGGACCATACTGCACACTGGGCATGTGGCTCTTGGGGAGAGCCAGCACTGTAGTGGGGGCCTTATAATCATTACTGTCCCCCCATTTTCCACAGGTTGTGTTCATTACGGAAGATATCTCGCTGCTAAGGGTGAACAGGGAATCAATGGAGGGTCTTCTCTTAGACTGCGGCTTCTGCCTGGCCCTTATCATAGAATATCAGGGTTGGAAGGGACCTCAGGAGGTCATCTAGTCCAACCCTCTGCTCAAAGCAGAATCAATCCCCAATTTTTGCCCCAGATCCCTAAATGGCCCCCCTCAAGGATTGAACTCACAACCCTGGGTTTAGCAGGCTAATGCTCAAACCACTGAGCTATCTCTCCCCCTTATCCTTATGCGTCTTATTTGTGCAGCAATGGTTCCCCTCCTCCCCCAGTGACAGTAGAGTGGTGCAGGAAAGTTACCCTTAATGGGGCAAGAAACAAAGCAGCTCTGCCAAAGAACCTACAGCAGCGGATTGCCCAGTATCTCCATGAGAGTTTCGTAGAGATCTCTGAGGCAGATTCCCATGAAGTGAGGGAGTCAATGAAGTCTCTGTTCCACCGCTCAGACGAGGCATGTGGTGGTATGCACATCATACAGGCACAAGCCTGCTTTCTGCAACCCTTCTGCCCCCAACAACTCACTTCAGCGATTCCCAAAATCAAAGCCACTTACCAGGGGCCTGTCTCCTGTCTGCACTTCGCCAAGCTCCAACAGCTGTGACTGGCTAGCCTCCTCTGACCTGACATGCATCTCTGACCTCCGAATCATCCTCTGCCTCTGGGTCCCCCGCCCTCTCCTCGTCCAAGATTTCCTCCTCCTGGCTCGGTCCACTCTCGAAGTATCCACAGTGGCCTTCGCAGTGGAGGTGGGGTTGCCACCGAGTATCACATCCAGCTCTTTGTAGAACCAGCAGCTCGTGGCTGAGCACTGGAGCGGTGGTTTGCCTCCTGCGCCTTGTGGTAGGCGTTCTGCAGCTCCTTCACTTTGGCCCTGAACTGCAGTATGTCCCAGTCATGGCCCCTTTCTGTCATGCATCATGAAATCTGTCCGTAGGTATAATTCCTACGGCTGGAGTTCAGCCGGGACTGGCCTCCTCTACCCAAATGCTGATGAGGTCCAGCAGCTCGGCATTGCTCCAAGCGGGGGAGCGCCTGGTGCGTGGAGCAGGCATGGCCACCTGGAAAGATGTATTGAGACCACTGCACGCATCACCGAGCAAACAGGAAGGGGACTTTCAAAATACTCAAGAAATTTAAGGGGTAGGGCTCTCGGTTGGTCACCTGAGGGCAGGGCAGTAGAGTTCAAACTGATGACCAGAGAGGTGAGAACAGGCCTTGTGGGACACCTCCCGGAGGCCTATCGCAGCGCTGTCATCGACCAGGGTGTCCACACTGGCCCCGCGGCACTGTAGCCCCTCCACAGAAACCTGCACACGTCTCATCAGGGTGTTTTTTTACAGCGCTGCAACTGTGCAGGTTCTGCACACGAAGTGGCGTGGCCGCGTGTGCACCTCGGAAGTTACCGCGCAGAAAGCTGCTTTGCTGCGCACAGACTGGCCAGTGTAGACAAGGCCTCAGAGAAGTTAGGGATGAGAATGATTTATTGGCAGTGAAACAGCCAATCTAATTGCTTCTCACACTATGTCACTTCCTCCAGGTAGGACTGGCCCAGCATAAGATTGTTCCCTCGCATATATTCCCTAGGGCTTTCCCCAGTCCAATTTCAAATGATTCAGGGGATCAGTCCACTACCATTCTGGGTACCCCAATGTCTAGTACATTGCACTACTCCTAAAACTCCGTGACATGAGCCTAAACCTGTTGATAGTCAGTTTATATCCATCTCCAATTTGCTCTTCTCTGGTACAGGAGATACCCTGACAGACACCTCGCCCAGGGGCAGCGCCCTCTGGTGCTACACCTTCCTCAGAACTGCTCGCTATGGATCTGTAAAAGATTTGACTATAGTGCCCACTACTGGAATATGTAAGCATTGCCTGGGTATCCATGGATGTCCTGTAGACCAGCACTGTGCCCCCCTGTGACAAACACCCCACATATCCTCTTCTTTTCTCAGCTCTTAAGTTATCATTACTGTTGCTCACCTCTGGAATCTCTCTGTCCATGCGCCTAAAACTGAACATATAACAAGAGCCCTGGATCTCCCTGGTGCTGAGTAGGGGGAAATAATCACTCCCCTTGTTTCACCTGGTGCTTCCATTAATAGAAACCAGGGCAGCATTTGACTTACTTTTACAATGCTTGATTCTAATGTACTTACAGCAATTTCCTCTTATTCCTTTGAAAAATGCTTGCTAATAAAGTAGGACTTACTGCCACATTGCTGTGACAATACAGTAAGAAACCTGCTAACTGAGAGACGGTGCCAGTTACCAAAGAAGTCCTTTGCAATGGGAGATAGAATTGTTTTAACTATTCAAACACTGCTATTTCCCAGGCTGCCAGCCAGGGCGGTGCCCCATGAAGAGAGTGAATTTCCAGGAGCAGATTATGGGCCTGCAGAATGCAATCCAGAAGTTTATATTATAAACACTTTTAGGGCATACACATCCCCACAATGTCATTCAGTTTTGACATCTCTTATGATCCTGCAGAGCATCATTCCATGCTCTTTAAAGTGCACTGAGGAGCCAGGTTTAGCACACACTGCAAAAGGGACCTTTCTGTCCCCAAAGTGCATGAACTATAGTTTATTTCGTGGTTCAATAAAATCCCACTGGGCCAGATATTTCAAAACATGTGTGCAAAAAACCACACACCCGAGTTACCCACACAGAAGCCCTAATGTGTACACGCATGTGAGGAATTGGATGCACACACCCCTTTATTATATTACATACACAGATCACAGGAATCACATTGGGGCTTCAGGCATGTAGGCTGGGGGTGCACAAAGCCTGCACACTCTTTTGCAGACACACCTAGCAATCTGCCCCATTACTGTGAAGTGCTTTTCAGGG
Organism: Lepidochelys olivacea; assembly: GCF_965140295.1. Taxonomy (NCBI): domain Eukaryota; kingdom Metazoa; phylum Chordata; order Testudines; family Cheloniidae; genus Lepidochelys; species Lepidochelys olivacea. The sequence continues at coordinate 24,843,616 of NC_140427.1, forward strand.
CTCTGGGCAGAATATCTGCAGCCTTTGTCCTCCATCACCTTCTGGGACACGTTAGTGTGCAAAGCTTGTCTCAACCTCCATCCTCCCAAACCAAGATTCACCAGGACAGAGACTCACCTGCGTTTTCCTTATCCTCAGGTCAGCAGATGATCTATTCAATCCTTCCTCTTGTTCAATACTCTGTTCAATACCTGGTTGTGGACAGAAGAATTCAGCTTATTTTAGACTGTTTAGAAGAGAATAAGAGATTGCTTTGCAAATCAATTCTAAAAGCCAGAATACATGTGGATTAGAGACGCATCTGGATCCCACTGCAGTCCTCATGTTCTGAGATACCGGCCCATTTTATCCTGGGCTGAAAGCAGCTTTCCTGTGGGCAAACCACTAGCTCCAGCTGTCTCTTACATTTTCAGACAGCAGGACTGGTTACTAATTTAAACAGCTGAAGACTACATCTCTCTCTCACTCTGCTGAGAAAGAGTCAGGAATGTAAAATAGAGAGTAGGAATTCTGTGCCCTGCAAAGCAATGTCTGTACTAATGGACCTGCAACCTCTCCCAGGTTGGTGTCATCCACAAATTGTATAAGCGTATGGTCCACTCCATTATCCAAATCATTAATGAACATATTGAATATATTGCTCTCCTTCGAGACCCCTGCAGAACACCACTAGATACGCCCTCCCAGTCTGACAGCAAAGTATTGATAACGACTATTTGAGTTAAGTTTCTAAACCGTTTGTGCACCCACATTATAGTGATTTCATCTGGATCATATTTCTCTAGTTTGCTTATGAGAATGTCATTTGGGACTATGTCAAAAGCCTGACTAAAATCCAGATCTGTCACATCTACTGCTTCCCCCATCCGACAGGCCAGTCACCCCGCCAAAGAAGGAAATCAGGCTGACCTGGCATGACTCGTTCTTGACAAACTCACATTGGCTATTATTTACCATCGTATTATTGCAACATCTCCAGGCTGCCACTCAGCCGCACCTATAACACACAGCCCATCAGAAGTTCCACCTCAAGTCCCATGGCTCCTGATTGGCTCCCTTCCCCATATAAACCCAAGGGGCGTTCCAGGAAGTGTACAGGCAACGGCACAGATCTTCTGTACCTGCGTCAACTGTTCCTGCTCCTTATGTGGAATTCCTGGCTTAACCTTGGTTTGATTTGGACTTCACCGCCTGATTCGGACTACGACTTTGGTATTGACTCTGGCTTGGATCTGACTACGAACTCCTCTGCTACTCCCAGCCTTCGGGTTGCCCTTGCTCTGACCCTTGGCCATGACTGCCCTTCTTGGGATCCTGAAAATTATTCTCTTGGTGGTTACAAATTGATTAATTATTTATCCAGTATCTTTCCATGGATCGAAGTTAGGCTAACTGGTCTATAACTCCCCAGGTCCTCTTTGTTCCCCTTTTTAAAGATAGGTACTATATCCGCTCTTCTCTAGCCCTCTGGGACCTCACCCATCCTCCATGAGTTCTCAAAGATTCTAATGGTTCTCAGATTGCTTCAGCTAGTTCCTTAAATACCCTATGTGAATTTTGTCAGGCCCTGCCAACTTGAATACATCTAATTTATCTACATATTCTTTAAACTGTTCTTTCCCTATTCTGACTGGGGTTCCTCCAGTCTTCTTGTTAATATTAATTGTATTAAGCAGCTAGTTACAATTAACCTTCTTAGTGAAGACTGAAGCAAAATAGGCATTAAACACCTGTCTACTTCATATCTTCAATTATTAGCTCTCCTTCCCTACTATGTAGTGGCCTATACTTTGTGTTTCTCTCACTCAAAATGTATTTAAAGAATCTGATCTTATTGCCTTTTATGTCCCTTGCTTGTAACCTTTAGTCTTTCTGATTGTGTCCCTACATGGTTGTGCTATTCTTTTGTATTCATTCTTAGTGATTTGTCTGTATGTCCACTTGGTGTAGGATTCCTTTTTGATTTTCAGTTCATTAAAGAGCTCCTAATGGAGCCATATTGGCTTCTTACAATTCTTCCGATCTTTCCTTTGTACTGGAATCGTTTGGTGTTATGCCTTTCATATTGTCTCTTCAAGAAACCACCAACTCTCCAAACTACATTTTCCCTTCTGTTTTCTTCCCACAGGATCCTGTGACAATCAGGGTCCAGACACCGGAATGGGAGAACAGGGGGTTTGAACCCCAAAGAAAAAGCAGGTGAACCAACGGCTTGTACACAATGTTAATGTACTAGAAACACGTGCAGAGTAAGGTCTTTTATGAAAGCTTCTCATGCTCTAAACTTAATAATCATTATGTGGTAGGTGCACAGGCCAGGCTTGTCGTGCTTTTATTTGTGTCTATAGAGAACTGCTCATAAAGCTTCAGCTCCAGCTCACAGCAAGACAGTGAGTGTTCAGACCGGAAGAGGCACCTCCCAAGTCATTTGTCTACACAAAAGCAACTTCGGGTACCCACCCAGCCCAGGGAAGGACAACGGAGGATCACTAAATTTAACGGAAAGACACAGACATGCTGGCTCTTAAATCAAGAGGGGCTTTCCACATTCTGAATAAACATGAGTCACCATGGACTAAGAGACAGAGAAAAGCGAGGCAGGCGGGGGAAGCTTTTTAAAACCAGGCTTGCGTCTGAGGCTTTTCATCCAGAATTTGGGGAACAGTCTGGAAGGTGGGAGGCTGTCTGTGAATGCTGGATCAAGGTCTATGGCTAGTGGGTAGGCTGGGAAACTGTTCAAAAGCAATTGCTAACTTGCATTAGAAAGAGGATTTTATCTAATACTGTAATGTGAAGCCTGAAGTTGTGTTATGCCATTTATTTACTGGTTTCAGAGGAGCAGCCGTGTTAGTCTGTATTCGCAAAAAGAAAAGGAGGACTCGTGGCACCTTAGAGACTAACCCATTTATTTGAGCATGAGCTTTCGTGAGCTACAGCTCACTTCATCGGATGCATTCAGTGGAAAATACAGTGGGGAGATTTATATACATAGAGAACATGAAACAATGGGTGTTACCATACACACTGTAACCAGAGTGATCACTTAAGGTGAGCTATTACCTGCAGGAGAGCGGGGGGGAGGGGGGAGAAACTTTTGTAGTGATAATCAAGGTGGGCCATTTCCAGCAGTTGACAAGAACGTCTGAGCAAGGGGGAGGGAGGGGGGAGAGGGAATAAACATGGGGAAATAGTTTTACTTTGTGTAATGACCCATCCACTCCCAGTCTCTATTCAAGCCTAAATTAATTGTATCCAGTTTGCAAATTAATTCCAATTCCGCAGTCTCTTGTTGGAGTCTCTTTTTGAAGCATTTTGTTGAAGAATTGCCACTTTTAGGTCTGTAATCGAGTGACCAGAGAGATTGAAGTGTCCTCCAACTGGTTTTTGAATGTTATAATTCTTGACGTCTGATTTGTGTCCATTTATTCTTTTAAGTAGAGACTGTCCACTTTGACCAATGTACTGTGTAACTTGTATCTGTGTGCTCTCCCTTACTCTTTCATCTCAGAGTCTGTGGTTTTTCTATTAAATAAACCTCTTGTTTATTTTTACCCCTTGAAGGTCTCTCGTGTGCAGACAGTGTGGAGTGTGTGTGCTAAAGTGAGCTTGCACCCTCAGCAAGTTTGCAGATGACACTAAGCTGGGGGGAGAGGGTAGAGATAGGGTAGAGATAGGGTCCAGAGTGACCTAGACAAATTGGAGGGTTGGGCCAAAAGAAATCTGATGAGGTTCAACAAGGACTAGTGCAGAGTTCTGCACTTAAGAAGGAAGAATCCCATGCACCGCTACAGGCTGGGGACCAACTGGCTAAGCAGCAGTTCTGCAGAAAAGGACCAAGGGATTACAGTGGATGAGAAGCTGGATATGAGTCAGCAGTGTGCCCTTCTTGCCAACAAGGCCAACAGCATTTTTGGCTGCAGAGTAGGAGCATTGCCAGCAGATCGAGGGAAGTGATTATTCCCCTCTATTCGGCACTGGTGAGGCCACATCTGGAGTATTGCATCCAATTTTGGGCCTCCCACTACAGAAAGGATCTGGACAAATTGGAGAGAGTCCAGCGGAGGGCAATGAAAATGATCAGGGGGCTGGGGCACATGACTTAAAAGGAGAGGCTGAAGGAACTGGGCTTGTTTAGTCTGCAGAAGAGAAGAGTGAGGGGGGATTGGATAGCAGCCCTTCAATTACCTGAAGGGGGGTTCCAAAGAGGATGGAGCTTGGCTGTTCTCAGTGGTGGCAGATGACAGAACAAGGAGCAATGGTCTCAAGTTGCGGTGGGGGAGGTCTAGGTTGGATATTAGGAAACACTATTTCACGAGGAGGGCATGAAGCACTAGAATGGATTACCTTGTCAGCAAATTAAGGAAGTATGGGCTGGATGAATGCACTATAAGGTGGGTAGAAAGCTGGCTAGATTGTCGGGCTCAATGGGTAGTGATCAATGGCTCCATGTCTAGTTGGCAGCCGGTATCAAGTGGAGTGCCCCAAGGGTCGGTCCTGGGGCCGGTTTTGTTCAATATCTTCATAAATGATCTGGAGGATGGTGTGGATTGCACTCTCAGCAAATTTGCGGATGATACTAAACTGGGAGGAGTGGTAGATACGCTGGAGGGGAGGGATAGGATACAGAAGGACCTAGACAAATTGGAGGATTGGGCCAAAAGAAATCTGATGAGGTTCAATAAGGATAAGTGCAGGGTCCTGCACTTAGGATGGAAGAATCCAATGCATCGCTACAGACTAGGGACCGAATGGCTAGGCAGCAGTTCTGCGGAAAAGGACCTAGGGGTGACAGTGGACGAGAAGCTGGATATGAGTCAGTAGTGTGCCCTTGTTGCCAAGAAGGCCAATGGCATTTTGGGATGTATAAGTAGGGGCATAGCGAGCAGATTGAGGGACGTGATCGTTCCCCTCTATTCGACATTGGTGAGGCCTCATCTGGAGTACTGTGTCCAGTTTTGGGCCCCACACTACAAGAAGGATGTGGATAAATTGGAAAGAGTCCAGCGAAGGGCAACAAAAACGATTAGGGGTCTAGAACACATGAGTTATGAGGAGAGGCTGAGGGAGCTGGGATTGTTTAGTCTGCAGAAGAGAAGAATGAGGGGGGATTTGATAGCTGCTTTCAACTACCTGAAAGGGGGTTCCAAAGAGGATGGCTCTAGACTGTTCTCAATGGTAGCAGATGACAGAACGAGGAGTAATGGTCTCAAGTTGCAGTGGGGGAGGTTAAGATTGGATATTAGGAAAAACTTTTTCACTAAGAGGGTGGTGAAACACTGGAATGCGTTACCTAGGGAGGTGGTAGAATCTCCTTCCTTAGAGGTTTTTAAGGTCAGGCTTGACAAAGCCCTGGCTGGGATGATTTAACTGGGAATTGGTCCTGCTTCGAGCAGGGGGTTGGACTAGATGACCTTCAGGGGTCCCTTCCAACCCTGATATTCTATGATTCTATGACCTAGGGAGGTGGTAGAATCTCCTTCCTTAGAGGTTTTTAAGGCCCGGCTTGACAAAGCCCTGGCTGGGATGATTTAGTTGGGGTTGGTCCTGCTTTGAGCAGGGGGTTGGACTAGATGACCTCCTGAGGTGTCTTCCAATTCTAATCTTCTAGGATTCTATGATAAGTGGAGACTGGTTTCACACCTTTGGGGACGATGAACCAGAGGGGAAGGGTCTGAGTGTCTGGTGGTTAAGAACTGAGGAAGGATGGATTTGGGGAGACTCAGGACTAGAAGGGCTGCTGAGGTCACCCTGCAAGGTGTAACTAGGCTGGCAGAAGCCAGGGTGAGACCTTTGTGCTTGTGGGCTGGCCACACATGTCAGGGCTCTGAGCAACAGCAGCACAGCACTAGGGCATTTCAAGGTTACAGGGCAGGTAGCGACAGAACTCCCGCCTGGTCTGGGTGATCCCCAAATCTTTACACAGTCTCCCTACCAGTTCTCTGAGTTGGCTAAAGTCTTCTGCTACTCTGACAGCTTCCTTTCCTTAGAATCATGACAGCATCATTTCAGGATCACTTTCACCCAACTTGCCTTCTACATTCAGGTTGGCAACCACTGCCTCAACCTGTTGGTCACAATAAAGTCTCAAAACTCTGTCCCCATGTCCCATTCTTCACTTCCAGAAAACAAAAAGTTGCCCCAAAACATTCCAAGAACTTACTGAATCATAGAATCACAGAACATTAGGGTTGGAAGAGACCTCAGGAGTCCCCTGTTCAAAGCAGGACCAACCCCAACTAAATGGCATTTTGGGATGTATACATAGGAGCATTGGCAGCAGATCGAGGGACGTGATCGTCCCCCTCTATTGTACATTGGTGAGGCCTCATCTGGAGTACTGTGTCCAGTTTTGGGCCCCACACTACAAGAAGGATGTGGAAAAATTGGAAAGAGTCCAGCGGAGGGCAACAATAATGATTAGGGGACTGGAACGCATGACTTATGAGGAGAGGCTGAGGGAACTGGGATTGTTTAGTCTGTGGAAGAGAAGAATGAGGGGGGATTTGATAGCTGCTTTCAACTACCTGAAAGGGAGTTCCAAAGAGGATGGATCTAGACTGTTCTCAGTGGTAGCTGATGACAGAACAAGGAGTAATGGTCTCAAGTGGCAGTGGGGGAGGTTTAGGTTGGATATTAGGAAAAACTTTTTCACTAGGAGGGTGGTGAAACACTGGAATGCGTTACCTAGGGAGGTGGTGGAATCTCCTTCCTTAGGTATTTTTAAGGTCAGGCTTGACAAAGCCCTGGCTGGGATTATTTAGTTGGGGATTGGTCCTGCTTTGAGCACGGGGTTGGACTAGATGACCTCCTGAGGCACTTCCAACCTGATATTCTATGATTCTATGATTCTAAATCATCCCTGCCAGGACTTTGTCAAGCCTGACCTTAAAAACCTCTAAGGAAGGAGATTCCACCACCTCCCTAAGGGACCCATTCCAGTGCTTCACCACCCTCCTAGTGAAATAGTTTTTCCTAATATCCAACCTAGATCTCCCCCACTGCAACTTGAGACCACTGCTTCTTGTTCTGTCATCTGCGACCGCTGAGAACAGCCGATCTCCATCCTCTTTGGAACCCCCCTTCCAGTAGTTGAAAGCAGCTATCAAATCCCCCCTCACTCTTCTCTTCTGCAGACTAAATAACCCCAGTTCCCTCAGCTTCTCCTCATAAGTCAAGTGCCCCAGCCCCTGAATCATTTTCGTTGCCTTCCACTGGACTCTCTCCAATTTGTCCACATCCCTTCTGTAGTGGGGAGCCCAAAACTGGACGCAATACTCCAGATGTGGCCTCACTGGTGCCGAATAGAGGGGAATAATCACTTCCCTCGATCTGCTGGCAATGCTCCTGCTAATGCAGCCCAATATGCCGTCAGCCTTCTTGGCAACACGGGCACACTGCTGACTCATATCCAGTTTCTCATCTACTGTAATCCCCAGGTCCTGGAGACTGTTTTTGCCGTGCTGTTTTTCCAACAGATCTCTGGGTAGTAAAATTACTCCTGGGTCCTGTGTTTTGGATGTTTTTGTTTGTTCTAGAAATGCCTCATCTAGCTGCTCCTCCTCCTGATTTGGTGGTCTGTAGTAGAACCCTACCCTGTTTTCTTATTTAGCTCTTCCTCACTTATACCTCCAACCTCTCATCCTGGTAAGAGATCATGCTGCTCCTCTGAAGCTGGAATGATACCCAGCCACTCTCAAAGTGACTTTGTCTGTATGGGCCAAGGTATAAGAAAGTCATTAATGGACACTTGGTGGAGTCACTGTGTGCACCTCCCTCTCTGATAGATAATCTCTATTACCGTACCAGCCATTTTCAGCTTGGAAGGTGAGTGCACTGATATGGCTTCCACTCCAGAGCTGACCTAGAGTCACCGCTGCATTTCTAAAGCATTCACATGAACTCGCCAATGGAACACAACATCATTTGCATATCATTAGATGCAGTGAGAAATCCCAGAGCTGAAATGCCACAGCAAATGAGCCGAGCTCAAAGTGTCACAGAGACACTTACAAAATAAAACCTGCCAGGTGGTTAGTCCCCTTCTACAGGAGACCATGTACTAGGAAGTGACCAGTAACACTAAAGGATGGACTTTGGGGCTGTGCTATTCATTCTGGGGAATGACTCAGACTCCAAGGCCAGAAGGGACCATTGGGATCATCATCTGACCTGTGTAACACAGGCCACAGCATGTCCCCAAAATGATTCCTAGAGGAGATCTCTTCAACAAACAGCCAATCTGGATTAAAAATAGCCAGTGATGGAGAATCCACCACGACCACTGGTGAGTTGTTCCACTGTTTAACATTTACACCTTATTTCCAGTCTGAATTTGTCTGGCTTCAACTGCCAGCCACTGGATTGTGTTAGACCTTGCTCTGCTAGATTGAAGATCCCATGATCAACTATCTCTTCCTCCTGTGATCAAATCACCCCTTAACCTGCTCTATGTTAAGATAAATAGACTGAGCTCCTGGAGTTTCTCAATATAAGGCAGGTTTTCTAATCCTTTAATTATTCTTGTGACTCTTCTCTCAAACCTCTCTAATTTATCAACATCCTTCTTGAATTGTGGATATCAGAATTGGACCCAGTATCTGAACAGTGGTCAAACCAGTGCCGAACACAGAGGTAAAATCACCTCTCTCCTCCTACTTGAGATTCCCCCGTTTATGCATCCCAGGATCACATTAGCTCTTTTGGCCACAGCGTAGCACTGGGAGCTCATGTTCACCTGATTATCCACCATGACTCCCAAGTCCTTTTCAGAGTCCCCTGCTCAAAGCAGGACCAATTCCCAGTTAAATCATCCCAGCCAGGGCTTTGTCAAGCCTGACCTCGAAAACCTCTAGGGAAGGAGATTCCACCACCTCCCTAGGTAACGCATTCCAGTGTTTCACCACCCTCCTAGTGAAATAGTGTTTCCTAATATCCAACCTAAACCTCCCCCACTGCAACTTGAGACCATTACTACTTGTTCTGTCATCTGCTACCACTGAGAACAGTTTAGATCCATCCTCTTTGGAACCCCCTTTCAGGTAGTTGAAAGCAGCTATCAAATCCCCCCTCATTCTTCTCTTCTGCAGACTAAATAACCCCAGTTCCCTCAGCCTCTCCTCATAAGTCATGTGCTCCAGCCCCCTGATCATTTTTGTTGCCCTCTGCTGGACTCTTTCCAATTTTTCCACATCCTTCTTGTAGTGTGGGGCCCAAAACTGGACACAGTACTCCAGATGAGGCCTCACCAGTGCCGAATAGAGGTGAATGATCACGTCCCTTGATCTGCTAGCAATGCCCCTACTAATACAGCCCAAAATGCCATTAGCTTTCTTGGCAACAAGGGCACACTGTCAACTCATATCCAGCTTCTTGTCCACCGTAACCCCTAGGTCCTTTTCTGCAGAACTGCTGCCTAGCCACTCGGTCCCTAGTCTGTAGTGGTGCATGGGATTCTTCTGTCCTAAGTGCAGGACACTGCACTTGTCCTTGTTGAACCTCATCAGATTTCTTTTGGCCCAAACCTCTAATTTGTCTAGGGCCCTCTGTATCCTATCCCTACCCTCTAGTGTATCTACCTCTCCTCCTAGTTTAGTGTCATCTGCAAACTTGCTGAGGGTGCAATCCACACCATCCTCCAGATCATTAATGAACATATTGAACAGAACTGGCCCCAAGACCAACCCTTGGGGCACTCTGCTTGATACCAGCTGCCAAGTAGACATGGAGCCACTGATCACTACCTGTTGAGCCCGACAATCTAGCCAGCTTTCTATTCACCTTATAGTCCATTCATCCAGCCCATACTTCTTTAACTTGCTGGCAAGAATACTGTGGGAGATCGTAACAAAAGCTTTGCTAAAGTCAAGGAATAACATGTCAACTGCTTTCCCCTCATCCACAGAGCCATTTATCTCACCACAGAAGGCAATTAGGTTAGTCTGGCATGACTTGCCCTTGGTGAATCCATGCTGACTGTTCCTGACTACTCAGAAATGACTCTGCACTCAGATGGAAAACGGGGATATACTTTTTTCACTGCCAGACCAAAACATGCTAGTTACAGATGTTACTGAGCCAAAGAGCCTGGGGAAGAGCATTTTACAGGCCAGCCATGTTTAATTCCTCCTTCAAGGTTATGCATCTCTCTTGAAATCTACAGAATACAGGTACAGTGGCCCCTGGAGAGGCAATGTAACTGCCTTCTTAAACCTACAGGACGCCAATTCTTCCATTAAGAGGGCTGTGTTCACCCCCGAAGGACAAGCAGTCTGCAACTGTGCACTACGCTCGCGGACCAAAGCAAGCCTAATCCCATCTAAGGCCCTATATCCACTGCAGGTAACCCGTGGGTGGGCTGCAGTCTCCAGACACTGTGGTCGCCCGAATCCTGGCTGGAGAGGCCGTGCAGCCCTGGCTGAACACATCTCATGGGCTCCTGGGGGTTCCATGCTATTTGGCTCCAATGTGTTCTCTCCTAGTCAGAGCACCCCAGCACGCCATAACGTCACCCTCAGGTTGATGGTCTTATTGTCCTCACTCCCTAGTTGTTACAAAAACTGATTCTTCTGGTAACGGAAGCTGTCATAGAATCATAGACTCTCAGGGTTGTAAGGGACCTCAGGAGGTCATCTAGTCCAACCCTCTGCTCAAAGCAGGACCAATCCCCAATTTTTGCCCCAGATCCTTAAATGGCCCCCTCAAGGATTTAACTCACAACCCTAGGTTTAGCAGGCCAATGCTCAAACCACCAAGCTATCCCTCCCCCCTGTCAATCAAGCTCACTCCATTCCCCTTCTGTGTTTCCCTGAGGCAGGAAGATGCCAACAAAATGGAGCATAGAATCATAGAATCAGAGAATATCAGGGTTGGAAGGGACCTCAGGAAGTCATCTAGTCCAACCCCCTCCTCAAAAGCAGGACCCATACCCAATTAAATCATCCCAGCCAGGGCTTTGTCAAGCCTGACCTTAAAAACTTCTAAGGAAGGAGATTCCACCACCTTCCTAGGCAACGCATTCCAGTGTTTCACCACCCTCCTAGTGAAAAAGTTTTTCCTAATATCCAACCTAAACTTCCCCCACTGCAACTTGAGACCATTACTCCTTGTCCTGTCCTCTTCCACCACTGAGAATAGTCTAGAACCATCCTCTCTGGAACTACCTCTCAGGTAGTTGAAAGCAGCTATCAAATCCCCCCTCATTCTTCTCTTCTGCAGACTAAACAATCCCAGTTCCCTCAGCCTCTCCTCATAACTCATGTGTTCCAGGTCCCTAATCATTTTTGTTGCCCTTCGCTGGACTCTCTCCAATTTATCCACATCCTTCTTGTAGTGTGGGGCCCAAAACTGGACACAGTACTCCAGATGAGGCCTCACCAATGTCGAATAGAGGGGGACGATCACGTCCCTCAATCTGCTCGCTATGCCCCTACTTATACATCCCAAAATGCCATTGGCCTTCTTGGCAACAAGGGCACACTGCTGACTCATATCCAGCTTCTCGTCCACTGTCACCCCTAGGTCCTTTTCCGCAGAACTGCTGCCTAGCCATTCGGTCCCTAGTCTGTAGCTGTGCATTGGGTTCTTCCGTCCTAAGTGCAGGACCCTGCACTTATCCATATTGAACCTCATCAGATTTCTTTTGGCCCAATCCAATTTGTCTAGGTCCCTCTGGATCCTATCCCTGCCCTCCAGCGTATCTACCACTCCTCCCAGTTTAGTATCATCCGCAAATTTGCTGAGAGTGCAATCCACACCATCCTCTAGATCATTTATGAAGATATTGAACCAAACTGGCCCCAGGACCGACCCCTGGGGCACTCCACTTGACACGGGCTGCCAACTAGACATGGAGCCATTGATCACTACCCGTTGAGCCCGACAATCTAGCCAACTTTCTACCCACCTTATAGTGCATTCATCCAGCCCATACTTCTTAACTTGCTGACAAGAATACTGTGGGAGACAGTGTCAAAAGCTTTGCTAAAGTCAAGATACAATACATCCACTGCTTTCCCTTCATCCACAGAACCAGTAATCTCATCATAAAAGGCGATTAGATTAGTCAGGCATGACCTTCCCTTGGTGAATCCATGCTGACTGTTCCTGATCACTTTCCTCTCATGTAAGTGCTTCAGGATTGATTCTTTGAGGACCTGCTCCATGATTTTTCCAGGGACTGAAGTGAGGCTGACTGGCCTGTAGTTCCCAGGATCCTCCTTCTTCCCTTTTTTAAAGATTGGCACTACATTAGCCTTTTTCCAATCATCCGGGACTTCCCCCGTTCGCCACGAGTTTTCAAAGATAATGGCCAATGGCTCTGCAATCACAGCCGCCAGTTCCTTTAGCACTCTCGGATGCAACTCGTCCAGCCCCATGGACTTGTGCACGTCCAGCTTTTCTAAATAGTCCCTAACCACCTCTTTGTCCACAGAGGGCTGGCCATCTATTCCCCATGCTGATGAAATAAGTTGCCCTTCCTTGACTCTATGTCTGCTCTCTCCCCGCACTCTGTCCTCCTCTCCAGAGCCCCATGTCTTCTCAACAGTAACCTTATCTCAGTCTGACGGACACAGGAGGGGAAAAATCTGTGTCTGGAAGATTCTGATTATCGTGCTGGGCACTGGAGACGCAGCCTGTGCAGCTGTTGGGGAACCTAATGAAGATAAGTCCATTTCCATACAGGTGATGTGAACCCAGGACAAGGCAGAACTTCTGTTCAGGAACCTTGCACCCTGCCATTGCACACACAAGGATGGCACCTCTTTGCCTCAACATGCTAACTTGTTTTCCCTATTACCTCGTCAGGGACGTGCCAGCTCCACGTGCATATTTTAAAGAGGCCTCATGTCATAAAGCAGAGATAATTCCTCTTCACCCTCGGAAAGCTGCATCCAGTGCTGGAGCCCCGGGGAAGGCTCCTCCGGCAGGTGTGTCCCTCACAGACCCGTTAAGAAATGCCACCAAGCTTTTGTTCTGCTCCCAGAGAGGATGACACAGAGCCCCTGGAAAACCATGCTCCCTTGGGCTTGCTGCAGCCCTGTTCTAGCCAGCATCAGTGACAACCATGGGTCCAACACACATACCTGGTATTCCCAGCCCAGCCACTCCCCAGGCCCCTCAGCTAAAACACTTGCCTCTTGGCTCTGTGGGAGAGGTTCTCTTTCAGCCCCTGTGCTCCAAGAGTCTGTACAACGGAGCTCTGCTCTAGCCCAGCTGCTTGTCATTCTGCCTCTGCCTGGTCCATTGTTAACCCCTGGCCTGTCCTCAGGCTGCAAAAGTGGGTTAGAGGACTAGAGAGAGTAATTTACAAGGGGAGATTAAAAGTGAAAGATGGCTAATGGTTGACAGAGAGTAACCTGAGAAAGGTGCAACCATCAAGACCAGTGAGCAAAATTGCTCAGTGTGGTTCAGTGGGGCACAAGCAGGACTCACATACAAGTCTCAGATAAATAGTTCACTAAGCTGTCAGACTGCAGAGCCATCTCTCACCAGGAGTGGTGGAAGCCCCATGCTGAGATATTTCCTATTGCACTGGAGAAGACACAAGTGAAGATACACTGTAGGGGCCCAGCTTGCATTGGCTGGGGATGCACTGGGCAACGTACTATGGCTTTTCCTTCTCTAATTTCTCTGGCCCTTCCTACATTAGCCCACTTTGCCAATGCGTGGAGGAATAGGGCCAAACCGGGGCAGGGCCCTGTGTACACCACAACACAATGGGACCAAACTGTGGCAAGCAGCCCGAAATTCTACAGCCATATTAATTAATTGTACATCCATGAAATCCTTTTCACTCCCATCCTCCCACACTCACAGCACTATGGCTCACAGCTGGACAGATTCCTTCTGCAGCAAAATACTGAATTCTGTGGTTCATGGGAAAAATTCCAGATTCCACAGACACACGATCACAGAGCCCATGGGGCCCAGAGTAAGAGGGCTGGAGGAGTTCACACCTCTCAGAGCCATTGGTTTGGGCTCTTTACAGACCCAGCCCTTTTGATGTTATTCTCATAACTGAAAGGCTAGACGTGTACTTTGGTAAAAAGTGAAAGCTGAGATTTTGGACACAATTGTGTGGCCCCAAGTGAATCCTGTGGCACATTGTGCACCCGTGGAACCACAGAACACACAGGGCCCTGACCACGGTTCAGTGAAATTAGTGGCAGTAAACCGGAGTCACTGCTCAGGAGACATGGGAACGGGGTTACGGTGACTCTGTGTACTGTGCCTGGCACACTCTGCTTGAGAGGATCCAAGAGCCCTTGCCACATGGCTCAAGGGTAGAGCTGGCTCTCTGCAGCCAAAACAAGCTCTAGAGACGCTGACAATGCCTACCTCTGAGTCTTGACCACACAGATGCACAGAGAGGAAAATCCAAACACTCTACACCATGGGCTGGTCTCTGATTTGTAGGAGACAAGTGGGAGCCACTGGGGCTGTCAGACGGCAGTGCTGAGAGAGGTCGGAGCAGCACAGCACAGAGAGAGGACATGGAACAAAACCCAGGAGAGTGTGACATACAAGCCTCACACACAGTCATCAGAAGCTCATCTCCCATGTCTCCTGAAAGCCAGTGAGCAGTGACCAAGGGGCAACAGCAGAGCTAACCAAGCCTGCAGGCTCACCCACTCCATGTGGGGCCTGCATACAGCTGGTGGAGTCCTGAGAGCAGGCATTGAGGCCAACAGGGACCCTTCAGGCAGCTGAGGGACAGACGAGCAGCAGCCAGGGGCCAGTTCTCATGCTTCGCTGCAAACGAATACTCACTCTTTAACTTGGAGCGCACTTTGTTTGCTGTCTTTTTGATGTCAGACATTAATTCTTCGAGCTCCTCCTTGGTTTCTAAAGGGAGGAAGGAGAGAACAAAGATGGGTGCATTGGAGACACTGAGACACTGCCCCTGGCCTGCCCCACCCTGTCACTGGACAGGATTCAATCTACATCTGCCAGGTGATGCACTCCCTCCCACTGGGCTTGAGCATCCAGCCGCTGCAGCACTCCTCCCTTCCCCCAGGGAAGGAGATCAGAGGAGTCACACTGTGGAACAGGCTGGGAGCTTCCTTCTCCGTAGAGCCTCTGCCAGACTGAGAGCAAGACCCGTGGGACCAGAAATGATCCTGGGCTTCCCGCATGCCTGTGTCAAGGCTTCCACCCAGACACTGAGTGTGCTGAGCCTTGCTGTCAGATGCGTTGGGGTTAGTTGGGCTGCTCCCAAGTGCTCTGGAGACACTGCCTGTCTGTGCTCAGCAATAGAGCCCCACAGAACTAAACCACTTGGCTTTTGTCACTTGGGGCCCAATCAGCAGGCAGGCGTCTCCCTACCTCCTTCCCAACCAGCAGGGAGAAGGGAAACGAACAGTCACCTGAGACCCGAAATGTGACAAGCTAGCTGGGAACAAAGCAGGAGAGAGATGCTGTCCAGAGCTCTAAGCCAGGCTGTTAGGATATAGATATTCAGGCCTGTCTGTAAAGGCCTATACTCTAAGAATTCAGGTGTATTCTTATCACTTGGCTAGTGATAGAGGTATAAAAGAAAGAATCAAAATCACTGTCTGCCGGTGTAAGGGCCTTCTCTTACTGTGACAGTCTGAGGCCCTGTTCTTAGGCTAAGGCCTTTGGCTAAGCAGCAGAGGCAGCCATAAGCTGGGAAGCGAACGGTCACATCCTCACATTCCAAACTAGTCACATTGAAATAAGGTGCTATTGGGCGGTCAGGCACTATCAGGACAGGATTGTATTCCTATCACCTCCAGAGAAAGGGAAGTGCCTAGAAAATGTAAAAGGAAACTTAGTTTGATAGCATCCTGTCTGGCAAGAACTCACTTATCAATAGCTGGGATGTGAAATCCTCACTTCTGTGTTGTCTTGTCATTGTAGTTCCCACTTTGCTGTTGTTTGTCTGTATAATCTCTGTCTGGTTCTGTGATTGTTCCTGTCTGCTGTATAATTAATTTTGCTGGGTGTAAACTAATTAAGGTGGTGGGATATAATTGGTTACATAATCATGTTACAATATGTTAGGATTGGTTAGTTAAATTTCAGGAAAATGATTGGTTAAGGTATAGCTAAGCAGAACTCAAGTTTTACTATATAATCTGTAGTCAATGAGGAAGGGGTGGGGGTGGGGGTGTGGGTGGGTGTGTGAGATGGGAACAGGGAATGGGAGTAAGGAAGTTGGAATCATGTTTGGCTAAGGGCAGGAATGGGAACAGGGACACAGGTGTAAGGCTTTGTGGTGTCAGAGCTGGGAAGGAGGATACTAAGGAAGGAAACTGGAATCATGCTTGCTGGAAGTTCACCCCAATAAACATCGAATTGTTTGCACCTTTGGACTTCGGGTATTGTTGCTCTCTGTTCATGCGAGAAGGACCAGGGAAGTAAGTGGGTGAAGGAATAAGCCCCCTAACATCTTGGTGCCGTGACTCGGATGCATCGCATTGGATAGGTGAGTGGCAGCCTGTAAGTCCCCCTCCCCAACAGTCCGCGCAGCTGCTTGGAGGGGGTATCGCGAACTCTCGTGATGGTAGTTGCGGGTTCTGGCAAGCCAGGGTAAAGGATTTTTTGGATAAATGGATAAGGGAGGACCAGGGCCCATACCAGGTACAGGGGTCAACCTGGGATAAGATTAAAAAGGAAATGGAGGAAGTGTTAGGGGACCCAGAGGTATGGGGGTGGCTGAGGAGCCCACCCTCCTTGGTATATGGGTAGGGGAAGAAGGTCCCTGCCCATGGGGACTGAATGCCTCCCAGTGAAAAGAGGCACTTCAGTCTGCTTGAGAGGTTTGAAGTAAGGGCAGCATTATGGGAAGCTGCCAGTAATCTTTCAAGTTTGGTGCTGCTTCAGCAAGGGCTGCTGAAGGGTTGTAAATTAGTTAGGGGTAGTGAAAGATGATTTGGCACAAAAGGGTTTAAGGTCAAAAGCAGAGTTAACAGACCACCTTTAGAGAAAAGAAAAGGAGGACTTGTGGCACCTTAGAGACTAACCAATTTATTAGAGCATAAGCTTTCGTGAGCTACAGCTCACTTCCTCAGATGCATATCGTGGAAACTGCAGCAGGCTTTATATATACACAGAGAATATGAAACAATACCTATTCCCACCCCACTGTCCTGCTGGTAATAGCTTATCTAAAGTGGTTTCCAGCACAAATCCAGGTTTTCTCACCCTCCACCCCCCCACACAAATTCACTCTCCTGCTGGTGATAGCCCATCCAAAGTGACAACTCTTTACACAATGTGCATGACAATCAAGCTGGGCTATTTCCTGCATAAATCCAGGTTCTCACATCCCCCCACCCCCATACACACAGAAACTCACTCTCCTGCTGGTAATAGCTCATCCAAACTGACCACTCTTCAAGTTAAAATCCAAGTTAAACCAGAACATCTGGGGGGGGGGGGTAGGAAAAAACAAGAGGAAACAGGAAACAGCCTGTTTCCTCTTGTTTTTTCCTACCCCCCCCCCCCAGATGTTCTGGTTTAACTTGGATTTTAACTTGAAGAGTGGTCAGTTTGGATGAGCTATTACCAGCAGGAGAGTGAGTTTCTGTGTGTATGGGGGTGGGGGGATGTGAGAACCTGGATTTATGCAGGAAATAGCCCAGCTTGATTGTCATGCACATTGTGTAAAGAGTTGTCACTTTGGATGGGCTATCACCAGCAGGAGAGTGAATTTGTGTGGGGGGGTGGAGGGTGAGAAAACCTGGATTTGTGCTGGAAATCACTTTAGATAAGCTATTACCAGCAGGACAGTGGGGTGGGAATAGGTATTGTTTCATATTCTCTGTGTATATATAAAGCCTGCTGCAGTTTCCACGATATGCATCTGAGGAAGTGAGCTGTAGCTCACGAAAGCTTATGCTCTAATAAATTGGTTAGTCTCTAAGGTGCCACAAGTCCTCCTTTTCTTTTTGCGAATACAGACTAACACGGCTGATACTCTGAAACCTGTCACCTTTAGAGACTGGATCTGAGACTTGGTCCTGGGGGAGTGGAGGAAAAAAAAATAAAATAAAAGTTTCAAAGTGCAACCTGCCTTTCCACACTCTTTTGTTTTTCTGAAGTTTTAATGGAGGGTACTTTGGATACTTATGTGAGATGTCAAGAAGGAAGTTTTTGTTTAATGATAAAACCCAGTTATATACATGTAACTGTATGTGCAACTCTGTGCAGTCACATTGGATGGAAGCTTGGTAATTAAATTATCCAAGGGGGTCAGGTAGAGTGGCTACTATCACCACTATGCTTCTGTCCACAGAAGCCTTTATAGCTATTCTGAGGGAAAATGGGCCCTTTTCCCACAGAAATGGTCTATAAGGGACTGCTGCAGGCAGCAGGCAGAGAGAGAATCTGAGCAAAATTATTTGACTATTGGGTAATGTAATCAAAATCACTAAAGGATGGAAGAGGTTTCTTTTGGAACTCAACTTGGCTGCCCCTAGTTGTGTCTAGTTGTACAAGATGGAAGTGTAATCGGGGTACAGTTATGTAAAAAGAGTAATTACAGTGCAAGGGATGTTAGGCAAAACAGAATTTTGTGTGTATGTGTGCACAGGTAAAAGAAAAGGAAAAGGGGAGGAATGATGGGAACACTGAACCTTGGGATGGCTCTGGGGGATCAGATTGTTGCTTTGGTGGGTTCTGCATGAAAACTCTGTAGGCATGGGGGAGGCAGTTATACCTTGTGTAAAATTAATTTGGCTAATATGATGTTATGGAGGTTAAACTATATGGAAGGAATTTGCATTTTCCCAGGACATGTGCAGTGTATATTGGAAAAGGAGTAAAAGAAATGCAAATAAAACATGGTACTTCATTAAAATCCTAATAGGGCTCCAAAAGGAGCCACAATAGGTTGTGCTTTCTTTTTCAGATCGCTGTGTTTTGGAGCAGGAGATGAAAGTGGAAAGTAATCAGAACTCTGGTGGAAGTAAAATGCTTCCCTTTTAAGACAGTGTCTGAGCTGCTAACAGCTTTGGATCCAAAAGCAAGCTAATAAGCCTCTGTGTGTAAATGCAAATTACCTAGCTGATGGGCACAAAGGAGCTGCAAATAACAAATACATCTGGTCAGCAAACAAGCTACTAGAAGACTCAGATTATGGCCCTTCAGGAAAGGGAGGTGAAAAAAACAAGTCAAGCCTGAAAATAAGGGGGACAGGTTAACCTTAAGGTGTGTGTGTGTGTGTGTGTACAGTGCTAAAATCTGAAGCTGTGTCTCAGCTATTACCTGAGAATAAACTTAAAGCTTGGTACAGCAGAGAAACTATTGCAAACTTGGTCTGTTGTACAAGAGGGGAAACTGAGGTACACCATCTCATAAATTTCATAAATGACCAGTGAGTGAGGTAATTCACTAGCCTGACTATAGAACAAAATAAGGACAGTCTGGAGGTAATTCTTCTGTTTTTCCTGCAAGTAGCAAGGACATTTGTAAAAGAAAGTGGTATTATTATTAAGCAATAATCTGTCCCCACCATGGGGAAGGAAATTGTTTCTTTTGTTTTTCAGACACTCTACAAGCAAGCTGGCGCCAGCGGGAAAAATAACCCAGAATACCATGGATCTATGTTTTGTGTTGTTTGTCTGTGGTGTTTGTCTTGTTGCTAGCATTGTTGGGTTTTAATGAACAGAAAACCTCATGATGTGGGTGGGGGATGGCTTCCAAAGGCTGGCCTTGTGGGGGAAGATGTGTATGGGAATGCAAATTCTCAACTAGGAGGCCAGCACCTGTGTAATAGCTACCGTGATACCTGGAAATGGAATGGCAACTAAGGTGGCCCCCACAAGCCCTATGGAAATAATGAGAAGGGGAGGAGCTCACTGGAAATCAATGGGGGTGTGTGTAAAATAGTGTAAATTAATAGAAGATGTTTGGATGTGCCCCTCTCCTATGACTATAGAGGAGCGGGATCAATGGCCTATGCAAGGGGTGGACAATTGGGTGTACTGTGTATAAGGTGTTTTGCTGGGAATGTACATATTACTGGGGGCACAATTACACCAGCCCATAACCAAACTATACCCATCTACATGCTGCTATATGGACTTTGGTGCACAAATGGATCTGTGAATCTTATTGCTGTGAATAAGCCAGGGCTTACTGCCTGATTCCATACCAAGTGGTCAAGCTGGTTTGGACAATATCCCATTTCTCTGTGAACATTCAATGGACTTGTGATATGGACAAAAGCATACAAAACTTGAAGGAGCAGCTTGTTGCAACTGCCAGCAACTGGACACAAGATCGTGACCCCATCGAAGGAGGAGAGGCAGTATTTTGGGGGTGTCTCGGATGTTGGACCATACTGCAGTGGTCAGGACTCGGTGTTGCTGTGGATTTTGTATTGTTAACTGTACTTGTGTTACGTTGCATAGGGAGATAACCTATTAGGAATGTAATAAGCCCTCCAAACCCTGCAGTGTACTAGACAACCCGGACCCAACCTTCTCAGGCCCACTCTAATGGGAAGTCTGGAACACTAATTGGAATAGGTGTGGTATGCCCGTATGAGAGAAGGTGCAGGGCACTATACTACACAAGGGACAGTGGGACAAATGGAATATCGACACCTTCCACCTTGATGCCTGGCCCTATCAGGAAATGTGTCGCCATATGTCCTCTGCTTTTCCAGGGATACCTGGGCAGGAGGATCCCAAAAGAAAAAGAAAAAAAAGGGGTGGAGTGTTAGGATATAGATATTCAGGCCTGTCTGCAAAGGCCTGTACTTTAAGAATTTAGGTGTATGTTTATCATTCAGCTAGTTATAGAGGTATAAGAGAAAGAATCTGTGTAAGGGCCTTCTCTCACTGTGACAGTCTGAGGCCCTGTTCTTAGGCTCAGGCCTTTGGCTAAGCAGCAGAGGCAGCCATAAGCTGGGAAGCGAACGGTCACATCCTCACATTCCAAACTAGTCACATTGAAATAAGGTGCTATTGGGCTGTCAGGCACTATCAGGACAGGATTGTATTCCTATCACCTCCAGAGAAAGGGAAGTGCCTAGAAAATGTAAAAGGAAACTTAGTTTGATAGCATCCTGTCTGGCAAGAACTCACTTATCAATAGCTGGGATGTGAAATCCTCACTTCTGTATTGTTTTGTCATTATAGTTCCCACTTTGCTGTTGTTTGTCTGTATAATCTCTGTCTGGTTCTGTGATTGTTCCTGTCTGCTGTATAATTAATTTTGCTGGGTGTAAACTAATTGAGGTGGTGGGATATAATTGGTTACATAATCATGTTACAATATGTTAGGATTGGTTAGTTAAATTTCAGGAAAATGATTGGTTAAGGTATAGCTAAGCAGAACTCAAGTTTTACTATATAATCTGTAGTCAATGAGGAAGGGGTGGGGGTGGGGGTGTGGGTGGGTGTGTGAGATGGGAACAGGGAATGGGGGTAAGAAAATTGGAATCATGTTTGGCTAAGGGCAGGAATGGGAACAGGGACACAGGTGTAAGGCTTTGTGGTGTCAGAGCTGGGAAGGAGGATACTAAGGAAGGAAACTGGAATCATGCTTGCTGGAAGTTCACCCCAATAAACATCGAATTGTTTGCACCTTTGGACTTCGGGTATTGTTGCTCTCTGTTCATGCGAGAAGGACCAGGGAAGTAAGTGGGTGAAGGAATAAGCCCCCTAACACAGGCGTGTGAGAGCGGTGGCACTGCCCAGGCTTCAGCTACACGAACACAGCCAAGCGCCCACACAGAATCATAGAATATCAGGGTTGGAAGGGACCTCAGGAGGTCATCTAGTCCAACCCCTGCTCAAAGCAGGGCCAATCCCCAGCTAAATCATCCCAGCCAGGGCTTTGTCAAGCTGGGCCTTAAAAATCTCTGAGGAAGGAGATTCCACCACTTCCCTAGGTAACGCATTCCAGTGCTTCATCACCTCCTAGTGAAATAGTTTTTCCTAATATCCAACCTAGACCTCTCCCAATGCAACTTGAGACCATTCCTTCCTGTTCTATCATCTGCCACCACTGAGAACAGTCTAGATCCATCCTCTTTGGAACTCCCTTTCAGGTAGTTGAAAGAAGCTATCAAATCCCCCCTCATTCTTCTCTTCTGCAGACCAAATAACCCCAGTTCCCTCAGCCTCTCCTCATAAGTCATGTGTTCCAGTCCCCTAATCATTTTTGTTGCCCTCTGCTGGATGCTTTCCAATTTTTCCACATCCTTCCTGTAGTGTGGGGCCCAAAACTGGACACAGTACTCCAGATGAGGCCTCACCAATGTCGAATAGAGGGGAACAATCGAGTCCCCCAATCTGCTGGCAATGCCCCAACTTATACAGCCCAAAATGCCGGGGAGTTCTGTATTAGACTTTTTCCTTACAGATAAAGAGGAACTGATCACAGAACTAAAAATTAATGGTAGCTCAGTACAAGTGATCATGACTTGACACCATTCATAATGTGCAAACAGATTAAAGTCCAGACCAGTAATATATATATATATATATATATATATTTTGTGACAGGGTCGGGCCAGACGGCTATAGGAGAGTAATTTTTTTTTTTGAAGCAAAAGGTGTTTTTATTTGCATAACATACTTACAAAGTAAAAACAGCAGCATATGCAATGTGTAACACAGCAACCAATCACAATTGTTTTCTCATTAGCTTCAGGGGAGGGAAGTTTTCAAGCTTGCCCGGGCCCAGGGCGGGGGGCTTCCTCGACTCTCGTGGTCTTCCACCCTTCCGAGTTACCTGGTAGCCCAGAGCGAGGGGGCTTCATCAACTCACGTGGTCTTCCACCCCCTCGAGTTACCTGGCGCCACGCCAGGGTGTCACCAACAATTCTCTCCTCTGAAAGCACCCAACAAGAGGGGTAGGCTGTGGGGTGGACAATCCGGGGGGGGGGAGGTCACGTGCACCCGCATGTGAAAGGACTCCTCTAGGGTGGTGGTGTCCGCAGCAGCAATGGCTGGGGCTGGGGTCCCTTACTCTCTCCCCCAATCAAAGGGTCAGACACAGGGACCCAGATGGGGACACAGAGCAGAGAACCTCGGACAGCGCCCACCGCTCCTCAAAAGCATCAAGGGAGTCGGTGGACGCCGCCCAGAGGAACTCCGCCCAGATACGTGAACGGACCGAGGATCGGAAAACGGCCCCACAGTCACAGGAAACTCGATTAGCCAACCTCCTCTCTCTGGTTTTATAGATGGCCGTTTTAGCCAGGGCCAGGAGGAGGTTAACTAGGAGATCCCGCGACTTTGTGAGGCCACGGATGGGGAGTGCATAAATAAAAAGGTGAGGGGAAAAATGCAACCAAAAATGTAATAGGAGATTTGTGAGGAGCTGGAACAGGGGCTGCAGCCTGGCACACTCCAGATATACGTGCGCCAGGGTTTCCCTCACACCGCAAAAGGGACAGTATCTGGGATGGGGGTGAACCGCACCAAGTACGTGCCCGTGCTCATAGCTCCGTGAAGGAGCCGCCAACTGATGTCCCCAACGGGCCTCAGAACCAAGGTGGAATATAGGCTGGCCCACCGAGGCTGCTCACCCTCCAAAGGTGGCAGAAGGTCTCGCCACTTTGTGTCGGGGCGGGACACTAGGGTGAGGGCGTGAAGGGTATGGAGCATGAGCGTGTATAGATGTTTCCTTGGCGTGGTTTGGAAGCGTACCGGCTGCAGTTCATGCAGCCGGCTCGCACTGAAGGGGTGAGGGGGTCAATTGGGTCTGCGGGGCAGGGGTCCAATTAAAAGGTCTCGCGGGCCTGGGGTAGAGGGTGGGCGGGGCATGCCCTCGAGCACGACCCGGTCGAGGTAAGCTTGAGCAGCGGGCGGCAAAGTGGCCCTCACCTCCTGAAGTACGCGCCGGGGGGTACGAGGTCTGGAGAGCCCCATGCGCTGGGCGAGCGTCAGGGGATCCAGCCAGTCTCCCCGGTCGTAGTCCAAGAGGTCTCCGACTCTTGTGACTTCTGCCAGGATCAAGCTCTGGCACACCGAGCGGGACTCTGCCACCTGCACACGGAGATGGGGGTTGTGTAGCAGAGGCTCCGCGAGCAGATCTGCCCCCTCGATGGCCACCATGGACCTGGTCGTTAAAAACAGTTTCCAAGTCCGGAGGAGGTCCTGGTAGAAGACCGGCAGCCCAGAGAGGTCTCGCGGAATACCTCCTGGACAGAGATAAAAGAGCTGCTGGTCATATTGGAGCCCTCAGATGCGGCGCAGGGTGCTGTGCGCCAATATGCTCCACGCCGAACTGCCTGCACCATAGAGGAGCCTCTGTAGGGCCTGGGGGCGGAAGACACGGACCTGAGTGCGCAGACACTTCAGGCCCTGTCCTCCTTCCTTCAGGGGTAGATGAAGAACCCCTACAGGGGCCCAGTGCGTTCCTGAACAAAAGAACCCCAGAATCGATGTCCGGTGGTTGGTCAGGAAACCCGAGGCTGGGACCAGGGTGTTGAGCCGGTACCAGAGCATGGACAGGACTAGTTGATTAAGCACCAGCGCTCTCCCTCGGAGGGAGAGACATCGGAGTAGCCTCGTCCATTTCCGGATCCGCTCTATCACCCCGCCCTCTAAATTTTCCCAGTTCTCCAGCGGAGAGGGATGCATGGCAGAAAGGAAAATGCTGAGGTAGAGCAGCGGACCCGCGCTCCACCGGATGGTCTGAAGCGTGGGTGGGAGGGAGCTCGCCTGCCGCCAGTCCCCCACCGCCAAGCCAGAGCTCTTGACCCAGTTGACCTGGGCGGAGGAGGCTGCCGAATAGATGGCCTGGCAAGCCTCCACCCGTGCCAAGTCGCCGGGGTCCTGGATCACGAGGAGCACGTCATCAGCGTACGCCGACAGGACCAGCCGCAGCTCCGGCTCCCGCAGCACCAACCCTGTCAACCTCCTGCGGAGGAGACAGAGGAAGGGCTCGATCGCTAGAGTGTACAGCTGGCCCGAGAGGGGGCACCCCTGCTGTACTCCTCGCCCGAAGCTGACCGGTTCGGTCAGGGTCCAGTTGAGGTTAACCAGACACTCTGCGGAAGCGTACAGCACCCGGAGAAAACCCACAAACTGGGGTCCGAAGTCAAACGCCTGCAGAGTGCTCAGGAGGTACCCGTGGTCTACCCTATCGAACGCCTTCTACTGATCTAGGGACAGGAGGGCGAATGACAGACCGTCTCTACGCCCGAGTTCCAAAAGGTCCCGAACCAGAACTAGGTTATCAAAGATACTGCGGTCCGGGACGGTGTAGGTCTGGTCTGGGTGGATCACGTCCGCCAGCACAGACCCTAGCCGCAGCGAGATTGCTTTGGCTACGATTTTGTAGTCTGTGCTGAGGAGCGAGACAGAACGCCAATTTCGTAAATCGCAGATGTCCCCCTTCTTCGGCAATAAGGCGAGCACAGCTCGCCTGCATGAGAGAGGGAGGACCCCGCTCTGCAGAGACTCGGCCCAGATAGTGACTAGGTCTGGGCTGAGAACGTCCCAAAACACGCGGTAGAACTCCACGCTCAGCCCGTCCATGCCTGGAGACTTATTAGTGGGCATACGGCGGAGGGCTTCCGAGAACTCGGCCAGAGTGAGAGGCAACTCTAGCCGGTCTCGGTCGCTCGCACTGACCGTAGGGAGCTCCTCCCAAAGCACTCTGCAAGCGCTAATGTCGGTCATATCTGGGGAGAAAAGACTTGTGTAGAAGGCTTGGGCCCTCCCACACATCTCCGCTGGTTCCGTGAGGGGGGTGCCCTCTTCTGCCAGGAGGCAGGTGACATGTTTCTTGGCCCCCCTCGTTTTCTCCAGGGCATAGAAGAAGCGGGAGCCGCGATCCATCTCCCAAAGGAGGCGGATGCGGGATCGAACAAAGGCACCCTGGGCCCAATGGTTCTCGAGGGCCCAGAGCTCCTCCCGCTTCTCCCGGCACGCTCCGCGGAGGAACGGGTCCTCGGGGCTGGCGGCCAGACGCCTCTCCATCGCTAAGACCTCCCGTTCCAACTGCTCTATCGCCGCATTTCTCCGTCGGCTGGTGCCCTGGGTGTAGTCATGGCAGAAAAGCCGGGCGCGCACCTTCCCCAGGTCCCACCATTGCCGTGCTGAGGGAAAGGCACGCCGCTGCCCTCACCAGGCCAACCAAAATTCCCGGAAGGACGTCACGAAGCCCTCATCCTCCAACAGGCTGTTGTTAAAATGCCAATAGGCTGGCCCCGGCCTCTCCGCACAGAGGGAGGCTGTGACAGTGGCTAGGTGATGGTCAGAAAATAGGGCCAGCTGAATGCTGGAGGAGTGGGCTCGTGAGAGATGGAAGCGTGATAGATAAATGCCGTCCAACCGGGAGTGGCTCGATCGATGGGCTTCCACCCGGACAAAGGTGAACGTGGAAGTGTCATCCGGGTGGTGGTCATGCCAGATGTCCACTAGGGAGTGATGTTCAACTATCTCCCGGAGGGTGTCCGCGGCGGCTGGGCACTGCTTGGTCCCCGAGCAGTCTCGCTTCTCGAGGGTGGTATTAAAATCCCCTCCCAGGACCAGGCACTCGTGAGAATCTAAGGTGCCGAGGAAGGTGGACGCCTGCTGATAGAATTGCAGCTGCTCCGGGCCCGATGTCGGGGCATAGACGTTAACGAGGTTAATCACAAGCCCCTCTGTATGGACCTGGAGTTGCAACAGGCGACCCTGCATGGCCTCGGCGACCCCTAGCACCTCGGGCCGTAGGTCGGGGGAGAACAGGGTCGCCACTCCAGCCTGCCGAATCATGGAATGGCTAAAATAGACCCTGTCCCCGCACTCCAGCCGCCAACTATCTTCGGCAGTCGGATCCGTATGGGTCTCCTGCAGGAAAATCACAGAGTACCTTCCCTCCCGAAGGAAGGAGAGCACCTGGGACCTGCAGAGAGCCATCCTACAACCCCGGGTTGTTCAAAGTTGCGATGGTGAGAGGTGTCATGGGGATGGCCGGGGTGGATCGTCACTGGCAGGGACGCTCGCATCCCCCAGTGGGCGGCACAACAGTCCTTGACCCATCCCGTAGGTGAGTAATTGTTCACGGAAGACGCGGTCCCGCTAGTAGGCCGTGGCATCCTGCTTCCCCATCCCTTTACCTTTCCCCATGAGGGCCCTTGTGGCCCGGAGGATTTGAAAAAAATCCTCCCATCACTGTAGAGCAAGCTATACCTTGTTGTGGGAGCCACGAACATCCTCTAAAAACTTCCACAGCTCTCCTCGCAGCTCATGGGGGGGTGGGGTTACGGTTTCCCAGTTGTTCCCCGGCGGGGCCCTTGGTGCAGCCCCATGGCCCACTAAAACGGGCAAGGAGGGTGCGGACCCCTGACGGGGTGTGTGATGGGCTGGAGCTTCTAGGCCCGCCTCAAACCCTCGGGTGATAGGGGGCGGTGGAGGGCAAATAGCAGCCTCTAATGGGTCGGGGCAGGAAAACGCAAAGGCCGCTCCCTGGGGGTCATCGGTTGGAAAAGGGAAGGAGACAGCCCCGGGGGCGGCAATAACATCGCAGGATGTAGACTGGATAGGGGTGGGGCAGGGGCAGGGGCAGAGGCGAAATTCTGGGTTTCGGGAGGCAAGCAGCTGGATGGTGGCGCCTCCCGATTAGGCTCGAGGGTTAAGGGGGTAGGGTGGGAGCTCTCAGTGATACTGGGCGCAGGCTCTATGGTGAATTTAGTGGCTACAGCATCAGGAGGTGGATTATCTTCTGTTGGGCCCCCGCCCGGGAAGGAAATCAATTGCTCCGCACCAATGGGGGATGCCCCTGGCGGCTTGTGTCCCGACCGCGTGGTGCCGGCTGTCACCTGAGCAGGCTCGGTGGTCGTCAGTGGGGTGCCATCAGCAGCCAGGTCAATGGAGGAGTCCAGGGGCTCCTCAGAGGTGGGAGCAGAAGCAGCAGTTAGG
Organism: Lepidochelys olivacea; assembly: GCF_965140295.1. Taxonomy (NCBI): domain Eukaryota; kingdom Metazoa; phylum Chordata; order Testudines; family Cheloniidae; genus Lepidochelys; species Lepidochelys olivacea. Next base: position 24,871,452 of record NC_140427.1, read on the forward strand.
GGGAGGGAGCATGGGGAAAAGAGGGGTGGAGTGAGGTCGCCCAAATCGAGGTTTGCTGGCAAAAGGTCGTCCTCCCCCTGGGCGACCGGGGTCAGATCTAGGGCCTCAATCTCCTCGAACATGGAGGAGAGGACACTTTCTGTCACCCCGGGGTTCTCCCCGCTGGCACCCGCCACGATGGTTGCCTCGGGGTTCATGGGGGCTTCGGGTAGTGTCAGGACAGAAGGGGCTTCCTCGAGGGTCTCGGAGGGGAGGGTCTCCCATGGAGGGGAGACACTACCTTCCGGTGCTACCACGTCTTTCCTGGCTGACACCGATGGATGGGATGCACTCGTGGGCAAAGCGGAAGGTTCGGCATCGGTGCCCCCCTTCCTGGTCTTCCGGGGGGCCTCTGCCTCGGGTAGATGAGGCAGAGCTCAAGCCTTCCGCTTGCCTTGTTTCCCCTGGACTGGGGCCCAGTCCTCCATGGCATCATCTCAGGTCTGGTTAGCAGGGGTCGTATCAGGGGGTAAAGGCGATGGCTCAGGGGCTGGGTGGGGTTGGGACGGTGGGGCAGCATAAGGGAGGGAGGATTTTCCCTTGGGCAGGCTCTCTCCCATGCCTGGTGGTATCTCTGCCACACCATCCTCCATAGGCCCCACCAGATTGTCAGCAGCGAGGGCGGGGCTGTCCCACTCGTCTGGGCGTTGTAGGGGAGGTGCCCCTTGGGCCTGAGTGGGAGAAGGGGTGGTCCGAATGGGGGTGGTCCGAATGGTCCGAATGGGGGCGGGTTCAGGTATCAGGCGGCCAGGGGCGTCGGCAATGATGGGGCCGATGTCCTGCTGGGTCTCGGGGATCTCAGGTGCCCCTCCTTGCCGGCCTAAGGGACAGTCCCTCCGGACATGCCCTGACGCCCAGAAGCGGTAGCACTGGGCTTCCCCCGTGGAGAAATATACCCGGTAACGGGCCCCCTGGTGGGAGACTAGGAAGGACCCCTTGAGCGCCTCTCCGTCACGCGCCGCCAATGGCAATAGAAGCTGCACTTGCCGGTGGAAGGAAAAGATGTGACGGAGGGTGGGGTCCTTGCAGCCCAACGGGAGAGGGCTGATGACAGAAACAGGTTTCCCCAGGGTGGAAAGGGCGGGTAACAGGGCAGCATTGGGGAGAAAAGGAGGGACAGAGGTCAGGACCAGGCAGACGACCAGGTCCTCCAGCGGCTCTAGGGGGACAAACGCTCCCCCCACTGCCGCCCGGGTATACATCCTGGGGGGTGAAGGAGGGACACCCGCAGAACCGGTGGAGGGGGCAGCGGGGAGGGACGCCGTGATCGGTGGTGGGGCCACAGCAGTGGGGGTGGCCCCTGCCACAGAGGGCCTGGTGGTTTTAGCGGGGCCCTTCCCCTTCTTCTTGCCCTGGCCTTTCCCGCTGGCTGGGGGGGCTCCCCTAGAGTCTGGGGAGGCAGTGGACATAGCAGCGGCGGAGGTCACCCCGGTGCCCTCTAAATTTTGCCAGTTCTCCGGCGGGGAAGGGTCCGTGGCGGAAAGGTAAATGCCGAGATAGAGCAGTGGACCCGCACTCTACCAGATGGTCTGAAGCACGGGTGGGAGGGAGCTTACCTGCCGCCAGTCCCCCACCGCCAAGCCAGAGCTCTTGACCCAGTTGACTCGGGCGGAGGAGGCTGCCGAATAGATAGCCTGGCATGCCTCCACTTGCGCCAGGTCGCCCGGGTCCTGGACCACGAGGAGTACGTCATCGGTGTACGCCGACAGGACCAGCTGCAGCTCTGGCTCCCGCCGCACCAACCCTGTCAACCTCCTGCGGAGGAGACAGAGGAAGGGCTCGATCGCCAGAGCGTACAGCTGGCCCGAGAGGGGGCACCCCTGCCGCACTCCTCGTCCGAAGCTGACCGGTTCGGTCAGGGTCCAGTTGAGCCTAACCAAACACTCCGCGGAGGCGTACAGCACCCGGAGAAAACTCACAAACTGAGGTCTGAATCCAAACGCCTGCAGAGTGCTCAGGAGGTACCCATGGTCTACTCTATCGAACGCTTTCTCCTGATCAAGAGACAGGAGGGCGAACGACAGACCATCTCTCCGCCCGAGTTCCAAAAGGTCTCGGACTAGAAATAGGTTGTCAAAAATGCTGCGACCTGGGACAGTATAGGTCTGGTCTGGGTGGATCACGTCCGCCATCACGGACCCTAGCCACAGCGAGATTGCTTTCGCTACGATTTTGTAATCCGTGCTAAGGAGTGAGACGGGACGCCAGTTTCGTAAATCACAGAGATCCTCCTTCTTCAGCAACAAGGCGAGCACCTTCTGCAAGGACTCAGTTCTGCAAGGACTCAGCCCAGACAGTGACTAGGTCTGGGCCGAGGATGTCCCAGAACGTGCGGTAAAACTCCACGGTCAGCCCGTCCATGCCCGGAGATTTATTGGTGGGTATGCGACGGAGGGCTTCCGAGAACTCGGCCAGGGTGAGAGGCAGCTCTAGCCGGTCTCGGTCGCCCACGCTGACCATGGGGAGTTCCTCCCAGAGCACCCTGCAAGCACCAGGATCGGTCGGATCCGGGGAGAAAAGGCTTGTGTAGAAGTCACGGGCCCTCCCACACATCTCCTCCGGATCCGTGAGGGGGGTGCCGTCTTCCACAAGAAGGCAGGTGACGTGTTTCTTGGCCCCCCTCGTTTTCTCCAGGGCATAGAAGAAGCGGGAGCCGCGGTCCATCTCCCGAAGGAGGCGGATGCGGGACCGAACGAAGGCACCTTGGGCCCGGTGGTCCTCGAGGGCCCGGAGCTTCTCCCGCTTCTCCCGGCATGCTCCGCAGAGGGACGGGTCCTCGGGGTTGGCGGCCAGACGCCTCTCCATCTCTAAGACCTCCCATTCCAACTGCTCTATCGCCGCATTTCTCCGTCGGCTGGTGCCCCGAGTGTAGTCACGGCAGAAGAGCTTGGCGCACACCTTCCCTAGATCCCACCATTGCCGCACCGAGGGAAAGGCACGCCACTGCTCTCGCCAGGCCAGCCAAAACTCCCGGAAGGAAGTCACGAAGCTCTCGTCCTCCAACAGGCTGTTGTTAAAGTGCCAATAGGCTGGCCCCGGTCTCTCTGCACGGAGGGAGACCATTATGGTGGCTAAATGATGGTCGGAGAATGGGGCCGGCCGAATGGTGGAGGAGTGGGCCTGTGAAAGATGGAAACGGGATAAGTAAATACGGTCCAACCAAGAGTGGTGTGACCGATGGGCCTCCACCCGGACAAAGGTGAACGTGGAAGTGTCATCTGGGTGATGGTCACGCCAGACGTCCACTAGGGAGTGATGTTCGACTATTCCTCGGAGAATGTTCGCGGCGGCTGGGCTCGGCTCGGCCCCTGAGCAGTCCCGTTCGTCGAGGGTGGTGTTAAAGTCCCCTCCCAGGACCAGGCACTCGTGCGAATCTAGGGTGCCGAGGAAGTCGGAAACCCGCTGATAGAATTGTGGCCGCTTTTGGCTCATTTGCGGGGCATAAATGTTAACAAGGTTGACCATGAGTCCCTCCATACGGACTCGAAGGTGGAGCAGGTGGCCCGGCACGGCCTCAGTGACCCCTAGCACCTCGGGCCGTAGGGTGGGGGAGAACAGGGTCGCCACTCCAGCTTGCCAAGTCGTGAAGTGGCTAAAGTATACCCTGTCCCCGCACTCCAGCCACCACCTGTCCTCAACGGTCGGGTCCGTATGGGTCTCCTGCAGGAAAGCTACAGAGTACCCCCCTTCCCGAAGGTAAGAGAGCGCCTGGGACCTGTGGAGAGCCATTCTACAGCCCCTGGTGTTCAAGGTTGCAATAATAAGAGGCGTCATGCGGAGGGCTGGGGGGGTGGGGGTTTCTTATTGGTGGGGGTGTTTGTGGCCCCCGGCGGGTTGCGCAGCAACCCGTGACCCATCCCGTGGATGAGTAGATCTTTTCGGAAGCCGCGGGCCCGCTCGTAGGCCGCAGCACCGCACTTTCCTTGCCCCCTGCCCTCCTTTATAAGGGCCCTTGTGGCCTGAAGAATTTGATCAAAGTCCCCCCATAGCTGAAGAGCCAGCTGTGCCCTATTGTGGGCGCCACGGGTGTGTTCTAGGAACTTCCGTAGTGCATGCTGCAGCTCATAGGGGGGTGGGGTTATGATTTCCGGGGTGTTCCCTGGTGGGGCTCTTAATGCAGCCTCGTGGTCCGCTAAGGCGGGTAGGCAGGGTGCGGACCACCGACGGGGCGTCTGACAGGCTGGGGTTATTAAATCCATTTCATGCCTTGGGGTGGAAGGGGATGGCGGGGGAAAAATTGCAACTCCTAATGGGTCGCGACTAGAAAGTGCAAAAACTGCTCCCTGGGGGGAATCTGCGAAAGGCGGGGAAAAAATAACCCCAGGGGCGGCAATAGCATTGCAGGAGGAGGTGAATTGGGCAGGGACAGGGGTGAGGGCAGGGGCAGAGGTAAGGCTCTGGGCTTCAGGAGGTGAGCAGCTAAAAGAAGGTGCCTCCTGAGCAGAGTTGAGGGTTAAGGGGTAAGGGAGGGGGCTCCCAGTGACGATAGGCGCTGGCTCCGTGGTGGTCTTGGCGGACATGGCATCAGGTGGTGGACCACTTTCTGCAGGGTGCTCACCCGGGAAGGCAATTAGGGGGAGGGGGCATGGGGAAAGGGGGGCTGGGGTGAGGTTGCCTAGATCGAGGCCAGCCGGCAGTAGATCATCCTCTCTGACCGGGGTCAAATCTAGGGCCTCAATCTCCGCATACATGGAGGAGAGGCCAACTCCTGCTACCCCGAGGGCCTCTCCTCTAGGGCCCGCCTCGATGGTCGCTTCGGGGTTCGCGGGGGGTTCGGGTGGTATCCGGGCAGAAGGAGCTTCCTCAGGGGTCTCGGAGGGGAGGGTCTCCCATGGAGGGGGGATTTTGCCCTCCAATGCCAGTCTGTCTTCCCCTCCCGACACCAGCGGATGGATCTCACTCGTGGCCATAGAGGAAGGCTCAATATCAGTGCCTCCCTTCCTGGTCTTCCGGGGGGCTTCCGCATCGGATGGGTGCAGCGGAGCTCGAGCTTTCCGCTTGCCTCGCTTCCCCTGGACTAGGGTCCAGCCCTCCATAGCATCGTCTGGGGGTTGGTTAGCAGGGGTCGTGTCGGGGGGCGCAGGCGATGGTTCAGGGGTTCGGGGGGGTAACGGTGAGGCAGCATGAGGGGCGGGGGATTCTCCTTGGGGCAGGCCCTCTCCTATACCCGGTAATATCTTTGCCACACCCTCCTCCACAGGCTCCGCCGGATTGGTAATAGCAAGGGTGGGACTCCCTTGCTCGCCTGGGCATTGTAGGGAAGGTGTTTCTTGGTCCGGGACGGGAGCAGCGGTGGGACGAGTAGGAGGAGGGTTGGTTTCAGGTGCTGGGCGGCCAGGGGCGTCGGCAACAACGGGGCCGATGTCCTGCCGGGTCTTGGGAGTCTCGGGTGCCCCTCCCCCCCGGGCCAAAGGGCAGTCTCTGTGGACATGTCCCGCTAAGCAGCAGAGGTAGCACTGGGCCTCTCCGGTGGAGTAAAAGACCCGATAGCGGGCTCCTTGGTAGGGGACTAGGGAGGACCCCTCGAGCACCTCTCCGTCACACGCCGCCACCGGCGGTAGAAGCTGCACTTGCCGGTGGAACGAAAGGACGTGACGGAGGGTGGGGTCCTTGCAGCCCAACGGGAGAGGGCTGATGACAGAGACAAGTTTCCCCAGGGTGGAGAGAGCGGGTAACAGGGCAGCATTGGGTAAAAAGGGAGGAACAGAGGTGAGGATGAGGCAAACGCCAAGGTCTTCTAGCGGCTCTAGGGGGACAAACACCCCCCCGACTGCCAGGCCCTTCTCCACCGCCTCCTGGGCGGCAGCCTCCAAAGCTAAGAAAAAATGACCTTCCCATACATTTTGGAGGCCGCCACAATAGCCCACCTTCGCCAGCGCCTGCACGTATGTCTCCACGTGGGGCGAGGTGGGCACCAGGAGGCAACGGACACCGTGCCTCCTGGTCAAGGTGGGGAAGGGGCCCCGGCCGCTGGTGATGGTAGTGGAGGCAGTGGGTGGGCGAGATGACGAGGCAGCAGGCAGTGGGGAGCCTGCCACCGCCCGGGCATACGTCCTGGGGGCCGGGGGAGGGACGTTCGCAGAGCTGGTGGAGGGAACAGCAGGGAGGGACGCCATGGTCAATGACGAGGCCACAGCGGTGGGGGCAGCCCCTGCCATGGAGGGCCTAGTGGTTTTAGCGGGGCCCTTTCCTTTCTTCCCGCCCTGGCCTTTCCGGCCAACTGGGGGGGGTCCTAGAGTCTGGGGGGGCGGTGGACGTAGCAGCGGCAGTAATCACCCCGGTGCCTCCTGCTGCCAGTGCCCCAGTGGGGGCGGTAGCAGGTGTTTTGACAGTGGTGGGGGGGGACTTGGGGGTTGGGCAGGAGGGTAGGTGGGGGAGGGACAACTGATGTTGTTAGGGGGGCCTCGCCCCTCTCATTCCCCACCATTGTGAGCACGGAGAGATGGGGAGACACCAGAAGGAGGAGGGGGGAGGGGGAAGTAGATTAACCACTCCTCCCTGCCGGGCCGCAGGCGGGGTGGGGGTACCAAATGGGTTGGACTGGAAGGGGGGAAAAAACAAAAATCGGGGTCCGGTGATAGGGGCAAGCTGTGGAGTGAACAATCTGGGGGGGTGTGTGTGTGGACCCACGCACGTTTGTCCAAAGAGTCTCGTTTGGTCAGCTGTTATGTCCGGTCCGAAAGGCAAAGTTCAAAGCAAACAGCTGGATCCGAAGGCAGACGGCAGGTTGCCAGCAGGGACGGACGGCGGGGGGGCTGTGACAGTTGTAGTAATAGTGGGGGGGGCACCGATGGATCGGGGGGCAGCTCCGTGCCACACCCCCTGTGCCGCCACAAACGCAATTAAACCACAGTCAAACTCCCCCCCACGAGAGTATAATTCAGAAAATTACTCAGTCTTACAGCCCCCCTTCACGATGATTTGTAGCTTCCCTGGGTTGTTTCTCCTGTCTTCTGAAATCTTCTTCTCCAGCTGTGTTGGCTGTGTTCCAAGGCTTCCGGCATGCTGAAAGATAAGAAGTAAGGTCCAAGCTACCAGCAAAACGGCTGGGTCTGGGGGTTTCCTCTCCCCCCTCCGGACAGCAAAATCGGCAATCTTCCCCCCCTCCTCCGGGGGGCTCAGCTGAGGCAGATAGCTGCACCCGAAAGCAGGCGTGGGGGTGGGGGCAGGTGCTGGCGGCAAGCTGAGGGCCGACCAGCACGTAAACGGCAAGAAGAAAAAAATAGCAAAAAATCAAACCAAAACAAAAAGCATCTGGCCCGGTCGGAGGGGAAAACTAAGGCAGGTTCAAAAAGTAAGAAAAATCCAGGCCAGGGGGCTTTAGGAAAGAATAGAAAGCAGATAGCTGAGGAGCAAGCAAAGGACGTTCCGTTTCCCAGCAGGGAAGGTTCCAGAACAATCAGGAACTTTCTGGAGACAATTAAGACAGGCTGATTAGAACACCTGCAGCCAATCAGGAAGCTGCTAGAATCAATTAAGGTAGGCTAATCAGGGCACCTGGGTTTTAAAAAGGAGCTCACTTCAGTTTGTGGTGTGCATGTGAGGAGCTGGGAGCAAGAGGCACTAGGGGCTGAGAGTGAGAACGCGGACTGTTGGAGGACTGAGGAGTACAAGCATTATCAGACACCAGGAGGAAGGTCCTATAGTGGGGATAAAGAAGGTGTTGGGAGGAGGCCATGGGGAAGTAGCCTAGGGAGTTGTAGCTGTCACACAGCTGTTCCAGGAGGCACTCTAGACAGCTGCATTCCACTGGGCCCTGGGCTGGAATCCGGAGTAGAGAGCGGGCCCGGGTTCCCCCCAAACCTCCCAACTCCTGGTCAGACACAGGAGGAGTTGACCTGGACTGTGAATTCAGAAAAACGACCAAGCTGAGGGCTGTGAAGTCCAAGTTGAGCAAATCCGCCAATAAGCGCAAGACCCACCAAGGTAGAGCAGGAATTTTGTCACAATATATACACACACATACATACACGATTCTTTAATAGCACCAATTTCACAAAGCTGAAAACACTTACCAACCAAGCCAGCTGGAAGGAAGAATTTAATCAGAAAAATGACGATGGTAACTGGGAATTGTTTAATAACATAGAATCATAGAATATCAGGGTTGGAAGGGACCTCAGGAGGTCATCTAATCCAACCCCCTGCTCAAAGCAGGACCGATCCCCAATTAAATCATCCCAGCCAGGGCTTTGTCAAGCCTGACCTTAAAAACTTCTAAGGAAGGAGATTCCACCACCTCCCTGGGTAACGCATTCCAGTGTTTCACCACCCTCCTAGTGAAAACGTTTTTCCTAATATCCAAACTAAATTTCCCCCACTGCAACTTGAGACCATTACTCCTTGTTCTGTCATCCGCTACCACTGAGAACAGTCTAGATCAATCCTCTTTGGAACCACCTTTCAGGTAATTGAAAGCAGCTATCAAATCTCCCCTCATTCTTCTCTTCTGTAGACTAAACAATCCCAGTTCCCTCAGCCTCTCCTCGTAAGTCATGTGTTCCAGTGCCCTAATAATTTTTGTTGCCCTCTGCTGGATGTTTTCCAATTTTTCCACATCCTTCTTGTAGTGTGGGGCCCAAAACTGGACACACTACTCCAGATGAGGCCTCACCAATGTTGAATAGAGGGGAACAATCACGTCCCTCCATCTGCTGGCAATGCCCCTACTTATACATCCCAAAATGCCATTGGCCTTCTTGGCTACAAGGGCACACTGTTGACTCATACCCAGCTTCTCGTCCACTGTAACCCCTAGGTCCTTTTCTGCACAACTGCTGCCTAGCCATTCGGTCCCTAGTCTGTAGCAGTGAATTGGATTCTTCCGCCCTAGGTGCAGGACTCTGCACTTATCCTTGTTGAACCTCATCAGATTTCTTTTGGCCCAATCCTCCAATTGTCTAGGTCCCTCTGTATCCCATCCCTACCCTCCAGTATATTTACCACTCCTCCCAGTTTAGTGTTGTCTGCAAACCTGCTGAGGGTGCAATCCACACCATCCTCCAGATGGGGCTTACAAGAAGCCCCAAAACCTACAATCCAACAATTGAGGAAGGAGACTGTGCTGGTTAAAAATTCATATGGTTTAGAGGGAAGTGAAGGCAGCTATAAATATTTTATATATAAACAAAAGAAAGAAAGGGGAAATTGATAGTAATGAATATAAATCAGAAGTTAGGAACTGTAGAAAATTGATAAGGGAAGCAAAGAGACACAATGAGAAATCTGTGGCTAGCAGAGTTAAGGACATTAAGAAGCAAGTTTTTAAATATATTAGGGAAAAAAGAATTCTGACAATGGTGTTGGTCCACTAATAGATGGACATAATAGAATTATCAATAATAATGCAGAAAGATGGAGAAGTTCAATAAATACTTATGTTCTGTATTCAGGTAAAAAGTCAAAGTATATAATGATGATAACACTCTTCCCATTCCACTAGTATCTCTGGAAGATGTTAAACAGAAGTTACTGAAGTCTGACATTTTTAAATCAGCAGGTCTATGTAACTTGGATCCAAGAGTTTTGAAAGAGCTGGCTGAGAGGCTTGGACCATTAACACTGATTTTTAATGAGTCTTGGAGCACTGGAGAAGTTCCAAAAGACTGGAAGAAAGCTAATGTGAAAATTTTTAAAAAGGGTAAATTGGATGACCTCGGTAATTATAGGCCTGTCAGCCTGACATCAATCCTGGATAAGATAACGGAGTGGCTGATACATGACTCAATTAATAAAGAATTAAAGGAGGGTGATATAATTATTTCAAATCCACATGGGTTCATGGAAAACAGAATCTCTCAAACTAACTGGATAACTTTTTTGATGAGATTACAAGTTTGGTTAACAAAGGTAACTGTTGATGTAATCTACTTCGACTTCTGCCAGATGTTTAACTAGGTACTGCACAACATTTTCATTAAAAAACGAGAATCATATAAAATTAACATGGCACACAATCAATGGATTAAAAGCTGGCTAACTGACAGGTCTCAAATGTAATTGTAAAGGGGGAATCATCATCAAGCAGGTCTGTTTCCAGTGGGGTCCTGCAGGAATCAGTTCTTGGCCCTAGGCTTTTTAACATTTTTATCAATGAGCTGGAAGAAAACATAAAATCATCACAGAGAAAGTTTGCAGATGACACAAAAATTGGAGGAGTGGTAAATGGAAAAGAGGACAGGTCTCTGATACAGAGCAATCTTCCTCGTCCCCAATCTGGTTCTGCACATACTGCAGGATAATGCGCGAGGCATTTGCAATGCTCATAACTGCTGCGGTGATCTGAGCGGGCTCCATGCTTGCCATGGTATGGCGTCTGCAGGAGAGCAGGGTTGCAGCGGAAGTGGAGGCTGACGATGGATGCCACGAGAATAGATATTTATACAGAACGATGAGAGGATCTGCGAGGTGGATTCATGGCACCAGGAGAGCAGAGTTGCCGTGGAAGCGGTGGAGGATGAGGAGTAGCACCACGCATGTTTCCCGAGGAAGAACACATGTACCCAGGAGCCCATGACAGACAACATGGAGAAATTCACTATTGAGACAATAGCAGCAGAGCAGAATTGCAGTGGAAGCGGTGAATGATGACGGTTAGCAGTGGTGGAGGAGGGGAAGAGGGAAGGACAAGGCCACACTGCACTTCAAAACTTATTGAATGCCAGCCTTCTGTTGCTTGGGCAGTCCTCTGGGGTGGAGTGGTTGGGTGCCCCCGCGTTCTTGGGCATCTGGGTGAGGAGGCTATGGAACTTGGGGAGGAGGGCGGGTGGTTACACAGGGGCTGCAGTGGCGGTCTGTGCTCCTGTTGCCTTTCCTGCAGCTCCACCAGATGCCAGAGCATATCAGTTTGATCCCCCAGTAGCCTCAGCATTGCATCCTGCCTCCTGTCATCATGCTGCGGCCACCTCTCCTCTTGCTCGTCCCTCCTGTCCTCGCGTTCATTTTCTGCTTTCCTGGATTCTGCCATTGTTTGCCTCCACACATTCTGCTGGGCTCTTTCACCTTCTTATCTGCGCTAGCCTCTGGGACGGAGATGATAGGGGGAGTGTTGAAACATTTGCAGCTGCAGGAGGAAAAATAGGGACAGTGGTATTTAAAAAGACATATTTTAGAGAACAATGGGTCGACTCTTTCACGGTGAATGGTTTCAAACAGCAGCACCCTCCTTTCCCATACCAAGCACCCGTTGGGTTGGCCATTTAAAAGGAGGGGCTGTGGTTTTCGGGTTAATGTGCAGCACAAACCCAACTAACCACCCCCACACCCAATTCTCTGCGATGATCGCTTCACCCGTCCTCCCACCGCGTGACTAGTATCAGGGAAGATCCCTGCCAGCCAAACGCGAGCAGCTCAGCGTGAATGCCGCCCCCCCCCCCCAACCGCGTGGCTAAAAGCAGGGATGATTTCTTTTCAGCCACAGACAAACAGACTAGCAGGAATGGCCACCTCTGAATGTCCCCTTAATAACGTCCCTGGAGGATTTCCGCTCCATCCCCAGACACGTTAACTTTTCCAGTAGCTGTACTGGCTGCAAATGCATCCCAAGTCTTCAGGGCAAATTAATCATTAAACAGGCTTGCTTTTAAACCATGTATTATATTTACAAAGCTACACTCACCAGGGGTGCCTTCTCTGGCTTCATGGTCTGGGAGCCCGCCTTGGGAGGGTTGGGAGGGTGTTGGCTCCAGGGTGATAAACAGTTCCTGGCTGTCGGTGAGAACGGTTTCTCCGCTTGCCTGTTGTGCGCTATCCTCCTCCTCCTCGTCCCCAAAATCCTCATCCCTGTTGCGTGAGACTCCCCCCTTGCAGGTGTCCACAAATGGGGTGGGGTAGTGGTAGGGGCACCCCTTAGAATTGCATGCAACTCATCATAGAAGTGGCATGTCTGGGGATCTGACCCTGAGCAGCTGTTTGCCTCTTTTGTTTTTTGGTAGGCTTGCCTGAGTTCCTTAAGTTTCACGCGGCACTGCTGCATATCCTTGTTATAGCCTCTGTCCAGATTTTTTCAAATATTTTGGCATTTCGTCTTTTGGAACGGAGTTCTCATAGCACGGATTAGTCTCCCCATACAGCGATCAGATCCAGTACCTCCCATTTGGTCCACGCTGGAGCTCTTTTGCGATTCTGGGACTGCATGGTCACCTGTGCTGATGAGCTTTGTACGGTCACCTCTGATGATGAGCTCGCCATGCTGGCCAAACAGGAAATGAAATTCCAAAGTTCCCAGTTCTTTTCCTGTGTACCTGGCTAGTGCGTCTGAGTTGAGAGTGCTGTCCAAAGCGGTCACAATGGAGCATTCTGGGATAGCTCCTGGAGGCCAATACTGTCGAATTGCGTCCACACTACCCCAAATTCGACTCGGTGATGTTGATTTCAGCACTAATCCCCTCGTCGGGGAGGAGTACAGAAATCGATTTTAAGAGCCCTTTAAGCTGACAAAAATGGCTTCGTCGTGTGGACGGGTGCAGGGTTAAATTGATCTAACGCTGCTAAATTCGACCTAAACTCGTAGTGTAGACCAGGGCAAAGAGAGAGAAAACACCAGCTGGACCTGCTAGAGAAGCAGAACCAGAGGCCCCCGACCCCAATGACTCCCATCACTCCAAAAATCCACAAATGGGAACACTTATTTCCTGCATACAGTGAGGACAACAACATTGTTGAATATCTGACTACCTTTGAAAGGCTGTGTGTAATATATGAAATCCCTGATGATAAGAGAGTTCCTACCTTGATTGTGAAATTAACTGGTAAAGCTCGAAATCTATTCAGTGGAATGCCTATTGAAGATGCATTAGACTATTGTAAATTTAAACGTTTCAGAGTAACAGCCTTGTTAGTCTGTATTCGCAAAAAGAAAAGGAGTACTTGTGGCACCTTAGAGACTAACCAGTTTATTTGAGCATAAGCTTTCGTGAGCTACAGCTCACTTCATCGGATGCATACTGGGGAAACTCCACAGTATGCATCCGATGAAGTGAGCTGTAGCTCATGAAAGCTTATGCTCAAATAAATTGGTTAGTCTCTAAGGTGCCACAAGTACTCCTTTTCTTTTTGTAAATTTAAAGATACTGTTTTGTGAAGTTTTCAGATTACCCCTGAAACATATAGAGTTAAATTTAGGAATCTTAAGAGGGATATTGGTATGAGTAATGGGGAATATGTAAACAAAATGAAACATTTGTTGGGAAAATGGATGAGGGGTAAAGAGGTGGCAAGTTTTGAGGGAATGTTGGATCTTGTTGCTCAAGAGCATTTCCTAGGCGTATGTGAGGCTGATGTGAAGCAGTGTCTATGGGACAAAGATGTAAAGTCTGTGGATGAGCAGGCTCTTTTAGCTGATGCCTTTGAGGAGACTCAGGCGTCTACTGAGGGCAGGCCACGGAAAAAGGGGTTTAAAAATGGTGGGAAGGGAGGATCCCATTTTGCCCCTGGGAAGAGAGAAGGGGGTTGGGAGCCTAAACATTCCTTTACCCCAAAACATTCCTCTACTGGTAACTCCTATCCCAAATCTCCTGTAAAAGCAGAAGAGCCCAAAAGGTGCTATCAGTGTAATTCCACTGATCACCTGGGGAATAAATGCAGGAGGAAGCAGGAAACCAATAGCTCATGTTAGTTCTGCTGTCCTCAACACAGAAACCCCCAAGCAATCGAAACCAATCATATTGGTTCTGTGAGATTAGCCTCGTTATGGAGCATGTTAAAGTTGTCAAAATTAATGGCAAGGAATGCTTGGGGCAGAGGGATACAGGGGCCCAGATCTCTCTGGTGAAGCAGAGTGTGGTCCCAAAGGCCAGGATGCTACCTGGCCAAATGGCAGAGATTGTAGGGATGGGCGAAAACAGATTCCTTATACCACTAGCTAAAATCCATATGGTTTGGGAAGGTTTGGAAAGTGTTTTGACTATGGGGGTAAAAGAATACCCCCTAGTCTACTTGCTTCTTGATAATGATTTTTTACATGTAGTTCAGGTTTAAGTATTTGCTTGCAGCAGGAGGGAGTTTTATGCTGGGACCCCCGAGGGAAAGGATAAGGTCTCAGGAACTGCTGAGAGAATGGGAGAGAGTCTCCTTGATTCTTCTGCAGCTGGGGGAAGCCACATGCTTCCAGGTGGGAGGGTGGTTGAGACCAACTCCTGCATTGCAGCTGGAGGCAACACCACATCAGGAAGGGTTGGGGGTGTAATGCTGGCCAAGGAGAGAACTGTATAGGTTGTAAACTGCCAACAGGTTGCAGCTGAACCAGAGACAAACCCAGATCTAGGGAGCATAGAGAAATGTGTCCCAGAGGATAGTCCAGGGAAGGGGTAGGGAATCTCAGAAACAGCATGTTTTATTATTGCTTATCGAGCTTTTAATGGAAATAATGCACAAGCAGCAGTTTAGCATAAGCAAGAAGACCCAGGGGACTGACTGTTTTATTGTTTATCGGAGGTTAGGGATTGGGAAGGTGTTTGGGGATGGGTTCCTGTGGTTATACAGAGAGCCTGCCAGAGAAAAAATGAATTCTGCCTCCCCCATTCCAAGGCTTTTTGGGGGAGGGGTAGCTCAGTGGTTTGAGCATTGGCCTGCTAAACCCAGGGTTGTGAGTTCAATTCTTAAGGGGGCCATTTAGGGATCTAGGGCAAAAATCGGGGATTGGTCCTGCTTTGAGCAGGGGGTTGGACTAGATGACCTCCTGAGGTCCCTTCGAACCCTGATATTCTATGATTGGAAGCCATGGAATACTGTGCATGCTCCCCCATTCAGGCTGCCGTAGCTTGACAGCTCTTGGGCCCCTTGTAGTGTGGGGCCTAAAACTGGACACAGTACTCCACCTGAAGCCTCACCAATGTTGAATAGAGGGGAACGATCACGTCCCTCAATCTGCTGGCAATGCCCCTACTTATACAGCCCAAAATGCCGTTAGCCTTCTTGGCAACAAGGGCACACTGCTGACTCATATCCAGCTTCTCGTCCACTGTAACCCCTAGGTCCTTTTCTGCAGAACTGCTGCTGAGCCATTCGGTCCCTAGTTTGTAGCAGTGCATGGGATTCTTCCATCCTAAGTGCAGGACTCTGCACTTGTCCTTGTTGAACCTCATCAGATTTCTTTTGGACCAATCCTCTCATTTGTCTACGGTCCTCTGTATCGTATCCCTACCCTCCAGTGTATCTACCGCTCCTCCCAGTTTAGTGTCATTTGCAAACTTGCTGAGGGAGCAATCCACACCATCCTCCAGATCATTAATGAAGATATTGAACAGAACTGGCCCCAGGACCGACCCTTGGGGCACTCCGCTTGATACTGGTTGCCAACTAGACATGGAGCCATTGATCATTACCCGTTGAGCCCGATGATCTAGCCAGCTTTCTATTCACCTTATAGGCCATTCATCCAGCCCATATTTCTTCGGCAGCAGTTGTGCAGAAAAGGACCTAGGGGTTACAGTGGATGCTGGACATGAGTCAACAGTGTGCCCTTGTTGCCAAGAAGGCCAATGGCATTTTGGGATGTATAAGTAGGGGCATTGCCAGCAGATCGAGGGACGTGATCGTTCCCCTCTATTCGACATTGGTGAGGCCTCATCTGGAGTACTGTGTCCAGTTTTGGGCCCCACACTACAAGAAGGATGTGGAAAAATTGGACAGAGTCCAGTGGAGGGCAACAAAAATGATTAGGGGACTGGAACACATGACTTATGAGGAGAGGCTGAGGGAACTGGGGATGTTTAGTCTACAGAAGAGAAGAATGTGGGGGGATTTGATAGCTGCTTTCAACTACCTGAAAGGGGGATCCAAAGAGGATGGATCTAGACTGTTCTCAGTGGTAGCAGATGACAGAACAAGGAGTAATGGTCTCAAGTTGCAGAGGGGGAGATTTAGTTTGGATATTAGGAAAAACTTTTTCACTAGGAGGGTGGTGAAACACTGGAATGCGTTACCTAGGGAGGTGGTGGAATCTCCTTCCTTATAAGTTTTTAAGGTCAGGCTTGACAAAGCCCTGGCTGGGATGATTTAATTGGGGATCGGTCCTGCTTTGAGCAGGGGGTTGGACTAGATGACCTCCTGAGGTCTCTTCCAACCCTGATATTCTATGATTCTATGAACTTGCTGGCAAGAATACTGTGGGAGACCGTGTCAAAAGCTTTGCTAAAGTCAAGGAATAACACGTCCACTGCTTTCCCCTCATCCACAGAGCCAGTTATCTCATCACAGAAGGCAATTAGATTAGTCAGGGATGACTTGCCCTTGGTGGATCCATGCTGACTGTTCCTGATTACTTTCCTCTCCTCTAAGTGCTTCAGAATCTATTCCTTGAGGACCTGCTCCATAATTTTTCCAGGGATTGAGGTGAGGCTGACTGGCCTGTAGTTCCCCGGGTCCTCCTTCTTCCCTTTTTTAAAGATGGGCACTACATTAGCCTACATTCATGATGATAAGAACAATTTAAAGGGACAGTGCAAAGATTTTTATGGCTACTGCTTCCCAGCAGAGAATTCCACGGGCTCAGGGCACAGCCATCTTCTGTGCCAGATGCCTCACCCCATGCACAGGGGAAGGGAGTGGGTAAGGCACAGCAGGGCTCCACTGCTAATCCTCTACTCACATAAGATCACTTGGGGCAACCAGTGGCGCACGTTAGAGTTGCCCCTGTGGTGCTAGAACTGACGCTGGGCTGGGTGGACGCAGGTAACTGGCTGCCCTGACAGACCCCAGCTGTAGCGGGGTGGCTACTCTGCTCCTAAAACAGAAGGGGTTAAAAGCAGCCCTGGAGATGGCGGTGGCTAGGGATGGCTGATTGGGGAAGCAGCCTCAGCTGGGCCATGCCCCAATCAGTCCCCAGCTGGTCTGTATGAAAAGGCTATGAGCCAGTGGCCCAAGGAGTCTCTCTCCAGGCTGGGTGAGAGCAGGGCCAGACAGACAGACAGACAGACAGACAGACAGACAGACAGAGAGAGAGTGAGTACTGAGGGTGGTGCCGTGCTGGGGAAGGAGCAGGTGGAGAGGGGGCGCTCCAGGCTGGCAACTCCCCAGGCTGTAGGCCTGGTCCAAGGCCCTTAGAGGTACTGGGAGGCAGAGGAAGACAACAGGTCTGAACCCCCTTGCCTCTGATGAGTGGCCTTACACTGCAGTCTGTCCCAGGGAGCAGGGGCTTGGTGATGACTGGCAGTAGCCCAGACTGAGGCAAGATGGGGATAGTGGGTTGGGGGTTCCCCAGGAAGAGGAGACCCAGAGGTAGAGTGTGGAGGTGCTGCCAGGGGGCAGAACCCAGAGAAAGGGGCACTGGGGTGTGTGAGGGACATGGGGGCCAGAGCTGTGGGGATCACCAGCCTGTAGAGGGCGCTCTGCGCTGGAAAGAGCTAATTCCCCAATGACCAGCAGGAGGCACCGCAGGGGTGAGTCTGCTCCTTTACACCATCCCCCAGTGCCGACTGGAGTGCTGACGCAGGGGAGAATTCAGCCCAATGATTTGTGCTCCCCATACTGTCCCTACAGCAGTTCACTAGCCAACAATATTCCCAGAGCCATCCAGACATCAATGATAGTGAAGAAAAGGATTTTTTGTCATAGCAAGGTGCTATACAGGCCAAAATGATGATTAAGAACATGCTTTATTGTTTGCCAAAACAATAGCATGTTAATTTCAAATTTGTATATTTAACTTTTATTAAGAAGGGAAAAACAATAAAAAATCATTGCAAACCACGCAGCACTGCATTAGAAGTCTGAAATTCCATGTCAGCCCTATTGTGTCATTGTAATGTACAGCATGCAAATTCTGCCAAAGTCTGAATATATCTTGAGATCAACAAGACATAGTAAGGATGGAATTTAAAATCTCATTTTCCTTTGTCTTGTGAGTTTAAAATAGATCCTACTGTTACAATAAAGGTAGCTTCAAAAGGAAAGATATGGGTTTGTACCATTTTTGCATCTTTATGATATATGTGATACAACTTTTGGGGGGGAGGGGTTATTAATCAGATTAATAGACATTTAGATCTTGTTTACCTGGAAGGCTTTACAGATCATTTCTATGGAGAATTAATAGGATCATGACATAATAATGGAAAGTGAAACCTGAGTAATTGGCAGGGAAGAGATTTTTAATCAGATTGTTTAAAACTCTGGAGGTTTTTTGTTTGTGTTTGTTGAACATTTTTAACTCAAATGCCCAATGAAGAGTTTGGAGAAAATCTTTTCATTAATGATTCAGCCCCTCCAGTTAATGGCTGAGAAAGCTCTAATTCTCAAGTTCCCCATGGAGGCCTCCAGAAAAAACAGGGAACATGATATTTAATGTTATTTATATTTAAAGGTTGAAAAGAACCTTTCAGCCCTTCTTTCTTCATCCTAGAGAAGGAAAGGACACAATCCCACTGCTATTGTCCTCTGCAGGTTGCCTTTAATGTAACTATTTATCTTGCTGCTTTCTTTGCAAAAAGAACAATATATTGCACAAGAAAAATCAAAGCAGGAAGCACAGAGATATTTTGGGTTTTCCAATTATACCCAGTAGGGTGCTTCACAGCTGATCTGGCCTCAGTAGCAGCAGAGTGCAAACCCCAAAGGTTCCTCCCTGGAGGTTAACAAAGCTAGTTGAACCTTTTTCATAACATTTTATGGCATCAAACTAATAAAAATGAAAAACAGTGTTAATAAAACTCCAGGCAGAGGAGCTGTTAAAACCGCCACTTCAGCCAGGAACCTTCCTCACATCTGGAAAAAAACAATTTTCCCCTCATGTCTGCCCCAAAGTCCTCGAGGCAAATCCATCACATCTTTGTACAGTTTGTCATTTCAGAGCTTTTGTTATCTGTAAATAGGCAAGAAAAGAAGACAATGCCATCGGACTTTGTACCAAGGAACTTAGAGGCTCCTGCCTGGCTCACCTTTCAATTCTCCCTCTCCTACCCACAGTTCCTGAGAGCAGGGCACTCACTCAAATGTGAGTTTTGCCTTATTACAACCATGCCCATTCTTCAGAGCAGAGAGAGAATATCAAGGCGCTCCTGTTGAGACACAGGAAAACACCTGCTAACCAGCATCTGGGGCGACAGGGGTGCCATTCCCTTTCATCCACGTACTAGGAAGAGAAAATACTAATTTATGATTAAATAATAATACTCGGATTAAAATTTTCAAAGCTGTCTCTAGGAAACCAAGCACCAACAGGCTACAGGACTTGCCCCAGGCCACAAAGGGAGGCTCACAGCAAGGAGGGATTAGAAATTTGCACTCTCCCACTCTCTTCACTGGAACTTTCTCCCATCATTCCAACAGAGGACTTGGGATGATTTATTCAGCAATGAGATCTGAAAGTCACTGCTGCTTGTTGCTACACTGACTGCAGATGTAAAGGGAAAAGGTAATAGTTACAAAACATTGTAAACTCTAAATAATGTTTATAACACAGTATTCCATGTCTTCCAGGGGACTGACTGTTGTATTGGGTCTTCTTGCTTATGCTGAACTGCTGCTTGCAGATTATTTCAATTAAAAGCTCAATAAGCAATAATAAAACATGCTGTTACACACAGCTACCGCCACCCAGGTTGTATAATCAGCACAAGTGGCTAAAAGTGAAGATGTGCTAGTGATAGGAAGGGGAATGATGTACTAGCTAAAAGTAACACTTCAAAAGCACTTTGACACAAGGACACAAAATGGCTCTTTGATCAAAATGATTACTAAAATAATTTTAGTAAAATTTGTATTTTTTCCAATGAAAATTTTTGAGCCTTTTTTACAAATGTGTTTATTATTTTTTTTTAGTTGTTTGGGTGGGTGTTTTTAAGGTTCCCCCTCCAATTTTCTCATTTCCTCCCCTCCCCCTTTTTCCAGGGAGAAAGAAGGGGAGTAGGGAAGAAAAAGGTCTTTTGAATGCATCCGATGAAGTGAGCTGTAGCTCACGAAAGCTCATGCTCCAATAAATTTGTTAGTCTCTAAGGTGCCACAAGTCCTCCTTTTCTTTTTGCGAATACAGACTAACACGGCTGCTACTCTGAAACCTGTCTTTTGAAAAATGTTTCATTTTTAATTTTTCACTGAAAACATTTTTTTCTAAAAAGTTAAATTTTCAGACTTGTTAGAAATGTTTTGCAAAAATGGAATTCAATTCTTTACCCAGCTGTAATCACTTTTATGATGGTAGTGCCTGGATGCCAACAGAGCCACACTTTTCTAGGTGCTGAACATACACATGAGACAGGCCCTACTCCAGAGAGCTGAAAATTTGAGGGGGAGCAGGGAAAGTGGTTTCTCAAATAGTAACTAGGCATCAATTCCCAGATCTACCGTTGAAAATTCCCTCCTCAAAGAGAGGAGAGAGAAAAGACAGGATGAAAGGGAATTTCATTATCTCGAACTGAGGCACAAAGAAATTAAGTGTTCTGCCTGAGTCACACAGGCAGATCCAAGGAACTCAGGTGTCTGGAGTCCCAGTCCAGCGCCTTAGTCACAAGAACTCATGTCAAGGCCAAAGGCCCAGGTGTTTATAGAGGGGAATTCATGGGCCTGAGGTGTGGCTGCTACCGATTTAGCAGGAAGCAGTCGCGAGTTCTTATTCCAAACATTTTAATTAAATATTTACTTTTTTAAGTACAAAAAAGAAACAAAGAGCTAAGTGAACTGCACAATTGTCCTCTGGAGACAAAACAAAATTGGTATGGAAACTGCTTGGGTTCTTTCTTGTCTGTGTTTTAGGTGAACAATGTAACATAGGCGTAAAAATAGGAGATTACTAAAGAACTGCCTGTTTTGCCATAGAGCTAAAGAAATCTCAGCTAATTACTTATGGCTGTGCTCAGAATCCCAATAAAGGTCAGAGCCCCATTGTGCTTGGTGCTGTACAGGCATTCTTGGTACTGCAGGAGCATTCTTACCTGCATGGTAGTCCAGCAAATGTTGTTTTAATACTGAAGTCCACAGAAATGCCATCTACCAGGCTAATGCTCATGGTCTGTAGCTGTCAAGGTGGCTTCAGGACAGAGATGCCAACTTTGTAATTTCCCAGAGGTGCTCGACCGCTGCTCTGCCCCAGGCCCCACTCCACCCATTTCCCTCAAGGGCCCCCCCCCCGCCCCCACCTGGCTCTTCCTGCCACCGCTCTGCCCCTGAGCATGTCCCACCCGCACTCCACTCCAGTGCCTCCTGCATGCTGCTGAACAGCTGATGGTGGCAGGCGGGAGGCGCTGGGGGGGGTGGGGGGGGGAGCTGATCTGTGGGGCCTCCAGCAGGCAGGCGGGAGGCGCTGGGGGGGGAGGAGCTGATCTGTGGGGCCTCCAGCAGGCAGGCGGGAGGCGCTGGGGGGGGGGAGCTGATCTGTGGGGCTTCTATTTTTTCCTGTGGGTGCTCCAGCTCCAGAGCACCCATGGAGTTGGCTCCTGCGCTTGAGGATGGCCCCCTGGGGACCAGCCAGAGGACTGATGGTGCCGGGGCAAAGGCACTTTGTTTATATCACTGACCAAGCATGAGGCATAGCAAGGCTAAAGATGATGATGGGCAGGACAGGGGTGTTTAGCATGAGGAGTTTGCTGCAGATTCTCTCATTCTGTTCCTTCCTTTTGAAAGAAACAGATGGGATTTGATTTTCCTCACAGTTATGATGAGCCAAGAATAACAATTCTTTGCTCCATGTTGAGGAGGTGGAGGTAGGAGAGAGGCAGGCACAGTCTGGCCGTTAATGTAAAATAGGACTTGACATGCTAAATAAGCGCAACTGTTCTAGCATGACTTCCTGAGCATACCTGTCCTACAACAGGCCCTCAGCTAGTGGCTGGGTAGCCTGTCAGAGCAGTTGCTACCAATGGAAGCAATTCATACAGTGACAACCCCTGGGAGGCAATAAGATTCAAACTTTATATCTGAAGCCTGCACTCACATGGTATGAAAATTATGCTGAGCAATTATGACTCCATATGATGGGCTAATTTGCATATTTTATAAATTCAGTGATATTAAAATTTGTGTCCCAAAGTTCAAAACTTTGCACAAAAGGCATATTCAAATGCAAACGCTGACAACTGCACACACTTGTGAGCACATGGAGCAGTGTAACCTTTGCAAGAGATACAGCATACATGGAATTAGACAAGCATTTCCAACAGTGTCATGTTTAAACGAAAGAATCATTTAGAAATGAATTAAGCAAGAGACTCCTGAAGTTTCATTTTCCCTCCAGAGAGTGGTGAAGCGAAAGAAGGCAGTGGGGTTTATGAGCTGTCCCCGAGGGTGTGAGCTCAAACTAGAGCTTTGCCTTCCAGAGAAAACGTTGTCGTTGGGATGTCACAGCTTTGTTACACTGCACTGTGACCTCCCAGCACTGCCTCGGCCCAGTGACACCTCAGGATGCTTGTGATGTTCCTCAAAGCCAGCTTGTGCAGAATGGCTGGAGAAATGAGGGGTGACTGTCAACCTTAATGGAACTGCAGCTAATCAAATTGCTGACAGGTCACAGTGTTGGCACATAAGAACATTTAAATTGTATCAATAGCCCTGGAAGATTTTAATAATTAATCTTAATAATGCTTCTTTATATTTAGCTATATTGCAAATTAGAATATAGCTATATTGCATAGCAATATAGTACCACTGGGATGCTGTGTAGAGAAGCTAATGGATACTCAAGCAAGACATAGGGCAAAACAGCAGCATTCCTTTGTGGAGAAATCTGTATCGGAAAGGGCATCAGTGGAAATGAACAACAATACTAGGGAGTAGAGCTGGAACATTGGATGTGGACTGGGGAAATGGAGGCTTTCATGTACACCCTACTTTCCAGGTATGCTCTTCAGAGGAAGAAAACACAGTTTAAACAGGATCTTTTATCCGCAAATGCCTCCCGTTCTCTCATTGTTAATGAGCAGACATGAAGCCCTGGAAATAACTGCCCTGTCATACAAGATCTACAAGGAAGGAGGAGCAGAACACTGGAGGAGGTAGCTAGCTACCTACATTCATAGAGCATAAGGCCAGAAGGGACCATTTGTGATCATCTAATCTGACTGCCTGCATAACACAGGCCAGAGATCTGCACTGAATTAATTCCTGTTTGAATTAGAACAAGTCTTTTAGAGAAATGTCCAGTCCTGATTTAAAGATTCCCAGCAATGCACAATCCTGGGTAAGTTGTTCCAACCATTGATAACCCGCACTGCTGAAAATTTGTGCCTTATTTCCAGTCTGAATTTGTCTAGCTTCCACTTCCAGACATTCAATCTTGTTATACCTTTGGCTGCTAGACTGAAGAGCCCTCTATTAACAAATCTGTGTTCCCCGCATAGCAAATTAGAGACTGTGATCAAGTCATCTTTTAACCTTCTCTTTCTTAAACTACAGAGATGGAGCTCCTTGAGACTTTCACTGTAAGACCTGCTTTCCAATAGTTTAATCATTCTTGTGGCTCTTGGCTGAATCCTCTCCAATTTTTCACTATCCTTCTTAAATTGTGGACACCAAAACATACCAGTAGCAGTCGTACAAGTGCCAAATCAAAGCTAATACAAGCTCTCTATTCTGACTTGAGAGTTCCCTTTGGCTACAGCATCATGCTGGGATCTCATGTTTACCTTATTATCCACCAGGATCCCCAAGTCCTTCTGCGACTCACTGCTTCTCAGGATACAGTGCACCCCCATGCTGCAAGTGTGGTCTGCATCCTTTATTCCCAGATGCATGACTTTACATTTGACCATACTGAAACACATACTGTTTGCTTGTACCCATCTTACCAAGTGATCCAGATCACTTTCTCTCAGTGACCTGTTTTCTTCATTATTTACTACTCCCTTAATCTTTGTGTTAACTACAGACTTTATCAGTGATGATTTTAGTATTTTCTTTTAGGTCATTGATAAAAATGTTTAAATAGTGTTGGGCTAGAACAAATCCCAGTGGGACCCCGCTAGAAACGCATCCAACATTTTTATGGCTGATTTAGAACAACGCTTCCTCAGCTCTCGTCCCCTAAAGCCCCTACTCTACTTGCACTATATTGATGACATCTTCATCATCTGGACCCATGGAAAAGAAGCCCTTGAGGAATTCCACCATGATTTCAACAATTTCCATCCCACCACCAACCTCAGCCTGGTCCAGTCCACACAAGAGATCCACTTCCTGGACACTACAGTGCTAATAAACAATGGTCACATAAACACCACCCTATACCGGAAACCTACTGACCGCTATTCCTACCTGCATGCCTCCAGCTTTCACCCTGACCACACCACACGATCCATCGTCTACAGCCAAGCTCTGCGATACAACCGCATTTGCTCCAACCCCTCAGACAGAGACAAACACCTACAAGATCTCTGTCAAACTTTCTTACAACTACAATACCCACCTGCAGAAGTAAAGAAACAGATTGATAGAGCCAGAAGAGTTCCCAGAAGTTACCTACTACAGGACAGGCCTAACAAAGAAAATAACAGAACGCCACTAGCCGTCACCTTCAGCCCCCAACTAAAACCCCTCCAACGCATTATTAAGGATCTACAACCTATCCTAAAGGATGACCCAACACTCTCACAAATCTTGGGAGACAGGCCAGTCCTTGCCTACAGACAGCCCCGCAACCTGAAGCAAATACTCACCAACAACCACATACCACACAACAGAACCACTAACCCAGGAACTTATCCTTGCAACAAAGCCCGTTGCCAACTGTGCCCACATATCTATTCAGGGGACACCATCACAGGGCCTAATAACATCAGCCACACTATCAGAGGCTCGTTCACCTGCACATCCACCAATGTGATATATGCCATCATGTGCCAGCAATGCCCCTCTGCCATGTACATTGGTCAAACTGGACAGTCTCTACGTAAAAGAATAAATGGACACAAATCAGATGTCAAGAATTGTAACATTCATAAACCAGTCGGAGAACACTTCAATCTCTCTGGTCACGCGATCACAGACATGAAGGTCGCTATCTTAAAACAAAAAAACTTCAAATCCAGACTCCAGCGAGAAACTGCTGAATTGGAATTCATTTGCAAATTGGATACTATTAATTTAGGCTTAAATAGAGACTTGGAGTGGCTAAGTCATTATGCAAGGTAGCCTGTTTCCTCTTGTTTTTTCCTACCCCCCCCCCCAGATGTTCTGGTTTAACTTGGATTTTAACTTGAAGAGTGGTCAGTTTGGATGAGCTATTACCAGCAGGAGAGTGAGTTTCTGTGTGTATGGGGGTGGGGGGATGTGAGAACCTGGATTTATGCAGGAAATAGCCCAGCTTGATTGTCATGCACATTGTGTAAAGAGTTGTCACTTTGGATGGGCTATCACCAGCAGGAGAGTGAATTTGTGTGGGGGGGTGGAGGGTGAGAAAACCTGGATTTGTGCTGGAAATCACTTTAGATAAGCTATTACCAGCAGGACAGTGGGGTGGGAATAGGTATTGTTTCATATTCTCTGTGTATATATAAAGCCTGCTGCAGTTTCCACGATATGCATCTGAGGAAGTGAGCTGTAGCTCACGAAAGCTTATGCTCTAATAAATTGGTTAGTCTCTAAGGTGCCACAAGTCCTCCTTTTCTTTTTATCCACTTGATGGTGATTCCCCATTTACAATTACATTTTGAAACATCTCAATGAGCCAGTTTTTAAACCATTTAGTATGTTTATTAATTATCTTTATTAATGATCTGGATGATGGGATGAATTGAACCCTCAGCAAGTTCACAGATGATACTAAGCTGTGGGGAGAGGTAGATACGCTGGAGGGTAGAGATAGGGTCCAGAGTGACCTAGACAAATTGGAGGATTGGGCCAAAAGAAATATAATGAGATTCAACAAGAACAAGTGCAGTATCCTGCACTTAGGAAGGAAGAATCCCATGCACCTTTACAGGCTGGGGACCGACTGGCTAAGCAGCAGGTCTGCAGAAAAGGACCTGGGGATTACAGTGGACGAGAAACTGGGTATGAGTCAGCAGTGTGCCCTTGTTGCCAAGAAGGCCAACGGCATATTAGGCTGTATTAGTAGGAGCATTGCCAGCAGATCGACGGAAGTGACTATTCCTCTCTATTTGGCACTGGTGAGGCCACACCTGGAGTATTGTGTCCAGTTTTTGTCCCCCCACTGCAGAAGGGATGTGGACAAATTGGAGAGAGTCCAGCAGAGGGCAACAAAAATGATTAGGGGGCTGGGGCACATGACTTATGAGGCGAGGCTGAGGGAACTGGGGTTATTCAGTTTGCAGAAGAGAAGAGTGAGGGGGGATTTGATAGCAGCCTTCAACTACCTGAAGGGGGGCTCCAAAGAGGATGGAGCTCGGCTGTTCTCAGTGGTGGCAGATGACAGAACAAGGAGTAATGGTCTCAAGTTGTAGTGGGGGAGGTCTAGGTTGGATATTAGGAAACACTATTTCACTAAGAGGGTGATGAAGCACTGGAATGGGTTAGCTAGGGAGGTGTTGGAATCTCCATCCTTAGAGAGAAAAGGAGTACTTGTGGCACCTTAGAGACTAACCAATATCGGATGCATACTGCATAAATTTATGCCAATTTATGCAGTATGCATCCGATGAAGTGAGCTGTAGCTCACGAAAGCTTATGCTCAAATAAATTGGTTAGTCTCTAAGGTGCCACAAGTACTCCTTTTCTTTTTGAGAATACAGACTAACACGGCTGTTACTCTGAAACCCTTCCTTAGAGGTTTTTTAAAGCCCAGCTTGACAAAGCCTTGGCTGGGATGATTTAGTTGGTGTTGGTCCTGCTTTCAGCAGGGTATTAGACTAGATGACCTCCTGAGGTCTCTTCCAACCCTATGATTCTATGATTGTATGTGTAATGTTGAATTTATATTGTTCTAGTTTCTTATTAAAAATGTCATGCAGTATCAAACCCAATTCCTTAATGAAGTTTAAGTATATTACATCAACACTATTACCTTTATCAGTGAAACCGGTAATCTCATAAAAAATACAAAGTTCATTTGACAAGATCTATTTTCTATAAACCTGTGTTTATTGGCATTAATTATATTACCCTCCTTTAATCCTTTAGTAATCGAGTCAAGTATCAACTGTTCCTTTATTTGCCCAGGATTTGTGTCAGGCTGTCAGTTCTATAATTATCCACATCATCTCGTTTAACCTTTTTACACATTGGCACAATATTAGCTTTCTTCCAGCCCTCTGAAACATTTTAATGGTCCAGAGAGTTCCTCAGCCAACTCTTTTAAAACTTTCAGATGCAAGTTATTTGGACCTGCTGATTTAGAAATATAGATGCTCCCATTTAACATGGTAATAGAAATTGTATTAAATGTAATACAGTAACTCCTCACTTAACATTGTAGTTATGTTCCTGAAAAATGCAACTTTAAGTGAAATGATGCTAAAAAGAATCCAATTTTCCCATAAGATTTAATGTAAATGCGGGGGGTTAGGTTCCAAGGAAATTTTTTGGGGGGCAGACAAAAGGCATTATATACTGTACAGTACTGTACTGTGGTTGGGAGATGCCCCGGCTTACCCCACACAGGCACAGCCTGCTGCAGGCAAGGACGCTAGGAAGCACCTTGCAGCAGCAGCGGCAGCTTCCCCCCAGAAGAACAGACGCTGACTTTGCCGGGGGATGCTCCAGGCCTGCCTCTTCCTATCCCTGCTCCACTCCAGGCCCACCTCTTCCCACCCCCACTCCACCTCCTCTCCGGTGCATGCTGTGTCCCTGCTCCTCCCCCTCCCTCCCAGAAGGTCCTAAGTGCTGCCAAACAGCTGTTTGGTGATGGGGAAAGCTCTGGGAGGGAGGAGGAGGAGCAGAGAAGAGGAACTTGTGCAATGCTCCCTTGTAAAATTGGTTAGTCTCTAAGGTGCCACAAGTACTCCTTTTCTTTTTGCTCTTCCACTGAATCTTACAAGCAGTGGAGAGAGCAGGCAGCCAAACAACGTTATAAGGGAGCACTGCACAACTTTAAATGAGCATGTTCCCTAATGGAGCAGCGACGTAACTTTGAAACGATGTTAAGTGAGGAGTTACTGTAGTACAATATGCAAGGTAAGGCACTTAGGGACAAATAGCAAGAACTTATGGTATAAATTGGAGGCTCATCAGTTGGAAATGGCAAAGGAAGAGGAATGAGGTGGCTGTATTATGCAGTGTAGTTGCAGCCATGTTGGTCCCAGGATATTAGAGAGACAAGGTGGGACTGACATGGTTACAACTACACTGCATACAACGATTGAAGATATCAAACACCTCACCCACCATGGCTGTATTAGTTGATTAGTGGAAGTCAAATCCTAGTGAGGTAAATAGAAAGGAGCATAAACGCTGCCAAATTAAATGTGAAAATGTAATAAGAAAAGCCAAAAAGGAGTTTGAAGAACATCTAGCCAAAAACTCAAAAGATGATAACAAAATCTTTTTAAGTACATCAGAAGCAGGAAGCCTGCTAACCAACCAGTGGGGCTCCTGGACGATCGAGATACAAAAGGAGCACTTAAAGATGGTAAAGTCATCGCAGAGAAACTAAATGAATTCTTTGCTTCAGTCTTCACGGCTGAGGATGTTAGGGACATTCCCAAACCTGAGCCGTCTTTTGTAGGTGACAAATCTGAGGAATTGTCACAGATTGAAGTGTCACTAGAGGAGGTTTTGGAATTAATTGAGAAACTTAACAGTAACAAGTCACTGGGACCAGATGGCATCACCCAAGGGTTCTGAAAGAACTCAAATGTGAAATTGTGGAACTATTAACTATGGTTTGTAACCTGTCCTTTAAATCAGCTACTGTACCCAGTGACTGGAAGATAGCTAATGTAATGCCAATATTTAAGAAGGGCTCAAGAGGTGATTTTGGCAATTACAGACCAGTGAGTCCAACGTCAGTACTGGGCAAATTAGTTGAAACAATAGTAAAGAATAAAATTGTCAGACACATAGAAGAATGTAAATTGTTGCGCAAAAGTCAACATGGTTTCTGTAAAGGGAGATCATGTCTTACTAATCTATTAGAGCTCTTTGAGAGGGTCAACAAACATGTGGACAAGGGGGATCCAGTGGACATAGTGTACTTAGATTTCCAGAAAGCCTTTGACAAGTTCCCTCACCAAAGGCTCTTACGTAAATTAAGTAGTCATGGGATAAGAGGGAAGATCCTTTCCTGGATTGAGAACTGGTTAAAAGACAGGGAACAAAGGGTAGGAATAAATCGTAAATTTTCAGAATGGAGAGGGGTAACTAGTGGTGTTCCCCAAGGGTCAGTCCTAGAACCATTCCTATTCAATTTATTCATAAATGATCTGGAGAAAGGGGTAAATGGTGAGATGGCAAAGTTTGCAGACGATACTAAACTGCTCAAGATAGTTAAGACCAAAGCAAGACTGTGAAGAACTTCAAAAAGATCTCACAAAACTAAGTGATTGGGCAAGAAAATGGCAAATTAAATGTAATGTGGATAAATGTAACGTAATGCACATTGGAAAAAATAACCTCAACTATACATACAATACGATGGGGGCTAATTTAGCTACAACTAATCAGGAGAAAGATCTTGGAGTCATCATGGAGAGTTCTCTGAAGATGTCCTCGCAGTGTGCAGCAGCAGTCAAAAAGCAAATGGGATGTTAGGAATCATTAAAAAAGGGATAGAGAATAAGATGGAGAATATCTTATTGCCCTTATATAAATCCATGGTACGCCCACATCTTGAATACTGCGTACAGATGTGGTCCCCTCATCTCCTAAAAGATATACTGGCATTAGAAAAGGTTCAGAAAAGGGCAACTAAAATGATTAGGGGTTTGGAACGGGTCCCATCTGAGGAGAGATTAAAGAGGCTAGGACTTTTCAGCTTGGAAAAGAGGAGACTAAGGGGGGTTATGGTAGAGGTATATAAAATAATGAGTAGTGTGGAGAAAGTGAATAAGGAAAAGTTATTTACTTGTTCTCATAATATAAGAATTGGGGGCCACCAAATGAAATTAATGGGTAGCAGGTTTAACACAAATAAAAGGAAGTTTTTCTTCACTCAGCACACAGTCAACCTGTGGAACTCCTTGCCTGAGGAGGTTGTGAAGGCTAGGACTATAACAGGGTTTAAAAGAGAACTGGATAAATTCGTGGAGGTTGGGGCTATTAGCCAGGATGGGTAAGGAATGGTGTCCCTAGCCTCTGTTTGTCAGAGGGTGGAGATGGATGGCAGGAGAGAGATCACTAGATCATTACCTGTTAGGTTCAAACCCTCTGGGGCACCTGGTATTGGCCACTGTCAGTAGACAGGATACGGGGCTGGATGGACCTTTTGTCTGACCCAGTATGGCCATTCTTGTTCTTATGATTACACCTCAGTTGACTGTGTGTCATC
The DNA here is from genome assembly GCF_965140295.1 of Lepidochelys olivacea. Classification (NCBI taxonomy): domain Eukaryota; kingdom Metazoa; phylum Chordata; order Testudines; family Cheloniidae; genus Lepidochelys; species Lepidochelys olivacea. The sequence continues at coordinate 24,901,798 of NC_140427.1, forward strand.
AATGTGATGCAATCATGAAAAAGGCAAATGAGATCCTAGGATATAGCCGCAAGGCATTTCCAATACAGACCATAGAGTTTAAGACCAGAAGGGACCATTGTGATCATCTAGTCTGACCACCTGTGTGTGACAGGCCAGAGACCTGCCTTCATGGAGTCACCGGGCGATGCTCTGGAACTACTCCATATGAAGCCAGTCAAGACTCTGGGGAAGCCTCCTCTCTTGGAGCAGACTGTCTCCAGGGCAAGAAGATTACACAGCTTTGATCTTCCTGGGTCTGACCTTGGAGCATTCAGCATCCCCTTCTCACACTGTGCGCTTCCTCCAGCGAGTCTGCACAGGCAGGGCTCCTGGGGAAGCCAGAGGGTCCTGCACCCCAATTCTGCAGTCAGATGTGACTCTCAGCCAGCCAGTACAACAGAAGGTTTATTAGATGACAAGAACATGGTCTAAAGCAGAGCTTGTAGGTACAGGAAACAGGACCCCTCAGTCAGGTCCATCTTGGGGGCCAAGGAGCTCAGAGCCCTATCTGGGCCTCCCTCCATTTCCCCAGCCAGCTCCAAACTGAAACTCTCCCCAGCCCCTCCTCTGGCCTTTGTCTCTTTCTCAGGCCAGGAGGCCACCTGATCGCTTTGTTCTCCAACACCTTCAGTTGGCACCTTTGCAGAGGAGAGGGGCCCAGGCCATCAGTTGCCAGGAGACAGGGTGTCGGCCATTCTCTGTGCAGACAGCATCACGCTGGCCCTCTAGGGCTCTGCAACAATCACACACCCTTATCCCACCACCTAGATTTACCAGGCCCTGGATTAGAGCCTCCTTCAGTGCACAGAGAGCCCTCTGGCACTGCTTGGTCCAGACCACCTCATCTGGTTTCCCTTTCTTGCAGAGCTGAGTGAGGGGGGCAGCTAGGGAGCTAAAGTGGGGTACAAACTTCCGGTAGTACTCTGTCATCCCGCTAAGGGCCTGGACCTGTTTCTTGGTCTGGGGAATGGGCCAATCTCTAATCGTCTCCATTTTGGCCAGCTCTGGGCTTGGGCAGCCGCTCCCCAACTTGTGGCCCAGGTACAACACCTCTGCCACCCCACATTACACATTCCAGCTTTTACCGCCAGTCCTGCCTCCTTGGGACAGCCCAACACCCTCTTCACCTGGGACACATGTTCCTCCCAGGTCTGGCCAAAGATACAGATGTCATCAATGGATGCCAGGGCCAAGTTCTCCATCCTCCTCAGTAACCAATCCACCTGGTGCTGGGAGGTGGCCGACGCCCCCTTGAGATCGAAAGGCAGGACCAGGAACTCAAAGAGCCCCAAAGTGGTGGAGAAAGCAGATTTCAACCTGGTATTTCAGCCTGCCAGTCACCCTTGGTGAGATCCATAGTAGAGAGGTAATAAGGCCCCCCACTCTCCCCCAGCTTGTCTAGATTCTCACCAGGCCTAGAGATGGGATAGGCATCGGACACAGTGACGGCATTAAGCTTCCAATAGTCCACCCAGGATCGGATCGTGAAGGATCGGATCGACCCGTCTTCCATGGTGAGGCCCATGGGCTGTTTAACAGCTGGATCACCTCTAAAGCCAGCATGTCCTTGACCTCTCTCTCCAGGTTCTGGGCTGTTTTCCCAGTGACTCTGAAAGGGGGACACCTGATGGGAGGACTGGCTCCCACCTCAGGGAAGAGATCCACCAGAGGGTCTTCCCCCTTCTCCTCCCAATCCTCCCTTTCCAGGTCCAGGGGTCCCCTCGCTCTCCTCCCATACAGCAGCTTGAAAGGGAAGAACCCTGTGGATTCCTGAGGCACCTCCCCATACCGCAGGTGGGGCAGGTGCTTGTCCCCATCCTGCGGATGCTGATTCATAAAAGTCCTCAGCATCATCCTCAGGGTCCCATAAAATCTCTCCACCAGCCCACTGGATGGAGGGTGACATGTAGAGGCCCAGGTGGGCCAGACCCCACATTTCTCCCACCAGCCCCGGAGCCGGGCTGACATGACATTGGACCCCTGGTCTGTAAGGACCTCGCTGGGGACCCCCTCTCTGCTGAAGATGGTCAGCAGCGTGTCTGCCCTGGTGTCTGCCTCGGTGGAGGATGGAGCCACCGTCCCTGGGTAGTGGGTGGCAAAATCCATCACCATCGGGATGTATTTCTTCCCCGACCAGGTCACCTTGCTGAGGGGCCCCACTATGTCCATAGCCACCTTCTGGAAAGGTTCCTCTATTACGGGCAGGGGTCTCAAGGGAGCTTCTCCCTTATCCCGGTCCTTCCCCACCCTCTGGCAGGGATCGCAGGACCTGCCGTGCTGCTGGGCCGCATCCCAGACTCCAGGCCAGTCATAGTTCTGCAGCCGCTGCCTGGTGCCCTGGATCCCCTGGTGTCCCGAGAGAGGGACATCGTGGGCCAGGTACGATAGCCTGCGGCAGTACTTCTGGGGCACCCCCAGCTGCCTCCTGATTCCCCACAGTTCTACTTCCCCTTGGGGAGCCCGTTCCTGGTACAGGAATCCCTTCTCCCATGAGAATCTTTCCCTGCAGCCTTCCCCAAGGGGGTTTGCAGTGCTGCAGCCAGCAAGTTCCCTCAGCAAGTTCCCTCATTCAGCTGCTGGGGGAGGGAGTGGGACCTGTTCCCTCTGGCAGGCTGGGCCTGAGCTCCCTCCCTGCCATGGGATCACTTCCCAGCAGCCCCTCTGGACCAGGCAAACCTGGTTGGCAGCCGACCTGCCCTGCCTGTGTGTCCCGTCCCCCCCAGCTGGGGTCTCAGCTCCCTCTGTGCTCAGTGCTGCCTTTGTTGTCCCAGTGGGGGTAGGCAGCAAGCTTGCTTCTTTGGTCACAGCATCAGAGCCAGCGTGAGCCCTCTCTCCAGTGTGCGGGGGTGGGGGGGGAAGCATCTCTCCATCCCACTCAGCCCCAGGGGGTTGGTTACAGGCAGGCAGGTAGCCTGAGCCTAGCAGCTCCTCCCCCCTGCCAGCCAGGTCATTTGCATTTTCACTGACCATTTTCATCTTAGCCAATTGTTTCCCTGGATTCGAATTCAAATCCTCGGCCGTTACAGGAGCAGGGCCTGGATCTTGTCCCAAAGATATACAGTCGTCCCCCAACAGGACCTCACAGCCGATATCCTGGAGAACCCCAACTATCAGCCAGCCTGACCCCTCCTGGGTCTGCACAGGGATCTGGGCCATAGGCAGGGCGAGGGGCTTCATCCCTGGGACCTTCACCCAGGTCTCACAGCCCCTCAGCATCTGGTGAGGCTGCACCACCTGGGGCCTGATAACAGTTCTCTCTGTCCCAGGATCTCGCCACCCCAGGAATGTCTCCCCATTGACCATCACCTTCCCCTCCCACTGGGGGTCTGGGGGGCCTGAGCCCAGGAGAGTCCATGCAGACATATAGGCCGGGGCCAGGGAGCCAGCTCCAAACTGAAACTCTCCCCAGCCCCTCCTCTGGCCTTTGTCTCTTTCCCGGGCCAGGAGACCACCGATCTCTTTGTTCTCCAACACCTCCAGTTGGCACCTTGCAGGGGAGGGGCCCAGGCCATCAGTTGCCAGGAGACAGGGTGTTGGCCATTCTCTGTGCAGACACCATCACACTGGCCCTCTAGAGTTCTGCAACAATCACACCCCCTTACCCACCACCTAGATACTTAAGAAATGCATAGGGGAAACTGAGGCACCCACACAGTAATCAGAGAGAACATTAAGAACAGTCCCACTTCGTCACACTTGCCCCACAATAATTTCTGTTAGGATATAGATATTCAGGCCTGTCTGTAAAGGCCTATACTCTAAGAATTTAGGTGTATTCCTATCACTTGGCTAGTTAGAGGTATAAAAGAAAGAATCAAAATCACTGTCTGCCAGTGTAAGGGCCTTCTCTTACTGTGACAGTCTGAGGCCCTGTTCTTAGGCTAAGGCCTTTGGCTAAGCGACAGAGGCAGCCATAAGCTGGGAAGTGAATGGTCACATCCTCACATTCCAAACTAGTCACATTGAAATAAGGTGCTATTGGGCTGTTAGGAATTTAATCCTGTCCTTATAGTGCCTATCACCTCCAGAGAAAGGGAAGTGCCTAGAAGCTGTAAAAGGAAATTGAGGTTGATAGTTTTCTGTCTGGTAAGAACTCACTTATCAATAGACACAGCTGGGAAACTCTTATGTCTTTACAGATGTAGTTGTGAAATCCTCACTTCTGTATTGTTTTGTCATTATAGTTCCCACTTTGCTATTGTTTATTGGCATGGTCTCTGTCTGGTTCTGTGATTGCTTCTGTCTGCTGTATAATTAATTTTGCTGGGTGTAAACTAATTAAGGTGGTGGGATATAATTGGTTAGCTAATCCATGTTAGGATTGGTTAGTTAAATTTTAGTAGAATGATTGGTTAAGGTATAGCTAAGAATATTACTATATAAATTAGGGGCAAACAGGAAGTAAGTTGGGATTCGAAAATAAGGAAAAAAGGAACTTGTATTTAAGCTTGCTGGAAGTTCACCCCAATAAACATCGAATTGTTTGCACCTTTGGACTTCGGGTATTGTTGCTCTCTGTTCATGCGAGAAGGACCAGGGAAGTAAGTGGGTGAAGGAATAAGCCCCCTAACAATTTCTAGAGCAGATCTTAAGGGGAAAAAAATCCAGTCATGATTTTAAAATGGCCAGTGATAGAGAATCTACCACCACCCTTGGGAAGTGTTCATGCAAGACACTAGTAAGACCTCATTTGGAATACTGTGTACAATCCTCAGGTTTCAGAGTAACAGCCGTGTTAGTCTGTATTCGCAAAAAGAAAAGGAGTACTTGTGGCACCTTAGAAACTAACCAATTTATTTGAGCATGAGCTTTCGTGAGCTACAGCTCACTTCATCGGATGCATCCGATGAAGTGAGCTGTAGCTCACGAAAGCTCATGCTCAAATAAATTGGTTAGTTTCTAAGGTGCCACAAGTACTCCTTTTCTTTTTGTGTACAATCCTGTTCACTCATGTTCAAGAAAGATGAAAGGAAACCAGAACAGGTGCAGAGGCTACTAGTATGAGCAGGAGAGTGGAAGAACTATTTTTGAGAGGAGACTAAAAGAACTTAGCCCGGTAAAAGGAAGACTGAGAGGGGATCTGATTGCTCTCTGTAAATACAACAGGTGGATAAACACAAATGAGGGGAAGAGCTATTTAAGTTACAGGACAACATTGGCACAAGAACAAATGGGGATAAACTGGCCAAGAATACATTTAGGCTGGAACTGAGAAGAAGGATGAAGGTCTGGAACAGCATCCCACTACGAGTAGTGGGGGAAAGAAACCTAACTAGTTTTAAGATGTATCTTGATAAGTGTATGAATAGGATTATTTGACAGGGTTACCGGTGACCACAGGGGACTGGACTCAGTGTCCCAGGTCCCTTCCAGTCCTATGTCCCTAAAAACCTCATGGGTTACTGCTGGAATGGAAAGTGTTTTATCATCATATCATATGACTAAATCATCTAGCCTTTCCCAAATACAGAACCGAAATATTTATTGAACACTTCTGCCTTTTCTGTATCATTACCGATAATTCTACCCTTTTGTTCCTAATCATCAATTTTCTACAATTCCTTCTGATTGATAGTAATTACTATCAACTTCCCCTTTCCCCCATTTGTTTTATATATCTAAATTATTTGTATAGCTGCCTTCACCTCCCCTTTAAGGCAATCTAGCTTTTTAAATAATGTGGCCTTCTCTCTCAGTTGTGGCTTTTTGGCCATCCAAAAAAATATTCTTAAACAATTCCCAATTATCATTCATATATTTCTGTTGAAATTCTTTCTCCCAGCTGATGTGGCTCATAATTGTTTTCAGCTTTGTGACACTGGCCCTTTTAAAACGCCCAGTTTTCTTGTGCTTTTTATGATAATGGATTTGGACTTTATTCTGTTTGCACACAATTGTAATCAAGTCATGATCAGTTGCACCCAAGCAACCTCTAATTTTTAGTTCTGTGATTAGTTCCTCTTTCTCTGTCAAGATGAGGTCTGATGTAGGATTACTCCATGTTGGCTGTAAAACTTTTTGAGACAGGAAATTGTTACCTATGTTTAGAAATTCTGTGACGTTCCCCTCTGGTGTTATCTGGACCAGTGATCTGCTAGGTCATTCTAATCCTTGACTCTGGGAGCCAACCTTATCCTGCTCTGCTGTGAGAACCCCCACTCCTGGGCTGTTCATGCTCAGCCTTTGGCATGTAAGCTGCTCCTTGTATTGTGCAACCAAATGACACTAGCCAATATCTCTGGCCCAAGACACAACCCAAGGAACCTCCGTCTTGCAGTGTCCAGTTATGCCCGCTGGACGCTGCAAGCTTATATGAGTTTGTCAATTTAACAAAGAAATTGATATGTACCGGGCTTGTTATCCCAAGGGGAGTCTCTGACACACTTCAAACCGAACAGTACACTTCAGGTAGAATAAACAAAAATTTATTCTCTACAAAGATAGATTTTAAGTGTTAGGCAAAAAGTCAGAGTGGTTGCCAAAATAAAATAAAATATAAGCATGCAGTCTAAACTCTCAACCCTATTAGACTGGACAACATCTAGATTAAGCAGTTTTTTCTCACCCCACTGGATATTGCAGTCCTTAATATCCAGGTTTCTCCTTAAACCTGGGCCAATCTCCTCTGTTAGAACCTTGTCTTCTTCTCAGACCTGGTCTACATTAGGAGTTGAGGTCGAATTTAGCAGCGTTAAATCGATTTAACCCTGCACCCGTCCACATGACGAAGCCCTTTTTTTCGACTTAAAGGGCTCTTAAAAATCAATTTCCTTACTCCACCCTCGACAAGGGGATTAGCGCTGAAATCGGCCTTGCCGGGTCGAATTTGGGGTACTGTGGACGCAATTTGATGGTATTGGCCTCCGGGAGCTATCCCAGAGTGCTCCATTGTGACTGCTCTGGACAGCACTCTCAACTCGGATGCACTGGCCAGGTAGACAGGAAAAGGCCTGTGAACTTTTGAATTTCATTTCCTGTTTGGCCAGTGTGGAAAGCTGCACATGAGTGCAGAGCTCATCAGCAGAGGTGACCATGCAGAGCTCATCAGCAGAGGTGACCATGATGGAGTCCCAGAATCGCAAAAGAGCTCCAGCATGGACCGAATGGGAGGTACAGGATCTGATCGCTGTATGGGGAGAGGAATCCGTGCTATCAGAACTCCGTTCCAGTTTTCGAAATGCCAAAACATTTGTCAAAATCTCCCAGGGCATGAAGGACAGAGGCCATAACAGGGACCCGAAGCAGTGCTGTGTGAAACTTAAGGAGCTGAGGCAAGCCTACCAGAAAACCAGAGAGGCGAATGGCCGCTCCTGGTCAGAGCCCCAAACATGCCACTTCTATGATGAGCTGCATGCCATTTTAGGGGGTTCAGCCACCACTACCCCAGCCATGATGTTTGACTCCTTCAGTGGAGATGGAGGCAACATGGAAGCAGGTTTTGGGGACGAGGAAGATGATGATGATGATGAGGTTGTAGATAGCTCACAGCAAGCAAGCAGAGAAATCAGTTTTCCCGACAGCCAGGAACTGTTTCTCACCCTGGACCTGGAGCCAGTACCCCCCGAACCCACCCAAGGCTGCCACCCAGACCCGCCAGGTGGAGAAGGGACCTCTGCTGAGTGTATCTTTTTAAATAATATACATGGTTTAAAAGCAAGCATGTTTAATGATTAATTTGCCCTGGCATTTGCAGCTCTCCTGGATGTACGCCCAAAGCCTTTGCAAAAGGTTTCTGGGGAGGGCAGCCTTATTCCGTCCACCATGGTCGGACACTTTACCACTCCAGGCCAGTAGCACGTAGTCGGGAATCATTGCAGAACAAAGCATTGCAGTGTATGTTTGCTGGCATTCAAACAACATCTCTCTGTGTTATCCTCAGGAGAGTGATATCATTCATGGTCACCTGTTTGAAATAGGGTGCTTTTCTTAAGGGGGCATTCAGAGGTGCCCATTCCTGCTGGGCTGTTTGCCTGTGGCTGAACAGAAATGTTCCCAGCTATTAGCCATGGGGAGGGGGAAGGAGTTAGCCACGTGGTGGGGGGAGGCAAAATGCAACCTTGTAACGAAAGCACATGTGCTATGTATGTAATGTTAACAGCAAGGTTTACTGTGAAAGAGTGTTCTATAAAATGTGTCTTTTTAAATACCACAGTCCCTTTTTTTTTCTCCACCAGCTGCATGTGTTTCAAGGATCACAGGATCCTCTCCTTCCCAGAGGCTAGCAAAGCTTAGAAGGCGAAAAAAACACACTCGCGGTGAAATGTTCTCTGAGCTCATGCTGTCCTCCCACACTGACAGAGCACAGACGAATGCGTGGCGGCAGACTATGTCAGCGTGCAGGAAAGCACAAAATGACCGGGAGGAGAGGTAGCGGGCTGAGAAGAGTAAGTGGCGGGCTGAAGAGAGGGCTGAAGCTGAAAGGTGGCAGCAGCATGATGAGAGGAGGCAGGATTCAATGCTCAGGCTGCTGGAGGATCAAACTCATATGCTCCAGCATATGGTTGAGCTGCAAGAAAGGCAGCAGGAGCACAGATCGCCGCTACAGCCCCTGTGTAACCAACCGCCCTCCTCCCCAAGTTCCATAGCCTCCGGCCACCCAGCCACTCCACCCCAGAGGATTGCCCAAGCAACAGAAGGCTGGCATTCAGTAAGTTTTAAAGTGCTGTGTGGCCTTGTCCTTCCCTCCTCCACCACTCCATCTGGTGCTTCCCTCCCGGGCTACCTTGGCAGTTATCCCCCTATTTGTGTGATGAATAATAAAGAATGCATGAATGTGAAGCAACAATGACTTTATTGCCTCTGCAAGCGGTGATCTAAGGGAGGAGGGGAGGGTGGTTAGCTTACAGGGAAGTAGAGTGAACCAAGGGGCGGGGGTTTTCATTAGGGAGAAACAAACAGAACTTTCACACCGTAGCCTGGCCAGTCATGAAACTGGTTTTCAAAGCTTCCCTGAGGCGCACCGCGCCCTCCTGTGCTCTTCTATCCACCCTTGTGTCTGGCTGCGCGTAACCAGCGGCCAGGCAATTTGCCTCAACCTCCCACCCCGCCATAAACGTCTTCGCCTTACTCTCACAGATATTGTGGAGCGCACAGCAAGCAGTAATAACAGTCAGAATATTGATTTTGCTGAGGTGTAACCGAGTCAGTAAACTGCGCCAGCGCGCTTTTAAACCTCCAAATGCACATTCTACCACCATTCTGCACTTGCTCAGCCTGTAGTTGAACAGCTCCTGACTACTGTCCAGGCTGCCTGTGTACGGCTTCATGAGCCATGGCATTAAGCGGTAGGCTGGGTCCCCAAGGATAACTATAGGCATTTCAACATCCCCAACTGTTATTTTCTGGTCTGGGAATAAAGTCCCTTCCTGCAGCTTTTGAAAAAGACCAGAGTTCCTGAAGATGCGAGCATCATGTACCTTTCCCGGCCATCCCACGTTGATGTTGGTGAAACATCCCTTGTGATCCACCAGTGCTTGCAGCACTATTGAAAAGTACCCCTTGCAGTTTATGTACTCGCCTGCTTGGTGCTCCGGTGCCAAGATAGGGATATTGTTTCCGTCTATGGCCCCACCACAGTTAGGGAATCCCATTGCAGCAAAGCCATCCACTATGACCTGCACATTTCCCAGGGTCACTACCCTTGATAGCAGCAGATCTTTGATTGGGTTAGCTACTTACATCACAGTAGCCCCCCACAGTAGATTTGCCCACTCCAAATTGATTCCCGACTGACCGGTAGCTGTCTGGCATTGCAAGCTTCCACAGGGCTATTGCCACTCGCTTCTCAACTGTGAGGGCTGCTCTCATCTTGATATTCATGTGCTTCAGGGCAGAGGAAAGCAAGTCACAAAGTTCCATGAAAGTGCCCTTACGCATGCAAAAGTTTTGCAGCCACTGGGAATCGTCCCAGACCTGCAACACTATGCGGTCCCACCAGTCTGTGCTTGTTTCCAGGGCCCAGAATCGGCGTTCCACCGCATGAACCTGCCCCATTAGCACCATGATGCCCGCATTGCCAGGGCCCGTGCTTTGAGAGAAGTCTGTGTCCATGTCCTCATCACTCTCGTCACCGCGCTGATGTCGCCTACTCGCCCAGTTTCGCTTTGCCAGGTTCTGGTGCTGCATATACTGCTGGATAATGCACGTGGTGTTTAATGTGTTCCTAATTCCCAAAGTGATCTGAGCAGGCTCCATGCTTGCTGTGGTATGGCTTCTGCACAGGTAACTCAGGAAAAAAGGCGTGAAACGATTGTCTGCCGTTGCTTTCACAGAGGGAGGGAGAGAAAGAGGGCCTGACGACATGTACCCAGAACCACCCGCGACAATGTTTTTTGCCCCATCAGGCATTGGGATCTCAACCCAGAATTCCAATGGGCGGCGGAGACTGCGGGAACTGTGGGATAGCTGTACACAGTGCAACACTCCGGAAGTTGATGCTAGCCTTGGTACTGTGGAAGCACTCCGCCAAGTTAATGCACTTAATGCACTTAGAGCATTTTGTGTGGGGACACACACAATCGACTATATAAAAATGATTTCTAAAAAACCGACTTCTATAAATGCAACCTAATTTTGTAGTGTAGATATACTCTCAGTGTCTTAGTTGCTTGCAGTGAAGGTAGGGGTAGGAGAAGGGCCCAGTGTGTGTCCACTCTATCTGTTTTATACTCTCAGTCCATGTGCTTGGGGAGCACAAATTGCGGCATGTGTGGAGGGCATTGGTGAATCTCTCCAATCAAGGTTGAGCAATTCCCCTGGTGTGGCCTCATGAAGGTGAGTCATTGCATTGTAGCTCCCTTGCTGGACAACGGCTGTTGATGGGTTGTTTGACATCCCGCCCGGGTGTTGGTTACTTTCCTTGCTGTTGCCTCTGGGGAGCTAATATCTGGTTGATTCCCCAACTTAGAGCATGTTTCAGCGACCACTATACAACACAATTATCATAACTTCATATGCATTAATGATACACATACATGGATAGAGAAATGACTTTCAGCAGATCATAACCTTTCCCCTGATACATATAAAGCATGCCTTGTAAGGTAAGATCACGATTATATGAAAAAAGAAAAGGAGTACTTGTGGCACCTTAGAGACTAACCAATTTATTTGAGCATGAGCTTTCGTGAGCTACAGCTCACTTCATTGGATGCATGCCGTGGAAACTGCAGCAGACTTTATTTATACACAGAGAATATGAAAAAATACCTCCTCCCACCCCACTGTCTTGCTGGTAATAGCTTATCTAAAGTGATCATCAGGTGGGCCATTTCCAGCACAAATCCAGGTTTTCTCACCCTCCACCCCCCCACACAAATTCACTCTCTTGCTGGTGATAGCCCATCCAAAGTGACAACTCTTTACACAATGTGCATGATAATAAAGTTGGGCCATTTCCTGCACAAATCCAGGTTCTCTCACATCCCCCCACCCCCATACACACACAAACTCACTCTCCTGCTGGTAATAGCTCATCCAAACTGACCACTCTCCACGTTTAAATCCAAGTTAAACCAGAACATCTGGGGGGGGGTGTAGGAAAAAACAAGAGGAAATAGGCTACCTTGCATAATGACTTAGCCACTCCCAGTCTCTATTTAAGCCTAAATTAATAGTATCCAATTTGCAAATGAATTCCAATTCAGCAGTTTCTCGCTGGAGTCTGGATTTGAAGTTTCATTATATGAAAATGAGGAATATAGGGGTTACAAAAAGAAAAGGAGTACTTGTGGCACCTTAGAGATTAACCAATTTATTTGAGCATAAGTTTCGTGAGCTACAGCTCACTTCATCATAGAATCATAGAATATCAGGGTTGGAAGGGACCCCAGAAGGTCATCTAGTCCAACCCCCTGCTCGAAGCAGGACCAATTCCCAGTTAAATCATCCCAGCCAGGGCTTTGTCAAGCCTGACTTTAAAAACCTCTAAGGAAGGAGATTCTACCACCTCCCTAGGTAACGCATTCCAGTGTTTCACCACCCTCATAGTGAAAAAGTTTTTCCTAATATCCAATCTAAACCTCCCCCACTGCAACTTGATCATCGGATGCATACTGTGGAAAATACAGAAGATGTTTGTTTTTATACACACAAATCATGAAAAAATGGGTGTTTATCACTACAAAAGGTTTTCTCTCCCCCCACCCCACTCTCCTGCTGGTAATAGCTTATCTAAAGTGATCACTCTCCTTACAATGTGTGTGATAATCAAGGTGGGCCATTTCCAGTACAAATCCAGGTTTTCTCACCCCTCCCCTCCCCTCCCCACCTCCCCCAAACAAACCCACTTTCCTGTTGGGTTTGTTCGGGGGACGTGTGGGGGGGGGAGGGAGAAAACCTGGATTTGTGCTGGAAATGGCCCACCTTGATTATCACACACATTGTAAGGAGAGTGATCACTTTAGATAAGCTATTACCAGCAGGAGAGTGGGGTGGGGGGAGGTATTTTTTCATGCTTTGTGTGTATAAAAAGATCTTCTACACTTTCCACAGTATGTATCCGATGAAGTGAGCTGTAGCTCACGAAAGCTTATGCTCAAATAAATTGGTTAGTCTCTAAGGTGCCACAAGTCCCCCTTTTCTTTTTGCGAATACAGACTAACACGGCTGTTACTCTGAAACCTGTCATAGGGGTTACAGTACACTCCCCCAACGTATAGAATGTCACAAATTCTGAGGACAGCGTCGTAATGTACTGGCAACATGAGACCTCAAGACTATGTCACTCAGACTGAAATCCCCTGTGATAACACAGCATTCCCCCAACACATTACAGGGATGTGCTCAAGGAGCTGGTTATCTTGTTCCTGTGTGAGATTCAGTTGTCTGTAGTACACACCAACTAGCACCCCACGCTGTGTTTATCTGTGAGGATACTGATCCATCAGCAATGCTACTCTGAAGTCAGCATTCAAGATTATTTGCATCCAAGTTGTCAGTAACTCAGAAACAAGGAATGATATTTTACACTCCTCCTCTCCCCTTTTGCCCATTCAGTACTTCCTAAATAGGTTATAACCAGTGATTTTAACATTCCCAACTTGTGACTCTTTCCACCAGGTTTCAATTATACCAACTAGGTCGCATTTATGCTTATAAATGAGTAATTCCAATTCCTTTTGTTTATTACCCAGGCTCCTAGCACTGGTGCATAGGCAATTGAAGAATTTCTTCTCTTCACGTCCCTTAGTGCCTTGATTAATTTTGTTCTGAACATTTTGATTTTGTTCTAAATGAGTGCTCATCAGTTCCCCCTTTTCATCCTTCCCTCTTTCTGTAGGGTCTGCCTCTGAGACACCTGCCATTTCTGCTTTATCTCATCTCTCCCAGAAGCCAGAGTTTCATTGTGGGAAATTTACTAGGTAATCTTGTCATACTATGGAACAGTTAGTATAATGCCAGAATTCTATGACTTTGATATTATCCCACTGGTGAGGGTGTACTCTTATTTGACAGATTACTCTCTACTCCTATAAGATTGCCATTTAATACCAATTCTGTTGAAGGGAACAGAGTTGGGCATGATCTGAATTACATGAGACAGTTGCAAAAGACAGTTACCTTTTCTGTAACTGGTGTTCTTCGAGATGTGTTGCTCATGTCTATTCCACAATAGGTGTGTGTGCTCGCCATGTGCACCAGTGCCGGAAGTTTTTCCCCTAGCAGTACTCGTGGGAGGGAGCGCCCCTGCGACCCCTGGAGTGGCGCCTGCCTGGTGCGGTATAAGGGGAGCTGTGCGCTCCCCCCACCCTCATTTCCTTCTTGCCAGACAACTCCGACAGAGGGGAAGGAGGGTAGGATGTGGAATAGACATGAGCAACACATCTCGAAGAACACCAGTTAAGGAAAAGGTAACTGTCTTTTCTTCTTCGACTGATTGCTCATGTGTATTCCACAATAGGTGATTCCAAGCTATAGCTGTTGGAGGCGGGTAAGAGTTCACAAGTTCCCAGGACGGAGTATGGCCCTGCTGAACCCAGTGTCATCTCTGGTTTGGGGGACAATCGCATAATGCGAGGTGAACGTATGAACCAAAGACCACACGGCAGCCCTACAAATGTCCTGGATGGGGACGTGGGCCACGAAGGCAGCTGACGAGGCCTGCTCCCGAGTCAAATGTGCCCGCACAATGGGTGATGGGGGGACACCCGCCAGCTCATAACAGATACGGATGCATGAAGTGATCCAATTGGAAAGCCGCTGAGTGGAAATCGTCTGGCCCCTTGCGTGCTCAGCTGAGGTGATGAACAGTTGCGAAGTCTTTCTGAACGGCTTAGTCCACTCAAGGTAGAAAGCCAGAGCCCGCCACACATTGAGCGTGTGGAGACGGCGCTCCTCACTGGACGCGTGAGGCTTCGGGCAGAGGACCGGTAGAAAAATATCCTGACCCATGTGGTAGGCAGAGACCACCTTCGGGAGGAACACAGGGTGTGGGTGGAGCTAAACCCTGTCTTTATGTATGGCGGCTTGGAGGTCAGGGCCCTGAGCTCCGAGACTCACCTGGCTGATGTGATTGCAACCAGGAAGGCCACCTTCCACGAGAGGTGAGACCAGGAGCACATGGCCAGTGGTTCAAATGGGGGCTCAGTGAGATGAGCCAACACCAGGTTTAGGTCCCACTGTGGGACCGGGGGTTTAGAATATGGAAAAAGACAGTCCAAACCCTTAAGAAACTGGCCAGTCATAGCACGGGAAAATACCGCGTGCCCTTGCACCGGCGAATAGAAGGCTGATATGGCTGCCAGGTGTACCTTGACTGATGAGGGTGCCAGGCCCTGGGCCCTCAGGTGGAGGAGGTAATCAAGAATAAGCTGTATTGGGGTGGTCACTGGGGAGACACCCTGGTCTGCCGCCCACCTAGAAAACCGGGACCACTTCACCAAATAAGCGCAGCAAGTGGAGGGCCGTCTACTTTTGAGGAGGACGCACTGAACCTGCTCTGAGCACATCCTTTCCTCTCCACCTAACCACTGAGCAGCCATGCCGCGAGGTGAAGAGCTGCCAGGTTGAGGTGGAGGAGGCGGCCCTGGTCCTGATAAAGCAGGTCCGAGCCGAGCGGCAACGGTGGAGCTATCGCCAGGCCCATGTGGGTCCTGTACCAATGCTGCCTGAGTCACGCTGGGGCAATCAGGAAGACCCGGGCCTTGTCTGTCTTTATCTTCTCCAGGACCCTGCTGATTAGAGAGAACGGGGGAAAGGTGTAGAGAAGCCAGCCTGACCAGGACAGGAGAAAGGCATTGGAGATAGCGCCCCCCCAGGCTCCCACTGGAGCAGAACCAGGGGCATCGCTGGTTCTGCCGAGTCGCGAACAGGTCCACCTGGGGAGTTCCCCACCTTCGGAAGAGCCGGTGGGCCACTTCCGGGTGGAGGGACCACTCGTGTTGCGAGGAAAAGTCCCTGCTCAAGCGATCTGCCTTTTTGTTCCGGACGCCCAGTAGGTGGAAGGCCTTCAGGTGGATGTCGTGGGCTATACAGAAGTCCCACAGCCTGAGGGCTTCGCGCAGAGGATCGGGCCCCGCTTTGCCTGTTGATATAGAACATTGAGGCTGCGTTGTCCATGAGGACCCAGACTACCTTGCCCTCCAGGTGTGAGCGGAAGGCCATACACACCAGCCGCACCACCCTGCCTGAGCTCCTGGACGTTTATATGTAAGGTCAGATCTTGAGCTGACCACAGGCCTTGGGTCTGAAAGTTCCCCACATGGGCCCCCTAAACCAGGTCCGACGCATCGGACACCAACACCAACGACGGGGCACTGTCCCTGAACGGGACCCCTTGGAGCATGTTGTTTGGGGTGGACCACCACCGTAGGGAGGTGATCACAGAGTCTGGCACAGTGAGGACCTTGTCCATCCTGTCCATGGCCTGGGAGAACTCCGAGGGCAACCAGAGTTGGAGGGGCCTCATCCTGAGTCTGGCGTTATGGACTATGTACATGCACGCTGACATGTAACCCAAGAGTTGTAGGCAAACCCTGGCTGTTGTCACTGGCAACCTTGTGACCGACTCGATGAGATCTGGTCTCGAATCTGTCGGGTGGGAGAGAGGCCCTGGCCGACAACGCATCCAGGAGGGCCCCGATAAACTCTATACATTGGACTGGGACTAACGTGGACTTGGTGTTGTTTACCAACAGGCCCAAGGTGGTGCACATGGATAGGAGGAGCGCCACGTGATCCCTCACTTGCGACCGGGAGGTGCCCTTGACAAACCAATCATTCAGATAGGGAAATATCTGGACTCCCCCCCATCTGAGGTAGGCCGCTACCACCGACATGCATTTGGTAAACACCCTGGGGGCAGTGGACAGACCAAATGGGAGGACCGTGAATTGGTAGTGATTCTGTCCCACCACGAAACGGAGGAAGTGCCTGTGCCCCTCAAATATGTAGATGTGGAAGTACGAGTCCTGTGGATCGAGGGCAGTGTACCAGTCCCCAGGATCCAGGGAGGGGATGATGGAGGCCAGGGAGACCATGCGGAACTTGAGCTTCACCATGTACTGGTTCAGACCTCGGAGGTCCAGGATGGGCCTGAGCCCCCCTGTGGCCTTCGGGATAAGGAAATAACAGGAGTAATACCCCTTGCCCATGAACTCCTTGGGCACCGCCTCTATCACTCCTAGACCTAGGAGCTGCCCCACCTCCTGCTCAAGCAGAGCCTCATGAGAGGGATGCCGCAGGAGGGACGGGGGCTGGGGGGGGGGGTGGGAAGGAAGTAAACTGGAGGGTGTAACCCCGGGAGATGGTGTTGAGGATCCATCAGTCCTAGGTTAGCCGTGACTATTCCGGGAGGAAAGCACACAACTGGTTGGAGAAGGGAAGCTTTATTGGGGGTGGATCCCTCCTGAGGGCTGTTGGGGTGCCCCCGAGGGTCCTGTCAAAACCACCTTTTCCCTGCCTGCTTGCCCTTGGAGGACCCAGGCTGGGGGGCAGGCTGAGACTGCCTCTGAGGGCGTCTCTTATAGTCCCGCTGCTTCTTATGGGCGGCTGATACTTTGGGTTGGGGGGGTGGAGGGGGCGACCTGAATTTAGGTTTTGCTGGAGCCGGGACATAGAAGCCCAGAGTCTGGAGGGTCTGCAGGGATCTTTCATGCCATGCAGCCTTGTATCTGTTTCCTCCACAAACAAAGCTTTCCCGTCAAATGGGAGATCCTGCATGGAAGACTGCGCCTCGCTGGACAGCCCAGAGAGCAAGAGCCATGAAGCCCATCTCATGGACACTGAGGAGACCATAGATCGTGCGGCCGTGCCCGCAGCATCCAAGGCTGCCTGTAGGGACGCCCTAGTGGACGCTGCCCCTTCATAGAATATCAGGGTTGGAAGGGACCTCAGGAGGTCATCTAGTCCACTAGTGCCTTCCTCCACTAGTGCCCTGAACTCCACCCCATCGCGCTCCTGGAGGGAGTCCTCAAACTTGGGCAGGGAGCCCCACAAATTGAATTCATACCGGCCCAGGAGAGCCTGATGGTTTGCCACTTGTAACTGGAAGCTCGAAGATGAATAAACTTTCCTTCCGAAAGAGTCCAGTCTCCGAGAGTCTTTGTTCTTTGGGGTCGGGGCTGGCTGACTCTGCCATTCTCTGTGGTTGACCGACTCAACCACCAGGGAGTTGGGCGCCAGGTGGGTATACAAGTACTCATGCCCCTTAGCGGGTACAAAGTACTTGCATTCCGCCTTTTTAGAGATGGGGGACAATGAGGCCGGTGTTTGACACAGGGCATTTGACATCTTAGCCACCCCTTCATGGAGAGGCAAGGCCACCCTACCCATGGCGATCGGGGGAAAACTCACGACGATCGGAGGAGGTCCTGGATGACTGGAATTTGCCTAATGTAGCGCTCATCTTTAAAAAAGGGAAGGAGGAGGATCTGGGGAACAACAGGCCAGTCAGCCTCATCTCAGTCCCTGGAAAAATCATGGAGCAGGTCCTCAAGGAATCAATTCTGAAGCACTTAGAGGGGAGGAAAGTGATCAGGAACAGTAAGCATGGATTCACCAAGGGCAAGTCAGGCCTGACTAATCTAATTGCCTTCTATGATGAGATAAATGGCTCTGTGGATGAGGGGAAAGCAGTGGATGTATTGTTTCTTGACTTTAGCAAAGCTTTTGATATGGTCTCCCACAGTACGCTTGCCAGCAAGTTAAAAAAGTATGGGCTGGATGAATGCACTATAAGGTGGGTAGAAAGCTGGCTAGATTGTCGGGCTCAACGGGTAGTGATCAATGGCTCCATGTCTAGTTGGCAGCCGGTATCAAGTGGAGTGCCCCAAGGGTCGGTCCTGGGGCCGGTTTTGTTCAATATCATAGAATCATAGAATCATAGAATATCAGGGTTGGAAGGGACCCCAGAAGGTCATCTAGTCCAACCCCCTGCTCGAAGCAGGACCAATTCCCAGTTAAATCATCCCAGCCAGGGCTTTGTCAAGCCTGACCTTAAAAACCTCTAAGGAAGGAGATTCTACCACCTCCCTAGGTAACGCATTCCAGTGTTTCACCACCCTCTTAGTGAAAAAGTTTTTCCTAATATCCAATCTAAACCTCTCCCACTGCAACTTGAGAACATTACTCCTCGTTCTGTCATCTGCTACCATTGAGAACAGTCTAGAGCCATCCTCTTTGGAACCACCTTCAGGTAGTTGAAAGCAGCTATCAAATCCCCCCTCATTCTTCTCTTCTGCAGGCTAAACAATCCCAGCTCCCTCAGCCTCTCCTCATAAGTCATGTGTTCCAGCCCCCTAATCATTTTTGTTGCCCTTCGCTGGACTCTCTCCAATTTATCCACATCCTTCTTGTAGTGTGGGGCCCAAAACTGGACACAGTACTCCAGATGAGGCCTCACCAATGTCGAATAGAGGGGAACGATCACGTCCCTCGATCTGCTCGCTATGCCCCTACTTATACATCCCAAAATGCCATTGGCCTTCTTGGCAACAAGGGCACACTGCTGACTCATATCCAGCTTCTCGTCCACTGTCACCCCTAGGTCCTTTTCCGCAGAACTGCTGCCTAGCCATTCGGTCCCTAGTCTGTAGCTGTGCATTGGGTTCTTCCGTCCTAAGTGCAGGACCCTGCACTTATCCTTATTGAACCTCATCAGATTTCTTTTGGCCCAATCCTCCAATTTGTCTAGGTCCTTCTGTATCCTATCCCTCCCCTCCAGCGTATCTACCACTCCTCCCAGTTTAGTATCATCCGCAAATTTGCTGAGAGTGCAATCCACACCATCCTCCAGATCATTTATGAAGATATTGAACAAAACCGGCCCCAGGACCGACCCTTGGGGCACTCCACTTGATACCAGCTGCCAACTAGACATGGAGCCATTGATCACTACCCGTTGAGCCCGACAATCTAGCCAGCTTTCTACCCACTTTATAGTGCATTCATCCAACCCATACTTCCTTAACTTGCTGACAAGAATACTGTGGGAGACGGTGTCAAAAGCTTTGCTAAAGTCAAGAAACAATACATCCACTGCTTTCCCTTCATCTACAGAACCAGTAATCTCATCATAAAAGGCGATTAGATTAGTCAGGCATGACCTTCCCTTGGTGAATCCATGCTGGCTGTTCCTGATCACTTTCCTCTCATGCAAGTGCTTCAGGATTGATTCTTTGAGGACCTGCTCCATGATTTTTCCAGGGACTGAGGTGAGGCTGACTGGCCTGTAGTTCCCAGGATCCTCCTCCTTCCCTTTTTTAAAGATTGGCACTACATCAGCCTTTTTCCAGTCATCCGGGACTTCCCCGGTTCGCCACGAGTTTTCAAAGATAATGGCCAATGGCTCTGCAATCACAGCCGCCAATTCCTTCAGCACTCTCGGATGCAACTCGTCCGGCCCCATGGACTTGTGCACGTCCAGCTTTTCTAAATAGTCCCTAACCACCTCTATCTCCACAGAGGGCTGGCCATCTCTTCCCCATTTTGTGATGCCCAGCGCAGCAGTCTGGAAGCTGACCTTCTTAGTGAAAACAGAGGCAAAAAAAGCATTGAGTACATTAGCTTTTTCCACATCCTCTGTCACTAGGTTGCCTCTCTCATTCAGTAAGGGGCCCACACTTTCCTTGGCTTTCTTCTTGTTGCCAACATACCTGAAGAAACCCTTCTTGTTACTCTTAACATCTCTGGCTAGCTGCAGCTCCAGGTGCGATTTGGCCCTCCTGATATCATTCCTACATGCCCGAGCAATATTTTTATACTTTATACAATATCTTCATAAATGATCTGGAGGATGGTGTGGATTGCACTCTCAGCAAATTTGCGGATGATACTAAACTGGGAGGAGTGGTAGATACGCTGGAGGGGAGGGATAGGATACAGAAGGACCTAGACAAATTGGAGGATTGGGCCAAAAGAAATCTGATGAGGTTCAATAAGGATAAGTGCAGAGTCCTGCACTTAGGACGGAAGAACCCAATGCACAGCTACAGACTAGGGACCGAATGGCTAGGCAGCAGTTCTGCGGAAAAGAACCTAAGGGTGACAGTGGACGAGAAGCTGGGTATGAGTCAGCAGTGTGCCCTTGTTGCCAAGAAGGCCAATGGCATTTTGGGATGTATAAGTAGGGGCATAGCGAGCAGATCGAGGGACGTGATCGTTCCCCTCTATTCGACATTGGTGAGGCCTCATCTGGAGTACTGTGTCCAGTTTTGGGCCCCACACTTCAAGAAGGATGTGGATAAATTGGAGAGAGTCCAGCGAAGGGCAACAAAAATTATTAGGGGTCTAGAACACATGAGTTATGAGGAGAGGCTGAGGGAGCTGGGATTGTTTAGCCTGCAGAAGAGAAGAATGAGGGGGGATTTGATAGCTGCTTTCAACTACCTGAAAGGGGGTTCCAAAGAGGATGGCTCTAGACTGTTCTCAATGGTAGCAGATGACAGAACGAGGAGTAATGGTCTCAAGTTGCAGTGGGGGAGGTTTAGATTGGATATTAGGAAAAACTTTTTCACTAAGAGGGTGGTGAAACACTGGAATGCGTTACCTAGGGAGGTGGTAGAATCTCCTTCCTTAGAGGTTTTTAAGGTCAGGCTTGACAAAGCCCTGGCTGGGATGATTTAACTGGGAATTGGTCCTGCTTCGAGCAGGGGGTTGGACTAGATGACCTTCAGGGGTCCCTTCCAACCCTGATATTCTATGATTCTATGATTCTATGAATGAGGGGGGGATTTGATAGCTGCTTTCAACTACCTGAAAGGGAGTTCCAAAAAGGATGGATCTAGACTGTTCTCAGTGGTAGCAGATGATAGAACAAGGAGGAATGGTCTCAAGTTGCAGTTGGGGAGGTTTAGGTTGGATATTAGGAAAAACTTTTTCACTAGGAGGGTGGTGAAACACTGGAATGCGTTACCTAGGGAGGTAGTTGAATCTCCTTCCTTTGAGGTTTTTAAGGTCAGGCTTGAAAAAGCCCTGGCTGGAATGATTTAGTTGGAGATTGGTCCTGCTTTGAGCAGGGGTTGGACTAGATGACCTCCTCAGGTCCCTTCCAACCCTGATATTCTATGAGTCTATGATACCCGGTGCCGATGGGGACAACACGTTAAACAGGGAGTGTGAGGGCTCCTCCATCTCCTCTGCCTGGAGGTGGAGGCTTGCTGCCACCCTCTTTAAGAGTTCTTTGTGGGCTCTGAAGTCCTCCCGCGGGACGGAGGGGTGTGGGGCCGCAATCGCCTCCTCCAGGCAGGGCAAAGAGGCCAGTGCGGTGCTCTGGGTGTTGGCCAGCACTGGAGGGTACACCTCCTGGTCGGACTCTGGGCACAGTGCCGAGCACGCACATCCCACCACCTCCTTTCTCGGGGGTCTGGAGAGGGAGGCCGATGGTGCCTCCGAAACTCCAGCCACCGAGTGAGCTCCCACCGGGGGCTGCGCCAGAGGCCACAGTGCCCACTGATACCATTGGGCCGTCCACAACAATCGGTGCCACTGCACCTGCTGTGGCACCGGTGGGGCCAGCTTTTCGGGTTGGCTGGGCTGGCCTGGCCCATCAAAGGACAGCTATGAATGGAGACCGGGCTGGCGTAAGATCTGCTGCTGTCTCTGGACCAGGAGAAGCAGCGGTGCCGGGATCTACGATGGCCACAGGACCGCGATCTCGACGTGGAGGACTGGTACCGACGGTAGCAGCTGCTCCTCAAACAGCCTCGACAGGCGGACTCATAATGGCAAAACGGCGATTGACGCCCGGGGCTGTGATGTCTTGGCGGAGACTTGGAGCAGGAGTCCGAGCAGGAATGGTGTTGACGACCATGCTGTGATCGACTGCGGTATCCTCTCTGAGACGAGGACCGATGGCGATGCCTGTCGCAGTCCCACTGATGTTCGCTCCTTGAGAACGAGCGGTGCCGCGAGTCCCAGCCAGATGGAACCCAGCCAGACAGAACCCAGACAGTCTGGTCAGCATCGAGGGCAATCCACCTGGACTCTGCCCCAAGCGATCGCTGGGCGGTGATCGGCATTGGGAATGTTCCCTCAAACAAGACTGGTACCAGGTCGGAAGTGACTGCAGAGATCCCAGTGGCGGCTTGCCCCTGGAGCGCGGGGCCGACATTGGCAGCGCTCCGGGCACCAGCATGGACATAATGTCCCGGGATGCCTGTAGGGCTTCAGGTGTGGACGGCATTCGGACATCCGGAGGGGCCTGTTCCGAAGGGGCTGGACTACTCTGCTCAACTTGAGTAGGAGGCCTGGGGACTGGTGGGGATCGAGGACTGCCCGACATGGGCCTAACCTCTGTCCCAGACTTCCCACGGTGCCGCTGCAAAGAGGGAGTCTTCCTGGCCCTCTTGGCATGCTCCATGAACGGGGAGCGGTGCTGACTGGTGGATGGCACTGGAGGGTCGCCGCGTACCAACACCATGGTGCTGGGTACCGGTTCGGAGTGGCATGCCGGGGTCGAGCACTGACTCCATCAGGATGGCCCGGAGCCTAATGTCCCTTTCTCTTTTGGTCCAAGGCTTAAACGACTTGCAAATCTTGCACCTTCCGCTGATATGGATTTCTCCCAAGCAGCGCAAAGTCTGCGTGCAGGTCACTTCTTGGCATAGAACGCCTACAAGAGCTGCACGATTTAAACCCCAGGGCGCAGGGCATGCCCCAGCCCGGGCTCACTGACTAACTAAACTAACTAAACAGCTAACTAACTACAGGTACTAATGTTGAACGAACGAACAGTTCTGGGGACGAGCTACAGCAAATCTGGAGCAGAGCAGTTCCGACGCACCTTCATTGGCGGCAAGAAGGAACTGAGGGTTTGGGGAGCGCGCAGCTCCCCTTATATCACACCAGGCAGGCACCACTCCAGGGGTCGCTGGGGCGCTCCTCCCCATGGGTACTGCTAGGGGGAAAACTTCCGGCACCGGTGCATGTGGCAAGCACGCACACCTATTGTGGAATACACAAGAGCAATCACTCAAAGAAGAACCTGTTTTCCTTGGAGGTGACTGAAATCTGACCATGGCAGAAGCAGAGAAAGGTGGAGGTCATTGCCTGTGTACCAGAGCACTGGTGTCAAGAGCATCCCTGAGTGATTCAGTGCCGGCACAACAGGGGCGCTGGAAAATGGTGGGCCAGGAGAAAGCTATGTGAGCGAGGAACCAAAGAATATCAGGGTTGGAAGGGACCTCAGGAGGTCATCTAGTCCAACCCCCTGCTCAAAGCAGAACCAATCCCCAATTTTTGCCCCAGATCCCTAAATGGCCCCCTCAAGGATTGAACTCACAACCCTGGGTTTAGCAGGCCAATGCTGAAACCACTGAGCTATCCCTCCCCTGATAGCCAGGAGATGGAGAGGAGTGAGCAGGAGTGAGCAGGAATGAGCAGGGAGAAGTGCCTCGGGGAAAAGGCGGTGCAGGGGCAGGGGCAGGGCCTCGGGGGAAGGGGCGGTGCAGGGGCCAGGACCACACCTGCTGCAGAGTAAGTCCTACACTACACCTGTGTTCTGGGATCCGGGTGTGCTAGGAGAAAAGGAGCATTGCCAGACCACTGCTGCATTCCAGTGAGGGCTGGCCAGTACAGTAGCCCCTTAGCGCCACAGCCAGCAGGCAGAACCAGACCCAGGATCAGGGAGTCACAAGGGAAGGTCTTGCAGTGACTTGTGCACTAGCTCAAACTGCTAATGCGCTACTGTGTGCTTGCTGCTGTTCCATGTGATATGCCCAGGCAGGGGTGGGTTTAAGAACTGGTTTCCTATTAGGGATTTCTATAAAAGAACTGCCAAGGCATGAGGGAATGCACATCTCTCACCTTCCAAGAACACAGCTGCTGTCTCAGGAACTGTAACTGGATATAGATTTGCTGTACCTAAGTTACAACTCAGAAATGAACATCAAAGCAAATTGCTGTGAGAAACCAAGGCCTGACCATAATGATGAGCTCTACAGCAGGCTCTGCAAGCTTCGAGGTTAGAACTGAGCCCACCTGCTCCTCTCATGTGAGCAGTAGCTGCGTGAATCTCACGCACACATTTGATGCAGTCCAGTGCCATAAGTTATTAATCTGGGTCTTCACCTGCTGGACTCAATAACAAGCAAGAGGAACTCATGGCACTGGACTGCATCAAATGTGTGCATGAGATTCACACAGCTACTGCTCACATGAGAGGAGAACACATCTGTTCTGGGATGTAACATGAGGAAAAGACGGTTGCTCACCTTTGTAACTGTTATTCTTCGAGATGTGTTGCTCATATCCATTCCAATTAGGTGTGTGCGCAGCGCATGGAAGGCCAGAGAATTTTTACCCTAGTAACACCTGGCGGGTGGGCTGTGGATCCCCCTGGAGTGGCTGGATATATGCCCCAGCCAACCCAGCGCCCCCTCAGTTCCTTCTTGCTGGCTACTCCGACAGAGGGGAAGGAGGGAGCGTTTGGAATGGATATGAGGAACACATCTCGAAGAACAACAGTTACAAAGGTGAGTAACCGTCTTTTCTTCTTCGAGTGCTTGCTCATATCAATTCCAATTAGGTGACTCCCAAACCTTACCTAGGTGGTGGGGTCGGAGTGAAGTACCGTGGATTGTAGGACCGCTCTACCAAACACTGCATCGTCTCTGGCTTGTCGGACGATGGCATAGTGAGAGGTAAAAGTATGTACTGAAGACCAAGTAGTGGCTCTGCAGATCTCCTGGATTGAGCCAGGAAAGCCGCTGATGAGGCCTGGGACCTTGTAGCGTGAGCGGTGAAGGGTGGGGTCAGAACACCGGCCAGATCATAGCAAGCACAGATACAGGAAGTGACCCAAGAGGAGATCCACTGGGATGAGACCGGGAGGCCCTTCATCCGTTCTGCCACCGTGACGAAGAGCTGGGTAGTTTTTCTGAACGGCTTTGTATGCTCAGTGTAGAAGGCCAGGGTCCTACAAACATCTAGGGAGTGTAGCCGTTGTTCATGACAAGTAGCATGCGGTTTTGGGTAACAAACCAGGAGGAAAATGTCCTGGTAGATATGAAAGGTCGATAACACCTTAGGAAGAAAGGCCGGGTGAGGTTGTAGCTGCACCTTGTCCTTATGGAAGATCATGTATGGTGATCGTGTATGGTGATCCTGAGTGATCAGGTCTGGAAAAAGAGGCAGCGGAACCGGGGCGTCCACCGAGATTTCGAACAGCGTGGTGTAACAATGCTGTCTGGGCCATGCCGGGGCGAACAGAATCAGTCGTGATCTGTCCCTGCGCACCTTGAGCAGGACCTTGTGTACAAGGGGAAACGGCGGAAAGGTGTAAAACAACCTGCCCGTCCACGGGAGTGGGAAGGCATCTGTGAGAGAGCCTGGGGAGTGGCCTTAGAGGGAGCAAAATGCGAGGCATTTCCGGTTGCTGCGTGAGGCAAACAGGTTGACATGGGGAAACCCCCACTTTAGGAAGATGGGGTGGATGACATCATAGAATCATAGAATATCAGGGTTGGAAGGGACCTCAGGAGGTTATCTAGTCCAACCCCCTGCTCAAAGCAGGACCGATCCCCAATTAAATCATCCCAGCCAGGGCTTTGTCAAGCCTGACCTTAAAAACTTCTAAGGAAGGAGATTCCACCACCTCCCTAGGTAACGCATTCCAGTGTTTCACCACCCTCATAGTGAAAAATTTTTTCCTAATCTCCAACCTAAATCTCCCCCACTGCAACTTGAGACCATTACTCCTTGTCCTGTCATCCCCTACCATTGAGAATAGTCTAGATCCATCCTCTTTGGAACCACCTTTCAGGTAGTTGAAAGCAGCTATCAAATTCTCCCTCATTCTTCTCTTCTGTAGACTAAACAACCCCAGTTCCCTCAGCCTCTCCTCATAAGTCATGTGTTCCAGTCCCCTAATCATTTTTGTTGCCCTCCGCTGGACTCTCTCCAATTTTTCCACATCCTTCTTGTAGTGTGGGGCCCAAAACTGGACACAGTACTCCAGATGAGGCCTCACCAATGTTGAATAGAGGGGAACGATCACGTCCCTCCATCTGCTGGCAGTGCCCCTACTTATACATCCCAAAATGCCATTGGCCTTCTTGGCTACAATGGCACACTGTTGACTCATATCCAGCTTCTCGTCCACTGTAACCCCTAGGTCCTTTTCTGCAGAACTGCTGCCGAGCCATTCGGTCCCTAGTCTGTAGCGGTGCATTGGATTCTTCCATCCTAAGTGCAGGACTCTGCACTTGTCCTTGTTGAACCTTATCAGATTTCTTTTGGCCCAATCCTCCAATTTCTCTAGGTCCCTCTGTATCCTATCCCTACCCTCCAGCGTATCTACCACTCCTCCCAGTTTAGTGTCGTCTGCAAACTTGCTTAGGGTGCAATCCACACCATTCTCCAGATCATTAATGAAGATATTGAACAAAACCGGCCCCAAGACCGACCCTTGGGACACTCCGCTTGATACTGGCTGCCAACTAGACATGGAGCCATTGATCACTACCCGTTGAGCCCGACAATCTAGCCAACTTTCTACCCACCTTATAGTGCATTCATCCAGCCCATACTTCTTTAACTTGCTGAGAAGAATACTGTGGGAGACTGTGTCAAAAGCTTTGCTAAAGTCAAGGAACACCACGTCCACTGCTTTCCCTTCATCCACAGAACCAGTTATCTCATCATAGAAGGCAATTAGATTAGTCAGGCATGACTTGCCCTTGGTGAATCCATGCTGACTGTTCCTGATCACTTTCCTCTTTTCCTCTTCTGCTTCAGAATTGATTCCTTGAGGACCTGCTCCATGATTTTTCCAGGGACTGAGGTGAGGCTGACTTGCCTGTAGTTCCCAGGATCCTCCTTCTTCCCTTTTTTAAAGATGGGCACTACATTAGCCTTTTTCCAGTCGTCCAGGACTTCCCCCGATCGCCATGAGTTTTCAAACATAATGGCCAATGGCTCTGTAATCACAGCCGCCAACTCCTTTAGCATTCTCGGATAAAACGCATCCGGCCCCATGGACTTGTGCTCATCCAGCTTTTCTAAATAGTCCCGAACCACTTCTTTCTCCACAAAGGGCTGGTCACCTCCTCCCCATGATATGCTGCCCAGTGCAGTAGTCTGGGAGCTGACCTTTTTCGTGAAGACAGAGGCAAAAAAAACATTGAGTACATTCGCTTTTTCCACATCCTCTGTCACTAGGTTGCCTCCCTCATTCAGTAAGGGGCCCACACTTTTCTTGACTTCCTTCTTGTTGCCAACATACCTGAAGAAACCCTTCTTGTTACTCTTAACATCTCTTGCTAGGTGCAACTCCAGGTGTGATTTGGCCTTCCTGATTTCACTCCTGCATGCCCGAGCAATATTTTTATACTTATCCCTGGTCATTTGTCCTATCTTCCACTTCTTGTAAGCTTCTTTTTTGTGTTTAAGATCAGCAAGGATTTCACTGTTAAACCAAGCTGGCCGCCTGCCATATTTACTATTCTTTCTAAACATCAGGATGGTTTGCCCCGTAACGTCAATAAGGATTGTTTAAAATACAGCCAGCTCTCCTGGACTCCTTTCCCCCTCATGTTATTCTCCCAGGGGATCTTGCCCATCAGTTCCCTGAGGGAGTCAAAGTCTGCTTTTTTGAAGTCCAGGGTCCGTATTCTGCTGCTTTCCTTTCCTCCTTGTGTCAGGATCCTGAACTTGACCATCTCATGATCACTGCCTCCCAGGTTCCCATCCATTTTTGCTTCCCCTACTAATTCTTCCCGGTTTGTGAGCAGCAGGTCAAGAGGAGCTCTGCCCCTAGTTGGTTCCTCCAGCACTTGCACCAGGAAATTGTCCCCTACATTTTCCAAAAACTTCCTGGATTGTCTGTGCACCGCTGTATTGCTCTCCCAGCAGATATCAGGGTGATTGAAGTCTCCCATGAGAATGAGGGCATGCGATCTAGTAGCTTCTGCGAGTTGCCGGAAGAACGCCTCGTCCACCTCATCCCCCTCATCCGGTGGTCTATAACAGACTCCCACCACGACATCACCCTTGGTGCTCACACTTCTAAACTTAATACATCAGGATGGAGCGACTACTAATAGGACTGGGAGGACCTGCTGAGGTTGTCTGCCAACGTGTTCTGGACCCCTGAGAGAAACGATGCCACCAGGTGAATGGAGTGGGCTTTGCAGAATTCCCACAGTCGAATGGCCTGTTGACAGAAGGGGGAGGAATGAGCCCCCCGCCCTTGCTTGTTGATGTAGAACACGGCCATGGTGTTGTCTGTGAGGACCATCACGCAACGCCATGCAACCGCTCTCGAAAGGCTTGGCACACAAGACACAGCGTCATCAGCACCCGTACACTGATATGGAGAGAGAGATCAGACGGGGCCCATAGACCTTGCGTCTGGATGTCCCCAAGGTGGGCACTCCATCCCATGACATGTCCATGACAAGGGACAAGGAAGGCTGAGGGGTGTGGAAGGGGACTCCTCCGTATACTGCCCTTGGGTCTAGCCACCATTGGAGGGAGGCCAGGATCCGCTCTGGAATGGTGACCACCAGGTTCAGGCTGTCTCGACCTGGGTAGTAGACCGATGCCATCCAGACTTGAAGAGGGCAGAGCCGTAGACTGGCATGTTTGGTCACATATGTGCAGGAAGCCATGTGTCCTAGAAGACTCAAGCATGTTCTTGCCGTCGAGGTTGGGAAGCTTTGAAGGCTCCTGATGAGGCCTGACAAGGCTTGGAAGCGAGCATCCGGAAGGAGGGCTCGAGCCCACACGGAGTCTAGGACCGCCCCGATAAATTCTATCCTCTGGCTCAGCTCTAGCGTTGACTTCGCCACACTGAGCAGGAGGCCTAATCATTGAAACGTGTCTGTCACAAATTGAAGGTGAGCCTGTACCTGCTCATTGGTGCACCCTTGGATGAGCCAGTTGTCAAGATACAGGTATACCTGTATCTGTCGTCGACGAAGGAAGGTTCCACTACCGCCATATATTTGGTGAACACCCAGGGGGCCGTGGAGAGGCCGAAGGGAAGGACCATGAACTGATAATGTTCGCAGTTGACAACAAAGCGGAGGAAGCGTCTGTGAGCCGGATGAATCGCGATGTGGAAATACGCATCCTTCATGTCAAGGGCGGTGTACCAGTCTCCAGGATCCAAGGAAGGTATAATGGTGCCCAAGGAGACCATGCGGAACTTCAACTTTACCATGAATTTGTTGAGTCCGCGCAAGTCCAGGATAGGCGGAAGCCCGCCTTTTGCCTTGGGGATTAGGAAGTAACCGGAGGAGAACACTCTGCCCTGTAGCTCCCTTGGAACCTTCTCGATCACCCCCATAGCAAGGAGCGACTGCACCTCGTGGATAAGGAGTTGCTTGTGAGAGGGGTCCCTGAAGGGGGACGGGGAGGGAGGGTGGGGAGAATGAAAATTGGAGAGAGTATCCCCTTTCCACCGTGCGAAGAACCCAACGGTCCGTGGTTATGAGGGACCAGGCATGGTGGAAACGGGATAAACAATTCAAGAATGGGGTAGGATCCTGAGTGAGGTCCGGTACACTGTCCTTGGGCATCCCTTCAAAAGTTTTATTTGGGACCCACCGAGGGCTTGGAAGGAACTTGGGCCTGGCCGGATTGGTGGTTGGAGGGTTTTCTCCTGCCACTGCACCCCCGTTTCCTATAGAAGTCCCACCTCGGCCGAAGAGGAGGGTAGGAGCGTTGAGGCTGCGGTTTAAATGGTTTCCGCAGGGTAGATGGTGTGTGCATCCCCAGCGAATGCATTATGGCTCTAGAGTCTTTGAGGCTTTGAAGCCTCGAGTCTGTCTTGTCTGAGAATAGGCCCTCTCCATCAAAGGGGAGATCCTGCAAAGTTTGCTGAAGCTCTGGTGGTAAGACAGAAGCTTTGCAGCCAAGAAATGCACCTGATTGCTATCCCTGAAGAGAAGGTCCAAGCAGCAGAGTCCACAGTGTCCAATGAGGCCTGCAAAGTGGTTTGCGCGACCATTTTGCCCTTCTCTACCAGAGCCCCAAACTCTTCTCTGGAGGAACCAGTTCCTTGAACTTCATCATGGAGTTCCAAGAGTTAAAATTGTATCGGCTCAGGAGAGCCTGCTGGTTCGCAGTCCAGAGCTGGAGCCCCCTGAGGAGTAGACTTTGCGCCCAAATAAATCGAGGCGCTTGGCCTCTTTCGATTTCGATGCCGGAGCTTGCTGACCACGACGCTCCTTCTCATTCACTGAGGCCACCACCAGTGAACAGGGCTGTGGGTGAGTGTAGAGACAGTCCTATCCCTTGGAGGGAATGAAATACTTCGGCTCCACCCCCTTAGCAGTTCGGGGAATGGAGGTGGGTGTTTGCCAGATTGTTCTGGCCGTGGTTTGAATGGTCCGGATAAGTGGTAAGGCCACCCTGGAAGAAGCTTCTGTCGACAAAATGTCAACCACAGCGTCCTCCACCTCGACCACCTCCTCTGCTTGCAGGTTCATGTTCCGTGCCACCCTGTGCAAGAATTCCTGGTGGGCGCGGAGGTCTATCGGGCGGGGGGGGGACCGATATAGCAGTCCCCGCCACAGCCTCATCAGGCGAAGATGAGGAGGATGCCACAGGAAGGAGAGGATCATCTGGGGCCTCTTACTGAGCTGTGTCCCGCTGCTCCAGTCCTGCTACATCAGTGTTCAGGCCAGGAGCTGGAGTTGGAGGAAGAGGAGCTGACGCCTGTAAGGACGACGCCACCGTCTCCATGCCTCCGGGAGCAGGACAGCTGGCAGAGGCCTCAGGCACTCGCGGCTCAGACAGGGCCGAGCAAGAAGCCCCAGAGGGAACACCCTGGGCCTGGTGGTATGCCCAGGGTGTCCAAAAGGGCCAACTGGGTGGACCCTTGAGCAGGCCCCTGTTCTTGCACCTGTCACTGATCCGCCCCTGAACCCAGGCAGCCGTGATCCGAGTGGTGGCGGTCTGAGAAGTGTGACCCTGCCTCAGACCCTGATGAGGGAGAGGCGGAACGCAATGGCCACGGTGGTGCCAAGTGGGTCTTCACCGAATCACGTAGACGAGACAAAGTTGATTGGTACTGCGATGGAGAAGAATGATGCCGCGACATTGGGGAGAGGTGTCTGGACCTAGATCTGTACCAGGACCTGGACCGGTGCCTGGATCTGGACCTGGGTCTCGACGACAATGACCGGCATTGGGAGTGGCGTCGGGACTGGAATCTACACCTGGATGGTGACTGGTGGACGGAGCGGTGTCAAGACCGGTACTTGGAGTCGGAGCGGTGCTGCGAGTACGACCAGCGCTGCGATAGAGAGTGGTGCCAGGACTGCAAACGGCGTAGGGAGCGGGAATGGCACCGAGAGCAGGATCGGTACCGAGGCTCAACCGACAGTACTGGCGGATGAACAAGAGTCGGCTTGCCCCTGGATGATGCCATGCGGACAGGTGGCGGTACCTTGGTCTGTTGAGGGGATGCCGATACAGTCAAGGCAATCAGATTCCTTGCTGGCGCAAAGGCATCTGGTGTAGATGGCAACTGGACCTCAACCACGCTGTGAGTCGGGGAAGTCCAGATGCACCGGACTCAACGGCGCTGAGGCCGTCACCAGTGTCCCTGGGCGCTCTGCTGCGGGACGAGGTTCTGCAGGCGGAGCCAGAAAGGGTGGTGCCTGCTGAGGTGGGCCAGCCTTTTCCAGCTTCCGGTGCCGCTTCTGACCAGGCGAGTGAGAGCGGTGCCGGGCTGAAGATGTTGGTTGCGGTGCCGGGGAACCTCGGTGCCGCGGCTCTCTATTAGAGTCCGACCGCGGTACTGTTCCTGTAGCTGAAGCCAGGGTGCTGCATACCTAAGCACTCGGCACTGGGTGTTGCCGCGCCGCTGGAGGCTGAGGACTAAGAGACTCCTGCATAAGGAGCTGTCTCAAACAAAAGTCCCGCTCTTTCTTAGTCCAAGGACAAAAGCTCTTGCAAATCCTGCACTTCTCTGCCTGGTGAGATTCCCCCAGACACTTCAGGCAAGAGTTGTAGGGGTCGCCCGTTGGCATGGGCTTGGAGCAAGATCCGCAGGGCTTAAAGCCCGGAGCTTTGGGCATGAGCCCAATCGAGTACGGGGAGGAGGGGAAACCCCTTCTCGCCCACTAGTACAAACTACTATACTATGACTAGAACTACAGCTATTAACCTATGACAATACTGTGACAACAAACTACGAACAAACTGTAGGGAGAGTGCTAGGGAGAGTGGAGAGTAGCAAAGCCAAGCTCCACAGTTCCAACAACCGTCATGGGCGGTAAGAAGGAACTGAGGGGGCACTGGGTTGGCAGGGGTATATATCCAGCTCCATGAAGGCGCCACTCCAGGGGGCTCCACAGCCAACCCACGGTGTTGCTAGGGTAAAAATTCTCCAATGGCCGAGTGCGCAGCGCGCACACACCTAATTGGAATCAATATGAGCAAGCACTCGAAGAAGAACTCGATGTTTCTGAAAGAAAACGGCATACCCAAACCTTTTTCCGCTGAGTGCTGAGCCAATGCCAGCTGACCAGTGGTTGCCTAGATTCCTCGCTGGACTCTGATTTGCATATTCACGCCCTGACGCCAGATGAGTATAAATCACACAAAAGTGTCACCTTCCATTGCTAAAGCCTCCAGGCAGAGGCATGCCGATCACTTGGGATCTTACGTGGAAGGACACCCTCATCCCTCTCTCTGCAGGGCAGGGTCAGTCCCTGTTGCACATTTCCTCTGGCCAGTCTCGCTGTAAGGGCTTGTTTAACTTGGACGGTCAGGAACGTTAACTCAGCTCACCTAGAAGTGTGAAGTCAATGCAGAGAAGTTAAAGTGTTTCAAACCTCCCCTCTCCCCAAAGATTGATCTCATTCAGCAGTCAAGGGTTCTTAGATCACTGTAATGCAATCCTCCTTGATCCCTGTGAATGAAGCATTCCCATAGGGTGGAGGAGGGGGGCTGACAACACTTTAACATAAGTGCATTGACTTCACACTTCTAGTTGACTTGCCTGATCTTTTTCTGAGTGTCCTGCGTAGACAAGCCCTCCGTGTTCCACACGTTCCTGGCCACTTTCCCTCACAGCAGCCCTGCTCTGCCTCTCATGGTAACAGGTGAAGGTTCTCTAGAGGTGCCCAACAGAGCATGCAGGCCCCCAGGGCAGTGTCCAAACTCCCCTCCCTGGGGTGGTGGCTTTAGGGGAAACTCAGCCATAGTAAAACATAAACCTTCAACTAAGCATCATCAGTCAGCTTACAAGGGCTTTCTTCCAGGGCTGTCACTGCCTACCTCCCAGACCGCTGTGCCCCCGTGGGGCTTGTCCCCACTCCCCCACCTTACCCCAGCGGAGATAACAAACTGCATCTGCTCCACGTGGCAGGGCTACACTTTGAGCTGCAGGTGTAATTCCTGGCTCTAACTGAGCTAACTGCATGCCACCCCGTGTTTACGCCCGGGGTCTGGGATAGGTACTCACTTGGGCGGCCAGCCCCTCTCACCATGCACGCTGCTGTGGCTACACTCTGTTTTTAGCACACTGGCTCAATCAGAGCTAGCACGGGTATGTCTCCTTGAGCTGGGAGCTACACCTTTGGCTCAAAGTGCAGTGTCCCCAATGAGTCAGCACTTCAGCAGCTTCCTAACCCCTGCTGATGGCGTGAGCCCATCACCCTGTACCAGAGGGAAGAACTCCTTGTACTTGTCCATAGGAATTCACAGAGAAGCATGACTCTTGTGCTAAGTGGTTTGTTTCCTTAGTGATGGGAACAGAAAAAATCCTCAAAGTATCTGTGAGCTGCATTAGGGCACATCACTGAAAACAAAGACTCCTTCCTCACCATGCACACATGGCAACGTTCACTGGTTTGAACTGCAGCATGTATTTGAATGTCCGAGCTTGCATTGCACTGTGCATTTGAAACTAGGTCCTTTCCCTATGAGCGTCTCAGCAGAAATCAGTGCAGTCCCAAGGCAGCCCTCCCAAGCCAAAGGGTTACTGCCTGGTGACTTTGGGTGCCTCACTTTCCCCATCTGTAAAATGGATTTTTTAACACTTCGCTATCTCACTGGGTGCTTGAGAAGTTAACTTCATCAGTGTTTGTAAAACAGTTCTAGGTCCTCAGATGGAAGCGCTGGGTAATTACCAAGTCATATTATCATCACTGGGCCTAAGCTATGCTGGGAAAATGTAGGTTAAATACCAGGGAAATCTTGTAACTGAAAAAACAACCAATGGCACAAATTGCCAGTGAAGGTTGTGGAACTGGCATCACTGGGTAGACTCGGGGCTAGATGAGTCACACGTTTTTCAGCAATGGTTTAGGAGTAAAGGATTTCTGCTGGCACAATGCTGGGGGATGAACTGAGGCCCCTTCCACCCACAGACTTCTCAGAAAGCGCCGTGAAGCAGTGCCAGCTGCAACCTGATCTCAGAGAACCACTTCATCCTCACTCTTCATCAGGAGCAGTCCAAATCCTCATGTAAACTCTGGAGCCAAATTCTGCTTTCGTTGACTTCACTCTGGAGTCACCCTGCTCTAGCAGAGCTCAATGTGGCCTAATGACAATATCTTTTCCTCTGTCTCTGCTTTCACAGTGCTGTGCCTGAGGTCTTGAGCACAGTCAGTCTCTTCCATGGCTGTACAGCGGCACTCTGACCCACAGGCACCGACTCCGTGGGTGCTCGGGGGCTGGAGCACCCACAGAAAAAATAGTGGGTGCTCAACACCCACCAGCCACAGCTGTGTGGCCGCACCCCCATCAGCTGTTCAGCGACGCTGCTGATCAGCTGTTTGGCATCTGGCGGAAGGTGCTTGAGGGAGGGCAGAGAGCGGTGGGCAGCGGGGGGGCAGAGCAGGGACAGGAAGAGGTGGAGCAAGGGCGGGGCCTTGGGGAAGGGGTGGAGTGGGGATGGGAGGAGCGAGGGCGGGGCCTCAGAGAAAGGGGAGAAGTGAGGGCAGGGCCTTGGGGCAGAGCCTTGGGGCAGAGCAAGGGTGGAGCATGCACGGGACCAGTTGCTTCATAATACCTTTAGCCTTGATCTGCCCAAAAGAGCCAAAGTACCAGGTTGAGACTGTTCCTCCTCCCATGGCATTGGGTGGTACTTAATCCTCAGGCAGCTAGCTTAGTGCTTGCATCTGCTCATAAATTACACAAATAGAAAGCAAACTGCTATTGATCAGGAAGTTCCGTGGAGTCTGGCTTGAGCGAGTGGGACTTACATCCCCAGAACCATTATGGTCTTGGACTGCACCTCACAAGATCTCTCTTGCAGATCCAGTAATGTTCTGATTACAGAAAATGACTGACCAACGAGCACAGCAGCAACACCTTACTGCCAAGCTTAGAGAACCAGGGGTCCCAGGCCAAATGCAGGCTAGAGATCATGGCAGAAATACTTGACATGGGAGGGAGGGTTTCACAACATTTGTTCTGCAGTATCTCCTGCTAGCTAAACGCAACATAGAAGCATTTACACGCGCCTCAGAGGAGACCGAGGGACTGACGCCAGGCAGCTAAACAAGAAAAGAAGTGTGTGGGGGATGCAATCACATCCATGTTGGAAGGTGGAATTTGCCAGTGCTGGGTTGTAATGTGTGCAAAGCTCAGGCTGACAGCTGTGCGTTACCATTCACCAATGTTCTGGCCATTACACTGCAGTCAGAACAGGACTCTCTGGACTTGCTTTTGGACTCCCTAGCGTCTGTCTTTCTGTCTCTTCTCTTTTCCCCTTTCCTGCCCTGCAGTAAAACACAATTCCCACCTCGGTGGGCTTCACTCCCACCTGCCAAACCATCCCATTCTACTTCCCCAAAGAAGATCATGTAGCTACGAAGGGTAGGAGGGCTGGACTTCTGGGTACTGACTGCCAGGTTCACTCTTCTCATGTGACATTTGCTATTCTCCAACCTTCCCCATGCCTCATTTTTCATAAAGCAGAGCGAGTTAATCATGCCAAAGGTTTTTAATAAAAAGAGCTATGACAATAATATCAGTGAGAAACTAGATCCAGTGATATATGAGAAAGGGATGAATTTAATGATTAAGATACTGAACCAGTTTTAAATGTTTTTCTTTATCAAGAAAGATGAATAAACAGTCTGAACAACTGGAAAGCAAGGGAGCCCCTGTCAGACCAACCATTGATACAGAAAATGAAAGGAAATGAGTATCACACCTGAACACCCAGAGATGGGTAAGATGAGAGGGCATGCATTCTAGGGCTGTGCAGGAACTGGCTAACAGCTCACACTTGCTGCTCTCCCCTTTTTCCCCTATAAGAATGACTTTGTGGACTCTTTCTTGGCTGTCTCATGTGCCTCATTTCACTTTCAGATTCTCTGCCCCCCACCTCAACTCTCAGATCTCTGAGCAACCTCTTATGATGCCCCATTAGACACTTCTTGGTCCTGCATTATTCTTCTGCTGAGGAATCACAGTCTGAATTAAGGTGTGTTTTTAGGATTCCCCAGCCATTTTAATGGCCCCTCCCATTGCCCCTTAACTCACTAGATTCCTTAATTTGCCAAGATTTGCTTTCCTGAATCTAATCCCCATTTATACTGCTGCCTTCTGCAAACTTATTCTTTGCTAATTATTTAACACTACAGAAGGCTCTGCAGTGCCAGAATTCACACTTTACCACTCACATCTGGGTATTGGCAGCTGGTTAGGCCAAACACTGCTACCTATATGTCTAATCATTTGAATATAGTTTAAAATTTAACTACTCTGTAGGCGATGCCATCTGCATCGGGCTAGATAGCTACCACCTCCTCGCAGCCAGCCAGGCCTGAGCAACCTCCATGCTGGAACACTGCAACTCATTCTCAGCAGGCCACCTTTGACGACCAATGCAGACTGCAGTGGAGAATCAGAGAGAGACCAAGCAATGATTTGCTTTCCCTTCTCACAGTTTCCCCAGAGGTCAATATGGCTTATGAAACCTGAACTGCATTGTTTCTGCATCACACGTCATCCTCAGCCACACCTGCTCCCCATAACTGTTCCAGGGTTAACATCAGTGCTTCACAATCCAGGTTTTAAGAACAGTGACATAAACTGAACATTGTCTGCATTAACCATGAAAGATCCGTCTAGTATCAGAAATATTCCCCCTGTGTAGGTATTTACAGACTGTGCTCAAGTCACTTCTTAACCTCCTCTTGGCCACAGCACTATGAGTCAGTACTACGCGTTCTTGGCACTCTCCTTTGGGCTGTCTGATAGCTGTGAGGGACACAGCAGAGCATGGCACCTTTATGTTTCTAAGAGTTCTGCTGGAGACACTAGAATGTGTGCGTTCAGCTGAGTTGCTGTCTATAACAGAAGAGACACACACATCATGCTCTCTCACTGAGACTCTAGTTCTGTTCGGTTGTGATCTTCCCCCAGTGCCCTCTTAGTCTAAAATAAAGGCATTCATACCGAAAGTATCTGACTCTTCTATGATGGAAAACAGCTATTTCAGACCTGGGCTCCAACCTAATCCAAACACTGTACAGTAAAGTTTCAGAGTAGCAGCCGTGTTAGTCTGTATTCGCAAAAGGAAAAGGAGTACTTGTGGCACCTTAGAGACTAACCAATTTATTTGAGCATGAGCTTTCGTGAGCTACAGCTCACTTCATCGGATGCATTCAGTGGAAAATACAGAAGATGTTTTTATACACACAGAGATCATGAAACAAAACCTCCTCCCACCGCACTGTCCTGCTGGAGGGCTACGTTTCTGTTAAAGGGGACTTGCTTCTCATGGGATATAAAACTACACTGTATTTGATCAGTCTCTGGTAACATTATAGCACAGTGACTGAAAAACAACTTGGAATTCAATGCAGATGGCAGATTTTGAGGATAAACAGTAGGAACAGGTTTCAGAGCGGTAGCTGTTGTTTTTACAGTGGGAATAGTACATAGAGAGAGGCAGAAGACCTACTGCTGCTGAATGCCTGGAGATGGAGGTAACACAGGTTCATCAAAAGCAAAATCCTAACAGACCACGTTACATTCTTTGAGAAAATAACAAGGTTTGTCAAAAAAGGATGCGCAACAGGTAGAGACTCTTGGGCTTTAATTGGGCATATAACAGAATTCCACCTGACACCCTCATAGGATAAGTAGGGAGCTATGGATGTGGGGGAACGACTATATGATATATACAGTTGCTGAAAACGGAATACAGAGAACAGTTCATAAGGAGGTAGGCTGGGAGAAGTTTCCTGATGAGGCCCACTCAGGGGGCAGATCCAGTTCAATTCAATTTGTTCATCACCAACAAGCAGGTTAGTGCCAAGTCTGCTCATCAAATGCACTGAGGATCTCCAGCAGGGAGAGCCCGGCATTCTCTGAGTAAATGATTTAAAGTAGCGCAAGTTGGATTAATTTCCAAAATGGGCTAAAAATCAAACATGGTAGTATTGATAAGAGGCAAATCTAAAGGAGCTTCCATGGAAAGGAATAAGCAAATGCCTACATACAGCCCAAGGGATGCTGGGTCTTCAAAAGAACCACAGAGAAGGGCCTAGGGCTAGAATCAGGGAGAAATCAGACACCGCCAGCAAGGCAGTGCTGCTGCAAAACATGAGGTCACTAACACAGAAGAGGCCGCCCCTGAATGGCTGCATTTAATACTGCCATCGCCAGTTCCAGGCCCAAACCAACCCATGGTCCAAGTGAGCGTGAAGAGCCTCCCTTTCCCACGGAGAAAGGGAACAGAAAGCGACAGGGGACATAGATGATGATGAATTTAGCTACCAAGAGAAGGTCTTCAACGTTCCTAAGAAGACAAGCTATCACCAACAGCAACTCCATATTAAGTAGAGTGGAGAGAGAATTCAGCAAGGAACGCAAGGACAACAGGATGGCATGCTGCCTTCCTGGAGCAAAGACACAAAATGCAATTGCGAGATGGGATGGGATTATGAAGCCGGCCGGCAAGTCTCCTCTAGCGATGGCACACATTAGAACCAATGACACTGCACTGCAAGGAACTACACTTATTATCAAAGACTGCAGGAATCTTGAAGAGAGCTGAAGAACTGGAAAATCCAAGTGATCTCTCAGACAGCCTTCCAGTCCCATGAGTGAGCGAAGGCAGAAAATACCAGACGTGAACCATTGACTGTGTGAATTCAAAGGTGTTGGTTTTGCTGAACACTGGGCCACAATCAACTGGGAGATGGGGCTGTATGAACGGGACTGCCTGCACCTCACAGATATGGGGGGGAGGGGGAGCTAATCATCTTAGTTGGAAACTAGCTGGAGCAATCAGGAGGGTGTTTAACTTATAATGCAATGGGAGGGTGCTAAGGGGACAAATATGGTACAAATTCAGAACACATTGAACTGATGTGGCAAAGAATGTGAAAAGAAGAAATTTTCCAATTGTTTATATACCAATGCTAGGAGTCTGGGTGAGAAGCAAGAGGAACTGAAAAATTCTCATTGACATAACTGGAGGGATGATTCACACAACTGCAGTGGTAATATCACTAGTTATAATAACCTGTTCAGGAAGAACACAGTGAATAAAGACAGGTTTCAGAGTAACAGCCGTGTTAGTCTGTATTCGCAAAAAGGAGTACTTGTGGCACCTTAGAGACTAACCAATTTATTAGAGCATAAGCTTTCGTGAGCTACAGCTCACTTCCTCAGATGCATATCGTGGAAACTGCAGCAGGCTTTATATATACACAGAGAATATGAAACAAATTGTTTCATTTTCATTGTTTCACAGAATCCATGACTTCCATTGACCTCCATGACATTTTCTGCCCCAGGGGTAGTAGGGGGACCCCTGCCAGCTGCCCAGCCACAGGGGAGGGGGAACCTCCTGCAACTTCCCAGCCACGGTGGGCAGCAAGGACTCCCTCCAGCTGCCCTGCCGCAGCAGGTGGCAGTTAGTGGCTGAGGGCTCCTGCAGCTCCCAGCTGCCCCAGGGTGAAGGGACCCCACAGCAGCCCAGTGTTAGGATATAGATATTCAGGCCTGTCTGCAAAGGCCTGTACTTTAAGAATTTAGGTGTATTCTTATCGCTTGGCTAGTTATAGAGGTATAAAAGAAAGAAATCACTGTCTGCCGGTGTAAGGGCCTTCTCTTACTGTGACAGTTTGTGGCCCTGTGCTTAGGCTCAGGCCTTTGGCTAAGCAGCAGAGGCAGCCATAAGCTGGGAAGCGAACGGTCACCCCCTCGCATTCCAAACTAGTCACATTGAAATAAGGTGCTATTGGGCTGTTAGGCACTATCAGGACAGGATTGTATTCCTATCACCTCCAGGGAAAGGGAAGTGCCTAGAAAATGTAAAAGGAAACTTAGTTTGATAGCATCCTGTCTGGCAAGAACTCATTTATCAATACTGGGATGTGAAATCCTCACTTCTGTATTGTTTTGTCATTATAGTTCCCACTTTGCTATTGTTTGTCTGTATAATCTCTGTCTGGTTCTGTGATTGTTCCTGTCTGCTGTATAATTAATTTTTCTGGGTGTAAACTAATTAAGGTGGTGGGATATAATTGGTTACATAATCATGTTACAATATGTTAGGATTGGTTAGTTAAATTTCAGGAAAATGATTGGTTAACGTATAGCTAAGTGGAACTCAAGTTTTACTATATAATCTGTAGTCAATGAGGAAGTGAGTGGGGTGTGGGTGTGGGGGGGAGTGGGGGTTGGGAGTGGGAGGGGTGTGGGAGATGGGAACAGGGAATGGGGGTAAGAAAATTGCAATCATGTTTTGCTAAAGGGGGAAATGGGAACAGGGAATGGGAGTAAGGAAGTTGGAATCATGTTTGGCTAAGGGTAGGA
This sequence comes from Lepidochelys olivacea, assembly GCF_965140295.1. NCBI lineage: Eukaryota > Metazoa > Chordata > Testudines > Cheloniidae > Lepidochelys > Lepidochelys olivacea. The sequence goes on from NC_140427.1 coordinate 24,943,003, forward strand.
ATGGGAACAGGGACACAGGTGTAAGGCTCTGTGGTGTCAGAGCTGGGAAGGAGGATACTAAGGAAGGAAACTGGAATCATGCTTGCTGGAAGTTCACCCCAATAAACATCGAATTGTTTGCACCTTTGGACTTCGGGTATTGTTGCTCTCTGTTCATGCGAGAAGGACCAGGGAAGTAAGTGGGTGAAGGAATAAGCCCCCAACACCCAGCCCGGCAGGCAGAGGGACCGTGGAGCTCCCACGCACCGCAGCAGTTGGGAACCTAGGAGCCCCAGCAGGGGTGGGTGCTGAACCCACCAACCCCTTTTGTCGGGGATATGTCTAGTGAAAGTCAGGGACAGGTCACGGGCTTCCGTGAATTTCTGTTTATTGCCTCTGACCTGTCCCTGACTTTCACTAGAAATGTCTGTGACAAAAACGTAGCCTTATACATTAGCACTCTTTCAGTCTTCTGGAATTTCCCCACTATTCCAAGATGCATTCAAAATTAACAGCAGTGGCCAGAGATCTCCTCAGCCAATTTCTTTAGGATTCTTGCGTGCAAGGTAACCAGGCCTGCTGATTTAAAAATGTTTTTTAAATGGATGCTAACATTTTCCTTAGTTACTAATGGACTAGAAAATACTTCAACATTCTCATATGACTTGAATACCACAGCTACCAGCAACTCAAGGGATCTAAAAGCAGCTCTTCTGTTTGGGTGGTCTATCAAGCAGCTCAGATACCCGGCAGAGACCAATGTCCGAAATTTTTGGGGAAGATATAAAAATTGCACAGTGGGCCTATGTGCCTGTTTATCTGTAAAGCATTATGCATGCCCATGGCACTGCAGAATTAGGAAATAACCTGACTCTGCAATAAAATGCAAATGGCCTGAAATTTTTTCCTGGTTCCAGAAGCACTAGGATTGGCAGCCCTATTTCTGAAGAACTTCACTTTTAGGACCTATTATTTTACCATACGTTTCCGAAGCTTTCACAGTAAAACATTGTCTGGATTATTAACAAAGTCAAAGGCTAGTTCAGTATGCCCTTGGTATTGGATTACAGACATATGTGGCTGATAAGAACTGGAGTAGTTTCCCCTGCACACCTCACACAGCTAGTACCTTATTCAGGTCAAACAGATTTTTTCTGTAAGCATTAATTATTTCACATTTTAGAAGATGCAAAAAAGAGTCTGCAAATTAGTTGCTGATGTTCCTTGTGCAGCTTCCCAGCTAGGAAGGTATCTCCTTTCTACCAGAACAAACAGGTAAGATCTCCTGCCCCTAGGCTGAGCTACCTTGTGCTCCCTGCTCCTGGCTTGTGCAGCACTGCCCTGGATGTGCCACTGGCTGACCTGCACCGCACAAGTACAGCTGGTATTTCGGAGCCTATGTTCCATGCTGCTTGTGGGAAAGCAAGGCACAAAGGCTAGGAGGCTTGTTCCCCATGGCTTAGGCTGAATCCTAACACGTGTCCTTAGCAATATAACAATATGTAGCTCTTATATCGTGCTTTGCCCCGTAGCTCTATAAGTGTTTTCAAAGGAGGGTAGCATCATTGCTCCTATTTTATAGATGGGGAAACTGAGGCACAGAGAGGCAGTGACTTGCCTAAAGTCACCCAGCAGGCCAGTGGCAGAGCCAGGAATGCAACCCAGGTCTCCTGAGCCCCAGTCCAGTGCTCTGTCCACTAAGCCACACAGTGTCAGCACCACCAGCAAAGCATATTCATATTGGAAAGTAACAGGACAGGGTGATGACAAGACTTGAAAGAGTCTTTGAAGAGGGACTTTCCACTAAGGAAAAAAGCCAAAGATGTCCCACTACACACAGCAATCCATTTGCCTCCCTGATAGCTTCGAACTACCTTTCCTCTCCCTTGACCCCATGCTTTCTGTTTATCATCTGTGTTATGGTAGCGCCTAGTGATTCCAGCTGAGATCAGGGCCTGTTGAACAAGGTGCTCTGCATACACAAACTAAGAAACCCTCCGTGCCCCAGAGAGCTTACCGTCTAAGCAGACAAACCCGGGAACCGAGACAGCAGCACAAAGAGCGATAGCCTGCAGCCTCAGGTTAGTGCCACAGTGTTTTTCATTTGTTTGGTTTTCACACTCTGGGGGTGGGTTGCTGTAAAGGATATTTTTGTTTATTGTAACTGTGTAACATGGTGAGGGGCTGAGGGGAGGGTGTCTAAAAGGGACGGGGAGGGAGGGCAGCTGGGGTGAGACTGCAGGCAAGAGACAGCCAGGGAGATAGGGAAGGGAACTGAGGTCAACAGCCAATCAGCAGAGGAGAAAGACAATCACAGGGACACCTGCCGAAAGATGACATCATTGGTCAGCTGCTGCTGGGTCTGTTCCTGTCGCAAACACTCAGCTTCACAGCTCCTACCAGGCTGCCCCAGGCTGGGAACAGACTCGCACTTCCCATCTGCCGAGCCCAGCCCCGCTTCAAATCCCTTCCTACAGTCTCCCTTTCATAGGATCATCAAAGATTAGGGTTGGAAGAGACCTCAGGAGGTCATTTAGTCCAATCCCCTGCTCAAAGCAGGACCAACACCAACTAAATCAAAATCATTGTTCCCATTTGCCAGGACTCCTTCCAGCTTGTTCTCCTCCCCAGCGCTACAGTTCTGCAGCTCACCACTCCCACCAGGAGCTCTCCAGTCAGGGGCCCCACCTTGCTCTGTATTCATAAAGCACTCTGTAGATTTACAGTAATTTCAACAGTCATTATCCAAGGGTTACCAACTGCCTATGTCATTGATCCTTCCACAGATTAGTCCCACGCCACCCTGCTCTCCCTCTCCTCTGGTCCTGCAGTGAAACTACTGGGCCAACTTTTGGCAGGTGCCTGGAAATTGACTTAATGAACATCCCTCCCCACCCAAAAAGCAGTGTCCACGAATGTCAAGTGACCTGGGTTTCAACTCCCTCTGCAGTGGTGGGGGCACATATCACTTGCTAGGATCGCCTTGGTTTAGCTCACTAAATCCATTCCCAGTGCAGGGGCTTCTCACACTGGTGCACTTCAGTCCCTCCTGTTCTCTGCCTGTGGCACACAACAGTGTAGTCTGGATGGTGTCAGACTTTGGTCTAATTCTGGGTGTTGGCTCGGGGTTCAGGTGGCTGGGTGGCGCTGGTGGCCTGTGATACACAGAAGTCAGACTAGGCAATCTAACCTGAGACTCTGTGACTGCATCCATCCATCCATCCATCTGTACTCTGGACAACGCCAGTCCTGTGCTTAGTAGGAACTGATTGGGAGTGGGGCTGAGAACAGGAGGAGTATGTGCAGAGGCTGCTGGAGGGTCAGGTCAGGAAACATGTGTACATAACTTGTGGGTCAGGAGCCCAAGGGCACACAATACTGGGCCATGACTCCTTAGGGGAGGCAACCAGAAAAGCCTCTCTGCAACACTTTAGAGAAGCCGGAACAGTGTCAACCAGATTCCACCCCAGGCTGCTCCTGGGTTTGCTGGTGTTTCTGGGTGCAGCACCATCAATCCTGTGACTTGTGACACACTTGTAACAGATGTGTGGAAATCCCAAATCTCCTGAAATGATCACTGCCGCTCACAAACTTGCCTGCAAGCCTGGGCTACACTTTGAGCAAACTGGGCTGGGCTAGCTTTTGGGGTTAACTCAGCAGTTGCAGCTGAATTTGCTTTGAGTGTGGGGTTTATTCAAAATTGCACCTCACATGAATAGAGAAAAAGGCCTGAGTTCCATGACACAAAGCCTCCAAGATCCCCAAAACCCAAACCGTACTAGTTTCCCAGGCAACAGGAGAGGAGAACAGAGACAAGTGATGGCCAAGCCAATGGACTCTTCTGGAGGATGGTCCCTCTGAGAAAGGCACAAGGCTGAGAGTCAGGATGACTGCAGCAGACATGGCTCACAGTGTGGGCCTCAGCATCCTTGACCATCGCATAAGTAGGACGTGGGGCATAAGGCTACATTCTTCGTGCCTCTAACTCACAGATTCCCAGATGGAAGGTGCTACAGGAGTTCCAAGCAGCATTTGTGCCCAGCTGGCGTTTGTAAGGCGTCTGCTGGAAGCAGTCTTCTTGCTGGCAAGGTAACACTACCACCCATTTGGAGAGCTCAAAGCCCTGGACTAGACAGCTGCATTGATTAAGCATTAATAAAACTGTTTATTAATCAGTTATTAACCCTTTATATACTCTTTACATTAGGATACATTTATAAAGTGTGACAGAGTTTCACATAATTAATGAGAAATTCAGGGTCCAGCTCCAGGCAGGAAACCAACTCATGGCTATCCTAATTAGCTTCTCTCACTCACGCAATAATTCTAACCTGCTCCAACAACAACTGCATGGGTGAAACCATACAATCACTGCGCTCTTTAATGAACTCACACAGAAAAGCAACAGACAAAAGCACCCTATCACCCGTGGGTGAACACTTTTCACAAAGCATTTATTCCATCTCTGGACTCTCAGGCCTTGTCCTCAAAGAAAACCTTCAAAAGACGAGCCTGGGAAATGAAATTAATCACTCGGCTGGACACTGAAAGCCATGGAGGTAACAGAGAACTGGTTTGATGGCTCATTCCCACAATATGTAACAAACCCTGCTGCCTACTAACCCTTAATTGCCCACTTCATTGTAAGTGGCCTCCTTCAGCCTTCTGTGAACCCCTTCTGCTTAACAATCTGCCCGCCTTGGATTTAGCTCAGACACCCTGGTTACCTTCTCCAGTCCTGAGGAAGAGCTCTGGGAAGCTCTAAAGCTTGTCCCTTCCACCAGCAGAAGTTAGTCCAATAAAAGCTATTACCTCACCCATCTTGTCTCTCTCCTTTTACTAGACCACCCACCCCGGGGTTTAAAGTTCTGGCTTTCAGAGTGGAGTGCACCTCTAGAGGGTCACTTTTTGAATTACCACCAAAGCAGGTTTTTTACATGCATTTTGCTAATAATCTAATGACTCAGGGAAATAGGCACTTCCCCACTTGAACGGAGACTGGAGACATAGTAATGACCTTCTGAGATTGGAAGATGCTGAAATCTATTAATTAGGCATTGCTGGTGTTAAAACAGCACAAGATTTACATTGTCTGTCTTCAGGAAACTTATTTCTCTCCAGTGGACCTGAACACACTAAGGGTATGTCTACACTATGAAATTAGGTTGATTTTATAGAAGTCAAGTTTTAGAATTCAATTTTATACAGTCGATTGCATATGTCCACACTAAGCGCATTAAGTCGGTGGAGTGCGTCCTCACTACCGTGGCTAGCATTGACTTATGGAGCAGTGCACTGTGGTAGCTATCCCACAATTCCCGCAGCCTCTGCCATCCATTGGAATTCTGGGTTAAGCTCCCAATGCCTGATGGGGCAAAAACATTGTCGCGGGTGGTTTTGGGTACATGTCGTCAGTCACCCTTCCCTCCGTGACAGCAATGGCAGACAATTGTTTTGCGCCTTTTTTCCTGGGTTACTCGTGCAGACGCAATACCACGGCAAGCATGGAGCTCGCTCAGCTCACCATCACCGCTGCTGTTATGGGCAAGTCTACTGTGTGGGGGCTACTGTGATCCAAGTAGCCAGTGCAATCCTTGACATTCTGTTATCAAGTCTAGTTGGCAGCTGGAGTGGAGTGCCCCAAGGGTCGGTCCTCGGTCCGGTTTTGTTCAATATCTTCATTAATGATCTGGAGGATGGTGTGCATTGCACCCTCAGCAAGTTTGCAGATGACACTAAACTGGGAGGAGAGTAGATAAGCTGGAGGGTAGGTATAGGATACAGAGGGTCCTAGACAAATTAGAGGATTGGGCCAAAAGAAATCTGATGAGGTTCAACAAGGACAAGTGCAGAGTCCTGCACTTAGGACAGAAGAATCCCATGCACTGCTACAGACTAGGGACCGAATGGCTAGGCAGCAGTTCTGCAGAAAAGGACCTAGGGGTGACAGTGGACAAGAAGCTGGATATGAGTCAGCAGTGTGCCCTTGTTGCCAAGAAGGCCAATGGCATTTTGGGATGTATAAGTACGGGCACTCCCAGCAAATTGAGGGACCTGATCATTCTCCTCTATTCGACATTGGTGAGGCCTCATCTGGAGTACTGTGTCCAGTTTTGGGCCCCACACTACAAGAAGGATGTGGAAAAACTGGAGAGAGTCCAGCGGAGGGCAACAAAAATGATTAGGGGACTGGAACACATGACTTATGAGGAGACGCTGAGGGAACTGGGATTGTTTAGTCTGCGGAAGAGAAGAATGAGGGGGGATTTGATAGCTGCTTTCAACTACCTGAAAGGGGGTTCCAAAGAGGATGGATCTAGACTGTTCTCAGTGGTAGCAGATGACAGAACGAGGAGTAATGGTCTCAAGTTGCAGTCTGGATATTAGGAAAAACTTTTTCACTAGGAGGGTGGTGAAACACAGGAATGCGTTACCTAGGGAGGTGGTGGAATCTCCTTCCTTAGACGTTTTTAAGGTCAGGCTTGACAAAGCCCTGGCTGGGATGATTTAGTTGGGGATTGGTCCTACTTTGAGCAGGGGGTTGGACTAGATGACCTCCTGAGGTCCTTTCCAACCCTGATATTCTATGATTCTATGACTCTGGGAAATGTGTGAGCCTTTTTAGATTTTTAGATATTGTTGTCCTTTGTCACTGATGAAGAAGTCTTGCAGCCGTACATTCCAGTCCGGTCAGCGCTGTAACACCCCATAGCACTTCTGTGGTTGACACATGTAACAGCTCCAGGGCTCTTGCTCTTTTGCCTTGGCCGAGGTACCTTGCCCTACCAGAACCTCCAAGCATTCTACATAGAAGCACCTGCAGCAGCTGGCATTGCTACACAGCAGCTGCTCCTGGATGCCTTCGCAGCAGACAGTGCAGTAGGACTGCTAGACATCCTCCTCCATGGTGTACAGCTCTACCACTTCCGCTGCAACTCTGCAGCAAACGGTGCAGTAGGACTGGTAGCCGTCCTCATCGGACATGTAGCTTGGCCGGGGGTTCTGGGAACGTCTTCCCTGCCTAGCTCCTAGCAACCTCCAAGGTATGGTGTATGGCTCCACCGCTTCCGCTGCAATTCTGCTCTCCTGCAAGCTGGAGGCTTCTGCCTCAGGCTGCTCTCCCAGCCGGCAGCATCGCGCAGTCGCGCCTACCCCTTGCTCCCATGTTCATGAAGCCTGGACAGTAGTAAGGAGCAGTTCAACTATAGGCTGAGCAAGTGCAGAATGGAGGTATAATGTGCCTTTGGACGTTTAAAAGCTCAGACCTCAGCGCAACCAACATTCCCATTGTTATTGCTGCTTGCTGTGTGCTCCATAATATCTGTGAGAGTAAGGGGGAGACATTTATGGCGGGGTGGGAGGTTGATGCAAATCGCCGGGCGTCCAATTTTGAGCAGCCAGACACCAGGGCAATTAGAAGAGCACAACAAGGCGCACTGCGCATCAGAGAGGCTTTGAAAACCTGTTTCATGACTGGCCAGGCTTTGGTGTGACAGTTGTGTGTGTTTCTCCTTGCTGCAAACCCACCCCTTTGTTGATTTTAATTCCCTGCAAGCCAACCACCCTCCCCCCTTTTGAAATAAAGTAACTATTGTTTTGAAACCATGCATTCTTTCTTTATTAATTAAAAAAAAATGACATATAACGGACAAGGTAGCCTGGGTGTGGTGGGGGAGGAGGGAAGAACAAGGCCACATTGCTTATTGTAGCCACACTAAAAATCAAACTGTTTGAATGACAGCCTTCTGTTGCTTGGGCCATCCTCTGGAGTAGAGTGGCTGGGTGCCCGGAGCCTTCCCTCCCCCCGCCCCCACGTTCTTGGGCCTCTGGGTGAGGAGGCTATGGAACATGGGGAGCAGGGTAGGCGGTTATACAATGGATGCAGCGGGGGTCTGTGCTCTTGTTAGCTTTCCTGCACCTCCAACAGATGCTTCATCATGTCCGTTTGCTCCCGCAACAGACGCTTCATCATGTCCGTTTGCTCCCCCATTAGCCTCAGCATCGTTTCCTGCCTCTGCTCTTCGCGCTCACTTAATGCTTTCCTGGCCTCTGCCACTGAATACCTCCATGCATTAAGCTGTGCCCTATCAGTGCGGGAGGACTGCATGAGCTCGGAAAACATGTCATCGTGAGTGTGGTTTTTTTGCCTTATAATCTGAGATAACCTCAGGGACGGAGATGATAGGAGGAGCGTAGAAACATCCTACACTCTATGATTCTGGGGGGACTGCGTGGTCACCTGTGTTGCTGAGTTCACCACGCTGAACAAACAGGAAACGAAATTCAAAAGTTCCCAGGGCTTTTCCTGTGTACCTGCCTAGTGCATCGGAGTTCAAAGTGCTGTCCAGAACGGTCACAATGGAGCACTCTGGGATAGCTCCCAGAGGCCAGTACCGTCAATTTGCATCTGCACTACCCCAAATTCGACCCAGCAAGGTCGATTTTAGCGCTACTCCCCTCGTCGGGGACGAGTACAGAAGTCGATTTTAAGAGCCTTTTAGGTTGATGGAATGGGGTTGGTTGTGTGGAAGCAGTCATTTCTAAATCGACCTAACACAGCTAAATTCAACCTAACCCCGTAGTGTAGACCAGGGCTGAGACACAATTGGGCCAGGAGAGTCTAAGGGGCCACAGGGGAAGAGCTACTAAAAGAGCACTGGCTGTGTCAGGTACAGGCTTTGCCTCTATCGGAGATCCTCAGCCTCTAGATACTGGAGCTGGGGACCCGAAGGAATCCTTTTGGACGCAACATTAATTTTGCACAAGCTCTTGACAACTACAAGCAATTTTTTAAAAACAAATGTATTGGTAAATTGATAGCACAACTTCAGACGCTGTGCTTGGAGTCTTAAATATTACAGACCCTATGTATGGGAGTCTGCACAATGAGTTTATACTTCACTGCAGATCTCCCAACTGTAATGGCTACAGAAAACATGACTGGCCCATGGCACAGAGCAAACCTCGCCCTGCCGAAGGAGACACATCCCTAGAATTCCACAACCAACTGCATCAGATCTAGGCCGTTTTTGTTTTACTTCAGTGTCTCATCATTTTACTGATTCTAGACGTACAGAATGTTAGTATCAATATTCCCTAGGAGTGTACACAGATTCCAGCAGTATTATCTGGGTTTATTGGCATTTGTGTTGATATTTTTCCATGGCTTTATTTAGTTATTTATTTTTATTTGAAGGCTGGAAGCCTCAGTTTTCCCGCAGAAATACCATGAAGAGATGGATCTGATGTTATTCTGGACCCACAAAGGGCTCCCCTAAGGCAAGAAAAGCCAGTAATAAATAAACCATGAGAGAGATGAGGCAGGTGAGGTAAGACCTCTTATTGGACCAACTTTTGTTGGTGAAAGAGAGAAGCTTTTGAGCTACAGAGGTCTTCTTCGGGATACAGACAGCCCCAGGATACTCCAGTCCATTCACATAGCCCTACTGGTAATACAAGTTAGACAATGCTCCCATTTAGTTTTACAATCAGCTGGACTCGCTTAACGTGCAGGTATGGTCAGACCTATGCAACTTTTTCCTGTGCATATTTTTTTCTCCACGTCAGTTAGTTCTGGTCACTACTGACTAAATAAAATGCTTAGACGGCTTTTCGGAGACCATGGGCCCCGCAGAGCCCCCTGTAAGTCCACTCCCTGAGGCCCTCAACTCTTAGCACTGCTGAGCCCAACTGGCTGCAGGAAGTGAGCTGAGCCAGGATTCTGCCATATGCACCAACAGCACTACCAGCGTTTCAGATTCCAGCACATTGATTACGGATGGGGCACCTGAAACAGAAAGAACACAGACAGACTGATCACATACCAGGCTGAGCCTACAGAGCTGGTGATGAGAAAAATCAATGGGTGAACCAAGCAAACCTCTTAAGGACATCTCTGAAGGAGAACAAACATGGGACAGGAAGCATTAGTTTCTGACTGTGACCACTCTTAGGGAAGATGGAGGTTTGCTAAAATGGCAATAACCCCTGAGTTACTGCTGTAATAGTGTGACATTCTATATCTTGGGGGAGCGTGCTGTAACCCCCATATTCCTCATTTTCATATAATCGTGACCTTACGTATAAAGCATCCCTTGTAAGGTATCAGGGGAAAAGTTATGATCTGCTGAAAGTCATTTCTCTATCCATAGATGTGTATCATTAACGCATATGAAGTTGAGAATTGTGTAGTATGGTTGTCACTAAAACATGCTGTAAGTTGGGAAATCAGCCAGATATTAGCTCCCCAGAGGCAACAGCAAGGACAGTGACCATCTCCCAGGTGGGGTGTGAAACAACCATCCACAGCCATTGTCCAGCAAGGGAGCTACAATGCAATGACTCACCTGCATGAGGTAACGCCGGGGGAATTGCTCAACCTTGCTTGGAGAGACTCAGTAATGCTCACCTGACTCTGAAGGGAGGTGGGGAGCAAAGCCAAGAGGGAAGAAAGGACATGATAAAAGGGAGAGACTTTTGCCATGCCCTTCTTCTCTCTTCTACCTATACCTACAGACACCACCACCAAGCGACTGAAGCGCTGATCAAAGGGGAGAGCCTGGCTGAAGGGCAATCAGCCTGTGGTGAGAAACATCTAAGTTCATAAGGGCATTGAAAGTGTTAAGATCAGCTTAGAATGCATTTTGCTTTTATTTCATTTGACCAAACCTGACTTGTTATGCTTTGAGTTATAATCACTTAAAATCTATCTTCATAGAATCATAGAATACTAGGGTTGGAAGAGACCTCAGGAGGTCACCTAGTCCAATCCCCTGCTCAGAGCAGGACCAATCCCCAACTAAATCATCCCAGCCAGGGCTTTGTCAAGCCTGACCTTAAAAACGTCAAAGGAAGGAGATTCCACCACCTCCCTAGGTAACCCATTCCAGTGCTTCACCACCCTCCTAGTGAAATAGTGTTTCCTAATATCCAACCTAAACCTCCCCCACTGCAACTTGAGACCATTGCTTCTTATTCTGTCGTCTGCCACCACTGAGAGCAGCTGAGCTCCATCCTCTTTGGAACCTCCCTTCAGGCAGTTAAAGGCTGCTATCAAATCCCCCCTCACTCTTCTTTTCTGCAGACTAAATAACTCCAATTCCCTCAGCCTCTCCTCATAAGTCATGTGCCCCAGTCTCCTAATCATTTTCGTTGCCCTCTGCTGGACTCTCTCCAATTTGTCGACATCCCTTCTGTAGCGGGGGGGCCAAAACTGGATGCAATACTCCAGGTGTGGCCTGACCAGTGCCGAATAGAGTGGAATAATCACTTCCCTCGATCTGCTGGCAATGCACCTTGGCCTTCTTGGCAACAAGGGCACACTGCTGACTCATATCCAGCTTCTCGTCCACTGTCACCCCTAGGTCCTTTTCTGCAGAACTGCTGCTTTGCCAGTCAGTCCCCAGCCTGTAGCAATGCATGGGATTCTTTCTTCCTAAGTGCAGGACTCTGCACTTGTCCTTTTTGAACCTCATCAGATTTTTTTTGGCCCAATCCTCCAATTTGTCTAGGTCACTCTGGACCCTATCCCTACCCTAGTTAATAAATCTGTTTGTTTATTCTATCTGAAGCAGTGTGTTTGGTTTGAAGCGTGTCAGAGACTCCCCTGGGGAGAAAAAGCCTGGTACATATCAATTTCTTTGTTAAGTTGATGAACTCATATTAGCTTGCAGCGTCCGGGGACATAACTGGACACTGCAAAGACAGAGGTTCCTAGGGTTGTGCCTGGGACCAGAGATATTGGCTAGTGTCATTCGCTTTCAAGTAGCTGGGAGCAGCTGACACGCCAGAGGCTGTGCGTGAACAGCCCAGGAGGGGGGGTTCTAAAGCAGAGCAGGGTCAGGCTGGCTCCAGAGTCAAGGATTGGAGTGACCTAGCAGATCGCTGGTCTAGATAACACCAGAGGGGAGCGTCACAAATAGTGTTTAGACTTTTAGGTGAGCTGTCCCTCATTCCCTGGGAGCTTTGCTGAAGCTCAGGACCTTCAGGAGCAGGCAGTTCTCAAATGCGGAAGCTCAAGCACACAGCCCTGAACTAACACTGGCATGTCTATGGCACGATGCAAGAACGGAATCTAATCCCAAAGGGCTCCTCTCTCACTGAGAGCAGGGAATGCTTGTGGAGCACATTTTTCTCCAGATCAGGCAGAAAGAATGCTGCACAAACAAACCCTATTTTGCATTTACATTCTATGTCCGGAGCCCCATACAGCCTCCTGATGCCATGCACACTAGCAAGCCGAGCAGAGAGGCTGGGCAGGAGGTAAATGCCAACCTACCTCCTCAGCTCTGCCATGGTGTGCCCACTCCTCCATGGCCAGAGCCACCATCAAGTCTACAGCGTACAAGATCAGTGGGTCCTCATGGATAAGGACATAACTGCTGCACGTAGAGTTTCACTTGCCTTTTCCTCTTTTCTCTTACACATTTTAGAAACAAGAGCCAGAGTTTAGGCTATTTACTGGTTGGGTTTTTACATGGATCTCTCATGTTTGCTCCATTCCTGCTTCGCGGCCACACACTGTAATGTTAATACTAGATGCCTTCCACTCCCAGCTTCCCTCTATAGGAAAGGAGGTAGAAAGGGCTAACAGCCTCACAAAGATATTACAAACCTGAACTACATGGACTTATATGCAATTCCCATGGAGCGGGAAAAATCAGTCAATGCTACAGATGCCAAGGAGTTGCTTTGTCACTCGCTCCTCGAGACAGCCTAGGAAGACCTGCAGTAACGCCTGATGCCGTTAGATGCTGAGAAAACATGCATCACTGGGATGAACTAGTTAAATTGCTAAAAGCAAAATTATATTCAGGGTAGCTCCCTGGCTCTCTGTGGATGGCCCCCCTATTAATTCAATAGAAGCATTTGAACTACAATAACACACTCGATCTTACTCAATATGAATGCAAATTACTAAAGAGAAACTGGCTTCACACCATGTGACTGTGGCCAACAATTTTATGTTTACAAATATCAGTGGTCTCTGCAGCATTTACAAGGGGATGAGCCGAGGGGAGGGGAAGGGGTCACATTTCTTATTGCATTAGGATGCTACCAGGCTGCAGCAGAATCACAGAGAATTGTCGAGGGGAGAACAGTGACCTCTAAGTACCATGCCCCACCCAGCACACAGGCAAGCAGATTTTAGATGCAAAGCCTCCAGTAAACTCAGCTTCTTCCCTTGATGTCTCTGTTTCTCCTCCCTTCTTGTCATTTCATTTTGAATCACCCACAGTGCCAAAACTCCTGCCAGGGATCTGCCCCTTCGCACTGTAAGGGGCCCAGGCAGCCCCCAGCCCTCTTGCTCCCTCTGGGCTCTTGTTTGAAGCGTTTGCACCAGATGACAGCGTCTGTGTTCCCAGCTGTACCCTCACCCCCTGCTGCCAGGCCACCATTTGCTGCTGAAATCGTGATTCTGAATGAGTCTAACAAACAAAGTTAAACTCTCCCCACTTCCCCCGATAACAGTGAGTCCTTCATCCTAGCTGGCCACATGTTGCTCTCACCATATGAAGAATGCCAGCAGCACAGCAGTCACAGCACTGCACCACAACAGGGAAGATGGAGCTTCCATTCTGAATCGGGGCTTTCACTCGCTTAGAATCGGCCCACTGATTTACCTTTCACTACAATCACATGACACTGGGCAACAGGACACACTGCACCACCCTGGGATAAGAGGAAACATTCAAAGAGAGCCAAGAGGGGCGCCGCGACAGCGAGAGAACTGATGGAAGGAGCACAGGGCACTTTGGACTGCAGGCAAGTAGGCTGCTAGCTCAGTTGGTTAGTGATCATTCCTCATGCACCAACGCAGACCCTCTGGGAGGTGGGGATCCAGTGATAAGGTGCAGACAGGCTCTGGTGAAAGGGGATTCAATCATTGGAAATATCAACTGCTGAGCAACTGGCAACTCGTTCAGTGACTTGCCTAGCAGAGGAGCCTGTGGTCATGGCACATTCTGGTACCGATGATTTAGGAAGCTGTAAGAGTGAGGTCCTGGAAGCTCAGGTTAGATCGCTAGCAGAGGGCCTAGGTCCAGGGCTTCTTCAGTAGCTTACTCTGAAATGCTGCTTGCACCCCATGCAATACCAGCTAGGCAGGGGAACGTCAGAGTCTGAGTACAGAAAGTAGAAGGTGACATAAAGGGAAAGGATTTAAGTTTCGTAGACACTGGGGAACTTTGGGGAGAGGTTGCGGCTGTTCAGGAATGGGCACAGAGAACTGACTGGGTTTATTTGAACTAAGAACAGGAGGAAAAGCTGCCAGGTGCTGCAAGGCACTCAGGTGACACAAGGCACTCAGGTGACATCTCCGTCCCTGTTAGGGGGGTCAGTCACACATGAGTCTCTTGGCATCCAGTGAAGGACAAGAGAGAAGTGCCGGACGAGTGGAGAAACAGGAAGAGCTCATGGAGCAACAAGCCAGAAAAGTAACAGGATAGCTGAATAAGGACAGGCCCATAACCAAGAGTAAACTTGTGACTAGACACCAGTGTGAGAAGCTTGAAAGCCAAACCAGGTGCAGAAGACCACCTGGCAACAGAAGAGGAGCGTGCCAGAAACCTCACTACTGAAATAGAGTGAAATGACAACAAGAACAAAAATCGATAAGGTCCTGAAATCCCTGGCTACAAATGATGCATGAAGGACAGATTAGGTCAGAACAATGGGGGAGTAGTAACATACCTAAAAGACTCCACAACGCCCAGTGAAACAACTTGAAAGTCTTAGAGCTGATCCCAGGGTCACCTGCGCTGTGTTACCAGAGTTATCTGTCCCTATGCTGCATAGAGAGTATAAGGTGTTTGAGCTTATTTACCGGGTTTGGTGCTTTATTACCTTTTATTTCAGCTCTGTCAGATCCTGTCATCCCTGTTATTTCCTTTCCTTTTTACTACAGAGAATGGGCTTTGGATTAGCTTCCCCTCACAGGAGTCCTGGGGTGGCGGTAATGGGACATTACTAGAGGGCACCACAGGGGCTCCACAGGCCTGATTCAAAGCTCACTACATTTAGTGAAAAGACTCCCATTGACATCAGTGGGTTTTGGCTCAGACCCCATGATCAGAGGCACTGGGGAAGGACACCAAACCTTTGTGCTAGCAGTAGGAGCCAAGCGTTCCTGCTCTGACCATCCTCCCTGACACTCAGGCCTTTCCTTTTCATTGACTTTGGATTTTCAGAAACGGTACTGTCTAGAAAATGAGTCCATGTTTCATGAGTTAACAAGGATAGAGAAAGGGCAGAGACTCCACGCCGCCCCACCCCATTTAGTCAACGTCAGAGCAGTCCAATCAGTAGAAGAGAGTGTACAATTCACAGCTGCCAGGTCTGGGGTAAAAATAAGAAGGAAAGAAAGTGTTCCAATACCAGACACAAACAAACAATGTATGGTCCAGACAAAGCGACTATCAAACCAAGTCACTCTGGAGAAGCAACAAAAGCTTCTTAAAATGACCATGCCAGCAAAGAATGTGACATTCCCCTGCCCTGACTAATGCGGCACCCTTATCATCATCACAGCAAATCCTAAAGGGATGTGCTCTCCTTGCAAATCAAGCACCATCCACCTCAATCTCTGGCAAGGTGCTTATGGTGCAATAGTGATTGTACACTTTATGTCCATCATTGGGAAGCTCGTCATACCACCAAAACGTTTTAGCACTCATGTGATCGCTGGCCATGTAGCAGCATTCCTTGGTACACACACTTTGGAATTTGTTGGTCTTCTGGTCTTATAATATATCCACACCAAAAAAGCCATTGAAATCAAACTGGTGCTGACTGAGGCAGTTGCTGGGTTTGGCTTTAAATATTCTCATTTCTCATCTTGTCCTGCCACTTGATATGGAGGAGCTGACAGAGACTATGAAAACTGAAAATGTCAGTCCAGTGTTCTTCAGCCTCTCTTGCCACCAACGGTTCACTTCCATACAGCACAGCGGGTATAACTGTGGGCCTATAGCGCCACAACTTGGGCTCAAGCTTGATGTCACAATGTCCCCACAGACTCTGAAGGGCCCAAAACGTGGCAGCTGCTGCTGCTATAGAGCATCCACATCTTTCGAGCATCCTCCAGGAATGTTTTTCCTGCTGGCAGTTTAATACTTGTCAGGTAATGACATGTTTCTACACACGCACCCAAGAATGATCCAGTTCAGCTGTTTGGCTCTATAGCCAAAGTATTGCTAACTTCTGTCACCAGTGCTTTGATAATGATCCATTAGATGCATCACATCAAAGCTCCCTCTGTGGGCAGAAGTAACATGGGGAGGAGTGGAAGAATGCCTAGCTTTTAAGAAACCAGTGAAGACTCAACTCAGTGTGGAAACAATCAGATCTAATGGCACAAGATGAAGCTACTTCGGAATATTCATTCCTGCAGTCATCTGAACATCCCAGTAACATGAACAAACAGATTGAGTGCTCTGATCTTCATACTGAGAGGAAAGATGAGACGAGACAGCATACAAAATCTCCCATCCAAGGCCTGGACTATATCATCAAGGCAAATACAGACCAAAATGTGAACCATTAATAAGGTAGGATGGAAGAACCCTGAAAAAGGAATTATTGCTATAGGGCAGCAGGAGACAACCTGGAAAATGTGAACATAAACAAACCAACCAGTCCTCATGTATCAAGGAAATTAGCTATGGAATGTAACTCACCATCTCTGTGACATCACAGATAACTTGGGAGATACCAGATGACTAGATGGAGACAAATCATTTGCCAAGAAGGAGAAAAGAGTGATCTGGGCTGAGCCCACCGTGCAAACCTAACTTCATCTGTAGATCAGCACTGTAATATTCAGTGAGACACCTGTTCACTGACACCTAGAGGGGAATGGAACCACAAGCAACGGGCAGCACAGGAAGTCTATAAGGAATAAATCTTGCCAGACAGCCCTGACAGCTTCGTTTGACAAAATCACAAAATCACTAGATGAAAAGAAGACAGAGCAGAGACTATATTTTGATTTCTGTTAAGCATTTGATCTTTCTTAAAGAATCTTAATTGACACTAATTCAAACTGGCTTGGAGAGGAATCCACGTGTGCACTGCAACTGACTACAAGATTGTAAGAGATAAAGGATAAAAAATTGCAGTGCTGGGAGAAACAGCAGTTTAGTGGGGCACTGCAAGAGTTCAGCATCCAGACAGGCCTCATCTAACAACTTCATTTGGGATCTGCAAGAGACAGTAAACAACACATTCATGAAACTGGCAGGTAACGCCAGCCTGGGAGCCATTGCAAACACTAATCAGGACAGAGAGAGGCCAAGAGAGGTTAGAAACATGGGCAAGAAAAAATAAAGTGAGATTTCACTTAATAAAACTGGAGAATAACAATAGGGAATATAGCTGGTCTGTTGGCCCAGGGAGGCTTCTCGCTTAGTGCCGGAGGCCTTGGGTTCAAATCCTAGTGAAGCCCTGGATATGGAAATAAAATAATAGAAAGGATATTGAACCTCATGCTTCCACATTTAAAACACTCTCTATTAGAAAGGTAGATGGTCCCACATCTACTACTGTGTGGTTCTTACTCCTTGCTCTGAAACACCTGGGGCTGGCCACTACCTAAGGCATGCTTCAGGTCCAGATGAACCTCGGATCTGATCCAGTCTGGCCATTCCTATATTCCTAAAATGATCGAGAGCACCCGTTGGAGAGAAGTCTGGAGAGTAATGTCGACAGAGCCCTAGAGGTGACAGTGGAGAGCAAATTAGACTGGGGTTTGCAATGGAATATGGAGACAAAGCAGGCCAGTGGAGATTTGGAACAGATGCGCCATGTAATCAAGCAAGAGAGAGTCACTCTATAGCTGTGGTCCAGCCACATCTGAAGTAATGAGTCCTGGTCACCACATGGACAAATCAGAAGGCATCCAGAAAAGGTGTGAGGGTCTTGATTTGTGAGGAGAGATTAAAACAGCTAAACATGCACATCCTCAGGGCGAAGGGAACTTGAGACACACAACACTCTCGAGATAAATGACAGAGAACACCAAGGAGGGAAAGGAGCAATTCCCTTTGGCACACAAGGGACTAACTCAGAGCAATGGGATGGAAAGAGAAAAGGGAAAATATGGGCTGAGTATCCAGAGAAGGGTCTGGAGGCTGAGCTGGATCTGGCTGTAGGATTGGCTCCCCAGGGAAGAGACTGGAGTCTTTCAATGCACTAGTAAATATGCTGGAAGGAGCACTGCTGCCTTGGCCTAGTGTGATATACTGGATGGGGGAACAGGGGGGAGTTAATAGGAAGTTTCCATCTTTAGCTTCTATTTATGATGATTCAAGGAAGACCAGGCAACAATTGATATCCCTGTCAAATACACTGCAGATGCAGACTGTGACAGACTGAGGACTGACAATTGATTTCCATTTTCCCATTTAGCCAGAATCTTGAAATGTCCTGTACATTCCCGTATGATGGTCTGCTAAGTCACAGAGGAAAATCATCCTAACCTGACCTGTGATCTATCCAGCAAAGGTCAGACTTTATGATGAGATTTCAATGGCTCAAGTGTCCTTTTGAGTTACAGTCTTGAAATCTGATTGGTTGATTCATTGTGAGCCACTGATCATAGAACAGAAATTGAAATCAACGACATCTATCCCAGGTCACTGAAAGATCAGTCCAACAAGTTACAAAGATTGTATGAATTTTTCCGGCGAGATGGCCGTGTCAGGTAGAATTAAAGACAGCTGCTCCATTACTGGATTTTAGCCTACTAAATTGTGAGATACATTGCAGGAGCCAGCATCAACAGCCAGACCCACCCCGAGTGGAGCAGCTCTCAGCTGGCGGTATAATAATTCTAGTGGGCTGGATTGGTCACTGAGCCAGTGAAGGGGCCTCCAGGAGCCTTCTAAAAACAGCTGTCAATCACACTGAAAATGAAGCTTTAAGGACTTGTTCCTGCTCTCAGACGCATGCAAAGTAGCTGATTATGTATGGCACAGAGCAACAAATTCTCACTTATTGAAAGGCAGGATCAAGCCTTTACAATTAAACAGCAAATTATATGGGAATATGCTAATTGGAAGGTCATTTCTTTCTGAATAATCTCTAGCTCACAGCCACCCGCTATACAGGATCATTGCAGTGTTTTCCCTTAATTTCTCATTAATCCCCATTGCCTGTAATTCAGTGGTTTCAAGATCACACACACAGAATCACAAAGAATATCAGAGTTGGAAGGGACCTCAGGAGGTCATCTAGTCCAACCCCCTGCTCAAAGCAGGACCAACCCTCAATTTTTTCCCCAGATCCCTAAATGGTCCCCTCAAGGATTGAACTCACAACCTTGGGTTTAGCAAGCCAGTGTTCAAACCACTGAGCTATCCGTCCCCGAACTTTGTTAAGGCCATTTTGTTTGTTTGCCTGATGAATGAACATAGAAACGCCTCTGAGCTGTCTCCCTCCAGTGCTGCTTTAGCCAAAAGAACATGGCCATGTGCAGAAACATCCTGCCTCAGAAATGAGGGCTGCAGGAGTCTGGAAATCACAGCAAGAAGCATGTCCCGCTGCTAGTGCATGTGTGCACACCACATTGCTCCTCCACTCTCCAGGCAGGGCTCAAACAAAGGCAGCCAGCAGCAGGAGCAGAAACACACCATCTGCTGGTCAATTTTTTTCTTATCTGTCTATCTTAGGTACTTCTATGGTCCCATCACCATAGCATCTGAGTACCTCACTCTTTCACGTATTTACCTGAACAACTCCCCTGGGAGGTAGAGAGGTGCTATTACCCCATTGTACAGATGGGAAACGGAGGCATAGAAAGGCTAGGTGACTTGCCCAAAGACACACAGGAAGTCTGTGGCACATCAGGGAATTGAACCGAGGTGTCTCAAGTCCTAGGCTAGTACCCTAACCGGCGGACGAACATTCCTCCTATCCCACACACATCCACAGCCCTAACAAACCATCTCCCCTCCTGGATTTGCCCTATGCTTAGCTCATTAGCTGGGATTCTTCAGACTATTTAAGCCTGCTAGTTTTTTTTATTTTGCACGCCCCGTATAAGAAAATCCCAGTGTGACTATGGAGTGACAGGTATCCGGTTTCACAGTGTCTTGAATGTTCTCTCAACACTGGTATGCAGAAGGTCAGATTATGATCACAGGGGTCCCTCCGGGCCTGCAGATCCATCGAGCCCCATTTCAGCAGTTCTGGAGTAACCACCCATCTGCAGCAGCCTAACCAAAAAAAGATTAGTTGGTGATGAAATTCCTCATGCTTAGTCTCCATGCAGGAAGTTATATCCAAACTGCTGTTTGGTTTTTTTCTCTCCAAGAATGAGACTAATTGAGTTACCAGGCACAGCATGTTGTGGGGAGGAGAAGAAAGGAGACAGATATAATTACGTTCCCACTATGCTTGTTTCCAGCAAGAATGCAGCACTCTTGGGATGAGTCTGGGTTATGCGGGAGGTCAGACTAGAGGATGTGAATGGGCCCTTCTGACCATAGCACTTCTGAAAAGGTAGAATATGTAATAAACCAGAATTCATGGGCACCATATGGTCAGAATGTCTCCAGGTCAAAATGCAGAGACATTATGCTGTCTTGGCAGCAGAAAGCACGAGGGACAATAACTGCACTGACTGCTGGTGCTGCTTTGTAGCGATACACAAAATAGAAGTGGGGTCCTCACGCCAGACCTGCAAGGAAGGCTTCAAGCTGCATATCTATTGCAAATGTTGCCTTCATTGAATACGAGTGATAAGTGACTTCCTTCTGTGAAAGCATAAAGGAACGGATCTCTGCTTATGGAGACAATGGCTAGGGTTCTAGTGGAAGACCTCGCTCTTTTATGCCCCTTTGAAAATCCCAGCCTAAAAGCTCAAGGGCACAGGTTCAGCTTAGGAGTGGTGAGCAGGTTTTAGGAGGTTGCAGCCACCCTCCTTCTCTTTACAAGCAGACAAGAACACAGTTGCAGTCCCCAAATTCTCTTCTGTTTTTAACATGGGGTCACAGCATGCAAAAGGTTGAGACCCACAGCTCAGGAGAGGCCTCAGAAAGCGACTGGAAGAAAAACTTCATACAAATATGTAAATAGGAATCAACAGGAAAGAGAAACAATACTTTCTTTCTAGTAAAGGCAAAGATACTATGCCTACAAGCACAAACTAAACCAAAGATCTCATCAAAAAGCAGGGCAAGGCCAGGAGACCTGGCCTAAGCTCAACCCAAAACCATGTTCTGTGATACATCTAAACCAAAACACAAAGACTGAGACTATGGTTACACTAGCACTTTTGTCAGTAAAACTTTGGTCTGTTGGGGTGTGGAAAAAACCACGCCCCCGACTAACGTGTCACCAACAAAAGTGCCGGTGTGGATACCACTATGTTGGCAGGAGACCCTCTCCTGCCGACACAGCTACTGCTGCTCATTGGGGGTGATTTAACAGATGCGCCACTGTAAGGTCTGTAGTGTAGACAGCCTTAATGACAGATGGCGTGGGATGAGCTGCCCATCTTCTCCTCCTGTAATCACAGGAAAAGCAGGTGCAATACACACCCTAATTAGTATTATTTTCTTTTTACTGACGATCCCTGCTTAATGCTTATGAGGAAGGTACAAAATAATGAAACCCAACCACCCAATATAACACTCAATTGAAACTTGTGCCTGGAGATGTGATAACAAAGTTTAAATATATGTTGCAACAATGAATTTAATCAATAGTGTTCTGTAAAAGTGAGAGCTCCATGCCACACACGGACCTGGAGGTCTCTAAGACATTGACTGACCTCCGGGTGGCTACAGTTGCTGACGTACAAACAACTAAACATACCCTTAAAGGTTCAAACCTGCTATGGAATAGAAATGAGGAACACATTCCAACAGGCATGTAGACACTCTGCCAACACAACTATACTACCATGCTAATTGCAACTGACAGTAAAACTCCGTCCTCCCCAGATGAAAATGGAGGGTCCTTTGCACGTCCAGTGTATGGAGAAGGGCACCAATGGGAAGGATGTATGGATAAATACCCAGAGGATAACCGATGCATTAAGCGGAAGGAAATCAATGGTGAGTCCAAAGCACCAACTAATCCTGATGAAGTGTGGCCTGAAGCTGAGCCGTCCAACCAAACACTAGACGGCCATGGATTTATTACTGACTCAAAATATGTTTCACTTTCATGAAGGTCGCCTCTGTCTGAAAATTCACGCCTACTTGAGTGACAAGCAGGTGCCAGGATTATCAGTCAAAGAGAACAGCAGAGAAAACAATTTCTCTCTCATTCCCATTCATTTTAGTTTGTCCATTTCACAACACTTTGCGTCCAATCATTTTCAGTTTCCCCTGCAAAGACAGAGGCTCCCTTGCTGAAAAAACTCTAATGAACATAATCAAGGAGCAAAAACACTTAGGAATATGTTTTGCAAAATGATTTCTTAAAAAAATGTCAGGACATTCTGTAAAGGGGCTCGATCAGAATTAGGCATTTCCAAACAAAATCCCAGCTGACAGTATCCATTTTTAAAATCTAGCCACAGGATCTGACTCAATAACCTCCCAGCAGGGAATTCCAGGGTTCCCAGCTCTCAAGGTGCTTGGGATGGGGGGAAGCATTTGCATGCCCCCTCCCTGCTGAAAGGCTGCAGTAGATACCAGTGTAACTAAGGCTATGTTTTAGTCACGGGCATTTTTAGTAAAAGTCATGGACAGGTCATGGGCAGTAAACAAAAATTCACAGCCCCTGACCTGTCCATGCCTTGTACTATATAGTTCTAACTAAATCTTGGGTGCTCTGGTAGGGGGTGAGGGGGTGGACAGCCCAGGGGGGTGCGGGTGCTTTGGAGGGGTGGCCCAGGACCCCCACTGGTGCTGGGGGGTGGAAGGGCCGGGTGGCAGCGCATGGCCCAGGACCCCCACTGCTGCTGGGGGGAAGGAGTTTGGTGGGGCCGGCAGGCTCCCTACCTGGCTCGGCATGGCTCCCCGGAAGTGGCGACAAGTCCCTCAGCTCCTAGGCGGAGGCGTGGCCAGGAGGCTTCGCACGCTGCCTCCACCCCGAGCGCCAGCTCTGCAGATCCCACTGGCTGGGAACCAGGGCCAATGGGAGCTGTGGGGGCAGCATCTCTGGGCAGAGGAAGCGCGCAGAGCCGCCTGGATGCACCTCCACCTTGGAGCCGAGGGAGGGACATGTCCCCGCTTCCAGGGAGCCCCCGAAGGTAAACACTGTCTGGAGCCCTCACCCCTCCCTGAGCCCCAACCCCTGCCCCAGCCCTGAGTCCCCTCCCACACCCAAACTCCTGCTGCCACTTGGACTCAGTGCCCAAGACTGCCCGAGCTTCTCAGGCGGCCCCCAGGCCAGCCGCACTGGCCGCTGCAGACGTCTTGGAGGTTCCCGAAAGTCACGGAATCCGTGACTTCCATGGCAGACTCACAGCCTTGAGCATAACCCACACCTGCTTGGTGTAGCACTCTGTCCTACTCTAGAACAGCAATTTTCAAAGTTGGTGTCACAAGCCAGTACTGGGTCATGGCATATAAGGCCACTGGGTCGCTCTTGTAGGCACAGCCGACCGGGACATTACAATTCCCGTTGGCAGTGCTGCTCAGCTAAGGCAGGCTTGTGCCTACATGTTCTGACACCGCGCTGCACCCCAGAAGTGGCCAGCAGTGGTCTGGCTTCTAGGCAGTGGGGACACGGGGCTCTGCGCACTGCCCCTGCCCCGAGCATCGGCTCTGCACTCCCATTGGCTGGTTCCCAGCCAATAGGAGTGGGGGGGGCAGTGTCTGCAGGTGAAAGCTGCACGGAGCTGCTTGCGTGCCTCCACCGAGGAGTTGGACCTACTACTGGCTACTTCAGGGAAGCCTGCCTCTGCACCCCAGCTGTGCTGATGACCGGGAGCCACTGGAGGTAAGTCCATGCCCCAACCCCGCATCCCAATCCCCAGCCCTGAGCCCCCCCAAACCCGGAACCCCTTCCTGTACCCCAAACTCCTCATCCCTGGCCCCACCCCAAAGCCTGCACCCCCAGCCCAGAGCCCTGACCACCTCCTGCACCCCAATCCTCTGCCCCAGCGCAGAGCTCCCTCCTACACCCTGACCCCTCATTTCCGGCCCCACCCTGCAGCCCTCACCCCCGCACCCCAACCCTCTGCCCCAGACCTGAGTCCCCCCCACACCCCAAAACCCTCATCCCCGGCTCCATTGGGTTGTGGGCATCAACAATTTTCTTCAACTGGGTCCACAGAGAAAAAGTTTGAAAACCACTGACCTAGGGGCACCTAGCCCAGATAAAGATTGATGAGTCAGCTATGGCCTTAGCTAAAACCCATGTGGCTTTTAGCCCATGCAGTAGAGACTCAGATACTAAGTTGCAAAGGTCCCAGGTTTGATCCTACCCAAAGGCGACCAGGGCCTGTTGGCGTTACACCATCATGGCCCTCCAGCTGGCAGACTTTCAGGGGCACCTCAGCAGCACATGTCCTCTGAACAGGTGCTTCTGGGCCACTTCCCAACTCATTGACATGAAACCCCCCCACCCCCCAATTTTGCTTCCTTGGCCCCCTACTCTTCAGGGTACTCACGGCTCTTCATGGATTCCAAAACCAGAAGGGACGACTGGGATCATCCAGTCTGATCTCCTGTATCGCACAGGCCAGAGAACTGCCCCCAGTAATTCCTAGAGCAGATCTGTTAAAAAAAACATCCAATCTCCATTTCAGAATGGCCAGTGATAGAGAATCCATCACAACCCTTCGTAAATTGCTCCAGTGGTTAATTACTCTCATTGTTAAACATTTACACCTTATTTCTAACCTGACTTTGTCTAGCTTCAACTAACTTTCTGATTGCTCAGCTCTAGCAAGAAGAATGAAAACCTTTTTCAAGCCCCACAAATCTCGTGAGCCCCAGCAGGGTGCAGGACGCCCTGTGCAAGATGCACGATTAGAGGCTGCTGGTTAAAAACTGTCTCAGAGGCACAGGAAGCATTCAGACTGCTTCAACACATGGGGCCTGTCTGGAGTCATCCATGCAGCTCTCAATTATCTACTTGTGTGTGGAGATGGGCCTCTTGGTCCAGCATTAATCTCAAATGCAACAAATAATCATCTGTTAGCCCTGGTCTACGCTACGGGGTTAGGTTGAATTTAGCCGCGTTAGGTCGATTTAAAAATTACTGCGTCCACACAACCAACCCCGTTCCGTCGATCTAAAGGGCTCTTAAAATCGACTTTTGTATTCCTCCCCGGTGAGGGGAGTAGCACTAAAATTGACCTTCCTGGGTCGAATTTGGGGTAGTGCGGACGCAAATCGACGGTATTGGCCTCTGGGAACTATCCCAGAGTGCTCCATTGTGACCACTCTGGACAGCACTTTGAACTCCGATGCACTAGCCAGGTACACAGGAAAAGCCCCGGGAATTTCTGAATTTCATTTCCTGTTTGGTCAGCATGGGGGACTCAGCAGCACTCAGCAGCACAGGTGACCATGTCGTCCCCCCAGAACTGCAAACGAGCTCCAGTGTGGACCGAAAGGGAGACACTGGATCTGACTGCTGTACGGGGAGATGCATCTGTGCAAGCCGAACTCCAATCAAAAAGAAGAAATGCAAATATATATGCCAAAATCTCACAGTGCATGTTGGAGAGGCTACATCAGGGACACACAGCAGTGCTGCATGAAAGTTAAGGAGCTCAGGCGAGCCTAATAAAAAACAAAGGAGGCAAACAGTCGCTCCGGGTCAGAGCCCCATACATGCCACTTCTATGATCAGCTGCATGGCATTCGGGGGGGGGAGGGGGACCCTACCACTATCCCACCACTGTCCGCGGACACCTGCAAGGGGGGAGTCTCACACAACAGGGAGGAGGATTTTGTGGATGAGGAAGAGGAGGAGGAGAATGCGCAGCAGGCAAGCAGTGAATCCGTTCTCCCTGGCAGCCAGGACCTTTTCAGCACCTTGGAGCCAATACCCACCCAAGGCAGGATCCCCAACCCTGAAGCCAGAGAAGGCACTTCTGGTGAGTGCACATTTGTAACTACGGTACAGGATTTAAAAGCAATAGTGTTTAATGTTTGATTTGCCCTGAAGAATTGGGATGCATTCGCGGCCAGTTCAGCTACTGGAAAAGTCTGTTCACATGTCTGAGGATGGAGCGGGAATCCTCCAGGGACATCTCCATGAAGTTCTCCTAGAGGTACTCTGAAAGCCTTTGCAGAGGGCTTCTGTGGTGGGCCGCCTTATTTCATCCTCCAAGGTAGGACACTTTACCACGCCAAGCCAGTAGCAAGTATTCTGGAATCACTGCAGCACAAAGCATGGCAGTGAATGGTCCTGGGTTTTGGTCGCATTCAAGTAACATTCGGTCTATATCTTTCTGTGTCAGCCTCAGGAAAGTGATATTATTCATGGTCATCTGGTTGAAATAGGGGAATTTTTGTAAAGGACAGTAAAAGGACCCCGTTCATGCTGGGCTGTTTGTGCTTGGCTAAAAGGGACCATCCTGGAGAATAGCCGCACGGTGGGGGGAGGGGAGAAGGGATCATCCCAGAGAACAGCCACACAGAGGGGTGGGGGAAGGTGTGTGCTGCACATCCACCCGAAAATCGCAGCCCCTCCTTTTAAACATGAAACCCAACCCATTGCTTGCTCTGGGAAAGGAGGGTGCTGCAATTTGAAACCATTCCCACATGTTATGAAGGCAGAAGAAGCCAACCCCGCTTACCAAAATGCTTACCATGGCTGCCTGGAAACCAAATTCTGTTGCCCAGCCGTGTGTGTGTGATGTGTCATCATACTGGCAGGCGCGCAATATAAAAGGCAAAATGTTCCAACGATCGTCAGGAGCAGTAAGAAGGAACTGAGCAGGCGGCAGGTCAGCAAGGACATATATAGGGGTCTCCGCAGCCGACCCGACGGGTACCACTAGGGAAAAGCTTCCGGCGGTGGTGCATGCAGCCTTTTGGAATGCACATGAGCAGAAACAATATTCCCCACCACTCAATGCTGCTTTCCTGGGCAAACAGCACCATTGTCACCAGCAATTTGTGTAGCTCCAGATAAGACGAGAGTCTGTTCTAATAGTAGAAAATCTCACCAGTGCTGATGTGGAGGCCGGGCAAAGGTAGACGTGAGGAGATGTCAGATCCACAGCCTTTGTTATCAGAATAAAGCAGTGCACACAAAATGTATCACATCCACTGGGGAGGCCTCTTCCTGTTCAGCTCTCCTCTCTGCTAAACAGCCACAATTATTCCATGGTAATCAGATATGGGCCAGGCACCAGCTGAATGGACGGGGAGGCGCATGTAACAACCTTACATCAGGACTGAATCTCCTCTCTCACTGATACCCAGAGATTCCTGCTCCCCAAAGAGCCCAGGTGCTGACTCCTGCAGCCAAAGCACTAGTAAACCTGCTTTCTTTAGGGGAGATCAGAGGGAGCTGGGCAGCCACCCCACAATAGCACAAAGGCAGGTTTATTTATGGGAGAGGAGCCCCCAACCACCAATTTCACCAGCTTTGGGAAATTTAGGGCTGCAGTTAAACGCCTGGCTTTCTCACTGAAATTCCTGCCAGCTTGTCGAAGATGCATGTGCATGTGTTTGCTGAGTAAGTATCCGAGTGTGTGTTTGCTGGGAGAGCAGTGTGAGAGCCTGAGCGAGTGCCTGATTGGCTGGTAGCCTGCAGGGGGCGGGCATTGGAGCTGTCTGTTTGTTGGTTTCAGGGAAGGCTGGCTGTTTAAAAATAGCCAGAGCTTCGCGAACCAGCTGAGCAGCGGGGAACAGCAGAGCAGCACACAGCAGGAGTTTGCCTGGGAGTTCGCCTGGAGTGAGCCCAGTGAGGCTTACATCTTGCCAACTTCTCTGAGGAAGCTCATAGTAGGAAGGTGATATGGAAAGGGGGGGTTCAGCTGTTGTGACCTGCGCTGGATGTGCCATGTTTGTCTTTCTTCCACAGGACAGAAGCGACTTTGTCTGTACAAAGTGCAAGCTGGTCTCCATATTGGAAGAGAAGATTGAAGGTCTGGAGCAACAGATAACGACCCTGCATTGCATACGAGAAACGGAGGATTTTCTGGACAAAAGTCAGGATATGCTTCTACGGGCACAAAGCTCTAAAGATTTAGAGCAGGTTGCACAGCGGAGCCAAGAGGCCAGTAAAGAAGCTTGGCAACATGTGACCGCCAGAAGAAGAAGGGGGAATGTCCGGGTTCCAGCAACGCGGACACAGGTAACTAACCGCTTTCAT
The DNA here is from genome assembly GCF_965140295.1 of Lepidochelys olivacea. Taxonomy (NCBI): domain Eukaryota; kingdom Metazoa; phylum Chordata; order Testudines; family Cheloniidae; genus Lepidochelys; species Lepidochelys olivacea. Next base: position 24,971,218 of record NC_140427.1, read on the forward strand.
GTTCTCTCCACAGGTACCTTTGCGGAGAGTGGACCAGATGATATGTTTGGGGGGAGAAAGCAGAAGGCGACTCCGCTGGTTGGAAGACATGACATGCACTGTCCTGAGATGGGGGGTTCCACGACCACCACTCCCAAGAGAAGGAGGCGGGTGGTGGTGGTCGGGAACTCTCTCCTCCGGGGGACTGAGTCATCTATCTGCCACCCTGACCGGGAAAACCGAGAAATCTGCTGCTTGCCAGGGGCTAAGATTCGCGATGTGACGGAGAGACTGCCGAGACTCATCAAGCCCTCGGATCGCTACCCCTTCCTGCTTCTCCACGTGGGCACCAATGATACTGCCAAGAATGACCTTGAACGGATCACTGCGGACTACGTAGCTCTGGGAAGAAGGATAAAGGAGTTTGAGGCGCAAGTGGTCTTTTCGTCCATCCTCCCCGTGGAAGGAAAAGGCCGGGGCAGGGACCGTCGAATCGTGGCAGTCAACGAATGGCTACGCAGGTGGTGTTGGAGACAAGGCTTTGGATTCTTTGACCATGGGATGGTGTTCCATGAAGGAGGAGTGCTGGGCAGAGACGGGCTCCAACTTACGAAGAGAGGGAAGAGCATCTTTGCGAGCAGGCTGGCTAACCTAGTAAGGAGGGCTTTAAACTAGGTTCACCGGGGGAAGGAGACCAAAGCCCTGAGGTAAGTGGGAAAGCGGGATACCGGGAGGAAGCACAGGCAGGAACGTCTGAGGGGAGAGCTCCTGCCTCATACTGAGAATGAGGGGTGATCAGCAGGTTATCTCAAATGCTTATATACGAATGCACAAAGCCTTGGAAACAGGCAGGGAGAACTGGAGGTCCTGGTGATGTCAAGGAATTATGACATGACTGGAATAACAGAGACTTGGTGGGATAACTCACATGACTGGAGTACTGTCACGGATGGTTATAAACTGTTCAGGAAGGACAGGCAGGGCAGAAAAGGTGGGGGAGTAGCACTGTATGTAAGGGAGCAGTATGACTGCTCAGAGCTCCGGTACGAAACTGCAGAAAACCCTGAGTGTCTCTGGATTAAGTTTAGAAGTGTGAGCAACAAGAGTGATTTAGTGGTGGGAGTCTGCTATAGACCACCGGACCAGGGGGATGAGGTGGATGAGGCTTTCTTTCGGCAACTCGCAGAAGCTACTAGATCGCACGCCCTGGTTCTCATAGGTGACTTTAATTTTCCTGATATCTGCTGGGAGAGCAATACAGCAGTGCATAGACAATCCAAGAAGTTTTTGGAAAGAGTAAGGGACAATTTCCTGGGGAAAGTGCTAGACGAGCCAACTAGGGGGGGAGCTTTTCTTGACCTGCTGCTCACAAACCGGGAAGAATTAATGGGGGAAGCAAAAGTGGACGGGAATCTGGGAGGCAGTGACCATGAGTTGGTTGAGTTCAGGATCCTGACACAGGGAAGAAAGGTAAGCAGCAGGATACGGACCCTGGACTTCAGAAAAGCAGACTTCGACTCCCTCAGGGAACGGATGGCCAGGATCCCCTGGGGGACTAACATGAAGGGGAAAGGAGTCCAGGAGAGCTGGCTGTATTTCAAGGAATCCCTGTTGAGGTTACAGGGACAAACCATCCCGATGAGTCGAAAGAATAGTAAATATGGCAGGCGACCAACTTGGCTTAACGGTGAAATCCTAGCGGATCTTAAACATAAAAAAGAAGCTTACAAGAAGTGGAAGGTTGGACATATGACCAGCGAAGAGTATAAAAATATTGCTCGGGCATGTAGGAATGAAATCAGAAGGGCCAAATCGCACCTGGAGCTGCAGCTAGCAAGAGATGTCAAGAGTAACAAGAAGAGTTTCCTCAGGTATGTTGGCAACAAGAAGAAAGCCAAGGAAAGTGTGGGCCCCTTAATGAATGAGGGAGGCAACCTAGTGACAGAGGATGTGGAAAAAGCTAATGTGCTCAATGCTTTTTTTGCCTCTATCTTCACTAACAAGGACAGCTCCCAGACTGCTGCGCAGGGCATCACAACATGGGGAGTAGATGGCCAGCCCTCTGTGGAGAAAGAGGTGGTTAGGGACTATTTAGAAAAGCTGGACGTGCACAAGTACATGGGGCTGGACGAGTTGCATCCGAGAGTGCTAAAGGAACTGGCAGCTGTGATTGCAGAGCCATTGGCCGTTATCTTTGAAAACACGTAGCGAATGGGGGAAGTCCCAGATGACTGGAAAAAGGGTAATGTAGTGCCCATCTTTTAAAAAGGGAAGAAGGAGGATCCTGGGAACTACAGGCCAGTCAGCCTCACTTCAGTCCCTGGAAAAATCATGGAGCAGGTCCTCAAGGAATCAATCCTGAAGCACTTACATGAGAGGAAAGTGATCAGGAACAGTCAGCATGGATTCACCAAGGGAAGGTCATGCCTGACTAATCTAATCGCCTTCTATGATGAGATTACTGGTTCTGTGGATGAAGGGAAAGCAGTGGACGTGGTGTTCCTTGACTTTAGCAAAGCTTTTGACGCTGTCTCCCACAGTATTTTTGTCAGCAAGCTAAAGAAGTATGGGCTGGATGAATGCACTATAAGGTGGGTAGAAAGTTGGCTGGATTGTCGGGCTCAACGGGTAGTGATCAATGGCTCCATGTCTAGTTGGCAGCTGGTGTCAAGTGGAGTGCCCCAGGGGTCGGTCCTGGGGCCGGTTTTGTTCAATATCTTCATAAATGATCTGGAGGATGGTGTGGATTGCACTCTCAGCAAATTTGCCAATGATACTAAACTGGGAGGAGTGGTAGATACACTGGAGGGCAGAGATAGGATACAGAGGGACCTAGACAAATTGGAGGATTGGGCCAAAAGAAATCGGATGAGGTTCAATAAGGATAAGTGCAGGGTCCTGCACTTAGGACGGAAGAACCCAATGCACAGCTACAGACTAGGGACCGAATGGCTAGGCAGCAGTTCTGCGGAAAAGGACCTAGGGGTGACAGTGGACGAGAAGCTGGATATGAGTCAGCAGTGTGCCCTTGTTGCCAAGAAGGCCAATGGCATTTTGGGCTGTATAAGTAGGGGCATAGCGAGCAGATCGAGGGACGTGATCGTTCCCCTCTATTCGACATTGGTGAGGCCTCATCTGGAGTACTGTGTCTAGTTTTGGGCCCCACACTACAAGAAGGATGTGGATAAATTGGAGAGAGTCCAGAGAAGGGCAACAAAAATGATTAGGGGTCTGGAACACATGACTTATGAGGAGAGGCTGAGGGAACTGGGATTGTTTAGTCTGCAGAAGAGAAGAATGAGGGGGGATTTGATAGCTGCTTTCAACTACCTGAAAGGGGGTTCCAAAGAGGATGGCTCTAGACTATTCTCAGTGGTGGAAGAGGACAGGACAAGGAGTAATGGTCTCAAGTTGCAGTGGGGGAGGTTTAGGTTGGATATTAGGAAAAACTTTTTCACTAGGAGGGTGGTGAAACACTGGAATGCCTTACCTAGGGAGGTGGTAGAATCTCCTTCCTTAGAAGTTTTTAAGGTCAGGCTTGACAAAGCCCTGGCTGGGATGATTTAATTGGGGATTGGTCCTGCTTTGAGCAGGGGGTTGGACTAGATGACCTCCTGAGATCCCTTCCAACCCTGATATTCTATGATTCTATGGACAAGCCAGCCTGACATGTGGCACGTGCACACAAGCAGCACTTGTGCACAGGAGCTAGGTGTGCACAGTTGTATGCAGGCAAGCTCCAGCGCCCACACACGAACGTTCTGGCTCTGCCATCAACTAAATTCCTAGGATCTGCCACTGCCCGCAGTAGCCATCCAGCCACCCTTTGCAGGATGTCACAGCAGCTTCTCCTTGGGCAGCCAGGCTCTAGACATGTTTAGCAATAGTCAGCACTGCACTTAGCAATCTCTCCACACTGCACAGGCTGCTGACTCAGTCAGGGAATGTTCTGCACTCACATGGAAGCAGCACTCTGGCCCACACTCTTATGCTTATTGTAGGTTTACCAATTAATAGCATATGGAGAATAATGTCTCAGCCCTGTGCAGCCATCGCCCATCTTTCAGGACTGTTATTTCCAATCAGTATTTGCATCATTACTGAAAAACTAACATTAAAAAGCAGAGAGCAGGCAGGGTGTGCAGGTCAGACGTTAACAGGGGTCTCTGGGCGGGGAAGTTGGCAGGCACCAAAGCAAGGGCAAAGCAACTGACCAGGTAGGCAGTGAGCCTGCAAACATGCTGGGGGTGTAATGGCCGCAACAGAAACTGGGGAGTGGTAGATGTGCTGGTAAGCAGCAAGAGTGAGCAGCAGACAGACACACTGCCAGCAGCTGGTGCCAGGGAGTGTGTCAGAAGACCGCAAGACTGCAGGTGGTGGGTGAGCCAGCAACCATTGAGATGGTGGGCACTAGGAAAGAGTGAACAGGCATGCCTAGGCAGCGAGGCTGTGGGCAGGGGTACCAACTGACGGGCACAGAGACTGTGGGCACTGGGCCAGCACCAAGAACACCTGTGCCCCTGAATGACACATCATTTTAGGTTCTTCCTCTAAATACCGCAGGAGAGGCTGTGAAAGCAGAGGCGCGAAGTGCATGCCTGGACCGCAGTGAGAGTGGAGTGAATGTTTTCCCATTGCTGGTGTCATGCTTTGTAGCTCCACGGCTAGTGAAGACAAGACACTGTCAGGTCAAACCCAGTGCTGGCACCTGCTGGTACAGTGTAAATGTCGGCACAAGGAGGGAGTCGGTGAAAGTTTCCAAGAGCAAACCTGCATGTACTCAACCACAGACAGGTGACAGACTTGTCTTTGCATCAGCTGACTCCTTCCCTTCTTGGGGTTCTGTATTTTTATTACGTGGGTAAACAAGTGAAAAGGTTCTCCAGTTCCTCCCGCTCAGAGCACTGGGTTGATTACAGACAAAGGGGAGCTGCTGTATTCATGGACCAGAAGGCCAGAGGGGACCCTTGTGACCATCGCAGTCCAACTTCCTGTGATACACAGAACATCGCACTTCTCTGAACTAACAGCCACTCCAGCTAGAGCACCCAACCTCCATCTTCAAATGGACAGTGATGAGAATCCACCACCACCAGAGGCACCGACTTTGTGATTTGCCAGGGGGTGCTCGACCCCCACTCTGCCCCAGGTCCCACCCCCATTCCACCCCTTTTCCCAAGCCCCACCCCGCTCCTCCCTCAGCGCCTTCTGCACACCACTGAACAGTTGATCAAAGCGGGCAGGAGGTGCTGGGGAGAGGGGGAGGGGCTGATCCGCAGGGCTGCTGGTGGGTGCTGAGCACCCACTATTCCAGCCCCCGGGCACCCACTGGTAGAGCCCTGCACAAATACAAACATGTGTATCCGCATCCATCCGCAATCTGCAAAAATTGTCTGCAAATATCCGCATCTATGGATGCAGATATCCACAGTTTTCAGGACTCTACTTACCCTGGCTGGGCAGGGAGCCAGGGGCTGCTCTCAGCCCTCCCCCTCTCCCTGCATGGCAGGCAGGTGTACGGTCCGCTGTGGCACCCTACAGCTCCCCAGTTGGACTCCATGCTGGCCTGGCCAGGGTGGACAACGGACAGACCTGTGGAACTGCCCGGGGGCTGCTTGGGCCCCCCGCCGAGGGCAGGTGGAGAGTCCACCAATGCTCCTCACAGCTGCCCACCTGGTTTTGTGGCCAGGCTTCAGCTCCGAGCTGCACCGCCCCACCCCCTCGAGCCGGAACTGGTTCGGGGAGAACCATGTTGGCAGCTGTGGGGAGCCTGGGTCCCTCCACCCGCCCTAGGTGTGGGGTCTGAGGGGCAGGGACACAGCCGGGGGCTGCTTAGGTCCTCCACCCAGAGCAGGTGGAGGGACCCAGGCTCCCCTCAGCACTGTTCTCCCCTAACAGGCCTATGGTAAGTTGTTCCAATGGCTAATAACTCTCACTGCTGATAGTTTGTGCCTTATTTCCAACCTGAATTTGTCTAGCTTCAACTTCCAGCCTTTGGATCCTGTTAAACCTTTGTCTACTAGACTGAAGAGCCCTTTGCTACCTAACTTCTGTTCCCCATCTAGGTACTTATAAAGTCACCCCTTACCCTGCTTTTCTGAAGCTAAAGAGACTGAGCTCCGTGACACTTTCATTATATGGCAGGTTTATAATCCTTTAGTCACTCTGGTGGCTGTTCTCTGAACCCTCTCCAGCTTATCCACATCCTTCTTGAATTGTGGGCACCAGAACTGGACACAGTATCCAGTAGCACCTGCACCAGTGCCAAACACTGAGGTAATATAGCTTCCCTTCTCACACTCAAGATTCTCCTGTTTACAGAGCCAAGGACTGCATTAGTCCTTTTGGCCACAGCATCGCAGTCGGAGCTCATATTCAGCTGATTATCCACCATGACCCCCAAGTCTTTCATAGTCATTGCTTCTCAGGGTAGAGTCTCTCACCCTGGAAATATGGCTCACAGGAAAATACAGAAGACAATTCTCCATACACAGCTGCTTGGCAGGTCCCATTCGGAGAAGGGCTCTGCAGAGCGAGTGGGATGGACAGTTCCCTGACTGGGGTTGATGTCCTGTAGTTTGTGTCAGATTTACTTCTACTGTTCATGTCTGTGACAGCTCCTTCCAAAGCTCCGACAGCCCATCTGGTACAGGGAGGGAGAGCTGCCTGTTAATCACTGGAGCATGTCAATCAATGTGTAATTGGCAGCCTATGCCCCTCCCCCTCACACACCTTTGAGCAAACATCCCCATGAAACATGCTTTCAAACCTCACTCCCTGAATACACATGGGATCCCAGCTCCCAGCCTTCACCTCCTCTGAAAACTAGCCTGCAGGATGAAGCTGTGTTTTCAGGATTTCCTAACAGTAGAGAGCCCACCCTTGGCTTAGCAGCATGCTGCAGCCCCAGAATAACCCCAGTTAAGCACAGTAAAAGGATTTGGGGTTCACTTTCACCTCAGCCTTCCTAAACTAATCTCAGCAGATGGATTAAACCCATCTGTCAATGTCAAGACAGTCAAGAATTACCAGGCTAAAGATGAGATCAAACAGCAAAGCATATGCCATGGGATTTACATCTGATCCAATGAACAACACCCTCCCCCGACCTCAGGGGACTCTGCCCTTTGTTATCTGAAAAGTCAAGCCACAAACGGTAGGAAAACCTTTCTGATGCACCACATCAGCAGTACCAGCCCAGGGATGAAAGAAGGCATTTTAAGCAGTGTTTGGCAGTTGACCCATCTCTGCACTGCATTACAGCGAGTTATGGGGGTTGCTCACTATCACCCTAAAAGGGGCAGTGAGTTTCAGCTGGCCTGAGCAGCCCGGTGACCCCAGCGCTCTGTTGTTCCAAACTGTATCTTAAAGGTGCCATGTGATATGTCACTGGAAAACTAATAACACTGATCACTAGTATTTTTGCATGATGTTTGTAGGGCCAACCCATAAAAGATTATGCAGCTGTGCTGGAGTGATAACTAACGGCTTTAAACCAGGCAAGCGAGGGGGAGTGAGAAAATGCTTTTTTCCAGGCACAGGAATATGGTTCCACCTGCTTGAATATTTCCCCCCTGCAGATGGAGCAAGGGGTGCCTGCCCAAAGACAAAGACAACCACATTTGCAGGCCAGGCAAACAAAGCTATCAGGAGAACACGTGGGGAAAAAGTGGCCACTTGACAATCTTTTAATGGGGATGGAGACTGCACCCTCAGGACTCCTTCCTGCCTCTTGAAGCAGGTCAGAGAACTTTGAGAGAGAGACTTTTCAAAGATTTACTGGCCTATAAAAAGAGGGGCAGAGAACCCTGAGGAGACACGGAAAACCAGTGTCTGGGTCTCTGGGGGGATCCGGACAGAGGGCAAGTCAGCCACTGCTGGAAAAGGAAGACTAGCGAGGACACCACCATGAACAAAGCCTGGGACTTGTTAAGTTAGGTCGTAGCCATTAGGAAGGGTAGTTTTACTTGTGTTTGTTTGTCCCATATCCTTCAACTCACCCAAAACCTCTCACTTTTTAATTGAGTAAACTTATTTTACTTTTTCTCTAACCCAGCCCACTGCTTTGATTGAATTGCAGTGATTGGTAACTCTAGTCAAGATAACAAGTGGCTGTTTCTCTCTCGTTAAAGGAGCAGTAAACTGAATAACTTCTAGGAGTGTTCCAGGAGAGGGCTGGACACTGCAGGGAGACAGTTTTCGGGAAATTTGGGATTGGGGGTGTTGGAGTCACTGTGAAAACAGTAACTGGGCATTGGAAGTCAGGCGGTGACCCACATGCGGGTCTGTGGGAGGTTGGTGTGCGGGCTGTGAGTCACAGCACTATAGCATTTAAGGAACTCAAAGTTGCGGGACAGGCAGTGACAGAACCCCTCACTGGTCTGGGCTGAATCCCAAAATGTCACACTCACCCAGACCTTCATTTGCTTAAGATAGAGCATGGTATGATTTGGACAGGAGGGTTTCAGTGCTGTGTTGGAACAGCTTGGGGGCGGGTTTCTTCTGACAAGCTGATCCATCCAGCTAGGCCAGCACTGCATAGAACATCTGGGACTGTGTAAGGTGCTAGCTCCAACTGCGAGTGGGCCCCCGCTGCATTCACTTTTTGTAAATATGCTCGAGAACAAGCTTCACCAGGGTGAGTTCTAACAAATTCCCCCATTTAAATACCGCCTAGGGGTTCCAACTAGGCCAGGGCCCTTTGTGCTGATGTGTACAGACATAATCCCTGTCCATCAAAGAGTGCATAACCTTAGTTTAAGACAAGATACAATTAGTGAGTGAAACAATGCAAAGGGTGGAGGGAGGGAGAGAGGCAGGGGTATAGTTACACAATCAGGTGTTTTCACTAACAAGTTGCATCGTCATGTGTAGACATAGGTTTGGGTTTTTCCACATGGAGACAAGCAAATCAATCACAGTTTATCACCTCCCAGCTCCTATCACCAGCCAGCCTTCTGGCAGAGATAAATCTAACAGAGGGATTTGGAGGACAGGGTAGCAGGTTTGCAAAAGGAAAAGTTTACCTTGACCAGTCAAATACCTGCTGAAAGCAAATGTCAAATTGTTCAGCCAACAACAGTGTGCTTTTCAAACTGCAATTTTGGCAACAGGCTGCTGGAATGGCACATTGTGGGTTAATTACATAAGTCATCCAGAAACAGTACCATGTGATTCTCTCTCATGTACGCACACAGCACTAACTTTATGTTTCAGGTACTCACATTGAACAGCCTATGAGTGACTGCCACACCAAGAATGCAGCACATAGGTTTGAATTACAGAAGAATTGGCAGTGACTCCACTGTCAAGCACTAAAATCCTGCTACCAAAGGCAGTGGAACTGGGGATCATGGCCTAGCCCAACAACATTTTGGCTAGGCCAAACCTGAGTGGCACTCTGACCCCATGTACCAGGTCGCAACGCCACTCACTCAGATTTGGAGAGTGTGGGTCTAGGGGATCACAGGCTGGAGGCGGTGGGGGTCAGGCTGCTGGTGGGGAGGTGCCTGAGAGAGGACGAGGAGGGTCAGGTGCGTGTGTGTGGGGGGAACCTATGGCTCCCCCGCTTTAGGTGGTGCTCCAGAGCCCTGGCCTTCTGCGTCATGGTGAGAACCAAACAATAGCTGTGCAGAGGATCCTGAATTCTTCCTGGGGTGGTTTAAGGAAAATACTGACTAGCCTTGGCAGAGGAAACATATTAAAAATGTGCCCAGTCTGACAGTTTTTCTCCTCTCTCTATCTCAGCACCCACCAGCCCCACACATCCCATGCATCATGCACATCCCCAGGACAGCTCGCATTCCACAGTGCAATGCAGTTGTTCCTTTCATTCCTAGCTGTAACGGCCACAAGGGACCATTGTGATCTCCTAATCTGACCTCCTGCACAGTCCCAGCCTCCTGGGCTTCCTGGTGACTGTCACAGCAGCAGGGCTCCCTTCTGGCAAACCTGGGGAGTCAGCAGAGCGAACAGCTGCCTCCGCAGTGCAGCTGCTTAATTTGCACACCTGGTAACCGTGGCTTTGTGGCCTGCCTATGCCAGCCCCTATATATTCAAGGGCACAGAGGGGAAGGGAGAGGGGCATACTTGTGGCCAAGTGAATCAGGAAACAGCTTTGCCTCTGGCCAGACTTTCCATGCTTTGCTGGGGAGAGTCCCATCCTCACAGATCTGAGCAGATGTTGGATGGGAAGGGACCTTCCAAGGAGCACCGTGGAAGGGCTGGCTTCCTCAACACTCCCACATCCCTGCTTGTTCCCAGGCCCACTTCCTTGCTCACCCCAGTTGCTGCTATATTCTGGCCAAACAAGAGTTGTGTTTAGAAAAGCCCTGTGCTATGGGGACTGGGGGCACCTGACAAGCTACCTCACTACAGAACCCCATTACAGCCATCAAGGAACTGGCACTTCTGCCCCAGGAGGAGGAGAATACTCTAGGATAAACTATCTCACTTATCCACTTTGTACAGGGAGTTCCGAAAGCAGAGTCCAGCATAGAAAGGCAAATGAGGTTGAGCGGAAGGGCACAAGGGAATAGGTGTTTCAATTCCTTTAGCAGAGATGAATGTTTAATATGAGACCAAGCCTGCATTGTAGTAGGCTGGCAATAGGGAAACAAGTCCCTGCCAGACCCCATGTCCCAGCAGCCCTGGACAATCACTTCAGCTACCCAGAGTCAAGCTAGAGATTAAAATGCTCAGCACCCACTGGATGTCACTCCTCTCCACAGCCTTTTCCCTTTTCATTCCCCTCTCGTTTGTTAACTAAATTACCTATATCCGACTGGAAGCAAGACTCAACAGTGGATCTACAGCCAATGCCACAAGGGATGTGAAGGGTAACAAGAAGGGTTTCTACAGATATGTTAGCAACAAGAAGAGGGTCAGGGAAAGTGTGGGACCCTTACTGAATGGGGGAGGCAAACTAGTGACAAATGATGTGGAAAAAGCTGAAGTACTCAATGCTTTTTTTGCCTCGGTCTTCACAGACAAGGTCAGCTCCCAGACTGCCACACTGGGCAACACAGTATGGGGAAGAGGTGAGCAGCCCTGAGTGGTGAAATAACAGGTTAAGGACTATTTAGAAAAGCTGGACATGCACAAGTCCATGGGTCCAGATCTAATGCTTCCAAGGATGCTGAGGGAGTTGGCTGATGTGACTGCAGAGCCATTGCCCATCTTTGAAAATTTGTGGCGATCGGGGGGAGGTCCTGGATGATTGGAAAAAGGCAAATATAGTGCCCACATTTAAAAAGGGGAAGAAAGAGAACCCGGGGAACTACAGATCGGTCAGCCTCACTTCAGACCCTGGCAAAATCATGGAGCAGGTCCTCAAGGAATCCATTTTGAAGCACTTGGAGGAGACGAAGGTGATCAGGAACAGTCAACATGGATTCACCAAGGGCAAGTCATGCCTGACCAACCTGATTGCTTTCTATGATGAAATAACTGGCTCTGTGGATATGGGGAAAATGGTGGATGTGATATATCTTGACTTTAGCAAAGCTTTTGATATGGTCTTCAACAGTGTTCTTGCCAGCAAGTTAAGGAAGTATGGATTGGATGAATGGACTATAAGGTGGATAGTAAGCTGGCTAGATTGTCGGGCTCAACAGGTCGTGATCAGTAGCTCCGTGCCTAGTTGGCAGCTGGTGTCAAGTGGAGTGCCCCAGGGGTCGGTTTTGTTCAACATCTTTATTAATGATCTGGATGATGGGATGAATTGCATCCTCAGCAAGTTCTCAGATGACACTAAGCTGGTGGGAGAGGCAGATATGCTGGAGGGTAGAGATAGGGTTCAGAGTGACCTAGACAAACTGGAGGATTGGGCCGAAAGAAATCTGATGAGGTTCAACAAGGACTAGTGCAGAGTCCTGCACTTAGGAAGGAAGAATCCCATGCATCCCTACAGGCTGGGGACCTACAGGCTAAGCAACAGTTCTTCAGAAAAGGATCTGGGGATTACAGTGGACGAGAAGCTGGATATGAGTCAGCAGTGTGCCCTCGTTGACAAGAAGGCTAATGGCATATTGGGCTGTATTAGGAGGAGCATTGCCAGCAGATCGAGGGAAGTGATTATTCCCCTCTATTTGGCACTGGTGAGGCCACACCTGGAGTATTGTGTCCAGTTTTGGTCCCCCCACTACAGAAGGGATGTGGACAAATTGGAGAGAGTCCAGTGGAGGGCAATGAAAATGATTAGGGGGCTTGGGCACATGACTTATGAGGAGAGGCTGAGGGAACTGGGGTTATTTAGTCTGCAGAAGAGAAGAGTGAGGGGGGATTTGATAGCAGCCTTCAACTAACTGAAGGGGGGTTCCAAAGAGGATGGAGGTAGGCTGTTCTCAGTGGTGGCATATGAGAAAACAAGAAGCAATGATCTCAAGTTGCAGTGGGGGAGGTCTAGGTTGGATATTAGGAAACATTATTGTCATGGAGTCCCTGGGCAATGCTCTGGAACTGTTCCCCATGAAGCCAATCAGGACTCTGGGGAAGTCTCCTTTCTGTGAGCAGCCTGTCTGCAGGACACACAGCTCACACAGCTTCCACCTTCCTGGGTCTGACCTCGGAGCATTCAGCATCCTCCGTGCGCTTTCCCCAGCGAGTCCGCCCAGGCGGGGTCTTGGGGAAGCCAGAGGGTCCTGCTCCCCAACTCCCCAGTCAGACGTGACTCTCAGCCAGCCAGTAAAACAGAGGTTTATTAGACGACAGGAACATGGTCCAAACCAGAGCTTGCAGGTGCAGAGAACAGGACCCCTCAGCTGGGTCCATTTTGGGGGCAGTGAGCCAGACACCCAGGTCTGCACTTCACGCCATGTCTCCAGCCAGCCCCAAACTGAAACTCCCTCCAGCCCCTCCTCCTCTGGGCTTTGTCCCTTTCCCGGGCCAGGAGGTCACCTGATTCCTTTGTTCTCCAACCCTTTAGCTCTCACCTTGCAGGGGGAAGGGCCAGGCCATCAGTTGCCAGGGAACAGGGTGTTGGCCATTCTCTGTGTCCAGACCCCTCCACACACCTCCCCTCTAGGGCTCTGCAATGATCATACACCCTTATCCCACCCCCTAGATACTTAAGAACTGCATAGAACTGAGGCACCCCCACACTATTCAGAGGAAACATTAAGAACAGTCCCACTTCATCACAACTATTTCACTAGAAGGGTGGTGAAGCACTGGAATGGGTTCCCCAGGGAGGTGGTGGAACCTCCTTCCTTAAAGGTTTTTAGGGCCCGGCTTGACAAAGCCCTGGCTGGGATGATTCAGTTGGGGTCAGTCCTGCTCTGAGCAGGGGTTGGACTAGAACCTCCTGAGGTCCCTTCCAGCCCTGCTAGTCTACGATTCTATGCGGAGGTGATGCACAGCAGTAGCTGCAGCCACACAGCGGTGCTGGATACACTCACTGTGGTGCTGTAGCAGGAGGCAGCTCAGTTCTCCTGCCAGTGTGCAGAAAAAAAAATCAGGATTGGAAACCTCTCTCCTAACTCAAGGTTAAAGAAAATTGAACTATGAAAAATCCCAGAGCCCAGACAGCAAATACGGGCTGTAATTCTGCAAGAAGCTGATCTGTTCACAGCGTGCAATCCATTTCCCCTTACCTAAATGCTCTTGCTATTCACCCCCCCGCCCCTCCAAAAGGGTCCTGTTTTGACAAGTGTTATGGTGGAGCCTTTGTACCCCTTGTAACAGTGTTCAGCCATTGCTCTGAGACCTTCTGAAGCAAGTCTATCGGTGACTGTATCGATAACTGGGATAACCAGGTGGATTTCAGGTCTATGGCACATTCACCTTTAGTTGCCATTCTCTTCAGAATCCAGAGACTGCCCATCCCAAGGCCAAACTGTCTGGATAACAGCACGCACTGGCCTTTTCAGGGTCTAACTGGAGCAACAAAGAGAGACTCTAGTCACCTCTGCCAAGGAGTTCAGAGATTAGTGCACAAATATTTGAATTGCAAGCGCCTCAGGGCAGAGACCTGTCTGCAAAGCTATAGGTAAAGTTCCCTGAATGCTAAGGGTCCCTGTATACATAACACTACTACATCAGTTAGACAGGTATTTCAAGAAAGAAAGCATGCAACTGGGCAACAGGTCTAAGGCAGAGTTGCAGAGATAAACGCAGGAAACCAGGGACAGAAACCACCGAGTTCTTTTGTACGCAATATTAACCCTACTTGAGGCACAGCAGCTGCCTCTTATAGCAAAAAAGCAGCAACACCTCCAGCAGTAACAGACTGAATTCTGGTCAGGAATACAGCTCTCTAGGGAAAATCTCCCAAGGGCCCAGTGCTGGGGCAAAGTTTCTGCTGAGAACTGAGATGCAGTCTCTGGGGTGCAGTGGGGTGCATACAGCGAAGGGGACACACATTACATTCCTCTAAAACTCCCCAGCTCTGCTATGAATAGCTTGCTCAGTCAGAACATGCCTTACCAAAGAGCTGCTAACTATGTGGTCTAAATTAAGGCAGAAATAATTACAGAGCGGCTTATTTTTTATGTTCACATGAATCAGGCTAAAGTTAATTGATATTTACTCTGCATACACTTGGTATTTCAGATAATACAGTATTGTTCAGGCTGGCAGCATAGACAATAGGCATCAGTAACAACAGAGCTTAAATATACATAAAGTTCTATGTGGCAATGGCAACTACCTGGTAAAAGAGAACCCAACCTGCGATAACACAAAGCATGTGAAAGGGTTTGTCAAACAGCAGAAGATGTGGGAACACATGAGCGAAGGCACAGTCTGCTAACAGCATAGTGGCCTCCTGCTGCAGCCTCAGTGCTATCTCCGTGGCACCGCACATACGCTTTGCAGTATGTTCATATTATTTGCTTACGTGAGATTCTTGTCCATTTCAACAACCTGGCTTTGTTCAATCTCTGCAGCTCTCCTGATAGACAGTATCTAGGTTACTCACCAGGAACTGAAGTTATGATTTATCATGTATATTATAGCAGTGCCTAAGGGCACACTGTGAGCAGGGCTCTATTGTGCTAGGTACTGTACAAACACAGAACACCCAATAGTTCCTGCCTGGAAGTGCTTACAGGGTAGGGGAAAGGGACAGAACAAGCAGAGAGAACAAGCTGAGGGCTGCAAATGGCTTGGGAGTGCCACAATGTTTTGTTTGTTATTTAAATCCCTTCAGTAGGTTACATAAAGGTGGGGGGTGGGGGATAGCTAGATGGAAAGAGAAGTAAGGTGGGTGGGGGGTGGGAGGAGTTGGAGCAGACAGCCAATTAGCACTGGGGAGAGGATGTCCAGTGAAAACTGCAGACAGCAGTCTGATGACATAATCAGCATCCCATGGGCCCTGATTGAACTGCTCCTGCAGCAGCTACGCCAGTTTGAGCTTGAGTCTCTGGCTCCTCCCTGCTGGCTCTGACCCAAAGGATATGTCTACACTGCAAAAAACCCCTGCAGCAGCAACTCTCACAGCCTGGGTCAGCTGACTCGGGCTTGGGGGGCTGGTGCTGTGGGGCTAAAACCAGCAGCATAGTTTCCTGCTGGGCTGGCCCCTGGGCTCCAAGATGATCCTCCCACATCGTGGGGTTTCAGAGTCCAGATTCCAGCCTGAGCCCAAAGCATCTACCCTGCAGTTAAACAGCCCCTTAGCCCAGGCCTCACGATTCTGAGTCAGCTGGCATGGGCCAGCCACAGGGATTTGATGGCAGTGTAGACAGACCCCATGTGTCCAGAAGACTAAGACCGACCGTTTGCCAGGGTCTCTGCTGGTTTCTAAAAAATACAGTGTTTTGTCCAAGGTTTGGAACCCCTGCTGATTGGAGAGCCCTGAAGCCATCAACTGGCTGAGCCAGGAAGCAGATGGCATGCTGACTGGCTGCATGCTCATTCAAGGACCACCCCCAAGCAGCCTGTCATACTGTCATCTACCCTTCCCCCTTCAGCGAGCTCCCAGCCCCTCGCTCACACAGAAAGTGCACAACCCTCCCTGATATCCTACCAGAACTGCCATCCTCCTCTGCTACAGTTGCTCCCATTTTTCAGTGTGAAACTTGTCACCCTAACAGCCTCCACCAACCCACACTCGTTGGCCCTATTTAGACTACGCAAAAAAGAGCTGCAGTTAGTAACAGCCTGGGCACCCTGAGCTACAACGCTATGCAGCCATTCCCAACTGCCAGCACAGGTGCTCCACAAGAGCTGACTCCAAAGGGTCAATAAAACCCCTGGCATGAGGTTTGCTGCCCAACTCCAGCTTTGCCAGTACCGTTTACCATGTTTTTTCTCCAGTACAAACAGAAAGCCGAAAACATTGCAGCAGTACCAGCCCACCCCACTACCCTTCTTAACTAACCAGCCTTCTGATTCCAGCTCACAACTAAATGGCTTGCAGAAGGAAATTACCCAAAAGCCCCTGCTCTTCACAACCGTGCTGAAGAATACAGAACAGGTAAGAATGGCCATATTGGGTCAGACCAATGGTCCATCTAGCCCAGTAACCTGTCTTCCAACAGTGGCCAATGCCAGGGGCTTCAGAGGGGATGAACAGAACAGGATAATTTCAAGTGATCCATCCCCTGTCACCCAGTCCCAGCTTCTGGCAGTCAGAGGCAAGGGATGCTTCAGTGCCTGGTTTGTACCCCTGCTCTTAGCTAATAGCCATGGATGAACCTATACTCCAGGAACTTATCTAGCTCTTTTTTGAGCCCTGGAGTTCAGTCCTGGTGCTCCCGGAGCGTTAGAATGCACTGGTATAAGCACTGCCATAAGCTGGGCTGTGCTCGCGGATGAGAACTGAGCAAATGGTTTATGTTGTATGAACAGAAGGGATGCAGGCCTTACCTCCTGCACAGAACAAAAGGGCTGGGGCTTTGGTTAGTACACTAACCGTTTAGCAAGAATTAAAAGGTTCATCCTCGCCGGAGGAATGTTCACAAAGAGCTCGGAAGATTAACCAGTGCCACATACGGGCAGACAAAGAAGAAAACAAGCAGGGAGCTCCCTCATCCCTCAGGGCTAGGCAGGAACTGACACACTGTCTAGGTCCTTATGGAGCACCCTCCACCACAGTACCTGGGCACCTCACAGACATTAATGAATTTGATGCACATTTTACAGATGACAGGTTTCAGAGGAGCAGCCGTGTTAGTCTGTATTCGCAAAAAGAAAAGGAGGACTTGTGGCACCTTAGAGGTTAACCAATTTATTTGAGCATGAGCTTTCGTGAGCTACAGCTCACTTCATCGGATGCATCCGATGAAGTGAGCTGTAGCTCACGAAAGCTCATGCTCATATAAATTGGTTAGTCTCTAAGGTGCCACAAGTCCTCCTTTTCATTTTTACAGATGGTGATCCGAGGCTCAGGCTAGATAAATAATAACAAATACCCAGCTCTTAGGAAGTGCTTGTCATCGGGAGATCTTAAAGCCCTTCACAAGATGAGGTGAGGTGTAACATTTTATAGCACAGAGGAAGTGATTTGCTCAATGTCTGACCGAGCTGAGAATTGTCTCTCTTGAGGCCCAGTCCGGCGCTCGACCCACTCGTCCATCCTCCTAGCCTGTCAAGGCACTTCGATGGCAATACTTCGTAAGCCCTTCCAGTGGGCATGTGCAGCACCAGGAGAACAGGCTTGTTACTAGGCACTCCCGTAATACACATAAACAATCACAATAATAAATGTTGCAGCTCTGGTCAGGTGGCCATGACTCATCTGAGAGGAGGTTTTAAGTGAGGCAGAATGTCAGACACTGGGACTGTTGTGAAGCAGTCACACAACTAGAGCATGGCCCCAGCACTGAGTAATATTTATCTGTGGAGAACATTTACCTAAGCAGAGAAGGTGTGTTCAGAGAAGAAGTGGTCCTCTGACCCTGGGAATTCTTATAACTGAACAGCCCTGAGCAGCGATGGTTCCATGCAAACAACTTTCCATGAAGGGCCAGTGAACGTGCACAGAACAGACTGACTAGGAGTGAGGATGGAATTTTTGTCTACAGAAATACTAGGAGAAAGGCACACTGTAAAAGGATCCCATCAACTGGAACGATTTACTTATCCTTGGGACAAATGCAATTGTCCACAGGGTGTGAGTCACCCAGAAAATGATTGCATAAGAATTCATCCCAGTGTAATCTTCTTGCTTCATTTATTCTGACATGAAGTTGTGCCCCTAGAAATTATCGTATGGAGGAATTTTTTTGTTTATTTGTTCCAGATCAGAATCTCGCTGCCTGGCGGCAGCGATCTCAGCTCCTTATGCAGTGTTGGGATGTTAGGGCAGTCCTGGATGTTAGCGGGAGATGAAAAGGAGTGAATGGACTGCATAGACCACTTCACCTTCCCTCGAAACGCCTCAACATGGCACTGACAAAGGGACAGGGACTGGAAGCCAGTGCACAAGGGCCCTTGGCTCTGACTCTGGGACCCTGAAATTCCAACACCCAGTACGTTCAAGGGAAAGGAAATGTTTGTAAGACTCCTAATCTGCAATGAGAAATCACTAGAGCTGTCAAACGATTAAAAAAATTAATAGCGATTAATCGCACTGTTAAACAATAATAGAATACTATTTATTTAAATATTTTTGAATGTTTTCTACATTTTCATATATATTGATTTCAATTACAACACAGAATACAAAGTGTACAGTGCTCACTTTATATTTATTTTTGATTACAAGTATTTGCACTGTAAAAAACAAAAGAAATAGTATTTTTCAATTCACCTAATACAAGTACCATAGTGCCATCTCTTTATCATGAAAGTTAAGCTTACAAATGTAGAATTATGTAAAAAAAACCTGCATTCAAAAATAAAACAATGTAAAATTTTAGAGCCTACAAGTCCACTCAGTTCTATTTCTTGCTCAGTCAATCGCTCACACAAACAAGTTCGCTTATATTTGCAGGAGATAATGCTTCCCACTTCTTGTTTAAGTCACCTGAAAGTGAGAATAGATATGCTCATGGCACTGTTGTAACCGGCGTCGCACGATATTTACATGCCATATGCACTAAAGATTCATATGTCCCTTCATGCTTTAGCCACCATTCCAGAGGACATGCTTCCATGCGGATGATGGGTTCTGCTCGATAACAATCCAAAGCAGTGTAAACCAACGCATGTTCATTTTCATTATCTGAGTCAGATGCCACCAGCAGAAGGCTGATTTTCTTTTTTGGTGGTTCGGATTCTGTAGTTTCTGCATCGGAGTGTTGCTTTTTTAAGACTTCTGAAAGCATGTTCTACACCTCGTCCCTGATTTTGGACAGTACTTCAGATTCTTAACCCTTGGGTAGAGTGCTGTATCTATCCTTAGAAATCTCACATTGGTACCTTCATAGCGTTTTATGAAATCTGCAGTGAAAGTGTTCTTACAATGAACATGTGCTGGATCACCATCCAAGACTGCTATAAACATGAAATATATGGCGGAATGCAGGTAAAATAGAGCAGGGGACATACAATTTTCCCCCAAGGAATTCAGTCACAAATTTAATTAACACATTATTTCTTTAATGAGCATCAATTGCATGGAAGCATGTCCTCTGGAATGGTGGCTGAATCATGAAGGGGCATATGAATGTTTAGCATATCTGGCACGTAAATACCTTGCAATGCCGGCTATAAAAGTGCCATGCAAAAGCTTGTTCTCACTTTCTGGTGACATTATAAATAAGAAGAGGGCAGTATTATCTTCTGTAAATGTAAACAAGCTTGTTTGTCTTAGCGATTGGCTGAATAAGAAGTAGGACTGAGTGGACTTGTAGGCTCTGAAGTTTTACACTGTTTTATTTTTGACTGCAGCTATGTAACAAACCAAAAAATCTACATTTTCCAGTTGCACTTTCAGAACAAAGAGATTGAACTACAGTACTTCTATGAGGTGAATTGAAAAATACTATTTCTTTTGTTTATAATTTTTACAGTGCAAATATTTGTAATAAAAATAACATACACTGATTTCAATTACAACACAGAATACAATATATATGAAAATGTAGAAAAACATCCAAAATATTTAATAAATTTCAATCGATATTCTATTGTTTAGCAGTGTGATTAAAACTTAATTTTTTTAATCACTATTCCCTGCATTCCTAGGCACTGCCTGCTCAGTGATATTCATGAACCTTCCTAAGCTTTCAGAGAAATAGCATTTTCATAAATTAATTACACCACCGCTTCATCTTCTCTGTTTTATTTGCCATTTGCTGCACTGGGCATTGTGAGCTGAGCTGCTGGCTGTTCTGCCCGCAGCAGATCTCTCCTGCAGCACTCTGCAGATGCAGCTTTTATCAAACGCACCAAGGTCACAGGGGAATGTGAAGAAAATTCCATCTCTGCTGTCCTAAGGTGGACTGTGCAATGATTCCCTTCCCATTCCGCCCTGTGATAAATGAAAGGGAGCTGGGGAGCTGGGAAGGGGGGAACACTCCCTTTTATGGACACCCAGCCAGCCAGTTAGCTATGAATCCCTCTTGGTAGTTGTTCTCTACTTGCTTTACCTGTAAAGGGTTAAAAAGTCTCCCTGCATAGTTAAAAGGGCCAATGGGAAGGCTAGAACTTTTTAAAATTCGGAAAAAAACTTCCCCTTTGTCTGTCTGGGTTGTTCTCCCGGAGAGCAGAGACAGGGCTGGAACTATGCTGTAAAAAGCTTTGGGCCAGGTATGAAAATCATCAGATCATACCTAGAAACTGCTCATTTGAAACCCCAGAAATGTAAGTAGATCAGGAAATGTCTCGGGAGACCCAATGAGGTTTATCTCTTTTATTTCTTTATGGCTTGTGGACTCCTCTGTGCTAACCCCAGGTGCTTTTGTTTTGCTTGTAACCTTTAAGATGGACCTCAAGAGAGCAATCTTGATGCTCAATCCTTGTAATTGTTTTTTTTTAATATAGCAAAAAGCCTAAATTCAAAATGTATTTTTTTTCCTTTTTTGGTTTTAATAAAATTTACCTTTTTTTAAGAACAGGATTGGATTTTTGTGTCCTAAGAGGTTTGTGCACGTTGTTTAATTAGCTGGTGGCTACAGCTGATTTCCTTTGTTTTCTTTCCCAGCTCTTCCCCTGAGTGGGGGATGAAAGGGCTTGAGGGTACCGCACAGGAAGGAATTCCCAAGTGCACCTTCCTGGGATCTCAAAGGGGTTTTTTGCACTTGGGTGGTGGCAGAATCTACCCATCCAAGATCAGAGAAAAGCTGTAACTGTGGGAGTTTAATACAAGCCTGGAGTGGCCAGTATTAATTTTTAGAATCCTTGAGGGGCTCCACCTGCAATCGAAGTGCCAGAGTGGAGAATCAGCCTCGACACCCCTGACCCACACAGAGCCTTCTGGAGGTTTCAGGAGAATTGTCAGCATGATGCAGAGGCAAAGATGCAGCAGGAACACTCCTCTTCCATCGCCGGAGACAAGATTAAAGAGCCAACCCTGCACAGGACTGTACGGAAGAGAAGTACATTAAACCAGTTATCACCCAGACCTGACACATGGAAAATGTGCTTCCACCTCGACCAGTGTGGCGTTTAGATGCTGCTTGTAATTATTAGAACTGGGAGCACTGGCTGTTGGGAGTCTGAAAGGACAGGAAACAGGAAGGAGGGGGGAGGAGTTGAAGAGGCTGAGGGAGAGCTACTGAGGGTGCAGCAGCAGCTTGGAAAAGAGACTTCCACTTTAAAAAATAAAGTCCTGTTGAAGTTTGTTAGTACCTTGCCTGGCTACAACAACAACTAGGTGTTACAAGGAAACTCACAATAAAATCCCTTCCTCCTGCAACTGTGCAAAACAGGAATCTGGAAATAATCCACAGAAAATGAGAAGTGAAGCATGAAGTACAGACGTGCACTCATCCCTTTCAATTCACCATGGGAACAAACCTGCTCCACCCTGGTGCACATGCCACAGCACCAGGAAATCCTAAGCAGGGGACAGGAAGAGAAAGACAAACAGCTCAATCTAACTTTCAACAGCCTGCCTACCATTTTCCTCCTTATAAACATACCCCCATGGAAAAATCTCAAAGATATGAAACCAGGGCATCACAAAGCAACAGGGCAACAGACAGCACCTCTTTGACTCCACCGCTTGCCAGAGGAGCAATCTGATCCCTCTCTAATGCTCAGTGGTGTTGGCATAAATTGCAAAGTAAAGCATACCTTTGTGATGACACAACTTCCCTTTCTTTTTAGAATCTGCGCGCCTGTCTTGAAGATGTAAAAGGCAGGGTGTTGGACTGTCGTACCGGGAGGTTGCTAAGTGACTCAGCAAGAAGGACATTTCACCTGGATCGCGTAGGCGCGTATGCAGCAAGTAAGAGGCACTTAAAAACAGTTGACTGGGAATTTTTCAACAAAATGTTTTTCATTAAAAATGCCAATTTATTGAAACCAAAACTTTTTGCAGAAACTTACCAGTTTTGATCAAAAAAACTTCCATCAGGAAGATTTCTCAGTCTAGGATGGAATTCCTGGTGTCAGGAGGGCGAGCGAATGAGAAACACCCCACAGAACAGCCAATGGCCCAATGGCCAGGGCGCTCACCTAGGATGTGGGGGACCCAGATTCAAATCCCTACTCTGCCTGACTTGGCGTGAGGACTTGAACCTGGGTCCTTCGCATCCCAGGCTAACTGGCTATTCTGGGATGGTAAGCTCTTGGTCTCTCTCCCTCTTTTTCGTGAAGAATTTAGAAAAGTCGAGTTTTCATTCCAGTGCGGAACAAAAACAAATGGCAAAAACCTCAAATTTTTGTGTGGAATGGAACTCTGCTATTTCTTGAAACATCTGCAGTGCCCTAAGTGTGTATAGCACTTGCAAGCCCTGTACTCAGACTGTAACCTCTTGTCTTTGTTACATGTCTGTTCACTACTGAGCACAATGGGGCTGTGGCCTCTAGGCAGTGCCACCAGCCAGGTGGTAACGAAGACAACATGTCCCCTGTGCTGGCAACGTGACTCATACAGATAGCACGATAGGTAAAGAGAGCAGCAATATGCAAAGACAACAGCACACAAGGGACCTGGGATAAGCACGGAATCTAATGACAGAGAAAGGAACTGGCACCATCTTGTTTTCTGTGCCCTGTAGAAAGCTAAGCACCCTGTCGAAGCTACGAAAGTATTAACCCCTATGAGCTTGGCAGATGTGTTGGTCCAGCCAGCTGGCTTTGGCTGCAGCCACTTGATCTGTCCTGCTCCATTCCCTTGTTGCTGTTTTTATTTTAATTGAAGTGAGTTTCATTTTTAGGGAGCAGTGCTCTCATGTACAGGGAGAGGTGATGAAGGATAACTTTGAGGAGAGATCCAAGGCAAAAGGCAAGAGAACTGAAGGGAACTTGGAGGAGAACAAATCTGTGTCTTTTTCACAGAAATACTCATTTTAATTTTTACCTGTGAACCGATCTTATGAAGGAATGCCACATTAACACATGCCTACGGCATGCACAGTAACAGGGCTGAAGCAACCTTTAATATAATGCACAGCATGCTACAATGACCTGCAGTCTTCAGAGAAAGCATTTCCACTGCACTATTTAGTCTGGGAGCTCCAGATACACTCTCTGTATTTTTAAACCATTTCTATGCTCGGAACATACACAAATTAAACCCCAAAAGGAAACCTTGAAGTGCATCTAGTAATACAACACTAACTTCACTCTTCAAACTTTACATCCCCATTTCAGTGGCTCCAGCTATCAAACTGGGCTGGCTTTTCTCACAGCCCTTCAAATTACAGGAACACAGGGGCTTTCCAGCCTGGTCTCAGAGCACTTACCAGGCCCAGCTCATCAAAGGGACGTGAGCCAATAGCTCACTAGTGGTAGTGTCTCAGTGACATGCAGGAGTATGTGCTCTTAGCCATGAATTACTCCTACTCTGTTCGTCTTTCCCTTGTCTTGGCGCACTGGCGTAGTGATGTCTGTGTTAGGGACTGAACACTGAGGCTCATCTGTACAGAGACTTAGCGCTCGGCAAACCAGGGTGTAAGTCTCCAGCGCTCTAGTCTGCTGCGCGCTAAGTTTCCATGTGGCCCCTATTGCCATGCACTAAGGCTACGTCTCTACTGGGAGCTAGGGGTGTGGTTCCCAGCTCACAAAGACATACTCACACCAGCTCCTGTGGGGTATAACTTGTAGCCTAGCCGCACAGCACGGGCAGCAGTGGCCCAGGTTCGCTATGGCAAGCATGCACCCCGAGGGCTCCGGCGGTCTTGCACTCCACAGCGATGAGCCCTGCTGCTGCCGCCACTCCTATGCCACCGCAGCTGCCCGGCTATTTCTAGTTGCGCTACCACTCAGTGTAGAGGGGGCAGCACGGGGAGCATGGCTCAGCCACGCCGAGTACAAACCCACCCGAACCCCATGGGTACGTCCTTGCCATGGCTAAGCCATGCCATTGCTGCCCATGCTACTGCAGCTAGGCTACTATTTATAGTCACACTAGCTCCATAAGAGCTAGTGAGGGTACGTCTTCGTGAGCAGGAATCACACCCCCCGGTCGTAGTGTTGACCTAGCCTAAAAGTTCTGTAGTTCGTTCTGACATGAAACAGCAGTAGGCTGTCAAAGCATGCTCGGGAACTTTCAGTGCTCAGAACAGAGTCCACACAGTCACTTAGTGTGCACCAGGCTGTCGCGCTATAGATTCACACCCCAGCTTGCCGCACACAAAGTCTCTATAGACTGTAGCCATGACAATGAATGCCTGCCATAGAATTACAACTATTATTACACCAGAGAATGAAGCACAAGTTAGCCATGGAAGTGGGGGCAAAGGCGAGAAGGATGGGAGAGTCTCTGGAGCAAAGAGAAGCAACTCGTCATTCTGTTTGGTAGGCTTGCTTCAGTTTGCTGTGTCTAAGTGAGTGATCAGTGCCACAAGCAGTATCAAGCACTCTGAGTGGGACAGAATCCAATGAGTATCAGAAGGGTAAAAAGAAAAGGAGGACTTGTGGCACCTTAGAGACTAACAAATTTATTTGAGCATTAGCTTTCGTGAGCTACAGCTCACTTCATCGGATGCATTCAGTGGAAAATACAGTGGGGAGATTTTATATACACAGAGAACATGAAACAATGGGTGTTACCATACAGACTGTAACAAGAGTGATCACGAACGGTGAGCTATTACCAGCAGGAGAGCACTTTACAAGAACAGTAGGAGGGGAAATAAACAAGGGGAAATAGTTTTACTTTGTGTAATGACCCATCCATTCCCAGTCTTTATTCAAGTCTAAGTTAATTGTATCCAGTTTGCAAATTAATTCCAATTCAGCAGTCTCTCGTTGGAGTCTGTTTTTGAAGTTTTTTTGTTGAAGAATTGCCACTTTTAGGTCTGTAATTAAGTGACCAAAGAGATTGAAGTATTCTCCAACTGGTTTTTGAATGTTATAATTCTTGACGTCTGATTTGTGTCCATTTATTCTTTTACGTAGAGACTGTCCAGTTTGACCAATGTGCATGGCAGAGGGGCATTGCTGGCACATGATGGCATATATCACATTGGTAGATGCGCAGGTGAACGAGCCTCTGATAGTGTGGCTGACGTGAGTAGGCACTATGATGGTGTCCCCTGAATAGATATGTGGACACAGCTGGCAATGGGCTTTGTTGCAAGGACAGGTTCCTGGGTTAGTGTTTTTGTTGTGTGGTGTGTGGTTGCTGGTGAGTATTTGCTTCTGGTTGTGGGGCTGTCTGTAACCAAGGACTGGCCTGTCTCCCAAGATCTGTGAGAGTGATGGGTCATCCTTCAGGATAGGTTGTAGATCCTTGATGATGCGTTGGAGAAGTTTTAGTTGGGGGCTGAAGGTGATGGCTAGTGGTGTTCTGTTATTTTTTTTGTTAGGCCTGTCCTGTAGTAGGTAACTTCTGGGTACTCTTCTGGCTCTGTCAATCTGTTTCTTCATGTCAGCAGGTGGGTACTGTAGTTATAAGAATGCTTGATAGAGATCTTGTAGGTGTTTGTCTCTGTCTGAGGGGTTGGAGCAAATGCGGTTGTATTGTAGAGCTTGGTTGTAGACAATGGATCGTGTGGTGTGGACTGGATGAAAGCTGGAGGCATGTAGGTAAGTATAGCGGTCAGTAGGTTTCTGGTATAGGGTAGTGTTTATCAGAAGGGTAGTCGTGTTAGTCTGTGTCCACAAAAACAAGAAGAAGTTGTTCCATCAGTGACACCTATTGTATGGGCTGACTATGGAATCTGATGAATGCCAGAGGTCACCATCAATGAGGGAATATACAGCAAAGAGTTCACCCTTTGTGCTATATAGTATTAAAGAATCTGCTGAGAGGTGTTATCTTCACAGCCCATGCACAGACCAGCCTCAGAACTGCTTCTTGCAATTTCAGCACCAGACAGCTATGCATTAAAAAAGAGATCAATAACTAGGTGTGTATTTGAAGACCAAGAACCTTATTCTAATAGAAGCTGCAAGATTATAGACGAAATGGTTATGCCCCACGCGCAGCTGTCAAACTTTTTTCTATTAGCAATATATTTTGGGACTACTGAAGCACCCTCTGCTGTCACACGCCATTGCATGCAGGTATAAAAGAATGGAAACCCCCCTGACATCCCTCAGTTCCTTCCCAGCAGATAGACTCCAATGAAGAAGGGAAGGAGGGCAAGTCATGGAATGGACATGTGAACACAACTTGAAAACAGCAGCTATGGAAAGGTAGATAACTGTTTCTTCTTCAAGTGCTTGCACATGTCCATTCTGTTGTAGGTGACTCACAAGCAAATTAACTCAGAAGTGGGCTTGGAGTCTAACTAAACAGTTACTGTAGAACAACCCATTCAAAATTGCCATCATCCCTGGGCTGATGGGAAATAGCATAATGAGAAGCAAAGGTGTGGACTGATAACCAAGTCACCACTTTGCAAATGTCTATGGTAGGTGTAGCATTCATACAAGGTTCATGCACTTGGCAACATTCAGGGCACACCCGGAGTGTTGTGTAGGAGCAGTGCACACACGGCTCCTCTCAAGGGCATGAACCTTGGAATCTCGCCCAGATGACATGAACCGTGGGAAGCCTCCCAGGACTGGGCTCAAGGCCCAAGAGCAAGGAATGCGGTAGATAGAAATTGGTAAATAAGAATGTTAAACAAAGCCAGTGTATTCCTTTTATCTGTTGGAGAATGTAATGCGCGGGGGGGAAGAGAAAGAATAAAGGAGAGGGTGGAAAGCTGACAGGAGCAGTCCGTTGGCAGACCAGCCTGCTTGCTTGCTTAAAACTTTGTGCCGTCTTGTATTTGGACCGCAACAGGTAGGTACTTGCCCCAGGAAAGCCACTAATGTGCCTGTGTTTGAGCAAAATGGCCGATACCCTAGCAGGTGGAGTTATATTAGACAATTGGTAGCATAACCAAATACACAAAGAAATCTACGATGAAAGCCTCTGACCGGAAACTGGTCAACCCTTAACTCTGTCTGCAACTGTAACAATCAACTGCACAGAGGACGTAGAAGACTTAATACAGTCCAGGTAGAAAGCTAAAATTTTTCTCACATCCAGTGAATAAAATTTCTCCTCGTTGCCAAGAGCATGAGGCTTTGGAAAGAAAGGCAGCAAATAAACTGCCTAATTAGCACAAAAATTGGAGACCACCTTTGTGAAGAACTTAGGATGAGGGTGGAAATAAACTTTATCCTTATCAAAAACTGTATACTGAAGCTCTGACACCAGGGCTCTCTACTCACCCACCCTTCTGGCTGAAATAATGGCAACTAAAAAGGCTACCTTCATAAAAAGGTGGACAAGAGAGCAAGTTGTAAGCCAGGGGAGGGCAAACTTTTTGGCCTGAGGGCCGCATCAGGTTTCAGAAATTGTATGGCGGGCCAGTTAGGGGAGACTGTGCCTCCCCAAAAAGCCAGGCATGGCCTGGCCCCTGCCCCCTATCCGACCCCCCCTGCTTCTCGCCCCCTGATGGCACCCCCCAGGACCCCTGCCCCATCCAACCACCCCTTCTCCCTGTCCCCTGACTGCCCCCAGAACCCCCACCCCTGACTGCCCCCTGCTGTCCCATCCAACCCCTCCTCTCATTCCTGACTGCCCCCCCCGGGACCCCTCCCTGCTTCGACCCCCCTGTTCCCCACCCTCTGATGGCCCCTGACCACCACCCCCCACTCCCCTGCCCTCTAGCCAACTCCCCTCCCCCACTCCCTGTCCCCTTACTGTGCTGCCTAGAATACGGGTGGAAGAACAGCCCTGGCCTTTGTGGAATCTAAGATCTCTCCAATAAACCCTAGTCTCTGTATCGCTCTTAGGATTGATTTGTCCCTGTTAACTAAGAGTCCTTGTGCATCAAATGCAGACAGGATGATGGATATGCTGGGCGTCATGTGAGCCTCGGACTGACCTCTCACGAACCAGTCATTCCAGGACCGGCCCACAACATTTTGGCACCTGAGGCAGGGAGCTCAGATGACGTCCCCATACCCCCTTGCTTGGGCCAAAACTTTGAAAGGTCTCAGTTCTGCCTTCTTCTACTCCTCACATGGTCCTGCTCTGCTACCTACCCCAATAAAGGGGAACTAACAACTTAAAATGCCTTGTTCAAATATTTTAAGTAACACTTAACTTTCAAACAGCAAATGTAACTTTTTTTTGTCTGCATAGTAAACACTGGCATTTTTATCTGTTTGAATAATCAAAGTGGTGCTTTCCATGCCTTCTTGGTTGCAAAGATTTGAACTGCTCCCTGAAGGTCCACAGTCTGGGCCAGCTCATGCTCTGCTGAGATGGTTGCAAGGCCAACCAGCCTCTCCTGTGTCATTGTGGAGTGTAGATGTTTTTTTATTAACTTCAGCTTGGAGAAGCTGCGTTCTCTACTGTCAACTGTTACAGGAAGTGTTAGAAGTATGCGCAGAGCAACAAAAGCATTTGGAAAGAGGGTGATCATCTTATTTGTCCACATATATTCCAGAACAGCCTTTGGAGTTGATCCTGATGAAATGTATCTTGCAAGGACTTTCAGTTCATCACCTAAATCACTCGTATCAATATCACGCATGTCATCATGTGTCCACACTGTCTCTAGTGCCCTGCATTGCTGGTGTAGGTCTTCTTCAGGTATAGTGAGGAGTTTTGGAATATCATACAACATCCCAAATATACTGCTGTGTTCCTTGAGCTGCAAGAAACGTTCTTCAACTGACTGTATTGCACAATCTAACACCCGATTAAAGAATTCAACTTTGAATTGTTGTTTGGGGTCTCTTATAGGATTATCCCATGCCTCATAATCAAAATGTCGTCTTCTTCAGTGACTCTTGTATTCTTGAATGGGTGGGAAAATAGCTTCAGTGTGAAGTTTCTCTGCCAACTTCTATGCACTCTTCAGAAAGTTTTGAAATCCCCCATCTGACCGGACTAGATGACCTCCTGAGGTCCCTTCCAACCCTGATATTCTATGATTCTAAGACTGTAGGTATGACTTTGCTTTGTCCAGTTGTTCCACTGTTCCAGATATATCAAGGTTAACACCTTGGAGTCTCTTGCTTACAACATTTATTTCAAACAGTATGTCATGCCAAAACACTAAGCCACACAGAAATTTGAAGTTATGTATGTTTCTGGTGATTCCATTTCCCTCTGCCACCGTTCTCCCACGAACAGTTCCTGTCATAGCATTATCCTCCATAACATCTATCTTCCCAATTTGGTGTTTGATAGGCTTTATCGCCTCCACTCGACTTTTCCATCATGTGGCACTCAGTGGTTTTAGTGTCAGAGAGAATGTTCCCAGATGTTGTTTCAAAATTTGCCATCGATGAGTTGATGCAGAGAAAAATACATAGATGCTTTGAATTACATTAAAAAACTCAGCAGCTTCACTAGAAGCTGATGCTGCATCACTGACTGCCAAGTTCAATGAATGAGAACTGCATGGGACAAAAAAAGCTCGAGGGTTTAAATTTCGGATCCATGTCTGCACTCCTCTGTTCCTTCCTCTCATGTTGGCACCATTATCGTAGCCCTGACCTCTCATGTCAGCGATCGCAATTCCTGTATCTTCCAGTTTTTTAAGAAGCACATTTGTCATACCAGCTCCAGTAGTATCATCAATGTCAATAAGTTCTAGGAAATGCTCTCTGACAGTCACCATTGCAGGGACATTGTCACTAGGTTCTGTTGTTGTTACAAAACGCACTATTAAAGTCATTTGTTCCGTATGGCTGATGTCAGGTGTGCAGTCCAAAATAACAGAGTAATATCTTGCTGACTTCAGATCCGCCACATCTTCTGTTTGACTTTTGTTGCCAGTAACTATATGATCTCATTTTGAATTGTTTTTCCAAGGTAGTGGTGTGTGTACATTTCTTGGGTGGTGACTCTTCTTAGATGCTCCTGGAGTACAGCATCAAACTCAGCCATCAGCTCCACAATTTTAAGGAAGTTTCCATTGTTTGGCACATACAGCTGATCTGAAGTGTCACGCAGTGCTATGTTTTGGGTAGCAAGCATTCTCACAATGGCAAAGAGCCTTTTCAGAACATTTGGCCAGTAAAGAGACTCTGATGCAATCTTCTCTTGATGCCGATCATCTATGGAGAGTTTAACCTTAGTCTCATCTCAAGCTCTTTCCACCTATGGAATGCTCTTTGGTGATTTGCTGCCTTCTCATGGCATGCCAGATTTCCAGCCAGATTTTTCCAGTCCTTTGTTTCTGTAGAACCCAATGTGGCTGGAACATTAGACTGGCAGAGTTTGTAACGAAAACAGTATGCAGCATTCTGAGTTTTTGAGTACATAAGCCATGGCCTCTCCACTTTGTCATCATTTGGGGATTTCACACCAGTAATAAGAAAAGGAGTACTTGTGGCACCTTAGAGACTAACAAATTTATTTGAGCATAAGCTTTCGTGAGCTACAGCTCACTTCATCAGATGCATGCAGTAGAAAATACAGTGAGGAGATTTTATATACACAGAGAGCATGAAACAATGGGTGTTACCATACAAACTGTAATGAGAGTGATCAGGTCAGGTAAAGTAAGGTCACACTATCAGAGGCTCATTCACCTGCACATCTACCAATGTGATATATGCCATCATGTGCCAGCAATGCCCCTCTGCCATGTACATTGGCCAAACTGGACAGTCTCTACGTAAAAGAATAAATGGACATAAATCAGATGTCAAGAATTATAACATTCAAAAACCAATCAGAGAACACTTCAATCTCTTTGGTCACTCGATTACAGACATAAAATTCTTCAACAAAAAAACTTCAAAAACAGACTCCAATGAGAGACTGCTGAATTGGAATTAATTTGCAAACTGGACACAATTAACTTAGACTTGAATAAAGACTCGGAGTGGATGTGTCATTACACAAAGTAAAACTATTTCCCCATGTTTATTCCCCCCCCCCCCCACACACACACTGTTCCTCACACATTCTTGTCAACTGCTGGAAATGGCCCACCTTGATCATCACTACAAAAAGTTCCCCCCACTCCCGCTGGTAATTGCTCACCTTACCTGATCACTCTCATTACAGTGTGTATGGTAACACCCATTGTTTCATATTCTCTATGTATATAAAATCTCCCCACTGTATTTTCTACTGCATGCATCTGATGAAGTGAGCTGTAGCTCATGAAAGCTTATGATCAAATAAATTTGTTAGTCTCTAAGGTGCCTGTCAAGGTTCGTTCCCCACTCTGAACTCTAGGATACAGATTTGGGACCTGCATGAACGACCGCCTAAGCTTATTCTGACCAGCTTAGGTTAAAAACTTCCCCAAGGTACAAACTTTGCCTTGTCCTTGAACCCTATGCTGCCACCACCAAACGTGTTAAAAAAAGAACAGGGAAAGAGACCACTTGGAGACGTCTTTCCCCAAAATATCCCCCCAAGCCCTACACCCCCTTTCCTGGGGAAGGCTTGATAAAAATCCTCACCAATTGGTACAGGTGAACACAGACCCAATCTTGGATCTTAAGAACAAGGAAAAATCTTAAAAGAAAAATCTTAAAAGAATCTTCTTAAAAGAAGAATTTTAATTAAAGAAAAGGTAAAAGAATCACCTCTGTAAAATCAGGATGGTAAATACCTTACAGAGTAATCAGATTCAAACATAGAGAATCCCTCTAGGCAAAACCTTAAGTTACAAAAAGACACAAAAACAGGAACATACATTCCCTCCAGTACAGCTTATTTTACCAGCCATTAAACAAAAGGAAATCTAACGCATTTCTAGCTAGATTACTTACTAACTAACAGAAGTTCTGAGACTGCATTCCTGATCGGTTCCCGGCAAAAGCATCACATAGACAGACCCTTTGTCCCCCCCCCCTCCCCCCGAGATTTGAAAGTATCTTGTCTCCTCATTGGTCATTTTGGTCAGGTGCCAGCGAGGTTATCTTAGCTTCTTAACCCTTTACAGGTGAAAGGGTTTTGCCTCTGGCCAGGAGGGATTTTATAGCACTGTATACAGAGTGGTGGTTACCCTTCCCTTTATTTTTATGACAGTGCCACAAGTACTCCTTTTCTTTTGCCGATACAGACTAACAAGGCTGCTACTCTGAAACCTGTCACACCAGTAATGTGTTGGATGGAAACTTCTATTTTCATTGTCTTTGGGGAACATGAAGGTTTTTCACTTGCTGTGGCCCATGTAGTACAAGGAAGCCCCTCAGGCTACTGCTCAAGTGGGTCCACAGTCCTGGATCATCTAGACTTAAGGAACTAAACTCAGCAGCAGCTGTTTCTTGCGCCTCCACCACACTCTTCTCCAATCTACACTTCAGAAATGTGCATGGCTACATCCATTTGAGATGGAGATATGGATGCTGCAGTAGCTGCCAGGTCACCTGCACTCTAACTGGAAGATCAGGCATCTCCTCACACTCACATCCTCCCCGGGGTCGGAAGGCTCACCATGAACATTTGTGTCTATGTATCTCAGGAGAGCGCCTTCTGCTTAGATAGAAAAGCTTCCTTTGCATTCTTTCTTTTTCTGAATGCTGCCCCAGAGGGGCGTTTTCTTCTTTCACTCATGACTACTGTTTTGTGCCAGCTATAGTGGCTCTCAACACTCAGTTGAAGGGGACAAATAAGCAGGCTGGTAGCAGGGCCTGAGCGAGGGAAGATATCAGCATCTTAAGGGCCTAACTGGCTCCTACTACTTCAGTTGATGGCCTGTACTCCTCAAGTGGGTTCAGGGAAGCAGCAGGAAACAGGAAAATCCCTGAGAAGCTGGGGTTAATCAGTCCAGGTTCCTGGGGAGGGGCTAGAGAGGTACACAAGAGGCTCCTCCTCCCCGCAGCTCCTGCTTCTTTCTGTGATTCCCTCTCACCTTTTCTCCTGCCTGCCTGTTCTGTCTCTTGTGCCCTTCTTCCTCCAGCACAGCACTCCCCCATCCCTGTGCCTCTAGAGCAGAGAGAATACAGATGCACCGACATCAGACACAATTTTCTACACTCTGGGTCCTAGTGGCGCCCCCCCCCCCCCCAGTCTGGCACCTGAGGCAGCCATCTCAGTTCGCCTCATGGTAGGGCCAGCCCTGAGCCGTTCACTACGGAAACACATGGACTTCTAATTTTCGAAGACACGTTCTCACCACTGCCATGCATTTCATGAAAACTTGAGGAGCAGCCGAGCGACGAAATGGAAGCATCATGAATTGGTAATGGGATCCATCTGCCATGAATCTGAGAAATGTTCGATGGAAGTAAGCATCTTTTCAGTGAAGGGCAGCGTACCAGTCCTGTTCCTGGGAGGAAATGATGAAAGCTAAGGTAACCAGGTGGAATTTCATTTTCTTCAGGAACTTATTTAACTCTCTCAGATCTAAAATAGGCCTCAGACCCCCTTTTGCTTTGGGAATAAGGGAAGTAGCAGGAATAGAAGCCTTGCCCCTGGAGGCACAATTGAACTTCCTCCATGGCCCCTGCTTGAAGAAGAGATTGGACCTCCTACTGAAAGATGGTCTCATAAGAGTGGTCCCTAAAGAGGGACAGGGAAGGAGGGTGGAAAGGGAGGGCAGAAATAAACTGGAGGGCATTTTCCAGCTCTGCTGTGCTTACAACCCACGGATCTGATGTTACGTAGGTCCTAATACTAAGGAAATGGGGTAAGTGACTGGCAAACAAAGGGGTTTGAGGGTGAACTGATGGAACTGTAGAAACTGGAACTTTGCTCTTGACCAACCCAACAAAATGCCTGTTTGGACAAAGCAGTGGGACTGCACAAACCTGCTGATTCAGAAGACAATGGCAGTGGAGGTCATCTCCTGTAACCTCTGCCCTTCTTTCTTTGCAGTTCCTGAAATCGGGGAGCAAAACCTTGATTTCTGTATGACTGCTGGGACCAAATTGTTTCCTTTTCACCACTGCTGTTTAGAGTCCAAGTGACTTTAATGTCACCCTGGAATATTTTAGGGTATGGAGCCTATTATCAGTCTTATCCAAAACCAAAAAGGGACCTTCAAATGAGAGGTCCTGTATGGTCTGCTGGACATCTGGGGAAATCCCAGAAGACTGCAGCCATGAATGAGAGAGGCAACCTAGTGACAGAGGATATGGAAAAAGCTAATGTACTCAATGCTTTTTTTGCCTCTGTCTTCACTAACAAGGTCAGCTCCCAGACTGCTGCCCTGGGCATCACAACATGGGGAATAGATGGCCAGCCCTCTGTGGAGAAAGAGGTGGTTAGGGACTATTTAGAAAAGCTGGACGTGCACAAGTCCATGGGGCCGGACAAGTTGCATCCGAGAGTGCTAAAGGAATTGGCGGATGTGATTGCACAGCCATTGGCCATTATCTTTGAAAACTCGTGGTGAATGGGGGAAGTCCCGGATGACTGGAAAAAGGCTAATGTAGTGCCCATCTTTAAAAAAGGGAAGAAGGAGGATCCTGGGAACTACAGGCCAGTCAGCCTCACTTCAGTCCCCGGAAAAATCATGGAGCAGGTCCTCAAACAATCAATCCTGAAGCACTTACATGAGAGGAAAGTGATCAGGAACAGTCAGCATGGATTCACCAAGGGAAGGTCATGCCTGACTAATTAATCGCCTTCTATGATGAGATTACTGGTTCTGTGGATGAAGGGAAAGCAGTGGATGTATTGTTTCTTGACTTTAGCAAAGCTTTTGACATGGTCTCCCACAGTATTCTTGTCAGCAAGTTAAAGAAGTATGGGCTGGATGAATGTACTATAAAGTGGATAGAAAGTTGGCTAGATTGTCGGGCTCAACGGGTAGTGATCAATGGCTCCATGTCTAGTTGGCAGCCGGTGTCAAGTGGAGTGCCCCAAGGGTCGGTCCTGGGGCCGGTTTTGTTCAATAGCTTCATAAATGATCTGGAGGATGGTGTGGATTGCACTCTCAGCAAATTTGCCGATGATACTAAACTGGGAGGAGTGGTAGATACGCTGGGGGGCAGGGATAGGATACAGAGGGACCTAGACAAATTGGAGGATTGGGCCAAAAGAAATCGGATGAGGTTCAATAAGGGTAAGTGCAGGGTCCTGCACTTAGGACGGAAGAACCCAATGCACAGCTACAGACTAGGGACCGAATGGCTAGGCAGCAGTTCTGCGGAAAAGGACCTAGGGGTGACAGTGGACGAGAAGCTGGATATGAGTCAGCAGTGTGCCCTTGTTGCCAAGAAGGTCAATGGCATTTTGGCATGTATAAGTAGGGGCATAGCGAGCAGACCGAGGGACGTGATTGTCCCCCTCTATTCGACATTGGTGAGGCCTCATCTGGAGTACTGTGTCCAGTTTTGGGGCCCACACTACAACAAGGATGTGGAAAAATGGAGAGAGTCCAGCGAAGGGCAACAAAAATGATTAGGGGTCTGGAACACATGACTTATGAGGCGAGGCTGAGGGAACTGGGATTGTTTAGTCTGCAGAAGAGAAGAATGAGGGAGGATTTGATAGCTGCTTTCAACTACCTGAGAGGTGGTTCCAGAGAGGATGGTTCTAGACTATTCTCAGCGGTAGAAGAGGACAGGACAAGAAGTAATGGTCTCAAGTTGCAGAGGGGGAGGTTTAGGTTGGATATTAGGAAAAACTTTTTCACTAGGAGGGTGGTGAAACACTGGAATGCGGTACCTAGGGAGGTGGTAGAATCTCCTTCCTTAGAAGTTTTTAAGGTCAGGCTTGACAAAGCCCTGGTTGGGATGATTTAATTGGGGATTGGTCCTGCTTTGAGCGGGGGGCTGGACTAGATGACCTCCTGAGGTCCCTTCCAACCCTGATATTCTATGATTCTATGAACACCTTCTCACAGTAACAGCTAATGCCATAGTTCAAGCAGCCAATGAGTCCCATCCATACTCTCCTGAAGAGCAGTTCTGGCAACCAGACTGCCCTCTTCCATCATTACAGTAAACTCCTGCCTGCAGTCTTCTGGTAGCCTGTCCTTAAATTTCATAATGTTCTCCCAGAGTGTGAAGTCATAATGATTCAAGAGTGCCTGCTGGTTTGCAATGCTGAGTTGCAGACTTCCTGTGGAATGAAGTTAGCAGCCAAACAAATTCAGTCTCTGAGTCTTTGCCTTTAGGCATTGATGCTTGGTGTCTCTGCCTCTCCCATTCGTTAATGGCTGCCACTACTGAAGAGCCCAAAGGAGGGTGAAAATAACAAGTGCTCATAAGGGAGGTTGTATCTCTGTCCGACTGTTTTGCTATGGGAGGTAGGGAGGAGAGGATCTGCCAAAGCGCCTTAATTGACTTAATTAATCGGCAAAGCCACTTTCAGAATGTCCACCAATTTGTGAGATCTCCCACAGACCAGCTCCGCCTGAGCGTCTAGAACAGAGGTCACCCTTCTTATAGACCTTAACGACCCCTTAACGACCCCTCCATGCCTCTCATGGTGACAAGTAGCTTGTTGCCTCTACAGCCTCAACTGGTGATGAGGAAGAGGCTGCAGCAGGCTGCTGAAGCAATGGTTGCTCTGTGTCTTGCAATAGGGAAGCCACTTGAGTGACTCCTGGCTGGCTGGCACAGATCTCAGTACCAGGCGCCGGAGAACGCGGTCTGCAGTGCCGATGCCCTCCGTGCAGTCCTGAAGAAACCAAATGAGACAGAGGAGGAGAAGTCCTAGCAGGAGAAGGGACACTGCATGATGTCCAGAATGGCCATTGATATGGGCCTGGGACTCATCCTTGACCGGGCCATTGCCCCTTAGGAGCAGGCCAGTGCTGCAAAGCTCATGGTCACCAACTCTCTGATGGAGGGAATGCTCCCCACCTAGGGTGGAGTACAGAAGGACACACCTCTGATTCTAAAGAAGAATTGGATTCTCTGACAACAGAGGAGCAGAGCCAGTGGACACTGGTGGACATTCTGAAAGTGGCTTTGCCGATTAATGAAGTCAGGGACAGGTAGCCAGAACCGGGGGATGGCAGTACCAGATAGAACATTGATGGCTGACCTCTTGATTGCACCAGCATTTGTGAAAGGTAACAATACTGCATGTTCCTGATATGGTGAAGTAAGAGCCAGAGGCACTGGTACCAACTGGAAGCCACTGGGGGCACCAGCACCAAGAAGCTAAACAGGTCTGTCGCGGCTGCATATGTCTCCGAAGTGGTTGGTAGCAGTAATGATTCCTGACCAGGATGCAAGGATTTCTCAGGGATAGCCTTGATGGACCTGGCACAAGTTCCAGAGGCAGAGAGACTCTCCTTTTAGTCAATGAGTGCTCTAAGAAGTGCATCTTCTCAAAGCCTCTTCTCGAGATTCTGCCTCTAGCTGCCTTCAGTATCAGTGAGCTTCACCAGGGTAACAAGCCTAAGGAGGGCCTGTACCTCTTCTTCAGTGCTGGTGAAAGAGATTGAGGAGCCGCAGGCATCTCTGGTGCTGTGCTCCACACTGAAGCTGAAGTACCAGGAGTGTGTGCCAAATGCAATGACTCTGACGGAGGGCGAAACACTTGAGCCTGGCCACTCTAGCTTTCTTCAAGCAAGGCATGAGCCCTTTAGAAATGTGACACTTGTCACTAGCATGGGATTTTCCCAAGCATTTCAGGCAGGCAGAGTGTGAGTTGCTGACCAGCTCTGGCTCACTACAGGACCCCAGAGAGCAAGGCATTGTTCTGGTCTCACTCCCAGGACCAAATCTTAAAATTTGGTCAAAAAGACTTAAAAACTGAAACCTAATACTAATATCTAACTAAAATATACCTAAGGAAATAACTAATTTTTAAGGGTAACGGTATATAGAATCATAGAATATCAGGGTTGGAAGGGACCCCAGAAGGTCATCTAGTCCAACCCCCTGCTCGAAGCAGGACCAATTTCCAGTTAAATCATCCCAGCCAGGGCTTTGTCAAGCCTGACCTTAAAAACCTCTAAGGAAGGAGATTCTACCACCTCCCTAGGTAACGCATTCCAGTGTTTCACCACCCTCTTAGTGAAAAAGTTTTTCCTAATATCCAATCTAAACCTCCCCCACTGCAACTTGAGACCATTACTCCTCGTTCTGTCATCTGCTACCATTGAGAACAGTCTAGAGCCATCCTCTTTGGAACCCCCTTTCAGGTAGTTGAAAGCAGCTATCAAATCCCCCCTCATTCTTCTCTTCTGCAGGCTAAACAATCCCAGCTCCCTCAGCCTCTCCTCATAACTCATGTGTTCCAGTCCCCTAATCATTTTTGTTGCCCTTCGCTGGACTCTCTCCAATTTATCCACATCCTTCTTGAAGTGTGGGGCCCAAAACTGGACACAGTACTCCAGATGAGGCCTCACCAATGTCGAATAGAGGGGAACGATCACGTCCCTCGATCTGCTCGCTATGCCCCTACTTATACATCCCAAAATGCCATTGGCCTTCTTGGCAACAAGGGCACACTGCTGACTCATATCCAGCTTCTCGTCCACTGTCACCCCTAGGTCCTTTTCCGCAGAACTGCTGCCTAGCCATTCGGTCCCTAGTCTGTAGCTGTGCATTGGGTTCTTCCGTCCTAAGTGCAGGACCCTGCACTTATCCTTATTGAACCTCATCAGATTCCTTTTGGCCCAATCTTCCAATTGGTCTAGGTCCTTCTGTATCCTATCCCTCCCCTCCAGCGTATCTACCACTCCTCCCAGTTTAGTATCATCCGCAAATTTGCTGAGAGTGCAATCCACACCATCCTCCAGATCATTTATGAAGATATTGAATAAAACCGGCCCCAGGACCGACCCTTGGGGCACTCCACTTGATACCGGCTGCCAACTAGACATGGAGCCATTGATCACTACCCGTTGAGCCCGACAATCTAGCCAGCTTTCTACCCACCTTATAGTGCATTCATCCAGCCCATACTTCCTTAACTTGCTGACAAGAATACTATGGGAGACCGTGTCAATTATACAATTGAGAGAGAGAGGAACTTGTTCCAAGAATTCTGGAAGCCCTCCAACAACCACTACTTGGTAAGAAGGAACTGAGGGAGGCTGGGGTGCGGAGGAGGGCTCTGCTCTTTTATACCTGCATGTAGCTGTGCGTGACAGTAGAGGGAGGTTGAGTCTCCCCAACAGGTACCGCAGAGGGGAAAAAGTTATTTGACAACTGTGCACGGGGTGCTCGCACACTTACAGTGACTGGACACATGCAAGTGCTCAAAGGAGAATCAAAGATTCCAAGTCCAGGAGGGACCGTTGTGACTATCTAGCCTGAACTCCTGCATAGCATAGGCCAGAGAACTGCCCCACAACCATTCCTAGAACAGAGATTTTAGAAAAACCTCCAATCTCAATTTTAAAATGGCAAGCGATGGAGAATCCATCATGACCCTTGGTAAATTGTTCCAATGGTTAATTCCTCTCTCTCTTAAAATGTATGGCCTATTTCCAATCTGAATTTGTCTAGCTTTAATTTCCAGCCATTGGATTTTATACCTCTCTTTGATAGACTGAAGAGCCCATTATTAAATATTTGATTGTAAACAAGTCACCCTTTAACCATCTCTTTGTTAAGTAAAATAGATTAAGCTCCTTCAATCTATTACTAGAAGGCAGGTTTTCTAACCCTTTAATTATTCTTCTGGCTCTTCTCTGAAACAGCTCCAATTTATCAACATCCTTCTTGAACTGTGGACACCAGAACTGGACACATTATTAAGGTAGCAGTCACAAAAGTGCCAAATACACAGGCAAGATAATCTCTCTGCTCCTACTCAAGATTCCCCTATTTATGCATCCCAGGATCCTTTTGGCCATAGCACTAGGAACCCACATTCAGTTGATTATCCACAACGACCCCCATTTCTTTTTCAGAGTTACTGCTTCCCAGGATAAAGTCCCTCATTGTGTAAGAAGGCCTACACTATTTGTTCCTAAATGTATACATTTAGCCATATTAAAATACATATTTATTTGCTTGGGCCCAGCTTACCAGACGATCCAGATCTCTCTGTATCAGTGATCTGTCCTCTTCATTATTTACCACTCCCCCAATTTTTGGGTCATCTGCAAACCTGATCAGTGATTATTTTGTTTTCTTCCAGGTCGTTGATAAAAATGTTAAATAGCGTAGGGCCAAGAACCGAACTCTGCACGACCCTACTGGACACACACCCATTCAATGATGATTCTCCATTTACAGTTACATTTTGAGACTTATCATTGAGCCAGCTTTTAATCACTTTAACGTGTGCCATCTTCATTTTATATCCTTCTTATTTTTTAATCAAAATGGTCTCTATCAGTCTATTCCGTAAAGAAACCATGTCCACGGCCCCAATACCTTACAGAGCATGATGATGCTCATTCAACTCCCTGGATCAGAAACAGTCTCAGTCAAATCCCATCCAGAAGACAAGGAGCCCAAAGGAAAATGTACAAGCAAACTGCATCCTGATTTCTGGAAGCCACCGTCTCAGTCTCATGTAATTTAGATTTATGAACTGGAGAATCACAGCTGGGATTTAAATTTATATGTAACTGAAACGTTCCTTGCTTTCTGTTACCCAGAAGCAGTTAGAGGTTTTAAATATTTATCATGCATTCTGAAGTCCACTGGAGATGGACTGAACCGACAGACTGAAGGAAACTGGCTATGGATTTGAGGATTTATGCTCTCAGGAGTAATTCATTCACTGAACATAATCCAATATACAAGGCAGTAAAGGAAACACGTTAGTGAGGAACCTGTAAGGAAAACTGGTGTATGTAGGAAAGGCATGGCAGAAATCACTCAGCATGCTTATCGATGGCTCTAAAATACAATTAACTCTTCCCCATTAAACATCTAAACTCCCTTCGCTGGGAGAATGGACAGAATTGAGCCCTAGAGGCTGAAACAAAATAAATTCTCTTTTGAGCACCAAAAGTGACAACAGCTGTAGCAGTCAGATGGAATAAATTTAAGGACTGATTTATCAAGGGACTTGTGATTCAAATCACAAACCTTAACAAAAACGAAACTGCCAAGTGAATTATAAATACAATAAAACCTCAGAGTTATGAACACCAGAGTTATGAACTGACCAGTCAGCCACACACCTCATTTGGAACTGGAAGTACACAATCAGGCAGCAGCAGAGATGCAGGGGGGGCTGGGGGGGAAGCAAATACAGTACAGTACTGTGTTAAACATAAACTACTGAAAAAATAAAGGGAAAGCAGCATTTTTCTTCTGCATAGTAAAGTTTCAAAGCTGAACTAAGTCATTGTTCAACTGTAAACTTTGGAAAGAACAACCAGAATGTTTTGTTGAGAGTTACGAACAACCTCCATTCCTAAGGTGTTTGTAATGCTGAGGTTCTACTGTACTTCTCCTTTAAGCTGGGCAAAGGGAACCTCCGTTCATTCAGCAGCCTCTCTGTGTGGTTACCAAACTTTGCAGTCAAACTGCCATCTTGCTGATGTCCACTCCAGCCCATGCACCACTCATGCAGCTAGCTGCCAGACAGACACCCTCACTTTTCCTCTATGCTCTGGAAGTGCATATCGAGAGTCACAGATGATTGTTATTATGATGATCTACAGCAGTGGTTCTCAGCCTTTCCAGACTACTGTACCCTTTCAGGAGTCTGATTTGTCTTGCGTACCCCCAAGTTTCACCTCACTTAAAAACTACTTGCTTACAAAATCAGACATAAACATACAAAAGTGGCACAGCATACTAGTATTGAAAAGTGGCTGACTTTCTCATTTTTACCATATAATTATAAAATAAAATGACTGGAATATAAATATTGTACATACATTTCAGAGTACTGTATACAGAGCAGTATAAACAAGTCATTGTATGAAATTTTAGTTTGTACTGACTTCACTAGTGATTAATAACAAGAATTTTGGTTATAGGCTGGGGACGCATCACTTGGAAGTAACAGAGGGACAGAAGGACGGTGAAGAAATTTGGCAGAATGTGACCCCCAGAAGAAGAAAGGGGAGCGTCCATGTACCAGCAACACAGATACAGGTGAGCAACCGTTTTCATGTTCTCTCCGCACGTACTAATGCGGAGAGTGGACTAGATGATACATCTGAGAGAAGGGAGCAGAAGGAGACTCCACCAATTGGAAGGCATGAGATGCACTGTCCTAGGGTTGGGGGTTCCACGACAACCGCTCCCAAGAGAAGGAGGCGGGTGGTGGTGGTTAGGGACTCCCTCCTAAGGGGGACTGGGTCATCTATCTGCCGCCCCGACCGGGAAAACCGAGAAGTCTGCTGCTTGCCAGGAGCTAGGATTCACGACGTGACGGAGAGACTGCCAAGACTCATCAACTCCTCGCATTGCTACAGCTTCCTGCTTCTCCACGAGGGCACCAATGATACTGCCAAGAATGACCTTCAGCGGATCACTGCAGACTTCGTGGCTCTGGGAAGAAGGATAAAGGAGTTTGAGGCACAAGTGGTGTTCTCGTCCATCCTCCCCGTGGAAGGAAAAAGACCAGGTAGAGACCATCAAATCGTGAAAGTCAACGAATGGTTACACAGCTGGTGTCGGAGAGAAGGCTTTGGATTCTTTGACCATGGGATGGTGTTCCAAGAAGGAGGAGTGCTAGGCAGAGACGGGCTCCACCTAATGAAGAGAGGGAACAGCATCTTTGCAAGCAGGCTGGCTATCCTAGTGAGGAGGTGTCATAAATATAAAGGGAAGGGTAACCAAGAGGTCAGCCAGAGCCTGAAATACCCCATAGTGCACCAGTGGAGAGCGGTTCAGAGTCCACGGAAACAGACCCACCCCCTACATCGCTTCCAGAGGGACCAAGCCCAGGTCCACAATCCAGTGAGGAACTTATGTCTCCAGGATCAAGGGAACAGTTCCAGGCCGAACAGGAAGCAGATGAAAGCCTCCAGAGAGCGTGGACGGAGGCACGGAGCAACCCACCACCTCTCAGCTCTTCTAATTGATCCCAGTTTGTTGTAGAAAGAGGACTTTTATACACAGAAACTCTTTCTGGTGGACACCAGGAAAACTGGCGTCCGTGGAGACAGTTGGTAGTTCCAACTAAGTACCGAGAAAAGCTCTTGAGCTTAGCCCATGATCATCCTAGTGGCCATGCTGGGGTGAACAGGACCAAAGACCATTTGGGGAGGTCAATCCACTGGGAGGGAATGGGCAAGGATGTTTCTGCCTATGTCCGATCTTGGGAGGTATGCCAACGAGTGCGAAAACCCCAAGACCAGGTCAAAGCCCCTCTACAGCCACTCCCCATCATTGAGGTTCCATTTCAGCGAGTAGCTGTGGATATTCTGGGTCCTTTTCCGAAAAAGACACCCAGAGGAAAGCAGTGCATACTGACTTTCATGGATTTTGCCACCTGATGGCTGGAAGCAGTAGGTCTAAGCAACACCAGGGCTAAAAGTGTGTGTCTGGCACTAACAGACATTTTTGCCAGGGTATCATAGAACCATAGAATCATAGAATATCAGGGTTGGAAGGGACCTCAGGAGGTCATCTAGTCCAACCCCCTGCTCAAAAGCAGGACCCATCCCCAATTAAATCATCCCAGCCAGGGCTTTGTCAAGCCTGACCTTAAAAACTTCTAAGGAAGGAGATTCCACCACCTCCCTAGGTAACGCATTCCAGTGTTTCACCACCCTCCTAGTGAAAAAGTTTTTCCTAATATCCAACCTAAACCTCCCCCACTGCAACTTGAGACCATTACTCCTTGTCCTGTCCTCTTCCACCACTGAGAATAGTCTAGATCCATCCTCTTTGGAACTCCCTTTCAGGTAGTTGAAAGCAGCTATCAAATCCCCCCTCATTCTTCTCTTCCGCAGACTAAACAATCCCAGTTCCCTCAGCCTCTCCCTCTGAGGTAGGTTGGTCCTCCGACATCCTTACAGATGCAGGAACTAATATCCTGGCAGGAACTATGGAAAGCTCATGTGGTGAATCACTTGGTTGCCACCTCCTACCACCATCAAACAAATGGCATGGTGGAGAAGTTTAATGGAACTTTGGGGGCCATGATATGTAAATTCATAAATGAGCACTCCAATGATTGGGACCTAGTGTTGCAGCAGTTGCTCTTTGTCTACAGGGCTGTACCCCATCCCAGTTTAGGGTTTTCACCATTTGAACTTGTATATGGCTGCGAAGTTAAGGGGCTATTACAGTTGGTGAAGCAGCAATGGGAGGGGTTTACACCTTCTCCAGGAACTAACATTCTGGACTTTGTAACCAACCTACAAACCATCCTCCGAACCTCTTTAGCCCTTGCTAAAGAAAACCTAAAGGATGCTCAAAGAGAGCAAATGCCTGGTATGATAAACATGCCAGAGAGCGTTCCTTCAAAGTAGGGGACCAAG
This sequence comes from Lepidochelys olivacea, assembly GCF_965140295.1. Taxonomy (NCBI): domain Eukaryota; kingdom Metazoa; phylum Chordata; order Testudines; family Cheloniidae; genus Lepidochelys; species Lepidochelys olivacea. The sequence continues at coordinate 25,015,875 of NC_140427.1, forward strand.
TCATGGTCTTAAAGGTGCTCCAGGCCCAATAAATGGAAGCATCGTGGGAAGGGCCATTCACGGTCCAAGAGCGCCTGGGAGCTGTTAATTATCTCATAGCATTTCCCACCTCAAACCGAAAGCCTAAAGTGTACCATATTAATTCTCTAAAGCCCTTTTATTCCAGAGAATTAAAGGTTTGTCAGTTTACAGCCCAGGGAGGAGATGACGCTGACTGGCTTGAAGGTGTCTACTATGAAGGGAAAAGTGCTGGTTGTGTGGAAGAGGTGAACCTCTCCATGACCCTTCGGCATATGCAGCGACAGCAGATCAAGGAGCTGTGCCTTAGCTATGCGCCGACGTTCTCAACCACCCCAGGACTGACTGAACGGGCATACCTCCATTGACACAAGTAATGCTCACCCAATTAGAGTCCAACCTTACCGGGTGTCTCATCAGGCTAAAACTGCTATAGAACGGGAGATCCAGGATATGCTACATATGGGTGTAATCTGCCCCTCCCGCAGTGCATGGGCATCTCCAGTGGTTCTAGTTCCCAAACCAGATGGGGAGATACGCTTTTGCGTGGACTACTATAAGCTAAATGCTGTAACTCGCCCAGACAACTATCCAATGCCACGCACAGATGAACTATCGGAGAAACTGGGATGTGCCCAGTTCATCTCTACCTTGGACTTAACCAAGGGGTACTGGCAGGTACCGCTAGATGAATCCACCAAGGAAAGGTCACCCTTCATCACACATATTCTACGATTCTATGTCGGGCTGTATGAATTTAATGTACTCCCTTTCGGGCTGTGAAATGCACCCGCCACCTTCCAAAGACTTGTAGATGGTCTCCTAGCGGGATTAGGAGAATATGCAGTCGCCTACCTTGACGATGTGGCCATATTTTCGGACTCCTGGGCAGAACACCTGGAACATCTACAAAAAGTCTTCGAGGGCATAAGGGAGACAGGACTAACTGTTAAGGCTAAGAAGTATCAAATAGGCCTAAACAGAGTGACTTACCTTGGACACCAGGTGGGTCAAGGAACTATCAACCCCCTACAGGCCAAAGTGGATGCTATCTAAAAGTGGCCTGTCCCAAAGTCAAAGAAACAGGTCCAATCCTTCTTAGGTTTGGCCAGATATTACAGGCAATTTGTACCACAGTACATCCAAATCGCCGCCCCAATGACAGACCTAACCAAAAAGGAACAGCCAAATGCAGTTCAGTAGATTGAAGAGCGTCAGAAGGCCTTTAACCAGCTTAAAGCGACACTCATGACTGACCCTGTGCTAAGGGCCCCAGACTTTGACAAACCGTTCCTAGTAACCACAGATGCGTCCGAGCGTGGTGTGGGAGCAGTCTTAATGCAGGAAGGACCGAAACAAGAGTTCCATCCTGTTGTGTTTCTCAGCAAGAAGCTGTCTGAGAGGGAAAGCAACTGGTCAGTCAGTGAAAAAGAATGTTACGCCATTGTCTACGCTCTGGAAAAGCTACGCCCATATGTTTGGGGACAGCGTTTCCACCTGCAAACTGACCATGCTGCGCTACAGTGGCTTCATACTGACATGGGAAATAACAAAAAACGTATTCGGTGGAGTTTAGCTCGCCAAGATTTTGATTTCAACATACAACACATCTCAGGAGCTTCTAAAAAAGTGGCTGATGCACTCTCTCGTGAAAGTTTCCCAGAATCAACTGGTCCAAATTGTCCTTAAGATGTGGGAAATATTGTTAGTCTTTATACAGTTAGTAGTATATTTAGAGATGCATGTGTCTTATTAACTCTGTTTTCTCCTAGAGCTCCAGGAAGAAATCACAGCCAGTGTTTCGCCCTATCTGTGATTTGGGGGGCGTGTCATAAAAATAAAGGGAAGGGTAACCAACTTTCTGTCTACAGTGCTGTAAAATCCCTCCTGGCCAGAGGCAACATCCTATTACCTGTAAAGGGTTAAGAAGCTCAGCTAACCTGGCTGGCACCTGACCCAAAGGACCAATAAGGGGACAAGATACTTTCAAATCTTGTGGGGGTCTGGGGGGAAAGCTTTTGTTTGTGCTCTTTGTTTACGTGTTGGTTCTCTCTTGGGACTGAGAGAGGCCAGACAGAAATCCATCTTCTTCAACCCATCCTAATCCAAGTCTCCAATAGTGCAACCAGTGTAGGTAAGCCAGGCAAGGCGGATTAGTTTATCTTTTCTTTTATGTGAATTTCCCCTGAGTTAAGAGGGAGGTTTATTCCTGTTTTCTGTAACTTTAAGGTTTTGCCCAGAGGGGGATCCTCTGTGTTTTGAATCTGAATACCCTGTAAAGTATTTCCCATCCTGATTTTACAGAAATGATTTTTACCTCTCTCTTTTTTAATAAAATCCTTCTTTTAAGAACCTGACTGATTTTTCCATTGTTCCAAGATCCAGGGGTTTGGGTCTTTGATGATTTTGTAACCAATTGGTTAGGATATTATTCTCAAGCCTCCCCAGAAAAGGGGGTGTAGGGCTTGGGGGGATATTTTGGGGGAAGACGTCTCCAAGTGGGCTCTTTCCCTGTTCTTTGTTTAAAACGCTTGGTGATGGCAGCATAGAGTTCAAGGACAAGGCAAAGTTTGTACCTTGGGGAAGTTTATAACCTAAGCTGGTAAGAATAAGCTTAGGGGGTCTTTCATGCGGCTCCCCACATCTGTACCCTAGAGTTTAGAGTGGGGAAGGAACCCGACAGTGGGGCTTTAAACTAGGTTCACCGGGGAAGGAGACCAAAGTCCTGAGGTAAGTGGGGACGTGAGATACCGGGAGGAAGCACGAGCAGGAGAGCACGAGAGGGGAGGGCTCCTGAATAACATTAAGAAAGCAGGACAATCAGCAAGTTATCTCAAGTGCCTATACACAAATGCAAGAAGCCTGGGAAACAAGCAGGGAGAACTGGAAGTCCTGGCACAGTCAAGGAATTATGGTGTGACTGGAATAACAGAGACTTGGTGGGATAACTCACATGACTGGAGTACTGTCATGGATGGATATAAACTGCTCAGGAAGGACAGGCAGGGCACAAAAGGTGGGGGAGTTGAACTGTATGAAAGAGAGCAGTATGACTGCTCAGAGCTCCGGTATGAAACTGCAGAAAAACCTAAGAGTCTCTGGATTAAGTTTAGAAGTGTGAGCAACAAGGGTGATGTCATGGTGGGAGTCTGCTATAGACCACCAGATCAGGGGGTTGAGGTGAAGGAGGCTTTCTTCCGGCAACTAACGGAAGTTACTGGATCACAGACCCTGGTTCTCATGGTAGACTTCAATCACCCTGATATCTGCTGGGAGAGCACGGACAATCCAAGACTTTTTGGAAAGTGAAGGGGACAATTTTCTGGTGCAAGTGCTGGAGGAACCAACTAGGGGCAGAGCTTTTCTTGACCTGCTGCTCACAAACCAGGAAGAATTAGTAGGGGAAGCAAAAGTGGAGGGGAACATGGGAGGCAGTGACCATGAGATGGTTGAGTTCAGGATCCTGACACAAGGAAGAAATGAGAGCAGCAGAATACGGACCCTGGACTTCAGAAAAACAGACTTTGAGTCCCTCAGGGATCTGATGGGCAGGATCCCCTGGGAGAATAACATGAGAGGGAAAGGAGTGCAGGAGAGCTGGCTGTTTTTTAAAGAATCCTTATTGAGGTTACAGGGACAAACCATCCCGATGTGTAGAAAGAACAGTAAATATGGCAGGCAACCAGCTTGGCTTCACAGTGAAATCCTTGCTGATCTTAAACACAAAAAAGAAGCTTACAAGAAGTGGAAAACTGGACAAATGACCAGGGAGGAGTATAAAAATATTGCTCAGGCATGCAGGAGTGAAATCAGGAAGGCCAAATCATACCTGGAGTTGCAGCTAGCAAGAGACGTTAAGAGTAACAAGAAGGGTTTCTTCGGGTATGTTAGCAACAAGAAGAAAGCCAAGGAAAGAGTAGGCCCCTTACTGAATGAGGGAGGCAACCTAGGGACAGAGGATGTGGAAAAAGCTAATGTACTCAATGCTTTTTTTGCCTTTGTCTTCACGAACAAGGTCAGCTCCCACACTGCTGCACTGGGCAGCACATCATGGGGAGGAGGTGACCAGCCCTCTGTGGAGAAAGAAGTGGTTTGGGACTATTTAGAAACGCTGGACTAACACAAGTCCATGGGGCCGGATGCGCTGCATTCGAGAGTGGTAAAGGAGTTGGCGGATGTGATTGCAGAGCCATTGGCCATTATCTTTGAAAACTCTCGGCAATCGGGAGAGGTCCTGGAAGACTGGAAAAAGGCTAATGTAGTGCCCATCTTTAAAAAAGGGAAGGAGGAGGGTCCGGGGAAGTACAGGGCAGTCAGCCTCACCTCAATCCCTGGAAAAATCATGGAGCAGGTCTTCAAGGAATCAGTTTTGAAACACTTAGAGGAGAGGAAATGATTAGGAACAGTCAGCATGGATTCACCAAGGGCAAGTCATGCCTGACTAACCTAATTGCCGTCTATGACAACATAACTGACTCTGTGGATGAGGGGAAAGCAGTGGATGTGTTATTTCTTGACTTTAGCAAAGCTTTTGATATGGTCTCCCACAGTATTCTTGCCAGCAAGTTAAAGTATGGGCTGGATGAATGGACTATAAGGTGGATAGAAAGCTGGCTAGATTGTCGGGCTCAATGAGTAGTGATCAATGGCTCCACGTCTAATTGGCATCCAGTATCAAGCAGAGTGCCCCAAGGGTCGGTCTTGGGGCCGGTTTTGTTCAATATCTTCATTAATGATCTGGAGGATGGCATGGACTGCACCCTCAGCAAGTTTACAGATGACTCTAAACTGGGAGGAGTGGTAGGTACGCTGGAGCGTACGGATAGGCTACAGAGGGAGCTAGACAAATTAGAGGATTGGGCCAAAAGAAATCTGATGAGGTTCAACAAGGACAAGTGCAAAGTACTTCGCTTAGGACGGAAGAATCCCATGCAACGCTACAGACTAGGGACTGAATGGCTCGGCAGCAGTTGTGCAGAAAAGGACCTAGGGGATACGTTGGATGAGAAGCTGGGTATGAGTCAACAGTGTGCCCTTGTTGACAAGAAGGCTAACGGCATTTGTATAAGTAGGGGCATTGCCAGCAGATTGAGGGACGTGATCATTCCCCTCTATTTGGCATTCATGAGGCCTCATCTGGAGTACTGTGTCCAGTTTTGGGCCCCACACTACAACAAGGATGTGGAAAAATTAGAAAGAGTCCAGCGGAGGCCAACAAAAATGATTAGGGGGCTGGAACACATAACTTATGAGGAGAGGCTGAGGGAACTGGGATTGTTTAGTCTGCAGAACAGAAGAATGAGGGGGGATTTGATAGCTGCTTTCAACTACGTGAAAGAGGGTTCCAAAGAGGATGGCTCTAGACTGTTCTCAGTGGTAGCAGATGACAGAACAAGGAGTAATGGTCTCAAGTTGCAGAGGGGGAGGTTTAGGTTGGATATTAGGAAAAACTTTTTCACTACGAGAGTGGTGAAACACGGGAATGCATTACCTAGGGAGGTGGTAGAATCTCCTTTCTTAGAAGTTTTTAAGGTCAGGCTTGACAAACACCTGGCTGGGATGATTTAGTTGGGGATTGGTCCTGCTTTGAGCAGGGGGTTGGACTAGATGACCTCCTGAGGTCCCTTCCAACCCTGATATTCTATGATTCTATTAGTCTGTCAATTCCTGAGCACAACATTCACCCCTAATATACAAGAAGATCAAAAAATCCTCCTCAGCAGGTCAGAATAAAATATCAACCTAGCAGCTTCTGAACTCCCCCATAAATAATTAAACTCTGTCCAAAATAATCCTCGGCTACAGAATCACTTAGTGCTCAGCAAAGCAATTTCTATACTCACTTTCTTTCAAATCAGGCTGTTTGAAGAGTGCAAAGCTGTGTTTCTCATTGCTGATTATTAGCTGGCTCCAGATTCCCTTTTAGAGCCTTCTTCCCACTGACACAAATAATTAGCCAATTTCCTTTTACCTGTCTGATCTGTCCTGCAAAAAGCATCTCTCCCCTGTTCCTCCGGTACCTGCTTAGAAAGCTCAGGGCAGCAGCAATCTGGTGGGTGAACATCCCTGGGGTGATGTCAAAAAGCAGAAGGCATTAATGAAATGCTGCTCAGCTAGTGCCAGCTGCCATGCTTACCACATGGAGACTATCCAGCCCCCTGCTAGCCTTTAGTAATCCGTTACCACAATGGCCTCCTGAAAGCACAGTGCCCCCAGACTGACTGGGTTGCGCTGAATGGCACGTTCGTGATTGCGCTGAACCAGCACGCTGCTGCACCTGCGTGCTCTGTCTTCTGGAGTGAGGAGAGAGATGAGGGAGCCTCATTTTCCCAACTGCATTTCTTAGCCCCAGTATGAAGAGGTCTAGATGTTTCTTGGGGCACAAAATCAAGGTAAAGTATCCTGGACAGCACAGAGGAACAGGCTGGATTTTAGGATGGAAGCGGCAGAAAGCAGCATTTTCTCCTGACAACTTGCTAATGGAATGGAAAGGCACTGGTTCTTTAAAAAGAACAGGAGTACTAGTGGCACCTTAGAGACTAACCAATTTATTTGAGCATAAGCTTTCGTGAGCTACTGCTCACTTCATCGGATGCATAGAATGGAACATATAGTAAGATATATATATATATATACACACACACACACACAGATAAGTTGGAAGTTACCATACAAACTGTGAGAGGCTAATTAGTTAAGATGAGCTATTATCAGCAGAAGAAAAAAAACTTTTGTCGTGATGATCAAGATGGCCCGTTTAGACAGTGGACAAGAAGGGATGAGGATACTTCACTTAAGGAAACAGATTCAATATGTGTAATGGCACTCCCTAATTGAGACACAGATTTGAGCTCAAGGTAAATGGGACACCAGGATTAGCCACAAAGAGTAGCCTTGTGCAGCACCTCACAAAAGCAGGTTGGAGAGCCCCTCCCCGGGACAGTCTGGAGCTCTGAGCGGAAACACATACTGCCCTCAGGATTGCTGAATCTACTGAAATTCAGAAGCAACAAGCATCATAGAATCATAGAATATCAGGGTTGGAAGGGACCTCAGGAGGTCATCTAGTCCAACCCCCTGCTCAAAGCAGGACCAATCCCCAACTAAATCATCCCAGCCAGGTGTTTGTCAAGCCTGACCTTAAAAACTTCTAAGGAAGGAGATTCCACCACCTCCCTAGGTAACGCATTCCAGTGTTTCACCACTCTCGTAGTGAAAAAGTTTTTCCTAATATCCAACCTAAACCTCCCCCACTGCAACTTGAGACCATTACTCCTTGTTCTGTCATCTCCTACCACTGAGAACAGTCTAGAGCCATCCTCTTTGGAACCCTCTTTCACGTAGTTGAAAGCAGCTATCAAATCCCCCCTCATTCTTCTGTTCTGCAGACTAAACAATCCCAGTTCCCTCAGCCTCTCCTCATAAGTCATGTGTTCCAGACCCCTAATCATTTTTGTTGCCCTCCGCTGGACTCTTTCTAATTTTTCCACATCCTTGTTGTAGTGTGGGGCCCAAAACTGGACACAGTACTCCAGATGAGGCCTCATGAATGCCAAATAGAGGGGAATGATCACGTCCCTCAATCTGCTGGCAATGCCCCTACTTATACATCTCAAAATGCCATTGGCCTTCTTGGCAACAAGGGCATGCTGTTGACTCATATCCAACTTCTCATCCACTGTCACCCCTAGGTCCTTTTCTGCACAACTGCTACCGAGCCATTTGGTCCCTAATCTGTAGCGGTGCATTGGATTCTTCCATCCTAAGTGCAGGACTCTGCACTTCTCCTTGTTGAACCTCATCAGATTTCTTTTGGCCCAATCCTCTAATTTGTCTAGCTCCCTCTGTAGCCTATCCGTACGCTCCAGAGTACCTACCACTCCTCCCAGTTTAGAGTCATCTGTAAACTTGCTAAGGGTGCAGTCCATGCCATCCTCCAGATCATTTATGAAGATCACAATTCTAGCTTCCAAGGACTGGAAGTTTAACGCCTTTCTTGGTAATCTAATTAGACCCCTGTGGTACAGCAACAGTTCCCATCCATCCCAAGGACACAGAGGAAAAATTGTATTGAAGTTTTTATCTTCTCCACTGATGCAGAACAGAAAATGGTGCTCTTCAGTGCTCTCAGCTGCATTCAGTGTCCCTGTCCAGGTGTTCACATCTATTTCAGAGATCCATTTAATAGAATCATAAGAATAATCAGGTTTGGAAGGGACCTCAGGAGGTCATCTAGTCTAACCCCCGGCTCAGAGCAGGACCAATCCCCAGCTAAATCATCCTAGCCAGGGCTTTGTCAAGCCTGACCTTAAAAACCTTAAAAGGAAGGAAATTCTACCACCTCCCTAGGTAACGCATTCCAGTGCTTCACCACCCTCCTAGTGAAAACGTTTTTCCTAATATCCAACCTAAACCTCCCCCACTGCAACTTGAGACCGTTACTCCTTGTTCTGTCATCTGCTACCTCCGAGAACAGTCTAGAGCCATCCTCTTTGGAACCCCCTTTCAGGTAGTTGAAAGCAGCTATCAAATCCCCCCTCATTCTTCTCTTCCGTAGACTAAACAATCCCAGTTCCTTCAGCCTCTCCTCATAAGTCATGTGTTCCAGACCCCTAATCATTTTTGTTGCCCTCCGCTGGACGCTTTCCAATTTTTCCACATCCTTCTTGTAGTGTGGGGCCCAAAACTGGACACAGTACTCCAGATGAGGCCTCACCAATGTCGAATAGAGGGGAACGATCACGTCCCTCAATCTGCTGGCAATGCCCCTACGTATACATCCCAAAATGCCATTGGCCTTCTTGGCAACAAGGGCACACTGCTGACTCATATCCAGCTTCTCGTCCACTGTAACCCCTAGGTCCTTTTCTGCCGAACTGCTGCCGAGCCATTCGGTCCCTAGTCTGTAGCGGTCCATGGGATTCTTCTTTCCTAAGTGCAGGACTCTGCACTTGTCCTTGTTGAACCTCATCAGATTTCTTTTGGCCCAATCCTCTACCACTCCTCCCAATTTAGTGTCATCTGCAAACTTGCTGAGGGTGCAGTCCACACCATCCTCCAGATCATTAATGAAGATATTGAACAAAACCGGCCCCAGGACCGACCCTTAGGGCACTCCGCTTGATACCAGCTGCCAACTATACATGGAGCCATTGATCACTACCCGTTGAGCTCGACGATCTAGCCAGCTTTCTATCCACTTTATAGTCCATTCATCCAGCCCATACTACTTTAACTTGCTGGCAAGAATACTGTGGGAGACAGTGTCAAAAGCTTTGCTAAAGTCAAGGAATAACATGACCACTGCTCTCTCCTCATCCACAGAGTCAATTATCTCGTTATAGAAGGCAATTAGATTAGTCAGGCATGACTTGCCTTTGGTGAATCCATGCTGACTGTTCCTGATCACTTTCCTCTCCTCTAAGTGCTTCAGAATTGATTCCTTGAAGATCTGCTCCATGATTTTTCCAGGGATTGAGGTGAGGCTGACTGGCCTTTAGTTCCCCAGATCCTCCTCCTTCCCTCTTTTAAAGATGAGCACTACATTAGCCTTTGTCCAGTCTTCTGGGACCTCCCCCGATTGCCGAGAGTTTTCAAAGATAATGGCCAATGGCTTTGAAATCACATCCGCCAACTCCCTTAGTACTCTTGAATGCAGCGCATCCAGCCCCATGGACTTGTGTTAGTCCAGCTTTTCTAAATAATCCCAAACCACTTCTTTCTCCACAGAGGGCTGGTCACCTCCTCCCCATTCTGTGTTGTCCAGTGCAGTAGTCTGGGAGATGACCTTGTTCGTGAAGACAGAGGCAAAAAAAGCATTGAGTACATTAGCTTTTTCCACATCCTCTGTCCCTAGGTTGCCTCCCTCATTCAGTAAGGGGCCTACTCTTTCCTTGGCTTTCTTCTTGCTGCTAACATACCCGAAGAAACCCTTCTTGTTACTCTTAACATCTCTTTCTAGCTGCAACTCCAAGTGCGATTTGGCCTTCTTGATTTCACTGCTGCATGCCTGAGCAATATTTTTATACTCCTCCCTGGTCATTTGTCCAGTCTTCCACTTCTTGTAAGCTTCTTTTTTGTGTTCAAGATCAGCAAGGATTTCACTGTGAAGCCAAGCTGGTTGCCTTCCGTATTAATATTCTTTCTACACATCAGGATGGTTTGTTCCTGTAACCTCAATAAGGATTCTTTAAAATACTGCCAGCTCTCCTGCACTCCTTTCCCCCCATGTTATTCTCCCAGGGGATCTTGCCCATCAGTTCCCTGAGGGACTCAAAGTCTGTTTTTCTGAAGTCCAGGGTCCGCATTCTGCTGCTCTCCTTTCTTCCTTGTGTCAGGATCCTGAACTCGACCATCTCATGGTCACTGCCTCCCATGTTCCCCTCCACTTTTGCTTCCCCTACTAATTCTTCCCGGTTTGTGAGCAGCAGGTCGAGAAGAGCTCTGCCCCTAGTTGGTTCCTCCAGCACTTGCACCAGGAAATTGTCCCCTACGCTTTCCAAAAACTTCCTGGATTGTCTGTGCACTTCTGTACTGCTCTCCCAGCAGATATCAGGGTGATTGAACATTTTGACTGTCCTGGTCATTCCCCTCCTACAGCCTGCACATAGCTAACATCCACAGCTCCTCCAGTCATAATGATGCAGAGGAGCAGAGTTCATTGGGCCTTGGCCTACTGAGACTGAAGCTGGCACTTACCCTTCTAGGTGAGCGTCTGTCATGGTTCAGCAGGTTTTACTAACAACTCACTGTAATTTGCTGCAAGGCTCCTGGCTTCCAGCACCTAATTAACCTCCACTGCAGCCCTCCTGACAAGACAGCTCATGCTAAATCACTGCACTGATGTGAGAGGAAAAAACACAGGCTCTACTTTTACTGCCCAATGGGCATGTAGGGCAGGAATTACAAAAATCACTGAGGGAAGCAGGAGCACGTCCCATTGAAAGATAATGGGAGCTGGGCTCAAACTTCTCAGACACTTTTCAAAATCCTGTCTCCAACTCTGGGATGCTGTAAACCGCCCATGAGCCCCTACCTTCTATCAGCTCTCAGCCTGTTAAATAGATTCACAAACTGTAAGGTCAACGGGAGCCATTCTGATAATCTAGTCTGACCTTCTGCACGTCCCTGGCCAGAAAACACCACCCAAGGAGTCCTGCAGTGAGCCCAACACTTTGTGGTGGAAACATAGCTGATCTTTCAGAAAGATACCTTTAAATAATTACTGCAGGACCTCATGGTGGAAACACAGACAAAGAAGCCAAGGTGAGAGGTGGTTCTAGGAATGTAAAGGCATGGAGGAATTGCATTATCAGGCTGAGAGCTTGGTGAACATTGACTGAGAAGCTGTTCCACATGTAATTAGGGATTAAGGGCCTGGGTGTCCTAGCGCTTGACACTGTAGATGGAGGAGCCAGAAAGGAGGCAAAAGAGGAAGATGTGTAGAGAAAGGACAGAGCAGGAAGAGAGAGTGTGTAGAGGGAAGGGAAGAGGAAGTAAGCAAAAGAAGGAAGAAGGGAGGTTCGGGACAGGAGGGGCAAGCCAATCGATAAACATCTAACCCTCACATCCTCTCCCTCATCCTCCCCTCCCTGTGTCCCCTCTTGGGATGAACTCTTTACAGGAGGGGAGCTGTCCTATTGGTACCCAGAGCATAAACACAGATTACGAATCAGGAACAATTGCAACCTGGCCTCTAAATGTTATTCTATTGCCAAAGACAAAGGCTTACCACCATTTGAAAAGCAGCCTTCTCCCTAGCGGTCACCCCCACCGCAGCCCTCTGGACAAGGGATCTGATGCTAAATTGCTGTCAAAAGGAACCAGACTCAGTCCTCCAGCATCCCCAGGGCTCTCCTCACAATGCTGGAGGGCAGCAGAGGGAGACCTCCAGGAGCATGTGTTTGGAAAGTGAAACTCTTCACTGGTTTATGTTCCTATTATCAGATACCAAATGAAGGTGGCAGGCAGCACTGTGGGGAGCAACATAGGCTGTAACCATACAGTTTAAACAGGGTCTTTCTGAAACAGGAGGATTTCTTTCTTTGTTGCCTACTATACCTTAGTAGCATATGGAACAACCTGTAGGAAGCACATGGCAGCAGGTCCAGCTGTGTCCCACCAAGCTGTGCTGAATAACTGCCCCATGCATATTGATTCACCCAAACTCTCGCTGTGGGAAGAAAAAGTCAGACTGTTTTAGGAAATCTGAACTGGAAAAATCTCATCCCCCATGGGGGCAGGTTCCAGAAATCAGGCACGGAAAAACTGCCTGGTAAAAGCCTGTCCACTGAGCAACAGCATGAACAGGGATGATCAGATAGGCATCTGACAGTTCAGATCCTCTGCATTTACTGCGATCTCTTATCTAGTGGTTAGTATTTGGGATTGGGGAATCCAGTAGCTCCTCCTGTGACCTCAGGCATATCTCAACCTCCCAATGTCTCAGTTTCCCCCTTTGTAAAATGGAGATAATAGCTATTAGCTACCTCACAGGGGACTGTGAGCCTTCATTTATGCCAAGGACCAGCATGTGATGGGGGAGAGAAAAGACATACTTGAATGTTTGAACTCAGAGACCACAGGGACGGGCACCATAGCCAGATAGAAACAGAACTTCAGGCAACCTTTAAGAGGGCTTAGGTTGCGATTCAGAATAAGGTTCAGGTCAATTCTTATTTAATCCTGATTGGTTCACCCACCCCGCATAAAAATTGTAATCTAGCCAGAAGGGGAGCAAAATGGATGGTATAAAGCAGGGGTCCTTCCATCCATGCATTCTACACTCCACAGCAGGCATTTCAGAGACCCAGCTCCAGAGGGTGGCCACACACCCAGACTGCAAATCTGGAGGCACAGAAAGGGTTGCATCGCTTCTCAGACTGTGCCTACAGTGGTGGGAACTCATTGAGAATCCTGTCTCATTAGTTTATTCTCCTTTAGCAGCCTGTCTGGCCAGGAGCTATTGCCAGGGAGCGAGCAGTCAGTATATCACCAGTTCTCTCAATTAAACCCTCCTGTTCGTTCTCTTTGCAGAGCTGGAGGACGTTGCTGTTTCCTAGTCATGACACAATCTGGAGGTGGCAATGGTGTCTGTAAATTAGTATTTTGATACCAAAGTGGCACGAGTACAAGCTCCGGGTCTCGGCAGCAATAACAAGACAATTACATTTGTTTTCTAGCTGAGTGGACAGGAAAATGACTCACCTGGATTAAAAGGGCCATTTGCTCTTTGCAGCCTCACTGCATCCACAAGCCTTAGGCACAGAATCATTCTGCACTAGCCTTAAGAAGCCCTCAGTGTTCCTCCTCATCTCCTTTCCTACCAGCCAAAAGAGCCCAGCAAGCCATCTAATCTCCTTTCCTAGCTGCCCAGCCATCTGCGGTCTCTCTCTTCCCCAGATGGCTTCTATCAGCTCCATGGTCATCACGCACTTCATCAGCCTCCTGGTTTACACCACACGCTGGTTACATCACAGCCAGCATGACCACTGTCGCACTGTACCAGCATCTAATTCTTTGCATATGTCCCATCCATCCACTCAAGAAAGCAGATCAAGCCTGATGTGTCATGGTAGTACACATGTTCCCCACACCCCACAGCCTGCTGGAGCAGAAAGCCGAGAACGCCTCACTCACTCTCATCTGGGTTTGGGGATGCAAGAATAGCACTGTGCTTCCTCTTCACTTCCTCCACATTCTCAGAAATTTTATCGATGAACCCTCGAATTTCTTCCACCTACGGAGACATGGCCCAAATGAACACAGCTGTTCAGCATATTCATGACAGTTGAGTCTATGAGAAGGGGAGAGGTTGTTAAACACAAGTGCTCCCCCATCTGAAAGCAGTCATAGGAGACCTGGGCCAGCATAGGCTGCTTCCTGCAGGAGAATTTCGCTGGCTACCACCTGATTGGCTTCTTAAAAGTGTGGCTATATCATGAAAAGAGACTCTCTAAAGTGCAGCAGTGTGGTTTGGGGGCAGGGGAACATGTTTATTACATCAGTGACTCTATGTCACGTCTGTTCAGTTTACATGTTAGAAAATGTTATTTCAACATGCCAGCCCAGAAAACTCCCTTGGAATCCAAGAGACTCCAAGCTTCCCAGCTCATGCATTAGCATCAAGAATAATGGTTTTCCATCTGGGACACTGAATAATTCTGCTCCAGATGCACAAGTCAAACTGCAGACCAGCTTGCTCTTCTATAACTGCTGGATCCACAGGGTTAACCTTCTAGTCATTAAGGAAAACACACTTGGCCGATACACTGGGAGAGTAGACGTAGTGAGTGAGAAGGTGACCGTCACTGCACTTTAAGGAAGTTTGCTGATGTCTTGGGAAATGCAGTCAGGGTTGCATTATGCTGTTTTTCTGGGCTGCCTATCTAGAATACCTCTTCCTTCAATTCGCTGAGTGACTTTTCAATGGGGTTTTACATCCTACATTCAACTTTTGATAGACTGCCTAGAGATGTCTTCACCCCCCCAACACACTATGATAAAGGTGTTCTAAAAAGCTGCACGCATTGCTCACAGCCACCCACATGCCAGAATAGAACCTCCATTTGTAAGCCAGATATGTACAGAAAAAGTCAGCCAGTCCCATGCAGAGGGACTTCCAGGGTTGTTTTAGTGCCTTTCTGCTATAATCAAAGCACTGAGGCAAGAAAGGTTGCAGGGTTTGAGGCTTTCTGCTGCCCCAAAAGACAGTGGCTTTCCTCCACACTGGCATAGGGACATCTGTTCTAATTTACCAACAGTTGCTAAAGTTGTCCCTTTGGTTTCGAAGGATGCACCTGGAGGATCAAATTTCACATTACATCATAGGCTTTGTAATTGCACATTACAACATTGGCTCTGCTGTGAAGACTGCATGATACTAATCAATGCCTAAACCTTTATGGGGCATGCTCTGGGGTGTGACCGAGGAGGAGCTAACATAGGCTGAAGCCTGAGAATTGGCAGACCTCATGTCAACGAGTAAAAGACTCTGTTCCCACTGGCAATTCCTACACACGTGACTGTGACATCAACTGGAGGGCAGGGATGAGAACACAGGTGCCATGTATTCTGTGGCTAGAGTCCAGTGGGAGGTCAGGGAGAGAGCACCACTTAGAGTTCTGACCAGCAGCACAGCTCTGAGCTTCGCTGAGAGAACCAACATCTCACCTGTTCAAAGAACTCATCCATGAAGCGATCCCGGTCCACGCTAACGGTGACTTCATCATCATCATCACTGTCCTTAGCCTGTGCAGACACAAACACAGACATTAGCAAGATGCTCTCTACAAACTTCGCTGATCCATTCTAAGAACGTAGCCCAATGGCCCTCTCTCGAGTCAGCAGAACATGGGTTTCCATCTGAACTTTGCCTGGGAACAGGTTACTCCTGTGATGCGGGAGGTAAATGCTGACCCTTTAGAAGCTGTGGGGATTACTTAAATTAATGGAAAAGGAAAAACCCAGGAAAGAATCAATCCCTGGACACTGCATTTAGAGTGTTACTAAAAGGCTTAAGGAAATATCAAGATCAGGCTCACACACAGAGGCATGATGAAAATCACCACTGAAACTCATGGTCAAGTCTCTTAAGCTTTTTGTGCCTCAGTTTACCTTAGTGTAAAATAAGAATAATGATTTTTACATAGTGTGCTGAAAGGAATCATTTCATGTATAAGTAGGGGCATAGCAAGCAGATCGAGGGATGTGATCATCCCCCTCTATTCGACATTGGTGAGGCCTCATCTGGAGTACTGTGTCCAGTTTTGAGCCCCACACTACAACAAGGATGTGGATAAATTGGAGAGAGTCCAGCGAAGGGCAACAAAAATGATTAGGGGTCTGGAACACATGACTTATGAGGAGAGGCTGAGGGAACTGGGATTGTTTAGTCTGCAGAAGAGAAGAATGAGGGGGGATTTGATAGCTGCTTTCAACTACCTGAGAGGTGGTTCCAGAGAGGATGGTTCTAGACTATTCTCAGTGGTGGAAGAGGACAGGACAAGGAGTAATGGTCTCAAGTTGCAGTGGGGGAGGTTTAGGTTGGATATTAGGAAAAACTTTTTCACTAGGAGGGTGGTGAAACACTGGAATGCGGTACCTAGGGAGGTGGTAGAATCTCCTTCCTTAGAAGTTTTTAAGGTCAGGCTTGACAAAGCCCTGGCTGGGATGATTTAATTGGGGATTGGTCCTGCTTTGAGCAGGGGGTTGGACTAGATGACCTCCTGAGGTCCCGTTCAACCCTGATATTCTATGATTCTATGTCCTCATACACACAGCAGAGGACAGCTCAATGAAAACAACTGCTCCATGCACAAAGAGGATGTGTGACTAGTAAACATGGGGTAGAAAATAACACAGAATATAGTATAATCACAATATATAAATGGATGCTATGTTCACTTTTGGTGGTCCTATTGCAGTAAAACCTTAGCAGAAATAGAGGAGAGCAGGGTTCAGAGACAGGTGACCAAAATTAGAGATCTAGAAAGTCTTCAACATGAGGAGTTGTTATAGCTGTGTTGGTCCCAGCATATTAGAGAGACAAGGACTCGTGAATATCCTAGGATCAACATGGCTACAACACTGTACACAACAATGGAAGATATCGAACTCACCCACCTCCTCTTTAGTATGAGGAGACAGTTAAAAGATTTCATGCAGAGAGGAGACATGAGAGAGAGGAAATAATGAATGGGTAGGGAAGTTCCTATATACCTTTGCACTCTTGGAAAGGGGAGGTGCAATGAAATTGAAAGGGAACAAATTTAATACTAACAAAAAGAAAGATTCTCTTTTACTCAACACAGAATTCACCCATGAACTCCCTGCCACATGGTATCAGAGCCCAGGAGCTTACCAGGATCCTAGGAAGGGTTTGACATTCATGTGGGTAATGAGAATACTCACAAATACTGTAGACAGGATACAAACAGAAGGGCTCTAAACCCCAGTGCTTCAGTCTACAAGCCCACCATGAATTGTATGGAGTTAGGAAGACCCTTCCCATGAGCAGGTGATTCCAGAATTGTCTGTTATAGGGGTTTTTTACACCGTCTTCTACAGCAGCTGGTGCTGGGCACTGTCAAGCCATATCTGCACTACAAATGGGTGTGTTCTACAAGATAGCCAACACAGTGAAAATCCAAGACAAGACAAACTGACGTTTTACCTCAATATAACTGATTGAGGTGAACTCTAAACTCCCCCTTGGGTACACCTCAATCAGCTTCACCGTGATAAAACTACAGCTTGCCCAGTCTTCACCAGGATTCTCCACCATGTCGGCTGTCTCACTGTAAAAGCACATCTCTTTGGAGTGAAGACATGACCTTCAAGGTCAGATCCTGGAGTTCCCACTCCCCAATCTGATTCAGTCTGGCTGTTCCTAAATCTCTACTACAGGGGAGAGATTTCATCAAGCCATATTTGTAAAGCACTTTCAGACCCAATACACACACAGTGTAAGCACAAACTCTCATTGGCTATTATGGGGGCAAAAGCCTCTCCAGATGTTACTGACAGCACCTGTTTTGTTTCCAAGAGTATTGCTTATGGGCAGGTGTACCAAAATTCAGAACCTGAATGTACGTCACACAGAGGAGGAAGAGCCCAGCCCCGGAACAGCCTCTCTCAAGTGCAGACTCTGAGGCCCTTATCCTGCAGAGCTCTGCATTCAAGGCCACAGCTCCAGAAAGTAGCCTGTGACGTGAAGTAAGAGAACAATTTAGGCTTAACAGACTCTCACCCTAATCTGCTCAGCTAACAAGATGTGCTGAATCAGCACCAGACCTACAGGGCTATTAAACAAAAAGGAGACAGTCAAGAGAGCATTATGTGACCATACAAAGATACAGTTTACTGCCCGAACACCCCTCACACATAGCCCAGGGCACTCTGCAGCCACTCAGAGCTGCAGATACACTGAAGCACACAGATTGCTAAACGATCATATAAATGATTTCATCAAGCAAAGCAAATAACCCTCACACCTGAATGCTTAGGGATGGGAGGGGAAGGACCCCCCCAACCCCCCACATGGCAATCCTCCACCTCAATTGTATTATTCTGAGCGTGCTTTCACCCATCTGGTGCCCTCCTTCACATGTTCTTCCCTTTCCCTTCT
The DNA here is from genome assembly GCF_965140295.1 of Lepidochelys olivacea. Lineage (NCBI taxonomy): Eukaryota > Metazoa > Chordata > Testudines > Cheloniidae > Lepidochelys > Lepidochelys olivacea. The sequence goes on from NC_140427.1 coordinate 25,034,020, forward strand.
CCTGATGGCCCAAGCCAAGGCAGTTTGTGGATAAACACTGATCTCTTCCCACTCATTCGCTTACTGATTTGTGGCAAGAAACACCCTACCTACTTTATCCATATGTCTGCACAGGATCCACAAACAAGCTTTGAACACAAATGAGGCTGTGTCCCGTGCACATGCTCCCATAATTATCAATTGCGCTGTATGTTTCGGGAGTTATTAGTACATCGTCTCCCAGAACTAGTATAATTGCCTGTTTTAGCCATTTGGTTTTTGTCCCACCAGATAACCTATTTGTTTTTCACTTTACTTAGGTTTCAGTGAGGACTCTCTATGTTGAATTAAGATGGACTGCATTTTCAAACTGCTAAATGGCTAGGAAGAATCTGAGACCAGTTAATAAGCCTGTCGCACTCTCTACACCTGTACATGACAGGGAAGATTTAATCAGAAAATTATCTGCCCAACTGAACACATTTTATGCCTTTACTTACAGTGAGCCCTGGTCTACACTAGGAGTTTAGGTCAAATTTAGCAGCGTTAAATCAATTTAACCTGCACCCGTCCACACGACTTTTTTTCGACTTAAAGGGCTTGTAAAATTGATTTCCTTACTCCACCCCCGACAAGGGGATTAGCGCTGAAATCGGCATTGCCGGATCGAATTTGGGGTACTGTGGATGCAATTTGACGGTATTGGCCTCCGGGAGCTATCCCAGGGTGCTCCATTGTGACTGCTCTGGACAGCACTCTCAACTCTGATGCACTGGCCAGGTAGATTGGAAAAGGCCCGTGAACTTTTGAATTCAAATTTCCTGTTTGGCCAGCTTGGCAAGCTGCAGGTGAGTGCAGAGCTCATCAGCAGAGGTGACCATGATGGAGTCCCAGAATCGGAAAAGAGCTCCAGTATGGACCGAACGGGAGGTACAGGATCTGATCGCTGTATGGGGAGAGGAATCTGTGCTATCAGAACTCCGTTCCAGTTTTCGAAATGCCAAAACATTTGTCAAAATCTCCCAGGGCATGAAGGACAGATGCCATAACAGGGACCCAAAGCAGTGCCGCAAGAAACTTAAGAAGCTGAGGCAAGCCTACCAGAAAACCAGAGAGGCAAACGGCCGCTCTAGGTCACAGCCCAAAACATGCCGCTTCTATGATGAGCTGCATGCCATTTTAGGGGGTTCAGCCACCACTACCCCAACCGTGTTGTTTGACTCCTTCAATGGAGATGGAGGCAACACGGAAGCAGGTTTTGGGGATGAGGAAGATGATGATGAAGTTGTAAATAGCTCACAGCAAGCAAGTGGAGAAACCGGTTTTCCAGACAGCCAGGAACTGTTTCTCACCGTGGACCTGGAGCCAGTACCCCCCGAACCCACCCAACGCTGCCTCTCGGACCCGCCAGGTGGAGAAGGGACCTCTGGTGAGTGTACCTTTTAAAATACTATACATGGTTTAAAAGCAAGCATGTTTAATGATTAATTTGCCCTGGCATTCGCAGCTCTCCTGGATGTACGCCCAAAGCCTTTGCAAAAGGTTACTGGGGAGGGCAGCCTTATTCCTTCCACCATGGTAGGACACTTTACCACTCCAGGCCAGTAGCACATAGTCGGGAATCATTGCAGAACAAAGCACTGCAGTGTATGTTTGCTGGCATTCAAACAACATCCGTTCTTTATCTCTCTGTGGGTATGTCTACACTACGAAATTAGGTCAAATTTTTGTAGAAGTTAGTTTTGTAGAAAGCGTTTTTATACAGTCGATTGTGTGTGTCCCCACATAAATGCTCTAAGTGCATGAAGTTGGCGGAGTGTGTCCACAGTACCGAGGCAACCGTCAACTTCCGGAGTCACAGTTCCCGCAGTCTCCGCTGCCCATTTAAATTCTGGGTAGAAATCCCAGTGCCTGATGGGGCTAAAACATTGTTGTGGGTGGTTCTGGGTACATATCGTCAGGCCCCCCCTTCCCTCCCTCCCTCCATGAGAGCAAGGGCAGACAATTGTTTTGCGCCTTTTTTCCCTGAGTTACCTGTGCAGACGCCATACCATGGCAAGCATGGAGCCCGCTCAGCTCATTGTCACCGTATGTCTCCTGGGTGCTGGCAGACGCGGTACTGCATTGCTACACAGCAGCAGCAACCCATTGCCTTGTGGCAGCAGACGGTGCAATAGGCCTGATAACCATAGTCATCGTATCTGAAGTACTGGCCGCCTCGGTAAGGTCAGTCAGAAGCGCCTGAGCAGATATGGGTGCAGGGACTAAATTAGGAGTGACTCGACCAGGTCGTTCTCTTTAGTCCTGCAGGCAGTCCTATTGTACCATCTTATAGTGAGCAGGCAGGAGATGTGGCTAGCAGTCCTATTGTACCATCTTCTGCCGGGCAGGCAGGAGATGACGATGGCTAGAAGTCCTTCTGCGCCGTCTGCTGACAGCCAAAGATGCAAAACATAGATGGAGTGGATCAAAATAAGAAATACACCAGATTTGTTTTGTATTCATTTGCTCCCCCCACCCTCCCTCTCTCCGTGAAGTCCTGCCTGAAATACCAGAAGGAGGGACAGCTCAGTGGGTTGAGCATTGGCCTGCTAAACCCAGGGGTTTGAGTTCAATCCTTCAGGGGGCCATTCTGTGTGACAGTTGTTTTTCTTTCTCCTTGATGTAAAGCCACCCCCTTTGTTGATTTTAATTCCCTGTAAGCCAACCCTGTAAGCCATGTCGTCAGTCACCCCTCCCTCCATCGGAGCAACAGCAGACAATCGTTCCACGCCTTTTTTCCGTGCAGACGCCATACCATGGCAAGCATGGAGCCTGCTCAGATCACTTTGGCATTTAGGAGCACATTAAACACCACGCGCATTATCCAGCAGTATATGCAGCACCAGAACCTGGCAAAGCGAAACCGGGAGAGTAGGCGACGTCAGCGCGGTGACGAAAGTGATGAGGACACGGACACAGACTTCTCTCAAAGCATGGACCCTGGCAATGGAGGCATCCTGGTGCTAATGGGGCAGGTTCATGCGGTGGAACACCGATTCTGGGCCTGGGAAACAAGCACAGACTGATGGGACCGCATAGTATTGTGGGTCTGGGATGATTCCCAGGGGCTGCGAAACTTTCGTATGTGTAAGGGCACTTTCACGGAACTTTGTGACTTGCTTTCCCCTGCCCTGAAGCGCATGAATACCAAGACGAGAGCAGCCCTCACAGTTGAGAAGCGAGTGGCAATAGCCCTGTGGAAGCTTGCAACGCCAGACAGCTACCGGTCAGTCAGAAATCAATTTGGAATGGGCAAATCTACTGTGGGGGCTACTGTGATGCAAGTAGCCAATGCAATCAAAGATCTGCTGACATCCCTGGGAAATGTGCAGGTCCTAGTGGATGGCTTTCCTGCAATGGGATTCCCTAACTGTGGTGGGGCCATAGACGGAACCCATATCCCAATCTTGGCACCAAGCCGGCGAGTACATAAACTGCAAGGGATACTTTTCAATAGTGCTGCAAGCACTGATGGATCACAAGGGACATTTCACCAACATCAAAGTGGGATGGCCAGGAAAGGTACATGATGCTCGCATCTTCAGGAACTCTGGTCTGTTTCAAAAGCTGCAGGAAGGTACTTTCTTCCCGGACCAGAAAATAACCTTTGGGGATGTTGAAATGCCTATAGTTATCCTTGGGGACCCAGCCTACCCCTTAATGCCCTGGCTCATGAAGCCATACAGAGGCACCTAGGACAGTCAGTCAGGAGCTACTCAACTACAGGCTAAGCAAGTGCAGAATGGTGGTAGAATGTGCATTTGGACGTTTAAAAGCGTGCTGGCGCAGTTTACTGACTTGGTTAGACCTCAGCAAAACCAATATTCCCACTGTTATTACTGCTTGCTGTGTGCTCCACAATATCTGTGAGAATAAGGGGGAGATGTTTATGGCGGGGTGGGAGGTTGAGGCAAATTGCCTGGCCGCTGTTACGCACAGCCAGACACCAGAGTGGTTAGAAGAGCACAGGAGGGCGCGGTGCGCATCAGAGAAGCTTTGAAAACCAGTTTCATGACTGGCCAGGCTACGGTGTGAAAGTTTTGTTTGTTTCTCCTTGATTAAAACCCCCACCCCTTGGTTCACTCTACTTCCCTATAAGCTTTCCACCCTCCCCTCCTCCCTTCGATCACCGCTTGCGGAGGCAATAAAGTCATTGTTGCTTCACATTCATGTATTCTTTATTAATTCATCACACAAATAGGGGGATAACTGCCAAGGTAGCCCGGGAGGGGTGGTGGAGGAGAGAAGCACTGCGAGAGGTGGTGGAGGAGGGGAGGACAAGGCCATACAGCATTTTAAAAGTTTAAAACTTTAAAACTTATTGAATGCCAGCCTTCTGTTGCTTGGGCAATCCTCTGGGGTGGAGTGGCTGGGTGACCGGAGGCCCCCCCACCGCGTTCTTGGGCGTCTGCGTGAGGAGGCTATGGAACTTAGGGAGGAGGGCAGTTGGTTACACAGGGGCTGAGCGGCGGTCTGTGCTCCTGCTGCCTTTCCTGCAGCTCAACCATACCCTTGAAACACATGCAGCTGGTGGAGAAAAAAAAAAGGGACAGTGGTATTTAAAAAGACACATTTTATAGAACAATGGGTACACTCTTTCACGGTAAACCTTGCTGTTAACATTAGATAAATAGCACATGTGCTTTCATTCCAAGGTCGCATTTTGCCTCCCTCCACTGTGTGGCTAGCCCCTCACCCTTCCTCCCTCCCCGAGGCGAACAGCGGGGAACATTTCTGTTCAGCCACAGGCAAACAGCCCAGCAGGAATGGGCACCTCTGAATGTGTTCTTAAGAAAAGCACCCTATTTCAACCAGGTGACCATGAATGATATCACTCTCCTGAGGATAACACAGAGAGATAAAGAACGGATGTTGTTTGAATGCCAGCAAACATACACCGCAATGCTTTGTTCTACAATGATTCCCGAGTACGTGCTACTGGCCTGGTGTGGTAAAGTGTCCTACCATGGTGGAAGGAATAAGGCTGCCCTCCCCAGTAACCTTTTGCAAAGGCTTTGGGAGTACATCCAGGAGAGCCGCAAATGCCAGGGCAAATTAATCATTAAACATGCTTGCTTTTAAACCATGTATAGTATTTTAAAAGGTACACTCACCAGAGGTCCTTTCTCCACCTGGCGGGTCCGAGAGGCAGCCTTGGGTGGGTTCGGGGGGTACTGGCTCCAGGTCCACTGTGAGAAACAGTTCCTGGCTGTCTGGAAAACCGGTTTCTCCACTTGCTTGCTGTGAGCTATTTACAACTTCATCATCATCTTCCTCGTCCCCAAAACCTGCTTCCATGTTGCCTCCATCTCCATTGAAGGAGTCAAACAACACGGTTGGGGTAGTGGTGGCTGAACCCCCTAAAATGGCATGCAGCTCATCATAGAAGCAGCATGTTTTGGGCTGTGACCCAGAGTGGCCGTTTGCCTCTCTGGTTTTCTGGTAGGCTTGCCTCAGCTTCTTAAGTTTCACGCGGCACTGCTTCGGGTCCCTGTTATGGCCTCTGTCCTTCATGCCCTGGGAGATTTTGACAAATGTTTTGGCATTTCGAAAACTGGAACGGAGTTCTGATAGCACAGATTCCTCTCCCCATACAGCGATCAGATCCCGTACCTCCCATTCAGTCCATGCTGGAGCTCTTTTGCGATTCTGGGACTTCATCATGGTCACCCTCTGCTGATGAGCTCTTCATGGTCTCCTCTGCTGATGAGCTTTGCACTCATCAATCCTGAAGCTGATGAGCTCTGCACTCATCAATCCTGAAGCACTTGCATGAGAGGAAAGTGATCAGGAACAGCCAGCATGGATTCACCAAGGGAAGGTCATGCCTGACTAATCTAATCGCCTTTTATGATGAGATTACTGGTTCTGTGGATGAAGGGAAAGCAGTGGATGTATTGTTTCTTGACTTTAGCAAAGCTTTTGACACGGTCTCCCATAGTATTCTTGTCAGCAAGTTAAGGACGTATGGGCTGGATGAATGCACTATAAGGTGGGTAGAAAGCTGGCTAGATTGTCGGGCTCAACGGGTAGTGATCAATGGCTCCATGTCTAGTTGGCAGCCGGTATCAAGTGGAGTGCCCCAAGGGTCGGTCCTGGGGCCGGTTTTATTCAATATCTTCATAAATGATCTGGAGGATGGTGTGGATTGCACTCTCAGCAAATTTGCGGATGATACTAAACTGGGAGGAGTGGTAGATACGCTGGAGGGGAGGGATAGGATACAGAAGGACCTAGACCAATTGGAAGATTGGGCCAAAAGGAATCTGATGAGGTTCAATAAGGATAAGTGCAGGGTCCTGCACTTAGGACGGAAGAACCCAATGCACAGCTACAGACTAGGGACCGAATGGCTAGGCAGCAGTTCTGCGGAAAAGGACCTAGGGGTGACAGTGGACGAGAAGCTGGATATGAGTCAGCAGTGTGCCCTTGTTGCCAAGAAGGCCAATGGCATTTTGGGATGTATAAGTAGGGGCATAGCGAGCAGATCGAGGGACGTGATCGTTCCCCTCTATTCGACATTGGTGAGGCCTCATCTGGAGTACTGTGTCCAGTTTTGGGCCCCACACTACAAGAAGGATGTGGATAAATTGGAGAGAGTCCAGCGAAGGGCAACAAAAATGATTAGGGGACTGGAACACATGAGTTATGAGGAGAGGCTGAGGGAGCTGGGATTGTTTAGCCTGCAGAAGAGAAGAATGAGGGGGGATTTGATAGCTGCTTTCAACTACCTGAAAGGGGGTTCCAAAGAGGATGGCTCTAGACTGTTCTCAATGGTAGCAGATGACAGAACGAGGAGTAATGGTCTCAAGTTGCAGTGGGGGAGGTTTAGATTGGATATTAGGAAAAACTTTTTCACTAAGAGGGTGGTGAAACACTGGAATGCGTTACCTAGGGAGATGGTAGAATCTCCTTCCTTAGAGGTTTTTAAGGTCAGGCTTGACAAAGCCCTGGCTGGGATGATTTAACTGGGAATTGGTCCTGCTTTGAGCAGGGGGTTGGACTAGATGACCTTCTGGGGTCCCTTCCAACCCTGATATTCTATGATTCTATGATTCTAAGTGGCGGGCTGAAGAGAGGGCTGAAGCTGAAAGGTGGAGGCAGCATGATGAGAGGAGGCAGGATTCAATGCTGAGGCTGCTGGAGGATCAAACTCATATGCTCCAACATATGGTTGAGCTGCAGGAAAGGCAACAGAAGCACAGACCGCCACTACAGCCCCTGTGTAACCAACCGTCCTCCTCCCCAAGTTCCACAGCCTCCTCACTCAGACGCCCAAGAACACAGTGGGGGGGCCTCTGGTCACCCAGGCACTCCACCCCAGAGGATTGCCCAAGCAACAGAAGGCTGGCATTCAATAAGTTTTTAAGTTTTAAACTTTTGAAGTGTTGTATGGCCTTGTCCTTCCCTCCTCCACCATCCCTCGCAGTGCTTCTCTCCTCCACCACCCCTCCCGGGCTACCTTGGCAGTTATCCCCCTATTTGTGTGATGAATTAATAAAGAATGCATGAATGTGAAGCAACAATGACTTCATTGCCTCCGCAAGCGGTGATCGAAGGGAGGAGGGGAGGGTGGTTAGCTTACAGGGAAGTAGAGTGAACCAAGGGGCGGGGGTTTTCAACAAGGAGAAAAACAGAACTTTCACACCGTAGCCTGGCCAGTCATGAAACTGGTTTTCAAAGCTCCTCTGATGCGCACTGCGCCTTCCTGTGCTCTTCTAACTGCCCTGTTATCTGGCTGCACGTAACGAGCAGCAAGGCAATTTGCGTCAACCTCCCACCCTGCCATAAACGTCTCCCTCTTACTCTCACAGATATTGTGGAGTGCACAGCAAGCAGTAATAATAGTGGAAATATTGGTTTTGCTGAGGTCTAACCAAGTCAGTAAACTGCGCCAGAGCGCTTTTAAACGTCCAAATGCACATTCTACCACCATTCTGCACTTGCTCAGCCTGTAGTTGAATAGCTCCTGACTACTGTCCAGGGTGCCTGTGTATGGCTTCATGAGCCAGGGTATGTAGGCTGGGTCCCCAAGGATAACTATAGGCATTTCAACATCCCCAATGGTTATTTTCTGGTCTGGAAAGAAAGTCCCTTCCTGCAGCTTTTGAAACAGACCAGAGTTCCTGAAGATGCGAGCATCATGTACCTTTCCCGGCCATCCCACGTTGATGTTGGTGAAACGTCCCTTTTGATCCACCAGTGCTTGCAGCACTATTGAAAAGTACCCCTTGCGGTTTATGTACTCTCCGGCTTTGTGTTCCGGTGCCAAGATAGGGATATGGGTTCCGTCTGTGGCCCCACCACAGTTAGGGAATCCTATTGCAGCAAAGCCATCCACTATGACCTGCACATTTCCCAGGGTCACTACCCTTGATAGCAGCAGATCTTTGATTGCGTGGGCTACTTGCATCACAGCAGCCCCCACAGTAGATTTGCCCACTCCAAATTGATTTCTGACTCACCAGTAGCTGTCTGGCATTGCAAGCTTTCACAGGGCTATTGCCACTCGCTTCTCAACTGTGAGGGCTGCTCTTATCTTGGAATTCTTGAGCCTCAGGGCAGGGGAAAGCAAGTCACAAAGTTCCATGAAAGTGCCCTTACACATACGAAAGTTTCGCAGCCACCGGGAATCGTCCCAGACCTGCAACACTGTGCGGTCCCATCAGTCTGTGCTTGTTTCCCAGGCCCAGAATCGGCGTTCCACCGCATGAACCTGCCCCATTAGCACCATGATGCTCGCATTGCCAGGGCCCATGCTTTGAGAGAACTCTGTGTCCGTGTCCTCATCACTCTTGTCACCGTGCTGACATCGCCTACTCTCCCGGTTTCGCTTTGCCAGGTTCTGGTGCTGCATATACTGCTGGATAATGCGCGTGGTGTTTAATGTGCTCCTAAACGCCAAAGTGATCTGAGCAGGCTCCATGCTTGCCATGGTATGGCATCTGCACGGATAAAAGGCGCGGAACGATGTTCTGCTGTTGCTCTGATGGAGGAAGGGGCGACTGACGACATGGCTTACAGGGTTGGCTTACAGGGAATTAAAATCAACAAAGGGGGTTGCTTTACATCAAGGAGAAAGAAAAACAACTGTCACACAGAATGGCCCCCTCAAGGACTGAACTCAAACCCCTGGGTTTAGCAGGCCAATGCTCAACCCACTGAGCTGTCCCTCCCCCCAGTATTTCAGGCAGGACTGAATCTCCATTAAACTTTTCAAGGTGCCCCTGACAGACCTCACCGAAACGATTGCCGGCTGTTGATTTCATGGAGGGAGGGAGGGGAGGGAGCAAATGAATACAAAACAAATCTGGTGTATTTCTTGTTTTGATCCACTCCATCTATCTTTTACATCTTTGGTTGGCAGCAGATGGTGCAGTAGGACTGCTAACCATCCACATCTCCTGCCTACTTACCATAAGATGGTACAATAGGACTGCCTGCAGGACTAAAGAGGATGACCTGGTTGAGTCACTCCTAATTTAGTCCCTGCACCCATATCTGCTCAGGCGCTCCTGACCGACCTTACCCAGGCGGCCAGAAGCACTTCAGATACGATGACGATGGTTATCAGGCCTATTGCACCGTCTGCTGCCACAAGGCAATGGGTTGCTGCTGCTGTGTAGCAACGCAGTACTGCATCTGCCAGCACCCAGGAGACATAGGGTGACAGTGCTTGCCATGGAATGGCGTCTGCACAGGTAACTCAGGAAAAAAGCGCGAAACGACTGTCTGCCGTTGCTTTCACGGAATGAGGGAGGGAGGGCCTGACGACATGTACCCAGAACCACCCGCGACAATGTTTTTTGCCCCATCAGACATTGGGATCTCAACCCAGAATTCCAATGGGCGGCAGAGACTGCGGGAACTGTGGGATAGCTACCCACAGTGCAACACTCTGGAAGTTGACACTAGCCTCGGTACTATGGAAGCACTCTGCAGAGTTAATGCACTTAATGCACTTAGAGCATTTTGTTTGGGGACACACACAATCGACTATATAAAAACAATTTCTAAAAAACCAACTTCTATAAATTCCACCTAATTTCGTAGTTTAGACATACCCTTAGTGTTATACAAAGGGTAGGTCGACACCGGAACAAAAGACCCGCGACACATCACACATCACCACCTGGCTCAGTTGACTTGGACTCACTGGACTCAGGCTCAGGAGCTAAAAATTGCAGTATAGACATTCGGAGTCAGGCTTGAGCCCTTCGTCCATGGCATGGTCCCAGAGCTCGGGCTCCAGGCCGAGTGTCTACATAGTGATTTTACAACCCTGCAGGCCAAGCCCCGTGAGCCCAAGTCAGCTGACCCCTGCTAGCCACAGGTGTTCATTTGCCGTGTAGACATACCTTAAATAACACTGTAACCCAACCCCAAGGTGTGGGTGAAGCCTTCTCCCTTTTCTACTCTGGGTTCACCTATAACAACACCTGCTGCCTCCACCAAAGGAAACCCCTCCTAATGCAGAGAACACAGGGGGCTTGTCCCTTGGGGAAAATATTAAATACACAATCTGATACACAATCACATCAGCTCCAAGGGGCTCCTATCCACCTTCTGTATCTCTTTTCTGAGATGACATGAACATCTCTCTCAGGTGGCAATATTTCTAAGGCACACAGCACCAAGGTATCTAGGTCCCATGAGACTGAATCGGAGCAGACTGCTGGGTCTGTGTGCGCCCCGGCAGGGAGATAATTCACCTAAAATACCTGTTTCTTTACCAATGTTTCAACCCCCAAAGCACTCAGTGCTCACTGTTAAAAACATACCCACACAATGAGAGGACCCCATTATACCAAATACACATGAATACTGGGTCGGGGAAAGGGGCCTCAACATCATTCTAACTCTGAAGACATCGTCTGTAACACCCTGAGGGGTCATGGCACCCCTGTCAAGTGTAATCTACAAAGCCTCATGGGGACAGGCCGACTTGGGACGTTCCGATAGTGATGGAGACAAATTAGCTGAAGAGGATTCAGAGTAACAGCCGTGTTAATCTGTATTCGCAAAAAGAAAAGGAGTACTTGTGGCACCTTAGAGACTAACCAATTTATTTGAGCATAAGCTTTCGTGAGCTACAACTCACTTCATCGGATGCATACTGTGGAGTTTCCCCAGTATGCATCCGATGAAGTGAGCTGTAGCTCACGAAAGCTTATGCTCAAATAAACTGGTTAGTCTCTAAGGTGCCACAAGTACTCCTTTTCTTTTAGCTGAAGAGGAGAACACATCAGAAATGGGAGTGAGACAGCGTGAGAGACAGGCAGTCTTGTGAATTCCTTTTATTTACCTTTTAGCGATATGACTGTATTTTCTGTTTGCACAAATTTTCCAGGCTGCCACACTGCACTGTGCGGACCCCTGCAGCTAGCAAATGCATTTCGTTTCACTAGAAGGGACAAGCAACTGCATTTTGGGAGATTCACATCAGCAGCTCCTCCACTCAGTGCTCCATATTACCCTGTGGCTTGCTGCAGAATTTTGGGATGTGTGGGTCCCCCAGTCAGCTAAATCCTTGCACATCCAACATGTGTTCTCAAGAGCAGATTCCCAGTTTAACCAGCAAACTTCACATGCAGTTTTGGCAAGACAAGGAATGGAAGATGACAAATACTAATGTCTGCCAAAGCCAATCCCCCTTCAATGTCAGGAAGCTGTTTGGATGTGAGGAAAACATGCCCCTTTAATCCTGACAAATGATCCTTGAACACTGCTGTAGAGAAAGGTGAAATAAATCCAAGGTCCCTAACCAATATACCCCAGCAGAAGTTACCATCCAAGCTCCAAATTAAGGGCCCCATCCAGATGCTCACAAAGTTCAACAGAAGCAGGATGCCATCCAGGGCCTGTTTAATATTGAGCATGGTCGACAACTCATCATGATTTGCATCTAATGCCATTTACACACCAAGATACTGAGTAAAATTTTCCCAAATACTTACGTGATTTAGTTGACCACATTTTCAAAAGTGACTGAGGCCTGGTCTACACTGCAAAGTTAGATCAATGGTGTGTGTCCACCTAGCTGGGCATGTGTCTATGTAACGTTGACAGACCCCGGTCATTGGCGGGCGGGATTGAACCAGGAACCTCTGGAGCTTAGTGCATGAGCCTGTACGGCAGGAGTGGCCAATCTGCGGCTCCGGAGCCACGTGCGGCTCTTCAGATGTTAATTCGCGGCTCCTTGTCTAGGCCCCGACTCCGGGGCTGGAGCTACAGGCACCAACTTTCCAACGTGCCGGGGGGTGCGCACGGCTCAACCCCTGGCTCTGCCACAGGCCCTGCCCCTGCCACAGGCCCTGCCCCCACTCCACCCCTTCCCGCCCCTCCCCGAGCCTGTCATGCCCTCGCTCTTCCCCCCTCCCCTCTCCCCCAGCAGGCCTCCTGCACGCCATGAAACTGTTGATTGGGAGCTGCAGAGAGGGAGGGGGAAACGCTGATCGGCAGGGCTGCTGACGTATCACTGTGGCTCTTTGGCCATGTACATTGGTAAATTCTGGCTCCTTCTCAGGCTCAGGTTGGCCACCCCTGGTCTACAGCATGAGCTGAAAGCCAACTGGTTGTTAGCTAAGGCTGTAGAGCATAGAATCATAGAATATCAGGGTTGGAAGGGACCTCAGGAGGTCATCTAGTCCAACCCCCTGCTCAAAGCAGGACCAATCCCCAATTAAATCATCCCAGCCAGGGCTTTGTCAAGCCTGACCTTAAAAACTTCTAAGGAAGGAGATTCTACCAGACTCGTTTTATCTCTCTAAGTGGTCTTGGTGCTACTAGATGGGACAAAAAGAAAAGGAGTACTTGTGGCACCTTAGAGACTAACCAGTTTATTTGAGCATGAGCTTTCGTGAGCTACAGCTCACTTCAGCGGATGCATGCCGTGGAAACTGCAGAAGACATTATATATACACAGAGACCATGAAACAATGGGACAGATGGTACAGACACCACACCCAGAAAGTGTGTGGGTTACATCTACACTCAAATTTGTCTCTCACCAATGTAAGCTCTCTATTACGCGGACTTAGCAACCCCCTCTTCCCGACTGGCACTGAGCCATGGTCAAGGCACTGAGTTCAACGCAACATGAATGGAGACGTGTTATCAACCAGAACAGTCCTCTAACAGCTGACCCACAATACCCGACACCGACCACTCTCCCAACTGTGAATTTTATTCCTGGGAGACACAGAGAGCAGAAACCCCACTTCCCACCCCAAAACCCCATGAATTTCTGAAATGCGTTTTTCTGATTGTTCAGCTTGGTGAGTACGTCAAGCAGCTCTCCCTTGTTGTGTGCAGCTGCCCTGCTGACCATGCCAGCTACATGCTCCAGACACACTCCAGCCTGGAGCAGACAGGAGACAGTGGATCTCGTGGGCCTGTGCAGGCACAGCTACAAACCAGCCATAGAAATGCAAACATCTACAAACAGATTGCACAGGGGGTGCAAGCAAAAGGATATGACAGGGACCAGCATCAGTGGCACATGAAAGCAAAGGAACTTTGCCAGGAATACCACAAAGACAGGGAGGCCAACAGTCGATCTGGTGCCTGGGCCCAGAAGCAGCACTTCACCATTTGTAGCTGCTCCATGAATGACACACAGCTTGAACTGGTTCTCGCTATGCCCAACAGAAGTCTGCCTGCCAGGAAATCGTCATGGTTTCCGTGGTGCTTCTTGCAGCTCTGCAAATATCAGAGGATTGTGCGTCCTGTGTTTGCCATGCTCATGACAACACTACAGAGCTGTGCAGACTCTATGTGCTGTCAGAGATGGTGGACAGCAACAAGTCCCAGGCAGGTTTTGGGGATTTTAAAAATAGGCACAAAAATTGTGTGCTAGAGATGGCGTTGTGGGAGAAAGTTCCATGCTGGGAACTTGACCCCGCACTTTCAGTCACCCCTGCGGGCCCCATTTCTGCCCCACCATGCATTGCCAAAACTTCCCAAAAGACACTGCACTGGACGGGGAAAGCTGCACACTGGAATATCTACCCATGCTGTATCACCCTGTGCATCAAACCAAGCACTCCCGGTGGCATGCGCCGAGCTGACACATGGAGCTATGGAAGCTTACACACAAGTGATATACTAACTGAAGCAGCTTTATGCCTATGTAAAGTCTGTAGTGTAGAAAGGCCCTTGGGCACTTTAAGTGTCACTGAAAATCAATAGGACTTGGGCTTCGAAATCACAGTGTTTCTGAAAATTTTACCCACTGTATCCCCGACATCCAAATAACTGTTCTTTTCTTTCCCTTACCATTAATAGAACTGACTTTGCCAATGGAAGGTTCAAAATCAAAGTAACGTTGTTTCAGAAATTCCACTGCATTTTTCATGCTAATATTGCTGTAGTGGTGCATTTTTTTTCTTTAGTTATTCTCTTTTGTATGCTACACAACTCCCACACCTCCTCCAACGAGCCCTTTGAAATACGCCTGTTCTGTGATGCCTTCCCAACTGCAATGATCCCTTTCCTCTCCTTAACAGCCTCATTGTTACAGCTCAGAGCAGGCAACCTGTGATGTGCCTGGTAAGGCTCTCCCACTGGACGGCGTCACATATGCATACAACACTGCATATATTAGAAGAAAACTCGGAAATTCAAGAGTCATCTCAAATGGTTTCATTATTTAATTCTGCCACAATGATGCAGCAGCTAGAAGAATCTACTGGTCCCATGATCCTGCCAAGTCAGAGTCAGTACTTAGGGAGACCTCCAGGGAACAAGTAGACCCTGCAATAAGTAGTGTTGGTGATTCACTTGTTAGACCTCTTCCTTTCCAGTTAAGGCAGACTCAGTCTGTGCTGTGTAGGCCTGCAGTTCAAAAGTAGCCTTGCTTCTCTGCACTCAGTCTGCCTCCTGAGAGCTTGCTGTATATTACACTAATCCTTCGTCAGCAGAGATACAATGGCACTGTGTGTAAGAGCTGAGGTGCTAGCCCTCCCGTCTTGGCCAAATTCCATGTTGATAATTACATTCTGCTTCCCTAAATTCCACTGGCTGTTTCAGGATTCATCTTCATGTCCATGCCTGCTGCACACTGTTGCACGTTTACAGCTGCCACTTTATCACCAATGAAAGAACATGACTATCAGGAAGAAGTGAGAATACAGGGCTGCCGGGGAGGATAAAGGGATATTCTAGCTCCCGAATTTGATAAGAAACTAGCATTTATGTTGAACACTGCAGCCATTTTCCTCTGAATGCTCGCTTGCTGCATGTAAAACAACTAAACAAGGTTTTTTGCTCTAAATTTCAATTTTAAAAATTACATTATCCTGGCTAAGTCAAATCTCCCTTACTAGTCTGTTGTTCTCTTAGTATTATTTTTGATTGAGTATTTTGCTTATGAAGTCTTTATAAAGGACAATGTTTCAAACAGATAATTTCCCCCATGCACACTATATTCCCCTGTATCTATAGGAGTTTATATTATTTCAAACTAACACATTACAGTTTAGTAAGGAATTGTCACATTCCACTGGAGAATGAAATTATTTGTAGTATATTTTATATATTCACTTATCCCTTACTTACATCGTGTGTTGTGAGGCTGAACTAACTAAAGAGCTGTTAGACCCATGGATGAAAGGCCTTTAAGAAGAGCAGAACCAGAACCCCAGAAGGAAATTAGGTCTAAAGCTATTTGGGACAGAAACCGTGCCTCTTCCATGTTCTGAAAAATGCCCCACACTTTCCAGGTGCATGTAAAACAATAAACAAATGGAAAGGTATGCTTTGTCAGCCCTTTGTACAGGTTAGTTTGGTGGTACTGAAATTTACATTTGCTCCTGTGTGGACATTCTTCCACATGTCAACTTAGAGTAATAGCTGAGGGAAACCATGTCAGAGAACTGGTCAGTAATGTTTGGTGTGATCTGTGATACTGGTGGACCAGGGGCCAGCTAAAGCCAAGGTCTCTGTGTCTCAACTGAACACAAATACACAGAAGTGTGTTTTAGAAGTGTGAGCAACAGGAGTGATGTAGTGGTGGGAGTCTGCTATAGACCACCGGACCAGGGGGATGAGGTAGATGAGGCTTTCTTCCGGCAGCTCGCGGAAGCTACTAGATCGCATGCCCTGGTTCTCATGGGTGACTTTAATTTTCCTGATATCTGCTGGGAGAGCAATACAGCAGTGCATAGACAATCCAGGAAGTTTTTGGAAAGCACAGGGGACAATTTCCTGGTGCAAGTGCTAGAGGAGCCAACTAGGGGGGGAGCTTTTCTTGACCTGCTGCTCACAAACTGGGAAGAATTAGTAGGGGAAGCAAAAGTGGATGGGAATCTGGGAGGCAGTGACCATGAGTTGGTTGAGTTCAGGATCCTGACACAGGGAAGAAAGGTAAGCAGCAGAATACGGACCCTGAACTTCAGGAAAGCAGACTTCGACTCCCTCAGGGAACGGATGGCCAGGATCCCCTGGGGGACTAACATGAAGGGGAAAGGAGTCCAGGAGAGCTGGCTGTATTTCAAGGAATCCCTGTTGAGGTTACAGGGACAAACCATCCCGATGTGTCGAAAAAAAAGTAAATATGGCAGGCGACCAGCTTAGCTTAACGGTGAAATCCTAGCGGATCTTAAGCATAAAAAAGAAGCTTACAAGAAGTGGAAGGTTGGACGTATGACCAGCGAAGAGTATAAAAATATTGCTCGGGCATGTAGGAATGATATCAGGAGGGCCAAATCGCACCTGGAGCTGCAGCTAGCGAGAGATGTTAAGAGTAACAAGAAGGGTTTCTTCAGGTATGTTGGCAACAAGAAGAAAGCCAAGGAAAGTGTGGGCCCCTTAATGAATGAGGGAGGCAACCTAGTGACAGAGGATGTGGAAAAAGCTAATGTACTCAATGCTTTTTTTGCCTCTGTCTTCACAAACAAGGTCAGCTCCCAGACTGCTGCCCTGGGCATCACAACATGGGGAATAGATGGCCAGCCCTCTGTGGAGAAAGAGGTGGTTAGGGACTATTTAGAAAAGCTGGACATGCACAAGTCCATGGGGCCGGACGAGTTGCATCCGAGAGTGCTGAAGGAATTGGCGGCTGTGATTGCAGAGCCATTGGCCATTATCTTTGAAAACTCATGGCGAACCGGGGAAGTCCCGGAGGACTGGAAAAAGGCTAATGTAGTGCCAATCTTTAAAAAAGGGAAGAAGGAGGATCCTGGGAACTACAGGCCAGTAAGCCTCACTTCAGTCCCTGGAAAAATCATGGAGCAGGTCCTCAAAGAATCAATCCTGAAGCACTTACATGAGAGGAAAGTGATCAGGAACAGTCAGCATGGATTCACCAAGGGAAGGTCATGCCTCACTAATCTAATCGCCTTCTATGATGAGATTACTGGTTCTGTGGATGAAGGGAAAGCAGTGGATGTATTGTTTCTTGACTTTAGCAAAGCTTTTGACGCTGTCCCCCACAGTATTTTTGTCAGCAAGCTAAAGAAGTATGGGCTGGATGAATGCACTATAAGGTGGGTAGAAAGTTGGCTAGATTGTCGGGCTCAACGGGTAGTGATCAATGGCTCCATGTCTAGTTGGCAGCCGGTGTCAAGTGGAGTGCCCCAGGGGTCGGTCCTGGGGCCGGTTTTGTTCAATATCTTCCTAAATGATCTGGAGGATGGTGTGGATTGCACTCTCAGCAAATTTGCGGATGATACTAAACTGGGAGGAGTGGTAGATACGCTGGAGGGCAGGGATAGGATACAGAGGGACCTAGACAAATTGGAGGATTGGGCCAAAAGAAATCTGATGAGGTTCAACAAGGATAAGTGCAGAGTCCTGCACTTAGGACGGAAGAACCCAATGCACAGCTACAGACTAGGGACCGAATGGCTAGGCAGCAGTTCTGCGGAAAAGGACCTAGGGGTGACAGTGGATGAGAAGCTGGATATGAGTCAGCAGTGTGCCCTTGTTGCCAAAGGCCAATGGCATTTTGGCATGTATAAGTAGGGGCATAGTGAGCAGATCGAGGGACGTGATCGTCCCCCTCTATTCGACATTGGGGAGGCCTCATCTGGAGTACTCATCTGGAGTGTCCAGTTTTGGGCCCCACACTACAAGAAGGATGTGAAAAAATTGGAAAGAGTCTAGCAAAGGGCAACAAAAATGATTAGGGGTCTGGAACACATGACTTATGAGGAGAGGCTGAGGGAACTGGGATTGTTTAGTCTGCAGAAGAGAAGAATGAGGGGGGATTTGATAGCTGCTTTCAACTACCTGAAAGGGGGTTCCAGAGAGGATGGTTCTAGACTATTCTCAGTGGTGGAAGAGGACAGGACAAGGAGTAATGGTCTCAAGTTGCAGTGGGGGAAGTTTAGGTTGGATATTAGGAAAAACTTTTTCACTAGGAGGGTGGTGAAACACTGGAATGCGTTGCCCAGGGAGGTGGTGGAATCTCCTTCCTTAGAAGTTTTTAAGGTCAGGCTTGACAAAGCCCTGGCTGGGATGATTTAATTGGGGATGGGTCCTGCTTTTGAGAAGGGGGTTGGACTAGATGATCTCCTGAGGTCCCTTACTACCCTGATATTCTATGATTCTACAGCTGGAATCAGTCTGACACATGTGTGTGTTAGTATTGTTAAAATAGGTATTAGAATCTTAAGAATGGGTTTAGTCTTTAGTGAATGCTTGTGAGTTGCTGCCAGCATTAATCTCACTTCCAGCATCTGTATCCCATATTGTAAGGTACTCTTTGAGGATTACCATTGTAAGCCTCTGTAACTGTGTAAATCTCCAAACAGTAGAGAGACATTAACTAGCATCTTCAGCAGAAGGTGTGTTATGTCCTGCCCAACAAAGACCCATCAACACCAGCCAAACAATTATGAAACATTAAAGTGGACAAAAGATTTTGCTGATTGCTCCCCAGCTCCTGCCCCCATTAAGACAAGTCAAACAAATGAAGTCCTCCCAGTTTCCTCTGAGTTTGCTGCTCAGAGCACAAGGGGGGAAGGGAATAAAATGCCCTAACAAGAAAGACCTGTATCTTTATGCTGCTTGGACTCTGAAGGGAAATATTTTCTAGGCATAAGCAAGAGATCCCCAGCTGCTTAGCCTGGGTAAACCCCAAAGGACAGATACAGTTGGTTATTATAGAAGCTTCAATTATCTTTTGACACTTAAGAATGTAACTCATTTGTATATGTACATTTACCTGCTTTAACCGTGTAAATAATTCTCTTGTTTCCTTTTCGTGTTAATACAAAAAGGCTAACAGAATGTTGGGAATCATTAAGAAAGGGATTGATAATAAGACAGAAAATATCATATTGCCTCTATATAAATCCATGGTATGACCACATCTTGAATACTGCATGCAGATGTGGTTGCTCCATCTTAACAAAGATATATTGGAATTGGAAAAGGTACAGAAAAGGGCAGCAAAAATTATTAGGGGTATGGAACAGTTACCATCTGAGGAGAGATTAATTAGACTGGGACTTTTCAACTTGGAAAAGAGACAACTGAGGGTGCATATGATAGAGATCTATAAAATCATGACTGGTGTGGAAAAAGTAAATAAGGAAGTGTTATTTACTCCTTCTCTTAACACAAGAGCTAGGGATCACCAAATGAAATTGACAGGCAGCAGGTTTAAAACAAACAAAAGGAAGTATTTTTTCACACAATGCACAGTCAGTCTGTGGAACTCCTTGCCAGAGGATATTGTGAAGGCCAAGACTATAACAGGCTTCAAAAAGAACTAGATAAATTCATGGCGGATCAGTCCATCAATGGCTATTAGCCAGGCAGGGGTGAGATAGTGTCCCTAGCCTCTGTTTGCCAGAAGCTGGGAATGGGTGACAGGGGATGGATCACTAGATGATTGCCTGTTCTGTTCATTACCTATGAAGCAAGTGGCATTTGCCACTGTTGGAAGACAGGATACTGGGCTAGATGGACCTTTGGTCTGACCCAATATGGCCATTCTTATGTACATCTGTATATAGTTTACCCTAGGATTGGCTACAAGCATTATCTTTGGTGTGAGATCTAAGGTGCAATTGACCTTGGATAAGTGATTGATCCTTTGGGACTAGGAGAAACCTGAATACTGCTGTGATTCTTGGTGTAAAAAGGGACAATTTATCACAAAGGTAGGCTCACCTAGGTGGCAAGACAGATTGGGGTACCCAAGTGGACTGTCTGTGACTCCATGTTAAGGCTGTTGTAGTGGTACTGCCTGAGGAGTTTACGAAAGCTTATGCTCAAATAAATTTGTTCGTCTCTAAGGTGCCACAAGTCCTCCTTTTATATTTTGTGTGGATCATTTTTAGAATACAGCGGCCTTGAAAAGGGACATTTAAACCCTGCAGAAACAATGCTCTTTGTGAGCTAGGTTATGCAATCAAACCAAGTATAAATGGCACACGGATCGTATTAGTACTTCTGGCAACCTATCCCTCTTTTTAACGAGTGTCCTTCCTAACTCCTGGATTACCCCTAGAGTTGTCAGCTTGAAAGTGCCCTTCTCTGGATAAGTGAACTCTGGGCCATGGGTCCCCAATTCTATGTCACTGAAGAATGCAATCTCTCAACCCAGAATGATGCAGAAGAATAAAAGCTCACTGGAGAGATGCATGTGTAGCAGACACACCGTGATGAGAAAGGGAGGGTGCTTATCCCAGCCAGGCTCTGAATCAGATGTAGATACAGCCATCATCAGTTCCAAGGTCTGGTTAAAATTATCAGCCAGGCTGGGCTGAAAAGGAACTGTGAGACTCTCCCTACTCCCTGTTGCAGACACCTCTTAAGAGAGTTGTGACTACTATTAGCGTCCTGCTCACACTGAATGAGGGATGGCTCCCTATCTCCAGAAGCAGAGCTTCCTAATTGGGCAGGAAGTGAAAACTAAGGTGACAAACTAATACAAGCCATTTCACAGAGAAATCCCCACACCCGATGAGACCAAAGATCCATTATTAGTACCAATTATCTGCAGTGCAGTAGTGCACAGAGGCTCCAGTCAGAATCAGACTCTGCCAGGCTGGGTACTCTCCAAACACAGTGAGACAGAGTCCCAAAACCAAAGAGCATACAATATAATCTAATCAATCCAGCGCAGTCCAGTGAGCTGTCTCCAACAGTGGCCAGCAACTGATGCTTCCCAGAAAAGTGTAAAAAACCCCATCCTTTTGGCAATGTGATTGAATAACTGTCCATCAGAAAAGCTAATCCAAAACCAGGCAGCTAGTAGTTGGCTTTTGTCCCGAAG
This sequence comes from Lepidochelys olivacea, assembly GCF_965140295.1. Lineage (NCBI taxonomy): Eukaryota > Metazoa > Chordata > Testudines > Cheloniidae > Lepidochelys > Lepidochelys olivacea. The sequence goes on from NC_140427.1 coordinate 25,055,270, forward strand.
CAGGAGGGTTATACCCACTATACATGTTTATCTTCCGAGGATATTTTCATTCAAAGAAGTGTTTAACCCTTTTTGGAATCCTACTAGCCCAAATAATACCTTGTAGCAGTGAGTTACATGGGCTGTTACTTGCTCAAAATATTTCCTTTCAACAGTTTTAAATACGTGCTTTTTATAGTTCTTGGTATCCTCTTGTATTGTAAGAGAGTAAACCGGAGCAGCAGATTTACCCTCCCTGGCATGCATTACTGTAGATATCTCTTTCTTATCACCTCTTACTCCTCTTTTCTCTAGATGGAACAATCTCTCCTTCTCTTGAGGACTTGCCATGCCTCCAAGAATTTTCATTGCCCTTCTGTGGGCTATTTCTATCACGTTCTTTCTGGGACAGCGTGATCAGAAATGAACATGAGACTCAAGGAGGGGATTTCTGACATAGCCCCCGCCAGCATTTTAAAGTGCTTTACCATCTTAAAGTCAATCCACTATTTTACAGGCAGCTGGTGTAAAGAATGCAAGGTGTAGATGGCACTATGGTGGGCAAAGGGCATGGAACTTAGTCTGAGCATCCTTTCCAAAACATACATTTCAAAGGTTTCCTGGACTATTAAAGGGAAGAAAAGGGATGACTTTGTCATTGTCATTTAAGGGACAAAAGGGGCCAGCCCTCTTGGAATCTGTGAAAGATGAATCCCCCCAGCCATGTGGGATGAGGATGCTGTGGACTGACTGTAGGTGTGAAATTACCTGAGACCAGGAGTGTTATCTGTTAAATTTTAGACTCTAAAAAGCATTTTTATTTGTAACAATTTTCTGTTTCGGTCATCTCTATGTAGGATCACTTCAATCTCTCTTCTTCATTAACACACAGAATATCAGGGTTGGAAGGGACCTCAGAAGGTCATCTAGTCCAACCCCCTGCTCAAAGCAGGACCAATCCCCAACTAAATCATCCCAGCCAGGGCTTTGTCAAGCCTGACCTTAAAAATATCTAAGGAAGGAGATTCCACCATCTCCCTAGGTAACCCATTCCAGTGCTTCACCACCCTCCTAGTGAAAAAGGTTTTCCTAATATCCAACCTAAACTGCCCCCACTGCAACTTGAGACCATTACTCCTTCTTCTGTCATCAGCTACAACTGAGAACAGTCTAGAGCCATCCACTTTGGAACCCCCTTTCAGGTAGTTGAAAGCTGCTATCAAATCCCCCCTCATTCTTCTCTTCTGCAGACTAAACAATCCCAGTTCCCTCAGCCTCTCCTCATACTCATGTGTTCCAGTCCCCTAATCATTTTTGTTGCCCTCCGCTGGACTCTCTCCAATTTTTCCACATCCTTCTTGTAGTGTGGGGCCCAAAACTGGACACACTACTCCAGATGAGGCCTCACCAGTGTCAAATAGAGGGGAACGATCACGTCCCTCCATCTGCTGGCAATGCCCCTACTTATACATCCCAAAATGCCTCTGGCCTTCTTGGCAACAAGGGCACACTGTTGACTCATATCCAACTTCTCGTCCACTGTAACCCGTAGGTCCTTTTCTGCAGAACTGCTGCCTAGCCACTTGGTCCCTAGTCTGTAGCGGTGCATGGGATTCTTCCGTCCTTGTCCTTGTTGAACCTCATCAGATTTCTTTTGGCCCAATCCTCTAATTTGTCTAGGGCCCTCTGGATCCTATCCCTCCCCTCCAGCGTATCTACCACTCCTCCCAGTTTAGTATCATCTGCAAACTTGCTGAGGGTACAATCCACACCATCCTCCAGATCATTTATGAAGATATTGAACAAAAAGGACCGACCTTTGGGGCACTCCACTTGATACCGGCTGCCAACTAGACATGGAGCCATTGATCTCTACCCGTTGAACCTGACAATCTAGCCAGCTTTCTATCCACCTTATAGTCCATTCATCCAGCCCATACTTCTTTAACTTGCTGGCAAGAATACTGTGGGAGACCGTGTCAAAAGCTTTGCTGAAGTCAAGGAACAACACATCCACTGCTTTCCCCTCATCCACAGAGCCAGGTATCTCCTCATAGAAGGCAATTAGATTAGTCAGGTATGACTTGCCCTTTGTGAATCCATGCTGACTGTTCCTGATCACTTTCCTCTCCTCAAAGTGCTTCAGATTTATTCTTATATTATAAATCATCTCAATGCTATTATACTAAAGTTAGGTGGGCATCCTCAGTTCAGACAACAAGTTGGGTGTATCCCGCCTCTGGACACAGCACATGTACAGCTCCGCTGGGGCGAAGCTCTAGAGTAATATCCAGCACTTAGAATGGGAGTCAAAAACTACACTAACAGTAGAATATGATGAGAAATGGCAAAATTAGCTCATTCACTCAGCTAACGTTCCCTCCAACAAGCCATGCAAATGTAGTGTGAGGGGGAGAGACGAATTGACAACATATATTGGTGTGACTGTTTTCCCAAAAAAGCCACTAGGGGCTTTACAACAAGCCAGATGAAAAAATGGAGGCCACTACAGCTCTGTTACCTGTTTAAAATGCCATTAACCTTTAATAAGAACAGACCATGCTCCCCTGAGACTTAACCTACTGGCTCCCCTCTTCAGCTTTGACAGTTTATTCTCATTTATCAGACACATCTCCATTGATCTATACAGGCTCCCAAAGCTGCACCCCGCCACTCACTGTGAAATCTCAGTGACTTTCAATCTGACTCTCTTTGTAAAATGTCTGTCTTTTCCTTATCAGCAAAGCAACATACTGTGCGGTACAAACTACACAATACAGCCCACTGCTCTCAGCAAAGCAGGGAAGGCCCCTTCCTGCAGAGGGAATTTGCCCGAGCAAAGACTGTAGGATTTGGCCTGGTCCATGTGTATACACAGAGCAGTGTGTTCACTGGCACGTACAGAAAAACACGATATACAGAATCTGTAATTAGCTCACTAATTTTTCTTTTCAAGCCAAGGGAACCCAAACTAATGTACTCCAGTCACAAACGTCTGGCTGTAATTTTGAGTACGCAAATGAAGCCAGTTCTCATGACAAGCACTAAGCACAGGTTTGCTACTGCACACGCAGTTTAGCAGCTGCAACAGATGCACAAGGCCAAAATAATTCTGCAGAGAGCCACACAGAATCATAGAATATCAGGATTGGAAGGGACCTCAGGAGGTCATCTAGTCCAACCCTCTGCTCAAAGCAGGACCCAATTAAATCCCCAATTAAATCATCCCAGCCAGGGCTTTGTCAAGCCTGACCTTAAAAACTTCTAAGGAAGGAGATTCCACCTCCTCCCTAGGTAACGCATTCCAGTGTTTCACCACCCTCCTAGTGAAAAAGGTTTTCCTAATATCCAACCTAATCTCCCCCACTGCAACTTGAGACCATTACTCCTCGTTCTGTCATCTGCTACCACTGAGAACAGTCTAGAGCCATCCTCTTTGGAACCCCCTTTCAGGTAGTTTAAAGCAGCTATCAAATCCCCCCTCATTCTTCTCTTCCGTAGACTAAACATCCCCAGTTCCCTCAGCCTCTCCTCATAAGTCATGTGTTCCAGTCCCCTAATCATTTTTGTTGCCCTCCGCTGGACTCTCTCCAATTTTTCCACATCCTTCTTGTAGTGTGGGGCCCAAAACTGGACACACTACTCCAGATGAGGCCTCACCAGTGTCAAATAGAGGGGAACGATCACGTCCCTCCATCTGCTGGCAATGCCCCTACTTATACATCCCAAAATGCCATTGGCCTTCTTGGCAACAAAGGCACACTGTTGACTCATATCCAGCTTCTCGTCCACTTTAACCCCTAGGTCCTTTTCTGCAGAACTGCTGCCTAGCCATTCGGTCCCTAGTCTGTAGCGGTGCATGGGATTCTTCCGTCCTAAGTGCAGGACTCTGCACTTGTCCTTGTTGAACCTCATCAGATTTCTTTTGGACCAATCCTCCAATTTATCTAGGGCCCTCTGGATCCTATCCCTACCCTCCAGCATATCTACCTCTCCTCCCAGTCTAGTGTCATCTGCAAACTTGCTGAGGGTGCAATCCACACCATCCTCCAGATCATTTATGAAGATATTGAACAAAACCGGCCCCAGGACCGACCCTTGGGGCACTCCACTTGATACCGGCTGCCAACTAGGCATGGAGCCATTGATCACTACCTGTTGAGCCTGGCAATCTAGCCAACTTTCTATCCACCTTATAGTCCATTCATCCAGCCCATACTTCTTTAACTTGCTGGCAAGAATACTGTGGGAGACCGTGTCAAAAGCTGTGCTAAAGTCAAGGAACAACACGTCCACCACTTTCCCCTCATCCACAGAGCCAGTTATCTCGTCATAGAAGGCAATTAGATTAGTCAGGCCTGACTTGCCCTTTGTGAATCCATGCTGACTGTTCCTGATCACTTTCCTCTCCTCTAAGTGCTTCAGAATTGATTCCTTGAGGACCTGCTCCATGATTTTTCCAGGGACTGAGGTGAGGCTGACTGGCCTGTAGTTCCCAGGATCCTCCTTCTTCCCTTTTTTAAAGATGGGCACTACATTAGCCTTTTTCCAGTCGTCCGGGACTTCCCCGGATTGCCATGAGTTTTCAAAGATAATGGCGAATGGCTCTGCAATCACATCCTCCAACTCCTTTAGCACTCTCGGATGCAACGCATCAGGCCCCATTGACTTGTGCACATCCAGCTTTTCTAAATAGTCCTGAACAACTTCTTTCTCCACAGAGGGCTGGTCACCTCCTCCCCATGCTGTGCTGCCCAGTGCAGCAGTCTGGGAGCTGACCTTGTTCGTGAAGACAGAGGCAAAAAAAGCATTGAGTCCTTTAGCTTTTTCCACATGAAAGCTTCTCCACAGCCCTCAGAATGCTATGATGCACATATTAAAGAGACTGGATGCCAGGCTCCCTAGAAATGCAGTCTGACCCAGCCAGAAGTGAAAGTGGGCCGGTACGGCATACCGGTAAGAAGTAGCCGCCGGTACCAGCCCATATACAGCCGACGTTAAAGCGCTGCCACAGCAGCACTTTAAGGACCATCCTAAAATCACTGCCCTTTTTGCCCGCCCCACCGGGCTGCCGACGGGGCTGGGCAAAAGGGGCAGCTGCCCTTGGGCCCAGCGATTTAGAAGGGCCCGGGGCTGCTGCTACCGGGCCCTTTAAATCTCTGCCAGAGCCCTAGGAGGCGTGAGCTGGGCAGCGTGGAAGGGCTGGCTGGGAGAGGCTGACCCCGCAGCCCTGCCCCTTCAACCCGAGGCCCTGCTCCTTCTGGGGGCCCGGAGCCAGGCCCCTGTACCAGTAAGTCTTTTGTGTTACTTTCACCTCTGGACCTAGCCTTCCATCTGTGAACCTCTGCCATGCTAGGCAGGAAGATGAGAGAAGTTTACTGCATTTTTGCCATTAGAACTTCATGTAAATTAGATTCAAACATCCAGAGGCTGCTGTTGTACTCTGCTACAAATAAAACAAAACACACCATTGCTCTGCGGTGTGGCATTTACCACTCACATCTTCTGGTTACATTTAGAGACAGGCCCAAGAGGCAACGGTCAAATCTTTCCTCAAAGTTCAGGGTTTCCTGAGCCAGAAGTTTGCTTCAGGCCCAGCTCCAATTACTTTCTTGTCAGGTAAGTGACAAGAAATTTCCTGAGTCGTTACACACAAAATAGTGATAACAAGAAAACACAGAGGGCTTGTCAATACTTAAAACACTGCAGTGGTGTAGTGTGCCACTGTAGCACTTTGGTGAAGACACTACTACACTGAGGGGAGGGGTTCTCCGAACGAAACAGTAGCTGGCAGCTAAGTTGACAGGAGAATTCTCCCATTGACCTAGTGCTGTCTACACTGGAGATTAGGTCAGTTTAACTGCGTCATCCAGGGGTGTGGATTTTTCACACCCCTGAGTGACATAGTTATACCAACCTAATAACCTAGCATAGCCCATACGTTACAGTTCCCTAATAACTTGACCCTTGGGAGGACCTCCTCTGGAAAGGGACAACAGCACCAGAGTCCAGGAGTGAATGCTTAAGTCAATAGCTACAGGGTCTCAGGCTATATGTCTAGCACATATATTCGACATAAAAAGCTGTGTATTTTACAGTCTGTACAGTGATTCTAGCTCTGAGACATCTGTTCTCACCTTTCACTGATACCAGCCCAGATTTCAGAGAAGAAATCTCAATGAATAAAGTGTCAGAAACCAGTTACAGAAGCAGCTGAAATCCAATCAGAGGTAAGACATTTTTCAGCACCTGACAGCAATGGCAATGCCATGGATCGTCAGGCTTCCAAACGAATTTCATCCTCAGGTGCTAACTTTTATTACTGTGAAAATTCTGTTATCAGCCATTGGCATAAAGCCCACTCATTTTCACAGAGCCATGATCAGTTTCTAAATTCAGTCCCAGAAACGTATGTCAAATCTGGTTAATTTAGCTATTTTATCAGCATGTATTACAACCTACTTGAAAGGCAGTTGTGCTGCAATCAGCATTTCACAGAGCTGGGATGGGGGATATTTTGGCAACTAAGGACAAGATGCAGACATCAGACACATGCAACAACAGCCAGAGAATAATTTGGGCTGAAAACAGCATCATCAGACCTAGGGAATCTGAAATTAATCACTCAAAGACCCAGATGGTCTATGAAAGGTCTTACTACACATGGCACTATCAAGCTCCATGGGAATAATTTACAAAGTGACAAAACTGCCGCAAGGAGCAGCCATGACTCAGCAACCTTGCATCCTAAAGTAGCACCAAAAAAAAAAGTGGGACTAGTAAGAAAGGCTCCTGTAGCTCTCAGAACTTTGGCAGGGAAGCCCAGTAATCAGCAGCGACAGGGTCATCATACGTCCAGTTTTGGCCGGGACAGTCCCCTTTTTAAGCCCTGGCCCAGTCGGCCCACTTTTTTTTTTTTTTTTTTTTTTGCAAAAGTGGACACATTTGTCCCATTTGCTCTTGCTGACTTGATCAGTTGGCAAGAGCAAATGGGACAAATGCCAACTTTTGTCAAAAAGTGTGGTGTGGTGTAGAGGAACATGCGGGAGGCAAGCAGAGATGCCCGCCCCAAGCAGGGAGCAGCGTTCCAGCATGTGGGGGAGGGAGACAGGGCTCCAGAAACTGGCAACAGCCTTGCACCGGGGCGTGGGGAGGCTCAGGCAAGCAGCTGGGGGTGTCCCATTTTCTCTTTGGGAAGTATGGTCACCCTACACAGTGAGGAACACTTAAAGGAAATGGAAAAGCTGCAACCAGAGCTCTGCAGACCCTTAACCCTGGACTGGAATCCAGCCAGAAACTCAGTGCACACTCAAATCTGGCAATCTTCCCTCATTTTCTTTATCCAAACACTGACCAATTTTCAAAGCGTAATACAGGTGAACGGACTTCAGAGAAAGGAAAACACTGCCTATTGCTTCCTCCCTGTTTAATCTTAAAGGTGCAAGTATTCAATACCTTTGTGTTTATTTACTGAGCACCAATTGTGCTCCTGTATCATACACTAGGAAGAAGGAGATCCAGTCCTTTCCCTGGTAACATTTTTGTTCCTTTTCTCCATGTCAGCATCACTCTTACAGTTGCCGTTTTAAACAACAGCAGCACCTTTGACAACAGCAGAAAGACAGACTTGAAGCAGACTCCAGACAGGGACAGGCCAGTTCCGAGGCTCCCAGTTGCACCGTTTTATTAACAAAAATCTGCTCTTTATCCAACTCCCGGCTTACTGCACCCAAAACAAGAGAAATAGCCAGTTGGAATCAACAAAGGCCACATCCAGGATAAGAAAATAGGTCACGTTTAAAAATGTTTAGGAGGCTGGGGCACAAGACTTAAGAGGAGAGGCTGAGGGAACTGGAGTTATTTAGTCGGCAGAAGAGAAGAGGGGGGATTTGATGGCAGCCTTCAACTACCTGAAGGGGGGTTCCAAAGAGGATGAAGCTCGGCTGTTCTCAGTGATGCCAAATGACAGAACAAGGAGTAAGGGTCTCAAGTTGCAGTGGGGGAGGTCTAGGTCGGCTGTTAGGAAACACTATTTCACTAGGAGGGTGGTGAAGCACTGGAATGGGTTCCCTAGGGAGGTGGTGGAATCTCTATCCTTAGAGGTTTTTCAGATCCGGCTTGACAGAGCCCTGGCTGGGATGATTTAGTGGGTGTTGGTCCTGCTTTGAGCAGGGGATTGGACAAGATGACTTTCCGAGGTCTCTTCCAACCCTAGTATTCTCTGATTCTATGATAAAACTTGTCTGTTTTTTTTACACATAGCAGGATTTGACCATATATTCATGGCTGGCTGCAATACAATTTCCAATAATGGGGTGTGTGATTTCACTAGTGAAAGGGGATCCGAAAATATCGTACACACAATGAGATGTCTCTTCCACTGTTATTAATGGCATTTTCAGCATTGTAGACAATCTTTCTACTGGAATGGAGCTGGTTTTGACACTCCTTATGAGCTTTCGAAGTGAAGGTGCTGTATATGGCACAGCAAGAGAGAGAATGACCTTTCTCCATCAAGCCAGACACCTAACAGATGTCTGAACCTGGGAATACAGTATGACAAGAGGCACATCTCTTAAGCCCTGGCCTTTTTCCTTCTGCATCCTCAGATCCCCCATGCCAGAACTGACTACAATTAGCTAAAGAATGAAACAAAAATAACTTTATTAAAAGAAATTAAATTTCAAATGGTAATCCCATGTTAACTGAGAGCTTGCTCAGCGCTAAGGCACTGTTGTTTGAGGCAACAATTCTGGATCAGAGCAACTCAGCGAGCTTCCTGATCCACCTGCAAGCATGGTTGGAAGGAACTGAAGCAGCTGGAGCACCATGCACCTTTTTATAGCCTCTCTCTCAGAATGTTCAGAAGCAGTGAAAAGGCAGGAAGGACCATCAAAGTGCTCCCATGGTCCTGCCCCAAGAAGGTTCCACTGTCAGAACTGCACCACAAGTGCATCCCGTGAGTGGGCATGTGCAGAGGCCACTCCTAGAAGGACAGACAGCTATTTAATGTTGAATGCTATCAAGAGAAAACATCCCCACAGCAGCTAAACTCAGATTTTGCTTTGCTGCCAAAAGCCCCAGATTTAACTCCTGTTTCCTAAATCCCACTGTTTATGATAGTAAGGCTCTAAAGTCAACCCTGACTAACTACTCTACCTTGTCAACCGCCAAATCTCGTATAACTACCTTTTCATTTCTCCAGGACCAGGCATCAAGAGTCCTATAGGTTTTTTCATATCACTATGAATTGTGTACCTTCAGTAAATGTGTGCTTTATATTCATTTGAAGAAATGCCTGTCCATAGAGGCAGCCAGGCATCTCACCAACATTTTCAGAGGCTATTTCAGAGCAGTTATGAATGAAGGTCTCTCTCCATTTCTGGGTTGGGGAGATTGTGAACAGTGCAAGATATGAGAACCCATCTACACTACATGCAAAATTCGATAACTATTGGTTCTGAGCATTGGGGATGTGAAGCTATTTTCTGCGGGGGGGGTCACAAATTTTACTACAGAATCCTAAGTTTTCATTTCTAATCAAGTTTCCAGCCCTGTGGCTAGGAAGATACTCTACTAGACACAAAAAGAACAGGAGTACTTGTGGCACCTTAGAGGCTCACAAATTTATTAGAGCATAAGCTTTCATGGGCTACAGCCCACTTCATCGGATGCATAGAATGGAACATATAGTAATATATATATATATATACAAAAAAAAGGAGTACTTGTGGCACCTTAGAGACTAACCAATTTATTAGAGCATAAGCTTTCGTGAGCTACAGCTCACTTCCTCAGATGCATCAGATGCATCCTCAGACTAACACGGCTGTTACTCTGAAACCTATATATATATATACACACACACACACACACACAGATAAGTTGGAAGTTACCATACAAACTGTGAGAGGCTAATTAGTTAAGATGAGCTATTATCAGCAGGAGAAAAAAACTTTTGAAGTGATAATCAAGATGGCCGATTTAGACAGTTGACAAGAAGGTGTGAGGATACTTAACTTAAGGAAATAGATTCAATATGTGTAATGACCCAGCCACTCCCAATCTCTATTCAAACCCAAGTTAATGGTATCTAGTTTGCATATTAATTCAAGCTCAGCAGTTTCTCATTGGAGTCTGTTTTTGAAGCTTTTCTGTTGCAAAATTGCCACCGTTAAATCTTTTACTGAGTGGCCAGAGAGGTTGAAGTGTTCTCCTACCGGTTTTTGAATATTATGATTCCTGATGTCAGATTTGTGTCCATTTATTCTTTTGCGTAGAGACTGTCCGGTTTGGCCAAAGTAGGATGCAAGAGGGGCATTGCTGGCACACGATGGCATATATCACACTGGTAGATGTGCAGGTGAACGAGCCCCTGATGGCGTGGCTAATGTGATTAGCTCCTATGATGGTGTCAATTGAATAAATATGTGGACAGAGTTGGCATTGTGCTTTGTTGCAAGGATAGGTTCCTGGGTTAGTGTTTTTGTTGTGTGGTTGCTGGTGAGTATTTGCTTCAGATTCGGGGGCTGTCTGTAAGCAAGGACTGGTCTGTCTCCCAAGACCTGTGAGAGTAAGGGATCATTTTTCAGGATACGTTGTAGATCCTTGATGATGCGCTGGAGAGGTTTTAGTTGGGGGCTGAAGGTGACAGCTAGTGGCGTTCTGTTATTTTTTTTGTTGGGCCTGTCCTGTAGTAGGTGACTTCTGGGTACTCTTCTGGCTCTGTCAATCTAGATACAGTGCATGCCAGTAATAAGGTTCTTAGAACAGATCCCACTGAGGAATGTGCAGTTCATGGCATTGTCTACTGAAGAGATGCCCTGTTCCTGTGGGGTACGGGAGGTACACAAGAGGAGAGGCCTGTTCCTGCAGCATAAAGAGATCCATGGTGGTGGGGGAATGCACCCTTGTTCTGCTGGACACAAAGTCCCTTAAGAACATAAAAACAGCCAGACTGGGACAGACCAATGGTCCATCTAGCCCAGCATCCTGTCTTCCAACAGTGGCCAATGTCAGGTATCCCAGATGGAATGAACACAACAGATAATCATCAAGTGATTCATCCCATCGTCAAATCCCAGGTTCTGACAGAGGCTAGGGACACTGAGAGCATCGTGTTGCATCCCCTGCCCATCCTAGCTAATAACCGTCGATGGACCTATCCTCCAGGAACTTCTCTAGTTCTTTTTTGATCCCTGTTATAGTTTTGGCTTTTAAAACATCTCCTGGCAAAGAATTCCATGGGTTGACTGCGTTTTGTGAAGAAGTGCATGAGACCTGATCAAACCCCACCCACCCTACCCCATATTAAATCAGCCTCGGGGGAAATTCAGAGAGTTCAACACTAAAATTGAAAAAAGGAATGTTCTGCTGCTGATAAAGCACCCCCACTTCAGGAATGTCCCTAACAAGAGTTATAACCACCAAGATTGTAAAGATGCTGGAAAATTAGGGAGGATACAGAAAGAGACTCAACAAATGGTAAAATAAGCTCTGACCAGTGTTTTATGCTGACCATCTGCACAAATAGAGAAAGTCATGATTAAGTTATAATTTGAGCATGAAAGACAAAATATAAAGAACTTGGGCAGGAAGGAGGACACACAGGTGCCAGTGCGTAATTGGTTAACTTTTCTGTTATTTAGGAGTGTGAGATAATGTGATAGATTTAGTAAATTTGAAGGAGGGAGCTAGTTTTACCTATATAATGTAAATGAAAAACAATGCTCTTTAGGAACATCAAGCTGCTGGAACTCTGACCCCTCTGCATGATCGTGATGTGCAGAGGCATCGCCAGGAACCCCCAGATCAATTAATCCTGACTGGCCATCGGATGAAATTTGTCTGTATATTGGGAGTGGTGAGCATAAGAGATTTGTTTGATTTGATATGTATTCTCTGCGTGTTGCTAATAAATACATGTTTAGATCACAACTGTGTGAGGCTCTTTCATTGGGAAAAGGTTCCGCAGACCTGTAGAGCCCTGAGAGAAAGGGTGGGTTCTTAAATTGACCAGGTTTCTTCTTGAGCCCTGTGGGTAAGGATAGATGCCTTACACCCCGAGCCCTCGGAATGAAAAGGGTGGGGATGCCTAAATTGATTGGGTCACGTCTTGAGCCCTCAGTAGGGTATAGGCAGGGAGCCCTAAATTGCGCGGGTAACAGTGCAGTATGCACCCAACTCCCTGTGGAGGGGAGTTCTGATTCTGCAGACCTTCTAGGATCAACAGAAAATAAGTCCCATGCCAGCAAATCTCTAAATTATCAGGATCAAGGTTCTTCTCCTGCAGAGCCTAGGAGGTGCATAGGAGAGCAACTCTCCCTTCTGTCAATTTTCTAGTATCAATAGGATGGGGACTCTCTTCCAAAGGTCTATAAGAAATGGGCAAGTGTTTCTTAGAGGAAGACTTAAGGATCAGTGAAAATGGACAGAGAAGAACCTCCCACTCTTCCTGCTGCTCCCCCCAGCCCTACTTAGGGATTCCAAGGAATGGATTTTTGTGCGTCTTGGTAGACTCTCATCCCTGAGATAAGCCTCACTGAAATAGCTTCAGAGATAGGCTATCAGGCTCACTGGGTCTCACAAACCCCACCTCCTGCGAGCTTTAGAAGCCTAATCCTAAAAGGTCCTCCTTCTCATGACCCTTCAGAGGAGGCTCATGGCTCCCCCGTATCCTCATAAGCCAGGCCCTCCAACCTCTACCGGTGGCCTTTCAAGGCTCCTTCCTCACCAGGCCATCAATGAGCCAGAACAGGTTCATTAGGAGCTAACAAGCCAACTGAATCTCACAGAGGGGTCAGGGTGGTCCTGCTGAGCCATGTGACTTTGGCCAGCCGACTGCACCCTCTTGCATTTCCAGTAGCTCTGACTTCCATCATGGGTATGCCTCCTTCACCAGGTGTCCAAGATGCAAAACAGTCTTCTTAGTCACAGTTACTTGCCTGGGCTCCCATGAGATCCAACATTAAACCACTATAACAGAGTCAGCCGTCTCCTAAGTGCCCCTGGTGCCCTGAGGCCTCCTCCCTCAATCTCCCTTCTTGGACTCCTCAAATACTCACAAGAGACTTTCACAAGTCCAACAACAGCCCTTCTCAGGGTCTGGTTTATTGAGATGAACTTCAAAATTAACACAAAAGTCTTCCACCCCAGGTCCCGAGGTACTATCTCTTCTGAGTTCTGACTCTCTGAGCCTGCCTTCTTTACCTTCCCCCAACAGGGACAAACCTTCCAGCTACAGCTTTCTAGCCTGACTCCCTTCCTCAGGGAGCCCTGCAGGAGATACTCTCTTCCCGCAGTGTCACCTTGCAATCCCCTCTTAGCTGCTTACAGGCCTCTGCCCCCCATCCCCCAAGAGGACTTGGTTTAGTCACATGACCATCTGTCACATAACTTAATTAATAGAATCATAGAATATCAGGGTTGGAAGGGACCCCAGAAGGTCATCTAGTCCAACCCCCTGCTCGAAGCAGGACCAATTCCCAGTTAAATCATCCCAGCCAGGGCTTTGTCAAGCCTGACCTTAAAAACCTCTAAGGAAGGAGATTCTACCACCTCCCTAGGTAACGCATTCCAGTGTTTCACCACCCTCTTAGTGAAAAAGTTTTTCCTAATATCCAATCTAAACCTCCCCCACTGCAACTTGAGATCATTACTCCTCGTTCTGTCATCTACTACCATTGAGAACAGTCTAGAGCCATCCTCTTTGGAACCCCCTTTCAGGTAGTTGAAAGCAGCTATCAAATCCCCCCTCATTCTTCTCTTCAGCAGGCTAAACAATCCCAGCTCCCTCAGCCTCTCCCCATAACTCATGTGTTCCAGTCCCCTAATCATTTTTGTTGCCCTTCGCTGGACTCTCTCCAATTTATCCACATCCTTCTTGAAGTGTGGGGCCCAAAACTGGACACAGTACTCCAGATGAGGCCTCACCAATGTCGAATAGAGGGGAACGATCACGTCCCTCGATCTGCTCGCTATGCCCCTACTAATACATGCCAAAATGCCATTGACCTTCTTGGCAACAAGGGCACACTGCTGACTCATATCCAGCTTCTCGTCCACTGTCACCCCTAGGTCCTTTTCCGCAGAACTGCTGCCTAGCCATTCGGTCCCTAGTCTGTAGCTGTGCATTGGGTTCTTCCGTCCTAAGTGCAGGACCCTGCACTTCTCCTTATTGAACCTCATCAGATTTCTTTTGGCCCAATCCTCCAATTTGTCTAGGTCCTTCTGTATCCTATCCCTCCCCTCCAGCGTATCTACCACCCCTCCCAGTTTAGTATCATCCGCAAATTTGCTGAGAGTGCAATCCACACCATCCTCCAGATCATTTATGAAGATATTGAACAAAACCGGCCCCAGGACCGACCCTTGGGGCACTCCACTTGATACCGGCTGCCAACTAGACATGGAGTCATTGATCACTACCCGTTGAGCCCGACAATCTAGCCAGCTTTCTACCCACCTTATAGTGCATTCATCCAGCCCATACTTCTTTAGCTTGCTGACAAAAATACTGTGGGGGACAGCGTCAAAAGCTTTGCTAAAGTCAAGAAACAATACATCCACTGCTTTCCCTTCATCCACAGAACCAGTAATCTCATCATAGAAGGCGATTAGATTAGTCAGGCATGACCTTCCCTTGGTGAATCCATGCTGGCTGTTCCTGATCACTTTCCTCTCATGCAAGTGCTTCAGGATTGATTCTTTGAGGACCTGCTCCATGATTTTTCCGGGGACTGAGGTGAGGCTGACTGGCCTGTAGTTCCCAGGATCCTCCTTCTTCCCTTTTTTAAAGATTGGCACTACATTAGCCTTTTTCCAGTCATCCGGGACTTCCCCGGTTCACCACGAGTTTTCAAAGATAATGGCCAATGGCTCTGCAAACACAGCCGCCAATTCCTTCAGCACTCTCGGATGCAACTCGTCCGGCCCCATGGACTTGTGCACGTCCAGCTTTTCTAAATAGTCCCTAACCACCTCTATCTCCACAGAGGGCTGGCCATCTCTTCCCCATTTTGTGATGCCCAGCGCAGCAGTCTGGAAGCTGACCTTCTTAGTGAAAACAGAGGCAAAAAAAGCATTGAGTACATTAGCTTTTTCCACATCCTCTGTCACTAGGTTGCCTCCCTCATTCAGTAAGGGGCCCACACTTTCCTTGGCTTTCTTCTTGTTGTCAACATACCTGAAGAAACCCTTCTTGTTACTCTTAATATCTCTTGCTAGCTTCAACTCCAAGTGTGATTTGGCCTTCCTGATTTCACTCCTGCATGCCCGAGCAATATTTTTGTACTCTTCCCTGGTCATAAGTCCAACCTTCCACTTCTTGTAAGCTTCTTTTTTATGTTTAAGATCCGCTAGGATTTCACCATTAAGCCAAGCTGGTCGCCTGCCATATTTACTATTCTTTCGACTCATTGGGATGGTTTGTCCCTGTAACCTCAACAGGGATTCCTTGAAATACAGCCAGCTCTCCTGGACTCCTTTCCCCTTCAAGTTAGTCCCCCAGGGGATCCTGGCCATCCGTTCCCTGAGGGAGTCGAAGTCTGCTTTCCTGAAGTCCAGGGTCCGTATCCTGCTGCTTACCTTTCTTCCCTGTGTCAGGATCCTGAACTCAACCAACTCATGGTCACTGCCTCCCAGATTCCCATCCACTTTTGCTTCCCCCACTAATTCTACCCGGTTTGTGAGCAGCAGGTCAAGAAAAGCGCCCCCCCTAGTTGGCTCCTCTAGCACTTGCGCCAGGAAATTGTCCCCTACGCTTTCCAAAAACTTCCTGGATTGTCTGTGCACCGCTGTATTGCTCTCCCAGCAGATATCAGGAAAATTAAAGTCACCCATGAGAATCAGGGCATGCAATTCACTCCCTCAACCTGGGCAGACAAATCTGCTGTGCCACAGGTGGGCTCAGACCTATCTCCCTTTAAAAGGGCCAGCCACTCTGTAACAACGACAAACATTCTTTTTATTAGGTTTATTTCTCCCACTCTTACCATGAAGTTCTTGCTCTACATGGGACTATTTAATGCAGCCGCACAGCTCCAGTTAGTATTAATGAAAATGTGCAGGGAGCTTACAGCACTTCACATTGAATACTGACCCAAACTTTCCCATTCATTGAGTCTTTTAATTTTTTGTGCTTCCAGACTTGCCCAGTCTCTGTCCACTACTGATTAATTTCTTCCATAACCTCCTTTAAACCTCTGATTTTACTGGTATCCCCCAATTTGGTTCTTACCTCTCTACCATTTGGCCTTTTCAGACTCTATTTAAGGTGTATCACGTCTTCTACCTTAAAGTTTTGTTCCCTGGCCTGATGCCTCTTTATGCTTGGCTTGATATTTGCACATTATTACTCGGTTTTCTTTTCCTCAGCTATATTTCCCTGCTTTCTTTCCCTCCATTGTGCATTTGCTTTAGATATCATCCCTGTAGCAAAGGGACATTCTAACGTCTCTTGCCATTTGTGTTTGCTTAAGGTAACCTCCTGGCTCCAGCTGGAGTGCATACACTATTGCAGAGTCCGCCTTTCCTAGTCTCACAGTTCTGCTAACGTTCGTCTTTATTAACATCTATACATGTTCTGGAAGTAACAATTTATCACGGTACTTAGCTTAATGAGCCTTACTGTACATAATTTTGCATATTTCCTTAGAAAGTGTAAGGCCTTTGTTAACTAAGGGGATACGTAGTAAAACAAACATTTGTGTACCATCTGTGTGACTCATACAAAGACAAAACCATTCTCACAATTAAAGCAATGGGAACTCATGCTAAAACCCCTTTGGCTTAAATGTCTTCAGATAATCAGCACCTACTCAGCAAATGAGCCCTGGTTTGTAACCACAGTGTCTCATCATTCTTCTAAACTCAGATCATATGGGACCCAATTCTGTGAAGTGAAGAGTACCTTCAATTCCCATTGATTTTAATGGAAATACAAGGAACTCTGCTCCCCATCAGATCAGGCTCGGAGTCCCCTAGTAAAAGCAACAAGCTGCAGTAGGAGAGACTCCATCTGCCACATTAGAGTACATGTATTGCAGTAAAGGGCAGTGCATTTGTTTCAGTCTTCGTACAGCTTCTTGCTCCTCTTTTTACTATTAAGACTTTACCGAGGATAACAGTATACAACCAAAAGATAGCTACACACTCCTTTCACAGATCAACCAACCCCTTAAAGTTTAAACCCACCCAAAAACCAAAACCTTACCTAACAAAGCAAGCCCAGTGATCTGTTACTTGAAGGTGGAAAGCATATGTAAAGATGAAATCTTCCCAGTGTACCAATCCTTCCAGACAACATAGTATCATACATTTACAAACATTCATCCTAAACCCACCTGTGTAATCCCCATCTTGATCCAGCAAAGTCCCAATTTGCTGACCTTCAGGACACCACGGAAAGCCCATTTTCCTTTGTTTTTTAGCGGGGAGGCATACCTTAGCATTCACAGCTTGTGGAGTTGTTACCTGCCTATTTCAGCTCAGATGCGACAGAACGTTTTTATTGTAAATGGTACATGAATGTAGAGCTGTTTTGATAAGTGTGTTATATGAATCGGAATCCATAAATTGGCTGGCTATGTTTACAAATACATCTCCCTGCCTTATATTTTTAAAGTGTTCTCTCAAGAGGCTCCATCTGGGTAAGGCTGGCCATCTGCTGCCTCTCGGGAAGGGAGCAGTGTATTTGCTTTGCCTTCAAATTCTCATTGGACACCATTAATCCAGTTGGCACCAACACTGCCCTCTTTGCTTCAGAAGAATCCTTTAGGACAGTGGTTTTCAACCTGTGTTCCACAGACCCCTGGGGGTCCGCAGACTATGTCTAAGATTTCCAAAGGGGTCTGCGCTTCCATTTGAAATTTGTGAGGGGTCCCCAAATGAAATAAAGTTGACAACCACTGCTCTAGGACACATACACTAGGACTAGCCATCAAGCGCACGCCCACAATGACGTTCATTGTGCCTGTCACCCTTTCCCCGGGTGGACTGATGAACGCAGTCCCAAGTGTATAGATAAGGTCTCCCCCATTGTTCTGACAGCTCCAACATAAATGTGTAGCTCTCAGACCTAACCTGTAAAGACTGGGTTACATTTCATATTCATGTTCATTACCGTTTTATAACTAAGGAAGATCTTTTCCCAGCTCATCTCCTATGTGGATTTTAGTTGTGTAGTACAGGTCCATCGCAGAGCCTGATCATCTGTGTCTCCATTTCCTCTCTGGTTCTCAGAAGAATTCTCTCTCACACACACACATGGTTTGAACATCGTCTCCCCTGCCCGGGGCTGGTTTATTAAGACATGACACAGCAAACGCAGACAGCTCCCTTGTCTCCCAGACACAAGCAGTTCCTTCCTTGCGAAACAGGGTTTCATAATCAGTCCGTTGCTTCTACCCCTCTAAGCATAGCTCTTTCTGCCCCATGATGCAAGGCTCTCCATCCCGTCCTCTTCCCCTCGGCACAGCATTGTCCATTCACCCCTCCAGGAGGTATAGCCAAAGATGTGAGGGAGCTCATTCCCCACTTCTACCCTGAGCTCCAGCCCTGAAGCCCTGTCTAGGTCACCTGCTTCAGTCTCATTCAATAGCATCTCACTATTCCCATAGGGCTACTTCCTGTTCTGGCTGGCTGCCTTTCCTCTTAAAACCTTTACCCCAACCTTCCTCAGGTTTCTTCCATTCCTCCCTTCTTCATGTTAAGACCCTGGGGCTCTGTTTCCAGGCATCCTGCCTGGTGGCGGTACAGAATCTTACCCTCAGGTCTTGCCTCAGCCCTGATCTCACCTACTGAGTAGCTGGCTCTTTTCTGGTACGTCTTGTTTCCATCCTGTGGTCATATAACCCCACTGTCATGTGTCCCATCTGAAAATTACCACTCCCAAAAACCCAGCCTTAAAGGAACTACCTCCTCATACAAGGCATTCTGGGCTGTCTCAAAGGACCTGCACCCGGTTACAACTGTACTAAGGCAGCACTATTAACACATATCAAATTCATGCTCACCACTTCCATATTATTAAAGCTATTAAGAACATACCAAAATATTGCACATGGGAACTTAGGGATGAATACACCCGTGGGCCCATATGCTTCAGACGTCACTATCTGGCTTGCATTCCATTTTCACTGGCTCACAGGATGTACATCTTTAACATGAGAAGCAATACGTTTAGAAGCTAGAATTGCTCTCTCAACGCTTGTCTTGACATTGTTAAAATGGCAGAGAACTATTCTTTAACTCCTTAGTGCATTTCAGATGCCATTTGAATGAGACACTTCAGGGGACCTGTTTCTAATGGGAACTGAAATTCTCCCAATACCAACATAGTTTCCAACCCCAATCACTATGGGGATGCCTGGGCAGCCTTAAACATTACAAATACCCTTTTTAAAACCTGCTAATATCTCAAAGATTGCAGGGATTTATGATGGGTTCTGCATGAGGCCTTTTAGCCAAAAAACCCCCAACATTGCTACCATTGGCTCAAATGGTGGGAACCCTCATGTGGACAAGGCTCAAGGTTGCTGCTGTTGTTTTTACACTAACTGTGCTCAGACACGGCCTAGGCAATGCAGTGCTTGAAACACCAGCAGCTTCTCTGCACTAGCGCTCCCACTGTCGCTAACACAAGCAGAGCTGAGCTGGTGATGGCAACAGTAGCTTGTGTGTCCTGCAGAAGCGTCAGGTAAAGTGCAAACGCACAGAGAACAGCAGGCTTTTCCCTGGCCTGGGTGCTAGAGACATCAGCATTACCAGGGGCGACACCACACCTTGAACTCAGGACCAGGCCGGTACACAGCAGAAGAAATGATGTTCCTGATTGGTTTAAAGTGTAATTATTAACTTTGTGACTTTGTCCTTACCCATAACTATTTCACATTTGGGGACAATGTATACCTTCAGATCAGCGGCACTGCTATGGGTACCCGCATGGCCCCACAGGATGTCAACATTTTTATGGCTGACTTAGAACAACACTTCCTCAGCTCTCGTCCCCTAATGCCCCTACTCTACTTGTGCTACATTGATGACATCTTCATCATCTGGACCCATGGAAAAGAAGCCCTTGAGGAATTCCACCATGATTTCAACAATTTCCATCCCACCATCAACCTCAGCCTGGTCCAGTCCACACAAGAGATCCACTTCCTGGACACTACAGTGATAATAAACGATGGTCACATAAACACCACCCTATACCGGAAACCTACTGACCACTATACTTACCTACATGCCTCCAGCTTTCACCCTGACCACACTACACGATCCGTTGTCTACAGCCAAGCTCTGCGATACAACCGCATTTGCTCCAACCCCTCAGACAGAAACAAACACCTACAAGATCTCTATCAAGCATTCTTACAACTACAATACCCACCTGCAGAAGTGAAGAAACAGATTGATAGAGCCAGAAGAGTTCCCAGAAGTCAACTACTACAGGACAGGCCTAACAAAGAAAATAACAGAACGCCACTAGCCGTCACCTTCAGCCCCCAACTAAAACCCCTCCAACGCATTATTAAGGATCTACAACCTATCCTGAAGGATGACCCAACACTCTCACAAATCTTGGGAGACAGGCCAGTCCTTGCCTACAGACAGCCCCCCAACCTGAAGCAAATACTCACCAGCAACCACATACCACACAACAGAACCACTAACCCAGGAACCTATCCTTGCACCAAAGCCCGTTGCCAACTGTGCCCACATATCTATTCAGGGGACACCATCACAGGGCCTAATCCCATCAGCCACACTATCAGAGGCTCGTTCACCTGCACATCCACCAATGTGATATATGCCATCATGTGCCAGCAATGCCCCTCTGCCATGTACCTTGGTCAAACTGGACAGTCTCTACGTAAAAGAGTAAATGGACACAAATCAGATGTCAAGAATTATAACATTCATAAACCAGTCGGAGAACACTTCAATCTCTCTG
The DNA here is from genome assembly GCF_965140295.1 of Lepidochelys olivacea. Taxonomy (NCBI): domain Eukaryota; kingdom Metazoa; phylum Chordata; order Testudines; family Cheloniidae; genus Lepidochelys; species Lepidochelys olivacea. The sequence continues at coordinate 25,076,202 of NC_140427.1, forward strand.
GTCACGCGATTACAGACATGAAAGTCGCTATTTTACAACAAAAAAACTTCAAATCCAGACTCCAGCGAGAAACTGCTGAATTGGAATTCATTTGCAAATTGGATACAATTAACTTAGGCTTGAATAGAGACTGGGAGTGGCTTAGTCATTACACAAGGTAGCCTATTTCCCCTTGTTTTTTCCTAACCCCCCCCCCCCCCAGACATTCTTGTTAAACCCTGGATTTGTGCTGTCAATGGCCCACCTTGATTATCATACACAATGTAAGGAGAGTGGTCACTTTGGATAAGCTATTACCAGCAGGAGAGTGAGTTTGGGGGGGGGGGGGGTGAGAAAACCTGGATTTATGTTGGAAATGGCCCACCTTGATTATCATACACATTGTAAGGAGAGTGGTCACTTTAGATAAGCTATTACCTGCAGGAGAGTGAGTTTGTGGGGGGGGGGGGTGAGAAAACCTGGATTTGTGCTGGAAATGGCCCAACTTGATTATCATACACATTGTAAGGAGAGTGATCACTTTAGATAAGCTATTACCAGCAGGAGAGTGGGGTGGGAGGAGGTATTTTTTCATGCTTTGTGTGTATATAATAAGATCTTCTAAACTTTCCACAGCATGCATCTGATGAAGTGAGCTGTAGCTCACGAAAGCTTATGCTCAAATAAATTGGTTAGTCTCTAAGGTGCCACAAGTACTCCTTTTCTTTTTGATATTTTAAAGTCTTCACAGGCGCTGGCTTAATGGGGGGGGAATACAATTTGTAGTTGTTATAGGGCGAAAGGGTGCTGTGAGTGGATAGTGCAGAAGACAGAATCAGGCGACATGGAGCTAGTCACTCACTTTTTCTCTGCCTCCGTTTGCTCAGCCCTGACACCATACTTGGTGCTCTTCAGGCAGGAACCTGAGCTGCTTCACGCTCTCTCTCAGATCATGTGTGATCAGCTTTTAGGGATTTTTGATGTTTTTAATTATCTATTTGAATGTCACATACTTGAAAGTAAGGAGCTAACAACACTGGCAGTGTGTGGGCAGCAGCAGTGCAGGCTTCCTCCCCGCACAGCTCTGCCAATTCACCTCACCCACAAAACCCTCACAGCAGCTGAAGGAGCCGCGAGCTACAGGTTCTGCTCCGCTCACTTGTTACCTCAGGAACGCCAGGTGACATTTGACACTTAGCTGGCAGTCACAGCCTGCACATGCTGCCCAGGTCTGCCAGGTGAATCCCCAGGGAGGGGCCCTAAGGGGTCTCACATGCAAGGAAGCAGAACCACCACATTTGCTCCAAAATATGTACATGTGCTCTTAAAAAAGCAGCAAAACCAAGAAGAAAAGGATTCCACAACAATCATCTGACGGTCTCTTGTTTTCCTGTTTAAAAGATTCATTCTGAGAAGCAGGGGGTTCAATCTGCAGAGAATAAAGTCCATGCACTTCAATCCTGACTTGCAAAAAGGAAAGGAGGACTTGTGGCACCTTAGAGACTAACCAATTTATTTGAGCATAAGCTTTCGTGAGCTACAGCTCACTTCATCGGATGCATTCACTGTATTTTCCACTGCATGCATCCGATGAAGTGGGCTGTAGCTCACGAAAGCTCATGCTCAAATAAATTGGTTAGTCTCTAAGGTGCCACAAGTCCTCCTTTCCTTTTTGCGAATACAGACTAACACGGCTGTTACTCTGAACCCTGACTTGAAACATCTACGTTTAATCCTTCCAGTGCACCTCAACCTTAACCTCTAGCCCTGGGTCCTACCTGATCACGTTACACTCAAGCCAAAATGGGAAGTTTCCCTGTGAAGTGAACCAATATCCACTAACGATTACGAAACCAAGCAACACAGTTGCACTTGTGATGCAGGACAACACTTCAGTTCTCCAGAGGGGGAAACACCTGCTCTTCAGCCCGCCATATCCCTGCCCAATAGTTTTAAAATGAAAAATGCCTAGTGAAAGTTTCAGTGTTGCCAACTCTTGCGATTTTATTGTGAGCCTCATGATATTTGGTTTTTTTTTTTAAAGCCCCAGCTGCTGGAATCCACAGATGGCATGAGAAACTCAGCTTTCGTGTTTTAAAAAAGCAAGTTTCTAATGCTCATGGTTGCAGAGAAAAGCTTGGAAGCATGAAGCAAGTGTGCCCTACAGGCTCAGAAAACAAGTAGGCAAAAATAAAAAAATCAAAACACTTATTTTTTAAAAAAAAATCTCATGATTGTTAAGCCAGTCTCAGGATTCTGAAGGCTTGGGGTTGGCAATAGTGTGTTTCTAAAATTCTTGTTACCCAGATGAAGAACAAAGGCTAAAAAGAAAAACGTTTCATGAGTGTGCCTGGAACAGAGCAGTCATTTCCAGAAGCAGCAATGTATTATTAACGACAATAGGTGGAACAAGGATTGGCTACAAGTTTTAATTTACAACTTAAACCCCCCTGACATTTCACTGGGGCCGTGGGAGAAGGGAGGCGGTGTAGCTACACAGCTACCCTTGGAGCTGGATTCTGAATGTCACTTTTTTTTTTTTAAAACACACACCCATCCACTCCCAAAGGCAAAAAGCAAGACTTGCCAACTGGATGTAAGCCAGATAGGCAGAGAGAACCTGAGCATTCGTGGCCTGCTGCAGCTGAATTATGTAGTGTGGTAGAAATACATGGACAGTTCTAGGGTGGGGCATGTTAAAGTAATGGTAAAGGTTTACCAAAAAATAACTAAAAGAAAAGGAGTACTTGTGGCACCTTAGAGACTAACCAATTTATTTGAGCATGCATCCGATGAAGTGAGCTGTAGCTCACGAAAGCTCATGCTCAAATAAATTGGTTAGTCTCTAAGGTGCCACAAGTACTCCTTTTCTTTTTGCGAATACAGACTAACACGGCTGTTACTCTGAAACCAAAAAATAACTGTTTCACAAAGAAAGGATGATGCACAGCCATTTCAGCTACTGTTCTGAAGCAGGGACAGTTAAAAGGAGACGCCTTATTCCACTCCCAGGATCCTTGCCTCCCATTAGTGCAAAGAGAAGGTAAATATGCTACATACCCCTCAACGGTGGGCTGTAGTTCATTACCGGTCCCTAGCACGTCTCAGTTAAGAAGCTCTGAGCTATTGCTGTGGTACTCTGACCCTTCCCTCAAAAAATAAAAACAATGGGCCCAGTTCTCGTCTCACTAACACCCGTGCAACTCAGATGACTTCAGTAAAGTTGTTCCTGGTTTACACTGGTTTGAGCTAGATGAGAATTGGACCCAATGAGCAGATGGGATCCACAACGACTCTTTAAGTATGTTCTATAACACTGTCAATGAAAAAGAAATAATACACAACAGTCTGGGCCCTGATCCTGCGAACACTCACGTGAGCAGTCCCACTGAGTATATAACATTACCCAGGTGTGAGTGTTCGCAGGACTGAAGCCCTAGTCAACCCTAAAAACCCTTTCCTGCTTTAGAGGAAAGTGGCAATTCCTGTTGCAGCTCATTCGCTTTCATACAGTAAGGTAGTCAGATATGCCCATTACATGGGTAATACACTACCCAGCTAGAACGCTCAGGTTTGTAAAAGACATCTATCACCATGGTATCAAAGCACAGACAGAATTAAGAGAAGAAAGCTCCAACCAAAAAGAGGTGTGCTCCTTTCCCCCTTCCAAAAGGTGGGTGACTTGCATGTATTGTCTGGACATGAATTGCTTTTTTCTCTCTGGCAACATTCCCAGTGGAAGCCTCCATCAAACTGGAGAGACTTCCATCTAGATCTGAATCCCATCAGACCTGGACTCTGTCTGCTCTGTTCCGGCAGCATTCCACAATCCTGATCCCATTGCTGAAAACACTCTGTCTGCAGCACCTGTCACTATCTGCACTGATCCAGCTGCATTGTCTTGAGCAGTGTTTCCCAAACTTGGGACACCACTTGTTCAGGGAAAGCCCCTGGTGGGCCGGGCCGGTTTGTTTACCTGCTGCATCCACAGGTTCAGCCAATCGCAGCTCCCACTGGCCACGGTTCGCCGCTGCAGGCCAATGGGAGCTGCGGGAAGCGGCGGCCAGTATGTCCCGCACCGCTTCCCACAGCCCTCATTGTCCTGCAGCGGCGAACCATGGCCAGTGGGAGCCACGATCGGCCAAACCTGCAGACGCACCAGGTAAACAAACCGGCCCGGACCACCAGGGGCTTTCCCTGAACAAACGGCGTCCCAAGTTTGGGAAACACTGGTCTTGAGGAACATAGTTAACTTGGGGAAAGTGATCAAGTAAGAACATAAGAACGGCCATACTGGGTCAGACCAATGGTCCATCTAGCCCAGTATCCTGTCTTCTGACAGCGGCCAATGCCAGGTGCTTCAGAGGGGATGGACAGAACAGGGCAATTATCGAATTACACTTTCATATATTTGTTTTAACCTGCTGCCTATCAATTTCATTGGGTGACCCCTGGCTCTTGAGTTATGTGAAGGAGTAAATGACACTTCCTTATTCACTTTCTCCCCACCAGCCATGATTTTATAGACCTCTATCATACCCCTTCTTAGTTGTCTCTTTTCTAAGATGAATGGTCCCAGTCTTTTTCATCTCTCCTCAGATGGAAGCTGTTCCCTACTCCTAATAATTTTTGTTGCCCTTTTCAGTACTTTTTCCAATTCTAGTATATCTTTTTGAGATGGGGCGACCAGAACTGCATGCAGTATTCAAGGTGTGGGTGTACCACGGATATTTATAGTGGCATTATAATATTTTCTGTCTTATCTATCCCTTTCCTAATAGTTCATAACTCTGTTAGCTTTTTTGACTGCTGCTGCCTATTGTCCAGATGTTTTCAGAGAATTATCCACAATGACCCCACAATCTCTTTCTTGAGCGGTAATAGCAAATTTAGAACCCATCATTTTGTATATATAGTTGGGAGTATGTTTTCCATTGCACTTTACTTCACACTTATCAACATTGAATTTCATCTGCCATTTTCTTGCACAGTCACCCAGTTTTGTGAGATCCCTCTGTGCTGTGCTGTCACCTTTGTACTTAACTGTCTTGAGTAATTTTGTATTATCTGCAAACTTTGCCACCTCACTGTTTACCGCTTTTTCCAGATCATTTATGAATATATTAAATAGCACTGGTTCCAGTACAGATCCTTGGGGACACCACTATTTACTTCTCTTCACTGTGAAAACGGACTATTTATTTCTACCCTTTGTTTCCTATCTTTTAACCAGTTACTGCTCCATAAGAGGACCTTCCCTCTTTTCCCATGACTACTTACTTCGCTTAGAGCCTTTGGTGTGGGACCCTGTCAAAGGCTTTCTGAAAGTCCAAGTATACTGTAGCCACTGGATCACCCTGGACCATGTTTGTTAACCACACCAAAGAACTCCAGTAGATTGGTGAGGCATGATTTCCCTTTGCAAAAGCCATGTTGACTCTTCCCCAGCATATTGGATTCATCTATGAGTCTGATAATTCTGTTCTTTATTACAGTTTCAATCAATTTGCCTGGTGCTGAAGTTAGGCTTACTGGCCTATAATTGCCAGGATCACCTCTGAAACCTTTTTAAAAAATTGGTGTCACATTAGCTATCTTCCAGTCATAGAATCATAGAATCATAGAATATCAGGGTTGGAAGGGACCCCAGAAGGTCATCTAGTCCAACCCCCTGCTCAAAGCAGGACCAATTCCCAGTTAAATCATCCCAGCCAGGGCTTTGTCAAGCCTGACCTTAAAAACCTCTAAGGAAGGAGATTCTACCACCTCCCTAGGTAACGCATTCCAGTGTTTCACCACCCTCTTAGTGAAAAAGTTTTTCCTAATATCCAATCTAAACCTCCCCCACTGCAACCAGTCATCTGGTACTGAGACTGATTTCATATTTGAGTGGTGAATACCATCTGCTGCTGGTGATTTATTACCATTAAATGTATCAATTTGTTCCAAAACCTCCTCTATCGACACCTCAGTCTAGGACAATTCCTCAGATTTGTCACCTAAAAAGAATGGCTCAGGTGTAGGAATCTGCCTCACATCCTCTGCAGTGAAAACTGATGCAAAGAACTCATTTAGCTTCTCCAGAAAGGCCTTGTCTGCCTTGAGTGCTCCTTTAGCTCCTCAATCATTCAGTGGCTCCACTGATTGTTTGGCAGGCTTCCTGCTTCTGATGTACTTAATTTTTTTGATATTTTTTGTGTCTTTTGCTAATTGCTCTTCAAATTCTTTTTTTGGCCTGCCTAGTTATATTTTTACACTTGATGTGCCAGAGTTTATGCTCCTTTCTATTTTCCTCATTAGGATTTTACTTCCAATTTTTAAAGGATGTCTTCTTGTCTCTAACCGCCTCTTTTAGTCTGTTGTTGAGCCTGGTGGGGTTTTTTTTTTTTTTTTTTTGGTCCTCTTACTGTTTCTTCGGGAGGGGGGAGGGTATATATTTAGTTTGAGGCTCTATTATTGTGTTTTTAAGAAGTTTCCATGCAGCTTTCAAGCATTTCACTCTTGTGACGGTTCCTTTTAATATCCATTTAACTAGCTTCTTCATTTTTGCGTAGTTCCTTTTTCGTTTTAAGTTAAATGATACGGTGGTGGGTTTCTTTGATATTTTCCCCCTGACAAGATGTTAAATTTAATTACATTATGGTTGCTATTACCGAGCAGTTCAGCTATATTCACCTCTTGGAGAAGATCCTGTGTGCCACTTAGGACTATGTCAAGAATAGCCTCTCCCCTTGTAGGTTCGAGGACTAGCTGCGCCAAGAGCCATTAATGGCATCTAGCAATTTTATCTCTGAATCCCATCCTGAGGTAGCCAATACCCAGTCAGTACAGAGATAGCGGAAATCCCCAGTTATCACTGAGTTTTTTGTTTGGGTAGCCTCTATAACCTTCCTGAGCATTTGACAGTCACCATCACCATCCTGGTCAGCTGATCAGCAGTATATTCCTATTGCTATATTCTTATTATTCAAGCATGAAATTTCTATCCATAGATATTCCATGGTACTGTTTGATTCATTGAAGATTTTTACCATATTTGACTCTATGCTTTCTTTCATATATAGTGCTGCTTCCCCAACAGCATGACCTACTCTGTCATTCCTATGTATTTTGTTCCCTGGTATTACCGTGTCCCATTGATTATCATCATTCCACCAAGTTTCTGTGAAGCCTATTATATTAATATCCTCATTTTATACCAGGCACTCAAGTTCACCCATCTTAATATTTAGCTTCTATCATTTGTGAACAAGCATTAATAAAATTTGCCAATATTTAGTTGTCTGCTTTCATGTGGTTTAACTGAATGGGACTCTTTCCTACCTGTACTTTATCAACTTCTATTCTCTCCTTTTTACTAGGATATGGAGAATCCCCTTTAATAAATCCTCCCCTAAGGGATGTCTCTATCTGAACCATGTGCTCTTCTGCAACTGTTGGCTTTCCCCCAGCCCTTAGTTAAATAACTCATCTACAAACTTTTTATACACACCAGCAATCTGGTTCCATTTGGTGTAGATGGAGGCCATCTTCCCTTTACAGCTCCTTCCTTTCCCAAAAGGTTTCCTAGTTCCTAATAAACCTAAATCCCTCCTCCCAACACCATTGTCTCGTCCACCATTGAAATCCTGCAGGGATAGTCTCAGTGCCAAGAAGACATCATGACATCATCTGGAAGGAGGGTCCCAACTATGGGATCATTTCCTTCCACTACAGCGTGATGTTCTCCTTCCCTGAGACTTTCATCGTCCGCAACAGCACAGAGGCTGTCAGACTGGGGGTGGAACCCGCTTCTACTGAAAAGTCTCACGTATGTAACTCTGTCTCCTTTCACTCCTCCAATTCAGCCACTCTAGTCTCAACAGCCCATACTCTTGTCTCTGAGGTCCATGAGCTGCATGCACTGAATGCACACATATGTAATGTGCCCACGAGGCAGGTAATCACACTTGCTGCATTTGGTGTAATAAACTGGATAGCCCCACTCTGCTATCGAGGTCCCTGAAACATTAGCGAACGTGACTGAGGGGTGGGGCTTTGCATAGCCATGAACCTTCTCCCTACACCAATTGCCTTCTCAGACCCTCCAACCTCTGATCCATGAAGTCTCATTGGAGTGGCACAGTGGCCTCCAACTCTGCAGCTCCAATCCTTGTTTTCAGATGGGGAAACTGAGGTAGACTGTTTTTAAAAACATATGCATAAAGCCCCACGTGCCAGAGCTGGGACTGGAAGCCAGGAGTTCCTGCTTCCCTGTCCCATGCTGTAACAGGGCTGGCTGCCTCCTGAGCACTTCCTTGTGGCCAGAGGTCACTCTGTGGTATCCTGCCACCAGTTTCTCCCCTATTCAGGGCCCCTTAACTCACAGTCCACAGGTAATTAAACTTTTCCTTCCTGGGGTCCCTTTTATTGAGTCCTTACACCCTGGGATCCCAGGCCCCAAACCCAGTTCATCTGCTTTCTCCCTTTACATAGTCCCCAGTCCTCTGTCCCAGAGCTAGGTCTCAATTCAAACTCTCTCAGGTTTTACCTGACTAGAGCTCAGCCCTCCTCAGCCCCCTAGCTTCCAGACCCCATCCTCCCAGTCAGGGTCTCTAGCAAAAACTGGGCCCAATCCCCCCAGCCTCAGCCTTCCTTCAGCACTCTGGGTCTGGTTTTCAGCCCCAAACCTTTCCCTCAGTCAGGCACCCTAGCAGGAGCCTCCTGCTCTTCTCCCCTTCACTGCAGCTCTTTATAGGACAAGGTAAGACTCATTCTGTAACCAGGGTTGGCTAGCCCCAGCCCTTCAGCAGCCAGCCACCCTGTTTCACATGCTAAACCAGAACACATCTACCCACTCTTGAATCCATCTTAACATGTTTGAGCATGTTTCATATTTTTTTTAACTCTTTTATATCCTGAGTGAGCAAATATCTCCTGTACAGAGAGTTCCTACTGTATGGAGCAGAGAAACAGAATGGTTCAAGACTCTTGTGGAGTCAATATTCTCCACAGAAATTTTAGCCCACTCTTGCTCTTTTTGGTCTTGCACAGCTTAACAGCTACCGAGGCATTTCACACCATCTCCCACTTTGCGCCTGTTGAAATGTGGGAGACTCTTCACAAAGAGTAAAGTGTTTGCAGAGATTTCACCTAGAACCCAGGCTTCCCTACTCCCTGCCCCACCACCACCCAATGAATAGCTTTTATTATCTACACAGTGAGTTCAATATACAATCACACACATAGCTGTCCTTGAGGTATAGAGAGCACAGCACATATGAAGCTCCTCAACTAAGACATTTTTGAGCTGAAGGCCAAAAAAGCATGATGCCTCTCTTCCAAAAGTGAAATCATTGATTTTTGAAGTCACTTCTCTCCCATCTCACTTCAATCTAAAAAAAATAAATAAATCCTCCTACGGCAGGACACAATGTAGGGAGAATTCCACTTGGAAAGGACCTCTTGAGGGAAGTTGAGGGGAGGGGAGTTGTCAGTAATCAGTCTTATAATGGAACTTATCTTACTCCATTAACTGTGGAGTTCTTATGCTATTAAGTTAGGTCAAATTGCTGATTTTTGCTGTTACCTCAAAGGGATTTCCCATCAATTCAGGTTCATATCTCCCGTATTTATACTGCACTGAGTTCTACCATTGAATTCCTGCTGTTCACTATTTTATTAGCGCAGAATTCAGACCCCTGTAAAACCGATGGCTTCATACAGCATTTTAAGAGATCACAGTGAATAGCGCTTACATGGGACCAGGTTTCTAAACTTCACTCTCATGGCTGTAGTGTGCTGTGCTAGAGTCACAAGGACAAATTCATAGATTCCAAGGCCAGAAGGGACCAATGATCACCTCGTCTGACTCCCGTCTAACACGGGCCAGAGAACTTCCGCACGATAATTCCAACGCACCACCTCCTACTCTCAGAGTCAGAGGAGGGAAAGGTCCGCAGGGGTCAATGGCCACTTGGACTCATCTCCAAAGAACCCCCATGCTCCAGCCTCAGCAAAATTTCCCTGTCAGACACAACGAGAAGAAATGACGGAGAGGAAAGACAGACTTGCCCAGGCCTACGGAGGCTAGGCAGAGACTCTCAGGGCCAGCCTCCAACTACAAAATATTACCATGATTGAATATAGATGTGAAGAATCAAATTAGCTGACATGACGCTAAGCATGACTTTGCAATCAACACGGACCAGGCTTAATTAGCATTAGCTGACACGATGCTGGTCTACACTGACTCCAAACCCATGGTCAACCTGTCAGCTAACCTGACTCTGCACAATTCAAAACTTGTGTGTTGTGTAGCGTAGACTAGCACTCATTGTCTTAGGGTCTGGCTATGCTGCAGTTACAGGGTGTGACTGCAGATTGAGCCAACATATCTGAGCTAGCTTTAAGCCTACTAGCTCGAGCACCAGAGCAGTGAATCTAGGGCAGTGTACACTCCAGCACAGGTTAGCCCACATGGAAGCGCATGTTGCCATGGGGACACTGCTCCTGCACCCAAGCTAGCTAGACAGAATCTAGTTTAGAATCTAGAATCTTGTGTGTCTACACAAGATGCAGTCACACCCTTGGATTGCAATATAGACATACTGTGATGGAATACACCCCTGTATTCACACTCTACACACTATTGCAATAATCTTTGTACAAGGTATGCCTTGTAAAGTATCATTTGAAAATTCATAATTTGCTGGTCATTATTGTCCTGGTAAAATATGTGTGGCAATATGTATGTGAAGTTATAAAATCCCCCTGGACAATGTTATTAACCCATGTTCCAAACCCAACAGCCCCGCGCAAGCAGAAGTCAGCGGACAGGTCTGTCCTAAACAAAGGAATGTGTGCTTGCTTTACTTTGCATTTAAGCAGTCAACGGATTCATCAAGCACAAAGGGAAACAAAGGACGTTCAAACAGATGAAAAAATCCAGCAGGGAACATCCTTCCACATAGACTCTGTGATTCCTGGTTCTCAGCTGGAAACGTTTTTTGAGAGGGTGATGGAAACTATAAAAAGGAGGGGCAAACACCCCAATAAACCCCTCTCTTCCCCTGCCCATCTCATTCTCTGCACCTGAGAAGACAAAAGGAAACAGCTGTTGGACTTGGTGGAAGGGTCCTGATCTGAAAGTTTGGTCAGTAATCTGCTGGTGCATGTGGTGAGAAAGTGTGCTTTGCAACTAAAATAATTCCCTAAGCAGATACTAGTAAGCATTTTATCTTTATTTTTCTTATAACCATTTCTGACTTTTATGCCTCATTACTTGTACCCATTTAAAATCTCTCTCTTTGTATTTAATAAACAGTTTTATCTAATTCAGAGTGTCTAAATTCAAGTGTCTGGGTAACAATTTAAGGTAATAAACTGTCATATTTTCCCTTAAAGGAATAATGGACTTTATATACTTGAACTGTCCAGCTGGGCAGTACAGGACATACATGTCTGGAGGAAGATCCAGGACTGGGGATGTGTTGGAGTCACCCTGCAGTGTAACCCACGCTGCTGAGAACCAGGGTGCAGCTGGCAGGCTGCAGTTACACACAGTCACTGAGGGTGTAGCTTGCATGCTGGAACACTGTTTGTGAGTGACCCAGGTGGGAGCTACTACAGCCTCCAACTAGTCTGGATTGTGCCCGGTACGTCACACAGAGGAATACTAGCTAGTTTCCCCACCACAGGCCTGGGTCTGAATAAAAGCAGCTGCAATAAGGCTAAATTAAAGCAATAATAATGAGAGCAAATGGCCTGATATATTACCATGACACCTGCAGAAAGTGTCATAGCCTGTGTCTACACTAGCATGTATCTGAAAATCTCCAATCATCTAAGTGGCAGCACCAGCAAAGACATTTTCTCACTCCGTCATCAAGCCTCACTCAGCCCATCTAGACGACAAAATGCTGTGAATGCCAGTGGCTGGTCTACACTAGCACTCCACCAGTGGAGCTGCACGGATGGCAGCACAATTGTGCAATGATAGGAAATGTTAAGAAAAACAGCAGTTTCAAGAAGATACAGTTCTTTGAAGAGGAACAGACCTAGCTGTTCCAAGGGTCGTATTGCCCAAATCACTCGCTGTGACAGAGGTAAAAGAAGTTACTTGCATGCTGCTCTGAAACAATGAGTCGCCCAGTTCAGAGGAGGCTGTGCTCCTTTCCTCAGTTATGCCTCCCCGGGAGTATTTGGAGAAATCTCAAAGACAGTGGGATGCAACAGGTAAGAGGCGATATCAGGAGAGCACAGCAGTTTGTGACATGGTTTTTAAAGCAACCAATCAAATTCAGCAGTCCTGGGACTCTCAGATCTTGGATTTCTGGCTCCCAAGCAAGCTCAGAACTTGGCAATTGCTCAAATTACACTTCCCCGAGGATGTCTGCGAGAGGAAGAATCAGACTGTGTCAGCAGCTGCCCGTTTCACTGGCAATGCCCATGCATATCTGAATTTAACCCTAGAAATAAGGGAACAGATGGGATCGAGAGGCAACATATTACTCTTTAGTCCAAGGGCCAAATTCAGCCCTGGTTTAAATAGGCTCACCTCTTACTGATTTCAATAGGATTTTCAATCTGCTTACACCAGGGCTGATGTCAGTACAAAAACCTTTCAAGATCAGGTCTCCAATTGACTCTTTCTTCACATTAAAGTAAATTTCTTAGCTCTGAGGGGACACATGAATCTCCCATTCCCTGATTGTTTCGAATGCCCATTCTTCTGTGAGCAGTGCCCTTCCCTTCCCAGGGCGTTAGATGGGCATAAAAGCCACTGTACCCAGAACACTGAAGAGAAGTACTAGGATTTGCACTTTAAATGTTAAAATTCAAGTATAATTTTAAGAATCCCATTAAAATGCAAAGCTACAGCCTATGGGGCAGCAGAACCCTTGTGCTGTTCTCCTTTTGCTTTGATTAAAGCCATTTTTTCATCTTCTTACTAGCTGAATTTACAAGATCTATGAAAATGAGAAGAAACTGGCCCAGATTATTAATGAGGCTGGCTAGAAAGACCTGCATCTCAAGTACAGGAAAGCAAAGCCAAGCCCCCTCCTAACCTCAATTCATTAGAGCAGGCAACGCCGCCGCTTGGTCAGGGAAAGCCCCTAGTCGGCCAGGCCGGTTTGTTTACCTGCCGTGTCGGTGATCGGCCGAACCTGCGGACACGGCAGGTAAAGAAACCAGCCCAGCCTGCCAGGGGCTTTCCCTGACCAAGCAGCGGAACAAGTCTGGGAAACACTGCCTTAGAGGAACCACTAGCAAACGAGTAGATCTCCCCAAATAGAGCCCCCTTTATCATTTCTTTAAATAAACATTACTGTCATGCTTTGTCTTTCTGATGTACTGTTTGCACCTACCACAGAAATTTCACCTCTCACTGCCCTAGGGTTTCCATCTCTAGCCATTCCCAGCCCAAAGGGCCTTAACACTGTCTTTTAGGGACACACAGGTGCTTAAAGGAGGCCTGCTCCCATTTGGTTCAGACGTTCACAGGGTGTGAAGCCCTTCGTGCCACTCAGAGAACAGAAAGGATCTGCAACTGAAGGCTTTAATAAAAAATTTCTTTTCCCGAGCATACACCTGGTGGCAGCCATCTTGCTGAAGACACACACAGCATGACACTGGCAGAGAAGGGGTCCCAGTGAGACACAGTCCTGCTGGAATGCTGTTGTCAGGAGCAGAAGGACATTCATGTTTACAATCTCTAAATACGTTCAACATTAAGCTATGGTTATTTCATTCAGTTGCTGTATCCAGTAACACAGCAGGATAGAAACTAAATGGCCCGTTCTCTTTTTTTTTAAAAATATTTAAAAATGAATATTTTAAATTCTCTGCCAGTGTCATTCCTCAGCCAGCTAGTGGCTGCCAACAGGGCACTCACGTGACTTTATTTCTTTATTTAAAACTCTATTTTCAAATCTATTTCACAGTCAGAACTGTACATGGAGGAAGAATCCCTTGCCTTGGGAGTTTTCCAATTGCTTCTGTTGAACAGAATGGCTGCAATTTTTCTTCATTCATCCCCCTCCCCCCTCAACACACACACACACACACCCCTTTCTGTTTCAGAATCACAGAAAAGAGAAAGACTTCCTTACTGTACGTTTTCTAGTTTTCCATCCAGCCCAGTTTTAGGAGTTCGAAGTAGCAGGGCAGCTACCCCTTCCCTTGGGAGATAATTGCACTGTCTAACAGAGCTCACCATTACAACTTTCTCCTGGCACTCAGCCTTTTCTTCATTTTCCTCTGTTCATCCTAGGTTTAACCCCATTGTATCATTCCTAAATTATTCCTCTCTCTCTCTCTCTGGGATTAACACGTTTCAAATAGCGTTCATGAAATTGAACTGCCTGCAGCAGAGACCGTACAGACAGGCTCTGAGCGAGTTCATCAATCACAGCTCTGAGAGTGGACTTCAACCCTGACCCCCTCCCCCTTCCCCATCTACTCTAGTCCTTGGACTTCCTAGATCAGAAACTGCTCATTGCACCCGTTTGCTCATTTCAAAATGTGGGTGAGAGGGGAGCAGCAGGAGTGTCGCTCTGTACTAGTGCCTATCACTGTAAAACGATGATTAACAGACTTCATGCTTGTTTCTGGCCTAGCTGCACATTTGAACTCAGGACTCCGGAAGAGGCAGGCCTCTGCACAGACATCACCACTATTTTTGCAGGACATACAAAAACAATGTTTTTTGGCTCGGCAGCAGGGATTGTCCCATTTGTAAAGCATCCAGCACAATGGGGCTCCAGTCCCGACTGGGGCCTCTGAAGGGCTTCCAGGATATAAATGTTCGCTACTATGACAGTGGCCCTTGCGTTATTTATTTGGATAGTCAAAGTTCATTTACTGTGTCCCCACATGTTCAGTTTTTCATGTGCCACAGTGACCATGAGTAACGGCATCATAGACGTTATCAAGGGAAACCTGAGGTTTTAGCTGCTTGGCTTGTGGCAACTGGTGAGGAACGGGAAGTGGCTGGCAGCTTAACTGAGTGTTTCTTCTAACATGACCAGCAACGACAAAGCTAACGCCTACATGTAAAGTAGCATTGTTAGGTTTCAGAGTCAACTCTCTATTTGACCCGAATGTGCCAGTTCACTTCTCTCACAGCTACTGTTCCAGGCTGCCTTCAAACTTAAGCAGACAACCTGACATTGGTTACAATGGTGTCACATTTTCAGTTACCTTCACAACCATGAAGGCAAGAAGCATGATTTCCCCCTCTCTCCCCGCCTCCAGGAAAAGCTGAGATTCTGCAGCACAATTCCATGTTCACAGAATACACGGGATGCTGGCAACGGTGAACAGAAAATTAAATGTGTGATATGGTGGCAATGGACAGTCACTTGCAACTATCAGGTCAGAAACAAGAAAACAAAAATGCCTGAATGGCATTGGTGAGACTGCACTTACAATACTATGCAGCTCTTGGTTCCTCATTATCTGAACGATATCTGCAAACCAGAGAGAATGAAAAAGTAACAGAACTGTGTAAGGGTCAGAGGGACTGATTTATGAGGAGTTAAACAACTAAATATATACACTTGGATTAAATAGCAACTAAAAAGCTACGATATCAAACTACAATTACCTGAAAAGCAAAAATACCAACAGATCTCAAAAAGGACAATTAAACTAGGAGAAATTGTATGAAATTCCAGAAAGGAAAACAGTCTGGATATCCAGAATAATTTGTGAGATCTCTTGTATAGACTCCCAATTTCTAATTTCTCTGTCACTGGGGATCTGCTGCAGCTTCTTAGAATAACTTTCGGCAGTAGCCCCCAGGCAGCGTTACAAAGGCAAAACCTCAGCAACTCCGTTCAGTTTCATTCTGAAGCTGATGCCTTTGCTAGGAAGCATAACTAAGCATAAATACTCTCCAGAATGTAGATAAAAGATGCCTGCTGAGATGCAGAGAGTCCGGTAAAATCTGGGTTAATGGTGTTACTATTTATAACATGATAATGCCCAGACCCTCAAGGGAAGATCTGGGCCACGTTATGCTCCATTCTGCATAAACTCACAAAAAGATACAGTTCCTGCCCCAAAGAGCTTACATTTAAGGGCCCCAATCTTACAATTGGATCCACATGGATGGACCCTTAACTTCAAGGGGGTCCTGTGTGGGCACAAGGGTCTGTCTGCATTGATTCAACCGCAGCAGTGTGGGAATACAAGTTGCAACACATGGGTGTAGCAAAAACCAGAGGGGAAGGAGGGAGGATGACAAGAACAGTTACTTACATAGGCTAGCGATACATACACTTTAATGGTTCCAGGATATTACAGACACCCACTTCAGCAAGCTCACTGACATCTGAAACCTGCTGCTGAAAGTAAACCCTGGTCCACTGATTAAGGACATCCAGAAATAAAACCTGGCCCAACTGATTCGGACAGTCACACAACAGCCATGGAAAGCTCTCTGGAAGTCAGGGTGAAACAGCCTCACAAGGCAGGCTCAGGGATAAAGCCAGTGTTCGATGCACACATCCCTTTCAAGGGCTGGAGGGTATATCAGATCCCTTCCTACAACCTCCTGTCGATCTGCCACTCACCAGAACATCCATTCAGACAGCCTTTGCCACAGCTCCTGGGAAGATTTTCAGACCCACACACAACCTCCTCACCCCCAGCAAGTGGGTCAAGTCCACTTACACAACCTCTTGCAAGGCCTTCCCCTCCCTAAACCCCCCACATTCTCACACAGGTTCACATCTCTTCTCCCCACCCTGAGTTTACTGCCCCTAACCTAGAGGGTGTCAAAACCTACACAGCACTCCTGCCCTCCTTTGCCATATGGGGAGTGGGGAGACTTTTTATTCTAGTCAAGACAATCCACTCACACAAGTGTGCCTTCCTTCCGGACCCGCGAGTGTGTCAGACCCGCTCACGCAATCAGCTGCCCAGGCCCTGCAGCAAGCGTGTCACATTCAATAATACTTCATTGCCATGTCAAGCTCTACGCTGTCAGAGCACACAAAACAGACACCTCAGATCACCTCTGTGCGCAGACACAACACATCAAGCCCCCCAAACACATACACACCAAGCCCCAAGCCCAGCAAGAGCAGGGTTTGACATGACACCAAACCTCAGTGAGGGATGGAGCATCACAGTGTGTTTAGGGTTTGATCACTTGTTTGTCACATTCACTCACACAACCTCCCTGGCCACCCCACCCTGCCACTGCAGACGTGCAGTATTTCCCCTCACAACAGCTCCATCTTTCCAGGAATGCCAGACCCCCCCCCCCCAGATACACACAGTCCCTCACCACCCCAGGTGCCAGAGCCGTCAGAGTGGGGGTGTTGGGGGTCTGCCACTCCCTGGCTACAGGAGTGCTTGGGGGGTCATCCAGGGTGCATCCAGGGTGACATCTCCAACACACGCGCACACCCCCCTCCCTAGAGGGCTATGACTCTTGCACTCCTGGATCCAGGGGGTGAGAGAGCAACATACACCCCCTCCCCCCACCCCAGGAGGGTCCAGCCCCCCCACCACAGCCCCATCTCCCCCTCCCCCCGTCCCACGAGGGGCCAGCCCCCCCACCACAGCCCCATCCCCTCCTCCCCCCGCCCCACGAGGGGCCAGCCCCCCCCCCACAGCCCCATCTCCCCCTCCCCCCGCGGGGCCAGCCCCCCCACCACAGCCCCATCCCCTCCTCCCCCCGCCCCACGAGGGGCCAGCCCCCCCACCACAGCCCCATCCCCTCCTCCCCCCGCCCCACGAGGGGCCAGCCCCCCCCCCACAGCCCCATCTCCCCCTCCCCCCGCGGGGCCAGCCCCCCCACCACAGCCCCATCCCCTCCTCCCCCCGCCCCACGAGGGGCCAGCCCCCCCACCACAGCCCCATCCCCTCCTCCCCCCGCCCCACGAGGGGCCAGCCCCCCCCACCACAGCCCCATCTCCCCCTCCCCCCGCCCCACGAGGGGCCAGCCCCCCCACCACAGCCCCATCTCCCCCTCCCCCCGCGAGGGGCCAGCCCCCCCCACCACAGCCCCATCTCCCCTGCCCCCCGCCCCGCGAGGGGCCAGCCCCCCCCACCACAGCCCCATCTCCCCCCCGGAGGGGCCAGCCCCCCCCATCACAGCCCCATCTCCCCCCCGGAGGGGCCAGCCCCCCCATCACAGCCCCATCTCCCCCTCCCCCCGCCCCGCGAGGGGCCAGCCCCCCCCACCACAGCCCCATCTCCCCCCCGGAGGGGCCAGCCCCCCCCATCACAGCCCCATCTCCCCCCCGGAGGGGCCAGCCCCCCCCATCACAGCCCCATCTCCCCCTCCCCCCGCCCCGCGAGGGGCCAGCCCCCCCCATCACAGCCCCATCTCCCCCCCGGAGGGGCCAGCCCCCCCATCACAGCCCCATCTCCCCCCCGGAGGGGCCAGCCCCCCCCATCACAGCCCCATCTCCCCCTCCCCCCGCCCCGCGAGGGGCCAGCCCCCCCCATCACAGCCCCATCTCCCCCTCCCCCCGCCCCCCGCCGGGCCAGCCCCCCCCATCACAGCCCCATCTCCCCCTCCCCCTGCCCCGCGAGGGGCCAGCCCCCCCCATCACAGCCCCATCTCCCCCTCCCCCCGCCCCCCGCCGGGCCAGCCCCCCCCATCACAGCCCCATCTCCCCCTCCCCCCGCCCCCCGCCGGGCCAGCCCCCCCCATCACAGCCCCATCTCCCCCTCCCCCCGCCCCGCGAGGGGCCAGCCCCCCCCATCACAGCCCCATCTCCCCCCCGGAGGGGCCAGCCCCCCCCATCACAGCCCCATCTCCCCCCCGGAGGGGCCAGCCCCCGCCCCACTCTCACTCCAGGGGAACCAGCCCCGGGGGCAGCCCCAGCTCACCGCGCGGAGCTCCCCCGTCCGGTCCTTCATGCTCGCTCCGCCCGGCGCCCGCTCGGCTCGGCGCTGCCTCCCGGCTCCGGCTCCGGCTCCGGCCGCGGTCGGGGGCGGGGGGAGGCGCGGCACATGCGCCGGAGCCGGAGCCGGAGCCGGAGCCGGGCGGGCGGCGGGCGCAGCGAGGGCCCCGGGGGCACCGGCCTGGGGCTGCGCAGACTCCGGGGCCGCTGGGGGAGCGAGGGCGCGTGAGGGGGCCCCGGGGGTCACACCTGGGGTGTGCAGGGGCGGGGCGACACTGGGGTGCGGAGTTACACTTCGGTGGAGGTGGTTACACCTGGGGGGGTGCTAGTGCGGGGGGCTTGCACCTAGGGGTGGGGGGGTTTACCCTTGGCTGGGGCTGTGCTAGAATCACAGAGTATCAGGGGTGGAAGGGAGCTCAGGAGGTCAACAAGGGCACACTGCTGACTCATATCCAGCTTCTCGTCCACTGTCACCCCTAGGTCCTTTTCCGCAGAACTGCTGCCTAGCCATTCGGTCCCTAGTCTGTAGCAGTGCATGGGATTCTTCCGTCCTAAGTGCAGGACTCTGCACTTGTCCTTGTTGAACCTCATCAGATTTCTTTTGGCCCAATCCTCCGATTTGTCTAGGTCCCTCTGGATCCTATCCCTCCCCTCCAGCGTATCTACCACTCCTCCCAGTTTAGTGTCATCCGCAAATTTGCTGAGAGTGCAATCCACACCATCCTCCAGATCATTTATGAAGATATTGAACAAAACCGGCCCCAGGACCGACCCTTGGGGAACTCCACTTGACACCGGCTGCCAACTAGACATGGAGCCATTGATCACTACCTGTTGAGCCCGACAATCTAGCCAGCTTTCTACCCACCTTATAGTGCATTCATCCAGCCCGTATTTCTTTAACTTGCTGACAAGAATACTGTGGGAGTCCCAGTCCCAGGGGTGGTGGGGCTAAGCAAGGAGAGTGAGGGCATGGGCACAGTGCTGCTGGGGCGTGACCCTGGTGGAGAGGGAAGCACCCCTGAGAGCAGTGTGTGTGCTGAGGGTAGCAACCCTAGTCAGCATGGGGTTACAACAGATACAAAGTGTGCTTGGCAGGAGTAGTAGGGGGAGCAGTGGTGATGGGCTCCAGCGAGTGAGGTAATCCCAGGGGGAGAGCTGCATGGCTGGCCCTTCAGGGAGCATTCTTGGAGTTACAATGAGGGGAACCATCTCAGGGGGGGACAGTCTTGGGACCAGTTCAAGTGGGAGTCAGCAACCCCATGGGGGTTATGGTGGAGAAGCAATCCCAGGGGTTTGCAATGGATTGAGCAAGCCCCCCAGAGGGGGAGTTACACTGGGGATGATCCTGGGGAAGGTTAACTGTGGGGTGCTGATTCTGGGGGGTTGTGATGTTACATGGACAGGATGAACCAACCCCAGGGGTGAGGGGGTTACCCAAGGCTAGCAATCTTCCCACAAAGACAAGAAGAGATACAGAGACACACAGTAAAAGGAAAACAGCCAGGAAAAGCATCTGTATAGTGCCATTGTGTCTTTGGTCCCAACTGAGCTCTCCTGTTTACTGCTAGAGCAACCTCAGAAGCTGAAGACCTGGGAAAAAAAAGGCTGTTGACTAAAACAACAAGGAGTCAACAGACTAACACCCGCTCTGAAGTCTGTTGACTGTTTGCGACCTGACTGCAAGGAACTTATTACGTCAAAGAGAAAAGTTATTGCCCAGAGTCTCGGTCTTGTTTGGTGAATGGCTGCTATTCAAGGTGATAAACTGTTCTAGCTGAGAAGGTGGATTAATTATTACTGAGCAGCCACAGATGTCAAGGGCACCAATTTGGATGATGAGCCAAATGAGTTAATGCTTTTCAGAATGACTTTTCTTAGAGAGCTACAGGGCTTCTCTGCATTGTGTGCAGAAATATTAACAGTCAAACTGATTGTACTTTCTTGGTTGTGACATATGCTGTGTCAGGACTGTACAAACCTGTGATTGGGCTGTCAATGTTAATTGCCAGGATGTTTCACCAGCATGTATTCCTTCACTTAGTTATTTGTTGTGTAAATATATATATTTTCTGAGGTAGCTGACGGTTTATATAGGAAGCTTTCATTTATTGCCAAAATCTACAGCCTCTCCAGTCCATCTAGAAACTTAGGTTTACAAAAAGTCCCAACTCTGGGGCATGATTTGAAATCTAAAGTGATTTTCTTCAAAACCGAAGTCACAGTCAAGTAGTCCTAGTCCCATAAAGGTGTATTTTGTGTGGGTCTGTGTGATCATTTGAAAGCTTCCCCGCCCCAGCCCCCTTCCTCAGACGTTCTTGTCAACTGCTGGAAATGGCCCACCTTGATTATCACTACAAAAGGTCCCCCCCCACCCCACCCCACCCCCCCTCCCCCCACCCCGCTCTACTGCTGGTAATAGCTCACCTTTCCTGATCACTCTTGTTACAGTCTGTATGGTAACACCCATTGTTTCATGTTCTCTGTGTGTATAAATCTCCCCACTGTATTTTCCACTGAATGCATCCGATGAAGTGAGCTGTAGCTCATGAAAGCTTATGCTCAAATAAATTGGTTAGTCTCTAAGGTGCCACAAGTCTTCCTTTTCTTTTTGCGGATACAGACTAACACGGCTGCTACTCTGAAACCTGTGGTTAAATTATTCATAGTTGTTGTTTTTTTAAGTCCAGAAAGGACCATTATGGTCATCTAATTTCTAGTGTGACTTCCTGCACAGCACCATGCCTTAGAATTTCATCAAGTCATTCCTGCATCTAGTCCAGCAATCTGTGATTAAACTAAGGCATATGTTTTAGAAAGACCGCCAAACTCATTCACTGGGAGACTCTAAATTCAGAATTCATCACATCCCTTGATCATGTGTTTGAGTAGTTAAATTCTCTCACTGTCAAGACATGTCTGTCTTATAGCCAGTTTGATTGTTATTGACTGTACTAGATTAAATAGTCCTCTACTATGAGAAATCTTAGAATCCTAGAAGATTAGGGTTGGAAGAGACCTCAGGAGGTCATCTAGTCCAACCCCATGCTCAAAGCAGGACCAACCCCAACTAAATCATGCCAGCCAGGGCTTTGTCAATCCAGGCTTTGAAAACTTCTAATGATGGAGATTCAACCACATCCCTAGGTAACCCATTCCAGTGTTTTACCACCCTGCTTGTGAAATAGTTTTTCCTAATATCCAACCTAGACCTCCCTCACTGCAACTTGAGACCATTGCTCCTTGTTCTGTCATCTGCCACCACTGAGACCAGCTGAGCTCCACCCTCTTTGGAACCCCCCTTCAGGTAGTTGAAGACTGCTATCAAATCCCCCTTCACTCTTCTTTTCTACAGACTAAATAAGCCCAGTTCCCTCAGCCTCTCCTCATAAGTCATGTGCTCCAGCCCCCGATCATTTGTGGCCCAACTACAGAAAGGATATGGACTCTCTCCAATTTGTCCACATCCTTTCTGTAGTTGGGGCACCAAAACTGGATGCAATGCAATGCAAAGGCCTCTCCAGTGCCGAATAGAGGGGAATAATCACTTCCCTCAATCTGCTGGCAATGCACCTACTAATACAGCCCAGTATGCCATTAGCCTTCTTGGCAACAAGGGTACACTGCTGACTCATATCCAGCTTCTCGTCTACTGTAATCCCCAGGTCCTTTTCTGCAGAATTGATGCTTAGCCAGTCGGTTCCCAGCCTGTAGCAGTGCATCGGATTCATCCGTCCTAAGAGCAGGAATTTCTGTGTGTAGGCATTTACAGAACATGACCAAGGCAACTCTTAGCTTTCTCTTCCATAATCAAAATAGATTAAGCTCCTTTAGTATCTCATTGTATGGCATGTTGTCCAGGCCACAAATCATTCCCATAGTTCTTCTCTGAAACCTGTTTAATTTTTCATTGTTTTAAAAGTGTGGACACCAGAATGGTACACATTTATCCAGTAATAGTCTGAGTGATAGTCTCATCAGTGCTGTATACAGAGGTAACAACACCTCTCTACTCCTACCTGATATTCCCATTTGCTTAGCCAAGTATCATATGAACCATTTTAGCCACAGCATGGGACTGGGAGCTCCAGTTCAGTTAATTAACCACTGTGAGCCCTAATCCATGTCAGAGTCACTGCAGTCCAGAAATAGAGTTCCCTGTCATGTAAGTATGGCCTGCTTTGTGCCTAGATGTAGAACATTGCATTTGGCCATATTAAAATACATGTTTGGTGGAGCCAGCTTACCAAGCAATCCAGTTCACTCTGTATTTGTGCTACTCTATGCATCCTTGTGTTACCTGCATATGTTGTTATCAGTGATTTGATGTTTTAATCCATATCACTGATACAAATATTAAATAACATTGGCAAAGAACTGATCTCCTCAGGGCCCCACTAGAAACAATCCCACTCATTTACAATTCCCCATAAACAATTAGATTTTGTGATCTGTCAGTCAGGTTTTAATTCATATAATATAGGCTATATTGATTTTTACAGTGCTAATTTTATAATCTGAATGTGGTGTGGTACTAAGTCAAACACTTATCTCTGCATTTGGCACTGGTGTGACTGCTGCTGAAATAGTTTGCAGTTCTGATGGCCACACTTCCAGAAGGAGACTGATAAATTAGGGTTCAGAGAAGAGCCATGAGAAAAGATGAAAGGACTGAAAAACATGCCTTGTAGTGATAGATTCAAGGAACTCAATCTGTTTAGTTTAACAAAAAGAAGGTTAAGGGGTGACTTGATTACAGTCTATATTAAGTACCTACATGAGGATCAAATAGTTAATAATGAGTTCCTCAATCTAACAGAGAAAGGCGGATTACTTCATAGGGGCCTTGCCACTGGGCTACCAGATTGGACTCCGCAGAGGGGAGCAACACAAGGACCTGGTCCCCAGGTTCAAAGGTCCATGCTCATGCTCCCCGGTTGTAGGTTCAGGCTTGGACCCCTGGGCAGCCTGCAGGTTTTCCTTCACTAGGTCCCCGGTTCGTGTCAGGTTCTCATGCACAGTCACATGACATAATGAAGGAGTCCCTGGGTCAGGGGTGGGGTCTGCTCCCAAGTCTCCCACATCAGGTCTAGCAGCCCCCACAGCTGGTGCCCATAAAGCAGCTCAAGTGGGAGAACTGGGTGGAGGCCTGCTGTACCTCCCAAATGGCAAGCAGCAAAGGCGGGAGGAATAGGTCCCAATGGCGCAAGTCCTCCAGGAGGAATTTGCATAGCATCCCCTTGAGGGTCCGAGTGAACCGCTTGATAAGGCCATCTGTCTGAGGGTGGTAAACCAAGGTTTGCAATTTCTGGATCCCTAGAAGGCCATAAACTTCACAGAGTAGCCGGGAGGTGAAATTGGTCCCCTGGTCAGTTAGGATCTTGCTTGGTAAGCCTACCTGAGCAAAGATTTTTAGGAACTCAGCAAGTCAGCAGTGATGCTCTGTGTGGTGGCGAACCGCAAGGGGACAGCCTCAAGGAAGTTTGTAGTGTCGACCATGACTGGAAGGATGTAGCAATAGCCCTCCGCACTCTTTGTGAGGGGTCCTAGCAGGTCCATGGTGACCTACGTTCCCTGTAAGCTTCACGGCTGTGCTATCAAGGGCCACACAGGAGGGGAGAGGAGCTCCTCCCTCAGCCCAGCCCTGCCGGAGCTGCTGGAGAAAGGAGCCCCTCCCCCAGCCCAGGCCCAGGGGAGAGGAGCCCCTCCCCTAGCCCAGAGGATTTCAAACCCCCTTTTCAGCTCTTTATTGAACTGAATGGGCCAAATCCCTCTCCCCCCGGATGTAATTCTACTGACTAACCCAGGGATGTGTGTGTGCCCCAGTATTTAAGAGCTCTCTCATCTAAGATTATATTCTCCTGCAAATGTAGATGAATCATATGAAGATCTGAAAGGCGGGAAAGGATTTACAATAAGGATGGCAGGGAGGAGGCAAGTCCTAGGCATTTGGAGAACTGAGGAGCGGAGTAAGAGCAGGTTTGATCTGGGGGTACTACTTGTAGTCTATATGATCTGGTTAATCAGCTGGGTGGTGCACTGCCTGGAGAGTTTTGTGATTGTCGTCAGGTTTGAAATATTACTTGTTAGCTTTGTTAAACACCTTGGGATTTATTTTTGTAGCACCTTGTTAGGGGGCTTATTCCTTCACCCACTTACTTCCCTGGTCCTTCTCGCATGAACAGAGAGCAACAATACCCGAAGTCCAAAGGTGCAAACAATTTGATGTTTATTGGGGTGAACTTCCAGCAAGCATGATTCCAGTTTCCTTCCTTAGTATCCTCCTTCCCAGCTCTGACACCACAGAGCCTTACACCTGTGTCCCTGTTCCCATTCCTACCCTTAGCCAAACATGATTCCAACTTCCTTACTCCCATTCCCTGTTCCCATTTCCCCCTTTAGCAAAACATGATTCCACTTTTCTTACCCCCATTCCCTGTTCCCATCTCCCCCCCCATCCCCTCCACTTCCTCATTGACTACAGATTATATAGTAAAATACTATATTGACTACAGATTATATAGTAAAATACCTTAACCAATCATTTTCCTGAAATTTAACTAACCAATCCTAACATATTGTAACATGATTATGTAACCAATTATATCCCACCACCTTAATTAGTTTACACCCAGCAAAATTAATTATACAGCAGACAGGAACAATCACAGAACCAGACAGAGATTATACAAACAATAGCAAAGTGGAAACTATAATGACAAGACAATACAGAAGTGAGGGTTTCACATCCCAGCTATTGATAAGTGAGTTCTTGCCAGACAGGATGCTATCAAACTAAGTTTCCTTTTACATTTTCTAGGCACTTCCCTTTCTCTGGAGGTGATAGGCACTATCAGGACAGGAGTGTATTCCTAACAGCCGAATAGCACCTTATTTCAGTGTGACTAGTTTGGAATGTGAGGATGTGACTGTTCGCTTCCCAGCTTATGGCTGCCTCTGCTGCTTAGCCAAAGGCCTTAGCCTAAGAACAGGGCCTCAGACTGTCACAGTAAGAGAAGGCCCTTACACCAGCAGACAGTGATTTTGATTCTTTCTTTTATACCTCTAGAACTAGCCAAGTGATAAGAATACACCTAAATTCTTAGAGTACAGGCCTTTACAGACAGACCTGAATATCTTTATCCTAACACACCTTTATTAAACTCCACCAGTACTTCTGCATTCAGAGCTCAGAATGCTTGAACAGAGAATGATATGCATAATTTTACCAGCAGCATTGTGGCTCTATGCAAAGGAGTATTTGAGCAGCCTAAACCTAACCCTAAATCCACACTTCATCAAGAGCGAACAGCAACTGGAGTGAAAAACAAATGGCATTTCCTCACCATGCAGCCCACCATTGGATGCAGCAGCATTAACAGATGGATAGATGGGTGTGTATGGGGACAGATGGATAGACGGGTGTGTATGGGGATAGATGGATGGGTGGACAGATAGGTGATGGGTGTGTATGAGGACAGATGGATGGATAGAAGGGTGGGATGAGGATGGATGGATAGATGGGTGTGTGTGGGGATAGATGGGTGTGTATGAGGATAGCTAGATAGAAGGGTGTGTATGAGGACGGATGGATGGATGGATAGATGATGGGTGTGTATGAGGATAGCTAGATAGAAGGGTGTGTATGAGGACAGATGGATGGGTGGATGGATAGATGGGTGGTATGAGGATAGCTAGATAGATTAGGGTAGGGGTACACCAACTGAGATGCAAAGGATATACTTTACTGTATAACTTATGATCAGACTCTGACAGAGGTTACTAGTGACTCACTCTTTTCAGAGTTCCCATGCTCCATCTGGCTACATTTCTGGACCCCTCCTCTCTCTCATGCGGAAAGTGAAATGTGAACTTGTGGCACCTGTGATTAGAGCTTGTTGGGCTCTGCTCGGATGCAGCCCCACGCACAAAGATGGGTGGGGGCTGAGTCCTCCCTTCTTTGGGACAGACCTTTTCCCTCCTAAAGACAGGGACTGAAGATGCAAGATGCCCAGCCTGGTTCAGGAGGAATGGTGATGGGGCCACCCAGATGCCTCTAGGGGAGGGCCCCAGTGGGTGTGGCCACATCGCAGGGTTAGGACCAACATGGGCCCTATGTGTGGAGTGCCAAGGGCCCTGGCAAGCCTGTTCTGGAACTCTCTGCTGGACAGGGAAACACAAGACAGAAGCCAAGGTGTCAGGTAGCTTTGATTTTTGACTGAGCAACTCAGGAAAGGAGCAAAACTCGCACCATCTTCTCCCAGCAAGAGAAAAAACCAGCTCTCCCATGGGGCACAGCAAGGGAAGGTTTAAGCTTCCTATTGGCCCCCAAATGTAGCCCTGAGGGCACCTATCCCAACTTGGAGCCTTTGCCAAGGATCACAGCTGGGAAGGAAGAGGAGAGAAAGAATGAAAAGAGTCTCCATGCACAAATGCGTTCTGTATCTGCTTCACCAGAGAGCACCTTAGCCAGAGAAACTCATTTGCTCCTGGTGAGACTCTCTGAGCAAACTAAACCCAAAGTTATTCCCCAGCTGCAGTGTAGGGAGGTGGAGTGGTCTCCCACCCTGATGGAGAGACCCACAACCATCCTCTGGTGGGCAGAGCCTGGACACCCACGGGCACACTGCCAGAAGCAGAGGAGTGGGACAGGAACCAGAAATATAAAAGACAGGCCCTCCAGCTCAATTGGAGGAGAGCTGCCTATGACCAGCTGGCCTATGTCAATGGTGTTCCTATGGACCCCTGATACGCAACCCAGTGGCCGTGCTTTGGACTTGAAGGTGAACGCCTCTACCAGGTTTCCCAAGATCCTTGCACCCACGAGCCCTGATCCCAGCTGATTGTACCCCGTTGTCATCGACAGGCAGTGTTGAGGATGGCCCACGATGGCCCAGCCACTGGCCATTTGGGCCAAGAGAAGACCTTAGCCTGAATACTGGCCTGGTTCTTCTGGCCGGAGGTGCACCAGGACGTTAAGAACTTTTGCGCATCCTGCCCCAATTACCAGAGGGTGGCACCTGTGGGAATCCCGAAGGCACCCTGGTGCCCTTGCTGGTGGTGGGGACACCCATCGAATGGATGGCCAGCAGTGTTCCCTCAAATTTTTTATGTCCATGTGCAGAATTTTGTTATGTGAACCAATATGGAGGGGGTGGGACTGAGGGGTTTGGGGTGTGGGAGGGGGCTCAGGGCTGTGGCAGAGGGTTGGGGTGTGGGAGGGTATGGGCTCTGGCCCTCATTGCTGCATGCTGTGAGCAAGAGATAGTGATGCCCTCACAAGAATCCCATTCAAGTTTCACAGCGGGGTCCAGAGGTGAGCGTTGTGGATATTGTCCAATATGTTTCTGATGCCAGGCCAGCGGCCTCTAATGGGGTCAGGTGGCCAGCTCAATGAGAAGAACTCATGCTCCAACTAGGACCCCAAACCAAAGGCAAAAGCAAATCAACCGTCTTTTGTAGGTGACAAATCTGAGGAATTGTCACAGATTGAAGTGTCACTAGAGGAGGTTTTGGAATTAATTGAGAAACTTAACAGTAACAAGTCACCGGGACCAGATGGCATTCACCCAAGAGTTCTGAAAAAACTCAAATGTGAAATTGTGGAACTATTAACTGTGGTTGGTTTGTAACCTGTCCTTTAAATCAGCTACTGTACCCAATGACTGGAAGATAGCTAATGTAACACCAATATTTAAGAAGGGTTCTAGAGGTGCTCCTGGCAATTACAGACCGGTAAGTCTAACATCAGTACCGGGCAAATTAGTTGAAACAATAGTAAAGAATAAAATTGTTAGACACATAGAAGAATGTAAATTGTTGCGCAAAAGTCAACATGGTTTCTGTAAAGGGAGATCGTGTCTTACTGATATATTGGAGTTCTTTGAAGAGGTCAACAAACATGTGGACAAGGGGGATCCAGTGGACATAGTGTACTTAGATTTCCAGAAAGCCTTTGACAAAGTCCCTCACCAAAGGTTCTTACGTAAATTAAGTAGTCATGGGATAAGAGGGAAGATCCTTTCATGGATTGAGAACTGGTTAAAAGACAGGGAACAAAGGGTAGGAATAGATGGTAAATTTTCAGCATGGAGAGGGGTTCCCCAACGGTCAGTCCTAGAGCCAATCCTATTCAACTTATTCATAAATGATCTGGAGAAAGGGGTAAACGGTGAGGTGGCGAAGTTTGCAGATGATACTAAACTGCTCAAGATAGTTAAGACCAAAGCAGACTGTGAAGAACTTCAAAAAGATCTCACAAAATTAAGTGATTGGGCAACAAAATGGCAAATGAAATGTAATGTGGATAAATGTAATGTAATGCACGTTGGAAAAAATAACCCCAACTGTACATACAATATGATGGGGGCTAATTTAGCTACAGCTAATCAGGAGAAAGATCTTGGAGTCATCGTGGAGAGTTCTCTGAAGACGTCCACGCAGTGTGCAGCGGCAGTCAAAAAAGCAAACAGGATGTTAGGAATCATTAAAAAAGGGATAGAGAATAAGATGGAGAATATCTTATTGCCCCTATATAAATCCATGGTACGCCCACATCTTGAATACTGCATACAGATGTGGCCCCCTCATCTCCAAAAAGATATACTGACATTAGAAAAGGTTCAGAAAAGGGCAACTAAAATGATTAGGGGTTTGGAACAGGTCCCATCTGAGGAGAGATTAAAGAGGCTAGGACTTTTCAGCTTGGAAAAGAGGAGACTAAGGGGGGAGATGATAGAGATCTATAAAATCATGAGTGGTGTGGAAAAAGTGAACAAGGAAAAGTTATTTACTTGTTCCCATAAGAACTAGGGGCCACCAAATGAAATTAATGGGCAGCAGGTTTAAAACAAATAAAAGGAAGTTCTTCTTTGCACAGGTTTCAGAGTAGCAGCCGTCTTAGTCTGTATTCACAAAAAGAAAAGGAGTACTTGTGGCACCTTAGAGACTAACCAATTTATTTGAGCGTAAGCTTTCGTGAGCTACAGCTCACTTCATCAGAATGCATCCGATGAAGTGAGCTGTAGCTCACGAAAGCTTATGCTCAAATAAATTGGTTAGTCTCTAAGGTGCCACAAGTACTCCTTTTCTTCTTTACACAGTGCACAGTCAACCTGTGGAACTCCTTGCCTGAGGAGGTTGTGAAGGCTAGGACTATAACAGGGTTTAAAAGAGAACTGGATAAATTCGTGGAGGTTGGGGCTATTAGCCAGGATGGGTAAGGAATGGTGTCCCTAGCCTCTGTTTGTCAGAGGGTGGAGATGGATGGCAGGAGAGAGATCACTAGATCATTACCTGTTAGGTTCACTCCCTCCGGGGCACCTGGCATTGGCCACTGTCAGTAGACAGGATACGGGGCTGGATGAACCTTTGGTCTGACCCAGTATGGCCATTCTTATGTTCTTATGTTTGTGAGGAACACGAGAGAATCGGGTGATAGATGAGGTAAGAACTAAATCTTGATCCATACAGCAGTATTATGGACAGCTGTGGTCTCAGCATGGTGAAGAGCCACTGAGCTCTTGCAGCCCAGTAGTGAGGACATGCTGCCATCTGCAGGGTTTAAACAGTATCACAGGTAGAAAGAAAAGGAGTACTTGTGGCACCTTAGAGAGTAACGAATTTATTTATTTAGTCTCTAAGGTGCCACAAGTCCTCCTTTTCTTTTTGCGGATACAGACTAGCACAGCTGCTACTCTGAACCCTATCGTAGGCTACAGGAGTATAAAAATCCTGATTTAAAACAAAAAATTATTTTAATACATTTAAATCATGGTTGTTAAACGTAAATACATTTTTATCTAAATCTGCTTTTTTACTTGCATGTCGCTAGTTCTTCATCTTCTTCCCGGTCTTATAGCTGGGCTTGGGGGGATTACATTTTTATCAGTAAATGTCAATAAACATTGATTTCACTATATACACACAAAACTAATGAAAAAATATTTCCATCGGTAATAATCAAAATTTACAGATAGGCAAAGTAAGAGCAATGCTGCTTGAGAAGTTATTAGAGTTTAAGGATATTTAAAGGTCTCCCACAGTATTCTTCCCAGCAAATTTTAAAAGTATGGATTGGATGAATGGACTATAAGGTGGATAAAAAGCTGGCTAGATTGTCGGGTTCAACAGGTAGTGATCAACAGCTCAATGTCTAGTTGGGAGCTGGTATCAAGCGGAGTGCCCCAGGGGTCGGTCCTGGGGCCGGTTTTGTTCAACATCTTTATCAATGATCTGGATGATGGGATTAATTGCATCCTCACCAAGTTCACAGATTACATTAAGCTGGTGGGAGAGATAGATATGCTGGAGGGTAGGGATAGGGTCCAGAGTGACCTAGACAAATTGGAGGATTGGGCCAAAAGAAATCTGATGAGGTTCAACAAGGACAACTGCAGAGTCCTGCACTTAGGAAGGAAGGAAGGAAGAATCCCATGCATCCCTACAGGCTGGGAACCGACTAGCTAAGCAACAGTTCTACACAAAAGGACTTGAGGATTACAGTGGACGAGACGCTGGATATGAGTCAGCAGTGTGCCTTTGTTGCCAAGAAGGCCAATGGCATATTGGGCTGTATTCGTAGGAGCATTGCCAGCAGATCGAGGGAAGTGATTATTCCCCTCTATTTGGCACTGGTGAGGCCACACATGGAGTATTGTGTCCAGTTTTGGTGCCCCCACTACAGAAGGGATGTGGACAAATTGGAGAGAGTCCAGCGGAGGACAACGAAAATGATTAGGGGGCTGGGGCACATGACTTATGAGGAGAGGCTGAGGGAACTGGGGTTATTTAGTCTGCAGAAGAGAAGAATGAGGAGGGATTTGTTAGCAGCCTTCAGCTACCTGAAGGGGGGTTCCAAAGAGGATGGAGCTAGGCTGTTCTCAGTGGTGGCATATGAGAAAACAAGAAGCAATGATCTCAAGTTGCAGTGGGGGAGGTCTAGGTTGGATATTAGGAAACACTATTTCACTAGGAGGATGGTTAAGCACTGGAATGGGTTACTTAGGGAGGTGGTGGAATCTCCACCCTTAGAGGTCTACCATTCTCAGAGGTCCATCCTCAGAGGTCTACCATCAGAGGACCCAACCACATCAGCCACACCCTCAGGGGCTCATTCACCTGCACGTCTACTAATGTTATATATGTCATCATGTGCCAACAATGCCCCTCTGCCATGTACATTGGCCAAACCGGACAGTCCCTACGTAAAAGAATAAATGGACACAAATCGGACATCAGGAATGGTAACATACAAAAGCCAGTGGGAGAACACTTCAATCTTCCTGGACATTCTATAACAGATTTAAAAGTAGCCATACTTGAACAAAAAAACTTCAGAAACAGACTTCAAAGAGAAACTGCAGAACTAAAATTCATTTGCAAATTTAACACCATTAATTTGGGCTTGAAGAGGGACTGGGAGTGGCTGGCTTACTACAAAAGCAGCTTTGCCTCTCCTGGAATTGACACCTCCTCATCAATTATTGGGAGTGGACTACATCCACCCTGATCGAATTGGCCCTGTCAACACTGGTTCTCCATTTGTGAGGTAACTCCCTTCTCTTCATGTGTCAGTATATAATGCCTGCATCTGTAATTTTCACTCCATGCATCTGAAGAAGTGGATTTTTACCCACAAAAGCTTATGCCCAAATAAATCTGTTAGTCTTTAAGGTGCCACTGGACTCCTTGTTGTTTTTATGTTTTAACAGTTATTAAAGCTTTAACGTTTTGAATCCCAGTGTCTTCTTGTAATTGCATAATTATCTGAGCCCCTCAAATGTCTGAGCCCCCGCAATGTCCTGCAACTGTGAACATTTAAATCAATGAAAAGCTAAAAATAGCTTTTAAATAAACATTGTCAAAATTATCAAAAACTAAAAATCAAATTCTGCCAAACCTATTGATAATCTCAAATTGCTACATGGATATTTTGTGCTTGTTTCTTTAATCAGTTTCCAGATTGTTAGAAGAATTTCAGAATAAAGACTTTTTTTTTTACTAAGAAGTTTCACACTTATAATGTTCATTTCTGCTGAAAAACAAAAGTCTAGGACATTAATAATAAGTGTATCACCTAGGAATCACTGTGCCAGGACCTGTACAAAAAGATTGTCCTTACCCCAGAGAGCTTACAATCTAAGACAAGAGACAACAGTCGGAGACAGACAGACAGGGGAGCCCAAGTAAACAATGAGACAATACTGATCAGCATGGCAGACAGTGGTCTCAGCACACCAGCTGTGAAGGTTTTGTTGGCATTTATAATACAGCAGGGCCAGAGGGCAGCAGGAGAGTGTTTTTGTTTTGTTTTTTTTGAAGCAGAAAAGAATTTTATTTGTGTAACACTTACAAGGAATCACCAAAAAGGATAAAGCAAAACTATGCAACAAAAGCAAACACAAGGTATAACACAGCAGCCTTCAGGAGGGAGAAGTGTTCAGGCTAGCCTGGGCCCAGAGCAGGGGGGCTTCCTCGACACTTGTGGTCTTCCACCCTCCTGAGTTACCTGGTGGCCTAGAGCGGGGGGGGCTTCCTCGACACTCATGGTCTTCCACCCCCTCGAGTAACCTAGTGCCACGCCCAGTGTCACCGATTATCCCTCTCCTGAGAGTGCCCGAGAAGATGGGCACGGCTGCGGGGTGGGCGGGTTGGGGGTGGGGGTCACTCCTAGGTGACAGTGATGATGGTATCCACAGCGGCAACGGCTGGGGCTGGGGTCTCTTGCTCTTCCCCTCAATCAAAGGGTCAGATGGAGGGAACCGGACGGGGTCACTGAGCAGAGAACCTCGGACAGCGCCCACCGCTCCTCGAAGGTGTCAAGGGAGTCGGTGGACGCCGCCCAGAGGAACTCCGCCCGGATACGTGAATGTACTGAGGATCGGAAAACGGCCCTACAATCGCAGGACGCTTCATTAGCCAACCTCCTCTCTCTGGTTTTATAAATGGCTGTTTTAGCTAGGGTTAGGAGGAAGTTAACCAGGAGATCTCGTGATTTTGTGGGGCCACGGATGGGGAGTGTGTAAATAAAAAGGTGAGGGGAAAAATGTAGCCAAAAGCGTAATAAAATATTCATGAGGAGCCGGAAAAGGGGCTGCAGCCTGGCATGCTCTAAATATATGTGCGCCAGGGTTTCCCTCATGTTGCAAAAAGGGCAAGTATCCGGGATGGGGGTGAACCGTGTCAAAAACACGCCCGTGCTTACAGCTCCGTGAAGGAGCCACCAACTAATGTCCCCGACGGGCATCGGGACGAAGGTGGAATACAGGCTGGCCCACCGGGATTGCTCACCCTCCAAAGGTGGCAGGAGGTCCCTCCACTTTGTATTGGGGCGGGACACCAGGGTGTGAGCGTGGAGGGTGTGAAGTGTGAGTGTGTATAGATATTTCCGTGGCGCGGTTTGGAAGCTGACCGGCTGCAGTTCATGCAGCCGGATCGCAGTGAAAGGGTGAGGGGTTTGTTGGAATCTATGGGGTAGGGGCCCAATTGAAAGATCCGGCGGGCCTGGGGTAAAGGGTGGGCGGGGTGCACCCTCGCATAGGACTCGGTTGAGATAAGCCCGAGCAGCGGGCGTCAAGGCGGCCTTCACCTCCTGAAGTACGCGCCGGGGGGTACGAGGTCTGGAGAGGCCCATGCGCCCAGCGAGCGTCAGGGGATCCAGCCAGTCTCCCCGGTCATAGTCCAGGAGGTCTCCGATTCTCGTGACTTCTGCCAGGACCAAACTCTGGTGCACCGAACGGGACTCCGCTGCCTGCACACGGAGATGGGGGTTGTGTAGCAGGGGCTCCGCGAGGAGATCTGCTCCCACGGTGGCCGCCACGGACCTGGTCGTTGAAAACAGTTTCCAGGTCCGGAGGAGGTCCTGGTAGAAGACCGGCAGCCCGGTCGTATCGGAGCCCTTGGAAGCGGCACAGGAAGGCGTGCGCCAATATGCTCCACGCCGAACTGCCTGCACCATAGAGGAGCCTCTGCAGGGCCTGGAGGCAGAAGACATGGACCTGAGTGTGCAGACACTTCAGGCCCTGCCCTCCTTCCTTCAGGGGTAGATGAAGAACCCCCACAGGGGCCCAGTGCATTCCTGACCAAAAGAACTCTAGAATCGATGTCCGGAGGTTGGTCAGGAAACCCGGGGCCAGGACCAGGGTGTTGAGCCAGTAACAGAGCGTGGACAGGACTAGTTGGTTAAGCACCAGCGCTCTCCCTTGGAGGGCTCGACATCGGAGTAGCCTCGTCCATTTCCGGAGCCGCTCTATCACCCCGCCCTCTAAATTTTGCCAGTTCTCCGGCGGGGAAGGGTGCGTGGCAGAAAGGTAAACGCCGAGATAGAGCAGTGGACCTGCACTCCACCAGATGGTCTGAAGCGCGGGTGGGAGGGAGCTCGCCTGCCGCCAGTCCCCTACCACCAAGGCAGAGTTCTTGACCCAGTTGACTCGGGTGGAGGAGGCTGCTGAATAGATGGCCTGGCAAGCCTCCACCCGCGCCAAGTCCCCCGGATCCTGGACCACGAGGAGCACATCATCGGCGTACGCCGACAGGACCAGCCACAGCTCTGGCTCCCGTAGCACCAACCCCGTCAACCTCCTGCGGAGGAGACAGAGGAAGGGCTCGATCGCCAGAGTGTACAGCTGGCCCGAGAGGGGGCACCCCTGCTGTACTCCTCGCCTGAAGCTGACCCGTTCGGTCAGGGTCCAGTTGAGCCTAACCAGACACTCCGCGGAAGCGTACACCACCTGGAGAAAACTCACAAACTGAGGTCCGAATCCAAACGCCTGCAGAGTGCCCAGGAGGTACCCATGGTCCACTCTATCGAACGCCTTCTCCTGATCAAGAGACAGGAGGGCGAAAGACAAACCATCTCTATGCCCGAGTTCCAAGAGATCTCGGACTAGAAATAGGTTGTCAAAAATGCTGCGACCCGGGACAGTGTAGGTCTGGTCTGGGTGGATCACGTCCGCCATCACGGATCCTCGCCGCAGCGAGATTGCTTTCGCTACGATTTTGTAATCCGTGCTAAGGAGCGAGAAGGGACACCAATTTCGTAAATCGCGGAGGTCCCCCTTCTTCGGCAACAAGGCGAGCACTGCTCGCCTGCACGAAAGAGGGAGGACCCCGCTCTGCAAAGACTCAGCCCAGACGGTGGCTAGGTCTGGGCCAAGAATGTCCCAGAACACGCGGTAGAACTCCATGGTCAGCCCGTCGATGGCCAGAGATTTATTGGTGGGAATGCGACGGAGGGCTTCCGGCCAGGGTGAGAGGCAGCTCTAGTCGGTCTCGGTCGCCCACGCTGACCGTGGGGAGTTCCTCCCAGAGCACCCTGCAAGCGCCAGGATCGGTCAG
This sequence comes from Lepidochelys olivacea, assembly GCF_965140295.1. Taxonomy (NCBI): domain Eukaryota; kingdom Metazoa; phylum Chordata; order Testudines; family Cheloniidae; genus Lepidochelys; species Lepidochelys olivacea. The sequence continues at coordinate 25,112,366 of NC_140427.1, forward strand.
ATCCGGGGAGAAAAGGCTTGTGTAGAAGTCACGGGCCCTCCCACACATCTCCACCGGATCCATGAGGGGGGCGCCGTCTTCTGCTAGAAGGCAAGTTACGTGTTTCTTGGCCCCCCTCGTTTTCTCCAGGGCGTAGAAGAAACGGGAGCCGCGATCCATCTCCCGAAGGAGGCGGATGCGGAATCGAACAAAGGCACCTTGGACCCGATGGTCCTCGAGGGCCCGGAGCTCCTCCCGCTTCTCCCGGCATGCTCCGCAGAGGAACGGGTCCTTGGGGCTGGCGGCCAGACGCCTCTCCATCTCTAAGACCTCCCCTTCCAACTGCTTTATCGCTGCATTTCTCCGTCGGCTTGTGCCCCGGGTGTAGTCACGGCAGAAGAGCTTGGCGCACACCTTCCCTAGATCCCACCATCGCTGCGCCGAGGGAAAGGCACGCCGCTGCTCTCGCCAGGCCAGCCAAAACTCCCGGAAGGACGTCACGAAGCCCTCATCCTCCAACAGGCTGTTGTTAAAGTGCCAATAGGCTGGCCCCGGCCACTCTGCATGGAGGGAGGCTGTTATGGTGGCTAGATGATGGTCGGAAAATGGGGCCAGTCAAATGTTGGAGGAGTGGGCCTGTGAAAGATGGAAATGGGATAAATAAATACGGTCCAACTGAGAGTGGTGTGACCGATGGGCCACCACCCGGACAAAGGTGAACGTGGAACTGTCATCTGGGTGGTGGTCACACCAGACGTCTACTAGGGAGTGATGTTTGACTATTTCTTGGAGAATGTTCGCAGCGGCCAAGCTCAGCTCGGCCCCTGAGCAGTCCTGTTCCTCGAGGGTGGTGTTAAAGTCCCCTCCCAGGACTAAGCACTCGTGAGAATCTAGGGTGCTGAGGAAGTCGGACACCTGCTGATAGAATTGCGGCCGCTTCGGGCTCGTTGTCGGGGCATAGATGTTAATGAGGTTGACCACGAGCCCCTCCATACGGACTCGGAGATGCAGCAGGTAGCCCGGCAAGGCCTCAGTGACCCCTAGCACCTCGGGCCATAGGTTGGGGGAGAACAGGGTCGCCACTCCAGCTTGCCGAATCGTGACGTGGCTAAAGTAGACCCCATCCCCACACTCCAGCCGCCAGCTGTCCTCGGCGGTCAGATCCGTATGGGTCTCCTGCAGGAAAACCACAGAGTACCCCCCTTCCCGAAGGTAAGAGAGCACGTGGGACCTGCGGAGAGCCATCCTACAGACCCTGGTGTTCAAAGTTGCAATAACGAGGGGCGTCATGCGGAGGGCTGGAGGGGTGGGGGTTCCTTGTTGGCGGGGGTGTTTGCGGCCTCTGGCTGGTCACGCAACAATCTGTGACCCATCCCGTAAGTGAGTAAATTGTCACGGAAGCTGCAGGCCCGCCCGTAGGCCACGGAACCGTGCCTTCCTTTCCCTTTACCCTCCTTTATCAGGGCCCTTGTGGCCTGGAGGATTTGATCGCAGTCCCCCCATAGCTGGAGAGCCAGCTGTACCCTGTTGCGGGAGCCACGGATGTTTTCTAAAAACTGTCGCAACGCTTTTCGCAGCTCATGGGGCGGTGGGGTTACGATTTCCAGGGTGTTCCCTGGTGGGGCTCTTGGTGCAGCCTCGTGGTCCGCTGAGGCGGGCAGGCAGGGTGCAGACCACCGACGGGGCGTCTGACAGGCTAAAGTTATTAGGTCCGTCTCAAGTCTTGGGGTAGAAGAGGATGGCAGAGGGAAAATTGCAGCTCCTAATGGGTCGCGGCAGGAAAATGCAAAGGCTGCTCCTTGCGGGGGATCCGCAAAAAACGGGAAAGAAACAACCCCAGGGGCGGCAATAGCATTGCAGGAGGCGGTGGATTGGGCAGGGACGGGGGTGGGGGTGGGGGCAGAGGCGAGGCTCTGGGCTTCGGGAGGCAAGCAGCTAAGAGGTGGTGCCTGCCGAACAGATTTGAGGGTTAAGGGGGTGGGGAGGGGGCTCCCAGTGATGCTAGGCGCAGGCTCTGTGCTGGATTTGGCAGCCATGGCTTCAGCTGGTGGACCACCTTCTGCAGGGTGCTCGCCCGGGAAGGCAGTTAGGGGGAGGGAGCATGGGGAAAGGGGGACTGGGGTAAGCTTGCCCAGATCGAGGCCAGCCGGCAGTAGGTCATTCTCTCCCTGGGTGACCGGGGTCAAACCTAGGGCCTCAATCTCCCCATACATGGAGGAGAGGTCGTCCTCTGGCGCCCGCTACGACAGTCGCTTTGGGGTTTGCGGGGGGTTCGGGTGATATTCGGGCAGAAGGGGCTTCCTCAGGGGTCTCAGAGGGGAGGGTCTCCCGTGGAGGGGAGATTCTACCTTCCAGTGCTATTTTGTCTTCGCCTTCCGACACCGGCAGATGGATCTCTCTCGTGGGCATAGCGGAAGGCTCAGTGTCAGTGTCTCCCTTCCTGGTCTTCCGGGGGGGCCTCCGCATCGGACGGGTGCAGCGGAGCTGGAGCCTTCCGCTTGCCTCGCTTTCCCTGGACTAGGGTCCAGCCCTCCATAGCATTGTCTGGGGGCTGGTTAGCAGGGGCCATGTCGGGGGGCAGAGGCGATGTGGTTCAGGGGCTCGGGGGGGGTAATGGTGAGGCAACATGGGGGGGGCAGTTCTCCTTGGGGCAAGCCCTCTCCTATGCCCGGTAATATCTTTGCTACACCCTCCTCCATAGGCTCTGCTGGATTGTTAACAGCAAGGGCGGGGCTCCCTCGCTCGTCTGGGCGTTGTAGGGGACGTGTCTCTTGGGCCCGGGCAGGAGCAGCGGTGGATCGAGCAGGAGGAGAGGTGGTTGCAGATCTCGGGCGGCCAGGGGCATCGGCAACGACGGAGCCGACGTCCTGCCGGGTCTCGGGGGTCTCGGGTGCCCCTCCCCGCCGGGCCAAGGGGCAGTCTCTTTGGACATGCCCCGCTGATCGGCAGAGGTAGCACCGGGCCTCTCCTGTGGAATAGTAGACCCCATAGCGGGCTCCCTGGTAGGGGACTAGGAAGGACCCCTCGAGTGCCTCTCCGTCACGCGCCGCCGGCGGCGGTAAAAGCTGCACTTGCCAGCGGAACGAAAGGACGTGATAAATGGTGGGGTCTTTGCAGCCCAATGAGAGAGGGCTGATGACGGAAACGGGTTTCCCCAGGGTGGAGAGAGTGGGTAACAGGGCGGCATTGGGTAGAAAAGGAGGGACGGAGGTCAGGACTAGGCGGACGCCCAGGTCTTCTAGCAGCTCCAAGGGGACAAATACCCCCCCCCCCCCACCGCCAGGCCCTTCTCCACTGCCTCCTGGGCAGCAGCCTCCGATGCTAAGAAAAAGACAACCTTCCCATACATTTTGGAGGCTGCCACAATAGCCATGGGTCCTACCACCCTCACCAACACCTGCACGTATGTCTCCACATGGGGCGAGGCGGGCACCAGGAGGCAACGGACACCGTGCTTCCTGGTCATGGTGGGAAAGGGGCCCTGGCCACTATTGATGGTAGTGTAGGCGGTGGGTGGGCGAGATGACGAGGCGGCGGGGGGGGGGGGGGCTGCCACCGCCCGGGCATACTCCCTGGGGGCCAGGGGAGGGACGCTCACAGAGCTGGTGGAGGGAACAGCGGGGAGGGACGCCATGGTCGATGACGAGGCCACAGCGGTGGGGGCAGCCTCTGCCATGGAGGGCTTGGTGATTGTGGTGGGGCCCTTCCCCTTCTTCACACCCTGGCCTTTCCAGCTAACTGGGGGGGGGCTTTCCTAGAATCTGGGGGGGCCAGGGGAAGGAAACAGGAGTTGGGGTCAGGTAGTAGGGGCAAACTGTGGGGTGGGCAGTCCGAGGGTGGGAGGGGGGAACGCGGACCCATGCGCGTTTATCCAAAGAGTCTCGTTTGGTCGGCTGTTGTGTCTGGTCCGGATGATGGAATTCAAAGCAAGCAGTTTGAGGCTAGAGGCAGACGGCAGGTTGCCAGCAGGGACGGATGGCGGGTGGGGGGCCGTGACGGTTGCAGTAGTGTTGGGGGGGCCACCGATGGATCGGGGGGCAGCTCCGTGCCACACCCCCTGTGCCCCTACAAACGCAATTAAGACAGTCAAACTCCCCCTACATGAGAGTACAGTTCAAAAGTTACTCAGTCTTACAGCCCCCTCCATGATGATTTGTAATTTCCCTGGGCGATGTCTCTGTCAGCTGTCTTCTCTCCCGGTCTTTGTGGAGCATTCCAAAAATGCAAAGCAAAGATAAGAAGACGAGTAATCGCAGGTCCACAAACGAACAGCAAAACGGTTGGGTCTGAGGCATCCACTCCCCTCCTCCGGGGAGCAGGTCGGCAGTCCTCCCCCCTCCTCCGGGGGTTACAGCTGAAGCAATAGCAGCGTCCGAGGGCAGGCGTAGGGAGCGGCTGGCAGGCAAGCTGGCAGCCAACCAGCACTCGAACGGCAGCAAAAAAAAAACCAGCAAAAAAAACAAAACGAAGAAAAAGCATCTGGCCCGGTCGCGGAGGGGGGGTGGGGGACTAAAGCAGGGGCAAAAAGGAAGGAAAGCCCAGGCCAGAGGGCAGCAGGAGAGTGCTAGAAGGGAGCCTTCTTCCCTGGAGAGGGAAGAAAATTTGCTATCAATTAATTAAAGCACCTGAAGCCAATTAAAGCACCTGAAGCCAGTCACATGATAAAAAACCCCTGCTTCAATCAGACAGGAGAAGGAGTTGAAGCAGAGTGGATTGGTGTTGTAGCACAGAGCCGTTTGGAGGAGTTGAAGCAGAGTGGATTGGCGCTGGAGGAGAGCCGTTTGGAGGAGTTGAAGCAGAGTGGATTGGCGTTGGAGCAGAAGGCAGTTTGGAGGAGTTAAAGCAGAGTGGATTGGCGTTGGATCAGAGAGCCGTTTGGAGGAGTTGAAGCAGAGTGGATTGGCGTTGGAGCAGAGAGCCGTTTGGAGGAGTTGAAGCAGAGTGGATTGGCGTTGGAGCAGAGGGCAGTTTGGAGGAGTTAAAGCAGAGTGGATTGGCGTTGGATCAGAGAGCCGTTTGGAGGAGTTGAAGCAGAGTGGATTGGCGTTGGAGCAGAGAGCCGTTTGGAGGAGTTGAAGCAGAGTGGATTGGCGTTGGAGCAGAGAGCCATTTGGAGGGAAGCAGAGGAGAGTTTGGAGAAGTGCTGCAGTGGGCTAAGAAGACCAAGACCCCAGGTAAAGGGACACTTGGTTTGTGCAGAGGAGGGCAGGAAGCCTCACTAGCTGAAGGGCAGGAGAGGGAAGTAGCCCTGGGGAAAGAACTGCTAGTTCCAGTGGTTTACCGCTATCCCTAGGGCCCCTGGGCTGGGACCCAGAGTAGAGGGCGGGCCCGGGTCCCTCCCTCTCCAGTCCTCTCCTCTAAGGCACAAGTGGGTCAGTTAATACCCAGTTCAGTGGCAAGAAATGGTGCCCTGAACCCCCACCCAAGAAGAGAAAGCGTGAGACCCATCATAGTAGTGCTGGCAATTTGCCACACATCACAGCACTGGAGGGATTTGAAGGAGGGAGATCAGGTGGTTTCATGGATGTTCACAGGGAGCTCCTCCCAAGTGAGGGGCGGAGTGGGAGGAAGTACAGAGGTGCTTGTTTCAAAATGTCACGAGTAGGCAGCGAAGACTGGCATGGTTGGCAGAGGGGATGGGAGTCATCATCACAATGGTGTGAATGTCTTTACTGTGAGAACAACACAAACTAAACACTAAATGGAAAAGCAAATACCCCGTGCTTTATTTACACCTGACACTGCCTTCCCATGCCTTAAGCCACCACAAGCCAAGAAAACTGGCATGCTTCCATCAAACTACACTTCTCCATCATGGCTTGCAGCTGGAAGGCAATGGGACTTGTGCTCCTAAACTATCCCAATACCACCCTTTGGCATCTCAATATGAGCTCTGGACTGGAGTCTAACTTCAGCTTCTATTTCTGAAAATGGTGTGGAGCATAAAACAGCTCCCAGTGACTTAGTGGATGTATTGAAAATCTCAACTGCTTTCACTGCTAACACTGAAGCAATTTTGTTTTGAAGGGACAAAGATGTTATGCCACTAAAAGAAAATCTTTAAATACAAATAAAATTGCAGATGCCACGAATGTTTATGCACATGCTTACCTTCCTCATACAAGCTGTGCCATTGGCGTCCATCATCATCGTCGTCATGGTAAATCCCCCAAAGGGATGTGGCCTCCTTGAGACCGAGTGCCACCCAGATCGATCTCTGGCTGGATGTCAGGGACCAGGACTATAGATGGCATGCCTTGTGACTGGAATAGGAGTCAGGCCTGTGGTTGGAGCAGGAGTTGGACATCCCGAAGGGCAGAGGCCAGAGCCAGAAGTCAGGAACTGGAGCTGAGGGGCAGAGCTTGCTTACCTGGAATGAGGCAACGGTGGGACCAGAACGGGGCAGGACTGGAAGAAGGCCGGAGCAAAGCGAGGAACAAGCAGGCACAGGAGCTTCCAAGCCATTGACAAATACTTTGAGCAGCCAGAGCCCCGCTGCTAGCCTTAAGAACAGTGTGCTGGTCCCCTCAGGCTAAGCTGGGGCCACCTGTGCTCATTAGACTCTCTAGCACAGAACCAGGTCTGAATATTGGGGTTTTTCTCACCCCATTTCACCCCCAACCCCCAGATGGAACAGGAATAACTGAGTCTTTGTGGCATTTCTCCCTGTCAAGCAACAGCTCTTTCCATTGTGGTTGATGGACTTGAATCGGATTTATGCAGGAGGCTGAGACACCACAGCAATCCAGCAAGCCCTGCGCTGATGTACTGAAACCCCACGCAGCAGGGGAGAGGCATGGGGGAGTCATTGAACCATAGGGTCTGGTCATTCTTTTGGGCACCAAGTGAAGGGCATGGCCCACCTTGATTATCATGCGCATTGTGGGGAGAGTGGTCACTTTGGATGAGCTATTGCCAGCGGGATAGTGAGTTTGTGTGTGTGGTTTTTGGGAGGGGGGTGAGGGGGTGAGAGAACCTGGATTTGTGCAGGAAATGGCCCAACTTGATTGTCATGCACATTGTGTGGAGAGTTGTCACTTTGGATGGGCTATCACCAGCAGGAGAGTGAATTTGTGTGGGGGGGTGGAGGGTGAGAAAACCTGGATTTGTGCTGGAAATGGCCCAACTTGATGATCACTTTAGATAAGCTATTACCAGCAGGACAGAGGGGTGGGAGAAGGTATTGTTTCATATTCTCTGTGTGTATATAAAGTCTGCTGCAGTTTCCACGGTATGCATCCGATGAAGTGAGCTGTAGCTCACGAAAGCTCATGCTCAAATAAATTGGTTAGTCTCTAAGGTGCCACAAGTACTCCTTTTCTTTTTGCGAATACAGACTAACACGGCTGTTACTCTGAAACAAAATACTATAAAACGCGCTCGGTGTCTCAGACTTCAGTGTTTAACTTGAGGCCTCCTTATTGTTTGAAAATATTGAGCACTGTTTGCAAGGCCTAAGCAGAGCATGGTCTGGAAAGATCTGGGCGACTCTGAACTCAAATAAATTGGTTAGTCTCTAAGGTGCCACTAGTACTCCTTTTCTTTTTCTGAACTCACAGGCCCTGTTCCTGGCTCTGACTCTGGCTCCCTGTCTGGCCATGGGCAATCTGTGGACTTTTCAGAAGTCAATGGGAGCTGCAGGCCCTTCAGGGTTCAATTTCCCCAACTTCAAAGCGGAGAATAATGTCCCCTTTCCAGGTTGGGTGACAAGATGCCTCGATTTTATAGGGACAGTCACAATATTCAGGGATTTTTCTTATGTAGGTGCCTATTACCCCCTACCCCCATCCTGATTTTTTAGTGACCCTTGTTATTTAGTAACCCTCTGCACTGGTGGTAGCACCTAGAGGCCGTAATCAGGGCCCTGGGCTACTCTGTGCTCGGCCCAAATTAATGTTTGCATGTGAAGGGTATCACAGAAATGCTGATTGTTATTTAAAATAAATCGCACCATGATATACCAAAGGCACTGACGAGCCACAGGCCCACGACACGCTCAAGTGGGTTCAGGGCACTCAGCACCTCCTAGGAAGCATTAAGCATCTTGCAGGATCAGATGGTTAGTATGGCTGAAAATGCAGTTGTGTGGTTAAGGAGCCATCCACCTCCCAGGCCCCACCAGGGTCTCCTGTGCTCTCTCAACGGGCTTGAGGCACAGTCCCTGTTTCATAGAGTAAACCCCATGCAAGTCCAGTTGTGAGTCCATTTCAACCCCTAGCTGCTCTTTGTGCATGTGGAATGTGCACCGTAGTTAAGCCGGGTAGGATGCTGTATTAAACAGTGAAAGGTGTCCAAGTGGGCCCCCTTATTAGGCTGCCCCAACTACAGTAGAACCTCAGAGTTATGAACTGACTGGTCAACCATATGCCTCATTTGGAACCAGAAGTACACAATCAGGAGCAGCAGAGGCCAAAAAAAGAAAATACAGTACAGTACTGTGTTAAACGTAAACTACTAAAAAAATAAAGGGAAAGTAAAAAAAATTTTTGACCAGGTAAGGAAAATGTTTCTGTGCTTATTTCATTTAAATTAAGATGGTTAAAATTAGCATTTTTCTTCTGCATAGTAAAGTCTCAAAGCTGTATTCAGTCAATGTTAAGCTGTAAACTTTTGAAAGAACCATAAAGTTTTGTTCAGAGTTACGTACAACCTCCATTCCCAAGGTGTTTGTGACCATGAGGTTCTTCTGTATCCCCAACGCTCTGGGAACAGGCCTGCTCTTCCATTAGCAGAGGCATCTCCTTTCTGCACAGTAACTTTTGATGGACACTCAGGTCATCGCTTATGGAATAAAAGCTTCTGTAATGTGTCATGCCAGATATTAGCTGTAACATTCTCTGTTCCAGCTGACCCGTTGTACCTGTCAAGGAGCCTATGAGGCCCAGAAATACAGCCTCAGCCTGTGGAGAACAAGGCAAATTAGTTGGTTCCAGGACTTATTGTTAGGTCTGATCTTTGTCCAGATCAGCCCCCTGGTGTCCTGCTGACACACTACTGCCTCTCTTGGGGTCTGTTTAAGTCAGCTGCTACAGGAACTGCAGTCCTAATGGTAGCTCAGGGTCCCATGCTGTGACCTGACTCAGTCTGCACAATAATAAGTAAATCTGGTGCAAGTTTATCTTCAGCGCTAACACAGTTTAAATCAGCTGCGTGACAAGATCATTGTGTTTCCAGAGGAGATGCTGCTCCCTTTGTAATCACACCCACAATGCCTCCCACAATGCTGGCTTATGAAGTCCACTTTCTCCCTACACTTTTGTGTATCTCCAGCCTTCTCTGCATCCTGCCTTCATGCTCCCGGAATAGGGTGGAGTGGGGATAGGAAGGCATGCCCAGAGAGGTGCCTCTCTCTCCCCTCCACTCTGACCTAAGAACAACAGCGCTAATTTGAGCCTTGTGCTGTGGCTTCCTGAGCAAAAGCAAAGGGGGGTGGCTTTGGAGAAAGGAAGAAGACTACAGAGCAAACCTGCCAGCACGTACCTGGCTGCTGAGTTTGGGGCTCCAGCAGACTCCCACATAAACAGGACACAGCAGCCGCAGGCCAGCAACAAACTGTTATGTAGTTCCACCAGTTTGGGGCTTCCTCAGCCCAGCGCACAGAAGCAAAGACTGTAATTACCACTGAGAATGCCAGCCGGTGCTGGAGCCCCCCACCCCTGGATTGGCATTCATTGGCATGCCAAGGTGACCACTACCAGGCTCAGAAGAGGCTGCACTGGGCAGGCTCCTATGTGGGGTTGCCAATTTTCTAATCTCACAAAACCAAGGTCCCGCCCCTGCTCACTCCATCCCTCCTCCTCCGTTGCTCGCTGTCCCTCACTCTCAGTTTCACCGGGCTGGGGCAAGGGGTTGGGGTGTGGGAGCGGGTGAGGGCTCCGGCTGGCGGTGCTGGCTCTGGGGTGGGGCCAGGGATGAGGGATTTGGGGTGCAGGAGAGGGCTTCGGGCTGGGGCAAAGGGTTGGGATGTGGGGGGCATATGAGCTCTGGGTTGGGGTGCAGGCTGTCATGGAGCTACTCCCTACAAAGCCAGTCAGGACTCTGGGGGGAGCCTCCTCTCTCTGAGCAGACTGTCTCCAGGGCAAGAAGCTCACACGGCTTCCACCTTCCTGGGTCTGACCTCGGAGCTTTCAGCACCCCCTTCCACATCATGTGCTTCCCGTAGCGAGTCTGTCTAGGCGGGGTCCTGGGGAAGCCAGGGGGTCCTGCACCCCAGCTCCGCAGTCAGATGTGACTCTCAGCCAGCCGGTAAAACAGGTTTATTAGTCGACAGGAACAGAGCATAGGGCAGAACTTGTTAGCACAGAAATCAGTGACTTTCAGCCAAGTCCATTTTGTGTGGAGGGGCCTCCCCCTGAGCCCCAAACCAGCCGAGACTGACTCATGTCCAGCTGCCTGGCCCCTACCCTGCCCATTGCTCCTCCTCCGGTCTTTGTCTCACTTCCCAGGCCAGAGTCACCTGGTCGCATTCCTCCCCTGGGTCTCAGGTTACAAAGGGGCAGCCATAGCATCCATGCAGGCAGCTGGAGCATCCTCCACAAAAGTCACACACAGCATCCATGCAAAACAGCAGGACACACACAACATAACAAGGGAAAAGCCCCACTTCATCACATCTCTCCCCCCTTTGAGACCGAACTTAGCGGGGTCACTTTAGTCAGTGACCTGGGGAAGTTCAGGCCTCCCTCTCTGGGACAAAGCATCAGCTATAACATTTGCACTCTCCTTAACGTGGACCACCTCCATTTCATAATCCTGGAAGGACAGACTCCACCTTGGAAGCTTGGCATTGGCCCCTCTTACCTGGTGCAGCCACAGTAGGGTGAGTGGTCAGTGTACACAGTGAATCATAGAATCATAGAATATCAGAGTTGGAAGGGACCTCTGGAGGTCATCTAATCCAACCCCCTGCCCAGAGCAGGACCAATCCCCAATTAAATCATCCCAGCCAGGGCTTTGTCAAGCCTGACCTTAAAAACCTCCCAGGAAGGCGATTCTACCACCTCCCTAGGTAACCCCTTCCAGTGTTTCACCACCCTCGTAGTGAAAAGGTTTTTCCTAATATCCAACCTAAATCTCCCCCACTGCAACTTGAGACCATTGCTCCTTGTTCTGTCATCTGCTACCACTGAGAACAGTCTAGAGACATCCTCTTTGAAACCCCTTTCAGGTAGTTGAAAGCAGCTATCAAATCCCCCCTCATTCTTCTCTTCCACAGACTAAACAATCCCAGTTCCCTCAGCCTCTCCTCATAAGTCATGTGTTCCAGACCCCTAATAATTTTTGTTGCCCTTCGCTGGACTCTCTCCAATTTTTCCACATCCTTTTGTAGTGTGGGGCCCAAAACTGGACACAGTACTCCAGACGAGGCCTCACCAATGTTGAATAGAGGGGAACGATCACGTCCCTCAATCTGCTGGCAATGCCCTTACTTATACACCCCAAAATGCCATTGGCCTTCTTGGCAACAAGAAAAGGAGTACTTGTGGCACCTTAGGGACTAACCAATTTATTTGAGCATAAGCTTTCGTGAGCTACAGCTCACTTCATCGGATGCAGACAGTATGCATCTGATGAAGTGAGCTGTAGCTCACGAAAGCTTATGCTCAAATAAATTGGTTAGTCTCTAAGGTGCCACAAGTACTCCTTTTCTTTTTGAGAATACAGACTAACACGGCTGTTACTCTGAAACTTGGCAACAAGGGCACACTGTTGACTCATATCCAGCTTCTCATCCACTGTCATGCCTAGGTCCTTCTCTGCAGAACTGCTTCCTAGCCATTCGGTCCCTAGTCTGTAGCGGTGCATTGGATTCTTCCGTCCTAAGTGCAGGACTCTGCACTTGTCCTTGTTGAACCTCATCAGATTTCTTTTGGCCCAATCCTCCAATTTGTCTAGGTCCCTCTGTATCCTATCCATACCCTCCAGTGTATCTACCACTCCTCCCAGTTTAGTGTCATCCGCAAACTTGCTGAGGGTGAAATCCACACCACCCTCCAGATCATTAATGAAGTTATTGAGCAAAACCGGCCCCAGGACCGACCCTTGGGGTACTCCACTTGATACTGGCTGCCAACTAGACAGGGAGCCATTGATCACTACCCATTGAGCCCGACAATCTAGCCAACTTTCTATCCACCTTATAATCCATTCATCCAGCCCATACTTCTTTAACTTGCTGGCAAGATACTGTGGGAGACCGTGTCAAAAGCTTTGCTAAAGTCAAGGAAGAACACGTCCACTGCTTTCCCTTCATCCACAGAGCCAGTTATCTCATCATAGAAGGCAATTAGATTAGTCAGGCATGACTTTCCCTTGGTGAATCCATGCTGACTGTTCCTGATCACTTTCCTCTCCTCTAAGTGCTTCAGAATTGATTCCTTGAGGACCTGCTCCATGATTTTTCCAGGGACTGAGGTGAGGCTGACTGGCCTGTAGTTCCCAGGATCCTCCTTCTTCCCTTTTTTAAAGATGGGCACTACATTAGCCTTTTCCCAGTCGTCCGGGACTTCCCCCGATCACCATGAGTTTTCAAAGATAATGGCCAATGGCTCTGCAATTACATCCGCCAACTCCTTTAGCACTTTCGGATGCAGCGCATCCGGCCCCATGGACTTGTGCACGTCCAGCTTTTCTAAATAGTCAGCCTGATCTAAATAGATCCGGCTGCAGCCTTTTAAGAGCCCACTCCATGGTCAGGCATTCCTTCTCAATGGCTGCATAGTCCTGCTCCAGGGGCAGCAGCTTCATGCTCAGGTACATGATGTGGTGTTTCTTCCCCTTTGCATTGGCCTGCCTTGGCATCAGGCCCAGCCCTGTCAGTGGGTAGGGTGTGGGCTCTGCTTGAGGCCAGAAATGAGGGGTTCAGGGTGAAGGAGAGGGCTCAGGGCTAGGGCAGGGGGTTGGAGTGCAGGGTGTGTGTGTGAGAACTCCAGCTGGGGGTTCAGGCTCTGGGGTGGGGCTGAGGATGAGGGGTTTGGGGAGCAGGAGGGGGCTCCGGGCTGGGGCAGGAGGTTGGGGTGTCAGAGGGGGCTTGGGGTGCGGGGTCCCCGAGGCACTTATTGCAGCTCCCAGGAAGCAGCTGCCAGGTCCTTGAAGCCCTTAGGTGCATGGGCAGCAAGGGAAGCTCCACAGGCTGCCCTCGCACCCACAGGCACCACCCCTGCAGCTCTCACTGCTTGTGGTTCCCAGCCACTCGGAGCTGCAGCCGGCACTCAGGGCGGGGCAGCGCATGGAGCCTCCCTGGCTACCCCAGAGCCTAGGGGCCACAGGGACATGCTGGCCACTTCTGGGAGCCAAGTGGAGCCAGGGCAGGCAGGGAACCTGCCTTAGCCCCGGGTCCCTGCTGCACTGCTGACCGGACTTTTAACAGTGGTGCTGATTGGAGCCGCCAGAGTCTCTTTTCGACCGGTTGTTAAGGTCGAAACTGGATGCCTGGATGCCTACTCCTATGAGGCTCAGTCTGAGGGGCCATGTGATGAGGCAGAAAGCACTGGAGGCGAGAGAGCCATTTTGACTCTCCCTGTCATGGAGCTTGAGGCCAACCCAGAGGTCCCTGCTCCACAACCCAGAGTCCAAGCCCCAATATACTGATGCACCCACAGCCCCCTGCACCAGGAACCAGCCACCAGCCAGGGCTCCATCCTGCCTAGGACACAGTCCAGATGGAATGAGAGCCATAGGCTGCCCAAGTGGGATCCCAGCCCACCATTTTGAGCTCCAGCTCCACTGCCAGACAGGCCTGCGGGGCTCACTGGGGGTGCCTCATCACATCGATTTCATTGCGGGCTTTCAGTTGTTGCTGTGAGATGGATTGAGACCTTGTTTAGTTATCTTCTGTTTACCCCACTCCACATCTTCTGTTTACCCCTATCCTGACCAGAGAATAAATTGTCAGCTGCCTTTATGGGATCCTGGATTTACCCTACTTGTGAAGTTAGATTCCAGAGCTTGCTATTCATTTGGCTGCCTGACCACTAGGGGTAGGCACCAGTTGCTAATATCCCAGCACCCACTGGTCTTAGGAGGGATGGGGGGTGCTCTTAGAGTCCCTGAGGAGGGAGGAATAGGGGTTCCATCATCCTTGGGTTTAGGGGTTCCCTAGAAAGAGGGGCTACAATTATGTTTTAGAGGGATAGTCTTAAGATGGTTCCTGCCAGTCCATCAGTTTTAATGTGGATTGTTAAAGTGGCTCTTCATTCTGTGCAGAACACAACATGGTCCTTTCCCAGCACCCTCCCCACATCCCTGCCACTATCAAAACAGTTCTTGAGGCACTGCCCAACACAGTGCAAACAAATACAATACGAGCAGGGTGTGTTCCACCCTCGTAAAACACAGACAGAGACAATCACAGTGCCAAAGCAAAGGGAAGAAAAGGGAAGGTGACAAATAAAGGGCTCTAGGGCTTTTTTAAACCTCTGTGGGGGGGGAGCCTGGAGCTGTTTTAGGGTTGCAAACCCTCCAGAATTTGCCTGGAGTCTCCTGGAATCAGCATCAATCTCCTGGTGACTACTGAAAGCACTCTAGGAGATTTTAATAGGCTATTTTAAGAAAATTACATTACGCCATGTTGGGGCGGGGGGGAAGGTGCAAAGGTGAAACCGTATCCTGCTGGTGCTGCATAAGAACAGCTGTGTCAGCACAAGGCTGAGGGAGTGGGGCCCACATGGATGGGGATCTTACCATGGAGTTTATAGTGCTGGGTTTAACCTATAACCTGGGTTTAACCTTCTCAATGGCTTGGGAGCTGGTTATCTATGTGATGCTCTCCTCCCACGTGATCAGCAGAGATGCTCATGATGGACGCTCCTTGGCTCAAACAAGAGAGTGCTTCTGACAGGCTGTTGTCCATGGATGGGTCCTTGATTTTGGAACTTGTCGCCTTTTGTGACCCAGGGGCCTCTTCATGCCATGAGGCAGAGGGATGCTTAAGAGTTACAGGGTTCCCCTGGGTCCAGTATTTACATACTAGTTCACCAAAGAACATCAGGTGAGCTCTCTGCTGAAAGCCTGCATCACTGTCATCATAATCAGAGAGGCTAACAGAGGGAGTTTGCCTGGGATCTGCCTCAGAGGAGGTACTCTAAGGGCTGCATTAAGGAGGCTGTGTTGGTTAGTATCTGAGTGTCTGTTGTGGGGACAGTTTGACAGTTTGACCATGTGCTTCACTGGTGGTTTGAAAAGTGTGAATTGGGAGTGCTTTGTTCCAGGTGAGTTTTGAGTGGGCCTGACTTATAAAAAGCCAGTCAGCTGCGAACCAGCTGTGCGGCGAACAGCAGAGAGGCTAACAGAGGGAGTTTGCTTGGGGAGAGCCCACTGAGGCTTACATCTTGCTGGCTTCTCTGAGTAGTTACCCTGAGGAAGCTCATAGAAGGAAGGTAATATGGATGGGGAGGGATCAGCTGTTGTGACCTGCACTGGATGTGCCATGTTTGTCTTTCTTCCAGAGGACAGAAGAGACTTTGTCTGTACAAAGTGCAAGCTCATCTCCATATTGGAAGAGAAGGTTCAAGGTCTGGAGCAACAGGTATCGACCCTGCGTTGCATAAGAGAAACTGAAGATTTCCTGGACAAACGTCAGGATATGCTTCTACGGGCACAACGTTCTGAAGATTCAGAGCAGGCTGCGCTGCGGGGACAGGAGGACGGTGAAGAAATTTGGCAGCATGTGACCTCCAGAAGAAGAAAGGGGAGCGTCCATGTACCAGCAACGCAGATACAGGTAAGTAACCGTTTTCATGTTCTCTCCACAGGTACTAATGCAGAGAGTGGACTAGATGATACGTCTGAGGGAAGGGAGCAGAAGGAGACTCCGCCGATTGGAAGGCATGAGATGCACTGTCCTAGGGTTGGGGGTTCCATGACCACCGCTTCTAAGAGAAGGAGGCGGGTGGTGGTGGTCGGGGACTCCCTCCTAAGGGGGACTGGGTCATCTATCTGCCGCCCCGACAGGGAAACCCGAGAAGTCTGCTGCTTGCCAGGAGCTAGGATTCAGGATGTAACGGGATGTCTGCCGAGACTCATCAAGTCCTCGGATCACTACCCATTCCTGCTTCTCCACGTGGGCACCAATGATACTGCCAAGAATGACCTTGAGCGGATCACTGCAGACTACGTGGCTCTGGGAAGAAGGATAAAGGAGTTGGAGGCGCAAGTGGTGTTCTCATCCATCCTCCCCGTGGAAGGAAAAGGCCTGGGTAGAGACCGTCGAATCGTGGAAGTCAACAAATGGCTACACAGGTGGTGTCGGAGAGAAGGCTTTGGATTCTTTGACCATGGGATGGTGTTCCAAGAAGGAGGAGTGCTAGGCAGAGGTGGGCATCACCTAATGAAGAGAGGGAAGAGCATCTTCGCAAGCAGGCTGGCTAACCTAGTGAGGAGGGCTTTAAACTAGGTTCACTGGGGGAAGGAGACCAAAGTCCTGAGGTAAGTGGGGAAGTGGGATACCGGGAGAAAGCACGAGCAGGAGCCCGTGAGAGGGGAGGGCTCCTGCCTCATACTGAGAAAGAGGGACGATCAGCGAGTTATCTCAAGTGCCTGTACACAAATGCAAGAAGCCTGGGAAACAAGCAGGGAGAACTGGAAGTCCTGGCACAGTCAAGGAATTATGATGTGATTGGAATAACAGAGACTTGGTGGGATAACTCACATGACTGGGGTACTGTCATGGATGGATATAAACTGTTCAGGAAGGACAGGCAGGGCAGAAAAGGTGGGGGAGTTGCATTGTATGTAAGGGAGCAGTATGACTGCTCAGAGCTCCGGTATGAAACTGCAGAAAAACCTGAGAATCTCTGGATTAAGTATAGAAGTGTGAGCAACAAGGGTGATGTCGTGGTGGGAGTCTGCTATAGACAACCGGACCAGGGGGATGAGGTGGACGAGGCTTTCTTCCGGCAACTCACAGAAGTTACTAGATCACAGGCCCTGGTTCTCATGGGAGACTTCAATCACCCTGATATCTGCTGGGAGAAAAATACAGCGGTGCACAGACAATCCAGGAACTTTTTGGAAAGTGTAGTGGACAATTTCCTGGTGCAAGTGCTGGAGGAACCAACTAAGGGCAGAGCTCTTCTTGACCAGCTGCTCACAAACCGGGAAGAATTAGTAGGGGAAGCAAAAGTGGAGAGGAACATGGGAGGCAGTGGGAGGAAGTGACCATGAGATGGTCAAGTTCAGGATCCTGACACAAGGAAGAAAGGAGAGCAGCAGAATACGGACCCTGGACTTCAGAAAAACAGACTTTGAGTCCCTCAGGGAACTGATGGGCAGGATCCCCTGGGAGAATAAGATGAGGGGGAAAGGAGTCCAGGAGAGATGGCTGTATTTTAAAGAATCCTTATTGGGGTTACAGGGACAAACCATCCCGATGTGTAGAAAGAATAGTAAATATGGCATGCAACCAGCTTGGCTTCACAGTGAAATCCTTGCTGATCTTACAACACAAAAAAGAAGCTTACAAGAAGTGGAAGATTGGACAAAAGACCAGGGAAGAGTACAAAAATATTGCTCGGGCATGCAGGAGTGAAATCAGGAAGGCCAAATCACACTTGGAGTTGAAGCTAGCAAGAGATATTAAGAGTAACAAGAAGGGTTTCTTCAGGTATGTTAGCAACAAGAAGAAAGGCAAGGAAAGTGTGGGCCCCTTACTGAATGAGGGAGGGAACCTAGTGACAGAGGATGTGGAGAAAGCTCATGTACTCAATGTTTTTTTTGCCTCTGTCTTCACGAACCAGGTCAGCTCCCAGACTCCTGCACTGGGCAGCACAGCATGGGGAGGAGGTGACCAGCCCTCTGAGGAGAAAGAAGTGGTTCGGAACTATTTAGAAAAGCTGGACGTGCACAAGTCCATGGGGCTGGACGAGTTGCATCCGAGAGTGCTAAAGGAATTGGCGGCTGTGATTGCAGAGCCATTGGCCATTATCTTTGAAAACTCATGGCGATCAGGGGAAGTCCCGGACGACTGGAAAAAGGCTAATGTAGTGCCCATCTTTAAAAAAGGGAAGAAGGAGGATCCTGGGAACTACAGGCCAGTCAGCCTCACCTCAGTCCCCGGAAAAATCATGGAGCAGGTCCTCAAGGAATCAATTCTGAAGCATTTAGAGAAGAGGAAAGTGATCAGGAACAGTCAGCATGGATTCACCAAGGACAAGTCATGCCTGACTAATCTAATTGCCTTCTATGATGAGATAACTGGCTCTGTGGATGAGGGGAAAGCAGTGGATGTGTTCTTCCTTGACTTTAGCAAAGCTTTTGACACGGTCTCCCACAGTATTCTTGCCAGCAAGTTAAAGAAGTATGGGCTGGATGAATGGACTATAAGGTGGATAGAAAGTTGGCTAGATTGTTGTGCTCAATGGGTAGTGATCAATGACTCCATGTCTAGTTGGCAGCCAGTATCAAGTGGAGTGCCCCAAGGGTCGGTCCTCGGGCCAGTTTTATTCAGTATCTTCATAAATGATCTGGAGGATGGTGTGGATTGCACCCTCAGCAAGTTTGCAGATGACACTAAACTGGGAGGAGTGGTAAAAACGCTGGAGGGTAGGGATAGGATACAAAGGGTCCTAGACAAATTAGAGGATTGAGCCAAAAGAAATCTGATGAGGTTCAACAAGGACAAGTGCAGAGTCCTGCACTTAGGACGGAAGAATCCCATGCAACGCTGCAGACTAGGGACCGAATGGCTAGGGAGCAGTTCTGCAGAAAAGGACGTAGGGGTGACAGTGGACAAGAAGCTGGATATGAGTCAGCAGTGTGTCCTTGTTGCCAAGAAGGCCAATGGCATTTTGGGATGTATAAGTAGGGGCATTGCCAGCAGATCTACGGACGTGATTGTTCCCCTCTATTCAACATTGGTGAAGCCTCATCTGGAGTACTGTGTCCAGTTTTGGGCCCCACACTACAAGAAGGATGTGGAAAAATTGGAAAACATCCAGCAGAGGGCAACAAAAATGATTAGGGGACTGGAACACATGACTTATGAGGAGAGGCTGAGGGAAGTGGGATTGTTTAGTCTGTGGCAGAAAAGAATGAGGGGGGATTTGATAGCTGCTTTCAACTACCTGAAAGGGGGTTCCAAAGAGGATGGCTCTAGACTGTTCTCAATGGTAGCTGATGACGGAACAAGGAGTAATGGTCTCAAGTTGCAGTGGGGGAGGTTTAGGTTGGATATTAGGAAAAACTTTTTCACTAGGAGGGTGGTGAAACACTGAAATGCGTTGTCTAGGGAGGTGGTGGAATCTCCTTCCTTAGAAGTTTTTACGGTCAGGCTTGACAAAGCCTTGGCTGGGATGATTTAATTGGGGATTGGTCCTGCTTTTGAGCAGGGGGTTGGACTAGATGACCTCCTGAGGTCCCTTCCAACCCTGATATTCTATGATTCTATGTGAAACATACATGTGGCTAGTAGGGAGGGATGTCTATATATTGGAAATTATATTCTTAAAGCCTTGTCGTTAAAGGCAGGTCACCCAGAGGTAAATGCCTTAAGACAGGTTCCAGCAGGCAGGAGGTAGGAGACACTTATGGCCCTTGCTGACCATTGTGTATTATCTGTCTTACAAGGGGAATCTTTTATTTGCATACTACGTCCAACTCTAAAGGAGAGCTTGTGGGGACTTCAGGAGAGGAAATTAACAGGAAGGAGTGAACAGTAGGGGAAGTGGGGGAATCCTGTTTACAGGTGAAAAACAAAGGACTGGTCTAATACGTACAAGCCGCTTCATCCTTCAGTGGCCCAGTTCCTGCCCGTGAAATGCAGATAATAATACTGCCTTTCACACCCCTTGTGGGTGACTTGGCTATATAGATTGCAAGCTTTTCATGTAGGTAGTTGGGGACTGTGGGTATGCATCACAATGCGTTGCCAGTATTCCTGGAGGTTTCATCGCATGACATAAGCTTTAAATAAAGATTCATCTTTGATTCCTGGAGACTCCAGGACAATCCTGGAGGGTTGGCAATGCAACCCTGACCTCAGTAATGCCATAATAATACTCTTGGCAACACCATTTGCCTCCTGTGGTACTGTTAGAACCCAGCACTAGCATAGCCTGACCTTGCTTGCTTTTGGCTCCCATCAGCTTGCCTGTGCCTGCTGTTTTTCCACCACCTTGGCATCCTGCAGCATGTCAGTGCCTCAGAACACAGACACAACTCGCAGTTGCTCACCAAATGTTCTCTCTTCCCTTTCTCTGCCCCCTTATGGAGTTCACTGGTCTCTGCTTTAGCTGCCTGGAGAAAACTCTGCAGTTGCTCATGTCATGGCTCCCAAGATCACTGTTCTCCCTGTCCCGCCCTCAGGTTAGCAGAGGCTGGAAATTTGTCTTGTTTAGGGCTTCAGCTCTGATTTTTGATCCTCACCCTCTTGCAATAAGTGCACACAAATAACAAACTATTATCAATACTCTTTGTGAAGCAACAACTCAGACTACTTGCTGCAGTAACACATAACCAACACTACAGCTGCCAGTAGGCTGCTGTGCTCTACCCTTCTCAGGGAAGTACCTGTGTAAATTAGTACTCTTGAGCTAACTCAAGCCAAACATAATGGAAGGCCAGATCCTCAGTTTGTGTAAATCAGCACGCTCCACTGAAATCAATGTAGTTATTCTAAATTACACCAACTGAGCATCTGGGCCAGAAACAGCTGAATCCAGGCAGGACGAGAGCTTGCTTCTCAGGCACAGCTGTGTGTCAGGAGTATTTGTGGCCCTAGGCTGTCTTCCAGATGTGTTTTCAGACATTCAGTGACTAATTTGAAGTGGGTAATTTTAACACCTTCCCTTGCTGCAGTCATCTAGGCAGGTGAGAGAAGGCAGGGAGGAGGGATATATAGTGTGTGGTGAGATGCTGCTAGAGTACAAGTGAGCCTGGCAGCAGCCCAGAGATGCTCGGCTGAGGGAACCTAGGTCCAGAGCCTCAAAGCTGTTTAGGCACCTAATTCCCATTGGTTTTAATGGGAGCTAGGCAGCTAAGTACTTCTGCCTTACTACCTACCCCCAATGACAGCAGGGAGTCAGGAGTCTAGTGCTTGCTGGGAGGAGGGATGGTGATGAGGGAATTGGGGATGTTGTGCTAGGCCTGGAGAAGGACGTACTATGTTTGGATTCAATAGCTCCTCGAGGCCCATCTCTCCTGATGGTGCAAGGGGCAGACGCAGAGAGCTGGTATATAGTTTTTGGTGTAATTTTAAACTAACACGAAAAAAATTGCTAATGTCTGTAAAAAGAGGTGCCTGGTTGGTTGTCTGCCTCGCCCTCCACTCCTTCTGTGTCACTTTTCTTGGAGTGCAAGCTGTGTGGAGCAAGCGGTGCTCAGGGCCCTGGCCACTGCTCTCGTCTAAACAATAATGGTAATAACAATTAATCCAGGTTTAGGTGCTTATCCAAACCAGACTCAAGCTCTTTGACAGTCCCCCCATCACTAGTTTTTCATGTGTATGTTTGGGATGGAGGAGCTGCATTTGTGAGTCCTGCTGCATAGTGAAGCTTTTCCATTGCTGAGCTCAGACTTCACAGGTTTCTTATTTCAGTTCCCATGTGTCTGAGAAGAGGGGTGTATTTTTTTCACTTTCAGTCACAAGTGAATGGAGAAACTTGTAAGGTGTAAAGTCCTCCATATTTCTATAGGTCAGGAAACCAAACCAAAGAAGTTTTGTCAAAAGCAAGACATGCATTCCAGGCAGCCTCTCCTTCCAGTTTGATCTTGCTGACATAGAATCTCAGGGTTGGGAGGGACTTCAGGAGGTCATCTAGTCCAACCCTCTGCTCAGAGCAGGACCAAGCCCCAGTTTTTGCCCCAGATCCCTAAATGGCCCCCTCAAAGATTGAACTCACAACCCTGGGTTAAGCAGGCCAAAGTTCAAACCACTGAGCTATCCCTCCCCCAACATCTTAACATCCCCAGTGTTTGCATTTATCTAACTGCACTGTTATTAAAATAACAACTGTTATCAATAGAACTCAGCAAGTGGAGCTGAGAAAATAGTGGAAAGCAGTTCTGAGCTCATTAGTTAGAATTCAAAAGCTAATTTAGACTGATTCAGCCATGTCTATCACTCGGACATTCATGGAGAGTGAATATGAATTCAGTCTCCATGAATGTCTGAATGGTTGAGCTTTACAAACACAAATATTCAAGAAAAGCAAATGTGGCACTTGAATATTAAAATATTCACTGAGAAATCATTTTTAATTGTATACTTGGTTGCAACATTTAAAATTCACACTGCAGGTTAGTTACAAATGTCATCCAGTCAGGGAACAGAAATAATATCCCACAACTTATGTGACGAACCACTGGAGTATTTATTGCTCAGGAATGACTGGATACACACACAGAGATACTTGTTTTCAGTCATTGCTATGACCCCCTTATACAGCAAACACTTAAAATACTTAACTTTTTAAGTACATGAGTAGTCCCATTAAAATCAGTGATACTACTCTGAAATTACCAATTTTGGTGGACATATTCCTGGAGGTTTCATCACATGCCATAATATTTAAATAAAGATTAACCATTAATTCCTGGAGACTCCAGGACAATCCTGGAGGGTTGGCAACCATATGCTACTCAAATGCTTAAGAGCATGGTTGTTCATCGGAATTCACTGATTCACCAAAACTGAAACATTTCATGGGATAGTTCAATATCAACCAAGTTTCTCTGGAAACCAGACAGGGCTCTGCTGCAGCCCTGCCTGCTCAGCAGCTTGTGAAACCTGCCTGCTGTTCCTGCCCGTCCATCTGCTGCACTCCTTGGGAGCCCAGGCTTCAAGGAAGCTGCCAGGACAATCCAAATATTTAGCTGAAATCAACATTTTCCCATGGAACATTTCAGTTTTGACAGATTTTTCTGATGGAAACAATTTTTGTTCTAAAAAATTTGACTAGCTATAATAGGGACAGTGGAACACTGGGGAGAGCTCATTGCTGGTCTGCTTTCAGTATTTTTCCATAATGTTTATTTCTTGAAAACAAACCCTCCTATTGGCCTGCAAACTCTTAGGGATCCAGAGCTAACTTTGTATTACATAAAACATATTACATGAGCAAATCTGGACATGGGTTCATCCCACAGAACTTCTCAACATCAATACACTGGAATGGCAAATTAAGGCTTGGAATGTGTTACAAGTTATTTGCAAACCACAGTCTGCATCCATTCAGGATTATCCCACATTCGGCCTTTCAGGGTCTCTCTTCACTGCGGAGTTAACTTGAGCTTTTACTGGGGAGTTGTTCCAACCCCCCCTCTGTCCACATACAAAACCTTCTCACCTGAGTTTGGTGGGGCATTACACTGGAGCTAACTGATCTGGCTGGTAACCTGCCCACTTTGCAGTGAAGAACAGGCTAAATTATTTGAGTGCTGATAGAAAAGGAGGACTTGTGGCACCTTAGAGACTAACCAATTTATTTGAGCATGAGCTTTCGTGAGCTACAGCTCACTTCATCGGATGCTGATAGTTCTCCAATGCCTTCCCACAATTCCCCCCAACCATGTTCCCAGAAGGACAAGCAAATTCTCCCACAATTCATTGGGAAAGAATCACAGAGCGGTTCAGCATACTGCAGCACAAAGGACTATGGGATGTGCCCCCAGAAGTCCTAGCATCACACATAGGTGAGCTCAACACCAGTGAGGATGCAGTAACTTGGGTCAAAAAGAAAAGGAGTACTAGTGGCACCTTAGAGACTAACCAATTTATTTGAGCATGAGCTTTCATGAGGTACAGCTCACTTCATTGGATGCATTCAGTGGAAAATATAGTGAGGAGCCGTCAGGAACAGTATCCCCGATAATGTCACGGCAAACCTGGTGGCTGAACTTTGTGACTTTGTCCTCACCCATAACTATTTCACATTTGGGGACAATGTATACCTTCAAATCAGCGGCACTGCTATGGGTACCTGCATGGCCCCACAGTATGCCAACATTTTTATGGCTGACTTATTCCTACCTACATGAATCCAGCTTTCATCCTGACCACACCACATGATCCATCGTCTACAGCCAAGCTCTGCGATACAACCGCATTTGCTCCAACCCCTCAGACAGAGACAAACACCTACAAGATCTCTATCAAGCATTCTTACAACTACAATACCCACCTGCAGAAGTGAAGAAACAAATTGACAGAGCCAGAAGAGTATCCAGAAGTCACCTACTACAGGACAGGCCCAACAAAGATAATAACAGAACGCCACTAGCCATCACCTTCAGCCCCCAACTAAAACCTCTCCAACGCATCATCAAGGATCTACGACCTATCCTGAAGGATGACCCATCACTCTCACAGATCTTGGGAGACAGGCCAGTCCTTGCCTACAGACAGCCCCCCAACCTGAAGCAAATACTCACCAGCAACGACACACCACACAACAGAACCACTAACCCAGGAACCTAGCCTTGCAACAAAGCCCGTTGCCACCTGTGTCCACATATCTATTCAGGGGATTCCAACATAGGGCCTAATCCCATCAGCCACACTATCAGAGGCTCGTTCACCTGCACATCTACCAATGTGATATATGCCATCATGTGCCAGCAATGCCCCTCTGCCATGTACATTGGCCAAACTGGACAGTCTCTATGTAAAAGAATAAATGGATGCAAATCAGACGTCAAGAATTATAACATTCATACACCAGTCGGAGAACACTTCAATCTCTCTGGTCACTCGATTTCAGACCCAAAGGTCGCAATATTAGAACAAAAAGACTTCAAAAACAGACTCCAACGAGAGACTGCTGAGTTGGAATTAATTTGCAAACTGGATACAATTAACTTAGGCTTGAATAGAGACTGGGAGTGGATGTGTCATTACACAAAGTAAAACTATTTCCCCATGTTTATCCCCCCACCCCGCCACTGCTCCTCGGACATTCCTGTTAACTGCTGGAAATGGCCCACCTTGATTATCACTACAAATGGTTTTCTCCCCCGCCTCCCCCGCTCTCCTGCTGGTAATAGCTCATCTTAAGTGATCACTCTCCTTACAGCGTGTATGGTAACACCCATTTTTTCATGTTCTGTGTGTATATAAATCTCCTCACTGTATTTTCCACTGAATGCATCCGATGAAGTGAGCTGTAGCTCACGAAAGCTTATGCTCAAATAAATTGGTTAGTCTCTAAGGTGCCACAAGTCCTCCTTTTCTGTTTGCGAATACAGACTAACACGGCTGCTACTCTGTAACTTGGGTCAGGCAGCTCACACCAGACCTAGGTTGACCTGGATGCTCAAACCTGGGTAAGGCACCTGAGTTAACTCAGCAGTGAAGACATCTCCTGGGAGAGATAGAATCATAGAAGATTAGGGTTGGAAGAGACGTTAGGAGATCACCTAGTCCAACCCCCTGCTCAAAGCAGGACCAACCCCAACTAAATCATCCCAGCCAGGGCTTTGTCAAGCCTGACCTTAAAAACCTCTGAGGAAGGAGATTCCACCACCTCCCTAGGTAACGCATTCCAGTGCTTCACCACTCTTCTATAGGACTCTCCAGTGGGGTGTAGTTTGCCCAGGAATCATTCCACTCAAGTTCTGTGTTGTAAGAATTTCTCTGGACAACCGTCAGACTTGTCCTTCGGTGTCCATGTCGCACCACACCACCAGCGGGGGTAGAGCCTGCTGTCTGGATGACATAGACTCCGCTGCTGCTGTTCTTGGGGATATTGTCACAGTCTCTGGGGAACCCTGAAATACAGTGCACAGCAGAGTCACAGAGGTCACTATCATCTCAATAGGGCCTTTCCCCACAGAACAGCTTGTAATGTTTTGTCTAGTCCATTTTTAAATGACTCAGCTCATACGAGGTTTCTGCCTCATATAGGATCTTGGGAGATTATTTCACAGCCTCATTTATTCCACCTTTAGGGAGACATTCCTCATATTCATCTCACATTTTCCTTTCCTTAACTTTTTCCCCATTATTCCTGGGTTCATACAACCCTCATTTCTTCCTAGATAGTCTTTCCCCCTTGTCAAGGCTGAATCCCCACTCTGTCACTCCGAGTGCAGAAGGTGGGGACCCGCAAGGATTCTGAAAATTAATGTTTGTCACTCCAGGCTTGTATACACTCCCAAGGTACAGCTTCTCTCTGACCTTAGCTTGGTAAACACTGCCATCACCCAAATGCAAAAAAACCCCTTTGAACACAGGAAGGAGCACTTGGGAATTCCTCCCTGTGGGGTACCCTCAAGCCCTTTCACCCCCACTCCGGGGAAGAGCTGAGGAAAAAAACACAGGAAATTAGCTGTGGTTACCAGCTAATCAAACAACATGCACAAACCTCTTAGGACACCAAAAATCCGATCCTGTTCTTAAAAAAGGTATACTTTATTAAAACAAAAAGGAAAAATATACATCTGGAACTTAGGCTTTTTGCTAGATCTTAAAAGAAACAATTACAAAAATTAAGCATCCAAAATAGCTTTCTTGGGGGTTCAGCTTAACAGTTACAAGCAAACAAAAAGTATTTGGGGTAAGCACAGAGGAGATCCACAAGCCTTAAAAAATAAACAGAAATAAACCTGATTGCATCTAGCTAAACATTCTGATCTACTTACACATTTGGAGTTTCAGATAAGTAGTTCTAGGTGTGATCTGATGATTTATGATCATACCTGGCTTAAAGCTGCTTACAGCATTGCTGCTTTGTCCCTCCAGCCCAAAGAGAACAACAGAGAGACAAAGGGAAAGCTTTTTTCCATTTTAAAAGTTCTAGCCTTCCCATTGGCTCTTTTGGTCAAATGCCCATTCCCTTTTCTTTACCTGCGGACTTTTTAACCCTTTACAGGTAAAGCAAGCAGCCACCAAGAGGGACTTTATTGCTAACTGGCTGGCTGGGTGTCCATAAAAGGGAGCTCCCCCACACACACTTTATTTATCACACCCCTCCTTTGTGTTTAGACTCCTCCAGTCCTTGTAGATACCCCCACCTTATGTCCCCCTTTAGTTATACTATCCATATTTTGATCTTTTGACCATCTCATAAATCAGTTCCCCCAACTCCATAATCATTGCAGTCTTCTTTCCTAGTTTCATAGTTGCATAGAGTTTTCAGGCCAGAAGGAACATGTAGTGTGACCCCCTGTGTATCACAGGCTATTACAGTTCACCTGATCCCTCTATGTTAAGCCCAAAGACTTCAGTTAGACTAAAGCATTTCAGTCCCCAGGAGATGAAACTGTATGCCACAGGCAGAGAACAAGAGAGACTGAGGTACCACTAATGCTCAAGGTCTCTGCAGTGGCAGGCAATTGATTAGGAGAGACGTGCCCAGATGCTCCCAGATGATGATCCACACCCCATGAACACAAGAACAGCCATATTGGGTCAGACCAAAGGTCCATCTAGCTCAGTATCCTGTCTTCTGATATTGGCCAATGCCAGGTGCCTCAGAGGGAATGAACAGAACCGGTCACCGCCCATTCCCAGCTTCTGGCAAACAGAGGCTAGGGACACCATCCTTGTCCATGCTGCAGTGGAAGGAGAACCCCCGCCCCCAAGGTCCCAGCCAATCTGATCTGGGGAAAATGCCTTCCTGACGCCATACCTGGCAATCAGTTAAGCCCTGAGCATGTGAGCAAGACACACTAGTCAGGCACCTTGGAAAAGGATTCTTTGTACCGCCTCCAAGCACTGCACCACCCTGTCTGGTGTGCTGTCCCCAGCTGTGGACAGTGTCTGGTGCTTCAGAGGAAGCCAAAACAAACAAACAAACAAACAAAACCCAAATCCCAGAACACATCTAGCCAATTGTGCTAAAACGTCCTTCCTGACTCCTGCAGCTGACCAGCTACTCTTTGTGGAGAAGCTGGGGCATTGTATATCAACATGGCTCCATTGCTAGCTACTCTATAGCCTCCCTGACAGCAATGTTCTTGGAACCCATTAGCACCCAAAGCTCAGCAGCCTCACCACCTCTATCTCTGTAACCTTCCTGTCACTCATAGAATCATAGAAACATAGAATATCAGGGTTGGAAGGGACCTCAGGAGGTCATCTAGTCCAACCCCCTGCTCAAAGCAGGAGCGATCCCTGACTAAATCATCCAAGCCTTTGTCAAGCCTGACCTTAAAAACTTCTAGGGAAGGAGATTCCACCACCTCCCTAGGTAACGCATTCCAGTGTTTCACCACCCTCATAGTGAAAAAGTTTTTCCTAATATCCAATCTAAACCTTCCCCACTGCAACTTGAGACCATTACTCCTCGTTCTGTCATCTGCTACCATTGAGAACAGTCTAGAGCCATCCTCTTTGGAACCCCCTTTCAGGTAGTTGAAAGCAGCTATCAAATCCCCCCTCATTCTTCTCTTCTGCAGGCTAAACAATCCCAGCTCCCTCAGCCTCTCCTCATAAGTCATGTGTTCCAGTCCCCTAATCATTTTGTTGCCCTTCGCTGGACTCTCTCCAATTTATCCACATCCTTCTTGTAGTGTGGGGCCCAAAACTGGACACAGTACTCCAGATGAGGCTTCACCAATGTTGAATAGAGGGGAACAATCACGTCCCTCGATCTGCTGGCAATGCCCCTACTTATACATCCCAAAATGCCATTGGCCTTCTTGGCAACAAGGGCACACTGTTGACTCATATCCAACTTCTCGTCCACTGTAACCCCTAGGTCCTTTTCTGCAGAACTGCTGCCGAGCCATTCAGTCCCTAGTCTGTAGCTGTGCATTGGATTCTTCCATCCTAAGTGCAGGACTCTGCAGTTGTCCTTGTTGAACCTCATCAGATTTCTTTTGGCCCAATCCTCCAATTTTCTAGGTCCCTCTGTAAACTTAATCCAGAGACTCTCAGGTTTTTCTGCAGTTTCATGCTTGAGCTCTGAGCAGTCATACTGCTCTCTTACATACAGTGCAACTCTCCCACCTTTTTTGCCCTGCCTGTCCTTCCTGAACAGCTTATATCCATCCATGACAGTACTCCAGTCATGTGAGTTATCCCACCAAGTCTCTGATATTCCAATCACATCATAATTCCTTGACTGTGCCAGGACTTCCAGTTCTCCCTGCTTGTTTCCCATGCTTTGTGCATTTGTATGTAGGCACTTGAGGTAACCTGCTGATCGCCCCTCTTTCTCAGTATGAGGCAGGAGCCCTCCCCCCTCACGCGCTCCTGCTCGTGCCTCCTCCTGGTATCCCACTTCCCCACTTACCTCAGGGCTTTGGTCTCCTTCCCCTGGTGAACCTAGTTTAAAGCCCTCCTCACTAGGTGCATTTGTCTGTTCACTCCCCATACGTGCCAACACTTCTCACACCAAGCCCGTGGAGGTGCCATCTGCAGTGGAGATCACATCTGGGATCTCTGGATCTTAACTCATGAGCAAGGATACGATTTAGTCATGGAGGTCACAGACTTTAACAGACTTCTGTGACTTCTTCATCTGCAGCCGGGGCTGGAGCTGTCAGTGTTGGGGGCTGCCAGCAGCCACAGCCAGCTGTCCCCACTCCCTCTAGTGCCAGAGCTATGCTCCCTCCCCCACCCAGTTAGACAAACTGAGACTGGAAATAAAATGTGCCTTTTTAACAATGAGGGTGATTAACCATTGGAGCAAGCTAATGAGAGATGTGGTAGGTCTCAGTCCATCACCTGAATTCTTTAAAATGAGATTGGGTGTCCAAGAGATTTGCACAAGTGCAACCAGAAAGGATTGGCTTGATGTTAGAATCCCTGAGTGACACTGTCTGGCCTGTGCAGGGTGTCAGACTGATGAATATAACAGTCCCTTCTGGCCTTAAGATCTATGGGAAAAAATGTTTTAACTAAAACTCTCCAAGCCCCTGTTCTGTTCATCTCCAGCCCAGCATGAATTTCATTCCATCTAAGACATCAACCAGCCCTGCCATAAATATAAAGGGAAGGGTAACCACCTTTCTCTATACAGTGCTATAAAATCCTTCCTGGCCAGAGGCAAAATTCTTTCACCTGTAAAGGGTTAAGAAGCTAAGGTAACCCCGTTGGCGCCTGACCCAAAATGGCCAATGAGGGGACAAGATTCTTTCAAAACTGGAGGCGGGGGAACAAAGGGTTTGCTCTGTCTGTGTGATGCTTTTGCTGGGAACAGATCAGGAATGCAGCCTTACAACTCCTGTAAAGTTAGTAAGTAATCTAGCTAGAAAATGCGTTAGATTTTCTTTTGTTTAGTGGCTTGCAACATAAGCTGTGCTAGAGGGAATGTATATTTTTGTTTTTGTGTCTTTTTGTAGCTTAAGGTTTTGCCTAGAGGGATTTTCTATGTTTTGAATCTGATTACCCTGTAAGGTATTTACCATCCTGATTTTACAGAGGTGATTCTTTTACCTTTTCTTTAATTAAAATTCTTCTTTTAAGAACCGGATTGATTTTTCATTGTTCTTAAGATCCAAGGGTTTGGGTCTGTGTTCACCTGTACCAATTGGTGAGGATTATTATGAAGCCTTTCCCAGGAAAGGGGGTGTAGGGCTTGGGGGGATATTTTGGGGGAAGACATCTCCAAGTGGTCTCTTTCCCTGTTCTTTGTTTAAAATGCTTAGTGGTGGCAGCATACTGTTCAAGGACAAGGCAAAATTTGTACCTTGGGGAAGTTTTACCAAAGCTGATAAGAATAAGTTTAGGGGGTCTTTCATGCAGTTCCCCACATCTGTACTCTCGAGTTCAGATTGGGGAAGGAACCTTGACAAACCATTTGATTGTTTCACGGCTCACTACTCTTTGTTCTGATATCTTCCAGGTTCAGGAAGTCACCTTCAGAGCCATGAAAGAGCTGCATGTTGCCAGTAGGAAGTTATACAGCAAAGGAAAGAGACACCAGGCACAGAATGGCAAGCTGTGCCCAGGATGGAAATCCTACAGGGAGCAGACAGGATATAGGAGTCAGATACTAAAACCTTCCCACACAGCAGAGCTTCTGACTGAACACTCAGTACTGAGCCCATCCATACAGTCACTGATTCAGCCTGGGTTCCACTGAAGAACAGAACTCTCTATTTGAAAGACAGTGCTTGAAAGAGGAAACTTTTTCTACCTGCCTCAGGCCCAGACTCCCTCCAAATCCTCATTTTGGCCTTGATTCAGCAAAATGCTTAAGGATGGGCTTAGTTCTCAGGCCTGTGGTATACTTGATGATCCAAGTTGTCCTTCTGGGCTTAAAATCTATTATTCTATGAAAAATTTGAGTAGAAGGGTGAGGGAGGGTGTCACCAGAGGCTTAGACACAGGCCTTATCTTGACTGGGGAAAAGATTGAGTGTAGGCTGAGCTTAGTTAATATGAGCCAGCTAGTCCAGACCTAAACGCAACCTTTTTACCACTTTGCCTTATCAGTATACACCCCAAAGTGTTACTTCATTTTCTTCTTTCTCTCACAGCCTAAAATGAGGATATGAAGAAGCCTCCTACAATTCGTGATCAACCCGGATACTGGGGAGAGCCATAGCAGAATCCCAAGTTGCCAGATCTCTTGACAGGTTGCAACCGTCTTCATCCTAGTAAAGACCTTCAGTTAATTCTGTGATGCTGTCAGGGGTTTACAATGCAGTATAAGTAAGTGATGAAACTGATGCTTTATTGTTTTCTTTTTATTTCACCATTACATTTCTAAGAGCCCTGTTTGCAGAATTCTGTAGCCATTTTGCTCTGCAAGTTGCTTCTGCCTGCCCTAGATAAAACACACACACACACACATTGTGCTCCTTCATGGTGTCTTCACTATTGTTTTTTATTACTAATATTTTCCTTATTCTAACTAAAGTCATTTTAGACTGAAAGTACATGCTGTTTATGGAAACAAACATATATCTCTGCACATTGATAGGAGCTTCTGTTTGACACTGTTAGATTTTAACTGAACATTCAAATTAATGGCAAAAGGTTCTCAGCACAATAACATGGAGTAAACTAGGAAAGACTAACAGATGCTTCCACCCACACATTCAGTTATGCAGCCATGACACAAAGAGATCAGCTCAATTCAACCATTTTGAGATGGTGTTACTGAGCAGCTAATACGGTATTAGAAACCTTGAAAGTCCTCTTTTCAGCTTTCAAACTCAGGGCTGGGGATTCATCCATTTATACAAGAAACTCCATAACTAATTTATCATTGTTTAATCATTAATCAGTCATCAACAATTTAACTCCATGTTATGAAATTTTATCACACGGCCCTGAATACTGCTTCAGGGTAACATAAGGTATTTTTCCTGATTCCCTCAGGAGAAATGATCAATCTAAAGAAGAAAAGGAGTACTTGTGGCACCTTAGAGACTAACCAATTTATTAGAGCATGAGCTTTCGTGAGCTACAGCCCACTTCATCAGATGCATATCGTGGAAACTGCAGCAGGCTTTATATATACACAGAGAATATGAACCAATACCTCCTCCCACCCCACTGTCCTGCTGGTAATAGCTTATCTAAAGTGATCATCAGGTGGGCCATTTCCAGCACAAATCCAGGTTTTCTCACCCTCCACCCCCCCACACAAATTCACTCTCCTGCTGGTGATAGCCCATCCAAAGTGACAACTCTTTACACAATGTGCATGACAATCAAGTTGGGCTATTTCCTGCACAAATCCAGGTTTTCTCACATCCCCCCCACCCCCATACACACACAAACTCACTCTCCTGCTGGTAATAGCTCATCCAAACTGACCACTCTTCAAGTTTAAATCCAAGTTAAACCAGAACATCTGGGGGGGAGGGGGGGGGTAGGAAAAAACAAGAGGAAACAGGCTACCTTGCATAATGACTTAGCCACTCCAAGTCTCTATTTAAGCCTAAATTAATAGTATCCAATTTGCAAATGAATTCCAATTCAGCAGTTTCTCGCTGGAGTCTGGATTTGAAGTTTTTTTGTTTTAAGATAGCGACCTTCATGTCTGTGATTGCGTGACCAGAGAGATTGAAGTGTTCTCCGACTGGTTTATGAATGTTATAATTCTTGACATCTGATTTGTGTCCATTTATTCTTTTACGTAGAGACTGTCCAGTTTGACCAATGTACATGGCAGAGGGGCATTGCTGGCACATGATGGCATATATCACATTGGTGGATGTGCAGGTGAACGAGCAATATTAGCAATATTGTTAACCTATCCAACTATACTCTCAGCCCAGCAGAAGCAGCTGTTCTATCTCGGGGCCTCTCCTTCTGCCCCTCCACCCCCACGAACATGATACAGTTCTGTGGTGACCTAGAATCCTATTTTCGACGTCTCCGACTCAAGGAATATTTCCAAAATACCTCTGAACAGCATACTAATCCACAGAGTTCTCCCTACCAACACTACAGAAAGAGGGATTCTAGGTGGACTCCTCCTGAAGGTCGAAACAGCAGACTGGACTTCTACATAGAGTGCTTCCGCCGACGTGCACAGGCTGAAATTGTGGAAAAGCAGCATCACTTGCCCCATAACCTCAGCCATGCGGAACGCAATGCCATCCACAGCCTCAGAAACAACTCTGACATCATAATCAAAAAGGCTGACAAAGGAGGTGCTGTTGTCATCATGAATAGGTCGGAATATGAACAAGAGGCTGCTCGGCAGCTCTCCAACACAAGTTTCTACAAGCCATTACCCTCTGATCCCACTGAGAGTTACCAAAAGCAACTACAGCATTTGCTCAAGAAACTTCCTGAAAAAGCACAAGATCAAATCCGCACAGACACACCCCTGGAACCCCGACCTGGGATATTCTATCTACTACCCAAGATCCATAAACCTGGAAATCCTGGGCGCCCCATCATCTCAGGCATTGGCACCCTGACAGCAGGATTGTCTGGCTATGTAGACTCCCTCCTCAGGCCCTATGCTACCAGCACTCCCAGCTACCTTCGAGACACCACTGACTTCCTGAGGAAACTTCAATCCATCGGTGATCTTCCTGATAACACCATCCTGGCCACTATGGATGTAGAAGCCCTCTACACCAACATTCCACACAAAGATGGACTACAAGCCGTCAAGAACACTATCCCCAATACTGTCACGGCTAACCTGGTGGCTGAACTTTGTGACTTTGTCCTTACCCATAACTACTTCACATTGGGGGAAAATGTATACCTTCAGATCAGCGGCACTGCTATGGGTACCCGCATGGCCCCACAGTATGCCAACATTTTTATGGCTGATTTAGAACAACGTTTCCTCAGCTCTCGTCCCCTAAAGCCCCTACTCTACTTGTGCTATATTGATGACATCTTCATCATCTGGACCCATGGAAAAGAAGCCCTTGAGGAATTCCACCATGATTTCAACAATTTCCATCCCACCACCAACCTCAGCCTGGTCCAGTCCACACAAGAGATCCACTTCCTGGACACTACAGTGCTAATAAACAATGGTCACATAAACACCACCCTATACCGGAAACCTACTGACCGCTATTCCTACCTGCATGCCTCCAGCTTTCACCCTGACCACACCACACGATCCATCGTCTACAGCCAAGCTCTGCGATACAACCGCATTTGCTCCAACCCCTCAGACAGAGACAAACACCTACAAGATCTCTGTCAAGCTTTCTTACAACTACAGTACCCACCTGCAGAAGTAAAGAAACAGATTGATAGAGCCAGAAGAGTTCCCAGAAGTTACCTACTACAGGACAGGCCTAACAAAGAAAATAACAGAACGCCACTAGCCGTCACCTTCAGCTCCCAACTAAAACCCCTCCAACGCATTATTAAGGATCTACAACCTATCCTAAAGGATGACCCAACACTCTCACAAATCTTGGGAGACAGGCCAGTCCTTGCCTACAGACAGCCCCGCAACCTGAAGCAAATACTCACCAACAACCACATACCACACAACAGAACCACTAACCCAGGAACTTATCCTTGCAACAAAGCCCGTTGCCAATTGTGCCCACATATCTATTCAGGGGACACCATCACAGGGCCTAATAACATCAGCCACACTATCAGAGGCTCGTTCACCTGCACATCCACCAATGTGATATATGCCATCATGTGCCAGCAATGCCCCTCTGCCATGTACATTGGTCAAACTGGACAGTCTCTACGTAAAAGAATAAATGGACACAAATCAGATGTCAAGAATTATAACATTCATAAACCAGTCGGAGAACACTTCAATCTCTCTGGTCACGCAATCACAGACATGAAGGTCACTATCTTAAAACAAAAAAACTTCAAATCCAGACTCCAGCGAGAAACTGCTGAATTGGAATTCATTTGCAAATTGGATACTATTAATTTAGGCTTAAATAGAGACTTGGAGTGGCTAAGTCATTATGCAAGGTAGCCTGTTTCCTCTTGTTTTTTCCTCCCCCCCCTCCCCCCCAGATGTTCTGGTTTAACTTGGATTTAAACTTGAAGAGTGGTCAGTTTGGATGAGCTATTACCAGCAGGAGAGTGAGTTTGTGTGTGTATGGGGGTGGGGGGGATGTGAGAAAACCTGGATTTGTGCAGGAAATAGCCCAACTTGATTGTCATGCACATTGTGTAAAGAGTTGTCACTTTGGATGGGCTATCACCAGCAGGAGAGTGAATTTGTGTGGGGGGGTGGAGGGTGAGAAAACCTGGATTTGTGCTGGAAATGGCCCACCTGATGATCACTTTAGATAAGCTATTACCAGCAGGACAGTGGGGTGGGAGGAGGTATTGGTTCATATTCTCTGTGTATATATAAAGCCTGCTGCAGTTTCCACGATATGCATCTGATGAAGTGAGCTGTAGCTCACGAAAGCTCATGCTCTAATAAATTGGTTAGTCTCTAAGGTGCCACAAGTACTCCTTTTCTTTTTGCGAATACAGACTAACACGGCTGTTACTCTGAAATCTAAAGAAGGAATCTCAAGGCCACTCATAAAAAACACAAGTCATAGCTCTCTCACACTTTGTTTGCCCCTGACAATTATTTGCAAATACAATGAATAGAATGGATGAGGACCAGCCACAACCCCTGTTACCTAGCAGCTCTGTGTTCTTGGGGAACTAGGGCGCAGTACCCAGCCTGTCTGACTCACAAAAGACCTCCCTCCACCCAGCCTCTGCTTGAACTAAAACCGATCAGAAGAAAGACATACAAAAAGCAATGAAAAGGCAGTGGAAGACACACCTAAACCCCTCGGATAAGAGTGACAGGATTAAGGAAACTCCCCTAGCCCCATTTGCATCGAAGATGGGACAAGGAGGCATCCCCATTAGCATACAGAATGGAGAACAGCGATTCCAAGGCAAGAACCGCACAGAACTCTGGGACCAGAAAAGCAAGGAAGTACTGCATGATGGGAGATCTCTACTTCAGTTGTTAATGAGCCCATGCCTGCACACACCCAACTCAGTAGTTATCAGACTAATTATAGTAATAAATCCCTTTATTGGTATCCAAAATAGTGAAGCTCCCTAATTACATTGTGAGTTCCCTCCAAGGAACATCACCCATAGCCAGGAATGATGAGTTCCCATTGTCTAGCCTGAACTCTGGTATATTCCCTTGAGCTGGCGGTTTACACATAAACAAATCCAGTGTTCTCCCTTGAACCACTGTTGTTTCTCTACAAAAAACCCCTATCCATGCTCAGGTAAGTGCTCTGATGCCTGGATCCAAAATCCTCATCAGTTCCATTGGGACTTCGTCTTCTCCTGACTGATCGTGCTGTCTCCAGCACTCCGAACCCTTAGCTACCACCACCACCTAGGATCCCTGATTGATTCAAGCTTCATGGAGTGGTGTGGTGAGAACCCATCTCTCTCTCTCTCTCTCTCTCGGTGTAGACTTCTGACCCTGACTTGTGGGAATAGTTCTAGTTTTCTAAACCTGACTTTTATAATCAAATTTAAGTTAGATTTAATATTATCCCTGTTTTGTTTTTTCAGTCCCCTATGGTTATTACCTGGCAATAAATAACTTTCATGATTAAGCTGGTTGCTTCTTTCTCGCTCTCTCTCTCTCTCTCTCCCTGTCGTGGGTGGTTTTTTGTTGTTGTTGGTTTCCTCATTTGCTCTGCAACAACGTTCCTCGTACCTAAGCTAAAAGATCCCTGCAGCGCCCAAAAATCCTGTGGGGTTTGCTCATCAAGTGGGTTACTACCAGAACAATTGTAATGTAAAAGTGGTGATAGGGACGTGCTCAACCTGGGACATTTGAGGGTGGCAGCTTGGAAGTGTTGTTCGACCCAGTCTGCTGAGTCCAGGGACATATAAGGGGTCAGCTTGGGAGTGCTGATTAATCCAGTCCACTCAGATGCGCTCTATTAATGTGTGTGTGTGTGTGTATTTGTCTGATTCTGGAGCTGGACGAACCCAGCCCTGGGGAACCTCGGTCCTGCAGGATAGTTCCATTGGGAGGGAACTTTCAGCAGGGAGAAATAGAGCTCCATATGAGAACACAAGTGACACAAGCAGTACATTGAAAGAAGTACAGACCCGTCCCCCCCCGAAGAGTAACCCATATAAATGAGCATACCCCAAAGTAATGGGAAAAGCTGGTAACACCCCAACAAAGGGTGATGAATGACCAGGGCTCTAACAAGAAATTTGGAAGCCCCCTGTGAGAGAACCTAGGAGGGCCTCTTTCCAGTAATAATATTGCATTACCAATTTAATCAAAGTATACAAATAATAACATACAGAAATCTACAACTCGTTATTGGCTGCAAATACCTGCAAAGCTAAACAAACAAATATATAAATTGCCTGTCATATTTTTCTCTCATCAGTGGATATCTACTGCAAAGCAGGCCCCCTGTACTGTTCCACTCCCAAGTCCTACCCTGCCACGTTCCTCCAGGACCATCCTCCCGCTCTTGGGTGTGGCCTCTTCTGAGCTGAGCTGGTTCCTCCCTTCTACCTGAAGATCCTTCAACCTGGCGGGGTATTCCAGCTTTGTCACAACCCTTTCTGCACCATCTTGCAGGAATTCATCAAGGAGCAGTTTTAGATACAGCAGCAGCAGCTCCTGCAGGGGTTGGTAAGTTCCAGTGAGAGAACTGGAAGTCAGGCAGCCTGGAACTATGTAGGATGGCCTCAGAGATGACCCTGATGCCTTTTTGCTAACTTTTGTGTGGTTGGCTACTTGCTCCAGATGGTACAAGGGTGCCTGGGCACTACAACTAGCCTTTTACCTGACCAGTGAGGCTCAGGTTACTGAGATGGCCCTGAGAGAGCACCAGGCTGAAGACTATGATACGCTGAAGGCTGCTATTCTGGACAGGGTGGGCCTGTCAGTGGAGAAATACCACCAACAATTTAGAGCTGCCAGATGGAACACCA
Organism: Lepidochelys olivacea; assembly: GCF_965140295.1. NCBI lineage: Eukaryota > Metazoa > Chordata > Testudines > Cheloniidae > Lepidochelys > Lepidochelys olivacea. The sequence continues at coordinate 25,150,583 of NC_140427.1, forward strand.
GGATACATCCCTGGGCTTTTGTGCAAAAATGATCTGACTGGGCCAATCGATAAGTGAGGCCAGATAGGCAGGACACAGAGGCCATAATGGACTCAGTTGTTCTTGAGCAGTTTACCCAGAGCCTCCCCGAGGCTGTGAGAGTTTGGGTCTGAAGGCATCAGTCATAATCACTGGAGACCACTGTAAAACTAACGGAGGAGTACGTGGAAGAAGGAAAGAAGGTTGAGGCACCTCAGTCTTCAAAACTGTGGAAGGGAATGGAAGGGGCAAACATGGGGGCCCCTAGAGCCCACTCAGTGGTTTGCTACCAATGTGGTAGCAAAGGACATTTAAGAGAGGCTGCCTACACATGTACTGTGGGTTTGTAGAGTTCTGTGGGTGGACAGCCGTAAAAGGTGAACCAGGGATAAATCCCTATCAATGTAGGCTGAGAACCACAAGGTGCATGGTGGATTCAGCAGCCTCCTGTTCCGTTGTATGGAGAACCCTGGTTAGACTGCAGTGGCAGCAGAATGGGGTGATGATAACAATCCACTATGTACATGGGGAAAAGAATACTTACCCCGTGCCAGTCATTCCATTGGAAGTGGGAGGGGGAGTTTAAATGGCAGAGTGGGTGTTGTAAAGTCGTTGCCCTATGCAGTGTAAAAAGAGCAGAGAACAGACAGAGAGACCGCAATGGTGGGGTCTGTGTAAAGAAATCTCAATGATAGGCCCTCCAGCTAACCCTCGAGGTGCAAGGTGCCTCACCTCAGTCCCTGGAAAAATCATGGAGCAGGTCCTGAAAGAATCAATCCTGATGCACTTGCATGAGAGGAAAGTGATCAGGAACAGCCAGCATGGATTCACCAAGGGAAGGTCATGCCTGACTAATCTAATCGCCTTTTATGATGAGATTACTGGTTCTGTGGATGAAGGGAAAGCAGTGGATGTATTGTTTCTTGACTTTAGCAAAGCTTTTGACACGGTCTCCCACAGTATTCTTGTCAGCAAGTTAAGGAAGTATGGGCTGGATGAATGCACTATAAGGTGGGTAGAAAGCTGGTTAGATTGTCGGGCTCAATGGGTAGTGATCAATGGCTCCATGTCTAGTTGGCAGCCGGTATCAAGTGGAGTGCCCCAAGGGTCGGTCCTGGGGCCGGTTTTGTTCAATATCTTCATAAATGATCTGGAGGATGGTGTGGATTGCACTCTCAGCAAATTTGCCGATGATACTAAACTGGGAGGAGTGGTAGATACGCTGGAGGGGAGGGATAGGATACAGAAGGACCTAGATAAATTGGAGGATTGGGCCAAAAGAAATCTGATGAGGTTCAATAAGGATAAGTGCAGGGTCCTGCACTTAGGATGGAAGAATCCAATGCATCGCTACAGACTAGGGACCGAATGGCTAGGCAGCAGTTCTGCGGAAAAGGACCTAGGGGTGACAGTGGACGAGAAGCTGGATATGAGTCAGCAGTGTGCCCTTGTTGCCAAGAAGGCCAATGGCATTTTGGGATGTATAAGTAGGGGCATAGCGAGCAGATCGAGGGACGTGATCGTTCCCCTCTGTTCGACACTGGTGAGGCCTCATCTGGAGTACTGTGTCCAGTTTTGGGCCCCACACTACAAGAAGGATGTGGATAAATTGGAGAGAGTCCAGCGAAGGGCAACAAAAATGATTAGGGGTCTAGAACACATGAGTTATGAGGAGAGGCTGAGGGAGCTGGGATTGTTTAGTCTGCAGAAGAGAAGAATGAGGGGGGATTTGATAGCTGCTTTCAACTACCTGAAAGGGGGTTCCAAAGAGGATGGCTCTAGACTGTTCTCAATGGTAGCAGATGACAGAACGAGGAGTAATGGTCTCAAGTTGCAGTGGGGGAGATTTAGGTTGGATATTAGGAAAAACTTTTTCACTAAGAGGGTGGTGAAACACTGGCATGCGTTACCTAGGGAGGTGGTAGAATCTCCTTCCTTAGAGGTTTTTAAGGTCAGGCTTGACAAAGCCCTGGCTGGGATGATTTAACTGGGAATTGGTCCTGCTTCGAGCAGGGGGTTGGACTAGATGACCTTCAGGGGTCCCTTCCAACCCTGATATTCTATGATTCTATGATTCTAAGGTTTAAAGGACCCTAGACATATGACAACAAGTTCAGAGAGAGTCGACACACTTGAGGTCTTCAGGAATAGAGGGGAGAAGTAGTTGAGAAGGGGGCAATGGATCCAGGAGTGAAAGAGCTGAGACACCTATTGAAAGAGAAGGGCAGGATCTTCTTGCAAGGCCTGGGATGAAAGATATACCAAGAAGGGGGAAAAGGGTGTAGTCTGGAGCCTGGGGCAAGAGAAGTGAATCCCAGTATTGAGTCTCTGGAGGGACAGCTTACTAGAGTAGTTACAAAGCAGGGGCAAAGGCAACTAAAGGAAAGGACCATACGATGTGTGGGTGGAAGGCAGAAGACCCTCACTGGTGCCCTTGGAATGCAGTCTGAGAGAGCCCAGAAAGGTCCAATTGAACCCATAAAGAGGGCAGAACTCAAAGCGTGAAGAAGGCCTCCCCTGGAGGCAAGAAAAGGTCTAAATTGAAATAAGGTGGCGGGGGAGGGGGGGAAGGACACAGAGGCCCGTTGTAGCATCCAGGTTTCTGCAGCACAGTGAAGGTTGCAGGCTTAGTTGGAATCAACCAACCTACCACTGAGGGGGATCACTGACACTTGGTGGCAGTCACTGGGCTAATGAGATAAGTGGCTTGGTAACTGGGAGGATATCCATTTGGGAGGAACAGGACATCAGGAAAGGTCAGCGGGTGAGCCTGGTGGAGGAAAGAGAGCTATGGAAGGCTCTTCCTGCTGTATACCTGTGCTCCCTCCTGCCATGTTTGGGCACTGAGGATTAAAGGGGCACATGGTAAATGAGAAACAGACTATGTGTTTGTGACTAGAAGACCATGAAAACAGGCTAGGCAGCGCTGCTCAGTGGGTAGCTGAAGAAGCCTCTTGTGACAGTGCTGAACAGTCCTTCACCCTCAAAGGGGAGGTCCTCAATATTTGTTGAATATCAGCAGAGAGACTAGCAAAGCACAATTGTGAATACCTCTGTAGAGAGCTGCTGGAGGCCGCAGCCCTACAGCTGCCTCAGATGTGTCCTAAGCTGCTTGCACATTGTATGTGGAGACCAATTTGCCCTCTTGTATCAGCTCCTTAGCTGTCTTCTACTGTGCATCTGAGTGGAGGTCAAGGATAATCTAGGCATGGCCCAATATCTAAACTAATACTTTGCCTCAGTCTTTAATAAGGCTAAAGAGGATCTTAGGGATAATGGTAGCATGACAAATGAGAATGAGGATATGGAGGTAGATATTACCATATCTGAGGTAGAAGCGAAACTCGAACAGCTTAATGGGACTAAATCGGGGGGCCCAGATTCTTCATCCGAGAATATTAAAGGAATTGTCACATGAAATTGCAAGCCCATTAGCAAGAATTTTTAATGAATCTGTAAACTCAGGGGTTGTACCGTATGACTGGAGAATTGCTAACATAGTTCCTATTTTTAAGAAAGGGGAAAAAAGTGATCCTGGTAACTACAGGCCTGTTAGTTTGACATCTGTCATATGCAAGGTCTTGGAAAAAATTTTGAAGGAGAAAGTAGTTAAGTACATTGAGATTAATGGTAAATGGGACAAAATACAACATGGTTTTACAAAAGGTAGATCGTGCCAAACCAACCTGATCTCCTTCTTTGAGAAAGTAACAGATTTTTTAGACAAAGGAAACACAGTGGATCTAATTTACCTAGCTTTCAGTAAGGTGTTTGATACCGTGCCACGTGGGGAATTATTAGTTAAATTGGAAAAGATGGGGATCAATATGAAAATTGAAAGGTGGATAAGGAAATGGTTAACAGGGAAACTACAGCGGGTTCTACTGAAAGGTGAACTGTCAGGCTGCAGGGAGGTTACCAGTGGAGTGCCTCAGGGATCAGATTTGGGACCGATCTTATTTAATCTTTTTATTACTGACCTCGGCACAAAAAGTGGGAGTGTGCTAATAAAGTTTGCGGATGATACAAAGCTGGGAGATATTGCCAATTTAGAGAAGGACCGGGAAATCATACAGGAGGATCTGGATGACCTTGTCAACTGGAGTAATAGTAATAGGATGAAATTTAATAGTGAGACGTGCAAAGTCATGCATTTAGGGATTAATAACAAGAATTTTAGTTATAAGCTGGGGACGCATCAATTAGAAGTAAAGGAGGAGGAGAAGGACCTTGGAATATTGGTTGATCACAGGATGGCTATGAGCTGCCGATGTGATATGGCCATGAAAAAAGCTAATGCGGTCTTGGGATGCATCAGGCGAGGTATTTCCAGTAGAGATAAGGAGGTGTTAGTACCGTTATACAAGGCACTGATGAGACCTCACCTGGAATGCTGTGTGCAGTTCTGGTCTCCCATGTTTAAGAAGGATGAATTCAAACTGGAACAGGTACAGAGAAGGGCTACTAGGATGATCCGAGGAATGGAAAACCTGTCTTATGAAAGGACATTCAAGGAGCTTGGCTTGTTTAGCCTAACCAAAAGAAGGTTGAGGGGAGATATGATTGCTCTCTATAAATATATCAGAGGGAGAAATACCGGAAAGGGAGAGGAATTATTTAAACTCAGTACCAATGTGGACACAAGAACAAATGGATATAAACTTGCCATCGGGAAATTTAAACTTGAAATTAGATGAAGGTTTCTAACCATCAGAGGAGTAACATTCTGGAACAGCCTTCCAAGAGAAACAGTGGGGGGCAAAAGACCTATCTGGCTTCAAGATTAAACTCGATAAGTTCATGGAGGAGATTATATGATTTTAGCTAACATGATTTTAGCAATTAATTGATCTTTAACTATTCATGGTAAATAGGCCCAATGGCCTGTGATGGGATGTTAGATGGGGTGAGATCTGAGTTACTACAGAGAGTTCTTTCCTGTATCTGGTATCTGACTGGTGAATCTTTCCCACATGCTCAGGGTTCAGCTGATCGCCATATTTGGGGTTGGGAAGGAATTTTCCTCCAGGGCAGATTGAAAGAGGCCCTGGGGGTTTTTCGCCTTCCTCTGTAGCATGGGGCACGGGTCACTTGCTGGAGGATTCTCTACTCCTTGAAGTCTTTAAACCACGATTTGAGGACTTCAGTAGCTCAGACATAAGTGAGAGGTTTATTGCAGGAGTGAGTGGGTGAGATTCTGTGGCCTGCGTTGTGCAGGAGGTCAGACTAGATGATCATAATGGTCCCGTCTGACCTTAATATCTATACGTCTATGAGTCTATAAGAGCAAAGTATAATGAACCAGACATTAAATACTTGTCTCTCCCCCACTGCAAAAGTGTGTGTGGGGGGTCGCCTTCAGGGACCACATCTCCAAACAGAGACTGTGAAATACCCCATTGTCCTCCTAACCCAGATGGGGTGCTTGGGCCTTTGCTTTGTGGTTTAGTCCAATCAGAACGGAGCCAGGAGAAAAATTTGCACTCAAAATGGTCTTCTGATGGAGAGTGGCTTTTCCACTAACGGAAATTTGTGAAGGAAAAAAAATCCATTTTCCTCAGAATTTAGGGGGTTTTCATCTGAAAACTGAAAAAAATCCATTTTAACCAAAAATGGGAAGTTTTTGATTTTCTGACAAACCTGCCCCCAAAATTTGGGAAAAAAATGAAAAAAAGTTCATCAACATTTTAATGGGGAAAAAACTCTTTTCCCAATCAGGCTGGCTCACCAGCCCAGCCCAGAGGCTGGCGCTGAACACACATAATTCCAGTGGGAGTCAATGGGAGCTGCAAGTGCTCAGCACTGCCCTAAAAGTGTTGATGAGCTGGAGTCAACTAGATTTGCGCCCAGAGATTGGGGGTGGGGGGGGGGAGGTGAGGGACCTTGGGGGAAATGCCTCCTCCAGGAGTTAAAATTGAGCTAACGGAGATCAGCCACTAAGGGTATGTCTACACAGCCCACAGCAATGATTCGCAGAGCCTGAGTTGACAGACATGGGCTCACAATATGATGCTACAAATAGCAGTGTAGACATTCTGGCCTAGTCTGGAACTTAGGACGTTTCAGAGCCTGAGTCACAAAATCTATACTGCTATTTTTAGCACCGTAGTGTGAGCCCCGTGAGCCTGTGTCCCTTGCCCCAGGCTCTGAGACTCATTGCCTTGGGCTGCTGCTCTCTGCGTAAATGCTGTTTAGGGCCAGAATGCTGTGCCTGATGGCCTTTTTCCTGTACCTCCAGTCACTTGTGCTCAGGCCCTTCGTGGGTTCTGAGCTAGAGGAAAGGATGAGAATTGTACATGCAGTGCTGTGAAAATATCTATGAATGTCCTTGAAAAACTTCATCATGTGGCCTGCATTGTGCACAACCCATAGCAATTATTTACTAGATGCCCTTGTGCCTTGTGCCGGATGAGTCAACCCAGTCTTTCCACCTCCAACTGTCCAGTAACATGTTTCTTGCTGTTATAGTCTGTTTCCATGACAGCAGCATCTTTCTCAATGGTTTTCTTACATTTCTGATACATATAGCAATCTGCAATCACACTGGGTAAACAGGTAAATAAAAATCCTTTGTTGTGGGACAGAAAAGACATTGGTACACTCACATCTGCTCTGAACCAACTAGGAACAGCAATTAAGCCAAGGCAGAAACTTTCAGGACTAAGCTGAGTCCTTAAAAGGCTAGTGTACCCAAAACCTTCAGTCCTCTGTCACAGGGTATACCTGCCCGATAGTGCCCTCCTCCTGGCCAAGTATGGCACTGTAGGTGCTCCCTGCCTCAGTTTCCTCTAATGACATCAGTAAGTTCAGTGAGGTTGTATATAGGGAACGCTGCCCCTTCTGAGGGGTGTACTTTATTAACCAAAACTCAATGAAAATACAAGCAAACCTTCACCCCAGGCTCTTATCTGGGAGAAAGAGTCAGTCTTAATTTATTGCAGTTGTTCTCAACCTGCAGCCCACGGGCCACTTGTGGCCCAATCAGCACACAGCTGTGGCCCAAGTGACATCCTCAGGGCCATACAGGTAGTATTGGATGTGGCCCACAATGGTAAATAGGTTGAGAACCTATTGTTATTGGATCTCCTCTGGGTCTACCACTCCCCTCCAGCAGGGTTCTTTCAGCTTGGGTCCCTTCCCTGAAGGAGTCTGGCCCCTTGCCACTACCTGGGGAGAATCCTTTACCAGAGCCAGGGGGCTTCAGAGAGTTTACAGTGAGGAGTTCCTGACAGGCTAGGCTTCCTGCCACTGTTTGGGAGTTCCCTGTCCTTCTCTGGTGTGGGACACACCTTCTCTGGTGAGCCTGCCTCCTCAGCTCTCCCATCAACTCCCCTCCTCAGGAGGTTCCTGTCTCTAGGACCCCCACCTTCTGATCCCTGGTAACACTTACAGGCTTGTTAGCTAATTAGCTGCTAAGCAGCTAGGGATTTATTACTTCCAAGTAGGTCTGAGTTCACTCTTTCTCCTGTCACAGGTAGGCTGGTGCCTGACTTCCCTGAAAGGGCCAGTCCCCTGTCACCCTCCTCTAACCTTTAACAATAAACATGATGGAGACGTACCACTAAGTGTGGACCCTTTAGTTATTTACCACTCCAAAGTAAGACTATGTTTGCTAATATAACGGTACACAGGGCAAGCAGTGTCTTTGTTTGGATTCGGCCAAAAGCTTAACTACAATGCTCCAGTTGAAAACAGCCCCTGGCCTGGGAGTAACAGACTTTCACTCTTCATAGTGCCTCCAAGTTGATGCACAGAGAACGTTCATGTTTACAGAACTGCCATTTAAGAAAACAGTATTTTGATGTTGTAAACCCACAAATCTTTGCTTGGAGAATTCAGTGGAGTCTTTCATAAAGATGAATTCTTGGTCTCCAAATGTCTCAGTGCTCTCTCCTTTTAATGACTGTATGCATGCCCCACAGTCCTTTGCCAGTTACCATGGCTAACTCCATTGATGTATCCTGGTAGATCACAGGCGTAATGGTCTGAGTCCACCAGAGAAGCTATAAATGGCAGTTTCCTAGAAGAGGGAAGAAAGGGGAAGGAAGTGGTCACAACTGCTCTCCTGCTTGGTCCCGTAGTACTGCACAGGGAGGATATGGGGAAAGCTGGAGAGTAAGATGCAGCTGCAGACAGGTCTTCACAGGGCAGGGGAACGGAAAATAAAATATCAGCTGCTTGACTTTAGCAAATGGACAGATTCCATGACAGAAATGCTGGATTCTGGGGCATCTGAAAAACACCAAATTCCATATCTGCAGCATCCACACGGCCTTGATTTGAGATGAAAGGAGCAGTTCACAATCACATCTCTTAAGAGTAATTGTTTCAGGCTGGCTGCAGGTCCAGGCAGATATCACTGCATTCACTGATGCTAAGCTCACATTTTCAAGGTTCTCTTCACAACCATGAGGGCTAGAAACACATTTTAAAGGAAAGAAAAGGAAAGGGAGGGTGTTGTGACCTCCCACCCCTGAAACCTACATGACCCAACTACAAGTTAGAACCCACAGGTTATGGATCGCCTGCTTTATACTACTCACAGCATCATGGATTCTTCCCTCGCTGCATCCTGCAGCCACCCCTCTGCTGTTGCCATGAGGGATCCATAGGAAGATCCTTCTCAAGCATCATAGCAAGGGGTGATGCATATGCCTCTTTCGGGGAGAGGGGCTCTGTGTGCCCCAACCTCCTACGCATCTAGTGGGCAGTCACTGAACTGAGCGTCACTGTTTACAGGGGTTCAGGTCACAGCAACAATTAAATATATTTGTAGAGGCATTGTGTGCTCAGTAATGGCTCATTTCCCCCCTGCTCCCAGCTCTCCTGTCCAGAGATGACCATGCCCCAGTCTCCTGTGAAACTAGCCGCTTCTGAATGCAGCCAGCCCTCTTCTGTCTGTGCTCTGGGAAAAACAGGCTCTGGCATCCAGGTTCTTCACCAGCTGCTCCCCCAATAGACAGCCTTACATTCCAGCCTATACTTCGAGCACAGGTCCCTTGCATGTGTGATACCTGTCAGGCATCACAAATGATATCCAGGAGATGTATGCAGCTGTGGTCTCCTGTCCCTCGGAAATAACTGGGAGACTTTCAGCAGCTAAGTGGGCGCTTGGGTTGAGGTCAAAGAATCATAGAATATTAGGGTTTGAAGGGACCTCAGGAGGTCATCTAGTCCAACCCCCTGCTCAAAGCAGGACCAATCCCCAATTAAATCATCCCAGCCAAGGCTTTGTCAAGCTTCACCTTAAAAAATTCTAAGGAAGGAGATTCCACCACCTCCCTAAGTAACGCATTCCAGTGTTTCACCACCCTCCTAGTGAAAATTTTTTTCCTAATATCCAACCTAAATCTCCCCCACTGCAACTTGAGACCATTACTCCTTGTTCTGTCATCTGCTACCACTGAGAACAGTCTAGAGCCATCCTCTTTGGAACCACCTCTCAGGTAGTTGAAAGCAGCTATCAAATCCCCCCTCATTCTTCTCTTCCGTAGACTAAACATCCCCAGTTCCCTCAGCCTCTCCTCATAAGTCATGTGTTCCAGTCCCCTAATCATTTTTGTTGCCCTCCACTGGACTCTTTCCAATTTATCCACATCCTTCTTGCAGTGTGGGGCCCAAAACTGGACACAGTACTCCAGATGAGGCCTCACCAGTGTCGAATAGAGGGGAACGATCATGTCCCTCCATCTGCTGGCAATGCCCCTACTTATACATCCCAAAATGCCATTGGCCTTCTTGGCAACAAGGGCACACTGTTGACTCATATCCAACTTCTCGTCCACTGTAACCCCTAGGTCCTTTTCTGCACAACTGCTGCCTAGCCATTCGGTCCCTAGTCTGTAGCGGTGCATAGGATTCTTTCTTTCTAAGTGCAGGACTCTGAACTTGTCCTTGTTGAACCTCATCAGATTTCTTTTGGCCCAATCCTCCAATTTGTCTAGGTCCCTCTGTATCCTATCCCTACCCTCCAGCGTATCTACCTCTCCTCCCAGTTTAGTGTCATCTGCAAACTTGCTGAGGATGCAATCCACACCATCCTCCAGATCATTTATGAAGATATTGAACAAAACCGGCCCCAGGACCGACCCTTGGGGCACTCCACTTGATACTGGCTGCCAACTAGACATGGAGCCATTGATCACTACCCGTTGAGCCCAGCAATCTAGCCAACTTTCTGTCCACCTTATAGTCCAGTCATCCAGCCCATACTTCTTTAACATGCTGGCAAGAATACTGTGGGAGACCGTGTCAAAAGCTTTGCTAAAGTCAAGGAACAACACGTCCACCACTTTCCCCTCATCCACAGAGCCAGTTATCTCGTCATAGAAGGCAATTAGATTAGTCAGGCATCACTTGGCCTTGGTGAATCCATGCTGACTGTTCCTGATCACTTTCCTCTCCTCTAAGTGCTTCAGAATTGATTCCTTGAGGACCTGCTCCATGATTTTTCCAGGGACTGAGGTGAGGCTGACTGGCCTGTAATTCCCAGGATCCTCCTTCTTCCCTTTTTTAAAGATGGGCACTACATTAGCCTTTTTCCTGTTGTCTGGGACTTCCCCCGATCGCCATGTGTTTTCAAAGATAATAGCCAATGGCTCTGCAATCACATCCCTTGTGCACGTCCAGCTTTTCTAAATAGTCCCGAACCACTTCTTTCTCCACAGAGGGCTGGTCACCGAGCCGGAGCCTGGTCACATGAGGGTCTGCACCAGCAGCTTCCACTACAGGAGTGAGGGTTTTGGTTGTCAACTCCTTGGGACAGGACAGTCTTTTGTCTTATGGGGTGGAGGGCCACAGGGAAACTGGCACCAGAGACATGGAAGGGGTGAACTGCCCTGCTGTAAGGCGCCCTGGCCACGCATGTAGAGCAGGCTGGAAGTAAGGTTTGAGCTGCCATTTGTGCATACAGTGCCGTCTACATCACACAATGCTCGGTCAATAATAAAAAATGACCCCAAAGTGGGGGGTTTAATCCATTACAATGCTCGTGTATTAGCTGGGTGTGGAATAACACTGATCATATGAGGCAGGGAATCAGGGTCCTCCCCTGCATCCACGGGGTGTTGTTTACAGCCCCCGTCCCAATCCAGACAGGGCTGCCCCCGCCCACCTCTGAGGCGAGAGGCTGGTCAATAACCAACTGCCACTCTGGGCAAGGAGGCACCATTCTCCTGCTGAGCAGGCGGTGGTGTCCCCAGGCAAAACTCCAGGGTTTTCTTCCAACCCGCTGATCACCAGTTAATCCAACGAAATGATCTGAGGAAAATATTCTGATTGCTTTGGGAAACATACAATGGCCGCCTCATTTTATCCCTCACTCTTCCCCGAAACTGGGGGAAAGACCCATTGTATTAGTATGAGGGGGGGGACACAATGCAGGGCCCCACAACTGATGGGGGACCATCAATCCCTTCTGTGCCCGCTTTTTCCATAGGGTGTGCATAGGCAAAGGAGACTTTTTATCTTGTGGCAGGTCAGGGCAGTCTCTCTAACCTGCCCCCCTCCTCTCCCCATGGTGCCTTCCCAGAGTGTCAGTTATGGCAGTTGCTCAGGCGCTGTCCAGGGTTCTCTGCTCGGTGTCCCTGTCCAGTTCCCTTCGTTTAGCCTTGTGACCTCACTCCTGTCCCTGTTATGTCTTTAGTTGTCCCCCATACTTAACTGAGATCCCAGACCTTGTGGATCCTCCCCTTAGGCTGCGGGAGGTCCTTTAGCAGTGGTCGGGGTCCGCCTGCTCATTTCCAGGCTCCTAGCAGGCTGCCCTGGCAGGCTGGGCTCAGCATGAATGCCAGCTGCCCTGGGGCAGGGGTGGGCAGTACAACGTCCTCACCACCCCCCCCCCCCCCAGAATAGGGCTGCGGCAATGGTTTAAAGCACCTAGTGCAGTGCTGGTGCCATACAAATGTATAGTGGCTGAGAATGTCCTGGACAGCTGGGGCCAGGGGGTGAGTCATTAGGGGACACAAGGGTGCCTCTAAAGGGGCACAAAGAGAGACTGAGAGGAGGGGGCAAGGCAAGAAGGAATGTGGTTACATGGGAGGGGGACATGGGGTCACTCCTCAGAGAGAGCTCAGGGGGATTCTTGCATGCACATACACTGAGCAGGATAAGTCACTGAGGAGACCCTATACTTCTAAGAGGCTCCCGAGCATCCAAGATGATGCTAGGGTACAAGGTGGCCTTTTCTATTAGCAGAAAGGAGGCCGGTCCCTCTTCTAGACTAGTCAAAGAGAACGGACCAGGTCTTTCCAGCACTTATCCAGTAGCTTTCTAAACAGCAGACGTACGCTTCTTCAAGAGACAGCACTGGAGTCTTTATTAGTGGAAGGTACATAGAATCATAGAATATCAGGGGTGGAAGGGACCTCAGGAGGGCATCTAGTCCAACCCTCTGCTCAGAGCAGGACCAATCCCCAACTGAATCATCCCAGCCAGGGCTTTGTCAAGCCTGACCTTAAAAATGTCAAAGGAAGGAGATTCCACCACCTCCCTAGGTAACCCATTCCAGTGTTTCACCACCCTCCTAGTGAAAAAGTTTTTCCTAATATCCAACCTAAACCTCCCCCACTGTAACTTGAGACCATTGATCCTTGTTCTGTCATCAGCTACCACTGAGAACAGTCTAGATCCATCCTCTTTGGAACCCCCTTTCAGGTAGTTGAAAGCAGCTTTCAAATCTCCCCTCATTCTTCTCTTCTGCAGACTACGTGGGCTCTAGCAGACAGCCTGTCATAAAAATAAAGGGAAGGGTAAACCCCTTTGAAATCCCTCCTGGCCAGGGGAAAGCTCCTCTCACCTGTAAAGGGTTAAGAAGCTAAAGGTAACCTCGCTGGCACCTGACCAAAATGACCAATGAGGAGACAAGATACTTTCGAAAGCTGGGAGGAGGGAGAGAAACAAAGGATCTGTGTGTCTGTCTATATTCTGTCTTTGCCGGGGATAGACCAGGAATGGAGTCTTAGAACTTTTAGTAAGTAATCTAGCTAGGTACGTGTTAGATTATGATTTCTTTAAATGGCTGAGAAAAGAACTGTGCTGAATAGAATAACTATTTCTGTCTGTGTATCTTTTTTGTAACTTAAGGTTTTGCCTAGAGGGGTTCTCTATGTTTTGAATCTAATTACCCTGTAAGGTATCTACCATCCTGATTTTACAGGGGGGATTTCTTTATTTCTATTTACTTCTATTTTTATTAAAAGTCTTCTTGTAAGAAAACTGAATGCTTTTTCATTGTTCTCAGATCCAAGGGTTTGGGTCTGTGGTCACCTATGCAAATTGGTGAGGCTTTTTATCCAACATTTCCCAGGAAAGGGGGGGTGCAAGTGTTGGGAGGATTGTTCATTGTTCTTAAGATCCAAGGGTCTGGGTCTGTAGTCACCTAGGCAAATTGGTGAGGCTTTTTACCAAACGTTGTCCAGGAAGTGGGGTGCAAGGTTTTGGGAAGTATTTTGGGGGGAAGGACGCGTCCAAACAGCTCTTCCCCAGTAACCAGTATTAGTTTGGTGGTGGTAGCGGCCAATCCAAGGACAAAGGGTGGAATATTTTGTACCTTGGGGAAGTTTTGACCTAAGCTGGTAAAGATAAGCTTAGGAGGTTTTTCATGCAGGTCCCCACATCTGTACCCTAGAGTTCAGAGTGGGGGAGGAACCTTGACACAGCCCAGGACTGGGAGCCATAGTTCCAGTTCTGTCCTGACTTGCTAAGACACCACAGAAGTCAATGGGGATCCACTGAGGTGAAAGTGGGTCAGTGAAAGGAGAATTAGGCCCATTGAATTCAGTGAGTGAGCATCGTCTGGTCCTGGGATAGTGTGACTCAGAGCAGAGGTGCTGGGAGCCGAGCCTCCAGGGCCACAGGATCCCCTTTCCCATGACTGCACAGCCATTACACTCCACAAGAGGCTGCCCGAGTGGGCTAGCCATTTCATGTCCATGGGTTACAGTCATGCTGGCTCACAGAGGAGTCACAGCATGAACTGTGGACATTCCCCTGATGCACACGCACCTCACTGCACAGCATCCCCCCTGGGGAGCACTATGAATGTGGGGGTCGGGGTGCTGGAACTGAGAGCAGGCTCTAGTCCTTGGTCCATAATGCTGGTCCTGGTCCTGCTCTCACTCAATCTGCTGTAAATGCACTAACTCCCAGGCCTGGTCCTGCTCTCACTCAACCTGATGTAAATCAAGGTTATCTGTGCTGAAGTCAATGGAGTTGCACAGGGGCAAGGTCATAATCAGGCTTATTGACTTCAATTGCGCTGACTTCACCTCTGTGTAATTAAGAACAGGATCAGGCCCTCAGTCTTCAACTACACACCTGGCAGTACAGTCACACCCTGAGTGCTGTTCACTCCGTGCAAGGGACATGGGGGCAGGGACTGTGGGGAGGAGAAGGGGAGTGGGCATAGAGCAGGCTCTCCCTGCCCAGAGAAACCAGCAGCAGGTCACTCACTTGGCTCATCCCCCTGCCCAAAGCAATGGTTGTTTCCACAGTGTCCAGAGAAGTTTTATGGATTATTTACTCCTGCAGCACTCCCAGGGGAAGGCTTCGCATTGGATCCTCCAGGAAGAGACAAACACAGTGACACTCAGCCTGGTGGCCAGGGACATCCTGAAGGGGTATCTGGGGTGAATCCAAGAGGGGCATTAGCCAGGGATTTAGAGGAAAGAGTTCCGTGCTAGGAATCAGGTGGCCAACTTGCACTGATTTGTCATTCGGGTGCGGGAGAAAGCAAAGGAGTGTGACTTGCATGCCATGGGGAGGGAGGGCAATGGTTGGAACAGCTGCAGCAGGAGGAAAGAGATATGTGGGAGGCAACTCCAGGTTCAAATCCCATGACTCAGCCTATCTCTGATTGCAAATAGCAGATCCTGGCCTCAGGGGCCGCAGGCAGCCAAGTAACTCCAGGGTCCAAGGTGGTGGAGAGCTGACCCTGCCCATTACCATAGTGTTGGCCAACACACCGAGCTACAGGGAGATTAAATTCAGAGGCCTAGCTTCGACAGGGGTACCCCCTGGCTCTCTCACCTGCAGGGCCAGGACAAGACACTGTCACTGGTGGTGGTGAGATACAGGTCTAGACAGCTGGCAGCAGCACAGGCTCAGTCCCTGCACAGGCCAGGCAGGCTCACCCCCAATGGCTGAGTGTGCAGAGCTTTGGGGTGTGTCTGCCCAGCACAGCATGGGAACACGGGGGACTATTCATTGCTACAGGGAGCAGGTCACACCTAGGGCCCTGCAGCCAGACCCATGGGCCCTGAAGCTGCATAGTGGGCCCTGTGCTGCAGCAGGCTCTCACCTGACGGGATATAAGGGAAAGTCACTGAGCTCTCACTCACCTGCTCCTTATCTTCAACACCGATGATTTCTCCTGTCAAGGCCAGGATCCCAATGTGAGTGTTTCCTCTGCCCATCTCCAGTTTGGTCTGGATGATCCCCGTCAGGTCCAATGGGTGGGAATGGGCTGTCTGGAGCAGAAAGCAGAACAGCGGGCAGTGTGGAGTGAGCTCTCCTCTCCCGTGCTGAATCGGAGATCCTGACCCAGCAGCAGGCACCAGAAGTGACTCCTTGCTCCATTCAGCCCTGCTGCAGCATCTCACCTCACCTTACCAAGTCACTGGAAGATGCGGATCTCAGTGTGGTTCTCTCTGTATCATGGCATGATTACAAGCTGGCTGCATCTCTGACCTTCTCTGGTCTCTCTGTGTGGACCCCACAGGTGTCAGGCCTTTATCTTTACTGGAGTGGAATTCCGCAATTCTCCCACTCTTAGCCCAAGCCCTGGGCTACAGCACCCTGTGTTCTTACCCTGCAGGTCCGACTCTGCTCACACATCTGCAGTTCTTCCCTTCAGGACCAGTGCTGTACATAGAATCATAGGACTGTAAGGGACCTCGAGAGGTCATCTAGTCCAGTCCTCTGCACTCATGGCAGGACTAAGTCTTATCTAGAATTATTACAGCGATCGGACAGCCTGCATAAAGCAAAAGTGTTGTTATTTTAGCAGTAGGAACACAGACTTTAAAACAATGAACAATCTATACACGCTTATCTTATCTAAAGACTAACCTCTGATGATGGTACCTAGACAGGCCTGGTTTCATCACGTACTCCAGCGGATGCCTGTATCTCAGCCTGGTTCCCTAGACAGCTACTCCAGGGCCGGGAGCATTCGCCTTTTCAAACCTATCACGATTCTTTTACTCGCCAGGCCATTTCCTGTCCTGGCATTATCTCTTAACATCTCTCAAGTGTCTGCTGAGAACAGACTTATCTTGAGCCACTTTCCCTTCCTGCTTGTTTTCCCAACAGTCCATCATTAAACTAACCCAATATATTCACACAGCAAATATCCCTATAATCAGGTAAACATAAGGCAGTCATAAATTATTACAAATCCATCACACTCTGCTAAACCAATGGGGCTGCTCTTAAGGCGCTTCAGCAAAGTAAGCTGTCATGGGAAAAGAGGGAAGGTAACTGGTTAAAAGATAGGAAACAAAGCGTAGGAATAAACGGTCAGTTTTCACAATGGAAAGAGATAAATAGTGGTATCCCCAGGGGTTTGTACTGGGACCAGCACTATTCAACCTATTCATAAATGATCTGGAAAAAGGAGTAAACAGTGAGGTGGCAAATTTTGCAGATGATACAAAACTAGTCAAGATAGTTAAGTCCGAAGCAGACTGCGAAGAACTACAAAAGGATCTGTCAAAACTGGGTGACTGGGCAACAAAATGGCAGATGAAATTCAGTGTTGATAAAAGCAAAGTAATGCACATTGGAAAACATAATCCCAACTATACATATAAAATGATGGGGTCTAAATTAGCTGCCACCACTCAAGAAAGATCTTGGCACCATCATGAATAGTTTGCTGAAAACATCCACTCAATGTGCAGCGGCAGTCAAAAAACTGAACAGAATCATAGAATCATAGAATATCAGGGTCGGAAGGGACCTCAGGAGGTCATCTAGTCCAATCCCCTGCTCAAAGCAGGACCAATCCCCAATTGAATCATCCCAGCAAGGGCTTTGTCAAGCCTGACTTTAAAAACTTCTAAGGAAGGAGATTCCACCACCTCCCTAGGTACCGCATTCCAGTGTTTCACCACCCTCCTAGTGAAAAAGTTTTTCCTAATATCCAACCTAAACCTCCCCCACTGCAACTTGAGACCATTACTCCTTGTCCTGTCCTCTTCTACCACTGAGAATAGTCTAGAACCATCCTCTCTGGAACCACCTCTCAGGTAGTTGAAAGCAGCTATCAAATCCCCTTCTGCAGACTAAACAATCCCAGTTCCCTCAGCCTCTCCTCATAACTCATGTGTTCCAGTCCCCTAATCATTTTTGTTGCCCTTCGCTGGACTCTCTCCAATTTATCCACATCCTTCTTGCAGTGTGGGGCCCAAAACTGGACACAGTACTCCAGATAAGGCCTCACCAATGTCGAATAGAGGGGAACGATCACGTCCCTCGATCTGCTCGCTATGCTCCTACTTATACATCCCAAAATGCCATTGGCCTTCTTGGCAACAAGGGCACACTGCTGACTCATATCCAGCTTCTCGATCACTGTCACCCCTAGGTCCTTTTCTGCAGAACTGCTGCCTAGCCATTCTTTTCCTAGTCTGTAGCTGTGCATTGGGTTCTTCCGTCCTAAGTGCAGGACCCTGCACTTATCCTTATTGAACCTCATCAGATTTCTTTTGGCCCAATCCTCCAATTTGTCTAGGTCCCTCTGGATCCTATCCCTGCCCTCCAGCATATCTACCACTCCTCCCAGTTTAGTATCATCCACAAATTTGCTGAGAGTGCAATCCACACCATCCTCCAGATCATTTATGAAGATATTGAACAAAACCGGCCCCAGGACCGACCCTTGGGGCACTCCACTTGATACCGGCTGCCAACTAGACATGGAGCCATTGATCACTACCCGTTGAGCCCGACAATCTAACCAGCTTTCTACCCACCTTATAGTGCATTCATCCAGCCCATACTTCCTTAACTTGCTGACAAGAATACTGTGGGAGACCGTGTCAAAAGCTTTGCTAAAGTCAGGAAACAATACATCCACTGCTTTCCCTTCATCCACAGAACCAGTAATCTCATCACCCATCATTAGATTAGTCAGGCATGACCTTCCCTTGGTGAATCCATGCTGACTGTTCCTGATCACTTTCCTCTCATGTAAGTGCTTCAGGATTGATTCTTTGAAGACCTGCTCCATGATTTTTCCGGGGACTGAGGTGAGGCTGACTGGCCTGTAGTTCCCAGGATCCTCCTTCTTCCCTTTTTTAAAGATTGGCACTACATTAGCCTTTTTCCAGTCATCCGGGACTTCCCCCATTCACCACGAGTTTTCAAAGATAACGGCCAATGGCTCTGCAATCACAGCCGCCAATTCCTTTAGCACTCTCGGATGCAACTCGTCCAGCCCCATGGACTTGTGCACGTCCAGCTTTTCTAAATAGTCCCTAACCACCTCTTTCCCCACAGAGGGCTGGCCATCTATTCCCCATGTTGTGATGCCCAGCGCAGCAGTCTGGGAGCTGACCTTGTTCGTGAAGACAGAGGCAAAAAAAGCATTGAGTACATTAGCTTTCTCCACATCCTCTGTCACTAGGTTGCCTCCCTTATTCATTAAGGGGCCCACACTTTCCTTGGCTTTCTTCTTGTTGCCAACATACCTGAAGAAACCCTTCTTGTTACTCTTGACATCTCTCGCTAGCTGCAGCTCCAGGTGCGATTTGGCCCTCCTGATTTCATTCCTACATGCCTGAGCAATATTTTTATACTCTTCCCTGGTCATATGTCCAAATTTCCACTTCTTGTAAGGTTCTTTTTTATGGTTTCAGAGTAACAGCCGTGTTAGTCTGGCTTTGCAAAAAGAAAAGGAGTACTTGTGGCACCTTAGAGACTAACCAATTTATTTGAGCATGAGCTTTCGTGAGCTACGGCTCACTTCATCATGGTATGCATCCGATGAAGTGAGCTGTAGCTCACGAAAGCTCATGCTCAAATAAATTTGGTGCCACAAGTACTCCTTTTCTTTTTGCTTCTTTTTTATGTTTAAGATCCGCTAGGATTTCACCGTTAAGCCAAGCTGGTCGCCTGCCATATTTACTATTCTTTCGACTCATCGGGATGGTTTGTCCCTGTAACCTCAACACGGATTCCTTGAAATACAGCCAGCTCTCCTGGACTCCTTTCCCCTTCATGTTAGTCCCCCAGGGGATCCTACCCATCTGTTCCCTGAGGGAGTCGAAGTCTGCTTTCCTGAAGTCCAGGGTCCGTATCCTGCTGCTTACCTTTCTTCCCTGTGTCAGGATCCTGAACTCAACCTACTCATGGTCACTGCCTCCCAGATTCCCATCCACTTTTGCTTCCCCCACTAATTCTTCCCGGTTTGTGAGCAGCAGGTCAAGGAAAGCTCCCCTCTAGTTGGCTCCTCCAGCACTTGCACCAGGAAATTGTCCCCTACGCTTTCCAAAAACGTCCTGGATTGTCTATGCACCGCTGTATTGTGCTCCCAGCAGATATCAGGAAAATTAAAGTCACCTATGAGAACCAGGGCGTGCAATCTAGTAGTTTCTGCGAGCTGCCAGAAGAAAGCCTCATCCACCTCATCCCCCTGGTCCGGTGGTTTATAGCAGACTCCCACCACTACATCACTCTTGTTGCTCACACTTCTAAACTTAATCCAGAGACACTCAGGTTTTTCTGCAGTTTCATACCAGAGCTCTGAGCAGTCATACTGCTCCCTTACATACAGTGCTACTTCCCCACCTTTTCTGCCCTGCCTGTCCTTCCTGAACAGTTTATAACCATCCATGACAGTACTCCAGTCATGTGAGTTATCCCACCAAGTCTCTGTTATTCCGATCACGTCATAATTCCTTGACATCACCAGGACCCCCAGTTCTCCCTGCTTGTTTCCAAGGTTTTGTGCATTCGTATATAAGCACTTGAGATAACCTGCTGATCGCCCCTCATTCTCAGTATGAGGTAGGAGCCCTCCCCCCACAGACTTTCCTGCCTGTGCTTCCTCCCGGTATCCCGCTTTCCCACTTACCTCAGGGCTTTGGTCTCCTTCCCCTGGTGAACCTAGTTTAAAGCCCTCCTCACTAGGTTAGCCAGCCTGCTCGCAAAGATGCTCTTCCTGCCCTTCGTAAGGTGGAGCCCATCTCTGCCCAGCACTCCTCCTTCATGGAACACCATCCCATGGTCAAAGAATCCAAAGCCTTCTCTCCAACACCACCAGCGTAGCCATTCGTTGACTTCCACGATTCAACGGTCCCTGCCCCAGCCTTTTCCTTCCCCGGGGAGGATGGACGAGAAGACCACTTGCGCCTCAAACTCCTTTATCCTTCTTCCCAGAGCCATGTAGTCTGCAGTGATCCGCTCAAGGTCATTCTTGGCAGTATCATTGGTGCCCACGTGGAGAAGCAGGAAGGGGTAGCAATCCGAGGGCTTGATGAGTCTCGGCAGTCTCTCCGTCACATCGCGAATCTTAGCCCCCGGCAAGCAGCAGACTTCTCGGTTTTCCCGGTCAGGGCGGCAGATAGATGACTCAGTCCCCCGGAGGAGAGAGTCCCCGACCACCACCACCCGACTCCTTCTCTTGGGAATGGTGGTCATGGAACCCCCCATCTCAGGACAGTGCATCTCATGCCTTCCAACCAGCGGAGTCTCCTTCTGCTTTCTCCCCCCAGACATATCATCTGGTCCACTCTCTGCAATGGTACCTGTGGAGAGACCATGAAAGTGGTTAGTTACCTGTGTCCGCGTTGCTGGAACCCAGACATTCCCCCTTCTTCTTCTGGAGGTCACATGTTGCCAAGCTTCTTCACTGGCCTCTTGGCTCCGCTGTGCAACCTGTTCTAAATCTTTAGAGCTTTGTGCCCGTAAAAGCATATCCTGACTTTTGTCCAGAAAATCCTCCGTTTCTCGTATGCAATGCAGGGTCGTTATCTGTTGCTCCAGACATTCAATCTTCTCTTCCAATATGGAGACCAGCTTGCACTTTGTACAGACAAAGTCACTTCTGTCCTGTGGAAGAAAGACAAACATGGCACATCCAGTGCAGGTCACAACAGCTGAACCCCCCCCTTCCATATCACCTTCCTACTATGAGCTTTGGGAAAGGAATAGATAATAAAAAACATTGTGAATTATTAAGAAAGAAATAGATAATAAAACAGAAAATATCATATTGCCTCTATATAAATCCATGGTGCGCCCTCATCTTGAATACTGCATACAGATGTGGTCGCCCCATCTCAAAAATGGTATTCCATTTGAATCCTCAAAAAATTGGTATTCCAATTCCAATGGTTGGAATTGGAAAGGTTCAGAAAAGGGGAACAAAAATGGTTAGGAGTATGGAACAGATTCCATATGAGGAGAGATTAATAAGACTGGGACTTTTCAGCTTGGAAAAAAGATGACTAAGGGGGGATACAAAATCATGATTGGTGTGGAGAAAGTAAATAAGGAAGTGTTATTTACTCCTTCTCATAACATAAGAACTAGCGGTCACCAAATGAAATTAATAGGCAGCAGATTTAAAACAAACAAAAGGATGTATTTCTTCATACATAGCACAGTCAACCTGTGGAACTCTTTGCCAGAGGATGTTGTGAAGGCCAAGACTTTTACAGGGTTCAAAAAAGAAATAGATAAATTAATGGAGCATAGGTCCATCAATGGCTATTAGCCAGGATGGGCAGGGATGGTGTCCCTAGCCTCTGTTTACCAGAAGCTGGGAATGGGCAACAGGGGATGGATCACTCAATAATTGCCCTGTTCTGTCCATTCCCTCTGAAGCGTCTGGCATTGGCTACTGTTGGAAGACAGGATACTAGGCTAGATAGATCTTTGGTCTGACCCAGTATGGCCACTCTTATGTTCTTACGCTATGCTTTGGAAGTGACCTGAGGGGAGATGGGAACAGGTCAGAGAAGCCTGCTCATTCAAACAAGAATGCCCTAAAAGGCCCAGGGCCTGATTCTGATTTGAGTCCCAGAGTGTAAATGCAGAGTGATCATAGAATCATAGAATCATAGAATATCAGGGTTGGAAGGGACCCCAGAAGGTCATCTAGTCCAACCCCCTGCTCAAAGCAGGACCAATTCCCAGTTAAATCATCCCAGCCAGGGCTTTGTCAAGCCTGACCTTAAAAACTTCTAAGGAAGGAGATTCTACCACCTCCCTAGGTAACGCATTCCAGTGTTTCACCACCCTCTTAGTGAAAAAGTTTTTCCTAATATCCAATCTAAACCTCCCCCACTGCAACTTGATGATTCGGACTCCAGTGCAGATTCACATTGATAGGGCTGGGAGTAGGATTCGGAGTCAGATTGGGCCACGTGACCACCACAGACACTTAAGAATTCATGGCAAAGGCCCTGTGGTATGTACTGTGTATGACACAGCCAGAGCCCTGAGATGGGACTAAAGGGCCTGATCCTGCTCTCACTTATACCAGGGTAAATTAGGAGAAACACCACTGGACGCCAAGCGGGAAAGGAGAATTGGGCTCATAGACACTAAGGGCTTGATCCTCTGAGGTGCTGAGTGCCATTGACTCTCATTACCTGCAGTGCTGAGGGCACAGGGAGGTCTCCAGTATGGGGCACCGTGCACTGTACGGAAGCCTGCTGGCATCCCTGAGACCTGCTGGTCCCAGCAGTTTGACACCAGCCCCACTTTCCCTCACCTGGCAGCTCAGAGTATGGGAGATGGCCTCCACATGCACCTCTGGGATTGGGTTGTTGTTGGAGGAAGAGGCCTCCAAGGTCTGTCCCAGAACCTGCAACAGATGGTAAGAGGCATCAGGCGAAGATGGCACAGGGGAGCACAGTGTCTGAGCCACACACATACAAGCTTTTCGCTCATAGAAACTCCTACGGCACCTGCGTCTCTGCATGTGGTCTGCTTCACCCCAGGAGGGCTTCACTGTCTCTGGAAAAGGTGAAGTGGGGAGCTCTTGTAATACCAACAGACTGCAGTTGGTGGGCAGGATCGAACCTGGGATCTCTGGCGCTTAGTGCATGAGCCTTTACTGTATGAGCTAAAAGCCATGTGGCCCTTAGCTAAGGCTGCAGAGCAGATTCATTAATCTCGCTCTAAGTGGTCTCAGTGCTAGTGGATGGGACAGAACACCACACCCATGAGGTGTGTGGGCTACACTCTGCCCAGTGCACAGACCCTGCCAGACAAGGACCTAATTCTGCTCTGACACTGGTGCAGCTCACTGGCCATGATGGAGTCACTCCTGCCTCACATGGGTGGAAGAGGGGAATCGGGGGCTGCAGGAGGACACTGTGAGGACCCATGTGGATTCAGACCCTCTCCTCCTGAACCCATGTCCATATCTGTCCTCACTCAAAGCCACGGGTGCTCCAGACCCAAAGCAGCCATGGACCAAGGCCTGTGCAGGTTGTGACCAAGTATATTCACCAAGGGCAGATTCAGCAACCAGCAGCGCTGACCCATGGGCCGGTCACACAAGCTGGTAGGAGGAGCTCTGCATGGTTACTCATGGATAAGAGCACCTTTCCCAGCCGATTAGGTAGACACATATGGCTCCACATATGCACTGCATTGCTGTGGGAGAGCAGAGAGAAATGAAGCTTGGTCCAGGGTTGAGATAAGGTTCATTACAGAGCAGCTCGGCCCATTAGGGAGACAACACTGGGGGAAAATCCTGCCACTCTCAGGACCCAATCTGCACGGGTACATCCCTGCCTCGCCCCGTCACCCCAGGGTTCATGCTGCAGACTCTCCCCCAATGCCCCCATGGCTCATGCTGCTGTAGCCTCCAGCCCCAGGAGATATGGGTCTCTGCAGACAGTGAGAGTCCTTGGGGCATGACATGAGTCTTCTGCAGTCAGCAGGTGTGACGGAGACAAGACCTGGCCCCGAAGCTGTGGAGCCAAAGGTGATGCCCCGTCAGTGCACCCAGACCCAGCAGCTATATATCCCTTCCCTGAGACACAGGAGGGAACCAAGACCTCAGCTAAAAGTGGGGAGGGGACGGCTCTCACCCACAGCCCAGGACTGTTCAGATCCCAGGATTTGGTTCAGCTCTTTATAAAGAGGGGTTCAATCTGTACAGTTGGTGTCCAGCTCTGGCTTCGGGGTGCGAACCCCCAGGGTCACAGGGTGCTGGAATCCAGGACCAGACTGGCTCTGTCTCTAGCCACCATGGAGAACAAAGGCTTGGCACATGGGGCACAGGGTAAGGAGGGGTGTTAGAAGATAGATATTCAGGCCTGCCAGTAAAGGCCTGTACTTTAAGCACTTAGGTATATTTTTATCACTTAGCTAGTTATAAAGGTATAAAAACAAAGAATCAAAATCAGAAGTCTGCATGTGTATGGGCCTTATCTAACTAGGATAGTCTGAGGCCTTGTTCTTAGGCTAAGGCCTTTGGCTAAGCAGCAGGGACAGCCATAAGCTGGGAAGCGAACGGTCACATCCTCACATTCCAAACCAGTCACACTGAAATAAGGTGGTATTGGGCTATTAGAAAGACGATCCTGTCCTGATAGTGCCCATCACTACCAGATAAAGAAACAGATTTTAAGATGGTTAAAGAAAACTTAGCCTGATAGCATTCCGTCTGGCATGAAATCACTTATCAATGGTTGTGGTTGTGAAACCCTCATTTCTGTATATTTTATCTTTATGGCCCCCACTTTTCTATTGTTAATCTGTCTGGTTCTCTAATTGTTTCTGTCCACTGTATAATTAATTTTGCTAGGTGTAAGTTAATTAGGGTAGTGGGATATAATTGGTTAGAGAATTATGCTACAATATGTTAGGATTGGTTAGTTAAATTTCAGTAAAATGATTTGTTAAGGTATAGCTGAGAATATTACTATATAAACTGGGGTCAAACAGGAAGTGGAAGGGAAAATTGGAATTATGTTTGCTAAGGGCGGAACAGGAACAGGGAATAGGGAACAGGGACACGGGGTAAACACCCTGTAGCATCAGAGCTGGGAAGGGGGACGCGGGGTAAACGCTTTGCGGCATCAGAGCTGGGAAGGGAACACTGGGGAACAGACTCCATCAGCATATAGAGATAAGCCCGACTGGTGTGAAGGGCTTCTGAATATGCTTGCTTGGAAACTTAAATACCCAATAGACATCGCATTGTCTGCACTTCAGACTTCTGGTCTTCTGCTTTCTGTCTACCTGACAAGAACCAGGGGAGAGGGTGAAGGGAAAGCCTTCTAACAGGGGGGAATTCCCTGGGCAGCATAAAGGGCCTCAGGTGCTTCAGGAGCTGCATCACCGGGCCAAAGTAGCAGCCAGCGAGTGCGGCCAAGGTGTCACAGGCAGCTGCGTGGAGCTCGTGCTGGGAGGTATGTGTCTAAACCCCCTAGGCAGCTTTGAAAATCTCAACCCTAGCCCAGAGAGTGCCCTGGAGAGGCCCCACCCCAGACAGGAGGTCCCGGTCAGACATCTCTTTGGAGCAGAGGATTTGGTTCTTCCAAGCAAACTCCTGGGCTTTTCCTCTGGGCAGAGGCACTTTACCCTGAACCTGATCCTGTGTGTGAGCAGAGCTGGAGTAACAGGGCACGACCCCAATGGCACTGAACCCGTTCACCCCAGATTGGAGCCTGGCATGACCCCACTAACCCCAATGGCACTGCACCCGCTCACCATCTTCAGGGCTGCTGCTGTAAATCCAGAGTAACCCACTGGAACAGCTCCAGATTTACCTCAGTGTAAATGGGGACAGTCTGGCCTCTGAAACCAGGTGATGGCTCATCCTCCATCCAAGGATCAGCCCCGAGTGCCAGGCCTAGAGTATGTTCATGCCCTACAGGCACTAGTGTTGCTGGCACCCAGTGCCAGAGGTGAACAACAGCAGTGGTTCTTTGCCCGGTGTGCATCATCCAATAATCACAACGGGGTGGAGAAGCAGAAAAGTTTATTTGCAGCTGCAAACAAGGTACAAGGAGAATAGAATCTCCAATCCTCCACCCAGAGCAGGAAGTTACACAGGCTTTTATACATCCTTTCTTCAGCGTACTTATCCAATAGCAAGCTGCCATAAGTATCCATATAGCCAGCCAATCCAGTTCCCAGCTAGTTCCCTTGTTCTCTGTACCATCTGTTAAACCATACATAAAGCTGCTTTATTCAGCATTGTTCTTCCATATCTGCCCTGTTTGGCCTTGTTTAGTTTCAGGCAGTCTGACTCTGCAACATATTGTTGCAGATCCTCAGTATAACTGCTGTGAGTGTCTCCAGGCAGGGGGGCCAAGGACACTTGGGCCTAGTACTCATAACTGCTGCGAGTGCCTCCAGGTTGGGGGGGTGGCAAGGACACCTGGGCCTAGTGGAGGGGGCTTCATCAACATTCATGGTCTTCCATCCCCTCGAGTTACCTAGTGGCCATGCCCAGTGTCCCCAACACTAGGTTATCGGGGCTCACTCAGATCAGGGTCAGAGGTGCAGGGCTGCTCAGTCCAAAAGATCAAAAATCACAGATCAGCCCCCCCAAATTCACCAGCCTGGCCTCCAAACCAGAGGACTGGCTCCAAAGTGCCAGATGTTTGTAAAGTGACAGTTGTGTTATTTGCTGTGTCTGATTGCTGAAGTCCACCCCATCCCACCCCCACGTGTGACCAGGGCTGGCTTTCGGGAAAATGGCACCCTGGGTGAATTTGTATTTTGGCACCCCGGGCCCCCAGTACCTCCCTGGGCTCCCCACCCCCACATTGCCCCTGGGCTCCGCTGCCTCCTCCCACATTGCCCCAAGGTCCCTCATTCCCTAGGCCAGCCCTGCTCCTTCCCTCTTGACCACGTCACCCACGCATAAGGCTGGCCCTGAGCCCTGCTGCTGTCCGGGCTGGGTGTGGGGCCCTTGTGAGCAGTGTTTCCTCCTGGGCCGCAGCCTGCTGCGCTGCACGGGGACAGAGTTCACTGGCCTGCTGGTGGGAAGGAGGAACAGCCCGGGCTTGGGACAGTCCCAGAAGGTGCGAGGGTGGGAGGGGAGAGCCTGCTGGCTCGCAGCATGTGGAGGTAGGACTAGGAGTCAGGCTGGGAAACCAGTGGGGTAATGATCAGAGCACGCTCCATCTGGGAGCGAGGAGGTGGGCGCTCTTGCTGTGCCGTGCTGCACCTTGCAGGGAGCGAGGAGGAGCTTGAGCCCTTTGCCTCTTGACACATGACCCCCCGACCATGGTGCCCACCACTAAGGCCAGCCCTAGGCTTGAATTGGTATTGGCCAAATGGGGTGGAGAATAAGGTCTTTTCCTGTGACTCATATCAAAAGAATCTGCCAGTCCCACTCTTGACCTGACAAAGGGGAGATAGATTTGGTGGCCACTGAACTCTCCAGTGACGCATCTACTTTAGACATAGGATACAGGTCAAATTTCAATAGTGCATTTATCTTCCAGAAATCCATGGAAAAATGGGTTGATCCGTTCAGCTTTAGCACAAGTACAATGGGATTCCTCCACTCACTAGGGGATTCCCCAATGACCCCTAGGTCCAACGCAGCCAGCAGTTCTTTGCAGAACGTTTCCCCCAACATCCATGGAATGGGTTGTAGTTTCTCAGGAACCATTTTTTCCTGCTTTGGTATCCACATGATGGTAGGCTTGGTGGATTTCTTCAGGCATTGCTGAGAACACTGAGGGAAAGTCTTTGATTAGCCGTTGTATTTGCTGTTTCTATTAGGGCCAGAATAATGGATTAAGGGGACTTGTGGGCTCAGTTCAGGGTCCGGTGGAAAAGGCATTATAAGGAGGCTCTATTGGTCCTTCAGCAGGTTCACATTGTATACCCGTGTCTCCTTTCTCTTCCTTGGATGGCGGATTTCATAATCAACCGCCCCTGCTCTTTTTACCTCCTTGAATGGTCCTTGCCACTTGGCTAGCAGTTTTGACTCTGAGGTTGGCAGCAACAACAAACCCTATCACTGGATTTAAATTGTCACATCCTAGCCCATTTATTGTAGGCCCATCCCTGGCTCTCCTTAACCCCTTCTGTGCTGGTTTCTCCACTTTCCCACACTCCTCCAGCTGGAGCAGGTTCTGCAGGTACAGGATCACAGAGGCCCAGGACAGCTCTCTAACCCCTCCTGGCCCAGGTGTGGGGTTTATACCCCCCCCCATCACAGGCATTCTATCAGGCAGCACTCCTGTAGAGGCTCAGGCACCTGCGAAGGGATCGGATGGCATGGAGCTGGCACATCATCTTGGCCGTGATGTCCTCCTGCTGCAAGAGGACAAGAACCTGTCACAGACTTGGATGCCCCCAGGAATCGGGGGATTCATGGCAACTGAACCAGCAGCATTTCCACCAAGCACCTGCCCATGTCTCAGGGATAGATTTACCCTCCTGACCCCTGGGGTGGACTCTTGTCTTCCTCTCTAGTGACCTCCAGTGCCAAACACCCCCCACCCCATTGTAGGGTCCTGCCTCCATTCCCTCAGGTTCCCTCCATTCCCAGTCTCTATTCAAGCCTAAGTTAATTGTATCCAGTTTGCAAATTAATTCCAATTCAGCAGTCTCTTGTTGGAGTCTGTTTTGGATGTGTCATCACACAAAGTAAAACTATTTCCCCACGTTTATTCCCCCCCACCCCCCCGCTGCTCCTCCGACGTTCCTGTTAACTGCTGGAAATGGCCCACCTTGATTATCACTACAAATGGTTTTCTCCCCCGCCTCCCCCGCTCTCCTGCTGGTAATAGCTCATCTTAAGTGATCACTCTCCTTACAGTGTGTATGGTAACACCTATTTTTTCATGTTCTGGGTGTATATAAATCTCCTCACTGTATTTTCCACTGAATGCATCCGATGAAGTGAGCTGTAGCTCACGAAAGCTTATGCTCAAATAAATTGGTTAGTCTCTAAGGTGCCACTAGTATGCCTTTTCTTTTTGCGAATACAGACTAACACGGCTGCTACTCTGAAACCTCCAGTAGATGGAGTATCCTGGGTGTGTTTGGGGGGACTGATCCTAAGTTGGGGAGGGAGAGAAGGTGAGACAGAGACCGACTCATCATCCAGCTGGAGTCAATCTCAGAGGAGTTGGCGGGTTTCGACAGGGGTCCCATTACCCAGCTGGGGTCAGTCTGAGATGCCCAGGGGCTTGTTTCTTTAAGGGTCCCATTGCCTAGCTTCTGTCCGTCTCAATTGTCTCTTGGGTCCCATTTCCTAACTAGTTTAAGAATAGCAGCCATGTTAGTCTGTATTCGCAAAACGAAAAGGAGTACTTGTGACACCTTAGAGACTAACAAATTTATCTGAGCATAAGCTTTCGTGAGCTACAGCTCACTTCATCGGATGCATGCAGTGGAAGATACATTGGGGAGATTTTATATACACAGAGAACATGAAACAATGGGTGTTACCATACACACTGTAAGGAGAGTGATCAGGTAAGATGAGCTTTTACCAGCAGGGGAGAAAAAAAACCTTTTGTAGTGATAATCAAGGTGGGTCATTTCCAGCATGGCCCACCTTGATTATAGTGACTGTGAGGACAATCCCCACCAGGAATCTTAGTGCCCATAGGAGAGATTGGCTGATTTCCTGGAGTCCTCTGGTTTCTCTAGAAAGGAAACAGTGATTCTTCTCTGAGGATCATCTCCTGGATCTCATGACAGGGGGAAGGTGGGAAGTTGAGGCTCTCACTCCTCAAGGCAGCCTAGGACCCTGTGGTTACTGCTCAACAGAACCAGGCAGAGCCCTGGCTTGAAGTCCCAGCTCCTTTCCCTGAAGGAGGAAGGGCCCAACATTGCATTGTACTGACTGACCTGACCAAGGATGGCCCAATGGGATCCCAGCTAGGAGGACAGACTAGAAAATGGATCTTCCAGTCTCTCCTTTCCAGTCCTCCCCAGCCACGAGTGCAGGGGACTGGACTAGATGACCTCTCAAGGTCCCTTCTAGTCCTATGATTAAGGTAGAATTGCCCCCTGCCCTTCCTCATTGGGCTCACCTCCAAGATGTACTGGAGCCTGTCTGTGTCTGGGGACTCTGCCAGCAGGTTCCCTGGCATGGCATCCAGGAGCTCTGCCAAGACCTTGTGCAGAGCGTACAAAGGAAGGGAGAGCCATGGGTCAGCATTAGGGAAACTGGGGCTACACCTGCCACAGGATGGGAAGAGGGTTCTCTGTGAAGCACTGGTGAGAGCCCAAACACATGTCGTGGCCTCTCTCATTCATGTCCCACTGCAGGCAATTAGCAAAGACTCATGGCAGCGTCACAGCTGGCTCTTTAATGCCCTTAGCAGGTCTCTGCAGAGGGCCTCATAGACAGCAGAGTATGGAACAGCCAAGTTGCTATGGATGGAAGTTGGGCAAAACGCAGCATGTGGAAGGAAGGAAGGAAAGAATCCTCCTTGGATGGGTAATGTAATCGCCCCAGCGGGACGGATCCAACCCTGTGGCCTGTTCCATCTCTGCCCACCCCAACCCTATCTCTGTAGCTCCAGCTAATCAAGGGAGCAGGGGCCAGAGGCCACTCCTGGCAGGGAGGAATAGAAGAGTGATCTACCTGGACATGGGTGCTGTACCTCTCCATGCCCATGGTGAAGACACCATGCAGGATAGCTTGCAGGAAGTGGGTCTCCAGCTCTGGCTTCAGGGCAGGTTTCATTGTGCTGGCAAGAGAGAGGAGCCGGTATCAGACTGTGCAGTGCAGGGATGCGACTGGCATCAACACAGGTGTGAAACCGCAGGGAAATAGGCACAGGCTGGCAAGAATGGAAACTGAGGCACTGAGCCAGGAAAGGACAAGGGCAAGGCCTCACAGACAGACAGTGGCAGGGAAGGACTAGCACCTGTTCCCTGTGGTCCCTCCTGTATCTGACCCCAGAAGTGAGCCTCTCCCCAAGGCCATTGTAATGCTACCGAAGTGAAAATATTTGAGGGTGAGCCAAGAGTGGGTGAATATTCCCGCCACCTCTGGAGGAGGAGCTTCACCTGGGGGTGACCTGGGAGGGGGAGGGGCAGTGACTCCCTGCCCTGGGCCTGAGCAGCACCAGGGTTAGGGGAGCCGGGCGGGAGGGTCTCGGTACATGAGGTTGCTCACAGTGATCAGGGAGTTGGTGAAGACTGTGCTGGGTGCAGAGTCACTGGGCAACTC
Source organism: Lepidochelys olivacea (assembly GCF_965140295.1). Taxonomy (NCBI): domain Eukaryota; kingdom Metazoa; phylum Chordata; order Testudines; family Cheloniidae; genus Lepidochelys; species Lepidochelys olivacea. Next base: position 25,181,730 of record NC_140427.1, read on the forward strand.
CTCAGTGAGCTCCTGTGAGACCCAAAGGAGACAAAAGAGCACGTGAGATTCAGACCCCACTGACACTTCCCAGTGAGGTTACACAGCCAGCGCCCCACACCACCAGCAGGAGCCTCCCAACTGCATCCCCTCATCTGATTCCTTCCTGCCAATCAAAATTGGCCCCTCGTCCCATAGGCCCTGACTTCCCTGTTTTCCTTGGGTGCTCGACTCCCCCATTCTCTGCCCCCAACCCTGCTCCCACTCCACCCCTTACATGAGGCCCCACCCCTGCCCCACCTCTTCCCACCCCCGCCCCCCCCATTCCAACCCATTCCCCAAAGTCCCTGCCCCAACTCTGTCCCCTCCCTGCCCCTATTCCAACTTCTTCCCCAAATCCCCACCCTGACCCCGCCTCTTCCCCACCTCCTCCTCTGAGCGCACCATGTTCCCGCTCCTCTTCTTCTTTCCCAGAGCATGCTAATGCTGCCAAACAGCTATTTGGCAGCGGCCAGGCAGGCAATGCTGGGAGGTAGGCAGAGGAGTGGGGATGCGGCACGCTAGAGGGGGGGCGAGGAGCTTGGTTGCCAGTAGGTGCACAGCACCCACTAATTTTTTCCCATGGGTGCTCCAGCCCCGGATCACCCACGGAGTCGGCGCCTATGCCTCCTTCCCTTCCCCTTATTCCCTCCTACCTGTCAAAATTGCTTCCTTCTGACTCCATCTTGACTAGTGAGCTGGAATTCCTTGTTCCCCACCAGCCTCAGCTGCCCCTCCTCTCCAGCCCCACTAATGACCGTTCTCTTCTCCCCAACCATATCCCAGCAATCTCTGCCCTCTGCTGCCTCCTCCAGCACCACCCATCCCCCACCCATTGGCCATGGGGAGGCCCCTGCCCATCCCATGTCTCTTGCCTCCCTCCAGCTGCCAGGCACCGTGGCTCACTCACCACAATCCTCTCCACCACAGCTGCTTTGGAGTAGTGCGGCTCCAACGTGTCCTGCCCTCTCTGCTGTGCAGTGATGCACAAGGGGGGTGATAGTGTGCAGGAACCTGAGCTCTTGGCCTCATCCTGTACCCAGCAGGAGTGGGGCTGGGTGAGAGACAGCTTGTTAGCCAGGGACTGCCCTGCCCCTCCCACACCAGCTCCATGGTTCAGGCCTTGAGGGGGGAGAGTGGGGATCCCCTCATTCTCAAAATCACCCATGACTCCTGCACAGACAGGGTAGGAAAGGGGGGAGGGGACCCCAGATAGTGTGAGACAAACACCCCCATCTTGGGGGTCCCATATCAGCTGGGATAAAATCTCCATTGGGGTGGTGGATCGGCTGGGACAAGACCCCCCTGCCGGGGGTCAGGATGCTGGGAAGGGGCAGGACAATGTCAGTTCCAGCCCAGCTGGGGAATGTTTGTACCTGTTCTCTGCCCTGGAGCTGCTCCATGAGACCTGGAGGGCAGTTTCCTCTTTGGCCATGCCCACCCCCTTCTCCACCTCCTCTAATGAGTCCCTGGGGGCCCCTGCACCAGGGAGAGAAGGGGACAGGGTGACTCCTGCTGGCATGCAGGGGAAGGACAGGGGTGTGGTGTCCTCCCTTCCCACCTCAGGGACGTAGGGCAGAGCAGGCCCCACACTCCTCACTCTCAGGAATGCGTTTGGCCCCCAGCTGTTTCAGAGAGCCCCTCTCACTGTTCTGGACTCCCTAGGAGGTGCCTGCCCCACGGGGAATCGGGGACCCAAGTGGCAGCAGCTCCCGCTGCTCCCCAATCCCCCAGATCCCCTTGCTCCCAGGGACAGCTGTGTGACCACTGTTGGTGTCACTGGGGTTCGTGTGGCTCAGGCCAGACGCCTGAGCTGAGATAGCACCCCACTCCATATCACTACAGTCCCGTGCTTTTCCCTCCCTGAGCCCAGCCTGGCTCCTCATCTGGATGCAGCAGCAGCAGCAGCCATCGGCCTCGCTGCTGCCAGACTCCCAAGAGCTGCTGCTGCCCCATGGGGAGTGGGCTGAGCTGGTGGCACTGGGGCAGGGATCCTCCGCCTCCTGCCCTGGGGAGGCTGGAAGGTCCTCAGTGACCGGGCAGGGCGATGTCTCCTGCTGGGAATCAGGGTAGGTTCCTGGTGCCGGTGCTTCCCACACAAGAAGCCCCAGAGCCACCCTGCCTGGCTCCTCTCCTGGGCTTGGTCCTGCCTGCCCAGCTGCATCCTGGGCCAGCTCCATTTGGGCCTGGCCAGTGCCACTCTCCCTTGGCGCCTCCTCCAGAAAGCCAGACACTTCCTCCTCCTGGCCTGGCTGGGAGCTGCTTCCCCACCAGCGGCGACAGAGGGGCTGCTCTGCTCCTGGGGAAGATGGCAGCTGCCTCCCTCAAGCTCTGGGGCCACCTGCAGAACCTTCTTCCTGAAAATCCTCAGGAACCTGGCCATCGTGGAACCAAGCAGGCGTGAGTCTGGGGTCAGTGCAGCATCTCATTAATGGGCCTTTTTTGGTCCCTCTTGCCCCAGCCAGAGCAACTCCTCCTCTCCCCAGAGGGGGTGCACACACCCTGGCACGAGCTCATTACATGATCTGCTCCCAAAGGTCCCCCTGCCACTCTTGGTGCTGCAGTACCAAGGGAATCTCATACTCTTAGAGCAGTGGGATCAGACACAAAGACCACTGATTAGCGTGGACAAGCAGCCCCCTCGTCCTGTCCCAGGCCATGCTCCCGCCCAGGTGAGAGAAGGAACAGAACCCAGGAGTCCGGACTTCTCCTGGGAAACCTTTCCCCATGTCAGATTCACAACCTCCCTAGTCATATGAAGCCCAGGGCCCCTGTTTCCCATTGATTTCCACAGCAGCTCAGAGAGCCTGGCCCAGCTCAGAGATTCTCAGCCTGAGGAACAGTCTCCCACAAGGGAAGGGCTGGGAGCCCCATTACTGAGACATTTCCAAAGAAACTGGAGATGGCTCTTGAGAAGCCTCTGCAAAGAACCTGTGGCCCAGTCTGAAAGCAAGGGGCTCCTGGGGACTTTTTGCAAAGATTCTCTCCCCCAATTCTGCTTCTCCCCGGACAGACAGGGGAAGCCACAGAGGAAATGCCACTTACTTGCTCTAGGTGGATCTTCAGTCACCAGCTGTCCCTCACCCTCTTCCTCACTCTCCAACCCAAGGCACGCTGGAGAGGGTGGTCCCCAGAGGCATTACCCTGCTCAGCCAGCAGGGAGGGTGTGGACACTGGGCAATTGACTGGCTGTGAAAACAAGAGTCTATCCTATTGCCAAGGGACAGAGAAACTCAGCCAGCAGCAGGGGTCCAGAACCCTGCCCTACTGCGGGGGTGAAGACGGCTCTCGGCACCTGACATACCAGTACTTTATACACATTCATGAAGGCTGTAGGAACCCCAACCCTCCTGAGGGGAAACAGGCATGGGGAGGGAAGGGAAGCTACTGGCTCAGGGTCACACCAAGTGTCAGAGCCATGGATGGGACCCAGCAGTCCTTATTTCCAAGTCCCTTCACTAATCACTGCTGCACACTCCCTCCGAGAGCTGGCAATTACAGCCAGGCCCTTAGGTCCAGTCCCCCTGCCTTTGAGAGGCAGCGTGATCCGTTGTAGTCACTGTACCAGGGGATTGGGAGTCCAGACGTCTGGGTCCATTGTTGGTTTTTCTGTGGGACTTTGAGCAAGTCGCTCCCCCCTCCATGGCTCAGTGCCCAGCAGTCAAATGGGGATTTAATACCTCTATTGTAAAGTGCTGGGAGAGCTCTCAGGAAAAGCTGCTCTTTCAGTGCTAAGGAGCATCTGATCATTAGAGGTCAGAGCATGCTGCCCAGAACGAGGAGTGTTTGGCTCTGGGGTTTCAGTTGTTTGCTTTTGGCAGGGAATCAGTATAATATCCCCAAACAGCAACAATCCTCCATTGGCCTTCTCAACACAAAGGGGTAGGAGACAAACCTCTCTACAGATGCAGAAATGGTTAGTCATGCAATTATTATAATTTATTTGGATAATGTGAGGTCATTACAAACTTGCCTGAGTTTTTACTAAATCTGAAGAAATACTTATAAGTATTTTTCTATATGTTGCGCTTGGAGACTAATAGCTTATAGATTGATGCATGTAGGAATGATATCAGGAGGGCCAAATCGCACCTGGAGCTGCAGCTAGCCAGAGATGTCAAGAGTAACAAGAAGGGTTTCTTCAGGTATGTTGGCAACAAGAAGAAAGCCAAGGAATGTGTGGGCCCCTTACTGAATGAGGGAGGCAACCTAGTGACAGAGGATGTGGAAAAAGCTAATGTACTCAATGCTTTTTTTGCCTCTGTTTTCACTAACAAGGTCAGCTCCCAGACTGCTGCGCTGGGCATCACAAAATGAGGAAGAGATGGCCAGCCCCCTGTGGAGATAGAGGTGGTTAGGGACTATTTAGAAAAGCTGGACGTGCACAAGTCCATGGGGCCGGACGAGTTGCATCCGAGAGTGCTGAAGGAATTGGCGGCTGTGATTGCAGAGCCATTGGCCATTATCTTTGAAAACTCGTGGCGAACCGGGGAAGTCCCGGATGACTGGAAAAAGGCTAATGTAGTGCCAATCTTTAAAAAAGGGAAGAAGGAGGATCCTGGGAACTACAGGCCAGTCAGCCTCACCTCAGTCCCCGGAAAAATCATGGAGCAGGTCCTCAAAGAATCAATCCTGAAGCACTTGCATGAGAGGAAAGTGATCAGGAACAGCCAGCATGGATTCACCAAGGGAAGGTCATGCCTGACTAATCTAATCGCCTTTTATGATGAGATTACTGGTTCTGTGTGTAACCCTTCTGCCCGTCAGAGTTGGCAGCAACAAGGGCCGGGTTCAATATCTAGGGGTTCCATTCCAATAACACAATGCAAACCGGCTCGAGCCCCCACCCAGTGACCTGGGACAAATATATACCACCCCCGCTGGGCGCCTCCAAGAGGCAATACTTCCCCTCTCGCAAGCACATAGTCTGAGTGTAGCAAAAGTCTTTTAATAACAGAGAGAAACAATGTGGCATTATGTTGGGGAAACACCACCAACAGGATTCATAACACAACCCATGAGCAAAAACAACCCCACCCCAGGCAAATTGGGGCATGCCCTTTTCCCTTTGGTTCTTGAGTCCAGCAACCCCAAATCACCCAAAGTCCCAAAAGTCCAATGCCCCAAAAGTCTCTGTCCCTGGTCAGGGCAGCCCCAGAGTTCGAAAGTTTATCGGCGGAGCTTTACCTCCCAACCTGGGTGGAAATGGGACGGGGGTAAGAGGCACCTTACGTGATCTGAAGCTGACCGCCCCATAGCTCCATAGCGGCGCTCCGCCAGCCGCCCCACGAACTCCTTCGCTCAGCTGCGCTCCGCTCCGTCAGCCGCCCCACGAACTCCTTCGCTCAGCTGCCCCACGAACTCAGCTCCACGGCCCACAAGCAGCTCCTGCCATCCACACACTGCTCCGCGTCGAACTGCTTCACCAGCCGTCCCGCAAACTGCTCCACAATATATCTTCAGGCTCCCCCACTACTTAACACAACACTCAGTGATTTCAGCTCTTAGGTGAATTCAGCTTGTAGTAGGGGAGCCCCAGTGCTGGTGCACTGTCAGCCCAAAGTCAGCTCAGCAGCCTATAACTAGACTTCTAATGAAATCAAAATTAGCTCTGATATTCCACAGTGGAGAGAGGAGGAAGTGCAATCAGCATGTAAGGCCCTCACCAAGGGGCCCATGCCACCAAGTACTACTACTTGTCCCCAGCCTCTCTCCATTCACACAGTTTTGGAACCCATGACCCTTGCCTAGCGAGTGCTACTTAGTTGATGGTGAATCCCTCCATCATAACAAAAGGCCACGTACAGTTCCAAGCACAGTTCCCATAATCAGGGTAATAACAATTTATTCTTCCTGCCCCAATAACAGAGACACTGGGGATCCCACAGCAGCCAAAGTGACCATTTGGGCAGCTATGGTCTCATTCTAGGCGTGGTGGGTGTGCCTATGCAAATGAGATCGGCCCCTGAAGTTCTTTTCCACAACTTGCCACACCTCACCACCAGATGTCAGGGTGGAGCTCATCCTGACACTGCTTACATCCTCCCCCCAGCCGAGACTTTGTCGTCCCGACAAATCACACTCCCTTTATACCAACTCATTGGTTTCCTCCAAAGGGCCTCAGGAAGCCCACTTTAGCTTCCACAAGCCTGTGTGCTAAATGTATTGGCTCCTCACTAGTCACCCCAGGTGCATCATAAGTTAACCGTTTCACTGGTCTTATCACCCTGTCTCGTTTATTGAGAATCTCTGTTGCCGAGGTAGGGGGAACATCCTCTTGAGTGACGGATGGAGAGGCTTCCCTGGAGGGTCCCTCGGCTACTGGCGTAGGCCCCTGCACTCCTAGTTCTAACGCTGGAGGGTCCAAGGTGCCCAGGACATCCTCTACCTGTCTGTCCCCATTGTCCAATAACCTGTGTTTGTCATCACAGGGGGGTCTCATCAGCAGCACCGGGGTATCAGAAAGGGGCCTAAATAGTTCCGCCATTGGGTTTAGGGCGGAAGAGGGAAAACTCTCGTTTGGTTCAGCTGATCGAGACTGAAATCTTGTCTCCATCCCAGGATACACCAGGGTTGTGTCTTCCTCCTCAGACTCACTCTCAGATGTGCAGAATAGGGGTAAGTTAGCTGCAGGGGGCCCACTGTCTGTGTTGGATGGCGGCTTTGGTCTAGCACCTCTGTTCTGCCCGGCGGCCCTGCCGTGGCCCATCTCACAAGGGGTGCTTACCAATTCCCCCACAGGGAGCAAAAGGTTTCTATGCACCGTCTTTATTTGCCCTGGACCGTCTTCAGGTTTGATCTTGTAGACCGGCAGATCTCCCAGCTTTTCCATCACCAGGTAAGGTATTGCCTTCCATCTGTCAGCTATCTTGTGTTTGCCAGCAATACCCAAATTTCGCAGCAGGACTCTGTCCCCCGGCTGGAGCTCCTGCGAACGCACTCTAGCATCATATCGATGTTTGTTGCGGTCTGCGTTCTTCCGAGCCGCAGCGGTAGCTAAGCGATAAGCATCCCGCAGCTTTTCTCTTAGTCGGGATACATACTGCTGATGAGTTTCATAGCTATCTCCATCCTCTGATACACCAAAGCACAAGTCTATGGGTAATCTTGGTTCTCGCCCAAACATCAAGAGATATGGGGTGACTCCCGTAGCATCGTTCTTTGTGGCATTGTAGGCATGCACCAGAAATGCGACATGCTGGCTCCAGGTTGCCTTCTGCTCTGGTCGCAAAGTTCCCAACATATCTAATAGGGTTCGATTGAACCTCTCGGGCTGAGGATCACCTTGGGGGTGATAAGGCGTTGTCCTAGACTTTTTAATTCCTGCTATCTTCAGCACCTCCTTCAGAAGGTGACTCTCAAAATCCCGCCCCTGATCAGAGTGTATCCGAGCCGGGAATCCATAGACTGAGAAATATTTGTCCCACAATACTCGAGCAACGGTGGTGGCCCTCTGATCACGTGTGGGATATGCTTGTGCATACCGTGTAAAATGGTCAGTCACTACTAGAATGTTTCCAACATTCCTCTTGTCTACCTCCACAGACAAGAAATCAATGCATACCAACTCCAAAGGTTTGTTGCTGGTGATGTTCTTGAGATATGCAGCCCTCGTGGGCAGAGTTTTCCTTTGAACACATCGAGCGCAAGTCTCACATTTCCTGCGAACATCTTCAGCCATTCGGGGCCAATAGAACCTACTACGAATAAGTTCCAGGGTCCTCTCCATCCCTAAATGCCCAAAGTCATCATGCAGGGCCCTCATGGCCAGGGCTCTGTACTTTTTTGGCAGTACTAGTTGTGCTCGTTGTTTTTGTAAAGGGTCAGTGGTCATTCGGTGTAGCACTCCCTGAATCAGTTTTAGTTTGGTCCATTCTCTCAATAGTAGTTTACCCTCCGGGTTAGGTGGGACAACCGCAGCTGGGCTTCGCCCCTCCCTTTTGGCAAGTAGTGTATCACGAATGTCAATATCTTGCCGCTGGGCTTCTTGCCAGTCAGCCGCATTGAGCATGGGCAAAGGAGATTGGTCTAATGCAATATAGTTCACCGAAGCAGAAGGCATGCATTCAGGGGGCAGGCCCAAAGCTTCTGCAACACATCCCTGAAAGCCTTCACGGGCCTCTGGCTCTCGGCGACTCACACTGCAAATAGCTCTCACTCCATCTGTGGGTATCACAGCAACTTCTGGAGCCTGCGGACGCCTGGACAATGCATCTGCATCTACATTGCTTCTCCCTGATCGGTACTGAATGCTGAACTCATAGCTAGCCAAGGCGGCCACCCATCTCTGCCCTGTAGCATCCAGCTTAGCACTTGTTAACACATAAGTCAGTGGATTGTTGTCTGTCCACACCTGGAACTGAGCACCATACAAGTAGTCTCGAAATTTCTCAGTGATGGCCCATTTCAAGGCCAAAAACTCCAGCTTGTGGGTGGGATAGCGAGTTTCACTATCAGACAATCCTCGGCTGGCAAAGGCTACCGGTTTACATTTGCCTTCCACTTCCTGGTACAGGACTGCTCCCAGACCCTCCAAACTGGCATCAGTATGCAGGATAAATGGTTTGCTTGGGTCAGCAAAAACTAGGACTGGAGCATGAGTTAGGCAAGTAATGATTTCTCGAAAAGCCCTTTCACATCTCTCATCCCACCGTGGCCCAAATGGTGCAAAGGGGCCATTGTGTCTCTGCACAGGAGGCTTTGGGGACCTCCCCTTATTCTTGGACTTAGATTTGTTCTTGCTGGACTGATGTCCCCTGGTAAGATCATTCAGAGGCTTTACAATCGTAGCATAGTTTTTCACAAATCTGCGGTAGTAGCCACTAAATCCAAGGAAGGTCTTGAGTTCTCTGTAGTTACTTGGACGTGGCCATGTAGTGAGTGCTTCTATTTTATCAGGATCGGTACTCACACCTTCTTGGGACACAATGTGACCCACATACTTCACTGAGGTTCTGCAGAACTGGCATTTGTCAATTGAAAGCTTCAGACCATAATCCTCCAACCTATCAAGCACTTTAAGAAGTCTTTCTTCATGCTCCTCTAAGGTTCTTCCAAACACAATCAGGTCATCCAAATAAACTAACACTTGCAGTAAATTCATGTCTCCCACAACTTTCTCCATGAGACGTTGAAAGGTGGCAGGTGCTCCAGAAATCCCTTGGGGCATGCGTTCGAACTGATAAAACCCTAATGGGCAGATGAAGGCTGTCTTCTCCTTATCTTCTTCTCCCAGAGGGATCTGGTAGTATCCACTTCGAAGATCCAACACAGAGAACCACTGGCTTCCCAGCAAACAGTCTAAGGCGTCTTGCACTCGAGGCATAGTGTACTGGTCGACCACAGTACGGCTGTTTAGGGTGCGGTAGTCAATACACATCCGGATTTTCCCATTCTTTTTGCGGACTACCACAATGGGTGAGGCGTATGGGCTGCGGGACTCTGTAATGATGCCATTCGCAGCCAGCTCCTGAAGATGATGTCGCACATCTTCCATCTCAGAGAGAGCAATCTTCCTAGATCTCTCCCTGAAAGGTCGAGAGTCATGTAGTCTGATATTGTGCTCTACTCCTTTTGCACATCCCACATCCCACTCATGCAGTGAGAACACCTTGGATCTTTCACAAAGTTTCTTCCTCAGGCGATCTTTCCAGTCCTCGGACACTGGTGAATCTCCAAAGTCAAACTTTGCTGGGTCTATTGCCGAAACTGGAGTTTCATACTGGGGTTTTACAATCGACTCAGGCTCAAAGAGGTCTGCTATCTTTTGTCCTTGCTTCACAAAAATATCACGACTCGTTTCATTAGCAATCAGTATAGTCACCCTTTCCTGGGCTTCAGCAGGTAGGGTTATGACTCCACTGGGGACCAGCACTCCTTCAGGGAGCTCTCCTCCCATCGGCTGCTCTATCATTGCTAACGTCCCTTTACTGCCTTTCAGACAGGTACTCATGACAAGCACTTCTTGCTCCGTCCTTGCAGGCACTACTAAGGGGGTTGTGCCCGCGTACTTCAGTGCCCCAAGCGGTAGCTCAGATGTGTCCCTTTTAGCGCTCTCAATTTTCCTATAGGCTTCAGCACAAAGCGTATGGATCATCAGGGTATTCAGGTACTGGTCCCCAGCCCGCCTTCTGCAGTAATCCGCGAGTACCTTGAAGAGACTGGAGTTGGTCCCTATCAGCACAGACACATCAGAAGTCCCTTTAGGGTCAGGGCATATTAAGGCAGCTGTGTCTACCTCTTCTCTTACCCCAGCAACCTCCTCTGGGAATTCCAGGTGCACTATGACATACCCTTGATAGGGGTATTCATCCATGCTGAGGCCACATAGGCCAAGGCCAGTCAGTGGCTGTATAGGCAGGTGCCTAAGCATCTGTTGGTAGAATGACTGAAATATAATAGTCACTTGAGATCCAGTGTCAAGCACTGCTTTACACTCCACCCCTTCGATCCTCACCATGACCTCTGCTCGAGGCCCTATCAGTCCTGCAGGGATCCCAGCTGGACAGTCTTTTCTGGGGGAATCTTCAAATCCTGCAGACCTGGGGGGTCCCCGTCCCCAGACCCTCTGGCAGCTACCGGATCTCTCCCAACTGATCCTCAGCTTTCCATACACTAAGGAGGGGTTTTCTTCATTACGGCACTTGGCAGCACTGTGTCCATCCTGACCACATCGGTAGCAGAAGAATTGACCTTTCCCCCTTCGCCTGGGGGGGATGGTGGCTCTAAGTGCGGGCTTCTCAATCGCCACAGTTTGAGGCTTCTTATTCCTAGAAGTCTTAACTCGGTCAACGGTACTTTGCAGCTCAGCTATCCGTTCCGTCAGGACCTGCATTTGTTGGGCAAGTTCCTCTCTGGTGCTCACCATCAGTACACTGGCCATTTGCAGTGGTGTTGTGCTGGCTGGCTCCGATGTTTGGGCTTCCCAAAACTCACTGGCAGCCTGCCTTTCTTCCTCCTCTCTGACCTCTTTTATCAGCTGGGAGTAACTTGGGGGATGTTCCCGTCGTTCTCTTAGCCGGAGATGAAGTAGAATCGGGTTCTGATACTGAGTTCCTCTTACAATTTGAGCCAGTCTGGTCTGATCCATCTGCTCAGCAGTCACTGCTCCCCTCATGACAGCTCTCTGAAGCAGTCTCTCCAGTCTCTGTATGTAGGCTGAAGCCTTCTCGCCCTTTTGTTGTCGGGAATTAAGGAACTTACAGTAGCTGTCTTCAGGGCCCTCTACGCTCCCAAAGTTGTGTTCAAGGGCCTCTAGGCAGTCCTTCACACTGACCCCAGGGTCAATGAGCTTCAGGGTGCGAATCACATCTAATGCTGGGCCGCCAAGGCTCTCTATAAGGCATCTTCGCTTTTCTGCATCTGGTACGGCCCACTCTTGCAGCATTTCAGTGGTATGCTCTAACCAGGGTTCAAACTCCTCCTCCCCAGCAAATAATCTTAACTTACGACAAGAGTCTGACTCAGCATGGGGCAGCACAACCTTTTCCAATATTTGCCCCAGAGCTTTTGTCCAATCATCAGCCGAGGCTGCAGCCTCCGAGCTAGAAGCTGCTGAGCCAGGGCCCAACAAACCTGACATATTAGCCATTATACAAACAGTAATTTCCTCAAAATATAAGCACAAACAAAAAAAAATATAAATTGTTTCCCAATGTAGTGGATCACTCAACAGGTGCTTGCGAGGGGTACTGACCCAGGCGATCCCGGACGAGCCCCCAAAAATGTAACCCTTCTGCCCGTCAGAGTTGGCAGCAACAAGGGCCGGGTTCAATATCTAGGGGTTCCATTCCAATAACACAATGCAAACCGGCTCGAGCCCCCACCCAGTGACCTGGGACAAATATATACCACCCCCGCTGGGCGCCTCCAAGAGGCAATACTTCCCCTCTCGCAAGCACATAGTCTGAGTGTAGCAAAAGTCTTTTAATAACAGAGAGAAACAATGTGGCATTATGTTGGGGAAACACCACCAACAGGATTCATAACACAACCCATGAGCAAAAACAACCCCACCCCAGGCAAATTGGGGCATGCCCTTTTCCCTTTGGTTCTTGAGTCCAGCAACCCCAAATCACCCAAAGTCCCAAAAGTCCAATGCCCCAAAAGTCTCTGTCCCTGGTCAGGGCAGCCCCAGAGTTCGAAAGTTTATCGGCGGAGCTTTACCTCCCAACCTGGGTGGAAATGGGACGGGGGTAAGAGGCACCTTACGTGATCTGAAGCTGACCGCCCCATAGCTCCATAGCGGCGCTCCGCCAGCCGCCCCACGAACTCCTTCGCTCAGCTGCGCTCCGCTCCGTCAGCCGCCCCACGAACTCCTTCGCTCAGCTGCCCCACGAACTCAGCTCCACGGCCCACAAGCAGCTCCTGCCATCCACACACTGCTCCGCGTCGAACTGCTTCACCAGCCGTCCCGCAAACTGCTCCACAATATATCTTCAGGCTCCCCCACTACTTAACACAACACTCAGTGATTTCAGCTCTTAGGTGAATTCAGCTTGTAGTAGGGGAGCCCCAGTGCTGGTGCACTGTCAGCCCAAAGTCAGCTCAGCAGCCTATAACTAGACTTCTAATGAAATCAAAATTAGCTCTGATATTCCACAGTGGAGAGAGGAGGAAGTGCAATCAGCATGTAAGGCCCTCACCAAGGGGCCCATGCCACCAAGTACTACTACTTGTCCCCAGCCTCTCTCCATTCACACAGTTTTGGAACCCATGACCCTTGCCTAGCGAGTGCTACTTAGTTGATGGTGAATCCCTCCATCATAACAAAAGGCCACGTACAGTTCCAAGCACAGTTCCCATAATCAGGGTAATAACAATTTATTCTTCCTGCCCCAATAACAGAGACACTGGGGATCCCACAGCAGCCAAAGTGACCATTTGGGCAGCTATGGTCTCATTCTAGGCGTGGTGGGTGTGCCTATGCAAATGAGATCGGCCCCTGAAGTTCTTTTCCACAACTTGCCACACCTCACCACCAGATGTCAGGGTGGAGCTCATCCTGACACTGCTTACATGTGGATGAAGGGAAAGCAGTGGATGTATTGTTTCTTGACTTTAGCAAAGCTTTTGACATGGTCTCCCACAGTATTCTTGTCAGCAAGTTAAGGAAGTATGGGCTGGATGAATGCACTATAAGGTGGGTAGAAAGCTGGTTAGATTGTCGGGCTCAACGGGTAGTGATCAATGGCTCCATGTCTAGTTGGCAGCCGGTATCAAGTGGAGTGCCCCAAGGGTCGGTCCTGGGGCCAGTTTTGTTCAATATCTTCATAAATGATCTGGAGGATGGTGTGGATTGCACTCTCAGCAAATTTGCGGATGATACTAAACTGGGAGGAGTGGTAGATACGCTGGAGGGGAGGGATAGGATACACAAGGACCTAGACAAATTGGAAGATTGGGCCAAAAGGAATCTGATGAGGTTCAATAAGGATAAGTGCAGGGTCCTGCACTTAGGACGGAAGAACCCAATGCACAGCTACAGACTAGGGACCGAATGGCTAGGCAGCAGTTCTGCGGAAAAGGACCTAGGGGTGACAGTGGACGAGAAGCTGGATATGAGTCAGCAGTGTGCCCTTGTTGCCAAGAAGGCCAATGGCATTTTGGGATGTATAAGTAGGGGCATAGCGAGCAGATCGAGGGACGTGATCGTTCCCCTCTATTCAACATTGGTGAGGCCTCATCTGGAGTACTGTGTCCAGTTTTGGGCCCCGCACTTCAAGAAGGATGTGGATAAATTGGAGAGAGTCCAGCGAAGGGCAACAAAAATGATTAGGGGACTGGAACACATGAGTTATGAGGAGAGGCTGAGGGAGCTGGGATTGTTTAGCCTGCAGAAGAGAAGAATGAGGGGGGATTTGATAGCTGCTTTCAACTACCTGAAAGGGGGTTCCAAAGAGGATGGCTCTAGACTGTTCTCAATGGTAGCAGATGACAGAACGAGGAGTAATGGTCTCAAGTTGCAGTGGGGGAGGTTTAGATTGGATATTAGGAAAAACTTTTTCACTAAGAGGGTGGTGAAACACTGGCATGCGTTACCTAGGGAGGTGGTAGAATCTCCTTCCTTAGAGGTTTTTAAGGTCAGGCTTGACAAAGCCCTGGCTGGGATGATTTAACTGGGAATTGGTCCTGCTTTGAGCAGGGGGTTGGACTAGATGACCTTCTGGGGTTCCTTCCAACCTTGATATTCTATGATTCTATGATTCTATGATGGGTTAGTTGCTTGTTTTCATAAATGAACTGATCCAGCCAGTTAAAGAAACTCCTAGGAACTCTTTGCTTTCTCCCAGCAAGTGATAGGCACAGAAATCTTTGAGGAGTCACCTCCTCCTGCCCATCAATCTGTAATTATCCCCTCTAGGAGCAATGGTAGATTCCAAAATGGTGCTTTTTCAATGGTATATTTTCTATGTTGTTGCAATATTCTGTATAGTTTATGTAATGCAACGTTAGAAAGAGATCGTTCAATATTAGTTGATTGTGATTTATTTGTTTGTGTAGATGATGTTTGGTAGGAGCTTTTCATTGTGAATTGAGGGTCAAGCTATTATTGAGTGTGATGTTAGGAACTGTTTGGTTAAAAGCAAACACCCAACATCAACAACATTGTCCTCTCAAAAAGGAAGACAACCTTCCACCCCTAGCTCTCTTATGGAATCTTTGAAATGTCAGTCTGAAAGGGACCTCGAGAGGTCATCAAGACCAGCTCCCTGCACTGAGGAAGGACCAAGTGAACCTAGACTATCCCTTAAAACCTTCAGTGGGAATTCCACAAACTCCCTTGAAGCCTATTCTAGTACTTAACTGTCCTTATAGTTAGACAGTTTTTCCTAATCTGTAACCTAAATTTTCTTTCCTGCAGATTTAGCCCATTGCTTCTTGTCCTACCTTCAGTGGACATGGAAAACAATTGATCATGGTCCTTTTTAGAACAGTCCTTACCATATTCCAAGACTGTTACCAGATTGTCCCTCAGTAGTGTGGGATGATTACCTCCCCTGGCTTATAAAGAACACTGCTGTTAATGCACCCTAGAATTATATTTTATCCTTTTTCACAACTGCATCCTATTGCTGACTCATATTCAATTTGTCATCCACTGTAACCCCCAGATCCTTTTAGCACTACCACAACGTAGCCAGTTATTCCCTAGTTGGCAGTTCTGCATTTGACTTTCCCTTCCTAAGTTAAATACTTTGCACGTCTTTATTGAATTCCATCTTGTTGATTTCAAATCAATTCTCCAGTTGCTGTCATCTGCAACTTTTATAAGCATATTCTCTGATCCATTATCCAAATCATTAGTGAAAATATTTGAATAGTACCAGACCCAGGACTAATCACTAGATACAGTCTGACTGACAGCAAAACATTGATCATATTCAAAGAATCGTTGTCTTTCAACCAGTTGTGTACCCACATTATACTGATTCCATCTAGGCCACATTTCCCTAGTTTGCTAATGAGAATGTCATGTGGGACTTTGTCAAAAGCCTTATTAACACTAAGATATAGGATATCTACTTCTTCCCCTCATAGAATCATAGAATATCAGGGTTGGAAGGGACCTCAGGAGGTCATCTAGTCCAACCCCCTGCTCAAAGCAGGACCAATTCCCAGTTAAGTCATCCACTAGGCCAGTAACCCTGTCAGAGAAGGAGATAAGGTTGGTTTGGAATGATCTGTTCTTGACAAATCCACACTTACTCTTCCTACAATCCTGTAGGTGCTTACAAACTGATTGTTTAATAATTTGTTCCAGTAGCTTTCCAGGTATCCAAGTGAGGCTGACTAATCTGTAAGTCCCCAAGTACTGTCTTGCTAATGGATGGGAAGATACTTTTTTCTAGCAGCTCAGAAGAGAACTGGTGTACAGCACCTAGTTTGTTAAGGTCACAAAAGCTGAGCCAGGAACCTCTTCTCTCCCCCTGGCAAAGAACCCCTGGTGACTAAAACGGTGGGAGTCATAGCCCTGAATGGGCTTTAATAGCGACAGAATTTGGCCCTGACCATTTCTTGTAGCAACTTTTAGAATTCCTTGGCACTCAACACCTTGGCACACCCCTTTCTGCTTCACAAAGGGGTGTAATGCCCATTATCTCACCAAGGCTCACTACTCCCCTGAATTAGAGAAAGGGACAAACAGCAAGGTGGCAAAGTTTGCAGACGATACTAAACTGCTCAAGATAGTTAAGACTAAAGCAGACTGTGAAGAACTTCAAAAAGATCTGACAAAACTAAGTGATTGGGCAACAAAATGGCAAATTAAATTTAATGTGGATAAACATAAAGTAAAAGCGGCAAAGAGTCCAGTGGCACCTTATAGATTAATAGACGTATTGGAGCATAAGCTTCACTTTTTCAGATGCATGTACAGTAATGCACATTGTAAAAAATAACCCCAATTATATGTACAATATGATGGGTGCTAATTTAGCTACAACAAATCAGGAGAAAGATCTTGCAGTCATCGTGGATAGTTCTCTGAAGACGTCCTCGCAGTGTGCAGTGGCAGTCAAAAAAGCAAATGGGATGTAAGGAATCATTAAAAAAGGGATAGAGAATAAGATGGAGAATATCTTATTGCCCTTATATAAATCCATGGTACGCCCACATCTTGAATACTGTGTACAGATGTGGTCCCCTCATCTCAAAAAAGATATACTGGCATTAGAAAAGGTTCAGAAAAGGGCAACTAAAATGATTAGGGGTTTGGAACGGGTCCCATATGAAGAGAGATTAAAGAGGCTAGGACTTTTCAGCTTGGAAAAGAGGAGACTAAGGGGGGATATGGTAGAGGTATATAAAATCATGAGTGGTGTGGAGAAAGTGAATAAGGAAAAGTTATTTATTTGTTCCCATAATATAAGAACTAGGGGCCACCAAATGAAATTAATGGGCAGCAGGTTTAAAACAAATAAAAGGAAGTTCTTCTTCACTCAGCGCACAGTCAACCAGTGGAACTCCTTGCCTGAGGAGGTTGTGAAGGCTAGGACTATACCCGGGTTTAAAAGAGAACTGGATAAATTAATGGAGGTTAAGTCCGTTAATGGCTATTAGCCAGGATGGGTAAGGAATGGTGTCCCTAGCCTCTGTTTGTCAGAGGGTGGAGATGGATGGCAGGGGAGAGATCACTAGATCATTACCTGTTAGGTTCACTCCCTCTGGGGCACCTGGCATCGGCCACTGTCAGTAGACAGGATACGGGGCTGGACGGACCTTCGGTCTGATGCAGTATGGGCATTCTTATGTTCTTATGTCTCCTTGCACTCAAAGAGGAGATGCTTTGATCTAGAAAATTAGATAAGATGCTTCAGTGTGTGCTAAGTAGTTGCTGCTCTTAACTATTTAACAATAATAAAACACAAGTAAAATAGAATATTCCAGCTATAATGTCATAATCTGATGGGACTCGACATGAAAGGGCACCTTATATTATGTACTACTACTAGTGACGCTCTCAAACTGATCCCCACAACTCCCCATCCTCCACCTGCGGTGAGGTAGGTGGGAAAAGACTGTTATCCTTAACTGACAGAGAGAGAAACTAAGGCTGAGAAAGGTGAAGTGACTTGTCTGAAGTCACATAGCCAGTCAGAGGCAGAGGTGGGAACAGGATCCAGGAGTCCTGACTTTCAAATGAACCATCAGATCTTGAACGTCATACATTGACTGATGAGAATAAAGTGCTCTCAGATGAGCTACAGACCAACAACTAAGGTGCCACAAATACTCCTCTTCTTTTAGCGAATACAGGCTATCACGGCTGCTACTCTGAAACCAGACCAACAACTGTTCAGAATAATTATTCAGTACATATTTTAGAAGAACTAGAATGTTAGAGAGAGAATCATGATCTGTGCAGAGTCAATTAATGGGGACAAGCAGCAAGATTAATTGAATACATGATTGGTTTTGACTCATTTGCTAGGTCTTAAAGAGAACAACAAGGACCCGAGTCGACTCCCTGTCAATAGCACCGTGCTCAACCAATAAATGTTGAGACCCTCAGGGGCAGGAGGCGGAGGATTCTCACTAGAGAACCCACAGGATGGCCCAGGTCACCACCAGAGGTGATCACTCTTGGAACACTTTTCCAGCCCCACCTCTTTGTGGGAGGGGAGCAGGGAAAAACTCAAAGACAAAAGAAGCAAGAGAAGAAGAGAAAGGAGGGACATAGAATCATAGAATATCAGGGTTGGAAGGGACCTCAGGAAGTCATCTAGTCCAACCCCCTGCTCAAAGCAGGACCAATCCCCAATTAAATCATCCCAGCCAGGGCTTTGTCAAGCCTGACCTTAAAAACCTCTAAGGAAGGAGATTCTACCACCTCCCTAGGTAACGCATTCCAGTGTTTCACCACCCACCTAGTGAAAAAGATTTTCCTAATATCCAACCTAAACCTCCCCCACTGCAACTTGAGACCATTACTCCTTGTCCTGTCATCTTCTACCACTGAGAATAGTCTAGAACCATCCTCTTTGGAACCACCTCTCAGGTAGTTGAAAGCAGCTATCAAATCCCCCCTCATTCTTCTCTTCTGCAGACTAAACAATCCCAGTTCCCTCAGCCTCTCCTCATAAGTCATGTGTTCCAGACCCCTAATCATTTCTGTTGCCCTTCGCTGGACTCTCTCCAATTTTTCCACATCCTTCTTGTAGTGTGGGGCCCAAAACTGGACACAGTACTCCAGATGAGGCCTCACCAATGTTGAATAGAGGGGAACGATCACGTCCCTCGATCTGCTCGCTATGCCCCTACTTATACATCCCAAAATGCCATTGGTCTTCTTGGCAACAAGGGCACACTGTTGACTCATATCCAGCTTCTCGTCCACTGTCACCCCTAGGTCCTTTTCTGCAGAACTGCTGCCGAGCCATTCGGTCCCTAGTCTGTAGCGGTGCATTGGATTCTTCTGTCCTAAGTGCAGAACCCTGCACTTATCCTTGTTGAACCTCATCACATTTCTTTTGGCCCAATCCTCCAATTTGTCTAGGTCACTCTGTATCCTACCTGCCACCGTATCTACCACTCCTCCTAGTTTAGTATCAGCTGCAAATTTGCTGAGAGTGCAATCCACACCATCCTCCAGATCATTTATGAAGATATTGAACAAAACCGGCCCCAGGACCGACCCTTGGGGCACTCCACTTGATACCGGCTGCCATCTAGACATGGAGCCATTGATCACTACCCATTGAGCCCGACAATCTAGCCAACTTTCTACCCACCTTATAGTGCATTCATCCAGCCCATACTTCTTTAACTTGCTGACAAGAATACTGTGGGAGACCATGTCAAAAGCTTTGCTAAAGTCAAGAAACAATACATCCACTGCCTTCCCTTCATCCACAGAACCAGTAATCTCATCATAGAAGGCGATTGGATTAGTCAGGCATGATCTTCCCTTGGTGAATCCATGCTGACTGTTCCTGATCACTTTCCTCTCCTCTAAGTGCTTCAGAATTGATTCCTTGAGGACCTGCTCCATGATTTTTCTGGGGACTGAGGTGAGGCTGACTGGCCTGTAGTTCCCAGGATCCTCCTTCTTCCCTTTTTTAAAGATGGGCGGACATCTAATGGTGGCTTTCACCTTGTTCTCCACAGCATCACACTGGGAGCTCATGTTGAGTGGCTTGCCCAGTATGACCCCTAAATCCTTTTCAAACTCACTGCTTTTCTGGTGTGACAGGGTCGGGCCAGATGGCTATAGGAGAGTAACAGAAGGCAGATATATTAGCCTCAGGCTAAGTAGGTCCCTTTTCCCTGGGTAAGGTAACAGGGAAGGTTTTTTTTTTTTTTTTTGAAACAGAAAAAAAGTTTATTGGTAACGCTTACAGAATTACCAAGGGAAACAAAACAACTATGCAACAAAACAACGCAATCAGAAGGTATAACACAGCAGCTTTCAGGAGGGAGAAGTGTTCAGGCTAGCCTGGGCCCAGAGCGGGGGGGCTTCCTCGACACTCGTGGTCTTCCACCCTCCTGAGTTACCTGGTGGCCTAAAGCGGGGGGGCTTCCTCGACACTCGTGGTCTTCCACCCCCTCGAGTTACCCAGTGCCGTGCCCAGTGTCACCGATCCTCCCTCTCCTGAGAGTGCCCGGTAAGATGGGCACGGCTGCGGGGTGGGCGGTTTAGGGAGGGGGGGTAGACACCCATGTATTATAGGACCCCTCCTAGATGACAGGAATGATGGTATCCACAGCGGCAACGGCTGGGGCTGGCGTCTCTCACTCTTCCCCTCAATCAAAGGGTCAGACGGAGGGAACCGGACGGGGTCACCGAGCAGAGAACCCCAGACAGCGCCCACCGCTCCTCGAAGGCTTCAAGGGAGTCGGTGGACGCCACCCAGAGGAACTCCGCCCGGATACGTGAATGTACTGAGGATCGGAAAACGGCCCCACAATCGCAGGACGCTTCATGGGCCAACCTCCTCTCTCTGGTTTTATAAATGGCTGTTTTAGCCAAAGCTAGGAGGAGGTTGACCAGAAGATCCCGCGACTTTGTGGGGCCACGGATGGGAAGTGTATAGATAAAAAGGTGGGGGGAAAAATGAAGCCAGAAGCGTAATAGAATATTTGTGAGGAGCCGGAAAAGGGGCTGCAATCTGGCACACTCTAAATACACGTGCGCCAGGGTTTCCCTCACATTACAGAAAGGACAAGTGTCCGGAATGGGGGTAAACTGTGTCAAAAACACGCCCGTGCTCACAGCTCCGTGAAGGAGCCGCCAACTGATGTCCCCGACGGGCCTTGGGACCAAGGTGGAATACAGGCTGGCCCACCGAGGTTGCTCACCCTCCAAAGGTGGCAGGAGATCCCGCCACTTTGTATCGGGGCAGGACACCAGGGTGTGGGCGTGAAGGGTGTGAAGCGTAAGTGTATATAAGTATTTCCGTGGAGCAATTTGAAAGCTAACTAGCTGCAGTTCGTGCAGCCGGCTTGCAGTGAAAGGGTGAGGGGTTTCTTGGGATCTACGGGGTGGGGGCCCGATGGAAAGGTCCGGCGGGCCTGGGGTAAGGAATGGGCGGGGTGTGCCCTCGCACAAGGCTCAGCTAACATAAGCCCGAGCAGCGGGGGTCAAGGCGGCCTTCACCTCCTGAAGTACGCGCCGCGGGGTACGGAGGCTGGAGAGCCCCATGCGCCGAGCGAGCGTCAGGGGATCCAGCCAGTCTCTCCGGTCGTAGTCCAGGAGGTCTCCGACCCTCGTGACTTCCGCCAGGACCAACCTCTGGCGCACCGAGTGGGACTCCGCCACCTGCACACGGAGCTGGGGGTTGTGTAGCAGGGGCTCCGTGAGGAGATCTGCTCCCACGGTGGCCGCCACGGACCTGGTTGTTCGAAACAGTTTCCAGGTCCGGAGGAGGTCCTGGTAGAAGACCGGCAGCCCGGAGAGGTCTCGCGGAAAACCCCTCGGAGAAAGATAAAAGAGCTGCCGGTCATATCGGAGCCCTTGGAAACGGCGCAGGAAGGCGTGCGCCAGTATGCTCCACGCCGAACTACGTGCACTGTAAAAGAGCCTCTGCAGGGCCTGGAGGCGGAAAACGCGGACCTGAGTGTACAGACACTTCAGGCCCTGCCCTCCTTCCTTCAGGGGTAGATGAAGAACTCCAACAGGGGCCCAGTGCATTCCTGACCAGAAGAACTCGAGAATCAATCTCCGGAGGTGGGTCAGGAAACCCGGGGCCGGGGCCAGGGTGTTGAGCCGGTACCAGAGCGTGGACAGGACTAGTTGGTTAAGCACCAGTATTCTCCCTCGGAGGGAGAGACATCGGAGTAGCCTCGTCCATCTCCGGATCCGCTCTATCACCCCGCCCTCTAAATTTTGCCAGTTCTCCGGTGGGGAAGGATGCGTGGCGGAAAGGTAAACGCCGAGATAGAGCAATGGACCCGCACTCCACTGGATGGTCTGAAGTGCGGGTGGGAGGGAGCTTACCTGCCGCCAGTCCCCCACCGCCAAGCCAGAGCTCTTGACCCAGTTGACTCGGGCGGAGGAGGCTGCTGAATAGATGGCTTGGCATGCCTCCACTCGCGCCAAGTCGCCCGGGTCCTGGACCACGAGGAGGACGTCATCGGCGTACGCCGACAGGACCAGCCGCAGCTCCGGCTCCCGCAGCACCAACCCTGTCATCCTCCTGCGGAGGAGACAGAGGAAAGGCTCGATCGCCAGAGCGTACAACTGGCCCGAGAGGGGGCACCCCTGCCGCACTCCTCGCCCGAAGCTGACCGGTTCAGTCAGGGTCCAGTTGAGCCTAACCAAACACTCTGCGGAGGCATACAGCACCCGGAGAAAACTCACAAACTGAGGTCCAAATCCAAACGCCTGCAGAGTGCTCAGGAGGTACCCATGGTCTACTCTATCGAACGCCTTCTCCTGATCAAGAGACAGGAAGGCGAACGATAGACCATCTCTCCGCCCGAGTTCCAAAAGGTCTCGGACTAGAAAGAGGTTGTCGAAAACGCTGCGACCCGGGACAGTATAGGTCTGGTCTGGGTGGACCATGTCCGCCATCACGGACCCTAGCCGCAGCGAGATTGCTTTCGCTACGATTTTGTAATCCGTGCTAAGGAGTGAGACGGGACGCCAGTTTCGTAGATCACGGAGGTCCCCCTTCTTCGGCAGCAAAGCGAGCACCGCTCGCCTGCATGACAGAGGGAGGACCCCGCTCTGCAAGGACTCAGCCCAGGCGGTGACTAGGTCTGGGCCGAGAATGTCCCAGAACACGCGGTAAAACTCCACGGTCAGCCCGTCCATGCCCGGAGATTTATTGGTGGGCATGCAACGGAGGGCTTCCGAGAACTCGGCCAGGGTGAGAGGCAGCTCTAGTCGGTCTCGGTTGCCCACGCTGACCATGGGGAGTTCCTCCCAGAGCACCTCGCAAGCGTCAGGATCGGTCGGGTCCGGGGAGAAAAGGCTTGTGTAGAAGTCACGGGCCCTCCCACACATCTCCTCTGGATCCGTGAGGGGGGTGCCGTCTTCCGCAAAAAGGCAGGTGACGTGTTTCTTGGCCCCCCTCGTTTTCTCCAGGGCATAGAAGAAGCGGGAGCCGCGGTCCATCTCCCGAAGGAGGCGGATGCAGGACCGAACGAAGGCACCTCGGGCCCAGTGGTCCTCGAGGGCCTGGAGCTCCTCCCGCTTCTCCCGGCACGCTCCGCAGAGGGACGGGTCCTCGGGATCAGCGGCTAGGCACCTCTCCATCTCTAAGACCTCCCGTTCCAGCTGCTCTATCGCCGCATTTCGCAGTCGGCTGGTGCCCCGAGTGTAGTCACGGCAGAAGAGCTTGGCGCGCACCTTCCCGAGATCCCACCATCGCCGCACCGAGGGAAAGGCACGCCGCTGCTCTCGCCAGGCCAGCCAAAACTCCCGGAAGGACATCACAAAGCTCTCGTCCTCCAACAGGCTGTTATTAAAGTGCCAATAGGCCGGCCCCAGTCTCTCTGCACGGAGGGAGACCGTTACAGTGACTAAATGATGATCGGAGAATGGGGCCGGCCGAATGGCGGAGGAGTGGGCCTGTGAAAGATGGAAACGGGATAAGTAAATACGGTCCAACCGAGAGTGGTGTGACCGATGGGCCTCCACCCGGACAAAGGTGAACGTGGAGGTGTCATCTGGGTGATGGTCATGCCAGACGTCCACTAGGGAGTGATGGTCAACTATCCCTTGGAGAATATTCGCAGCGGCTGGACTCGGTTCGGCCCCTGAGCGGTCCCGTTCCTCGAGGGTGGTGTTAAAGTCCCCTCCCAGGACCAGGCACTCGTGCGAATCCAGGGTGCCGAGAAAGTCGGACACCTGCTGATAAAATTGTGGCCGCCTGGAGCTCATTTGCGGGGCATAAATATTAACAAGATTAACCACGAGCCCCTCCATACGGACTCGAAGGTGCAGCACATGGCCCGGCACGGCCTCGTTGACCCCTAGCACCTCAGGCCGTAGGTTGGGGGAGAACAGGGTTGCCACTCCAGCCTGCCAGGTCGCAAAGTGGCTAAAGTATACCCCGTCCCCCCACTCCAGCCGCCACCTGTCCTCGGCGGCCGGGTCCGTATGGGTCTCCTGCAGGAAAACTACAGAGTACCTCCCTTCCCGAAGGTAAGAGAGCACCTGGGACCCGCGGAGAGCCATCCTACAGCCCCTGGTATTCAGGGTCGCAATAATAAGAGGCGTCATGCGGAGGGCTGGGGGGGGTGGGGGCCTCGTATTGGCAGGGGTATTCAGGGCCCCTGGCGGGTTGCGCAGCAACCCGTGACCCATCCTGTGGGTGAGTAGATCGCGTCGGAAGCTGCGGGCTCGCTCGTAGGCCGCAGCACCGCGCTTTCCTTGCCCCCTGCCCTCCTTTATAAGGGCCTTTGTGGCCTGGAGGAGTTGATCAAAGTCCCCCCATAGCTGAAGAGCCAGCTGTGCCCTATCGTGGGCGCCACGGGTGTGTTCTAGGAACTTCCGTAGCGCATGCCGCAGCTCATGGGGGGGTGGGGTTACAATTCCCGAGGTAGTCCCTGATGGGCCTCTTAATACAGCCTCGTGGTCCGCTAAGGCGGGTAAACAGGGTGCGGACCACCGACGGGGCGTCTGACAGGCTGGGGTTATTAAATTCATTCCACGCCTTGGGGTGGAGGGGGATGGAAGGGGAAAAATTGCCACTCCTAATGGGTCGTGGCTAGAAAGTGCAAAGACTGCTCCCTGGGGGGAATCTGCGAAAGGGAAATAACCCCAGGGGCGGCATTAACAGTACAGGAGGTGGGAACTTGGGCAGGGGCAGGGGTGGGGGCAGGGGCAGGGGTAAGGCTCTGGGGTGCAGGAGGCAAGCAGCTAAAGGAAAGTGCCTCCTGAGCAAAGTCAAGGGTTAAGGGGTAAGGGAGGGGGCTCCCAATAATGCTAGGTGCTGGCTCCATGGTGGTCTTAGCGGCCATGGCATCAGGTGGTGGACCGCCTTCTGCAGGGTGCTCACCCGGGAAGGCAATTAGGGGGAGGGAGCATGGGGAAAGGGAGGCTGGGGTAAGGCTGCCCAGCTCGAGGCCAGCTGGCAGCAGATCATCCCCTCCCTGGGTGACCGGGGTCAAATCTAGGGCCTCAATCTCCGCATACACGGGGGAGAGGCCAACTCCTGCCACCCCGGGGGCCTCTCCTCTAGGGCCCGCCTCAACGGCCGCCTCGGGGTCCGCGGGGGGTTCGGGTAGCGTCCAGGCAGAAGGGGCGTCCTCAGAAGTCTCGGAGGGGAGGGTCTCCCGTGGAGGGGGGATTCTGCCCTCCAATGCCAGTCCGTCTTCCCCTCCCGACACCAGCGGATGGATCTCGCTCGCGGCCGTGGCGGGAGGCTCGATAGCAGTGCCTCCTTTCCTGGTCTTCCGGGGGGCTTCCGCGTCGGGTGGATGCAGCGGAGCTCGAGCCTTCCGCTTGCCTCGCTTCCCCTGGACTAGGGTCCAGCCCTCCATAGTGTCATCTGGGGGCTGGTTAGCAGGGGTCGTGTCGGGGGGCGGAGGCGATGGTTTAGGGGTTCGGGGAGGTAGCGGTGGGGCAACATGAGGGGCGGGGGCTTCTCCTTGGGGAGGGCCCTCTCCTATACCCGATAATATCCTTGCCACACCCTCCTCCATGGGCTCTGTTGGGTTGGTACTAGCAAGGGTGGAAACCCCTTGCTCGCCTGGGCATTGTAGGGAAGGTATCTCTTGGGCCCGGACGGGAGCAGCGATGGGTCGAATAGGAGGAGGGTTGGTTTTAGGTGCTGGGCAGCCAGGGGCGTCGGCAGCGACGGGGCCGATGTCCTGCCGGGTCTCGGGGGTTTCGGGTGCCCCTCCCCCCCGGGCCAAAGGGTAGTCTCTGCGGACATGCCCTACTGAACGGCAGAGGTAGCACCGGGCCTCTCCGGTAGAATAAAAGACCCGATAGCGGGCTCCCTCGTAGGGGACTAGAAAGGACCCCTCAAGCGCCTCTCCGTCACGTGCCCCTGCCGGTGGTAGAAGCTGCACTTGACGGCGGAACGAAAAAATGTGACGGAGGGTGGGGTCCTTGCAGCCCAACGGGAGAGGGCTGATGACAGAAACAAGTTTCCCGAGGGTGGAAAGAGCGGGTAACAGGGCAGCATTGGGTAAGAAGGGAGGAACGGAGGTAAGGACGAGGCGAACGCCCAGGTCTTCTAATGGTTCTAGGGGGACAAACACCCCCCTACCGTCAGGCCCCTCTCTACCGCCTCCTGGGTGGCATCCTCCGAGGCTAAGAAGAAAACGACCTTCCCATACATCTTGGAGGCCGCCACAATAGCCGTGGGTCCTACCACCTTCGCCAACGCCTGCACGTATGTCTCCACGTGGGGTGAGGCGGGCACCAGGAGGCAACGGACGCCGTGCTTCCTGGTCAAGGCGGGGAAAGGGCCTCGGCCGCTGGTGATGGTGGCGGAGGCGGGGGCGGGGCGAGATGACGAGGCGGCGGGCAGAGGGGAGCCCGCTGCCGCCCGGGCATACGTCCTGGGGGCCGGGGGAGGGACAATCGCAGAGCTGGTGGAGGGAAATGCAGGGAGGGGCGCCACGGTTGATGACGAGGCCGCAACGGTGGGGGCAGCCCCTGCCATGGAGGGCTCAGTGGTTTTAGTGGGGCCCTTTCCTTTCCACCCGCCCTGGCCCTTCCAGTGAACTGGGGGGGGGGTTTCCTAGAATCTGGGGGGGCAGTGGGTGCAGCAGCAGCAGCAATCACCCTGGTGCCTCCTGCTACCGGTGCCCCAGCAGGGGGGGTGGCAAGTACCTTAACAATAGTAGTAGGGGGGGGACCTTGGGGGTCAGGCAGGGGTGGTGGTGGGGAAGGGACAACTAATTTTGTTGAAGCAGTCTCGCCCCTCTCGTTCCCCGCCATTGTGAGCAGGGAGAGACAGGGAGACACCGGAAGGAGGAGGGGGGAGGGGAGAAAGCGGAATAGCCCCTCCTTCCGCTAGGCTGCGGACGGGAAGGGGAAAAATGCCGAGGGGGGGGCTGGAAGGAGGGGGGGGGAACAAAATCGGGGTCCAGTAATAGGGGCAAGTTGTGGGATAAGCAATCCGGGGGGGGGTGCAGACCCACACACGTTTGTCCAAAGAGTCTCGGTTGGTCAGCTGTTAGGTCCGGTCCGGAAGGCAAAGTTCAAAGCGAACAGCTGGATCCGAAGGGAGATGGCAGATTGCCAGCAGGGACAGACGGCGGGGGGGCCGTGACAGTTGTAATAACGATGGGGGGGTAGGGGCACCGATGGATCGGGGGTGGGGGTCTCCACGCCACACCCCCTGTGCCGCCACAAACGCAAGTAATCACAGTCAAACTCTCCCCCACGAGAGTATAATTCAGAAAATTACTCAATCTTACGGCCCTCGTCACGATGATTTATATTATTTCTTCTGTCTGCTGAAATCTTCTTCTCCGGCTGTGTTGGCTGTGTTCCAAGGCTTCCGGCATGTTAAGAATGTTGTAAGGTCCGAGCTGCTGGCAAAACGGCTGGGTCTGGGGGTTTCCACTCCCCCCTCCGGACAGCAAAATCGGCAATCTTCCCCCCCTCCTCCGGGGGCTCAGCTGAGGCAAATAGCTGCGCCCGAAAGCAGGCGTGGGGGGGGGATGGCTGGCGAAGGACGTAGACGGAAAAAAAACACAAAAAATGAAAAGAAAACAAAAAAAAGCGTCTGGCCCGGTCGGGGGGGGACTAAGGCAGGTGCAAAAAGTAAGAAAAATCCGGGCCAGGGGGCTTTAGGAAAGAATAGAAAGCAGATAGCTGAGGAGCAAGCAAAAGACGTTCCGTTTCCTAACAGGGAAGGTTCCAGAACAATCAGGAACCTTCTGGAGACAATTAAGGCAGGCTAATCAGGACACCTGGGTTTTAAAAAGGAGCTCACTTCAGTTTGTGGTGTGCATGTGAGGAGCTGGGAGCAAGAGGCACTAGGGGCTGAGAGTGAGAACGCGGACTGTTGGAGGACTGAGGAGTACAAGCATTATCAGACACCAGGAGGAAGGTCCTATGGCAAGGATAAAGAAGGGGTTGGGAGGAGGCCATGGGGAAGTAGCCCAGGGAGTTGTAGCTGTCGCACAGCTGTTCCAGGAGGCACTCTAGACAGCTGCATTCCACAGGGCCCTGGGCTGGAACCCGGAGTAGAGGACGGGCCCGGGTTCCCCCCAAACCTCCCAACTCCTGGTCAGACACAGGAGGAGTCGACCTGGACTGTGGGTTCAGAAAAATGGCCAAGCTGAGGGCTGCTGTGAAGCTCCAAGGCGAGCAAATGCGCCAATAAGTGCAAGACCCACCAAGGTAGAGCAGGAACTTTGTCACACTGGATACAGTTCCCCATTTGTGTGGCCGGCACGCTTTGTCGTTAGGTATATCACTTTGCAGTTGGTGCTGTTAAAACATGGTTCTAGACTATTCTCAGTGGTGGAAGAGGACAGGACAAGGAGTAATGGTCTCAAGTTGCAGTGGGGGAGGTTTAGGTTGGATATTAGGAAAAACTTTTTCACTAGGAGGGTGGTGAAACACTGGAATGCATTGCCTAGGGAGGTGGTGGAATCTCCTTCCTTAGAAGTTTTTAAGGTCAGGCTTGACAAAGCCCTGGCTGGGATGATTTAATTGGGGATGGGTCCTGCTTTTGAGCAGGGGGTTGGACTAAATGACCTCCTGAGGTCCCTTCCAACCCTGATATTCTATGATTCTATGTTTTGTTTGAATGGGTCCAGCTTACCAATATGGGTCCACTTCACTCTGTATGACTGCCCTGTCATCGTTACATACCACTTTGCCATCCATCAATGGTATCAACAGTTATTTTATATTTTCTTCCAGTTCAGATAAAAATCATTACAAAAAATTAGTTCTTGAGAGCATCTTCAGACCCCTAGTACCAAGAACTTGCTCCCCACAGCACAGTAGGAAAAGGCCATCCAGCCCTGCTCTTACATAGGGGCTAAGCATAGAACAAACAGATGCTCAGGAGCTGTCTTACCCATAGGCTCTGAACAACATGTGGGGTCAGCAGCTTATAGATGCACTACAGACCTGTAGACTAGACAGGTCCCAACTATGAGTGTAAAATGGGAATAATGAAACCTTGATTTTCTCTATTTTATAGTTGGGGAAACTGAGGCACACAGCGGTAAACAGACCTGCTCATGGTCACAAAGGCAGGAATAGAAAATGGCAGGTTTTCTGATTGCCAGTCCTGGGCCCTCACCCTGGTTACCCTGGCCTCTCTGCTCTAACTTTAGTCACAGCCCAATGAAATGTTTTCTTCTCTATGTCCCTTAACTCCACACCGCTGCAGAAGAGATTCTCTGCTGGCCAGCTGGCTCTAATGCAACAGGTGTCTTTCCGAAAGATGTGCTCTGGCTCTCTGACATGTTATGGGTTCGATGGAGGAACCACTCGGTGACATTCTACGACCAGTGTTGTTCAGGAGGTCAGACTAGATGGGCATAATGGTCCTTTCTGACCTTAAAGTTGATGAATCTATACATTTCTCTGCTGCTAGGAAGAAAACTCCGGACATATTTTCTCTCATTCAGTATTAGTTGGAATAATTTAAATCCAGTCTAAAGCATTTCCTTTTCAATTGTGTCTTCAGCCACTTTGATCTCAAACGGTTACCGTTAGACTGAAGCTTTCCAGTTTCAGATGTCCCAGGGTGAGATGGCCATTAAAGGGGCTGGAGTTCAACTGCCCTATCCCAGGTTATGTCAACTCCCCAGGTGAAGGGAATAAGTCTAGGGGTCACATGACAAGGAGCAGCATGTGACTAGGACCCAGGCCTGCTGCAGATATAAGGGCAGCCTGCGCTCAGCCAGGAGAGAGACCCCAACAGGACCAGTCTTGGGAGGGGCTTGGATAGTCCTTTAAAGGTCAGGGGAAAGTCAGGAAGGGGCCAGGCTGAGCACATAGGACAAGGACCTAGTTGAGAAAGACAGGACACTTTAGGTGATGGGGCAGACAGTCCAGTTGGTTTAGGCTCCGAGGTCCAGACACCCACAGGTGAAGGTGATTGTTGGGACATATGTCCTACTTCCCTAGGGTAGATTTTGTAGTGGAGAAAACAGATACTCCAAGGGGAAGTGAGTTAACCACCAAGGTCACCCAGTGAGTTTGTATTACAGTACATGCTCACAAGGGGGCTGAATTAAGAGATCACAGCCAACCTTAAATCTGGCATTTCCTAACTTCTGAGTCATCAAACCTGCAACCTTAATGAAGTTCTTTTAATTCAGGTTGTGTGTAATATCCTAGGTTTGCAAAAAACAAACAAACAAATTCCATCACATGGCATTGTATTGCCATACATGGGTCATTGCCATACAGGGCTGGAGCCTTTTGATCTGTTCCACATATGAGCCTCTATTATGGTGTTTTTAAAATAGTTTCCATGCAGCTTGCAGGCATTTCACTCTTTTGACTGTTCCTTTTAATTTCCATTTAAGTAGCTTCCTCATTTTTATATAGGTTTCCAGAGTAGCAGCCGTGTTAGTCTGTATTCGCAAAAAGAAAAGGAGTACTTGTGGCACCTTAGAGACTAAACAATTTATTTGAGCATGAGCTTTCGTGAGCTACAGCTCACTTCATCGGATGCATTCAGTGGTAAATA
Source organism: Lepidochelys olivacea (assembly GCF_965140295.1). Lineage (NCBI taxonomy): Eukaryota > Metazoa > Chordata > Testudines > Cheloniidae > Lepidochelys > Lepidochelys olivacea. The sequence continues at coordinate 25,212,320 of NC_140427.1, forward strand.
CAGTGAGGAAATTTATATACACACAGAACATGAAAAAATGGGTCATGTTTTCATGTTGTGTGTGTATATAAATCTCCTCACTGTATTTTCCCAATGCATTTAATGAAGTGAGCTGTAGCTCATGAAAGCTTATGCTCAAATAAATTGGTTAGTCTCTAAGGTGCCACTAGTACTCCTTTTCTTGTTCCTGAGTTAGTGGTTCTGTTGTGTGATGTGTGGTTGCTGGTGAGTATTTGCTTCAGGCTGGGGGGCTGTCTGTAACCAAGGACTGGCCTGTCTCCCAAGATCTGTGAGAGTGATGGGTCGTCCTTCAGGATAGGCTGTAGATTCTTGATGATGCGTTGGAGAGGTTTTAGTTGGGGGCTGAAGGTGATGGGTAGTGGTGTTCTGTTATTTTCTTTGTTGGGCCTGTCCTGTAGTAGGTGACTTCTGGGAACTCTTCTGGCTCTGTCAATCTGTTTCTTCACTTCAGTAGGTGGGTATTGTAGTTGTAAGAATGCTTGATAGAGATCTTGTAAGGTGTTTGTCTCTGTCTGAGGGGTTGGAGCAAATGCGGTTGTATCGCAGAGCTTGGCTGTAGATGATGGATCGTGTGGTGTGGTCTGGGTGAAAGCTGGAGGCATGTAGGTCGGAATAGAGGTCAGTAGGTTTCCGGTATAGGGTGGTGTTTATGTGACCATTGCTTATTAGCACTGTAGTGTCCAGAAAGTGGATCTCTTGTGTGGACTGGTCCAGGCTGAGGTTGATGGTGGGATGGAAATTGTTGAAATCATGGTGGAATTCCTCAAGGGCTTCTTTTCCATGGGTCCAGATGATGACGATGTCATCAATGTAGTGCAAATAGAGGAGGGGCATTAGGGGACAAGAGTTGAGGAAGCGTTGTTCTAAGTCAGCCATAAAAAAGTTGGCATACTGTGGGGCCATGCGGGTACCCTTAGCAGTGCCACTGATTTGAAGGTATACATTGTCCCCAAATGTGAAATAGTTACAGGTGAGGACAAAGTCACAAAGTTCAGCTACCAGGTTAGCCATGACATTATCGGGGATACTGTTCCTGACGGCTTGTAGTCCATCTTTGTGTGGAATGTTGGTGTAGAGGGCTTCTACATCCATAGTGGCCAGGATGGTGTTTTCAGGAAGATCACCAATGGATTGTAGTTTCCTCAGGAAGTCAGTGGTGTCTTGAAGATAGCTGGGAGTGCTGGTAGCGTAGGGCCTGAGGAGGGAGTCTACATAGCCAGACAATCCTGCTGTCAGGGTGCCAATGCCTGAGATGATGGGGCATCCAGGATTTCCAGGTTTATGGATCTTGGGTAGCAGATAGAATACCCCTGGTCAGGGTTATAGGGGTGTGTCTGTGAGGATTTGTTCTTGTGCTTTTTCAGGGAGTTTCTTGAGCAAATGGTGTAGTTTCTTTTGGTAACCCTCAGTGGGATCAGAGGGTAATGGCTTGTAGAAAGTGGTGTTGGAGAGCTGCCGAGCAGCCTCTTGTTCATATTCTGACCTATTCATGATGACGACAGCACCTCCTTTGTCAGCCTTTTTTGATTATGATGTCAGAGTTGTTATATAGTTCCCCTTTTTGAAGGTAAATGCTACTGTGATGGTATTCCCCCCCCCCAAAGATGGTGAGTTTAATTACATTATTGTAATTACTATTACTGAGTGGTTCAGTTACATTCATCTCCTGTACTCCAGTTAGGACTGAATCAAGAATTGCTTCTCCCCTCGTCGGTCCAGGACTAGCTGCTCCAAGTTTGAGGTTCTCATTTGTAGTGAGATATGTTTATTTATATTTTAATTTTAAGTATTTTTTACCTTTCCTACTATGAAACAGTATATTTTCATAAGAAAGGAGTATGCTTTCTGTTTACAAGGTAACCACAAACACTCTAAAGAGAAATAAATTAAAAAGCACCAGTAAGTTAGTATTATACTACTATTGTTTTCATTAATAGACCAAATCCTTCTGTCTTCACCATAGGCAAAACTTCCAGTGAATATCATATTAAATATTTAAAGATATTAGCCATAGTTAAGCTCTAATTAGTTTTGAATTACAAGCCAAATTCTTCAAAACTATGGTCCATTTCTACTGATTTTGTTCGCAGCACATATATGTACATGAGGGCAGAAGTTGACTCCAAATTTATTTTGAAAGTAAAGTAAAGCTAATAATAGCTAGATGAAACAAAAAGTTGAGGTGCCTGTATTTATTTTGGGCATATGGGTAGTGAGTTCTGAGGACAGGATTGAATCAGAGTGTAGGGCTTTGGTTACTAGAACCACCTGTTTATTGATGGTCACTAACAGCAACATGCAATTAAATAGCCAATCAGACTTCTGAGTTTTACTGAGGCCCAATTTTCACAGGTAGGGACCTTAATGAAATGTCCAAATTCCACATTTGGATGCTGAAATAGGTGCTAAGGTGCATAAAGTGAGCAGCATTACATAGTCAGTGGGACAGAAGTAGAGCTGCTGTGTAATTATTTATTAATACTTTATATTGACTGGGTTATCAGGATGGTCACTCTATGGATACGCTGGGTCAGTTTAATAGTGGGATGTGACACTGTATGGAACATGTGGGACACTTTAGAATATTGTTGATACCAATATTATAAAATTGCAAGGAATCTGACTAGATATACCACTTGTGGTGTTTGTGAGATGTTACAATTTGCCAAATATGGTAATCTTGCATATATGTTTGTATCATCTTTGTATTATGAGTTAGACGAGTAGGATCACAGAATATCAGGGTTGGAAGGGACCTCAAGAGGTCATCTAGTCTAACCCCCTGCTCAAAGCAGGACCAATCCACAATTAAATCATCCCAGCCAGGGCTTTGTCAAGCCTGATATATCTGTATTTCCAAACTTGTGTTGTGTTTCTGGGTGATGGCCCATTAAGGGTCATCAATTGTACAATGAACCCATTGAAAGGAACCAGGGAAGACACCTTATGAGTCAGCAAGGCATGTGGTATGCCTGTGGACAGAGAATCATAGAATTATAGAATATCAGGGTTGGAAAGGACCTCAGGAGGTCATCTAGTCCAACCCCCTGCTCAAAAGCAGGACCCATACCCAATTAAATCATCCCAGCCAGGGCTTTGTCAAGCCTGACCTTAAAAACTTCTAAGGAAGGAGATTCCACCACCTCCCTAGGCAACGCATTCCAGTGTTTCACCACCCTCCTAGTGAAAAAGTTTTTCCTAATATCCAACCTAAACCTCCCCCACTGCAACTTGAGACCATTACTCCTTGTCCTGTCCTCTTCTAGCACTGAGGATAGTCTAGAACCATCCTCTCTGGAACCACCTCTCAGGTAGTTGAAAGCAGCTATCAAATCCCCCCTCATTCTTCTCTTCTGCAGACTAAACAATCCCAGTTCCCTCAGCCTCTCCTCATAAATCATGTGTTCCAGACCCCTAATCATTTTTGTTGCCCTTTGCTGGACTCTTTCCAATTTATCCACATCCTTCTTGTAGTGTGGGGCCCAAAACTGGACACAGTTCTCCAGATGAGGCCTCACCAATGTCGAATAGAGGGGGACGATTACGTCCCTCGATCTGCTCGCTATGCCCCTACTTATACATCCCAAAATGCCATTGGCCTTCTTGGCAACAAGGACACACTGCTGGCTCATATCCAGCTTCTTGTCCACTGTCACCCCTAGGTCCTTTTCTGCAGAACGGCTGCCTAGCCATTCGGTCCCTAGTCTGTAGCTGTGCATTGGGTTCTTCTGTCCTAAGTGCAGGACCCTGCACTTATCCTTATTGAACCTCATCAAATTTCTTTTGGCCCAATCCTCCAATTTGTCTAGGTCCCTCTGGATCCTATCCCTGCCCTCCAGCATATCTAGCACTGCTCCCAGTTTAGTATCATCTGCAAATTTGCTGAGAGTGCAATCCACACCATCCTCCAGATCATTTATGAAGATATTGAACAAAACCGGCCCCAGGACCGACCCCTGGGGCACTCCACTTGACACCGGCTGCCAACTAGACATGGAGCCATTGATCACTACCCGTTGAGCCCGACAATCTAGCAAACTTTCTACCCACCTTATAGTGCATTCATCCAGCCCATACTTCTTTAACTTGCTGACAAGAATACTGTGGGAGACCATGTCAAAAGCTTTGCTAAAGTCAAGAAACAATACATCCACTGCTTTCCCTTCATCCACAGAACCAGTAATCTCATCATAGAAGGCGATTAGATTAGTCAGGCATGACCTTCCCTTGGTGAATCCATGCTGACTGTTCCTGATCACTTTCCTCTCATGTAAGTGCTTCAGGATTGATTCTTTGAGGATCTGCTCCATGATTTTTCCGGGGACTGAAGTGAGGCTGACTGGCCTGTAGTTCCCAGGATCCTCCTTCTTCCCTTTTTTAAAGATTGGCACTACATTAGCCTTTTTCCAGTCATCCGGGACTTCCCCCATTCGCCACGAGTTTTCAAAGATAACGGCCAATGGCTCTGCAATCACAGCCGCCAATTCCTTTAGCACTCTCAGATGCAACTCGTCGGGCCCCATGGACTTGTGCATGTCCAGCTTTTCTAAATAGTCCCTAACCACCTCTTTCTCCACAGAGGGCTGGCCATCTATTCCCCATGTTGTGATGCCCAGCGCAGCAGTCTGGGAGCTGACCTTGTTAGTGAAGACAGAGGCAAAAAAAGCATTGAGTACATTAGCTTTTTCCACATCCTCTGTCACTAGGTTGCCTCCCTCATTCATTAAGGGGCCCACACTTTCCTTGGCTTTCTTCTTGTTGCCAACATACCTGAAGAAACCCTTCTTGTTACTCTTAACATCTCTTGCTAGCTGCAGCTCCAGGTGCGATTTGTAAGCTTCTTGTAAGCTTCTTTTTTATGTTTAAGATCCGCTAGGATTTCACCGTTAAGCCAAGCTGGTCGCCTGCCATATTTACTGTTCTTTCGACACATCGGGATGGTTTGTCCCTGTAACCTCAACAGGGATTCCTTGAAATACAGCCAGCTCTCCTGGACTCCTTTCCCCTTCATGTTAGTCCCCCAGGGGATCCTACCCATCCGTTCCCTGAGGGAGTCGAAGTCTGCTTTCCTGAAGTCCAGGGTCCATATCCTGCTGCTTACCTTTCTTCCCTGTGTCAGGATCCTGAACTCAACCAACTCATGGTCACTGCCTCCCAGATTCCCATCCACTTTTGCTTCCCCCACTAATTCTTCCCGGTTTGTGAGTAGCAGGTCAAGAAAAGCTCCCCCCTAGTTGGCTCCTCTAGCACTTGCACCAGGAAATTGTCCCCCCTATGCTTTCCAAAAATTTCCTGGATTGTCTATGCACCGCTGTATTGCTCTCCCAGCAGATATCAGGAAAATTAAAGTCACCCATGAGAACCAGGGCATGCGATCTAGTAGTTTCTGCGAGCTGCCAGAAGAAAGCCTCATCCACCTCATCCCCCTGGTCCGGTGGTCTATAGCAGACTCCCACCACTACATCAGAGAATTCTAAGGCTTTCATGCCATGTGCTGGGCAGCTTGTGTTTGGGACAAAGCTGCATGGCAAAAGACTATAAAAGGCAGCTGCATCGTCTCCATTTGTCTTCAATCCTGCTTCTTACCTCTGGAGTAACTTTTCTACAAACCAAGCTCTGAACAAAGGACTGACTGACCCATCCAAGCTGTGGATGTGTTCCAGAGGGACTTTCAAGCCAGCAAACTCACCAATACTGCTAAGAATCTGATATAAGGACATATGTATGTATGTGAATGCTTTACCATTTAACAACCCTCTTCTTGTTCTCTTTTTTTTCTTTGTAATAAACCTTTCATTTTAGACACTAAAGGATTGGCTGGCAGAGTGGTATTTAGGGTAAGATCCAAACTAACATTGACCTGGTAACATGGCTGATCCTTTGGAGTCAGAACATTTTGTATAGTGAGCAAAGTTTTCAAATAACCTCTCACTGTACTGGACCTATGTGCTGAGTGGGGGCCAGAGACTGGAATGCAATGAAGGGGACTGTGTGATTCCTTTTTCTTTTTCTTTTTTTTTTTTGGGGGGGGGCGGCAGCTTCTTGATAACCAGTGTGGGGAATCACAGTTTGTGACTGGTTTCAGAGTAACAGCCGTGTTAGTCTGTATTCGCAAAAAGAAAAGGAGTACTTGTGGCACCTTAGAGACTAACCAATTTATTTGAGCATGAGCTTTTGTGAGCTACAGCTCACTTCATCAGATGCATACCGTGGAAACTGCAGCAGACTTTGTATACACACAGAGAATATGAAACAATACCTCCTCCCACCCCACTGTCCTGCTGGTAATAGCTTATCTAAAGTGATCATCAGGTTGGGCCATTTGTAACATTTTTTGTAACTTAAAGTTTTGCCTAGAGGGGTTCTCTATGTTTTTGAATCTAATTACCCTGTAAGATATCTACCATCCTGATTTTACAGGGGGGATTTCTTTATTTCTATTTACTTCTATTTTTATTAAAAGTCTTCTTGTAAGAAAACTGAATGGTTTTTCATTGTTCTCAGATCCAAGGGTTTGGGTCGGTGGTCACCTATGCAAATTGGTGAGGCTTTTTATCCAACATTTCCCAGGAAAGGGGGAGTGCAATTGTTGGGAGGATTGTTCATTGTTCTTAAGATCTAAGGGTCTGGGTCTGTAGTCACCTAGGCAAATTGGTGAGGCTTTTTACCAAACCTTGTCCAGGAAGTGGGGTGCAAGGTTTTGGGAAGTATTTTGGGGGGAAGGACGCGTCCAAACAGCTCTTTCCCAGTAACTAGTATTAGTTTGGTGGTGGTAGCGGCCAGTCCAAGGACAACGGGTGGAATATTTTGTACCTTGGGGAAGTTTTGACCTAAGCTGGTAAAGATAAGCTTAGGAGGTTTTTCATGCAGGTCCCCACATCTGTACCCTAGAGTTCAGAGTGGGGGAGGAACCTTGACATGGTTGAAAAGTTTAAGAGTTGAAGAGACATGGTGACTGGTTGAAGAGTTTAACTTCAGTGTTAACCACCAGTTTTGGGAGTGTCTCCTCTCCCTTTTGCAGCCTTCCCTGACCATGGCATTTCCAGTGAGGGCTGCCCCAGGCACCCCAGGTCACATGGGACATAAGGAAAAATAAGCAGGAAGGGAAGAAGAGTGTCTCAAGATAAGATGAAAAGGAGTACTTGTGGCACCTTAGAGACTAACCAATTTATTTGAGCATAAGCTTTCGTGAGCTACATCTCAGCATCCGATGAAGTGAGCTGTAGCTCACGAAAGCTTATGCTCAAATAAATTGGTTAGTCTCTAAGGTGCCACAAGTACTCCTTTTCTTTTTGCGAATACAGACTAACATGGCTGCTACTCTGAAACCTGTCAAGATAAGATGCCCCTCAGCAAACACTTGAGGGTTGTTACAAGACAGTGGCAGAGCCATTGGCTCCGAGGAGTCTGGCTTAACTTCCTGAAGGACCTACCAAACTGGTTTAGAGAAGCAGGGCTGGAGTTTGGGAAATTACAGGAACAAAGAAACTTGCTGGATAAAAAGGGACTCTTTCTAGGAGGCTATTTGGGAAAACCAGACTAATGCAGGCACCTCCTGGGGTGGCTGAAGAAGATTGGCTTGTGTAGGCCTCCATCATACAAGATTAGGGTTGGAAGAGATCTCAGGAGGTCATCTAGTCCAACCCCCTGCTCAAAGCAGGACCAACCCCAACCATGGCTTTGTCAAGCCGGGTCTTAAAAACCTCTAAGGATGGAGTTCCACCATCTCCCTAGGGAACCCATTTCAGTGCTTCACCATCCTCCTAGTGAAATAGTGTTTCCTAATATCCAACCTAGACCCCACCCCCCACTGTAACTTGAGACCATTACTCCTTGTTCTGTCATCTGCCACCACTGAGAACAGCCAAGCTCCATCCTCTTTGGAACCCGCCTCCTTGTAGTTGAAGGCTATCATCAAATCCCCCCTCACTTGTCTCTTCTGCAGACTAAACAAGTCCAGTTCCCTCAGCTTCTCTTCATAAGTCATGTGCCCTAGCCCCCTAATCATTTTCATTGCCCTCCACTGGACTCTCTCCAGTTTGTTCACATCCTTTCTGTAGTGGGGGGCCCAAAACTGGATGCAATACTCCAGATGTGGCCTCACCAGTGCCAAATAGAGGGAATAATCACAGGCTGGACATGTATGTAAGACTGTTATTCTAAAACCTCTCTTCTCTTAGTCTTTGTCCTTATGGATAAAATAAGTAACACTTTTATTTTAAGAAGGCTGTCTGGTAACTGTGACACAGTTACCAAGTCTCATGAGATAAATAGGTTACCCTGCCTTTCAAAAACAAGCCCAAGCTGCCCAAAAACAACCAGCTTGGTAAGAGGTGACTTGAGCTCACCCCGGGCCAGTCGGCCACCTGCAGGCTCCTGGCTGGTTCCCCTCCACCTCTTCTCATATCTGCTCCATCACCTCCCCCCAGGTTCCCAACTGCCCACCCCTCACACCTCTCAACCCTCCCCCATCCACTGCTCACACATCTCCGGCCCCTCCTGCCAGGTTCCCAACCGCCCACCCCTCTCCAGGCCCTCCATCCAGGCTCCCCCATCCACTGCTCACACATATGTGGCCCCTCCCCCCAACTGCCCACCGCTGGCTCACTCCTTTCTCTGCTTCCCCACCACCACCACCACCCTAGGAGCGCTATGTAAACACATGGCCTGCAGATAAAGCACTATGGTTTTAATTTAAAAGACAGGGTGTGGGTGTGTGTGGCGGGGGGGAGTAAACTGGCCCCTTCTAGTTGAATTTAGAAACCTGCCAAAGGCACTAATCAGATTAGGTTCCTTTGAAACAAATGGTTATGAAAGGACTAAACCTCCCATGGTTTAGCAGAAAGGGAACTCTGAGCCTTCCTCTGCACCACATGTAGTCCTCCCCTCGCAGCTGCTAAGGCATCAACAGCATGCCAGGCTCTTTAGAAGGGTAATAAGATCCGGTCCTGTAGGTTTACAGGAGGTAGGCAACATACCACTGCAGGGAGATGGAAAGAAAGGCAAGAGAAAGCCACATACCTGAACATCAAAGTAAGGCGCAGTGTCGGGTTACTTCCCTAATTTTATTTTTTTTTAAACCATGCGTTGGGAGGGAAGTCAAAGGAATGGTGGGAAGATTAGGGTTTGAAGGAAGACAAGCTTATTAAAGTAGGGCATGGAAGAGAGAGTGGGTACATGGCAGCTTGGTGCTGAAAGGGGGATCCAAAGAGCCTGGAGTAAGAATTGGGGCTGCTCCTTCTCCTCCCACCCCTCCCCCAAAAATCTCTATGGCTCCTGAGGGGTAGGAGACAAGTGCCTGCAATCTGTCCAGTGTCCCGTGGAGCACCTGGCACCTGCCTGTCTTACCCCATGGAATGGAAGCTGCTTGTTGCTGGTTCTCATACAGCGCCTTGCATAATGGGGCCCCTGACTGGGGCCCCTAGGTCCACCCTAACACAGCTTATGACAGCCAGGGCTCAGCAGTTCTGGTCTCACTCCTCGGTGTCCCTTGGCAGGCCAAGGAAAGGGTTTGGATGCAGAGTTCAGATAATAGGCAGAGACCCTGGCCGCCAGGGAGGCCCCCATACAGCTGAATGGCTCCCATGGCAGCACAGAGAGCCCCTAGCTGTGAGTGGAGCCATGACAGCCAAGATGCAGAGAGCTCCCTGTGCTGCTGCCTCTCAATTATCTCAATGAAATCCATGTCCCCTCTGGTGTTGTCTGGACTGGTGATCTGAGAGATCACGCCAATCCTTGACCCTGGGAGCCAGCCTGACCTTGCTTTGCTGTGAGAACCCCCACTCCTGGGCTGTTCATGCTCAGCCTCTGGCATGTCAGCTGCTCCTTGGATTGTGCAACCGAATGACACTAGCCAATATCTCCAGTCCCAGACACAACCCTAGGAACCTCCATCTTGCAGTGTCCCGTTATGCCCGTTGGACGCTGCAAGCTTATATGGAGTTAATCAATTTAACAAAGAAATTGATATGTACCAGGCTTGTTATCCCAAGGGGAGCCTCTGGTGTGGCCTCACACAGGTGAGTCACTGCATTGTAGCTCCCTTGCTGGACAATGGCTGTTGATGGGTTGTTTCACACCCCACCTGGGCATTGGTCACTTTCCTTGCTGTTGCCTCTGGGGAGCTAATATCTGGCTGATTCCCCCAACTTACAGCATGTTTTAGTGACAACCATACTACACAATTCTCAACTTCATATGCATTAATGATACACATCTATGGATAGAGAAATGACTTTCAGCAGATACCTTTCCCCGATACCTTACAAGGCATGCTTTATACACAAGATCACGACTATATGAAAATGAGGAATATGGGGGCTACAGCACGCTCCCCCAAAGGTATAGAATGTCACACCCTGCTATTTGGCTAACTGGGAGAATTCTGCACTTAACTGGCTAATCAATCCTAAGTGAATAGACACCCAAGATAAAGGTCCCTTATATTACTTTGGACAGTAACATAAAAGAACTGATACAGCTGGTGCCAGGGTAGGGCATCCCCTTTCCCAGGTCGCTCCGCAGTGCGGGAGATATGACACTCACCTCCCCCATGCATCTCTGCTGGATGCGCATGGCAGCCATGGACTCTGCCGACAGCAGCACGGAGATGCCCAGCACCAGCTTGAAGCCCATCAACATCCCCCTTCCCCACCTAGCTGCTGAGCATGAGCCCCAGATGGTCAGCATGCACACGCTTCTGCTGCCTGGAGCAGGGCTAGCTGCACAGGCCACCCTTGCCAGCACACCAACAAATAGAGCACAGACTGCATCTAGCCCTCCCCCTCCCAGACCAAAAGAATAGACACCAGAGAAAGGGATGGGGGTGGCTGGGCCAAGCAGGAGAGGGGGTACTGCTGTTGTGGGAAACAGCACTATTAAATCAAGCCAAGAAGTTGTTTTGCTTATAAACAGGCGTGTTCTCACATACTAGAACTTACACAGCAGGTAACGTGCTCAGTCTGGAACGGTCTCTACCAGTCTGAGACAACTGGAGGCCATCTAAACCAAAATTCTGGCAGGTGGCCACAAACTGCAAGATTCCCAGTTTCTGGGTGCACAGTGAGAGACAGCTGAGGCCTGGTTTGCAAAAGTGCTGAGTGCTCACAGATGAATTCTATTGGGACCATAATTGCTCAACCCCTCCAGCAGTGTGCTATAGAGGAATAAGTACAGGGTTGGGAAGCAGGAGGTCCCAATTTCTAATCTGCACCCACTGAGCACGTGCCATCAGGCCAGTCTATTTGTGTCTCCCCCCGTAAAACAGGGACAATATTCTCCTCATGTATTGCTGGCAAGCTGTGAGGAGAAGTTAATGCAGGTTTGTGAAGCACTCACATCATGATAAGCACCATTGAGGAAACAATTCTGAATTCGGAGAAGGGTTTGGAGGGTGTGCAGGACATACAGTTCAGGGCAACACACTGAATGATAGGGATAAAAATAAAGAATAGCTACCCACTCAGGAAGCACCGTCAATCCTATGCATTGAATGAGGCAGCCTCCTTTACAAAAAATAGGATGTGACTATGTCATTAAAGACTGTAACACTTACACACAAGAAGGATTAATTAAAATTGCCCAGGCAACCTTAATTCTCACATTTCCTAACATACAAGTGCTTTATTTTGAAACTTTAATACCTTTAATGTACTTGTTGGTACGTGATATATTTCAAGAGAGAAGACTGGGCTTGTACCATTCTGACGCAGCCCAGGGAGATTACACCCTCCTTGGTTGGCTGCTTTTTGAGAGAACATTTTCTTCCCTCAAGGCTGTTTGGGAATGGAAACCCTCTTCCAGGGTAAAATCTCCAGGTAGATACCAGATTTGGATCTGGAAGCAGAGCTCAGAACCAGGGTTTTTGCACTCTCCACATAAGCTGAACCCACTGCTAAGTTTTAGGGCTACCCAGAGCTGGAGCCCACCTTAGAAAACCCAGATGTTCCATTGCCCCAAGGATGTCTTGCACTGGTGATTCCCAATCCTGTCCAAGGCGAAAGCAGAGATGGAGATGGAGAGAGGCCAATCCCTATTTTATAGCCAGCCCATAGGTTGTAGTTCTGTGGCCCATGTGGCATATTTTGCAGAACCTCAGTTTTTTTCTACCTCTCATTTACAAAAAGTTTAACCAGATGGAGCAGTGTCTGCCTGGATTTGTGTGTTCTCCCATTAATCTCATTGCAGAGTTAGCATTAAGACCTAATTAGGGCCCGTTCCCTTGACTCTTTCACCACTAATCATTTTTGCGGGTGGGATGGGAGTGATGTACAGAGGCACTGGGAGTTCCTGAAGTGAAAGAGGGAAGACAGACACAGGGAAGATGGAAAGAAACAGGTTGATGGTAATTAAGACCAGCAAAGGGCAGAAATAGTGGGATCCCAGAGGGAAGCATGTTTCCACACAGTGACTGATGGGGCACACTCACCTCTCATGAGCAGCTCCAGTCGACTGGCTGTGATCCTGCATTCTTTCCCTTTCCTCCTCCCCCCAAAATCAGCTGTTGCCCTCAACAGGAGAATCTTCAGTGCTTCAGCCCTCCAGCTAAGTCATACAAAGTCTAAAATGGATGGACCCCTTCCAGAGTAACACAGTCCGACAAACGATTGGCCCTATCTGGGGTTTTCAGCCCCATGGCTAGGCCTGTTTAAATTCTAGTCCCTTTCTCAGGCTTTTGGTATCGAGTCTGATCCCCTTCTTGGGCTTAGGCCTCCTTCCTCAGTGGCAGGACCCAGGGATGCCCACTACTCTGGATCTCAACCCAGGGACCCTACAAATAGGAGCTACGTATTATTTTAATAGCTGCTGCAGCATTCCCTGGCTGCTTCCCATTCAGTCCCATCACCGTCTTGCATTCTCTGTCTGTTCCCTGTTTGAGCAGGGTCTCTCCCAGATGTCCTTGTCTGGAGAGCGTCTCTGTCTTTGTCCTGATGTCTCAGGGTCTTCTCTCAGGCATCTCTGCCCCCTTTTTATCAGGGTTCGCTCTCCCAGGCCGCTGCAGAGCTTCCCAATCCTGTCCCTGCTCGAGCAGGGTTTCTCCCCAGTCTTTTCACCTGGGGAGTGTCACAGCCCCTCAGTCCTCTGTCACCCTTCTAATCCTAGTAAGCAACTGACCTGCTCAGGCCCTTCAGCTCCTTTGGCTCTGATTGGCTGCTTCCCTGCAACCTCTCTAGGCAGGCCTGGAGGACCTACCTTTACTGCTCTTCTTTTGGGCAGGGTGTAATAGGATTGCAAGCAGAGAGCCTCAAAGGGCCCAGTACACCCTGTCACAGTGAGATGGAACAACTAATAAAACAGTGATAACAAACGGCCAGGCAGAGCTCTGCCGTGAACTGAGGGGAATAAGGAGTTCTACATTTATAACCCAGTCCAAAGGTCCTTTCTGCGAACAACTTCACAGACTACAGGGCAGACACACTCTGGAAGCAGCAGCATAATGGGGTCTTGTACCCTTGGGAGCTTCAGAGACAGAAGCCCCAAACCCACTCCTATTGTGATTCTGACTCCATGTCATATTTTTGGCTGGCTTGCAGGTATAACTGGTAGGCAGCAGCACTACACTTGAGAAATGATCCAGTCATAAGGCTCAGGTGGAGGCAATCACTTTTAGTAGCAACACACTTGGTTTCTACAAAGAACTGTATCACTGCCAACAACTAGCATTTCTCAAGGACCTACCTGCTTACTCATTCAGTTAAACAGAACTTCTGCAATGTCACCATCCTGTGACCTCTAACATCATCCCCCTCACACAGTAGAAAAGAGAACTTATCAGATCAGTTACTAATATAGCCCAGAGATTTGCTGCTTGCTCACTAATCACTATAGAAATAACAAGTGCTCCTACATCCAGTCTCTCAGATGGTTTCACAGCCTGCCCAGCAGGGATGATGGAATGATTGTCCATGGCTTTTAGGCTTCGGCAACAAATCTCTAAATGTGGCCAGCAGTGAGTGCTGCTGCTAGAGAGAACTGCCATGTGGTCAGGAAAAAGGATTCCTCAAGTGTTGTCAGAACCATTCGGGCTAGAATTAACTCTTGGCAATTTGATCAAACATCTCATTTCTATTGCACAGTCCTCACAGTAAACGTACAGCAGGCAGGATCGCAGGGGGTGCGACATGACTGACAGTGCAGAGATGCCACTGCCCATCAGCATTCTGCATGCATGCTCTCACCTTGGCTGCGCATCTGTGCTCCTACTGTAACCCCAGCACTCATGGACCTGGGGCCTCCAACTTTCCCCAACTTGATGGGTCTGAAAGGAGGGGATTGCTGGTACCAAACCCTAGGGGTTGCTGGAAAGGAAGGGGAGGGGCTTGTTTGCACCTATCTTTGGTGATATATGAAACTTCACTTAGGCACTACCCTAGAGGAAACAGGGTGCTACCGAAGCCAGGGCCTGAGTGCCCCTCAAGGCTTTGGGAGGCTCTCTGAATCTCTCCCGTGAGCAAGTGAAAGCCAGAGCTTTACCTCATACCAAACATGGATGGAGTTCTCTAAAACACTGCTTGGACATCAGCACCAGCCATTTTGGTGGGGTGTGCCTCTGGCTCTAGTTTGGAGCACCAGATGGGATCCAGAGGCAGACATCACCTTACAGGGAAGATGCCCCCTTTACTGGGGCCAGTAGGGATGCAAGAGAAGAGTATGGAGGCTGGGCATCCTAGAGACACTGACAACTGCAGTGGGAGGCACTTGCAAAGCCTGAAGGGGCTGGAGCTGAGACTCCTGCTGCACAAGGTGCTTTTAGAAGAGAGGCTGCTGCACCCAGCCAGGCCTGGTGCCAGTGGAGCCGCTGGGAACACAATGCTCATGGCTGCTGCACGGTGGAGGAAGAGGTGCTGATCAGGTCCTGGGGGAGGCTCTCACGTGCTTCCTGCATCCGGCGCCGTGCCCTCTGGAATGCCTCTACAATAGAGCATCCAAGAATGGGCTCAGCACCCATTGACACTCCTGCTAAGTCAGTCTGTCGGGGGAGGGGAGGGATGGGGGCCTGTCTGGCTAACACAGTCGCTCTCTCTCTGGCTGGCTATGACAAACTCTCCCATCCACAAAGCATGAGACCCTGGGTGCTCCCTCTGCCTTCCTTCCCCTCCTACCATGACTACACCACAGCACCCCACAGCCAGCCTGCACGATATAAATGCCGACTACTTACTTGTAAGTGGTGTTCTTCGAGGTGGACTTGGCACATTCACACTCTTGGAACTTGTGTGGACCAGTGCAGCATGAGGGTAGAACCTTCCGGAAGCAGTGCCTGTTAGGGTGCCCACGGGCCCTTCCCTGCTGCAGTACTCAAGTGCACTCTGAGAAAATGGGTATAAAAGGGCATAGCCCCCCGATGCCAAACTCAGTTGCTTCCACTGCTGACGCATAATACCAAGACACTTCAATTTGGACTCCGCAATAGTAAGGAATGTGAATATGCAGAATCCATCTAGAAGAACTCTGGTTACAAGTAAGTAATCTTCCTTTCTCCTTTGTGTGTCCTCTGCATATTCCCACTCTTGGGATAATCTGGCAAGCAGTACAGTAGATTGGAAGGAGGGATGTGGAGTCTTAATTAAACAGAGACTGGAGCACTGCTTTAATGAGCATCAGACCCGTGAGCCAAATTCAATGCATAATGTGTGGTCAATGTCCTCCATGTAGCAGCTTTGCATATTTCAGTAAGAGGAATATGTTTAGCAAATGCCATAGATGCTGCCACAGCTCTAGAAGAATGAACTCTAGGCCTCTACAATGCTCTTCAATTTGCTGGCTAACCCATCTAGATAGGGACTGGGATGAAATGGCCTTACTCTTGCAGTTACATACATACGAAAAACAATCTGGAAGAGGACCTAAAGCTTTTAATTCTACCCAGATTTGATCCCAAAGCACCAGATGATACGACTGAGGTAGGGATCTGAGATATGTAAAGAGGTGATTAATTCTTTCTTAGTGAACTCACTGGGTCTTAGGTGCTGGAGATCCTGCTTGCTGGGGATCCTCCTCACTCAACATCCTGTTTCAGTTTCTTCTTGGGAGAGCAATGCAATATGGGTAGCCATCTGTCTCGGATGGTGTAGACCAGGGGTCTCAAACTCCATTTGCCTTAGGGCCAGTGCCAGTAGTCAAATCCTCCCAGCATGCCAATAATGTCATTCATGCTGCCCAGAACCTGCACCCGCAAACTCCGCCCCCCACCTGCCTAAGGCTCTGGGAGGGAGTTGGGCGGGGGGAAGTTCTGGGGTAAGGGATTGGGGTGCAGGCTCTGGGAGGGAGTTTGGGTGCAGAAGGGGTGAGAGGATCTGGGGTGCAGGCTCTGGGCTGGGGTGCAGCAGGAGGGGATGGGGTTGCAGGCTCTGGGAGGGTGGAAGGAGGAGGGGTGCAGTCTCTGGGAGGGAGTTTGGGGTGGGAGGGGGTGTGTGGGAAGAGGGAGGGGGTGCAGGCTCTGGGAGGGAGTTTGGGGTTGGGATGGGGTGTGTGGGAAGGGGGGAGGGATGCAGGCTCTGGGAGGGGGTCGGGGGTGCAGCGCTTACCTAGGGCTCCAAGGTGGGGCAGGCCGGGGGGGCCTCTGTGTGCTACTGCCCCAGGCACTGCCCCCGCAGCTTCCCATTGGCTGCAGGGGCGCTCGGGGTGGGGGCAGCATGCAGAGGTACAGCCCTGCCCCAGGGCCACAGGGAAGGGCCGGCAGCCACATGGAGCAAGCAGCAGGAAGCTGCTCAGTTCCACAGGGCTGCTGGTGGTGGGTGGGGCCCCGAGCCATTGTAAATTGCCCAGGGGACACGTAGGGCCAAGGGAGAGATCCAGCCCCAAAACTGCTGGAGCCCCGCGGGCCACACTGGGGAGATTCTCGGGCTGCAGATGGCACATGGACCGGGAGTTTGAGACCCCTGGTGTAGACACAACAATCCTGAAACTTGGCAGGGGGTTAGACTAGATGACTGTTGGGGTCCCTTCTAACTCTATCATTCTCTGAATATAGCTGGATCTGAGAGAAGATGCAGGTCTGAGTGATTCTGTGCTGTGACTCTGATCGTATGCTGTTGAGCTGCCATGCTTGGATCCGATGGTCTTTTCTTCAGGTTTGAGTAACTGGAACAATCCAGAGATCTAACATTGCTAGATCTCAGATCCACATCTGAATGGTCTGAAGACTTACCTGATGCATGCTTAAATTTAGACTCTCTTTTTCTGTGGACCAAAGTAGTAGGTTTCCAGTAAGTCATCTGAATACTTTGGATGTCTGTCTGGTAGCAGTCCCAAGGGAGATCTTAGAAGTTTTGGAGCCAGATCTGAGGACTGGGGTCCAGTAAGATCAGTCAGCCTGGAACTGAACCGCATCATCAAGGCCAAAGACTTAGTTATTGCCATTTTCTTAGATCCGGATGTATTCGGTGCTGATTCCAGTTTCCTATCCTTGGATAGTTCTAAAGGATCTGAAAATAAGAAGCTTGACTGACAAGGCCTCTTTGTAATAGAAGAGCCTGAAGTCCATTTTGTTTCTCCCTGCAGGCCCAAAGTGTGAATGTGCTACAGGTAGCAAAAACATGTTGGTGAATGATTCTTACCCTCAGCATTTTAGACAATGAACATGGATGCCAGGAAGACCACTGGCAAGACACGCAGCTTTTGAACCCTTGTTTCTTCACGCTAGGGTCCACCATATTGAAAATATATAAAGATTTTCTTATCTAACTAACCTATAATTTACTAAAAAACTACTAATGATAAAAACTAATTATGAGCACTAACAGTCTATGAACCTAGGAGACCCAAAGAGGTTCATGTCCTTTTGCGGCTGTGGTTGGATGGAGGAGGACTGAGGTGGCAACCAGTATCACTCCCCTTTTAGACCCAAACTCTCAGAGCACGCTTGAGTGGGGGAGAGGGCACATGGGCACCCTAATGGGCACTGCTACTTGCTGTCTTGCTGCACCCTCGGCACAAGTCCAAAGATTGGGAATATACAGAGGCCACTTGAACAGCCATTCTCAGCACTGGGGGGTTCTATCTGCTCCGACTTCAACAGCATATGACAGGGAGCAGTCTCCTCTTGGGAGCTGGTGTCAGAACAGCTAGTCATGCTGGGTCCCAGGTGCTGGTAGGCCCTGGATAGACAATTCTCCAGCTTTGCTAGCTCAGACAGAAACTCCATCCTGCCACTTTTTTGACATTCCTTTGCCATTTCCAGCAACTCCCTGTCTCATGGTTTAACCTCTGCCCTGCTGGAGTCAGGCACAATGAGCTTGCAGGGAGGAGGGGAGATGCAGGGGGAGGGTCAGAGGGGCCCTCTGGAGAATGACAGCTTCTTCACTCCTTATGCAAGGAGCAAGCTGAGCTGTGGGTTCTCCACATGGTAGAGACTGACAGGAAAGAGCCTCACCCAGGACATTGTAGAAGGAGCTCTGCTGGCTGAAGCCCCCAAGTCGGTCCAGCACGCTCTGCATGCGCTTCCTCAGGGCACTGGACTCCAGGAAGGCTCTGCACGGAAGCACAAACATCAGGTCAGGGCTGGGCAGGAGCCACTGGCACACAAGCTGGAGGTAAGGCAGCACTTACTTGGACTGCTGCAGGCAGTGGAGCCGGAACGTGACGCTTCCTGTCGTCTCTGTGCGGAAGCCAAAGCGGCTCAGGCACTCTCCCTGCGGGGAAAGCACAAGTCAGAGCAGCCCTTGTCTGCAGTCACTAGTGCCAGGCTGACCACCAGGGAGAGTAAGCATGGCCCCTGCAAGAGGGGTAGCGACAGGGTGGGTGCATGGAGTCTCCTTTCCCTGCAGCAGGTCCCAAGCACTAAGATCAGACACCCCTGTGTGGTGCTGAGAAGGGCACAGAGAGTTCCAGGCCATGCTGGGGCAGGGCTCACTGCTTAGGGCTCCTGATTCCAGCCTCCTACTGAGTCCACCTTGTTTGTTCCCCCACAAACTGCTGAGAGTCTCCAGAGCACATGGGCATCCTGCTTGCCTCTCCCCACAATGAGTCCCATCTCCAGGGAGCAAGCTCAGCTACAGCACAGCTCCATTTCTCAAGGGGAATTGCACCTGCTTTTCTACACATGCAAGGGAATTTAGTGCTGGTGAAAGGAAAGATGCTGGATCAACAGCCACTCTGCAGAGAGCAAGCCCAGAACATGCCAGGGCAGTGCAAGCCTCCTATAGACACCCCATGGTAATGCACCCATGCCCTGGAAAACAAAGTTCAGTCTCCGTGGCCCATTTGATCCTGTTCAGACAGCCAACGAAGAGGCTCATGATGGTTCTGGCAATGCCCACTGGGCAGCAGGCTGGAATCTGGTCCAAGTAGCCCCAAGCGTTTCCTGTGAGAGGAGCAGAATCTGACTCAGAGTGAGTGGCACAAGCCCCAAAGCTGAACTCACCTTGAAGGTTCCTGGCACCCTGATGTAGGTCATGTCCTCCAATTCAGGGGACCCACCAATGAAAAACCTCCTCAGCTCAGAGACCGTCCCCAGCTCAATGGGTCGCCAGGTGGGGGCTGTCAGGGTGTGGAACCCTGTTCCAGGACGACGAGGCCAGTTAGAAAGGTAATGTCCACAAACCCGTTGAAAAATCACAGTGGAGGAAGGTAGGTAGGAAGGACAGATGTCCACTGATTCCCTCCCCCCACAAACAGGCTGGAATAGATCATGTGAGAGACCTCCCCACCCTGCTCTCACACAGCTAACAATGGAGATATCACATGTGACAGAGCCTACCCTTGCCCCCCCACGCACACACAGCTAACAATGGAGATACCATATGCACTTAACTCAGGCCCCTCAGACCAAGCCAAGCTTTGCATTTTCCTGACTAGAACAGTTATATTTCCCTGTTCAACATGAGGGAAATGACCTGTGTTTCTGTAGGGCCTTCTGCCCATGGGCCTCAGTGGCAAACAGCCCCCTGTGGGGTAGGGAAGGGTAACTCCCCTCGTATGGAGGGCAGAGAAGGTGAGTAATAGAAGTATTTTATCAGGGCTGGCTGCCTGATGTTACCAAGGGAACAGCCAGACAAAACAAAGGTCACCTCTGCCTCTTGCTCCCCAGCAGCAGCACTGAACGCCCACGTGACTCCTTCTCACTGTTTCAGAGAGGGCCCACTGTGCCCCCTCAATGCATAGTAGGGGAAATCCTTTCCCAGTGCCTGATGATCAGCTGAGCCCCAGGCCCAGGAGGAGCTGGCCATCTGGGGAGGCTTTACCTGGAGCTGCTGGCAGCACCACAGAGCCATAACCTTCAACACGATGCCTCTGCCAATAATCCAGTGAGAGAACCTCAAAATAGATCACAGGCCACTGCGGAAGAGAACCTAAAAGGAGGGACAGCAATGTCATAAATGAGCCAACGAGAGCTCTGCTGGCCACAGAGAACTGAGCACGCAGGACCTTGCTAACAGAAATGTCCTATCCCTGCATATTCCCTGGCAAGGGAAGCGACTGTTTGCCAGACGCCCCAGGTCCATGCGGCATGGGAAGAATGTTTGCCAGATACAAAATTTTGCTCCTCTCTGGGTGAGGGAGAACCTAGGTGCAGGGCTGTCTGCATCAGGCTGTGCAGTGCCTACGGTGTAATGCCCCTGGCAGATTCTGGCAAACAAGGCTTGAGCAGCAAGGGACTCACCTTCTGACTCATCCTCTTGGGTGAAAAACATCTCCAGAGTAAAGGGGTAAGAGAAGTATGCCACATTGTCCTGGGAAAGGGGAACAAGAATGAGATGAGAGGGCAGAGATCAGACCCTGGGCAGGGTCACCAGCATCATGCAGCACATGGCAAGGGCTTGAGAGAACCAGCTGTGCGGGATGAGGATCCTGCTGGGGATTGACCCTGGCCAAGATCAGTCATAAAAAAGGGCATTCAATGTGCTCCCAGCACTGGAAAATCCCCAAGATAATGCCAGGCCTGAGACCTCTATCCCACTGAGCTGTATGAGGGACCCCTGTAACACCTCCCACTGTAACACTCCACACACAGAGCCAGAGTGGGCACATGGAGTTCCTCGCAAGCGGTAGGAAGCCCCATCAGCCTACAAAACCACACCATCAAAAAGTGCCCTATTTTGCCCCTTACCCTGCCCAGGGTCTTGGTGGCACAGGTCTGCGTCACCCCAGAGAGCTGCTGGAATGCTGGGCTCGACCAACCTGGCAGAAGAAGAGGAGGCCGTGAGGGGAATGACTAGTGCTGTAAGAAAAGCAGCATGGGCTGTCCTGGAGCAGCCGAGAGGATTGTTAGTCCTCTCCCACTGAGCTCCCCTTAGGCACTTTGTTGCCCTCTCACCTTTCCAGCTGTGTCTCCTGGGAGAGCCCCCAAATTGGGAACTTCGGCGCCAACTTAACTCAGATTTAAGGATCAAACTTACTTAAATCTGACCTGAAAACAGAAAGTAGGCAAGGCTTGTATCCCCAGAGAGACAGACAGCCAACTGGGCTATAATCCCATAGAGAGGAGGGACAAGGGCTATAGCCTCACAGAGACAAAAAGCCAAGGGTTTAAAACAGGGCAAGACAAATTAACCCACTAACACTGACCAAAGCCTGCTGGGCAGGCTGCAGAGTGATGCAGCACAAAGCTGAGAGCATCCTGCACACACGACTCCAACCTACAGCGACCCTAGGGCCAGTGGCCTGCCTCTCTCAGCCTCAGGAAAGCAGGATTGATGGCTCAGTGTTATTGGAGCACATGGAAACTGGACACCACCAGGCAGCAAGATCTGAGTGGGGCCCAGGGCTGAAGGGGAAGAGGTGTCAAGCTCTGCTCTCTACAGTTTGCTCAGGAGGGGGCTCAGGGAGCCTACATGACCACAACA
Organism: Lepidochelys olivacea; assembly: GCF_965140295.1. NCBI lineage: Eukaryota > Metazoa > Chordata > Testudines > Cheloniidae > Lepidochelys > Lepidochelys olivacea. The sequence goes on from NC_140427.1 coordinate 25,234,126, forward strand.
CTGCAAAGGGTAATCCACTGTAAGGGTAATCCACTGATCAGCGTGTGTTACATGTCCTTGTGAACCAGGGACACCTTGGTGCTGACTGGCCAAGAGCATAAGGGGTGCATGGGGTTTTAAAGGGTTCACCTGGGTCTGACATCTGTATAATAGCTAGCTAAATGGAGGCATATTAGCTCTTTACTGAGAGCCTGTAGCCCACTGGTCATCATAATCCTGTAAAATGTTTATAAGGATGTTATTTAAAAAGCTATGCGTCTATACTGAAAACTATGCTTTTAAGATATGTAAGTTAAGCAGGTCACCACAAGATGATAAACCAATTCTGGTCAGGCAGGGGGTAGTACACACTTATCTCCCTGGCTGTTCATTGTGCATCTAACAGCATAAGTCTATTTTCACACAGAGACACCTGCTAATCAAGTTTGTGAAGTCAAGAGATCACAACCTACAGGATGGAACACAAAGCAGCAGGGTGTCCTGTTTATGATTAAGATCAAAGAAACAGTCTGGTACATCAGGACAGTGCAGAGAGACACACGGTATCCTTCACTGAGCAGACAAGCTGAGAATGTGACTTTTTTTAAGAAAAGGGGATCACAGCCTGCCTGGCTGAAAAATGCTGATGAGCAACTCGAAGACATGACAGTACCTAGTTAAATAAGTCTAGGTTCTAGAATGTGTATTGTGATTTTTTTTTTTTTACTTGTAACCATTTCTTTCTAATATTTCTACTTGCTATCACTTAAATCTCTACACTTTGTTAAATAAACTTTTACTTGTTTTCACTATACTCATATCAAAGTGCTGTGTGTTAAATAGCGCAGTGAACTGAAGGAAAACTGGTAAACTACTGTGTACCGCTTCTTTGGGAACAGCAGATCTGTGAATCCTGAGAGTGTCCAGGACTAGGGGCTGGTCACTCTAGGGGAATGCTCAGAGGAGTTGGGGGTTGCTAACCTGGAGAGAGACAGCAGGAGGGGACTGCTTGTGTTGGGAAGCTGTCCCCCAGCTGGCACAGATAAGGCTTCTTCACACTAAAGTTAGGTGGTAGTAAGCTGCCTCACAACCACAGGTACCCCCAGATGCATCAAGCTTGGCTCAAGCCATAGAGACTCATGCTCTGAAGGTGTCTGGTTCAATCCCTGGTGCCAGCCAAGATGGTGGCCAACACATTGCTTGCTTGCTTGCTGCTATGCTTGCTTTTAGCAAGGACTGATCTACTGGACCCTATAGCAGAGCAGAGTTCCTAATGCTGCGGTGTGGCAGGGACACTGGCTCAGGAACCAGACCACGGCTACTCACGGCTGGGCAGCTCCAGGAAGAAATGAACATAGAGACGGTCATACTCGTAGCCCTGGGCTGAAACTGAGATGAAAAGACAATGACAATGGTGTCTCCTAACCACAGCCCAAGCCCTCCAGAAACCCTCATTTGCACAGGCTGGGACAGTCCCATAGAGGGTTCCCGAAGGTCCCAGTAAGGAGAGGAGATTACTGCGGATGGTGGGGATGAGCCAGGGTCTTCTCAAAGGGGCCTTCCTTGTGTGACTGCAACACCCCTCCCCACCAGCAGCATATTAGCCTAGGAGGTTCTATGCGAAGTTCTGTTCTTTGCTATGGTCTCCATTACTGCCGTTGCACACCTATATGGCTAAAGGCACCCTCCAATATGCAAACACTGCTCCTGGGATTAGTCAGCAGAGATGTGGGGCACTGGCAGGGAATCAGCTCACATCCTTCCCAGCAGACAAAGCACTTCTGACCTAGACTGAACTGTCGACCTGAGTCTCCGGGTCTCTGCTGAGTGCAGGGCCCTACATGGCAGCATGCTGCCCCCTTACCAGAGTGAGAATCTATAATAGGCACTCACCTATCTCTCCATTCACAAACAGCCGAAGTGCACCAGGGAGAGTCTATGACAGAGAGAACACAGGCAGAATGGTGAGAAGCAGCTCAGCAATAGCTGATTGATCACTGTGCGCTCGCTTCCCTAGAGAACCCTGCCCTAAGCCAGGGCACCACTGCAGGACACTTCATAGTCACTTACACTAAAAGCCCCAGCCAGGGGATTCTCTCTGCCGGTCATAGGGAGACAAGACTCCCTGGGGTAATGTCCTGGCTTCCCACAGGATCCAGCCAAGATTTCCAAAAGCAACCAGCCAATCTGGGTGCCCACCTCAACTTTCCTTGGAGAGTTCAACCCTCTCTAAAACCAGTCCCCTTACAGCATTTCAAGCTGGTCACAGTCACTAGCACTCAGGAAATCCCGGCTCTCGTCCCTTCCACTCAAGCCTGCCTGTAAAAACGAGCCAGAAGTTTTGCTGAAGCAGAGAAAACATTTGGTTCCCACTCAGCTCAAACACGTGCCACCCACCTGGGGCTGAGACCAAGCAGAAGAGATTCCAAAAAAAATGAGCAATAAACATGAGACTGAAAATAGGGGCTTTCAATAGAACACCCTAGGCTCTAGCTGAGCCTTCCACAGCTCTGAGAGCGCAATGGCAGCTGATTCCCAGAACAAAGTGGTGTTCCTTTTGTCTCACAGAACCTAATTCCAAGGCCTACAAAGAGTTCAGTCCCACAGAGACTACAACTCTCAGCAGGCAGCGGGGCATTTGGATCCTGGCAGCTCTGTCTTGGACCAAGGCATGCTGGACTGGTAGTCTCTACAGGCCAAGTATCCATATAAAAGGTAAGGGCTGCTACAATCAACTCCACTTCATGCAAGTCAGCAGACAGATCACAGCGCTGCGAGTTGCCAGCATGCTGCCCAAGCCAAGCAATCTTTGGATGCCCTGGCACAATGGCCTCCATGCTAAGATCAGGAGAAAATTCAGATACACTTCAGCCATAGCTGTAACCAAGGACATGTCTACACTAGAAATGTAAGTTGACCTATGTTAAATCAACTTACAGCCACTGCAGTAATTACTGTGGTGGTTCTTGTCCACACTACCCTCCTTCTGTTGGTGGTGCGTGTCCTCACCAGGAGCACTTCTCACCAACCTAAGAGGAGCAGTGTGGGGGGCTGAGAACCTGGGCTCTCAGCTTCCCACTGGGAGCCCAGCTGCCCACAGGGCTTCCAGCCCCCTGCCAGCTGTCCCCTCCCCCACTCTCAGCTCCCTGCTCCCCTCTGGGAGCCCAGCTGCCCCCCACCCGCTCTGGATTCCCTGCTCCCGGCTGTCTGGACTCTTGGTTCTGCGCTCCCTTCCGGGAGCCTGGCTGCCAGATGCCCAGGCTCTCAACTCTATGCTCCCCGCCTTGAGACCAAGTGTCTGCCATCCTCCCAGTGGGGAGCCTCAGTACAGTAGGGACCAGGGAGCCGGGACCCCAAGAGCAGCCCGGTTCCAAGCAGGGAGCCTGAGCAGCAGCCCAACAGAGAGGGTGGAGCCCAGAGGCATCCAGGCTATAGTTGGAGCCCCCTACCCACCCTGAGGTGACAGCCTGGCTTTCTTGTCAATTTCACGGCTCAAGCATGACACAAAAATGACAGTCAACAGCCAATGTAAGTTGCAGTGTCTATATGCAAAAAGAAAAGGAGGACTTGTGGCGCCTTAGAGACTAACAAATTTATTTGAGCATAAGCTTTCATGAGCTACAGCTCACTTCATCGGATGTAATGAAAATACAGTGAATGCATCCGATGAAGTGAGCTGCAGCTCACGAAAGCTTATGCTCTAATAAATTGGTTAGTCTCTAAGGTGCCACAAGTACTCCTTTTCTTTTTGCGAATACGGACTAACACGGCTGCTCCTCTGAAACCTGTCTATATGGACACTGTTTCCCTAACAGCAGCAAAAGCCCTACGCCTTTCGTGGAGATGGAGTTATTAGGTCAGTGTACTATAGGGCACTTACATCAGTGGAAGCAAGGCTTAGTGTGTACACTGAAATAATTAGATCAACGTAAGCTGCCTTACATTGACCTAACTCTGTAGGGTAGACCAGGACCAAGACTGCCCCATGAAACTTGGAGTCATCATTCTCCAAAGGCAATTTATTAACAATTCTGGCCTCAGGTCACTGATTAATTCATTCTTACCACATCTGTTACTCACCATCTCAAAGTCTGAGCCAACAAGGCCATTGAGATATTCCTTGTGCCGACTATACAACTAAAGAAAAACAGTGGATTAGAAAAAGTCCATCATGCAGCAATCATTTCAACTTCCAAATACGTTACAGAGAACAGCCCCAAACTAGGAGACGTATGAGAAAAACGGCATGAGACAACCAGGACCCAGATAAAGAAAACCAGATAAAGAAGCCAGTGCTGCAGAAGTATCTGAAAGGGTGACAGAGTTCCTCAGTTGGGTGCAGTCCATGTGGGAACAAGTGACAGGGTGAAGATACCTACAACAATCCAGTGTTTTTAGGGACCTGGGAAATCAGCTAGAGATGGGCTGGACGTATGAACTTCTCCGCTTTCTGGTGCCTGACAATAGAGGCCATCTGACTCAAGTGCTGAAGGTGTGGAAAGGAGTTTCAGATTCTTGGCATATCGGAATCCCCCCTGCAGTGAGATTGCTTCTTGAATTACAGTCTCTCTACATTAGCAGATAGGGCACCAACCCCTATGCTTAAACAGCAAGGCTGATGATTAGGCAGGCTACAAATTAGGTGGGGAAAAGGGAAAGGAGCAAGCAACTAGGAGCAGCAAATGGGGGAGTTTTGTGCTCAGACTTTTGGGAAACTGAAAGATTACTACATCTCTGCTACCATTTGGAAATAGAGACTACGACGCACACGTACATAAATTTTTACCTGCTTTAACCTCTCAATAACTCATTATTTTTTCTTAGCTAATAAACTTAAGTTAGTTTACTAAAGAATTGGCTACCAGCGTTGTTTTTGGTGTAGGATGCAAATCAACATGGGTGAGTGAGTGGTCTCTTGGGACTGGGAGTAACCTGAAATATTTGTGATTTTTTTGTGTAAGTGACCATCTATCACACAGTCCAGCTTGCCTGGGTGGCAAGATAGACTGGAGGGTCTATGGGGACTGTCTGTGACTCCATTATAAAACTACGGTGGTATTTGAGGAATGCACATTTTGTACTGAATTGGTGAAATCTAATTATGGAACATACCACCTACTTTTGACAGTTTGTCCTGAGGTAGGCACTCATGGTAATGAGCCTCCAGACAGTGTGACAAGGGGTACGGAACAGCTTCCATATGAGGAGAAATTAAAAAGACTGGGACTGTTCATCTTGGAAAAGAGACAACTAAGGGGGGGGAATATGACAGATGCCTATAAAATCATGAGTGGTGTGGAGAACGTGAATAAGGAAGTGTTATTTACCCCTTCATATAACACAAGAACCGGGGGTAACTCAATGAATTAATAGTGAGCAAGTTTAAAATAAATAAAGAAAGTCCTTCTTCACACAACGCACAGTCAACCTGTATAACTCATTGCCAGTGGATGATGTGAAGGCCAAAAGTATAACTGGGTTCAAAAAGTTCAAGATAAATTGCTGGTGGACAGGTTCATCAATGGCTATTAGCCAAGATGATCAGGGATGCAACACCTGACTCCAGGTGTCCCTAAATCTCCCAGAAGCTGGGACTGGACAACAGGGGATGAACATTGCCCTGTTCTGTTCATTTCCTCTGAAGCATCTGGCACTGGCCACTGTCGGAAGACAGGATACTGGGCTAGAAGGACAATTGGTCTGATCCAGTATGGCCATTCTTGTTAATATTTACTGTACTTCCATGATAATCCAGAAGGGGGAGTTAACCTGAAACTGAAAGTTAAGAATAAGAGTTCAAAATGAAACATTCATGCACTTAAACATCTTACACACACATGCAAGGAGCACAACAACTCTGCAAATGGAAAGAATGACCCAACACTTATATGAGATTGGCGCGTGGAAGAGGGCTAATTTAGCTGGATAAGAGGTTGAGGAAAGCAGCAGGAAGAGCTGGTAAAGGTTGTATCAGCTGCCTAGAGTGCAGGAACACGTCCATCATTTATAACTCTAGTTTGCAATCTGCGTGTTTTCTTAGCTCCTGAGTTACTACTGGACCCCAAGACAGCAGCAGCAGTCCCCAGAGGGTGTCCCCATCTGTGCTCTGCTAGAAAAACATCCTTTCCCTCCAGATACATGACTCTACTACTGTCCAGGCCTTACTCCCCTCCAGACTGGGCTGAGGCAATGGGCTCCACAGCAAGACCATTCAGAAAATGAAGCTAGTGCAAAATGTGCCTGCCTGCTTATCAAGCTGTGTCAGAGCACATGAGAGCTGTGCTTCGAGGCCTTCTGTAGGCATCTCAGTGGAACTCAGGGTGCTGGAATTAGCCTAGCTTAAGATCTGGTTACCTGAGAGACCAGCTGTCAGTGTGATGCGGCACAGTTACAGTCAGTGAAGGGTTTGATCTGGAGCTGCCTCCATTTAAACAGGAGGGAGCTAGAGGCAGGGCGTTTTCTGGGAAGGTCTCTCCACTTCAGAAACAGTTTGTGATGGAATCAGTCTCTTGAGCTGAGTCCCCAAGGGCCTTAGCCAAAGCTGATCCTTACATCTCTGAACATGCGCTGCTCCCGCTCCTCCTCCTCTTGCTGCACCTGGGCTGAGGCATTCTCAATGGTGTATCTCCACAGCTCCCGCTTCTCGCCATCCAGCTCAATCCTGCACATCCCCAGAGCACCATGGGCAAGATTCAGAACAGGACAGGCGGTGCTCGCAGCAGCTATACCACCCCTAAGGCTGAGGTGATGGCTCCAGGAGCAGCCATGCCCCACCACTCACACACTGGGGGCTTGCCCAGCAAGGGATCATTAAAGAAACCCCCAGGATGTCCCTGCTCCTACATTTCCTACATGCCCATGGGGGTAACTGCCTGCTCAGAGGCTCAGCAGATCCCATGATGTATCAGAGAGGAGCATGCTATGATCCTGCCTGAGGAGTTCCGGAGCCCATGCTTCCCATTCTACGTGCTAGGTTTCAGGGTCCCCCATTCCACAGTATATAAGGTAACCCTGGGAAAAGTGATTTCAGCCCCAATCCCACCTGCAGCACTAGCCCCACACTGCCTTGCTCACCTGTAAGCACCTTTAGTGCCCGTGAAATCAGGCTTCACTGTAATCACCCCATTGCCATCCACCTTGACTGTGCAAAGAACGTGTTCGTACTCCCTGTGGCCAAGCCTGAGGGGAGAGACCATAAAACAGACACCCAGTCTTAACAGAGTCCATGCGCACTGGCTGCCAGTGGACTTATGGCCCTGCCTGTGGACGCGGGGGATGGGAAACAAACCCAGTCATACCCCCACTGACCAGAATAAGAAGGTTGGGGTGGGGGGACAGTATAACGCTTCCCACTGAGATAAGGGATAGAAGGCAACAGCAGCTGGAATTGCTGATGATCTCGGAATTCCCCTCCTGGGACTGGTGCCAAGGGATTGTGGTTTCATAAGGGAGTGGGAGAGACGGGTTTTCCATCCAGGACACCAGATTATTCCGAGTCTTTACTTACATCCCATATGGTCCCAAGTCTCCCATGATGTACATGGTCTGAACAGGGGTGTTGATGACATGGTTATTCTTAATAAATTCTTCTGACGGCTCCCAGGTGATGACTCGGGACTTCAGAACACTTCCTTCTCTGCCAAGGAAGCCACAGCACAGTATTATCCATGCTCTTCAAGGTGCCAGGTACAAAATCCCACAACGCCAGTGCAATACAGCCCCAACAAAGAGGATAACATGCATGGTGGGATCCACACACTGGGGCACCAGAGCAAGGAGCCACAATCCCAGGCTCCAGAAGCCAGACCCTTGGGGGCACCCATGCTGAAATCCACACCACCAGCTTCCCCGGGCAGGGGTACTCAAACTCCCCAGGCACAGGTGCTGGCAATCTTGCATTAGTGAGTTCTGAGGCGGGGCTTAAGTGAGCTCTGAGCTCTTCTCTGCACTTACGTTGGTCTGTGGTCCTGCCTTCTTCTCCTTAAATTGGCCATCCTCTCTGCCAGGAACGAAGGCACCTCCTGCTCTGAGCTGGTCACTTTCTGACAGTGCTGGAAGAGAGGGCAGGGAGTGGAACTATTACAGTTATAGACAGAGCCTCTCCTTCCCCTTGGAAAGGCCGGGGCATTCACACCACAAGAGATTTCTCCTTCCCCTTTCCTAGCTGCAGGCAGACCTGACTTCAGTCCTGGAACAGGCACATACATGTGTCCACAGCCAGACATGCACACAAAGCACCCTTCTCAGCTGATCCAAAGTCAAAGTGAATGTGGAAGGGCCTTTGACTGGCTCCCCTCTTAGGGGAGAGCCCAGTTCCTGATCTTAGCCATAAAAGTGCTATCGATCCATCCTCCATTCTTTGAACAGGGCACATTTGAGACTCTACGTGTTATGGCAGCGGCCATTATAACAGGGAACAGACAGTGGAGTTTGGACTCTTGACAGCTTTCTCTAGACTTTCAACGTGCATCTTTCTGAAAGGCCCAGAACTCAGCCTGGAGTTGGGACAGTGGCTGGAGGTGTCTTGCATGAAAATGTATTATGCTGCCCTTGAGCTGGCCTCTCACAATCCTCATCTTCAGTTCCTTGAGCCACCACCTGGTAACGTATCCCTCTTTCCTAAAGACTGAAGACCTGGCCATGTGGAGAGCTACCACTGCACAGACAGCAGCAGCTTAGGCACAATTAAGAGCAGGTACCTCCTCCAGGTTGGTGAATCGGTCATGATCCGTGTAAGTGAAGATGCGGTAGTTCTTCCGGCCTCCTGACTTCTCCAGCTTCAGTATCTCCTGGTGGTACTGCCGGTCCAAGGGGGTCTGACAGGCTGACTCATGTTGGTACAGATCCACCTCAAACTGAGAACAGCACAGAGAAATATAAGGGCTGCTTTGGCATAAAACATATCGCAGAGATCAGAGACAGGAAGGGCCTTTAGACTGGGATTCTTAAAGGATCCTCAGGGAGCTAAGTTCCTTTTAAAATCCCAACCTCCAGCCTTACTTCCAACCTAGTCAGAGATTCATAGAATGCAAGCCCAGAAGGGTCTACTGGGATCACCTGGCCTGATCTCCTGCACAACACAGGACAGAGATCTTCTCCAAATAATTCCTGTTTGAACTAGAGCATACCTAGTCCATCCTTCAGGGGCTGACATGAGTTTAATAGATTCCTAGATTCCAAGACCAGAAGGGACTGTCTAGTCTGACCTCCTGTGTAACACAGGCTAGAGACTTGCCTCATAGTAATTCCTAGAGCAGAGCTTTTAATAAAACATCCAATTTTGATTTAAAAATGGTCAGCGATGGAGAATCCACCACGACCCTTGGTGAATTGTTCCAGTAGTTAATGACCCTCACTGTTAAATATGAACACCTTATTTCCAGTCTGAATTTGTCTAGCTTCAACTTCCAGCCATTGATCATGTTATACCTTCTCTGCTAGACTGAAGAGCCCATTATTGTCTGTTCTTCATGAAGGTACTTACAGACTCTCTCTTTGTTAGACAAAATAAATTGAGCTCCTTGAGTCTATAACTATAAGGAATGTTTTCTAATAATCTTTTATGGCTCTTCTCTGATCCCTCTCCAATTTACTAACATTCTTCCTGAATTATGGACAACAGAACTGGACGCAGTACTCCAGTAACAGTTACACCAGTGTCAAATACAGAGATAGAAGAACTTCTCTATTCTATTGGGGGGGAGGGATAGCTCAGTGGTTTGAGCACTGGCCTGCTAAACCCAGGGTTGTGAGCTCAATCCTTGAGGGGGTCATTTAGGGATCTGGGGCAAAAATAGGGGATTGGTCCTGCTTTGGGGGGGTTGGACTAGATGACCTCCTGAGGTCCCTTCCAACCCTGATATTCTACGATTCCTACTCAAGATTCCTATTTATGCATCCAAGAATCGCATTACCCCTGTTGCCCAAAACATTGCACCGGGAGCTTAAGAGATTATCAATCCCCACCCCCAAACCTTTTTCAGAGTCACTGCTTCCCAGGATAGTGTCCCCTATCCTGTAAGTATACACTATATTTTTTGTTCCCTAGACGTATACATTTATGTTTAGCTGCATTAAAACACATATTGTCTGCTTGTGCCCAGCTTACCAAGCAGTTCTCTTTACTATTTCTCACTCCCCCAATTTGGGTGTCATCTGCAAACTTTGCAGTGATGGCTTTGTTTTCTTCCACATCGCTGATAAAGATGTTAAATAGCGTGTGCCTGGGGTCACACACAATCAGTGACAGAAATACGAACAAAACCCACTTAGCATCTGTAGCTCAGTCTTGACCTTTAACCCCCCACCCCCCATGACATGTCCACTCCCTCCTGGGCTTGGTCTGGTTTCATTTTTAGTGTGCACCAAAAGATCCAGCATCCCCCACTCCCCTGGGGTGTGATTCCGCAGTGCGACACACCTCCCTGCCAGGTAGTGGTGCTCTGCATTTAGCCTCCATTTTCCCTGTCAGGTTTCATCCTGTCACTCCTTGTTATATGCCCACTTTTTTGGGGTGGTCCTTACAAATTTTATATTGGGAGTACTTGAGGCCTGATCCTGCAGATACATGAGTAACCTGACTCATGCAGGGCATCCCATTGATATCAGTGGGACTACTTGCTTGAGTAAAGCTGCTCATATGTGTTTGCAGGATTGGCCTTTAGGTAGGTCTGGTGCTTTACTCTCTAAAATCAGATAGACTGCATAAAATCTCTGTAGTATTAAATTGGGGGCCTCCTACAGTTGGAGGGTGAAGATTAAGTTGGAGCCTGTAGTGGGGCAGTCACCCCGCTCCAGTCAGAAAGGGGGTTAAAAGCAGCCAAGGGAGGCTGCTTGGATAGTCAGCCACAGGTGTGGTTGCACCCAATTAGGGCACAGCTGGCCCTGATAAAAGGGCAGGCTGAGCAAGTGAAAGATTCTTGCTCCAGCTGGGGAGCAGAGAGGACCAAGCTGCCTGGGAGATCAAGCCGGGTACATGAGGCAGACCAGGGCTAGGGAAGGGCAGGCAGAGCTGAGGAGCTCTGTGGCCTGGGGAGTCCCCAGGCTGAGGCCTTGCTAAAGGCCAGGGGAGGTACTAGGGCTGCAGGGAGGCAGCTGGGGCTAGAAAGGCAGCAGCTCCAACCCCTTTTCTGGTGGCCATTACAGACTGCAGTTTGCCCCTGAGAAAAGGGGCTAGATGATGACTGGCAGTAGTCACTGAGGCAAGGTGGGTATAAGGGATTGGGGCCCCTCTGGGGGGGAGACCCAGAGTGTGGGGAAGCACCCCAAGATAAGCGGCACTGGGGTCTGGGAGTGATGTGGGGCCTGAAGGACTACAAGTGGTGGAGATTTAGAGAAAGCAGATACCAGTAGGAAGACACCAGCCAGCAGGAGGCACTTGGAGGCTGGAATCAAACTAATTCCTGCATGTTCAGCAAGAAGTGCTGTGCTGGTGTGTCAGCACTCTGCTACAGAGCCCTTTTAATAAAACACAGTTCCAAACAGGATGAGATCAGTATGGAATGTAAGGGCTACACAGCAATTGGTTAACATTCAAAGGAATTCACTGTGGCTAAATATGTAAATAGAGGGTGGTCACTTGCACTAGTTGCAAGGAAACATTAAAGATTTTCTGCACACATTGACACACAAGATTTCATGGAAATCAAACTGCATTCTTATTGTTTTGCTTCTTCCAAAAAATCTTTTGCCTCTAAATTGGTCTGTAAATAATAAACCTGCCAGAATGACCATGTTTGCTTTTAATGTGATATTGGAGTAATTAGTTTGTGTTATTTTAATTTTTTTACGAGACTTAAACCCTAAATCAGCAACTACTTACACATATGACTACCAATGGACCACTCAAGTGTGTAAAGCTACTCACATGCATAACTGTTTGCAGGATTAGGGTTTAAGATTGCTGTGGTTGTAGCTATGGGGCCACAGATTGCTATTCCCGGAGCTGGATCCTGGACAGACAGTAACCATAATGCTGTTTCTCTCTCTTGGTTCAGAGTCACTTCCACAGCTTTTATGAGTACTGTCCACTCATCCCCTACAGACATGGATGAGATGGCACAGGAAAGCAGCTGGGATAATTCTAGATCAGAAACATGCTCCATTTTCTCCTCGTGTTTCAAGACTACAGTCGCCACATGAGGTTAGAGAACACAGACCCCTTTTGAATTGTATCAGCGAGTGCCATATCTAAGGGTATGTCTAACCTTAGAGTTTTTGCACTGTAAGTTTCACCGGTGATAGGGAACCAATGAAAGTAAAGTGCTGGTTTGTGTACTCATTCAATTCCTCAGCTGTCAGAGCGTTTACACTACCAGTACTTCCATCACATTGAGAACAGTGCTGTAGGGCAGCTATCCCACAGTGAAGCTCTCTCTATAGGTCTTGTGGGAAGCAGGGGGTGAGCAGAAGGCATTCTGGGTCCCTGCTCAGTGCCCCATGCTGCCTTGCTTCACGTCTCAGGAGCTCCATTACTTCCTGGTTTCTTCATAGGAGGTTTAAAAAAAAAAAAAAAAAAATGCTGTCTGGCTGCTTTCCCCGCCACATTTACAAACAAAGGGAAAAGGCGCTTCAAACTTCCCAGGGCTTACAGGGGAGAGGGGGAGGTCCGTGTGTCAGAGCAGTGGAGATGCTGGCCAGAGTGCTCATTTTTTGGGAGACAGGCCAGTTCTTGCTTACAGACAGCCCCCCAACCTGAAGCAAATATTCACCAGCAACCACAAAACAAAAACACTAACCCAGGAACCTATCCTTGCAACAAAGCCCGTTGCCAACCCTGCCCACATATCTATTCAAGGGACACCATCATAGGACCTAATCACATCAGCCACACTATCAGAGGCTCATTCACTTGCACCTCTCTACCAATGTGATATATGCCACCATGTGCCACCAATACCCTTCTGCCATGTACATTGGCCAAACTGGAGTGTCTTGATATCTGATTTGTGTCCATTTATTCTTTTGCATAAAGAATTATAACATTCAAAAAAACAGTTGGAGAACACTTCAACCTCCCTGGACACTCAATTACAGACCTAAAAGTTGCAATTATTCAACAAAAAAATTCAAAAACAGACAAATGAGAAACTGCAGAACTGGAATTAATTTGCAAACTGGACACCATTAAATTAGGCTTGAATAAAGTTTGGGAGTGGATGGGTCATTACACAAACTAAAAACTATTTCCCCATGCTAATTTTCCCCCTACTGTTACTCTCACCTTCTTGTCAACTGTTTGAAATGGGCCATCGTGATTATCACCAAGAGGTTTTTTTTCTCCTGCTGATAATAGCCCACCTTAATCAATTACTCTCGTTAGAGTTGGTATGGCAACCCCCATTTTTCGTGGTCTCTGTGCATGTGCATATATATATATCTTCCCACTGTATTTTCCACTGCAGGCATTTGATGAAGTGAGCTGTAGCTCACGAAAGCTTATGCTCAAATAAATTTGTTAGTCTCTAAGGTGTCACAAGTACTCCTCGTTCTTTTTGCTAATACAGACTAACACGGCTACCACTCTAAAACTTCTGAAACTATGGGCTATCCTCTGGAGGCCAAAGGGCGTTTACACTGCTAGAACGTGTCTTCACTTTCATAGCAGTGCAAAAAGAACAGCAGAAGAGTTGTACGCCTCTTGTGAAGGTGGTTTTCTTTTTGTGGTGAAACTTCTGAGTTTCACAGCAAACAATCATTAACTAGTTTAGACGCTCCCATGGTTTTAGTGCAAAAAGGGGACTTTTGGGGCTTTAAAGGGTAAGTGTAGCCATACCCTAAGTGGAATAGGCCCTTCATTTCTCTTTGGGATCTGGAGATGAAGCCAGGGCCCCTTGCATTAGTTCCAATAGGGTACTACACTACCCAGCTGTGAAATTCTGAGTATTATCTGCCACTCAAAGGGTCACTCCCAGCCTTCCATTTGCTCACCTGGCTGAAGAGTTTTTCTTGCCAGCCAATCACTGCCTTCTCTTCATCATCAGGACAATAGCCACCTGAAAGACAAAAGGGTGCTGGTCACTTCTTCACACCTGTGCCTCTTTCCCCCCCAGCAAAGAGCACTGTGCAGCACAACAGTCCTGCCAGCATCCTCTCTTCTGTTTCAACAGCAGGACCTGGAATCCAGAAGCTAGCAGCCTTGCTATACATGGGATTCCCAAGTCACCTGCACCTAATGAACAAGAAGTTTGACACTCAGCTTCCTGCAGGCCTTCGTGAGGGATAGTGCAGCCATTAGCATCAATGGCAGCAGTGGGGGGGCAAAAATATTATACCACCAGCCCCTCCCAGGATTGGGGAATGAATGAGTGGACTAGATCTGCAAGGGGAGAGTAGAAGTGACACAGACAGGTCAGAGTCTTTCCTTAGCTGTGTTACAAACACTAGCTTAGATAATCAGTTCTCAAGTTATAGGCCACTGAAAACTAAGTAGTTACTGTACCAGCTCCTTCTCATCTTTGCCAGATGCATTAAAGAAGCTACAAATGCAACTCCTTACAAGTCCTATCCGAATATTTTTCCAGATAAGCAATTGCTGTAGCTGTAACAGGGATGTTAAGAGATAGCAGATGGAGATGGGCAGAAAACTGTTTGATAGTGGATGGTAGGGAAAGCATCCCCATGGTTCATGCTATTGAAGTGTTTAGGAACCCCCAACTTAGTTATTCCAAGGGAATTTACTTTTCCTCATTTATGATTTGCTTTCTACAGGTCTCTGGGTTGAGAAGTAAAAACCAACCAGGGGGTTTCACTTCACATCTGCTCAATAAGCAGCAGCAAGCAAGAATTAACAGAATGTTAGGAACCATTAAGAGAGGGATAAGACAGAAAATATCAGCATGCCACTATATAAATTCATGGTATGCCCACATTTTGAATACTGTGTGCAGTTCTAGTTGCCTCGTCTCAAAAGAGATATACTAGAAGTGGAAAAGGTATACAGACGGGCAACAAAAATGACTAAGGGTATGGAATAGCTTCCCTATGACAAGAGATCTAAAAGACTGGGATTTTTCAGCTTGGAAAAGAGATGAGTAAGGGGGAATATGACAGAGGTCTATAAAACAGTGTAGTGAAAATGAGTAAGGAAGCGTTATTTACCCCTTCACATAACACAAGAACCGGGCTTCACCTAATGAAATTAATAGGCAGCAGGTTTAAAATAAACACACGACCCACACTCAACCTGTGGAAATTGTTGCCCAGGAGTGTTGTGAAGGCCATAATTATAATGGGGTTGAAAAAGAATTAGATAAATTCATGGAAGATACGTCTGTTAGCCAAGATGGTCAGGGATGCAACCCCATCTCTAGCCTCTCACTCCCAGGGCTCCTGTACAGTGGCAGAAACCTGAGATGGCCATTGCGAGGTGGGTCCGCACCAGAACAGGCGCTGGCCGTGAGACACCTACTTGCCGCTGGGTGGGAGCTGAAGGCGGCCAGGCTAACGAGCTCCTTCCCCTGCCGGCCAGCGGGCTGCTGGAGCTGCTGCAGGAGCAGGCTGGAGGAAGTGACCCTCTGGATGCGAGCCCTGGCAGGGGAGAGGAAAAGGCAGGGGTCACCCGGCGGCCAGGGAGCGGAGGGGCAGCTACTGTCCGCTGCCAGCGGCGGGAGGGGCCGCCTGCCCCAGGGGCGAAGATCCCGGGGCTCTGCCGGGGGGAGCAGGGGCCGCCCGCCTGGGCCCCACCCCAGGGGCACCAACCCGCTGTGCGGCAGCAGCGCCCCGCGGGGGCCGGGCCGGGCTCGGCTCCCCCCAGCCTAGGGCTCGCCCCCCACTCCTGAGGGTCAGGCCCCGCCCCGCCCCGGGGAGCCCGGCCGGGCCCTGACCGGATGCGCAGGTTCCGCACGGGGTCGCGGGACCGATACACCGCCCCGCCGGTGTCCGAGCTCCAGCCCGGCTCCTCCATGGGCCCGCGGCGAGCCGGGTCTGCGCGTCCCGCCGTAAAGCGCGTCTGCGTCACCATGGAGATGGGCGGGGCGTCCCACGTGCCCGCCCATGCGCATGCGCGGGGTCTGTCTGCCAGGTGAGCGTCTTGTGGCTGGGCAGGAGCCGGCGCTCGCTGCGGGCGGAGCTGTGCCCCTAGTTCCGTGGGGAGGGCTGCCCCGCCCCCCTTGGTCCTGCCCCCCCCTTGGTCCTGCCCCTAGCCAGACTCTGATAAAGGATCAGCCACAGCCCCATCATCTCACAGCTGGGGAAACTGAGGCAGGGAGGGGGACGTGGCTTAGCCAAAGTCACTTAGCAACCCAGTGGCATAGGTGCTGGAATTATGGGTGATGAGGGTGGAACAGGTTTCAGAGGAGCAGCCGTGTTAGTCCGTATTCGCAAACAGAAAAGGAGGCCTTGTGGCACCTTAGAGACTAACCAATTGATTGGAGCATGAGCTTTCGTGAGCTACAGCTCACTTCATCGGATGCATGCCGTGGAAAGTACAGAAGATCTTTTTATACACACAAAGCATGAAACAATACCTCCCCCCACCCCACTCTCCTGCTGGTAATAGCTTATCTAAAGTGATCACTCTCCTTACAATGTGTGTGATAATCAAGGTGGGCCATTTCCAGCACAAATCCAGGGTTTAACAAGAATGTCGGGGGGGGGGGGGGAACAAGGGGAAATAGGCTTGAATAGAGACTGGGAGAGGCTAAGTCATTATGCAAGGTAACCTAAGTTAATTGTATCCAATTTGCAAATGAATTCCAATTCAGCAGTTTCTCGCTGGAGTCTGGATTTGAAGTTTTTTTGTTGTAATATTGCAACTTTCATGTCTGTAATCGCGTGACCAGAGAGATTGAAGTGTTCTCCGACTGGTTTATGAATGTTATAATTCTTGACATCTGATTTGTGTCCACTTATTCTTTTACGTAGAGACTGTCCAGTTTGACCAAGGTACATGGCAGAGGGGCATTGCTGGCACATGATGGCATATATCACATTGGTGGATGTGCAGGTGAACGAGCCTCTGATAGTGTGGCTGATGTTATTAGGCCCTGTGATGGTGTCTCCTGAATAGATATGTGGGCACGACCCTCTGCGGCTGTTAAACATGCACACTGTCTTACAGGGACCGTGAGTGGGCAGCATATTGCCAAATGGTTGCTGGCTCTATGGGCAGAAAACATTAAAGCAGAGGTGTTAAAGAAACCCATAGTCTGGGTAGCTGGATTACATCTGGCTGGCACCCCACACAAATGTGAAGCCAGCCCAGGTAAAACCCAACATCAGGTGTTTCAGGCGGCTAACCCCAACCAGATAAAGGAGGGGACACTGGTGTGGTTTTTGGATGGAAGTTGTAGGTATCGGGGGGATATAAAACTGCAGGCTTAGCTGTTGTGGGAATCAGAGGAAAGGAGAGAGTCAGCACCGTTGGTTTCTCATTAGAAGCAAGGTCAGCTCAGGAGGCAGAACTGGCAGCCTTGCTAACAGCTTTAAATGAAGTGGATCCCAAATTTGAGCCAGAATGTTGGGTAGAGGTAGATTCAGATGATGTATTTCGTGGGGCCACATTAATGCTGAGATGGTGGGCAGATAATCATGTCAGGGCAACAGACGGCTCCACAATCAAGCATGCTACCTGGTGGAAGCGAGTGGAGGAGCTGAGTCACTGTTTTACACGGATCAGTGTGGTAAAGGTGAAGGCATACAAGAAAACAGGACCCCAAGCAAAGAGAAATAATCTGGCCAACGCAGAGGCCAAGCGGGCTGCAACAGAGGCACCCCATGGCCCTGGGAGCCAGAAGAGAATGTGCCTATAGCCGTGATAACAAGAAACAGGATGGATACAGATCGGGGAGGGCGAATTCGAGAGTTGCAGGAATCTGACCCAGGATTGGAAGGCATCATGAAACTTGGGGACAGGCATGTGCCAAAGGTGGAACTAATGGAAGGGATTTGGTGTGTCTTAACAGCTGAGGGAGCAGTAATGCTGTGCCTTCAGGGAAGCCAGATAGCTTAAGCTGGGTGCATGGGAGCTTGGCAGGGGGACACCCCGGGTTTGAGGAGGCACTGAGAACTTTAAAAAGGTTGTGCTGGTGGCCCTGAATGGCAGCTGATTTAAAATCACATCTGTAACGTTGTTTGGACTGTGCCAGGCACAGCCCACCTCACAAGGTGCTGAGGGGAGAATTAATGAGACAAGCCCTAAGGGGACCGTGGGAAAGAATACAAATTGATTACACAGGACCCCTACCACCAGATCACAGGAAAAACCGATTCATGTTGGTGGTAGTGGATGCTTTCAGCCGGTGAGTGGAAGCTTTCCCCACAAAGTATCAAACTGCCC
This sequence comes from Lepidochelys olivacea, assembly GCF_965140295.1. Lineage (NCBI taxonomy): Eukaryota > Metazoa > Chordata > Testudines > Cheloniidae > Lepidochelys > Lepidochelys olivacea. The sequence continues at coordinate 25,252,382 of NC_140427.1, forward strand.
GGGTAACTGCTGCAATACTGGTAAATGAGGTATTCACTCGCTGCGGGGTCCCAAAGGTGATTGACTCAGACCAAGGAGCAGCTTTCCAGTCAGATCTGTTAGGGGAGCTATCGGCCCTCACTGGAATCCATATTGCTTATCACCCCCAGGCTGCGGGGCAGGTGGGATGCATGAACCGCATCATTAAAAGTGAGCTAAGAAAAGGAGTGGAAATGGGAGGAAAAAACTGTTCACAGTTACTGCCCTTTGTCTTAATGAGAATAAGGGCCCGAGAATCAAAGGGCACAGGATTTTCTCCATTTGAGGCTCTCATGGGAAGGCCCATGGAACGGTGGGAAAATCTACTTACCCCAGTACCTGGGGAAGTCACTACACACAGCTTAACATTAGAATGGATTTTAACTCTAATCAACCATGTAAAACAGGTACAGCAGGCGGTGGCCTGGCGAGACAAGCAAGGAGCAGCAGGAGTCAAAGCATGGTATGACCTGCCTGGGGAGCGTGAGCTACCCATGGTGGGAGATCTAGTGATGTACAAGTTTCCACGTCAACATCATCCATTCCCAGCTCCTAAATGGAAGGGCCCTTATCTTGTCCTTGACCAATTAGGGCAGAGTCTGCTATTATTGGGTACAGAGAATGGAGGACAGGAGTGGGTTCACTGCACACAAATAAAAAGGTACAAACAGGGGATTGGGAAAGGGGACGTGTAAATTTTGTTATGTGTATATTACATGTTAATTCAAAAAGGAGACAAGGATGAAAACTCCCTGGCCTTGGCTGGAACAATTACTAGTGCTAATCACAATTGTCACATTTACAAATTCTATTCAGATCCCACGATGTGACGTGTCAAAAGGAGGAAATACATGGACGGCTACACATGCAACCTGTGGTAATAAAGCAAATGAAGACTATGGGAATCTCCCCATAGAAAGATGTATCACTAATATGCCAACAGGAATTTGGCAGTGTCGGTATATGGTTTATGGATTAGATTGGGAAATCCCAACCCAGTGGAGAATATCAAATTTATCAGGAAATATTGCATGGTACTCCCTGGGTGCTGCCATGATTAATCACAGTGGAAAACACAGTTACCCAGCTATTTGGTTTGTTACAGAGGGTCCAAAGAATATAACCCTCTGTTCTCCTGGAGCAAATGAACCCTCTTGGGAAAACAGGGCTCCACATTTAGGGTGTGATGTTACCATATGTAACCCCAATGGTACTTCCATTGAAGATAATCCCCGAGGGTGTGATTGTTATGTACATATTACATTGGGCATAAAATCCCCTTTGGGATGCTGGGGGTACGATGAGTTAACCATTTTACAGACTGTAACCCTGCAGGTGATATGGATGCCAAGTTGGAAGAATCCAAATTTAAAGTGGCCACAGCCTGGAGCTGAGAATATTCCCCGACGAGCAAATGTATGGAAGCCATTGTGGGAGCAGGTATAGCCAGCACTTTTTGACATGTCCTTTCACTCTGTTCCAGGGGTGGGACACCCCAAGGAATGGTGGGTGGACCAAATTCATCCTAATTGTAGTATGTACATCGAAGGATTGAAACAACAATTCAATGGGTCGCTGAGGGGACACACCTGGAATCATCATCGGAAAAGGGGATTGTGGGCACCAGGGAACACTATGCTGGGTACATGGAATCTGGGGGACGAGTGGGTAACCAAACAATTAGTAAGACAAAATGTGAGATTTCAACAACAAATTAATGAATTAATGGCACAGCAACTATCAGCAGTTGTCACAAGGTGGAAGAGAGCAGTAGAGCTAAACTTGCAGTTAACTCATGGTGACATGGGTTGGGATGGCTTCAGAAGATTAACATGGGGAGAAGTGTGTGTAGGTATTCAAAATGCTCAGTTAATAATGTTAATGGATATTATGATAGATGCTTGGTCAGAACAATGGCCTTCAGTATTAAATTGGGAGGCTAGCCCATATTTATCCACAATTGCAAAAACATACCCATCTACCTGGAAAATAACATCCCCGACCTGTGAGGAGAGTTCTTGTGTAATTATTACTATGATACCATAGGAAGGAAATGCAAATAAGGTGGTCCCCTTGAACTCTATGGGAGTAACTAGGGAAGGGGGAGCGCGTTGGGAGCCACAAGGAAATAGATGTGATGGGGGGGGGGCTGGAATGGGGTAAACTGGACTGTCATCACATTAAGCAGTTGTATATCCAGAGAAGGAATATGGATGTGCCCCTCTCCTATGACTATGGAGGAGCACGATCAATGGCCTATTGCAATGGGGGGGGGCATTTAGGGGTAATGTATATGGGGTATGGTGTATTCTGTTGGGAATGTATGCAATCCTGCAATATAACACTAGGAGGCAAAATCCTTCCAGTGTATGACCAAATTATGAACTTCTATACACTGCCACCTGGACTATGGTGCACCAATGGATCAGGGGACTTAATCGTTGTAAACAATCGAACCAGCACCTACTACCCCATGCCATACCAAGTAGTTGAATTGGTTTGGACAATACCAAATTTCACCGTGGATATTCAATGGACACACAATATGGACAAAAGTACACAAAGATTACAAGAGCAACTTGCTGCAAGAGCCAACAGCTGGACACACTTACAATACACACTACAGGATGGCACTGACAAAAATTTAACCCTATCAAAGGAGGAGAAGCAGTGTTCATGGTGGTGGCCAGGATGTTGGACCATACTGCAGTGGTCAGGACTCTCAGTGTTGCTGTGGATTATCATAGCAGCTGGTGTATTGTTAACTGTATTTGTGTTACGTTGCATATGGAAACAATCAAGGGGGGCACAACCCCCTAGTGAACAGCCACTAATTATAACCTATAAATAATGTAGTAAGCCCTCCCCCCAGTGTACTAGACAACCCAGACCCAACCTTCTCGGGCCCACTATAATGGGAAGTCTGGATCACTAATTGGAATAGGTGTGGTATGCCAATATGAGAGAAGGTGTAGGACACGGTACTACACAAGGGGCAGTGGGACAGATGGAGCTTCGAAACCTTCCACCTTGATGCCTGGCCCTATCAGGAAGTGTGTCACCATATGTCCTCTGCTTTTCCAGGGATACCTGGGCAGGAGGATCCCAAAATTAAAAAAAAGGGGTGGAGTGTTAGGATATAGATATTCAAGCCTGTCTGTAAAGGCCTATACTCAGTGATGAGCTGTCAAAATCTTAACAACCGGTTCCCTCCTCACCCCACGAGGGGGTTGTTGCCCACCCCCGCCCCCCAGGACTCCTGCCCCATCCAACCCCCCACGTTCATTCACGCTCCCCCCCGACCCCTGCCCCATCCACCCCCCTCCCCTGTCTGCCCCCAGAACTGGGCAGGAGGGTCTTGTGGGCCACTGTAGTGGGTGCTCACCCCACCCCTAAGAGCCAGAGGGACCTGCCGGGGGGCGAGGCGGGGAGTCCCGGCGCTGCTTACCTGGGGCAGCTGCCAGGAAGCATCTGGCAGGTCCCTCTGGCTCCTAGGGGTGGGGTAGCATAGGTAGGGGGAGAGCAGGGGGAGCGGCTGCTCCCCCCACTGATCACATCAAAAGTGGTGCCTTAGGTGCCGACTTCGTGGGTTCTCTGGCGCTGGAGCACCCACAGGGAAAATTTGGTGGGTGTAGAGCACCCACCGGCAGCTCCCCACCCTGTGCCCAGCTCACCTCACCTCCACTCTGCCTCCTCCCCTGAACGCGCCGCCCCGCTCTGTTTCTTTCCCCTCCCCACCCCCGGCTGCCCACGAATCAGCTGTTCACACGGGAAGCCGGGGTGGGCTGAGAAGCAAGCAGCGGCTTCATGCTCAGACCCAGGGAGGCAGAGGTGAGCTGAGGCAGGGAGTGGTTCCCCTGCACCCCCGCCGGGTTACCTGCTGCAGCACACGCGGCTCTCCTCGTGCCCCCTCCCCCCCGCCCCAGCTCACCTCCACCTCCACCTCCTTGGGCCTGAGCGCGAAGCTGCCGCTTGCTTCTCAGCCCTCCCCAGTTTCCCGCGCGAACAGCTGATTCGCAGGAAGCCGGGGGAAGGGGGGTGTCAAGGTTCCTCCCCCACTCTGAACTCTAGGGTACAGATGTGGGGACCTGCATGAAAATCTCCTAAGCTTACTTTCACCAGCTTAGGTCAAAACTTCCCCAAGGTACAAATTAATTTTATCCTTTGTCCTTGGAATATCCACTGCCACCACCAAACTCTAACTGGGTTTACTGGGAAACGTAGTTTGGACACATCTTTCCCCCCAAAATCCTCCCAACCCTTGCACCCCACTTCCTGGGAAAGGTTTGGTAAAAAGCCTCACCAATTTGCGTAGGTGACCACAGACCCAAACCCTTGGATCTGAGAACAATGAAAAAGCATTCAGTTTTCTTACAAGAAGACTTTTAATAGAAATAGAAGTAAATAGAAATAAAGGAATCACCTCTGTAAAATCAGGATGGTAGATACCTTACAGGGTAATTAGATTCAAAACATTGAGAATCCCTCTAGGCAAAACCTTAAGTTACAAAAAAGATACACAGACAGAAATAGTCGTTCTATTCAGCACAGTTCTTTTCTCAGCCATTTAAAGAAATCATAATCTAACACGTACCTAGCTAGATTACTTACTAAAGTTCTAAGACTTCATTTCTGGTCTATCCCCGGCAAAAGCAGCATACAGACAGACACAGACCCTTTGTTTCTCTCCCTCCTCCCAGCTTTTGAAAGTATCTTGTCTCCTCATTGGTCATTTTGGTCAGGTGCCAGCGAGGTTACCTTTAGCTTCTTAACCCTTTACAGGGGAGAGGATTTTTCCTCTGGCCAGGAGGGATTTTAAAGGGGTTTACCCTTCCCTTTATATTTATGACAGGGGGCAAAGAAGCAGAGCGGGGCGGAACGTTCAGGGGAGGAGGCGGAGGCAGAGCGGAGGTGAGCTGGGGGTGGGGGTGGAGGTGGGGCGGGGAGCTGCCGGTGGGTGCTCTGCACCCACCCAATTTTCCCCTTGGGTGCTCCAGCCCTAAGGCACCACTTTGGGCCGGTTGTTAAATTTAGAAGCCTTTTTGGAACCGGTTGTCCCTCGCAGAACAACCGGTTCTAAAAGGGCTTCTAAATTTAACAACCAGTTCCAGCGAACCGGTGCGAACCTGCTCCAGCTCACCACTGCCTGTACTTTAAGAATTTAGGTGTATGTTTATCATTCAGCTAGTTATAGAGGTATAAGAGAAAGAATCTGTGTAAGGGCCTTCTCTCACTGTGACAGTCTGAGGCCCTGTTCTTAGGCCAAGGCCTTTGGCTAAGCAGCAGAGGCAGCCATAAGCTGGGAAGCGAACGGTCACCTCCTCCCATTCCAAACTAGTCACATTGAAATAAGGCAATCTGGGGCTGTTAGGAAGGTGATCCGATCTATCACCTCCAAAGAAAGGGAAGAGCCTAGAAGATGTAAAAGGAAATTTAGTTTGATAGTTTTCTGTCTGGTAAGCACTCACTTATCAATAGACACAGCTGGGAAACCCTTATGTCTTTATAGCTGTAGTTGTGAAATCCTCACTTCTGTATTGTTTTGTCTCACTTTGCTAATGTTTATTTGCATGGTCTCTGTCTGGTTCTGTGATCATTTCTGTCTGCTGTATAATTAATTTTGCTGGGTGTAAACTAATTAAGGTGGTGGGATATAACTGGTTAGCTAATCATGTTACAATATGTTAGGATTGGTTAGGTAAATTTCAGTAGAATGATTGGTTAAGGTATAGCTAAGAATATTACTATATAAATAAGGGGCAAACAGGAAGTAAGTTGGGATTTGAAAATAAGGAAAAAGGAACTTGGATTTAAGCTTGCTGGACGTTCACCCCAATAAACATCGAATTGTTTGCACCTTTGGACTTTGGGTATTGTTGCTCTCTGTTCATGCAAGAAGGGCCAGGGATGTGAGGGTGAAGGAATAAGCCCCATAACAAGGGTGTCTCGCTCTGCCGGGGAAGGGTTGTGGTGTATGTACCCTGGGTAGGATCAGACCGAGTAATATGGAGGGAGGCTTAGCATTTCTCCTTCCGGCCCCGCAAAGGGGAGGCGGGGGACATTGTAAGCCCTGATGCCGGTGTGGGCAACGTGAAATCTCAAAGTGATTAAAAGACCTTCAGAGTTGTATTAAGGAATTGTGACAGCACGTTCAGGAAACAGAAGGGTACAGCTGCGGACTCGGGAGTCCCGCAGTCATGGGCGATGGGTTCAAGGCTGGACGTATGGGCATTAGGGAGCGCGGACACGGTAGTCCAACTGCCTGGTCAGCTGGCGTCACGGGAGGCAGGTGGACCTGATGCCTGAGCCACGGGGGAGGCAGCAAAGAGGGACGGGACCCTGCTGCCTCTTTCAAAGGAGGGGTGGGGTGAAGACAAGGGAAAAAAATCTAGGGGCAGCTGTGGGATTAATTTGGACTGCAGCAGCTATGTGGTATCAAATGTTGTCGGGACAAAAAGAGGAGTTGGGAAAAAGGAAAGAGGTGTGTACCCGACAGCTGTTGGAAATGGAGCAACTGAAAGCGCAGATTACTAACCAGGCTGCAACCCAGGCCTATGCCCAGAACAAGTTGCTATTCATGCTTAGCATACACCACAATGGCAGCTTGATCACCATGAAAAGAAAATTAAACAGTTTAAACGTCAGTTGGCCATGTGTTCAGTCCAGGTGGTGAGCCTCACGGCAGATGAATCGGGTGACCCTTGTGGGGGTTTAATCTCTCCCTTTGTGAAGATCCTCAGTTTTGGGTGGTATCTTGTTGCACCCCTATAGCAGCCCTCATTAAGACCGAGGAGAAGTCCAGTGGGTGAAGGGGGAGAAGGCCATATGTAAGGCACCCCCAACAACGAGGAGAGCACCCTGTGGGGTGATTATGAAGAGGAAAGGAACCAGGAGGGGTGGGGGCTAATTATGGAGCCCACCTTCCTTGCTAAATTGGTAGTGGAACAAAGCCTGTGCCCATGGAAAGGAATGGTGCATTGAGAAAAAAAGGATTGGGCCCAGACAAGCAGGCAGGCAACAGATAAGGAAATTGGAAAACCAGTTGGAAGCCCTAAGGGCAAAGTCGCAGGAGTAAGGGAAGCAGTAAATACAGTCATGGGAAATTCAGATCCCTGAAATAGTACTTAGAATGGTAAAATCTGAGTTGATAAAGGTGTCATTTTGGGAGATAAGCAAGTGATTTAAGGAAACAGAGTGAGAAGTTAACTCTGCAGAGGCTGGAGGGAATTAAGCAGTTAAACGTTGTAACAGTGTTAAAAAGGAAAAGTGTTATAGAAAGAAAATTCTTGGTTTCTTTGCAGCCATTCTGAAAGGAAAATGGGCCCTTTTCCAAAGGAATGTCTGTAAATAATCCAGGCAAAGAGACTATCTAATTGAAATCATTTGACTATGGACAATTTAGTCAAATTTGTTAAAAGAATATAAGGGGGTTCTGTTGAAACTTAGCTGCCCCAAATGTATAAATGGAATGTAATTTATATACAGCTATGTAAAAACAGAGCAGTGTATATTGTAAAAGGGGTAAAAGAAATGCAAACATAAGCACGCTACTTAATTAAAATCCTATTAGGGCTTCAAGAGCCACAATAGGCTGTGTTTTCTTTTTCAAATTTTTGTATGTTTTAAAAGCAGGAGTTGAGAGTGAAAAGTAATCAAAACTCTGGTGAAACTTGATTGTGTCCCTTTTAAGACAGAGTCTATGAGCTGCTAATGGCTTTGAATCCAAAAGCAAGCCAGAAAGCTCTGTGTTAATGCAAATTACCTAACTGATAAAGGTAGAAGCCATTGAAATCTGGCCTGCCTATAGAACAAGCAGGGTAATTCCTCTGTTTTGCCTGCAACCAGCAAGGGTATTTGTAAAAGAAAGGAATATTTTAAGCAATAATCTGCCACCCCCAGAGGGGTAGAAATATGTTTTTCTTGTCTTTCAGAACAACAGAAAAAGCTAATGCTGGCTGAAAAGCAACCCAGAATACCATGAATCTACTGTCACAATAAAAATTGTGTTTTGTGTTCTATGTTTTGTCTTGTGTTGTTTGTCTTGTTGCTAGCACTGTTGTGTATCAAATGTAGGGATACCTCCTCAGATAGCAGACACCATATTAGGAGAAATTGGTTTTGGAGCAGTGATCATAAATACTGTAGACCTGGAGGTGATTAAGAATAAATTAAGCTCTCTGTCCCAGCTACAGGACAGCCTAATACAAAAACAAATGAAAAGGAAAATCATACTGATATTGCACATGGGATGTACTGGAATGCAGATACTTGCTTTGTTCACCTTGGAACATAAAATGTTTTGGGTAATATCAGGATACACTAAGGTTTTGATACACTTGCTAAAGCAAAGCAAAAGATCACTGTTTGATACTTATCAATACGAATGGATGCAGTATGTTTCTGGCATAGTAAGGCCAGACGTTTTAATTGGGGAAATTGTTGTTAAAAATGCACACCAACAAGCTCTGGAAGCAAGGATATGGAAAGTTATCCCACTCCTCATATGGCACATGGAATCTTTCTGGCTACCCCAGTCCTTGAGCCAGTGGGCTGAGGAGGGAGGGAAGCTATTGGACACCAGGGGTTGTACCGAGTGGACTCCTCACAAGTGGGTGTGCTTGTCTTTGCCTGTTGCTCCAGAGCCTTGTAGTGACGACATTTCACTAGGATCCTGTATGTAGGATGAATTGGATAATGAGACCAAAGTACTAAATAATGGACAATGTGTATGTGTTAATTCCTGGAAAGAAGTGTTTTGGGAGGATGGAAGTGTTAGCAACCCGCTAGTAGACAGATGTAAATGTAATGTAAGTACGGTGTTTACCAATAATCACATTTACTATTTGCCACAACCAAAAAAGTCTCAGCTTTGCCCAATTGAAGGAGGAGCTATGTGAAACCCACAAAGCTGTAGAGACTGCGTTAGATAAGGAAAAGGCTGAGCGTAAGGGGATCATCGTTAAAGACATCCGGGGATGGCAAATTAGAAACAAGGTAATGTTGCAAAAGCTGGGGAAGGCAGCCCACAATCTGAACATCAAGTGAGTGGGTCCGTACTCCATCGTGAACTGCATCTCCCTGGTAGTGTACCAGCTTCAGCTACCAGGCAAACTAAAATGAGTGCAGCTCAAAACATATGCTTTCCCCTAGGTTTCTGGTCATGGCGTCGTGGGCCTTGGTTGTGGACCAGCCACCTGCCAGGACCATCCGGGTTTCCAGCTTTCCATGGGATTATCTGGATGATTACAATTATCAGGAGAAAAAATACCTCCCCTGAATTCCATGGGGATGAACCCTGTTCCTCTTGTGGTGGCCTGGAGTGGAAATGGAATGGGAAACCTAATAGCAATTACTGATCTCGGGATGTAATATTGTTGTTGTAACCACCTAAACCAGACAAACAACATCCATGACAAAAGCCAGGGAGGGCTGTAATGGGACAACTAATAATTTAGGGAGTTTTTCCATCTGTGCCTCAGTTTCCCCAATAGGTGCATTTATGTTGTTCTTTCTTTCCCTTTTGCTTTGTTAACAGGACAAGGCGGTATTAGCGAGAGCCTAGGGACACCTTGAACAGGAGTGGTGGGACCGCTCTTGCTGCTTTGGGCCTGTAGAATTTGTTAGTGTGATACAGTGTCTATGGGAATCCTCGGGTTGCTGATGCTTTTGTCCTCCTTTGTTAATTTTACCACTGTTCAGAATTGGCCATGGTGGAAGACAAGGTCAATTATCCATTGGCCGGAGGTGGGGGGGGGGCAACTGGGGCTTAGCATCCTGGGAACGTGGCATCACGTATTATATGGAATTGTGTGGTCCATCACGACATGGGTGAGTTGGCTCCCCCCAGTGACATGGCTAAGGGTTATGTGTTGACTACATCTTCTATCAGAACATATGGATTGCAGAGGGCAACACCTGGCAATTATGGCCTATGGAGCCCCTTCAAATGATATGTAAAGAAAAGGCGATGCTAGGCCGCTTTTACGAGGTGGGTCAACACATCTGCTGGGAAGGGGAGGCATCGCGATATGCCCCCACTAAGGCCCATGTGTTTACCAATACCTCTGCAGGTGTTTGGAGGACCACCTACCCCAGGGTGCCCCTTAATTTGCGGTTACACTCTCAGGCACAAGGTTTTTTGGTGCATTGGCCCACCATTATACAAAGTATGGTCAGTATCTCTAACTGTGCTGTGTTTAATTTTTCATGGATTACACCCAATGTTTTCCTGCCCTTGATGCACACCCGGGAGCAACAGATCTTATTCCAGACAGATGCCTCCTCCTTTACAGTGCTGCAGCACACGTTTAATCTGGAGAAAGCTGCCTTTGCCACAGCCATCTGGATGGGGCATCTATGTCAACAGGGGAACGGGTTATCCTATGTTACTAATGAAGCCAGAAACCATTACTGGCTAGTGTATGCAATTGTTGCTGCCCTGATGATTTTGTTTATGCTATATTGCTGTTTGTGTAGGAGACCAACAGTAACCCTAGCCACCATATAAGAGGGAGGACGGAAACCTAAGTGGTGACCCCTCACAACAAAATGTTGATTCAGGGTCGGGAGGGGGGGGAATGTCACACCCCCACGGCCCCCCGCTCAGGGGGTTCCCTGGGAAGGCAGATCAGCACTGCATGTTGCTAATGCTGTTGCAAGCATTGCAAAGCATTTTGGGGAGGGTCAAAGGTGTGAGTGGGAAGTGGAAGATTCCTTTGCAGGCTGCGAGAGGCCAAAGGGGGAAGGAGGGAGAGAGCAGAGAACAAGTTAACTCAACACTTTGGCTAGCTTGGTCCGAAGATAAGATGCTGGCTCCAGCTCGAGGCCACAGCACAGAACCAACTCTCAGCGGCCTGCCAAGAAAGACGGGGGCGGGCCCTGGATTCCAACTCCGACCAGCCACGCGAAAAGATGATTCAACTGCATAAATCTGCAGCGGCTGCAAAACTGAGCGAGACAGTGAAGGCCGACGAGGGCGAAAACAACGTAGCATCCCTAAAGCCAGGATGTTTTGGAAAAACCGAAGAAGCCATAAAAGGCCAGCTTGGACTGGTACAAAGAGCATGGTGGGGGACAGACATCCCAGACCAAGATGCCCCCAAAGGACCCTAAGGTTTAAAACCCTCCCTAGAGCTGAAGCAAATTGAAGATTGGCAGTGGACCCTGGACGACCTGTGCATACAGGACAGAACTCCCGTCCACCCCTCCCCTTCTTCTTATGTTACACCCAGGCCTGGCCAGCCTCGGGTAGTGCTGGTGTGAGTATGAAAGTGGGTTAGGGCTTGGGGCACTAACGCTTTCTTCCTTCCTCTGAGTGATGTGGGAAGCCCCTCCCCCCCAACACTTTCCGCTGTTATTTTATTATTTTATCAATAAAGCTTTAAAACTTAGACACTTGGTGTGTTCCGTCATCTCCTCCCTTAATGATCCTGTGGCCCCAGCCTGATCACCTGATGCCTCAGGCAGATTGGTAACAGAAATTTGTCACAATATGGATATCAGATGCAAAGCAAAGGAGGTGAGGATGGATTAAGAATGATAGTATGGAGAAAACTCATGATGGCAGGAGAACAAAAAGAGGAATGGAATGGGAAACCCACAAGTGAGTTACTGCAGAGAGTTGCTTCTTAAGAGCCCTTTTGGGAACCTGGAACTTCTTGAGGGATTTCATTGAAGTGTATGTGGACAAGAGTTGCCCACTGTATTTTCTCCTAAAGAAAGGGTGGCAGTGGGAGTGGGGGCCTGATCAAGCAAAGGCATTGCTGACCCTGAAACAGGCCCTGGCTCAGGCCCCGACCCTAGCATACCCAAAGGTGGGAGAACCATTTATCTTGCAATTGGCTGGTACTGATATAGCACTGGGAGCAGCGCTATTACAGAAACAAAACACGAGGAAGTTACAACTTGTGGCTTATGAGTCCAAAACACTTAATTATACAGAGCAAAATTTTACCCCCTGTGAGAAAGAGTGCTTGGCCTTAGTGTGGGCCTTGCAGCATTGGAATATATAATTGGAGGATCCAAAGTCATAGTACAAACAATACATTCCCCATTGAAATACATAATATAAGGAAAAGCACAGGAAGGGCAGGTATCTAATCCTAGGTTGGCAAAATGGACTTTGGCCCTTGTAAATCGAGGGATAACTGTAGAAAAGGGAAAGGTACTGTCCCTGTACCATATGGCTTTGTAGTGCAAGGACAAGACCATGAGTGTCCTCTCCCAGAGCATAAAAAGCTGGAGTGGCCAGTGAAATCAGAACTCACCCTAAAGAAAGCCCAGGAGAAAAATGCACAAATATAGTTCATGGATGGGTCTACCTATTTTAATGCTGGGAGAGCTAAAACAGGATGTGGAGTTGTAAAGATAAATACTAACCAGGAACTAAAGGGACCAGTAAAGCCACACTCAGCACAAGCTGCAGAAGTGGTGGTGGCCTGCTTGTCTGGGCCGAATTCTGCCTTTCTTGTAATACTGTTCTGAAGGTGAAGGAGGACTTGTGGCACCTTAGAGACTAAACAATTTATTTGAGCATAAGCTTTTGTGAGCTACAGCTCACTTCATCGGATGCTCACGAAAGCTTATGCTCAAATAAATTGGTTAGTCTCTAAGGTGCCACAAGTACTCCTTTTCTTTTTGCAAACACAGACTAACACGGCTGTTACTCTGAAACCTGTTCTGAAGGTGTTAGAGGTGGAGGCTCAGGAAGCCACCCTGGCAATATTTACCGATTCGGACTGTGTGTGCAGAGCCATAGTGGGGTGGCTACCCATTTAGCCAGCTAGGGACATGTACATGGGAGATGGAAAGCTAGTAGCTCACGCACAGTATTGGGAGCAAATGGTGGCTTTAATAAAGGGTAGAAGGGGGGGATACTTATGTAACACACGTGAAAGCACATCAGAAAACAGGGAGTGAGGAAGGACTTTGGAATAAAAGGGCAGATGTGTTAGCCAAACAAGGGGCCCTGTTAACACAAAGCAAGGAAGAGAAGGTAATCAGTGTAGTAACCAGAACACAAAAACAGGTGACAAGCCCAGAGATGTTGGATTTGCAAACCCTGCAAGAAGGGGACGAAGAAATTAAACAATTACTGAAGCAAAAAACAATCAGAGGAAAATGGCATGTACAAAAAGACCGACAAGGGGTAGTGTGGGTCACAAAGCATGACTCAGACCTTGGGAAACAGCCTACAAGATTACTAGTACCTAAGAAAGTTAGGACTGAATTGATTCAATATATGCATGAGCAAGGGCATTTTGGGATGGACAAAACTTTGGAAAGGGTCAAAGCTACAGGGTGGTGGCCCACCTTAAAGGAAGATGTAAAGCAATGGTATAATAATTGTTTGCAATGTGCTATGGTCAATGCAGACCCACAGGTACAAAAGGGTCCCATTGCTCACCAAAGGTTTGAGGGTCCATGGGCCCGGTTACAAATAGACTATATTGGACCTTTATCGGTTACCCCCAAGAAACAACAAGTATTGTTTGCAAAAGGAAAAGGAGTACTTGTGGCACCTTAGAGACGAACACATTTATTTGAGCATAAGCTTTCGTGAGCTACAGCTCACTTCATCAGTGGAAAATACAGTGGGGAGATTTATAATTTGGTAAGTGTAGATCCCTTTGCAAAATGGATAGAAGCCACCCCAACAAAGACTAACACAGCTTTGACTACAGCCTGGCAATTGTTTAATATGGTGTTTAGCCAGTGGGGGCTGCCCAAGGAAATCAATTCAGACCAAGGGCCACACTTCATTGGGGAAACTCTGCAGGAAATGTGTAAATTATTAGGCATTAAGCAAAGGTTCCATATTGCGGGCCACCCCCAATCCTCAGGACGAGTGGAACGAACTCACTGCACTCTAAAGGAGGCTTTAAGAAAAATGGTAAAAGAAAATGGAAAAGATTGGGATGAAAAACTGCCTCTGATTCTAATCGCCTTAAGGTCAGTCCCAGCAAGTCACGGGTATACTCCTTTGTAGCAATGACAGGAAGAGACATGCGAACACCCCAAGAGTGGTGGCTAGATGTAGATATTCCAGATGGGTGGCAACCCAAAGTGCTAAATGACCAGTGGATCCAGTCCCTTTGAGAAGTGCTAACAGAAACCCAGAAGAAAATAGCAGACCAATTGGGCCTTAATGTAAAAAAAGGTGGATAAAAGTCTGGGCTGGGTGAAGAAGCCCGGTTGAGTGGGAGGTTGGGGACCAGGTGCTGCATCGGAAATGTGCGGAACAAGCTCACTCTTTGGGTATGAAATGGGAAGGCCGCAGGGAACACTGTGGAGAAGGCCAGCCCAACAGCATACCAGGTAGAAATCTGGTCAAAAAGGCTAAACAAGCCATAGTTAAAATGGTTCCATTCTTCACAGCTTAAACCATGGAAAGGGGATTCTAAGCAGAAACCTCTAATTGTTACCACCACCAAGGGGGGGTGGGGGGTGGTTAGAAAAATGTCTATTTTGTCTTTCAGAGTTCCAAAAAAAAGAAAAAAAAATGGCTGGTGCCAGCAGAAGATCACAAGTAACCCGGACACCCTAATGAAAAAGCTTCTGTCACAACTCTGTGTGTGTGTGTGTGTGTGTGTGTGTGTATTTTATGTTACATGTTGTTTGTCTGGTAGCCAACCCTATTCGCTGGCCTGTCGACATCCATGCAGTAAACGTATGGAAAATAATTTCTGAGTGATGGTACAATGTTGGCTTAATCCATTAGTATTCAATCACACCAGCTGCTGCTTGTTTTGGGAAAAGGGGTTTGCCCATTACCATAACAAAATGACCAGCGGGCTATCACCAGATGCCCCATCCAAATCTAGGTTGTCCTTGATGACTGGATACTCTAACATTATGAGGGGAAATTGTATGGGCCTAAAGCCACAATATATAATATTGATTGCCTGAAGCTAGTGTGGGAATAAAGAGGGGTCAGTCCTTTTAGGGTCCCTGTATTCACCCCAACATGTGGATACTGAAGATCATGGAGTTTGCTTGGCAGTCAGGAGGGGCCATTGACATTAGAATGTTAGTGGGGTTCAATGAGCCTCATCTGCTTCAAGACTGGGAACCAAGGCCCAGCACACTCACTATTCCCCCAGGGCAACATGTGCAAGTATCACGAAACTGCACTAAGGCGCCTTGGCAGGTGGCTATCTGGGACATAGGGGAACTATGGATGAATGGACTATAAGATGGATAGAAAGTTGGCTAGATCATCGGGCTCAACAGGAAGTGATCAGTGGCTCTGTCATAAATATAAAGGAAAGGGTAAACCCCTTTAAAATCCCTCCTGGCCAGAGGAAAACTCCTCTCACCTGTAAAGGGTTAAGAAGCTAAAGGTAACCTCGCTGGCACCTGACCAAAATGACCAATGAGGAGACAAGATACTTTCAAAAGCTGGGAGGAGGGAGAGAAACAAAGGGTCTGTCTGTCTGTCTATATGCTGCTTTTGTCGGGGATAGAACAGGAATGGAGTCTTAGAACTTTTAGTAAGTAATCTAGCTAGGTATGCGTTAGATTATGATTTCTTTAAATGGCTGAGAAAAGAATTGTGCTGAATAGAATAACTATTTCTGTCTGTGTATCTTTTTTGTAACTTAAGGTTTTGCCTAGAGGGATTCTCAATGTTTTGAATCTAATTACCCTGTAAGGTATCTACCATCCTGATTTTACAGAGGTGATTCCTTTACTTCTATTTACTCCTATTTCTATTAAAAGTCTTCTTGTAAGAAAACTGAATGCTTTTTCATTGTTCTCAGATCCAAGGGTTTGGGTCTGTGGTCACCTATGCAAATTGGTGAGGCTTTTTACCAAACCTTGTCCAGGAAGTGGGGTGCAAGGTTTTGGGAAGTATTTGGGGGGAAAGACGTTTCCAAACAGCTCTTCCCCAGTAACCTGTAGCTCACGAAAGCTCATGCTCAAATAAATTGGTTAGTCTCTAAGGTGCCACAAGTACTCCTTTTCTTTTTGCGAATGCAGACTAACACGGCTGTTACTCTGAAAGCAGCTTGTTTTTTCTCTGCTTTGTGGCCAAGCAGAGACAAAAGGGGATTATCTTTGTGAATTGCAGGTTTTCTTTGCCTGGAAGCAGGGTACTTAACTCCTGCAGGGAAATTCACAGTCTTCCAACCCAGAGTTTTTTTTTTCCCCCTAAAAGTAAACGGGGGGGGGGGGTGTTCTACCCATTTGCCTGGAGACAAAAGTGGCAGGGTTGTTTTTTTGTTTTTTTTAGGATTTTGATCTTTTACAAGGAGCACAAGTTTGAAAAGGATTTTTTTTTCCTTTAGGCTGCTGGTAAGCAGGTTTCCAAGTAGTTGGAGGTTTTTGCTTTGATTTGGGCCCAGAGCAGAGATAAGGGAATTGTCTTTTTCTGTAGGCTGACAATCACTATCAGAGAATAGGTATTCTATTCCAGCACAGCAAAATTTTACAGCCAAGTTTTGTTTGTTTATTTCTAAACCTCGGGTGTAAAGTTAGTTAAAAACAGAGAGGTTAGAATGACAAAATCCACGGCTCGACAAAAGCTGGAATTAGCCAGATTTCAGGCTGAGGAAAAACAAAGGGAACATGAAAGACAGATAGAACTCATGCGGCTGAAGAAGACGGAGAAGGAAAAAGAAAGGGAGGCAGCAAAAGAGGCAGAACAACAACTGCCATACATACCATACACATTGTGAGGAGAGTGGTCACTTTGGATAAGCTATTACCAGCAGGAGAGTGAGTTTGTGTGTGTGGTTTTTGGAGGGGGGTGGGGGCGGGTGAGAAAACCTGAATTTGTGCTGGAAATGGGCCACCTTGATTATCATACACATTTTAAAGAGAGTGGTCACTTTGGATGGGCTATTACCAGCAGGAGAGTGAGTTTGTGGGGGGGGGGGGCGGAGGGTGAGAAAACCTGGATTTGTGCTGGAAATGGCCCAACTTGATGATCACTTTAGATAAGCTATTACCAGCAGGAGAGTGGGGTGGGAGGAGGTATTGTTTCATGGTCTCTGTGTATATAATGTCTTCTGCAGTTTCCACGGTATGCATCCGATGAAGTGAGCTGTAGCTCACGAAAGCTCATGCTCAAATAAATTGGTTAGTCTCTAAGGTGCCACAAGTACTCCTTTTCTTTTTGCGAATTCTTAGAGGGTGTTCCTGAGGAAATAGAAAGATACATCCTAGATGGAAGCCCAAAACTGTAAACGAGGCAGGAGTGATTGGAGCCAGATGGGTGGAGGTGGCCGAGAAGAAGAAAACTGGTCGCAGTGGGAGCGGAGACCAGAAGGGACAACCCCAGACCACACCCTATTACCGGGGGCCGCCCAAAGCCCCACCTACCTCCCAAAGAACCCTCCAGACCCCTTATCGTCCCACCACCCTATTCTCCAGCAACCCTCCTCGCCCCCGTGACCCGTCAGCTGGACGATGTTTTAAATGTAACGAGCTGGGACATGTAAAGGCCAACTGCCCCAAGAACCCCAACAGATTACAGTTCATTGCACCGGAATCACACCAGAGGTCCGCAGGCCCAGATACCCTTGGAGCGGAGGGAAACTGTGAGTGTGGGCGGGAAGAAGGTCACCGCGTGGAGGGACACCGGAGCAAAAGTGTCAGCTATCCATGCTTCCTTAGTGGACCCCAATTTAATCAACCCAGAGATCCAAGTGACAATTCAACCCTTCAAGTCCAACTCATTCAATTTGCCTACAGCCAAGTTGCCTGTCCAGTACCAGGGCTGGTCAGGAACGTGGACTTTTGCAGTCTATGATGATTATCCCATCCCCATGCTGTTGGAGGAAGACTTGGCCAATCACGTGAAGTGGGCCAAGAGGGAGGGAATGGTCACCCATAGCCAGGCTAACAAGCCATGAGGCCTAGCTCTATTCTGGAAACTTCTATCAGGACCCAGTCAGAGGTGATGGACCCGGACCCCAGGCCAATGTCTGCAACAGCAGTAGTGGATCCAGTCCCAGAGACCAGATGGAACCAATCCCAGAACCGGAACCAGCCGAACAACCAACAGCAGACCCATTGCCAGCACTGAATCCAGTACTTGCAACCTCAACACCAGAGGGCCCCACCGAACCTCAACCAGCAGCAGCCGATAACCCTACACAAGAGGCTCAGCCGGAGCCTGAATCCCAACATAGTGCACCAGCGGAAAGCGATTTACAGTCAACAGAAACAGCCCCATCCCCTACATCGCTTCCAGAGGGACTAAGCATAGGTCCACAATCCAATGAGGAACTGATGTCTCCAACATCAAGGGAACAGTTCCAGACTGAACAGGAAGCAGATGAAAGCCTCCAGAGAGCTTGGACAGCGGCACAGAGCAACCCACCACCTCTCAGCTCTTCTAATCGATCCAGGTTTGTTGTAGAAAGAGGACTTTTATACAAGGAAACTCTTTCTGGGGGACACTAGGAAGTCTGGCATCCTCAGAGACAGTTGGTAGTTCCAACTAAATACCGGGCCAAACTCTTGAGCTTAGCCCACGATCACCCTAGTGACCATGCTGGGGTGAACAGGACCAAAGACCATTTCGGGGGGTCATTCCACTGGGAGGGAATGGGCAAGGATGTTTCTACCTATGTCCGGTCTTGTGAGGTATGCCAAAGAGTGGGGAAACCCCAAGACCAGGTCAAAGCCCCTCTCCAGCCACTCCCCATCATTGAGGTTCCATTTCAGCGAGTAGCTGTGGATATTCTGGGTCCTTTTCTGAAAAAGACACCCAGAGGAAAGCAGTACATACTGACTTTCATGGATTTTGCCACCCGATGGCCGGAAGCAGTAGCTCTAAGCAACACCAGGGCTAAAAGTGTGTGCCAGGCACTAGCAGACATTTTTGCTAGGGTAGGTTGGCCCTCCGACATCCGCACAGATGCAGGGACTAATTTCCTGGCAGGAACTATGGACAACCTTTGGGAAGCTCATGGGGTAAATCACTTGGTTGCCACTCCTTACCACCATCAAACAAATGGCATGGTGGAGAAGTTTAATGGAACTTTGGGGGCCATGATATGTAAATTCGTAAATGAGCACTCCAATGATTGGGACCTAGTGTTGCAGCAGTTGCTCTTTGCCTACAGAGCTGTACCACATCCCAGTTTAGGGTTTTCCCCATTTGAACTTGTATATGGCTGTGAGGTTAAGGGGCCATTGCAGTTGGTGAAGCAGCAATGGGAGGGATTTACACCTTCTCCAGGAACTAACATTCTGGACTTTGTAACCAACCTACAAAACACCCTCCGAACCTCTTTAGCCCTTGCTAGAGAAAACTTACAGGATGCTCAAAAAGAGCAAAAAGCCTGGTATGATAAACATGCCAGAGAGCGTTCCTTCAAAGTAGGAGACCAGGTCATGGTCTTGAAGGTGCTCCAGGCCCATAAAATGGAAGCATCGTGGGAAGGGCCATTCACGGTCCAGGAGCGCCTGGGAGCTGTTAATTATCTCATAGCATTCCCCACCTCCAACCGAAAGCCTAAGGTGTACCATATTAATTCTCTAAAGCCCTTTTATTCCAGGGAATTAAAGGTTTGTCAGTTTACAGCCCAGGGAGGAGACAATGCTGAGTGGCCTGAAGGTGTCTACTACGAAGGGAAAAGTGCTGGTGGTGTGGAAGAGGTGAACCTCTTCATGACCCTTGGGCGTATGCAGCGACAGCAGATCAAGGAGCTGTGCACTAGGTACGCGCCGACGTTCTCAGCCACCCCAGGACTGACTGAACGGGCATACCTCCATTGACACAAGTAATGCTCACCCAATTAGAGTCCAACCTTACCGGGTGTCTCCTCAAGCTAAAACTGCTATAGAACGGGAGATCCAGGATATGTTACAGATGGGTGTAATCCACCCCTCTGGAAGTGCATGGGCATCTCCAGTGGTTTTAGTTCCCAAACCAGATGGGGAAATACGTTTTTTGCATGGACTACCGTAAGCTAAATGCTGTAACTCGCCCAGACAACTATCCAATGACATGCACAGATGAACTATTAGAGAAACTGGGACGGGCCCAGTTCATCTCTACCTTGGACTTAACCAAGGGGAACTGGCAGGTATCGCTAGATGAATCTGCCAAGGAAAGGTCAGCCTTCACCACACATCTCGGGCTGTATGAATTTAATGTACTCCCTTTCGGGCTGCGAAATGCACCCGCCACCTTCCAAAGACTTGTAGATGGTCTCCTAGCGGGATTAGGAGAATATGCAGTTGCCTACCTTGACGATGTGGCCATATTTTCGGATTCCTGGGCAGACCACCTGGAACATCTACACAAAGTCCTTGAGCGCATAAGGGAGGCAGGACTAACTGTTAAGGCTAAGAAGTGTCAAATAGGCCTAAACAGAGTGACTTACCTTGGACACCAGGTGGGTCAAGGAACTATCAGCCCCCTACAGGCCAAAGTGGATGCTATCCAAAATGGCCTGTCCCAAAGTCAAAGAAACAGGTTCAATACTTCTTAGGCTTCGCCGATTATTACAGACGATTTGTACCGCAATACAGCCAAATCGCCGCCCCACTGACAGACCTAACCAAAAAGAAATAGCCAAATGCTGTTCAGTGGACCGAAAAGTGTCAGAAGGCCTTTAACAAGCTTAAAGCGACACTCATGTCTCACCCTATACTAAGGGCCCCAGACTTTGACAAATCGTTCCTAGTAACCACAGATGCGTCCGAGCGTGGTGTGGGAGCAGTTTTAATGCAGAAAGGACCTGATCAAGAATTCCACCCTGTAGTGTTTTTTTCAGCAAAAAACTGTCTGAGAGGGAAAGCAACTGGTCAGTCGGTGAAAAAGAATGTTACGCCATTGTCTATGCTCTGGTAAAGCTACGCCCCTATGTTTGGGGACGGCGTTTCCACCTGCAAACCGACCATGCTGCACTGAAGTGGCTTCACACCGTCAAAGAAAATAACAAAAAACTTCTTCGGTGGAGTTTAGCTCTCCAAGATTTTGATTTCGACATCCAACACATCTCAGGAGCTTCTAACAAAGTGGCTGATGCACTCTCCCGTGGAAGTTTCCCAGAATCAACTGGTTAAAATCATCCTTGAGATGTAGAAAATATTGTTAGTCTTTATGTACTTGGTAGTATATTTAGAGATGCATGTGTCTTATTAACTCTGTTTTCCTACAGCTCCAGGAAGAAATCCCAGCCAGTGTTTCACCCTAGCTGAGATTTGGGGGGCGTGTCATAAATATAAAGGGAAGGGTAAACCCCTTTAAAATCCCTCCTGGCCAGAGGAAAACGCTTCTCACCTGTAAAGGGTTAAGAAGCTAAAGGTAACCTCGCTGGCACCTGACCAAAATGACCAATGAGGAGACAAGATACTTTCAAAAGCTGGGAGGAGGGAGAGAAACAAAGGGTCTGTGTCTGTCTATATGCTGCTTCTGTCGGGGATAGAACAGGAATGGAGTCTTAGAACTTTTAGTAAGTAATCTAGCTAGGTATGCGTTAGATTATGATTTCTTTAAATGGCTGAGAAAAGAATTGTGCTGAATAGAATAACTATTTCTGTCTGTGTATCTTTTTTGTAACTTAAGGTTTTGCCTAGAGGGATTCTCTATGTTTTGAATCTAATTACCCTGTAAGGTATCTACCATCCTGATTTTACAGAGGGGATTTCTTTATTTCTATTTACTCCTATTTCTATTAAAAGTCTTCTTGTAAGAAAACTGAATGCTTTTTCATTGTTCTCAGATCCAAGGGTTTGGGTCTGTGGTCACCTATGCAAATTGGTGAGGCTTTTTACCAAACCTTGTCCAGGAAGTGGGGTGCAAGGTTTTGGGAAGTATTTGGGGAGAAAGACGTTTCCAAACAGCTCTTCCCCAGTAACCAGTATTTGTTTGGTGGTGGTAGAGGCCAATCCAAGGACAAAGGGTGGAATATTTTGTACCTTGGGGAAGTTTTGACCTAAGCTGGTAAAGATACGCTTAGGAGGTTTTCATGCAGGTCCCCACATCTGTACCCTAGCGTTCAGAGTGGGGGAGGAACCTTGACAGGCTCCATGTCTAGTTGGCAGCCGGTATCAAGCAGAGTGCGCCAAGGGTTGGTTTTGTTCAATATCTTCATTAATGATCTGGAGGATGGTGTGGATTGCACCTGCAGCAAGTTTGCAGATGACACTAAATTGGGAGGAATGGTAGATTCACTGGAGGGTAAGGATAGGATACAGAGGGACCTAGGCAAATGAGAGGAATGGGCCAAAAGAAATCTGATGAGGTTCAACAAGGACAAGTGCAGAGTCCTACACCTAGGAAGGAAGAATCCCATGCACCACTACAGACTAGGGACCGAATGGCTCGGCAGCAGTTCTGCAGAAAAGGACCTAGGGGTGACAGTGGACGAGAAGCTGGATATGAGTCAACAGTGTGCCCTTGTTGCCAAGAAGGCTAATGGCATTTTGGGCTGTATAAGTAGGAGTATTGCCAGCAGATCGAGGGACGTGATCGTTCCTCTCTGTTCGTCATTGGTGAGGCCTCATCTGGAGTACTGTGTCAGTTTTGGGCCGCACACTACAAGAAGGATGTGGAAAAATTGGAAAACGTCCAGCGGAGGGCAACAAAAATAATTAGGGGTCTGGAGCACATGACTTATGAGGAGAGGCTGAGGGAACTGGGATTATTTCGTCTGCGGAAGAGAAGAATGAGGGGGCATTTGATAGCTGCTTTCAGCTACCTGAAAGGGGGTTCCAAAGGGGATGGATCTAGACTGTTCTCAGTGGTACCAGATGAGATAACAAGGAGTAATGGTCTCAAGTTGCAGTGGGGGAGGTCTAGGTTGGATATTAAGAAAAACTTTTTCACTAGGAGGGTGGTGAAGCACTGGAATGCGTTACCTAGGGAGGTGGTGGAATCTCCTTCCTTAGAGATTTTTAAGGTCAGGCTTGACAAAGCCCTGGCTAGGATGATTTAGTTGGGGATTAGGTCCTGCTTTGAGCAGGGGGTTGGACTAGATGACCTTCTGAGGTCCCTTCCAACCCTGATATTCGATGAATCTATGATTCTATGAACTGGGGCCCCCAGAATGGATGCAAGAAACCCAGGGCAGTGAATGTACCAAAAAACAGCCTAAAGTTTACTACAATATCAGTGTCTGACAAATTTTCATAATATCCCTGCCCAAGTAGGTGAATATGTTGCAAAATATCTGGTTAAAATTAAACTTGGAAGTAATTGCCACTGAATCTGATATGCAAAAATCAAGAAGACACCCACTGAATGGACCACATGTGGTAAAATTGGATCACAGGGAACAAGTTATTGTAATACCAATATGATCTCTAAAACACATTGATCTGGACCTCACTGGGTTGAATGTATCCAAGGCCGTAGCTCAATGCGCCCCATATGTGCAAACTCTCCATAAGGGGTTGGCAGCATGGTTAAAATTATGGTATATCAAAAAATCCATAAAAAAAAGGACTGCAAGGGGTGTATTGGAAATTGCTTTGGGTGGAACTGGATTAGGAGTTGGAATACTGGATGCTACTAACATAGAGGTATTGGCAAACAAATTAAGTTATGTTACAGGTGCACTACAAGAATTGGGAAAGCCCATCAGTATATCCTTGTCAGAATTAGGAATGGGACAACAATTATTTTCTAAAATACTGCCAGTATGGCAACAGCAAGGGGAAAAGGATCTGTTATTTTTAGCAGGGACTATGGATACAATACAAGAAAATGTATTGTTAGCATTAGCCTGTACACAGGCCCCGGGAATGAGTCAGCAATTAGTTATTCAAATAATTCAGGAAGGCATGCAAGGAAATTTGCCTTTGGAAAAAAAAGTTGTGGGAAAATGTTATGGAAGGGGAGAAGCAATTAATGGTGTGGTGGAAATTGGTAAACTTTACATTGAATAAAGATCAGATGGTCCTACGGGCATATGTAGTAAGTAACTGTACACCCCGGCCTGACTACTGATATATACCCTGTCATAAATATAAAGGGAAGGGTAAACCCCTTTGAAATCCCTCCTGGCCAGGGGAAAGCTCCTCTCACCTGTAAAGGGTTAAGAAGCTAAAGGTAACCTCGCTGGCACCTGACCAAAATGACCAATGAGGAGACAAGATACTTTCAAAAGCTGGGAGGAGGGAGAGAAACAAAGGGTCTGTGTCTGTCTGGATGCTGCTCTTGCCAGGGACAGAACAGGAATGGAGTCTTAGAACTTTTAGTAAGTAATCTAGCTAGGTATGTGTTAGATTATGATTTCTTTAAATGGCTGAGAAAAGAATTGTGCTGAATAGAATAACTATTTCTGTCTGTGTATCTTTTTTGTAACTTAAGGTTTTGCCTAGAGGGGTTCTCTATGTTTTTGAATCTAATTACCCTGTAAGATATCTACCATCCTGATTTTACAGGGGGGATTTCTTTATTTCTATTTACTTCTATTTTTTATTAAAAGTCTTCTTGTAAAACACTGAATGCTTTTTCATTGTTCTCAGATCCAAGGGTTTGGGTCTGTAGTCACCTAGGCAAATTGGTGAGGCTTTTTACCAAACCTTGTCCAGGAAGTGGGGTGCAAGGTTTTGGGAAGTATTTTGGGGGGAAGGACGCGTCCAAACAGCTCTTCCCCAGTAACCAGTATTAGTTTGGTGGTGGTAGCGGCCAGTCCAAGGATAACGGGTGTAATATTTTGTACCTTGGGGAAGTTTTGACCTAAGCTGGTAAAGATAAGCTTAGGAGGTTTTTCATGCAGGTCCCCACATCTGTACCCTAGAGTTCAGAGTGGGGGAGGAACCTTGACATACCGATTGGTACGTGTGGAAATCCCCCTAATGGAAAATTTGGTTATGTATTCCACTGATCATCACTCATGGGCATATAAAGAAAACCAACAATGGAAAACCATTGACATGTTTCAGTGTGTGGCTCATGAAAATCTGGGATATGTGTGTGAGGATCAAAATTTACAAGAAAGAGATGAATGTTTTTATGTAAACGACAAAGGAACCCAAAGATGTGTGTTTGATATAGTCACTGAACAAAAGTCAGCTGTTGTGTATGTGGGAAAGGGATGTGTTTATGTTAGAAGTCATTGTCCTATGATAGACTTAGAGGATAATGAACTGTATTTTATGACTTATTTAGTTAATAGATGTTTTTGCAATATTAGGAAAATTATAAGTTGTGATTTTGAGTACTATGTACCTGTATGGACTTTAAACTACAGTTGTATCATAACGTAATGCCTGTAACTTTAGGCAAGAATATGACCATGATAAGAAAATTCTTGGTCCATCTTATGTTATATTCACATTTACAATATGTTGCACAGACAGGAAAACAAATACGTATTGAAGTACAACATAATATGAAAATCAGCCAAGTGCTGAAATCTACTGCAGATGCAGGACTTCACTCTTGTTGGGAAATGTTATTAGAGTGGTTGCCTTCTGCAACTGGTATGCTAAATATCATGGTTCACCCCATTGTGGTGATCATTGGAATCCAATTGGCTTTATTAGTGAGCATAATAGTTTTGGCTTGCTGGACGAAAAGAACAGTTTGAAAACTACAGGAAGCTGGCATGCAAAGTCAAATAAGGCCCTTGTTAATTATACCCAGGAGGCAAGCTCAAGCTTAGCCGGTCTGAGTATTGGACTCCTGGAATAGTAATGACGGCTTTGGTAAAAGCGTCATTAAGGAGGGGACTGTAAGGATAAGGCCTTTGTCTGCAGCCATATTGTAAGGCCTAAGCCTAAGGCCTTTGTCTGCAGCCAGATTTAAAAGAGCAGTCAAGCAGCAGCCATTAGCTGAGAAGCAGGAAGTCACATTCTCACATTCCATCTAAATTACATTAAAACAATGTAATATCAATGTAATATCTGTTAAGAAGGAGACCCCGTCCTAATGGCCCCCACTATCACCAGATAAAGAAACAGATCTTAAGATGTGTCATAAACATACAGCTAAGGGTAGCATAAAACCCCTCCTTTACCTGTAAGGGGTTAAAAAGCTCAAATAACCTGGTTAGCACCTGACCAAAAGGACCAAAAGGGAAGAAGATCCTTTCAAATATGTGGGGGGAGGTTTTGTTTGTGTGGCCTTTTGTTGTTCTCTCCAGGATAGAGAGGGACCAGGGCAGGAAAAACCATCTCCTAAAACCCTACCTGAAATAAGCATCCAAGATGACAAAAATCGTAAGTAATAGCAAGGAAATGCATTAGCTTATCTTTTGTTTTAGCTTGTGAATTTTCCCTATGCTAAGAGGGAGGTTTATTCCTGTTTTTTGTAACTTTAAAGTTTTGCCTAGAGGGGAATCCTCTGTGTTTTAAATCTTATTACCCTGTAAAATTATCTTCCATCCTGATTTTACACAGGTGTTTCTTTTACTTTTTTTCTTTATAATAAAGTTCTGTTTTTAAGAACCTGATTGGTTTTTAGTGTCCTAAAAACCCAAGGGTCTGGTCTGTGCTCACCTTGTTTACCTACTTGGTTGGTATATTATTCTCAAGCCTCCCCAGGAAAGGGGGTGAAGGGGCTTGGGGGGATATTTTGAGGAAACAGAAACTCCACGTGGTCCTTTTCCTAAATCTTTGTCTAACTCACTTGGTAGTGGCAGCGATTCCGTCCAAGGACATGGAAGAATTTGTACCTTGGGGAAGTTTTTAACCTAAGCTGGTAGAAATAAGCTTAGGGGGGTCTTTCATGTGGGTCCCCACATCTGTACCCCACAGTTCAGAGTGGGACGGGAACCCTGACAAGATGGTTAAAGAAAACTTAGTTTGATAGTATTCTGTCTGTCAAGAAATCACTTATCAATAGTTGTGGTTGTGAAATCCTCATTCCTTTCATTATGGTCCCCACTTCCCTATTTCAGAGTGGTAGCCGTGTTAGTCTGTATCAGCAAAAAAAACGAGGAGTACTTGTGGCACCTTAAGAGACTTAACAAATTTATTTGGGCATAAGCTTTCGTGGGCTAGTGGCGTTCTGTTACTTTCTTTGTTGAGCCCGTCCTGGAGTAGGTGACTTCTGGGTATTCTTCTGGCTCTGTCAATCTGTTTCACAGGCCAGTCCTTGCTTACAGACAGTCCCCCAACCTGAAGTAAGTTAATTAGGGTAGTGGAATATAATTGGTCAGAGAATTATGTTAGGATTGGTTAGGTAGATTTCAGCAAAATGATAAGGTATAGCTAAGCAGGACTTAAGAGTCACTATGTAAACTGGGGTCCAATAAGGAGACCAGCTGGGAAGAGAATAAGAAGAAGGAAAAACCTGGAAGAAGAAGAACTCGCCCCCAAGACTCAGCCTCAGAGCAGAGCTGTTAAGAATCCTCTGCATGACCGTGCAGCAACTAGGACCCAGATGAGACCAACCTTGTCTGGCCAACAGGGAAAGTCCACCTGCGTGATCAGGATTGGTGAGCATTGTATGCTTAATATGTGTATTCTGCTTGGTAATTGTTAATAAACAGAGAATCAGGATATTACTGTGTAGGGCTCTTTCACTGAAAAAGGTCCTGCACATCTGCAGAAGTAGTATACACCCGGAGACCTTCATATTGGGAAAGGGTGTAGGTACTTAAATTAATCAGGTTAGTTACACCCTGAGCCCTACGAATTGCGTACAGGTGCCCTGAGCCCTACGGATTGGGTAAGGGCAGGTGCTTTTCACCTGGAGCCCTACGTATTGGGCTGCATTAAGGAGGCTGTGTTGGTGAGTATCTGAGTGTGTGTTTGTTGTGAGTATCTGAGTGTTTGACCGTGTGCTTGACTGGTTGTTTGAAAAGGGCGGGAACTGGGAGTGCTTTGTTCCAGGTGAGCCTTAAGTGGGCCTGACTGTATAAAAAGCCAGTCAGCTGCGAACCAGCACAGCAGCGAACAGAAGGAGTTTGCCTGGGAGTTCGCCTGGGGAGAGCCCACTGACGCTTACATCTTGCCGGATTCTCTGAGTAATTACTACAACTCCTGAGGAAGCTCGTAGAAGGAAGGTAATATGGATGGGGGGTGTTCAGCTGTTGTGACCTGCAATGGATGTGCCATGTTTGTCTTTCTTCCACAGGACAGAAGCGACTTTGTCTGTACAAAGTGCAAGCTGGTCTCCATATTGGAAGAGAAGGTTCAAGGTCTGGAGCAACAGGTATCGACCCTACCCTGCGTTGCATAAGAGAAACTGAAGATTTCCTGGACAGACGTTAGGATATGCTTCTACGGGCACAAAGTTCTAAAGATTCAGAGCAGGCTGCACATCGGGGACAGGAGGACGGTGAAGAAATTTGGCATCATGTGACCTCCAGAAGAAAAAAGGGGAACGTCCATGAACCAGCAACGCAGATACAGGTAAGTAACCGTTTTCATGTTCTCTCCACAGGTACTAATGCGGAGAGTGGACCAGATGATACATCTGAGGGAAGGGAGCAGAAGGAGACTCCACCAATTGGAAGGCATCAGATGCACTGTCCTAGGGTTGGGGGTTCCACGACCACCGCTCCCAAGAGAAGGAGGCAGGTGGTGGTGGTCAGGGACTCTCTCCTCAGGGGGACTGGGTCATCTATCTGCCTCCCCGACCGGGAAAACCGAGAAGTCTGCTGCTTGACAGGAGCTAAGATTCGTGATGTGACGGAGAGACTGCCGAGACTCATCAAGCCCTCGGTCCGCTACCCCTTCCTGCCTCTCCACGTGGACACCAATGATACTGCCAAGAATGACCTTGAGCGGATCACTGCAGACTACGTGGCTCTGGGAAGAAGGATAAAGGAGTTTGAGGTGCAAGTGGTGTTCTCGTCCATCCTCCCCGTGGAAGGAAAAGGCCTGGGTAGAGACCATCGAATCGTGGAAGTCAACAAATGGCTACGCAGGTGGTGTTGGAGAGAAGTCTGCTGCTTGCCGGGGGCTAAGATTCGCGATGTGACGGAGAGACTGCCGAGACTCATCAAGCCCTCGGATCGCTACCCCTTCCTGCTTCTCCACGTGGGCACCAATGATAGTGCCAAGAATAACCTTGAGCGGATCACTGCGGACTATGTGGCTCTAGGAAGAAGGATAAAGGAGTTGGAGGCGCAAGTGGTGTTCTCGTCCATCCTCCCCGTGGAAGGAAAAGGCCTAGGTAGGGAGCGTCGAATCGTGGAAGTCAACGAATGGCTACGCAGGTGGTGTCGGAGAGAAGGCTTTGGTTTCTTTGACCATGGGATGGTGTTCCATGAAGGAGGAGTGCTGGGCAGAGACGGGCTCCATCTTACGAAGAGAGGGAAGAGCATCTTTGCCAGCAGGCTGGCTAACCTAGTGAGGAGGGCTTTAAACTAGGTTCACCGGGGGAAGGAGACCAAAGCCCTGAGGTAAGTGGGAAAGCGGGATACCGGGAGGAAGCACAGGCAGGAATGTCTATGAGGGGAGGGCTCCTGCCTCATACTGGGAATGAGGGGCGATCAACAGGTTATCTCAAGTGCTTATATACAAATGCACAAAGCCTTGGAAACAAGCAGGGAGAACTGGAGGTCCTGGTGATGTCAAGGAACTATGACGTGATCGGAATAACAGAGACTTGGTGGGATAACTCACATGACTGGAGTACTGTCATGGATGGTTATAAACTGTTCAGGAAGGACAGGCAGGGCAGAAAAGGTGGGGGAGTAGCACTGTATGTAAGGGAGCAGTATGACTGCTCAGAGCTCCGGTACGAAACTGCAGAAAAACCTGAGTGTCTCTGGATTAAGTTTAGAAGTGTGTGCAACAAGAGTGATGTAGTGGTAGGAGTCTGCTATAGACCACCGGACCAGGGGGATGAGGTAGATGAGGCTTTCTTCCGGCAGCTCACGGAAGCTACTAGATCGCATGCCCTGATTCTCATGGGTGACTTTAATTTTCCTGATATCTGCTGGGAGAGCAATACAGCGGTGCATAGACAATCCAGGAAGTTTTTGGAAAGCGTAGGGGACAATTTCCTGGCGCAAGTGCTAGAGGAGCCAACTGGGGGGGCGCTTTTCTTGACCTGCTGCTCACAAACCGGGTAGAATTAGTGGGGGAAGCAAAAGTGGATGGGAATCTGGGGGGCAGTGACCATGAGTTGGTTGAGTTCAGGATCCTAACGCAGGGAAGAAAGGTAAGCAGCAGGATACGGACCCTGGACTTCAGGAAAGCAGACTTCGACTCCCTCAGGGAACGGATGGCCAGGATCCCCTGGGGGACTAACTTGAAGGGGAAAGGAGTCCAGGAGAGCTGGCTGTATTTCAAGGAATCCCTGTTGAGGTTACAGGGACAAACCATCCCGATGAGTCGGAAGAATAGTAAATATGGCAGGCGACCAGCTTGGCTTAATGGTGAAATCCTAGCGGATCTTAAACATAAAAAAGAAGCTTACAAGAAGTGGAAGGTTGGACTTATGACCAGGGAAGAGTATAAAAATATTGCTCGGGCATGTAGGAATGATATCAGGAGGGCCAAATCGCACCTGGTGCTGTAGCTAGCCAGAGATGTCAAGAATAACAAGAAGGGTTTCTTCAGGTATGTTGGCAACAAGAAGAAAGCCAAGGAATGTGTGGGCCCCTTACTGAATGAGGGAGGCAACCTAGTGACAGAGGATGTGGAGAAAGCTAATGTACTCAATGCTTTTCTGCCTCTGTTTTCACTAACAAGGTCAGCTCCCAGACTGCTGCGCTGGGCATCACAAAATGGGGAAGAGATGGCCAGCCCTCTGTGGAGATAGAGGTGGTAAGGGACTATTTAGAAAAGCTGGATGTGCACAAGTCCATGGGGCCGGACGAGTTGCATTCGAGAGTGCTGAAGGAATTGGCGGCTGTGATTGCAGAGCCATTGGCCATTATCTTTGAAAACTCGTGGCGAACCAGGGAAGTCCCGGATGACTGGAAAAAGGCTAATGTAGTGCCAATCTTTAAAAAAGGGAAGAAGGAAGATCCTGGGAACTACAGGCCAGTCAGCCTCACCTCAGTCCCTGGAAAAATCATGGAGCAGGTCCTCAAAGAATCAATCCTGAAGCACTTGCATGAGAGGAAAGTGATCAGGAACAGCCAGCATGGATTCACCAAGGGAAGGTCATGCCTGACTAATCTAATCGCCTTTTATGATGAGATTACTGGTTCTGTGGATGAAGGGAAAGCAGTGGATGTATTGTTTCTAGACTTTAGCAAAGCTTTTGACACGGTCTCCCACAGTATTCTTGTCAGCAAGTTAAGGAAGTATGGGCTGGATGAATGCACTATAAGGTGGGTAGAAAGCTGGCTAGATTGTCGGGCTCAACGGGTAGTGATCAATGGCTCCATGTCTAGTTGGCAGCCGGTGTCAAGTGGAGTGCCCCAGGGGTCGGTCCTGGGGCCGGTTTTCTTCAATATCTTCATAAATGATCTGGAGGATGGTGTGGATTGCACTCTCAGCAAATTTGCGGATGATACTAAACTGGGAGGAGTGGTGGATACGCTGGAGGGGAGGGTTAGGATACAGAAGGACCTAGACAAATTGGAGGATTGGGCCAAAAGAAATCTGATGAGGTTCAATAAGGATAAGTGCAGGGTCCTGCACTTAGGACGAAAGAACCCAATGCACAGCTACAGACTAGGGACTGAATGGCTAGGCAGCAGTTCTGCGGAAAAGGACCTAGGGGTGACAGTGGACGAGAAGCTGGATATGAGTCAGCAGTGTGCCCTTGTTGCCAAGAAGGCCAATGGCATTTTGGGATGTATAAGTAGGGGCATAGCGAGCAGATCGAGGGACGTGATCGTTCCCCTCTATTCGACATTGGTGAGGCCTCATCTGGAGTACTGTGTCCAGTTTTGGGCCCCACACTTCAAGAAGGATGTGGATAAATTGGAGAGAGTCCAGCGAAGGGCAACAAAAATGATTAGGGGACTGGAACACATGAGTTATGAGGAGAGGCTGAGGGAGCTGAGATTGTTTAGCCTGCAGAAGAGAAGAATGAGGGGGGATCTGATAGCTGCTTTCAACTGCCTGAAAGGGGGTTCCAAAGAGGATGGCTCTAGACTGTTCTCAATGGTAGCAGATGACAGAACGAGGAGTAATGGTCTCAAGTTGCAGTGGGGGAGGTTTAGATTGGATATTAGGAAAAACTTTTTCACTAAGAGGGTGGTGAAACACTGGAATGCGTTACCTAGGGAGGTGGTAGAATCTCCTTCCTTAGAGGTTTTTAAGGTCAGGCTTGACAAAGCCCTGGCTGGGATGATTTAACTGGGAATTGGTCCTGCTTTGAGCAGGGGGTTGGACTAGATGACCTTCTGGGGTCCCTTCCAACCCTGATATTCTATGATTCTAAGGCTTTGGATTCTTTGACCATGGGATGGTGTTCCAAGAAGGAGGAGTGCT
This sequence comes from Lepidochelys olivacea, assembly GCF_965140295.1. Lineage (NCBI taxonomy): Eukaryota > Metazoa > Chordata > Testudines > Cheloniidae > Lepidochelys > Lepidochelys olivacea. The sequence goes on from NC_140427.1 coordinate 25,284,662, forward strand.
AGGCAGAGACGGGCTCCACCTAACGAAGAGAGGGAAGAGCATCTTCGCAAGCAGGCTGGCTAACCCAGTGAGGAGGGCTTTAAACTAGGTGGTTCACAGGGGGAAGGAGACCAAAGCCCTGAGGTAAGTGGGGAAGTGGGATACCGGGAGGAAGCATGAGCAGGAGTGCGTGAGAGGGGAGGGCTCCTGCCTCATACTGAGAAAGAGGGGCGATCAGCGGGTTATCTCAAGTGCCTATACACAAATGCACGAAACCTGGGAAACAAGCAGGGAGAACTGGAAGTCCTGGCAAAGTCAAGGAATTATGATGTGATTGGAATAACAGAGACTTGGTGGGATAACTCACATGACTGGAGTATTGTCATGGATGGATATAAACTGTTCAGGAAGGACAGGCAGGGCAGAAAAGGTGGGGGAGTTGCACTGTATGTAAGAGAGCAGTATGACTGCTCAGAGCTCAAGTATGAAACTGCAGAAAAACCTGAGAGTCTCTGGATTAAGTTTAGAAGTGTGAGCAGCAAGGGTAATGTCATGGTGGGAGTCTGCTATAGACCACCAGACCAGGGGGATGAGGTAGATGAGGCTTTCTTCCAGCAACTCGCAGAAATTACTAGATCGCAGGCCCTGGTTCTCATGGGAGACTTCAATCACCCTGATATCTGCTGGGAGAGCAATACAGCAATGCACAGACAATCCAGGAAGTTTTTGGAAAGTGTAGGGGACAATTTCCTGGTGCAAGTGCTGGAGGAACCAACTAGGGGCAGAGCTCTTCTTGACCTGCTGCTCACAAACTGGGTAGAATTAGTAGGGGAAGCAAAAGTCGATGGGAACCTGGGAGGCAGTGACCATGAGATGGTCAAGTTCAGGATCCTGACACAAGGAAGAAAGGAAAGCAGCAGTATACGGACCCTGGACTTCAGAAAAGAAGACTTTGACTCCCTCAGGGAACTGATGGGCAAGATCCCCTGGGAGAATAACATGAGGGGGAAAGGAGTCCAGGAAAGCTGGCTGTATTTTAAAGAATCCTTACTGAGGTTACAGGGACAAACCATCCCGATGTGCAGAAAGAATAGTAAATATGGCAGGCGACCAGCTTGGCTTAACAGTGAAATCCTTGCTGCTCTTAAATACAAAAAAGAAGTTTACAAGAAGTGGAAGATTGGACAAATGACCAGGGATGAGTATAAAAATATTGCTTGGGCATGCAGGAGTGAAATCAGGAAGGCCAAATCACACCCGGAGTTGCAGCTAGCAAGAGATGTTAAGAGTAACAAGAAGGGTTTCTTCAGGTATGTTAGCAACAAGAAGAAAGTCAAGGAAAGTGTGGGCCCCTTACTGAATGAGGGAGGCAACCTAGTGACAAAGGATGTGGAAAAAGCTAATGTACTCAATGCTTTTTTTGCCTCTGTCTTCACGAACAAGGTCAGCTCCCAGACTACTGCACTGGGCAGCACAGCATGGGGAGGAGGTGACCAGCCCTCTGTGGAGAAAGAAGTGGTTTGGGACTATTTAGAAAAGCTGGACGTGCACAAGTCCATGGGGCCGGATGCGTTGCATCCGAGAGTGCTAAAGAAGTTGGCGGATGCGATTGCAGAGCCATTGGCCATTATCTTTGAAAACTCATGGCAATCCGGGGAAGTCCCGGATGACTGGAAAAAGGCTAATGTAGTGCCCATCTTTTAAAAAGGGAAGAAGGAGGATCCTGGGAACTACAGGCCAGTCAGCCTCACCTTAGTTCCTGGAAAAATCATGGAGCAGGTCCTCAAGGAGTCAATTCTGAAGCACTTAGAGGAGAGGAAGTGATCAGGAACAGTCAGCATGGGTTCACCAAGGGCAAGTCATGCCTGACTAATCTAATTGCCTTCTATGATGAGATTACTGGTTCTGTGGATGAAGGGAAAGCAGTGGACGTGTTGTTCCTTGACTTTAGCAAAGCTTTTGACAGGGTCTCCCACAGTATTCTTGCCAGCAAGTTAAAGAAGTATGGGCTGGATGAATGGACTATAAGGTGGATAGAAAGTTGGCTAGATTGTCGGGCTCAACGGGTAGTGATCAATGGCTCCATGTGATAAAGAAAAGAACCAGAAAACAACCCTATAATCATGTAAAGCTAGGCCTCTGTCTTTTTTCTATGCTTATCTGTCTTCTCTCTAAGGTTATGGGTGGAAGGAATGTGAACTGTGTGTAACCTGTACTCCCTGTTTTGGGGAAAGAATTCCTTATACAGATAAGCCTCCATGTTTATACCTACCCCAGAACTTCAAACAGACTGGGTTAACCGGCTTGAACTGGAAGAGATATCACACTGTATGTTGAACCAGGCTATAAAAGCCCATCTCTGTTCTTTGTTCAGGGCTTCACCATTTTCCTCTGTAAAGGAATTGGTGAGCCCTTCAGCTGTCGTACTCGCTAGCATTAAAGTGCCTCACTTTATCAAAGAGCCAAGACTCTGTGTTTTGTTTGGCTAATACAGAAGTCCAGGGAAGGCTACCCTCCTAACCCTAGACGGGAGGGAAAACCTTTTTCCCTAACACATGTCTAGTTGGCAGCCGGTATCAAGTGGTCGGTTTTGTTCAATATCTTCATAAATGATCTGGAGGATGGTGTGGATTGCACCCTCAGCAAGTCTGCAGATGACACTAAACTGGGAGGAGTGGTAGATATGCTGGAGGGTAGGGATAGGATCCAGAGGGCCCTAGACAAATTGGAGGATTGGGCCAAAAGAAATCTGATGAGGTTCAACAAGAACAAGTGCAGAGTCCTGCACTTAGGAAGGAAGAATCCCATGCACCGCTACAGACTAGGGACCCAATGGCTCGGCAGCAGTTCTGCAGAAAAGGACCTAGGGGTTACAGTGGACAAGAAGCTGGATATGAGTGAACAGTGTGCCCTTGTTGTCAAGAAGGCCAATGGCATTTTGGGATGTATAAGTAGGGGCATTGCCAGCAGATCGAGGGACGTGATCGTTCCCCTCTATTCGCCACTGGTGTGGCCTCATCTGGAGTACTGTGTCCAGTTTTGGGTCCCGCACTACAAGAAGGATGTAGAAAAATTGGAAAGCATCCAGCGGAGGGCAACAAAAATGATTAGGGTACTGAAACACATGACTCATGAGGAGAGGCTGAGAGAACTGGGGATGTTTAGTCTATGGAAGAGAAGAATGAGGGGGGATTTGATAGCTGCGTTCAACTACCTGAAAGGGGGTTCCAAAGAGGATGGATCTAGACTGTTCTCAGTGGTAGCAGATGACAGAACAAGGAGGAATGGTCTCAAGTTGCAGTGGGGGAGATTTAGGTTGGATATTAGGAAAAACTTTTTCACTAGGAGGGTGGTGAAACACTGGAATGCGTTACCTAGGGAGGTGGTGGAATCTCCTTCCTTAGAAGTTTTTAAGGTCAGGCTTGACAAAGCCCTGGCTGGGATGATTTAATTGGGGATCGGTCCTGCTTTGAGTAGGGGGTTGGACTAGATGACCTCCTGAGGTCCCTTCCAACCCTGATATTCTATGAAAAGGTGGGGGTGCCTAAATTAACCGGGTTATGCCTGGAGCCCTACAGACTGGGAAAAGGCAAAGTGCCCTAATGTGTGCAGGTAACCGTTTAGCAAACAGCAGAAGTTCTGAGGGATCTCTTATGCCAATGTGATGTGGGGCTTATTAATTGTATGTGCTCCTGCAGAAATGGTTGGGCACATTTAAAAAAAAATAAAGTAAATAAACTAATAAAACAGAAGAAATAACTAAGAAGCAAACCCATGGATCTGGACTCCCTTCTACAATAGAAGCAAGGGTTAACTTTTCTGCAGTTTCAAGGCAATGTGTTCCATCACATTTTAAGAACTGACTCTGATGAAGGAGAAGTTTCAGAGTAGCAGCTGTGTTAGTCTGTATTCGCAAAAAGAAAAGGAGGACTTGTGGCACCTTAGAAACTAACCAATTTATTTGAGCATAAGCTTTTGTGAGCTACAGCTCACTTCATCAGATGCATACTGCAGAGCTTTAATCTGGAAAAAGTCTATTTCGCTTAGCGTCTCTTTTGCATCTCAGTTTAAAATAAATAGGAATTTTGAACAACTGAAGAGTTCCTGGGTTCCTGTTAGATTGATTAACTTCCTTGCAGGGATACTGGGGACAGCCGGTACAAATTTACTCCTGGTGAATCTTTTTTCTCCCTGAACATGGATTAGACATGATCAGCATAGCATTACTGTCTTTGAGACTCAGCACACACAAATTGTTCGTCTAGAAATGAGTTTTCTGCCAGCTATTCTTTACCTCTTACATCCCAATCTAGTAAAGATGTCAGACTGAGTGAAATCACATGACTGAGGCAAACAAAGTCAAATATCACACAACTGTAACAAAATAAACACTGCTTTGGCCACTGCTTTGGCCACAGATTATTACCATTCTGCTGAAATGGAATGCTCTCTCCCTGGAAAAGTACATGTGATGCTTAACTCACAGCTCTACAGGAAGAAAAGGAGTTCTTGTGACACCTTAGAGACTAACAAATTTATTTGAGCATAAGCTTTCATGAGCTACAGCTCACTTCATCGGATGCATTCAGTGATGAAGTGAGCTGTAGCTCACGAAAGCTTATGCTCAAACAAATTTGTTAGTCTCTAAGGTGCCACAAGTCCTCCGTTTCTTTTTGCAAATACAGACTAACACGGCTGCTACTCTGAAACCTCTACAGGAGTTTTCACTGACTAGGAGAACCTTGTTTGCACCTTAATAGCACACAGAACTGTTCAGATTGTCATTTTAGTGTAACCCTTCTGCCCGTCAGAGTTGGCAGCAACAAAGGCCGGGTTCAATATCTAGGGGATCCATTCCAATACCACAATGCAAACCGGCTCGAGCCCCCACCCAGTGACCTGGGACAAATATATACCACCCCCGCTGGGCGCCTCCAAGAGGCAATACGTCCCCTCTCGCAAGCACATAGTCTGAGTGTAGCAAAAGTCTTTTAATAACAGAGAGAAACAATGTGGCATTATGTTGGGGAAACACCACCAACAGGATTCATAACACAACCCATGAGCAAAAAAAAACCCACCCCAGGCAAATTGGGGCATGCCCTTTTCCCTTTGGTTCTTGAGTCCAGCAACCCCTAATCACCCAAAGTCCCAAAAGTCCAATGCCCCAAAAGTCTCTGTCCCTGGTCAGGGCAGCCCCAGAGTTCGAAAGTTTATCTGCAGAGCTTTACCTCCCAACCTGGGTGGAGATGGGACGGGGGTAAGAGGCACCTTACGTGATCTGAAGCTGACCACCCCATAGCTCCATAGCGGCGCTCCGCTCCGCCAGCCGCCCCACAAACTCCTTCACTCAGCTGCGCTCTGCTCCGCCAGCCGCCCCACGAACTCCTTCACTCAGCTCCACGGCCCACAAGCAGCTCCTGCCATCCACACGCTGCTCCGCGTCGAACTGCTTCACCAGCCATCCCGCAAACTGCTCCACAATATATCTTTAGGCTCCCCCACTACCTAACACAACGCTCAGTGATTTCAGCTTGTAGTAGGGGAGCCCCAGTGCTGGTGCATTGTCAGCCCAAAGTGAGCTCAGCAGCCTGTAACTAGACTGCTAATGAAATCAAAATTAAATCTGATATTCCACAGTGGAGAGAGGAGGAAGTGCAATTAGCATGTAAGGCCCTCACCAAGGGGCCCATGCCACCAAGTATTACTACTTCTCCCCAGCCTCTCTCTATTCACATTCTATTTTTCTCTACTCATAGTTTTGGAACCCATGACCCTTGCCTAGCGAGTGCTACTTAGATGATGGTGAATCCCTCCATCATAACAAAAGGCCACGTACAGTTCCAAGCACAGTTCCCATAATCAGGGTAATAACAATTTATTCTTCCTGCCCCAATAACAGAGACACTGGGGATCCCACAGCAGCCAAAGTGACCATTTGGGCAGCTATGGTCTCATTCTAGGCGTGGTGGGTGTGCCTATGCAAATGAGATCGGCCCCTGAAGTTCTTTTCCACAACTTGCCACACCTCACCACCAGATGTCAGGGTGGAGCTCATCCTGACACTGCTTACATTAGCATATAACTACCCATTTTACTGTAAGCAGGCTCTGAATGAATGCTTCCCTGACAGCTAGCTGGGAGGGGGAGAGACTCTGTGCATGGTTATGTAAATACAGTTTGCTCCTGCTTTGCTTAGATATTCAGTGGATGGAGTGGTGTTTTGCTCATTGTAAACAACTTGGCTGGTGTTGGGTCACAAATCACCTTAGTACTAAATGCAGGGGTTGTGAAATACAGGGAAGCAGGACTGTGCTTAACCTGGGCCAGATGGGGAGGAGACATCGTTGAGCCAGGGCTTGACTGCCAAAGTCCTGTGAAAGTAAGAGGGGTGGGGGACAGGAGTCCCAGTTGTGGTAGGACTGTGTTTCTGCTCTGCCTGCTACGAGCTAAAATCACTGAGTGCTGAAATCACTTGAGATGGGGCAGTGTTTCTGCCCAGCCCAAGCTGAAAATCACTGAGAGACTGATGTGCAGAGGTCACAGCAGAGAGGCAGAAGGTGACTGACAGTCAGCTGGCGTGACAAGCGGCCAGCAGGGCAGCAGCAGAGAGGCGCAACAAGTGGCCAGCTGGGTGGCTGTTGGAGGGTCATGGTGTGAAGGTGGCTGGTGAACAGCCAGTGGAGCAAGTAAGATGCCTCTTTACCCCCCCAGCCAGGGTGGGAGATGAACTCTGCAGATGCAACTCTGGGCCTGCACTGACCAAGGACAGCAACTGTGAGTGGGGTGCAGAGAAGGGATGGGCACATTAAAGGGACTTTTGGGTTGCTAGACTTAAGAACCTGAGGGAAAAAGGGCACTGTCCAACCTACTTGGGGGTGGGTCTTTTACTCACGGTTTATGTTTATGGACCCTGTTTGCAGTGTTTTCACAAATTAACTCTGAGTTACTTCCCTCCTTTTATTAAAAGTTTATTTTCTACACTCAGACTCTGCTTGGGGGGAGGGGTGTGTAATTTTCCCCAGATTACTGGGCGGGGGAGAGGGGGCTCCAGCTGGTTCTCTGTTGTATCGATGGAAAGGAACCCCCAGGTATTGAACCCGGCCCTGGTTGCTGCTTGCTCCACCTGGCAGAAGGGTTACATTACAGTGAGTGCCACTCTGCCACTGTTAGTACTTCAGATTATAAGAGACATGCAGTTACATGTACCTGGGGAGAGCATGTTGACTGCTACAATTACTCAGCTAGCTGTACCTCTGGCTTCTTCCTGGTCTCTCTGGTGATGTCTACACCAGTGGTTCCCAACTTTTTCTCTGCCCAGCACACCTTGAGTTCCAGGGCTCTTCCTTCTGCCCCAGGGCCAGCAGCTGCAGGAGAGAAGGGGAGGGGCAAAGGACCTGACCCAGGAAAGGAGGGAGGAAGAGAGGGAGATTGAACTCTGATGGGTTGCCACACCCCTGGAGAGGTGGGGCAGTGAAGCAGATGGCCAATCAGAAGGCAACTTTCCCCCTTGTTCTCACACATACTTTTTCAAAAATTCCACAACACACCTGTTTGGGCCTGATGGTACACTAGCTGGGAAACACTGGTCTAGACTAGGGGTGTGATTAGCCTCTGAATGCATCCCCCACCCCAGGTGTCAGTTCTCATGCCTTTACGTAGCCTGGACTGGAATTCTGTGTTTCTCCCACCCTAGACCTGGCTCTGGGCTACAGCACCATAAATAATTCCTAGAACAGATCCTAGAGCAGAAAAACATCCAATCTTGAGTTAAAAATTGTCAGTGATGTCATGGAGAATCCACCACATCTCTTGGTAAATTGTTCCAACAGGTAATTACTCTCATTGCTCAAAATTTATACCTTATTTCCAGTCTGAATTTGTCTAGTGTCAGCTTCCAGTTCTCAAACATGTCAAAAAATATAAAAAAGATTGCAATTTGCAAATTGCCCCAGTGATATAGCCCCTTGAACTATCCTTGAATAGTGGATTCCTATCATAGTGAACCTAGAGACCAAAACTGGAAAACTAAAAGCCAGAAGGTCCATAGACTGGTCCTTCCCCTGCGAGCCTCCTCACCTCCCTCCCACTCCTGGTTGTACATGTCTAGGTCTAGCCTGTGCCAGCATGCTATGCAGTGACATCCCACAGAATCAGGGACAATATTGCTGATAAGTTACAAAGCACTAGTTCAGCAGATACAACAGTGGTTGCAACAATGGTCTATATCAGGGATCGGCAACCTTTGGCATGCGGCCTGTCAGGGAAATCCGCTGGCAGGCCAGGACAGTTTGTTTACCTGCAGCATCCGCAGGTTCAGCCAAGCGCAGCTTCCATTGGCCATGGTTCACCGTTCCAGGCCAATGAAGGCTGTGGGAAGCGGCACGGGCCGAGGGATGTGCTGGCTGCCGCTTCCAGCAGCCCCTATTGGCCTGGAATGACGAACCACGGCCAGTGGGAGCTGCGATTGCCGAACCTGGGGACACTGCAGGTAAACAAACCGTCCCGGCCTGCCAGCGGATTTCCCTGATGGGCAGCATGCCAAAGGTTGCCGATCCCTGATATAGACCATTGTTGCAACCATTGTTATATATTTGCAGCAACTCTTGTCACAGGTTGTCAAGTGAGATGACTATGAAAAGGTTATGATTTGCTGGTTACAATTATGCTATCTGTATGCAGGTATCATTTTTGTATTTGAAGTTATAAGTATTGGTTCTACACTTGGATTTCAAATGTTACCTTGTGGGTGTTACCCCAGGAGCAAACACCCAGCACATCTTGGAGGGACTATTTGAATTAAGTGGCTCATCAAGAAACACTTGGTTGACAATGGACCATGGGAGACGCCCATCTACATTGAACAGACTGTCATGTAAACATGCTGTCTGGAGTGTAGGTAATGGCTTACTGCAATGACTGAGGGAAACTGGGCATGAACATGTGACTTGCCCATGTGACTCCAAACTGCATCTTGTTGCTGTAATTTTCCGCAGTAAGAACAATGGGATGCCCTCCACATGGCAAAAGCTATAAAAGGTCCTGGAAACACCTCCACTTAGTCTTCAATCCTGCTTCTGACCTCTGGAGGAAATTTACTACAAACTGAAGCTCTGAACAATGGACTGAATGACCCATCCAAGCTGTGGGTGTACTCCAGAGACTTGACTTAAGCCAGCAGTTTATTCCTTCACTGCTACAAGCCTGAACCAAGGACTTTGCCATTACTGTATGTAATTGATTCCTTTAACCAATTTTAACTCTCACCTTTCTTTTTCTTTTTATAAATAAACCTTTACATTTTAGATACTAAAGGACTGGCATCAACGTGATTTTTGGGTAAGATCAAAGTTACATATTGACCTGGGCATGTGGCTGGTCCTTTGGGATCAGAAGAATCTATTATTTGATGAGACTGGTTGTAAAGAACCTCTCATCTCTGAATCCAGTATTTTTCATGGTGATATAAGAACTGGAATGCCTGAGAACATAAGAACATAAGAATGGCTATACTGGGTCAGACCAAAGGTCCAACCAGCCCAGTATCCTGTCTACCAACAGTGGCCAATGCCAAGTGCCCCAGAGGAAGTGAACCTAACAGGTAATGATCAAGTGATCTCTCTCCTGCGATCTATCTCCACCCTCTGACAAACGGAAGCTAGGGACACCATTCCTTACCCATCCCCGCTAATAGCCATTAATGGACTTAACCTCCATGAATTTATCCAGTTCTCTTTTAAACCTGGGTATAGTCCTAGCCTTCACAACCTCCTCAGGCAAGGAGTTTCACAGGTGGACTGTGCGCTCAGTGAAGAAGAACTTCCTTTTATTTGTTTTAAACCTGCTGCCCATTAATTTCATTTGGTGGCCCCTAGTTCTTATATTATGGGAACAAGTAAATAACTTTTCCTTGTTCACTTTCTCCACACCACTCATGATTTTATATACCTCTATCATATCCCCTCAATAGAGGAAACTCCCTTTATATTTTCTTGTTAGCCAGTGTGGTGAAAAGGAGTTTACTTTTGTGGCTGGTTTGGTATATCTTACACAAGAATAACCACCAGTTTTGGGGTGTGTTCACCCTATTTCTCAGCAGTTTGTCCTGAATTTGGCATTTTCAGTTATGACCCACTAAGTCACAGTTACACCTATTAAAGCCTAAAGTTAGGACCTGTTTATCTGAGAGCCCAGCGCCTCCTGGCACAGCTGAAATAAGCGGGCATGTCTGAGCGAGACTTGGGGGGCCTTGCTGACAAGTTGGTCTCTGTGAGAGTCCTTCAGCTTTGCAACTTGCTTCACATCCCAACCCTGGTCAGAAATCATCACTGTCTCAACGTTCAGGGCACACTGCCAGGCCACTTGCTTTCCCAAGCGAAGAGAGACTCAGAGAAATCTGACTGCAAAGAGCTGAGACACTGCACTTGGTCACAGCTCACATGGTAGCAGTTCAAATTAGCCAGGTCTGTCCCCCAGGGTAAGGTGCGGGGTAGCTGAATGATTGATTTTTCTCATGGGATCTGGCTGCAGCTGTTGCACTATGAGCCACTCAGGGAAAGAAATAAAAGGCGCCCCCCACCCCACCCCCAAGCAACAATCTTGCAGCAGCAGAGAAAAGCTTCAGTGTGGAGAGAGGGCTTCTCATTTTCCATCTTTCTCCCCAAAGACCATCCAGACTAAAAGACAATGGAGAAGAACATGGTCCATCCACTGTCATAGATCCCCAAACAATATGCAGAGCTAAGAAAAGACAGCGGATCCACAAAGGGTGGTGGTGATTGCTATGGTGTGGAGATCTCTCTACCTTATGCTCTTCTCTTCCAATTCCAGTGTCCAGCTGGACAAGACCTTCCTTCCAGGGCACAGCAGCTGGCATGGAGAGCTGAGACTATTTAACAGCCCTGGTCTGCAGGAGCCTCTTGCTAGCACCATTCGCAGTGGGGGCCCCATGCTGGCAGCTGGCTAGAGATGAAATGGTTACTTACCGTAACTGTGGTTCTTCGAGATGTGATGCGGCCATGTACTCCACTTTGGTGTGTGCACCTCTGACACCCTGTACCTGCATATTCACTACTTGTAGATGGTCATGATCTATTTTGTACAAACTATGCCTTGTGAGGTATCATTTGAAAATTCATAGAATCATAGAATATCAGGGTTGGAAGGGACCTCAGGAGGTCATCTAGTCCAACCCCCTGCTCAAAAGCAGGACCAATCCCCAATTAAATCATCCCAGCCAGGGCTTTGTCAAGCCTGACCTTAAAAACTTCTAAGGAAGGAGATTCCACCACCTCCCTCGGCAACGCATTCCAGTGTTTCACCACCCTCTTAGTGAAAAAGTTTTTCCTAATATCCAACCTAAACCTCCCCCACTTCAACCTGAGACCATTACTCCTTGTCCTGTCCTCTTCTACCACTGAGAATAGTCTAGAACCATCCTCTCTGGAAACACCTCTCAGGTCGTTGAAAGTAGCTATCAAATCCCCCCTCATTCTTCTCTTCTGCAGACTAAACAATCCCAGCTCCCTCAGCCTCTCCTCATAAGTCATGTGTTCCAGACCCCTAATCATTTTTGTTGCCCTTCGCTGGACACTTTCCAATTTATCCACATCCTTCTTGTAGTGTGCGGCCCAAAACTGGACACAGTACTCCAGATGAAGCCTCACCAATGTCGAATAGAGGGGGACGATCACGTCCCTCGATCTGCTCGCTATGCCCCTACTTATACATCCCAAAATGCCATTGGCCTTCTTGGCAACAAGGGCACACTGCTGACTCATATCCAGCTTCTCGTCCACTGTCACCCCTAGGTCCTTTTCCGCAGAACTGCTGCCTAGCCATTCGGTCCCTAGTCTGTAGCTGTGCATTGGGTTCTTTCGTCCTAAGTGCAGGACCCTGCACTTATCCTTATTGAACCTCATCAGATTTCTTTTGGCCCAATCCTCCAATTTGTCTAGGTCCTTCTGTATCCTATCCCTCCCCTCCAGCGTATCCACCACTCCTCCCAGTTTAGTATCATCCGCAAATTTGCTGAGAGTGCAATCCACACCATCCTCCAGATCATTTATGAAGATATTGAACAAAACCGGCCCCAGGACCGACCCCTGGGGCACTCCACTTGACACCGGCTGCCAACTAGACATGGAGCCATTGATCACTACCCGTTGAGCCCGACAATCTAGCCAGCTTTCTACCCACCTTGTAGTGCATTCATCCAGCCCATACTGCCTTAACTTGCTGACAAGAATACTGTGGGAGACCGTGTCAAAAGCTTTGCTAAAGTCAAGAAACAATACATCCACTGCTTTCCCTTCATCCACGGAACCAGTAATCTCATTCATAGTCTATTGAACATAATTGTCCTGTTAAAAAGTGTGTAGCAACATTGTACAGGGAGTTTTGAGATATTGCTATATGTTTATTACTAAAACATTTTGTAATTTTGGGAAATGACCACAGCCTAGCTCCTCAGTGTCAACAAAGGACTGACCTCAGGTGTTAGAAAACTATCAACTATTGAAGCAACCATTCACCATCAGGGGTGGTTGGGGGGCTGCAAACAAACTATTTGCATGGCATCCCTAAGACATCTCAAACATCACGTACACAGAAGGTGTGAACAAGAAATTCACAATTCACCTGAAAGATGCTTCGAATCTCACATACATAGGGGCCTGTTTTGTCTACACCCCAGCAGCAAGAGAACACACACTTTACCTCGCCTTCCCAATCTCTACTGATAGCTGCATAATCGCTTGAAAGACAAAGAACCATCATTGAACTGGTGGTGAAGGGAATGGTCCTAGCTGGAAGGCCATCTAGTTAGCATGGACTACTGAAAGCTGGGTGACAGAAACCTTTTTGCTTTCAAATCTTATTTAGCTTGGAAATGTTTAGGAATTAGATTGTGGTTTTTATCTTTTTATTTTCTTTTGTAACCAAGTCTGACTTTTATGCCTTTATCCCTTACAATCACTTAAAATCTCTCCTTCTCTAGTAAATAAACTTGTTTTACTGTTTTAGCTAAACCAGTGTGTTTGATTGAAGTGTTGGGGAAATCTCTACTCAGGTTCACAAAGGCTGTGGCATGATCATTTCCTTTAAAAAGAAATGAACTAACTAATGAGCTTGCTCTGTTCAGTAGTGTTCTGGGCAGTGCAAGACACACATTTCTGCGGTGCAAGGCTGGGACTGAGGGATATGTAGGAGTAGCCCTGTCTATTCATGAACGGCTGGGCATAGCATTCATGTATTCAGCTGGGACTGACTTTGCATGGTGGTGGCTATGAGTGAATGGAGCCTGGAGTGGTTTGTTGTTCCCTAGCAAAGCATTGGAAAAGACAGCCCAGGCTAGAGAACTAAGGGGAGATGGCAGCTTAGTAGTTCAGGTTCACCCTACTCGACCCAGTGCACCAGAGCCAGAGAATTTTGCCAAGTAGTAGCCTTAGGGGGAGGTGCTTGTGCCTCATGACCATAGGAGGTGGCACTGCTCCAACCCCCTCACTTCCTTCACACTGAACATCCAAAATGAGACCAATGCGGAGGGGATGGAGGGTGGAATAAACGTCTGCATCACGTCTCCAAGAATCACAGGTACCATTTCTGCATCTTCAAGTAGATGTAGCCGTGAGGGGGAGGGATAGCTCCGTTGTTTGAGCATTGGCCTGCTAAACCGAAAGTTGTGAGTTCAGTCCTTGAGGGGGCCATTAAGGAATCTGGGGCAAAAAAAATTGGGGATTGGTCCTGCTTTGAGCAGGGGGTTGGACTAGATGACCTCCTGAGGTCCCTTCCAACGCTGATATTCTATGATCTCACTTAGGTGACTCCCAAGCAGTACCCCTCACTAGGAGGCAGGGCTCAGAGTCCACCTAACCAAGGACAGCAAGACCACCCTACTGACGCATGCATCCGCCCTGGAAGATGCAGTTATGGCATAATTGTTTGTACATGTATGTATGTATGACCATGTAGCAGCCCTGCAAATGTCCAGTCTGGTAACATCACTGAGGGATGCTATTGATGCTGTTTGGGCTCTTCTAGATTGAGTTCACACCAACTGAGGGGGGTATAGCCAAAGCTATTTCATATGCAGTCTTGATACAGGATGTTATCCATTTAGAGATTATCTTTGAAGACACTGCTTGCCCCTTCATACGATCTGCATACGACACAAACAAGTGATGCAAAGCATGAAATGGTCCAGTCCTGTCCAGATCAAAGGCTAGACATCGCTTGACATCTAACGTCTGGAGTAACCTTCTCCACCGGAGATGAAAGCAGCTTAGGAAAGAACACAGGTAAGTATACCACCTAGCTCAAATGAAACTGAGAAACCACTTTAAACCCAACTTTTGGGTGTGGTCATAGAGTCACTTTGGAGAATTGCATATAAGGCGATCCTGCCATCAGAGCCTGCAATGCACACACTCTCCTTGTGGGTGTTATCACTACCAGGAACACAGGGTTCTGATATAAAAATGGAAAGAGACAAGATGCCAGGGGCTCGAACAGAGGTTCCATCAAAGCCGCTAGAACCGTGTTAAGGTCTCACAGAGGAATTGGCTCTTGACTGGAGGATGTAGACAAAGAAGGCCTTTTAAGAACCTTGCTACCATGGCACTGGAGAAAACTGATCTTCCCTGGCTGGGGGGATGAAGCCGATATCGCTGCCAGATGCACAAGTCCCAAGGACTGAAGGCGCAACAGGTACGCAAAGATGTCCTGGAGAGAAGCCAGCATTGGTTGAATTCTGCAGGCCAATGACCACACCGAAAACTGCATCCATTTAGATGACTATCCCATCCTGGCAGAGGGCTCTCTACTGTTGAGTAGGACCTAGTGAACAACCACCGAACACTGGTCTCCCTCCTCATTCAGCCATGTAACAGCCACACCAGGAGATGCAGGGAGCTGAGCATGGGATGCAATGTGTGGCTGTGTATGGGAGGCTGAATAAATAGTGTGAGAAGGTTGGAGAACCAGCATTACCTTGGCTATGCCAGGGCAATGAAAATAAGCTTGGCCCCATCTGCCTTCAGCTTGTGGATGATCGGGGGACAAGCACAGAAGAGAGACGATTGCCAGCTGAGATGGAAGGCATCAGACAGGGGCCCTGGTCTGAGTCCCCTCAAGAGCAGAACAGATGTCATTTCCTGTTGTCCCTTTTAGCAAATAATCATCAGGAAACCAAAGCCACAAAAATGGCCCAGAGGATACTTGTCTTCAGGGATGATAAGTGACTCAGAGAAAAATTCTTG
The DNA here is from genome assembly GCF_965140295.1 of Lepidochelys olivacea. Taxonomy (NCBI): domain Eukaryota; kingdom Metazoa; phylum Chordata; order Testudines; family Cheloniidae; genus Lepidochelys; species Lepidochelys olivacea. The sequence goes on from NC_140427.1 coordinate 25,299,898, forward strand.
CTGAGTCGGTCTGTGAGCTGATTCTGTACCCTGGGCAAGTGGTCAGCTATCGGAGTGATGCTCTCCTCAATGCAGAACTTCCACCGCCTGATAGCCCCTTGGCAGGGAACCCTCTCCCGCTGCCCGTTCACACAGGGGTGGCGAGTTGTATGGGCCTGTGCTCCACCAATATTAGAGCATGGGGGCCCGGCTCCACCAAAGTTCGGGGCCAGGTCTCTCCCCTGGCCCCACCTGCCATCCCCACACGCCTCCCCCAGAGTGTACCCCCGCAGCCCCGCCTGCTGCACCCAGGCAATTTAAAAGGGCCCAGGGCCCCCGCTGCCACCACCAGCAGCACGACGGAGCTAAGGTGGCTTCCTGCCCACCCACTCTGCTTCCGGAAGTAGCTGGCATGTCCCTGTGGCCCCCGGGGCGTGTGTGTGTGTCTCTCCATGCGCTACCCCCGCCCCGAGCGCCGACTCTGCCAACTGTGGCCAGTGGGAACTGTGGGGGAGATGCCTGCGGGCAGCAGTGCATGGAGACCCCTCCGCCCCCCCGCCTTGGAGCTGCTTCCTGAGGGGGGTGCGGGTCGCTTTCGGGAGCTGCCCAAGGTAAGCGCTGCACCCCTCACCCTCTCCCACAACCCAACCCCCAGCCCAGAGCCCACACCCTAACTCCCTCCTAGAGCCTGCCCCTGCATCCCTCCTGCACCCCAACCCCTTGCCCCCAAACTCCCTCCCAGAGCCTGCTGCCTGCACCTGCTCTTGCACTCCAACCTCCTGCCCCAGCCCAGAGCCCGCATCCCGCACCCAAACTCCCTCCCAGTGCCTTAGGCAGGTGCGGGGGGGTTGGGAGGGGTGGCGGGACTTGGACCTGTTCTGGGCACCACCAAACATTATACAAACCTGCCACCCCTGAGTTCACATACTACATTGCAGTGGTATTGTCGGTAAGTATGTGAACCACAGAGTCCCTAATATGGTCCCAAAAAGCATGACAAGCATTGCTCCAAAGCTCCAGCACATTGATATGCAGAAAAGTCTCCTGCTCTGACCACAAACCTTGGACTTTCAGCAACCCCACCTGTGCCCCTCAGCCCACCAGGGGGGCTTCAGTGACAGCAGACCTGGTTGGTAAGGGCCAGACAAAGGGAATGCCCTGAAAAACATTCTTGAGAAGCATCCACCATTGCAAGGAGTCCAGGACCAGGGGAGGGAGACAGATCCATGTGTGTAAGGAGTGAAGAATCCAGTAAACTGCCCTGAGCCACACTGGAATGGGGTGAAGACAAAGCCTTGCAAACTGGACTATCTGCGTGCCAGCACACATGTGGCCCAAGAGCCTCAGGCACATCCGACCTCTCGAAGAAGGCTGAGGCTGCAGTGAGACAGAGGGGTGGCAAATCGCCTGAAAACAGACAGTCAGCAGAAACGCTATTGAACATGTTGAGTCTATTAGTGCCCCAAGGAACTCTATTTTCCGAGTGGGAACCAAGGTGGATGTGACGTTGCACTCTATATGATTTTATAAAAATATGCTAAAGAGTGTGAATATAATGTAACTGGAATATGCTTCATGCAAAAGGTCTCTTGTAAGGTATCATTACAAAGCTTATAATCTACTTAGTGTGGTCATCCTATTTGTATAAATGTATCACTCTTGTATCTGAAAGCCCACATTGTGCATAATTACAATAGGTCCTCAGAGTTATATTTCATATTTCTAGTTTCAGGTACAAGAGTGATTCATTTATACAAATAGGATGAGTGGAATCCATCTTTACGGGTTTCCACAGTGTAGTGGTTATCACGTTTGCCTCACTTGCGAAAGTCCCCGGTTCGATTCCAGGTGGGAACATGCTTAATTCCTTGGGTGGGGGAGGGATAGCTCAATGGTTTGAGCATTGGCCTGCTGAACCCAGGGTTGTGAATTCAATCCTTGAGGGGGCCCTTTAGGGATCTGGGGCAAAAATTGGGGATTGGTCCTGCTTTGAGCAGGGGGTTGGACTAGATGACCTCCTGAGGTCCCTTCCAATCCTGATATTCTATGATTAATAGTGGTTTGGAATCTTAATGGCTCCCATTGGCCAGGACAATTGACTGTAGATGGCTCTGTTTTACTTGTAAGTCTTCCTGTATATCTGTGGGCTGGCAAGTGGGTAATGAAGTCTTACAGTGAAATGTGATCATGTCACCTGAACTAGAATCCATCTTTAACCTGGTGCTTTTCCATTGAGAAGGAGGGGTAGGAACCCAGAGGGACAAAGGATTCCCACTTTATGCAAAAGATATATAAGTGGGTGGAGCAGAACAAAGCGGAGCCATCATGAGAAATCCCCTAGCTACCACCTGAGCTGGAACAAGGGCTGTACCAGGGGAAAGGATTGTGGCCAGATTAGGAACGCATCCAGTCTGTGAAAGAAACTTATTGAAACATCTCTGAGGGTGAGATTTTATCTGTATTCAGTTTTATTACTGTACTAGACTTAGACTTGTGTTTTATTTTATTTTGCTTGGTAATTCACTTTGTTCTGTCTGTTACTACCTGGAACCACTTAAATCCTACTTTCTGAATTTAATAAAATCACTTTTTACTTCTTAATTAATCCTGAGTATGTATTAATACCTGTGGGGGGGGGGGAACAGCTGTGCATCTCTCTGTATCAGTGTTATTGAGGGTGAACAATTTATGAATTTACCCTGTAAAATGGATTTATTTAGGGTTCGGACCCCATTGGGAGTCGAGCATCCAAGTGTTAAAGACAGGAACACTTCTTAAGTTGCTTTCAATTAAGTCTGCAGCTTTGGGGCACGAGGTTCAGACCCTGGGTCTGTGTTGGAGCAGACTGGCATGTCTGGCTCAGCAAGACAGGGTGCTGGAGTCCCAAGCTGGCAGGGAAAGCAGGGGCAGAAGTAGTCTTGGCACATGAGTTGGCAGCCCCAAGGGGGTTTCTGTGATCCAACCTGTCACAGTGGACTTCCTGGTGTTTAGGATAAGACCTAGATGGTCAAGCAAGCGCAGTGTGATGTTGACATGAGAAAGGACTTCCTCTCTGGATCTGCCCCTCAGCAACCAGTCATCCAGCTATGGGAAGCTGTGGATCCCGTTCTTCTGGAGTTATGCCGTGATGATGATCATGCATTTGGTAAAAACCCAAGGGGCAGAAGAGGAGCTGAAGGGAAGCACTGTGGACTGAAAACGGTTCTCTAACAAAACAAACAAAAGGAATTTTCTGTGGCTTGGCAAAATGGTCGCATGAAAGCAGGTGTCTTGACAATCCAGGCCTCAAGCCAGTTTAATACAACACAGAGAGAATAGGTGCCAAAGCGATCATTTGCAACCTCATGTACCTGATATATTTGTTGAGGCAGCAAAGGTCAAGAATGGGCCTTACCCCTCTCTTGGATTTGGGCACCAGAAAGTACCGGGAATAGAAAACCTGACCCTGGTGCTCTGGAGGAGCAAGAGAGTACACCTGCTCAAGGAGCAGTATCTCGTGAGAGGGGTCCCTGAAGAGGGACGGGGCCAGATGGAGAGGAACTGGATGGCACAGCCCGATCAGACGGTGCTTAGGACCCAGCTGTCAGTGGTGATTGAGCCCCAAGCATTGTAAAAGTGAGTCAGCCCATCCACAGAGGGGAGGACGGTGGGAGGGGAGGGAGAGCAACGGCTGGAACACTGCTGTGGACCAAGGAGTCAAAATGGGTGCTTGGGAGGTGCCTGGGGATGGCATGTGAACTGGCTGAATCCTGAACCCAACTGCTTCCTCCTGTGGGGCCGAGGCCCTTTTCCGGGATTGTCCTGCTTTGGGGGAGTGAAAAGCTCCCCAAACGTGCTGCAGACAATACTGCTGTTGTTGCCATTGAATTCTGTAATGGCCCAAGGGCCTTAGGGCAGCCTAGAATCCTTGTAGGAGAGCAGTCTCATCCATCTTATCCGAGAACAGCTCCTGCCCATCAAAGGGCAAATCCCCAGTGGCCTGCTGGACAGCAGGAGCAATGCCAGAATTCTGCAGCCAGAAAGACCTCCTCATGGGCACTGCAGGTGCCTTCACTCTGGCTGAATTATTGTGATGTCTAGTGTAGACTGCAAAGAAGCCTTAGCCACCAAGCAGCCTTCGGTGACCAATGCCTGAAATTCCTCCCTCAAGGCCTCGGGCAGCTGGTCTGCAAATTTAGACAAAGCTGTCCAGGTAGCAAAGTCGTTCTTGGGCAGCAGTGGCTGCTGGTTAGCAATCTGAATCTGCAAGGAAGAGGAGGTGTAAATCTTCCTGCCTCTTGGAGCAGGAGCTGCTTCAGACAAAGATCCCTTGCCACCTGAGTCTGCGTAGCAAACGGTGTGCAAATGGAACAGCGCACCTTGATGTGGGCTGTGCCTGGACACAACGAGCACTGTGTGTGGGGATTATTAGTGGGGATGCCACTTTCCCGATGGACAATGTTTAAATGCTGATGGGGGCATCACCAGAAAAACACAACCTACAGCTGACAGTAACTTAACACACACTGTACTACAGTCCTAATGAAACACATACAACTCAAAACATCACTAAATAGAGGAGTGTGAGGTAAAATGCACGGCGTGCTGCAACTCCAGCCATGGGTGGTAAGAAGGAACACGGGGGGGGAGGGGAATGTTGGGGGGTTAAGGCGGTACTGTCTCCTATAGTCAGGGGAGGGACTATGGCCACACAGCACGAGCCCCGCCCCTCTAGGGGTACTGCTGGGAAAATCCTCCAGCTCCAGCATGCAGGTCGCAGACACTATGTAGAATATGCAGCTGCATCCACTTGAAGACATGAACAAAGCAGCCCCTGACACCCCTTCCCAGGCAAGATGCTGTCCCTATGTCCTGTCGCTTCTGCACTCACAGAGGTCCATGGAGAGGATGGTGGGGATCCAGCCCTCTTCAGGCTGCTGCAGAAAAATTCACACACTGTATTTCAAATAGTTTAATTTTAAAAATATTCTATTCAGTGCTAAAATATCTCTCCACTTCCACGCACAGCCGGCGCCTTCGGCTTCAACAGAGGCTCAATCACAGACTCAATTTGACATGCAGATCGCAACGAAGAGGAAACAGGTCCATGGCGTTGGATAGGAGGGATGGGAGCTCCTTGGTAAACAAGCCTGGGGAGCAGCTCTGACTGGGAGCCGGGTGAGAGAGGTGCCAGAGTGTGCAAATCAGGCACCAAGGGCAGGCAGTGTAAGGGTGCACTGGGAAATGACGCCACCCTGACAGTGCTGGCAGAGTGAGAACTAAGGCCCCTGGGTTTTCTGGGAGAGACCCTAGACCCTGCTGTGTCCTTCCCGGTCCCTGAGGTAGACTTGGAGTGGGCCTCACAGCAGGACCTCCCCACCCTCAAGCTGAAGAAACCCTATGCTGCCTCAGCCTCTCCCATGGGCACTCACATAAGGAACCGCAGGTCGATGCCAGGCACAGAGTCAGCCAGGGACCTGGTGGCAACCTCCCTGGATCCAATACTAAGGGCTCTGTGCCGACAGCCTGCACCCTTGAATACTGCTACCCTGCAGGGGCCGGGGGAGAGTGCCAAGACCTCCAGAGGCCCCATAGTGCATGCCTGGGGATGGCGGCTGTGCCCTGACTCACTCATCTGCCTACCCTCCATAGCGCGGGTGCACCTGTCTCCTCCAGCACAAATGGCTTAAACCAACAGCTATTGCACACTGTCCCAGCTCAGGATCCCTGCCCTGCGGGGCAAAGGCCTTTGTTAAAGTTCCAGTGCTGGGCGGTCCCATGCCCCAAATGCTCACCTAACCCGGCCCATCAATGAGGCTTGTTTACTGAGGGAAGCTCCAGGACATGGAAACAATTCTCTGGGGAAGAGAAACTACTTAGTGCAGCAGGAACGGCTCTTTCATTCCTGGCAACCGGGGGCACGGGACCCTAAATACCATCGTCCTGCAGGGGAACAACATCTGTCAGGCTGCAGTTCTCGCCCAGTGCCCAGGCAGAGCAGGAGACCCAGAGGACTCAGCCCCTCACACAAGCAGGCCACATGACCAGCCCCGCCCCTGCCGCACCAGCACAGATCAGCAGGAAAAGGGAGCCAATAAATAGAGGCAAGTTTGCAAGTACTGATGGTGCGAGGTGCCCTGGCCTGTCCCTGAGGGAAGGACAGACTACAGACTAGTTCCTCTGCAAGGGGCTGGTGGGAGGAGCCCGTCCCTGGGGAGGGCAGGCCGGCTCTGCCGGGGTTGGCAGGAGGGGCCTGTCCCTGGGGAGGGCAGGCTGGCTTGGGGAAGGGAGGAGGGCTGGTGGAAGGGGCCCATCACTGGGGAGGGCAGGCCGGCTCTGCGGGGGGCTGGAGGGAGGAACCCGTCCCTGGGGATGGCGAGCTGGTTCTGCGGGGGGCTGGTGGGAGGGGCCTGACCCGGGGTAGGGCAGGAGGGCTCTGCGGCGGGGGCAGGCAGGAGGGGCCTGTCCCTAGCTCTCCGAGGCCGTGTGGCACACAGAGTTCTGATCTGCACAAAATCTCTTCAGAGGCGGCGCCCCAGAATCCTCCTCTTCAGTGTCCTGGAACAGCAGGAGAGCAGAGGTCATGAGTGATGCGGGATGCAGCTCCCAGCTCTGCGCACAGCTCAGCCACTGCCCTGGGGGCTCTGCTCACAGGGAGCCAACAGCACTGAAGGGAGAGGCAGAGGCTACAGTCCGATGATGAGGCTCAGCGGCCCATAGCATCCTACACGGGCCACTAGCGGCACCAACAGCACGGGCTTGCTCCCAGCAGTGCCCTGCCTAGATTCAAGGCCCAGGGCACTCCACAGCAAATGCTCGCACTTCTGAGGCCAGGCCTCTGGTTGGGGCAGCTCCAATGACGTGACACAGGGAAGCATTTTAATTAACTGCACCTGATGAGAACAGCAGGCTCACGGTAGTGGCCTGGGTTATTTACTGTGATTCTTTCAGGCTGTCCCCACATTTTCAGTTCTCCAGGCAGTATCGATTTTGGCACTCACAGCTCAGAACTGCAGTACAGAAATGATTAGGGAAGCTGGGCAGAGGGCAGCCCAAGACTGTGGGGAAAGTATATTAGCTGGATGCTTCTGCTCAAAAGGGCAGCAGTGAAACAGTTCATAATGCTGACACATCATGTGCCATTGTTAGGTTTCAGAGTCAACACACCAGAGGGATGAAGGGTGTACTTTGGGCCTGTACATATGTAGGGAAGGCTTTAGTTTCCCTTCTCCTTACCTGAGTCTCGAGAGGGACAGGCTCCTCCTTCGTGAGAGTGGGAGGCTCATCTGCAACTTCCGAGGAAGGGAGGCAGGGCTCTGGAAGGGAAAGGGGAGGATTACGGATGTATTGGCCCTGTGAGCCCAATGTTAGCAGCAAGAGCTCTGCCTGGCCTCACCAAGTGAGCCAGCCAGCTACTGCCCCCTTGCCTGCAGGCACAACATACTCCTAGGACTCAGAGGGGAGCACCATGCCTAGAGGGCATTCAGGTCTCTGCTGCCCTTGCACCACAGGGAGGCCTAGGAAAAGCCAACACCATGTTGGACATGCAGCAGCATTAACACAGCAGTGCTGCTGCAAACATGCATGCAAACAGCCTGCCCAGCCAGGCTTCTTGCACAGGAACAAGGCAGCAAATGCCCTGCCAGGGCAAGGAGCAAAAGCTCACCTAGCCCATCATGGGCAGCTGTACTGTGCCTCTCCCAGGGCTCACCAGGCCCAGAATGGCTGGCTGAACTGCGCTTTCCTTAGGGCCCGCCCCCTCCACCATCTCCTCTCCCAGTGCAGCTGGCCGCATCATACCTTCCAGGGTCTCCTGCCCCAGTGTAGGTGGCTGTGAGTCGTCCGTGCGGAAGTCGGACATATGTGCCGGACTCATTGACTCGCTTTGCTGGGGGCTGGGGCTCGAGTTCGGGCTGCTGTCGACCTTGAGCTGGTAAACGTCTGACAAGGAGCTCTGGTTACTGGTCTCATCTGAAAAAACGTCAGCATGTTAGGGGGGATGCCTGGTTCACAGCTGCAGTAGCACAGCAGGAGGCAGCACTGAAAGATGGCACCCACAGAGAATGACCCAAGGGAGCAGGGAGGAGTCATGCCAGCAGGAGAGCTCTGCACCCGCCTCTCCCTATGGGGTTCCCAAGCCGTGTATGCTAGGCTGCCCTGGATTTCCAGGATTAGCCATATGGTCAATCCCCAGGATACCGCTCCTCCGAGAGAAGGAGACGCCTGAGCATGGGAAGAGAGAGCAGGCAGAGGAGGGGTTCCTGGGGTGTTTGCTGAGCAAAGAGCACCTGACATAGGAATGGGACACAAAGCTGTTCAGTAGAGTTTCCCAGGCTGTACTGGTTCCTTTCCCCCAGTCTGACATCACCGTGACGTGCACATCTCCTCTGCGAATCCCTTCATCACAGAGTGCTCCTAGTCCCTGGGGCTGAGACCTCCAGTGCTCCTAAAGCCCTTATGGCTGAATGGAATGGGCCAAGGAGCAAGACTGGCCTTAATATTAAAATCCATCCTGGACCCACCACAGACTCTGGGGGAAAGTAATGGTGCTGCCTCCAAGATCAGGCTTGACAAAGCCCTAGCAGGGATGATTTAGCTGGGGTTGGTCCTGCTCTGAGCAGGGGGTCAGACTAGATGCCCTCGTGAGGTCCCTTCCAACCCTGATATTCTATGATTCTATGATTCACTGGTCTCCACCCAGATGAGCTGAAGGACACATGCCTCTGGGTACGGTCCCCCTTCCTGCCTGCAACCCCTGCTGTGAGACGCAAACAAAGGCTACCTGGAAGCCCCAGCACTATCCCCTGCTCCTAGGATTCCTACAGCAGCTTTTCCAAGGGGAGGCCCTGAAGGGGCGGGGTTGACAGCAAGCCTTCCCCACACTCACCCTGCAGCGATGGCTCATGTCCTATGGGGCTGGGCACAGCTCCATGCTCTGGGTATTGCAACCGGCCTCATGGGGTCACAGCACCACTTGCTCATGTTTGGCCTGGCCACACCTCCAGCTGCGGGGGGTCAGTGCCCCCTTGGTGGTGCGAGAACAGAGAAAGTAGCGGAGGAGGAGGAGGCTGACCTGTGATTTTGCGCACACACCCCCACCCATGAATTTGGACCCTGTGCGGATCACTAAAAAAGACAAAATGTGCAGCTGGCGGGGCGTTTCAGTAAAATGTTTGCGAGCCACTGTTCTAAAGCGGGACATACCCAGAAAGGCTTCATCATGACAGTGCAGGAGATCCCTGTGCCAGTTGCTACAGGGAATGGTGTAGGGCAGGGTGTCCTGGCTGCAGGCTGCTAACAGCCTCTCCCCACAGCAGTCACTGGAGAGAAGGGAGTCGGAGCAGGATAGGCAGGTATGCAAGCCCATGCTCTGGGTTTCCCTAGCTTCCGACTGCCAGAAGCTGGGAGTGGATGATGGGATGGATCACTCAATAATTGCTTGTTCTGTTCATTCCCTCTGGGGCACCCAGCATTGGCCACTGTCAGAAGACAGGATACTAGACTAGATGAATCATTGGTCTGACCCAATATGGCCGTTCTTATGTGTCAGAACAACATCCCTTGTGGAAATCTGCATTGCTCCTGGGGGGATGTGCAAGACATAGATACTGTACTAATGACACCTCAATATTTACAAAGTCCTCTTGATATGAACGGCAGCAGTGCCCTCCCCCTGCCAGCCTGAGTTCTGGGGGTAGGCAGACTTACCCTGGAACTCCAGGAGGAGGGAGGAGTTGGCAGATGAGTCAGCTGGGAAGCCATTGGGTTCTCGGGCAGTGCTGCTACTTGTTTTGGACTTCTCTTTCTTGAAGGGAGAGAGAACAAGGGATTAACAGAGTCACACTCAGCAAGCAGAGGGGAGAGAGGCAGCAGGCCTTTGAGGAGCACTGCCCTCCTCAGGCAGCAGCAACAGCACAGAGCCAGAGGCGCATTCGCCTATGTTCACTGTACCTGCCCAGGCCACAAGTGCAGCAAATGTGGCTACACCACATTATAGATGCTGTGTGGATTGTTGGGCCAACCCCTGAGCCTGAAGTCCATTGCAAAAGGAAGGTTTGGCCTTCCAGATCCTCTCTGGGGATTTCCCAATGAGCAAACTGGCCACAGACCCATCGGCCCCAGAGCTCCCCTGTCCCAGAGACGCCCCGCAAAAAGCGTCAATTTGTTCACTGTTCTCTGACTAGCGAGGGGAGCCACAGGAAACGATGCCCTTTTTTTGTTTTTCTGAGAGCTCCACGGGTTTGTCTGCGCCATGCAGAGGAGACACCGAAGACCAGACCTTCCTGGTGGGAGCTGGGATGACATTCTGAAGGGCAGAACTAGAGTCCGTCCCCCTCAGCAGTGAGGCGTGGCCTCCTCCTCTCCAGCCAGCGCATGCAATCCTTAAGAGCCTTTCTTACAGCAGACCCAGCACTTACCTCTTTACTGTCTGCTACAGGCACCCACTTGAATATCCGAAGGGATGTGTCTCCCACCGTCACCCACTTCTTCTCCCTACCACCGAGCAGGAGACAGGTTACAACCAACAAAGCCAACCATCTCTCCCAACCACACAACCAAGGAAGTCCTGGTAATTACTTAGGACACAGCCATTAAATTCAGCTCAGGATCATGCCTGTGCTGCTACTTCTGCATACACTTGCCTAGGCAGGAGAGAAGCAGAGTGAAACGGACACAATCTCACCACAAAACTCTCCAGAAAAGCAGCAGCAGCAAAGGTGTGAACTCCCTCCAGTGCCCTCTAGGGGACCAATGAGGGCTAGGAATACAAACATTCCTCTGGAATCAGGGGTTGTGGGAACATTGTCTCCCCTCGAATGGGCCTTTTCCCCATTATCTCTAGAGCAGGGCTTTCCTAGCCGACTGACTTGGCTGGAAAAGGGTGGGGGGGGGGTGTCTCTGCTCACTCAGATGCTCAGCATGGTGCTCTCCCTTTCCCAGTTTTTATACTGGTGCCTCTCACCTTAACATCACCAGGGCCAACGTGCAATGGTGTCAAAATCTGCACTCTGCCTGCAGAACTGGTTTGCAGTGAGGGAAATTAGAAGCCTATCCCAATCCCTCCTTGCTGAAACAAGGGTAGGAAATTAGTGGTTGACTGGGGATGGGAGAGTTAGACATTCTACCGAGGATCTACTCGGAGCAGGAGTTGATTTACAGTGGTCTATGGGCCCTTGGGATTGCAAAGAAAACCATGAAAACTTGGCCACCCTGGCCTTCCACTTCCCTGGGCTTTAACTGAAGCCACTGGTTTAATTTTGCTTGATCTCACACTGAAAGGCTACCTTCAGTTCACCCAACTGCAAAATAGGTGCCTGATCCAGTGGGTTAGGGCAGTCAGAGGCACCTGGATGTGATGCTGGCCACATTAAACCATTGGCTATAAAACTGATGTGACTCATCTATCAGCCTGCTGAGCTATTGGCTCACGGGAATCATAGACTATCACGGTTGGAAGGGACCTCAGGAGGTCATCTAGTCCAAGCCCCTGCTCAAAGGGGGACCAATCCCCAATTTTGCCCCAGATCCCTAAATGGCCCCCTCAAAGATTGAACTCACAACCCTGGGTTTAGCAGGCCAATGCTCAAACCACTAAGCTATTCCTCCTCCCATCTTTGATGAGGGGCAGCCCCCTCCCTCTATCTGAAAGTTATCCATGACTTTTCTCTCCGACACCACTGCAAGAGTTCAACAATCAATACCGTAAGCTCTTTGGGGCAGGAGGTGATCTTTTGTATTAGAACACCACTTAACACATTTCAGAGTAGCAGCCGTGTTAGTCTGTATTCGCAAAAAGAAAAGGAGGACTTGTGGCACCTTAGAGACTAACCAATTTATTTGAGCATGAGCTTTCGTGAGCTTCAGCTCACTTCATTGGATGCATACCGTGGAAACTGCAGAAGACATTATATACACACATATGGTTTCATGGTCTCTGTGTGTATATAATGTGTTCTGCAGTTTCCATGGTATGCATCCGATGAAGTGAGCTGTAGCTCACGAAAGCTCATGCTCAAATAAATTGGTTAGTCTCTAAGGTGCCACAAGTCCTCCTTTTCTAATTAGATTCTGTGACTCTTCTTTTCCACATACATTTTTAAAAACAGTTTAAAATACCTAAAATTGGAACAAAATGTTTCATTTCTGACATTTGGAATTGCTAGTGAACTGAAGAGACAGTTATTTGCCCAGCTCTAATCCCTACTCAGGAGCTCCACCTTATGTAATAACCTCTGCTATTCTCCCCCAGAGTCTTAGCTGCTGTAAGGACAGGAGAAGGGTGACCTCTACACTACCCCTACCCCAGCCTCCTGGGGAGAGGTTGTTACTGTTTCTGCACAGCTGTTTTGGGACTGCCCTTCCTGAAAACAGCTGCAGCCCCTTCCATCGCCCAGCATTTTGGCTGGGCAGCAGAAGCAGAGTGAACTAGTTCTTCAACCGATTTAGGATTCACCAGCGCGACTGCTGCAGGTAGGCAGGCCCTGACGGGTTCCGGTCAGCTGGACGAAGGGGGTCAAAGCTCTAACGGACGGTCTTGTGCACTGCACGGGGGGCTAGAGCAGGGCGTCGGGCCCCAGGGCAGCAGCTACCCCGGGTCAGGTCCCTCCTACCCATCACGTCCCCGTGCCAGCCCCGACCCCCAAGCCCAGGCACCGGTCCCGGCCGCAACAAGCGGCGATGCCCAAGAGACGGGCGGGGAGGAGCACCGCACCACACACCCGCCGGCGAGCACCGTTACACTAGCGAGGAAACTGAGGCACGGTGAGGGGAGGGGCTTGCCGGGTACGAAGTCGGCGGCAGGCCCAACGCCCGCCGCAGGCCCCGCTTCGGGCAGAGCCCGGCCTGCGCCTCTGGGCCTCCGCGCCCCGGGCTGGGCCTGGTACACGGCCCCGGCCCCGGCCCCGGCCCCGGGCTCAAGCGGAACTCACCGCAGGGCCGGGCCCTCCGGGCCAATGATCCTGCGTAACGCGGGACACTTTGGCTCAGTGTGGGCGGCTCCCGGGCCCCATAGTAACAGAAGAACCCGCCTCCTCAGCCCGCGGGCCCTGATTGACCTCAGAGCATGTCCCTCTAAAAGCTCTTCAGAGGCCGCACGCCTGGGGGGAAATTGTGATTGGGCATAGCCCCTGCCAATCGGGTTGCTCTTCGCTTCCCCGCCCTGTCAAACCGTAAGGAGAGGTAATTGGATGTTCCCCCCGCTGGCCCCGCCCGCTGGCTCCCGAGGAACTTTGATTGGCTATTCTCCATGGGAGTCCCACCACCGAAGCCAATGAGGCACGGTGATTGGCTCCACACTTCAAGGCCCCGCCCCCAGGCCCCGCCTCTCACCATTTGCGGACGCGCTCGATGGCCGCCATCACTTTTTTGATGTCATCTTTGGCGCGGCTGCGGGTTTCAGCTCGCACCGAGCGGCCCGACATGGCGTCCACAGACCCGGCAACCCCAGCTCCGCAGCACCGCCACCACGACCCGCCCCCCGCGCATGCGCGCGACCCGACCTGCCCACACCCCGCGCGTAATGCGTCAGCGCGCCCCCTCTGCCTGGGGGAAGGGAGGGTGAGGGAAGAGCACTGCGTCACCCACTACGCATGCGCGGCGCCGCCCTCTTTGGTCTGACGCGTGTAGGGAGGAGGTGCGAAAACCGTCCCGATGGCACCGCTTCGCATGACGGAGAATTCCCCCTGAGGAAATCGGCTCCTGGGGGCTGCGACCTGCCGCCCTCTCCAGGGCGGACCCAGGGTAGAGACACTGCTGAGGGTTGAAAGGTCAGAGGGCATCCCCCACAGAGCTCTGCCCCAGAGCTGGAGGTGACCCAGCCTGGGCTGGGTGGCGCCGGCTCCCCCAACAGGCCAGGCCAGGGGCTGCCGCATACCCAGTGCCCCCCGCCCGGGGGCACGGAGAGCTGTGCGGCAGCCAGCCCTTCCCCGGCAGGGCAGGCCCTGCGCGTCTCAGCACCCAGGCAGCCACTCGACAGCCCCACAGCCTCCAGCCCAGCCTAGAGCAGGGCACCCCTCTCCGACTGGGGCATAGCCCAGCAAGCCTCAGCTGCAGTCCACTCAGAGTGACCCATTTCCAACAACTTGCCTCCTTCCCCGACTCGGTTAGCCGGGCAGCCACAGCAAAATGCCCCCTTTGGAGCAGCGTTTCAACATGTCAGCTCAGGGTAACACCCAGGGCACTTTGACCCTGTGGTGTCTGGGGACAACAGCTGTCACACACCTAGGAATACATCAATGACTAGCGTGCCTCCTGTTAAAGGAGGAGGATATTGATAGAATAGGCATCACGGAAACCTGGTGGAGTGAGGACAATCAGTGGGACACAATCATTCCGTGGTACAAAATATACTGGAAGGACAGAACGGGGGGTGTGGGGGGGAGGACGGGAGTAGCACTATATGTGAAAGAAAATGTAGAATCAAATGAAGTAAAAATCTTAAATGAATCCACATGTTCCATAGAATCTCTGTGGATAGTAATTCCATATTCTAATAAGAATATAACAGTAGGGATCTATTATTGACCACCTGACCAGGACAGTGATAGTGATGATGAAATGCTAAGGGAGATTAGAGAGGCTATCGAAACAAAGAACTCAATAATAGTGGGGGATTTCAGTTATCCCCATATTGACTAGGTACATGTCACCTCAGGATGAAATGCAGAGACAAAATTTCTCGATACTTTAAATGACTGCTTCTTGGAGCAGCTGGTACTGAAACCCCAAGGGAAGAGGCAACTCTCGCTTTAGTCCTGAGTGAAGCATAGGATCTGGTCCAAGAGGTAACTATAACAGGACCGCTTGGAAATAGTGACATAATATGACAACATTTAACATTCCTGTGCAGGGCCATCCTTAGGATTTATGGTGCCCTAGGAGGGATTATTAAACTGGTGCCCCTATGCCCAACTTGCTCTTAGCAACACAAACATAAGCTTACAGTATTGGAAAACTTGCCACATGCACTTTCTTAAAACCAGCTTAAACTAATTAAGCTCACTGTAATGCTGATGGACTATACTTGCACTGAAGAAGTAGCGCTATAGAAGAAATTCTGATTTATTGACAGAATGATGCAAATAATATAATTTTTTAAATTTGTCAACATTTTATTGGAAATTTCTATGAAGAGGTATTGAAACAAGGATTTGTTTTTAATTAAAAGCAATCTTTCTGGCTTTTTTTGGCTGCAAAATCAGTAATAATGTCATCGTATGACAAAGACAAAAAGTGATGTCTTGTTTGATTGCAAGAATAGAAAGACCAGTCAAGCATTCCTGACTCATTGTAGAATGGAGATAGTTTCTCAAAACTAAAGCTCATTAAAAACTCCATTCTCCTGATACTACTGTAACAGGAATTGTAAGTAGAATACGAGTGGCAATGTACACATTAGGATATGTGTCAACAAGTTTGCTGGTATGAATAAACTGTACAATGTCCATCACCGATTCTGCATGTGGCAACATGGATGACAGTGTACTCAATTCTTCATACAGTTCAAGTCCATTTAAATCACAACAATCACCGTGCTTCAGGAGGCTCTCTAGGTTCTTGCACTTTGTCATTAGCTGCTCTTGTTTTCCTATTCCGTTGAATTTAGTTGAAAATCCAAATTGTTCATGGTGTACTCATAAGGTATTAAACTTTTAATCAATATTAAAAAATTCAACGTCAAATTTCTTTTCTGGATCTTCTATGGGCTCATCTGCTCCTTCATATTCTGCTTGCCGTTTTTTCCTTGAAACTCGTGTCACGTTCCGACATGGCCATTTTGGTTCTACACAGAGTGCCTGTGGAAGCTCTCTTACTGTAACCTGTGCTGCTTTGAATCCATTTTCTGTGTATTTCACTAAAAAGTCTTGTGTGTTGAATCAAGCTGCATCATTGGACTCTGCATTATTTTGCTTACACTTACAAGAATGTCATACTAGATTATGACAGATTTTAGAAACTTGAAGCTGGATATTTCAGAGGCCAACTACTGTGCTTCACTTTTAGCTTTTGGATCTCTGGCTTCTTCTGAAATAGCAACCAGTGCTTTGTAAACTTCCTCAGATTGATATCTCAACGTTTTTGCACTTTCTACTCTGCTTTCCCAGTGTGTCTCAGATAGAGGCTTAGCGGTAATACCATTGACATGTGCTTTGAATATTTGCCATCATTGAGTGGAAGCTGAAAAGAGCACGTAAATGCGTTGCAGCAAACCAAAAAAAGAAATAGCTTCTACAGAAGATTCGGCCATATCACACAAAATCAAATTAAGGCTGTGGCATGCACATGGAACAAAAAAGGCTCGTGGATTTTCTGCCAGCAATCTAGCTTGCACTCCAGAAATGCATCTTCTCATATTGGCACTATTATCATAGCCTTGTCCTGTAATGTTCATTACGGACAATCCTGTTCGTTTTAGTTCAGCAAGGAGAGCTTGAAGAAGTCCAAAACCTGTAGTGTCTTCTGCTTCTAAAAATGTGATAAACGATTCCTTAACTGTAATCTGTGCTGAATCACTAATGTCGACAAATCTCACTACTAAAGACATCTGTTCTTGATGACTTATGTCTGGAGTGCAGTCTAGAAGTACGGCAAAATATTTTGCCAGAGTAACCAATGAAACAATTTTGTCTTTCACTTTATCACTCATTAGCATGATCAGTTCATTTTGAATTCTTGGTCCCAAACAGTGGTCATGTATTTCATTTTCAGTTACTCTTCGGAGATGTTCACTCATCACTGTGTCATCTTAATTAATTAGCCTCAGAGTTGGTATGGCAACTTCCACCTTTTCATGTTCTCTGTATGTATATATATCTTCTTACTATATGTTCCATTCTATGCATTTGATGAAGTGGGCTGTAGCCCACAAAAGCTTATGCTCAAATAAATGTGTTCATCTCTAAGGTGCCACAAGTACTCCTGTTCTTCTTGCATTTAGAGTACACAAGCCATCGTCTGTTGACAATTTCACCATTAGAAAGTCTTTTGTAGTAATTGTTTTATGTGAATTTCCTACCTCTAATGTCTTTAGGATATTCAAGACCTTTTATTCTCACAGGGCCTTTCTCAAGTATAATGGCACGTAATTCGTTGTTTAAAGATTGCAGCCATGTGCCAATGTCATCTCTATCCCATGCTAGTACAATTTCAACTGTTGTAATTTCTTGTTTTGTGTCTGCATCTGTTTCAAATGATTGTTCCGTGTGTTGTTGCATTTCTTGAGCTTCGTCTGCATAAAAATTTTCGTCGGCAGTTATTCCATGATCTTGATCAACTTCGTTGTTTTCATGACATAAAAACTTAAGTATCGAACTCTTCTGTGCTTGTATAGCTTGTATTTCATCTTTTTGTTTTCTTTTTTGTGACCCAGAAAGTTGTTTTCAATACACCATAACTTATAAGGATGTTTTTTAAAGAAATAACTGTTTAAATTATTGTCAGATTATCAGAAATACTATTTAAAATAATGAATATAGGATAGCTGTGAGTCTGTGACTTTGAGCTAGTGTGAAGATACCTCACAAGGTGCTCCACCCTGACTGAGACACAGTAGAGTTGGAAACCCAAGTCATTTTTACAAAGTCACTTTTTAGTTTTAAATGTATAGTGGGCATCAGTCTTAATGTTAGTTACAACTCTATGGCAACCTTATACTGTAAATAGATCAATGGCATTATCCAGTTTAATAAGTTTGGTTTCCAAGCAGCGGGAAAATAGAACCCTAGTTTTATTCCTAGGTAAAGCACGAAGTGACCAAAATGAAGTCAGCATAGAATCATCTCATCTAGATTAAGGTAGGACAGAAATGTTACAGAAGTCCTATTGTGCCTAATTTTTGTTTGGAAAGATGTTAGCAATAGCAGCACATTTTGGACACTGCCAGAAATACATGATAAATCACTGCCTCTAAAGTTCCATCAAAAACTGACATTTTCACAGCTCGAGCATGACCTGCTGCACAGATTCTTCACAAGGAAGTGTCCCTGGCCTTTTAAACTCATATTAACCATGTATTTATTTTATGAAAGTTGGACAAAACATTGTGAAAACATAAGACATTGGCTGCCCATCCTCTGGGCTGGCAAAAACTATACTGACTCACTGAAAAAAAACAAAACAAGAAAATCTTAGTACAACATATGGTCACTCTATATGCTAGTAAGGAGATGAGCATATTCCAGTTGTTGGAGGGCTCTATTTAGCAGTAGCAGGGCTATAGGAAAGCCTGTCAACATTTTTTGTTTCTCTGATGAAAACTGGCCCACTCCCTGCCCCAAACCAAACTTGTCACAAATAATTGTCAACAACTTAATTTTCTGTTTTTGGCTAAGATATTGATTTTTTTTTTAAACTGTGTGACTATGTGCCTTATCACCAAAGCAGTTTTTGAGCTGAAGCTGCAAAAGGAACAGTAAGTAACATAATAGTCAGGGCCATCCCAAGTAGGGTGCGGGGCCTGGGGTGGAAGTGATGAATGCATCACTTCCAGAACTGATGTGTCACTTCTGGGACTGACTGCACTGGCCAATTGCACTGGCCCGTGGGGCCCAGAGCGGTCACCCCTATTCGCCATACCCTAGGGACGGCTCTGGCTATTAGCAGCAGGAGAGTGGGATGGGGGGAGAAAAAAACTTTGTAGTGATAAACACCCATTTTTTCATGGATTGTGTGTATAAAAACATCATCTGTATTTTCCACAGTATGCATCCGATGAAGTGAGCTATAGCTCACGAAAGCTCATGCTCAAATAAATTGGTTAGTCTCTAAGGTGCCACAAGTACTCCTTTCTAGTAATAGTGACTATTTAGTTACTCTCTGCTTTACTAGCAGCAGGATTTACAAAGGAAGAATTCTGTTGCTAAAGATGCTGGAACGTTTTCCAAAGCAGCTGAGTGCAAAGCTGCAGAACTCAGGACTACACTGTTTACAATGCCTCAATTCTGACTATCTGCCATCTGATATCCAGTCTCTAGGATTATTGATTGCTGCCGTTTCACATATTTAGCTTGACAACAAGCATTTCTCCTGTGAGCAGGGGCCTTGTGTCCTCTAAGAGCTGCAGGAAACAGCTCTCTCGGACACTCTCTTTAGGCATAAGGCAATTCTCTAAAAAGGGTCATATTTTTGGAGTTTAATGTACCCACCCTACACACACCTACATCATATATCATTTGAAAGCTTATTTTATGTATGTTTAGATGAGGTATGATGATGTGGAGTTGTCAAGTGGTGCTGTAAAGCTGTAGGTGAGGTGAAACAATGGTACCCAAAATGAAAAAGTCATTTTTTTGCTAAGGTCCAAAAACACTGCAACATGACTACAACTACAGTTTTTACTGTTTAAGTTAATTTCAACACCTTAATGTGGTGTTTGGTCAAAACTACCAAACCACAATGTATTAAAAGCTTTTATTGGCAACCCCATGCTCTGGGTGTCCCTAAGCCTCTGAAGCTGCCAGAAGCTGGGACGGGAAAAATTACCCTGTTCTGTTTGTTCCCTCTGAAGCATCTGGCCCTGGCTACTGTCAAAAGACAAGATACTGAACTAGATGAACAATTGGTCTGACCAAATATGGCAATTCTTAATAATGTCTGAAAAGAAATAGCTTGTTTAGCAGGTGTCAAAATGGCAAATATCAACCTTTTGCAGTATTCTATTCTTAATTGTCAAAGTATCTCACAAGTGATATAACAGTTTTCTATATTTTCAATTGAAATTTGCTGACCAGATCAGTCTCACACTGTAGGTAGTGAACCAGTAGCAGTAGATTGCATGCCCATAGTTTGTACTGCATAGTGGGTAGATATAAATGTATTTTAATTCCTAATGCAGCAGTTCTCAAACTTCAGCAACCCGAGGACCCCCATTTTGATTTAAAAATATTCAGACCTCTTATTCCCCCGCTCACCCCAGTCCCCACTCCACACCTTCTTCCAAAGCCCCACCCCACCTCTTCTCGCCCCCACTCCACCCCTGCCCTGCCTCTTTCCACCCCCTCCCTCTCCTTCCCAGCACCTCCTGCATGCCACTGAACAGCTGTTCTGTGGTGTGCAGGAGGCACTGGGAGGAAGAGGGAGGAGTTGATCAGTGGGACCAGCAGCCCCAGACATGATTCCATCCCTGCTCCTCCCCCTCTCTCCCATCGCCTCCTCCACACTGGGGAACAGCTGTTCCACAGCATGCAGGAGGTGCTGGGAGGGAGGGAGAGGAGTTGATCAGCGGGGCCAGCAGACCTCCTGGGGTACCCTTGTGGACCCCAGTTTGAGAAACGCTGTCCTAATGTAATGCTTCTCTATTTGTAAGCTTTTGTACATACAAAACAGCATCAAGTGTGCCTGATGGAAGGTTTTGATCTGTAATTGCCTATGCAGCACTAGCTTTTGAAATATTCTAAAAACTCTTTTTAATTCAGATACTTATGCACAGGTCAGTATTAGTGTTAGAGATGACAATACACAGCTTCATACTGGGCTTCAATCAAAGTGCTCACGAAACCAAAATGGCAATTTTGATACATATAGTATCACATATACAGTGTTACTAACATATCTAACTTTAGCACAAGTCTGTATAGTTGTACAAAAAACAGTGATAGTGGGGATGCTAACAAATTCTTTGAGAACTTTACCTCTAGAATGGAAGTTAAAGTCTCAGATGACAAGCCTCTTAAAGCTTATATAAAAAAGAAACTCTCCACAAACTTTGAAAAATGTGTTATTTGTCAAGAAAATCAAAAGAATGCAAAACTGTAAAAAGGCCCCCACTGGTGCACAGATTTCTGGGATGCTGGCAGCAAAAGCCAGGAGAGATTAATTATATTGGGTATCTACTGGATGAGTTTTCTAGTTCAGATGATGTGCCACCAATACCCTATCCCAGGGGTTGCTCTCAGAAATACATAAGCAAGTTGAATTTGGCACGTCAGACTTGTACTGAATCCAAGAAAGAGAAGACTGTGAATCTGATCAGACAACAACACATTCACCTGCTTCTACAGCCACCAGAGCAATCATGTCCTCCAGCGATTGGTCCTGTTACATTGTTTACTTGAGAAAAACAAGACAGACAAGAAACTTCATTAAATAGAAACATTTATTAAATAGAAACATTTAGGACAGGCAGGGCAGAAAAGGTGGGGGAGTAGCACTGTATGTAAGGGAGCAGTATGACTGCTCAGAGCTCCGGTACGATACTGCAGAAAAACCTGAGTGTCTCTGGATTAAGTTTAGAAGTGTGAGCAACAAGAGTGATGTAGTGGTGGGAGTCTGCTATAGACCACCGGACCAGGGGGATGAGGTGGATGAGGCTTTCTTCCGGCAGCTCACAGAAGCTACTAGATCGCATGCCCTGGTTCTCATGGGTGACTTTAATTTTCCTGATATCTGCTGGGAGAGCAGTACAGCGGTGCATAGACAATCCAGGAAGTTTTTGGAAAGCGTAGGGGACAATTTCCTGGCGCAAGTGCTAGAGGAACCAACTAGGGGGGGGAGCTTTTCTTGACCTGCTGCTCACAAACCGGGAAGAATTAGTAGGGGAAGGAAAAGTGGATGGGAATCTGGGAGGCAGTGACCATGAGTTGGTTGAGTTCAGGATCCTGACACAGGGAAGAAAGTTAAGCAGCAGGATACGGACCCTGGACTTCAGGAAAGCAGACTTTGACTCCCTCAGGGAACGGATGGGTAGGATCCCCTGGGGGACTAACATGAAGGGGAAAGGAGTCCAGGAGAGCTGGCTGTATTTCAAGGAATCCCTGTTGAGGTTACAGGGACAAACCATCCCGATGTGTCGAAAGAATAGTAAATATGGCAGGCGACCAGGTTGGCTTAACAGTAAAATCCTAGCGGATCTTAAGCATAAAAAAGAAGCTTACAAGAAGTGGAAGGTTGGACATATGACCAGGGAAGAGTATAAAAATATTGCTCGGGCATGTAGGAATGAAATTAGGAGGGCCAAATCGCACCTGGAGCTGCAGCTAGCGAGAGATGTCAAGAGTAACAAGAAGGGTTTCTTCAGGTATGTTGGCAACAAGAAGAAAGCCAAGGAAAGTGTGGGCCCCTTAATGAATGAGGGAGGCAACCTAGTGACGGAGGATGTGGAAAAAGCTAATGTATTCAATGATTTTTTTGCCTCTGTCTTCACGAACAAGGTCAGCTCCCAGACCGCTGTGCTGGGCATCACAACATGGGAAATAGATGGCCATCCCTCTGTGGAGAAAGAGGTGGTTAGGGACTATTTAGAAAAACTGGACGTGCACAAGTCCATGGGGCCGGATGAGTTGCATCCGAAAGTGCTAAAGGAACTGGCGGCTGTGATTGCAGAGCCATTGGCCATTATCTTTGAAAACTCGTGGCGAACCGGGGAAGTCCCGGATGACTGGAAAAAGGCTAATGTAGTGCCAATCTTTAAAAAAGGGAAGAAGGAGGATCCTGGGAACTACAGGCCAGTCAGCCTCACTTCAGTCCCTGGAAAAATCATGGAGCAGGTCCTCAAAGAATCAATCCTGAAGCACTTACATGAGAGGAAAGTGATCAGGAACAGTCAGCATGGATTCACCAAGGGAAGGTCATGCCTGACTAATCTAATCGCCTTCTATGATGAGATTACTGGTTCTGTGGATGAAGGGAAAGCAGTGGATGTATTGTATCTTGACTTTAGCAAAGCTTTTGACACGGTCTCCCACAGTATTCTTGTCAGCAAGTTAAGGAAGTATGGGCTGGATGAATGCACCATAAGGTGGGTAGAAAGTTGACTAGATTGTCGGGCTCAACGGGTAGTGATCAATGGCTCCATGTCTAGTTGGCAGCCGGTGTCAAGTGGAGTGCCCCAGGGGTCGGTCCTGGGGCCGGTTTTGTTCAATATCTTCATAAATGATCTGGAGGATGGTGTGGATTGCACTCTCAGCAAATTTGCGGATGATACTAAACTGGGAGGAGTGGTAGATACGCTGGAGGGCAGGGATAGGATCCAGAGGGACCTAGACAAATTGGAGGATTGGGCCAAAAGAAATCTGATGAGGTTCAATAAGGATAAGTGCAGGGTCCTGCACTTAGGACGGAAGAACCCAATGCACAGCTACAGACTAGGGACCGAATGGCTAGGCAGCAGTTCTGCGGAAAAGGACCTAGGGGTGACAGTGGACGAGAAGCTGGATATGAGCCAGCAGTGTGCCCTTGTTGCCAAGAAGGCCAATGGCATTTTGGGATGTATAAGTAGGGGCATAGCGAGCAGATCGAGGGACGTGATCATCCCCCTCTATTCGACATTGGTGAGGCCTCATCGGGAGTACTGTGTCCAGAAGGATGTGGATAAATTGGAAAGAGTCCAGCGAAGGGCAACAAAAATGATTAGGAGACTGGAACACATGAGTTATGAGGAGAGGCTGAGGGAACTGGGATTGTTTAGTCTGCAGAAGAGAAGAATGAGGGGGGATTTGATAGCTGCTTTCACCTATCTGAGAGGTAGTTCCAGAGAGGATGGTTCTAGACTATTCTCAGTGGTGGAAGAGGACAGGACAAGGAGTAATGGTCTCAAGTTGCAGTGGGGGAGGTTCAGGTTGGATATTAGGAAAAACTTTTTCACTAGGAGGGTGGTGAAACACTGGAATGCGTTGCCTAGGGAGGTGGTGGAATCTCCTTCCTTAGATATTTTTAAGGTCAGGCTTGACAAAGCCCTGGCTGGGATGATTTAATTGGGTATGGGTCCTGCTTTTGAGCAGGGGGTTGGACTAGATGACCTCCTGAGGTCCCTTCCAACCCTGATATTCTATGATTCTATGATTGAATGATTTGAGAGAGCAACCAATCTAAGGGACATTGCACTTCAGAGAGAAGATGACATGTTGCGCAGACTAGCTGTGGAAGTCTTGATTGCTAAGGATCCAGTTTATCACTCAACATGCCTTTCTTGCTGCTTGAGTAAAATTAATCTTAAAGCAAAATCATCTAGTTACACTGGAAAAATAGTCGCTTTATGTAACTGCATTTTATCAGCTGATTGAAGATATAGACTATGATCTTGTGTGGCAAGGTTTTTCTCCTGCCCAAGCTGCTACAAAGCTATAAACACTACTCCCCTCAGATGTAGAAACTGTAAGCTTTTCCAAATTACAGGTAAGATTAGAAAAACCACTATGGTTCTACAATTTCATTCCATACATAGCATGGACAAGGCAAGTCTAACATTGCTTTGTGCAGCAAAACATTAGCTGAGGCTGTCACGGAGTCCCCAGGCAATGTTCTGGAACTGCTTCCTACGAAGCCAGTCAGGACTCTGGTGAAGTCTCCTTTCTGTGAATAGACTGTCATGGTCTCAAGAGTAATGGTCTCAAGTTGCAGTGGGGGAGGTTTAGATTGGATATTAGGAAAAACTTTTTCACTAAGAGGGTGGTGAAACACTGGAATGCGTTACCTAGGGAGGTGGTAGAATCTCCGTCCTTAGAGGTTTTTAAGGTCAGGCTTGACAAAGCCCTGGCTGGGATGATTTAACTGGGAATTGGTCCTGCTTCGAGCAGGGGGTTGGACTAGATGACCTTCAGGGGTCCCTTCCAACCCTGATATTCTATGATTCTATGTCTTCAGGGCAAAAAGCTCACACAGCTTCCACCTTCCTAGGTCTGACCCCAGAGCATTCAGCATCCTCTGCCCCTCCGTGTGCTTCCCACAGCGAGTCCGCCCAGGCAGGGTCCTGGGGAAGCCAGAGGGTCCTGCACCCCAACTTCGCAGTCAGACGTGACTCTCAGCCAGCCAGTAAAACAGAGGTTTATTAGAGGACAGGAACACGGTCTAAAACAGAGCTTGTAGGTACAGAGAACAGGACCCCTCAGCTGGGTCCATTTTGGGGGGCAGTGAGCAAGACAACCACGTCTGCACTTCACTCCACGCCCCCAGTCAGCCCCAAACTGACTCACTCTCCAGCCCCTCCTCCTCTGGGCTTTGTCCCTTTCCCGGGCCAGGAGGTCACCTGATTCCTTTGTTCTCCAACCCTTTAGCTCTCACCTTGCAGGGGGGAAGGGCCCAGACCATCAGTTGCCAGGAATCAGAGTGTTGGCTATTTATGTACACTGGCCCTTTGCAACAATTACACCCTCTTATCCCACCACTGAGAGACTTAAAGAAATGCATGGGGAAACTGAGGCACACCTACAGTATTCAGAGGAAACATTAAGAACAGTCCCACTTTGTCACATCGGCTGTCCAAGTTGCTAGTAAGTAGAAGCAGGAACTTAAGTCATCCACATGTTTTGTGGATGTTCTTCTGGTGCATGAGCCTGATGAACAGCTTTCAAATGAACAAGTGGTTTTGTACAATGCTGCTTCAATCCTTTGGTCTGAAATACCCAAAATGAAAGCCTCAGAATAATATCCAAAGCAGGTGATTGTAGCTTCCAGGGATCTGCTACTTTTGTCCCCCAGTTGGTACCGGAGTTTGTCCTTTGGTCAATAAAGAGGCATATAATTCAGCCAGCAGAGATACCATCTTCCAGAAGACATTCAAAGAAGCTGACATGGCCACGGGCTATACTACAATGCTGATATGTAAGCAAATGTCAGTGCTGTAGGACAGCACCATGCCATTCGGAGCATGGATCAGCAGCTGTGTGCTGTTGTTCAGCAAGTGAAATGAACTCACCCAAATGAACTCGGTACACACCCTGTGCTGTTTTATTGCACATACTGGAAAATTCTGGGGAGGTGCAAGCTTGTTAGAACTTTTTGTTGATTCTGATTATCCCTCCCTTGCCAAACTTAAATTTCGTGGTCTGGGCCATGTCAGCAAATGTTTTGATGCCAGATTTCCTGATTGGGCTGAAGATACTACATGTTCCATCAGAATCAGTGCACCTCTCACAAATCTCTCCATTTATTCTTCACCAACTATAGCTATTTACAGTAAAGACGCTTTGTGACAAAGCTCCGAGCCTGTATTGGTGGGTCCCGCACTTCCAGGCGGATTCAGTGGCCTCAGAAGCTCGCTAAGACCCTCAATATGACCTCTCCCGGTATAGCAGCAAAGGTCACAGCTTATTGAGCTACTTTCATCACAGGCCAGTAAGGGAGGTGGGAAGGTGGAATACCCACAGTCTCTGTTGCTCCTTAGAGCTCAGTAGGCGCAGTTTGGCCTCCCGTCTGGACCAAAATCTGCTTACCCTCTCAAGGGGAGCTCTGTAGAGCATGGGGGGGAAGGAGGGAACCCGGGCCTGCCCTCTACTCCGGGTTCCAGCCCAGGGACCCTAATGGTAGCAGCTGTTGGCAGTTTTTCCTTCACCACTGACACTGCTTTGATTCCCTGGGCCACTTCCCCATGGTCCCCTTTTTCCAAGCTTCACCCTTACCTCAGGATTCAGCAATGCTTCCTCTCCTCCAGCTCCTTTCACCTGGGCTTCTCTCAAGAAGAACTGGAAAGGAGAGGTTTTAAGCAGTATGAGTGGGACCTTAATTGGTTCTAGCTGTCTCCATTAGCCTAATGGCCTTAACTGATTAAATTGGCGTCAGGTGTCTTGATTGGGCTGGAGTAGCCTTTGTTTGGCTATCCAGGGAACAGGGACCTGCTCATTCTGAGGCTGATATACCTGCCTTCCACTACTCTCTTATATCCTTCTGGTCAGAGTCCATCACAGCTTGTACACCTTATGTTACATGCAGTCCAGTAAACATGCTGGTGAGCACCTCTGGCTGTGATTCAGGATTGAATGGCTTTGTCATATTATTGATGACATGGTTGGTAAGACCCATAACATGCTCTTCATCCCCGTCCAGTGCAGAGGCAAGGAATTTTGTTGATTTTGTGTTCACTACTTCTTGTTAGGCCACTTTCTCTTGTAGCTTTTGCATATTTAGTCAGGACATTTCTTGAGGGTCCATCTGATAAGGGCCGACTTCTTTCTCATCAGTCCTACAGTCATAGACTCATAGAATATCAGGGTTGGAAGAAACCTCAGGAGGTCATCTAGTCCAACCCCCTGCTCAAAGCAGGACCAATCCCCAACTAAATCATCCCAGCCAGGGCATTGTCAAGCCTGACCTTAAAAATATCTAAGGAAGGAGATTCCACCATCTCCCTAGGTAACCCATTCCAGTGCTTCACCACCCTCCTAGTGAAAAAGTTTTTCCTAACATCAAACCTAAACCTCCCGCACTGCAACTTGAGGTCATTACTCCTTGTTCTCTCATCTGGTACCACTGGGAACAGTCTAGATCCATCCTCTTTAGAACTCCCTTCAGGTAGTTGAAAGCAGCTATCAAATTCCCCCTCATTCTTCTCTTCTGCAGACTAAACAATCCCAGTTCCCTCTCCTCGTAAGTCATGTGCTCCAGCCCCCTAATCATTTTTGTTGCCGTCCACTGGACTCTTTCCAGTTTTTCCACATTCGTCTTGTACCATGGGGCCCAAAACTGGACACAGTACTCCAGATGAGGCCTCACCAATGTCGAATAGAGGGGAATGATCACATCCCTCAATCTGCTGGCAATGCCCCTACTAATGCAGCCCAAAATGCCATTGGCCTTCTTGGCAACAAGGATACACTGTTGCCAAGATGAAGAGCATCTTCGCAAGTACGCTGGCTAACCTAGTGAAGAGGGCTTTAAACTAGGTTCATCGGGGGAAGTAGACCAAAGCCCTGAGGTAAGTGGGAACGTGGGATACCGGGAGGAAGCACAAGCAGGAGAGTGGGAGAGGGGAGGGCTCCTGCCTCATACTGAGAAAGAGGAACTATCAGCGAGTTATCTTAAGTGGTATACACAAATGCAAGAAGCCTGGGAAACAAGCAGGGAGAACTGGAAGTCCTGGCACAGTCAAGGAATTATGATGCGACTGGAATAAGAGAGACTTGGTGGGATAATTCACATGACTGGAGTACTGTCATGGATGGATATAAACTGTTCAGGAAGAATAAGCAGGGCAGAAAAGGTAGGGGAGTTGCATTGTATGTAAGAGAGCAGTATGACTGCTCAGAGCTCCGGTATGAAACTGCAGAAAAACCTGAGTGTCTCTGGATTAAGTTTAAAAGTGTGAGCAACAAGGGTGATATCGTGGTGGGAGTCTGCTTTAGACCACCGGACCAGGGGGATGAGGTGGACAGGCTTTCTTCTGGCAACGAACGAAAGTTACTAGATCGCAGGCCCTGGTTCTCATGAGAGACTTTAATTTTCCTGATATCTGCTGGGAGAGCAGTACAGCGGTGCATAGACAATCCAGGAAGTTTCTGGAAAATGTAGGGGACAATTTCCTGGTGCAAGTGCTAGAGGAGCCAACTGGGGGGGGGGAGCTTTTCTTGACCTGCTGCTCACAAACCGGGAAGAATTAGTAGGGGAAGCTAAAGTGGAGGGGAACCTGGGAGGCAATGACCATGAGATGGTCGAGTTCAGGATCCTGACACAAGGAAGAAAGGAGAGCAGCAGAATACGGACCCTAGACTTCAGAAAAACAGACTTTGACTCCCTCAGGAAACTGATGGGCAGGATCCCCTGAGAGAATAACATGAGGGGGAAAGGAGTCCAGGAGAGCTGGCTGTATTTCAAGGAATCCCTGTTGAGGTTACAGGGACAAACCATCCCGATGTGTCGAAAGAATAGTAAATATGGCAGGCGACCAGCTTGGCTTAACAGTGAAATCCTTGCTGATCTTAAACACAAAAAAGAAGAAGCTTAGAAGAAGTGGAAGATTGGACAAATGACCAGGGAAGAGTATAAAAATATTGCTCAGGCATGTAGGACTGAAATCAGGAAGGCCAAATCACACTTGGAGTTGCAGCTAGCAAGAGATGTTAAGAGTAACATGAAGGGTTTCTTCAGGTGTGTTAGCAACAAGAAGAAAGTCAAGGAAAGTGTGGGCCCCTTACTAAATGTGGGAGGCAACCTAGTGACAGAGGATGTGGAAAAAGCTAATGTACTCAATGCTTTTTTTGCCTCGGTCTTCACGAACAAAGTCAGCTCCCAGACTACTGCACTGGGCAGCACAGCATGGGGAGGAGGTGACCAGCCCTCTGTGGAGAGTGGTTTGGGACTATTTAGAAAAGCTGGACTAGCACAAGTCTATGGGGCCGGATGCGCTGCATCCGAGAGTGCTAAAGGAGTTGGCGGCTGTGATTGCAGAGCCATTGGCCATTATCTTTGAAAACTCGTGGCGAACGGGAGAAGTCCCGGACAACTGGAAAAAGGCTAATGTAGTGCCCATCTTTAAAAAAGAGAAGGAGGAGGATCCAGGGAACAACAGGCCAGTCAGCCTCACCTCAGTCTCTGTAAAAAATCATGGAGCAGGACCTCAAGGAATCAATTCTGAAGCACTTAGGGGAGAGGAAAGTGATCAGGAACAGTCAGCGTGGATTCACCAAGGGCAAGTCATGCCTGACTAATCTAATTGCCTTCTGTGACGAGATAACTGGCTCTGTGCATGAGGGGAAAGCGGTGGACATGTTATTCCTTGACTTTAGCAAAGCTTTTGATATGGTGTCCCACAGTATTCTTGCCAGCAAGTTAAAGAAGTATGGGCTGGATGAATGCACTATAAGGTGGATAGAAAGCTGGCTAGATTGTCGAGCTCAATGGGTGGTGATCAATGGCTCCATGTCTAGTTGGCAGCCGGTATCAAGTGGAGTGCCCCAAGGGTCGGTCCTGGGGCTGGTTTTGTTCAATATCTTCATTAATGATTTGGAGGATGGCATGGATTGCACCCTCAGCAAGTTTGCAGATGACACTAAACTGGGAGGAGAGGTAGTTACGCTGGAGGGTAAGGATACGATACAGAGGGACCTAGACAAATTAGAGGACTGGGCCAAAAGAAATCTGATGAGATTGAACAAGGACGAGTGCAGAGTCCTGTACTTAGGACAGAAGAATCCCATGCACCGCTACAGACTAGGGACCGAGTGGCTAGGCAGCAGTTCTGCAGAAAAGGACCTAGGGGTTACAGTGGACGAGAAGCTAGATATGAGTCAACAGTGTGCCCTTGTTGCCAAGAAGGCCAGTGACATTTTGGGATGTATAAGTAGGGGCATTGCCAGCAGATCGAGGGACGTGATTGTTCCCCTCTATTCGACATTGGTGAGGCCTCATCTGGAGTACTGTGTCCAGTGTTGGGCCCCACACTACAAGAAGGATGTGGAAAAATTGGAAAACGTCCAACAAAAATGATTAGGGTACTGGAACACATGAGTTATGAGGAGAGGCTGAGGAAACTGGGATTGTTTAGTCTGCGGAAGAGAAGAATGAGGGGGGATTTGATAGCTGCTTTCAACTACCTGAAAGGGGGTTCCAAAGAGGATGGCTCTAGACTGTTCTCAGTGGTAGCAGATGACAGAACAAGGCATAATGGTCTCAAGTTGCAGTAGGGGAGGTTTAGTTTGGATATTAGGAGAAACGTTTTCACTAGGAGGGTGGTGAAACACTGGAATGCGTTACCTAGGGAGGTGGTAGAATCTCCTTCCTTAGAGGTTTTTAAGGTCAGGCTTGACAAAGCCCTGGCTGGGATGATTTAGTTGGGGATTGGTCCTGCTTTGAGCAGGGGGTTGGACTAGATGACCTCCTGAGGTCTCTTCCAACCCTGATATTCTATGACTCATATCCAGCTTTTTGTCCACTGTAACCCCTCTGTCCTTTTCTGTAGTCCCAGTGCTGACCTTTGATGCCAGTTTTCTCTGTTGCCATGTTACTCCAAATTCCACTGAAAGATCCAGAAGTTCAGCGCACAGTAAATTCCTAGATTCAGAGACACGGTGTACTTCAGGCAGCTTTAACGTATAAAGAATGTAGATTATTATCCACCTGGCATAGTTGGAACTATTTGGACTAAAAAGTATGGAAAGATGGCATGCTGTATGTGTAGGTGAAGTTTCCAGTCACACACTCGCTCTGTATGAACATTCTTCTTAGCATATGTGCAACATGCCTCAGATGGCACGTGACCAGGACTCATAAATGAATTTGGTCTGCTGGTTGGATCATTAGCTTGCCGGGTACTGACGGGGAGCGCAACATGAATTCTGATCCATGCCCCCCTGCATGGACATTTAAATATCTGCATAACTTGGAGAAAATAATCCCAAAACTTATGTAGGATACTGGGCATACCCCCCATTTGAAATCCCTGCAGTACTAGTAGCATATGCTGAGTTACAGCATCATCAGATTCTTTAAGGACATGTAAGAACTTAATGTCTTCAGACTCAAACACCTTTTGAGTGATAGCTAACGTTTGCCAGACAAATGCTGGAACTACATGAGTACTGCTCACACCATTTAACAAATGACTAGAGGGCTGAACTAAAACCTCTCCAACGCATCATCAAGGATCTACAACCTATCCTAAAAGACGACCCATCACTCTCACAGATCTTGGGAGACAGGCCAGTCCTTGCTTACAGACAGCCCCCCAACCTGAAGCAAATACTCACCAGCAACCACACACCGCACAACAGAACCACTAACCCAGGAACCTATCCTTGCAACAAAGCCCATTGCCAACTATGTCCACATATCTATTCAGGGGACACCATCATAGGGCCTAATCACATCAGCCACACTATCAGAGGCTCGTTCAGTTGTACATCTACCAATGTGATATATGCCATCATGTGCCAGCAGTGCCCCTCTGCTATGTACATTGGTCAAACTGGACAGTCTCTACGTAAAAGAATAAATGGACCCAAATCAGATGTCAAGAATTATAACATTCAGAAACCAGTTGGAGAACACTTCAATCTCTTTGGTCACTCGATTACAGACCTAAAAGTGGCAATTCTTCAACAAAAAAACTTCAAAAACAGACTCCAATGAGAGACTGCTGAATTGGAATTAATTTGCAAACTGGATACAATTAACTTAGGCTTGAATAAAGACTGGGAGTGGATGGCTCATTACACAAAGTAAAACTATTTCCCCATGTTTATTCCCCCCCCCCACCCCACTGTTCCTCAGACGTTCTTGTCAACCGCTGGAAATGGCCCACCTTGATTATCACTACAAAATGTCCCTCCCCCCCCCCCCCCGCCCCGCTCTCCTGCTGGTAATAGCGCACCTCACCTGATCACTCTCGTTACAGTGTGTATGGTAACACCCATTGTTTCATGTTTCATGCTCTCTGTGTATATAAATTTCCCCACTGTATTTTCCACTGAATTCATCCAATGAAGTGAGCTGTAGCTCACGAAAGCTTATGCTCAGATAAATTTGTTAGCCAGAAGTACTTCTTTTCTACTTGTGTCTGTGTCCCTCCTCCATGCTGATGGAACAGTTAGAACAGACAAAGCTGAATTAAGGCACCAGCTGGAAGCTCAAGCTAAAAAGAATCCATGAGCTAAGAGCATGTAACCAAGAACCACAGTGTACATCAGAAATGCCATTGCTATTGTGCAAATTATAGCTGGAGACAAATTCCACACATTTGATGAATTGGTTACTGAGTAGTTGGAGGCAGGTCCTAAAATGACTTGAAAATACTAATTCTTTAATTGAAGTCTTTGACAGATATGTTAATAGTAACTCTGTGAAAACTGCAGAAAGACAGTGGCAGAGAGGATCTAAGGCTGAATGCAAAAAATGCCAGATGATTGGTGGATGCCCTGTGCCTCCACAGCAAAAGGTTTCTAAACATGATAGCCATCAAGCAGTCACTTGTAAAATTTCTCTGAATATACCGTTCAAAATGCATCTGAGCATACCAAACACAAACAATGTTTGCTGGAGGCTTTTCTAGTTGTGAAGTAGCAAAGTCCATCACCAGTAGAGGTGTTGAAGAAGGCCAAGATTTGCACAGTACTCAAGAGGAAGCAGAGATGAGGATGCTTCTGCATACTGTATGTGCCAATATGATGTTTTGGGTCTCTTGGTGTCCAAGGAACAGTAGTAATTAGATCACATGATACAGATGTTTTGGTCCTTGCTCTTCACTACTTTCCAAAATGGAACACACAGATGACAGGTGGACTGAAACAGGCACCATTACCAAAACAACTGACAAGCATAGTTTCATACTGTGCATGCAATTTGTGACACACTCACTCTTGACTTTGCAACATACTTCCTCGTGTGCGCACATTAATAGGATGTGACTGTCATCCCTGTTTGGTATTGGGAAAAAGTCTGTGTTTAGTGCTGTCAAAACAAAGGGAGCTTACCGCTTCAGAGATCCTGCAAAATTGGCAGAATATGACAGCCAAGCCGCTCTTTCTGCGGCAAGGAAGTTGGTAGCAGTGATGGATGAGTAGAAGAAAAAAAAAAAAAAAGAGCCAAAAGACCTGAATTACTTGTACCTCTATCTACCATAAAAAAGGACAAGCCACTGGCCTAACTCCAACCATGTGAGGACGGTTTTGAAGAATATGTCAAAAGACCATCTTGACAAACAAAGATTTGGATGTCTTCACACATAGGTAAACCAGATATTGGATCACCAGTGCAACATTGATGGAAAAATGTAAAAGTTGAACTACTTCCTGTATTCTTCAAGGATCCAGTGGCATTTGAGCATCTAACAGACCTTATTTGTGCCTGTCCAGTAGGGGCCATTGCACAATCAACTGTGTCCGTAGTCAGAACAATCTTCCATGCACAGAACTGTGTACCTGCCAAGTCATTGAAGACTGTGGTGACCCACACACTCTCAACAGAGATCATAATGATGAACAAGATCATGTTGACTAGAAATGCCACTGTGACTTTCCCCTCTGGTGTTATCCAGACTGGTGATCTGCTAGGTCACCCCAATCCTTGACTCTGGGAGCCAGCCTTACCCTGCTCTGCTGTGAGAACCCCCACTCCTGGGCTGTTCACGCATAGCCTCTGGCATGTAAGCTGCTCCCAGCTACTTGCAAGCGAATGATACTAGCCAATATCTCCGGTCCCAGACACAACCCTAGGAACTTCCGTCTTGCAGTGCCCAGTTATGCCCGCTGGATGCTGCAAGCTAATATGAGTTTGTCAATTTAACAAAGAAATTGATATGTACCAGGCTTGTTATCCCAAGGGGAGCCTCTGCTACCCTTCAAACCAAATGCACTGCTTCAGTAGAATAAACAAACAAACTTATTAACTATAAAGATAAATCTTAAGTGATTATAAGTCAAAGTGTAACAACTCAGAGTGGTTACCAAAATAAAATAAAATACAAGCATGCAGTCTAAACTTTCAACCCTGTTAGACTGGGCAGCAACTAGATTAGGGGTGGCCAGCCTGTGGTTCCGGAGCTGCATGTGGCTCTTCAGAAGTTAATATGCGGCTCCTTGCATAGGTGCCAACTCTGGGACTGGAGCAACAGGCGCTAACTTTCCAATGTGCCAGTGGTGCTCACTGCTTAACCCCTGGTTCTACCCCAGGTCCTGACCCCACTCCAGCCCTTCCCCCAAGACTCCTACCCCTTCCCCAGAGCCTGCCATGCCCTCACTCCTCCTCCTTCCCCCCCACCCCCCGAGCCTCCTGCACGCTGTGAAACAGCTGATTGTGACGGGTGGGAGGCAGAGGGAGTCGCTGATTGGTGGGGCTGCAGGCAGACAGGTGGCACTGGGGGCAGGAGGTGGGGAGCTGAT
Organism: Lepidochelys olivacea; assembly: GCF_965140295.1. Taxonomy (NCBI): domain Eukaryota; kingdom Metazoa; phylum Chordata; order Testudines; family Cheloniidae; genus Lepidochelys; species Lepidochelys olivacea. The sequence goes on from NC_140427.1 coordinate 25,334,373, forward strand.
GGGGGCTGCTGACATATTACTGTGGCTCTTTGGCAATGTACATTGGAAAATTCTGGCTCCTTCTCAGTCTCCAATTAGCCACCCCTGAACTAGATTAAGCAGTTTTTCTCACCCCACTGGATATTGCAGTCTTTAACATATAGGTTTGTTCCTTAAACCTGGGCCAGTCTCCTGTGTTGTCTTCTCAGTGTCTTGGTTGCTTGCAGTAGAGGTGGGGGAAGGAGAAGGGCCTTGTATGTGTCCAGTCTGTCTGTTTTATGCTCTCAGTCCACGTCCTTGTAGAACACAAGTCCAGGCATGTCTGTGGGGCATTGCTGAGTCTCTCCCAGCAAGGCTGAGCAATTCCCCTGATGGGGCTTCTTGCAGGTGAGTCATTGCACTGTAGCTCCCTTGCTGGACAATAGCTATTGATGGGCTGTGTCATAAATATAAAGGGAAGGGTAAACCCCTTTAAAATCCCTCCTGGCCAGAGGAAAAATCCTCTCACCTGTAAAGGGTTAAGAAGCTAAAGGTAACCTCGCTGGCACCTGACCAAAATGACCAATGAGGAGACAAGATACTTTGAAAAGCTGGGAGGAGGGAGAGAAACAAGGGTCTGTGTCTGTCTGTATGCTGCTTCTGTCCGGGATAGAACAGGAATGGAGTCTTAGAACTTTAGTAAGTAATCTAGCTAGGTATGTGTTAGATTATGATTTCTTTAAATGGCTGAGAAAAGAACTGTGCTGAATAGAATGATTATTCCTGTCTGTGTGTCTTTTTTGTAACTTAAGGTTTTGCCTAGAGGGATTCTCTATGTTTTGAATCTAATTACCCTGTAAGGTATCTACCATCCTGATTTTACAGAGGTGATTCCTTTACTTCTATTAAAAGTCTTCTTGTAAGAAAACTGAATGCTTTTTCATTGTTCTCAGATCCAAGGGTTTGGGTCTGTGGTCACCTACGCAAATTGGTAAGGATTTTTACCAAACCTTCCCCAGGAAGTGGGGTGCAAGGGTTGGGAGGATTTTGGGGGGAAAGACGTGTCCAAACTACGTTTCCCAGTAAACCCAGTTAGAGTTTGGTGGTGGCAGTGGAGATCCAGGGACAAAGGATAAAATTAATTTGTACCTTGGGGAAGTTTTAACCTAAGCTGGTGAAAGTAAGCTTAGGAGGTTTTCATGCAGGTCCCCACATCTGTACCCTAGAGTTCAGAGTGGGGGAGGAACGTTGACAGGCTGTTTCACACCTCACCTGGACATTGGTCACTTTCCTTAATGTTGCCTCTGGGGAGCTAATATCTTGCTGATTCCCCCAACTTACAGCATGTTTTGTTAACCATACTACACAATTCTCAACTTCATATGCGTTAATGATACACATACATGGATAGAGAAATGACTTTCAGCAAATCATAACCTTTCCCCTGATACATATAAAGCATGCCTTGTAAGATAAGATCACAATTATATGAAAATGAGGAATATGGGGTTACAGCATGCTCCCTCAAGGTATAGGTATTGAGCTCAGTGGTTTGAGCATTGGCCTGCTAAACCCAGGGTTGTGAGTTCAATCCTTGAGGGGGCCATTTAGGGATCTGGGGCAAAAATTGGGGATTGGTCCCGCTTTGAGCAGGGGGTTGGACTAGATGACCTCCTGAGGTCCCTTCCAACTCTGATATTCTATGATTCTATGATAGTGTGTCACACCTCCCCCCTTAGTTTACTGCAAGAGGGTTAGTCACTGACTACTTTGAAGGCAGTTTGTTGTTATGGTTCTCTTAGCATCCAGCTATTAAGGCCATGAGGCAGTGTGCCTCAGTTTCTCCATTCACACTCAGCAAACCAGTTTTTTTATGGTTCCTCTGCTGTGATAAGCTTTAAATCTGTTTACATGTATTAATTGAGAACTAGCGTTACCATAACATTTAACATCAGTGTCAAAATTCTTATCCCCAAAACTTAACATTAATATCAAAATTTTATCTTAGGGCTTGGCTACACTTGCAAGTTACAGTGTATTAAAGGAGCCTGGGTGCAATAGTTCATTACCTATCCACACTGACAAGACACCTAGAGCACTCTGTCTCAGCGGCTACAGTGCTGCTGGTATTCCACCTCAGCGAGTGGAATAACGTCTGCTGCGCCACCGCTGAAGCGGCGCGACGCCAGTGTGGATGCCCTGGTCTCTTGTTGTGCTGTGATCTGCCTCCAGAACTGTCCCACAATGCCTGTTCTAGCCACTCTGGTCATCACTTTGAACTCTACTGCCTTGTCCTCAGGTGACCAACCATCAGACCCGCCCTTTAAATTCTCTGGGAATTTTGAAAATCCCCTTCCTGTTTGCTCAGCCAGGTGTGGAGTGCTCTCAGCAAATCTTTCCAGGTGACCATGCCTCCATGCGCCAGGCGATCCCCAGTATGGAGCAGTGGCAAGGTGCTAGACTTCATCAGTGTTTGTGGGGAGGAAGCTGTCCAGTCCCAGCTGCGCTCCAGCCATAGGAATTACAATACCTTTGAGCAGATATCAAGGGATGTGATGGAAAGGGGCCATGACTGGGATGCACTGCAGTGCAGGGTTAAAGTGAAGGAGCTGTGGAATGCCTACCAGAAAGCCCGCAAGGCAAACCGCCGCTCTGGTGCTGCCCCTGCGACCTGCCATTTCTACAAAGAACTGGATGCGATACTTGGGGCCGACCCCACCTCCAATCTGAGTACCACTGTCAAGGTTCCTTCCCCACCCTGAACTCTAGGGTACAGATGTGGGAACCTGCATGAAAACCTCCTAAGCTTATTTTTACCAGCTTAGGTTAAAACTTCCCCAAGGTACAAACTATTTTACCTTTTGCCCTTGGACTTTATTGCTGCCACCACCAAGCGTCTAACAAATATATAACAGGAAAAGAGCCTCCTTGGAAACGTCTTTCCCCCCAAAATCCTCCCCAAACCCAACACCCCCTTTCCTGGTGAAGGCTTGATAAAAATCCTCACCCATTTGCATAGGTGAACACAGACCCAAACCCTTGGATCTTAAGAACAATGAAAAAGCAATCAGGTTCTTAAAAGAAGAATTTTAATTGAAGAAAAAAAGTAAAAGAATCACCTGTGTAAAATCAGGATGGTAAATACCTTACAGGGTAATCAGATTCAAAACATAGAGAATCCCTCTAGGCAAAACTTTAAGTTATAAAAAGACACAAAAACAGGAATATACATTCCATTCAGCACAGCTTATTTTATCAGCCATTTAAACAAAACAGAATCTAACGCATATCTAGCTAGATTACTTACTGAGTTCTAAGACTCCATTCCTTTTCTGTTCCCAGCAAAAGCATCACACAGACAGAGAGAACCTTTGTTTCTCCCCTGCTCCAGCTTTGGAAGTATCTTGACTCCTGATTGGTCATTTTGGTCAGGTGCCAGCAAGGTTATCCTAGTTTCTTAACCCTTTACAGATGAAAGGGTTTTTCCTCTGGCCAGGAGGATTTTAAAGGTGTTTACCCTTCCCTTTATATTTATGACAACCACCATGGACACTTCAGAGCCCAATTTAACAAGGCGGGAGGAGGAGGAGGAGAAGAAAAGCAGGTGCTGAGGTGGAGGAAGATACCCCAGAATCCCTAGATGCATGCAGCCTGGAGCTGTTCTCAAGCCAGGAGGAAGGTAGCCAGTCGTGGCGGCCGGTGTTTGGGGAAGGACAAACACCAGAGGAGGTTCCTGGTAAATGGCTTGTATTTTGGGAAGGAAGTTATTCGGTGCGGGCTCTTGGGGTGAGGAGGGTTAGGGCTGCATGCATGCCAGATGCGGAATAGGGCACTGATGTGCTCTCTCACATCGTGGTAATCGGCCTCAGTGATCTCTTCAAAAGTCTCATCCAGAACTTGGGCAATGCGCTTGCACAGGTTTCTCAGGAGAGCCACTGTGTTCTTTGTCCTGGTAAGGCTAACTTGTCTGCGCCACTGTGCTGTGAGGGGAGACCATTGCTGCAAACAGGCAAGCTGCATATGGGCCAGGGCGGAATCCGCATTGCTTCCCAGGTCACCCTTAGCAGTGAGTTATCTTCCAGGACTAACTCCTGTGGAAAATGTGGGGACAATTCAAGCTCAGCAGTTTCTCGTTGGAGTCTGTTTTTGAAGCTTTTCTGAAGCAAATACTCACCAGCAACCACACACCAAAAACACTAACCTAGGAACCTGTCCTTGCAACAAAGCCCAATGCCAACTCTGTCCACATATTTATTCAAGTGACACCATCATAGGATCTAATCACATTAGCCACGGCATCAGGGGCTCATTCACCTGCACATCTAGCAATGTGATCTATGCCATCATATGCTAGCAATGCCCCTCTGCCATGTACATTGGCCAAACCGGACAGTCTCTATGCAAAAGAATAAATAGACACAAATCTGACATCAGGAATCATAACATTAAAAAACCGGTAAGAGAACACTTCACCCTCTGTGGTCACTCAGTAAAAGATTTAAGGGTGGCAATTTTGCAACAGAAAAGCTTCAAAAACGGACTCCAACGAGAAACTGCTGAGCTTGAATTAATATGCAAACTAGATACCATTAACTTGGGTTTGAATAGAGACTGGGAGTGGCTGGGTCATTACACATATTGAATCTATTTCCTTAACTTAAGTATCCTCACACCTTCTTGTCAATTGTCTAAATGGGCCATCTTGATTATCACTTCAAAAGTTTTTTTGTCCTGCTGATAATAGCTCATCTTAACTAATTAGCCTCTCACAGTTTGTATGGGAACGTCCAACTTTTTTTCTTACTATATATTCCATTCTATGCATCCGATGAAGTGAGCTGTAGCTCACAAAAGCTTATGCTCTAATAAATTTGTTAGTCTCTAAGGTGCCACAAGTACTCCTGTTCTCATTTGGCACAAAATCTCTCATGCTGTGGCTCAGGCTTGAGGTGCAGTTTATCAGTAGTCTTCCTTCTCTCAGTTCTCCTCCCCAGGCAGCTAATTCCCAGTATGGAGCCCCACTAATCTCCCCAGACAAAGTAAAAAGCAGCAGCCACTCAGCTCTGTAACTCTCCATTCAACACTGTACAGAAATGACAAAAGGCAACCGCAAGGTGGCTGAGGCTGTCAGTAAACTCATTTATTACAACTCATTCAGTTATTAAAAACCCACCACACAGAGCATGAGGCTCCCTGACCTGGAGGAGTCTGCACATACCCAGGTCCCAGAGGGATTTAGTCCTTCTTGGCATAGATACCATCCAGCGCATTCTGGGCATCTGTGATCTGCTGCTGCAGTCTCTCTCTGGTAGCCTCGTTAATAGCTTTTTTCAGCATGCCTTTCATTTCTTCCACGACAGCCCGGTAACCCGCCGTGTTGTGGAACACCCGGATGGCCCGATCCCCACACGACACAAGGTAGCGACTGTTAATGTCAAAGGCCAAGTCCGTGATGTACTCTCCATGGACGTTGACAAAGTGTTCCTCCTTCTCTCCCCTCCGGGTGTTGTACACAGTGATGCTGGTGCAGCTCGAGATGGCCAGCACACGAGCATCAGGGGACAGGGCAATGCGACAAGGCTCCATCACTTCACACTTCCCTGTCAGGAGCAGATAAGGATCCTGTTGCTTCTTGTATTCTACATCTGTGTCCCACAGCTTCCAGGTGCCATCCTTCGAAACAGTCGCCATCCTATGGCAGGAGAGAGCACACACATCACAGCTGCAAAGAGACGAGGCGGCACCATTCCTCTCTCCACCCCCACAAACCACAGCCCCTGGTATGGAATAGAAAGAAGAAACAACTCTCCTGAACAGTGCAAGTAGAGAGCAGCTGACCCCATTATCTGGGGAGAGGGGAAGGTTAGTGCTCATAAAAGCAATTCCCTTCAAACATGAGCATATGGGCCTGTCACCAATTGGGTCAAAACTGACGGAAAAGGAAATCTCAAATGTTAATATAAACACGAGTCTTCATTCTCCATCCAAGTGGGGAAGAATGGTTATGTACCAAGGTTAGCGCAATCTATCTGGAGTGGGGGAGGAAGAAGTGGGACCCTCCCTGGGTGAGCGCAGTCTCCATGCTGACTTAGAGATTTGCTTCCATGGATTCCTTTTCCCAAGCTTCCTATTGGTCAGGATGGACAGTTTTGGGGCACACTGCTGAGAAAGGGGAGTCCATACAGACTTACAGCTTCTAGACATTAGAAGGGGCCAGCTAACAAGCCACAAGGGAATGGGATACCGGTATTTTTCGGGTAGCTCCTTACCGTCTGGAGTCATTGGAGAAAGAGAAGAAGTACACACCAGCAGCATGGCCCTTCAGCTCAAATGCCCTGGTCACCTCCCGGAAGTCTCCTCCCTTGCCAAAGCACACCTCCCATACCTTCACATCAGGGGTGAAACCACATGATGCTACAAACCTTGGGAGGGGAGAAAGAGCACGTATGTTCATCAATTATGCCAGCCCAGTCACTAAGCATCTCCCAGGCCTGTGATGGCGTCAGCCCTCAGGGGTCAGATCCTCTAGTGCCTAAGCTTGGAGCCTAATGAGCCCATGGTCTCACTGGTGAGAGATCATTACAGAGTGATCTTGGTTAGTGGACAACGTCCACTACGAAAATCACATTTCCATCAGAAGATTTGGTAAAAGTAACCCCTACAATATTCTTAAACTTGAAAAAACAGAAACACAGCTGCACCTCTGACAGCACAAGTCTAGTCAGTCTCAGATCTGATGACGTAAGCTCTTTCCCAGACTTCAGAAGAGTGGTTCGCAGTAACAGCAGCAGCAATGCTGAAGGTGAACAGGCAGCAAGCAGATGTAGAAAGGGAAGGAGAGATGAGCCAGAACATGCCTGGTGGTACCACTTTTAGACCTGCCCAAAGGCCCTTCTAAACAGGCAGGGGAACATAACCTTCCATAATTTCTCAAGGGCTTTTAGGGGTAGGATGTACTGTTTAAAAGTGGATCTTTGAAATTTTAAAAAAATCAATCAACTGCAAACAATTCGCGTTGATGCCCCTTTGGGAAAGGAGTGATGCTCCTGGCCCGTTCTATTTCTTTTGCCCCTCACACTCTCCGATGGGAGCAGATAGCATCCTAATCCCCCATCCCCTTGGCAGCTATCTTGGGTTCCTCACCGCCCACAAGGAGATACAGCTGCAAAGGCATTGTTCATCTGGTTAGTGTTGATGTTGGCCAGGACTTCACCCTTCAGGTCCCAGATCAGGATGGTTGTGTCGCTGGAAGCTGTCATGATGAACTTCCCTAGGGAATGAAGGACAAAGATTAGTAGTCTCCAAAGTCTTGTGTTAGTCTGGCCACACAGAAGAACATGCTAGCAGCCAAACAGTCAGATCACTCAAGCTTCCTATGGGCTGTCCCACCCACCGCCAGGAGAGGCATGTCTAGTCTAGAAAGTGATCCATTCCTAGACATCAGGGAGGGGAAGGAAAAAGCAAAAGAACCCCACAATTCTGAGTGCTGTGGGGTGGGGGAGAGATCCACTCTGAGCTCCCCTCTTCCTGGATGCAATAGCAGAGAGAGGCACAAGGCTAGCAAATGCTCATTAAGAGAAGGCAGTTTCAGCTGCCCTAGGACCAAAACTCTCCCCTCTGAGCAGGACCGCTGCACTTGACTGGGCTTAACATTTTTTGGAGGGGGGGAGGAGTTGTAAAGAAAAGGGCAGGAACTAAAGGTCCCAAATGCTTCTGTCCCGAGGCATGCTCCTTTTTGTAGCTAAGCAGACCATGGCCTTTCTGCATTCAGCCAGATAAACTTTCCAATAGTGCACAGAATATGCCAACCAGATTCTACAAGCTTCAGTGACATAAGGCTGTAAGTATGTCCTCCTTGCTCATCACAGTCTTGTGAAAAGCACTTGCAAGAAGGCTCAGTTCCTGAGTCTGCACTGATGCTCAGTCCCTTTAGTTTCCACAGGGTGCACCAGGCTAGGAATGGTTGACTTTGAAATAAGACAGTTACCTTTTTCCGTAACTGTTGTTCTTCGAGATGCACTGCTCATAGCCATTCATTCAACTTAGGTGCGTGTGCTTGCCACACGCACCGGTGCCGGAAGCTTTTCCCTCAGCAGTATCCATAGGGGACCAGCTCTGGTGCCCCTTGAAGTGGCGCGCACATGTCACAGCATATAGGGCACTGCCGGCCCCCTCCACCTTCAGTTCCTTCTTGCTGGAAACTCCAACAGTGGGGAAGGAGGGCGGGTCATTGAATGGACATGAGCAACACATCTCGAAGAACACCAGTTATGGAAAAAGGTAACTGTCTTTTCTTCTTTGAGTGATTGCTCATGTCCATTCAACTTAGGTGACTCCAAGCAGTACCCCGGATACAAGTAAGGAGTTCACGGACATGTAGATTACAACACAGCTCTGCTGAACCCAGCATTGTCCTTGGCCTGCTGCGTGATGGCATAGTGGGTAGTGAACATGTGAACCAAGGACCACATCATGGCTTTACAGATGTCCTGGATTGGAACATGTGCCAGGAAGGCTGCCGAGGATGCCTACGCCCTAGTTGAGTGGACACTTCCTGTTCTGCCTGGTGGTGAACAGATCCACTTGGGGAGATCCCCACCTCTGGAAGATCGCGCAGGCTACCTCTGGGTGAAGCACCCACTCGAGATGAGAGGAGAAGTCCCTGCTTAGGTGATCTGCTAACGTGTTCTTGACTCCTGGGAGGTGACATGCTTCTAGATGGATTCCGTGGTCGATGCAGAAATCCCAAAGACGGAGTGCCTCTTGGCATAGGGCTGAGGACTGAGCTTCCCTAGTGTGTTGATATAGAACATAGAGGCTGTGTTGTCTGTCAAGACTCTGATTGACAGGTGACAAAGGAAGACTGCGCAAACCCCGCAGACCACCCTGAGCTCTTTGACATTTATGTGTAATGTCATCTCTTCCGGGGACCACGTACCCTGGGTCTGGAGATCGCTGAGGTGTGCCCCAAACCAAGATCCGAGGCATCCGAGACCAACTTGACCAAGAAGGGAGTGCTGTCAAAGGGGACTCCTTCCAGGACATTCCAAGGGTTGGATCACCATTGGAGTGAGGTATCGTTGTGAAAACGGTGACAATCTTTTCCAGGTGGTGCCTGGATTGGGAGTAGACAGTTGCCAGCCATTGCTGCAGGGTTCACATCTGTAGCCTGGCATGGTACACAACATATATGCACACTGCTATGTGACCTAGGAGGTGCAGGCAAACCCTGGCCGTGGTCAGGGGAAATGCGGAGATTTCTGCGATGAGGTCTGCTAATGCCCTGAACCTATCCAAAAGCATGAACGCTCTGGCAGAGGCTGAGTCGAGCACCGCTCTGATTAACTGTATCCTCTGTACCTGAACCAATGTGGATTTTGTGTTGTTCACCAACAGTCAAGGCGATGGCATGTGCCCAACAGAACTGCAACATCCCCTTGGACCTGGAGTTGCCCTTGACGAGCCAGTCGTCGAGGTACGGGTAGATCTGGATACCCGGACATCTGAAGTAAGCCGCCACCACCAACATGCACTTGGTAAATACCCACGGTGGTGTTGCTAGGCCAAATGGAAGGACCGCGAACTGACAGTGGTTGGGACCTACCTTGAACCAGAGGAAGCATCTGGGTCCCTCAGAGATGACGATGTGGAAGTATGCATCTTTCAGATAGAGGGCAGCGTACCAGTCTCCCAGGGAAGGGATGATGGAGGCCAGGGAGACCACGTGGAACTTCAGTTTCACTAAGTAGCGGTTCAAGCTCCACAGGTCTAGTATGGGCCACAGACCACCCTTGGCCTTGGGGATTAAAAAGTATCAGGAATAGAACCCCTTGTTCCTGTACTTCACAGGAACTACCTCCACCACACCCAGGTGCGGTAGACCCTCTGCCTCCTGCATGAGAAGACTCTCGTGAGAATGATCCATAAAGAGGGACGGGGAGAGAGGGTAGAAAGTAACCGTAGGGTGTAACCCTGCACCACCATATTGAGAACCTGTCGGTCCGATGTTATAGACGCCCAGGAAGGAAGAAAGGTGATTGGCAAACACAGGGGAGAAAGGTAGTCTGCATTGTAGGTATCGGAGCTTATCCTGCAGCTAGGGAACCTCGCTCTGAACCCGAGCTAGAGCCCAAGTGATCTCTCCCCTGGGACCAAGATGGGGCTGAGAGGTGGGTCTGTCCTGATTGGTATACCGGTCACGCCTCCCGGAGTTGGATCTGGCTAACTTCAACGAGCGCCTGGATCGGGGCCTCAGTGACCAACGGCGCTCGGCAGATCCGCGACGGCTTTGGGCCAGCAATCTATGCCTCACGCTTAACGAATGGTACCAGGAACCAGAGCGGGCATGGCATCATGAAGATGAAGCTGCATGCGGTGATGCCGCCCTGGAGGATTGCTAATGGTCCAGAAAACGGTATCATCGGTTTCTCGACCTATCCCTGGAGTGGTACCAGTGCCGCGGAGATTCCAGGCACTAACTCCGAAACTCCTGCCAGGGGACGCGTGCCTCCAGAAGTCTGCACCCGGCAGAGCCACACCTCAAGTCTCTCTGCCCTTGTCCGAGGTCTGAAGACCAGATGGGGATGCGAAATTTCTCCCTATCATGGTCAGAAGCGTGTTGGCTGCGAGAGGGCGAGTGTTGGCAGGATGTCCCCAGTGACAGGGAGTATTGTCATAGAGGTGGAGACTGGGATGGTTCAAATGTGGGTTTACTCCGTGACTGGGACCCCACAGAAGCTGGAGTGGGAGGAACATAATCTCTTGCGCTGCTTGCAGGGCCTCCGGTGTGGACGGCACCTGGAGCTGACAAGGACCTCCATTGCTATCCGGGGTAGCCAGCGGGGAGAGGGCTGGGCAACACCGCTCAACGTGAGCTGGGGCCTGAGATCCTGAAAGGGATGAAGAGGTGCCCAAGACAGGGCCTTGATCCACCCCAGACTTGTCCTTTCCCTTGCGGGAAGCTGGAGACCTTCTTCACTCCGTCTTCTTGGCTAGTGCCACGTAAGGGGACCGGTGCCAGCTCACAGATGGTACTGACGGGGCACTGCGCACCGAGGTCACAGTGCTCGGCATCAAATCAGAGCGCGGTTCCGGCATCAGGGTAAGGGCAGACTCAATAAAGGAGTGCTTTCAAGCGAATGTCACGCTCCTTCTTCATCCTGGCTTGATTCTGCAGAACTTGCAGATTCTGCACGTATCACTAACGTGACCTTCACCCAAGCACTGTAAACAGCTGTTATGTGGATGGCTAATGGGCATGGGCCTTTTACAGCAATCGCAGGGCTTCAAGCCTGGGGACCGGGACATGCCCAGTCCCGATGCAAAGTCCCATTCGGGACCGACTAAGTCTCTAACAAATAGGGAAACTAAAACTAGAGAGAAACTATATACAATAATATACAACAGGTAAATGGGTTTGAACAAATGAGATGCAACAGTGCTAGCTAAAGCAGCAACAGTTCTATGCACCGTCACTTGTAGCAAGAAGGAACTGAGAGTGGAGGGGGCCGGCGGTGCCCTATACGCCACGGCATACGCGCACCACTCCAGCGGGCACCAGAGCCGATCCGCTCCGGATACTGCTGAGGGAAAAACTTCCAGCACCTGTGCATGTGCCAAGCACACATACCTAAGTTGAATGGACTTGAGCAATCACTGGAAGAAGCCAATGTACAGGCTGCCATCAGTCTGAATTCTGAGCACTGCCTGGGAAGTCACATCAGCTTCTTGGGCCTGGTGCCTCTCAGAATCCATTGTCAGAGTTGGAGTCTACAGAGGCGGCAGGATAACGATGCAGTTAAAAGACTTGACTCCCCACAAGAAACTCACCCCAACAGGTGCAGGTAATTGAAGGGACACTGCCCTCTTAAAAGTCATGGATAAAGAAACTGATTTGGTTACAACCCATGCTACTAATGCACTGCAGATTGCTGCTGATGCCATTTACTTCGTGTATTTCTCTCAGCTTGGACACAATGAATGTTTCCCATTTGTTCAGAGACAAAAGGTGGATGATGTAATGGCTTTTATTGGACCAACTTCCATTGGTGAGAGAAATAATCTTTTGAGTTTACACATAGCTCTTCTTCAGGTCTGGGAAACTTACTCAGGCCATGTCTGCACTTGGAACGCTGAATCAGCGCAGCTGCGCCACTTAAGTGAAGATGCTCCTACGCCAATCGGAAAGAGCTCTCCCATCGGTGTAGTTAAACCACCTCCCCGAGAGGAGGCAGCAACTCTCCCATCAACATAGCACTGTCTACATGGAGGATTAAGGTCAGTGTACCTATGTTGCTCAGGGGTGTGGATTTTTAACCCCCCTGAACAACTTAGTTATACTGACATAGCTCTGTAGCGTGGACCTGGCCTCAGAGTGTCACAGCTAAATACATGGTGAAACAAATTGTTTAGCGTTAAGTAGGTAGTTAACCCAAGGGACCATTCAAGGTGAAGTAGCCCATTAACACCCCTCCAATCACAGAGAGGAAAGGAAGGGTGGGAAGAGCAGTTGGGGGGCGGAGGGGGTGTGTTAGTGGGCTGGTTATAGATTGTTATAATAAGCCATAAATCCAGTGTTTATTCAGTCCATGATTCCTAGTATCTAGTAGAGTTGATTTTAAGCTCCCAAGCTTGTGTTTTGAAAGTGTTGCATAGGTTTCCTTTGAAGATGAGGACTGACAGGTCAGACAGAGTGACTGTTGTGGTGAGAGGGTCTTTTTGTCTGTTACCATTTTCCCATGTGAGTTTATTCAAAAGCATAGCGATTGTCTGCCTTCACCCACATAGTTGCTATTGGGGCACTTAGTGCACTGGATGAGGTACACTGCGTGTGGCGATAGGCATGTATAGGACCATGGATCTTGAAAGGTGTGTTGTGGGGGGCTGTTGATCGCTGCAGCAGTGGAGATAGGTCTGCAGGTTTTGCATCTGTTGTTCTGGCAGGGTCTGGCGCTGCTTTGCGTTGGGAGTCCCCTGGGCTGTAGGGAGCTTGCTTCTGATGATAAGCTTGGAGACATTATCTGAAGGCTAGAGGAGGGGGTTCAGGAAAGATTTCTTTCAGGATGAGGTCCCCATCGAGTATGGGTTGTATTTGTTTGATGGTACCCCACATGGATTCCAGTGTGGAGTGGTAGATGACAAGTGGGGTATGTTGTCAGAGGCGGTTTTATTTCTGTATTGAAGCATGTTCTCTCAGGGTAGCTGGGTGGCCTGTTCCATGATGCGATCTATTTCTCTGGTGGAGCGTCTGTGTTTGGTGAAGGCAGTTTTGAGTTTATTATGGTGTATATCCTGGACTTCTGCCTGGGGAGCATTTTTTGTAGTACCTGAGTGCCTGATTGTAGATAACAGACCACTTCACCTGAATGGTCCCTTGAAATATGCGCTAACTACCTATGCTAAACAATCTGTTCCACCTAGTATTTAGCTCAGACACTCTGGGTATGGCTACGCAGCAATGTAAGCATAGGTCTACATTTAGAACTCCCCTTGCATCCACACACCAATTGTTAAGCTAAGGCTCAAACCTAGAGTCCCAGGACCCTGCAGGGCTAGAGAGTCTCCGAGCCCTACTGCTTTCCTGTGTGTACATGGCCCCAGCTTGCCATTTCTCAGGTCCCAGAGGTCCTCCGGATATACCCCAGAGTTCCATGGGGCAACTTCGTTAGTCCTCTTCATGCCATTGCACTCTATTGCAGCAGAAGCCACACCTCCCTCTGCAATTCAGATCACCGTTAACCCATTGTCTTCTGAACACTAGTCTGCAAGCACACTATCAGAGTGCCTGCACGGTTTTCAATGCAAAGAAGCTTTTTGCAAAGAGAGCTGTTCCCTGGTCACAAGAACACAGCCAGATTTTGCATGCTCCCCAGGTGCCCTGCATACATAGTCCCTGCTCCACTCTCTGCCCCCCCCCCCCGCCCTTCCTGGGGCTAAGTGGCTGCATAGCAGTGACTGGATGCAGCAGAGCTCCCAGCTCAGCGGGGGGTGGGGAAGACCCCAACACCCTGTCCACTCCCCCTCCCTGCAGGGCAGCCCAGGTAGTGCGCACTGTGAGGGCGGTGAGTAGGAGCCAGCCCCAAAACCTCCCTGCAGCCTCCTGTGGCGGTGGCTCCAGCTTCTCCTCGCTGCTGCACAGAGCTTGCTCGGATCAGGGAGCAAAGCTGACAGGTGGGAGATGGCTCCCAGCTGCCAAGGTGTTGGGGGTCATCTGTCCCCCAGCATGCTCCCCCTTCCTGCAGGGGAGCTGCTTGGTGCCTCCTTGCTCCTGGGTCCCTCTACCCTCCCTGGGGCTGTGTCCAAGGGCACCCAGGCAGCATGCACTGTGAGGGCAGTGAGTGGGAGCCAGTCCCAAAACTTCCCCACAGCCTCCCGGGAATCCCTTATCCCTACCTCCCGGGGTGTGGCAGGAATAAGGGAACCCCATGGGGTACTGGAGCACACTGCACCCCAAACCCTGGGGAAGCCCTTCACCTCTCTGCAGCTGGCAGCGGAGAGGTGAAACATACATTTTATGTCAAACTTGAAGTCAAAAATAAATAAAAAGCTAACCAAACAAAAACAATTTAACTGGATATCCCATTTTAAAAAATAAGAATTGCAACGTTTCATTTTAATAGTTTGACAGCCCTGGAGACGGATGTGCTAACTATCCTCAGACAGAAAGAAAAGGAGTACTTGTGGCACCTTAGACACTAACAAATTTCTTTGAGCATGAGCTTTCTGTAGCTCACGAAAGCTTATCCTCAAATAAATTGGTTAGTCTCTAAGGTGCCACAAGTCCTCCTTTTCTTTTTGTGAATACAGACTAACACGGCTGCTACTCTGAAACCTATCCTCAGACAGGTGCACACAGGCATTTTCCTGCCAATGTGACTCAGTCTAGAGCTGGAAAGCCCAGGTCTCAGGTCAAACGGTAGTTCAGTATAAAGCCTTCTCCAACTGTAGTCATTCTAAGGAGACAGCCACCAAAGGAGCTAATTATGCAGTTATGAGCTTCTTATGGCACTAGAGTCCCAACAATAGCACCTCACAGTTGGGAAACAGGGTGGACAGTAGAGTTTTCCCACAGTAAAACACATTCATAGGGCTAGAGTGACGCTAGCCACTCTGGGATGGGGTTACTTTGACTTGGGTCTGTTCACTGCACAGCCCTCAGTTTGAGCATGGGACAGAAAATCCTTAGCTTAGGGTTAAAATGCAGTGTAGATGCTCAAGCCCAGAGTTCTCCGATACAGGTCAGCTGACTCGAATCCCACTAACCCTAGGCTTACATTGCTGTGTAGACATACCCTCTAAGTTTCCCAGACTTGAAGTAGAGCTCTGTATAAGCTTGAAAGCTTGCGTCTCTCACTAACAGAAGTTGGCCAATGAAAGACATTACCTCACCCACCTTGTCTCTCTAACATCCTGGGACTGACACAGCTACAACATCCCATTTGTTCAGTCAGGTTTGCGCTCAGATTGTTTGCTGCAATACTTGGGATTCCAACATCACAGCCAAGTGCTGTATTAAAAACTAACATTTCTCCACAACTCTAAAAACAGAAATCCAGTGAAAATACTCATTTCACTCGGGAGTCACACACAGTTCAACAGTGTCCCTTGAAATGCTAAGGCTCCTACAAACAATGACGTGACCCCTCTTGGGGCCACAACTCTGAGCAGGGTCACAGTACGTTCAGAGGTAAGTCTTAATCCATCAGGACCTGTGTGTATTAACAGTACAACAGCTGAGTTCCCACCGTTGGGAACAATGTTTTGTTACATGGATCCCAGAAGCTCACGGTGAGCACCCTCTTCCTCATCCTATCAGCCTGCACTTGGAGATTCTTACCAGTTAAAACCACATCTGTGTGTCAGAATACAGCGTATACAGTTTGAGAGACCAGACCTCTTCGCAAGCAGAATCTCTGAAGAGTCAAGAAGAGAGAACATGTGCACTAGGAAGTGAATTTGAATGTTCCTGGTTCTTACAGGAAGAACTCTCTTTGTGGACATTAAATATAAGCACTTAACACATGAGAAGTGGAGACAGAAGCGTTAAGTGACTTCTCCAAGGTCACTCAGTCAGTTACTGAGCTGCAATTAGATCTGAGGTGTGACCAATGCTCAAACCAGCAGCTGCTGCTCTTCAGAAAGTACAAGGCAGATGGCTCACAAGCCCAGATGAAAGGGGGCAGCCCTGTCTCTGTACCTGTCTCGGCAATTCCGATGTTGATGATGGGGGCTTTGTGCTTCTTTGGGAAGTCTTCAAGGGCTGCAGTGAAAGTGAAGTTGCCATCCTCCTTCTTGGTCATTTTAAATACACGAATGGTCTCTCCGTTTGCCAGCCAGGTGATGAAGGCTCTGAATGAAGGAAGGACAGTCATTTCCTGGAGCCAACACAATGAACAAACCACTGCAGAATATCATAGACCACATGTAGGCGTGCTCATCTCACACTAAGTTTATTTTTGTGCACCTTGCTAGATTGCAAGGGATATAGCTGGGTGACTAGAGGCAACCAATCCAGGAACTTGCTTAGAGCTTTCCTAGCCTGTCTCCCATTTGCGATGGTCTGAGTGTAGCTCTTTATATAGAATTTAGTGCTGGTGAGAAGTGCTAGATGGCAACTCTGATGACTGAATCCGCAGTTTGTCCCCAGAGTATGTACAACATGGGCAGCAGCAGCAGGACAAGCTTCCCCATCACTACAGCTCTGAGATGCCTCTTCTCAGACACAGTCAAATAGGCCCCATAGCTCCTACTCCCTTTGTGAGAATGCCAAGTGTGACGCCTAGTGCCCATTTTGATGGTGGTTTTGATGATAACCCTAACCAAGACCCCCAGCTCACTCCATACAGGTCAAACAGTCATAGAATCATAGAATATCAGGGTTGGAAGGGACCTCAGGAGGTCATCTAGTCCAACCCCCTGCTCAAAGCAGGACCAATCCCCAACTAAATCATCCCAGCCAGGGCTTTGTCAAGCCTGACCTTAAAAATATCTAAGGAAGGAGATTCTACCACCTCCCTAGGTAACGCATTCCAGTGTTTCACCACCCTCCTAGTGAAAAAGTTTTTCCTAATATCCAGCCTAAACCTCCCCCACTGCAACTTGAGACCATTACTCCTTGTTCTGTCATCAGCTACCACTGAGAACAGTCTACATCCATCCAGTCTAGATCCATTCCTCTTCCATCCTGCGGAAGAGAAGAATGAGGGGGAATTTGATAGCTGCTTTCAACTACCTGAAAGGGGGTTCCAAAGAGGATGGCTCTAGACTGTTCTCAATGGTAGCAGATGACAGAACGAGGAATAATGGTCTCAAGTTGCAGTGGGGGAGGTTTAGATTGGATATTAGGAAAAACTTTTTCACTATGACGGTGGTGAAACACTGGAATGCGTTACCTAGGGAGGTGGTAGAATCTCCTTCCTTAGAGGTTTTTAAGGTCAGGCTTGACAAAGCCCTGGCTGGGATGATTTAACTGGGAATTGGTCCTGCTTCGAGCAGGGGGTTGGACTAGATGACCTTCTGGGGTCCCTTCCAACCCTGATATTCTATTCTATGATTCTTTGGAACCCTCTTTCAGGTAGTTGAAAGCAGCAAATCCCCCCTCATTCTTCTCTTCCGCAGACTAAACAATCCCAGTTCCCTCAGCCTCTCCTCATAACTCATGTGTTCCAGTCCCCTAATCATTTTTGTTGCCCTCCGCTGGACGCTTTCCAATTTTTCCACATCTTCTTGTAGTGTGGGACCCAACACTGGACACAGTACTCCAGATGAGGCCTCACCAATGTCGAATAGAGGGGAATGATCACGTCTCTCGATCTGCTGGCAATGCCCCTACGTATACATCCCAAAATGCCATTGGCCTTCTTGGCAACAAGGGCACACTGTTGACTCATATCCAGCTTCTCGTCCACTGTAACCCCAGGTCCTTTTCTGCAGGACTGCTGCCGAGCCATTCGGTCCCTAGTCTGTAGCGGTGCATGGGACTCTTCCTCCCTAAGTGCAGGACTCTGCACTTGTCCTTGTTGAACCTCATCAGATTTCTTTTGGCCCAATCCTTTAATTTGTCTAGGGCCCTCTGTATCCTATCCCTACCCTCCAGCGAACTCTCCTCCCAGTTTAGTGTCATCTGGAAACTTGCTGAGGGTGCAATCCATGCCATCCTCCAGATCATTAATGAAGATATTGAACAAAACCGGCCCCAGGACCGACCCTTGGGGCACTGCATTTGATACGGCTGCCAACTAGACATGGAGCCATTGATCACTACCCGTTGAGCCCGACAATTTAGCCAACTTTCTATCCACCTTATAGTCCATTCATCCAGCCCATACTTCTTTAACTTGCTGGCAAGAATACTGTGGGAGACCCTGTCAAAAGCTTTGCTAAAGTCAAGGAACACCACGTCCACTGCTTTCCCCTCATCCACAAAGCCAGTTATCTCGTCATAGAAGGCAATTAGATTAGTCAGGCATGACTTGCCCTGACTTGTTAGTCGACTTGTAGAGATAACTTTTGATTCCTACAATCTGTGCTGGATTCAAACCAATAAGGTACAGGGTTACAGCTACATGTGATCAGGCATAACCTAGGAAAGATGGCTGGGGTCATTACTACAGTTAAGGGGTTTGGCCATTTTTTATATTTAAAGACCACAGCTTATCATGCTGACCAATATTCTCGCATTGTTTCCTTGGGTACACAGAGATGGGAATACATCTCATGTCTCGTCTTGCACTTCAACTGTAAACCTCTTGAGGCAAAGATGGTCTTTTTGTTGTTTGTACAGCGCCCAGAACAATGGGGGCTGGGTCCATGGCTGGGGCTTCTAGGAGCTACATTAATACAGGTCATAAAACAAAGACTCCAGGATCATTTGCACTTTGTGTGATGTAAACATGCTGAGAAACAGCTGCAGCTCTGCTCACAGCACTGGCCTGAGAGTCTGGGAAGTGCTGCAGCTCGCCAGCCTGCATAGTTAACCTGTTGCCAGGCCCAGACAGTGGGGAAGAGGGAAAAAAGCTGAAGTCAGAGCCCAGCTTCTGGGACACTGGAAGCCTGCAGGAGTAGGAACGGGCCAATTCTGAACTCACTAAACCCTGTGAAAAAAGAGGAACTAATTTTCAGGTAAGGGAATTTATTTGTTCAGATCAGCAAGGACCTAATAAATCTTCAGGGGCAGAGTGTGCTGGACAAGATCCTGCTCCCCCACTTAGGCCTTTGGTAATAAGAAGAGCTATCCTGTCAAGCTAGGAAAAGAAAACCCTTCCTTTTTAAGTCTCGTGCTTTGATTTCCCAGCCCCACCCACAGCAGTCACTTCTCACCTGGAATCTGGGCTGAAGCAGACCAGTGTAGCATGGTCCAGTTCCACATTGGCTCGCATGCAGCGGTGCTCACGCTCCAGGAAGTCTTTGGTGCTCCAGATCCGGACAGTGCGGTCATCAGCGCAGGACACCAAGTACTTGCCGTTGCTACTGAAGTTGAGGCAGGTTACACTCCCACTGTGACCCTGTGGAAAACAAGCATGATCAGCACCAGCTTTTTGCGTGATGAATGGAACAGGTAATCTGCCTGTTCCATCCCAGGGCTCCAAGGCCTGCTGAAAGGAAACGTGGGAAACAAGCAGAGAGAACTGGAAGTCCTGACACAGTCAAGGAATTATGAGGTGATTGGAATAACAGACTTGGTGAGATAACTCAAATGACTGGAGTACTGTCATGGATGGATATAAACTGTTCAGGAAGGACAGGTGGGGCAGAAAAGGTGGGGGAGTTGCACCGTATGTAAGGGCATGGCTACACTTGCAGATGCGCAGTGCGTTAAACCCGCCTTCATACAGCGCAGTAGAGAAAGCGCTGCAGTCTGTCCACACTGACAGCTGCAAGTGCACTGGCGTGGCCACATTTGCAGCACTTGCAGCAGCACTGGGAGCGGTGCATTGTGGGCAGCTATCCCACAGAGCACCTCTTCCCATTCTGGCACTGTGGATTGTGGGAAGGGGGCAGGAAGTGCAGGGCATTCTGGGTCCTGTCCCAATGCCTCGTGATGCATCGGTTCGCATCCCAGCATTCCCTTTGCTTCTGTCCACATTTGGCGCCATCTTTCAATGGTTTTTGTATGGCGCGCTCTGTCTTCCCTTTCGGTCTGTGGGAATGGAGCCCGAACCGCTGAGGAATATGCTGACGAGTCTCACCAGCGTGTCACGTTTGGCAGTTGAGTTATTCCTTAAGATCCAAAGTGACAGTGAGGACTCTGACGAGGATACCGACTAGAGTAACGCAAACGACACAAATTTGCTTGCGGCATTCACGGACATGCTCACCACCGTGGAACGCTGCTTTTGGGCTCAGGAAACAAGCACTGAGTGATGGGATCACAGCATCATGCAAGTCTGGGATGACGAGCAGTGGCTGCAGAACTTTTGGATGAGAAAAGCCACTTTCATGGGACTGTGTGAGGAGCTCGCCCCCACCCTGCAGTGCAAGGACACTAGATTGAGAGCTGCCCTGACAGTGGAGAAGTGGGTGGCTATTGCAATCTGGAAGCTGGCAACTCCAGACAGCTACCGATCAGTCGCTAACTAGCTTGGAGTGGGGAAGTCGACCGTTGGAATCATGTTGATGCAAGTTTGCAGTGCCATTAATCGCATCCTGCTCAAAAGAACCATGACTAAGTAACGTGCATGACATTGTGGCTGGCTTTGCACAAATGGGTTTCCCTAACTGCGGAGGGGCGATAGATGGCACACACATTCCAATTCTGGCACCAGCCCACCTAGCCTCCAAGTATGTTAATCGGAAAGGGTATTTCTCTATGGTTCTACAAGCGCTTGTGGATTACCATTGGCCTTTCATTGACATTAACGCAGGCTGGCCCAGAAAGGTGCATGACGCACTCATCTTTCAGAACATTGGCCTGTTCAAGAAGCTGCAGGCCGGGACTTTTTTCCCAGACCAGATCACCGTAGGGGGAAGTCGAAATGCCCCTTGCGATCCTTGGAGATCCCGCTTACCCTTTAATACCGTGGCTCATGAAACCCTACACAGGGAGTCTTGACAGCAGCAAGGAGTGGTTCAACAACAGGCTGAGCCAGTGCAGAATGACTGTGGAGTGTGCTTTTGGTCGTTTAAAGGGCTGCTGGCACTCTCTGTATGGGAAGCTGGACCTGGCTGACGACAGCATCCCTGCAGTTATATCCACGTGCTGTACCCGCCATAACATTTGTGAAGGGAAGGGTGAACAATTTGCTCAGGCATGGAACTTGGAGGTTCAACACCTGGAGACTGAATTTGAACAACCAGAGAGCAGGGCTATTAGAGGGGCCCAGTGCGGAGCTGCAAGGATTAGGGATGCCTTGAGGGAGCAATTTGAGGCTGAAAGCCAACAGTAATGTCTGGCGTGGTGCCCTGCATGGGAGTGAAGTGCGGTAGGAATCTGTGTTTGCTACGTATGATACACTGACTTGCAGTGCCTGTTGCTTTCCTGGGCTAAGGTTTCTTTTACATTATGCTATAATAAAGAAGGTTTTCAAAGCCAAAAAAAAAATCAAGAAACAAATGCTTGGGAAACAGAAAGGGCAAGGGGGTGGGGTAGGGAATGGTAAAATCACAGATTTGCGTATGGCCTGTCTGGAGTGCTGTGCAATGCAGGCTGCACTTCAGGATGGCTATACTGCATGATGATGGGGGTTGAGTGCTGTGGATAAAGGCTGTAGTTTTCAGGGCTGGGTGGTGAAGCTACAAGTGTTGGAGGCAGTGGGTGGAACCCAGATGTTGGGGAAACATGCTGGCACCAGGGCTGCAGGGGGTGCAGGCGTGGTAGTGCTCTGCCTGCATGGCTATGAGCGCCTGGATCAAGTCTGCTTGGTGCTCCATGATGCTTATCAGCTGCTCTGTGCTTTGATGCCGGTGATCCGCATTCTGCTGGCATACCCTCCTTTCACTCTCCCGCCACTCCTGCACTTTATTTTGTTTTCATTAGTTGAATGCTACATGACTTCATGTAGCATGTCCTCTTTGCTTCTATGTGGCCTCTTCCTGATTCTTTGCAGCCTCTTGGCCATTGATAACACGAACGGCTGAGATCTCAAGGCTGCATCTGTAAAGGTAAATGCAACACTTAACAGAGGCAACATTGTTCACACCAGACAGAGCAAGGATCCCCCAGTACTCAAGGGCAAGCACAGTCTACACAATAGCATAATTTGCTCGTCCCAAAGCAAGCGCACATAACCCACCGAAGCCCCAAAATGGAGAGTAAGCACAGGGGCAAGCGTGACTGATTGTTTCACGGCTGTACTGTCCTCTGGGCGTCTATGCCTTGGGGAGAGCCAACAGCGGCAGGGGGCCCCTAGATTGAACACTTTCCCCACATTTTTCACAGGAGTTCATCCTGGAAGAGATCTCGCTGCTAAGCGTGACCAGGGAAGCAAGGGAGGGTCTTCTACTGCAATGCGGATTCCGCCCTGGCTCATATGCAGCTTGCTTGTGTGCAGCAATGATCCCCCCGCCCCTCATGGCACAGTGGCACGGACGAGTTAGCCTTACCGGGACGAGGACAACAGTGGCTCTCCCAAAAAACCCATGCAAGCCATTGCCCAAGTTCTGGCAGAGATCTTTGAAGAGATCACTGAGGCCGATTACCGCGATGTGAGGGAGCACATCAACGCCCTATTCCGCTTCTAGGCATGCATGCAGCCCTAACCCTCCTCGCCCCAAGAGCCAGCACCAAATAACTTCCTTCCCAAAATAAAAGCCGCTTACCAGGAACCTCCTCTGCTGTTTGTCCCTCCCCAAGCACCGGCCGCCGCGACTGGCTACCTTCCTCCTGGCTTGAGAGCAGCTCCTGGCTGCATGCATTTAGGGATTCCAGGGTGTCTTCCTCCACTGGAGCACCCTCACTCCCGCTTTGCTGCTCCTCCTCCCGCCTTGTCGAACTGGGCTCTGAAGTTTCCATGGTGGTACTCAGAGTGGAGGTGGGGTCGGCCCCAAGTATCGCGTCCAGTTCTTTGTAGAAACGGCAGGTCACAGGGGCAGCATCAGAGTGGCAGTTTGCCTTGCGGGCTTTCCAGTAGGCATTCCACAGCTCCTTCACTTTAACGCTGCACTGCAGTGCGTCCTGGTCATGGCCCCTTTCCATCACATCCTTGATATCTGCTCGAAGGTACTGTAATTCCTATGGCTGGAGAGCAGGTGGGACTGGACAGCTTCTTCCCCACAAACACTGATGAGGTCCAGCACCTTGCCACTGCTCCATACTGGGGATCGCCTGGCGCATGGAGGCATGGTCACCTGGAAAGATTTGCAGAGAGCACTCCACGCCTGGCTGAGCAAACAGGAAGGGGATTTTCAAAATTCCCAGATAATTTAAAGGGCGGGTCTGACAGTTGGTCACCTGAGGGCTGGGCAGTAGAGTTCAAAGTGATGACCAGAGTGGCTA
The DNA here is from genome assembly GCF_965140295.1 of Lepidochelys olivacea. Classification (NCBI taxonomy): domain Eukaryota; kingdom Metazoa; phylum Chordata; order Testudines; family Cheloniidae; genus Lepidochelys; species Lepidochelys olivacea. The sequence continues at coordinate 25,357,762 of NC_140427.1, forward strand.
GAACAGGCATTGCAGGACACTTCTGGAGGCGGATCACAGCACAACAAGAGACCAGGGCGTCCAAACTGGCGCCGCGGTGGTCCAGCAGTGGCTCAGCAAACGTTATTCCACTTGCCGAGGTGGAATACCAGCAGCACTGTAGCCGCGGAGACAGAGCACTCTAGGTGCCTTACCAGTGTGGACAGGTAGTGAGCTCGGGCGCCGAGGGCTCCTTTCTTGCGCTGTAACTTGCAAGTTTAGCCAAGCCCTAAGAGAGCAGTATGACTGCTCAGAGTTCCAGTATGAAGCTTCAGAAAAACCTGAGTCTCTGGATTAAGTTTAGAAGTATGAACAACAAGAGTGATATCGTTGTGGAAATCTGCTATAGACCACCAGACCAGGGGGATGAGGCTTTCTTCAGGCAATTAACAGAAGTTACTAGATTGCAGGCCCTGGTTCTCATGGGAGACTTCAATCACCCCGATATCTGCTGGGAGAACAATACAGCAGTGCACAGACAATCCAGGAAATTTTTGGAAAGTGTACGGAACAATTCCCTGGTGCAAGTGCTGGAGGAACCAACTAGGCATAGGTCTTCTCGACCTGCTGCTCACAAACAGGGAAGAATTAGTAGGGGAAGCAAAAGTGGAGGGGAACCTGGGAAGCAGTGACTATGAGATGGTCGAGTTCAGGATCCTAACACAAGGAAGAAAGGAGAGCAGCAGAATACGGACTCTGGACTTCAGAAAAAGCAGACTGAGTCCCTCAGGGAGCTGATTGGCAGGATCCCCTGGGAGAATAACATGAGGGGGAAAGGAGTCCGGGAGAGATGGCTGTATTTTAAAGAATCCTTATTGAGGTTGCAGGAACAAGAAAGAATAATAAATATGGCAAGCGACCAGCTTGGCTTCACAGTGAAATCCTTGCTGATCTTGAACACAAGAAAGAAGCTTACAAGAAGTGGAAGATTGGACAAATGACCAGCGAGGAGTATAAAAATATTGCTCGTGGATGCAGGAGTGAAATCAGGAAGGCCAAATCACACCTGGAGTTGCAGCTAGCAAGAGATGTTAAGAGAAACAAGAAGGGTTTCTACCGGTATGTTAGCAACAAGAAGGTCAAGGAAAGTGTGGGCCCCTTACTGAATGGGGGAGGCAACCTAGTGACAGAGGATGTGGAAAAAGCTAAGGTACTCAATGCTCTTTTCGCCTGTCTTCACAAACAAGGTCAGCTCCCAGACTACTGCACTGGGCAGCACAGTAGGAGGAGGAGATGACCAGCCCTCTGTGGAGAAAGAAGTGGTTCAGGACTATTTAGAAAAGCTGGATGAGCACAAGTCCATGAGGCCGGATGCACTGAATCCGAGGGTGCTAAAGGAGCTGGCGGCTGTGATTGCAGAGCCATTGGCCATTATCTTTGAAAACTCATGGCGATCAGGCGAGGTCCTGGGTGACTGGAAAAAGACTAATGAAGTGCCCATCTTTAAAAAAGGGAAGGAGGAGGATCCAGGGAACTACAGGCTGGTCAGCCTCACCTTAGTCCCTGGAAAAATCATAGGGCAGGTTTCTCAAGGAATCAATTCTGAAGCACTTAGATGAGAGGAAAGTGATCAGGAACAGTCAGCATGGATTTACCAACGGCAAGTCATGCCTGACTAATCTAATTGCCTTCTATGACAAGATAACTGGCTCTGTGGACAAGGGGAAAGCAGTGGACGTGTTATTCCTTGACTTTAGCAAAGCTTTTGACACAGTCTCCCACAGTATTCTTGCCAGCAAGTTAAAGTAGTATGGGCTGGATGAATGGACTATAAAGTGGACAGAAAGCTGGCTAGATCGGGCAGCGATCAATGGCTCCATGTCTAGTTGGCAGCCAGTATCAAGCGAAGTGCCCCAAGGGTCGGTCCTGGGGCCTGTTCAGTATCTTCATTAATGATATAGAGGATGGTGTGGATTGCACCCTCAGCAAGTTTGCAGATGACACTAAACTGAGAGGAGCAGTAGATACGCTGGAGGGTATGGATAGGGTACAGAGGGACCTAGACAAGTTAGAGGATTGGTCCAAAAGTTCAACAAGGACAAGTGCAGAGTCCTACACTTAGGAAGGAAGAATCCCATGCACTGCAACGGACTAGGGACCAAGTGGCTAGGCAGCAGTTCTGCAGAAAGGGACCTAGGGGTTACAGTGAACGAGAAGCTGGATATGAGTCAACAGTGCCCTTGCTGCCAAGAAGGCTAACGGCATTTTGGGCTGTATAAGAAGGAGCACTGGCAGCAGATCGAGGGACATGATCATTCCCCTCTATTCGGCATTGGTGAGGCCTCATCTGGAGTACTGTGTCCAGTTTTGGGCCCCACACTACAAGAAGGATGTGAAAAAATTGGAAAACATCCAGCAGAGGGCAATAAAAATGATTAGGGGGCTGGAGCACATGACTTATGAGGAGAGGCTGAGGGAACTGGGATTATTTAGTCTGCAGAAGAGAAGAATGAAGGGGGATTTGATAACTGCTTTCCACTACCTGAAAGGGGGTTCCAAAGAGGATGGATATAGACTGTTCTCAGTGGTAGCTGATGACAGAACAAGGAGTAATGGTCTCAAGTTGCAGTGGGGGAGGTTTAGGCTGGATATTAGGAAAAACTTTTTCACTGGGAGGGTGGTGAAACTCTGGAATGCGTTACCTAGGGAGGTGGTAGAATCTCCTTCCTTAGATATTTTTAAGGTCAGGCTTGACAAAGCCCTGGCTGGGATGATTTAATTGGGGATTGGTCCTGCTTTGAGAAGGGGGTTGGACTAGATGACTTCCTGAGGTCCCTTCCAACCCTGATATTCTATTTCTATGGCCACAGCTGAGAGAGAGAGAGAAAACCATGTACATGAATCCCATCTGCTTCAAGGGCAAAAACCCACAGGACAGAGACCTTCTTCCCACCCAAGCATAGCAATGACCATCCCTTGGTCCTCCCACCCATTCTCCTTCCTCCTGCTCTTCTTCTGTTCCAGGGCATACCTTTCACAGCTGATTCTCCAAGGCACTGGGCAAGTGAGACAGAGGGAATGGACACAGGATTGTGTGTGAAGAATGAGATGGGCTACAATAGGAAGAATAATAATTTCTAGCACTTACACAATGCTAGATCTCAGAGCACTTCAAAAAGGAGTTTGGGATAATTATCCCCATTTTACAGATGGGGAAACTTAGGTACAAGCAAGTCAAGGTCACTAAGCAGGCCAGTGTTAGAGCTGGAAACTGAACCCAGGTCTCCTGAGTCCCAATCCAGTGCCCTCTCCACTAGGCTACACTGCTTTCCAAAAATACCACCAAGCTGTTATGTAGCATTTTTCATATCATGTCATGCTACCCCTTGCCTGTGTGACTGCCTACAGCACCTCCTGCAGCTTGATTTCAGGAGGCAGCTGCTGACAAAACGAGACATATACCCATCATTAATGACAGGTTTCAGAGTAACAGCCATGTTAGTCTGTATTCGCAAAAAGAAAAGGAGTACTTGTGGCACCTTAGAGACTAACCAATTTATTTGAGCATGAGCTTTCGAGAGCTACAGCTCACTTCATCGGATGCATACCGTGGAAACTGCAGCAGACTTTATATACACACAGAGAATATGAAACAATACCTCCTCCCACCCCATTGTCCTGCTGGTAATAGCTTATCTAAAGGGATCATCAGGTGGGCCATTTCCAGCACAAATCCAGGTTTTCTCACCCTCCACCCCCCCACACAAATTCACTCTCCTGCTGGTGATAACCTGGATTTGTGCAGGAAATAGCCAGACTTGATTATCATGCACATTGTGTAAAGAGTTGTCACTTTGGATGGGCTATCACCAGCAGGAGAGTGAATTTGTGTGTGGGGGGGAGGAGGGTGAGAAAACCTGGATTTGTGCTGGAAATGGCCCACCTGATGATCACTTTAGATAAGCTATTACCAGCAGGACAGTGGGGTGGGAGGAGGTATTGTTTCATATTCTCTGTGTGTATATAAAGTCTGCTGCAGTTTCCACGGTATGCATCCGATGAAGTGAGCTGTAGCTCACGAAAGCTCATGCTCAAATAAATTGGTTAGTCTCTAAGGTGCCACAAGTACTCTTTCTTTTTACCCATCATTAAGGAACTCTCAGCATTTCAGTGGGGACTGAAGAGAAGAGAAGAGCCTAGCAGAGGAATGCAGAGGCAATGAGCTCTGTGAGGAGCTGCAGCAATCACAGACTGGGATGGGGACAGGGACGTGACAAGAAGTGTTCACTTTTCAAGTGCCCAGGAGGAGCTGCTGGGGGTCACAGACATTAAACGAAACAGTCCCAAAGAAGGCACATCCGGGAATGGGCAGGGAACTTGTGCCTCATGCTTGAATGGCAGATCTCTGAGCAGGTGTGCGCAGATGCATGGAAGTCTGTTGGTACCTGTCCCCGTGCATAACAGTAGGTCAATGTTTGTTGCCATGCAAAAAAACAGGTGCTGATGCTCACAAACTGATACGCCAGTTACCTTGAGAGCAGCAGCTAGGAGTGGATGTGTGAAGTTGTGTTGCTGGGGCTTATCCTTGCGGCTTCGTTGGTGCTGCTTCTGTCTCTTTGGTCCTGATGTCTTACTTACTGCTTCTCCATTTACTTTCTGGTCTAGAAAAAAACAAGAGGAGAGACAAGCATCAAGGTGATTTCCTGACATCTGTATCTCATTAGGAAACAAAGAGACACACAAATCGAGTAAACCAGAGCCACCATGCGCACCGGGACACACAAAAGAGTTATGAAGCAGCTCGGATGCTAAGACGTTCTCTAGAAAGCCTGCTCCCTCCTCTTTGCTAAGAGATTCCCACTTGATAGATGGCTTAGACAGCCCCTAAAATGATATTCTCACAGTAAAGTGAAATACATCAGTTGTTTTTGGGTAGGGTGTGAGAAATTAATTTCCCCCTTAACTTGCCCTGACTTATCTAGGTATGAAAGCTTGTACATAACATAAGGAGCAATTGCTTGCACCACTTACTGTTAGAAACATAAAACTGCAAATTATTCTCAGTAATTAACATACCATGCTATGGTATGCTAGAGTTCGGGTTGAGAGTTTTTAATCCGTAATTTGCAGATGCAAAGTTGTAGAAGAACATTGTAGTTATATGAAAAAAATCACCACTAGGAATTCAGCCTAGACTCCCCTTCCCAAGCTGACGGTATTCCACCAGTCATCCTGCACTCATATCCCTGTCCTTCTCCACATGTAGTATGAAAAAAAAAAAAGGCTCTTGGATTTCCACTTGAAGCAAAAATATGACTAAATAAGTCTACTGGTCTCTTTTTATCCTGGACACTAAGGCAGACAGGCTCCTGTCCTAAGCAAGGAGAGCAGAGTGTATTTACTGAAGAAAAGAACACAAAACAAGATTTTTCCAGAGGTAAAGAGAATAAGGTGATGTTAGCAAATTAAACACACACCACTATTCCGAAGAGTCACCTTGCTCCAGGGTGTGATGGAAACGATTTAACTCAGGTTTGCCTGGTACATTATCCTGCTCCACAAGCAGTGACTGAAGCTACATCAAGGTGGCGTACTGCACTATTAATGTCAGTCCTCCAGATTATGAGGACTGACATTAATATTCAATAGCTTCTGGGTCCCAGACCCAAAGAAACAGATAGAAGGCTTCTCTCCAGAAGGAAGAAAGCACTCACACCCTGGCAAGCAGATCTGGATCTTCCTAGAGGTGGGTCATGACACCCAGGGCCAGCCACCATCAGTTCTTGGCAAACATTTACTTTTTTAAGCAAAATAATCTGGCTAGCACCAGCAAAGCTACAAATTCCCACCAGAGCAAGAATGCATTTTTGGGGATCCCAGGAAAGGTACAGTCCTATTAAGAGTGTAATCAAGAGAGGGCAAAGGTACAGTGTAAGGTGGTGTCTCAGAGAAGGACTAAAACATCTGCACATGATGCCCTCTTGCTATGAGGCCTGTTAATTTAGTGGGTTTAGGCCTTGTCTACACTTAGAAGTTTTGCTGTTTTAACTGTAGTTAAGGCAGCAAACCCCCCGTAATGTAGATGCAGCTACACCACTGTAAAAGTACTTCTGGCAGTTAGTGGTATAGCTCATTTAGGTTTGGCAAAGTACCATATACCAGTATATCAGATCTACACTAGCGCTTTTATCAGTGTAACTACACTGGTTAAAAACAAAAAACAAAAACACAAAACGGCTTGCCTTGGTCTGAATGCTGCTGTTACCAATCAGGTGGACAACAGAAGGTGGATTTTTGAGTTCTGTCCTTCATCAAAACCTGCTATCCATTCTAGAGCAAGTGGTTTTCAAACTGTGGGTTACGATCCAGTACTCGCAAAAAGAAAAGGAGTACCTGTGGCACCTTAGAGACTAACAAATTTATCTGAGCATAAGCTTTCGTGAGCTACAGCTCACTTCATCGGATGCATTCAGTGGAAAAAACTTTCAACAATTTTCTTCAACTGGGTCGCCAGAAAAAAAGTCTGAAAACCACTGTTCTAGGCAGCTTTCCTGACCTGGAAAGCAGGCTTGTTTCACAGAGCAGGGTGATTTCGGGACTGTGGGTACACAGGCAGGCAGAACTTGGGGAGAAGGATGGCACTGGGGCTGAGGTACAGAATTAGGGGGTCGGAAACTCGGGTCTCCCAGTCCTGGGTGATTAGAAGAGCCCGAGTCTCTGGCTCCGGGCTGCAGGATACCCTGGCTCTGCCGGCCGGATGTCTGGGAAGCGCCGAGAGGAGCTAGCACCCTGGCTTTACCTCCAGGGGGCCTTCGCCTCTCTCCGTCCCCCTCGGGCTCTGCTCCCGAGCCGGAGGATCCCGCACCCCAGCCGGGCGCACCCAGCCACGTTTCCCGGGAACCGCATCCACCCCGGCAGCCCGCGTGCCCCTCAGTGGGGGCTGGCCTGGCTCCTCGGGGGTCGCCCGGTTCCGCTGGCTCCCTCGGCAGCGCCTGGTCCCCGCCGCTCTCGCAGGCAGCCCGCTGGGCTGGATGGTCCCAGCCTGGCTGGGCATGGAGCCGCCTCCACCAGCCCGCCCCAGCCCCGCGAGCTCCCAGCCTTGCCGGGCTGGCGCGTCCCGCCCCCTCCGCGCACGGGGCCCGATCGAGGGCGGCCGCGGCCCCGCTTACCGGCCGGCTCCCCGGTACCCGGCGGCGAGCCCCGGCCCAGCGCCGCCAGCAGCAGCAGGATCAGGGCGCCCAGGAACAGCGAGACCGCGATCAGCGCCTCCGCCGCCTCCATCTTCCCGCCACCGCCACCTCAGCGCGCGGGGCCGAGCACGGCGCGGCAGCAACGCGCACGCTGAGGCCACGCCGGGGGCATTGCGATCCAATGGGCAGGAAACGACCCGCGCACGCGCAGTTCCCGCATAGTCTGGAAAGAGGCTGTCATCACCAGCGGTTGTTTATACGCCTGCGCGGAGAGGCTACTGTGGGATGAGCCACTCCTCCGGACAAAGCGACCCGTGCGCAGCCAGTCCCCTTTGGGCATGCGCTCTGGAGGCAACGGGGGGACGCTTGGTGCGCGGCAAGGGTCCTGTGAGGGGCGAAGGCTGGAAACGGGGGTTCGGATACCAGCTCCGCCGCAGACTTCTGTGTGACCCTGGCAGGGTCTGTCCCGCATCTGCACCGGCGGGGAAGGGTGTCGTGTGGTTCTTGGTAGCAGTGCCCTGCGCCCTTCCCTCACCCTCCTACACAGCACCCTCCCCAGGAGGCTGGTTCCATTAGCCTTGTTTGGCAGAAGGGGAAACTGAGGCACAAAAATGATGACATGACCCGCCACGACTAGAACCCAGCACCCCTGTGTGCCAGACCAGTACCACCCTGGGCCACCAGAGCCGCTCTCCTACCTGCTGTTTTCTAGCTTCATGCCCTTCCCTCTGTGCACAGAGACAGTGGTAAAAACTTCAAACCCACTGTGACGTTGCACTCCATATGTTTTATGGAAATATGTTTATGTGTGAATATAATGTAACTGGAATATGCTTTATGCAAAAAGTCTTTTGTAAGGTATCATTACAAAGCTTATAATCTACTAAGTGTTTTCATCCTATTTGTATGAATGTATCATTCTTGTATCTAAAGCTAGAAATATGAAGTATTACTCTGAAGTCCTATTGTAACTATGCAAAGCGTGGGCCATTAATGCTGGCTTAGGATCTTGATGACTGCCATTGACTAGGACAATTGGTTGTGAATGGGTTTATTTACCTGCAAGCCTTCCTGTGTACCTGACATGTGTAATGAAGAGTGAGGTCCACATGATATTGGAATCCATCTTAAACCTAGTGCTTTTCCATTTAGAAGGAGGGGTGGGAACCCAGAGAGACCAAGGATTCCTGCCTTGTGCCAAAGCTATAAAGGGGGTGGAGCAGGACAAAGCGGTCCCAGTCATGAAAAAGCCCCTGCTTTTCACCTAAGATGCCTGCTGGAACTAACAAGGACTGTACCAGGGGAAAGGATTAGGCCCAGACTAGGAAGGAGTCTGGTCTGTGAAAGAAATTGGAAAATCTCTGAGGGTGAGATTTACCTGTATTCAGTTTCTTAATGTAGACGCAAAAAGAAAAGGAGTACTTGTGGCACCTTAAAGACTAACCAATATATTTGAGCATAAGCTTTCGTGAGCTACAGCTCACTTCATCGGATGTAGACGCTTACACTTGCGTGTTTTTGCTTTATTTTGCTTCGTGACTTACTTTGTTCTGTCTGTTATCATTTGAAACCACTTAAATCCTACTTTTTATACTTAATAAAATCACTTTTGTTTATTAACAAACCCAGAGTAAGTGATTAATACCTGGGGGAGCAAACAGCTGTGCATATCTCTCTATCAGTGTTATAGAGGGTGGACAATTCATGAGTTTACCCTGAATAAGCTTTATACAGAGTAAAACAGATTTATTTGGGGTTTGGATCCTACTGGGAACTGGGTGTCTGGGTACTGGAGATAGGTAACCTGCTGAGTGGTTTTCAATTAAAGCCTGCAGCTTTGGGGACGTGGTTCAGATCTGGGTCTGTGTTGCAACAGGGTAGCGTGTCTTGCTCAACAAGGCAGGATTCTGGAGAGTCCCCAGCCATCAGGGAAAATGGGTTCAGAGGTAATTTCATTATGTCAGGTGACAGTCCCACGCGGGGTCTCTGTGACCGAGCCCATCACACCCACCCCGGGCTGTTCTCAGGAGACGCCATGGGGAAACACCAACCCTGTAGGCAGCAATGCCAAGCAAGGGGAGCTCTGGGGGCTCCAGCACATGGGTGGTGAGTGTGGGAAGGAGGCATGGGGAGGAAAAGGCACAGTCCAGGAAGGAGGGTGCAGGGGTGCATCACTACTGGCAGAAATGGCTCTGGTCTGGTGAGTGGCTTCCCTATCCTACTGCCCCGCGTGTGGCCTGCGTCCCTGGCTCCTCCTCTCCCAGAGCTATTATTATTCCCTGTAGTTGGACTTTCTCCTAATTTGTGATTCTTTTGCACCTTATATAATATGGGAGCATTTCCCCTGCTTCTTACATAGGTTGTGGCTCTAGCTCTTGGACCAGCAGGTCATATGCAGGCACCGTGTGCCCTTGTTGCCAAGAAAGCCAGTGGCATTTTGGGATGTATAAATAGGGGCATTGCCAGTAGATCGAGGGATGTGATCGTTCCCCTCTATTCGACACTGGTGAGGCCTCATCTGGAGTACTGTGTCCAGTTTTGGGCCCCACATTACAAGAAGGATGTGGAAAAATTGGAAAGAGTCCAGCGGAGGGCAACAAAAATGATTAGGGGACTGGAACACATGACTTATGAGGAGAGGCTGAGGGAACTGGGATTGTTTAGTCTGCGGAAGAGAAGAATGAGGGGGGATTTGATAGCTGCTTTCAACTACCTGAAAGGGGGTTCCAAAGAGGATATGATCTAGACTGTTCTCAGTGGTAGCTGATGACAGAACAAGGAGTAATGGTCTCAAATTGCAGTGGGGGAGATTTAGGTTGGATATTAGGAAAAACTTTTTCACTAGGAGGGTGGCGAAACACTGGAATGTGTTACCTAGGGAGGTGGTGGAATCTCCTTCCTTAGAAGTTTTTAAAGGTCAGGCTTGACAAAGCCCTGGCTGGGATGATTTAGTTGGTGTTGGTCCTGCTTTGAGCAGGGGGTTGGACTAGATGACCTCCTGAGGTCCCTTCCAACCCTGATATTCTATGATTCTATGACAGCAGATGGAGACACCTGCATAGTCATAAGCACCTGAAATCTGCCTGGGGCTGGTGCAGGGTTACTCTGCACGCTCCTTTGCAAATCATCTATTCACAGTATGTTCCACTTGGAGTATTACAGAGCCCAGGGAAAAGAGGAATCCTTTGTTGCGGGCTTTTGGCAGCAGGAGCCCCGTTGCTCAGTTCTGTGTATTTTTCCAGAGGCAGCAACAGGGTGAGAAATGCTGAAAAACTTAAGAAACACACCACCAAAATGGGAAGGAACAAAGTCTCTTTATCACAAAGGATCTGCCATTGCTTACAGAGCCAGGGCACGCAGCATGGGATATAGGAACAGGACATTCCTTTGGCAACATGACATCAAACAACATTCATGGGAAAACTCCTGCATCCTAGAACATCCTAAAATTAAAAGACAAAGAACCTTTGCTTGGGAAACACCCATGAAGGGGAAATCCAGCAGCTGCCTTTGAGCTACTGTTCCAGACATGAGAGACAAGAAGACACGTTGCTCACATTACAGGAAAAGGAGCGAAAGAGCAACAAAATGCAGCAGGAGACAACTGAGCAGCCCAATTAGTCAGCTTAGCACAACAACAATATGACCAAGAGCTTTCTGTTGATTTGTACAGTATTCTCCACTCCAGAAGCCAGCTTCTGAGTTCAAATTGGACTGAAAGGGAGGTGGGGATTGACCAGATGTGACCAGAACCACCACTGCTTAGAATTTAACACCCACCAGCCAGAGTCGCTCAGACCTAGTGTGGACATGGGAGCTATTAACAATGGGCCGGAGACTAAAGCAAACACACACAGACTCTGGATAGAGTTGGTTATCCAGAGTCTAGGCCCTCCCATACTGAATGGAAGCAGCCATATTTGTGAAGATAAGGCTTGGGCAATGAGAGATGCTGACCTTCTCATGGGGCATCCTCCATGGAACCACAAAGAACTTCATGCACTAGCCTCATCATCAGCAACTCTCCAGGGGCCCTTCCATCCCTAGGGCCAGTGGGGGATGAGGCACTAGCATCTTGCTGCTGAGGTGGGCTTTTCTGCAGCTCTTGTGGTCTCTCTGTCCCTTGATCTCTGGGGATGCAGTACCAGGTTCCATTGCTTGCTTCAGAAGGCGAGGCTTCAGGAAGACTGAAGGCCCAAATCTTTCTCCTCAGGAACCAGAGGCAGCCGAGTAATTCCCTCCCATGGTCAGTGGTTGCTGCCTCTAGAGCTGAGCAGTGAGTAGGGGAAGGTGCTCTCCTCTCAGTGGGCACCCTGGGCTCCTCTGAGCTCCTTGGGGCCCTGCTCTCACTGGTCATCATCATAGCTTGTCGCTCCAAAACTGCAGCCAAGACCTGGTGTTCTCACTAATCTCAAACAGTTCCTTGGGAGTATAGGATGTTGCCAGGGCACTCCATCAGGCAGTGTTCAAATGTTTGCCTAAGCTCTCCACGTTCACATCTGGGGTCGTCCCTCAGCTTCCACTTGGTGATAGTCACCAGCCTTTGCCACTCCACCTCTTGTTCAAGTTAGAGTACACCAGTGTTTTTGTTCGAAGTCAGCACCTGGAGGGAGTTGTTGAGAAGGAACCAGGTTCTCCAAGATCGTCAGCATTTCCCATCATTTTGTTACTCTGTAGCCTTGCACGGTGCTATTTTCAGGTAAGGAATTTTCCGAGGGAAAGTTCTTCTGGACGTCAGCATCTTGGGTGGTGGAACGTGTCCATGCAGCAGGTGTCCTGGATCATGCACTGATTTTGTCTCTCCTTTTGCTGATGGCCTCCCGCCGCATGGATGGGGGTGCAGTCCCCGGGAGACAGGATGGCAATGGTGGGACCAAGACTGCAATAGGAGACTCTTGCTGGTGAAGGTGAATGGTTGTTCTGCAGAAATGAAGCATCTTACCATGTGTGAAGGGCCCCTCCCTTGTAACTAGGAGGAGTTGTTGCTGCGGTCTGTCCCCATCACTGCCTGGGTGGCCTGCTCGGGTACACATGCCGGGTCGGTCAGGATGGAGGTGGAAATGCTCAGCTGGCGGAGAGAGCTCAGGACAGCTGCGGAGACCAAACCAAATGGGACAAGTCAGTGTTCTCTGCTGATAGGCTCTGAGCTGCTTCAGGCAGTCTGTCTACTCACCACAGGGCCCGCCATGCCAGCCATCTAGCCCATATTCCAGCTCTCACACTGGCCTGGGCCAACTGCTGCACAGGAAGATCCCTGTTAATGGGCAGCTATGGCATAACCTGTCCCATGGGAGGTGTCCTCCCAACCCCTGGCAGGGCTTAAATCCTGTCCCATGTACTCATGGCTCTTCTCATTATCTGCACCTTTGTCCAATCCCCTAATTGAATCCTGCTAAGCTTGACCTTGGGGAGCTCATGTGGAAGGGAATTCCACAGGCTAATTGTGTGATGTGAAAAATATTGCTCCTCCCTCTGGGTTTGCCATGTGCAGCCTTTCCCTTTGCCCACAGTATGAGACTGGAAAACCATTGATGTCTCTGTGCCATAGCTGCAGACCAGGAGACTGTACATCCAACAAGCCAGTCTTCCCTTCCCATCCTTCCAATCCTGACCTTGCTCCCGGAACCACATCCCAGTGTGGCAGGTCCCTGCTGCTGAACCCCAGCTAGAGTAGAGATTGAACCTCCCTCTGACCAAGCTCAGGAGCCGGAGAACCAGGGCTGAATGGAGCTAGGAAGTGAATCCCTTGCTGACCCCAAGGAAGGGGGGAAGAGCATTGCCAGAGCAGCTTTGGGCAGCCCCAGAGCTGGCCCTGAGAGCACCACGCCTCCAAGACAGCATCCCCCCCTCCATGCAAGCACAGCCCCCTCACATGTCCCCCTCACAGTGCAGTTCTTCTGACCACGGCACTTAGCCGACCTCCCACCCAGCTCAGGCACGAACAGCAGGGGTTGCAAGCTAGGAGCAGATGGCAGGCAGGGCCAGCCCCTGCCTTCTCCAGGGCAGGCAAGGGACAAAGTGGGACTACGTACTGGGCCGAAGTGCTGGGAGGGAGCAATACTGGTCCAGCCAGGCTAGTGATGTCTGGCTGAGGCTGTCCATGCTGGCTGTGGAGACCATGCCATTGAAGGACTCAAACAGAGGCCGGATGATGATGCTGAACTGATGCAAACAGAGCAGTTAAGGACTCCCCATCACAAGGCAGAACTGACTGACCAGCCCTCATGTCCCTCCCTCTGCTGCTGCCCCTTTCCTGCTGACTCCTGGCACTTGGGGAGTGACATGGCAGGCTGCAGAGTTAGTGCCACCCCGTGTGGTGCCAGACCAGGCCAAGGCTCATCTTGGGGGCAGGAACATGAGCTCTAAGCCCACAGCATCCTGCTGGGAACAAGAACAGGTGTCCTGAGACCAACACCGGGGGGGGGGGGGTGAACTACAGGGGATGTGGATACCAAGAGTGGGGTGGGGGGGGTCAGGTGATACCCTGTACCCCATGTTCACCACTTGTGTTCTGATACATTTTGTACAAAACATGCAGTGCAAGGTATCATTTGAAAACTCAGGATCTACTATCGCTGTGCTGTTAAAATGCGTATCGTCATTGTGGAGCGAGGCATGAGATTTTGCTATATGTTTGTTACTGAAAAACACTGTGAGTCTGAAGAATGCCCACAGACTAGGTCCTTCAAAATAACGAAAGGGCTGTAAACAAAGGCCTTGCATGTCATCCCTGAAGACACTTCAAACGTCAAGAACACAGATGGTGTCAGCAAGAAATTTATAATTTACCTGAAAGGGGCTTCAAATCTCATGTACACCAGAGTGATGGTCTGCACCCCAGCTGGGGGTGGGTGTTCCTCACAGAGAGGAGGAGGGTATAAAATAAGACAATGGCTTCCCCATTACCTTTCCTCTCTCACCTCCGCACATGGAAGCCAGATCATTTGAAAGAGGGAGAGGGATCATTGAAGGGCGAAGGGGTCATAGGCACCAACTCCCTGGGTGCTCTGGGGCTGGAGCAGTGACGAGGCAGCCCCTCTACCAGAACCACCCACCCCAGCACCTCCCACCCCCCGCCCGGCCTGTCCCTCAGCGCCTCCCGCTCCCTCCCAGGCCTCCCGGCCTCTCCCTCAGCGCCGCCCGCTCCCTCCCAGGCCTCCCGGCCTCTCCCTCAGCGCCTCCCGCTCCCTCCCAGGCCTCCCGGCCGGCCTGTCCCTCAGCGCCTCCCGCTCCCTCCCAGGCCTCCGGGCCGGCCTGTCCCTCAGCGCCTCCCGCCCGCCCGCCAGCTGGCCTCTCCCTCAGCGCCTCCCGCTCCCTCCCAGGCCTCCCGCCCGCCGGCCGGCCTCTCCCTCAGCGCCGCCCGCCCTCCCAGGCCTCCCGCCCGGCCTGTCCCTCAACGCCTCCCGCTCCCTCCCAGGCCTCCCGCCCTCTCCCTCAGCGCCTCCCGCCCTCCCAGGCCTCCCGCCCGCCGCGGATCAGCTGTTGGGCGGCGTCAGACTCCGCAGGCGCTGGCGGGAAGCAAGCGCAGCAGCGTCGGGGGCGGGTGGCACTGGGCACAGGCGGCAACTTTTTTCTGCGCCAGTGGGTGCTCGCCCTGCCCCCGCCCCAACTCCCCCCCCCGCGGTCCCTATTGGACCCCTCCCCCAATCCCCGCCCCGGCCCCGCCTCCTCCCCCGAGCCTGCCGCGTTCCTCCTCCCAGGCGTGCCGCGCGCTCGGGGGAGGGGGCAGAGGTGAGCTGGGCGGGGGGGGAGCTCAGCACCCACCAATTTTTCCCCCGGGTGCTCCAGCCCCCGAGCACCCACGGAGTCGGCGCCCAGGGAACTGGGTGGGGTGAGGGCAGGGAGCGATGGGGCGGGCCAGAGGCGGGAAGGAGCCTTGGGGGAAGGATTAGGAGGGGGGCTGGGCGGAGCCAGGGAGAGCACCCCCCGCAGATTAGAAAGTGGGCGCCCCTGGCAGGATTGTCCCGGGCTGAGAGGAAACAGCCTGTGACATGTGTCGCAGTTTACGGTGGGACAAGCGGGTTTGCTTTTAGCTCTCTTGGCAGGGCCGGACTAAGGCAGGGGCTTTTAGGGGCCGCGGCTCAGAGCTGCGGCCTGCGGGGGCCCCGCAGGCAGATGCGGCCGCTGCTTCTTCCATTCGGCCCGCGGGAAGTCGGCGCGCTGGCTGCAGCCGCGAGCACCCACTCATCGCTACGTCCCTGCGGCCCCTAAGCGAGGGGCGTCCGGGGAGTCTCTGCGCGCTGCCCCCGCCGCCAGCACTGGCTCCGCAGCTCCCACTGGCCTGGTACCGCAGCCAAGGGGAGCTGCGTGGGGCGCCAGCGGGCACGGGCAGCGGGCACTGTGCAGAGTGGCCTGGCCCCCCCTGCAAAGGGACCAGACATGCCGGACATCTCGGGGAGCAGAGCAGCGCGGAGCCCGGACGGGCAGGGATCCTGCCTTAGCCCTGCTGCAATGCTGACCAGGAGCTGCCCAAACTAAGCGCCTCCCGGCCAGAGCCTAGATCCCACACCCCATCCTGCAGCCCAACCTCCTACCCCAGCCTGGAACCCCCGCCTGCACCCAAACTCCCTCCCAGAACCTGCACCATGAGCCTCCTGCTGAACCCCAACCCCCATCCCATCCCTGGCTCCACTCCAGAGCCCACCCCCATTCGAGCTGCACCCCCTCCTGCACCCCAACCCCCTGCCCCAGCCCTGAGCCCACTCCCCCACTCCAAACCCCCAGGGGCCCCACAAAATCTAATAGCCCCGGGCCCACAGGAGGATTAATCCAGTCCTGACTATTAGCTTACATTGGTCAAGGGGGTCTTGAGCAGTGCGAGATGCACATTTCTGAGGTGCAACGCTGGGGCTGGGGGATTTGCGGATGTCATCCTATATACAGTTAATGAGTGGCTGTGAGAGCATTCATGTAATTTGCTGGGTGTGCCTTCACATGCTTTTGGCTGTGTGAGTAGAGCCTGGATGGGCTGCTTTTCATCAGCAGAGCAGTGTAAGAGACACCCTGGGCTGGAGCAGTAAGGGCCTCATCCTCCCTGATTGAACTAACCTTGTTATCCCTAGCCTGATTCTTGCTTGCATATTTACACCTGCCTCTGGGAATTTCCACTACATGCATCCGACGAAGAGGGTATTCACCCACGAAAGCTTATGCTCCAATACGTCTGTTAGTCTATAAGGTGCCACAGGACTCTGCAGCTTTTAAGGGGACACTGCTGTTCAAAAGTCCAGCTTGGACCCTAGGTGATGTCACTGGGGCTGCAGAGGGGATCTGGAGACTAGCATAGGGGAGTGGGCTTCAAAGTCTTGAAAACCTCCAGCTGGCTCCAGGGAGCAGGCTGATACCTGTGGTCCCAGTGCGTGGGGTGCATGAGCGGGGCATAGAAGCCAGGGACTCAGAGCCATTTTCTAACACCCAGACTCTAGCAGGCACAGGGAACACAGGGCCCTGGTGTCTCCCCTCTAGAAGTGATGGAAGAGGGGAGGAGCTGTGAGGGGTCTGCCTCCAGGAGGCTGTCACCATGGTAACATCTTTGGCCCTCCTCAGCACCCTAAGAAGCTGCAGTGACCCCACATGTTTGGGCAGGGGGCAGCGGGGTGGGGCGCCCATCTCCAAAGGATACAACCCAGAACTTCCAGTTCTTCAGCGTGCAGGAGCGGACGTACTCGTCAAACATGTCACGCATCTGGTCGAAGCGCTGGCGGGTGATGGGCACTCCTGTAGCAGGCAGCTGCTGCTGGCACAGGCTGCAGGGGCACAAGAAGATGGTGCCTGTCTGCCTCGGTTGACAGGCCCACACACAGAGAGATTGGCACTGGGGAGAACAGTCAACGTCCCGCCCCCAGGCCTAGCTCTCCAGCCACCCTCACCCCCTGCTGTGCTCCAGCCTCGTCCAGGAAGGATGCTGTGGCAGGGAGCGATTGACTGGCACCGTGCCCTAGGCATGGCCGAGCTGATCACCAGCGATTAGCAATTCCATGGCTGATGGTCACCTGGGGAAAGCCCCACTTCTGAGATGTGTCAGCAAGAAGTGGTGGTGGGCAGCACCCCCATTCCTGTGGCAGCAGGCGGCTCCTGCCCACCTCCCCGTGCACTTTCTCCCGCTGAGGGCTGCCCCATACTGATGGCCATGCCAGGCTCTCTAAGAGGTGCCAGGCTCCTGGTGCCACCCTCCACCTGGCCATGGGGGACAGGGCTATGGGGGTGGGGAGAGGGGGCTAATGCTTGCATCCGGGTGAAGCTGGCTGGGGCCCACCCATTGCTCCCCTTCCTGTACCTGCCTGTGCACAGCATCCTGCTCTCATCCTGCCCCTGGTACCTGGGGCCCACTGGGGTGGGCTGGTCAGGCTCCTCGGTTCCCCTCGGGGGGGGGTGATCCTTCCCAAGGCCCCTGTGTGTGGGCTCCAGGTTCTGCCCCTCTCTGGAAGGGCTGGCTCCCAGGGCCGTAGCAGAGGCAGCACCAAGCCCATTTCCTGCAGCCCCAGCCTCCCAGCATGACTACGTGGGGCATTTACAATAAAACCGGAGCGAATGAATTGTGGAGAGAGGAGCTGGGGTTGTATGGGGAGCTGTGCCCACACAGGCTAATCCACCCCGCATTGGCACCATGGCAGGTTGAGTGCTTCAGGGAAGGGGGCAGTGCACCTTGGCTCCATTAATAATAACCCTGCATTGCTGGGGCACTCTCCATCTCCGGGCCCCAAAATGCATTACAAACATAGTGGGAAACCTCCTCCCACATGACTGATGTGCCACCTTTTCTGGGGTGGAACACAGCAGCTGCTGATAGCACACACAGCACAGCAACACTGCACCGTCAGCTTCACAGGAAGGGCCCCCTTTTAGATGTGACATCTCATTCAGCAGACAGCAGCCTAGTACCCCTTTGCATCATGCTAGGGGATTAAGTTCAGCACTGACAAGGGAAGAGCACCCCCGATTGAGTGGTCACCCTTTGCAGCACACTCCTTGTCTGCTCCCCTCCCCAGCTTGGCTCCGTGCCCGTCTCTGCCCTTCCCGTCCCTTGGCCTGGCTCCCCTCCCTTCTCCCCCTATCCTACTTGATGGTTGTGTTGAGCTCCTCGATCTGCTCCCGCAACCGCTGCGTCTCATCCTGCAGGGCAGCCCTCTCCTGCTGCAACTTGTAGATGTACTCTGCTGTCTTCTGCAGCGTGGTGGCCTTGCTGACCTGAGGGGCCAGATGTGGGGGCTGAGTGACGCTGATCTCCTGTGGCTGTCTCTCAGCCCCCTCCCACCGCTCTGCCTCCCAGGAGGAAGGAGCTGCCCAGCAGGGTGCTGGGCCTTTCAGGGTTTTGGAGAGACATGGCCTCGCTCAGCCACCCCTACAGGGTCTCCGAGACCTAGGTGGTTGGACAGCACAGAAAGCCCCATTCCATGATGGGAGGGCCAAGGGACAGTCTATAGCTGGGGAAAGGTGCTGAGGGGAGCGGTTGGCTGGGGGCCTAGAGCTGCAGGGACACACAAGAGCTGCCTGGCCAGGGCAAAGCTGAATCACTGATGCAGCCCGAGCCTGGCACTCCCACTCCCAGCTCTGGGGACTCTCCTGGGGGTCTGGGGCACCGCAATTATGAGAGGTTTGGTACTTTGGGCACTGGGTGTCCCCTGGGGAGCTGCCAGTCCTGCCCTCAGTGCCCACTTTGGGGTTTGCTCCCCTCTCACTCACCTTGATGCTAGGCTGGGCACTCAAGGTGCTCACCAGCCCGTGGAGGGTGTCAAAGCCCAGCTTGATGTTGAAGCGTCTCTTCTGCTCGGCGGAGATGTGCGTGATGCGGCGGCTCTCTGTCTGCAGGGCAGGGGCAGAATCAGGCACCCCAAGGGGTGTGGGGGAGACCCCCAGAACCCCCAACCTGAGCCAAGGCCAGGACAGACCCATAGATGTTGCAACAGGGGGAGCGGGTGCGATGTGATGGGAGCACAAGGGATGTGAAGCAGGGCAATCTGGAGCCCTGAAGGGGCTGGGAGGAGAGGGCTGTGCCTGTCGGATGGGCAGAGAGGAGACACCCCCAGGGAGGGGCTGTCCCCCTGGGAGCCCTGGACTGTTGCGTACCTTGCTGGACTCCGGCCTGCCCTGGCTGGGGGTGGAATGATGCGGTGAGATCCTGGCAGTCAGCACTCCGACTGGCACCGGGGAGACTCGTCCAGGCTTCGGCCAGTCACTGGCTGGAAGATAAAACGAGACTGTTGGGCGGGGCTGAGTGGGCAGTGCCTACTGGCTCCAGGACCTGCCCCAGTGCAGGGGCTGAGATGGGGGCATGACTGCCTAGGCTGGGTCCTGCGAGCCTCCCGCACAGGCAGGCTCAGGGTCCCGTCCCACTGCGCAACAGAGACAGAAGGACAGGTGCCCTGGAGCAGACCGAGAGCCCCACTGGTGCAGCAGCCCGGCACTGACTGACCAATGCCAGGGGCTTCAGGGAAAGGGATCACCTCCCCATAATGCACCACACTGAGCAAGGTGGAGCTGGGGATGGGAGGCATTGCTTCCTGACCACGCAGTGATAGAGCAGTCTGTGCCCTGAAGCAAGGAGATGATGGCCCTTGACACTGATCCCAGACATTGTCCCTGCCAATCCTAGCCTCACTCAAGTCACAGTCTAATCACTGCTGAATCTCACAAAGCCATGCGCCTCCATAATGTCCTGCAGCAGTGAGTCCCACAGATTATACACTGCATCCAAAGAAAGGAGTCATTCTATCCATTCTATGGTGCCTCCTAGGTTCACCATGAGTCCCCGTGTTCCCATATTGGGGTGTGTGTGAATTCATTCCTCTCTCCATACCTCTGTCGAAGCTCCCTGTGCTCCTTTCTGATCCCAACAGGCCTTGTCTTTGACATGCTAACAGCACCGTATCCATCGGTAGTGCTTTCCATCAGAGGAACCTCAGTGCTTTTACCGACTCTTCTCAATCCCACCAGGAGGCAGGCATGAGCTATTCTCATTAGACAAGTTAAGTGATTTGCCCAAGTTCACACAGCAGGTCAGTAGCAGAGCCGGGAGAGATCCTACAAGCTCTGATGCTAACCAGTAGTGGTGCCCCTAGTACTTTTCATTGCCCCTTTCTGTTCTCGCTGTGATGGGTGATCCATTGTGGGCACAGGAACCCAGCAGGGGTGGGAGTGGGAAGATCACCACGAATTTCAGAGCTGCTTGAAAAATGCCTGTTATGTTCCCTGAGAAATTTTGAACTTTTGCGGGGTTTTTCCCCCAAAACTTTCAGCAAAAAATGTGGATTTTCAAAGAAAACCTGAAACCACCTAAAAAGGTTTGTTTTAAAAAATAACATTTCAGGCAAACGTTTTTGGTTTTTGAAAACTAAACATTGAATTACTTTTTCCAAAAAAACATACATTTTAACTCAAGTTGATATTTTTTGAAAGAATAGTGATTTCTTTTTTTTTTTTCCATTGTAAAAGCAGAACCTTTCAAGCAGAAGGAAGAGTTACTGCAAACATTTTCCATTTGGTGAAAGGCATATTTTTGCAGAAAAAATATTGAGAAAAAGACTCCAACCAGCTGCCCTGGGTTGCCCTGTTGGCGACCGACCCTCCAGCATTTTGCACCAGTTCCCCCTGGAACTGCCCACTGACCTTGCATGCAGTTGCCCACCAGGACCCTGTCAACTAAGTCAAGCTGATTCAAGTTGTCTGCATGGTTCTGCCACTCTAGGACAGCAGTATGGCAGCAAGGCTGGCTCTGGTGTCGTGTCCCTGGTGTGGCTCTGTGTCCTGGCTTTTCTGGGTCTCTCTTTTCTCACCTGCCTGCCTAGTCTCTGTTAACCCCAATCTCTCTGTATTGTCAACACCCACCCATCCATCTCCTGGGTTAATAAACAGAACTGAGGGGTGGGGTGGATCTTCAAGAGGATCTCAGGGGGGCAGCACCAGCAACCTGCTCAGCTCTGACTCTGGCGATACAGGAGGGAGCCTTCTTCAGCTGGATTTCCCCCACTGAAAGTTTGCTGAGCCTGCATGACCTGCATGACAGGGGTGTTTGCTCTTTCTGGTAATCAAAGAGAAGTTGTCAAAGACGCCGCACTGCTCACCACAGGCCGAAGGGGGGGAGAGCTGCTCCGTCTTGGGGACGAGCAGGGATCCCGGCTGTGCCACAGCCAGTATGATGGGGACAGACTGGGAAGGGCTGGAGCCAGGAGACAGCCCTGGACTCAGCTGGGCCATGCGGGGCAGGAAGTCAGAGGGGACTTCGGCAAGGCCCCCTTCCTGCGAAGAGAGAAGCCAGAGAGAAGGAGTTTGCACTTTGGGCTCCCTGGCTGAAAGTCTCAGGCCTGCGACCCACAAGGCCAAGGGCAAAAAGGGGCCAGGGCTTTTCCCCAACCAGCACACAGGAGACAGTCTTTGAAGTACCTACAGCAGCTTGACTCTTGTAGATAAGGAGAGCTGGTCACTGCCCGTGAGGCTCATGGTCAAACTAGACCTACTCCATGAAGGGGATGGCGAGAAGGAAGGGCCCCCAACCCCTCACAAGGTTACAGCAACATGGCATGAGCCCTGGGGCTCCCAGGGACTGGACAAAGATCAGGCCTTGAGAACCCCATGGTCGGAAAGCTGACTGTGTGGTGGGCTGGTGGTTGGGCACTGCATAACTGGTGCTGCTGGGGGAGCCCTCTCCAGGGGAGCAGCGCCATGTGAGACGGCCCCCATGGGCGGCCAAGGGACCCTTTGTCAGCCCTGAGCCAGGCAGGGGGAAATGGGATTTTCTTTAACCTGAGGAAATGCTCTCCACTTGGAAATACAGGGCATAAAATACCATCCTGAGTGCCCCCCGAGCTCTGCCAGTGCCCCTCACTCCTGGGCTGGTACACCGCGGGTTTGTCCAGTCCCCAGTGCCCCCCAAGCTCTGCTGATACCCCTCGCTCCTGCCCTGACACACCCCATGCTTGTCCATCCCCAATGTCCCCCCAGCTCTGTCAATGCCCCTCACTCTTGCCCTGACCCACCCCCTGCTTGTCCAGCCCCAATTCCCCCCAGCTCCACCAATGCCCCTCGCTCCTGCCCTGATGGTGTCACCGGGCACTTTGGTTTCCTCGATCATGGAATCCTGTTGTGAGAAGAAGGGCTGCTGAGCAGAGATGGGGGTCCACCTGTCTTGGAAGGGGAAGAGTGTCTTCAGATGCAGACTGGCTAAACTAGTGAGGGGGCTTTAAACTAGGTCCAACAGGGTTAGCAGACAAAAGCCCACAAGTAAATCTAGAACAAAGAGACTTGGGTGAAGCATCTGAATCTGGGGGGGAACATGGGAAATCACAGCATGGACAAAGGAGAGACCAGAGGGAATATAGAGGGGAAATGTACTAAACATGTCCATTGTCTGTATACTAATGCAAGAAGTATGGGGAATAAACAGGAAGAACTAGAAATACTAGTGAGTAATCATAAATAGAACAGAACTGGCATCACAGAAACTTGGTGGCATTAGTCACATGACTGAAATACTGGTATAGAAGGGTACAGTTTGTTCAGGAAGGCCAGGCAGGAGAGGAGTAGTTGCCTTGTATATCAAAGATATCTACACTTGCCCTGAGACTGAGACAACAGTGGGAGGCAGACCTGTTGAAAGTCTCCGAGAAAGGATAAAAGGGGTAAAAAACAAGGGTGATGTCATGGTAAGGAGTCTACCTGGAAGAAGAGGTGTATGACACTGTTTTTTAGACAACTAATAAAATCATCCAAAGCACAGGACTTGGTGGTGATGGGGGACTTCAGCTACTCAGATATCTGTTGGGAAAATAACACAGCAGGGCACAGATTATCCAATGGGTTCTTGGGATGCATTGGAGACAACTTTTTATTAGAGAAGGTGGAGAAAGCGACTAGGGGAGAGGCTGTTCTGGATTTGATTCTGACAAACAAGGAGGAACTAGCTGAGAATCTGAAGGTGGAAGGTAGCTTGGGTGAAGGTGACCATAAAATGACAGAGTTTGTGGTTCTAAGGCAGAGGTGGGCAAACTACGGCCCGTGGGCCACATCCGGCCCACGGAACCCTCCTGCCCAGTTCCTGAGCTCCTGGCCCCGGAGGCTCGCCCCCGGCCCCTCCCCCGCTGTCCCCCCTCCCCCACAGCCTCAGCGCACTGTGCTGCCAGTGCGATGCTCTGGGCGGGGGGGCTGTGAGCTCCTGGGGCAGCGCAGCTGCAGAGCCTGGCCTGACCCGGTCTCTGTGCCATGCAGCGCAGCTGCCTGACCCAGTCTCTGGGCTGTGCAGTGCGTGGCTGGCTGCAGCTGGGTACCGCGGCTGCCTGTCCTGGTGCAGCCACATCACCAGCCACCGGTGCTCCAGGCAGCATGGTAAGGGCGCAGGGAGTGGGGGAGGGGAGTTGGCTAGGGGGCAGGGGAGTTCGGGGTGGTGGTCAGGGGGCGGGGGTGTGAATAGGGGTCAGGGCTGTCAGAGGGCGGGGAACAGGGTGGTTGAATGGGGGCACGAGTCCTGGGGGTGGCAGTAAGGAAGGAGGGGGGTGTTGGATGGGGCAGTCAGGGGCGGAGGTTCCAGGGACGGTCAAGGAGAAGGGGTGGTTGGATGGGGCAGGGGTCCTGGGGGGCAGTCAGAAAGGAGAGGGGAGTTGGATGGGGCGGCAGGGGGCAGTTAGGGGTGGGGGGGTCTGGGGGCAGTCAGGGGACAGAGAGTGGGGGGTGGATGGGGCAGGGGTCCCTGGGGGGCCGTCAGGGAACAGGGGAGTTGGATGGGGCAGGAGTCCCAGGGGGCCGTCAGAGGACAAGAAGCACAGGGGGTCGGATAGGGGGCGGGGGCCAGGCCATGCCTGGCTGTTTGGAGAGGCACAGCCTCTCCTAACCGGCACTCCATACAATTTCAAAAAAAGAAAAGGAGTACTTGTGGCACCTTAGCGACTAACCAATTTATTTGAGCATAAGCTTTCGTGAGCTACAGCTCACTTCATCAGATACATTCAGTGGAAAATGAATGATGAAATCATTAGTTAGTCTCTAAGGTGCCACAAGTACTCCTTTTCTTTTTGCGAATACAGACTAACACGGCTGCTACTCTGAAACCATACAATTTCAGAAACCCGATGTGGCCCTCAGGCCAAAAAGTTTGCCCGTCCCTGTTCTAAGGAATGGTAGGAGGGAGAACAGCTGAATAAAGACAATGGACTTCAAGAAGGCAGACTTTACCAGACTCAGAGAACTGGTAGGTAAGATCCCATGGGAAGCCAGTCTAAGAGAAAAAAGAGTTCAAGAGAGTTCGCCGTTTTTCAAAGGGACATCATTAAGGTCACAAGAGCAAACTATTCCACTGCGTAGGAAAGATAGGAAGTATGATTAAGAGGCCACCCTGGCTTAACCAGGAGATCTGCAATGACCTGAAACTCAAAAAAGTGTCATACAAGAAGTGGAAACTCGGTAAAATTACAAAGGATGAATATAAACAAACAACACAAGCATATAGGGACAACATTATAAAGGCCAAGAAACAAAATAAGACTAAACTAGCTAGGGATATAAAGGGTAACAGGAAAGTATTTTACAAATACATGAGAAGCAACAGGAAGACCAGGGACAGGGTAGGCCCTTTATTAAATGAGGAAGGAAAGACAATAACAGAAAATGCAGCATTGGTTGAAGCGTTAAATGCCTTTTTATTTATAATGCATCCGATGAAGTGAGCTGTAGCTCACGAAAGCTTACGCTCAAATAAATTTGTTAGTCTCTAAGGTGCCACAAGTCCTCCTTTTCTTTTTGCGGATACAGACTAATATGGCTACTACTCTGAAACCTTTTTTATTTCAGTTTTCACCAAAAAAGTTAGCAATGATCAGACAACTAACATAGAGAACATCAGTGTAAATGGGGCAGGATCTGAGGCTAAAATAGGAAAAGAACAAGTTAAGAATTCCTTAGACAAGTTAGAAGTCTTCAAACTTGATGAAATACATCCTAGAATACTCAAAGAACTGACTGAAGAGATCTTTGAGCCATTAGCGATTATATTTGAGAACTCATGGAGGACGGGAGAGATCCCAGAGGACAGGAAAGGGCAAATATAGTATCTGTCTATAAAAAGGGGAATAAGAAAACCCAGGGAATCACAGATCAGTCAGTTTAACTTCTGTACCCGGAAAGATAATGGAGCAAATAATCAAACAATCAATTTGTTAAGCACCTAGAGGATAATAAGATGATAAGTAATAGTCAACATGGATTTGTCAAGAACAAATCATGTCAAACCAATATAATATCCTTCTTTGACATGGTAACAAGCCTTGTGGATGAGGGGAAATGATAGATGTGGTCTATCTTGACTTTAGTAAGGCTTTTGATACTGTCTCACATGACCTCATAAACAAACTAGGGAAATACAACCTAGATGAACCTACTATAAGGTGGGTGCACAACTGGCTGCAAAACTGCACATAGAGAGTGGTTATCAATGGCTCACAATCAAGCTGGAAGGGCATATCGAGTGTGGTCCCACAAGGATCTGTCCTGGGTCTGGTTCTAATCAATATCTTTACCAATGATTGCATACAGAGCACACTTATAAAGTTTGCGAATGATACTAAACTGGGAGGTGTTGCAAGTGCTTTGGAGGGTAGGATTATAATTCAAAATGTTCTGGACAAACTGGAGAAATGATCTAAAGTAAATAGGAGGAAATTCAATAAGGACAAATGCAAAGTTCTCCACTTAGGAAGGAATAAACAACTGCACAAATACAAAATGGAAAATGACTGCCTAGGAAGGAGTACTGCAGAAAAGGATCTGGGGGTTATAGTGGATCACAAATTGAATATGGATCAACAATGTAATACTTGTTACAAAAAAAGCAAACATTATTCTGGGCTGTATTAACTGGAGTGTTGTAAGCAAGACACAGGAAATAATTATTTCACTCTACTCTGCATTGATTAGTCCTCAGCTGAAGTATTGTGTCCAGTTCTGAGCACCATACTTTGGGAAAGATGTGGACAAACTGGAGAAAGTCTAGAGAAGAGCAACAAAAATGACTAAAGGTCTAGAAAACATGACCTATGTTTAAGAAGGATGAATTCAAACTGGAACAGGTACAGAGAAGGGCTAGTAGGATGATCCGAGGAATGGAAAACTTGTCTTATGAAAGGAGACTCAAGGAGCTTGGCTTGTTTAGCCTAACTAAAAGAAGGTTGAGGGGAGATATGATTGCTCTCTATAAATATATCAGAGGGATAAATACCGGAGAGGGAGAGGAATTATTTAAGCTCAGTACCAATGTGGACACAGGAACAAATGGATATAAACTGGCCACCAGGAAATTTAGACTAGAAATTAGACGAAGTTTTCTAATCATCAGAGGAGTGAAGTTTTGGAATAGCCTTCCAAGGGAAGCAGTGGGGGCAAAAGATCTATCTGGCTTTAAGATTAAACTCAATAAGTTTATGGAGGAGATGGTATGATGGGATAAGATGGTTTTGGTAATTAAATATTCATGGTAAATAGGCCCAATGGTCTGTGATGGGATATTAGATGGGGTGGGATCCAAGTTACAAAGGAAAGAATTTTCTGTAGTATCTGGCTGATGAATCTTGCCCATATGCTCAGGATTTAGCTGATTGCCATATTTGGGGTGGGGAAGGAATTTTCTTCCAGGGCAGATTGGAAGAGGGCCTGGAGGTTTTTCGCCTTCCTCTGTAGCATGGGGCATGGGTCACTTGCTGGAGGATTCTCTGCTCCTTGAAGTCTTTAAACTACGATTTGAGGACTTCAATAGCACAGGTATAGGTGTGAGGTTTTTTGCAGGAGTGGTGGGTGAAATTCTGTGGCCTGCGTTGTGCAGGAGGTCAGACTAGATGATCATAATGGTCCCTTCTGACCTAAATATCTATGAATCTAAGATTGAAAAAATTGGGTTTGTTTAGTCTGGAGAAGAGAAGACTGGGGGGTGGTGGTGTA
Source organism: Lepidochelys olivacea (assembly GCF_965140295.1). Lineage (NCBI taxonomy): Eukaryota > Metazoa > Chordata > Testudines > Cheloniidae > Lepidochelys > Lepidochelys olivacea. Next base: position 25,384,824 of record NC_140427.1, read on the forward strand.
CTGAGACAAGGTGGGCGAGGTAATATCCTTTATTGGACCAACTTCTGTTGGTGAGAGAGACAAGCTTTTGAGACCTGCAGAGCTCTTCTTCAGGTCTGGCAATGGGGGACATGATAACAGTCTTCAGGTACCTAAAAGGTTGTCATAAACAGGAGGGTGATAAATTGTTCTCCTTAGCCACTGAAGACAGGAAAAGAAGCAATAGGATTAAATTGCAGCAAGTGAGGATTAGGTTGGACACTAGGAAGAATTTCCCGAATGTCAGGGGGGTTAAGCACTGGAATAAATTGCCTAGGGAGGTTGTGGAATCTCCATCATTGGAGGTTTTAAGATCAGATTAGACAAACACCTGTCAGGGACAGTCAAACTAATACTTAATCCTGCCTCAGTGCAGGGGACAGACTAGACAACATCTCAAGGTGCCTTCATGCCCTACATTTCTGTGATTTATGATCTGATGTCCCCCTTGTTCGCCCAGCCCAAATGTCCCCCAGCTCCACCAATGCTCCTTGCTCCTGCCCTGACCCACCCCCTCCTCATCCAGCCCCAATGACCCCCCAGCTCTGCCAATGCCCCTCACTCCTGCCCTGACGCACACCCTGCTCATCCAGCCCCAATGCCCCCAGCTCTGCCAATGGCCCTCGCTCTTGCCCTGACGCACACCCTGCTCATCCAGCCCCAATGCCCCCAGCTCTGCCAATGCCCCTCACTCCTGCCCTGACACTCCCCTGCTCATCCAGCCCCAATGCCCCCAGCTCTGCCAATGCCCCTCGCTCCTGCCCTGAGACACCCCCTGCTCATCCAGCTCCAATGCCCCCCATCTCCACCAGTGCCCCTCACTCCTGCCCTGACCGACCCCTGGCTCATCCAGCCCCAATGCCCCTCACTCCTGCCCTGACCCACCCCAGGCTCATCCAGCCCCAATGCCCCCAGCTCTGCCAATGCCCCTCACTCCTGCCCTGACCCACCCCTGTTCATCCAGCCCCAATGCCCCCCATCTCCACCAGTGCCCCTCACTCCTGCCCTGACACCCCCGGGCTTATCCAGCGCCAATGCCCCCAGCTCTGCCAATGCCCCTCACTCCTGCCCTGACCCACCCCTGGCTCATCCAGCCCCAATGCCCCTCACTCCTGCCCTGACACCCCCGGCTCATCCAGCTCTGTCTGTCGTTAGGACTGAGGCACACAGAAGCGACCATCTCACTGCAGTCCCCTGCCCATTGTTGCTTGCCAGAGCACATGTCTGAACCCAGCATGTGGCAGTGAAAGGCCGATGCCCTTGGCTGCCCAGCAGATGGTGTTGCTGGTGAGCTCTTACCGGGGAGGCCAGCGACATGAGGGTGGTACTGGGAGTGGAGGGAGGGTCCAGGGCCAGCTCTGGTTTAGCTGCAAGACAGAAGGCAGCAGACGGTGAGCATGCAGAATGACAGCAAAGCCAGGCTGGGGCTCCCTTACGTCCCCTTCCACCAGAGTGAGCGGCCAGCATCAGGAAGCCTTGCAGGGAGATGCAGACTGACTCCTGCTGCCACCTCCTGGTTCTCAGGGTAGAGGGTCTGGGCCCAACAGCCCCAGGGAGGTGCTGCAGGGACTGACCAAGCCTGGGAAGTAGGGTAGGGCTGGAATGCAGATTCCAGCCTTTGTTTCTTTGCAAATCAAGCCAAACAGGGAAGGGGCAGGGGGCTGAGTGCTGACATGCCACAGCTGATCTGGACTGTGTTGACCTACTCACAGGTACTCCTGGGACCTGGGTACCTGGTGTTACAGAGACAGAGCTACAGGCCCAGGAAACTGCAGGATTTGTCAGTAGAATGAGGCACCGCATCCAGGCAGGGCAGGGCTGGCAAGAGGTTTGAGGTGATCACCAAACGTGGCAATCCATGATCCCTCTGCATGCTGGCACAGACCTTGTCATGTGCTCACATTGACATTGGCTGCAGACCCCAAGGCTTGGCATGGAGCAGGTAGCAGGTTTAGAACAAACAAAAGGAATATTTCTTCACACAACGCGCAGTCAACCAAAGGAACTCTTTGCCAGAGGATGTTGTGAAGGTCAAGACTATGTAACAAGAAAAGAAGTACTTGTGGCACCTTAGAGACTAACAAATTTTGAACTATAGGGTACAGATGTGGGGACCCGCATGAAAGACCCCCTAAGCTTATTCTTACCAGCTTAGGTTAAAAACTTCCCCAAGGTACAAACTTTGCCTTGTCCTTGAACAGTATGCTGCCACCACCAAGCGTTTTAAACAAAGAACAGGGAAAGAGCCCACTTGGAGACGTCTTTCCCCAAAATATCCCCCTCCCCCAAGCCCTACACACCCCCTTTCCTGGGGAGGCTTGAAAATAATACCCTCACCAATTTGTCTCGGGCTGCCCCTTCTGCTATTCGCTCCAACTGCTACTCGTTTTTTTTCTTTTCTGCCACCTCCACCCATTTGGCTCCAACCTCTCCCGCCTCGATTACAGTTTTGGGCTTCCCATCTAGGATGTACTTTCTATTTCCTCAGGAACACCCTGCATGCATCCGATGAAGTGAGCTGTAGCTCACGAAAACTTATGCTCAAATAAATTTGTTAGTCTCTAAGGTGCCACAAGTACTCCTTTTATTTTTGCGGATACAGACTAACACGGCTGTTACTCTGAAACCTGTCAAGACTATAACAGTGTTCAAAGAAGAACTAGTTAAATTCATGGAGGACAGGTCCATCAATGGCTATAAGCCAGGGATGGTGTTCCTAGCCTCTGTCTGCCAGAAGCTGGCAATGGGCGACAGGGGATGGATCACTTGATGATGACCTGTTCTGTTTATTCCCTCTGGGGCACCAGTCTTTGACCACTGTTGGAAGACAAGACACTGGGCTAAATGGACCTTTGGTCTGACCCAGTATGACCATTCTTATGTTCTTATGAATGTCTGGCCCAGACTGTGCCTACTGAGGTACTGCAGCCATTGAGCTCCTCCTCTCTTCCGGGTGGTCACCCAGACCAGAGGGGCCACAGTACCCAGCCTGGGGCAGAGCAGCTCCCCCCATATTTCTCAGCATGCGGGGCCCCTGGCTCTCCCAAGAGGATGGGTTCCCTCACTGTCATGGGCTCCGGGGCAGGGCGCTGCACGGGGAGGTGAATGATCCCAGGCGGTGAAACAGCAGCGCTAACCAAGCTCCCAATCTGTGTGACTAGCATTGGGCCCAGGGTTCAGATCCTGCCCCACAGCTGGGCACTCACAGCACCCTATGGACAACTGTACCCGTCCTGCCCTCGCCAGGGTCGCCAATGGCCTCCTCCCAGCCAAGGCGGAGTCACCGCAGCCCTGCGCTCTTCTGGGTCTCCCTGCAGCCTTGGATACAGGTGCTGTGATCACCCGTCCTCACCTGCCTGCTGAGACACTGCTGCCCTGTCAGCACCCCGTGCCCTTAGCCAGCGGCTCAGGGCTCTCACTCCCAGTGCCTCCTGCAGGCAGCGATTCCCAAACTCAAGCTCCCGGGTGACTCCTCCTACAGTTCAGCCACCATCTCAGACTCATTTCTCTGTACTCCTCCTCCTCTGCCGAGCCTCCTGCTCCCCCCAGCTCTCTCCTGCCCTGGATGCTTCTTCCACATCATGGTAGCCTGTGGATCAGCGGGCCAGGGAAAGAGCGTTGCTGGCATGAACAGAGGAGGCCAGGTGCCTGCAGCAACGCAATGTCATGGAGTGGGGTGTGGCAGGGGAGTGGCATCAAATGAGATGAGTAATGAGCCCAAAGAAGGGGTGCTATCAGCCCATGCCCAGATATCAGTTCCCCTTCCCCTCTCTGGAAAGCAGGGTCAGCCCATCTGCCACCATCCTCCGGCCGAACAGCCTGGTACCAGCTTCCCACTCCATCTGAATGAAACCAGCTGGCCAGATGGGGGCAGTCAGACGCCCTGAGCCAGCGGCAAATGGCAACCCCCCAAAGCAATCCCCCACCCTGTTACCTGCAGTCAGGAGCTGGGTCAGGCAGGGGTTGGGCACAGCCATGCGTGGGGGCACAGGGAGTCCCATGGGTCTCTTTGTCTTGGGGCTAGCTGGCTTCACCATTGGCCTGCTGCCCCCAGGCGGCGACTGCTCTTTGGGGGTGGCAAACCTGGGGCCGCTCAGCATCACGGGGGGCAGGGGCTGGGCTCTGGACAGAGCAGGGTATGCTGTTGGCAGAAGGTCCACGCTGTAGCCCAGGCCTGGTGCGTGCTGGCTAGAGGATGGCATGGAGAGCGAAGAGCCACTAATGGAGCCGGAGTAACGGAATTTGGATCTCGGTGCTGAAGCCGGTGAGTACAGGGGGTCCTGACCCAGCAGGAAGGCGCCTGGGGGGGCTGCTGGGGTGCAGTAGGAAGGGCCGAAGGGCTCCATGCTGAGACTGTTGCTGGGGAGCCCATAATGGAGCGGGGGCTTGTGCTTGAGGTCAGCGCACAGGCCGCTGCAGGGGTCCATGGGCTGCGGGGCTGGCTGGAAATCGGGGCTGAGGAAGGAGCCAGGCAGGCAGAGCTGGGAGGAGCAGTTGCTGCTAGACTGAAAGAGACAGAGGCAGATTACAGAGCATTTGCTCCTGGACTGCTGGATTGGACCAGGACCGAGAGGGGCAGGGATAACAGACTGCACGGGAGATGGGGACAGAGCCCGCTGTGCAGCAGCACGGCAGCCTGGCACCATTGCTCTGGTGAAGAAAACACAGAGGGCAGAGCAATCCCAGGGCCAGAGAGAAGCAGATCAGGACGTGATCCCTGCCTGGAGACCTGCTCACCTGTAGGTGACCATTGGGTGGGACTGGGGCATCAACGTAGCTGGTAGGCAGGGCTCTGGAGGCCATCAGTGGGTTGGTGTGGCTGGCAGGTGGGACACTGCTGCTGCTGTATAGGGTGTCAGCCATGGGCGTGAAGCAGGGCTGCTCTTGGTAGTTCAGATGCATCTGTGAAGGCAGTGGGCGGTGGCCGGTGAAGAGATCTGCAAGGCAAAACAGAGATATGTAGACCCCCACCTCCTGAGGCAGCCCAAGCCCATGCTAGCCAGCCCCATGGGCAGGTACAGGGTTTACCCTTACAGCACAGTCCCAGCCAGAGCACTGGGCCACCCGAGCTGACAGCCTGCCTCCCGCAGCAGCCCACCCTGGTGCAGAGAAAATGTCCCATGAGCCTGAGCAGTTGTGCAAGAATCGACATGGGGAAAATCATTCCTCCCTGCCCCCTGCAGGGCAGCTCACCCCTGGCCCCCAGCCCCTGGCAAGGGACCATTATCCTTCTGTCAGAGACCAGCTCCACACATTTAAAGCCATGCAGGCCTCCAGCCCACCTTAACCCAGCTACAGTATGTACTCCCCAGGCTCCTGCCTGCCAAGGACCAGCCCCCTTCACCTCTCCTGTCTGAGAGTGGCACCCGGTGCTGGGGGGCGGTCTCAGGGGGAGGGGCTGCTTGGCTCACTCTCCCCTTCCCAGCATCATCCCTCCATCAGTCCCGCAAAGTGCCTCCTTCCCAGGCCCCATCAGCCTGGGCTTTGCACCCTTTCCTGGCCCAGGCAGCAGCACAGTGGGGCGGGGTGTTACTATCGCATGGGGGGAGCTCTCTGCGGGGATGCTGGGAGCGGGGAAGACACACTCCCTAAAGCAAGAGGCAAGGCTGGCGTGCTGGGCCAGGTCCTGCCAGATACGATCCGGCTTGTGGCAGGACTCCATGCTGAGCTCCCAACCAGTCCCGGTTAGCGTGCCTGGCCCAGGTTTGGCAGCACAGTCCAGACACTGCTGGGACTCACAGTCCAGGCCGGTCAGAGACAGCTGCTGCCCCACATGCCCAGACTGGACGAGCAGTGTGCCCACCTGCCCCATGCTCAGACAGGCACAGTGGGCTACGCCGACAGCTGCCTGTGCCCTGGCATTCCAAGCCTCCAATAACCAGGAGTTGTAATACCCGCCCCAGCCACCTTGGGCTTTTCTGCCCAGTGTCCCCACTGGGAGCAAGGACCAGCTGCCCTGCTTCTCACTCACCCCACAGAACTTTCCCAAATTCAGAAGCAGCCTCGCGTGCCCCCACCCCCACGTGGACAGGCCCATCAGAGGCATTTCAGCGTCTCCTCATGGCTGGGGGAGGCTTATGATGGCAGGGATGGAGGTCTTCCAGAGTAGCCATGGTTTTGCTCACCAATTTTTCTGCCTCTAGCTGAGGTGAAGGGGTGTCAGCATCCCCTGGCTCTCCCTCGTGGGTTCTGGGGGATCGGGGCAGTGGGGTGGGGCTAAGGGAGTTCCTAGCTCCCCATGCTCTATGTGGCAGCAGCAATTGTGAAATGCTGGAGTTTCTGGTGCAAAGAGGAAAGAGGCAGCTCTGTGCAGCCCCTACGCCAGGGGCCCAGCCGTGCTGCACACAGGGAGAGGTACACAGGAAAACCCTCCCATGCCACAGGGGAGCCACCGCCTGCAGCAGGGCGGGACCCTTCTTCCTCTCCCATCCGTCCAGCCATGGCAAGCATGGTCCTCGGGGCGAGGCCAGCCTGCAGCAGGGCTGAGCCCCTCTGGGCTTCATCCTGCACCAGCCTGAGCAGAGCGGGAAGCCCCTGGAGAACAGAAGGGAGATATCACCCAGCTCTGCAGCCCCAGCTCCAGCCTCCAATTCCACGGGCTGGTGGGATCAGCATGTGTGCTGCTGTGTGGGGTGTAACCAGCTCGGACAGCTCTGGGTCCCATGTGTGTCCACTCCCCCAGCCTTGGGTCCCAGGCATGTCCCCCTCCCCCAGCTCAGCCAACCCTGGGTCCCACATGTGTCATCTCCCCCAGCCCTGGGTCCCACATGTGCCCCTCCTCCAGCCTTGGGTCCCATGTGTGTCCCCTCCACCAGACCTGGGTCCCATGTGTGTCCCCTCCTCTGGCTTTGGGTCCCACATGTGTCCCTTCCCGCAGCTCGGCCAGCCCAGGTCCCTCATGTGCTGGGTGCCATGTTAACTCCTGCATACATTCCCCATCACCCTGGTGAGCTTTATCCCAGTGAGGCTCCTGGCCTAAGAGCGGTGCTGGGGGATAGGGCCCTGCCTAGCATGGCAGTGCCAGGCTAACGCCCCGCCGGCAGTCTGGGTGGAGATTTATTTTCATTGTAGGCTTTGAGTCCCCCATGTCCGTGCTGTAACCTTGCGTGTGGCCTGTGGCTAACCACATCCTGTGGCCTTCCCGAAGCCAGGCCCCGTGACCCTGCTGCGACTCTGCTCTCCCTTCCTGTCCCCATCCCCAAACCCGATACTTCCGCAGGCTCAGACAGGCACAGCACAAAGTGCTGGGCAGGCATTTTTGGGCCTGCCACCTCCATGCGGGGCATGACCTTCACCCTGTAACCCCCCTTCCCTCTGGGGCAGTGCCTGGTCTGCGGGGCTCCTGGGCTTCTAATGGGCCTGGCTGAGCACCTAGCTCCAGCCACTGATCATGCTAGTGCCTCAGACCCCTTTGGAAGGGGCCCTGTGCCACACGCTGCCCTCTGGGGCCCTGTTAGGGGCAGATCAGAGGAAGGAGGGCCAGGGCGGAGTTGGCCTGGGTTGTGCACTGTGCAAACCAGTGTGCTGAGGCCATGTGCTCAGGTCTCTGACAGGGGTCGGGGTGCTGCTAGCCCAACAACAGGTTTGCTGGAGAGGAGGCAGCCTCATGCTACGTGTGAAGGCAGGCATGCAAGGGCAGCCAGCTGCCCAAGCGGGGTTGTGCCCAGGCATCTGTACACATGGCACAGGGCCATGTCTGACACAAGCCCTGGCCGTGGGTCTCACTAAGATCAGCCTCTCCGGACAAGAGGGATTTGAGAGGCTTGGGCTCCATCATAGAATCATAGAATATCAGGGTTGGAAGGGACCTCAGGAGGTCATCTAGTCCAACCCCCTGCTCAAAAGCAGGACCAATCCCCAATTAAATCATCCCAGCCAAGGCTTTGTCAAGCCTGACCTTAAAAACTTCTAAGGAAGGAGATTCCACCACCTCCCTAGACAACGCATTCCAGTGTTTCACCACCCTCCTAGTGAAAAAGTTTTTCCTAATATCCAACCTAAACCGCCCCCACTGCAACTTGAGACCATTACTCCTTGCCTGTCCTCTTCCACCACTGAGAATAGTCTAGAACCATCCTCTCTGGAACCACCTCTCAGGTAGTTGAAAGCAGCTATCAAATCCCCCCTCATTCTTCTCTTCTGCAGACTAAACAATCCCAGTTCCCTCAGCCTCTACTCATAAGTCATGTGTTCCAGACCCCTAATCATTTTTGTTGCCCTTCGCTGGACACTTTCCAATTTATCCACATCCTTCTTGTAGTGTGGGGCCCAAAACTGGACACAGTACTCCAGATGAGGCCTCACCAATGTCGAATAGAGGGGGATGATCACGTCCCTCGATCTGCTCGCTATGCCCCTACTTATACATCCCAAAATGCCATTGGCCTTCTTGGCAACAAGGGCACACTGCTGACTCATATCCAGCTTCTCGTCCACTGTCACCCCTAGGTCCTTTTCCGCAGAACTGCTGCCTAACCATTCGGTCCCTAGTCTGTAGCTGTGCATTGGGTTCTTCCGTCTTAAGTGCAGGGCCCTGCACTTATCCTTATTGAACCTCATCAGATCTCTTTTGGCTCAATCCTCCAATTTGTCAAGGTCCCTCTGGATCCTATCCCTGCCCTCCAACGTATCTACCACTCCTCCCAGTTTAGTATCATCCGCAAATTTGCTGAGAGTGCAATCCACACCATCCTCCAGATCATTTATGAAGATATTGAACAAAACCAGCCCCAGGACTGACCCCTGGGGCACTCCACTTGACACCGGCTGCCAACTAGACATGGAGCCATTGATCACTACCCGTTGAGCCCGACAATCTAGCCAACTTTCTACCCACCTTATAGTGCATTCATCCAGCCCATACTTCTTTAACTTGCTGACAAGAATACTACAACCATGACTGTACCTCGGTCCTACAGCCAAGTTGCTGTCCCCCTGGAAGCTGACCGTCTGCCCACCCAGCCTGGCAGAGATTTCCTCAGCCCCTTCACATGTACACCTGCAGCTCTCCAGCACCTGGTGCCCCTGGGCAGGCTGCTGGATATCTGCTGCCTGCTGCCTTCCCGCTTCCCCTTCCACTGCCCCATGAGTGCTGTTTATGGCACAGCACTGCCTAGCAAGAACCCTTGGCCAGGAGCCCAACCCCTGACCTTGTGTGGGTGCTGGTCCCCAGGAGCCTGCTGCAGGGTGTTCGCCATCTGCTGGATCCAGGGATGCCACAGGCTCCGTCAAAACCCAAGCCCCAGATCTCAGCACTGCCCTGGCTGAGAAGAGCTGACTGGTTCTCTCTAGGGTTCATCTACACTGCAATTCCCAGCTCAGGTAGATGTACATGGGCTAGCTCTGATGGAGCTGCCGTGCTGAGAACAGCAGCGTAGACAGTGCAGGCTGGCTGCCTGATGACAACCCGATCTCAGGTCTCAGGTACGTGCTCAGGTGGCTAGCCGCACTGCTGCTGCTACTCTGCTAGTCGTCTCATGCTAGCTCAGTCAAAGCACCAGTGCACATATGTCTGTCTGAGCTGGGACTTACACCTCCCCCTGCAGCAAAGCCGTACCCTAGAGACCAGAGGCACTGTGTCTAGCAGGGAATGCACTAAGGGACGGGGATCCCAGTAGAGCCAAGAGCTTGTTTTGGTACCAGCTACCCTAGGGGAACCCCGGCATTAACCAGTCACAGGCCAACCCCACCACTAACCATCCCACTCAGCCTCATGTCCATTGCAAACTCATCAGGGCAGCAGGGTCCTAGTCTCTACGGCTCAGCTCCCAGCAGCTGGGCAGATAGTTCTGGATGGGACTCCCGGGGCTCTGACATTTCCTCAGGCTGAGGCCATCTGGGGAGTGAGCCCTGTGGTACTGCCTCGGAAAATGCTTCTCTTCTCTACAGAGCTGGTAACCCCAGAGGCCCCACTTTCATTTGTATAAAGTTGCCTCCTTTAGGGACACACTGGTGGGTGTAGGGGCCCAAGGAGGAGAGAGGAGAGACCCAGCTCTGCCCTGCCCGCAGCGGATGTGCAAGGCAGCCATTCTGCACCCACTTTGCACAGGTGTAAGTAACTCAGAGTCAGGAGCCCAGCCCCAACCTGTGCCACTCAGCCATGTTCATGGGGGAGGTGCTGTGGTGGGCGTCTCGGGTTACTCGGCGCAGTATCCCAGGATCTCAGCCATACAAAGTGCGAAGCCCCATGATCACCCAGAGATGCCAAAGCCAGCCTCCCCTACCTGCTCTTCTCTGGCAGAGGGGCTGGGCTGTTCCCATGGCCAGGGGAATGAGCTGCCGGCACAGTGTATATTTTAGGCATTTCCCTGGTGCTCAATTCGATTCCTCAGGGGACCTCTCTGAGTGCACAACGGAGACAGGTAGCAAGCCCTGCCCAATTGCTTCTCAGTGCAGAGACGCTATGTGCCCCCTTATTCCCCAGGACAGACTAATACTCTCCCCAGACCCTTCTGTCCCAGTCACACCTCCCCTCCTTTCCTAGCACATGGTCCTGGGCACCGGCTGCTGTGTCCCCCTGGGCTGGTGAAGGTAACCATGATGGGCTGGAGTGCTAGCTTAGAGCAGGAGCTCATGCTGACAGCCCAATACCTGAGCTCCCAAGCCCTTTGCCCCAGTGGCAAGAGTACTGGGGCTGTCCTCAGTAGAGTCCTGGGGGCGGTACAGTTCCTTCTTGTGTCTTTTCCACCCTCCCCAGCTTCCAAATCAAAGCCTCTTCAGTGCCATCTCTGGGCTTTAACCCTCTCGCCCCCAGTCCATGGAGAACGGAGGGGCTGTCCTTCGGGAGAGCCGGGCTAGTCCAGCCCTGCAGCAGTCCCAAGAGCAAAGAGTGGGGTCCTACCTGAAGCAGGGTGCAGGCAGCAGTCAGACACCAGGCCCAGCTGCTCCCCTGGCTCTGCCATCAGGACTTCTCCATCTGACTCTGACCCCTCTCTCATACACCCTAAGGGCACGGGGTGGTTCCTCATTCCAGACTGGCTTCTGCTCCTTGACTGACAGGCACACAGCACCGTGACAAGGCCAGGGCTTATCCTCGGCTCAGGCTTTGTGACTCCCTCTTGGGCTTTGCTTGTTTTATTCCGCTGTGAGGTACTGACCGGCCTGATCCTAGCGGTGGTGCCAGCAACCCCCTGGGCCCACCTCACTCTCCCCATAGCCCGCATTCTGCGCATTTAGGTCTCCCAGCACTAGGATAGGCATTTCCCAGGAAACTCAGGGCCAGATTTCCAGAGCAGCTCAGCTCCCACTCAGTCTGCTCAGCCAAGTGGCCAGATTGTCAAAAGCAGTGGGCACCCAGCAGCTCCTGTTGAGAACAGTGCTGAGCACCTGGAATTTTGGCGCCAGAAGCCTTCCTGGCGACAGGGGTGTTGCGATGTCCCCTACCCCACCCTCCCCAACAGACACCTCTATGCAGCCCACCACACATACGCACTCACACTTCAGGTTTTTTCAGGGTCTGTGATCCTGGATTATAACCTTTTTGGGGCAAGGGATGCACCATTCCCTTGCACTGGGTACAGGACCGGCTCTAGGCACTAGCAAAGGAAGCACGTGCTTGGGCAGTTGCGCTCTCTGAGCTTGGGGCGGCAAATTTTTTGCTGGGGAGGCAAAAAACCTAGAGCTGGCCCTGACTGGGTAGAGTCCTGGCTCTGAACAATTCTCTTCCTATTTGCATGCAGCGAGCTCCCGCACTACACCTTTGCCTCTCCCTCCATCCCAGGCCTCGTAGCACTGGCCAGGTGGCACTGGGCTTTTGTGCCCACTAGAAATATGGCCTAAGCCAGCCAGCCCCTCCCAGCAGGAGGGTATTTTCCTCTCTGACTGTACTCAGCAGAAATGCTACGACTTGCGACAGTCTCCGAGCAAAAGCAGCAGCAGCAGCACAAGCCCAGAGAGAGTGAGCATGAAGGGACCACACTGAACTGTTGCTTCAGCTCAGAGCCCTTGCTGGGCTGAGTGATCACTCTGCCTGTCCAGCACACCCAGCTCCCCCCAGGAAAGACAAGAAAGGAAACATCTTGGAGAGTGTTCCGTAGAGTCGTCCCTTCCCACACATCACTGCCCCTCAATCACATAACCTCCGCAGGGCAGCAGCAGAGAACAGGAAAGGGAGCTTGTTCTTCCATTCATGCATTTTAGCAGCTGGAAATACCACTTTCCAGCCTGCCCTCCACAGAGCCCAAGCCACATGTTCCACAGACCGCAGGCTAGGAATGGCTGATGTAGGCCACGGTTCAGGAGTGCTGGCTGTGGGGAGCTCCCAGCAGAGCGAGTTGGAAAATAGGGAAAGGGGTGAGGGGTCATGGAAAATTGAGTTTTCAGCCAAATATTAAACCAAAAAAGTGAAATATTCTGATTCAAACTATTGCCATGGTGCCTTATGGGAGTTGTAGTTTGGGTGCCTTATGCTAGAACCCCTTTCTCCCTCTTGGTAGGGCTGTCAAGGAAAATGCAGAAAAGGCAGAAGTGCTTAATATATATTGCTGTTCTGTATTTGGGAAAAAACACAGCCGGTGTAGTCATGTCAGAGATGATGATGAGGATGACGATTAAGACGAAATACTTTCCATTCCCATAGCAACACAAGAATATGTTTAACAGCAACTACTAAAGTCAGATATTTTTAAATCAGCAGGATTGGATAACATAATCCAAGAGTTTTAAAGGAGCAGGCCAAGAAACTCGCTGGACCATTAATGTTGATTTTCAATAACTCTAGGAGTCTTGGGGGAAGTTCCAGAGGACAGGAAGGAAGCACAGGTTTATGGAAAATAGCTCCCATCAAACTAATGATATCTTTTGATGAGATGACAAGTTTGGTCGATAAAAGTAATAGTGTTGATGTAATATACTTAGGCTCCTGTAAGGTGTTTGACTTGATACTGAAAAGCACTTTGATTAAAAAATCAGAATATACAAAATTAACATGGCACACATTAAATGGATTAAAAACTGGCTAATTGATAGGGCTCAAAATATAAATGTAAATGGGAAATCACCATTGAGCAGGTGTGTTTCCAGTGGGGTCCCACAGGGACCGATTCTTGGCCCTACACATTTTAACAGTTTTGTCAGTTACATGGAAGAAAACAAAATAATCCCTGATGAAGTTTGCAGACAACACAAAGATAGAGGGGATGGTAAAAAATGACCAGGACAGGTCACTGATACACAGTGATTTGAATCACTTGGTAAGCTGAATGCAGCAAACAATATGCAATTTAACTTGGCCAAATGTAAAGTCATACATCTAGGACTACAGAATGTAGACCATACTTACAGGACAGGGGACTCTGAGAAGCAGTGACTCTGAAAAAGATGTGGGGGTCATGGTGGATAATCACCTGAAGATGAGCTCCCAGTGTGACACTGTGGCCAAAAGGGCTAATGTGATCCGGAGATGTACAAACAGGGGAATCTCGAGTACAAGTAGAGAGGTTATTTTACCTCTGCATTTGGCAGTGGTGGAATACTGTGTCCAGTTCTGACATCTACCACTCAAGAAGGATGTTGATCATTTGGAGAGGATTCAGAGAAGAGCCATGAAAATGATTAAAGGTTTGGAAAACCTGCCTTCTAGTGACACATTCAAGGAGTTCAATCTATCTATTATAGTTTTTAGGTACTTCTATGGGGAATAAAACTTTGCCAGTGTGTTCTCCAATCTAGCAGACAAAGGCAGAACAAGATCAAATGGCTGGAGGTGGAAGCTAGACAAATTCAGTCTAGACATAAAGTGCAAATGTTTAACAATGAGGGTAATTAACCTTTGGAATAATTTACCGGGGGTAGTGGTGGATTCTCCAACACTCACAATTGGTACATCTGTTTTTTCTAAAAGCTCTGCTCTAGTTCAACCAGGAATTAATTCAGGGCAGGCCTCTGGCCTGCATTATACAGGTCAGATCCCAGGGATCACTTGTGGCCTTCTAATCTCGGAATCTCAGGTTCCCTGCCCATGGTGCAGCATGAGCGATGGAGTCAGACACCACGGCCCATGAAGGAGAATGGGCGCGTGAGGCATGCACGCAACAATTCCCATGAGGCACCATGGTGCCATGTGTGACAGAGGTAGCTCTGTTTCTCAGGGACGGGGGAATTTTCCATGGAAAGCAGACACTCTTTGGGAGCATTCTGCTGAAAATCCCATTTTCCATCGAAAAACAATTTCAGCAGAAAATTTCCCACCAGCCCTAGTTCCCAGCTGCAGGAGCCCTGGCCGTGGGGAGCTTCCAGCTGCTCCAGTCCTGGCCTCTCCCCTCAGGAGATGCTGTAGGAAACGAATTAGCGGGGGCTGGCCAGAGCTGGGGCACCCGCAGTGTCTCCAGCAAGTGGGGCTGCAGGAAGTGGTGTAAGAGCGCAGAATCTGCATTCACTTCCCCCATGTCTGGCTCGTCCAGAGGGTGCCCCAGGGCTGCACCTGCAGGCTGCACTCACGTCCGCCGTCCCAGCCTTGCTTTCTGCCAGCAACTGGTCTTGCATCAGCCAGCAGTCAAATGATGCAAGGTCACTTGTTTCCTCCCAAGGAGGAAAGTGGGAAGTGGATACTGGCAGCAGAGCTCCTGGAGGCCCAAGCCAATCAGCCTCCACAAAGGTCAGCCCTGAGCCCACAGGAAGCCGCAGACGCAAGAGCTGTGGCGATGCCCAGGCCATTCCACTAGGACAGGACTCCCAGCTGCCCCTGGTTTGTGAGATACGGTGCAGCCAAAATGTAGCCCTTTACATAGCTCCTTATGGACCTCTACCGAGCTCAGCAGGTTGTGCTGGCCGGGCACCTTCCAAGTTCATAGCTAGGGCATTTCCAGAGCTTCCCCCCTGGAGCTGAAGCCCAAAGCTACAGGTTGGTTTGGGGACAAGTTGGGCCCATCAATGGCAAGGAGCCATGCTGGAGCCTTGGGGTGGGGCTGCCCCATGGCTGAAAAAAGTGCAGAGGGACCTGAGCTGTATCTCTCATTTGTGTTCCTCCCCCTGGCTTCCTACCCCACTCTTCAGCGTTGCTCAGTGTCTCGCTCCAGCCCAGTTTGCAGGGCTGTGAGCAGGGATCTCTGCTCTCCCTGACCAGTCTCTAGAGCTGGGTTTCCTTTAGCCCAACTTTCATGGCTTGACTCTGTCCTGATTCCCGCCTGCAAACTCTTTCCCGCATATTCTCACTCCCCCACCCACGCGCTCTTAGCCTCCTCTGCAGCGTCTCTCCTCCGAGCCCCCCTCCAGCAGGGGAGGGAGAGGACCCCAGATGCTCACACTCCCGCCCCCCACCCGGTTGGGGCACCCCATGACTCCCACCCCTTAAAAGCCCTTGCACCCCTGCTCTCAGGTTGGGCTGTTCTCCTCTGCAGAGCTGGTGGCGTGAGCACCATGGGGCAGGGTCCACCATTTACTATTGCCCCATAGCTCAGTGGCCCAGTCTGGCCTCACTTTCCCTCCCTCTGGGGCAGAGTTGGAGGCTGAGCTGCTGGAGCGCAATGGAGAAGTCCAGCACCGAGTGGATGCGCTCCCTCCCCTTCCTTCCCCTCCCTTGCACAGGTGGCCCATGACCCGCCTGCAAGCCTAATCCCCGGATGACAAGGCTGGTTCTGTGAGCAGCACTTGTAGGACGGCATTGCCCAGGGGATGCAGGAACAGCCCCCTGCGGGGTCAGTCACCATATCCATATGCACTGCCCTCCCCTGGCAGCAAATCACTGCCTGGCCCCATCAGGACCTGATCCCCTGGGGACCACCATCAGGACCCCATTTCCTTTCCTCTCAGCTGCAAGGGGCAGCTGTCACAGGGCTGCACCTCTGTCCAGGCCCTGAACCATGCACGGTGACCAGGAGATCCCTGTTCCCTAAGGCCTGGTCCCCCCAGCCTGAGGGTCCTGCGCTCCCATGCAGCCAGACACAGGCTGTTTCAATGGCCTAGGGGTGCGGGGGCAGATAGGGGAGTTCCAGGAGCAATGAGGGGACCCCTCCAAAAGCTCCCCCCCTACCCCACCCAGGCTCCTGCCCCCATCCTTCCCCCCAACCCCGGCAGCACAGCAGAAAGCTGCTCGCCCCCTCGAGATTTCCTCTTTCTTGTGGGGAGAAGGAAAAGGAGGACTTGTGGCACCTTAGAGACGAACCCATTTATTTGAGCGTGAGCTACAGCTCGCTTCAGCGGATTTCGTAGCTGTAGCTCACAAAAGCTCATGCTCAAATAAATGGGTTCGTCTCTATGGTGCCACAAGTACTCCTTTTCTTTTTGCGAATACAGACTAACACGGCTGCTCCTCTGAAACTTGTGGGGAGAGTTTTCCTTCCTCTGTCTGCAGCCAAACCCCCTTGTGGTTTCACATTCCTGTAAAGAGAGCTACATTTGGAGAAATTCAGTTTCCCCAGGACCTGGCTTCCTGCCCTCCTGCCCCAGCACAGCTCGGCTCCCCAGAACCTGCTGTATGCTCCGTCCTTGCTCTGTTTGCAATTCCCCCCAGCTTAGTACCATCAGGGCATTTCACCACAGTGCCACTGCTTCCCTCCTTCAGTTCATTGGTGTGAAATCCCAGAGGCCCCGCTTCCCCCCCCATCAGCTCTACCCACTGCCATTTGTCAGCCCCCTCTGTTGCCAGGCCGGGGACAGCACTCAGCTCCAGCCCACTGAGGCTAAGCTCTCTGAGGCAGTGGGGAGATGGGGCATTTGTCCCCAACCCCGCTGCACAAATCCAGCTTCCGCAAAT
The DNA here is from genome assembly GCF_965140295.1 of Lepidochelys olivacea. Classification (NCBI taxonomy): domain Eukaryota; kingdom Metazoa; phylum Chordata; order Testudines; family Cheloniidae; genus Lepidochelys; species Lepidochelys olivacea. The sequence goes on from NC_140427.1 coordinate 25,401,532, forward strand.
AGCTGGTCCCCTGCCAGGGCTGGCTCCTACCTGAGATTTCCATAAAATCATCAAGATTTGGCTGCAACGGGATCAAGCCTGGCTGGATCATGTCGGCATTCCCAGTGTAGGCTGCAAAAGGGCAGAACCAGCCCATCAGTTGCCCGTTCCCTTGGACCCCAATTCCTGCTCCCTGTAGTCCTCTACTTGTGTTCCACATTCCCTGGCTCACTGTTGCCAGCTTGTTAGCCCTCAAGGAGCCTCCTGCCCTGCCTCTCTACATCTGCCCCGTTATAGGGCTCTCCTGGGAGACCATTTGTCTCATGGCCTTGCAGAGAATGTATCTGTGCCACAAGCCAGTAGAAGGGGGGCAGCTGAGAACTCATCTGCTCCAGCACTAATGCTGGGCAGCCTCCCCACCGAGAATCCTCTGCTTTTCCCCCCATGGCCTGAAGCCACTATCATCTGCACAAGGGATGGGAGGGATTTCCCAGCCCTGGGTGCTGGATCCCCTCTTCCTGCTGGTTGAGGGAGACAGAAGCCCAGGAGGGGCTGCTGCATTCTGGTAGCAGGTTCTCCTTCCCTCAGGCAGGAGGGGACGGCTGAGAAGGCAGGGTCCCTGGAGCAGGAGGGAGAGGACCTGCCCTGCACAGACCAGGGTGGGCTCAGCCAGGCAGGAGTACGTGGCAGGGGAGAACTGTCCTGAAAGGGCAGATATTAACAATAAACTCCAGCCCCTATCCAGCACCTTTCAGTCACGGGTCTCAGCACATTGAAAAGGAGGCCAGTGTCATTATACCCATTTTATAGATGGGGAAACCGAGGCATGAGAAGGGACATGACTTGTCCATGGTCACTCAGCAGCAGAGGCGGGAGTAGCACCCAGGGGTCTTGAGTCCCAGCCTAGTGTGCCAGCTTCTAGGCCACACTGCCTCCCTACAGGGCCAGTAGTGACTTTGCTCCCCCATTGTAAAGCACTGGCAGCTTGAAGAACCTCCCTGGGCCTCTGCCCCACTGGGGCTCTTACAGCAGCTGCTAAAGAACACTCCTGTCTCAGCCTCACCTCTCCCACTGACCTCCTGAGACATGCCCATGGCCCTGGCCACTGGAGGGAGGGGGGGGCTACCAAAGAGGCTACCAATCAGCACGTTAGCCTGCTCCCACTCCAGGCTTTACATGCGCCCACTTTCAGCAGGGCATGGCATTCTCTGCCTGCCATTCTAGTTTGCTATGCAGTGGTACACAAGGGCCATGTTCCACCCCAGAGGGGACTGCATGACTGTGGTGGCTGAGCGGAGCCCTGGGGTCCCCTGGCAGGAAGGTGCTCTGGAAGTGTATTCTGTTATTATTAGCACTGGGCCATTGCTCCTGGGACTAGCACCCCCCGTCTGTATTGTTTGCTCCGTTGCATGCATGGGAAGTGCTGCCCCTGCCCCACCTGAGTGGCTCCTGGGCTGCCGGGTGGGGGCAGGGCACTGAAGGAAAGGGAGTGGGCACTGCCTGTGGCATCTCATTAACCTGACCTTGCTGCTTTGGGAGGAGCCGCACTGGGGAGATCGCTCTGGAGACCAGGCCTGGCTAGTGCAGGACAGGACCAGAGCTCCTCGTTTGAGGGGGGGGATGCTAAGAAAACGTGAAGAAGCTAATGCAACTAGGGCAGGACCCCGCCAGAACCCCTCAGCCACCCCCCACTACCCCAGTGAGGTTCATGGGTGAGAACGCAGTCTGAGGGACGTACCGTCTTCTGGGAGCGTCTGGTGGGAGCACAGGGGCTGCGTCATGGTAAAGAGCGTGTCTGAGATGTCCGAGAGGAAGCTGTCCAAGTCAAAGAGCTGCCGCCCTCCAGCCTCCTCATTCTCATCCCCCAGCAGCATGGGCACCACGCTGGAGAACAGCTGGTTGCACCATTTCTCCGATGGCTTCCACACACCCTCATCCTGCACAAGAGAGTTCATCAAAGGAGCCCCCCCAGATACCTCTCCCTGGGCAGAATCCAGGCACCTCTCCCTGGGCACCTCTCCCTGGGCACCCGCCCAGCCCCTCTCCTCTGGCAGCTCCCTGGCCCCTCTCCCCTGGCAGCCCCCGGCCTTCCCTGGTCCCTCTCCACCGGCAGTCTCTCCCCTGGCAGGCCCCCTCCTGCTCTGACAGAGCACCATCTCTATAGTGCTGGGTGGCTGGTGCTGGTTCCAGGTCCTCTGCCCTCGTAGCCATTGTAGTCATCAGGGAGTCTTTAATCTGGAGGACAGGGGGTTGTTAACCCCCCTGCCCTGGCCACACACTAACTCTGGCAAAGCCCTTCCATTGCTCTCCATCCCATCCCCCTGCAGTTTGATCTGACACCCATCCTGCCTGTCCCAGAGTGCTGTGGGGGCGTAGCTACGCAGGGGAACTGTTGCCCTCCCCTAGCCCAGAAGTGGCTGCATGTCATGATGGGAAATGATTCTTGTACTAGAGCCTTCCCCAGCAGGTTGGGCTGCCATAGCTCCTGTACCCCAGACCCCTCTTTGAAGAAAGTTTTCCTGGTTCATTCAAGATCACATCCCTTGTTTCAACCGAGAGAGTCTGGGATAGTCAAAGCAAAATGCATCCAGCTGGAATTTTTGAGCATTGGGGGAATTCCCTTCCCTTGTCTTAGTGGAGCCATCCAACGTGTGGGGCTGGCCAGCCATGGCCCTCCTGGAGGCAGCTGGGCTGCAGGGTGGGACAGGACAATCTGGACCTGCAGAGCTGGCCGCAGCGCCCTCTGAACCCAGAGGAATCAGTGCTGGAGTGAGGGTCACTTGACATTCGCCTGACTCCGGACACAGAAGGGCCCAAACTCAAACCACAGGGCCAAGTCCAGGAGACCTTGAAGCTCAGGCTCCGCTCTCATCCAACCATGGCAGCAAATGGAACAATATCACCCCTCTCCCTACCTCCCCAGCCCTTTGATTACGCACAAACATACAGTCTGTCCAACCCCACCCGACCACATTTACAGACACACATTTACAGACAAGGAACAGTCCCCTCTGACTCACAGCCAGCCAGTCTGGGGAGCATAATTAGCCTGTGTGTAGGGCTATACATCTGCATTTACCAACACAAGTCTCCCTTCATCCTGACAGCCCCACTTACAGATGGGGACGTGGCGGCCCAGAGAGACACTTGTTGAATGTCACTGTGTCTCCCAGTCACACACTCAGGCCTCAAGCTCTCTCTGACCCTGGCCTGAATCCCCTCTTTTGGGGGACAAGATGGGGGTCTGCCATAGTTCTACCACTTCTCTCTCCGCAGGACCAGTGCTCCAGCTCCCAGACCTGGCAGGTTTGTACAGCCAGCTGAGAGGCGTCTCTTCCCTGCTCTTGGTGGACGCAGCGTGGGGCAGGATGGCTGAAGTCTGGAACTGGACTCTTCTCTCCCTTTCAGGTCCCCTTTCTTGGAGCTGAATTCAGCCCAGGTGGTGAAGCAGTGCTCCAGCTGGGTCCCCGGGGGCATGCTGGCCAGGCTTCAAAACATTCCCAAAGGCAGCTCTGAAGCTGCAGAAATGCTTCCCCTGCCAGCACCCCTGTGCTGTGTAGGGGGCTTAGCCGATCACGCCAGTTTTAACCGAATGAATATTTACCTGCCCAGGACTTTATTTAACCCTTCATTTCCAGGATATTGCTCCTGTTAATTTCATACATTCCAACTGGGAAGATGAGGCTCCAGCATCTCCAGCCGCACGAACTCCAAAGAGTTGGGTCCCAAAAAATCATGAGTCTGGCTTAAAAGCCAGGAGCCCTTTAGAAAAGACCACTGCATGCGGGGCATGTGGTATTTGCGTTCTGGGATCTGAGCCTTCTGGAGGCACTTTCCAGCGTTTTCACACAGCCACGAGGGCTAGAAACGTACTTTTTAAAAGACACCAAAGCTGAGATGATAGAGTAATCACCAGACTCCAGCAGCTGGGGCTTTAAGAAAACACCAAGTATCATGAGACAAGTGATCAAACCATGAGAGCTGGCAATGCTTGGGATCTGGAGCGAGCGCCACTCCTCCCACCACTTCCTCTTGCAGAAGACCGCCCCTCACCCCTGTGGGGGACTCACCTGCTTTGAGCTGGAGATCTCACCCTCCCGGCTGGACTTTCGAAGCTGCATGGAAAACATGACCTGTCAGCCCCTTCTCCTGATAGGGGAGTCAAGCTGGGGCGAGGTTGGCAGTGCACCCCAAGCAGCCAACAAGGGAGGTGGAAAAGGGCACCATGGCTCTCCCCTTTGGGCAGGGCTGACGAGACTGCAGTGGTCTTCAGCCCAGGGGTGGGGTGCCCTGGGAGGGGGCAGTTCTGTATGGTGGCATCTGGACCCTGGCACCCCAAAGTAAACACTTTGGCCACCCTCAGCATGGATAACCTCCCATTACTGGCCAGGACCATGACCCCACGCACTGGCCAAGTGACAGTGTCATTTTTATTTGTATTTATTTTATAAAGACTCTGATCCTTCCTCCCAAAACCTCAGCAGGATCATGAGTGGGCTGCCCAGGGAATATAAGGGATATCACAGACACCTGGCAGCGCCCTCCCCTTGTCTTGCTGGAACGCTGGCTCCAGTAGGTAAGCAGCAGGGAATGAGAGATCCTTGCCCCTGCCCCTGGGAGAGCAGCTGCTCCTCCTGGCTTATGCAGCCAGCCACTGCTGCACTCCAAAATGGGAGACACTGGAGACAGGGCATGTGCCAGGAACTTTAAACAACCACTAGGTGGCATCACCACCCTGCCTGGCATCAGTAGATTTCCGCAGAACCCTTTGGTTGCTGATTTTCCCTCCTTCACTCTGTCCCAGGTCACCTGCTCCTGGGGTGGCTGATGGGGGCAATGGGGCCCATCAGCGCCCGGCAAAGCACAGCCCTGGGGATCCCGCTGCGGGCAGGCCAGTCCAGGCCATGTGGGGTCTGGGGGAGTGAGTTGTGCCAGGCTGCTGAGAAACCTGAGGCCTGCCCTCTATCAGAGACCAGGGGACATCTGCAATCCGCCCTACACAGTGATAGGTGCAGCCCTCAGCCTCCCAGCAAGCGGCCTTCACAGACAGTGTCCCTAAGCAAGGCCAGGAGCCCAGGGGCTGGCTCAGGATCTGTGCATGTCAAGCATGCCCAGAGCTGTAGTGTCTGGGCCCTGCCACCCACGAGTGCCCTGCTCTGGCCTCACAGCCCCAAAGCAATGAGCACTGCAGGGAAAGGAGACGCTGACCCGCTTCTTGTAGTAAATCCTCCACTTGTGATACTCCTTCATCACCACCTCGATCCGACGCTTCCAGTAGTTCCCCTCCAGCACAACAGCCTGGCAAGGACACAGCCAGCACACAGGTCACAGGCACCCTCAGCAAGCACCTGATCTTAGCGTCCCCCACAGCCCGCACCCCTGCACCCTCCCAACAGCACCCTCTGCTGGGAGAGGCTGGAACTGGCATAGCTGGGAGCTCCCACAACAGCCAACGCTCCTGCCCTGCTCCCCACAGCGCCCCCTGCTGGGTGAGGCATGACACACACATTTCCCTTTCCCCAGCTGCAGGAGTGCAATGTGGCTCCCACCTGGGCGCTTGGCCTCAGGGCTGGTTTTCCTCAGCCAAAAGAGAAGCCATTGAACCCTGGGAACTGCAGAAACAACCCCCACCACCCCATCACTGCCCCCAGCCTGTCAGAGCCAGACCAATAGAGACCTTCAGCCCAGACCCAGGCAACTGGCTGCAGATCTATCCCCCCGACCCCAATGTGGCTGGGAAGAGCCCTTGTGTACATACCTCGGGTTTCCGGTGCTCTTCCGCCTCGGAGCCCTCCAGGGGGGTCACAAACCCACACACGGGGCTCTTCCTCCTCTCCACATCTGCCCACAAGAGGCTAGAGTCAGGGTCTAGTCGCCCCTCCCCACACCATCCAGGGACAGGCCTTGCCCCCCCTGGGGACAGGACCTGCCTCCTCTACCACCTCATCCAGGGAGAGGACTTGCCCTTTTCACTCAGTCACCCACCCACTCTGAGTCTCTCCTCAGGGTGAAGATCTGCCCCTCCCTCACTGTGGGAGAGACTTCTCCCACTCCCCAGAGTCATTCCCCCAGCGTCCCCAGATGAGGGCCAGGTTCTCGGAGCCATAGGTCTGGCTGCAGGGGGAGGATTCAGGGCCCGGCCCAAGGGCAGCTGGGCCGTGTACTCACATTGGATGTACCAGGCTCTCCAGATAGCGTTGTTGAGGCGGATTTTATCCCGGCAAAGCAGCCTCAGACCCTTGAAATTCTTCCACTTTGGAGACACCAGCTTCCCACTGAAACATGCACAGGAGAGGGATGGGATGGGATTGGGAGAAGGCTGGTCCTAGTAGAATTGGCCATTGGAGGAGTTCCCAGGGCTTTATAAATGAGCAGTAATGGTGCCTCACAAACCCTGGGAGTTAGGTAAGGGATGCATAGTATCGCCTTCTCTGGCCCTGAAATGCAGCCACTTCTGGGGTGGGGCAAGGCAGCTGTTCACAGCTCCCAGGTACACTACTGCACAATGTGGGTACATAGCCAAAGGAAACTACAGGGCAGTCAGAGATCGTGTACTGCTCTGGGGCTGAACGCGGTGCTGGGCTGTGCCACATTCACCGCTGCTAAGGTCTGTGCAGCTCCATCTGTGGTGCTTTATGGCCATTACTTGAAAATCTGCAGGATTTTTCAAAAGCTCCCCCTCATCTCCGCCTCCCCTGAGTCTAGGCCTGCTCTCTGCCTCCCTCCTTTCCCCTCCCTGCTTCCAGGGCCTGGCCTGCACCCTTTCTCCCCGTATCCAGGCTCCCAAAGGCAGCCGTGTTTGTTTTACAGCTTGTTGTGGTGGCTGCGTGCCCCTAATGGGCCTGTAGTGCTGGCAGCCTCATTACACTAATCCATGCACCTGGGCTCAGGAGAGTACATCCATTTCCAGCCCAGAGAGCAGCTGGGCAGCCACAGCCCTGGGAGACCATGTCTGGCAGCAAAGTTCAGGGCGGTCACCCCAAGTGTAACTTCAGTCAGGGGCTTCCAGGCTGCTTGTGCACAGCAAGAGTGTGCCAAGACCCAGGGAGGGGCAGGCTCTGGGGCTGGGGATATGGGACTGCTGGAGCCCGGAATGGCGCAGGCTCCCAGGCTGGGGGGTATGGGACAACCAGGGCCTGGGGCAGGGCAGGCTCCCAGGCTGGGGGTATGGGACAGCTGCGGCCAGGGCTCATTAAATATGTCAGCCTTCCAAGTCACAGGCCCGGCTCACCAATGGCTTCTTGCTCCTCCCTCCAGAGGGCTCGGGGGAGCTGCTCGTTGGCAGGGGTCAAAGTAACACTCAACACTTAGTGGTATGGGGGCTGGCTCTGTCCTGCAGAAGTGGCGGGGCTGGGGGTCAGTGTCCCCCAGCCAGCCTGTCCAAACTCCCTGGCCCATGCCACCCAGGGCTCCAGCAGCGATTTAAAGGGCCCAGGGTTCCGGCCGCCACTAGTGCAGTAGCTGCAGTAGCAGCCAGAGACCCGGGCCCTTTTAAATCGCTGGCCCTGGGGCAGCTGCTTCTTTTGTCCCCGCTGTTGGCGGCCTGCGGGGGCAGAAGGGGCAACAACAGTAAAGCGCTGCCGCAGCAATGTTTTGCCGCGGCAGCGCTTTAACGTCGGCTGGTACCGGTGGCCACTGTTTACTGATACGTCGTACCGACGCACTTTCCCCCGGCTCATTGGCCACTTGAACCCTTGGCTGCAAGGAAAGTCTGGGGCCTGTTGGTGCTCAGCTCTGCAGCCCCTGCTTTGGGAGCCTGAAGTCTGCTGTGTCTCTCCTCCCCAAGCCTCGGAGACACAGAGCTGGCTGGGGCCAAGCGCACAGCATCCCCGCCTGGAGAGGATTGGAATGACGTAGGGCTTGGGGTGATGGTGGATGCATGGAGCAGCACAGCTGGAGAGCACCATGTCTGCCCCGGGTACTGTGCAGTTGTGCTGCCCTTTGCCAGAAGAGTTCACCCCTATCGGGTCTTAGTGGGTCCCTGGTTGCTCCTGGATTATCACTTAGCAGCAGTTCCCCATAGCTCCCTCCCAGCAACAGCTGCCCAACTGACTGATGCTTTGCACTCAATGCTGCACTCCATTGCCTTCTCTAGCTCCTGGCTGGGTCACTTTTGCACTGGCTTCAGTTTAGAATTCCCCTGGAAAATCAGCTAGTGCCCATCCTAAATGGAGCGAGCTGCAGTGAGCATGTGATGCCAGGGATCTGGAGTTCTTTTAGCTTCTGGATATCATTCAGGATTCTGGGTACAAGGCTAGGAAGGGTCCCTTGCAAGCAGGAGAGGCTATGTTTTGTCTGGCACTGGAGCAGGAATTCTACAGCCATCCCTTGGGAGTGGAGCTCGGTTTCTCCAGAGACTCCTCCTATGCACAGGATGTAGAAGCAGGAGGCATGGATCCTCTCTTTATACCGAGCAATGGGAGCAACACACCCTGCTGTTCCCAGCATTCCCCCAGCTTTCTAGAGTTGCCCCACATGCAGTGCCCTGACAGGTCCTGAGAAGGCGCCATCCTGGTGTGTCTCTATGGCAATGTCATGGGAGCAAAGTCTATCCCGCCAAGAACATGGGAGACCCGAGGCAGGCTGCTCCTGCAGCTCTCTCCTTTGTCCATTCAAATCTACGAAATTCTCCTCCTGCATGATCGCCCCTGAAATCTATTTCCTGTGACCTAAGCTCTTGGAGCTTAGTTTCAGAAGAGATCAGCATCCAGTGTGCACACACCATGCTGTGTCCTTAGAATCATAGAATATCAGGGTTGGAAGGGACCTCAGGAGGTCATCTAGTCCAACCCCTGCTCAAAGCAGGGCCAATCCCCAGCTAAATCATTCCAGCCAGGGCTTTGTCAAGCCTGACCTTAAAAATATCTAAGGAAGGAGATTCCACCACCTCCCTAGGTAACGCTTCTCATCCACTGTCACCCCTAGGTCCTTTTCTGCAGAACTGCTGCCTAGCCATTCGGTCCCTAGTCTGTAGCGGTGCCTGGGATTCTTCTGTCCTAAGTGCAGGACTCTGCACTTGTCTTTGTTGAACCTCATAAGATTTCTTTTGGCCCAGTCCTCTGAAGGTGTCCTTCTGAACACCTGGCCCATGGTGTCTATGGTCAGTTCTGCACAGCGTCCCCAGGGCCATTGGCTGTGTTGCTGACAGAGGATGTGACAGGATCCTGCAAGAACCACATGCATCTGGAACCACTTCCTGGAGGGAGGCCAAAAAACCCCTGGGATTTCTGAGGCTCCAGCACATGGAGCTCCTGGCGGTGCACCCTTGCTGGAAGGCAGGTACACTAGCATTGCGCAGTCTCTGCTCGCTGCATGGTGGGGCTGCTCCCCGTGATTCCCCCTCCTCAGGGATGCTGCCCAGTCCTGGCACAGTGAGGCGTCTGCTTGTGAGTCCCAGGAGTGTCTCTCACAATGGCCCCTGTTATAATATAGAGTTGAGAACCCCCTCTCACTCTCCATGAACACACTGGGGAAGGGGGGGTGTCTCTCCATGTTCCATGCTGCCCCTCACCACACAACAACAAAAGACAGTGAGAAAGCAAACAGCTTATGGCTGCCTCCAGCTCTGTCTGGGCCTTTCCTGGCCCAGGGTGTGATAAGCCTGGGCCCTGGCTGAGAAAGGGCAAGTGCACTGGGGAGGAGCAAATGGTCAGTGGCAGTGCGAAGCCGGAGGGCCCCGTGCAGTGGGGTTACACTCCGGGGCAGCTCCTGTGCCAATGGCACGAATGTCACCTGCTCACCAGAGTGCCCATCAAGGGCTGTGGAGAGGGAGAGGGGGATCAGGCAGACAGGAGTGAGGTACACAGAGGGGTATCTCTGCTATCACCAGGGAATTTGAACTTTCCCCAGAGCTACAAAGCAAACACCCTGCCAGTGCCAGGCGGGTGAGCCAATTGAGTTGCAGAATTTCCTGGGTGCTTGGCTAGTGCCAGCCGGCCAAGGTTACCCAGGCTCAGTCACTGCCAAAAGTGTTGAACTTTGACCCCTTAAAGAGACAGCAACTCACCCTTCCGCAAAAGGCTTTAAAGAATCCCCTATGCCCACACTGGACATGGTGCCAGCCTTTTTCCCCGTGGCACACGGAGCTCCCCTTAGAAGCATGGAGGCAAGAGGGAGATGGATTTAGAGCTTATTATCCTTATGTTGTTTCCCAACATTAATTATCATGTAATCATTTGTCAAGTTCATCAGGCTGATCTTTGCTCCCTGATTCACTCTTGAAGACGGCCTTACCCCTTCAGAAACAGCTCCTGGAGGAGAGCAAGGCTGAGCTGTGGAGCGGGACTTGAAGAGATAGATGGGCCACTGGGCTGGCCACCTGAAACTCAGAAAGGAAAAGCCCAGCTCCTGATCACAGGCATGTCATGGAGGGCCAGAGGCGGCTTCCCCTTCATGGACTGGGCCCGAGATGGGAAATGGTTGGGATTCTTTTCAAGCCAGACAGTCAGTTCCCCATGGTGTCATTACCTTGCATAGAGAGTGGGTTCAACCAAGCTGGGAAATGTATCTTGGTGCCTAGGAAGTGCCAGTCCCCAGAGAATAGGCACACCAATAAGGCCATAATGGAAAAGGGAAGGAACTGGAACACAGGACTCCTGGGTTCTATCCCTAGCTTTGCCATCAACTCACTGTGTAATGTAGGGCAAGTCACTTAACTTCTGTGCCTCAGTTTCCCACCTGTAAAATGGGGACCAACGTACTTACAGAGATTGGGAGCTTTGGGGTGGGGGGGGAATCTATGGTCAAAAAGTGCTAAGCCTGAAGATTATTCCTGAGTACAGCTCAGTGAAGGAGGATCCTGGGTGGGCACTAACTTCAGCTGTGCCCAGATCGATGCATGCACCCCTCCCACCCCGCAAAACACCCCCAACTGCACAAGCACAACAGCCACGCCACAGCGCTTTCCCAGGCTCACACAGAGAACGTTGGTGCCGACTACACAGCATGGGAGGCAGGAGCAACAGAGAGACCAGAAACAGGGTCAGGAAACAGAACGAGATCCATTGTGATAAACACGAGTGAATCCCCCAGTGCAAGGCTGTAACCAGAGGGAGAGAAATCCTGGCCTGAGAATACAGGGTGAGAGTGGAGAGTGATTAAAGGGAATGTAATCGTGACAGGCCCAGGGAAAGGGCTGGAGGCATCACGTCATAGACGAGGTAGGGGACAGGTCGGTGGTTCTCTTGGCTCTGGTTCAACTGCCCCTGGAACATCACATTCAAATCGGGACCTCCCAAAACTAGATAGATACAGACAACTGGGAGGGAGCTCTGAGAAGAAGCAACAAAAATGGAGGGAATGCAGGAAAAGTAAAAAACTAGATCTGCAGACTCAGCTAAATGACTTCACATGGGGTGGGGAATATGATCTAACCCTCTGTGCACACCTGACGGGGATAAATACCGGGAGTGGGGGGGCAGGAATTAATCAAGTTAGGGCTCAGGGCTGGACCAAGGAGAAGTGGGATGAAATGAAGAAAGGGAACGTTTAGGCTGAATATCAGGAAAATCTTCCTTCCTGTCAGTGAGATCCAGGGGCCTGGGGGAAGCAGGAGCCCCAGGACTTGAGCCATTTAAATAAGACCAGACAAAGCACCCAGCAATGCACCAATGAGACCATCCAGCTCTTGGGTCTCCGGGAGAATGGATGAGGTGGAGCTGCACAAGACTCCTTCAGGCCCTCCTGACTGTTTTCCTGGGATAAAACAGCACTTAAATTAAACATGATGCTAACCACACATACAGCCACCCCAGCCTTGTCTGGCAGTAATGAGAATGGCTGTCAGGTCACATGATAAATCCTTGGTCTCAGAATACAGCCTTCCACAGGCCTGTTCAACAGCTGAGCCTGATCCTTCACCTGAATCCTGTGTTTGTTGCTCCTGAACCAAAGACCCCGCCAGTGCATAACAAATGGGCACCCCTTCCATTAATACCCCATTTCCCCCTGCAGAGAGCTCTCACCATGCCCAGGGCTCACATCCTGGCACCAGGGCAAACACTCCTTAAGGCGCATTGGGAGACCCAGAAAGCTAATGGTTGCCCTCCCCATGCACCCGAGAGCGCAGGTTCCATGGTGCATTTAGAACCCTGAAATACCCTGTAACTATGTCAGTAAACTGTTAATGTTACTCATCGCGTCTCTGCCGGTGGCTCTCTGAGCTGCCTCTGCAGGTCTATCCCAGATCCTCGCCTCATCCTCTTTCCCTGCCATATCCTCCAGCTAAGATAAACATAGCCACAACCCTGCTTTGCATTGTTTCCCCTAAAACTCTCTATTCGCCATTGCCACAGCAGACACCATGCTCCCTGGTTCTCAGGCTCACAACCTTGGATTCATCTTCAAACCCCCTCCCTACGTACACACATCCTCACTGCATTTCCCTCCTTAATGTAGCAAAAATCTAGCCCTTTCTTCCTGTTCACACAGATACAACACATGTTCATGCCCTAGTTATCTTCTGCCGTGACTACCAGCTCTTCCTCCCTGGCCTCCTCAATGCTCACGTTTAGCATCCTACATAGAGAGGAAGTGTTAGGGCGCTAACCTGGGACTCAGAAGACCCATGTTGAATTCGCTGCACTGCCACAGACTTCCTGGGTGACCCTGGACAAGTTACTCAGGCCTGGTCTGCACTTAGAACTTAGTTTGCTGAAATCCACACCCCGAGTGCTGTAACTATACCGACGTAAACCCCAGAGAAGACACAGCTAGATTGATAGAAGAATCTGTCAAACTAGCTACAGTCACTTGGGGAGGTGGAGCTCCTAAAATGACGGAAAAACCCCTTCCTTGGCTGTAGTCTGTGTCTACACGACAGGGTTACAGAGGTATAGCTACAGCACTGTAGCTAGGCTGCTATAGCACCCCAGTGTATCATAGAATCATAGAATATTAGGGTTGGAAGGGACCTCAGGAGGTCATCTAGTCCAATCCCCTGCTCAAAGCAGGACCGACACCAACTAAATCACCCCAGCCAGGGCTTTGTCAAGCCAGGCCTTAAAAACCTCTAAGGATGGAGATTCCACCACCTCCCTAGGGAACCCATTCCAGTGCTTCACCACCCTCATAGTTATTCCTAATATCCAATCTAGACCTCCCGCACTGCACCGTGAGACCATTGCTTCTTGTTCTGTCATATGCCACCACTGAGAACAACCGAGCTCCATCCTCTTTGGAACCCCCCTTCAGGTAGCTGAAGGCTGCTATCAAATCCCCCCTCACTCTTCTCTTCTGCACAGTTCCCTCAGCCTCTCCTTGTAAGTCATGTGCCCCAGCCCCCTAATCATTTTCGTTGCCCTCCACTGAACTCTCTCCAATTTGTCCACATCCCTTCTGTAATCGGGGGACCAAAACTGGACGCAATACTCCAGGTGTGGCCTCACCAGTGCCGAATAGAGGGGAATAATCACTGCCCTCAATCTGCTGGCAATGCTCCTACTAATGCAGCCCAATATCATAGAATATCAGGGTTGGAAGGGACCTCAGGAGGTCATCTAGTCCAACCCCCTGCTCAAAGCAGGACCAATCCCCAATTAAATCATCCCAGCCAGGGTTTTGTCAAGCCTGACCTTAAAAACTTCTAAGGAAGGAGATTCCACCACCTCCCTAGGTAACGCATTCCAGTGTTTCACCACCCTCCTAGTGAAAAAGTTTTTCCTAATATCCAACCTAAATCTCTCCCACTTGGCCAACTTGAGACCATTACTCCTTGTCCTGTCATCCGCTACCACTGAGAATAGTCTAGATCCATCCTCTTTGGAACCACCTTTCAGGAGGTTGAAAGCAGCTATCAAATAATATGCCGTTAGCCTTCTTGACAACAAGGGCACACTACTGACTCATATCCAGCTTCTCGTCCACTGTAATCCCTTGGTCCTTTTCTGCAGAACTGCTGCTTAGCCAGTTGGTCCCCAGCCTGTAGCGATGCATGGGATTCTTCCGTCCTAAGTGCAGGACTCTGCACTAGTCCTTGTTGAACCTCATCAGATTTCTTTTGGCCCAATTCTCCAATTTGTCTAGGTCACTCTGGACCCTATCCCTACCCTCCAGCGTATCTATCTCTCCCCCCAGCTTAGTGTCATCTGTGAACTTGCTGAGTGTGCAATGCATCCCATCATCCAGATCATTAATGAATTAATGTAGGCATGGGCTTAGTCTCTCTGCCTCCACGCCCCATCCGCTCTTCCCACCCTACTCTGTGTGTTAAAGATAGAGAGGTGCACAGAAACTATAATAATGGGGCCCATATAAGAACCTATGTATGCCAGAGCTTTCCCTCTCCCTCTACGTTGTACACATAGAGCAGTATGTTGTGTAAATATAGTTGGCCAAGCGAAGCGAGGTCTCACTCTCAATTCGATGGCATTTCTCTGTCTGAAATGTGATAACGTATGACCGCTGCATCCAATGCATTCCAACATTTCAGGGACTATTCTACGCATATAAGGGCAGAGCCCTAGTGATTGTGGTGAAAATCAGAAAACTAGAAGAGGGAATGGTGGGGACATATGGAGTCCATGGTGTCCGAGTTTCAGGGAAAGTGCACCTGTATTCCCAGATGGTGGGTGGCACAGATGGCAAATTATTTCTTTGCTTTAGGAGTGGGATGGCATGGGTGTGTTTCTAAATGCTTTTGAAGTGGGGTGTGAATAGAACAAAGTGGGGCAGAAGGACATGGTCTGGTATCTGGCTCCAGATCTTAGACATTTTCACCCTTATGGATAGAGAGGACTACATAGATTATGAGCAATGTAAACAAGCTCTGTTGCAGAAGTTTAAATTGACCCCTGAAGCATACAGGAAAAGGGAACCCAGGGAGCTGAGATGATTTTATTGCCACAAGTCTGGCCATAAGGCAACACACTGCCCGGTGCTAGGGAGACCAGGGGCTAGTGGTAACCCACAGCAGATCCAGGTAGCAGTGACCTCACCACTGATGGAACCAGCCCCAATGGTCCCAGCAGAAACCTGACGTTGTCAGACCCCAAAGGGGAATCAGCTTCCCGGTGGCAGTGGATGGGGAAAGGCCCAGTGATGGAGGGATGCTGGGGCCCAGGTAACTCTGGCTCACCAAAGGGTGCTGGCCCCTTGAGCATTATCCCCAATAGATTCCTGACCAGTCAGGGACTAGTGGGACCCCCTTTCCTTGGTGGTTCAGATACATCTGAAATGGGGTGCCAGTAAAGGGCCTAAGGATGTTGGGTTACACTCCCAACTGCTGGGAGAGGTCTTGCTGGGAAATGACGAACGGTCCTGGGCCCAGGCCACTTGTGTGGTCTCCTGGAGCCAAAAGCCAACATCTGCAGCCCTAGGGTCTGACGCTGAGCTGCATGCTGGCAGTTGAGGAGCAGCTCTGAGTGGCTGTCTGATAGTGTGAGTGTGTGGCCACGGCCATGTAGAGTCCTGCTGATACGCTGACCTGACCCCAGTCACCAGGCTGAGCAGAGAACCCCAGCTCCTGGTTTGGAATTGATTGCAAGTGATTGACCCCTCACTAGAAAAACCAAGGGCTTCAACAGACTCCCTTAGCAGCCCCTGACAGGAGAGACCTTGGAAACGTTTTCTGGGTCTGCTCCTTAGAGATTGGATGCCCCCTGGGAAAGCTGAGCCATGGGGAATACGGAGACAACTGGTGGTACCACAAAAGTACTGCCTTAGATTACTCAGCCTGGCCCGTGATATACCCTTCTCAGGGCACATACGCAGAGCACCAAGCAGTGCTTACTACACATTTCCTACTGGCCTGGGGTTTGTGAGGCAGTGCAAAAATAGTGTAAGTCCTGTAACCCCTGCCAGAGGGTGGCAAAGGGCCAGGATACGGGCAAGACTGCCCTGATCCTCCTGCCCATCATAGTGGAACCTATTCAGAGGGTCATTGTGGGGCCCCTTAGAAAAGTTACCCAGTGGGAGAAAAGGCTATTCTGGCAGTAGTAGGTTACACTACCCTCTCTCCATATTGTCTCCATATTGTCCTGGTCTCCATATTGGAAGAGAAGATTGAAGGTCTGGAGCAACAGATAACAACCCTGCGTTGCATACGGGAAACTGAGGATTTCCTGGACGAAACTCAGGATAGGCTTCTAGGGGCACAAAGCTCTACAGATATAGAGCAGGTTGCACAGAGGAGCCAAGAGGCCAGTGAAGAAGCTTGGCAACATGTGACCTCCAGAAGAGGTAAGCGGAATGTCCGGGTTCCAGTAACACAGACACAGGTAACTAACCGCTTTCATGTTCTCTCCACAGGTATCGTTGCGGAGAGTGGACCAGATGATATGTCTGGGGCGAGAAAGCAGAAGGAGACTCCGCTGGTTGGAAGGCATGAGATGCGCTGTCCTGAGGTTGGGGGTTCCACGACCACCACCCCCAAGAGGAGAAGGCGGGTGGTGGTGGTCGGGGACTCTCTCCTCCGGGGGACTGAGTCATCTATCTGCCGCCCTGACCGGGAAAACCGAGAAGTCTGCTGCTTGCCAGGGGCTAAGATTCGTGATGTGACGGAGAGACTGCCGAGACTCATCAAGCCCTCGGATCGCTACCCCTTCCTGCTTCTCCACGTGGGCACCAATGATACTGCCAAGAATGACCTTGAGCGGATCACTGCGGACTATGTGGCTCTAGGAAGAAGAATAAAGGAGTTGGAGGCGCAAGTGGTGTTCTCGTCCATCCTCCCCATGGAAGGAAAAGGCCTAGGTAGGGAGCGTCGAATCGTGGAAGTCAACGAATGGCTACGCAGATGGTGTCGGAGAGAAGGCTTTGGTTTCTTTGACCATGGGATGGTGTTCCATGAAGGAGGAGTGCTGGGTAGAGACGGGCTCCATCTTACGAAGAGAGGGAAGAGCATCTTTGCCAGCAGGCTGGCTAACCTAGTGAGGAGGGCTTTAAACTAGGTTCACCGGGGGAAGGAGACCAAAGCCCTGAGGTAAGTGGGAAAGCAGGATACCGGGAGGAAGCACAGGCAGGAATGTCTGTGAGGGGAGGGCTCCTGCCTCATACTGGCAATGAGGGGCGATCAACAGGTTATCTCAAGTGCTTATATACAAATGCACAAAGCCTTGGAAACAAGCAGGGAGAACTGGAGGTCCTGGTGATGTCAAGGAACTATGACGTGATCGGAATAACAGAAACTTGGTGGGATAACTCATATGACTGGAGTACTGTCATGGATGGTTATAAACTGTTCAGGAAGGACAGGCAGGGCAGAAAAGGTGGGGGAGTAGCACTGTATGTAAGGGAGCAGTATGACTGCTCAGAGCTCCGGTACGAAACTGCAGAAAAACCTGAGTGTCTCTGGATTAAGTTTAGAAGTGTGTGCAACAAGAGTGATGTAGTGGTGGGAGTCTGCTATAGACCACCGGACCAGGGGGATGAGGCTTTCTTCCGGCAGCTCACGGAAGCTACTAGATCGCATGCCCTGATTCTCATGGGTGACTTTAATTTTCCTGATATCTGCTGGGAGAGCAATACAGCGGTGCATAGACAATCCAGAAAGTTTTTGGAAAGCGTAGGGGACAATTTCCTGGCGCAAGTGCTAGAGGAGCCAACTAGGGGGGGTGCTTTTCTTGACCTGCTGCTCACAAACCGGGTAGAATTAGTGGGGGAAGCAAAAGTGGATGGGAATCTGGGAGGCAGTGACCATGAGTTGGTTGAGTTCAGGATCCTGACGCAGGGAAGAAAGGTAAGCAGCAGGATACGGACCCTGGACTTCAGGAAAGCAGACTTCGACTCCCTCAGGGAACGGATGGCCAGGATCCCCTGGGGGACTAACTTGAAGGGGAAAGGAGTCCAGGAGAGCTGGCTGTATTTCAAGGAATCCCTGTTGAGGTTACAGGGACAAACCATCCCGATGAGTCGAAAGAATAGTAAATATGGCAGGCGACCAGCTTGGCTTAATGGTGAAATCCTAGCGGATCTTAAACATAAAAAAGAAGCTTACAAGAAGTGGAAGGTTGGACATATGACCAGGGAAGAGTATAAAAATATTGCTCGGGCATGTAGGAATGTTATCAGGAGGGCCAAATCGCACCTGGAGCTGCAGCTAGCAAGAGATGTCAAGAGTAACAAGAAGGGTTTCTTCAGGTATGTTGGCAACAAGAAGAAAGCCAAGGAATGTGTGGGCCCCTTACTGAATGAGGGAGGCAATCTAGTGACAGAGGATGTGGAAAAAGCTAATGTACTCAATGCTTTTTTTGCCTCTGTTTTCACTAACAAGGTCAGCTCCCAGACTGCTGCGCTGGGCATCACAAAATGTGGAAGAGATGGCCAGCCCTCTGTGGAGATAGAGGCGGTTAGGGACTATTTAGAAAAGCTGGACGTGCACAAGTCCATGGGGCCGGACGAGTTGCATCCGAGAGTGCTGAAGGAATTGGCAGCTGTGATTGCAGAGCCACTGGCCATTATCTTTGAAAACTCGTGGCGAACCGGGGAAGTCCCGGATGACTGGAAAAAGGCTAATGTAGTGCCAATCTTTAAAAAAGGGAAGAAGGAAGATCCTGGGAACTACAGGCCAGTCAGCCTCACCTCAGTCTCTGGAAAAATCATGGAGCAGGTCCTCAAAGAATCAATCCTGAAGCACTTGCATGAGAGGAAAGTGATCAGGAACAGCCAGCATGGATTCACCAAGGGAAGGTCATGCCTGACTAATCTAATCGCCTTTTATGATGAGATTACTGGTTCTGTGGATGAAGGGAAAGCAGTGGATGTATTGTTTCTTGACTTTAGCAAAGCTTTTGACACGGTCTCCCATAGTATTCTTGTCAGCAAGTTAAGGAAGTATGGGCTGGATGAATGCACTATAAGGTGGGTAGAAAGCTGGCTAAATTGTCGGGCTCAACGGGTAGTGATCAATGGCTCCATGTCTAGTTGGCAGCCGGTATCAAGTGGAGTGCCCCAAGGGTCGGTCCTGGGGCCGGTTTTATTCAATATCTTCATAAATGATCTGGAGGATGGTGTGGATTGCACTCTCAGCAAATTTGCGGATGATACTAAACTGGGAGGAGTGGTAGATACGCTGGAGGGGAGGGATAGGATACAGAAGGACCTAGACCAATTGGAAGATTGGGCCAAAAGGAATCTGATGAGGTTCAATAAGGATAAGTGCAGGGTCCTGCACTTAGGACGGAAGAACCCAATGCACAGCTACAGACTAGGAACCGAATGGCTAGGCAGCAGTTCTGCAGAAAAGGACCTAGGGGTGACAGTGGACGAGAAGCTGGATATGAGTCAGCAGTGTGCCCTTGTTGCCAAGAAGGCCAATGGCATTTTGGGATGTATAAGTAGGGGCATAGCGAGCAGATCGAGGGACGTGATCGTTCCCCTCTATTCGACATTGGTGAGGCCTCATCTGGAGTACTGTGTCCAGTTTTGGGCCCCACACTTCAAGAAGGATGTGGATAAATTGGAGAGAGTCCAGCGAAGGGCAACAAAAATGATTAGGGGACTGGAACACATGACTTATGAGGAGAGGCTGAGGGAGCTGGGATTGTTTAGCCTGCAGAAGAGAAGAATGAGGGGGGATTTGATAGCTGCTTTCAACTACCTGAAAGGGGGTTCCAAAGAGGATGGCTCTAGACTGTTCTCAATGGTAGCAGATGACAGAACGAGGAGTAATGGTCTCAAGTTGCAGTGGGGGAGGTTTAGATTGGATATTAGGAAAAACTTTTTCACTAAGAGGGTGGTGAAACACTGGAATGCGTTACCTAGGGAGGTGGTAGAATCTCCTTCCTTAGAGGTTTTTAAGGTCAGGCTTGACAAAGCCCTGGCTGGGATGATTTAACTGGGAATTGGTCCTGCTTTGAGCAGGGGTTTGGACTAGATGACCTTCTGGGGTCCCTTCCAACCCTGATATTCTATGATTCTATGATTCTCTCCACAAGCAGCAGCTCTATTCTCCACAGAGGCAGACAAGTTGGCTGACACTTTGCTGGCGCTATTCATCTGGGCTGAATTTCTGCAGGAGGTTTTGACTGACCAGGAGGAAAACTTTATGTCTGCCCTGCATGTCAGTCTATTGGAGAAACATGGAGTTCAGCACTTCCCGTCACCTCACTATCAACTCAAGGCTAACGAGCTGCTTGAAAGACTTAATGGGCCCCTTAAAATGATGCTGAAAAGTTTTGTGGATCAGCCCCCTGTTGGCTGGAATAAAAGTGACCTTACCGGCTCTTTGCCTATTGGGAGGTTCCCCAGGAATCCGTAGGATTCTCCCTTTTGAACTGCTCTATAGGAGGAGAGTATGGGGGCCCCTGAACCTAATGAGGGAAGAGTGGGAAGGTACAGCCTCTCCCAAAGGGAGTCCTTGCTGCAGTATGTGTTGGCCTTCTGGGAGTACTCACGGAACCCCTGGGTTTTGCCCAGGAGAATCCAGCAGTGCTCAGGAGAAACAGACAGCTTGGTCTGACCACACCACATGTGTCTGGATGTATGGCACAGGGACCGAGTGCTGGTTCTCAACCCACTGTGGGGGAATAAACTCCAGACTGCCTGGGAAGGGCCCTTTAAAACCATCAAACAGCTCAATGAGGTGACCACTCCCACCTCCACCAAGGGTAGCATGGGAACATGATGAACCCCTGTTCTGACCGAGAGACTCCAGCGCTGGCCGGGTGTGAGCACTAGGAGGACAAGAGAGATGATTCCTTAAGAGATCTGGTGGCAGAAACGGGGGCCTGCCCCTCCCCTGACTCCACAGCCCTCTGTGATCACTGAACCCCACACAGGAAGCGGAGATCAGGGATGTGCTGCAGGGTTACCACCAGGTATTTTCCAGTAAGCCTGGACAGGCATTGCTTTGCTGCCCACCAGCCCCAGTTAAAAGTCCACCCTTTGGGGTTACTGGGAAAACAGAGCAGAGCCTGGAGAAGGAAATCACTGACATTCTAGAATTAGGGGTGATCCAACAGTCAGACACTCCGTGGGCATCCCCCTGTGCGTTGGTGCCTAAGGATGGGTCAGTCAGATACTGTGGGATTGTAGAAAGCGCGCTACTGTCATTGCTGTGGATGTGTACCCCATGCCTAGAATGGACTAGTGTCCTACCAGACCAGGTGGGAGGGGCCAATTCCTGACCACAAGGGAGCTCACCCAGGTGTCTTTGGACTCAGGTGCCAGGTTCAAATTGGCATTTGCCACCCCGACTGGGCTCCTTGAGTTCCTGGTGCTCTCTTTTGGCTTCAAGAGGACCCTGATTCCCTTCCAGCAGCTGGTGGATCAGTGACTGGAGAGGCTGGGGGAGTTTGGCCTGGCGTATATCAATGATGTTTGTGTTTTCACTCAGAGCCAGAAGGGCACAAGACCCAGGTCAGAACGGTGTTTCACAGCATTCAGACAGCAGGCCTGACTGTCAAGGCAGAGGAATGCAAGGTGGGGATGATGGCAGTGGGCTGTCCTGGCCATAGAGTGGGGAGCTGCTGTCTAAAACTAGAGCCTGCCAAAGCGTAGGGGATTACAGACTGGCCCGCTCCCCAGACAGGGAAACAGGTACCATCCTTTCCTGGCATAGCAGAGTGTCACTGGAGGTTTGTCCCTCCCACTGCCTGCTCCCCTCATTGATCTGTATAAAAATGGTCAGCCACACACAAGGGTCCAAACAGTGCCAACAGGCCTTCTGCAAAAGGAAGTGTCACCCACAAGCTCAGGGTCTAACTGGTTGCCATATCTGGGATCAGGAAGGAATTTTCCCCCAGGTCAGATTGGCAGAGACCCTGGGGGGTTTTCACCTTCCCTGCAGCCTGGGACATGGATCACTTGCAGTTTTAAATTAGTGTAAATGGTGTATTCTCTGTAACTTGAAGTCTTTAAACCATGATTTGAGGCCTTCAGTAACACAGCCAGAGGTTAGGGGTTGATGTGCAGGAGGTTAGACCAGATGATCACAATGGTCCCTCCTGGCCTTAAGGTCTATGAGTCTATGAAGGAGGCCCTGAGCACAGACTCTGTTCTAGTAAGCCCAAACTTTGACAAGCCTTTTGTGGTGTTCGCAGATGCCTCTGACACAGGGCTTGCAGCTGTGCTGATGCAAACTGGTGAAAAGGGGAGACACACCCCTTAGGCACCTGAGCAAGAAATTGCTTCCCCAAGAGAAAAATTAGATGACAGTGGAAAAATAATGTTTGGCCATGCTGTGATCACTCAGCAAATGATGGTCCTTGCTTACCATGTTCAGTTGCTTTACCATGTTCAGTGACCACTCCCCATGCACCCAGCTACAGCAAATGAAAGGGCCAGAGGCCAAACTGCTAAAATGGAGCCTAGTGCTTCAAGATTCTCTATGGATGTGACTCATGTTAAAGGGAATGCAAATTTGGTGCTGATGCTCTGTTCAGGAAACAAGTCAATGGGTCCTCCTATAATGCTGCACCCTATGACACTCATTTCTTTAGGCAGAGGTGAGACAGACATGGCAATATGCAGGATCTGATTGTATTAAGCATACATATTATTGTGGGCTGGGGTGTCTGTAACCTCTCTAGGGTGACAAATTTAAGATCTGAGAGTTCAAAAGGCTATACTGAAAATGTACCAGCCCAGAATGCAGGCTTTTCATCCCAAACTTGGAAAGCATCTGCTAAACTGCAGCTTGTCAGTGCAAAGCCTCGTCCTGGGGAACAGAACAAGCTTCTCTTAAAAACTTGTTTTGATAAAAAGTGCCGACCTTGACCCAGCATTGTGTTGTTTACTGAGTCCTTTCCTGGAAGTCACAGAGCTGAACTCTGGCAGCCTCGTTAGCAGAAGATGCTACACATGTATCTAGGTGAGACCTGTGCCTGTGCTGATGGGACTTAAAGGCATTAACGAAATGCATGTGAGAGATTAGGGAAACTCTATGGAAAAGGTTAGACACAAAGGCCTGACTCTCCAGTGCATGGCCCCTTGTACTGTCCTCACACAAGTGCAAAGGAAGTATAAAATGCTACCAGATCAGACTGGGAGCCCTTTACAGCCTGTGCTGGGCTATTTACCTCTCTCACCCTGTGAAAAAGAGTTAATATAGGCCTGAAAGGCCACTTAACCTGTCTTCCTGCGTCTGGAGGGTGGGCCAGGCCTCATTAGAAGTACAGTCCAGCTGGGACAGAGATGACTCTCCCCATGAAGAGCTGGAGAACCCAGCAGTAGGGAGGAGACCCAGAGGAGGTGAGGTAGATTGTTCTTCCGAGGTTCTCTAGGAGGCAGCCAGAAAGACAGACGAGAAGAGCAGACAGGCAGGCTGGCTCCTTCAGGGTGAGTGGGGCCCTGTAAAGCTGTAGCTGCCTGAACCCCTGAGTGAGGGGAGGGTGTGCCAGCCCCAGGAAGGGGCATTGATTGAAGCAGAGAACTCTGTGGGCACACAGGTGGAGAGTCTAGAGCAGCAGAGGTGCTCCCACCATGAGGTGACTGACAGCTGAGCGGAAGGTTTGATTTTGGTCAGGCTTTGAAGCCCCAGCAGGGGCAGGTGTCTGTAATGTGCTCTGGTGGGAGCACCAGGTTATTCCTGCCCTGGAGTCAGTATAGGAAGGTGGGAGAAACAGAGGCAAAAAGTGCTGCAATGCCACATCCAGCCAGGAGGGGTGTGTGTTGGGCAGTAAATTTGCCCCCCCGTACATATACACTCAAGGTGTAGGGCAACAGTGAATTGGACCCGATGAGTCTGGGCTCAGTTGCCCCCAGACGGTTGGCTGTCTCATTCACACCAGCACGTGCATTGAAGAATCATGTGGATTAAGCTCTCTTCTCTGACTGGGGGCTAGCTGAGCAGTGTAGTAGTGAGAGCAAGTTGCTCACCAGGAGGCTTGGTGCCCAGGCCCACTTGAACTAGCCCACACAGAGAGTGTTGTGAACAAGAGTGCCATACCTCTCCATAGCAACTAGGAGAAATAGCCAGGGCACCAGTAGGAAAGAGGAGCCGACCATGTGTTCTAAAAACAAAGGGACCAACACAAAGGATGAGGGAAGGGGACTGTGTCTTGGCAACAGGAGCAAATACTGAGTGGGTCTGTAACTGGGGTTTCTGCAAGTGCAATTGCCTGGGTGCAGTTCTCAACCCCTATGAAGGGAAACAGGATTTAGGACAGTTGTATAAACAGAAAATCACACCAGAAATCACAAAGTCTGCATCACCAGTTTCTCTTTTAATAAGAAACTGACCCATTGCAAAGCCACAGAATCTGCTACCACTCTGCTGGGGGCTAGGAGATCAGATTAGTACCAAACGAGCACATGGCAGCCTTAACATGCAAAGGTTTCTCCCTGCCAATTTCAACCTCGGTATGTTCAGTTGCAGGGCTCTTCTGCAAGAAAAACAAGGCGGCTGCTGGAGCTATTTTCTAATGGGAAAAGTGACTGTGGGGTGAACCATGGCCAAAAGCACCTGTACTAGTTGCGTTTTGGATAGAGATCCCCATAGACAATAGAGGTGCTTGATGCCTAAGACTGGGCCGTAGGCCAGGCTTACACAGAGTTTGCCTGGGTAGAGCTATTGTGGCTAGGGGTGTGATTTTTTTTTTTTTAATTACATTACCAAAATAGAACAGGAGGACTTGTGGCACCTTAGAGACTAACCAATTTATTTGAGCATGAGCTTTCGTGAGCTACAGCTCACTTCATCGGATGCATGGTGATGCATCGACAGGGTGCATCCGATGGGTGAGCTGTAGCTCACCGACAGGGTGATGCATCCAATGAAGTGAGCTGTAGCTCACGAAAGCTCATGCTCAAATAAATGGGTTAGTCTCTAAGGTGTCACAAGTACTCCTTTTCTATTTTGGAAATACAGACTAACACGGCTGCTACTCTGAACCCTGTCATTACCAAAATAGTTATAGCAGTCCATCTGCCGGTGTGGCTGCAGGTATGCCCGTGTAAGGGTGCTGTGCATTGGTACAGGTCTTCCTGTGGAGACTAAGCGGAATTAGCCATACTGCTATAAGCACAGCAGTATCAATGTGTCTGCACTAAGGGGTTGTACCACTTTAACTCTAGGGGTGTAAGTAAAGCAATGAAGGTTGTGTGTAGACGAGGTGAGAGATGCACAGACAAGTGTGGGGAGAAGAAGAGGACATGCTGTGAATGGTCACTAATGTGGGTTACAGAAGCATCTGGGCTTGATAGGAGAACAGGAGTTGATTCTTGTCTCCTCCTGTAACCAGAGAGGAAAGCTGATCTCTGGGGCGGGAAAGGGTAGGAGTAAATAGGTGTGTCAGGTGTTCGCTTTTATCATCTTTGTTCTCTAATGTTTTGTTCCAGTTGCTAAGTAAAAATAATTCAAGAGACCGGTGGTCAGTGTCACTGATCGCAGATGTCCAAAACACAGTGGGACCTGCAGGGTAGTGATGGTTGGTGGACACGGGGTAAGGTACTTGTGTCCCGGTCTAAGAGCGGAAGAATTGCAAGATTCTGCCAAGCTGTAGCAACCCCTGCCGTGTAGTATATGGGCCCTGAGACAGGTAGGGGCAGGAGTCCTAAGATGTGAGGTGTGTGCACTGTTAGGGACAGAGGCATAACTAGCCCTGGAAAGGTGACAGTACTGGCTTCCCACTCTGCTTCTCAGATGCAGACAACTGGCTCCTCCTCAAAATGATCCAACACAAACAACCCCCCTGGGTCAGAGACCAGGCCTGGAAGTGCAGAGGGACTATAAACGGGGTTAGAATGGGAGATGGGCTAAAGCCTGAA
This sequence comes from Lepidochelys olivacea, assembly GCF_965140295.1. Classification (NCBI taxonomy): domain Eukaryota; kingdom Metazoa; phylum Chordata; order Testudines; family Cheloniidae; genus Lepidochelys; species Lepidochelys olivacea. The sequence continues at coordinate 25,427,155 of NC_140427.1, forward strand.
TAAGGCAAATGCAAAACAAGACCCAATTCTCCTCTGTCCCACTAGCCAGTGTGGGAAAGGGAGCAAGCCTGTTTGGTGTGGGTTTGTGGGGTGTCCAGCTGGCTGAGGGCAGAGAAGGGGAGGGGGAAAAAAAAAGACACAGTAGAAACACTAGGGCTTTCTTTCCCCTGCCCCATGCTCAGACTCCAGCTGAGCTAGCGGGAGCCTCAGAGCCCAGTGTGAACGCTGGCTGAATTCAGTGCTGCGCAGAATTCACTCAGCTGTGCAGAGTGCAAGGCTGAAGCTTACTGCTCCAACCCAGAGCCACCAGGGCTCCATTCAGCCTCCTGCCCCAGGCACAGCTGAGGGCAGCCCTGAAATCTGCTGTACCCAGATTTCCACGGGTCCCTATGGAACTAGTGGCAGCCAGGCTGTAGTTGCCACAGCCATACCCTTTTCTGCCTCTGGAACGCTCCTCACTCACCTAGAATCTGCCCTAAGCCCAGGAGCCCTGTTGGGAGGTCCAGAGCTAGCAGAACCTGCTCTGCACTGGGCAGGGTGACCCTACTGCCCCTGGGGCATTCCCCAAGGGTCTGTGCGGCTGCTTTACAGGCATTAAGGAGCTGCAAAGGGCTGCAGGGTGACAGGGAATCTGGGCAGCCAAATGGGGCTTCCTGGGCCTTTGCTGTATCCTCTCTTTTGGTTAAGAGGGAGAAGGTCGGTGGGGGAAAATTCCTAAGCAGACTCCCTAGTCTGTCCCTCCTCCTCCGCAGCCCACGTATCCTGGGCCAGGAGGCTTATTCTAGGGGAGGGGGATCACTGATCCCAGGGGAGAGGGAAGCCAGGGGTCCCAGGCAAAAGGATCCTCAGACTTACCTGTAGGCCAGGCTCATGCACTCAAAGAGCCGGGTGAGGGTCAGGTCGATGGTGCGGGGATCAGCTGGCTCTGACTCAGTACCATGGTGGCGTCGGCGGGGCACCGAGTCGCTGTGCGGCGAGGAGACCATGAAGTGGCCACTGTGGATGACCTGTGAGTGGGACAGGGAGCCTGAGCCTGGCCCAGCACTGCCCGAGCCCAGACCCTCTGAGTCTGAATCAGAGTCAGAGTCAGGGCCTGACCCAACCTGCGGGTCTGGGAATGGTCCATGCAGCCCCACCTGTGTTCCAGCCATTGTGCCCAGTGTTGGTGGCAAGTAACCGCCTGCAAGTAAACCTGTCTGAGTACCTAGACAGCCCACATCACAGCAGCCCCACACATGCCAATTAGCATAATGTGTGCTCACCACACCCCCTGGTCAGCCTGTTGCTTCCACACCCTTTCTGTTGCTTGATCTGTCTCCTCTAAGACTCCCTGCTAAGCTTGCAGTTCCCCTGCTGTCTCCCAGTGAGTCCTATTTATAGGGTGTAACCCCCCCCCCGCCTCAGTGCTCAGCCTAGCTTCTTTACCCCAGCCATGCCCTTGGGTGGGGCTAGGGGTGGGCACAGGAGTTGAGCAGGGAGTTAACTCCTTATCTGCTGTATCTTGGGAAAAGGTGGGGCCTCTGGGTCACATTAGATTTTATTTCCTTAACAAGCTGCCTAAATTTAAAGGAGAAGCTGCTCCAGCTTCCTCCTGTTCCCAACCCCCCTAGCTGGGAAGCCAGAGAAAGGACTCACAAGCAGCAGGTCCTCACCCTGCTGCTAGAGAGCTCAGTCAGCTTTGTTTACCTTGGCTCAGTGGCTGCTCTGCCTGCGTGTGGAAGAAAAATACATGGTATTTACCTACCGCCTCTGTACTAATGTATCCCCCAACACTTCCCGGGGAACAAATACAGATTAAGGGACAAAAACAGAGGAGATTATAGCAACCAGGGTCCAGCTCAGCACAAAGCAGGGAACAACTCACTGAGCCATGCCCCAGGGCCCTGGAAACAGGGTGAGAACCTGCTTTAAATTGGCTTCTCCAGGGTCTTCCTCTGAGCCAAGGAGAGAGCAGGGGCAAAGATACAGACAGGGTCTCCCTGGGGACCTCTGAGGAGGCAAGGACTCAGAGAAAGATCGGTAGACCTAGTCCATTCAGGGCCTGAAAAGTTAAAACAAAAAAGTCTTTGAAAATCTCCCCCTAAGATGGATCCTACCTGCTTCTGGCTTTCAGCGGGAGTCAGGCAGCCAGCTCCATGGGTGCAGTTGAGAATCTCCCCCTTAGACCCAGGAGGGGTCTACAGGGCAGCCAATGAAGGTAGCAGTGGGCAGACAGGACCCTCTGCCCAAGTCTCCATGCTCTGTGTTGGCTGTGGATGATGGTCTGCATAGGGGGAAGTCTAAAGGGAGTGCAGTGCTGTAGCCAGACCTCAACTGAATAATTAATATTAATGAGAAGAATTGCCCTAGCATCACATTGCTGCCAACAGAAAAACAGCTAACAGGAGTTTGGAGGAGTGTAGAGAGAGGGAGTGGGAGAGGTTTTCCTTCCAGGTTCAGCATCACATGTGATATCAAAATGGCCAGCAATGGAACAGATCCCTATGGAACAGAATTCTATGAGATGTTAAGAGTAACAAGAAGGGTTTATTCAGGTATGTTAGCAACAAGAAAGTAGTCAAGGAAAGCGTGGGCCCCTTACTGAATGAGGGAGGCAACCTAGGGACAGAGGATGTGGAAAAAGCTAATGTACTCAATGCTTTTTTGCCTCTGTCTTCACGAAGCTCAGCTCCCAGACTACTACACTGGGTAGCACAGCACTGGGAGGAGGTGACCAGCCTTCTGTGGAGAAAGAAGTGGTTCAGGACTAATTTAGAAAAGCTGGACGAGCACAAGTCCATGGGGCCGGACGAGTTGCATCCGAGAGTGCTAAAGGAGTTGGCGGCTGTGATTGCAGAGCCATTGGCCATTATCTTTGAAAACTCCTGGCGATCGGGGGAAGTCCCAGACGACTGGAAAAAGGCTAATGTAGTGCCAATCTTTAAGAAAGGGAAGGAGGATGATCCTGGGAACTACAGGCCAGTCAGCCTCACCTCAGTCCCTGGAAAAATCATGGAGCAGGTCCTCAAGGAATCAATTCTGAAGCACTTACATGAGAGGAAAGTGATCAGGAACAGTCAGCATGGATTCACAAAGAGCAAGTCATGCCTGACTAATTGCCTTCTATGACGAGATAATTGGCTCTGTGGATGTGGGGAAAACAGTGGATGTGTTGTTTCTTGACTTTAGCAAAGCTCTTGATACGGTCTCCCACAGTATTCTTGCCAGCAAGTTATAGTCCATTCATCCAGCCCATACTACTCTAAGGTGGATAGAAAGCTGGCTAGATCATCGGGCTCAACGGGTAGTGATCAATGGCTCCATGTCTAGTTGGTAGCCGGTATCAAGTTGGAGTGCCCCCAAGTGTTGGTCCTGGGGCTGGTTTTGTTCAATATCTTCATTAATACCTTCATCTGGAGGATGGCATGGACTGCACCCTCAGCAAGTTTGCAGATGACACTAAACTGGGAGGACAGGTAGATATGCTGGAGGGTAGGATACAGAGGGCCCTAGACAAATTAGAGGATTGGGCCAAAAGAAATCTGAGGTTCAACAAGGACAAGTGCAGAGTTCTGCATTTAGGAAGGAAGAATCCCATGCACTGCTACAGACTAGGGACCAAATGGCTCGGCAGCAGTTCTGCAGAAGAGGACCTAGGGGCTACAGTGGATGAGAAGCTGGGTAGGAGTCAACAATTTGCCCTTGTTGTCAAGAAGGCCAATGGCATTTTGGGATGTATAAGTAGGGGCATTGCAAGCAGATTGATCATTCCCCTCTATTCCACATTGGTGAGGCCTCATCTGGAGTACTGTGTCCAGTGTTGGGCCCAACACTACAAGGAGGATGTGGAAAAATTGGAAAGCATCCAGCAGAGGACAAAAAAAGTGTTTAGGGGACTGGAACACATGACATATGAGGAGAGGCTGAGGGAACTGGGATTGTTTAGTCTGCAGAAGAGAAGAATGAGGGGGGGATCTGATAGCTGCTTTCAACTTCCTGAAATGGGGTTCCAAAGAGGATGGATCTAGACTGTTCTCAGTGGAAGCAGATGACAAAACAAGGAGTAATGGTCTCAAGTTGCAGCGGGGGAGGTTTAGGTTGGATATTAGGAAAAACTTTTTCACTGGGAGGGTGGTGAAACACTGGAATGCGTTACCTAGGGAGGTGGTGGAATCTCCTTCCTTAGAAGTTTTTAAGGTTAGGTTTGACAGAGCCCTGATTTAGCTGGGGATTGGTCCTGCTTTGAGCATAGGGCTGGACTAGATGGCCTCCTGAGGTCCCTTCCAACCCTGATATTCTATGATTCTCTGTGCCTGCCATGCTTTCTTTCCTGTGCATGAAATGCAAGTTGGTGGCTGTCAAGGTTCCTCCCCCACTCTGAACTCTAGGGTACAGATGTGGGGACCTGCATGAAAAACCTCCTAAGCTTATCTTTACCAGCTTAGGTCAAAACTTCCCCAAGGTACAAAATATTCCACCCGTTGTCCTTGGATTGGCCGCTACCACCACCAAACTAATACTGGTTACTGGGGAAGAGCTGTTTGGACGCGTCTTTCCCCCCAAAATACTTCCCAAAACCTTGCACCCCACTTCCTGGACCAGGTTTGGTAAAAAGCCTCACCAATTTGCCTAGGTGACTACAGACCCAGACCCTTGGATCTTAAGAACAATGAAAAATCCTCCCAACACTTGCACCCCCACTTTCCTGGGAAATGTTGGATAAAAAGCCTCACCAATTTGCATAGGTGACCACAGACCCAAACCCTTGGATCTGAGAACAATGAAAAAGCATTCAGTTTTCTTACAAGACAACTTTTAATAAAAATAGAAGTAAATAGAAATAAAGAAATCCCCCCTGTAAAATCAGGATGGTAGATATCTTACAGGGTAATTAGATTCAAAAACATAGAGAACCCCTCTAGGCAAAACCTTAAGTTACAAAAAAAAGATACAGACAGAAATAGTTATTCTATTCAGCACAATTCTTTTCTCAGCCATTTAAAGAAATCATAATCTAAGACATACCTAGCTAGATTACTTACTAAAAGTTCTAAGACTCCATTCCTGGTCTATCCCCGGCAGAAACCAGCATATCGACAGACCCACAGACCCCTTGTTTCTCTCCCTCCTCCCAGCTTTTGAAAGTATCTTGTCTCCTCATTGGTCATTTTGGTCAGGTGCCAGCGAGGTTACCTTTAGCTTCTTAACCCTTTACATGTGAGAGGAGCTTTCCCCTGGCCAGGAGGGATTTCAAAGGGGTTTACCCTTCCCTTTATATTTATGACACGCCCCCCCAAATCTCAGCTAGGGGGGAACACTGGCTGGGATTTCTTCCTGGAGCTCTAGGAAAAACAGAGTTAAGAAGACACATGCATCTCTAAATATACTACCAAGTACATAAAGACTAACAATATTTTCCACATCTCAAGGACGATTTTAACCAGTTGATTCTGGGAAACTTCCACGGGAGAGTGCATCAGCCACTTTGTTAGGAGCTCCTGAGATGTGTTGGATGTCGAAATCAATCTTGGAGAACTAAACTCCACCGAAGAAGTTTTTTGTTAGTTTCCTTGACGGTGTGAAGCCACTTCAGTGCAGCATGGTCGGTTTGCAGGTAGAAACGCCGTCCCCAAACATATGGGCGTAGCTTTTCCAGAGCGTAAACAATGGCGTAACATTCTTTTTCAGTGACTGACCAGTTGCTTTCCCTCTCAGACAGTTTTTTGCTGAGAAACACTACAGGGTGGAATTCTTGATCAGGTCCTTTCTGCATTAAAACTGCTCCCACACCACGCTCGGATGCATCTGTGGTTACTAGGAACGGTTTGTCAAAGTCTGGGGCCCTTAGGACAGGGTCAGACATGAGTGTCACTTTAAGCTTGTTAAAGGCCTTCTGACACTTTCCGGTCCACTGAACAGCATTTGGCTGTTTCTTTTTGGTTAGGTCTGTCAGTGGGGCAGCGATTTGGCTGTAGTGCGGTACAAATAGTCTGTAATAACCGGCCAAGCCTAAGAAGGATTGAACCTGTTTCTTTGACTTTGGGACAGGCCACTTTTGGATAGCATCCACTTTGGCCTGTAGGGGGCTGATAGTTCCTTGACCCACCTGGTGTCCAAGGTAAGTCACTCTGTTTAGGCCTATTTGACACTTCTTAGCCTTAACAGTTAGTCCTGCCTCCCTTATGCGCTCAAGGACTTCGTGTAGATGTTCCAGGTGGTCTGCCCAGAAATCCGAAAATATGGCCACATTGTCAAGGTAGGCGGCTGCATATTCTCCTAATCCCGCTAGGGGACCATCTACAAGTCTTTGGAAAGTGGCGGGTGCATTTCGCAGCCCGAAAGGGAGTACATTAAATTCATACAGCCCGAGATGTGTGATGAAGGCTGACCTTTCCTTGGCAGATTCATTTAGCGGTACCTGCCAGTACCCCTTGGTTAAGTCCAAGGTAGAGATGAACTGGGCCCGTCCCAGTTTCTCTAATAGTTCATCAGTGCGTGGCATGGGATAGTTGTCTGGGCGAGTTACAGCATTTAGCTTACGGTAGTCCACGCAAAAACGTATTTCCCCATCTGGTTTGGGAACTAGAACTACTGGAGATGCCCATGCACTTCCAGAGGGGTGGATTACACCCATCTGTAACATATCCTGGATCTCCCGTTCTATAGCAGTTTTAGCTTGAGGAGACACCCGGTAAGGTTGGACTCTAATTGGGTGAGCATTACTTGTGTCAATGGAGGTATGCCCGTTCAGTCAGTCCTGGGGTGGCTGAGAACGTTGGCGCGTAGCTAGTGCACAGCTCCTGGATCTGCTGTCGCTGCAGATGCCCAAGGGTCATGGAGAGGTTCACCTCTTCCACACCCCCACCACATTTCCCTTTGTAGTAGACACCTTCAGGCCACTCAGCGTCGTCTCCTCCCTGGGCTGTAAACTGACAAACCTTTAATTCTCTGGAATAAAAGGGCTTTAGAGAATTAATATGGTACACCTTAGGCTTTCGGTTGGAGGTGGGGAATGCTATGAGATAATTAACAGCTCCCAGGCGCTCCTGGACCGTGAATGGCCCTTCCCACGATGCTTCCATTTTATGGGCCTGGAGCGCCTTTAAGACCATGACCTGTCTCCTACTTTGAAGGAACGCTCTCTGGCATGTTTATCATACCAGGCTTTTTGCTCTTTTTGAGCATCCTGTAAGTTTTCTCTAGCAAGGGCTAAAGAGGTTCGAAGGGTGTTTTGTAGGTTGGTTACAAAGTCCAGAATGTTAGTTCCTGGAGAAGGTGTAAATCCCTCCCATTGCTGCTTCACCAACTGCAATGGCCCCTTAACCTCACGGCCATATACAAGTTCAAATGGGGAAAACCCTAAACTGGGATGTGGTACAGCTCTGTAGGCAAAGAGCAACTGCTGCAACACTAGGTCCCAATCATTGGAGTGCTCATTTACGAATTTACATATCATGGCCCCCAAAGTTCCATTAAACTTCCCCACCATGCCATTTGTTTGATGGTGGTAAGGAGTGGCAACCAAGTGATTTACCCCATGAGCTTCCCAAAGGTTTTTCATAGTTCCTGCCAGGGAATTAGTCCCTGCATCTGTGAGGATGTCGGAGGGCCAACCTACCCTGGCAAAAATGTCTGCTAGTGCCTGGCACACACTTTTAGCCCTGGTGTTGCTTAGAGCTACTGCTTCCGGCCATCGGGTGGCAAAATCCATGAAAGTCAGTATGTACTGCTTTCCTCTGGCTGTCTTTTTCGGAAAAGGACCCAGAATATCCACAGCTACTCGCTGAAATGGAACTTCAATGATGGGGAGTGGCTGGAGAGGGGCTTTGACCTGGTCTTGGGGTTTTCCCACTCTTTGGCACACCTCACAAGACTGGACATAGGTAGAAACATCCTTGCCCATTCCCTCCCAGTGGAATGACCCCCCCAAACGGTCTTTGGTCCTGTTCACCCCAGCATGGCCACTAGGGTGATCGTGGGCTAAGCTCAAGAGCTTGGCCCGGTATTTAGTTGGAACTACCAACTGTCTCTGAGGATGCCAGTCTTCCTGGTGTCCCCCAGAAAGAGTTTCCTTGTATAAAAGTCCTCTTTCTACAACAAACCTGGATCGATTAGAAGAGCTGAGAGGCGGTGAGTTGCTCCGTGCCGCCGTCCAAGCTCTCTGGAGGCTTTCATCTGCTTCCTGTTCGGTCTGGAACTGTTCCCTTGATGCTGGAGACATCAGTCCCTCATTGGATTGTGGACCTAGGCTTGGTCCCTCTGGAAGCGATATAGGGGATGGAGCTGTTTCTGTTGACTGTGAACCGCTCTCCGCTGGTGCACTATGTTGGGATTCAGGCTCCGGCTGAGCCTCTTGTGTAGGGTTATCGGCTGCTGCCAGTTCAGGTTCGGTGGGGCCCTCTGGTGTTGTGGTTGCAAGTACTGGATTCAGTGCTGACACGGGGTCTGGTGTTGGTTGTTCGGCTGGTTCCGGTTCTGGGACTGGTTCCGTCTGGGTCTCTGGGACTGGATCCACTACTGCTGTTGCAGACATTGGCCTGGGGTCCGGGTCCATCACCTCTGACCGGGTCCTGATAGAAGTTTCCGGAACAGAGCTAGGCCTCACAGCTTGTTTAGCCTGGCTGCGGGTGACCGTTCCCACCCTCTTGGCCTGCTTCACATGATTGGCCAAGTCTTCCCCCAACAGCATGGGGATGGGATAATCATCATAGACTGCAAAAGTCCCCATTCCTGACCAGCCCTTGTACTGGACAGGCAACTTGGCTGTAGGCAAATTGAAAGAGTTGGACTTGAAGGGTTGAATCGTCACTTGGATCTCTGGGTTGATTAAATTGGGGTCCACTAAGGAAGCATGGATAGCTGACACTTGTGCTCCGGTGTCCCTCCACGCGGTGACCTTCTTCCCGCCCACACTCACAGTTTCCCTCCGCTCCAAGGGTATCTGGGAGGTATCTGGGCCTGTGGACCTCTGGTGTGATTCCGGTGCAATGAACTGTAATCTGTTGGGGTTCTTGGGGCAGTTGGCCTTTACATGCCCCAGCTCGTTACATTTAAAACATTGTCCAGTTGACAGGTCACTGGGGTGAGGAGGGTTGCTGGAGAACGGGGTGGTGGGACGATAAGGGGTCTGGAGGGCTCTTTGGGAGGTAGGTGGGGCTTTGGGCGGCCCCTGGTAATAGGATGTGGTCTGGGGTGGTCCCTTCTGGTCTCCACTCCAACTGCGACCAGTTTTCTTCTTCTTCTCTGCCACCTCCACCCATCTGGCTCCAATCTCTCCTGCCTCGATTACAGTTTTGGGTTTCCCATCTAGGATGTATCTTTCTATTTCCTCAGGAACACCCTCTAAGAATTGTTCCATTTGCATTAGGAAGGGCAAATTTACTGGAGATTCAACACTTGCTCCTGATATCCAGGCATCCCAATGTGGTAGGCATGTCGGGTAGATGACATGTCTGGTTTCCACCTTAGGGCTCTGAACCTCCGACGAGACTGCTCGGGTATTATCCCCATTCTGACTCTCGCCTTGGATTTAAACAGTTCATACTTGTTCATGTGTTCTTTAGGCATTTCAGCTGCCACCTCAGCTAAGGGTCCACTGAGCTGCGGCCTCAGCTCTACCATGTATTGGTCAGTAGAGATGTTGTACCCAAGGCAGGCCCTTTCGAAGTTTTCTAGGAAGGCCTCAGTATCATCGCCTGCCTTGTAGGTGGGGAACTTTCTGGGATGGGAAGTGGTACTTGGAGAAGGATTACTAGGGTTTGTTGGGATATTCTGCTGAGCCTTTATCTTCTCCATCTCCTCCACATACTTCCTCTCTTTTTCCTTCTCCTCCAGTTCTTTGTCCCTTGCTTCCATAGCTCTCCTGTGAGCAGCCGCTTGGTGTTGTTCTGCTTCTCTCGCTGCCTCCCTTTCTTGTTCCTTCTTCAGCTGCATGAGTTCTATCTGTCTTTCATGTTCCCTTTGTCTTTCCTCAGCCTGAAATTTGGCTAATTCGAGCTGTAGTCGAGCCGCGAATTTTGTCATTCTAACCTCTCTGTTTTTAACTAACTTTACACCCGAGGTTTAGAAATAAACAAACAAAACTTGGCTGTAAAATTTTGCTGTGCTGGAATAGAATACCTATTCTCTGATAGTGATTGTCAGCTTACAGAAAAAGACAATTCCCTTGTCTCTGCTCTGGGCCCAAATTAAAGCAAAAAACCTCCAACTACTTGGAAACCTGCTTACCCAGCCCAAAGAAAAAGCAAATGGGTAGAACACACCCCCCCTATTTACTTTTAGGAAGAAAAGAAAAAAAACCCTCTGGGTTGGAAGACTGTGAATTTCTCTGCAGGAGTTAAGTACCCTGCCTCCAGGCAAAGAAAACCTGCAATTCACAAAGATAATCCCCTTTTGTCTCTGCTTGGCCACAAAGCAGAGAAAAAACGAGCTGCTTTCAGTTTCAGCTGCTTTCTGGACTTCCTTTCCAAAGGAAAAAAAAATTCCTTTTTAAAATCTGTATTTCTAGTTCAAAAAATCTCAACTGGATCTCAAAATGATTTCAGGTTAATCCCACCACTATGCCACCATGTCAAGGTTCCTCCCCCACTCTGAACTCTAGGGTACAGATGTGGGGACCTGCATGAAAAACCTCCTAAGCTTATCTTTACCAGCTTAGGTCAAAACTTCCCCAAGGTACAAAATATTCCACCCGTTGTCCTTGGACTGGCTGCTACCACCACCAAACTAATACTGGTTACTGGGGAAGAGCTGTTTGGACGCGTCCTTCCCCCCAAAACACTTCCCAAAACCTTGCACCCCACTTCCTGGACAAGGTTTGGTAAAAAGCCTCACCAATTTGCATAGGTGACCACAGACCCAAACCCTTGGATCTGAGAACAATGAAAAAGCATTCAGTTTCTTACAAGAAGACTTTTAATAAAAATAGAAGTAAATAGAAATAAAGAAATCCCCCCTGTAAAATCAGGATGGTAGATATCTTACAGGGTAATTAGATTAAAAAAACATAGCGAACCCCTCTAGGCAAAACCTTAAGTTACAAAAAAGATACACAGACAGAAATAGTTATTCTATTCAGCACAATTCTTTTCTCAGCCATTTAAAGAAATCATAATCTAACACGTACCTAGCTAGATTACTTACTAAAAGTTCTAAGACTCCATTCCTGGTCTATCCCTGACAAAGACCAGCATATAGACAGACCCCTTGTTTCTCTCCCTCCTCCCAGCTTTTGAAAGTATCTTGTCTCCTCATTGGTCATTTTGGTCAGGTGCCAGCGAGGTTACCTTTAGCTTCTTAACCCTTTACAGGTGAGAGGAGCTTTCCCCTGGCCAGGAAGGATTTCAAAGGGGTTTACCCTTCCCTTTATATTTATGACAGGCACACTACTGACTGGTCTTGTCAGCTCCTAGTGTTTTTGGAGACTGGGCTGCAAGTATCAGAGCTGAGCGATATGTTGGACAGATCAGGAACAGCCCTTGGCTGCTGATGTGGATAGGGCGGCCAAGAGGGAGGTTCTTCTCCAGAATGAACGGCCCGTGTAGACGGCACGTGTGGTGATGATGATGGCACTACTGTTAAGAAGCCATCAGAAGGGATGGTCTGTGTGGCCCCGAGGTGCTGGGAGGAAGATGGCTAATGTAGTGCCAATCTTTAAAAAAGGGAAGGAGGAGGATCCTGGGAACTACAGGCCAGTCAGCCTCACCTCAGTCCCTGGAAAAATCATGGAGCAGGTCCTCAAAGAATCAATCCTGAAGCACTTGCATGAGAGGAAAGTGATCAGGAACAGCCAGCATGGATTCACCAAGGGAAGGTCATGCCTGACTAATCTAATCGCCTTCTATGATGAGATTACTGGTTCTGTGGATGAAGGGAAAGCAGTGGATGTATTGTTTCTTGACTTTAGCAAAGCTTTTGACATGGTCTCCCACAGTATTCTTGTCAGCAAGTTAAGGCAGTATGGGCTGGATGAATGCACTACAAGGTGGGTAGAAAGCTGGCTAGATTGTCGGGCTCAACGGGTAGTGATCAATGGCTCCATGTCTAGTTGGCAGCCGGTATCAAGTGGAGTGCCCCAAGGGTCGGTCCTGGGGCCGGTTTTGTTCAATATCTTCATAAATGATCTGGAGGATGGTGTGGATTGCACTCTCAGCAAAATTGCAGATGATACTAAACTGGGAGGAGTGGTAGATACACTGGAGGGGAGGGATAGGATACAGAAGGACCTAGACAAATTGGAGGATTGGGCCAAAAGAAATCTGATGAGGTTCAATAAGGAGAAGTGCAGGGTTCTGCACTTAGGATGGAAGAACCCAATGCACAGCTACAGACTAGGGACCGAATGGCTAGGCAGCAGTTCTGCGGAAAAGGACCTAGGGGTGACAGTGGACGAGAAGCTGGATATGAGTCAGCAGTGTGCCCTTGTTGCCAAGAAGGCCAATGGCATTTTGGGATGTATAAGTAGGGGCATAGCGAGCAGATCGAGGGACGTGATCGTTCCCCTCTATTCGACATTGGTGAGGCCTCATCTGGAGTACTGTGTCCAGTTTTGGGCCCCACACTTCAAGAAGGATGTGGATAAATTGGAGAGAGTCCAGCGAAGGGCAACAAAAATGATTAGGGGACTGGAACACATGACTTATGAGGAGAGGCTGAGGGAGCTGGGATTGTTTAGCCTGCAGAAGAGAAGAATGAGGGGGGATTTGATAGCTGCTTTCAACTACCTGAAAGGGGGTTCCAAAGAGGATGGCTCTAGACTGTTCTCAATGGTAGCAGATGACAGAACGAGGAGTAATGGTCTCAAGTTGCAGTGGGGGAGGTTTAGATTGGATATTAGGAAAAACTTTTTCACTAAGAGGGTGGTGAAACACTGGAATGCGTTACCTAGGGAGGTGGTAGAATCTCCTTCCTTAGAGGTTTTTAAGGTCAGGCTTGACAAAGCCCTGGCTGGGATGATTTAACTGGGAATTGGTCGTGCTTCGAGCAGGGGGTTGGACTAGATGACCTTCTGGGGTCCCTTCCAACCCTGATATTCTATGATTCTATGATTCTATGGTGGTGGCCACTGCTTGTGTCCTGCTGGAGGCACAGCTCGCTGAGAAGCACTGTTAAAAAAATCCACAATGTCCTCGGCTGTCTCCTCCTTGCTCTCAGTCTTTACTAATTGGGGCTATAAAGGAGCCGAGGAGGTTGATGAGGTAGTTTGGATAGGGGGACATCAGGATGCCTTGCATTTAGTTTTTAAATCCTGCACTTGGGTTTTTAACTTTTCCTGGGAGTCCTTTAGACTACGCACTCAAGACTCATGGAGTCTCTTTGTGGCTTCCTGCCACCAATAGACAAATTGTTCCCACTGTATGTCAGGGATTTTTGGTAATTCAAGAGCTCCTCTGAGATGTATGATCTTATCTAAATTGAGGTTACCTTTTAGCGGAAATTGTTTTGATGGATTATCATGTGTGTAAAAATTCCAGTTATCTAGATACTTACAAGTCCTAGGACCATAATGCCCGTACATGTAGTACACATGGGTGCCTTTCAGTGGTGTGGGAATATTCTTAGACTGATCACTACTCATTTTTCAGGCACTCAGGGAATGCTCACTGGGCCACGGGGTTCGGCTGACTTCCCTTGCTTTCAGAACTCCCACATGGGGTAGTCTTGGGGCGGCTGAAGTCAGCTTAAGTCCCAGACCTGGTCAACAAATAAGTAAGGGAAGACTTTTGCTTTCTTGTGCTCTGGGGAAAGGGTCTACTGGGTCACGGGGTTCCACCGTTCAGCGGCTTGAGTCCGAGACCTGGTCAGCAGACTTGACAAGGGAAATCTTCTGCTGGGTCAGAAGATTCGGCTGACTCCTCCTGCATGGGGTAGTTCTGGGGCAGCTGGAGTCAGCTTAAGTCTTTAGACCTGGTCAGCGGCATTCACTCCTCACTCATTCACTCAGTCTTATTCATTCCTCCCATACCTGCATGCATCTCATTTAACCATAACCTTAATTCCTTACGTCCAGATTTATCACAACCCTTTCCTTATGTGAGGCAGCAATCTGCTCAGCACCGATATGCAGCTGCAACATGTCCCTTATTTGAGACAGCAATCTCCTGAGCACCGCTTTGCATCTGACCTTGTTGCAAATCAATAAGTTCGCATGGCGTAAGCCCAAGAGAGACAGACACCCCCACGGGCAGTCCTCCTCTGAACCCCATTAGAGATTTCAAAGGGTCTCTTACCGCTTGTCTGGTGCCTTGGGGTTCAAAGAGGAACGGTCTGTAGTGATTGCCGCTGTCTCAGGCGGGTGTTGCCATCCGAGTCACGGCACCAAATTGTGGAAGAAAACCAGTCCTCACTCTGCGTTTGTTAGCAACAAGTCAGAGACAGTTTGTTATGAGCAATTGCAAGGGAAGACTGTGGTCAGACAGGGGGGTCCCCTGACCTTAGGCAGATCTTCCCCCCTACAAGCAGTATAAGACAAGTATTTATACTTTCCCATTACATACATCAACGGCTAATGGTCATCCTTTGTTTATACAAATTCCCTCCAGACACTACCTTATCTTAAGGTTTCTGCTTAAGTCAGCATCTCATCCTTATCAACTAAAAGCAATGGTACCAGCATCTCTTATAACTCTCGCGTTGTTAGGGTTAGGGTTTCCTGTCACTCTATCCTTAAATTGACTAAGACATCTACCCCCAGATCCTCTAGTTTTGTTTTTTTCTTTTTCTGCTTCCACATCAAGAAGTCAAATACAGTCCCCTTTAAGCATTCCGACTCTTGATCCCCATCTAGACAGCCAAGTCTAATAGAGTGAGTGGTTACTGAAAACCGGATTCCTCTTATGTTCAGTCCACCAGTCCTAAATAACCAGACGCTGATCCCCAGCTCAATGTGCATCTGAGATCTTACCTAATAATCACACAGATGTCAACCCTTTAGTAACCAAAACTAGAAAGAAACAGAAAGAAGAGAGTTGCAGTGGTTAATAGATCAATATACATACAGTTATGGGGAAAGTCCTTAGGTCAGTTTCACAGCAGAGATCATAGAATCATAGAATCATAGAATACCAGGGTTGGAAGGAACCCCAGAAGGTCATCTAGTCCAACCCCCTGCTCAAAGCAGGACCAATTCCCAGTTAAATCATCCCAGCCAGGGCTTTGTCAAGCCTGACCTTAAAAACCTCTAAGGAAGGAGATTCTACCACCTCCCTAGGTAACGCATTCCAGTGTTTCACCACCCTCTTAGTGAAAAAGTTTTTCCTAATATCCAATCTAAACCTCCCCCACTGCAACTTGAGACCATTACTCCTCGTTCTGTCATCTGCTACCATTGAGAACAGTCTAGAGCCATCCTCTTTGGAACCCCCTTTCAGGTAGTTGAAAGCAGCTATCAAATCCCCCCTCATTCTTCTCTTCTGCAGGCTAAACAATCCCAGCTCCCTCAGCCTCTCCTCATAAGTCATGTGTTCCAGTCCCCTAATCATTTTTGTTGCCCTTCGCTGGACTCTCTCCAATTTATCCACATCCTTCTTGAAGTGTGGGGCCCAAAACTGGACACAGTACTCCAGATGAGGCCTCACCAATGTCGAATAGAGGGGAACGATCACGTCCCTCGATCTGCTCGCTATGCCCCTACTTATACATCCCAAAATGCCATTGGCCTTCTTGGCAACAAGGGCACACTGCTGACTCATATCCAGCTTCTCGTCCACTGTCACCCCTAGGTCCTTTTCCGCAGAACTGCTGCCTAGCCATTCGGTCCCTAGTCTGTAGCTGTGCATTGGGTTCTTCCGTCCTAAGTGCAGGACCCTGCACTTCTCCTTATTGAACCTCATCAGATTTCTTTTGGCCCAATCCTCCAATTTGTCTAGGTCTTTCTGTATCCTATCTCTCCCCTCCAGCGTATCTACAACTCCTCCCAGTTTAGTATCATCCGCAAATTTGCTGAGAGTGCAATCCACACCATCCTCCAGATCATTTATGAAGATATTGAACAAAACCGGCCCCAGGACCGACCCTTGGGGTACTCCACTTGATACCGGCTGCCAACTAGATATGGAGCCATTGATCACTACCCGTTGAGCCCGACAATCTAGCCAGCTTTCTACCCACCTTGTAGTGCATTCATCCAGCCCATACTTCCTTAACTTGCTGACAAGAATACTGTGGGAGACCGTGTCAAAAGCTTTGCTAAAGTCAAGAAACAATACATCCACTGCTTTCCCTTCATCCACAGAACCAGTAATTTCATCATAAAAGGCGATTAGATTAGTCAGGCATGACCTTCCCTTGGTGAATCCATGCTGGCTGTTCCTGATCACTTTCCTCTCATGCAAGTGCTTCAGGATTGATTCTTTGAGGACCTGCTCCATGATTTTTCCAGGGACTGAGGTGAGGCTGACTGGCCTGTAGTTCCCAGGATCCTCCTTCTTCCCTTTTTTAAAGATTGGCACTATATTAGCCTTTTTCCAGTCATCCGGGACTTCCCCGGTTCGCCACGAGTTTTCAAAGATAATGGCCAATGGCTCTGCAATCACAGCCGCCAATTCCTTCAGCACTCTCGGATGCAACTCATCCGGCCCCATGGACTTGTGCATGTCCAGCTTTTCTAAATAGTCCCTAACCACCTCTATCTCCACAGAGGGCTGGCCATCTCTTCCCCATTTTGTGATGCCCAGCATAGCAGTCTGGGAGCTGACCTTGTTAGTGAAAACAGAGACAAAAAAAGCATTGAGTACATTAGCTTTTTCCACATCCTCTGTCACTAGGTTGCCTCCCTCATTCAGTAAGGGGCCCACACATTCCTTGGCTTTCTTCTTGTTGCCAACATACCTGAAGAAACCCTTCTTGTTACTCTTGACATCTCTGGCTAGCTGCAGCTCCAGGAGCGATTTGGCCCTCCTGATAACATTCCTACATGCCCGAGCAATATTTTTATACTCTTCCCTGGTCATATGTCCAACCTTCCACGTCTTGTAAGCTTCTTTTTTATGTTTAAGATCCGCTAGGATTTCACCATTAAGCCAAGCTGGTCGCCTGCCATATTTACTATTCTTTCGACTCATTGGGATAGTTTGTCCCTGTAACCTCAACAGGGATTTCTTGAAATACAGCCAGCTCTCCTGGACTCCTTTCCCCTTCATGTTAGTCCCCCAGGGGATCCTGGCCATCCGTTCCCTGAGGGAGTCGAAGTCTGCTTTCCTGAAGTCCAGGGTCTGTATCCTGCTGCTTACCTTTGTTCCCTGCGTCAGGATCCTGAACTCAACCAACTCATGGTCACTGCCTCCCAGATTCCCATCCACTTTTGCTTCCCCCACTAATTCTACCCGGTTTGTGAGCAGCAGGTCAAGAAAAGCGCCCCCCCTAGTTGGCTCCTCTAGCACTTGCGCCAGGAAATTGTCCCCTATGCTTTCCAAAAACTTCCTGGATTGTCTATGCACCGCTGTATTGCTCTCCCAGCAGATATCAGGAAAATTAAAGTCACCCATGAGAATCAGGGCATGCGATCTAGTAGCTTCCGTGAGCTGCCGGAAGAAAGCCTCATCTACTTCATCCCCCTGGTCCGGTGCTCTATAGCAGACTCCCACCACTACATCACTCTTGTTGCACACACTTCTAAACTTAATCCAGAGACACTCAGGTTTTTCTGCAGTTTCGTACCGGAGCTCTGAGCAGTCATACTGCTCCCTTACATACAGTGCTACTCCCCCACCTTTTCTGCCCTGCCTGTCCTTCCTGAACAGTTTATAACCATCCATGACAGTACTCCAGTCATGTGAGTTATCCCACCAAGTCTCTGTTATTCCGATCACGTCATAGTTCCTTGACATCACCAGGACCTCCAGTTCTCCCTGCTTGTTTCCAAGGCTTTGTGCATTTGTATATAAGCACTTGAGATAACCTGTTGATCGCCCCTCATTCCCAGTATGAGGCAGGAGCCCTCCCCTCACAGACATTCCTGCCTGTGCTTCCTCCCGGTATCCCGCTTTCCCACTTACCTCAGGGCTTTGGTCTCCTTCCCCAGGTGAACCTAGTTTAAAGCCCTCCTCACTAGGTTAGCCAGCCTGCTGGCAAAGATGCTCTTCCCTCTCTTCATAAGATGGAGCCCGTCTCTGCCCAGCACTCCTCCTTCATGGAACACCATCCCATGGTCAAAGAAACCAAAGCCTTCTCTCCGACACCACCTGCGTAGCCATTCGTTGACTTCCACGATTCGACGCTCCCTACCTAGGCCTTTTCCTTCCACGGGGAGGATGGACGAGAACACCACTTGCGCCTCCAACTCCTTTATCCTTCTTCCTAGAGATGGCAAGGCTACTGATTTATAACATCTCTCTGGAATCAATTTAAAAGGTTATACTCCAATAGGCAGTCCAAGTGTAGAGTTTGTTCAGATTCTTTCATGAGAATCCCAGGGTAAATCCAGAGTAAACCTGGAGACCTCAGTCTTGTGGCTTAGAGCATCCCTCTCAAAGTTTAAGCAGACCTGAGATAAAAGGGATCAGGCCCTGGGCTTTTTCTGTATAGTTTTCTAGCAAGCTGCTAAGCCTCTTGACAGCAATTGTCACAGCAGGACTTTCCTGGATGAAGAATAGGCAGCACATATTGCTGCTTAGAAGCTAAACTTTTATTTCCTATGCATATACAGATAAACTAGTGGCATTCATTTACATCAGGCAACTAGCCATTCAAACTATCAAGACAGTTGATTTTGCCTAGATAATTAAGCTGAAGACAAAGTGAATTATATTATTGATTCCTACAGTATCTTACACCTTTGATCTTAAGGTTAACTGAACCATCCACATGCATAATATAATGCCATTAAGACATGAAAGGGAATTAGATTCTATAAGCTGATCTGGTTACATTGTTGAACTTCCAAGAAGATACAGGTAAACACAGAAAAATACACTAAGCATCTACCCTGGATTTCTATCACTACAAATAAATGGGTTAATGACTTCTGGTTTAGTACACCTCTTTGAAATTCACATACAAGTAGATTGTCTTGATTAGATTTCAATGCCTGTTGTTAAGTTGTTATGGGTCACACCCAGTTGACCAGTCTGTCAGTGTCACACATCAACTTTGAGCACAGTCCTTCCTGTAATCAGTACAATAGGACTCTTCTATATCAGGGCTTGTCTAGTTCTTTCCTCCTAGGGCACTTACAGAGAAAGATCCCCAGGTGAACAGCTTCCTCCCAACCCACACTACATGCGTTTCGAAGTGTTTCAGTCTGCAAAGAACCAGGAAAGGCTCCATGGACCATAGTCTGGGAGCTGTGGTGGTAGAAGACTACCGATAAGTGCAATACCCTACGAGGAGAAACGGTTACTTACCTGATAGTAACTGTTGTTCTTGGAGATGTTTTGTTCGTGTGGCTCCCATACAGGGAGTGGCAGTGCCCCTTGTCCAGGAGTTCAGGAGTTCAAACAGCAGTTCATGCCCTTGCATCCCACCTCACAGGCATAAGGGGGCAGCATGACCCTTCACCCTCAGTTCCTTTGCTGTCCACAGTCTCCAGAGGAGTCTCTGAGCTGCAAGGATGGAGGATGGATGAGCACAGAACATCTCAAAGAGCAACAGTTTGTATAAGGTAAGTCATTGTTTCTTCCTCTTCTAGTTCCTGTCCATGTGCATGGGTGGTGAGTATAATAGGCCAGGGGAGGCTCTGCCTCCCCAGCACTGCTGCAGCAGCTGGACCCCCAGTGGCAGGGTTTTGGGGGGAGGGAAGTTTTTGTTTTATTATGCCCCATGCAGATTCTGGGGCAGCTGGGGAGTTGGTATGTGCTATTCATCTTCCTGGGTTCATCAATAACTTTCCTGGACTCCAGAGAGATTACTGAGGAACGCAGGAAGCAAATACCGCCTCCTCAGCCACCCTGGAACCTGCATGGGACATAGCAAAAGCATCTTCATGAGAGTGAGACGCTTTTCCCCAGGGCAGGTTGGGGTCTGGGGAGGGGAGGTGTGGCACGGCTGTGTTAGCCGACGGCCAAGGATGTTTGGTGAGGTGCCAGCTATGCCCGTTTATACCATCCGTGACTTTAACCGCTAGGACACACTGTCCCTTCGCGGCGGGCAGTCCGGGCTAGGCTGACGGATGCCCCAAGGTCCTAACCACCCGTGACTTTAACTGCTAGAGCTCAGAGCTCCTTCACAGCGGGCAGTCAATACTGACTGACAGGTGCCCCAATGGCAGCACTAAGAGCCTCTCCACACCCGTGACTTTAACTGCTAGAGCTCAGAGCTCCTTCGCAGCGGGAGCCAGGATTGACTGACAGGTGCCCCAAGAGTTTGCCCCGTGGAGGCGGCACAACTCAACACTAGGCTCTTAGTACTCTCACCTAATGGCCAGGCTTTAGAGCCAAAACGGCTGAGGTTCTTTAATTGTGTTGGCTGCTTTACAGTAAACCAGAGAAAACAAGTCAGGCTTATGCATAAATGGTTACCAAAATTTATTAAGCTAGATTCTAATCATGTGGTTACAAAATTGCTAGTGCCTACTTATTTAAATGTAGAGATGTTACACACACAAACAAGTTACAAAACTGAAGCCACAATCCCAAAGAAAGAAAACAAAGTATAGAGCTCTATTTCAAAATATGTGTACACTAAAGATAGGAGATCAGGTGTGGGTGCTTCTTACCCTCCTTGCATCTCTCGATTCCAGCGGTGCCAAGCCAGGATCGGTCACTCAATTCCGCGGAAAGACGAATAAGGGACAAGGCGTAGGGACCCTCTTAGCTGCAGAAGCCTTGGGAGGCTGTCACTTATCTGACCAGCAGATAGATAGTGAAAAGCACTCAAAAATCATGGTGCTGTAGGTCCCCTACTTATACCTCTGTACTCCTTTATTCTCTTTCTCCTTTCTTATGCCAAATTGAGGCTGGTCTGTCGGGGTGACGCCAGCTTTTGCAAGAGTAGTTTACACTTGCAAAGGAGAGAAACAATAAGTTTCGACTACTGGACATTTCTTTTATCAGGGTAAATATTTTCCCACCTAGGATGTTGGTGTGTGTGCATCACGCTATTTAGTTGGGGCTAAGAGCCATGTCTGTCACAGGGCCTCTGCCTGCTGTGAGCTTAATCGTCGTATCTGTTCCCAGAGGCACATTGTAGCAGCACACTTGTGCTTTCACAGCTTCAAAGGCTGTGCTGGAATATATGTTAAGTGCCCTGTTCCTGCTTCCTCCTGTGTTTCCAGCAATGCTGGTCTGGGGGGGGTGGGGCTGGCTGTCTGGCTACAGGCTGTGGCTGGCTTGGGGCTTCTTCAGGCAGGTGGGGGGGACTTGGGGCTTCAGCCAGCAGGGGCAGAGGGTCTCGGAGCACTGGCCCTGGGTGAAAGGGGCAGAGCCAGGGGCTATCCTCCCTGAAGGGGGGCTCCACCTGCCACCCATGTCTACATGTCACTCACTTATGGGGATTTACCAGCAGTTTGGTGAATTAGGTGGTGGGAGCTGGGAGCCCATCTGCACACGGATTGCAGAAGCTGAGTATCCACTCTAAATGCTGATACTGAAGAGTAAGGTTCTGTGGTATATACTGAGGACCATGTCGCTGCTCTACAGATTTAGATGATTGGAAGTCTACTGAAGCCTGCTGCTGAGGTAACTTGGGCCTGGTAGAATAAGCAATTGCTTGATCTGGTATCTGGAACAAATTTTGAAAGAGAAAGTGGTTAAAGATGTAGAGGTAAACGGTAACTGGGATAAAATACAATAGGGTTTTACAAAAGATAGATCATGCCAGACCAACTTGATCTCCTTCTTTGAGAAGATAACCAATTTTTTTGACAAAGGAAATACAGTAGATCTAATCTACCTTGATTTCAATAAGGCCTTTGACACAATTCCACATGGGAAATTATTAGTTACATTGGAGAAGATGGGGATTGACATGAGAATTGAAAGGAGGATAAGGGACTGGTTAAAGGAACACTACAGTTGGTCATACTGAAAGGTCAACTGTCAGGCTGGAGGGAGGTCACTAGTGGAGTTCCTCAGGGATCTGGCTTGGGACCAATCTTATTTAACATTTTCATTCATGACCTTGGTACAGAAAGTGGGATTGCACTAAGAAAATTTGGGGATGAAACAAAGTTGGGAGGTATTGCCAATATGGAGGGGGACTAGAATATCGTACGAGAAGATCTGGATGACCTTGAAAACTGGAGTAATAGAACTGGGATGAAATTTAATAATGCAAAGTGCAAGATCATACACTTAGAGACTAACAACAAGAATTTTTTGCTGCAAGCTGGGGACATATCCGTTGAAAGTTACAGTGGAGGAGAAAGATCTGGGTGTATTGGTCATTCACAGGATGACTATGAGCTGCCAATGTGATGCGGCCTTGAAAAAGGATAATGCAGTCCAAGGATGCATCAGGTGAGGTAATTCCAGTAGAGACAGAGAAGTATTAGTATCGTTAAAAAGGCACTGGTGAGACCTCATCTGGAATACTGTGTGCAATTCTGTTCTCCTATGTTTAAGAAAGATGAATTCAGACTGGGACAGGTGCAGAGAAAGGCTTATAGGATGATTTGAGGAATGGAAAACCTACCTCACAGGAAGAGATTCAAAGAGCCTGGCTGGTTTAGCCTAACCAAACGAAGGCTGAGGGGAGATATGATTTCTCTCTATAAATACATCCAAGGATAAATACCAGGGATGGAGAAGAGTTAAGTGCCAATGTGGACACAAGAACAAATGGTTATAAAGTGGTCATCAACAAATTTAGGTTTGAAATTAGGCAAATGTTTCTAAGCAGCAGAGGAGTGAAATTCTGGAACAGCCTTCCAAGAGGGTAGTGGGGGTAAAAACCTAACTGGCTTCAAGACTGAGTTTGATAAGTTTATGGAGGGGCTTGTGTGATGAGACTGCCTACAATGGCATGTGGCCCATCTGTGACTGCTAGCAGCAAATATCTCCAGTGGCTTGTGATGGGACACTGGATGGGGAGGGCTCTGAGTTACTACAGAGAATTCTTTCTCAGGTTTCTGGCTGGTGGATCTTGCCCACATGCTCAAGGTCCTACTGATCACCATATTCGGGGTTCAGGAAAGAATTTCCGCCCGGGTCAGATTAACAGAGACCTTGGTGGTTTTTTGCCTTCCTTTGCAGCCTGGAGCCTGGGTCACTTGCAGCTTGAAACTAGTGTAACTGGTGGATTGTCCATAACTTGAAGTCTTTAAATAATGAATTGAGGACTTCAGTAACTCAGCCAGAGGTTAGGGGGTCTATCACAGGAGGGGTTAGTGAGGTTCTATGGCCTGCAGTGCGCACGATGATCCCTTCTGGCCTTAAAGTCTTAAAGTCTATGAGTTGTAACTTATTAATGATGTTAGAAATCTTGATGCAATCCACAGTCCATATGGATAAATCCTGAGAACAGGTTGGTTTACCCTTTAATGCACTGCCATATGCTGCAAAGAGTCTAGGAGATTTTCTAACCACTCTTATTCTAGGGTTGTCAAGGTTCCTTCCCCACTCTGAACTCTAGGGTACAGATGTGGGAACCTGCATGAAAACCTCCTAAGCTTACTTTTACCAGCTTAGGTTAAAACTTCCCCAAGGTACAAACTATTTTACCCTTTGCCATTGGACTTCCACTGCCACCACCAAACATTTATCCAGGTTTATTTTATTAGGAAAGCGTTGTTTGGAAATGTCTTTCCCCCCCAAATCCTCCCAACCCTTGCACCCCACTTCCTGGGGAAGGTTTGGTAAAAATCCTCACCAATTTGCATAGGTGATCACAGACCCAAACCCTTGGATCTTAAGAACAATGAAAAAAGCAATCAGTTCTTGAAAAGAAGAATTTTAATAGAAGAAACAGTAAAAAAGAATCACCTCTGTAAAATCAGGATGGTAAATACCTTACAGGGTAATTAGATTCAAAACATAGAGAATCCCTCTAGGCAAAACCTTAAGTTACAAAAAGACACACAGACAGGAATATCCATTCTATTCAGCACAGCTTATTTTCTCAGCCATTTAAAGAAATCATAATCTAACACATATCTAGCTAGATTACTTACTAAGTTCTAAGACTCCATTCCTGTTCTGTCCCCCGGCAAAAGCATCACACAGACAGACACAGACCCTTTGTTTTTCTCCCTCCTCCCAGCTTTTGAAAGTATCTTGTCTCCTCATTGGTCATTTTGGTCAGGTGCCAGCGAGGTTATCCTAGCTTCTTAACCCTTTACAGGTGAAAGGATTTTTCCTCTGGCCAGGAGGGATTTTAAAGGTGTTTACCCTTTCCTTTATATTTATAACAAGGGTGCATAACCTCATCTCATCCAGGGACAGGTGAGGCCTTGGACAAAATACCGGTAAGCAGTGGTGAGCTGGAGCCGGTTCACACTGGTTCACTGGAATGGGTTGTTAAATTTAGAAGCCCTTTTAGAACCAGACAACCAGTTCTAAAAGGGCTTCTAAATTTAACAACTGGCCAAAAGTGGCGCTTTAGGCCCCAACTCCGTGGGTGCTCTGGGGATGGAGCACCAACGGGGAAAATTTGGTGGGTGCAGAGCACCCACTGGCAGCTCCCTGCCCAGCCCCAGCTCACCTCACCTCCGCTCTGCCTCCACTCCTCCCCTGAACGCGCCACCCCGCCCTGCTTCTCCACACCCCCCCGATTTCCTGCGAATCAGCTGGCCGCGCGGGAAGCCTGGGAGGGCTGAGAAGCAAGCGGCAGCAGGCCCACAGAGGCAGAGGCAAGCTGGGGCAGGGAACGGTTCCCCTGCGTGCCCCCCTGGTTACCTGCTGCAGCACGGGCGGCCCTCCTCGCGTCCCCCCACCCCAACTCACCTCTGCTGTACTTCTGCCTCCCTGGGCCTTAGCGCAAAGCTGCCGCTTGCTTCTCACCTCCCTCCCCCCGGCTTCCTGCGCAAACAGCTGATTCACGGGAAGCCAGGGGGCAGAGAAGCAGAGTGGGGCGGCGCGTTCAGGGGAGGAGCTGGAGCCAGAGAGGAGGTGGGCTGGGGCCAGGCATGGGGCGGGGAGCTGCCGGTGGGGGCTCCATGGAGTCAGTGCCTAAGGTGCCACTTTTGATGTGATCAGTGGGGGGAGAAGCCACTCCCCCTGCTCCGCCCCTAGCTATTCTACCCCGCCCCTAGGAGCCAGAGGGACCTGCTGGATGCCTCCTGGGAGCCACCCCAGACAAGCACTGCTGGGACTCCCCACCTCACCCCCCGCAGGTCCCTCTGGCTCTTAGGGGCAGGGTGGGCACCCACTATGGTGGCCCACGAGACCCTCCTGCCCGGTTTTGGGAGTAGTCAGGGGACAGGGGAGGAGGGTGGATGGGGCAGGGGTCCCGGGGGGGGCATCAAGGAATGTAGGGGGTTGGATGGGGCAGGAGTCCCAGGGGGTGGGGGCGGGGCACGACCCCCTCGTGGTGTGAGGAGGGAACTGGTTGTTAAGATTTTGGCAGCTCATCACTGCCTGTAAGTATATGTATCAATTAATATGAAAGTTTGAGACACTCTTAGGGATAACCTAGGGTGAGGTTACCTAGTTACTCTGTCTGCAAGGTATACTGCATATGGAGGAGCAGGCATAAATGCCTGGATCTCACTTATGGTACATGCCAAAATGATTGCCACCACAAATGCCATTTTAATTGATAAGTGGCAATAAGAACAGCAGGCCAGAGCTTCCGAAGGGAGCTCCACAAGTGAAGGGAAAACTAAGTTTAAGTCCCAAGAAGGTGACATTTCTCTTATTGGCAGATACATGAGCAATAAATCCGTAAGGAATCCTATGACTGGTGCCTGAGAAAAACCCAAGGAATCTTGACTAGGAGGATAAAAGACCGAAATCTCAGGTAATTAAGCAAAAGTTCTGGCTGGTTTAGCAACAAAAGATCGTCCAGGATTTGTGGAATAGATGATTGAAGAGAAGCAGAATGCATCCATAGGGAAAAACTCCTCCATTTAGCCAAATCCGCTCCCTAGTCGAAGGCTTTCTACTTTCCATGATAATGCTCTGTATCTCATGAAAACAGCCTTTACCCAGTGATGATAACCAGAGAGTTCCCAGGCCCAGCGGTGAACAGGGGTGCAGAGGGACGTTGCACCCTGCGCAGTTAAGTCTGGCTGAGGCGGAAGAGTTACGAATTGATGATTGGATAGACGCAGTAGGTCTGGATAGCGGAAGTGATAAGGCCACGCTGGGGCCACCAGGATCAGCTGAGCCCTCTACAACCTCTCTGTCTGTAGCTTCCTGGGAATCTAAGATGTGGGTGAAATGTCAACCCTGAGGCCTGAAACCTACCACAGGAGGGAGGTATCGGTGAGCTCTCTGAGGACACCCATGGGAGAGCAAGGGGAGTTAGACGAGTGAGGCAGCGCCTCATTTAAATATCAGCTGTGTTCTCTAGTGCCATCTACTGGAGAGCACGGGGTTTGGACTGAGAGAGGCAGTACCTTATTTGCCTATTACTATAACTGTAGATAGTTTGGGGACATTGGGTATAATTGCATTAAGTTTTGTGTTTGGGGCCCATATTTTTGAGATGATTCTGTTGAGAACCCACCTGGGCAAAGCCTGGCCAATGACTGGGTGTGGGGTCACCCTGATGATTGCTGATGTTTGCCGAGAGGGAGGGTGGTAAGAGGCCCCAGACAAAGCTAGAGGGCAAAGAGTAGGAGTTTGCATCATTCTTGGGTTGTTGCTGGGAACACCTCTCGGGGGGTGGTGGTGGTGACAGGGACTCTGATGGGTGCCTAAGGCCACTGATCCCCTGTTATCTGAAAGAGCTGAGCTAAGCGCCATCCCTGCCGTATGCAGGCAGAGCTCCCCAGAGCGGCCAGTTGTCTAGCCAGCGGGACAGACGCCAGAGCCCAGCAGCAGTTCTGCTCACCTGAGCAGCAGGCAGAGCCAGGCAGCTGTTGGGCCCAACCGCAGCCCCCAGCAGGCAGCGCAAAGTGCAGTTGGATTCAGCCACAGGCCACAGCCTCCAACAGATGGAGCATCAGAGTGATAGCAGTTGGGTGCACTCCAGAGGGAGCAGAGAAATCCATAGCAACTGTCCACATCAGCCTAGCACTCTGGTGAGGCCTCCCTGTCCTAGCTGCTGACATAATTATAGCAGGGCAGGAGATAGATCCCCAGCTGTCTACAAAACCGGCCTCCTGATTTTCCTGGACTCTTGGAACCACAGACTATGAGTGCGGAAGTTGGGGGACCCACAAACTGAGAGTGGGAGGCCGAAAACTGCACCAGGGTCCAACTGTCTGGGACTGGCTTGTGCACCCTCAGGTAACTGGGGTGAAAAGTTATAAAGTGTAAATAGTTATAAAGTGTAAATAGGTGCACAGACAATCCAAGAAGTTTTTGGAAAGGGTAGGGGACAATTTCCTGGTGCAAGTGCAGGGGGAACCAACTAAGGGCAGAGCTCTTCTTGACCTGCTGCTCACAAACCGGGAAGAATTAGTAGGGGAAGCAAAAGTGGAGGGGAACCTGGGAGGCAGTGACCATGAGATGGTTGAGTTCAGGATCCTGACACAGGGAAGAAAGGAGAGCAGCAGAATACGGACCCTGGACTTCAGAAAAGCAGACTTTGACTCCCTCAAGGAACAGATGGGCAGGATCCTCTGGGAGAATAACATGAGGGGGAAAGGAGTCCAGGAGAGCTGGCTGTATTTTAAACAATCTTTATTGAGGTTACAGGGACAAACTATCCCGATGTGTAGAAGAGGAAGTGGAAAAAGCTAATGTACTCAATGCTTTTTTTGCCTCTGTCTTCACGAACAAGGTCAGCTCCCAGACTACTGCACTGGGCAGCACAGCATGGGGAGGAGGTGAACAGCCCTCTGTGGAGAAAGAAGTGGTTCGGGACTATTTAGAAAAGCTGGACGAGCACAAGTCCATGGGGCCGGATGTGCTGCATCCGAGAGTGTTAAAGGAGTTGGAGGATGTGATTGCAGAGCCATTGGCCATTATCTTTGAAAACTCATGGCGATCGGGGGAAGTCCCGGACGACTGGAAAAAGGCTAATGTAGTGTCCATCTTAAAAAACGGGAAGAAGAAGGATCCTGGGAACTACAGGCCAGTCAGCCTCACCTCAGTCCCTGGAAAAATCATGGAGCAGGTCCTCAAAGAATCAATTCTGAAGCACTTAGAGGAGAGGAAAGTGATCAGGAACAGTCAGCATGGATTCACCAACGGCAAGTCATGCCTGACTAATCTAATTGCCTTCTATGATGAGATAACTGGCTCTGTGGATGAGGGAAAGCGGTGGACGTGTTGTTCCTTGACTTTAGCAAAGCTTTTGACAGGGTCTCCCACAGTATTCTTGCCAGCAAGTTAAAGAAGTGTGGGCTGGATGAATGGACTATAAGGTGGATAGAAAGTTGGCTAGATTGTCAGACTCAACGGGTAGTGATCAATGGCTCCATGTCTAGTTGGCAGCCGGTATCAAGTGGAGTGCCCCAAGGGTCGGTCCTGGGGCCAGTTTTGTTCAATATCTTCCTAAATGATCTGGAGGATGGTGTGGATTGCACCCTCAGCAAGTTTGCAGATGACACTAAAGTGGGAGGAGAGGTAGATACGCTGGAGGGTAGGGATAGGATACAGAGGGACCTAGACAAATTGGAGGATTGGCCCAAAAGAAATCTGATGAGGTTCAACAAGGACAAGTGCAGAGTCCTGCACTTAGGACGGAAGAACCCCATGCACCGCTACAGACTAGGGACCAAATGGCTCGGCAGCAGTTCTGCAGAAAAGGACCTAGGGGGTTACAGTGGACGAGAAGCTGGATATGAGTCAACAGTGTGCCCTTGTTGCCAAGAAGGCCAATGGCATTTTGGGATGTATACGTAGGGGCATTGCCAGCAGATCGAGGGACGTGATCGTTCCCCTCTATTTAACATTGGTGAGGCCTCATCTGGAGTAGTGTGTCCAGTTTTGGGCCTCACACCACAAGAAGGATGTGGAAAAATCGGAAAACGTCCAGCGGAGGGCAACAAAAATTATTAGGGAACTGGAACACATGACTTATGAGGAGAGGCTGAGGGAACAGGGATTGTTTAGTCTGCGGAAAAGAAGAATGAGGGGGGATTTGATCGCTGCTTTCAACTACCCGAAAGGGGGTTCCAAAGAGGATGGATCTAGAGTGTTCTCAGTGGTAGCTGATGACAGAACAAGGAGTAATGGTCTCAAGTTGCAGTGGGGGAGGTTTAGGTTGGATATTAGAAAAAACTTTTTCACTAGGAGGGTGGTGAAACACTGGAATGCATTAGCTAGGGAGGTGGTGGAATCTCCTTCCTTAGATATTTTTAAGGTCAGGCTTGATAAAGCCCTGGCTGGGATTATTTAGTTGGGGATTGGTCCTGCTTTGAGCAGAGGGTTGGACTAGATGACCTCCTGAGGTCCCTTCCAACCCTAATATTCTATGATTCTATGATTCTCCCAGGTCAGCCTGGCCTTTCCCTTTTCTTCCACCTATCCCAATAAAGTTTGTTTGTTTAAACCTCTGTGCTTGCGAGTGGGTATGGATTTGCAGAGGTCCCCAGAGTGGTTATCGGTTCCCAGATTACTGGGTGGGGACTCGAGTCAAAAAATGAAAAAATAGTAGTGAATCCCCTGGAATAAGGACCGTTGGCAGAAGGGTTACATACAGGCCAAGTGACTGAACAGGAGATTAGAAACACATCTGCTAGAGCTCCGTGACTCCAATCCCTGTGAGAGCAAAACAGGGGTATTTTTTGTTGTTGTTGGATGCAAATAGATCTGTTTTCAGAAATCCAGTGTTCAGGAGGTGTCCATCAGTGCTGACTCCTTCAGAGACCATTTGCAAGTGCAACAACTTCCCCTGCTTGGTTTATCTGCCAGAACCTTCGATTTCCTGGGAGATGGATCAGTATGGGATATATGTGGTGACTGACACACCGTTCCCAGAGTAGAATGACTTCTTGACAGAGGGGGTCTGATCTGCCTCCTCCCTGTCTCTTTATACAATACACTGCTGTGGTGTTGTCTGTTTAATATCCTCACTGCTTGGTTTCTCGACAGTGGTAGGAATGTTTTGCAGACATAACAAATCACCCTCGGCTCCAATACTGCGAGCTGATGGATCTGCAGAGGTCCACAGGCTGTGACTGTGGAATTGAGCCAGATATGCACCCCAGCTACTTGTGGATGCATTGGTGACTAGTGTCTGGGTGGGAGAGATCAGACAGCTGTTCCTTGACAAACGTAGTCCTAATCTAACCACCAACTGAGGAATCCCGATACATTGGTTCAGGCTCAGATGTTATCCAGGACTGAAGAGGTCTGTCTCAATCTGGCAAAGGGTGTCACCTGAGTGGAAGAGGCCATGCAACCTAGTAACCTCAAACCAGTTCTTATCAGTGTCTGTGGGTGTGAATGAAGATCAGATGGGATCCACTCTGAATTCTTTCTTGAGAGAGGTGAGCCCTTGTCAGCCTGGAATCCAGGAGAGTGCCTATAAACTCTATGGATTGGGATGGGCTCAAATGTGATTTCTTTAGGTTGATGTGATGGGGAGAGAATGATATGACATTGTCAGGTATACCCCTATTGAATGACCTGCAAGTCCCAATGATCTGAGATTCTTACAGTTCAGGCATCCCTAAAGAAAGGGGGGAACCAAATGGGCGTGGGATGGGATGGGGGAGAAAGGTGCAGATCCACATAGGCTGGCCTGGTATCCTCAACTGAAGCCTCAGATTTGTTGTTTCTGCAATTGGGATGCTTAAGAAGTAAATGGAGAAGCTGGTTTCCACATTAGGAACCTCTGTCTCTTCCTGAGCCGAACTCGTTTTGGTGATATCAGGAGGAAGATGAAAGAGATTGCTGTCAAGCGGTGTACTGAGGTTTATACTGTTTATTTTAAAGTTGGAAGGATAAAAGCCCAGAGATCAAAGCGTGGCCCAAGAATCTTTCGGGAGTGCAGCATGTCATCTGTTTTAGTACATAAAAACATAAGAGCATAAGAATGGCCATACTGGGTCAGACCAAGGTCCATCTAGCCCAGTATCCTGTCTTCCAACAGTGGTCAATGCCAGGAGCCCCAGAGGGAATGAACAGAACAGGTAATCATCAAGTGATGCATCCCTTGTCACCCATTACCTGCTTCTGGCAAACAGAGGCTAGGGACACCTTCCCTGCCCATCCTGGCTAATAGCTATTGATGGACCAATCCTTCATGAACTTATCTAGTTCTTTTTTGAACCCTGTTATAGTTTTGGCCTTCACAATGTCCTCTGGCAAAGAGTTCCACAGACTGGTAATCCGTGTGAAGAAATACTTCCTTTTGTTTGTTTTAAACCTGCTGCCTATTAATTTCATTTGGTGACCCCTAGTTCTTGTGTTATGAAAAGGAGTAAATAACACTTCCTTATTTCCTTTCTCCACACCAGTCATGATTTACTAGACCTCTACCCATATCCCACTGTGGTGGGACGGTGCCCCACCCCCGGGCCAGATTGGGCTATAGCAGGGCAGAGCAGCTGCGCGGACAGGCAGCCAATCAGAGAGGGCCTGTGGGGAGCCAATCAGGGCTGAGCAAGAGGCAGCGAATCAGGGCCAGACTAGGCCCTATATAAAGGCTGCTCAGGCGGGAGGCAGGGAGTCTCTTCAGAGAGTGAAGGTCTTTCTCCTGCTTGAGGAGACTAGCACCAGGGACAATGCAGTACTGGGCAGGCCGGGGGAGCAGAAGGGAACTCCAGCCCGGTACCTGCCAGGCTGCAGGCCCTGGGGAAAGGGCCTAGGTGGTGCAAAGGGGCCAAAGGGGAAATGGCCCAGGAGAGAGATGGACAAAGGGAGAGAAGGAGGGCAGGTAGGAAGGCTGCCGCAAAAGGGTCCCTGGGTCGGGACCCAGAGTAGAGGGCGGGCCTGGGTTCCCCCACTTCCCCCTTGCATTTACACCTGGCCATTAGGAGTGGCCATCACGGACTGCACCAGACCTCTGCCAAAAGGGGTTAGACTTTGGGGGTGTGGTTGGCCACGGTGGCTGGGATGAAGTGGAAGGATTGCTGTTAACCCCCCTCCTTCCCGGACGCCGCGAGAAAAGGGAGCAACGTAGGTCCAGATGCCAACAGAGGGCGAAAGACGGACGGGACACCACCAACAGAGGGCGCTCCACATGGACTGAGCTAATTCCCAGATGTACTAGTGGGAGGTGCTGCGGTGGTAAGTCCCCAACCCCGTCACACCCCCCTTCGTCATCTCTTTAGTAACCAAGTCTCTTCCATCAAACATTAAAACCTGTACCACATGCTGCAGCTCTTTTGATAATCCTGACGTGGATAATCAAGAGCCTGTCCTTACGGCAATTCCAGTTGCCACTGATCAAGGCCCCGAATCAGCCGAGTCTAAGGCTATATCTACACTACAAAGTTAAGTCAATTTAAATTATGTCGACGTACAGCCACAACTGTAATTAAGCCGCTGTTGCATGTCCACACTAGCTCCTTGTGTTGACTGAGCGCATCCACAGTGGTAGCTCTTGCATGGACACAGAGAGCAGAGCACTGTGGGTAGCTATCCCACTGTGCAAGTGGCTGAAGGGTGCTTTGGGAAGGGTTTGCAATTCCTCATGGGGGTAGGTTCAGCGTCACATGATACAGGTTGCTCAATTCCGTTGTTCCATGGGCTTCCTACTAGGTTTCCAGCTGCTTTTCAACTGCTCTGGTAACCTGTGAGCCAGCCATCGGCGTCAGAAAGCATGGATCCTGCACTGCTCTTCAGTCTTGTGCTGTGTGTTATGAACACAAGGCTATAGGAGGAGCTCCGTGGGGGCATATTCGCCGCCACCCTGACCCCAACCCCTTCCTCGTAGAAGCGGCATGTCTGTGGCTCTGCACCACAGTGACTATTTGCCTCTCTTGCCTCCTGCTATGCCTGCCACAGCTATTTGAGTTTTACACGGCACGGCTGCGTGTCCCTAGCATAGCTCTTCCCCTCCATGCCCTGAGCAAGTCCCTGCAGCTGGAGTGGAGCTCTACCTGCACAGCCTCCTCTCCCCACAGACCCAGGAGATCCACCACCACCTCCCGTGTACTCCAGGCAGGAGCACGTTTGCTGCACGGAGCACAGGCTCAGCTGGGCAGTTGCAATGTGAGCTCGCTACATGGAGCAAACAGGAAGAGCAAGTTCAAAACTTCATAGGGCTTTAACAGGGAAGGGGCTGTGTACCTGCGTACCTAGCTTCTGGGCAGCGGAGTTTGAGCTGGTGACCAGACCGGTCACGGTGGGCATTGTGGGATACCTCCTGGAGGCCATTTAGGTCCACGTAAATAATGCAGGGTCTACACTGACACTGTGTCACTCTAACTATGTCGTCCTACGCTCTCTGCCTCTCTTTGAGGTGGTTTTACTATGTCAGCATAGCCAGCAGGAGGAGCACTGCAGTCTGTACAAGCTGCCTTATGTCAATGAAACTGTTTAGTGTGGACATGGCCTACAGCTGCCTGAAGAGAGGTTCTGGCAATGAGCTGACCTGAGCAAATTGCATTCAACTCATCCATTAAGTCAGGTGGCAGCTTGCTAGAAAAAGCTGCTGTTGTGTCCCACTGACTATAACCATATTTGGTCAGCATACAGCTTGCAATTCTAACCGGAAGAGAAGCTGAAGGATACACCTTATGACCCAAACATCTCATGCTTGTGGCTCTCTCTCGAGGGGCAGATTTGTGAACTTGCTTGAGACGTTGGAATGCTTGGAATAACAGAGACTTGGTGGGATAACTCACGTGACTGGAGTACTGTCATGGATGGTTATAAACTGTTCAGGAAGGACAGGCAGGGCAGAAAAGGTGGGGGAGTAGCACTGTATGTAAGGGAGCAGTATGACTGCTCAGAGCTCCGGTACGAAACTGTAGAAAAACCTGAGTGTCTCTGGATTAAGTTTAGAAGTGTGTGCAACAAGAGTGATGTAGTGGTGGGAGTCTGCTATAGACCACCGGACCAGGGGGATGAGGTGGATGAGGCTTTCTTCCGGCAACTCGCAGAAGCTACTAGATCGCATGCCCTCGTTCTCATGGGTGACTTTAATTTTCCTGATATCTGCTGGGAAAGCAATACAGCGGTGCATAGACAATCCAGGAAGTTTTTGGAAAGCGTAGGGGACAATTTCCTGGTGCAAGTGCTAAAGGAGCCAACTGAGGGGGAGCTTTTCTTGACCTGCTGCTCACAAACCAGGAAGAATTAGTAGGGGAAGCAAAAGTGGATGCGAATCTGGGAGGCAGTGACCATGAGTAGGTTGAGTTCAGGATCCTGACACAGGGAAGAAAGGTAAGCAGCAGGATACGGACCCTGGACTTCAGGAAAACAGACTTCGACTCCCTCAGGGAACGGATGGGTAGGATCCCCTGGGGGACTAACATGAAGGGGAAAGGAGTCCAGGAGAGCTGGCTGTATTTCAAGGAATCCCTGTTGAGGTTACAGGGACAAACCATCCCGATGAGTCGAAAGAATAGTAAATATGGCAGGCAACCAGCTTGGCTTAACGATGAAATCCTAGCGAATCTAAAACATAAAAAAGCTTACAAGAAGTGGAAGGTTGGACATATGACCAGGGAAGAGTATAAAAATATTGCTCGGGCATGTAGGAATGAAATCAGGAGGGCCAAATCGCACCTGGAGCTGCAGCTAGCAAGAGATGTCAAGAGTAACAAGAAGGGTTTCTTCAGGTATATTGGCAACAAGAAGAAAGCCAAGGAAAGTGTGGGCCCCTTACTGAATAAGGGAGGCAACCTAGTGTCAGAGGATGTGGAAAAAGCTAATGTACTCAATGCTTTTTTTGCCTCTGTCTTCACTAACAAGGTCAGCTCCCAGACTGCTGCGTGGGGCATCACAACATAGGGAGTAGATGGCCAGCCCTCTGTGGAGAAAGAGGTGGTTAGGGACTATTTAGAAAAGCTGGACATCACAAGTTCATGGGGCCGGACGAGTTGCATCCGAGAGTGCTAAAGGAAATGGTGGCTGTGATTGCAGAGCCATTGGCCATTATCTTTGAAAACTCGTGGCGATCGGGGGAAGTCCCAGATGACTGGAAAAAGGCTAATGTAGTGCCAATCTTTAAAAAAGGGAAGAAGGAGGATCCTGGGAACTACAGGCCAGTCAGCCTCACCTCAGTCCCTGGAAAAATCATGGAGCAGGTCCTCAAAGAATCAATCCTGAAGCACTTACATGAGAGGAAAGTGATCAGGAACATTCAGCATGGATTCACCAAGGGAAGGTCATGCCTGACTAATCTAATCGCCTTCTATGATGAGATTACTGGTTCTGTGGATGAAGGGAAAGCAGTGGATGTATTGTTTCTTGACTTTAGCAAAGCTTTTGACACGGTCTCCCACAGTATTCTTGTCAGCAAGTTAAAGAAGTATGGGCTGGATGAATGCACTATAAGGTGGGTAGAAAGCTGGCTAGATTGTCGGGCTCAACGGGTAGTGATCAATGGCTCCATGTCTAGTTGGCAGCCAGTGTCAAGTGGAGTGCCCCAGGGGTCGGTCTTGGGGCCGGTTTTGTTCAATATCTTCATAAATGATCTGGAGGATGGTGTGCATTGCACCCTCAGCAAATTTGCGGATGATACTAAACTAGGAGGAGTGGTAGATACGCTGGACGGCAGGGATAGGATCCAGAGGGACCTAGACAAATTGGAGGATTGGGCCAAAAGAAATCTGATGAGGTTCAATAAGGATAAGTGCAGGGTCCTGCACTTAGGACGGAAGAACCCAATGCACAGCTACAAACTAGGGACCGAATGGCTAGGCAGCAGTTCTGCGGAAAAGGACCTAGGGGTGACAGTGGACGAGAAGCTGGATATGAGTCAGCAGTGTGCCCTTGTTGCCAAGAAGGCCAATGGCATTTTGGGATGTATAAGTAGGGGCATAGCGAGCAGATCGAGGGACGTGATCGTTCCCCTCTATTCGACATTGATGAGGCCTCATCTGGAGTACTGTGTCCAGTTTTGGGCCCCACACTTCAAGAAGGATGTGGATAAATTGGAGAGAGTCCAGCGAAGGGCAACAAAAATGATTAGGGGTCTGGAACACACGACTTATGAGGAGAGGCTGAGGGAACTGGGATTGTTTAGTCTGCAGAAGAGAAGAATGAGGGGGGATTTGATAGCTGCTTTCAACTACCTGAGAGGTGGATCCAGAGAGGATGGTTCTAGACTATTCTCAGTGGTAGAAGAGGACAGGACAAGGAGTAATGGTCTCAAGTTGCAGTTGGGGAGGTTTAGGTTGGATATTAGGAAAAACTTTTTCACTAAGAGGGTGGTGAAACACTGGAATGTGTTACCTAGGGAGGTGGTAGAATCTCCTTCCTTAGAAGTTTTTAAGGTCAGGCTTGACAAAGCCCTGGCTGGGATGATTTAATTGGGGATTGGTCCTGCTTTGAGCAGGGGGTTGGACTAGATGACCTCCTGAGGTCCCTTCCAACCCTGATATTCTATGATTCTATGATTCTATGTTCCTTCTCTGCAGTGTCCAGAGATGACCCTGCTGGGTCTTAGTAAAAATATTCATCCCCTTTAGGAGAGATCCACTATTTTCACTCAGTCCTTTTGAAGTTGCTGAGATCAATGCTGGAGCAGTCCACAGTTCTTCAGCTGGGTTGATTCCTTCATTAATTGGAAAGACTATTCTATTCTGTGTGCACGGTTATAGGATATCAAATAACTTGTACATCTTCCCCTGAACCGTCTCCAAAGGGACTTTTAGAGTCTCTGACATGCTCTTTAAAAGTTCCTGATATGGCTTAAACTCATCCCCTAGTGCAGGATCAGAGGTTTTGCTCTGTGGAGGTGTGGAGAAATTTACAGATGATTCTGTACTTCTCCTTCCTTGTCCACAGAGAATGAGATCCAATACTCTCCTGAGGCACCAGAAGAGATGCAGAGTGGGTGGTCAACTTAAGGAGGTTCTTGCATGGCAGTAGAATAATGACTTGGTGATCTTGAGTGATGAAGCTGGGTGGCCAAAAGGCCATTGCTGAAATTTCTATGTACAAGGCAAATGAGTCCAAGGTGGCAGTGCCCAGGGAGTAATGGCTGGCATCCGTGATGGGGCTCTAACTGTAGAGTCTCTTGGGGAACTTCCTTTGGAGTAGTCCCTGTGTAAAGAGGGAACTGACGAAGAAAGACAAGGCTCTGGAGACTAGTCCTTCATAGATGCCTGAGAAGAAGCTGGGTAAGAGGATGAGGAGAACTGGAAATTCAGATCTGTGCTTGCAGGTGCCACCAGATTGTGTTGGGTTTTGTAGGCAGTTTCATCAGCCTGTGACTGCTGGAGTCCAGAGAAATCCTTCCAGTGCTGCTCTCAGTAATTCTCTTGTTACCCACAGACCTGCCTTCCTCTTCCATGGTACTGGGGAAGGGGCACTCTTCCCAGATGACACTCTGCCAGAATGGCCCTTTGTTCTGTGGGCAGCAGACGTGCCTGATGCTCCAGTGAGTGAGCCTGGGAGGTCTTATGTTTCTTAGGGGGTAAAAGCTCAGCGTCGCCTCCCTTGTCTCTGGAGCACTGGCCGTCTGGGTCCCCAGCATTTGGTCAGAGGATCCCTGCTGCAACCGCGACCCATCAGAGTCTGACTGAGATCTCACAGGTGTCTCCATTGAAAGCCTCCGTCTCTGCTCTCTGGACCTCTGAGTGCATGTTTAAAGGCTCTGCAGAGGGTGCACTTTTTGGGGACCTGAGACTTCCCTAAGCAGACAAAGGTTGTTTCCATCTGTGGGGGGGACACAAACTTTTTATAGGATGGGCACGACCTGAAGCCAGGGGAGCAGGGCTCCGGCCTGAAGGCTGAAAGTGCCAAGGGTAACTGACTAGCCTGACAGACCACACTGAAAAAGTAACCTAAGTGATTAAAGACAGATAAAAATGAGTAACTTGGGACAGTAAGAGCAGAGGACACAGAGTGTTCCAACTCACTGCTGAAGGGCTGGTAGAAGGGACTGAGGGGTGGCTGGGTTGTGCGGCCCCCTTTATGCTCGCAAGTGGAGCCTGATGGCATGAAGGGCACATGTGTGCGCCCTACTGCACACTGCTATTTGAACTCCTGTGCTGCCACCCCATAAGTGATCCAGATGCACAGGAAAATGAAAAAGAAATCTGGAGCCCAACAAGTGTGAGGAGTGGAATGGCAAGGAATGGAACAGGCAGCACAAATATACAATACAATATAGTCAGTGCATTTAAGCATGTACCCGAATATAATGAATACTGGGTTGGAACCTTCCTACCTTTGAGTACATATCTGAAAAAGCAGGCCAGGCAGGGAGGCTTTGTGTCCAAACCAGAGTAGTTCTTTTTGGCCTTAAAATCCATTGATTTATGAGTGAATCAGGAGAGCTGGATTCTGTTCTTGGCTTCGTTGCCATGTAACCTTGGGCAAGCCCCTTCCTTGCTCTGTATGTCCATGAAATACAGCTCCCCCTTGCCTACCTCACAGGGTGTCTGTGAGCCTAAATTAGTTAGCGTTTGTCAAGCGCTTTGAGATCCTCGCAGAGACAGGTGCTAAATACTATGAGGAGTTTTCCAAGCTGTCCAAAGGCAGATCCATGAACTGGGATATCTTCTTCTGTCCTTTATCCGGTACATGGGCACAGGCTACACCCGCCATGCTCACAGCTTCAGCAAACGTGAAGAATCACACATGTTCATTTCAGCCACAGTAGAAGAAGCTAGCAAGAAGCCCTTAGGAAACCCATCCCGCCTCTTCTATTCTTTACCCTGTTCTAACCGTGACTCCTTCTCCCTCATTTGCACTCACGTCCCCCTGTCCCAGGGTTTACAGAATGCCTGGAGCTCAATCCTGACAGTCCAAAGCTCTGGAGGAGACCACAATGAGGCTGTCCCTTCCAGTGGATGTGTAGAGCTGAAACAAGAGCCAGTGCCAGACTCAGGAGAGCTGTGGTGTGCCGCTGCAGCTGCGCCTTCCCGCCTACTTCCCCTTCCGCGTGTTGAGGGGAGCAGCTGTTTGCAGAGAGAGTACCAGTTTTAACCAGCTGGGCAGCCGGGGCAAGAGCCAGACTTCCCCCTCACCCATGTGGAGGAGGTGCTGCCCCCCACGTGCCTGGGCTCTGTGGGGAGGGCTGCCAGGTGTCACACACCTTGCATGACAGTGACAAACTTGGCAGAGCTGTCATGCCAACCTGCTGCTCAGCCACCATTTCACTGCAGCATCCAGCTGCGCTGGGACAGGACCTAGAGGCTGCAAAGCCTGGCTTTGAACTGTCAGGACTCAGGCAGCCTGGTTGGCTCTCCTCTGGCTGCGCTCTCTGCTGGGCTAAAGCAGGGAAAAAGCAGTCGAGAGTGGGCGGGAGGTAGCCACACTGGCTAGTGGTTGGCAGGGAGGGCAATGAGGTGAGAGGGCTCAGTACTAGCAGTGGGTTCCCCCAGTCAGCCCCCCCCATGACCCCTGCTCCACCAATCTCCAGTGAGCTCCCTGCTTTCAGACAGACCCCCAAACCCACCTGCCCCCAGTCAGACCCCTAGCTAGACCCCTGACTCCCAGAGTTCTTCCAGACCTCTGCTTCCTAGCCAGATTCCCTGAGAGAACCCAGCCAGACCCCAAACCTCTACCACACAGAGACCCAGTCACATCCTAGTCCACTGCCCTCAGAAATGACCCCAGCTGCCCTCCCCACTTCATATACTCCAGCACCCATCCCAGCTAATACTGGCAGCATGCTGAGGCCTACACCCTCCCAGCTACCCCAGACACCCTCTGGCACCCCGCCAACCCAAGCACTCCAGAACCAACCCACCTAACCAAATACAAAAAGAAAAGGAGTACTTGTGGCACCTTAGAGACTAACCAATTTATTTGAGCATGAGCTTTCGTGAGCTACAGCTCACTTCATCGGATGCATACCGTGGAAACTGCAGCAGACTTTATATACACACAGAGATCATGAAACAATACCTCCTCCCACCCCTCTGTCCTGCTAGTAATAGCTTATCACTTTAGATACACCTCACCACCCATCTTCCTGCCTGCCCAAACATCAGAGCTGCTCTTCCCCCACCACTGCTTGAAAAGGGATGTATTGAACATTGCCTGAAGTCATATGGTCATATGCAACTGATCTGAAAATATGCATATTAGTACACTGAATAATATACATAAAGTGTCACATATGAGGCTGCACAAAACGTAGCAGCTGGCAGGGGTGGAGAGAGAAATAGAGGACACCTGCCAGCCATCTCCCGATTCAGGAGAAGGAGTCTGGTGGGTTGGGTCAGAGGAGATCTGGGGGAAGAAAGAGACTGGGAGGAGAGAGAGAGGTGGAGAAGACAAAGGTTTTGCTGGGGATAGGGTGGGGGCAGGTAGAGAAGACCTTGCGGTGGGAAGGTGGAAAAAGGCAGGGCAGAGGAGGCCAAGTATCAGTTTACTGGGCAGGGATGGGGGCATCCCCAAATAGGTCATTCCTTTGAAAGGGGTTACAAAAAAGATTGGGAGAGTCTGGTCTAACAGGAGGAGAGGGTACTGCACACCCCCAGCAGGGATGTTTCTAGTACCTAGGCTCATCCCTCTCCCTTGCCTCTTTGGCATCTCTCTTCTAAGCCTTGGCCAATAATGCCCAGGCCTGAGTCACTTTTCCATGAACCCCCCCAGGAGGCAGTAGCAGGCTGGCTTTGCACTTTTCTGGTGAACGGGGTATTGTCTGAGGGACCTGGGGGGGTACCTCAGTGAGGGAGGGGAGTGCTGGGAAGAACAGTGAGAAGCTAATAGCCACCTTGCCCATCATGACTCCAGAGCAGTGGGAGCTACAACCCTTTTGTATATTTCTCCTGGGATGGTCTCTTTCCCAATTAGCCAATGGAAACTGTTCCCACAGGGCAGTGCCATTGTCTGCTCCCTGCAGCGGAGGGGGCATGTGGTGAGCGTGCTAAAGAAGCATGAATTGACATTTTGGGCAGCACCTGTAGCACCCTGACCTAAAGGACAACACTCCCCCCTAGCACATTCATGTGTAAGCAGTGTCAGGATGAGCTCCACCCTGACATCTGGTGGTGAGGTGTGGCAAGTTGTGGAAAAGAACTTCAGGGGCCGATCTCATTTGCATAGGCACACCCACCCTGCCTAGAATGAGGCCATAGCTGCCCAAATGGTCACTTTGGCTGCTGTGGGATCCCCAGTGTCTCTGTTATTGGGGCAGGAAGAATAAATTGTTATTACCCTGATTATGGGAACTGTGCTTGGAACTGTATGTGGCCTTTTGTTATGATGGAGGGACTCACCATCAACTAAGTAACACTCGCTAGGCGAGGGTCATGGGTTCCAAAACTCTGTGAATAGAGACAGGTTGGGGACAAGTATTAATGCTTGGTGGTATGGGCCCCCTGTTAAGGGCCTTACATGCTGATTGCATTTCCTCCTCTCTCCACTGTGGAATATCAGAGCTAATTCATTAGAAGTCTACTTATAGGCTGCTGAGCTCACTTTGGGCTAAGGGTGCACCAGCACTGAGGCTCCCCTACTACAAGCTGAATTCACCAAAGAGCTGAACTGACTAAGAGCTGAAATCGCTGAGCGTTGTGTTAAGCAGTGGGGGAGCCTGAAGATCTATTGTGGAGCAGTTTGCGGGAGGCTGGAGTGCCTTGTGGACAGGCTGGTGGAGCAGTTCATAGGACGGCGGGAGCTGCTGGTGGGATGCGGAGCAGTTCATGGGACGGCGGGAGCTGCGTGTGGGCCGCAGAGCTGAGCGAAGCAGTTTGTGGGGTGGCTGGCAGACTGGAGCGAAGGCCTTTGGAGCTGTGGGGCGGTCAGCTTCAGATTATGTAAGGTGCCTCTTACCTCCACCCC
This sequence comes from Lepidochelys olivacea, assembly GCF_965140295.1. NCBI lineage: Eukaryota > Metazoa > Chordata > Testudines > Cheloniidae > Lepidochelys > Lepidochelys olivacea. The sequence goes on from NC_140427.1 coordinate 25,468,926, forward strand.
CATCTCCACCCAGGTTGGGAGGTAAAACTCTGTAGATAAACTTTTGAACTCTGGGCCTGACCAGGGACAGAGACTTTTGGGTCATTGGACTTTTGGGACTTTGGGTGATTTGGGATTGCTGGACTCAAGAACAAAAGGGAAAGGGCATGCCTCAATTTGCTTGGGGAGGGTTTTTTGCTCATGGGTTGTGTTATGAATCCTGTTGGTGGTGTTTCCCCAACATAATGCCACATTGTTTCTCTCTGTTATTAAAAGGCTTTTTGCTACACTCAGACTAGGTGCTTGCGAGAGGGGAAGTATTGCCAATTGGAGGCACCCAGCGGGGGTGGTATATATTTGTCCCAGGTCACTGGGTGGGGGCTCGAGCCAGTTTGCATTGTGTTATTGGAATGGATCCCCTAGATATTGAACCCGGCCCTTGTTGCTGCCAACTCTGACGGGCAGAAGGGTTACACATGAGCAGCGTGAGGGGTCCGGGTTATCCCCCACAGGGTTAGCACAACCAAATGCTGCTTGACCAATCTTAGGACAAGATCGCCATCTAGAGGCCATTCATAGAATCATAGAATATCAGGGTTGGAAGGAGGTCGTATAATCCAACCCCCTGCTCAAAGCAGGACCAATCCCGAGCTAAATCATCCCAGCCAGGGCTTTATCAAGCCTGACCTTAAAAACTTCTAAGGAAGGAGATTCCGCCACCTCCCTAGGTAATGCATTCCAGTGTTTCACCACCCTCCTAGTGAAAAAGTTTTTCCTAATATCCAACCTAAACCTCCCCCACTGCAACTTGAGACCATTACTCCTCGTTCTGTCATCCGCTACCACTGAGAACAGTCTAGATCCATCCTCTTTGAAACTCCCTTTCAGGTAGTTGAAAGCAACTATCAAAACCCCCCTCATTACCAATGTAACCAGCATCAATCATATTTACAGATACAAGTTCCCTTGTGATTAGTTGCCTTTTTAAAGTAAAGTATGTGCTGGTGAGAGGTGCCAGCTTAATGGTTCTAGATGTAACCCTTCTGCCCGTCAGAGTTGGCAGCAACAAGGGCCGGGTTCAATATCTAGGGGTTCCATTCCAATAACACAATGCAAACCGGCTCGAGCCCCCACCCAGTGACCTGGGACCAATATATACCACCCCCGCTGGGCGCCTCCAAGAGGCAATACTTCCCCTCTCGCAAGCACATAGTCTGAGTGTAGCAAAAGTCTTTTAATAACAGAGAGAAACAATGTGGCATTATGTTGGGGAAACACCACCAACAGGATTCATAACACAACCCATGAGCAAAAACAACCCCACCCCAGGCAAATTGGGGCATGCCCTTTTCCCTTTGGTTCTTGAGTCCAGCAACCCCAAATCACCCAAAGTCCCAAAAGTCCAATGCCCCAAAAGTCTCTGTCCCTGGTCAGGGCAGCCCCAGAGTTCGAAAGTTTATCGGCGGAGCTTTACCTCCCAATCTGGGTGGAAATGGGACAGGGGTAAGAGGCACCTTACGTGATCTGAAGCTGACCGCCCCATAGCTCCATAGCGGCGCTCCGCTCCGCCAGCCGCCCCACGAACTCCTTCGCTCAGCTGCGCTCCGCTCCGCCAGCCGCCCCACGAACTCCTTCACTCAGCTGCGCTCCGCTCCGCCAGCCGCCCCACGAACTCCTTCACTCAGCTCCACGGCCCACAAGCAGCTCCTGCCATCCACACACTGCTCCGCGTCGAACTGCTTCACCAGCCGTCCCGCAAATTGCTCCACAATATATCTTCAGGCTCCCCCACTACTTAACACAACACTCAGTGATTTCAGCTCTTAGGTGAATTCAGCTTATAGTAGGGGAGCCCCAGTGCTGGTGCACTGTCAGCCCAAAGTGAGCTCAGCAGCCTATAACTAGACTTCAAATGAAATCAAAATTAGCTCTGATATTCCACAGTGGAGAGAGGAGGAAGTGCAATCAGCATGTAAGGCCCTCACCAAGGGGCCCATGCCACCAAGTATTAATACTTGTCCCCAGCCTCTCTCCATTCACACAGTTTTGGAACCCATGACCCTTGCCTAGCGAGTGCTACTTAGTTGATGGTGAATCCCTCCATCATAACAAAAGGCCACGTACAGTTCCAAGCACAGTTCCCATAATCAGGGTAATAGCAATTTATTCTTCCTGCCCCAATAACAGAGACACTGGGGATCCCACAGCAGCCAAAGTGACCATTTGGGCAGCTATGGTCTCATTCTAGGTGTGGTGGGTGTGCCTATGCAAATGAGATCGGCCCCTGAAGTTCTTTTCCACAACTTGCCACACCTCACCACCAGATGTCAGGGTGGAGCTCATCCTGACACTGCTTACATCCTCCCCCCAGCCGAGACTTTGTCGTCCCGACAAATCACACTCCCTTTATACCAACTCATTGGTTTCCTCCAAAGGGCCTCAGGAAGCCCACTTTAGCTTCCACAAGCCTGTGTGCTAAATGTATTGGCTCCTCACTAGTCACCCCAGGTGCATCATAAGTTAACCGTTTCACTGGTCTTATCACCCTGTCTCGTCTATTGAGAATCTCTGTTGCCGAAGTAAGGGGAACATCCTCTTGAGTGACGGATGGAGAGGCTTCCCTGGAGGGTCCCTCGGCTACTGGCGTAGGCCCCTGCACTCCTAGTTCTAACGCTGGAGGGTCCAAGGTGCCCAGGACATCCTCTACCTGTCTGTCCCCATTGTCCAATAACCTGTGTTTGTCATCACAGGGGGGGTCTCATCAGCAGCACCGGGGTATCAGAAAGGGGCCTAAATAGTTCCGCCAATGGGTTTAGGGCGGAAAAGGGAGAACTCTCGTTTGGTTCAGCTGATCGAGACTGAAATCTTGTCTCCATCCCAGGATACACCAGGGTTGTGTCTTCCTCCTCAGACTCACTCTCAGATGTGCAGAATAGGGGTAAGTTAGCTGCAGGGGGCCCACTGTCTGTGTTGGATGGCGGCTTTGGTCTAGCACCTCTGTTCTGCCCGGCGGCCCTGCCGTGGCCCATCTCACAAGGGGTGCTTACCAATTCCCCCACAGGGAGCAAAAGGTTTCTATGCACCGTCTTTATTTGCCCTGGACCGTCTTCAGGTTTGATCTTGTAGACCGGCAGATCTCCCAGCTTTTCCATCACCAGGTAAGGTATTGCCTTCCATCTGTCAGCTATCTTGTGTTTGCCAGCAATACCCAAATTTCGCAGCAGGACTCTGTCCCCCGGCTGGAGCTCCTGCGAACGCACTCTAGCATCATATCGATGTTTGTTGCGGTCTGCGTTCTTCCGAGCCGCAGCGGTAGCTAAGCGATAAGCATCCCGCAGCTTTTCTCTTAGTCGGGATACATATTGCTGATGAGTTTCATAGCTATCTCCATCCTCTGATACACCAAAGCACAAGTCTATGGGTAATCTTGGTTCTCGCCCAAACATCAAGAGATATGGGGTGACTCCCGTAGCATCGTTCTTTGTGGCATTGTAGGCATGCACCAGAAATGCGACATGCTGGCTCCAGGTTGCCTTCTGCTCTGGTCGCAAAGTTCCCAACATATCTAATAGGGTTCGATTGAACCTCTCTGGCTGAGGATCACCTTGGGGGTGATAAGGCGTTGTCCTAGACTTTTTAATTCCTGCTATCTTCAGCACCTCCTTCAGAAGGTGACTCTCAAAATCCCGCCCCTGATCAGAGTGTATCCGAGCCGGGAATCCATAGACTGAGAAATATTTGTCCCACAATACTCGAGCAACGGTGGTGGCCCTCTGATCACGTGTGGGATATGCTTGTGCATACCGTGTAAAATGGTCAGTCACTACTAGAATGTTTCCAACATTCCTCTTGTCTACCTCTACAGACAAGAAATCAATGCATACCAACTCCAAAGGTTTGTTGCTGGTGATGTTCTTGAGATATGCAGCCCTCGTGGGCAGAGTTTTCCTTTGAACACATCGAGCGCAAGTCTCACATTTCCTGCGAACATCTTCAGCCATTCGGGGCCAATAGAACCTACTACGAATAAGTTCCAGGGTCCTCTCCATCCCTAAATGCCCAAAGTCATCATGCAGGGCCCTCATGGCCAGGGCTCTGTACTTTTTTGGCAGTACTAGTTGTGCTCGTTGTTTTTGTAAAGGGTCAGTGGTCATTCGGTGTAGCACTCCCTGAATCAGTTTTAGTTTGGTCCATTCTCTCAATAGTAGTTTACCCTCCGGGTTAGGTGGGACAACCGCAGTTGGGCTTCGCCCCTCCCTTTTGGCAAGTAGTGTATCACGAATGTCAATATCTTGCCGCTGGGCTTCTTGCCAGTCAGCCGCATTGAGCATGGGCAAAGGAGATTGGTCTAATGCAATATAGTTCACCGAAGCAGAAGGCATGCATTCAGGGGGCAGGCCCAAAGCTTCTGCAACACATCCCTGAAAGTCTTCACGGGCCTCTGGCTCTCGGCGACTCACACTGCAAATAGCTCTCACTCCATCTGTGGGTATCACAGCAACTTCTGGAGCCTGCGGACGCCTGGACAATGCATCTGCATCTACATTGCTTCTCCCTGATCGGTACTGAATGCTGAACTCATAGCTAGCCAAGGCGGCCACCCATCTCTGCCCTGTAGCATCCAGCTTAGCACTTGTTAACACATAAGTCAGTGGATTGTTATCTGTCCACACCTGGAACTGAGCACCATACAAGTAGTCTCGAAATTTCTCAGTGATGGCCCATTTCAAGGCCAAAAACTCCAGCTTGTGGGTGGGATAGCGAGTTTCACTATCAGACAATCCTCGGCTGGCAAAGGCTACAGGTTTACATTTGCCTTCCACTTCCTGGTACAGGACTGCTCCCAGACCCTCCAAACTGGCATCAGTATGCAGGATAAATGGTTTGCTTGGGTCAGCAAAAACTAGGACTGGAGCATGAGTTAGGCAAGTAATGATTTCTTGAAAAGCCCTTTCACATCTCTCATCCCACCGTGGCCCAAATGGTGCAAAGGGGCCATTGTGTCTCTGCACAGGAGGCTTTGGGGACCTCCCCTTATTCTTGGACTTAGATTTGTTCTTGCTGAACTGATGTCCCCTGGTAAGATCATTCAGAGGCTTTACAATCGTAGCATAGTTTTTCACAAATCTGCGGTAGTAGCCACTAAATCCAAGGAAGGTCTTGAGTTCTCTGTAGTTACTTGGACGTGGCCATGTAGTGAGTGCTTCTATTTTATCAGGATCAGTACTCACACCTTCTTGGGACACAATGTGACCCACATACTTCACTGAGGTTCTGCAGAACTGGCATTTGTCAATTGAAAGCTTCAGACCATAATCCTCCAACCTATCAAGCACTTTAAGAAGTCTTTCTTCATGCTCCTCTAAGGTTCTTCCAAACACAATCAGGTCATCCAAATAAACTAACACTTGCAGTAAATTCATGTCTCCCACAACTTTCTCCATGAGACGTTGAAAGGTGGCAGGTGCTCCAGAAATCCCTTGGGGCATGCGTTCAAACTCATAAAACCCTAATGGGCAGATGAAGGCTGTCTTCTCCTTATCTTCTTCTCCCAGAGGGATCTGGTAGTATCCACTTCGAAGATCCAACACAGAGAACCACTGGCTTCCCAGCAAACAGTCTAAGGCGTCTTGCACTCGAGGCATAGTGTACTGGTCGACCACAGTACGGCTGTTTAGGGTGCGGTAGTCAATACACATCCGGATTTTCCCATTCTTTTTGCGGACTACCACAATGGGTGAGGCGTATGGGCTGCGGGACTCTGTAATGATGCCATTCGCAGCCAGCTCCTGAAGATGATGTCGCACATCTTCCATCTCAGAGAGAGCAATCTTCCTAGATCTCTCCCTGAAAGGTCGAGAGTCATGTAGTCTGATATTGTGCTCTACTCCTTTTGCACATCCCACATCCCACTCATGCAGTGAGAACACCTTGGATCTTTCACAAAGTTTCTTCCTCAGGCGATCTTTCCAGTCCTCGGACACTGGTGAATCTCCAAAGTCAAACTTTGCTGGGTCTATTGCCGAAACTGGAGTTTCATACTGGGGTTTTACAATCGACTCAGGCTCAAAGAGGTCTGCTATCTTTTGTCCTTGCTTCACAAAAATATCACGACTCGTTTCATTAGCAATCAATATAGTCACCCTTTCCTGGGCTTCAGCAGGTAGGGTTATGACTCCACTGGGGACCAGCACTCCTTCAGGGAGCTCTCCTCCCATCGGCTGCTCTATCATTGCTAACGTCCCTTTACTGCCTTTCAGACAGGTACTCATGACAAGCACTTCTTGCTCCGTCCTTGCAGGCACTACTAAGGGGGTTGTGCCCGCGTACTTCAGTGCCCCAAGCGGTAGCTCAGATGTGTCCCTTTTAGCGCTCTCAATTTTCCTATAGGCTTCAGCACAAAGCGTATGGATCATCAGGGTATTCAGGTACTGGTCCCCAGCCCGCCTTCTGCAGTAATCCGCGAGTACCTTGAAGAGACTGGAGTTGGTCCCTATCAGCACAGACACATCAGAAGTCCCTTTAGGGTCAGGGCATATTAAGGCAGCTGTGTCTACCTCTTCTCTTACCCCAGCAACCTCCTCTGGGAATTCCAGGTGCACTATGACATACCCTTGATAGGGGTATTCATCCATGCTGAGGCCACATAGGCCAAGGCCAGTCAGTGGCTGTATAGGCAGGTGCCTAAGCATCTGTTGGTAGAATGACTGAAATATAATAGTCACTTGAGATCCAGTGTCAAGCACTGCTTTACACTCCACCCCTTCGATCCTCACCATGACCTCTGCTCGAGGCCCTATCAGTCCTGCAGGGATCCCAGCTGGACAGTCTTTTCTGGGGGAATCTTCAAATCCTGCAGACCTGGGGGGTCCCCGTCCCCAGACCCTCTGGCAGCTACCGGATCTCTCCCAACTGATCCTCAGCTTTCCATACACTAAGGAGGGGTTTTCTTCATTACGGCACTTGGCAGCACTGTGTCCATCCTGACCACATCGGTAGCAGAAGAATTGACCTTTCCCCCTTCGCCTGGGGGGGATGGTGGCTCTAAGTGCGGGCTTCTCAATCGCCACAGTTTGAGGCTTCTTATTCCTAGAAGTCTTAACTCGGTCAACGGTACTTTGCAGCTCAGCTATCCGTTCCGTCAGGACCTGCATTTGTTGGGCAAGTTCCTCTCTGGTGCTCACCATCAGTACACTGGCCATTTGCAGTGGTGTTGTGCTGGCTGGCTCCGATGTTTGGGCTTCCCAAAACTCACTGGCAGCCTGCCTTTCTTCCTCCTCTCGGACCTCTTTTATCAGCTGGGAGTAACTTGGGGGATGTTCCCGTCGTTCTCTTAGCCGGAGATGAAGTAGAATCGGGTTCTGATACTGAGTTCCTCTTACAATTTGAGCCAGTCTGGTCTGATCCATCTGCTCAGCAGTCACTGCTCCCCTCATGACAGCTCTCTGAAGCAGTCTCTCCAGTCTCTGTATGTAGGCTGAAGCCTTCTCGCCCTTTTGTTGTCGGGAATTAAGGAACTTACAGTAGCTGTCTTCAGGGCCCTCTACGCTCCCAAAGTTGTGTTCAAGGGCCTCTAGGCAGTCCTTCACACTGACCCCAGGGTCAATGAGCTTCAGGGTGCGAATCACATCTAATGCTGGGCCGCCAAGGCTCTCTATAAGGCATCTTCGCTTTTCTGCATCTGGTACGGCCCACTCTTGCAGCATTTCAGTGGTATGCTCTAACCAGGGTTCAAACTCCTCCTCCCCAGCAAATAATCTTAACTTACGACAAGAGTCTGACTCAGCATGGGGAAGCACAACCTTTTCCAATATTTGCCCCAGAGCTTTTGTCCAATCATCAGCCGAGGCTGCAGCCTCTGAGCTAGAAGCTGCTGAGCCAGGGCCCAACAAACCTGACATATTAGCCATTATACAAACAGTAATTTCCTCAAAATATAAGCACAAACAAAAAAAAATATAAATTGTTTCCCAATGTAGTGGATCACTCAACAGGTGCTTGCGAGGGGTACTGACCCAGGCGATCCCGGACGAGCCCCCAAAAATGTAACCCTTCTGCCCGTCAGAGTTGGCAGCAACAAGGGCCGGGTTCAATATCTAGGGGTTCCATTCCAATAACACAATGCAAACCGGCTCGAGCCCCCACCCAGTGACCTGGGACCAATATATACCACCCCCGCTGGGCGCCTCCAAGAGGCAATACTTCCCCTCTCGCAAGCACATAGTCTGAGTGTAGCAAAAGTCTTTTAATAACAGAGAGAAACAATGTGGCATTATGTTGGGGAAACACCACCAACAGGATTCATAACACAACCCATGAGCAAAAACAACCCCACCCCAGGCAAATTGGGGCATGCCCTTTTCCCTTTGGTTCTTGAGTCCAGCAACCCCAAATCACCCAAAGTCCCAAAAGTCCAATGCCCCAAAAGTCTCTGTCCCTGGTCAGGGCAGCCCCAGAGTTCGAAAGTTTATCGGCGGAGCTTTACCTCCCAATCTGGGTGGAAATGGGACAGGGGTAAGAGGCACCTTACGTGATCTGAAGCTGACCGCCCCATAGCTCCATAGCGGCGCTCCGCTCCGCCAGCCGCCCCACGAACTCCTTCGCTCAGCTGCGCTCCGCTCCGCCAGCCGCCCCACGAACTCCTTCACTCAGCTGCGCTCCGCTCCGCCAGCCGCCCCACGAACTCCTTCACTCAGCTCCACGGCCCACAAGCAGCTCCTGCCATCCACACACTGCTCCGCGTCGAACTGCTTCACCAGCCGTCCCGCAAATTGCTCCACAATATATCTTCAGGCTCCCCCACTACTTAACACAACACTCAGTGATTTCAGCTCTTAGGTGAATTCAGCTTATAGTAGGGGAGCCCCAGTGCTGGTGCACTGTCAGCCCAAAGTGAGCTCAGCAGCCTATAACTAGACTTCAAATGAAATCAAAATTAGCTCTGATATTCCACAGTGGAGAGAGGAGGAAGTGCAATCAGCATGTAAGGCCCTCACCAAGGGGCCCATGCCACCAAGTATTAATACTTGTCCCCAGCCTCTCTCCATTCACACAGTTTTGGAACCCATGACCCTTGCCTAGCGAGTGCTACTTAGTTGATGGTGAATCCCTCCATCATAACAAAAGGCCACGTACAGTTCCAAGCACAGTTCCCATAATCAGGGTAATAGCAATTTATTCTTCCTGCCCCAATAACAGAGACACTGGGGATCCCACAGCAGCCAAAGTGACCATTTGGGCAGCTATGGTCTCATTCTAGGCGTGGTGGGTGTGCCTATGCAAATGAGATCGGCCCCTGAAGTTCTTTTCCACAACTTGCCACACCTCACCACCAGATGTCAGGGTGGAGCTCATCCTGACACTGCTTACATAGAGAACAGAGGTGGATGAAGATTTATTGGGTTCCTGGGCAGAAAGAACATTGTGAGGGCCCTAGGGTTGCCAGGAGTCTGGTTTTTTACCAGAACACTGGATCTAAAAGAGACCCTGGCAGCTCCAGTCAGCACCACTGACCATGCTGTTAAAAGTCCGGTCGATGGCACAGCGGGGCTAAGGCAGGCTCCCTACCTGGCTCCGCGCGGCTCCCCAGAAGCGGCGACATGTTCCCTCTCTGGTTCCTAGGCACAGAGGTGGCCAGGGGGGTTCCGCACACTGCCCCTGCCCGCAGGCACCACCCCTTCTGCTCCCATTTGACTGTGGTTCCCATCCCCGAACCCCCTCCTACACCGCAACCCCCTGTCCCAGCTCGGAACTCCCTCCTGGACTCTGAATCCCTAGGCCCCAGCCCAGAACCCACTCCTGCACACCAAAACCCTCACCCCCCGCCCCACCCCAGAGCCCTCACCCACAGCTGGAGTCCTCACCCCCTCCGCACCTAACCCTCTGCCCCAGCACAGAGCCCCCTCCCACACCCCAAACCCCTCATTTCTAGACCCACCCCTGAGCCCACACCCCCAGCCTGGACAACCTCCTGCCCCAGCCCGGTGAAAATGAGCAAGTGAGTGAGGGTGGGGGAGAGTGAGTGACAGAGAGAGGGGGGATGGAGTGAGTGGGGGCAGGGCCTCGTGGAAGGAGCAGGGAGGGGGTGGAGCAAGGGTGTTCGGTTTTGTGCGATTAGAAAGTTGGCAACCCTAGACCCCCCACACACACACCACACCACGGGGGCCCCCCCACTCCTCCCCTTCCCCCCATGGCCCTGCCTTCTGGCCTGGCCAGAAGTCAGGCAATGCTAAGAACTGCTCAGGGAGCACGGTGTGCCCTGGAGGGTAGGGACACAGGCCAGGGATTCAGGACAGGTGAAGGGTCCAGGGCTCCTCACAGCTGCCTGAGCAGCTTTTACTACAGTCTAGGGTGACCATACATCTTGTTTTGGCCAGGAGAGTCCCCTTTTTAATCCCTGCCCCGGATGTACCGACTTTTTTGGCAAAACTGGGCATTTGTCCATCATCACTTGGCAAGAGCAAACAGGACAAATGCCCAGTTTTGCCAAAAAGGAACTCAAGGTGGGGACTGCTCCGTGTGGCGGGGAGGAAAGTGGGGGGCTCAGGTGGCCCCTAGAAGGGAAGGTCTGTTTACAAATACAGGGAGCAAAGAAGCAGTATGTATATATATTTAAAAGAGAGAGGGGATTTTGGCTGTCTAAAAGGTCCATTCAAACAGGGAAGGAAGGAAGGAATCTGAGTGAGGGTGAAAGGCAAGCTGAGAAAAGCCAAGATAGCTTATATAGAATGTACTGGGCTGGATGGGAAAGTCTTTTTAAAAAAACAGCTCTGGGGGAAAACAACAAAGAAACCACATACAGTTGCTGTTCTTTATTTTACTGCCTTTATTGTTTTAAATTAGTTAGAACTGCCTATCTTATTGCAACTGGTTTAATAAAGAAAAACACGTGTAACCCTTCTGCCAGGTGCAGCCAGCAGTAACCAGAGCCGGGTTCAATATCTAGGGGTTCCTTTTCAACAATACAACACAGAACCGACTTGGGCCCTCACCCAGTAACCTGGGAAAATTACACACCACCCTGGGCACCTCTGAGAGGCAATACTTCCCCACTAGCAAGCACAGAGTCTGAGTATAGCAAAGAAACTTTAAATGAAAGGAGGACATCACCCGACATTAATTAAGAAAAATGCCACAAGCAGGATTCATAATCATAAGGCTGTGAGCAGGACACCCACCGCAGAGTGTGTGGGGCAGTGTATTCTGCCTCATGTTGAGTTCTACAACTCAGTTCCTTTACTGGGTCCCCCTCTGCTTCCTTACCACACCCCATACACAGTGGTTATCCTTGGTCAGTGAGGACCCAGGGTTCAGAGGTGCATCTGTGTGAGTTCCCCTCCCACCCAGCAAAGAAGGCACCTTGCTTGTGCCTCCATCTGAGCACTTGCACCAGCGGGCCACCCCGCCAGCCACAGCTCTTCTCCGCCGTACACACCACCAGCTGCTGTTCCTCACTACCTGCCCCCCAGCCAGATAACTGTTTGCTAGCCCCCTGCCTAGGGTGACCAGATGAAACGGACAAAATATCAGGACACATGGGGGAAGCACACACAAAAAAGCTGCCAGAGCAGCCAAAGCTGCAATATTGGGACATATGGCGTCCCGACCGTGCGTCGGTCAGGACTCAGGACAAAGAACTAAAAATTGGGACAGTCCCGATTTTATCGGGACATCTGGTCACCCTACCTCTGCCTCTCTGCTGTCTCCACTGTAGATTAGTCTCTTAGCTCTGGTCTACACTAGGACTTTAGGTCGAATTTAGCAGCGTTAAATCGATGTAAACCTGCACCCGTCCACACGATGAAGCCCTTTATTTCGACTTAAAGGGCTCTTAAAATCAATTTCTGTACTCCACCCCTGACAAGTGGATTAGCGCTTAAATCGGCCTTGCCGGCTCGAATTTGGGGTACTGTGGACACAATTCAATGGTATTGGCCTCTGGGAGCTATCCCAGACTGCTTCATTGTGACCACTCTGGACAGCACTCTCAACTCAGATGCACTGGCCATGTAGACAGGAAAAGAACCGTGAACTTTTGAATCTCACTTCCTGTTTTGCCAGCGTGGCAAGCTGCAGGTGACCATGCAGAGCTCATCAGCAGAGGTGACCATGATGGAGTCCCAGAATCGTAAAAGAGCTCCAGCATGGACCGAACAGGAGGTACAGGATCTGATCGCTGTATGGGGAGAGGAATCCGTGCTATCAGAACTCCATTCCAGTTTTCGAAATGCCAAAACCTTTGTCAAAATCTCCCAGGGCATGAAGGACAGAGGCCATAACAGGGATCCAAAGCAGTGCTGCGTGAAACTTAAGGAGCTGAGGCAAGCCTACCAGAAAACCAGAGGGGCGAATGGCCACTCCGGGTCAGAGCCCCAAACATGCCGCTTCTATGATGAGCTGCATGCCATTTTAGGGGGTTCAGCCACCACTACCCCAGCCGTGTTGTTTGACTCCTTCAATGGAGATGGAGGCAACACAGAAGCAGGTTTTGGGGATGAAGAAGATGATGATGAGGAGAAGGAGGTTGTAGATAGCTCACAGCAAGCAAGCGGAGAAACCGGTTTTCCCGACAGCCAGGAACTGTTTCTCACCATGGACCTGGAGCCAGTACCCCCCGAACCCACCCAAGGCTGCCTCCTGGACCCGGCAGGCAGAGAAGGGACCTCCGGTGAGTGTACCTTATAAAATACTATACATGGTTTAAAAGCAAGCATGTGAAAGGATTAATTTGCCCTGGCATTCACGGCTCTCCTGGATGTACTCCCAAAGCCTTTGCAAAACGTTTCTGGGGAGGGCAGCCTTATTGCGTCCTTCATGGTAGGACACTTTACCACTCCAGGCCAGTAACACATACTCGGGAATCATTGTACAACAAAGCATTGCAGTGTATGTTTGCTGGCGTTCAAACAACATCAGTTATTTATCTCTCTGTGTTATCCTGAGGAGAGTGAGATATCATTCATGGTCACCTGGTTGAAATAGGGTGTTTTTCTTCAGGGGACACTCAGAGGAGCCTGTTCCTGCTGGGCTGTTTGCCTGTTGTAATGTTAACAGCAAGGTTTACCCTGAAAGACTGTAGCCACTGTTTTATAAAATGTGTCTTTTTAAATACTGCTGTCCCTTTTTTTCTCCACCAGCTGCATGTGTTTCAATGATCACAGGATCTTCTCCTTCCCAGAGGCTAGTGAAGCTTAGAAAGAAAGAAAAACGCACTCACGATGAAATGTTCTCTGAGCTCATGCTGTCCTCCCGCACTGACAGAGCACAGACGAATGCGTGGAGGCAAATAATGTCAGAGTGCAGGAAAGCACAAAATGACCGGGAGGAGAGGTGGTGGGCTGAAGAGAGTAAGTGGCGGGTTGAAGACAGGGCTGAAGCTCAAATGTGGTGGCAGCGTGATGAGAGGAGGCAGGATTCAAGGCTGAGGCTGCTGGAGGATCAAACCAGTATGCTCCAGTGTATGGTTCAGCTGCAGCAAAGGCAGCTGGAGCACAGACCGTCGCTACAGCCCCTGTGTAACCAACCACCCTCCTCCCCAAGTTCCATAGCCTCCTCACCCAGACGCCCAAGAATGCGGTGGGGGGGCCACCGACCAACCAGCCACTCCACCACAGAGGATTGCCCAAAAAAAGAAGGCTGGCATTAAATAAATTTTAAAGTTGTAAACTTTTAAAGTGCTGTGTGGCATTTTCCTTCCCTCCTCCACCACCCCTCCTGGGCTACCTTGGTAGTCATCCCCCTATTTGTGTGATGAATGAATAAAGAATGCATGAATGTGAAGCAACAATGACTTTATTGCCTCTGCAAGCGGTGATCGAAGGGAGGAGGGGAGGGTGGTTAGCTTACAGGGAAGTAGAGTGAACCAAGGGGCGGGGGGGTTCATCAAGGAGAAACAAAGAGACCTTTCACACCATAGCCTGGCCAGTCATGAAACTGGTTTTCAAAGCTTCTCTGATGCATACCGCGCCCTCCTGTGCTCTTCTAACCGCCCTGGTGTCTGGCTGCGCGTAACCAGCAGCCAGGCGATTTGCCTCAACCTCTCACCCCGCCATAAATGTCTCCGCCTTACTCTCACAGATATTGTGGAGCACACAGCAAGCAGTAATAACAGTGCGAATATTGGTTTTGCTGAGGTCTAAGCGAGTCAGTAAACTGCGCCGGCGCACTTTTAAACGTCCAAAGGCACATTCTACCACCATTCTGCACTTGCTCAGCCTGTAGTTGAACAGCTCCTGACTACTGTCCAGGCTGCCTGTGTACGGCTTCATGAGCCATGGCATTAAGCGGTAGGCTGGGTCCCTAAGGGGAACTATAGGCATTTCAACATCCCCAACGGTTATTTTCTGATCTGGGAATAAAGTCCCTCCCTGCAGCTTTTGAAACAGACCAGAGTTCCTGCAGATGCGAGCGTCATGTACTTTTCCCGGCCATCCCATGTTGATGTTGGTGAAACGTCCCTTGTGATCCACCAGTGCTTGCAGCACTATTGAAAAGTACCCCTTGTGGTCTATGTACTCGGCGGCTTGGTGCTAAGATATGGGTTCCGTCTATGGCCCCACCACAGTTAGGGAATCCCATTGCAGCAAAGCCATCCACTATGATCTGCACATTTCCCAGGGTCACTACCCTTGATATCAGCAGATCTTTGATTGCGTGGGCTACTTGTATCACAACAGCCCCAATAGTAAATTTGCCCACTCTAAATTGATTCCCAACTGACTGGTAGCTGTCAGGAGTTGCAAGCTTCCACAGGGCTATCTCCACTCGCTTCTCAACTGTGAGGGCTGCTCTCATCTTGGTATTCATGCGCCTCAGGGCAGGGGAAAGCAAGTCACAAAGTTCCATGAAAGTGCCCTTACGCATGCGAAAGTTTCGCAGCCACTGGGAATCATCCCAGACCCGCAACACTATGTGGTCCCACCAGTCTGTGCTTGTTTCCCGAGCCCAGAATCGGCATTCCACAGCATGAACCTGCCCCATTAGCACCATGATGCATGCATTGGCAGGGCCCATGCTTTCAGAGAAATCTGTGTCCATGTCCTGATCACTCACGTGACCGCGCTGACGTCGCCTCCTCGCCCGGTATCGCTTTGCCAGGTTCTGGTGCTGCATATACTGCTGGATAATGCGTGTGGTGTTTAATGTGTTCCTAATTGCCAAAGTGAGCTGAGCGGCCTCCATGCTTGCCTTGGTATGGCGTCCGCACAAAAAAAAGGCGCGGAACGATTGTCTGCCATTGCTCTGACGGAGGGAGGGGCGACTGATGACATGGCTTACAGGGTTGGCTTCAGGAAGCTAAAATCAACAAAGTGGGTGGCTTTACATCAAGGAGTATTTCAGGCAGGACTTCATAGAGGGTTCCAATAAGAAATGGTGCACCTAAGTAATTGTTCTTATTGGAACAAGGAGGTTAGTCTGGCCTCTGATTGATACATGGCTAGATTTACCTCTCTGCACCTTCTCTGTGAGTGACTGCAGTGTGACCTAGAAGAATGAGTCCCCTAGACAGGGGAGGGGGGGAAGCAAATGAGTACAAAACAAATCTGGTCTATTTCTTGTTTTGATCCACTCCATCTATCTTTTGCCTCTTTGACTGGCAGCAGATGGTGCATAAGGACTTCTAGCCATCATCATCTCCTGCCTGCCCGGCAGAAGATGGTACAATAGGACTGCTAGCCACATCTCCTGCCTGCTCACCATAAGATGGTACAATAGGACTGTCTGCAGGACTAAAGAGAATGACTTGATCAAGTCACTCCAAATTTAGTCCTGTGCCCATGGTCTGCCCAGGCACTCCTGATCGACCTCACACAGGCGACCAGGAGCACCTCGGACATGACGATGACCTCTACCAGTCCTATTGCACCATCTGCTGCCACAAGGCAATGGGATGCTGCTACTGTGTAGCAATGCAGTACCACGTCTGCCAGCACCCAGGAGACATACGGTGATGGTTGCCTGAGCGGGCTCCATGCATGCCGTGGTATGGCGTCTGCACAGCTAACTCAGGAAAAAAGGTGCTAAACGATTGTCTGCCCTTGCTTTCACGGAGGGAGGGAGGGAAAGGGGGCCTGACGATATGTACCCAGAACCACCCGCAACAATGTTTTAGCCCCATCAGGCACTGGGATCTCAACCCTGAATTCCAATGGGCAGCGGAGACTGTGGGAACTGTGGGATAGCCACCCACAGTGCAACACTCCGGAAGTCGACTCTAGCCTCGGTACTGTGGAAGCACTCCGCCGAGTTACTGCACTTAATGCACTTAGAGCATTTTCTGTGGGGACGCACACACTCGAATATATAAAACCGATTTCTAAAAAAACGACTTCTATAAATTCGACCTAATTTCGTAGTGTAGACATACATAAGTTGATTAGTTTGAGGACCCATTGTCTCACACTCCTTAATGTTTCTCTTCCTGACAACTATATTTCAACAAACCCTTCAAGCAGCATTTCTTTAATGAATTATAATTTCCATATAATTTATTCTACTTTCACACAACACTCTTTTCCAGTCTCTGATGAGGATTTGGAAGTAATCGGTTTGTGAAAATTTCTAAATATGAGAAAGTTATCATTGATGTGTGCGACCGATAACTTTCTCAAGAAATCGTCTGGAGACTCCGTAGGATTCACTTTCGGTCAAAGGTGCAGCTCCGTTCGTGAAATTTACTGAACAATGAGAAAGTAATGCCTTCTCAGGGCTTCTAATAAATTTCTTCTCATGGAGTCATCCGAGAAAGCCATAAGGATTCTCGCCTGAGCATTTAGTAAATATCGGTCAGTGAACCTTACTACAAAGGAGCTAGTTATTACTGAAAAGTGCAAGTAATTAATACCTCATGGAATCATCCTCCAAAGAGCTTTTAGATACTCTCCTGGTCATTTGGTTGAAATAGTTTGTGTCAATTACTAAAAATGAGACATTCATTACTAATCAGCTCTAGCCATAGATGTCTCATGCACTCTTCATCAAAAAGCCATTCGGATTCTCTCCTGATCCTTTGGTAGAGATCGGTTCATGACAATTACTAAAATTGAGACAGTTATTACTGATCACAGCTAGTCATTAACTCCATATGGAATTATCCTCCAAAATCCTTTCAGATTTGCTTCTGGTGATTTGTTAGAGATCGAGTCTAGAATATTCCAAAAAATGAGACATTCTGAATGGCTTAGTGGTAGTCATTCATTCCTCACATAATGATCCTCTGTTAGGGGGCTTATTCCTTCACCCACTTACTTCCCTGGTCCTTCTCGCATGAACAGAGAGCAACAATACCCGAAGTCCAAAGGTGCAAACAATTTGATGTTTATTGGCATGAACTTCCAGCAAGCATAATTCCAGTTTCCTTCCTTAGTATCCTCCTTCCCAGCTCTGACACCACAGAACCTTACATCTGTGTCCCTGTTCCCATTCCTGCCCTTAGCAAAACATTATTCCAATTTCCTTAACCCCGTTCCCTGTTCCCATTTCCCCCTTTAGCAAAACATGATTGCAATTTCCTTATCCCTATTCCCTGTTCCCATCTCCCCTCTTTAGCAAAACATGATTCCAATTTCTCCACACCCATTCCCTGTTCCCATCTCCCCCACCCACACACCCTTCCCCTCACTTTCTAATTGACTGCAGACTATATAGTAAAACTTGAGTTCGGCTTAGCTATACCTTAACCAATCATTTTCCTGAAATTTAACTAACCAATCCTAACATATTGTAACATGATTATGTAAACAATTATATGCCACCACCTTAATTAGTTTACACCCAGCAAAATTAATTATACAGCAGACAGGAACAATCACAGAACCAGACAGAGATTATACAGACAAACAATAGCAAAGTGGGAACAATAATGACAAAACAATACAGAAGTGGGGATTTCACATCCCACTATTGATAAGTGAGTTCTTGCCAGACAGGATGCTATCAAACAAAGTTTCCTTTTACATTTTCTAGGCCCTTCCCTTTCTCTGGAGGTGATAGGCATTATCAGGACAGGATTGTATTCCTAACAGCCCAATAGCACCTTATTTCAATGTGACTAGTTTGGAATGTGAGGATGTGACCGGCCATATTCCTAGCATATGGCTGCCTCTGCTGCTTAGCCAAAGGCCTTAGCCTAAGAACAGGGCCTCAGACTGTCAAAGTAAGAGAAGGCCCTTACACCAGAAGACAGTGATTTTGATTCTTTCTTTTATAACTCTAGAACTAGCCAAGTGATAAAAATACACCTAAATTCTTAAAGTACAGGCCTTTGCAGACAGGCCTAAATATCTATATCCTAACGTTCTTCTTAGTACATTCCAATCAGTTGCTGAAATATACTCAAAATATGAAATTCATCTTTGATGTTTTCGACAGATACATTTGAGAGGAAATCTTCCTGAAAGCCACAAGGATTCGCTTCCTGTCAAACGGTACAGAGCAGTTCATGAAAATTACTCAATATGAGAAAGTCATCGTCATCAGGTATCCTGATCTATTTCTCATGAAACCATCCACCAAAAACCAAGTCTATTATCTCTTCGGGATTTAGTAGCGATTTAACGCGAAAATTGCTAAAAATGAGAAAATTATAACTGATCCTTGGTATAAATCAATTACAAATGGAATCATCCTCCAAAAGCCTCTCAGATTCGCACCTTGTGATTTGGTAGCTATCAGTTCATGATTTGGTGGAGATTACTAAATATGAGACTCTTATTCCTGATCAATGTTAGCAATTAATTACACATGGAATCATCCTCCGAACTCCTTTCATAATTAGCTCCTGGTGATTTCGAATAAAATAAGTTCTTGAAAATTACTAGGAATGAGAAAATTCATTCCTCATCCATCTTCTGATAAATTTCCCACGGACTCATCCACCAGAAAAGCAATTGCATTATCTCTTGGTGCATTGGAACAGATCGGTTCGTGCAAATTACTCAAAGTAAGAAAATCATTCTTTACAAGTATCTACTGGTAAAGACTGCAGAAATCCAGATTCTCTCCTGGGGAGTTTGTAGTGATTGGTTCATGAAAATTACTAAAAATCCAAACATTTAGTACTGATCACTGCGAGTAATTAGTACCTGATGGACTCATCCTCCAAAGACCTTTTAGATACTCTCCTGGTCATTTGGTAGAGATGGGTAGTGTAAATTGCTAAAAATGAGACATTCATTCCAAATCAGATGTAGCCCTTGATCTCTCATGCACTCTTCCTCGAAAAGCCATTCGGATTCTCGCCTGATCATTTGGTAGAGATCTCTTCAAGAAAATTACTCCTCATGAGACGTACATTATTGATGAGAACTAATGATAAATTTCTCCTTGAACGATTCGCCAATATGCTTTTGGAGTCTCTGCTGGTGATTTGGAAGAAATTGGTTCTTCCAAATTTCCCATGGAATCATCCACCAGAAAAGCAATTGCATTCTCTTTTGGTGCATTGGAACAGATCGGTTCGTGCAAATTACTCAAGGTAAGAAAATTCTTATTTACAAGAACCCAGTGGTAAAGTTGCCAGCAAACTAGATTCTCTCCTAGTGAGTTTGTAGAGATTAGTTCATAAAAATTACTAAAAAATCAAACATTTATTACTGATCACTGCTAGAAATTAGTACCTCATGGCATCATCCTCCAGCCATCTTTTAGATACTGTCCTGGTCATTTGGTGGAAATACTTTGCGTAAATTACTAAAAATGAGACATTCATTACTAATCAGCTCCAGCCATAGATGTCTCATGGACAATTCATCGAGAAGCCATTCGGATTATCTCCTGATCCTTTGGTAGAGATCGGTGCATGAAAATTACCAAAATTGAGACAGTTATTACTGATCACTGCTAGTCATTAATTCCCTATGGAATTATCTTCCAAAATCCTTTCAGATTTGCTTCTGGTGATTTGTTAGAGATTGAGTCTCAAAAATTCCAAAAAATGAGAAATTCTTAACGGTTTAGTGGTAGTCATTCTTTCCTCACATAATGATCCTCCACGGTACATTTCAATTCGCTCCTGTTGACTTGGAAGAAATCAGGTCCTGAAATATACTCAAAATGAGAAATTCATCTTTGAGCTGTGCGACAGATAAATTTGAGAAGGAATCTTCCTGAAAGCCCTGAGGATTCACTTCTCGTCATAAGGTACAGAGCAGTTAGTGAAAATTACTCCAGATGCGAAAGTCATTCGTAATCAGCTATCGTAACCTATTTCTTAGGGAACCATCCACCAAAAACCAAGTCTATTATCTCTTCGGCATTTGGCAGAGATTTATGGTGAAAATTGCTAAAAAATGAGAAAATTATAACTGATCAATGCTATAAATCAAAGACTAATGGAATCATCCTCCAAAAGCCTTTCAGGTTCGCTCCTTGTGATTTGGTAGATATCAGTTCACGATTTGGTGGAAATTACTAAGAAGAAGACAGTTCTTTCTGATCAATGTTAGGAATTAATTAAACATGGAATCATCCTCCGAAATCCTTTCATAATTAGCTCCTGGTCATTTCGAATAAAATCAGTTCATGAAAATACCTAGGAATGAGAAAATTCATTCCTCATCCATCTTCTGATAAATTTCCCATGGAATTATCCACCAGAAAAGCAATTGCATTCTCTCTTGGTGCGTTGGAACAGATCGGTTCGTGCAAATTACTCAAAGTAAGAAAATCCTTACGTACAAGTAACTTGTCCTAAAGACTCCAGAATCCAGATTCTCTCCTGGTGAGTTTGGAGAGATTGGTTCATTAAAATTACTAAAAAAATCAAACATTCATTACTGATCACTCCTAGAATTTAGTACCTTATGGCATCATCCTCCAAAGATCTTTTAGATACTCTCCTGGTCTCTTGGTTGAAATAGTTTGTGTAAATTATTAAAATGAGCCATTGATTACTAATCAGCTCTAGCCATAGATGTCTCATGATCTATTTCTCAGGGAACCATCCACCAAAAAGCAAGTCTATTCTCTCTTCGGCATTTGGCAGAGATTTATCGTGAAAATTGCTAAAAAAGAGAAAGTTATAACTGATGAATGCTAATAATCAATGACAAATGGAATCATCCTCCAAAAGCCTTTCAAGATTGGCTCCTTGTGATTAGGTAGATATCAGTTGACGATTTGGTAGAAATGACTAAAAAGGAGGCAGTTCTTTCTGATGAATGTTAGCAATTAATTACACATGGAATCATCCTCCGTACTATAGTCATAATTAGCTCCTGGAGATTTGGACTAAAATCGGTTCGTGAAAATGACTAGGAATGAGACAATTCATTCCTCATCCCTCTTCCGATAAATTTCCCACGGAATCATCCAGCAGAAAAGCAAAGGCATTCTCCCTTGGTGCGTTGGAACAGATCGGTTCGTGCAAAGGACTCAAGGTAGAAAATCATTCTTTACAAATACCTAGTGGTAAAGACTCCAGCAATCCAGCTTCTCTCCTGGTGAGTTCCTAGCGATTGGTTGAAGAAAATTACTCCTAAGGAGACTTAAATTATCGACAAGTACTAGTGCTAAAGCTCTCCTTGAATGATTCACCAAAATGCTTTTCGATACGATGACACAGAAGGGCACAGAACACGACACACAAAAATAACACACGACAAAGACACACACACACCGCGACACGGAAAGCATCACAAAACATCACACACACGACCCACAACATCTCACAAACACACACTCACTCAACACAAAATGACCCACAACATGTCACACTCAACACAAGACGACCCACAACATGTCGAGCGCTGTGGAGCGAGGGCTCCGTCTCGGCTTTCGCAGCGGCTCTGGCGAGGAATGGTGCCGGAGCTCTCGCCGGAGGGGAACACGGCAGGAGGGGGCCTGAGCCGCTTGGGTCTTTTTCCAAGGGGGCAGAACCAGGCCTCCGCTCTCTGCCCTCTGCAGACCTGGCTGCCAGGTCAGTGCTTCCAGTTCCTCGTCCGCAGTCGCTGTCGTCCTCCTCAGCGGCCGTGGGCATCCTCGCTGGGGACGGGACTCGGGGAGATGAAGGTGGGGAGGGGCCAGAGTCTCTAGAGCAGAGTGACTCTGTGGGGTGCCGTTAGAAAAGGAGATTTTGGTTGGGATGCTCCAGGTGTAAAGGGAGGAGAGTGGGGGGCGGATCCCCGCCGTGTGGGAGAGGCAAACAGAGGAGCCTCCGAGACGTTGCCGACTGAGATGGTAACTTACTTGTTTTTTTCCACTTGGGCTGGCTTTAGTAGCAAGGAAAAAGAAGTCAAGCCTCAGAGTCTACTGCCCTCATGCGACGGAATGTGAGTGAGAGCAGCGAGCCTGTGACCGTTGGGGATGCCAGGCAAGAGCCCTCCATCTGGGAGCCGAGCTCTCGCCAGTCTCGGTGAGAGAAGTGTCTGGTTTGGTGAGGACTCTGCTCACGCCCCACCTGAGTCCGGGTCGGGAAGCCCCGTCCATTAGGGTTCAGTTTGTAAGCAAAGGTTCCAGATCAGCTGTGGTTACGAGGTCCCATTTTCAGAGGCTACTCGTTTCTCTGGTCAGGAACGGTGTCTTCTCCACAACTGAAGCTTGGATTCAAGAGGATGACTCCAGGTGGTGAGTTGCTCGCCTTGCTCTCCTGTTTCTCTGTTTTCTCTCCTGTGTTCGGCAACTCTCTCTTTCTCGTCTTTCCTCTTCTCTCCTCGTGCCGTGTCCCTTCACAGGACGTGGGTAGGTGTGCATTCCCACAAGTGAGGTCTCGGGAGCCATGGAAAAGACGCAGCGGACGAAAATCATGCAGGGCAGTAGAAAGGCTGCTGAAAGTGCTGGGAAGTCCAGCCTAAAACAGAGTGTAGTCTGTAAAGAGAAACAATGGCAAGTCTAATCTACAGACCCACAACATCTCAGAAACACACACTCACTCAACACAAAATAACCCACAAGATGTCACACGCAACACAAGACGACCCACAACATGTCGAGCGCTGTGGAGCGAGGGCTCCGGCTCGGCTTTCGCAGCAGCTCTGGCGAGGAATGGTGCCGGAGCTCTCGCCGGAGGGGAACACGGCAGGAGGGGGCCTGAGCCGCTTGGGCCTCTTTCCAAGGGGGCTGAACAAGGCCTCCGCTCTCTGCCCTCTGCAGACCTGGCTGCCAGGTCAGTGCTTCCAGTTCCTCGTCCGCAGTCGCTGTCATCCTCCTCAGCGGCCGTGGGCGTCCTCGCTGGGGACGGGGCTCGGGGGGATGAAGGTGGGGAGGGGCCAGAGTCTCTTGAGCAGAGTGACTCTGTGGGGTGCCGTTAGAAAAGGAGATTTTGGTTGGGATGCTCCAGGTGTAATGGGAGGAGAGTGGGGGGCGGATCCCCGCCGTGTGGGAGAGGCAAACAGAGGAGCCTCCGAGACGTTGCCGACTGACATGGTAACTTACTTGTTTTTTTCCCCTTGGGCTGGGTTTAGTAGCAAGGAAAAAGAAGTCAAGCCTCAGAGTCTACTGCCCTTATGCTACGGAATGTGAGTGAGAGCAGCGAGCCTGTGACCGTTGCGGATGCCAGGCAAGAGCCCTCCATCTGGGAGCCGAGCTCTCGCCAGTCTCAGTGAGAGAAGTGTCTGGTTTGGTGAGGACTCTGCTCACGCCCCACCTGAGTCCGGGTCGGGAAGCCCCGTCCATTAGGGTTCGGTGTGTAAGCAAAGGATCCTGATCAGCTGTGGCTACGAGGGAGAAAAGGTCCGATTTTCAGAGGCTGCTCGTTTCTCTGGTCAGGAACGGTGTCTTCTCCACAACTGAAGCTTGGATCCAAGAGGATGACTCCAGGTGGTGAGTTGCTCGCCTTGCTCTCCTGTTTCTCTGTTTTCTCTCCTGTGTTCGGCAACTCTCTCTTTCTCTTCTCTCCTCTTCTCTCCTCGTGCTGTGTCCATTCCCAGGACACGGGTAGGTGTGCATTCCCACAGTGAGGTCTCGGGAGCCATGGAAAAGTCGCAGCGGACGAAAATCATGCAGGGCAGTAGAAAGGCTGCTGAAAGTACCTGACGAGACAAAGAAAATGAGAAGGGCGAAGTCCAGCCTAAAACAGGAGTGTAGTCTGTAAAGAGAAACAACGGCAAGTCTAATCTACGGAAACTCTTCAAGTTGCCGAAAGACATGTAGGATGGGAAATTACTTCTTGAATCCAGTCTCTTGAAGATCTTAGGCTCAGTATGCGTGCGGATTTGTAGTTGCTTAGCAATCTGCCTTCTTCTGTTTGCTCTCCCTTGTAATCAATGAAAATCTACCTATCTATTTTTTGTTTAGTTTAATTAGTATTATTCTTAAACTCAGTTTGTGCAACTGGTGCTCCGTGAGGAAATGATTTGAGCACTACCTGAATTGGCCACGCAGTGTCACCATTGCTCCGTGAGGGAAATGCTTTCTGCATTACTCCAACTGACCACCCATTGTCACTGTTGGTCCTGGAGGGAAATGCTTTGTGCATGACCTGAATTGGCCACACACATCACTGTTGCTCCGGGGTGAGGGGTGCGGGGGGAGAGGCGGGGGATTGTTTGTGTGTTACTCCTGAGTGGCCACGTCGTGTCACTCTTCCTCCAGGAGGGGAATGCTTTGTGCATTTCCCTGTGTTGTGGCCACCCAAGACAACACACACAGCACGACACCGATGCACATACACACACACACAGAACACGTCACACATACAGATGGGAGTGTAAAGTGCTAAAAATGAGACATTCATTACTAATCAGATGTAGCCGTTGATGTCTCATGCACTCTTCCTCGAAAAGCCATACGTAATCTCGCCTGATCATTTGGTAGAGATCTGTTCCAGAAAATTACTCATAATGAGACATACATTATTGACAAGTACTAGTGATCCATTTCTCCTCGAATGATTCACCAAAACGCTTTTCGATTCCCTGCTGGTGATTTGGAAGAAATCCTTTCTCGAAATATACTAAACTAGAGAAATTCATCTTTGACCTGTGCGACAGAGAAATTGGAGAGGGAATCTTCCTGAAAGCCCTGAGGATTCACTTCTCGTCAGACGGTACAGAGCAGGTTGCGAAAATTACTGAAAATGAGAACGTCTTTCGTAATCAGGTATCCTGATGTCTTTCTCATGGAACCATCCACCAAAAAGCAAGTCTATTCTCTCTTCGGCATTTGGCACAGATTTATCGTGAAAATTGCTAAAAAAGAGAAAGTTATAACTGATCAATGCTAATAATTAATGAATGACAAATGGACTCATGCTCCAAAAGCCTTTCAGATTGGCTCCTTGTGATTAGGTAGATATCAGTTGACGATTTGGTAGAAATGACTAAAAAGGAGGCAGTTCTTTCTGATGAATGTTAGCAATTAATTACACATGGAATCATCCTCCGTGCTATAGTCATAATTAGCTCCTGGAGATTTGGACTAAAATCGGTCCGTGAAACTGACTAGGAATGAGACAATTCATTCCTCAGCCGTCCTCTGATAAATTTCCCACGGAATCCTCCAGCAGAAAAGCAAAGGCATTCTCCCTTGGTGCGTTGGAACAGATCGGTTCGTGCAAAGGACTCAAGGTAGAAAATCATTCTTTACAAGTACCTAGTGGTAAAGACTCCAGAAATCCAGCGTCTCTCCTGCAGAGTCCGTAGCGATTGGTTCAAGAAAATTACTCCTAAGGAGACTTAAATTATCGACAAGTACTAGTGCTAAAGCTCTCCTCGAATGATTCACCAAAATGCTTTTCGATACGATGACACAGAACGGCACAGAACACGACACACAAAAGTAACACACGACAAAGACACACACACACCGTGACACGGAAAGTATCACACACAAAACATCACACACACGACCCACAACATCTCACAAACACACACTCAACACAAAATAACCCACAAGATGTCACACGCAACACAAGACGACCCACAACATGTCGAGCGCTGTGGAGCGAGGGCTCCGTCTCGGCTTTCGCAGCGGCTCTGGCGAGGAATGGTGCCGGAGCTCTCGCCGGAGGGGAACACGGCAGGAGGGGGCCTGAGCCGCTTGGGCCTCTTTCCAAGGGGGTGGAACAAGGCCTCCGCTCTCTGCCCTCTGCAGACCTGGCTGCCAGGTCAGTGCTTCCAGTTCCTCATCCGCACTCGCTGTCGTCCACCTCAGCGGCCGTGGGCGTCCTCGCTGGGGACGGGACTCGGGGGGATGTAGGTGTAGAGGGGCCAGAGTCTCTTGAGCTGAGTGACTCTGTGGGGTGCCGTAAGAAAAGGAGATTTTGGTTGGGATGCCCAAGGTGTAATGGGAGGAGAGTGGAGGGCGGATCCCCGCCGTGTGGAAGAGGCAAACAGAGGAGCCTCTGAGACGTTGCCGACTGAGATGGTAACTTACTTGTTTTTTTCCCCTTGGGCTGGCTTTAGTAGCAAGGAAAAAGAAGTCCAGCCTCAGAGTCTGCTAACCTCATGCGACGGAATGTGAGTGAGAGCAGTGAGCCTGTGACCGTTGGTGATGCCAGGCAAGAGCCCTCCATCGGGGAGCCGAGCTCTCGCCGGTCTCGGTGAGAGAAGTGTCTGGTTTGGTGAGGACTCTGCTCACGCCCCACCTGAGTCCGGGTCGGGAAGCCCCGTCCATTCTGGTTCGGTTTGTAAGCAAAGGTTCCTGATCAGCTGTGGTTACGAGGGAGAAAAGGTCCCATTTTCAGAGGCTGCTCGTTTCTCTGGTCAGGAACGGTGTCTTCTCCACAACTGAAGCTTGGATCCAAGAGGATGACTCCAGGTGGTGAGTTGCTCGCCTTGCTCTCATGTTTCTCTGTTTTCTCTCCTGTGTTCGCCAACTCTCTCGTTCTCTTCTCTCCTCTTCTCTCCTCGTGCCGTGTCCCTTCCCAGGACGCGGGTAGGTGTGCATTCCCACAAGGGAGGTCTCGGGAGCCATGGAAAAGTCGGAGCGGACGAAAATCATGCAGGGCAGTAGAAAGGCTGCTGAAAGTACCTGAAGAGACAAAGGAAATGAGAAGGGGGAAGTCCAGCATAAAACAGGAGTGTAGTCTGTAAAGAAAAACAACGGGAAGTCTAAGCTACAGAAATTCTTCAAGTTGCCGAAAGACATGTAGGATGGGAAATTACTTCTTGAATCCAGTCTCTTGAAGATCTTCGTCTCAGTATGCGTGCGTATTTGTAGTTGCTTAGCAATCTGCCTTCTTCTGTTTGCTATCCCTTCTAATCACTGAAAATCTACCTATCTATTTTTTGTTTAGTTTTATTATTAATTATTATTATTATTATTCTTAAACTCAGTTTGTGCAACTGGTGCTCCGTGAGGAAATGATTTGTGTCTTACTCCAAGGGGCTGCCCGGTGTCACTGTTGCTCTGGGAGGGAAATGCTTTATGCATGGCCTGAATTGGCCACACACATCACTCTTGCTCCGGGGTGGCGGGGGGAGGCTTCGGATTGTTTGTGTGTTACTCCTGAGTGGCCACGTCGTGTCACTCTTCCTCCAGGAGGGGAAAGCTTTGTGCATTACCCTGTGTTGTGGCCACCCAAGACAACACACACAGGATGACACCGACGCGCGCACACACACAGAACACGTCACACATACAGATGGGTAGTGTAAAGTGCTAAAAATGAGACATTCATTACTAATCAGATGTAGCCGTTGATGTCTCATGCACTCTTCCTCGAAAAGCCATATGTAATCTCGCCTGATCATTTGGTAGAGATCTGTTCAAGAAAATTACTCATAATGAGACATACATGATTGACAAGTACTAGGGATCCATTTCTCCTCGAATGATTCACCAAAACGCTTTTCGATTCCCTGCTGGTGATTTGGACGAAATCGTTTCTCGAAATATACTAAAATAGAGAAATTCATCTTTGACCTGTGCGACAGAGAAATTGGAGAGGGAATCTTCCTGAAAGCCCCGAGGATTCACTTCTCGTCAGACGGTACAGAGCAGGTTGCGAAACTTACTCAAAATGAGAACGTCTTTCGTAATCAGGTATCTTGATGTCTTTCTCATGGAACCATCCACCAAAAAGCAAGTCTATTCTCTCTTCGGCATTTGGCAGAGATTTATCGTGAAAATTGCTAAAAAAGAGAAAGTTATAACTTTTCAATGCTAATAATCAATGAATGACAAATGGACTCCTCCTCCAAAAGCCTTTCAGATTGGCTCCTTGTGATTAGGTAGATATCAGTTGACGATTTGGTAGAAATGACTAAAAAGGAGGCAGTTCTTCCTGATCAATGTTAGCAATTAATTACACATGGAATCATCCTCCGTACTATATTCATAATTAGCTCCTGGAGATTTGGACTAAAATCGGTCCATGAAAATGACTAGGAATGAGACAATTCATTCCTCAGCCGTCCTCTGATAAATTTCCCACGGAATCCTCCAGCAGAAAAGCAAAGGCATTCTCCCTTGGTGCGTTGGAACAGATCGGTTCGTGCAAAGGACTCAAGGTAGAAAATCAGTCTTTACAAGTACCTAGTGGTAAAGACTCCAGCAATCCAGCGTCTCTCCTGGAGAGTTCGTAGCGATTGGTTCAAGAAAATTACTCCTAAGGAGACTTAAATTATCGACAAGTACTAGTGCTAAAGCTCTCCTCGAATGATTCACCAAAATGCTTTTCGATACGATGACACAGAAGGGCACAGAACACGACACACAAAAATAACACACGACAAAGACACACACACACCGCGACACGGAAAGCATCACACACAAAACATTACACACACGACCCACAACATCTCACAAACACACACTCACTCAACACAAAATAACCCACAAGATGTCACACGCAACACAAGACGACCCACAACATGTCGAGCGCTGTGGAGCGAGGGCTCCGGCTCGGCTTTCGCAGCGGCTCTGGCGAGGAATGGTGCCGGAGCTCTCGCCGGAGGGGAACACGGCAGGAGGGGGCCTGATCCGCTTGGGCCTCTTTCCAAGGGGGCAGAACCAGGCCTCCGCTCTCTGCCCTCTGCAGACCTGGCTGCCAGGTCAGTGCTTCCAGTTCCTCGTCCGCACTCGCTGTCGTCCTCCTCAGCGGCCGTGGGCGTCCTCACTGGGGATGGCGCTCGGGGGGATGTAGGTGGAGAGGGGCCAGAGTCTCTTGAGCAGAGTGACTCTGTGGGGTTCCGTAAGAAAAAGAGATTTTGGTTGGGATGCTCCAGGTGTAATGGGAGGAGAGTGGAGGGCGGATCCCCGCCGTGTGGAAGAAGGAAACAGAGGAGCCTCCGAGACGTTGCCGACTGAGATGGTAACTTACTTGTTTTTTTTTTTCCCCTTGGGCTGGGTTTAGTAGCAAGGAAAAAGAAGTCAAGCCTCAGAGTCTACTGCCCTCATGCGACGGAATGTGAGTGAGAGCAGCGTGCCTGTGACCGTTGGTGATGCCAGGCAAGAGAACTCCATCTGGGAGCCGAGCTCTCGCCAGTCTCGGAGAGAGAAGTGTCTGGTTTGGTGAGGACTCTGCTCACGCCCCACCTGAGTCCGGGTCGGGAGGCCCCGTCCATTAGGGTTTGGTTTGTAAGCAAAGGATCCTGATCAGCTGAGGTTACGAGGGAGAAAAGGTCCCATTTTCAGAGGCTGCTCATTTCTTTGGTCAGGAACGGTGTCTTCTCCACAACTGAAGCTTGGATCCAAGAGGATGACTCCAGGTGGTGAGTTGCTCGCCTTGCTCTCATGCTTCTCCGTTTTCTCTCCTGTGTTCGCCAACTCTCTCTTTCTCTTCTCTGCTCTTCTCTCCTCGTGCCGTGTCCCTTCACAGGACACGGGTAGGTGTGCATTCCCACAAGGGAGGTCTCGGGAGCCATGGAAAAGTCGGAGCGGACGAAAATCATGCAGGGCAGTAGAAAGGCAGCTGAAAGTACCTGAGGAGACAAAGAAAATGAGAAGGGGGAAGTCCAGCCTAAAACAGGAGTGGAGTCTGTAAAGAGAAACAACGGGAAGTCTAAGCTACAGTAACTCTTCAAGTTGCCGAAAGACATGTAGGATGGGAAATTACTTCTTGAATCCAGTCTCCTGAAGGCTCAGTATGCGTGCGGATTTATAGTTGCATAGCAATCTGCCTTCTTCTGTTTGCTATCCCTTCTAATCACTGAAAATCTACCTATCTATTTTTTGTTTAGTTTTATTATTAATTATTATTATTATTCTTAAACTCAGTTTGTGCAACTGGTGCTCCGTGAGGAAATGCTTTCTGCATTACTCCAAGTGGCCACCCAGTGTCACTGTTGGTCCAGGAGGGAAATGCTTTGTGCATGGCCTGAATTGGCCACACACATCACTGTTGCTCCGGGGTGGGGGAGGCGGGGGATTGTTTGTGTGTTACTCCTGAGTGGCCACGTCGTGTCACTCTTCCTCCAGGAGGGGAATGCTTTGTGCATTTCCCTGTGTTGTGGCCACCCAAGACAACACACACAGCACGACACCTACGCTCGCACACACACAGAACACGTCACACATGCAGATGGGTAGTGTAAAGTGCTAAAAATGAGACATTCATTACTAATCAGATATAGCCGTTGATGTCTCACGCACTCTTCCTCGAAAAGCCATACGTAATCTCGCCTGATCATTTGGTAGAGATCTGTTCAAGAAAATTACTCATAATGAGACATACATTATTGACAAGTACTAGGGATCCATTTCTCCTCGAATGATTCACCAAAACGCTTTTCGATTCCCTGCTGGTGATTTGGAAGAAATCATTTCTCGAAATATACTAAAATAGAGAAATTCATCTTTGACCTGTGCGACAGATACATTTGAGAGGGAATCTTCCTGAAAGCCCCGAGGATTCACTTCTCGTCAGACGGTACAGAGCAGGTTGCGAAACTTACTCAAAATGAGAACGTCTTTCGTAATCAGGTATCCTGATGTCTTTCTCATGGAACCATCCACCAAAAAGCAAGTCTATTCTCTCTTCGGCATTTGGCACAGATTTATCGTGAAAATTGCTAAAAAAGAGAAAGTTATAACTGATCAATGCTAATAATCAATGACAAATGGACTCATGCTCCAAAAACCTTTCAGATTGGCTCCTTGTGATTAGGTAGATATCAGTTGACGATTTGGTAGAAATGACTAAAAAGGAGGCAGTTCTTTCTGATGAATGTTAGCAATTAATTACACATGGAATCATCCTCCGTACTATATTCATAATTAGCTCCTGGAGATTTGGACTAAAATCGGTCCATGAAAATGACTAGGAATGAGACAATTCATTCCTCAGCCGTCCTCTGATAAATTTCCCACGGAATCCTCCAGCAGAAAAGCAAAGGCATTCTCCCTTGGTGCGTTGGAACAGATCGGTTCGTGCAAAGGACTGAAGGTAGAAAATCATTCTTTACGAATACCTAGTGGTAAATTCTGCAGCAATCCAGCATCTCTCCTGGAGAGTTCGTAGCGATTGGTTCAAGAAAATTACTCCTAAGGAGACTTAAATTATCGACAAGTACTAGTGCTAAAGCTCTCCTCGAATGATTCACCAAAATGCTTTTCGATACGATGACACAGAAGGGCACGGAACACGACACACAAAAATAACACACGACAAAGACACACACACACCGTGACACGGAAAGCAACACACACAAAACATCACACACAGGACCCACAACATCTCACAAACACACACTCAACACAAAATAACCCACAAGATGTCACACGCAACACAAGACGACCCACAACATGTCGAGCGCTGTGGAGCGAGGGCTCCGGCTCGGCTTTCGCAGCGGCTCTGGCGAGGAATGGTGCCGGAGCTCTCGCCGGAGGGGAACATGGCAGGAGGGGGCCTGATCCGCTTGGGCCTCTTTCCAAGGGGGCGGAACAAGGCCTCCGCTCTCTGCCCTCTGCAGACCTGGCTGCCAGGTCAGTGCTTCCAGTTCCTCGTCCGCACTCGCTGTCGTCCTCCTCACCGGCCGTGGGTGTCCTCGCTGGGGACGGGGCTCGGGGGGATGTAGGTGGGGAGGGGCCAGAGTCTCTTGAGTAGAGTGACTCTGTGGGGTGCCGTTAGAAAAGGAGATTTTGGTTGGGATGCTCAAGGTGTAATGGGATGTGGCAATTCAATGATGAGACAGAACACAGCTTTTGTGCAAGGAAGCAGGCTGGTCAGCTGAGATGGGCTGTTCTGCCCCCCGCCTTCCTCCTTCTCCTTTTATTATATTTCTCCCCCCTAAGCATTACACACTGCTACCGCAAAAAGTTACACAAAGGAAAGTATGATGTTGATTAATATACTTATTTACCATCTTTTATCTACTACAATGCTGGTTCTCAGGCCTTGAGCCCAGGCTAAGAAAGCTTCCCACAGTCACTGTCCCAACAATCAAGTTCTCATGGTTCATATCTAGCCCTTGTCCTTGGATAGAGCAATGTGTGCATTGCTTCTACAAAACAGTCAGGGTGTGCCCTGCCTGCTTCCAGGTGGAATAACTAAACATGAACCCTTCATCCCCCCGTTTTTTATTTAATGATATTCGGCCATCTCATGGTAGCCGTCAATTTGTTTTGTCATGCTGTTTAACTCCCAGACAGACAAGAACATAACCTGGGGCGCTTTCCAGGGCAAAATTTCACAAAATCTTAACAAGGAAGGAATACATTGTACACAGCAGCAGCAAAAAATAAGCCCAATGATTACAAACACAGCATAACCGAAAAGCTGTCGCAGCCATTCTAGAGAGGGCAGCCAACCTGTAAGCCAATTCCAAAAACCCTCAAACCCCAGATCTTGGCGTATGTGTGTTGTAAGATTGGCCAATTCAGCCAATCTAGTTTCTATGGAGCGACTATTATCAGTTAAATTAAAGCAACACATGTGCTGAAACGTGGAGCAGCCTAGATGGTGTTTCAGGAGCAGAAAATCAATGGCTGCTCTGTTATCTAAAATTGCATCCCTTAATTCGTGTTGCTCTGTGTTAAGTAAGGCAATAGCCTGGGATGTTGTATTAATTGCCTTTGCTGCAAAGCATGCCAGGTTATTTAAAGTTCTGGCTGAATACATGGCAAGCGCGGGGACCCCAACAATAGAGGCCGCTAAGGCAGTATACTCAGCACGACTAAAAAGCTCAACATCTGCAATACAATCATCTGAAAGGTGTACACTTCTTCTACTACGTTTTTGACCAGCAAAAGGCAATATAAGTGTCATTCTACTAAGACAGCAAAGGGTGCCATCACTTAAATTTGCAGGGATATAATTAAAGGTGCGTGAACCGCAAGTAAAAAACCATCCTGATGGTAGGATGATATGGCCATAATTGTATGAAACATTAACAGCATGGGAACAATTTAAAAGGGGTTGAGAAATTTTTCGACAGCCCAAAGGCACCTTTGTACTAGTGCAGTTAACTATACGCGCACAGGTGACATTGTCAGCCCCGGCCGGGTACAGTGTGTGGAGGGATATAGCCGTGCGAGGCAGAGTATAGTTGGCTGGGCCCCAATTAGCCATGCTAGAGTACTGGGAAGAAAGATTCTCATAAGGAGAAAACAGTGTCTTATTTTCCATCTCCTCAGGGTGATGACATACTGGAATAAGGCATGTACCTAACAAATCTCCGGCTGCTACAGAATTAGATAGACAAAAGTGGGTAACATTTGCTATTGAAGCCAATCTTTCCCATATATTATATGTCATTTGGGCTCATAACGGGGGAAGCGCTTCCGAGCCAACCCCTACAGGAAATAGCAGGCACAAAAGGCACACAATCATCACAGAATTAGCAGTGATTTGGGCGAGAATCGCCACAAACAAAGTCTTAGGAGTCTCTGGCTGTTGATCTGCTGCCAGTCTTTGTTGGGCCACGGCGACCAATGCTTTTACTGCTCCCCATGTCACGGGCCGGTTTGGGACACTACGTCTCCTCCGTTTCCGTCCCGTCGTTGTCGACTCGGGGGGCAACGCGGTCTCCTCCAAAGTCAGCTGAAACTCTGGTATGGGATTCGACAGCCCCTGGTGCCATGCCATGTTGTTTAAGTGCCGGTCACACACACCGAGCTGGAACCCACAACGGTCCTGCAGGGAGAGACACAGCAGCATATCCCCGACCCCAAGTGATTAGAGGTACTGGGCCCAGCCACTGTGGATCAGGCAGCTGACAGTAAAAGACACGCGGTCTTTCCAGTACCTCAGATTTGTGAAAATGCCAATCCGCAGGGGTCTGCTGATCTGCATTCAATGTTAAATTATTTAAAGTAAACAAGAGGATATGCATTTGTTGTTGAATGTCTCCTAAGGTTCAGAGACGCAGCTCCCCTTGTTTTAATTGTTTATCAAGCAAGGTTTTGAGTGTGCGATTGGCACGTTCAACAATGACTTGGCCTGTGGAATTATAAGGGA
Source organism: Lepidochelys olivacea (assembly GCF_965140295.1). Classification (NCBI taxonomy): domain Eukaryota; kingdom Metazoa; phylum Chordata; order Testudines; family Cheloniidae; genus Lepidochelys; species Lepidochelys olivacea. The sequence goes on from NC_140427.1 coordinate 25,503,181, forward strand.
TTCCGTGTTTAAGACGGACGTCCCAGTGGGCACAAAAGGTGGAGAGGGCTGCAGAGCAGTAGGCTGGGGCATTATCTGTTTTAATTCGGCAGGGGCGACCCATAACAGAAAAGCAGGCCAGCAAATGGTGAATAACTTTGTTAGTGGCTTCCCCACGTTGTGGGGTTGCCCAAAGGAAGCCCAAATAAGTATCAACGGAAACATGTAAAAACGAATAGGGGCGGAATTGTTGCACATGAGTAACATCCATTTGCCACAGCTGATTTGCTGCGGTACCTCTGGGGTTAACGGCATAAGAAAAGGTAGGAGCAGCAGCAGCACAGTGGGGGCAGGAACGAACAATGGAACGTGCATGATCAGCAGAAATGTGAAACTGCCGGGCCAAAACAGAGGCAGACTGATGAAAAGAGGCATGGCTTTCAATGGGGTCAGAAAAAAGGGAATTTACCTGACCACGCAACGCGCGATCAGTGCGTGCATTGCCCTCAGTGAGTGGCCCAGGCAGAGGGGTATGACTGCGAATATGAGCAACAAAGTAAGGGAAATGACGAGTGGCAATAAGATGCTGCAAAGACAAAAACAGGCGAAGGAGGTCCGCATCAACCTGAGGGGTAATGAGGGTAAGGGGTAAATGATCAATTACCTGATAAACATAATGGCTATCCACAATTAAATTAAAGGGACAATCAGCAAAAAGTTGAAAGGCCAAAATAACAGCAGCCAATTCTGAACGCTGTGCAGAACGCTGAGGCAGTGTAAAACGAGAATGCCAACGAGGGGGGTCACCCAACTGATAAGTGACTACACCTCGGTGGGGAGAGCCATCAGTAAAAAGAGTGACAGCGGAAACAATGGGTTGAGAGCGGCTAAGACGATGAACAATTAGGAGCACCTTTTGGGTAATGACCAATCGAGGATCTTTTGGAGGATTGTAAGAAATCTCTCCCACATAATCACAAAGAGCAACCTGCCAGGCCAAGGAGGTGTGGCACAAAGAGTCAAATTCAGTACGGGACAAGGGGAGCACAATGGCAACTAAATCAGTGCCAGTGAGTTGCACTGCACGGTGGCGGGCTTTACGAACAAGATCAGATAGGGCATCTAAATACGGATAAATATTTCGAGGAGGGGTGGATGAAAGGTATAGCCACTCTATAATAGAAACGGCTGTGTCTGTATGGGGTACAAACAGAGCCGCAGTTGGCGTATGAGGGGTGGCAAGAAGAACGAACCGTAAGGGACGGACCTCTGGGAGTCTGTCCACAAACTCCTGACTCAATGCTGCATTGATTTGTTGAATGCAGGCAATATGCTCCTCAGTGATGGCAATAACTTCACCCGGTGCCGCAGGAGCTCAAACAACGGCTGCAGCATTGAAGTGGGGAGACGAAAGTAGGGCCGAATCCAATTTAAATGACCCAAAATCTGTTGTAATTTAACAAGGGTTAGGGGTTGAGGTAGAATTAATTCCGGACGAACCGGAGCAGCATAGGTTTGTAAAACCTTATATCCGAGGTAGTGGTAGGGATAAGAGTGTTGGATTTTTTCTGGTGCCACTAACAGGCCATTTTGGCCGAGAATCTGAGACAAAGATTCAAGCTGTTGTGCTGTGACCCGGGGACCACTAAGCAAAATGTCATCCATGTAATGGTAGACCTTTAGCGTAGGGTACCGGGCACAGAAAGGGGCAAGTGCCCGATCCACAAAAAGCTGACACAAGGTTGGACTATTTTGCATTCCCTGGGGCAAGACCTTCCACTGATACCTTTGAGAGGGTTGCTGATTATTATATTGTGGCACCGTAAATGCAAATTTTTCACGATCTTGTGGGCAAAGGGGGATGGTGAAAAAACAATCTTTTAAATCTAACACACAAAGTTGATTGGTTTGAGGAATTAAATTTGGATTTGGTAAGCCAAACTGCAAGGGGCCCATAGGTTGGATGCATTTATTTATTTCCCTTAAATCATGTAACAGCCGCCAAGCACCCGATTTTTTCTTAGTAACGAACACCGGGGTGTTCCAGGGACTAGTGGAGCTCTCCAATAGCTGTGCTTGGAAATGCTGCTGCACAAGCGAATGAAGCGCTTTTAGCTTTTCTAGAGGGAGGGGCCACTGGTCAATCCATACGGGCTCTAAGGATTGCCATACCAAGGGTAATGCGGAGGGCACAGTGGGGGAGGGAGGGTTTTGGGCCATCAGATGTTAATATCGAGGGTGGTGTCTAACTTTGTAAGTAAATCACGGCCCCAAATATTGAGGTGGACAGGGAGTACAAAAGGGCGGATAGTAGCAAGGGTACGGCCTCCCGGTTTAGAGACTGTGACCCAAGACAAACTTTGGCGCCTGGGTTTACTACCCCCGATCCCCCACAATTCTTTAGAAGGAACCGTAGGCCAACTAACCGGCCACTCCAGATCACGAATCACCGTAATGTCAGCTCCAGTGTCCACCAGCCCTGTAAAAGGAACATCATTTAAGAGAAGTGTTAACTGAGGTTTTGAGGGGCGGACTGACATTGTCAGAGCAACAAGTGGAGAAGACGCCCTGTGAGACGGCGAGTGAGACAACGTCGATCCAAAGCCGCCTCCGCCCCGAGTTCGATCCTCGGCAGCTGGCACCTGATAGGGGACTAAAATCAATTGTGCAATTGACCGTCCACGCAGGAGCGACTGTGGAAGATGAGTCCACACCTGAACCTTAATAATGCCAGTGTAATCAGCATCAATGACCCCTGGAATGACAAAAAAGCCCTGTTTCCCAGCATGTGAGCGAGGGAGAACAAGACCCACAAAGCCGGCAGGGAGAGGTCCCGTCACCTGTGTAGGTATGGCACAGACCTCCCCTGGCAGCCGAAAGTCAGTGTCCTCCTGCATGATCAAATCAAGCCCTGCACTTCCAGCAGTCGCCGCCCTCATAGAGTCTACGGATTTTAAGGCAGAGGAGCGGTTGTCTGAGTGGGAAACACCCCCGTTTGGCCCTGGGTTCGGGGGGGACCCATCGTGCGGTTTCTCGACCCGCTACGACACTGATTAGCCCAGTGATAACCTTTCCCACACTTGGGGCACTTCTTTGAGGGTCGGGCTGGTGCCTTAGATGAGCGGCACTTCCGCTGAAAATGACCCTCCTTTCCACAGCGGTAACAGCGCTTCCCCTCCTTCCCAGTTTTTCTGAGGGCGGCAGCCAGAACTCCAGCCTTGTGGGCTTGTGTGCCGATGTTCTGGCATGCCCGCAGCATGTCTGAGAGCTCTAAAATACCAGAGGCTTGCGCTGCCTGGAGAGCACGGCGGCAATCCTCGTTTGCATTTTCAACTGCCAATTTTAACAGGAGCTCGTGAGCTGCCTCAGTATTATCCACCTGTCGGAGGATAGCCTCATGCAATCTGTTGGTAAAATCCAAAAAGGACTCTGAGGCACCCTGACGGATACTGACAAAGCTTTTGGTAGGCTTGCCTGAATCCGGGACCTTCTTGAAAGCATGCTGGGCACAGGTGGAAATAATGGGGAAGACGGCCTGAGGGAGTTGAGCCTGCATCTCAATAATCTCAATGGAGCCTGACCTGCTGGTAGCAGCCCTGGAACCTACCATCTCCCGGTGTACATGACAGGCCTTGTACCTGTGTTTGCATGTGTATCTATATCTGCCCACTTGAAGTTTCCACTTCATGCATCTGATGAAGTGGGTTCCAGCCCATGAAAGCTTATGCCCAAATAAATTTATTAGTCTTCAAGGTGCCACAGGATTCCTCATTGTTTTTGCTGAAACAGACTAACATGGCTATCCCTCTCAAACATGTTTAATAGTGAGGGTAATTAACTACTGGCACCATTTACCCAGGGTTGTGGTGGATTTTCCATCACTGACCATTTTTAAATCAAGAGTGGATGATTTAAAAAAAATATATCTGCTCTAGTTCGAGCAGGAATTATTGTGGGGCAGATCCCTGGCCTGTGTTACACAGGAGTCCAGACAAGCTGATCACAAAAGTCCCTTCTGGCCTTGGAATCTGTGAACCTCTGAAAACAATGATCATATCCAGGTCACAACCAAGACTGACTCCATAAGTCGGTGGGTTAACAATGATGTTGGTTTGGGTCATCAGCTCCTTAAATCATCCAATTAATAGAGGAGATGATCAGATCCTGTGGCTAACATAAGAAAGCACTGCTTTCCTTTAATCCTGCAGCAGGAGGTGGGAGAAGCCGGCTGTTTTGATTTAAGGAAATCCTGTTTAGACACCAGAGACACTGGAACCGAGGTGGGTGGGGGTGGCGAAGGCTAGTGCCCCTTCAAGGGCAGTATTATGACGCAGGGGAAGTATTATGAGACTGATCTAGTTTTTGCCCCCATGCTTTGTTTCGCTCAGGCTGGGGTGGGGCTCCATGGCTTTGGCATGTAAGAGTCTAGTCACCTGTGGGCTGCAATAGTTTGCTTTAATCTTCGATGTTGGGCTTGATGTGAGCGTGCTGGGTGTGTTCGTGGCCTGTGATATAGAGGAGGTCTGACTGGATGATCTCATGGTCCCTTCTGGCCTAAAACTCTACATGTAGCTGGTGTAGGACATACCTGTCATTTTGGGTTTAGCTTAAGCCTTCCTGGATGCTGTGAACCCCATGATCAACACTCATCCAGAGAACCGGAGCTCCCTCCATTCCTCTGACTCCATTTCTTTCACCAGTAATGTCACAGAACATGGTTATTGGTTAGGAATGTGCTTTCTTGGAGCGTTTTATCCAGTTCGGATAATGTGATGTTTTGGGACAGGGTTTAAGAGATGTTCTTACCCCTTCCTCTCATCAATGATGGTCAGTTGATAAATTACAGTACTACGAATCAGGAAACATTCATTGATTATGTGCAATTACAGGTGTTAATTAGAACTGAACAAAAGTTTTCGTTCAAAAAATATCTTGAGGAAATTTGGCCGGTTTACAAAAAGAGATGTTTTTGTTGAAAACATTCATAGAATCATAGAATCATAGAATCATAGAATATCAGGGTTGGAAGGGACCCAACCCCCTGCTCGAAGCAGGACCAATTCCCAGTTAAATCATCCCAGCCAGGGCTTTGTCAAGCCTGACCTTAAAAACCTCTAAGGAAGGAGATTCTACCACCTCCCTAGGTAACGCATTCCAGTGTTTCACCACCCTCTTAGTGAAAAAGTTTTTCCTAATATCCAATCTAAACCTCCCCCACTGCAACTTGAGACCATTACTCCTCGTTCTGTCATCTGCTACCATTGAGAACAGTCTAGAGCCATCCTCTTTGGAACCCCCTTTCAGGTAGTTGAAAGCAGCTATCAAATCCCCCCTCATTCTTCTCTTCTGCAGGCTAAACAATCCCAGCTCCCTCAGCCTCTCCTCATAAGTCATGTGTTCTAGACCCCTAATCATTTTTGTTGCCCTTCACTGGACTCTCTCCAATTTATCCACATCCTTCTTGTAGTGTGGGGCCCAAAACTGGACACAGTACTCCAGATGAGGCCTTACCAATGTTGAATAAAGGGGAACGATCACGTCCCTCGATCTGCTCGCTATGCCCCTACTTATACATCCCAAAATGCCATTGGCCTCCTTGGCAACAAGGGCACACTGCTGACTCATATCCAGCTTCTCGTCCACTGTCACCCCTAGGTCCTTTTCCGCAGAACTGCTGCCTAACCATTCGGTCCCTAGTCTGTAGCGGTGCATTGGGTTCTTCCGTCCTAAGTGCAGGACCCTGCACTTATCCTTATTGAACCTCATCAGATTTCTTTTGGCCCAATCCTCCAATTTGTCTAGGTCCTTCTGTATCCTATCCCTCCCCTCCAGCGTATCTACCACTCCTCCCAGTTTAGTATCATCCGCAAATTTGCTGAGAGTGCAATCCACACCATCCTCCAGATCATTTATGAAGATATTGAACAAAACCGGCCCCAGGACCAACCCTTGGGGCACTCCACTTGATACCGGCTGCCAACTAGACATGGAGCCATTGATCACTACCCGTTGAGCCCGACAATCTAGCCAGCTTTCTACCCACCTTATAGTGCATTCATCCAGCCCATACTTCCTTAACTTGCTGACAAGAATACTGTGGGAGACCGTGTCAAAAGCTTTGCTAAAGTCAAGAAACAATACATCCACTGCTTTCCCTTCATCCACAGAACCAGTAATCTCATCATAAAAGGCGATTAGATTAGTCAGGCATGACCTTCCCTTGGTGAATCCATGCTGGCTGTTCCTGATCACCTTCCTCTCATGCAAGTGCTTCAGGATTGATTCCTTGAGGACCTGCTCCATGATTTTTCCAGGGACTGAGGTGAGGCTGACTGGCCTGTAGTTCCCAGGATCCTCCTTCTTCCCTTTGTTAAAGATTGGCACTACATTAGCCTTTTCCAGTCATCCGGGACTTCCCCGGTTCGCCACGAGTTTTCAAAGATAATGGCCAATGGCTCTGCAATCACAGCCGCCAATTCCTTCAGCACTCTCGGATGCAACTCGTTCAGCCCCATGGACTTGTGCACATCCAGCTTTTCTAAATAGTCCCTAACCACCTCTATCTCCACAGAGGGCTGGCCATCTCTTCCCCATTTTGTGATGCCCAGCGCAGCAGTCTGGGAGCTGACCTTGTTAGTGAAGACAGAGGCAAAAAAAGCATTGAGTACATTAGCTTTTTCCACATCCTCTGTCACTAGGTTGCCTCCCTCATTCAGTAAGGGGCCCACACTTTCCTTGGCTTTCTTCTTGTTGCCAACATACCTGAAGAAACTCTTCTTGTTACTCTTGACATCTCTCGCTAGCTTCAGCTCCAGGTGAGATTTGGCCCTCCTGATTTCATTCCTACATGCCCGAGCAATATTTTTATACTCTTCCTTGGTCATATGTCCAACCTTACACTTCTTGTAAGCTTCTTTTTTATGTTTAAGATCTGCTAGGATTTCACTATTAAGCCAAGCTGGTCGCCTGCCATATTTACTATTCTTTCGACTCATCGAGATGGTTTGTCCCTGTAACCTCAACAGGGATTCCTTGAAATACAGCCACCTCTCCTGGACTCCTTTCCCGTTCATGTTAGTCCCCCAGGGGATCCTGGCCATCCATTCCCTGAGGGAGTCGAAGTCTGCTTTCCTGAAGTCCAGGGTCCGTATCCTGCTGCTTACCTTTCTTCCCTCTGTCAGGATCCTGAACTCAACCAACTCATGGTCACTGCCTCCCAGATTCCCATCCACTTTTGCTTCCCCCACTAATTCTACCCGGTTTGTGAGCAGCAGGTCAAGAAAAGCGCCCCCCCTAGTTGGCTCCTCTAGCACTTGCGCCAGGAAATTGTCCCCTACGCTTTCCAAAAACTTCCTGGATTGTCTATGCACCGCTGTATTGCTCTCCCAGCAGATATCAGGAAAATTAAAGTCACCCATGAGAATCAGGGCATGCGATCTAGTAGCTTCCGTGAGTTGCTGGAAGAAAGCCTCATCTACCTCATCCCCCTGGTCCGGTGGTCTATAGCAGACTCCCACCACTACATCACTCTTGTTGCACACACTTCTAAACTTAATCCAGAGACACTCAGGTTTTTCTACAGTTTCGTACCAGAGCTCTGAGCAGTCATACTGCTCATACATACATTTGGATTTTCTTGAGGGTTTTTTTTTTCTTGCATTATTACAAAATTTTCAACTTAAACCTTTTATTTGGATGGAGGGGTCCTATGATGTATTGTTTATTGGGTTCTGTTCTATTCTATGTAGCTTCTTCCACCACACTCATCACCATAATGTCAGGATTTCTTCTGCTTTGCCAATTTTGAGCCCTCAGCTTAGTCAAACGGTAGGATTTTCAAAACTGAAAATATTCATTCTGGAAAATTCCAAGTTTTGAGAGGAATAAAAAAATGGAAAATATTTAAAAATGAAAAATTAGTCCATTTTGGAAAACAACAGAACAAAAAACGTCTTTGACCAGTGAGAGGTGCTATCCCCACAGTGCCATATCTCAGGGAAACAGCGTGATTGGGGAGTAGACCCAGAAGAAAGGGTGGAGCTGCCCAGTGAAAGAGGTGGTGAAAGTGTAGATTGGGGCCTCCATACCAGGATGATAAAATGACACCAGGCCCCGCTCATAGTCCAGATACACTCCGATCTTCCCAGGGCTCCCAGTCGGGGACAGGAGGGTCTCTGGGGAGGTGCAAGCCCAGTAATGGCTCCCACACTGATCCACGGCCCAGATCCTCTCCTCAGGAGAAAAGCTGATCCAGCCCTTCCTCCTGACAGATTCTTTGGCCACCCCCACAGCCCAGGCCCTACCACCTCCGACTTCTACCTCCCAGTAGTGTTTCCCCGAGGCAAACCCTTCCAAACCCAGCACGCAGGTTTCACTGTCAAATCTCTCAGGGTTGTCAGGCACGTCCTGCTGCAAGCCCCTCTATTCCACAGATCGCCGATTCTCAGAGACCTTGAGGCTGGGATGAGCCGTGTCCGGATCCAGACTCACCATCGCTGCAGAGATGGGGTAGAGCATCAGCATAGGTGCTGACTCCGTGGGTGCTGCAGGACTGGAGCACGCATGGGGAAAAATTAGCGGGTGCTCAGCACCCACCGGCAGCCAAGCTCTGCGCCTCCACCTCACCTCACCTCACCTAACCTCTGCCTCCTCCCCTGAGCATGCTGTGTCCCTGCTTCTCCTAGCTCCCAGAGCTTGCAGCCACAAAACAGCTGTTTAGCAGCGTAACAAGCTCTGGGAGGGAGGGGGGAGGAGCGGGAACATGGTGCACTCAGGGGAAGAGGCGGAGCCTGGGAGAGGATTTGGGGAAGGAGTCCAATAGGGGCAGGGAGGGGACGGAGTTGGGGTGGGGACTTTGGGGAAGGGGTTGGAATGGGGGCAGGGCAGGGGTGGAGTCAGGGCAGGGCTGGGGGTAGAGGAGGGGTCGAGCACCCACGGGCACCAGCAGAAGTTGGTGCCTATGCCCATCGAGGCTGTTTCCCATCCTCCCACCAGCTCTGTCTTGGCTAGGAGACTCTCTGATTTCCCGCCTCTAACTCCCAGGGATCTGCTTCTCTGCATTTCACTGCAGCTCTCCTCCCAGGCAATAGGGGCAAATAGTTCCCCTGGAAGAGATGGAGATGCCTCTAGCTCCCATTGGGCCTGTCTGTAACCTCTACAGAGGCCCCAGTAAGGAACGAGTTCAGGTGTTACACACACGGAGATCATTTCAACCATCAAAAGAACTCAGTATTCACCTACCACAAAATCAGTGCTGTGGGGCCGCTACCACGTCTCCACAGCTAAGACAGCAACTGAGTTTCCAATCTACACCTGAGTTGGGAGCCCTCTATTCTAATACCCACCAAGTCATATCAGACTCAAATTTGGTAGATTTGGTCCAGGTCTGATGTAGAATTTTTCTACCATATTTGAACTGAATTGGCCAAAGGGCTACTGATTGACAACTCCGTAAAAACAGAGATTTCACCAGAGTCCAAAAAGCATTAAGGCAATTACCCGCAGCCAGTTAAGGTAATTTACAGTTTTCTAGAACCCTTCTAGTTCATGAAGTTAATAACAACGCAACACATGAGAATTCACCATATGTGTCCAGTAAAAACCCAACTCTGAACCATAATTACCAACTGCTGTGAGCACCTACCCCCCTGAATTGACAGCAGGTAAGTTCCCGGCCTTAGGAGCACTCTGAGTTATTGCAGTTACACTGGAGAGCTCGGGACTCCATACTTAAGTGTGAGCATTTGTTTTATGCAAGTAAACTGGGGACGAATCTGGCATTTTCATTGACCATACTGCTCTTTCCCTGTGACTTCTGGCATGTGCGCATTTGCTGGGCAGCAGAGTGGTGCAGGGGGCCTGACATTAAAATACCAGCTTCACTTACCTGCATTTTTGCTGACTTTACTCCAGCCTGAAATCAAACACACCAAGAGGTGAGCACTCCCCGGAGCACGGACTGCCAGCATAGGACACAATGTCATATGGGGTGGGGGAAAGGGGACACATGGCACTTACCAAGTTCAGCCAGGGATTTCTCTGCAAACAGAGAGACATGGGTCTGCAGTCAGTTCTACAACAGCTCCTGGGTTAGGGAATGTGCCTTTAAAGGACCACTTTGCCCTCTCCACTGTACTCTCTGCTGCCCTCTTTCCGCCGAGGTCTCCTGGCCTGAGCTCCATCCTCATAGAGCTCTTAGTGGCTTTGGGCACTGTCAATTGCACTCCCCTTCTTGGCATCTGACCCTCGCTGGGCTCCTATGGCCCTGCCCTAGCTGGGCTCACGTGTGGTGTAGTGTCCACACTCCCCATGTGCCAGGCAGCTTGGTGAGGGGCTAGGCCCTGATAACATGGAAGTGAGGGTTTAATGAGCTAACCCTTGGCCCTGAACACTGGATCTCAGCTCATGGGCCCAGCAACATGAGCTGGCTTCTTCTCACTGAGTTTGTGCCTCAAAGTGTCAGAGAGTGCTAGGAGACTTTGGGACTGCGCTGAGCCCCTGTTTCCAGGGCATCAGAATCCCCCCACCCCTCCATTCCTTTAAATTCAGTAGCAAAAAGGTACATGGGCCCAGGCAGACCCACCAGTTTTGGATATGGACATTCCCCTGTGTGCAGATTTTAAAGGAAGGGGCTAAAATCAGGCTTATTATGGAAACTGAGCAGCAACCTTATCTATGGAGCAGTTACCCCACTCTATGATTAGTCAGAGCGCCCCGTTCGTTTGATTCCCAGAGCCTCTCCTAACAGAGAGTGCAGAGACAAAAGCCAAAGTGCGTCTGACTATGTACAGTGCGAGAAAATTGTTCAAGCCTCCGGAGAGCCCAGACATTTACCTCTCTCGTTCTCCAGCTCAGCGTGCAGAAACTCTGGAAGAGAAAAGGAAGAAAGAGGTGAGGTTTCATCTTGTTGCATTAACTGGGTTATTCCTACTATTATTTCAGGGAACTTGTCCTAGGAACTTTCCTCTCTCTTTCTCCACTTCAGATTGCAGGTTTTCTAAAGAAAGAAGAGTGAAAGAGGTGAGATTCCGGGGGGCAATGGTCCCCTCTCATACTAGCAAAGAGCTGCCATTTTACAGAAAATCATAGATTCACAGAGTTCAGGGCCAGAAGGGTTCCTCCTGTACATCACAGACCTTAGACCCTCACTCAGTCACTGCTGTACCAGGCTTAAGGTTACAGTTTAGTTATGGGTATTTTTAGAGAAAGTTGTGGACAGGTCATGGGCAATAAACAAAAAAATTCACCACCTGTGACCAGTTCATGATTTATACCATAAGTCCCCTAAGTAAATCTTAGCGGGGCTGCTGCTGGAGGGGGAGCAGGGCCAGTGGCACCAGCTGCCAGGGGACACCGAGCAGCAGCTGCTTCAGCCGCCTGAGGGACCACTGCTCAGGCGCTCTCTGGGGCCAGCCCCACTGGCTGCTGGTCCGGTGGTCCCCGGGGCCAGCTGCCCTGGGCCACTCCAACAGTGGCTGGCAGTCAGTGCAGCTGGCTGTGGGGCTGTCGGAACAACTGGCTGACCTCATTTGAAAAAAGACGTTGAAAAACTAGAAAGGATGCAGAAAAGAGCCACAAAAATTATTTGAGGGCTGGAAAAAAATGCCTGACAGTGAGAGACTGACTTATAGTAATGGGATTATTCACATACGTAAAGTTAAGCCTGTATCTAGCTGAATTGGGGCCCTGAGCTCTCTGGGCCTCAGTTCCCTGAGTGTAAAATGGGATAAGAAAGGGTTCCTCGCCTTGCACAGTAACTGCAGTTCTTCGAGGTGTGTGTTACTCCATGCTCTGTGTATTCACAGCCCTGCAGCTCACATCGGAGATTTTAGGTAGCAGTTTCTGTTTGGCCCCCACATACGCTCTCCCCATCTCGTGCTCTGCATTAGGTCAATATAGCGCTGTTCAGACAAAGTGCCCCCAGTTCCTTCTCCACCACAGAGCTCATAGGTCAGAGCTCCAAAGCAGAGGGGAAGGAGGGCAAGTAGTGGAGCACCCACAGGGACACATCTCAGAAAGCCACAGTTACGGCACCAGGTGAGTAACCCTTTCTCCTTCTTTCAGCGGTGTCTCGGCGACTCTGCAGCAGTACCCTTAACTGAGGGGTGGGGTTTCAGAGTCGAGTCTAGTCCTGAGCATCAGACACTGGAATAAAATATAGCAGAGGATGCAGGGGTGCCGGAATTGGGGGGATCAAGGGGTCAGGCCCTCCCCCCACTTTTTGCCAGCTGTAAAGGCAAGTAACGGTGGGGGGAGAGGAGTGAGCAGCAGGCGGGGTTTTGGGGGGAAGCGAGAGTGATGTTGGGGTTTTGGGGGAAGTGTTGGTGCAAGGTCAGGGGCTTGGGGAGAAGAGGTAGTGTGAGGTCAGGGCCTTGGGGGCAATGGGTGGCGTGAGCACAGGGAGAAAGGGGCAGGGCCTCAGGCGGGGCATGGCATGTGGGGTGCAGCCACAGTTCAGGTGCCTGTGGGCCCCTCACACACTTCTAAGGGGCCTCTGCTGAGATGTGGGTGACTGCATGTTGTTCAGCAAATGTGTGAGCAGATGTCCACGTTTCTGCTCTGCACACGTCTGTGATCAGAACATTCTTATGTAAGGCTGTGTAAGTGGAGAGAGATCTCCTGGAGTGAGTTTGAACCGTACAGGAAGGTGGAATGCCATAATTGTGAGAGCAATGGGTAATGCAGTCTGATATCCATCTCGAGAGTCTTTGTTTAGTGATTGAGGCTCCCTTAGATCTGTCTGCAATGGAGAGAAGTAGTCTGCGAGATTTCCTAAAAGGCTTAATCCTCACCAAATAAAAGGACTCTCCTGACATTGAGAGTGTGTAGTGTCACCTCCCTTTTATCCTGGTGTGGTTTTGGAAAGAAAGTGGGGAGATGGATAAACCGGTTTATGTGGAAGTGTGAAGATATTTTCAGTAGGAATGTGGGGTACAGTCATATTGTAACCTTGTCTTCTAAAACAACTGTAAACAGGGGGTATACCAATAGAGCCCCTATCTCTCCCACTCTCCATGCAGACATAATGGCCACTAGGATTGTAGTTTCCATAGAGAGGTATAGAAGAGAGCAGGAAGCCATGGGTTCGAAGGGAAGTCTTGTAAGAAACCGAAGGACATGGTTGAGGTCTCATGACAGTGTAGAACATCTGATTGTGAAGACTGCAAAGAGCTACAAAAGGATCTCACAAAACTGGATGACTGGGCAACAAAATGGCAGATTAAATTTAATGTTGATAAATGAAAAGTAATGCACATTGGAAAACATAATCCTAACTATACATATACAATGATGGGGTCTAAATTAGCTGTTGCCACTCAAGAAAGAGATCTTGGAGTCATTGTGGATAGTTTTCTGAAATCATCCACTCAGTGTGCAGCGGCAGTCAAAAAAGCAAACAGAATGTTGGGAATCATCAAGAAAGGGATCGATAATATGACAGAAAATATCATATCGCCTATATATAAATCCATGGTTCACCCGCACCTTGAATACTGTGTGCAGACGTGGTCGCCCCACCTCAAAAAAGACACATTGGAATTGGAAAAGGTTCAGAAAAGGGCAACAAAAATGATTAGGGGTATAGAACGACTTCCGTATGAGGAGAGATTAATAAGACTGGGACTTTTCAGCTTGGAAAAGAGGCGACTAAGGGGGGATATGATAGAGGGCTATGAAATCATGAGTGGTATAGAGAAAGTAAATAAAGAAGTGTTATTTACTCCTTCTCATAATAGAAGAACAAGGGGCCACCAAATGAAATTAATAGGTAGCGGGTTTAAAACAAACACAAGAAAGTATTTTTTCATGCAATGCACTGTCAACCTCTGGCACTCCTTACCAGAGGGTGTTGTGAAGGCCAAGACTATAACAGGGTTCAAAAGGGAGCTAGATAGATTCATGGTGGCTAGGTCCATCAATAGCTATTAGCCAGGATGGGCAGGAATGGTGTCCCAAGCCTCTGTTTGCCAGAAGCTGGGATTGGGTGATAGGCATGGATCACTTGAGGATAACCTGTCTGTTCATTCCCTTTGGGGCACCTGCCATTGGCCACTGTCAGAAGGCAGGATACTGGGCTAGATGGACCTTTGGTCTGACCCAGTATGGCTGTTCTTATGCTCTTATGTTCACACCAACATCTCAGCAGCTCACCTCTTGGGCACACAGAACACTCCTGCAGACACTCTCAGCAGGGACTTTTCCCAGGATTACAAATGAGAAATAGACCTTTCCATTCTCCACAGCATATTTCTACTTTGGGGAGTCCCAAAGATAGACTTATTCCCCACAGCCAGAGACAAGAAGTGCTCCCAGTTCTGCTCCGGAGCTGTCCTGGGTCATCACTCTCTCGGAGATGATCTTTTCCTACATTGGAACACAGGTCTCCTCTATGCCTTGCCTCCAATTCCTCTAATATCAAAGGTCTTGCCTGAAAAAAGAAAAGAAAGGGCCAGGGTTACACTTACAGACCCCTTGTGGCCATGACGAACGTGATTCCCATGTCGTACTCAACTGGTGATTTGCATGCCAATCACTCAGCAGCCTGTTCCTCATCTCCCCTCTCAGGGTACTGGCAAGGTCCATCACCCCAATCGACAGGTTCTCCAACTCAATGCTTCCAACGCTTAGAAATTACCTGCTCTGAGTAAGTAAAGACCATGTCTATTCAATAGTGGAAGAGATTCCAGCTCTGGTGTGACTGGAAACATGTTACCCCTACATCCTCTCCACTACCACTTGTGGTAGATTGCATCCTAGAACTGAAAATGTCAGGGTTATTGCTACGCTCCCTGGAAGTGCATCTCGCTGCCATCACCCCTTTCCATCATAAGACGACAACAAGATGATGTCTCAGGGCATGAGTAAACCTTGCCACAAATAAGAACATAAGAACGGCCAGACTGGGTCAGACCAAAGGTCCATCAAGCCCACTATCCTGTCCTCCGATAGTGGCCAATGGCAGTGTTAGGGGGCTTATTCCTTCACCCACTTACTTCCCTGGTCCTTCTCGCATGAACAGAGAGCAACAATACCCGAAGTCCAAAGGTGCAAACAATTCGATGTTTTTTGGGGTGAACTTCCAGCAAGCATGATTCCAGTTTCCTTCCTTAGTATCCTCCTTCCCAGCTCTGACACCACAGAGCCTTACACCTGTGTCCCTGTTCCCATTCCTGCCCTTAGCCAAACATGAGTCCAATTTCCTTACCCCCATTCCCTGTTCCCATCTCCCTCCCCCATCCACCCTCTCCACCCACACCCACTCACTTCCTCATTGACTACAGATTATATAGTAAAACTTGAGTTCTGCTTAGCTATACCTTAACCAATAATTTTCCTGAAATTTAACTAACCAATCCTAACATATTGTAACATGATTATGTAACCATTATATCCCACCACCTTAAATAGTTTACACCCAGCAAAATTAATTATACAGCAGACAGGAACAATCACAGAACCAGACAGAGATTATACAGACAAACAATAGCAAAGTGGGAACTATAATGAGAAGACAATACAGAAATGAGGATTTCACATCCCAGCTATTGATAAGTGAGTTCTTGCTAGACAGGATGCTATCAAACTAAGTTTCCGTTTACATTTTCTAGGCACTTCCCTTTCTCTGGAGGTGATAGGAACTATCAGGACAGGATTGTATTCCTAACAGCCCAATAGCACCTTATTTCAATGTGACTAGTTTGGAATGTGAGGATGTGACCATTCACTTCCCAGTTTATGGCTGCCTGTTGCTTAGCCAAAGGCCTTAGCCTAAGAACAGGGCCTCAGACTGTCACAGTAAGAGAAGGCCCTTACACCGGCAGACAGTGATTTTGATTCTTTCTTTTATACCTCTATAACTAGCCAAGTGATAAGAATACACCTAAATTCTTAGAGTATAGGCCTTTACAGACAGACCTGAATATCTTTATCCTAACAGGCAGCTGCCCCAAAGACCTCTATCATATCCCTCCTTAGTCACCTCTTTTCCAAGCTGAAAAGTCCCAGCCTGATTAATCTCTCCTCATACGGAAGCCGTTCTATGGGGTGGTGAATGCACCAGGTCCAGAGTGTCACTGCCTTGGTACAAAGGGAAGGTGAGCCTGCTCTTCCCTAGTGATTTATGTAAAACATACATGCAGTGTTCTCTATCATAATGTTTAGATGCTTCCCCCGATCAGTGGGAGAAAATGTGAACAAGCTTTCCTGACTGCTCTGGGTTCCAGTAAGTAGATATGCAATGTGGATTCGAAGGGGAACCATTTGCCTTGACTAATGTTTGTGTCCAGGAGGGCTCCCCATCCCAGTAGGTATGCATCTGTTGTCATTATTAACGTTGGGGGTGGTTGAGTGAAGGGAACTCCTGAGCAGACATTGTGAGAGTCTTTCTACCAGTTGAGGGAGTTTTTGACTGTTGAGGGCATCAATAGAAGTTTGTTTATACTGTGTGTGCTTGGTATGTGCTGAACCACCACTGAAACCAGTACATGTGGAGTCTCACGTGATTTATTACAAAGGTGCCTGCCACCATGTGTCCCGGTAGTTGAAGACTATTTCTGACCAAGGTTTGAGGGTTGGCCTGTCCTGTTGAGATTAAGTTGTCTCAGGTGTTGAACCTGCATAAGAGAAGGAAGGCTTTGGCCTCTGCTCCATCTAGGTAGGCCCCTATAAATTCCAGATGTTATATTGGAGTTAATATGGTCTTTTGGATGTCTACTTTTAGAGCCAGTTGGAGGAATAGGTCCACAGTCTTTTGTGGGGGCGTCAAAGCATCATCAAAGGAGCATGCCTTGAGCAGGCAATCATCTAGATACAGGAATATTATCACTCTTTGTTTGCGAAGGAGCACCACAACAATAGAAAGGACCTTTGAGAACACTCTGGGTGCAGACAATGAAAGTTGTCTTGTCTCAGACTGAATACTAGAAACCTTCTGTGGCTCGCGATATGGAAGTAAGCATCTTGTAGGTCAAGGGTCGAGAACCAGTCCCCATGGTCCAGAGATGGGATTATTGCTGCCAAAGTCACCTTCTTGAAGCGTTGTATCTTTACAAATCTGTTGAGTGATCTTAGATCCACAATGTGTGTCCAATCACCATTCTTTTTCAGTATCTGGAAGTACTTGGAGTTGAAGCCCTTTCCGCTGTGTTGAGTAGGAACTGGTTCTACAGCACCTAGGTTCAGAAGATAGCTTGTTTCCTTATGTAAAAGCTGCTCATGAGAAGGGTTCCTGAGGAGGGTCGGGGGGAGCGGTAGGCAGGAGTGAGGGAGGTAAAATGGATCGAAAATCCTGTGGAGATGATCTCCAAAACCCACTTGGTCCCAATTCTGATGAAAAAGAGTAAGGCAGTTGCCAAAGTAGTGGTGATGTTTGTGTTTTTGCAGCAAATTAAAATGGGGATGGTACCTCGGGTCCTCAAACAACATATCAAAAATTGTGCATAGATGTAGATGGCTGTGATGTTGATGACTGTGGGGGAGTTGATCTTCACTTTCATATTCATTGTGTTTTCTGTTGGGGTTCATAATGCCTTTGGGGAGGAGAAAATTGATCAGGCCAGGATCTCTGTGTCATCTGTGATTTATTATATCTTCTTTTTTGTGCAGGTGCATAAATTCTCAGTGAATGCAAAGTGGCTCTAGAGTCTTTTAGTATGTGGAGGGATTCATCCATTTTCTCTTCAGATAATTTGGATCGTTCAAATGGAAGGTCCTCCACAATAGACTGGACTTCCCTTGGAAAGCCAGAAAGGTGAAGCCAGGAAGCTCCGCATGCCCACTGCTGTTGAGATGAAGCAGGCAGCTGTGTCAGGTGTTTAGAGAGGTGCCTGCAACAATGTCCTTGCAAGAAGCTGACCCTCAGTAGTGATCACGTGAAACTAATGGGAGATGGTCAATGAAGGTGTTTAATGTAGAATAATTGATATGGTTGTATTTTGCCATAAGAGCTTGGTAATTAGCAACCTTAAATTGCAGGGTCACCTAAGAATATGATTTTCAAGTTGTTTTAAGTTCTGTCATAGGATGTTGATTTAGCATGGTGCTGTCTGCCACGTTCATTTACAGCATCGATTACAAGGGATTTTGGGAATGGGTGGGAAAATAAAAAATCCGAGTCTTTAGAGGGAACATAATACTTTTATCCGCTCTCTTGCATGTGGGATGTACTGTGCCACATAGTCTTTGCTGGGTCCAGCGATACCTCGTTAATAGTGAGTGCAATACAGGCTGATGATGAAGAGTGTAGCATGTCGAACAGCTTGTGTTGCAACACCTTGACTTCTTCCAGTGGAATATGTAGAAAATCCACTTCTCTCTTGATGAAGTCTTGAAATGGTTTGAAGTCATTTGCCAAAGTTGGTGGGGGAGGCATAACAGCTTCAACAGGAGATGATGAAGAGATGTTAGTCACTGGAGTAATCCCTTTGTCTCATCTCACTGCCTGTTCTCCTCCTGTGGATCGGGAGACCTAGACAGAGAAGCAGTAGGAGATTGTCTTCTCCTATCGTGATGAGCAACACTAGGGGCCCTCAAAAATTGGGGTATAGACCAGTATGGCCACTGGGGTGGTGCAAAGGGCATTGATGGGTGCACCCAAGCGTGTCCATACCAACTGTGTGGGTCATGTCTCTCATGGTGGTAAGCTGGTTCTGCAGAGGTTTCTGGGTGATTCGCTCCCTGGTAGTGGGACAGAGAGCCTTCCAAGGAGACTGAGGAGAATCTGTCATCCTCCTCCTCTGCCTCGACACTGGGAAGAGGTGGAGCTGTCATGGATGCTGTGGGAGACTCCATTGGTACTGCATGTATGTCTGGGCACTGAGATGTGATCAGTACCAAGAATGTGTCGGTGCTGAACCGGGGCGACTCAGGTATCTCTGAAACCAACAAGTCTTTAGGCAAATGAAATGCATTGGGTTCTTCCGTCCTAAGTGCAGGACTCTGCATTATCCTTATTGATCCTCATCAGATTTCTTTTGGCCCAATCCTCCAATTTGTCTAGGTCCCTCTGTATCCTATCCCTGCCCTCCAGCGTATCTACCACTCCTCCTAGTTTAGTATCATCCGCAAATTTGCTGAGAGTGCAATCCACACCATCCTCCAGACCATTTAGTTATCATTTACTTTGAACAAAACCAGCCCAGGACCGACCCTTGAGGCACTCCACTGGATATCGGCTGCCAACTAGACATGGAGCCACTGATCACTACCCGTTGAGCCCAACAATCTAGCCAACTTTCTACCCACCTTATAGTGCAGTCATCCAGCCCATACTTCTTTAACTTGCTGACAAGAATACTGTGGGAGACCGTGTCAAAAGCTTTGCTAAAGTCAAGAAATAATACATCCACTGCTTTCCCTTCATCCACAGAACCAGTAATCTCGTCATAGAAGGCGATTAGATTAGTCAGGCATGACCTTCCCTTTGTGAATCCATGCTGACTGTTCCTGATCACTTTCCTCTCCTCTAAGTGCTTCAGGATTGATTCCCTTGAGGACCTGCTCCATGATTTTTCTGGGGACTGAGGTGAGGCTGACTGGCCTGTAGTTCCCAGGATCCTCCTTCTTCCCTTTTGATTGGCACTACATTAGCCTTTTTCCAGTCATCTGGGACTTCCACCGTTCGTCACGAGTTTTCAAAGATAATGGCCAATGGCTCTGCAATCACAGCCGCCAATTCCTTTAGCACTCTCGGATGCAACTCGTCCGGCCCCATGGACTTGTGCACGTCCAGCTTTTCTAAATAGTCCCTAACCACCTCTTTCTCCACAGAGTGCTGGCCATCTACTCCCCATGTTGTGATGCCCAGCGCAGCGGTCTGGGAGCTGACCTTGTTAGTGAAGACAGAGGCAAAAAAAGCATTGAGTACATTAGCTTTTTCCACATCCTCTGTCACTAGGTTGCCTCCCTCATTCAGTAAGGGGCCCACACTTTCCTTGGCTTTCTTCTTGTTGCCAACATACCTGAAGAAACCCTTCTTGTTACTCTTGACATCTCTTGCTAGCTGCAGCTCCACGTGCGATTTGGCCCTCCTGATTTCATTCCTACATGCCTGAGCAATATTTTTATACTCTTCCCTGGTCATATGTCCAACCTTCCACTTCTTGTAAGCTTCTTTTTTATGTTTAAGATCCGCTAGGATTTCACCGTTAAGCCAAGCTGGTCGCCTGCCATATTTACTATTCTTTCGACTCATCGGGATGGTTTATCCCTGTAACCTCAACAGGAATTCCTTGAAATACAGCCAGCTGTCCTGGACTTCTTTCCCCTTCATGTTAGTTCCCCCAGGGGATCCTACCCATCCGTTCCCTGAGGGAGTCGAAGTCTGTTTTCCTGACGTCCAGGGTCCGTATCCTGCTGCTTACCTTTCTTCCCTGTGTCAGGATCCTGAACTCAACCAACTTGTTAGAGAGCTTATTCCTTCACTCTCTCACTTCCCTGGTCCTTCTCACATGAACAGAGAGCAACAATATCCGAAGTCCGAAGGTGCAAACAATTCGATGTTTATTGGGGTGAACTTCCAGCAAGCTTAAACACAAGTTCCTTTTCCTTATTTCCGAATCCCAACTTACTTCCTGTTTGCCCCTAATTTATATAGTAATATTCTTAGCTATACCTTAACCAATCATTCTACTAAAATTTAACTAACCAATCCTAACATATTGTAACATGATTATGTAACCAATTATATCCCACCACCTTAATTAGTTTACACCCAGCAAAATTAATTATACAGCAGACAGGAACAATCACAGAACCAGACAGAGATTATACAGACAAACAATAGCAAAGTGGGAACTATAATGGCAAGACAATACAGAAGTGAGGATTTCACATCCCAGTACTGATAAGTGAGTTCTTGCCAGACAGGATGCTATCAAACTAAGTTTTCTTTTACATTTTCTAGACACTTCCCTTTCTCTGGAGCTGATAGGCACTATCAGGACAGGATTGTATTCCTAACAGCCCAATAGCACCTTCTTTCCATGTGACTACTTTGGAATGTGAGGATGTGACCGGTCGCTTCCCAGCTTATGGCTGCCTCTGTCGCTTAGCCAAAGGCCTTAGCCTAAGAACAGGGCCCCAGACTGTCACAGTAAGAGAAGGACCTTACATTGGCAGACAGTGATTTTGATTCTTTCTTTTATACCTCTAACTAGCCAAGTGATAAGAATACACCTAAATTCTTAAAGTACAGGCCTTTACAGGCAGGCCTGAATATCTATATCCTAACACTCCACCCCTTTTTTTCTTTTTCTTTTGGGATCCTCCTGCCCAGGTATCCCTGGAAAAGCATAGGACATATGGCGACACATTTCCTGATACGGCCAGGCATCAAGGTGGCAGGTGTCGATGCTCCATCTGTCCCACTGCCCCTTGTGTAGTACCATGCCCTGCACCTTCTCTTGTACGGGCATACTACACCTATTCCAATTAGTGTTCCAGACTTCCCAGTATAGTGGGCCCGAGAAGGTTGGGTCCGGGTTGTCTAGTACACATAGGTGGGGGGGGGCTTACTACATTACTTATAGGTTATAATTAGTGGCTGTTCTCTAGGGGGTTGTGCCCCCCTTGATCGTTTCCATATGCAATGTAACACACATATAGTTAACAATACACTAGCTGCTATGATAATCCACAGCAACACCGAGAGTCCTGACCACTGCAGTATGGTCCAACATCCTGGCCACCACCAAAAACACTGCTTCTCCTCCTTTGATAAGGTTAAAATTTTGTCAGCGCCATCCTGTAGTGTGTATTGTAAGTGTGTCCAACTGTTGGCACTTGCAGCAAGTTGCTCTTGTAATCTTTGTGTACTTTTGTCCATATTGTGTGTCCATTGAATATCCACAGTGAAATTTGGTATTGTCCAAACCAATTCAACTACTTGGTACGGCATGGGGTAGTAGGTGCCGGTTCGATTGTTTACAACGATGAAGTCCACTGATCCATTGGTGCACCATAGTCCAGGTGGCAGTGTATAGAAGTTTATAATTTGGTCATACACTGGAAGGATTTTGCCTCCTAGTGTTATATTGCAGGATTGCATACATTCCCAACAGAATACACCGTACCCCATATACATTACCCCTAAATGCCCCCCCTTTGCAATAGGCCATTGATCCTGCTCCTCCATAGTCATAGAAGAGGGGCACATCCATATTCCTCCTCTGGATATACAACTGCTTAATGTGATGACAGTCCAATTTACACCATTCCAGCCCCCCCACCTATTCCCTAGTGGCTCCCAACGTGCTCCCCCTTCCCTACTAACTCCCATAGGGTTCAAGGGAACCACCTTATTTGCATTTCCTTCCCATGGTATCATAGTAACAATTACACAAGAACTGTCCCCATAGGTCGGGGATGTTATTTTCCAGGTAGATGGGTATGTTTTTGCAATTGTGGATAGATATGGGCTAGCCTCCCGATTTAATACTGAAGGCCATTGTTCTGACCAAGCATCTCTCATAATATCCATTAACATTATTAACTGAGCATTTTGAATACCTACGCACACTTCTCCCCATGTTAGTCTTCTGAAGCCATCCTCTACCCATGTCAACAGGTCCCCTGCCCAATGAGTTAACTGCAAGTTTACCTCTACTGCTGTCCTCCACCTTGTGGCAACTGCTGATAGTTGCTGTGCCATTAATTCATTAATTTGTTGTTGAAATTTCACATTTTGGCTTACTAATTGTTTGGTTACCCACTCGTCCCCCAGATTCCATGTACCCAGCATAGTGTTCCCCGCTGCCCACAACCCCCTTTTCCGACGACGATTCCAGGTGTGTCCCCTCACCCATGCATTGAATTGTTGTTTCAATCCTTTTATGTACATACTACAATTAGGATGGATTTGGTCCACCCACCATTCTTTGGGGCGTACCACCCATGTAATAGAGTGAAAGGACATGTTAAAAAGTGCTGGCTGCACCTGCTCCCACAATGGCTCCCATACATTTGCTCGTCGGGGAATATTCTTGGCTCCAGGCTGTGGCCACTTTAAATTTGGATTCTTCCAATTTGGCATCCATATCACCTGTAGGGTTACATTCTGTAAAATGGTTAACTCATCATACACCCAGCGTCCCAAAGGGGATTTTACGCCTAATGTAATATGTACATAACAATCACACCTTCAGGGATTATCTTCCATGGAAGTACCATTGTGGTTACATATGGTAACATCACACCCTAAATGTGGGGCCCTATTTTCCCAAGAGGGTTCATTTGCTCCAGGAGACCAGAGGGTTATATTCTTTGGACCCTCTGTAACAAACCACATAGCTGGGTAACTGTGTTTTCCACTATCATTAATCATGGCAGCACCCAGGGAGTACCATGCGATATTTCCTGATAAATTTGATATTCTCCACCTGGTTGGGATTCCCCCATCTAATCCATAAACCATATACCAACACTGCCAAATTCCTGTTGGAGTATTAGTGGTACATCTTTCTATGGGGAGATTCTCATAGTCTTCATTAGCTTTATTACCACAGGTTGCATGTGTAGCCGTCCATGTGTTTCCTCCTTTTGACACTTCACATCGTGGGATCTGAATAGAATTTGTAAATGTGACAATTGTGATTAGCACTAGTAATTCATAGAATCATAGAATCATAGAATATCAGCTGGGTAATCCAGCTACCCAGCCTCCAGGACCTGGTATGATTCTTTTCCCTCCCGCCAGATGGTGCAGGCCTCGAGACCAAGCCTGTGGGGATCAATGTGCACTTCTCCGGCCCAGGGCCTGTGGTAGGAGGCAGTAAAAAGAGAGAGAGGGTGAGCTGGACAGGTCTTGCCTGGCATCAAGACACACACACACACACACACACACTTCTTTTCCCTTGGTGCCAAACACAATGCAAGAAGGAAAAACAAAAGTTACGGTCACGCTCTACCGTGATGGCGGGGCTCTTTTTTTCGCATCTCCCACACCCCAGGGATCTACTCTGAACCCCCTTCCCATGATGTTCTCGGAGCTACAATTAGAAGCATCCCAGTGCACCTGCACCCAAAATCGTCACTCTGCACAGGAGACTCTTGTCCCTTCCACTGGTCTTAACCCTGCAGAGCCCTGGGCCCAGCTAGGATGCACCTTATTATTCTTGAGTACTGGGGTGCTCATTCTCTCCTTCCTATCCCTCTTGGACTCCATCTGTGAGAGAGGACAGGGAAGTGTTTCAGACACAGACATCCTCCCCAGCTCTCTGCGCCCTGGGCTCACACCTGGTTGTCTCCCCAATCCTTGGCATTGTCCAGCATGTCTCCCTCCACAGAAGTCACCTGGCCTCGTCTTAGACACCATCTTCATATTGCTCTTCTCCTTCCCAGAGCTCCTGCTCTGCTCCTCAGACCCATCTGTCCTCAGCTCTGCAGGCAGAGGGGAAGGGGCACCGTGGGATCACACACGCCCCATTCCAGACACCCCATCGCATCCACAGGGCTCCCAAATGGTTGAATATGAAAAGTGCATGAATATGCTGAAAATTGCCAGTTGGGGGGAGCTGAGCCCCTCCAAACACACACCCCCCTGCCCTTAAGGCAGGAGGGGGCAGGAAGGATTGAGTGGGATGCCCTCAGGGAAGGGGGCAGAGCAGGGTGGGGTGGAGGTGGGGCTGGGGCCTTGGGGGAGAGGGCAGAGCTGGGATGGGGGACCTACTGGCAAAACCAAAAGGCAGCACCTATGCCAGGCCTGATGTCAGGTTACTAACTTTCTGCACAATACCGAACCCCTTAGCCCCGCCCCTTCTCTCAGGTCCTGCCCTGCCCCTTCTCAGAGGCCCCGCCCCCAGTTCACTCCATTCTCCCTCCCTTGGTGGCTTGCTCTCCCCCACCCACACTCACTATCACTGGGCTGGGGCAGGGGGGTGGGATGCAGGAGGGGTGAGGGCTCTAATGGGGGGTGCAGGCTCTGGGGTGAAGCCAGAAATGAGGGGTTCAGGGTGCAGGATCGGGCACCGGGCTGGGGCAGGGGTGCAGGACCGGGTGAGGGCTCCGGCTGTGTGTGTGATCTTCCCCTTTCCCTGAGCCATGTGTCTTCCCCCCACGCACAAGGCCTCCTGCTGACGCACAAGGCCTCGTGCTGACGGGTCACCTGGCTCTCCGCTGACAGCTCAGGGGTCTGGGGTCCTCTGGCCCTGAGACCCCACTATAACTCCAGGGTTATTTCTCATGGGTTAAAGCCCAACTGATGCTGAGCTGAACACGTCCCTCATGGGTCTGGGGTTCAACAGTCCAAACTGGCTCTGCGTGTGGGTACAGTGCATGGGTCTGAGTGAGACCCATGCACCAACATGGCTGAAACACACAACTCTGCATCCTGGGGGTTTCTATCCCCCTCATTCCTCCCACAGGGGCCTGGCCCATCTCCTGTACGGCCAGAGACCTGAGGGGCAGCAGTCGGGGTGTTGGGAGAGGGTCTGTTTTCTGTGGCTAGTGACTGCCCCAGAGTCACTCCCACCAGCTCCGATTGCCTTGCGCAGCAGCTGCCGTCCTCTGAAGACTGGCTGGGGATTCGACTCGGAAGAGGCACTTGGGAGCTGGAGTGACCATAGGTCAGACATTGCAACATTAGAGCCAGAACATCCAGGTCTAGATTTTCAGGCCAGTCAAGACAACAAAATAATCCAGTGTGACCCCCAGACACATGACACCCAGCTGATCCAGGCAAGTCACTTGTGCCCCATGCCACAGGGGACGGCAAAAACTCCAATATCCCTGCCAATCTGACCTGGGGGAAATTCCTTCCTAACCCCCCAAAATGGATATCAGTGAGACCCTGAGCATGTAAGCAAGGCCCACCGGCCAAGCACCGGAGAGAAATTGTTTTCTATATCACCTGAGAGCACTTGCTTCAGCACCTCCTGCCCCCTCCTGTCACCTCCACGTGGAGTGGAGAATCCATCATTGCCCTGGGTACCTTGTTCCAATGTTTAATCACCCAATCTCAAATGTGTCCCAAATTTCTAATGTCAGTTTCTCTGGCATGAACTTCCAGCCATTGGTTCTTGTTCTGCCTTTCGCTGCTCAGTTAAAGAGCCCTTTCGTACCCAGGTTTCTCTTTGTGAGGGGATTTGCGCACTGTCATCAAGTGACCTCTTGGTCTTTGTGAGAAACTGAACAGATTCAGCTCTTGTATCGCACTGAAAGGCAACTTTTCAGCTCCTTTTTTTTTGGGGGGGGGGTTCTCTGTCCCCTGTCCAATTTTTCATTCTTCCTTTTAAAATGCGGCCAACACGACTGTATGCAAGATTCCGGTGTTGGTCTGACCATGGTGGTATACAGAGATATCTCTGGTGCCCTATTTCTAGTCACTATTCTCCTTGTCTGTGCATCCAAGGATGGCCACAGCATCGCACGGGGATTTCATGCTGAGTTGTATGTCCATTATGACACCTAAATCCTTTACCAAGTCACAGAAGTCCGGCCTTCCTCCATATTAAAGCTCAGTGTGTTTGAATGGACACAGCTTCCCAAGTGCTCCGTCACACACGCAAGGGAATCCCCCACTCAGCCACCTTCACCTGCTGCTGGTCTCTTTTCTCTTTCTTTTTCTCCAGGATCTGCATGTGTCATTCTGGGGGCAGTTCTCCTCCGCTCTTTGCCTGTGAGCAATGTGACCCCCCCTGGACAGACTGACCAACCCAGGATTCCTTCAGCCTGAAAGCAGAGGGGAGCCTTCACTCACTCCCTCTTTATGGCTCCAGTCTCAGGACCTAAATTCCCTGCCACAGCCCAAAAATCCACACTGGGTCCCACTCCTCTCTCTGGCGATTTCCCTTCTCCCACAGACCTGTCCTGAGGACACAGGCCTGGGGCCAGGTGAGCAGAGCCCCTGAGATTTCCCTTCGCAGTCTCTGAGGGTCAGGTCGCCCCATTATGCAGCTTGGTAATGTCGTCTTTTCTTCTCTTTCAGAAGTAAATTGTTGTATTTCTAGTCTCTTTATACGACCCCCCCGATTTGCTGCTTCCAATTCTCTGCTGTATACACCAACACTGGACTGGGTGAGGAGTCTGGAGCCATCCTGCACTGGGTACGTGGGAGGCTTGTAGGATCAGACCCTAAAATAGCTTTGGAGGGAAATTCTAACCCCGCCTTCCCATCCCAACCTGTGCAGAGGAGCTTTCGACCCCAATCCCTGCCTGTCACTGCCCCACACCCTTCCTGACGGCTGCCCTACTTCACTCTCTTCCTGCCATATTGGGTCCACCAATAAGTTGCCAGGGAAAGACAGCTCCCTTCTCTTACTGTTAAAGGTCAGGTGGGCCAGTTGTTGCTCTGTTGTCCTGCTGGGAAGCTCAAAATCAGGGACCCGCCTCAGGTAAAGGTGCCAATGCCCTCCCAGAAAACAAGCCACCCCTGCACAAAGGAGGAGGAAAGGGCCTGCCAAAGCCTGGGATTGAACCAGGGACTTTTAGATCTTCAGTCTAATGCTCTCCCAACTGAGCTACTTCGGGAGCTCCATGGCTCTCTTTTGGCCTGCTGCTTCTCTGTCCGGGATGTTTTTGTCAGCTGTGGCACACAAAAAGGACATCGTTGTGAGAGGCCCATGATGGCAAGACTCGCTTTTGCCTGCCTTGCTCAGCTTGACTTGCTTCCTCACTCTATTCCTGCCTTAGTTCCCGGGTTGACCTAGTGGTGGAAGGGGACGAGGGGCCAGTGGTACAGGGAGAAAGTTGAGCTGGACCCTGAGCTACACTCTACCCTGGGGCAAGAGTCTGGCCACCACTTGCCACCCCACCCTGTTGTCCTGGCTTCCCCTAATGGACATCATTTAGGGAGGGAAGTGGGGCTTCTGCCTCCCCTCCCCGATTTTCATACCGCAGAGGAGTGCGAACAGGAAAACAAACGGCTGCTCCACACTCCCACCAGAGGAACCCAACACCCTTAGCTGTGGCTGAGTGAGAAGTGTCTGTTGGGTGACAGGGCTGTCCCTGAGGAGCTAGAACAGCAGCTGCCGCCTCCCCCTTGGCTCCAGGCTGTGGGAAATGCTCATTGCCTAGCTGCATGGGCGGAAGCTGCTCCATTCTCTGGAGAGCGTCTGTATTGGTCTGTCAACACCCCATCTTCACTGAGCCAGTCTGATAAGGTCCCAAGTACCCCCTCTGGCTTGGCAGCTCTGAGACCCTCTCCCAGCCCTGAAGAAGAGCCCTGCCTGGCTCAAAAGCTTGTCTCTCTCCCCAAGAGAAGTTGCTCCTATAACAGTCATTACCTCCCCCGCCCTGTCTCCCTGGCATTCTGGGAACACATGAGTGGCCACCCTCACAACCTGAGTTGCCCCCAGCCCCTCCCATCTTCCCCTAACCCCAACCCCCAAAGGCACCCCACCTGCAAACCCTATGGAGACTGGGGGGAGGCGCAGGGCAGGGGAGGGGAAATCCCGGGGCCACAAGCTCAGTAACTGGGTGAGGCTGCCCCTGAGCTGGGCGGGGAGAGGGAGTGAGCCAGTGCATCATGGGAGATGTAGGGTCTCCCCCACCTGCTGCAGGCCCCAGGGCATCATGGGAGATGTAGGGTCTCCCCCACCTGCTGCAGGCCCCAGTGCATCATGGGAGATGTGGTTTCTCCCCTGCCTCCATCTCGCGCCAGTCACTGCCAGGCCCTGCCCCGCCTTCCCATCTTTCGAGCGAGGGGCCGGCAGGGTGACGCCGGAAGCAGAAGCTGCCGTGAAGCTGGGGAGGCCCCCCCCCGGGAGATGTTGTCTCCTCGCCCCGCCCCAGCGCGCTGCGGGGGGCGGGCTCCAGCCGGTGCAGTGCAGCGGGGACCCCCAACCCTGCCCCTCCTGCCCACGCACTCCCCGGCCCTGCCCGGTCCCTGCTCCACTCGCTCCCCAGCCAGGGAAATGGCGGGGTGCGCTTCACCCGCTGGGGGTCCGTTAGAGCGATTCCCGGAAGAGGTCGCTGCCGAACCGGAAGTTCCCCGTGGGACTCGAAAGGAGCAGGCACCGGGGCAACGTACTTCCGCTCCCTGCCGCCGGTCCGTTGCGCGCCCGGGTCCGCCCCTCACTTCCGGTCAGTGCTCCTGGTGGGGCTCTAGGGGCGCTGCGGGCTGGGGGAATGAGGCGGGAGGAGCCCGGGGTCCCCCAAACCCCAGCCAAGGCAGTCATATCCGGGCGCTGCACCCAGACCCTGCCGCTGCAGCCCGGCCCCGCCAGGGGGTGACTCGCGGTGCCTCTGGCTGTGCTGCCTCCCTGCCCGCTCCCGGGGCTGGGGCGGGGCCGGCCTGGGACACCCAGTGCCCGAGTGCCCCAGGGTTCGCACCCGCCCCCCAGCCCCAGCGTGTCATGGACCCGGGTCTGCCCCGAGCACCGCGGAGTCCCCGACCCCCGAGTCTGCAGCAGAACCGCGTGTCTGGCATGACGCTGCGGGCCCAGGACATGCCGCCTTCAGAGGGTGCGGGGAGTCGGGGTCCCGCGTTGGCAGCCTCGGTAGGGCTGGCTGAGCCCCTCCACAAAGCTTCTCCTTCGCGGGGTCCCAGGCCGGGGAGTCCGTCACCCCGCAGCGCCAACGGGGGAACCAGCCGAGAGCCCCTCACGGGCAGGGGGGATGGGGGCTTTACGCGTAGGAAGCTGCTTCGCCGCGTTGCCCGGTTTGCTTTTCTTCTCCAGAGCTCGCAGCTGCTCTGTAAGGACAGGAAATAGCTTGTTTCATTATAAATCTACAAATATGTGATCAAAATCCTCCTTATTTAGAATAATATGGACACTGACCCTTGCCATGAACATGAAGACACTGGGTTTGGTGGTTCACGCTTCCTTCCTCCAGGGCCGGTGCAACCACTAGGCAAAGTAGGCAGCCGCCTAGGGCGCCAAGTGGTTGGGGGCGGCCAAAAGTGCGCTCTGGGGAGGCGGTGGAGTGGAGGTGAGCTGGGGCTGGGGGGGCGCGGGGAGGGCCACCTGCAGCAAGTACCTGGGGGGAGGGGGCAGCGCACAGGGGAACCGCTCCCCACCCCAGCTCATCTCTGCTCTACCTCCTCTCCTGAGCAACGCCCTGCTCGGCTTCTCTCCCTCCCAGGCTTGCCCACCAAACAGCTGATTGGTGCCTCAGACCTGGGAGGCGGGAGAAGTGGCAGCGGGGGCATGATCGCGGAGGAGGCAGAGCAGAGGTGAGCTGGGGCGGAGCTGCTGCGGGGGGGGGGCGCCTCAGGGCGGAGGGGAGCTGCCACAGGGCTTGGGGGGGGGGGGGACGGGCACAAGGTGGAAGTTTCACTTAGGGCGCAAAACATCCTTGCACTGGCCATGCCTGCCTCCAGTAATAAAACTTTCAGGAAAGCTCCAAATTATTAACCAATTGTTTATAAAATACATTTTATATTGAACTTGTTTTCAAGCAATAACCAAATCTCTCTGATCTTTATCCATTTCAAACAGTAATTATACCAGTTTTCCCTAGTTTCCAATGTGGGGCTTCAAATAGATCTTTGGATTAAAAAGCTCATCTAACAATTGTGTAACTGTATCAAGTGTCAGAGTAGCAGCCGTGTTAGGGTATGTCTACACTACGGAATAAGGTCGAATTTATAGAAGTTGGTTTTTTAGAAATCGGTTTTATATATTCGAGTGTGTGTGTCCCCACAGAAAATGCTCTAAGTGCATTAAGTGCATTAACTCGGCGGAGCGCTTCCACAGTACCGAGGCTAGAGTCGACTTCCGGAGCGTTGCATTGTGGGTAGCTATCCCACAGTTCCCGCAGTCTCTGCTGCCCATTGGAATTCTGGGTTGAGATCCCAATGCCTGATGGGGCTAAAACATTGTCACGAGTGGTTCTGGGTACATATCGTCAGGCCCCCGTTCCCTCCCTCCCTCCGTGAAAGCAAGGGCAGACAATCGTTTCGCGCCTTTTTTCCTGAGTTACCTGTGCAGATGCCATACCACGGCAAGCATGGAGCCCGCTCAGGTAACCGTCACCCTATGTCTCCTGGGTGCTGGCAGACGCAGTACGGCATTGCTACACAGTAGCAGCAACCCCTTGCCTTGTGGTAGCAGACGGTACAGTACGACTGGTAGCCGTCATCGTCATGTCCGAGGTGCTCCTGGCCACGTCGGCTGGGAGCGCCTGGGCAGACATGGGCGCAGGGACTAAATTTGGAGTGACTTGACCAGGTCATTCTCTTTAGTCCTGCAGTCAGTCCTATTGAACCGTCTTATGGTGAGCAGGCAGGCGATACGGACTGCTAGCAGTCATACTGTACCATCTTCTGTCAGGCAGGCAAGAGATGAGGATTGCTAGTAGTCGTATTGTACCATCTTCTGCCAGGCAGGCAAGAGATGAGGATGGCTAGCAGTCATACTGTACCATCTTCTGCCGAGCAGCCATGAGATGTGGATGGCATGCAGTCCTTCTGCACCGTCTGCTGCCAGCCAAAGATGTAAAAGATAGATAGAGTGGGTCAAAACAAGAAATAGACCAGATTTGTTTTGTACTCATTTGCTTCCCCCCCTCCCCTGTCTAGGGGACTCATTCTTCTAGGTCACACTGCAGTCACTCACAGAGAAGGTGCAGCGAGGTAAATCTAGCCATGTATCAATCAGAGGCCAGGCTAACCTTCTTGTTCCAATAAGAACGATAACTTAGGTGCACCATTTCTTATTGGAACCCTCCGTGAAGTCCTGCCTGAAATACTCCTTGATGTAAAGACACCCCCTTTGTTGATTTTAGCTCCCTGAAGCCAACCCTGTAAGCCGTGTCATCAGTCGCCCCTCCCTCCGTCAGAGCAACGGCAGACAATCGTTCCGCGCCTTTTTTCTGTGCGGACGCCATACCAAGGCAAGCATGGAGGCCGCTCAGCTCACTTTGGCAATTAGGAGCACATTAAACACCACACACATTATCCAGCAGTATATGCAGAACCAGAACCTGGCAAAGCGATAACGGGTGAGGAGACGATGTCAGCGCGGTCACGTGAGTGATCAGGACATGGACACAGATTTCTCTGAAAGCATGAGCCCTGCCAATGCATGCATCATGGTGCTAATGGGGCAGGTTCATGCTGTGGAACGCCAATTCTGGGCTCGGGAAACAAGCACAGACTGGTGGGACCGCATAGTGTTGCAGGTCTGGGACGATTCCCAGTGGCTGCTAAACTTTCGCATGCGTAAGGGCACTTTCATGGAACTTTGTGACTTGCTTTCCCCTGCCCTGAGGCGCATGAATACCAAGATGAGAGCAGCCCTCACAGTTGAGAAGCGAGTGGCGATAGCCCTGTGGAAGCTTGCAACGTCAGACAGCTACCGGTCAGTTGGGAATCAATTTGGAGTGGGCAAATCTACTGTGGGGGCTGCTGTGATGCAAGTAGCCCACGCAATCAAAGATCTGCTGATATCAAGGGTAGTGACCCTGGGAAATGTGCAGGTCATAGTGGATGGCTTTGCTGCAATGGGATTCCCTAACTGTGGTGGGGCTATAGACGGAACCCATATCCCTATCTTGGCACCAGAGCACCAAGCCGCCGAGTACATAAACCACAAGGGGTACTTTTCGATAGTCCTGCAAGCTCTGGTGGATCACAAGGGACGTTTCACCAACATCAACGTGGGATGGCCGGGAAAGGTACATGATGCTCGCATCTTCAGGAACTCTGGTCTGTTTCAAAAGCTGCAGGAAGGGACTTTCTTCCCAGACCAGAAAATAACTGTTGGGGATGTTGAAATGCCTATATGTATCCTTGGGGACCCAGCCTACCCCTTAATCCCATGGCTCATGAAGCCGTACACAGGCAGCCTGGACAGTAGTCAGGAGCTGTTCAACTACAGGCTGAGCAAGTGCAGAATGGTGGTAGAATGTGCATTTGGACGTTTAAAGGCGCGCTGGCGCAGTTTACTGACTCGCTTAGACCTCAGCGAAACCAATATTCCCATTGTTATTACTGCTTGCTGTGTGCTTCACAGTCTCTGTGAGAGTAAGGGGGAGACATTTATGGCGGGGTGGGAGGTTGAGGCAAATCGCCTGGCTGCTGGTTACGCGCAGCCAGACACCAGGGCGGTTAGAAGAGCACAGGAGGGCGTGGTACGCATCAGAGAAGCTTTGAAAACCAGTTTCATGACTGGCCAGGCTACGGTGTGAAAGTTCTGTTTGTTTCTCCTTGATGAAACCCCCCGCCCCTTGGTTCACTCTACTTCCCTGTAAGCTAACCACCCGCCCCTCCTCCCTTCAATTACCGCTTGCAGAGGCAATACAGTAATTGTTGCTTCACATTCATGCATTCTTTATTCATTCATCACACAAATAGGGGGATGACTACCAAGGTAGCCCAGGAGGGGTGGTGGAGGAGGGAAGGAAAATGCCACACAGCACTTTAAGCACAGCACTTTAAAAGTTTACAACTTTAAAATTTATTGAATGACAGCCTTCTTTTTTTTGGGCAATCCTCTGTGGTGGAGTGGCTGGTTGGCCGGAGGCCCCCCCACCGCATTCTTGGGCGTCTGGGTGTGGAGGCTATGGAACTTGGGGAGGAGGGCGGTTGGTTACAGAGGGGCTGCAGTGGCAGTCTGTGCTCCAGCTGCCTTTGCTGCAGCTCAACCATACACTGGAGCATACTGGTTTGGTCCTGCAGCACCCTCAGCATTGAATCCTGCCTCCTCTCATCACGCTGCCGCCACATTTGAGCTTCAGCCCTGTCTTCAGCCCGCCACTTACTCTCTTCAGCCCGCCACCTCTCCTCCCGGTCATTTTGTGCTTTCCTGCACTCTGACATTATTTGCCTCCACGCATTTGTCTGTGCTCTGTCAGTGTGGGAGGACAGCATGAGCTCGGAGAACATTTCATCGTGAGTGCGTTTTTTTTTCTTTCTAAGCTTCACTAGCCTCTGGGAAGGAGAAGATCCTGTGATCATTGAAACACATGCAGCTGGTGGAGAAAAAAAAGGGACAGCGCTGTTTAAAAAGACACATTTTATAAAACAGTGGCTACACTCTTTCAGGGTAAACCTTGCTGTTAACATTACATACATAGCACATGTGCTTTCGTTACAAGGTCGCATTTTGCCTCCTCTCACCGCGTGACTACCCCCTCAACCTTCCCCCCTCCCTGTGGCTAACAGCGGGGAACATTTCTGTTTAGCCACAGGCAAACAGCCCAGCAGGAATGGGCTCCTCTGAGTGTCCCCTGAAGAAAAGCACTCTATTTCAACCAGGTGACCATGAATTATATCTCACTCTCCTGAGGATAACACAGAGAGATAAAGAATGGATGTTGTTTGAATGCCAGCAAACATACACTGCAATGCTTTGTTCTACAATGATTCCCGAGTACGTGTTACTGGCCTGGAGTGGTAAAGTGTCCTACCATGAAGGACGCAATAAGGCTGCCCTCCCCAGAAACCTTTTGCAAAGGCTTTAGGACTACAGACAGCTGCAGCGGCACAGGAGCTAGCAAACAGAGCTGTGAACAGGGGAGTTTGAGTGGGAGTTCTGTTGGAGGAGAAGGTGTTTCTGTTTGGTTTTGTATTGATAGTATCTGTATGTGTAGAGGCTTGTAGGGGCTTTGTGCTGGGAGAGAAGCTGAGCCCTGATTAGGGGGCGGGGCTTCAATGACAAGGGGTCCTATAAAGGTAGCAGCCAGCGGCACAGAAGCTAGCAAACAGAGCTGTAAACAGGGGAGATTGAGTGGGAGTTCTGTTGGAGGAGAAGGTATTTGTGTGTGTTTGGTTTTGTATTGGTGGTATCTGTATGTGCAGGGGCTTTGTGCTGGGAGAGAAGCTGAGCCCTGATTAGGGGGCGGGGCTTCACTGACTAGGGGTCGTATAAAGGTAGCAGCCAGTCAGGCAGCGGCACAGGAGCTAGCAAACAGAGCTGTAAACAGGGGAGTTTGAGTGGGAGTTCTGTTGGAGGAGAAGGTATTTGTGTGTGTGTGTTTGGTTTTGTATTGGGAGTATCTGTATGTGTAGGGGCTTTGTGCTGGGAGAGAAGCTGAGCTCTGATTAGGGGGCGGGGCTTCCCTGACTAGGGGTCCTATAAAGGTAGCAGCCAGTCAGGCAGCGGCACAGGAGCTAGCAAACAGAGCTGTAAACAGGGGAGTTTGAGTGGGAGTTCTGTTGGAGGAGAAGGTATTTGTGTGTGTTTGGTTTTGTATTGGTGGTATCTGTATGTGTAGGGGCTTTGTGCTGGGAGAGAAGCTGAGCCCTGATTAGGGTGCGGGGCTTCACTGACTAGGGGTCCTATAAAGGGAGCAGCCAGTCAGGCAGTGGCACAGACAGCTGCAGCGGCACAGGAGCGAGCAAACAGAGCTGTAAACAGGGGAGTTTGCGTGGGAGTTCTGTTGGAGGAGAAGGTATTTGTGTGTGTTTGGTTTTGTATTGGTGGTATCTGTATGTGTAGGGGCTTTGTGCTGGGAGAGAAGCTGAGCCCTGATTAGGGGGCGGGGCTTCCCTGACTAGGGGTCCTATAAAGGTAGCAGCCAGTCAGGCAGTGGCACAGACAGCTGCAGCGGCACAGGAGTGTTGGGAACACTGGGGCATGGGCACTAGGTAACTTAAGGGGATGGAAGACCACAAGTGATACCCTACAGGAGGATCTGGATGACCTTGTAAACTGGAGTAATAGGAATAGGATGAAATTTAATAGTGAGAAGTGTAAGGTCATGCATTTAGGGATTAATAACAAGAATTTTAGTTATAAGCTAGGGACGCATCAACTAGAAGTAACGGAGGAGGAAAAGGACCTTGGACTATTGGTTGATCATAGGATGACTATGAGCTGCCAATGTGATATGGCTGTGAAAAAAGCTAATGTCGTCTTGGGATGCATCAGGAGAGGTATTTCCAGTAGGGATAAGGAGGTTTTAGTACCGTTATATAAGGCACTGGTGAGACCTCACCTGGAATACTGTGTACAGTTCTGGTCTCCCATGTTTAAGGAGGATGAATTCAAACTGGAACAGGTACAGAGAAGGGCTACTAGGATGATCCGAGGAATGGAAAACTTGTCTTATGAAAGGAGACTCAGGGAGCTTGGCTTGTTTAGCCTAACTAAAAGAAGGTTGAGGGGAGATATGATTGCTCTCTATAAATATATTAGAGGGATAAATACCAGAGAGGGAGAGGAATTATTTAAGCTCAGTACCAATGTGGACACAAGAACAAATGGATATAAACTGGCCACTAGGAAATTTAGATTAGAAATTAGACGAAGGTTTCTAACCATTAGAGGAGTGAAATTTTGGAATAGCCTTCCGAGGGAAGTAGTGGGGGAAAAAGATCTATCTTGCTTTAAGATTAAACTCGATAAGTTTATGGAGGAGATGGTATGATGGGATAACATGGTTTTGGTAATTAAATATTCATGGTAAATAGGCCCAATGGCCTGTGATGGGTTTTTAGATGGGGTAAGATCCAAGTTACCCGGGGAAGAATTTTCTGTAGTATCTGGCTGATGAATCTTGCCCATATGCTCAGGGTTTAGCTGATCGCCATATTTGGGGTCGGGAAGGAATTTTCCTCCAGGGCAGATTGGAAGGCCCTGGAGGTTTTTTGCCTTCCTCTGTAGCATGGGGCACGGGTCACTTGCTGGAGGATTCTCTGCTCCTTGAGGTCTTCAAAATACAATTTGAGGACTTCAATAGCACAGATATAGGTGTGAGGTCATTTTTAGGAGTGGTGGGTGAAATTCTGTGGCCTGCATTGTGCAGGAGGTCAGACTAGATGATCATAATGGTCCCTTCTGACCTAAATATCTATGAATCTATGAAGTGTCGATGAAGCCCCCTCGCACTAGGCCCCAGTGTCCTTGCCCCCCCTTCTGCCTGGAGGCACTTAAAGCAGCTCTGCGTGCTAGGCCCAAGTGTCCTTGGCCCCCCCGCCTGGAGGCACACACAGCAATTATGCTGAAAATTTGCAACAGTATGTTGCAGAGTTAAACTGCTTAAAACTAAGCAAGGCCAAACAAAAAAAATATAAAAAAACAATGCTAAATAAAGCAGCTTTATGTATAGTTTAACAAATAATACAAAAAATTAAAAAACTAGCTGGGAACTGGATTGGCTGGCTATATAAATACTTGGAGCAGCTTGCTATTAAATAAATATGCTAAAAAAAATGTATAAAAGCCTGTGTAACTTCCTGCTCTGTGGTACAGATTTGAAATTCAAATCTCCCTATACCTTTTTAAAACTTCAAATAAACTTTTCTGCTTCTCCAACCCGTTGTAATTATTGGGTGTAGCACACCGGGTAACGAACCAACTACAGCTGTTGTTCAGCCTCTCGGCACTGGGTGCCAGCAACAGGAGCTAGCAAACAGAGCTGTAAACAGGGGAGTTTGAGTGGGAGTTCTGTTGGAGGAGAAGGTATTTGTGTGTGTTCGGTTCTGTATTGTTAGTATCTGTATGTGTAGGGGCTTCGTGCTGGGAGAGAAGCTGAGCCCTGATTAGGGGGCGGGGCTTCACTGACTAGGGGTCCTATAAAGGTAGCAGCCAGTCAGGCAGCGGCACAGGAGCTAACAAAGAGCTGTAAACAGGAGAGTTTGATTGGGAGTTCTGTTGGAGGAGAAGGTATTTGTGTGTGTTTGGTTTTGTATTGGTAGTATCTGTATGTGTAGGGGCTTTGTGCTGGGAGAGAAGCTGAGCCCTGATTAGGGGGCGGGGCTTCACTGACTAGGGGTCCTATAAAGGGAGCAGCCAGTCAGGCAGCGACACAGGAGCTAGCAAACAGAGCTGTAAACAGGGGAGTTTGAGTGGGAGTTCTGTTGGAGGAAAAGGTATTTGTGTGTGTTTGGTTTTGTATAGGTGGTATCTGTATGTGTAGGGGCTTTGTGTTGGGAGAGAAGCTGAGCCCTGATTAGGGGGCGGGGCTTCCTTGACTAGGGGTCCTATAAAGCTTGCAGCCAGTCAGGCAGCGGCACAGGAGCTATCAAACAGAGCTGTAAACAGGGGAGTTTGAGTGGGAGTTCTGTTGGAGGAAAAGGTATTTGTGTGTGTGTTTCGTTTTGTATTGGTTTTATCTGTATGTGTAGGGGCTTTGTCCTGGGAGAGAAGCTGAGCCCTGATTAGGGGGCGGGGCTTCCCTGGGTAGGGGTCCTATAAATGTAGCAGCCAGTCAGGCAGCGGCACGGGAGCTAGCAAATAGAGGTGTAAACAGGGGAGTTTGAGTGGGAGTTCGGTTGGAGGAGAAGGTATTTGTGTGTTTGGTTTTGTATTGGTGGTATCTGTATGTGTAGGGGCTTTGTGCTGGGAGAGAAGCTGAGCCCTGATGAGGGGGCGGGGCTTCCCTGACTAGGGGTCCTATAAAGGTAGCAGCCAGTCAGACAGCGGCACAGGAGCTTACAAACAGAGCTGTAAACAGGGGAGATTGAGTGGGAGTTCTGTTGGAGGAGAAGGTATTTGTGTGTGTTTGGTATTGTATTGGTAGTATCTGTATGTGTAGGGGCTTTGTGCTGGGAGAGAAGCTGAGCCCTGATTAGGGGGCGGGGCTTCCCTGACTAGGGGTCCTATAAAGATTGCAGCCAGTCAGGCAGCGGCATAGGAGCCAGCAAACAGAACTGTAAACAGGGGAGTTTGAGTGGGAGTTTTGTTGGAGGAGAAGGTATTTGTGTGTGTTTGGTTTTGTATTGGTAGTACCTGTATGTGTTGGGGCTTTGTGCTGGGAGAGAAGCTGAGCCCTGATTGGTTGGCGGGGCTTCGCTGATTAGGGGTCCTATAAAGAGAGCAGCCAGTCAGGAAGCGGCACAGACAGCTGCAGCGGCAGAGGAGCTAGCAGACAGAGCTGTAAACAGGGGAGTTTGAGTGGGAGTTCTTTTGGAGGAGAAGGTATTTGTGTGTTTTTTTGTATTGGTAGTATCTGTATGTGTAGAGGCTTGGAGGGGCTTTGTGCTGGGAGAGAAGCTGAGCCCTGATTAGGGGGCGAGGCTTCACTGACTAGGGGTCCTATAAAGGTAGGAGCCAGTCAGGCAGCGGCACAGGAGCTAGCAAGCAGAGCTGTAAGCAGGGGAGTTTGAGTGGGAGTTCTTTTGGAGGAGAAGGTATTTGTGTGTTTCTTTTTATTGGTAGTATCTGTATGTGTAGAGGCTTGGAGGGGCTTTGTGCTGGGAGAGAAGCTGAGCCCTGATTAGGGGGCGGGGCTTCACTGACTAGGGGTCCTATCAAGGTAGCAGCCAGTCAGGCAGCGGCACAGGAGCTAGCAAACAGACCTGTAAACAGGGGAGTTTGAGTGGGAGTTCTGTTGGAGGAGAAGGTATTTGTGTGTGTTTGGTTTTGTATTGGTAGTATCTGTATGTGTAGGGTCTTTGTGCTGGGAGAGAAGCTGAGCCCTGATCAGGGGGAGGGGCTTCACTGACTAGGGGTCCTATAAAGGTAGCAGCCAGTCAGGCAGCGGAACAGACAGCTGCAGTGGCACAGGAGCTAGCAAACAAAGCTGTAAACAGGGGAGTTTGAGTGGGAGTTCTGTTGGAGGAGAAGGTATTTGTGTGTGTTTTTGTATTGGTAGTATCTGTATGTGTAGAGGTTTGAAGGGGCTTTGTGCTGGGAGAGAAGCTGAGCCCTGATTAGGGGGCGGGGCTTCACTGACTAGGGGTCCTATAAAGGTAGCAGCCAGTCAGGCAGCGGCACAGGAGCTATCAAACAGAGCTGTAAAGAGGGGAGTTTGAGTGGGAGTTCTGTTGGAGGAGAAGGTATTTGTGTGTGTTTGGTTTTGTATTGGTAGTATCTGTATGTGTAGGGGCTTTGTGCTGGGAGAGAAGCTGAGCCCTGATCAGGGGGCGGGGCTTCACTGACTAGGGGTCCTATAAAGGTAGCAGCCAGTCAGGCAGCGGAACAGACAGCTGCAGTGGCACAGGAGCTAGCAAACAGAGCTGTAAACAGGGGAGTTTGAGTGGGAGTTCTGTTGGAGGAGAAGGTATTTGTGTGTGTTTTTGTATTGGTAGTATCTGTATGTGGAGAGGCTTGAAGGGGCTTTGTGCTGGGAGAGAAGCTGAGCCCTGATTAGGGGGCGGGGCTTCACTGACTAGGGGTCCTGTAAAGGTAGCAGCCAGTCAGGCAGCGGCACAGACAGCTGCAGCGGCAAAGGAGCTAGCAAACAGAGCTGTAAACAGGGGAGTTTGAGTGGGAGTTCTGTTGGAGGAGAAAGTATTTGTGTGTGTTTGGTTTTGTATTGTCAGTATCTGTATGTGCAGGGGCTTTGTGCTGGGAGAGAAGCTGAGCCCTGATTAGGGGGCGGGGCTTGACTGACTAGGGGTCCTATAAAGGTAGCAGCCATTCAGGCAGCGGCTAAGACAGATGCAGTGGCACAGGAGCTAGCAAACAGAGCTGTAAACAGGGGAGTTGGAGTTCTGTTGGAGGAGAAGGTATTTGTGTGTGTTTGGATTTGTATTGTCAGTATCTGTATGTGCAGGGGCTCTGTGCTGGGAGAGAAGCTGAGCCCTGATTAGGGGGCGGGGCTTCCCTGACTAGGGGTCCTATAAAGGTAGCAGCCAGTCAGGCAGCGGCACAGACAGCTTCAGAGGCACAGGAGCTAGCAAAAACAGAGCTGTAAACAGGGGAGTTTGAGTGGGAGTTCTGTTGGAGGAGAAGGTATTTGTGTGTGTTTGGTTTTGTATTGGTAGTATCTGTATGTGTAGGGTCTTTGTGCTGGGAGAGAAGCTGAGCCCTGATCAGGGGGCGGGGCTTGACTGACTAGGGGTCCTATAAAGGTAGTAGCCAGTCAGGCAGCGGCACAGGAGCTAGCAAACAGAGCTGTAAACAGGGGAGTTGGAGTGGGAGTTCTTTTGGAGGAGAAGGTATTTGTGTGTTTTTTTGTATTGGTAGTATCTGTATGTGTAGAGGCTTGGAGGGGCTTTGTGCTGGGAGAGAAGCTGAGCCCTGATTAGGGGGCGAGGCTTCACTGACTAGGGGTCCTATCAAGGTAGCAGCCAGTCAGGCAGCGGCACAGGAGCTAGCAAACAGAGTTGTAAACAGGGGAGTTTGAGTGGGAGTTCTGTTGGAGGAGAAGATATTTGTTTGTGTTTTTTTGTATTGGTAGTATCTGTATGTGTAGAGGCTTGGAGGGGCTTTGTGCTGGGAGAGAAGCTGAGCCCTGATCAGGGGGCGGGGCTTCACTGACTAGGGGTCCTATAAAGGTAGGAGCCAGTAAGGCAGCGGCACAGGAGCTAGCAAGCAGAGCTGTAAGCAGGGGAGTTTGAGTGGGAGTTCTTTTGGAGGAGAAGGTATTTGTGTGTTTCTTTTTATTGGTAGTATCTGTATGTGTAGAGGCTTGGAGGGGCTTTGTGCTGGGAGAGAAGCTGAGCCCTGATTAGGGGGCGGGGCTTCACTGACTAGGGGTCCTATCAAGGTAGCAGCCAGTCAGGCAGCGGCACAGGAGCTAGCAAACAGACCTGTAAACAGGGGAGTTTGAGTGGGAGTTCTGTTGGAGGAGAAGGTATTTGTGTGTGTTTGGTTTTGTATTGGTAGTATCTGTATGTGTAGGGTCTTTGTGCTGGGAGAGAAGCTGAGCCCTGATCAGGGGGAGGGGCTTCACTGACTAGGGGTCCTATAAAGGTAGCAGCCAGTCAGGCAGCGGAACAGACAGCTGCAGTGGCACAGGAGCTAGCAAACAAAGCTGTAAACAGGGGAGTTTGAGTGGGAGTTCTGTTGGAGGAGAAGGTATTTGTGTGTGTTTTTGTATTGGTAGTATCTGTAT
This sequence comes from Lepidochelys olivacea, assembly GCF_965140295.1. NCBI lineage: Eukaryota > Metazoa > Chordata > Testudines > Cheloniidae > Lepidochelys > Lepidochelys olivacea. The sequence continues at coordinate 25,544,764 of NC_140427.1, forward strand.
GTGTAGAGGTTTGAAGGGGCTTTGTGCTGGGAGAGAAGCTGAGCCCTGATTAGGGGGCGGGGCTTCCCTGACTAGGGGTCCTATAAAGGTAGCAGCCAGTCAGGCAGCGGCACAGGAGCTATCAAACAGAGCTGTAAAGAGGGGAGTTTGAGTGGGAGTTCTGTTGGAGGAGAAGGTATTTGTGTGTGTTTGGTTTTGTATTGGTAGTATCTGTATGTGTAGGGGCTTTGTGCTGGGAGAGAAGCTGAGCCCTGATCAGGGGGCGGGGCTTCACTGACTAGGGGTCCTATAAAGGTAGCAGCCAGTCAGGCAGCGGAACAGACAGCTGCAGTGGCACAGGAGCTAGCAAACAGAGCTGTAAACAGGGGAGTTTGAGTGGGAGTTCTGTTGGAGGAGAAGGTATTTGTGTGTGTTTTTGTATTGGTAGTATCTGTATGTGGAGAGGCTTGAAGGGGCTTTGTGCTGGGAGAGAAGCTGAGCCCTGATTAGGGGGCGGGGCTTCACTGACTAGGGGTCCTATAAAGGTAGCAGCCAGTCAGGCAGCGGAACAGACAGCTGCAGTGGCACAGGAGCTAGCAAACAGAGCTGTAAACAGGGGAGTTTGAGTGGGAGTTCTGTTGGAGGAGAAGATATTTGTTTGTGTTTTTTTATTGGTAGTATCTGTATGTGTAGAGGTTTGAAGGGGCTTTGTGCTGGGAGAGAAGCTGAGTCCTGATTAGGGGGCGGGGCTTCACTGACTGGGCGTCCTATAAAGGTAGTAGCCAGTCAGGCAGCGGCACAGGAGCTAGCAAACAGAGCTGTAAACAGGGGAGTTTGAGTGGGAGTTCTGTTGGAGGAGAAGGTATTTGTGTGTTTTTTTGTATTGGTAGTATCTGTATGTGCAGAGGCTTGGAGGGGCTTTGTGCTGGGAGAGAAGCTGAGCCCTGATCAGGGGGCGGGGCTTCACTGACTAGGGGTCCTATAAAGGTAGGAGCCAGTCAGGCAGCGGCACAGGAGCTAGCAAGCAGAGCTGTAAGCAGGGGAGTTTGAGTGGGAGTTCTGTTGGAGGAGAAGGTATTTGTGTGTGTTTGGTTTTGTATTGGTAGTATCTGTATGTGTAGGGTCTTTGTGCTGGGAGAGAAGCTGAGCCCTGATCAGGGGGAGGGGCTTCACTGACTAGGGGTCCTATAAAGGTAGCAGCCAGTCAGGCAGCGGAACAGACAGCTGCAGTGGCACAGGAGCTAGCAAACAAAGCTGTAAACAGGGGAGTTTGAGTGGGAGTTCTGTTGGAGGAGAAAGTATTTGTGTGTGTTTGGTTTTGTATTGTCAGTATCTGTATGTGCAGGGGCTTTGTGCTGGGAGAGAAGCTGAGCCCTGATTAGGGGGCGGGGCTTCCCTGACTAGGGGTCCTATAAAGGTAGCAGCCAGTCAGGCAGCGGCTAAGACAGATGCAGTGGCACAGGAGCTAGCAAAAACAGAGCTGTAAACAGGGGAGTTTGAGTGGGAGTTCTGTTGGAGGAGAAGGTATTTGTGTGTTTTTTTGTATTGGTAGTATCTGTATGTGTAGAGGCTTGGAGGGGCTTTGTGCTGGGAGAGAAGCTGAGCCCTGATTAGGGGCCGAGGCTTCACTGACTAGGGGTCCTATCAAGGTAGCAGCCAGTCAGGCAGCGGCACAGGAGCTAGCAAACAGAGTTGTAAACAGGGGAGTTTGAGTGGGAGTTCTGTTGGAGGAGAAGATATTTGTTTGTGTTTTTTTGTATTGGTAGTATCTGTATGTGTAGAGGCTTGGAGGGGCTTTGTGCTGGGAGAGAAGCTGAGCCCTGATCAGGGGGCGGGGCTTCACTGACTAGGGGTCCTATAAAGGTAGGAGCCAGTCAGGCAGCGGCACAGGAGCTAGCAAGCAGAGCTGTAAGCAGGGGAGTTTGAGTGGGAGTTCTTTTGGAGGAGAAGGTATTTGTGTGTTTCTTTTTATTGGTAGTATCTGTATGTGTAGAGGCTTTGTGCTGGGAGAGAAGCTGAGCCCTGATCAGGGGGCGGGGCTTAACTGACTAGGGGTCCTATAAAGGTAGCAGCCAGTCAGATAGCGGCACAGACAGCTGAAGCGGCACAGGAGCTAGCAAACAGAGCTGTAAACAGGGGAGTTTGAGTGGGAGTTCTGTTGGAGGAGAAGGTATTCGTGTGTGTTTGGTTTTGTATTGGTAGTATCTGTATGTGTAGGGTCTTTGTGCTGGGAGAGAAGCTGAGCCCTGATCAGGGGGCGGGGCTTCACTGACTAGGGGTCCTATAAAGGTAGCAGCCAGTCAGGCAGCGGAACAGACAGCTGCAGTGGCACAGGAGCTAGCAAACAGAGCTGTAAACAGGGGAGTTTGAGTGGGAGTTCTGTTGGAGGAGAAGGTATTTGTGTGTGTTTTTGCATTGGTAGTATCTGTATGTGGAGAGGCTTGAAGGGGCTTTGTGCTGGGAGAGAAGCTGAGCCCTGATTAGGGGGCGGGGCTTCACTGACTAGGGGTCCTGTAAAGGTAGCAGCCAGTCAGGCAGCGGCACAGACAGCTGCAGCGGCAAAGGAGCTAGCAAACAGAGCTGTAAACAGGGGAGTTTGAGTGGGAGTTCTGTTGGAGGAGAAGGTATTTGTGTGTGTTTGGATTTGTATTGTCAGTATCTGTATGTGCAGGGGCTTTGTGCTGGGAGAGAAGCTGAGCCCTGATTAGGGGGCGGGGCTTCACTGACTAGGGGTCCTATAAAGGTAGCAGCCAGTCAGGCAGCGGCACAGGAGCTAGCAGGCAGAGCTGTAAGCAGGGGAGTTTGAGTGGGAGTTCTGTTGGAGGAGAAGGTATTTGTGTGTTTGGTTTTGCATTGGTAGTATCTGTATGTGTAGAGGCTTGGAGGGGCTTTGTGCTGGGAGAGAAACTGAGCCCTGATTAGGGGGCCGGGCTTCACTGACTAGGGGTCCTATAAAGGTAGCAGCCAGTCAGGCAGCGGCACAGGAGCTAGCAAACAGAGCTGTGAACAGGGGAGTTTGAGTGGGAGTTCTGTTGGAGGAGAAGGTATTTGTGTGTGTTTGGTTTTGTATTGGTAGTATCTGTATGTGTAGGGTCTTTGTGCTGGGAGAGAAGCTGAGCCCTGATCAGGGGGAGGGGCTTCACTAACTAGGGGTCCTATAAAGGTAGCAGCCAGTCAGGCAGCGGAACAGACAGCTGCAGTGGCACAGGAGCTAGCAAACAGAGCTGTAAACAGGGGAGTTTGAGTGGGAGTTCTGTTGGAGGAGAAGGTATTTGTGTGTGTTTGGTTTTGTATTGGTAGTATCTGTATGTGTAGAGGCTTGGAGGGGCTTTGTGCTGGGAGAGAAGCTGAGCCCTGATTAGGGGGCGAGGCTTCACTGACTAGGGGTCCTATCAAGGTAGCAGCCAGTCAGGCAGCGGCACAGGAACTAGCAAACAGAGTTGTAAACAGGGGAGTTTGAGTGGGAGTTCTGTTGGTGGAGAAGGTATTTCTGTGTGTTTTTGTATTGGAAGTATCTGTATGTGTAGGGGTTTGGCGGGGCTTTGTGCTTGAGAGAAGCTGAGCCCTGATTAGGGGGCGGGGCTTCACTGACTAGGGGTCCTATAAAGGTAGCTGCCAGTCAGGCAGCGGAAGAGACAGCTGCAGTGGCACAGGCGCTAGCAAACAGAGCTGTAAACAGGGGAGTTTGAGTGGGAGTTCTGTTGGAGGAGAAGGTATTTGTGTGTTTTTTTGTATTGGTAGTATCTGTATGTGTAGAGGCTTGGAGGGGCTTTGTGCTGGGAGAGAAGCTGAGTCCTGATTAGGGGGCGGGGCTTCACTGACTAGGGGTCCTATCAAGGTAGCAGCCAGTCAGGCAGCGGCACAGGAGCTAGCAAACAGACCTGTAAACAGGGCAGTTTGAGTGGGAGTTCTGTTGGAGGAGAAGGTATTTGTGTGTGTTTTTGTATTGGTAGTATCTGTATGTGTAGAGGTTTGAAGGGGCTTTGTGCTGGGAGAGAAGCTGAGCCCTGATCAGGGGGAGGAGCTTCACTGACTAGGGGTCCTATAAAGGTAGCAGCCAGTCAGGCAGCGGAACAGACAGCTGCAGTGGCACAGGAGCTAGGAAACAGAGCTGTAAACAGGGGAGTTTGAGTGGGAGTTCTGTTGGAGGGGAAAGTATTTCTGTGTGTTTGGTTTTGTATTGTCAGTATCTGTATGTGCAGGGGATTTGTGCTGGGAGAGAAGCTGAGCCCTGATTAGGGGGCGGGGCTTCCCTGACTAGGGGTCCTATAAAGGTAGCAGCCAGTCAGGCAGCGGCACAGGAGCTATCAAACAGAGCTGTAAAGAGGGGAGTTTGAGTGGGAGTTCTGTTGGAGGAGAAGGTATTTGTGTGTGTTTGGTTTTGTATTGTCAGTATCTGTATGTGCAGGGGCTTTGTGCTGGGAGAGAAGCTGAGCCCTGATTAGGGGGCGGGGCTTCCCTGAGTAGGGGTCCTATAAAGGTAGCAGCCAGTCAGGCAGCGGCACAGACAGCTGCAGTGGCACAGGAGCTAGGAAACAGAGCTGTGAACAGGGGAGTTTGAGTGGGAGTTCTGTTGGAGGAGAAGGTATTTGTGTGTGTTTGGTTTTGTATTGGTAGTATCTGTATGTGTAGAGGCTTGGAGGGGCTTTGTGCTGGGAGAGAAGCTGAGCCCTGATTAGGGGGCGGGGCTTCACTGACTAGGGGTCCTGTAAAGGTAGCAGCCAGTCAGGCAGCGGCACAGACAGCTGCAGCGGCAAAGGAGCTAGCAAACAGAGCTGTAAACAGGGGAGTTTGAGTGGGAGTTCTGTTGGAGGAGAAGGTATTTGTGTGTGTTTGGTTTTGTATTGGTAGTATCTGTATGTGTAGGGGCTCTGTGCTGGGAGAGAAGCTGAGCCCTGATTAGGGGGCGGGGCTTCACTGACTAGGGGTCCTATAAAGGTAGCAGCCAGTCAGGCAGCGGCACAGGAGCTAGCAAACAGAGCTGTAAACAGGGGAGTTTGAGTGGGAGTTCTGTTGGAGGAGAAAGTATTTGTGTGTGTTTGGTTTTGTATTGTCAGTATCTGTATGTGCAGGGGCTTTGTGCTGGGAGAGAAGCTGAGCCCTGATTAGGGGGCGGGGCTTCCCTGACTAGGGGTCCTATAAAGGTAGCAGCCATTCAGGCAGCGGCTAAGGCAGATGCAGCGGCACAGGAGCTAGCAAACAGAGCTGTAAACAGGGGAGTTGGAGTTCTGTTGGAGGAGAAGGTATTTGTGTGTGTTTGGATTTGTGTTGTCAGTATCTGTATGTGCAGGGGCTTTGTGCTGGGAGAGAAGCTGAGCCCTGATCAGGGGGAGGGGCTTCACTGACTAGGGGTCCTATAAAGGGAGCAGCCAGTCAGGCAGCGGCACAGACAGCTGCAGTGGCACAGGCGCTAGCAAACAGAGCTGTAAACAGGGGAGTTTGAGTGGGAGTTCTGTTGGAGGAGAAGGTATTTGTGTGTGTTTGGTTTTGTATTGGTAGTATCTGTATGTGTAGGGTCTTTGTGCTGGGAGAGAAGCTGAGCCCTGATCAGGGGGAGGGGCTTCACTGACTAGGGGTCCTATAAAGGTAGCAGCCAGTCAGGCAGCGGAACAGACAGCTGCAGTGGCACAGGAGCTAGCAAACAGAGCTGTAAACAGGGGAGTTTGAGTGGGAGTTCTGTTGGAGGAGAAGGTATTTGTGTGTGTTTTTGTATTGGTAGTATCTGTATGTGTAGAGGTTTCAAGGGGCTTTGTGCTGGGAGAGAAGCTGAGCCCTGATTAGGGGGCGGGGCTTCACTGACTAGGGGTCCTATAAAGGTAGCAGCCAGTCAGGCAGCGGCACAGACAGCTGCAGCGGCACAGGAGCTAGCAAACAGAGCTGTAAACAGGGGAGTTTGAGTGGGAGTTCTGTTGGAGGGGAAGGTATTTCTGTGTGTTTGGTTTTGTATTGTCAGTATCTGTATGTGCAGGGGCTTTGTGCTGGGAGAGAAGCTGAGCCCTGATTAGGGGGCGGGGCTTCCCTGACTAGGGGTCCTATAAAGGTAGCAGCCAGTCAGGCAGCGGCACAGGAGCTATCAAACAGAGCTGTAAACAGGGGAGTTTGAGTGGGAGTTCTGTTGGAGGAGAAGGTATTTGTGTGTGTTTTTGTATTGGTAGTATCTGTATGTGGAGAGGCTTGAAGGTGCTTTGTGCTGGGAGGGAAGCTGAGCCCTGATTGGGGGCGGGGCTTCACTGACTAGGGGTCCTATAAAGGTAGCAGCCAGTCAGGCAGCGGCACAGGAGCTAGCAAACAGAGCTGTGAACAGGGGAGTTTGAGTGGGAGTTCTGTTGGAGGAGATGGTATTTTTTTGTTTGGTTTTGTATTGGTCGTATATGTATGTGTTGGGGTTTGACCGGGCTTTGTGCTTGGAGAGAAGCTGAGCCCTGATTAGGGGGCGGGGCTTCACTGACTAGGGGTCCTGTAAAGGTAGCAGCCAGTCAGGCAGCGGAACAGACAGCTGCAGTGGCACAGGAGCTAGCAAACAGAGTTGTAAACAGGGGAGTTTGAGTGGGAGTTCTGTTGGAGGAGAAGGTATTTGTGTGTGTTTTTGTATTGGTAGTATCTGTATGTGTAGAGGTTTGAAGGGGCTTTGTGCTGGGAGAGAGGCTGAGCCCTGATTAGGGGGCGGGGCTTCACTGACTTGGCGTCCTATAAAGGTAGCAGCCAGTCAGGCAGCGGCACAGACAGCTGCAGCGGCACAGGAGCTAGCAAACAGAGCTTTAAACAGGGGAGTTGGAGTGGGAGTTCTGTTGGAGGAGAAGGTATTTGTGTGTGTTTGGTTTTGTATTGTCAGTATCTGTATGTGCAGGGGCTTTGTGCTGGGAGAGAAGCTGAGCCCTGATTAGGGGGCGGGGCTTCCCTGAGTAGGGGTCCTATAAAGGGAGCAGCCAGTCAGGCAGCGGCACAGGAGCTAGCAAACAGAGCTGTAAACAGGGGAGTTTGAGTGGGAGTTCTGTTGGAGGAGAAGGTATTTCTGTGTGTTTGGTTTTGTATTGGTCGTATATGTATGTGTAGGGGTTTGGCGGGGCTTTGTGCTGGGAGAGAAGCTGAGCCCTGATTAGGGGGCGGGGCTTCACTGACTAGGGGTCCTATAAAGGTAGCAGCCAGTCAGGCAGCGGCAGACAGCTGCAGCGGCACAGGAGCTAGCAAACAGAGCTGTGAACAGGGGAGTTTGAGTGGGAGTTCTGTTGGAGGAGAAAGTATTTGTGTGTGTTTGGTTTTGTATTGTCAGTATCTGTATGTGCAGGGGCTTTGTGCTGGGAGAGAAGCTGAGCCCTGATTAGGGGGCGGGGCTTGACTGACTAGGGGTCCTATAAAGGTAGCAGCTAGTCAGGCAGCGGCTAAGACAGATGCAGCGGCACAGGAGCTAGCAAACAGAGCTGTAAACAGGGGAGTTGGAGTTCTGTTGGAGGAGTAGGTATTTGTGTGTGTTTGGATTTGTATTGTCAGTATCTGTATGTGCAGGGGCTTTGTGCTGGGAGAGAAGCTGAGCCCTGATTAGGGGGCGGGGCTTCCCTGACTAGGGGTCCTATAAAGGTAGCAGCCAGTCAGGCAGCGGCACAGACAGCTTCAGAGGCACAGGAGCTAGCAAACAGAGCTGTAAACAGGGGAGTTTGAGTGGGAGTTCTGTTGGAGGAGAAGGTATTTGTGTGTGTTTGGTTTTGCATTGGTAGTATCTGTATGTGTAGAGGCTTGGAGGGGCTTTGTGCTGGGAGAGAAGCTGAGCCCTGATTAGGGGGCGGGGCTTCACTGACTAGGGGTCCTATAAAGGTAGCAGCCAGTCAGGCAGCGGCACAGGAGCTAGCAAACAGAGCTGTGAACAGGGGAGTTTGAGTGGGAGTTCTGTTGGAGGAGAAGGTATTTGTGTGTGTGTGTTTTTGTATTGGTAGTATCTGTATGTGTAGAGGCTTGGAGGGGCTTTGTGCTGGGAGAGAAGCTGAGCCCTGATTAGGGGGCGGGGCTTCACTGATTAGGGGTCCTATAAAGGTAGCAGCTAGTCAGGCAGCGGCTAAGACAGACGCAGCGGCACAGGAGCTAGCAAACAGAGCTGTAAACAGGGGAGTTGGAGTTCTGTTGGAGGAGAAGGTATTTGTGTGTGTTTGGATTTGTATTGTCAGTATCTGTATGTGCAGGGGCTTTGTGCTGGGAGAGAAGCTGAGCCCTGATTAGGGGGCGGGGCTTCCCTGACTAGGGGTCCTTTAAAGGTAGCAGACAGTCAGGCAGCGGCAAAGGAGCTAGCAAACAGAGCTGTAAGCAGGGGAGTTTGAGTGGGAGTTCTGTTGGAGGAGAAGGTATTTGTGTGTGTTTTTGTATTGGTAGTATCTGTATGTGTAGAGGCTGGGAGGGGCTAGGTGCTGCGAGAGAAGCTGAGCCCTGATTAGGGGCGGGGCTTCACTGACTAGGGGTCCTATAAAGGTAGCAGCCAGTCAGGCAGCGGCACAGGAGCTAGCAAACAGAGCTGTGAACAGGGGAGTTTGAGTGGGAGTTCTGTTGGAGGAGAAGGTATTTGTGTGTGTGTGTTTTTGTATTGGTAGTATCTGTATGTGTAGAGGCTTGGAGGGGCTTTGTGCTGAGAGAGAAGCTGAGCCCTGATTAGGGGGCGGGGCTTCACTGACTAGAGTTCCTATAAAGGTAGCAGCCAGTCAGGCAGCGGAACAGACCGCTGCAGAGGCACAGGAGCTAGCAAACAGAGCTGTGAACAGGGGAGTTTGAGTGGGAGTTCTGTTGGAGGAGAAAGTATTTGTGTGTGTTTGGTTTTGTATTGTCAGTATCTGTATGTGCAGGGGCTTTGTGCTGGGAGAGAAGCTGAGCCCTGATTAGGGGGCGGGGCTTGACTGACTAGGGGTCCTATAAAGGTAGCAGCCAGTCAGGCAGCGGCTAAGACAGATGCAGCGGCACAGGAGCTAGCAAACAGAGCTGTAAACAGGGGAGTTTGAGTGGGAGTTCTGTTGGAGGAGAAGGTATTTGTGTGTGTTTGGTTTTGCATTGGTAGTATCTGTATGTGTAGAGGCTTGGAGGGGCTTTGTGCTGGGAGAGAAGCTGAGCCCTGATTAGGGGGCCGGGCTTCACTGACTAGGGGTCCTATAAAGGTAGCAGCCAGTCAGGCAGCGGCACAGGAGCTAGCAAACAGAGCTGTGAACAGGGGAGTTTGAGTGGGAGTTCTGTTGGAGGAGAAGGTATTTGTGTGTGTTTGTTTTTTTATTGGTAGTATCTGTATGTGTAGGGGTTTGGCGGGGCTTTCTGCTTGGAGAGAAGCTGAACCCTGATTAGGGGGCGGGGCTTTACTGACTAGGGGTCCTATAAAGGTAGCATCCAGTCAGGCAGCGGAACAGACAGCTGCAGTGGCGCAGGAGCTAGCAAACAGAGCTGTGAACAGGGGAGTTTGAGTGGGAGTTCTATTGGAGGAGAAGGTATTTGTGTGTGTTTGGTTTTGCATTGGTAGTATCTGTATGTGTAGAGGCTTGGAGGGGCTAGGTGCTGCGAGAGAAGCTGAGCCCTGATTAGGGGCGGGGCTTCACTGACTAGGGGTCCTATAAAGGTAGCAGCCAGTCAGGCAGCGGCACAGGAGCTAGTAGGCAGAGCTGTAAGCAGGGGAGTTTGAGTGGGAGTTCTGTTGGAGGAGAAGGTGTTTGTGTGTGTTTTTGTATTGGTATTATCTGTATGTGTAGAGGTTTGAAGGGGCTTTGTGCTGGGAGAGAAGCTGAGCCCTGATTAGGGGGCGGGGCTTCCCTGACTAGGGGTCCTATAAAGGTAGCAGCCAGTCAGGCAGCGGCACACGAGCTAGCAAACAGAGCTGTAAACAGGGGAGTTTGAGTGGGAGTTCTGTTGGAGGAGAAGGTATTTGTGTGTGTTTGGTTTTGTATTGGTAGTATCTGTATGTGTAGGGGCTTTGTGCTGGGAGGGAAGCTGAGCCCTGATTAGGGGGCGGGGCTTCACTGACTAGGGGTCCTATAAAGGTAGCAGCCAGTCAGACAGCGGCACAGGAGCTAGCAAACAGAGCTGTAAGCAGGGGAGTTTGAGTGGGAGTTCTGTTGGAGGAGAAGGTATTTGTGTGTGTTTTTTTGTATTGGTAGTGTCTGTATGTGTAGAGGCTTGGAGGGGCTTTGTGCTGGGAGAGAAGCTGAGCCCTGATCAGGGGGCGGGGCTTCACTGACTAGGTTTCCTATAAAGGTAGCAGCCAGTCAGGCATCGGCACAGACAGCTGCAGCGGCACAGGAGCTAGCAAACAGAGCTGTAAACAGGGGAGTTTGAGTGGGAGTTCTTTTGGAGGAGATGGTATTTGTGTGTGTTTGGTTTTGTATTGGTAGTATCTGTATGTGTAGGGGTTTGGCGGGGCTTTGTGCTTGGAGAGAAGCTGAGCCCTGATTAGGGGGCGGGGCTTCACTGACTAGGGGTCCTATAAAGGTAGCAGCCAGTCAGGCAGCGCAACAGACAGCTGCAGCGGCACAGGAGCCAGCAAACAGAGCTGTAAACAGGGGAGTTTGAGTGGGAGTTCTGTTGGAGGAGAAGGTATTTGTGTGTGTTTGGTTTTGTATTGGTAGTATCTGTATGTGTAGGGTCTTTGTGCTGGGAGAGAAGCTGAGCCCTGATCAGGGGGCGGGGCTTCACTGACTAGGGGTCCTATAAAGGTAGGAGCCAGTCAGGCAGCGGCACAGGAGCTAGCAAACAGAGCTGTAAGCAGGGGAGTTTCAGTGGGAGTTCTTTTGGAGGAGAAGGTATTTGTGTGTTTTTTTGTATTGGTAGTATCTGTATGTGTAGAGGCTTGGAGGGGCTTTGTGCTGGGAGAGAAGCTGAGCTCTGATTAGGGGGCGGGGCTTCACTGACTAGGGGTCCTATAAAGGTAGCAGCCAGTCAGGCAGCGGAACAGACAGCTGCAGTGGCGCAGGAGCTAGCAAACAGAGCTGTAAACAGGGGAGTTTGAGTGGGAGTTCTGTTGGAGGAGAAGGTATTTGTGTGTGTGTTTGGTTTTGTACTGGTAGTATCTGTATGTGTAGAGGCTTGGAGGGGCTTTGTGCTGGGAGCGAAGCAGAGCTCTGATTAGGGGGCGGAGCTTCACTGATGAGGGGTCCTATAAAGGGAGCAGCCAGTCAGGCAGCGGCACAGGAATTTAGCAAACTGAGCTGTACACAGGGGAGTTTGAGTGGGAGTTCTGTTGGAAGAGAAGGTATTTGTGTGTGTTTGGTTTTGTGTTGGTGGTATCTGTATGTGTAGGGGCTTTTTGCTGGGAGAGAAGCTGAGCCCTGATTAGGGTGCGGGGCTTCACTGACTAGGGGTCCTATAAAGGGAGCAGCCAGTCAGGCAGCGGCACGGACAGCTGCAGCGGCACAGGAGCTAGCAAACAGAGCTGTAAACAGGGGAGTTTGAGTGGGAGTTCTGTTTGAAGAAAAGGTATTTGTGTGTGTTTGGTTTTGTATTGGTAGTATCTGTATGTGTAGGGTCTTTGTGCTGGGAGAGAAGCTGAGTCCTGATTAGGGGGCGGGGCTTCACTGATGAGGGGTCCTATAAAGGGAGCAGCCAGTCAGGCAGCGACACAGACAGCTGCAGCGGTACAGGAGCTAGCAAACAGAGCTGTAAACAGGGGAGTTTGAGAGGGAGTTCTGTTGGAGGAGGAGGTATTTTTGTGTGTTTGGTTTTGTATTGGTAGTATCTGTATGTGCAGAGGCTTTGTGCTGGAGAGAAGATGAGCCCTGATTAGGGGGCGGGGCTTCACTGACTAGGGGTCCTATAAAGGTAGCAGCCAGTCAGGGAGCGGCACAGAAAGCTGCAGGGGCACAGGAGCTAGCAAACAGAGCTGTAAACAGGGGAGTTTGAGTGGGAGTTCTGTTGGAGGAGAAGGTATTTTTGTGTGTTTGGTTTTGTATTGGAAGCATCTGTATGTGTAGGGGCTCTGTGCTGGGAGAGAAGCTGAGCCCTGATTAGGGGGCGGGGCTTCACTGACTAGGGGTCCTATAAAGGGGTCAGCCAGTCAGGCGGCGGCACAGACAGCTGCAGCGGCACAGGAGCTAGCAAACAGAGCTGTAAACAGGGGAGTTTGAGTGGGAGTTCTGTTGGAGGAGAAGGTATTTGTGTGTGTGTTTGGTTTTGTATTGGTAGTATCTGTATGTGTAGAGGCTTGGAGGGGCTTTGTGCTGGGAGAGAAGCTGAGCCCTGATTAGGGGGCGGGGCTTCCCTGACTAGGCGTCCTAGAAATGTACCAGCCAGTCAGGCAGCGGCACAGACAGCTGCAGCAGCACTGGAGCTAGCAAACAGAGCTGTAAACAGGGGAGTTTCAGTGGGAGTTCTGTTTGAGGAGAAGGTATTTGTGTGTGTTTGGTTTTGTATTGGTGGTATCTGTATGTGTATAGGCTTGGAGGGGCTTTGTGCTGGGAGAGAAGCTGAGCCCTGATTAGGGGGCGGGGCTTCGCTGACTAGGGGTCGTATGATTGTAGCAGCCAGTCAGGCAGCGTCACAGACAGCTGCAGGGGCACAGGAGCTAGCAAACAGAGCTGTAAACAGGGGAGTTTGAGTGGGAGTTCTGTTGGAGCAGAAGGTATTTGTGTGTGTTTGGTTTTGTATTGGTAGTATCTGTATGTGCAGAGGCTTGGAGGGGCTTTGTGCTGGGAGAGAAGCTGAGCCCTGATTAGGGGGCGGTGCTTCCCTGACTAGGGGTCCTATAAAAGTACCAGCCAGTCAGGCAGCGGCACAGACAGCTGCAGTGGCACAGGAGCTAGCAAATAGAGCTGTAAACAGGGGAGTTTGAGTGGGAGTTCTGTTGGAGCAGAAGGTATTTTTGTGTGTTTGGTTTTGTATTGGTGGTATCTGTATGTGTAGGGGCTTTGTGCTGGGAGAGAAGCTGAGCCCCGATTAGGGGGCGGGGCTTCCGTGACTAGGGGTCCTATAAAGGTACCAGCCAGTCAGGCAGCGGCACAGACAGCTGCAGGGGCACAGGAGCTAGCAAACAGAGCTGTAAACAGGGAAGTTTGAGTGGGAGTTCTGTTGGAGGAGAAGGTATTTGTGTGTGTTTGGTTTTGTATTGGTAGCATCTGTATGTGTAGGGGCTTTGTGCTGGGAGAGAAGCTGAGCCCTGATTAGAGGGCGGGGCTTCACTGACTAGGGGTCCTATAAAGGTAGCAGCCAGTCAGGCAGCGGCACAGAGAGCTGCAGCGGCACAGGAGCTAGCCAACAGAGCTGTAAACAGGGGAGTTTGAGTGGCAGTTGTGTTGGAGGAGAAGGTATTTGTGTGTGTATTTGGTTTTGTATTGGTAGTATCTGTATGTTTAGAGGCTTGGAGGGGCTTTGTGCTGGGAGAGAAGCTGAGCCCTGATTAGGGGGCGGGGCTTCACTGACTAGGGGTCCTATAAAGGTAGCAGCCAGTCAGGGAGCGGCACAGACAGCTGCAGCGGACAGGAGCTAGGAAACAGAGCTGTAAACAGGGCAGTTTTGCGTGGGAATTCTGTTGGAGGAGAAGGTGTTTGTGTGTGTGTTTGGTTTTTTATTGGTAGTATCTGTATGTTTAGAGGCTTGGAGGGGCTTTGTGCTGGGAGAGAAGCTGAGCCCTGATTGGGGGGCGGGGCTTCACTGACTAGGGGTCCTATAAAGGTAGCAGCCAGTCAGGGAGCGGCACAGACAGCTGCAGCGGACAGGAGCTAGGAAACAGAGCTGTAAACAGGGCAGTTTTGCGTGGGAATTCTGTTGGAGGAGAAGGTGTTTGTGTGTGGTTTTGTATTGGTAGTATCTGTATGTGTAGAGGCTTGGAGGGGCTTTGTGCTGGGAGAGAAGCTGAGCCCTGATTAGGGGGCGGGGCTTCACAGACTAGGGGTCCTATAAAGGTACCAGCCAGTCAGGCAGCGGCACAGACAGCTGCAGCGGCACTGGAGCTAGCAAATAGAGCTGTAAACAGGGGAGTTTGAGTGGGAGTTCTGTTGGAGGAGAAGGTATTTGTGTGTGTGTTTGGTTTTTTATTGGTGGTATCTGTATGTGTATAGGCTTGGAGGGGCTTTGTGCTGGGAGAGAAGCTGAGCCCTGATTAGGAGGCGGGGCTTCGCTGACTAGGGGTCGTATGATTGTAGCAGCCAGTCAGGAAGCGTCACAGACAGCTGCAGGGGCACAGGAGCTAGCAAACAGAGCTGTAAACAGGGGAGTTTGAGTGGGAGTTCTGTTGGAGGAGAAGGTATTTGTGTGTGTTTGGTTTTGTATTGGTAGCATCTGTATGTGTAGGGGCTTTGTGCTGGGAGAGAAGCTGAGGCCTGATTAGGGGGCGGGGCTTCACTGACTAGGGGTCCTATAAAGGTAGCGGCACAGACAGCTGCAGCGGCACAGGAGCTAGGAAACAGAGGTGTAAACAGGGCAGTTTTGCGTGGGAATTCTGTTGGAGGAGAAGGTGTTTGTATGTGTGTTTGGTTTTTTATTGGTAGTATCTGTATATTTAGAGGCTTGGAGGGGCTTTGTGCTGGGAGAGAAGCTGAGCCCTGATTAGGGGGCGGGGCTTCACTGACTAGGGGTCCTACGAAGGTAGCAGCCACTCAGGCAGTGGCACAGACAGCTGCAGCGGCACAGGAGCTAGCAAACAGAGCTGTAAACAGGGGAGCTTGAGTGGGAGTTCTGTTGGAGGAGAAGGTATTTGTGTGTGTGTTTGGTTTTTTATTGGTAGTATCTGTATGTTTAGAGGCTTGGAGGGGCTTTGTGCTGGGAGAGAAGCTGAGCCCTGATTAGGGGGCGGGGCTTAACTAACTTGGGGTCCTATGAAGGTAGCAGCCAGTCAGGCAGCGGCACAGACAGCTTCAGCGGCACAGGAGCTAGCAAACAGAGCTGTAAACAGGGGAGTTTGAGTGGGAGTTCTGTTGGAGGAGAAGTTATTTGTGTGTGTTTGGTTTTGTGTTGGTGGTATCTGTATGTGTAGGGGCTTTTTGCTGGGAGAGAAGCTGAGCCCTGATTAGGGTGCGGGGCTTCACTGACTAGGGGTCCTATAAAGGGAGCAGCCAGTCAGGCAGCGGCACGGACAGCTGCAGCGGCACAGGAGCTAGCAAACAGAGCTGTAAACAGGGGAGTTTGAGTGGGAGTTCTGTTTGAAGAAAAGGTATTTGTGTGTGTTTGGTTTTGTATTGGTAGTATCTGTATGTGTAGGGTCTTTGTGCTGGGAGAGAAGCTGAGTCCTGATTAGGGGGCGGGGCTTCACTGATGAGGGGTCCTATAAAGGGAGCAGCCAGTCAGGCAGCGACACAGACAGCTGCAGCGGTACAGGAGCTAGCAAACAGAGCTGTAAACAGGGGAGTTTGAGAGGGAGTTCTGTTGGAGGAGGAGGTATTTTTGTGTGTTTGGTTTTGTATTGGTAGTATCTGTATGTGCAGAGGCTTTGTGCTGGAGAGAAGATGAGCCCTGATTAGGGGGCGGGGCTTCACTGACTAGGGGTCCTATAAAGGTAGCAGCCAGTCAGGGAGCGGCACAGAAAGCTGCAGGGGCACAGGAGCTAGCAAACAGAGCTGTAAACAGGGGAGTTTGAGTGGGAGTTCTGTTGGAGGAGAAGGTATTTTTGTGTGTTTGGTTTTGTATTGGAAGCATCTGTATGTGTAGGGGCTCTGTGCTGGGAGAGAAGCTGAGCCCTGATTAGGGGGCGGGGCTTCACTGACTAGGGGTCCTATAAAGGGGTCAGCCAGTCAGGCGGCGGCACAGACAGCTGCAGCGGCACAGGAGCTAGCAAACAGAGCTGTAAACAGGGGAGTTTGAGTGGGAGTTCTGTTGGAGGAGAAGGTATTTGTGTGTGTGTTTGGTTTTGTATTGGTAGTATCTGTATGTGTAGAGGCTTGGAGGGGCTTTGTGCTGGGAGAGAAGCTGAGCCCTGATTAGGGGGCGGGGCTTCCCTGACTAGGCGTCCTAGAAATGTACCAGCCAGTCAGGCAGCGGCACAGACAGCTGCAGCAGCACTGGAGCTAGCAAACAGAGCTGTAAACAGGGGAGTTTCAGTGGGAGTTCTGTTTGAGGAGAAGGTATTTGTGTGTGTTTGGTTTTGTATTGGTGGTATCTGTATGTGTATAGGCTTGGAGGGGCTTTGTGCTGGGAGAGAAGCTGAGCCCTGATTAGGGGGCGGGGCTTCGCTGACTAGGGGTCGTATGATTGTAGCAGCCAGTCAGGCAGCGTCACAGACAGCTGCAGGGGCACAGGAGCTAGCAAACAGAGCTGTAAACAGGGGAGTTTGAGTGGGAGTTCTGTTGGAGCAGAAGGTATTTTTGTGTGTTTGGTTTTGTATTGGTGGTATCTGTATGTGTAGGGGCTTTGTGCTGGGAGAGAAGCTGAGCCCCGATTAGGGGGCGGGGCTTCCGTGACTAGGGGTCCTATAAAGGTACCAGCCAGTCAGGCAGCGGCACAGACAGCTGCAGGGGCACAGGAGCTAGCAAACAGAGCTGTAAACAGGGAAGTTTGAGTGGGAGTTCTGTTGGAGGAGAAGGTATTTGTGTGTGTTTGGTTTTGTATTGGTAGCATCTGTATGTGTAGGGGCTTTGTGCTGGGAGAGAAGCTGAGCCCTGATTAGAGGGCGGGGCTTCACTGACTAGGGGTCCTATAAAGGTAGCAGCCAGTCAGGCAGCGGCACAGAGAGCTGCAGCGGCACAGGAGCTAGCCAACAGAGCTGTAAACAGGGGAGTTTGAGTGGCAGTTGTGTTGGAGGAGAAGGTATTTGTGTGTGTATTTGGTTTTGTATTGGTAGTATCTGTATGTTTAGAGGCTTGGAGGGGCTTTGTGCTGGGAGAGAAGCTGAGCCCTGATTAGGGGGCGGGGCTTCACTGACTAGGGGTCCTATAAAGGTAGCAGCCAGTCAGGGAGCGGCACAGACAGCTGCAGCGGACAGCAGCTAGGAAACAGAGCTGTAAACAGGGCAGTTTTGCGTGGGAATTCTGTTGGAGGAGAAGGTGTTTGTGTGTGTGTTTGGTTTTTTATTGGTAGTATCTGTATGTTTAGAGGCTTGGAGGGGCTTTGTGCTGGGAGAGAAGCTGAGCCCTGATTGGGGGGCGGGGCTTCACTGACTAGGGGTCCTATAAAGGTAGCAGCCAGTCAGGGAGCGGCACAGACAGCTGCAGCGGACAGGAGCTAGGAAACAGAGCTGTAAACAGGGCAGTTTTGCGTGGGAATTCTGTTGGAGGAGAAGGTGTTTGTGTGTGGTTTTGTATTGGTAGTATCTGTATGTGTAGAGGCTTGGAGGGGCTTTGTGCTGGGAGAGAAGCTGAGCCCTGATTAGGGGGCGGGGCTTCACAGACTAGGGGTCCTATAAAGGTACCAGCCAGTCAGGCAGCGGCACAGACAGCTGCAGCGGCACTGGAGCTAGCAAATAGAGCTGTAAACAGGGGAGTTTGAGTGGGAGTTCTGTTGGAGGAGAAGGTATTTGTGTGTGTGTTTGGTTTTTTATTGGTGGTATCTGTATGTGTATAGGCTTGGAGGGGCTTTGTGCTGGGAGAGAAGCTGAGCCCTGATTAGGAGGCGGGGCTTCGCTGACTAGGGGTCGTATGATTGTAGCAGCCAGTCAGGAAGCGTCACAGACAGCTGCAGGGGCACAGGAGCTAGCAAACAGAGCTGTAAACAGGGGAGTTTGAGTGGGAGTTCTGTTGGAGGAGAAGGTATTTGTGTGTGTTTGGTTTTGTATTGGTAGCATCTGTATGTGTAGGGGCTTTGTGCTGGGAGAGAAGCTGAGGCCTGATTAGGGGGCGGGGCTTCACTGACTAGGGGTCCTATAAAGGTAGCGGCACAGACAGCTGCAGCGGCACAGGAGCTAGGAAACAGAGGTGTAAACAGGGCAGTTTTGCGTGGGAATTCTGTTGGAGGAGAAGGTGTTTGTATGTGTGTTTGGTTTTTTATTGGTAGTATCTGTATATTTAGAGGCTTGGAGGGGCTTTGTGCTGGGAGAGAAGCTGAGCCCTGATTAGGGGGCGGGGCTTCACTGACTAGGGGTCCTACGAAGGTAGCAGCCACTCAGGCAGTGGCACAGACAGCTGCAGCGGCACAGGAGCTAGCAAACAGAGCTGTAAACAGGGGAGCTTGAGTGGGAGTTCTGTTGGAGGAGAAGGTATTTGTGTGTGTGTTTGGTTTTTTATTGGTAGTATCTGTATGTTTAGAGGCTTGGAGGGGCTTTGTGCTGGGAGAGAAGCTGAGCCCTGATTAGGGGGCGGGGCTTAACTAACTTGGGGTCCTATGAAGGTAGCAGCCAGTCAGGCAGCGGCACAGACAGCTTCAGCGGCACAGGAGCTAGCAAACAGAGCTGTAAACAGGGGAGTTTGAGTGGGAGTTCTGTTGGAGGAGAAGTTATTTGTGTGTGTTTGGTTTTGTATTGGTGGTATCTGTATGTGTAGAGGCTTGGAGGGACTTAGTGCTGGGAGAGAAGCTGAGCCCTGATTACGGGGCGGGGCTTCATTGACTAGGAGTCCTTTAAAGGTAGCATCCAGTCAGGCAGCGGCACAGTCAGCTGCAGCGGCACAGGAGCTAGCAAACAGAGCTGTAAACAGGGGAGTTTGAGTGGGAGTTATGTTGGAGGAGAAGGTATGTGTGTGTGTTTGGTTTTGTATTGGTGGTATCTGTATGTGTAGGGGCTTTGTGCTGGGAGAAAAGCTGAGCCGTGATTAGGGGGCGGGGCTTCACTGACTAGGGGTCCTATAAAGGTAGCGGCACAGACAGCTGCAGCGGCACAGGAGCTAGCAAACAGAGGTGTAAACAGGGCAGTTTTGCGTGGGAATTCTGTTGGAGGAGAAGGTGTTTGTATGTGTGTTTGGTTTTTTATTGGTAGTATCTGTATGTTTAGAGGCTTGGAGGGGCTTTGTGCTGGGAGAGAAGCTGAGCCCTGGTTAGGGGGCGGGGCTTCACTGACTAGGGGTCCTATAAAGGGAGCAGCCAGTCAGGCAGCGGCACAGACAGCTGCAGTGGCACTGGAGCTAGCAAACAGAGCTGTAAACAGGGGAGTTTGAGTGGGAGTTCTGTTGGAGGAGAAGGTATTTGTGTGTGTTTGGTTTTGTATTGGTAGTATCTGTATGTGTAGGGGCTTTGTGCTGGGAGAGAAGCTGAGCCCTGATTAGGGGGCGGGGCTTCACTGACTAGGGGTCCTATAAAGGTAGCGGCACACAGAGCTGCAGTGGCACAGGAGCTAGCAAACAGAACTGTAAACAGGGGAGTTTGAGTGGGAGTTCTGTTGGAGGAGAAGGTGTTTGTGTGTGTTTTTGTATTGGTAGTATCTGTATGTGTAGAGGCTTGGAGGGGCTAGGTGCTGGGAGAGAAGCTGAGCCCTGATTAGGGGGCGAGGCTTCCCTGACTAGGGGTCCTGTAAAGGTAGCAGCCAGTCAGGCAGCGGCACAGGAGCTAGCAAACAGAGCTGTGAACAGGGGAGTTTGAGTGGGAGTTCTGTTGGAGGAAAAGGTATTTGTGTTTGTTTGGTTTTGTATTGGTAGCATCTGTATGTGTAGGGGCTTTGTGCTGGGAGAGAAGCTGAGCCCTGATTAGGGGGCGGGGCTTGACTGACTAGGGGTCCTATAAAGGTAGCAACCAGTCAGGCAGCGGCTAAGACAGCTGCAGCGGCACAGGAGCTAGCAAACAGAGCTGTAAACAGGGGAGTTAGAGTGGGAGTTCTGTTGGAGGAGAAGGTATTTGTGTGTGTTTTTGTATTGGTAGTATCTGTATGTGTAGAGGCTTGGAGGGGCTAGGGGCTGGGAGAGAAGCTGAGCCCTGATTAGGGGGCGGGATTTCACTGACTAGGGGTCCTATAAAGGTAGCAGCCAATCAGGCAGCGGCACAGACAGCTGCAGTGTCACAGGAGCTAGAAAACAGAGCTGTAAACAGGGGAGTTTGAGTGGGAGTTCTGTTGGAGGAGAAGGTATTTGTGTTTGTTTGGTTTTGTATTGGTAGCATCTGTATGTGTAGGGGCTTTGTGCTGGGGGAGAAGCTGAGCCCTGATTAGGGGGCGGGGCTTCACTGACTAGGGGTCCTATAAAGGTAGCAGCCAGTCAGGCAGCGGCACAGGAGCTAGCAAACAGAGCTGTGAACAGGGGAGTTTGAGTGGGAGTTCTGTTGGAGGAGATGGTATTTGTGTGTGTTTGGTTTTGCATTGGTAGTATCTGTATGTATAGAGGTTTGAAGGGGCTTTGTGCTGGGAGAGAAGCTGAGCCCTGATTAGGGGGCGGGGCTTCACTGACTAGGGTTCCTATAAAGGTAGCAGCCAGTCAGGCAGCGGCACAGGAGCTAGCAAACAGACCTCTAAACAGGGGAGTTTGAGTGGGAGTTCTGTTGGAGGAGAAGGTATTTGTGTGTGTTCGGTTTTGTATTGGTAGTATCTGTATGTGTACGGGC
Source organism: Lepidochelys olivacea (assembly GCF_965140295.1). Taxonomy (NCBI): domain Eukaryota; kingdom Metazoa; phylum Chordata; order Testudines; family Cheloniidae; genus Lepidochelys; species Lepidochelys olivacea. The sequence continues at coordinate 25,565,074 of NC_140427.1, forward strand.
TTTGTGCTGGGAGAGAAGCTGAGCCCTGATTAGGGGGCGGGGCTTCACTGACTAGGGGTCCTATAAAGGTAGCAGCCAGTCAGGCAGCGGCACAGACAGCTGCAGGGGCACAGGAGCTAGCAAACAGAGCTGTAAACAGGGGAGTTTGAGTGGGAGTTCTGTTGGAGGAGATGGTATTTGTGTGTTTGGTTTTGTATTGGTAGTATCTGTATGTGTTGAGGATTGGAGCGGCTTTGTGCTGGGAGAGAAGCTGAGCCCTGATTAGGGGGCGGGGCTTCACTGACCAGGGGTCCTATAAAGGTAGCAGCCAGTTAGGCAGCGGCACAGGAGCTAGCAAACAGAGCTGTGAACAGGGGAGTTTGAGTAGGAGTTCTGTTGGAGGAGAAGGTATTTGTGTGTATTTTTGTATTAGTGGTATCTGTATGTGTAGAGGCTTTGAGGGGCTTTGTGCTGGGAGAGAAGCTGAGCCCTGATTAGGGGGCGGGGCTTCACTGACTAGGGGTCCTGTAAAGGTAGCAGCCAGTCAGGCAGCGGCACAGACAGCAGCAGCGGCACAGGAGCTAGCAAACAGAGCTGTAAACAGGGGAGTTTGAGTGGGAGTTCTGTTGGAGGAGATGCTATTTGTGTGTGTTTGGTTTTTTATTGGTAGTATCTGTATGTGTAGGGGTTTGGCGGGGCTTTGTGCTTGGAGAGAAGCTGAGCCCTGATTAGGGGGCGGGGTTTCACTGACTAGGGGTCCTATAAAGGTAGCAGCCAGTCAGGCAGCGGAACAGACAGCTGCAGCGGCACAGGAGCTAGCAAACAGAGCTGTAAACAGGGGAGTTTGAGTGGGAGTTCTGTTGGAGGAGATGGTATTTGTGTGTGTTTGGTTTTGTATTGGTAGTATCTGTATGTGTAGAGGTTTGAAGGGGCTTTGTGCTGGGAGAGAAGCTGAGCCCTGATTAGGGGGCGGGGATTCACTGACTAGGGGTCCTATAAAGGTAGCAGCCAGTGAGGCAGCGGCACAGGAGCTAGCAAACAGAGCTGTAAACAGGGGAGTTTGAGTGGGAGTTCTGTTGGAGGAGAAGGTATTTGTGTGTATTTTTGTATTAGTGGTATCTGTATGTGTAGAGGCTTTGAGGGGCTTTGTGCTGGGAGAGAAGCTGAGCCCTGATTAGGGGGCGGGGCTTCACTGACTAGGGGTCCTGTAAAGGTAGCAGCCAGTCAGGCAGCGGCACAGACAGCAGCAGCGGCACAGGAGCTAGGAAACAGAGCTGTAAACAGGGGAGTTTGAGTGGGAGTTCTGTTGGAGGAGATGCTATTTGTGTGTGTTTGGTTTTTTATTGGTAGTATCTGTATGTGTAGGGGTTTGGCGGGGCTTTGTGCTTGGAGAGAAGCTGAGCCCTGATTAGGGGGCGGGGTTTCACTGACTAGGGGTCCTATAAAGGTAGCAGCCAGTCAGGCAGCGGCACAGGAGCTAGCAAACAGAGCTCTTAACAGGGGAGTTTGAGTGGGAGTTCTGTTGGAGGAGATGGTATTTGTGTGTGTTTGGTTTTGTATTGGTAGTATCTGTATGTGTAGAGGTTTGAAGGGGCTTTGTGCTGGGAGAGAAGCTGAGCCCTGATTAGGGGGCGGGGATTCACTGACTAGGGGTCCTATAAAGGTAGCAGCCAGTGAGGCAGCGGCACAGGAGCTAGCAAACAGAGCTGTAAACAGGGGAGTTTGAGTGGGAGTTCTGTTGGAGGAGAAGGTATTTGTGTGTGTTCGGTTTTGTATTGGTAGTATCTGTATGTGTACGGGCTTTGTGCTGGGAGAGAAGCTGAGCCCTGATTAGGGGGCGGGGCTTGACTGACTAGGGGTCCTATAAAGGTAGCAGCCAGTCAGGCAGCGGCTAAGACAGCTGCAGCGGCACAGGAGATAGCAAACAGAGCTGTAAACAGGGGAGTTGGAGTGGGAGTTCTGTTGGAGGAGAAGGTATTTGTGTGTGTTTGGTTTTGTATTGTCAGTATCTGTATGTGCAGGGGCTTTGTGCTGGGAGAGAAGCTGAGCCCTGATTAGGGGACTGGGCTTCCCTGACTAGGGGTCCTATAAAGGTAGCAGCCAGTCAGGCAGCGGCACAGGAGCTAGCAAACAGAGCTCTTAACAGGGGAGTTTGAGTGGGAGTTCTGTTGGAGGAGATGGTATTTGTGTGTGTTTGGTTTTGTATTGGTAGTATCTGTATGTGTAGAGGCTTGGAGGGGCTTTGTGCTGGGAGAGAAGCTGAGCCCTGATTAGGGGGCGGGGCTTCACTGACTAGGGGTCCTACAAAGGTAGCAGCCAGTCAGGCAGCGGCTAAGACAGCTGCAGCGGCACAGGAGCTAGCAAACAGAGCTGTAAACAGGGGAGTTGGAGTTCGGTTGGAGGAGAAGGTATTTTTGTGTGTTTGGATTTGTATTGTCAGTATCTGTATGTGCAGGGGCTTTGTGCTGGGAGAGAAGCTGAGCCCTGATTAGGGGGCGGGGCTTCACTGACTAGGGGTCCTATAAAGGTAGCAGCCAGTCAGGCAGCGGCAGACAGCTGCAGCGGCACAGGAGCTAGCAAACAGAGCTCTAAAGAGGGGAGTTTGACTGGGAGTTCTGTTGGAGGAGATGTTATTTGTGTGTGTTTGGTTTTGTATTGGTAGTATCTGTATGTGTAGAGGCTTGGAGGGGCTAGGTGCTGGGAGAGAAGCTGAGCCCTGATTAGGGGGCGGGGCTTCACTGACTAGGGGTCCTATAAAGGTAGCAGCCAGTCAGGCATCGGCACAGACAGCTGCAGGGGCACAGGAGCTAGCAAACAGAGCTGTAAACAGGGGAGTTTGAGTGGGAGTTCTGTTGGAGGAGAAGGTATTTGTGTGTGTTCGGTTTTGTATTGGTAGTATCTGTATGTGCAGGGGCTTTGTGCTGGGAGAGAAGCTGAGCCCTGATTAGGGGGCGGGGCTTCCCTGACGAGGGGTCCTATAAAGGTAGCAGCCAGTTAGGCAGCGGCACAGGAGCTAGCAAACAGAGCTGTGAACAGGGGAGTTTGAGTAGGAGTTCTGTTGGAGGAGAAGGTATTTGTGTGTATTTTTGTATTGGTGGTATCTGTATGTGTAGAGGCTTTGAGGGGCTTTGTGCTGGGAGAGAAGCTGAGCCCTGATTAGGGGGCGGGGCTATACTGACTAGGGGTCCTGTAAAGGTAGCAGCCAGTCAGGCAGCGGCACAGACAGCAGCAGCGGCACAGGAGCTAGCAAACAGAGCTGTAAACAGGGGAGTTTGAGTGGGAGTTCTGTTGGAGGAGATGGTATTTGTGTGTGTTTGGTTTTTTATTGGTAGTATCTGTATGTGTAGGGGTTTGGCGGGGCTTTGTGCTTGGAGAGAAGCTGAGCCCTGATTAGGGGGCGGGGTTTCACTGACTAGGGGTCCTATAAAGGTAGCAGCCAGTCAGGCAGCGGAACAGACAGCTGCAGCGGCACAGGAGCTAGCAAACAGAGCTGTAAACAGGGGAGTTTGAGTGGGAGTTCTGTTGGAGGAGATGGTATTTGTGTGTGTTTGGTTTTGTATTGGTAGTATCTGTATGTGTAGAGGTTTGAAGGGGCTTTGTGCTGGGAGAGAAGCTGAGCCCTGATTAGGGGGCGGGGATTCACTGACTAGGGGTCCTATAAAGGTAGCAGCCAGTGAGGCAGCGGCACAGGAGCTAGCAAACAGACCTGTAAACAGGGGAGTTTGAGTGGGAGTTCTGTTGGAGGAGAAGGTATTTGTGTGTGTTCGGTTTTGTATTGGTAGTATCTGTATGTGTACGGGCTTTGTGCTGGGAGAGAAGCTGAGCCCTGATTAGAGGGCGGGGCTTGACTGACTAGGGGTCCTATAAAGGTAGCAGCCAGTCAGCCAGCGGCTAAGACAGCTGCAGCGGCACAGGAGATAGCAAACAGAGCTGTAAACAGGGGAGTTGGAGTGGGAGTTCTGTTGGAGGAGAAGGTATTTGTGTGTGTTTGGTTTTGTATTGTCAGTATCTGTATGTGCAGGGGCTTTGTGCTGGGAGAGAAGCTGAGCCCTGATTAGGGGACTGGGCTTCCCTGACTAGGGGTCCTATAAAGGTAGCAGCCAGTCAGGCAGCGGCACAGGAGCTAGCAAACAGAGCTCTTAACAGGGGAGTTTGAGTGGGAGTTCTGTTGGAGGAGATGGTATTTGTGTGTGTTTGGTTTTGTATTGGTAGTATCTGTATGTGTAGAGGCTTGGAGGGGCTTTGTGCTGGGAGAGAAGCTGAGCCCTGATTAGGGGGCGGGGCTTCACTGACTAGGGGTCCTATAAAGGTAGCAGCCAGTCAGGCAGCGGCTAAGACAGCTGCAGCGGCACAGGAGCTAGCAAACAGAACTGTAAACAGGGGAGTTGGAGTTCGGTTGGAGGAGAAGGTATTTTTCTGTGTTTGGATTTGTATTGTCAGTATCTGTATGTGCAGGGGTTTGTGCTGGGAGAGAAGCTGAGCCCTGATTAGGGGGCGGGGCTTCACCGACTAGGGGTCCTATAAAGGTAGCAGCCAGTCAGGCAGCGGCAGACAGCTGCAGCGGCACAGGAGCTAGCAAACAGAGCTGTAAAGAGGGGAGTTTGACTGGGAGTTCTGTTGGAGGAGAAGGTATTTGTGTGTGTTTTTGTATTGGTAGTATCTTTATGTGTAGAGGCTTGGAGGGGCTTTGTGCTGGGAGAGAAGCTGAGCCCCGATTAGGGGGCGGGGCTTCAGTGACTAGGGGTCCTATAAAGGTAGCAGCCAGTCAGGCAGCGGCACAGGAGCTAGCAAACAGAGCTGTGAACAGGGGAGTTTGAGTGGCAGTTCTGTTGGAGGAGAAGGTATTTGTGTCTGTTTTTGTATTGGTATTACCTGTAGGTGTAGAGGTTTGAAGGGGCTTTGTGCTGGGAGAGAAGCTGAGCCCTGATTAGGGGGCGGGGCTTCACTGACTAGGGGTCCTATAAAGGTAGTAGCCAGTCAGGCAGGGGCACAGGAGCTAGCAAACACAGCTGTAAACAGGGGAGTTTGAGTGGGAGTTCTGTTGGAGGAGAAGGTATTTGTGTGTGTTCGGTTTTGTATTGGTAGTATCTGTATGTGTACGGGCTTTGTGCTGGGAGAGAAGCTGAGCCCTGATTAGGGGGCGGGGCTTCACTGACTAGGGGTCCTATAAAGGTAGCAGCCAGTCAGGCAGCGGCACAGGAGCTAGCAAACAGAGCTGTAAACAGGGGAGTTTGAGTGGGAGTTCTGTTGGAGGAGAAGGTATTTGTGTGTGTTTTTGTATTGGTAGTATCTGTAGGTGTAGAGGTTTGAAGGGGCTTTGTGCTGGGAGAGAAGCTGAGCCCTGATTAGGGGGCGGGGCTTGACTGACTAGGAGTCCTATAAGGGTAGCAGCCAGTCAGGCAGCGGCTAAGACAGCTGCAGCGGCACAGGAGCTAGCAAACAGAGCTGTGAACAGGGGAGTTGGAGTGGGAGTTCTGTTGGAGGAGAAGGTATTTGTGTGTGTTTTTGTATTGGTAGTATCTGTATGTGTAGAGGCTTGGAGGGGCTAGGTGCTGGGAGAGAAGCTGAGCCCTGATTAGGGGGCGGGGCTTCACTGACTAGGGGTCCTATAAAGGTAGCAGCCAGTCAGGCAGCGGCACAGGAGCTAGCAAACAGAGCTGTGAACAGGGGAGTTTGAGTGGGAGTTCTGTTGGAGGAGAAGGTATTTGTGTGTGTTTTTGTATTGGTAGTATCTGTATGTGTAGAGGCTTGGAGGGGCTAGGTGCTGGGAGAGAAGCTGAGCCCTGATTGGGGGGCGGGGCTTCACTGACTAGGGGTCCTATAAAGGTAGCAGCCAGTCAGGCAGCGGCACAGACAGCTGCAGGGGCACAGGAGCTAGCAAACAGAGCTGTAAACAGGGGAGTTTGAGTGGGAGTTCTGTTGGAGGAGAAGGTATTTGTGTGTGTTCGGTTTTGTATTGGTAGTATCTGTATGTGTACGGGCTTTGTGCTGGGAGAGAAGCTGAGCCCTGATTAGGGGGCGGGGCTTCACTGACTAGGGGTCCTATAAAGGTAGTAGCCAGTCAGGCAGCGGCACAGGAGCTAGCAAACAGAGCTGTAAACAGGGGAGTTTGAGTGGGAGTTCTGTTGGAGGAGAAGGTATTTGTGTGTGTTCGGTTTTGCATTGGTAGTATCTGTATGTGTACGGGCTTTGTGCTGGGAGAGCAGCTGAGCCCTGATTAGGGGGCGGGGCTTCACTGACTAGGGGTCCTATAAAGGTAGCAGCCAGTCAGGCAGCGGCACAGGAGCTAGCAAACAGACCTGTAAACAGGGGAGTTTGAGTGGGAGTTCTGTTGGAGGAGAAGGTATTTGTGTGTAATTTTGTATTGGTAGTATCTGTATGTGTAGAGGCTTGGAGGGGCTTTGTGCTGGGAGTGACGCTGAGCCGTGATTAGGGGGCGGAGCTTCACTGACTAGGGGTCCTATAAAGGTAGCGGCACAGGAGCTAGCAAACAGAGCTGAGAACAGGGGAGTTTGAGTGGGAGTTCTGTTAGAGGAGAAGGTATTTGTGTTTGTTGGGTTTTGTATTGGTAGTATCTGTATGTGTAGAGGCTTGTAGGGGCTTTGTGCTGGGAGAGAAGCTGAGCCCTGATTAGGGGGCGGGGCTTCACTGACTAGGGGTCCGAAAAGGGAGCAGCCAGTCAGGCAGTGGCACAGACAGCTGCAGCGGCACAGGAGTGTTGGGAACACTGGGGCATGGCCACTAGGTAACTTAAGGGGATGAAAGACCACGAGTGTCGATGAAGCCCCTCTCGCACTAGGTCCCAGTGTCCTTGCCCCCCCCTTCTGCCTGGAGGCACTTACAGCAGGTCTGCGTGCTCGGCCCAAGTGTCCTTGGCCCCCCCGCGTGGAGGCACACACAGCAATTATGCTGAAAATTTGCAACAGTATGTTGCAGAGTTAAACTGCTTAAAACTAAGCAAGGCCAAACAAAAAAAAATATAAAAAACAATGCTAAATAAAGCAGCTTTATGTATAGTTTAACAAATAATACAAAAAATTAAAAAACTAGCTGTGAACTGGATTGGCTGGCTCTATAAATACTTGGAGCAGCTTGCTATTAAATAAATATGCTAAAAAAATGTATAAAAGCCTGTGTCACTTCCTGCTCTGTGGTACTGGATTTGAAATTCAAATCTCCCTGTACCTTTTTAAAGCTTCAAATAAACTTTTCTGCTTCTCCACCCCGTTGTAATTATTGGGTGTAGCACAAAGGGTAACGAACCAACTCAAGCTGTTGTTCAGCCTCTCGGCACTGGGTGCCAGCAACAGCTTTTGGCGTCCCTGGGTGGGCTCGAGGCTGCAATTTAGCCTTGCCCGGACCCCTCCTGGAGGTCAAGGATTGCGGCAAGAACCGACGCCCAGTGCGCACCGGTGAGTTCATCGGGGGCCTCGGAGGAGACGCGATTTGATCGACCCCAGAGGGCACAACGGTGCAACGCACTCATATAGTGGAGAAGCTGTTGTGGACCACGGTGAAGAACCGGTCCCTTAGACGTGGGGGAGGAGCAGCTGCAGGCCACGGTGAAGAACCGGTTCCTTGGATAAGGTAGGATCCTTTTAAAATCCGGATTATATGCTCTGTTGGAACCTGGGGACGCCCAGAGTTACCCTGTAGGTATGGGACAGGGACAGAGCTCAGAGGTTAGGGCACGGTGTACGCCCCTAGAGTGCATTCTAGCAAACTGGAAGATATTTGGTGCGAATCCAATAACTAAAAGCCAATTAAAACAATTCTGTACAGTTGACTGGCCTCAATATCAACTAAAGGACCAGGAGTGGTGGCCACCAGGAGGGTCAATTAATTACAACACGATCCTTCAGTTACTCCTGTTCTGTCAAAAAACAAGAAAATGGAATAAACATATGTATGCGCATTTGTTTCTGACTTTATGTACTCGACCAGATAGTTTACAGCGCTGTAATCTGACTCCAACTGGTTTGGTAGCAGCTAATGTTAGTCCCCAGACCCCCACCCCCACTGTAATGGCAGAGCCGGTGTCCTCTTCGGCCCCTACACCCACACCTTGTAAGTCCCCAATGGTTGGCCTATACTCCTTAATCACTGAAACTAAAGTCGCCCGGTCTGAATCAGACAGGCGTCCTGCCACAACTATGCAGGTTTATACTCATGTGCCCTTTAATCCTGTGGATTTGGCTGCTTTCAAAGCACAGGCAAAAGAGTTTTCCACCAACCCAAGCAGGTTTATATCAGTCTTTAAGGGGTGCCTCAGTAGTCACAAGCCGGACTGGAATAATTGTAACATCCTCCTGAGAACCCTGTTGTCTAAAGTGAAGAGGAATCAGGTTACAGCTAAGGCAAGGGGAGCGTCAGCTTTCAAAAAAAAATCTATCTGTCAAGTTCCTACCCCAAGTAACCGTAAGCGGCTCAGGGCATTTCTGGGTATGGCAGGCTTTTGCAGAATATGGATCCCAGAGTTTGGACTGTGGGCTAAACCCCTGTACAACTGTGTAAAAGGAGCAAATCATGACCCCTTCGATTGGACCCCAAAGGCTAACAAAGCATTTAAAATCCTAAAAAAAAAAATTAATAAAAGCCCCGGCTCTGGGCCTGCCAGATCTCTCTAAGCCGTTTCAGTTGTATGTACATGAACGAAGGGGGGTGGCGCTAGGAGTGCTTACACAGCTGTTAGGAGCATGGAAGCGTCCTGTGGCTTATTTTTCTAAGCAATTGAATCAGGTTGCAAAGGGTTGGCCGGCATGTTTACGGGCGGTCGCAGCTACTGCCCTATTGCTTAAAAAAACCGAGAAGCTAACATTGGAAGGGGTTACGCAAATCTATACTCCCCATATGGTCCGAGCCTTATTGAATACAAAGGGAGGGCTTTGGCTCACCCAGGCTCGGATTGCTCGGTACCAGGCTAAGCTGTTAGAGAACTCTGAAGTCACCTTACAGCCTTGCCCCTCCCTTAACCCAGCCACTCTCTTGCCAGAAACAGAGGAACAGAAACATGACTGTTTAAAAATCATAAATGTCCAGTACTCCAGCCGTCCGGATTTAAAGGATGTACCTCTCCCAAATGCAAATTATGAGTGGTACACTAATGGTAGCAGTACTGTAATAGATGGGCAAAAAAGGGCGGGTTATGCTGTTGTGACCCTCCATGACACTGTGGAAGCTGAAGGTTTGCCTGCTGGGACCTCTGCCCGGCTTGCCGAACTAATAGCCCTGACCCGTGCACTTAAACTGTCAAAAGGAAAGCGGGTCAACATTTTTACTGATTGAAAGTATGCTTTTGGTGTGCTGCATGCTCATGCTAGCCTATAAAAGCAAAGGGGAATGCTGACAGCCCAAGGCTCCCAGTCAAGTACGGGCCCCAAATCCTCCGGCTCCTAGAAGCTGTACAACTCCCCTCGGAAGTGGCGGTGGTACACTGTAAAGCCCATCAAAGGGAGAATCAAGATGTGGCCAGAGGTAACGCCCGGGCAGATAGAGAGGCTAAGCATGCTGCCACCCTGCCATCCCCTCAGACTGAGAACGCCCATATGCATGCCCTTATCCCATCAGTAGGGGAGCTTCCAACCCCTCAGTACTCTGGGAAAAAAAGACAGCTAACTGACAAACTCGGTCTCCGGGAAAAGGAGGGATGGCTCCATTCCCCAGAAGGGAAGGTCCTCCTACCAAAGGGCCTAATCCAGCCGGTGCTGCAGAACCTACATCAAACCACTCATGCTGGCAGAAAAGCACTTATCCAGCTAATGGGAAAATACTAGATCACTTCCGGACTCCGACCCCTGGCTGCCCAGGTACAAGCGGACTGCTTAGTCTGCCAAAAGAATAACCCCCGACCGGGACATCCTGTGCCACCAGCTGCCCTAGAACCCACTCCGGGCCCCGAACAAATGTGGCAAATAGACTTTACTAAGTTTCCCCGGACCCAAGGGTTCAAATATCTCCTTGTTATAGTGGATCGGTTCAGCGGATGGCCAAAAGCCTTCCCATGCCGTAACTGCACTGCCAGGACAGTGGCCCCCCAAGTTTGTTAAGGAGCTCATTCCTCGCTTTGGACTCCCCCTGTGAATGGAATCTGACAACAGGACACACTTCACATCAAAAATCATTCAAAGCATCTCACATGCCTTACAGATCCCCTGGAAACTCCATACGCCCTGGAGACCGCAAGCCAGTGGGGTAGTGGAGCGTACCAATCAGACCCTTAAATGGCATCTCTCAAAAGTGTGCCAAAAAGCCTCACTGCGATGGCCTGATGCTTTGCCCCTCGTCCTACTCCGTATCCGCGTTCTCCCAAAGGGTAGATTAGGGCTCAGTCCCTTTGAAATTATGTTTGAAAGGGCATGGCCCATGAATAGCACCCCGGTTCTGTCAGGGGAATGAAAGTTGGGTAATGTTTTTTTGTCACAGTATATGTGTTCCCTGTCTGCTGTTCTCTTGTCTCTTCACAGGTATACCAAGGATTCCCAGCTTCTCCCCTTGGACTCTCCCATCCACTCCTTACAGCCCGGTGACTCTGTGCTTGTTCGCACCTAAAAAAACGAGCCTCACCAAAAAAAGTAAAAAGAACCCTATACCATCCTGCTGATTTCCCATACAGCGGCAAAAATCAAAAAACACAAGAACTGGATCCATCACTCTCGTCTGAAGGCAGTACCTGCCCCCTCGTCAGCAGAACCGTGGACCGTCCAACCTGCTGACTCCTCATCTAGTGACAATCTCGGGCTAAAGCTACTGTTTAAAAAACACAAATAGCGGGCTGGGGTTTGTCGTCTTGGCTTGGTGGTTTATTTAGCCTGCTATTGAAATTTCTCTTTCCTGTATTGCTTGTATTACTGGTATTATGCTGTGCGGTATCATGTGTCAGGGCCCTTTTGCAAAAGTTAATAAGTCATTCTCTTCAGGGCTATCACAAAGTGCTTATGCAAAGTTATATTATAACAAAATAAGTAGCCCAAGTAAAAAAACTCAAAGCCAAGGCTGTTGAGTGTTCTCAAAGGGGGGAGTTGTTGGGAACACTGGGGCATGGCCACTAGGTAACTCAAGGGGCTGGAAGACCACAAGATTTTTCAAATCTCCCTGTACCTTTTTAAAGCTTCAAATAAACTTTTCTGCTTCTCCACCCGGTTGTAATTATTGGGTGTAGCACACCGGGTAACGAACCAACTCAAGCTGTTGTTCAGGCTCTCGGCACTGGGTGCCAGCAACAGGAGCTAGCAAACAGAGCTGTAAACAGGGGAGTTTGAGTGGGAGTTCTGTTGGAGGAGAAGGTATTTGTGTGTGTTTGGTTTTGTATTATCATAGAATATCAGGGTTGGAAGGGACCCCAGAAGGTCATCTAGTCCAACCCCCTGCTCGAAGCAGGACCAATTCCCAGTTAAATCATCCCAGCCAGGGCTTTGTCAAGCCTGACCTTAAAAACCTCTAAGGAAGGAGATTCTACCACCTCCCTAGGTAACGCATTCCAGTGTTTCACCACCCTCTTAGTGAAAAAGTTTTTCCTAATATCCAATCTAAACCTCCCCCACTGCAACTTGAGACCATTACTCCTCGTTCTGTCATCTGCTACCATTGAGAACAGTCTAGAGCCATCCTCTTTGGAACCCCCTTTCAGGTAGTTGAAAGCAGCTATCAAATCCCCCCTCATTCTTCTCTTCTGCAGGCTAAACAATCCCAGCTCCCTCAGCCTCTCCTCATAAGTCATGTGTTCCAGTCCCCTAATCATTTTTGTTGCCCTTCGCTGGACTCTCTCCAATTTATCCACATCCTTCTTGAAGTGTGGGGCCCAAAACTGGACACAGTACTCCAGATGAGGCCTCACCAATGTCGAATAGAGGGGAACGATCACGTCCCTCGACCTCCTCACTATGCCCCTACTTATACATCCCAAAATGCCATTGGCCTTCTTGGCAACAAGGGCACACTGCTGACTCATATCCAGCTTCTCGTCCACTGTCACCCCAGGTCCTTTTCTGCAGAACTGCTGCCTAGCCATTCGGTCCCTAGTCTGTAGCTGTGCATTGGGTTCTTCCGTCCTAAGTGCAGGACCCTGCACTTATCCTTATTGAACCTCATCAGATTCCTTTTGGCCCAATCTTCCAATTGGTCTAGGTCCTTCTGTATCCTATCCCTCCCCTCCAGCGTATCTACCACTCCTCCCAGTTTAGTATCATCCGCAAATTTGCTGAGAGTGCAATCCACACCATCCTCCAGATCATTTATGAAGATATTGAATAAAACCGGCCCCAGGACCGACCCTTGGGGCACTCCACTTGATACCGGCTGCCAACTAGACATGGAGCCATTGATCACTACCCTTGAGCCCGACAATCTAGCCAGCTTTCTACCCACCTTATAGTGCATTCATCCAGCCCATACTTCCTTAACTTGCTGACAAGAATACTATGGGAGACCGTGTCAAAAGCTTTGCTAAAGTCAAGAAACAATACATCCACTGCTTTCCCTTCATCCACAGAACCAGTAATCTCATCATAAAAGGCGATTAGATTAGTCAGGCATGACCTTCCCTTGGTGAATCCATGCTGGCTGTTCCTGATCACTTTCCTCTCATGCAAGTGCTTCAGGATTGATTCTTTGAGGACCTGCTCCATCTTTTTTCCAGGGACTGAGGTGAGGCTGACTGGCCTGTAGTTCCCAGGATCTTCCTTCTTCCCTTTTTTAAAGATTGGCACTACATTAGCCTTTTTCCAGTCATCCGGGACTTCCCCGGTTCGCCACGAGTTTTCAAAGATAATGGCCAGTGGCTCTGCAATCACAGCCGCCAATTCCTTCAGCACTCTCGGATGCAACTCGTCTGGCCCCATGGACTTGTGCACGTCCAGATTTTCTAAATAGTCCCTAACCGCCTCTATCTCCACAGAGGGCTGGCCATCTCTTCCGCATTTTGTGATGCCCAGCGCAGCAGTCTGGGAGCTGACCTTGTTAGTGAAAACAGAGGCAAAAAAAGCATTGAGTACATTAGCTTTTTCCACATCCTCTGTCACTAGGTTGCCTCCCTCATTCAGTAAGGGGCCCACACATTCCTTGGCTTTCTTCTTGTTGCCAACATACCTGAAGAAACCCTTCTTGTTACTCTTGACATCTCTGGCTAGCTGCAGCTCCAGGTGCGATTTGGCCCTCCTGATAACATTCCTACATGCCCGAGCAATATTTTTATACTCTTCGCTGGTCATATGTCCAACCTTCCACTTCTTGTAAGCTTCTTTTTTATGTTTAAGATCTGCCAAGATTTCACCATTAAGCCAAGCTGGTCACCTGCCATATTTACTATTCTTTCGACTCATCGGGATGGTTTGTCCCTGTAACCTCAACAGGGATTCCTTGAAATACAGCCAGCTCTCCTGGACTCCTTTCCCCTTCAAGTTAGTCCCCCAGGGGATCCTGGCCATCCGTTCCCTGAGGGAGTCGAAGTCTGCTTTCCTGAAGTCCAGGGTCCGTATCCTGCTGCTTACCTTTGTTCCCTGCGTCAGGATTCTGAACTCAACCAACTCATGGTCACTGCCTCCCAGATTCCCATCCACTTTTGCTTCCCCCACTAATTCTACCCGGTTTGTGAGCAGCAGGTCAGGAAAAGCACCCCCCCTAGTTGGCTCCTCTAGCACTTGCGCCAGGAAATTGTCCCCTATGCTTTCCAAAAACTTCCTGGATTGTCTATGCACCGCTGTATTGCTCTCCCAGCAGATATCAGGAAAATTAAAGTCACCCATGAGAATCAGGGCATGCGATCTAGTAGCTTCCGTGAGCTGCCGGAAGAAAGCCTCATCCACCTCATCCCCCTGGTCTGGTGGTCTATAGCAGACTCCCACCACTACATCACTCTTGTTGCACACACTTCTAAACTTAATCCAGAGACACTCAGGTTTTTCTGCAGTTTCGTACCGGAGCTCTGAGCAGTCATACTGCTCCCTTACATACAGTGCTACTCCCCCACCTTTTCTGCCCTGCCTGTCCTTCCTGAACAGTTTATAACCATCCATGACAGTACTCCAGTCATATGAGTTATCCCACCAAGTCTCTGTTTTTCCGATCACGTCATAGTTCCTTGACATCACCAGGACCTCCAGTTCTCCCTGCTTGTTTCCAAGGCTTTGTGCATTTGTATATAAGCACTTGAGATAACCTGTTGATCGCCCCTCATTGCCAGTATGAGGCAGGAGCCCTCCCCTCACAGACATTCCTGCCTGTGCTTCCTCCCGGTATCCCGCTTTCCCACTTACCTCAGGGCTTTGGTCTCCTTCCCCCGGTGAACCTAGTTTAAAGACCTCCTCACTAGGTTAGCCAGCCTGCTGGCAAAGATGCTCTTCCCTCTCTTCGTAAGATGGAGCCCGTCTCTGCCCAGCACTCCTCCTTCATGGAACACCATCCCATGGTCAAAGAAACCAAAGCCTTCTCTCCGACACCACCTGCGTAGCCATTCGTTGACTTCCACGATTCGACGCTCCCTACCTAGGTCTTTTCCTTCCACGGGGAGGATGGACGAGAACACCACTTGCGCCTCCAACTCCTTTATTCTTCTTCCTAGAGCCACATAGTCCGCAGTGATCCGCTCAAGGTCATTCTTGTCAGTATCATTGGTGCCCACGTGGAGAAGCAGGAAGGGGTAGCGATCCGAGGGCTTGATGAGTCTCGGCAGTCTCTCCGTCACATCACGAATCTTAGCCCCTGGCAAGCAGCAGACTTCTCGGTTTTCCCGGTCAGGGCGGCAGATAGATGACTCAGTCCCCCGGAGGAGAGAGTCCCCGACCACCACCACCCGCCTTCTCCTCTTGGGGGTGGTGGTCGTGGAACCGCCAACCTCAGGACAGCGCATCTCATGCCTTCCAACCAGCGGAGTCTCCTTCTGCTTTCTCGCCCCAGACATATCATCTGGTCCACTCTCCGCAACGATACCTGTGGAGAGAACATGAAAGCGGTTAGTTACCTGTGTCTGTGTTACTGGAACCCGGACATTCCGCTTACCTCTTCTGGAGGTCACATGTTGCCAAGCTTCTTCACTGGCCTCTTGGCTCCTCTGTGCAACCTGCTCTATATCTGTAGAGATTTGTGCCCCTAGAAGCCTATCCTGAGTTTCATCCAGGAAATCCTCAGTTTCCCGTATGCAACGCTGGGTTGTTATCTGTTGCTCCAGACCTTCAATCTTCTCTTCCAATATGGAGACCAGCATGCACTTTGTACAGACAAAGTCGCTTCTGTCCTGTGGAAGAAAGACAAACATGGCACATCCAGTGCAGGTCACAACAGCTGAACACCCCCTTCCATATCACCTTCCTACTATGAGCTTCCTCAGAGCAGTTTGCAAGACGTAAGCCTCACTGGGCTCCCTCCAGGCGAAATCCCAGGCAAACTCCTGCTGTGTGCTGCTCTGCTGTCCCCGCTGCTCAGCTGGTTCTCCGCCGCTCAGCTGGTTCGCGAAGCTCTGGTGATTTTTAAACAGCCAGGCTTCCCTGTCGCAAACCAACAGACACCCTACTGCCCGCTCCCTGCAGACTAGCAGCCAATCAGGCACTCACTCAGGCTCTCACACTGCCCCCCCAGCAACACACGCTCCGATACTTCCTCAGCAAGCAAACAAACACAGACTCGGATACTTACCAGTCCCAGGCAAACTCCTGCTGTGTGCTGCTCTGCTATCCCCGCTGCTCAGCTGGTTCTCCACCCCTCAGCTGGTACGGGAAGATCTGGCTATTTTTAAACAGCCAGGCTTCCCTGTCGCAAACCAACAGACACACTACTGCCCGCCCCCTGCAGGCTAGCGGCCAATCAGACACTCACTCAGGCTCTCACACTGCCCCCCCAGCAAACACACGCTACGATACTTCCTCAGCAAGCAAACAAACACAGACTCGGATACTTACCAGTCCCAGGCAAACTCCTGCTGTGAGCTGCTCTGCTGTCCCCGCTGCTCAGCTGGTTCTCCGCCGCTCCGCTGGTTCGCGAAGCTCTGGCTATTTTTAAACAGCCAGGCTTCCCTGTCGCAAACCAACAGACACCCTACTGCCCGCTCCCTGCGGCTAGCAGCCAATCAGACACTCACTCAGGCTCTCACACTGCCCCCCCAGCAAACACACGCTCGGATACTTCCTCAGCAAGCAAACAAACACAGACTCGGATACTTACCAGTCCCAGGCAAACTCCTGCTGTGTGCCGCTATGCTGTCCCCGCTGCTCAGCTGGTTCTCCACCCCTCAGCAGGTACGGGAAGCTCTGGCTATTTTTAAACAGCCAGGCCTCCCTGTCGCAAACCAACAGACACCCTACTGCCCGCCCCCTGCGGGTAGCAGCCTATCAGACACTCACTCAGGCTCTCACACTGCCCCCCCAGCAAACACACGCTCGGATACTTCCTCAGCAAGCAAACAAACACAGACTCGGATACTTACCAGTCCCAGGGAAACTCCTGCTGTGAGCTGCTCTGCTGTTTCCGCTGCTCAGCTGGTTCTCCGCCGCTCAGCTGGTTCGTGAAGCTCTGGCTATTTTTAAACAGCCAGGCTTCCCTGTCGCAAACCAACAGACACCCTACTGCCCGCCCCCTGCAGGCTAGCAGCCAATCAGACACTCACTCAGGTTCTCACACTGCCCCCCCAGCAAACACACGCTCGGATACTTCCTCAGCAAGCAAACAAACACAGACTCGGATACTTACCAGTCCCAGGCAAACTCCTGCTGTGAGCTGCTCTGCTGTACCCGCTGCTCAGCTGGTTCTCCGCCGCTCAGCTGGTTCGCGAAGCTCTGGCTATTTTTAAACAGCCAGGCTTCCCTGTCGCAAACCAACAGACACGCTACTGCCCGCTCCCTGCAGACTAGCAGCCAATCAGACAATCACTCAGGCTCTCACACTGCCCCCCCAGCAACACACGCTCCGAAACTTCCTCAGCAAGCAAACAAACACAGACTCGGATACTTACCAGTCCCAGGCAAACT
This sequence comes from Lepidochelys olivacea, assembly GCF_965140295.1. Classification (NCBI taxonomy): domain Eukaryota; kingdom Metazoa; phylum Chordata; order Testudines; family Cheloniidae; genus Lepidochelys; species Lepidochelys olivacea. Next base: position 25,582,005 of record NC_140427.1, read on the forward strand.
CCTGCTGTGAGCTGCTCTGCTGTCCCCGCTGCTCAGCTGGTTCTCCGCCGCTCAGCTGGTTCGCGAAGCTCTGGCTATTTTTAAACAGCCAGGCTTCCCTGTCGCAAACCAACAGACACCCTACTGCCCGCCCCCTGCAGGCTAGCAGCCAATCAGACACTCACTCAGGCTCTCACACTGCCCCCCCAGCAAACACACGCTCGGAAACTTCCTCAGCAAGCAAACAAACCCAGACTCGGATACTTACCAGACCCAGGCAAACTCCTCCTGTGAGCTGCTCTGCTGTCCCCACTGCTCAGCTGGTTCTCCGCCGCTCAGCTGGTACGCGAAGCTCTGGCTATTTTTAAACAGCCAGGCTTCCCTGTCGCAATCCAACAGACACGCTACTGCCCGCCCCCTGCAGGCTAGCAGCCAATCAGACACTCACTCAGGCTCTCACACTGCCCCCCCAGCAAACACACGCTCAGATTCTTCCTCAGCAAGCAAACAAACCCAGACTCGGATACTTACCAGTCCCAGGCAAACTCCTGCTGTGTGCTGCTCTGCTGTCCCCGCTGCTCAGCTGGTTCTCCGCCGCTCAGCTGGTTCGTGAAGCTCTGGCTATTTTTGAACAGCCAGGCTTCCCTGTCGCAAACCAACAGACACCCTACTGCCCGCCCCCTGCAGGCTAGCAGCCAATCAGACACTCACTCAGGCTCTCACACTGCCGCCCAGCAAACACACGCTCGGATTCTTCCTCAGCAAGCAAACAAACACAGACTCGGATACTTACCAGTCCCAGGCAAACTCCTGCTGTGAGCTGCTCTGCTGTCCCCGCTGCTCAGCTGGTTCTCCACCGCTCAGCTGGTTCGCGAAGCTCTGGCTATTTTTAAACAGCCAGGCTTCCCTGTCGCAAACCAACAGACACTCTACTGCCCGCCCCCTGCAGGCTAGCAGCCAATCAGACACTCACTCAGGCTCTCACACTGCCCCCCCAGCAAACACACGCTCAGATACTTCCTCAGCAAGCAAACAAACACAGACCTGGATACTTACCAGTCCGAGGAAAACTCCTGCTGTGTGCTGCTCTGCTGTCCCCGCTGCTCAGCTGGTTCTCCGCCGCTCAGCTGGTTCGCGAAGCTCTGGCTATTTTTAAACAGCCAGGCTTCCCTGTCGCAAACCAACAGACACCCTACTGCCCGCCCCCTGCAGGCAAGCAGCCAATCAGACACTCACTCAGGCTCTCACACTGCCCCCCCAGCAAACACACGCTCGGATACTTCCTAAGCAAGCAAACAAACACAGACTCGGATACTTACCAGTCCCAGGCAAACTCCTGCTGTGAGCTGCTCTGCTGTCCCCGCTGCTCAGCTGGTTCTCCGCCGCTCAGCTGGTTCGCGAAGCTCTGGTGATTTTTAAACAGCCAGGCTTCCCTGTCGCAAACCAACAGACACCCTACTGCCCGCTCCGTGCAGACTAGCAGCCAATCAGGCACTCACTCAGGCTCTCACACTGCCCCCCCAGCAACACACGCTCCGATACTTCCTCAGCAAGCAAACAAAGACAGACTCGGATACTTACCAGTCCCAGGCAAACTCCTGCTGTGTGCTGCTCTGCTGTCCCCGCTGCTCAGCTGGTTCTCCACCCCTCAGCTGGTACGGGAAGATCTGATATTTTTAAACAGCCAGGCTTCCCTGTCGCAAACCAACAGACACACTACTGCCCGCCCCCTGCAGGCTAGCGGCCAATCAGACACTCACTCAGGCTCTCACACTGCCCCCCCAGCAAACACACGCTACGATACTTCCTCAGCAAGCAAACAAACACAGACTCGGATACTTACCAGTCCCAGGCAAACTCCTGCTGTGAGCTGCTCTGCTGTCCCCGCTGCTCAGCTGGTTCTCCGCCGCTCAGCTGGTTCGCGAAGCTCTGGCTATTTTTAAACAGCCAGGCTTCCCTGTCGCAAACCAACAGACACCCTACTGCCCGCCCCCTGCAGGCTAGCAGCCAATCGGACACTCACTCAGGCTCTCACACTGCCGCCCAGCAAACACACGCTCGGATTCTTCCTCAGCAAGCAAACAAACACAGACTCGGATACTTACCAGTCCCAGGCAAACTCCTGCTGTGAGCTGCTCTGCTGTCCCCGCTGCTCAGCTGGTTCTCCGCCGCTCAGCTGGTTCGCGAAGCTCTGGCTATTTTTAAACAGCCAGGCTTCCCTGTCGCAAACCAACAGACACCCTACTGCCCGCCCCCTCCAGGCTAGCAGCCAATCAGACACTCACTCAGGCTCTCACACTGCCCCCCCAAGCAAACACACGCTCGGATATTTCCTCAGCAAGCAAACAAACACAGACTCGGATACTTACCAGTCCCAGGCAAACTCCTGCTGTGTGCCGCTATGCTGTCCCCGCTGCTCAGCTGGTTCTCCACCCCTCAGCAGGTACGGGAAGCTCTGGCTATTTTTAAGAAGCCAGGCTTCCCTGTCGCAAACCAACAGACACACTACTGCCCGCCCCCTGCAGGCTAGCAGCCAATCAGACACTCACTCAGGCTCTCACACTGCCCCCCCAGCAAACACACGCTCCGATACTTCCTCAGCAAGCAAACAAACACAGACTCGGATACTTACCAGTCCCAGGCAAACTCCTGCTGTGAGCTGCTCTGCTGTCCTCGCTGCTCAGCTGGTTCTCCGCCGCTCAGCTGGTTCGCGAAGCTCTGGCTATTTTTAAACAGCCAGGCTTCCCTGTCGCAAATGAACAGACACCCTACTGCCCGCCCCCTCCAGGCTAGCAGCCAATCAGACACTCACTCAGGCTCTCACACTGCCCCCCCAGCAAACACACGCTCGGATACTTCCTCAGCAAGCAAACAAACACAGACTCGGATACTTACCAGTCCCAGGCAAACTCCTGCTGTGTGCCGCTATGCTGTCCCCGCTGCTCAGCTGGTTCTCCACCCCTCAGCAGGTACGGGAAGCTCTGGCTATTTTTAAACAGCCAGGCTTCCCTGTCGCAAACCAACAGACACACTACTGCCCGCCCCCTGCAGGCTAGCAGCCAATCAGACACTCACTCAGGCTCTCACACTGCCCCCCCAGCAAACACACGCTCAGATTCTTCCTCAGCAAGCAAACAAACCCAGACTCGGATACTTACCAGTCCCAGGCAAACTCCTGCTGTGTGCTGCTCTGCTGTCCCCGCTGCTCACCTGGTTCTCCGCCGCTCAGCTGGTTCGTGAAGCTCTGGCTATTTTTGAACAGCCAGGCTTCCCTGTCGCAAACCAACAGACACGCTACTGCCCGCCCCCTGCAGGCTAGCAGCCAATCAGACACTCACTCAGGCTCTCACACTGCCGCCCAGCAAACACACGCTCGGATTCTTCCTCAGCAAGCAAACAAACACAGACTCGGATACTTAACAGTCCCAGGCAAACTCCTGCTGTGAGCTGCTCTGCTGTCCCCGCTGCTCAGCTGGTTCTCCGCCGCTCAGCTGGTTCGCGAAGCTCTGGCTATTTTTAAACAGCCAGGCTTCCCTGTCGCAAACCAACAGACACGCTACTGCCGGCTCCCTGCAGGCTAGCAGCCAATCAGACACTCACTCAGGCTCTCTCACTGCCCCCCCAGCAAACACACGCTCGGATACTTCCTCTGCAAGCAAACAAACACAGACTCGGATACTTACCCGTCCCAGGCAAACTCCTGCTGTGAGCTGCCGTGCTGTCCCCGCTGCTCAGCTGGTTCTCCGCCGCTCAGCTGGTTCGCGAAGCTCTGGCTATTTTTAAACAGCCAGGCTTCCCTGTCGCAAACCAACAGACACCCTACTGCCCGCTCCCTGCGGCTAGCAGCCAATCAGACACTCACTCAGGCTCTCACACTGCCCCCCCAGCAAACACACGCTCGGATACTTCCTCAGCAAGCAAACAAACACAGACTCGGATACTTACCAGTCCCAGGCAAACTCCTGCTGTGTGTTGCTCTGCTGTCCCCGCTGCTCAGCTGGTTCTCCGCCGCTCAGCTGGTTCGCGAAGCTCTGGCTATTTTTAAACAGCCAGGCTTCCCTGTCGCAAACCAACAGACACCCTACTGCCCGCCCCCTGCAGGCTAGCAGCCAATCGGACACTCACTCAGGCTCTCACACTGCCGCCCAGCAAACACACGCTCGGATTCTTCCTCAGCAAGCAAACAAACACAGACTCGGATACTTACCAGTCCCAGGCAAACTCCTGCTGTGTGCCGCTATGCTGTCCCCGCTGCTCAGCTGGTTCTCCACCCCTCAGCAGGTACGGGAAGCTCTGGCTATTTTTAAACAGCCAGGCTTCCCGGTCGCAAACCAACAGACACACTACTGCCCGCCCCCTGCAGGCTAGCAGCCAATCAGACACTCACTCAGGCTCTCACACTGCCCCCCCAGCAAACACACGCTCCGATACTTCCTCAGCAAGCAAACAAACACAGACTCGGATACTTACCCGTCCCAGGCAAACTCCTGCTGTGAGCTGCTGTGCTGTCCCCGCTGCTCAGCTGGTTCTCCACCGCTCAGCTGGTTCGCGAAGCTCTGGCTATTTTTAAACAGCCAGGCTTCCCTGTCGCAAACCAACAGACACCCTACTGCCCGCCCCCTGCAGGCAAGCAGCCAATCAGACACTCACTCAGGCTCTCACACTGCCCCCCCAGCAAACACACGCTCGGATACTTCCTCAGCAAGCAAACAAACCCAGACTCGGATACTTACCAGACCCAGGCAAACTCCTCCTGTGAGCTGCTCTGCTGTCCCCACTGCTCAGCTGGTTCTCCGCCGCTCAGCTGGTACGCGAAGCTCTGGCTATTTTTAAACAGCCAGGCTTCCCTGTCGCAATACAACAGACAAGCTACTGCCCGCCCCCTGCAGGCTAGCAGCCAATCAGACACTCACTCAGGCTCTCACACTGCCCCCCCAGCAAACACACGCTCAGATTCTTCCTCAGCAAGCAAACAAACCCAGACTCGGATACTTACCAGTCCCAGGCAAACTCCTGCTGTGTGCTGCTCTGCTGTCCCCGCTGCTCACCTGGTTCTCCGCCGCTCAGCTGGTTCGTGAAGCTCTGGCTATTTTTGAACAGCCAGGCTTCCCTGTCGCAAACCAACAGACACGCTACTGCCCGCCCCCTGCAGGCTAGCAGCCAATCAGACACTCACTCAGGCTCTCACACTGCCGCCCAGCAAACACACGCTCGGATTCTTCCTCAGCAAGCAAACAAACACAGACTCGGATACTTACCAGTCCCAGGCAAACTCCTGCTGTGAGCTGCTCTGCTGTCCCCGCTGCTCAGCTGGTTCTCCGCCGCTCAGCTGGTTCGCGAAGCTCTGGCTATTTTTAAACAGCCAGGCTTCCCTGTCGCAAACCAACAGACACGCTACTGCCGGCTCCCTGCAGGCTAGCAGCCAATCAGACACTCACTCAGGCTCTCACACTGCCCCCCCAGCAAACACACGCTCGGATACTTCCTCTGCAAGCAAACAAACACAGACTCGGATACTTACCCGTCCCAGGCAAACTCCTGCTGTGAGCTGCCGTGCTGTCCCCGCTGCTCAGCTGGTTCTCCGCCGCTCAGCTGGTTCGCGAAGCTCTGGCTATTTTTAAACAGCCAGGCTTCCCTGTCGCAAACCAACAGACACCCTACTGCCCGCCCCCTGCAGGCAAGCACCCAATCAGACACTCACTCAGGCTCTCACACTGCCTCCCCAGCAAACACACGCTCGGATACTTGCTCAGCAAGCAAACAAACAGAGACTCAGATACTTACCAGTCCCAGGCAAACTCCTGCTGTGAGCTGCTCTGCTGTCCCCGCTGCTCAGCTGGTTCTCCGCCGCTCAGCTGGTTCGCGAAGCTCTGGCTATTTTTAAACAGCCAGGCCTCCCTGTCGCAAACCAACAGACACCCTACTGCCCGCCCCCTGCGGGTAGCAGCCTATCAGACACTCACTCAGGCTCTCACACTGCCCCCCCAGCAAACACACGCTCGGATACTTCCTCAGCAAGCAAACAAACACAGACTCGGATACTTACCAGTCCCAGGGAAACTCCTGCTGTGAGCTGCTCTGCTGTTTCCGCTGCTCAGCTGGTTCTCCGCCGCTCAGCTGGTTCGCGAAGCTCTGGCTATTTTTAAACAGCCAGGCTTCCCTGTCGCAAACCAACAGACACCCTACTGCCCGCTCCCTGCGGCTAGCAGCCAATCAGACACTCACTCAGGCTCTCACACTGCCCCCCCAGCAAACACACGCTCGGATACTTCCTCAGCAAGCAAACAAACACAGACTCGGATACTTACCAGTCCCAGGCAAACTCCTGCTGTGTGTTGCTCTGCTGTCCCCGCTGCTCAGCTGGTTCTCCGCCGCTCAGCTGGTTCGCGAAGCTCTGGCTATTTTTAAACAGCCAGGCTTCCCTGTCGCAAACCAACAGACACCCTACTGCCCGCCCCCTGCAGGCTAGCAGCCAATCGGACACTCACTCAGGCTCTCACACTGCCGCCCAGCAAACACACGCTCGGATTCTTCCTCAGCAAGCAAACAAACACAGACTCGGATACTTACCAGTCCCAGGCAAACTCCTGCTGTGAGCTGCTCTGCTGTCCCCGCTGCTCAGCTGGTTCTCCGCCGCTCAGCTGGTTCGCGAAGCTCTGGCTATTTTTAAACAGCCAGGCTTCCCTGTCGCAAACCAACAGACACCCTACTGCCCGCCCCCTCCAGGCTAGCAGCCAATCAGACACTCACTCAGGCTCTCACACTGCCCCCCCAGCAAACACACGCTCGGATACTTCCTCAGCAAGCAAACAAACACAGACTCGGATACTTACCAGTCCCAGGCAAACACCTGCTGTGTGCCGCTATGCTGTCCCCGCTGCTCAGCTGGTTCTCCACCCCTCAGCAGGTACGGGAAGCTCTGGCTATTTTTAAACAGCCAGGCTTCCCTGTCGCAAACCAACAGACACACTACTGCCCGCCCCCTGCAGGCTAGCAGCCAATCAGACACTCACTCAGGCTCTCACACTGCCCCCCCAGCAAACACACGCTCCGATACTTCCTCAGCAAGCAAACAAACACAGACTCGGATACTTACCAGTCCCAGGCAAACTCCTGCTGTGAGCTGCTCTGCTGTCCCCGCTGCTCAGCTGGTTCTCCGCCGCTCAGCTGGTTCGCGAAGCTCTGGCTATTTTTAAACAGCCAGGCTTCCCTGTCGCAAACCAACAGACACCCTACTGCCCGCCCCCTGCAGGCTAGCAGCCAATCAGACACTCACTCAGGTTCTCACACTGCCCCCCCAGCAAACACACGCTCGGATACTTCCTCAGCAAGCAAACAAACACAGACTCGGATACTTACCCGTCCCAGGCAAACTCCTGCTGTGAGCTGCTGTGCTGTCCCCGCTGCTCAGCTGGTTCTCCACCGCTCAGCTGGTTCGCGAAGCTCTGGCTATTTTTAAACAGCCAGGCTTCCCTGTCGCAAACCAACAGACACCCTACTGCCCGCCCCCTGCAGGCAAGCAGCCAATCAGACACTCACTCAGGCTCTCACACTGCCCCCCCAGCAAACACACGCTCGGATACTTCCTCAGCAAGCAAACAAACCCAGACTCGGATACTTACCAGACCCAGGCAAACTCCTCCTGTGAGCTGCTCTGCTGTCCCCACTGCTCAGCTGGTTCTCCGCCGCTCAGCTGGTACGCGAAGCTCTGGCTATTTTTAAACAGCCAGGCTTCCCTGTCGCAATACAACAGACAAGCTACTGCCCGCCCCCTGCAGGCTAGCAGCCAATCAGACACTCACTCAGGCTCTCACACTGCCCCCCCAGCAAACACACGCTCAGATTCTTCCTCAGCAAGCAAACAAACCCAGACTCGGATACTTACCAGTCCCAGGCAAACTCCTGCTGTGTGCTGCTCTGCTGTCCCCGCTGCTCACCTGGTTCTCCGCCGCTCAGCTGGTTCGTGAAGCTCTGGCTATTTTTGAACAGCCAGGCTTCCCTGTCGCAAACCAACAGACACGCTACTGCCCGCCCCCTGCAGGCTAGCAGCCAATCAGACACTCACTCAGGCTCTCACACTGCCGCCAAGCAAACACACGCTCGGATTCTTCCTCAGCAAGCAAACAAACACAGACTCGGATACTTACCAGTCCCAGGCAAACTCCTGCTGTGAGCTGCTCTGCTGTCCCCGCTGCTCAGCTGGTTCTCCGCCGCTCAGCTGGTTCGCGAAGCTCTGGCTATTTTTAAACAGCCAGGCTTCCCTGTCGCAAACCAACAGACACGCTACTGCCGGCTCCCTGCAGGCTAGCAGCCAATCAGACACTCACTCAGGCTCTCACACTGCCCCCCCAGCAAACACACGCTCGGATACTTCCTCTGCAAGCAAACAAACACAGACTCGGATACTTACCCGTCCCAGGCAAACTCCTGCTGTGAGCTGCCGTGCTGTCCCCGCTGCTCAGCTGGTTCTCCGCCACTCAGCTGGTTCGCGAAGCTCTGGCTATTTTTAAACAGCCAGGCTTCCCTGTCGCAAACCAACAGACACCCTACTGCCCGCCCCCTGCAGGCAAGCACCCAATCAGACACTCACTCAGGCTCTCACACTGCCTCCCCAGCAAACACACGCTCGGATACTTGCTCAGCAAGCAAACAAACAGAGACTCAGATACTTACCAGTCCCAGGCAAACTCCTGCTGTGAGCTGCTCTGCTGTCCCCGCTGCTCAGCTGGTTCTCCGCCGCTCAGCTGGTTCGCGAAGCTCTGGCTATTTTTAAACAGCCAGGCCTCCCTGTCGCAAACCAACAGACACCCTACTGCCCGCTCCCTGCAGACTAGCAGCCAATCAGACAATCACTCAGGCTCTCACACTGCCCCCCCAGCAAACACACGCTTGGATACTTCCTCAGCAAGCAAACAAACACAGACTCGGATACTTACCAGTCCCAGGGAAACTCCTGCTGTGAGCTGCTCTGCTGTTTCCGCTGCTCAGCTGGTTCTCCGCCGCTCAGCTGGTTCGCGAAGCTCTGGCTATTTTTAAACAGCCAGGCTTCCCTGTCGCAAACCAACAGACACCCTACTGCCCGCCCCCTGTAGGCTAGCAGCCAATCAGACACTCACTCAGGCTCTCACACTGCCCCCCCAGCAAACACACGCTCAGATTCTTCCTCAGCAAGCAAACAAACCCAGATTCGGATACTTACCAGTCCCAGGCAAACTCTTGCTGTGAGCTGCTCTGCTGTCCCCGCTGCTCAGCTGGTTCTCCGCTGTTCAGCTGGCTCGCGAAGCTCTGGCTATTTTTAAACAGCCAGGCTTCCCTGTCGCAAACAAATAGACAGCCTACTGCCCGCCCCCTGCAGGCTAGCAGCCAATCAGACACTCACTCATGCTCTCACACTGCCCCCCCAGCAAACACACGCTCGGATACTTCCTCAGCAAGCAAACAAACACAGACTCGGATACTTACCAGTCCCAGGAAAACTCCTGCTGTGTGCTGCTCTGCTGTCCCCGCTGCTCAGCTGGTTCTCCGCCGCTCAGCTGGTTCGCGAAGCTCTGGCTATTTTTAAACAGCCAGGCTTCCCTGTCGCAATCCAACAGACACGCTACTGCCCGCCCCCTGCAGGCTAGCAGCCAATCAGACACTCACTCAGGCTCTCACACTGCCCCCCCAGCAAACACACGCTCAGATTCTTCCTCAGCAAGCAAACAAACCCAGACTCGGATACTTACCAGTCCCAGGCAAACTCCTCCTGTGAGCTGCTCTGCTGTCCGCACTGCTCAGCTGGTTCTCCGCCGCTCAGCTGGTACGCGAAGCTCTGGCTATTTTTAAACAGCCAGGCTTCCCTGTCGCAAACCAACAGACACCCTACTGCCCGCCCCCTGCAGGCTAGCAGCCAATCAGACACTCACTCAGGCTCTCACACTGCCCCCCCAGCAAACACACGCTCAGATACTTCCTCAGCAAGCAAACAAACACAGACCTGGATACTTACCAGTCCCAGGAAAACTCCTGCTGTGTGCTGCTCTGCTGTCCCCGCTGCTCAGCTGGTTCTCCGCCGCTCAGCTGGTACGCGAAGCTCTGGCTATTTTTAAACAGCCAGGCTTCCCTGTCGCAAACCAACAGACACCCTACTGCCCGCCCCCTGCAGGCTAGCAGCCAATCAGACACTCACTCAGGCTCTCACACTGCCGCCCAGCAAACACACGCTCGGATTCTTCCTCAGCAAGCAAACAAACACAGACTCGGATACTTACCAGTCCCAGGCAAACTCCTGCTGTGAGCTGCTCTGCTGTCCCCGCTGCTCAGCTGGTTCTCCGCCGCTCAGCTGGTTCGCGAAGCTCTGGCTATTTTTAAACAGCCAGGCTTCCCTGTCGCAAACCAACAGACACTCTACTGCCCGCCCCCTGCAGGCTAGCAGCCAATCAGACACTCACTCAGTCTCTCACACTGCCCCCCCAGCAAACACACGCTCAGATACTTGCTCAGCAAGCAAACAAACAGAGACTCGGATACTTACCAGTCCCAGGCAAACTCCTGCTGTGAGCTGCTCTGCTGTCCCCGCTGCTCAGCTGGTTCTCCGCCGCTCAGCTGGTTCGCGAAGCTCTGGCTATTTTTAAACAGCCAGGCCTCCCTGTCGCAAACCAACAGACACCCTACTGCCCGCCCCCTGCGGGTAGCAGCCTATCAGACACTCACTCAGGCTCTCACACTGCCCCCCCAGCAAACACACGCTCGGATACTTCCTCAGAAAGCAAACAAACACAGACTCGGATACTTACCAGTCCCAGGGAAACTCCTGCTGTGAGCTGCTCTGCTGTTTCCGCTGCTCAGCTGGTTCTCCGCCGCTCAGCTGGTTCGTGAAGCTCTGGCTATTTTTAAACAGCCAGGCTTCCCTGTCGCAAACCAACAGACACCCTACTGCCCGCCCCCTGCAGGCTAGCAGCCATTCAGACACTCACTCAGGTTCTCACACTGCCCCCCCAGCAAACACACGCTGGGATACTTCCTCAGCAAGCAAACAAACACAGACTCGGATACTTACCAGTCCCAGGCAAACTCCTGCTGTGAGCTGCTCTGCTGTCCCCGCTGCTCAGCTGGTTCTCCGCCGCTCAGCTGGTTCGCGAAGCTCTGGCTATTTTTAAACAGCCAAGCTTCCCTGTCGCAAACCAACAGACACGCTACTGCCCGCTCCCTGCAGACTAGCAGCCAATCAGACACTCACTCAGGCTCTCACACTGCCCCCCCAGCAACACACGCTCCGAAACTTCCTCAGCAAGCAAACAAACACAGACTCGGATACTTACCAGTCCCAGGCAAACTCCTGCTGTGAGCTGCTCTGCTGTCCCCGCTGCTCAGCTGGTTCTCCGCCGCTCAGCTGGTTCGCGAAGCTCTGGCTATTTTTAAACAGCCAGGCTTCCCTGTCGCAAACCAACAGACACCCTACTGCCCGCCCCCTGCAGGCTAGCAGCCATTCAGACACTCACTCAGGTTCTCACACTGCCCCCCCAGCAAACACACGCTCGGATACTTCCTCAGCAAGCAAACAAACACAGACTCGGATACTTACCAGTCCCAGGAAAACTCCTGCTGTGTGCTGCTCTGCTGTCCCCGCTGCTCAGCTGGTTCTCCGCCGCTCAGCTGGTTCGCGAAGCTCTGGCTATTTTTAAACAGCCAGGCTTCCCTGTCGCAATCCAACAGACACGCTACTGCCCGCCCCCTGCAGGCTAGCAGCCAATCAGACACTCACTCAGGCTCTCACACTGCCCCCCCAGCAAACACACGCTCAGATTCTTCCTCAGCAAGCAAACAAACCCAGACTCGGATACTTACCAGTCCCAGGCAAACTCCTGCTGTGTGCTGCTCTGCTGTCCCCGCTGCTCACCTGGTTCTCCGCCGCTCAGCTGGTTCGTGAAGCTCTGGCTATTTTTGAACAGCCAGGCTTCCCTGTCGCAAACCAACAGACACCCTACTGCCCGCCCCCTGCAGGCTAGCAGCCAATCAGACACTCACTCAGGCTCTCACACTGCCCCCCCAGCAAACACACGCTCGGATACTTCCTCAGCAAGCAAACAAACCCAGACTCGGATACTTACCAGACCCAGGCAAACTCCTCCTGTGAGCTGCTCTGCTGTCCCCACTGCTCAGCTGGTTCTCCACCGCTCAGCTGGTACGCGAAGCTCTGGCTATTTTTAAACAGCCAGGCTTCCCTGTCGCAAACCAACAGACACCCTACTGCCCGCCCCCTGCAGGCTAGCAGCCAATCAGACACTCACTCAGGCTCTCACACTGCCCCCCCAGCAAACACGTGCTCGGATACTTCCTCAGCAAGCAAACAAACACAGACTCGTATACTTACCAGTCCCAGGCAAACTCCTGCTGTGTGCTGCTCTGCTGTCCCCGCTGCTCAGCTGGTTCTCCGCCGCTCAGCTGGTACGCGAAGCTCTGGCTATTTTTAAACAGCCAGGCTTCACTGTCGCAAACCAACAGACACCCTACTGCCCGCCCCCTGCAGGCAAGCAGCCAATCAGACACTCACTCAGGCTCTCACACTGCCCCCCCAGCAAACACACGCTCGGATACTTCCTCAGAAAGCAAACAAACACAGACTCGGATACTTACCAGTCCCAGGGAAACTCCTGCTGTGAGCTGCTCTGCTGTTTCCGCTGCTCAGCTGGTTCTCCGCCGCTCAGCTGGTTCGTGAAGCTCTGGCTATTTTTAAACAGCCAGGCTTCCCTGTCGCAAACCAACAGACACCCTACTGCCCGCCCCCTGCAGGCTAGCAGCCAATCAGACACTCACTCAGGTTCTCACACTGCCCCCCCAGCAAACACACGCTCGGATACTTCCTCAGCAAGCAAACAAACACAGACTCAGATACTTACCAGTCCCAGGCAAACTCCTGCTGTGAGCTGCTCTGCTGTCCCCGCTGCTCAGCTGGTTCTCCGCCGCTCAGCTGGTTCGCGAAGCTCTGGCTATTTTTAAACAACCAGGCTTCCCTGTCGCAAACCAACAGACACGCTACTGCCGGCTCCCTGCAGGCTAGCAGCCAATCAGACACTCACTCAGGCTCTCACACTGCCCCCCCAGCAAACACACGCTCGGATACTTCCTCTGCAAGCAAACAAACACAGACTCGGATACTTACCAGTCCCAGGCAAACTCCTGCTGTGAGCTGCTCTGCTGTCCCCGCTGCTCAGCTGGTTCTCCGCCGCTCAGCTGGTTCGCGAAGCTCTGGCTATTTTTAAACAGCCAGGCTTCCCTGTCGCAAACCAACAGACACGCTACTGCCCGCCCCCTGCAGGCAAGCAGCCAATCAGACACTCACTCAGGCTCTCACACTGCCCCCCCAGCAAACACACGCTCGGATACTTGCTCAGCAAGCAAACAAACACAGACTCGGATACTTACCAGTCCCAGGCAAACTCCTGCTGTGTGCTGCTCTGCTGTCCCCGCTGCTCAGCTGGTTCTCTGCCGCTCAGCTGGTACGCGAAGCTCTGGCTATTTTTAAACAGCCAGGCTGCACTGTCGCAAACCAACAGCAGCCTACTGCCCGCCCGCTGCAGGCTAGCAGCCAATCAGACACTCACTCAGGCTCTCACACTGCCCCCGCAGCAAACACACGCTCGGATTCTTCCTCAGCAAGCAAACAAACACAGACTCGGATACTTACCAGTCCCAGGCAAACTCCTGCTGTGTGCTGCTCTGCTGTCCCCGCTGCTCAGCTGGTTCTCCGCCGCTCAGCTGGTACGCGAAGCTCTGGCTATTTTTAAACAGCCAGGCTTTTCTGTCGCAAACCAACAGACACCCTACTGCCCGCCCCCTGCAGGCTAGCAGCCAATCGGACACTCACTCAGGCTCTCACACTGCCGCCCAGCAAACACACGCTCGGATACTTCCTCAGCAAGCAAACAAACACAGACTCGGATACTTACCAGTCCCAGGCAAACTCCTGCTGTGAGCTGCTTTGCTGTCCCCGCTGCTCAGCTGGTTCTCCGCCGCTCAGCTGGTTCGCGAAGCTCTGGCTATTTTTAAACAGCCAGGCTTCCCTGTCGCAAACCAACAGACACCCTACTGCCCGCCCCCTGCAGGCTAGCAGCCAATCAGACACTCACTCAGGCTCTCACACTGCCCCCCCAGCAAACACACGCTCGGATACTTCCTCAGCAAGCAAACGAACACAGACTCGGATACTTACCAGTCCCAGGCAAACTCCTGCTGTGTGCTGCTCTGCTGTCCCCGCTGCTCAGCTGGTTCTCCGCCGCTCAGCTGGTACGCGAAGCTCTGGCTATTTTTAAACAGCTAGGCTTCCCTGTCGCAAACAAATAGACAGCCTACTGCCCGCCCCCTGCAGGCTAGCAGCCAATCACACACTCACTCAGGCTCTCACACTGCCCCCCCAGCAAACACACGCTCGGATACTTCCTCAGCAAGCAAACAAACACAGACTCGGATACTTACCAGTCCCAGGCAAACTCCTGCTGTGTGCTGCTCTGCTGTCCCCTCTGCTCAGCTGGTTCTCCACCCCTCAGCAGGTACGGGAAGATCTGGCTATTTTTAAACAGCCAGGCTTCCCTGTCGCAAACCAACAGACACACTACTGCCCGCCCCCTGCAGGCTAGCAGCCAATCAGACACTCACTCAGGCTCTCACACTGCCCCCCCAGCAAACACACGCTCGGATACTTCCTCAGCAAGCAAACAAACACAGACTCGGATACTTAACAGTCCCAGGCAAACTCCTGCTGTGAGCTGCTTTGCTGTCCCCGCTGCTCAGCTGGTTCTCCGCCGCTCAGCTGGTTCGCGAAGCTCTGGCTATTTTTAAACAGCCAGGCTTCCCTGTCGCAAACCAACAGACACCCTACTGCCCGCTCCCTGCAGACTAGCAGCCAATCAGGCACTCACTCAGGCTCTCACACTGCCCCCCCAGCAACACACGCTCCGATACTTCCTCAGCAAGCAAACAAACACAGACTCGGATACTTACCCGTCCCAGGCAAACTCCTGCTGTGAGCTGCTGTGCTGTCCCCGCTGCTCAGCTGGTTCTCCGCCGCTCAGCTGGTTCGCGAAGCTCTGGCTATTTTTAAACAGCCAGGCTTTTCTGTCGCAAACCAACAGACACCCTACTGCCCGCCCCCTGCAGGCTAGCAGCTAATCGGACACTCACTCAGGCTCTCACACTGCCGCCCAGCAAACACACGCTCGGATTCTTCCTCAGCAAGCAAACAAACACAGACTCGGATACTTACCAGTCCCAGGCAAACTCCTGCTGTGAGCTGCTCTGCTGTCCCCGCTGCTCAGCTGGTTCTCCGCCGCTCAGCTGGTTCGCGAAGCTCTGGCTATTTTTAAACAGCCAGGCTTCCCTGTCGCAAACCAACAGACACCCTACTGCCCGCCCCCTGCAGGCTAGCAGCCAATCAGACAATCACTCAGGTTCTCACACTGCCCCCCCAGCAAACACACGCTCGGATACTTCCTCAGCAAGCAAACAAACACAGACTCGGATACTTACCCGTCCCAGGCAAACTCCTGCTGTGAGCTGCTGTGCTGTCCCCGCTGCTCAGCTGGTTCTCCGCCGCTCAGCTGGTTCGCGAAGCTCTGGCTATTTTTAAACAGCCAGGCTTCCGTGTCGCAAACCAACAGACACCCTACTGCCCGCCCCCTGCAGGCAAGCAGCCAATCAGACACTCACACAGGCTCTCACACTGCCCCCCCAGCAAACACACGCTCGGATACTTGCTCAGCAAGCAAACAAACAGAGACTCGGATACTTACCAGTCCCAGGCAAACTGCTGCTGTGAGCTGCTCTGCTGTCCCCGCTGCTCAGCTGGTTCTCCGCCGCTCAGCTGGTTCGCGAAGCTCTGGCTATTTTTAAACAGCCAGGCTTCCCTGTCGCAAACCAACAGACACCCTACTGCCCGCCCCCTGCAGGCTAGCAGCCAATCAGACACTCACTCAGGTTCTCACACTGCCCCCCCAGCAAACACACGCTCGGATACTTCCTCAGCAAGCAAACAAACACAGACTCGGATTCTTACCCGTCCCAGGCAAACTCCTGCTGTGAGCTGCTGTGCTGTCCCCGCTGCTCAGCTGGTTCTCCGCCGCTCAGCTGGTTCGCGAAGCTCTGGCTATTTTTAAATAGCCAGGCTTCCGTGTCGCAAACCAACAGACACCCTACTGCCCGCCCCCTGCAGGCAAGCAGCCAATCAGACACTCACTCAGGCTCTCACACTGCCCCCCCAGCAAACACACGCTCGGATACTACCTCAGCAAGCAAACAAACACAGACTCGGATACTTACCAGTCCCAGGCAAACTCCTGCTGTGTGCTGCTCTGCTGTCCCCGCTGCTCAGCTGGTTCTCCACCGCTCAGCTGGTACGCGAAGCTCTGGCTATTTTTAAACAGCCAGGCTTCCCTGTCGCAAACAAATAGACAGCCTACTGCCCGCCCCCTGCAGGCTAGCAGCCAATCAGACACTCACTCAGGCTCTCACACTGCCCCCCCAGCAAACACACGCTCGGATACTTCCTCAGCAAGCAAACAAACACAGACTCGGATACTTACCAGTCCCAGGAAAACTCCTGCTGTGTGCTGCTCTGCTGTCCCCGCTGCTCAGCTGGTTCTCCGCCGCTCAGCTGGTTCGTGAAGCTCTGGCTATTTTTAAACAGCCAGGCTTCCCTGTCGCAATCCAACAGACACGCTACTGCCCGCCCCCTGCAGGCTAGCAGCCGATCAGACACTCACTCAGGCTCTCACACTGCCCCCCCAGCAAACACACGCTCGGATACTTCCTCAGCAAGCAAACAAACCCAGACTCGGATACTTACCAGACCCAGGCAAACTCCTGCTGTGAGCTGCTCTGCTGTCCCCGCTGCTCAGCTGGTTCTCCGCCGCTCAGCTGGTTCGCGAAGCTCTGGCTATTTTTAAACAGCCAGGCTTCTCTGTCGCAAACCAACAGACACCCTACTGCCCGCCCTCTGCAGGTTAGCAGCCAATCAGACACTCACTCAGGCTCTCACACTGCCCCCCCCAGCAAACACACGCTCGGATACTTCCTCAGCAAGCAAACAAACACAGACTCGGATACTTACCAGTCCCAGGCAAACTCCTGCTGTGAGCTGCTCTGCTGTCCCCGCTACTCAAGCTGTTGTTCAGCCTCTCGGCACTGGGTGCCAGCAACAGCTTTTGGCGTCCCTGGGTGGACTCGAGGCTGCAATTTAGCCTTGCCCGGACCCCTCCTGGAGGTCAAGGATTGCGGCAAGAACCGACGCCCAATGCGCACCGGTGAGTTCATCAGGGGCCTCGGTGGAGACGCGATTTGATCGACCCCAGAGGGCACAACGGTTGAATGCACTCATATAGTGGAGAAGCTGTTGTGGACCACGGTAAAAAACCGGTCCCTTAGACGTGGGGGAGGAGCAGCTGCAGGCCACGGTGAAGAACCGGTTCCTTGGATAAGGTAGGATCCTTTTAAAATCCGGATTATATGCTCTGTTGGAACCTGGGGACGCCCAGAGTTACCCTGTAGGTATGGGACAGGGACAGAGCTCAGAGGTTAGGGCACGGTGTACGCCTCTAGAGTGCATTCTAGCAAACTGGAAGATATTTGGTGCGAATCCAATAACTAAAAGCCAATTAAAACAATTCTGTACAGTTGACTGGCCTCAATATCAACTAAAGGACCAGGAGTGGTGGCCACCAGGAGGGTCAATTAATTACAACACGATCCTTCAGTTACTCCTGTTCTGTCAAAAAACAAGAAAATGGAATAAACATATGTATGCGCATTTGTTTCTGACTTTATGTACTCTACCAGATATTTTACAGCGCTGTAATCTGACTCCAACTGGTTTGGTAGCAGCTAATGTTAGTCCCCAGACCCCCACCCCCACTGTAATGGCAGAGCCGGTGTCCCCTTCGGCCCCTACACCCACACCTTGTAAGTCCACAATGGTTGGCCTATACTCCTTAATCACTGAAACTAAAGTCGCCCGGTCTGAATCAGACAGGCGTCCTGCCACAACTATGCAGGTTTATACTCATGTGCCCTTTAATCCTGTGGATTTGGCTGCTTTCAAAGCACAGGCAAAAGAGTTTTCCACCAACCCAAGCAGGTTCATATCAGTCTTTAAGGGGTGCCTCAGTAGTCACAAGCCGGACTGGAATAATTGTAACGTCCTCCTGAGAACCCTGTTGTCTAAAGTGAAGAGGAATCAGGTTACAGCTAAGGCAAGGGGAGCATCAGCTTTCAAAAAAAAAAATCTATCTGTCAAGTTCCTACCCCAAGTAACCGTAAGCGGCTCAGGGCATTTCTGGGTATGGCAGGCTTTTGCAGAATATGGATCCCAGAGTTTGGACTGTGGGCTAAACCCCTGTACAACTGTGTAAAAGGAGCAAATCATGACCCCTTCGATTGGACCCCAAAGGCTAACAAAGCATTTAAAATCCTAAAAAAAAAAATTAATAAAAGCCCCGGCTCTGGGCCTGCCAGATCTCTCTAAGCCGTTTCAGTTGTATGTACATGAACGAAGGGGGGTGGCGCTAGGAGTGCTTACACAGCTGTTAGGAGCATGGAAGCGTCCTGTGGCTTATTTTTCTAAGCAATTGAATCAGGTTGCAAAGGGTTGGCCGGCATGTTTACGGGCGGTCGCAGCTACTGCCCTATTGCTTAAAAAAACCGAGAAGCTAACATTGGAAGGGGTTATGCAAATCTATACTCCCCATATGGTCCGAGCCTTATTGAATGCAAAGGGAGGGCTTTGGCTCACCCAGGCTCGGATTGCTCGGTACCAGGCTAAGCTGTTAGAGAACTCTGAAGTCACCTTACAGCCTTGCCCCTCCCTTAACCCAGCCACTCTCTTGCCAGAAACAGAGGAACAGAAACATGACTGTTTAAAAATCATAAATGTCCAGTACTCCAGCCGTCCGGATTTAAAGGATGTACCTCTCCCAAATGCAAATTATGAGTGGTACACTAATGGTAGCAGTACTGTAATAGATGGGCAAAAAAGGGCGGGTTATGCTGTTGTGACCCTCCATGACACTGTGGAAGCTGAAGGTTTGCCTGCTGGGACCTCTGCCCAGCTTGCCGAACTAATAGCCCTGACCCGTGCACTTAAACTGTCAAAAGGAAAGCGGGTCAACATTTTTACTGATTGAAAGTATGCTTTTGGTGTGCTGCATGCTCATGCTAGCCTATAAAAGCAAAGGGGAATGCTGACAGCCCAAGGCTCCCAGTCAAGTACGGGCCCCAAATCCTCCGGCTCCTAGAAGCTGTACAACTCCCCTCGGAAGTGGTGGTGGTACACTGTAAAGCCCATCAAAGGGAGAATCAAGATGTGGCCAGAGGTAACGCCCGGGCAGATAGAGAGGCTAAGCATGCTGCCACCCTGCCATCCCCTCAGACTGAGAACGCCCATATGCATGCCCTTATCCCATCAGTAGGGGAGCTTCCAACCCCTCAGTACTCTGGGAAAAAAAGACAGCTAACTGACAAACTCGGTCTCCGGGAAAAGGAGGGATGGCTCCATTCCCCAGAAGGGAAGGTCCTCCTACCAAAGGGCCTAATCCAGCCGGTGCTGCAGAACCTACATCAAACCACTCATGCTGGCAGAAAAGCACTTATCCAGCTAATGGGAAAATACTTGATCACTTCCGGACTCCGACCCCTGGCTGCCCAGGTACAAGCGGACTGCTTAGTCTGCCAAAAGAATAACCCCCGACCGGGACATCCTGTGCCACCAGCTGCCCTAGAACCCACTCCGGGCCCCGAACAAATGTGGCAAATAGACTTTACTAAGTTTCCCCGGACCCAAGGGTTCAAATATCTCCTTGTTATAGTGGATCGGTTCAGCGGATGGCCAAAAGCCTTCCCATGCCGTAACTGCACTGCCAGGACAGTGGCCCCCCAAGTTTGTTAAGGAGCTCATTCCTCGCTTTGGACTCCCCCTGTGAATGGAATCTGACAACAGGACACACTTCACATCAAAAATCATTCAAAGCATCTCACATGCCTTACAGATCCCCTGGAAACTCCATACACCCTGGAGACCGCAAGCCAGTGGGGTAGTGGAGGGTACCAATCAGACCCTTAAATGGCATCTCTCAAAAGTGTGCCAAAAAGCCTCACTGCGATGGCCTGATGCTTTGCCCCTCGTCCTACTCCATATCCGCGTTCTCCCAAAGGGTAGATTAGGGCTCAGTCCCTTTGAAATTATGTTTGAAAGGGCATGGCCCATGAATGGCACCCCGGTTCTGTCAGGGGAATGAAAGTTGGGTAATGTTTTTTTGTCACAGTATATGTGTTCCCTGTCTGCTGTTCTCTTGTCTCTTCACAGGTATACCAAGGATTCCCAGCTTCTCCCCTTGGACTCTCCCGTCCACTCCTTACAGCCCGGTGACTCTGTGCTTGTTCGCACCTAAAAAAACGAGCCTCACCAAAAAAAGTAAAAAGAACCCTATACCATCCTGCTGATTTCCCATACAGCGGCAAAAAAAAAAAAACACAAGAACTGGATCCATCACTCTCGTCTGAAGGCAGTACCTGCCCCCTCGTCAGCAGAACCGTGGACCGTCCATCCTGCTGACTCCTCATCTAGTGACAATCTCGGGCTAAAGCTACTGTTTAAAAAACACAAATAGCGGGCTGGGGTTTGTCGTCTTGGCTTGGTGGTTTATTTAGCCTGCTATTGAAATTTCTCTTTCCTGTATTGCTTGTATTACTGGTATTATGCTGTGCGGTATCATGTGTCAGGGCCCTTTTGCAAAAGTTAATAAGTCATTCTCTTCAGGGCTATCACACAGTGCTTATGCAAAGTTATATTATAACAAAATAAGTAGCCCAAGTAAAAAAACTCAAAGCCAAGGCTGTTGAGTGTTCTCAAAGGGGGGAGTTGTTGGGAACACTGGGGCATGGCCACTAGGTAACTCAAGGGGCTGGCAGACCACAAGATTTTTCAAATCTCCCTGTAGCTTTTTAAAGCTTCAAATAAACCTTTCTGCTTCTCCACCCCCGTTGTAATTATTGGGTGTAGCACACCGGGTAAGGAACCAACTCAAGCTGTTGTTCAGGCTCTCGGCACTGGGTGCCAGCAACAGGAGCTAGCAAACAGAGCTGTAAACAGGGGAGTTTGAGTGGGAGTTCTGTTGGAGGAGAAGGTATTTGTGTGTGTTTGGTTTTGTATTGGTAGTATCTGTATGTGTAGGGGCTTTGTGCTCGGAGAGAAGCTGAGCCCTGATTAGGGGGCGGGGCTTCACTGACTAGGGGTCCTATAAAGGTAGCAGCCAGTCAGGCAGCGGCACAGGAGCTAGCAAACAGAGCTGTAAACAGGGGAGTTTGAGTGGGAGTTCTGTTGGAGGAGAATGTGTTTGTGTGTGTTTGGTTTTGTATTGGTAGTTTCTGTATGTGTAGAGGCTTGGAGGGGCTTTGTGCTGGGACAGAAGCTGAGCCCTGATTAGGGGGCGGGGCTTCACTGACTAGGGGTCCAATAAGGGTAGCGGCACAGACAGCTGCAGCGGCACAGGACCTAGCAAACAGAGCTGTAAACAGGGGAGTTTGAGTAGGAGTTCTGTTGGAGGAGAAGGTATTTGTGTGTGTTTGGTTTTGTATTGGTGGTATCTGTATGTGTAGAGGCTTGGAGGAGCTTTGTGCTGGGAGAGAAGCTGAGCCCTGTTTAGGGGGCGGGGCTTCACTGACTAGGGGTACTATAATGGTAGCAGCCAGTCAGGCAGTGGCACAGACAGCTGCAGCGACACAGGAGCTAGAAAACAGAGCTGTAAACAGGAGAGGTTGAGTGGGAGTTCTGTTGGAGGAGGAGGTATTTGTGTGTGTGTGTTTGGTTTTGTATTGTTAGTATCTGTATGTGTAGGGCCTTTGTGCTGGGAGAGAAGCTGAGCCCTGATTAGGGGGCGGGGCTTCACTGACTAGGGGTCCTATAAAGGTAGCATCCAGTCAGGCAGCAGCACAGACAGCTGCAGCGGCACAGGAGCGAGCAAACAGAGCTGTAAACTGGGGAGTTTGAGTGGGAGTTCTGTGGGAGGAGAAGGTATTTGTGTGTGTGTTTGGTTTTGTATTTGTAGAGGCTTGGAGGGGCTTTGTGCTGGGAGAGAAGCTGAGCCCTGATTAGGGGGCGGGGCTTCACTGACTAGGGGTCCTACAAAGGGAGCAGCCAGTCAGGCAGCGGCACAGGAGCTAGCAAACAGAAGTGTAAACAGGGGAGGTTGAGAGGAGTTCTGCTGGAGGAGAAGGTATTTGTGTGTGTTTGGTTTTGTATTGGTAGTATCTGTATGTTCAGGGGCTTTGTGCTGGGAGAGAAGCTGAGCCCTGAATAGGGGGCGGGGCTTCACTGACTAGGGGTCCTATAAAGGGAGCAGCCAGTCAGACAGCGGCACAGACAGCTGCAGCGCCACAGGAGCTAGCAAACAGAGCTGTAAACAGCGGAGTTTGAGTGGGAGTTCTGTTGGAGGAGAAGGTATTTGTGTGTGTTTGCTTTTGTATTTGTACAGGCTTGGAGGGGCTTTGTGCTGGGAGAGAAGATGAGACCTGATTATGGGGTGGGGCTCCACTGACCAGGGGTCCAATAAAGGTAGCAGCCAGTCAGGCAGCAGCACAGACAGCTGCAGCGGCACAGGAGCTAGCAAAGAGAGCTGTAAACAGGGGAGTTTGAGTGGGAGTTCTGTTGGAGCAGAAGGTATTTGTGTGTGTTTGTTTTTTTATTGGGAGTATCTGTATGTGTAGAGGCTTGGAGGGGCTTAGTGCTGGGAGAGAAGATGAGCCCTGATTAGGGGGCGGGGCTTCCCTGACTAGGGGTCCTATGAAGGTAGCCGCCAGTCAGGCAGCGTCAGAGACAGCTGCAGGGGCACAGGAGCTAGCAAACAGAGCTGTAAACAGGGGAGTTTGAGTTGGATTTCTGTTGGAGGAGAAGGCATTTGTGTGTGTGTTTGGTTTTGTATTGGTGGTATCTGTATGTGTAGAGGCTTGGAGGGGCTTTGTGCTTGGAGAGAAGATGAGCCCTGATTAGCGGGCGGGGCTTCACTGACTAGGGGTCCTATAAAGGGAGCAGCCAGTCAGGCGGCGGCACGGACAGCTGCAGCGGCCCAGGAGCTAGCAAACAGAGCTGTAAACAGGGGAGTTTGAGTGGGACTTCTGTTGGAGGAGAAGGTATTTTTGTGTGTGTTTGGTATTGTATTGGTAGTATCTGTATGTGTATCGGCTTGGAGGGGCTTTGTGCTGGGAGAGAAGCTGAGCCCTGATTAGGGGGCGGGGCTTCGCTGACTATGGGTCCTATGATTGTAGCAGCCAGTCAGGCAGCATCACAGACAGCTGCAGGGGCACAGGAGCTAGCAAACAGAGCTGTAAACAGGGGAGTTTGAGTGGGAATTCTGTTGGAGGAGAAGGTATTTGTGTGTGTTTGGTTTTGTATTGGTAGCATCTGTATGTGTAGGGGCTTCGTGCTGGGAGAGAAGCTGAGCCCTGATTAGGGGGCGGGGCTTCACTGACTAGGGGTTCTATAAAGGGAGCAGCCAGTCAGGCGGCGGCACGGACAGCTGCAGCGGCACAGGAGCTAGCAAACAGAGCTGTAAACAGGGAAGTTTGAGTGGGAGTTCTGTCGGAGGAGAAGGTATTTGTGTGTGTTTGGTTTTGTGTTGGTGGTATCTGTATGTGTAGGTGCTTTGTGCTGAGAGAGAAGCTGAGCCCTGATTAGGGGGCGGGGCTTCACTGACTAGGGGTCCTATAAAGGCAGCAGCCAGTCAGGCAGCGGCACAGACAGCTGCAGTGGCACAGGAGCTAGCAAAGAGAGCTGTAAACAGGGGAGTTTGAGTGGGAGTTCTGTTGGAGGAGAAGGTATTTGTGTGTGTGTGTTTGGTTTTGTATTGGTGGTATCTGTATGTGTAGAGGCTTGGAGGGGCTTTGTGCTGGGAGAGAAGCTGAGCCCTGATTAGGGGGCGGGGCTTCACTGACGAGGGCTCCTATAAAGGTAGCAGCCAGTCAGGAAGCGGAACAGGAGCTAGCAAAGTGAGCTGTAAACAGGGGAGTTTGAGAGAGAGTTCTGTTGGAGGAGAAGGTATTTGTGTGTGTGTGTTTGGTTTTGTATTGTTAGTATCCGTATGTGCAGGGGCTTTGTGCTGGGAGAGAAGCTGAGCCCTTATTAGGGGGCGGGGCTTCCCTGACTAGGGGTCCTATAAAGGGAGCAGCCAGTCAGGCAGCGACACAGACAGATGCAGCGGTACAGGAGATAGCAAACAGAGCTGTAAACAGGGGAGTTTGAGTGGGAGTTCCGTTGGAAGAGAAGGTATTTGTGTGTGTTTCGTTTTGTATTGGTAGTATCTGTATGTGTAGGGGCTTTGTGCTGGGAGAAAAGCTGAGCCCTGATTAGCGGATGGGGCTTGACTGACTACGGGTCCTGTAAAGGTAGCAGCTGGTCAGGCAGTGGCACAGACAGCTAGCAAAGAGAGCTGTAAACGGGGGAGTTAGAGTGGGAGTTCTGTTGGAGGAGAAGGTATTTGTGTTTGTTGGTTTTGTATTGGTAGTATCTGTATGTGTAGGGGCTTGGAGGGGCTTTGTGCTGGGAGAGAAGCTGAGCCCTGATTAGGGGGCGGGGCTTCACTGACTAGGGGTCCTATAAAGGTAGCAGCCAGTCAGGCAGTGGCACAGACAGCTGCAGCGGCACAGGAGCTAGCAAACAGAGCTGTAAACAGGGGAGTTTGAGTGGGAGTTCTGTTGGAGGAGAAGGTATTTGTGTGTGCTTGGTTTTGTATTGGTAGTATCTGTATGTGTAGGGGCTTTGTGCTGGGAGAGAAGCTGAGCCCTGATTAGGGGGCGGGGATTCACTGACCAGGGGTCCTATAAAGGTAGCAGCCAGTCAGGCAGCGGCACAGGAGCTAGCAAACTGAGCTGCAAACAGGGGAGTTTGAGTAGGAGTTCTGTTGGAGGAGAAGGTATTTGTGTTTGTTTGGTTTTGTATTGGTAGTATTTGTGTGTGCAGAGGCTTTGTGCTGGGAGAGAAGCTGAGCCCTGATTAGGGGGCGGGGCTTCGCTGACTATGGGTCCTATGATTGTAGCAGCCAGTCAGGCAGCATCACAGACAGCTGCAGGGGCACAGGAGCTAGCAAACAGAGCTGTAAACAGGGGAGTTTGAGTGGGAATTCTGTTGGAGGAGAAGGTATTTGTGTGTGTTTGGTTTTGTATTGGTAGCATCTGTATGTGTAGGGGCTTCGTGCTGGGAGAGAAGCTGAGCCCTGATTAGGGGGCGGGGCTTCACTGACTAGGGGTTCTATAAAGGGAGCAGCCAGTCAGGCGGCGGCACGGACAGCTGCAGCGGCACAGGAGCTAGCAAACAGAGCTGTAAACAGGGAAGTTTGAGTGGGAGTTCTGTCGGAGGAGAAGGTATTTGTGTGTGTTTGGTTTTGTATTGGTGGTATCTGTATGTGTAGAGGCTTGGAGGGGCTTTGTGCTGGGAGAGAAGCTGAGCCCTGATTAGGGGGCGGGGCTTCACTGACGAGGGCTCCTATAAAGGTAGCAGCCAGTCAGGAAGCGGAACAGGAGCTAGCAAAGTGAGCTGTAAACAGGGGAGTTTGAGAGAGAGTTCTGTTGGAGGAGAAGGTATTTGTGTGTGTGTGTTTGGTTTTGTATTGTTAGTATCCGTATGTGCAGGGGCTTTGTGCTGGGAGAGAAGCTGAGCCCTTATTAGGGGGCGGGGCTTCCCTGACTAGGGGTCCTATAAAGGGAGCAGCCAGTCAGGCAGCGACACAGACAGATGCAGCGGTACAGGAGATAGCAAACAGAGCTGTAAACAGGGGAGTTTGAGTGGGAGTTCCGTTGGAAGAGAAGGTATTTGTGTGTGTTTCGTTTTGTATTGGTAGTATCTGTATGTGTAGGGGCTTTGTGCTGGGAGAAAAGCTGAGCCCTGATTAGCGGATGGGGCTTGACTGACTACGGGTCCTGTAAAGGTAGCAGCTGGTCAGGCAGTGGCACAGACAGCTAGCAAAGAGAGCTGTAAACGGGGGAGTTAGAGTGGGAGTTCTGTTGGAGGAGAAGGTATTTGTGTTTGTTGGTTTTGTATTGGTAGTATCTGTATGTGTAGGGGCTTGGAGGGGCTTTGTGCTGGGAGAGAAGCTGAGCCCTGATTAGGGGGCGGGGCTTCACTGACTAGGGGTCCTATAAAGGTAGCAGCCAGTCAGGCAGTGGCACAGACAGCTGCAGCGGCACAGGAGCTAGCAAACAGAGCTGTAAACAGGGGAGTTTGAGTGGGAGTTCTGTTGGAGGAGAAGGTATTTGTGTGTGCTTGGTTTTGTATTGGTAGTATCTGTATGTGTAGGGGCTTTGTGCTGGGAGAGAAGCTGAGCCCTGATTAGGGGGCGGGGATTCACTGACCAGGGGTCCTATAAAGGTAGCAGCCAGTCAGGCAGCGGCACAGGAGCTAGCAAACTGAGCTGCAAACAGGGGAGTTTGAGTAGGAGTTCTGTTGGAGGAGAAGGTATTTGTGTTTGTTTGGTTTTGTATTGGTAGTATTTGTGTGTGCAGAGGCTTTGTGCTGGGAGAGAAGCTGAGCCCTGATTAGGGGGCGGGGCTTCACTGACTAGGGGTCCTATAAAGGTAGCAGCCAGTCAGGCAGCTGCACAGACAGCTGCAGTGGCACAGGAGATAGCAAACAGAGCTGTAAACAGGGGAGTTTGAGTGGGAGTTCTGTTGGAGGAGAAGGTATTTGTGTGTGTTTGGTTTTGTATTGGTGGTATCTGTATGTGTAGGGGCTTTGTGCTGGGAGAAAAGCTGAGCCCTGATTAGGGGATGGGGCTTGACTGACTACGGGTCCTGTAAAGGTAGCAGCTGGTCAGGCAGCGGCACAGACAGCTAGCAAACAGAGCTGTAAACGGGGGAGTTTGAGTGGGAGTTCTGTTGGAGGAGAAGGTATTTGTGTGTGTTTGTTTTTGTATTGGTAGTATCTGTATGTGTAGAGGCTTGGAGGGGCTTTGTGCTGGGAGAGAAGCTGAGCCCTGATTAGGGGGCGGGGCTTCACTGACTAGGGGTCCTATAAAGGTAGCAGCCAGTCAGGCAGCGGCACAGACAGCGGCAGTGGCACAGGAGCTTGCAAACTGAGCTGTAAACAGGGGAGTTTGAGTAGGAGTTCTGTTGGAGGAGAAAGTATTTGTGTGTGTTTGTTTTTGTATTGGTAGTATCTGTATGTGTAGAGGCTTGGAGGGGCTTTGTGCTGGGAGAGAAGCTGAGCCCTGATTAGGGGGCGGGGCTTCACTGACTAGGGGTCCTATAAAGGAAGCAGCCAGTCAGGCAGCGGCACAGACAGCTGCAGTGGCACAGGAGCTTGCAAACTGAGCTGTAAACAGGGGAGTTTGAGTGGGAGTTCTGTTGAAGGAGAAGGTATTTGTGTGTGCTTGGTTTTGTATTGGTAGTATCTGTATGTGTAGGGGCTTTGTGCTGGGAGAGAAGCTGAGCCCTGATTAGGGGGCGCGGCTTCACTGACTAGGGGTCCTATAAAGGTAGCAGCCATTCAGGCAACTGCACAGACAGCTGCAGCGGTACAGGAGCTAGCAAACAGAGCTGTAAACAGCGGAGTTTGAGTGGGAGTTCTTTTGGAGGAGAAGGTATTTGTGTGTGCTTGGTTTTGTATTGGTAGTATCTGTATGTGTAGGGGCTTTGTGCTGGGAGAGAAGCTGAGCCCTGATTAGGGGGCGGGGATTCACTGACCAGGGGTCCTATAAAGGTAGCAGCCAGTCAGGCAGCGGCACAGGAGCTAGCAAACTGAGCTGCAAACAGGGGAGTTTGAGTAGGAGTTCTGTTGGAGGAGAAGGTATTTGTGTTTGTTTGGTTTTGTATTGGTAGTATTTGTATGTGTAGAGGCTTTGTGCTGGGAGAGAAGCTGAGCCCTGATTAGGGGGCGGGGCTTCACTGACTAGGGGTCCTATAAAGGTAGCAGCCAGTCAGGCAGCTGCACAGACAGCTGCAGTGGCACAGGAGCTTGTAAACAGGGGAGTTTGAGTGGGAGTTCTGTTGGAGGAGAAGGTATTTGTGTGTGTGTTTGGTTTTGTATTGGTAGTATCTGTATGTGTAGAGGCTTTGAGGGGCTTTGTGCTGGGAGCGAAGCTGAGCCCTGATTAGCGGGCGGGGCTTCACTGACTAGGGGTCCTATAAAGGTAGCAGCCAGTCAGGCAGCGGCACAGGAGCTAGCAAACTGAGCTGTAAACAGGGGAGTTTGAGTGGGAGTTCTGTTGGAGGAGAAGGTATTTGTCTGTGTTTGGTTTTGTATTGGTGGTATCTGTATGTGTAGGGGCTTTGTGCTGGGAGAGAAGCTGAGCCCTGAATAGGGGATGGGGCTTGACTGACTACGGGTCCTGTAAAGGTAGCAGCTGGTCAGGCAGCGGCACAGACAGCTAGCAAACAGAGCTGTAAACGGGGGAGTTTGAGTGGGAGTTCTGTTGGAGGAGAAGGTATTTGTGTGTGTTTGGTTTTGTATTGTTAGTATCTGTATGTGTAGGGGCTTTGTGCTGGGAGAGAAGCTGAGCCCTGATTAGGGTGCGGGGCTTCACTGACCAGGGGTCCTATAAAGGTAGCAGCCAGTCAGGCAGCGGCACAGAAAGCTGCAGCGGCACAGGAGCTTGCAAACTGAGCTGTAAACAGGGTAGTTTGAGTAGGAGTTCTGTTGGAGGAGAAGGTATTTGTGTGTGTTTGTTTTTGTATTGGTAGTATCTGTATGTGTAGAGGCTTGGAGGGGCTTTGTGCTGCGAGAGAAGCTGAGCCCTGATTAGGGGGCGGGGCTTCACTGACTAGGGGTCCTATAAAGCTAGCAGCCAGTCAGGCAGCGGCACAGACAGCTGCAGTGGCACAGGAGCTTGCAAACTGAGCTGTAAACAGGGGAGTTTGAGTGGGAGTTCTGTTGGAGGAGAAGGCCCTTGTGTTTGTTTGGTTTTGTATCGGTAGTATCTGTATGTGTAGGGGCTTTGTGCTGGGAGAGAAGCTGAGGCCTGATTAGGGGCCGGGGCTTCACTGACTAGGGGTCCTATAAAGGCAGCAGCCAGTCAGGCAACTGCACAGACAGCTGCAGCGGTACAGGAGCTAGCAAACAGAGCTGTAAACAGCGGAGTTTGAGTGGGAGTTCTTTTGGAGGAGAAGGTATTTGTGTGTGTTTGGTTTTGTATGGGTAGTATCTGTATGTGTAGAGGCTTGGAGGGGCTTTGTGCTGGGAGAGAAGCTGAGCCCTGATTAGGGGGCGGGGCTTGACTTACTAGGGGTCCTATAAAGGTAGCAGCCAGTCAGGCAGCGGCTAAGACAGCTGCAGCGGCACAGGAGCAAGCAAACAGAGCTGTAAACAGGGGAGCTGGAGTGGGAGTTCTGTTGGAGGAGAAGGTATTTGTGTGTTTTTTTGTATTGGTAGTATCTGTATGTGTAGAGGCTTGGAGGGGCTAGGTGCTGCGAGAGAAGCTGAGCCCTGATTAGGGGGCGGGGCTTCACTGACTAGGGGTCCCATAAAGGGAGCAGCCAGTCAGGCAGCGGCACAGGAGCTAGCAAACAGAGCTGTGAACAGGGGAGTTTGAGTGGGAGTTCTGTTGGAGGAGAAGGTATTTGTGTGTGTTTTTGTATTGGTAGTATCTGTATGTGTAGAGGCTTGGAGGGGCTTAGTGCTGGGAGAGAAGCTGAGCCCTGATTAGGGGGCGGGGCTTGACTGACTAGGGTTCCTATAAAGGTAGCAGCCAGTCAGGCAGCGGCTCAGACAGCTGCAGCGGCACAGGAGCTAGCAAACAGAGCTCTAAATAGTGGAGTTGGAGTGGGAGTTCTGTTGGAGGAGAAGGTATTTGTTTGTGTTTGGTTTTGTATTGTCAGTATCTGTATGTGTAGGGGCTTTGTGCTGGGAGAGAAGCTGAGCCCTGATTAGGGGGCGGGGCTTCCCTGACTAGGGGTCCTATAAAGGTAGCAGCCAGTCAGGCAGCGGCACAGGAGCTAGCAAACAGAGCTGTAAGCAGGGGAGTTTGAGTGGGAGTTCTGTTGGAGGAGAAGGTATTTGTGTGTTTTTTTGTATTGGTAGTATCTGTATGTGTAGAGGCTTGGAGGGGTTTTGTGGAGGGAGAGAAGCTGAGCCCTGATTAGGGGGCGGGGCTTGACTTACTAGGGGTCCTATAAAGGTAGCAGCCAGTCAGGCAGCGGAACAGAGAGCTGCAGTGGTACAGGAGCTTGCAAACAGAGCTGTAAACAGGGGAGTTTGAGTGGTAGTTCTGTTGGAAGAGAAGGTATTTGTGTTTGTTTTTGTATTGGTAGTATCTGTATGTGCAGAGGCTTGGAGGGGCTTTGTGCTGGGAGAGAAGCTGAGCCCTGATTAGGGGGCGGGGCTTCACTGACTAGGGGTCCTATAAAGGTAGCAGCCAGTCAGGCAGCGGCACAGGAGCTAGCAAAAAGAGCTGTGAACTGGGGAGTTTGAGTGGGAGTTCTGTTGGAGGAGAAGATATTTGTGTGTTTTTTTGTATTGGTAGTATCTGTATGTGTAGAGGCTTTGAGGGGCTTTGTGCTGGGAGAGAAGCTGAGCACTGATTAGGGGGCGGGGCTTCACTGACTAGGGGTCCTATAAAGGGAGCAGCCAGTCAGGCAGCGGCACAGACAGCTGCAGTTTCACAGGAGCTAGCAAACAGAGCTGTAAACAGGGGAGTTTGAGTGGGAGTTCAGTTGGAGGAGAAGGTATTTGTGTGTGTTTGGTTTTGTATTGGTAGTATCTGTATGTGTAGGGGCTTCGTGCTGGGAGAGAAGCTGAGCCCTGATTAGGGGGCAGCGCTTCCCTGACTAGGGGTCCTATAAAGTTAGCAGCCAGTCAGGCAGCGGCACAGGAGCTAGCAAACAGAGGTGTAAGCAGGGGAGTTTGAGTTGTAGTTCTGTTGGAGGAGAAGGTATTTGTGTGTGTTTGGTTTTGTATTGGTAGTATCTGTATGTGTAGAGGCTTGGAGGGGCTTTGTGCTGGGAGAGAAGCTGAGCCCTGATTAGGGGGCGGGGCTTCACTGACTAGGGGTCCTATAAAGGTAGCAGCCAGTCAGGCAGCGGCTAAGACAGCTGCAGCGGCACAGGAGCAAGCAAAAAAAGCTGTAAACAGGGGAGCTGGAGTGGGAGTTCTGTTGGAGGAGAAGGTATTTGTGTGTTTTTTTGTATTGGTAGTATCTGTATGTGTAGAGGCTTGGAGGGGCTAGGTGCTGCGAGAGAAGCTGAGCCCTGATTAGGGGGCGGGGCTTCACTGACTAGGGGTCCCATAAAGGGAGCAGCCAGTCAGGCAGCGGCACAGGAGCTAGCAAACAGAGCTGTAAGCAGGGGAGTTTGAGTGGTAGTTCTGTTGGAGGAGAAGGTATTTGTCTGTGTTTGGTTTTGTATTGGTAGTATCTGTATGTGTAGAGGCTTGGAGGGGCTTTGTGCTGGGAGAGAAGCTGAGCCCTGATTAGGGGGCGGGGGTTCACTGACTAGGGGTCCTATAAAGTTAGCAGCCAGTCGGACAGCGGCACAGGAGCTAGCAAACAGAGCTGTAAGCAGGGGAGTTTGAGTGGTAGTTCTGTTGGAGGAGAAGGTATTTGTCTGTGTTTGGTTTTGTATTGGTAGTATCTGTATGTGTAGAGGCTTGGAGGGGCTTTGTGCTGGGAGAGAAGCTGAGCCCTGATTAGGGGGCGGGACTTCACTGACTAGGGGTCCTATAAAGGTAGCAGCCAGTCAGGCAGCGGCACAGACAGCTGCAGTGCACAGGAGCTAGCAAACAGAGCTGTAAACAGGGGAGTTTGAGTGGGAGTTCTGTTGGAGGAGAAGGTATTTGTGTGTGTTTGGTTTTGTATTGGTAGTATCTGTATGTGCAGAGGCTTGGAGGGGCTTTGTGCTGGGAGAGAAGCTGAGCCCTGATTAGGGGGCGGGGCTTCACTGACTAGGGGTCCTATAAAGGTAGCAGCCGGTCAGGCAGCGGCACAGGAGCTAGCAAACAGAGCTGTAAGCAGGGGAGTTTGAGTGGGAGTTCTGTTGGAGGAGAAGGTATTTGTGTGTGTTTGGTTTTGTATTGGTAGTATCTGTATGTGTAGAGGCTTGGAGGGGTTTTGTGCAGGGAGAGAAGCTGAGCCCTGATAAGGGGGCGGGGCTTCACTGAGTAGGGGTCCTGTAATGGTAGCAGCCAGTCACGCAGCGGCACAGACAGCTGCAGCGGCACAAGATCTAGCAAACAGAGCTGTAAACAGGGGAGTTTGAGTGGGAGTTCTGTTGGAGGAGATGGTATTTGTGTGTTTTTTGGTTTTGTATTGGTAGTATCTGTATGTGTAGAGGCTTGGAGGGGCTTTGTGCGTGGAGAGAAACTGAGCCCTGATTAGGGGGCGGGGCTTGACTTACTGGGGTCCTATAAAGGTAGCAGCCAGTCAGGCAGCGGCTAAGACAGCTGCAGCGGCACAGGAGCAAGCAAACAGAGCTGTAAACAGGGGAGCTGGAGTGGGAGTTCTGTTGGAGGAGAAGGTATTTGTCTGTTTTTTTGTATTGGTAGTATCTGTATGTGTAGAGGCTTGGAGGGGCTAGGTGCTGCGAGAGAAGCTGAGCCCTGATTAGGGGGCGGGGCTTCACTGACTAGGGGTCCCAAAAAGGGAGCAGCCAGTCAGGCAGCGGCACAGGAGCTAGCAAACAGAGCTGTGAACAGGGGAGTTTGAGTGGGAGTTCTGTTGGAGGAGAAGGTATTTGTGTGTGTTTTTGTATTGGTAGTATCTGTATGTGTAGAGGCTTTGAGGGGCTTAGTGCTGGGAGAGAAGCTGAGCACTGATTAGGGGGCGGGGCTTGACTGACTAGGGTTCCTATAAAGGTAGCAGCCAGTCAGGCAGCGGCTCAGACAGCTGCAGCGGCACAGGAGCTAGCAAACAGAGCTGTAAATAGTGGAGTTGGAGTGGGAGTTCTGTTGGAGGAGAAGGTATTTGTTTGTGTTTGGTTTTGTATTGTCAGTATCTGTATGTGTAGGGGCTTTGTGCTGGGAGAGAAGCTGAGCCCTGATTAGGGGGCGGGGCTTCCCTGACTAGGGGTCCTATAAAGGTAGCAGCCAGTCAGGCAGCGGCACAGGAGCTAGCAAACAGAGCTGTAAGCAGGGGAGTTTGAGTGGGAGTTCTGTTGGAGGAGAAGGTATTTGTGTGTTTTTTTGTATTGGTAGTATCTGTATGTGTAGAGGCTTGGAGGGGTTTTGTGGAGGGAGAGAAGCTGAGCCCTGATTCGGGGGCGGGGCTTCACTGACTAGGGGTCCTATAAAGGTAGCAGCCAGTCAGGCAGCGGAACAGACAGCTGCAGTGGTACAGGAGCTTGCAAACAGAGCTGTAAACAGGGGAGTTTGAGTGGGAGTTCTGTTGGAGTAGAAGGTATTTGTGTTTGTTTTTGTATTGGTAGTATCTGTATGTGCAGAGGCTTGGAGGGGCTTTGTGCTGGGAGAGAAGCTGAGCCCTGATTAGGGGGCGGGGCTTCACTGACTAGGGGTCCTATAAAGGTAGCAGCCAGTCAGGCAGCGGCACAGGAGCTAGCAAAAAGAGCTGTGAACTGGGGAGTTTGAGTGGGAGTTCTGTTGGAGGAGAAGATATTTGTGTGTTTTTTTGTATTGGTAGTATCTGTATGTGTAGAGGCTTTGAGGGGCTTTGTGCTGGGAGAGAAGCTGAGCACTGATTAGGGGGCGGGGCTTCACTGACTAGGGGTCCTATAAAGGGAGCAGCCAGTCAGGCAGCGGCACAGACAGCTGCAGTTTCACAGGAGCTAGCAAACAGAGCTGTAAACAGGGGAGTTTGAGTGGGAGTTCTGTTGGAGGAGAAGGTATTTGTGTGTGTTTGGTTTTGTATTGGTAGTATCTGTATGTGTAGGGGCTTCGTGCTGGGAGAGAAGCTGAGCCCTGATTAGGGGGCAGCGCTTCCCTGACTAGGGGTCCTATAAAGTTAGCAGCCAGTCAGGCAGCGGCACAGGAGCTAGCAAACAGAGCTGTAAGCAGGGGAGTTTGAGTGGTAGTTCTGTTGGAGGAGAAGGTATTTGTGTGTGTTTGGTTTTGTATTGGTAGTATCTGTATGTGTAGAGGCTTGGAGGGGCTTTGTGCTGGGAAAGAAGCTGAGCCCTGATTAGGGGGCGGGGCTTCACTGACTAGGGGTCCTATAAATGTAGCAGCCAGTCAGGCAGCGGAACAGACAGCTGCAGTGGTACAGGAGCTTGCAAACAGAGCTGTAAACAGGGGAGTTTGAGTGGGAGTTCTGTTGGAGGAGAAGGTATTTGTGTTTGTTTTTGTATTGGTAGTATCTGTATGTGCAGAGGCTTGGAGGGGCTTTGTGCTGGGAGAGAAGCTGAGCCCTGATTAGGGGGCGGGGCTTCACTGACTAGGGGTCCTATAAAGGTAGCAGCCAGTCAGGCAGCGGCACAGACAGCTGCAATTTCACAGGAGCTAGCAAACAGAGCTGTAAACAGGGGAGTTTGAGTGGGAGTTCTGTTGGAGGAGAAGGTATTTGTGTGTGTTTGGTTTTGTATTGGTAGTATCTGTATGTGTAGGGGCTTCGTGCTGGGAGAGAAGCTGAGCCCTGATTAGGGGGCAGCGCTTCCCTGACTAGGGGTCCTATAAAGTTAGCAGCCAGTCAGGCAGCGGCACAGGAGCTAGCAAACAGAGCTGTAAGCAGGGGAGTTTGAGTGGTAGTTCTGTTGGAGGAGAAGGTATTTGTGTGTGTTTGGTTTTGTATTGGTAGTATCTGTATGTGTAGAGGCTTGGAGGGGCTTTGTGCTGGGAGAGAAGCTGAGCCCTGATTAGGGGGCGGGGCTTCACTGACTAGGGGTCCTATAAAGGTAGCAGCCAGTCAGGCAGCAGCACAGCAGCTAGCAAACAGAGCTGTAAACAGGGGAGTTTGAGTGGGAGTTCTGTTGGAGGAGAAGGTATTTGTGTGTTTTTTTGTATTGGTAGTATCTGTATGTGTAGAGGCTTGGAGGGGTTTTGTGCAGGGAGAGAAGCTGAGCCCTGATAAGGGGGCGGGGCTTCACTGAGTAGGGGTCCTGTAATGGTAGCAGCCAGTCACGCAGCGGCACAGACAGCTGCAGCGGCACAAGACCTAGCAAACAGAGCTGTAAACAGGGGAGTTTGAGTGGGAGTTCTGTTGGAGGAGATGGTATTTGTGTGTTTTTTGGTTTTATATTGGTAGTATCTGTATGTGTAGAGGCTTGGAGGGGCTTTGTGCGTGGAGAGAAACTGAGCCCTGATTAGGGGGCGGGGCTTGACTTACTAGGGGTCCTATAAAGGTAGCAGCCAGTCAGGCAGCGGCTAAGACAGCTGCAGCGGCACAGGAGCAAGCAAACAGAGCTGTAAACAGGGGAGCTGGAGTGGGAGTTCTGTTGGAGGAGAAGGTATTTGTGTGTTTTTTTGTATTGGTAGTATCTGTATGTGTAGAGGCTTGGAGGGGCTAGGTGCTGCGAGAGAAGCTGAGCCCTGATTAGGGGGCGGGGCTTCACTGACTAGGGGTCCCATAAAGGGAGCAGCCAGTCAGGCAGCGGCACAGGAGCTAGCAAACAGAGCTGTGAACAGGGGAGTTTGAGTGGGAGTTCTGTTGGAGGAGAAGGTATTTGTGTGTGTTTTTGTATTGGTAGTATCTGTATGTGTAGAGGCTTGGAGGGGCTTAGTGCTGGGAGAGAAGCTGAGCCCTGATTAGGGGGCGGGGCTTGACTGACTAGGGTTCCTATAAAGGTAGCAGCCAGTCAGGCAGCGGCTCAGACAGCTGCAGCGGCACAGGAGCTAGCAAACAGAGCTCTAAATAGTGGAGTTGGAGTGGGAGTTCTGTTGGAGGAGAAGGTATTTGTTTGTGTTTGGTTTTGTATTGTCAGTATCTGTATGTGTAGGGGCTTTGTGCTGGGAGAGAAGCTGAGCCCTGATTAGGGGGCGGGGCTTGACTTACTAGGGGTCCTATAAAGGTAGCAGCCAGTCAGGCAGCGGAACAGAGAGCTGCAGTGGTACAGGAGCTTGCAAACAGAGCTGTAAACAGGGGAGTTTGAGTGGTAGTTCTGTTGGAAGAGAAGGTATTTGTGTTTGTTTTTGTATTGGTAGTATCTGTATGTGCAGAGGCTTGGAGGGGCTTTGTGCTGGGAGAGAAGCTGAGCCCTGATTAGGGGGCGGGGCTTCACTGACTAGGGGTCCTATAAAGGTAGCAGCCAGTCAGGCAGCGGCACAGGAGCTAGCAAAAAGAGCTGTGAACTGGGGAGTTTGAGTGGGAGTTCTGTTGGAGGAGAAGATATTTGTGTGTTTTTTTGTATTGGTAGTATCTGTATGTGTAGAGGCTTTGAGGGGCTTTGTGCTGGGAGAGAAGCTGAGCACTGATTAGGGGGCGGGGCTTCACTGACTAGGGGTCCTATAAAGGGAGCAGCCAGTCAGGCAGCGGCACAGACAGCTGCAGTTTCACAGGAGCTAGCAAACAGAGCTGTAAACAGGGGAGTTTGAGTGGGAGTTCAGTTGGAGGAGAAGGTATTTGTGTGTGTTTGGTTTTGTATTGGTAGTATCTGTATGTGTAGGGGCTTCGTGCTGGGAGAGAAGCTGAGCCCTGATTAGGGGGCAGCGCTTCCCTGACTAGGGGTCCTATAAAGTTAGCAGCCAGTCAGGCAGCGGCACAGGAGCTAGCAAACAGAGGTGTAAGCAGGGGAGTTTGAGTTGTAGTTCTGTTGGAGGAGAAGGTATTTGTGTGTGTTTGGTTTTGTATTGGTAGTATCTGTATGTGTAGAGGCTTGGAGGGGCTTTGTGCTGGGAGAGAAGCTGAGCCCTGATTAGGGGGCGGGGCTTCACTGACTAGGGGTCCTATAAAGGTAGCAGCCAGTCAGGCAGCGGCTAAGACAGCTGCAGCGGCACAGGAGCAAGCAAAAAGAGCTGTAAACAGGGGAGCTGGAGTGGGAGTTCTGTTGGAGGAGAAGGTATTTGTGTGTTTTTTTGTATTGGTAGTATCTGTATGTGTAGAGGCTTGGAGGGGCTAGGTGCTGCGAGAGAAGCTGAGCCCTGATTAGGGGGCGGGGCTTCACTGACTAGGGGTCCCATAAAGGGAGCAGCCAGTCAGGCAGCGGCACAGGAGCTAGCAAACAGAGCTGTAAGCAGGGGAGTTTGAGTGGTAGTTCTGTTGGAGGAGAAGGTATTTGTCTGTGTTTGGTTTTGTATTGGTAGTATCTGTATGTGTAGAGGCTTGGAGGGGCTTTGTGCTGGGAGAGAAGCTGAGCCCTGATTAGGGGGCGGGGGTTCACTGACTAGGGGTCCTATAAAGTTAGCAGCCAGTCGGACAGCGGCACAGGAGCTAGCAAACAGAGCTGTAAGCAGGGGAGTTTGAGTGGTAGTTCTGTTGGAGGAGAAGGTATTTGTCTGTGTTTGGTTTTGTATTGGTAGTATCTGTATGTGTAGAGGCTTGGAGGGGCTTTGTGCTGGGAGAGAAGCTGAGCCCTGATTAGGGGGCGGGACTTCACTGACTAGGGGTCCTATAAAGGTAGCAGCCAGTCAGGCAGCGGCACAGACAGCTGCAGTGCACAGGAGCTAGCAAACAGAGCTGTAAACAGGGGAGTTTGAGTGGGAGTTCTGTTGGAGGAGAAGGTATTTGTGTGTGTTTGGTTTTGTATTGGTAGTATCTGTATGTGTAGAGGCTTGGAGGGGCTTTGTGCTGGGAGAGAAGCTGAGCCCTGATTAGGGGGCGGGGCTTCACTGACTAGGGGTCCTATAAAGGTAGCAGCCGGTCAGGCAGCGGCACAGGAGCTAGCAAACAGAGCTGTAAGCAGGGGAGTTTGAGTGGGAGTTCTGTTGGAGGAGAAGGTATTTGTGTGTGTTTGGTTTTGTATTGGTAGTATCTGTATGTGTAGAGGCTTGGAGGGGTTTTGTGCAGGGAGAGAAGCTGAGCCCTGATAAGGGGGCGGGGCTTCACTGAGTAGGGGTCCTGTAATGGTAGCAGCCAGTCACGCAGCGGCACAGACAGCTGCAGCGGCACAAGATCTAGCAAACAGAGCTGTAAACAGGGGAGTTTGAGTGGGAGTTCTGTTGGAGGAGATGGTATTTGTGTGTTTTTTGGTTTTGTATTGGTAGTATCTGTATGTGTAGAGGCTTGGAGGGGCTTTGTGCGTGGAGAGAAACTGAGCCCTGATTAGGGGGCGGGGCTTGACTTACTAGGGGTCCTATAAAGGTAGCAGCCAGTCAGGCAGCGGCTAAGACAGCTGCAGCGGCACAGGAGCAAGCAAACAGAGCTGTAAACAGGGGAGCTGGAGTGGGAGTTCTGTTGGAGGAGAAGGTATTTGTCTGTTTTTTTGTATTGGTAGTATCTGTATGTGTAGAGGCTTGGAGGGGCTAGGTGCTGCGAGAGAAGCTGAGCCCTGATTAGGGGGCGGGGCTTCACTGACTAGGGGTCCCAAAAAGGGAGCAGCCAGTCAGGCAGCGGCACAGGAGCTAGCAAACAGAGCTGTGAACAGGGGAGTTTGAGTGGGAGTTCTGTTGGAGGAGAAGGTATTTGTGTGTGTTTTTGTATTGGTAGTATCTGTATGTGTAGAGGCTTTGAGGGGCTTAGTGCTGGGAGAGAAGCTGAGCACTGATTAGGGGGCGGGGCTTGACTGACTAGGGTTCCTATAAAGGTAGCAGCCAGTCAGGCAGCGGCTCAGACAGCTGCAGCGGCACAGGAGCTAGCAAACAGAGCTGTAAATAGTGGAGTTGGAGTGGGAGTTCTGTTGGAGGAGAAGGTATTTGTTTGTGTTTGGTTTTGTATTGTCAGTATCTGTATGTGTAGGGGCTTTGTGCTGGGAGAGAAGCTGAGCCCTGATTAGGGGGCGGGGCTTCCCTGACTAGGGGTCCTATAAAGGTAGCAGCCAGTCAGGCAGCGGCACAGGAGCTAGCAAACAGAGCTGTAAGCAGGGGAGTTTGAGTGGGAGTTCTGTTGGAGGAGAAGGTATTTGTGTGTTTTTTTGTATTGGTAGTATCTGTATGTGTAGAGGCTTGGAGGGGTTTTGTGGAGGGAGAGAAGCTGAGCCCTGATTCGGGGACGGGGCTTCACTGACTAGGGGTCCTATAAAGGTAGCAGCCAGTCAGGCAGCGGAACAGACAGCTGCAGTGGTACAGGAGCTTGCAAACAGAGCTGTAAACAGGGGAGTTTGAGTGGGAGTTCTGTTGGAGTAGAAGGTATTTGTGTTTGTTTTTGTATTGGTAGTATCTGTATGTGCAGAGGCTTGGAGGGGCTTTGTGCTGGGAGAGAAGCTGAGCCCTGATTAGGGGGCGGGGCTTCACTGACTAGTGGTCCTATAAAGGTAGCAGCCAGTCAGGCAGCGGCACAGGAGCTAGCAAAAAGAGCTGTGAACTGGGGAGTTTGAGTGGGAGTTCTGTTGGAGGAGAAGATATTTGTGTGTTTTTTTGTATTGGTAGTATCTGTATGTGTAGAGGCTTTGAGGGGCTTTGTGCTGGGAGAGAAGCTGAGCACTGATTAGGGGGCGGGGCTTCACTGACTAGGGGTCCTATAAAGGGAGCAGCCAGTCAGGCAGCGGCACAGACAGCTGCAGTTTCACAGGAGCTAGCAAACAGAGCTGTAAACAGGGGAGTTTGAGTGGGAGTTCTGTTGGAGGAGAAGGTATTTGTGTGTGTTTGGTTTTGTATTGGTAGTATCTGTATGTGTAGGGGCTTCGTGCTGGGAGAGAAGCTGAGCCCTGATTAGGGGGCAGCGCTTCCCTGACTAGGGGTCCTATAAAGTTAGCAGCCAGTCAGGCAGCGGCACAGGAGCTAGCAAACAGAGCTGTAAGCAGGGGAGTTTGAGTGGTAGTTCTGTTGGAGGAGAAGGTATTTGTGTGTGTTTGGTTTTGTATTGGTAGTATCTGTATGTGTAGAGGCTTGGAGGGGCTTTGTGCTGGGAAAGAAGCTGAGCCCTGATTAGGGGGCGGGGCTTCACTGACTAGGGGTCCTATAAATGTAGCAGCCAGTCAGGCAGCGGCTAAGACAGCTGCAGCGGCACAGGAGCAAGCAAAAAGAGCTGTAAACAGGGGAGCTGGAGTGGGAGTTCTGTTGGAGGAGAAGGTATTTGTGTGTTTTTTTGTATTGGTAGTATCTGTATGTGTAGAGGCTTGGAGGGGCTAGGTGCTGCGAGAGAAGCTGAGCCCTGATTAGGGGGCGGGGCTTCACTGACTAGGGGTCCCATAAAGGGAGCAGCCAGTCAGGCAGCGGCACAGACAGCTGCAGTGCACAGGAGCTAGCAAACAGAGCTGTAAACAGGGGAGTTTGAGTGGGAGTTCTGTTGGAGGAGAAGGTATTTGTGTGTGTTTGGTTTTGTATTGGTAGTATCTGTATGTGTAGAGGCTTGGAGGGGCTTTGTGCTGGGAGAGAAGCTGAGCCCTGATTAGGGGGCGGGGCTTCACTGACTAGGGGTCCTATAAAGGTAGCAGCCGGTCAGGCAGCGGCACAGGAGCTAGCAAACAGAGCTGTAAGCAGGGGAGTTTGAGTGGGAGTTCTGTTGGAGGAGAAGGTATTTGTGTGTTTTTTTGTATTGGTAGTATCTGTATGTGTAGAGGCTTGGAGGGGTTTTGTGCAGGGAGAGAAGCTGAGCCCTGATAAGGGGGCGGGGCTTCACTGAGTAGGGGTCCTGTAATGGTAGCAGCCAGTCACGCAGCGGCACAGACAGCTGCAGCGGCACAAGACCTAGCAAACAGAGCTGTAAACAGGGGAGTTTGAGTGGGAGTTCTGTTGGAGGAGATGGTATTTGTGTGTTTTTTGGTTTTGTATTGGTAGTATCTGTATGTGTAGAGGCTTGGAGGGGCTTTGTGCGTGCAGAGAAACTGAGCCCTGATTAGGGGGCGGGGCTTGACTTACTAGGGGTCCTATAAAGGTAGCAGCCAGTCAGGCAGCGGCTAAGACAGCTGCAGCGGCACAGGAGCAAGCAAACAGAGCTGTAAACAGGGGAGCTGGAGTGGGAGTTCTGTTGGAGGAGAAGGTATTTGTGTGTTTTTTTGTATTGGTAGTATCTGTATGTGTAGAGGCTTGGAGGGGCTAGGTGCTGCGAGAGAAGCTGAGCCCTGATTAGGGGGCGGGGCTTCACTGACTAGGGGTCCCAAAAAGGGAGCAGCCAGTCAGGCAGCGGCACAGGAGCTAGCAAACAGAGCTGTGAACAGGGGAGTTTGAGTGGGAGTTCTGTTGGAGGAGAAGGTATTTGTGTGTGTTTTTGTATTGGTAGTATCTGTATGTGTAGAGGCTTTGAGGGGCTTTGTGCTGGGAGAGAAGCTG
This sequence comes from Lepidochelys olivacea, assembly GCF_965140295.1. Taxonomy (NCBI): domain Eukaryota; kingdom Metazoa; phylum Chordata; order Testudines; family Cheloniidae; genus Lepidochelys; species Lepidochelys olivacea. Next base: position 25,623,169 of record NC_140427.1, read on the forward strand.
AGCACTGATTAGGGGGCGGGGCTTGACTGACTAGGGTTCCTATAAAGGTAGCAGCCAGTCAGGCAGCGGCTCAGACAGCTGCAGCGGCACAGGAGCTAGCAAACAGAGCTGTAAATAGTGGAGTTGGAGTGGGAGTTCTGTTGGAGGAGAAGGTATTTGTTTGTGTTTGGTTTTGTATTGTCAGTATCTGTATGTGTAGGGGCTTTGTGCTGGGAGAGAAGCTGAGCCCTGATTAGGGGGCGGGGCTTCCCTGACTAGGGGTCCTATAAAGGTAGCAGCCAGTCAGGCAGCGGCACAGGAGCTAGCAAACAGAGCTGTAAGCAGGGGAGTTTGAGTGGGAGTTCTGTTGGAGGAGAAGGTATTTGTTAATTTTTTTTTATTGGTAGTATCTGTATGTGTAGAGGCTTGGAGGGGTTTTGTGGAGGGAGAGAAGCTGAGCCCTGATTAGGGGGCGGGGCTTCACTGACTAGGGGTCCTATAAAGGTAGCAGCCAGTCAGGCAGCGGAACAGACAGCTGCAGTGGTACAGGAGATTGCAAACAGAGCTGTAAACAGGGGAGTTTGAGTGGGAGTTCTGTTGGAGTAGAAGGTATTTGTGTTTGTTTTTGTATTGGTAGTATCTGTATGTGCAGAGGCTTGGAGGGGCTTTGTGCTGGGAGAGAAGCTGAGCCCTGATTAGGGGGCGGGGCTTCACTGACTAGGGGTCCTATAAAGGTAGCAGCCAGTCAGGCAGCGGCACAGGAGCTAGCAAAAAGAGCTGTGAACTGGGGAGTTTGAGTGGGAGTTCTGTTGGAGGAGAAGATATTTGTGTGTTTTTTTGTATTGGTAGTATCTGTATGTGTAGGGGCTTTGAGGGGCTTTGTGCTGGGAGAGAAGCTGAGCACTGATTAGGGGGCGGGGCTTCACTGACTAGGGGTCCTATAAAGGGAGCAGCCAGTCAGGCAGCGGCACAGACAGCTGCAGTTTCACAGGAGCTAGCAAACAGAGCTGTAAACAGGGGAGTTTGAGTGGGAGTTCTGTTGGAGGAGAAGGTATTTGTGTGTGTTTGGTTTTGTATTGGTAGTATCTGTATGTGTAGGGGCTTCGTGCTGGGAGAGAAGCTGAGCCCTGATTAGGGGGCAGCGCTTCCCTGACTAGGTGTCCTATAAAGTTAGCAGCCAGTCAGGCAGCGGCACAGGAGCTAGCAAACAGAGCTGTAAGCAGGGGAGTTTGAGTGGTAGTTCTGTTGGAGGAGAAGGTATTTGTGTGTGTTTGGTTTTGTATTGGTAGTATCTGTATGTGTAGAGGCTTGGAGGGGATTTGTGCTGGGAGAGAAGCTGAGCCCTGATTAGGTGGCGGGGCTTCACTGACTAGGGGTCCTATAAAGGTAGCAGCCAGTCAGGCAGCGGCTAAGACAGCTGCAGCGGCACAGGAGCTAGCAAACAGAGCTGTAAACAGGGGAGTTTGAGTGGGAGTTCTGTTGGAGGAGAAGGTATTTGTGTGTGTTTGGTTTTGTATTGGTAGTATCTGTATGTGTAGAGGCTTGGAGGGGCTTTGTGCTGGGAGAGAAGCTGAGCCCTGATTAGGGGGCGGGGCTTCACTGACTAGGGGTCCTATAAAGGTAGCAGCCGGTCAGGCAGCGGCACAGGAGCTAGCAAACAGAGCTGTAAGCAGGGGAGTTTGAGTGGGAGTTCTGTTGGAGGAGAAGGTATTTGTGTGTTTTTTTGTATTGGTAGTATCTGTATGTGTAGAGGCTTGGAGGGGTTTTGTGGAGGGAGAGAAGCTGAGCCCTGATTAGGGGGCGGGGCTTCACTGACTAGGGGTCCTGTAATGGTAGCAGCCAGTCACGCAGCGGCACAGACAACTGCAGTGGTACAGGAGCTTGCAAACAGAGCTGTAAACAGGGGAGTTTGAGTGGGAGTTCTGTTGGAGTAGAAGGTATTTGTGTTTGTTTTTGTATTGGTAGTATCTGTATGTGCAGAGGCTTGGAGGGGCTTTGTGCTGGGAGAGAAGCTGAGCCCTGATTAGGGGGCGGGGCTTCACTGACTAGGGGTCCTATAAAGGTAGCAGCCAGTCAGGCAGCGGCACAGGAGCTAGCAAAAAGAGCTGTAAGCTGGGGAGTTTGAGTGGGAGTTCTGTTGGAGGAGAAGATATTTGTCTGTGTTTGGTTTTGTATTGGTAGTATCTGTATGTGTAGAGGCTTGGAGGGGCTTTGTGCTGGGAGAGAAGCTGAGCCCTGATTAGGGGGCGGGGCTTCACTGACTAGGGGTCCTATAAAGGTAGCAGCCAGTCAGGCAGCGGCTAAGACAGCTGCAGCGGCACAGGAGCAAGCAAAAAGAGCTGTAAACAGGGGAGCTGGAGTGGGAGTTCTGTTGGAGGAGAAGGTATTTGTGTGTTTTTTTGTATTGGTAGTATCTGTATGTGTAGAGGCTTGGAGGGGCTAGGTGCTGCGAGAGAAGCTGAGCCCTGATTAGGGGGCGGGGCTTCACTGACTAGGGGTCCCATAAAGGGAGCAGCCAGTCAGGCAGCGGCACAGGAGCTAGCAAACAGAGCTGTAAGCAGGGGAGTTTGAGTGGTAGTTCTGTTGGAGGAGAAGGTATTTGTCTGTGTTTGGTTTTGTATTGGTATTATCTGTATGTGTAGAGGCTTGGAGGGGCTTTGTGCTGGGAGAGAAGCTGAGCCCTGATTAGGGGGCGGGACTTCACTGACTAGGGGTCCTATAAAGGTAGCAGCCAGTCAGGCAGCGGCACAGACAGCTGCAGTGCACAGGAGCTAGCAAACAGAGCTGTAAACAGGGGAGTTTGAGTGGGAGTTCTGTTGGAGGAGAAGGTATTTGTGTGTGTTTGGTTTTGTATTGGTAGTATCTGTATGTGTAGAGGCTTGGAGGGGCTTTGTGCTGGGAGAGAAGCTGAGCCCTGATTAGGGGGCGGGGCTTCACTGACTAGGGGTCCTATAAAGGTAGCAGCCGGTCAGGCAGCGGCACAGGAGCTAGCAAACAGAGCTGTAAGCAGGGGAGTTTGAGTGGGAGTTCTGTTGGAGGAGAAGGTATTTGTGTGTTTTTTTGTATTGGTAGTATCTGTATGTGTAGAGGCTTGGAGGGGTTTTGTGCAGGGAGAGAAGCTGAGCCCTGATAAGGGGGCGGGGCTTCACTGAGTAGGGGTCCTGTAATGGTAGCAGCCAGTCACGCAGCGGCACAGACAGCTGCAGCGGCACAAGACCTAGCAAACAGAGCTGTAAACAGGGGAGTTTGAGTGGGAGTTCTGTTGGAGGAGATGGTATTTGTGTGTTTTTTGGTTTTGTATTGGTAGTATCTGTATGTGTAGAGGCTTGGAGGGGCTTTGTGCGTGGAGAGAAACTGAGCCCTGATTAGGGGGCGGGGCTTGACTTACTAGGGGTCCTATAAAGGTAGCAGCCAGTCAGGCAGCGGCTAAGACAGCTGCAGCGGCAAAGGAGCAAGCAAACAGAGCTGTAAACAGGGGAGCTGGAGTGGGAGTTCTGTTGGAGGAGAAGGTATTTGTGTGTTTTTTTGTATTGGTAGTATCTGTATGTGTAGAGGCTTGGAGGGGTTTTGTGGAGGGAGAGAAGCTGAGCCCTGATTAGGGGGCGGGGCTTCACTGACTAGGGGTCCTATAAAGGGAGCAGCCAGTCAGGCAGCGGAACAGACAGCTGCAGTGGTACAGGAGATTGCAAACAGAGCTGTAAACAGGGGAGTTTGAGTGGGAGTTCTGTTGGAGGAGAAGGTATTTGTGTGTGTTTGGTTTTGTATTGGTAGTATCTGTATGTGTAGGGGCTTCGTGCTGGGAGAGAAGCTGAGCCCTGATTAGGGGGCAGCGCTTCCCTGACTAGGGGTCCTATAAAGGTAGCAGCCAGTCAGGCAGCGGAACAGACAGCTGCAGTGGTACAGGAGCAAGCAAACAGAGCTGTAAACAGGGGAGTTTGAGTGGGAGTTCTGTTGGAGGAGAAGGTATTTGTGTGTGTTTGGTTTTGTATTGGTAGTATCTGTATGTGTAGAGGCTTGGAGGGGCTTTGTGCTGGGAGAGAAGCTGAGCCCTGATTAGGGGGCGGTGCTTCACTGACTAGGGGTCCTATAAAGGTAGCAGCCAGTCAGGCAGCGGCACAGGAGCTAGCAAACAGAGCTGTAAGCAGGGGAGTTTGAGTGGGAGTTCTGTTGGAGGAGAAGGTATTTGTGTGTTTTTTTGTATTGGTAGTATCTGTATGTGTAGAGGCTTGGAGGGGTTTTGTGCAGGGAGAGAAGCTGAGCCCTGATAAGGGGGCGGGGCTTCACTGAGTAGGGGTCCTGTAATGGTAGCAGCCAGTCACGCAGCGGCACAGACAGCTGCAGCGGCACAAGACCTAGCAAACAGAGCTGTAAACAGGGGAGTTTGAGTGGGAGTTCTGTTGGAGGAGATGGTATTTGTGTGTTTTTTGGTTTTGTATTGGTAGTATCTGTATGTGTAGAGTCTTTGAGGGGCTTTGTGCTGGGAGAGAAGCTGAGCACTGATTAGGGGGCGGGGCTTCACTGACTAGGGGTCCTATAAAGGTAGCAGCCAGTCAGGAGCGGCTCAGACAGCTGCAGCGGCACAGGAGCTAGCAAACAGAGCTGTCAATAGTGGAGTTGGAGTGGGAGTTCTGTTGGAGGAGAAGGTATTTGTTTGTGTTTGGTTTTGTATTGTCAGTATCTGTATGTGTAGGGGCTTTGTGCTGGGAGAGAAGCTGAGCCCTGATTAGGGGGCGGGGCTTCCCTGACTAGGGGTCCTATAAAGGTAGCAGCCAGTCAGGCAGCGGCACAGGAGCTAGCAAACAGAGCTGTAAGCAGGGGAGTTTGAGTGGGAGTTCTGTTGGAGGAGAAGGTATTTGTGTGTTTTTTTGTATTGGTAGTATCTGTATGTGTAGAGGCTTGGAGGGGTTTTGTGGAGGGAGAGAAGCTGAGCCCTGATTAGGGGGCGGGGCTTGACTTACTAGGGGTCCTATAAAGGTAGCAGCCAGTCAGGCAGCGGCTAAGACAGCTGCAGCGGCACAGGAGCAAGCAAACAGAGCTGTAAGCAGGGGAGTTTGAGTGGTAGTTCTGTTGGAGGAGAAGGTATTTGTCTGTGTTTGGTTTTGTATTGGTAGTATCTGTATGTGTAGAGGCTTGGAGGGGCTTTGTGCTGGGAGAGAAGCTGAGCCCTGATTAGGGGGCGGGGCTTCACTGACTAGGGGTCCTATAAAGGTAGCAGCCAGTCAGGCAGCGGAACAGACAGCTGCAGTGGTACAGGAGCTTGCAAACAGAGCTGTAAACAGGGGAGTTTGAGTGGGAGTTCTGTTGGAGGAGAAGGTATTTGTGTTTGTTTTTGTATTGGTAGTATCTGTATGTGCAGAGGCTTGGAGGGGCTTTGTGCTGGGAGAGAAGCTGAGCCCTGATTAGGGGGCGGGGCTTCACTGACTAGGGGTCCTATAAAGGTAGCAGCCAGTCAGGCAGCGGCACAGGAGCTAGCAAAAAGAGCTGTGAACTGGGGAGTTTGAGTGGGAGTTCTGTTGGAGGAGAAGATATTTGTGTGTTTTTTTGTATTGGTAGTATCTGTATGTGTAGAGGCTTTGAGGGGCTTTGTGCTGGGAGAGAAGCTGAGCACTGATTAGGGGGCGGGGCTTCACTGACTAGGGGTCCTATAAAGGGAGCAGCCAGTCAGGCAGCGGCACAGACAGCTGCAGTTTCACAGGAGCTAGCAAACAGAGCTGTAAACAGGGGAGTTTGAGTGGGAGTTCTGTTGGAGGAGAAGGTATTTGTGTGTGTTTGGTTTTGTATTGGTAGTATCTGTATGTGTAGGGGCTTCGTGCTGGGAGAGAAGCTGAGCCCTGATTAGGGGGCAGCGCTTCCCTGACTAGGGGTCCTATAAAGTTAGCAGCCAGTCAGGCAGCGGCACAGGAGCTAGCAAACAGAGCTGTAAGCAGGGGAGTTTGAGTGGTAGTTCTGTTGGAGGAGAAGGTATTTGTGTGTGTTTGGTTTTGTATTGGTAGTATCTGTATGTGTAGAGGCTTGGAGGGGCTTTGTGCTGGGAGAGAAGCTGAGCCCTGATTAGGGGGCGGGGCTTCACTGACTAGGGGTCCTATAAAGGTAGCAGCCAGTCAGGCAGCGGCTAAGACAGCTGCAGCGGCACAGGAGCAAGCAAACAGAGCTGTAAACAGGGGAGCTGGAGTGGGAGTTCTGTTGGAGGAGAAGGTATTTGTGTGTTTTTTTGTATTGGTAGTATCTGTATGTGTAGAGGCTTGGAGGGGCTAGGTGCTGCGAGAGAAGCTGAGCCCTGATTAGGGGGCGGGGCTTCACTGACTAGGGGTCCCATAAAGGGAGCAGCCAGTCAGGCAGCGGCACAGGAGCTAGCAAACAGAGCTGTAAGCAGGGGAGCTGGAGTGGTAGTTCTGTTGGAGGAGAAGGTATTTGTCTGTGTTTGGTTTTGTATTGGTAGTATCTGTATGTGTAGAGGCTTGGAGGGGCTTTGTGCTGGGAGAGAAGCTGAGCCCTGATTAGGGGTCGGGACTTCACTGACTAGGGGTCCTATAAAGGTAGCAGCCAGTCAGGCACCGGCACAGACAGCTGCAGTGCACAGTAGCTAGCAAACAGAGCTGTAAACAGGGGAGTTTGAGTGGGAGTTCTGTTGGAGGAGAATGTATGTGTGTGTGTTTGGTTTTGTATTTTTAGTATCTGTATGTGTAGAGGCTTGGAGGGGTTTTGTGGAGGGAGAGAAGCTGAGCCCTGATTAGGGGGCGGGGCTTCACTGACTAGGGGTCCTATAAAGGGAGCAGCCAGTCAGGCAGCGGAACAGACAGCTGCAGTGGTACAGGAGATTGCAAACAGAGCTGTAAACAGGGGAGTTTGAGTGGGAGTTCTGTTGGAGGAGAAGGTATTTGTGTGTGTTTGGTTTTGTATTGGTAGTATCTGTATGTGTAGGGGCTTCGTGCTGGGAGAGAAGCTGAGCCCTGATTAGGGGGCAGCGCTTCCCTGACTAGGGGTCCTATAAAGGTAGCAGCCAGTCAGGCAGCGGAACAGACAGCTGCAGTGGTACAGGAGCAAGCAAACAGAGCTGTAAACAGGGGAGTTTGAGTGGGAGTTCTGTTGGAGGAGAAGGTATTTGTGTGTGTTTGGTTTTGTATTGGTAGTATCTGTATGTGTAGAGGCTTGGAGGGGCTTTGTGCTGGGAGAGAAGCTGAGCCCTGATTAGGGGGCGGTGCTTCACTGACTAGGGGTCCTATAAAGGTAGCAGCCAGTCAGGCAGCGGCACAGGAGCTAGCAAACAGAGCTGTAAGCAGGGGAGTTTGAGTGGGAGTTCTGTTGGAGGAGAAGGTATTTGTGTGTTTTTTTGTATTGGTAGTATCTGTATGTGTAGAGGCTTGGAGGGGTTTTGTGCAGGGAGAGAAGCTGAGCCCTGATAAGGGGGCGGGGCTTCACTGAGTAGGGGTCCTGTAATGGTAGCAGCCAGTCACGCAGCGGCACAGACAGCTGCAGCGGCACAAGACCTAGCAAACAGAGCTGTAAACAGGGGAGTTTGAGTGGGAGTTCTGTTGGAGGAGATGGTATTTGTGTGTTTTTTGGTTTTGTATTGGTAGTATCTGTATGTGTAGAGGCTTTGAGGGGCTTTGTGCTGGGAGAGAAGCTGAGCACTGATTAGGGGGCGGGGCTTCACTGACTAGGGGTCCTATAAAGGTAGCAGCCAGCCAGGAGCGGCTCAGACAGCTGCAGCGGCACAGGAGCTAGCAAACAGAGCTGTAAACAGGGGAGTTTGTGTGGGAGTTCTGTTGGAGGAGAAGGTATTTGTGTGTGTTTTTGTATTGGTAGTATCTGTATGTGTAGAGGCTTGGAGGGGCTTTGTGCTGGGAGAGAAGCTGAGCCCTGATTAGGGGGCGGGGCTTGACTGACTAGGGTTCCTATAAAGGTAGCAGCCAGTCAGGCAGCGGCTCAGACAGCTGCAGCGGCACAGGAGCTAGCAAACAGAGCTGTCAATAGTGGAGTTGGAGTGGGAGTTCTGTTGGAGGAGAAGGTATTTGTTTGTGTTTGGTTTTGTATTGTCAGTATCTGTATGTGTAGGGGCTTTGTGCTGGGAGAGAAGCTGAGCCCTGATTAGGGGGCGGGGCTTCCCTGACTAGGGGTCCTATAAAGGTAGCAGCCAGTCAGGCAGCGGCACAGGAGCTAGCAAACAGAGCTGTAAGCAGGGGAGTTTGAGTGGGAGTTCTGTTGGAGGAGAAGGTATTTGTGTGTTTTTTTGTATTGGTAGTATCTGTATGTGTAGAGGCTTGGAGGGGTTTTGTGGAGGGAGAGAAGCTGAGCCCTGATTAGGGGGCGGGGCTTGACTTACTAGGGGTCCTATAAAGGTAGCAGCCAGTCAGGCAGCGGCTAAGACAGCTGCAGCGGCACAGGAGCAAGCAAACAGAGCTGTAAGCAGGGGAGTTTGAGTGGTAGTTCTGTTGGAGGAGAAGGTATTTGTCTGTGTTTGGTTTTGTATTGGTAGTATCTGTATGTGTAGAGGCTTGGAGGGGCTTTGTGCTGGGAGAGAAGCTGAGCCCTGATTAGGGGGCGGGGCTTCCCTGACTAGGGGTCCTATAAAGGTAGCAGCCAGTCAGGCAGCGGCACAGGAGCTAGCAAACAGAGCTGTGAACAGGGGAGTTTGAGTGGGAGTTCTGTTGGAGGAGAAGGTATTTGTTTGTTTGGTTTTGTATTGTCAGTATCTGTATGTGTAGGGGCTTTGTGCTGGGAGAGAAGCTGAGCCCTGATTAGGGGGCGGGGCTTCCCTGACTAGGGGTCCTATAAAGGTAGCAGCCAGTCACGCAGCGGCACAGGAGCTAGCAAACAGAGCTGTAAGCAGGGGAGTTTGAGTGGGAGTTCTGTTGGAGGAGAAGGTATTTGTGTTTGTTTTTGTATTGGTAGTATCTGTATGTGCAGAGGCTTGGAGGGGCTTTGTGCTGGGAGAGAAGCTGAGCACTGATTAGGGGGCGGGGCTTCACTGACTAGGGGTCCTATAAAGTTAGCAGCCAGTCAGGCAGCGGCACAGGAGCTAGCAAACAGAGCTGTAAGCAGGGGAGTTTGAGTGGTAGTTCTGTTGGAGGAGAAGGTATTTGTGTGTGTTTGGTTTTGTATTGGTAGTATCTGTATGTGTAGAGGCTTGGAGGGGCTTTGTGCTGGGAGAGAAGCTGAGCCCTGATTAGGGGGCGGGGCTTCACTGACTAGGGGTCCTATAAAGGTAGCAGCCAGTCAGGCAGCGGAACAGACAGCTGCAGCGGCACAGGAGCTAGCAAACAGAGCTGTAAACAGGGGAGTTAGATTGGAAGTTCTGTTGGAGGAGAAGGTATTTGTGTGTGTTTGGTTTTGTATTGGTAGTATCTGTATGTGTAGGGGCTTGGAGGGGCTTTGTGCTGGGAGAGAAGCTGAGCCCTGATCAGGGGGCGGGGCTTGACTTACTAGGGGTCCTATAAAGGTAGCAGCCAGTCAGGCAGCGGCTAAGACAGCTGCAGCGGCACAGGAGCAAGCAAACAGAGCTGTAAACAGGGGAGCTGGAGTGGGAGTTCTGTTGGAGGAGAAGGTATTTGTCTGTGTTTGGTTTTGTATTGGTAGTATCTGTATGTGCAGAGGCTTGGAGGGGCTTTGTGCTGGGAGAGAAGCTCAGCCCTGATTTGGGGGCGGGGCTTCACTGACTAGTGGTCCTATAAAGGTTGCAGCCAGTCAGGCAGCGGCACAGGAGCTAGCAAAAAGAGCTGTGAACTGGGGAGTTTGAGTGGGAGTTCTGTTGGAGGAGAAGGTATTTGTGTGTGTTTGGTTTTGTATTGGTAGTATCTGTATGTGTAGGGGTTTGGCGGGGCTTTGTGCTTGGAGAGAAGCTGAGCCCTGATTAGGGGGCGGGGCTTCACTGACTAGGGGTCCTATAAAGGTAGCAGCCAGTCAGGCAGAGGCACAGGAGCTAGCAAACAGAGCTGTAAGCAGGGGAGTTTGAGTGGGAGTTCTGTTGGAGGAGAAGGTATTTGTGTGTTTTTTTGTATTGGTAGTATCTGTATGTGTAGAGGCTTGGAGGGGTTTTGTGCAGGGAGAGAAGCTGAGCCCTGATTAGGGGGCGGGGCTTCACTGAGTAGGGGTCCTGTAATGGTAGCAGCCAGTCACGCAGCGGCACAGACAGCTGCAGCGGCACAAGACCTAGCAAACAGAGCTGTAAACAGGGGAGTTTGAGTGGGAGTTCTGTTGGAGGAGATGGTATTTGTGTGTTTTTTGGTTTTGTATTGGTAGTATCTGTATGTGTAGAGGCTTGGAGGGGCTTTGTGCGTGGAGAGAAACTGAGCCCTGATTAGGGGGCGGGGCTTGACTTACTAGGGGTCCTATAAAGGTAGCAGCCAGTCAGGCAGCGGCTAAGACAGCTGCAGCGGCACAGGAGCAAGCAAACAGAGCTGTAAACAGGGGAGTTGGAGTGGGAGTTCTGTTGGAGGAGAAGGTATTTGTGTGTTTTTTTGTATTGGTAGTATCTGTATGTGTAGAGGCTTGGAGGGGCTAGGTGCTGCGAGAGAAGCTGAGCCCTGATTAGGGGGCGGGGCTTCACTGACTAGGGGTCCCATAAAGGGAGCAGCCAGTCAGGCAGTGGCACAGGAGCTAGCAAACAGAGCTGTGAACAGGGGAGTTTGAGTGGGAGTTCTGTTGGAGGAGAAGGTATTTGTGTGTGTTTTTGTATTGGTAGTATCTGTATGTGTAGAGGCTTGGAGGGGCTTTGTGCTGGGAGAGAAGCTGAGCCCTGATTAGGGGGCGGGGCTTCACTGACTAGGGGTCCTATAAAGGTAGCAGCCAGTCAGGCAGCGGAACAGACAGCTGCAGTGGTACAGGAGCTTGCAAACAGAGCTGTAAACAGGGGAGTTTGAGTGGGAGTTCTGTTGGAGGAGAAGGTATTTGTGTTTGTTTTTGTATTGGTAGTATCTGTATGTGCAGAGGCTTGGAGGGGCTTTGTGCTGGGAGAGAAGCTGAGCCCTGATTAGGGGGCGGGGCTTCACTGACTAGGGGTCCTATAAAGGTAGCAGCCAGTCAGGCAGCGGCACAGGAGCTAGCAAAAAGAGCTGTGAACTGGGGAGTTTGAGTGGGAGTTCTGTTGGAGGAGAAGGTATTTGTGTGTGTTTGGTTTTGTATTGGTAGTATCTGTATGTGTAGAGGCTTGGAGGGGCTTTGTGCTGGGAAAGAAGCTGAGCCCTGATTAGGGGGCGGGGCTTCACTGACTAGGGGTCCTATAAAGGTAGCAGCCAGCCAGTCAGGCAGCGGAACAGACAGCTGCAGTGGCACAGGAGCTTGCAAACAGAGCTGTAAACAGGGGAGTTTGAGTGGGAGTTCTGTTGGAGGACAAGGTATTTGTGTTTGTTTTTGTATCGGTAGTATCTGTATGTGCAGAGGCTTGGAGGGGCTTTGTGCTGGGAGAGAAGCTGAGCCCTGATTAAGGGGCGGGGCTTGACTGACTAGGGTTCCTATAAAGGTAGCAGCCAGTCAGGCAGCGGCTCAGACAGCTGCAGCGGCACAGGAGCTAGCAAACAGAGCTGTAAATAGTGGAGTTGGAGTGGGAGTTCTGTTGGAGGAGAAGGTATTTGTTTGTGTTTGGTTTTGTATTGTCAGTATCTGTATGTGTAGGGGCTTTGTGCTGGGAGAGAAGCTGAGCCCTGATTAGGGGGCGGGGCTTCCCTGACTAGGGGTCCTATAAAGGTAGCAGCCAGTCAGGCAGCGGCACAGGAGCTAGCAAACAGAGCTGTAAGCAGGGGAGTTTGAGTGGGAGTTCTGTTGGAGGAGAAGGTATTTGTGTGTTTTTTTGTATTGGTAGTATCTGTATGTGTAGAGGCTTGGAGGGGTTTTGTGGAGGGAGAGAAGCTGAGCCCTGATTAGGCGGCGGGGCTTGACTTACAAGGGGTCCTATAAAGGTAGCAGCCAGTCAGGCAGCGGCTAAGACAGCTGCAGCGGCACAGGAGCAAGCAAACAGAGCTGTAAGCAGGGGAGTTTGAGTGGTAGTTCTGTTGGAAGAGAAGGTATTTGTCTGTGTTTGGTTTTGTATTGGTAGTATCTGTATGTGTAGAGGCTTGGAGGGGCTTTGTGCTGGGAGAGAAGCTGAGCCCTGATTAGGGGGCGGGGCTTCACTGACTAGGGGTCCTATAAAGGTAGCAGCCAGTCAGGCAGCGGAACAGACAGCTGCAGTGGTACAGGAGCTTGCAAACAGAGCTGTAAACAGGGGAGTTTGAGTGGGAGTTCTGTTGGAGGAGAAGGTATTTGTGTTTGTTTTTGTATTGGTAGTATCTGTATGTGCAGAGGCTTGGAGGGGCTTTGTGCTGGGAGAGAAGCTGAGCCCTGATTAGGGGGCGGGGCTTCACTGACTAGGGGTCCTATAAAGGTAGCAGCCAGTCAGGCAGCGGCACAGGAGCTAGCAAAAAGAGCTGTGAACTGAGGAGTTTGAGTGGGAGTTCTGTTGGAGGAGAAGATATTTGTGTGTTTTTTTGTATTGGTAGTATCTGTATGTGTAGAGGCTTTGAGGGGCTTTGTGCTGGGAGAGAAGCTGAGCACTGATGAGGGGGCGGGGCTTCACTGACTAGGGGTCCTATAAAGGGAGCAGCCAGTCAGGCAGCGGCACAGACAGCTGCAGTTTCACAGGAGCTAGCAAACAGAGCTGTAAACAGGGGAGTTTGAGTGGGAGTTCTGTTGGAGGAGAAGGTATTTGTGCGTGTTTGGTTTTGTATTGGTAGTATCTGTATGTGTAGGGGCTTCGTGCTGGGAGAGAAGCTGAGCCCTGATTAGGGGGCAGCGCTTCCCTGACGAGGGGTCCGATAAAGTTAGCAGCCAGTCAGGCAGCGGCACAGGAGCTAGCAAACAGAGCTGTAAGCAGGGGAGTTTGAGTGGTAGTTCTGTTGGAGGAGAAGGTATTTGTGTGTGTTTGGTTTTGTATTGGTAGTATCTGTATGTGTAGAGGCTTGGAGGGGCTTTGTGCTGGGAGAGAAGCTGAGCCCTGATTAGGGGGCGGGGCTTCACTGACTAGGGGTCCTATAAAGGTAGCAGCCAGTCAGGCAGCGGCTAAGACAGCTGCAGCGGCACAGGAGCTAGCAAACAGAGCTGTAAACAGGGGAGTTTGAGTGGGAGTTCTGTTGGAGGAGAAGGTATTTGTGTGTGTTTGGTTTTGTATTGGTAGTATCTGTATGTGTAGAGGCTTGGAGGGGCTTTGTGCTGGGAGAGAAGCTGAGCCCTGATTAGGGGGCGGTGCTTCACTGACTAGGGGTCCTATAAAGGTAGCAGCCAGTCAGGCAGCAGCACAGGAGCTAGCAAACAGAGCTGTAAACAGGGGAGTTTGAGTGGGAGTTCTGTTGGAGGAGAAGGTATTTGTGTGTTTTTTTGTATTGGTAGTATCTGTATGTGTAGAGGCTTGGAGGGGTTTTGTGCAGGGAGAGAAGCTGAGCCCTGATAAGGGGGCGGGGCTTCACTGAGTAGGGGTCCTGTAATGGTAGCAGCCAGTCACGCAGCGGCACAGACAGCTGCAGCGGCACAAGACCTAGCAAACAGAGCTGTAAACAGGGGAGTTTGAGTGGGTGTTCTGTTGGAGGAGATGGTATTTGTGTGTTTTTTGGTTTTGTATTGGTAGTATCTGTATGTGTAGAGGCTTGGAGGGGCTTTGTGCGTGGAGAGAAACTGAGCCCTGATTAGGGGGCGGGGCTTGACTTACTAGGGGTCCTATAAAGGTAGCAGCCAGTCAGGCAGCGGCTAAGACAGCTGCAGCGGCACAGGAGCAAGCAAACAGAGCTGTAAACAGGGGAGCTGGAGTGGGAGTTCTGTTGGAGGAGAAGGTATTTGTGTGTTTTTTTGTATTGGTAGTATCTGTATGTGTAGAGGCTTGGAGGGGCTAGGTGCTGCGAGAGAAGCTGAGCCCTGATTAGGGGGCGGGGCTTCACTGACTAGGGGTCCCATAAAGGGAGCAGCCAGTCAGGCAGCGGCACAGGAGCTAGCAAACAGAGCTGTGAACAGGGGAGTTTGAGTGGGAGTTCTGTTGGAGGAGAAGGTATTTGTGTGTGTTTTTGTATTGGTAGTATCTGTATGTGTAGAGGCTTGGAGGGGCTTTGTGCTGGGAGAGAAGCTGAGCCCTGATTAGGGGGCGGGGCTTGACTGACTAGGGTTCCTATAAAGGTAGCAGCCAGTCAGGCAGCGGCTCAGACAGCTGCAGCGGCACAGGAGCTAGCAAACAGAGCTCTAAATAGTGGAGTTGGAGTGGGAGTTCTGTTGGAGGAGAAGGTATTTGTTTGTGTTTGGTTTTGTATTGTCAGTATCTGTATGTGTAGGGGCTTTGTGCTGGGAGAGAAGCTGAGCCCTGATTAGGGGGCGGGGCTTCCCTGACTAGGGGTCCTATAAAGGTAGCAGCCAGTCAGGCAGCGGCACAGGAGCTAGCAAACAGAGCTGTAAGCAGGGGAGTTTGAGTTGGAGTTCTGTTGGAGGAGAAGGTATTTGTGTGTTTTTTTGTATTGGTAGTATCTGTATGTGTAGAGGCTTGGAGGGGTTTTGTGGAGGGAGAGAAGCTGAGCCCTGATTAGGGGGCGGGGCTTGACTTACTAGGGGTCCTATAAAGGTAGCAGCCAGTCAGGCAGCGGAACAGACAGCTGCAGTGGTACAGGAGCTTGCAAACAGAGCTGTAAACAGGGGAGTTTGAGTGGTAGTTCTGTTGGAAGAGAAGGTATTTGTGTTTGTTTTTGTATTGGTAGTATCTGTATGTGCAGAGGCTTGGAGGGGCTTTGTGCTGGGAGAGAAGCTGAGCCCTGATTAGGGGGCGGGGCTTCACTGACTAGGGGTCCTATAAAGGTAGCAGCCAGTCAGGCAGCGGCACAGGAGCTAGCAAAAAGAGCTGTGAACTAGGGAGTTTGAGTGGGAGTTCTGTTGGGGGAGAAGATATTTGTGTGTTTTTTTGTATTGGTAGTATCTGTATGTGTAGAGGCTTTGAGGGGCTTTGTGCTGGGAGAGAAGCTGAGCACTGATTAGGGGGCGGGGCTTCACTGACTAGGGGTCCTATAAAGGGAGCAGCCAGTCAGGCAGCGGCACAGACAGCTGCAGTTTCACAGGAGCTAGCAAACAGAGCTGTAAACAGGGGAGTTTGAGTGGGAGTTCTGTTGGAGGAGAAGGTATTTGTGTGTGTTTGGTTTTGTATTGGTAGTATCTGTATGTGTAGGGGCTTCGTGCTGGGAGAGAAGCTGAGCCCTGATTAGGGGGCAGCGCTTCCCTGACTAGGGGTCCTATAAAGTTAGCAGCCAGTCAGGCAGCGGCACAGGAGCTAGCAAACAGAGCTGTAAGCAGGGGAGTTTGAGTGGTAGTTCTGTTGGAGGAGAAGGTATTTGTGTGTGTTTGGTTTTGTATTGGTAGTATCTGTATGTGTAGAGGCTTGGAGGGGCTTTGTGCTGGGAGAGAAGCTGAGCCCTGATTAGGGGGCGGGGCTTCACTGACTAGGGGTCCTATAAAGGTAGCAGCCAGTCAGGCAGCGGCTAAGACAGCTGCAGCGGCACAGGAGCAAGCAAAAAGAGCTGTAAACAGGGGAGCTGGAGTGGGAGTTCTGTTGGAGGAGAAGGTATTTGTGTGTTTTTTTGTATTGGTAGTATCTGTATGTGTAGAGGCTTGGAGGGGCTAGGTGCTGCGAGAGAAGCTGAGCCCTGATTAGGGGGCGGGGCTTCACTGACTAGGGGTCCCATAAAGGGAGCAGCCAGTCAGGCAGCGGCACAGGAGCTAGCAAACAGAGCTGTAAGCAGGGGAGTTTGAGTGGTAGTTCTGTTGGAGGAGAAGGTATTTGTCTGTGTTTGGTTTTGTATTGGTAGTATCTGTATGTGTAGAGGCTTGGAGGGGCTTTGTGCTGGGAGAGAAGCTGAGCCCTGATTAGGGGGCGGGGCTTCACTGACTAGGGGTCCTATAAAGTTAGCAGCCAGTCTGACAGCGGCACAGGAGCTAGCAAACAGAGCTGTAAGCAGGGGAGTTTGAGTGGTAGTTCTGTTGGAGGAGAAGGTATTTGTCTGTGTTTGGTTTTGTATTGGTAGTATCTGTATGTGTAGAGGCTTGGAGGGGCTTTGTGCTGGGAGAGAAGCTGAGCCCTGATTAGGGGGCGGGACTTCACTGACTAGGGGTCCTATAAAGGTAGCAGCCAGTCAGGCAGCGGCACAGACAGCTGCAGTGCACAGGAGCTAGCAAACAGAGCTGTAAACAGGGGAGTTTGAGTGGGAGTTCTGTTGGAGGAGAAGGTATTTGTGTGTGTTTGGTTTTGTATTGGTAGTATCTGTATGTGTAGAGGCTTGGAGGGGCTTTGTGCTGGGAGAGAAGCTGAGCCCTGATTAGGGGGCGGGACTTCACTGACTAGGGGTCCTATAAAGGTAGCAACCAGTCAGGCAGCGGCTAAGACAGCTGCAGCGGCACAGGAACAAGCAAACAGAGCTGTAAACAGGGGAGCTGGAGTGGGAGTTCTGTTGGAGGAGAAGGTATTTGTGTGTTTTTTTGTATTGGTAGTATCTGTATGTGTAGAGGCTTGGAGGGGCTAGGTGCTGGGAGAGAAGCTGAGCCCTGATTAGGGGGCGGGGCTTCCCTGACTAGGGGTCCTATAAAGGGAGCAGCCAGTCAGGCAGCGGCACAGGAGCTAGCAAACAGAGCTGTAAGCAGGGGAGTTTGAGTGGGAGTTCTGTTGGAGGAGAAGGTATTTGTGTGTTTTTTTGTATTGGTAGTATCTGTATGTGTAGAGGCTTGGAGGGGTTTTGTGGAGGGAGAGAAGCTGAGCCCTGATTAGGGGGCGGGGCTTCACTGACTAGGGGTCCTATAAAGGTAGCAGCCAGTCAGGCAGCGGAACAGACAGCTGCAGTGGTACAGGAGATTGCAAACAGAGCTGTAAACAGGGGAGTTTGAGTGGGAGTTCTGTTGGAGTAGAAGGTATTTGTGTTTGTTTTTGTATTGGTAGTATCTGGATGTGCAGAGGCTTGGAGGGGCTTTGTGCTGGGAGAGAAGCTGAGCCCTGATTAGGGGGCGGGGCTTCACTGACTAGGGGTCCTATAAAGGTAGCAGCCAGTCAGGCAGCGGCACAGGAGCTAGCAAAAAGAGCTGTGAACTGGGGAGTTTGAGTGGGAGTTCTGTTGGAGGAGAAGATATTTGTGTGTTTTTTTGTATTGGTAGTATCTGTATGTGTAGAGGCTTTGAGGGGCTTTGTGCTGGGAGAGAAGCTGAGCACTGATTAGGGGGCGGGGCTTCACTGACTAGGGGTCCTATAAAGGGAGCAGCCAGTCAGGCAGCGGCACAGACAGCTGCAGTTTCACAGGAGCTAGCAAACAGAGCTGTAAACAGGGGAGTTTGAGTGGGAGTTCGGTTGGAGGAGAAGGTATTTGTGTGTGTTTGGTTTTGTATTGGTAGTATCTGTATGTGTAGGGGCTTCGTGCTGGGAGAGAAGCTGAGCCCTGATTAGGGGGCAGCGCTTCCCTGACTAGGGGTCCTATAAAGTTAGCAGCCAGTCAGGCAGCGGCACAGGAGCTAGCAAACAGAGCTGTAAGCAGGGGAGTTTGAGTGGTAGTTCTGTTGGAGGAGAAGGTATTTGTGTGTGTTTGGTTTTGTATTGGTAGTATCTGTATGTGTAGAGGCTTGGAGGGGCTTTGTGCTGGGAGAGAAGCTGAGCCCTGATTAGGTGGCGGGGCTTCACTGACTAGGGGTCCTATAAAGGTAGCAGCCAGTCAGGCAGCGGCTAAGACAGCTGCAGCGGCACAGGAGCTAGCAAACAGAGCTGTAAACAGGGGAGTTTGAGTGGGAGTTCTGTTGGAGGAGAAGGTATTTGTGTGTGTTTGGTTTTGTATTGGTAGTATCTGTATGTGTAGAGGCTTGGAGGGGCTTTGTGCTGGGAGAGAAGCTGAGCCCTGATTAGGTGGCGGGGCTTCACTGACTAGGGGTCCTATAAAGGTAGCAGCCAGTCAGGCAGCGGCTAAGACAGCTGCAGCGGCACAGGAGCTAGCAAACAGAGCTGTAAACAGGGGAGTTTGAGTGGGAGTTCTGTTGGAGGAGAAGGTATTTGTGTGTGTTTGGTTTTGTATTGGTAGTATCTGTATGTGTAGAGGCTTGGAGGGGCTTTGTGCTGGGAGAGAAGCTGAGCCCTGATTAGGGGGCGGTGCTTCACTGACTAGGGGTCCTATAAAGGTAGCAGCCAGTCAGGCAGCGGCACAGGAGCTAGCAAACAGAGCTGTAAGCAGGGGAGTTTGAGTGGGAGTTCTGTTGGAGGAGAAGGTATTTGTGTGTTTTTTTGTATTGGTAGTATCTGTATGTGTAGAGGCTTGGAGGGGTTTTGTGGAGGGAGAGAAGCTGAGCCCTGATTAGGGGGCGGGGCTTGACTTACTAGGGGTCCTATAAAGGTAGCAGCCAGTCAGGCAGCGGCTAAGACAGCTGCAGCGGCACAGGAGCAAGCAAACAGAGCTGTAAGCAGGGGAGTTTGAGTGGTAGTTCTGTTGGAGGAGAAGGTATTTGTCTGTGTTTGGTTTTGTATTGGTAGTATCTGTATGTGTAGAGGCTTGGAGGGGCTTTGTGCTGGGAGAGAAGCTGAGCCCTGATTAGGGGGCGGGGCTTCACTGACTAGGGGTCCTATAAAGGTAGCAGCCAGTCAGGCAGCGGAACAGACAGCTGCAGTGGTACAGGAGCTTGCAAACAGAGCTGTAAACAGGGGAGTTTGAGTGGGAGTTCTGTTGGAGGAGAAGGTATTTGTGTTTGTTTTTGTATTGGTAGTATCTGTATGTGCAGAGGCTTGGAGGGGCTTTGTGCTGGGAGAGAAGCTGAGCCCTGATTAGGGGGCGGGGCTTCACTGACTAGGGGTCCTATGAAGGTAGCAGCCAGTCAGGCAGCGGCACAGGAGCTAGCAAAAAGAGCTGTGAACTGGGGAGTTTGAGTGGGAGTTCTGTTGGAGGAGAAGATATTTGTGTGTGTTTGGTTTTGTATTGGTAGTATCTGTATGTGTAGGGGCTTCGTGCTGGGAGAGAAGCTGAGCCCTGATTAGGGGGCAGCGCTTCCCTGACTAGGGGTCCTATAAAGTTAGCAGCCAGTCAGGCAGCGGCACAGGAGCTAGCAAACAGAGCTGTAAGCAGGGGAGTTTGAGTGGTAGTTCTGTTGGAGGAGAAGGTATTTGTGTGTGTTTGGTTTTGTATTGGTAGTATCTGTATGTGTAGAGGCTTGGAGGGGCTTTGTGCTGGGAGAGAAGCTGAGCCCTGATTAGGGGGCGGGGCTTCACTGACTAGGGGTCCTATAAAGGTAGCAGCCAGTCAGGCAGCGGCTAAGACAGCTGCAGCGGCACAGGAGCAAGCAAACAGAGCTGTAAACAGGGGAGCTGGAGTGGGAGTTCTGTTGGAGGAGAAGGTATTTGTGTGTTTTTTTGTATTGGTAGTATCTGTATGTGTAGAGGCTTGGAGGGGCTAGGTGCTGCGAGAGAAGCTGAGCCCTGATTAGGGGGCGGGGCTTCACTGACTAGGGGTCCTATAAAGGTAGCAGCCAGTCAGGCAGCGGCACAGGAGCTAGCAAACAGAGCTGTAAACAGGGGAGTTTGAGTGGGAGTTCTGTTGGAGGAGAAGGTATTTGTCTGTGTTTGGTTTTGTATTGGTAGTATCTGTATGTGTAGAGGCTTTGAGGGGCTTTGTGCTGGGAGAGAAGCTGAGCCCTGATTAGGGGGCGGGGATTCACTGACTAGGGGTCCTATAAAGGTAGCAGCCAGTCAGGCAGCGGCACAGGAGCTAGCAAACAGACCTGTAAACAGGGGAGTTTGAGTGGGAGTTCTGTTGGAGGAGAAGGTATTTGTGTGTGTTCGGTTTTGTATTGGTAGTATCTGTATGTGTACGGGCTTTGTGCTGGGAGAGAAGCTGAGCCCTGATTAGAGGGCGGGGCTTGACTGACTAGGGGTCCTATAAAGGTAGCAGCCAGTCAGCCAGCGGCTAAGACAGCTGCAGCGGCACAGGAGATAGCAAACAGAGCTGTAAACAGGGGAGTTGGAGTGGGAGTTCTGTTGGAGGAGAAGGTATTTGTGTGTGTTTGGTTTTGTATTGTCAGTATCTGTATGTGCAGGGGCTTTGTGCTGGGAGAGAAGCTGAGCCCTGATTAGGGGACTGGGCTTCCCTGACTAGGGGTCCTATAAAGGTAGCAGCCAGTCAGGCAGCGGCACAGGAGCTAGCAAACAGAGCTCTTAACAGGGGAGTTTGAGTGGGAGTTCTGTTGGAGGAGATGGTATTTGTGTGTGTTTGGTTTTGTATTGGTAGTATCTGTATGTGCAGGGGCTTTGTGCTGGGAGAGAAGCTGAGCCCTGATTAGGGGGCGGGGCTTCACTGACTAGGGGTCCTATAAAGGTAGCAGCCAGTCAGGCAGCGGCTAAGACAGCTGCAGCGGCACAGGAGCTAGCAAACAGAACTGTAAACAGGGGAGTTGGAGTTCGGTTGGAGGAGAAGGTATTTTTGTGTGTTTGGATTTGTATTGTCAGTATCTGTATGTGCAGGGGCTTTGTGCTGGGAGAGAAGCTGAGCCCTGATTAGGGGGCGGGGCTTCACCGACTAGGGGTCCTATAAAGGTAGCAGCCAGTCAGGCAGCGGCAGACAGCTGCAGCGGCACAGGAGCTAGCAAACAGAGCTGTAAAGAGGGGAGTTTGACTGGGAGTTATGTTGGAGGAGAAGGTATTTGTGTGTGTTTTTGTATTGGTAGTATCTTTATGTGTAGAGGCTTGGAGGGGCTTTGTGCTGGGAGAGAAGCTTAGCCCTGATTAGGGGGCGGGGCTTCACTGACTAGGGGTCTTATAAAGGTAGCAGCCAGTCATGCAGCGGCACAGGAGCTAGCAAACAGAGCTGTGAACAGGGGAGTTTGAGTGGCAGTTCTGTTGGAGGAGAATGTATTTGTGTGTGTTTTTGTATTGGTAGTATCTGTATGTGTAGAGGCTTGGAGGGGCTAGGTGCTGGGAGAGAAGCTGAGCCCTGATTAGGGGGCGGGGCTTCACTGACTAGGGGTCCTATAAAGGGAGCAGCCAGTCAGGCAGTGGCACAGACAGCTGCAGCGGCACAGGAGCTAGCAAACAGAGCTGTAAACAGGGGAGTTTGAGTCGGAGTTCTGTTGGAGGAGAAGGTATTTGTGTCTGTTTTTGTATTGGTATTATCTGTATGTGTAGAGGCTTGGAGGGGCTAGGTGCTGGGAGAGAAGCTGAGCCCTGATTAGGGGGCGGGGCTTCCCTGACTAGGGGTCCTATAAAGGTAGCAGCCAGTCAAGCAGCGGCACAGGAGCTAGCAAACAGAGCTGTGAACAGGGGAGTTTGAGTGGGAGTTCTGTTGGAGGAGATGGTATTTGTGTGTGTTTGGTTTTGTATTGGTAGTATCTGTATTTGTTGAGGCTTGGAGGGGCTTTGTGCTGGGAGAGAAGCTGAGCCCTGATTAGGGGGCGGGGCTGACTGACTAGGGGTCCTATAAAGGTAGCAGCCAGTCAGGCAGCGGCTAAGACAGCTGAAGCGGCACAGGAGCTAGCAAACAGAGCTTTAAACAGGGGAGTTTGAGTGGGAGTTCTGTTGGAGGAGAAGGTATTTGTGTATGTTTTTGTATTGGTATTATCTGTATGTGTAGAGGCTTGGAGCGGCTTTGTGCTGGGAGAGAAGCTGAGCCCTGATTAGGGGGCGGGGCTTCACTGACTAGGGGTCCTGTAAAGGTAGCAGCCAGTCAGGCAGCGGCACAGACAGCAGCAGCGCAACAGGAGCTAGCAAACAGAGCTGTGAACAGGGGAGTTTGAGTGGGACTTCTGTTGGAGGAGATGGTATTTGTGTGTGTTTGGTTTTGTATTGGTAGTATCTGTATGTGTCGAGGTTTGAAGGGGCTTTGTGCTGGGAGAGAAGCTGAGCCCTGATTAGGGGGCGGGGCTTCACTGACTAGGGTTCCTATAAAGGTAGCAGCCAGTCAGGCAGCGGCACAGGAGCTAGCAAACAGACCTGTAAACAGGGGAGTTTGAGTGGGAGTTCTGTTGGAGGAGATGCTATTTGTGTGTGTTTGGTTTTTTATTGGTAGTATCTGTATGTGTAGGGGTTTGGCGGGGCTTTGTGCTTGGAGAGAAGCTGAGCCCTGATTAGGGGGCGGGGTTTCACTGACTAGGGGTCCTGTAAAGGTAGCAGCCAGTCAGGCAGCGGCACAGGAGCTAGCAAACAGACCTGTAAACAGGGGAGTTTGAGTGGGAGTTCTGTTGGAGGAGAAGGTATTTGTGTGTGTTCGGTTTTGTATTGGTAGTATCTGTATGTGTACGGGCTTTGTGCTGGGAGAGAAGCTGAGCCCTGATTAGGGGGCGGGGCTTGACTGACTAGGGGTCCTATAAAGGTAGCAGCCAGTCAGGCAGCGGCTAAGACAGCTGCAGCGGCACAGGAGATAGCAAACAGAGCTGTAAACAGGGGAGTTGGAGTGGGAGTTCTGTTGGAGGAGAAGGTATTTGTGTGTGTTTGGTTTTGTATTGTCAGTATCTGTATGTGCAGGGGCTTTGTGCTGGGAGAGAAGCTGAGCCCTGATTAGGGGACTGGGCTTCCCTGACTAGGGGTCCTATAAAGGTAGCAGCCAGTCAGGCAGCGGCACAGGAGCTAGCAAACAGAGCTCTTAACAGGGGAGTTGGAGTGGGAGTTCTGTTGGAGGAGATGGTATTTGTGTGTGTTTGGTTTTGTATTGGTAGTATCTGTATGTGTAGAGGCTTGGAGGGGCTTTGTGCTGGGAGAGAAGCTGAGCCCTGATTAGGGGGCGGGGCTTCACTGACTAGGGGTCCTATAAAGGTAGCAGCCAGTCAGGCAGCGGCTAAGACAGCTGCAGCGGCACAGGAGCTAGCAAACAGAGCTGTAAACAGGGGAGTTGGAGTTCGGTTGGAGGAGAAGGTATTTTTGTGTGTTTGGATTTGTATTGTCAGTATCTGTATGTGCAGGGGCTTAGTGCTGGGAGAGAAGCTGAGCCCTGATTAGGGGGCGGGGCTTCACTGACTAGGGGTCCTATAAAGGTAGCAGCCAGTTAGGCAGCGGCACAGGAGCTAGCAAACAGAGCTGTGAACAGGGGAGTTTGAGTAGGAGTTCTGTTGGAGGAGAAGGTATTTGTGTGTATTTTTGTATTGGTGGTATCTGTATGTGTAGAGGCTTTGAGGGGCTTTGTGCTGGGAGAGAAGCTGAGCCCTGATTAGGGGGCGGGGCTATACTGACTAGGGGTCCTGTAAAGGTAGCAGCCAGTCAGGCAGCGGCAGACAGCTGCAGCGGCACAGGAGCTAGCAAACAGAGCTGTAAAGAGGGGAGTTTGACTGGGAGTTCTGTTGGAGGAGATGGTATTTGTGTGTGTTTGGATTTGTATTGGTAGTATCTGTATGTGTATTGGTTTGGCGGCGCTTTGTGCTTGGAGAGAAGCTGAGCCCTGATTAGGGGGCGGGGCTTCACTGACTAGGGGTCCTATAAAGGTAGCAGCCAGTCAGGCAGCGGAACAGACAGCTGCAGTGGCACAGGAGCTAGCAAACAGAGCTGTAAACAGGGGAGTTTGAGTGGGAGTTCTGTTGGAGGAGAAGGTATTTGTGTGTGTTATTGTATTGGTAGTATCTGTATGTGTAGAGGCTTGGAGGGGCTAGGTGCTGGGAGAGAAGCTGAGCCCTGATTAGGGGGCGGGGCTTCACTGACTAGGGGTCCTATAAAGGTAGCAGCCAGTCAGGCAGCGGCACAGACAGCTGCAGGGGCACAGGAGCTAGCAAACAGAGCTGTAAACAGGGGAGTTTGAGTGGGAGTTCTGTTGGAGGAGATGGTATTTGTGTGTGTTTGGTTTTGTATTGGTAGTATCTGTATGTGTTGAGGCTTGGAGGGGCTTTGTGCTGGGAGAGAAGCTGAGCCCTGATTAGGGGGCGGGGCTGACTGACTAGGCGTCCTATAAAGGTAGCAGCCAGTCAGGCAGCGGCTAAGACAGCTGAAGCTGCACAGGAGCTAGCAAACAGAGCTGTAAACAGGGGAGTTTGATTGGGAGTTCTGTTGGAGGAGAAGGTATTTGTGTATGTTTTTGTATTGGTATTATCTGTATGTGTAGAGGCTTGGAGCGGCTTTGTGCTGGGAGAGAAGCTGAGCCCTGATTAGGGGGCGGGGCTTCACTGACTAGGGGTCCTATAAAGGTAGCAGCCAGTCAGGCAGCGGCACAGGAGCTAGCAAACAGGCCTGTAAACAGGGGAGTTTGAGTGGGAGTTCTGTTGGAGGAGAAGGTATTTGTGTGTGTTCGGTTTTGTATTGGTAGTATCTGTATGTGCAGGGGCTTTGTGCTGGGAGAGAAGCTGAGCCCTGATTAGGGGCGGGGCTTCCCCGACGAGGGGTCCTATAAAGGTAGCAGCCAGTTAGGCAGCGGCACAGGAGCTAGCAAACAGAGCTGTGAACAGGGGAGTTTGAGTAGGAGTTCTGTTGGAGGAGAAGGTATTTGTGTGTATTTTTGTATTGGTGGTATCTGTATGTGTAGAGGCTTTGAGGGGCTTTGTGCTGGGAGAGAAGCTGAGCCCTGATTAGGGGGCGGGGCTATACTGACTAGGGGTCCTGTAAAGGTAGCAGCCAGTCAGGCAGCGGCACAGACAGCAGCAGCGGCACAGGAGCTAGCAAACAGAGCTGTAAACAGGGGAGTTTGAGTGGGAGTTCTGTTGGAGGAGATGGTATTTGTGTGTGTTTGGTTTTTTATTGGTAGTATCTGTATGTGTAGAGGTTTGAAGGGGCTTTGTGCTGGGAGAGAAGCTGAGCCCTGATTAGGGGGCGGGGATTCACTGACTAGGGGTCCTATAAAGGTAGCAGCCAGTCAGGCAGCGGCACAGGAGCTAGCAAACAGAGCTGTGAACAGGGGAGTTTGAGTAGGAGTTCTGTTGGAGGAGAAGGTATTTGTGTGTGTTCGGTTTTGTATTGGTAGTATCTGTATGTGCAGGGGCTTTGTGCTGGGAGAGAAGCTGAGCCCTGATTAGGGGACTGGGCTTCCCTGACTAGGGGTCCTATAAAGGTAGCAGCCAGTCAGGCAGCGGCAGACAGCTGCAGCGGCACAGGAGCTAGCAAACAGAGCTGTAAAGAGGGGAGTTTGAGTGGGAGTTCTGTTGGAGGAGAAGGTATTTGTGCGTGTTATTGTATTGGTAGTATCTGTATGTGTAGAGGCTTGGAGGGGCTAGGTGCTGGGAGAGAAGCTGAGCCCTGATTAGGGGGCGGGGCTTCACTGACTAGGGGTCCTATAAAGGTAGCAGCCAGTCAGGCAGCGGCTAAGACAGCTGAAGCGGCACAGGAGCTAGCAAACAGAGCTGTAAACAGGGGAGTTTGAGTGGGAGTTCTGTTGGAGGAGAAGGTATTTGTGTATGTTTTTGTATTGGTATTATCTGTATGTGTAGAGGCTTGGAGCGGCTTTGTGCTGGGAGAGAAGCTGAGCCCTGATTAGGGGGCGGGGCTTCACTGACTAGGGGTCCTATAAAGGTAGCAGCCAGTCAGGCAGCGGCACAGGAGCTAGCAAACAGGCCTGTAAACAGGGGAGTTTGAGTGGGAGTTCTGTTGGAGGAGATGGTATTTGTGTGTGTTTGGTTTTTTATTGGTAGTATCTGTATGTGTAGGGGTTTGGCGGGGCTTTGTGCTTGGAGAGAAGCTGAGCCCTGATTAGGGGGCGGGGTTTCACTGACTAGGGGTCCTATAAAGGTAGCAGCCAGTCAGGCAGCGGAACAGACAGCTGCAGCGGCACAGGAGCTAGCAAACAGAGCTGTAAACAGGGGAGTTTGAGTGGGCGTTCTGTTGGAGGAGATGGTATTTGTGTGTGTTTGGTTTTGTATTGGTAGTATCTGTATGTGTAGAGGTTTGAAGGGGCTTTGTGCTGGGAGAGAAGCTGAGCCCTGATTAGGGGGCGGGGATTCACTGACTAGGGGTCCTATAAAGGTAGCAGCCAGTCAGGCAGCGGCACAGGAGCTAGCAAACAGACCTGTAAACAGGGGAGTTTGAGTGGGAGTTCTGTTGGAGGAGAAGGTATTTGTGTGTGTTCGGTTTTGTATTGGTAGTATCTGTATGTGTACGGGCTTTGTGCTGGGAGAGAAGCTGAGCCCTGATTAGAGGGCGGGGCTTGACTGACTAGGGGTCCGATAAAGGTAGCAGCCAGTCAGCCAGCGGCTAAGACAGCTGCAGCGGCACAGGAGATAGCAAACAGAGCTGTAAACAGGGGAGTTGGAGTGGGAGTTCTGTTGGAGGAGAAGGTATTTGTGTGTGTTTGGTTTTGTATTGTCAGTATCTGTATGTGCAGGGGCTTCGTGCTGGGAGAGAAGCTGAGCCCTGATTAGGGGACTGGGCTTCCCTGACTAGGGGTCCAAAAAGGTAGCAGCCAGTCAGGCAGCGGCACAGGAGCTAGCAAACAGAGCTCTTAACAGGGGAGTTTGAGTGGGAGTTCTGTTGGAGGAGATGGTATTTGTGTGTGTTTGGTTTTGTATTGGTAGTATCTGTATGTGCAGGGGCTTTGTGCTGGGAGAGAAGCTGAGCCCTGATTAGGGGGCGGGGCTTCACTGACTAGGGGTCCTATAAAGGTAGCAGCCAGTCAGGCAGCGGCTAAGACAGCTGCAGCGGCACAGGAGCTAGCAAACAGAACTGTAAACAGGGGAGTTGGAGTTCGGTTGGAGGAGAAGGTATTTTTGTGTGTTTGGATTTGTATTGTCAGTATCTGTATGTGCAGGGGCTTTGTGCTGGGAGAGAAGCTGAGCCCTGATTAGGGGGCGGGGCTTCACCGACTAGGGGTCCTATAAAGGTAGCAGCCAGTCAGGCAGCGGCAGACAGCTGCAGCGGCACAGGAGCTAGCAAACAGAGCTGTAAAGAGGGGAGTTTGACTGGGAGTTATGTTGGAGGAGAAGGTATTTGTGTGTGTTTTTGTATTGGTAGTATCTTTATATGTAGAGGCTTGGAGGGGCTTTGTGCTGGGAGAGAAGCTTAGCCCTGATTAGGGGGCGGGGCTTCACTGACTAGGGGTCCTATAAAGGTAGCAGCCAGTCAGGCAGCGGCACAGGAGCTAGCAAACAGAGCTGTGAACAGGGGAGTTTGAGTGGCAGTTCTGTTGGAGGAGAATGTATTTGTGTGTGTTTTTGTATTGGTAGTATCTGTATGTGTAGAGGCTTGGAGGGGCTAGGTGCTGGGAGAGAAGCTGAGCCCTGATTAGGGGGCGGGGCTTCACTGACTAGGGGTCCTATAAAGGGAGCAGCCAGTCAGGCAGTGGCACAGACAGCTGCAGCGGCACAGGAGCTAGCAAACAGAGCTGTAAACAGGGGAGTTTGAGTCGGAGTTCTGTTGGAGGAGAAGGTATTTGTGTCTGTTTTTGTATTGGTATTATCTGTATGTGTAGAGGCTTGGAGGGGCTAGGTGCTGGGAGAGAAGCTGAGCCCTGATTAGGGGGCGGGGCTTCCCTGACTAGGGGTCCTATAAAGGTAGCAGCCAGTCAAGCAGAGGCACAGGAGCTAGCAAACAGAGCTGTGAACAGGGGAGTTTGAGTGGGAGTTCTGTTGGAGGAGATGGTATTTGTGTGTGTTTGGTTTTGTATTGGTAGTATCTGTATTTGTTGAGGCTTGGAGGGGCTTTGTGCTGGGAGAGAAGCTGAGCCCTGATTAGGGGGCGGGGCTGACTGACTAGGGGTCCTATAAAGGTAGCAGCCAGTCAGGCAGCGGCTAAGACAGCTGAAGCGGCACAGGAGCTAGCAAACAGAGCTGTAAACAGGGGAGTTTGAGTGGGAGTTCTGTTGGAGGAGAAGGTATTTGTGTATGTTTTTGTATTGGTATTATCTGTATGTGTAGAGGCTTGGAGCGGCTTTGTGCTGGGAGAGAAGCTGAGCCCTGATTAGGGGGCGGGGCTTCACTGACTAGGGGTCCTGTAAAGGTAGCAGCCAGTCAGGCAGCGGCACAGACAGCAGCAGCGGCACAGGAGCTAGCAAACAGAGCTGTGAACAGGGGAGTTTGAGTGGGACTTCTGTTGGAGGAGATGGTATTTGTGTGTGTTTGGTTTTGTATTGGTAGTATCTGTATGTGTCGAGGTTTGAAGGGGCTTTGTGCTGGGAGAGAAGCTGAGCCCTGATTAGGGGGGGGGGCTTCACTGACTAGGGTTCCTATAAAGGTAGCAGCCAGTCAGGCAGCGGCACAGGAGCTAGCAAACAGACGTGTAAACAGGGGAGTTTGAGTGGGAGTTCTGTTGGAGGAGAAGGTATTTGTGTGTGTTCGGTTTTGTATTGGTAGTATCTGTATGTGTACGGGCTTTGTGCTGGGAGAGAAGCTGAGCCCTGATTAGGGGGCGGGGCTTCACTGGCTAGGGGTCCTGTAAAGGTAGCAGCCAGTCAGGCAGCGACACAGACAGCAGCAGCGGCACAGGAGCTAGCAAACAGAGCTGTGAACAGGGGAGTTTGAGTAGGAGTTCTGTTGGAGGAGAAGGTATTTGTGTGTATTTTTGTATTGGTGGTATCTGTATGTGTAGAGGCTTTGAGGGGCTTTGTGCTGGGAGAGAAGCTGAGCCCTGATTAGGGGGCGGGGCTATACTGACTAGGGGTCCTGTAAAGGTAGCAGCCAGTCAGGCAGCGGCACAGACAGCAGCAGCGGCACAGGAGCTAGCAAACAGAGCTGTAAACAGGGGAGTTTGAGTGGGAGTTCTGTTGGAGGAGATGGTATTTGTGTGTGTTTGGTTTTTTATTGGTAGTATCTGTATGTGTAGGGGTTTGGCGGGGCTTTGTGCTTGGAGAGAAGCTGAGCCCTGATTAGGGGGCGGGGTTTCACTGACTAGGGGTCCTATAAAGGTAGCAGCCAGTCAGGCAGCGGAACAGACAGCTGCAGCGGCACAGGAGCTAGCAAACAGAGCTGTAAACAGGGGAGTTTGAGTGGGCGTTCTGTTGGAGGAGATGGTATTTGTGTGTGTTTGGTTTTGTATTGGTAGTATCTGTATGTGTAGAGGTTTGAAGGGGCTTTGTGCTGGGAGAGAAGCTGAGCCCTGATTAGGGGGCGGGGATTCACTGACTAGGGGTCCTATAAAGGTAGCAGCCAGTCAGGCAGCGGCACAGGAGCTAGCAAACACACCTGTAAACAGGGGAGTTTGAGTGGGAGTTCTGTTGGAGGAGAAGGTATTTGTGTGTGTTCGGTTTTGTATTGGTAGTATCTGTATGTGCAGGGGCTTTGTGCTGGGAGAGAAGCTGAGCCCTGATTAGGGGACTGGGCTTCCCTGACTAGGGGTCCTATAAAGGTAGCAGCCAGTCAGGCAGCGGCACAGGAGCTAGCAAACAGAGCTCTTAACAGGGGAGTTTGAGTGGGAGTTCTGTTGGAGGAGATGGTATTTGTGTGTGTTTGGTTTTGTATTGGTAGTATCTGTATGTGTAGAGGCTTGGAGGGGCTTTGTGCTGGGAGAGAAGCTGAGCCCTGATTAGGGGGCGGGGCTTCACCGACTAGGGGTCCTATAAAGGTAGCAGCCAGTCAGGCAGCGGCTAAGACAGCTGCAGCGGCACAGGAGCTAGCAAACAGAACTGTAAAGAGGGGAGTTGGAGTTCGGTTGGAGGAGAAGGTATTTTTGTGTGTTTGGATTTGTATTGTCAGTATCTGTATGTGCAGGGGCTTTGTGCTGGGAGAGAAGCTGAGCCCTGATTAGGGGGCGGGGCTTCACCGACTAGGGGTCCTATAAAGGTAGCAGCCAGTCAGGCAGCGGCAGACAGCTGCAGCGGCACAGGAGCTAGCAAACACAGCTGTAAAGAGGGGAGTTTGACTGGGAGTTATGTTGGAGGAGAAGGTATTTGTGTGTGTTTTTGTATTGGTAGTATCTTTATGTGTAGAGGCTTGGAGGGGCTTTGTGCTGGGAGAGAAGCTTAGCCCTGATTAGGGGGCGGGGCTTCACTGACTAGGGGTCCTATAAAGGTAGCAGCCAGTCAGGCAGCGGCACAGGAGCTAGCAAACAGAGCTGTGAACAGGGGAGTTTGAGTGGCAGTTCTGTTGGAGGAGAAGGTATTTGTGTGTGTTTTTGTATTGGTAGTATCTGTATGTGTAGAGGCTTGGAGGGGCTAGGTGCTGGGAGAGAAGCTGAGCCCTGATTAGGGGGCGGGGCTTCACTGACTAGGGGTCCTATAAAGGTAGCAGCCAGTCAGGCAGCGGCTAAGACAGCTGCAGCGGCACAGGAGCTAGCAAACAGAGCTGTAAACAGGGGAGTTTGAGTCGGAGTTCTGTTGGAGGAGAAGGTATTTGTGTCTGTTTTTGTATTGGTATTATCTGTATGTGTAGAGGCTTGGAGGGGCTAGGTGCTGGGAGAGAAGCTGAGCCCTAATTAGGGGGCGGGGCTTCCCTGACTAGGGGTCCTATAAAGGTAGCAGCCAGTCAAGCAGCGGCACAGGAGCTAGCAAACAGAGCTGTGAACAGGGGAGTTTGAGTGGGAGTTCTGTTGGAGGAGATGGTATTTGTGTGTGTTTGGTTTTGTATTGGTAGTATCTGTATGTGTTGAGGCTTGGAGGGGCTTTGTGCTGGGAGAGAAGCTGAGCCCTGATTAGGGGGCGGGGCTGACTGACTAGGGGTCCTATAAAGGTAGCAGCCAGTCAGGCAGCGGCTAAGACAGCTGAAGCGGCACAGGAGCTAGCAAACAGAGCTGTAAACAGGGGAGTTTGAGTGGGAGTTCTGTTGGAGGAGAAGGTATTTGTGTATGTTTTTGTATTGGTATTATCTGTATGTGTAGAGGCTTGGAGCGGCTTTGTGCTGGGAGAGAAGCTGAGCCCTGATTAGGGGGCGGGGCTTCACTGACTAGGGGTCCTATAAAGGTAGCAGCCAGTCAGGCAGCGGCACAGGAGCTAGCAAACAGGCCTGTAAAAAGGGGAGTTTGAGTGGGAGTTCTGTTGGAGGAGAAGGTATTTGTGTGTGTTCGGTTTTGTATTGGTAGTATCTGTATGTGTACGGGCTTTGTGCTGGGAGAGAAGCTGAGCCCTGATTAGGGGGCGGGGCTTCACTGACTAGGGGTGCTATAAAGGTAGCAGCCAGTCAGGCAGCGGCACAGGAGCTAGCAAACAGAGCTGTAAACAGGGGAGTTTGAGTGGGAGATCTGTTGGAGGAGAAGGTATTTGTGTGTGTTTTTGTATTGGTAGTATCTGTAGGTGTAGAGGTTTGAAGGGGCTTTGTGCTGGGTGAGAAGCTGAGCCCTGATTAGGGGGCGGGGCTTCACTGACTAGGGGTCCTATAAAGGTAGCAGCCAGTTAGGCAGCGGCACAGGAGCTAGCAAACAGAGCTGTGAACAGGGGAGTTTGAGTGGGAGTTCTGTTGGAGGAGATGGTATTTGTGTGTGTTTGGTTTTTTATTGGTAGTATCTGTATGTGTAGGGGTTTGGCGGGGCTTTGTGCTGGGAGAGAAGCTGAGCCCTGATTAGGGGGCGGGGCTTCACTGACTAGGGGTCCTGTAAAGGTAGCAGCCAGTCAGGCAGCGGCACAGACAGCAGCAGCGGCACAGGAGCTAGCAAACAGAGCTGTGAACAGGGGAGTTTGAGTGGGACTTCTGTTGGAGGAGATGGTATTTGTGTGTGTTTGGTTTCGTATTGGTAGTATCTGTATGTGTAGAGGTTTGAAGGGGCTTTGTGCTGGGAGAGAAGCTGAGCCCTGATTAGGGGGCGGGGCTTCACTGACTAGGGTTCCTATAAAGGTAGCAGCCAGTCAGGCAGCGGCACAGGAGCTAGCAAACAGACCTGTAAACAGGGGAGTTTGAGTGGGAGTTCTGTTGGAGGAGAAGGTATTTGTGTGTGTTCGGTTTTGTATTGGTAGTATCTGTATGTGTACGGGCTTTGTGCTGGGAGAGAAGCTGAGCCCTGATTAGGGGTCGCTGCTTCACTGACTAGGGGTCCTGTAAAGGTAGCAGCCAGTCAGGCAGCGGCACAGACAGCAGCAGCGGCACAGGAGCTAGCAAACAGAGCTGTGAACAGGGGAGTTGGAGTGGGAGTTCTGTTGGAGGAGAAGATATTTGTGTGTGTTTTTGTATTGGTAGTATCTGTATGTGTAGAGGCTTGGAGGGGCTAGGTGCTGGGAGAGAAGCTGAGCCCTGATTAGGGGGCGGGGCTTCACTGACTAGGGGTCCTATAAAGGTAGCAGCCAGTCAGGCAGCGGCACAGGAGCTAGCAAACAGAGCTCTGAACAGGGGAGTTTGAGTGGGAGTTCTGTTGGAGGAGAAGGTATTTGTGTGTGTTTTTGTATTGGTAGTATCTGTATGTGTAGAGGCTTGGAAGGGCTAGGTGCTGGGAGAGAAGCTGAGCCCTGATTAGGGGGCGGGGCTTCACTGACTAGGGGTCCTATAAAGGTAGCAGCCAGTCAGGCAGCGGCACAGACAGCTGCAGGGGCACAGGAGCTAGCAAACAGAGCTGTAAACAGGGGAGTTTGAGTGGGAGTTCTGTTGGAGGAGAAGGTATTTGTGTATGTTTTTGTATTGGTATTATCTGTATGTGTAGAGGCTTGGAGCGGCTTTGTGCTGGGAGAGAAGCTGAGCCCTGATTAGGGGGCGGGGCTTCACTGACTAGGGGTCCTATAAAGGTAGCAGCCAGTCAGGCAGCGGCACAGGAGCTAGCAAACAGAGCTGTAAACAGGGGAGTTTGAGTGGGAGTTCTGTTGGAGGAGAAGGTATTTGTGTGTGTTCGGTTTTGTATTGGTAGTATCTGTATGTGTACGGACTTTGTGCTGGGAGAGAAGCTGAGCCCTGATTAGGGGGCGGGGCTTCACTGACTAGGGGTCCTATAAAGGTAGCAGCCAGTCAGGCAGCGGCACAGGAGCTAGCAAACAGACCTGTAAACAGGGGAGTTTGAGTGGGAGTTCTGTTGGAGGAGAAGGTATTTGTGTGTAATTTTGTATTGGTAGTATCTGTATGTGTAGAGGCTTGGAGGGGCTTTGTGCTGGGAGAGACGCTGAGCCGTGATTAGGGGGCGGAGCTTCACTGACTAGGGGTCCTATAAAGGTAGCGGCACAGGAGCTAGCAAACAGAGCTGAGAACAGGGGAGTTTGAGTGGGAGTTCTGTTAGAGGAGAAGGTATTTGTGTTTGTTGGGTTTTGTATTGGTAGTATCTGTATGTGTAGAGGCTTGTAGGGGCTTTGTGCTGGGAGAGAAGCTGAGCCCTGATTAGGGGGCGGGGCTTCACTGACTAGGGGTCCGAAAAGGGAGCAGCCAGTCAGGCAGCGGCACAGACAGCTGCAGCGGCACAGGAGTGTTGGGAACACTGGGGCATGGCCACTAGGTAACTTAAGGGGATGAAAGACCACGAGTGTCGATGAAGCCCCTCTCGCACTAGGTCCCAGTGTCCTTGCCCCCCCCTTCTGCCTGGAGGCACTTACAGCAGGTCTGCGTGCTCGGCCCAAGTGTCCTTGGCCCCCCCGCGTGGAGGCACACACAGCAATTATGCTGAAAATTTGCAACAGTATGTTGCAGAGCTAAACTGCTTAAAACTAAGCAAGGCCAAACAAAAAAAAATATAAAAAACAATGCTAAATAAAGCAGCTTTATGTATAGTTTAACAAATAATACAAAAAATTAAAAAACTAGCTGTGAACTGGATTGGCTGGCTCTATAAATACTTGGAGCAGCTTGCTATTAAATAAATATGCTAAAAAAAATGTATAAAAGCCTGTGTAACTTCCTGCTCTGTGGTACTGGATTTGAAATTCAAATCTCCCTGTACCTTTTTAAAGCTTCAAATAAACTTTTCTGCTTCTCCACCCCGTTGTAATTATTGGGTGTAGCACAACGGGTAACGAACCAACTCAAGCTGTTGTTCAGCCTCTCGGCACTGGGTGCCAGCAACAGCTTTTGGCGTCCCTGGATGGGCTCGAGGCTGCAATTTAGCCTTGCCCGGACCCCTCCTGGAGGTCAAGGATTGCGGCAAGAACCGACGCCCAGTGCGCACCGGTGAGTTCATCGGGGGCCTCGGAGGAGACGCGATTTGATCGACCCCAGAGGGCACAACGGTGCAACGCACTCATATAGTGGAGAAGCTGTTGTGGACCACGGTGAAGAACCGGTCCCTTAGACGTGGGGGAGGAGCAGCTGCAGGCCACGGTGAAGAACCGGTTCCTTGGATAAGGTAGGATCCTTTTAAAATCCGGATTATATGCTCTGTTGGAACCTGGGGACGCCCAGAGTTACCCTGTAGGTATGGGACAGGGACAGAGCTCAGAGGTTAGGGCACGGTGTACGCCCCTAGAGTGCATTCTAGCAAACTGGAAGATATTTGGTGCGAATCCAATAACTAAAAGCCAATTAAAACAATTCTGTACAGTTGACTGGCCTCAATATCAACTAAAGGACCAGGAGTGGTGGCCACCAGGAGGGTCAATTAATTACAACACGATCCTTCAGTTACTCCTGTTCTGTCAAAAAACAAGAAAATGGAATAAACATATGTATGCGCATTTGTTTCTGACTTTATGTACTCGACCAGATAGTTTACAGCGCTGTAATCTGACTCCAACTGGTTTGGTAGCAGCTAATGTTAGTCCCCAGACCCCCACCCCCACTGTAATGGCAGAGCCGGTGTCCTCTTCGGCCCCTACACCCACACCTTGTAAGTCCCCAATGGTTGGCCTATACTCCTTAATCACTGAAACTAAAGTCGCCCGGTCTGAATCAGACAGGCGTCCTGCCACAACTATGCAGGTTTATACTCATGTGCCCTTTAATCCTGTGGATTTGGCTGCTTTCAAAGCACAGGCAAAAGAGTTTTCCACCAACCCAAGCAGGTTTATATCAGTCTTTAAGGGGTGCCTCAGTAGTCACAAGCCGGACTGGAATAATTGTAACATCCTCCTGAGAACCCTGTTGTCTAAAGTGAAGAGGAATCAGGTTACAGCTAAGGCAAGGGGAGCGTCAGCTTTCAAAAAAAAATCTATCTGTCAAGTTCCTACCCCAAGTAACCGTAAGCGGCTCAGGGCATTTCTGGGTATGGCAGGCTTTTGCAGAATATGGATCCCAGAGTTTGGACTGTGGGCTAAACCCCTGTACAACTGTGTAAAAGGAGCAAATCATGACCCCTTCGATTGGACCCCAAAGGCTAACAAAGCATTTAAAATCCTAAAAAAAAAAATTAATAAAAGCCCCGGCTCTGGGCCTGCCAGATCTCTCTAAGCCGTTTCAGTTGTATGTACATGAACGAAGGGGGGTGGCGCTAGGAGTGCTTACACAGCTGTTAGGAGCATGGAAGCGTCCTGTGGCTTATTTTTCTAAGCAATTGAATCAGGTTGCAAAGGGTTGGCCGGCATGTTTACGGGCGGTCGCAGCTACTGCCCTATTGCTTAAAAAAACCGAGAAGCTAACATTGGAAGGGGTTACGCAAATCTATACTCCCCATATGGTCCGAGCCTTATTGAATACAAAGGGAGGGCTTTGGCTCACCCAGGCTCGGATTGCTCGGTACCAGGCTAAGCTGTTAGAGAACTCTGAAGTCACCTTACAGCCTTGCCCCTCCCTTAACCCAGCCACTCTCTTGCCAGAAACAGAGGAACAGAAACATGACTGTTTAAAAATCATAAATGTCCAGTACTCCAGCCGTCCGGATTTAAAGGATGTACCTCTCCCAAATGCAAATTATGAGTGGTACACTAATGGTAGCAGTACTGTAATAGATGGGCAAAAAAGGGCGGGTTATGCTGTTGTGACCCTCCATGACACTGTGGAAGCTGAAGGTTTGCCTGCTGGGACCTCTGCCCGGCTTGCCGAACTAATAGCCCTGACCCGTGCACTTAAACTGTCAAAAGGAAAGCGGGTCAACATTTTTACTGATTGAAAGTATGCTTTTGGTGTGCTGCATGCTCATGCTAGCCTATAAAAGCAAAGGGGAATGCTGACAGCCCAAGGCTCCCAGTCAAGTACGGGCCCCAAATCCTCCGGCTCCTAGAAGCTGTACAACTCCCCTCGGAAGTGGCGGTGGTACACTGTAAAGCCCATCAAAGGGAGAATCAAGATGTGGCCAGAGGTAACGCCCGGGCAGATAGAGAGGCTAAGCATGCTGCCACCCTGCCATCCCCTCAGACTGAGAACGCCCATATGCATGCCCTTATCCCATCAGTAGGGGAGCTTCCAACCCCTCAGTACTCTGGGAAAAAAA
Source organism: Lepidochelys olivacea (assembly GCF_965140295.1). Classification (NCBI taxonomy): domain Eukaryota; kingdom Metazoa; phylum Chordata; order Testudines; family Cheloniidae; genus Lepidochelys; species Lepidochelys olivacea. Next base: position 25,659,179 of record NC_140427.1, read on the forward strand.
GACAGCTAACTGACAAACTCGGTCTCCGGGAAAAGGAGGGATGGCTCCATTCCCCAGAAGGGAAGGTCCTCCTACCAAAGGGCCTAATCCAGCCGGTGCTGCAGAACCTACATCAAACCACTCATGCTGGCAGAAAAGCACTTATCCAGCTAATGGGAAAATACTAGATCACTTCCGGACTCCGACCCCTGGCTGCCCAGGTACAAGCGGACTGCTTAGTCTGCCAAAAGAATAACCCCCGACCGGGACATCCTGTGCCACCAGCTGCCCTAGAACCCACTCCGGGCCCCGAACAAATGTGGCAAATAGACTTTACTAAGTTTCCCCGGACCCAAGGGTTCAAATATCTCCTTGTTATAGTGGATCGGTTCAGCGGATGGCCAAAAGCCTTCCCATGCCGTAACTGCACTGCCAGGACAGTGGCCCCCCAAGTTTGTTAAGGAGCTCATTCCTCGCTTTGGACTCCCCCTGTGAATGGAATCTGACAACAGGACACACTTCACATCAAAAATCATTCAAAGCATCTCACATGCCTTACAGATCCCCTGGAAACTCCATACGCCCTGGAGACCGCAAGCCAGTGGGGTAGTGGAGCGTACCAATCAGACCCTTAAATGGCATCTCTCAAAAGTGTGCCAAAAAGCCTCACTGCGATGGCCTGATGCTTTGCCCCTCGTCCTACTCCGTATCCGCGTTCTCCCAAAGGGTAGATTAGGGCTCAGTCCCTTTGAAATTATGTTTGAAAGGGCATGGCCCATGAATAGCACCCCGGTTCTGTCAGGGGAATGAAAGTTGGGTAATGTTTTTTTGTCACAGTATATGTGTTCCCTGTCTGCTGTTCTCTTGTCTCTTCACAGGTATACCAAGGATTCCCAGCTTCTCCCCTTGGACTCTCCCATCCACTCCTTACAGCCCGGTGACTCTGTGCTTGTTCGCACCTAAAAAAACGAGCCTCACCAAAAAAAGTAAAAAGAACCCTATACCATCCTGCTGATTTCCCATACAGCGGCAAAAATCAAAAAACACAAGAACTGGATCCATCACTCTCGTCTGAAGGCAGTACCTGCCCCCTCGTCAGCAGAACCGTGGACCGTCCAACCTGCTGACTCCTCATCTAGTGACAATCTCGGGCTAAAGCTACTGTTTAAAAAACACAAATAGCGGGCTGGGGTTTGTCGTCTTGGCTTGGTGGTTTATTTAGCCTGCTATTGAAATTTCTCTTTCCTGTATTGCTTGTATTACTGGTATTATGCTGTGCGGTATCATGTGTCAGGGCCCTTTTGCAAAAGTTAATAAGTCATTCTCTTCAGGGCTATCACAAAGTGCTTATGCAAAGTTATATTATAACAAAATAAGTAGCCCAAGTAAAAAAACTCAAAGCCAAGGCTGTTGAGTGTTCTCAAAGGGGGGAGTTGTTGGGAACACTGGGGCATGGCCACTAGGTAACTCAAGGGGCTGGAAGACCACAAGATTTTTCAAATCTCCCTGTACCTTTTTAAAGCTTCAAATAAACTTTTCTGCTTCTCCACCCGGTTGTAATTATTGGGTGTAGCACACCGGGTAACGAACCAACTCAAGCTGTTGTTCAGGCTCTCGGCACTGGGTGCCAGCAACAGGAGCTAGCAAACAGAGCTGTAAACAGGGGAGTTTGAGTGGGAGTTCTGTTGGAGGAGAAGGTATTTGTGTGTGTTTGGTTTTGTATTATCATAGAATATCAGGGTTGGAAGGGACCCCAGAAGGTCATCTAGTCCAACCCCCTGCTCGAAGCAGGACCAATTCCCAGTTAAATCATCCCAGCCAGGGCTTTGTCAAGCCTGACCTTAAAAACCTCTAAGGAAGGAGATTCTACCACCTCCCTAGGTAACGCATTCCAGTGTTTCACCACCCTCTTAGTGAAAAAGTTTTTCCTAATATCCAATCTAAACCTCCCCCACTGCAACTTGAGACCATTACTCCTCGTTCTGTCATCTGCTACCATTGAGAACAGTCTAGAGCCATCCTCTTTGGAACCCCCTTTCAGGTAGTTGAAAGCAGCTATCAAATCCCCCCTCATTCTTCTCTTCTGCAGGCTAAACAATCCCAGCTCCCTCAGCCTCTCCTCATAAGTCATGTGTTCCAGTCCCCTAATCATTTTTGTTGCCCTTCGCTGGACTCTCTCCAATTTATCCACATCCTTCTTGAAGTGTGGGGCCCAAAACTGGACACAGTACTCCAGATGAGGCCTCACCAATGTCGAATAGAGGGGAACGATCACGTCCCTCGACCTCCTCACTATGCCCCTACTTATACATCCCAAAATGCCATTGGCCTTCTTGGCAACAAGGGCACACTGCTGACTCATATCCAGCTTCTCGTCCACTGTCACCCCAGGTCCTTTTCTGCAGAACTGCTGCCTAGCCATTCGGTCCCTAGTCTGTAGCTGTGCATTGGGTTCTTCCGTCCTAAGTGCAGGACCCTGCACTTATCCTTATTGAACCTCATCAGATTCCTTTTGGCCCAATCTTCCAATTGGTCTAGGTCCTTCTGTATCCTATCCCTCCCCTCCAGCGTATCTACCACTCCTCCCAGTTTAGTATCATCCGCAAATTTGCTGAGAGTGCAATCCACACCATCCTCCAGATCATTTATGAAGATATTGAATAAAACCGGCCCCAGGACCGACCCTTGGGGCACTCCACTTGATACCGGCTGCCAACTAGACATGGAGCCATTGATCACTACCCTTGAGCCCGACAATCTAGCCAGCTTTCTACCCACCTTATAGTGCATTCATCCAGCCCATACTTCCTTAACTTGCTGACAAGAATACTATGGGAGACCGTGTCAAAAGCTTTGCTAAAGTCAAGAAACAATACATCCACTGCTTTCCCTTCATCCACAGAACCAGTAATCTCATCATAAAAGGCGATTAGATTAGTCAGGCATGACCTTCCCTTGGTGAATCCATGCTGGCTGTTCCTGATCACTTTCCTCTCATGCAAGTGCTTCAGGATTGATTCTTTGAGGACCTGCTCCATCTTTTTTCCAGGGACTGAGGTGAGGCTGACTGGCCTGTAGTTCCCAGGATCTTCCTTCTTCCCTTTTTTAAAGATTGGCACTACATTAGCCTTTTTCCAGTCATCCGGGACTTCCCCGGTTCGCCACGAGTTTTCAAAGATAATGGCCAGTGGCTCTGCAATCACAGCCGCCAATTCCTTCAGCACTCTCGGATGCAACTCGTCTGGCCCCATGGACTTGTGCACGTCCAGATTTTCTAAATAGTCCCTAACCGCCTCTATCTCCACAGAGGGCTGGCCATCTCTTCCGCATTTTGTGATGCCCAGCGCAGCAGTCTGGGAGCTGACCTTGTTAGTGAAAACAGAGGCAAAAAAAGCATTGAGTACATTAGCTTTTTCCACATCCTCTGTCACTAGGTTGCCTCCCTCATTCAGTAAGGGGCCCACACATTCCTTGGCTTTCTTCTTGTTGCCAACATACCTGAAGAAACCCTTCTTGTTACTCTTGACATCTCTGGCTAGCTGCAGCTCCAGGTGCGATTTGGCCCTCCTGATAACATTCCTACATGCCCGAGCAATATTTTTATACTCTTCGCTGGTCATATGTCCAACCTTCCACTTCTTGTAAGCTTCTTTTTTATGTTTAAGATCTGCCAAGATTTCACCATTAAGCCAAGCTGGTCACCTGCCATATTTACTATTCTTTCGACTCATCGGGATGGTTTGTCCCTGTAACCTCAACAGGGATTCCTTGAAATACAGCCAGCTCTCCTGGACTCCTTTCCCCTTCAAGTTAGTCCCCCAGGGGATCCTGGCCATCCGTTCCCTGAGGGAGTCGAAGTCTGCTTTCCTGAAGTCCAGGGTCCGTATCCTGCTGCTTACCTTTGTTCCCTGCGTCAGGATTCTGAACTCAACCAACTCATGGTCACTGCCTCCCAGATTCCCATCCACTTTTGCTTCCCCCACTAATTCTACCCGGTTTGTGAGCAGCAGGTCAGGAAAAGCACCCCCCCTAGTTGGCTCCTCTAGCACTTGCGCCAGGAAATTGTCCCCTATGCTTTCCAAAAACTTCCTGGATTGTCTATGCACCGCTGTATTGCTCTCCCAGCAGATATCAGGAAAATTAAAGTCACCCATGAGAATCAGGGCATGCGATCTAGTAGCTTCCGTGAGCTGCCGGAAGAAAGCCTCATCCACCTCATCCCCCTGGTCTGGTGGTCTATAGCAGACTCCCACCACTACATCACTCTTGTTGCACACACTTCTAAACTTAATCCAGAGACACTCAGGTTTTTCTGCAGTTTCGTACCGGAGCTCTGAGCAGTCATACTGCTCCCTTACATACAGTGCTACTCCCCCACCTTTTCTGCCCTGCCTGTCCTTCCTGAACAGTTTATAACCATCCATGACAGTACTCCAGTCATATGAGTTATCCCACCAAGTCTCTGTTTTTCCGATCACGTCATAGTTCCTTGACATCACCAGGACCTCCAGTTCTCCCTGCTTGTTTCCAAGGCTTTGTGCATTTGTATATAAGCACTTGAGATAACCTGTTGATCGCCCCTCATTGCCAGTATGAGGCAGGAGCCCTCCCCTCACAGACATTCCTGCCTGTGCTTCCTCCCGGTATCCCGCTTTCCCACTTACCTCAGGGCTTTGGTCTCCTTCCCCCGGTGAACCTAGTTTAAAGACCTCCTCACTAGGTTAGCCAGCCTGCTGGCAAAGATGCTCTTCCCTCTCTTCGTAAGATGGAGCCCGTCTCTGCCCAGCACTCCTCCTTCATGGAACACCATCCCATGGTCAAAGAAACCAAAGCCTTCTCTCCGACACCACCTGCGTAGCCATTCGTTGACTTCCACGATTCGACGCTCCCTACCTAGGTCTTTTCCTTCCACGGGGAGGATGGACGAGAACACCACTTGCGCCTCCAACTCCTTTATTCTTCTTCCTAGAGCCACATAGTCCGCAGTGATCCGCTCAAGGTCATTCTTGTCAGTATCATTGGTGCCCACGTGGAGAAGCAGGAAGGGGTAGCGATCCGAGGGCTTGATGAGTCTCGGCAGTCTCTCCGTCACATCACGAATCTTAGCCCCTGGCAAGCAGCAGACTTCTCGGTTTTCCCGGTCAGGGCGGCAGATAGATGACTCAGTCCCCCGGAGGAGAGAGTCCCCGACCACCACCACCCGCCTTCTCCTCTTGGGGGTGGTGGTCGTGGAACCGCCAACCTCAGGACAGCGCATCTCATGCCTTCCAACCAGCGGAGTCTCCTTCTGCTTTCTCGCCCCAGACATATCATCTGGTCCACTCTCCGCAACGATACCTGTGGAGAGAACATGAAAGCGGTTAGTTACCTGTGTCTGTGTTACTGGAACCCGGACATTCCGCTTACCTCTTCTGGAGGTCACATGTTGCCAAGCTTCTTCACTGGCCTCTTGGCTCCTCTGTGCAACCTGCTCTATATCTGTAGAGATTTGTGCCCCTAGAAGCCTATCCTGAGTTTCATCCAGGAAATCCTCAGTTTCCCGTATGCAACGCTGGGTTGTTATCTGTTGCTCCAGACCTTCAATCTTCTCTTCCAATATGGAGACCAGCATGCACTTTGTACAGACAAAGTCGCTTCTGTCCTGTGGAAGAAAGACAAACATGGCACATCCAGTGCAGGTCACAACAGCTGAACACCCCCTTCCATATTACCTTCCTACTATGAGCTTCCTCAGAGCAGTTTGCAAGACGTAAGCCTCACTGGGCTCCCTCCAGGCGAAATCCCAGGCAAACTCCTGCTGTGTGCTGCTCTGCTGTCCCCGCTGCTCAGCTGGTTCTCCGCCGCTCAGCTGGTTCGCGAAGCTCTGGTGATTTTTAAACAGCCAGGCTTCCCTGTCGCAAACCAACAGACACCCTACTGCCCGCTCCCTGCAGGCTAGCAGCCAATCAGACACTCACTCAGGCTCTCACACTGCCCCCCAGCAAACACACGCTCGGATACTTCCTCAGCAAGCAAACAAACAGAGACTTGGATACTTACCAGTCCCAGGCAAACTCCTGCTGTGAGCTGCTCTGCTGTCCCCGCTGCTCAGCTGGTTCTCCGCCGCTCAGCTTGTTCGCGAAGCTCTGGCTATGTTTAAACAGCCAGGCTTCCCTTTCGCAGACCAACAGACACCCTACTGCCCGCTCCCTGCAGACTAGCAGCCAATCAGGCACTCACTCAGGCTCTCACACTGCCCCCCCAGCAACACACGCTCCGATACTTCCTCAGCAAGCAAACAAACACAGACTCGGATACTTACCAGTCCCAGGCAAACTCCTGCTGTGTGCTGCTCTGCTATCCCCGCTGCTCAGCTGGTTCTCCACCCCTCAGCTGGTACGGGAAGATCTGGCTATTTTTAAACAGCCAGGCTTCCCTGCCGCAAACCAACAGACACACTACTGCCCGCCCCCTGCAGGCTAGCGGCCAATCAGACACTCACTCAGGCTCTCACACTGCCCCCCCAGCAAACACACGCTACGATACTTCCTCAGCAAGCAAACAAACACAGACTCGGATACTTACCAGTCCCAGGCAAACTCCTGCTGTGAGCTGCTCTGCTGTCCCCGCTGCTCAGCTGGTTCTCCGCCGCTCCGCTGGTTCGCGAAGCTCTGGCTATTTTTAAACAGCCAGGCTTCCCTGTCGCAAACCAACAGACACCCTACTGCCCGCCCCCTGCAGGCTAGCAGCCAATCGGACACTCACTCAGGCTCTCACACTGCCGCCCAGCAAACACACGCTCGGATTCTTCCTCAGCAAGCAAACAAACACAGACTCGGATACTTACCAGTCCCAGGCAAACTCCTGCTGTGAGCTGCTCTGCTGTCCCCGCTGCTCAGCTGGTTCTCCGCCGCTCAGCTGGTTCGCGAAGCTCTGGCTATTTTTAAACAGCCAGGCTTCCCTGTCGCAAACCAACAGACACCCTACTGCCCGCCCCCTCCAGGCTAGCAGCCAATCAGACACTCACTCAGGCTCTCACACTGCCCCCCCAGCAAACACACGCTCGGATACTTCCTCAGCAAGCAAACAAACACAGACTAGGATACTTACCCGTCCCAGGCAAACTCCTGCTGTGAGCTGCTGTGCTGTCCCCGCTGCTCAGCTGGTTCTCCGCCGCTCAGCTGGTTCGCGAAGCTCTGGCTATTTTTAAACAGCCAGGCTTCCCTGTCGCAAACCAACAGACACACTACTGCCCGCCCCCTGCAGGCTAGCAGCCAATCAGACACTCACTCAGGCTCTCACACTGCCCCCCCAGCAAACACACGCTCGGATACTTCCTCAGCAAGCAAACAAACCCAGACTCGGATACTTACCAGACCCAGGCAAACTCCTCCTGTGAGCTGCTCTGCTGTCCCCACTGCTCAGCTGGTTCTCCGCCGCTCAGCTGGTACGTGAAGCTCTGGCTATTTTTAAACAGCCAGGCCTCCCTGTCGCAAACCAACAGACACCCTACTGCCCGCCCCCTGCGGGTAGCAGCCTATCAGACACTCACTCAGGCTCTCACACTGCCCCCCCAGTAAACACACGCTCGGATACTTCCTCAGCAAGCAAACAAACACAGACTCGGATACTTACCAGTCCCAGGGAAACTCCTGCTGTGAGCTGCTCTGCTGTTTCCGCTGCTCAGCTGGTTCTCCGCCGCTCAGCTGGTTCGTGAAGCTCTGGCTATTTTTAAACAGCCAGGCTTCCCTGTCGCAAACCAACAGACACCCTATTGCCCGCCCCCTGCAGGCTAGCAGCCAATCAGACACTCTCTCAGGTTCTCACACTGCCCCCCCAGCAAACACACGCTCGGATACTTCCTCAGCAAGCAAACAAACACAGACTCGGATACTTACCAGTCCCAGGCAAACTCCTGCTGTGAGCTGCTCTGCTGTCCCCGCTGCTCAGCTGGTTCTCCGCCGCTCAGCTGGTTCGCGAAGCTCTGGCTATTTTTAAACAGCCAGGCTTCCCTGTCGCAAACCAACAGACACGATACTGCCCGCTCCCTGCAGACTAGCAGCCAATCAGACAATCACTCAGGCTCTCACACTGCCCCCCCAGCAACACACGCTCCGAAACTTCCTCAGCAAGCAAACAAACACAGACTCGGATACTTACCAGTCCCAGGCAAACTCCTGCTGTGAGCTGCTCTGCTGTCCCCGCTGCTCAGCTGGTTCTCCGCCGCTCAGCTGGTTCGCGAAGCTCTGGCTATTTTTAAACAGCCAGGCTTCCCTGTCGCAAACCAACAGACACCCTACTGCCCGCCCCCTGCAGGCTAGCAGCCAATCAGACACTCACTGAGGCTCTCACACTGCCCCCCCAGCAAACACACGCTCGGATACTTCCTCAGCAAGCAAACAAACACAGACTCGGATACTTACCAGTCCCAGGCAAACTCCTGCTGTGTGCTGCTCTGCTGTCCCCGCTGCTCAGCTGGTTCTCCGCCGCTCAGCTGGTTCGCGAAGCTCTGGCTATTTTTAAACAGCCAGGCTTCCCTGTCGCAAACCAACAGACACCCTACTGCCCGCCCCCTGTAGGCTAGCAGCCAATCAGACACTCACTCAGGCTCTCACACTGCCCCCCCAGCAAACACACGCTCAGATTCTTCCTCAGCAAGCAAACAAACCCAGATTCGGATACTTACCAGTCCCAGGCAAACTCTTGCTGTGAGCTGCTCTGCTGTCCCCGCTGCTCAGCTGGTTCTCCGCTGCTCAGCTGGTTCGCGAAGCTCTGGCTATTTTTAAACAGCCAGGCTTCCCTGTCGCAAACAAATAGACAGCCTACTGCCCGCCCCCTGCAGGCTAGCAGCCAATCAGACACTCACTCAGGCTCTCACACTGCCCCCCCAGCAAACACACGCTCGGATACTTCCTCAGCAAGCAAACAAACACAGACTCGGATACTTACCAGTCCCAGGAAAACTCCTGCTGTGTGCTGCTCTGCTGTCCCCGCTGCTCAGCTGGTTCTCCGCCGCTCAGCTGGTACGCGAAGCTCTGGCTATTTTTAAACAGCCAGGCTTCCCTGTCGCAATCCAACAGACACGCTACTGCCCGCCCCCTGCAGGCTAGCAGCCAATCAGACACTCACTCAGGCTCTCACACTGCCCCCCCAGCAAACACACGCTCAGATTCTTCCTCAGCAAGCAAACAAACCCAGACTCGGATACTTACCAGTCCCAGGCAAACTCCTGCTGTGTGCTGCTCTGCTGTCCCCGCTGCTCAGCTGGTTCTCCGCCGCTCAGCTGGTTCGTGAAGCTCTGGCTATTTTTGAACAGCCAGGCTTCCCTGTCGCAAACCAACAGACACCCTACTGCCCGCCCCCTGCAGGCTAGCAGCCAATCAGACACTCACTCAGGCTCTCACACTGCCCCCCCCAGCAAACATACGCTCGGATACTTCCTCAGCAAGCAAACAAACCCAGACTCGGATACTTACCAGACCCAGGCAAACTCCTCCTGTGAGCTGCTCTGCTGTCCGCACTGCTCAGCTGGTTCTCCACCGCTCAGCTGGTACGCGAAGCTCTGGCTATTTTTAAACAGCCAGGCTTCCCTGTCGCAAACCAACAGACACCCTACTGCCCGCCCCCTGCAGGCTAGCAGCCAATCAGACACTCACTCAGGCTCTCAAACTGCCCCCCCAGCAAACACACGCTCGGATACTTCCTCAGCAAGCAAACAAACACAGACTCGTATACTTACCAGTCCCAGGCAAACTCCTGCTGTGTGCTGCTCTGCTGTCCCCGCTGCTCAGCTGGTTCTCCGCAGCTCAGCTGGTACGCGAAGCTCTGGCTATTTTTAAACAGCCAGGCTTCCCTGTCGCAAACCAACAGACACCCTACTGCCCGCCCCCTGCAGGCTAGCAGCCAATCAGACACTCACTCAGGCTCTCACACTGCCGCCCAGCAAACACACGCTCGGATTCTTCCTCAGCAAGCAAACAAACACAGACTCGGATACTTACCAGTCCCAGGCAAACTCGTGCTGTGAGCTGCTCTGCTGTCCCCGCTGCTCAGCTGGTTCTCCGCCGCTCAGCTGGTTCGCGAAGCTCTGGCTATTTTTAAACAGCCAGGCTTCCCTGTCGCAAACCAACAGACACTCTACTGCCCGCCCCCTGCAGGCTAGCAGCCAATCAGACACTCACTCAGGCTCTCACACTGCCCCCCCAGCAAACACACGCTCGGATACTTCCTCAGCAAGCAAACAAACACAGACTCGGATACTTACCAGTCCCAGGCAAACTCCTGCTGTGTGCCGCTATGCTGTCCCCGCTGCTCAGCTGGTTCTCCACCCCTCAGCAGGTACGGGAAGCTCTGGCTATTTTTAAACAGCCAGGCCTCCCTGTCGCAAACCAACAGACACCCTACTGCCCGCCCCCTGCGGGTAGCAGCCTATCAGACACTCACTCAGGCTCTCACACTGCCCCCCCAGTAAACACACGCTCGGATACTTCCTCAGCAAGCAAACAAACACAGACTCGGATACTTACCAGTCCCAGGGAAACTCCTGCTGTGAGCTGCTCTGCTGTTTCCGCTGCTCAGCTGGTTCTCCGCCGCTCAGCTGGTTCGTGAAGCTCTGGCTATTTTTAAACAGCCAGGCTTCCCTGTCGCAAACCAACAGACACCCTATTGCCCGCCCCCTGCAGGCTAGCAGCCAATCAGACACTCTCTCAGGTTCTCACACTGCCCCCCCAGCAAACACACGCTCGGATACTTCCTCAGCAAGCAAACAAACACAGACTCGGATACTTACCAGTCCCAGGCAAACTCCTGCTGTGAGCTGCTCTGCTGTCCCCGCTGCTCAGCTGGTTCTCCGCCGCTCAGCTGGTTCGCGAAGCTCTGGCTATTTTTAAACAGCCAGGCTTCCCTGTCGCAAACCAACAGACACGATACTGCCCGCTCCCTGCAGACTAGCAGCCAATCAGACAATCACTCAGGCTCTCACACTGCCCCCCCAGCAACACACGCTCCGAAACTTCCTCAGCAAGCAAACAAACACAGACTCGGATACTTACCAGTCCCAGGCAAACTCCTGCTGTGAGCTGCTCTGCTGTCCCCGCTGCTCAGCTGGTTCTCCGCCGCTCAGCTGGTTCGCGAAGCTCTGGCTATTTTTAAACAGCCAGGCTTCCCTGTCGCAAACCAACAGACACCCTACTGCCCGCCCCCTGCAGGCTAGCAGCCAATCAGACACTCACTGAGGCTCTCACACTGCCCCCCCAGCAAACACACGCTCGGATACTTCCTCAGCAAGCAAACAAACACAGACTCGGATACTTACCAGTCCCAGGCAAACTCCTGCTGTGTGCTGCTCTGCTGTCCCCGCTGCTCAGCTGGTTCTCCGCCGCTCAGCTGGTTCGCGAAGCTCTGGCTATTTTTAAACAGCCAGGCTTCCCTGTCGCAAACCAACAGACACCCTACTGCCCGCCCCCTGTAGGCTAGCAGCCAATCAGACACTCACTCAGGCTCTCACACTGCCCCCCCAGCAAACACACGCTCAGATTCTTCCTCAGCAAGCAAACAAACCCAGATTCGGATACTTACCAGTCCCAGGCAAACTCTTGCTGTGAGCTGCTCTGCTGTCCCCGCTGCTCAGCTGGTTCTCCGCTGCTCAGCTGGTTCGCGAAGCTCTGGCTATTTTTAAACAGCCAGGCTTCCCTGTCGCAATCCAACAGACACGCTACTGCCCGCCCCCTGCAGGCAAGCAGCCAATCAGACACTCACTCAGGCTCTCACACTGCCCCCCCAGCAAACACACGCTCAGATTCTTCCTCAGCAAGCAAACAAACCCAGACTCGGATACTTACCAGACCCAGGCAAACTCCTCCTGTGAGCTGCTCTGCTGTCCCCGCTGCTCAGCTGGTTCTCCGCCGCTCAGCTGGTACGCGAAGCTCTGGCTATTTTTAAACAGCCAGGCTTCCCTGTCGCAATCCAACAGACACGCTACTGCCCGCCCCCTGCAGGCTAGCAGCCAATCAGACACTCACTCAGGCTCTCACACTGCCCCCCCAGCAAACACACGCTCAGATTCTTCCTCAGCAAGCAAACAAACCCAGACTCGGATACTTACCAGTCCCAGGCAAACTCCTGCTGTGTGCTGCTCTGCTGTCCCCGCTGCTCAGCTGGTTCTCCGCCGCTCAGCTGGTTCGTGAAGCTCTGGCTATTTTTGAACAGCCAGGCTTCCCTGTCGCAAACCAACAGACACCCTACTGCCCGCCCCCTGCAGGCTAGCAGCCAATCAGACACTCACTCAGGCTCTCACACTGCCCCCCCCAGCAAACATACGCTCGGATACTTCCTCAGCAAGCAAACAAACCCAGACTCGGATACTTACCAGACCCAGGCAAACTCCTCCTGTGAGCTGCTCTGCTGTCCGCACTGCTCAGCTGGTTCTCCACCGCTCAGCTGGTACGCGAAGCTCTGGCTATTTTTAAACAGCCAGGCTTCCCTGTCGCAAACCAACAGACACCCTACTGCCCGCCCCCTGCAGGCTAGCAGCCAATCAGACACTCACTCAGGCTCTCAAACTGCCCCCCCAGCAAACACACGCTCGGATACTTCCTCAGCAAGCAAACAAACACAGACTCGTATACTTACCAGTCCCAGGCAAACTCCTGCTGTGTGCTGCTCTGCTGTCCCTGCTGCTCAGCTGGTTCTCCGCAGCTCAGCTGGTACGCGAAGCTCTGGCTATTTTTAAACAGCCAGGCTTCCCTGTCGCAAACCAACAGACACCCTACTGCCCGCCCCCTGCAGGCTAGCAGCCAATCAGACACTCACTCAGGCTCTCACACTGCCGCCCAGCAAACACACGCTCGGATTCTTCCTCAGCAAGCAAACAAACACAGACTCGGATACTTACCAGTCCCAGGCAAACTCGTGCTGTGAGCTGCTCTGCTGTCCCCGCTGCTCAGCTGGTTCTCCGCCGCTCAGCTGGTTCGCGAAGCTCTGGCTATTTTTAAACAGCCAGGCTTCCCTGTCGCAAACCAACAGACACTCTACTGCCCGCCCCCTGCAGGCTAGCAGCCAATCAGACACTCACTCAGGCTCTCACACTGCCCCCCCAGCAAACACACGCTCAGATACTTCCTCAGCAAGCAAACAAACACAGACCTGGATACTTACCAGTCCGAGGAAAACTCCTGCTGTGTGCTGCTCTGCTGTCCCCGCTGCTCAGCTGGTTCTCCGCCGCTCAGCTGGTTCGCGAAGCTCTGGCTATTTTTAAACAGCCAGGCTTCCCTGTCGCAAACCAACAGACACCCTACTGCCCGCCCCCTGCAGGCAAGCAGCCAATCAGACACTCACTCAGGCTCTCACACTGCCCCCCCAGCAAACACACGCTCGGATACTTGCTCAGCAAGCAAACAAACAGAGACTCGGATACTTACCAGTCCCAGGCAAACTCCTGCTGTGAGCTGCTCTGCTGTTTCCGCTGCTCAGCTGGTTCTCCGCCGCTCAGCTGGTTCGTGAAGCTCTGGCTATTTTTAAACAGCCAGGCTTCCCTGTCGCAAACCAACAGACACCCTACTGCCCGCCCCCTGCAGGCTAGCAGCCAATCAGACACTCACTGAGGCTCTCACACTGCCCCCCCAGCAAACACACGCTCGGATACTTCCTCAGCAAGCAAACAAACCCAGATTCGGATACTTACCAGTCCCAGGCAAACTCCTGCTGTGTGCTGCTCTGCTGTCCCCGCTGCTCAGCTGGTTCTCCGCCGCTCAGCTGGTTCGCGAAGCTCTGGCTATTTTTAAACAGCCAGGCTTCCCTGTCGCAAACAAATAGACAGCCTACTGCCCGCCCCCTGCAGGCTAGCAGCCAATCAGACACTCACTCAGGCTCTCACACTGCCCCCCCAGCAAACACACGCTCGGATACTTCCTCAGCAAGCAAACAAACACAGACTCGGATACTTACCAGTCCCAGGAAAACTCCTGCTGTGTGCTGCTCTGCTGTCTCCGCCGCTCAGCTGGTTCGCGAAGCTCTGGCTATTTTTAAACAGCCAGGCTTCCCTGTCGCAATCCAACAGACACGCTACTGCCCGCCCCCTGCAGGCTAGCAGCCAATCAGACACTCACTCAGGCTCTCCCACTGCCCCCCCAGCAAACACACGCTCAGATTCTTCCTCAGCAAGCAAACAAACCCAGACTCGGATACTTACCAGACCCAGGCAAACTCCTCCTGTGAGCTGCTCTGCTGTCCCCACTGCTCAGCTGGTTCTCCGCCGCTCAGCTGGTACGCGAAGCTCTGGCTATTTTTAAACAGCCAGGCTTCCCTGTCGCAATCCAACAGACACGCTACTGCCCGCCCCCTGCAGGCTAGCAGCCAATCAGACACTCACTCAGGCTCTCACACTGCCCCCCCAGCAAACACACGCTCAGATTCTTCCTCAGCAAGCAAACAAACCCAGACTCGGATACTTACCAGTCCCAGGCAAACTCCTGCTGTGTGCTGCTCTGCTGTCCCCGCTGCTCAGCTGGTTCTCCGCCGCTCAGCTGGTTTGTGAAGCTCTGGCTATTTTTGAACAGCCAGGCTTCCCTGTCGCAAACCAACAGACACCCTACTGCCCGCCCCCTGCAGGCTAGCAGCCAATCAGACACTCACTCAGGCTCTCACACTGCCCCCCCCAGCAAACACACGCTCGGATACTTCCTCAGCAAGCAAACAAACCCAGACTCGGATACTTACCAGACCCAGGCAAACTCCTCCTGTGAGCTGCTCTGCTGTCCGCACTGCTCAGCTGGTTCTCCACCGCTCAGCTGGTACGCGAAGCTCTGGCTATTTTTAAACAGCCAGGCTTCCCTGTCGCAAACCAACAGACACCCTACTGCCCGCCCCCTGCAGGCTAGCAGCCAATCAGACACTCACTCAGGCTCTCACACTGCCCCCCCAGCAAACACACGCTCGGATACTTCCTCAGCAAGCAAACAAACACAGACTCGTATACTTACCAGTCCCAGGCAAACTCCTGCTGTGTGCTGCTCTGCTGTCCCCGCTGCTCAGCTGGTTCTCCGCAGCTCAGCTGGTACGCGAAGCTCTGGCTATTTTTAAACAGCCAGGCTTCCCTGTCGCAAACCAACAGACACCCTACTGCCCGCCCCCTGCAGGCTAGCAGCCAATCAGACACTCATTCAGGCTCTCACACTGCCGCCCAGCAAACACACGCTCGGATTCTTCCTCAGCAAGCAAACAAACACAGACTCGGAAACTTACCAGTCCCAGGCAAACTCCTGCTGTGAGCTGCTCTGCTGTCCCCGCTGCTCAGCTGGTTCTCCGCCGCTCAGCTGGTTCGCGAAGCTCTGGCTATTTTTAAACAGCCAGGCTTCCCTGTCGCAAACCAACAGACACTCTACTGCCCGCCCCCTGCAGGCTAGCAGCCAATCAGACACTCACTCAGGCTCTCACACTGCCCCCCCAGCAAACACACGCTCAGATACTTCCTCAGCAAGCAAACAAACACAGACCTGGATACTTACCAGTCCGAGGAAAACTCCTGCTGTGTGCTGCTGTGCTGTCCCCGCTGCTCAGCTGGTTCTCCGCCGCTCAGCTGGTTCGCGAAGCTCTGGCTATTTTTAAACAGCCAGGCTTCTTTGTCGCAAACCAACAGACACCCTACTGCCCGCCCCCTGCAGGCAAGCAGCCAATCAGACACTCACTCAGGCTCTCACACTGCCCCCCCAGCAAACACACGCTCGGATACTTGCTCAGCAAGCAAACAAACAGAGACTCGGATACTTACCAGTCCCAGGCAAACTCCTGCTGTGAGCTGCTCTGCTGTTTCCGCTGCTCAGCTGGTTCTCCGCCGCTCAGCTGGTTCGTGAAGCTCTGGCTATTTTTAAACAGCCAGGCTTCCCTGTCGCAAACCAACAGACACCCTACTGCCCGCCCCCTGCAGGCTAGCAGCCAATCAGACACTCACTGAGGCTCTCACACTGCCCCCCCAGCAAACACACGCTCGGATACTTCCTCAGCAAGCAAACAAACCCAGATTCGGATACTTACCAGTCCCAGGCAAACTCCTGCTGTGTGCTGCTCTGCTGTCCCCGCTGCTCAGCTGGTTCTCCGCCGCTCAGCTGGTTCGCGAAGCTCTGGCTATTTTTAAACAGCCAGGCTTCCCTGTCGCAAACAAATAGACAGCCTACTGCCCGCCCCCTGCAGGCTAGCAGCCAATCAGACACTCACTCAGGCTCTCACACTGCCCCCCCAGCAAACACACGCTCGGATACTTCCTCAGCAAGCAAACAAACACAGACTCGGATACTTACCAGTCCCAGGAAAACTCCTGCTGTGTGCTGCTCTGCTGTCTCCGCCACTCAGCTGGTTCGCGAAGCTCTGGCTATTTTTAAACAGCCAGGCTTCCCTGTCGCAATCCAACAGACACGCTACTGCCCGCCCCCTGCAGGCTAGCAGCCAATCAGACACTCACTCAGGCTCTCCCACTGCCCCCCCAGCAAACACACGCTCAGATTCTTCCTCAGCAAGCAAACAAACCCAGACTCGGATACTTACCAGACCCAGGCAAACTCCTCCTGTGAGCTGCTCTGCTGTCCCCACTGCTCAGCTGGTTCTCCGCCGCTCAGCTGGTACGCGAAGCTCTGGCTATTTTTAAACAGCCAGGCTTCCCTGTCGCAATCCAACAGACACGCTACTGCCCGCCCCCTGCAGGCTAGCAGCCAATCAGACACTCACTCAGGCTCTCACACTGCCCCCCCAGCAAACACACGCTCAGATTCTTCCTCAGCAAGCAAACAAACCCAGACTCGGATACTTACCAGTCCCAGGCAAACTCCTGCTGTGTGCTGCTCTGCTGTCCCCGCTGCTCAGCTGGTTCTCCGCCGCTCAGCTGGTTTGTGAAGCTCTGGCTATTTTTGAACAGCCAGGCTTCCCTGTCGCAAACCAACAGACACCCTACTGCCCGCCCCCTGCAGGCTAGCAGCCAATCAGACACTCACTCAGGCTCTCACACTGCCCCCCCCAGCAAACACACGCTCGGATACTTCCTCAGCAAGCAAACAAACCCAGACTCGGATACTTACCAGACCCAGGCAAACTCCTCCTGTGAGCTGCTCTGCTGTCCGCACTGCTCAGCTGGTTCTCCACCGCTCAGCTGGTACGCGAAGCTCTGGCTATTTTTAAACAGCCAGGCTTCCCTGTCGCAAACCAACAGACACCCTACTGCCCGCCCCCTGCAGGCTAGCAGCCAATCAGACACTCACTCAGGCTCTCACACTGCCCCCCCAGCAAACACACGCTCGGATACTTCCTCAGCAAGCAAACAAACACAGACTCGTATACTTACCAGTCCCAGGCAAACTCCTGCTGTGTGCTGCTCTGCTGTCCCCGCTGCTCAGCTGGTTCTCCGCAGCTCAGCTGGTACGCGAAGCTCTGGCTATTTTTAAACAGCCAGGCTTCCCTGTCGCAAACCAACAGACACCCTACTGCCCGCCCCCTGCAGGCTAGCAGCCAATCAGACACTCATTCAGGCTCTCACACTGCCGCCCAGCAAACACACGCTCGGATTCTTCCTCAGCAAGCAAACAAACACAGACTCGGAAACTTACCAGTCCCAGGCAAACTCCTGCTGTGAGCTGCTCTGCTGTCCCCGCTGCTCAGCTGGTTCTCCGCCGCTCAGCTGGTTCGCGAAGCTCTGGCTATTTTTAAACAGCCAGGCTTCCCTGTCGCAAACCAACAGACACTCTACTGCCCGCCCCCTGCAGGCTAGCAGCCAATCAGACACTCACTCAGGCTCTCACACTGCCCCCCCAGCAAACACACGCTCAGATACTTCCTCAGCAAGCAAACAAACACAGACCTGGATACTTACCAGTCCGAGGAAAACTCCTGCTGTGTGCTGCTGTGCTGTCCCCGCTGCTCAGCTGGTTCTCCGCCGCTCAGCTGGTTCGCGAAGCTCTGGCTATTTTTAAACAGCCAGGCTTCTTTGTCGCAAACCAACAGACACCCTACTGCCCGCCCCCTGCAGGCAAGCAGCCAATCAGACACTCACTCAGGCTCTCACACTGCCCCCCCAGCAAACACACGCTCGGATACTTGCTCAGCAAGCAAACAAACAGAGACTCGGATACTTACCAGTCCCAGGCAAACTCCTGCTGTGAGCTGCTCTGCTGTTTCCGCTGCTCAGCTGGTTCTCCGCCGCTCAGCTGGTTCGTGAAGCTCTGGCTATTTTTAAACAGCCAGGCTTCCCTGTCGCAAACCAACAGACACCCTACTGCCCGCCCCCTGCAGGCTAGCAGCCAATCAGACATTCACTCAGGTTCTCACACTGCCCCCCCAGCAAACACACGCTCGGATACTTCCTAAGCAAGCAAACAAACACAGACTCGGATACTTACCAG
Organism: Lepidochelys olivacea; assembly: GCF_965140295.1. Taxonomy (NCBI): domain Eukaryota; kingdom Metazoa; phylum Chordata; order Testudines; family Cheloniidae; genus Lepidochelys; species Lepidochelys olivacea. Next base: position 25,677,517 of record NC_140427.1, read on the forward strand.
TCCCAGGCAAACTCCTGCTGTGAGCTGCTCTGCTGTCCCCGCTGCTCAGCTGGTTCTCCGCCGCTCAGCTGGTTCGCGAAGCTCTGGTGATTTTTAAACAGCCAGGCTTCCCTGTCGCAAACCAACAGACACCCTACTGCCCGCTCCCTGCAGGCTAGCAGCCAATCAGACACTCACTCAGGCTCTCACACTGCCCCCCAGCAAACACACGCTCGGATACTTCCTCAGCAAGCAAACAAACAGAGACTCGGATACTTACCAGTCCCAGGCAAACTCCTGCTGTGTGCTGCTCTGCTGTCCCCGCTGCTCAGCTGGTTCTCCACCCCTCAGCTGGTACGGGAAGATCTGATATTTTTAAACAGCCAGGCTTCCCTGTCGCAAACCAACAGACACACTACTGCCCGCCCCCTGCAGGCTAGCGGCCAATCAGACACTCACTCAGGCTCTCACACTGCCCCCCCAGCAAACACACGCTACGATACTTCCTCAGCAAGCAAACAAACACAGACTCGGATACTTACCAGTCCCAGGCAAACTCCTGCTGTGAGCTGCTCTGCTGTCCCCGCTGCTCAGCTGGTTCTCCGCCGCTCAGCTGGTTCGCGAAGCTCTGGCTATTTTTAAACAGCCAGGCTTCCCTGTCGCAAACCAACGGACACCCTACTGCCCGCCCCCTCCAGGCTAGCAGCCAATCAGACACTCACTCAGGCTCTCACACTGCCCCCCCAGCAAACACACGCTCGGATACTTCCTCAGCAAGCAAACAAACACAGACTCGGATACTTAACAGACCCAGGCAAACTCCTCCTGTGAGCTGCTCTGCTGTCCCCACTGCTCAGCTGGTTCTCCGCCGCTCAGCTGGTACGCGAAGCTCTGGCTATTTTTAAACAGCCAGGCTTCCCTGTCGCAATCCAACAGACAAGCTACTGCCCGCCCCCTGCAGGCTAGCAGCCAATCAGACACTCACTCAGGCTCTCACACTGCCCCCCCAGCAAACACACGCTCAGATTCTTCCTCAGCAAGCAAACAAACCCAGACTCGGATACTTACCAGTCCCAGGCAAACTCCTGCTGTGTGCTGCTCTGCTGTCCCCGCTGCTCACCTGGTTCTCCGCCGCTCAGCTGGTTCGTGAAGCTCTGGCTATTTTTGAACAGCCAGGCTTCCCTGTCGCAAACCAACAGACACGCTACTGCCCGCCCCCTGCAGGCTAGCAGCCAATCAGACACTCACTCAGGCTCTCACACTGCCGCCCAGCAAACACACGCTCGGATTCTTCCTCAGCAAGCAAACAAACACAGACTCGGATACTTACCAGTCCCAGGCAAACTCCTGCTGTGAGCTGCTCTGCTGTCCCCGCTGCTCAGCTGGTTCTCCGCCGCTCAGCTGGTTCGCGAAGCTCTGGCTATTTTTAAACAGCCAGGCTTCCCTGTCGCAAACCAACAGACACGCTACTGCCGGCTCCCTGCAGGCTAGCAGCCAATCAGACACTCACTCAGGCTCTCACACTGCCCCCCCAGCAACACACGCTCCGAAACTTCCTCAGCAAGCAAACAAACACAGACTCGGATACTTACCAGTCCCAGGCAAACTCCTGCTGTGAGCTGCTCTGCTGTCCCCGCTGCTCAGCTGGTTCTCCGCCGCTCAGCTGGTTCGCGAAGCTCTGGCTATTTTTAAACAGCCAGGCTTCCCTGTCGCAAACCAACAGACACCCTACTGCCCGCCCCCTGCAGGCTAGCAGCCAATCAGACACTCACTCAGGCTCTCACACTGCCCCCCCAGCAAACACACGCTCGGATACTTCCTCAGCAAGCAAACAAACACAGACTCGGATACTTACCAGTCCCAGGCAAACTCCTGCTGTGTGCTGCTCTGCTGTCCCCGCTGCTCAGCTGGTTCTCCGCCGCTCAGCTGGTTCGCGAAGCTCTGGCTATTTTTAAACAGCCAGGCTTCCCTGTCGCAAACCAACAGACACCCTACTGCCCGCCCCCTGTAGGCTAGCAGCCAATCAGACACTCACTCAGGCTCTCACACTGCCCCCCCAGCAAACACACGCTCAGATTCTTCCTCAGCAAGCAAACAAACCCAGATTCGGATACTTACCAGTCCCAGGCAAACTCTTGCTGTGAGCTGCTCAGCTGTCCCCGCTGCTCAGCTGGTTCTCCGCTGCTCAGCTGGCTCGCGAAGCTCTGGCTATTTTTAAACAGCCAGGCTTCCCTGTCGCAAACAAATAGACAGCCTACTGCCCGCCCCCTGCAGGCTAGCAGCCAATCAGACACTCACTCAGGCTCTCACACTGCCCCACCAGCAAAAACACGCTCGGATACTTCCTCAGCAAGCAAACAAACACAGACTCGGATACTTACCAGTCCCAGGAAAACTCCTGCTGTGTGCTGCTCTGCTGTCCCCGCTGCTCAGCTGCTTCTCCGCCGCTCAGCTGGTTCGCGAAGCTCTGGCTATTTTTAAACAGCCAGGCTTCCCTGTCGCAATCCAACAGACACGCTACTGCCCGCCCCCTGCAGGCTAGCAGCCAATCAGACACTCACTCAGGCTCTCACACTGCCCTCCCAGCAAACACACGCTCAGATTCTTCCTCAGCAAGCAAACAAACCCAGACTCGGATACTTACCAGTCCCAGGCAAACTCCTGCTGTGTGCTGCTCTGCTGTCCCCGCTGCTCACCTGGTTCTCCGCCGCTCAGCTGGTTCGTGAAGCTCTGGCTATTTTTGAACAGCCAGGCTTCCCTGTCGCAAACCAACAGACACCCTACTGCCCGCCCCCTGCAGGCTAGCAGCCAATCGGACACTCACTCAGGCTCTCACACTGCCCCCCCAGCAAACACACGCTCGGATACTTCCTCAGTAAGCAAACAAACCCAGACTCGGATACTTACCAGACCCAGGCAAACTCCTCCTGTGAGCTGCTCTGCTGTCCCCACTGCTCAGCTGGTTCTCCGCCGCTCAGCTGGTACGCGAAGCTCTGGCTATTTTTAAACAGCCAGGCTTCCCTGTCGCAATCCAACAGACACGCTACTGCCCGCCCCCTGCAGGCTAGCAGCCAATCAGACACTCACTCAGGCTCTCACACTGCCCCCCCAGCAAACACACGCTCAGATTCTTCCTCAGCAAGCAAACAAACCCAGACTCGCATACTTACCAGTCCCAGGCAAACTCCTGCTGTGTGCTGCTCTGCTGTCCCCGCTGCTCAGCTGGTTCTCCGCCGCTCAGCTGGTTTGTGAAGCTCTGGCTATTTTTGAACAGCCAGGCTTCCCTGTCGCAAACCAACAGACACCCTACTGCCCGCCCCCTGCAGGCTAGCAGCCAATCAGACACTCACTCAGGCTCTCACACTGCCCCCCCCAGCAAACACACGCTCGGATACTTCCTCAGCAAGCAAACAAACCCAGACTCGGATACTTACCAGACCCAGGCAAACTCCTCCTGTGAGCTGCTCTGCTGTCCGCACTGCTCAGCTGGTTCTCCGCCGCTCAGCTGGTTCGCGAAGCTCTGGCTATTTTTAAACAGCCAGGCTTCCCTGTCGCAAACCAACAGACACCCTACTGCCCGCCCCCTGCAGGCAAGCAGCCAATCAGACACTCACTCAGGCTCTCACACTGCCCCCCCAGCAAACACACGCTCGGATACTTCCTCAGCAAGCAAACAAACCCAGACTCGGATACTTACCAGACCCAGGCAAACTCCTCCTGTGAGCTGCTCCGCTGTCCCCACTGCTCAGCTGGTTCTCCGCCGCTCAGCTGGTACGCGAAGCTCCGGCTATTTTTAAACAGCCAGGCTTCCCTGTCGCAATCCAACAGACAAGCTACTGCCCGCCCCCTGCAGGCTAGCAGCCAATCAGACACTCACTCATGCTCTCACACTGCCCCCCCAGCAAACACACGCTCAGATTCTTCCTCAGCAAGCAAACAAACCCAGACTCGGATACTTACCAGTCCCAGGCAAACTCCTGCTGTGTGCTGCTCTGCTGTCCCCGCTGCTCACCTGGTTCTCCGCCGCTCAGCTGGTTCGTGAAGCTCTGGCTATTTTTGAACAGCCAGGCTTCCCTGTCGCAAACCAACAGACACGCTACTGCCCGCCCCCTGCAGGCTAGCAGCCAATCAGACACTCACTCAGGCTCTCACACTGCCGCCCAGCAAACACACGCTCGGATTCTTCCTCAGCAAGCAAACAAACACAGACTCGGATACTTACCAGTCCCAGGCAAACTCCTGCTGTGAGCTGCTCTGCTGTCCCCGCTGCTCAGCTGGTTCTCCGCCGCTCAGCTGGTTCGCGAAGCTCTGGCTATTTTTAAACAGCCAGGCTTCCCTGTCGCAAACCAACAGACACGCTACTGCCGGCTCCCTGCAGGCTAGCAGCCAATCAGACACTCACTCAGGCTCTCACACTGCCCCCCCAGCAAACACACGCTCGGATACTTCCTCTGCAAGCAAACAAACACAGACTCGGATACTTACCCGTCCCAGGCAAACTCCTGCTGTGAGCTGCCGTGCTGTCCCCGCTGCTCAGCTGGTTCTCCGCCGCTCAGCTGGTTCGCGAAGCTCTGGCTATTTTTAAACAGCCAGGCTTCCCTGTCGCAAACCAACAGACACCCTACTGCCCGCCCCCTGCAGGCAAGCACCCAATCAGACACTCACTCAGGCTCTCACACTGCCTCCCCAGCAAACACACGCTCGGATACCTGCTCAGCAAGCAAACAAACAGAGACTCAGATACTTACCAGTCCCAGGCAAACTCCTGCTGTGAGCTGCTCTGCTGTCCCCGCTGCTCAGCTGGTTCTCCGCCGCTCAGCTGGTTCGCGAAGCTCTGGCTATTTTTAAACAGCCAGGCCTCCCTGTCGCAAACCAACAGACACCCTACTGCCCGCCCCCTGCGGGTAGCAGCCTATCAGACACTCACTCAGGCTCTCACACTGCCCCCCCAGCAAACACACGCTCGGATACTTCCTCAGCAAGCAAACAAACACAGACTCGGATACTTACCAGTCCCAGGGAAACTCCTGCTGTGAGCTGCTCTGCTGTTTCCGCTGCTCAGCTGGTTCTCCGCCGCTCAGCTGGTTCGTGAAGCTCTGGCTATTTTTAAACAGCCAGGCTTCCCTGTCGCAAACCAACAGACACCCTACTGCCCGCCCCCTGCAGGCTAGCAGCCAATCAGACACTCACTCAGGTTCTCACACTGCCCCCCCAGCAAACACACGCTCGGATACTTCCTCAGCAAGCAAACAAACACAGACTCGGATACTTACCAGTCCCAGGCAAACTCCTGCTGTGAGCTGCTCTGCTGTCCCCGCTGCTCAGCTGGTTCTCCGCCGCTCAGCTGGTTCGCGAAGCTCTGGCTATTTTTAAACAGCCAGGCTTCCCTGTCGCAAACCAACAGACACGCTACTGCCCGCTCCCTGCAGACTAGCAGCCAATCAGACAATCACTCAGGCTCTCACACTGCCCCCCCAGCAACACACGCTCCGAAACTTCCTCAGCAAGCAAACAAACACAGACTCGGATACTTACCAGTCCCAGGCAAACTCCTGCTGTGTGCTGCTCTGCTGTCCCCGCTGCTCAGCTGGTTCTCCGCCGCTCAGCTGGTTCGCGAAGCTCTGGCTATTTTTAAACAGCCAGGCTTCCCTGTCGCAAACCAACAGACACCCTACTGCCCGCCCCCTGTAGGCTAGCAGCCAATCAGACACTCACTCAGGCTCTCACACTGCCCCCCCAGCAAACACACGCTCGGATACTTCCTCAGCAAGGAAACAAACACAGACTCGGATACTTACCAGTCCCAGGCAAACTCTTGCTGTGAGCTGCTCTGCTGTCCCTGCTGCTCAGCTGGTTCTCCGCCGCTCAGCTGGTTCGCGAAGCTCTGGCTATTTTTAAACAGCCAGGCTTCCCTGTCGCAAACCAACAGACACCCTACTGCCCGCCCCCTGTAGGCTAGCAGCCAATCAGACACTCACTCAGGCTCTCACACTGCCCCCCCAGCAAACACACGCTCGGATACTTCCTCAGCAAGCAAACAAACCCAGACTCGGATACTTACCAGTCCCAGGAAAACTCCTGCTGTGAGCTGCTCTGCTGTCCCCGCTGCTCAGCTGGTTCTCCGCCGCTCAGCTGGTTCGCGAAGCTCTGGCTATTTTTAAACAGCCAGGCTTCCCTGTCGCAAACCAACAGACACCCTACTGCCCGCCCCCTGCAGGCAAGCAGCCAATCAGACACTCACTCAGGCTCTCACACTGCCCCCCCAGCAAACACACGCTCGGATACTTCCTCAGCAAGCAAACAAACCCAGACTCGGATACTTACCAGACCCAGGCAAACTCCTCCTGTGAGCTGCTCCGCTGTCCCCACTGCTCAGCTGGTTCTCCGCCGCTCAGCTGGTACGCGAAGCTCCGGCTATTTTTAAACAGCCAGGCTTCCCTGTCGCAATCCAACAGACAAGCTACTGCCCGCCCCCTGCAGGCTAGCAGCCAATCAGACACTCACTCATGCTCTCACACTGCCCCCCCAGCAAACACACGCTCAGATTCTTCCTCAGCAAGCAAACAAACCCAGACTCGGATACTTACCAGTCCCAGGCAAACTCCTGCTGTGTGCTGCTCTGCTGTCCCCGCTGCTCACCTGGTTCTCCGCCGCTCAGCTGGTTCGTGAAGCTCTGGCTATTTTTGAACAGCCAGGCTTCCCTGTCGCAAACCAACAGACACGCTACTGCCCGCCCCCTGCAGGCTAGCAGCCAATCAGACACTCACTCAGGCTCTCACACTGCCGCCCAGCAAACACACGCTCGGATTCTTCCTCAGCAAGCAAACAAACACAGACTCGGATACTTACCAGTCCCAGGCAAACTCCTGCTGTGAGCTGCTCTGCTGTCCCCGCTGCTCAGCTGGTTCTCCGCCGCTCAGCTGGTTCGCGAAGCTCTGGCTATTTTTAAACAGCCAGGCTTCCCTGTCGCAAACCAACAGACACGCTACTGCCGGCTCCCTGCAGGCTAGCAGCCAATCAGACACTCACTCAGGCTCTCACACTGCCCCCCCAGCAAACACACGCTCGGATACTTCCTCTGCAAGCAAACAAACACAGACTCGGATACTTACCCGTCCCAGGCAAACTCCTGCTGTGAGCTGCCGTGCTGTCCCCGCTGCTCAGCTGGTTCTCCGCCGCTCAGCTGGTTCGCGAAGCTCTGGCTATTTTTAAACAGCCAGGCTTCCCTGTCGCAAACCAACAGACACCCTACTGCCCGCCCCCTGCAGGCAAGCACCCAATCAGACACTCACTCAGGCTCTCACACTGCCTCCCCAGCAAACACACGCTCGGATACTTGCTCAGCAAGCAAACAGAGACTCAGATACTTACCAGTCCCAGGCAAACTCCTGCTGTGAGCTGCTCTGCTGTCCCCGCTGCTCAGCTGGTTCTCCGCCGCTCAGCTGGTTCGCGAAGCTCTGGCTATTTTTAAACAGCCAGGCCTCCCTGTCGCAAACCAACAGACACCCTACTGCCCGCCCCCTGCGGGTAGCAGCCTATCAGACACTCACTCAGGCTCTCACACTGCCCCCCCAGCAAACACACGCTCGGATACTTCCTCAGCAAGCAAACAAACACAGACTCGGATACTTACCAGTCCCAGGGAAACTCCTGCTGTGAGCTGCTCTGCTGTTTCCGCTGCTCAGCTGGTTCTCCGCCGCTCAGCTGGTTCGTGAAGCTCTGGCTATTTTTAAACAGCCAGGCTTCCCTGTCGCAAACCAACAGACACCCTACTGCCCGCCCCCTGCAGGCTAGCAGCCAATCAGACACTCACTCAGGTTCTCACACTGCCCCCCCAGCAAACACACGCTCGGATACTTCCTCAGCAAGCAAACAAACACAGACTCGGATACTTACCAGTCCCAGGCAAACTCCTGCTGTGAGCTGCTCTGCTGTCCCCGCTGCTCAGCTGGTTCTCCGCCGCTCAGCTGGTTCGCGAAGCTCTGGCTATTTTTAAACAGCCAGGCTTCCCTGTCGCAAACCAACAGACACGCTACTGCCCGCTCCCTGCAGACTAGCAGCCAATCAGACAATCACTCAGGCTCTCACACTGCCCCCCCAGCAACACACGCTCCGAAACTTCCTCAGCAAGCAAACAAACACAGACTCGGATACTTACCAGTCCCAGGCAAACTCCTGCTGTGTGCTGCTCTGCTGTCCCCGCTGCTCAGCTGGTTCTCCGCCGCTCAGCTGGTTCGCGAAGCTCTGGCTATTTTTAAACAGCCAGGCTTCCCTGTCGCAAACCAACAGACACCCTACTGCCCGCCCCCTGTAGGCTAGCAGCCAATCAGACACTCACTCAGGCTCTCACACTGCCCCCCCAGCAAACACACGCTCGGATACTTCCTCAGCAAGCAAACAAACCCAGACTCGGATACTTACCAGTCCCAGGAAAACTCCTGCTGTGAGCTGCTCTGCTGTCCCCGCTGCTCAGCTGGTTCTCCGCTGCTCAGCTGGCTCGCGAAGCTCTGGCTATTTTTAAACAGCCAGGCTTCCCTGTCGCAATCCAACAGACACGCTACTGCCCGCCCCCTGCAGGCTAGCAGCCAATCAGACACTCACTCAGGCTCTCACACTGCCCCCCCAGCAAACACACGCTCGGATTCTTCCTCAGCAAGCAAACAAACCCAGACTCGGATACTTACCAGTCCCAGGCAAACTCCTGCTGTGTGCTGCTCTGCTGTCCCCGCTGCTCACCTGGTTCTCCGCCGCTCAGCTGGTTCGTGAAGCTCTGGCTATTTTTAAACAGCCAGGCTTCCCTGTCGCAATCCAACAGACACGCTACTGCCCGCCCCCTGCAGGCTAGCAGCCAATCAGACACTCACTCAGGCTCTCACACTGCCCCCCCAGCAAACACACGCTCAGATTCTTCCTCAGCAAGCAAACAAACCCAGACTCGGATACTTACCAGTCCCAGGCAAACTCCTGCTGTGTGCTGCTCTGCTGTCCCCGCTGCTCACCTGGTTCTCCGCCGCTCAGCTGGTTCGTGAAACTCTGGCTATTTTTGAACAGCCAGGCTTCCCTGTCGCAAACCAACAGACACCCTACTGCCCGCCCCCTGCAGGCTAGCAGCCAATCGGACACTCACTCAGGCTCTCACACTGCCCCCCCAGCAAACACACGCTCGGATACTTCCTCAGCAAGCAAACAAACCCAGACTCGGATACTTACCAGACCCAGGCAAACTCCTCCTGTGAGCTGCTCTGCTGTCCCCACTGCTCAGCTGGTTCTCCGCCGCTCAGCTGGTACGCGAAGCTCTGGCTATTTTTAAACAGCCAGGCTTCCCTGTCGCAATCCAACAGACACGCTACTGCCCGCCCCCTGCAGGCTAGCAGCCAATCAGACACTCACTCAGGCTCTCACACTGCCCCCCCAGCAAACACACGCTCAGATTCTTCCTCAGCAAGCAAACAAACCCAGACTCGGATACTTACCAGTCCCAGGCAAACTCCTGCTGTGTGCTGCTCTGCTGTCCCCGCTGCGCAGCTGGTTCTCCTTCGCTCAGCTGGTTTGTGAAGCTCTGGATATTTTTGAACAGCCAGGCTTCCCTGTCGCAAACCAACAGACACCCTACTGCCCGCCCCCTGCAGGCTAGCAGCCAATCAGACACTCACTCAGGCTCTCACACTGCCCCCCCCAGCAAACACACGCTCGGATACTTCCTCAGCAAGCAAACAAACCCAGACTCGGATACTTACCAGACCCAGGCAAACTCCTCCTGTGAGCTGCTCTGCTGTCCGCACTGCTCAGCTGGTTCTCCACCGCTCAGCTGGTACGCGAAGCTCTGGCTATTTTTAAACAGCCAGGCTTCCCTGTCGCAAACCAACAGACACCCTACTGCCCGCCCCCTGCAGGCTAGCAGCCAATCAGACACTCACTCAGGCTCTCACACTGCCCCCCCAGCAAACACACGCTCGGATACTTCCTCAGCAAGCAAACAAACACAGACTCGTATACTTACCAGTCCCAGGCAAACTCCTGCTGTGTGCTGCTGTGCTGTCCCCGCTGCTCAGCTGGTTCTCCGCCGCTCAGCTGGTACGCGAAGCTCTGGCTATTTTTAAACAGCCAGGCTTCCCTGTCGCAAACCAACAGACACCCTACTGCCCGCCCCCCGCAGGCTAGCAGCCAATCAGACACTCACTCAGGCTCTCACACTGCCGCCCAGCAAACACACGCTCGGATTCTTCCTCAGCAAGCAAACAAACACAGACTCGGATACTTACCAGTCCCAGGCAAACTCCTGCTGTCAGCTGCTCTGCTGTCCCCGCTGCTCAGCTGGTTCTCCGCCGCTCAGCTGGTTCGCGAAGCTCTGGCTATTTTTAAACAGCCAGGCTTCCCTGTCGCAAACCAACAGACACTCTACTGCCCGCCCCCTGCAGGCTAGCAGCCAATCACACACTCACTCAGGCTCTCACACTGCCCCCCCAGCAAACACACGCTCAGATACTTCCTCAGCAAGCAAACAAACACAGACCTGGATACTTACCAGTCCCAGGAAAACTCCTGCTGTGAGCTGCTCTGCTGTCCCCGCTGCTCAGCTGGTTCTCCGCCGCTCAGCTGGTTCGCGAAGCTCTGGCTATTTTTAAACAGCCAGGCCTCCCTTTCGCAAACCAACAGACACCCTACTGCCCGCCCCCTGCGGGTAGCAGCCTATCAGACACTCACTCAGGCTCTCACACTGCCCCCCCAGCAAACACACGCTCGGATACTTCCTCAGAAAGCAAACAAACACAGACTCGGATACTTACCAGTCCCAGGGAAACTCCTGCTGTGAGCTGCTCTGCTGTTTCCGCTGCTCAGCTGGTTCTCCGCCGCTCAGCTGGTTCGTGAAGCTCTGGCTATTTTTAAACAGCCAGGCTTCCCTGTCGCAAACCAACAGACACCCTACTGCCCGCCCCCTGCAGGCTAGCAGCCAATCAGACACTCACTCAGGTTCTCACACTGCCCCCCCAGGAAACACACGCTCGGATACTTCCTCAGCAAGCAAACAAACACAGACTCGGATACTTACCAGTCCCAGGCAAACTCCTGCTGTGAGCTGCTCTGCTGTCCCCGCTGCTCAGCTGGTTCTCCGCCGCTCAGCTGGTTCGCGAAGCTCTGGCTATTTTTAAACAACCAGGCTTCCCTGTCGCAAACCAACAGACACCCTACTGCCGGCTCCCTGCAGGCTAGCAGCCAATCAGACACTCACTCAGGCTCTCACACTGCCCCCCCAGCAAACACACGCTCGGATACTTCCTCTGCAAGCAAACAAACACAGACTCGGATACTTACCAGTCCCAGGCAAACTCCTGCTGTGAGCTGCTCTGCTGTCCCCGCTGCTCAGCTGGTTCTCCGCCGCTCAGCTGGTTCGCGAAGCTCTGGCTATTTTTAAACAGCCAGGCTTCCCTGTCGCAAACCAACAGACACGCTACTGCCCGCCCCCTGCAGGCAAGCAGCCAATCAGACACTCACTCAGGCTCTCACACTGCCCCCCCAGCAAACACACGCTCGGATACTTGCTCAGCAAGCAAACAAACACAGACTCGGATACTTACCAGTCCCAGGCAAACTCCTGCTGTGTGCTGCTCTGCTGTCCCCGCTGCTCAGCTGGTTCTCTGCCGCTCAGCTGGTACGCGAAGCTCTGGCTATTTTTAAACAGCCAGGCTGCCCTGTCGCAAACCAACAGCAGCCTACTGCCCGCCCGCTGCAGGCTAGCAGCCAATCAGACACTCACTCAGGCTCTCACACTGCCCCCCCAGCAAACACACGCTCGGATACTTCCTCAGCAAGCAAACAAACACAGACTCGGATACTTACCAGTCCCAGGCAAACTCCTCCTGTGAGTTGCTCTGCTGTCCCCGCTGCTCAGCTGGTTCTCCGCCGCTCAGCTGGTTCGCTATGCTCTGGCTATTTTTAAACAGCCAGGCTTCCCTGTCGCAAACCAACAGACACGCTACTGCCCGCTCCCTGCAGACTAGCAGCCAATCAGACACTCACTCAGGCTCTCACACTGCCCCCCCAGCAAACACACGCTCGGATACTTCCTCAGCAAGCAAACGAACACAGACTCGGATACTTACCAGTCCCAGGCAAACTCCTGCTGTGTGCTGCTCTGCTGTCCCCGCTGCTCAGCTGGTTCTCCGCCGCTCAGCTGGTACGCGAAGCTCTGGCTATTTTTAAACAGCCAGGCTTTTCTGTCGCAAACCAACAGACACCCTACTGCCCGCCCCCTGCAGGCTAGCAGCCAATCGGACACTCACTCAGGCTCTCACACTGCCGCCCAGCAAACACACGCTCGGATACTTCCTCAGCAAGCAAACAAACACAGACTCGGATACTTACCAGTCCCAGGCAAACTCCTGCTGTGTGTTGCTCTGCTGTCCCCTCTGCTCAGCTGGTTCTCCACCCCTCAGCAGGTACGGGAAGATCTGGCTATTTTTAAACAGCCAGGCTTCCCTGTCGCAAACCAACAGACACACTACTGCCCGCCCCCTGCAGGCTAGCAGCCAATCAGACACTCACTCAGGCTCTCACACTGCCCCCCCAGCAAACACACGCTCGGATACTTCCTCAGCAAGCAAACAAACACAGACTCGGATACTTACCAGTCCCAGGCAAACTCCTGCTGTGAGCTGCTTTGCTGTCCCCGCTGCTCAGCTGGTTCTCCGCCGCTCAGCTGGTTCGCGAAGCTCTGGCTATTTTTAAACAGCCAGGCTTCCCTGTCGCAAACCAACAGACACCCTACTGCCCGCTTCCTGCAGACTAGCAGCCAATCAGGCACTCACTCGGGCTCTCACACTGCCCCCCCAGCAACACACGCTCCGATACTTCCTCAGCAAGCAAACAAACACAGACTCGGATACTTACCCGTCCCAGGCAAACTCCTGCTGTGAGCTGCTGTGCTGTCCCCGCTGCTCAGCTGGTTCTCCGCCGCTCAGCTGGTTCGCGAAGCTCTGGCTATTTTTAAACAGCCAGGCTTTTCTGTCGCAAACCAACAGACACCCTACTGCCCGCCCCCTGCAGGCTAGCAGCCAATCGGACACTCACTCAGGCTCTCACACTGCCGCCCAGCAAACACACGCTCGGATTCTTCCTCAGCAAGCAAACAAACACAGACTCGGATACTTACCAGTCCCAGGCAAACTCCTGCTGTGAGCTGCTCTGCTGTCCCCGCTGCTCAGCTGGTTCTCCGCTGCTCAGCTGGTTCTTGAAGCTCTGGCTATTTTTAAACAGCCAGGCTTCCCTGTCGCAAACCAACAGACACCCTACTGCCCGCCCCCTCCAGGCTAGCAGCCAATCAGACACTCACTCAGGCTCTCACACTGCCCCCCCAGCAAACACACGCTCGGATACTTCCTCAGTAAGCAAACAAACACAGACTCGGATACTTACCAGTCCCAGGCAAACTCCTGCTGTGTGCTGCTCTGCTGTCCCCGCTGCTCAGCTGGTTCTCCGCCGCTCAGCTGGTACGCGAAGATCTGGCTATTTTTAAACAGCCAGGCTTCCCTGTCGCAAACCAACAGACACGCTACTGCCCGCCCCCTGCAGGCTAGCAGCCAATCAGACACTCACTCAGGCTCTCACACTGCCGCCCAGCAAACACACGCTCGGATCCTTCCTCAGCAAGCAAACAAACACAGACTCGGATACTTACCAGTCCCAGGCAAACTCCTGCTGTGAGCTGCTCTGCTGTCCCCGCTGCTCACCTGGTTCTCCGCCGCTCAGCTGGTTCGTGAAGCTCTGGCTATTTTTGAACAGCCAGGCTTCCCTGTCGCAAACCAACAGACACCCTACTGCCCGCCCCCTGCAGGCTAGCAGCCAATCAGACACTCACTCAGGCTCTCACACTGCCCCCCCAGCAAACACACGCTCGGATACTTCATCAGCAAGCAAACAAACCCAGACTCGGATACTTACCAGACCCAGGCAAACTCCTCCTGTGAGCTGCTCTGCTGTCCCCACTGCTCAGCTGGTTCTCCACCGCTCAGCTGGTACACGAAGCTCTGGCTATTTTTAAACAGCCAGGCTTCCCTGTCGCAAACCAACAGACACCCTACTGCCCGCCCCCTGCAGGCTAGCAGCCAATCAGACACTCACTCAGGCTCTCACACTGCCCCCCCAGCAAACACACGCTCGGATACTTCCTCAGCAAGCAAACAAACACAGACTCGGATACTTACCAGTCCCAGGCAAACTCCTGCTGTTTGCTGCTCTGCTGTCCCCGCTGCTCAGCTGGTTCTCCACCCCTCAGCAGGTACGGGAAGATCTGGCTATTTTTAAACAGCCAGGCTTCCCTGTCGCAAACCAACAGACACACTACTGCCCGCCCCCTGCAGGCTAGCAGCCAATCAGACACTCACTCAGGCTCTCACACTGCCCCCCCAGCAAACACACGCTCCGATACTTCCTCAGAAAGCAAACAAACACAGACTCGGATACTTACCAGTCCCAGGCAAACTCCTGCTGTGAGCTGCTCTGCTGTCCCCGCTGCTCAGCTGGTTCTCCGCCGCTCAACTGGTTCGCGAAGCTCTGGCTATTTTTGAACACCCAGGCTTCCCTGTCGCAAACCAACAGACACCCTACTGCCCGCTCCCTGCAGACTAGCAGCCAATCAGGCACTCACTCAGGCTCTCACACTGCCCCCCCAGCAACACACGCTCCGATACTTCCTCAGCAAGCAAACAAACACAGACTCGGATACTTACCAGTCCCAGGCAAACTCCTGCTGTGAGCTGCTCTGCTGTCCCCGCTGCTCAGCTGGTTCTCCGCCGCTCAGCTGGTTTGCGAAGCTCTGGCTATTTTTAAACAGCCAGGCTTCCCTGTCGCAAACCAACAGACACCCTACTGCCCGCCCCCTGCAGGCTAGCAGCCAATCGGACACTCACTCAGGCTCTCACACTGCCGCCCAGCAAACACACGCTCGGATTCTTCCTCAGCAAGCAAACAAACACAGACTCGGATACTTACCAGTCCCAGGCAAACTCCTGCTGTGAGCTGCTGTGCTGTCCCCGCTGCTCAGCTGGTTCTCCGCCGCTCAGCTGGTTCGCGAAGCTCTGGCTATTTTTAAACAGCCAGGCTTCACTGTCGCAAACCAACAGACACCCTACTGCCCGCCCCCTGCAGGCAAGCAGCCAATCAGACACTCACTCAGGCTCTCACACTGCCCCCCTAGCAAACACACGCTCGGATACTTGCTCAGCAAGCAAACAAACAGAGACTCGGATACTTACCAGTCCCAGGCAAACTCCTGCTGTGAGCTGCTCTGCTGTCCCCGCTGCTCAGCTGGTTCTCCGCCGCTCAGCTGGTTCGCGAAGCTCTGGCTATTTTTAAACAGCCAGGCCTCCCTGTCGCAAACCAACAGACACCCTACTGCCCGCCCCCTGCGGGTAGCAGCCTATCAGACACTCACTCAGGCTCTCACACTGCCCCCCCAGCAAACACACGCTCGGATACTTCCTCAGAAAGCAAACAAACACAGACTCGGATACTTACCAGTCCCAGGGAAACTCCCGCTGTGAGCTGCTCTGCTGTTTCCGCTGCTCAGCTGGTTCTCCGCCGCTCAGCTGGTTCGTGAAGCTCTGGCTATTTTTAAACAGCCAGGCTTCCCTGTCGCAAACCAACAGACACCCTACTGCCCGCCCCCTGCAGGCTAGCAGCCAATCGGACACTCACTCAGGCTCTCACACTGCCGCCCAGCAAACACACGCTCGGATTCTTCCTCAGCAAGCAAACAAACACAGACTCGGATACTTACCAGTCCCAGGCAAACTCCTGCTGTGAGCTGCTGTGCTGTCCCCGCTGCTCAGCTGGTTCTCCGCCGCTCAGCTGGTTCGCGAAGCTCTGGCTATTTTTAAACAGCCAGGCTTCACTGTCGCAAACCAACAGACACCCTACTGCCCGCCCCCTGCAGGCAAGCAGCCAATCAGACACTCACTCAGGCTCTCACACTGCCCCCCTAGCAAACACACGCTCGGATACTTGCTCAGCAAGCAAACAAACAGAGACTCGGATACTTACCAGTCCCAGGCAAACTCCTGCTGTGAGCTGCTCTGCTGTCCCCGCTGCTCAGCTGGTTCTCCGCCGCTCAGCTGGTTCGCGAAGCTCTGGCTATTTTTAAACAGCCAGGCCTCCCTGTCGCAAACCAACAGACACCCTACTGCCCGCCCCCTGCGGGTAGCAGCCTATCAGACACTCACTCAGGCTCTCACACTGCCCCCCCAGCAAACACACGCTCGGATACTTCCTCAGAAAGCAAACAAACACAGACTCGGATACTTACCAGTCCCAGGGAAACTCCCGCTGTGAGCTGCTCTGCTGTTTCCGCTGCTCAGCTGGTTCTCCGCCGCTCAGCTGGTTCGTGAAGCTCTGGCTATTTTTAAACAGCCAGGCTTCCCTGTCGCAAACCAACAGACACCCTACTGCCCGCCCCCTGCAGGCTAGCAGCCAATCAGACACTCACTCAGGTTCTCACACTGCCCCCCCAGGAAACACACGCTCGGATACTTCCTCAGCAAGCAAACAAACACAGACTCGGATACTTACCAGTCCCAGGCAAACTCCTGCTGTGAGCTGCTCTGCTGTCCCCGCTGCTCAGCTGGTTCTCCGCCGCTCAGCTGGTTCGCGAAGCTCTGGCTATTTTTAAACAACCAGGCTTCCCTGTCGCAAACCAACAGACACGCTACTGCCCGCCCCCTGCAGGCAAGCAGCCAATCAGACACTCACTCAGGCTCTCACACTGCCCCCCCAGCAAACACACGCTCGGATACTTGCTCAGCAAGCAAACAAACACAGACTCGGATACTTACCAGTCCCAGGCAAACTCCTGCTGTGTGCTGCTCTGCTGTCCCCGCTGCTCAGCTGGTTCTCTGCCGCTCAGCTGGTACGCGAAGCTCTGGCTATTTTTAAACAGCCAGGCTGCCCTGTCGCAAACCAACAGCAGCCTACTGCCCGCCCCCTGCAGGCTAGCAGCCAATCGGACACTCACTCAGGCTCTCACACTGCCGCCCAGCAAACACACGCTCGGATTCTTCCTCAGCAAGCAAACAAACACAGACTCGGATACTTACCAGTCCCAGGCAAACTCCTGCTGTGAGCTGCTGTGCTGTCCCCGCTGCTCAGCTGGTTCTCCGCCGCTCAGCTGGTTCGCGAAGCTCTGGCTATTTTTAAACAGCCAGGCTTCACTGTCGCAAACCAACAGACACCCTACTGCCCGCCCCCTGCAGGCAAGCAGCCAATCAGACACTCACTCAGGCTCTCACACTGCCCCCCTAGCAAACACACGCTCGGATACTTGCTCAGCAAGCAAACAAACAGAGACTCGGATACTTACCAGTCCCAGGCAAACTCCTGCTGTGAGCTGCTCTGCTGTCCCCGCTGCTCAGCTGGTTCTCCGCCGCTCAGCTGGTTCGCGAAGCTCTGGCTATTTTTAAACAGCCAGGCCTCCCTGTCGCAAACCAACAGACACCCTACTGCCCGCCCCCTGCGGGTAGCAGCCTATCAGACACTCACTCAGGCTCTCACACTGCCCCCCCAGCAAACACACGCTCGGATACTTCCTCAGAAAGCAAACAAACACAGACTCGGATACTTACCAGTCCCAGGGAAACTCCCGCTGTGAGCTGCTCTGCTGTTTCCGCTGCTCAGCTGGTTCTCCGCCGCTCAGCTGGTTCGTGAAGCTCTGGCTATTTTTAAACAGCCAGGCTTCCCTGTCGCAAACCAACAGACACCCTACTGCCCGCCCCCTGCAGGCTAGCAGCCAATCAGACACTCACTCAGGTTCTCACACTGCCCCCCCAGGAAACACACGCTCGGATACTTCCTCAGCAAGCAAACAAACACAGACTCGGATACTTACCAGTCCCAGGCAAACTCCTGCTGTGAGCTGCTCTGCTGTCCCCGCTGCTCAGCTGGTTCTCCGCCGCTCAGCTGGTTCGCGAAGCTCTGGCTATTTTTAAACAACCAGGCTTCCCTGTCGCAAACCAACAGACACGCTACTGCCCGCCCCCTGCAGGCAAGCAGTCAATCAGACACTCACTCAGGCTCTCACACTGCCCCCCCAGCAAACACACGCTCGGATACTTGCTCAGCAAGCAAACAAACACAGACTCGGATACTTACCAGTCCCAGGCAAACTCCTGCTGTGTGCTGCTCTGCTGTCCCCGCTGCTCAGCTGGTTCTCTGCCGCTCAGCTGGTACGCGAAGCTCTGGCTATTTTTAAACAGCCAGGCTGCCCTGTCGCAAACCAACAGCAGCCTACTGCCCGCCCGCTGCAGGCTAGCAGCCAATCAGACACTCACTCAGGCTCTCACACTGCCCCCCCAGCAAACACACGCTCGGATACTTCCTCAGCAAGCAAACAAACACAGACTCGGATACTTACCAGTCCCAGGCAAACTCCTCCTGTGAGTTGCTCTGCTGTCCCCGCTGCTCAGCTGGTTCTCCGCCGCTCAGCTGGTTCGCTATGCTCTGGCTATTTTTAAACAGCCAGGCTTCCCTGTCGCAAACCAACAGACACGCTACTGCCCGCTCCCTGCAGACTAGCAGCCAATCAGACACTCACTCAGGCTCTCACACTGCCCCCCCAGCAAACACACGCTCGGATACTTCCTCAGCAAGCAAACGAACACAGACTCGGATACTTACCAGTCCCAGGAAAACTCCTGCTGTGTGCTGCTCTGCTGTCCCCGCTGCTCAGCTGGTTCTCCGCCGCTCAGCTGGAACGCGAAGCTCTGGCTATTTTTAAACAGCCAGGCTTTTCTGTCGCAAACCAACAGACACCCTACTGCCCGCCCCCTGCAGGCTAGCAGCCAATCGGACACTCACTCAGGCTCTCACACTGCCGCCCAGCAAACACACGCTCGGATACTTCCTCAGCAAGCAAACAAACACAGACTCGGATACTTACCAGTCCCAGGCAAACTCCTGCTGTGTGCTGCTCTGCTGTCCCCTCTGCTCAGCTGGTTCTCCACCCCTCAGCAGGTACGGGAAGATCTGGCTATTTTTAAACAGCCAGGCTTCCCTGTCGCAAACCAACAGACACACTACTGCCCGCCCCCTGCAGGCTAGCAGCCAATCAGACACTCACTCAGGCTCTCACACTGCCCCCCCAGCAAACACACGCTCGGATACTTCCTCAGCAAGCAAACAAACACAGACTCGGATACTTACCAGTCCCAGGCAAACTCCTGCTGTGAGCTGCTTTGCTGTCCCCGCTGCTCAGCTGGTTCTCCGCTGCTCAGCTGGTTCTTGAAGCTCTGGCTATTTTTAAACAGCCAGGCTTCCCTGTCGCAAACCAACAGACACCCTACTGCCCGCCCCCTCCAGGCTAGCAGCCAATCAGACACTCACTCAGGCTCTCACACTGCCCCCCCAGCAAACACACGCTCGGATACTTCCTCAGGAAGCAAACAAACACAGACTCGGATACTTACCAGTCCCAGGCAAACTCCTGCTGTGTGCTGCTCTGCTGTCCCCGCTGCTCAGCTGGTTCTCCGCCGCTCAGCTGGTACGCGAAGATCTGGCTATTTTTAAACAGCCAGGCTTCCCTGTCGCAAACCAACAGACACGCTACTGCCCGCCCCCTGCAGGCTAGCAGCCAATCAGACACTCACTCAGGCTCTCACACTGCCGCCCAGCAAACACACGCTCGGATCCTTCCTCAGCAAGCAAACAAACACAGACTCGGATACTTACCAGTCCCAGGCAAACTCCTGCTGTGAGCTGCTCTGCTGTCCCCGCTGCTCAGCTGGTTCTCCGCCGCTCAGCTGGTTCGCGAAGCTCTGGCTATTTTTAAACAGCCAGGCTTCCCTGTCGCAAACCAACAGACACCCTACTGCCCGCCCCCTGCAGGCTAGCAGCCAATCAGACACTCACTCAGGCTCTCACACTGCCCCCCCAGCAAACACACGCTCGGATACTTCCTCAGCAAGCAAACGAACACAGACTCGGATACTTACCAGTCCCAGGCAAACTCCTGCTGTGTGCTGCTCTGCTGTCCCCGCTGCTCAGCTGGTTCTCCGCCGCTCAGCTGGTACGCGAAGCTCTGGCTATTTTTAAACAGCCAGGCTTCCCTGTCGCAAACAAATAGACAGCCTACTGCCCGCCCCCTGCAGGCTAGCAGCCAATCAGACACTCACTAAGGCTCTCACACTGCCCCCCCAGCAAACACACGCTCGGATACTTCCTCAGCAAGCAAACAAACACAGACTCGGATACTTACCAGTCCCAGGCAAACTCCTGCTGTGTGCTGCTCTGCTGTCCCCTCTGCTCAGCTGGTTCTCCACCCCTCAGCAGGTACGGGAAGATCTGGCTATTTTTAAACAGCCAGGCTTCCCTGTCGCAAACCAACAGACACACTACTGCCCGCCCCCTGCAGGCTAGCAGCCAATCGGACACTCACTCAGGCTCTCACACTGCCCCCCCAGCAAACACACGCTCGGATACTTCCTCTGCAAGCAAACAAACACAGACTCGGATACTTACCAGTCCCAGGCAAACTCCTGCTGTGAGCTGCTCTGCTGTCCCCGCTGCTCAGCTGGTTCTCCGCTGCTCAGCTGGTTCTTGAAGCTCTGGCTATTTTTAAACAGCCAGGCTTCCCTGTCGCAAACCAACAGACACCCTACTGCCCGCCCCCTCCAGGCTAGCAGCCAATCAGACACTCACTCAGGCTCTCACACTGCCCCCCCAGCAAACACACGCTCGGATACTTCCTCAGTAAGCAAACAAACACAGACTCGGATACTTACCAGTCCCAGGCAAACTCCTGCTGTGTGCTGCTCTGCTGTATCCGCTGCTCAGCTGGTTCTCCGCCGCTCAGCTGGTTCGTGAAGCTCTGGCTATTTTTAAACAGCCAGGCTTTTCTGTCGCAAACCAACAGACACCCTACTGCCCGCCCCCTGCAGGCTAGCAGCCAATCAGACACTCACTCAGGTTCTCACACTGCCCCCCCAGCAAACACACGCTCGGATACTTCCTCAGCAAGCAAACAAACACAGACTCGGATACTTACCAGTCCCAGGCAAACTCCTGCTGTGAGCTGCTCTGCTGTCCCCGCTGCTCAGCTGGTTCTCCGCCGCTCAGCTGGTTCGCGAAGCTCTGGCTATTTTTAAACAACCAGGCTTCCCTGTCGCAAACCAACAGACACGCTACTGCCGGCTCCCTGCAGGCTAGCAGCCAATCAGACACTCACTCAGGCTCTCACACTGCCCCCCCAGCAAACACACGCTCGGATACTTCCTCTGCAAGCAAACAAACACAGACTCGGATACTTACCAGTCCCAGGCAAACTCCTCCTGTGAGTTGCTCTGCTGTCCCCGCTGCTCAGCTGGTTCTCCGCCGCTCAGCTGGTTCGCTATGCTCTGGCTATTTTTAAACAGCCAGGCTTCCCTGTCGCAAACCAACAGACACGCTACTGCCCGCTCCCTGCAGACTAGCAGCCAATCAGACACTCACTCAGGCTCTCACACTGCCCCCCCAGCAACACACGCTCCGAAACTTCCTCAGCAAGCAAACAAACACAGACTCGGATACTTACCAGTCCCAGGCAAACTCCTGCTGTGTGCTGCTCTGCTGTCCCCGCTGCTCAGCTGGTTCTCCGCCGCTCAGCTGGTACGCGAGGCTCTGGCTATTTTTAAACAGCCAGGCTTTTCTGTCGCAAACCAACAGACACCCTACTGCCCGCCCCCTGCAGGCTAGCAGCCAATCGGACACTCACTCAGGCTCTCACACTGCCGCCCAGCAAACACACGCTCGGATACTTCCTCAGCAAGCAAACAAACACAGACTCGGATACTTACCAGTCCCAGGCAAACTCCTGCTGTGTGCTGCTCTGCTGTCCCCTCTGCTCAGCTGGTTCTCCACCCCTCAGCAGGTACGGGAAGATCTGGCTATTTTTAAACAGCCAGGCTTCCCTGTCGCAAACCAACAGACACACTACTGCCCGCCCCCTGCAGACTAGCAGCCAATCAGGCACTCACTCAGGCTCTCACACTGCCCCCCCAGCAACACACGCTCCGATACTTCCTCAGCAAGCAAACAAACTCAGACTCGGATACTTACCAGTCCCAGGCAAACTCCTGCTGTGTGCTGCTCTGCTGTCCCCGCTGCTCAGCTCGTTCTCCGCCGCTCAGCTGGTACGCGAAGCTCTGGCTATTTTTAAACAGCCAGGCTTCCCTGTCGCAAACAAATAGACAGCCTACTGCCCGCCCCCTGCAGGCTAGCAGCCAATCGGACACTCACTCAGGCTCTCACACTGCCCCCCCAGCAAACACACGCTCGGATACTTCCTCAGCAAGCAAACAAACAGAGACTCGGATACTTACCAGTCCCAGGCAAACTCCTGCTGTGAGCTGCTCTGCTGTCCCCGCTGCTCAGCTGGTTCTCCGCCGCTCAGCTGGTTCGCGAAGCTCTGGCTATTTTTAAACAGCCAGGCTTCCCTGTCGCAAACCAACAGACACCCTACTGCCCGCCCCCTGCAGGCTAGCAGCCAATCAGACACTCACTCAGGTTCTCACACTGCCCCCCCAGCAAACACACGCTCGGATACTTCCTCAGCAAGCAAACAAACACAGACTCGGATACTTACCAGTCCCAGGCAAACTCCTGCTGTGAGCTGCTCTGCTGTCCCCGCTACTCAAGCTGTTGTTCAGCCTCTCGGCACTGGGTGCCAGCAACAGCTTTTGGCGTCCCTGGGTGGACTCGAGGCTGCAATTTAGCCTTGCCCGGACCCCTCCTGGAGGTCAAGGATTGCGGCAAGAACCGACGCCCAATGCGCACCGGTGAGTTCATCAGGGGCCTCGGTGGAGACGCGATTTGATCGACCCCAGAGGGCACAACGGTTGAATGCACTCATATAGTGGAGATGCTGTTGTGGACCACGGTAAAAAACCGGTCCCTTAGACGTGGGGGAGGAGCAGCTGCAGGCCACGGTGAAGAACCGGTTCCTTGGATAAGGTAGGATCCTTTTAAAATCCGGATTATATGCTCTGTTGGAACCTGGGGACGCCCAGAGTTACCCTGTAGGTATGGGACAGGGACAGAGCTCAGAGGTTAGGGCACGGTGTACGCCTCTAGAGTGCATTCTAGCAAACTGGAAGATATTTGGTGCGAATCCAATAACTAAAAGCCAATTAAAACAATTCTGTACAGTTGACTGGCCTCAATATCAACTAAAGGACCAGGAGTGGTGGCCACCAGGAGGGTCAATTAATTACAACACGATCCTTCAGTTACTCCTGTTCTGTCAAAAAACAAGAAAATGGAATAAACATATGTATGCGCATTTGTTTCTGACTTTATGTACTCTACCAGATATTTTACAGCGCTGTAATCTGACTCCAACTGGTTTGGTAGCAGCTAATGTTAGTCCCCAGACCCCCACCCCCACTGTAATGGCAGAGCCGGTGTCCCCTTCGGCCCCTACACCCACACCTTGTAAGTCCACAATGGTTGGCCTATACTCCTTAATCACTGAAACTAAAGTCGCCCGGTCTGAATCAGACAGGCGTCCTGCCACAACTATGCAGGTTTATACTCATGTGCCCTTTAATCCTGTGGATTTGGCTGCTTTCAAAGCACAGGCAAAAGAGTTTTCCACCAACCCAAGCAGGTTCATATCAGTCTTTAAGGGGTGCCTCAGTAGTCACAAGCCGGACTGGAATAATTGTAACGTCCTCCTGAGAACCCTGTTGTCTAAAGTGAAGAGGAATCAGGTTACAGCTAAGGCAAGGGGAGCATCAGCTTTCAAAAAAAAAAATCTATCTGTCAAGTTCCTACCCCAAGTAACCGTAAGCGGCTCAGGGCATTTCTGGGTATGGCAGGCTTTTGCAGAATATGGATCCCAGAGTTTGGACTGTGGGCTAAACCCCTGTACAACTGTGTAAAAGGAGCAAATCATGACCCCTTCGATTGGACCCCAAAGGCTAACAAAGCATTTAAAATCCTAAAAAAAAAAATTAATAAAAGCCCCGGCTCTGGGCCTGCCAGATCTCTCTAAGCCGTTTCAGTTGTATGTACATGAACGAAGGGGGGTGGCGCTAGGAGTGCTTACACAGCTGTTAGGAGCATGGAAGCGTCCTGTGGCTTATTTTTCTAAGCAATTGAATCAGGTTGCAAAGGGTTGGCCGGAATGGTTACGGGCGGTCGCAGCTACTGCCCTATTGCTTAAAAAAACCGAGAAGCTAACATTGGAAGGGGTTATGCAAATCTATACTCCCCATATGGTCCGAGCCTTATTGAATGCAAAGGGAGGGCTTTGGCTCACCCAGGCTCGGATTGCTCGGTACCAGGCTAAGCTGTTAGAGAACTCTGAAGTCACCTTACAGCCTTGCCCCTCCCTTAACCCAGCCACTCTCTTGCCAGAAACAGAGGAACAGAAACATGACTGTTTAAAAATCATAAATGTCCAGTACTCCAGCCGTCCGGATTTAAAGGATGTACCTCTCCCAAATGCAAATTATGAGTGGTACACTAATGGTAGCAGTACTGTAATAGATGGGCAAAAAAGGGCGGGTTATGCTGTTGTGACCCTCCATGACACTGTGGAAGCTGAAGGTTTGCCTGCTGGGACCTCTGCCCAGCTTGCCGAACTAATAGCCCTGACCCGTGCACTTAAACTGTCAAAAGGAAAGCGGGTCAACATTTTTACTGATTGAAAGTATGCTTTTGGTGTGCTGCATGCTCATGCTAGCCTATAAAAGCAAAGGGGAATGCTGACAGCCCAAGGCTCCCAGTCAAGTACGGGCCCCAAATCCTCCGGCTCCTAGAAGCTGTACAACTCCCCTCGGAAGTGGCGGTGGTACACTGTAAAGCCCATCAAAGGGAGAATCAAGATGTGGCCAGAGGTAACGCCCGGGCAGATAGAGAGGCTAAGCATGCTGCCACCCTGCCATCCCCTCAGACTGAGAACGCCCATATGCATGCCCTTATCCCATCAGTAGGGGAGCTTCCAACCCCTCAGTACTCTGGGAAAAAAAGACAGCTAACTGACAAACTCGGTCTCCGGGAAAAGGAGGGATGGCTCCATTCCCCAGAAGGGAAGGTCCTCCTACCAAAGGGCCTAATCCAGCCGGTGCTGCAGAACCTACATCAAACCACTCATGCTGGCAGAAAAGCACTTATCCAGCTAATGGGAAAATACTTGATCACTTCCGGACTCCGACCCCTGGCTGCCCAGGTACAAGCGGACTGCTTAGTCTGCCAAAAGAATAACCCCCGACCGGGACATCCTGTGCCACCAGCTGCCCTAGAACCCACTCCGGGCCCCGAACAAATGTGGCAAATAGACTTTACTAAGTTTCCCCGGACCCAAGGGTTCAAATATCTCCTTGTTATAGTGGATCGGTTCAGCGGATGGCCAAAAGCCTTCCCATGCCGTAACTGCACTGCCAGGACAGTGGCCCCCCAAGTTTGTTAAGGAGCTCATTCCTCGCTTTGGACTCCCCCTGTGAATGGAATCTGACAACAGGACACACTTCACATCAAAAATCATTCAAAGCATCTCACATGCCTTACAGATCCCCTGGAAACTCCATACACCCTGGAGACCGCAAGCCAGTGGGGTAGTGGAGGGTACCAATCAGACCCTTAAATGGCATCTCTCAAAAGTGTGCCAAAAAGCCTCACTGCGATGGCCTGATGCTTTGCCCCTCGTCCTACTCCATATCCGCGTTCTCCCAAAGGGTAGATTAGGGCTCAGTCCCTTTGAAATTATGTTTGAAAGGGCATGGCCCATGAATGGCACCCCGGTTCTGTCAGGGGAATGAAAGTTGGGTAATGTTTTTTTGTCACAGTATATGTGTTCCCTGTCTGCTGTTCTCTTGTCTCTTCACAGGTATACCAAGGATTCCCAGCTTCTCCCCTTGGACTCTCCCGTCCACTCCTTACAGCCCGGTGACTCTGTGCTTGTTCGCACCTAAAAAAACGAGCCTCACCAAAAAAAGTAAAAAGAACCCTATACCATCCTGCTGATTTCCCATACAGCGGCAAAAAAAAAAAAACACAAGAACTGGATCCATCACTCTCGTCTGAAGGCAGTACCTGCCCCCTCGTCAGCAGAACCGTGGACCGTCCATCCTGCTGACTCCTCATCTAGTGACAATCTCGGGCTAAAGCTACTGTTTAAAAAACACAAATAGCGGGCTGGGGTTTGTCGTCTTGGCTTGGTGGTTTATTTAGCCTGCTATTGAAATTTCTCTTTCCTGTATTGCTTGTATTACTGGTATTATGCTGTGCGGTATCATGTGTCAGGGCCCTTTTGCAAAAGTTAATAAGTCATTCTCTTCAGGGCTATCACACAGTGCTTATGCAAAGTTATATTATAACAAAATAAGTAGCCCAAGTAAAAAAACTCAAAGCCAAGGCTGTTGAGTGTTCTCAAAGGGGGGAGTTGTTGGGAACACTGGGGCATGGCCACTAGGTAACTCAAGGGGCTGGCAGACCACAAGATTTTTCAAATCTCCCTGTAGCTTTTTAAAGCTTCAAATAAACCTTTCTGCTTCTCCACCCCCGTTGTAATTATTGGGTGTAGCACACCGGGTAAGGAACCAACTCAAGCTGTTGTTCAGGCTCTCGGCACTGGGTGCCAGCAACAGGAGCTAGCAAACAGAGCTGTAAACAGGGGAGTTTGAGTGGGAGTTCTGTTGGAGGAGAAGGTATTTGTGTGTGTTTGGTTTTGTATTGGTAGTATCTGTATGTGTAGGGGCTTTGTGCTCGGAGAGAAGCTGAGCCCTGATTAGGGGGCGGGGCTTCACTGACTAGGGGTCCTATAAAGGTAGCAGCCAGTCAGGCAGCGGCACAGGAGCTAGCAAACAGAGCTGTAAACAGGGGAGTTTGAGTGGGAGTTCTGTTGGAGGAGAATGTGTTTGTGTGTGTTTGGTTTTGTATTGGTAGTTTCTGTATGTGCAGAGGCTTGGAGGGGCTTTGTGCTGGGACAGAAGCTGAGCCCTGATTAGGGGGCGGGGCTTCACTGACTAGGGGTCCAATAAGGGTAGCGGCACAGACAGCTGCAGCGGCACAGGACCTAGCAAACAGAGCTGTAAACAGGGGAGTTTGAGTAGGAGTTCTGTTGGAGGAGAAGGTATTTGTGTGTGTTTGGTTTTGTATTGGTGGTATCTGTATGTGTAGAGGCTTGGAGGAGCTTTGTGCTTGGAGAGAAGCTGAGCCCTGTTTAGGGGGCGGGGCTTCACTGACTAGGGGTACTATAATGGTAGCAGCCAGTCAGGCAGTGGCACAGACAGCTGCAGCGACACAGGAGCTAGAAAACAGAGCTGTAAACAGGAGAGGTTGAGTGGGAGTTCTGTTGGAGGAGGAGGAGGTATTTGTGTGTGTGTGTTTGGTTTTGTATTGTTAGTATCTGTATGTGTAGGGCCTTTGTGCTGGGAGAGAAGCTGAGCCCTGATTAGGGGGCGGGGCTTCGCTGAGTAGGGGTCCTATAAAGGTAGCAGCCGGTCAGGCAGCGGCACAGGAGCTAGCAAACAGAGCTGTAAGCAGGGGAGTTTGAGTGGGAGTTCTGTTGGAGGAGAAGGTATTTGTGTGTTTTTTTGTATTGGTAGTATCTGTATGTGTAGAGGCTTGGAGGGGTTTTGTGCAGGGAGAGAAGCTGAGCCCTGATAAGGGGGCGGGGCTTCACTGAGTAGGGGTCCTGTAATGGTAGCAGCCAGTCACGCAGCGGCACAGACAGCTGCAGCGGCACAAGACCTAGCAAACAGAGCTGTAAACAGGGGAGTTTGAGTGGGAGTTCTGTTGGAGGAGATGGTATTTGTGTGTTTTTTGGTTTTGTATTGGTAGTATCTGTATGTGTAGAGGCTTGGAGGG
Organism: Lepidochelys olivacea; assembly: GCF_965140295.1. NCBI lineage: Eukaryota > Metazoa > Chordata > Testudines > Cheloniidae > Lepidochelys > Lepidochelys olivacea. Next base: position 25,705,327 of record NC_140427.1, read on the forward strand.
GCTTTGTGCGTGGAGAGAAACTGAGCCCTGATTAGGGGGCGGGGCTTGACTTACTAGGGGTCCTATAAAGGTAGCAGCCAGTCAGGCAGCGGCTAAGACAGCTGCAGCGGCACAGGAGCAAGCAAACAGAGCTGTAAACAGGGGAGCTGGAGTGGGAGTTCTGTTGGAGGAGAAGGTATTTGTGTGTTTTTTTGTATTGGTAGTATCTGTATGTGTAGAGGCTTGGAGGGGCTAGGTGCTGCGAGAGAAGCTGAGCCCTGATTAGGGGGCGGGGCTTCACTGACTAGGGGTCCCAAAAAGGGAGCAGCCAGTCAGGCAGCGGCACAGGAGCTAGCAAACAGAGCTGTGAACAGGGGAGTTTGAGTGGGAGTTCTGTTGGAGGAGAAGGTATTTGTGTGTGTTTTTGTATTGGTAGTATCTGTATGTGTAGAGGCTTTGAGGGGCTTTGTGCTGGGAGAGAAGCTGAGCACTGATTAGGGGGCAGGGCTTGACTGACTAGGGTTCCTATAAAGGTAGCAGCCAGTCAGGCAGCGGCTCAGACAGCTGCAGCGGCACAGGAGCTAGCAAACAGAGCTGTAAATAGTGGAGTTGGAGTGGGAGTTCTGTTGGAGGAGAAGGTATTTGTTTGTGTTTGGTTTTGTATTGTCAGTATCTGTATGTGTAGGGGCTTTGTGCTGGGAGAGAAGCTGAGCCCTGATTAGGGGGCGGGGCTTCCCTGACTAGGGGTCCTATAAAGGTAGCAGCCAGTCAGGCAGCGGCACAGGAGCTAGCAAACAGAGCTGTAAGCAGGGGAGTTTGAGTGGGAGTTCTGTTGGAGGAGAAGGTATTTGTGTGTTTTTTTGTATTGGTAGTATCTGTATGTGTGGAGGCTTGGAGGGGTTTTGTGGAGGGAGAGAAGCTGAGCCCTGATTAGGGGGCGGGGCTTCACTGACTAGGGGTCCTATAAAGGTAGCAGCCAGTCAGGCAGCGGAACAGACAGCTGCAGTGGTACAGGAGATTGCAAACAGAGCTGTAAACAGGGGAGTTTGAGTGGGAGTTCTGTTGGAGTAGAAGGTATTTGTGTTTGTTTTTGTATTGGTAGTATCTGTATGTGCAGAGGCTTGGAGGGGCTTTGTGCTGGGAGAGAAGCTGAGCCCTGATTAGGGGGCGGGGCTTCACTGACTAGGGGTCCTATAAAGGTAGCAGCCAGTCAGGCAGCGGCACAGGAGCTAGCAAAAAGAGCTGTGAACTGGGGAGTTTGAGTGGGAGTTCTGTTGGAGGAGAAGATATTTGTGTGTTTTTTTGTATTGGTAGTATCTGTATGTGTACAGGCTTTGAGGGGCTTTGTGCTGGGAGAGAAGCTGAGCACTGATTAGGGGGCGGGGCTTCACTGACTAGGGGTCCTATAAAGGGAGCAGCCAGTCAGGCAGCGGCACAGACAGCTGCAGTTTCACAGGAGCTAGCAAACAGAGCTGTAAACAGGGGAGTTTGAGTGGGAGTTCTGTTGGAGGAGAAGGTATTTGTGTGTGTTTGGTTTTGTATTGGTAGTATCTGTATGTGTAGGGGCTTCGTGCTGGGAGAGAAGCTGAGCCCTGATTAGGGGGCAGCGCTTCCCTGACTAGGGGTCCTATAAAGTTAGCAGCCAGTCAGGCAGCGGCACAGGAGCTAGCAAACAGAGCTGTAAGCAGGGGAGTTTGAGTGGTAGTTCTGTTGGAGGAGAAGGTATTTGTGTGTGTTTTGTTTTGTATTGGTAGTATCTGTATGTGTAGAGGCTTGGAGGGGCTTTGTGCTGGGAGAGAAGCTGAGCCCTGATTAGGTGGCGGGGCTTCACTGACTAGGGGTCCTATAAAGGTAGCAGCCAGTCAGGCAGCGGCTAAGACAGCTGCAGCGGCACAGGAGCTAGCAAACAGAGCTGTAAACAGGGGAGTTTGAGTGGGAGTTCTGTTGGAGGAGAAGGTATTTGTGTGTTTTTTTGTATTGGTAGTATCTGTATGTGTGGAGGCTTGGAGGGGTTTTGTGGAGGGAGAGAAGCTGAGCCCTGATTAGGGGGCGGGGCTTCACTGACTAGGGGTCCTATAAAGGTAGCAGCCAGTCAGGCAGCGGAACAGACAGCTGCAGTGGTACAGGAGATTGCAAACAGAGCTGTAAACAGGGGAGTTTGAGTGGGAGTTCTGTTGGAGTAGAAGGTATTTGTGTTTGTTTTTGTATTGGTAGTATCTGTATGTGCAGAGGCTTGGAGGGGCTTTGTGCTGGGAGAGAAGCTGAGCCCTGATTAGGGGGCGGGGCTTCACTGACTAGGGGTCCTATAAAGGTAGCAGCCAGTCAGGCAGCGGCACAGGAGCTAGCAAAAAGAGCTGTGAACTGGGGAGTTTGAGTGGGAGTTCTGTTGGAGGAGAAGATATTTGTGTGTTTTTTTGTATTGGTAGTATCTGTATGTGTAGAGGCTTTGAGGGGCTTTGTGCTGGGAGAGAAGCTGAGCACTGATTAGGGGGCGGGGCTTCACTGACTAGGGGTCCTATAAAGGGAGCAGCCAGTCAGGCAGCGGCACAGACAGCTGCAGTTTCACAGGAGCTAGCAAACAGAGCTGTAAACAGGGGAGTTTGAGTGGGAGTTCTGTTGGAGGAGAAGGTATTTGTGTGTGTTTGGTTTTGTATTGGTAGTATCTGTATGTGTAGGGGCTTCGTGCTGGGAGAGAAGCTGAGCCCTGATTAGGGGGCAGCGCTTCCCTGACTAGGGGTCCTATAAAGTTAGCAGCCAGTCAGGCAGCGGCACAGGAGCTAGCAAACAGAGCTGTAAGCAGGGGAGTTTGAGTGGTAGTTCTGTTGGAGGAGAAGGTATTTGTGTGTGTTTGGTTTTGTATTGGTAGTATCTGTATGTGTAGAGGCTTGGAGGGGCTTTGTGCTGGGAGAGAAGCTGAGCCCTGATTAGGTGGCGGGGCTTCACTGACTAGGGGTCCTATAAAGGTAGCAGCCAGTCAGGCAGCGGCTAAGACAGCTGCAGCGGCACAGGAGCTAGCAAACAGAGCTGTAAACAGGGGAGTTTGAGTGGGAGTTCTGTTGGAGGAGAAGGTATTTGTGTGTGTTTGGTTTTGTATTGGTAGTATCTGTATGTGTAGAGGCTTGGAGGGGCTTTGTGCTGGGAGAGAAGCTGAGCCCTGATTAGGGGGCGGTGCTTCACTGACTAGGGGTCCTATAAAGGTAGCAGCCAGTCAGGCAGCGGCACAGGAGCTAGCAAACAGAGCTGTAAGCAGGGGAGTTTGAGTGGGAGTTCTGTTGGAGGAGAAGGTATTTGTGTGTTTTTTTGTATTGGTAGTATCTGTATGTGTAGAGGCTTGGAGGGGTTTTGTGCAGGGAGAGAAGCTGAGCCCTGATAAGGGGGCGGGGCTTCACTGAGTAGGGGTCCTGTAATGGTAGCAGCCAGTCACGCAGCGGCACAGACAGCTGCAGCGGCACAAGACCTAGCAAACAGAGCTGTAAACAGGGGAGTTTGAGTGGGAGTTCTGTTGGAGGAGATGGTATTTGAGTGTTTTTTGGTTTTGTATTGGTAGTATCTGTATGTGTAGAGGCTTGGAGGGGCTTTGTGCGTGGAGAGAAACTGAGCCCTGATTAGGGGGCGGGGCTTGACTTACTAGGGGTCCTATAAAGGTAGCAGCCAGTCAGGCAGCGGCTAAGACAGCTGCAGCGGCACAGGAGCAAGCAAACAGAGCTGTAAACAGGGGAGCTGGAGTGGGAGTTCTGTTGGAGGAGAAGGTATTTGTGTGTTTTTTTGTATTGGTAGTATCTGTATGTGTAGAGGCTTTGAGGGGCTTTGTGCTGGGAGAGAAGCTGAGCACTGATTAGGGGGCGGGGCTTCACTGACTAGGGGTCCTATAAAGGTAGCAGCCAGTCAGGAGCGGCTCAGACAGCTGCAGCGGCACAGGAGCTAGCAAACAGAGCTGTAAACAGGGGAGTTTGTGTGGGAGTTCTGTTGGAGGAGAAGGTATTTGTGTGTGTTTTTGTATTGGTAGTATCTGTATGTGTAGAGGCTTGGAGGGGCTTTGTGCTGGGAGAGAAGCTGAGCCCTGATTAGGGGGCGGGGCTTGACTGACTAGGGTTCCTATAAAGGTAGCAGCCAGTCAGGCAGCGGCTCAGACAGCTGCAGCGGCACAGGAGCTAGCAAACAGAGCTGTAAATAGTGGAGTTGGAGTGGGAGTTCTGTTGGAGGAGAAGGTATTTGTTTGTGTTTGGTTTTGTATTGTCAGTACCTGTATGTGCAGGGGCTTTGTGCTGGGAGAGAAGCTGAGCCCTGATTAGGGGGCGGGGCTTCCCTGACTAGGGGTCCTATAAAGGTAGCAGCCAGTCAGGCAGCGGCACAGGAGCTAGCAAACAGAGCTGTAAGCAGGGGAGTTTGAGTGGGAGTTCTGTTGGAGGAGAAGGTATTTGTGTGTTTTTTTGTATTGGTAGTATCTGTATGTGTAGAGGCTTGGAGGGGTTTTGAGGAGGGAGAGAAGCTGAGCCCTGATTAGGGGGCGGGGCTTGACTTACTAGGGGTCCTATAAAGGTAGCAGCCAGTCAGGCAGCGGCTAAGTCAGCTGCAGCGGCACAGGAGCAAGCAAACAGAGCTGGAAGCAGGGGAGTTTGAGTGGTAGTTCTGTTGGAGGAGAAGGTATTTGTCTGTGTTTGGTTTTGTATTGGTAGTATCTGTATGTGTAGAGGCTTGGAGGGGCTTTGTGCTGGGAGAGAAGCTGAGCCCTGATTAGGGGGCGGGGCTTCACTGACTAGGGGTCCTATAAAGGTAGCAGCCAGTCAGGCAGCGGAACAGACAGCTGCAGCGGTACAGGAGCTTGCAAACAGAGCTGTAAACAGGGGAGTTTGAGTGGGAGTTCTGTTGGAGGAGAAGGTATTTGTGTGTGTTTGGTTTTGTATTGGTAGTATCTGTATGTGTAGAGGCTTGGAGGGGCTTTGTGCTGGGAGAGAAGCTGAGCCCTGATTAGGGGGCGGGGCTTCACTGACTAGGGGTCCTATAAAGGTAGCAGCCGGTCAGGCAGCGGCACAGGAGCTAGCAAACAGAGCTGTAAGCAGGGGAGTTTGAGTGGGAGTTCTGTTGGAGGAGAAGGTATTTGTGTGTTTTTTTGTATTGGTAGTATCTGTATGTGTAGAGGCTTGGAGGGGTTTTGTGCAGGGAGAGAAGCTGAGCCCTGATAAGGGGGCGGGGCTTCACTGAGTAGGGGTCCTGTAATGGTAGCAGCCAGTCACGCAGCGGCACAGACAGCTGCAGCGGCACAAGACCTAGCAAACAGAGCTGTAAACAGGGGAGTTTGAGTGGGAGTTCTGTTGGAGGAGATGGTATTTGTGTGTTTTTTGGTTTTGTATTGGTAGTATCTGTATGTGTAGAGGCTTGGAGGGGCTTTGTGCGTGGAGAGAAACTGAGCCCTGATTAGGGGGCGGGGCTTGACTTACTAGGGGTCCTATAAAGGTAGCAGCCAGTCAGGCAGCGGCTAAGACAGCTGCAGCGGCACAGGAGCAAGCAAACAGAGCTGTAAACAGGGGAGCTGGAGTGGGAGTTCTGTTGGAGGAGAAGGTATTTGTGTGTTTTTTTGTATTGGTAGTATCTGTATGTGTAGAGGCTTTGAGGGGCTTTGTGCTGGGAGAGAAGCTGAGCACTGATTAGGGGGCGGGGCTTCACTGACTAGGGGTCCTATAAAGGTAGCAGCCAGTCAGGCAGCGGCTCAGACAGCTGCAGCGGCACAGGAGCTAGCAAACAGAGCTTTAAATAGTGGAGTTGGAGTGGGAGTTCTGTTGGAGGAGAAGGTATTTGTTTGTGTTTGGTTTTGTATTGTCAGTATCTGTATGTGTAGGGGCTTTGTGCTGGGAGAGAAGCTGAGCCCTGATTAGGGGGCGGGGCTTCCCTGACTAGGGGTCCTATAAAGGTAGCAGCCAGTCAGGCAGCGGCACAGGAGCTAGCAAACAGAGCTGTAAGCAGGGGAGTTTGAGTGGGAGTTCTGTTGGAGGAGAAGGTATTTGTGTGTTTTTTTGTATTGGTAGTATCTGTATGTGTAGAGGCTTGGAGGGGTTTTGTGGAGGGAGAGAAGCTGAGCCCTGATTAGGGGGCGGGGCTTGACTTACTAGGGGTCCTATAAAGGTAGCAGCCAGTCAGGCAGCGGCTAAGACAGCTGCAGCGGCACAGGAGCAAGCAAACAGAGCTGTAAGCAGGGGAGTTTGAGTGGTAGTTCTGTTGGAGGAGAAGGTATTTGTCTGTGTTTGGTTTTGTATTGGTAGTATCTGTATGTGTAGAGGCTTGGAGGGGCTTTGTGCTGGGAGAGAAGCTGAGCCCTGATTAGGGGGCGGGGCTTCACTGACTAGGGGTCCTATAAAGGTAGCAGCCAGTCAGGCAGCGGAACAGACAGCTGCAGTGGTACAGGAGCTTGCAAACAGAGCTGTAAACAGGGGAGTTTGAGTGGGAGTTCTGTTGGAGTAGAAGGTATTTGTGTTTGTTTTTGTATTGGTAGTATCTGTATGTGCAGAGGCTTGGAGGGGCTTTGTGCTGGGAGAGAAGCTGAGCCCTGATTAGGGGGCGGGGCTTCACTGACTAGGGGTCCTATAAAGGTAGCAGCCAGTCAGGCAGCGGCACAGGAGCTAGCAAAAAGAGCTGTGAACTGGGGAGTTTGAGTGGGAGTTCTGTTGGAGGAGAAGATATTTGTGTGTTTTTTTGTATTGGTAGTATCTGTATGTGTAGAGGCTTTGAGGGGCTTTGTGCTGGGAGAGAAGCTGAGCACTGATTAGGGGGCGGGGCTTCACTGACTAGGGGTCCTATAAAGGGAGCAGCCAGTCAGGCAGCGGCACAGACAGCTGCAGTTTCACAGGAGCTAGCAAACAGAGCTGTAAGCAGGGGAGTTTGAGTGGTAGTTCTGTTGGAGGAGAAGGTATTTGTCTGTGTTTGGTTTTGTATTGGTAGTATCTGTATGTGTAGAGGCTTGGAGGGGTTTTGTGGAGGGAGAGAAGCTGAGCCCTGATTAGGGGGCGGGGCTTGACTTACTAGGGGTCCTATAAAGGTAGCAGCCAGTCAGGCAGCGGCTAAGACAGCTGCAGCGGCACAGGAGCAAGCAAACAGAGCTGTAAGCAGGGGAGTTTGAGTGGTAGTTCTGTTGGAGGAGAAGGTATTTGTCTGTGTTTGGTTTTGTATTGGTAGTATCTGTATGTGTAGAGGCTTGGAGGGGCTTTGTGCTGGGAGAGAAGCTGAGCCCTGATTAGGGGGCGGGGCTTCACTGACTAGGGGTCCTATAAAGGTAGCAGCCAGTCAGGCAGCGGAACAGACAGCTGCAGTGGTACAGGAGCTTGCAAACAGAGCTGTAAACAGGGGAGTTTGAGTGGGAGTTCTGTTGGAGGAGAAGGTATTTGTGTTTGTTTTTGTATTGGTAGTATCTGTATGTGCAGAGGCTTGGAGGGGCTTTGTGCTGGGAGAGAAGCTGAGCCCTGATTAGGGGGCAGCGCTTCCCTGACTAGGGGTCCTATAAAGTTAGCAGCCAGTCAGGCAGCGGCACAGGAGCTAGCAAACAGAGCTGTAAGCAGGGGAGTTTGAGTGGTAGTTCTGTTGGAGGAGAAGGTATTTGTGTGTGTTTGGTTTTGTATTGGTAGTATCTGTATGTGTAGAGGCTTGGAGGGGCTTTGTGCTGGGAGAGAAGCTGAGCCCTGATTAGGGGGCGGGACTTCACTGACTAGGGGTCCTATAAAGGTAGCAGCCAGTCAGGCACCGGCACAGACAGCTGCAGTGCACAGGAGCTAGCAAACAGAGCTGTAAACAGGGGAGTTTGAGTGGGAGTTCTGTTGGAGGAGAAGGTATTTGTGTGTGTTTGGTTTTGTATTGGTAGTATCTGTATGTGTAGAGGCTTTGAGGGGCTTTGTGCTGGGAGAGAAGCTGAGCCCTGATTAGGGGGCGGGGCTTCACTGACTAGGGGTCCTATAAAGGTAGCAGCCGGTCAGGCAGCGGCACAGGAGCTAGCAAACAGAGCTGTAAGCAGGGGAGTTTGAGTGGCAGTTCTGTTGGAGGAGAAGGTATTTGTGTGTTTTTTTGTATTGGTAGTATCTGTATGTGTAGAGGCTTGGAGGGGTTTTGTGCAGGGAGAGAAGCTGAGCCCTGATTAGGGGGCGGGGCTTCACTGAGTAGGGGTCCTATAAAGGTAGCAGCCAGTCAGGCAGCGGCTAAGACAGCTGCAGCGGCACAGGAGCAAGCAAACAGAGCTGTAAACAGGGGAGCTGGAGTGGGAGTTCTGTTGGAGGAGAAGGTATTTGTGTGTTTTTTTGTATTGGTAGTATCTGTATGTGTAGAGGCTTTGAGGGGCTTTGTGCTGGGAGAGAAGCTGAGCACTGATTAGGGGGCGGGGCTTCACTGACTAGGGGTCCTATAAAGGTAGCAGCCAGTCAGGAGCGGCTCAGACAGCTGCAGCGGCACAGGAGCTAGCAAACAGAGCTGTAAACAGGGGAGTTTGTGTGGGAGTTCTGTTGGAGGAGAAGGTATTTGTGTGTGTTTTTGTATTGGTAGTATCTGTATGTGTAGAGGCTTGGAGGGGCTTTGTGCTGGGAGAGAAGCTGAGCCCTGATTAGGGGGCGGGGCTTGACTGACTAGGGTTCCTATAAAGGTAGCAGCCAGTCAGGCAGCGGCTCAGACAGCTGCAGCGGCACAGGAGCTAGCAAACAGAGCTGTAAATAGTGGAGTTGGAGTGGGAGTTCTGTTGGAGGAGAAGGTATTTGTTTGTGTTTGGTTTTGTATTGTCAGTATCTGTATGTGTAGGGGCTTTGTGCTGGGAGAGAAGCTGAGCCCTGATTAGGGGGCGGGGCTTCCCTGACTAGGGGTTCTATAAAGGTAGCAGCCAGTCAGGCAGCGGCACAGGAGCTAGCAAACAGAGCTGTAAGCAGGGGAGTTTGAGTGGGAGTTCTGTTGGAGGAGAAGGTATTTGTGTGTTTTTTTGTATTGGTAGTATCTGTATGTGTAGAGGCTTGGAGGGGTTTTGTGGAGGGAGAGAAGCTGAGCCCTGATTAGGGGGCGGGGCTTGACTTACTAGGGGTCCTATAAAGGTAGCAGCCAGTCAGGCAGCGGCTAAGACAGCTGCAGCGGCACAGGAGCAAGCAAACAGAGCTGTAAGCAGGGGAGTTTGAGTGGTAGTTCTGTTGGAGGAGAAGGTATTTGTCTGTGTTTGGTTTTGTATTGGTAGTATCTGTATGTGTAGAGGCTTGGAGGGGCTTTGTGCTGGGAGAGAAGCTGAGCCCTGATTAGGGGGCGGGGCTTCACTGACTAGGTTTCCTATAAAGGTAGCAGCCAGTCAGGCAGCGGAACAGACAGCTGCAGTGGTACAGGAGCTTGCAAACAGAGCTGTAAACAGGGGAGTTTGAGTGGGAGTTCTGTTGGAGGAGAAGGTATTTGTGTTTGTTTTTGTATTGGTAGTATCTGTATGTGCAGAGGCTTGGAGGGGCTTTGTGCTGGGAGAGAAGCTGAGCCCTGATTAGGGGGCGGGGCTTCACTGACTAGGGGTCCTATAAAGGTAGCAGCCAGTCAGGCAGCGGCACAGGAGCTAGCAAAAAGAGCTGTGAACTGGGGAGTTTGAGTGGGAGTTCTGTTGGAGGAGAAGATATTTGTGTGTTTTTTTGTATTGGTAGTATCTGTATGTGTAGAGGCTTTGAGGGGCTTTGTGCTGGGAGAGAAGCTGAGCACTGATTAGGGGGCGGGGCTTCACTGACTAGGGGTCCTATAAAGGGAGCAGCCAGTCAGGCAGCGGCACAGACAGCTGCAGTTTCACAGGAGCTAGCAAACAGAGCTGTAAACAGGGGAGTTTGAGTGGGAGTTCTGTTGGAGGAGAAGGTATTTGTGTGTGTTTGGTTTTGTATTGGTAGTATCTGTATGTGTAGGGGCTTCGTGCTGGGAGAAAAGCTGAGCCCTGATTAGGGGGCAGCGCTTCCCTGACTAGGGGTCCTATAAAGTTAGCAGCCAGTCAGGCAGCGGCACAGGAGCTAGCAAACAGAGCTGTAAGCAGGGGAGTTTGAGTGGTAGTTCTGTTGGAGGAGAAGGTATTTGTGTGTGTTGGTTTTGTATTGGTAGTATCTGTATGTGTAGAGGCTTGGAGGGGCTTTGTGCTGGGAGAGAAGCTGAGCCCTGATTAGGGGGCGGGGCTTCACTGACTAGGGGTCCTATAAAGGTAGCAGCCAGTCAGGCAGCGGCTAAGACAGCTGCAGCGGCACAGGAGCAAGCAAACAGAGCTGTAAACTGGGGAGCTGGAGTGGGAGTTCTGTTGGAGGAGAAGGTATTTGTGTGTTTTTTTGTATTGGTAGTATCTGTATGTGTAGAGGCTTGGAGGGGCTAGGTGCTGGGAGAGAAGCTGAGCCCTGATTAGGGGGCGGGACTTCACTGACTAGGGGTCCTATAAAGGTAGCAGCCAGTCAGGCACCGGCACAGACAGCTGCAGTGCACAGGAGCTAGCAAACAGAGCTGTAAACAGGGGAGTTTGAGTGGGAGTTCTGTTGGAGGAGAAGGTATTTGTGTGTGTTTGGTTTTGTATTGGTAGTATCTGTATGTGTAGAGGCTTTGAGGGGCTTTGTGCTGGGAGAGAAGCTGAGCCCTGATTAGGGGGCGGGGCTTCACTGACTAGGGGTCCTATAAAGGTAGCAGCCGGTCAGGCAGCGGCACAGGAGCTAGCAAACAGAGCTGTAAGCAGGGGAGTTTGAGTGGGAGTTCTGTTGGAGGAGAAGGTATTTGTGTGTTTTTTTGTATTGGTAGTATCTGTATGTGTAGAGGCTTGGAGGGGTTTTGTGCAGGGAGAGAAGCTGAGCCCTGATAAGGGGGCGGGGCTTCACTGAGTAGGGGTCCTGTAATGGTAGCAGCCAGTCACGCAGCGGCACAGACAGCTGCAGCGGCACAAGACCTAGCAAACAGAGCTGTAAACAGGGGAGTTTGAGTGGGAGTTCTGTTGGAGGAGATGGTATTTGTGTGTTTTTTGGTTTTGTATTGGTAGTATCTGTATGTGTAGAGGCTTGGAGGGGCTTTGTGCGTGGAGAGAAACTGAGCCCTGATTAGGGGGCGGGGCTTGACTTACTAGGGGTCCTATAAAGGTAGCAGCCAGTCAGGCAGCGGCTAAGACAGCTGCAGCGGCACAGGAGCAAGCAAACAGAGCTGTAAACAGGGGAGTTGGAGTGGGAGTTCGGTTGGAGGAGAAGGTATTTGTGTGTTTTTTGTATTGGTAGTATCTGTATGTGTAGAGGCTTGGAGGGGCTAGGTGCTGCGAGAGAAGCTGAGCCCTGATTAGGGGGCGGGGCTTCACTGACTAGGGGTCCCATAAAGGGAGCAGCCAGTCAGGCAGCGGCACAGGAGCTAGCAAACAGAGCTGTGAACAGGGGAGTTTGAGTGGGAGTTCTGTTGGAGGAGAAGGTATTTGTGTGTGTTTTTGTATTGGTAGTATCTGTATGTGTAGAGGCTTTGAGGGGCTTTGTGCTGGGAGAGAAGCTGAGCCCTGATTAGGGGGCGGGGCTTCACTGACTAGGGGTCCTATAAAGGTCGCAGCCAGTCAGGCAGCGGCACAGGAGCTAGCAAACAGAGCTGTAAACAGGGGAGTTTGAGTGGGAGTTCTGTTGGAGGAGAAGGTATTTGTGTGTGTTTGGTTTTGTATTGGTGGTATCTGTATGTGTAGGGGCTTTGTGCTGGGAGAGAAGCTGAGCCCTGATTAGGGGATGGGGCTTGACTGACTACGGGTCCTGTAAAGGTAGCCGCTGGTCAGGCAGCGGCACAGACAGCTGCAGCGGCACAGGAGCTAGCAAACAGAGCTGTAAACAGGGGAGTTTGAGTGGGAGTTCTGTTGGAGGAGAAGGTATTTGTGTGTTTGGTTTTGTATTGATAGTATCTGTATGTGTAGGGGCTTTGTGCTGGGATAGAAGCTGAGCCCTGATTAGGGGGCGGGGCTTCACTGATTAGGGGTCCTATAAAGGTAGCAGCCAGTCAGGCAGCGGCACAGACAGCTGCAGTGGCACAGGAGCTTGCAAACAGACCTGTAAACAGGGGAGTTTGAGTGGGAGTTCTGTTGGAGGAGAAGGTATTTGTGTTTGTTTGGTTTTGTATTGGTAGTATTTGTATGTGTAGAGGCTTGGAGGGGCTTTGTGCTGGGAGAGAAGATGAGCCCTGATTAGGGGGCGGGGCTTCACTGACTAGGGGTCCTATAAAGGTAGCAGCCAGTCAGGCAGCGGCAGACAGCTGCAGCGGCACAGGAGCTAGCAAACAGAGCTGTAAAGAGGGGAGTTTGACTGGGAGTTCTGTTGGAGGAGATGGTATTTGTGTACGTTTGGTTTTGTATTGGTAGTATCTGTACGTGTATTGTTTTGGCGGGGCTTTGTGCTTGGAGAGAAGCTGAGCCCTGATTAGGGGCGGGGCTTCACTGACTAGGGGTCCTATAAAGGTAGCAGCCAGTCAGGCAGCGGCACAGACAGCTGCAGGGGCACAGGAGCTAGCAAACAGAGCTGTAAACAGGGGAGTTTGAGTGGGAGTTCTGTTGGAGGAGATGGTATTTGTGTGTGTTTGGTTTTGTATTGGTAGTATCTGTATGTGTTGAGGCTTGGAGGGGCTTTGTGCTGGGAGAGAAGCTGAGCCCTGATTAGGGGGCGGGATTTCACTGACTAGGGGTCATATAAAGGTAGCAGCCAATCAGGCAGCGGCACAGACAGCTGCAGTGTCACAGGAGCTAGCAAACAGAGCTGTAAACAGGGGAGTTTGAGTGGGAGTTCCGCTGGAGGAGAAGGTATTTGTGTTTGTTTGGTTTTGTATTGGTAGCATCTGTATGTGTAGGGGCTTTGTGCTGGGAGAGAAGCTGAGCCCTGATTAGGGGGCGGGGCTTGACTGATTAGGGGTCCTATAAAGGTAGCAGCCAGTCAGGCAGCGGCTAAGACAGCTGCAGCGGCACAGGAGCTAGCAAACAGAGCTGTAAACAGTTGAGTTGGAGTGGGAGTTCTGTTGGAGGAGAAGGTATTTGTGTGTGTTTTTGTATTGGTAGTATCTGTATGTGTAGAGGCTTGGAGGGGCTAGGGGCTGGGAGAGAAGCTGAGCCCTGATTAGGGGGCGGGGCTTCACTGACTAGGGGTCCTATAAAGGTAGCAGCCAGTCAGGCAGCGGCACAGGAGCTAGCAAACAGAGCTGTGAACAGGGGAGTTTGAGTGGGAGTTCTGTTGGAGGAGAAGGTATTTGTGTGTGTTTTTGTATTGGTAGTATCTGTATGTGTAGAGGCTTGGAGGGGCTAGGTGCTGGGAGAGAAGCTGAGCCCTGATTAGGGGGCGGGGCTTCCCTGACTAGGGGTCCTGTAAAGGTAGCAGCCAGTCAGGCAGCGGCACAGGAGCTAGCAAACAGAGCTGTGAACAGGGGAGTTTGAGTGGGAGTTCTGTTGGAGGAGATGGTATTTGTGTGTGTTTGGTTTTGTATTGGTAGTATCTGTATGTACAGAGGTTTGAAGGGGCTTTGTGCTGGGAGAGAAGCTGAGCCCTGATTAGGGGGCGGGGCTTCCCTGACTAGGGGTCCTGTAAAGGTAGCAGCCAGTCAGGCAGCGGCACAGACAGCAGCAGCGGCACAGGAGCTAGCAAACAGAGCTGTAAACAGGGGAGTTTGAGTGGGAGTTCTGTTGGAGGAGATGCTATTTGTGTGTGTTTGGTTTTTTATTGGTAGTATCTGTATGTGTAGAGGTTTGGCGGGGCTTTGTGCTTGGAGAGAAGCTGAGCCCTGATTAGGGGGCGGGGTTTCACTGACTAGGGGTCCTATAAAGGTAGCAGCCAGTCAGGCAGCGGAACAGACAGCTGCAGCGGCACAGGAGCTAGCAAACAGAGCTGTAAACAGGGGAGTTTGAGTGGGAGTTCTGTTGGAGGAGATGGTATTTGTGTGTGTTTGGTTTTGTATTGGTAGTATCTGTATGTGTAGAGGTTTGAAGGGGCTTTGTGCTGGGAGAGAAGCTGAGCCCTGATTAGGGGGCGGGGATTCACTGACTAGGGGTCCTATAAAGGTAGCAGCCAGTGAGGCAGCGGCACAGGAGCTAGCAAACAGACCTGTAAACAGGGGAGTTTGAGTGGGAGTTCTGTTGGAGGAGAAGGTATTTGTGTGTGTTCGGTTTTGTATTGGTAGTATCTGTATGTGTACGGGCTTTGTGCTGGGAGAGAAGCTGAGCCCTGATTAGGGGGCGGGGCTTGACTGACTAGGGGTCCTATAAAGGTAGCAGCCAGTCAGGCAGCGGCTAAGACAGCTGCAGCGGCACAGGAGATAGCAAACAGAGCTGTAAACAGGGGAGTTGGAGTGGGAGTTCTGTTGGAGGAGAAGGTATTTGTGTGTGTTTGGTTTTGTATTGTCAGTATCTGTATGTGCAGGGGCTTTGTGCTGGGAGAGAAGCTGAGCCCTGATTAGGGGACTGGGCTTCCCTGACTAGGGGTCCTATAAAGGTAGCAGCCAGTCAGGCAGCGGCACAGGAGCTAGCAAACAGAGCTCTTAACAGGGGAGTTTGAGTGGGAGTTCTGTTGGAGGAGATGGTATTTGTGTGTGTTTGGTTTTGTATTGGTAGTATCTGTATGTGTAGAGGCTTGGAGGGGCTTTGTGCTGGGAGAGAAGCTGAGCCCTGATTAGGGGGCGGGGCTTCACTGACTAGGGGTCCTATAAAGGTAGCAGCCAGTCAGGGAGCGGCTAAGACAGCTGCAGCGGCACAGGAGCTAGCAAACAGAGCTGTAAACAGGGGAGTTGGAGTTCAGTTGGAGGAGAAGGTATTTTTGTGTGTTTGGATTTGTATTGTCAGTATCTGTATGTGCAGGGGCTTTGTGCTGGGAGAGAAGCTGAGCCCTGATTAGGGGGCGGGGCTTCACTGACTAGGGGTCCTATAAAGGTAGCAGCCAGTCAGGCAGCGGCAGACAGCTGCAGCGGCACAGGAGCTAGCAAACAGAGCTGTAAAGAGGGGAGTTTGACTGGGAGTTCTGTTGGAGGAGATGGTATTTGTGTGTGTTTGGTTTTGTATTGGTAGTATCTGTATGTGTATTGGTTTGGCGGGGCTTTGTGCTTGGAGAGAAGCTGAGCCCTGATTAGGGGGCGGGGCTTCACTGACTAGGGGTCCTATAAAGGTAGCAGCTAGTCAGGCAGCGGTACAGACAGCTGCAGTGGCACAGGAGCTAGCAAACAGAGCTGTAAACAGGGGAGTTTGAGTGGGAGTTCTGTTGGAGGAGAAGGTATTTGTGTGTGTTATTGTATTGGTAGTATCTGTATGTGTAGAGGCTTGGAGGGGCTAGGTGCTGGGAGAGAAGCTGAGCCCTGATTAGGGGGCGGGGCTTCACTGACTAGGGGTCCTATAAAGGTAGCAGCCAGTCAGGCAGCGGCACAGACAGCTGCAGGGGCACAGGAGCTAGCAAACAGAGCTGTAAACAGGGGAGTTTGAGTGGGAGTTCTGTTGGAGGAGAAGGTATTTGTGTGTGTTCGGTTTTGTATTGGTAGTATCTGTATGTGCAGGGGCTTTGTGCTGGGAGAGAAGCTGAGCCCTGATTAGGGGGCGGGGCTTCCCTGACCAGGGGTCCTATAAAGGTAGCAGCCAGTTAGGCAGCGGCACAGGAGCTAGCAAACAGAGCTGTGAACAGGGGAGTTTGAGTAGGAGTTCTGTTGGAGGAGAAGGTATTTGTGTGTATTTTTGTATTGGTGGTATCTGTATGTATAGAGGCTTTGAGGGGCTTTGTGCTGGGAGAGAAGCTGAGCCCTGATTAGGGGGCGGGGCTTCACTGACTAGGGGTCCTGTAAAGGTAGCAGCCAGTCAGGCAGCGGCACAGACAGCAGCAGCAGCACAGGAGCTAGCAAACAGAGCTGTAAACAGGGGAGTTTGAGTGGGAGTTCTGTTGGAGGAGATGCTATTTGTGTGTGTTTGGTTTTTTATTGGTAGTATCTGTATGTGTAGGGGTTTGGCGGGGCTTTGTGCTTGGAGAGAAGCTGAGCCCTGATTAGGGGGCGGGGTTTCACTGACTAGGGGTCCTATAAAGGTAGCAGCCAGTCAGGCAGCGGAACAGACAGCTGCAGCGGCACAGGAGCTAGCAAACAGAGCTGTAAACAGGGGAGTTTGAGTGGGAGTTCTGTTGGAGGAGAAGGTATTTGTGTGTGTTCGGTTTTGTATTGGTAGTATCTGTATGTGTACGGGCTTTGTGCTGGGAGAGAAGCTGAGCCCTGATTAGGGGGCGGGGCTTGACTGACTAGGGGTCCTATAAAGGTAGCAGCCAGTCAGGCAGCGGCTAAGACAGCTGCAGCGGCACAGGAGATAGCAAACAGAGCTGTAAACAGGGGAGTTGGAGTGGGAGTTCTGTTGGAGGAGAAGGTATTTGTGTGTGTTTGGTTTTGTATTGTCAGTATCTGTATGTGCAGGGGCTTTGTGCTGGGAGAGAAGCTGAGCCCTGATTAGGGGACTGGGCTTCCCTGACTAGGGGTCCTATAAAGGTAGCAGCCAGTCAGGCAGCGGCACAGGAGCTAGCAAACAGAGCTCTTAACAGGGGAGTTTGAGTGGGAGTTCTGTTGGAGGAGATGGTATTTGTGTGTGTTTGGTTTTGTATTGGTAGTATCTGTATGTGTAGAGGCTTGGAGGGGCTTTGTGCTGGGAGAGAAGCTGAGCCCTGATTAGGGGGCGGGGCTTCACTGACTAGGGGTCCTATAAAGGTAGCAGCCAGTCAGGGAGCGGCTAAGACAGCTGCAGCGGCACAGGAGCTAGCAAACAGAGCTGTAAACAGGGGAGTTGGAGTTCGGTTGGAGGAGAAGGTATTTTTGTGTGTTTGGATTTGTATTGTCAGTATCTGTATGTGCAGGGGCTTTGTGCTGGGAGAGAAGCTGAGCCCTGATTAGGGGGCGGGGCTTCACTGACTAGGGGTCCTATAAAGGTAGCAGCCAGTCAGGCAGCGGCACAGGAGCTAGCAAACAGAGCTGTGAACAGGGGAGTTTGAGTAGGAGTTCTGTTGGAGGAGAAGGTATTTGTGTGTATTTTTGTATTGGTGGTATCTGTATGTATAGAGGCTTTGAGGGGCTTTGTGCTGGGAGAGAAGCTGAGCCCTGATTAGGGGGCGGGGCTTCACTGACTAGGGGTCCTGTAAAGGTAGCAGCCAGTCAGGCAGCGGCACAGACAGCAGCAGCAGCACAGGAGCTAGCAAACAGAGCTGTAAACAGGGGAGTTTGAGTGGGAGTTCTGTTGGAGGAGATGCTATTTGTGTGTGTTTGGTTTTTTATTGGTAGTATCTGTATGTGTAGGGGTTTGGCGGGGCTTTGTGCTTGGAGAGAAGCTGAGCCCTGATTAGGGGGCGGGGTTTCACTGACTAGGGGTCCTATAAAGGTAGCAGCCAGTCAGGCAGCGGAACAGACAGCTGCAGCGGCACAGGAGCTAGCAAACAGAGCTGTAAACAGGGGAGTTTGAGTGGGAGTTCTGTTGGAGGAGATGGTATTTGTGTGTGTTTGGTTTTGTATTGGTAGTATCTGTATGTGTAGAGGTTTGAAGGGGCTTTGTGCTGGGAGAGAAGCTGAGCCCTGATTAGGGGGCGGGGATTCACTGACTAGGGGTCCTATAAAGGTAGCAGCCAGTGAATCAGCGGCACAGGAGCTAGCAAACAGACCTGTAAACAGGGGAGTTTGAGTGGGAGTTCTGTTGGAGGAGAAGGTATTTGTGTGTGTTCGGTTTTGTATTGGTAGTATCTGTATGTGTACGGGCTTTGTGCTGGGAGAGAAGCTGAGCCCTGATTAGGGGGCGGGGCTTGACTGACTAGGGGTCCTATAAAGGTAGCAGCCAGTCAGGCAGCGGCTAAGACAGCTGCAGCGGCACAGGAGATAGCAAACAGAGCTGTAAACAGGGGAGTTGGAGTTCGGTTGGAGGAGAAGGTATTTTTGTGTGTTTGGATTTGTATTGTCAGTATCTGTATGTGCAGGGGCTTAGTGCTGGGAGAGAAGCTGAGCCCTGATTAGGGGGCGGGGCTTCACTGACTAGGGGTCCTATAAAGGTAGCAGCCAGTCAGGCAGCGGAACAGACAGCTGCAGTGGCACAGGAGCTAGCAAACAGAGCTGTAAACAGGGGAGTTTGAGTGGGAGTTCTGTTGGAGGAGAAGGTATTTGTGTGTGTTATTGTATTGGTAGTATCTGTATGTGTAGAGGCTTGGAGGGGCTTTGTGCTGGGAGAGAAGCTGAGCCCTGATTAGGGGGCGGGGCTTCACTGACTAGGGGTCCTATAAAGGTAGCAGCCAGTCAGGCAGCGGCTAAGACAGCTGAAGCGGCACAGGAGCTAGCAAACAGAGCTGTAAACAGGGGAGTTTGAGTGGGAGTTCTGTTGGAGGAGAAGGTATTTGTGTATGTTTTTGTATTGGTATTATCTGTATGTGTAGAGGCTTGGAGCGGCTTTGTGCTGGGAGAGAAGCTGAGCCCTGATTAGGGGGCGGGGCTTCACTGACTAGGGGTCCTATAAAGGTAGCAGCCAGTCAGGCAGCGGCACAGGAGCTAGCAAACAGGCCTGTAAACAGGGGAGTTTGAGTGGGAGTTCTGTTGGAGGAGAAGGTATTTGTGTGTGTTCGGTTTTGTATTGGTAGTATCTGTATGTGCAGGGGCTTTGTGCTGGGAGAGAAGCTGAGCCCTGATTAGGGGGCGGGGCTTCCCTGACGAGGGGTCCTATAAAGGTAGCAGCCAGTTAGGCAGCGGCACAGGAGCTAGCAAACAGAGCTGTGAACAGGGGAGTTTGACTGGGAGTTATGTTGGAGGAGAAGGTATTTGTGTGTGTTTTTGTATTGGTAGTATCTTTATGTGTAGAGGCTTGGAGGGGCTTTGTGCTGGGAGAGAAGCTTAGCCCTGATTAGGGGGCGGGGCTTCACTGACTAGGGGTCCTATAAAGGTAGCAGCCAGTCAGGCAGCGGCACAGGAGCTAGCAAACAGAGCTGTGAACAGGGGAGTTTGAGTGGCAGTTCTGTTGGAGGAGAATGTATTTGTGTGTGTTTTTGTATTGGTAGTATCTGTATGTGTAGAGGCTTGGAGGGGCTAGGTGCTGGGAGAGAAGCTGAGCCCTGATTAGGGGGCGGGGCTTCACTGACTAGGGGTCCTATAAAGGTAGCAGCCAGTCAGGCAGCGGCTAAGACAGCTGAAGCGGCACAGGAGCTAGCAAACAGAGCTGTAAACAGGGGAGTTTGAGTGGGAGTTCTGTTGGAGGAGAAGGTATTTGTGTATGTCTTTGTATTGGTATTATCTGTATGTGTAGAGGCTTGGAGCGGCTTTGTGCTGGGAGAGAAGCTGAGCCCTGATTAGGGGGCGGGGCTTCACTGACTAGGGGTCCTATAAAGGTAGCAGCCAGTCAGGCAGCGGCACAGGAGCTAGCAAACAGGCCTGTAAACAGGGGAGTTTGAGTGGGAGTTCTGTTGGAGGAGAAGGTATTTGTGTGTGTTCGGTTTTGTATTGGTAGTATCTGTATGTGTACGGGCTTTGTGCTGGGAGAGAAGCTGAGCCCTGATTAGGGGGCGGGGCTTCACTGACTAGGGGTCCTATAAAGGTAGCAGCCAGTCAGGCAGCGGCACAGGAGCTAGCAAACAGAGCTGTAAACAGGGGAGTTTGAGTGGGAGATCTGTTGGAGGAGAAGGTATTTGTGTGTGTTTTTGTATTGGTAGTATCTGTAGGTGTAGAGGTTTGAAGGGGCTTTGTGCTGGGAGAGAAGCTGAGCCCTGATTAGGGGGCGGGGCTTCACTGACTAGGGGTCCTATAAAGGTAGCAGCCAGTCAGGCAGCGGCTAAGACAGCTGAAGCGGCACAGGAGCTAGCAAACAGAGCTGTGAACAGGGGAGTTTGAGTGGGAGTTCTGTTGGAGGAGATGGTATTTGTGTGTGTTTGGTTTTTTATTGGTAGTATCTGTATGTGTAGGGGTTTGGCGGGGCTTTGTGCTGGGAGAGAAGCTGAGCCCTGATTAGGGGGCGGGGCTTCACTGACTAGGGGTCCTGTAAAGGTAGCAGCCAGTCAGGCAGCGGCACAGACAGCAGCAGCGGCACAGGAGCTAGCAAACAGAGCTGTGAACAGGGGAGTTTGAGTGGGACTTCTGTTGGAGGAGATGGTATTTGTGTGTGTTTGGTTTTGTATTGGTAGTATCTGTATGTGTAGAGGTTTGAAGGGGCTTTGTGCTGGGAGAGAAGCTGAGCCCTGATTAGGGGGCGGGGCTTCACTGACTAGGGTTCCTATAAAGGTAGCAGCCAGTCAGGCAGCGGCACAGGAGCTAGCAAACAGACCTGTAAACAGGGGAGTTTGAGTGGGAGTTCTGTTGGAGGAGAAGGTATTTGTGTGTGTTCGGTTTTGTATTGGTAGTATCTGTATGTGTACGGGCTTTGTGCTGGGAGAGAAGCTGAGCCCTGATTAGGGGGCGGGGCTTCACTGGCTAGGGGTCCTGTAAAGGTAGCAGCCAGTCCGGCAGCGGCACAGACAGCAGCAGCGGCACAGGAGCTAGCAAACAGAGCTGTGAACAGGGGAGTTTGAGTGGGACTTCTGTTGGAGGAGATGGTATTTGTGTGTGTTTGGTTTTGTATTGGTAGTATCTGTATGTGTAGAGGTCTGAAGGGGCTTTGTGCTGGGAGAGAAGCTGAGCCCTGATTAGGGGGCGGGGCTTCACTGACTAGGGTTCCTATAAAGGTAGCAGCCAGTCAGGCAGCGGCACAGGAGCTAGGAAACAGACCTGTAAACAGGGGAGTTTGAGTGGGAGTTCTGTTGGAGGAGAAGGTATTTGTGTGTGTTCGGTTTTGTATTGGTAGTATCTGTATGTGTATTGGTTTGGCGGGGCTTTGTGCTTGGAGAGAAGCTGAGCCCTGATTAGGGGGCGGGGCTTCACTGACTAGGGGTCCTATAAAGGTAGCAGCTAGTCAGGCAGCGGTACAGACAGCTGCAGTGGCACAGGAGCTAGCAAACAGAGCTGTAAACAGGGGAGTTTGAGTGGGAGTTCTGTTGGAGGAGAAGGTATTTGTGTGTGTTCGGTTTTGTATTGGTAGTATCTGTATGTGCAGGGGCTTTGTGCTGGGAGAGAAGCTGAGCCCTGATTAGGGGGCGGGGATTCACTGACTAGGGGTCCTATAAAGGTAGCAGCCAGTCAGGCAGCGGCACAGGAGCTAGCAAACAGACCTGTAAACAGGGGAGTTTGAGTGGGAGTTCTGTTGGAGGAGAAGGTATTTGTGTGTGTTCGGTTTTGTATTGGTAGTATCTGTATGTGTACGGGCTTTGTGCTGGGAGAGAAGCTGAGCCCTGATTAGGGGGCGGGGCTTGACTGACTAGGGGTCCTATAAAGGTAGCAGCCAGTCAGGCAGCGGCTAAGACAGCTGCAGCGGCACAGGAGATAGCAAACAGAGCTGTAAACAGGGGAGTTGGAGTTCGGTTGGAGGAGAAGGTATTTTTGTGTGTTTGGATTTGTATTGTCAGTATCTGTATGTGCAGGGGCTTAGTGCTGGGAGAGAAGCTGAGCCCTGATTAGGGGGCGGGGCTTCACTGACTAGGGGTCCTATAAAGGTAGCAGCCAGTCAGGCAGCGGCACAGACAGCTGCAGGGGCACAGGAGCTAGCAAACAGAGCTGTAAACAGGGGAGTTTGAGTGGGAGTTCTGTTGGAGGAGATGGTATTTGTGTGTGTTTGGTTTTGTATTGGTAGTATCTGTATGTGTTGAGGCTTGGAGGGGCTTTGTGCTGGGAGAGAAGCTGAGCCCTGATTAGGGGGCGGGGCTGACTGACTAGGGGTCCTATAAAGGTAGCAGCCAGTCAGGCAGCGGCTAAGACAGCTGAAGCGGCACAGGAGCTAGCAAACAGAGCTGTAAACAGGGGAGTTTGATTGGGAGTTCTGTTGGAGGAGAAGGTATTTGTGTATGTTTTTGTATTGGTATTATCTGTATGTGTAGAGGCTTGGAGCGGCTTTGTGCTGGGAGAGAAGCTGAGCCCTGATTAGGGGGTGGGGCTTCACTGACTAGGGGTCCTATAAAGGTAGCAGCCAGTCAGGCAGCGGCACAGGAGCTAGCAAACAGGCCTGTAAACAGGGGAGTTTGAGTGGGAGTTCTGTTGGAGGAGAAGGTATTTGTGTGTGTTCGGTTTTGTATTGGTAGTATCTGTATGTGCAGGGGCTTTGTGCTGGGAGAGAAGCTGAGCCCTGATTAGGGGGCGGGGCTTCCCCGACGAGGGGTCCTATAAAGGTAGCAGCCAGTTAGGCAGCGGCACAGGAGCTAGCAAACAGAGCTGTGAACAGGGGAGTTTGAGTAGGAGTTCTGTTGGAGGAGAAGGTATTTGTGTGTATTTTTGTATTGGTGGTATCTGTATGTGTAGAGGCTTTGAGGGGCTTTGTGCTGGGAGAGAAGCTGAGCCCTGATTAGGGGGCGGGGCTATACTGACTAGGGGTCCTGTAAAGGTAGCAGCCAGTCAGGCAGCGGCACAGACAGCAGCAGCGGCACAGGAGCTAGCAAACAGAGCTGTAAACAGGGGAGTTTGAGTGGGAGTTCTGTTGGAGGAGATGGTATTTGTGTGTGTTTGGTTTTTTATTGGTAGTATCTGTATGTGTAGGGGTTTGGCGGGGCTTTGTGCTTGGAGAGAAGCTGAGCCCTGATTAGGGGGCGGGGTTTCACTGACTAGGGGTCCTATAAAGGTAGCAGCCAGTCAGGCAGCGGAACAGACAGCTGCAGCGGCACAGGAGCTAGCAAACAGAGCTGTAAACAGGGGAGTTTGAGTGGGCGTTCTGTTGGAGGAGATGGTATTTGTGTGTGTTTGGTTTTGTATTGGTAGTATCTGTATGTGTAGAGGTTTGAAGGGGCTTTGTGCTGGGAGAGAAGCTGAGCCCTGATTAGCGGGCGGGGATTCACTGACTAGGGGTCCTATAAAGGTAGCAGCCAGTCAGGCAGCGGCACAGGAGCTAGCAAACACACCTGTAAACAGGGGAGTTTGAGTGGGAGTTCTGTTGGAGGAGAAGGTATTTGTGTGTGTTTGGTTTTGTATTGGTAGTATCTGTATGTGTTGAGGCTTGGAGGGGCTTTGTGCTGGGAGAAAAGCTGAGCCCTGATTAGGGGGCGGGGCTGACTGACTAGGGGTCCTATAAAGGTAGCAGCCAGTCAGGCAGCGGCTAAGACAGCTGAAGCGGCACAGGAGCTAGCAAACAGAGCTGTAAACAGGGGAGTTTGAGTGGGAGTTCTGTTGGAGGAGAAGGTATTTGTGTATGTTTTTGTATTGGTATTATCTGTATGTGTAGAGGCTTGGAGCGGCTTTGTGCTGGGAGAGAAGCTGAGCCCTGATTAGGGGGCGGGGCTTCACTGACTAGGGGTCCTATAAAGGTAGCAGCCAGTCAGGCAGCGGCACAGGAGCTAGCAAACAGGCCTGTAAACAGGGGAGTTTGAGTGGGAGTTCTGTTGGAGGAGAAGGTATTTGTGTGTGTTCGGTTTTGTATTGGTAGTATCTGTATGTGTACGGGCTTTGTGCTGGGAGAGAAGCTGAGCCCTGATTAGGGGGCGGGGCTTCACTGACTAGGGGTCCTATAAAGGTAGCAGCCAGTCAGGCAGCGGCACAGGAGCTAGCAAACAGGCCTGTAAACAGGGGAGTTTGAGTGGGAGTTCTGTTGGAGGAGAAGGTATTTGTGTGTGTTCGGTTTTGTATTGGTAGTATCTGTATGTGCAGGGGCTTTGTGCTGGGAGAGAAGCTGAGCCCTGATTAGGGGGCGGGGCTTCCCCGACGAGGGGTCCTATAAAGGTAGCAGCCAGTTAGGCAGCGGCACAGGAGCTAGCAAACAGAGCTGTGAACAGGGGAGTTTGAGTAGGAGTTCTGTTGGAGGAGAAGGTATTTGTGTGTATTTTTGTATTGGTGGTATCTGTATGTGTAGAGGCTTTGAGGGGCTTTGTGCTGGGAGAGAAGCTGAGCCCTGATTAGGGGGCGGGGCTATACTGACTAGGGGTCCTGTAAAGGTAGCAGCCAGTCAGGCAGCGGCACAGACAGCAGCAGCGGCACAGGAGCTAGCAAACAGAGCTGTAAACAGGGGAGTTTGAGTGGGAGTTCTGTTGGAGGAGATGGTATTTGTGTGTGTTTGGTTTTTTATTGGTAGTATCTGTATGTGTAGGGGTTTGGCGGGGCTTTGTGCTTGGAGAGAAGCTGAGCCCTGATTAGGGGGCGGGGTTTCACTGACTAGGGGTCCTATAAAGGTAGCAGCCAGTCAGGCAGCGGAACAGACAGCTGCAGCGGCACAGGAGCTAGCAAACAGAGCTGTAAACAGGGGAGTTTGAGTGGGCGTTCTGTTGGAGGAGATGGTATTTGTGTGTGTTTGGTTTTGTATTGGTAGTATCTGTATGTGTAGAGGTTTGAAGGGGCTTTGTGCTGGGAGAGAAGCTGAGCCCTGATTAGCGGGCGGGGATTCACTGACTAGGGGTCCTATAAAGGTAGCAGCCAGTCAGGCAGCGGCACAGGAGCTAGCAAACACACCTGTAAACAGGGGAGTTTGAGTGGGAGTTCTGTTGGAGGAGAAGGTATTTGTGTGTGTTTGGTTTTGTATTGGTAGTATCTGTATGTGTTGAGGCTTGGAGGGGCTTTGTGCTGGGAGAAAAGCTGAGCCCTGATTAGGGGGCGGGGCTGACTGACTAGGGGTCCTATAAAGGTAGCAGCCAGTCAGGCAGCGGCTAAGACAGCTGAAGCGGCACAGGAGCTAGCAAACAGAGCTGTAAACAGGGGAGTTTGAGTGGGAGTTCTGTTGGAGGAGAAGGTATTTGTGTATGTTTTTGTATTGGTATTATCTGTATGTGTAGAGGCTTGGAGCGGCTTTGTGCTGGGAGAGAAGCTGAGCCCTGATTAGGGGGCGGGGCTTCACTGACTAGGGGTCCTATAAAGGTAGCAGCCAGTCAGGCAGCGGCACAGGAGCTAGCAAACAGGCCTGTAAACAGGGGAGTTTGAGTGGGAGTTCTGTTGGAGGAGAAGGTATTTGTGTGTGTTCGGTTTTGTATTGGTAGTATCTGTATGTGTACGGGCTTTGTGCTGGGAGAGAAGCTGAGCCCTGATTAGGGGGCGGGGCTTCACTGACTAGGGGTCCTATAAAGGTAGCAGCCAGTCAGGCAGCGGCACAGGAGCTAGCAAACAGAGCTGTAAACAGGGGAGTTTGAGTGGGAGATCTGTTGGAGGAGAAGGTATTTGTGTGTGTTTTTGTATTGGTAGTATCTGTAGGTGTAGAGGTTTGAAGGGGCTTTGTGCTGGGAGAGAAGCTGAGCCCTGATTAGGGCGCGGGGCTTCACTGACTAGGGGTCCTATAAAGGTAGCAGCCAGTCAGGCAGCGGCTAAGACAGCTGAAGCGGCACAGGAGCTAGCAAACAGAGCTGTGAACAGGGGAGTTTGAGTGGGAGTTCTGTTGGAGGAGATGGTATTTGTGTGTGTTTGGTTTTTTATTGGTAGTATCTGTATGTGTAGGGGTTTGGCGGGGCTTTGTGCTGGGAGAGAAGCTGAGCCCTGATTAGGGGGCGGGGCTTCACTGACTAGGGGTCCTGTAAAGGTAGCAGCCAGTCAGGCAGCGGCACAGACAGCAGCAGCGGCACAGGAGCTAGCAAACAGAGCTGTGAACAGGGGAGTTTGAGTGGGACTTCTGTTGGAGGAGATGGTATTTGTGTGTGTTTGGTTTTGTATTGGTAGTATCTGTATGTGTAGAGGTTTGAAGGGGCTTTGTGCTGGGAGAGAAGCTGAGCCCTGATTAGGGGGCGGGGCTTCACTGACTAGGGTTCCTATAAAGGTAGCAGCCAGTCAGGCAGCGGCACAGGAGCTAGCAAACAGACCTGTAAACAGGGGAGTTTGAGTGGGAGTTCTGTTGGAGGAGAAGGTATTTGTGTGTGTTCGGTTTTGTATTGGTAGTATCTGTATGTGTACGGGCTTTGTGCTGGGAGAGAAGCTGAGCCCTGATTAGGGGGCGGGGCTTCACTGGCTAGGGGTCCTGTAAAGGTAGCAGCCAGTCAGGCAGCGGCACAGACAGCAGCAGCGGCACAGGAGCTAGCAAACAGAGCTGTGAACAGGGGAGTTTGAGTGGGACTTCTGTTGGAGGAGATGGTATTTGTGTGTGTTTGGTTTTGTATTGGTAGTATCTGTATGTGTAGAGGTCTGAAGGGGCTTTGTGCTGGGAGAGAAGCTGAGCCCTGATTAGGGGGCGGGGCTTCACTGACTAGGGTTCCTATAAAGGTAGCAGCCAGTCAGGCAGCGGCACAGGAGCTAGGAAACAGACCTGTAAACAGGGGAGTTTGAGTGGGAGTTCTGTTGGAGGAGAAGGTATTTGTGTGTGTTCGGTTTTGTATTGGTAGTATCTGTATGTGTATTGGTTTGGCGGGGCTTTGTGCTTGGAGAGAAGCTGAGCCCTGATTAGGGGGCGGGGCTTCACTGACTAGGGGTCCTATAAAGGTAGCAGCTAGTCAGGCAGCGGTACAGACAGCTGCAGTGGCACAGGAGCTAGCAAACAGAGCTGTAAACAGGGGAGTTTGAGTGGGAGTTCTGTTGGAGGAGAAGGTATTTGTGTGTGTTCGGTTTTGTATTGGTAGTATCTGTATGTGCAGGGGCTTTGTGCTGGGAGAGAAGCTGAGCCCTGATTAGGGGGCGGGGATTCACTGACTAGGGGTCCTATAAAGGTAGCAGCCAGTCAGGCAGCGGCACAGGAGCTAGCAAACAGACCTGTAAACAGGGGAGTTTGAGTGGGAGTTCTGTTGGAGGAGAAGGTATTTGTGTGTGTTCGGTTTTGTATTGGTAGTATCTGTATGTGTACGGGCTTTGTGCTGGGAGAGAAGCTGAGCCCTGATTAGGGGGCGGGGCTTGACTGACTAGGGGTCCTATAAAGGTAGCAGCCAGTCAGGCAGCGGCTAAGACAGCTGCAGCGGCACAGGAGATAGCAAACAGAGCTGTAAACAGGGGAGTTGGAGTGGGAGTTCTGTTGGAGGAGAAGGTATTTGTGTGTGTTTGGTTTTGTATTGTCAGTATCTGTATGTGCAGGGGCTTTGTGCTGGGAGAGAAGCTGAGCCCTGATTAGGGGGCGGGGTTTCACTGACTAGGGGTCCTATAAAGGTAGCAGCCAGTCAGGCAGCGGAACAGACAGCTGCAGCGGCACAGGAGCTAGCAAACAGAGCTGTAAACAGGGGAGTTTGAGTGGGAGTTCTGTTGGAGGAGATGGTATTTGTGTGTGTTTGGTTTTGTATTGGTAGTATCTGTATGTGTAGAGGCTTGGAGGGGCTTTGTGCTGGGAGAGAAGCTGAGCCCTGATTAGGGGGCGGGGCTTCACTGACTAGGGGTCCTATAAAGGTAGCAGCCAGTCAGGCAGCGGCTAAGACAGCTGCAGCGGCACAGGAGCTAGCAAACAGAGCTGTAAACAGGGGAGTTGGAGTTCGGTTGGAGGAGAAGGTATTTTTGTGTGTTTGGATTTGTATTGTCAGTATCTGTATGTGCAGGGGCTTAGTGCTGGGAGAGAAGCTGAGCCCTGATTAGGGGGCGGGGCTTCACTGACTAGGGGTCCTATAAAGGTAGCAGCCAGTCAGGCAGCGGCAGACAGCTGCAGCGGCACAGGAGCTAGCAAACAGAGCTGTAAAGAGGGGAGTTTGACTGGGAGTTCTGTTGGAGGAGATGGTATTTGTGTGTGTTTGGTTTTGTATTGGTAGTATCTGTATGTGTATTGGTTTGGCGGGGCTTTGTGCTTGGAGAGAAGCTGAGCCCTGATTAGGGGGCGGGGCTTCACTGACTAGGGGTCCTATAAAGGTAGCAGCCAGTCAGGCAGCGGCACAGACAGCTGCAGGGGCACAGGAGCTAGCAAACAGAGCTGTAAACAGGGGAGTTTGAGTGGGAGTTCTGTTGGAGGAGATGGTATTTGTGTGTGTTTGGTTTTGTATTGGTAGTATCTGTATGTGTTGAGGCTTGGAGGGGCTTTGTGCTGGGAGAGAAGCTGAGCCCTGATTAGGGGGCGGGGCTGACTGACTAGGGGTCCTATAAAGGTAGCAGCCAGTCAGGCAGCGGCTAAGACAGCTGAAGCGGCACAGGAGCTAGCAAACAGAGCTGTAAACAGGGGAGTTTGATTGGGAGTTCTGTTGGAGGAGAAGGTATTTGTGTATGTTTTTGTATTGGTATTATCTGTATGTGTAGAGGCTTGGAGCGGCTTTGTGCTGGGAGAGAAGCTGAGCCCTGATTAGGGGGCGGGGCTTCACTGACTAGGAGTCCTATAAAGGTAGCAGCCAGTCAGGCAGCGGCACAGGAGCTAGCAAACAGGCCTGTAAACAGGGGAGTTTGAGTGGGAGTTCTGTTGGAGGAGAAGGTATTTGTGTGTGTTCGGTTTTGTATTGGTAGTATCTGTATGTGCAGGGGCTTTGTGCTGGGAGAGAAGCTGAGCCCTGATTAGGGGGCGGGGCTTCCCCGACGAGGGGTCCTATAAAGGTAGCAGCCAGTTAGGCAGCGGCACAGGAGCTAGCAAACAGAGCTGTGAACAGGGGAGTTTGAGTAGGAGTTCTGTTGGAGGAGAAGGTATTTGTGTGTATTTTTGTATTGGTGGTATCTGTATGTGTAGAGGCTTTGAGGGGCTTTGTGCTGGGAGAGAAGCTGAGCCCTGATTAGGGGGCGGGGCTATACTGACTAGGGGTCCTGTAAAGGTAGCAGCCAGTCAGGCAGCGGCACAGACAGCAGCAGCGGCACAGGAGCTAGCAAACAGAGCTGTAAACAGGGGAGTTTGAGTGGGAGTTCTGTTGGAGGAGATGGTATTTGTGTGTGTTTGGTTTTTTATTGGTAGTATCTGTATGTGTAGGGGTTTGGCGGGGCTTTGTGCTTGGAGAGAAGCTGAGCCCTGATTAGGGGGCGGGGTTTCACTGACTAGGGGTCCTATAAAGGTAGCAGCCAGTCAGGCAGCGGAACAGACAGCTGCAGCGGCACAGGAGCTAGCAAACAGAGCTGTAAACAGGGGAGTTTGAGTGGGCGTTCTGTTGGAGGAGATGGTATTTGTGTGTGTTTGGTTTTGTATTGGTAGTATCTGTATGTGTAGAGGTTTGAAGGGGCTTTGTGCTGGGAGAGAAGCTGAGCCCTGATTAGGGGGCGGGGATTCACTGACTAGGGGTCCTATAAAGGTAGCAGCCAGTCAGGCAGCGGCACAGGAGCTAGCAAACACACCTGTAAACAGGGGAGTTTGAGTGGGAGTTCTGTTGGAGGAGAAGGTATTTGTGTGTGTTCGGTTTTGTATTGGTAGTATCTGTATGTGCAGGGGCTTTGTGCTGGGAGAGAAGCTGAGCCCTGATTAGGGGACTGGGCTTCCCTGACTAGGGGTCCTATAAAGGTAGCAGCCAGTCAGGCAGCGGCACAGGAGCTAGCAAACAGAGCTCTTAACAGGGGAGTTTGAGTGGGAGTTCTGTTGGAGGAGATGGTATTTGTGTGTGTTTGGTTTTGTATTGGTAGTATCTGTATGTGTAGAGGCTTGGAGGGGCTTTGTGCTGGGAGAGAAGCTGAGCCCTGATTAGGGGGCGGGGCTTCACCGACTAGGGGTCCTATAAAGGTAGCAGCCAGTCAGGCAGCGGCTAAGACAGCTGCAGCGGCACAGGAGCTAGCAAACAGAACTGTAAAGAGGGGAGTTGGAGTTCGGTTGGAGGAGAAGGTATTTTTGTGTGTTTGGATTTGTATTGTCAGTATCTGTATGTGCAGGGGCTTTGTGCTGGGAGAGAAGCTGAGCCCTGATTAGGGGGCGGGGCTTCACCGACTAGGGGTCCTATAAAGGTAGCAGCCAGTCAGGCAGCGGCAGACAGCTGCAGCGGCACAGGAGCTAGCAAACACAGCTGTAAAGAGGGGAGTTTGACTGGGAGTTATGTTGGAGGAGAAGGTATTTGTGTGTGTTTTTGTATTGGTAGTATCTTTATGTGTAGAGGCTTGGAGGGGCTTTGTGCTGGGAGAGAAGCTTAGCCCTGATTAGGGGGCGGGGCTTCACTGACTAGGGGTCCTATAAAGGTAGCAGCCAGTCAGGCAGCGGCACAGGAGCTAGCAAACAGAGCTGTGAACAGGGGAGTTTGAGTGGCAGTTCTGTTGGAGGAGAAGGTATTTGTGTGTGTTTTTGTATTGGTAGTATCTGTATGTGTAGAGGCTTGGAGGGGCTAGGTGCTGGGAGAGAAGCTGAGCCCTGATTAGGGGGCGGGGCTTCACTGACTAGGGGTCCTATAAAGGTAGCAGCCAGTCAGGCAGCGGCTAAGACAGCTGCAGCGGCACAGGAGCTAGCAAACAGAGCTGTAAACAGGGGAGTTTGAGTCGGAGTTCTGTTGGAGGAGAAGGTATTTGTGTCTGTTTTTGTATTGGTATTATCTGTATGTGTAGAGGCTTGGAGGGGCTAGGTGCTGGGAGAGAAGCTGAGCCCTAATTAGGGGGCGGGGCTTCCCTGACTAGGGGTCCTATAAAGGTAGCAGCCAGTCAAGCAGCGGCACAGGAGCTAGCAAACAGAGCTGTGAACAGGGGAGTTTGAGTGGGAGTTCTGTTGGAGGAGATGGTATTTGTGTGTGTTTGGTTTTGTATTGGTAGTATCTGTATGTGTTGAGGCTTGGAGGGGCTTTGTGCTGGGAGAGAAGCTGAGCCCTGATTAGGGGGCGGGGCTGACTGACTAGGGGTCCTATAATGGTAGCAGCCAGTCAGGCAGCGGCTAAGACAGCTGAAGCGGCACAGGAGCTAGCAAACAGAGCTGTAAACAGGGGAGTTTGAGTGGGAGTTCTGTTGGAGGAGAAGGTATTTGTGTATGTTTTTGTATTGGTATTATCTGTATGTGTAGAGGCTTGGAGCGGCTTTGTGCTGGGAGAGAAGCTGAGCCCTGATTAGGGGGCGGGGCTTCACTGACTAGGGGTCCTATAAAGGTAGCAGCCAGTCAGGCAGCGGCACAGGAGCTAGCAAACAGGCCTGTAAACAGGGGAGTTTGAGTGGGAGTTCTGTTGGAGGAGAAGGTATTTGTGTGTGTTCGGTTTTGTATTGGTAGTATCTGTATGTGTACGGGCTTTGTGCTGGGAGAGAAGCTGAGCCCTGATTAGGGGGCGGGGCTTCACTGACTAGGGGTGCTATAAAGGTAGCAGCCAGTCAGGCAGCGGCACAGGAGCTAGCAAACAGAGCTGTAAACAGGGGAGTTTGAGTGGGAGATCTGTTGGAGGAGAAGGTATTTGTGTGTGTTTTTGTATTGGTAGTATCTGTAGGTGTAGAGGTTTGAAGGGGCTTTGTGCTGGGTGAGAAGCTGAGCCCTGATTAGGGGGCGGGGCTTCACTGACTAGGGGTCCTATAAAGGTAGCAGCCAGTTAGGCAGCGGCACAGGAGCTAGCAAACAGAGCTGTGAACAGGGGAGTTTGAGTGGGAGTTCTGTTGGAGGAGATGGTATTTGTGTGTGTTTGGTTTTTTATTGGTAGTATCTGTATGTGTAGGGGTTTGGCGGGGCTTTGTGCTGGGAGAGAAGCTGAGCCCTGATTAGGGGGCGGGGCTTCACTGACTAGGGGTCCTGTAAAGGTAGCAGCCAGTCAGGCAGCGGCACAGACAGCAGCAGCGGCACAGGAGCTAGCAAACAGAGCTGTGAACAGGGGAGTTTGAGTGGGACTTCTGTTGGAGGAGATGGTATTTGTGTGTGTTTGGTTTCGTATTGGTAGTATCTGTATGTGTAGAGGTTTGAAGGGGCTTTGTGCTGGGAGAGAAGCTGAGCCCTGATTAGGGGGCGGGGCTTCACTGACTAGGGTTCCTATAAAGGTAGCAGCCAGTCAGGCAGCGGCACAGGAGCTAGCAAACAGACCTGTAAACAGGGGAGTTTGAGTGGGAGTTCTGTTGGAGGAGAAGGTATTTGTGTGTGTTCGGTTTTGTATTGGTAGTATCTGTATGTGTACGGGCTTTGTGCTGGGAGAGAAGCTGAGCCCTGATTAGGGGTCGCTGCTTCACTGACTAGGGGTCCTGTAAAGGTAGCAGCCAGTCAGGCAGCGGCACAGACAGCAGCAGCGGCACAGGAGCTAGCAAACAGAGCTGTGAACAGGGGAGTTGGAGTGGGAGTTCTGTTGGAGGAGAAGATATTTGTGTGTGTTTTTGTATTGGTAGTATCTGTATGTGTAGAGGCTTGGAGGGGCTAGGTGCTGGGAGAGAAGCTGAGCCCTGATTAGGGGGCGGGGCTTCACTGACTAGGGGTCCTATAAAGGTAGCAGCCAGTCAGGCAGCGGCACAGGAGCTAGCAAACAGAGCTCTGAACAGGGGAGTTTGAGTGGGAGTTCTGTTGGAGGAGAAGGTATTTGTGTGTGTTTTTGTATTGGTAGTATCTGTATGTGTAGAGGCTTGGAAGGGCTAGGTGCTGGGAGAGAAGCTGAGCCCTGATTAGGGGGCGGGGCTTCACTGACTAGGGGTCCTATAAAGGTAGCAGCCAGTCAGGCAGCGGCACAGACAGCTGCAGGGGCACAGGAGCTAGCAAACAGAGCTGTAAACAGGGGAGTTTGAGTGGGAGTTCTGTTGGAGGAGAAGGTATTTGTGTATGTTTTTGTATTGGTATTATCTGTATGTGTAGAGGCTTGGAGCGGCTTTGTGCTGGGAGAGAAGCTGAGCCCTGATTAGGGGGCGGGGCTTCACTGACTAGGGGTCCTATAAAGGTAGCAGCCAGTCAGGCAGCGGCACAGGAGCTAGCAAACAGAGCTGTAAACAGGGGAGTTTGAGTGGGAGTTCTGTTGGAGGAGAAGGTATTTGTGTGTGTTCGGTTTTGTATTGGTAGTATCTGTATGTGTACGGACTTTGTGCTGGGAGAGAAGCTGAGCCCTGATTAGGGGGCGGGGCTTCACTGACTAGGGGTCCTATAAAGGTAGCAGCCAGTCAGGCAGCGGCACAGGAGCTAGCAAACAGACCTGTAAACAGGGGAGTTTGAGTGGGAGTTCTGTTGGAGGAGAAGGTATTTGTGTGTAATTTTGTATTGGTAGTATCTGTATGTGTAGAGGCTTGGAGGGGCTTTGTGCTGGGAGAGACGCTGAGCCGTGATTAGGGGGCGGAGCTTCACTGACTAGGGGTCCTATAAAGGTAGCGGCACAGGAGCTAGCAAACAGAGCTGAGAACAGGGGAGTTTGAGTGGGAGTTCTGTTAGAGGAGAAGGTATTTGTGTTTGTTGGGTTTTGTATTGGTAGTATCTGTATGTGTAGAGGCTTGTAGGGGCTTTGTGCTGGGAGAGAAGCTGAGCCCTGATTAGGGGGCGGGGCTTCACTGACTAGGGGTCCGAAAAGGGAGCAGCCAGTCAGGCAGCGGCACAGACAGCTGCAGCGGCACAGGAGTGTTGGGAACACTGGGGCATGGCCACTAGGTAACTTAAGGGGATGAAAGACCACGAGTGTCGATGAAGCCCCTCTCGCACTAGGTCCCAGTGTCCTTGCCCCCCCCTTCTGCCTGGAGGCACTTACAGCAGGTCTGCGTGCTCGGCCCAAGTGTCCTTGGCCCCCCCGCGTGGAGGCACACACAGCAATTATGCTGAAAATTTGCAACAGTATGTTGCAGAGCTAAACTGCTTAAAACTAAGCAAGGCCAAACAAAAAAAAATATAAAAAACAATGCTAAATAAAGCAGCTTTATGTATAGTTTAACAAATAATACAAAAAATTAAAAAACTAGCTGTGAACTGGATTGGCTGGCTCTATAAATACTTGGAGCAGCTTGCTATTAAATAAATATGCTAAAAAAAATGTATAAAAGCCTGTGTAACTTCCTGCTCTGTGGTACTGGATTTGAAATTCAAATCTCCCTGTACCTTTTTAAAGCTTCAAATAAACTTTTCTGCTTCTCCACCCCGTTGTAATTATTGGGTGTAGCACAACGGGTAACGAACCAACTCAAGCTGTTGTTCAGCCTCTCGGCACTGGGTGCCAGCAACAGCTTTTGGCGTCCCTGGATGGGCTCGAGGCTGCAATTTAGCCTTGCCCGGACCCCTCCTGGAGGTCAAGGATTGCGGCAAGAACCGACGCCCAGTGCGCACCGGTGAGTTCATCGGGGGCCTCGGAGGAGACGCGATTTGATCGACCCCAGAGGGCACAACGGTGCAACGCACTCATATAGTGGAGAAGCTGTTGTGGACCACGGTGAAGAACCGGTCCCTTAGACGTGGGGGAGGAGCAGCTGCAGGCCACGGTGAAGAACCGGTTCCTTGGATAAGGTAGGATCCTTTTAAAATCCGGATTATATGCTCTGTTGGAACCTGGGGACGCCCAGAGTTACCCTGTAGGTATGGGACAGGGACAGAGCTCAGAGGTTAGGGCACGGTGTACGCCCCTAGAGTGCATTCTAGCAAACTGGAAGATATTTGGTGCGAATCCAATAACTAAAAGCCAATTAAAACAATTCTGTACAGTTGACTGGCCTCAATATCAACTAAAGGACCAGGAGTGGTGGCCACCAGGAGGGTCAATTAATTACAACACGATCCTTCAGTTACTCCTGTTCTGTCAAAAAACAAGAAAATGGAATAAACATATGTATGCGCATTTGTTTCTGACTTTATGTACTCGACCAGATAGTTTACAGCGCTGTAATCTGACTCCAACTGGTTTGGTAGCAGCTAATGTTAGTCCCCAGACCCCCACCCCCACTGTAATGGCAGAGCCGGTGTCCTCTTCGGCCCCTACACCCACACCTTGTAAGTCCCCAAAGGTTGGCCTATACCCCTTAATCACTGAAACTAAAGTCGCCCGGTCTGAATCAGACAGGCGTCCTGCCACAACTATGCAGGTTTATACTCATGTGCCCTTTAATCCTGTGGATTTGGCTGCTTTCAAAGCACAGGCAAAAGAGTTTTCCACCAACCCAAGCAGGTTTATATCAGTCTTTAAGGGGTGCCTCAGTAGTCACAAGCCGGACTGGAATAATTGTAACATCCTCCTGAGAACCCTGTTGTCTAAAGTGAAGAGGAATCAGGTTACAGCTAAGGCAAGGGGAGCGTCAGCTTTCAAAAAAAAATCTATCTGTCAAGTTCCTACCCCAAGTAACCGTAAGCGGCTCAGGGCATTTCTGGGTATGGCAGGCTTTTGCAGAATATGGATCCCAGAGTTTGGACTGTGGGCTAAACCCCTGTACAACTGTGTAAAAGGAGCAAATCATGACCCCTTCGATTGGACCCCAAAGGCTAACAAAGCATTTAAAATCCTAAAAAAAAAAATTAATAAAAGCCCCGGCTCTGGGCCTGCCAGATCTCTCTAAGCCGTTTCAGTTGTATGTACATGAACGAAGGGGGGTGGCGCTAGGAGTGCTTACACAGCTGTTAGGAGCATGGAAGCGTCCTGTGGCTTATTTTTCTAAGCAATTGAATCAGGTTGCAAAGGGTTGGCCGGCATGTTTACGGGCGGTCGCAGCTACTGCCCTATTGCTTAAAAAAACCGAGAAGCTAACATTGGAAGGGGTTACGCAAATCTATACTCCCCATATGGTCCGAGCCTTATTGAATACAAAGGGAGGGCTTTGGCTCACCCAGGCTCGGATTGCTCGGTACCAGGCTAAGCTGTTAGAGAACTCTGAAGTCACCTTACAGCCTTGCCCCTCCCTTAACCCAGCCACTCTCTTGCCAGAAACAGAGGAACAGAAACATGACTGTTTAAAAATCATAAATGTCCAGTACTCCAGCCGTCCGGATTTAAAGGATGTACCTCTCCCAAATGCAAATTATCAGTGGTACACTAATGGTAGCAGTACTGTAATAGATGGGCAAAAAAGGGCGGGTTATGCTGTTGTGACCCTCCATGACACTGTGGAAGCTGAAGGTTTGCCTGCTGGGACCTCTGCCCGGCTTGCCGAACTAATAACCCTGACCCGTGCACTTAAACTGTCAAAAGGAAAGCGGGTCAACATTTTTACTGATTGAAAGTATGCTTTTGGTGTGCTGCATGCTCATGCTAGCCTATAAAAGCAAAGGGGAATGCTGACAGCCCAAGGCTCCCAGTCAAGTACGGGCCCCAAATCCTCCGGCTCCTAGAAGCTGTACAACTCCCCTCGGAAGTGGCGGTGGTACACTGTAAAGCCCATCAAAGGGAGAATCAAGATGTGGCCAGAGGTAACGCCCGGGCAGATAGAGAGGCTAAGCATGCTGCCACCCTGCCATCCCCTCAGACTGAGAACGCCCATATGCATGCCCTTATCCCATCAGTAGGGGAGCTTCCAACCCCTCAGTACTCTGGGAAAAAAAGACAGCTAACTGACAAACTCGGTCTCCGGGAAAAGGAGGGATGGCTCCATTCCCCAGAAGGGAAGGTCCTCCTACCAAAGGGCCTAATCCAGCCGGTGCTGCAGAACCTACATCAAACCACTCATGCTGGCAGAAAAGCACTTATCCAGCTAATGGGAAAATACTTGATCACTTCCGGACTCCGACCCCTGGCTGCCCAGGTACAAGCGGACTGCTTAGTCTGCCAAAAGAATAACCCCCGACCGGGACATCCTGTGCCACCAGCTGCCCTAGAACCCACTCCGGGCCCCGAACAAATGTGGCAAATAGACTTTACTAAGTTTCCCCGGACCCAAGGGTTCAAATATCTCCTTGTTATAGTGGATCGGTTCAGCGGATGGCCAAAAGCCTTCCCATGCCGTAACTGCACTGCCAGGACAGTGGCCCCCCAAGTTTGTTAAGGAGCTCATTCCTCGCTTTGGACTCCCCCTGTGAATGGAATCTGACAACAGGACACACTTCACATCAAAAATCATTCAAAGCATCTCACATGCCTTACAGATCCCCTGGAAACTCCATACGCCCTGGAGACCGCAAGCCAGTGGGGTAGTGGAGCGTACCAATCAGACCCTTAAATGGCATCTCTCAAAAGTGTGCCAAGAAGCCTCACTGCGATGGCCTGATGCTTTGCCCCTCGTCCTACTCCGTATCCGCGTTCTCCCAAAGGGTAGATTAGGGCTCAGTCCCTTTGAAATTATGTTTGAAAGGGCATGGCCCATGAATAGCACCCCGGTTCTGTCAGGGGAATGAAAGTTGGGTAATGTTTTTTTGTCACAGTATATGTGTTCCCTGTCTGCTGTTCTCTTGTCTCTTCACAGGTATACCAAGGATTCCCAGCTTCTCCCCTTGGACTCTCCCATCCACTCCTTACAGCCCGGTGACTCTGTGCTTGTTCGCACCTAAAAAAACGAGCCTCACCAAAAAAAGTAAAAAGAACCCTATACCATCCTGCTGATTTCCCATACAGCGGCAAAAATCAAAAAACACAAGAACTGGATCCATCACTCTCGTCTGAAGGCAGTACCTGCCCCCTCGTCAGCAGAACCGTGGACCGTCCAACCTGCTGACTCCTCATCTAGTGACAATCTCGGGCTAAAGCTACTGTTTAAAAAACACAAATAGCGGGCTGGGGTTTGTCGTCTTGGCTTGGTGGTTTATTTAGCCTGCTATTGAAATTTCTCTTTCCTGTATTGCTTGTATTACTGGTATTATGCTGTGCGGTATCATGTGTCAGGGCCCTTTTGCAAAAGTTAATAAGTCATTCTCTTCAGGGCTATCACAAAGTGCTTATGCAAAGTTATATTATAACAAAATAAGTAGCCCAAGTAAAAAAACTCAAAGCCAAGGCTGTTGAGTGTTCTCAAAGGGGGGAGTTGTTGGGAACACTGGGGCATGGCCACTAGGTAACTCAAGGGGCTGGAAGACCACAAGATTTTTCAAATCTCCCTGTACCTTTTTAAAGCTTCAAATAAACTTTTCTGCTTCTCCACCCGGTTGTAATTATTGGGTGTAGCACACCGGGTAACGAACCAACTCAAGCTGTTGTTCAGGCTCTCGGCACTGGGTGCCAGCAACAGGAGCTAGCAAACAGAGCTGTAAACAGGGGAGTTTGAGTGGGAGTTCTGTTGGAGGAGAAGGTAT
Source organism: Lepidochelys olivacea (assembly GCF_965140295.1). Lineage (NCBI taxonomy): Eukaryota > Metazoa > Chordata > Testudines > Cheloniidae > Lepidochelys > Lepidochelys olivacea. Next base: position 25,743,089 of record NC_140427.1, read on the forward strand.
TTGTGTGTGTTTGGTTTTGTATTATCATAGAATATCAGGGTTGGAAGGGACCCCAGAAGGTCATCTAGTCCAACCCCCTGCTCGAAGCAGGACCAATTCCCAGTTAAATCATCTCAGCCAGGGCTTTGTCAAGCCTGACCTTAAAAACCTCTAAGGAAGGAGATTCTACCACCTCCCTAGGTAACGCATTCCAGTGTTTCACCACCCTCTTAGTGAAAAAGTTTTTCCTAATATCCAATCTAAACCTCCCCCACTGCAACTTGAGACCATTACTCCTCGTTCTGTCATCTGCTACCATTGAGAACAGTCTAGAGCCATCCTCTTTGGAACCCCCTTTCAGGTAGTTGAAAGCAGCTATCAAATCCCCCCTCATTCTTCTCTTCTGCAGGCTAAACAATCCCAGCTCCCTCAGCCTCTCCTCATAAGTCATGTGTTCCAGTCCCCTAATCATTTTTGTTGCCCTTCGCTGGACTCTCTCCAATTTATCCACATCCTTCTTGAAGTGTGGGGCCCAAAACTGGACACAGTACTCCAGATGAGGCCTCACCAATGTCGAATAGAGGGGAACGATCACGTCCCTCGACCTTCTCACTATGCCCCTACTTATACATCCCAAAATGCCATTGGCCTTCTTGGCAACAAGGGCACACTGCTGACTCATATCCAGCTTCTCGTCCACTGTCACCCCAGGTCCTTTTCTGCAGAACTGCTGCCTAGCCATTCGGTCCCTAGTCTGTAGCTGTGCATTGGGTTCTTCCGTCCTAAGTGCAGGACCCTGCACTTATCCTTATTGAACCTCATCAGATTCCTTTTGGCCCAATCTTCCAATTGGTCTAGGTCCTTCTGTATCCTATCCCTCCCCTCCAGCGTATCTACCACTCCTCCCAGTTTAGTATCATCCGCAAATTTGCTGAGAGTGCAATCCACACCATCCTCCAGATCATTTATGAAGATATTGAATAAAACCGGCCCCAGGACCGACCCTTGGGGCACTCCACTTGATACCGGCTGCCAACTAGACATGGAGCCATTGATCACTACCCTTGAGCCCGACAATCTAGCCAGCTTTCTACCCACCTTATAGTGCATTCATCCAGCCCATACTTCCTTAACTTGCTGACAAGAATACTATGGGAGACCGTGTCAAAAGCTTTGCTAAAGTCAAGAAACAATACATCCACTGCTTTCCCTTCATCCACAGAACCAGTAATCTCATCATAAAAGGCGATTAGATTAGTCAGGCATGACCTTCCCTTGGTGAATCCATGCTGGCTGTTCCGGATCACTTTCCTCTCATGCAAGTGCTTCAGGATTGATTCTTTGAGGACCTGCTCCATCTTTTTTCCAGGGACTGAGGTGAGGCTGACTGGCCTGTAGTTCCCAGGATCTTCCTTCTTCCCTTTTTTAAAGATTGGCACTACATTAGCCTTTTTCCAGTCATCCGGGACTTCCCCGGTTCGCCACGAGTTTTCAAAGATAATGGCCAGTGGCTCTGCAATCACAGCCGCCAATTCCTTCAGCACTCTCGGATGCAACTCGTCTGGCCCCATGGACTTGTGCACGTCCAGATTTTCTAAATAGTCCCTAACCGCCTCTATCTCCACAGAGGGCTGGCCATCTCTTCCGCATTTTGTGATGCCCAGCGCAGCAGTCTGGGAGCTGACCTTGTTAGTGAAAACAGAGGCAAAAAAAGCATTGAGTACATTAGCTTTTTCCACATCCTCTGTCACTAGGTTGCCTCCCTCATTCAGTAAGGGGCCCACACATTCCTTGTCTTTCTTCTTGTTGCCAACATACCTGAAGAAACCCTTCTTGTTACTCTTGACATCTCTGGCTAGCTGCAGCTCCAGGTGCGATTGGGCCCTCCTGATAACATTCCTACATGCCCGAGCAATATTTTTATACTCTTCGCTGGTCATATGTCCAACCTTCCACTTCTTGTAAGCTTCTTTTTTATGTTTAAGATCTGCCAAGATTTCACCATTAAGCCAAGCTGGTCACCTGCCATATTTACTATTCTTTCGACTCATCGGGATGGTTTGTCCCTGTAACCTCAACAGGGATTCCTTGAAATACAGCCAGCTCTCCTGGACTCCTTTCCCCTTCAAGTTAGTCCCCCAGGGGATCCTGGCCATCCGTTCCCTGAGGGAGTCGAAGTCTGCTTTCCTGAAGTCCAGGGTCCGTATCCTGCTGCTTACCTTTGTTCCCTGCGTCAGGATCCTGAACTCAACCAACTCATGGTCACTGCCTCCCAGATTCCCATCCACTTTTGCTTCCCCCACTAATTCTACCCGGTTTGTGAGCAGCAGGTCAGGAAAAGCACCCCCCCTAGTTGGCTCCTCTAGCACTTGCGCCAGGAAATTGTCCCCTATGCTTTCCAAAAACTTCCTGGATTGTCTATGCACCGCTGTATTGCTCTCCCAGCAGATATCAGGAAAATTAAAGTCACCCATGAGAATCAGGGCATTCGATCTAGTAGCTTCCGTGAGCTGCCGGAAGAAAGCCTCATCCACCTCATCCCCCTGGTCTGGTGGTCTATAGCAGACTCCCACCACTACATCACTCTTGTTGCACACACTTCTAAACTTAATCCAGAGACACTCAGGTTTTTCTGCAGTTTCGTACCGGAGCTCTGAGCAGTCATACTGCTCCCTTACATACAGTGCTACTCCCCCACCTTTTCTGCCCTGCCTGTCCTTCCTGAACAGTTTATAACCATCCATGACAGTACTCCAGTCATATGAGTTATCCCACCAAGTCTCTGTTTTTCCGATCACGTCATAGTTCCTTGACATCACCAGGACCTCCAGTTCTCCCTGCTTGTTTCCAAGGCTTTGTGCATTTGTATATAAGCACTTGAGATAACCTGTTGATCGCCCCTCATTGCCAGTATGAGGCAGGAGCCCTCCCCTCACAGACATTCCTGCCTGTGCTTCCTCCCGGTATCCCGCTTTCCCACTTACCTCAGGGCTTTGGTCTCCTTCCCCCGGTGAACCTAGTTTAAAGACCTCCTCACTAGGTTAGCCAGCCTGCTGGCAAAGATGCTCTTCCCTCTCTTCGTAAGATGGAGCCTGTCTCTGCCCAGCACTCCTCCTTCATGGAACACCATCCCATGGTCAAAGAAACCAAAGCCTTCTCTCCGACACCACCTGCGTAGCCATTCGTTGACTTCCACGATTCGACGCTCCCTACCTAGGTCTTTTCCTTCCACGGGGAGGATGGACGAGAACACCACTTGCGCCTCCAACTCCTTTATTCTTCTTCCTAGAGCCACATAGTCCGCAGTGATCCGCTCAAGGTCATTCTTGTCAGTATCATTGGTGCCCACGTGGAGAAGCAGGAAGGGGTAGCGATCCGAGGGCTTGATGAGTCTCGGCAGTCTCTCCGTCACATCACGAATCTTAGCCCCTGGCAAGCAGCAGACTTCTCGGTTTTCCCGGTCAGAGCGGCAGATAGATGACTCAGTCCCCCGGAGGAGAGAGTCCCCGACCACCACCACCCGCCTTCTCCTCTTGGGGGTGGTGGTCGTGGAACCGCCAACCTCAGGACAGCGCATCTCATGCCTTCCAACCAGCGGAGTCTCCTTCTGCTTTCTCGCCCCAGACATATCATCTGGTCCACTCTCCGCAACGATACCTGTGGAGAGAACATGAAAGCGGTTAGTTACCTGTGTCTGTGTTACTGGAACCCGGACATTCCGCTTACCTCTTCTGGAGGTCACATGTTGCGAAGCTTCTTCACTGGCCTCTTGGCTCCTCTGTGCAACCTGCTCTATATCTGTAGAGATTTGTGCCCCTAGAAGCCTATCCTGAGTTTCATCCAGGAAATCCTCAGTTTCCCGTATGCAACGCTGGGTTGTTATCTGTTGCTCCAGACCTTCAATCTTCTCTTCCAATATGGAGACCAGCATGCACTTTGTACAGACAAAGTCGCTTCTGTCCTGTGGAAGAAAGACAAACATGGCACATCCAGTGCAGGTCACAACAGCTGAACACCCCCTTCCATATTACCTTCCTACTATGAGCTTCCTCAGAGCAGTTTGCAAGACGTAAGCCTCACTGGGCTCCCTCCAGGCGAAATCCCAGGCAAACTCCTGCTGTGTGCTGCTCTGCTGTCCCCGCTGCTCAGCTGGTTCTCCGCCGCTCAGCTGGTTCGCGAAGCTCTGGTGATTTTTAAACAGCCAGGCTTCCCTGTCGCAAACCAACAGACACCCTACTGCCCGCTCCCTGCAGGCTAGCAGCCAATCAGACACTCACTCAGGCTCTCACACTGCCCCCCAGCAAACACACGCTCGGATACTTCCTCAGCAAGCAAACAAACAGAGACTTGGATACTTACCAGTCCCAGGCAAACTCCTGCTGTGAGCTGCTCTGCTGTCCCCGCTGCTCAGCTGGTTCTCCGCCGCTCAGCTTGTTCGCGAAGCTCTGGCTATGTTTAAAGAGCCAGGCTTCCCTTTCGCAGACCAACAGACACCCTACTGCCCGCTCCCTGCAGACTAGCAGCCAATCAGGCACTCACTCAGGCTCTCACACTGCCCCCCCAGCAACACACGCTCCGATACTTCCTCAGCAAGCAAACAAACACAGACTCGGATACTTACCAGTCCCAGGCAAACTCCTGCTGTGTGCTGCTCTGCTATCCCCGCTGCTCAGCTGGTTCTCCACCCCTCAGCTGGTACGGGAAGATCTGGCTATTTTTAAATAGCCAGGCTTCCCTGCCGCAAACCAACAGACACACTACTGCCCGCCCCCTGCAGGCTAGCGGCCAATCAGACACTCACTCAGGCTCTCACACTGCCCCCCCAGCAAACACACGCTACGATACTTCCTCAGCAAGCAAACAAACACAGACTCGGATACTTACCAGTCCCAGGCAAACTCCTGCTGTGAGCTGCTCTGCTGTCCCCGCTGCTCAGCTGGTTCTCCGCCGCTCCGCTGGTTCGCGAAGCTCTGGCTATTTTTAAACAGCCAGGCTTCCCTGTCGCAAACCAACAGACATCCTACTGCCCGCCCCCTGCAGGCTAGCAGCCAATCGGACACTCACTCAGGCTCTCACACTGCCGCCCAGCAAACACACGCTCGGATTCTTCCTCAGCAAGCAAACAAACACAGACTCGGATACTTACCAGTCCCAGGCAAACTCCTGCTGTGTGCCGCTATGCTGTCCCCGCTGCTCAGCTGGTTCTCCACCCCTCAGCAGGTACGGGAAGCTCTGGCTATTTTTAAACAGCCAGGCTTCCCTGTCGCAAACCAACAGACACACTACTGCCCGCCCCCTGCAGGCTAGCAGCCAATCAGACACTCACTCAGGCTCTCACACTGCCCCCCCAGCAAACACACGCTCCGATACTTCCTCAGCAAGCAAACAAACACAGACTCGGATACTTACCCGTCCCAGGCAAACTCCTGCTGTGAGCTGCTGTGCTGTCCCCGCTGCTCAGCTGGTTCTCCGCCGCTCAGCTGGTTCGCGAAGCTCTGGCTATTTTTAAACAGCCAGGCTTCCCTGTCGCAAACCAACAGACACCCTACTGCCCGCCCCCTGCGGGTAGCAGCCTATCAGACACTCACTCAGGCTCTCACACTGCCCCCCCAGTAAACACACGCTCGGATACTTCCTCAGCAAGCAAACAAACACAGACTCGGATACTTACCAGTCCCAGGGAAACTCCTGCTGTGAGCTGCTCTGCTGTTTCCGCTGCTCAGCTGGTTCTCCGCCGCTCAGCTGGTTCGTGAAGCTCTGGCTATTTTTAAACAGCCAGGCTTCCCTGTCGCAAACCAACAGACACCCTATTGCCCGCCCCCTGCAGGCTAGCAGCCAATCAGACACTCTCTCAGGTTCTCACACTACCCCCCCAGCAAACACACGCTCGGATACTTCCTCAGCAAGCAAACAAACACAGACTCGGATACTTACCAGTCCCAGGCAAACTCCTGCTGTGAGCTGCTCTGCTGTCCCCGCTGCTCAGATGGTTCTCCGCCGCTCAGCTGGTTCGCGAAGCTCTGGCTATTTTTAAACAGCCAGGCTTCCCTGTCGCAAACCAACAGACACGATACTGCCCGCTCCCTGCAGACTAGCAGCCAATCAGACAATCACTCAGGCTCTCACACTGCCCCCCCCAGCAACACACGCTCCGAAACTTCCTCAGCAAGCAAACAAACACAGACTCGGATACTTACCAGTCCCAGGCAAACTCCTGCTGTGAGCTGCTGTGCTGTCCCCGCTGCTCAGCTGGTTCTCCGCCGCTCAGCTGGTTCGCGAAGCTCTGGCTATTTTTAAACAGCCAGGCTTCCCTGTCGCAAACCAACAGACACCCTACTGCCCGCCCCCTGCAGGCTAGCAGCCAATCAGACACTCACTGAGGCTCTCACACTGCCCCCCCAGCAAACACACGCTCGGATACTTCCTCAGCAAGCAAACAAACACAGACTCGGATACTTACCAGTCCCAGGCAAACTCCTGCTGTGTGCTGCTCTGCTGTCCCCGCTGCTCAGCTGGTTCTCCGCCGCTCAGCTGGTTCGCGAAGCTCTGGCTATTTTTAAACAGCCAGGCTTCCCTGTCGCAAACCAACAGACACCCTACTGCCCGCCCCCTGTAGGCTAGCAGCCAATCAGACACTCACTCAGGCTCTCACACTGCCCCCCCAGCAAACACACGCTCAGATTCTTCCTCAGCAAGCAAACAAACCCAGATTCGGATACTTACCAGTCCCAGGCAAACTCTTGCTGTGAGCTGCTCTGCTGTCCCCGCTGCTCAGCTGGTTCTCCGCTGCTCAGCTGGTTCGCGAAGCTCTGGCTATTTTTAAACAGCCAGGCTTCCCTGTCGCAAACAAATAGACAGCCTACTGCCCGCCCCCTGCAGGCTAGCAGCCAATCAGACACTCACTCAGGCTCTCACACTGCCCCCCCAGCAAACACACGCTCGGATACTTCCTCAGCAAGCAAACAAACACAGACTCGGATACTTACCAGTCCCAGGAAAACTCCTGCTGTGTGCTGCTCTGCTGTCCCCGCTGCTCAGCTGGTTCTCCGCCGCTCAGCTGGTTCGCGAAGCTCTGGCTATTTTTAAACAGCCAGGCTTCCCTGTCGCAATCCAACAGACACGCTACTGCCCGCCCCCTGCAGGCTAGCAGCCAATCAGACACTCACTCAGGCTCTCACACTGCCCCCCCAGCAAACACACGCTCAGATTCTTCCTCAGCAAGCAAACAAACCCAGACTCGGATACTTACCAGTCCCAGGCAAACTCCTGCTGTGTGCTGCTCTGCTGTCCCCGCTGCTCAGCTGGTTCTCCGCCGCTCAGCTGGTTCGTGAAGCTCTGGCTATTTTTGAACAGCCAGGCTTCCCTGTCGCAAACCAACAGACACCCTACTGCCCGCCCCCTGCAGGCAAGCAGCCAATCAGACACTCACTCAGGCTCTCACACTGCCCCCCCAGCAAACACACGCTCGGATACTTGCTCAGCAAGCAAACAAACAGAGACTCGGATACTTACCAGTCCCAGGCAAACTCCTGCTGCGAGCTGCTCTGCTGTTTCCGCTGCTCAGCTGGTTCTCCGCCGCTCAGCTGGTTCGTGAAGCTCTGGCTATTTTTAAACAGCCAGGCTTCCCTGTCGCAAACCAACAGACACCCTACTGCCCGCCCCCTGCAGGCTAGCAGCCAATCAGACACTCACTGAGGCTCTCACACTGCCCCCCCAGCAAACACACGCTCGGATACTTCCTCAGCAAGCAAACAAACACAGACTCGGATACTTACCAGTCCCAGGCAAACTCCTGCTGTGTGCTGCTCTGCTGTCCCCGCTGCTCAGCTGGTTCTCCGCCGCTCAGCTGGTTCGCGAAGCTCTGGCTATTTTTAAACAGCCAGGCTTCCCTGTCGCAAACCAACAGACACACTACTGCCCGCCCCCTGTAGGCTAGCAGCCAATCAGACACTCACTCAGGCTCTCACACTGCCCCCCCAGCAAACACACGCTCAGATTCTTCCTCAGCAAGCAAACAAACCCAGATTCGGATACTTACCAGTCCCAGGCAAACTCTTGCTGTGAGCTGCTCTGCTGTCCCCGCTGCTCAGCTGGTTCTCCGCTGCTCAGCTGGTTCGCGAAGCTCTGGCTATTTTTAAACAGCCAGGCTTCCCTGTCGCAAACAAATAGACAGCCTACTGCCCGCCCCCTGCAGGCTAGCAGCCAATCAGACACTCACTCAGGCTCTCACACTGCCCCCCCAGCAAACACACGCTCGGATACTTCCTCAGCAAGCAAACAAACACAGACTCGGATACTTACCAGTCCCAGGCAAACTCCTGCTGTGTGCTGCTCTGCTGTCCCCGCTGCTCAGCTGGTTCTCCGCCGCTCAGCTGGTTCGTGAAGCTCTGGCTATTTTTGAACAGCCAGGCTTCCCTGTCGCAAACCAACAGACACCCTACTGCCCGCCCCCTGCAGGCAAGCAGCCAATCAGACACTCACTCAGGCTCTCACACTGCCCCCCCAGCAAACACACGCTCGGATACTTGCTCAGCAAGCAAACAAACAGAGACTCGGATACTTACCAGTCCCAGGCAAACTCCTGCTGCGAGCTGCTCTGCTGTTTCCGCTGCTCAGCTGGTTCTCCGCCGCTCAGCTGGTTCGTGAAGCTCTGGCTATTTTTAAACAGCCAGGCTTCCCTGTCGCAAACCAACAGACACCCTACTGCCCGCCCCCTGCAGGCTAGCAGCCAATCAGACACTCACTGAGGCTCTCACACTGCCCCCCCAGCAAACACACGCTCGGATACTTCCTCAGCAAGCAAACAAACACAGACTCGGATACTTACCAGTCCCAGGCAAACTCCTGCTGTGTGCTGCTCTGCTGTCCCCGCTGCTCAGCTGGTTCTCCGCCGCTCAGCTGGTTCGCGAAGCTCTGGCTATTTTTAAACAGCCAGGCTTCCCTGTCGCAAACCAACAGACACACTACTGCCCGCCCCCTGTAGGCTAGCAGCCAATCAGACACTCACTCAGGCTCTCACACTGCCCCCCCAGCAAACACACGCTCAGATTCTTCCTCAGCAAGCAAACAAACCCAGATTCGGATACTTACCAGTCCCAGGCAAACTCTTGCTGTGAGCTGCTCTGCTGTCCCCGCTGCTCAGCTGGTTCTCCGCTGCTCAGCTGGTTCGCGAAGCTCTGGCTATTTTTAAACAGCCAGGCTTCCCTGTCGCAAACAAATAGACAGCCTACTGCCCGCCCCCTGCAGGCTAGCAGCCAATCAGACACTCACTCAGGCTCTCACACTGCCCCCCCAGCAAACACACGCTCGGATACTTCCTCAGCAAGCAAACAAACACAGACTCGGATACTTACCAGTCCCAGGAAAACTCCTGCTGTGTCCTGCTCTGCTGTCTCCGCCGCTCAGCTGGTTCGCGAAGCTCTGGCTATTTTTAAACAGCCAGGCTTCCCTGTCGCAATCCAACAGACACGCTACTGCCCGCCCCCTGCAGGCTAGCAGCCAATCAGACACTCACTCAGGCTCTCACACTGCCCCCCCAGCAAACACACGCTCAGATTCTTCCTCAGCAAGCAAACAAACCCAGACTCGGATACTTACCAGACCCAGGCAAACTCCTCCTGTGAGCTGCTCTGCTGTCCCCACTGCTCAGCTGGTTCTCCGCCGCTCAGCTGGTACGCGAAGCTCTGGCTATTTTTAAACAGCCAGGCTTCCCTGTCGCAATCCAACAGACACGCTACTGCCCGCCCCCTGCAGGCTAGCAGCCAATCAGACACTCACTCAGGCTCTCACACTGCCCCCCAGCAAACACACGCTCAGATTCTTCCTCAGCAAGCAAACAAACCCAGACTCGGATACTTACCAGTCCCAGGCAAACTCCTGCTGTGTGCTGCTCTGCTGTCCCCGCTGCTCAGCTGGTTCTCCGCCGCTCAGCTGGTTTGTGAAGCTCTGGCTATTTTTGAACAGCCAGGCTTCCCTGTCGCAAACCAACAGACACCCTACTGCCCGCCCCCTGCAGGCTAGCAGCCAATCAGACACTCACTCAGGCTCTCACACTGCCCCCCCCCAGCAAACACACGCTCGGATACTTCCTCAGCAAGCAAACAAACCCAGACTCGGATACTTACCAGACCCAGGCAAACTCCTCCTGTGAGATGCTCTGCTGTCCGCACTGCTCAGCTGGTTCTCCACCGCTCAGCTGGTACGCGAAGCTCTGGCTATTTTTAAACAGCCAGGCTTCCCTGTCGCAAACCAACAGACACCCTACTGCCCGCCCCCTGCAGGCTAGCAGCCAATCAGACACTCACTCAGGCTCTCACACTGCCCCCCCAGCAAACACACGCTCGGATACTTCCTCAGCAAGCAAACAAACACAGACTCGTATACTTACCAGTCCCAGGCAAACTCCTGCTGTGTGCTGCTCTGCTGTCCCCGCTGCTCAGCTGGTTCTCCGCAGCTCAGCTGGTACGCGAAGCTCTGGCTATTTTTAAACAGCCAGGCTTCCCTGTCGCAAACCAACAGACACCCTACTGCCCGCCCCCTGCAGGCTAGCAGCCAATCAGACACTCACTCAGGCTCTCACACTGCCGCCCAGCAAACACACGCTCGGATTCCTCCTCAGCAAGCAAACAAACACAGACTCGGATACTTACCAGTCCCAGGCAAACTCCTGCTGTGTGCTGCTCTGCTGTCCCCGCTGCTCAGCTGGTTCTCCGCCGCTCAGCTGGTTCGCGAAGCTCTGGCTATTTTTAAACAGCCAGGCTTCCCTGTCGCAAACCAACAGACACCCTACTGCCCGCCCCCTGCAGGCAAGCAGCCAATCAGACACTCACTCAGGCTCTCACACTGCCCCCCCAGCAAACACACGCTCGGATACTTGCTCAGCAAGCAAACAAACAGAGACTCGGATACTTACCAGTCCCAGGCAAACTCCTGCTGTGAGCTGCTCTGCTGTTTCCGCTGCTCAGCTGGTTCTCCGCCGCTCAGCTGGTTCGTGAAGCTCTGGCTATTTTTAAACAGCCAGGCTTCCCTGTCGCAAACCAACAGACACCCTACTGCCCGCCCCCTGCAGGCTAGCAGCCAATCAGACATTCACTCAGGTTCTCACACTGCCCCCCCAGCAAACACACGCTCGGATACTTCCTAAGCAAGCAAACAAACACAGACTCGGATACTTACCAGTCCCAGGCAAACTCCTGCTGTGAGCTGCTCTGCTGTCCCCGCTGCTCAGCTGGTTCTCCGCCGCTCAGCTGGTTCGCGAAGCTCTGGCTATTTTTAAACAGCCAGGCTTCCCTGTCGCAAACCAACAGACACGCTACTGCCGGCTCCCTGCAGGCTAGCAGCCAATCAGACACTCACTCAGGCTCTCACACTGCCCCCCCAGCAACACACGCTCCGAAACTTCCTCAGCAAGCAAACAAACACAGACTCGGATACTTACCAGTCCCAGGCAAACTCCTGCTGTGAGCTGCTCTGCTGTCCCCGCTGCTCAGCTGGTTCTCCGCCGCTCAGCTGGTTCGCGAAGCTCTGGCTATTTTTAAACAGCCAGGCTTCCCTGTCGCAAACCAACAGACACCCTACTGCCCGCCCCCTGCAGGCTAGCAGCCAATCAGACACTCACTCAGGCTCTCACACTGCCCCCCCAGCAAACACACGCTCGGATACTTCCTCAGCAAGCAAACAAACACAGACTCGGATACTTACCAGTCCCAGGCAAACTCCTGCTGTGTGCTGCTCTGCTGTCCCCGCTGCTCAGCTGGTTCTCCGCCGCTCAGCTGGTTCGCGAAGCTCTGGCTATTTTTAAACAGCCAGGCTTCCCTGTCGCAAACCAACAGACACCCTACTGCCCGCCCCCTGTAGGCTAGCAGCCAATCAGACACTCACTCAGGCTCTCACACTGCCCCCCCAGCAAACACACGCTCAGATTCTTCCTCAGCAAGCAAACAAACCCAGATTCGGATACTTACCAGTCCCAGGCAAACTCTTGCTGTGAGCTGCTCTGCTGTCCCCGCTGCTCAGCTGGTTCTCCGCTGCTCAGCTGGCTCGCGAAGCTCTGGCTATTTTTGAACAGCCAGGCTTCCCTGTCGCAAACCAACAGACACCCTACTGCCCGCCCCCTGCAGGCTAGCAGCCAATCAGACACTCACTCAGGCTCTCACACTGCCCCCCCCCAGCAAACACACGCTCGGATACTTCCTCAGCAAGCAAACAAACCCAGACTCGGATACTTACCAGTCCCAGGCAAACTCCTGCTGTGTGCTGCTCTGCTGTCCCCGCTGCTCAGCTGGTTCTCCGCAGCTCAGCTGGTACGCGAAGCTCTGGCTATTTTTAAACAGCCAGGCTTCCCTGTCGCAAACCAACAGACACCCTACTGCCCGCCCCCTGCAGGCTAGCAGCCAATCAGACACTCACTCAGGCTCTCACACTGCCGCCCAGCAAACACACGCTCGGATTCTTCCTCAGCAAGCAAACAAACACAGACTCGGATACTTACCAGTCCCAGGCAAACTCCTGCTGTGAGCTGCTCTGCTGTCCCCGCTGCTCAGCTGGTTCTCCGCCGCTCAGCTGGTTCGCGAAGCTCTGGCTATTTTTAAACAGCCAGGCTTCCCTGTCGCAAACCAACAGACACTCTACTGCCCGCCCCCTGCAGGCTAGCAGCCAATCACACACTCACTCAGGCTCTCACACTGCCCCCCCAGCAAACACACGCTCAGATACTTCCTCAGCAAGCAAACAAACACAGACCTGGATACTTACCAGTCCGAGGAAAACTCCTGCTGTGTGCTGCTCTGCTGTCCCCGCTGCTCAGCTGGTTCTCCGCCGCTCAGCTGGTTCGCGAAGCTCTGGCTATTTTTAAACAGCCAGGCTTCCCTGTCGCAAACCAACAGACACCCTACTGCCCGCCCCCTGCAGGCAAGCAGCCAATCAGACACTCACTCAGGCTCTCACACTGCCCCCCCAGCAAACACACGCTCGGATACTTGCTCAGCAAGCAAACAAACAGAGACTCGGATACTTACCAGTCCCAGGCAAACTCCTGCTGTGAGCTGCTCTGCTGTTTCCGCTGCTCAGCTGGTTCTCCGCCGCTCAGCTGGTTCGTGAAGCTCTGGCTATTTTTAAACAGCCAGGCTTCCCTGTCGCAAACCAACAGACACCCTACTGCCCGCCCCCTGCAGGCTAGCAGCCAATCAGACATTCACTCAGGTTCTCACACTGCCCCCCCAGCAAACACACGCTCGGATACTTCCTAAGCAAGCAAACAAACACAGACTCGGATACTTACCAGTCCCAGGCAAACTCCTGCTGTGAGCTGCTCTGCTGTCCCCGCTGCTCAGCTGGTTCTCCGCCGCTCAGCTGGTTCGCGAAGCTCTGGCTATTTTTAAACAGCCAGGCTTCCCTGTCGCAAACCAACAGACACGCTACTGCCGGCTCCCTGCAGGCTAGCAGCCAATCAGACACTCACTCAGGCTCTCACACTGCCCCCCCAGCAACACACGCTCCGAAACTTCCTCAGCAAGCAAACAAACACAGACTCGGATACTTACCAGTCCCAGGCAAACTCCTGCTGTGAGCTGCTCTGCTGTCCCCGCTGCTCAGCTGGTTCTCCGCCGCTCAGCTGGTTCGCGAAGCTCTGGCTATTTTTAAACAGCCAGGCTTCCCTGTCGCAAACCAACAGACACCCTACTGCCCGCCCCCTGCAGGCTAGCAGCCAATCAGACACTCACTCAGGCTCTCACACTGCCCCCCCAGCAAACACACGCTCGGATACTTCCTCAGCAAGCAAACAAACACAGACTCGGATACTTACCAGTCCCAGGCAAACTCCTGCTGTGTGCTGCTCTGCTGTCCCCGCTGCTCAGCTGGTTCTCCGCCGCTCAGCTGGTTCGCGAAGCTCTGGCTATTTTTAAACAGCCAGGCTTCCCTGTCGCAAACCAACAGACACCCTACTGCCCGCCCCCTGTAGGCTAGCAGCCAATCAGACACTCACTCAGGCTCTCACACTGCCCCCCCAGCAAACACACGCTCAGATTCTTCCTCAGCAAGCAAACAAACCCAGATTCGGATACTTACCAGTCCCAGGCAAACTCTTGCTGTGAGCTGCTCTGCTGTCCCCGCTGCTCAGCTGGTTCTCCGCTGCTCAGCTGGCTCGCGAAGCTCTGGCTATTTTTAAACAGCCAGGCTTCCCTGTCGCAAACAAATAGACAGCCTACTGCCCGCCCCCTGCAGGCTAGCAGCCAATCAGACACTCACTCAGGCTCTCACACTGCCCCACCAGCAAAAACACGCTCGGATACTTCCTCAGCAAGCAAACAAACACAGACTCGGATACTTACCAGTCCCAGGAAAACTCCTGCTGTGTGCTGCTCTGCTGTCCCCGCTGCTCAGCTGGTTCTCCGCCGCTCAGCTGGTTCGCGAAGCTCTGGCTATTTTTAAACAGCCAGGCTTCCCTGTCGCAATCCAACAGACACGCTACTGCCCGCCCCCTGCAGGCTAGCAGCCAATCAGACACTCACTCAGGCTCTCACACTGCCCTCCCAGCAAACACACGCTCAGATTCTTCCTCAGCAAGCAAACAAACCCAGACTCGGATACTTACCAGTCCCAGGCAAACTCCTGCTGTGTGCTGCTCTGCTGTCCCCGCTGCTCACCTGGTTCTCCGCCGCTCAGCTGGTTCGTGAAGCTCTGGCTATTTTTGAACAGCCAGGCTTCCCTGTCGCAAACCAACAGACACCCTACTGCCCGCCCCCTGCAGGCTAGCAGCCAATCGGACACTCACTCAGGCTCTCACACTGCCCCCCCAGCAAACACACGCTCGGATACTTCCTCAGTAAGCAAACAAACCCAGACTCGGATACTTACCAGACCCAGGCAAACTCCTCCTGTGAGCTGCTCTGCTGTCCCCACTGCTCAGCTGGTTCTCCGCCGCTCAGCTGGTACGCGAAGCTCTGGCTATTTTTAAACAGCCAGGCTTCCCTGTCGCAATCCAACAGACACGCTACTGCCCGCCCCCTGCAGGCTAGCAGCCAATCAGACACTCACTCAGGCTCTCACACTGCCCCCCCAGCAAACACACGCTCAGATTCTTCCTCAGCAAGCAAACAAACCCAGACTCGCATACTTACCAGTCCCAGGCAAACTCCTGCTGTGTGCTGCTCTGCTGTCCCCGCTGCTCAGCTGGTTCTCGGCCGCTCAGCTGGTTTGTGAAGCTCTGGCTATTTTTGAACAGCCAGGCTTCCCTGTCGCAAACCAACAGACACCCTACTGCCCGCCCCCTGCAGGCTAGCAGCCAATCAGACACTCACTCAGGCTCTCACACTGCCCCCCCAGCAAACACACGCTCAGTTTCTTCCTCAGCAAGCAAACAAACCCAGACTCGGATACTTACCAGTCCCAGGCAAACTCCTGCTGTGTGCTGCTCTGCTGTCCCCGCTGCTCACCTGGTTCTCCGCCGCTCAGCTGGTTCGCGAAGCTCTGGCTATTTTTAAACAGCCAGGCTTCCCTGTCGCAAACCAACAGACACGCTACTGCCGGCTCCCTGCAGGCTAGCAGCCAATCAGACACTCACTCAGGCTCTCACACTGCCCCCCCAGCAAACACACGCTCGGATACTTCCTCTGCAAGCAAACAAACACAGACTCGGATACTTACCCGTCCCAGGCAAACTCCTGCTGTGAGCTGCCGTGCTGTCCCCGCTGCTCAGCTGGTTCTCCGCCGCTCAGCTGGTTCGCGAAGCTCTGGCTATTTTTAAACAGCCAGGCTTCCCTGTCGCAAACCAACAGACACCCTACTGCCCGCCCCCTGCAGGCAAGCACCCAATCAGACACTCACTCAGGCTCTCACACTGCCTACCCAGCAAACACACGCTCGGATACTTGCTCAGCAAGCAAACAAACAGAGACTCAGATACTTACCAGTCCCAGGCAAACTCCTGCTGTGAGCTGCTCTGCTGTCCCCGCTGCTCAGCTGGTTCTCCGCCGCTCAGCTGGTTCGCGAAGCTCTGGCTATTTTTAAACAGCCAGGCCTCCCTGTCGCAAACCAACAGACACCCTACTGCCCGCCCCCTGCGGGTAGCAGCCTATCAGACACTCACTCAGGCTCTCACACTGCCCCCCCAGCAAACACACGCTCGGATACTTCCTCAGCAAGCAAACAAACACAGACTCGGATACTTACCAGTCCCAGGGAAACTCCTGCTGTGAGCTGCTCTGCTGTTTCCGCTGCTCAGCTGGTTCTCCGCCGCTCAGCTGGTTCGTGAAGCTCTGGCTATTTTTAAACAGCCAGGCTTCCCTGTCGCAAACCAACAGACACCCTACTGCCCGCCCCCTGCAGGCTAGCAGCCAATCAGACACTCACTCAGGTTCTCACACTGCCCCCCCAGCAAACACACGCTCGGATACTTCCTCAGCAAGCAAACAAACACAGACTCGGATACTTACCAGTCCCAGGCAAACTCCTGCTGTGAGCTGCTCTGCTGTCCCCGCTGCTCAGCTGGTTCTCTGCCGCTCAGCTGGTTCGCGAAGCTCTGGCTATTTTTAAACAGCCAGGCTTCCCTGTCGCAAACCAACAGACACGCTACTGCCCGCTCCCTGCAGACTAGCAGCCAATCAGACAATCACTCAGGCTCTCACACTGCCCCCCCAGCAACACACGCTCCGAAACTTCCTCAGCAAGCAAACAAACACAGACTCGGATACTTACCAGTCCCAGGCAAACTCCTGCTGTGTGCTGCTCTGCTGTCCCCGCTGCTCAGCTGGTTCTCCGCCGCTCAGCTGGTTCGCGAAGCTCTGGCTATTTTTAAACAGCCAGGCTTCCCTGTCGCAAACCAACAGACACCCTACTGCCCGCCCCCTGTAGGCTAGCAGCCAATCAGACACTCACTCAGGCTCTCACACTGCCCCCCCAGCAAACACACGCTCGGATACTTCCTCAGCAAGCAAACAAACACAGACTCGGATACTTACCAGTCCCAGGCAAACTCTTGCTGTGAGCTGCTCTGCTGTCCCCGCTGCTCAGCTGGTTCTCCGCCGCTCAGCTGGTTCGCGAAGCTCTGGCTATTTTTAAACAGCCAGGCTTCCCTGTCGCAAACCAACAGACACCCTACTGCCCGCCCCCTGTAGGCTAGCAGCCAATCAGACACTCACTCAGGCTCTCACACTGCCCCCCCAGCAAACACACGCTCGGATACTTCCTCAGCAAGCAAACAAACCCAGACTCGGATACTTACCAGTCCCAGGAAAACTCCTGCTGTGAGCTGCTCTGCTGTCCCCGCTGCTCAGCTGGTTCTCCGCTGCTCAGCTGGCTTGCGAAGCTCTGGCTATTTTTAAACAGCCAGGCTTCCCTGTCGCAATCCAACAGACACGCTACTGCCCGCCCCCTGCGGGCTAGCAGCCAATCAGACACTCACTCAGGCTCTCACACTGCCCCCCCAGCAAACACACGCTCGGATTCTTCCTCAGCAAGCAAACAAACACAGACTCGGATACTTACCAGTCCCAGGCAAACTCCTGCTGTGTGCTGCTCTGCTGTCCCCGCTGCTCACCTGGTTCTCCGCCGCTCAGCTGGTTCGTGAAGCTCTGGCTATTTTTAAACAGCCAGGCTTCCCTGTCGCAATCCAACAGACACGCTACTGCCCGCCCCCTGCAGGCTAGCAGCCAATCAGACACTCACTCAGGCTCTCACACTGCCCCCCCAGCAAACACACGCTCAGATTCTTCCTCAGCAAGCAAACAAACCCAGACTCGGATACTTACCAGTCCCAGGCAAACTCCTGCTGTGTGCTGCTCTGCTGTCCCCGCTGCTCACCTGGTTCTCCGCCGCTCAGCTGGTTCGTGAAGCTCTGGCTATTTTTGAACAGCCAGGCTTCCCTGTCGCAAACCAACAGACACCCTACTGCCCGCCCCCTGCAGGCTAGCAGCCAATCGGACACTCACTCAGGCTCTCACACTGCCCCCCCAGCAAACACACGCTCGGATACTTCCTCAGCAAGCAAACAAACCCAGACTCGGATACTTACCAGACCCAGGCAAACTCCTCCTGTGAGCTGCTCTGCTGTCCCCACTGCTCAGCTGGTTCTCCGCCGCTCAGCTGGTACGCGAAGCTCTGGCTATTTTTAAACAGCCAGGCTTCCCTGTCGCAATCCAACAGACACGCTACTGCCCGCCCCCTGCAGGCTAGCAGCCAATCAGACACTCACTCAGGCTCTCACACTGCCCCCCCAGCAAACACACGCTCAGATTCTTCCTCAGCAAGCAAACAAACCCAGACTCGGATACTTACCAGTCCCAGGCAAACTCCTGCTGTGTGCTGCTCTGCTGTCCCCGCTGCTCAGCTGGTTCTCCGCCGCTCAGCTGGTTTGTGAAGCTCTGGATATTTTTGAACAGCCAGGCTTCCCTGTCGCAAACCAACAGACACCCTACTGCCCGCCCCCTGCAGGCTAGCAGCCAATCAGACACTCACTCAGGCTCTCACACTGCCCCCCCCAGCAAACACACGCTCGGATACTTCCTCAGCAAGCAAACAAACCCAGACTCGGATACTTACCAGACCCAGGCAAACTCCTCCTGTGAGCTGCTCTGCTGTCCGCACTGCTCAGCTGGTTCTCCACCGCTCAGCTGGTACGCGAAGCTCTGGCTATTTTTAAACAGCCAGGCTTCCCTGTCGCAAACCAACAGACACCCTACTGCCCGCCCCCTGCAGGCTAGCAGCCAATCAGACACTCACTCAGGCTCTCACACTGCCCCCCCAGCAAACACACGCTCGGATACTTCCTCAGCAAGCAAACAAACACAGACTCGTATACTTACCAGTCCCAGGCAAACTCCTGCTGTGTGCTGCTGTGCTGTCCCCGCTGCTCAGCTGGTTCTCCGCCGCTCAGCTGGTACGCGAAGCTCTGGCTATTTTTAAACAGCCAGGCTTCCCTGTCGCAAACCAACAGACACCCTACTGCCCGCCCCCTGCAGGCTAGCAGCCAATCAGACACTCACTCAGGCTCTCACACTGCCGCCCAGCAAACACACGCTCGGATTCTTCCTCAGCAAGCAAACAAACACAGACTCGGATACTTACCAGTCCCAGGCAAACTCCTGCTGTGAGCTGCTCTGCTGTCCCCGCTGCTCAGCTGGTTCTCCGCCGCTCAGCTGGTTCGCGAAGCTCTGGCTATTTTTTAACAGCCAGGCTTCCCTGTCGCAAACCAACAGACACTCTACTGCCCGCCCCTTGCAGGCTAGCAGCCAATCACACACTCACTCAGGCTCTCACACTGCCCCCCCAGCAAACACACGCTCAGATACTTCCTCAGCAAGCAAACAAACACAGACCTGGATACTTACCAGTCCCAGGAAAACTCCTGCTGTGTGCTGCTCTGCTGTCCCCGCTGCTACGCTGGTTCTCCGCCGTTCAGCTGGTTCGCGAAGCTCTGGCTATTTTTAAACAGCCAGGCTTCCCTGTCGCAAACCAACAGACACCCTACTGCCCGCCCCCTGCAGGCAAGCAGCCAATCAGACACTCACTCAGGCTCTCACACTGCCCCCCCAGCAAACACACGCTCGGATACTTGCTCAGCAAGCAAACAAACAGAGACTCGGATACTTACCAGTCCCAGGCAAACTCCTGCTGTGAGCTGCTCTGCTGTTTCCGCTGCTCAGCTGGTTCTCCGCCGCTCAGCTGGTTCGTGAAGCTCTGGCTATTTTTAAACAGCCAGGCTTCCCTGTCGCAAACCAACAGACACCCTACTGCCCGCCCCCTGCAGGCTAGCAGCCAATCAGACATTCACTCAGGTTCTCACACTGCCCCCCCAGCAAACACACGCTCGGATACTTCCTAAGCAAGCAAACAAACACAGACTCGGATACTTACCAGTCCCAGGCAAACTCCTGCTGTGAGCTGCTCTGCTGTCCCCGCTGCTCAGCTGGTTCTCCGCCGCTCAGCTGGTTCGCGAAGCTCTGGCTATTTTTAAACAGCCAGGCTTCCCTGTCGCAAACCAACAGACACGCTACTGCCGGCTCCCTGCAGGCTAGCAGCCAATCAGACACTCACTCAGGCTCTCACACTGCCCCCCCAGCAAACACACGCTCAGATTCTTCCTCAGCAAGCAAACAAACCCAGATTCGGATACTTACCAGTCCCAGGCAAACTCTTGCTGTGAGCTGCTCTGCTGTCCCCGCTGCTCAGCTGGTTCTCCGCTGCTCAGCTGGCTCGCGAAGCTCTGGCTATTTTTAAACAGCCAGGCTTCCCTGTCGCAAACAAATAGACAGCCTACTGCCCGCCCCCTGCAGGCTAGCAGCCAATCAGACACTCACTCAGGCTCTCACACTGCCCCACCAGCAAAAACACGCTCGGATACTTCCTCAGCAAGCAAACAAACACAGACTCGGATACTTACCAGTCCCAGGAAAACTCCTGCTGTGTGCTGCTCTGCTGTCCCCGCTGCTCAGCTGGTTCTCCGCCGCTCAGCTGGTTCGCGAAGCTCTGGCTATTTTTAAACAGCCAGGCTTCCCTGTCGCAATCCAACAGACACGCTACTGCCCGCCCCCTGCAGGCTAGCAGCCAATCAGACACTCACTCAGGCTCTCACACTGCCCTCCCAGCAAACACACGCTCAGATTCTTCCTCAGCAAGCAAACAAACCCAGACTCGGATACTTACCAGTCCCAGGCAAACTCCTGCTGTGTGCTGCTCTGCTGTCCCCGCTGCTCACCTGGTTCTCCGCCGCTCAGCTGGTTCGTGAAGCTCTGGCTATTTTTGAACAGCCAGGCTTCCCTGTCGCAAACCAACAGACACCCTACTGCCCGCCCCCTGCAGGCTAGCAGCCAATCGGACACTCACTCAGGCTCTCACACTGCCCCCCCAGCAAACACACGCTCGGATACTTCCTCAGTAAGCAAACAAACCCAGACTCGGATACTTACCAGACCCAGGCAAACTCCTCCTGTGAGCTGCTCTGCTGTCCCCACTGCTCAGCTGGTTCTCCGCCGCTCAGCTGGTACGCGAAGCTCTGGCTATTTTTAAACAGCCAGGCTTCCCTGTCGCAATCCAACAGACACGCTACTGCCCGCCCCCTGCAGGCTAGCAGCCAATCAGACACTCACTCAGGCTCTCACACTGCCCCCCCAGCAAACACACGCTCAGATTCTTCCTCAGCAAGCAAACAAACCCAGACTCGCATACTTACCAGTCCCAGGCAAACTCCTGCTGTGTGCTGCTCTGCTGTCCCCGCTGCTCAGCTGGTTCTCCGCCGCTCAGCTGGTTTGTGAAGCTCTGGCTATTTTTGAACAGCCAGGCTTCCCTGTCGCAAACCAACAGACACCCTACTGCCCGCCCCCTGCAGGCTAGCAGCCAATCAGACACTCACTCAGGCTCTCACACTGCCCCCCCCAGCAAACACACGCTCGGATACTTCCTCAGCAAGCAAACAAACCCAGACTCGGATACTTACCAGACCCAGGCAAACTCCTCCTGTGAGCTGCTCTGCTGTCCGCACTGCTCAGCTGGTTCTCCGCCGCTCAGCTGGTTCGCGAAGCTCTGGCTATTTTTAAACAGCCAGGCTTCCCTGTCGCAAACCAACAGACACCCTACTGCCCGCCCCCTGCAGGCAAGCAGCCAATCAGACACTCACTCAGGCTCTCACACTGCCCCCCCAGCAAACACACGCTCGGATACTTCCTCAGCAAGCAAACAAACCCAGACTCGGATACTTACCAGACCCAGGCAAACTCCTCCTGTGAGCTGCTCCGCTGTCCCCACTGCTCAGCTGGTTCTCCGCCGCTCAGCTGGTACGCGAAGCTCCGGCTATTTTTAAACAGCCAGGCTTCCCTGTCGCAATCCAACAGACAAGCTACTGCCCGCCCCCTGCAGGCTAGCAGCCAATCAGACACTCACTCATGCTCTCACACTGCCCCCCCAGCAAACACACGCTCAGATTCTTCCTCAGCAAGCAAACAAACCCAGACTCGGATACTTACCAGTCCCAGGCAAACTCCTGCTGTGTGCTGCTCTGCTGTCCCCGCTGCTCACCTGGTTCTCCGCCGCTCAGCTGGTTCGCGAAGCTCTGGCTATTTTTAAACAGCCAGGCTTCCCTGTCGCAAACCAACAGACACGCTACTGCCGGCTCCCTGCAGGCTAGCAGCCAATCAGACACTCACTCAGGCTCTCACACTGCCCCCCCAGCAAACACACGCTCGGATACTTCCTCTGCAAGCAAACAAACACAGACTCGGATACTTACCCGTCCCAGGCAAACTCCTGCTGTGAGCTGCCGTGCTGTCCCCGCTGCTCAGCTGGTTCTCCGCCGCTCAGCTGGTTCGCGAAGCTCTGGCTATTTTTAAACAGCCAGGCTTCCCTGTCGCAAACCAACAGACACCCTACTGCCCGCCCCCTGCAGGCAAGCACCCAATCAGACACTCACTCAGGCTCTCACACTGCCTACCCAGCAAACACACGCTCGGATACTTGCTCAGCAAGCAAACAAACAGAGACTCAGATACTTACCAGTCCCAGGCAAACTCCTGCTGTGAGCTGCTCTGCTGTCCCCGCTGCTCAGCTGGTTCTCCGCCACTCAGCTGGTTCGCGAAGCTCTGGCTATTTTTAAACAGCCAGGCCTCCCTGTCGCAAACCAACAGACACCCTACTGCCCGCCCCCTGCGGGTAGCAGCCTATCAGACACTCACTCAGGCTCTCACACTGCCCCCCCAGCAAACACACGCTCGGATACTTCCTCAGCAAGCAAACAAACACAGACTCGGATACTTACCAGTCCCAGGGAAACTCCTGCTGTGAGCTGCTCTGCTGTTTCCGCTGCTCAGCTGGTTCTCCGCCGCTCAGCTGGTTCGTGAAGCTCTGGCTATTTTTAAACAGCCAGGCTTCCCTGTCGCAAACCAACAGACACCCTACTGCCCGCCCCCTGCAGGCTAGCAGCCAATCAGACACTCACTCAGGTTCTCACACTGCCCCCCCAGCAAACACACGCTCGGATACTTCCTCAGCAAGCAAACAAACACAGACTCGGATACTTACCAGTCCCAGGCAAACTCCTGCTGTGAGCTGCTCTGCTGTCCCCGCTGCTCAGCTGGTTCTCTGCCGCTCAGCTGGTTCGCGAAGCTCTGGCTATTTTTAAACAGCCAGGCTTCCCTGTCGCAAACCAACAGACACGCTACTGCCCGCTCCCTGCAGACTAGCAGCCAATCAGACAATCACTCAGGCTCTCACACTGCCCCCCCAGCAACACACGCTCCGAAACTTCCTCAGCAAGCAAACAAACACAGACTCGGATACTTACCAGTCCCAGGCAAACTCCTGCTGTGTGCTGCTCTGCTGTCCCCGCTGCTCAGCTGGTTCTCCGCCGCTCAGCTGGTTCGCGAAGCTCTGGCTATTTTTAAACAGCCAGGCTTCCCTGTCGCAAACCAACAGACACCCTACTGCCCGCCCCCTGTAGGCTAGCAGCCAATCAGACACTCACTCAGGCTCTCACACTGCCCCCCCAGCAAACACACGCTCGGATACTTCCTCAGCAAGCAAACAAACACAGACTCGGATACTTACCAGTCCCAGGCAAACTCTTGCTGTGAGCTGCTCTGCTGTCCCCGCTGCTCAGCTGGTTCTCCGCCGCTCAGCTGGTTCGCGAAGCTCTGGCTATTTTTAAACAGCCAGGCTTCCCTGTCGCAAACCAACAGACACCCTACTGCCCGCCCCCTGTAGGCTAGCAGCCAATCAGACACTCACTCAGGCTCTCACACTGCCCCCCCAGCAAACACACGCTCGGATACTTCCTCAGCAAGCAAACAAACCCAGACTCGGATACTTACCAGTCCCAGGAAAACTCCTGCTGTGAGCTGCTCTGCTGTCCCCGCTGCTCAGCTGGTTCTCCGCTGCTCAGCTGGCTTGCGAAGCTCTGGCTATTTTTAAACAGCCAGGCTTCCCTGTCGCAATCCAACAGACACGCTACTGCCCGCCCCCTGCGGGCTAGCAGCCAATCAGACACTCACTCAGGCTCTCACACTGCCCCCCCAGCAAACACACGCTCGGATTCTTCCTCAGCAAGCAAACAAACACAGACTCGGATACTTACCAGTCCCAGGCAAACTCCTGCTGTGTGCTGCTCTGCTGTCCCCGCTGCTCACCTGGTTCTCCGCCGCTCAGCTGGTTCGTGAAGCTCTGGCTATTTTTAAACAGCCAGGCTTCCCTGTCGCAATCCAACAGACACGCTACTGCCCGCCCCCTGCAGGCTAGCAGCCAATCAGACACTCACTCAGGCTCTCACACTGCCCCCCCAGCAAACACACGCTCAGATTCTTCCTCAGCAAGCAAACAAACCCAGACTCGGATACTTACCAGTCCCAGGCAAACTCCTGCTGTGTGCTGCTCTGCTGTCCCCGCTGCTCACCTGGTTCTCCGCCGCTCAGCTGGTTCGTGAAGCTCTGGCTATTTTTGAACAGCCAGGCTTCCCTGTCGCAAACCAACAGACACCCTACTGCCCGCCCCCTGCAGGCTAGCAGCCAATCGGACACTCACTCAGGCTCTCACACTGCCCCCCCAGCAAACACACGCTCGGATACTTCCTCAGCAAGCAAACAAACCCAGACTCGGATACTTACCAGACCCAGGCAAACTCCTCCTGTGAGCTGCTCTGCTGTCCCCACTGCTCAGCTGGTTCTCCGCCGCTCAGCTGGTACGCGAAGCTCTGGCTATTTTTAAACAGCCAGGCTTCCCTGTCGCAATCCAACAGACACGCTACTGCCCGCCCCCTGCAGGCTAGCAGCCAATCAGACACTCACTCAGGCTCTCACACTGCCCCCCCAGCAAACACACGCTCAGATTCTTCCTCAGCAAGCAAACAAACACAGACTCGTATACTTACCAGTCCCAGGCAAACTCCTGCTGTGTGCTGCTGTGCTGTCCCCGCTGCTCAGCTGGTTCTCCGCCGCTCAGCTGGTACGCGAAGCTCTGGCTATTTTTAAACAGCCAGGCTTCCCTGTCGCAAACCAACAGACACCCTACTGCCCGCCCCCTGCAGGCTAGCAGCCAATCAGACACTCACTCAGGCTCTCACACTGCCGCCCAGCAAACACACGCTCGGATTCTTCCTCAGCAAGCAAACAAACACAGACTCGGATACTTACCAGTCCCAGGCAAACTCCTGCTGTGAGCTGCTCTGCTGTCCCCGCTGCTCAGCTGGTTCTCCGCCGCTCAGCTGGTTCGCGAAGCTCTGGCTATTTTTTAACAGCCAGGCTTCCCTGTCGCAAACCAACAGACACTCTACTGCCCGCCCCCTGCAGGCTAGCAGCCAATCACACACTCACTCAGGCTCTCACACTGCCCCCCCAGCAAACACACGCTCAGATACTTCCTCAGCAAGCAAACAAACACAGACCTGGATACTTACCAGTCCCAGGAAAACTCCTGCTGTGTGCTGCTCTGCTGTCCCCGCTGCTCCGCTGGTTCTCCGCCGCTCAGCTGGTTCGCGAAGCTCTGGCTATTTTTAAACAGCCAGGCTTCCCTGTCGCAAACCAACAGACACCCTACTGCCCGCCCCCTGCAGGCAAGCAGCCAATCAGACACTCACTCAGGCTCTCACACTACCCCCCCAGCAAACACACGCTCGGATACTTGCTCAGCAAGCAAACAAACAGAGACTCGGATACTTACCAGTCCCAGGCAAACTCCTGCTGTGAGCTGCTCTGCTGTTTCCGCTGCTCAGCTGGTTCTCCGCCGCTCAGCTGGTTCGTGAAGCTCTGGCTATTTTTAAACAGCCAGGCTTCCCTGTCGCAAACCAACAGACACCCTACTGCCCGCCCCCTGCAGGCTAGCAGCCAATCAGACATTCACTCAGGTTCTCACACTGCCCCCCCAGCAAACACACGCTCGGATACTTCCTAAGCAAGCAAACAAACACAGACTCGGATACTTACCAGTCCCAGGCAAACTCCTGCTGTGAGCTGCTCTGCTGTCCCCGCTGCTCAGCTGGTTCTCCGCCGCTCAGCTGGTTCGCGAAGCTCTGGCTATTTTTAAACAGCCAGGCTTCCCTGTCGCAAACCAACAGACACGCTACTGCCGGCTCCCTGCAGGCTAGCAGCCAATCAGACACTCACTCAGGCTCTCACACTGCCCCCCCAGCAACACACGCTCCGAAACTTCCTCAGCAAGCAAACAAACACAGACTCGGATACTTACCAGTCCCAGGCAAACTCCTGCTGTGAGCTGCTCTGCTGTCCCCGCTGCTCAGCTGGTTCTCCGCCGCTCAGCTGGTTCGCGAAGCTCTGGCTATTTTTAAACAGCCAGGCTTCCCTGTCGCAAACCAACAGACACCCTACTGCCCGCCCCCTGCAGGCTAGCAGCCAATCAGACACTCACTCAGGCTCTCACACTGCCCCCCCAGCAAACACACGCTCGGATACTTCCTCAGCAAGCAAACAAACACAGACTCGGATACTTACCAGTCCCAGGCAAACTCCTGCTGTGTGCTGCTCTGCTGTCCCCGCTGCTCAGCTGGTTCTCCGCCGCTCAGCTGGTTCGCGAAGCTCTGGCTATTTTTAAACAGCCAGGCTTCCCTGTCGCAAACCAACAGACACCCTACTGCCCGCCCCCTGTAGGCTAGCAGCCAATCAGACACTCACTCAGGCTCTCACACTGCCCCCCCAGCAAACACACGCTCAGATTCTTCCTCAGCAAGCAAACAAACCCAGATTCGGATACTTACCAGTCCCAGGCAAACTCTTGCTGTGAGCTGCTCTGCTGTCCCCGCTGCTCAGCTGGTTCTCCGCTGCTCAGCTGGCTCGCGAAGCTCTGGCTATTTTTAAACAGCCAGGCTTCCCTGTCGCAAACAAATAGACAGCCTACTGCCCGCCCCCTGCAGGCTAGCAGCCAATCAGACACTCACTCAGGCTCTCACACTGCCCCACCAGCAAAAACACGCTCGGATACTTCCTCAGCAAGCAAACAAACACAGACTCGGATACTTACCAGTCCCAGGAAAACTCCTGCTGTGTGCTGCTCTGCTGTCCCCGCTGCTCAGCTGGTTCTCCGCCGCTCAGCTGGTTCGCGAAGCTCTGGCTATTTTTAAACAGCCAGGCTTCCCTGTCGCAATCCAACAGACACGCTACTGCCCGCCCCCTGCAGGCTAGCAGCCAATCAGACACTCACTCAGGCTCTCACACTGCCCTCCCAGCAAACACACGCTCAGATTCTTCCTCAGCAAGCAAACAAACCCAGACTCGGATACTTACCAGTCCCAGGCAAACTCCTGCTGTGTGCTGCTCTGCTGTCCCCGCTGCTCACCTGGTTCTCCGCCGCTCAGCTGGTTCGTGAAGCTCTGGCTATTTTTGAACAGCCAGGCTTCCCTGTCGCAAACCAACAGACACCCTACTGCCCGCCCCCTGCAGGCTAGCAGCCAATCGGACACTCACTCAGGCTCTCACACTGCCCCCCCAGCAAACACACGCTCGGATACTTCCTCAGTAAGCAAACAAACCCAGACTCGGATACTTACCAGACCCAGGCAAACTCCTCCTGTGAGCTGCTCTGCTGTCCCCACTGCTCAGCTGGTTCTCCGCCGCTCAGCTGGTACGCGAAGCTCTGGCTATTTTTAAACAGCCAGGCTTCCCTGTCGCAATCCAACAGACACGCTACTGCCCGCCCCCTGCAGGCTAGCAGCCAATCAGACACTCACTCAGGCTCTCACACTGCCCCCCCAGCAAACACACGCTCAGATTCTTCCTCAGCAAGCAAACAAACCCAGACTCGCATACTTACCAGTCCCAGGCAAACTCCTGCTGTGTGCTGCTCTGCTGTCCCCGCTGCTCAGCTGGTTCTCCGCCGCTCAGCTGGTTTGTGAAGCTCTGGCTATTTTTGAACAGCCAGGCTTCCCTGTCGCAAACCAACAGACACCCTACTGCCCGCCCCCTGCAGGCTAGCAGCCAATCAGACACTCACTCAGGCTCTCACACTGCCCCCCCCAGCAAACACACGCTCGGATACTTCCTCAGCAAGCAAACAAACCCAGACTCGGATACTTACCAGACCCAGGCAAACTCCTCCTGTGAGCTGCTCTGCTGTCCGCACTGCTCAGCTGGTTCTCCGCCGCTCAGCTGGTTCGCGAAGCTCTGGCTATTTTTAAACAGCCAGGCTTCCCTGTCGCAAACCAACAGACACCCTACTGCCCGCCCCCTGCAGGCAAGCAGCCAATCAGACACTCACTCAGGCTCTCACACTGCCCCCCCAGCAAACACACGCTCGGATACTTCCTCAGCAAGCAAACAAACCCAGACTCGGATACTTACCAGACCCAGGCAAACTCCTCCTGTGAGCTGCTCCGCTGTCCCCACTGCTCAGCTGGTTCTCCGCCGCTCAGCTGGTACGCGAAGCTCCGGCTATTTTTAAACAGCCAGGCTTCCCTGTCGCAATCCAACAGACAAGCTACTGCCCGCCCCCTGCAGGCTAGCAGCCAATCAGACACTCACTCATGCTCTCACACTGCCCCCCCAGCAAACACACGCTCAGATTCTTCCTCAGCAAGCAAACAAACCCAGACTCGGATACTTACCAGTCCCAGGCAAACTCCTGCTGTGTGCTGCTCTGCTGTCCCCGCTGCTCAGCTGGTTCTCCGCCGCTCAGCTGGTTCGCGAAGCTCTGGCTATTTTTAAACAGCCAGGCTTCCCTGTCGCAAACCAACAGACACGCTACTGCCGGCTCCCTGCAGGCTAGCAGCCAATCAGACACTCACTCAGGCTCTCACACTGCCCCCCCAGCAAACACACGCTCGGATACTTCCTCTGCAAGCAAACAAACACAGACTCGGATACTTACCCGTCCCAGGCAAACTCCTGCTGTGAGCTGCCGTGCTGTCCCCGCTGCTCAGCTGGTTCTCCGCCGCTCAGCTGGTTCGCGAAGCTCTGGCTATTTTTAAACAGCCAGGCTTCCCTGTCGCAAACCAACAGACACCCTACTGCCCGCCCCCTGCAGGCAAGCACCCAATCAGACACTCACTCAGGCTCTCACACTGCCTACCCAGCAAACACACGCTCGGATACTTGCTCAGCAAGCAAACAAACAGAGACTCAGATACTTACCAGTCCCAGGCAAACTCCTGCTGTGAGCTGCTCTGCTGTCCCCGCTGCTCAGCTGGTTCTCCGCCGCTCAGCTGGTTCGCGAAGCTCTGGCTATTTTTAAACAGCCAGGCCTCCCTGTCGCAAACCAACAGACACCCTACTGCCCGCCCCCTGCGGGTAGCAGCCTATCAGACACTCACTCAGGCTCTCACACTGCCCCCCCAGCAAACACACGCTCGGATACTTCCTCAGCAAGCAAACAAACACAGACTCGGATACTTACCAGTCCCAGGGAAACTCCTGCTGTGAGCTGCTCTGCTGTTTCCGCTGCTCAGCTGGTTCTCCGCCGCTCAGCTGGTTCGTGAAGCTCTGGCTATTTTTAAACAGCCAGGCTTCCCTGTCGCAAACCAACAGACACCCTACTGCCCGCCCCCTGCAGGCTAGCAGCCAATCAGACACTCACTCAGGTTCTCACACTGCCCCCCCAGCAAACACACGCTCGGATACTTCCTCAGCAAGCAAACAAACACAGACTCGGATACTTACCAGTCCCAGGCAAACTCCTGCTGTGAGCTGCTCTGCTGTCCCCGCTGCTCAGCTGGTTCTCTGCCGCTCAGCTGGTTCGCGAAGCTCTGGCTATTTTTAAACAGCCAGGCTTCCCTGTCGCAAACCAACAGACACGCTACTGCCCGCTCCCTGCAGACTAGCAGCCAATCAGACAATCACTCAGGCTCTCACACTGCCCCCCCAGCAACACACGCTCCGAAACTTCCTCAGCAAGCAAACAAACACAGACTCGGATACTTACCAGTCCCAGGCAAACTCCTGCTGTGTGCTGCTCTGCTGTCCCCGCTGCTCAGCTGGTTCTCCGCCGCTCAGCTGGTTCGCGAAGCTCTGGCTATTTTTAAACAGCCAGGCTTCCCTGTCGCAAACCAACAGACACCCTACTGCCCGCCCCCTGTAGGCTAGCAGCCAATCAGACACTCACTCAGGCTCTCACACTGCCCCCCCAGCAAACACACGCTCGGATACTTCCTCAGCAAGCAAACAAACCCAGACTCGGATTCTTACCAGTCCCAGGAAAACTCCTGCTGTGAGCTGCTCTGCTGTCCCCGCTGCTCAGCTGGTTCTCCGCTGCTCAGCTGGCTTGCGAAGCTCTGGCTATTTTTAAACAGCCAGGCTTCCCTGTCGCAATCCAACAGACACGCTACTGCCCGCCCCCTGCGGGCTAGCAGCCAATCAGACACTCACTCAGGCTCTCACACTGCCCCCCCAGCAAACACACGCTCGGATTCTTCCTCAGCAAGCAAACAAACACAGACTCGGATACTTACCAGTCCCAGGCAAACTCCTGCTGTGTGCTGCTCTGCTGTCCCCGCTGCTCACCTGGTTCTCCGCCGCTCAGCTGGTTCGTGAAGCTCTGGCTATTTTTAAACAGCCAGGCTTCCCTGTCGCAATCCAACAGACACGCTACTGCCCGCCCCCTGCAGGCTAGCAGCCAATCAGACACTCACTCAGGCTCTCACACTGCCCCCCCAGCAAACACACGCTCAGATTCTTCCTCAGCAAGCAAACAAACCCAGACTCGGATACTTACCAGTCCCAGGCAAACTCCTGCTGTGTGCTGCTCTGCTGTCCCCGCTGCTCACCTGGTTCTCCGCCGCTCAGCTGGTTCGTGAAGCTCTGGCTATTTTTGAACAGCCAGGCTTCCCTGTCGCAAACCAACAGACACCCTACTGCCCGCCCCCTGCAGGCTAGCAGCCAATCGGACACTCACTCAGGCTCTCACACTGCCCCCCCAGCAAACACACGCTCGGATACTTCCTCAGCAAGCAAACAAACCCAGACTCGGATACTTACCAGACCCAGGCAAACTCCTCCTGTGAGCTGCTCTGCTGTCCCCACTGCTCAGCTGGTTCTCCGCCGCTCAGCTGGTACGCGAAGCTCTGGCTATTTTTAAACAGCCAGGCTTCCCTGTCGCAATCCAACAGACACGCTACTGCCCGCCCCCTGCAGGCTAGCAGCCAATCAGACACTCACTCAGGCTCTCACACTGCCCCCCCAGCAAACACACGCTCAGATTCTTCCTCAGCAAGCAAACAAACCCAGACTCGCATACTTACCAGTCCCAGGCAAACTCCTGCTGTGTGCTGCTCTGCTGTCCCCGCTGCTCAGCTGGTTCTCCGCCGCTCAGCTGGTTTGTGAAGCTCTGGCTATTTTTGAACAGCCAGGCTTCCCTGTCGCAAACCAACAGACACCCTACTGCCCGCCCCCTGCAGGCTAGCAGCCAATCAGACACTCACTCAGGCTCTCACACTGCCCCCCCCAGCAAACACACGCTCGGATACTTCCTCAGCAAGCAAACAAACCCAGACTCGGATACTTACCAGACCCAGGCAAACTCCTCCTGTGAGCTGCTCTGCTGTCCGCACTGCTCAGCTGGTTCTCCGCCGCTCAGCTGGTTCGCGAAGCTCTGGCTATTTTTAAACAGCCAGGCTTCCCTGTCGCAAACCAACAGACACCCTACTGCCCGCCCCCTGCAGGCAAGCAGCCAATCAGACACTCACTCAGGCTCTCACACTGCCCCCCCAGCAAACACACGCTCGGATACTTCCTCAGCAAGCAAACAAACCCAGACTCGGATACTTACCAGACCCAGGCAAACTCCTCCTGTGAGCTGCTCCGCTGTCCCCACTGCTCAGCTGGTTCTCCGCCGCTCAGCTGGTACGCGAAGCTCCGGCTATTTTTAAACAGCCAGGCTTCCCTGTCGCAATCCAACAGACAAGCTACTGCCCGCCCCCTGCAGGCTAGCAGCCAATCAGACACTCACTCATGCTCTCACACTGCCCCCCCAGCAAACACACGCTCAGATTCTTCCTCAGCAAGCAAACAAACCCAGACTCGGATACTTACCAGTCCCAGGCAAACTCCTGCTGTGTGCTGCTCTGCTGTCCCCGCTGCTCAGCTGGTTCTCCGCCGCTCAGCTGGTTCGCGAAGCTCTGGCTATTTTTAAACAGCCAGGCTTCCCTGTCGCAAACCAACAGACACGCTACTGCCGGCTCCCTGCAGGCTAGCAGCCAATCAGACACTCACTCAGGCTCTCACACTGCCCCCCCAGCAAACACACGCTCGGATACTTCCTCTGCAAGCAAACAAACACAGACTCGGATACTTACCCGTCCCAGGCAAACTCCTGCTGTGAGCTGCCGTGCTGTCCCCGCTGCTCAGCTGGTTCTCCGCCGCTCAGCTGGTTCGCGAAGCTCTGGCTATTTTTAAACAGCCAGGCTTCCCTGTCGCAAACCAACAGACACCCTACTGCCCGCCCCCTGCAGGCAAGCACCCAATCAGACACTCACTCAGGCTCTCACACTGCCTACCCAGCAAACACACGCTCGGATACTTGCTCAGCAAGCAAACAAACAGAGACTCAGATACTTACCAGTCCCAGGCAAACTCCTGCTGTGAGCTGCTCTGCTGTCCCCGCTGCTCAGCTGGTTCTCCGCCGCTCAGCTGGTTCGCGAAGCTCTGGCTATTTTTAAACAGCCAGGCCTCCCTGTCGCAAACCAACAGACACCCTACTGCCCGCCCCCTGCGGGTAGCAGCCTATCAGACACTCACTCAGGCTCTCACACTGCCCCCCCAGCAAACACACGCTCGGATACTTCCTCAGCAAGCAAACAAACACAGACTCGGATACTTACCAGTCCCAGGGAAACTCCTGCTGTGAGCTGCTCTGCTGTTTCCGCTGCTCAGCTGGTTCTCCGCCGCTCAGCTGGTTCGTGAAGCTCTGGCTATTTTTAAACAGCCAGGCTTCCCTGTCGCAAACCAACAGACACCCTACTGCCCGCCCCCTGCAGGCTAGCAGCCAATCAGACACTCACTCAGGTTCTCACACTGCCCCCCCAGCAAACACACGCTCGGATACTTCCTCAGCAAGCAAACAAACACAGACTCGGATACTTACCAGTCCCAGGCAAACTCCTGCTGTGAGCTGCTCTGCTGTCCCCGCTGCTCAGCTGGTTCTCTGCCGCTCAGCTGGTTCGCGAAGCTCTGGCTATTTTTAAACAGCCAGGCTTCCCTGTCGCAAACCAACAGACACGCTACTGCCCGCTCCCTGCAGACTAGCAGCCAATCAGACAATCACTCAGGCTCTCACACTGCCCCCCCAGCAACACACGCTCCGAAACTTCCTCAGCAAGCAAACAAACACAGACTCGGATACTTACCAGTCCCAGGCAAACTCCTGCTGTGTGCTGCTCTGCTGTCCCCGCTGCTCAGCTGGTTCTCCGCCGCTCAGCTGGTTCGCGAAGCTCTGGCTATTTTTAAACAGCCAGGCTTCCCTGTCGCAAACCAACAGACACCCTACTGCCCGCCCCCTGTAGGCTAGCAGCCAATCAGACACTCACTCAGGCTCTCACACTGCCCCCCCAGCAAACACACGCTCGGATACTTCCTCAGCAAGCAAACAAACCCAGACTCGGATTCTTACCAGTCCCAGGAAAACTCCTGCTGTGAGCTGCTCTGCTGTCCCCGCTGCTCAGCTGGTTCTCCGCTGCTCAGCTGGCTTGCGAAGCTCTGGCTATTTTTAAACAGCCAGGCTTCCCTGTCGCAATCCAACAGACACGCTACTGCCCGCCCCCTGCGGGCTAGCAGCCAATCAGACACTCACTCAGGCTCTCACACTGCCCCCCCAGCAAACACACGCTCGGATTCTTCCTCAGCAAGCAAACAAACACAGACTCGGATACTTACCAGTCCCAGGCAAACTCCTGCTGTGTGCTGCTCTGCTGTCCCCGCTGCTCACCTGGTTCTCCGCCGCTCAGCTGGTTCGTGAAGCTCTGGCTATTTTTAAACAGCCAGGCTTCCCTGTCGCAATCCAACAGACACGCTACTGCCCGCCCCCTGCAGGCTAGCAGCCAATCAGACACTCACTCAGGCTCTCACACTGCCCCCCCAGCAAACACACGCTCAGATTCTTCCTCAGCAAGCAAACAAACCCAGACTCGGATACTTACCAGTCCCAGGCAAACTCCTGCTGTGTGCTGCTCTGCTGTCCCCGCTGCTCACCTGGTTCTCCGCCGCTCAGCTGGTTCGTGAAGCTCTGGCTATTTTTGAACAGCCAGGCTTCCCTGTCGCAAACCAACAGACACCCTACTGCCCGCCCCCTGCAGGCTAGCAGCCAATCGGACACTCACTCAGGCTCTCACACTGCCCCCCCAGCAAACACACGCTCGGATACTTCCTCAGCAAGCAAACAAACCCAGACTCGGATACTTACCAGACCCAGGCAAACTCCTCCTGTGAGCTGCTCTGCTGTCCCCACTGCTCAGCTGGTTCTCCGCCGCTCAGCTGGTACGCGAAGCTCTGGCTATTTTTAAACAGCCAGGCTTCCCTGTCGCAATCCAACAGACACGCTACTGCCCGCCCCCTGCAGGCTAGCAGCCAATCAGACACTCACTCAGGCTCTCACACTGCCCCCCCAGCAAACACACGCTCAGATTCTTCCTCAGCAAGCAAACAAACCCAGACTCGGATACTTACCAGTCCCAGGCAAACTCCTGCTGTGTGCTGCTCTGCTGTCCCCGCTGCTCAGCTGGTTCTCCGCCGCTCAGCTGGTTTGTGAAGCTCTGGATATTTTTGAACAGCCAGGCTTCCCTGTCGCAAACCAACAGACACCCTACTGCCCGCCCCCTGCAGGCTAGCAGCCAATCAGACACTCACTCAGGCTCTCACACTGCCCCCCCCAGCAAACACACGCTCGGATACTTCCTCAGCAAGCAAACAAACCCAGACTCGGATACTTACCAGACCCAGGCAAACTCCTCCTGTGAGCTGCTCTGCTGTCCGCACTGCTCAGCTGGTTCTCCACCGCTCAGCTGGTACGCGAAGCTCTGGCTATTTTTAAACAGCCAGGCTTCCCTGTCGCAAACCAACAGACACCCTACTGCCCGCCCCCTGCAGGCTAGCAGCCAATCAGACACTCACTCAGGCTCTCACACTGCCCCCCCAGCAAACACACGCTCGGATACTTCCTCAGCAAGCAAACAAACACAGACTCGGATACTTACCAGTCCCAGGCAAACTCCTGCTGTGTGCTGCTGTGCTGTCCCCGCTGCTCAGCTGGTTCTCCGCCGCTCAGCTGGTACGCGAAGCTCTGGCTATTTTTAAACAGCCAGGCTTCCCTGTCGCAAACCAACAGACACCCTACTGCCCGCCCCCTGCAGGCTAGCAGCCAATCAGACACTCACTCAGGCTCTCACACTGCCGCCCAGCAAACACACGCTCGGATTCTTCCTCAGCAAGCAAACAAACACAGACTCGGATACTTACCAGTCCCAGGCAAACTCCTGCTGTGAGCTGCTCTGCTGTCCCCGCTGCTCAGCTGGTTCTCCGCCGCTCAGCTGGTTCGCGAAGCTCTGGCTATTTTTAAACAGCCAGGCTTCCCTGTCGCAAACCAACAGACACTCTACTGCCCGCCCCCTGCAGGCTAGCAGCCAATCACACACTCACTCAGGCTCTCACACTGCCCCCCCAGCAAACACACGCTCAGATACTTCCTCAGCAAGCAAACAAACACAGACCTGGATACTTACCAGTCCCAGGAAAACTCCTGCTGTGTGCTGCTGTGCTGTCCCCGCTGCTCAGCTGGTTCTCCGCCGCTCAGCTGGTTCGCGAAGCTCTGGCTATTTTTAAACAGCCAGGCTTCCCTGTCGCAAACCAACAGACACCCTACTGCCCGCCCCCTGCAGGCAAGCAGCCAATCAGACACTCACTCAGGCTCTCACACTGCCCCCCCAGCAAACACACGCTCGGATACTTGCTCAGCAAGCAAACAAACAGAGACTCGGATACTTACCAGTCCCAGGCAAACTCCTGCTATGAGCTGCTCTGCTGTTTCCGCTGCTCAGCTGGTTCTCCGCCGCTCAGCTGGTTCGTGAAGCTCTGGCTATTTTTAAACAGCCAGGCTTCCCTGTCGCAAACCAACAGACACCCTACTGCCCGCCCCCTGCAGGCTAGCAGCCAATCAGACACTCACTCAGGTTCTCACACTGCCCCCCCAGCAAACACACGCTCGGATACTTCCTCAGCAAGCAAACAAACACAGACTCGGATACTTACCAGTCCCAGGCAAACTCCTGCTGTGAGCTGCTCTGCTGTCCCCGCTGCTCAGCTGGTTCTCCGCCGCTCAGCTGGTTCGCGAAGCTCTGGTGATTTTTAAACAGCCAGGCTTCCCTGTCGCAAACCAACAGACACCCTACTGCCCGCTCCCTGCAGGCTAGCAGCCAATCAGACACTCACTCAGGCTCTCACACTGCCCCCCAGCAAACACACGCTCGGATACTTCCTCAGCAAGCAAACAAACAGAGACTCGGATACTTACCAGTCCCTGGCAAACTCCTGCTGTGAGCTGCTCTGCTGTCCCCGCTGCTCAGCTGGTTCTCCACCGCTCAGCTGGTACGCGAAGCTCTGGCTATTTTTAAACAGCCAGGCTTCCCTGTCGCAAACCAACAGACACCCTACTGCCCGCCCCCTGCAGGCTAGCAGCCAATCAGACACTCACTCAGGCTCTCACACTGCCGCCCAGCGAACACACGCTCGGATTCTTCCTCAGCAAGCAAACAAACACAGACTCGGATACTTACCAGTCCCAGTCAAACTCCTGCTGTGAGCTGCTCTGCTGTCCCCGCTGCTCAGCTGGTTCTCCGCCGCTCAGCTGGTTCGTGAAGCTCTGGCTATTTTTAAACAGCCAGGCTTCCCTGTCGCAAACCAACAGACACTCTACTGCCCGCCCCCTGCAGGCTAGCAGCCAATCAGACACTCACTCAGGCTCTCACACTGCCCCCCCAGCAAACACACGCTCAGATACTTCCTCAGCAAGCAAACAAACACAGACCGGGATACTTACCAGTCCCAGGAAAACTCCTGCTGTGTGCTACTCTGCTGTCCCCGCTGCTCAGCTGGTTCTCCGCCGCTCAGCTGGTTCGCGAAGCTCTGGCTATTTTTAAACAGCCAGGCTTCCTGTCGCAAACCAACAGACACCCTACTGCCCGCCCCCTGCAGGCAAGCAGCCAATCAGACACTCACTCAGGCTCTCACACTGCCCCCCCAGCAAACACACGCTCGGATACTTGCTCAGCAAGCAAACAAACAGAGACTCGGATACTTACCAGTCCCAGGCAAACTCCTGCTGTGAGCTGCTCTGCTGTCCCCGCTGCTCAGCTGGTTCTCCGCCGCTCAGCTGGT
This sequence comes from Lepidochelys olivacea, assembly GCF_965140295.1. Classification (NCBI taxonomy): domain Eukaryota; kingdom Metazoa; phylum Chordata; order Testudines; family Cheloniidae; genus Lepidochelys; species Lepidochelys olivacea. The sequence goes on from NC_140427.1 coordinate 25,780,345, forward strand.
TCGCGAAGCTCTGGCTATTTTTAAACAGCCAGGCCTCCCTGTCGCAAACCAACAGACACCCTACTGCCCGCCCCCTGCGGGTACCAGCCTATCAGACACTCACTCAGGCTCTCACACTGCCCCCCCAGCAAACACACGCTCGGATACTTCCTCAGCAAGCAAACAAACACAGACTCGGATACTTACCAGTCCCAGGGAAACTCCTGCTGTGAGCTGCTCTGCTGTTTCCGCTGCTCAGCTGGTTCTCCGCCGCTCAGCTGGTTCGTGAAGCTCTGGCTATTTTTAAACAGCCAGGCTTCCCTGTCGCAAACCAAAAGACACCCTACTGCCCGCCCCCTGCAGGCTAGCAGCCAATCAGACACTCACTCAGGTTCTCACACTGCCCCCCCAGCAAACACACGCTCGGATACTTCCTCAGCAAGCAAACAAACACAGACTCGGATACTTACCAGTCCCAGGCAAACTCCTGCTGTGAGCTGCTCTGCTGTCCCCGCTGCTCAGCTGGTTCTCCGCCGCTCAGCTGGTTCGCGAAGCTCTGGCTATTTTTAAACAGCCAAGCTTCCCTGTCGCAAACCAACAGACACGCTACTGCCCGCTCCCTGCAGACTAGCAGCCAATCAGACACTCACTCAGGCTCTCACACTGCCCCCCCAGCAACACACGCTCCGAAACTTCCTCAGCAAGCAAACAAACACAGACTCGGATACTTACCAGTCCCAGGCAAACTCCTGCTGTGAGCTGCTCTGCTGTCCCCGCTGCTCAGCTGGTTCTCCGCCGCTCAGCTGGTTCGCGAAGCTCTGGCTATTTTTAAACAGCCAGGCTTCCCTGTCGCAAACCAACAGACACCCTACTGCCCGCCCCCTGCAGGCTAGCAGCCAATCAGACACTCACTCAGGCTCTCACACTGCCCCCCCAGCAAACACACGCTCGGATACTTCCTCAGCAAGCAAACAAACACAGACTCGGATACTTACCAGTCCCAGGAAAACTCCTGCTGTGTGCTGCTCTGCTGTCCCCGCTGCTCAGCTGGTTCTCCGCCGCTCAGCTGGTTCGCGAAGCTCTGGCTATTTTTAAACAGCCAGGCTTCCCTGTCGCAATCCAACAGACACGCTACTGCCCGCCCCCTGCAGGCTAGCAGCCAATCAGACACTCACTCAGGCTCTCACACTGCCCCCCCAGCAAACACACGCTCAGATTCTTCCTCAGCAAGCAAACAAACCCAGACTCGGATACTTACCAGTCCCAGGCAAACTCCTGCTGTGTGCTGCTCTGCTGTCCCCGCTGCTCACCTGGTTCTCCGCCGCTCAGCTGGTTCGGGAAGCTCTGGCTATTTTTGAACAGCCAGGCTTCCCTGTCGCAAACCAACAGACACCCTACTGCCCGCCCCCTGCAGGCTAGCAGCCAATCAGACACTCACTCAGGCTCTCACACTGCCCCCCCAGCAAACACACGCTCGGATACTTCATCAGCAAGCAAACAAACCCAGACTCGGATACTTACCAGACCCAGGCAAACTCCTCCTGTGAGCTGCTCTGCTGTCCCCACTGCTCAGCTGGTTCTCCACCGCTCAGCTGGTACGCGAAGCTCTGGCTATTTTTAAACAGCCAGGCTTCCCTGTCGCAAACCAACAGACACCCTACTGCCCGCCCCCTGCAGGCTAGCAGCCAATCAGACACTCACTCAGGCTCTCACACTGCCCCCCCAGCAAACACACGCTCGGATACTTCCTCAGCAAGCAAACAAACACAGACTCGTATACTTACCAGTCCCAGGCAAACTCCTGCTGTGTGCTGCTCTGCTGTCCCCGCTGCTCAGCTGGTTCTCCGCCGCTCAGCTGGTACGCGAAGCTCTGGCTATTTTTAAACAGGCAGGCTTCCCTGTCGCAAACCAACAGACACCCTACTGCCCGCCCCCTGCAGGCTAGCAGCCAATCAGACACTCACTCAGGCTCTCACACTGCCGCCCAGCAAACACACGCTCGGATTATTCCTCAGCAAGCAAACAAACACAGACTCGGATACTTACCAGTCCCAGGCAAACTCCTGCTGTGAGCTGCTCTGCTGTCCCCGCTGCTCAGCTGGTTCTCCGCCGCTCAGCTGGTTCGCGAAGCTCTGGCTATTTTTAAACAGCCAGGCTTCCCTGTCGCAAACCAACAGACACTCTACTGCCCGCCCCCTGCAGGCTAGCAGCCAATCAGACACTCACTCAGGCTCTCACACTGCCCCCCCAGGAAACACACACTCGGATACTTCCTCAGCAAGCAAACAAACACAGACTCGGATACTTACCAGTCCCAGGCAAACTCCTGCTGTTTGCTGCTCTGCTGTCCCCGCTGCTCAGCTGGTTCTCCACCCCTCAGCAGGTACGGGAAGATCTGGCTATTTTTAAACAGCCAGGCTTCCCTGTCGCAAACCAACAGACACACTACTGCCCGCCCCCTGCAGGCTAGCAGCCAATCAGACACTCACTCAGGCTCTCACACTGCCCCCCCAGCAAACACACGCTACGATACTTCCTCAGCAAGCAAACAAACACAGACTCGGATACTTACCAGTCCCAGGCAAACTCCTGCTGTGAGCTGCTCTGCTGTCCCCGCTGCTCACCTGGTTCTCCGCCGCTCAACTGGTTCGCGAAGCTCTGGCTATTTTTGAACACCCAGGCTTCCCTGTCGCAAACCAACAGACACCCTACTGCCCGCTCCCTGCAGACTAGCAGCCAATCAGGCACTCACTCAGGCTCTCACACTGCCCCCCCAGCAACACACGCTCGGATTCTTCCTCAGCAAGCAAACAAACACAGACTCGGATACTTACCAGTCCCAGGCAAACTCCTGCTGTGAGCTGCTGTGCTGTCCCCGCTGCTCAGCTGGTTCTCCGCCGCTCAGCTGGTTCGCGAAGCTCTGGCTATTTTTAAACAGCCAGGCTTCACTGTCGCAAACCAACAGACACCCTACTGCCCGCCCCCTGCAGGCAAGCAGCCAATCAGACACTCACTCAGGCTCTCACACTGCCCCCCCAGCAAACACACGCTCGGATACTTGCTCAGCAAGCAAACAAACACAGACTCGGATACTTACCAGTCCCAGGCAAACTCCTGCTGTGTGCTGCTCTGCTGTCCCCGCTGCTCAGCTGGTTCTCTGCCGCTCAGCTGGTACGCGAAGCTCTGGCTATTTTTAAACAGCCAGGCTGCCCTGTCGCAAACCAACAGCAGCCTACTGCCCGCCCGCTGCAGGCTAGCAGCCAATCAGACACTCACTCAGGCTCTCACACTGCCCCCCCAGCAAACACACGCTCGGATACTTCCTCAGCAAGCAAACAAACACAGACTCGGATACTTACCAGTCCCAGGCAAACTCCTCCTGTGAGTTGCTCTGCTGTCCCCGCTGCTCAGCTGGTTCTCCGCCGCTCAGCTGGTTCGCTATGCTCTGGCTATTTTTAAACAGCCAGGCTTCCCTGTCGCAAACCAACAGACACGCTACTGCCCGCTCCCTGCAGACTAGCAGCCAATCAGACACTCACTCAGGCTCTCACACTGCCCCCCCAGCAAACACACGCTCGGATACTTCCTCAGCAAGCAAACGAACACAGACTCGGATACTTACCAGTCCCAGGCAAACTCCTGCTGTGTGCTGCTCTGCTGTCCCCGCTGCTCAGCTGGTTCTCCGCCGCTCAGCTGGTACGCGAAGCTCTGGCTATTTTTAAACAGCCAGGCTTTTCTGTCGCAAACCAACAGACACCCTACTGCCCGCCCCCTGCAGGCTAGCAGCCAATCGGACACTCACTCAGGCTCTCACACTGCCGCCCAGCAAACACACGCTCGGATACTTCCTCAGCAAGCAAACAAACACAGACTCGGATACTTACCAGTCCCAGGCAAACTCCTGCTGTGTGCTGCTCTGCTGTCCCCTCTGCTCAGCTGGTTCTCCACCCCTCAGCAGGTACGGGAAGATCTGGCTATTTTTAAACAGCCAGGCTTCCCTGTCGCAAACCAACAGACACACTACTGCCCGCCCCCTGCAGGCTAGCAGCCAATCAGACACTCACTCAGGCTCTCACACTGCCCCCCCAGCAAACACACGCTCGGATACTTCCTCAGCAAGCAAACAAACACAGACTCGGATACTTACCAGTCCCAGGCAAACTCCTGCTGTGAGCTGCTTTGCTGTCCCCGCTGCTCAGCTGGTTCTCCGCCGCTCAGCTGGTTCGCGAAGCTCTGGCTATTTTTAAACAGCCAGGCTTCCCTGTCGCAAACCAACAGACACCCTACTGCCCGCTCCCTGCAGACTAGCAGCCAATCAGGCACTCACTCAGGCTCTCACACTGCCCCCCCAGCAACACACGCTCCGATACTTCCTCAGCAAGCAAACAAACACAGACTCGGATACTTACCCGTCCCAGGCAAACTCCTGCTGTGAGCTGCTGTGCTGTCCCCGCTGCTCAGCTGGTTCTCCGCCGCTCAGCTGGTTCGCGAAGCTCTGGCTATTTTTAAACAGCCAGGCTTTTCTGTCGCAAACCAACAGACACCCTACTGCCCGCCCCCTGCAGGCTAGCAGCCAATCGGACACTCACTCAGGCTCTCACACTGCCGCCCAGCAAACACACGCTCGGATACTTCCTCAGTAAGCAAACAAACACAGACTCGGATACTTACCAGTCCCAGGCAAACTCCTGCTGTGTGCTGCTCTGCTGTCCCCGCTGCTCAGCTGGTTCTCCGCCGCTCAGCTGGTACGCGAAGATCTGGCTATTTTTAAACAGCCAGGCTTCCCTGTCGCAAACCAACAGACACCCTACTGCCCGCCCCCTGCAGGCTAGCAGCCAATCAGACACTCACTCAGGCTCTCACACTGCCCCCCCAGCAAACACACGCTCGGATACTTCATCAGCAAGCAAACAAACCCAGACTCGGATACTTACCAGACCCAGGCAAACTCCTCCTGTGAGCTGCTCTGCTGTCCCCACTGCTCAGCTGGTTCTCCACCGCTCAGCTGGTACGCGAAGCTCTGGCTATTTTTAAACAGCCAGGCTTCCCTGTCGCAAACCAACAGACACCCTACTGCCCGCCCCCTGCAGGCTAGCAGCCAATCAGACACTCACTCAGGCTCTCACACTGCCCCCCCAGCAAACACACGCCCGGATACTTCCTCAGCAAGCAAACAAACACAGACTCGTATACTTACCAGTCCCAGGCAAACTCCTGCTGTGTGCTGCTCTGCTGTCCCCGCTGCTCAGCTGGTTCTCCGCCGCTCAGCTGGTACGCGAAGCTCTGGCTATTTTTAAACAGGCAGGCTTCCCTGTCGCAAACCAACAGACACCCTACTGCCCGCCCCCTGCAGGCTAGCAGCCAATCAGACACTCACTCAGGCTCTCACACTGCCGCCCAGCAAACACACGCTCGGATTATTCCTCAGCAAGCAAACAAACACAGACTCGGATACTTACCAGTCCCAGGCAAACTCCTGCTGTGAGCTGCTCTGCTGTCCCCGCTGCTCAGCTGGTTCTCCGCCGCTCAGCTGGTTCGCGAAGCTCTGGCTATTTTTAAACAGCCAGGCTTCCCTGTCGCAAACCAACAGACACTCTACTGCCCGCCCCCTGCAGGCTAGCAGCCAATCAGACACTCACTCAGGCTCTCACACTGCCCCCCCAGGAAACACACACTCGGATACTTCCTCAGCAAGCAAACAAACACAGACTCGGATACTTACCAGTCCCAGGCAAACTCCTGCTGTTTGCTGCTCTGCTGTCCCCGCTGCTCAGCTGGTTCTCCACCCCTCAGCAGGTACGGGAAGATCTGGCTATTTTTAAACAGCCAGGCTTCCCTGTCGCAAACCAACAGACACACTACTGCCCGCCCCCTGCAGGCTAGCAGCCAATCAGACACTCACTCAGGCTCTCACACTGCCCCCCCCAGCAAACACACGCTACGATACTTCCTCAGCAAGCAAACAAACACAGACTCGGATACTTACCAGTCCCAGGCAAACTCCTGCTGTGAGCTGCTCTGCTGTCCCCGCTGCTCAGCTGGTTCTCCGCCGCTCAACTGGTTCGCGAAGCTCTGGCTATTTTTGAACACCCAGGCTTCCCTGTCGCAAACCAACAGACACCCTACTGCCCGCTCCCTGCAGACTAGCAGCCAATCAGGCACTCACTCAGGCTCTCACACTGCCCCCCCAGCAACACACGCTCCGATACTTCCTCAGCAAGCAAACAAACACAGACTCGGATACTTACCAGGCCCAGGCAAACTCCTGCTGTGAGCTGCTCTGCTGTCCCCGCTGCTCAGCTGGTTCTCCGCCGCTCAGCTGGTTTGCGAAGCTCTGGCTATTTTTAAACAGCCAGGCTTCCCTGTCGCAAACCAACAGACACCCTACTGCCCGCCCCCTGCAGGCTAGCAGCCAATCGGACACTCACTCAGGCTCTCACACTGCCGCCCAGCAAACACACGCTCGGATTCTTCCTCAGCAAGCAAACAAACACAGACTCGGATACTTACCAGTCCCAGGCAAACTCCTGCTGTGAGCTGCTGTGCTGTCCCCGCTGCTCAGCTGGTTCTCCGCCGCTCAGCTGGTTCGCGAAGCTCTGGCTATTTTTAAACAGCCAGGCTTCACTGTCGCAAACCAACAGACACCCTACTGCCCGCCCCCTGCAGGCAAGCAGCCAATCAGACACTCACTCAGGCTCTCACACTGCCCCCCTAGCAAACACACGCTCGGATACTTGCTCAGCAAGCAAACAAACAGAGACTCGGATACTTACCAGTCCCAGGCAAACTCCTGCTGTGAGCTGCTCTGCTGTCCCCGCTGCTCAACTGGTTCTCCGCCGCTCAGCTGGTTCGCGAAGGTCTGGCTATTTTTAAACAGCCAGGCCTCCCTGTCGCAAACCAACAGACACCCTACTGCCCGCCCCCTGCGGGTAGCAGCCTATCAGACACTCACTCAGGCTCTCACACTGCCCCCCCAGCAAACACACGCTCGGATACTTCCTCAGAAAGCAAACAAACACAGACTCGGATACTTACCAGTCCCAGGGAAACTCCTGCTGTGAGCTGCTCTGCTGTTTCCGCTGCTCAGCTGGTTCTCCGCCGCTCAGCTGGTTCGTGAAGCTCTGGCTATTTTTAAACAGCCAGGCTTCCCTGTCGCAAACCAACAGACACCCTACTGCCCGCCCCCTGCAGGCTAGCAGCCAATCAGACACTCACTCAGGTTCTCACACTGCCCCCCCAGGAAACACACGCTCGGATACTTCCTCAGCAAGCAAACAAACACAGACTCGGATACTTACCAGTCCCAGGCAAACTCCTGCTGTGAGCTGCTCTGCTGTCCCCGCTGCTCAGCTGGTTCTCCGCCGCTCAGCTGGTTCGCGAAGCTCTGGCTATTTTTAAACAACCAGGCTTCCCTGTCGCAAACCAACAGACACGCTACTGCCGGCTCCCTGCAGGCTAGCAGCCAATCAGACACTCACTCAGGCTCTCACACTGCCCCCCCAGCAACACACGCTCCGATACTTCCTCAGCAAGCAAACAAACACAGACTCGGATACTTACCAGTCCCAGGCAAACTCCTGCTGTGAGCTGCTGTGCTGTCCCCGCTGCTCAGCTGGTTCTCCGCCGCTCAGCTGGTTCGCGAAGCTCTGACTATTTTTAAACAGCCAGGCTTTTCTGTCGCAAACCAACAGACACCCTACTGCCCGCCCCCTGCAGGCTAGCAGCCAATCGGACACTCACTCAGGCTCTCACACTGCCGCCCAGCAAACACACGCTCGGATTCTTCCTCAGCAAGCAAACAAACACAGACTCGGATACTTACCAGTCCCAGGCAAACTCCTGCTGTGAGCTGCTCTGCTGTCCCCGCTGCTCAGCTGGTTCTCCGCTGCTCAGCTGGTTCTTGAAGCTCTGGCTATTTTTAAACAGCCAGGCTTCCCTGTCGCAAACCAACAGACACCCTACTGCCCGCCCCCTCCAGGCTAGCAGCCAATCAGACACTCACTCAGGCTCTCACACTGCCCCCCCAGCAAACACACGCTCGGATACTTCCTCAGTAAGCAAACAAACACAGACTCGGATACTTACCAGTCCCAGGCAAACTCCTGCTGTGTGCTGCTCTGCTGTCCCCGCTGCTCAGCTGGTTCTCCGCCGCTCAGCTGGTACGCGAAGATCTGGCTATTTTTAAACACCCAGGCTTCCCTGTCGCAAACCAACAGACACGCTACTGCCCGCCCCCTGCAGGCTAGCAGCCAATCAGACACTCACTCAGGCTCTCACACTGCCGCCCAGCAAACACACGCTCGGATCCTTCCTCTGCAAGCAAACAAACACAGACTCGGATACTTACCAGTCCCAGGCAAACTCCTGCTGTGAGCTGCTCTGCTGTCCCCGCTGCTCAGCTGGTTCTCCGCCGCTCAGCTGGTTCGCGAAGCTCTGGCTATTTTTAAACAGCCAGGCTTCCCTGTCGCAAACCAACAGACACCCTACTGCCCGCCCCCTGCAGGCTAGCAGCCAATCAGACACTCACTCAGGCTCTCACACTGCCCCCCCAGCAAACACACGCTCGGATACTTCCTCAGCAAGCAAACGAACACAGACTCGGATACTTACCAGTCCCAGGCAAACTCCTGCTGTGTGCTGCTCTGCTGTCCCCGCTGCTCAGCTGGTTCTCCGCCGCTCAGCTGGTACGCGAAGCTCTGGCTATTTTTAAACAGCCAGGCTTCCCTGTCGCAAACAAATAGACAGCCTACTGCCCGCCCCCTGCAGGCTAGCAGCCAATCAGACACTCACTAAGGCTCTCACACTGCCCCCCCAGCAAACACACGCTCGGATACTTCCTCAGCAAGCAAACAAACACAGACTCGGATACTTACCAGTCCCAGGCAAACTCCTGCTGTGTGCTGCTCTGCTGTCCCCTCTGCTCAGCTGGTTCTCCACCCCTCAGCAGGTACGGGAAGATCTGGCTATTTTTAAACAGCCAGGCTTCCCTGTCGCAAACCAACAGACACACTGCTGCCCGCCCCCTGCAGGCTAGCAGCCAATCAGACACTCACTCAGGCTCTCACACTGCCCCCCCAGCAAACACACGCTCGGATACTTCCTCAGCAAGCAAACAAACACAGACTCGGATACTTACCAGTCCCAGGCAAACTCCTGCTGTGAGCTGCTTTGCTGTCCCCGCTGCTCAGCTGGTTCTCCGCCGCTCAGCTGGTTCGCAAAGCTCTGGCTATTTTTAAACAGCCAGGCTTCCCTGTCGCAAACCAACAGACACCCTACTGCCCGCTCCCTGCAGACAAGCAGCCAATCAGGCACTCACTCAGGCTCTCACACTGCCCCCCCAGCAACACACGCTCCGATACTTCCTCAGCAAGCAAACAAACACAGACTCGGATACTTACCTGTCCCAGGCAAACTCCTGCTGTGAGCTGCTGTGCTGTCCCCGCTGCTCAGCTGGTTCTCCGCCGCTCAGCTGGTTCGCGAAGCTCTGGCTATTTTTAAACAGCCAGGCTTTTCTGTCGCAAACCAACAGACACCCTACTGCCCGCCCCCTGCAGGCTAGCAGCCAATCGGACACTCACTCAGGCTCTCACACTGCCGCCCAGCAAACACACGCTCGTATTCTTCCTCAGCAAGCAAACAAACACAGACTCGGATACTTACCAGTCCCAGGCAAACTCCTGCTGTGAGCTGCTCTGCTGTCCCCGCTGCTCAGCTGGTTCTCCGCTGCTCAGCTGGTTCTTGAAGCTCTGGCTATTTTTAAACAGCCAGGCTTCCCTGTCGCAAACCAACAGACACCCTACTGCCCGCCCCCTCCAGGCTAGCAGCCAATCAGACACTCACTCAGGCTCTCACACTGCCCCCCCAGCAAACACACGCTCGGATACTTCCTCAGTAAGCAAACAAACACAGACTCGGATACTTACCAGTCCCAGGCAAACTCCTGCTGTGTGCTGCTCTGCTGTTTCCGCTGCTCAGCTGGTTCTCCGCCGCTCAGCTGGTTCGTGAAGCTCTGGCTATTTTTAAACAGCCAGGCTTCCCTGTCGCAAACCAACAGACACCCTACTGCCCGCCCCCTGCAGGCTAGCAGCCAATCAGACACTCACTCAGGTTCTCACACTGCCCCCCCAGCAAACACACGCTCGGATACTTCCTCAGCAAGCAAACAAACACAGACTCGGATACTTACCAGTCCCAGGCAAACTCCTGCTGTGAGCTGCTCTGCTGTCCCCGCTGCTCAGCTGGTTCTCCGCCGCTCAGCTGGTTCGCGAAGCTCTGGCTATTTTTAAACAACCAGGCTTCCCTGTCGCAAACCAACAGACACGCTACTGCCGGCTCCCTGCAGGCTAGCAGCCAATCAGACACTCACTCAGGCTCTCACACTGCCCCCCCAGCAAACACACGCTCGGATACTTCCTCTGCAAGCAAACAAACACAGACTCGGATACTTACCAGTCCCAGGCAAACTCCTCCTGTGAGTTGCTCTGCTGTCCCCGCTGCTCAGCTTGTTCTCCGCCGCTCAGCTGGTTCGCTATGCTCTGGCTATTTTTAAACAGCCAGGCTTCCCTGTCGCAAACCAACAGACACGCTGCTGCCCGCTCCCTGCAGACTAGCAGCCAATCAGACACTCACTCAGGCTCTCACACTGCCCCCCCAGCAACACACGCTCCGAAACTTCCTCAGCAAGCAAACAAACACAGACTCGGATACTTACCAGTCCCAGGCAAACTCCTGCTGTGAGCTGCTCTGCTGTCTCCGCTGCTCAGCTGGTTCTCCGCCGCTCAGCTGGTTCACGAAGCTCTGGCTATTTTTAAACAGCCAGGCTTCCCTGTCGCAAACCAACAGACACCCTACTGCCCGCCCCCTGCAGGCTAGCAGCCAATCAGACACTCACTCAGGCTCTCACACTGCCCCCCCAGCAAACACACGCTCGGATACTTCCTCAGCAAGCAAACGAACACAGACTCGGATACTTACCAGTCCCAGGCAAACTCCTGCTGTGTGCTGCTCTGCTGTCCCCGCTGCTCAGCTGGTTCTCCGCCGCTCAGCTGGTACGCGAAGCTCTGGCTATTTTTAAACAGCCAGGCTTTTCTGTCGCAAACCAACAGACACCCTACTGCCCGCCCCCTGCAGGCTAGCAGCCAATCGGACACTCACTCAGGCTCTCACACTGCCGCCCAGCAAACACACGCTCGGATACTTCCTCAGCAAGCAAACAAACACAGACTCGGATACTTACCAGTCCCAGGCAAACTCCTGCTGTGTGCTGCTCTGCTGTCCCCTCTGCTCAGCTGGTTCTCCACCCCTCAGCAGGTACGGGAAGATCTGGCTATTTTTAAACAGCCAGGCTTCCCTGTCGCAAACCAACAGACACACTACTGCCCGCCCCCTGCAGACTAGCAGCCAATCAGGCACTCACTCAGGCTCTCACACTGCCCCCCCAGCAACACACGCTCCGATACTTCCTCAGCAAGCAAACAAACACAGACTCGGATACTTACCAGTCCCAGGCAAACTCCTGCTGTGTGCTGCTCTGCTGTCCCCGCTGCTCAGCTCGTTCTCCGCCGCTCAGCTGGTACGCGAAGCTCTGGCTATTTTTAAACAGCCAGGCTTCCCTGTCGCAAACAAATAGACAGCCTACTGCCCGCCCCCTGCAGGCTAGCAGCCAATCGGACACTCACTCAGGCTCTCACACTGCCCCCCCAGCAAACACACGCTCGGATACTTCCTCAGCAAGCAAACAAACAGAGACTCGGATACTTACCAGTCCCAGGCAAACTCCTGCTGTGAGCTGCTCTGCTGTCCCCGCTGCTCAGCTGGTTCTCCGCCGCTCAGCTGGTTCGCGAAGCTCTGGCTATTTTTAAACAGCCAGGCTTCCCTGTCGCAAACCAACAGACACCCTACTGCCCGCCCCCTGCAGGCTAGCAGCCAATCAGACACTCACTCAGGTTCTCACACTGCCCCCCCAGCAAACACACGCTCGGATACTTCCTCAGCAAGCAAACAAACACAGACTCGGATACTTACCAGTCCCAGGCAAACTCCTGCTGTGAGCTGCTCTGCTGTCCCCGCTACTCAAGCTGTTGTTCAGCCTCTCGGCACTGGGTGCCAGCAACAGCTTTTGGCGTCCCTGGGTGGACTCGAGGCTGCAATTTAGCCTTGCCCGGACCCCTCCTGGAGGTCAAGGATTGCGGCAAGAACCGACGCCCAATGCGCACCGGTGAGTTCATCAGGGGCCTCGGTGGAGACGCGATTTGATCGACCCCAGAGGGCACAACGGTTGAATGCACTCATATAGTGGAGATGCTGTTGTGGACCACGGTAAAAAACCGGTCCCTTAGACGTGGGGGAGGAGCAGCTGCAGGCCACGGTGAAGAACCGGTTCCTTGGATAAGGTAGGATCCTTTTAAAATCCGGATTATATGCTCTGTTGGAACCTGGGGACGCCCAGAGTTACCCTGTAGGTATGGGACAGGGACAGAGCTCAGAGGTTAGGGCACGGTGTACGCCTCTAGAGTGCATTCTAGCAAACTGGAAGATATTTGGTGCGAATCCAATAACTAAAAGCCAATTAAAACAATTCTGTACAGTTGACTGGCCTCAATATCAACTAAAGGACCAGGAGTGGTGGCCACCAGGAGGGTCAATTAATTACAACACGATCCTTCAGTTACTCCTGTTCTGTCAAAAAACAAGAAAATGGAATAAACATATGTATGCGCATTTGTTTCTGACTTTATGTACTCTACCAGATATTTTACAGCGCTGTAATCTGACTCCAACTGGTTTGGTAGCAGCTAATGTTAGTCCCCAGACCCCCACCCCCACTGTAATGGCAGAGCCGGTGTCCCCTTCGGCCCCTACACCCACACCTTGTAAGTCCACAATGGTTGGCCTATACTCCTTAATCACTGAAACTAAAGTCGCCCGGTCTGAATCAGACAGGCGTCCTGCCACAACTATGCAGGTTTATACTCATGTGCCCTTTAATCCTGTGGATTTGGCTGCTTTCAAAGCACAGGCAAAAGAGTTTTCCACCAACCCAAGCAGGTTCATATCAGTCTTTAAGGGGTGCCTCAGTAGTCACAAGCCGGACTGGAATAATTGTAACGTCCTCCTGAGAACCCTGTTGTCTAAAGTGAAGAGGAATCAGGTTACAGCTAAGGCAAGGGGAGCATCAGCTTTCAAAAAAAAAAATCTATCTGTCAAGTTCCTACCCCAAGTAACCGTAAGCGGCTCAGGGCATTTCTGGGTATGGCAGGCTTTTGCAGAATATGGATCCCAGAGTTTGGACTGTGGGCTAAACCCCTGTACAACTGTGTAAAAGGAGCAAATCATGACCCCTTCGATTGGACCCCAAAGGCTAACAAAGCATTTAAAATCCTAAAAAAAAAAATTAATAAAAGCCCCGGCTCTGGGCCTGCCAGATCTCTCTAAGCCGTTTCAGTTGTATGTACATGAACGAAGGGGGGTGGCGCTAGGAGTGCTTACACAGCTGTTAGGAGCATGGAAGCGTCCTGTGGCTTATTTTTCTAAGCAATTGAATCAGGTTGCAAAGGGTTGGCCGGAATGGTTACGGGCGGTCGCAGCTACTGCCCTATTGCTTAAAAAAACCGAGAAGCTAACATTGGAAGGGGTTATGCAAATCTATACTCCCCATATGGTCCGAGCCTTATTGAATGCAAAGGGAGGGCTTTGGCTCACCCAGGCTCGGATTGCTCGGTACCAGGCTAAGCTGTTAGAGAACTCTGAAGTCACCTTACAGCCTTGCCCCTCCCTTAACCCAGCCACTCTCTTGCCAGAAACAGAGGAACAGAAACATGACTGTTTAAAAATCATAAATGTCCAGTACTCCAGCCGTCCGGATTTAAAGGATGTACCTCTCCCAAATGCAAATTATGAGTGGTACACTAATGGTAGCAGTACTGTAATAGATGGGCAAAAAAGGGCGGGTTATGCTGTTGTGACCCTCCATGACACTGTGGAAGCTGAAGGTTTGCCTGCTGGGACCTCTGCCCAGCTTGCCGAACTAATAGCCCTGACCCGTGCACTTAAACTGTCAAAAGGAAAGCGGGTCAACATTTTTACTGATTGAAAGTATGCTTTTGGTGTGCTGCATGCTCATGCTAGCCTATAAAAGCAAAGGGGAATGCTGACAGCCCAAGGCTCCCAGTCAAGTACGGGCCCCAAATCCTCCGGCTCCTAGAAGCTGTACAACTCCCCTCGGAAGTGGCGGTGGTACACTGTAAAGCCCATCAAAGGGAGAATCAAGATGTGGCCAGAGGTAACGCCCGGGCAGATAGAGAGGCTAAGCATGCTGCCACCCTGCCATCCCCTCAGACTGAGAACGCCCATATGCATGCCCTTATCCCATCAGTAGGGGAGCTTCCAACCCCTCAGTACTCTGGGAAAAAAAGACAGCTAACTGACAAACTCGGTCTCCGGGAAAAGGAGGGATGGCTCCATTCCCCAGAAGGGAAGGTCCTCCTACCAAAGGGCCTAATCCAGCCGGTGCTGCAGAACCTACATCAAACCACTCATGCTGGCAGAAAAGCACTTATCCAGCTAATGGGAAAATACTTGATCACTTCCGGACTCCGACCCCTGGCTGCCCAGGTACAAGCGGACTGCTTAGTCTGCCAAAAGAATAACCCCCGACCGGGACATCCTGTGCCACCAGCTGCCCTAGAACCCACTCCGGGCCCCGAACAAATGTGGCAAATAGACTTTACTAAGTTTCCCCGGACCCAAGGGTTCAAATATCTCCTTGTTATAGTGGATCGGTTCAGCGGATGGCCAAAAGCCTTCCCATGCCATAACTGCACTGCCAGGACAGTGGCCCCCCAAGTTTGTTAAGGAGCTCATTCCTCGCTTTGGACTCCCCCTGTGAATGGAATCTGACAACAGGACACACTTCACATCAAAAATCATTCAAAGCATCTCACATGCCTTACAGATCCCCTGGAAACTCCATACACCCTGGAGACCGCAAGCCAGTGGGGTAGTGGAGCGTACCAATCAGACCCTTAAATGGCATCTCTCAAAAGTGTGCCAAAAAGCCTCACTGCGATGGCCTGATGCTTTGCCCCTCGTCCTACTCCATATCCGCGTTCTCCCAAAGGGTAGATTAGGGCTCAGTCCCTTTGAAATTATGTTTGAAAGGGCATGGCCCATGAATGGCACCCCGGTTCTGTCAGGGGAATGAAAGTTGGGTAATGTTTTTTTGTCACAGTATATGTGTTCCCTGTCTGCTGTTCTCTTGTCTCTTCACAGGTATACCAAGGATTCCCAGCTTCTCCCCTTGGACTCTCCCGTCCACTCCTTACAGCCCGGTGACTCTGTGCTTGTTCGCACCTAAAAAAACGAGCCTCACCAAAAAAAGTAAAAAGAACCCTATACCATCCTGCTGATTTCCCATACAGCGGCAAAAAAAAAAAAACACAAGAACTGGATCCATCACTCTCGTCTGAAGGCAGTACCTGCCCCCTCGTCAGCAGAACCGTGGACCGTCCATCCTGCTGACTCCTCATCTAGTGACAATCTCGGGCTAAAGCTACTGTTTAAAAAACACAAATAGCGGGCTGGGGTTTGTCGTCTTGGCTTGGTGGTTTATTTAGCCTGCTATTGAAATTTCTCTTTCCTGTATTGCTTGTATTACTGGTATTATGCTGTGCGGTATCATGTGTCAGGGCCCTTTTGCAAAAGTTAATAAGTCATTCTCTTCAGGGTTATCACACAGTGCTTATGCAAAGTTATATTATAACAAAATAAGTAGCCCAAGTAAAAAAACTCAAAGCCAAGGCTGTTGAGTGTTCTCAAAGGGGGGAGTTGTTGGGAACACTGGGGCATGGCCACTAGGTAACTCAAGGGGCTGGCAGACCACAAGATTTTTCAAATCTCCCTGTAGCTTTTTAAAGCTTCAAATAAAACTTTCTGCTTCTCCACCCCCGTTGTAATTATTGGGTGTAGCACACCGGGTAAGGAACCAACTCAAGCTGTTGTTCAGGCTCTCGGCACTGGGTGCCAGCAACAGGAGCTAGCAAACAGAGCTGTAAACAGGGGAGTTTGAGTGGGAGTTCTGTTGGAGGAGAAGGTATTTGTGTGTGTTTGGTTTTGTATTGGTAGTATCTGTATGTGTAGGGGCTTTGTGCTCGGAGAGAAGCTGAGCCCTGATTAGGGGGCGGGGCTTCACTGACTAGGGGTCCTATAAAGGTAGCAGCCAGTCAGGCAGCGGCACAGGAGCTAGCAAACAGAGCTGTAAACAGGGGAGTTTGAGTGGGAGTTCTGTTGGAGGAGAATGTGTTTGTGTGTGTTTGGTTTTGTATTGGTAGTTTCTGTATGTGTAGAGGCTTGGAGGGGCTTTGTGCTGGGACAGAAGCTGAGCCCTGATTAGGGGGCGGGGCTTCACTGACTAGGGGTCCAATAAGGGTAGCGGCACAGACAGCTGCAGTGGCACAGGACCTAGCAAACAGAGCTGTAAACAGGGGAGTTTGAGTAGGAGTTCTGTTGGAGGAGAAGGTATTTGTGTGTGTTTGGTTTTGTATTGGTGGTATCTGTATGTGTAGAGGCTTGGAGGAGCTTTGTGCTTGGAGAGAAGCTGAGCCCTGTTTAGGGGGCGGGGCTTCACTGACTAGGGGTACTATAATGGTAGCAGCCAGTCAGGCAGTGGCACAGACAGCTGCAGCGACACAGGAGCTAGAAAACAGAGCTGTAAACAGGAGAGGTTGAGTGGGAGTTCTGTTGGAGGAGGAGGTATTTGTGTGTGTGTGTTTGGTTTTGTATTGTTAGTATCTGTATGTGTAGGGCCTTTGTGCTGGGAGAGAAGCTGAGCCCTGATTAGGGGGCGGGGCTTCACTGACTAGGGGTCCTATAAAGGTAGCATCCAGTCAGGCAGCAGCACAGACAGCTGCAGCGGCACAGGAGCGAGCAAACAGAGCTGTAAACAGGGGAGTTTGAGTGGGAGTTCTGTGGGAGGAGAAGGTATTTGTGTGTGTGTTTGGTTTTGTATTTGTAGAGGCTTGGAGGGGCTTTGTGCTGGGAGAAAAGCTGAGCCCTGATTAGGGGGCGGGGCTTCACTGACTAGGGGTCCTACAAAGGGAGCAGCCAGTCAGGCAGCGGCACAGGAGCTAGCAAACAGAAGTGTAAACAGGGGAGTTTGAGAGGAGTTCTGCTGGAGGAGAAGGTATTTGTGTGTGTTTGGTTTTGTATTGGTAGTATCTGTATGTTCAGGGGCTTTGTGCTGGGAGAGAAGCTGAGCCCTGAATAGGGGGCGGGGCTTCACTGACTAGGGGTCCTATAAAGGGAGCAGCCAGTCAGACAGCGGCACAGACAGCTGCAGCGCCACAGGAGCTAGCAAACAGAGTTGTAAACAGCGGAGTTTGAGTGGGAGTTCTGTTGGAGGAGAAGGTATTTGTGTGTGTTTGCTTTTGTATTTGTACAGGCTTGGAGGGGCTTTGTGCTGGGAGAGAAGATGAGCCCTGATTAGGGGGCGGGGCTTCACTGACTAGGGGTCCTATAAAGGGAGCAACCAGTCAGGCGGCGGCACGGACAGCTGCAGCGGCCCAGGAGCTAGCAAAAAGAGCTGTAAACAGGGGAGTTTGAGTGGGACTTCGGTTGGAGGAGAAGGTATTTGTGTGTGTTTGGTATTGTATTGGTAGTATCTGTATGTGTATCGGCTTGGAGGGGCTTTGTGCTGCGAGAGAAGCTGAGCCCTGATTAGGGGGCGGGGCTTCGCTGACTATGGGTCCTATGATTGTAGCAGCCAGTCAGGCAGCATCACAGACAGCTGCAGGGGCACAGGAGCTAGCAAACAGAGCTGTAAACAGGGGAGTTTGAGTGGGAATTCTGTTGGAGGAGAAGGTATTTGTGTGTGTTTGGTTTTGTATTCGTAGCATCTGTATGTGTAGGGGCTTCGTGCTGGGAGAGAAGCTGAGCCCTGATTAGGGGGCGGAGCTTCACTGACTAGGGGTTCTATAAAGGGAGCAGCCAGTCAGGAGGCGGCACGGACAGCTGCAGCGGCACAGGAGCTAGCAAACAGAGCTGTAAACAGGGGAGTTTGAGTGGGAGTTCTGTTGGAGGAGAAGGTATTTGTGTGTGTTTGGTTTTGTGTTGGTGGTATCTGTATGTGTAGGTGCTTTGTGCTGAGAGAGAAGCTGAACCCTGATTAGGAGGCGGGGCTTCACTGACTAGGGGTCCTATAAAGGCAGCAGCCAGTCAGGCAGCGGCACAGACAGCTGCAGTGGCACAGGAGCTAGCAAAGAGAGCTGTAAACAGGGGAGTTTGAGTGGGAGTTCTGTTGGAGGAGAAGGTATTTGTGTGTGTGTGTTTGGTTTTGTATTGGTGGTATCTGTATGTGTAGAGGCTTGGAGGGGCTTTGTGCTGGGAGAGAAGCTGAGCGCTGATTAGGGGGCGGGGCTTCACTGACGAGGGGTCCTATAAAGGTAGCAGCCAGTCAGGAAGCGGAACAGGAGCTAGCAAAGTGAGCTGTAAACAGGGGAGTTTGAGAGAGAGTTCTGTTGGAGGAGAAGGTATTTGTGTGTGTGTGTTTGGTTTTGTATTGTTAGTATCCGTATGTGCAGGGGCTTTGTGCTGGGAGAGAAGCTGAGCCCTTATTAGGGGGCGGGGCTTCCCTGACTAGGGGTCCTATAAAGGGAGCAGCCAGTCAGGCAGCGACACAGACAGATGCAGCGGTACAGGAGCTAGCAAACAGAGCTGTAAACAGGGGAGTTTGAGTGGGAGTTCCGTTGGAAGAGAAGGTATTTGTGTGTGTTTCGTTTTGTATTGGTAGTATCTGTATGTGTAGGGGCTTTGTGCTGGGAGAAAAGCTGAGCCCTGATTAGCGGATGGGGCTTGACTGACTACGGGTCCTGTAAAGGTATCAGCTGGTCAGGCAGTGGCACAGACAGCTAGCAAAGAGAGCTGTAAACGGGGGAGTTAGAGTGGGAGTTCTGTTGGAGGAGAAGGTATTTGTGTTTGCTGGTTTTGTATTGGTAGTATCTGTATGTGTAGGGGCTTGGAGGGGCTTTGTGCTGGGAGAGAAGCTGAGCCCTGATTAGGGGGCGGGGCTTCACTGACTAGGGGTCCTATAAAGGTAGCAGCCAGTCAGGCAGTGGCACAGACAGCTGCAGCGGCACAGGAGCTAGCAAACAGAGCTGTAAACAGGGGAGTTTGAGTGGGAGTTCTGTTGGAGGAGAAGGTATTTGTGTGTGCTTGGTTTTGTATTGGTAGTATCTGTATGTGTAGGGGCTTTGTGCTGGGAAAGAAGCTGAGCCCTGATTAGGGGGCGGGGATTCACTGACCAGGGGTCCTATAAAGGTAGCAGCCAGTCAGGCAGCGGCACAGGAGCTAGCAAACTGAGCTGCAAACAGGGGAGTTTGAGTAGGAGTTCTGTTGGAGGAGAAGGTATTTGTGTTTGTTTGGTTTTGTATTGGTAGTATTTGTATGTGTAGAGGCTTTGTGCTGGGAGAGAAGCTGAGCCCTGATTAGGGGGCGGGGCTTCACTGACTAGGGGTCCTATAAAGGTAGCAGCCAATCAGGCAGCTGCACATACAGCTGCAGCGGCACAGGAGCTAGCAAACAGAGCTGTAAACAGGGGAGTTTGAGTGGGAGTTCTGTTGGAGGAGAAGGTATTTGTGTGTGTTTGGTTTTGTATTGGTAGTATCTGTATGTGTAGGGGCTTCGTGCTGGGAGAGAAGCTGAGCCCTGATTAGGTGGCGGGGCTTCACTGACTAGGGGTCCTTTGAAGGTTGCAGCCAGTCAGGCAGTGGCACAGGAGCTAGCAAACAGAGCTGTAAACAGGGGAGTTTGAGTGGGAGTTCTGTTGGAGGAGAAGGTATTCGTGTGTGTTTTTGTATTGGTAGTATCTGTATGTGTAGAGGCTTGGAGGGGCTAGGTGCTGGGAGAGAAGCTGAGCCCTGATTAGGGGGCGGGGCTTCACTGACTAGGGGTCCTATAAAGGTAGCAGCCAGTCAGACAGCGGCACAGGAGCTAGCAAACAGAGCTGTGAACAGGGGAGCTGGAGTGGGAGTTCTGTTGGAGGAGAAGGTATTTGTGTGTGTTTTTGTATTGGTAGTATCTGTATGTGTAGAGGCTTGGAGGGGCTTTGTGCTGGGAGAGAAGCTGAACCCTGATTAGGGGGCGGGGCTTCACTGACTAGGGGTCCTATAAAGGCAGCAGCCAGTCAGGCAGCGGCACAGACAGCTGCAGTGGCACAGGAGCTAGCAAAGAGAGCTGTAAACAGGGGAGTTTGAGTGGGAGTTCTGTTGGAGGAGAAGGTATTTGTGTGTGTGTGTTTGGTTTTGTATTGGTGGTATCTGTATGTGTAGAGGCTTGGAGGGGCTTTGTGCTGGGAGAGAAGCTGAGCGCTGATTAGGGGGCGGGGCTTCACTGACGAGGGGTCCTATAAAGGTAGCAGCCAGTCAGGAAGCGGAACAGGAGCTAGCAAAGTGAGCTGTAAACAGGGGAGTTTGAGAGAGAGTTCTGTTGGAGGAGAAGGTATTTGTGTGTGTGTGTTTGGTTTTGTATTGTTAGTATCCGTATGTGCAGGGGCTTTGTGCTGGGAGAGAAGCTGAGCCCTTATTAGGGGGCGGGGCTTCCCTGACTAGGGGTCCTATAAAGGGAGCAGCCAGTCAGGCAGCGACACAGACAGATGCAGCGGTACAGGAGCTAGCAAACAGAGCTGTAAACAGGGGAGTTTGAGTGGGAGTTCCGTTGGAAGAGAAGGTATTTGTGTGTGTTTCGTTTTGTATTGGTAGTATCTGTATGTGTAGGGGCTTTGTGCTGGGAGAAAAGCTGAGCCCTGATTAGCGGATGGGGCTTGACTGACTACGGGTCCTGTAAAGGTATCAGCTGGTCAGGCAGTGGCACAGACAGCTAGCAAAGAGAGCTGTAAACGGGGGAGTTAGAGTGGGAGTTCTGTTGGAGGAGAAGGTATTTGTGTTTGCTGGTTTTGTATTGGTAGTATCTGTATGTGTAGGGGCTTGGAGGGGCTTTGTGCTGGGAGAGAAGCTGAGCCCTGATTAGGGGGCGGGGCTTCACTGACTAGGGGTCCTATAAAGGTAGCAGCCAGTCAGGCAGTGGCACAGACAGCTGCAGCGGCACAGGAGCTAGCAAACAGAGCTGTAAACAGGGGAGTTTGAGTGGGAGTTCTGTTGGAGGAGAAGGTATTTGTGTGTGCTTGGTTTTGTATTGGTAGTATCTGTATGTGTAGGGGCTTTGTGCTGGGAAAGAAGCTGAGCCCTGATTAGGGGGCGGGGATTCACTGACCAGGGGTCCTATAAAGGTAGCAGCCAGTCAGGCAGCGGCACAGGAGCTAGCAAACTGAGCTGCAAACAGGGGAGTTTGAGTAGGAGTTCTGTTGGAGGAGAAGGTATTTGTGTTTGTTTGGTTTTGTATTGGTAGTATTTGTATGTGTAGAGGCTTTGTGCTGGGAGAGAAGCTGAGCCCTGATTAGGGGGCGGGGCTTCACTGACTTGGGGTCCTATAAAGGTAGCAGCCAATCAGGCAGCTGCACAGACAGCTGCAGCGGCACAGGAGCTAGCAAACAGAGCTGTAAACAGGGGAGTTTGAGTGGGAGTTCTGTTGGAGGAGAAGGTATTTGTGTGTGTTTGGTTTTGTATTGGTAGTATCTGTATGTGTAGGGGCTTCGTGCTGGGAGAGAAGCTGAGCCCTGATTAGGTGGCGGGGCTTCACTGACTAGGGGTCCTTTGAAGGTTGCAGCCAGTCAGGCAGTGGCACAGGAGCTAGCAAACAGAGCTGTAAACAGGGGAGTTTGAGTGGGAGTTCTGTTGGAGGAGAAGGTATTCGTGTGTGTTTTTGTATTGGTAGTATCTGTATGTGTAGAGGCTTGGAGGGGCTAGGTGCTGGGAGAGAAGCTGAGCCCTGATTAGGGGGCGGGGCTTCACTGACTAGGGGTCCTATAAAGGTAGCAGCCAGTCAGACAGCGGCACAGGAGCTAGCAAACAGAGCTGTGAACAGGGGAGCTGGAGTGGGAGTTCTGTTGGAGGAGAAGGTATTTGTGTGTGTTTTTGTATTGGTAGTATCTGTATGTGTAGAGGCTTGGAGGGGCTTTGTGCTGGGAGAGAAGCTGAACCCTGATTAGGGGGCGGGGCTTGAATCACTAGGGTTCCTATAAAGGTAGCAGCCAGTCAGGCAGCGGCTCAGACAGCTGCAGCGGCACAGGAGCTAGCAAAGGGAGCTGTAAATAGTGGAGTTGGAGTGGGAGTTCTGTTGGAGGAGAAGGTATTTGTTTGTGTTCGGTTTTGCATTGTCAGTATCTGTATGTGTAGGGGCTTTGTGCTGGGAGAGAAGCTGAGCCCTGATTAGGGGGCGGGGCTTCCCTGACTAGGGGTCCTATAAAGGTAGCAGCCAGTCAGGCAGCGGCACAGGAGCTAGCAAACAGAGCTGTAAACAGGGGAGTTTGAGTTGGAGTTCTGTTGGAGGAGAAGGTATTTGTGTGTGTTTGGTTTTGTATTGGTAGTATCTGTATGTGTAGAGGCTTGGAGGGGCTTTGTGCTGGGAGAGAAGCTGAGCCCTGATTAGGGGGCGGTGCTTCACTGACTAGGGGTCCTATAAAGGTAGCAGCCAGTCAGGCAGCGGCACAGGAGCTAGCAAACAGAGCTGTAAGCAGGGGAGTTTGAGTGGGAGTTCTGTTGGAGGAGAAGGTATTTGTGTGTTTTTTTGTATTGGTAGTATCTGTATGTGTAGAGGCTTGGAGGGGTTTTGTGCAGGGAGAGAAGCTGAGCCCTGATAAGGGGGCGGGGCTTCACTGAGTAGGGGTCCTGTAATGGTAGCAGCCAGTCACGCAGCGGCACAGACAGCTGCAGCGGCACAAGACATAGCAAACAGAGCTGTAAACAGGGGAGTTTGAGTGGGAGTTCTGTTGGAGGAGATGGTATTTGTGTGTTTTTTGGTTTTGTATTGGTAGTATCTGTATGTGTAGAGGCTTGGAGGGGCTTTGTGCGTGGAGAGAAACTGAGCCCTGATTAGGGGGCGGGGCTTGACTTACTAGGGGTCCTATAAAGGTAGCAGCCAGTCAGGCAGCGGCTAAGACAGCTGCAGCGGCACAGGAGCAAGCAAACAGAGCTGTAAACAGGGGAGCTGGAGTGGGAGTTCTGTTGGAGGAGAAGGTATTTGTGTGTTTTTTTGTATTGGTAGTATCTGTATGTGTAGAGGCTTGGAGGGGCTAGGTGCTGCGAGAGAAGCTGAGCCCTGATTAGGGGGCGGGGCTTCACTGACTAGGGGTCCCATAAAGGGAGCAGCCAGTCAGGCAGCGGCACAGGAGCTAGCAAACAGAGCTGTGAACAGGGGAGTTTGTGTGGGAGTTCTGTTGGAGGAGAAGGTATTTGTGTGTGTTTTTGTATTGGTAGTATCTGTATGTGTAGAGGCTTGGAGGGGCTTTGTGCTGGGAGAGAAGCTGAGCCCTGATTAGGGGGCGGGGCTTGACTGACTAGGGTTCCTATAAAGGTAGCAGCCAGTCAGGCAGCGGCTCAGACAGCTGCAGCGGCACAGGAGCTAGCAAACAGAGCTGTAAATAGTGGAGTTGGAGTGGGAGTTCTGTTGGAGGAGAAGGTATTTGTTTGTGTTTGGTTTTGTATTGTCAGTATCTGTATGTGTAGGGGCTTTGTGCTGGGAGAGAAGCTGAGCCCTGATTAGGGGGCGGGGCTTCCCTGACTAGGGGTCCTATAAAGGTAGCAGCCAGTCAGGCAGCGGCACAGGAGCTAGCAAACAGAGCTGTAAGCAGGGGAGTTTGAGTGGGAGTTCTGTTGGAGGAGAAGGTATTTGTCTGTGTTTGGTTTTGTATTGGTAGTATCTGTATGTGTAGAGTCTTGGAGGGGCTTTGTGCTGGGAGAGAAGCTGAGCCCTGATTAGGGGGCGGGGCTTCACTGACTAGGGGTCCTATAAAGGTAGCAGCCAGTCAGGCAGCGGCTAAGACAGCTGCAGCGGCACAGGAGCTTGCAAACAGAGCTGTAAACAGGGGAGTTTGAGTGGGAGTTCTGTTGGAGGAGAAGGTATTTGTGTTTGTTTTTGTATTGGTAGTATCTGTATGTGCAGAGGCTTGGAGGGGCTTTGTGCTGGGAGAGAAGCTGAGCCCTGATTAGGGGGCGGGGCTTCACTGACTAGGGGTCCTATAAAGGTAGCAGCCAGTCAGGCAGCGGCACAGCAGCTAGCAAAAAGAGCTGTGAACTGGGGAGTTTGAGTGGGAGTTCTGTTGGAGGAGAAGGTATTTGTGTGTGTTTGGTTTTGTATTGGTAGTATCTGTATGTGTAGGGGTTTGGCGGGGCTTTGTGCTTGGAGAGAAGCTGAGCCCTGATTAGGGGGCGGGGCTTCACTGACTAGGGGTCCTATAAAGGTAGCAGCCAGTCAGGCAGCGGCACAGGAGCTAGCAAACAGAGCTGTAAGCAGGGGAGTTTGAGTGGGAGTTCTGTTGGAGGAGAAGGTATTTGTGTGTTTTTTTGTATTGGTAGTATCTGTATGTGTAGAGGCTTGGAGGGGCTAGGTGCTGCGAGAGAAGCTGAGCCCTGATTAGGGGGCGGGGCTTGACTGACTACGGGTCCTGTAAAGGTAGCAGCTGGTCAGGCAGCGGCACAGACAGCTAGCAAACAGAGCTGTAAACGGGGGAGTTTGAGTCGGAGTTCTGTTGGAGGAGAAGGTATTTGTGTGTGTTTGGTTTTGTATTGGTAGTATCTCTATGTGTAGGGGCTTTGTGCTGGGAGAAAAGCTGAGCCCTGATTAGGGGGCGGGGCTTCACTGACTAGGGGTCCTATAAAGAGAGCAGCCAGTCAGGCAGGGGCACAGACAGCTGCAGCGGAACAGGAGCTAGCAAACAGAGCTGTAAACAGGGGAGTTTGAGTGGGAGTTCTGTTGCAGGAGAAGGTATTTGTGTGTGTTTGGTTTTCTGTTGGTGGTATCTGTATGTGTAGGGGCTTTGTGCTGAGAGAGAAGCCTAGCCCTGATTAGGGGGCGGGGCTTCACTGACGAGGGGTCTTATAAAGGGAGCAGCGAGTCAGGCAGCGACACAGAAAGATGCACCGGTACAGGAGCTAGCAAACAGAGCTGTAAACAGGGGAGTTTGAGTCGGAGTTCTGTTGGAGGAGAAGGTATTTGTGTGTGTTTGGTTTTGTATTGGTGGTATCTGTATGTGTAGGGGCTTTGTGCTGGGAGAGAAGCTGAGCCCTGATTAGGGGGCGGGGCTTCACTGACTAGGGGTCCTATAAAGGTCGCAGCCAGTCAGGCAGCGGCACAGGAGCTAGCAAACAGAGCTGTAAACAGGGGAGTTTGAGTGGGAGTTCTGTTGGAGGAGAAGGTATTTGTGTGTGTTTGGTTTTGTATTGGTGGTATCTGTATGTGTAGGGGCTTTGTGCTGGGAGAGAAGCTGAGCCCTGATTAGGGGGCGGGGCTTCACTGACTAGGGGTCCTAGAAAGGTAGCAGCCAGTCAGACAGCGGCACAGACAGCTGCAGCGGCACAGGAGCTAGCAAACAGAGCTGTAAACAGGGGAGTTTGAGTGGGAGTTCTGTTGGAGGAGAAGGTATTTGTGTGTGTTTGGTTTTGTATTGTTAGTATCTGTATGTGTAGGGGCTTTGTGCTGGGAGAGCAGCTGAGCCCTGATTAGACGGCGAGGCTTCCCTGACTAGGGGTCCTAGAAAGGTAGCAGCCAGTCAGGCAGCGGCACAGGAGCTAGCAAAGAGAGCTGTAAACAGGGGAGTTTGAGTGGGAGTTCTGTTGGAGGAGAAGGTATATGTGTGTGTTTGGTTTTGTACTGGTAGTATCTGTATGTGTAGAGTCTTGGAGGGGCTTTGTGCTGGGAGAGAAGATGAGCCCTGATTAGGGGGCGGGGCTTCACTGACTAGGGGTCCTATAAAGGTAGCAGCCAGTCAGACAGCGGCACAGACAGCTGCAGCGGCACAGGAGCTAGCAAACAGAGCTGTAAACAGGGGAGTTTGAGTGGGAGTTCTGTTGGAGGAGAAGGTATTTGTGTGTTTGGTTTTGTATTGATAGTATCTGTATGTGTAGGGGCTTTGTGCTGGGATAGAAGCTGAGCCCTGATTGGGGCGGGGCTTCTCTGACTAGGGGTCCTATAAAGGAAGCGGCACAGACAGCTGCAGCGGCACAGGAGCTAGCAAACAGAGCTGTAAACAGAGGAGTTTCAGTGGGAGTTCTCTTGGAGGAGAAGGTATTGGTGTGTGTTTGGTTTTGTATTGGTAATATCTGTATGTGTAGAGTCTTGGAGGGGCTTTGTGCTGGGAGAGAAGCTGAGCCCTGATTAGGGGGCGGGGCTTCACTGACTAGGGGTCCTATAAAGGCAGCAGCCAGTCAGGCAGCGGCACAGACAGCTGCAGTGGCACAGGAGCTGGCAAAGAGAGCTGTAAACAGAGGATTTTGAGTGGGAGTTCTGTTGGAGGAGATGGTATTTGTGTGTGTGTTTGGTTCTGTATTGGTGGTATCTGTATGTGTAGGGGCTTTGTCCTGGGAGAGAAGCTGAGCCCTGATTAGGGGGCGGGGATTCCCTCGCTAGTGGTCCTATAAAGGTAGCAGCCAGTCAGGCAGCGGCACAGGAGCTAGCAAACAGAGCTGTAAACAGGGGAGTTTGAGTGGTAGTTCTGTTGGAGGAGAAGGTATTTGTGTGTGTTTGGTTTTGTATTGGTAGTATCTGTATGTGTAGAGGCTTGGAGGGGCTTTGTGCTGGGAGAGAAGCTGAGCCCTGATTAGGGGGCGGGGCTTCACTGACTAGGGGTCCTATAAAGGTAGCAGCCAGTCAGGCAGCGGCTAAGACAGCTGCAGCGGCACAGGGGCAAGCAAACAGAGCTGTAAACAGGGGAGCTGGAGTGGGAGTTCTGTTGGAGGAGAAGGTATTTGTGTGTTTTTTTGTATTGGTAGTATCTGTATGTGTAGAGGCTTGGAGGGGCTAGGTGCTGCGAGAGAAGCTGAGCCCTGATTAGGGGGCGGGGCTTCACTGACTAGGGGTCCCATAAAGGGAGCAGCCAGTCAGGCAGCGGCACAGGAGCTAGCAAACAGAGCTGTAAGCAGGGGAGTTTGAGTGGTAGTTCTGTTGGAGGAGAAGGTATTTGTGTGTTTTTTTGTATTGGTAGTATCTGTATGTGTAGAGGCTTGGAGGGGTTTTGTGGAGGGAGAGAAGCTGAGCCCTGATTAGGGGGCGGGGCTTGACTTACTAGGGGTCCTATAAAGGTAGCAGCCAGTCAGGCAGCGGCTAAGACAGCTGCAGCGGCACAGGAGCAAGCAAACAGAGCTGTAAGCAGGGGAGTTTGAGTGGTAGTTCTGTTGGAGGAGAAGGTATTTGTCTGTGTTTGGTTTTGTATTGGTAGTATCTGAATGTGTAGATGCTTGGAGGGGCTTTGTGCTGGGAGAGAAGCTGAGCCCTGATTAGGGGGCGGCGCTTCACTGACTAGGGGTCCTATAAAGGTAGCAGCCAGTCAGGCAGCGGCACAGGAGCTAGCAAACAGAGCTGTAAGCAGGGGAGTTTGAGTGGTAGTTCTGTTGGAGGAGAAGGTATTTGTGTGTGTTTGGTTTTGTATTGGTAGTATCTGTATGTGTAGAGGCTTGGAGGGGCTTTGTGCTGGGAGAGAAGCTGAGCCCTGATTAGGGGGCGGGGCTTCACTGACTAGGGGTCCTATAAAGGTAGCAGCCAGTCAGGCAGCGGCTAAGACAGCTGCAGCGGCACAGGAGCAAGCAAACAGAGCTGTAAACAGGGGAGCTGGAGTGGGAGTTCTGTTGGAGGAGAAGGTATTTGTGTGTTTTTTTGTATTGGTAGTATCTGTATGTGTAGAGGCTTGGAGGGGCTTTGTGCTGGGAGAGAAGCTGAGCCCTGATTAGGGGGCGGGACTTCACTGACTAGGGGTCCTATAAAGGTAGCAGCCAGTCAGGCAGCGGCACAGACAGCTGCAGTGCACAGGAGCTAGCAAACAGAGCTGTAAACAGGGGAGTTTGAGTGGGAGTTCTGTTGGAGGAGAAGGTATTTGTGTGTGTTTGGTTTTGTATTGGTAGTATCTGTATGTGTAGAGGCTTGGAGGGGCTTTGTGCTGGGAGAGAAGCTGAGCCCTGATTAGGGGGCGGGGCTTCACTGACTAGGGGTCCTATAAAGGTAGCAGCCGGTCAGGCAGCGGCACAGGAGCTAGCAAACAGAGCTGTAAGCAGGGGAGTTTGAGTGGGAGTTCTGTTGGAGGAGAAGGTATTTGTGTTTTTTTTTGTATTGGTAGTATCTGTATGTGTAGAGGCTTGGAGGGGTTTTGTGCAGGGAGAGAAGCTGAGCCCTGATAAGGGGGCGGGGCTTCACTGAGTAGGGGTCCTGTAATGGTAGCAGCCAGTCACGCAGCGGCACAGACAGCTGCAGCGGCACAAGACCTAGCAAACAGAGCTGTAAACAGGGGAGTTCGAGTGGGAGTTCTGTTGGAGGAGATGGTATTTGTGTGTTTTTTGGTTTTGTATTGGTAGTATCTGTATGTGTAGAGGCTTGGAGGGGCTTTGTGCGTGGAGAGAAACTGAGCCCTGATTAGGGGGCGGGGCTTGACTTACTAGGGGTCCTATAAAGGTAGCAGCCAGTCAGGCAGCGGCTAAGACACCTGCAGCGGCACAGGAGCAAGCAAACAGAGCTGTAAACAGGGGAGCTGGAGTGGGAGTTCTGTTGGAGGAGAAGGTATTTGTGTGTTTTTTTGTATTGGTAGTATCTGTATGTGTAGAGGCTTGGAGGGGCTTTGTGCTGGGAGAGAAGCTGAGCCCTGATTAGGGGGCGGGGCTTCACTGACTAGGGGTCCTATAAAGGTAGCAGCCAGTCAGGCAGCGGAACAGACAGCTGCAGTGGTACAGGAGCTTGCAAACAGAGCTGTAAACAGGGGAGTTTGAGTGGGAGTTCTGTTGGAGGAGAAGGTATTTGTGTTTCTTTTTGTATTGGTAGTATCTGTATGTGCAGAGGCTTGGAGGGGCTTTGTGCTGGGAGAGAAGCTGAGCCCTGATTAGGGGGCGGGGCTTCACTGACTAGGGGTCCTATAAAGGTAGCAGCCAGTCATGCAGCGACACAGGAGCTAGCAAAAAGAGCTGTGAACTGGGGAGTTTGAGCGGGAATTCTGTTGGAGGAGAAGGTATTTGTGTGTGTTTGGTTTTGTATTGGTAGTATCTGTATGTGTAGGGGTTTGGCGGGGCTTTGTGCTTGGAGAGAAGCTGAGCCCTGATTAGGGGGCGGGGCTTCACTGACTAGGGGTCCTATAAAGGTAGCAGCCAGTCATGCAGCGGCACAGGAGCTAGCAAACAGAGCTGTAAGCAGGGGAGTTTGAGTGGGAAGTCTGTTGGAGGAGATGGTATTTGTGTGTTTTTTGGTTTTGTATTGGTAGTATCTGTATGTGTAGAGGCTTGGAGGGGCTTTGTGCGTAGAGAGAAACTGAGCCCTGATTAGGGGCCGGGGCTTGACTTACTAGGGGTCCTATAAAGGTAGCAGCCAGTCAGGCAGCGGCTAAGACAGCTGCAGCGGCACAGGAGCAAGCAAACAGAGCTGTAAACAGGGGAGTTGGAGTGGGAGTTCTGTTGGAGGAGAAGGTATTTGTGTGTTTTTTTGTATTGGTAGTATCTGTATGTGTAGAGGCTTGGAGGGGCTAGGTGCTGCGAGAGAAGCTGAGCCCTGATTAGGGGGCGGGGCTTGACTGACTACGGGTCCTGTAAAGGTAGCAGCTGGTCAGGCAGCGGCACAGACAGCTAGCAAACAGAGCTGTAAACGGGCGAGTTTGAGTGGGAGTTCTGTTGGAGGAGATGGTATTTGTGTGTGTTTGGTTTTCTGTTGGTGGTATCTGTATGTGTAGGGGCTTTGTGCTGGGAGAGAAGCCTAACCCTGATTAGGGGGCGGGGCTTCACTGACGAGGGGTCTTATAAAGGGAGCAGCCAGTCAGGCAGCGACACAGAAAGATGCAGCGGTACAGGAGCTAGCAAACAGAGCTGTAAACAGGGGAGTTTGAGTCGGAGTTCTGTTGGAGGAGAAGGTATTTGTGTGTGTTTGGTTTTGTATTGGTAGTATCTCTATGTGTAGGGGCTTTGTGCTGGGAGAAAAGCTGAGCCCTGATTAGGGGGCGGGGCTTCACTGACTAGGGGTCCTATAAAGAGAGCAGCCAGTCAGGCAGGGGCACAGACAGCTGCAGCGGAACAGGAGCTAGCAAACAGAGCTGTAAACAGGGGAGTTTGAGTGGGAGTTCTGTTGGAGGAGAAGGTATTTGTGTGTGTTTGGTTTTCTGTTGGTGGTATCTGTATGTGTAGGGGCTTTGTGCTGGGAGAGAAGCCTAGCCCTGATTAGGGGGCGGGGCTTCACTGACGAGGGGTCTTATAAAGGGAGCAGCCAGTCAGGCAGCGACACAGAAAGATGCAGCGGTACAGAAGCTAGCAAACAGAGCTGTAAACAGGGGAGTTTGAGTGGGAGTTCTGTTGGAGGAGAAGGTATTTGTGTGTGTTTGGTTTTGTATTGGTGGTATCTGTATGTGTAGGGGCTTTGTGCTGGGAGAGAAGCTGAGCCCTGATTAGGGGGCGGGGCTTCACTGACTAGGGGTCCTAGAAAGGTAGCAGCCAGTCAGACAGCGGCACAGACAGCTGCAGCGGCACAGGAGCTAGCAAACAGAGCTGTAAACAGGGGAGTTTGAGTGGGAGTTCTGTTAGAGGAGAAGGTATTTGTCTGTGTTTGGTTTTGTATTGTTAGTATCTGTATGTGTAGGGGCTTTGTGCTGGGAGAGAAGCTGAGCCCTGATTAGAGGGCGAGGCTTCACTGACTAGGGGTCCTAGAAAGGTAGCAGCCAGTCAGGCAGCGGCACAGGAGCTAGCAAACAGAGCTGTAAACAGGGGAGTTTGAGTGGGAGTTCTGTTGGAGGAGAAGGTATATGTGTGTGTTTGGTTTTGTATTGGTAGTATCTGTATGTGTAGAGTCTTGGAGGGGCTTTGTGCTGGGAGAGAAGATGAGCCCTGATTAGGGGGCGGGGCTTCACTGACTAGGGGTCCTATAAAGGTAGCAGCCAGTCAGACAGCGGCACAGACAGCTGCAGCGGCACAGGAGCTAGCAAACAGAGCTGTAAACAGGGGAGTTTGAGTGGGAGTTCTGTTGGAGGAGAAGGTATTTGTGTGTTTGGTTTTGTATTGATAGCATCTGTATGTGTAGGGGCTTTGTGCTGGGATAGAAGCTGAGCCCTGATTAGGGGCGGGGCTTCTCTGACTAGGGGTCCTATAAAGGAAGCGGCACAGACAGCTGCAGCGGCACAGGAGCTAGCAAACAGAGCTGTAAACAGAGGAGTTTGAGTGGGAGTTCTCTTGGAGGAGAAGGTATTCTTGTGTGTTTGGTTTTGTATTGGTAATATCTGTATGTGTAGAGGCTTGGAGGGGCTTTGTGCTGGGAGAGAAGCTGAGCCCTGATTAGGGGGCGGGGCTTCACTGACTAGGGGTCCTATAAAGGCAGCAGCCAGTCAGGCAGCGGCACAGACAGCTGCAGTGGCACAGGAGCTAGCAAACAGAGCTGTAAACAGGGGAGTTTGAGTGGGAGTTCTGTTGGAGGAGAAGGTATTTGTGTGTGTTTGGTTTTGTATTGGTGGTATCTGTATGTGTAGGGGCTTTGTGCTGGGAGAGAAGCTGAGCCCTGATTAGGGGCGGGGCTTCACTGACTAGGGGTCCTAGAAAGGGAGCAGCCAGTCAGGCAGCGGCACAGGAGCTAGCAAACAGAGCTGTAAACGGGAGTTGGAGGGGGAGTTCTGTTGGAGGAGAAGGTATTTGTGTGTTTTTTGTATTGGTAGTATCTGTATGTGTAGAGGCTTGGAGGGGCTTTGTGCTGGGAGAGAAGCTGAGCCCTGATTAGGGGGCGGTGCTTCCCTGACTAGGGGTCCTATAAAGTTTGCAGCCAGTCAGGCAGCGGCACAGGAGCTAGCAAACAGAGCTGTAAGCAGGGGAGTTTGAGTGGGAGTTCTGTTGGAGGAGAAGGTATTTGTGTGTTTGGTTTTGTATTGGTAGTATCTGTATGTGTAGCGGCTTTGTGCTGGAAGAGAAGCTGAGCCCTGATTAGGGGGCGGGGCTTCCCTGACTAGGGGTCCTTTGAAGGTTGCAGCCAGTCAGGCAGTGGCACAGGAGCTAGCAAACAGAGCTGTGAACAGGGGAGCTGGAGTGGGAGTTCTGTTGGAGGAGAAGGTATTTGTGTGTGTTTTTGTATTGGTAGTATCTGTATGTGTAGAGGCTTGGAGGGGCTTTGTGCTGGGAGAGAAGCTGAGCCCTGATTAGGGGGCGGGGCTTGACTCACTAGGGTTCCTGTAAAGGTAGCAGCCAGTCAGGCAGCGGCTCAGACAGCTGCAGCGGCACAGGAGCTAGCAAAGAGAGCTGTAAATAGTGGAGTTGGAGTGGGAGTTCTGTTGGAGGAGAAGGTATTTGTTTGTGTTCGGTTTTGCATTGTCAGTATCTGTATGTGTAGGGGCTTTGTGCTGGGAGAGAAGCTGAGCCCTGATTAGGGGGCGGGGCTTCCCTGACTAGGGGTCCTATAAAGGTAGCAGCCAGTCAGGCAGCGGCACAGGAGCTAGCAAACAGAGCTGTAAACAGGGGAGTTTGAGTTGGAGTTCTGTTGGAGGAGAAGGTATTTGTGTGTGTTTGGTTTTGTATTGGTAGTATCTGTATGTGTAGAGGCTTGGAGGGGCTTCGTGCTGGGAGAGAAGCTGAGCCCTGATTAGGGGGCGGGACTTCACTGACTAGGGGTCCTATAAAGGTAGCAGCCAGTCAGGCAGCGGCACAGACAGCTGCAGTGCACAGGAGCTAGCAAACAGAGCTGTAAACAGGGGAGTTTGAGTGGGAGTTCTGTTGGAGGAGAAGGTATTTGTGTGTTTTTTTGTATTGGTAGTATCTGTATGTGTAGAGGCTTGGAGGGGTTTTGTGCAGGGAGAGAAGCTGAGCCCTGATAAGGGGGCGGGGCTTCACTGAGTAGGGGTCATGTAATGGTAGCAGCCAGTCACGCAGCGGCACAGACAGCTGCAGCGGCACAAGACCTAGCAAACAGAGCTGTAAACAGGGGAGTTTGAGCGGGAGTTCTGTTGGAGGAGATGGTATTTGTTTGTTTTTTGGTTTTGTATTGGTAGTATCTGTATGTGTAGAGGCTTGGAGGGGCTTTGTGCGTGGAGAGAAACTGAGCCCTGATTAGGGGGCGGGCTTGACTTACTAGGGGTCCTATAAAGGTAGCAGCCAGTCAGGCAGCGGCACAGACAGCTGCAGCGGCACAGGAGCAAGCAAACAGAGCTGTAAACAGGGGAGCTGGAGTGGGAGTTCTGTTGGAGGAGAAGGTATATGTGTGTTTTTTTGTATTGGTAGTATCTGTATGTGTAGAGGCTTGGAGGGGCTAGGTGCTGCGAGAGAAGCTGAGCCCTGATTAGGGGGCGGGGCTTCACTGACTAGGGGTCCCATAAAGGGAGCAGCCAGTCAGGCAGCGGCACAGGAGCTAGCAAACAGAGCTGTGAACAGGGGAGTTTGAGTGGGAGTTCTGTTGGAGGAGAAGGTATTTGTTTGTGTTTGGTTTTGTATTGTCAGTATCTGTATGTGTAGGGGCTTTGTGGTGGGAGAGAAGCTGAGCCCTGATTAGGGGGCGGGGCTTCCCTGACTAGGGGTCCTATAAAGGTAGCAGCCAGTCAGGCAGCGGCACAGGAGCTAGCAAACAGAGCTGTAAGCAGGGGAGTTTGAGTGGGAGTTCTGTTGGAGGAGAAGGTATTTGTCTGTGTTTGGTTTTGTATTGGTAGTATCTGTATGTGTAGAGGCTTGGAGGGGCTTTGTGCTGGGAGAGAAGCTGAGCCCTGATTAGGGGGCGGGGCTTCACTGACTAGGGGTCCTATAAAGGTAGCAGCCAGTCAGGCAGCGGAACAGACAGCTGCAGTGGTACAGGAGCTTGCAAACAGAGCTGTAAACAGGGGAGTTTGAGTTGGAGTTCTGTTGGAGGAGAAGGTATTTGTGTTTGTTTTTGTATTGGTAGTATCTGTATGTGCAGAGGCTTGGAGGGGCTTTGTGCTGGGAGAGAAGCTGAGCCCTGATTAGGGGGCGGGGCTTCACTGACTAGGGGTCCTATAAAGTTAGCAGCCAGTCAGGCAGCGGCACAGGAGCTAGCAAACAGAGCTGTAAGCAGGGGAGTTTGAGTGGTAGTTCTGTTGGAGGAGAAGGTATTTGTGTGTGTTTGGTTTTGTATTGGTAGTATCTGTATGTGTAGAGGCTTGGAGGGGCTTTGTGCTGGGAGAGAAGCTGAGCCCTGATTAGGGGGCGGGGCTTCACTGACTAGGGGTCCTATAAAGGTAGCAGCCAGTCAGGCAGCGGCTAAGACAGCTGCAGCGGCACAGGAGCAAGCAAACAGAGCTGTAAACAGGGGAGCTGGAGTGGGAGTTCTGTTGGAGGAGAAGGTATTTGTGTGTTTTTTTGTATTGGTAGTATCTGTATGTGTAGAGGCTTGGAGGGGCTAGGTGCTGCGAGAGAAGCTGAGCCCTGATTAGGGGGCGGGGCTTCACTGACTAGGGGTCCCATAAAGGGAGCAGCCAGTCAGGCAGCGGCACAGGAGCTAGCAAACAGAGCTGTAAGCAGGGGAGTTTGAGTGGTAGTTCTGTTGGAGGAGAAGGTATTTGTCTGTGTTTGGTTTTGTATTGGTAGTATCTGTATGTGTAGAGGCTTGGAGGGGCTTTGTGCTGGGAGAGAAGCTGAGCCCTGATTAGGGGGCGGGGCTTCACTGACTAGGGGTCCTATAAAGTTAGCAGCCAGTCTGACAGCGGCACAGGAGCTAGCAAACAGAGCTGTAAGCAGGGGAGTTTGAGTGGGAGTTCTGTTGGAGGAGAAGGTATTTGTCTGTGTTTGGTTTTGTATTGGTAGTATCTGTATGTGTAGAGGCTTGGAGGGGCTTTGTGCTGGGAGAGAAGCTGAGCCCTGATTAGGGGGCGGGACTTCACTGACTAGGGGTCCTATAAAGGTAGCAGCCAGTCAGGCAGCGGCACAGACAGCTGCAGTGCACAGGAGCTAGCAAACAGAGCTGTAAACAGGGGAGTTTGAGTGGGAGTTCTGTCGGAGGAGAAGGTATTTGTGTGTGTTTGGTTTTGTATTGGTACTGTCTGTATGTGTAGAGGCTTGGAGGGGCTTTGTGCTGGGAGAGAAGCTGAGCCCTGATTAGGGGGCGGGGCTTCACTGACTAGGGGTCCTATAAAGGTAGCAGCCAGTCAGGCAGCGGCACAGGAGCTAGCAAACAGAGCTGTAAGCAGGGGAGTTTGAGTGGGAGTTCTGTTGGAGGAGAAGGTATTTGTGTGTTTTTTTGTATTGGTAGTATCTGTATGTGTAGAGGCTTGGAGGGGTTTTGTGCAGGGAGAGAAGCTGAGCCCTGATAAGGGGGCGGGGCTTCACTGAGTAGGGGTCTTGTAATGGTAGCAGCCAGTCACGCAGCGGCACAGACAGCTGCAGCGGCACAGGAGCTAGCAAACAGAGCTGTGAACAGGGGAGTTTGAGTGGGAGTTCTGTTGGAGGAGAAGGTATTTGTGTGTGTTTTTGTATTGGTAGTATCTGTATGTGTAGAGGCTTTGAGGGGCTTTGTGCTGGGAGAGAAGCTGAGCCCTGATCAGGGGGCGGGGCTTCACTGACTAGGGGTCCTACAAAGGTAGGAGCCAGTCAGGCAGCGGCACAGGAGCTAGCAAACAGAGCTTTTAATAGGGGAGTTGGAGTGGGAGTTCTGTTGGAGGAGAAGGTATTTGTGTGTGTTTGGTTTTGTATTGGTAGTATCTGTATGTGTAGAGGCTTGGAGGGGCTAGGTGCTGCGAGAGAAGCTGAGCCC
Source organism: Lepidochelys olivacea (assembly GCF_965140295.1). Classification (NCBI taxonomy): domain Eukaryota; kingdom Metazoa; phylum Chordata; order Testudines; family Cheloniidae; genus Lepidochelys; species Lepidochelys olivacea. Next base: position 25,816,108 of record NC_140427.1, read on the forward strand.
TGATTAGGGGGCGGGGCTTCACTGACTAGGGGTCCCATAAAGGGAGCAGCCAGTCAGGCAGCGGCACAGGAGCTAGCAAACAGAGCTGTGAACAGGGGAGTTTGAGTGGGAGTTCTGTTGGAGGAGAAGGTATTTGTGTGTGTTTTTGTATTGGTAGTATCTGTATGTGCAGAGGCTTGGAGGGGCTTTGTGCTGGGAGAGAAGCTGAGCCCTGATTAGGGGGCGGGGCTTCACTGACTAGGGGTCCTATAAAGGTAGCAGCCAGTCAGGCAGCGGCACAGGAGCTAGCAAAAAGAGCTGTGAACAGGGGAGTTTGAGTGGGAGTTCTGTTGGAGGAGAAGGTATTTGTGTGTGTTTGGTTTTGTATTGGTAGTATCTGTATGTGTAGGGGTTTGGCGGGGCTTTGTGCTTGGAGAGAAGCTGAGCCCTGATTAGGGGGCGGGGCTTCACTGACTAGGGGTCCTATAAAGGTAGCAGCCAGTCAGGCAGCGGAACAGACAGCTGCAGCGGCACAGGAGCTAGCAAACAGAGCTGTAAACAGGGGAGTTAGATTGGAAGTTCTGTTGGAGGAGAAGGTATTTGTGTGTGTTTGGTTTTGTATTGGTAGTATCTGTATGTGTAGAGGCTTGGAGGGGCTTTGTGCTGGGAGAGAAGCTGAGCCCTGATCAGTGGGCGGGGCTTCACTGACTAGGGGTCCTACAAAGGTAGGATCCAGTCAGGCAGCGGCACAGGAGCTAGCAAACAGAGCTTTTAATAGGGGAGTTGGAGTGGGAGTTCTGTTGGAGGAGAAGGTATTTGTGTGTGTTTGGTTTTGTATTGGTAGTATCTGTATGTGTAGAGGCTTGGAGGGTCTTTGTGCTGGGAGGGAAGCTGATCCCTGATTAGGGGGCGGGGCTTCACTGACTAGGGGTCCTATAAATGTAGCAGCCAGTCAGGCAGCGGCACAGGAGCTCGCAAACAGAGCTGTAAACAGGGGAGTTTGAGTGGGAGGTTTTTTGGAGGAGATGGTATTTGTGTGTGTGTGTTTTTGTATTGGTAGTATCTGTATGTGTAGAGGCTTGGAGGGGCTAGGTGCTGGGAGAGAAGCCGAGCCCTGATTAGTGGGCGGGGCTTCACTGACTAGGGGTCCTATAAAGGTAGCAGCCAGTCAGGCAGCGGCACAGGAGCTAGCAAACAGAGCTGTGAACAGGGGAGTTTGAGTGGGAGTTCTGTTGGAGGAGAAGGTATTTGTGTGTGTTTTTGTATTGGTAGTATCTGTATGTGTAGAGTCTTTGAGGGGCTTTGTGCTGGGAGAGAAGCTGAGCACTGATTAGGGGGCGGGGCTTCACTAACTAGGGGTCCTATAAAGGGAGCAGCCAGTCAGGCAGCGGCACAGACAGCTGCAGTTTCACAGGAGCTAGCAAACAGAGCTGTAAACAGGGGAGTTTGAGTGGGAGTTCTGTTGGAGGAGAAGGTATTTGTGTGTGTTTGGTTTTGTATTGGTAGTATCTGTATGTGTAGGTGCTTCGTGCTGGGAGAGAAGCTGAGCCCTGATTAGGGGGCGGGGCTTCACTGACTAGGGGTCCTATAAAGTTAGCAGCCAGTCAGACAGCGGCACAGGAGCTAGCAAACAGAGCTGTAAGCAGGGGAGTTTGAGTGGTAGTTCTGTTGGAGGAGAAGGTATTTGTGTGTGTTTGGTTTTGTATTGTCAATATCTGTATGTGCAGGGGCTTTGTGCTGGGAGAGAAGATGAGCCCTGATTAGGGGGCGGGGCTTCACTGACTCGGGGTCCTATAAAGGTAGCAGCCAGTCAGACAGCGGCTAAGACAGCTGCAGCGGCACAGGAGCTAGCAAACAGAGCTGTAAACAGGGGAGTTTGAGTGGGAGTTGTGTTGGAGGAGAAGGTATTTGTGTGTGTGTGTTTTTGTATTGGTAGTATCTGTATGTGTAGAGGCTTGGAGGGGCTTTGTGCTGGGAGAGAAGCTGAGCCCTGATTAGGGGGCGGGGCTTCACTGACTAGGGGTCCTATAAAGGTAGCAGCCAGTCAGGCAGTGGCACAGACAGCTGCAGCGGCACAGGAGCTAGCAAACAGAGCTGTAAACAGGGGAGTTTGAGTGGGAGTTCTGTTGGAGGAGATGGTATTTGTCTGTGTTTGGTTTTGTATTGGTAGTATCTGTATGTGTAGAGGCTTGGAGGGGCTTTGTGCTGGAAGAGAAGCTGGGCCCTGATTAGGGGGCGGGGCTTCACTGACTAGGGTCCTATAAAGGGAGCAGCCAGTCAGGCAGCGGCACAGACAGCTGCAGTGGCACAGGCGCTAGCAAACAGAGCTGTAGACAGGGGAGTTTGAGTGGGAGTTCTGTTGGAGGAGAAGGTATTTGTGTGTGTTTGGTTTTGTATTGGTAGTAGCTGTATGTGTAGAGGCTTGGAGGGGCTTTGTGCTGGGAGAGAAGCTGAGCCCTGATTGGGGGCGGGGCTTCACTGACTAGGGGTCCTATAAAGGTAGCAGCCAGTCAGGCAGCGGCACAGGAGCTAGCAAACAGAGCTGTAAGCAGGGGAGTTTGAGTGGGAGTTCTGTTGGAGGAGAAGGTATTTGTGTGTGTTTGGTTTTGTATTGGTAGTATCTGTATGTGTAGAGGCTTGGAGGGGCTTTGTGCTGGGAGAGAAGCTGAGCCCTGATTAGGGGCGGGGCTTCCCTGACTAGGGGTCCTATAAAGGTAGCAGCCACTCAGGCAGCGGCACAGGAGCTAGCAAACAGAGCTGTGAACAGCGGAGTTTGAGTGGGAGTTCTGTTGGAGGAGAAGGTATTTGTGTGTGTTTTTGTATTGGTAGTATCTGTATGTGTAGAGGCTTGGAGGGGCGAGGTACTGCGAGAGAAGCTGAGCCCTGATTAGGGTGCGGGGCTTCACTGACTACTGGTCTTATAAAGGTAGCAGCCAGTCAGGCAGCGGAATAGACAGATGCATTGGCACAAGAGCTAGCAAACAGAGCTGTAAAGAGGGGAGTTTGTGTGGGAGTTCTGTTGGAGGAGAAGGTATTTGTGTGTGTTTGGTTTTGCATTGGTAGTATCTGTATGTGTAGAGGCTTGGAGGGGCTTTGTGCTGGGAGAGAAGCTGAGCCCTGATTAGGGGGCGGGGTTCACTGACTAGGGGTCCTATAAAGGTAGCAGGCAGTCAGGCAGCGGCACAGGAGATAGCAAACAGAGCTGTAAACAGGGGAGCTTGAGTGGGAGTTCTGTTGGAGGAGAAGGTACTTGTGTGTGTTCGGTTTTGTATTGGTGGTATCTGTATGTGTAGGGGCTTTGTGCTGGGAGAGAAGCTGAGCCCTGATTAGGGGGCGGGACTTCACTGAAGAGGGGTCCTATAAAGGCAGCAGCCAGTCAGGCAGCGGCACAGACAGCTGCAGTGGCAGAGGATCTATCAAAGAGAGCTGAAAACAGGGGAGTTGGAGTGGGAGTTCTGTTGGAGGAGAAGGTATTTTTGTGTGTTTGGTTTTGTATTGTCAGTATCTGTATCTGCAGGGGCTTTGTGCTGGGAGAGAAGCTGAGCCCTGATTAGGGGGCGGGACTTCACTGACTAGGGGTCCTATAAAGGTAGCATCCAGTCAGGCAGCGGCACTGACAGCTGCAGCGGCACAGGAGCTAGCAAACAGAGCTGTAAACAGGGGAGTTTGAGTGGGAGTTGTGTTGGAGGAGAAGGTATTTGTGTGCGTGTTTTTGTATTGGTAGTATATGTATGTGTAGAGGCTTGGAGGGGCTTTGTGCTGGGAGAGAAGCTGAGCCCTGATTAGGGGGCGGGGCTTCACTGACTAGGGGTCCTATAAAGGTAGCAGCCAGTCAGGCAGTGGCACAGACAGCTGCAGCGGCACAGGAGCTAGCAAACAGAGCTGTAGACAGGGGAGTTTGAGTGGGAGTTCTGTTGGAGGAGATGGTATTTGTGTGTGTTTGGTTTTGTATTGTCAGTATCTGTATGTGCAGGGGCTTTGTGCTGGGAGAGAAGATGAGCCCTGATTAGGGGGCGGGGCTTCACTGACTAGGGGTCCTATAGAGGTAGCAGCCAGTCAGGCAGCAGCACAGGATCTAGCAAACAGTGCTGTAAGCAGGGGAGTTTGAGTGGCAGTTCTGTTGGAGGAGAATGTATTTGTGTGTGTTTTTTTGTATTGGTAGTATCTGTATGTGCAGAGGCTTGGAGGGGCTTTGTGCTGGGAGAGAAGCTGAGCCCTGATTAGGGGGCGGGGCCTCACTGACTAGGGGTCGTATAACGGTAGCAGCCAGTCAGGCATCGGCACAGACAGCTGCAGCGGCACAGGAGCTAGCAAACAGAGCTGTAAACAGGGGAGTTTGAGTGCGAGTTCTGTTGGAGGAGAAGGTATTTGTCTGTTTGGTTTTGTATTGGTAGTATCTGTATGTGTAGGGGCTTTGTGCTGGGAGAGAAGCTGAGCCCTGATTAGGGGGCGGGGCTTCACTGACTTGGGGTCCTATAAAGGTAGCAGCCAGTCAGGCAGCGGCACAGGAGCTAGCAAACAGAGCTTTTAACAGGGGAGTTGGAGTGGGAGTTCTGTTGGAGGAGAAGGTATTTGTGTGTTTGTGTTTTTGTATTGGTAGTATCTGTATGTGTAGAGGCTTGGAGGGGCTTTGTGCTGGGAGAGAAGCTGAGCCCTGATTAGGGGGCGGGGCTTCACTGACTAGGGGTCCTATAAAGGTAGAAGCCAGTCAGGCAGTGGCACAGACAGCTGCAGCGGCACAGGAGCTAGCAAACAGAGCTGTAAACAGGGGAGTTTGAGTGGGAGTTCTGTTGGAGGAGATGGTATTTGTCTGTGTTTGGTTTTGTATTGGTAGTATCTGTATGTGTAGAGGCTTGGAGGGGCTTTGTGCTGGGAGAGAAGCTGAGCCCTGATTAGGGGGCGGGGCTTCACTGACTAGGCGTCCTATAAAGGTAGCAGCCAGTCAGGCAGCGGCACAGGAGCTAGCAAACAGAGCTTTTAACAGGGGAGTTTGAGTGGGAGTTCTGTTGGAGGAGATGGTATTTGTGTGTGTTTGGTTTTGTATTGGTAGTATCTGTATGTGTAGAGGCTTGGAGGGGCTTTGTGCTGGGAGAGAAGCTGAGCCCTGATTAGGGGTCGGGGCTGACTGACTAGGGGTCCTATAAAGGTAGCAGCCAGTCAGGCAGCGGCAGACAGCTGCAGCGGCACAGGAGCTAGCAAACAGATCTGTAAACAGGGGCGTTTGTGTGGGAGTTCTGTTGGAGGAGAAGGTATCTGTGTGTGTTTGGTTTTGCATTGGTAGTATCTGTATGTGTAGAGGTTTGGAAGGGCTTTGTGCTGGGAGAGAAGCTGAGCCCTGATTAGGGGGCGGGGCTTCACTGACTAGGGGCCTATAAAGGTAGCAGCCAGTCAGGCAGCGGCACAGGAGCTAGCAAACAGAGCTGTAAACAGGGGAGTTTGAGTGGGAGTTCTGTTGGAGGAGAAGGTATTTGTGTGTGTTTGGTTTTGTATTGGTAGTAGCTGTATGTGTAGAGGCTTGGAGGGGCTTTGTGCTGGGAGAGAAGCTGAGCCCTGATTGGGGGCGGGTTTCACTGACTAGGGGTCCTATAAAGGTAGCAGCCAGTCAGGCAGCGGCAAAGGAGCTAGCAAACAGAGCTGTAAGCAGGGGAGTTTGAGTGGGAGTTGTGTTGGAGGAGAAGGTATTTGTGTTTGTTTGGTTTTGTATTGGTAGTATCTGTATGTGTAGGGGCTTTTTGCTGGGAGAGAAGCTGAGCCCTGGTTTGGGGGCGGGGCTTCAGTGACTAGGGGTCCTATAAAGGTAGCAGCCTGTCAGACAGCGGCACAGGAGCTAGCAAACAGAGCTGTAAGCAAGGGAGTTTGAGTGGGAGTTGTGTTGGAGGAGAAGGTATTTGTGTGTGTGTGTTTTTGTATTGGTAGTATCTGTATGTGTAGAGGCTTGGAGGGGCTTTGTGCTGGGAGAGAAGCTGGGCCCTGATTAGGGGGCGGGGCTTCACTGACTACGGGTCCTATAAAGGGAGCAACCAGTCAGGCAGCGGCACAGACAGCTGCAGTGGCACAGGCGCTAGCAAACAGAGCTGTAGACAGGGGAGTTTGAGTGGGAGTTCTGTTGGAGGAGAAGGTATTTGTGTGTGTTTGGTTTTGTATTGTCAGTATCTGTATGTGCACGGGCTTTGTGCTGGGAGAGAAGCTGAGCCCTGATTAGGGGGCGGGGCTTCACTGACTAGGGGTCCTATAGAGGTAGCAGCCAGTCAGGCAGCGGCACAGGATCTAGCAAACAGTGCTGTAAGCAGGGGAGTTGGAGTGGGAGTTCTGTTGGAGGAGAAGGTATTTGTGTGTGTTTTTTTGTATTGGTAGTATCTGTATGTGCAGAGGCTTGGAGGGGCTTTGTGCTGGGAGAGAAGCTGAGCCCTGATTAGGGGGCGGGGCCTCACTGACTAGGGGTCCTATAACGGTAGCAGCCAGTAAGGCATCGGCACAGACAGCTGCAGCGGCACAGGAGCTAGCAAACAGAGCTGTAAACAGGGGAGTTTGAGTGCGAGTTCTGTTGGAGGAGAAGGTATTTGTCTGTTTGGTTTTGTATTTGTAGTATCTGTATGTGTAGGGGCTTTGTGCTGGGAGAGAAGCTGAGCCCTGATTAGGGGGCGGGGCTTCACTGACTTGGGGTCCTATAAAGGTAGCAGCCAGTCAGGCAGCGGCACAGGAGCTAGCAAACAGAGCTTTTAACAGGGGAGTTGGAGTGGGAGTTCTGTTGGAGGAGAAGGTATTTGTGTGTGTTTGGTTTTGTATTGGTAGTATCTGTATGTGTAGAGGCTTGGAGGGGCTAGGTGCTGGGAGAGAAGCTGAGCCCTGATTAGGGGGCGGGGCTTCACTGACTAGGGGTCCTATAAAGGTAGCAGCCTGTCAGGCAGCGGCACAGACAGCTGCAGCGGCACAGGAGCTAGCAAACACAGCTGTAAACAGGGGCGTTTGTGTGGGAGTTCTGTTGGAGGAGAAGGTATCTGTGTGTGTTTGGTTTTGCATTGGTAGTATCTGTCTGTGTAGAGGTTTGGAAGGGCTTTGTGCTGGGAGAGAAGCTCAGCCCTGATTCGGGGGCGGGGCTTCACTGACTAGGGGCCTATAAAGGTAGCAGCCAGTCAGGCAGCGGCACAGGAGCTAGCAAACAGAGCTGTAAACAGGGGAGTTTGAGTGGGAGTTCTGTTGGAGGAGAAGGTATTTGTGTGTGTTTGGTTTTGTATTGGTAGTAGCTGTATGTGTAGAGGCTTGGAGGGGCTTTGTGCTGGGAGAGAAGCTGAGCCCTGATTGGGGGCGGGGCTTCACTGACTAGGGGTCCTATAAAGGTAGCAGCCAGTCAGGCAGCGGCAAAGGAGCTAGCAAACAGAGCTGTAAACAGCGGAGTTTGAGTGGGAGTTGTGTTGGAGGAGAAGGTATTTGTGTTTGTTTGGTTTTGTATTGGTAGTATCTGTATGTGTAGGGGCTTTGTGCTGGGAGAGAAGCTGAGCCCTGGTTTGGGGGCGGGGCTTCAGTGACAAGGGGTCCTATAAAGGTAGCAGCCTGTCAGACAGCGGCACAGGAGCTAGCAAACAGAGCTGTAAGCAAGGGAGTTTGAGTGGGAGTTCTGTTGGAGGAGATGGTATTTGGGTGTGTTTGGTTTTGTATTGGTAGTATCTGTATGTGTAGGGGTTTGGCGGGGCTTTGTGCTTGGAGAGAAGCTGAGCCCCGATTAGGGGGCGGGGCTTCACTGACTAGGGGTCCTATAAAGGTAGCTGCCAGTCAGACAGCGGCACAGGAGCTAGCAAACAGAGCTGTAAGCAGGGGAGTTTGAGTGGGAGTTCTGTTGGAGGAGAAGGTATTTGTGTGTGTTTGGTTTTGTATTGGTAGTATCTGTATGTGCAGAGGCTTGGAGGGGCTTTGTGCTGGGAGAGAAGCTGAGCCCTGATTAGGGGGCGGGGCTTCCCTGACTAGGGGTCCTATAAAGGTAGCAGCCAGTCAGGCAGCGGCACAGGAGCTAGCAAACAGAGCTGTGAACAGCGGAGTTTGAGTGGGAGTTCTGTTGGAGGAGAAGGTATTTGTGTGTGTTTTTGTATTGGTAGTATCTGTATGTGTAGAGGCTTGGAGGGGCGAGGTACTGCGAGAGAAGCTGAGCCCTGATTAGGGTGCGGGGCTTCACTGACTACTGGTCTTACAAAGCTAGCAGCCAGTCAGGCAGCGGAATAGACAGCTGCAGTGGCACAGGAGTTAGCAAACAGAGCTGTAAAGAGGGGAGTTTGTGTGGGAGTTCTGTTGGAGGAGAAGGTATTTGTGTGTGTTTGGTTTTGCATTGGTAGTATCTGTATGTGTAGAGGCTTGGAGGGGCTTTGTGCTGGGAGACAAGCTGAGCCCTGATTAGGGGGCGGGGTTCACTGACTAGGGGTCCTATAAAGGTAGCAGGCAGTCAGGCAGCGGCACAGGAGATAGCAAACAGAGCTGTAAACAGGGGAGTTTGAGTGGGAGTTCTGTTGGAGGAGAAGGTACTTGTGTGTGTTCGGTTTTGTATTGGTGGTATCTGTATGTGTAGGGGCTTTGTGCTGGGAGAGAAGCTGAGCCGTGATTAGGGGGCGGGGCTTCACTGACTAGGGGTCCTATAAAGGCAGCAGCCAGTCAGGCAGCGGCACAGACAGCTGCAGTGGCAGAGGATCTATCAAAGAGAGCTGAAAACAGGGGAGTTTGAGTGGGAGTTCTGTTGGAGGAGAAGGTATTTGTGTGTGTTTGGTTTTGCATTGGTAGTATCTGTATGTGTAGAGGCTTGGAGGGGCTTTGTGCTGGGAGAGAAGCTGAGCCCTGATCAGGGGGCGGGGCTTCACTGACTAGGGGTCCTATAAAGGTAGGAGCCAGTCAGGCAGCGGCACAGGAGCTAGCAAACAGAGCTGTAAGCAGAGGAGTTTGAGTGGGAGTTCCTTTGAAGGAGAAGGTATTTTTGTGTGTTTGGTTTTGTATTGTCAGTATCTGTATGTGCAGGGGCTTTGTGCTGGGAGAGAAGCTGAGCCCTGATTAGGGGGCGGGGCCTCACTGACTAGGGGTCCTATAAAGGTAGCAGCCAGTCAGGCAGCGGCACAGGAGCTAGCAAACAGAGCTGTAAACAGGAGAGTTTGAGTGGGAGTTCTGTTGGAGGAGAAGGTATTTGTGTGTGTTTAGTTTTGTATTCTAAGTATCTGTATGTGTAGGGGCTAGGTGCTGGGAGAGAAGCTGAGCCCTGATTAGGGGGCGGGGCTTCACTGACTAGGGTTCCTATAAAGGTAGCAGCCAGTCAGGCAGCGGCACAGGAGCTAGCAAACAGAGCTGTAAACAGGGGAGTTTGAGTGGGAGTTCTGTTGGAGGAGAAGGTATTTGTGTGTGTTTGGTTTTGTATTGTCAGTATCTGTATATGCAGGGGCTTTGTGCTGGGAGAGAAGCTGAGCCCTGATTAGGGGGCGGGGCTTCCCTGACTAGGGGTCCTATAAAGGTGGCAGCCAGTCAGGCAGCGGCACAGACAGCTGCAGCGGCACAGGAGCTAGGAGACAGAGTTGTAAACAGGGGAGTTTGAGTGGGAGTTCTGTTGGAGGAGGAGGTATTTGTGTGTTTTTTTGTATTGGTAGTATCTGTATGTGTAGAGGCTTGGAGGGGCTAGGTGCTGCGAGAGAAGCTGAGCCCTGATTAGGGGGCGGGGCTTCACTGACTAGGGGTCCTATAAAGGTGGCAGCCAGTCAGGCAGCGGCACAGACAGCTGCAGTGGCACAGGTGCTAGCAAACAGAGCTGTAAACAGGGGAGTTTGAGTGGGAGTTCTGTTGGAGGAGATGGTATTTGTGTGTGTTTGGTTTTGTATTGGTATTATCTGTATGTGTAGAGGCTTGGAGGGGCTTTGTGCTGGGAGAGAAGCTGAGCCCTGATTAGGGGGCGGGGCTTCACTGACTAGGCGTCCTATAAAGGTCGAAGCCAGTCAGGCAGCGGCACAGGAGTTAGCAAACAGAGCTGTAAACAGGGGAGTTTGAGTGGGAGTTCTGTTGGAGGAGAAGGTATTTGTGTGTGGTTTTGTATTGGTATTATCTGTATTTGTAGAGGCTTGGAGGGGCTTTGTGCTGGGAGAGAAGCTGAGCCCTGATTGAGGGCGGGGCTTCACTGACTAGGGGTCCTACAAAGGTAGCAGCCAGTCAGGCAGCGCCACAGGAGCTAGCAAACAGACCTGTAAACAGGGGAGTTTGAGTGGGAGTTCTGTTGGATGAGAAGGTATTTGTGTGTGTTTGGTTTTGTATTGTCAGTATCTGTATGTGCATGGGCTTTGTGCTGGGAGAGAAGCTGAGCCCTGATTAGGGGGCGGGGCTTCACTGACTAGGGGTCCTATAAAGGTAGCAGCCAGTCAGACAGCGGCTAAGACAGCTGCAGCGGCACAGGAGCTAGCAAACAGAGCTGTAAACAGGGGAGTTTGAGTGGGAGTTGTGTTGGAGGAGAAGGTATTTGTGTGTGTGTGTGTTTTTGTATTGGTAGTATCTGTATGTGTAGAGGCTTGGAGGGGCTTTGTGCTGGGAGAGAAGCTGAGCCCTGATTAGGGGGCGGGGCTTCACTGACTAGGGGTCCTGTAAAGGTAGCAGCCAGTCAGGCAGCGGCAGACAGCTGCAGTGGCACAGGAGCTAGCAAACAGAGCTGTAAACAGGGGAGTTTGAGTGGGAGTTCTGTTGGAGGAGAAAGTATTTGTCTGTGTTTGGTTTTGTATTGGTAGTATCTGTATGTGTATTGGTTTGGCGGGGCTTTGTGCTTGGAGAGAAGCTGAGCTCTGATTAGGGGGCGGGGCTTCACTGACTACGGTTCCTATAAAGGTAGCAGCCAGTCAGGCAGCGGCAGACAGCTGCAGCGGCACAGGAGCTAGCAAACAGAGCTTTTAACAGGGGAGTTTGAGTGGGACTTCTGTTGGAGGAGAAGGTATTTTTGTGTGTTTTTTTATTGGTAGTATCTGTATGTGTAGAGGCTTGGAAGGGCTAGGTGCTGGGAGAGAAGCTGAGCCCTGATTAGGGGGCGGGACTTCCCTGACTAGGGGTCCTATAAAGGTAGCAGCCAGTCAGGCAGCGGCTCAGACAGCTGCAGCGGCACAGCAGCTAGCAAACAGAGCTGTAAATAGCGGAGTTGGAGTGGGAGTTCTGTTGGACGAGAAGGTATTTGTTTGTGTTTGGTTTTGTATTGTCAGTATCTGTATGTGCAGGGGCTTCGTGCTGGGAGAGAAGCTGAGCCCTGATTAGGGGGCGGGACTTCACTGACTAGGGGTCCCATAAAGGTAGCAGCCAGTCAGGCAGCGGCACAGACAGCTGCAGCAGCACAGGAGCTATCAAACAGAGCTGTAAACAGGGGAGTTTGAGTGGGAGTTCTGTTGGAGGAGAAGGTATTTGTGTGTGTTCGGTTTTGTATTGGTAGTGTCTGTATGTGTACGGGCTTTGTGCTGGGAGAGTAGCTGAGCCCTGATTAGGGGGCGGGGCTTCACTGACTAGGGGTCCTATAAAGGTAGCAGCCAGTCAGGCAGCGGCACAGACAGGTGCAGCGGCACAGGAGCTATCAAACAGAGCTCTAAACAGGGGAGTTTGAGTGGGAGTTCTGTTGGAGGAGATCGTATTTGTGTGTGTTTGGTTTTGTATTGGTAGTATCTGTATGTGTAGATGCTTGGAGGGGCTAGGTGCTGGTAGCGAAGCTGAGCCCTGATTAGGGGGCGGGGCTTCACTGACTAGGGGTCCTATAAAGGTAGCAGCCAGTCAGGCAGCAGAACAGGAGCTAGCAAACTGAGCTGTAAACGGGAGTTTGAGAGGGAGTTCTGTTGGAGGAGAAGGTATTTGTGTGTGTGTGTTTGGTTTTGTATTGTTAGTATCCATATGTGCAGGGGCTTTGTGCTGGGAGAGAAGCTGAGCCCTTATTAGGGGGCGGGGCTTCCCTGACTAGGGGACCTATAAAGGTAGCAGCCAGTCAGGGAGCGGCACAGGAGCTAGCAAACACAGCTGAAAACAGGGGAGTTTGAGTGGGAGTTCTGTTGGAGGAGAAGGTATTTCTGTGTGTGTTTGGTTTTGTTTTGGTAGTATGTGTATGTGTAGGGGCTTTTTGCTGGGAGAGAAGCTGAACCCTTATTTGGGTGCAGGGCTTCACTGACCAGGGGTCCTATAAAGGTAGCAGCCAGTCAGGCAGCGGCACAGACAGCTACAGCGGCACTGGAGCTAGCAAACAGAGCTGTAAACAGGGGAGTTTGAGTCGGAGTTCTGTTGGAGGAGAAGGTATTTCTGTGTGTGTTTGGTTTTGTTTTGGTAGTATGTGTATGTGTAGGGGCTTTGTGGTGGGAGAGAAGCTGAGCCCTGATTAGGGTGCGGGGCTTCACTGACTAGGGGTCTTATAAAGGTAGCAGCCAGTCAGACAGCGGCACAGACAGCTGCAGTGGCACAGGAGCTAGCTAACAGAGCTGTAAACAGGGGAGTTTGAGTGGGAGTTCTGTTGGAGGAGAAGGTATTTGTGTGTGTTTGGATTTGTGTTGGTAGTATCTGTATGTGTAGGGGCTTTGTGCTGGGAGAGAAGCTGAGCCCTTATGAGGGGGCGGGGCTTCCCTGACTAGGGGTCCTATAAAAGTAGCAGCCAGTCAGGCAGCGGTACAGGAGCTAGCAAACAGAGCTGTAAACAGGGGAGTTTGAGAGGGAGTTCTGTTGGAGGAGAAGGTATTTGTGTGTGTTTGGTTTTGTATTGGTAGTATCTGTATGTGTAGAGGCTTTGTGCTGGGAGAGAAGATGAGCCCTGATTAGGGGGCGGGGCTTCAGTGACGAGGGATCCTAAAAAGGTAGCAGCCAGTCAGGCAGCGGCACAGACAGCTGCAGCGGCACTGGAGCTAGCAAACAGAGCTGTAAACGGGAGTTTGAGTGGGAGCTCTGTTGGAGGAGAAGGCATTTGTGTGTGTGTTTGGTTTTGTATTGGTGGTATCTGTGTGTAGAGGCTTGGAGGGGCTTTGTGCTGGGAGAGAAGCTGAGCCTGATTAGGGGGCGGGGCTTCCCTCACTAGGCGTCCTGTAAAGGTAGCAGCCAATCAGGCAGCGGCACAGGAGCTAGCAAACAGAGCTGTAAACAGGGGAGTTTGAGTGGGAGTTCTGTTGGAGGAGAAGGTATTTGTGTGTGTGTTTGGTTTTGCATTGGTAGTATCTGTATGTGTAGAGGCTTTGTGCTGGGAGAGAAGCGGAGCCCTGATTAGGGGGCGGGGCTTCACTGACTGGGGTCCTATAAAGGTAGCAGCCAGTCAGGCAGCGGCACAGGAGCTAGCAAACAGAGCTGTGAACAGGGGAGTTGGAGTGGGAGTTCTGTTGGAGGAGAAGGTATTTGTGTGTGTTTTTGTATTGGTAGTATCTGTATGTGTAGAGGCTTTGAGGGGCTTTGTGCTGGGAGAGAAGCTGAGCACTGATTAGGGGGCGGGGCTTCACTGACTAGGGGTCCTATAAAGGGAGCAGCCAGTAAGGCAGCGGCACAGACAGCTGCAGTGGCACAGGAGCTAGCAAACAGAGCTGTAAAGAGGGGAGTTTGAGTGGGAGTTCTGTTGGAGGAGAAGGTATTTGTTTGTTTTTTGTATTGGTAGTATCTGTATGTGCAGGGGCTTTGTGCTGGGAGAGAAGCTGAGCCCTGATTAGGGGGCGGTGCTTCCCTGACTATGGGTCCTATAAAGTTAGCAGCCAGTCAGGCAGCGGCACAGGAGCTAGCAAACAGAGCTGTGAACAGGGGAGTTTGAGTGGGAGTTCTGTTGGAGGAGAAGGTATTTGTGTGTGTTTTTTTATTGGTAGTATCTGTATGTGTAGAGGCTTGGAGGGGCTAGGTGCTGGGAGAGAAGCTGAGCCCTGATTAGGGGGCGGGGCTTCCCTGACTAGGGGTCCTATAAAGGTAGCAGCCAGTCAGGCAGCGGCTCAGACAGCTGCAGCGGCACAGCAGCTAGCAAACAGAGCTGTAAATAGCGGAGTTGGAGTGGGAGTTCTGTTGGACGAGAAGGTATTTGTTTGTGTTTGGTTTTGTATTGTCAGTATCTGTATGTGCAGGGGCTTCGTTCTGGGAGAGAAGCTGAGCCCTGATTAGGGGGCGGGGCTTCCCTGACTAGGGGTCCTATAAAGGTAGCAGCCAGTCAGGCAGCGGCACAGGAGCTAGCAAACAGAGCTGTAAACAGGGGAGTTTGTGTTGGAGTTCTGTTGGAGGAGAAGGTATTTGTGTGTGTTTGGTTTTGTATTGGTAGTATCTGTATGTGTAGAGGCTTGGAGGGGCTTTGTGCTGGGAGAGAAGCTGAGCCCTGATTAGGGGGCGGGACTTCACTGACTAGGGGTCCTATAAAGGTAGCAGCCAGTCAGGCAGCGGCACAGACAGCTGCAGCAGCACAGGAGCTAGCAAACAGAGCTGTAAACAGGGGAGTTTGAGTGGGAGTTCTGTTGGAGGAGAAGGTATTTGTGTGTGTTCGGTTTTGTATTGGTAGTGTCTGTATGTGTACGGGCTTTGTGCTGGGAGAGTAGCTGAGCCCTGATTAGGGGGCGGGGCTTCACTGACTAGGGGTCCTATAAAGGTAGCAGCCAGTCAGGCAGCGGCACAGACAGGTGCAGCGGCACAGGAGCTATCAAACAGAGCTCTAAACAGGGGAGTTTGAGTGGGAGTTCTGTTGGAGGAGATCGTATTTGTGTGTGTTTGGTTTTGTATTGGTAGTATCTGTATGTGTAGATGCTTGGAGGGGCTAGGTGCTGGGAGAGAAGCTGAGCCCTGATTAGGGGGCGGGGCTTCACTGACTAGGGGTCCTATAAAGGTAGCAGCCAGTCAGGCAGCGGCACAGACAGCTGCAGCGGCACAGGAGCTAGGAAACAGAGCTCTGAACAGGGGAGTTTGAGTGAGAGTTCTGTTGGAGGAGAAGGTATTTGTGTGTGTGTTTGGTCTTGTATTGGTAGTATCTGTATGTGTAGAGGCTTGGAGGGGCTTTGTGTTGGGAGCGAAGCTGAGCCCTGATTAGGGGCGGGGCTTCACTGACTAGGGGTCCTATAAAGGTAGCAGCCAGTCAGGCAGCAGAACAGGAGCTAGCAAACTGAGCTGTAAACGGGAGTTTGAGAGGGAGTTCTGTTGGAGGAGAAGGTATTTGTGTGTGTGTGTTTGGTTTTCTATTGTTAGTATCCATATGTGCAGGGGCTTTGTGCTGGGAGAGAAGCTGAGCCCTTATTAGGGGGCGGGGCTTCCCTGACTAGGGGACCTATAAAGGTAGCAGCCAGTCAGGGAGCGGCACAGGAGCTAGCAAACAGAGCTGTAAACAGGGGAGTTTGAGTGGGAGTTCTGTTGGAGGAGAAGGTATTTGTGTTTGTTAGGTTTTGTACTGGTAGTATCTGTATGTGGAGGGGCTTGGAGGGGCTTTGTGCTGGGAGAGAAGCTCAGCCCTGATTAGGGGGCGGGGCTTCCCTGACTAGTGGTCCTATAAAGGGAGCAGCCAGTCAGGCTGCGGCACGGACAGCTGCAGCGGCACAGGAGCTAGCAAACACAGCTGAAAACAGGGGAGTTTGAGTGGGAGTTCTGTTGGAGGAGAAGGTATTTCTGTGTGTGTTTGGTTTTGTTTTGGTAGTATGTGTATGTGTAGGGGCTTTTTGCTGGGAGAGAAGCTGAACCCTTATTAGGGTGCAGGGCTTCACTGACCAGGGGTCCTATAAAGGTAGCAGCCAGTCAGGCAGCGGCACAGACAGCTACAGCGGCACTGGAGCTAGCAAACAGAGCTGTAAACAGGGGAGTTTGAGTCGGAGTTCTGTTGGAGGAGAAGGTATTTGTGTTTGTTTGGTTTTGTATTGGTAGTATCTGTATGTGTAGGGGCTTTGTGGTGGGAGAGAAGCTGAGCCCTGATTAGGGGGCGGGGCCTCACTGACTACGGGTCCTATAAAGGTAGCAGCCAGTCAGGCAGTGGCACAGACAGCTGCAGCGGCACAGGAGCTAGCAAACAGAGCTGTAAACAGGGGAGTTTGAGTGGGAGTTCTGTTGGAGGAGATGGTATTTGTCTGTGTTTGGTTTTGTATTGGTAGTATCTGTATGTGTAGAGGCTTGGAGGGGCTTTGTGCTGGGAGAGAAGCTGAGCCCTGATTAGGGGGCGGGGCTTCACTGACTAGGCGTCCTATAAAGGTAGCAGCCAGTCAGGCAGCGGCACAGGAGCTAGCAAACAGAGCTGTAAACAGGGGAGTTTGAGTGGGAGTTCTGTTGGAGGAGAAGGTATTTGTCTGTGTTGGGTTTTGTATTGGTAGTATCTGTATGTGTAGGGGCTTTGTGCTGGGAGAGAAGCTGAGCCCTGATTAGGGGGCGGGGCTTCACTGACTTGGGGTCCTATAAAGGTAGCAGCCAGTCAGGCAGCGGCACAGGAGCTAGCAAACAGAGCTTTTAACAGGGGAGTTTGAGTGGGAGTTCTGTTGGAGGAGATGGTATTTGTGTGTGTTTGTTTTTGTATTGGTAGTATCTGTATGTGTAGAGGCTTGGAGGGGCTTTGTGCTGGGAGAGAAGCTGAGCCCTGATTAGGGGTCGGGGCTGACTGACTAGGGGTCCTATAAAGGTAGCAGCCAGTCAGACAGCGGCTAAGACAGCTGCAGCGGCACAGGAGCTAGCAAACAGAGCTGTAAACAGGGGAGTCTGAGTGGGAGTTGTGTTGGAGGAGAAGGTATTTGTGTGTGTTTTTGTATTGGTAGTATCTGTATGTGTAGAGGCTTGGAGGGGCTTTGTGATGGGAGAGAAGCTGGGCCCTGATTGGGGGCGGGGCTTCACTGACTAGGGGTCCTATAAAGGTAGCAGCCAGTCAGGTAGCGGCACAGACAGCTGCAGCGGCACAGGAGCTAGCAAACAGAGCTGTAAACAGGGGAGTTTGAGTGGGAGTTCTGTTGGAGGAGAAGGTATTTGTGTGTGTTTGGTTTTGTATTGGTAGTATCTGTATGTGTAGAGGCTTGGAGGGGCTTTGTGCTGGGAGAGAAGCTGAGCCCTGATTAGGGGGCGGGGCTTCCCTGACTAGGGGTCCTATAAAGGTAGCAGCCAGTCAGACAGCGGCATAGGAGCTAGCAAACAGAGCTGTAAACAGGGGAGTTTGAGTGGGAGTTCTGTTGGAGGAGACGGTATTTGTGTGTGCTTGGTTTTGTATTGGTAGTATCTGTATGTGTAGGGGCTTTCTGCTGGGAGAGAAGCTGAGCCCTGATTAGGGGGCGGGGCTTCACTGACGAGGGGTCCTATAAAGGGAGCAGCCAGTCAGGCAGCGACACAGACAGCTGCAGCGGTACAGGATCTAGCAAACAGAGCTGTAAACAGCGGAGTTTGAGTGGGAGTTCTGTTGGAGGAGAAGGTATTTGTGTGTGGTTTTGTATTGGTATTATCTGTATTTGTAGAGGCTTGGAGGGGCTTTGTGCTGGGAGAGAAGCTGGGCCCTGATTAGGGGGCGGGGCTTCACTGACTAGGGGTCCTATAAAGGGAGCAGCCAATCAGGCAGCGGCACAGACAGCTGCAGTGGCACAGGCGCTAGCAAACAGAGCTGTAAACAGGGGAGTTTGAGTGGGAGTTCTGTTGGAGGAGAAGGTATTTGTGTGTTTTTTGTATTGGTAGTATCTGTATGTGTAGAGGCTTGGAGGGGCTTTGTGCTGGGAGAGAAGCTGAGCCCTGATTGAGGGCGGGGCTTCACTGACTAGGGGTCCTACAAAGGTAGCAGCCAGTCAGGCAGCGCCACAGGAGCTAGCGAACAGACCTGTAAACAGGGGAGTTTGAGTGGGAGTTCTGTTGGATGAGAAGGTATTTGTGTGTGTTTGGTTTTGTATTGTCAGTATCTGTATATGCAGGGGCTTTGTGCTGGGAGAGAAGCTGAGCCCTGATTAGGGGGCGGGGCTTCACTGACTAGGGGTCCTATAAAGGTAGCAGCCAGTCAGACAGCGGCTAAGACAGCTGCAGCGGCACAGGAGCTAGCAAACAGAGCTGTAAACAGGGGAGTTTGAGTGGGAGTTGTGTTGGAGGAGAAGGTATTTGTGTGTGTGTGTTTTTGTATTGGTAGTATCTGTATGTGTAGAGGCTTGGAGGGGCTTTGTGCTGGGAGAGAAGCTGAGCCCTGATTAGGGGGCGGGGCTTCACTGACTAGGGGTCCTGTAAAGGTAGCAGCCAGTCAGGCAGCGGCAGACAGCTGCAGCGGCACAGGAGCTAGCAAACAGAGCTGTAAACAGGGGAGTTTGAGTGGGAGTTCTGTTGGAGGAGAAGGTATTTGTCTGTGTTTGGTTTTGTATTGGTAGTATCTGTATGTGTATTGGTTTGGCGGGGCTTTGTGCTTGGAGAGAAGCTGAGCCCTGATTAGGGGGCGGGGCTTCACTGACTAGGGGTCCTATAAAGGTAGCAGCCAGTCAGGCAGCGGCACAGGAGCTAGCAAACAGAGCTGTAAACAGGGGAGTTTGAGTGGGAGTTCTGTTGGAGGAGAAGGTATTTGTGTGTGTTTGGTTTTGTATTGTCAGTATCTGTATGTGCAGGGGCTTTGTGCTGGGAGAGAAGCTGAGCCCTGATTA
The DNA here is from genome assembly GCF_965140295.1 of Lepidochelys olivacea. Lineage (NCBI taxonomy): Eukaryota > Metazoa > Chordata > Testudines > Cheloniidae > Lepidochelys > Lepidochelys olivacea. The sequence continues at coordinate 25,834,608 of NC_140427.1, forward strand.
GGGGGCGGGGCTTCACTGACTAGGGGTCCTATAGAGGTAGCAGCCAGTCAGGCAGCGGCACAGGATCTAGCAAACAGTGCTGTAAGCAGGGGAGTTTGAGTGGGAGTTCTGTTGGAGGAGAAGGTATTTGTGTGTGTTTTTTTGTATTGGTAGTATCTGTATGTGCAGAGGCTTGGAGGGGCTTTGTGCTGGGAGAGAAGCTGAGCCCTGATTAGGGGGCGGGGCCTCACTGACTACGGGTCCTATAAAGGTAGCAGCCAGTCAGGCAGTGGCACAGACAGCTGCAGCGGCACAGGAGCTAGCAAACAGAGCTGTAAACAGGGGAGTTTGAGTGGGAGTTCTGTTGGAGGAGAAGGTATTTGTCTGTGTTTGGTTTTGTATTGGTAGTATCTGTATGTGTAGAGGCTTGGAGGGGCTTTGTGCTGGGAGAGAAGCTGAGCCCTGATTAGGGAGCGGGGCTTCACTGACTTGGGGTCCTATAAAGGTAGCAGCCAGTCAGGCAGCGGCACAGGAGCTAGCAAACAGAGCTTTTAACAGGGGAGTTTGAGTGGGAGTTCTGTTGGAGGAGATGGTATTTGTGTGTTTTCGGTTTTGTATTGGTAGTATCTGTATGTGTAGAGGCTTGGAGGGGCTTTGTGCTGGGAGAGAAGCTGAGCCCTGATTAGGGGGCGGGGCTTGACTTACTAGGGCTCCTATAAAGGTAGCAGCCAGTCAGGCAGCGGCTAAGACAGCTGCAGTGGCACAGGAGCAAGCAAACAGAGCTGTAAACAGGGGAGTTGGAGTGGGAGTTCTGTTGGAGGAGAAGGTATTTGTGTGTTTGGTTTTGTATTGGTAGTATCTGTATGTGTAGAGGCTTGGAGGGGCTTTGTGCTGGGAGAGAAGCTGAGCCCTGATTAGGGGGCGGGGCTTCACTGACTAGGGGTCCTATAAAGGTAGAAGCCAGTCAGGCAGCGGCACAGGAGCTAGCAAAAAGAGCTGTGAACAGGGGAGTTTGAGTGGGAGTTCTGTTGGAGGAGAAGGTATTTGTGTGTGTTTGGTTTTGTATTGGTAGTATCTGTATGTGTAGGGGTTTGGCGGGGCTTTGTGCTTGGAGAGAAGCTGAGCCCTGATTAGGGGGCGGGGCTTCACTGACTAGGGGTCCTATAATTGTAGCAGCCAGTCAGGCAGCGGCACAGGAGCTAGCAAACAGAGCTGTAAACAGGGGAGTTTGAGTGGGAGTTCTGTTGTAGAAGAAGGTATTTGTGTGTGTTTGGTTTTGTATTGTCAGTATCTGTATGTGCAGGGGCTTTGTGCTGGGAGAGAAGCTGAGCCCTGATTAGGGGGCGGGGCTTCCCTGAGTAGGGGTCCTATAAAGGTGGCAGCCAGTCAGGCAGCGGCACAGACAGCTGCAGCGGCACAGGAGCTAGCAAACAGAGCTGTAAACAGGGGAGTTTGAGTGGGAGTTCTGTTGGAGGAGATGGTATTTGTGTGTGTTTGGTTTTGTATTGGTAGTATCTGTATGTGTAGAGGCTTGGAAGGGCTTTGTGCTGGGAGAGAAGTTGAGCCCTGATTAGGGGGCGGGGCTTCACTGACTAGGCGTCCTATAAAGGTCGCAGCCAGTCAGGCAGCGGCACAGGAGTTAGCAAACAGAGCTGTAAACAGGGGAGTTTGAGTGGGAGTTCTGTTGGAGGAGAAGGTATTTGTCTGTGTTTGGTTTTGTATTGGTAGTATCTGTATGTGTAGGGGTTTGGCGGGGCTTTGTGCTTGGAGAGAAGCTGAGCTCTGATTAGGGGGCGGGGCTTCACTGACTACGGTTCCTATAAAGGTAGCAGCCAGTCAGGCAGCGGCAGACAGCTGCAGCGGCACAGGAGCTAGCAAACAGAGCTGTAAACGGGGGAGTTTGAGTGGGAGTTTTTTTGGAGGAGATGGTATTTGTGTGTGTTTGGTTTTGTATTGGTAGTATCTGTATGTGTATTGGTTTGGCGGGGCTTTGTGCTTGGAGAGAAGCTGAGCCCTGATTAGGGGGCGGGGCTTCACTGACTAGGGGTCCTATAAAGGTAGCAGCCAGTCAGGCAGCGGCACAGGAGCTAGCAAACAGAGCTGTAAACAGGGGAGTTTGAGTGGGAGTTCTGTTGGAGGAGAAGGTATTTGTGTGTGTTTGGTTTTGTATTGTCAGTATCTGTATGTGCAGGGGCTTTGTGCTGGGAGAGAAGCTGAGCCCTGATTAGGGGGCGGGGCTTCACTGACTAGGGGTCCTATAGAGGTAGCAGCCAGTCAGGCAGCGGCACAGGATCTAGCAAACAGTGCTGTAAGCAGGGGAGTTTGAGTGGGAGTTCTGTTGGAGGAGAAGGTATTTGTGTGTGTTTTTTTGTATTGGTAGTATCTGTATGTGCAGAGGCTTGGAGGGGCTTTGTGCTGGGAGAGAAGCTGAGCCCTGATTAGGGGGCGGGGCCTCACTGACTACGGGTCCTATAAAGGTAGCAGCCAGTCAGGCAGTGGCACAGACAGCTGCAGCGGCACAGGAGCTAGCAAACAGAGCTGTAAACAGGGGAGTTTGAGTGGGAGTTCTGTTGGAGGAGAAGGTATTTGTGTGTGTTTTTTTGTATTGGTAGTATCTGTATGTGTAGAGGCTTGGAGGGGCTTTGTGCTGGGAGAGAAGCTGAGCCCTGATTAGGGAGCGGGGCTTCACTGACTAGGCGTCCTATAAAGGTAGCAGCCAGTCAGGCAGCGGCACAGGAGCTAGCAAACAGAGCTGTAAACAGGGGAGTTTGAGTGGGAGTTCTGTTGGAGGAGAAGGTATTTGTGTGTGTTTTTTTGTATTGGTATTATCTGTATGTGTAGAGGCTTGGAGGGGCTTTGTGCTGGGAGAGAAGCTGAGCCCTGATTAGGGAGCGGGGCTTCACTGACTAGGTGTCCTATAAAGGTAGCAGCCAGTCAGGCATCGGCACAGACAGCTGCAGCGGCACAGGAGCTAGCAAACAGAGCTGTAAACAGGGGAGTTTGAGTGGGAGTTCTGTTGGAGGAGAAGGTATTTGTCTGTGTTTGGTTTTGTATTGGTAGTATCTGTATGTGTAGGGGCTTTGTGCTGGGAGAGAAGCTGAGCCCTGATTAGGGGGCGGGGCTTCACTGACTTGGGGTCCTATAAAGGTAGCAGCCAGTCAGGCAGCGGCACAGGAGCTAGCAAACAGAGCTTTTAACAGGGGAGTTTGAGTGGGAGTTCTGTTGGAGGAGATGGTATTTGTGTGTTTTCGGTTTTGTATTGGTAGTATCTGTATGTGTAGAGGCTTGGAGGGGCTTTGTGCTGGGAGAGAAGCTGAGCCCTGATTAGGGGTCGGGGCTGACTGACTAGGGGTCCTATAAAGGTAGCAGCCAGTCAGACAGCGGCTAAGACAGCTGCAGCGGCACAGGAGCTAGCAAACAGAGCTGTAAACAGGGGAGTCTGAGTGGGAGTTGTGTTGGAGGAGAAGGTATTTGTGTGTGTTTTTGTATTGGTAGTATCTGTATGTGTAGAGGCTTGGAGGGGCTTTGTGCTGGGAGAGAAGCTGAGCCCTGATTAGGGGGCGGGGCTTCACTGACTAGGGGTCCTATAAAGGTAGCAGCCAGTCAGGCAGCGGCACAGGAGCTAGCAAACACAGCTGTAAGCAGGGGAGTTTGAGTGGGAGTTCTGTTGGAGGAGAAGGTATTTGTGTGTTTTTTTGTATTGGTAGTATCTGTATGTGTAGAGGCTTGGAGGGGTTTTGTGCAGGGAGAGAAGCTGAGCCCTGATTAGGGGGCGGGGCTTGACTTACTAGGGCTCCTACAAAGGTAGCAGCCAGTCAGGCAGCGGCTAAGACAGCTGCAGTGGCACAGGAGCAAGCAAACAGAGCTGTAAACAGGGGAGTTGGAGTGGGAGTTCTGTTGGAGGAGAAGGTATTTGTGTGTTTTTTTGTATTGGTAGTATCTGTATGTGTAGAGGCTTGGAGGGGCTAGGTGCTGGGAGAGAAGCTGAGCCCTGATTAGGGGGCGGGGCTTCACTGATTAGGGGTCCTCTAAAGTTAGCAGCCAGTCAGACAGCGGCACAGGAGCTAGCAAACAGAGCTGTAAGCAGGGGAGTTTGAGTGGTAGTTCTGTTGGAGGAGAAGGTATTTATCTGTGTTTGGTTTTGTATTGGTAGTATCTGTATGTGTAGAGGCTTGGAGGGGCTTTGTGCTGGGAGAGAAGCTGAGCCCTGATTAGGGGGCGGGGCTTCACTGACTAGGGGTCCTATAAAGGTAGAAGCCAGTCAGGCAGCGGCACAGGAGCTAGCAAAAAGAGCTGTGAACAGGGGAGTTTGAGTGGGAGTTCTGTTGGAGGAGAAGGTATTTGTGTGTGTTTGGTTTTGTATTGGTAGTATCTGTATGTGTAGGGGTTTGGCGGGGCTTTGTGCTTGGAGAGAAGCTGAGCCCTGATTAGGGGGCGGGGCTTCACTGACTAGGGGTCCTATAATTGTAGCAGCCAGTCAGGCAGCGGCACAGGAGCTAGCAAACAGAGCTGTAAACAGGGGAGTTTGAGTGGGAGTTCTGTTGTAGAAGAAGGTATTTGTGTGTGTTTGGTTTTGTATTGTCAGTATCTGTATGTGCAGGGGCTTTGTGCTGGGAGAGAAGCTGAGCCCTGATTAGGGGGCGGGGCTTGACTTACTAGGGCTCCTATAAAGGTAGCAGCCAGTCAGGCAGCGGCTAAGACAGCTGCAGTGGCACAGGAGCAAGCAAACAGAGCTGTAAACAGGGGAGTTTGAGTGGGAGTTCTGTTGGAGGAGATGGTATTTGTGTGTGTTTGGTTTTGTATTGGTAGTATCTGTATGTGTAGAGGCTTGGAAGGGCTTTGTGCTGGGAGAGAAGTTGAGCCCTGAGTAGGGGGCGGGGCTTCACTGACTAGGTGTCCTATAAAGGTCGCAGCCAGTCAGGCAGCGGCACAGGAGTTAGCAAACAGAGCTGTAAACAGGGGAGTTTGAGTGGGAGTTCTCTTGGAGGAGAAGGTATTTGTGTGTTTTTTTTGTATTGGTATTATCTGTATTTGTAGAGGCTTGGAGGGGCTTTGTGCTGGGAGAGAAGCTGGGCCCTGATTAGGGGGCGGGGCTTCACTGACTAGGGGTCCTATAAAGGGAGCAGCCAATCAGGCAGCGGCACAGACAGCTGCAGTGGCACAGGCGCTAGCAAACAGAGCTGTAAACAGGGGAGTTTGAGTGGGAGTTCTGTTGGAGGAGAAGGTATTTGTGTGTTTTTTTGTATTGGTAGTATCTGTATGTGTAGAGGCTTGGAGGGGCTTTGTGCTGGGACAGAAGCTGAGCCCTGATTGGGGGCGGGGCTTCACTGACTAGGGGTCCTACAAAGGTAGCAGCCAGTCAGGCAGCGCCACAGGAGCTAGCAAACAGACCTGTAAACAGGGGAGTTTGAGTGGGAGTTCTGTTGGAGGAGAAGGTATTTGTGTGTGTTTGGTTTTGTATTGTCAGTATCTGTATGTGCAGGGGCTTTGTGCTGGGAGAGAAGCTGAGCCCTGATTAGGGGGCGGGGCTTCACTGACTAGGGGTCCTATAAAGGTAGCAGTCAGTCAGGCAGAGCAACAGACAGCTGCAGTGGCACAGGAGCTAGCAAACAGAGCTTTTAACAGGGGAGTTTGAGTGGGAGTTCTGTTGGAGGAGAAGGTATTTTTGTGTTTGGTTTTGTATTGGTAGTATCTGTATGTGTATTGGTTTGGCGGGGCTTTGTTCTTGGAGAGAAGCTGAGCTCTGATTAGGGGGCGGGGCTTCACTGACTACGGTTCCTATAAAGGTAGCAGCCAGTCAGGCAGCGGCATACAGCTGCAGTGGCACAGGAGCTAGCAAACAGAGCTTTTAACAGGGGAGTTTGAGTGGGAGTTCTGTTGGAGGAGAAGGTATTTGTGTGTGTTTGGTTTTGTATTGGTAGTATCTGTATGTGTAGAGGCTTGGAGGGGCTTTGTGCTTGGAGAGAACCTGAGCCCTGATTAGGGGGCGGGGCTTCACTGACTAGGGGTCCTATAAAGGTAGCAGCCAGTCAGGCAGCGGCATACAGCTGCAGCGGCACAGGAGCTAGCAAACAGAGCTTTTAACAGGGGAGTTTGAGTGGGAGTTCTGTTGGAGGAGAAGGTATTTGTGTGTGTTTGGTTTTCTATTGGTAGTATCTGTATGTGTAGAGGCTTGGAGGGGCTAGGTGCTGGGAAAGAAGCTGAGCCCTGATTAGGGGGCGGGGCTTCACTGACTAGGGGTCCTATAAAGGTAGCAGCCAGTCAGTCAGCGGCACAGGAGCTAGCAAACAGACCTGTAAACAGGGGAGTTTGAGTGGGAGTTCTGTTGGAGGAGAAGGTATTTGTGTGTGTTCGGTTTTGTATTGGTAGTATCTGTATGTGTACGGACTTTGTGCTGGGAGAGAAGCTGAGCCCTGATTAGGGGTCGGGGCTGACTGACTAGGGGTCCTATAAAGGTAGCAGCCAGTCAGTCAGCGGCTAAGACAGCTGCAGCGGCACAGGAGCTAGCAAACAGAGCTGTAAACAGGGGAGTTTGAGTGGGAGTTGTGTTGGAGGAGAAGGTATTTGTGTGTGTGCGTTTTTGTATTGGTAGTATCTGTATGTGTAGAGGCTTGGAGGGGCTTTGTGCTGGGAGAGAAGCTGAGCCCTGATTAGGGGGCGGGGCTTCACTGACTAGGGGTCCTGTAAAGGTAGCAGCCAGTCAGGCAGCGGCAGACAGCTGCAGCGGCACAGGAGCTAGCAAACAGATCTGTAAACAGGGGCGTTTGTGTGGGAGTTCTGTTGGAGGAGAAGGTATTTGTGTGTGTTTGGTTTTGTATTGGTAGTAGCTGTATGTGTAGAGGCTTGGAGGGGCTTTGTGCTGGGAGAGAAGCTGAGCCCTGATTGGGGGCGGGGCTTCACTGACTAGGGGTCCTATAAAGGTAGCAGCCAGTCAGGCAGCGGCACAGGAGCTAGCAAACAGAGTTGTAAGCAGGGGAGTTTGAGTGGGAGTTCTGTTGGAGGAGAAGGTATTTGTGTGTGTTTGGTTTTGTATTGGTAGTATCTGTATGTGTAGAGGCTTGGAGGGGCTTTGTGCTGGGAGAGAAGCTGAGCCCTGATTAGGGGCGGGGCTTCCCTGACTAGGGGTCCTATAAAGGTAGCAGCCAGTCAGGCAGCGGCACAGGAGCTAGCAAACAGAGCTGTGAACAGCAGAGTTTGAGTGGGAGTTCTGTTGGAGGAGAAGGTATTTGTGTGTGTTTTTGTATTGGTAGTATCTGTATGTGTAGAGGCTTGGAGGGGCGAGGTACTGCGAGAGAAGCTGAGCCCTGATTAGGGTGCGGGGCTTCACTGACTACTGGTCTTATAAAGGTAGCAGCCAGTCAGGCAGCGGAATAGACAGCTGCAGTGGCACAGGAGCTAGCAAACAGAGCTGTAAAGAGGGGAGTTTGTGTGGGAGTTCTGTTGGAGGAGAAGGTATTTGTGTGTGTTTGGTTTTGCATTGGTAGTATCTGTATGTGTAGAGGCTTGGAGGGGCTTTGTGCTGGGAGAGAAGCTGAGCCCTGATTAGGGGGCGGGGTTCACTGACTAGGGGTCCTATAAAGGTAGCAGGCAGTCAGGCAGCGGCACAGGAGATAGCAAACAGAGCTGTAAACAGGGGATTTTGAGTGGGAGTTCTGTTGGACGAGAAGGTACTTGTGTGTGTTCGGTTTTGTATTGGTGGTATCTGTATGTGTAGGGGCTTTGTGCTGGGAGAGAAGCTGAGCCCTGATTAGGGGGCGGGGCTTCACTGACTAGGGGTCCTATAAAGGCAGCAGCCAGTCAGGCAGCGGCACAGACAGCTGCAGTGGCAGAGGATCTATCAAAGAGAGCTGAAAACAGGGGAGTTTGAGTGGGAGTTCTGTTGGAGGAGAAGATATTTGTGTGTTTTTTTCTTATTGGTAGTATCTGTATGTGTAGAGGCTTGGAGGGGATTTGTGCTGGGAGAGAAGCTGGGCCCTGATTAGGGGGCGGGGCTTCACTGACTACGGGTCCTATAAAGGGAGCAGCCAGTCAGGCAGCGGCACAGACAGCTGCAGTGGCACAGGCGCTAGCAAACAGAGCTGTAAACAGGGGAGTTTGAGTGGGAGTTCTGTTGGAGGAGAAGGTATTTGTGTGTGTGTGGTTTTGTATTGTCAGTATCTGTATGTGCAGGGGCTTTGTGCTGGGAGAGAAGCTGAGCCCTGATCAGGGGGCGGGGCTTCACTGACTAGGGGTCCTATAAAGGTAGGAGCCAGTCAGGCAGCGGCACAGGAGCTAGCAAACAGAGCTGTAAGCAGAGGAGTTTGAGTGGGAGTTCTTTTGAAGGAGAAGGTATTTTTGTGTGTTTGGTTTTGTATTGTCAGTATCTGTATGTGCAGGGGCTTTGTGCTGGGAGAGAAGCTGAGCCCTGATTAGGGGGCGGGGCTTCACTGACTTGGGGTCCTATAAAGGTAGCAGCCAGTCACGCAGCGGCACAGGAGCTAGCAAAGAGATCTTTTAACAGGGGAGTTGGAGTGGGAGTTCTGTTGGAGGAGATGGTATTTGTGTGTGTTTGGTTTTGTATTGGTAGTATCTGTATGTGTAGAGGCTTGGAGGGGCTTTGTGCTGGGAGAGAAGCTGAGCCCTGATTAGGGGTCGGGGCTGACTGACTCGGGGTCCTATAAAGGTAGCAGCCAGTCAGACAGCGGCTAAGACAGCTGCAGCGGCACAGGAGCTAGCAAACAGAGCTGTAAACAGGGGAGTTTGAGTGGGAGTTGTGTTGGAGGAGAAGGTATTTGTGTGTGTGTTTGGTTTTGTATTGGTAGTATCTGTATGTGTAGGGCCTTGTGCTGGGAGAGAAGCTGAGCCCTGATTGGGGGCGGGGCTTCACTGACTAGGGGTCCTATAAAGGTAGCAGCCAGTCAGGCAGCGGCACAGGAGCTAGCAAACAGAGCTGTAAGCAAGGGAGTTTGAGTGGGAGTTCTGTTGGAGGAGATGGTATTTGGGTGTGTTTGGTTTTGTATTGGTAGTATCTGTATGTGTAGGGGTTTGGCGGGGCTTTGTGCTTGGAGAGAAGCTGAGCCCCGATTAGGGGGCGGGGCTTCACTGACTAGGGGTCCTATAAAGGTAGCAGCCAGTCAGACAGCGGCACAGGAGCTAGCAAACAGAGCTGTAAGCAGGGGAGTTTGAGTGGGAGTTCTGTTGGAGGAGAAGGTATTTGTGTGTGTTTGGTTTTGTATTGGTAGTATCTGTATGTGTAGAGGCTTGGAGGGGCTTTGTGCTGGGAGAGAAGCTGAGCCCTGATTAGGGGGCGGGGCTTCACTGACTTGGGGTCCTATAAAGGTAGCAGCCAGTCAGGCAGCGGCATAGGAGCTAGCAAAGAGAGCTTTTAACAGGGGAGTTGGAGTGGGAGTTCTGTTGGAGGAGAAGGTATTTGTGTGTGTTTGGTTTTGTATTGGTAGTATCTGTATGTGTAGAGGCTTGGAGGGGCTAGGTGCTGGGAGAGAAGCTGAGCCCTAATTAGGGGGCGGGGCCTCACTGACTAGGGGTCCTATAAAGGTAGCAGCCAGTCAGGCATCGGCACAGACAGCTGAAGCGGCACAGGAGCTAGCAAACAGACCTGTAAACAGGGGAGTTTGAATGGGAGTTCTGTTGGAGGAGAAGGTATTTGTCTGTGTTTGGTTTTGTATTGGTAGTATCTGTATGTGTAGGGGCTTTGTGCTGGGAGAGAAGCTGAGCCCTGATTAGGGGGCGGGGCTTCACTGACTTGGGGTCCTATAAAGGTAGCAGCCAGTCAGGCAGCGGCACAGGAGCTAGCAAACAGAGCTGTGAACAGCGGAGTTTGAGTGGGAGTTCTGTTGGAGGAGAAGGTATTTGTGTGTGTTTTTGTATTGGTAGTATGTGTATGTGTAGAGGCTTGGAGGGGCGAGGTACTGCGAGAGAAGCTGAGCCCTGATTAGGGTGCGGGGCTTCACTGACTACTGGTCTTATAAAGGTAGCAGCCAGTCAGGCAGCGGAATAGACAGCTGCAGTGGCACAGGAGCTAGCAAACAGAGCTGTAAAGAGGGGAGTTTGTGTGGGAGTTCTGTTGGAGGAGAAGGTATTTGTGTGTGTTTGGTTTTGCATTGGTAGTATCTGTATGTGTAGAGGCTTGGAGGGGCTTTGTGCTGGGAGAGAAGCTGAGCCCTGATTAGGGGGCGGGGTTCACTGACTAGGGGTCCTATAAAGGTAGCAGGCAGTCAGGCAGCGGCACAGGAGATAGCAAACAGAGCTGTAAACAGGGGAGTTTGTGTGGGAGTTCTGTTGGAGGAGAAGGTACTTGTGTGTGTTCGGTTTTGTATTGGTGGTATCTGTATGTGTAGGGGCTTTGTGCTGGGAAAGAAGCTGAGCCCTGATTAGGGGGCGGGGCTTCACTGACTAGGGGTCCTATAAAGGCAGCAGCCAGTCAGGCATCGGCACAGACAGCTGCAGCGGCACAGGAGCTAGCAAACAGAGCTGTAAACAGGGGAGTTTGAGTGCGAGTTCTGTTGGAGGAGAAGGTATTTGTCTGTGTTTGGTTTTGTATTGGTAGTATCTGTATGTGTAGGGGCTTTGTGCTGGGAAAGAAGCTAAGCCCTGATTAGGGGGCGGGGCTTCACTGACTAGGGGTCCTATAAAGGCAGCAGCCAGTCAGGCATCGGCACAGACAGCTGCAGCGGCACAGGAGCTAGCAAACAGAGCTGTAAACAGGGGAGTTTGAGTGCGAGTTCTGTTGGAGGAGAAGGTATTTGTCTGTGTTTGGTTTTGTATTGGTAGTATCTGTATGTGTAGGGGCTTTGTGCTGGGAGAGAAGCTGAGCCCTGATTAGGGGGCGGGGCTTCACTGACTTGGGGTCCTATAAAGGTGGCAGCCAGTCAGGCAGCGGCACAGACAGCTGCAGCGGCACAGGAGCTAGCAAACAGAGTTGTAAACAGGGGACTTTGAGTGGGAGTTCTGTTGGAGGAGGAGGTATTTGTGTGTTTTTTTGTATTGGTAGTATCTGTATGTGTAGAGGCTTGGAGGGGCTAGGTGCTGCGAGAGAAGCTGAGCCCTGATTAGGGGGCGGGGCTTCACTGACTAGGGGTCCTATAAAGGTGGCAGCCAGTCAGGCAGCGGCACAGACAGCTGCAGTGGCACAGGAGTTAGCAAACAGAGCTGTAAACAGGGGAGTTTGAGTGGGAGTTCTGTTGGAGGAGAAGGTATTTGTGTGTGTTTTTGTATTGGTATTATCTGTATTTGTAGAGGCTTGGAGGGGCTTTGTGCTGGGAGAGAAGCTGGACCCTGATTAGGGGGCGGGGCTTCACTGACTAGGGGTCCTATAAAGGGAGCAGCCAATCAGGCAGCGGCACAGACAGCTGCAGTGGCACAGGCGCTAGCAAACAGAGCTGTAAACAGGGGAGTTTGAGTGGGAGTTCTGTTGGAGGAGAAGGTATTTGTGTGTTTTTTTGTATTGGTAGTATCTGTATGTGTAGAGGCTTGGAGGGGCTTTGTGCTGGGAGAGAAGCTGAGCCCTGATTGAGGGCGGGGCTTCATTGACTAGGGGTCCTACAAAGGTAGCAGCCAGTCAGGCAGCGCCACAGGAGCTAGCAAACAGACCTGTAAACAGGGGAGTTTGAGTGGGAGTTCTGTTGGATGAGAAGGTATTTGTGTGTGTTTGGTTATGTATTGTCAGTATCTGTATGTGCAGGGGCTTTGTGCTGGGAGAGAAGCTGGACCCTGATTAGGGGGCGGGGCTTCACTGACTAGGGGTCCTATAAAGGGAGCAGCCAATCAGGCAGCGGCACAGACAGCTGCAGCGGCACAGGAGCTAGCAAACAGAGCTGTAAACAGGGGAGTTTGAGTGGGAGTTGTGTTGGAGGAGAAGGTATTTGTGTGTGTGTGTTTTTGTATTGGTAGTATCTGTATGTGTAGAGGCTTGGAGGGGCTTTGTGCTGGGAGAGAAGCTGAGCCCTGATTAGGGGGCGGGGCTTCACTGACTAGGGATCCTGTAAAGGTAGCAGCCAGTCAGGCAGCGGCAGACAGCTGCAGCGGCACAGGAGCTAGCAAACAGAGCTGTAAGCAGGGGAGTTTGAGTGGGAGTTCTGTTGGAGGAGAAGGTATTTGTGTGTGTTTGGTTTTGTATTAGTAGTATCTGTATGTGTAGAGGCTAGGTGCTGGGAGAGAAGCTGAGCCCTGATCAGGGGGCGGGGCTTCACTGACTAGGGGTCCTATAAAGGTATGAGCCAGTCAGGCAGCGGCACAGGAGCTAGCAAACAGAGCTGTAAGCAGCGGAGTTTGAGTGGGAGTTCTTTTGGAGGAGAAGGTATTTGGGTGTTTTTTTGTATTTGTAGTATCTGTATGTGTAGAGGCTTGGAGGGGCTTTGTGCTGGGAGAGAAGCTGAGCCCTGATTAGGGGGCGGGGCTTCACTGACTAGGGGTCCTATAAAGGGAGCAGCCAGTCAGGCAGCGGCACAGACAGCTGCAGTGGCACAGGCGCTAGCAAAGAGAGCTGTGAACAGGGGAGTTTGAGTAGGCGTTCTGTTGGAGGAGAAGGTATTTGTGTGTGTTTGGTTTTGTATTGTCAGTATCTGTATGTGCAGGGGCTTTGTGCTGGGAGAGAAGCTGAGCCCTGATTAGGGGGCGGGGCTTCCCTGACTAGGGGTCCTATAAAGGTAGCATTCAGTCAGGCAGCGGCACAGGAGCTAGCAAACAGAGCTGTAAACAGGAGAGTTTGAGTGGGAGTTCTGTTGGAGGAGAAGGTACTTGTGTGTGTTCGGTTTTGTATTGGTGGTATCTGTATGTGTACGGGCTTTGTGCTGGGAGAGAAGCTGAGCCCTGATTAGGGGGCGGGGCTTGACTGACTAGGGTTCCTATAAAGGTAGCAGCCAGTCAGGCAGCGGTTCAGACAGCTGCAGCGGCACAGGAGCTAGCAAACAGAGCTGTAAACAGGGGAGTTTGTGTGGGAGTTCTGTTGGAGGAGAAGGTATTTGTGTGTGTTTGGTTTTGTATTTGTAGTATCTGTATGTGTAGAGGCTTGGAGGGGCTTTGTGCTGGGAGAGAAGCTGAGCCCTGATTAGGGGGCGGGTCTTCACTGACTAGGGGTCCTATAAAGGTAGCAGCCAGTCAGGCAGCGGCACAGGAGCTAGCAAACAGAGCTGTGAACAGGGGAGTTTGAGTGGGAGTTCTGTTGGAGGAGAAGGTATTTGTGTGTGTTTGGTTTTGTATTGGTAGTATCTGTATGTGTAGCGGCTTTGTGCTGGTAGAGAAGCTGAGCCCTGATTAGGGGGCGGGTCTTCACTGACTAGGGGTCCTATAAAGGTAGCAGCCAGTCAGGCAGCGGCACAGGAGCTAGCAAACAGAGCTGTGAACAGGGGAGTTGGAGTGGGAGTTCTGTTGGAGGAGAAGGTATTTGTGTGTGTTTTTGTATTGGTAGTATCTGTATGTGCAGGGGCTTCGTGCTGGGAGAGAAGCTGAGCCCTGATTAGGGGGCGGGTCTTCCCTGACTAGGGGTCCTATAAAGGTAGCAGCCAGTCAGGCAGCGGCACAGGAGCTAGCAAACAGAGCTGTAAACAGGGGAGTTTGAGTTGGAGTTCTGTTGGAGGAGAAGGTATTTGTGTGTGTTTGGTTTTGTATTGGTAGTATCTGTATGTGTAGAGGCTTGGAGGGGCTTTGTGCTGGGAGAGAAGCTGAGCCCTGATTAGGGAGCGGGACTTCACTGACTAGGGGTCCTATAAAGGTAGCAGCCAGTCAGGCAGCGGCACAGACAGCTGCAGTGGCACAGGAGCTAGCAAACAGAGCTGTAAACAGGGGAGTTTGAGTGGGAGTTCTGTTGGAGGAGATCGTATTTGTGTGTTTTTTGGTTTTGTATTGGTAGTATCTGTATGTGTAGAGGCTTGGAGGGGCTTTGTGCTGGGAGAGAAGCTGAGCCCTGATTAGGGGGCGGGGCTTGACTTACTAGGGGTCCTATAAAGGTAGCAGCCAGTCAGGCAGCGGCTAAGACAGCTGCAGCGGCACAGGAGCTAGCAAACAGAGGTGAGAACAGGGGAGTTGGAGTGGGAGTTCTGTTGGAGGAGAAGGTATTTGTGTTTGTTAGGTTTTGTATTGGTAGTGTCTGTATGTGTAGAGGCTTGGAGGGGCTTTGTGCTGGGAGAGAAGCTGTGCCCTCATGAGGGGGCAGGGCTTCCCTGACTAGGGGTCCTATAAATGTAGCAGCCAGTCAGGCAGCGGTACAGGAGCTAGCAAACAGAGCTGTAAACAGGGGAGTTTGAGAGGGAGTTCTGTTGGAGGAGAAGGTATTTGTGTGTGTTTGGTTTTGTATTGGTAGTATCTGTATGTGTAGAGGCTTTGTGCTGGGAGAGAAGATGAGCTCTGATTAGGGGGCGGGGCTTCACTGACGAGGGGTCCTAAAAAGGGTGCAGCCAGTCAGGCAGCGGCACAGACAGCTGCAGCGGCACTGGAGCTAGCAAACAGAGCTGTAAACGGGAGTTTGAGTGGGAGCTCTGTTGGAGGAGAAGGCATTTGTGTGTGTGTTTGGTTTTGTTTTGGTAGTATGTGTATGTGTAGGGGCTTTTTGCTGGGAGAGAAGCTGAACCCTTATTAGGGTGCAGGGCTTCACTGACCAGGGGTCCTATAAAGGTAGCAGCCAGTCAGGCAGCGGCACAGACAGCTACAGCGGCACTGGAGCTAGCAAACAGAGCTGTAAACAGGGGAGTTTGAGTCGGAGTTCTGTTGGAGGAGAAGGTATTTGTGTTTGTTTGGTTTTGTATTGGTAGTATCTGTATGTGTAGGGGCTTTGTGGTGGGAGAGAAGCTGAGCCCTGAATAGGGTGCGGGGCTTCACTGACTGGGGTCCTATAAAGGTAGCAGCTAGTCACGCAGCGGAACAGACAGCTACAGCGGCACTGGAGCTAGCAAACAGAGCTGTAAACAGGGGAGTTTGAGTGGGAGTTCTGTTGGAGGAGAAGGTTTTGTGTGTGTGTGTTTGGTTTTGTTTTGGTAGTATCTGTATGTGTAGGGGCTTTTTGCTGGGAGAGAAGCTGAGTCCTGATTGGGGTGCGGGGCTTCACTTACTAGGGGTCTTATAAAGGTAGCAGCCAGTCAGACAGCGGCACAGACAGCTGCAGTGGCACAGGAGCTAGCTAACAGAGCTGTAAACCGGGGAGTTTGAGTGGGAGTTCTGTTGGAGGAGAAGGTATTTGTCTGTGCTTGGTTTTGTATTGGTAGTATCTGTATGTGTAGGGGCTTTGTGCTGGGAGAGAAGCTGAGCCCTGATTAGGGAGCGGGGCTTCACTGACTAGGGGTCCTATAAAGGTAGCAGCCAGTCAGGCAGCGGCACAGACAGCTGCAGTGGCACAGGAGCCAGCAAACAGAGCTTTAAACAGGGGAGTTTGAGTGGGAGTTCTGTTGGAGGAGAAGGTATTTGTGTGTGTGTTTGGTCTTGTATTGGTAGTATCTGTATGTGTAGGGGCTTTGTGCTGGGAGAGAAGCTGAGCCCTTATGAGGGGGCGGGCCTTCCCTGACTACGGGTCCTATAAAGGTAGCAGCCAGTGGGGCAGCGGTACAGGATCTAGCAAACAGAGCTGTAAACAGGGGAGTTTGAGTGGGAGTTCTGTTGGAGAAGGTATTTGTGTGTGTGTTTGGTCTTGTATTGGTAGTATCTGTATGTGTAGGGGCTTTTTGCTGGGAGAGAAGCTGAGCCCTGATTAGGGGGCGGGGCTTCACTGACTAGGGGTCCTATAAAGCTAGCAGCCAGTCAGGCAGCGGCACAGACAGCTGCAGTGGCACAGGAGCTTGCAAATTGAGCTGTAAACAGGGGACTTTGAGTGGGAGTTCTGTTGGAGGAGAAGGTATTTGTGTTTGTTTGGTTTTGTATTGGTAGTATCTGTATGTGTAGGGGCTTGGAGGGGCTTTGTGCTGGGAGAGAAGATGAGCCCTGGTTAGGGGGCGGGGCTTCGCTGAGTAGGGGTCCTATGAAGGTAGCCGCCAGTCAGGCAGCGTCACAGACAGCTGCAGGGGCGCAGGAGCTAGCAAACAGAGCTGTAAACAGGGGAGTTTGAGTGGGAGTTCTGTTGGAGGAGGAGGTATTTGTGTGTGTTTGGTTTTGTATTGGTAGTATCTGTATGTGTAGGGGCTTTGTGCTGGGAGAGAAACTGAGCCCTGATTAGGGGGCGGGGCTTCACTGACTGGGGTCCTATAAAGATAGCAGATAGTCAGGCAGTGGCACAGACAGCTGCAGTGGAACAGGAGCTATCAAACAGAGCTGTAAACAGGGGAGTTTGAGTGGGAGTTCTGTTGGAGGAGAAGGTATTTGTGTGTGTTTGGTTTTGTATTGGTAGTATCTGTATGTGTAGGGGCTTTGTGCTAGGAGAGAAGCTGAGCCCTGATTAGCGGGCGGGGCTTCCCTGACTAGGGGTCCTATAAAGGGAGCAGCCTGTCAATCGGCGGCACAGACAGCTGCAGTGGCACAGGAGCTTGCAATCTGAGCTGTAAACAGGGGAGTTGAAGTGGGAGTTCTGTTGGAGGAGAAGGTATTTGTGTTTGTTTGGTTTTGTATTGGTAGTATCTGTATGTTTAGAGGCTTGGAGGGGCTTTGTGCTGGGAGAGAAGCTGAGCCCTGATTAGGGGGCGGGGCTTAACTAACTTGGGGTCCTATGAAGGTAGCAGCCAGTCAGGCAGCGTCACAGACAGCTGCAGCGGCACTGGAGCTAGCAAACAGAGCTGTAAACAGGGGAGTTTGAGTCGGAGTTCTGTTGGAGGAGAAGGTATTTGTGTTTGTTTGGTTTTGTATTGGTTGTATCTGTATGTGTAGGGGCTTTTTGCTGGGAGAGAAGCTGAGCCCTGATTAGGGGGCGGGGCTTCGCTGACTAGGGGTCCTATAAAGGGAGCAGCCAGTCAGACAGCGGCACAGACAGCTGCAGCGGCACTGGAGCTAGCAAACAGAGCTGTAAACAGGGGAGTTTGAGTTGGAGTTCTGTTGGAGGAGAAGGTATTTGTGTGTGCTTGGTTTTGTATTGGTAGTATCTGTATGTGTAGGGGCTTTGTGCTGGGAGAGAAGCTGAGCCCTGATTAGGGGGCGGGGCTTCGCTGACTAGGGGTCCTATGAAGGTAACCGCCAGTCAGGCAGCGTCACAGACATCTGCAGTGGCACAGGAGCTAGCCAACAGAGCTGTAAACAGGGGAGTTTGAGTGGGAGTTATGTTGGAGGAGAAGGTATTTGTGTGTGTTTGTTTTTGTATTGGTAGTATCTGTATGTGTTGAGGATTGGAGGGGCTTTGTGCTGGGAGAGAAGCTGAGCCCTGATTAGGGGGCGGGGCTTCACTGACTAGGGGTCCTATAAAGGTAGCAGCCAGTCAGGCAGCGGCACAGACAGCTGCAGTGGCACAGGAGCTAGCAAACAGAGCTGTAAACAGGGGAGTTTGAGTGAGAGTTCTGTTGGAGGAGAAGGTATTTGTGTGTGTTTGGTTTTGTATTGGTAGTATCTGTATGTGTAGAGGCTTGGAGGGGCTTTGTGCTGGGAGAGAAGCTGAGCCCTGATTAGGGGGCGGGGCTTCCCTGACTAGGGGTCCTATAAAGGTAGCAACCAGTCAGACAGCGGCACAGGAGCTAGCAAACAGAGCTGTAAACAGGGGAGTTTGAGTGGGAGTTCTGTTGGAGGAGAAGGTATTTGTGTGTGTTTTTGGTCTTGTATTGGTAGTATCTGTATGTGTAGGGGCTTTGTGCTGGGAGAGAAGCTGAGCCCTGATTAGGGGGCGGGGCTTCACTGACGAGGGGTCCTATAAAGGGAGCAGCCAGTCAGGCAGCGACACAGACAGCTGCAGCGGTACAGGATCTAGCAAACAGAGCTGTAAACAGGGGAGTTTGAGTGGGAGTTCTGTTGGAGGAGAAGGTATTTGTGTGTGTGTTTGGTCTTGTATTGGTAGTATCTGTATGTGTAGGGGCTTTGTGCTGGGAGAGAAGCTGTGCCCTCATGACGGGGCGGGGCTTCACTGACTAGGGGTCCTAAAAAGGTAGCAGCCAGTCAGGCAGCGGCACAGACAGCTGCAGCGGCACTGGAGCTAGCAAAAAGAGCTGTAAACGGGAGTTTGAGTGGGAGCTCTGTTGGAGGAGAAGGCATTTGTGTGTGTGTTTGGTTTTGTATTGGTAGTATCTGTATGTGTCGAGGCTTTGTGCTTGGAGAGAAGAAAAATCCTGATCAGGGGGCGGGGCTTCCCTGACTAGGGGTCCTATAAAGGTAGCAGCCAGTCAGGCAGCGGCACAGGAGCTATCAAACAGAGCTGTAAACAGGGGAGTTTGAAGAGGAGTTCTGTTGGAGGAGAAGGTATTTGTGTTTGTTTGGTTTTGTATTGGTAGTATTTGTATGTGTAGAGGCTTTGTGCTGGGAGAGAAGCTGAGCCCTGATTAGGGGGCGGGGCTTCCCTGACTAGGGGTCCTATAAAGGCAGCAGCCAGTCAGGCAGCTGCACAGACAGCTGCAGCGGTACAGGAGCTAGCAAACAGAGCTGTAAACAGGGGAGTTTGAGTGGGAGTTCTGTTGGAGGAGAAGGTATTTGTGTGTGTTTGGTTTTGTGTTGGTGGTATCTGTATGTGTAGGGGCTTTGTGCTGAGAGAGAAACTGAGCCCTGATTAGAGGGTGGGGCTTCACTGACTAGGGGTCCTATAAAGGCAGCAGCCAGTCAGGCAGCGGCACAGACAGCTGCAGTGGCACAGGAGCTAGCAAAGAGAGCTGTAAACAGGGGAGTTTGAGTGGGAGTTCTGTTGGAGGAGAAGGTATTTGTGTGTGTGTTTGGTTTTGTATTGTTGGTATCTGTATGTGTAGAGGCTTGGAGGGGCTTTGAGCTGGGAGAGAAGCTGAGCCCTGATTAGGGGGCGGGGCTTCACTGACGAGGGGTCCTATAAAGGGAGCAGCCAGTCAGGCAGCAGCACAGACAGCTGCAGTGGCACAGGAGCTTGCAAACTGAGCTGTAAACAGGGGAGTTTGAGTGGGAGTTCTGTTGGAGGAGAAGGTATTTGTGTGTGTTTGTTTTTGTATTGGTAGTATCTGTATGTGTAGAGGCTTGGAGGGGCTTTGTGCTGGGAGAGAAGCTGAGCCCTGATTATGGGGCGGGGCTTCACTGACTAGGGGTCCTATAAACCTAGCAGCCAGTCAGGCTGCGGCACAGACAGCTGCAGCGGCACAGGAGCTAGCAAACAGAGCTGTAAACAGGGGAGTTTGAGTGGGAGTTCTGTTGGAGGAGAAGGTATTTGTGTGTGCTTGGTTTTGTATTGGTAGTATCTGTATGTGTAGGGGCTTTGTGCTGGGAGAGAAGCTGAGCCCTGATTAGGGGGCGGGGCTTCACTGACTAGGGGTCCTATAAAGGTAGCAGCCAGTCAGGCAGCGGCACAGACAGCTGCAGCGGCACAGGAGCTAGCAAACAGAGCTGTAAACAGGGGAGTTTGAGTGGGAGTTCTGTTGGAGGAGAAGGTATTTGTGTGTGTTTGGTTTTGTATTGGTGGTATCTGTATGTGTAGGGGCTTTGTGCTGGGACAGAAGATGAGCCCTGATTAGGGGGCGGGGCTTCCCTGACTAGGGGTCCTATAAAGGTAGCAGCCATCAGGCAGCGGGGCAGGAGCTAACAAACAGAGCTGTAAACAGGGGAGTTTGAGTGGGAGTTCTGTTGGAGGAGAAGGTATTTGTGTGTGTGTTTGGTTTTCTATTGTTGGTATCTGTATGTGTAGAGGCTTGGAGGGGCTTTGAGCTGGGAGCGAAGCTGAGCCCTGATTAGGGGGCGGGGCTTCACTGACTAGGGGTCCTAGAAAGGTAGCAGCCAGTCAGGCAGCGGCACAGGAGCTATCAAACAGACCTGTAAACAGGGGAGTTTGAGTGGGAGTTCTGTTGGAGGAGAAGGTGTTTGTGTGTGTTTGGTTTTGTATTGGTAGTATCTGTATGTGTAGAGGCTTTGTGCTGGGAGAGAAGCTGAGCCCTGATAAGGGGGCGGGGCTTCACTGACTAGGCGTCCTATAAAGGTAGCAGCCAGTCAGGCAGCGGCACAGCAGCTAGCAAACAGAGCTGTAAACATGGGAGTTTGAGCTGGAGTTCTGTTGGAGGAGAAGGTATATGTGTGTGTTTGGCTTCGTATTGGTAGTATCTGTATGTGTAGAGGCTTGGAGGGGCCTTGTGCTGGGAGAGAAGCTGAGCCCTGATTAGGGGGCGGGGCTTCACTGACTAGGGGTCCTATAAAGGTAGCAGCCAGTCAGGCAGCTGCACAGACAGCTGCAGGGGCACAGGAGCTAGCAAACAGAGCTGTAAACAGGGGAGTTTGAGTGGGAGTTCTGTTGGAGGAGAAGGTATTTGTGTGTTTGGTTTTGTGTTGGTGGTATCTGTATGTGTAGGGGCTTTGTGCTGAGAGAGAAACTGAGCCCTGATTGGGGGCGGGGCTTCACTGACTAGGGGTCCTATAAAGGCAGCAGCCAGTCAGGCAGCAACACAGACAGCTGCAGCGGTACAGGAGCTAGCAAACAGAGCTGTAAACAGGGGAGTTTGAGTGGGAGTTCTGTTGGAGGAGAAGGTATTTGTGTGTGTGTTTGGTTTTGTATTGGTAGTATCTGTATGTGTAGAGGCTTGGAGGGGCTTTGTGCTGGGAGCGAAGCTGTGCCCTGATTAGGGGGCGGGGCTTCACTGACTAGGGGTCCTAGAAAGGTAGCAGCCAGTCAGGCAGCGGCACAGGAGCTAGCAAACAGAGCTGTAAACAGGGGAGTTTGAGTGGGAGTTCTGTTGGAAGAGAAGGTATTTGTGTGTGTTTGGTTTTGTATTGGTAGTATCTGTATGTGTAGGGGCTTTGTGCTTGGAGAGAAGCTGAGCCCTGATTAGGGGGCGGGGCTTCACTGACTAGGGGTCCTATAAAGGGAGCAGCCAGTCAGGCGGCGGCACGGACAGCTGCAGCGGCACAGGAGCTAGCAAACAGAGCTGTAAACAGGGGAGTTTGAGTGGGAGTTCTGTTGGAGGAGAAGGTATTTGTGTGTGTGTTTGGTTTTGTATTGGTGGTATCTGTATGTGTAGAGGCTTGGAGGGGCTTTGTGCTGGGAGCGAAGCTGAGCCCTGATTAGGGGGCGGGGCTTCACTGACCTGTGGTCCTATAAAGGTAGCAGCCAGTCAGGCAGCGGCACAGGAATTTAGCAAACAGAGCTGTAAACAGGGGAGTTTGAGTGGGAGTTCTGTTGGAGGAGAAGGTATTTGTGTGTGTGTTTGGTTTTGTATTGGTAGTATTTGTATGTGTAGGGGTTTGGCGGGGCTTTGTGCTTGGAGAGAAGCTGAGCCCTGATTAGGGGGCGGGGCTTCACTGACTAGGGGTCCTATAAAGGTAGCAGCCAGTCAGGCATTGGCACAGAGAGCTGCAGCGGCAAAGGAGCTAGCAAACAGAGCTGTAAACAGGAGAGTTTGAGTGGGAGTTCTCTTGGAGGAGAAGGTATTTGTGTGTGTTTGGTTTTGTATTGGTAGTATCTGTATGTGTAGGGGTTTGGCGGGGCTTTGTGCTTGGAGAGAAGCTGAGCCCTGATTAGGGGGCGGGGCTTGACTGACTACGGGTCCTGTAAAGGTAGCAGCCAGTCAGACAGCGGCACAGACAGCTGCAGCGGCACAGGAGCTAGCAAACAGAGCTGTAAACAGGGGAGTTTGAGTGGGAGTTCTGTTGGAGGAGAAGGTATCTGTGTGTGCTTCGTTTTGTATTGGTAGTATCTGTATGTGTAGGGGCTTTGTGCTGGGAGAGAAGCTGAGCCCTGATTAGGGGGCGGGGCTTCACTGACTAGGGGTCCTATAAAGGTAGCAGCCAGTCAGGCAGCGGCACAGACAGCTGCAGCGGCACAGGAGCTAGCAAACAGAGCTGTAAACAGGGGAGTTTGAGTGGGAGTTCTGTTGGAGGAGAAGGTATCTGTGTGTGTTTGGTTTTGTATTGGTGGTATCTGTATGTGTAGGGGCTTTGTGCTGGGACAGAAGATGAGCCCTGATTAGGGGGCGGGGCTTCCCTGACTAGGGGTCCTAGAAAGGTAGCAGCCATCAGGCAGCGGGGCAGGAGCTAGCAAACAGAGCTGTAAACAGGGGAGTTGGAGTGGGAGTTCTGTTGGAGGAGAAGGTATTTGTGTGTGTGTTTGGTTTTCTATTGTTGGTATCTGTATGTGTAGAGGCTTGGAGGGGCTTTGAGCTGGGAGAGAAGCTGAGCCCTGATTAGGGGGCGGGGCTTCACTGACGAGGGGTCCTATAAAGGGAGCAGCCAGTCAGGCAGCAACAGACAGCTGCAGCGGTACAGGAGCTAGCAAACAGAGCTGTAAACAGGGGAGTTTGAGTGGGAGTTCTGTTGGAGGAGAAGGTATTTGTGTGTGTGTTTGGTTTTGTATTGGTAGTATCTGTATGTGTAGGGCCTTTGTGCTGGGAGAAAAGCTGAGCCCTGATTAGGGGGCGGGGCTTCACTGACTAGGGGTCCTAGAAAGGTAGCAGCCAGTCAGGCAGCGGCACAGGAGCTAGCAAACAGACCTGTAAACAGGGGAGTTTGAGTGGGAGTTCTGTTGGAGGAGAAGGTGTTTGTGTGTGTTTGGTTTTGTATTGGTAGTATCTGTATGTGTAGAGGCTTTGTGCTGGGAGAGAAGCTGAGCCCTGATAAGGGGGCGGGGCTTCACTGACTAGGGGTCCTAGAAAGGTAGCAGCCAGTCAGGCAGCGGCACAGGAGCTAGCAAACAGACCTGTAAACAGGGGAGTTTGAGTGGGAGTTCTGTTGGAGGAGAAGGTATTTGTGTGTGTGTTTGGTTTTGTATTGGTGGTATCTGTATGTGTAGAGGCTTGGAGGGGCTTTGTGCTGGGAGCGAAGCTGAGCCCTGATTAGGGGGCGGGGCTTCACTGACCTGTGGTCCTATAAAGGTAGCAGCCAGTCAGGCAGCGGCACAGGAATTTAGCAAACAGAGCTGTAAACAGGGGAGTTTGAGTGGGAGTTCTGTTGGAGGAGAAGGTATTTGTGTGTGTGTTTGGTTTTGTATTGGTAGTATTTGTATGTGTAGGGGCTTTGTGCTGGGAGAGAAGCTGAGCCCTGATTAGGGGGCGGGGCTTGACTGACTACGGGTCCTGTAAAGGTAGCAGCTGGTCAGGCAGCGGCACAGACAGCTAGTAAACAGAGCTGTAAACGGGGGAGTTAGAGTGGGAGTTCTGTTGGAGAAGAAGGTATTTGTGTGTGTTTGGTTTTGTACTGTTAGTATCTGTATGTGTAGGGGCTTTGTGCTGGGAGAGAAGCTGAGCCCTGATTAGGGTGCGGGGCTTCACTGACCAGGGGTCCTATAAAGGTAGCAGCCAGTCAGGCAGCGGCACAGACAGCTGCAGTGGCACAGGAGCTTGCAAACTGAGCTGTAAACAGGGGAGTTTGAGTGGGAGTTCTGTTGGAGGAGAAGGTATTTGTGTGTGTGTTTGGTTTTCTATTGTTGGTATCTGTATGTGTAGAGGCTTGGAGGGCCTTTGTGCTGGGAGAAAAGCTGAGCCCTGATTAGGGGGCGGGGCTTCACTGACTAGGGGTCCTAGAAAGGTAGCAGCCAGTCAGGCAGCGGCACAGGAGCTAGCAAACAGACCTGTAAACAGGGGAGTTTGAGTGGGAGTTCTGTTGGAGGAGAAGGTGTTTGTGTGTGTTTGGTTTTGTATTGGTAGTATCTGTATGTGTAGAGGCTTTGTGCTGGGAGAGAAGCTGAGCCCTGATAAGGGGGCGGGGCTTCACTGACTAGGGGTCCTAGAAAGGTAGCAGCCAGTCAGGCAGCGGCACAGGAGCTAGCAAACAGACCTGTAAACAGGGGAGTTTGAGTGGGAGTTCTGTTGGAGGAGAAGGTATTTGTGTGTATTTGGTTTTGTATTGGTAGTATCTGTATGTGTAGGGGCTTTGTGCTTGGAGAGAAGCTGAGCCCTGATTAGGGGGCGGGGCTTCACTGACTAGGGGTCCTATAAAGGGAGCAGCCAGTCAGGCGGCGGCACGGACAGCTGCAGCGGCACAGGAGCTAGCAAACAGAGCTGTAAACAGGGGAGTTTGAGTGGGAGTTCTGTTGGAGGAGAAGGTATTTGTGTGTGTGTTTGGTTTTGTATTGGTGGTATCTGTATGTGTAGAGGCTTGGAGGGGCTTTGTGCTGGGAGCGAAGCTGAGCCCTGATTAGGGGGCGGGGCTTCACTGACCTGTGGTCCTATAAAGGTAGCAGCCAGTCAGGCAGCGGCACAGGAATTTAGCAAACAGAGCTGTAAACAGGGGAGTTTGAGTGGGAGTTCTGTTGGAGGAGAACGTATTTGTGTGTGTGTTTGGTTTTGTATTGGTAGTATCTGTATGTGTAGGGCCTTTGTGCTGGGAGAAAAGCTGAGCCCTGATTAGGGGGCGGGGCTTCACTGACTAGGGGTCCTAGAAAGGTAGCAGCCAGTCAGGCAGCGGCACAGGAGCTAGCAAACAGACCTGTAAACAGGGGAGTTTGAGTGGGAGTTCTGTTGGAGGAGAAGGTGTTTGTGTGTGTTTGGTTTTGTATTGGTAGTATCTGTATGTGTAGAGGCTTTGTGCTGGGAGAGAAGCTGAGCCCTGATTAGGGGGCGGGGCTTCACTGACTAGGCGTCCTATAAAGGTAGCAGCCAGTCAGGCAGCTGCACAGACAGCTGCAGCGGCACAGGAGCTAGCAAACAGAGCTGTAAACAGGGGAGTTTGAGTGGGAGTTCTGTTGGAGGAGAAGGTATTTGTGTGTTTGGTTTTGTATTGGTGGTATCTGTATGTGTATAGGCTTGGAGGGGCTTTGTGCTGGGAGAGAAGCTGAGCCCTGATTAGGGGGCGGGGCTTCGCTGACTATGGGTCCTATGATTGTAGCAGCCAGTCAGGCAGCGTCACAGACAGCTGCAGGGGCACAGGAGCTAGCAAACAGAGCTGTAAACAGGGGAGTTTGAGTGGGAGTTCTGTTGGAGGAGAAGGTATTTGTGTGTTTGGTTTTGTATTGTCAGTATCTGTATGTGCAGGGGCTTTGTGCTGGGAGAGAATCTGAGCCCTGATTAGGGGGCGGGGCTTGACTGACTAGGGGTCCTATAAAGGTAGCAGCCAGTCAGGCAGCGGCTAAGACAGATGTAGCGGCACAGGAGCTAGCAAACAGAGCTGTAAACAGGGGAGTTGGAGTTCTGTTGGAGGAGAAGGTATTTGTGTGTTTGGATTTGTATTGTCAGTATCTGTATGTGCAGGGGCTTTGTGCTGGGAGAGAAGCTGAGCCCTGATTAGGGGGTGGGGCTTCCCTGACTAGGGGTCCTATGAAGGTAGCAGCCAGTCAGGCAGCGGCAAAGGAGCTAGCAAACAGAGCTGTAAGCAGGGGAGTTTGAGTGGGAGTTCTGTTGGAGGAGAAGGTATTTGTGTGTGTTTGGTTTTGCATTGGTAGTATCTGTATGTGTAGAGGCTTGGAGGGGCTTTGTGCTGGGAGAGAAGCTGAGCCCTGATTAGGGGGCGGGGCTTCACTGACTAGGGGTCCTATAAAGGTAGCAGCCAGTCAGGCAGCGGCACAGGAGCTAGCAAACAGAGCTGTGAACAGGGGAGTTTGAGTGGGAGTTCTGTTGGAGGAGAAGTTATTTGTGTGTGTGTTTTTGTATTGGTAGTATCTGTATGTGTAGAGGCTTTGTGCTGGGAGGGAAGCTGAGCCCTGATTAGGGGGCGGGGCTTCACTGACTAGGGGTCCTACAAAGGTAGCATCCAGTCAGGCAGCGGCACAGACAGCTGCAGTGGCACAGGAGCTAGCAAACAGAGCTGTGAACAGGGGAGTTTGAGTGGGAGTTCTGTTGGAGGAGAAGGTATTTCTGTGTGTTTGGTTTTGTACTGGTAGTATCTGTATGTGTAGGGTCTTTGTGCTGGGAGAGAAGCTGAGCCCTGATCAGGGGGCGGGGCTTCACTGACTAGGGGTCCTATAAAGGTAGGAGCCAGTCAGGCAGCGGCACAGGAGCTAGCAAACAGAGCTGTAAGCAGGGGAGTTTGAGTGGGAGTTCTTTTGGAGGAGAAGGTATTTGTGTGTTTTTTTGTATTGGTAGTATCTGTATGTGTAGAGGCTTGGAGGGGCTTTGTGCTGGGAGAGAAGCTGAGCCCTGATTAGGGGGCGGGGCTTCACTGACTAGGGGTCCTATAAAGGTAGCAGCCAGTCAGGCAGCGGAACAGACAGCTGCAGTGGCACAGGAGCTAGCAAACAGAGCTGTAAACAGGGGAGTTTGAGTGGGAGTTCTGTTGGAGGAGAAGGTATTTGTGTGTGTTTTTGTATTGGTAGTATCTGTATGTGTAGAGGTTTGAAGGGGCTTTGTGCTGGGAGAGAAGCTGAGCCCTGATTAGGGGGCGGGGCTTCACTGACTAGGGGTCCTATAAGGTAGCAGCCAGTCAGGCAGCGGCACAGGAGCTAGCAAACAGAGCTGTGAACAGGGGAGTTTGAGTGGGAGTTCTGTTGGAGGGGAAGGTATTTCTTTGTGTTTGGTTTTGTATTGTCAGTATCTGTATGTGCAGGGGCTTTGTGCTGGGAGAGAAGCTGAGCCCTGATTAGGGGGCGGGACATCCCTGACTAGGGGTTCTATAAAGGTAGCAGCCAGTCAGGCAGCGGCACAGGAGCTAGCAAACAGAGCTGTAAACAGGGCAGTTTGAGTGGGAGTTCTGTTGGAGGAGAAGGTATTTGTGTGTTTTTTTGTATTGGTAGTATGTGTATATGTAGAGGCTTGGAGGGGCTTTGTGCTGGGAGAGAAGCTGAGCCTTGATTAGGGGGCGGGGCTTCACTCACTAGGGGTCCTATAAAGCTAGCAGCCAGTCAGGCAGCGGCACAGGAGCTGGCAAACAGACCTGTAAACAGGTGAGTTTGAGTGGGAGTTCTGTTGGAGGAGAAGGTATTTGTGTGTGTTTGGTTTTGTATTGGTAGTATCTGTATGTGTAGAGGCTTGGAGGGACTAGGTGCTGGGAGAGAAGCTGAGCCCTGATTAGGGGGCGGGGCTTCACTGACTAGGGGTCCTATAAAGGTAGCAGCCAGTCAGGCAGCGGCACAGACAGCTACAGCGGCACAGGAGCTAGCAAACAGAGCTGTAAAGAGGGGAGTGGGAGTGGGAGTTCTCTTGGAGGAGAAAGTATATGTGTGTGTTTGGTTTTGTATTGTCAGTATCTGTATGTGCAGGGGCTTTGTGCTGGGAGAGAAGCTGAGCCCTGATTAGGCGGCAGGGCTTGACTGCCAAGGGTCCTATAAAGGTAGCAGCCAGTCAGGCAGCGGCTAAGACAGATGCAGCGGCACAGGAGCTAGCAAACAGAGCTGTAAACAGGGGAGTTGGAGTTCTGTTGGAGGAGAAGGTATTTGTTTGTGTTTGGATTTGTATTGTCAGTATCTGTATGTGCAGGGGCTTTGTGCTGGGAGAGAAGCTGAGCCCTGATTAGGGGGCGGGGCTTCACTCACTAGGGGTCCTATAAAGCTAGCAGCCAGTCAGGCAGCGGCACAGGAGCTGGCAAACAGACCTGTAAACAGGTGAGTTTGAGTGGGAGTTCTGTTGGAGGAGAAGGTATTTGTGTGTGTTTGGTTTTGTATTGGTAGTATCTGTATGTGTAGAGGCTTGGAGGGGCTAGGTGCTGGGAGAGAAGCTGAGCCCTGATTAGGGGGCGGGGCTTCACTGACTAGGGGTCCTATAAAGGTAGCAGCCAGTCAGGCAGCGGCACAGACAGCTACAGCGGCACAGGAGCTAGCAAAAAGAGCTGTAAAGAGGGGAGTTTGAGTGGGAGTTCTCTTGGAGGAGAAAGTATATGTGTGTGTTTGGTTTTGTATTGTCAGTATCTGTATGTGCAGGGGCTTTGTGCTGGGAGAGAAGCTGAGCCCTGATTAGGGGGCGGGGCTTGACTGCCAAGGGTCCTATAAAGGTAGCAGCCAGTCAGGCAGCGGCTAAGACAGATGCAGCGGCACAGGAGCTAGCAAACAGAGCTGTAAACAGGGGAGTTGGAGTTCTGTTGGAGGAGAAGGTATTTGTTTGTGTTTGGATTTGTATTGTCAGTATCTGTATGTGCAGGGGCTTTGTGCTGGGAGAGAAGCTGAGCCCTGATTAGGGGGCGGGGCTTCACTGACTAGGGGTCCTATAAAGGTAGCAGCCAGTCAGGCAGCGGCACAGGAGCTATCAAACAGAGCTGTGAACAGGGGAGTTTGAGTGGGAGTTCTGTTGGAGGAGAAGGTATTTGTGTGTGTTTTTGTATTGGTAGTATCTGTATGTGTAGAGGCTTGGAGGGGCTAGGTGCTGCGAGAGAAGCTGAGCCCTGATTAGGGGCGGGGCTTCACGGACTAGGGGTCCTATAAAGGTAGCAGCCAGTCAGGCAGCGGCACAGACAGCTGCAGAGGCACAGGAGCTAGCAAACAGAGCTGTAAACAGGGGAGTTTGAGTGGGAGTTCTGTTGGAGGAGAAGGTATTTGTGTGTGTTTGGTTTTGCATTGGTAGTATCTGTATGTGCAGAGGCTTGGAGGGGCTTTGTGCTGGGAGAGAAGCTGAGCCCTGATTAGGGGGCGGGGCTTCACTGACTAGGGGTCCTATAAAGGTAGCAGCCAGTCAGGCAGCGGAACAGGAGCTAGCAGGCAGAGCTGTAAGCAGGGGAGTTTGAGTGGGAGTTCTGTTGGAGGAGAAGGTATTTGTGTGTTTTTTTGTATTGGTAGTATGTGTATATGTAGAGGCTTGGAGGGGCTTTGTGCTGGGAGAGAAGCTGAGCCTTGATTAGGGGGCGGGGCTTCACTCACTAGGGGTCCTATAAAGGTAGCAGCCAGTCAGGCAGCGGCTAAGACAGATGCAGCGGCACAGGAGCTAGCAAACAGAGCTGTAAGCAGGGGAGTTTGAGTGGGAGTTCTGTTGGAGGAGAAGGTATTTGTGTGTGTTTTTGTATTGGTAGTATCTGTATGTGTAGAGGCTTGGAGGGGCTAGGTGCTGCGAGAGAAGCTGAGCCCTGATTACGGGCGGGGCTTCCCTGACTAGGGGTCCTATAAAGGTAGCAGCCAGTCAGGCAGCGGCACAGACAGCTGCAGAGGCACAGGAGCTAGCAAACAGAGCTGTAAACAGGGGAGTTTGAGTGGGAGTTCTGTTGGAGGAGAAGGTATTTGTGTGTGTTTGGTTTTGCATTGGTAGTATCTGTATGTGTAGAGGCTTGGAGGGGCTTTGTGCTGGGAGAGAAGCTGAGCCCTGATTAGGGGGCGGTTCTTCACTGACTAGGGGTCCTATAAAGGTAGCAGCCAGTCAGGCAGCGGCACAGGAGCTAGCAGGCAGAGCTGTAAGCAGGGGAGTTTGAGTGGGAGTTCTGTTGGAGGAGAAGGTATTTGTGTGTGTTTTTGTATTGGTATTATCTGTATGTGTAGAGGTTTGGCGGGGCTTTGTGCTGGGAGAGAAGCTGAGCCCTGATTAGGGGGCGGGGCTTCACTGACTAGGGGTCCTACAAAGGTAGCATCCAGTCAGGCAGCGGCACAGACAGCTGCAGTGGCACAGGAGCTAGCAAACAGAGTTGTGAACAGGGGAGTTTGAGTGGGAGTTCTGTTGGAGGAGAAGGTATTTCTGTGTGTTTGGTTTTGTATTGGTAGTATCTGTATGTTTAGGGTCTTTGTGCTGGGAGAGAAGCTGAGCCCTGATCAGGGGGCGGGGCTTCACTGACTAGGGGTCCTATAAAGGTAGGAGCCAGTCAGGCAGCGGCACAGGAGCTAGCAAACAGAGCTGTAAGCAGGGGAGTTTGAGTGGGAGTTCTTTTGGAGGAGAAGGTATTTGTGTGTTTTTTTGTATTGGTAGTATCTGTATGTGTAGAGGCTTGGAGGGGCTTTGTGCTGGGAGAGAAGCTGAGCCCTGATTAGGGGGCGGGGCTTCACTGACTAGGGGACCTATAAAGGTAGCAGCCAGTCAGGCAGCGGAACAGACAGCTGCAGTGGCACAGGAGCTAGCAAACAGAGCTGTAAACAGGGGAGTTTGAGTGGGAGTTCTGTTGGAGGAGAAGGTATTTGTGTGTGTTTTTGTATTGGTAGTATCTGTATGTGTAGAGGTTTGAAGGGGCTTTGTGCTGGGAGAGAAGCTGAGCCCTGATTAGGGGGCGGGGCTTCACTGACTAGGGGTCCTATAGAGGTAGCAGCCAGTCAGGCAGCGGCACAGGAGCTAGCAAACAGAGCTGTGAACAGGGGAGTTTGAGTGGGAGTTCTGTTGGAGGGGAAGGTATTTCTTTGTGTTTGGTTTTGTATTGTCAGTATCTGTATGTGCAGGGGCTTTGTGCTGGGAGAGAAGCTGAGCCTTGATTAGGGGGCGGGGCTTCACTCACTAGAGGTCCTATAAAGCTAGCAGCCAGTCAGGCAGCGGCACAGGAGCTGGCAAACAGACCTGTAAACAGGGGAGTTTGAGTGGGAGTTCTGTTGGAGGAGAAGGTATTTGTGTGTGTTTGGTTTTGTATTGGTAGTATCTGTATGTGTAGAGGCTTGGAGGGGCTAGGTGCTGGGAGAGAAGCTGAGCCCTGATTAGGGGGCGGGGCTTGACTGCCAAGGGTCCTATAAAGGTAGCAGCCAGTCAGGCAGCGGCTAAGACAGATGCAGCGGCACAGGAGCTAGCAAACAGAGCTGTAAACAGGGGAGTTGGAGTTCTGTTGGAGGAGAAGGTATTTGTTTGTGTTTGGATTTGTATTGTCAGTATCTGTATGTGCAGGGGCTTTGTGCTGGGAGAGAAGCTGAGCCCTGATTAGGGGGCGGGGCTTCACTGACTAGGGGTCCTATAAAGGTAGCAGCCAGTCAGGCAGCGGCACAGGAGCTAGCAAACAGACCTGTGAACAGGGGAGTTTGAGTGGGAGTTCTGTTGGAGGAGAAGGTATTTGTGTGTGTTTTTGTATTGGTAGTATCTGTATGTGTGGAGGCTTGGAGGGGCTAGGTGCTGCGAGAGAAGCTGAGCCCTGATTAGGGGCGGGGCTTCACGGACTAGGGGTCCTATAAAGGTAGCAGCCAGTCAGGCAGCGGCACAGACAGCTGCAGAGGCACAGGAGCTAGCAAACAGAGCTGTAAACAGGGGAGTTTGAGTGGGAATTCTGTTGGAGGAGAAGGTATTTGTGTGTGTTTGGTTTTGTATTGGTAGTATCTGTATGTGTAGGGTCTTTGTGCTGGGAGAGAAGCTGAGCCCTGATTAGGGGGCGGGGCTTCACTGACTAGGGGTCCTATAAAGGTAGCAGCCAGTCAGGCAGCGGCACAGGAGCTAGCAAACAGAGCTGTGAACAGGGGAGTTTGAGTGGGAGTTCTGTTGGAGGGGAAGGTATTTCTTTGTGTTTGGTTTTGTATTGTCAGTATCTGTATGTGCAGGGGCTTTGTGCTGGGAGAGAAGCTGAGCCCTGATTAGGGGGCGGGACTTCCCTGACTAGGGGTCCTATAAAGGTAGCAGCCAGTCAGGCAGCGGCACAGGAGCTAGCAAACAGAGCTGTAAACAGGGCAGTTTGAGTGGGAGTTCTGTTGGAGGAGAAGGTATTTGTGTGTTTTTTTGTATTGGTAGTATGTGTATATGTAGAGGCTTGGAGGGGCTTTGTGCTGGGAGAGAAGCTGAGCCTTGATTAGGGGGCGGGGCTTCACTCACTAGGGGTCCTATAAAGCTAGCAGCCAGTCAGGCAGCGGCACAGAAGCTGGCAAACAGACCTGTAAACAGGGGAGTTTGAGTGGGAGTTCTGTTGGAGGAGAAGGTATTTGTGTGTGTTTGGTTTTGTATTGGTAGTATGTGTATATGTAGAGGCTTGGAGGGGCTAGGTGCTGGGAGAGAAGCTGAGCCCTGATTAGGGGGCGGGGCTTCACTGACTAGGGGTCCTATAAAGGTAGCAGCCAGTCAGGCAGCGGCACAGACAGCTACAGCGGCACAGGAGCTAGCAAACGGAGCTGTAAACAGGGGAGTTTGAGTGGGAGTTCTGTTGGAGGAGAAAGTATTTGTGTGTGTTTGGTTTTGTATTGTCAGTATCTGTATGTGCAGGGGCTTTGTGCTGGGAGAGAAGCTGAGCCCTGATTAGGGGGCGGGGCTTGACTGACTAGGGGTCCTATAAAGGTAGCAGCCAGTCAGGCAGCGGCTAAGACAGATGCAGCGGCACAGGAGCTAGCAAACAGAGCTGTAAACAGGGGAGTTTGAGTGGGAGTTCTGTTGGAGGAGAAGGTATTTGTGTGTGTTTGGTTTTATATTGGTAGTATCTGTATGTGTAGAGGCTTGGAGGGGCTTTGTGCTGGGAGAGAAGCTGAGCCCTGATTAGGGGGCGGGGCTTCACTGACTAGGGGTCCTATGAAGGTAGCAGCCAGTCAGGCAGCGGCACAGGAGCTAGCAAACAGAGCTGTGAACAGGGGAGTTTGAGTGGGAGTTCTGTTGGAGGAGAAGGTATTTGTGTGTGTTTTTGTATTGGTAGTATCTGTATGTGTAGAGGCTTGGAGGGGCTAGGTGCTGCGAGAGAAGCTGAGCCCTGATTAGGGGCGGGGCTTCGCTGACTAGGGGTCCTATAAAGGTAGCAGCCAGTCAGGCAGCGGCACAGACAGCTGCAGAGGCACAGGAGCTAGCAAACAGAGCTGTAAACAGGGGAGTTTGAGTGGGAGTTCTGTTGGAGGAGAAGGTATTTGTGTGTGTTTGGTTTTGCATTGGTAGTATCTGTATGTGTAGAGGCTTGGAGGGGCTTTGTGCTGGGAGAGAAACTGAGCCCTGATTAGGGGGCGGTTCTTCACTGACTAGGGGTCCTATAAAGGTAGCAGCCAGTCAGGCAGCGGCACAGGAGCTAGCAGGCAGAGCTGTAAGCAGGGGAGTTTGAGTGGGAGTTCTGTTGGAGGAGAAGGTATTTGTGTGTGTTTTTGTATTGGTATTATCTGTATGTGTAGAGGTTTGAAGGGGCTTTGTGCTGGGAGAGAAGCTGAGCCCTGATTAGGGGGCGGGGCTTCACTGACTAGTGGTCCTATAAAGGTAGCAGGCAGTCAGGCAGCGGCACAGATAGCTGCAGCGGCACAGGAGCTAGCAAACAGAGCCCTAAACAGGGGAGTTTGAGTGGGAGTTCTGTTGGAGGAGAAGGTATTTGTGTGTGTTTGGTTTTGTATTGGTAGTATCTGTATGTGTAGGGGCTCTGTGCTGGGATAGAAGCTGAGCCCTGATTAGGGGCGGGGCTTCACTGACTAGGGGTCCTATAAAGGTAGCAGCCAGTCAGGCAGCGAAACAGACAGCTGCAGCGCCACAGGAGCCAGCAAACAGAGCTGTAAACAGGGGAGTTTGAGTGGTAGTTCTGTTGGAGGAGAAGGTATTTGTGTGTGTTTGGTTTTGTATTGGTAGT
Organism: Lepidochelys olivacea; assembly: GCF_965140295.1. Lineage (NCBI taxonomy): Eukaryota > Metazoa > Chordata > Testudines > Cheloniidae > Lepidochelys > Lepidochelys olivacea. The sequence continues at coordinate 25,867,824 of NC_140427.1, forward strand.
ATCTGTATGTGTAGGGGCTCTGTGCTGGGAGAGAAGCTGAGCCCTGATTCGGGGGCGGGGCTTCCCTGACTAGGGGTCCTATAAAGGTAGCAGCCAGTCAGGCAGCGGCAAAGGAGCTAGCAAACAGAGCTGTAAGCAGGGGAGTTTGAGTGGGAGTTCTGTTGGAGGAGAAGGTATTTTTGTGTGTTTTTGTATTGGTAGTACCTGTATGTGTAGAGGCTTGGAGGGGCTAGGTGCTGCGAGAGAAGCTGAGCCCTGATTAGGGGCGGGGCTTCACTGACTAGGGGTCCTATAAAGGTAGCAGCCAGTCAGGCAGCGGCACAGGAGCTGGCAAACAGACCTGTAAACAGGGGAGTTTGAGTGGGAGTTCTGTTGGAGGAGAAGGTGTTTGTGTGTTTTTTTGTATTGGTAGTATGTGTATATGTAGAGGCTTGGAGGGGCTTTGTGGTGGGAGAGCAGCTGAGCCTGGATTAGGGGGCGGGGCTTCACTCACTAGGGGTCCTATAAAGCTAGCAGCCAGTCAGGCAGCGGCACAGGAGCTGGCAAACAGAGCTGTAAACAGGGGAGTTTGAGTGGGAGTTCTGTTGGAGGAGAAAGTATTTGTGTGTGTTTGGTTTTGTATTGTCAGTATCTGTATGTGCAGGGGCTTTGTGCTGGGAGAGAAGCTGAGCCCTGATTAGGGGGCGGGGTTTGACTGAGTAGGGGTCCTATAAAGGTAGCAGCCAGTCAAGCAGCGGCTAAGACAGATGCAGCGGCACAGGAGCTAGCAAACAGAGCTGTAAACAGGGGAGTTGGAGTTCTGTTGGAGGAGAAGGTATTTGTGTGTGTTTGGATTTGTATTGTCAGTATCTGTATGTGCAGGGGCTTTGTGCTGGGAGAGAAGCTGAGCCCTGATTAGGGGGCGGGGCTTCACTGACTAGGGGTCCTATAAAGGTAGCAGCCAGTCAGGCAGCGGAACAGACAGCTGCAGTGGCACAGGAGCTAGCAAACAGAGCTGTAAACACGGGAGTTTGAGTGGGAGTTCTGTTGGAGGAGAAGGTATTTGTGTGTGTTTTTGTATTGGTAGTATCTGTATGTGTAGAGGTTTGAAGGGGCTTTGTGCTGGGAGAGAAGCTGAGCCCTGATTAGGGGGCGGGGCTTCACTGACTAGGGGTCCTATAAAGGTAGCAGCCAGTCAGGCAGCAGCACAGGAGCTAGCAAACAGAGCTGTGAACAGGGGAGTTTGAGTGGGAGTTCTGTTGGAGGGGAAGGTATTTCTGTGTGTTTGGTTTTGTATTGTCAGTATCTGTATGTGCAGGGGCTTTGTGCTGGGAGAGAAGCTGAGCCCTGATTAGGGGGCGGGGCTTCCCTGACTAGGGGTCCTATAAAGGTAGCAGCCAGTCAGGCAGCGGCACAGGAGCTAGCAAACAGAGCTGTAAACAGGAGAGTTTGAGTGGGAGTTCTCTTGGAGGAGAAGGTATTTGTGTGTGTTCGGTTTTGTATTGGTTTTGTATCTTTATGTGTACGGGCTTTGTGCTGGGAGAGAAGCTGAGCCCTGATTAGGGGGCGGGGCTTCACTGACTAGGGGTCCTATAAAGGTAGCAGCCAGTCAGGCAGCGGCACAGACAGTTGCAGCGGCACAGGAGGTAGCAAACAGAGCTCTAAACAGGGGAGTTTGAGTGGGAGTTCTGTTGGAGGAGAAGGTATTTGTGTGTGTTTGGTTTTGTATTGGTAGTATCTGTATGTGTAGAGTCTTTGTGCTGGGAGAGAAGCTGAGCCCTGATTAGGGGGCGGGGCTTCACTGACTAGGGGTCCTATAAAGGTAGCAGCCAGTCAGGCAGCGGCACAGGAGCTAGCAAACAGAGCTGTGAACAGGGGAGTTTGAGTGGGAGTTCTGTTGGAGGAGAAGGTATTTGTGTGTGTTTGGTTTTGTATTGGTAGTATCTGTATGTGTAGGGTCTTTGTGCTGGGAGAGAAGCTGAGCCCTGATCAGGGGGCGGGGCTTCACTGACTAGGGGTCCTATAAAGGTAGGAGCCAGTCAGGCAGCGGCACAGGAGCTAGCAAACAGAGCTGTAAGCAGGGGAGTTTGAGTGGGAGTTCTTTTGGAGGAGAAGGTATTTGTGTGTTTTTTTGTATTGGTAGTATGTGTATGTGTAGAGGCTTGGAGGGGCTTTGTGCTGGGAGAGAAGCTGAGCCCTGATTAGGGGGCGGGGCTTCACTGACTAGGGGTCCTATAAAGGTAGCAGCCAGTCAGGCAGCGGCACAGGAGCTAACAAACAGACCTGTAAACAGGGGAGTTTGAGTGGGAGTTCTGTTGGAGGAGAAGGTATTTGTGTGTGTTTGGTTTTGTATTGGTAGTATCTGTATGTGTAGAGGCTTGGAGGGGCTAGGTGCTGGGAGAGAAGCTGAGCCCTGATTAGGGGGCGGGGCTTGACTGACTAGGGGTCCTATAAAGGTAGCAGCCAGTCAGGCAGCGGCACAGACAGCTACAGCGGCACAGGAGCTAGCAAACAGAGCTGTAAACAGGGGAGTTTGAGTGGGAGTTCTGTTGGAGGAGAAGGTATTTGTGTGTGTTTGGATTTGTATTGTCAGTATCTGTATGTGCAGGGGCTTTGTGCTGGGAGAGAAGCTGAGCCCTGATTAGGGGGCGGGGCTTCCCTGACTAGGGGTCCTATAAAGGTAGCAGCCAGTCAGGCAGCGGCAAAGGAGCTAGCAAACAGAGCTGTAAGCAGGGGAGTTTGAGTGGGAGTTCTGTTGGAGGAGAAGGTATTTGTGTGTGTTTGGTTTTGTATTGGTAGTATCTGTATGTGTAGAGGCTTCGAGGGGCTTTGTGCTGGGAGAGAAGCTGAGCCCTGATTAGGGGGCGGGGCTTCACTGACTAGGGGTCCTATAAAGGTAGCAGCCAGTCAGGCAGCGGCACAGGAGCTAGCAGGCAGAGCTGTAAGCAGGGGAGTTTGAGTGGGAGTTCTGTTGGAGGAGAAGGTATTTGTGTGTGTTTTTGTATTGGTAGTATCTGTTTGTGTAGAGGCTTGGATTGGCTAGGTGCTGCGAGAGAAGCTGAGCCCTGATTAGGGGCGGGGCTTCACTGACTAGGGGTCCTATAAAGGTAGCAGCCAGTCAGGCAGCGGCACAGACAGCTGCAGAGGCACAGGAGCTAGCAAACAGAGCTGTAAACAGGGGAGTTTGAGTGGGAGTTCTGTTGGAGGAGAAGGTATTTGTGTGTGTTTTTGTATTGGTATTATCTGTATGTGTAGAGGTTTGAAGGGGATTTGTGCTGGGAGAGAAGCTGAGCCCTGATTAGGGGGCGGGGCTTCACTGACTAGGGGTCCTATAAAGGTAGCAGCCAGTCAGGCAGCCGCACAGACAGCTGGAGCGGCACAGGAGCTAGCAAACAGAGCTCTAAACAGGGGAGTTTGAGTGGGAGTTCTGTTGGAGGAGAAGGTATTTGTGTGTGTTTGGTTTTGTATTGGTAGTATCTGTATGTGAAGGGGCTTTGTGCTGGGAGAGAAGCTGAGCCCTGATTAGGGGGCGGGGCTTCCCTGACTAGGGGTCCTATAAAGATAGCAGCCAGTTAGGCAGTGGCACAGTAGCTAGCAAACAGAGCTGTAAACAGGGGAGTTTGAGTGGGAGTTCTGTTGGAGGAGAAGGTATTTGTGTGTGTTTGGTTTTGTATTGGTAGTATCTGTATGTGTGGGGGCTTTGTGCTGGGAGAGAAGCTGAGCCCTGATCAGGGGGCGGGGCTTCACTGACTAGGGGTCCTATAAAGGTAGGAGCCAGTCAGGCAGCGGCACAGGAGCTAGCAAACAGAGCTGTAAGCAGGGGAGTCTGAGTGGGAGTTCTGTTGGAGGAGATTTCTTTGTGTGTGTTTGGTTTTGTCCTGGTAGTATCTGTATGTGTAGGGGCTTTGTGCTGGGAGGGAAGCTGAGCCCTGATTAGGGGGCGGAGCTTCACTGACTAGGGGTCCTATAAAGGTAGCAGCCAGTCAGGCAGCGCAACAGACAGCTGCAGCGGCATAGGAGCCAGCAAACAGAGCTGTAAACAGGGGAGTTTGAGTGGGAGTTCTGTTGGAGGAGAAGATATTTGTGTGTGTTTGGTTTTGTATTGGTAGTATCTGTATGTGTATTGGTTTGGCGGGGCTTTGTGCTTGGAGAGAAGCTGAGCCCTGATTAGGGGGCGGGGCTTCACTGACTAGGGGTCCTATAAAGGTAGCAGCCAGTCAGGCAGCGGCACAGGAGCTAGCAAACATAGCTGTGAACAGGGGAGTTTGAGTGGAGTTCTGTTGGAGGAGAAGGTATTTGTTTCTGTTTTTGTATTGGTAGTATCTGTATGTGTAGAGGCTTGGAGGGGCTAGGTGCTGGGAGAGAAGCTGAGCCCTGATTAGGGGGCTGGGCTTCACTGACCAGGGGTCCTATAAAGGTAGCAGCCAGTCAGGCAGCGGCACAGTAGCTAGCAAACATAGCTGTGAACAGGGGAGTTTGAGTGGGAGTTCTGTTGGAGGAGAAGGTATTTTTGTGTGTTCTTGTATTGGTAGTATCTGTATGTGTAGAGGCTTGGAGGGGCTAGGTGCTGGGAGAGAAGCTGAGCCCTGATTAGGGGGCGGGACTTGACTGACTAGGGGTCCTATAAAGGTAGCAGCCAGTCAGGCAGCGGCTAAGACAGAGGCAGCGGCACAGGAGCTAGCAAACAGAGCTGTAAACAGGGGAGTTGGAGTTCTGTTGGAGGAGAAGGCATTTGTGTGTGTTTCGATTTGTATTGTCAGTATCTGTATGTGCAGGGGCTTTGTGCTGGGAGAGAAGCTGAGCCCTGATTCGGGGGCGGGGCTTCCCTGACTAGGGGTCCTATAAAGGTAGCAGCCAGTCAGGCAGCGGCACAGGAGCTAGCAAACAGAGCTGTAAACAGGGGAGTCTGAGTGGGAGTTCTGTTGGAGGAGATTTCTTGGTGTGTGTTTGGTTTTGTATTGGTAGTATCTGTATGTGTAGGGTCTTTGTGCTGGGAGAGAAGCTGAGCCCTGATCAGGGGGCGGGGCTTCACTGACTAGGGGTCCTATAAAGGTAGGAACCAGTCAGGCAGCGGCACAGGAGCTAGCAAACAGGGCTGTAAGCAGGGGAGTTTGAGTGGGGGTTCTGTTTGAGGACAAGGTATTTGTGTGTGTTTGGTTTTGTATTGGTAGTATCTGTATGTGTAGGGTCTTTGTGCTGGGGGAGAAGCTGAGTCCTGATCAGGGGGCGGGGCTTCCCTGACTAGGGGTCCTATAAAGGTAGTAGCCAGTCAGGCAGCGGCACAGGAGCTAGCAAACAGAGCTGTAAACAGGGGAGTCTGAGTGGGAGTTCTGTTGGAGGAGATTTCTTTGTGTGTGTTTGGTTTTGTACTGGTAGTATCTGTATGTGTAGGGGCTTTGTGCTGGGAGGGAAGCTGAGCCCTGATTAGGGGGCGGGGCTTCACTGAATAGGGTTCCTATAAAGGTAGCAGCCAGTCAGGCAGCGGAACAGACAGCTGCAGCGGCACAGGAGCTAGCAAACAGAGCTGTAAACAGGGGAATTTGAGTGGGAGTTCTGTTGGAGGAGAAGGTATTTGTGTGTGTTTTTGTATTGGTAGTATCTGTATGTGTAGAGGCTTGAAGGGGCTTTGTGCTGGGAGAGAATCTGAGCCCTGATTAGGGGGCGGTGCTTCACTGACTAGGGGTCCTATAAAGGTAGCAGCCAGTCAGGCAGCGGCACAGGAGCTAGCAAACATAGCTGTGAACAGGGGAGTTTGAGTGGGAGTTCTGTTGGAGGAGAAGGTATTTGTGTGTGTTTTTGTATTGGTAGTATCTGTATGTGTAGAGGCTTGGAGGGGCTAGGTGCTGGGAGAGAAGCTGAGCCCTGATTAGGGGGCGGGGCTTCACTGACCAGGGGTCCTATAAAGGTAGCAGCCCGTCAGGCAGCGGCACAGGAGCTAGCAAACATAGCTGTGAACAGGGGAGTTTGAGTGGGAGTTCTTTTCGAGGGGAAGGTATTTCTGTGTGTTTGGTTTTGTATTGTCAGTATCTGTATGTGCAGGGGCTTTGTTCTGGGAGAGAAGCTGAGCCCTGATTAGGGGGCGGGGCTTCCCTGACTAGGGGTCCTATAAAGGTAGCAGCCAGTCAGGCAGCGGCACAGGAGCTAGCAAACAGAGCTGTAAACAGGGGAGTCTGAGTGGGAGTTCTGTTGGAGGAGATTTCTTTGTGTTTTTTTGGTTTTGTACTGGTAGTATCTGTATGTGTAGGGGCTTTGTGCTGGGAGGGAAGCTGAGCCCTGATTAGGGGGCGGGGCTTCACTGACTAGGGGTCCTATAAAGGTAGCAGCCAGTCAGGCAGCGCAACAGACAGCTGCAGCGGCATAGGAGCCAGCAAACAGAGCTGTAAACAGGGGAGTTTGAGTGGGAGTTCTGTTGGAGGAGAAGTTATTTGTGTGTTTGGTTTTGTATTGGTAGTATCTGTATGTGTATTGGTTTGGCGGGGCTTTGTGCTTGGAGAGAAGCTGAGCCCTGATTAGGGGCGGGGCTTCACTGACCAGGGGTCCTATAAAGGTAGCAGCCAGTCAGGCAGCGGCACAGGAGCTAGCAAACAGAGCTGTAAACAGGGGAGTTTGAGTGGGAGTTCTGTTGGAGGAGAAGGTATTTGTGTGTGCTTGGTTTTGTATTGGTAGTATCTGTATGTGTAGGGGCTTTGTGCTGGGAGAGAAGCTGAGCCCTGATTAGGGGGCGGGGCTTCACTGACTAGGGGTCCTACAAAGGTAGCAGCCAGTCAGGCAGTGGCACAGACAGCTGCAGCGGCACAGGAGCTAGCAAACAGAGCTGTAAACAGGGGAGTTTGAGTGGGAGTTCTGTTGGAGGAGAAGGTATTTGTGTGTGTTTGGTTTTGTATTGGTAGTATCTGTATGTGTAGAGGCTTGGAGGGGCTAGGTGCTGGGAGAGAAGCTGAGCCCTGATTAGGGGGCGGGGCTTGACTGACTAGGGGTCCTATAAAGGTAGCAGCCAGTCAGGCAGCAGCTAAGACAGATGCAGCGGCACAGGAGCTAGCAAACAGAGCTGTAAACAGGGGAGTTTGAGTGGGAGTTCTGTTGGAGGAGAAGGTATTTGTGTGTGTTTGGTTTTGTATTGGTAGTATGTGTATGTGTAGAGGCTTGGAGGGGCTTTGTGCTGGGAGAGAAGCTGAGCCCCGATTAGGGGGCGGGGCTTGCCTGACTAGGGGTCCTATAAAGGTAGCAGCCAGTCAGGCAGCGGCACAGGAGCTAGCAAACAGAGCTGTAAACAGGGGAGTTTGAGTGGGAGTTCTGTTGGAGGAGAAGGTATGTGTGTGTGTTTGGTTTTGTATTGGTGGTATCTGTATGTGTAGGGGCTTTGTGCTGGGAGAGAAGCTGAGCCCTGATTAGGGGGCGGGGCTTCACTGACTAGGGGTCCTATGAAGGTAGCAGCCAGTCAGGCAGCGGCACAGACAGCTGCAGTGGCACAGGAGCCAGCAAACAGAGCTGTAAACAGGGGAGTTTGAGTGGGAGTTCTGTTGGCAAAGATCGTATTTGTGTGTTCGGTTTTGTATTGGTAGTATCTGTATGTGTAGAGGCTTGGAGGGTCTTTGTGCTGGGAGAGAAGCTGAGCCCTGATTAGGGGGCGGGGCTTCACTGACAAGGGGTCCTATGAAGGTAGCAGCCAGTCAGGCAGGGGCACAGACAGCTGCAGCGGCACAGGAGCTAGCAAACAGAGCTGTAAACAGGGGAGTTGAGTGGGAGTTCTGTTGGAGGAGAAGGTATTAGTGTGGGTTTGGTTTTGTATTTTTAGTATCTGTATGTGTAGGGGCTTTGTGCTGGGAGAGAAGCTGAGCCCCGATTAGCGGGCGGGGATTCACTGACTAGGGGTCCTATGAAGGTAGCAGCCAGTCAGGCAGAGGCACAGACAGCTGCAGCGGCACAGGAGCTAGCAAACAGAGCTGTAAACAGGGGAGTTTGAGTCGGAGTTCTGTTGGAGGAGAAGGTGTTTGTGTGTTTGGTTTTGTATTGGTGGTATCTGTATGTGTAGAGGCTTGGAGGGGCTTTGTGCTGGGAGAGAAGCTGATCCCTGATTAGGGGGCGGGGCTTCACTTTCTAGGGGTCCTATGAAGGTAGCAGCCAGTCAGGCAGCGGCACAGACAGCTGCAGCGGCACAGGAGCTAGCAAACAGAGCTGTAAACAGGGGAGTTGTGTTGGAGGAGAAGGTATTTGTGTATGTTTGGTTTTGTATTGGTGGTATCTGTATGTGTAGAGGCTTGGAGGGGCTTTGTGCTGGGAGAGAAGCGGAGCCCTGATTAGGGGTCGGGGCTTCCCTGACTAGGTGTCCTATGAAGGTAGCAGCCTGTCAGGCAGCGGCACAGACAGCTTCAGCGGCACAGGATCTAGCAAACAGAGCTGTAAACAGGGGAGTTTGAGTTGGAGTTCTGTTGGAGGAGAAGGTATTTGTGTGCGTTTGGTTTTGTATTGGTAGTATCTGTATGTGTAGAGGCTTGGAGGGGCTTTGTGCTGGGAGAGAAGCTGAGCCCTGATTAGAAGGCGGGGCTTCACTGACTAGGGGTCCTATAAAGGTAGCAGCCTGTCAGGCAGCGGCACAGACAGCTTCAGCGGCACAGGATCTAGCAAACAGAGCTGTAAACAGGGGAGTTTGAGTTGGAGTTCTGTTGGAGGAGAAGTTATTTGTGTGTGTGTTTGGTTTTGTATTGGTAGTATATGTATGTGCAGGGGCTTTGTGCTGGGAGAGAAGCTGAGCCCTGATTAGGGGGCGGGGCTTCACTGACTAGGGGTCCTATGAAGGTAGCAGCCAGTCAGGCAGCGGCACAGACAGCTGCAGCGACTCAGGAGCTAGCAAACAGAGCTGTAAACAGGGAAGTATGAGTGGGAGTGATGTTGGAGGAGAAGGTATTTGTGTGTGTTTGGTTTTGTATTGGTGGTATCTGTATGTGTAGAGGCTTGGAGGGGCTTTGTGCTGGGAGAGAAGCTGAGCCCTGATTAGGGGTCGGGGCTTCCCTGACTAGGTGTCCTATGAAGGTAGCAGCCAGTCAGGCAGCGGCACAGACAGCTGCAGCGGCACAGGAGCGAGCAAACAGGGCTGTAAACAGGGGAGTTTGAGTGGGAGTTCTGTTGGAGGAGAAGGTATTCGTGTGTGTTTGGTTTTGTATTGGTAGTTTCTGTATGTGTAGAGGCTTGGAGGGGCTTTGTGCTGGGAGAGAAGCTGAGCCCTCATTAGGGGGCGGGGCTTCACTGACTAGGGGTCCTATAAAGGGAGCAGCCAGTCAGGCAGCGGCACAGGAGCCAGCAAACAGAGGTGTAAACAGGGGAGTTTGAGTGTGAGTTCTGTTGGAGGAGAAGGTATTTGTGTGTGTTTGGTTTTGTATTGGTAGTATCTGTATGTGTAGAGGCTTGGAGGGGCTTTGTGCTGGGAGAGAAGCTGAGCCCTGATTAGAAGGCGGGGCTTCACTGACTAGGGGTCCTATAAAGGTAGCAGCCTGTCAGGCAGCGGCACAGACAGCTTCAGCGGCACAGGAGCTAGCAAACAGAGCTGTAAACAGGGGAGTTTGAGTAGGAGTTCTGTTGGAGGAGAAGGTATTTGTGTGTGTGTGTTTGGTTTTGTATTGGTAGTATCCGTATGTGTAGGGGCTTTGTGCTGGGAGAGAAGCTGAGTCAGGATTAGGGGGCGGGGCTTCACTGACTAGGGGTCCTATAAAGGTAGCAGCACAGACAGGTGCAGCGGCACAGGACCTAGCAAACAGAGCTGTAAACAGGGGAGTTTGAGTGGGAGTTCTGTTGGAGGAGAAGGTATTTGTGTGTGTGTGTTCGGTTTTTTATTGGTAGTATCTGTATGTGTAGGGGCTTTGTGCTGGGAGAGAAGCTGAGCCCTGATTAGGGGGCGGGGTTTCCCTGACTAGGGGTCCTATAAATGTAGCAGCCAGTCAGGCAGCGGCACAGGAGCTAGCAAACAGAGCTGTAAACAGGGGAGTTTGAGTGGGATTTCTGTTGGAGGAGAACGTATTCGTGTGTGTGTTTGGTTTTGTATTGGTGGTATCTGTATGTGTAGAGGCTTGGAGGGGCTTTGTGCTGGGAGAGAAGCTGAGCCCTGATTAGGGGGCGGGGCTTCACTGACTAGGGGTCCTATAAAGGTAGCAGCCAGTCAGGCAGCGGCACAGGAGCTAGCAAACAGAGCTGTAAACAGGGGAGTTTGAGTGGAAGTTCTGTTGGAGGAGAAGGTATTTGTGTGTGTTTGGTTTTGTATTGGTAGTATCTGTATGTGTAGGGGCTTTGTGCTGGGAGAGAAGCTGAGCCCTCATTAGGGGGCGGGGCTTCACTGACTAGGGGTCCTATAAAGGGAGCAGCCAGTCAGGCAGCGGCACAGGAGCCAGCAAACAGAGGTGTAAACAGGGGAGTTTGAGTGTGAGTTCTGTTGGAGGAGAAGGTATTTGTGTGTGTTTGGTTTTGTATTGGTAGTATCTGTATGTGTAGAGGCTTGGAGGGGCTTTGTGCTGGGAGAGAAGCTGAGCCCTGATTAGAAGGCGGGGCTTCACTGACTAGGGGTCCTATAAAGGTAGCAGCCTGTCAGGCAGCGGCACAGACAGCTTCAGCGGCACAGGAGCTAGCAAACAGAGCTGTAAACAGGGGAGTTTGAGTAGGAGTTCTGTTGGAGGAGAAGGTATTTGTGTGTGTGTGTTTGGTTTTGTATTGGTAGTATCCGTATGTGTAGGGGCTTTGTGCTGGGAGAGAAGCTGAGTCAGGATTAGGGGGCGGGGCTTCACTGACTAGGGGTCCTATAAAGGTAGCAGCACAGACAGGTGCAGCGGCACAGGACCTAGCAAACAGAGCTGTAAACAGGGGAGTTTGAGTGGGAGTTCTGTTGGAGGAGAAGGTATTTGTGTGTGTGTGTTCGGTTTTTTATTGGTAGTATCTGTATGTGTAGGGGCTTTGTGCTGGGAGAGAAGCTGAGCCCTGGTTAGGGGGCGGGGTTTCCCTGACTAGGGGTCCTATAAATGTAGCAGCCAGTCAGGCAGCGGCACAGGAGCTAGCAAACAGAGCTGTAAACAGGGGAGTTTGAGTGGGATTTCTGTTGGAGGAGAACGTATTCGTGTGTGTGTTTGGTTTTGTATTGGTGGTATCTGTATGTGTAGAGGCTTGGAGGGGCTTTGTGCTGGGAGAGAAGCTGAGCCCTGATTAGGGGGCGGGGCTTCACTGACTAGGGGTCCTATAAAGGTAGCAGCCAGTCAGGCAGCGGCACAGGAGCTAGCAAACAGAGCTGTAAACAGGGGAGTTTGAGTGGAAGTTCTGTTGGAGGAGAAGGTATTTGTGTGTGTTTGGTTTTGTATTGGTAGTATCTGTATGTGTAGGGGCTTTGTGCTGGGAGAGAAGCTGAGCCCTGATTAGGGGGCGGGGCTTCACTGACTAGGGGTCCTGTAAAGGTAGCAGCCAGTCAGGCAGCGGCAAGGACAGCTGCAGCGGCACAGGAGCTAGCAAGCAGACCTGTAAACAGGGGAGTTTGAGTGGGAATTCTGTTGGAGGAGAAGGTATTTGTGTGTGTGTTTGGTTTTGTATTGGTGGTATCTGTATGTGTAGGGGCTTTGTGCTGGGAGAGAAGCGGAGCCCTGATTAGGGGGCGGGGCTTCACTGACTAAGGGTCCTATAAAGGGAGCAGCACAGACAGCTGCAGTGGCACAGGAGCTAGCAAACAGAGCTGTAAACAGGGGAGTGTGAGTGGGAGTTCTGTTGGAGGAGAAGGTATTTGTGTGTGTTTGGTTTTGTATTGGTAGTATATGTATGTGCAGGGGCTTTGTGCTGGGAGAGAAGCTGAGCCCTGATTAGTGGGCGGGGTTTCCCTGACTAGGGGTCCTATAAATGTAGCAGCCAGTCAGGCAGCGGCACAGGAGCTAGCAAACAGAGCTGTAAACAGGGGAGTTTGAGTGGGATTTCTGTTGGAGGAGAACGTATTCGTGTGTGTGTTTGGTTTTGTATTGGTGGTATCTGTATGTGTAGAGGCTTGGAGGGGCTTTGTGCTGGGAGAGAAGCTGAGCCCTGATTAGGGGGCGGGGCTTCACTGACTAGGGGTCCTATAAAGGTAGCAGCCAGTCAGGCAGCGGCACAGGAGCTAGCAAACAGAGCTGTAAACAGGGGAGTTTGAGTGGGAGTTCTGTTGGAGGAGAAGGTATTTGTGTGTGTTTGATTTTGTATTGGTGGTATCTGTATGTGTAGAGGCTTGGAGGGGCTTTGTGCTGGGAGAGAAGCTGAGCCCTGATTAGGGGTCGGGGCTTCCCTGACTAGGTGTCCTATGAAGGTAGCAGCCAGTCAGGCAGCGGCACAGACAGCTGCAGCGGCACAGGAGCTAGCAAACAGAGCTGTAAACAGGGGAGTTTGAGTGGGAGTTCTGTTGGAGGAGAAGGTACTTGTGTGTGTTTGGTTTTGTATTGGTAGTATCTGTATGTGTAGAGTCTTGGAGGGGCTTTGTGCTGGGAGAGAAGCTGAGCCCTGATTAGAAGGCGGGGCTTCACTGACTAGGGGTCCTATAAAGGTAGCAGCCTGTCAGGCAGCGGCACAGACAGCTTCAGCAGCACAGGAGCTAGCAAACAGAGCTGTAAACAGGGGAGTTTTGGGTGGGAGTTCTGTTGGAGGAGAAGGTATTCGTGTGTGTGTTTGGTTTTGTATTGGTAGTATCCGTATGTGTAGGGGCTTTCTGCTGGGAGAGAAGCTGAGTCCTGATTAGCGGGCGGGGCTTCACTGACTAGGGGTCCTATGAAGGTAGCAGCCAGTCAGGCAGCGGCACAGACAGCTGCAGCGGCACAGAAGCTAGCAAGCAGAGCTGTAAACAGGGGAGTTTGAGTGGGAATTCTGTTGGAGGAGAAGGTATTTGTGTGTGTGTTTGGTTTTGTATTGGTAGTATCCGTATGTGCAGGGGCTTTGTGCTGGGAGAGAAGCTGAGCCCTGATTAGGGGGCGGGGCTTCACTGACTAAGGGTCCTATAAAGGGAGCAGCCAGTCAGGCAGCGGCACCGGAGCTAGCAAACAGAGCTGTAAACAGGGGAGTTTGAGTTTGAGTTCTGTTGGTGGAGAAGGTATTTGTGTGTGTTTGGTTCTGTATTGGTGGTATCTGTATGTGTAGAGGCTTGTAGGGGCTTTGTGCTGGGAGAGAAGCTGAGCCCTGATTAGGGGCGGGGCTTCACTGACTTGGGGTCCTATAAAGGTAGCAGCCAGTCAGGCAGCGGCACAGACATCTGCAGCGGCACAGGAGCTGGCAAGCAGAGATGTAAACAGGGGAGTTTGAGTGGGAGTTCTGTTGGAGGAGAAGGTATTTGTGTGGGTTTGGTTTTGTATTGGTGGTATCTGTATGTGTAGGGGCTTTGTGCTGGCAGAGAAGCTGAGCCCTGATTAGGGGGCGGGGCTTCACTGACTAGGGGTCCTATAAAGGTAGCGGCACAGACAGCTGCAGCGGCACAGGAGCTAGCAAACAGAGCTGTAAACAGGGGAGTTTGAGTGGGAGTTCTGTTGGAGGAGAAGGTATTTGTGTGTGTTTGGTTCTGTATTGGTGGTATCTGTATGTGTAGAGGCTTGTAGGGGCTTTGTGCTGGGAGAGAAGCTGAGCCCTGATTAGGGGACGGGGCTTCACTGACTAGGGGTCCTATAAAGGTAGCAGCCAGTCAGGCAGCGGAACAGACAGCTGCAGCGGCACAGGAGCTAGCAAACAGAGCTGTAAACAGGGGAGTTTGAGTGGGAGTTCTGTTGGAGGAGAAGGTATTTGTGTGTGTGTTTGGTTTTGTATTGGTAGTATCCGTATGTGTAGGGGCTTTGTGCTGGGAGAGAAGCTGAGCCCTGATTAGGGGGCGGGGCTTCACTGACTAAGGGTCCTATAAAGCGAGCAGCCAGTCAGGCAGCGGCACAGGAGCTAGCAAACAGAGCTGTAAACAGGGGAGTTTGAGTGGGAGTTCTGTTGGAGTAGAAGTTATTTGTGTGTGTGTTTGGTTTTGTATTGGTAGTATATGTATGTGCAGGGGCTTTGTGCTGGGAGAGAAGCTGAGCCCTGATTAGGGGGTGGGGCTTCCCTGACTAGGGGTCCTATGAAGGTAGCAGCCAGTCAGGCAGCGGCACAGACAGCTGCAGTGGCACAGGAGCTAGCAAACAGAGCTGTAAACAGGGGCGTTTGAGTGGGCGTTCTGTTGGAGGAGAAGGTATTTGTGTGTTTTTGGTTTTGTATTGGTAGTACCTGTATGTGTAGAGGCTTGGAGGGGCTTTGTGCTGGGAGAGAAGCTGAGCCCTGATTAGGGGGCGGGGCTTCACTGACTAGGGGTCCTATAAAGGTAGCAGCCAGTCAGGCAGCGGCACAGGAGCTAGCAAACAGAGCTGTAAACAGGGGAGTTTGAGTGGGAGTTCTGTTGGAGGAGAACGTATTTGTGTGTGTTTGGTTTTGTATTGGTAGTATCTGTATTTGCAGGGGCTTTGTGCTGGGAGAGAAGCTGAGCCCTGATTAGGGGGTGGGGATTCACTGACTAGGGGACCTATGAAGGTAGCAGCGAGTCAGGCAGCGGCACAGACAGCTGCAGCGGCACAGGAGCTAGCAAACAGAGCTGTAAACAGGGGAATTTGAGTGGGAGTTCTGTTGGAGGAGAAGTTATTTGTGTGTGTGTTTGGTTTTGTATTGGTAGTATATGTATGTGCAGGGGCTTTGTGCTGGGAGAGAAGCTGAGTCCTGATTAGGGGGCGGGGCTTCACTGACTAGGGGTCCTATAAAGGTAGCAGCACAGACAGGTGCAGCGGCACAGGACCTAGCAAACAGAGCTGTAAACAGGGGAGTTTGAGTGGGAGTTCTGTTGGAGGAGAAGGTATTTGTGTGTGTGTGTTCGGTTTTGTATTGGTAGTATCTGTATGTGTAGGGGCTTTGTGCTGGGAGAAGCTGAGCCCTGATTAGGGGGCGGGGTTTCCCTGACTAGGGGTCCTATAAAGGTAGCAGCCAGTCAGGCAGCGGCACAGGAGCTAGCAAACAGAGCTGTAAACAGGGGAGTTTGAGTGGGAGTTCTGTTGGAGGAGAAGGTATTTGTGTGTGTTTGGTTTTGTATTGGTGGTATCTGTATGTGTAGAGGCTTGGAGGGGCTTCGTGCTGGGAGAGAAGCTGAGCCCTGATTAGAAGGCGGGGCTTCACTTACTAGGGGTCCTATAAAGGGAGCAGCCAGTCAGATAGCGGCACAGACAGCTGCAGCGGCACAGGAGCTAGCAAACAGAGCTGTAAACAGGGGAGTTTGAGTGGGAGTTCTGTTGGAGTAGAAGTTATTTGTGTGTGTGTTTGGTTTTGTATTGGTAGTATATGTATGTGCAGGGGCTTTGTGCTGGGAGAGAAGCTGAGCCCTGATTAGGGGGTGGGGCTTCCCTGACTAGGGGTCCTATGAAGGTAGCAGCCAGTCAGGCAGCGGCACAGACAGCTGCAGCGGCACAGGAGCTAGCAAACAGAGCTGTAAACAGGGGAGTTCGAGTGGGAGTTCTGTTGGAGGAGAAGGTATTTGTGTTAGTTTGGTTTTGTATTGGTAGTATCCGTATGTGTAGGGGCTTTTTGCTGGGAGAGAAGCTGAGTCCTGATTAGCGGGCGGGGCTTCACTGACTAGGGGTCCTATGAAGGTAGCAGCCAGTCAGGCAGCGGCACAGACAGCTGCAGCGGCACAGGAGCTAGCAAGCAGAGCTGTAAACAGGGGAGTTTGAGTGGGAATTCTGTTGGAGGAGAAGGTATTTGTGTGTGTGTTTGGTTTTGTATTGGTAGTATCCGTATGTGCAGGGGCTTTGTGCTGGCAGAGAAGCTGAGCCCTGATTAGGGGGCGGGGCTTCACTGACTAGGGGTCCTATAAAGGTAGCAGCCAGTCAGGCAGCGGCACAGGAGCTAGCAAACAGAGCAGTAAACAGGGGAGTTTGAGTGGGAGTTCTGTTGGAGGAGAAGGTATTTGTGTGTGTTTGGTTTTGTATTGGTAGTATCTGTATTTGCAGGGGCTTTGTGCTGGGAGAGAAGCTGAGCCCTGATTAGGGGGCGGGGATTCACTGACTAGGGGACCTATGAAGGTAGCAGCGAGTCAGGCAGCGGCACAGACAGCTGCAGCGGCACAGGAGCTAGCAAACAGAGCTGTAAACAGGGGAGTTTGAGTGGGAGTTCTGTTGGAGGAGAAGGTATTTGTGTGGGTTTGGTTTGGATTGGTAGTACCTCTATGTGTAGGGGCTTTGTGCTGGGAGAGAAGCTGAGCCCTGATTAGGGGGCGGGGCTTCACTGATTAGGGGTCCTATGAAGGTAGCAGCCAGTCAGGCAGCGGCACAGACAGCTGCAGCGGCACAGGAGCTAGCAAACAGAGCTGTAAACAGGGGAGTTTGAGTGGGAGTTCTGTTGGAGGAGAAGGTATTTGTGTGTGTGTGTTCGGTTTTGTATTGGTAGTATCTGTATGTGAAGGGGCTTTGTGCTGGGAGAAGCTGAGCCCTGATTAGGGGGCGGGGTTTCCCTGACTAGGGGTCCTATAAAGGTAGCAGCCAGTCAGGCAGCGGCACAGGAGCTAGCAAACAGAGCTGTAAACAGGGGAGTTTGAGTGGGAGTTCTGTTGGAGGAGAAGGTATTTGTGTGTGTTTGGTTTTGTATTGGTGGTATCTGTATGTGCAGGGGCTTTGTGCTGGGAGAGAAGCTGAGCCCTGATTAGGGGGCGGGTCTACACTGACTTGGGGTTCTATAGAGGCAGCAGCTAGTCAGGCAGCGGCACAGACAGCTGCAGCGATACAGGAGCAAGCAAACAGAGCTGTAAACAGGGGAGTTTGAGTGGGAGTTCTGTTGGAGGAGAAGGTATTTGTGTGTGTGTTTGGTTTTGTATTGGTAGTATCTGTATGTTTAGGGGCTTGGTGCTGGGAGAGAAGCTGAGCCCTGATTAGGGGGCGGGGCTTCACTGACTAGGGGTCTTGTAAAGGGAGCAGCCAGTCAGGCAGCGGCACAGACAGCTGCAGCGGCACAGGAGCTAGCAAACAGAGTTGTAAACAGGGGAGTTTGAGTGGGAGTTCTGTTGGAGGAGAAGGTATTTGTGTGTGTTTGGTTTGGATTGGTAGTACCTGTATGTGTAGGGGCTTTGTGCTGGGAGAGAAGCTGAGCCCTGATTAGGGGACGGGGCTTCACTGACTAGGGGTCCTATGAAGGTAGCAGCCAGTCAGGCAGCGGCACAGACAGCTGCAGCGGCACAGGAGCTAGCAAACAGAGTTGTAAACAGGGGAGTTTGAGTGGGAGTTCTGTTGGAGGAGAAGGTATTTGTGTGTGTTTGGTTTGGATTGGTAGTACCTGTATGTGTAGGGGCTTTGTGCTGGGACAGAAGCTGAGCCCTGATTAGGGGGCGGGGCTTCACTGACTAGGGGTCCTATGAAGGTAGCAGCCAGTCAGGCAGCGGCACAGACAGCTGCAGCGATACAGGAGCAAGCAAACAGAGCTGTAAACAGGGGAGTTTGAGTGGGAGTTCTATTGGAGGAGAAGGTATTTGTGTGAGTTTGGTTTTGTATTGGTGGTATCTGTATGTGTAGGGGCTTTGTGCTGGCAGAGAAGCTGAGCCCTGATTAGGGGGCGGGGCTTCACTGACTAGGGGTCCTATAAAGGTAGCGGCACAGACAGCTGCAGCGGCACAGGAGCTAGCAAACAGAGCTGTAAACAGGGGAGTTTGAGTGGGAGTTCTGTTGGAGGAGAAGGTATTTGTGTGTGTTTGGTTTTCTATTGGTGGTATCTGTATGTGTAGAGGCTTGGGGGGGCTTTGTGCTGGGAGAGAAGCTGAGCCCTGATTAGAAGGCGGGGCTTCACTTACTAGGGGTCCTATAAAGGGAGCAGCCAGTCAGGCAGCGGCACAGACAGCTGCAGCGGCACAGGAGCTAGCAAACAGAGCTGTAAACAGGGGAGTTTGAGTGGGAGTTCTGTTGGAGGAGAAGTTATTTGTGTGTGTGTTTGGTTTTGTATTGGTAGTATATGTATGTGCAGGGGCTTTGTGCTGGGAGAGAAGCTGAGCCCTGATTAGGGGGCGGGGCTTCACTGACTAGGGGTCCTATGAAGGTAGCAGCCAGTCAGGCAGCGGCACAGACAGCTGCAGCGGCACAGGAGCTAGCAAACAGAGCTTTAAAAAGGGGAGTTTGAGTGGGAGTTCTGTTGGAGGAGAAGGTATTTGTGTGTGTTTGGTTTTGTACTGGTAGTATCTGTATGTGTAGGGGCTTTGTGCTGGGAGAGAAGCTGAGCCCTGATTAGGGGACGGGGCTTCACTGACTAGGGGTCCTATAAAGGCAGCAGCCAGTCAGGCAGCGGCACAGACAGCTGCAGCGGCACAGGAGCTAGCAAACAGAGCTGTAAACAGGGGAGTTTCAGTGGGAGTTCTGTTGGAGGAGAAGGTATTTGTGTGTGTTTGGTTTTGTATTGGTGGTATCTGTATGTGTAGAGGCTTGGAGGGACTTTGTGCTGGGAGAGAAGCTGAGCCCTGATTAGGGGGCGGGGCTTAACTGACTAGGGGTCCTATAAAGGTAGCAGCCAGTCAGGCAGCGGCACAGGAGCTAGCAAACAGAGCTGTAAACAGGGGAGTTTGAGTGGGAGTTCTGTTGGAGGAGAAGGTATTTGTGTGTGTTTTTGTATTGGTATTATCTGTATGTGTAGAGGCTTGGAGGGGATTTGTCCTGGGAGAGAACCTGGGCCCTGATTAGGGGGCGGGGCTTCACTGACTAGGGGTCCTATAAAGGGAGCAGCCAGTCAGGCAGCGGCACAGACAGCTGCAGTGGCACAGGAGCTAGCAAACAGAGCTGTAAACAGGGGAGTTTGAGTGGGAGTTCTGTTGGAGGAAAAGGTGTTTGTGTGTGTTTGGTTTTGTATTGGTAGTATCTGTATGTGTAGGGGCTTTCTGCTGGGAGAGAAGCTGAGCCCTGGTTAGGGGGCAGGGCTTCCCTGACTAGGGGTCCTATAAAGGTAGCAGCACAGACAGGTGCAGCGGCACAGGACCTAGCAAACAGAGCTGTAAACAGGGGAGTTTGAGTGGGAGTTCTGTTGGAGGAGAAGGTATTTGTGTGTGTTTGGTTTTGTATTGGTGGTATCTGTATGTGCAGGGGCTTTGTGCTGGGAGAGAAGCTGAGCCCTGATTAGGGGGCGGGGCTACACTGACTTGGGGACCTATGAAGGTAGCAGCGAGTCAGGCAGCGGTACAGACAGCTGCAGTGGCACAGGAGCTAGCAAACAGAGCTGTAAACAGGGGAGTTTGAGTGGGAGTTCTGTTGGAGGAGAAGGTATTTGTGTGGGTTTGGTTTGGATTGGTAGTACCTCTATGTGTAGGGGCTTTGTGCTGGGAGAGAAGCTGAGCCCTGATTAGGGGGCGGGGCTTCACTGATTAGGGGTCCTATGAAGGTAGCAGCCAGTCAGGCAGCGGCACAGACAGCTGCAGCGGCACAGGTGCTAGCAAACAGAGCTGTAAACAGGGGAGTTTGAGTGGGAGTTCTGTTGGAGGAGAAGGTATTTGTGTGTGTGTGTTCGGTTTTGTATTGGTAGTATCTGTATGTGAAGGGGCTTTGTGCTGGGAGAAGCTGAGCCCTGATTAGGGGGCGGGGTTTCCCTGACTAGGGGTCCTATAAAGGTAGCAGCCAGTCAGGCAGCGGCACAGGAGCTATCAAACAGAGCTGTAAACAGGGGAGTTTGAGTGGGAGTTCTGTTGGAGGAGAAGGTATTTGTGTGTGTTTGGTTTTGTATTGGTGGTATCTGTATGTGCAGGGGCTTTGTGCTGGGAGAGAAGCTGAGCCCTGATTAGGGGGCGGGTCTACACTGACTTGGGGTTCTATAGAGGCAGCAGTTAGTCAGGCAGCGGCACAGACAGCTGCAGCGATACAGGAGCAAGCCAACAGAGCTGTAAACAGGGGAGTTTGAGTGGGAGTTCTGTTGGAGGAGAAGGTATTTGTGTGTGTTTTGTTTTCTATTGGTGGTATCTGTATGTGTAGAGGCTTGGGGGGGCTTTGTGCTGGGAGAGAAGCTGAGCCCTGATTAGAAGGCGGGGCTTCACTTACTAGGGGTCCTATAAAGGGAGCAGCCAGTCAGGCAGCGGCACAGACAGCTGCAGCGGCACAGGAGCTAGCAAACAGAGCTGTAAACAGGGGAGTTTGAGTGGGAGTTCTGTTGGAGGAGAAGTTATTTGTGTGTGTGTTTGGTTTTGTATTGGTAGTATATGTATGTGCAGGGGCTTTGTGCTGGGAGAGAAGCTGAGCCCTGATTAGGGGGCGGGGCTTCACTGACTAGGGGTCCTATGAAGGTAGCAGCCAGTCAGGCAGCGGCACAGACAGCTGCAGCGGCACAGGAGCTAGCAAACAGAGCTTTAAAAAGGGGAGTTTGAGTGGGAGTTCTGTTGGAGGAGAAGGTATTTGTGTGTGTTTGGTTTTGTACTGGTAGTATCTGTATGTGTAGGGGTTTGTGCTGGGAGAGAAGCTGAGCCCTGATTAGGGGACGGGGCTTCACTGACTAGGGGTCCTATAAAGGGAGCAGCCAGTCAGGCAGCGGCACAGACAGCTGCAGCGGCACAGGAGCTAGCAAACAGAGCTGTAAACAGGGGAGTTTCAGTGGGAGTTCTGTTGGAGGAGAAGGTATTTGTGTGTGTTTGGTTTTGTATTGGTGGTATCTGTATGTGTAGAGGCTTGGAGGGGCTTTGTGCTGGGAGAGAAGCTGAGCCCTGATTAGGGGGCGGGGCTTAACTGACTAGGGGTCCTATAAAGGTAGCAGCCAGTCAGGCAGCGGCACAGGAGCTAGCAAACAGAGCTGTAAACA
Source organism: Lepidochelys olivacea (assembly GCF_965140295.1). NCBI lineage: Eukaryota > Metazoa > Chordata > Testudines > Cheloniidae > Lepidochelys > Lepidochelys olivacea. Next base: position 25,888,575 of record NC_140427.1, read on the forward strand.
GGGGAGTTTGAGTGGGAGTTCTGTTGGAGGAGAAGGTATTTGTGTGTGTTTTTGTATTGGTATTATCTGTATGTGTAGAGGCTTGGAGGGGCTTTGTGCTGGGAGAGAAGCTGAGCCCTGATTAGCGGGCGGGGCTTCACTGACTAGGGGACCTATAAAGGGAGCAGCCAGTCAGGCAGCGGCACAGGAGCTAGCAAACAGAGCTGTAAGCAGGGGAGTTTGAGTGGGAGTTCTGTTGGAGGAGAAGGTATTTGTGTTTGTTTTTGTATTGGTAGTATCTGTATGTGTAGAGGTTTGAAGGGGCTTTGTGCTGGGAGAGAAGCTGAGCCCTGATTAGGGGGCGGGGCTTCACTGACTAGGGGTCCTATAAAGGTAGCAGCCAGTCAGGCAGCGGCTAAGACAGCTGCAGCGGCACAGGAGCTAGCAAACAGAGCTGTAAGCAGGGGAGTTTGAGTGGGAGTTCTGTTGGAGGAGAAGGTATTTGTGTGTGTTTGGTTTTGTATTGGTAGTATCTGTATGTGTAGAGGCTTGGAGGGGCTTTGTGCTGGGAGAGAAGCTGAGCCCTGATTAGGGGGCGGGCCTTCACAGACTAGGGGTCATATAAAGGTAGCAGCCAGTCAGGCAGCGGCACAGGAGCTAGCAAACAGAGCTGTAAAGAGGGGAGTTTGTGTGGGAGTTCTGTTGGAGGAGAAGGTATTTGTGTGTGTTTTTGTATTGGTAGTATCTGTATGTGTAGTGGTTTGAAGGGGCTTTGTGCTGGGAGAGAAGCTGAGCCCTGATTAGGGGGCGGGGCTTCACTGACTAGGGGTCCTATAAAGGTAGCAGCCAGTCAGGCAGCTGCACAGACAGCTGCAGCGGCACAGGAGCTAGCAAACAGAGCTGTAAACAGGGGAGTTTGAGTGGGAGTTCTGTTGGAGGAGAAGGTATTTGTGTGTTTTTGGTTTTGTATTGGTAGTACCTGTATGTGTAGAGGCTTGGAGGGGCTTTGTGCTGGGAGAGAAGCTGAGCCCTGATTAGGGGGCGGGGCTTCACTGACTAGGGGTCCTATAAAGGTAGCAGCCAGTCAGGCAGCGGCACAGGAGCTAGCAAACAGAGCAGTAAACAGGGGAGTTTGAGTGGGAGTTCTGTTGGAGGAGAAGGTATTTGTGTGTGTTTGGTTTTGTATTGGTAGTATCTGTACTTGCAGGGGCTTTGTGCTGGGAGAGAAGCTGAGCCCTGATTAGGGGGCGGGGATTCACTGACTAGGGGACCTATGAAGGTAGCAGCGAGTCAGGCAGCGGCACAGACAGCTGCAGCGGCACAGGAGCTAGCAAACAGAGCTGTAAACAGGGGAGTTTGAGTGGGAGTTCTGTTGGAGGAGAAGGTATTTGTGTGGGTTTGGTTTGGATTGGTAGTACCTCTATGTGTAGGGGCTTTGTGCTGGGAGAGAAGCTGAGCCCTGATTAGGGGGCGGGGCTTCACTGATTAGGGGTCCTATGAAGGTAGCAGCCAGTCAGGCAGCGGCACAGACAGCTGCAGCGGCACAGGAGCTAGCAAACAGAGCTGTAAACAGGGGAGTTTGAGTGGGAGTTCTGTTGGAGGAGAAGGTATTTGTGTGTGTGTGTTCGGTTTTGTATTGGTGGTATCTGTATGTGCAGGGGCTTTGTGCTGGGAGAGAAGCTGAGCCCTGATTAGGGGGCGGGGCTTCACTGACTAGGGGTCTTGTAAAGGGAGCAGCCAGTCAGGCAGCGGCACAGACAGCTGCAGCGGCACAGGAGCTAGCAAACAGAGTTGGAAACAGGGGAGTTTGAGTGGGAGTTCTGTTGGAGGAGAAGGTATTTGTGTGTGTTTGGTTTGGATTGGTAGTACCTGTATGTGTAGGGGCTTTGTACTGGGAGAGAAGCTGAGCCCTGATTAGGGGGCGGGGCTTCACTGACTAGGGGTCCTATAAAGGTAGCAGCACAGACAGGTGCAGCGGCACAGGAGCTAGCAAACAGAGCTGTAAACAGGGGAGTTTGAGTGGGAGTTCTGTTGGAGGAGAAGGTATTTGTGTGTGTTTGGTTTTGTATTGGTGGTATCTGTATGTGTAGAGGCTTGGAGGGGCTTTGTGCTGGGAGAGAAGCTGAGCCCTGATTAGAAGGCGGGGCTTCACTTACTAGGGGTCCTATAAAGGGAGCAGCCAGTCAGGCAGCGGCACAGACAGCTGCAGCGGCACAGGAGCTAGCAAACAGAGCTGTAAACAGGGGAGTTTGAGTGGGAGTTCTGTTGGAGTAGAAGTTATTTGTGTGTGTGTTTGGTTTTGTATTGGTAGTATATGTATGTGCAGGGGCTTTGTGCTGGGAGAGAAGCTGAGCCCTGATTAGGGGGTGAGGCTTCCCTGACTAGGGGTCCTATGAAGGTAGCAGCCAGTCAGGCAGCGGCACAGACAGCTGCAGCGGCACAGGAGCTAGCAAACAGAGCTGTAAACAGGGGAGTTTGAGTGGGAGTTCTGTTGGAGGAGAAGGTATTTGTGTGTGTTTGGTTTTGTATTGGTAGTATCTGTATGTGTAGGGGCTTTGTGCTGGGAGAGAAGCTGAGCCCTGATTAGGGGGCGGGGCTTCACTGACTAGGGGTCCTATAAAGGTAGCAGCCAGTCAAACAGCGGCACAGGAGCTAGCAAACAGAGCTGTAAACAGGGGAGTTTGAGTGGGAGTTCTGTTGGAGGAAAAGGTGTTTGTGTGTGTTTGGTTTTGTATTGGTAGTATCTGTATGTGTAGGGGCTTTGTGCTGGGAGAGAAGCTGAGCCCTGGTTAGGGGGCAGGGCTTCCCTGACTAGGGGTCCTATAAAGGTAGCGGCACAGACAGCTGCAGTGGCACAGGAGCTAGCAAACAGAGCTGTAAACAGGGGAGTTTGAGTGGGAGTTCTGTTGGAGGAGAAGGTATTTGTGTGTGTTTGGTTCTGTATTGGTGGTATCTGTATGTGTAGAGGCTTGTAGGGGCTTTGTGCTGGGAGAGAAGCTGAGCCCTGATTAGGGGGCGGGGCTTCACTGACTAGGGGTCCTATAAAGGGAGCAGCCAGTCAGGCAGCGGCTAAGACAGCTGCAGCGGCACAGGAGCTAGCAAAGAGAGCTGTAAACAGGGGAGTTTCAGTGGGAGTTCTGTTGGAGGAGAAGGTATTTGTGTGTGTTTGGTTTTGTATTGGTGGTATCTGTATGTGTAGAGGCTTGGAGTGGCTTTGTGCTGGGAGAGAAGCTGAGCCCTGATTAGGGGGCGGGGCTTAACTGACTAGGGGTCCTATAAAGGTAGCAGCCAGTCAGGCAGCGGCACAGGAGCTAGCAAACAGAGCTGTAAACAGGGGAGTTTGAGTGGGAGTTCTGTTGGAGGAGAAGGTATTTGTGTGTGTTTTTGTATTGGTATTATCTGTATGTGTAGAGGCTTGGAGGGGCTTTGTGCTGGGAGAGAAGCTGAGCCCTGATCAGGGGGCGGGGCTTCACTGACTAGGGGTCCTATAAAGTTAGCAGCCAGTCAGGCAGCGGCACAGGAGCTAGCAAACAGAGCTGTAAACAGGGGAGTTTGAGTGGGAGTTCTGTTGGAGGAGAAGGTATTTGTGTGTGTTTGGTTTTGTATTGGTAGTATCTGTATGTGTAGGGTCTTTGTGCTGGGAGAGAAGCTGAGCCCTGATCAGGGGGCGGGGCTTCACTGACTAGGGGTCCTATCAAGGTAGCAGCCAGTCAGGCAGCGGCACAGGAGCTAGCAAACAGAGTTGTAAACAGGGGAGTTTGAGTGGGAGTTCTGTTGGAGGAGAAGGTATTTCTGTGTGTTTTTGTATTGGTAGTATCTGTATGTGTAGAGGTTTGAAGGGGCTTTGTGCTGGGAGAGAAGGTGAGTCCTGATTAGGGGGCGGGGCTTCACTGACTAGGGGTCCTATAAAGGTAGCAGCCAGTCAGGCAGCGGAACAGACAGCTGCAGTGGCACAGGAGCTAGCAAACAGAGCTGTAAACAGGGGAGTTGGAGTGGGAGTTCTGTTGGAGGAGAAGATATTTGTGTGTGTTTTTGCATTGGTAGTATCTGTATGTGTAGAGGTTTGAAGGGGCTTTGTGCTGGGAAAGAAGCTGAGTCCTGATTAGGGGGCGGGGCTTCACTGACTAGGGGTCCTATAAAGGTAGTAGCCAGTCAGGCAGCGGAACAGACAGCTGCAGCGGCACAGGAGCTAGCAAACAGAACTGTAAACAGGGGAGTTTGAGAGGGAGTTCTGTTGGAGGAGAAGGTATTTGTGTGTGTTTGGTTTTGTATTGTCAGTATCTGTATGTGCAGGGGCTTTGTGCTGGGAGAGAAGCTGAGCCCTGATTAGGGAGCGGGGCTTCCCTGACTAGGGGTCCTATAAAGGTAGCAGCCAGTCAGGCAGCGGCACAGGAGCTAGCAAACAGAGCTGTAAACAGGGGAGTTTGAGTGGGAGTTCTGTTGGAGGAGAATGTATTTGTGTGTTTTTGGTTTTGTATTGGTGGTATCTGTATGTGTAGAGGCTTGGAGGGGCTTTGTGCTGGGAGAGAAGCTGAGCCCTGATTAGGGGGCGGGGCTTCACTGACTAGGGGTCCTATAAAGGTAGCAACCAGTCAGGCAGCGGCACAGGAGCTAGCGAACAGACCTGTAAACAGGGCAGTTGGAGTGAGAGTTCTGTTGGAGGAGAAGGTATTTGTGTGTTTTTGGTTTTGTATTGGTGGTATCTGTATGTGTAGAGGCTTGTAGGGGCTTTGTACTGGGAGAGAAGCTGAGCCCTGATTAGGGGGCGGGGCTTCACTGACTAGGGGTCCTATGAAGGTAGCAGCCAGTCAGGCAGCGGCACAGACAGCTGCAGCGGCACAGGAGCTAGCAAGCAGAGCTGTAAACAGGGGAGTTTGAGTGGGAATTCTGTTGGAGGAGAAGGTATTTGTGTGTGTGTTTGGTTTTGTATTGGTAGTATCCGTATGTGTAGGGGCTTTGTGCTGGGGGAGAAGCTGAGCCCTGATTAGGGGGCGGGGCTTCACTGACTAAGGGTCCTATAAAGCGAGCAGCCAGTCAGGCAGCGGCACAGGAGCTAGCAAACAGAGCTGTAAACAGGGGAGTTTGAGTGGGAGTTCTGTTGGAGGAGAAGGTATTTGTGTGTGTTTGGTTTTGTATTGGTGGTATCTGTATGTGTAGAGGCTTGGAGGGGCTTTGTGCTGGGAGAGAAGCTGAGCCCTGATTAGAAGGCGGGGCTTCACTTACTAGGGGTCCTATAAAGGGAGCAGCCAGTCAGGCAGCGGCACAGACAGCTGCAGCGGCACAGGAGCTAGCAAACAGAGCTGTAAACAGGGGAGTTTGAGTGGGAGTTCTGTTGGAGTAGAAGTTATTTGTGTGTGTGTTTGGTTTTGTATTGGTAGTATATGGATGTGCAGGGGCTTTGTGCTGGGAGAGAAGCTGAGCCCTGATTAGGGGGTGGGGCTTCCCTGACTAGGGGTCCTATGAAGGTAGCAGCCAGTCAGGCAGCGGCACAGACAGCTGCAGCGGCACAGGAGCTAGCAAACAGAGCTGTAAACAGGGGAGTTTGAGTGGGAGTTCTGTTGGAGGAGAAGGTATTTGTGTGTGTTTGGTTTTGTATTGGTAGTATCTGTATGTGTAGAGGCTTTGTGCTGGGAGAGAAGCTGAGCCCTGATTAGGGGGCGGGGCTTCACTGACTAGGGGTCCTATAAAGGAATTAGCCAGTCAGGCAGCGGAACAGACAGCTGCAGCGGCACAGGAGCTAGCAAACAGAGCTGTAAACAGGGGAGTTTGAGTGGGAGTTCTGTTGGAGGAGAAGGTATTTGTGTGTGTTTGGTTTTCTATTGGTTGTATCTGTATGTGTAGAGGCTTGGGGGGGCTTTGTGCTGGGAGAGAAGCTGAGCCCTGATTAGAAGGCGGGGCTTCACTTACTAGGGGTCCTATAAAGGGAGCAGCCAGTCAGGCAGCGGCACAGACAGCTGCAGCGGCACAGGAGCTAGCAAACAGAGCTGTAAACAGGGGAGTTTGAGTGGGAGTTCTGTTGGAGGAGAAGTTATTTGTGTATGTGTTTGGTTTTGTATTGGTAGTATACGTATGTGCAGGGGCTTTGTGCTGGGAGAGAAGCTGAGCCCTGATTAGGGGACGGGGCTTAACTGACTAGGGGTCCTATAAAGGTAGCAGCCAGTCAGGCAGCGGCACAGGAGCTAGCAAACAGAGCTGTAAACAGGGGAGTTTGAGTGGGAGTTCTGTTGGAGGAGAAGGTATTTGTGTGTGTTTTTGTATTGGTATTATCTGTATGTGTAGAGGCTTGGAGGGGCTTTGTCCTGGGAGAGAACCTGGGCCCTGATTAGGGGGCGGGGCTTCACTGACTAGGGGTCCTATAAAGGGAGCAGCCAGTCAGGCAGCGGCACAGACAGCTGCAGTGGCACAGGAGCTAGCAAACAGAGCTGTAAACAGGGGAGTTTGAGTGGGAGTTCTGTTGGAGGAGAAGGTATTTGTGTGTGTTTGGTTTTGTATTGGTAGTATCTGTATGTGTAGGGGCTTTGTGCTGGGAGAGAAGCTGAGCCCTGATTAGGGGGCGGGGCTTCACTGACTAGGGGTCCTATAAAGGTAGCAGCCAGTCAAACAGCGGCACAGGAGCTAGCAAACAGAGCTGTAAACAGGGGAGTTTGAGTGGGAGTTCTGTTGGAGGAAAAGGTGTTTGTGTGTGTTTGGTTTTGTATTGGTAGTATCTGTATGTGTAGGGGCTTTGTGCTGGGAGAGAAGCTGAGCCCTGGTTAGGGGGCAGGGCTTCCCTGACTAGGGGTCCTATAAAGGTAGCAGCACAGACAGGTGCAGCGGCACAGGACCTAGCAAACAGAGCTGTAAACAGGGGAGTTTGAGTGGGAGTTCTGTTGGAGGAGAAGGTATTTGTGTGTGTTTGGTTTTGTATTGGTGGTATCTGTATGTGCAGGGGCTTTGTGCTGGGAGAGAAGCTGAGCCCTGATTAGGGGGCGGGGCTACACTCACTTGGGTTCAATAGAGGCAGCAGCTAGTCAGGCAGCGGCACAGACAGCTGCAGCGATACAGGAGCAAGCAAACAGAGCTGTAAACAGGGGAGTTTGAGTGGGAGTTCTGTTGGAGGAGAAGGTATTTGTGTGTGTGTTTGGTTTTGTATTGGTAGTATCTGTATGTGTAGAGGCTTGGAGGGGCTTTGTCCTGGGAGAGAAGCTGAGCCCTGATTAGCGGGCGGGGCTTCACTGACTAGGGGACCTATGAAGGTAGCAGCGAGTCAGGCAGCGGTACAGACAGCTGCAGTGGCACAGGAGCTAGCAAACAGAGCTGTAAACAGGGGAGTTTGAGTGGGAGTTCTGTTGGAGGAGAAGGTATTTGTGTGTGTGTTTGGTTTTGTATTGGTAGTATCCGTATGTGTAGGGGCTTTGTGCTGGGAGAGAAGCTGAGCCCTGATTCGGGGGCGGGGCTTCACTGACTAAGGGTCCTATAAAGGGAGCAGCCAGTCAGGCAGCGGCACAGGAGCTAGCAAACAGAGCTGTAAAGAGGGGAGTTTGAGTGGGAGTTCTGTTGGAGGAGAAGGTATTTGTGTGTGTTTGGTTTTGTATTGGTAGTATCTGTATGTGTAGGGTCTTTGTGCTGGGAGAGAAGATGAGCCCTGATTAGGGGGCGAGGCTTCACTGACTAGGGGTCGTATAAAGGTAGCAGCCAGTCATGCAGCGGAACACACAGCTGCAGTGGCACAGGAGATAGCAAACAGAGCTGTAAACAGGGGAGTTTGAGTGGCAGTTCTGTTGGAGGAGAAGGTATTTGTGTGTGTTTGGTTTTGTATTGGTAGTATCTGTATGTGTAGGGGCTTTGTGCTGGGAGAGAAGCTGAGCCCTGATTGGGGGCGGGGCTTCACTGACTAGGGGTCCTATAAAGGTAGCAGCCAGTCAGGCAGCGGCACAGACAGCTGCAGCGGCAAAGGAGCTAGCAAACAGAGCTCTAAACAGGGGAGTTTGAGTGGGAGTTCTGTTGGAGGAGAAGGTATTTGTGTGTGTTTGGTTTTGTATTGGTAGTATCTGTATGTGTAGTGGCTTGGAGGGGCTTTGTGCTGGGAGAGAAGCTGAGCCCTGATTAGGGGGCGGGGCTTCACTGACTAGGGGTCCTATAAAGGTAGCAGCCAGTCAGGCAGCGGCACAGACAGCTGCAGTGGCACAGGCGCTAGCAAACAGACCTGTAAACAGGGCAGTTTGAGTGGGAGTTCTGTTGGAGGAGAAGGTATTTGTCTGAATTTTTGTATTGGTAGTATCTGTATGTGTAGTGGTTTGAAGGGGCTTTGTGCTGGGAGAGAAGCTGAGCCCTGATTAGGGGGCGGGGCTTCACTGACTAGGGGTCCTATAAAGGGAGCAGCCAGTCAGGCAGCGGCACAGACAGCTGCAGTGGCACAGGCGCTAGCAAACAGAGCTGTAAACAGGGGAGTTTGAGTGGGAGTTCTGTTGGAGGAGAAGGTATTTGTGTGTGTTTGGTTTTGTATTGGTAGTATCTGTATGTGTAGGGTCTTTGTGCTGGGAGAGAAGCTGAGCTCTGATCAGGGGGCGGGGTTTCCCTGACTAGGAGTCCAATAAAGGTAGCAGCCAGTCAGGCAGCGGCACAGGAGCTAGCAAACAGAGCTGTAAAGAGGGGAGTTTGAGTGGGAGTTCTGTTGGAGGAGAAGGTATTTGTGTGTGTTTGGTTTTGTATTGGTAGTATCTGTATGTGTAGGGGCTTTGTGCTGGGAGAGAAGCTGAGCCCTGATTAGGGGGCGGGGCTTCACTGACTAGGGGTCCTATAAAGGTAGCAGCCAGTCAGACAGCGGCACAGACAGCTGAAGCGGCACAGGAGCTAGCAAACAGAGCTGTAAACAGGGGAGTTTGAGTGGGAGTTCTGTTGGAGGAGAAGGTATTTGTGTGTGTTTGGTTTTGTATTGGTAGTATCTGTATGTGTAGAGGCTTGGAGGGGCTTTGTGCTGGGAGAGAAGCTGAGCCCTGATTAGGGGGCGGGGCTTCACTGACTAGGGGTCCAAAAGGTAGCAGCCAGTCAGGCAGCGGCACAGACAGCTGCAGTGGCACAGGGGCTAGCAAACAGAGCTCTAAAAGGGGAGTTTGAGTGGGAGTTCTGTTGGAGGAGAAGGTATTTGTGTGTGTTTGGTTTTGTATTGGTAGTATCTGTATGTGTAGAGGCTTGGAGGGGCTTTGTGCTGGGAGAGAAGCTGAGCCCTGATTAGGGGGCGGGGCTTCACTGACTAGGGGTCCTATAAAGGGAGCAGCCAGTCAGGCAGCGGCACAGACAGCTGCAGTGGCACAGGGGCTAGCAAACAGAGCTGTAAACAGGGGAGTTTGAGTGGGAGTTCTGTTGGAGGAGAAGGTATTTGTGTGTGTTTTTGTATTGGTAGTATCTGTATGTGTAGTGGTTTGAAGGGGCTTTGTGCTGGGAGAGAAGCTGAGCCCTGATTAGGGGGCAGGACTTCACTGACTAGGGGTCCTATAAAGGGAGCAGCCAGTCAGGCAGCGGCACAGACAGCTGCAGTGGCACAGGCGCTAGCAAACAGAGCTGTAAACAGGGGAGTTTGAGTGGGAGTTCTGTTGGAGGAGAAGGTATTTGTGTGTGTTTGGTTTTGTATTGGTAGTATCTGTATGTGTAGTGGCTTGGAGGGGCTTTGTGCTGGGAGAGAAGCTGAGCCCTGATTAGGGGGCGGGGCTTCACTGACTAGGGGTCCTATCAAGGTAGCAGCCAGTCAGGCAGCGGCACAGGAGCTAGCAAACAGACCTGTAAACAGGGCAGTTTGAGTGGGAGTTCTGTTGGACGAGAAGGTATTTGTCTGAATTTTTGTATTGGTAGTATCTGTATGTGTAGTGGTTTGAAGGGGCTTTGTGCTGGGAGAGAAGCTGAGCCCTGATTAGGGGGCGGGGCTTCACTGACTAGGGGTCCTATAAAGGGAGCAGCCAGTCAGGCAGCGGCACAGACAGCTGCAGTGGCACAGGCGCTAGCAAACAGAGCTGTAAACAGGGGAGTTTGAGTGGGAGTTCTGTTGGAGGAGAAGGTATTTGTGTGTGTTTGGTTTTGTATTGGTAGTATCTGTATGTGTAGGGTCTTTGTGCTGGGAGAGAAGCTGAGCTCTGATCAGGGGGCGGGTTTCCTGACTAGGAGTCCAATAAAGGTAGCAGCCAGTCAGGCAGCGGCACAGGAGCTAGCAAACAGAGCTGTAAAGAGGGGAGTTTGAGTGGGAGTTCTGTTGGAGGAGAAGGTATTTGTGTGTGTTTGGTTTTGTATTGGTAGTATCTGTATGTGTAGGGGCTTTGTGCTGGGAGAGAAGCTGAGCCCTGATTAGGGGGCGGGGCTTCACTGACTAGGGGTCCTATAAAGGTAGCAGCCAGTCAGACAGCGGCACAGACAGCTGAAGCGGCACAGGAGCTAGCAAACAGAGCTGTAAACAGGGGAGTTTGAGTGGGAGTTCTGTTGGAGGAGAAGGTATTTGTGTGTGTTTGGTTTTGTATTGGTAGTATCTGTATGTGTAGAGGCTTGGAGGGGCTTTGTGCTGGGAGAGAAGCTGAGCCCTGATTAGGGGGCGGGGCTTCACTGACTCGGGGTCCTATAAAGGTAGCAGCCAGTCAGGCAGCGGCACAGACAGCTGCAGTGGCACAGGGGCTAGCAAACAGAGCTGTAAACAGGGGAGTTTGAGTGGGAGTTCTGTTGGAGGAGAAGGTATTTGTGTGTGTTTTTGTATTGGTAGTATCTGTATGTGTAGTGGTTTGAAGGGGCTTTGTGCTGGGAGAGAAGCTGAGCCCTGATTAGGGGGCAGGACTTCACTGACTAGGGGTCCTATAAAGGGAGCAGCCAGTCAGGCAGCGGCACAGACAGCTGCAGTGGCACAGGCGCTAGCAAACAGAGCTGTAAACAGGGGAGTTTGAGTGGGAGTTCTGTTGGAGGAGAAGATATTTGTGTGTGTTTTTCTATTGGTAGTATCTGTATGGGTAGAGGTTTGAAGGGGCTTTGTGCTGGGAGAGAAGCTGAGCCCTGATTAGGGGGCGAGGCTTCACTGACTAGGGGTCGTATAAAGGTAGTAGCCAGTCAGGCAGCGGAACAGACAGCTGCAGCGGCACAGGAGCTAGCAAACAGAGCTGGAAACAGGGGAGTTTGAGTGGGAGTTCTGTTGGAGGAGAAGGTATTTGTGTGTGTTTGGTTTTGTATTGGTAGTATCTGTATGTGTAGGGGCTTTGTGCTGGGAGAGAAGCTGAGCCCTGATTGGGGGCGGGGCTTCACTGACTAGGGGTCCTATAAAGGTAGCAGCCAGTCAGGCAGCGGCACAGACAGCTGCAGCGGCAAAGGAGCTAGCAAACAGAGCTCTAAACAGGGGAGTTTGAGTGGGAGTTCTGTTGGAGGAGAAGGTATTTGTGTGTGTTTGGTTTTGTATTGGTAGTATCTGTATGTGTAGTGGCTTGGAGGGGCTTTGTGCTGGGAGAGAAGCTGAGCCCTGATTAGGGGGCGGGGCTTCACTGACTAGGGGTCCTATAAAGGTAGCAGCCAGTCAGGCAGCGGCACAGACAGCTGCAGTGGCACAGGCGCTAGCAAACAGAGCTGTAAACAGGGGAGTTTGAGTGGGAGTTCTGTTGGAGGAGAAGGTATTTGTGTGTGTTTGGTTTTGTATTGGTAGTATCTGTATGTGTAGGGTCTTTGTGCTGGGAGAGAAGCTGAGCCCTGATCAGGGGGCGGGGCTTCACTGACTAGGGGTCCTATAAAGGTAGCTGCCAGTCAGGCAGCGGAACAGACAGCTGCAGTGGCACAGGAGCTAGCAAACAGAGCTGTAAACAGGGGAGTTTGAGTGGGAGTTCTGTTGGAGGAGAAGATATTTGTGTGTGTTTTTCTATTGGTAGTATCTGTATGGGTAGAGGTTTGAAGGGGCTTTGTGCTGGGAGAGAAGCTGAGCCCTGATTAGGGGGCGAGGCTTCACTGACTAGGGGTCGTATAAAGGTAGTAGCCAGTCAGGCAGCGGAACAGACAGCTGCAGCGGCACAGGAGCTAGCAAACAGAGCTGGAAACAGGGGAGTTTGAGTGGGAGTTCTGTTGGAGGAGAAGGTATTTGTGTGTGTTTGGTTTTGTATTGGTAGTATCTGTATGTGTAGAGGCTTGGAGGGGCTTTGTGCTGGGAGAGAAGCTGAGCCCTGATTAGGGGGCGGGGCTTCACTGACTAGGGGTCCTATAAAGGTAGCAGCCAGTCAGGCAGCGGAACAGACAGCTGCAGTGGCACAGGAGCTAGCAAACAGACCTGTAAACAGGGCAGTTTGAGTGGGAGTTCTGTTGGAGGAGAAGGTATTTGTGTGTGTTTTTGTATTGGTAGTATCTGTATGCGTAGTGGTTTGAAGGGGCTTTGTGCTGGGAAGGAAGCTGAGCCCTGATTAGGGGGCGGGGCTTCACTGACTAGGGGTTCTATAAAGGGAGCAGCCAGTCAGGCAGCGGAACAGACAGCTGCAGTGGCACAGGAGCTAGCAAACAGACCTGTAAACAGGGCAGTTTGAGTGGGAGTTCTGTTGGAGGAGAAGGTATTTGTGTGTGTTTTTGTATTGGTAGTATCTGTATGCGTAGTGGTTTGAAGGGGCTTTGTGCTGGGAAGGAAGCTGAGCCCTGATTAGGGGGCGGGGCTTCACTGACTAGGGGTTCTATAAAGGGAGCAGCCAGTCAGGCAGCGGAACAGACAGCTGCAGTGGCACAGGCGCTAGCAAACAGAGCTGTAAACAGGGGAGTTTGAGTGGGAGTTCTGTTGGAGGAGAAGATATTTGTGTGTGTTTTTCTATTGGTAGTATCTGTATGTGTAGAGGTTTGAAGGGGCTTTGTGCTGGGAGAGAAGCTGAGTCCTGATTAGGGGGCGGGGCTTCACTGACTAGGGGTCCTATAAAGGTAGTAGCCAGTCAGGCAGCGGAACAGACAGCTGCAGCGGCACAGGAGCTAGCAAACAGAGCTGGAAACAGGGGAGTTTGAGTGGGAGTTCTGTTGGAGGAGAAGATATTTGTGTGTGTTTGGTTTTGTATTGTCAGTATCTGTATGTGCAGGGGCTTTGTGCTGGGAGAGAAGCTGAGCCCTGATTAGGGGGCGGGGCTTCACTGACTAGGGGTCCTATAAAGGTAGCAGCCAGTCAGGCAGCGGCACAGACAGTTGCAGCGGCAAAGGAGCTAGCAAACAGAGCTCTAAACAGGGGAGTTTGAGTGGGAGTTCTGTTGGAGGAGAAGGTATTTGTGTGTGTTTGGTTTTGTATTGGTAGTATCTGTATGTGTAGAGGCTTGGAGGGGCTTTGTGCTGGGAGAGAAGCTGAGCCCTGATTAGGGGGCGGGGCTTCACTGACTAGGGGTCCTATCAAGGTAGCAGCCAGTCAGGCAGCGGCACAGGAGCTAGCGAACAGACCTGTAAACAGGGTAGTTTGAGTGGGAGTTCTGTTAGAGGAGAAGGTATTTGTGTGTGTTCGGTTTTGTATTGGTAGTATCTGTATGTGAACGGGCTTTGTGCTGGGAGAGAAGCTGAGCCCTGATCAGGGGGCGGGGCTTCACTGACTAGGGGTCCTATAAAGGTAAGAGCCAGTCAGGCAGCGGCACAGGAGCTAGCAAGCAGAGCTGTAAGCAGGGGAGTTTGAGTCGGAGTTCTTTTGGAGGAGAAGGTATTTGTGTGTTTTTTTTTTATTGGTAGTATCTGTATGTGTAGAGGCTTGGAGGGGCTTTGTGCTGGGAGAGAAGCTGAGCCCTGATTACGGGGCGGGGCTTCACTGACTAGGGGTCCTATAAAGGGAGCAGCCAGTCAGGCAGCGGCACAGACAGCTGCAGTGGCACAGGCGCTAGCAAACAGAGCTGTAAACAGGGGAGTTTGAGTGGGAGTTCTGTTGGAGGAGAAGGTATTTGTGTGTGTTTTTGTATGGGTAGTACCTGTATGTGTAGTGGTTTGAAGGGGCTTTGTCCTGGGAGAGAAGTTGAGCCCTGATTAGGGGGCGGGGCTTCACTGACTAGGGGTCCTATAAAGGGAGCAGCCAGTCAGGCAGCGGCACAGACAGCTGCAGTGGCACAGGCGCTAGCAAACAGAGCTGTAAACAGGGGAGTTAGAGTGGGAGTTCTGTTGGAGGAGAAGCTATTTGTGTGTTTTTTTTTATTGGTAGTATCTGTATGTGTAGAGGCTTGGAGGGGCTTTGTGCTGGGAGAGAAGCTGAGCCCTGATTAGGGGGCGGGGCTTCACTGACTAGGGGTCCTATAAAGGTAGCAGCCAGTCAGGCAGCGGAACAGACAGCTGCAGTAGCACAGGAGCTAGCAAACAGAGCTGTAAACAGGGGAGTTTGAGTGGGAGTTCTGTTGGAGGAGAAGGTGTGTGTTTTTGTATTGGTAGTATCTGTATGTGTAGAGGTTTGAAGGGGCTTTGTGCTGGGAGAGAAGCTGAGCCCTGATTAGGGGGCGGGGCTTCACTGACTAGGGGTCCTATAAAGGTAGCAGCCAGTCAGGCAGCGGAACAGACAGCTGCAGTGGCACAGGCGCTAGCAAACAGAGCTGTAAACAGGGGAGTTTGAGTGGGAGTTCTGTTGGAGGAGAAGGTATTTGTGTGTGTTTTTGTATTGGTAGTATCTGTATGTGTAGAGGCTTGGAGGGGCTTTGTGCTGGGAGAGAAGCTGAGCCCTGATTAGGGGGCGGGGCTTCACTGACTAGGGGTCCTATAAAGGTAGCAGCCAGTCAGGCAGCGGAACAGACAGCTGCAGTAGCACAGGAGCTAGCAAACAGAGCTGTAAACAGGGGAGTTTGAGTGGGAGTTCTGTTGGAGGAGAAGGTATTTTTGTGTGTTTGGTTTTGTATTGGTAGTATCTGTATGTGCAGGGGCTTTGTGCTGGGAGAGAAGCTGAGCCCTGATTAGGGGGCGGGGCTTCACTGACTAGGGGTCCTATAAAGGTAGCAGCCAGTCAGGCAGCGGCACAGACAGTTGCAGCGGCAAAGGAGCTAGCAAACAGAGCTCTAAACAGGGGAGTTTGAGTGGGAGTTCTGTTGGAGGAGAAGGTATTTGTGTGTGTTTGGTTTTGTATTGGTAGTATCTGTATGTGTAGAGGCTTGGAGGGGCTTTGTGCTGGGAGAGAAGCTGAGCCCTGATTAGGGGGCGGGGCTTCACTGACTAGGGGTCCTATCAAGGTAGCAGCCAGTCAGGCAGCGGCACAGGAGCTAGCGAACAGACCTGTAAACAGGGTAGTTTGAGTGGGAGTTCTGTTAGAGGAGAAGGTATTTGTGTGTGTTCGGTTTTGTATTGGTAGTATCTGTATGTGAACGGGCTTTGTGCTGGGAGAGAAGCTGAGCCCTGATCAGGGGGCGGGGCTTCACTGACTAGGGGTCCTATAAAGGTAAGAGCCAGTCAGGCAGCGGCACAGGAGCTAGCAAGCAGAGCTGTAAGCAGGGGAGTTTGAGTCGGAGTTCTTTTGGAGGAGAAGGTATTTGTGTGTTTTTTTTTTATTGGTAGTATCTGTATGTGTAGAGGCTTGGAGGGGCTTTGTGCTGGGAGAGAAGCTGAGCCCTGATTACGGGGCGGGGCTTCACTGACTAGGGGTCCTATAAAGGTAGCAGCCAGTCAGGCAGCGGAACAGACAGCTGCAGTGGCACAGGAGCTAGCGAACAGACCTGTAAACAGGGGAGTTTGAGTGGGAGTTCTGTTGGAGGAGAAGGTATTTGTGTGTGTTTGGTTTTGTATTGGTAGTATCTGTATGTGTAGAGGCTTGGAGGGGCTTTGTGCTGGGAGAGAAGCTGAGCCCTGATTAGGGGGCGGGGCTTCACTGACTAGGGGTCCTATAAAGGTAGCAGCCAGTCAGGCAGCGGCACAGGAGCTAGCAAGCAGAGCTGTAAGCAGGGGAGTTTGAGTGGGAGTTCTTTTGGAGGAGAAGGTATTTGTGTGTTTTTTTTTATTGGTAGTATCTGTATGTGTAGAGGCTTGGAGGGGCTTTGTGCTGGGAGAGAAGCTGAGCCCTGATTAGGGGGCGGGGCTTCACTGACTAGGGGTCCTATAAAGGTAGCAGCCAGTCAGGCAGCGGCACAGGAGCTAGCAAACAGACCTGTAAACAGGGCAGTTTGAGTGGGAGTTCTTTTGGAGGAGAAGGTATTTGTGTGTTTTTTTTTATTGGTAGTATCTGTATGTGTAGAGGCTTGGAGGGGCTTTGTGCTGGGAGAGAAGCTGAGCCCTGATTAGGGGCGGGGCTTCACTGACTAGGGGTCCTATAAAGGTAGCAGCCAGTCAGGCAGCGGAACAGACAGCTGCAGTAGCACAGGAGCTAGCAAACAGAGCTGTAAACAGGGGAGTTTGAGTGGGAGTTCTGTTGGAGGAGAAGGTATTTGTGTGTGTTTGGTTTTGTATTGGTAGTATCTGTATGTGTAGGGGCTTTGTGCTGGGAGAGAAGCTGAGCCCTGATTAGGGGGCGGGGCTTCACTGACTAGGGGTCCTATAAAGGTAGCAGCCAGTCAGGCAGCGGCACAGGAGCTAGCGAACAGACCTGTAAACAGGGCAGTTTGAGTGGGAGTTCTGTTAGAGGAGAAGGTATTTGTGTGTGTTTTTTTTTTATTGGTAGTATCTGTTTGTGTAGAGGCTTGGAGGGGCTTTGTGCTGGGAGAGAAGCTGAGCCCTGATTAGGGGGCGGGGCTTCACTGACTAGGGGTCCTATAAAGGTAGCAGCCAGTCAGGCAGCGGAACAGACAGCTGCAGTGGCACAGGAGCTAGCAAACAGAGCTGTGAACAGGGGAGTTTGAGTGGGAGTTCTGTTGGAGGAGAAGGTATTTGTGTGTGTTTGGTTTTGTATTGGTAGTATCTGTATGTGTAGTGGTTTGAAGGGGCTTTGTGCTGGGAGAGAAGCTGAGCCCTGATTAGGGGGCGGGGCTTCACTGACTAGGGGTCCTATAAAGGGAGCAGCCAGTCAGGCAGCGGCACAGACAGCTGCAGTGGCACAGGCGCTAGCAAACAGAGCTGTAAACAGGGGAGTTTGAGTGGGAGTTCTGTTGGAGGAGAAGGTATTTGTGTGTGTTTGGTTTTGTATTGGTAGTATCTGTATGTGTAGGGTCTTTGTGCTGGGAGAGAAGCTGAGCCCTGATCAGGGGGCGGGGCTTCACTGACTAGGGGTCCTATAAAGGTAGGAGCCAGTCAGGCAGCGGCACAGGAGCTAGCAAACAGAGCTGTAAACAGGGGAGTTTGTGTGGGAGTTCTGTTGGAGGAGAAGGTATTTGTGTGTGTTTGGTTTTGTATTGGTAGTATCTGTATGTGTAGAGGCTTGGAGGGGCTTTGTGCTGGGAGAGAAGCTGAGCCCTGATTAGGGGGCGGGGCTTCACTGACTAGGGGTCCTATAAAGGGAGCAGCCAGTCAGGCAGCGGAACAGACAGCTGCAGTGGCACAGGCGCTAGCAAACAGAGCTGTAAACAGGGGAGTTTGAGTGGGAATTCTGTTGGAGGAGAAGGTATTTGTGTGTGTTTGGTTTTGTATTGGTAGTATCTGTATGTGTAGAGGCTTGGAGGGGCTTTGTGCTGGAAGAGAAGCTGAGCCCTGATTAGGGGGCGGGGCTTCACTGACTAGGGGTCCTATCAAGGTAGCAGCCAGTCAGGCAGCGGCACAGGAGCTAGCAAACAGACCTGTAAACAGGGCAGTTTGAGTGGGAGTTCTGTTGGAGGAGAAGGTATTTGTGTGTGTTTTTGTATTGGTAGTATCTGTATGCGTAGTGGTTTGAAGGGGCTTTGTGCTGGGAAGGAAGCTGAGCCCTGATTAGGGGGCGGGGCTTCACTGACTAGGGGTTCTATAAAGGGAGCAGCCAGTCAGGCAGCGGAACAGACAGCTGCAGTGGCACAGGCGCTAGCAAACAGAGCTGTAAACAGGGGAGTTTGAGTGGGAGTTCTGTTGGAGGAGAAGGAATTTGTGTGTGTTTTTGTATTTTTTAGTATCTGTATGTGTAGTGGTTTGAAGGGGCTTTGTCCTGGGAGAGAAGCTGAGCCCTGATTAGGGGGCGGGGCTTCACTGACTAGGGGTCCTATAAAGGTAGCAGCCAGTCAGGCAGCGGCACAGGAGCTAGCGAACAGACCTGTAAACAGGGCAGTTTGAGTGGGAGTTCTGTTAGAGGAGAAGGTATTTGTGTGTGTTTGGTTTTGTATTGGTAGTATCTGTATGTGAACGGGCTTTGTGCTGGGAGAGAAGCTGGGCCCTGATCAGGGGGCGGGGCTTCACTGACGAGGGGTCCTATAAAGGTAGGAGCCAGTCAGGCAGCGGCACAGGAGCTAGCAAGCAGAGCTGTAAGCAGGGGAGTTTGAGTGGGCGTTCTTTTGGAGGAGAAGGTATTTGTGTGTTTTTTTTTTATTGGTAGTATCTGTATGTGTAGAGGCTTGGAGGGGCTTTGTGCTGGGAGAGAAGCTGAGCCCTGATTAGGGGGCGGGGCTTCACTGACTAGGGGTCCCATAAAGGTAGCAGCCAGTCAGGCAGCGGAACAGACAGCTGCAGTGGCACAGGAGCTAGCAAACAGAGCTGTGAACAGGGGAGTTTGAGTGGCAGTTCTGTTGGAGGAGAAGGTATTTGTGTGTGTTTGGTTTTGTATTGTCAGTATCTGTATGTGCAGGGGCTTTGTGCTGGGAGAGAAACTGAGCCCTGATTAGGGGGCGGGGCTTCCCTGACTAGGGGTCCTATAAAGGTAGCAGCCAGTCAGGCAGCGGAACACACAGCTGCAGTGGCACAGGAGATAGCAAACAGAGCTGTAAACAGGGGAGTTTGAGTGGCAGTTCTGTTGGAGGAGAAGGTATTTGTGTGTGTTTGGTTTTGTATTGGTAGTATCTGTATGTGTAGGGTCTTTGTGCTGGGAGAGAAGCTGAGCCCTGATTAGGGGGCGAGGCTTCACTGACTAGGGGTCGTATAAAGGTAGCAGCCAGTCATGCAGCGGAACACACAGCTGCAGTGGCACAGGAGATAGCAAACAGAGCTGTAAACAGGGGAGTTTGAGTGGCAGTTCTGTTGGAGGAGAAGGTATTTGTGTGTGTTTGGTTTTGTATTGGTAGTATCTGTATGTGTAGGGGCTTTGTGCTGGGAGAGAAGCTGAGCCCTGATTAGGGGGCGGGGCTTCACTGACTAGGGGTCCTATAAAGGTAGCAGCCAGTCAGGCAGCGGCACAGACAGCTGCAGCGGCAAAGGAGCTAGCAAACAGAGCTCTAAACAGGGGAGTTTGAGTGGGAGTTCTGTTGGAGGAGAAGGTATTTGTGTGTGTTTGGTTTTGTATTGGTAGTATCTGTATGTGTAGTGGCTTGGAGGGGCTTTGTGCTGGGAGAGAAGCTGAGCCCTGATTAGGGGGCGGGGCTTCACTGACTAGGGGTCCTATAAAGGTAGCAGCCAGTCAGGCAGCGGCACAGGAGCTAGCGAACAGACCTGTAAACAGGGCAGTTTGAGTGGGAGTTCTGTTAGAGGAGAAAGTATTTGTGTGTGTTCGGTTTTGTATTGGTAGTATCTGTATGTGAACGGGCTTTGTGCTGGGAGAAAAGCTGAGCCCTGATCAGGGGGCGGGGCTTCACTGACTAGGGGTCCTATGAAGGTAAGAGCCAGTCAGGCAGCGGCACAGGAGCTAGCAAGCAGAGCTGTAAGCAGGGGAGTTTGAGTGGGAGTTCTTTTGGAGGAGAAGGTATTTGTGTGTTTTTTTTTTATTGGTAGTATCTGTATGTGTAGTGGTTTGAAGGGGGTTTGTGCTGGGAGAGAAGCTGAGCCCTGATTAGGGGGCGGGGCTTCACTGACTAGGGATCCTATAAAGGGAGCAGCCAGTCAGGCAGCGGCACAGACAGCTGCAGTGGCACAGGCGCTAGCAAACAGAGCTGTAAACAGGGGAGTTTGAGTGGGAGTTCTGTTGGAGGAGAAGGTATTTGTGTGTGTTTTTGTATTGGTAGTATCTGTATGTGTACTGGTTTGAAGGGGGTTTGTGCTGGGAGAGAAGCTGAGCCCTGATTAGGGGGCGGGGCTTCACTGACTAGGGATCCTATAAAGGGGGCAGCCAGTCAGGCAGCGGCACAGACAGCTGCAGTGGCACAGGCGCTAGCAAACAGAGCTGTAAACAGGGGAGTTTGAGTGGGAGTTCTGTTGGAGGAGAAGGTATTTGTGTGTGTTTGGTTTTGAATTGGTAGTATCTGTATGTGTAGGGTCTTTGTGCTGGGAGAGAAGCTGAGCCCTGATCAGGGGGCGGGGCTTCACTGACTAGGGGTCCTATAAAGGTAGGAGCCAGTCAGGCAGCGGCACAGGAGCTAGCAAACAGAGCTGTAAACAGGGGAGTTTGAGTGGGAGTTCTGTTGGAGGAGAAGATATTTGTGTGTGTTTTTCTATTGGTAATATCTGTATGTGTAGAGGTTTGAAGGGGCTTTGTGCTGGGAGAGAAGCTGAGTCCTGATTAGGGGGCGGGGCTTTACTGACTGGGCGTCCTATAAAGGTAGTAGCCAGTCAGGCAGCGGCACAGACAGCTGCAGCGGCACAGGAGCTAGCAAACAGAGCTGGAAACAGGGGAGTTTGAGTGGGACTTCTGTTGGAGGAGAAGGTATTTGTGTGTGTTTGGTTTTGTATTGTCAGTATCTGTATGTGCAGGGGCTTTGTGCTGGGAGAGAAACTGAGCCCTGATTAGGGGGCGGGGCTTCCCTGACTAGGGGTCCTATCAAGGTAGCAGCCAGTCAGGCAGCGGCACAGGAGCTAGCAAACAGACCTGTAAACAGGGCAGTTTGAGTGGGAGTTCTGTTGGAGGAGAAGGTATTTGTGTGTGTTTTTGTATTGGTAGTATCTGTATGCGTAGTGGTTTGAAGGGGCTTTGTGCTGGGAAGGAAGCTGAGCCCTGATTAGGGGGCGGGGCTTCACTGACTAGGAGTTCTATAAAGGGAGCAGCCAGTCAGGCAGCGGAACAGACAGCTGCAGTGGCACAGGCGCTAGCAAACAGAGCTGTAAACAGGGGAGTTTGAGTGGGAGTTCTGTTGGAGGAGAAGGTATTTGTGTGTGTTTTTGTATTGGTAGTACCTGTATGTGTAGTGGTTTGAAGGGGCTTTGTCCTGGGAGAGAAGCTGAGCCCTGATTAGGGGGCGGGGCTTCACTGACTAGGGGTCCTATAAAGGTAGCAGCCAGTCAGGCAGCGGAACAGACAGCTGCAGTAGCACAGGAGCTAGCAAACAGAGCTGTAAACAGGGGAGTTTGAGTGGGAGTTCTGTTGGAGGAGAAGGTGTGTGTTTTTGTATTGGTAATATCTGTATGTGTAGTGGTTTGAAGGGGCTTTGTGCTGGGAGAGAAGCTGAGCCCTGATTAGGGGGCGGGGCTTCACTGACTAGGGGTCCTATAAAGGGAGCAGCCAGTCAGGCAGCGGCACAGACAGCTGCAGTGGCACAGGCGCTAGCAAACAGAGCTGTAAACAGGGGAGTTTGAGTGGGAGTTCTGTTGGAGGAGAAGGTATTTGTGTGTGTTTTTGTATTGGTAGTATCTGTATGTGTAGTGGTTTGAAGGGGCTTTGTCCTGGGAGAGTAGCTGAGCCCTGATTAGGGGGCGGGGCTTCACTGACTAGGGGTCCTATAAAGGGAGCAGCCAGTCAGGCAGCGGCACAGACAGCTGCAGTGGCACAGGCGCTAGCAAACAGAGCTGTAAACAGGGGAGTTTGAGTGGGAGTTCTGTTGGAGGAGAAGGTATTTGTGTGTTTTTTTTTATTGGTAGTATCTGTATGTGTAGAGGCTTGGAGGGGCTTTGTGCTGGGAGAGAAGCTGAGCCCTGATTAGGGGGCGGGGCTTCACTGACTAGGGGTCCTATAAAGGTAGCAGCCAGTCAGGCAGCGGAACAGACAGCTGCAGTAGCAAGGAGCTAGCAAACAGAGCTGTAAACAGGGGAGTTTGAGTGGGAGTTCTGTTGGAGGAGAAGGTGTGTGTTTTTGTATTGGTAGTATCTGTATGTGTAGAGGTTTGAAGGGGCTTTGTGCTGGGAGAGAAGCTGAGCCCTGATTAGGGGGCGGGGCTTCACTGACTAGGGGTCCTATCAAGGTAGCAGCCAGTCAGGCAGCGGCACAGGAGCTAGCAAACAGACCTGTAAACAGGGCAGTTTGAGTGGGAGTTCTGTTGGAGGAGAAGGTATTTGTGTGTGTTTTTGTATTGGTAGTACCTGTATGTGTAGTGGTTTGAAGGGGCTTTGTCCTGGGAGAGAAGCTGAGCCCTGATTAGGGGGCGGGGCTTCACTGACTAGGGGTCCTATCAAGGTAGCAGCCAGTCAGGCAGCGGCACAGGAGCTAGCAAACAGACCTGTAAACAGGGCAGTTTGAGTGGGAGTTCTGTTGGAGGAGAAGGTATTTGTGTGTGTTTTTGTATTGGTAGTACCTGTATGTGTAGTGGTTTGAAGGGGCTTTGTCCTGGGAGAGAAGCTGAGCCCTGATTAGGGGGCGGGGCTTCACTGACTAGGGGTCCTATAGAGGTAGCAGCCAGTCAGGCAGCGGAACAGACAGCTGCAGTAGCACAGGAGCTAGCAAACAGAGCTGTAAACAGGGGAGTTTGAGTGGGAGTTCTGTTGGAGGAGAAGGTGTGTGTTTTTGTATTGGTAATATCTGTATGTGTAGTGGTTTGAAGGGGCTTTGTGCTGGGAGAGAAGCTGAGCCCTGATTAGGGGGCGGGGCTTCACTGACTAGGGGTCCTATAAAGGGAGCAGCCAGTCAGGCAGCGGCACAGACAGCTGCAGTGGCACAGGCGCTAGCAAACAGAGCTGTAAACAGGGGAGTTTGAGTGGGAGTTCTGTTGGAGGAGAAGGTATTTGTGTGTGTTTTTGTATTGGTAGTATCTGTATGTGTAGTGGTTTGAAGGGGCTTTGTCCTGGGAGAGAAGCTGAGCCCTGATTAGGGGGCGGGGCTTCACTGACTAGGGGTCCTATAAAGGGAGCAGCCAGTCAGGCAGCGGCACAGACAGCTGCAGTGGCACAGGCGCTAGCAAACAGAGCTGTAAACAGGGGAGTTTGAGTGGGAGTTCTGTTGGAGGAGAAGGTATTTGTGTGTGTTTGGTTTTGTGTTGGTGGTATCTGTATTTGTAGGGGCTTTGTGCTGGTAGAGAAGCCTAGCCCTGATTAGGGGGGCGGGGCTTCACTGACTTGGGGTTCTACAAAGGCAGCAGCTAGTCAGGCAGCGGCATACACAGCTGCAGCGGCACAGGAGCTAGCAAACAGAGCTGTAAACAGGGGAGTTTGAGTGGGAGTTCTGTTGGAGGAGAAGGCATTTTTGTGTGCTTGGTTTTGTATTGGTAGTATCTGTATGTGTAGGGGCTTTGTGCTGGGAGAGAAGCTGAGCCCTGATTAGGGGGCGGGGCTTCACTGACTAGGGGTCCTATAAAGGGAGCAGCCAGTCAGGCAGCGACACAGACAGCTGCAGCGGTACAGGAGCTAGCAAACAGACCTGTAAACAGAGGAGTTTGAGTGGGAGTTCTGTTGGAGGAGAAGGTATTTGTGTGTGTTTGGTTTTGTATTGTTCGTATCTGTATGTGTAGGGGCTTTGTCCTGGGAGAGAAGCTGAGCCCTGATTAGGGGCGGGGCTTCACTGACTAGGGGTGCTATAAAGGTAGCAGCCAGTCAGGCAGCGGCAGAGGAGCTAGCAAACAGAGCTGTAAACAGGGGAGTTTGAGTGGGAGTTCTGTTGGAGGAGAAGGTATTTGTGTGTGTTTGCTTTTGTATTGGTGGTATCTGTATATGTAGGGGCTTTGTGCTGGGAGAGAAGCTGAGCCCTGATTAGGGGGCGGGGCTTCACTGGCTAGGGGTCCTATAAAGGGAGCAGCCAGTCAGGCAGCTGCACAGACAGCTGCAGCGGTACAGGAGCGAGCAAAAAGAGCTGTAAACAGGGGAGTTTGAATGGGAGTTCTGTTGGAGGAGAAGGTGTTTGTGTGTGTTTGGTTTTGTATTGGTGGTATCTGTATGTGTAGGGATTTGTGCTGGGAGAGAAGCTGAGCCCTGATTAGGGGGCGGGGCTTCCCTGACTAGGGGTCCTATAAAGGCCGCAGCCAGTCAGGCAGCGGCACAGACAGCTGCAGCGGCACTGGAGCTAGCAAATAGAGCTGTAAACAGGGGAGTTTGAGTGGGAGTGCTGTTGGAGGAGAAGGTATTTGTGTGTGTGTTTGGTTTTGTATTGGTGGTATCTGTATGTGTATGGGCTTGGAGGGGCTTTGTGCTGGGAGAGAAGCTGAGCCGTGATTAGGGGGCGGGGCTTCGCTGACTAGGGGTCCTATGATTGTAGCAGCCAGTCAGGCAGCGTCACAGACAGCTGCAGGGGCACAGGAGCTAGCAAACAGAGCTGTAAACAGGGGTGTTTGAGTGGGAGTTCTGTTGGAGGAGAAGGTATATGTGTGTGTTTGGTTTTGTATTGGTAGTATCTGTATGTGTAGAGGCTTCGAGGGGCTTTGTACTGGGTGAGAAGCTGAGCACTGATTAGGGGATGGGGCTTGACTGACTACGGGTCCTGTAAAGGTAACAGCAGGTCAGGCAGCGGCACAGACAGCTAGCAAGCAGAGCTGTAAACGGGGGAGTTTGAGTGGGAGTTCTGTTGGAGGAGAAGGTATTTCTGTGTGTGTGTTTGGTTTTTTATTGGTAGTATCTGTATGTGTAGGGGCTATGTGCTGGGAGAGAAGCTGAGCCCTGATTAGGGGGCGGGGCTTCCCTGACTAGGGGTCCTATAAGGTAGCAGCCAGTCGGGCAGCAGCACAGGAGCTAGCAAACAGAGATGTAAACAGGGGAGTTTCAGTGGGAGTTCTGTTGGAGGAGAAGGTATTTGTGTGTGTTTGGATTTGTGTTGGTAGTATCTGTATGTGTAGAGGCTTTGTGCTGGGAGAGAAGCTGAGCCCTGATTAGGGGGCGGGGCTTCACTGACTAGGGGTCCTATAAAGGGAGCAGCCAGTCAGGCGGCGGCACGGACAGCTGCAGCGGCACAGGAGCTAGCAAACAGAGCTGTAAACAGGGGAGTTTGAGTGGGAGTTCTGTTGGATTAGAAGGTATTTGTGTGTGTGTACGCAAATACCTTCCGCTCCAACAGAACTCCCACTCAAACTCCCCTGTTTACAGCTCTGTTTGCTAGCTCCTGTGCCGCTGCAGATGTCCGTGCCGCCGCCTGACTGGCTGCTCCCTTCATAGGACCCCTAGTCAGTGAAGCCCCGCCCCCTAATCAGGGATCACCTTCTCTCCCAGCACAAAGCCCCTCCACATACAGATACTACCAAAACAAAACCAAACACACACAAATACCTTCTCTTCCAACAGAACTCCCACTCAAACTCCCCTGTTTACAGCTCTGTTTGCTTGCTCCTGTGCCACTGCCTGACTGGCTGCTAACTTTATAGGACCCCTAGTCAGTGAAGCCCCGCCCTCTAATCAGGGCTCAGCTTCTCTCCCAGCACAAAGCCCCTACACATACAGGTACTAACAATACAAAACCAAACACCCACAAATACCTTCTCCTCCAACAGAACTCCCACTCAAACTCCCCTGTTTACAGCTCTGTTTGCTAGCTCCTGTGCCGCTGCCTGACTGGCTGCTACCTTTATAGGACCCCTAGTCAGGGAAGCCCCGCCCCCTAATCAGGGCTCAGCTTCTCTCCTAACACAAAGCCCCTACACATACATATACCACCTATACAAAACCAAACACACACAAATACCATCTCCTCCAACAGAACTCCCACTCAAACTCCCCTGTTTACAGCTCTGTTTGCGAGCTCCTGTGCCGCTGCAGCTGTCTGTGCCGCTGCCTGATTGGCTGCTACCTTTATAGGACACCCTAGTCAGGGAAGCCCCGCCCCCTAATCACGGCTCAGCTTCTCTCCCAGAACAAAGCCCCGACACATACATATACTACCAATACAAAACCAAACACACACACAAATACCTTCTCCTCCAACAGAACTCCCACTCAAACTCCCCTGTTTACAGCTCTGTTTGCTAGCTCCTGTGCCGCTGCCTGACTGGCTGCTACCTTTATAGGACCCCTAGTCCGGGAAGCCCCGCCCCCTAATCACGGCTCAGCTTCTCTCCCAGGACAAAGCCCCTACACATACAGATACCACCAATACAAAACCAAATACACACAAATACCTTCTCCTCCAACAGAACTCCCACTCAAACTCCCCTGTTTACAGTTCTGTTTGCTAGCTCCTGTGCCTCTGCAGCTGTCTGTGCCGCTGCCTGACAAGCTGCTACCTTTATAGGACCCCTAGTCAGGGAAGCCCCGCCCCCTAATCAGGGCTCAGCTTCTCTCCCAGCACAAAGCCCCTGCACATACAGATACTACCAATACAAAACCAAACACCCACAAATACCTTCTCCTCCAACAGAACTCCCACTCAAACTCCCCTCCAACAGAACTCCCACTCAAACTCCCCTGTTTACAGCTCTGTTTGCTAGCTCCTGTACCGCTGCAGCTGTCTGTGTCGCTGCCTGACTGGCTGCTCCCTTTATAGGACCCCTCGTCAGTGAAGCCCCGCCCCCTAATCAGGGCTCAGCTTCTCTCCGAGCACAAAGCCCCTCCAAGCCTCTACACATACAGATACCACCAATACAAAACCAAACACACACACAAATACCTTCTCCTCCAACAGAACTCCCACTCAAACTCCCCTGTTTACAGCTCTGTTTGCTAGCTCCTGTACCGCTGCAGCTGTCTCTGCAGCTGCCTGACTGGCTGCTCCCTTTATAGGACCCCTAGTCAGTGATGCCCCGCCCCCTAATCAGGGCTCAGCTTCTCTCCCAGCACAAAGCCTCTACACATACAGATACCACCAATACAAAACCAAACACACACAAAAATACCTTCTCCTCCAACAGAACTCCCACTCAAACTCCCCAGTTTACAGCTCTGTTTGCTAGCTCCTGTGCCGCTGCAGCTGTCTGTGACGCTGCCTGACTGGCTGCTACAATCATAGGACCCCTAGTCAGCGAAGCCCCGCCCCCTAATCAGGGGTCAGCTTCTCTCCCAGCAGAAAGCCCCTCCAAGCCTCTACACATACAGATACTACCAATACAAAACCAAACACACACAAATACCTTCTCCTCCAACAGAACTCCCACTCAAACTCCCCTCCAACAGAACTCCCACTCAAACTCCCCTGTTTACAGCTCTGTTTGCTAGCTCCTGTGCCGCTGCCTGACTGGCTGCTACCTTTATAGGACCCCTAGTTAGTGAAGCCCCGCCCCCTAATCAGGGCTCAGCTTTTCTCCCAGCACAAAGACCCTACACATACAGATACTACCAATACAAGACCAAACACACACACAAATACCTTCTCCTCAAACAGAACTCCCACTCAAACTCCCCTGTTTACACCTCTATTTGCTAGCTCCAGTTCCGCTGCAGCTGTCTGTGCCGCTGCCTGACTGGCTGGTTCCTTTATAGGACCCCTAGTCAGGGAAGCCCCGCCCCCTAATCAGGGCTCAGCTTCTCTTCCAGCACAAAGCCCCTCCAAGCCTCTACACATACAGATACTACCAATACAAAACCAAACACACACAAATACCTTCTCCTCCAACAGAACTCCCACTCAAACTCCCCTGTTTAGAGCTCTGTTTGCTAGCTCCTGTGCCGCTGCAGCTGTCTGTGCCGCTGCCTGACTGGCTGGTCCCTTTATAGGACACCTAGTCAGTGAAGCCCCGCCCCCTAATCAGGGCCCAGCTTCTCTCCCAGCACAAAGCCCCTCCAAGCATCTACACATACATATAATACCAATACAAAAACACACACAAATACGTTCTCCTCCAACAGAACTCCCACTCAAACTCCCCTGTTTACAGCTCTGTTTGCTAGCTCCTGTGCCGCTGCCTCACTGGCTGCTAGCTTTATAGGACCCCTAGTCAGTGAAGCCCCGCCCCCTAATCAGGGCTCAGCTTCTCTCCAAGCACAAAGCCCCTCCAAGCCTCTACACATACAGATACTACCAATACAAAAAAACACACAAATACCTTCTCCTCCGAAAGAACTCCCACTCAAACTCCCCTGCTTACAGCTCTGTTTGCTAGCTCCTGTGCCGCTGCCTGACTGGCTGCTACCTTTATAGGACCCGTAGTCAGTGAAGCCCCGCCCCCTAATCAGGGCTCAGCTTCTCTCTCAGCACAAAGCCCCTCAAAGCCTCTACACATACAGATACTACCAATACAAAAACACACACACACAAATACCTTCTCCTTCAACAGAACTCCCACTCAAACTCCCCTGTTCACAGCTCTGTTTGCTAGCTCCTGTGCCACTGCAGCTGTCTCTTCCGCTGCCTGACTGGCTGCTACCTTTATAGGACCCCTAGTCAGTGAAGCCCCGCCCCCTAATCAGGGCTCAGCTTCTCTCCAAGCACAAAGCCCCGCCAAACCCCTACACATACAGATACTACCAATACAAAACCAAACACACACAAATACCATCTCCTCCAACAGAACTCCCACTCAAACTCCCCTGTTTACAGCTCTGTTTGCTAGCTCCTGTGCCGCTGCAGCTGTCTGTGCCGCTGCCTGACTGGCTGCTACCTTTATAGAACCCCTAGTCAGTGAAGCCCCGCCCCCTAATCAGGGCTCAGGTTCTCTCGCAGCACCTAGCCCCTCCAAGCCTCTACACATACAGATACTACCAATACAAAAACACACACAAATACCTTCTCCTCCAACAGAACTCCCACTCAAACTCCCCTGTTCACAGCTCAGTTTGCAAGCTCCTGTGCCGCTGCCTGACTGGCTGCTACCTTTATAGGACCCCTAGTCAGTGAAGCCCCGCCCCCTAATCAGGGCTCAGCTTCTCTCGCAGCACCTAGCCCCTCCAAGCCTCTACACATACAGATACTACCAATACAAAAACACACACAAATACCTTCTCCTCCAACAGAACTCCCACTCAAACTCCCCTGTTCACAGCTCTGTTTGCTAGCTCCTGTGCCGCTGCCTGACTGGCTGCTACCTTTATAGGACCCCTAGTCAGTGAAGCCCCGCCCCCTAATCAGGGCTCAGCTTCTCTCCCAGCACAAAACCGCTCCAAGCCTCTACACATACAGGTAATACCAATACAAAAACACACACAAATACGTTCTCCTCCAACAGAACTCCCACTCAAACTCCCCTGTTTACAGGTCTGTTTGCTAGCTCGTGTGCCGCTGCCTGACTGGCTGCTACCTTTATAGGACCCCTCGTCAGTGAAGTCCCGCCCCCTAATCAGGGCTCAGCTTCTCTCGCAGCACCTAGCCCCTCCAAGCCTCTACACATACAGATACTACCAATACAAAAACACACACAAATACCTTCTCCTCCAACAGAACTCCCACTCAAACTCCCCTGTTCACAGCTCTGTTTGCTAGCTCCTGTGCCGCTGCCTGACTGGCTGCTACCTTTATAGGACCCCTAGTCAGTGAAGCCCCGCCCCCTAATCAGGGCTCAGCTTCTCTCCCAGCACAAAGCCCCTCCAAGCCTCTACACATACAGATAATACCAATACAAAAACACACACAAATACCTTCTCCTCCAACAGAACTCCCACTCAAACTCCCCTGTTTACAGCACTGTTTGCTAGCTCCTGTGCCTCTGCAGCTGTCTGTTCTGCTGCCTAACTGGCTGCTACCTTTATAGGACCCCTAGTCAGGGAAGCCCCGCCCCCTAATCAGGGCTCAGCTTCTCTCCCAGCACAAAGCCCCTGCACAAACAGATACTGACAATACAAAACCAAACACACAGAAATACCTTCCCCTCCAACAGAACTCCCACTCAAACTCCCCTGTTTACAGCTCTGTTTGCTAGCTCCTTTGCCGCTGCAGCTGTCTGTGCCGCTGCCTGACTGGCTGCTACCTTTATAGGACCCCTAGTCAGTGAAGCCCCGCCCCCTAATCAGGGCTCAGCTTCTCTCCCAGCACAAAGCCCCTTCAAACCTCTACACATACAGATACTACCAATACAAAAACACACACAAATACCTTCTCCTCCAACAGAACTCCCACTCAAACTCCCCTGTTTACAGCTCTGTTTGCTAGCTCCTGTGCCACTGTAGCTGTCTGTTCCGCTGCCTGACTGGCTGCTACCTTTATAGGACCCCTAGTCAGTGAAGCCCCGCCCCCTAATCAGGGCTCAGCTTCTCTCAAGCACAAAGCCCCGCCAAACCCCTACACATACAGATACTACCAATACAAAAACACACAGAAATACCTTCTCCACCAACAGAACTCCCACTCAAACTCCCCTGTTTACAACTCTGTTTGCTAGCTCCTGTGCCGCTGCCTGACTGGCTGCTACCTTGATAGGACCCCTAGTCAGTGAAGCCTCGCCCCCTAATCAGGGCTCAGCTTCTCTCCCAGCACAAAGCCCCTCCAAGCCTCTACACATACAGATACTACCAATACAAAAAAACACACAAATACCTTCTCCTCCAAAAGAACTCCCACTCAAACTCCCCAGTTTACAGCTCTGTTTGCTAGCTCCTGTGCCGCTGCCTGACTGGCTACTACCTTTATAGGACCCCTAGTCAGTCAAGCCCCGCCCCCTGATCAGGGCTCAGCTTCTCTCCCAGCACAAAGCCCCTGCACATACAGATACTGACAATACAAAACCAAACACACAGAAATACCTTCCCCTCCAACAGAACTCCCACTCAAACTCCCCTGTTTACAGCTCTGTTTGCTAGCTCCTGTGCCGCTGCAGCTGTCTGTGCCGCTGCCTGACTGGCTGCTACCTTTATAGGACCCCTAGTCAGTGAAGCCCCGCCCCCTAATCAGGGCTCAGCTTCTCTCCCAGCACAAAGCCCCTTCAAACCTCTACACATACAGATACTACCAATACAAAAACACACACAAATACCTTCTCCTCCAACAGAACTCCCACTCAAACTCCCCTGTTTACAGCTCTGTTTGCTAGCTCCTGTGCCACTGCAGCTGTCTGTTCCGCTGCCTGACTGGCTGCTACCTTTATAGGACCCCTAGTCAGTGAAGCCCCGCCCCCTGATCAGGGCTCAGCTTCTCTCCCAGCACAAAGACCCTACACATACAGATACTACCAATACAAAACCAAACACACACAAATACCTTCTCCTCCAACAGAACTCCCACTCAAACTCCCCTGTTTACAGCTCTGTTTGCTAGCTCCTGTGCCGCTGCCTGACTGGCTCCTACCTTTATAGGACCCCTAGTCAGTGAAGCCCCTCCCCCTGATCAGGGCTCAGCTTCTCTCCCAGCACAAAGACCCTCCAAGCCTCTACACATACATATACTACCAATAGAAAACCAAACACACACAAATAACTTCTCCTCCAACAGAACTCCCACTCAAACTCCCCTGTTTACAGCTCTGTTTGCTAGCTCCTGTGCCGCTTCAGCTGTCTGTGCCGCTGCCTGACTGGCTGCTACCTTTATAGGACCCCTAGTCAGTGAAGCCCCGCCCCCTAATCAGGGCTCAGCTTCCTTCCCAGCACAAAGCCCCTTCAAACCACTACACATACAGATACTACCAATACAAAAACACACACAAATACCTTCTCCTCCAACAGAACTCCCACTCAAACTGCCCTGCTTACAGCTCTGCTTGCTAGCTCCTGTGCCGCTGCCTGACTGGCTCCTACCTTGATAGGACCCCTAGTCAGTGAAGCCCCGCCCCCTGATCAGGGCTCAGCTTCTCTCCCAGCACAAAGCCCCTCCAAGCCTCTACACATACAGATACTACCAATACAAAAAAACACACAAATACCTTCTCCTCCAACAGAACTCCCACTCAAACTCCCCTGTTTACAGCTCTGTTTGCTAGCTCCTGTGCCGCTGCCTGACTGGCTACTACCTTTATAGGACGCCCAGTCAGTGAAGCCCCGCCCCCTAATCAGGACTCAGCTTCTCTCCCAGCACAAAGCCCCTTCAAACCTCTACACATACAGATACTACCAATAAAAAAACACAAACAAATATCTTCTCCTCCAACAGAACTCCCACTCAAACTCCCCTGTTTACAGCTCTGTTTGCTAGCTCCTGTGCCACTGCAGCTGTCTGTTCCGCTGCCTGACTGCAGCTACCTTTATAGGACCCCTAGTCAGTGAAGCCCCGCCCCCTAATCAGGGCTCAGCTTCTCTCAAGCACAAAGCCCCGCCAAACCCCTACACATACAGATACTACCAATACAAAAACACACACAAATACCTTCTCCTCCAACAGAACTCCCACTCAAACTCCCCTGCTTACAGCTCTGCTTGCTAGATCCTGTGCCGCTGCCTGACTGGCTGCTACCTTTATAGGACCCCTAGTCAGTGAAGCCCCGCCCCCTAATCAGGGCTCAGCTTCTCTCCCAGCACAAAGCCCCTCCAAGCCTCTGCACATACAGATACTACCAATACAAAACCAAACACACACAAATACCTTCTCCTCCAACAGAACTCCCACTCAAACTCCCCTCTTTACAGCTCTGTTTGATAGCTCCTGTGCCGCTGCCTGACTGGCTGCTACCTTTATAGGACCCCTAGTCAGGGAAGCCCCGCCCCCTAATCAGGGCTCAGCTTCTCTCCCAGCACAAAGCCCCTGCACATACAGATACTGACAATACAAAACCAAACACACAGAAATACCTTCCCCTCCAACAGAACTCCCACTCAAACTCCCCTGTTTACAGCTCTGTTTGCTAGCTCCTGTGCCGCTGCAGCTGTCTGTGCCGCTGCCTGACTGGCTGCTACCTTTATAGGACCCCTAGTCAGTGAAGCCCCGCCCCCTAATCAGGGCTCAGCTTCTCTCCCAGCACAAAGCCCCTTCAAACCTCTACACATACAGATACTACCAATACAAAAACACACACAAATACCTTCTCCTCCAACAGAACTCCCACTCAAACTCCCCTGTTTACAGCTCTGTTTGTTATCTCCTGTGCCACTGCAGCTGTCTGTTCCGCTGCCTGACTGGCTGCTACCTTTATAGGACCCCTAGTCAGTGAAGCCCCGCCCCCTGATCAGGGCTCAGCTTCTCTCCCAGCACAAAGACCCTACACATACAGATACTACCAATACAAAACCAAACACACACAAATACCTTCTCCTCCAACAGAACTCCCACTCAAACTCCCCTGTTTTCAGCTCTGTTTCCTAGCGCCTGTGCCACTGCAGCTGTCTGTGCCGCTGCCTGACTGGCTGCTCCCTTTATAGGACCCCTAGTCAGTGAAAACCCGCCCCCTAATCAGGGCTCAGCTTCCTTCCCAGCACAAAGCCCCTCAAAGCGTCTACACATACTGATACCACCAATACAAAAACACACACAAATACCTTCTCCTCCAACAGAACTCCCACTCAAACTCCCCTGTTCACAACTCTGTTTGCTAGCTCCGGTGCCGCTGCCTGACTGGCTGCTACCTTTATAGGATCCCTAGTCAGTGAAGCCCCGCCCCCTAATCAGGGCTCAGCTTCTCTCCCAGCACAAAGCCCCTCAAAGCGTCTACACATACAGATACCACCAATACAAAAACACACACAAATACCTTCTCCTCCAACAGAAGTCCCACTCCAACTCCCCTGTTCACAGCTCTGTTTGCTAGCTCCTGTGCCGCTACAGCTGTCTGTGCCGCTGCCTGACTGGCTGCTACCTTTATAGGAACCCTAGTCAGTGAAGCCCCGCCCCCTAATCAGGGTTCAGCTTCTCTCCAAGCACAAAGCCCCGCCAAACCCCTACACATACAGATACTACCAATACAAAACCAAACACAGACAAATACCTTCTCCTCCAACAGAACTCCCACTCAAACTCCCCTGCTTAGAGCACTGTTTGCTAGCTCCTGTGCTGCTGTCTGACTGGCTGCTACCTTTATAGGACCCCTAGTCAGTGAAGCCCCGCCCCCAATCAGGGCTCAGCTTCTCTCCCCGCACAAAGCCCCTCCAAGCCTCTACACATACAGATACTACCAATACAAAAAAACACACAAATACCTTCTTTTCCAACAGAACTCCCACTCAACTCCCCTGTTTACAGCTCTGTTTGCTAGCGCCTGTGCCACTGCAGCTGTCTGTGCCGCTGCCTGACTGGCTGCTCCCTTTATAGGACCCCTAGTCAGTGAAGTCCCGCCCCCTAATCAGGGCCCAGCTTCTCTCCCAGCACAAAGCCCCTCCAAGCCTCTACACATACAGATATTACCAATACAAAAACACACACAAATACCTTCTCCTCCAACAGAACTCCCACTCAAACTCCCCTGTTTACAGCTCTGTTTGCCAGCTCCTGTACCGCTGCCTGACTGGCTGCTACCTTTATAGGACGCCTAGTCAGTGAAGCCCCGCCCCCTAATCAGGGCTCAGCTTCTCTCCCAGCACAAAGCCTCTCCAAGCCTCTACACATACAGATACTACCAATACAAAACCAAACACACACAAATACCTTCTCCTCCAACAGAGCTCCCACTCAAACTCCCCTGTTTACAGCTCTGTTTGCTAGCTCCTGTGCCGCTGCAGCTGTCTGAGCCGCTGCCTGACTGGCTGCTACCTTTATAGGACCCCTAGTCAGTGAAGCCCCGCCCCCTAATCAGGGCTCAGCTTCTCTCCCAGCACAAAGCCCCTCCAAGCCTCTACACATACATATACTACCAATACAAAACCAAACACACACAAATACCATCTCTTCCAACAGAACTCCCACTCAAACTCCCCTGTTTACAGCTCTGTTTGCTAGCTCCTGTGCCGCTGCCTGACTGGCTGCTACCTTTATAGGACCCCTAGTCAGTGAAGCCCCGCCCCCTAATCAGGGCTCAGCTTCTCTCCCAGCACAAAGCCCCTGCACATACAGATACTGACAATACAAAACCAAACACACACAAATAAGTTCTCCTCCAACAGAACTCCCACTCAAACTCCCCTATTTACAGCTCTGTTTGCTAGCTCCTGTGCCGCTGCAGCTGTCTTAGCCGCTGCCTGACTGACTGCTACCTTTATAGGACCCCTAGCCAGTCAAGCCCCGCCCCCTAATCAGGGCTCAGCTTCTCTCCCAGCACAAAGCCCGTACACATACAGATACTACCAATACAAAACCGAACACACACAAATAACTTCTCCTCCAACAGAACTCCCACTCAAACTCCCCTGTTCACAGCTCTGCTTGGTAGCTCCTGTGCCGCTGCCTGACTGGCTGCTCCCTTTATAGGACCCCTAGTCAGTGAAGCCCCGCCCTCTAATCAGGGCCTAGCTTCTCTCCCAGCACAAAGCCCCTCCAAGCCTCTACACATACAGATACTACCAATACAAAAACAAACACAAATACCTTCTCCTCCAACAGAACTCCCACTCAAACTCCCCTGTTTACAGCTCTGTTTGCTAGCTCCTTTGCCGCTCCAGCTGTCTGTGCCGCTGCCTGACTGGCTGCTACCTTTACAGGACCCCTAGTCAGTGAAGCCCCGCCCCCTAATCAGGGCTCAGCTTCTCTCCCAGCACAAAGCCCCTCCAAGCCTCTACACATACAGATACTACCAATACAAAAAAACACACAAATACCTTATCCTCCAACAGAACTCCCACTCAAACTCCCCTATTTACAGCTCTGTTTGCTAGCTCCTGTGCCGCTGTCTGACTGGCTGCTACCTTTATAAGACCCCTAGTCAGTGAAGCCCCGCCCCCTAATCAGGACTCACCTTCTCTCCAAGCACAAAGCCCTGCCAAACCAATACACATACAGATAAAACCAATACAAAACCAAACACACACAAATACCATCTCCTCCAAAAAAAACTCCCACTCAAACTCCCCTGTTTACATCTCTGTTTGCTAGCTCCTGTGCCGCTTCAGCTGTCTGTGCCGCTGCCTGACTGGCTGCTACTTTTATAGGATCCCTAGTCAGTGAAGCCCCGCCCCCTAATCAGGGCTCAGCTTGTCTCCCAGCACAAAGCCCTGCCAAACCAATACACATACAGATAAAACCAATACAAAACCAAACACACACAAATACCATCTCCTCCAAAAAAAACTCCCACTCCAACTCCCCTGTTCACAGCTCTGTTTGCTAGCTCCTGTGCCGCTGCAGCTGTCTGTGCCGCTGCCTGACTGGCTCTTACCTTTATAGGACCCCTAGTCAGTGAAACCCCGCCCCCTAATCAGGGCTCAGCTTCTCTCCCAGCACAAAGCCCCTCAAAGCGTCTACACATACAGATACCACCAATACAAAAACACACACAAATACCTTCTCCTCCAACAGAACTCCCACTCAAAGTCCCCTGCTTACAGCTCTGTTTTCTAGCTCCTGTGCCGCTGTCTTTCTGGCTGCTACCTTTATAGGACCCCTAGTCAGTGAAGCCCCGCCCCCTAATCAGGGCTCAGCTTCTCTCCCAGCACAAAGCCCCTCAAAGCGTCTACACATACAGATACCACCAATACAAAAACACACACAAATACCATCTCCTCCAACAGAACTCCCACTCAAACTCCCCTGTTTACAGCTCTGTTTGCTAGCTCCTGTGCCGCTGCAGCTGTCTGTGCCGACGCCTGACTGGCTGCTACCTTTATAGGACCCCTAGTCAGTGAAGCCGCGCCCCCTGATCAGGGCTCAGCTTCTCTCCCAGCACAAAGCCCCTCCAAGCCTCTACACATACAGACACTACCAATACAAAGAAAACACACACAAATACCTTCTCCTCCAACAGAACTCCCACTCAAACTCCCCTGTTTACAGCTCTGTTTTCTAGCTCCTGTGCCGCTGTCTTTCTGGCTGCTACCTTTATAGGACCCCTAGTCAGTGAAGCCCCGCCCCCTAATCAGGGCTCAGCTTCTCTCCCAGCACAAAGCCCCTACACATACAGATACTACCAATACAAAACCAAACACACACAAATACCTTTTCCTCCAACAGAACTCCCACTCAAACTCCCCTGCTTACAGCTCTGTTTGCTAGCTCCTGTGCCGCTGCCTGACCGGCTCCTACCTTTATAGGACCCCTCGTCAGTGAAGCCCCGCCCCCTGATCAGGGCTCA
This sequence comes from Lepidochelys olivacea, assembly GCF_965140295.1. Classification (NCBI taxonomy): domain Eukaryota; kingdom Metazoa; phylum Chordata; order Testudines; family Cheloniidae; genus Lepidochelys; species Lepidochelys olivacea. Next base: position 25,925,423 of record NC_140427.1, read on the forward strand.
GCTTCTCTCCCAGCACAAAGCCCGTACACATACAGATACTACCAATACAAAACCAAACACACACAAATACCTTCTCCTCCAACAGAACTCCCACTCAAACTCCCCTGTTTACAGCTCTGTTTGCTAGGTCCTGTGCCGCTGCAGCTGTCTGTTCCTCTGCCTGACTGGCTGCTACATTTATAGGACCCCTAGTCAGTGAAGCCCCGCCCCCTAATCAGAGCTCAGCTTCTCTCCCAGCACAAACCCCTCCAAGCCTCTACACATACAGATTCTACCAATACAAAACCAAACACACACAAATACCTTCTCCTCCAACAGAACTTCCACTCAAACTCCCCTGTTCACAGCTCTGTTTGCTAGCTCCGGTGCCGCTGCCTGACTGGCTGCTACCTTTATAGGACCCCTAGTCAGTGAAGCCCCGCCCCCTAATCAGGGCTCAGCTTCTCTCCCAGCACAAAGCCCCTCAAAGCGTCTACACATACAGATACCACCAATACAAAAACACACACAAATACCTTCTCCTCCAACATAACTCCCACTCCAACTCCCCTGTTTACAGCTCTGTTTGCTAGCTCCTGTGCCACTTCAGCTGTCTGTGCCGCTGCCTGACTGGCTGCTACCTTTATAGGACCCCTAGTCAGTGAAGCCCCGCCCCCTAATCAGGGCTCAGCTTCTCTCCAAGCACAAAGCCCCGCCAAACCCCTACACATACAGATACTACCAATACAAAACCAAACACACACAAATACCATCTCCTCCAACAGAACTCCCACTCAAACTCCCCTGTTTACAGCTCTGTTTTCTAGCTCCTGTGCCGCTGTCTTTCTGGCTGCTACCTTTATAGGACCCCTAGTCAGTGAAGCCCCGCCCCCTAATCAGGGCTCAGCTTCTCTCCCAGCACAAAGCCCCTACACATACAGATACTACCAATACAAAACCAAACACACACAAATACCTTTTCCTCCAACAGAACTCCCACTCAAACTCCCCTGTTTACAGCTCTGTTTGCTAGCTCCTGTGCCGCTGCCTGACCGGCTCCTACCTTTATAGGACCCCTCGTCAGTGAAGCCCCGCCCCCTGATCAGGGCTCAGCTTCTTTCCCAGCACAAAGCCCGTACACATACAGATACTACCAATACAAAACCAAACACACACAAATACCTTCTCCTCCAACAGAACTCCCACTCAAACTCCCCTGTTTACAGCTCTGTTTCCTTGCGCCTGTCCCACTACAGCTGTCTGTGCCGCTGCCTGACTGGCTGCTCCCTTTATAGGACCCCTAGTCAGTGAAGCCCCGCCCCCTAATCAGGGCCCAGCTTCTCTCCCAGCACAAAGCCCTTCCAAGCCTTTACACATACAGATAATACCAATACAAAAACACACACAAATACCTTCTCCTCCAACAGAACTCCCACTCAAACTCCCCTGTTTACAGCTCTGTTTGCTAGCTCCTTTGCCGCTGCAGCTGTCTGTGCCGCTGCCTGACTGGCTGCTACCTTTACAGGACCCCTAGTCAGTGAAGCCCCGCCCCCTAATCAGGGCTCAGCTTCTCTCCCAGCACAAAGCCCCTACACATACAGATACTACCAATACAAAACCAAACACACTCAAATACCTTCTCCTCCAACAGAACTCCCACTCCAACTCCCCTGTTAAAAGCGCTGTTTGCTAGCTCCTGTGCCGCTGCCTGACTGGCTCCTACCTTTGTAGGACCCCTAGTCAATGAAGCCCCGCCCCCTGATCAGGGCTCAGCTTCTCTCCCAGCACAAAGCCCCTCCAAGCCTCTACACATACAGATACTACCAATACAAAAACCACACACAAATACCTTCTCCTCCAACAGAACTCCCACTCAAACTCCCCTGTTCACAGCTCTGTTTGCTAGCTCCGGTGCCGCTGCCTGACTGGCTGCTCCCTTTATAGGACCCCTAGTCAGTGAAGCCCCGCCCCCTAATCAGGGCTCAGCTTCTCTCCCAGCACAAAGCCCCTCAAAGCGTCTACACATACAGATACCACCAATACAAAAACACACACAAATACCTTCTCCTCCAACATAGCTCCCACTCCAACTCCCCTGTTTACAGCTCTGTTTGCTAGCTCCTGTGCCACTTCAGCTGTCTGTGCCGCTGCCTGACTGGCTGCTACCTTTATAGGACCCCTAGTCAGTGAAGCCCCGCCCCCTAATCAGGGCTCAGCTTCTCTCCAAGCACAAAGCCCCGCCAAACCCCTACACATACAGATACTACCAATACAAAACCAAACACACACAAATACCATCTCCTCCAACAGAACTCCCACTCAAACTCCCCTGTTTACAGCTCTGTTTGCTAGTTCCTGTGCCGCTGCAGCTGTCTGTGCCGACGCCTGACTCGCTGCTACCTTTATAGGACCCCAAGTCAGTGAAGCCGCGCCCCCTGATCAGGGCTCAGCTTCTCTCCCAGCTCAAAGCCCCTCCAAGCCTCTACACATACAGACACTACCAATACAAAGAAAACACACACAAATACCTTCTCCTCCAACAGAACTCCCACTCAAACTCCCCTGCTTACAGCTCTGTTTTCTAGCTCCTGTGCCGCTGTCTCTCTGGCTGCTACCTTTATAGGACCCCTAGTCAGTGAAGCCCCGCCCCCTAATCAGGGCTCAGCTTCTCTCCCAGCACAAAGCCCCTACACATACAGATACTACCAATACAAAACCAAACACACACAAATACCTTCTCCTCCAACAGAACTCCCACTCAAACTCCCCTGTTTACAGCTCTCTTTGCTAGGTCCTGTGCCGCTGCAGCTGTCTGTTCCTCTGCCTGACTGGCTGCTACATTTATAGGACCCCTAGTCAGTGAAGCCCTGCCCCCTAATCAGGGCTCAGCTTCTCTCCGAGCACAAACCCCTCCAAGCCTCTACACATACAGATACTACCAATACAAAACCAAACACACACAAATACCTTCTCCTCCCACAGAACTCCCACTCAAACTCCCCTGTTTACAGCTCTGTTTGCTAGCTCCTGTGCCGCTGTCTGACTGGCTGCAACCTTTATAGGACCCCTAGTCAGTGAAGCCCCGCCCCCTGATCAGGGCTCAGCTTCTCTCCCAGCACAAAGCCCCTACACATACAGATACTACCAATACAAAACCAAACACACACAAATACCTTCTCCTCCAACAGAACTCCCACTCAAACTCCCCTGTTTACAGCTCTGTTTGCTAGCTCCTGTGCCGCTGTCTGACTGGCTGCAACCTTTATAGGACCCCTAGTCAGGGAAGCCCCGCCCCCTGATCAGGGCTCAGCTTCTCTCCCAGCACAAAGCCCCTGCACATACAGATACTGACAATACAAATCCAAAAACACACAAATACCTTCTCCTCCAACAGAACTCCAACTCCCCTGTTTACAGCTCTGTTTGCTAGCTCCTGTGCCGCTGCAGCTGTCTTAGCCGCTGCCTGACTGGCTGCTACCTTTATAGGACCCCTAGTCAGTCAGCCCCCGCCCCCTAATCAGGGCTCAGCTTCTCTCCCAGCACAAAGCCCCTCCAAGCCTCTACACACACAGATACTACCAATACAAAACCAAACACACACAAATACCTTCTCCTCCAACAGAACTCCCTCTCAAACTCCCCTGTTCACAGCTCTGTTTGCTAGCTCCTGTGCCGCTGCCTGACTGGCTGCTACAATTATAGGACCCCAAGTCAGTGAAGCCCCGCCCCCTAATCACGGCTCAGCTTCTCTCCCAGCACAAAGCCCCTACACATACAGATACTACCAATACAAAACCAAACACACAGAAATACCTTCCCCTCCAACAGAACTCCCACTCAAACTCCCCTGTTCACAGCTCTGTTTGCTAGCTCCTGTGCCGCTGCCTGACTGGCTGCTACCTTTATAGGACCCCTAGTCAGTGAAGCCCCGCCCCCTAATCAGGGCTCAGCTTCTCTCCCAGCACAAAGCCCGTACACATACAGATACTACCAATACAAAACCAAACACACACAAATACATTCTCCTCCAACAGAACTCCCACTCAAACTCCCCTGTTCAGAGCTCTGTTTGCTAGCTCCTGTGCCGCTGCAGCTGTCTGCCGCTGCCTGACTGGCTGCTACCTTTATAGGACCCCTAGTCAGTGAAGCCCCGCCCCCTAATCAGGGCTCAGCTTCTCTCCCAGCACAAAGCCCCTCCAAGCCTCTACACATACAGATATTACCAATACAAAAAAACGCACAAATACCTTCTCCTCCAACAGAACTCCCACTCAAACTCCCCTGTTTACAGCTCTGCTTGCTAGCTCCTGTGCCCCTGTCTGACTGGCTGCTACCTTTATAAGACCCCTAGTCAGTGAAGCCCCGCCCCCTAATCAGGGCTCAGCTTCTCTCCCAGCACAAAGCCCTTACACATACAGATACTACCAATACAAAACCAAACACACACAAATACCTTCTCCTCCAACAGAACTCCCACTCAAACTCCCCTGCTTACAGCACTGTTTGCTAGCTCCTGTGCTGCTGTCTGACTGGCTGCTACCTTTATAGGACCCCTAGTCAGGGAAGCCCCGCCCCCTAATCAGGGCTCAGCTTCTCTCCCAGCACAAAACCCCTCCAAGCCTCTGCACATACAGATACTACCAATACAAGACCAAACACACACAAATACCTTCTCCTCCAACAGAACTCCCACTCAAACTCCCCTGTTTACAGCTCTGTTTGCTAGGTCCTGTGCCGCTGCTGCTGTCTGTTCTTCTGCCTGACTGGCTGCTACCTTTATAGGACCCCTAGTCAGGGAAGCCCCGCCCCCTAATCAGGGCTCAGCTTCTCTCCCAGCACAAAACCCCTCCAAGCCTCTGCACATACAGATACTACCAATACAAGACCAAACACACACAAATACCTTCTCCTCCAACAGAACTCCCACTCAAACTCCCCTGTTTACAGCTCTGTTTGCTAGCTCCTGTGCCGCTGCAGCTGTCTGTGCCGATGCCTGACTGGCTGCTACCTTTATAGGACGCCTAGTCAGTGAAGCCCCGCCCCCTAATCAGGGCTCAGCTTCTCTCCCAGCACAAAGCCCCTCCAAGCCTCTGCACATACAGATACTACCAATACAAAAAAACACAGACAAATACCTTCTCCTCCAACAGAACTCCCACTCAAACTCCCCTGTTTACAGCTCTGTTTGCTAGCTCCTGTGCCACTGCAGCTGTCTGTTCCGCTGCCTGACTGGCTGCTACCTTTATAGGACCCCTAGTCAGTGAAGCCCCGTCCCCTAATCAGGGCTCAGCTTCTCTCCCAGCACAAAGCCCGTACACATACAGATACTACCAATACAAAACCAAACACACAAAATACCTTCTCCTCCAACAGAACTCCCACTCAAACTCCCCTGTTTACAGCTCTGTTTGCTAGCGCCTGTGCCACTGCAGCTGTCTGTGCCGCTGCCTGACTGGCTGCTCCCTTTATAGGTCCCCTAGTCAGTGAAGCCCCGCCCACTATTCAGGGCCCAGCTTCTCTCCCAGCACAAAGCCCCTCCAAGCCTCTACACATACAGATAATGCCAATACAAAAACACACACAAATACCTTCTCCTCCAACAGAACTCCCACTCAAACTCCCCTGTTTTCAGCTCTGTTTGCTAGCTCCTGTGCCGCTGCCTGACTGGCTGCTACCTTTACAGGACCCCTAGTCAGTGAAGCCCCGCCCCCTAATCAGGGCTCAGCTTCTCTCCCAGCACAAAGCCCCTACACATACAGATACTACCAATACAAAACCAAACACACAGAAATACCTTCCCCTCCAACAGAACTCCCACTCAAACTCCCTTGTTCACAGCTCTGTTTGCTAGCTCCTGTGCCGCTGCCTGACTGGCTGCTACCTTTATAGGACCCCTAGTCAGTGAAGCCCCGCCCCCTAATCAGGGCTCAGCTTCTCTCCCAGCACAAAGCTCGTACACATACAGATACTACCAATACAAAACCAAACACACACAAATACCTTCTCCTCCAACAGAACTCCCACTCAAACTCCCCTGTTTACAGCTCTGTTTGCTAGCGTCTGTGCCACTGCAGCTGTCTGTGCCGCTGCCTGACTGGCCGCTCCCTTTATAGGACCCCTAGTCAGTGAAGCCCCGCCCCCTAATCAGGGCCCAGCTTCTCTCCCAGCACAAAGCCCCTCCAAGCCTCTACACATACAGATAATACCAATACAAAAACACACACAAATACCTTCTCCTCCAACAGAACTCCCACTCAAACTCCCCTGTTTTCAGCTCTGTTTGCTAGCTCCTGTGCCGCTGCCTGACTGGCTGCTACCTTTACAGGACCCCTAGTCAGTGAAGCCCCGCCCCCTAATCAGGGCTCAGCTTCTCTCCCAGCACAAAGCCCCTCCAAGCCTCTACACATACAGATACTAGCAATACAAAACCAAACACACAAATACCTTCTCCTCCAACAGAACTCCCACTCAAACTCCCCTGTTCACAGCTCTGTTTGCTAGCTCCTGTGCCGCTGCAGCTGTCTGCCGCTGCCTGACTGGCTGCTACCTTTATAGGAACCCTAGTCAGTGAAGCCCCGCCCCCTAATCAGGGCTCAGCTTCTCTCCCAGCACAAAGCCCCTCCAAGCCTCTACACATACAGATACTACCAATACAAAAAAAACGCACAAATACCTTCTCCTCCAACAGAACTCCCACTCAAACTCCCCTGTTTACAGCTCTGCTTGCTGGCTCCTGTGCCGCTGTCTGACTGGCTGCTACCTTTATAAGACCCCTAGTCAGTGAAGCCCCGCCCCCTAATCAGGGCTCAGCTTCTCTCCCAGCACAAAGCCCCTACACATACAGATACTACCAATACAAAACCAAACACACACAAATACCTTCTCCTCAAACAGAACTCCCACTCAAACTCCCCTGTTTACAGCTCTGTTTGCTAGGTCCTGTGCCGCTGCTGCTGTCTGTTCTTCTGCCTGACTGGCTGCTACCTTTATAGGAACCCTAGTCAGTGAAGCCCCGCCCCCTAATCAGGGCTCAGCTTCTCTCCAAGCACAAAGCCCCGCCAAACCAATACACATACAGATAAAAGCAATACAAAACCAAACACACACAAATACCATATCCTCCAAAAAAACTCCCACTCCAACTCCCCTGTTTACAGCTCTGTTTGCTAGCGCCTGTGCCACTGCAGCTGTCTGTGCCGCTGCCTGACTGGCTGCTACCTTTATAGGACCCCGAGTCAGGAAAGCACCGCCCCCTAATCAGGGCTCAGCTTCTCTCCCAGCACAAAGCCCCTCCAAGCCTCTACACATACAGATAATACCAATACAAAAACAAACACAAATACCTTCTCCTCCAACAGAACTCCCACTCAAACTCCCCTGTTTACAGCTCTGTTTGCTAGCTCCTGTGCCGCTGCCTGACTGGCTGCTACATTTATAGGACCCCTAGTCAGTGAAGCCCCGCCCCCTAATCAGGGCTCAGCTTCTCTCCCAGCTCAAAGCCCCTCAAAGCGTCTACACATACAGATACCACCAATACAAAAACACACACAAATACCTTCTCCTCCAACAGAACTCCCACTCCAACTCCCCTGTTCACAGCTCTGTTTGCTAGCTCCTGTGCCGCTGAAGCTGTCTGTGCCGCTGCCTGACTGGCTCCTACCTTTATAGAACCCCTAGTCAGTGAAGCCCCGCCCCCTGATCAGGGGTCAGCTTCTCTCCCAGCACCAAGCCCCTCCAAGCCTCTACACATACAGATACTACCAATACAAAAACCACACACAAATACCTTCTCCTCCAACAGAACTCCCACTCAAACTCCCCTGTTCACAACTCTGTTTGCTAGCTCCTGTGCCGCTGCCTGACTGGCTGCTACATTTATAGGACCCCAAGTCAGTGAAGTCCCGCCCCCTAATCACGGCTCAGCTTCTCTCCCAGCACGAAGCCCCTACACATACAGATACTACCAATACAAAACCAAACACAGACAAATACCTTCTCCTCCAACAGAACCCCCACTCAAACTCCCCTGTTTACAGCTCTGTTTGCTAGCTCCTGTGCCGCTGCAGCTGTCTGTGCCGATGCCTGACTGGCTTCTACCTTTATAGGACCCCTAGTCAGTGAAGCCCCGCCCCCTAATCAGGGCTCAGCTTCTCTCCCAGCACAAAGCCCCTCCAAGCCTCTGCACATACAGATACTACCAATACAAAAAAACACACACAAATACCTTCTCCTCCAACAGAACTCCCACTCAAACTCCCCTGCTTACAGCTCTGTTTGCTAGCTCCTGTGCCGCTGCCTGACTGGCTGCTACCTTTACAGGACCCCTAATTAGTGAAGCCCCGCCCCCTAATCAGGGCTCAATTTCTCTCCCAGCACAAAGCCCCTTCAAACCTCTACACATACAGGTACTACCAATACAAAAACACACACAAATACCTTCTCCTCCAACAGAACTCCCACTCAAACTCTCCTATTTACAGCTCTGTTTGCTAGCTCCTTTGCCGCTGCAGCTGTCTGTGCCGCTGCCTGACTGGCTGCTACCTTTATAGGACACCTAGTCAGTGAAGCCCCGCCCCCTAATCAGGGCTCAGCTTCTCTCCCAGCACAAAGCCCCTACACATACAGATACTATCAATACAAAACCAAACACACACAAATACCTTCTCCTCCAACAGAACACCCACTCAAACTCCCCTGTTTACAGCTCTGTTTGCTAGCTCCTGTGCCGCTGCCTGACTGGCTGCTACCTTTAAAGGACCCCTAGTCAGGGAAGCCCCGCCCCCTAATCAGGGCCCAGCTCCTCTCCCAGCACAAAGCCCCTCCAAGCCTCTACATATACAGATAATACTAATACAAAACCAAACACACACAAATACCTTCTCCTCCAACAGAACTCCCACTCAAACTCCCCTGTTTACAGCTCTGTTTGCTAGCTCCTGTGCCGCTGCAGCTGTCTGAGCCGCTGCCTGACTGGCTGCTACCTTTATAGGACCCCTAGTCAGTCAGCCCCGCCCCCTAATCAGGGCTCAGCTTCTCTCCCAGCACAAAGCCCCTCCAAGCCTCTACACACACAGATACTACCAATACAAAACCAAACACACACAAATACCATCTCCTCCAACGGAACTCCCACTCAAACTCCACTGTTTACAGCTCTGTTTGCTGGCTCCTGTGCCACTGCAGCTGTCTTAGCCGCTGCCTGACTGGCTGCTACCTTTATAGGACACCTAGTCAGTGAAGCCCCGCCCCCTAATCAGGGCTCAGCTTCTCTCCCAGCACAAAGCCCCTGCACATACAGATACTGACAATACAAAACCAAACACACACAAATACCATCTCCTCCAACAGAACTCCCACTCAAACTCCCCTGTTTACAGCTCTGTTTGCTAGCTCCTGTGCCGCTGCAGCTGTCTGTGCTGCTGCCTGACTGGCTGCTACCTTTACAGGACCCCTAGTCAGTGAAGCCCCGCCCCCTAATCAGGGCTCAGCTTCTCTCCAAGCACAAAGCCCCGCCAAAACCCTACACATACATATACTACCAATACAAAAACACACACAAATACCATCTCCTCCAACAGAACTCCCACTCAAACTCCCCTGTTTACAGCTCTGTTTGCTAGCTCCTGTGCCGCTGCTGCTGTCTGTGCCGCTGCCTGACTGGCTGCTACCTTTATAGGACCCCTAGTCAGTGAAGCCCCGCCCCCTAATCAGGGCTCAGCTTCTCTCCCAGCACAATGCCCCTCAAAGCGTCTACACATACAGATACCACCAATACAAAAACACACACAAATACCTTCTCCTCCAACAGAACTCCAACTCAAACTCCCCTGTTCACAGCTCTGTTTGCTAGCTCCTGTGCCGCTGCAGCTGTCTTAGCCGCTGCCTGACTGGCTGCTACCTTTATAGGACACCTAGTCAGGGAAACCCCGCCCCCTAATCAGGGCTCAGCTTCTCTCCCAGCACAAAGCCCCTCCGAGCCTCTACACATACAGATACTACCAATACAAAACCAAACACACACAAATACCTTCTCTTCCAACAGAACTCCCACTCAAACTCCCCTGTTTACAGCTCTGTTTGCTAGCTCCTGTGCCGCTGCAACTGTCTGCCGCTGCCTGACTGGCTGCTCCCTTTATAGGACCCCTAGTCAGTGAAGCCCCGCCCCCTAATCAGGGCTCAGCTTCTCTCCCAGCACAAAGCCCCTGCACATACACATACTGACAATACAAAACCAAACACACACAAATACCTTCTCCTCCAACAGAACTCCCACTCCAACTCCCCTGTTCACAGCTCTGTTTGCTAGCTCCTGTGCCGCTGCCTGACTGGCTGCTACATTTATAGGACCCCAAGTCAGTGAAGCCCCGCCCCCTAATCAGGGCTCAGCATCTCTCCCAGCACAAAGACCCTACACATACAGATACTACCAATACAAAACCAAACACAGACAAATACCTTCTCCTCCAACAGAACTCCCACTCAAACTCCCCTGTTTACAGGTCTGTTTGCTAGCTCCTGTGCCGCTGCCTGACTGGCTGCTACCTTTATAGGACCCCTAGTCAGTGAAGCCCCGCCCCCAATCAGGGCTCAGCTTCTCTCCCAGCACAAAGCCCCTCCAAGCCTCTACACACACAGATACTACCAGTACAAAAACACACACAAATACCTTCTCCTCCAACAGAACTCCCACTCAAACTCCCCTGTTCACAGCTCTGTTTGCTAGCTCCTGTGCCGCTGCCTGACTGGCTGCTACATTTATAGGACCCCAAGTCAGTGAAGCCCCGCCCCCTAATCAGGGCTCGGCATCTCTCCCAGCACAAAGACCCTACACATACAGATACTACCAATACAAAACCAAACACACACAAATAGCTTCTCCTCCAACAGAACTCCCACTCAAACTCCCCTGCTTACAGCACTGTTTGCTAGCTCCTGTGCTGCTGCCTGACTGGCTGCTACCTTTATAGGACCCCTAGTCAGGGAAGCCCCGTCCCCTAATCAGGGCTCAGCTTCTCTCCCAGCGCCTAGCCCCTCCAAGCCTCTACACATACAGATACTACCAATACAAAAACACACACAAATACCTTCTCCTCCAAGAGAACTCCCACTCAAACTCCCCTGTTTACAGCTCTGTTTGCTAGCTCCTGTGCCGCTGCAGCTGTCTTAGCCGCTGCCTGACTGGCTGCTACCTTTATAGGACACCTAGTCAGTGAAGCCCCGCCCCCTAATCAGGGCTCAGCTTCTCTCCCAGCACAAAGCCCCTTCAAACCTCTACACATACACATACTACCTATACAAAAACAAACACAAATACCTTCTCCTCCAACAGAACTCCCACTCAATCTCCCCTGTTTACAGCTCTGTTTGCTAGCTCCTGTGCCACTGCAGCTGTCTGTTCCGCTGCCTGACTGGCTGCTACCTTTATAGGACCCCTAGTCAGTGAAGCCCCGCCCCCTAATCAGGGCTCAGCTTCTCTCCCAGCACAAAGCCCGTACACATACAGACATTACCAATACAAAACCAAACACACACAAATACCTTCTCCTCCAACAGAACTCCCACTCAAACTCCCCTATTTACAGCTCTGTTTGCTAGCTCCTGTGCCGCTGCTGCTGTCTGTGCCGCTGCCTGACTGGCTGCTACCTTTACAGGACCCCTAGTCAGTGAAGCCCCGCCCCCTAATCAGGGCTCAGCTTCTCTCCCAGCACAATGCCCCTCAAAGCGTCTACACATACAGATACCACCAATACAAAAACACACAAAAATACCTTCTCCTCCAACAGAACTCCCACTCCAACTCCCCTGTTCACAGCTCTGTTTGCTAGATCCTGTGCCGCTGCAGCTGTCTTAGCCGCTGCCTGACTGGCTGCTACCTTTATAGGACACCTAGTCAGGGAAGCCCCGCCCCCTAATCAGGGCTCAGCTTCTCTCCCAGCACAAAGCCCCTTCAAACCTCTACACATACAGATACTAGGAATACAAAAACACACACCAATACCTTCTCCTCCAAAAGAACTCCCACTCCAACTCCCCTGCTTACAGCTCTGTTTGCTAGCTCCTGTGCCGCTGCCTGACTGGCTGCTACCTTTATAGGACACCTCGTCAGTGAAGCCCCGCCCCCTGATCAGGGCTCAGCTTCTCTCCCAGCACAAAGCCCCTCCAAGCCTCTACACATACAGATACTACCAATACAAAACCAAACACACACAAATACCTTCTCCTCCAACAGAACTCCCACTCAAACTCCCCTGTTTACAGCTCTGTTTGCTAGCTCCTGTGCTGCTGCCTGACTGGCTGCTACCTTTATAGGACCCCTAGTCAGTGAAGCCCCGCCCCCTGATCAGGGCTCAGCTTCTCTCCCAGCACAAAGCCCCTCCAAGCCTCTACACATACAGATACTACCAATACAAAACCAAACACACACAAATACCTCCTCCTCCAACAGAACTCCCACTCAAACTCCCCTGTTTACAGCTCTGTTTGCTAGCTCCTGTGCCGCTGCAGCTGTCTGTTCCGCTGCCTGACTGGCTGCTACCTTTATAGGACCCCTAGTCAGTGAAACCCCGCCCCCTAATCAGGGCTCAGCTTCTCTCCAAGCGCAAAGCCCCGCTAAACCCCTACACATACAGATATTACCAATAAAAAACCAAACACACACAAATACCATCTCCTCCAACAGAACTCCCACTCAAACTCCCCTGTTTACAGCTCTGTTTGCTAGCTCCTGTGCCGCTGCTGCTGTCTGTGCCGCTGCCTGACTGGCTGCTACCTTTACAGGACCCCTAGTCAGTGAAGCCCCGCCCCCTAATCAGGGCTCAGCTTCTCTCCCAGCACAATGCCCCTCAAAGCGTCTACACATACAGATACCACCAATACAAAAACACACACAAATACCTTCTCCTCCAACAGAACTCCAACTCAAACTCCCCTGTTCACAGCTCTGTTTGCTAGCTCCTGTGCCGCTGCAGCTGTCTTAGCCGCTGCCTGACTGGCTGCTACCTTTATAGGACACCTAGTCAGTGAAACCCCGCCCCCTAATCAGGGCTCAGCTTCTCTCACAGCACCTAGCCCCTCCAAGCCTCTACACATACAGATACTACCAATACAAAAACACACACAAATACCTTCTCCTCCAACAGAACTCCCACTCAAACTCCCCTGTTCACAGCTCTGTTTGCTAGCTCCTGTGCCGCTGCCTGACTGGCTGCTACATTTATAGGACCCCAAGTCAGTGAAGCCCCGCCCCCAATCAGGGCTCAGCTTCTCTCCCAGCACAAAGCCCCTCCAAGCCTCTACACACACAGATACTACCAATACAAAACCAAACACACACAAATACCATCTCCTCCAACGGAACTCCCACTCAAACTCCCCTGTTTACAGCTCTGTTTGCTGGCTCCTGTGCCGCTGCAGCTGTCTGTGCCGCTGCCTGACTGGCTGCTACCTTTATAGGACCCCTGGTCAGTGAAGCCCCGCCCCCTAATCAGGGCTCAGCTTCTCTCCCAGCACCTAGCCCCTCCAAGCCTCTACACATACACATACTACCTATACAAAAACAAACACAAATACCTTCTCCTCCAACAGAACTCCCACTCAAACTCCCCTGTTTACAGCTCTGTTTGCTAGCTCCTGTGCCACTGCAGCTGTCTGTTCCGCTGCCTGACTGGCTGCTACCTTTATAGGACCCCTAGTCAGTGAAGCCCCGCCCCCTAATCAGGGCTCAGCTTCTCTCCCAGCACAAAGCCCGTACACATACAGACACTACCAATACAAAACCAAACACACACAAATACCTTCTCCTCCAACAGAACTCCCACTCAAACTCCCCTGTTTACAGGTCTGTTTGCTAGCTCCTGTGCCGCTGCCTGACTGGCTGCTCCCTTTATAGGACCCCTAGTCAGTGAAGCCCCACCCCCTAATCAGGGCGCAGCTTCTCTCCCAGCACAAAGCCCCTGCACATGCAGATACTGACAATACAAAACCAAACACACACAAATACCTTCTACTACAACAGAACTCCCACTCCAACTCCCCTGTTTACAGCTCTGTTTGCTAGCTCCTGTGCTGCTGCAGCTGTCTTAGCCGCTGCGTGACTGGCTGCTACCTTTATAGGACCCCTAGTCAGTGAAGCCCCGCCCCCTAATCAGGGCCCAGCTTCTCTCCCAGCACAAAGCCCCTCCAAGCCTCTACACATACAGGTACTACCAATACAAAACCAAACACACACAAATACCATCTCCTCCAACAGAACTCCCACTCAAACTCCCCTGTTTACAGCTCTGTTTGCTAGCTCCTGTGCCGCTGCAGCTGTCTGTGCCGCTGTCTGACTGGCTGCTACCTTTATAAGACCCCTAGTCAGTGAAGCCCCGCCCCCTAATCAGGGCTCAGCTTCTCTCCCAGCACAAAGCCCCTACACATACAGATACTACCAATACAAAACCAAACACACACAAATAGCTTCTCCTCCAACAGAACTCCCACTCAAACTCCCCTGTTTACAACTCTGTTTGCTAGGTCCTGTGCCGCTGCAGCTGTCTGTGCCGCTGCCTGACTGGCTGCTACCTTTATAGGACCCCTAGTCAGTGAAGCCCCGCCCCTGATCAGGGCTCAGCTTCTCTCCCAGCACAAAGCCCCTCCAAGCCTCTACACATACAGATACTACCAATACAAAAACCACACACAAATACCTTCTCCTCCAACAGAACTCCCACTCAAACTCCCCTGTTCACAGCTCTGTTTGCTAGCTCCGGTGCCGCTGCCTGACTGGCTGCTACCTTTATAGGACCCATAATCAGTGAAGGCCCGCCCCCTAATCAGGGCTCAGCTTCTCTCCCAGCACAAAGCCCCTGCACATACAGATACTGACAATACAAAACCAAACACACACAAATACCTTCTCCTCCAACAGAACTCCCACTCAAACTCCCCTGTTTACAGCTCTGTTTGATAGCGCCTGTGCCACTGCAGCTGTCTGTGCCGCTGCCTGACTGGCTGCTCCCTTTATAGGACCCCTAGTCAGTGAAGCCCCGCCCCCTAATCAGGGCCCAGCTTCACTCCCAGCACAAAGCCCCTCCAAGCCTCTACATATACAGATAATACCAATACAAAACCAAACACACACAAATACCATCTCCTCCAACAGAACTCCGACTCAAACTCCCCTGTTTACAGCTCTGTTTGCTAGCTCCTGTGCCGCTGCCTGACTGGCTGCTACCTTTATAGGACCCCTAGTCAGGGAAGCCCCGCCCCCTAATCAGGGCGCAGCTTCTCTCCCAGCACAAAGCCCCTGCACATGCAGATACTGACAATACAAAACCAAACACACACAAATACCTTCTCCTCCAACAGAACTCCCACTCAAACTCCCCTGTTTACAGCTCTGTTTCCTAGCTCCTGTGCCACTGCAGCTGTCTGTTCCGCTGCCTGACTGGCTGCTACCTTTGTAGGACCCCTAGTCAGTCAAGCCCCGCCCCCTAATCAGGGCTCAGCTTCTCTCCCAGCACAAAGCCCCTGCACATACAGATACTACCAATACAAAACCAAACACACACAAATACCTTCTCCTCCAACAGAACTCCCACTCCAACTCCCCTGTTTACAGCTCTGTTTGCTAGCTCCTGTGCCGCTGCAGCTGTCTGTGCCGCTGCCTGACTGGCTGCTACCTTTATAGGACCCCTAGTCAGTGAAGCCCCGCCCCCTAATCAGGGCTCAGCTTCTCTCCCAGCACAAAGCCCGTACACATTCAGACACTACCAATACAAAACCGAACACACACAAATACCTTCTACTCCAACAGAACTCCCACTCAAACTCCCCTGTTTACAGGTCTGTTTGCTAGCTCCTGTTCCGCTGCCTGACTGGCTGCTACCTTTATAGGACCCCTAGTCAGTGAAGCCCCGCCCCCAATCAGGGCTCAGCTTCTCTCCCAGCACAAAGCCCCGCAAAACCCCTACACATACAGATATTACCAATAAAAAACCAAACACACACAAATACCATCTCCTCCAACAGAGCTCCCACTCAAACTCCCCTGTTTACACCTCTGTTTGCTAGCTCCTGTGCCGCTGCTGCTGTCTGTGCCGCTGCCTGACTGGCTGCTACCTTTACAGGACCCGTAGTCAGTGAAGCCCCGCCCCCTAATCAGGGCTCAGCTTCTCTCCCAGCACAATGCCCCTCAAAGCCTCTACACATACACATACTACCAATACAAAAACACACACAAATACCTCCTCCTCCAGCAGAACTCCCACTCAACTCCCATGTTTACAGCTCTGTTTGCTAGCTCCTGTGCCGCTGCAGCTGTCTGTTCCGCTGCCTGACTGGCTGCTACCTTTATAGGACCCCTAGTCAGTGAAACCCCGCCCCCTAATCAGGGCTCAGCTTCTCTCACAGCACCTAGCCCCTCCAAGCCTCTACACATACAGATACTACCAATACAAAAACACACACAAATACCTTCTCCTCCAACAGAACTCCCACTCAAACTCCCCTGTTTACAGCTCTGTTTGCGAGCTCCTGTGCCGCTGTCTGACTGGCTGCTACCTTTATAGGACCCCTAGTCAGTGAAGCCCCGCCCCCTAATCAGGGCTGAGCTTCTCTCCCAGCACAAAGCCCCTGCACATACAGATACTGACAATACAAAACCAAACACACACAAATACCTTCTCCTCCAACAGAACTCCCACTCCAACTCCCCTGTTCACAGCTCTGTTTGCTAGCTCCTGTGCCGCTGCAACTGTCTGCCGCTGCCTGACTGGCTGCTACCTTTATAGGACCCCTAGTCAGTGAAGCCCCGCCCCCTAATAAGGGCTCAGCTTCTCTCCCAGCACAAAGCCCCTCCAAGCCTCTACACATACAGATACTACCAATACAAAAAAACACACAAATACCTTCTCCTCCAACAGAACTTCCACTCAAACTCCCCTGTTTACAGCTCTGTTTGCTAGCTCCTGTGCCGCTGCCTGACTGGCTGCTACCTTTATAGGACCCCTAGTCAGGGAAGCCCCGCCCCCTAATCAGGGATCAGCTTCTCTCCCAGCACAAAGCCCCTGCACATACAGATACTGACAATACAAAACCAAACACACACAAATACCTTCTACTCCAACAGAACTCCCACTCAAACTCCGCTGTTTACAGTTCTGTTTGCTAGCTCCTGTTTCACTGCAGCTCTGTGTGCCGCTGCCTGACTGGCTGCTACCTTTATAGGACGCCCAGTCAGTGAAGCCCCGCCCCCTAATCAGGGCTCAGCTTCTCTCGCAGCACAAAGCCTCTACACATACAGATACTACCAATACAAAAACACACACAAATATCTTCTCCTCCAACAGAACTCCCACTCAAACTCCCCTGTTTACAGCTCTGTTTGCTAGCTCCTGTGCCACTGCAGCTGTCTGTTCCGCTGCCTGACTGGCTGCTACCTTTATAGGACCCCTAGTCAGTGAAGCCCCGCCCCCTAATCAGGGCTCAACTTCTCTCCAAGCACAAAGCCCCGCCAAACCCCTACACATACATATACTACCAATACAAAACCAAACACACACAAATACCATCTCCTCCAACAGAACTCCCACTCAAACTCCCCTGTTTACAGGTCTGTTTGCTAGCCCCTGTGCCGCTGCCTGACTGGCTGCTACCTTTATAGGACGCCCAGTCAGTGAAGCCCCGCCCCCTAATCAGGGCTCAACTTCTCTCCCAGCACAAAGCCCCTCCAAGCCTCTACACATACAGATACTACCAATACAAAAAAACACACAAATACCTTCTCCTCCAAAAGAACTCCCACTCAAACTCCCCTGTTTACAACTCTGTTCGCTAGGTCCTGTGCCGCTGCAGCTGTCTGTGCCGCTGCCTGACTGGCTGCTACCTTTATAGGACCCCTAGTCAGTGAAGCCCCGCCCCCGAATCAGGGCTCAGCTTCTCTCCCAGCACAAAGCCCCTTCAAACCACTACACATACAGATACTAACAATACAGAAACACACACAAATACCTTCTCCTACAACAGAACTCCCACTCAAACTGCCCTGTTTACAGGTCTGTTTGCTAGCTCCTGTGCCGCTGCCTGACTGGCTGCTACCTTGATAGGACCCCTAGTCAGTGAAGCCCCGCCCCCTAATCAGGGCTCAGCTTCTCTCCCAGCACAAAGCCCCTCCAAGCCTCTACACATACAGATACTACCAATACAAAACCAAACACACACAAATACCTTCTCCTCCAACAGAACTCCCACTCAAACTCCCCTGTTCACAGCTCTGTTTGCTAGCTCCTGTGCCGCTGCAGCTGTCTGCCGCTGCCTGACTGGCTGCTACGTTTATAGGACCCCTAGTCAGTGAAGCCCCGCCCCCTAATCAGGGCTCAGCTTCTCTCCCAGCACAAAGCCCCTCCAAGCCTCTACACATACAGATACTACCAATAAAAAAAAACACACAAATACCTTCTCCTCCAAAAGAACTCCCACTCAAACTCCCCTGCTTACACCTCTGCTTGCTAGCTCCTGTGCCGCTGCAGCTGTCTGTGCCGCTGCCTGACTGGCTGCTACCTTTGTAGGACCCCTAGTCAGTGAAGCCCCGCCCCCTAATCAGGGCTCAGCTTCTCTCCCAGCACAAAGCCCCTCCAAGCCTCTACACACACAGATACTACCAATACAAAACCAAACACACACAAATACCTTCTCCTCCAACAGAACTCCCACTCAAACTCCCCTGCTTACAGCTCTGTTTGCGAGCTCCTGTGCCGCTGTCTGACTGGCTGCTACCTTTATAGGACCCCTAGTCAGTGAAGCCCCGCCCCCTAATCAGGGCTCAGCTTCTCTCCCAGCACAAAGCCCCTGCACATACAGATACTACCAATACAAAACCAAAAACACACAAATACCTCCTCCTCCAACAGAACTCCCACTCAAACTCCCCTGTTTAGAGCTCTGTTTGCTAGCTCCTGTGCCGCTGCAGCTGTCTGTTCCGCTGCCTGACTGGCTGCTACCTTTATAGGACCCCTAGTCAGTGAAACCCCGCCCCCTCATCAGGGCTCAGCTTCTCTCCAAGCACAAAGCCCCGCCAAACCCCTACACATACAGATACTACCAATAAAAAACCAAACACACACAAATACCATCTCCTCCAACAGAACTCCAACTCAAACTCCCCTGTTTTCAGCTCTGTTTGCTAGCTCCTGTGCTGCTGTCTGACTGGCTGCTACCTTTGTAGGACCCCTAGTCAGTGAAGCCCCGCCCCCTAATCAGGGCTCAGCTTCTCTCCCAGCACAAAGCCCCTACACATACAGATACTACCAATACAAAACCAAACACACACAAATACCTTCTCCTCCAACAGAACTCCCACTCAAACTCCCGTTTACAGCTCTGTTTGCTAGCTCCTGTGCCGCTGCCTGACTGGCTGCTACCTTTATAGGACCCCTAGTCAGGGAAGCCCCGCCCCCTAATCAGGGCTCAGCATCTCTCCCAGCACAAAGCCCCTGCACATACAGATACTGACAATACAAAACCAAACACACACAAATACCTTCTCCTCCAACAGAACTCCCACTCAAACTCCCCTGTTTACAGCTCTGTTTGCTAGCTCCTGTGCCACTGCAGCTGTCTGTTCTGCTGCCTGACTGGCTGCTACCTTTACAGGACCCCTAGTCAGTGAAGCCCCGCCCCCTAATCAGGGCTCAGCTTCTCTCTAAGCACAAAGCCCCGCCAAACCCCTACACATACATATACGACCAATACAAAACCAAACACAAAAAAATACCATCTCCTCCAACAGAACTCCCACTCAAACTCCCCTGTTTACAGCTCTGTTTGCTAGCTCCTGTGCCGCTGCCTGACTGGCTGCTACCTTTATAGGACCCCTAGTCAGTGAAGCCCCGCCCCCTAATCAGGGCTCAGCTTCTCTCCCAGCACAAAGCCCCTGCACATACAGATACTGACAATACAAAACCAAACACCCACAAATACCTTCTCCTCTAACAGAACTCCCACTCCAACTCCCCTGTTCACAGCTCTGTTTGCTAGCTCCTGTGCCGCTGCAGCTGTCTGCCGCTGCCTGACTGGCTGCTACCTTTATAGGACCCCTAGTCAGTGAAGCCCCGCCCCCTAATCAGGGCTCAGCTTCTCTCCCAGCACAAAGCCCCTTCAAACCTCTACACATACAGATACTACCAATACAAAAACACACACAAATACCTTCTCCTCCAACAGAACTCACACTCAAACTTCCCTGTTTACAGCTCTGTTTGCTCGCTCCTGTGCCACTGCAGCTGTCTGTTCCGCTGCCTGACTGGCTGCTACCTTTATAGGACCCCTAGTCAGTGAAGCCCCGCCCCCTAATCAGGGCTCAGCTTCTCTCCCAGCACAAAGCCCCTCCAAGCCTCTACACATACAGATACT
Organism: Lepidochelys olivacea; assembly: GCF_965140295.1. Taxonomy (NCBI): domain Eukaryota; kingdom Metazoa; phylum Chordata; order Testudines; family Cheloniidae; genus Lepidochelys; species Lepidochelys olivacea. The sequence continues at coordinate 25,945,793 of NC_140427.1, forward strand.
ACCAATAAAAAAAAAACACACAAATATCTTCTCTTCCAAAAGAACTCCCACTCAAACTCCCCTGCTTACAGCTCTGCTTGCTAGCTCCTGTGCTGCTGCCTGACTGGCTCCTACCTTTATAGGACCCCTAGTCAGTGAAGCCCCGCCCCCTAATCAGGGCTCAGCTTCTCTCCCAGCACAAAGCCCGTTCACATACAGATACTACCAATACAAAACCGAACACACACAAATACCTTCTCCTCCAACAGAACTCCCAGTCAAACTGCCCTGTTTACAGGTCTGTTCGCTAGCTCCTGTGCTGCTGCCTGACTGGCTGCTACCTTTATAGGACCCCTAGTCAGTGAAGCCCCGCCCCCTAATCAGGGCTCAGCTTCTCTCCCAGCACAAAGCCCCTCCAAGCCTCTACACATACAGATACTACCAATACAAAACCAGACACACACAAATACCTTCTCCTCCAACAGAACTCCCACTCAAACTCCCCTGTTCACAGCTCTGTTTGCTAGCTCCTGTGCCGCTGCAACTCTCTGCGGCTGCCTGACTGGCTGCTACCTTTATAGGACCCCTAGTCAGTGAAGCCCCGCCCCCTAATCAGGGCTCAGCTTCTCTCCCAGCACAAAGCCCCTCCAAGCCTCTACACATACAGATACTACCAATACAAAAAAACACACAAATACCTTCTCCTCCAAAAGAACTCCCACTCAAACTCCCCTGCTTACAGCTCTGTTTGCTAGCTCCTGTGCCGCTGCCTGACTGGCTCCTACCTTTATAGGACCCCTAGTCAGTGAAGCCCCGCCCCCTAATCAGGGCTCAGCTTCTCTCCAAGCACAAAGCCCCGCCAAACCCCTACACATACATATACTACCAATACAAAACCAAACACACACAAATACCATCTCCTCCAACAGAACTCCCACTCAAACTCCCCTGCTTACAGCTCTGTTTGCTAGCTCCTGTGCCGCTGCCTGACTGGCTGCTACCTTTATAGGACCCCTAGTCAGTGAAGCCCCGCCCCCTAATCAGGGCTCAGCTTCTCTCCCAGCACAAAGCCCCTACACTTACAGATACTACCAATACAAAACCAAACACACACAAATACCTTCTCCTCCAACAGAACTCCCACTCCAACTCCCCTGTTTACAGGTCTGTTTGCTAGCTCCTGTGCCGCTGCCTGACTGGCTGCTACCTTTATAGGACCCCTAGTCAGTGAAGCCCCGCCCCCAATTAGGGCTCAGCTTCTCTCCCAGCACAAAGCCGCTCCAAGCCTCTACACATACAGATACTACCAATACAAAAAAACACACAAATACCTTCTCCTCCAAAAGAACTCCCACTCAAACTCCCCTGCTTACAGCCCTGTTTGCTAGCTCCTGTGCCGCTGCCTGACTGGCTCCTACCTTTATAGGACCCCTAGTCAGTGAAGCCCCGCCCCCTGATCAGGGCTCAGCTTCTCTCCCAGCACAAAGCCCCTCCAAGCCTCTACACATACAGATACTACCAATACAAAACCAAACACACACAAATACCTTCTCATCCAACAGAACTCCCACTCAAACTCCCCTGTTCACAGCTCTGTTTGCTAGCTCCTGTGCTGCTGCAGCTGTCTGCCGCTCCCTGACTGGCTGCTACCTTTATAGGACCCCTAGTCAGTGAAGCCCCGCCCCCTCATCTGGGCTCAGCTTCTCTCCCAGCACAAAGCCCCTCCAAGCCTCTACACATACAGATACTACCAATACAAAAAAACACAAATACCTTCTCCTCCAACAGAACTCCCACTCAAACTCCCCTGTTTACAGCTCTGTTTGCTAGCTCCCGTGCCGCTGCCTGACTGGCTGCTACCTTTATAGGACCCCTAGTCAGTGAAGCCCCGCCCCCTAATCAGGGCTCAGCTTCTCTCCCAGCACAAAGCCCCTACACATACAGATACTACCAATACAAAACCAAACACACACAAATACCTTCTCCTCCAACAGAACTCCCACTCAAACTGCCCTGTTTACAGCTCTGTTTGCTAGCTCCTGTGCCGCTGCCTGACTGGCTGCTACCTTTATCGGACCCCTAGTCAGTGAAGCCCCGCCCCCTAATCAGGGCTCAGCTTCTGTCCCAGCACAAAGCCCGTACACATACAGATACTACCAATACAAAACAGAACACACACAAATACCTTCTCCTCCAACAGAACTCCCACTCAAACTCCCCTGTTTACAGCTCTGTTTGCTAGCTCCTGTGCCGCTGCCTGACTGGCTCCTACCTTTATCGGACCCCTAGTCAGTGAAGCCCCGCCCCCTAATCAGGGCTCAGCTTCTCTCCCAGCACAAAGCCCGTTCACATACAGATACTACCAGCACAAAACCAAACACACACAAATACCTTCTCCTCCAACAGAACTCCCACTCAAACTCCCCTGTTTACAGCTCTGTTTGCTAGCTCCTGTGCCGCTGCCTGACTGGCTGCTAGCTTTATAGGACCCCTAGTCAGTGAAGCCCCGCCCCCTAATCAGGGCTCAGCTTCTCTCCCAGCACAAAGCCCCTTCAAACCACTACCCATACAGATACTACCAATACAAAAACACACACAAATACCTTCTCCTCCAACAGAACTCCCACTCAAACTGCCCTGTTTACAGGTCTGTTTGCTAGCTCCTGTGCCGCTGCCTGACTGGCTGCTACCTTTATAGGACCCCTAGTCAGTGAAGCCCCGCCCCCTAATCAGGGCTCAGCTTCTCTCCCAGCACAAAGCCCCTCCAAGCCTCTACACATACAGTTACTACCAATACAAAACCAAACACACACAAATACCTTCTCCTCCAACAGAACTCCCACTCAAACTCCCCTGCTTACAGCTCTGTTTGCTAGCTCCTGTGCCGCTGTCTGACTGGCTGCTACCTTTATAGGACCCCTAGTCAGTGAAGCCCCGCCCCCTAATCAGGGCTCAGCTTCTCTCCCAGCACAAAGCCCCTCCAAGCCTCTACACATACAGATACTACCAATACAAAAAAACACACAAATACCTTCTCCTCCAAAAGAACTCCCACTCAAACTCCCCTGCTTACAGCTCTGTTTGCTAGCTCCTGTGCCGCTGCCTGACTGGCTCCTACCTTTATAGGACCCCTAGTCAGTGAAGCCCCGCCCCCTAATCAGGGCTCAGCTTCTCTCCAAGCACAAAGCCCCGCCAAACCCCTACACATACATATACTACCAATACAAAACCAAACACACACAAATACCATCTCCTCCAACAGAACTCCCACTCAAACTCCCCTGCTTACAGCTCTGTTTGCTAGCTCCTGTGCCGCTGCCTGACTGGCTGCTACCTTGATAGGACCCCTAGTCAGTGAAGCCCCGCCCCCTAATCAGGGCTCAGCTTCTCTCCCAGCACAAAGCCCCTACACATACAGATACTACCAATACAAAACCAAACACACACAAATACCTTCTCCTCCAACAGAACTCCCACTCCAACTCCCCTGTTTACAGGTCCGTTTGCTAGCTCCTGTGCCGCTGCCTGACTGGCTGCTACCTTTATAGGACCCCTAGTCAGTGAAGCCCCGCCCCCAATTAGGGCTCAGCTTCTCTCCCAGCACAAAGCCGCTCCAAGCCTCTACACATACAGATACTACCAATACAAAAAAACACACAAATACCTTCTCCTCCAAAAGAACTCCCACTCAAACTCCCCTGCTTACAGCCCTGTTTGCTAGCTCCTGTGCCGCTGCCTGACTGGCTCCTACCTTTATAGGACCCCTAGTCAGTGAAGCCCCGCCCCCTGATCAGGGCTCAGCTTCTCTCCCAGCACAAAGCCCCTCCAAGCCTCTACACATACAGATACTACCAATACAAAACCAAACACACACAAATACCTTCTCCTCCAACAGAACTCCCACTCAAACTCCCCTGTTCACAGCTCTGTTTGCTAGCTCCTGTGCTGCTGCAGCTGTCTGCCGCTCCCTGACTGGCTGCTACCTTTATAGGACCCCTAGTCAGTGAAGCCCCGCCCCCTCATCTGGGCTCAGCTTCTCTCCCAGCACAAAGCCCCTCCAAGCCTCTACACATACAGATACTACCAATACAAAAAAACACAAATACCTTCTCCTCCAACAGAACTCCCACTCAAACTCCCCTGTTTACAGCTCTGTTTGCTAGCTCCCGTGCCGCTGCCTGACTGGCTGCTACCTTTATAGGACCCCTAGTCAGTGAAGCCCCGCCCCCTAATCAGGGCTCAGCTTCTCTCCCAGCACAAAGCCCCTACACATACAGATACTACCAATACAAAACCAAACACACACAAATACCTTCTCCTCCAACAGAACTCCCACTCAAACTGCCCTGTTTACAGCTCTGTTTGCTAGCTCCTGTGCCGCTGCCTGACTGGCTGCTACCTTTATCGGACCCCTAGTCAGTGAAGCCCCGCCCCCTAATCAGGGCTCAGCTTCTGTCCCAGCACAAAGCCCGTACACATACAGATACTACCAATACAAAACAGAACACACACAAATACCTTCTCCTCCAACAGAACTCCCACTCAAACTCCCCTGTTTACAGCTCTGTTTGCTAGCTCCTGTGCCGCTGCCTGACTGGCTCCTACCTTTATCGGGCCCCTAGTCAGTGAAGCCCCGCCCCCTAATCAGGGCTCAGCTTCTCTCCCAGCACAAAGCCCCTTCAAACCACTACCCATACAGATACTACCAATACAAAAACACACACAAATACCTTCTCCTCCAACAGAACTCCCACTCAAACTGCCCTGTTTACAGGTCTGTTTGCTAGCTCCTGTGCCGCTGCCTGACTGGCTGCTACCTTTATAGGACCCCTAGTCAGTGAAGCCCCGCCCCCTAATCAGGGCTCAGCTTCTCTCCCAGCACAAAGCCCCTCCAAGCCTCTACACATACAGTTACTACCAATACAAAACCAAACACACACAAATACCTTCTCCTCCAACAGAACTCCCACTCAAACTCCCCTGCTTACAGCTCTGTTTGCTAGCTCCTGTGCCGCTGCCTGACTGGCTGCTACCTTTATCGGACCCCTAGTCAGTGAAGCCCCGCCCCCTAATCAGGGCTCAGCTTCTCTCCCAGCACAAAGCCCGTTCACATACAGATACTACCAATACAAAACCAAACACACACAAATACCTTCTCCTCCAACAGAACTCCCACTCAAACTCCCCTGTTTACAGCTCTGTTTCCTAGCTCCTGTGCCGCTGCCTGACTGGCTGCTAGCTTTATAGGACCCCTAGTCAGTGAAGCCCCGCCCATTAATCAGGGCTCAGCTTCTCTCCCAGCACAAAGCCCCTCCAAGCCTCTACACATACAGATACTACCAATACAAAACCAAACACACACAAATACCTTCTCCTCCAACAGAACTCCCACTCAAACTCCCCTGCTTCCAGCTCTGTTTGCTAGCTCCTGTACCGCTGTCTGACTGGCTGCTACCTTTATAGGACCCCTAGTCAGTGAAGCCCCGCCCCCTAATCAGGGCTCAGCTTCTCTCCCAGCACAAAGCCCCTTCAAACCACTACCCATACAGATACTACCAATACAAAAACACACACAAATACCTTCTCCTCCAACAGAACTCCCACTCAAACTGCCCTGTTTACAGGTCTGTTTGCTAGCTCCTGTGCCGCTGCCTGACTGGCTGCTACCTTTATAGGACCCCTAGTCAGTGAAGCCCCGCCCCCTAATCAGGGCTCAGCTTCTCTCCCAGCACAAAGCCCCTCCAAGCCTCTACACATACAGATACTACCAATACAAAACCAAACACACACAAATACCTTCTCCTCCAACAGAACTCCCACTCAAACTCCCCTGCTTACAGCTCTGTTTGCTAGCTCCTGTGCCGCTGTCTGACTGGCTGCTACCTTTATAGGACCCCTAGTCAGTGAAGCCCCGCCCCCTAATCAGGGCTCAGCTTCTCTCCCAGCACAAAGCCCCTACACATACAGATACTACCAATACAAAACCGAACACACACAAATACCTTCTCCTCCAACAGAACTCCCTCTCAAACTGCCCTGTTTACAGCTCTGTTCGCTAGCTCCTGTGCCGCTGCCTGCCTGGCTGCTACCTTTATAGGACCCCTAGTCAGTGAAGCCCCGCCCCCTAATCAGGGCTCAGCTTCTCTCCCAGCACAAAGCCCCTCCAAGCCTCTACACATACAGATACTACGAATACAGAACCAAACACACACAAATACCTTCTCCTCCAACAGAACTCCCACTCAAACTCTCCTGCTTACAGCTCTGTTTGCTAGCTCCTGTGCCGCTGTCTGACTGGCTGCTACCTTTATAGGACCCCTAGTCAGTGAAGCCCCGCCCCCTAATCAGGGCTCAGCTTCTCTCCCAGCACAAAGCCCCTACACATACAGATACTACCAATACAAAACCAAACACACACAAATACCTTCTCCTCCAACAGAACTCCCACTCAAACTCCCATGTTTACAACTCTGTTTGCTAGCTCCTGTGCCGCTGCCTGACTGGCTGCTACCTTTATAGGACCCCTAGTCAGTGAAGCCCCGCCCCCTAATCAGGGCTCAGCTTCTCTCCCAGCACAAAGCCCCTACACTTACAGATACTACCAATACAAAACCAAACACACACAAATACCTTCTCCTCCAACAGAACTCCCACTCCAACTCCCCTGTTTACAGCTCTGTTTGCTAGCTCCTGTGCCGCTGCAGCTGTCTTAGCCGCTGCCTGACTGGCTGCTACCTTTATAGGACCCCTAGTCAGTGAAGCCCCGCCCCCTAATCAGGGCTCAGCTTCTCTCCCAGCACAAAGCCCCTGCACATACAGATACTGACAATACAAAACCAAACACACACAAATACCTCCTCCTCCAACAGAACTCCCACTCCAACTCCCCTGTTTACAGGTCTGTTTGCTAGCCCCTGTGCCGCTGCCTGACTGGCTGCTACCTTGATAGGACCCCTAGTCAGTGAAGCCCCGCCCCCGCATCAGGGCTCAGCTTCTCTCCCAGCACAAAGCCCCTCCAAGCCTCTACACATACAGATACTACCAATACAAAAAAACACACAAATACCTTCTCCTCCAACAGAACTCCCACTCAAACTCCCCTGTTTACAGCTCTGTTTCCTAGCTCCTGTGCCGCTGCCTGACTGGCTGCTACCTTTATAGAACCCCTAGTGAGGGAAGCCCCGCCCCCTAATCAGGGCTCAGCTTCTCTCCCAGCACAAAGCCCCTGCACATACAGATACTGAAATACAAAACCAAACACACACAAATACCTTCTCCTCCAACAGAACTCCCACTCAAACTCCCCTGTTTACAGCTCTGTTTGCTAGCTCCTGTGCCACTGCAGCTGTCTGTTCCGCTGCCTGACTGGCTGCTACCTTTACAGGACCCGTAGTCAGTGAAACCCCGCCCCCTAATCAGGGCTCAGCTTCTCTCCAAGCACAAAGCCCCGCCAAACCCCTACACATACATATACGACCAATACAAAACCAAACACAAAAAAATACCTTCTCCTCCAACAGAACTCCCACTCAAACTCCCCTGCTTACAGCTCTGTTTGCTAGGTCCTGTGCCGCTGTCTGACTGGCTGCTACCTTTATAGGACCCCTAGTCAGTGAAGCCCCGCCCCCTAATCAGGGCTCAGCTTCTCTCCCAGCACAAAGCCCCTTCAAACCACTACACATACAGATACTAACAACACAGAAACACACACAAATACCTTCTCCTACAACAGAACTCCCACTCAAACTGCCCTGTTTACAGGTCTGTTTGCTAGCTCCTGTGCCGCTGCCTGACTGGCTGCTACCTTGATAGGACCCCTAGTCAGTGAAGCCCCGCCCCCTAATCAGGGCTCAGCTTCTCTCCCAGCACAAAGCCCCTCCAAGACTCTACACATACAGATACTACCAATACAAAACCAAACACACACAAATACCTTCTCCTCCAACAGAACTCCCACTCAAACTCCCCTGTTCACAGCTCTGTTTTCTAGCTCCTGTGCCGCTGCAGCTGTCTGCCGCTGCCTGACTGGCTGCTACCTTTATAGGACCCCTAGTCAGTGAAGCCCCGCCCCCTAATCAGGGCTCAGCTTCTCTCCCAGCACAAAGCCCCTCCAAGCCTCTACACATACAGATACTACCAATAAAAAAAAACACACAAATACGTTCTTCTCCAAAAGAACTCCCACTCAAACTCCCCTGCTTACAGCTCTGTTTGCTAGCTCCTGTGCCGCTGCCTGACTGGCTCCTACCTTTATAGGACCCCTAGTCAGTAAAGCCCCGCCCCCTGATCAGGGATCAGCTTCTCTCCCAGCACAAAGCCCGTTCACATACAGATACTACCAATACAAAACCGAACACACACAAATACCTTCTCCTCCAACAGAACTCCCACTCAAACTCCCCTGTTTAGAGCTCTGTTTGCTAGCTCCTTTGCCGCTGCAGCTGTCTGTGCCGCTGCCTGACTGGCTGCTACCTTTATAGGACCCCTAGTCAGTGAAGCCCCGCCCCCTAATCAGGGCTCAGCTTAGCTCCCAGCACAAAGCCCCTTCAAACCTCCACACATACAGATACTAGCAATACAAAAACAAACACAAATACCTTCTCCTCCAACAGAACTCCCACTCAAACTCCCCTGCTTACAGCTCTGTTTGCTAGCTCCTTTGCCGCTGCAGCTGTCTGTGCCGCTGCCTGACTTGCTGCTACCTTTACAGGACACCTAGTCAGTGAAGCCCCGCCCCCTAATCAGGGCTCAGCTTCTCTCCCAGCACAAAGCCCCTCCAAGCCTCTACACATACAGATACTACCAATACAAAACCAAACACACACAAATACCTTCTCCTCCAACAGAACTCCCACTCAAACTCCCCTGTTCACAGCTCTGTTTGCTAGCTCCTGTGCCGCTGCAGCTGTCTGCCGCTGCCTGACTGGCTGCTACCTTTATAGAACCCCTAGTCAGTGAAGCCCCGCCCCCTAATCAGGGCTCAGCTTCTCTCCCAGCACAAAGACCCTCCAAGCCTCTACACATACAGATACTACCAATACAAAAAAACACACAAATACCTTCTCCTCCAACAGAACTCCCACTCAAACTCCCCAGTTTACAGCTCTGTTTGCTAGCTCCTGTGCCGCTGCCTGACTGGCTGCTACCTTTATAGGACCCCTAGTCAGTGAAGCCCCGCCCCCTAATCAGGGCTCAGCTTCTCTCCCAGCACAAAGCCCCTCCATGCCTCTACACATACAGATACTACCAATACAAAAAAACACACAAATACCATCTCCTCCAACAGAACTCCCACTCAAACTCCCCTGTTCACAGCTCTGTTTGCTAGCTCCTGTGCCGCTGCAGCTCTCTGTGCCGCTGCCTGACTGGCTGCTACCTTTACAGGACCCCTAGTCAGTGAAGCCCCGCCCCCTAATCAGGGCTCAGCTTCACTCCCAGCACAAAGCCCCTTCAAACCTTTACACATACAGGTACTACCAATACAAAAACACACACAAATACCTTCTCCTCCAACAGAACTCCCACTCAAACTCCCCTGTTTACAGCTCTGTTTGCTAGCTCCTTTGCCGCTGCAGCTGTCTGTGCCGCTGCCTGACTGGCTGCTACCTTTACAGGACCCCTAGTCAGTGAAGCCCCGCCCCCTAATCAGGGCTCAGCTTCTCTCCCAGCACAAAGCCCCTCCAAGCCTCTACACATACAGATACTACCAATACTAAACCAAACACACACAAATACCTTCTCCTCCAACAGAACTCCCACTCAAACTCCCCTGCTTACAGCTCTGTTTGCTAGCTCCTTTGCCGCTGCAGCTGTCTGTGCCGCTGCCTGACTGGCTGCTACCTTTACAGGACACCTAGTCAGTGAAGCCCCGCCCCCTAATCAGGGCTCAGCTTCTCTCCCAGCACAAAGCCCCTCCAAGCCTCTACACATACAGATACTACCAATACAAAACCAAACACACACAAATACCTTCTCCTCCAACAGAACTCCCACTCAAACTCCCCTGTTCACAGCTCTGTTTGCTAGCTCCTGTGCCGCTGCAGCTGTCTGCCGCTGCCTGACTGGCTGCTACCTTTATAGAACCCCTAGTCAGTGAAGCCCCGCCCCCTAATCAGGGCTCAGCTTCTCTCCCAGCACAAAGACCCTCCAAGCCTCTACACATACAGATACTACCAATACAAAAAAACACACAAATACCTTCTCCTCCAACAGAACTCCCACTCAAACTCCCCAGTTTACAGCTCTGTTTGCTAGCTCCTGTGCCGCTGCCTGACTGGCTGCTACCTTTATAGGACCCCTAGTCAGTGAAGCCCCGCCCCCTAATCAGGGCTCAGCTTCTCTCCCAGCACAAAGCCCCTCCATGCCTCTACACATACAGATACTACCAATACAAAAAAACACACAAATACCATCTCCTCCAACAGAACTCCCACTCAAACTCCCCTGTTCACAGCTCTGTTTGCTAGCTCCTGTGCCGCTGCCTGACTGGCTGCTACCTTTACAGGACCCCTAGTCAGTGAAGCCCCGCCCCCTAATCAGGGCTCAGCTTCACTCCCAGCACAAAGCCCCTTCAAACCTTTACACATACAGGTACTACCAATACAAAAACACACACAAATACCTTCTCCTCCAACAGAACTCCCACTCAAACTCCCCTGTTTACAGCTCTGTTTGCTAGCTCCTTTGCCGCTGCAGCTGTCTGTGCCGCTGCCTGACTGGCTGCTACCTTTACAGGACACCTAGTCAGTGAAGCCCCGCCCCCTAATCAGGGCTCAGCTTCTCTCCCAGCACAAAGCCCCTCCAAGCCTCTACACATACAGATACTACCAATACTAAACCAAACACACACAAATACCTTCTCCTCCAACAGAACTCCCACTCAAACTCCCCTGCTTACAGCTCTGTTTGCTAGCTCCTGTGCCGCTGTCTGACTGGCTGCTACCTTTATAGGACCCCTAGTCAGTGAAGCCCCGCCCCCTAATCAGGGCTCAGCTTCTCTCCCAGCACAAAGCCCCTACACATACAGATACTACCAATACAAAACCAAATACACACAAATACCTTCTCCTCCAACAGAACTCCCACTCACACTCCCCTGTTTACAGCTCTGTTCGCTAGGTCCTGTGCCGCTGCAGCTGTCTGTGCCGCTGCCTGACTGGCTGCTACCTTTATAGGACCCCTAGTCAGTGAAGCCCCGCCCCCTAATCAGGGCTCAGCTTCTCTCCCAGCACAAAGCCCCTTCAAACCACTACGCATACAGATACTAACAATACAGAAACACACACAAATACCTTCTCCTACAACAGAACTCCCACTCAAACTGCCCTGTTTACAGGTCTGTTTGCTAGCTCCTGTGCCGCTGCCTGACTGGCTGCTACCTTGATAGGACCCCTAGTCAGTGAAGCCCCGCCCCCTAATCAGGGCTCAGCTTCTCTCCCAGCACAAAGCCCCTCCAAGCCTCTACACACACAGATACTACCAATACAAAACCAAACACACACAAATACCTTCTCCTCCAACAGAACTCCCACTCAAACTCCCCTGTTCACAGCTCTGTTTGCTAGCTCCTGTGCCGCTGCAGCTGTCTGCCGCTGCCTGACTGGCTGCTACCTTTATAGGACCCCTAGTCAGTGAAGCCCCGCCCCCTAATCAGGGCTCAGCTTCTCTCCCAGCACAAAGCCCCTCCAAGCCTCTACACATACAGATACTACCAATACAAAACCAAACACACACAAATACCTTCTCCTCCAACAGAACTCCCACTCAAACTCCCCTGTTCACAGCTCTGTTTGCTAGCTCCTGTGCCGCTGCAGCTGTCTGCCGCTGCCTGACTGGCTCCTACCTTTATAGGACCCCTAGTCAGTGAAGCCCCGCCCCCTGATCAGGGCTCAGCTTCTCTCCCAGCACAAAGCCCGTTCACATACAGATACTACCAATACAAAACCGAACACACACAAATACCTTCTCCTCCAACAGAACTCCAACTCAAACTCCCCTGTTTAGAGCTCTGTTTGCTAGCTCCTTTGCCGCTGCAGCTGTCGGTGCCGCTGCCTGACTGGCTGCTACCTTTATAGGACCCCTAGTCAGTGAAGCCCCGCCCCCTAATCAGGGCTCAGCTTAGCTCCCAGCACAAAGCCCCTTCAAACCTCTACACATACAGATACTAGCAATACAAAAACAAACACAAATACCTTCTCCTCCAAAGGAACTCCCACTCAAACTCCCCTGCTTACAGCTCTGCTTGCTAGCTCCTGTGCCGCTGCCTGACTGGCTCCTACCTTTATAGGACCCCTAGTCAGTGAAGCCCCGCCCCCTGATCAGGGCTCAGCTTCTCTCCCAGCACAAAGCCCGTTCACATACAGATACTACCAATACAAAACCGAACACACACAAATACCTTCTCCTCCAACAGAACTCCCACTCAAACTCCCCTGTTTAGAGCTCTGTTTGCTAGCTCCTTTGCCGCTGCAGCTGTCTGTGCCGCTGCCTGACTGGCTGCTACCTTTATAGGACCCCTAGTCAGTGAAGCCCCGCCCCCTGATCAGGGCTCAGCTTCTCTCCCAGCACAAAGCCCCTACACATACAGATACTACCAATACAAAACCAAACACACACAAATACCTTCTCCTCCAACAGAACTCCCACTCAAACTCCCCTGTTCACAGCTCTGTTTGCTAGCTCCTGTGCCGCTGCAGCTGTCTGCCGCTGCCTGACTGGCCGCTACCTTTATAGAACCCCTAGTCAGTGAAGCCCCGCCCCCTAATCAGGGCTCAGCTTCTCTCCCAGCACAAAGACCCTCCAAGCCTCTACACATACAGATACTACCAATACAAAAAACCACACAAATACCTTCTCCTCCAACAGAACTCCCACTCAAACTCCCCAGTTTACAGCTCTGTTTGCTAGCTCCTGTGCCGCTGCCTGACTGGCTGCTACCTTTATAGGACCCCTAGTCAGTGAAGCCCCGCCCCCTAATCAGGGCTCAGCTTCTCTCCCAGCACAAAGCCCCTCCATGCCTCTACACATACAGATACTACCAACACAAAAAAACACACAAATACCATCTCCTCCAACAGAACTCCCACTCAAACTCCCCTGTTCACAGCTCTGTTTGCTAGCTCCTGTGCCGCTGCAGCTCTCTGTGCCGCTGCCTGACTGGCTGCTACCTTTACAGGACACCTAGTCAGTGAAGCCCCGCCCCCTAATCAGGGCTCAGCTTCACTCCCAGCACAAAGCCCCTTCAAACCTTTACACATACAGGTACTACCAATACAAAAACACACACAAATACCTTCTCCTCCAACAGAACTCCCACTCAAACTCCCCTGTTTACAGCTCTGTTTGCTAGCTCCTTTGCCGCTGCAGCTGTCTGTGCCGCTGCCTGACTGGCTGCTACCTTTACAGGACACCTAGTCAGTGAAGCCCCGCCCCCTAATCAGGGCTCAGCTTCTCTCCCAGCACAAAGCCCCTCCAAGCCTCTACACATACAGATACTACCAATACTAAACCAAACACACACAAATACCTTCTCCTCCAACAGAACTCCCACTCAAACTCCCCTGCTTACAGCTCTGTTTGCTAGCTCCTGTGCCGCTGTCTGACTGGCTGCTACCTTTATAGGACCCCTAGTCAGTGAAGCCCCGCCCCCTAATCAGGGCTCAGCTTCTCTCCCAGCACAAAGCCCCTACACATACAGATACTACCAATACAAAACCAAATACACACAAATACCTTCTCCTCCAACAGAACTCCCACTCACACTCCCCTGTTTACAGCTCTGTTCGCTAGGTCCTGTGCCGCTGCAGCTGTCTGTGCCGCTGCCTGACTGGCTGCTACCTTTATAGGACCCCTAGTCAGTGAAGCCCCGCCCCCTAATCAGGGCTCAGCTTCTCTCCCAGCACAAAGCCCCTTCAAACCACTACGCATACAGATACTAACAATACAGAAACACACACAAATACCTTCTCCTACAACAGAACTCCCACTCAAACTGCCCTGTTTACAGGTCTGTTTGCTAGCTCCTGTGCCGCTGCCTGACTGGCTGCTACCTTGATAGGACCCCTAGTCAGTGAAGCCCCGCCCCCTAATCAGGGCTCAGCTTCTCTCCCAGCACAAAGCCCCTCCAAGCCTCTACACACACAGATACTACCAATACAAAACCAAACACACACAAATACCTTCTCCTCCAACAGAACTCCCACTCAAACTCCCCTGTTCACAGCTCTGTTTGCTAGCTCCTGTGCCGCTGCAGCTGTCTGCCGCTGCCTGACTGGCTGCTACCTTTATAGGACCCCTAGTCAGTGAAGCCCCGCCCCCTAATCAGGGCTCAGCTTCTCTCCCAGCACAAAGCCCCTCCAAGCCTCTACACATACAGATACTACCAATACAAAACCAAACACACACAAATACCTTCTCCTCCAACAGAACTCCCACTCAAACTCCCCTGTTCACAGCTCTGTTTGCTAGCTCCTGTGCCGCTGCAGCTGTCTGCCGCTGCCTGACTGGCTCCTACCTTTATAGGACCCCTAGTCAGTGAAGCCCCGCCCCCTGATCAGGGCTCAGCTTCTCTCCCAGCACAAAGCCCGTTCACATACAGATACTACCAATACAAAACCGAACACACACAAATACCTTCTCCTCCAACAGAACTCCCACTCAAACTCCCCTGTTTAGAGCTCTGTTTGCTAGCTCCTTTGCCGCTGCAGCTGTCGGTGCCGCTGCCTGACTGGCTGCTACCTTTATAGGACCCCTAGTCAGTGAAGCCCCGCCCCCTAATCAGGGCTCAGCTTAGCTCCCAGCACAAAGCCCCTTCAAACCTCTACACATACAGATACTAGCAATACAAAAACAAACACAAATACCTTCTCCTCCAAAGGAACTCCCACTCAAACTCCCCTGCTTACAGCTCTGCTTGCTAGCTCCTGTGCCGCTGCCTGACTGGCTCCTACCTTTATAGGACCCCTAGTCAGTGAAGCCCCGCCCCCTGATCAGGGCTCAGCTTCTCTCCCAGCACAAAGCCCGTTCACATACAGATACTACCAATACAAAACCGAACACACACAAATACCTTCTCCTCCAACAGAACTCCCACTCAAACTCCCCTGTTTAGAGCTCTGTTTGCTAGCTCCTTTGCCACTGCAGCTGTCTGTGCCGCTGCCTGACTGGCTGCTACCTTTATAGGACCCCTAGTCAGTGAAGCCCCGCCCCCTGATCAGGGCTCAGCTTCTCTCCCAGCACAAAGCCCCTACACATACAGATACTACCAATACAAAACCAAACACACACAAATACCTTCTCCTCCAACAGAACTCCCACTCAAACTCCCCTGTTTACAGCTCTGTTTGCTAGCTCCTCTGCCGCTGCCTGACTGGCTGCTACCTTTATAGGACCCCTAGTCAGTGAAGCCCCGCCCCGTAATCAGGGCTCAGCTTCTCTCCCAGCACAAAGCCCCTGCACATACAGGTACTGACAATACAAAACCAAACACACACAAATACCTTCTCCTCCAACAGAACTCCCACTCCAACTCCCCTGTTTACAGCTCTGTTTGCTAGCTCCTTTGCCGCTGCAGCTGTCTGTGCCGCTGCCTGACTGGCTGCTACCTTTATAGGACCCCTAGTCACTGAAGCCCCGCCCCCTAATCAGGGCTCAGCTTCTCTCCCAGCACAAAGCCCCTCCAAGCCTCTACACATACAGATACTACCAATACAAAACCAAACACACACAAATACCTTCTCCTCCAACAGAACTCCCACTCAAACTCCCCTGTTCACAGCTCTGTTTGCTAGCTCCTGTGCCACTGCAGCTGTCTGCCGCTGCCTGACTGGCTGCTACCTTTATAGGACCCCTAGTCAGTGAAGCCCCGCCCCCTAATCAGGGCTCAGCTTCTCTCCCAGCACAAAGCCCCTCCAAGCCTCTACACATACAGATACTACCAATACAAAAAAACACACAAATACCTTCTCCTCCAACAGAACTCCCACTCAAACTCCCCTGTTTACAGCTCTGTTTCCTAGCTCCTGTGCCGCTGTGTGACTGGCTGCTACCTTTATAGAACCCCTAGTGAGGGAAGCCCCGCCCCCTAATCAGGGCTCAGCTTCTCTCCCAGCACAAAGCCCCTGCACATACAGATACTGAAATACAAAACCAAACACACACAAATACCTTCTCCTCCAACAGAACTCCCACTCAAACTCCCCTGTTTACAGCTCTGTTTGCTAGCTCCTGTGCCGCTGCCTGACTGGCTGCTACCTTTATAGGACCCCTAGTCAGTGAAGCCCCGCCCCCTAATCAGGGCTCAGCTTCTCTCACAGCACCTAGCCCCTCCAAGCCTCTACACATACAGATACTACCAATACAAAAACACACACAAATACCTTCTCCTCCAACAGAACTCCCACTCAAACTCCCCTGCTTACAGCTCTGTTTGCTAGCTCCTGTGCCGCTGTGTGACTGGCTGCTACCTTTATAGGACCCCTAGTCAGTGAAGCCCCGCCCCCTAATCAGGGCTCAGCTTCTCTCCCAGCACAAAGCCCCTACACATACAGATACTACCAATACAAAACCAAACACACACAAATACCTTCTCCTCCAACAGAACTCCCACTCAAACTCCCCTGTTTACAGCTCTGTTCGCTAGGTCCTGTGCCGCTGCAGCTGTCTGTGCCGCTGCCTGACTGGCTGCTACCTTTATAGGACCCCTAGTCAGTGAAGCCCCGCCCCCTAATCAGGGCTCAGCTTCTCTCCCAGCACAAAGCCCCTTCAAACCACTACACATACAGATACTAACAATACAGAAACACACACAAATACCTTCTCCTACAACAGAACTCCCACTCAAACTGCCCTGTTTACAGGTCTGTTTGCTAGCTCCTGTGCCGCTGCCTGACTGGCTGCTAACTTGATAGGACCCCTAGTCAGTGAAGCCCCGCCCCCTAATCAGGGCTCAGCTTCTCTCCCAGCACAAAGCCCCTCCAAGCCTCTACACATACAGATACTACCAATACAAAACCAAACACACACAAATACCTTATCCTCCAACAGAACTCCCACTCAAACTCCCCTGTTCACAGCTCTGTTTGCTAGCTCCTGTGCCGCTGCAGCTGTCTGCCGCTGCCTGACTGGCTGCTACCTTGATAGGACCCCTAGTCAGTGAAGCCCCGCCCCCTAATCAGGGCTCAGCTTCTCTCCCAGCACAAAGCCCCTCCAAGCCTCTACACATACAGATACTACCAATAAAAAAAAACACAAAAATACCTTCTCCTCCAAAAGAACTCCCACTCAAACTCCCCTGCTTACAGCTCTGCTTGCTAGCTCCTGTGCCGCTGCCTGACTGGCTCCTACCTTTATAGGACCCCTAGTCAGTAAAGCTCCGCCCCCTGATCAGGGATCAGCTTCTCTCCCAGCACAAAGCCCGTTCACATACAGATACTACCAATACAAAACCGAACACACACAAATACCTTCTCCTCCAACAGAACTCCCACTCAAACTCCCCTGTTTAGAGCTCTGTTTGCTAGCTCCTTTGCCGCTGCAGCTGTCTGTGCCGCTGCCTGACTGGCTGCTACCTTTATAGGACCCCTAGTCAGTGAAGCCCCGCCCCCTAATCAGGGCTCAGCTTAGCTCCCAGCACAAAGCCCCTTCAAACCTCTACACATACAGATACTAGCAATACAAAAACAAACACAAATACCTTCTCCTCCAACAGAACTCCCACTCAAACTCCCCTGTTTACAGCTCTGTTTGCTAGCTCCTGTGCCGCTGCCTGACTTGCTGCTACCTTTACAGGACCCCTAGTCAGTGAAGCCCCGCCCCCTAATCAGGGCTCAGCTTCTCTCCCAGCACAAAGCCCCTCCAAGCCTCTACACATACAGATACTACCAATACAAAACCAAACACACACAAATACCTTCTCCTCCAACAGAACTCCCACTCAAACTCCCCTGTTCACAGCTCTGTTTGCTAGCTCCTGTGCCGCTGCAGCTGTCTGCCGCTGCCTGACTGGCTGCTACCTTTATAGGACCCCTAGTCAGTGAAGCCCCGCCCCCTAATCAGGGCTCAGCTTCTCTCCCAGCACAAAGACCCTCCAAGCCTCTACACATACAGATACTACCAATACAAAAAAACACACAAATACCTTCTCCTCCAACAAAACTCCCACTCAAACTCCCCTGTTTACAGCTCTGTTTGCTAGCTCCTGTGCCGCTGCCTGACTGGCTGCTACCTTTATAGGACCCCTAGTCAGTGAAGCCCCGCCCCCTAATCAGGGCTCAGCTTCTCTCCCAGCACAAAGCCCCTCCAAGCCTCTACACATACAGATACTACCAATACAAAACCAAACACACACAAATACCATCTCCTCCAACAGAACTCCCACTCAAACTCCCCTGTTCACAGCTCTGTTTGCTAGCTCCTGTGCCGCTGCAGCTGTCTGTGCCGCTGCCTGACTGGCTGCTACCTTTACAGGACCCCTAGTCAGTGAAGCCCCGCCCCCTAATCAGGGCTCAGCTTCTCTCCAAGCACAAAGCCCCGCCAAAACCCTACACATACAGATACTACCAATACAAAAACACACACAAATACCATCTCCTCCAACAGAACTCCCACTCAAACTCCCCTGTTTACAGCTCGGTTTGCTAGCTCCTGTGCCGCTGCAGCTGTCTTATCCGCTGCCTGACTGGCTGCTACCTTTATAGGACACCTAGTCAGTGAAGCCCCGCCCCCTGATCAGGGCTCAGCTTCTCTCAAGCACAAAGCCCCTCCAAGCCTCTACACATACAGACACTACCAATACAAAAACACACACAAATACCTTCTCCTCCAACAGAACTCCCACTCAAACTCCCCTGTTTACAGCTCTGTTTGCTAGCTCCTGTGCCGCTGTCTGACTGGCTGCTACCTTTGTAGGACCCCTAGTCAGTGAAGCCCCGCCCCCTAATCAGGGCTCAGCTTCTCTCCCAGCACAAAGCCCCTCCAAGCCTCTACACATACAGATACTACCAATACAAAACCAAACACACACAAATACCTTCTCCTCCAACAGAACTCCCACTCAAACTCCCCTGCTTACAGCTCTGTTTGCGAGCTCCTGTGCCGCTGTCTGACTGGCTGCTACCATTATAGGACCCCTAGTCAGTGAAGCCCCGCCCCCTCATCAGGGCTCAGCTTCTCTCCCAGCACAAAGCCCCGCCAAACCCCTACACATACAGATACTACCAATAAAAAACCAAACACACACAAATACCATCTCCTCCAACAGAACTCCCACTCAAACTCCCCTGTTTCCAGCTCTGTTTGCTAGCTCCTGTGCCGCTGTCTGACTGGCTGCTACCTTTATAGGACCCCTAGTCAGTGAAGCCCCGCCCCCTAATCAGGGCTCAGCTTCTCTCCCAGCACAAAGCCCCTTCAAACCACTACACATACAGATACTAACAATACAGAAACACACACAAATACCTTCTCCTCCAACAGAACTCCCACTCAAACTCCCCTGTTCACAGCTCTGTTTGCTAGCTCCTGTGCCGCTGCAGCTGTCTGCCACTGCCTGACTGGCTGCTACCTTTATAGGACCCCTAGTCAGTGAAGCCCCGCCCCCTAATCAGGGCTCAGCTTCTCTCCCAGCACAAAGCCCCTCCAAGCCTCTACACATACAGATACTACCAATAAAAAAAAACACACAAATACCTTCTCCTCCAAAAGAACTCCCACTCAAACTCCCCTGCTTACAGCTCTGCTTGCTAGCTCCTGTGCCGCTGCCTGACTGGCTCCTACCTTTATAGGACCCCTAGTCAGTAAAGCCCCGCCCCCTGATCAGGGATCAGCTTCTCTCCCAGCACAAAGCCCGTTCACATACAGATACTACCAATACAAAACCGAACACACACAAATACCTTCTCCTCCAACAGAACTCCCACTCAAACTCCCCTGTTTAGACCTCTGTTTGCTAGCTCCTTTGCCGCTGCAGCTGTCTGTGCCGCTGCCTGACTGGCTGCTACCTTTATAGGACCCCTAGTCAGTGAAGCCCCGCCCCCTAATCAGGGCTCAGCTTAGCTCCCAGCACAAAGCCCCTTCAAACCTCTACACATACAGATACTAGCCATACAAAAACAAATACAAATACCTTCTCCTCCAACAGAACTCCCACTCAAACTCCCCTGTTCACAGCTCTGTTTGCTAGCTCCTGTGCCGCTGCAGCTGTCTGCCGCTGCCTGACTGGCTGCTACCTTTATAGGACCCCTAGTCAGTGAAGCCCCGCCCCCTAATCAGGGCTCAGCTTCTCTCCCAGCACAAAGACCCTCCAAGCCTCTACACATACAGATACTACCAATACAAAAAAACACACAAATACCTTCTCCTCCAACAGAACTCCCACTCAAACTCCCCTGTTTACAGCTCTGTTTCCTAGCTCCTGTGCCGCTGCCTGACTGGCTGCTACCTTTATAGGACCCCTAGTCAGTGAAGCCCCGCCCCCTAATCAGGGCTCAGCTTCTCTCCCAGCACAAAGCCCCTCCAAGCCTCTACACATACAGATACTACCAATACAAAACCAAATACACACACATACCATCTCCTCCAACAGAACTCCCACTCAAACTCCCCTGTTCACAGCTCTGTTTGCTAGCTCCTCTGCCGCTGCAGCTGTCTGTGCCGCTGCCTGACTGGCTGCTACCTTTACAGGACCCCTAGTCAGTGAAGCCCCGCCCCCTAATCAGGGCTCAGCTTCTCTCCAAGCACAAAGCCCCGCCAAAACCCTACACATACAGATATTACCAATACAAAAACACACACAAATACCATCTCCTCCAACAGAACTCCCACTCAAACTCCCCTGTTTACAGCTCGGTTTGCTAGCTCCTGTGCCGCTGCAGCTGTCTTATCCGCTGCCTGACTGGCTGCTACCTTTATAGGACACCTAGTCAGTGAAGCCCCGCCCCCTGATCAGGGCTCAGCTTCTCTCCCAGCACAAAGCCCCTCCAAGCCTCTACACATACAGACACTACCAATACAAAAACACACACAAATACCTTCTCCTCCAACAGAACTCCCACTCAAACTCCCCTGTTTACAGCTCTGTTTGCTAGCTCCTGTGCCGCTGTCTGACTGGCTGCTACCTTTGTAGGACCCCTAGTCAGTGAAGCCCCGCCCCCTAATCAGGGCTCAGCTTCTCTCCCAGCACAAAGCCCGTCCAAGCCTCTACACATACAGATACTACCAATACAAAACCAAACACACACAAATACCTTCTCCTCCAACAGAACTCCCACTCAAACTCCCCTGCTTACAGCTCTGTTTGCGAGCTCCTGTGCCGCTGTCTGACTGGCTGCTACCTTTATAGGACCCCTAGTCAGTGAAGCCCCGCCCCCTAATCAGGGCTCAGCTTCTCTCCCAGCACAAAGCCCCTGCACATACAGATACTACCAATACAAAACCAAAAACACACAAATACC
Organism: Lepidochelys olivacea; assembly: GCF_965140295.1. Lineage (NCBI taxonomy): Eukaryota > Metazoa > Chordata > Testudines > Cheloniidae > Lepidochelys > Lepidochelys olivacea. Next base: position 25,967,218 of record NC_140427.1, read on the forward strand.
TCCTCCTCCAACAGAACTCCCACTCAAACTCCCCTGTTTAGAGCTCTGTTTGCTAGCTCCTGTGCCGCTGCAGCTGTCTGTTCCGCTGCCTGACTGGCTGCTACCTTTATAGGACCCCTAGTCAGTGAAACCCCGCCCCCTCATCAGGGCTCAGCTTCTCTCCAAGCACAAAGCCCCGCCAAACCCCTACACATACGGATACTACCAATAAAAAACCAAACACACACAAATACCATCTCCTCCAACAGAACTTCCACTCAAACTCCCCTGTTTCCAGCTCTGTTTGCTAGCTCCTGTGCCGCTGCCTGACTGGCTGCTACCTTTATAGGACCCCTAGTCAGGGAAGCCCCGCCCCCTAATCAGGGCTCAGCTTCTCTCCCAGCACAAAGCCCCTGCACATACAGATACTGACAATACAAAACCAAACACACAGGAATACCTTCCCCTCCAACAGAACTCCCACTCAAACTCCCCTGTTTACAGCTCTGTTTGCTAGCTCCTTTGCCACTCCAGCTGTCTGTGCCGCTGCCTGACTGGCTGCTACCTTCACAGGACCCCTAGTCAGTGAAGCCCCGCCCCCTAATCAGGGCTCAGCTTCTCTCCCAGCACAAAGCCCTTCCAAGCCTCTACACATACAGATACTACCAATACAAAACCAAACACACACAAATACCTTCTCCTCCAACAGAACTCCCACTCAAACTCCCCTGTTCACAGCTCTGTTTGCTAGCTCCTGTGCCGCTGCAGCTGTCTGCCGCTGCCTGACTGGCTGCTACCTTTATAGGACCCCTAGTCAGTGAAGCCCCGCCCCCTAATCAGGGCTCAGCTTCTCTCCCAGCACAAAGCCCCTCCAAGCCTCTACACATACAGATACTACCAATACAAAAAAACACACAAATACCTTCTCCTCCAACAGAACTCCCACTCAAACTCCCCTGTTTACAGCTCTGTTTCCTAGCTCCTGTGCCGCTGCCTGACTGGCTGCTCCCTTTTTTAGGACCCCTCGTCAGTGAAGCCCCGCACCCTAATCAGGGCTCAGCTTCTCTCCCAGCACAAAGACCCTACACATACAGATACTACCAATACAAAACCAAACACACACAAATACCTTCTCTTCAAACAGAACTCCCACTCAAACTCCCCTGTTTACAGCTCTGTTTGCTAGCTCCTGTGCCGCTGCAGCTGTCCGTGCCGCCGCCTGACTGGCTGCTCCCTTTATAGGACTCCTGGTAAGTGAAGCCCCGCCCCCTAATCAGGCTCAGCTTCGCTCCCAGCACAAAGCCCCTCCAAGCCTCTACACATACAGATACTACCAATACAAAACCAAACACACACACAAATACCTTCTCCTCCAACAGAACTCCCACTCAAACTCCCCTGTTTACAGCTCTGTTTGCTAGCTCCTGTACCGCTGCAGCTGTCTGTGTCGCTGCCTGACGGGCTGCTCCCTTTATAGGACCCCTCGTCAGTGAAGCCCCGCCCCCTAATCAGGGCTCAGCTTCTCTCCCAGCACAAAGCCCCTACACATACAGATACCACCAATACAAAACCAAACACACACAAATACCTTCTCCTCCAACAGAACCCCCACTCAAACTCCCCGGTTTACAGCTCTGTTTGCTAGCTCCTGTGCCGCTGCAGCTGTCTGTGCCGCTACCTTTATAGGACCCCTAGTCAGTGAAGCCCCGCCCCCTAATCAGGCCTCAGCTTCTCTCCCAGCACACAGCCCCTCCAAGCCTCTACACATACAGATACTATCAATACAAAACCAAACACACAAATACCTTCTCCTCCAACAGAACTCCCACTCAAACTCCCCTGCTTACAGCTCTGTTTGCGAGCTCCTGTGCCGCTGTCTGACTGGCTGCTACCTTTATAGGACCCCTAGTCAGTGAAGCCCCGCCCCCTAATCAGGGCTCAGCTTCTCTCCCAGCACAAAGCCCCTGCACATACAGATACTACCAATACAAAACCAAAAACACACAAATACCTCCTCCTCCAACAGAACTCCCACTCAAACTCCCCTGTTTAGAGCTCTGTTTGCTAGCTCCTGTGCCGCTGCAGCTGTCTGTTCCGCTGCCTGACTGGCTGCTACCTTTATAGGACCCCTAGTCAGTGAAACCCCGCCCCCTCATCAGGGCTCAGCTTCTCTCCAAGCACAAAGCCCCGCCAAACCCCTACACATACGGATACTACCAATAAAAAACCAAACACACACAAATACCATCTCCTCCAACAGAACTTCCACTCAAACTCCCCTGTTTCCAGCTCTGTTTGCTAGCTCCTGTGCCGCTGCCTGACTGGCTGCTACCTTTATAGGACCCCTAGTCAGGGAAGCCCCGCCCCCTAATCAGGGCTCAGCTTCTCTCCCAGCACAAAGCCCCTGCACATACAGATACTGACAATACAAAACCAAACACACAGGAATACCTTCCCCTCCAACAGAACTCCCACTCAAACTCCCCTGTTTACAGCTCTGTTTGCTAGCTCCTTTGCCACTCCAGCTGTCTGTGCCGCTGCCTGACTGGCTGCTACCTTCACAGGACCCCTAGTCAGTGAAGCCCCGCCCCCTAATCAGGGCTCAGCTTCTCTCCCAGCACAAAGCCCTTCCAAGCCTCTACACATACAGATACTACCAATACAAAACCAAACACACACAAATACCTTCTCCTCCAACAGAACTCCCACTCAAACTCCCCTGTTCACAGCTCTGTTTGCTAGCTCCTGTGCCGCTGCAGCTGTCTGCCGCTGCCTGACTGGCTGCTACCTTTATAGGACCCCTAGTCAGTGAAGCCCCGCCCCCTAATCAGGGCTCAGCTTCTCTCCCAGCACAAAGCCCCTCCAAGCCTCTACACATACAGATACTACCAATACAAAAAAACACACAAATACCTTCTCCTCCAACAGAACTCCCACTCAAACTCCCCTGTTTACAGCTCTGTTTCCTAGCTCCTGTGCCGCTGCCTGACTGGCTGCTCCCTTTTTTAGGACCCCTCGTCAGTGAAGCCCCGCACCCTAATCAGGGCTCAGCTTCTCTCCCAGCACAAAGACCCTACACATACAGATACTACCAATACAAAACCAAACACACACAAATACCTTCTCTTCAAACAGAACTCCCACTCAAACTCCCCTGTTTACAGCTCTGTTTGCTAGCTCCTGTGCCGCTGCAGCTGTCCGTGCCGCCGCCTGACTGGCTGCTCCCTTTATAGGACTCCTGGTAAGTGAAGCCCCGCCCCCTAATCAGGCTCAGCTTCGCTCCCAGCACAAAGCCCCTCCAAGCCTCTACACATACAGATACTACCAATACAAAACCAAACACACACACAAATACCTTCTCCTCCAACAGAACTCCCACTCAAACTCCCCTGTTTACAGCTCTGTTTGCTAGCTCCTGTACCGCTGCAGCTGTCTGTGTCGCTGCCTGACGGGCTGCTCCCTTTATAGGACCCCTCGTCAGTGAAGCCCCGCCCCCTAATCAGGGCTCAGCTTCTCTCCCAGCACAAAGCCCCTACACATACAGATACCACCAATACAAAACCAAACACACACAAATACCTTCTCCTCCAACAGAACCCCCACTCAAACTCCCCGGTTTACAGCTCTGTTTGCTAGCTCCTGTGCCGCTGCAGCTGTCTGTGCCGCTACCTTTATAGGACCCCTAGTCAGTGAAGCCCCGCCCCCTAATCAGGCCTCAGCTTCTCTCCCAGCACACAGCCCCTCCAAGCCTCTACACATACAGATACTATCAATACAAAACCAAACACACAAATACCTTCTCCTCCAACAGAACTCCCACTCAAACTCCCCTGTTTACAGCTCTGTTTGCAAGCTCCTGTGCCGCTGCAGCTGTCTGTGCCCCTGCCTGACTGGCTGCTCCCTTTATAGGACCCCTAGTCAGTGAAGCCCCGCCCCCTAATGAGGGCTCAGCTTTTCTCCCAGCACAAAGACCCTACACATACAGATACTACCAATACAAAACCAAACACACACAAATACCTTCTCTTCAAACAGAACTCCCACTCAAACTCCCCTGTTTACAGCTCTGTTTGCTAGCTCCTGTGCCGCTGCAGCTGTCCGTGCCGCCGCCTGACTGGCTGCTCCCTTTATAGGACCACTAGTCATTGAAGCCCCGCCCCCTAATCAGGGCTCAGCTTCTCTCCAGCACAAAGCCTCTACACATACAGATACTACCAATACAAAACCAAACACACACAAATACCTTCTCCTCCAACAGAACTCCCTCTCAAACTCCCCTGTTTACTGCTCTGTTTGCTCGCCCCTGTGCCGCTGCAGCTGTCTGTGCCGCTGCCTGACTGGCTGCTACCTTTTTAGGACCCCTAGTCAGTGAAGCCCCGCCCCCTAATCAGGGCTCAGCTTCTCTCCCAGCACAAAGCCCCTCCAAGCCTCTACACATACAAATACTACCAATACAAAACCAAACACAAATACCTTCTCCTCCAACAGAACTCCCACTCAAACTCCCCTGTTTACAGCTCAGTTTGCAACCTCCTGTGCCACTGCAGCTGTCTGTGCCGCTGTCCGACTGGCTGCTTCCTTTATAGGACCCCTGGTCAGTGAAGCCCCGCACCCTAATCAGGGCTCAGCTTCTCTCCCAGCAAAAAGACCCTACACATACAGATACCACCAACACAAAACCAAACACACACAAATACCTTCTCTTCCAACAGTACTCCCACTCAAACTCCCCTGTGTACAGCTCAGTTTGCTAAATTCCTGTGCCGCTGCCTGACTGGCTGCTACCTTTCTAGGACCCCTAGTCAGTGAAGTCCCGCCCCCTAATCAGGGCTCAGCTTCTCTCAAAGCACAAAGCCTCTACACATACAGATACTACCAATACAAAACCAAACACACACAAATACCTTCTCCTCCAACAGAACTCAAACTCAAACTTCCCTGTTTACAGCTCTGTTTGCTAGCTCCTGTGCCGCTGCAGCTGTCTGTGCCCCTGCCTGACTGGCTGCTCCCTTTATAGGACCCCTCGTCAGTGAAGCCCCGCCCCCTAATCAGGGCTCAGCTTGTCTCCCAGCACAAAGCCCCTACACATACAGATGCTACCAATACAAAACCAAACACACACACACAAATATCTTCTCCTCCAACAGAATTCCCACGCAAAACTGCCCTGTTTACAGCTCTGTTTCCTAGCTCCTGTGCCGCTGCCTGACTGGCTGCTCCCTTTATAGGACCGCTAGTCAGTGAAGCCCCGCCCCCTAATCAGGGCTCAGCTTCTCTCCCAGCACAAAGCCCCTACACACACAGATAAAACCAATACAAAACCAAACACACACAAATAACTTCTCCTCCAACAGAACTCCCGCTCAAACTCCCCTGTTTACAGCTCTGTTTGCTTGCTCCTGTGCCGCTGCCTGATTGGCTGCTCCCTTTATAGGACCCCTAGTCAGTGAAGCCTCGCCCCCTAATCAGGGCTCAGCCTCTCTCCCAGCACAAAGCCCCGCCAAGCCCCTACACATACAGATACTACCAATACAAAACCAAACACACACACACACACAAATACCTTCTCCTCCAACAGAACTCCAACTCAAACTCCCCTGTTTACAGCTCTATTTGCTTGCTCCTGTGCCGCTGCAGCTGTCTGTGCCTCTACTTTTATAGGACCCCTAGTCAGGGAAGCCCCGCCCCCTAATCAGGGCTCAGCTTCTCTCCCAGCACAAAGCCCCTGCAAGCCTCTACACATACAGATACTACCAATACAAAACCGAACACACACACACAAATATCTTCTCCTCCAACACAACTCCCACTCAAACTCCCCTGTTTACAGCTCTATTTGCTAGCTCCAGTGCCGCTGCAGCTGTCTGTGCCGCTGCCTGACTGGCTGGTACGTTTATAGGACCCCTAGTCCGGGAAGCCCCGCCCCCTAATCAGGGCTCAGCTTCTCTCCCAGCACAAAGCCCCTCCAAGCCTCTACACATACAGATACTACCAATACAAAACCAAACACACACAAACACCTTCTCCTCCAACAGAACTCCCTCTCAAACTCCCCTGTTTACAGCTCTGTTTGCTCGCTCCTGTGCCGCTGCAGCTGTCTGTGCCGCTGCCTGACTGGCTGCTACCTTTTTAGGACCCCTAGTCAGTGAAGCCCCGCCCCTAATCAGGGCTCAGCTTCTCTCCCAGCACAAAGCCTCTACACATACAGATACTACCAATACAAAACCAAACACACACAAACACCTTCTCCTCCAACAGAACTCAAACTCAAACTCCCCTGTTTACAGCTCTGTTTGCTAGCTCCTGTGCCGCTGCAGCTGTCTGTGCCCCTGCCTGACTGGCTGCTCCCTTTATAGGACCCCTAGTCAGTGAAGCCCCGCCCCCTAATCAGTGCTCAGCTTCTCTCCCAGCACAAAGCCCCTACACATACAGATGTTACCAATACAAAACCAAACACACACAAACACCTTCTCCTCCAACAGAACTCCCACTCAAACTCCCCTGTTTACAGCTCTGTTTGCTAGCTCCTGTGCCCCTGCAGCTGTTTGTGACGCTGCCTGACTGACTGCTACAATCATACGACCCCTAGTCAGCGAAGCCCCGCCCCCTAATCAGGGCTCAGCTTCTCTCCCAGCACAAAGCCTCCACACGTACAGATACAACCAATACAAAACGAAACACACACAAATACCTTCTCCTCCAACAGAACTCAAACTCAAACTCCCCTGTTTACAGCTCTGTTTGCTAACTCCTGTGCGGCTGCAGCTGTCTCTGCCGCTGCCTGACTGGCTGCTACCTTTATAGGACCCCTAGTCAGTGAAGCCCCGCCCCCAAATCAGGGCTCAGCTTCTCTCCCAGCACAAAGCCCCTACACACACAGATACTACCAATACAAAACCAAACACACACAAATAGCTTCTCCTCCAACAGAACTTCCGCTCAAACTCCCCTGTTTACAGCTCTGTTTGCTTGCTCCTGTGTCGCTGCCTGATTGGCTGCTCCCTTTATAGGACCCCTAGTCAGTAAAGCCTCGCCCCCTAATCAGGGCTCAGCTTCTCTCCCAGCACAAAGCCCCTACACATACAGATACTACCAATACAAAACCAAACACACACACACACAAATACCTTCTCCTCCAACAGAACTCCCACTCAAACTCCCCTGTTTACAGCTCTATTTGCTTGCTCCTGTGCCGCTGCAGCTGTCTGTGCCTCTACTTTTATAGGACCCCTAGTCAGGGAAGCCCAGCCCCCTAATCAGGGCTCAGCTTCTCTCCCAGCACAAAGCCCCTACAAGCCTCTACACATACAGGTACTACCAATACAAAACCGAACACAAACACACAAATATCTTCTCCTCCAACAGAACTCCCACTCAAACTCCCCTGTTTACAGCTCTGTTTGCTAGATCCTGTGCCACTGCAGCTGTCTGTGCCGCTGCCTGACTGGCTGCTCCCTTTATAGGACCCCTAGTCAGTGAAGCCCCGCCCCCTAATCAGGGCTCAGCTTATCTCCCAGCACAAAGCCCCTCCAAGCCTCTACACATACAGATACTACCAATACAAAACCAAACACACACACACAAATATCTTCTCCTCCAACAGAATTCCCACGCAAACTCCCCTGTTTACAGCTCTGTTCCTAGCTCCTGTGCCGCTGCCTGACTGGCTGCTCCCTTTATAGGACAGCTAGTCAGTGAAGCCCCGCCCCCGAATCAGGGCTCAGCTTCTCTCCCAGCACAAAGCCCCTACACATACAGATACCACCAATACAAAACCAAACACACACAAATACCTTCTCCTCCAACAGAACTCCCACTCAAACTCCCCTGTTTACAGCTCTGTTTCCTAGATCCTGTGCCGCTGCAGCTGTCTGTGCCACTGCTTGACTGGCTGCTACCTTTATAGGACCCCTAGTCAGTCAAGCCCCGCCACCTAACCAGGGCTCAGCTTCTCTCCCAGCACAAAGCCCCTACACATACAGATACTACCAATACAAAACCAAACACACACACAAATACCTTCTCCTCCAACCGAACTCCCACTCAAACTCCCCTGTTTACAGCTCAGTTTGGAAGCTCCAGTGCCGCTAAAGCTGTCTGTGCCGCTGCCTGACTGGCTGCTACCTTTATAGGACCCCTGGTCAGTGAAGCCCTGCACCCTAATCAGGGCTCAGCTTCTGTCCCAGCAAAAAGCCCCTACACATACAGATACTACCAAAACAAAACCAAACACACACAAGTACCTTCTCCTCCAACAGAACTCCCACTCAAACTCCCCTGTTTACACCTCTGTTTGCTAGCTCCTGTGCTGCTGCCTGACTGGCTGCTCCCTTTATAGGACCCCTAGTCAGCGAAGCCCCGCCCCCTAATCAGGGCTCATCCTCTCTCCCAGCACAAAGCCCCTCCAAGCCTCTACACACACAGATACCACCAATACAAACCCAAACACACACACAAATGCCTTCTCCTCCAACAGAACTCCCACTCAAACTCCCGTTTTACATCTCTGTTTGCTAGCTCCTGTGCCGCTGCCTGACTGGCTGCTACCTTTCTAGGACCCCTAGTCAGGGAAGCCCCGCCCCCTAATCAGGGCTCATCTTCTCTCCCAGCACAAAGCCCCTCCAAGCCTCTACACACACAGATACTACCAATGCAAAACCAAACACACACAAATACCTTCTCCTCCAACAGAACTCCCACTCAAACTCCCCTGTTTACAGCCCTGTTTGCTAGCTCCTGTGCCACTGCAGCTGTCTGTGCCGCTGCCTTACTGGCTGCTACCTTTATAGGACCCCTAGTCAGTGAAGCCCCGCCCCCTAATCAGGGCTCATCTTCTCTCCCAGCACAAAGCCTCTACACATACCGATACTACCAATACAAAACCAAACACACACAGACAAATACCTTCTCCTCCAACAGAACTCTCTCTCAAACTCCCCTGTTTACAGCTCTGTTTGCTAGCTCCTGTGCTGCTGCCTGACTGGCTGCTCCCTTTATAGGACCCCTAGTCAGGGAAGCCCCGCCCCCTAATCAGGGCTCAGCTTCTCTCCCAGCACAAAGCCCCTACACATACAGATACTACCAATACAAAACCAAACACACACAAATACCTTCTCCTCCAACAAACCCTCTCAAACTCCCCTGCTTACAGCTCTGTTTGCTAGCTCCTGTGCCGCTGCAGCTGTCTGTGCCACTGCCTGACTGGCTGCTCCCTTTATAGGACCCCTCGTCAGTGAAGCCCCGCCCCCTAATCAGGGCTCAGCTTCTCTCCCAGCACAAAGCCCCTACACATACAGATACTACCAATACAAAACCAAACACACACAAATACCTTCTCCTCCAACAGAACTCCCACTCAAAGTCCCTGTTTACAGCTCAGTTTGCAAGCTCCTGTGCCACTGCAGCTGTCTGTGCCACTGCCTGACTGGCTGCTCCCTTTATAGGACCCCTCGTCAGTGAAGCCCCGCCCCCTAATCAGGGCTCAGCTTCTCTCCCAGCACAAAGCCCCTACACATACAGATACTACCAATACAAAACCAAACAAACACAAATACCTTCTCCTCCAACAGAACTCCGACTCAAACTCCCCTGTTTACAGCTCAGATTGCAAGCTCCTGTGCCACTGCAGCTGTCTGTGCCGCTGCTTGACTGGCTGCTACCTTTATAGGACCCCTAGTCAGTGAAGCCCCGCCCCCTAATCAGGGCTCATCTTCTCTCCAGCACAAAGCCTCTACACATACAGATACTACCAATACAAAACCAAACACACACAAATACCTTCTCCTCCAACAGAACTCCCTCTCAAACTCCCCTGTTTACAGCTCTGTTTGCTCGCTCCTGTGCCGCTGCAGCTGTCTGTGCCGCTGCCTGACTGGCTGCTACCTTTTTAGGACCCCTAGTCAGTGAAGCCCCGCCCCTAATCAGGGCTCAGCTTCTCTCCCAGCACAAAGCCTCTACACATACAGATACTACCAATACAAAACCAAACACACACAAACACCTTCTCCTCCAACAGAACTCAAACTCAAACTCCCCTGTTTACAGCTCTGTTTGCTAGCTCCTGTGCCCCTGCAGCTGTCTGTGACGCTGCCTGGCTGACTGCTACAATCATACGACCCCTAGTCAGCGAAGCCCCGCCCCCTAATCAGGGCTCAGCTTCTCTCCCAGCACAAAGCCTCCACACGTACAAATACAACCAATACAAAACGAAACACACACAAATACCTTCTCCTCCAACAGAACTCAAACTCCAACTCCCCTGTTTACAGCTCTGTTTGCTAACTCCTGTGCGGCTGCAGCTGTCTCTGCCGCTGCCTGACTGGCTGCTACCTTTATAGGACCCCTAGTCAGTGAAGCCCCGCCCCCAAATCAGGGCTCAGCTTCTCTCCCAGCACAAAGACCCTACACACACAGATACTACCAATACAAAACCAAACACACACAAATAGCTTCTCCTCCAACAGAACTTCCGCTCAAACTCCCCTGTTTACAGCTCTGTTTGCTTGCTCCTGTGTCGCTGCCTGATTGGCTGCTCCCTTTATAGGACCCCTAGTCAGTAAAGCCTCGCCCCCTAATCAGGGCTCAGCTTCTCTCCCAGCACAAAGCCCCAACACATACAGATACTACCAATACAAAACCAAACACACACACACACAAATACCTTCTCCTCCAACAGAACTCCCACTCAAACTCCCCTGTTTACAGCTCTATTTGCTTGCTCCTGTGCCGCTGCAGCTGTCTGTGCCTCTACTTTTATAGGACCCCTAGTCAGGGAAGCCCAGCCCCCTAATCAGGGCTCAGCTTCTCTCCCAGCACAAAGCCCCTACAAGCCTCTACACATACAGGTACTACCAATACAAAACCGAACACACACACACAAATATCTTCTCCTCCAACAGAACTCCCACTCAAACTCCCCTGTTTACAGCTCTGTTTGCTAGATCCTGTGCCACTGCAGCTGTCTGTGCCGCTGCCTGACTGGCTGCTCCCTTTATAGGACCCCTAGTCAGTGAAGCCCCGCCCCCTAATCAGGGCTCAGCTTATCTCCCAGCACAAAGCCCCTCCAAGCCTCTACACATACAGATACTACCAATACAAAACCAAACACACACACACAAATATCTTCTCCTCCAACAGAATTCCCACGCAAACTCCCCTGTTTACAGCTCTGTTCCTAGCTCCTGTGCCGCTGCCTGACTGGCTGCTCCCTTTATAGGACAGCTAGTCAGTGAAGCCCCGCCCCCTAATCAGGGCTCAGCTTCTCTCCCAGCACAAAGCCCCTACACATACAGATACCACCAATACAAAACCAAACACACACAAATACCTTCTCCTCCAACAGAACTCCCTTCTCAAACTCCCCTGTTTACAGCTCTGTTTCCTAGATCCTGTGCCGCTGCAGCTGTCTGTGCCACTGCTTGACTGGCTGCTACCTTTATAGGACCCCTAGTCAGTCAAGCCCCGCCACCTAACCAGGGCTCAGCTTCTCTCCCAGCACAAAGCCCCTACACATACAGATACTACCAATACAAAACCAAACACACACACAAATACCTTCTCCTCCAACCGAACTCCCACTCAAACTCCCCTGTTTACAGCTCAGTTTGGAAGCTCCAGTGCCGCTAAAGCTGCCTGTGCCGCTGCCTGACTGGCTGCTACCTTTATAGGACCCCTGGTCAGTGAAGCCCTGCACCCTAATCAGGGCTCAGCTTCTGTCCCAGCAAAAAGCCCCTACACATACAGATACTACCAAAACAAAACCAAACACACACAAGTACCTTCTCCTCCAACAGAACTCCCACTCAAACTCCCCTGTTTACACCTCTGTTTGCTAGCTCCTGTGCTGCTGCCTGACTGGCTGCTCCCTTTATAGGACCCCTAGTCAGCGAAGCCCCGCCCCCTAATCAGGGCTCATCCTCTCTCCCAGCACAAAGCCCCTCCAAGCCTCTACACACACAGATACCACCAATACAAACCCAAACACACACACAAATGCCTTCTCCTCCAACAGAACTCCCACTCAAACTCCCGTTTTACAGCTCTGTTTGCTAGCTCCTGCGCCGCTGCCTGACTGGCTGCTACCTTTCTAGGACCCCTAGTCAGGGAAGCCCCGCCCCCTAATCAGGGCTCATCTTCTCTCCCAGCACAAAGCCCCTCCAAGCCTCTACACACACAGATACTACCAATGCAAAACCAAACACACACAAATACCTTCTCCTCCAACAGAACTCCCACTCAAACTCCCCTGTTTACAGCCCTGTTTGCTAGCTCCTGTGCTGCTGCCTGACTGGCTGCTCCCTTTATAGGACCCCTAGTCAGGGAAGCCCCGACCCCTAATCAGGGCTCAGCTTCTCTCCCAGGACAAAGCCCCTACACATACAGGTACTACCAATACAAAACCAAACACACACAAATACCTTCTACTGCAACAGATCTCCCACTCAAACTCCCCTGTTTACAGCTCTGTTTGATAGCTCCTGTGCCACTGCAGCTGTCTGTGCCGCTGCCTGACTGGCTGCTACATTTATAGGACCCCTAGTCAGTGAAGCCCCGCCCCCTAATCAGGGCTCATCTTCTCTCCCAGCACAAAGCCTCTACACATACAGATACTACCAATACAAAACCAAACACACACAAATACCTTCTCCTCCAAAAGAACTCCCACTCAAACTCCCCTGTTTACAGCTCAGTTTGCAAGCTCCTATACCGCTGCAGCTGTCTGTGTCGCTGCTTGACTGGCTGCTCCCTTTATAGGACCCCTACTCAGCGAAGCCCCGCCCCCTAATCAGGGCTCATCTTCTCTCCCAGCACAAGGCCCCTCCAAGCCTCTACACACACAGATACCACCAATACAAAACCAAACACACACACAAATGCCTTCTCCTCCAACAGAGCTCCCACTCAAACTCCTGTTTACAGCTCTGTTTGCTAGCTCCAGTGCCGCTGCAGCTGTCTGTGCCGCTGCCTGACTGGCTGCTACCTTTATAGGACCCCTAGTCAGTGAAGCCCCGCCCCCTAATCAGGGCTCATCTTCTCTCCCAGCACAAAGACTCTACACATACAGATACTACCAATACAAAACCAAACACACACAAATACCTTCTCCTCCAACAGAACTCCCTCTCAAACTCCCCTGTTTACAGCTCTGTTTGCTAGCTCCTGTGCCGGTGCAGCTGTCCGTGCCGCCGCCTGACTGGCTGCTCCCTTCATAGGACCCCTTGTCAGTGAAACCCCGCCCCCTAATCAGGGCTCAGCTTTTCTCCCAGCACAAAGTCCCTACACATACAGATACTACCAATACAAAACCAAACACACACTAATACCTTCTCCTCCAACAGAACTCCCTCTCAAACTCCCCTGTTTACAGCTCTGTTTGCTAGCTCCTGTGTCGCTGCAGCTGTCTGTGCCCGTGCCTGACTGGCTGCTCCCTTTATAGGATACCTAGTCAGTGAAGCCCCGCCCCTAATCAGGGCTCAGCTTTTCTCCCAGCACAAAGTCCCTACACATACAGATACTACCAATACAAAACCAAACACACACTAATACCTTCTCCTCCAACAGAACTCCCTCTCAAACTCCCCTGTTTACAGCTCTGTTTGCTAGCTCCTGTGTCGCTGCAGCTGTCCGTGCCGCCGCCTGACTGGCTGCTCCCTTTATAGGACCCCTAGTCAGCGAAGCCCCGCCCCCTAATCAGGGATCATCTTCTCTCCCAGCACAAAGCTCCTACACATACAGATACTACCAATACAAAACCAAGCACACACAAATACCTTCTCCTCCAACAGAACTCCCACTCAAACTCCCCTGTTTACAGCTCTGTTTGCTAGCTCCTGTGCCGCTGCCTGACTGCTAACTTTATAGGACCCCTAGTCACTGAAGCCATGCCCCCTAATCAGGGCTCAGCTTCTCTCCCAGCACAAAGCCCCTCCAAGCCTCTACACATACAGATACTACCAATACAAAACCAAACACACACAAATACCTTCTGCTCCAACAGAACTCCCACTCAAACTCCCCTGTTTACAGCTCTATTTGCTAGCTCCAGTGCCGCTGCAGCTGTCTGTGCCGCTGCCTGACTGCCTGGTACGTTTATAGGACCCCTAGTCAGGGAACCCCGCCCCCTAATCAGGGCTCAGCTTCTCTCCCAGCACAAAGCCCCTACAAGCCTCTACACATACAGATACTACCAATACAAAATCAAACAAGCACAAATACCTTCTCCTCCAACAGAACTTCCACTCAAACTCCCCTGTTTACAGCTCTGTTTGCTAGCTCCTGTGCCGCTGCAGCTGTCCGTGCCGCCGCCTGACTGGCTGCTCCCTTTATAGGACCCCTAGTCAGCGAAGCCCCGCCCCCTAATCAGGGACCATCTTCTCTCCCAGCACAAAGCTCCTACACATACAGATACTACCAATACAAAACCAAGCACACACAAATACCTTCTCCTCCAACAGAACTCCCACTCAAACTCCCCTGTTTACAGCTCTGTTTGCTAGCTCCTGTACCGCTGCAGCTGTCTGTGTCGCTGCCTGACTGGCTGCTCCCTTTATAGGACCCCTCGTCAGTGAAGCCCCGCCCCCTAATCAGGGCTCAGCTTCTCTCCCAGCACAAAGCCCCTACACATACAGATGCTACCAATACAAAACCAAACACACACAAATACCTTCTCCTCAAACAGAACTCCCACTCAAACTCCCCTGTTTACAGCTCTGTTTGCTAAATTCCTGTGTCGCTGCCTGACTGGCTGCTCCCTTTATAGGACCCATAGTCAGTGAAGCCCCGCCCCCTAATCAGGGCTCAGCTTCTCTCCCAGCCCAAAGCCCCTACACATACAGATACTACCAATACAAAACCAAACACACACAAATACCTTCTCTTCCAACAGAACTCCCACGCGAACTCCCCTGTGTACAGCTCAATTTGCTAAATTCCTGTGCCGCTGCCAGACTGGCTCCTACCTTTATAGGACCCCTAGTCAGTGAAGCCTCGCTTCCTAAATAGGACTCAGCTTCGCTCCCAGCACTATGCCCCTCCAAGCCTCTACACATACAGATACTACCAATACAATACCAAACACACACACAAATACCTTCTCCTCCAACAGAACTCCCACTCAAACTCCCCTGTTTACAGCTCTGTTTGCTAGCTCCTGTACCGCTGCAGCTGTCTGTGTCGCTGCCTGAGTGGCTGCTCCCTTTATAGGACCCATAGTCAGTGAAGCCGCGCCCCCTAATCAGGGCTCAGCTTCTCTCCCAGCAAAAAGCCCCTACACATACAGATACTACCAAAACAAAACCAAACACACACACACACAAATACCTTCTCCTCCAAGAGAACTCCCACTCAAACTCCACTGTTTACAGCTCTGTTTGCTAGCTCCTGTGCCGCTGCAGCTGTCTGTGCCCGTGCCTGACTGGCTGCTCCCTTTATAGGATACCTAGTCAGTGAAGCCCCGCCCCTAATCAGGGCTCAGCTTTTCTCCCAGCACAAAGTCCCTACACATACAGATACTACCAATACAAAACCAAACACACACTAATACCTTCTCCTCCAACAGAACTCCCTCTCAAACTCCCCTGTTTACAGCTCTGTTTGCTAGCTCCTGTGTCGCTGCAGCTGTCCGTGCCGCCGCCTGACTGGCTGCTCCCTTTATAGGACCCCTAGTCAGCGAAGCCCCGCCCCCTAATCAGGGATCATCTTCTCTCCCAGCACAAAGCTCCTGCACATACAGATACTACCAATACAAAACCAAGCACACACAAATACCTTCTCCTCCAACAGAACTCCCACTCAAACTCCCCTGTTTACAGCTCTGTTTGCTAAATTCCTGTGTCGCTGCCTGACTGGCTGCTCCCTTTATAGGACCCATAGTCAGTGAAGCCCCGCCCCCTAATCAGGGCTCAGCTTCTCTCCCAGCCCAAAGCCCCTGCACATACAGGTACTACCAATACAAAACCAAACACACACAAATACCTTCTCTTCCAACAGAACTCCCACTCAAACTCCCCTGTTTACAGCTCTGTTTGCTCGCTCCTGTGCCCCTGCAGCATCTGTGACGCTGCCTGACTGGCTGCTACCTTTGTAGGACCCCTAGTCAGGGAAGCCCCGCCCCCTAATCAGGGCTCATCTTCTCTCCCAGCACAAAGCTCCTACACATACAGATACTACCAATACAAAACCAAACACACACAAATACCTTCTCTTCCAACAGAACTCCCACGCGAACTCCCCTGTGTACAGCTCAATTTGCTAAATTCCTGTGCCGCTGCCTGACTGGCTGCTCCCTTTATAGGACCCATAGTCAGTGAAGCCGCGCCCCCTAATCAGGGCTCAGCTTCTCTCCCAGCAAAAAGCCCCTACACATACAGATACTACCAAAACAAAACCGAACACACACACACACAAATACCTTCTCCTCCAAGAGAACTCCCACTCAAACTCCACTGTTTACAGCTCTGTTTGCTAGCTCCTGTGCCGCTGCAGCTTTCTGTGCCGCTGCTTGTCTAGCTGCTACCTTTATAGGACCCCAGTCAGTGAAGCCCCGCCCCCTAATCAGGGCTCATCTTCTCTCCCAGCACAAAGCCCCTACACACACAGATACTACCAATACAAAACCAAACACACACAAATACCTTCTACTCCAACAGAACTCCCACTCAAACTCCCCTGTTTACAGCTCTGTTTGCTAGCTCCTGTGCCGCTGCCTGACTGGCTGCTACCTTTATAGGACCTCTAGTCAGGGAAGCCCCGCCCCCTAATCAGGGCTCAGCTTCTCTCCCAGCACAAAGCCCCTACACACACAGATACTACCAATACAAAACCAAACACACACAAATACCTTCTACTCCAACAGAACTCCCACTCAAACTCCCCTGTTTACAGCTCTGTTTGCTAGCTCCTGTGCCGCTGCCTGACTGGCTGCAACCTTTATAGGACCCCTACCCAGGGAAGCCCCGCCCACTAATCAGGGCTCAGCTTCTTTCCCATGACAAAGCCCCTACACATACAGATACCACCAATACAAAACCAAACACACACAAATACCATCTCCTCCAACAGAACTCCCACTCAAACTCCCCTGTTTACAGCTCTGTTTGCTAGCTCTTGTGCCGCTGCCTGACTGGCTGCTACCTTTATAGGACCCCTAGTCAGGGAAGCCCCGCCCCCTAATCAGGGCTCAGCTTCTCTCCCAGCACAAAGCCCCTACACATACAGATACTAACAATACAAAACCAAACACACAAAAATACCTTCTCCTCCAACAGAACTCCCACTCAAACTCCCCTGTTTACAGCTCTGTTTGCTAGCTCCTCTGCCGCTGTCTGTGCCGCTGCCTGACTGGCTGATACCTTTATAGGACCCCTAGTCAGTGAAGCCCCGCCCCCTAATCAGGGCTCAGCTGCTCTCCCAGCACAAAGCCCCTACACATACAGATACCACCAACACAAAACCAAACACACACAAATACCTTCTCCTCCAAAAGAACTCCCACTCAAAATCCCCTGTTTACAGCTCTGTTTGCTAGCTCCTGTACCGCTGCAGCTGTCTGTGTCGCTGCCTGAGTGGCTGCTCCCTTTATAGGACCCCTAGTCAGTGAAGCCCCGCCCCCTAATCAGGGCTTATCTTCTCTCCCAGCACAAAGCCTCTATACATACAGATACTACCAATACAAGACCAAACACACAAAAATACCTTCTCCTCCAACAGAACTCCCTCTCAAACTCCCCTGTTTACAGCTCTGTTTGCTAGCTCTTGTGCCGCTGCAGCTGTCTGTGCCGCTGCCTGACTGGCTGCTCCCTTTATAGGACCCATAGTCAGTGAAGCCCCGCCCCCTAATCAGGGTTCAGCTTCTCTCCCAGCACAAAGCCCCTCCAAGCCTCTACACATACAGATACTACCAATACAAAAACAAACACATACAAATACCTTCTCCTCCAACAGAACTCCCACTCAAACTCCCCTGTTTACAGCTCTGTTTGCTAGCTCCTGTGCTGCTGCAGCTGTCTGTACCGCTGCCTGGCTGGCTGCTACCTTTACAGGACCCCTAGTCAGTGAAGCCCCGCCCCCTAATCAGGGCTCAGCTTCTCTCCCAGCAAAAAGCCCCTACACATACAGATACTACCAAAACAAAACCAAACACACACACACACAAATACCTTCTCCTCCAACAGAACTCCCACTCAAACTCCACTGTTTACAGCTCTGTTTGCTAGCTCCTGTGCCGCTGCAGCTTTCTGTGCCGCTGCTTGTCTAGCTGCTACCTTTATAGGACCCCAGTCAGTGAAGCCCCGCCCCCTAATCAGGGCTCATCTTCTCTCCCAGCACAAAGCCCCTACACATACAGATACTACCAGTACAAAACCAAACACACACAAATACCTTCTCCTCCAACAGAACTCCCACTCAAACTACCCTGTTTACAGCTCTGTTTGCAAGCTCCTGTGCCGCTGCCTGACTGGCTGCTACCTTTATAGGACCTCTAGTCAGGGAAGCCCCGCCCCCTAATCAGGGCTCAGCTTCTCTCCCAGCACAAAGCCCCTACACACACAGATACTACCAATACAAAACCAAACACACACAAATACCTTCTAGTCCAACAGAACTCCCACTCAAACTCCCCTGTTTACAGCTCTGTTTGCTAGCTCCTGTGCCGCTGCGTGACTGGCTGCAACCTTTATAGGACCCCTACCCAGGGAAGCCCCGCCCACTAATCAGGGCTCAGCTTCTTTCCCATGACAAAGCCCCTACACATACAGATACCACCAATACAAAACCAAACACACACAAATACCTTCTAGTCCAACAGAACTCCCACTCAAACTCCCCTGTTTACAGCTCTGTTTGCTAGCTCCTGTGCCGCTGCCTGACTGGCTGCAACCTTTATAGGACCCCTACCCAGGGAAGCCCCGCCCACTAATCAGGGCTCAGCTTCTTTCCCATGACAAAGCCCCTACACATACAGATACCACCAATACAAAACCAAACACACACAAATACCATCTCCTCCAACAGAACTCCCACTCAAACTCCCCTGTTTACAGCTCTGTTTGCTAGCTCTTGTGCCGCTGCCTGACTGGCTGCTACCTTTATAGGACCCCTAGTCAGGGAAGCCCCGCCCCCTAATCAGGGCTCAGCTTCTCTCCCAGCACAAAGCCCCTACACATACAGATACTAACAATACAAAACCAAACACACAAAAATACCTTCTCCTCCAACAGAACTCCGACTCAAACTCCCCTGTTTACAGCTCTGTTTGCTAGCTCCTCTGCCGCTGTCTGTGCCGCTGCCTGACTGGCTGATACCTTTATAGGACCCCTAGTCAGTGAAGCCCCGCCCCCTAATCAGGGCTCAGCTGCTCTCCCAGCACAAACCCCCTACACATACAGATACCACCAACACAAAACCAAACACACACAAATACCTTCTCCTCCAAAAGAACTCCCACTCAAACTCCCCTGTTTACAGCTCTGTTTGCTAGCTCCTGTGCCGCTGCCTGACTGGCTGCTACCTTTATAGGACCCCTAGTCCGGGAAGCCCCGCCCCTAATCAGGGCTCAGATTCTCTCCCAGAACAAAGCCCCTACACATACAGATACGAACAATACAAAACCAAACACACACACACAAATACCTTCCCCTCCTACAGAACTCCCACTCAAACTCCCCTGTTTACAGCTCTGTTTGCTAGCCCCTGTGCCACTGCCTGACTGGCTGCTCCCTTTATAGGACCCCTAGTCAGGGAAGCCCCGCCCCCTAATCAGGGCTCAGCTTCTCTCCCAGCACGAAGCCCCTGCACATAGAGATACCACCAATACAAAACCAAACACACACAAATACCTTCTCCTCCAACAGAACTCCCAATCAAACTCCCCTGTTTACAGCTCTGTTTGCTAGCTCCAGTGCCGCTGCAGCTGTCTGTGCCGCTGCCTGACTGGCTGGTACCTTTATAGGACCCCTAGTTAGTGAAGCCCCGCCCCCTAATCAGGGCTCACCTTCTCTCCCAGCACAAAGCCCCTCCAAGCCTTTACACATACAGATACTACCAATACAAAACCAAACACATACAAATACCTTCTCCTCCAACAGAACTCCCACTCAAACTCCCCTGTTTACAGCTCTGTTTGCTAGCTCCTGTGCTGCTGCAGCTGTCTGTGCCGCTGCCTGGCTGGCTGCTACCTTTACAGGACCCCTAGTCAGTGAAGCCCCGCCCCCTAATCAGGGCTCAGCTTCTCTCCCAGCACAAAGCCTCTACACATACAGATGCTACCAATGCTAAACCAAACACACACAAATACCTTCTCCTCCAACAGAACTCCCACTCAATCTCCCCTGTTTACAGCTCTGTTTGCAAGCTCCTGTGCCGCTGCCTGACTGGCTGCTCCCTTCATAGGACCCCTAGTCAGTGAAGCCCCGGCCTCTAATCAGGGCTCAGCTTCTCTCCCAGCACAAAGCCTCTACACATACAGATACTACCAATACAAAACCAAACACACACAAATACCTTCTCCTCCAACAGAACTCCCACTCAAACTCCCCTGTTTACAGCTCTGTTTGCTAGCTCCTGTACGCTGCAGCTGTCTGTGTCGCTGCCTGACTGGCTGCTCCCTTTAAAGGACCCCTAGTCAGGGAAGCCCCGCCCCCTCATCAGGGCTCAGCTTCTCTCCCAGCACAAAGCCTCTACACATACAGATACTACCAATACAACACCAAACACACACACACAAATACCTTCCCCTCCAACAGAACTCCCTCTCAAACTCCCCTGTTTACAGCTCTGTTTGCTAGCTCCTGTGCCCCTGCAGCTGTCTGTGCCACTGCCTGACTGGCTGCTACCTTCATAGGACCCCTAGTCAGCGAAGCCCCGCCCCCTAATCAGGGCTCAGCTTCTCTCCCAGCACAAAGCCCCTGCACATACAGATACCACCAATACAAAACCAAACACACACACACACACACAAATACCTTCTCCTCCAACAGAACTCCCACTGAAACTCCCCTGTCTACAGCTCTGTTTGATAGCTCCTGTACCGCTGCAGCTGTCTGTGCTGCTGCCTGACCGGCTGCTACCTTTATAGGAGCCCTAGTCAGTCAACCCCGCCCCCTAATCAGGGCTCATCTTCTCTGCCAGCACAAAGCCCCTCCAAGCCCCTACCCATACAGATACCACCAATACAAAACCAAACACACACACACACACACAAATACCTTCTCCTCCAACAGAACTCCCACTCAAACTCCCCTGTTTACAGCTCCGTTTGCTAGCTCCTGTGCCGCTGCCTGACTGGCTGCTACCTTTATAGGACCCCTACCCAGGGAAGCCCCGCCCACTAATCAGGGCTCAGCTTCTTTCCCAGGACAAAGCCCCTACACATACAGATACCAACAATACAAAACCAAACACACACAAATACCTTCTCCTCCAACACAACTCCCAATCAAACTCCCCTGTTTACAGCTCTGTTTGCTAGCTCCTGTGCCCCTGCAGCTGTCTGTGCCGCTGCCTCACTGGCTGCTCCCTTTATAGGACCCCTAGTCAGTGAAGCCCCGCCCCTAATCAGGTCTCAGCCTCTCTCCCAGCACAAAGCCCCTCCAAGCCTCTACACATACAGATACCACCAATACAAAACCAAGCACACACACAAATACCTTCTCCTCCAACAGAACTCCCAATCAAACTCCCCTGTTTACAGCTCTGTTTGCTAGCTCCAGTGCCGCTGCAGCTGTCTGTGCCGCTGCCTGACTGGCTGCTCCCTTTATAGGACCCCTAGTCAGTGAAGCCCCGCCCCCTAATCAGGGCTCACCTTCTCTCCCAGCACAAAGCCCCTCCAAGCCTCTACACATACAGATACCACCAATACAAAACCAAACACACACACAAATGCCTTCTCCTCCAACAGAGCTTCCACTCAAACTCCCGTTTACAGCTCTGTTTGCTAGCTCCAGTGCCGCTGCAGCTGTCTGTGCCGCTGCCTGACTGGCTGCTTCCTTTATAGGACCCCTAGTCAGTGAAGCCCCGCCCCCTAATCAGGGCTCATCTTCTCTCCCAGCACAAAGCCTCTACACATACAGATACTACCAATACAAAACCAAACACACACAAATACCTTCTCCTCCAACAGAACTCCCTCTCAAACTCCCCTGTTTACAGCTCTGTTTGCTAGCTCCTGTGCCGCTGCCTGACTGGCTGCTACCTTTATAGGACCCCTAGTCAGTGAAGCCCCGCCCCGTAATCAGGGCTCATCTTCTCTCCCAGCACAAAGCCTCTACACATACAGATACTACCAATACAAAACCAAACACACACAAATACCTTCTCCTCCAACAGAACTCCCTCTCAAACTCCCCTGTTTTTTGCTCTGTTTGCTAGCTCCTGTGCGCTGCAGCTGTCTGTGCCGCTGCCTGACTGGCTGCTACCTTTATAGGACTCCTAGTCAGTGAAGCCCCGCCCCCTAATCAGGGCTCAGCTTCTCTCCCAGCACAAAGTCCCTCCAAGCCCCTACACATACAGATACTACCAACACAAATCCAAACACACACAAATACCTTCTCCTCCAACAGAACTCCCACTCAAACTCCCCTGTTTACAGCTCTGTTTGCTTGCTCCAGTGCCGCTGCAGCTGTCTGTGCCGCTGCCTGACTGGCTGCTTCCTTTATAGGACCCCTAGTCAGTGAAGCCCCGCCCCCTAATCAGGGCTCATCTTCTCTCCCAGCACAAAGCCTCTACACATACAGATACTACCAATACAAAACCAAACACACACAAATACCTTCTCCTCCAACAGAACTCCCTCTCAAACTCCCCTGTTTACAGCTCTGTTTGCTAGCTCCAGTGCCGCTGCAGCTGTCTGTGCCGCTGCCTGACTGGCTGGTACCTTTATAGGACCCCTAGTCAGTGAAGCCCCGCCCCCTAATCAGGGCTCACCTTCTCTCCCAGCACAAAGCCCCTCCAAGCCTCTACACATACAGATACTACCAATACAAAACCAAACACATACAAATACCTTCTCCTCCAACAGAACTCCCACTCAAACTCCCCTGTTTACAGCTCTGTTTGCTAGCTCCTGTGCTGCTGCAGCTGTCTGTGCCGCTGCCTGGCTGGCTACTACCTTTACAGGACCCCTAGTCAGTGAAGCCCCGCCCCCTAATCAACGCTCACCTTCTCTCCCAGCACAAAGCCCCTCCAAGCCTCTACACATACAGATACTACCAATACAAAACCAAACACATACAAATACCTTCTCCTCCAACAGAACTCCCACTCAAACTCCCCTGTTTACCGCTCTGTATGCTAGCTCCTGTGCTGCTGCCTGACTGGCTGCTACCTTTATAGGACCCCTAGTCCGGGAAGCCATGCCCCTAATCAGGGCTCAGATTCTCTAACAGCACAAAGCCCCTACACATACAGATACGAACAATACAAAACCAAACACACACACAAATACCTTCTCCTCCAACAGAACTCCCACTCAAACTCCCCTGTTTACAGCTCTGTTTGCTAGCTCCTGTGCCGCTGCCTGACTGGCTGCTACCTTTATAGGACCCCTAGTCAGTGAAGCCCCGCCCCCTAATCAAGGCTCAGCTTCTCTCCCAGCACAAAGTCCCTCCAAGCCCCTACACATACAGATACTACCAATACAAAACCAAACAAACACAAATACCTTCTCCTCCAACAGAACTCCCACTCAAACTCCCGTTTACAGCTCTGTTTGCTGGCTCCTGTGCCGCTGCCTGACTGGCTGCTACCTTTATAGGACCCCTAGTCAGGGAAGCCCCGCCCCCTAATCAGGGCTCAGCTTCTCTCCCAGCACAAAGCCCCTGCACATACAGATACTAACAATACAATACAAAACACACACACACGAATACCTTCTCCTCCAACAGAACTCCCACTCAAACTCCCGTTTACAGCTCTGTTTGCTAGCTCCAGTGCCGCTGCAGCTGTCTGTGCCGCTGCCTGACTGGCTGCTTCCTTTATAGGACCCCTAGTCAGTGAAGCCCCGCCCCCTAATCAGGGCTCATCTTCTCTCCCAGCACAAAGCCTCTACACATACAGATACTACCAATACAAAACCAAACACACACAAATACCTTCTCCTCCAACAGAACTCCCTCTCAAACTCCCCTGTTTACAGCTCTGTTTGCTAGCTCCAGTGCCGCTGCAGCTGTCTGTGCCGCTGCCTGACTGGCTGGTACCTTTATAGGACCCCTAGTCAGTGAAGCCCCGCCCCCTAATCAGGGCTCACCTTCTCTCCCAGCACAAAGCCCCTCCAAGCCTCTACACATACAGATACTACCAATACAAAACCAAACACATACAAATACCTTCTCCTCCAACAGAACTCCCACTCAAACTCCCCTGTTTACAGCTCTGTTTGCTAAATTCCTGTGTCGCTGCCTGACTGGCTGCTCCCTTTATAGGACCCATAGTCAGTGAAGCCCCGCCCCCTAATCAGGGCTCAGCTTCTCTCCCAGCACAAAGCCTCTACTCATACAGATACTACCAATACAAAACCAAACACACACAAATACCTTCTCCTCCAACAGAACTCCCTCTCAAACTCCCCTGTTTACAGCTCTGTTTGCTAGCTCCTGTTCCGCTGCAGCTGTCTGTGCCCCTGCCTGACTGGCTGCTCCCTTTATAGGACACCTAGTCAGTGAAGCCCCGCCCCCTAATCAGGGCTCAGCTTCTCTCCCAGCACAAAGCCCCTACACATACAGATACCACCAATACAAAACCAAACACACACAAATACCTTCTCCTCCAACAGAACTCCCACTCAAACTCCCCTGTTTACAGCTCTGTTTGCTAGCTCCTGTGCCGCTGCAGATGTCCGTGCCGCCGCCTGACTGGCTGCTCCCTTTATAGGACCCCTAGTCAGTGAAGCCCCGCCCCCTAATCAGGGTCAGCTTCTCTCCCAGCACAAAGCCCCTACACATACAGATGCTACCAATACAAAACCAAACACACACAAACACCTTCTCCTCCAACAGAAATCCCACTCAAACTCCCCTGTTTACAGCTCTGTTTGCTAGCTCCTGTGCCGCTGCCTGACTGGCTGCTACCTTTCTAGGACCCCTAGTCAGTGAAGCCCCGCCCCCTAATCAGGGCTCAGCTTCGCTCCCAGCACAAAGCCCCTCCAAGCCTCTACACATACAGATACTACCAATACAAAACCAAACACACACACAAATACCTTCTCCTCCAACAGAACTCCCACTCAAACTCCCCTGTTTACAGCTCTGTTTGCTAGCTCCTGTACCGCTGCAGCTGTCTGTGCCATTGCCTGACTGGCTGCTGCCTTTATAGGACCCCTAGTCAGGGAATTCCCGCCCCCTAATCAGGGCTCAGCTTCTCTCCCAGCACAAAGCCTCTACACATACAGATACTACCAATAAAAAACCAAACACACACGAACACCTTCTCCTCCAACAGAACTCCCACTCAAACTCCCCTGTTTACAGCTCTGTTTGCTAGCTCCTGTGCCGCTCCCTGACTGGCTGGTACCTTTATAGGACCCCTAGTTAGGGAAGCCCCGACCCCTAATCACGGCTCAAGTTCTCTCCCAGCACAAAGCCCCTCCAAGCCTCTACACATACAGATACTACCAATACAAAACCAAACAAACACACAGACAAATACCTTCTCCTCCAACAGAACTCCCACTCAAACTCCCCCGCTTACAGCTCAGTTTGCAAGCTCCTGTGCCACTGCAGCTGTCTGTGCCGCTACCTGACTGGCTGCTACCTTTATAGGACCCCTGGTCAGTGAAGCCCCGCACCCTAATCAGGGCTCAGCTTCTCTCCCAGCACAAAGCCCCACCAAGCCTCTACACATACAGATACCACCAATACAAAACCAAACACACACACAAATGCCTTCTCCTCCAACAGAACTCCCACTCAAACTCCGATGTTTACAGCTCTGTTTGCTAGCTGCTGTGCCGCTGCCTGACTGGTTGATACCTTAATAGAACCCCTAGTCAGTGAAGCCCCGCCCCCTAATCAGGGCTCAGCTTCTCTCCCAGTACAAATCCCCCACAAGCCTCTACACATACAGATACTACCAATGCAAAACCAAACACAGACAAATACCTTCTCCTCCAACAGAACTCCCACTCAAACTCCCCCGCTTACAGCTCTGTTTGCTAGCTCCAGTGCCGCTGCAGCTGTCTGTGCCGCTGCCTGACTGGCTGGTACCTTTATAGGACCCCTAGTCAGTGAAGCCCCGCCCCCTAACCAGGGCTCATCTTCTCTCCGAGCACAAAGCCTCTACACATACAGATACTACCAATACAAAACCAAACACGCACAAATACCTTCTCCTCCAACAGAACTCCCACTCAAACTCCCCTGTTTACAGCTCTCTTTGCGAGCTCCTGTGCCGCTGCCTGACTGGCTGCTACCATTATAGGACCCCTAGTCAGTGAAGCCCCGCCCCCTAATCAGGGCTCAGCTTCGCTCCCAGCACAAAGCCCCTACAAGCCTCTACACATACAGATACTACCAATACAACACCAAACACACACACAAATACCTTCTCCAACAGAACTCCCACTCAAACTCCCCTGTTTACAGCTCTGTTTGCTAGCTCCTGTGCCACTGCAGCTGTCTGTGCCGCTGCCTGACTGGCTGCTACCTTTATAGGACCCCTAGTCAGTGAAGCCCCGCCCCCTAATCAGGGCTCAACTTCTCTCCCAGCACAAAGCCCCTACACATACAGATACAACCAATACAAAACCAAACACACACAAATACCTTCTCCTCCAAGAGAACTCCCACTCAAACTCCCCTGTTTACAGCTCAGTTTGCAAGCTCCTGTGCCACTGCAGCTGTCTGTGCCGCTGCCTGACTGGCTGCTAGCTTTACAGGACCCCTAGTCAGGGAAGCCCCGCCCCCTAATCAGGGCTCAGCTTCTCTCCCAGCACAAAGCCCCTCCAAGCCCCTACACATACAGATACTACCAATACAAAACCAAACAAACACAAATACCTTCTCCTCCAACAGAACTCCCACTCAAACTCCCCTGTTTACAGCTCTGTTTGCTAGCTCCTGTGCCGCTGCCTGATTGGCTGCTACCTTTATAGGACCCCTAGTCAGTGAAGCCCCGCCCCATAATCAGGGCTCAGCTTCTCTCCCAGCACAAAGCCCCTCCAAGCCTCTACACATACAGATACCACCAATACAAAACCAAACACACACAAATACCTTCTCCTCCAACAGAACTCCCACTCAAACTCCCCTGTTTACAGCTCTGTTTGCTATATCCTGTGCCGCTGCAGCTGTCTGTGTCGCTGCCTGACTGGCTGCTCCCTTTATAGGACCCCTCGTCAGTTTAGCCCCGCCCCCTAATCAGGGCTCAGCTTCTTTCCCAGCACAAAGCCCCTACACATAGAGATACTACCAATACAAAACCAAGCACACACAAATACCTTCTCCTCCAAAAGAACTCCCACTCAAACTCCCCTGTTTACAGCTCTGTTTGCTAGCTCCTGTGCCGCTGTCTGACTGGCTGCTACCTTTATAGGACCCCTAGTCAGGGAAGCCCCGCCCCCTAATCAGGGCTCAGCTTCTCTCCCAGCACAAAGCCCCTCCAAGCCTCTACACATACAGATACTACCAATACAAAACCAAACACACACAAATACCTTCTCCTCCAACAGAACTCTCACTCAAACTCCCCTGTTTACAGCTCTGTTTGCTAGCTCCTGTGCCACTGCAGCTGTCTGTGCCGCTGCCTGACTGGCTGCTACCTTTATAGGACCCCTAGTCAGTGAAGCCCCGCCCCCTAATCAGGGCTCAGCTTCTCTCCCAGCACAAAGCCCCTGCAAGCCTCTACACATACAGATACTACCAATACAGAACCAAACACACACACACAAATATCTTCTCCTCCAACAGAATTCCCATGCAAAATGCCCTGTTTACAGCTCTGTTTGATAGCTCCTGTTCCACTGCAGCTGTCTGTGCCGCTGCCTGACTAGCTGCTACCTTTATAGGACCCCAGTCAGTGAAGCCCCGCCCCCTAATCAGGGCTCAGTTTCTCTCCCAGCACAAAGCCCCTACACATACAGATACTACCAATACAAAACCAAACACACACAAATACCTTCTCCTCCAACAGAGCTCCCACTCAAACTCCCGTTTACAGCTCTGTTTGCTAGCTCCTGTGCCCCTGCAGCTGTCTGTGACGCTGCCTGACTGGCGGCTACCTTCATAGGACCCCTACTCAGCGAAGCCCCGCCCCCTAATCAGGGCTCATCTTCTCTCCCAGCACAAAGCCCCTCCAAGCCTCTACACACACAGATACCACCAATACAAAACGAAACACACACACAAATGCCTTCTCCTCCAACAGAGCTCCCACTCAAACTCCCGTTTACAGCTCTGTTTGCTAGCTCCAGTGCCGCTGCAGCTGTCTGTGCCGCTGCCTGACTGGCTGCTCCCTTTATAGGACAGCTAGTCAGTGAAGCCCCGCCCCCTAATCAGGGTTCAGCTTCTCTCCCAGCACAAAGCCCCTGCAAGCCTCTACACATACAGATACTACCAATACAGAACCAAACACACACACACAAATATCTTCTCCTCCAACAGAATTCCCATGCAAAATGCCCTGTTTACAGCTCTGTTTCCTAGCTCCTGTGCCGCTGCCTGACTGGCTGCTACCTTTATAGGACCGCTAGTCAGTGAAGCCCCGCCCCCTAATCAGGGCTCAGCTTCTCTCCCAGCACAAAGCCCCTACACATACAGATACCACCAATACAAAACCAAACACACACAAATACCTTCTCCTCCAACAGAACTCCCACTCAAACTCCCCTGTTTACAGCTCTGTTTGCTAGCTCCTGTGCCGCTGCAGCTGTCTGTGCCACTGCTTGACTGGCTGCTACCTTTATAGGACCCCTAGTCAGTCAAGCCCCGCCACCTAATCAGGGCTCAGCTTCTCTCACAGCACAAAGCCCCTACACATACAGATACTAACAATACAAAACCAAACACACACACAAATACCTTCTCCTCCAACCGAACTCCCACTCAAACTCCCTGTTTACAGCTCTGTTTGCCAGCTCCTGTGCGCTACAGCTGTCCGTGCCGCCGCCTGACTGGCTGCTCCCTTTATAGGACCCCTAGTCAGCGAAGCCCCGCCCCCTAATCAGGGCTCATCCTCTCTCCCAGCACAAAGCCCCTCCAAGCCTCTACACACACAGATACCACCAATACAAACCCAAATACACACACAAATGCCTTCTCCTCCAACAGAACTCCCACTCAAACTCCCGTTTACTGCTCTGTTTGCTAGCTCCTGTGCCGCTGCCTGACTGGCTGCTACCTTTATAGGACCCCTAGTCCGGGAAGCCCCGCCCCCTAATCAGGGCCCATCTTCTCTCCCAGCACAAAGCCTCTACACATAGAGATACTACCAATACAAAACCAAACAAACACAAATACCTTCTCCTGCAACAGAACTCCCACTCAAAGTCCCCTGTTTACAGCTCAGTTTGCAAGCTCCTGTGCCACTGCAGCTGTCTGTGCCGCTGCCTGACTGGCTGCTCCCTTTATAGGACCCCTAGTCAGGGAAGCCCCGCCCCCTAATCAGGGCTCAGCTTCTCTCCCAGCACAAAGCCCCTCCAAGCCTCTACACATACAGATACCACCAATACAAAACCAAACACACACAAGTGCCTTCTCCTCCAACAGAACTCCCACTCAAACTCCCCTGTTTACAGCACCGTTTGCTAGCTCCTGTGCCGCTGCCTGATTGGCTGCTACCTTTATAGGACCCCTTCTCAGTGAAGCCCCGCCCCCTTATCAGGGCTCAGCTTCTTTCCCAGCACAAAGCCCCTCCAAGCCTCTACACATACAGATACCACCAATACAAAACCAAACACACACAAATACCTTCTCCTGCAACAGAACTCCCACTCAAACTCCCCTGTTTACAGCTCTGTTTGCTAGCTCCTGTGCCGCTGCCTGATTGGCTGCTACCTTTATAGGACCCCTAGTAAGGGAAGCCCCGCCCCCTAATCAGGGCTCAGCTTCTCTCCCAGGACAAGGCCCCTACACATACAGATACCACCAATACAAAACCCAACACACAAACAAATACCTTCTCCTCCAACAGAACTCCCACTCAAACTCCCCTGTTTAAAGCTCTGTTTGCTAGCTCCTGTGCTGCTGCCTGACTGGCTGCTACCTTTATAGGACCCCTAGACAGCGAAGCCCCGCCCCCTAATCAGGGCTCAGCTTCTCTCCCAGGACAAAGCCCCTACACATACAGATACTACCAATACAAAACCAAACACACACAAATACCTTCTACTGCAACAGATCTCCCACTCAAACTCCCCTGTTTACAGCTCTGTTTGATAGCTCCTGTGCCACTGCAGCTGTCTGTGCCGCTGCCTGACTGGCTGCTACATTTATAGGACCCCTAGTCAGTGAAGCCCCGCCCCCTAATCAGGGCTCATCTTCTCTCCCAGCACAAAGCCTCTACACATACAGATACTACCAATACAAAACCAAACACACACAAATACCTTCTCCTCCAAAAGAACTCCCACTCAAACTCCCCTGTTTACAGCTCAGTTTGCAAGCTCCTATACCGCTACAGCTGTCTGTGTCGCTGCTTGACTGGCTGCTCCCTTTATAGGACCCCTACTCAGCGAAGCCCCGCCCCCTAATCAGGGCTCATCTTCTCTCCCAGCACAAGGCCCCTCCAAGCCTCTACACACACAGATACCACCAATACAAAACCAAACACACACACAAATGCCTTCTCCTCCAACAGAGCTCCCACTCAAACTCCTGTTTACAGCTCTGTTTGCTAGCTCCAGTGCCGCTGCAGCTGTCTGTGCCGCTGCCTGACTGGCTGCTACCTTTATAGGACCCCTAGTCAGTGAAGCCCCGCCCCCTAATCAGGGCTCATCTTCTCTCCCAGCACAAAGACTCTACACATACAGATACTACCAATACAAAACCAAACACACACAAATACCTTCTCCTCCAACAGAACTCCCTCTCAAACTCCCCTGTTTACAGCTCTGTTTGCTAGCTCCTGTGCCGGTGCAGCTGTCCGTGCCGCCGCCTGACTGGCTGCTCCCTTCATAGGACCCCTTGTCAGTGAAACCCCGCCCCCTAATCAGGGCTCAGCTTTTCTCCCAGCACAAAGTCCCTACACATACGGATACTACCAATACAAAACCAAACACACACTAATACCTTCTCCTCCAACAGAACTCCCTCTCAAACTCCCCTGTTTACAGCTCTGTTTGCTAGCTCCTGTGTCGCTGCAGCTGTCTGTGCCCGTGCCTGACTGGCTGCTCCCTTTATAGGATACCTAGTCAGTGAAGCCCCGCCCCTAATCAGGGCTCAGCTTTTCTCCCAGCACAAAGTCCCTACACATACAGATACTACCAATACAAAACCAAACACACACTAATACCTTCTCCTCCAACAGAACTCCCTCTCAAACTCCCCTGTTTACAGCTCTGTTTGCTAGCTCCTGTGTCGCTGCAGCTGTCCGTGCCGCCGCCTGACTGGCTGCTCCCTTTATAGGACCCCTAGTCAGCGAAGCCCCGCCCCCTAATCAGGGATCATCTTCTCTCCCAGCACAAAGCTCCTACACATACAGATACTACCAATACAAAACCAAGCACACACAAATACCTTCTCCTCCAACAGAACTCCCACTCAAACTCCCCTGTTTACAGCTCTGTTTGCTAGCTCCTGTGCCGCTGCCTGACTGCTAACTTTATAGGACCCCTAGTCACTGAAGCCATGCCCCCTAATCAGGGCTCAGCTTCTCTCCCAGCACAAAGCCCCTCCAAGCCTCTACACATACAGATACTACCAATACAAAACCAAACACACACAAATACCTTCTGCTCCAACAGAACTCCCACTCAAACTCCCCTGTTTACAGCTCTATTTGCTAGCTCCAGTGCCGCTGCAGCTGTCTGTGCCGCTGCCTGACTGCCTGGTACGTTTATAGGACCCCTAGTCAGGGAAGCCCCGCCCCCTAATCAGGGCTCAGCTTCTCTCCCAGCACAAAGCCCCTACAAGCCTCTACACATACAGATACTACCAATACAAAATCAAACACGCACAAATACCTTCTCCTCCAACAGAACTTCCACTCAAACTCCCCTGTTTACAGCTCTGTTTGCTAGCTCCTGTGCCGCTGCAGCTGTCCGTGCCGCCGCCTGACTGGCTGCTCCCTTTATAGGACCCCTAGTCAGCGAAGCCCCGCCCCCTAATCAGGGACCATCTTCTCTCCCAGCACAAAGCTCCTACACATACAGATACTTCCAATACAAAACCAAGCACACACAAATACCTTCTCCTCCAACAGAACTCCCACTCAAACTCCCCTGTTTACAGCTCTGTTTGCTAGCTCCTGTACCGCTGCAGCTGTCTGTGTCGCTGCCTGACTGGCTGCTCCCTTTATAGGACCCCTCGTCAGTGAAGCCCCGCCCCCTAATCAGGGCTCAGCTTCTCTCCCAGCACAAAGCCCCTACACATACAGATGCTACCAATACAAAACCAAACACACACAAATACCTTCTCCTCAAACAGAACTCCCACTCAAACTCCCCTGTTTACAGCTCTGTTTGCTAAATTCCTGTGTCGCTGCCTGACTGGCTGCTCCCTTTATAGGACCCATAGTCAGTGAAGCCCCGCCCCCTAATCAGGGCTCAGCTTCTCTCCCAGCCCAAAGCCCCTGCACATACAGATACTACCAATACAAAACCAAACACACACAAATACCTTCTCTTCCAACAGAACTCCCACTCAAACTCCCCTGTTTACAGCTCTGTTTGCTCGCTCCTGTGCCCCTGCAGCATCTGTGACGCTGCCTGACTGGCTGCTACCTTTGTAGGACCCCTAGTCAGCGAAGCCCCGCCCCCTAATCAGGGCTCATCTTCTCTCCCAGCACAAAGCTCCTACACATACAGATACTACCAATACAAAACCAAACACACACAAATACCTTCTCTTCCAACAGAACTCCCACGCGAACTCCCCTGTGTACAGCTCAATTTGCTAAATTCCTGTGCCGCTGCCAGACTGGCTCCTACCTTTATAGGACCCCTAGTCAGTGAAGCCTCGCCTCCTAAATAGGACTCAGCTTCGCTCCCAGCACTATGCCCCTCCAAGCCTCTACACATACAGATACTACCAATACAATACCAAACACACACACAAATACCTTCTCCTCCAACAGAACTCCCACTCAAACTCCCCTGTTTACAGCTCTGTTTGCTAGCTCCTGTACCGCTGCAGCTGTCTGTGTCGCTGCCTGAGTGGCTGCTCCCTTTATAGGACCCATAGTCAGTGAAGCCGCGCCCCCTAATCAGGGCTCAGCTTCTCTCCCAGCAAAAAGCCCCTACACATACAGATACTACCAAAACAAAACCAAACACACACACACACAAATACCTTCTCCTCCAAGAGAACTCCCACTCAAACTCCACTGTTTACAGCTCTGTTTGCTAGCTCCTGTGCCGCTGCAGCTGTCTGTGCCCGTGCCTGACTGGCTGCTCCCTTTATAGGATACCTAGTCAGTGAAGCCCCGCCCCTAATCAGGGCTCAGCTTTTCTCCCAGCACAAAGTCCCTACACATACAGATACTACCAATACAAAACCAAACACACACTAATACCTTCTCCTCCAACAGAACTCCCTCTCAAACTCCCCTGTTTACAGCTCTGTTTGCTAGCTCCTGTGTCGCTGCAGCTGTCCGTGCCGCCGCCTGACTGGCTGCTCCCTTTATAGGACCCCTAGTCAGCGAAGCCCCGCCCCCTAATCAGGGATCATCTTCTCTCCCAGCACAAAGCTCCTACACATACAGATACTACCAATACAAAACCAAGCACACACAAATACCTTCTCCTCCAACAGAACTCCCACTCAAACTCCCCTGTTTACAGCTCTGTTTGCTAAATTCCTGTGTCGCTGCCTGACTGGCTGCTCCCTTTATAGGACCCATAGTCAGTGAAGCCCCGCCCCCTAATCAGGGCTCAGCTTCTCTCCCAGCCCAAAGCCCCTGCACATACAGGTACTACCAATACAAAACCAAACACACACAAATACCTTCTCTTCCAACAGAACTCCCACTCAAACTCCCCTGTTTACAGCTCTGTTTGCTCGCTCCTGTGCCCCTGCAGCATCTGTGACGCTGCCTGACTGGCTGCTACCTTTGTAGGACCCCTAGTCAGCGAAGCCCCGCCCCCTAATCAGGGCTCATCTTCTCTCCCAGCACAAAGCTCCTACACATACAGATACTACCAATACAAAACCAAACACACACAAATACCTTCTCTTCCAACAGAACTCCCACGCGAACTCCCCTGTGTACAGCTCAATTTGCTAAATTCCTGTGCCGCTGCCAGACTGGCTGCTACCTTTATAGGACCCCTAGTCAGTGAAGCCTCGCCTCCTAAATAGGACTCAGCTTCGCTCCCAGCACTATGCCCCTCCAAGCCTCTACACATACAGATACTACCAATACAATACCAAACACACACACAAATACCTTCTCCTCCAACAGAACTCCCACTCAAACTCCCCTGTTTACAGCTCTGTTTGCTAGCTCCTGTACCGCTGCAGCTGTCTGTGTCGCTGCCTGAGTGGCTGCTCCCTTTATAGGACCCATAGTCAGTGAAGCCGCGCCCCCTAATCAGGGCTCAGCTTCTCTCCCAGCAAAAAGCCCCTACACATACAGATACTACCAAAACAAAACCGAACACACACTCACACAAATACCTTCTCCTCCAAGAGAACTCCCACTCAAACTCCACTGTTTACAGCTCTGTTTGCTAGCTCCTGTGCCGCTGCAGCTTTCTGTGCCGCTGCTTGTCTAGCTGCTACCTTTATAGGACCCCAGTCAGTGAAGCCCCGCCCCCTAATCAGGGCTCATCTTCTCTCCCAGCACAAAGCCCCTACACACACAGATACTACCAATACAAAACCAAACACACACAAATACCTTCTACTCCAACAGAACTCCCACTCAAACTCCCCTGTTTACAGCTCTGTTTGCTAGCTCCTGTGCCGCTGCCTGACTGGCTGCAACCTTTATAGGACCCCTACCCAGGGAAGCCCCGCCCACTAATCAGGGCTCAGCTTCTTTCCCATGACAAAGCCCCTACACATACAGATACCACCAATACAAAACCAAACACACACAAATACCATCTCCTCCAACAGAACTCCCACTCAAACTCCCCTGTTTACAGCTCTGTTTGCTAGCTCTTGTGCCGCTGCCTGACTGGCTGCTACCTTTATAGGACCCCTAGTCAGGGAAGCCCCGCCCCCTAATCAGGGCTCAGCTTCTCTCCCAGCACAAAGCCCCTACACATACAGATACTAACAATAAAAACCAAACACACAAAAATACCTTCTCCTCCAACAGAACTCCCACTCAAACTCCCCTGTTTACAGCTCTGTTTGCTAGCTCCTGTACCGCTGCAGCTGTCTGTGTCGCTGCCTGAGTGGCTGCTCCCTTTATAGGACCCCTAGTCAGTGAAGCCCCGCCCCCTAATCAGGGCTTATCTTCTCTCCAAGCACAAAGCCTCTATACATACAGATACTACCAATACAAGACCAAACACACAAAAATACCTTCTCCTCCAACAGAACTCCCTCTCAAACTCCCCTGTTTACAGCTCTGTTTGCTAGCTCTTGTGCCGCTGCAGCTGTCTGTGCCGCTGCCTGACTGGCTGCTCCCTTTATAGGACCCCTAGTCAGGGAAGCCCCGCCCCCTAATGAGGGCTCAGCTTCTCTCCCAGCACAAAGCCCCTACACATACAGATACTAACAATACAAAACCAAACACACAAAAATACCTTCTCCTCCAACAGAACTCCGACTCAAACTCCCCTGTTTACAGCTCTGTTTGCTAGCTCCTCTGCCGCTGTCTGTGCCGCTGCCTGACTGGCTGATACCTTTATAGGACCCCTAGTCAGTGAAGCCCCGCCCCCTAATCAGGGCTCAGCTGCTCTCCCAGCACAAACCCCCTACACATACAGATACCACCAACACAAAACCAAACACACACAAATACCTTCTCCTCCAAAAGAACTCCCACTCAAACTCCCCTGTTTACAGCTCTGTTTGCTAGCTCCTGTGCCGCTGCCTGACTGGCTGCTACCTTTATAGGACCCCTAGTCCGGGAAGCCCCGCCCCTAATCAGGGCTCAGATTCTCTCCCAGAACAAAGCCCCTACACATACAGATACGAACAATACAAAACCAAACACACACACACAAATACCTTCCCCTCCTACAGAACTCCCACTCAAACTCCCCTATTTACAGCTCTGTTTGCTAGCCCCTGTGCCACTGCCTGACTGGCTGCTCCCTTTATAGGACCCCTAGTCAGGGAAGCCCCGCCCCCTAATCAGGGCTCAGCTTCTCTCCCAGCACGAAGCCCCTGCACATAGAGATACCACCAATACAAAACCAAACACACACAAATACCTTCTCCTCCAACAGAACTCCCAATCAAACTCCCCTGTTTACAGCTCTGTTTGCTAGCTCCAGTGCCGCTGCAGCTGTCTGTGCCGCTGCCTGACTGGCTGGTACCTTTATAGGACCCCTAGTCAGTGAAGCCCCGCCCCCTAATCAGGGCTCACCTTCTCTCCCAGCACAAAGCCCCTCCAAGCCTTTACACATACAGATACTACCAATACAAAACCAAACACATACAAATACCTTCTCCTCCAACAGAACTCCCACTCAAACTCCCCTGTTTACAGCTCTGTTTGCTAGCTCCTGTGCTGCTGCAGCTGTCTGTGCCGCTGCCTGGCTGGCTGCTACCTTTACAGGACCCCTAGTCAGTGAAGCCCCGCCCCCTAATCAGGGCTCAGCTTCTCTCCCAGAACAAAGCCCCTCCAAGCCTCTACACATACAGATACTACCAATACAAAACCAAACACATACAAATACCTTCTCCTCCAACAGAACTCCCACTCAATCTCCCCTGTTTACAGCTCTGTTTGTAAGCTCCTGTGCCGCTGTCTGACTGGCTGCTACCTTTATAGGACCCCTAGTCAGTGAAGCCCCGCCCCCTAATCAGGGCTCAGCTTCTCTCCCAGCACAAAGCCTCTACACATACAGATGCTACCAATGCTAAACCAAACACACACAAATACCTTCTCCTCCAACAGAACTCCCACTCAATCTCCCCTGTTTACAGCTCTGTTTGCAAGCTCCTGTGCCTCTGCCTGACTGGCTGCTCCCTTCATAGGACCCCTAGTCAGTGAAGCCCCGGCCTCTAATCAGGGCTCAGCTTCTCTCCCAGCACAAAGCCTCTACACATACAGATACTACCAATACAAAACCAAACACACACAAATACCTTCTCCTCCAACAGAACTCCCACTCAAACTCCCCTGTTTACAGCTCCGTTTGCTAGCTCCTGTGCCGCTGCCTGACTGGCTGCTACCTTTATAGGACCCCTACCCAGGGAAGCCCCGCCCACTAATCAGGGCTCAGCTTCTTTCCCAGGACAAAGCCCCTACACATACAGATACCAACAATACAAAACCAAACACACACACAAATACCTTCTCCTCCAACAGCACTCCCAATCAAACTCCCCTGTTTACAGCTCTGTTTGCTAGCTCCAGTGCCGCTGCAGCTGTCTGTGCCGCTGCCTGACTGGCTGCTCCCTTTATAGGACCCCTAGTCAGTGAAGCCCCGCCCCCTAATCAGGGCTCACCTTCTCTCCCAGCACAAAGCCCCTCCAAGCCTCTACACATACAGATACCACCAATACAAAACCAAACACACACACAAATACCTTCTCCTCCAACAGAACTCCCAATCAAACTCCCCTGTTTACAGATCTGTTTGCTAGCTCCTGTGCTGCTGCAGCTGTCTCTGCCGCTGCCTGGCTGGCTGCTACCTTTACAGGACCCCTGGTCAGTGAAGCCCCGCCCCCTAATCAGGGCTCAGCTTCTCTCCCAGAACAAAGCCCCTACACATACAGATACTACCAATACAATACCAAACGCACACAAATACCTTCTCCTCCAACAGAACTCCCACTCAATCTCCCCTGTTTACAGCTCTGTTTGTAAGCTCCTGTGCCGCTGCAGCTGTCTGTTCCGCTGCCTGACTGGCTGCTACCTTTATAGGACCCCTAGTCAGTGAAGCCCCGCCCCCTCATCAGGGCTCAGCTTCTCTCCCAGCACAAAGCCTCTACACATACAGATACTACCAATACAACACCAAACACACACACACACACAAATGCCTTCTCCTCCAACAGAACTCCCACTGAAACTCCCCTGTTTACAGCTCTGTTTGATAGCTCCTGTACCGCTGCAGCTGTCTGTGCTGCTGCATGACCGGCTGCTACCTTTATAGGACCCCTAGTCAGTCAACCCCGCCCCCTAATCAGGGCTCATCTTCTCTGCCAGCACAAAGCCCCTCCAAGCCCCTACCCATACAGATACCACCAATACAAAAGCAAACACACACACACACAAATACCTTCTCCTCCAACAGAACTCCCACTCAAACTCCCCTGTTTACAGCTCTGTTTGCTAGCTCCTGTGCCGCTGCCTGACTGGCTGCTACCTTTATAGGACCCCTACTCAGCGAAGCCCCGCCCCCTAATCAGGGCTCATCTTCTCTCCCAGCACAAAGCCCCTCCAAGCCTCTACACACACAGATACCACCAATACAAAACCAAACACACACACAAATGCCTTCTCCTCCAACAGAGCTTCCACTCAAACTCCCGTTTACAGCTCTGTTTGCTAGCTCCAGTGCCGCTGCAGCTGTCTGTGCCGCTGCCTGACTGGCTGCTTCCTTTATAGGACCCCTAGTCAGTGAAGCCCCGCCCCCTAATCAGGGCTCATCTTCTCTCCCAGCACAAAGCCTCTACACATACAGATACTACCAATACAAAACCAAACACACACAAATACCTTCTCCTCCAACAGAACTCCCTCTCAAACTCCCCTGTTTACAGCTCTGTTTGCTAGCTCCTGTGCCGCTGCCTGACTGGCTGCTACCTTTATAGGACCCCTAGTCAGTGAAGCCCCGCCCCCTAATCAGGGCTCATCTTCTCTCCCAGCACAAAGCCTCTACACATACAGATACTACCAATACAAAACCAAACACACACAAATACCTTCTCCTCCAACAGAACTCCCTCTCAAACTCCCCTGTTTTTTGCTCTGTTTGCTAGCTCCTGTGCGCTGCAGCTGTCTGTGCCGCTGCCTGACTGGCTGCTACCTTTATAGGACTCCTAGTCAGTGAAGCCCCGCCCCCTAATCAGGGCTCAGCTTCTCTCCCAGCACAAAGTCCCTCCAAGCCCCTACACATACAGATACTACCAACACAAATCCAAACACACACAAATACCTTCTCCTCCAACAGAACTCCCACTCAAACTCCCCTGTTTACAGCTCTGTTTGCTTGCTCCAGTGCCGCTGCAGCTGTCTGTGCCGCTGCCTGACTGGCTGCTTCCTTTATAGGACCCCTAGTCAGTGAAGCCCCGCCCCCTAATCAGGGCTCATCTTCTCTCCCAGCACAAAGCCTCTACACATACAGATACTACCAATACAAAACCAAACACACACAAATACCTTCTCCTCCAACAGAACTCCCTCTCAAACTCCCCTGTTTACAGCTCTGTTTGCTAGCTCCAGTGCCGCTGCAGCTGTCTGTGCCGCTGCCTGACTGGCTGGTACCTTTATAGGACCCCTAGTCAGTGAAGCCCCGCCCCCTAATCAGGGCTCACCTTCTCTCCCAGCACAAAGCCCCTCCAAGCCTCTACACATACAGATACTACCAATACAAAACCAAACACATACAAATACCTTCTCCTCCAACAGAACTCCCACTCAAACTCCCCTGTTTACAGCTCTGTTTGCTAGCTCCTGTGCTGCTGCAGCTGTCTGTGCCGCTGCCTGGCTGGCTACTACCTTTACAGGACCCCTAGTCAGTGAAGCCCCGCCCCCTAATCAACGCTCACCTTCTCTCCCAGCACAAAGCCCCTCCAAGCCTCTACACATACAGATACTACCAATACAAAACCAAACACATACAAATACCTTCTCCTCCAACAGAACTCCCACTCAAACTCCCGTTTACCGCTCTGTATGCTAGCTCCTGTGCCGCTGCCTGACTGGCTGCTACCTTTATAGGACCCCTAGTCCGGGAAGCCATGCCCCTAATCAGGGCTCAGATTCTCTAACAGCACAAAGCCCCTACACATACAGACACGAACAATACAAAACCAAACACACACACACAAATACCTTCTCCTCCAACAGAACTCCCACTCAAACTCCCGTTTACAGCTCTGTTTGCTAGCTCCAGTGCCGCTGCAGCTGTCTGTGCCGCTGCCTGACTGGCT
The DNA here is from genome assembly GCF_965140295.1 of Lepidochelys olivacea. Taxonomy (NCBI): domain Eukaryota; kingdom Metazoa; phylum Chordata; order Testudines; family Cheloniidae; genus Lepidochelys; species Lepidochelys olivacea. Next base: position 26,007,567 of record NC_140427.1, read on the forward strand.
GCTTCCTTTATAGGACCCCTAGTCAGTGAAGCCCCGCCCCCTAATCAGGGCTCATCTTCTCTCCCAGCACAAAGCCTCTACACATACAGATACTACCAATACAAAACCAAACACACACAAATACCTTCTCCTCCAACAGAACTCCCTCTCAAACTCCCCTGTTTACAGCTCTGTTTGCTAGCTCCAGTGCCGCTGCAGCTGTCTGTGCCGCTGCCTGACTGGCTGGTACCTTTATAGGACCCCTAGTCAGTGAAGCCCCGCCCCCTAATCAGGGCTCACCTTCTCTCCCAGCACAAAGCCCCTCCAAGCCTCTACACATACAGATACTACCAATACAAAACCAAACACATACAAATACCTTCTCCTCCAACAGAACTCCCACTCAAACTCCCCTGTTTACAGCTCTGTTTGCTAAATTCCTGTGTCGCTGCCTGACTGGCTGCTCCCTTTATAGGACCCATAGTCAGTGAAGCCCCGCCCCCTAATCAGGGCTCAGCTTCTCTCCCAGCACAAAGCCTCTACTCATACAGATACTACCAATACAAAACCAAACACACACAAATACCTTCTCCTCCAACAGAACTCCCTCTCAAACTCCCCTGTTTACAGCTCTGTTTGCTAGCTCCTGTTCCGCTGCAGCTGTCTGTGCCCCTGCCTGACTGGCTGCTCCCTTTATAGGACACCTAGTCAGTGAAGCCCCGCCCCCTAATCAGGGCTCAGCTTCTCTCCCAGCACAAAGCCCCTACACATACAGATACCACCAATACAAAACCAAACACACACAAATACCTTCTCCTCCAACAGAACTCCCACTCAAACTCCCCTGTTTACAGCTCTGTTTGCTAGCTCCTGTGCCGCTGCAGATGTCCGTGCCGCCGCCTGACTGGCTGCTCCCTTTATAGGACCCCTAGTCAGTGAAGCCCCGCCCCCTAATCAGGGCTCAGCTTCTCTCCCAGCACAAAGCCCCTACACATACAGATGCTACCAATACAAAACCAAACACACACAAACACCTTCTCCTCCAACAGAAATCCCACTCAAACTCCCCTGTTTACAGCTCTGTTTGCTAGCTCCTGTGCCGCTGCCTGACTGGCTGCTACCTTTCTAGGACCCCTAGTCAGTGAAGCCCCGCCCCCTAATCAGGGCTCAGCTTCGCTCCCAGCACAAAGCCCCTCCAAGCCTCTACACATACAGATACTACCAATACAAAACCAAACACACACACAAATACCTTCTCCTCCAACAGAACTCCCACTCAAACTCCCCTGTTTACAGCTCTGTTTGCTAGCTCCTGTACCGCTGCAGCTGTCTGTGCCGCTGCCTGACTGGCTGCTACCTTTATAGGACCCCTGGTCAGTGAAGCCCCGCACCCTAATCAGGGCTCAGCTTCTCTCCCAGCACAAAGCCCCACCAAGCCTCTACACATACAGATACCACCAATACAAAACCAAACACACACACAAATGCCTTCTCCTCCAACAGAACTCCCACTCAAACTCCGATGTTTACAGCTCTGTTTGCTAGCTGCTGTGCCACTGCCTGACTGGCTGCTACCTTTATAGGACGCCTAGTCAGTGAAGCCCCGTCCCCTTATCAGGGCTCAGCTTCTCTCCCAGCACAAAGCCTCTACACATACAGATACTACCAATACAAAACCAAACACACACAAACACCTTCTCCTCCAACAGAACTCCCACTCAAACTCCCCTGTTTACAGCTCTGTTTGCTAGCTCCTGTGCCGCTGCCTGACTGGCTGCTACCTTTCTAGGACCCCTAGCCAGGGAAGCCCCGCCCCCTAATCAGGGCTCAGGTTCTCTCCCAGGACAAAGCCCCTACACATACAGATACCACCAATACAAAACCAAACACACACAAATACCTTCTCCTCCAACAGAACTCCCACTCAAACTCCCCTGTTTACAGCTCTGTTTGCTAGCTCCTGTGCCGCTGCAGCTGTCTGTGCCGCTGCCTGACTGGTTGATACCTTAATAGAACCCCTAGTCAGTGAAGCCCCGCCCCCTAATCAGGGCTCAGCTTCTCTCCCAGTACAAATCCCCCACAAGCCTCTACACATACAGATACTACCAATGCAAAACCAAACACAGACAAATACCTTCTCCTCCAACAGAACTCCCACTCAAACTCCCCCGCTTACAGCTCTGTTTGCTAGCTCCAGTGCCGCTGCAGCTGTCTGTGCCGCTGCCTGACTGGCTGGTACCTTTATAGGACCCCTAGTCAGTGAAGCCCCGCCCCCTAACCAGGGCTCATCTTCTCTCCGAGCACAAAGCCTCTACACATACAGATACTACCAATACAAAACCAAACACGCACAAATACCTTCTCCTCCAACAGAACTCCCACTCAAACTCCCCTGTTTACAGCTCTCTTTGCGAGCTCCTGTGCCACTGCAGCTGTCTGTGCCGCTGCCTGACTGGCTGCTACCTTTATAGGACCCCTAGTCAGTGAAGCCCCGCCCCCTAATCAGGGCTCAACTTCTCTCCCAGCACAAAGCCCCTACACATACAGATACAACCAATACAAAACCAAACACACACAAATACCTTCTCCTCCAAGAGAACTCCCACTCAAACTCCCCTGTTTACAGCTCAGTTTGCAAGCTCCTGTGCCACTGCAGCTGTCTGTGCCGCTGCCTGACTGGCTGCTAGCTTTACAGGACCCCTAGTCAGGGAAGCCCCGCCCCCTAATCAGGGCTCAGCTTCTCTCCCAGCACAAAGCCCCTCCAAGCCTCTACACATACAGATACTACCAATACAAAACCAAACACACACAAATACCTTCTCCTCCAACAGAACTCTCACTCAAACTCCCCTGTTTACAGCTCTGTTTGCTAGCTCCTGTGCCACTGCAGCTGTCTGTGCCGCTGCCTGACTGGCTGCTACCTTTATAGGACCCCTAGTCAGTGAAGCCCCGCCCCCTAATCAGGGCTCAGCTTCGCTCCCAGCACAAAGCCCCTACAAGCCTCTACACATACAGATACTACCAATACAACACCAAACACACACACAAATACCTTCTCCAACAGAACTCCCACTCAAACTCCCATGTTTACAGCTCTGTTTGCTAGCTCCTGTGCCACTGCAGCTGTCTGTGCCGCTGCCTGACTGGCTGCTACCTTTATAGGACCCCTAGTCAGTGAAGCCCCGCCCCCTAATCAGGGCTCAACTTCTCTCCCAGCACAAAGCCCCTACACATACAGATACAACCAATACAAAACCAAACACACACAAATACCTTCTCCTCCAAGAGAACTCCCACTCAAACTCCCCTGTTTACAGCTCAGTTTGCAAGCTCCTGTGCCACTGCAGCTGTCTGTGCCGCTGCCTGACTGGCTGCTAGCTTTACAGGACCCCTAGTCAGGGAAGCCCCGCCCCCTAATCAGGGCTCAGCTTCTCTCCCAGCACAAAGCCCCTCCAAGCCCCTACACATACAGATACTACCAATACAAAACCAAACAAACACAAATACCTTCTCCTCCAACAGAACTCCCACTCAAACTCCCCTGTTTACAGCTCTGTTTGCTAGCTCCTGTGCCGCTGCCTGATTGGCTGCTACCTTTATAGGACCCCTAGTCAGTGAAGCCCCGCCCCATAATCAGGGCTCAGCTTCTCTCCCAGCACAAAGCCCCTCCAAGCCTCTACACATACAGATACCACCAATACAAAACCAAACACACACAAATACCTTCTCCTCCAACAGAACTCCCACTCAAACTCCCCTGTTTACAGCTCTGTTTGCTAGATCCTGTGCCGCTGCAGCTGTCTGTGTCGCTGCCTGACTGGCTGCTCCCTTTATAGGACCCCTCGTCAGTTTAGCCCCGCCCCCTAATCAGGGCTCAGCTTCTTTCCCAGCACAAAGCCCCTACACATAGAGATACTACCAATACAAAACCAAGCACACACAAATACCTTCTCCTCCAAAAGAACTCCCACTCAAACTCCCCTGTTTACAGCTCTGTTTGCTAGCTCCTGTGCCGCTGTCTGACTGGCTGCTACCTTTATAGGACCCCTAGTCAGGGAAGCCCCGCCCCCTAATCAGGGCTCAGCTTCTCTCCCAGCACAAAGCCCCTCCAAGCCTCTACACATACAGATACTACCAATACAAAACCAAACACACACAAATACCTTCTCCTCCAACAGAACTCTCACTCAAACTCCCCTGTTTACAGCTCTGTTTGCTAGCTCCTGTGCCACTGCAGCTGTCTGTGCCGCTGCCTGACTGGCTGCTACCTTTATAGGACCCCTAGTCAGTGAAGCCCCGCCCCCTAATCAGGGCTCAGCTTCTCTCCCAGCACAAAGCCCCTCCAAGCCTCTACACATACAGATACTACCAATACAAAACCAAACACACACAAATACCTTCTCCTCCAACAGAACTCCCACTCAAACTCCCCTGTTTACAGCTCTGTTTGCTAGCTCCTGTGCCGCTGCAGCTGTCTGTGCCCCTGCCTGACTGGCTGCTCCCTTTATAGGACCACTAGTCCGTGAAGCCCCGCCCCCAATCAGGGCTCAGCTTTTCTCCCAGCACAAAGACCCTACACATACAGATACTACCAATACAAAACCAAACACACACAAATACCTTCTCTTCCAAAAGAACTCCCACTCAAACTCCCCTGTTTACAGCTCTCTTTGCTAGCTCCTGTGCCCCTGCAGCTGTCTGTGACGCTGCCTGACTGGCTGCTTCCTTTATAGGACCCCTAGTCAGGGAAGCCCCGCCCCCTAATCAGGGCTCAGCTTCTCTCCCAGCACAAAGCCTCTACACATACAGGTACTACCAATACAAAACCAAACACACACAAATACCTTATCTTCCAAAAGAACTCCCACTCAAACTCCCCTGTTTACAGCTCTCTTTGCTAGCTCCTGTGCCGCTGCCTGACTGGCTGCTACAATCATAGGACCCTTAGTCAGGGAAGCCCCGCCCCCTAATCAGGGCTCAGCTTCTCTCCCAGCACAAAGCCCCTCCAAGCCTTTACACATACAGATACCACGAATACAAAACCAAACACACACACAAATACCTTCTCCTCAAACAGAACTCCCACTCAAACTCCCCTGTTTACAGCTCTATTTGCTAGCTCCAGTGCCGCTGCAGCTGTCTGTGCCCCTGCCTGACTGGCTGCTCCCTTTATAGGACCACTAGTCCGTGAAGCCCCGCCCCCAATCAGGGCTCAGCTTTTCTCCCAGCACAAAGACCCTACACATACAGATACCACGAATACAAAACCAAACACACACACAAATACCTTCTCCTCAAACAGAACTCCCACTCAAACTCCCCTGTTTACAGCTCTCTTTGCTAGCTCCTGTGCCCCTGCAGGTGTCTGTGACGCTGCCTGACTGGCTGCTACAATCATAGGACCCCTAGTCAGCGAAGCCCCGCCCCCTAATCAGGGCTCAGCTTGTCTCCCAGCACAAAGCCCCTCCAAGCCTTTACACATACAGATACCACCAATACAAAACCAAACACACACACAAATACCTTCTCCTCCAACAGAACGCCCACTCAAACTCCCCTGTTTACAGCTCTGTTTGCTAGCTCCTGTGCCGCTGCCTGACTGGCTGCTTCCTTTATAGGACCCCTAATCAGGGAAGCCCCGCCCCCTAATCAGGGCTCAGCTTCTCTCCCAGCACAAAGCCCCTACACATACAGATACTACCAATACAAAACCAAGCACACACAAATACCTTCTCCTCCAACAGAACTCCCTCTCAAACTCCCCTGTTTACAGCTCTGTTTGCTAGCTCCTGTGCCGCTGCCTGACTGGCTGCTACCTTTATAGGACCCCTAATCAGTGAAGCCCCGCCCCCTAATCAGGGCTCAGGTTCTCTCCCAGCACAAAGCCCCTCCAAGCCTCTACACATACAGATACCACCAACACAAAACCAAACGCACACAAATACCGTCTCCTCCAACAGAACTCCCACTCAAACTCCCCTGTTTACAGCTCTCTTTGCTAGCTCCTGTGCCACTGCAGCTGTCTGTGCCGCTGCCTGACTGGCTGCTGCCTTTATAGGACCCCTAGTCAGTGAAGCCCCGCCCCCTAATCAGGGCTCAGCTTCTCTCTCAGCACAAAGCCCCTACACATACAGATACAACCAACACAAAACCAAACACGCACAAATACCTTCTCCTCCAACAGAACTCCGACTCAAACTCCCCTGTTTACAGCTCTGTTTGCTCGCTCCTGTGCCGCTGCCTGACTGGCTTCTACCTTTATAGGACCCCTAGTCAGGGAAGCCCTGCCCCCTAGTCAGGGCTCAGCTTCGCTCCCAGCACAAAGCCCCTCCAAGCCTCTACACATCCAGATACTACCAATGCAAAACCAAACACACACACAAATAGCTTCTCCTCCAACAGAACTCCCACTCAAACTCCCCTATTTACAGCTCTGTTTGCTAGCTCCTGTACCGCTGCAGCTGCCTGTGTCGCTGCCTGACCGGCTGCTCCCTTTATAGGACCCCTCGTCAGTGAAGCCCCGCCCCCTAATCAGGGCTCACCTTCTCTCCAAGCACAAAGCCCCTACACATACAGATACCACCAACACAAAACCAAACACACACAAATACCTTCTCCTCCAAAAGAACTCCCACTCAAACTCCCCTGTTTACAGCTCTGTTTGCTAGCTCCTGTGCCACTGCAGCTGTCTGTGCAGCTGCCTGACTGGCTGCTCCCTTTATAGGACCCCTAGTCAGTGAAGCCCCGCCCCCTAATCAGGGCTCTGCTTCTCTCCCAGCACAAAGCCCCTACACATACAGACACCACCAATACAAAACCAAACACACACAAATACGTTCTCCTCAAACAGAACTCCCACTCAAACTCCCCTGTTTACAGCTCTCTTTGCTAGCTCCTGTGCCATTGCAGCTGTCCGTGCCGCTGCCTGACTGCCTGCTCCCTTTATAGGACCCCTAGTCAGGGAAGCCCCGCCCCCTAATCAGGGCTCAGGTTCTCTCCCAGCACAAAGCCCCTCCAAGCATCTACACATACAGATACTACCAATACAAAACCAAACACACACAAATACCTTCTCCTCCAACAGGACTCCCACTCAAACTCCCCTGTTTACAGCTCTGTTTGCTAGCTCCTGTACCGCTGCAGCTGTCTGTGTCGCTGCCTGACTGGCTGCTCCCTTTATAGGACCCCTCGTCAGTGAAGTCCCGCCCCCTAATCAGGGCTCAGCTTCTCTCCCAGCGCAAAGCCCCTGCACATACAGATACCACCAATACAAAACCAAACACACAGAAGTACCTTCTCCTCCAACAGAACTCCCACTCTAACTCTCCCGTTTACAGCTCTGTTTGCTAGCTGTCTGTGCCGCTGCCTGACCACCTGCTACCTTTACAGGACCCGTAGTCAGAGAAGCCCCGCCCCTTATCAGGCCTCAGCTTCTCTCCCAGCACAAAGCCTTTACACATACAGATACTACCAATACAAAACCAAACACACACAAACACCTTCTCCTCCAACAGAACTCCCAATCAAACTCTCCTGTTTACAGCTCTGTTTGCTAGCTCCTGTGCCGCTGCCTGACTGGCTGCTCCCTTTCTAGGACCCCTAGTCAGTGAAGCCCCGCCCCCTAATCAGGGCTCAGCTTCTCTCCCAGCACAAAGCCCCTCCAAGCATCTACACATACAGATACTACAATGCAAAACCAAACACACACAAATACCTTCTCCTCCAACAAAACTCCCACTCAAACTCCCATGTTTACAGCTCTGTTTTCTAGCTGCTGTGCCGCTGCCTGACTGGCTGCTACCTTTATAGGACGCCTAGTCAGAGAAGCCCCGCCCCTTATCAGGCCTCAGCTTCTCTCCCAGCACAAAGCCTTTACACATACAGATACTACCAATACAAAACCAAACACACACAAACACCTTCTCCTCCAACAGAACTCCCAATCAAACTCTCCTGTTTACAGCTCTGTTTGCTAGCTCCTGTGCCGCTGCCTGACTGGCTGCTCCCTTTCTAGGACCCCTAGTCAGTGAAGCCCCGCCCCCTAATCAGGGCTCAGCTTCTCTCCCAGCACAAAGACCCTACACATACAGATACTACCAATACAAAACCAAACACACACAAATACCTTCTCCTCCAACAGAACTCCCTCTCAAACTCCCCTGTTTACAGCTCTGTTTGCTAGCTCCTGTTCCGCTGCAGCTGTCTGTGCCCCTGCCTGACTGGCTGCTCCCTTTATAGGACACCTAGTCAGTGAAGCCCCGCCCCCTAATCAGGGCTCAGCTTCTCTCCCAGCACAAAGCCTCTACTCATACAGATACTACCAATACGAAACCAAACACACACAAATACCTTCTCCTCCAACAGAACTCCCTCTCAAACTCCCCTGTTTACAGCTCTGTTTGCTAGCTCCTGTTCCGCTGCAGCTGTCTGTGCCCCTGCCTGACTGGCTGCTCCCTTTATAGGACACCTAGTCAGTGAAGCCCCGCCCCCTAATCAGGGCTCAGCTTCTCTCCCAGCACAAAGCCCCTACACATACAGATACCACCAATACAAAACCAAACACACACAAATACCTTCTCCTCCAACAGAACTCCCACTCAAACTCCCCTGTTTACAGCTCTGTTTGCTGCTCCTGTGCCGCTGCAGATGTCCGTGCCGCCGCCTGACTGGCTGCTCCCTTTATAGGACCCCTAGTCAGTGAAGCCCCGCCCCCTAATCAGGGCTCAGCTTCTCTCCCAGCACAAAGCCCCTACACATACAGATGCTACCAATACAAAACCAAACACACACAAACACCTTCTCCTCCAACAGAAATCCCACTCAAACTCCCCTGTTTACAGCTCTGTTTGCTAGCTCCTGTGCCGCTGCCTGACTGGCTGCTACCTTTCTAGGACCCCTAGTCAGTGAAGCCCCGCCCCCTAATCAGGGCTCAGCTTCGCTCCCAGCACAAAGCCCCTCCAAGCCTCTACACATACAGATACTACCAATACAAAACCAAACACACACACAAATACCTTCTCCTCCAACAGAACTCCCACTCAAACTCCCCTGTTTACAGCTCTGTTTGCTAGCTCCTGTACCGCTGCAGCTGTCTGTGCCATTGCCTGACTGGCTGCTGCCTTTATAGGACCCCTAGTCAGGGAATTCCCGCCCCCTAATCAGGGCTCAGCTTCTCTCCCAGCACAAAGCCTCTACACATACAGATACTACCAATACAAAACCAAACAAACACAAATACCTTCTCTTCCAACAGAGCTCCCACTCAAACTCCCCTGTTTACAGCTCAGTTTGCTAGCACCTGTGCCTCTGCAGCTGTCTGTGCCGCTGCCTGACTGGCTGCTGCCTTTATAGGACCCCTAGTCAGTGAAGCCCCGCCCCCTAATCAGGGCTCAGCTTCTCTCCCAGCACAAAGCCTCTACACATACAGATACTACCAATAAAAAACCAAACACACACGAACACCTTCTCCTCCAACAGAACTCCCACTCAAACTCCCCTGTTTACAGCTCTGTTTGCTAGCTCCTGTGCCGCTCCCTGACTGGCTGGTACCTTTATAGGACCCCTAGTTAGGGAAGCCCCGACCCCTAATCACGGCTCAAGTTCTCTCCCAGCACAAAGCCCCGACACATACAGATACTACCAATACAAAACCAAACAAACACACAGACAAATACCTTCTCCTCCAACAGAACTCCCACTCAAACTCCCCTGTTTACAGCTCAGTTTGCAAGCTCCTGTGCCACTGCAGCTGTCTGTGCCGCTGCCTGACTTGCTGCTACCTTTATAGGACCCCTGGTCAGTGAAGCCCCGCACCCTAATCAGGGCTCAGCTTCTCTCCCAGCACAAAGCCCCACCAAGCCTCTACACATACAGATACCACCAATACAAAACCAAACACACACACAAATGCCTTCTCCTCCAACAGAACTCCCACTCAAACTCCGATGTTTACAGCTCTGTTTGCTAGCTGCTGTGCCACTGCCTGACTGGCTGCTACCTTTATAGGACGCCTAGTCAGTGAAGCCCCATCCCCTTATAAGGGCTCAGCTTCTCTCCCAGCACAAAGCCTCTACACATACAGATACTACCAATACAAAACCAAACACACACAAACACCTTCTCCTCCAACAGAACTCCCACTCAAACTCCCCTGTTTACAGCTCTGTTTGCTAGCTCCTGTGCCGCTGCCTGACTGGCTGCTACCTTTCTAGGACCCCTAGCCAGGGAAGCCCCGCCCCCTAATCAGGGCTCAGGTTCTCTCCCAGGACAAAGCCCCTACACATACAGATACCACCAATACAAAACCAAACACACACAAATACCTTCTCCTCCAACAGAACTCCCACTCAAACTCCCCTGTTTACAGCTCTGTTTGCTAGCTCCTGTGCCGCTGCAGCTGTCTGTGCCGCTGCCTGACTGGTTGATACCTTTATAGAACCCCTAGTCAGTGAAGCCCCGCCCCCTAATCAGGGCTCAGCTTCTCTCCCAGTACAAATCCCCCACAAGCCTCTACACATACAGATACTACCAATGCAAAACCAAACACAGACAAATACCTTCTCCTCCAACAGAACTCCCACTCAAACTCCCCCGCTTACAGCTCTGTTTGCTAGCTCCTGTGCCGCTGCCTGACTGGCTGCTACCTTTATAGGACCCCTAGTCAGGGAAGCCCCGCCCCCTAATCAGGGCTCAGCTTCTCTCCCAGCACAAAGCCCCTCCAAGCCTCTACACATACAGATACCACCAATAAAAAACCAAACACACACACAAATGCCTTCTCCTCCAACAGAACTCCCACTCAAACTCCCCTGTTTACAGCTCTGTTTGCTAGCTCCAGTGCCGCTGCAGCTGTCTGTGCCGCTGCCTGACTGGCTGGTACCTTTATAGGACCCCTAGTCAGTGAAGCCCCGCCCCCTAACCAGGGCTCATCTTCTCTCCGAGCACAAAGCCTCTACACATACAGATACTACCAATACAAAACCAAACACGCACAAATACCTTCTCCTCCAACAGAACTCCCACTCAAACTCCCCTGTTTACAGCTCTCTTTGCGAGCTCCTGTGCCGCTGCCTGACTGGCTGCTACCATTATAGGACCCCTAGTCAGTGAAGCCCCGCCCCCTAATCAGGGCTCAGCTTCGCTCCCAGCACAAAGCCCCTACAAGCCTCTACACATACAGATACTACCAATACAACACCAAACACACACAAATACCTTCTCCAACAGAACTCCCACTCAAACTCCCCTGTTTACAGCTCTGTTTGCTAGCTCCTGTGCCACTGCAGCTGTCTGTGCCGCTGCCTGACTGGCTGCTACCTTTATAGGACCCCTAGTCAGTGAAGCCCCGCCCCCTAATCAGGGCTCAGCTTCTCTCCCAGCACAAAGCCCCTACACATACAGATACCACCAACACAAAAGCAAACACACACAAATACCTTCTCCTCCAACAGAACTCCCACTCAAACCCCCCTCTTTACAGCTCTGTTTGCGAGCTCCTGTGCCCCTGCAGCTGTCTGTGACGCTGCCTGACTGGCTGCTACCTTCATAGGACCCGTAGTCAGCAAAGCCCCGCCCCCTAATCAGGGCTCATCTTCTCTCCCAGCACAAAGCCCCTCCAAGCCTCTACACATACAGATACTTCCAATACAAAACCAAACACACACAAATAGCTTCTCCTCCAACTGAACTCCCACTCACCCCCCCTGTTTACAGCTCTGTTTGATAGCTCCTGTGCCGCTGCCTGACTGGCTGCAACCTTTACAGGTCCCCTAGTCAGGGAAGCCCCGCCCCCTATTCAGGGCTCAGCTTCTCTCCCAGGACAAAGCCCCTACACATAGAGATACCACCAATACAAAACCAAACACACACACAAATACCTTCTCCTCCAACAGAACTCCCACTAAAACGCCCCTGTTTACAGCTCTCTTGGCTAGCTCCTGCGCCACTGCAGCTGTCTGTGCCGCTGCCTGACTGGGTGCTGCCTTTATAGGACCCCTAGTCACTGAAGACCCGCCCCCTAATCAGGGATCAGCTTCTCTCCCAGCACAAAGCCTGTACACATACAGATACTATCAATACAAAATCAAACACACAAATACCTTCTCCTCCAACAGAACTCCCACTCAAACTCCCCTGTTTACAGTTGTATTTGCTAGCTCCTGTGCCCCCCAGCTGTCTGTGCCAATGTCTGACTGGCTGCTACCTTTATAGCACCCCAAGTCAGTGAAGCCCCGCCCCCTAATCAGGGCTCAGCTTCTCTCCCAGCACAAAGCCCCTCCAAGCCCCTACACATACAGATATTACCAATACAAAACCAAACACACACAAATACCTTCTCCTCCAACAGAACTCCCACTCAAACTCCCCCGTTTACAGCTTTGTTTGCTAGCTGTCTGTGCTGCTGCCTGACTGGCTGCTACCTTTACAGGACCCGTAGTCAGTGAAGCCCCATCCCCTAATCAGGGCTCAGCTTCTCTCCCAGTACAAATCCCCCACAAGCCTCTACACATACAGATACTAAAAATGCAAAACCAAACACAGACAAATACCTTCTCCTCCAACAGAACTCCCACTCAAACTCCCCCGCTTACAGCTCTGTTTGCTAGCTCCTGTGCCGCTGCCTGACTGGCTGCTACCTTTATAGGACCCCTAGTCAGGGAAGCCCCGCCGTCTAATCAGTGCTCAGCTTCTCTCCCAGCACAAAGCCCCGACACATACAGATACTTACAATACAAAACCAGACACACACAAATACCTTCTCCTCCAACAGAACTCCCACTCCAACTCCCCTGTTTACAGATCTGTTTGCTAGCTCCTGTGCCGCTGCCTGACTGGCCGCTACCTTTATAGGACCCCTAGTCAGTGAAGCCCCGCCCCCTAATCAGGGCTCAGCTTCTCTCCCAGCACAAAGCCCCTCCAAGCCTCTACACATACAGATACTACCAATACAAAACCAAACACACACAAATACCTTCTCCTCCAATAAAACTCCCCCTCAAACTCCCCTGTTAACAGCTCTGCTTGCTTCCTCCTGTGCCGCTGCAGCTGTCTGTGCCGCTGCCTGACTGGCTGCACCTTTTATAGGACCCCTAGTCAGTGAAGCCCCTCCCCCTAATCAGGGCTCATCTTCTCTCCGAGCACAAAGCCTCTACACATACAGATACTACCAATACAAAACCAAACACACACACACAAATACCTTCTCCTCCAACAGAACTCCCACTCAAACTCCCCTGTTTACAGCTCTGTTTGCTAGCTCCTGTGCCACTGCAGCTGTCTGTGCCGCTGCCTGACTGGCTGCTACCTTTATAGGACCCCTAGTCAGTGAAGCCCCGCCCCCTAATCAGGGCTCAGCTTTTCTCCCAGCACAAAGCCCCTACACATACAGATACTACCAATACAAAACCCAACACACACAAATACCTTCTCCTCCAACAGAACTCCCACTCAAACTCCCCTGTTTACAGCTCTGTTTGCTAGCTCCTGTGCCACTGCCTGACTGGCTGCTACCATTATAGGACCCCTAGTCAGTGAAGCCCCGCCCCCTAATCAGGGCTCAGCTTCTCTCCCAGCACAAAGCCCCTCCAAGCCTCTACACATACAGATACCACCAATACAAAACCAAACACACACACTAATGCCTTCTCCTCCAACAGAACTCCCACTCAAACTCCCCTGTTTACAGCTCTGTTTGCTAGCTCCAGGGCCGATGCAGCTGTCTATGCCGCTGCCTGACTGGCTGGTACCTTTATAGGACCACTAGTCAGTGAAGCCCCGCGCCCTAATCAGGGCTCAGCTTCTCCCAGCACAAAGCCCCTACACATACAGATACTACCAATACAAAACCAAACACACACAAATACCTTCTCCTCCAACAGAACTCCGATTCAAACTCCCCTGTTTACAGCTCTGTTTGCTAGCTCCTGTGCCACTGCAGCTGTCTGTGCCGCTGCCTGACTGGCTGCTACCTTTATAGGACCCCTAGTCAGTGAAGCCCCGCCCCCTAATCAGGGCTCAGCTTCTCTCCCAGCACAAAGCCCCTCCAAGCCCCTACACATACAGATACTACCAATACAAAACCAAACACACACACACAAATACCTTCTCCTCCAACAGAACTCCCACTCAAACTCCCCTGTTTACAGCTCTGTTTGCTAGCTCCTGTGCCACTGCAGCTGTCTGTGCCGCTGCCTGACTGGCTGCTACCTTTATAAGACCCCTAGTCAGTGAAGCCCAGCCCCCTAATCAGGGCTCATCTTCTCTCCCAGCACAAAGCCCCTCCAAGCCTCTACACATACACATACTTCCAATACAAAACCAAACACACACAAATAGCTTCTCCTCCAACTGAACTCCCACTCAAACCCCCCTGTTTACAGCTCTGTTTGCTAGCTCCTATGCCGCTGCAGCTGTCTGTGCCACTGCCTGACTAGCTGCTACCTTTATAGGACCCCAGTCAGTGAAGCCCCGCCCCCTAATCAGGGCTCAGCTTCTCTCCCAGCACAAAGCCCCTGCACATACAGATACCACCAATACAAAACCAAACACACACAACTACCTTCTCCTCCAACAGAACTCCCACTCAAACTCCCCTGTTTACAGCTCTGTTTGCTAGCTCCTGTGCCGCTGCCTGACTGGCTGCTACCTTTATAGGACCCCTAGCCAGGGAAGCCCCGCCCCCTAATCAGGGCTCATCTTCTCTCCCAGCACAAAGCCTCTACACATACAGATACTAACGATACAAAACCAAACACACACAAATACCTTCTCCTCCAACAGAACTCCCACTCAAACTCCCCTGTTTACAGCTCTGTTTGCTAGCTCCTATGCCGCTGCAGCTGTCTGTGCCACTGCCTGACTAGCTGCTACCTTTATAGGACCCCAGTCAGTGAAACCCCGCCCCCTAATCAGGGCTCATCTTCTCTCCCAGCACAAAGCCTCTACACATACAGATACTAACGATACAAAACCAAACACACACAAATACCTTCCCCTCCAACGGAACTCCCACTCAAACTCCCCTGTTTACAGCTCTGTTTGCTAGCTCCTGTGCCGCTGCCTGACTGGCTGCTACCTTTATAGGACCCCTAGTCAGGGAAGCACCGCCCCCTAATCAGGGCTCAGCTTCTCTCCCAACACAAAGCCCCTACACATACAGATACTAACAATACAAAACCAAACCCACACACACAAATACCTTCTCCTCCAACAGAACTCCCACTCAAACTCCCCGGCTTACAGCTCTGTTTGCTAGCTCCTGTGCCGCTGCCTGACTGGCTGCTACCTTTATAGGACCCCAGTCAGTGAAGCCCCGCCCCCTAATCAGGGCTCATCTTCTCTCCCAGCACAAAGCCTCTACACACACAGATACGACCAATACAAAACCAAACACACACAAATACCTTCTCCTCCAACAGAACTCCTACTCAAACTCCCCTGTTTACAGCTCTGTTTGCAAGCTCCTGTGCCGCTGCAGCTGTCTGTGCCGCTGCCTGTCTGGCTGCAACCTTTATAGGACCCCTAGTCAGCGAAGCCCCGCCCCCTAATCAGGGCTCAGCTTCTCTCCCAGCACAAAGCCCCTACACATACAGATACTAACAATACAAAACCAAACACACACAAATACCTTCTCCTCCAACAGAACTCCCACTCAGACTCCCCTGTTTACAGCTCTGTTTGCTAGCTCCTGTGCCGCTGCCTGACTGGCTGCTACCTTTATAGGACCCCTAGTCAGGGAAGCCCCGCCCCCTAATCAGGGCTCATCATCTGTCCCAGCACAAAGCCCCTACACATACAGATACTACCAATACAAAACCAAAGACACACACAAATACCTTTTCCTCCAACAGAACTCCTACTCAAACTCCCCTGTTTACAGCTCTGTTTGCTAGCTCCTGTGCCGCTGCCTGACTGGCTGCAACCTTTATAGGACCCCTAGTCAGGGAAGCCCCGCCCACTAATCAGGGCTCAGCTTCTCTCCCAGCACAAAGCCCCTCCAAGCCTCTACACATACAGATACCACCAATACAAAACCAAACACACACACAAATACCTTTTCCTCCAACAGAACTCCCACTCAAACTCCTCTGTTTACAGCTCTGTTTACTAGCTCCTGTGCCGCTGCAGCTGTCTGTGCCGCTGCCTGACTGGCTGATACCTTTATAGGACCCCTAGTCAGTGAAGCCCCGCCCCCAATCACGGCTCAGCTTCTCTCCCAGCACAAAGCCCCTACACATACAGATACTACCAATACAAAACCAAACACACACACATATACCTTCTCCTCCAACAGAACTCCCACTCAAACTCCCCTGTTTACAGCTCTGTTTGCTAGCTCCTGTGCCGCTCCCTGACTGTCTGCTACCTTTATAGGACCCCTAGTCAGGGAAGCCCCGCCCCCTAATCAGGGCTCAGCTTCTCTCCCAGCACAAAGCCCCTACACACACAGATACTACCAATACAAAACCAAACACACACAAATACCTTCTACTCCAACAGAACTCCCACTCAAACTCCCCTGTTTACAGCTCTGTTTGATAGCTCCTGTGCCGCTGCCTGACTGGCTGCAACCTTTATAGGACCCCTAGTCAGGGAAGCCCCGCCCACTAATCAGGGCTCAGCTTCTCTCCCAGCACAAAGCCCCTCCAAGCCTCTACACATACGGATACCACCAATACAAAACCAAACACACACACAAATACCTTCTCCTCCAACAGAACTCCCACTCAAACTCCCCTGTTTACAGCTCTGTTTGCCAGCTCCTGTGCCCCTGAGGGACTGGCTGCTACCTTTATAGGACCCCTAGCCAGGGAAGCCCCGCCCCCTAATCAGGGCTCATCTTCTCTCCCAGGACAAAGCCCCTACACATACAGACACCACCAATACAAAACCAAACACACACAAATACCTTCTACTCCAACAGAACTCCCACTCCAACTCCCCTGTTTACAGCTCTGTTTGATAGCTCCTGTTCCGCTGCCTGACTGGCTGCAACCTTTATAGGACCCCTAGTCAGGGAAGCCCCGCCCACTAATCAGGGCTCAGCTTCTCTCCCAGCACAAAGCCCCTACACATACAGATACTACCAATACAAAACCAAAAACACACAAGTACCTTCTCCTCCAACAGAACTCCCACTCAAACTCCCCTGTTTACAGCTCTGTTTGCTAGCTCCTGTGCCGCTGCCTGATTGGCTGCAACCTTTATAGGACCCCTAGTCAGGGAAGCCCTGCCCACTAATCAGGGCTCAGCTTCTCTCCCAGGACAAAGCCCCTGCACATACAGATACTACCAATACGAAACCAAACACCCACAAATACCTTCTCCTCCAACAGAACTCCCACTCAAACTCCCCTGTTTACAGCTCTGTTGGCTAGCTCCTCTGCCACTGCAGCATCTGTGCCGCTGCCTGACTGTCTGCTACCTTTATAGGACCCCTAGTCAGGGAAGCCCCGCCCCCTAATCAGGGCTCAGCTTCTCTCCCAGCACAAAGCCCCTACACACACAGATACTACCAATACAAAACCAAACACACACAAATACCTTCTACTCCAACAGAACTCCCACTCAAACTCCCCTGTTTACAGCTCTGTTTGATAGCTCCTGTGCCGCTGCCTGACTGGCTGCAACCTTTATAGGACCCCTAGTCAGGGAAGCCCCGCCCACTAATCAGGGCTCAGCTTCTCTCCCAGCACAAAGCCCCTCCAAGCCTCTACACATACGGATACCACCAATACAAAACCAAACACACACACAAATACCTTCTCCTCCAACAGAACTCCCACTCAAACTCCCCTGTTTACAGCTCTGTTTGCCAGCTCCTGTGCCCCTGAGGGACTGGCTGCTACCTTTATAGGACCCCTAGCCAGGGAAGCCCCGCCCCCTAATCAGGGCTCATCTTCTCTCCCAGGACAAAGCCCCTACACATACAGACACCACCAATACAAAACCAAACACACACAAATACCTTTTCCTCCAACAGAACTCCTACTCAAACCCCTGTTTACAGCTCTGTTTGCTAGATCCTGTGCCGCTGCCTGACTGGCTGCTACCTTTATAGGACCCCTAGTCCGGGAAGCCCCGCCCACTAATCAGGGCTCAGCTTCTGTCCCAGCACAAAGCCCCTGCACATACAGATACTACCAATACAAAACCAAACACCCACTAATACCTTCTCCTCCAACAGAACTCCCACTCAAACTCCCCTGTTTACAGCTCTGTTTGCTAGCTCCTGTGCCGCTGCCTGACTGGCTGCTACCTTTATAGGACCCCTAGTCAGGGAAGCCCCGCCCCCTAATCAGGGCTCAGCATCTCTCCCAGCACAAAGCCCCTACACATACAGATACTACCAATAAAAAACCAAAAACACACAAGTACCTTCTCCTCCAACAGAACTCCCACTCAAACTCCCCTGTTTAAAGCTCTGTTGGCTAGCTCCTCTGCCACTGCAGCATCTGTGCCGCTGCCTGACTGGCTGCTACCTTTATAGGACCCCTGGTCAGTGAAGCCCCGTACCCTAACCAGGGCTCAGCTTCTCTCCCAGCACAAAGCCCCTGCACATACAGATACTACCAATACAAAACCAAACACACACACACACAAATACCTTCTCCTCCAACAGAACTCCCACTCAAACTCCCCTGTTTACAGCTCTGTTTGCTAGCTCCTGTGCCGCTGCAGCTGTCTGTGCCACTGCGTGATTGGCTGCTACCTTTATAGGACCCCTAGTCAGTGAAGCTCCGCCCCCTAATCAGGGCTCAGCTTCTCTCCCAGCAAAAAGCCCCTACACATACAGATACTACCAAAACAAAACCAAACACACACACACACACACACAAATACCTTCTCCTCCAACAGAACACCCACACAAACTCCCCTGTTTACAGCTCTGTTTGCTAGCTCCCGTGCCGCTGCCTGGTTGGCTGATACCTTTATAGGACCCCTAGTCAGGGAAACCCCGCCCCCTAATCAGAGCTCAGCTTCTCTCCCAGCACAAAGCCCCTACACACACAGATATTACCAATACAAAACCAAACACACACAAATACCTTCTACTCCAACAGAACTCCCACTCAAACTCCCCTGTTTACAGCTCTGTTTGATAGCTCCTGTGCCGCTGCCTGACTGGCTGCAACCTTTACAGGACCCCTAGTCAGGGAAGCCCCGCCCACTAATCAGGGCTCAGCTTCTCTCCCAGCACAAAGCCACTCCAAGCCTCTACACATACAGATACCACCAATACAAAACTAAACACACACAAATACCTTCTCCTCCAACAGAACTCCCACTCAAACTCCCCTGTTTACAGCTCTGTTTGCCAGCTCCTGTGCCGCTGCAGCTGTCTGTGCCACTGCCTGACTAGCTGCTACCTTTCTAGGACCCCAGTCAGTGAAGCCCCGCCCCCTAATCAGGGCTCAGCTTCTCTCCCAGCACAAAGCCCCTGCACATACAGATACCACCAATACAAAACCAAACACACACAAGTACCTTCTCCTCCAACAGAACTCCCACTCAAACTCCCCTGTTTAGAGCTCTGTTTGCTAGCTCCTGTGCCGCTGCCTGACTGGCTGCTACCTTTATAGGACCCCTAGTCAGGGAAGCACCGCCCCCTAATCAGGGCTCAGCTTCTCTCCCAGCACAAAGCCTCTACACACACAGATACTACCAATACAAAACCAAACACACACAAATACCTTCTCCTCCAACAGAACTCCTACTCAAACTCCCCTGTTTACAGCTCTGTTTGCAAGCTCCTGTGCCGCTGCAGCTGTCTGTGCCGCTGCCTGACTGGCTGCAACCTTTATAGGACCCCTAGTCAGCGAAGCCCCGCCCCCTAATCAGGGCTCAGCTTCTCTCCCAGCACAAAGCCCCTACACATACAGATACTAACAATACAAAACCAAACACACACAAATACCTTCTCCTCCAACAGAACTCCCACTCAAACTCCCCTGTTTACAGCTCTGTTTGCTAGCTCCTGTGCCGCTGCCTGACTGGCTGCTACCTTTATAGGACCCCTAGTCAGCGACGCCCCGCCCCCTAATCAGGGCTCATCATCTGTCCCAGCACAAAGCCCCTACACATACAGATACTACCAATACAAAACCAAAGACACACACAAATACCTTCTCCTCCAACAGAACTCCTACTCAAACTCCCCTGTTTACAGCTCTGTTTGCTAGCTCCTGTGCCGCTGCCTGACTGGCTCTCCCAGGACAAAGCCCCTGCACATACAGATACTACCAATACGAAACCAAAGACACACACAAATACCTTCTCCTCCAACAGAACTCCTACTCAAACTCCCCTGTTTGCAGCTCTGTTTGATAGCTCCTGTGCCGCTGCCTGACTGGCTGCAACCTTTATAGGACCCCTAGTCAGGGAAGCCCCGCCCCATAATAAGGGCTCATCTTCTGTCCCAGCACAAAGCCCCTACACATACAGATACTACCAATACAAAACCAAAGACACACACAAATACCTTCTCCTCCAACAGAACTCTCACTCAAACTCCCCTGTTTACAGCTCTGTTTGCTAGCTCCTGTGCCGCTGCCTGACTGGCTGCTACCTTTATAGGACCCCTAGTCAGGGAAGCCCCGCCCCTAATAAGGGCTCAGCTTCTCTCCCAGCACAAAGCCCCTCCACATACAGATACTACCAATACAAAACCAAACACCCTCAAATACCTTCTCCTCCAACAGAACTCCCACTCAAACTCCCCTGTTTACAGCTCTGTTTGCTAGCTCCTGTCCTGCTGCCTGACTGGCTGCTACCTTTATAGGACCCCTAGTCAGGGAAGCCCCGCCCCTAATAAGGGCTCAGCTTCTCTCCCAGCACAAAGCCCCTACACATAGAGATACCACCAATACAAAACCAAACACCCTCAAATACCTTCTCCTCCAACAGAACTCCCACTCAAACTCCCCTGTTTACAGCTCTGTTTGCAAGCTCCTGTGCCGCTGCCTGACTGGCTGCTACCTTTATAGGACCCCTAGTCAGCGACGCCCCGCCCCCTAATCAGGGCTCATCATCTGTCCCAGCACAAAGCCCCTACACACACAGATACTACCAATACAAAACCAAACACACACAAATACCTTCTCCTCCAACAGAACTCCCACTCAAACTCCCCTGTTTACAGCTCTGTTTGCAAGCTCCTGTGCCGCTGCCTGACTGGCTGCTACCTTTATAGGACCCCTAGTCAGCGACGCCCCGCCCCCTAATCAGGGCTCATCATCTGTCCCAGCACAAAGCCCCTACACACACAGATACTACCAATACAAAACCAAACACACACAAATACCTTCTCCTCCAACAGAACTCCTACTCAAACTCCCCTGTTTACAGCTCTGTTTGCTAGCTCCTGTGCCGCTGCCTGACTGGCTCTCCCAGGACAAAGCCCCTGCACATACAGATACTACCAATACGAAACCAAACACCCACAAATACCTTCTCCACCAACAGAACTCCCACTCAAACTCCCCTGTTTACAGCTCTGTTGGCTAGCTCCTGTGCCGCTGCCTGACTGGCTGCTACCTTTATAGGACCCCTAGTCAGGGAAGCCCCGCCCCCTAATCAGGGCTCAGCTTCTCTCCCAGCACAAAGCCCCTACACATACAGATACTAACAATACAAAACCAAACACACAAATACCTTCTCCTCCAACAGAACTCCCACTCAAAATCCCCTGTTTACAGCTCTGTTTGACAGCTCCTGTGACGCTGCCTGACTGGCTGCAACCTTTATAGGACCCCTAGTCAGGGAAGCCCCGCCCACTAATCAGGGCTCAGCTTCTCTCCCAGCACAAAGCCCCTCCAAGCCTCTACACATACAGATACCACCAATACAAAACCAAACACACACAAATACCTTCTCCTCCAACAGAACTCCCTCTCAAACTCCCCTGTTTACAGCTCTGTTTGCTAGCTCCTGTGCCGCTGCCTGACTGGCTGCTACCTTTATACGACCCCTAGTCAGGGAAGCCCCGCCCCCTAATAAGGGCTCATCTTCTGTCCCAGCACAAAGCCCCTACACATACAGATACTACCAATACAAAACCAAAGACACACACAAACACCTTCTCCTCCAACAGAACTCCCACTCAAACTCCCCTGTTTACAGCTCTGTTTGCTAGCTCCTGTGCCGCTGCCTGACTGGCTGCTACCTTTATAGGACCCCTAGTCAGGGAAGCCCCGCCCCCTAATCAGGGCTCAGATTCTCTCCCAGCACAAAGCCCCTCCACATACAGATACTACCAATACAAAACCAAACACCCACAAATACCTTCTCCTCCAACAGAACTCCCACTCAAACTCCCCTGTTTACAGCTCTGTTTGCTAGCTCCTGTGCCGCTGCCTGACTGGCTGCTACCTTTATAGGACCCCTAGTCAAGGAAGCCCCGCCCCCTAATCAGGGCTCAGCATCTCTCCCAGCACAAAGCCCCTACACATACAGATACTACCAATAAAAAACCAAAAACACACAAGTACCTTCTCCTCCAACAGAACTCCCACTCAAACTCCCCTGTTTACAGCTCTGTTGGCTAGCTCCTCTGCCACTGCAGCATCTGTGCCGCTGCCTGACTGGCTGCTACCTTTATAGGACCCCTGGTCAGTGAAGCCCCGTACCCTAACCAGGGCTCAGCTTCTCTCCCAGCACAAAGCCCCTGCACATACAGATACTACCAATACAAAACCAAACACACACACACACAAATACCTTCTCCTCCAACAGAACTCCCACTCAAACTCCCCTGTTTACAGCTCTGTTTGCTAGCTCCTGTGCCGCTGCAGCTGTCTGTGCCAATGCGTGATTGGCTGCTACCTTTATAGGACCCCTAGTCAGTGAAGCTCCGCCCCCTAATCAGGGCTCAGCTTCTCTCCCAGCAAAAAGCCCCTACACATACAGATACTACCAAAACAAAACCAAACACACACACACACACACACACACACAAATACCTTCTCCTCCAACAGAACACCCACACAAACTCCCCTGTTTACAGCTCTGTTTGCTAGCTCCCGTGCCGCTGCCTGACTGGCTGATACCTTTATAGGACCCCTAGTCAGGGAAACCCCGCCCCCTAATCAGAGCTCAGCTTCTCTCCCAGCACAAAGCCCCTACACACACAGATATTACCAATACAAAACCAAACACACACAAATACCTTCTACTCCAACAGAACTCCCACTCAAACTCCCCTGTTTACAGCTCTGTTTGATAGCTCCTGTGCCGCTGCAGCTGTCTGTGCCGCTGCCTGACTGGCTGATACCTTTATAGGACCCCTAGTCAGTGAAGCCCCGCCCCCAATCACGGCTCAGCTTCTCTCCCAGCACAAAGCCCCTACACATACAGATACTACCAATACAAAACCAAACACACACACATATACCTTCTCCTCCAACAGAACTCCCACTCAAACTCCCCTGTTTACAGCTCTGTTTGCTAGCTCCTGTGCCGCTCCCTGACTGTCTGCTACCTTTATAGGACCCCTAGTCAGGGAAGCCCCGCCCCCTAATCAGGGCTCAGCTTCTCTCCCAGCACAAAGCCCCTACACACACAGATACTACCAATACAAAACCAAACACACACAAATACCTTCTACTCCAACAGAACTCCCACTCAAACTCCCCTGTTTACAGCTCTGTTTGATAGCTCCTGTGCCGCTGCCTGACTGGCTGCAACCTTTATAGGACCCCTAGTCAGGGAAGCCCCGCCCACTAATCAGGGCTCAGCTTCTCTCCCAGCACAAAGCCCCTCCAAGCCTCTACACATACGGATACCACCAATACAAAACCAAACACACACACAAATACCTTCTCCTCCAACAGAACTCCCACTCAAACTCCCCTGTTTACAGCTCTGTTTGCCAGCTCCTGTGCCCCTGAGGGACTGGCTGCTACCTTTATAGGACCCCTAGCCAGGGAAGCCCCGCCCCCTAATCAGGGCTCATCTTCTCTCCCAGGACAAAGCCCCTACACATACAGACACCACCAATACAAAACCAAACACACACAAATACCTTCTACTCCAACAGAACTCCCACTCCAACTCCCCTGTTTACAGCTCTGTTTGATAGCTCCTGTTCCGCTGCCTGACTGGCTGCAACCTTTATAGGACCCCTAGTCAGGGAAGCCCCGCCCACTAATCAGGGCTCAGCTTCTCTCCCAGCACAAAGCCCCTACACATACAGATACTACCAATACAAAACCAAAAACACACAAGTACCTTCTCCTCCAACAGAACTCCCACTCAAACTCCCCTGTTTACAGCTCTGTTTGCTAGCTCCTGTGCCGCTGCCTGATTGGCTGCAACCTTTATAGGACCCCTAGTCAGGGAAGCCCTGCCCACTAATCAGGGCTCAGCTTCTCTCCCAGGACAAAGCCCCTGCACATACAGATACTACCAATACGAAACCAAACACCCACAAATACCTTCTCCTCCAACAGAACTCCCACTCAAACTCCCCTGTTTACAGCTCTGTTGGCTAGCTCCTCTGCCACTGCAGCATCTGTGCCGCTGCCTGACTGTCTGCTACCTTTATAGGACCCCTAGTCAGGGAAGCCCCGCCCCCTAATCAGGGCTCAGCTTCTCTCCCAGCACAAAGCCCCTACACACACAGATACTACCAATACAAAACCAAACACACACAAATACCTTCTACTCCAACAGAACTCCCACTCAAACTCCCCTGTTTACAGCTCTGTTTGATAGCTCCTGTGCCGCTGCCTGACTGGCTGCAACCTTTATAGGACCCCTAGTCAGGGAAGCCCCGCCCACTAATCAGGGCTCAGCTTCTCTCCCAGCACAAAGCCCCTCCAAGCCTCTACACATACGGATACCACCAATACAAAACCAAACACACACACAAATACCTTCTCCTCCAACAGAACTCCCACTCAAACTCCCCTGTTTACAGCTCTGTTTGCCAGCTCCTGTGCCCCTGAGGGACTGGCTGCTACCTTTATAGGACCCCTAGCCAGGGAAGCCCCGCCCCCTAATCAGGGCTCATCTTCTCTCCCAGGACAAAGCCCCTACACATACAGACACCACCAATACAAAACCAAACACACACAAATACCTTTTCCTCCAACAGAACTCCTACTCAAACCCCTGTTTACAGCTCTGTTTGCTAGATCCTGTGCCGCTGCCTGACTGGCTGCTACCTTTATAGGACCCCTAGTCCGGGAAGCCCCGCCCACTAATCAGGGCTCAGCTTCTGTCCCAGCACAAAGCCCCTGCACATACAGATACTACCAATACAAAACCAAACACCCACTAATACCTTCTCCTCCAACAGAACTCCCACTCAAACTCCCCTGTTTACAGCTCTGTTTGCTAGCTCCTGTGCCGCTGCCTGACTGGCTGCTACCTTTATAGGACCCCTAGTCAGGGAAGCCCCGCCCCCTAATCAGGGCTCAGCATCTCTCCCAGCACAAAGCCCCTACACATACAGATACTACCAATAAAAAACCAAAAACACACAAGTACCTTCTCCTCCAACAGAACTCCCACTCAAACTCCCCTGTTTAAAGCTCTGTTGGCTAGCTCCTCTGCCACTGCAGCATCTGTGCCGCTGCCTGACTGGCTGCTACCTTTATAGGACCCCTGGTCAGTGAAGCCCCGTACCCTAACCAGGGCTCAGCTTCTCTCCCAGCACAAAGCCCCTGCACATACAGATACTACCAATACAAAACCAAACACACACACACACAAATACCTTCTCCTCCAACAGAACTCCCACTCAAACTCCCCTGTTTACAGCTCTGTTTGCTAGCTCCTGTGCCGCTGCAGCTGTCTGTGCCACTGCGTGATTGGCTGCTACCTTTATAGGACCCCTAGTCAGTGAAGCTCCGCCCCCTAATCAGGGCTCAGCTTCTCTCCCAGCAAAAAGCCCCTACACATACAGATACTACCAAAACAAAACCAAACACACACACACACACACACAAATACCTTCTCCTCCAACAGAACACCCACACAAACTCCCCTGTTTACAGCTCTGTTTGCTAGCTCCCGTGCCGCTGCCTGGTTGGCTGATACCTTTATAGGACCCCTAGTCAGGGAAACCCCGCCCCCTAATCAGAGCTCAGCTTCTCTCCCAGCACAAAGCCCCTACACACACAGATATTACCAATACAAAACCAAACACACACAAATACCTTCTACTCCAACAGAACTCCCACTCAAACTCCCCTGTTTACAGCTCTGTTTGATAGCTCCTGTGCCGCTGCCTGACTGGCTGCAACCTTTACAGGACCCCTAGTCAGGGAAGCCCCGCCCACTAATCAGGGCTCAGCTTCTCTCCCAGCACAAAGCCACTCCAAGCCTCTACACATACAGATACCACCAATACAAAACTAAACACACACAAATACCTTCTCCTCCAACAGAACTCCCACTCAAACTCCCCTGTTTACAGCTCTGTTTGCCAGCTCCTGTGCCGCTGCAGCTGTCTGTGCCACTGCCTGACTAGCTGCTACCTTTCTAGGACCCCAGTCAGTGAAGCCCCGCCCCCTAATCAGGGCTCAGCTTCTCTCCCAGCACAAAGCCCCTGCACATACAGATACCACCAATACAAAACCAAACACACACAAGTACCTTCTCCTCCAACAGAACTCCCACTCAAACTCCCCTGTTTAGAGCTCTGTTTGCTAGCTCCTGTGCCGCTGCCTGACTGGCTGCTACCTTTATAGGACCCCTAGTCAGGGAAGCACCGCCCCCTAATCAGGGCTCAGCTTCTCTCCCAGCACAAAGCCTCTACACACACAGATACTACCAATACAAAACCAAACACACACAAATACCTTCTCCTCCAACAGAACTCCTACTCAAACTCCCCTGTTTACAGCTCTGTTTGCAAGCTCCTGTGCCGCTGCAGCTGTCTGTGCCGCTGCCTGACTGGCTGCAACCTTTATAGGACCCCTAGTCAGCGAAGCCCCGCCCCCTAATCAGGGCTCAGCTTCTCTCCCAGCACAAAGCCCCTACACATACAGATACTAACAATACAAAACCAAACACACACAAATACCTTCTCCTCCAACAGAACTCCCACTCAAACTCCCCTGTTTACAGCTCTGTTTGCTAGCTCCTGTGCCGCTGCCTGACTGGCTGCTACCTTTATAGGACCCCTAGTCAGCGACGCCCCGCCCCCTAATCAGGGCTCATCATCTGTCCCAGCACAAAGCCCCTACACATACAGATACTACCAATACAAAACCAAAGACACACACAAATACCTTCTCCTCCAACAGAACTCCTACTCAAACTCCCCTGTTTACAGCTCTGTTTGCTAGCTCCTGTGCCGCTGCCTGACTGGCTCTCCCAGGACAAAGCCCCTGCACATACAGATACTACCAATACGAAACCAAAGACACACACAAATACCTTCTCCTCCAACAGAACTCCTACTCAAACTCCCCTGTTTGCAGCTCTGTTTGATAGCTCCTGTGCCGCTGCCTGACTGGCTGCAACCTTTATAGGACCCCTAGTCAGGGAAGCCCCGCCCCATAATAAGGGCTCATCTTCTGTCCCAGCACAAAGCCCCTACACATACAGATACTACCAATACAAAACCAAAGACACACACAAATACCTTCTCCTCCAACAGAACTCTCACTCAAACTCCCCTGTTTACAGCTCTGTTTGCTAGCTCCTGTGCCGCTGCCTGACTGGCTGCTACCTTTATAGGACCCCTAGTCAGGGAAGCCCCGCCCCTAATAAGGGCTCAGCTTCTCTCCCAGCACAAAGCCCCTCCACATACAGATACTACCAATACAAAACCAAACACCCTCAAATACCTTCTCCTCCAACAGAACTCCCACTCAAACTCCCCTGTTTACAGCTCTGTTTGCTAGCTCCTGTCCTGCTGCCTGACTGGCTGCTACCTTTATAGGACCCCTAGTCAGGGAAGCCCCGCCCCTAATAAGGGCTCAGCTTCTCTCCCAGCACAAAGCCCCTACACATAGAGATACCACCAATACAAAACCAAACACCCTCAAATACCTTCTCCTCCAACAGAACTCCCACTCAAACTCCCCTGTTTACAGCTCTGTTTGCAAGCTCCTGTGCCGCTGCCTGACTGGCTGCTACCTTTATAGGACCCCTAGTCAGCGACGCCCCGCCCCCTAATCAGGGCTCATCATCTGTCCCAGCACAAAGCCCCTACACACACAGATACTACCAATACAAAACCAAACACACACAAATACCTTCTCCTCCAACAGAACTCCCACTCAAACTCCCCTGTTTACAGCTCTGTTTGCAAGCTCCTGTGCCGCTGCCTGACTGGCTGCTACCTTTATAGGACCCCTAGTCAGCGACGCCCCGCCCCCTAATCAGGGCTCATCATCTGTCCCAGCACAAAGCCCCTACACACACAGATACTACCAATACAAAACCAAACACACACAAATACCTTCTCCTCCAACAGAACTCCTACTCAAACTCCCCTGTTTACAGCTCTGTTTGCTAGCTCCTGTGCCGCTGCCTGACTGGCTCTCCCAGGACAAAGCCCCTGCACATACAGATACTACCAATACGAAACCAAACACCCACAAATACCTTCTCCACCAACAGAACTCCCACTCAAACTCCCCTGTTTACAGCTCTGTTGGCTAGCTCCTGTGCCGCTGCCTGACTGGCTGCTACCTTTATAGGACCCCTAGTCAGGGAAGCCCCGCCCCCTAATCAGGGCTCAGCTTCTCTCCCAGCACAAAGCCCCTACACATACAGATACTAACAATACAAAACCAAACACACAAATACCTTCTCCTCCAACAGAACTCCCACTCAAAATCCCCTGTTTACAGCTCTGTTTGACAGCTCCTGTGACGCTGCCTGACTGGCTGCAACCTTTATAGGACCCCTAGTCAGGGAAGCCCCGCCCACTAATCAGGGCTCAGCTTCTCTCCCAGCACAAAGCCCCTCCAAGCCTCTACACATACAGATACCACCAATACAAAACCAAACACACACAAATACCTTCTCCTCCAACAGAACTCCCTCTCAAACTCCCCTGTTTACAGCTCTGTTTGCTAGCTCCTGTGCCGCTGCCTGACTGGCTGCTACCTTTATACGACCCCTAGTCAGGGAAGCCCCGCCCCCTAATAAGGGCTCATCTTCTGTCCCAGCACAAAGCCCCTACACATACAGATACTACCAATACAAAACCAAAGACACACACAAACACCTTCTCCTCCAACAGAACTCCCACTCAAACTCCCCTGTTTACAGCTCTGTTTGCTAGCTCCTGTGCCGCTGCCTGACTGGCTGCTACCTTTATAGGACCCCTAGTCAGGGAAGCCCCGCCCCCTAATCAGGGCTCAGATTCTCTCCCAGCACAAAGCCCCTCCACATACAGATACTACCAATACAAAACCAAACACCCACAAATACCTTCTCCTCCAACAGAACTCCCACTCAAACTCCCCTGTTTACAGCTCTGTTTGCTAGCTCCTGTGCCGCTGCCTGACTGGCTGCTACCTTTATAGGACCCCTAGTCAAGGAAGCCCCGCCCCCTAATCAGGGCTCAGCATCTCTCCCAGCACAAAGCCCCTACACATACAGATACTACCAATAAAAAACCAAAAACACACAAGTACCTTCTCCTCCAACAGAACTCCCACTCAAACTCCCCTGTTTACAGCTCTGTTGGCTAGCTCCTCTGCCACTGCAGCATCTGTGCCGCTGCCTGACTGGCTGCTACCTTTATAGGACCCCTGGTCAGTGAAGCCCCGTACCCTAACCAGGGCTCAGCTTCTCTCCCAGCACAAAGCCCCTGCACATACAGATACTACCAATACAAAACCAAACACACACACACACAAATACCTTCTCCTCCAACAGAACTCCCACTCAAACTCCCCTGTTTACAGCTCTGTTTGCTAGCTCCTGTGCCGCTGCAGCTGTCTGTGCCAATGCGTGATTGGCTGCTACCTTTATAGGACCCCTAGTCAGTGAAGCTCCGCCCCCTAATCAGGGCTCAGCTTCTCTCCCAGCAAAAAGCCCCTACACATACAGATACTACCAAAACAAAACCAAACACACACACACACACACACACACACAAATACCTTCTCCTCCAACAGAACACCCACACAAACTCCCCTGTTTACAGCTCTGTTTGCTAGCTCCCGTGCCGCTGCCTGACTGGCTGATACCTTTATAGGACCCCTAGTCAGGGAAACCCCGCCCCCTAATCAGAGCTCAGCTTCTCTCCCAGCACAAAGCCCCTACACACACAGATATTACCAATACAAAACCAAACACACACAAATACCTTCTACTCCAACAGAACTCCCACTCAAACTCCCCTGTTTACAGCTCTGTTTGATAGCTCCTGTGCCGCTGCCTGACTGGCTGCAACCTTTATAGGACCCCTAGTCAGGGAAGCCCCGCCCACTAATCAGGGCTCAGCTTCTCTCCCAGCACAAAGCCACTCCAAGCCTCTACACATACAGATACCACCAATACAAAACCAAACACACACAAATACCTTCTCCTCCAACAGAACTCCCACTCAAACTCCCCTGTTTACAGCTCTGTTTGCTAGCTCCTATGCCGCTGCAGCTGTCTGTGCCACTGCCTGACTAGCTGCTACCTTTATAGGACCCCAGTCAGTGAAGCCCCGCCCCCTAATCAGGGCTCAGCTTCTCTCCCAGCACAAAGCCCCTGCACATACAGATACCACCAATACAAAACCAAACACACACAAGTACCTTCTACTCCAACAGAACTCCCACTCAAACTCCCCTGTTTACAGCTCTGTTTGCTAGCTCCTGTGCCGCTGCCTGACTGGCTGCTACCTTTATAGGACCCCTAGTCATCGACGCCCCGCCCCCTAATCAGGGCTCATCATCTGTCCCAGCACAAAGCCCCTACACATACAGATACTACCAATACAATACCAAAGACACACACAAATACTTTCTCCTCCAACAGAACTCCTACTCAAACTCCCCTGTTTACAGCTCTGTTTGCTAGCTCCTGTGCCGCTGCCTGACTGGCTCTCCCAGGACAAAGCCCCTGCACATACAGATACTACCAATACGAAACCAAAGACACACACAAATACCTTCTCCTCCAACAGAACTTTCACTCAAACTCCCCTGTTTACAGCTCTGTTTGCTAGCTCCTGTGCCGCTGCCTGACTGGCTGCTACCTTTATAGGACCGCTAGTCAGGGAAGCCCCGCCCCCTAATCAGGGCTCAGATTCTCTCCCAGCACGAAGCCCCTCCACATACAGATACTACCAATACAAAACCAAACACCCTCAAATACCTTCTCCTCCAACAGAACTCCCACTCAAACTCCCCTGTTTACAGCTCTGTTTGCTAGCTCCTGTCCTGCTGCCTGACTGGCTGCTACCTTTATAGGACCCCTAGTCAGGGAAGCCCCGCCCCTAATAAGGGCTCAGCTTCTCTCCCAGCACAAAGCCCCTACACATAGAGATACCACCAATACAAAACCAAACACACACAAATACCTTCTCCTCCAACAGAACTCCCACTCAAACTCCCCTGTTTACACCTCTGTTTGCTAGCTCCTGTGCCGCTGCAGCTGTCTGTGCCGCTGCCTGATTGGCTGCTACCTTTATAGGACCCCTAGTCAGCGACGCCCCGCCCCCTAATCAGGGCTCATCATCTGTCCCAGCACAAAGCCCCTACACACACAGATACTACCAATACAAAACCAAACACACACAAATACCTTCTCCTCCAACAGAACTCCTACTCAAACTCCCCTGTTTACAGCTCTGTTTGCAAGCTCCTGTGCCGCTGCCTGACTGGCTGCTACCTTTATAGGACCCCTAGTCAGCGACGCCCCGCCCCCTAATCAGGGCTCATCATCTGTCCCAGCACAAAGCCCCTACACATACAGATACTACCAATACAAAACCAAAGACACACACAAATACCTTCTCCTCCAACAGAACTCCTACTCAAACTCCCCTGTTTACAGCTCTGTTTGCTAGCTCCTGTGCCGCTGCCTGACTGGCTCTCCCAGGACAAAGCCCCTGCACATACAGATACTACCAATACGAAACCAAACACCCACAAATACCTTCTCCACCAACAGAACTCCCACTCAAACTCCCCTGTTTACAGCTCTGTTGGCTAGCTCCTGTGCCGCTGCCTGACTGGCTGCTACCTTTATAGGACCCCTAGTCAGGGAAGCCCCGCCCCCTAATCAGGGCTCAGCTTCTCTCCCAGCACAAAGCCCCTACACATACAGATACTAACAATACAAAACCAAACACACAAATACCTTCTCCTCCAACAGAACTCCCACTCAAAATCCCCTGTTTACAGCTCTGTTTGACAGCTCCTGTGACGCTGCCTGACTGGCTGCAACCTTTATAGGACCCCTAGTCAGGGAAGCCCCGCCCACTAATCAGGGCTCAGCTTCTCTCCCAGCACAAAGCCCCTCCAAGCCTCTACACATACAGATACCACCAATACAAAACCAAACACACACAAATACCTTCTCCTCCAACAGAACTCCCTCTCAAACTCCCCTGTTTACAGCTCTGTTTGCTAGCTCCTGTGCCGCTGCCTGACTGGCTGCTACCTTTATACGACCCCTAGTCAGGGAAGCCCCGCCCCCTAATAAGGGCTCATCTTCTGTCCCAGCACAAAGCCCCTACACATACAGATACTACCAATACAAAACCAAAGACACACACAAACACCTTCTCCTCCAACAGAACTCCCACTCAAACTCCCCTGTTTACAGCTCTGTTTGCTAGCTCCTGTGCCGCTGCCTGACTCGCTGCTACCTTTATAGGACCCCTAGTAAGGGAAGCCCCGCCCCCTAATCAGGGCTCAGATTCTCTCCCAGCACAAAGCCCCTCCACATACAGATACTACCAATACAAAACCAAACACCCACAAATACCTTCTCCTCCAACAGAACTCCCACTCAAACTCCCCTGTTTACACCTCTGTTTGCTAGCTCCTGTGCCGCTGCCTGACTGGCTGCAACCTTTATAGGACCCCTAGTCAGGGAAGCCCCGCCCACTAATCAGGGCTCAGCTTCTCTCCCAGCACAAAGCCCCTCCAAGCCTCTACACATACAGATACCACCAATACAAAACCAAACACACACAAATACCTTCTCCTCCAACAGAACTCCCTCTCAAACTCCCCTGTTTACAGCTCTGTTTGCTAGCTCCTGTGCCGCTGCCTGACTGGCTCTCCCAGGACAAAGCCCCTGCACATACAGATACTTCCAATACGAAACCAAACACCCACAAATACCTTCTCCACCAACAGAACTCCCACTCAAACTCCCCTGTTTTCAGCTCTGTTGGCTAGCTCCTGTGCTGCTGCAGCTGTCTGTGCCGCTGCCTGATTGGCTGCTACCTTTATAGGACCCCTAGTCAGTGAAGACCCGCCCCCTAATCAGGGCTCAGCTTCTCTCCCAGCAAAAAGCCCCTACACATACAGATAATACCAAAACAAAACCAAACGCACACACACACACACAAATACCTTCTCCTCCAACAGAACTCCCACT
Source organism: Lepidochelys olivacea (assembly GCF_965140295.1). Taxonomy (NCBI): domain Eukaryota; kingdom Metazoa; phylum Chordata; order Testudines; family Cheloniidae; genus Lepidochelys; species Lepidochelys olivacea. The sequence continues at coordinate 26,041,062 of NC_140427.1, forward strand.
CAAATTCCCCTGTTTACAGCTCTGTTTGCTAGCTCCCGTGCCGCTGCCTGACTGGCTGCTACCTTTATAGGACCCCTAGTCAGGGAAGCCCCGCCCCCTAATCACGGCTCAGCTTCTCTCCCAGAACAAAGCCCCTACACAGACAGATACTACCAATACAAAACCAAACACACACAAATACCTTCACCTCCAACAGAACTCCCACTCAAACTCCCCTGTTTACAGCTCTGTTTGCTAGCTCCTGTGCCGCTGCCTGACTGGCTGCTACCTTTATAGGACCCCTAGTCAGGGAAGCCCCGCCCCCTAATCAGGGCTCATCTTCTGTCCCAGCACAAAGCCCCTACACATACAGATACCACTTATACAAAACCAAACACACACAAATACCTTCTCCTCCAACAGAACTCCCTCTCAAACTCCCCTGTTTACAGCTCTGTTTGCTAGCTCCTGTGCCGCTGCCTGACTGGCTGCTACCTTTATAGGACCCCTAGTCAGGGAAGCCCCGCCCCCTAATAAGGGCTCATCTTCTGTCCCAGCACAAAGCCCCTACACATACAGATACTACCAATACAAAACCAAAGACACACACAAATACCTTCTCCTCCAACAGAACTCCCACTCAAACTCCCCTGTTTACAGCTCTGTTGGCTAGCTCCTGTGCCGCTGCAGCTGTCTGTGCCGCTGCCTGATTGGCTGCTACCTTTATAGGACCCCTAGTCAGTGAAGACCCGCCCCCTAATCAGGGCTCAGCTTCTCTCCCAGCAAAAAGCCCCTACACATACAGATACTACCAAGACAAAACCAAACACACACACACACACACAAATACCTTCTCCTCCAACAGAACTCCCACTCAAAATCCCCTGTTTACAGCTCTGTTTGATAGCTCCTGTGCCGCTGCCTGACTGGCTGCAACCTTTATAGGACCCCTAGTCAGGGAAGCCCCGCCCCATAATAAGGGCTCATCTTCTGTCCCAGCACAAAGCCCCTACACATACAGATACTACCAATACAAAACCAAAGACACACACAAATACCTTCTCCTCCAACAGAACTCCCACTCAAACTCCCCTGTTTACAGCTCTGTTTGCTAGCTCCTGTGCCGCTGCCTGACTGTCTGCTACCTTTATAGGACCCCTAGTCAGGGAAGCCCCGCCCCCTAATCAGGGCTCAGATTCTCTCCCAGCACAAAGCCCCTCCACATACAGATACTACCAATACAAAACCAAACACCCACAAATACCTTCTCCTCCAACAGAACTCCCACTCAAACTCCCCTGTTTACAGCTCTGTTTGCTAGCTCCTGTCCTGCTGCCTGACTGGCTGCTACCTTTATAGGACCCCTAGTCAGGGAAGCCCCGCCCCTAATAAGGGTTCAGCTTCTCTCCCAGCACAAAGCCCCTACACATAGAGATACCACCAATACAAAACCAAACACACACAAATACCTTCTCCTCCAACAGAACTCCCACTCAAACTCCCCTGTTTACACCTCTGTTTGCTAGCTCCTGTGCCGCTACAGCTGTCTGTGCCGCTGCCTGATTGGCTGCTACCTTTATAGGACCCCTAGTCAGTGAAGCCCCGCCCCCTAATCAGGGCTCAGCTTCTCTCCCAGCACAAAGCCCCTACACATACAGATACTACCAAGACAAAACCAAACACACACACACACACACAAATACCTTCTCCTCCAACAGAACTCCCACTCAAAATCCCCTGTTTACAGCTCTGTTTGATAGCTCCTGTGCCGCTGCCTGACTGGCTGCAACCTTTATAGGACCCCTAGTCAGGGAAGCCCCGCCCCCTAATCAGGGCTCAGCTTCTCTCCCAGCAAAAAGCCTCTACACATACAGATACCACCAATTCAAAACCAAACACACACAAATACCTTCTACTCCAACAGAACTTCCTCTCAAACTCCCCTGTTTACAGCTCTGTTTGCTAGCTCCTGTGCCGCTGCAGCTGTCTGTACCGCTGCCTGACTGGCTGATACCTTTATAGGACCCCTAGTCAGTGAAGCCCCGCCCCCTAATCACGGCTCAGCTTCTCTCCCAGAACAAAGCCCCTACACATACAGATACTACCAATACAAAACCAAACACACACAAATACCTTCACCTCCAACAGAACTCCCACTCAAACTCCCCTGTTTACAGCTCTGTTTGCTAGCTCCTGTGCCGCTGCCTGACTGGCTGCTACCTTTATAGGACCCCTAGTCAGGGAACCCCCGCCCCCTAATCAGGGCTCATCTTCTGTCCCAGCACAAAGCCCCTACACATACAGATACCACGAATACAAAACCAAACAAACACAAATACCTTCTCCTCCAACAGAACTCCCTCTCAAACTCCCCTGTTTACAGCTCTGTTTGCTAGCTCCTGTGCCGCTGCCTGACTGGCTGCTACCTTTATAGTACCCCTAGTCAGGGAAGCCCCGCCCCCTAATCAGGGCTCAGCTTCTGTCCCACCACAAAGCCCCTACACACACAGATACTACCAATACAAAACCAAACACACACAAATACCTTCTACTCCAACAGAACTCCCACTCAAAATCCACTGTTTACAGCTCTGTTTGATAGCTCCTGTGCCGCTGCCTGACTGGATGATACCTTTATAGGACCCCTAGTCAGGAAAGCCCCGCCCACTAATCAAGGCTCAGCTTCTCTCCCAGCACAAAGCCCCTGCACATACAGATACTACCAAGACAAAACCAAACACACACACACACACACAAATACCTTCTCCTCCAACAGAACTCCCACTCAAAATCCCCTGTTTACAGCTCTGTTTGATAGCTCCTGTGCCGCTGCCTGACTGGCTGCAACCTTTATAGGACCCCTAGTCAGGGAAGCCCCGCCCCCTAATCAGGGCTCAGCTTCTCTCCCAGCAAAAAGCCTCTACACATACAGATACCACCAATTCAAAACCAAACACACACAAATACCTTCTACTCCAACAGAACTCCCACTCAAACTCCCCTGTTTACAGCTCTGTTGGCTAGCTCCTGTGCCGCTGCAGCTGTCTGTGCCGCTGCCTGATTGGCTGCTACCTTTATAGGACCCCTAGTCAGTGAAGACCCGCCCCCTAATCAGGGCTCAGCTTCTCTCCCAGCAAAAAGCCCCTACACATACAGATACTACCAAGACAAAACCAAACACACACACACACACACAAATACCTTCTCCTCCAACAGAACTCCCACTCAAAATCCCCTGTTTACAGCTCTGTTTGATAGCTCCTGTGCCGCTGCCTGACTGGCTGCAACCTTTATAGGACCCCTAGTCAGGGAAGCCCCGCCCCATAATAAGGGCTCATCTTCTGTCCCAGCACAAAGCCCCTACACATACAGATACTACCAATACAAAACCAAAGACACACACAAATACCTTCTCCTCCAACAGAACTCCCACTCAAACTCCCCTGTTTACAGCTCTGTTTGCTAGCTCCTGTGCCGCTGCCTGACTGTCTGCTACCTTTATAGGACCCCTAGTCAGGGAAGCCCCGCCCCCTAATCAGGGCTCAGATTCTCTCCCAGCACAAAGCCCCTCCACATACAGATACTACCAATACAAAACCAAACACCCACAAATACCTTCTCCTCCAACAGAACTCCCACTCAAACTCCCCTGTTTACAGCTCTGTTTGCTAGCTCCTGTGCCGCTGCCTGACTGGCTGCTACCTTTATAGTACCCCTAGTCAGGGAAGCCCCGCCCCCTAATCAGGGCTCAGCTTCTGTCCCACCACAAAGCCCCTACACACACAGATACTACCAATACAAAACCAAACACAAACAAATACCTTCTACTCCAACAGAACTCCCACTCAAAATCCACTGTTTACAGCTCTGTTTGATAGCTCCTGTGCCGCTGCCTGACTGGATGATACCTTTATAGGACCCCTAGTCAGGAAAGCCCCGCCCACTAATCAGGGCTCAGCTTCTCTCCCAGCACAAAGCCCCTCCAAGCCTCCACACATACAGATACCACCAATACAAAACCAAACACACACAAATACCTTCTCCTCCAACAGAACTCCCACTCAAACTCCCCTGTTTACACCTCTGTTTGCTAGCTCCTGTGCCGCTGCAGCTCTCTGTGCCGCTGCCTCACTGGCTGCTACCTTTATAGGTCCCCTAGTCAGTGAAGCCCCGCCCCCTAATCAGGGCTCAGCTTCTGTCTCAGCACAAAGCCCCTACACATACAGATACCACCAATACAAAACCAAACATACATAAATACCTTCTCCTCCAACAGAACTCCCACTCAAACTCCCCTGTCTACAGCTCTGTTTGCTAGCTCCTGTGCCGCTGCAGCTGTCTGTGCCGCTCCCTGATTGGCTGCTACCTTTATAGGACCCCTAGTCAGGGAAGCCCCGCCCCCTAATCAGGGCTCAGCTTCTGTCCCAGCACAAAGCCCCTACACACACAGATACTACCAATACAAAACCAAACACACACAAATACCTTCTACTCCAACAGAACTCCCACTCAAACTCCCCTGTTTACACCTCTGTTTGTTAGCTCCTGTGCCGCTGCAGCTGTCTGTGCCGCTCCCTGATTGGCTGCTACCTTTATAGGACCCCTAGTCAGTGAAGCCCCGCCCCCTAATCACGGCTCAGCTTCTCTCCCAGCACAAAGCCCCTACACATACAGATACTACCAATACAAAACCAAACACACACAAATACCTTCTCCTCCAACAGAACTCCCACTCAAACTCCCCTGTTTACAGCTCTGTTTGCTAGCTCCTGTGCCGCTGCCTGACTGGCTGCTACCTTTATAGGACCCCTAGTCAGGGAAGCCCCGCCCCCTAATCACGGCTCAGCTTCTCTCCCAGCACAAAGCCCTTACACATACAGATACCACCAATACAAAACCAAACACACACAAATACCTTCTCCTCCAACAGAACTCCCTCTCAAACTCCCCTGTTTACAGCTCTGTTTGCTAGCTCCTGTGCCACTGCCTGACTGGCTGCTACCTTTATAGGACCCCTAGTCAGGGAAGCCCCGCCCCCTAATAAGGGCTCATCTTCTGTCCCAGCACAAAGCCCCTACACATACAGATACTAAAAATACAAAACCAAAGACACACACAAATACCTTCTCCTCCAACAGAACTCCCACTCAAACTCCCCTGTTTACAGCTCTGTTTGCTAGCTCCTGTGCCGCTGCCTGACTGGCTGCTACCTTTATAGGACCCCTAGTCAGGGAAGCCCCGCCCCCTAATCAGGGCTCAGATTCTCTCCCAGCACAAAGCCCCTCCACATACAGATACTACCAATACAAAACCAAACACCCACAAATACCTTCTCCTCCAACAGAACTCCCACTCAAACTCCCCTGTTTACAGCTCTGTTTGCTAGCTCCTGTCCTGCTGCCTGACTGGCTGCTACCTTTATAGGACCCCTAGTCAGGGAAGCCCCGCCCCTAATAAGGGCTCAGCTTCTCTCCCAGCACAAAGCCCCTACACATAGAGATACCACCAATACAAAACCAAACACACACAAATACCTTCTCCTCCAACAGAACTCCCACTCAAACTCCCCCGTTTACACCTCTGTTTGCTAGCTCCTGTGCCGCTGCAGCTGTCTGTGCCGCTGCCTGATTGGCTGCTACCTTTATAGGACCCCTAGTCAGTGAAGCCCCGCCCCCTAATCAGGGCTCAGCTTCTCTCCCAGCACAAAGCCCCTGCACATACAGATACCACCAATACAAAACCAAACACACAAAAGTACCTTCTCCTCCAACAGAACTCCCACTCAAACTCCCCTGTTTACAGCTCTGTTGGCTAGCTCCTGTGCCGCTGCAGCTGTCTGTGCCGCTGCCTGATTGGCTGCTACCTTTATAGGACCCCTAGTCAGTGAAGACCCGCCCCCTAATCAGGGCTCAGCTTCTCTCCCAGCAAAAAGCCCCTACACATACAGATACTACCAAGACAAAACCAAACACACACACACACACACAAATACCTTCTCCTCCAACAGAACTCCCACTCAAAATCCCCTGTTTACAGCTCTGTTTGATAGCTCCTGTGCCGCTGCCTGACTGGCTGCAACCTTTATAGGACCCCTAGTCAGGGAAGCCCCGCCCCCTAATCAGGGCTCAGCTTCTCTCCCAGCAAAAAGCCTCTACACATACAGATACCACCAATACAAAACCAAACACACACAAATACCTTCTACTCCAACAGAACTCCCTCTCAAACTCCCCTGTTTACAGCTCTGTTTGCTAGCTCCTGTGCCGCTGCAGCTGTCTGTGCCGCTGCCTGACTGGCTGATACCTTTATAGGACCCCTAGTCAGTGAAGCCCCGCCCCCTAATCACGGCTCAGCTTCTCTCCCAGAACAAAGCCCCTACACATACAGATACTACCAATACAAAACCAAACACACACAAATACCTTCACCTCCAACAGAACTCCCACTCAAACTCCCCTGTTTACAGCTCTGTTTGCTAGCTCCTGTGCCGCTGCCTGACTGGCTGCTACCTTTATAGGACCCCTAGTCAGGGAAGCCCCGCCCCCTAATCAGGGCTCATCTTCTGTCCCAGCACAAAGCCCCTACACATACAGATACCACGAATACAAAACCAAACACACACAAATACCTTCTCCTCCAACAGAACTCCCACTCAAACTCCCCTGTTTACAGCTCTGTTTGCTAGCTCCTGTGCCGCTGCCTGACTGGCTGCTACCTTTATAGGACCCCTAGTCAGGGAAGCCCCGCCCCCTAATAAGGGCTCATCTTCTGTCCCAGCACAAAGCCCCTACACATACAGATACCACGAATACAAAACCAAACACACACAAATACCTTCTCCTCCAACAGAACTCCCTCTCAAACTCCCCTGTTTACAGCTCTGTTTGCTAGCTCCTGTGCCGCTGCCTGACTGGCTGCTACCTTTATAGGACCCCTAGTCAGGGAAGCCCCGCCCCCTAATCAGGGCTCAGATTCTCTCCCAGCACAAAGCCCCTGCACATACAGATACCACCAATACAAAACCAAACACACAAAAGTACCTTCTCCTCCAACAGAACTCCCACTCAAACTCCCCTGTTTACAGCTCTGTTGGCTAGCTCCTGTGCCGCTGCCTGACTGGCTGCTACCTTTATAGGACCCCGAGTCAGGGAAGCCCCGCCCCCTAATCAGGGCTCAGCTTCTCTCCCAGCACAAAGCCCCTGCACATACAGATACTAACAATGCAAAAACACACACACAAATACCTTCTCCTCCAACAGAACTCCAACTCAAACTCCCCTGTTTACAGCTCTGTTTGCAAGCTCCTGTGCCGCTGCAGCTGTCTGTGCCGCTGCCTGACTGGCTGCTACCTTTATAGGACCCCTAGTCAGTCAAGCCCCGCCCCCTAATCAGGGCTCAGCTTCTCTCCCAGCACAAAGCCCCTACACATACAGATACTTCGAATACAAAACCAAACACACACAAATACCTTCTCCTCCAACAGAACTCCCACTCAAACTCCCCTGTTTACAGCTCTGTTTGCTAGCTCCTGTCCTGCTGCCTGACTGGCTGCTACCTTTATAGGACCCCTAGTCAGGGAAGCCCCGCCCCTAATAAGGGTTCAGCTTCTCTCCCAGCACAAAGCCCCTACACATAGAGATACCACCAATACAAAACCAAACACACACAAATACCTTCTCCTCCAACAGAACTCCCACTCAAACTCCCCTGTTTACAGCTCTGTTGGCTAGCTCCTGTGCCGCTGCAGCGGTCTGTGCCGTTGCCTGATTGGCTGCTACCTTTATAGGACCCCTAGTCAGTGAAGACCCGCCCCCTAATCAGGGCTCAGCTTCTCTCCCAGCAAAAAGCCCCTACACATACAGATACTACCAAGACAAAACCAAACACACACACACACAAACAAATACCTTCTCCTCCAACAGAACTCCCACTCAAAATCCCCTGTTTACAGCTCTGTTTGATAGTTCCTGTGCCGCTGCCTGACTGGCTGCAACCTTTATAGGACCCCTAGTCAGGGAAGCCCCGCCCACTAATCAGGGCTCAGCTTCTCTCCCAGCACAAAGCCCCTCCAAGCCTCTACACATACAGATACCACGAATACAAAACCAAACACACACAAATACCTTCTCCTCCAACAGAACTCCCTCTCAAACTCCCCTGTTTACAGCTCTGTTTGCTAGCTCCTGTGCCGCTGCAGCTGTCTGTGCCGCTGCCTGACTGGCTGATACCTTTATAGGACCCCTAGTCAGTGAAGCCCCGCCCCCTAATCACGGCTCAGCTTCTCTCCCAGAACAAAGCCCCTACACATACAGATACTACCAATACAAAACCAAACAAACACAAATACCTTCACCTCCAACAGAACTCCCACTCAAACTCCCCTGTTTACAGCTCTGTTTGCTAGCTCCTGTGCCGCTGCCTGACTGGCTGCTACCTTTATAGGACCCCTAGTCAGGGAAGCCCCGCCCCCTAATCAGGGCTCATCTTCTGTCCCAGCACAAAGCCCCTACACATACAGATACCACCAATACAAAACCAAACACACACAAATACCTTCTCCTCCAACAGAACTCCCTCTCAAACTCCCCTGTTTACAGCTCTGTTTGCTAGCTCCTGTGCCGCTGCCTGACTGGCTGCTACCTTTATAGGACCCCTAGTCAGGGAAGCCCCGCCCCCTAATAAGGGCTCATCTTCTATCCCAGCACAAAGCCCCTGCACATACAGATACCACCAATACAAAACCAAACACACAAAAGTACCTTCTCCTCCAACAGAACTCCCACTCAAACTCCCCTGTTTACAGCTCTGTTGGCTAGCTCCTTTGCCGCTGCAGCTGTCTGTGCCGCTGCCTGATTGGCTGCTACCTTTATAGGACCCCTAGTCAGTGAAGACCCGCCCCTAATCAGGGCTCAGCTTCTCTCCCAGCAAAAAGCCCCTACACATGCAGATACTACCAAGACAAAACCAAACACACACAAACACACACAAGTACCTTCTCCTCCAACAGAACTCCCACTCAAAATCCCCTGTTTACAGCTCTGTTTGATAGCTCCTGTGCCGCTGCCTGACTGGCTGCAACCTTTATAGGACCCCTAGTCAGGGAAGCCCCGCCCACTAATCAGGGCTCAGCTTCTCTCCCAGCACAAAGCCCCTCCAAGCCTCTACACATACAGATACCACCAATACAAAACCAAACACACACAAATACCTTCTCCTCCAACAGAACTCCCTCTCAAACTCCCCTGTTTACAGCTCTGTTTGCTAGCTCCTGTGCCGCTGCAGCTGTCTGTGCCGCTGCCTGACTGGCTGATACCTTTATAGGACCCCTAGTCAGTGAAGCCCCGCCCCCTAATCACGGCTCAGCTTCTCTCCCAGAACAAAGCCCCTACACATACAGATACTACCAATACAAAACCAAACAAACACAAATACCTTCACCTCCAACAGAACTCCCACTCAAACTCCCCTGTTTACAGCTCTGTTTGCTAGCTCCTGTGCCGCTGCCTGACTGGCTGCTACCTTTATAGGACCCCTAGTCAGGGAAGCCCCGACCCCTAATCAGGGCTCATCTTCTGTCCCAGCACAAAGCCCCTACACATACAGATACCACCAATACAAAACCAAACACACACAAATACCTTCTCCTCCAACAGAACTCCCACTCAAACTCCCCTGTTTACAGCTCTGTTTGCTAGCTCCTGTGCCGCTGCCTGACTGGCTGCTACCTTTATAGGACCCCTAGTCAGGGAAGCCCCGCCCCCTAATCAGGGCTCATCTTCTGTCCCAGCACAAAGCCCCTACACATACAGATACTACCAATACAAAACCAAAGACACACACAAATACCTTCTCCTCCAACAGAACTCCCACTCAAACTCCCCTGTTTACAGCTCTGTTTGCTAGCTCCTGTGCCGCTGCCTGACTGGCTGCTACCTTTATAGGACCCCTAGTCAGGGAAGCCCCGCCCCCTAATCAGGGCTCAGATTCTCTCCCAGCACAAAGCCCCTCCACATACAGATACTACCAATACAAAACCAAACACCCACAAATACCTTCTCCTCCAACAGTACTCCCACTCAAACTCCCCTGTTTACAGCTCTGTTTGCTAGCTCCTGTCCTGCTGCCTGACTGGCTGCTACCTTTATAGGACCCCTAGTCAGGGAAGCCCCGCCCCTAATAAGGGCTCAGCTTCTCTCCCAGCACAAAGCCCCTACACATAGAGATACCACCAATACAAAACCAAACACACACAAATACCTTCTCCTCCAACAGAACTCCCACTCAAACTCCCCTGTTTACACCTCTGTTTGCTAGCTCCTGTGCCGCTGCAGCTGTCTGTGCCGCTGCCTGATTGGCTGCTACCTTTATAGGACCCCTAGTCAGTGAAGCCCCGCCCCCTAATCAGGGCTCAGCTTCTCTCCCAGCACAAAGCCCCTGCACATACAGATACCACCAATACAAAACCAAACACACAAAAGTACCTTCTCCTCCAACAGAACTCCCACTCAAACTCCCCTGTTTACAGCTCTGTTGGCTAGCTCCTGTGCCGCTGCAGCTGTCTGTGCCGCTGCCTGATTGGCTGCTACCTTTATAGGACCCCTACTCAGTGAAGACCCGCCCCCTAATCAGGGCTCAGCTTCTCTCCCAGCAAAAAGCCCCTACACATACAGATACTACCAAGACAAAACCAAACACACACACACACACACAAATACCTTCTCCTCCAACAGAACTCCCACTCAAAATCCCCTGTTTACAGCTCTGTTTGATAGCTCCTGTGCCGCTGCCTGACTGGCTGCAACCTTTATAGGACCCCTAGTCAGGGAAGCCCCGCCCACTAATCAGGGCTCAGCTTCTCTCCCAGCACAAAGCCCCTCCAAGCCTCTACACATACAGATACCACGAATACAAAACCAAACACACACAAATACCTTCTCCTCCAACAGAACTCCCTCTCAAACTCCCCTGTTTACAGCTCTGTTTGCTAGCTCCTGTGCCGCTGCAGCTGTCTGTGCCGCTGCCTGACTGGCTGATACCTTTATAGGACCCCTAGTCAGTGAAGCCCCGCCCCCTAATCACGGCTCAGCTTCTCTCCCAGAACAAAGCCCCTACACATACAGATACTACCAATACAAAACCAAACAAACACAAATACCTTCACCTCCAACAGAACTCCCACTCAAACTCCCCTGTTTACAGCTCTGTTTGCTAGCTCCTCTGCCGCTGCCTGACTGGCTGCTACCTTTATAGGACCCCTAGTCAGGGAAGCCCCGCCCCCTAATCAGGGCTCATCTTCTGTCCCAGCACAAAGCCCCTACACATACAGATACCACGAATACAAAACCAAACACACACAAATACCTTCTCCTCCAACAGAACTCCCACTCAAACTCCCCTGTTTACAGCTCTGTTTGCTAGCTCCTGTGCCGCTGCCTGACTGGCTGCTACCTTTATAGGACCCCTAGTCAGGGAAGCCCCGCCCCCTAATAAGGGCTCATCTTCTATCCCAGCACAAAGCCCCTACACATACATATACTACCAATACAAAACCAAAGACACACACAAATACCTTCTCCTCCAACAGAACTCCCACTCAAACTCCCCTGTTTACAGCTCTGTTTGCTAGCTCCTGTGCCGCTGCCTGACTGTCTGCTACCTTTATAGGACCCCTAGTCAGGGAAGCCCCGCCCCCTAATCAGGGCTCAGATTCTCTCCCAGCACAAAGCCCCTCCACATACAGATACTACCAATACAAAACCAAACACCCACAAATACCTTCTCCTCCAACAGAACTCCCACTCAAACTCCCCTGTTTACAGCTCTGTTTGCTAGCTCCTGTCCTGCTGCCTGACTGGCTGCTACCTTTATAGGACCCCTAGTCAGGGAAGCCCCGCCCCCTAATCAGGGCTCATCTTCTGTCCCAGCACAAAGCCCCTACACATACAGATACTACCAATACAAAACCAAACACACACAAATACCTTTTCCTCCAACAGAACTCCCACTCCAACTCCCCTGTTTACAGCTCTGTTTGCTAGCTCCTGTGCCGCTGCCTGACTGGCTGCTACCTTTATAGGACCCCTAGTCAGGGAAGCCCCGCCCCCTAATCAGGGCTCAGCTTCTCTCCCAGCACAAAGCCCCTGCACATACAGATACTACCAATACAAAACCAAACACCCACAAATACCTTCTCCTCCAAGAGAACTCCCACTCAAACTCCCCTGTTTACAGCTCTGTTTGCCAGCTCCTGTGCCGCTGCCTGACTGGCTGCTACCTTTATAGGACCCCTAGTGAGTGAGGCCCCGCCCCCTCATCAGGGCTCATCTTCTGTCCCAGCACAAAGCCCCTACACATACAGATACTACCAATACAAAACCAAACACACACAAATACCTTCTCCTCCAACAGAACTCCCACTCAAACTCCCCTGTTTACAGCTCTTTGCTAGCTCCTGTGCCGCTGCAGCTCTCTGTGCCGCTACCTTTATAGGACCCCTAGTCAGAGAAGCCCCGCCCCCTAATCAGGGCTCAGCTTCTCTCCCAGCGCAAAGCCCCTACACATACAGATACTACCAGTACAAAACCAAACTAACACAAATACCTTCCCCTCCAACAGAACTCCCACTCAAACTCCCCTGTTTACAGCTCTGTTTGCTAGCTCCTGTACCGCTGCAGCTGTCTGTGTCGCTGCCTGACTGGCTGCTCCCTTTATAGGACCCCTAGTCAGTGAAGCCCCGCCCCCTAATCAGGGCTCAGCTTCTCTCCCAGCACAAAGCCCCTGCACATACAGATACCACCAATACAAAACCAAACACACACAAATACCTTCTCCTCCAACATAACTCCCACTCAAACTCCCCTGTTTACAGCTCTGTTTGCTAGCTCCTGTACCGCTGCAGCTGTCTGTGTCGCTGCCTGACTGGCTGCTCCCTTTATAGGACCCCTAGTCAGTGAAGCCCCGCCCCCTAATCAGGGCTCAGCTTCTCTCCCAGCACAAGGCCCCTCCAAGCCTCTACACATACAGATACCACCAATACAAAACCAAACACACACACAAAAATACCTTCTCCTCCAACAGAACTCCCACTCAAACTCCCCTGTTTACAGCTCTGTTTGCTAGCTCCTGTGCTGCTGTAGCTCTCTGTGCCGCAGCCTGACAGGCTGCTACCTTTATAGGTCCCCTAGTCAGTGAAGCCCCGCCCCCTAATCAGGGCTCAGCTTTTCTCCCAGCACAAAGCCCCTACACATACAGATACTACCAATACAAAACCAAACACACACAAATACTTTCTCCTCCAACAGAACTCCCACTCAAACTCCCCTGTTTACAGCTCTGTTTGCTAGCCCCTGTGCCGCTGCAGCTGTCTGTTCCGCTGCCTGACTGGCTGCTACTTTTATAGGACCCCTAGTCAGTGAAGCCCCGCCCCCTAATCAGGGCTCAGCTTCTCTCCCAACACAAAGCCCCGCCAAGCCCCTACACATACAGATACTACCAGTACAAAACCAAACTAACACAAATACCTTCTCCTCCAACAGAACTCCCACTCAACCTCCCCTGTTTACCGCTCTGTTTGCTAGCGCCTGTGCCGCTGCCTGACCGGCTGCTACCTTTATAGGACCCCTAGTCAGTGAAGCCCCGCCCCTAATCAGGGCTCAGCTTCTCTCCCAGCACAAAGCACCTACACATACAGATACGAACAATACAAAACCAAACACTCACACACAAATACCTTCTCCTCCAACAGAACTCCCACTCAAACTCCCCTGTTTACAGCTCTGTTTGCTAGCTCCTGTGCCGCTGCCGGACTGGCTGCTACCTTTATAGGACCCCTAGTCAGTCAAGCCCCGCCCCTAATCAGGGCTCAGCTTCTCTCCCAGCACAAAGCACCTACACATACAGATACGAACAATACAAAACCAAACACTCACACACAAATACCTTCTCCTCCAACAGAACTCCCACACAAACTCCCCTGTTTACAGCTCTGTTTGCTAGCTCCCGTGCCGCTGCCTGGTTGGCTGATACCTTTATAGGACCCCTAGTCAGGGAAACCCCGCCCCCTAATCAGAGCTCAGCTTCTCTCCCAGCACAAAGCCCCTACACACACAGATATTACCAATACAAAACCAAACACACACAAATACCTTCTACTCCAACAGAACTCCCACTCAAACTCCCCTGTTTACAGCTCTGTTTGATAGCTCCTGTGCCGCTGCCTGACTGGCTGCAACCTTTATAGGACCCCTAGTCAGGGAAGCCCCGCCCACTAATCAGGGCTCAGCTTCTCTCCCAGCACAAAGCCACTCCAAGCCTCTACACATACAGATACCACCAATACAAAACCAAACACACACAAATACCTTCTCCTCCAACAGAACTCCCACTCAAACTCCCCTGTTTACAGCTCTGTTTGCTAGCTCCTATGCCGCTGCAGCTGTCTGTGCCACTGCCTGACTAGCTGCTCCCTTTATAGGACCCCAGTCAGTGAAGCCCCGCCCCCTAATCAGGGCTCAGCTTCTCTCCCAGCACAAAGCCCCTGCACATACAGATACCACCAATACAAAACCAAACACACACAAGTACCTTCTCCTCCAACAGAACTCCCACTCAAACTCCCCTGTTTACAGCTCTGTTTGCTAGCTCCTGTGCCGCTGCCTGACTGGCTGCTACCTTTATAGGACCCCTAGCCAGGAAAGCCCCGCCCCCTAATCAGGGCTCATCTTCTCTCCCAGCACAAAGCCTCTACACATACAGATACTAACGATACAAAACCAAACACACACAAATACCTTCTCCTCCAACAGAACTCCCACTCAAACTCCCCTGTTTAGAGCTCTGTTTGCTAGCTCCTGTGCCGCTGCCTGACTGGCTGCTACCTTTATAGGACCCCTAGTCAGGGAAGCACCGCCCCCTAATCAGGGCTCAGCTTCTCTCCCAGCACAAAGCCTCTACACACACAGATACTACCAATACAAAACCAAACACACACAAATACCTTCTCCTCCAACAGAACTCCTACTCAAACTCCCCTGTTTACAGCTCTGTTTGCAAGCTCCTGTGCGGCTGCAGCTGTCTGTGCCGCTGCCTGACAGGCTGCAACCTTTATAGGACCCCTAGTCAGCGAAGCCCCGCCCCCTAATCAGGGCTCAGCTTCTCTCCCAGCACAAAGCCCCTGCACATACAGATACTAACAATACAAAACCAAACACACACAAATACCTTCTCCTCCAACAGAACTCCCACTCAAACTCCCCTGTTTACAGCTCTGTTTGCTAGCTCCTGTGCCGCTGCCTGACTGGCTGCTACCTTTATAGGACCCCTAGTCAGCGACGCCCCGCCCCCTAATCAGGGCTCATCATCTGTCCCAGCACAAAGCCCCTACACATACAGATACTACCAATACAAAACCAAAGACACACACAAATACCTTCTCCTCCAACAGAACTCCTACTCAAACTCCCCTGTTTACAGCTCTGTTTGCTAGCTCCTGTGCCGCTGCCTGACTGGCTCTCCCAGGACAAAGCCCCTGCACATACAGATACTACCAATACGAAACCAAAGACACACACAAATACCTTCTCCTCCAACAGAACTCCCACTCAAACTCCCCTGTTTACAGCTCTGTTTGCTAGCTCCTGTGCCGCTGCCTGACTGGCTGCTACCTTTATAGGACCCCTAGTCAGGGAAGCCCCGCCCCCTAATAAGGGCTCATCTTCTGTCCCAGCACAAAGCCCCTACACATACAGATACTACCAATACAAAACCAAAGACACACACAAATACCTTCTCCTCCAACAGAACTCTCACTCAAACTCCCCTTTTTACAGCTCTGTTTGCTAGCTCCTGTGCCGCTGCCTGACTGGCTGCTACCTTTATAGGACCCCTAGTCAGGGAAGCCCCGCCCCCTAATCAGGGCTCAGATTCTCTCCCAGCACAAAGCCCCTCCACATACAGATACTACCAATACAAAACCAAACACCCTCAAATACCTTCTCCTCCAACAGAACTCCCACTCAAACTCCCCTGTTTACAGCTCTGTTTGCTAGCTCCTGTCCTGCTGCCTGACTGGCTGCTACCTTTATAGGACCCCTAGTCAGGGAAGCCCCGCCCCCTAATCAGGGCTCAGCTTCTGTCCCAGCACAAAGCCCCTACACATACAGATACTACCAATACAAAACCAAACACACAAATACCTTCTCCTCCAACAGAACTCCCACTCAAACTCCCCTGTTTACAGCTCTGTTTGCTAGCTCCTGTGCCGCTGCCTGACTGGCTGCTACCTTTATAGGACCCCTAGTCAGGGAAGCCCCGCCCCCTAATCAGGGCTCAGATTCTCTCCCAGCACAAAGCCCCTCCACATACAGATACTACCAATACAAAACCAAACACCCACAAATACCTTCTCCTCCAACAGAACTCCCACTCAAACTCCCCTGTTTACAGCTCTGTTTGCTAGCTCCTGTGCTGCTGCCTGACTGGCTGCTACCTTTATAGGACCCCTAGTCAGGGAAGCCCCGCCCCTAATAAGGGCTCAGCTTCTCTCCCAGCACAAAGCCCCTACACATAGAGATACCACCAATACAAAACCAAACACACACAAATAACTTCACCTCCAACAGAACTCCCACTCAGACTCCCCTGTTTACAGCTCTGTTTGCTAGCTCCTGTGCCGCTGCCTGACTGGCTGCACCCTTTATAGGACCCCTAGTCAGGGAAGCCCCGCCCCCTAATAAGGGCTCATCTTCTGTCCCAGCACAAAGCCCCTACACATACAGATACTACCAATACAAAACCAAAGACACACACAAATACCTTCTCCTCCAACAGAACTCCCACTCAAACTCCCCTGTTTACAGCTCTGTTTGCTAGCTCCTGTGCCGCTGCCTGACTGGCTGCTACCTTTTTAGGACCCCTAGTCAGGGAAGCCCCGCCCCCTAATCAGGGCTCAGATTCTCTCCCAGCACAAAGCCCCTCCACATACAGATACTACCAATACAAAACCAAACACCCACAAATACCTTCTCCTCCAACAGAACTCCCACTCAAACTCCCCTGTTTACAGCTCTGTTTGCTAGCTCCTGTGCTGCTGCCTGACTGGCTGCTACCTTTATAGGACCCCTAGTCAGGGAAGCCCCGCCCCCTAATCAGGACTCAGATTCTGTCCCAGCACAAAGCCCCTCCACATACAGATACTACCAATACAAAACCAAACACCCACAAATACCTTCTCCTCCAACAGAACTCCCACTCAAACTCCCCTGTTTACACCTCTGTTTGCTAGCTCCTGTGCTGCTGCAGCTGTCTGTGCCGCTGACTGATTGGCTGCTACCTTTATAGGACCCCTAGTCAGTGAAGACGCGCCCCCTAATCAGGGCTCAGCTTCTCTCCCAGCAAAAAGCCCCTACACATACAGATAATACCAAAACAAAACCAAACGCACATACACACACACAAATACCTTCTCCTCCAACAGAACTCCCACTCAAATTCCCCTGTTTACAGCTCTGTTTGCTAGCTCCCGTGCCGCTGCCTGACTGGCTGCTACCTTTATAGGACCCCTAGTCAGGGAAGCCCCGCCCCCTAATCAGGGCTCAGCTTCTCTGCCAGCACAAAGCCCCTACACATACAGATACTAACAATACAAAACCAAACACACAAATACCTTCTCCTCCAACAGAACTCCCACTCAAAATCCCCTGTTTACAGCTCTGTTTGACAGCTCCTGTGACGCTGCCTGACTGGCTGCAACCTTTATAGGACCCCTAGTCAGGGAAGCCCCGCCCACTAATCAGGGCTCAGCTTCTCTCCCAGCACAAAGCCCCTCCAAGCCTCTACACATACAGATACCACCAATACAAAACCAAACACACACAAATACCTTCTCCTCCAACAGAACTCCCACTCAAACTCCCCTGTTTACAGCTCTGTTTGCTAGCTCCTGTGCTGCTGCCTGACTGGCTGCTACCTTTATAGGACCCCTAGTCAGGGAAGCCCCGCCCCTAATAAGGGCTCAGCTTCTCTCCCAGCACAAAGCCCCTACACATAGAGATACCACCAATACAAAACCAAACACACACAAATACCTTCTCCTCCAACAGAACTCCCACTCAAACTCGCCTGTTTACACCTCTGTTTGCTAGCTCCTGTGCCGCTGCCTGACTGGCTGCAACCTTTATAGGACCCCTAGTCAGGGAAGCCCCGCCCACTAATCAGGGCTCAGCTTCTCTCCCAGCACAAAGCCCCTCCAAGCCTCTACACATACAGATACCACCAATACAAAACCAAACACACACAAATACCTTCTCCTCCAACAGAACTCCCTCTCAAACTCCCCTGTTTACAGCTCTGTTTGCTAGCTCCTGTGCCGCTGCCTGACTGGCTCTCCCAGGACAAAGCCCCTGCACATACAGATACTTCCAATACGAAACCAAACACCCACAAATACCTTCTCCACCAACAGAACTCCCACTCAAACTCCCCTGTTTTCAGCTCTGTTGGCTAGCTCCTGTGCTGCTGCAGCTGTCTGTGCCGCTGCCTGATTGGCTGCTACCTTTATAGGACCCCTAGTCAGTGAAGACCCGCCCCCTAATCAGGGCTCAGCTTCTCTCCCAGCAAAAAGCCCCTACACATACAGATAATACCAAAACAAAACCAAACGCACACACACACACACAAATACCTTCTCCTCCAACAGAACTCCCACTCAAATTCCCCTGTTTACAGCTCTGTTTGCTAGCTCCCGTGCCGCTGCCTGACTGGCTGCTACCTTTATAGGACCCCTAGTCAGGGAAGCCCCGCCCCCTAATCAGGGCTCAGCTTCTGTCCCAGCACAAAGCCCCTACACATACAGATACTACCAATACAAAACCAAACACACAAATACCTTCTCCTCCAACAGAACTCCCACTCAAACTCCCCTGTTTACAGCTCTGTTTGCTAGCTCCTGTGCCGCTGCCTGACTGGCTGCTACCTTTATAGGACCCCTAGTCAGGGAAGCCCCGCCACCTAATCAGGGCTCAGATTCTCTCCCAGCACAAAGCCCCTCCACATACAGATACTACCAATACAAAACCAAACACCCACAAATACCTTCTCCTCCAACAGAACTCCCACTCAAACTCCCCTGTTTACAGCTCTGTTTGCTAGCTCCTGTGCCGCTGCCTGACTGGCTGCTACCTTTATAGGACCCCTAGTCAGGGAAGCCCCGCCCCTAATAAGGGCTCAGCTTCTCTCCCAGCACAAAGCCCCTACACATAGAGATACCACCAATACAAAACCAAACACACACAAATAACTTCACCTCCAACAGAACTCCCACTCAGACTCCCCTGTTTACAGCTCTGTTTGCTAGCTCCTGTGCCGCTGCAGCTGTCTGTGCCGCTGCCTGACTGGCTGCTACCTTTATAGGACCCCTAGTCAGTCAAGCCCCGCCCCCTAATCAGGGCTCAGCTTCTCTCCCAGCACAAAGCCCCTACACATACAGATACTTCGAATACAAAACCAAACACACACAAATACCTTCTCCTCCAACAGAACTCCCACTCAAACTCCCCTGTTTACAGCTCTGTTGGCTAGCTCCTGTGCCGCTGCAGCTGTCTGTGCCGCTGCCTGATTGGCTGCTACCTTTATAGGACCCCTAGTCAGTGAAGACCCGCCCCCTAATCAGGGCTCAGCTTCTCTCCCAGCAAAAAGCCCCTACACATAGAGATACTACCAAGACAAAACCAAACACACACACACACACACACAAATACCTTCTCCTCCAACAGAACTCCCACTCAAAATCCCCTGTTTACAGCTCTGTTTGATAGCTCCTGTGCCGCTGCCTGACTGGCTGCAACCTTTATAGGACCCCTAGTCAGGGAAGCCCCGCCCCCTAATCAGGGCTCAGCTTCTCTCCCAGCAAAAAGCCTCTACACATACAGATACCACCAATTCAAAACCAAACACACACAAATACCTTCTACTCCAACAGAACTCCCTCTCAAACTCCCCTGTTTACAGCTCTGTTTGCTAGCTCCTGTGCCGCTGCAGCTGTCTGTGCCGCTGCCTGACTGGCTGATACCTTTACAGGACCCCTAGTCAGGGAAGCCCCGCCCCCTAATCACGGCTCAGCTTCTCTCCCAGAACAAAGCCCCTACACAGACAGATACTACCAATACAAAACCAAACACACACAAATACCTTCACCTCCAACAGAACTCCCACTCAAACTCCCCTGTTTACAGCTCTGTTTGCTAGCTCCTGTGCCGCTGCCTGACTGGCTGCTACCTTTATAGGACCCCTAGTCAGGGAAGCCCCGCCCCCTAATCAGGGCTCATCTTCTGTCCCAGCACAAAGCCCCTACACATACAGATACTACCAATACAAAACCAAAGACACACACAAATACCTTCTCCTCCAACAGAACTCCCACTCAAACTCCCCTGTTTACAGCTCTGTTGGCTAGCTCCTGTGCCGCTGCAGCTGTCTGTGCCGCTGCCTGATTGGCTGCTACCTTTATAGGACCCCTAGTCAGTGAAGACCCGCCCCCTAATCAGGGCTCAGCTTCTCTCCCAGCAAAAAGCCCCTACACATACAGATACTACCAAGACAAAACCAAACACACACACACACACACAAATACCTTCTCCTCCAACAGAACTCCCACTCAAAATCCCCTGTTTACAGCTCTGTTTGATAGCTCCTGTGCCGCTGCCTGACTGGCTGCAACCTTTATAGGACCCCTAGTCAGGGAAGCCCCGCCCCCTAATCAGGGCTCAGCTTCTCTCCCAGCAAAAAGCCTCTACACATACAGATACCACCAATTCAAAACCAAACACACACAAATACCTTCTACTCCAACAGAACTCCCTCTCAAACTCCCCTGTTTACAGCTCTGTTTGCTAGCTCCTGTGCCGCTGCAGCTGTCTGTGCCACTGCCTGACTGGCTGATACCTTTACAGGACCCCTAGTCAGTGAAGCCCCGCCCCCTAATCACGGCTCAGCTTCTCTCCCAGAACAAAGCCCCTACACAGACAGATACTACCAATACAAAACCAAACACACACAAATACCTTCACCTCCAACAGAACTCCCACTCAAACTCCCCTGTTTACAGCTCTGTTTGCTAGCTCCTGTGCCGCTGCCTGACTGGCTGCTACCTTTATAGGACCCCTAGTCAGGGAAGCCCCGCCCCCTAATCAGGGCTCATCTTCTGTCCCAGCACAAAGCCCCTACACATACAGATACCACTTATACAAAACCAAACACACACAAATACCTTCTCCTCCAACAGAACTCCCTCTCAAACTCCCCTGTTTACAGCTCTGTTTCCTAGCTCCTGTGCCGCTGCCTGACTGGCTGCTACCTTTATAGGACCCCTAGTCAGGGAAGCCCCGCCCCCTAATAAGGGCTCATCTTCTGTCCCAGCACAAAGCCCCTACACATACAGATACTACCAATACAAAACCAAAGACACACACAAATACCTTCTCCTCCAACAGAACTCCCACTCAAACTCCCCTGTTTACAGCTCTGTTGGCTAGCTCCTGTGCCGCTGCAGCTGTCTGTGCCGCTGCCTGATTGGCTGCTACCTTTATAGGACCCCTAGTCAGTGAAGACCCGCCCCCTAATCAGGGCTCAGCTTCTCTCCCAGCAAAAAGCCCCTACACATACAGATACTACCAAGACAAAACCAAACACACACACACACACACAAATACCTTCTCCTCCAACAGAACTCCCACTCAAAATCCCCTGTTTACAGCTCTGTTTGATAGCTCCTGTGCCGCTGCCTGACTGGCTGCAACCTTTATAGGACCCCTAGTCAGGGAAGCCCCGCCCCATAATAAGGGCTCATCTTCTGTCCCAGCACAAAGCCCCTACACATACAGATACTACCAATACAAAACCAAAGACACACACAAATACCTTCTCCTCCAACAGAACTCCCACTCAAACTCCCCTGTTTACAGCTCTGTTTGCTAGCTCCTGTGCCGCTGCCTGACTGTCTGCTACCTTTATAGGACCCCTAGTCAGGGAAGCCCCGCCCCCTAATCAGGGCTCAGATTCTCTCCCAGCACAAAGCCCCTCCACATACAGATACTACCAATACAAAACCAAACACCCACAAATACCTTCTCCTCCAACAGAACTCCCACTCAAACTCCCCTGTTTACAGCTCTGTTTGCTAGCTCCTGTCCTGCTGCCTGACTGGCTGCTACCTTTATAGGACCCCTAGTCAGGGAAGCCCCGCCCCTAATAAGGGCTCAGCTTCTCTCCCAGCACAAAGCCCCTACACATAGAGATACCACCAATACAAAACCAAACACACACAAATACCTTCTCCTCCAACAGAACTCCCACTCAAACTCCCCTGTTTACACCTCTGTTTGCTAGCTCCTGTGCCGCTGCAGCTGTCTGTGCCGCTGCCTGATTGGCTGCTACCTTTATAGGACCCCTCGTCAGTGAAGCCCCGCCCCCTAATCAGGGCTCAGCTTCTCTCCCAGCACAAAGCCCCTGCACATACAGATACCACCAATACAAAACCAAACACACAAAAGTACCTTCTCCTCCAACAGAACTCCCACTCAAACTCCCCTGTTTACAGCTCTGTTGGCTAGCTCCTGTGCCGCTGCAGCTGTCTGTGCCGCTGCCTGGTTGGCTGCTACCTTTATAGGACCCCTAGTCAGTGAAGACCCGCCCCCTAATCAGGGCTCAGCTTCTCTCCCAGCAAAAAGCCCCTACACATACAGATACTACCAAGACAAAACCAAACACACACACACACACACACAAATACCTTCTCCTCCAACAGAACTCCCACTCAAAATCCCCTGTTTACAGCTCTGTTTGATAGCTCCTGTGCCGCTGCCTGACTGGCTGATACCTTTATAGGACCCCTAGTCAGTGAAGCCCCGCCCCCTAATCACGGCTCAGCTTCTCTCCCAGAACAAAGCCCCTACACATACAGATACTACCAATACAAAACCAAACACACACAAATACCTTCACCTCCAACAGAACTCCCACTCAAACTCCCCTGTTTACAGCTCTGTTGGCTAGCTCCTGTGCCGCTGCAGCTGTCTGTGCCGCTGCCTGATTGGCTGCTACCTTTATAGGACCCCTAGTCAGTGAAGACCCGCCCCCTAATCAGGGCTCAGCTTCTCTCCCAGCAAAAAGCCCCTACACATACAGATACTACCAAGACAAAACCAAACACACACAAACACACACAAATACCTTCACCTCCAACAGAACTCCCACTCAAACTCCCCTGTTTACAGCTCTGTTTGCTAGCTCCTGTGCCGCTGCCTGACTGGCTGCTACCTTTATAGGACCCCTAGTCAGGGAAGCCCCGCCCCCTAATCAGGGCTCATCTTCTGTCCCAGCACAAAGCCCCTACACATACAGATACCACGAATACAAAACCAAACACACACAAATACCTTCTCCTCCAACAGAACTCCCTCTCAAACTCCCCTGTTTACAGCTCTGTTTGCTAGCTCCTGTGCCGCTGCCTGACTGGCTGCTACCTTTATAGGACCCCTAGTCAGGGAAGCCCCGCCCCCTAATAAGGGCTCATCTTCTGTCCCAGCACAAAGCCCCTACACATACAGATACTACCAATACAAAACCAAACACCCACAAATACCTTCTCCTCCAACAGAACTCCCACTCAAACTCCCGTGTTTACAGCTCTGTTTGCTAGCTCCTGTCCTGCTGCCTGACTGGCTGCTACCTTTATAGGACCCCTAGTCAGGGAAGCCCCGCCCCTAATAAGGGCTCAGCTTCTCTCCCAGCACAAAGCCCCTACACATAGAGATACCACCAATACAAAACCAAACACACACAAATACCTTCTCCTCCAACAGAACTCCCACTCAAACTCCCCTGTTTACACCTCTGTTTGCTAGCTCCTGTGCCGCTGCAGCTGTCTGTGCCGCTGCCTGATTGGCTGCTACCTTTATAGGACCCCTAGTCAGTGAAGCCCCGCCCCCTAATCAGGGCTCAGCTTCTCTCCCAGCACAAAGCCCCTGCACATACAGATACCACCAATACAAAACCAAACACACAAAAGTACCTTCTCCTCCAACAGAACTCCCACTCAAACTCCCCTTTTTACAGCTCTGTTGGCTAGCTCCTGTGCCGCTGCAGCTGTCTTGCCGCTGCCTGATTGGCTGCTACCTTTATAGGACCCCTACTCAGTGAAGACCCGCCCCCTAATCAGGGCTCAGCTTCTCTCCCAGCAAAAAGCCCCTACACATACAGATACTACCAAGACAAAACCAAAAACACACACACACACACAAATACCTTCTCCTCCAACAGAACTCCCACTCAAACTCCCGTGTTTACAGCTCTGTTTGCTAGCTCCTGTCCTGCTGCCTGACTGGCTGCAACCTTTATAGGACCCCTAGTCAGGGAAGCCCCGCCCACTAATCAGGGCTCAGCTTCTCTCCCAGCACAAAGCCCCTCCAAGCCTCTACACATACAGATACCACCAATACAAAACCAAACACACACAAATACCTTCTCCTCCAACAGAACTCCCTCTCAAACTCCCCTGTTTACAGCTCTGTTTGCTAGCTCCTGTGCCGCTGCCTGACTGGCTGCTACCTTTATAGGACCCCTAGTCAGGGAAGCCCCGCCCCCTAATAAGGGCTCATCTTCTGTCCCAGCACAAAGCCCCTACACATACAGATACTACCAATACAAAACCAAAAACCCACAAATACCTTCTCCTCCAACAGAACTCCCACTCAAACTCCCGTGTTTACAGCTCTGTTTGCTAGCTCCTGTCCTGCTGCCTGACTGGCTGCTACCTTTATAGGACCCCTAGTCAGGGAAGCCCCGCCCCTAATAAGGGCTCAGCTTCTCTCCCAGCACAAAGCCCCTACACATAGAGATACCACCAATACAAAACCAAACACACACAAATACCTTCTCCTCCAACAGAACTCCCACTCAAACTCCCCTGTTTACACCTCTGTTTGCTAGCTCCTGTGCCGCTGCCTGACTGGCTGCTACCTTTATAGGACCCCTAGTCAGGGAAGCCCCGCCCCCTAATCACGGCTCAGCTTCTCTCCCAGCACAAAGCCCCTACACATACAGGTACTACCAATACAAAACCAAAGACACACACAAATACCTTCTCCTCCAACAGAACTCCCACTCAAACTCCCCTGTTTACAGCTCTGTTTGCTAGCTCCTGTGCCGCTGCCTGACTGGCTGCTACCTTTATAGTACCCCTTAGTCAGGGAAGCCCCGCCCCCTAATCAGGGCTCAGATTCTCTCCCAGCACAAAGCCCCTCCACAAAGAGATACTACCAATACAAAACCAAACACCCACAAATACCTTCTCCTCCAACAGAACTCCCACTCAAACTCCCATGTTTACAGCTCTGTTTGCTAGCTCCTGTGCTGCTGCCTGACTGGCTGCTACCTTTATAGGACCCCTAGTCAGGGAAGCCCCGCCCCTAATAAGGGCTCAGCTTCTCTCCCAGCACAAAGCCCCTACACATAGAGATACCACCAATACAAAACCAAACACACACAAATACCTTCTCCTCCAACAGAACTCCCACTCAAACTCCCCTGTTTACACCTCTGTTTGCTAGCTCCTGTGCCGCTGCAGCTGTCTTGCCGCTGCCTGATTGGCTGCTACCTTTATAGGACCCCTACTCAATGAAGACCCGCCCCCTAATCAGGGCTCAGCTTCTCTCCCAGCAAAAAGCCCCTACACATACAGATACTCCCAAGACAAAACCAAAAACACACACACACACACAAATACCTTCTCCTCCAACAGAACTCCCACTCAAACTCCACTGTTTACAGCTCTGTTTGCTAACACCCGTGCCGCTGCCTGACTGGCTGCTACCTTTATAGGACCCCGAGTCAGGGAAGCCCCGCCCCCTAATCAGGGCTCAGCTTCTTTCCCAGCATAAAGCCCCTGCACATACAGATACTAACAATGCAAAAACACACACACACAAATACCTTCTCCTCCAACAGAACTCCCACTCAAACTCCACTGTTTACAGCTCTGTTTGCTAACACCCGTGCCGCTGCCTGACTGGCTGCTACCTTTATAGGACCCCTAGTCAGTGAAGCCCCGCCCCCTAATCAGGGCTCAGCTTCTGTCCCAGCACAAAGCCTCTACACATACAGATACGACCAATACAAAACCAAACAGGCACAAATACCTTCTCCTCCAACAGAACTCCCACTCAAACTCCCCTGTTTACAGCTCTGTTTGATAGCTCCTGTGCCGCTGCCTGACTGGCTGCAACCTTTATAGGACCCCTAGTCAGGGAAGCCCCGCCCACTAATCAGGGCTCAGCTTCTGTCCCAGCACAAAGCCCCTACACACACACATACTACCAATACAAAACCAAACACACACAAATACCTTCTACTCCAACAGAACTCCCACTCAAACTCCCCTGTTTACAGCTATGTTTGATAGCTCCTGTGCCGCTGCCTGACTGGCTGCAACCTTTATAGGACCCCTAGTCAGGGAAGCCCCGCCCACTAATCAGGGCTCAGCTTCTCTCCCAGCACAAAGCCCCTCCAAGCCTCTACACAGACAGATACCACCAATACAAAACCAAACACACACACAAATACCTTTTCCTCCAACAGAACTCCCACTCAAACTCCGCTGTTTACAGCTCTGTTTGCTAGCTCCTGTGCCGCTGCCTGACTGGCTGCTACCTTTATAGGACCCCTAGTCAGTGAAGCCCCGCCCCCTAATCAGGGCTCAGCTTCTCTCCCAGCACAAAGCCCCTGCACATACAGATACCACCAATACAAAACCAAACACACACAAGTACCTTCTCCTCCAACATAACTCCCACTCAAACTCCCCTGTTTACAGCTCTGTTTGCTAGCTCCTGTGCCCCTGCCTGACTGGCTGCTACCTTTATAGGACCCCTAGCCAGGGAAGCCCCGCCCCCTAATCAGGGCTCAGCTTCTCTCCCAGGACAAAGCCCCTACACATACAGATACCACCAATACAAAACCAAACACACACAAATACCTTCTCCTCCAACAGAACTCCCACTCCAACTCCCCTGTTTACAGCTCTGTTGGCTAGCTCCTGTGCCGCTGCCTGACTGGCTGCTACCTTTATAGGACCCCTAGTCAGTGAAGCCCCGCCCCCTAATCAGGGCTCAGCTTCTCTCCCAGCACAAAGCCCCTGCACATACAGATACCACCAATACAAAACCAAACACACACACACACACACACACAAATACCTTCTCCTCCAACAGAACTCCCACTCAAACTCCACTGTTTACAGCTCTGTTTGCTAGCTCCCGTGCCGCTGCCTGACTGGCTGCTACCTTTATAGGACCCCGAGTCAGGGAAGCCCCGCCCCCTAATCAGGGCTCAGCTTCTTTCCCAGCATAAAGCCCCTGCACATACAGATACTAACAATGCAAAAACACACACACACAAATACCTTTTCCTCCAACAGAACTCCCACTCAAACTCCCCTGTTTACAGCTCTGTTTGCAAGCTCCTGTGCCGCTGCCTGACTGGCTGCTACCTTTATAGGACCCCTAGTCAGTGAAGCCCCGCCCCCTAATCAGGGCTCAGCTTCTCTCCCAGCACAAAGCCCCTGCACATACAGATACCACCAATACAAAACCAAACACACACAAGTACCTTCTCCTCCAACAGAACTCCCACTCATACTCCCCTGTTTACAGCTCTGTTGGCTAGCTCCTCTGCCACTGCAGCATCTGTGCCGCTGCCTGACTGGCTGCTACCTTTATAGGACCCCTAGTCAGTGAAGCCCCGCCCCCTAATCAGGGCTCAGCTTCTGTCCCAGCACAAAGCCCCTACAAACAAAGATACTACCAATACAAAACCCAACACACACAAATACCTTTTCCTCCAACAGAACTCCCACTCAAACTCCCCTGTTTACAGCTCTGTTTGCTAGCTCCTGTGCACTGCAGCTGTCTGTGCCGCTGGCTGACTGGTTGCTACCTTTATAGGACCCCTAGTCAGTGAAGCCCCGCCCCCTAATAAGGGCTCAGCTTCTCTCCCAGCACAAAGCCCCTGCACATACAGATACCACCAATACAAAACCAAACACACACAAATACCTTCTCCTCCAACAGAACTCCCACTCAAACTCCCCTGTTTACAGCTCTGTTTGCTAGCTCCTGTGCCGCTGCCTGACTGGCTGCTACCTTTATAGGACCCCTAGTCAGCGACGCCCCGCCCCCTAATCAGGGCTCATCATCTGTCCCAGCACAAAGCCCCTACACATACAGATACTACCAATACAAAACCAAAGACACACACAAATACCTTCTCCTCCAACAGAACTCCTACTCAAACTCCCCTGTTTACAGCTCTGTTTGCTAGCTCCTGTGCCGCTGCCTGACTGGCTGCTACCTTTATAGGACCCCTAGTCACGGAATCCCTCCCCACTAATCAGGGCTCAGCTTCTCTCCCAGGACAAAGCCCCTGCACATACAGATACTACCAATACGAAACCAAACACCCACAAATACCTTCTCCTCCAACAGAACTCCCACTCAAACTCCCCTGTTTACAGCTCTGTTTGCTAGCTCCTGTGCCGCTGCCTGACTGGCTGCTACCTTTATAGGACCCCTAGTCAGGGAAGCCCTGCCCACTAATCAGGGCTCAGCTTCTCTCCCAGGACAAAGCCCCTGCACATACAGATACTACCAATACGAAACCAAACACCCACAAATACCTTCTCCTCCAACAGAACTCCCACTCAAACTCCACTGTTTACAGCTCTGTTGGCTAGCTCCTCTGCCACTGCAGCATCTGTGCCGCTGCCTGACTGGCTGCTACCTTTATATGACCCCTGGTCCGTGAAGCCCCGCACCCTAACCAGGGCTCAGCTTCTCTCCCAGCACAAAGCCCCTGCACATACAGATACTACCAATACAAAACCAAACACACACACACACACAAGTACCTTCTCCTCCCACAGAACTCCCACTCAAACTCCCCGGCTTACAGCTCTGTTTGCTAGCTCCTGTGCCGCTGCAGCTGTCTGTGCCGCTGCCTGACTGGCTGCTACCTTTATAGGACCCCTAGTCAGTGAAGCCCCGCCCCCTAACCAGGGCTCAGCTTCTCTCCCAGCACAAAGCCCCTGCACATACAGATACCACCAATACAAAACCAAACACACACACAAATACCTTTTCCTCCAACATAACTCCCACTCAAACTCCTCTGTTTACAGCTCTGTTTGCTAGCTACTGTGCCGCTGCCTGACTGGCTGCTACCTTTATAGGACCCCTAGCCAGGGAAGCCCCGCCCCCTAATCAGGGCTCAGCTTCTCCCCCAGGACAAAGCCCCTGCACATACAGATACCACCAATACAAAACCAAACACACACACACACAAATACCTTCTCCTCCAACAGAACTTCCACTCCAACTCCCCTGTTTACAGCTCTGTTTGCTAGCTCCTGTGCCGCTGCAGCTGTCTCTGCCGCTGCCTGACTGACTGCTACCTTTATAGGACCCCTAGTCAGTGAAGCCCCGCCCCTAATCAGGGCTCAGCTTCTGTCCCAGCACAAAGCCCCTACACACACAGATACTACCAATACAAAACCAAACACACACAAATACCTTCTACTCCAACAGAACTCCCACTCAAACTCCCCTGTTTACAGCTATGTTTGATAGCTCCTGTGCCGCTGCCTGACTGGCTGCAACCTTTATAGGACCCCTAGTCAGGGAAGCCCCGCCCACTAATCAGGGCTCAGCTTCTCTCCCAGCACAAAGCCCCTCCAAGCCTCTACACACACAGATATCACCAATACAAAACCAAACACACACAAATACCTTTTCCTCCAACAGAACTCCCACTCCAACTCCCCTGTTTACAGCTCTGTTTGCTAGCTCCTGTGCCGCTGCCTGACTGACTGCTACCTTTATAGGACCCCTAGTCAGTGAGGCCCCGCCCCCTAATCAGGGCTCATCTTCTGTCCCAGCACAAAGCCCCTACACATACAGATACTACCAATACAAAACCAAACACACACAAATACCTTTTCCTCCAACAGAACTCCCACTCCAACTCCCCTGTTTACAGCTCTGTTTGCTAGCTCCTGTGCCGCTGCCTGACTGGCTGCTACCTTTATAGGACCCCTAGTCAGGGAAGCCCCGCCCCCTAATCAGGGCTCAGCTTCTCTCCCAGCACAAAGCCCCTGCACATACAGATACTACCAATACAAAACCAAACACCCACAAATACCTTCTCCTCCAACAGAACTCCCACTCAAACTCCCCTGTTTACAGCTCTGTTTGCCAGCTCCTGTGCCGCTGCCTGACTGGCTGCTACCTTTATAGGACCCCTAGTCAGGAAAGCCCCGCCCCCTAAACAGGGCTCATCTTCTGTCCCAGCACAAAGCCCCTACACATACAGATACCACCAATACAAAACCAAACACACACAAATACCTTCCCCTCCAACAGAACTCCCACTCCAACTCCCCTGTTTACAGCTCTGTTTGCTAGCTCCTGTGCCGCTGCAGCTGTCTGTGCCGCTGCCTGACTGGCTGCTACCTTTATAGGACGCCTAGTCAGGGAAGCCCCGCCCCCTAAACAGGGCTCATCTTCTGTCCCAGCACAAAGCCCCTACACATACAGATACCACCAATACAAAACCAAACACACACAAATACCTTCTCCTCCAACAGAACTCCCACTCCAACTCCCCTGTTTACAGCTCTGTTTGCTAGCTCCTGTGCCGCTGCAGCTGTCTGTGCCGCTACCTGACTGGCTGCTACCTTTATAGGACCCCTAGTGAGTGAGGCCCCGCCCCCTCATCAGGGCTCATCTTCTGTCCCAGCACAAAGCCCCTACACATACAGATACTACCAATACAAAACCAAACACACACAAATACCTTCTCCTCCAACAGAACTCCCACTCAAACTCCCCTGTTTACAGCTCTTTGCTAGCTCCTGTGCCGCTGCAGCTCTCTGTGCCGCTACCTTTATAGGACCCCTAGTCAGAGAAGCCCCGCCCCCTAATCAGGGCTCAGCTTCTCTCCCAGCACAAAGCCCCTACACATACAGATACTACCAGTACAAAACCAAACTAACACAAATACCTTCCCCTCCAACAGAACTCCCACTCAAACTCCCCTGTTTACAGCTCTGTTTGCTAGCTCCTGTACCGCTGCAGCTGTCTGTGTCGCTGCCTGACTGGCTGCTCCCTTTATAGGACCCCTAGTCAGTGAAGCCCCGCCCCCTAATCAGGGCTCAGCTTCTCTCCCAGCACAAAGCCCCTGCACATACAGATACCACCAATACAAAACCAAACACACACAAATACCTTCTCCTCCAACATAACTCCCACTCAAACTCCCCTGTTTACAGCTCTGTTTGCTAGCTCCTGTACCGCTGCAGCTGTCTGTGTCGCTGCCTGACTGGCTGCTCCCTTTATAGGACCCCTAGTCAGTGAAGCCCCGCCCCCTAATCAGGGCTCAGCTTCTCTCCCAGCACCAGGCCCCTCCAAGCCTCTACACATACAGATACCACCAATACAAAACCAAACACACACACAAAAATACCTTCTCCTCCAACAGAACTCCCACTCAAACTCCCCTGTTTACAGCTCTGTTTGCTAGCTCCTGTGCTGCTGTAGCTCTCTGTGCCGCAGCCTGACAGGCTGCTACCTTTATAGGTCCCCTAGTCAGTGAAGCCCCGCCCCCTAATCAGGGCTCAGCTTTTCTCCCAGCACAAAGCCCCTACACATACAGATACTACCAATACAAAACCAAACACACACAAATACTTTCTCCTCCAACAGAACTCCCACTCAAACTCCCCTGTTTACAGCTCTGTTTGCTAGCCCCTGTGCCGCTGCAGCTGTCTGTTCCGCTGCCTGACTGGCTGCTACTTTTATAGGACCCCTAGTCAGTGAAGCCCCGCCCCCTAATCAGGGCTCAGCTTCTCTCCCAACACAAAGCCCCGCCAAGCCCCTACACATACAGATACTACCAGTACAAAACCAAACTAACACAAATACCTTCTCCTCCAACAGAACTCCCACTCAAACTCCCCTGTTTACCGCTCTGTTTGCTAGCTCCTGTGCCGCTGCCTGACCGGCTGCTACCTTTATAGGACCCCTAGTCAGTGAAGCCCCGCCCCTAATCAGGGCTCAGCTTCTCTCCCAGCACAAAGCACCTACACATACAGATACGAACAATACAAAACCGAACACTCACACACAAATACCTTCTCCTCCAACAGAACTCCCACTCAAACTCCCCTGTTTACAGCTCTGTTTGCTAGCTCCTGTGCCGCTGCCTGACTGGCTGCTACCTTTATAGGACACCTAGTCAGTCAAGCCCCGCCCCCTAATCAGGGCTCAACTTCTCTCCCAGCACAAAGCCCCTCCAAGCATCTACACATACAGATACCACCAATACAAAACCAAACACACACAAATACCTTCTCCTCCAACAGAACTCCCACTCAAACTCCCCTGTTTACAGCTCTGTTTGCTAGCTCCTGTGCCGCTGCAGCTGTCTGTACCGCTGCCTGACTGGCTGCTACCTTTATAGAACCCCAAGTCAGTGAAGCCCCGCCCCCAATCAGGGCTCAGCTTCTCTCCCAGCACAAAGCACCTACACATACAGATACGAACAATACAACACCGAACACTCACACACAAATACCTTCTCCTCCAACAGAACTCCCACTCAAACTCCCCTGTTTACAGCTCTGTTTGCTAGCTCCTGTGCCGCTGCCTGACTGGCTGCTACCTTTATAGGACACCTAGTCAGTCAAGCCCCGCCCCCTAATCAGGTCTCATATTCTGTCCCAGCACAAATCCCCTCCAAGCCTCTACATATACAGATACCACCAATACAAAACCAAGCACACACACAAATTCCTTCTCCTCCAACAGAACTCCCACTCAAACTCCCCTGCTTACAGCTCTGTTTGGTAGCTCCTCTGCCGCTGCAGCTGTCTGTGCCGCTGCCTGACTGGCTGCTACCTTTATAGGACCCCTAGTCACTCAAGCCCCGCCCCCTAATCAGGGCTCAGCTTCAACGTGGGGAAGCCACTAACAAAGTTATTCACCATTTGCTGGCCTGCTTTTCTGTTATGGGTGGCCCCTGCCGAATAAAAACAGATAATGCCCCAGCCTACTGCTCTGCAGCCCTCTCCACCTTTTGTGCCCACTGGGACGTCCGTCTTAAACACGGAATCCCTTATAATTCCACGGGCCAAGTCATTGTTGAACGTGCCAATCGCATACTCAAAACCTTGCTTGATAAACAATTAAAACAAGGGGAGCTGCGTCTCCGAACCTTAGGAGACATTCAACAACAAATGCATATCCTCTTGTTTACTTTAAATAATTTAACATTGAATGCAGATCAGCAGACCCCTGCGGATTGGCATTTTCACAAATCTGAGGTACTGGAAAGACCGTGTGTCTTTTACTGTCAGCTGCCTGATCCACAGTGGCTGGGCCCAGTACCTCTAATCACTTGGGGTCGGGGATATGCTGCTGTGTCTCTCCCTGCAGGACCGTTGTGGGTTCCAGCTCGGTGTGTGTGACCGGCACTTAAACAACATGGCATGGCACCAGGGGCTGTCGAATCCCATACCAGAGTTTCAGCTGACTTTGGAG
Source organism: Lepidochelys olivacea (assembly GCF_965140295.1). Classification (NCBI taxonomy): domain Eukaryota; kingdom Metazoa; phylum Chordata; order Testudines; family Cheloniidae; genus Lepidochelys; species Lepidochelys olivacea. Next base: position 26,074,682 of record NC_140427.1, read on the forward strand.
GAGACCGCGTTGTCCCCCGAGTCGACAACGACGGGACGGAAACGGAGGAGACGTAGTGTCCCAAACCGGCCCGTGACATGGGGAGCAGTAAAAGCATTGGTCGCCGTGGCCCAACAAAGACTGGCAGCAGATCAACAGCCAGAGACTCCTAAGACTTTGTTTGTGGCGATTCTCGCCCAAATCACTGCTAATTCTGTGATGATTGTGTGCCTTTTGTGCCTGCTATTTCCTGTAGGGGTTGGCTCGGAAGCGCTTCCCCCGTTATGAGCCCGAATGACATATAACATATGGGAAAGATTTCTTCAATAGCAAATGTTACCCACTTTTGTCTATCTAATTCTTTAGCAGCCGGAGATTTGTTAGGTACATGCCTTATTCCAATATGTCATCACCCTGAGGAGATGGAAAATAAGACACTGTTTTCTCCTTATGAGAATCTTTCTTCCCAGTACTCTAGCATGGCTAATTGGGGCCCGGCCAACTATACTCTGCCTCGCACGGCTATATCCCTCCACACACTGTACCCGGCCGGGGCTGACAATGTCACCTGTGCGCGTGTAGTTAACTGCACTAGTACAAACGTGCCTTTGGGCTGTCGAAAAATTTCTCAACCACTTTTAAATTGTTCCCATGCTGTTAATGTTTCATACAATTATGGCCATATCATCCTACCATCAGGATGGTTTTTTACTTGCGGTTCACGCACTTTTAATTATATCCCTGCAAATTTAAGTGATGGCACCCTTTGCTGTCTTAGTAGAATGACACTTATATTGCCTTTTGCTGGTCAAAAACGTAGTAGAAGAAGTGTACACCTTTCATATGATTGTATTGCAGATGTTGAGCTTTTTAGTCGTGCTGAGTATACTGCTTTAGCAGCCTCTATTGTTGGGGTCCCCACGCTTGCCATGTATTCAGCCAGAACTTTAAATAACCTGGCATGCTTTGCAGCAAAGGCAATTAATACAACATCCCAGGCTAGTGCCTTACTTAACACAGAACAACACGAATTAAGGGATGCAATCTTGGATAACAGAGCAGCCATTGATTTTCTGCTCCTGAAACACCATCTAGGCTGCTCCACGTTTCAGCACATGTGTTGCTTTAATTTAACTGATAATAGTCGCTCCATAGAAACTAGACTGGCTGAATTGGCCAATCTTACAACACACATACGCCAAGATCTGGGGTTTGAGGGTTTTTGGAATTGGCTTACAGGTTGGCTGCCCTCTCTAGAATGGCTGCGACAGCTTTTCGGTTATGCTGTGTTTGTAATTATTGGGCTTATTTTTTGCTGCTCCTGTGTACAATGTATTCCTTCCTTGTTAAGATTTTGTGAAATTTCGCCCTGGAAAGCGCCCCAAGTTATGTCCTTGTCTGTCTGGGAGTTAAACAGCATGACAAAACAAATTGACGGCTACCATGAGATGGCCGAATATCATTAAATAAAAAACGGGGGGATGAAGGGTTCATGTTTAGTTTTTCCACCTGGAAGCAGGCAGGGCACACCCTGACTGTTTTGTAGAAGCAATGCACACATTGGTCTATCCAAGGACAAGGGCTAGATATGAACCATGAGAACTTGATTGTTGGGACAGTGACTGTGGGAAGCTTTCTTAGCCTGGGCTCAAGGCCTGAGAACCAGCATTGTAGTAGATAAAAGATGGTAAATAAGTATATTAATCAACGTCATACTTTCCTTTGTGTAACTTTTTGCGTTAGCAGTGTGAAATGCTTAGGGGGGAGAAATATAATAAAAGGAGAAGGAGGAAGGCGGGGGGGCAGAACAGCCCATCTCAGCTGACCAGCCTGCTTCCTTGCACAAAAGCTGTGTTCTGTCTCATCATTGAATTGCCACATCCCATTACACCTTGAGCATCCCAACCAAAATCTCCTTTTCTTACGGCACCCCACAGAGTCACTCTGCTCAAGAGACTCTGGCCCCTCTCCACCTACATCCCCCCGAGACCTGTCCCCAGCGAGGACCCCCACGGCCGCTGAGGAGGACGACAGCGACTGCGGACGAGGAACTGGAAGCACTGACCTGGCAGCCAGGTCTGCAGAGGGCAGAGAGCGGAGGCCTTGTTCCGCCCCCTTGGAAAGAGGCCCAAGCGGCTCAGGCCCCCTCCTGCCGTGTTTCCCTCCGGCGAGAGCTCCGGCACCATTCCTCGCCAGAGCCGCTGCGAAAGCCGAGCCGGAGCCCTAGCTCCACAGCGCTCATCATGTTGGGGGTCGTCTTGTGTTGCGTGTGACATGTTGTGGGTTATTTTGTGTTGAGTGAGTGTGTGTTTGTGAGATGTTGTGGGTCGTGTGTGTGATGTTTTGTGTGTGTTGCTTTCCGTGTCGCGGTGTGTGTGTGTCTTTGTCGTGTGTTATTTTTCTGTGTCGTGTTCTGTGCCCTTCTGTGTCATCGTATCGAAAAGCATTTTGGTGAATAATTCGAGGAGAGCTTTAGCACTAGTACTTGTCGATAATTTAAGTCTACTTAGGAGTAATTTTCTTGACCCAATCGCTACGAACCCTTCAGGAGAGACGCTGGATTGCTGGAGTCTTTACCACTAGATACTTGTAAAGAATGATTTTCTACCTTGAGTCCTTTGCACGAACCGATCTGTTCCAACGCACCAAAGGAGAATGCCTTTGCTTTTCTGCTGGAGGATTCCGTGGGAAATTTATCAGAGGACGGCTGAGGAATGAATTGTCTCATTCCTAGTCATTTTCACGGACCGATTTTAGTCCAAATCTCCAGGAGCTAATTATGAACATAGTACGGAGGATGATTCCATGTGTAATTAATTGCTAACATTGATCAGAAAGAACTGCCTCCTTTTTAGTCATTTCTACCAAATCGTCAACTGATATCTACCTAATCACAAGGAGACAATCTGAAAGGCTTTTGGAGGAGGATTCCATTTGTCATTGATTATAAGCATTGATCAGTTATAACTTTCTCTTTTTTAGCAATTTTCTCGATAAATCCTTGCTAAATGCCAAAGAGAGAATAGACTTGCTTTTTGGTGCATGGTTCCATGAGGAGGACATCAGGATACCTGATTTCGAATGACGTTCTCATTTTCAGTAATTTTCGCTACCTGCTCTGTACCGTCTGACGAGAAGTGAATCCTCGGGGCTTTCAGGAAGATTCCTTCTCACATTTCTCTGTCGCACAGATCAAAGATGAATTTCTCTATTTTAGTATATTTCGAGAAAGGATTTCTTCCAAATCACCAGCAGGGAATCGAAAAGCGTTTTGGTGAATCATTCGAGGAGAAATGGATCACTAGTACTTGTCAATAATGTATGTCTCATGATGAGTAATTTTCTGGAACAGATCTCTACCAAATGATCAGGCGAGATTACGTATGGCTTTTCGAGGAAGAGTGCATGAGACATCAACGGCTACATCTGATTAGTAATGAAAGTCTCATTTTTAGCACTTTACACTACCCATCTGTATGTGTGACGTGTTCTGTGTGTGTGTGCGTCGGTATCGTGCTGTGTGTGTTGTCTTGGGTGGCCACAACACAGGGAAATGCACAAAGCTTCCCCTCCTGGAGGAAGAGTGACACGACGTGGCCACTCAGGAGTAATACACAAACAATCCCAAGCCTCCCCCCCCACCCCCCACCCCGGAGCAACAGTGATGTCTGTGGCCAATTCAGGTCATTCAGAAAGCATTTCCCTCATGGAGCAACAGTGACACTGGGTGGCCACTTGGAGTAATGCAGAAAGCATTTCCCTCACGGAGCAATGGTGAAACTGCGTGGCCAATTCAGGTAGTGCTCATATCATTTCCCTCCCGGAGCAACAGTGACACCGGGCAGCCCCTTGGAGTAAGACACAAATCATTTCCTCACGGAGCACCAGTTGCACAAAATGAGTTGAATAATAATAATAATCATTAATAATAACACTAAACAAAAAATAGGTAGGTAGATTTTCAATAATTGGAAGGTAGAGCAAACAGAAGAAGGCAGATTTCTAAGCAACTACAAATTCGCACGCATACTGAGCCTAAGATCTTCAAGAGACTGGATTCAACAAGTATTTTCCCATCCTACATGTCTTTCGGCAACTTGAAGAGTTTCTGTAGATTAGATTTGCCGTTGTTTCTCTTTACAGATTACACTCCTGTGTTAGGCTGGACTTCCCCCTTCTCGTTTCCTTTGTCTCTTCAGGTACTTTCAGCAGCCTTTCTACTGCCCTGCATGATCTTCGTCCTCTCCGACTTTTCCATGGCTCCCGAGACCTCACTTGTGGGAATGCACACCTACCCGCGTCCTGTGAAGGGACACGGCACGAGGAGAGAAGAGGAGAGACGAGAAAGAGAGAGTTGGCGAACACAGGAGAGAAAACAGAGAAACAGGAGAGCAAGGCGAGCAACTCACCACCTGGAGTCATCCTCTTGGATCCAAGCTTCAGTTGTGGAGAAGACACCGTTCCCGACCAGAGAAACGAGCAGCCTCTGAAAATGGGACCTTTTCTCCCTCCTAGCCACAGCTGGTCAGGATCCTTTGCTTACCAACCGAACCCTAATGGACGGGGCTTCCCGACCCGGACTCAGGTGGGGCGTGTGAGAAGTGGGACTGTTCTTAATGTTTCCTCTGAATAGTGTTGGGGTGCCTCAGTTTACCCTAGGCAGTTCTTAAGTATCTAGGGGGTGGAGTAAGGGTGTATGATCATTGCAGAGCCCTAGAGGGCATATGTGTGCAGGAGTCTGGACACAGAGAATGGCCAACACCCTGTTTCCTGGCAACTGATGGCCTGGGCCCTTCCCCCCCTGCAAGGTGAGAGCTGAAGGGTTGGAGAACAAAGGAATCAGGTGACCTCCTGGCCCGGGAAAGGGACAAAGCCCAGAGGAGGAGGGGTTGGAGGGGGGTTTCAGTTTGGGGCTGGCTGGGACATGGAGTGAAGTGCAGACGTGGTTGTCTGGCTCACTGCCCCCCAAAATGGACCCAGCTGAGGGGTCCCGTTCTCTGCACCTGCAAGCTCTGTTTTAGACAATGTTTCTGTCGTCAAATAAACCTTCTGTTTACTGGCTGGCTGAGAGTCACATCTGACTGCGGAGTTGGGGTGCAGGACCCTCTGGCTTCCCCAGGAGCCCCGCCTGAGCGAACTCGCTGGGGGGAAGCGCACGGAGGGGCAGAGGAGGCTGAATGCTCCGAGGTCAGACCCAGGAAGGTGGAAGCTGTGTGAGCTGTGAGTCCTGAAGACAGGCTGCTCACAGAAAAGCGACTGCCCCAGAGTTCTGACTGGCTTCATAGGGAGCAGTTTCAGAGCATGCCGGGGACTCCGTGACAGGGCGTGAGCAGAGTCCTCACCAAACCAGACACTTCTCTCTCCGAGACTGGCGAGAGCTCGGCTCCCAGATGGAGGGCTCTTGCCTGGCATCACCAACGGTCACAGGCTCTCTGCTCTCACTCACATTCCGTCGCATGAGGGCAGTAGACTCTGAGGCTTGACTTCTTTTTCCTTGCTACTAAAGCCAGCCCAAGGGGAAAAAAACAAGTAAGTTACCATCTCAGGCGGCAACGTCTCAGAGGCTCCTCTGTTTGCCTCTTCCACACGGCGGGGATCCGCCCTCCACTCTCCTCCCATTACACCTTGAGCATCCCAACCAAAATCTCCTTTTCTTACGGCACCCCACAGAGTCACTCTGCTCAAGAGACTCTGGCCCCTCTCCACCTACATCCCCCCGAGCCCTGTCCCCAGCGAGGACCCCCACGGCCGCTGAGGAGGACGACAGCGACTGCGGACGAGGAACTGGAAGCACTGACCTGGCAGCCAGGTCTGCAGAGGGCAGAGAGCGGAGGACTTGTTCCGCCCCCTTGGAAAGAGGCCCAAGCGGCTCAGGCCCCCTCCTGCCGTCTTTCCCTCCGGCGAGAGCTCCGGCACCATTCCTCGCCAGAGCCGCTGCGAAAGCCGAGCCGGAGCCCTAGCTCCACAGCGCTCATCATGTTGGGGGTCGTCTTGTGTTGCGTGTGACATGTTGTGGGTTATTTTGTGTTGAGTGAGTGTGTGTTTGTGAGATGTTGTGGGTCGTGTGTGTGTGATGTTTTGTGTGTGTTGCTTTCCGTGTCGCGGTGTGTGTGTCTTTGTCGTGTGTTATTTTTCTGTGTCGTGTTCTGTGCCCTTCTGTGTCATCGTATCGAAAAGCATTTTGGTGAATAATTCGAGGAGAGCTTTAGCACTAGTACTTGTCGATAATTTAAGTCTCCTTAGGAGTAATTTTCTTGACCCAATCGCTACGAACTCTTCAGGAGAGACGCTGGATTGCTGGAGTCTTTACCACTAGATACTTGTAAAGAATGATTTTCTACCTTGAGTCCTTTGCACGAACCGATCTGTTCCAACGCACCAAAGGAGAATGCCTTTGCTTTTCTGCTGGAGGATTCCGTGGGAAATTTATCGGAGGACGGCTGAGGAATGAATTGTCTCATTCCTAGTCATTTTCACGGACCGATTTTAGTCCAAATCTCCAGGAGCTAATTATGAATATAGTACGGAGGATGATTCCATGTGTAATTAATTGCTAACATTGATCAGAAAGAACTGCCTCCTTTTTAGTCATTTCTACCAAATCGTCAACTGATATCTACCTAATCACAAGGAGCCAATCTGAAAGGCTTTTGGAGGAGGATTCCATTTGTCATTGATTATAAGCATTGATCAGTTATAACTTTCTCTTTTTTAGCAATTTTCTCGATAAATCCTTGCTAAATGCCAAAGAGAGAATAAACTTGCTTTTTGGTGCATGGTTCCATGAGGAGGACATCAGGATACCTGATTTCGAATGACGTTCTCATTTTCAGTAATTTTCGCAACCTGCTCTGTACCGTCTGACGAGAAGTGAATCCTCGGGGCTTTCAGGAAGATTCCTTCTCACATTTCTCTGTCGCACAGGTCAAAGATGAATTTCTCTATTTTAGTATATTTCGAGAAAGGATTTCTTCCAAATCACCAGCAGGGAATCGAAAAGCATTTTGGTGAAACATTCGAGGAGAAATGGATCACTAGTACTTGTCAATAATGTATGTCTCATGATGAGTAATTTTCTGGAACAGATCTCTACCAAATGATCAGGCGAGATTACGTATGGCTTTTCGAGGAAGAGTGCATGAGACATCAACGGCTACATCTGATTAGTAATGAAAGTCTCATTTTTAGCACTTTACACTACCCATCTGTATGTGTGACGTGTTCTGTGTGTGTGTGCGTCGGTATCGTGCTGTGTGTGTTGTCTTGGGTGGCCACAACACAGGGAAATGCACAAAGCTTCCCCTCCTGGAGGAAGAGTGACACGACGTGGCCACTCAGGAGTAATACACAAACAATCCCAAGCCTCCCCCCCACCCCCCACCCCGGAGCAACAGTGATGTCTGTGGCCAATTCAGGTCATTCAGAAAGCATTTCCCTCATGGAGCAACAGTGACACTGGGTGGCCACTTGGAGTAATGCAGAAAGCATTTCCCTCACGGAGCAATGGTGAAACTGCGTGGCCAATTCAGGTAGTGCTCATATCATTTCCCTCCCGGAGCAACAGTGACACCGGGCAGCCCCTTGGAGTAAGACACAAATCATTTCCTCACGGAGCACCAGTTGCACAAAATGAGTTGAATAATAATAATAATCATTAATAATAACACTAAACAAAAAATAGGTAGGTAGATTTTCAATAATTGGAAGGTAGAGCAAACAGAAGAAGGCAGATTTCTAAGCAACTACAAATTCGCACGCATACTGAGCCTAAGATCTTCAAGAGACTGGATTCAACAAGTATTTTCCCATCCTACATGTCTTTCGGCAACTTGAAGAGTTTCTGTAGATTAGATTTGCCGTTGTTTCTCTTTACAGATTACACTCCTGTGTTAGGCTGGACTTCCCCCTTCTCGTTTCCTTTGTCTCTTCAGGTACTTTCAGCAGCCTTTCTACTGCCCTGCATGATCTTCGTCCTCTCCGACTTTTCCATGGCTCCCGAGACCTCACTTGTGGGAATGCACACCTACCCGCGTCCTGTGAAGGGACACGGCACGAGGAGAGAAGAGGAGAGACGAGAAAGAGAGAGTTGGCGAACACAGGAGAGAAAACAGAGAAACAGGAGAGCAAGGCGAGCAACTCACCACCTGGAGTCATCCTCTTGGATCCAAGCTTCAGTTGTGGAGAAGACACCGTTCCTGACCAGAGAAACGAGCAGCCTCTGAAAATGGGACCTTTTCTCCCTCCTAGCCACAGCTGGTCAGGATCCTTTGCTTACAAACCGAACCCTAATGGACGGGGCTTCCCGACCCGGACTCAGGTGGGGCGTGTGAGAAGTGGGACTGTTCTTAATGTTTCCTCTGAATAGTGTGGGGGTGCCTCAGTTTCCCCTAGGCAGTTCTTAAGTATCTAGGGTGTGGAGTAAGGGTGTATGATCATTGCAGAGCCCTAGAGGGCATATGTGTGCAGGAGTCTGGACACAGAGAATGGCCAACACCCTGTTTCCTGGCAACTGATGGCCTGGGCCCTTCCCCCCCTGCAAGGTTAGAGCTGAAGGGTTGGAGAACAAAGGAATCAGGTGACCTCCTGGCCCGGGAAAGGGACAAAGCCCAGAGGAGGAGGGGCTGGAGGGGGGTTTCAGTTTGGGGCTGGCTGGGACATGGAGTGAAGTGCAGACGTGGTTGTCTGGCTCACTGCCCCCCAAAATGGACCCAGCTGAGGGGTCCCGTTCTCTGCACCTGCAAGCTCTGTTTTAGACAATGTTTCTGTCGTCAAATAAACCTTCTGTTTACTGGCTGGCTGAGAGTCACATCTGACTGCGGAGTTGGGGTGCAGGACCCTCTGGCTTCCCCAGGAGCCCCGCCTGAGCGAACTCGCTGGGGGGAAGCGCACGGAGGGGCAGAGGAGGCTGAATGCTCCGAGGTCAGACCCAGGAAGGTGGAAGCTGTGTGAGCTGTGAGTCCTGAAGACAGGCTGCTCACAGAAAAGCGACTGCCCCAGAGTTCTGACTGGCTTCATAGGGAGCAGTTTCAGAGCATGCCGGGGACTCCGTGACAGGGCGTGAGCAGAGTCCTCACCAAACCAGACACTTCTCTCTCCGAGACTGGCGAGAGCTCGGCTCCCAGATGGAGGGCTCTTGCCTGGCATCACCAACGGTCACAGGCTCTCTGCTCTCACTCACATTCCGTCGCATGAGGGCAGTAGACTCTGAGGCTTGACTTCTTTTTCCTTGCTACTAAAGCCAGCCCAAGGGGAAAAAAACAAGTAAGTTACCATCTCAGGCGGCAACGTCTCAGAGGCTCCTCTGTTTGCCTCTTCCACACGGCGGGGATCCGCCCTCCACTCTCCTCCCATTACACCTTGAGCATCCCAACCAAAATCTCCTTTTCTTACGGCACCCCACAGAGTCACTCTGCTCAAGAGACTCTGGCCCCTCTCCACCTACATCCCCCCGAGCCCTGTCCCCAGCGAGGACCCCCACGGCCGCTGAGGAGGACGACAGCGACTGCGGACGAGGAACTGGAAGCACTGACCTGGCAGCCAGGTCTGCAGAGGGCAGAGAGCGGAGGCCTTGTTCCGCCCCCTTGGAAAGAGGCCCAAGCGGCTCAGGCCCCCTCCTGCCGTGTTTCCCTCCGGCGAGAGCTCCGGCACCATTCCTCGCCAGAGCCGCTGCGAAAGCCGAGCCGGAGCCCTAGCTCCACAGCGCTCATCATGTTGGGGGTCGTCTTGTGTTGCGTGTGACATGTTGTGGGTTATTTTGTGTTGAGTGAGTGTGTGTTTGTGAGATGTTGTGGGTCGTGTGTGTGATGTTTTGTGTGTGTTGCTTTCCGTGTCGCGGTGTGTGTGTCTTTGTCGTGTGTTATTTTTCTGTGTCGTGTTCTGTGCCCTTCTGTGTCATCATATCGAAAAGCATTTTGGTGAATAATTCGAGGAGAGCTTTAGCACTAGTACTTGTCGATAATTTAAGTCTCCTTAGGAGTAATTTTCTTGACCCAATCGCTACGAACTCTTCAGGAGAGACGCTGGATTGCTGGAGTCTTTACCACTAGATACTTGTAAAGAATGATTTTCTACCTTGAGTCCTTTGCACGAACCGATCTGTTCCAACGCACCAAAGGAGAATGCCTTTGCTTTTCTGCTGGAGGATTCCGTGGGAAATTTATCGGAGGACGGCTGAGGAATGAATTGTCTCATTCCTAGTCATTTTCACGGACCGATTTTAGTCCAAATCTCCAGGAGCTAATTATGAATATAGTACGGAGGATGATTCCATGTGTAATTAATTGCTAACATTGATCAGAAAGAACTGCCTCCTTTTTAGTCATTTCTACCAAATCGTCAACTGATATCTACCTAATCACAAGGAGACAATCTGAAAGGCTTTTGGAGGAGGATTCCATTTGTCATTGATTATAAGCATTGATCAGTTATAACTTTCTCTTTTTTAGCAATTTTCTCGATAAATCCTTGCTAAATGCCAAAGAGAGAATAGACTTGCTTTTTGGTGCATGGTTCCATGAGGAGGACATCAGGATACCTGATTTCGAATGACGTTCTCATTTTCAGTAATTTTCGCTACCTGCTCTGTACCGTCTGACGAGAAGTGAATCCTCGGGGCTTTCAGGAAGATTCCTTCTCACATTTCTCTGTCGCACAGATCAAAGATGAATTTCTCTATTTTAGTATATTTCGAGAAAGGATTTCTTCCAAATCACCAGCAGGGAATCGAAAAGCGTTTTGGTGAATCATTCGAGGAGAAATGGATCACTAGTACTTGTCAATAATGTATGTCTCATGATGAGTAATTTTCTGGAACAGATCTCTACCAAATGATCAGGCGAGATTACGTATGGCTTTTCGAGGAAGAGTGCATGAGACATCAACGGCTACATCTGATTAGTAATGAAAGTCTCATTTTTAGCACTTTACACTACCCATCTGTATGTGTGACGTGTTCTGTGTGTGTGTGCGTCGGTATCGTGCTGTGTGTGTTGTCTTGGGTGGCCACAACACAGGGAAATGCACAAAGCTTCCCCTCCTGGAGGAAGAGTGACACGACGTGGCCACTCAGGAGTAATACACAAACAATCCCAAGCCTCCCCCCCCACCCCCCACCCCGGAGCAACAGTGATGTCTGTGGCCAATTCAGGTCATTCAGAAAGCATTTCCCTCATGGAGCAACAGTGACACTGGGTGGCCACTTGGAGTAATGCAGAAAGCATTTCCCTCACGGAGCAATGGTGAAACTGCGTGGCCAATTCAGGTAGTGCTCATATCATTTCCCTCCCGGAGCAACAGTGACACCGGGCAGCCCCTTGGAGTAAGACACAAATCATTTCCTCACGGAGCACCAGTTGCACAAAATGAGTTGAATAATAATAATAATCATTAATAATAACACTAAACAAAAAATAGGTAGGTAGATTTTCAATAATTGGAAGGTAGAGCAAACAGAAGAAGGCAGATTTCTAAGCAACTACAAATTCGCACGCATACTGAGCCTAAGATCTTCAAGAGACTGGATTCAACAAGTATTTTCCCATCCTACATGTCTTTCGGCAACTTGAAGAGTTTCTGTAGATTAGATTTGCCGTTGTTTCTCTTTACAGATTACACTCCTGTGTTAGGCTGGACTTCCCCCTTCTCGTTTCCTTTGTCTCTTCAGGTACTTTCAGCAGCCTTTCTACTGCCCTGCATGATCTTCGTCCTCTCCGACTTTTCCATGGCTCCCGAGACCTCACTTGTGGGAATGCACACCTACCCGCGTCCTGTGAAGGGACACGGCACGAGGAGAGAAGAGGAGAGACGAGAAAGAGAGAGTTGGCGAACACAGGAGAGAAAACAGAGAAACAGGAGAGCAAGGCGAGCAACTCACCACCTGGAGTCATCCTCTTGGATCCAAGCTTCAGTTGTGGAGAAGACACCGTTCCCGACCAGAGAAACGAGCAGCCTCTGAAAATGGGACCTTTTCTCCCTCCTAGCCACAGCTGGTCAGGATCCTTTGCTTACCAACCGAACCCTAATGGACGGGGCTTCCCGACCCGGACTCAGGTGGGGCGTGTGAGAAGTGGGACTGTTCTTAATGTTTCCTCTGAATAGTGTTGGGGTGCCTCAGTTTACCCTAGGCAGTTCTTAAGTATCTAGGGGGTGGAGTAAGGGTGTATGATCATTGCAGAGCCCTAGAGGGCATATGTGTGCAGGAGTCTGGACACAGAGAATGGCCAACACCCTGTTTCCTGGCAACTGATGGCCTGGGCCCTTCCCCCCCTGCAAGGTGAGAGCTGAAGGGTTGGAGAACAAAGGAATCAGGTGACCTCCTGGCCCGGGAAAGGGACAAAGCCCAGAGGAGGAGGGGTTGGAGGGGGGTTTCAGTTTGGGGCTGGCTGGGACATGGAGTGAAGTGCAGACGTGGTTGTCTGGCTCACTGCCCCCCAAAATGGACCCAGCTGAGGGGTCCCGTTCTCTGCACCTGCAAGCTCTGTTTTAGACAATGTTTCTGTCGTCAAATAAACCTTCTGTTTACTGGCTGGCTGAGAGTCACATCTGACTGCGGAGTTGGGGTGCAGGACCCTCTGGCTTCCCCAGGAGCCCCGCCTGAGCGAACTCGCTGGGGGGAAGCGCACGGAGGGGCAGAGGAGGCTGAATGCTCCGAGGTCAGACCCAGGAAGGTGGAAGCTGTGTGAGCTGTGAGTCCTGAAGACAGGCTGCTCACAGAAAAGCGACTGCCCCAGAGTTCTGACTGGCTTCATAGGGAGCAGTTTCAGAGCATGCCGGGGACTCCGTGACAGGGCGTGAGCAGAGTCCTCACCAAACCAGACACTTCTCTCTCCGAGACTGGCGAGAGCTCGGCTCCCAGATGGAGGGCTCTTGCCTGGCATCACCAACGGTCACAGGCTCTCTGCTCTCACTCACATTCCGTCGCATGAGGGCAGTAGACTCTGAGGCTTGACTTCTTTTTCCTTGCTACTAAAGCCAGCCCAAGGGGAAAAAAACAAGTAAGTTACCATCTCAGGCGGCAACGTCTCAGAGGCTCCTCTGTTTGCCTCTTCCACACGGCGGGGATCCGCCCTCCACTCTCCTCCCATTACACCTTGAGCATCCCAACCAAAATCTCCTTTTCTTACGGCACCCCACAGAGTCACTCTGCTCAAGAGACTCTGGCCCCTCTCCACCTACATCCCCCCGAGCCCTGTCCCCAGCGAGGACCCCCACGGCCGCTGAGGAGGACGACAGCGACTGCGGACGAGGAACTGGAAGCACTGACCTGGCAGCCAGGTCTGCAGAGGGCAGAGAGCGGAGGCCTTGTTCCGCCCCCTTGGAAAGAGGCCCAAGCGGCTCAGGCCCCCTTCTGCCGTGTTTCCCTCCGGCGAGAGCTCCGGCACCATTCCTCGCCAGAGCCGCTGCGAAAGCCGAGCCGGAGCCCTAGCTCCACAGCGCTCATCATGTTGGGGGTCGTCTTGTGTTGCGTGTGACATGTTGTGGGTTATTTTGTGTTGAGTGAGTGTGTGTTTGTGAGATGTTGTGGGTCGTGTGTGTGTGATGTTTTGTGTGTGTTGCTTTCCGTGTCGCGGTGTGTGTGTCTTTGTCGTGTGTTATTTTTCTGTGTCGTGTTCTGTGCCCTTCTGTGTCATCGTATCGAAAAGCATTTTGGTGAATAATTCGAGGAGAGCTTTAGCACTAGTACTTGTCGATAATTTAAGTCTCCTTAGGAGTAATTTTCTTGACCCAATCGCTACGAACTCTTCAGGAGAGACGCTGGATTGCTGGAGTCTTTACCACTAGATACTTGTAAAGAATGATTTTCTACCTTGAGTCCTTTGCACGAACCGATCTGTTCCAACGCACCAAAGGAGAATGCCTTTGCTTTTCTGCTGGAGGATTCCGTGGGAAATTTATCGGAGGACGGCTGAGGAATGAATTGTCTCATTCCTAGTCATTTTCACGGACCGATTTTAGTCCAAATCTCCAGGAGCTAATTATGAATATAGTACGGAGGATGATTCCATGTGTAATTAATTGCTAACAATGATCAGAAAGAACTGCCTCCTTTTTAGTCATTTCTACCAAATCGTCAACTGATATCTACCTAATCACAAGGAGCCAATCTGAAAGGCTTTTGGAGGAGGATTCCATTTGTCATTGATTATAAGCATTGATCAGTTATAACTTTCTCTTTTTTAGCAATTTTCTCGATAAATCCTTGCTAAATGCCAAAGAGAGAATAAACTTGCTTTTTGGTGCATGGTTCCATGAGGAGGACATCAGGATACCTGATTTCGAATGACGTTCTCATTTTCAGTAATTTTCGCAACCTGCTCTGTACCGTCTGACGAGAAGTGAATCCTCGGGGCTTTCAGGAAGATTCCTTCTCACATTTCTCTGTCGCACAGGTCAAAGATGAATTTCTCTATTTTAGTATATTTCGAGAAAGGATTTCTTCCAAATCACCAGCAGGGAATCGAAAAGCATTTTGGTGAAACATTCGAGGAGAAATGGATCACTAGTACTTGTCAATAATGTATGTCTCATGATGAGTAATTTTCTGGAACAGATCTCTACCAAATGATCAGGCGAGATTACGTATGGCTTTTCGAGGAAGAGTGCATGAGACATCAACGGCTACATCTGATTAGTAATGAAAGTCTCATTTTTAGCACTTTACACTACCCATCTGTATGTGTGACGTGTTCTGTGTGTGTGTGCGTCGGTATCGTGCTGTGTGTGTTGTCTTGGGTGGCCACAACACAGGGAAATGCACAAAGCTTCCCCTCCTGGAGGAAGAGTGACACGACGTGGCCACTCAGGAGTAATACACAAACAATCCCAAGCCTCCCCCCCACCCCCCACCCCGGAGCAACAGTGATGTCTGTGGCCAATTCAGGTCATTCAGAAAGCATTTCCCTCATGGAGCAACAGTGACACTGGGTGGCCACTTGGAGTAATGCAGAAAGCATTTCCCTCACGGAGCAATGGTGAAAGTGCGTGGCCAATTCAGGTAGTGCTCATATCATTTCCCTCCCGGAGCAACAGTGACACCGGGCAGCCCCTTGGAGTAAGACACAAATCATTTCCTCACGGAGCACCAGTTGCACAAAATGAGTTGAATAATAATAATAATCATTAATAATAACACTAAACAAAAAATAGGTAGGTAGATTTTCAATAATTGGAAGGTAGAGCAAACAGAAGAAGGCAGATTTCTAAGCAACTACAAATTCGCACGCATACTGAGCCTAAGATCTTCAAGAGACTGGATTCAACAAGTATTTTCCCATCCTACATGTCTTTCGGCAACTTGAAGAGTTTCTGTAGATTAGATTTGCCGTTGTTTCTCTTTACAGATTACACTCCTGTGTTAGGCTGGACTTCCCCCTTCTCGTTTCCTTTGTCTCTTCAGGTACTTTCAGCAGCCTTTCTACTGCCCTGCATGATCTTCGTCCTCTCCGACTTTTCCATGGCTCCCGAGACCTCACTTGTGGGAATGCACACCTACCCGCGTCCTGTGAAGGGACACGGCACGAGGAGAGAAGAGGAGAGACGAGAAAGAGAGAGTTGGCGAACACAGGAGAGAAAACAGAGAAACAGGAGAGCAAGGCGAGCAACTCACCACCTGGAGTCATCCTCTTGGATCCAAGCTTCAGTTGTGGAGAAGACACCGTTCCTGACCAGAGAAACGAGCAGCCTCTGAAAATGGGACCTTTTCTCCCTCCTAGCCACAGCTGGTCAGGATCCTTTGCTTACAAACCGAACCCTAATGGACGGGGCTTCCCGACCCGGACTCAGGTGGGGCGTGTGAGAAGTGGGACTGTTCTTAATGTTTCCTCTGAATAGTGTGGGGGTGCCTCAGTTTCCCCTAGGCAGTTCTTAAGTATCTAGGGTGTGGAGTAAGGGTGTATGATCATTGCAGAGCCCTAGAGGGCATATGTGTGCAGGAGTCTGGACACAGAGAATGGCCAACACCCTGTTTCCTGGCAACTGATGGCCTGGGCCCTTCCCCCCCTGCAAGGTTAGAGCTGAAGGGTTGGAGAACAAAGGAATCAGGTGACCTCCTGGCCCGGGAAAGGGACAAAGCCCAGAGGAGGAGGGGTTGGAGGGGGGTTTCAGTTTGGGGCTGGCTGGGACATGGAGTGAAGTGCAGACGTGGTTGTCTGGCTCACTGCCCCCCAAAATGGACCCAGCTGAGGGGTCCCGTTCTCTGCACCTGCAAGCTCTGTTTTAGACAATGTTTCTGTCGTCAAATAAACCTTCTGTTTACTGGCTGGCTGAGAGTCACATCTGACTGCGGAGTTGGGGTGCAGGACCCTCTGGCTTCCCCAGGAGCCCCGCCTGAGCGAACTCGCTGGGGGGAAGCGCACGGAGGGGCAGAGGAGGCTGAATGCTCCGAGGTCAGACCCAGGAAGGTGGAAGCTGTGTGAGCTGTGAGTCCTGAAGACAGGCTGCTCACAGAAAAGCGACTGCCCCAGAGTTCTGACTGGCTTCATAGGGAGCAGTTTCAGAGCATGCCGGGGACTCCGTGACAGGGCGTGAGCAGAGTCCTCACCAAACCAGACACTTCTCTCTCCGAGACTGGCGAGAGCTCGGCTCCCAGATGGAGGGCTCTTGCCTGGCATCACCAACGGTCACAGGCTCTCTGCTCTCACTCACATTCCGTCGCATGAGGGCAGTAGACTCTGAGGCTTGACTTCTTTTTCCTTGCTACTAAAGCCAGCCCAAGGGGAAAAAAACAAGTAAGTTACCATCTCAGGCGGCAACGTCTCAGAGGCTCCTCTGTTTGCCTCTTCCACACGGCGGGGATCCGCCCTCCACTCTCCTCCCATTACACCTTGAGCATCCCAACCAAAATCTCCTTTTCTTACGGCACCCCACAGAGTCACTCTGCTCAAGAGACTCTGGCCCCTCTCCACCTACATCCCCCCGAGCCCTGTCCCCAGCGAGGACCCCCACGGCCGCTGAGGAGGACGACAGCGACTGCGGACGAGGAACTGGAAGCACTGACCTGGCAGCCAGGTCTGCAGAGGGCAGAGAGCGGAGGCCTTGTTCCACCCCCTTGGAAAGAGGCCCAAGCGGCTCAGGCCCCCTCCTGCCGTGTTTCCCTCCGGCGAGAGCTCCGGCACCATTCCTCGCCAGAGCCGCTGCGAAAGCCGAGCCGGAGCCCTAGCTCCACAGCGCTCATCATGTTGGGGGTCGTCTTGTGTTGCGTGTGACATGTTGTGGGTTATTTTGTGTTGAGTGAGTGTGTGTTTGTGAGATGTTGTGGGTCGTGTGTGTGATGTTTTGTGTGTGTTGCTTTCCGTGTCGCGGTGTGTGTGTCTTTGTCGTGTGTTATTTTTCTGTGTCGTGTTCTGTGCCCTTCTGTGTCATCATATCGAAAAGCATTTTGGTGAATAATTCGAGGAGAGCTTTAGCACTAGTACTTGTCGATAATTTAAGTCTCCTTAGGAGTAATTTTCTTGACCCAATCGCTACGAACTCTTCAGGAGAGACGCTGGATTGCTGGAGTCTTTACCACTAGATACTTGTAAAGAATGATTTTCTACCTTGAGTCCTTTGCACGAACCGATCTGTTCCAACGCACCAAAGGAGAATGCCTTTGCTTTTCTGCTGGAGGATTCCGTGGGAAATTTATCGGAGGACGGCTGAGGAATGAATTGTCTCATTCCTAGTCATTTTCACGGACCGATTTTAGTCCAAATCTCCAGGAGCTAATTATGAATATAGTACGGAGGATGATTCCATGTGTAATTAATTGCTAACATTGATCAGAAAGAACTGCCTCCTTTTTAGTCATTTCTACCAAATCGTCAACTGATATCTACCTAATCACAAGGAGCCAATCTGAAAGGCTTTTGGAGGAGGATTCCATTTGTCATTGATTATAAGCATTGATCAGTTATAACTTTCTCTTTTTTAGCAATTTTCTCGATAAATCCTTGCTAAATGCCAAAGAGAGAATAAACTTGCTTTTTGGTGCATGGTTCCATGAGGAGGACATCAGGATACCTGATTTCGAATGACGTTCTCATTTTCAGTAATTTTCGCAACCTGCTCTGTACCGTCTGACGAGAAGTGAATCCTCGGGGCTTTCAGGAAGATTCCTTCTCACATTTCTCTGTCGCACAGGTCAAAGATGAATTTCTCTATTTTAGTATATTTCGAGAAAGGATTTCTTCCAAATCACCAGCAGGGAATCGAAAAGCATTTTGGTGAAACATTCGAGGAGAAATGGATCACTAGTACTTGTCAATAATGTATGTCTCATGATGAGTAATTTTCTGGAACAGATCTCTACCAAATGATCAGGCGAGATTACGTATGGCTTTTCGAGGAAGAGTGCATGAGACATCAACGGCTACATCTGATTAGTAATGAAAGTCTCATTTTTAGCACTTTACACTACCCATCTGTATGTGTGACGTGTTCTGTGTGTGTGTGCGTCGGTATCGTGCTGTGTGTGTTGTCTTGGGTGGCCACAACACAGGGAAATGCACAAAGCTTCCCCTCCTGGAGGAAGAGTGACACGACGTGGCCACTCAGGAGTAATACACAAACAATCCCAAGCCTCCCCCCCACCCCCCACCCCGGAGCAACAGTGATGTCTGTGGCCAATTCAGGTCATTCAGAAAGCATTTCCCTCATGGAGCAACAGTGACACTGGGTGGCCACTTGGAGTAATGCAGAAAGCATTTCCCTCACGGAGCAATGGTGAAACTGCGTGGCCAATTCAGGTAGTGCTCATATCATTTCCCTCCCGGAGCAACAGTGACACCGGGCAGCCCCTTGGAGTAAGACACAAATCATTTCCTCACGGAGCACCAGTTGCACAAAATGAGTTGAATAATAATAATAATCATTAATAATAACACTAAACAAAAAATAGGTAGGTAGATTTTCAATAATTGGAAGGTAGAGCAAACAGAAGAAGGCAGATTTCTAAGCAACTACAAATTCGCACGCATACTGAGCCTAAGATCTTCAAGAGACTGGATTCAACAAGTATTTTCCCATCCTACATGTCTTTCGGCAACTTGAAGAGTTTCTGTAGATTAGATTTGCCGTTGTTTCTCTTTACAGATTACACTCCTGTGTTAGGCTGGACTTCCCCCTTCTCGTTTCCTTTGTCTCTTCAGGTACTTTCAGCAGCCTTTCTACTGCCCTGCATGATCTTCGTCCTCTCCGACTTTTCCATGGCTCCCGAGACCTCACTTGTGGGAATGCACACCTACCCGCGTCCTGTGAAGGGACACGGCACGAGGAGAGAAGAGGAGAGACGAGAAAGAGAGAGTTGGCGAACACAGGAGAGAAAACAGAGAAACAGGAGAGCAAGGCGAGCAACTCACCACCTGGAGTCATCCTCTTGGATCCAAGCTTCAGTTGTGGAGAAGACACCGTTCCTGACCAGAGAAACGAGCAGCCTCTGAAAATGGGACCTTTTCTCCCTCCTAGCCACAGCTGGTCAGGATCCTTTGCTTACAAACCGAACCCTAATGGACGGGGCTTCCCGACCCGGACTCAGGTGGGGCGTGTGAGAAGTGGGACTGTTCTTAATGTTTCCTCTGAATAGTGTGGGGGTGCCTCAGTTTCCCCTAGGCAGTTCTTAAGTATCTAGGGTGTGGAGTAAGGGTGTATGATCATTGCAGAGCCCTAGAGGGCATATGTGTGCAGGAGTCTGGACACAGAGAATGGCCAACACCCTGTTTCCTGGCAACTGATGGCCTGGGCCCTTCCCCCCCTGCAAGGTTAGAGCTGAAGGGTTGGAGAACAAAGGAATCAGGTGACCTCCTGGCCCGGGAAAGGGACAAAGCCCAGAGGAGGAGGGGCTGGAGGGGGGTTTCAGTTTGGGGCTGGCTGGGACATGGAGTGAAGTGCAGACGTGGTTGTCTGGCTCACTGCCCCCCAAAATGGACCCAGCTGAGGGGTCCCGTTCTCTGCACCTGCAAGCTCTGTTTTAGACAATGTTTCTGTCGTCAAATAAACCTTCTGTTTACTGGCTGGCTGAGAGTCACATCTGACTGCGGAGTTGGGGTGCAGGACCCTCTGGCTTCCCCAGGAGCCCCGCCTGAGCGAACTCGCTGGGGGGAAGCGCACGGAGGGGCAGAGGAGGCTGAATGCTCCGAGGTCAGACCCAGGAAGGTGGAAGCTGTGTGAGCTGTGAGTCCTGAAGACAGGCTGCTCACAGAAAAGCGACTGCCCCAGAGTTCTGACTGGCTTCATAGGGAGCAGTTTCAGAGCATGCCGGGGACTCCGTGACAGGGCGTGAGCAGAGTCCTCACCAAACCAGACACTTCTCTCTCCGAGACTGGCGAGAGCTCGGCTCCCAGATGGAGGGCTCTTGCCTGGCATCACCAACGGTCACAGGCTCTCTGCTCTCACTCACATTCCGTCGCATGAGGGCAGTAGACTCTGAGGCTTGACTTCTTTTTCCTTGCTACTAAAGCCAGCCCAAGGGGAAAAAAACAAGTAAGTTACCATCTCAGGCGGCAACGTCTCAGAGGCTCCTCTGTTTGCCTCTTCCACACGGCGGGGATCCGCCCTCCACTCTCCTCCCATTACACCTTGAGCATCCCAACCAAAATCTCCTTTTCTTACGGCACCCCACAGAGTCACTCTGCTCAAGAGACTCTGGCCCCTCTCCACCTACATCCCCCCGAGCCCTGTCCCCAGCGAGGACCCCCACGGCCGCTGAGGAGGACGACAGCGACTGCGGACGAGGAACTGGAAGCACTGACCTGGCAGCCAGGTCTGCAGAGGGCAGAGAGCGGAGGCCTTGTTCCGCCCCCTTGGAAAGAGGCCCAAGCGGCTCAGGCCCCCTCCTGCCGTGTTTCCCTCCGGCGAGAGCTCCGGCACCATTCCTCGCCAGAGCCGCTGCGAAAGCCGAGCCGGAGCCCTAGCTCCACAGCGCTCATCATGTTGGGGGTCGTCTTGTGTTGCGTGTGACATGTTGTGGGTTATTTTGTGTTGAGTGAGTGTGTGTTTGTGAGATGTTGTGGGTCGTGTGTGTGATGTTTTGTGTGTGTTGCTTTCCGTGTCGCGGTGTGTGTGTCTTTGTCGTGTGTTATTTTTCTGTGTCGTGTTCTGTGCCCTTCTGTGTCATCATATCGAAAAGCATTTTGGTGAATAATTCGAGGAGAGCTTTAGCACTAGTACTTGTCGATAATTTAAGTCTCCTTAGGAGTAATTTTCTTGACCCAATCGCTACGAACTCTTCAGGAGAGACGCTGGATTGCTGGAGTCTTTACCACTAGATACTTGTAAAGAATGATTTTCTACCTTGAGTCCTTTGCACGAACCGATCTGTTCCAACGCACCAAAGGAGAATGCCTTTGCTTTTCTGCTGGAGGATTCCGTGGGAAATTTATCAGAGGACGGCTGAGGAATGAATTGTCTCATTCCTAGTCATTTTCACGGACCGATTTTAGTCCAAATCTCCAGGAGCTAATTATGAACATAGTACGGAGGATGATTCCATGTGTAATTAATTGCTAACATTGATCAGAAAGAACTGCCTCCTTTTTAGTCATTTCTACCAAATCGTCAACTGATATCTACCTAATCACAAGGAGACAATCTGAAAGGCTTTTGGAGGAGGATTCCATTTGTCATTGATTATAAGCATTGATCAGTTATAACTTTCTCTTTTTTAGCAATTTTCTCGATAAATCCTTGCTAAATGCCAAAGAGAGAATAGACTTGCTTTTTGGTGCATGGTTCCATGAGGAGGACATCAGGATACCTGATTTCGAATGACGTTCTCATTTTCAGTAATTTTCGCTACCTGCTCTGTACCGTCTGACGAGAAGTGAATCCTCGGGGCTTTCAGGAAGATTCCTTCTCACATTTCTCTGTCGCACAGGTCAAAGATGAATTTCTCTATTTTAGTATATTTCGAGAAAGGATTTCTTCCAAATCACCAGCAGGGAATCGAAAAGCATTTTGGTGAAACATTCGAGGAGAAATGGATCACTAGTACTTGTCAATAATGTATGTCTCATGATGAGTAATTTTCTGGAACAGATCTCTACCAAATGATCAGGCGAGATTACGTATGGCTTTTCGAGGAAGAGTGCATGAGACATCAACGGCTACATCTGATTAGTAATGAAAGTCTCATTTTTAGCACTTTACACTACCCATCTGTATGTGTGACGTGTTCTGTGTGTGTGTGCGTCGGTATCGTGCTGTGTGTGTTGTCTTGGGTGGCCACAACACAGGGAAATGCACAAAGCTTCCCCTCCTGGAGGAAGAGTGACACGACGTGGCCACTCAGGAGTAATACACAAACAATCCCAAGCCTCCCCCCCACCCCCCACCCCGGAGCAACAGTGATGTCTGTGGCCAATTCAGGTCATTCAGAAAGCATTTCCCTCATGGAGCAACAGTGACACTGGGTGGCCACTTGGAGTAATGCAGAAAGCATTTCCCTCACGGAGCAATGGTGAAACTGCGTGGCCAATTCAGGTAGTGCTCATATCATTTCCCTCCCGGAGCAACAGTGACACCGGGCAGCCCCTTGGAGTAAGACACAAATCATTTCCTCACGGAGCACCAGTTGCACAAAATGAGTTGAATAATAATAATAATCATTAATAATAACACTAAACAAAAAATAGGTAGGTAGATTTTCAATAATTGGAAGGTAGAGCAAACAGAAGAAGGCAGATTTCTAAGCAACTACAAATTCGCACGCATACTGAGCCTAAGATCTTCAAGAGACTGGATTCAACAAGTATTTTCCCATCCTACATGTCTTTCGGCAACTTGAAGAGTTTCTGTAGATTAGATTTGCCGTTGTTTCTCTTTACAGATTACACTCCTGTGTTAGGCTGGACTTCCCCCTTCTCGTTTCCTTTGTCTCTTCAGGTACTTTCAGCAGCCTTTCTACTGCCCTGCATGATCTTCGTCCTCTCCGACTTTTCCATGGCTCCCGAGACCTCACTTGTGGGAATGCACACCTACCCGCGTCCTGTGAAGGGACACGGCACGAGGAGAGAAGAGGAGAGACGAGAAAGAGAGAGTTGGCGAACACAGGAGAGAAAACAGAGAAACAGGAGAGCAAGGCGAGCAACTCACCACCTGGAGTCATCCTCTTGGATCCAAGCTTCAGTTGTGGAGAAGACACCGTTCCTGACCAGAGAAACGAGCAGCCTCTGAAAATGGGACCTTTTCTCCCTCCTAGCCACAGCTGGTCAGGATCCTTTGCTTACAAACCGAACCCTAATGGACGGGGCTTCCCGACCCGGACTCAGGTGGGGCGTGTGAGAAGTGGGACTGTTCTTAATGTTTCCTCTGAATAGTGTGGGGGTGCCTCAGTTTCCCCTAGGCAGTTCTTAAGTATCTAGGGTGTGGAGTAAGGGTGTATGATCATTGCAGAGCCCTAGAGGGCATATGTGTGCAGGAGTCTGGACACAGAGAATGGCCAACACCCTGTTTCCTGGCAACTGATGGCCTGGGCCCTTCCCCCCCTGCAAGGTTAGAGCTGAAGGGTTGGAGAACAAAGGAATCAGGTGACCTCCTGGCCCGGGAAAGGGACAAAGCCCAGAGGAGGAGGGGCTGGAGGGGGGTTTCAGTTTGGGGCTGGCTGGGACATGGAGTGAAGTGCAGACGTGGTTGTCTGGCTCACTGCCCCCCAAAATGGACCCAGCTGAGGGGTCCCGTTCTCTGCACCTGCAAGCTCTGTTTTAGACAATGTTTCTGTCGTCAAATAAACCTTCTGTTTACTGGCTGGCTGAGAGTCACATCTGACTGCGGAGTTGGGGTGCAGGACCCTCTGGCTTCCCCAGGAGCCCCGCCTGAGCGAACTCGCTGGGGGGAAGCGCACGGAGGGGCAGAGGAGGCTGAATGCTCCGAGGTCAGACCCAGGAAGGTGGAAGCTGTGTGAGCTGTGAGTCCTGAAGACAGGCTGCTCACAGAAAAGCGACTGCCCCAGAGTTCTGACTGGCTTCATAGGGAGCAGTTTCAGAGCATGCCGGGGACTCCGTGACAGGGCGTGAGCAGAGTCCTCACCAAACCAGACACTTCTCTCTCCGAGACTGGCGAGAGCTCGGCTCCCAGATGGAGGGCTCTTGCCTGGCATCACCAACGGTCACAGGCTCTCTGCTCTCACTCACATTCCGTCGCATGAGGGCAGTAGACTCTGAGGCTTGACTTCTTTTTCCTTGCTACTAAAGCCAGCCCAAGGGGAAAAAAACAAGTAAGTTACCATCTCAGGCGGCAACGTCTCAGAGGCTCCTCTGTTTGCCTCTTCCACACGGCGGGGATCCGCCCTCCACTCTCCTCCCATTACACCTTGAGCATCCCAACCAAAATCTCCTTTTCTTACGGCACCCCACAGAGTCACTCTGCTCAAGAGACTCTGGCCCCTCTCCACCTACATCCCCCCGAGCCCTGTCCCCAGCGAGGACCCCCACGGCCGCTGAGGAGGACGACAGCGACTGCGGACGAGGAACTGGAAGCACTGACCTGGCAGCCAGGTCTGCAGAGGGCAGAGAGCGGAGGCCTTGTTCCGCCCCCTTGGAAAGAGGCCCAAGCGGCTCAGGCCCCCTCCTGCCGTGTTTCCCTCCGGCGAGAGCTCCGGCACCATTCCTCGCCAGAGCCGCTGCGAAAGCCGAGCCGGAGCCCTAGCTCCACAGCGCTCATCATGTTGGGGGTCGTCTTGTGTTGCGTGTGACATGTTGTGGGTTATTTTGTGTTGAGTGAGTGTGTGTTTGTGAGATGTTGTGGGTCGTGTGTGTGATGTTTTGTGTGTGTTGCTTTCCGTGTCGCGGTGTGTGTGTCTTTGTCGTGTGTTATTTTTCTGTGTCGTGTTCTGTGCCCTTCTGTGTCATCATATCGAAAAGCATTTTGGTGAATAATTCGAGGAGAGCTTTAGCACTAGTACTTGTCGATAATTTAAGTCTCCTTAGGAGTAATTTTCTTGACCCAATCGCTACGAACTCTTCAGGAGAGACGCTGGATTGCTGGAGTCTTTACCACTAGATACTTGTAAAGAATGATTTTCTACCTTGAGTCCTTTGCACGAACCGATCTGTTCCAACGCACCAAAGGAGAATGCCTTTGCTTTTCTGCTGGAGGATTCCGTGGGAAATTTATCGGAGGACGGCTGAGGAATGAATTGTCTCATTCCTAGTCATTTTCACGGACCGATTTTAGTCCAAATCTCCAGGAGCTAATTATGAATATAGTACGGAGGATGATTCCATGTGTAATTAATTGCTAACATTGATCAGAAAGAACTGCCTCCTTTTTAGTCATTTCTACCAAATCGTCAACTGATATCTACCTAATCACAAGGAGACAATCTGAAAGGCTTTTGGAGGAGGATTCCATTTGTCATTGATTATAAGCATTGATCAGTTATAACTTTCTCTTTTTTAGCAATTTTCTCGATAAATCCTTGCTAAATGCCAAAGAGAGAATAGACTTGCTTTTTGGTGCATGGTTCCATGAGGAGGACATCAGGATACCTGATTTCGAATGACGTTCTCATTTTCAGTAATTTTCGCTACCTGCTCTGTACCGTCTGACGAGAAGTGAATCCTCGGGGCTTTCAGGAAGATTCCTTCTCACATTTCTCTGTCGCACAGATCAAAGATGAATTTCTCTATTTTAGTATATTTCGAGAAAGGATTTCTTCCAAATCACCAGCAGGGAATCGAAAAGCGTTTTGGTGAATCATTCGAGGAGAAATGGATCACTAGTACTTGTCAATAATGTATGTCTCATGATGAGTAATTTTCTGGAACAGATCTCTACCAAATGATCAGGCGAGATTACGTATGGCTTTTCGAGGAAGAGTGCATGAGACATCAACGGCTACATCTGATTAGTAATGAAAGTCTCATTTTTAGCACTTTACACTACCCATCTGTATGTGTGACGTGTTCTGTGTGTGTGTGCGTCGGTATCGTGCTGTGTGTGTTGTCTTGGGTGGCCACAACACAGGGAAATGCACAAAGCTTCCCCTCCTGGAGGAAGAGTGACACGACGTGGCCACTCAGGAGTAATACACAAACAATCCCAAGCCTCCCCCCCCACCCCCCACCCCGGAGCAACAGTGATGTCTGTGGCCAATTCAGGTCATTCAGAAAGCATTTCCCTCATGGAGCAACAGTGACACTGGGTGGCCACTTGGAGTAATGCAGAAAGCATTTCCCTCACGGAGCAATGGTGAAACTGCGTGGCCAATTCAGGTAGTGCTCATATCATTTCCCTCCCGGAGCAACAGTGACACCGGGCAGCCCCTTGGAGTAAGACACAAATCATTTCCTCACGGAGCACCAGTTGCACAAAATGAGTTGAATAATAATAATAATCATTAATAATAACACTAAACAAAAAATAGGTAGGTAGATTTTCAATAATTGGAAGGTAGAGCAAACAGAAGAAGGCAGATTTCTAAGCAACTACAAATTCGCACGCATACTGAGCCTAAGATCTTCAAGAGACTGGATTCAACAAGTATTTTCCCATCCTACATGTCTTTCGGCAACTTGAAGAGTTTCTGTAGATTAGATTTGCCGTTGTTTCTCTTTACAGATTACACTCCTGTGTTAGGCTGGACTTCCCCCTTCTCGTTTCCTTTGTCTCTTCAGGTACTTTCAGCAGCCTTTCTACTGCCCTGCATGATCTTCGTCCTCTCCGACTTTTCCATGGCTCCCGAGACCTCACTTGTGGGAATGCACACCTACCCGCGTCCTGTGAAGGGACACGGCACGAGGAGAGAAGAGGAGAGACGAGAAAGAGAGAGTTGGCGAACACAGGAGAGAAAACAGAGAAACAGGAGAGCAAGGCGAGCAACTCACCACCTGGAGTCATCCTCTTGGATCCAAGCTTCAGTTGTGGAGAAGACACCGTTCCCGACCAGAGAAACGAGCAGCCTCTGAAAATGGGACCTTTTCTCCCTCCTAGCCACAGCTGGTCAGGATCCTTTGCTTACCAACCGAACCCTAATGGACGGGGCTTCCCGACCCGGACTCAGGTGGGGCGTGTGAGAAGTGGGACTGTTCTTAATGTTTCCTCTGAATAGTGTTGGGGTGCCTCAGTTTACCCTAGGCAGTTCTTAAGTATCTAGGGGGTGGAGTAAGGGTGTATGATCATTGCAGAGCCCTAGAGGGCATATGTGTGCAGGAGTCTGGACACAGAGAATGGCCAACACCCTGTTTCCTGGCAACTGATGGCCTGGGCCCTTCCCCCCCTGCAAGGTGAGAGCTGAAGGGTTGGAGAACAAAGGAATCAGGTGACCTCCTGGCCCGGGAAAGGGACAAAGCCCAGAGGAGGAGGGGTTGGAGGGGGGTTTCAGTTTGGGGCTGGCTGGGACATGGAGTGAAGTGCAGACGTGGTTGTCTGGCTCACTGCCCCCCAAAATGGACCCAGCTGAGGGGTCCCGTTCTCTGCACCTGCAAGCTCTGTTTTAGACAATGTTTCTGTCGTCAAATAAACCTTCTGTTTACTGGCTGGCTGAGAGTCACATCTGACTGCGGAGTTGGGGTGCAGGACCCTCTGGCTTCCCCAGGAGCCCCGCCTGAGCGAACTCGCTGGGGGGAAGCGCACGGAGGGGCAGAGGAGGCTGAATGCTCCGAGGTCAGACCCAGGAAGGTGGAAGCTGTGTGAGCTGTGAGTCCTGAAGACAGGCTGCTCACAGAAAAGCGACTGCCCCAGAGTTCTGACTGGCTTCATAGGGAGCAGTTTCAGAGCATGCCGGGGACTCCGTGACAGGGCGTGAGCAGAGTCCTCACCAAACCAGACACTTCTCTCTCCGAGACTGGCGAGAGCTCGGCTCCCAGATGGAGGGCTCTTGCCTGGCATCACCAACGGTCACAGGCTCTCTGCTCTCACTCACATTCCGTCGCATGAGGGCAGTAGACTCTGAGGCTTGACTTCTTTTTCCTTGCTACTAAAGCCAGCCCAAGGGGAAAAAAACAAGTAAGTTACCATCTCAGGCGGCAACGTCTCAGAGGCTCCTCTGTTTGCCTCTTCCACACGGCGGGGATCCGCCCTCCACTCTCCTCCCATTACACCTTGAGCATCCCAACCAAAATCTCCTTTTCTTACGGCACCCCACAGAGTCACTCTGCTCAAGAGACTCTGGCCCCTCTCCACCTACATCCCCCCGAGCCCTGTCCCCAGCGAGGACCCCCACGGCCGCTGAGGAGGACGACAGCGACTGCGGACGAGGAACTGGAAGCACTGACCTGGCAGCCAGGTCTGCAGAGGGCAGAGAGCGGAGGCCTTGTTCCGCCCCCTTGGAAAGAGGCCCAAGCGGCTCAGGCCCCCTCCTGCCGTGTTTCCCTCCGGCGAGAGCTCCGGCACCATTCCTCGCCAGAGCCGCTGCGAAAGCCGAGCCGGAGCCCTAGCTCCACAGCGCTCATCATGTTGGGGGTCGTCTTGTGTTGCGTGTGACATGTTGTGGGTTATTTTGTGTTGAGTGAGTGTGTGTTTGTGAGATGTTGTGGGTCGTGTGTGTGATGTTTTGTGTGTGTTGCTTTCCGTGTCGCGGTGTGTGTGTCTTTGTCGTGTGTTATTTTTCTGTGTCGTGTTCTGTGCCCTTCTGTGTCATCATATCGAAAAGCATTTTGGTGAATAATTCGAGGAGAGCTTTAGCACTAGTACTTGTCGATAATTTAAGTCTCCTTAGGAGTAATTTTCTTGACCCAATCGCTACGAACTCTTCAGGAGAGACGCTGGATTGCTGGAGTCTTTACCACTAGATACTTGTAAAGAATGATTTTCTACCTTGAGTCCTTTGCACGAACCGATCTGTTCCAACGCACCAAAGGAGAATGCCTTTGCTTTTCTGCTGGAGGATTCCGTGGGAAATTTATCAGAGGACGGCTGAGGAATGAATTGTCTCATTCCTAGTCATTTTCACGGACCGATTTTAGTCCAAATCTCCAGGAGCTAATTATGAACATAGTACGGAGGATGATTCCATGTGTAATTAATTGCTAACATTGATCAGAAAGAACTGCCTCCTTTTTAGTCATTTCTACCAAATCGTCAACTGATATCTACCTAATCACAAGGAGACAATCTGAAAGGCTTTTGGAGGAGGATTCCATTTGTCATTGATTATAAGCATTGATCAGTTATAACTTTCTCTTTTTTAGCAATTTTCTCGATAAATCCTTGCTAAATGCCAAAGAGAGAATAGACTTGCTTTTTGGTGCATGGTTCCATGAGGAGGACATCAGGATACCTGATTTCGAATGACGTTCTCATTTTCAGTAATTTTCGCTACCTGCTCTGTACCGTCTGACGAGAAGTGAATCCTCGGGGCTTTCAGGAAGATTCCTTCTCACATTTCTCTGTCGCACAGGTCAAAGATGAATTTCTCTATTTTAGTATATTTCGAGAAAGGATTTCTTCCAAATCACCAGCAGGGAATCGAAAAGCATTTTGGTGAAACATTCGAGGAGAAATGGATCACTAGTACTTGTCAATAATGTATGTCTCATGATGAGTAATTTTCTGGAACAGATCTCTACCAAATGATCAGGCGAGATTACGTATGGCTTTTCGAGGAAGAGTGCATGAGACATCAACGGCTACATCTGATTAGTAATGAAAGTCTCATTTTTAGCACTTTACACTACCCATCTGTATGTGTGACGTGTTCTGTGTGTGTGTGCGTCGGTATCGTGCTGTGTGTGTTGTCTTGGGTGGCCACAACACAGGGAAATGCACAAAGCTTCCCCTCCTGGAGGAAGAGTGACACGACGTGGCCACTCAGGAGTAATACACAAACAATCCCAAGCCTCCCCCCCACCCCCCACCCCGGAGCAACAGTGATGTCTGTGGCCAATTCAGGTCATTCAGAAAGCATTTCCCTCATGGAGCAACAGTGACACTGGGTGGCCACTTGGAGTAATGCAGAAAGCATTTCCCTCACGGAGCAATGGTGAAAGTGCGTGGCCAATTCAGGTAGTGCTCATATCATTTCCCTCCCGGAGCAACAGTGACACCGGGCAGCCCCTTGGAGTAAGACACAAATCATTTCCTCACGGAGCACCAGTTGCACAAAATGAGTTGAATAATAATAATAATCATTAATAATAACACTAAACAAAAAATAGGTAGGTAGATTTTCAATAATTGGAAGGTAGAGCAAACAGAAGAAGGCAGATTTCTAAGCAACTACAAATTCGCACGCATACTGAGCCTAAGATCTTCAAGAGACTGGATTCAACAAGTATTTTCCCATCCTACATGTCTTTCGGCAACTTGAAGAGTTTCTGTAGATTAGATTTGCCGTTGTTTCTCTTTACAGATTACACTCCTGTGTTAGGCTGGACTTCCCCCTTCTCGTTTCCTTTGTCTCTTCAGGTACTTTCAGCAGCCTTTCTACTGCCCTGCATGATCTTCGTCCTCTCCGACTTTTCCATGGCTCCCGAGACCTCACTTGTGGGAATGCACACCTACCCGCGTCCTGTGAAGGGACACGGCACGAGGAGAGAAGAGGAGAGACGAGAAAGAGAGAGTTGGCGAACACAGGAGAGAAAACAGAGAAACAGGAGAGCAAGGCGAGCAACTCACCACCTGGAGTCATCCTCTTGGATCCAAGCTTCAGTTGTGGAGAAGACACCGTTCCTGACCAGAGAAACGAGCAGCCTCTGAAAATGGGACCTTTTCTCCCTCCTAGCCACAGCTGGTCAGGATCCTTTGCTTACAAACCGAACCCTAATGGACGGGGCTTCCCGACCCGGACTCAGGTGGGGCGTGTGAGAAGTGGGACTGTTCTTAATGTTTCCTCTGAATAGTGTGGGGGTGCCTCAGTTTCCCCTAGGCAGTTCTTAAGTATCTAGGGTGTGGAGTAAGGGTGTATGATCATTGCAGAGCCCTAGAGGGCATATGTGTGCAGGAGTCTGGACACAGAGAATGGCCAACACCCTGTTTCCTGGCAACTGATGGCCTGGGCCCTTCCCCCCCTGCAAGGTGAGAGCTGAAGGGTTGGAGAACAAAGGAATCAGGTGACCTCCTGGCCCGGGAAAGGGACAAAGCCCAGAGGAGGAGGGGCTGGAGGGGGGTTTCAGTTTGGGGCTGGCTGGGACATGGAGTGAAGTGCAGACGTGGTTGTCTGGCTCACTGCCCCCCAAAATGGACCCAGCTGAGGGGTCCCGTTCTCTGCACCTGCAAGCTCTGTTTTAGACAATGTTTCTGTCGTCAAATAAACCTTCTGTTTACTGGCTGGCTGAGAGTCACATCTGACTGCGGAGTTGGGGTGCAGGACCCTCTGGCTTCCCCAGGAGCCCCGCCTGAGCGAACTCGCTGGGGGGAAGCGCACGGAGGGGCAGAGGAGGCTGAATGCTCCGAGGTCAGACCCAGGAAGGTGGAAGCTGTGTGAGCTGTGAGTCCTGAAGACAGGCTGCTCACAGAAAAGCGACTGCCCCAGAGTTCTGACTGGCTTCATAGGGAGCAGTTTCAGAGCATGCCGGGGACTCCGTGACAGGGCGTGAGCAGAGTCCTCACCAAACCAGACACTTCTCTCTCCGAGACTGGCGAGAGCTCGGCTCCCAGATGGAGGGCTCTTGCCTGGCATCACCAACGGTCACAGGCTCTCTGCTCTCACTCACATTCCGTCGCATGAGGGCAGTAGACTCTGAGGCTTGACTTCTTTTTCCTTGCTACTAAAGCCAGCCCAAGGGGAAAAAAACAAGTAAGTTACCATCTCAGGCGGCAACGTCTCAGAGGCTCCTCTGTTTGCCTCTTCCACACGGCGGGGATCCGCCCTCCACTCTCCTCCCATTACACCTTGAGCATCCCAACCAAAATCTCCTTTTCTTACGGCACCCCACAGAGTCACTCTGCTCAAGAGACTCTGGCCCCTCTCCACCTACATCCCCCCGAGCCCTGTCCCCAGCGAGGACCCCCACGGCCGCTGAGGAGGACGACAGCGACTGCGGACGAGGAACTGGAAGCACTGACCTGGCAGCCAGGTCTGCAGAGGGCAGAGAGCGGAGGCCTTGTTCCGCCCCCTTGGAAAGAGGCCCAAGCGGCTCAGGCCCCCTCCTGCCGTGTTTCCCTCCGGCGAGAGCTCCGGCACCATTCCTCGCCAGAGCCGCTGCGAAAGCCGAGCCGGAGCCCTAGCTCCACAGCGCTCATCATGTTGGGGGTCGTCTTGTGTTGCGTGTGACATGTTGTGGGTTATTTTGTGTTGAGTGAGTGTGTGTTTGTGAGATGTTGTGGGTCGTGTGTGTGATGTTTTGTGTGTGTTGCTTTCCGTGTCGCGGTGTGTGTGTCTTTGTCGTGTGTTATTTTTCTGTGTCGTGTTCTGTGCCCTTCTGTGTCATCATATCGAAAAGCATTTTGGTGAATAATTCGAGGAGAGCTTTAGCACTAGTACTTGTCGATAATTTAAGTCTCCTTAGGAGTAATTTTCTTGACCCAATCGCTACGAACTCTTCAGGAGAGACGCTGGATTGCTGGAGTCTTTACCACTAGATACTTGTAAAGAATGATTTTCTACCTTGAGTCCTTTGCACGAACCGATCTGTTCCAACGCACCAAAGGAGAATGCCTTTGCTTTTCTGCTGGAGGATTCCGTGGGAAATTTATCGGAGGACGGCTGAGGAATGAATTGTCTCATTCCTAGTCATTTTCACGGACCGATTTTAGTCCAAATCTCCAGGAGCTAATTATGAATATAGTACGGAGGATGATTCCATGTGTAATTAATTGCTAACATTGATCAGAAAGAACTGCCTCCTTTTTAGTCATTTCTACCAAATCGTCAACTGATATCTACCTAATCACAAGGAGACAATCTGAAAGGCTTTTGGAGGAGGATTCCATTTGTCATTGATTATAAGCATTGATCAGTTATAACTTTCTCTTTTTTAGCAATTTTCTCGATAAATCTTTGCTAAATGCCAAAGAGAGAATAGACTTGCTTTTTGGTGCATGGTTCCATGAGGAGGACATCAGGATACCTGATTTCGAATGACGTTCTCATTTTCAGTAATTTTCGCTACCTGCTCTGTACCGTCTGACGAGAAGTGAATCCTCGGGGCTTTCAGGAAGATTCCTTCTCACATTTCTCTGTCGCACAGATCAAAGATGAATTTCTCTATTTTAGTATATTTCGAGAAAGGATTTCTTCCAAATCACCAGCAGGGAATCGAAAAGCGTTTTGGTGAATCATTCGAGGAGAAATGGATCACTAGTACTTGTCAATAATGTATGTCTCATGATGAGTAATTTTCTGGAACAGATCTCTACCAAATGATCAGGCGAGATTACGTATGGCTTTTCGAGGAAGAGTGCATGAGACATCAACGGCTACATCTGATTAGTAATGAAAGTCTCATTTTTAGCACTTTACACTACCCATCTGTATGTGTGACGTGTTCTGTGTGTGTGTGCGTCGGTATCGTGCTGTGTGTGTTGTCTTGGGTGGCCACAACACAGGGAAATGCACAAAGCTTCCCCTCCTGGAGGAAGAGTGACACGACGTGGCCACTCAGGAGTAATACACAAACAATCCCAAGCCTCCCCCCCCACCCCCCACCCCGGAGCAACAGTGATGTCTGTGGCCAATTCAGGTCATTCAGAAAGCATTTCCCTCATGGAGCAACAGTGACACTGGGTGGCCACTTGGAGTAATGCAGAAAGCATTTCCCTCACGGAGCAATGGTGAAACTGCGTGGCCAATTCAGGTAGTGCTCATATCATTTCCCTCCCGGAGCAACAGTGACACCGGGCAGCCCCTTGGAGTAAGACACAAATCATTTCCTCACGGAGCACCAGTTGCACAAAATGAGTTGAATAATAATAATAATCATTAATAATAACACTAAACAAAAAATAGGTAGGTAGATTTTCAATAATTGGAAGGTAGAGCAAACAGAAGAAGGCAGATTTCTAAGCAACTACAAATTCGCACGCATACTGAGCCTAAGATCTTCAAGAGACTGGATTCAACAAGTATTTTCCCATCCTACATGTCTTTCGGCAACTTGAAGAGTTTCTGTAGATTAGATTTGCCGTTGTTTCTCTTTACAGATTACACTCCTGTGTTAGGCTGGACTTCCCCCTTCTCGTTTCCTTTGTCTCTTCAGGTACTTTCAGCAGCCTTTCTACTGCCCTGCATGATCTTCGTCCTCTCCGACTTTTCCATGGCTCCCGAGACCTCACTTGTGGGAATGCACACCTACCCGCGTCCTGTGAAGGGACACGGCACGAGGAGAGAAGAAGAGAGACGAGAAAGAGAGAGTTGGCGAACACAGGAGAGAAAACAGAGAAACAGGAGAGCAAGGCGAGCAACTCACCACCTGGAGTCATCCTCTTGGATCCAAGCTTCAGTTGTGGAGAAGACACCGTTCCCGACCAGAGAAACGAGCAGCCTCTGAAAATGGGACCTTTTCTCCCTCCTAGCCACAGCTGGTCAGGATCCTTTGCTTACCAACCGAACCCTAATGGACGGGGCTTCCCGACCCGGACTCAGGTGGGGCGTGTGAGAAGTGGGACTGTTCTTAATGTTTCCTCTGAATAGTGTTGGGGTGCCTCAGTTTACCCTAGGCAGTTCTTAAGTATCTAGGGGGTGGAGTAAGGGTGTATGATCATTGCAGAGCCCTAGAGGGCATATGTGTGCAGGAGTCTGGACACAGAGAATGGCCAACACCCTGTTTCCTGGCAACTGATGGCCTGGGCCCTTCCCCCCCTGCAAGGTGAGAGCTGAAGGGTTGGAGAACAAAGGAATCAGGTGACCTCCTGGCCCGGGAAAGGGACAAAGCCCAGAGGAGGAGGGGTTGGAGGGGGGTTTCAGTTTGGGGCTGGCTGGGACATGGAGTGAAGTGCAGACGTGGTTGTCTGGCTCACTGCCCCCCAAAATGGACCCAGCTGAGGGGTCCCGTTCTCTGCACCTGCAAGCTCTGTTTTAGACAATGTTTCTGTCGTCAAATAAACCTTCTGTTTACTGGCTGGCTGAGAGTCACATCTGACTGCGGAGTTGGGGTGCAGGACCCTCTGGCTTCCCCAGGAGCCCCGCCTGAGCGAACTCGCTGGGGGGAAGCGCACGGAGGGGCAGAGGAGGCTGAATGCTCCGAGGTCAGACCCAGGAAGGTGGAAGCTGTGTGAGCTGTGAGTCCTGAAGACAGGCTGCTCACAGAAAAGCGACTGCCCCAGAGTTCTGACTGGCTTCATAGGGAGCAGTTTCAGAGCATGCCGGGGACTCCGTGACAGGGCGTGAGCAGAGTCCTCACCAAACCAGACACTTCTCTCTCCGAGACTGGCGAGAGCTCGGCTCCCAGATGGAGGGCTCTTGCCTGGCATCACCAACGGTCACAGGCTCTCTGCTCTCACTCACATTCCGTCGCATGAGGGCAGTAGACTCTGAGGCTTGACTTCTTTTTCCTTGCTACTAAAGCCAGCCCAAGGGGAAAAAAACAAGTAAGTTACCATCTCAGGCGGCAACGTCTCAGAGGCTCCTCTGTTTGCCTCTTCCACACGGCGGGGATCCGCCCTCCACTCTCCTCCCATTACACCTTGAGCATCCCAACCAAAATCTCCTTTTCTTACGGCACCCCACAGAGTCACTCTGCTCAAGAGACTCTGGCCCCTCTCCACCTACATCCCCCCGAGCCCTGTCCCCAGCGAGGACCCCCACGGCCGCTGAGGAGGACGACAGCGACTGCGGACGAGGAACTGGAAGCACTGACCTGGCAGCCAGGTCTGCAGAGGGCAGAGAGCGGAGGCCTTGTTCCGCCCCCTTGGAAAGAGGCCCAAGCGGCTCAGGCCCCCTCCTGCCGTGTTTCCCTCCGGCGAGAGCTCCGGCACCATTCCTCGCCAGAGCCGCTGCGAAAGCCGAGCCGGAGCCCTAGCTCCACAGCGCTCATCATGTTGGGGGTCGTCTTGTGTTGCGTGTGACATGTTGTGGGTTATTTTGTGTTGAGTGAGTGTGTGTTTGTGAGATGTTGTGGGTCGTGTGTGTGTGATGTTTTGTGTGTGTTGCTTTCCGTGTCGCGGTGTGTGTGTCTTTGTCGTGTGTTATTTTTCTGTGTCGTGTTCTGTGCCCTTCTGTGTCATCGTATCGAAAAGCATTTTGGTGAATAATTCGAGGAGAGCTTTAGCACTAGTACTTGTCGATAATTTAAGTCTCCTTAGGAGTAATTTTCTTGACCCAATCGCTACGAACTCTTCAGGAGAGACGCTGGATTGCTGGAGTCTTTACCACTAGATACTTGTAAAGAATGATTTTCTACCTTGAGTCCTTTGCACGAACCGATCTGTTCCAACGCACCAAAGGAGAATGCCTTTGCTTTTCTGCTGGAGGATTCCGTGGGAAATTTATCGGAGGACGGCTGAGGAATGAATTGTCTCATTCCTAGTCATTTTCACGGACCGATTTTAGTCCAAATCTCCAGGAGCTAATTATGAATATAGTACGGAGGATGATTCCATGTGTAATTAATTGCTAACATTGATCAGAAAGAACTGCCTCCTTTTTAGTCATTTCTACCAAATCGTCAACTGATATCTACCTAATCACAAGGAGCCAATCTGAAAGGCTTTTGGAGGAGGATTCCATTTGTCATTGATTATAAGCATTGATCAGTTATAACTTTCTCTTTTTTAGCAATTTTCTCGATAAATCCTTGCTAAATGCCAAAGAGAGAATAAACTTGCTTTTTGGTGCATGGTTCCATGAGGAGGACATCAGGATACCTGATTTCGAATGACGTTCTCATTTTCAGTAATTTTCGCAACCTGCTCTGTACCGTCTGACGAGAAGTGAATCCTCGGGGCTTTCAGGAAGATTCCTTCTCACATTTCTCTGTCGCACAGGTCAAAGATGAATTTCTCTATTTTAGTATATTTCGAGAAAGGATTTCTTCCAAATCACCAGCAGGGAATCGAAAAGCATTTTGGTGAAACATTCGAGGAGAAATGGATCACTAGTACTTGTCAATAATGTATGTCTCATGATGAGTAATTTTCTGGAACAGATCTCTACCAAATGATCAGGCGAGATTACGTATGGCTTTTCGAGGAAGAGTGCATGAGACATCAACGGCTACATCTGATTAGTAATGAAAGTCTCATTTTTAGCACTTTACACTACCCATCTGTATGTGTGACGTGTTCTGTGTGTGTGTGCGTCGGTATCGTGCTGTGTGTGTTGTCTTGGGTGGCCACAACACAGGGAAATGCACAAAGCTTCCCCTCCTGGAGGAAGAGTGACACGACGTGGCCACTCAGGAGTAATACACAAACAATCCCAAGCCTCCCCCCCACCCCCCACCCCGGAGCAACAGTGATGTCTGTGGCCAATTCAGGTCATTCAGAAAGCATTTCCCTCATGGAGCAACAGTGACACTGGGTGGCCACTTGGAGTAATGCAGAAAGCATTTCCCTCACGGAGCAATGGTGAAACTGCGTGGCCAATTCAGGTAGTGCTCATATCATTTCCCTCCCGGAGCAACAGTGACACCGGGCAGCCCCTTGGAGTAAGACACAAATCATTTCCTCACGGAGCACCAGTTGCACAAAATGAGTTGAATAATAATAATAATCATTAATAATAACACTAAACAAAAAATAGGTAGGTAGATTTTCAATAATTGGAAGGTAGAGCAAACAGAAGAAGGCAGATTTCTAAGCAACTACAAATTCGCACGCATACTGAGCCTAAGATCTTCAAGAGACTGGATTCAACAAGTATTTTCCCATCCTACATGTCTTTCGGCAACTTGAAGAGTTTCTGTAGATTAGATTTGCCGTTGTTTCTCTTTACAGATTACACTCCTGTGTTAGGCTGGACTTCCCCCTTCTCGTTTCCTTTGTCTCTTCAGGTACTTTCAGCAGCCTTTCTACTGCCCTGCATGATCTTCGTCCTCTCCGACTTTTCCATGGCTCCCGAGACCTCACTTGTGGGAATGCACACCTACCCGCGTCCTGTGAAGGGACACGGCACGAGGAGAGAAGAGGAGAGACGAGAAAGAGAGAGTTGGCGAACACAGGAGAGAAAACAGAGAAACAGGAGAGCAAGGCGAGCAACTCACCACCTGGAGTCATCCTCTTGGATCCAAGCTTCAGTTGTGGAGAAGACACCGTTCCTGACCAGAGAAACGAGCAGCCTCTGAAAATGGGACCTTTTCTCCCTCCTAGCCACAGCTGGTCAGGATCCTTTGCTTACAAACCGAACCCTAATGGACGGGGCTTCCCGACCCGGACTCAGGTGGGGCGTGTGAGAAGTGGGACTGTTCTTAATGTTTCCTCTGAATAGTGTGGGGGTGCCTCAGTTTCCCCTAGGCAGTTCTTAAGTATCTAGGGTGTGGAGTAAGGGTGTATGATCATTGCAGAGCCCTAGAGGGCATATGTGTGCAGGAGTCTGGACACAGAGAATGGCCAACACCCTGTTTCCTGGCAACTGATGGCCTGGGCCCTTCCCCCCCTGCAAGGTTAGAGCTGAAGGGTTGGAGAACAAAGGAATCAGGTGACCTCCTGGCCCGGGAAAGGGACAAAGCCCAGAGGAGGAGGGGCTGGAGGGAGGTTTCAGTTTGGGGCTGGCTGGGACATGGAGTGAAGTGCAGACGTGGTTGTCTGGCTCACTGCCCCCCAAAATGGACCCAGCTGAGGGGTCCCGTTCTCTGCACCTGCAAGCTCTGTTTTAGACAATGTTTCTGTCGTCAAATAAACCTTCTGTTTACTGGCTGGCTGAGAGTCACATCTGACTGCGGAGTTGGGGTGCAGGACCCTCTGGCTTCCCCAGGAGCCCCGCCTGAGCGAACTCGCTGGGGGGAAGCGCACGGAGGGGCAGAGGAGGCTGAATGCTCCGAGGTCAGACCCAGGAAGGTGGAAGCTGTGTGAGCTGTGAGTCCTGAAGACAGGCTGCTCACAGAAAAGCGACTGCCCCAGAGTTCTGACTGGCTTCATAGGGAGCAGTTTCAGAGCATGCCGGGGACTCCGTGACAGGGCGTGAGCAGAGTCCTCACCAAACCAGACACTTCTCTCTCCGAGACTGGCGAGAGCTCGGCTCCCAGATGGAGGGCTCTTGCCTGGCATCACCAACGGTCACAGGCTCTCTGCTCTCACTCACATTCCGTCGCATGAGGGCAGTAGACTCTGAGGCTTGACTTCTTTTTCCTTGCTACTAAAGCCAGCCCAAGGGGAAAAAAACAAGTAAGTTACCATCTCAGGCGGCAACGTCTCAGAGGCTCCTCTGTTTGCCTCTTCCACACGGCGGGGATCCGCCCTCCACTCTCCTCCCATTACACCTTGAGCATCCCAACCAAAATCTCCTTTTCTTACGGCACCCCACAGAGTCACTCTGCTCAAGAGACTCTGGCCCCTCTCCACCTACATCCCCCCGAGCCCTGTCCCCAGCGAGGACCCCCACGGCCGCTGAGGAGGACGACAGCGACTGCGGACGAGGAACTGGAAGCACTGACCTGGCAGCCAGGTCTGCAGAGGGCAGAGAGCGGAGGCCTTGTTCCACCCCCTTGGAAAGAGGCCCAAGCGGCTCAGGCCCCCTCCTGCCGTGTTTCCCTCCGGCGAGAGCTCCGGCACCATTCCTCGCCAGAGCCGCTGCGAAAGCCGAGCCGGAGCCCTAGCTCCACAGCGCTCATCATGTTGGGGGTCGTCTTGTGTTGCGTGTGACATGTTGTGGGTTATTTTGTGTTGAGTGAGTGTGTGTTTGTGAGATGTTGTGGGTCGTGTGTGTGATGTTTTGTGTGTGTTGCTTTCCGTGTCGCGGTGTGTGTGTCTTTGTCGTGTGTTATTTTTCTGTGTCGTGTTCTGTGCCCTTCTGTGTCATCATATCGAAAAGCATTTTGGTGAATAATTCGAGGAGAGCTTTAGCACTAGTACTTGTCGATAATTTAAGTCTCCTTAGGAGTAATTTTCTTGACCCAATCGCTACGAACTCTTCAGGAGAGACGCTGGATTGCTGGAGTCTTTACCACTAGATACTTGTAAAGAATGATTTTCTACCTTGAGTCCTTTGCACGAACCGATCTGTTCCAACGCACCAAAGGAGAATGCCTTTGCTTTTCTGCTGGAGGATTCCGTGGGAAATTTATCGGAGGACGGCTGAGGAATGAATTGTCTCATTCCTAGTCATTTTCACGGACCGATTTTAGTCCAAATCTCCAGGAGCTAATTATGAATATAGTACGGAGGATGATTCCATGTGTAATTAATTGCTAACATTGATCAGAAAGAACTGCCTCCTTTTTAGTCATTTCTACCAAATCGTCAACTGATATCTACCTAATCACAAGGAGCCAATCTGAAAGGCTTTTGGAGGAGGATTCCATTTGTCATTGATTATAAGCATTGATCAGTTATAACTTTCTCTTTTTTAGCAATTTTCTCGATAAATCCTTGCTAAATGCCAAAGAGAGAATAAACTTGCTTTTTGGTGCATGGTTCCATGAGGAGGACATCAGGATACCTGATTTCGAATGACGTTCTCATTTTCAGTAATTTTCGCAACCTGCTCTGTACCGTCTGACGAGAAGTGAATCCTCGGGGCTTTCAGGAAGATTCCTTCTCACATTTCTCTGTCGCACAGGTCAAAGATGAATTTCTCTATTTTAGTATATTTCGAGAAAGGATTTCTTCCAAATCACCAGCAGGGAATCGAAAAGCATTTTGGTGAAACATTCGAGGAGAAATGGATCACTAGTACTTGTCAATAATGTATGTCTCATGATGAGTAATTTTCTGGAACAGATCTCTACCAAATGATCAGGCGAGATTACGTATGGCTTTTCGAGGAAGAGTGCATGAGACATCAACGGCTACATCTGATTAGTAATGAAAGTCTCATTTTTAGCACTTTACACTACCCATCTGTATGTGTGACGTGTTCTGTGTGTGTGTGCGTCGGTATCGTGCTGTGTGTGTTGTCTTGGGTGGCCACAACACAGGGAAATGCACAAAGCTTCCCCTCCTGGAGGAAGAGTGACACGACGTGGCCACTCAGGAGTAATACACAAACAATCCCAAGCCTCCCCCCCACCCCCCACCTCGGAGCAACAGTGATGTCTGTGGCCAATTCAGGTCATTCAGAAAGCATTTCCCTCATGGAGCAACAGTGACACTGGGTGGCCACTTGGAGTAATGCAGAAAGCATTTCCCTCACGGAGCAATGGTGAAACTGCGTGGCCAATTCAGGTAGTGCTCATATCATTTCCCTCCCGGAGCAACAGTGACACCGGGCAGCCCCTTGGAGTAAGACACAAATCATTTCCTCACGGAGCACCAGTTGCACAAAATGAGTTGAATAATAATAATAATCATTAATAATAACACTAAACAAAAAATAGGTAGGTAGATTTTCAATAATTGGAAGGTAGAGCAAACAGAAGAAGGCAGATTTCTAAGCAACTACAAATTCGCACGCATACTGAGCCTAAGATCTTCAAGAGACTGGATTCAACAAGTATTTTCCCATCCTACATGTCTTTCGGCAACTTGAAGAGTTTCTGTAGATTAGATTTGCCGTTGTTTCTCTTTACAGATTACACTCCTGTGTTAGGCTGGACTTCCCCCTTCTCGTTTCCTTTGTCTCTTCAGGTACTTTCAGCAGCCTTTCTACTGCCCTGCATGATCTTCGTCCTCTCCGACTTTTCCATGGCTCCCGAGACCTCACTTGTGGGAATGCACACCTACCCGCGTCCTGTGAAGGGACACGGCACGAGGAGAGAAGAGGAGAGACGAGAAAGAGAGAGTTGGCGAACACAGGAGAGAAAACAGAGAAACAGGAGAGCAAGGCGAGCAACTCACCACCTGGAGTCATCCTCTTGGATCCAAGCTTCAGTTGTGGAGAAGACACCGTTCCTGACCAGAGAAACGAGCAGCCTCTGAAAATGGGACCTTTTCTCCCTCCTAGCCACAGCTGGTCAGGATCCTTTGCTTACAAACCGAACCCTAATGGACGGGGCTTCCCGACCCGGACTCAGGTGGGGCGTGTGAGAAGTGGGACTGTTCTTAATGTTTCCTCTGAATAGTGTGGGGGTGCCTCAGTTTCCCCTAGGCAGTTCTTAAGTATCTAGGGTGTGGAGTAAGGGTGTATGATCATTGCAGAGCCCTAGAGGGCATATGTGTGCAGGAGTCTGGACACAGAGAATGGCCAACACCCTGTTTCCTGGCAACTGATGGCCTGGGCCCTTCCCCCCCTGCAAGGTTAGAGCTGAAGGGTTGGAGAACAAAGGAATCAGGTGACCTCCTGGCCCGGGAAAGGGACAAAGCCCAGAGGAGGAGGGGCTGGAGGGGGGTTTCAGTTTGGGGCTGGCTGGGACATGGAGTGAAGTGCAGACGTGGTTGTCTGGCTCACTGCCCCCCAAAATGGACCCAGCTGAGGGGTCCCGTTCTCTGCACCTGCAAGCTCTGTTTTAGACAATGTTTCTGTCGTCAAATAAACCTTCTGTTTACTGGCTGGCTGAGAGTCACATCTGACTGCGGAGTTGGGGTGCAGGACCCTCTGGCTTCCCCAGGAGCCCCGCCTGAGCGAACTCGCTGGGGGGAAGCGCACGGAGGGGCAGAGGAGGCTGAATGCTCCGAGGTCAGACCCAGGAAGGTGGAAGCTGTGTGAGCTGTGAGTCCTGAAGACAGGCTGCTCACAGAAAAGCGACTGCCCCAGAGTTCTGACTGGCTTCATAGGGAGCAGTTTCAGAGCATGCCGGGGACTCCGTGACAGGGCGTGAGCAGAGTCCTCACCAAACCAGACACTTCTCTCTCCGAGACTGGCGAGAGCTCGGCTCCCAGATGGAGGGCTCTTGCCTGGCATCACCAACGGTCACAGGCTCTCTGCTCTCACTCACATTCCGTCGCATGAGGGCAGTAGACTCTGAGGCTTGACTTCTTTTTCCTTGCTACTAAAGCCAGCCCAAGGGGAAAAAAACAAGTAAGTTACCATCTCAGGCGGCAACGTCTCAGAGGCTCCTCTGTTTGCCTCTTCCACACGGCGGGGATCCGCCCTCCACTCTCCTCCCATTACACCTTGAGCATCCCAACCAAAATCTCCTTTTCTTACGGCACCCCACAGAGTCACTCTGCTCAAGAGACTCTGGCCCCTCTCCACCTACATCCCCCCGAGCCCTGTCCCCAGCGAGGACCCCCACGGCCGCTGAGGAGGACGACAGCGACTGCGGACGAGGAACTGGAAGCACTGACCTGGCAGCCAGGTCTGCAGAGGGCAGAGAGCGGAGGCCTTGTTCCGCCCCCTTGGAAAGAGGCCCAAGCGGCTCAGGCCCCCTCCTGCCGTGTTTCCCTCCGGCGAGAGCTCCGGCACCATTCCTCGCCAGAGCCGCTGCGAAAGCCGAGCCGGAGCCCTAGCTCCACAGCGCTCATCATGTTGGGGGTCGTCTTGTGTTGCGTGTGACATGTTGTGGGTTATTTTGTGTTGAGTGAGTGTGTGTTTGTGAGATGTTGTGGGTCGTGTGTGTGATGTTTTGTGTGTGTTGCTTTCCGTGTCGCGGTGTGTGTGTCTTTGTCGTGTGTTATTTTTCTGTGTCGTGTTCTGTGCCCTTCTGTGTCATCATATCGAAAAGCATTTTGGTGAATAATTCGAGGAGAGCTTTAGCACTAGTACTTGTCGATAATTTAAGTCTCCTTAGGAGTAATTTTCTTGACCCAATCGCTACGAACTCTTCAGGAGAGACGCTGGATTGCTGGAGTCTTTACCACTAGATACTTGTAAAGAATGATTTTCTACCTTGAGTCCTTTGCACGAACCGATCTGTTCCAACGCACCAAAGGAGAATGCCTTTGCTTTTCTGCTGGAGGATTCCGTGGGAAATTTATCAGAGGACGGCTGAGGAATGAATTGTCTCATTCCTAGTCATTTTCACGGACCGATTTTAGTCCAAATCTCCAGGAGCTAATTATGAACATAGTACGGAGGATGATTCCATGTGTAATTAATTGCTAACATTGATCAGAAAGAACTGCCTCCTTTTTAGTCATTTCTACCAAATCGTCAACTGATATCTACCTAATCACAAGGAGACAATCTGAAAGGCTTTTGGAGGAGGATTCCATTTGTCATTGATTATAAGCATTGATCAGTTATAACTTTCTCTTTTTTAGCAATTTTCTCGATAAATCCTTGCTAAATGCCAAAGAGAGAATAGACTTGCTTTTTGGTGCATGGTTCCATGAGGAGGACATCAGGATACCTGATTTCGAATGACGTTCTCATTTTCAGTAATTTTCGCTAC
Source organism: Lepidochelys olivacea (assembly GCF_965140295.1). Classification (NCBI taxonomy): domain Eukaryota; kingdom Metazoa; phylum Chordata; order Testudines; family Cheloniidae; genus Lepidochelys; species Lepidochelys olivacea. Next base: position 26,118,814 of record NC_140427.1, read on the forward strand.
CTGCTCTGTACCGTCTGACGAGAAGTGAATCCTCGGGGCTTTCAGGAAGATTCCTTCTCACATTTCTCTGTCGCACAGGTCAAAGATGAATTTCTCTATTTTAGTATATTTCGAGAAAGGATTTCTTCCAAATCACCAGCAGGGAATCGAAAAGCATTTTGGTGAAACATTCGAGGAGAAATGGATCACTAGTACTTGTCAATAATGTATGTCTCATGATGAGTAATTTTCTGGAACAGATCTCTACCAAATGATCAGGCGAGATTACGTATGGCTTTTCGAGGAAGAGTGCATGAGACATCAACGGCTACATCTGATTAGTAATGAAAGTCTCATTTTTAGCACTTTACACTACCCATCTGTATGTGTGACGTGTTCTGTGTGTGTGTGCGTCGGTATCGTGCTGTGTGTGTTGTCTTGGGTGGCCACAACACAGGGAAATGCACAAAGCTTCCCCTCCTGGAGGAAGAGTGACACGACGTGGCCACTCAGGAGTAATACACAAACAATCCCAAGCCTCCCCCCCACCCCCCACCCCGGAGCAACAGTGATGTCTGTGGCCAATTCAGGTCATTCAGAAAGCATTTCCCTCATGGAGCAACAGTGACACTGGGTGGCCACTTGGAGTAATGCAGAAAGCATTTCCCTCACGGAGCAATGGTGAAACTGCGTGGCCAATTCAGGTAGTGCTCATATCATTTCCCTCCCGGAGCAACAGTGACACCGGGCAGCCCCTTGGAGTAAGACACAAATCATTTCCTCACGGAGCACCAGTTGCACAAAATGAGTTGAATAATAATAATAATCATTAATAATAACACTAAACAAAAAATAGGTAGGTAGATTTTCAATAATTGGAAGGTAGAGCAAACAGAAGAAGGCAGATTTCTAAGCAACTACAAATTCGCACGCATACTGAGCCTAAGATCTTCAAGAGACTGGATTCAACAAGTATTTTCCCATCCTACATGTCTTTCGGCAACTTGAAGAGTTTCTGTAGATTAGATTTGCCGTTGTTTCTCTTTACAGATTACACTCCTGTGTTAGGCTGGACTTCCCCCTTCTCGTTTCCTTTGTCTCTTCAGGTACTTTCAGCAGCCTTTCTACTGCCCTGCATGATCTTCGTCCTCTCCGACTTTTCCATGGCTCCCGAGACCTCACTTGTGGGAATGCACACCTACCCGCGTCCTGTGAAGGGACACGGCACGAGGAGAGAAGAGGAGAGACGAGAAAGAGAGAGTTGGCGAACACAGGAGAGAAAACAGAGAAACAGGAGAGCAAGGCGAGCAACTCACCACCTGGAGTCATCCTCTTGGATCCAAGCTTCAGTTGTGGAGAAGACACCGTTCCTGACCAGAGAAACGAGCAGCCTCTGAAAATGGGACCTTTTCTCCCTCCTAGCCACAGCTGGTCAGGATCCTTTGCTTACAAACCGAACCCTAATGGACGGGGCTTCCCGACCCGGACTCAGGTGGGGCGTGTGAGAAGTGGGACTGTTCTTAATGTTTCCTCTGAATAGTGTGGGGGTGCCTCAGTTTCCCCTAGGCAGTTCTTAAGTATCTAGGGTGTGGAGTAAGGGTGTATGATCATTGCAGAGCCCTAGAGGGCATATGTGTGCAGGAGTCTGGACACAGAGAATGGCCAACACCCTGTTTCCTGGCAACTGATGGCCTGGGCCCTTCCCCCCCTGCAAGGTTAGAGCTGAAGGGTTGGAGAACAAAGGAATCAGGTGACCTCCTGGCCCGGGAAAGGGACAAAGCCCAGAGGAGGAGGGGCTGGAGGGGGGTTTCAGTTTGGGGCTGGCTGGGACATGGAGTGAAGTGCAGACGTGGTTGTCTGGCTCACTGCCCCCCAAAATGGACCCAGCTGAGGGGTCCCGTTCTCTGCACCTGCAAGCTCTGTTTTAGACAATGTTTCTGTCGTCAAATAAACCTTCTGTTTACTGGCTGGCTGAGAGTCACATCTGACTGCGGAGTTGGGGTGCAGGACCCTCTGGCTTCCCCAGGAGCCCCGCCTGAGCGAACTCGCTGGGGGGAAGCGCACGGAGGGGCAGAGGAGGCTGAATGCTCCGAGGTCAGACCCAGGAAGGTGGAAGCTGTGTGAGCTGTGAGTCCTGAAGACAGGCTGCTCACAGAAAAGCGACTGCCCCAGAGTTCTGACTGGCTTCATAGGGAGCAGTTTCAGAGCATGCCGGGGACTCCGTGACAGGGCGTGAGCAGAGTCCTCACCAAACCAGACACTTCTCTCTCCGAGACTGGCGAGAGCTCGGCTCCCAGATGGAGGGCTCTTGCCTGGCATCACCAACGGTCACAGGCTCTCTGCTCTCACTCACATTCCGTCGCATGAGGGCAGTAGACTCTGAGGCTTGACTTCTTTTTCCTTGCTACTAAAGCCAGCCCAAGGGGAAAAAAACAAGTAAGTTACCATCTCAGGCGGCAACGTCTCAGAGGCTCCTCTGTTTGCCTCTTCCACACGGCGGGGATCCGCCCTCCACTCTCCTCCCATTACACCTTGAGCATCCCAACCAAAATCTCCTTTTCTTACGGCACCCCACAGAGTCACTCTGCTCAAGAGACTCTGGCCCCTCTCCACCTACATCCCCCCGAGCCCTGTCCCCAGCGAGGACCCCCACGGCCGCTGAGGAGGACGACAGCGACTGCGGACGAGGAACTGGAAGCACTGACCTGGCAGCCAGGTCTGCAGAGGGCAGAGAGCGGAGGCCTTGTTCCGCCCCCTTGGAAAGAGGCCCAAGCGGCTCAGGCCCCCTCCTGCCGTGTTTCCCTCCGGCGAGAGCTCCGGCACCATTCCTCGCCAGAGCCGCTGCGAAAGCCGAGCCGGAGCCCTAGCTCCACAGCGCTCATCATGTTGGGGGTCGTCTTGTGTTGCGTGTGACATGTTGTGGGTTATTTTGTGTTGAGTGAGTGTGTGTTTGTGAGATGTTGTGGGTCGTGTGTGTGATGTTTTGTGTGTGTTGCTTTCCGTGTCGCGGTGTGTGTGTCTTTGTCGTGTGTTATTTTTCTGTGTCGTGTTCTGTGCCCTTCTGTGTCATCATATCGAAAAGCATTTTGGTGAATAATTCGAGGAGAGCTTTAGCACTAGTACTTGTCGATAATTTAAGTCTCCTTAGGAGTAATTTTCTTGACCCAATCGCTACGAACTCTTCAGGAGAGACGCTGGATTGCTGGAGTCTTTACCACTAGATACTTGTAAAGAATGATTTTCTACCTTGAGTCCTTTGCACGAACCGATCTGTTCCAACGCACCAAAGGAGAATGCCTTTGCTTTTCTGCTGGAGGATTCCGTGGGAAATTTATCAGAGGACGGCTGAGGAATGAATTGTCTCATTCCTAGTCATTTTCACGGACCGATTTTAGTCCAAATCTCCAGGAGCTAATTATGAACATAGTACGGAGGATGATTCCATGTGTAATTAATTGCTAACATTGATCAGAAAGAACTGCCTCCTTTTTAGTCATTTCTACCAAATCGTCAACTGATATCTACCTAATCACAAGGAGACAATCTGAAAGGCTTTTGGAGGAGGATTCCATTTGTCATTGATTATAAGCATTGATCAGTTATAACTTTCTCTTTTTTAGCAATTTTCTCGATAAATCCTTGCTAAATGCCAAAGAGAGAATAGACTTGCTTTTTGGTGCATGGTTCCATGAGGAGGACATCAGGATACCTGATTTCGAATGACGTTCTCATTTTCAGTAATTTTCGCTACCTGCTCTGTACCGTCTGACGAGAAGTGAATCCTCGGGGCTTTCAGGAAGATTCCTTCTCACATTTCTCTGTCGCACAGGTCAAAGATGAATTTCTCTATTTTAGTATATTTCGAGAAAGGATTTCTTCCAAATCACCAGCAGGGAATCGAAAAGCATTTTGGTGAAACATTCGAGGAGAAATGGATCACTAGTACTTGTCAATAATGTATGTCTCATGATGAGTAATTTTCTGGAACAGATCTCTACCAAATGATCAGGCGAGATTACGTATGGCTTTTCGAGGAAGAGTGCATGAGACATCAACGGCTACATCTGATTAGTAATGAAAGTCTCATTTTTAGCACTTTACACTACCCATCTGTATGTGTGACGTGTTCTGTGTGTGTGTGCGTCGGTATCGTGCTGTGTGTGTTGTCTTGGGTGGCCACAACACAGGGAAATGCACAAAGCTTCCCCTCCTGGAGGAAGAGTGACACGACGTGGCCACTCAGGAGTAATACACAAACAATCCCAAGCCTCCCCCCCACCCCCCACCCCGGAGCAACAGTGATGTCTGTGGCCAATTCAGGTCATTCAGAAAGCATTTCCCTCATGGAGCAACAGTGACACTGGGTGGCCACTTGGAGTAATGCAGAAAGCATTTCCCTCACGGAGCAATGGTGAAACTGCGTGGCCAATTCAGGTAGTGCTCATATCATTTCCCTCCCGGAGCAACAGTGACACCGGGCAGCCCCTTGGAGTAAGACACAAATCATTTCCTCACGGAGCACCAGTTGCACAAAATGAGTTGAATAATAATAATAATCATTAATAATAACACTAAACAAAAAATAGGTAGGTAGATTTTCAATAATTGGAAGGTAGAGCAAACAGAAGAAGGCAGATTTCTAAGCAACTACAAATTCGCACGCATACTGAGCCTAAGATCTTCAAGAGACTGGATTCAACAAGTATTTTCCCATCCTACATGTCTTTCGGCAACTTGAAGAGTTTCTGTAGATTAGATTTGCCGTTGTTTCTCTTTACAGATTACACTCCTGTGTTAGGCTGGACTTCCCCCTTCTCGTTTCCTTTGTCTCTTCAGGTACTTTCAGCAGCCTTTCTACTGCCCTGCATGATCTTCGTCCTCTCCGACTTTTCCATGGCTCCCGAGACCTCACTTGTGGGAATGCACACCTACCCGCGTCCTGTGAAGGGACACGGCACGAGGAGAGAAGAGGAGAGACGAGAAAGAGAGAGTTGGCGAACACAGGAGAGAAAACAGAGAAACAGGAGAGCAAGGCGAGCAACTCACCACCTGGAGTCATCCTCTTGGATCCAAGCTTCAGTTGTGGAGAAGACACCGTTCCTGACCAGAGAAACGAGCAGCCTCTGAAAATGGGACCTTTTCTCCCTCCTAGCCACAGCTGGTCAGGATCCTTTGCTTACAAACCGAACCCTAATGGACGGGGCTTCCCGACCCGGACTCAGGTGGGGCGTGTGAGAAGTGGGACTGTTCTTAATGTTTCCTCTGAATAGTGTGGGGGTGCCTCAGTTTCCCCTAGGCAGTTCTTAAGTATCTAGGGTGTGGAGTAAGGGTGTATGATCATTGCAGAGCCCTAGAGGGCATATGTGTGCAGGAGTCTGGACACAGAGAATGGCCAACACCCTGTTTCCTGGCAACTGATGGCCTGGGCCCTTCCCCCCCTGCAAGGTTAGAGCTGAAGGGTTGGAGAACAAAGGAATCAGGTGACCTCCTGGCCCGGGAAAGGGACAAAGCCCAGAGGAGGAGGGGCTGGAGGGGGGTTTCAGTTTGGGGCTGGCTGGGACATGGAGTGAAGTGCAGACGTGGTTGTCTGGCTCACTGCCCCCCAAAATGGACCCAGCTGAGGGGTCCCGTTCTCTGCACCTGCAAGCTCTGTTTTAGACAATGTTTCTGTCGTCAAATAAACCTTCTGTTTACTGGCTGGCTGAGAGTCACATCTGACTGCGGAGTTGGGGTGCAGGACCCTCTGGCTTCCCCAGGAGCCCCGCCTGAGCGAACTCGCTGGGGGGAAGCGCACGGAGGGGCAGAGGAGGCTGAATGCTCCGAGGTCAGACCCAGGAAGGTGGAAGCTGTGTGAGCTGTGAGTCCTGAAGACAGGCTGCTCACAGAAAAGCGACTGCCCCAGAGTTCTGACTGGCTTCATAGGGAGCAGTTTCAGAGCATGCCGGGGACTCCGTGACAGGGCGTGAGCAGAGTCCTCACCAAACCAGACACTTCTCTCTCCGAGACTGGCGAGAGCTCGGCTCCCAGATGGAGGGCTCTTGCCTGGCATCACCAACGGTCACAGGCTCTCTGCTCTCACTCACATTCCGTCGCATGAGGGCAGTAGACTCTGAGGCTTGACTTCTTTTTCCTTGCTACTAAAGCCAGCCCAAGGGGAAAAAAACAAGTAAGTTACCATCTCAGGCGGCAACGTCTCAGAGGCTCCTCTGTTTGCCTCTTCCACACGGCGGGGATCCGCCCTCCACTCTCCTCCCATTACACCTTGAGCATCCCAACCAAAATCTCCTTTTCTTACGGCACCCCACAGAGTCACTCTGCTCAAGAGACTCTGGCCCCTCTCCACCTACATCCCCCCGAGCCCTGTCCCCAGCGAGGACCCCCACGGCCGCTGAGGAGGACGACAGCGACTGCGGACGAGGAACTGGAAGCACTGACCTGGCAGCCAGGTCTGCAGAGGGCAGAGAGCGGAGGCCTTGTTCCGCCCCCTTGGAAAGAGGCCCAAGCGGCTCAGGCCCCCTCCTGCCGTGTTTCCCTCCGGCGAGAGCTCCGGCACCATTCCTCGCCAGAGCCGCTGCGAAAGCCGAGCCGGAGCCCTAGCTCCACAGCGCTCATCATGTTGGGGGTCGTCTTGTGTTGCGTGTGACATGTTGTGGGTTATTTTGTGTTGAGTGAGTGTGTGTTTGTGAGATGTTGTGGGTCGTGTGTGTGATGTTTTGTGTGTGTTGCTTTCCGTGTCGCGGTGTGTGTGTCTTTGTCGTGTGTTATTTTTCTGTGTCGTGTTCTGTGCCCTTCTGTGTCATCATATCGAAAAGCATTTTGGTGAATAATTCGAGGAGAGCTTTAGCACTAGTACTTGTCGATAATTTAAGTCTCCTTAGGAGTAATTTTCTTGACCCAATCGCTACGAACTCTTCAGGAGAGACGCTGGATTGCTGGAGTCTTTACCACTAGATACTTGTAAAGAATGATTTTCTACCTTGAGTCCTTTGCACGAACCGATCTGTTCCAACGCACCAAAGGAGAATGCCTTTGCTTTTCTGCTGGAGGATTCCGTGGGAAATTTATCAGAGGACGGCTGAGGAATGAATTGTCTCATTCCTAGTCATTTTCACGGACCGATTTTAGTCCAAATCTCCAGGAGCTAATTATGAACATAGTACGGAGGATGATTCCATGTGTAATTAATTGCTAACATTGATCAGAAAGAACTGCCTCCTTTTTAGTCATTTCTACCAAATCGTCAACTGATATCTACCTAATCACAAGGAGACAATCTGAAAGGCTTTTGGAGGAGGATTCCATTTGTCATTGATTATAAGCATTGATCAGTTATAACTTTCTCTTTTTTAGCAATTTTCTCGATAAATCCTTGCTAAATGCCAAAGAGAGAATAGACTTGCTTTTTGGTGCATGGTTCCATGAGGAGGACATCAGGATACCTGATTTCGAATGACGTTCTCATTTTCAGTAATTTTCGCTACCTGCTCTGTACCGTCTGACGAGAAGTGAATCCTCGGGGCTTTCAGGAAGATTCCTTCTCACATTTCTCTGTCGCACAGGTCAAAGATGAATTTCTCTATTTTAGTATATTTCGAGAAAGGATTTCTTCCAAATCACCAGCAGGGAATCGAAAAGCATTTTGGTGAAACATTCGAGGAGAAATGGATCACTAGTACTTGTCAATAATGTATGTCTCATGATGAGTAATTTTCTGGAACAGATCTCTACCAAATGATCAGGCGAGATTACGTATGGCTTTTCGAGGAAGAGTGCATGAGACATCAACGGCTACATCTGATTAGTAATGAAAGTCTCATTTTTAGCACTTTACACTACCCATCTGTATGTGTGACGTGTTCTGTGTGTGTGTGCGTCGGTATCGTGCTGTGTGTGTTGTCTTGGGTGGCCACAACACAGGGAAATGCACAAAGCTTCCCCTCCTGGAGGAAGAGTGACACGACGTGGCCACTCAGGAGTAATACACAAACAATCCCAAGCCTCCCCCCCACCCCCCACCCCGGAGCAACAGTGATGTCTGTGGCCAATTCAGGTCATTCAGAAAGCATTTCCCTCATGGAGCAACAGTGACACTGGGTGGCCACTTGGAGTAATGCAGAAAGCATTTCCCTCACGGAGCAATGGTGAAACTGCGTGGCCAATTCAGGTAGTGCTCATATCATTTCCCTCCCGGAGCAACAGTGACACCGGGCAGCCCCTTGGAGTAAGACACAAATCATTTCCTCACGGAGCACCAGTTGCACAAAATGAGTTGAATAATAATAATAATCATTAATAATAACACTAAACAAAAAATAGGTAGGTAGATTTTCAATAATTGGAAGGTAGAGCAAACAGAAGAAGGCAGATTTCTAAGCAACTACAAATTCGCACGCATACTGAGCCTAAGATCTTCAAGAGACTGGATTCAACAAGTATTTTCCCATCCTACATGTCTTTCGGCAACTTGAAGAGTTTCTGTAGATTAGATTTGCCGTTGTTTCTCTTTACAGATTACACTCCTGTGTTAGGCTGGACTTCCCCCTTCTCGTTTCCTTTGTCTCTTCAGGTACTTTCAGCAGCCTTTCTACTGCCCTGCATGATCTTCGTCCTCTCCGACTTTTCCATGGCTCCCGAGACCTCACTTGTGGGAATGCACACCTACCCGCGTCCTGTGAAGGGACACGGCACGAGGAGAGAAGAGGAGAGACGAGAAAGAGAGAGTTGGCGAACACAGGAGAGAAAACAGAGAAACAGGAGAGCAAGGCGAGCAACTCACCACCTGGAGTCATCCTCTTGGATCCAAGCTTCAGTTGTGGAGAAGACACCGTTCCCGACCAGAGAAACGAGCAGCCTCTGAAAATGGGACCTTTTCTCCCTCCTAGCCACAGCTGGTCAGGATCCTTTGCTTACCAACCGAACCCTAATGGACGGGGCTTCCCGACCCGGACTCAGGTGGGGCGTGTGAGAAGTGGGACTGTTCTTAATGTTTCCTCTGAATAGTGTTGGGGTGCCTCAGTTTACCCTAGGCAGTTCTTAAGTATCTAGGGGGTGGAGTAAGGGTGTATGATCATTGCAGAGCCCTAGAGGGCATATGTGTGCAGGAGTCTGGACACAGAGAATGGCCAACACCCTGTTTCCTGGCAACTGATGGCCTGGGCCCTTCCCCCCCTGCAAGGTGAGAGCTGAAGGGTTGGAGAACAAAGGAATCAGGTGACCTCCTGGCCCGGGAAAGGGACAAAGCCCAGAGGAGGAGGGGTTGGAGGGGGGTTTCAGTTTGGGGCTGGCTGGGACATGGAGTGAAGTGCAGACGTGGTTGTCTGGCTCACTGCCCCCCAAAATGGACCCAGCTGAGGGGTCCCGTTCTCTGCACCTGCAAGCTCTGTTTTAGACAATGTTTCTGTCGTCAAATAAACCTTCTGTTTACTGGCTGGCTGAGAGTCACATCTGACTGCGGAGTTGGGGTGCAGGACCCTCTGGCTTCCCCAGGAGCCCCGCCTGAGCGAACTCGCTGGGGGGAAGCGCACGGAGGGGCAGAGGAGGCTGAATGCTCCGAGGTCAGACCCAGGAAGGTGGAAGCTGTGTGAGCTGTGAGTCCTGAAGACAGGCTGCTCACAGAAAAGCGACTGCCCCAGAGTTCTGACTGGCTTCATAGGGAGCAGTTTCAGAGCATGCCGGGGACTCCGTGACAGGGCGTGAGCAGAGTCCTCACCAAACCAGACACTTCTCTCTCCGAGACTGGCGAGAGCTCGGCTCCCAGATGGAGGGCTCTTGCCTGGCATCACCAACGGTCACAGGCTCTCTGCTCTCACTCACATTCCGTCGCATGAGGGCAGTAGACTCTGAGGCTTGACTTCTTTTTCCTTGCTACTAAAGCCAGCCCAAGGGGAAAAAAACAAGTAAGTTACCATCTCAGGCGGCAACGTCTCAGAGGCTCCTCTGTTTGCCTCTTCCACACGGCGGGGATCCGCCCTCCACTCTCCTCCCATTACACCTTGAGCATCCCAACCAAAATCTCCTTTTCTTACGGCACCCCACAGAGTCACTCTGCTCAAGAGACTCTGGCCCCTCTCCACCTACATCCCCCCGAGCCCTGTCCCCAGCGAGGACCCCCACGGCCGCTGAGGAGGACGACAGCGACTGCGGACGAGGAACTGGAAGCACTGACCTGGCAGCCAGGTCTGCAGAGGGCAGAGAGCGGAGGCCTTGTTCCGCCCCCTTGGAAAGAGGCCCAAGCGGCTCAGGCCCCCTCCTGCCGTGTTTCCCTCCGGCGAGAGCTCCGGCACCATTCCTCGCCAGAGCCGCTGCGAAAGCCGAGCCGGAGCCCTAGCTCCACAGCGCTCATCATGTTGGGGGTCGTCTTGTGTTGCGTGTGACATGTTGTGGGTTATTTTGTGTTGAGTGAGTGTGTGTTTGTGAGATGTTGTGGGTCGTGTGTGTGATGTTTTGTGTGTGTTGCTTTCCGTGTCGCGGTGTGTGTGTCTTTGTCGTGTGTTATTTTTCTGTGTCGTGTTCTGTGCCCTTCTGTGTCATCATATCGAAAAGCATTTTGGTGAATAATTCGAGGAGAGCTTTAGCACTAGTACTTGTCGATAATTTAAGTCTCCTTAGGAGTAATTTTCTTGACCCAATCGCTACGAACTCTTCAGGAGAGACGCTGGATTGCTGGAGTCTTTACCACTAGATACTTGTAAAGAATGATTTTCTACCTTGAGTCCTTTGCACGAACCGATCTGTTCCAACGCACCAAAGGAGAATGCCTTTGCTTTTCTGCTGGAGGATTCCGTGGGAAATTTATCAGAGGACGGCTGAGGAATGAATTGTCTCATTCCTAGTCATTTTCACGGACCGATTTTAGTCCAAATCTCCAGGAGCTAATTATGAACATAGTACGGAGGATGATTCCATGTGTAATTAATTGCTAACATTGATCAGAAAGAACTGCCTCCTTTTTAGTCATTTCTACCAAATCGTCAACTGATATCTACCTAATCACAAGGAGACAATCTGAAAGGCTTTTGGAGGAGGATTCCATTTGTCATTGATTATAAGCATTGATCAGTTATAACTTTCTCTTTTTTAGCAATTTTCTCGATAAATCCTTGCTAAATGCCAAAGAGAGAATAGACTTGCTTTTTGGTGCATGGTTCCATGAGGAGGACATCAGGATACCTGATTTCGAATGACGTTCTCATTTTCAGTAATTTTCGCTACCTGCTCTGTACCGTCTGACGAGAAGTGAATCCTCGGGGCTTTCAGGAAGATTCCTTCTCACATTTCTCTGTCGCACAGGTCAAAGATGAATTTCTCTATTTTAGTATATTTCGAGAAAGGATTTCTTCCAAATCACCAGCAGGGAATCGAAAAGCATTTTGGTGAAACATTCGAGGAGAAATGGATCACTAGTACTTGTCAATAATGTATGTCTCATGATGAGTAATTTTCTGGAACAGATCTCTACCAAATGATCAGGCGAGATTACGTATGGCTTTTCGAGGAAGAGTGCATGAGACATCAACGGCTACATCTGATTAGTAATGAAAGTCTCATTTTTAGCACTTTACACTACCCATCTGTATGTGTGACGTGTTCTGTGTGTGTGTGCGTCGGTATCGTGCTGTGTGTGTTGTCTTGGGTGGCCACAACACAGGGAAATGCACAAAGCTTCCCCTCCTGGAGGAAGAGTGACACGACGTGGCCACTCAGGAGTAATACACAAACAATCCCAAGCCTCCCCCCCACCCCCCACCCCGGAGCAACAGTGATGTCTGTGGCCAATTCAGGTCATTCAGAAAGCATTTCCCTCATGGAGCAACAGTGACACTGGGTGGCCACTTGGAGTAATGCAGAAAGCATTTCCCTCACGGAGCAATGGTGAAAGTGCGTGGCCAATTCAGGTAGTGCTCATATCATTTCCCTCCCGGAGCAACAGTGACACCGGGCAGCCCCTTGGAGTAAGACACAAATCATTTCCTCACGGAGCACCAGTTGCACAAAATGAGTTGAATAATAATAATAATCATTAATAATAACACTAAACAAAAAATAGGTAGGTAGATTTTCAATAATTGGAAGGTAGAGCAAACAGAAGAAGGCAGATTTCTAAGCAACTACAAATTCGCACGCATACTGAGCCTAAGATCTTCAAGAGACTGGATTCAACAAGTATTTTCCCATCCTACATGTCTTTCGGCAACTTGAAGAGTTTCTGTAGATTAGATTTGCCGTTGTTTCTCTTTACAGATTACACTCCTGTGTTAGGCTGGACTTCCCCCTTCTCGTTTCCTTTGTCTCTTCAGGTACTTTCAGCAGCCTTTCTACTGCCCTGCATGATCTTCGTCCTCTCCGACTTTTCCATGGCTCCCGAGACCTCACTTGTGGGAATGCACACCTACCCGCGTCCTGTGAAGGGACACGGCACGAGGAGAGAAGAGGAGAGACGAGAAAGAGAGAGTTGGCGAACACAGGAGAGAAAACAGAGAAACAGGAGAGCAAGGCGAGCAACTCACCACCTGGAGTCATCCTCTTGGATCCAAGCTTCAGTTGTGGAGAAGACACCGTTCCTGACCAGAGAAACGAGCAGCCTCTGAAAATGGGACCTTTTCTCCCTCCTAGCCACAGCTGGTCAGGATCCTTTGCTTACAAACCGAACCCTAATGGACGGGGCTTCCCGACCCGGACTCAGGTGGGGCGTGTGAGAAGTGGGACTGTTCTTAATGTTTCCTCTGAATAGTGTGGGGGTGCCTCAGTTTCCCCTAGGCAGTTCTTAAGTATCTAGGGTGTGGAGTAAGGGTGTATGATCATTGCAGAGCCCTAGAGGGCATATGTGTGCAGGAGTCTGGACACAGAGAATGGCCAACACCCTGTTTCCTGGCAACTGATGGCCTGGGCCCTTCCCCCCCTGCAAGGTTAGAGCTGAAGGGTTGGAGAACAAAGGAATCAGGTGACCTCCTGGCCCGGGAAAGGGACAAAGCCCAGAGGAGGAGGGGCTGGAGGGGGGTTTCAGTTTGGGGCTGGCTGGGACATGGAGTGAAGTGCAGACGTGGTTGTCTGGCTCACTGCCCCCCAAAATGGACCCAGCTGAGGGGTCCCGTTCTCTGCACCTGCAAGCTCTGTTTTAGACAATGTTTCTGTCGTCAAATAAACCTTCTGTTTACTGGCTGGCTGAGAGTCACATCTGACTGCGGAGTTGGGGTGCAGGACCCTCTGGCTTCCCCAGGAGCCCCGCCTGAGCGAACTCGCTGGGGGGAAGCGCACGGAGGGGCAGAGGAGGCTGAATGCTCCGAGGTCAGACCCAGGAAGGTGGAAGCTGTGTGAGCTGTGAGTCCTGAAGACAGGCTGCTCACAGAAAAGCGACTGCCCCAGAGTTCTGACTGGCTTCATAGGGAGCAGTTTCAGAGCATGCCGGGGACTCCGTGACAGGGCGTGAGCAGAGTCCTCACCAAACCAGACACTTCTCTCTCCGAGACTGGCGAGAGCTCGGCTCCCAGATGGAGGGCTCTTGCCTGGCATCACCAACGGTCACAGGCTCTCTGCTCTCACTCACATTCCGTCGCATGAGGGCAGTAGACTCTGAGGCTTGACTTCTTTTTCCTTGCTACTAAAGCCAGCCCAAGGGGAAAAAAACAAGTAAGTTACCATCTCAGGCGGCAACGTCTCAGAGGCTCCTCTGTTTGCCTCTTCCACACGGCGGGGATCCGCCCTCCACTCTCCTCCCATTACACCTTGAGCATCCCAACCAAAATCTCCTTTTCTTACGGCACCCCACAGAGTCACTCTGCTCAAGAGACTCTGGCCCCTCTCCACCTACATCCCCCCGAGCCCTGTCCCCAGCGAGGACCCCCACGGCCGCTGAGGAGGACGACAGCGACTGCGGACGAGGAACTGGAAGCACTGACCTGGCAGCCAGGTCTGCAGAGGGCAGAGAGCGGAGGCCTTGTTCCGCCCCCTTGGAAAGAGGCCCAAGCGGCTCAGGCCCCCTCCTGCCGTGTTTCCCTCCGGCGAGAGCTCCGGCACCATTCCTCGCCAGAGCCGCTGCGAAAGCCGAGCCGGAGCCCTAGCTCCACAGCGCTCATCATGTTGGGGGTCGTCTTGTGTTGCGTGTGACATGTTGTGGGTTATTTTGTGTTGAGTGAGTGTGTGTTTGTGAGATGTTGTGGGTCGTGTGTGTGATGTTTTGTGTGTGTTGCTTTCCGTGTCGCGGTGTGTGTGTCTTTGTCGTGTGTTATTTTTCTGTGTCGTGTTCTGTGCCCTTCTGTGTCATCATATCGAAAAGCATTTTGGTGAATAATTCGAGGAGAGCTTTAGCACTAGTACTTGTCGATAATTTAAGTCTCCTTAGGAGTAATTTTCTTGACCCAATCGCTACGAACTCTTCAGGAGAGACGCTGGATTGCTGGAGTCTTTACCACTAGATACTTGTAAAGAATGATTTTCTACCTTGAGTCCTTTGCACGAACCGATCTGTTCCAACGCACCAAAGGAGAATGCCTTTGCTTTTCTGCTGGAGGATTCCGTGGGAAATTTATCGGAGGACGGCTGAGGAATGAATTGTCTCATTCCTAGTCATTTTCACGGACCGATTTTAGTCCAAATCTCCAGGAGCTAATTATGAATATAGTACGGAGGATGATTCCATGTGTAATTAATTGCTAACATTGATCAGAAAGAACTGCCTCCTTTTTAGTCATTTCTACCAAATCGTCAACTGATATCTACCTAATCACAAGGAGACAATCTGAAAGGCTTTTGGAGGAGGATTCCATTTGTCATTGATTATAAGCATTGATCAGTTATAACTTTCTCTTTTTTAGCAATTTTCTCGATAAATCCTTGCTAAATGCCAAAGAGAGAATAGACTTGCTTTTTGGTGCATGGTTCCATGAGGAGGACATCAGGATACCTGATTTCGAATGACGTTCTCATTTTCAGTAATTTTCGCTACCTGCTCTGTACCGTCTGACGAGAAGTGAATCCTCGGGGCTTTCAGGAAGATTCCTTCTCACATTTCTCTGTCGCACAGATCAAAGATGAATTTCTCTATTTTAGTATATTTCGAGAAAGGATTTCTTCCAAATCACCAGCAGGGAATCGAAAAGCGTTTTGGTGAATCATTCGAGGAGAAATGGATCACTAGTACTTGTCAATAATGTATGTCTCATGATGAGTAATTTTCTGGAACAGATCTCTACCAAATGATCAGGCGAGATTACGTATGGCTTTTCGAGGAAGAGTGCATGAGACATCAACGGCTACATCTGATTAGTAATGAAAGTCTCATTTTTAGCACTTTACACTACCCATCTGTATGTGTGACGTGTTCTGTGTGTGTGTGCGTCGGTATCGTGCTGTGTGTGTTGTCTTGGGTGGCCACAACACAGGGAAATGCACAAAGCTTCCCCTCCTGGAGGAAGAGTGACACGACGTGGCCACTCAGGAGTAATACACAAACAATCCCAAGCCTCCCCCCCCACCCCCCACCCCGGAGCAACAGTGATGTCTGTGGCCAATTCAGGTCATTCAGAAAGCATTTCCCTCATGGAGCAACAGTGACACTGGGTGGCCACTTGGAGTAATGCAGAAAGCATTTCCCTCACGGAGCAATGGTGAAACTGCGTGGCCAATTCAGGTAGTGCTCATATCATTTCCCTCCCGGAGCAACAGTGACACCGGGCAGCCCCTTGGAGTAAGACACAAATCATTTCCTCACGGAGCACCAGTTGCACAAAATGAGTTGAATAATAATAATAATCATTAATAATAACACTAAACAAAAAATAGGTAGGTAGATTTTCAATAATTGGAAGGTAGAGCAAACAGAAGAAGGCAGATTTCTAAGCAACTACAAATTCGCACGCATACTGAGCCTAAGATCTTCAAGAGACTGGATTCAACAAGTATTTTCCCATCCTACATGTCTTTCGGCAACTTGAAGAGTTTCTGTAGATTAGATTTGCCGTTGTTTCTCTTTACAGATTACACTCCTGTGTTAGGCTGGACTTCCCCCTTCTCGTTTCCTTTGTCTCTTCAGGTACTTTCAGCAGCCTTTCTACTGCCCTGCATGATCTTCGTCCTCTCCGACTTTTCCATGGCTCCCGAGACCTCACTTGTGGGAATGCACACCTACCCGCGTCCTGTGAAGGGACACGGCACGAGGAGAGAAGAAGAGAGACGAGAAAGAGAGAGTTGGCGAACACAGGAGAGAAAACAGAGAAACAGGAGAGCAAGGCGAGCAACTCACCACCTGGAGTCATCCTCTTGGATCCAAGCTTCAGTTGTGGAGAAGACACCGTTCCCGACCAGAGAAACGAGCAGCCTCTGAAAATGGGACCTTTTCTCCCTCCTAGCCACAGCTGGTCAGGATCCTTTGCTTACCAACCGAACCCTAATGGACGGGGCTTCCCGACCCGGACTCAGGTGGGGCGTGTGAGAAGTGGGACTGTTCTTAATGTTTCCTCTGAATAGTGTTGGGGTGCCTCAGTTTACCCTAGGCAGTTCTTAAGTATCTAGGGGGTGGAGTAAGGGTGTATGATCATTGCAGAGCCCTAGAGGGCATATGTGTGCAGGAGTCTGGACACAGAGAATGGCCAACACCCTGTTTCCTGGCAACTGATGGCCTGGGCCCTTCCCCCCCTGCAAGGTGAGAGCTGAAGGGTTGGAGAACAAAGGAATCAGGTGACCTCCTGGCCCGGGAAAGGGACAAAGCCCAGAGGAGGAGGGGTTGGAGGGGGGTTTCAGTTTGGGGCTGGCTGGGACATGGAGTGAAGTGCAGACGTGGTTGTCTGGCTCACTGCCCCCCAAAATGGACCCAGCTGAGGGGTCCCGTTCTCTGCACCTGCAAGCTCTGTTTTAGACAATGTTTCTGTCGTCAAATAAACCTTCTGTTTACTGGCTGGCTGAGAGTCACATCTGACTGCGGAGTTGGGGTGCAGGACCCTCTGGCTTCCCCAGGAGCCCCGCCTGAGCGAACTCGCTGGGGGGAAGCGCACGGAGGGGCAGAGGAGGCTGAATGCTCCGAGGTCAGACCCAGGAAGGTGGAAGCTGTGTGAGCTGTGAGTCCTGAAGACAGGCTGCTCACAGAAAAGCGACTGCCCCAGAGTTCTGACTGGCTTCATAGGGAGCAGTTTCAGAGCATGCCGGGGACTCCGTGACAGGGCGTGAGCAGAGTCCTCACCAAACCAGACACTTCTCTCTCCGAGACTGGCGAGAGCTCGGCTCCCAGATGGAGGGCTCTTGCCTGGCATCACCAACGGTCACAGGCTCTCTGCTCTCACTCACATTCCGTCGCATGAGGGCAGTAGACTCTGAGGCTTGACTTCTTTTTCCTTGCTACTAAAGCCAGCCCAAGGGGAAAAAAACAAGTAAGTTACCATCTCAGGCGGCAACGTCTCAGAGGCTCCTCTGTTTGCCTCTTCCACACGGCGGGGATCCGCCCTCCACTCTCCTCCCATTACACCTTGAGCATCCCAACCAAAATCTCCTTTTCTTACGGCACCCCACAGAGTCACTCTGCTCAAGAGACTCTGGCCCCTCTCCACCTACATCCCCCCGAGCCCTGTCCCCAGCGAGGACCCCCACGGCCGCTGAGGAGGACGACAGCGACTGCGGACGAGGAACTGGAAGCACTGACCTGGCAGCCAGGTCTGCAGAGGGCAGAGAGCGGAGGCCTTGTTCCGCCCCCTTGGAAAGAGGCCCAAGCGGCTCAGGCCCCCTCCTGCCGTGTTTCCCTCCGGCGAGAGCTCCGGCACCATTCCTCGCCAGAGCCGCTGCGAAAGCCGAGCCGGAGCCCTAGCTCCACAGCGCTCATCATGTTGGGGGTCGTCTTGTGTTGCGTGTGACATGTTGTGGGTTATTTTGTGTTGAGTGAGTGTGTGTTTGTGAGATGTTGTGGGTCGTGTGTGTGTGATGTTTTGTGTGTGTTGCTTTCCGTGTCGCGGTGTGTGTGTCTTTGTCGTGTGTTATTTTTCTGTGTCGTGTTCTGTGCCCTTCTGTGTCATCGTATCGAAAAGCATTTTGGTGAATAATTCGAGGAGAGCTTTAGCACTAGTACTTGTCGATAATTTAAGTCTCCTTAGGAGTAATTTTCTTGACCCAATCGCTACGAACTCTTCAGGAGAGACGCTGGATTGCTGGAGTCTTTACCACTAGATACTTGTAAAGAATGATTTTCTACCTTGAGTCCTTTGCACGAACCGATCTGTTCCAACGCACCAAAGGAGAATGCCTTTGCTTTTCTGCTGGAGGATTCCGTGGGAAATTTATCGGAGGACGGCTGAGGAATGAATTGTCTCATTCCTAGTCATTTTCACGGACCGATTTTAGTCCAAATCTCCAGGAGCTAATTATGAATATAGTACGGAGGATGATTCCATGTGTAATTAATTGCTAACATTGATCAGAAAGAACTGCCTCCTTTTTAGTCATTTCTACCAAATCGTCAACTGATATCTACCTAATCACAAGGAGCCAATCTGAAAGGCTTTTGGAGGAGGATTCCATTTGTCATTGATTATAAGCATTGATCAGTTATAACTTTCTCTTTTTTAGCAATTTTCTCGATAAATCCTTGCTAAATGCCAAAGAGAGAATAAACTTGCTTTTTGGTGCATGGTTCCATGAGGAGGACATCAGGATACCTGATTTCGAATGACGTTCTCATTTTCAGTAATTTTCGCAACCTGCTCTGTACCGTCTGACGAGAAGTGAATCCTCGGGGCTTTCAGGAAGATTCCTTCTCACATTTCTCTGTCGCACAGGTCAAAGATGAATTTCTCTATTTTAGTATATTTCGAGAAAGGATTTCTTCCAAATCACCAGCAGGGAATCGAAAAGCATTTTGGTGAAACATTCGAGGAGAAATGGATCACTAGTACTTGTCAATAATGTATGTCTCATGATGAGTAATTTTCTGGAACAGATCTCTACCAAATGATCAGGCGAGATTACGTATGGCTTTTCGAGGAAGAGTGCATGAGACATCAACGGCTACATCTGATTAGTAATGAAAGTCTCATTTTTAGCACTTTACACTACCCATCTGTATGTGTGACGTGTTCTGTGTGTGTGTGCGTCGGTATCGTGCTGTGTGTGTTGTCTTGGGTGGCCACAACACAGGGAAATGCACAAAGCTTCCCCTCCTGGAGGAAGAGTGACACGACGTGGCCACTCAGGAGTAATACACAAACAATCCCAAGCCTCCCCCCCACCCCCCACCCCGGAGCAACAGTGATGTCTGTGGCCAATTCAGGTCATTCAGAAAGCATTTCCCTCATGGAGCAACAGTGACACTGGGTGGCCACTTGGAGTAATGCAGAAAGCATTTCCCTCACGGAGCAATGGTGAAACTGCGTGGCCAATTCAGGTAGTGCTCATATCATTTCCCTCCCGGAGCAACAGTGACACCGGGCAGCCCCTTGGAGTAAGACACAAATCATTTCCTCACGGAGCACCAGTTGCACAAAATGAGTTGAATAATAATAATAATCATTAATAATAACACTAAACAAAAAATAGGTAGGTAGATTTTCAATAATTGGAAGGTAGAGCAAACAGAAGAAGGCAGATTTCTAAGCAACTACAAATTCGCACGCATACTGAGCCTAAGATCTTCAAGAGACTGGATTCAACAAGTATTTTCCCATCCTACATGTCTTTCGGCAACTTGAAGAGTTTCTGTAGATTAGATTTGCCGTTGTTTCTCTTTACAGATTACACTCCTGTGTTAGGCTGGACTTCCCCCTTCTCGTTTCCTTTGTCTCTTCAGGTACTTTCAGCAGCCTTTCTACTGCCCTGCATGATCTTCGTCCTCTCCGACTTTTCCATGGCTCCCGAGACCTCACTTGTGGGAATGCACACCTACCCGCGTCCTGTGAAGGGACACGGCACGAGGAGAGAAGAGGAGAGACGAGAAAGAGAGAGTTGGCGAACACAGGAGAGAAAACAGAGAAACAGGAGAGCAAGGCGAGCAACTCACCACCTGGAGTCATCCTCTTGGATCCAAGCTTCAGTTGTGGAGAAGACACCGTTCCTGACCAGAGAAACGAGCAGCCTCTGAAAATGGGACCTTTTCTCCCTCCTAGCCACAGCTGGTCAGGATCCTTTGCTTACAAACCGAACCCTAATGGACGGGGCTTCCCGACCCGGACTCAGGTGGGGCGTGTGAGAAGTGGGACTGTTCTTAATGTTTCCTCTGAATAGTGTGGGGGTGCCTCAGTTTCCCCTAGGCAGTTCTTAAGTATCTAGGGTGTGGAGTAAGGGTGTATGATCATTGCAGAGCCCTAGAGGGCATATGTGTGCAGGAGTCTGGACACAGAGAATGGCCAACACCCTGTTTCCTGGCAACTGATGGCCTGGGCCCTTCCCCCCCTGCAAGGTTAGAGCTGAAGGGTTGGAGAACAAAGGAATCAGGTGACCTCCTGGCCCGGGAAAGGGACAAAGCCCAGAGGAGGAGGGGCTGGAGGGAGGTTTCAGTTTGGGGCTGGCTGGGACATGGAGTGAAGTGCAGACGTGGTTGTCTGGCTCACTGCCCCCCAAAATGGACCCAGCTGAGGGGTCCCGTTCTCTGCACCTGCAAGCTCTGTTTTAGACAATGTTTCTGTCGTCAAATAAACCTTCTGTTTACTGGCTGGCTGAGAGTCACATCTGACTGCGGAGTTGGGGTGCAGGACCCTCTGGCTTCCCCAGGAGCCCCGCCTGAGCGAACTCGCTGGGGGGAAGCGCACGGAGGGGCAGAGGAGGCTGAATGCTCCGAGGTCAGACCCAGGAAGGTGGAAGCTGTGTGAGCTGTGAGTCCTGAAGACAGGCTGCTCACAGAAAAGCGACTGCCCCAGAGTTCTGACTGGCTTCATAGGGAGCAGTTTCAGAGCATGCCGGGGACTCCGTGACAGGGCGTGAGCAGAGTCCTCACCAAACCAGACACTTCTCTCTCCGAGACTGGCGAGAGCTCGGCTCCCAGATGGAGGGCTCTTGCCTGGCATCACCAACGGTCACAGGCTCTCTGCTCTCACTCACATTCCGTCGCATGAGGGCAGTAGACTCTGAGGCTTGACTTCTTTTTCCTTGCTACTAAAGCCAGCCCAAGGGGAAAAAAACAAGTAAGTTACCATCTCAGGCGGCAACGTCTCAGAGGCTCCTCTGTTTGCCTCTTCCACACGGCGGGGATCCGCCCTCCACTCTCCTCCCATTACACCTTGAGCATCCCAACCAAAATCTCCTTTTCTTACGGCACCCCACAGAGTCACTCTGCTCAAGAGACTCTGGCCCCTCTCCACCTACATCCCCCCGAGCCCTGTCCCCAGCGAGGACCCCCACGGCCGCTGAGGAGGACGACAGCGACTGCGGACGAGGAACTGGAAGCACTGACCTGGCAGCCAGGTCTGCAGAGGGCAGAGAGCGGAGGCCTTGTTCCACCCCCTTGGAAAGAGGCCCAAGCGGCTCAGGCCCCCTCCTGCCGTGTTTCCCTCCGGCGAGAGCTCCGGCACCATTCCTCGCCAGAGCCGCTGCGAAAGCCGAGCCGGAGCCCTAGCTCCACAGCGCTCATCATGTTGGGGGTCGTCTTGTGTTGCGTGTGACATGTTGTGGGTTATTTTGTGTTGAGTGAGTGTGTGTTTGTGAGATGTTGTGGGTCGTGTGTGTGATGTTTTGTGTGTGTTGCTTTCCGTGTCGCGGTGTGTGTGTCTTTGTCGTGTGTTATTTTTCTGTGTCGTGTTCTGTGCCCTTCTGTGTCATCATATCGAAAAGCATTTTGGTGAATAATTCGAGGAGAGCTTTAGCACTAGTACTTGTCGATAATTTAAGTCTCCTTAGGAGTAATTTTCTTGACCCAATCGCTACGAACTCTTCAGGAGAGACGCTGGATTGCTGGAGTCTTTACCACTAGATACTTGTAAAGAATGATTTTCTACCTTGAGTCCTTTGCACGAACCGATCTGTTCCAACGCACCAAAGGAGAATGCCTTTGCTTTTCTGCTGGAGGATTCCGTGGGAAATTTATCGGAGGACGGCTGAGGAATGAATTGTCTCATTCCTAGTCATTTTCACGGACCGATTTTAGTCCAAATCTCCAGGAGCTAATTATGAATATAGTACGGAGGATGATTCCATGTGTAATTAATTGCTAACATTGATCAGAAAGAACTGCCTCCTTTTTAGTCATTTCTACCAAATCGTCAACTGATATCTACCTAATCACAAGGAGCCAATCTGAAAGGCTTTTGGAGGAGGATTCCATTTGTCATTGATTATAAGCATTGATCAGTTATAACTTTCTCTTTTTTAGCAATTTTCTCGATAAATCCTTGCTAAATGCCAAAGAGAGAATAAACTTGCTTTTTGGTGCATGGTTCCATGAGGAGGACATCAGGATACCTGATTTCGAATGACGTTCTCATTTTCAGTAATTTTCGCAACCTGCTCTGTACCGTCTGACGAGAAGTGAATCCTCGGGGCTTTCAGGAAGATTCCTTCTCACATTTCTCTGTCGCACAGGTCAAAGATGAATTTCTCTATTTTAGTATATTTCGAGAAAGGATTTCTTCCAAATCACCAGCAGGGAATCGAAAAGCATTTTGGTGAAACATTCGAGGAGAAATGGATCACTAGTACTTGTCAATAATGTATGTCTCATGATGAGTAATTTTCTGGAACAGATCTCTACCAAATGATCAGGCGAGATTACGTATGGCTTTTCGAGGAAGAGTGCATGAGACATCAACGGCTACATCTGATTAGTAATGAAAGTCTCATTTTTAGCACTTTACACTACCCATCTGTATGTGTGACGTGTTCTGTGTGTGTGTGCGTCGGTATCGTGCTGTGTGTGTTGTCTTGGGTGGCCACAACACAGGGAAATGCACAAAGCTTCCCCTCCTGGAGGAAGAGTGACACGACGTGGCCACTCAGGAGTAATACACAAACAATCCCAAGCCTCCCCCCCACCCCCCACCTCGGAGCAACAGTGATGTCTGTGGCCAATTCAGGTCATTCAGAAAGCATTTCCCTCATGGAGCAACAGTGACACTGGGTGGCCACTTGGAGTAATGCAGAAAGCATTTCCCTCACGGAGCAATGGTGAAACTGCGTGGCCAATTCAGGTAGTGCTCATATCATTTCCCTCCCGGAGCAACAGTGACACCGGGCAGCCCCTTGGAGTAAGACACAAATCATTTCCTCACGGAGCACCAGTTGCACAAAATGAGTTGAATAATAATAATAATCATTAATAATAACACTAAACAAAAAATAGGTAGGTAGATTTTCAATAATTGGAAGGTAGAGCAAACAGAAGAAGGCAGATTTCTAAGCAACTACAAATTCGCACGCATACTGAGCCTAAGATCTTCAAGAGACTGGATTCAACAAGTATTTTCCCATCCTACATGTCTTTCGGCAACTTGAAGAGTTTCTGTAGATTAGATTTGCCGTTGTTTCTCTTTACAGATTACACTCCTGTGTTAGGCTGGACTTCCCCCTTCTCGTTTCCTTTGTCTCTTCAGGTACTTTCAGCAGCCTTTCTACTGCCCTGCATGATCTTCGTCCTCTCCGACTTTTCCATGGCTCCCGAGACCTCACTTGTGGGAATGCACACCTACCCGCGTCCTGTGAAGGGACACGGCACGAGGAGAGAAGAGGAGAGACGAGAAAGAGAGAGTTGGCGAACACAGGAGAGAAAACAGAGAAACAGGAGAGCAAGGCGAGCAACTCACCACCTGGAGTCATCCTCTTGGATCCAAGCTTCAGTTGTGGAGAAGACACCGTTCCTGACCAGAGAAACGAGCAGCCTCTGAAAATGGGACCTTTTCTCCCTCCTAGCCACAGCTGGTCAGGATCCTTTGCTTACAAACCGAACCCTAATGGACGGGGCTTCCCGACCCGGACTCAGGTGGGGCGTGTGAGAAGTGGGACTGTTCTTAATGTTTCCTCTGAATAGTGTGGGGGTGCCTCAGTTTCCCCTAGGCAGTTCTTAAGTATCTAGGGTGTGGAGTAAGGGTGTATGATCATTGCAGAGCCCTAGAGGGCATATGTGTGCAGGAGTCTGGACACAGAGAATGGCCAACACCCTGTTTCCTGGCAACTGATGGCCTGGGCCCTTCCCCCCCTGCAAGGTTAGAGCTGAAGGGTTGGAGAACAAAGGAATCAGGTGACCTCCTGGCCCGGGAAAGGGACAAAGCCCAGAGGAGGAGGGGCTGGAGGGGGGTTTCAGTTTGGGGCTGGCTGGGACATGGAGTGAAGTGCAGACGTGGTTGTCTGGCTCACTGCCCCCCAAAATGGACCCAGCTGAGGGGTCCCGTTCTCTGCACCTGCAAGCTCTGTTTTAGACAATGTTTCTGTCGTCAAATAAACCTTCTGTTTACTGGCTGGCTGAGAGTCACATCTGACTGCGGAGTTGGGGTGCAGGACCCTCTGGCTTCCCCAGGAGCCCCGCCTGAGCGAACTCGCTGGGGGGAAGCGCACGGAGGGGCAGAGGAGGCTGAATGCTCCGAGGTCAGACCCAGGAAGGTGGAAGCTGTGTGAGCTGTGAGTCCTGAAGACAGGCTGCTCACAGAAAAGCGACTGCCCCAGAGTTCTGACTGGCTTCATAGGGAGCAGTTTCAGAGCATGCCGGGGACTCCGTGACAGGGCGTGAGCAGAGTCCTCACCAAACCAGACACTTCTCTCTCCGAGACTGGCGAGAGCTCGGCTCCCAGATGGAGGGCTCTTGCCTGGCATCACCAACGGTCACAGGCTCTCTGCTCTCACTCACATTCCGTCGCATGAGGGCAGTAGACTCTGAGGCTTGACTTCTTTTTCCTTGCTACTAAAGCCAGCCCAAGGGGAAAAAAACAAGTAAGTTACCATCTCAGGCGGCAACGTCTCAGAGGCTCCTCTGTTTGCCTCTTCCACACGGCGGGGATCCGCCCTCCACTCTCCTCCCATTACACCTTGAGCATCCCAACCAAAATCTCCTTTTCTTACGGCACCCCACAGAGTCACTCTGCTCAAGAGACTCTGGCCCCTCTCCACCTACATCCCCCCGAGCCCTGTCCCCAGCGAGGACCCCCACGGCCGCTGAGGAGGACGACAGCGACTGCGGACGAGGAACTGGAAGCACTGACCTGGCAGCCAGGTCTGCAGAGGGCAGAGAGCGGAGGCCTTGTTCCGCCCCCTTGGAAAGAGGCCCAAGCGGCTCAGGCCCCCTCCTGCCGTGTTTCCCTCCGGCGAGAGCTCCGGCACCATTCCTCGCCAGAGCCGCTGCGAAAGCCGAGCCGGAGCCCTAGCTCCACAGCGCTCATCATGTTGGGGGTCGTCTTGTGTTGCGTGTGACATGTTGTGGGTTATTTTGTGTTGAGTGAGTGTGTGTTTGTGAGATGTTGTGGGTCGTGTGTGTGATGTTTTGTGTGTGTTGCTTTCCGTGTCGCGGTGTGTGTGTCTTTGTCGTGTGTTATTTTTCTGTGTCGTGTTCTGTGCCCTTCTGTGTCATCATATCGAAAAGCATTTTGGTGAATAATTCGAGGAGAGCTTTAGCACTAGTACTTGTCGATAATTTAAGTCTCCTTAGGAGTAATTTTCTTGACCCAATCGCTACGAACTCTTCAGGAGAGACGCTGGATTGCTGGAGTCTTTACCACTAGATACTTGTAAAGAATGATTTTCTACCTTGAGTCCTTTGCACGAACCGATCTGTTCCAACGCACCAAAGGAGAATGCCTTTGCTTTTCTGCTGGAGGATTCCGTGGGAAATTTATCAGAGGACGGCTGAGGAATGAATTGTCTCATTCCTAGTCATTTTCACGGACCGATTTTAGTCCAAATCTCCAGGAGCTAATTATGAACATAGTACGGAGGATGATTCCATGTGTAATTAATTGCTAACATTGATCAGAAAGAACTGCCTCCTTTTTAGTCATTTCTACCAAATCGTCAACTGATATCTACCTAATCACAAGGAGACAATCTGAAAGGCTTTTGGAGGAGGATTCCATTTGTCATTGATTATAAGCATTGATCAGTTATAACTTTCTCTTTTTTAGCAATTTTCTCGATAAATCCTTGCTAAATGCCAAAGAGAGAATAGACTTGCTTTTTGGTGCATGGTTCCATGAGGAGGACATCAGGATACCTGATTTCGAATGACGTTCTCATTTTCAGTAATTTTCGCTACCTGCTCTGTACCGTCTGACGAGAAGTGAATCCTCGGGGCTTTCAGGAAGATTCCTTCTCACATTTCTCTGTCGCACAGGTCAAAGATGAATTTCTCTATTTTAGTATATTTCGAGAAAGGATTTCTTCCAAATCACCAGCAGGGAATCGAAAAGCATTTTGGTGAAACATTCGAGGAGAAATGGATCACTAGTACTTGTCAATAATGTATGTCTCATGATGAGTAATTTTCTGGAACAGATCTCTACCAAATGATCAGGCGAGATTACGTATGGCTTTTCGAGGAAGAGTGCATGAGACATCAACGGCTACATCTGATTAGTAATGAAAGTCTCATTTTTAGCACTTTACACTACCCATCTGTATGTGTGACGTGTTCTGTGTGTGTGTGCGTCGGTATCGTGCTGTGTGTGTTGTCTTGGGTGGCCACAACACAGGGAAATGCACAAAGCTTCCCCTCCTGGAGGAAGAGTGACACGACGTGGCCACTCAGGAGTAATACACAAACAATCCCAAGCCTCCCCCCCACCCCCCACCCCGGAGCAACAGTGATGTCTGTGGCCAATTCAGGTCATTCAGAAAGCATTTCCCTCATGGAGCAACAGTGACACTGGGTGGCCACTTGGAGTAATGCAGAAAGCATTTCCCTCACGGAGCAATGGTGAAACTGCGTGGCCAATTCAGGTAGTGCTCATATCATTTCCCTCCCGGAGCAACAGTGACACCGGGCAGCCCCTTGGAGTAAGACACAAATCATTTCCTCACGGAGCACCAGTTGCACAAAATGAGTTGAATAATAATAATAATCATTAATAATAACACTAAACAAAAAATAGGTAGGTAGATTTTCAATAATTGGAAGGTAGAGCAAACAGAAGAAGGCAGATTTCTAAGCAACTACAAATTCGCACGCATACTGAGCCTAAGATCTTCAAGAGACTGGATTCAACAAGTATTTTCCCATCCTACATGTCTTTCGGCAACTTGAAGAGTTTCTGTAGATTAGATTTGCCGTTGTTTCTCTTTACAGATTACACTCCTGTGTTAGGCTGGACTTCCCCCTTCTCGTTTCCTTTGTCTCTTCAGGTACTTTCAGCAGCCTTTCTACTGCCCTGCATGATCTTCGTCCTCTCCGACTTTTCCATGGCTCCCGAGACCTCACTTGTGGGAATGCACACCTACCCGCGTCCTGTGAAGGGACACGGCACGAGGAGAGAAGAGGAGAGACGAGAAAGAGAGAGTTGGCGAACACAGGAGAGAAAACAGAGAAACAGGAGAGCAAGGCGAGCAACTCACCACCTGGAGTCATCCTCTTGGATCCAAGCTTCAGTTGTGGAGAAGACACCGTTCCTGACCAGAGAAACGAGCAGCCTCTGAAAATGGGACCTTTTCTCCCTCCTAGCCACAGCTGGTCAGGATCCTTTGCTTACAAACCGAACCCTAATGGACGGGGCTTCCCGACCCGGACTCAGGTGGGGCGTGTGAGAAGTGGGACTGTTCTTAATGTTTCCTCTGAATAGTGTGGGGGTGCCTCAGTTTCCCCTAGGCAGTTCTTAAGTATCTAGGGTGTGGAGTAAGGGTGTATGATCATTGCAGAGCCCTAGAGGGCATATGTGTGCAGGAGTCTGGACACAGAGAATGGCCAACACCCTGTTTCCTGGCAACTGATGGCCTGGGCCCTTCCCCCCCTGCAAGGTTAGAGCTGAAGGGTTGGAGAACAAAGGAATCAGGTGACCTCCTGGCCCGGGAAAGGGACAAAGCCCAGAGGAGGAGGGGCTGGAGGGGGGTTTCAGTTTGGGGCTGGCTGGGACATGGAGTGAAGTGCAGACGTGGTTGTCTGGCTCACTGCCCCCCAAAATGGACCCAGCTGAGGGGTCCCGTTCTCTGCACCTGCAAGCTCTGTTTTAGACAATGTTTCTGTCGTCAAATAAACCTTCTGTTTACTGGCTGGCTGAGAGTCACATCTGACTGCGGAGTTGGGGTGCAGGACCCTCTGGCTTCCCCAGGAGCCCCGCCTGAGCGAACTCGCTGGGGGGAAGCGCACGGAGGGGCAGAGGAGGCTGAATGCTCCGAGGTCAGACCCAGGAAGGTGGAAGCTGTGTGAGCTGTGAGTCCTGAAGACAGGCTGCTCACAGAAAAGCGACTGCCCCAGAGTTCTGACTGGCTTCATAGGGAGCAGTTTCAGAGCATGCCGGGGACTCCGTGACAGGGCGTGAGCAGAGTCCTCACCAAACCAGACACTTCTCTCTCCGAGACTGGCGAGAGCTCGGCTCCCAGATGGAGGGCTCTTGCCTGGCATCACCAACGGTCACAGGCTCTCTGCTCTCACTCACATTCCGTCGCATGAGGGCAGTAGACTCTGAGGCTTGACTTCTTTTTCCTTGCTACTAAAGCCAGCCCAAGGGGAAAAAAACAAGTAAGTTACCATCTCAGGCGGCAACGTCTCAGAGGCTCCTCTGTTTGCCTCTTCCACACGGCGGGGATCCGCCCTCCACTCTCCTCCCATTACACCTTGAGCATCCCAACCAAAATCTCCTTTTCTTACGGCACCCCACAGAGTCACTCTGCTCAAGAGACTCTGGCCCCTCTCCACCTACATCCCCCCGAGCCCTGTCCCCAGCGAGGACCCCCACGGCCGCTGAGGAGGACGACAGCGACTGCGGACGAGGAACTGGAAGCACTGACCTGGCAGCCAGGTCTGCAGAGGGCAGAGAGCGGAGGCCTTGTTCCGCCCCCTTGGAAAGAGGCCCAAGCGGCTCAGGCCCCCTCCTGCCGTGTTTCCCTCCGGCGAGAGCTCCGGCACCATTCCTCGCCAGAGCCGCTGCGAAAGCCGAGCCGGAGCCCTAGCTCCACAGCGCTCATCATGTTGGGGGTCGTCTTGTGTTGCGTGTGACATGTTGTGGGTTATTTTGTGTTGAGTGAGTGTGTGTTTGTGAGATGTTGTGGGTCGTGTGTGTGATGTTTTGTGTGTGTTGCTTTCCGTGTCGCGGTGTGTGTGTCTTTGTCGTGTGTTATTTTTCTGTGTCGTGTTCTGTGCCCTTCTGTGTCATCATATCGAAAAGCATTTTGGTGAATAATTCGAGGAGAGCTTTAGCACTAGTACTTGTCGATAATTTAAGTCTCCTTAGGAGTAATTTTCTTGACCCAATCGCTACGAACTCTTCAGGAGAGACGCTGGATTGCTGGAGTCTTTACCACTAGATACTTGTAAAGAATGATTTTCTACCTTGAGTCCTTTGCACGAACCGATCTGTTCCAACGCACCAAAGGAGAATGCCTTTGCTTTTCTGCTGGAGGATTCCGTGGGAAATTTATCAGAGGACGGCTGAGGAATGAATTGTCTCATTCCTAGTCATTTTCACGGACCGATTTTAGTCCAAATCTCCAGGAGCTAATTATGAACATAGTACGGAGGATGATTCCATGTGTAATTAATTGCTAACATTGATCAGAAAGAACTGCCTCCTTTTTAGTCATTTCTACCAAATCGTCAACTGATATCTACCTAATCACAAGGAGACAATCTGAAAGGCTTTTGGAGGAGGATTCCATTTGTCATTGATTATAAGCATTGATCAGTTATAACTTTCTCTTTTTTAGCAATTTTCTCGATAAATCCTTGCTAAATGCCAAAGAGAGAATAGACTTGCTTTTTGGTGCATGGTTCCATGAGGAGGACATCAGGATACCTGATTTCGAATGACGTTCTCATTTTCAGTAATTTTCGCTACCTGCTCTGTACCGTCTGACGAGAAGTGAATCCTCGGGGCTTTCAGGAAGATTCCTTCTCACATTTCTCTGTCGCACAGGTCAAAGATGAATTTCTCTATTTTAGTATATTTCGAGAAAGGATTTCTTCCAAATCACCAGCAGGGAATCGAAAAGCATTTTGGTGAAACATTCGAGGAGAAATGGATCACTAGTACTTGTCAATAATGTATGTCTCATGATGAGTAATTTTCTGGAACAGATCTCTACCAAATGATCAGGCGAGATTACGTATGGCTTTTCGAGGAAGAGTGCATGAGACATCAACGGCTACATCTGATTAGTAATGAAAGTCTCATTTTTAGCACTTTACACTACCCATCTGTATGTGTGACGTGTTCTGTGTGTGTGTGCGTCGGTATCGTGCTGTGTGTGTTGTCTTGGGTGGCCACAACACAGGGAAATGCACAAAGCTTCCCCTCCTGGAGGAAGAGTGACACGACGTGGCCACTCAGGAGTAATACACAAACAATCCCAAGCCTCCCCCCCACCCCCCACCCCGGAGCAACAGTGATGTCTGTGGCCAATTCAGGTCATTCAGAAAGCATTTCCCTCATGGAGCAACAGTGACACTGGGTGGCCACTTGGAGTAATGCAGAAAGCATTTCCCTCACGGAGCAATGGTGAAACTGCGTGGCCAATTCAGGTAGTGCTCATATCATTTCCCTCCCGGAGCAACAGTGACACCGGGCAGCCCCTTGGAGTAAGACACAAATCATTTCCTCACGGAGCACCAGTTGCACAAAATGAGTTGAATAATAATAATAATCATTAATAATAACACTAAACAAAAAATAGGTAGGTAGATTTTCAATAATTGGAAGGTAGAGCAAACAGAAGAAGGCAGATTTCTAAGCAACTACAAATTCGCACGCATACTGAGCCTAAGATCTTCAAGAGACTGGATTCAACAAGTATTTTCCCATCCTACATGTCTTTCGGCAACTTGAAGAGTTTCTGTAGATTAGATTTGCCGTTGTTTCTCTTTACAGATTACACTCCTGTGTTAGGCTGGACTTCCCCCTTCTCGTTTCCTTTGTCTCTTCAGGTACTTTCAGCAGCCTTTCTACTGCCCTGCATGATCTTCGTCCTCTCCGACTTTTCCATGGCTCCCGAGACCTCACTTGTGGGAATGCACACCTACCCGCGTCCTGTGAAGGGACACGGCACGAGGAGAGAAGAGGAGAGACGAGAAAGAGAGAGTTGGCGAACACAGGAGAGAAAACAGAGAAACAGGAGAGCAAGGCGAGCAACTCACCACCTGGAGTCATCCTCTTGGATCCAAGCTTCAGTTGTGGAGAAGACACCGTTCCTGACCAGAGAAACGAGCAGCCTCTGAAAATGGGACCTTTTCTCCCTCCTAGCCACAGCTGGTCAGGATCCTTTGCTTACAAACCGAACCCTAATGGACGGGGCTTCCCGACCCGGAC
Source organism: Lepidochelys olivacea (assembly GCF_965140295.1). NCBI lineage: Eukaryota > Metazoa > Chordata > Testudines > Cheloniidae > Lepidochelys > Lepidochelys olivacea. Next base: position 26,150,124 of record NC_140427.1, read on the forward strand.
TCAGGTGGGGCGTGTGAGAAGTGGGACTGTTCTTAATGTTTCCTCTGAATAGTGTGGGGGTGCCTCAGTTTCCCCTAGGCAGTTCTTAAGTATCTAGGGTGTGGAGTAAGGGTGTATGATCATTGCAGAGCCCTAGAGGGCATATGTGTGCAGGAGTCTGGACACAGAGAATGGCCAACACCCTGTTTCCTGGCAACTGATGGCCTGGGCCCTTCCCCCCCTGCAAGGTTAGAGCTGAAGGGTTGGAGAACAAAGGAATCAGGTGACCTCCTGGCCCGGGAAAGGGACAAAGCCCAGAGGAGGAGGGGCTGGAGGGGGGTTTCAGTTTGGGGCTGGCTGGGACATGGAGTGAAGTGCAGACGTGGTTGTCTGGCTCACTGCCCCCCAAAATGGACCCAGCTGAGGGGTCCCGTTCTCTGCACCTGCAAGCTCTGTTTTAGACAATGTTTCTGTCGTCAAATAAACCTTCTGTTTACTGGCTGGCTGAGAGTCACATCTGACTGCGGAGTTGGGGTGCAGGACCCTCTGGCTTCCCCAGGAGCCCCGCCTGAGCGAACTCGCTGGGGGGAAGCGCACGGAGGGGCAGAGGAGGCTGAATGCTCCGAGGTCAGACCCAGGAAGGTGGAAGCTGTGTGAGCTGTGAGTCCTGAAGACAGGCTGCTCACAGAAAAGCGACTGCCCCAGAGTTCTGACTGGCTTCATAGGGAGCAGTTTCAGAGCATGCCGGGGACTCCGTGACAGGGCGTGAGCAGAGTCCTCACCAAACCAGACACTTCTCTCTCCGAGACTGGCGAGAGCTCGGCTCCCAGATGGAGGGCTCTTGCCTGGCATCACCAACGGTCACAGGCTCTCTGCTCTCACTCACATTCCGTCGCATGAGGGCAGTAGACTCTGAGGCTTGACTTCTTTTTCCTTGCTACTAAAGCCAGCCCAAGGGGAAAAAAACAAGTAAGTTACCATCTCAGGCGGCAACGTCTCAGAGGCTCCTCTGTTTGCCTCTTCCACACGGCGGGGATCCGCCCTCCACTCTCCTCCCATTACACCTTGAGCATCCCAACCAAAATCTCCTTTTCTTACGGCACCCCACAGAGTCACTCTGCTCAAGAGACTCTGGCCCCTCTCCACCTACATCCCCCCGAGCCCTGTCCCCAGCGAGGACCCCCACGGCCGCTGAGGAGGACGACAGCGACTGCGGACGAGGAACTGGAAGCACTGACCTGGCAGCCAGGTCTGCAGAGGGCAGAGAGCGGAGGCCTTGTTCCGCCCCCTTGGAAAGAGGCCCAAGCGGCTCAGGCCCCCTCCTGCCGTGTTTCCCTCCGGCGAGAGCTCCGGCACCATTCCTCGCCAGAGCCGCTGCGAAAGCCGAGCCGGAGCCCTAGCTCCACAGCGCTCATCATGTTGGGGGTCGTCTTGTGTTGCGTGTGACATGTTGTGGGTTATTTTGTGTTGAGTGAGTGTGTGTTTGTGAGATGTTGTGGGTCGTGTGTGTGATGTTTTGTGTGTGTTGCTTTCCGTGTCGCGGTGTGTGTGTCTTTGTCGTGTGTTATTTTTCTGTGTCGTGTTCTGTGCCCTTCTGTGTCATCATATCGAAAAGCATTTTGGTGAATAATTCGAGGAGAGCTTTAGCACTAGTACTTGTCGATAATTTAAGTCTCCTTAGGAGTAATTTTCTTGACCCAATCGCTACGAACTCTTCAGGAGAGACGCTGGATTGCTGGAGTCTTTACCACTAGATACTTGTAAAGAATGATTTTCTACCTTGAGTCCTTTGCACGAACCGATCTGTTCCAACGCACCAAAGGAGAATGCCTTTGCTTTTCTGCTGGAGGATTCCGTGGGAAATTTATCAGAGGACGGCTGAGGAATGAATTGTCTCATTCCTAGTCATTTTCACGGACCGATTTTAGTCCAAATCTCCAGGAGCTAATTATGAACATAGTACGGAGGATGATTCCATGTGTAATTAATTGCTAACATTGATCAGAAAGAACTGCCTCCTTTTTAGTCATTTCTACCAAATCGTCAACTGATATCTACCTAATCACAAGGAGACAATCTGAAAGGCTTTTGGAGGAGGATTCCATTTGTCATTGATTATAAGCATTGATCAGTTATAACTTTCTCTTTTTTAGCAATTTTCTCGATAAATCCTTGCTAAATGCCAAAGAGAGAATAGACTTGCTTTTTGGTGCATGGTTCCATGAGGAGGACATCAGGATACCTGATTTCGAATGACGTTCTCATTTTCAGTAATTTTCGCTACCTGCTCTGTACCGTCTGACGAGAAGTGAATCCTCGGGGCTTTCAGGAAGATTCCTTCTCACATTTCTCTGTCGCACAGGTCAAAGATGAATTTCTCTATTTTAGTATATTTCGAGAAAGGATTTCTTCCAAATCACCAGCAGGGAATCGAAAAGCATTTTGGTGAAACATTCGAGGAGAAATGGATCACTAGTACTTGTCAATAATGTATGTCTCATGATGAGTAATTTTCTGGAACAGATCTCTACCAAATGATCAGGCGAGATTACGTATGGCTTTTCGAGGAAGAGTGCATGAGACATCAACGGCTACATCTGATTAGTAATGAAAGTCTCATTTTTAGCACTTTACACTACCCATCTGTATGTGTGACGTGTTCTGTGTGTGTGTGCGTCGGTATCGTGCTGTGTGTGTTGTCTTGGGTGGCCACAACACAGGGAAATGCACAAAGCTTCCCCTCCTGGAGGAAGAGTGACACGACGTGGCCACTCAGGAGTAATACACAAACAATCCCAAGCCTCCCCCCCACCCCCCACCCCGGAGCAACAGTGATGTCTGTGGCCAATTCAGGTCATTCAGAAAGCATTTCCCTCATGGAGCAACAGTGACACTGGGTGGCCACTTGGAGTAATGCAGAAAGCATTTCCCTCACGGAGCAATGGTGAAACTGCGTGGCCAATTCAGGTAGTGCTCATATCATTTCCCTCCCGGAGCAACAGTGACACCGGGCAGCCCCTTGGAGTAAGACACAAATCATTTCCTCACGGAGCACCAGTTGCACAAAATGAGTTGAATAATAATAATAATCATTAATAATAACACTAAACAAAAAATAGGTAGGTAGATTTTCAATAATTGGAAGGTAGAGCAAACAGAAGAAGGCAGATTTCTAAGCAACTACAAATTCGCACGCATACTGAGCCTAAGATCTTCAAGAGACTGGATTCAACAAGTATTTTCCCATCCTACATGTCTTTCGGCAACTTGAAGAGTTTCTGTAGATTAGATTTGCCGTTGTTTCTCTTTACAGATTACACTCCTGTGTTAGGCTGGACTTCCCCCTTCTCGTTTCCTTTGTCTCTTCAGGTACTTTCAGCAGCCTTTCTACTGCCCTGCATGATCTTCGTCCTCTCCGACTTTTCCATGGCTCCCGAGACCTCACTTGTGGGAATGCACACCTACCCGCGTCCTGTGAAGGGACACGGCACGAGGAGAGAAGAGGAGAGACGAGAAAGAGAGAGTTGGCGAACACAGGAGAGAAAACAGAGAAACAGGAGAGCAAGGCGAGCAACTCACCACCTGGAGTCATCCTCTTGGATCCAAGCTTCAGTTGTGGAGAAGACACCGTTCCTGACCAGAGAAACGAGCAGCCTCTGAAAATGGGACCTTTTCTCCCTCCTAGCCACAGCTGGTCAGGATCCTTTGCTTACAAACCGAACCCTAATGGACGGGGCTTCCCGACCCGGACTCAGGTGGGGCGTGTGAGAAGTGAGACTGTTCTTAATGTTTCCTCTGAATAGTGTGGGGGTGCCTCAGTTTCCCCTAGGCAGTTCTTAAGTATCTAGGGTGTGGAGTAAGGGTGTATGATCATTGCAGAGCCCTAGAGGGCATATGTGTGCAGGAGTCTGGACACAGAGAATGGCCAACACCCTGTTTCCTGGCAACTGATGGCCTGGGCCCTTCCCCCCCTGCAAGGTTAGAGCTGAAGGGTTGGAGAACAAAGGAATCAGGTGACCTCCTGGCCCGGGAAAGGGACAAAGCCCAGAGGAGGAGGGGCTGGAGGGGGGTTTCAGTTTGGGGCTGGCTGGGACATGGAGTGAAGTGCAGACGTGGTTGTCTGGCTCACTGCCCCCCAAAATGGACCCAGCTGAGGGGTCCCGTTCTCTGCACCTGCAAGCTCTGTTTTAGACAATGTTTCTGTCGTCAAATAAACCTTCTGTTTACTGGCTGGCTGAGAGTCACATCTGACTGCGGAGTTGGGGTGCAGGACCCTCTGGCTTCCCCAGGAGCCCCGCCTGAGCGAACTCGCTGGGGGGAAGCGCACGGAGGGGCAGAGGAGGCTGAATGCTCCGAGGTCAGACCCAGGAAGGTGGAAGCTGTGTGAGCTGTGAGTCCTGAAGACAGGCTGCTCACAGAAAAGCGACTGCCCCAGAGTTCTGACTGGCTTCATAGGGAGCAGTTTCAGAGCATGCCGGGGACTCCGTGACAGGGCGTGAGCAGAGTCCTCACCAAACCAGACACTTCTCTCTCCGAGACTGGCGAGAGCTCGGCTCCCAGATGGAGGGCTCTTGCCTGGCATCACCAACGGTCACAGGCTCTCTGCTCTCACTCACATTCCGTCGCATGAGGGCAGTAGACTCTGAGGCTTGACTTCTTTTTCCTTGCTACTAAAGCCAGCCCAAGGGGAAAAAAACAAGTAAGTTACCATCTCAGGCGGCAACGTCTCAGAGGCTCCTCTGTTTGCCTCTTCCACACGGCGGGGATCCGCCCTCCACTCTCCTCCCATTACACCTTGAGCATCCCAACCAAAATCTCCTTTTCTTACGGCACCCCACAGAGTCACTCTGCTCAAGAGACTCTGGCCCCTCTCCACCTACATCCCCCCGAGCCCTGTCCCCAGCGAGGACCCCCACGGCCGCTGAGGAGGACGACAGCGACTGCGGACGAGGAACTGGAAGCACTGACCTGGCAGCCAGGTCTGCAGAGGGCAGAGAGCGGAGGCCTTGTTCCGCCCCCTTGGAAAGAGGCCCAAGCGGCTCAGGCCCCCTCCTGCCGTGTTTCCCTCCGGCGAGAGCTCCGGCACCATTCCTCGCCAGAGCCGCTGCGAAAGCCGAGCCGGAGCCCTAGCTCCACAGCGCTCATCATGTTGGGGGTCGTCTTGTGTTGCGTGTGACATGTTGTGGGTTATTTTGTGTTGAGTGAGTGTGTGTTTGTGAGATGTTGTGGGTCGTGTGTGTGATGTTTTGTGTGTGTTGCTTTCCGTGTCGCGGTGTGTGTGTCTTTGTCGTGTGTTATTTTTCTGTGTCGTGTTCTGTGCCCTTCTGTGTCATCATATCGAAAAGCATTTTGGTGAATAATTCGAGGAGAGCTTTAGCACTAGTACTTGTCGATAATTTAAGTCTCCTTAGGAGTAATTTTCTTGACCCAATCGCTACGAACTCTTCAGGAGAGACGCTGGATTGCTGGAGTCTTTACCACTAGATACTTGTAAAGAATGATTTTCTACCTTGAGTCCTTTGCACGAACCGATCTGTTCCAACGCACCAAAGGAGAATGCCTTTGCTTTTCTGCTGGAGGATTCCGTGGGAAATTTATCAGAGGACGGCTGAGGAATGAATTGTCTCATTCCTAGTCATTTTCACGGACCGATTTTAGTCCAAATCTCCAGGAGCTAATTATGAACATAGTACGGAGGATGATTCCATGTGTAATTAATTGCTAACATTGATCAGAAAGAACTGCCTCCTTTTTAGTCATTTCTACCAAATCGTCAACTGATATCTACCTAATCACAAGGAGACAATCTGAAAGGCTTTTGGAGGAGGATTCCATTTGTCATTGATTATAAGCATTGATCAGTTATAACTTTCTCTTTTTTAGCAATTTTCTCGATAAATCCTTGCTAAATGCCAAAGAGAGAATAGACTTGCTTTTTGGTGCATGGTTCCATGAGGAGGACATCAGGATACCTGATTTCGAATGACGTTCTCATTTTCAGTAATTTTCGCTACCTGCTCTGTACCGTCTGACGAGAAGTGAATCCTCGGGGCTTTCAGGAAGATTCCTTCTCACATTTCTCTGTCGCACAGGTCAAAGATGAATTTCTCTATTTTAGTATATTTCGAGAAAGGATTTCTTCCAAATCACCAGCAGGGAATCGAAAAGCATTTTGGTGAAACATTCGAGGAGAAATGGATCACTAGTACTTGTCAATAATGTATGTCTCATGATGAGTAATTTTCTGGAACAGATCTCTACCAAATGATCAGGCGAGATTACGTATGGCTTTTCGAGGAAGAGTGCATGAGACATCAACGGCTACATCTGATTAGTAATGAAAGTCTCATTTTTAGCACTTTACACTACCCATCTGTATGTGTGACGTGTTCTGTGTGTGTGTGCGTCGGTATCGTGCTGTGTGTGTTGTCTTGGGTGGCCACAACACAGGGAAATGCACAAAGCTTCCCCTCCTGGAGGAAGAGTGACACGACGTGGCCACTCAGGAGTAATACACAAACAATCCCAAGCCTCCCCCCCACCCCCCACCCCGGAGCAACAGTGATGTCTGTGGCCAATTCAGGTCATTCAGAAAGCATTTCCCTCATGGAGCAACAGTGACACTGGGTGGCCACTTGGAGTAATGCAGAAAGCATTTCCCTCACGGAGCAATGGTGAAACTGCGTGGCCAATTCAGGTAGTGCTCATATCATTTCCCTCCCGGAGCAACAGTGACACCGGGCAGCCCCTTGGAGTAAGACACAAATCATTTCCTCACGGAGCACCAGTTGCACAAAATGAGTTGAATAATAATAATAATCATTAATAATAACACTAAACAAAAAATAGGTAGGTAGATTTTCAATAATTGGAAGGTAGAGCAAACAGAAGAAGGCAGATTTCTAAGCAACTACAAATTCGCACGCATACTGAGCCTAAGATCTTCAAGAGACTGGATTCAACAAGTATTTTCCCATCCTACATGTCTTTCGGCAACTTGAAGAGTTTCTGTAGATTAGATTTGCCGTTGTTTCTCTTTACAGATTACACTCCTGTGTTAGGCTGGACTTCCCCCTTCTCGTTTCCTTTGTCTCTTCAGGTACTTTCAGCAGCCTTTCTACTGCCCTGCATGATCTTCGTCCTCTCCGACTTTTCCATGGCTCCCGAGACCTCACTTGTGGGAATGCACACCTACCCGCGTCCTGTGAAGGGACACGGCACGAGGAGAGAAGAGGAGAGACGAGAAAGAGAGAGTTGGCGAACACAGGAGAGAAAACAGAGAAACAGGAGAGCAAGGCGAGCAACTCACCACCTGGAGTCATCCTCTTGGATCCAAGCTTCAGTTGTGGAGAAGACACCGTTCCTGACCAGAGAAACGAGCAGCCTCTGAAAATGGGACCTTTTCTCCCTCCTAGCCACAGCTGGTCAGGATCCTTTGCTTACAAACCGAACCCTAATGGACGGGGCTTCCCGACCCGGACTCAGGTGGGGCGTGTGAGAAGTGGGACTGTTCTTAATGTTTCCTCTGAATAGTGTGGGGGTGCCTCAGTTTCCCCTAGGCAGTTCTTAAGTATCTAGGGTGTGGAGTAAGGGTGTATGATCATTGCAGAGCCCTAGAGGGCATATGTGTGCAGGAGTCTGGACACAGAGAATGGCCAACACCCTGTTTCCTGGCAACTGATGGCCTGGGCCCTTCCCCCCCTGCAAGGTTAGAGCTGAAGGGTTGGAGAACAAAGGAATCAGGTGACCTCCTGGCCCGGGAAAGGGACAAAGCCCAGAGGAGGAGGGGCTGGAGGGGGGTTTCAGTTTGGGGCTGGCTGGGACATGGAGTGAAGTGCAGACGTGGTTGTCTGGCTCACTGCCCCCCAAAATGGACCCAGCTGAGGGGTCCCGTTCTCTGCACCTGCAAGCTCTGTTTTAGACAATGTTTCTGTCGTCAAATAAACCTTCTGTTTACTGGCTGGCTGAGAGTCACATCTGACTGCGGAGTTGGGGTGCAGGACCCTCTGGCTTCCCCAGGAGCCCCGCCTGAGCGAACTCGCTGGGGGGAAGCGCACGGAGGGGCAGAGGAGGCTGAATGCTCCGAGGTCAGACCCAGGAAGGTGGAAGCTGTGTGAGCTGTGAGTCCTGAAGACAGGCTGCTCACAGAAAAGCGACTGCCCCAGAGTTCTGACTGGCTTCATAGGGAGCAGTTTCAGAGCATGCCGGGGACTCCGTGACAGGGCGTGAGCAGAGTCCTCACCAAACCAGACACTTCTCTCTCCGAGACTGGCGAGAGCTCGGCTCCCAGATGGAGGGCTCTTGCCTGGCATCACCAACGGTCACAGGCTCTCTGCTCTCACTCACATTCCGTCGCATGAGGGCAGTAGACTCTGAGGCTTGACTTCTTTTTCCTTGCTACTAAAGCCAGCCCAAGGGGAAAAAAACAAGTAAGTTACCATCTCAGGCGGCAACGTCTCAGAGGCTCCTCTGTTTGCCTCTTCCACACGGCGGGGATCCGCCCTCCACTCTCCTCCCATTACACCTTGAGCATCCCAACCAAAATCTCCTTTTCTTACGGCACCCCACAGAGTCACTCTGCTCAAGAGACTCTGGCCCCTCTCCACCTACATCCCCCCGAGCCCTGTCCCCAGCGAGGACCCCCACGGCCGCTGAGGAGGACGACAGCGACTGCGGACGAGGAACTGGAAGCACTGACCTGGCAGCCAGGTCTGCAGAGGGCAGAGAGCGGAGGCCTTGTTCCGCCCCCTTGGAAAGAGGCCCAAGCGGCTCAGGCCCCCTCCTGCCGTGTTTCCCTCCGGCGAGAGCTCCGGCACCATTCCTCGCCAGAGCCGCTGCGAAAGCCGAGCCGGAGCCCTAGCTCCACAGCGCTCATCATGTTGGGGGTCGTCTTGTGTTGCGTGTGACATGTTGTGGGTTATTTTGTGTTGAGTGAGTGTGTGTTTGTGAGATGTTGTGGGTCGTGTGTGTGATGTTTTGTGTGTGTTGCTTTCCGTGTCGCGGTGTGTGTGTCTTTGTCGTGTGTTATTTTTCTGTGTCGTGTTCTGTGCCCTTCTGTGTCATCATATCGAAAAGCATTTTGGTGAATAATTCGAGGAGAGCTTTAGCACTAGTACTTGTCGATAATTTAAGTCTCCTTAGGAGTAATTTTCTTGACCCAATCGCTACGAACTCTTCAGGAGAGACGCTGGATTGCTGGAGTCTTTACCACTAGATACTTGTAAAGAATGATTTTCTACCTTGAGTCCTTTGCACGAACCGATCTGTTCCAACGCACCAAAGGAGAATGCCTTTGCTTTTCTGCTGGAGGATTCCGTGGGAAATTTATCAGAGGACGGCTGAGGAATGAATTGTCTCATTCCTAGTCATTTTCACGGACCGATTTTAGTCCAAATCTCCAGGAGCTAATTATGAACATAGTACGGAGGATGATTCCATGTGTAATTAATTGCTAACATTGATCAGAAAGAACTGCCTCCTTTTTAGTCATTTCTACCAAATCGTCAACTGATATCTACCTAATCACAAGGAGACAATCTGAAAGGCTTTTGGAGGAGGATTCCATTTGTCATTGATTATAAGCATTGATCAGTTATAACTTTCTCTTTTTTAGCAATTTTCTCGATAAATCCTTGCTAAATGCCAAAGAGAGAATAGACTTGCTTTTTGGTGCATGGTTCCATGAGGAGGACATCAGGATACCTGATTTCGAATGACGTTCTCATTTTCAGTAATTTTCGCTACCTGCTCTGTACCGTCTGACGAGAAGTGAATCCTCGGGGCTTTCAGGAAGATTCCTTCTCACATTTCTCTGTCGCACAGGTCAAAGATGAATTTCTCTATTTTAGTATATTTCGAGAAAGGATTTCTTCCAAATCACCAGCAGGGAATCGAAAAGCATTTTGGTGAAACATTCGAGGAGAAATGGATCACTAGTACTTGTCAATAATGTATGTCTCATGATGAGTAATTTTCTGGAACAGATCTCTACCAAATGATCAGGCGAGATTACGTATGGCTTTTCGAGGAAGAGTGCATGAGACATCAACGGCTACATCTGATTAGTAATGAAAGTCTCATTTTTAGCACTTTACACTACCCATCTGTATGTGTGACGTGTTCTGTGTGTGTGTGCGTCGGTATCGTGCTGTGTGTGTTGTCTTGGGTGGCCACAACACAGGGAAATGCACAAAGCTTCCCCTCCTGGAGGAAGAGTGACACGACGTGGCCACTCAGGAGTAATACACAAACAATCCCAAGCCTCCCCCCCACCCCCCACCCCGGAGCAACAGTGATGTCTGTGGCCAATTCAGGTCATTCAGAAAGCATTTCCCTCATGGAGCAACAGTGACACTGGGTGGCCACTTGGAGTAATGCAGAAAGCATTTCCCTCACGGAGCAATGGTGAAACTGCGTGGCCAATTCAGGTAGTGCTCATATCATTTCCCTCCCGGAGCAACAGTGACACCGGGCAGCCCCTTGGAGTAAGACACAAATCATTTCCTCACGGAGCACCAGTTGCACAAAATGAGTTGAATAATAATAATAATCATTAATAATAACACTAAACAAAAAATAGGTAGGTAGATTTTCAATAATTGGAAGGTAGAGCAAACAGAAGAAGGCAGATTTCTAAGCAACTACAAATTCGCACGCATACTGAGCCTAAGATCTTCAAGAGACTGGATTCAACAAGTATTTTCCCATCCTACATGTCTTTCGGCAACTTGAAGAGTTTCTGTAGATTAGATTTGCCGTTGTTTCTCTTTACAGATTACACTCCTGTGTTAGGCTGGACTTCCCCCTTCTCGTTTCCTTTGTCTCTTCAGGTACTTTCAGCAGCCTTTCTACTGCCCTGCATGATCTTCGTCCTCTCCGACTTTTCCATGGCTCCCGAGACCTCACTTGTGGGAATGCACACCTACCCGCGTCCTGTGAAGGGACACGGCACGAGGAGAGAAGAGGAGAGACGAGAAAGAGAGAGTTGGCGAACACAGGAGAGAAAACAGAGAAACAGGAGAGCAAGGCGAGCAACTCACCACCTGGAGTCATCCTCTTGGATCCAAGCTTCAGTTGTGGAGAAGACACCGTTCCTGACCAGAGAAACGAGCAGCCTCTGAAAATGGGACCTTTTCTCCCTCCTAGCCACAGCTGGTCAGGATCCTTTGCTTACAAACCGAACCCTAATGGACGGGGCTTCCCGACCCGGACTCAGGTGGGGCGTGTGAGAAGTGGGACTGTTCTTAATGTTTCCTCTGAATAGTGTGGGGGTGCCTCAGTTTTCCCTAGGCAGTTCTTAAGTATCTAGGGTGTGGAGTAAGGGTGTATGATCATTGCAGAGCCCTAGAGGGCATATGTGTGCAGGAGTCTGGACACAGAGAATGGCCAACACCCTGTTTCCTGGCAGCTGATGGCCTGGGCCCTTCCCCCCCTGCAAGGTTAGAGCTGAAGGGTTGGAGAACAAAGGAATCAGGTGACCTCCTGGCCCGGGAAAGGGACAAAGCCCAGAGGAGGAGGGGCTGGAGGGGGGTTTCAGTTTGGGGCTGGCTGGGACATGGAGTGAAGTGCAGACGTGGTTGTCTGGCTCACTGCCCCCCAAAATGGACCCAGCTGAGGGGTCCCGTTCTCTGCACCTGCAAGCTCTGTTTTAGACAATGTTTCTGTCGTCAAATAAACCTTCTGTTTACTGGCTGGCTGAGAGTCACATCTGACTGCGGAGTTGGGGTGCAGGACCCTCTGGCTTCCCCAGGAGCCCCGCCTGAGCGAACTCGCTGGGGGGAAGCGCACGGAGGGGCAGAGGAGGCTGAATGCTCCGAGGTCAGACCCAGGAAGGTGGAAGCTGTGTGAGCTGTGAGTCCTGAAGACAGGCTGCTCACAGAAAAGCGACTGCCCCAGAGTTCTGACTGGCTTCATAGGGAGCAGTTTCAGAGCATGCCGGGGACTCCGTGACAGGGCGTGAGCAGAGTCCTCACCAAACCAGACACTTCTCTCTCCGAGACTGGCGAGAGCTCGGCTCCCAGATGGAGGGCTCTTGCCTGGCATCACCAACGGTCACAGGCTCTCTGCTCTCACTCACATTCCGTCGCATGAGGGCAGTAGACTCTGAGGCTTGACTTCTTTTTCCTTGCTACTAAAGCCAGCCCAAGGGGAAAAAAACAAGTAAGTTACCATCTCAGGCGGCAACGTCTCAGAGGCTCCTCTGTTTGCCTCTTCCACACGGCGGGGATCCGCCCTCCACTCTCCTCCCATTACACCTTGAGCATCCCAACCAAAATCTCCTTTTCTTACGGCACCCCACAGAGTCACTCTGCTCAAGAGACTCTGGCCCCTCTCCACCTACATCCCCCCGAGCCCTGTCCCCAGCGAGGACCCCCACGGCCGCTGAGGAGGACGACAGCGACTGCGGACGAGGAACTGGAAGCACTGACCTGGCAGCCAGGTCTGCAGAGGGCAGAGAGCGGAGGCCTTGTTCCGCCCCCTTGGAAAGAGGCCCAAGCGGCTCAGGCCCCCTCCTGCCGTGTTTCCCTCCGGCGAGAGCTCCGGCACCATTCCTCGCCAGAGCCGCTGCGAAAGCCGAGCCGGAGCCCTAGCTCCACAGCGCTCATCATGTTGGGGGTCGTCTTGTGTTGCGTGTGACATGTTGTGGGTTATTTTGTGTTGAGTGAGTGTGTGTTTGTGAGATGTTGTGGGTCGTGTGTGTGATGTTTTGTGTGTGTTGCTTTCCGTGTCGCGGTGTGTGTGTCTTTGTCGTGTGTTATTTTTCTGTGTCGTGTTCTGTGCCCTTCTGTGTCATCATATCGAAAAGCATTTTGGTGAATAATTCGAGGAGAGCTTTAGCACTAGTACTTGTCGATAATTTAAGTCTCCTTAGGAGTAATTTTCTTGACCCAATCGCTACGAACTCTTCAGGAGAGACGCTGGATTGCTGGAGTCTTTACCACTAGATACTTGTAAAGAATGATTTTCTACCTTGAGTCCTTTGCACGAACCGATCTGTTCCAACGCACCAAAGGAGAATGCCTTTGCTTTTCTGCTGGAGGATTCCGTGGGAAATTTATCAGAGGACGGCTGAGGAATGAATTGTCTCATTCCTAGTCATTTTCACGGACCGATTTTAGTCCAAATCTCCAGGAGCTAATTATGAACATAGTACGGAGGATGATTCCATGTGTAATTAATTGCTAACATTGATCAGAAAGAACTGCCTCCTTTTTAGTCATTTCTACCAAATCGTCAACTGATATCTACCTAATCACAAGGAGACAATCTGAAAGGCTTTTGGAGGAGGATTCCATTTGTCATTGATTATAAGCATTGATCAGTTATAACTTTCTCTTTTTTAGCAATTTTCTCGATAAATCCTTGCTAAATGCCAAAGAGAGAATAGACTTGCTTTTTGGTGCATGGTTCCATGAGGAGGACATCAGGATACCTGATTTCGAATGACGTTCTCATTTTCAGTAATTTTCGCTACCTGCTCTGTACCGTCTGACGAGAAGTGAATCCTCGGGGCTTTCAGGAAGATTCCTTCTCACATTTCTCTGTCGCACAGGTCAAAGATGAATTTCTCTATTTTAGTATATTTCGAGAAAGGATTTCTTCCAAATCACCAGCAGGGAATCGAAAAGCATTTTGGTGAAACATTCGAGGAGAAATGGATCACTAGTACTTGTCAATAATGTATGTCTCATGATGAGTAATTTTCTGGAACAGATCTCTACCAAATGATCAGGCGAGATTACGTATGGCTTTTCGAGGAAGAGTGCATGAGACATCAACGGCTACATCTGATTAGTAATGAAAGTCTCATTTTTAGCACTTTACACTACCCATCTGTATGTGTGACGTGTTCTGTGTGTGTGTGCGTCGGTATCGTGCTGTGTGTGTTGTCTTGGGTGGCCACAACACAGGGAAATGCACAAAGCTTCCCCTCCTGGAGGAAGAGTGACACGACGTGGCCACTCAGGAGTAATACACAAACAATCCCAAGCCTCCCCCCCACCCCCCACCCCGGAGCAACAGTGATGTCTGTGGCCAATTCAGGTCATTCAGAAAGCATTTCCCTCATGGAGCAACAGTGACACTGGGTGGCCACTTGGAGTAATGCAGAAAGCATTTCCCTCACGGAGCAATGGTGAAACTGCGTGGCCAATTCAGGTAGTGCTCATATCATTTCCCTCCCGGAGCAACAGTGACACCGGGCAGCCCCTTGGAGTAAGACACAAATCATTTCCTCACGGAGCACCAGTTGCACAAAATGAGTTGAATAATAATAATAATCATTAATAATAACACTAAACAAAAAATAGGTAGGTAGATTTTCAATAATTGGAAGGTAGAGCAAACAGAAGAAGGCAGATTTCTAAGCAACTACAAATTCGCACGCATACTGAGCCTAAGATCTTCAAGAGACTGGATTCAACAAGTATTTTCCCATCCTACATGTCTTTCGGCAACTTGAAGAGTTTCTGTAGATTAGATTTGCCGTTGTTTCTCTTTACAGATTACACTCCTGTGTTAGGCTGGACTTCCCCCTTCTCGTTTCCTTTGTCTCTTCAGGTACTTTCAGCAGCCTTTCTACTGCCCTGCATGATCTTCGTCCTCTCCGACTTTTCCATGGCTCCCGAGACCTCACTTGTGGGAATGCACACCTACCCGCGTCCTGTGAAGGGACACGGCACGAGGAGAGAAGAGGAGAGACGAGAAAGAGAGAGTTGGCGAACACAGGAGAGAAAACAGAGAAACAGGAGAGCAAGGCGAGCAACTCACCACCTGGAGTCATCCTCTTGGATCCAAGCTTCAGTTGTGGAGAAGACACCGTTCCTGACCAGAGAAACGAGCAGCCTCTGAAAATGGGACCTTTTCTCCCTCCTAGCCACAGCTGGTCAGGATCCTTTGCTTACAAACCGAACCCTAATGGACGGGGCTTCCCGACCCGGACTCAGGTGGGGCGTGTGAGAAGTGGGACTGTTCTTAATGTTTCCTCTGAATAGTGTGGGGGTGCCTCAGTTTTCCCTAGGCAGTTCTTAAGTATCTAGGGTGTGGAGTAAGGGTGTATGATCATTGCAGAGCCCTAGAGGGCATATGTGTGCAGGAGTCTGGACACAGAGAATGGCCAACACCCTGTTTCCTGGCAGCTGATGGCCTGGGCCCTTCCCCCCCTGCAAGGTTAGAGCTGAAGGGTTGGAGAACAAAGGAATCAGGTGACCTCCTGGCCCGGGAAAGGGACAAAGCCCAGAGGAGGAGGGGCTGGAGGGGGGTTTCAGTTTGGGGCTGGCTGGGACATGGAGTGAAGTGCAGACGTGGTTGTCTGGCTCACTGCCCCCCAAAATGGACCCAGCTGAGGGGTCCCGTTCTCTGCACCTGCAAGCTCTGTTTTAGACAATGTTTCTGTCGTCAAATAAACCTTCTGTTTACTGGCTGGCTGAGAGTCACATCTGACTGCGGAGTTGGGGTGCAGGACCCTCTGGCTTCCCCAGGAGCCCCGCCTGAGCGAACTCGCTGGGGGGAAGCGCACGGAGGGGCAGAGGAGGCTGAATGCTCCGAGGTCAGACCCAGGAAGGTGGAAGCTGTGTGAGCTGTGAGTCCTGAAGACAGGCTGCTCACAGAAAAGCGACTGCCCCAGAGTTCTGACTGGCTTCATAGGGAGCAGTTTCAGAGCATGCCGGGGACTCCGTGACAGGGCGTGAGCAGAGTCCTCACCAAACCAGACACTTCTCTCTCCGAGACTGGCGAGAGCTCGGCTCCCAGATGGAGGGCTCTTGCCTGGCATCACCAACGGTCACAGGCTCTCTGCTCTCACTCACATTCCGTCGCATGAGGGCAGTAGACTCTGAGGCTTGACTTCTTTTTCCTTGCTACTAAAGCCAGCCCAAGGGGAAAAAAACAAGTAAGTTACCATCTCAGGCGGCAACGTCTCAGAGGCTCCTCTGTTTGCCTCTTCCACACGGCGGGGATCCGCCCTCCACTCTCCTCCCATTACACCTTGAGCATCCCAACCAAAATCTCCTTTTCTTACGGCACCCCACAGAGTCACTCTGCTCAAGAGACTCTGGCCCCTCTCCACCTACATCCCCCCGAGCCCTGTCCCCAGCGAGGACCCCCACGGCCGCTGAGGAGGACGACAGCGACTGCGGACGAGGAACTGGAAGCACTGACCTGGCAGCCAGGTCTGCAGAGGGCAGAGAGCGGAGGCCTTGTTCCGCCCCCTTGGAAAGAGGCCCAAGCGGCTCAGGCCCCCTCCTGCCGTGTTTCCCTCCGGCGAGAGCTCCGGCACCATTCCTCGCCAGAGCCGCTGCGAAAGCCGAGCCGGAGCCCTAGCTCCACAGCGCTCATCATGTTGGGGGTCGTCTTGTGTTGCGTGTGACATGTTGTGGGTTATTTTGTGTTGAGTGAGTGTGTGTTTGTGAGATGTTGTGGGTCGTGTGTGTGATGTTTTGTGTGTGTTGCTTTCCGTGTCGCGGTGTGTGTGTCTTTGTCGTGTGTTATTTTTCTGTGTCGTGTTCTGTGCCCTTCTGTGTCATCATATCGAAAAGCATTTTGGTGAATAATTCGAGGAGAGCTTTAGCACTAGTACTTGTCGATAATTTAAGTCTCCTTAGGAGTAATTTTCTTGACCCAATCGCTACGAACTCTTCAGGAGAGACGCTGGATTGCTGGAGTCTTTACCACTAGATACTTGTAAAGAATGATTTTCTACCTTGAGTCCTTTGCACGAACCGATCTGTTCCAACGCACCAAAGGAGAATGCCTTTGCTTTTCTGCTGGAGGATTCCGTGGGAAATTTATCAGAGGACGGCTGAGGAATGAATTGTCTCATTCCTAGTCATTTTCACGGACCGATTTTAGTCCAAATCTCCAGGAGCTAATTATGAACATAGTACGGAGGATGATTCCATGTGTAATTAATTGCTAACATTGATCAGAAAGAACTGCCTCCTTTTTAGTCATTTCTACCAAATCGTCAACTGATATCTACCTAATCACAAGGAGACAATCTGAAAGGCTTTTGGAGGAGGATTCCATTTGTCATTGATTATAAGCATTGATCAGTTATAACTTTCTCTTTTTTAGCAATTTTCTCGATAAATCCTTGCTAAATGCCAAAGAGAGAATAGACTTGCTTTTTGGTGCATGGTTCCATGAGGAGGACATCAGGATACCTGATTTCGAATGACGTTCTCATTTTCAGTAATTTTCGCTACCTGCTCTGTACCGTCTGACGAGAAGTGAATCCTCGGGGCTTTCAGGAAGATTCCTTCTCACATTTCTCTGTCGCACAGGTCAAAGATGAATTTCTCTATTTTAGTATATTTCGAGAAAGGATTTCTTCCAAATCACCAGCAGGGAATCGAAAAGCATTTTGGTGAAACATTCGAGGAGAAATGGATCACTAGTACTTGTCAATAATGTATGTCTCATGATGAGTAATTTTCTGGAACAGATCTCTACCAAATGATCAGGCGAGATTACGTATGGCTTTTCGAGGAAGAGTGCATGAGACATCAACGGCTACATCTGATTAGTAATGAAAGTCTCATTTTTAGCACTTTACACTACCCATCTGTATGTGTGACGTGTTCTGTGTGTGTGTGCGTCGGTATCGTGCTGTGTGTGTTGTCTTGGGTGGCCACAACACAGGGAAATGCACAAAGCTTCCCCTCCTGGAGGAAGAGTGACACGACGTGGCCACTCAGGAGTAATACACAAACAATCCCAAGCCTCCCCCCCACCCCCCACCCCGGAGCAACAGTGATGTCTGTGGCCAATTCAGGTCATTCAGAAAGCATTTCCCTCATGGAGCAACAGTGACACTGGGTGGCCACTTGGAGTAATGCAGAAAGCATTTCCCTCACGGAGCAATGGTGAAACTGCGTGGCCAATTCAGGTAGTGCTCATATCATTTCCCTCCCGGAGCAACAGTGACACCGGGCAGCCCCTTGGAGTAAGACACAAATCATTTCCTCACGGAGCACCAGTTGCACAAAATGAGTTGAATAATAATAATAATCATTAATAATAACACTAAACAAAAAATAGGTAGGTAGATTTTCAATAATTGGAAGGTAGAGCAAACAGAAGAAGGCAGATTTCTAAGCAACTACAAATTCGCACGCATACTGAGCCTAAGATCTTCAAGAGACTGGATTCAACAAGTATTTTCCCATCCTACATGTCTTTCGGCAACTTGAAGAGTTTCTGTAGATTAGATTTGCCGTTGTTTCTCTTTACAGATTACACTCCTGTGTTAGGCTGGACTTCCCCCTTCTCGTTTCCTTTGTCTCTTCAGGTACTTTCAGCAGCCTTTCTACTGCCCTGCATGATCTTCGTCCTCTCCGACTTTTCCATGGCTCCCGAGACCTCACTTGTGGGAATGCACACCTACCCGCGTCCTGTGAAGGGACACGGCACGAGGAGAGAAGAGGAGAGACGAGAAAGAGAGAGTTGGCGAACACAGGAGAGAAAACAGAGAAACAGGAGAGCAAGGCGAGCAACTCACCACCTGGAGTCATCCTCTTGGATCCAAGCTTCAGTTGTGGAGAAGACACCGTTCCTGACCAGAGAAACGAGCAGCCTCTGAAAATGGGACCTTTTCTCCCTCCTAGCCACAGCTGGTCAGGATCCTTTGCTTACAAACCGAACCCTAATGGACGGGGCTTCCCGACCCGGACTCAGGTGGGGCGTGTGAGAAGTGGGACTGTTCTTAATGTTTCCTCTGAATAGTGTGGGGGTGCCTCAGTTTTCCCTAGGCAGTTCTTAAGTATCTAGGGTGTGGAGTAAGGGTGTATGATCATTGCAGAGCCCTAGAGGGCATATGTGTGCAGGAGTCTGGACACAGAGAATGGCCAACACCCTGTTTCCTGGCAGCTGATGGCCTGGGCCCTTCCCCCCCTGCAAGGTTAGAGCTGAAGGGTTGGAGAACAAAGGAATCAGGTGACCTCCTGGCCCGGGAAAGGGACAAAGCCCAGAGGAGGAGGGGCTGGAGGGGGGTTTCAGTTTGGGGCTGGCTGGGACATGGAGTGAAGTGCAGACGTGGTTGTCTGGCTCACTGCCCCCCAAAATGGACCCAGCTGAGGGGTCCCGTTCTCTGCACCTGCAAGCTCTGTTTTAGACAATGTTTCTGTCGTCAAATAAACCTTCTGTTTACTGGCTGGCTGAGAGTCACATCTGACTGCGGAGTTGGGGTGCAGGACCCTCTGGCTTCCCCAGGAGCCCCGCCTGAGCGAACTCGCTGGGGGGAAGCGCACGGAGGGGCAGAGGAGGCTGAATGCTCCGAGGTCAGACCCAGGAAGGTGGAAGCTGTGTGAGCTGTGAGTCCTGAAGACAGGCTGCTCACAGAAAAGCGACTGCCCCAGAGTTCTGACTGGCTTCATAGGGAGCAGTTTCAGAGCATGCCGGGGACTCCGTGACAGGGCGTGAGCAGAGTCCTCACCAAACCAGACACTTCTCTCTCCGAGACTGGCGAGAGCTCGGCTCCCAGATGGAGGGCTCTTGCCTGGCATCACCAACGGTCACAGGCTCTCTGCTCTCACTCACATTCCGTCGCATGAGAGCAGTAGACTCTGAGGCTTGACTTCTTTTTCCTTGCTACTAAAGCCAGCCCAAGGGGAAAAAAACAAGTAAGTTACCATCTCAGGCGGCAACGTCTCAGAGGCTCCTCTGTTTGCCTCTTCCACACGGCGGGGATCCGCCCTCCACTCTCCTCCCATTACACCTTGAGCATCCCAACCAAAATCTCCTTTTCTTACGGCACCCCACAGAGTCACTCTGCTCAAGAGACTCTGGCCCCTCTCCACCTACATCCCCCCGAGCCCTGTCCCCAGCGAGGACCCCCACGGCCGCTGAGGAGGACGACAGCGACTGCGGACGAGGAACTGGAAGCACTGACCTGGCAGCCAGGTCTGCAGAGGGCAGAGAGCGGAGGCCTTGTTCCGCCCCCTTGGAAAGAGGCCCAAGCGGCTCAGGCCCCCTCCTGCCGTGTTTCCCTCCGGCGAGAGCTCCGGCACCATTCCTCGCCAGAGCCGCTGCGAAAGCCGAGCCGGAGCCCTAGCTCCACAGCGCTCATCATGTTGGGGGTCGTCTTGTGTTGCGTGTGACATGTTGTGGGTTATTTTGTGTTGAGTGAGTGTGTGTTTGTGAGATGTTGTGGGTCGTGTGTGTGATGTTTTGTGTGTGTTGCTTTCCGTGTCGCGGTGTGTGTGTCTTTGTCGTGTGTTATTTTTCTGTGTCGTGTTCTGTGCCCTTCTGTGTCATCATATCGAAAAGCATTTTGGTGAATAATTCGAGGAGAGCTTTAGCACTAGTACTTGTCGATAATTTAAGTCTCCTTAGGAGTAATTTTCTTGACCCAATCGCTACGAACTCTTCAGGAGAGACGCTGGATTGCTGGAGTCTTTACCACTAGATACTTGTAAAGAATGATTTTCTACCTTGAGTCCTTTGCACGAACCGATCTGTTCCAACGCACCAAAGGAGAATGCCTTTGCTTTTCTGCTGGAGGATTCCGTGGGAAATTTATCAGAGGACGGCTGAGGAATGAATTGTCTCATTCCTAGTCATTTTCACGGACCGATTTTAGTCCAAATCTCCAGGAGCTAATTATGAACATAGTACGGAGGATGATTCCATGTGTAATTAATTGCTAACATTGATCAGAAAGAACTGCCTCCTTTTTAGTCATTTCTACCAAATCGTCAACTGATATCTACCTAATCACAAGGAGACAATCTGAAAGGCTTTTGGAGGAGGATTCCATTTGTCATTGATTATAAGCATTGATCAGTTATAACTTTCTCTTTTTTAGCAATTTTCTCGATAAATCCTTGCTAAATGCCAAAGAGAGAATAGACTTGCTTTTTGGTGCATGGTTCCATGAGGAGGACATCAGGATACCTGATTTCGAATGACGTTCTCATTTTCAGTAATTTTCGCTACCTGCTCTGTACCGTCTGACGAGAAGTGAATCCTCGGGGCTTTCAGGAAGATTCCTTCTCACATTTCTCTGTCGCACAGGTCAAAGATGAATTTCTCTATTTTAGTATATTTCGAGAAAGGATTTCTTCCAAATCACCAGCAGGGAATCGAAAAGCATTTTGGTGAAACATTCGAGGAGAAATGGATCACTAGTACTTGTCAATAATGTATGTCTCATGATGAGTAATTTTCTGGAACAGATCTCTACCAAATGATCAGGCGAGATTACGTATGGCTTTTCGAGGAAGAGTGCATGAGACATCAACGGCTACATCTGATTAGTAATGAAAGTCTCATTTTTAGCACTTTACACTACCCATCTGTATGTGTGACGTGTTCTGTGTGTGTGTGCGTCGGTATCGTGCTGTGTGTGTTGTCTTGGGTGGCCACAACACAGGGAAATGCACAAAGCTTCCCCTCCTGGAGGAAGAGTGACACGACGTGGCCACTCAGGAGTAATACACAAACAATCCCAAGCCTCCCCCCCACCCCCCACCCCGGAGCAACAGTGATGTCTGTGGCCAATTCAGGTCATTCAGAAAGCATTTCCCTCATGGAGCAACAGTGACACTGGGTGGCCACTTGGAGTAATGCAGAAAGCATTTCCCTCACGGAGCAATGGTGAAACTGCGTGGCCAATTCAGGTAGTGCTCATATCATTTCCCTCCCGGAGCAACAGTGACACCGGGCAGCCCCTTGGAGTAAGACACAAATCATTTCCTCACGGAGCACCAGTTGCACAAAATGAGTTGAATAATAATAATAATCATTAATAATAACACTAAACAAAAAATAGGTAGGTAGATTTTCAATAATTGGAAGGTAGAGCAAACAGAAGAAGGCAGATTTCTAAGCAACTACAAATTCGCACGCATACTGAGCCTAAGATCTTCAAGAGACTGGATTCAACAAGTATTTTCCCATCCTACATGTCTTTCGGCAACTTGAAGAGTTTCTGTAGATTAGATTTGCCGTTGTTTCTCTTTACAGATTACACTCCTGTGTTAGGCTGGACTTCCCCCTTCTCGTTTCCTTTGTCTCTTCAGGTACTTTCAGCAGCCTTTCTACTGCCCTGCATGATCTTCGTCCTCTCCGACTTTTCCATGGCTCCCGAGACCTCACTTGTGGGAATGCACACCTACCCGCGTCCTGTGAAGGGACACGGCACGAGGAGAGAAGAGGAGAGACGAGAAAGAGAGAGTTGGCGAACACAGGAGAGAAAACAGAGAAACAGGAGAGCAAGGCGAGCAACTCACCACCTGGAGTCATCCTCTTGGATCCAAGCTTCAGTTGTGGAGAAGACACCGTTCCTGACCAGAGAAACGAGCAGCCTCTGAAAATGGGACCTTTTCTCCCTCCTAGCCACAGCTGGTCAGGATCCTTTGCTTACAAACCGAACCCTAATGGACGGGGCTTCCCGACCCGGACTCAGGTGGGGCGTGTGAGAAGTGGGACTGTTCTTAATGTTTCCTCTGAATAGTGTGGGGGTGCCTCAGTTTTCCCTAGGCAGTTCTTAAGTATCTAGGGTGTGGAGTAAGGGTGTATGATCATTGCAGAGCCCTAGAGGGCATATGTGTGCAGGAGTCTGGACACAGAGAATGGCCAACACCCTGTTTCCTGGCAGCTGATGGCCTGGGCCCTTCCCCCCCTGCAAGGTTAGAGCTGAAGGGTTGGAGAACAAAGGAATCAGGTGACCTCCTGGCCCGGGAAAGGGACAAAGCCCAGAGGAGGAGGGGCTGGAGGGGGGTTTCAGTTTGGGGCTGGCTGGGACATGGAGTGAAGTGCAGACGTGGTTGTCTGGCTCACTGCCCCCCAAAATGGACCCAGCTGAGGGGTCCCGTTCTCTGCACCTGCAAGCTCTGTTTTAGACAATGTTTCTGTCGTCAAATAAACCTTCTGTTTACTGGCTGGCTGAGAGTCACATCTGACTGCGGAGTTGGGGTGCAGGACCCTCTGGCTTCCCCAGGAGCCCCGCCTGAGCGAACTCGCTGGGGGGAAGCGCACGGAGGGGCAGAGGAGGCTGAATGCTCCGAGGTCAGACCCAGGAAGGTGGAAGCTGTGTGAGCTGTGAGTCCTGAAGACAGGCTGCTCACAGAAAAGCGACTGCCCCAGAGTTCTGACTGGCTTCATAGGGAGCAGTTTCAGAGCATGCCGGGGACTCCGTGACAGGGCGTGAGCAGAGTCCTCACCAAACCAGACACTTCTCTCTCCGAGACTGGCGAGAGCTCGGCTCCCAGATGGAGGGCTCTTGCCTGGCATCACCAACGGTCACAGGCTCTCTGCTCTCACTCACATTCCGTCGCATGAGGGCAGTAGACTCTGAGGCTTGACTTCTTTTTCCTTGCTACTAAAGCCAGCCCAAGGGGAAAAAAACAAGTAAGTTACCATCTCAGGCGGCAACGTCTCAGAGGCTCCTCTGTTTGCCTCTTCCACACGGCGGGGATCCGCCCTCCACTCTCCTCCCATTACACCTTGAGCATCCCAACCAAAATCTCCTTTTCTTACGGCACCCCACAGAGTCACTCTGCTCAAGAGACTCTGGCCCCTCTCCACCTACATCCCCCCGAGCCCTGTCCCCAGCGAGGACCCCCACGGCCGCTGAGGAGGACGACAGCGACTGCGGACGAGGAACTGGAAGCACTGACCTGGCAGCCAGGTCTGCAGAGGGCAGAGAGCGGAGGCCTTGTTCCGCCCCCTTGGAAAGAGGCCCAAGCGGCTCAGGCCCCCTCCTGCCGTGTTTCCCTCCGGCGAGAGCTCCGGCACCATTCCTCGCCAGAGCCGCTGCGAAAGCCGAGCCGGAGCCCTAGCTCCACAGCGCTCATCATGTTGGGGGTCGTCTTGTGTTGCGTGTGACATGTTGTGGGTTATTTTGTGTTGAGTGAGTGTGTGTTTGTGAGATGTTGTGGGTCGTGTGTGTGATGTTTTGTGTGTGTTGCTTTCCGTGTCGCGGTGTGTGTGTCTTTGTCGTGTGTTATTTTTCTGTGTCGTGTTCTGTGCCCTTCTGTGTCATCATATCGAAAAGCATTTTGGTGAATAATTCGAGGAGAGCTTTAGCACTAGTACTTGTCGATAATTTAAGTCTCCTTAGGAGTAATTTTCTTGACCCAATCGCTACGAACTCTTCAGGAGAGACGCTGGATTGCTGGAGTCTTTACCACTAGATACTTGTAAAGAATGATTTTCTACCTTGAGTCCTTTGCACGAACCGATCTGTTCCAACGCACCAAAGGAGAATGCCTTTGCTTTTCTGCTGGAGGATTCCGTGGGAAATTTATCAGAGGACGGCTGAGGAATGAATTGTCTCATTCCTAGTCATTTTCACGGACCGATTTTAGTCCAAATCTCCAGGAGCTAATTATGAACATAGTACGGAGGATGATTCCATGTGTAATTAATTGCTAACATTGATCAGAAAGAACTGCCTCCTTTTTAGTCATTTCTACCAAATCGTCAACTGATATCTACCTAATCACAAGGAGACAATCTGAAAGGCTTTTGGAGGAGGATTCCATTTGTCATTGATTATAAGCATTGATCAGTTATAACTTTCTCTTTTTTAGCAATTTTCTCGATAAATCCTTGCTAAATGCCAAAGAGAGAATAGACTTGCTTTTTGGTGCATGGTTCCATGAGGAGGACATCAGGATACCTGATTTCGAATGACGTTCTCATTTTCAGTAATTTTCGCTACCTGCTCTGTACCGTCTGACGAGAAGTGAATCCTCGGGGCTTTCAGGAAGATTCCTTCTCACATTTCTCTGTCGCACAGGTCAAAGATGAATTTCTCTATTTTAGTATATTTCGAGAAAGGATTTCTTCCAAATCACCAGCAGGGAATCGAAAAGCATTTTGGTGAAACATTCGAGGAGAAATGGATCACTAGTACTTGTCAATAATGTATGTCTCATGATGAGTAATTTTCTGGAACAGATCTCTACCAAATGATCAGGCGAGATTACGTATGGCTTTTCGAGGAAGAGTGCATGAGACATCAACGGCTACATCTGATTAGTAATGAAAGTCTCATTTTTAGCACTTTACACTACCCATCTGTATGTGTGACGTGTTCTGTGTGTGTGTGCGTCGGTATCGTGCTGTGTGTGTTGTCTTGGGTGGCCACAACACAGGGAAATGCACAAAGCTTCCCCTCCTGGAGGAAGAGTGACACGACGTGGCCACTCAGGAGTAATACACAAACAATCCCAAGCCTCCCCCCCACCCCCCACCCCGGAGCAACAGTGATGTCTGTGGCCAATTCAGGTCATTCAGAAAGCATTTCCCTCATGGAGCAACAGTGACACTGGGTGGCCACTTGGAGTAATGCAGAAAGCATTTCCCTCACGGAGCAATGGTGAAACTGCGTGGCCAATTCAGGTAGTGCTCATATCATTTCCCTCCCGGAGCAACAGTGACACCGGGCAGCCCCTTGGAGTAAGACACAAATCATTTCCTCACGGAGCACCAGTTGCACAAAATGAGTTGAATAATAATAATAATCATTAATAATAACACTAAACAAAAAATAGGTAGGTAGATTTTCAATAATTGGAAGGTAGAACAAACAGAAGAAGGCAGATTTCTAAGCAACTACAAATTCGCACGCATACTGAGCCTAAGATCTTCAAGAGACTGGATTCAACAAGTATTTTCCCATCCTACATGTCTTTCGGCAACTTGAAGAGTTTCTGTAGATTAGATTTGCCGTTGTTTCTCTTTACAGATTACACTCCTGTGTTAGGCTGGACTTCCCCCTTCTCGTTTCCTTTGTCTCTTCAGGTACTTTCAGCAGCCTTTCTACTGCCCTGCATGATCTTCGTCCTCTCCGACTTTTCCATGGCTCCCGAGACCTCACTTGTGGGAATGCACACCTACCCGCGTCCTGTGAAGGGACACGGCACGAGGAGAGAAGAGGAGAGACGAGAAAGAGAGAGTTGGCGAACACAGGAGAGAAAACAGAGAAACAGGAGAGCAAGGCGAGCAACTCACCACCTGGAGTCATCCTCTTGGATCCAAGCTTCAGTTGTGGAGAAGACACCGTTCCTGACCAGAGAAACGAGCAGCCTCTGAAAATGGGACCTTTTCTCCCTCCTAGCCACAGCTGGTCAGGATCCTTTGCTTACAAACCGAACCCTAATGGACGGGGCTTCCCGACCCGGACTCAGGTGGGGCGTGTGAGAAGTGGGACTGTTCTTAATGTTTCCTCTGAATAGTGTGGGGGTGCCTCAGTTTCCCCTAGGCAGTTCTTAAGTATCTAGGGTGTGGAGTAAGGGTGTATGATCATTGCAGAGCCCTAGAGGGCATATGTGTGCAGGAGTCTGGACACAGAGAATGGCCAACACCCTGTTTCCTGGCAGCTGATGGCCTGGGCCCTTCCCCCCCTGCAAGGTTAGAGCTGAAGGGTTGGAGAACAAAGGAATCAGGTGACCTCCTGGCCCGGGAAAGGGACAAAGCCCAGAGGAGGAGGGGCTGGAGGGGGGTTTCAGTTTGGGGCTGGCTGGGACATGGAGTGAAGTGCAGACGTGGTTGTCTGGCTCACTGCCCCCCAAAATGGACCCAGCTGAGGGGTCCCGTTCTCTGCACCTGCAAGCTCTGTTTTAGACAATGTTTCTGTCGTCAAATAAACCTTCTGTTTACTGGCTGGCTGAGAGTCACATCTGACTGCGGAGTTGGGGTGCAGGACCCTCTGGCTTCCCCAGGAGCCCCGCCTGAGCGAACTCGCTGGGGGGAAGCGCACGGAGGGGCAGAGGAGGCTGAATGCTCCGAGGTCAGACCCAGGAAGGTGGAAGCTGTGTGAGCTGTGAGTCCTGAAGACAGGCTGCTCACAGAAAAGCGACTGCCCCAGAGTTCTGACTGGCTTCATAGGGAGCAGTTTCAGAGCATGCCGGGGACTCCGTGACAGGGCGTGAGCAGAGTCCTCACCAAACCAGACACTTCTCTCTCCGAGACTGGCGAGAGCTCGGCTCCCAGATGGAGGGCTCTTGCCTGGCATCACCAACGGTCACAGGCTCTCTGCTCTCACTCACATTCCGTCGCATGAGAGCAGTAGACTCTGAGGCTTGACTTCTTTTTCCTTGCTACTAAAGCCAGCCCAAGGGGAAAAAAACAAGTAAGTTACCATCTCAGGCGGCAACGTCTCAGAGGCTCCTCTGTTTGCCTCTTCCACACGGCGGGGATCCGCCCTCCACTCTCCTCCCATTACACCTTGAGCATCCCAACCAAAATCTCCTTTTCTTACGGCACCCCACAGAGTCACTCTGCTCAAGAGACTCTGGCCCCTCTCCACCTACATCCCCCCGAGCCCTGTCCCCAGCGAGGACCCCCACGGCCGCTGAGGAGGACGACAGCGACTGCGGACGAGGAACTGGAAGCACTGACCTGGCAGCCAGGTCTGCAGAGGGCAGAGAGCGGAGGCCTTGTTCCGCCCCCTTGGAAAGAGGCCCAAGCGGCTCAGGCCCCCTCCTGCCGTGTTTCCCTCCGGCGAGAGCTCCGGCACCATTCCTCGCCAGAGCCGCTGCGAAAGCCGAGCCGGAGCCCTAGCTCCACAGCGCTCATCATGTTGGGGGTCGTCTTGTGTTGCGTGTGACATGTTGTGGGTTATTTTGTGTTGAGTGAGTGTGTGTTTGTGAGATGTTGTGGGTCGTGTGTGTGATGTTTTGTGTGTGTTGCTTTCCGTGTCGCGGTGTGTGTGTCTTTGTCGTGTGTTATTTTTCTGTGTCGTGTTCTGTGCCCTTCTGTGTCATCATATCGAAAAGCATTTTGGTGAATAATTCGAGGAGAGCTTTAGCACTAGTACTTGTCGATAATTTAAGTCTCCTTAGGAGTAATTTTCTTGACCCAATCGCTACGAACTCTTCAGGAGAGACGCTGGATTGCTGGAGTCTTTACCACTAGATACTTGTAAAGAATGATTTTCTACCTTGAGTCCTTTGCACGAACCGATCTGTTCCAACGCACCAAAGGAGAATGCCTTTGCTTTTCTGCTGGAGGATTCCGTGGGAAATTTATCAGAGGACGGCTGAGGAATGAATTGTCTCATTCCTAGTCATTTTCACGGACCGATTTTAGTCCAAATCTCCAGGAGCTAATTATGAACATAGTACGGAGGATGATTCCATGTGTAATTAATTGCTAACATTGATCAGAAAGAACTGCCTCCTTTTTAGTCATTTCTACCAAATCGTCAACTGATATCTACCTAATCACAAGGAGACAATCTGAAAGGCTTTTGGAGGAGGATTCCATTTGTCATTGATTATAAGCATTGATCAGTTATAACTTTCTCTTTTTTAGCAATTTTCTCGATAAATCCTTGCTAAATGCCAAAGAGAGAATAGACTTGCTTTTTGGTGCATGGTTCCATGAGGAGGACATCAGGATACCTGATTTCGAATGACGTTCTCATTTTCAGTAATTTTCGCTACCTGCTCTGTACCGTCTGACGAGAAGTGAATCCTCGGGGCTTTCAGGAAGATTCCTTCTCACATTTCTCTGTCGCACAGGTCAAAGATGAATTTCTCTATTTTAGTATATTTCGAGAAAGGATTTCTTCCAAATCACCAGCAGGGAATCGAAAAGCATTTTGGTGAAACATTCGAGGAGAAATGGATCACTAGTACTTGTCAATAATGTATGTCTCATGATGAGTAATTTTCTGGAACAGATCTCTACCAAATGATCAGGCGAGATTACGTATGGCTTTTCGAGGAAGAGTGCATGAGACATCAACGGCTACATCTGATTAGTAATGAAAGTCTCATTTTTAGCACTTTACACTACCCATCTGTATGTGTGACGTGTTCTGTGTGTGTGTGCGTCGGTATCGTGCTGTGTGTGTTGTCTTGGGTGGCCACAACACAGGGAAATGCACAAAGCTTCCCCTCCTGGAGGAAGAGTGACACGACGTGGCCACTCAGGAGTAATACACAAACAATCCCAAGCCTCCCCCCCACCCCCCACCCCGGAGCAACAGTGATGTCTGTGGCCAATTCAGGTCATTCAGAAAGCATTTCCCTCATGGAGCAACAGTGACACTGGGTGGCCACTTGGAGTAATGCAGAAAGCATTTCCCTCACGGAGCAATGGTGAAACTGCGTGGCCAATTCAGGTAGTGCTCATATCATTTCCCTCCCGGAGCAACAGTGACACCGGGCAGCCCCTTGGAGTAAGACACAAATCATTTCCTCACGGAGCACCAGTTGCACAAAATGAGTTGAATAATAATAATAATCATTAATAATAACACTAAACAAAAAATAGGTAGGTAGATTTTCAATAATTGGAAGGTAGAGCAAACAGAAGAAGGCAGATTTCTAAGCAACTACAAATTCGCACGCATACTGAGCCTAAGATCTTCAAGAGACTGGATTCAACAAGTATTTTCCCATCCTACATGTCTTTCGGCAACTTGAAGAGTTTCTGTAGATTAGATTTGCCGTTGTTTCTCTTTACAGATTACACTCCTGTGTTAGGCTGGACTTCCCCCTTCTCGTTTCCTTTGTCTCTTCAGGTACTTTCAGCAGCCTTTCTACTGCCCTGCATGATCTTCGTCCTCTCCGACTTTTCCATGGCTCCCGAGACCTCACTTGTGGGAATGCACACCTACCCGCGTCCTGTGAAGGGACACGGCACGAGGAGAGAAGAGGAGAGACGAGAAAGAGAGAGTTGGCGAACACAGGAGAGAAAACAGAGAAACAGGAGAGCAAGGCGAGCAACTCACCACCTGGAGTCATCCTCTTGGATCCAAGCTTCAGTTGTGGAGAAGACACCGTTCCTGACCAGAGAAACGAGCAGCCTCTGAAAATGGGACCTTTTCTCCCTCCTAGCCACAGCTGGTCAGGATCCTTTGCTTACAAACCGAACCCTAATGGACGGGGCTTCCCGACCCGGACTCAGGTGGGGCGTGTGAGAAGTGGGACTGTTCTTAATGTTTCCTCTGAATAGTGTGGGGGTGCCTCAGTTTTCCCTAGGCAGTTCTTAAGTATCTAGGGTGTGGAGTAAGGGTGTATGATCATTGCAGAGCCCTAGAGGGCATATGTGTGCAGGAGTCTGGACACAGAGAATGGCCAACACCCTGTTTCCTGGCAGCTGATGGCCTGGGCCCTTCCCCCCCTGCAAGGTTAGAGCTGAAGGGTTGGAGAACAAAGGAATCAGGTGACCTCCTGGCCCGGGAAAGGGACAAAGCCCAGAGGAGGAGGGGCTGGAGGGGGGTTTCAGTTTGGGGCTGGCTGGGACATGGAGTGAAGTGCAGACGTGGTTGTCTGGCTCACTGCCCCCCAAAATGGACCCAGCTGAGGGGTCCCGTTCTCTGCACCTGCAAGCTCTGTTTTAGACAATGTTTCTGTCGTCAAATAAACCTTCTGTTTACTGGCTGGCTGAGAGTCACATCTGACTGCGGAGTTGGGGTGCAGGACCCTCTGGCTTCCCCAGGAGCCCCGCCTGAGCGAACTCGCTGGGGGGAAGCGCACGGAGGGGCAGAGGAGGCTGAATGCTCCGAGGTCAGACCCAGGAAGGTGGAAGCTGTGTGAGCTGTGAGTCCTGAAGACAGGCTGCTCACAGAAAAGCGACTGCCCCAGAGTTCTGACTGGCTTCATAGGGAGCAGTTTCAGAGCATGCCGGGGACTCCGTGACAGGGCGTGAGCAGAGTCCTCACCAAACCAGACACTTCTCTCTCCGAGACTGGCGAGAGCTCGGCTCCCAGATGGAGGGCTCTTGCCTGGCATCACCAACGGTCACAGGCTCTCTGCTCTCACTCACATTCCGTCGCATGAGGGCAGTAGACTCTGAGGCTTGACTTCTTTTTCCTTGCTACTAAAGCCAGCCCAAGGGGAAAAAAACAAGTAAGTTACCATCTCAGGCGGCAACGTCTCAGAGGCTCCTCTGTTTGCCTCTTCCACACGGCGGGGATCCGCCCTCCACTCTCCTCCCATTACACCTTGAGCATCCCAACCAAAATCTCCTTTTCTTACGGCACCCCACAGAGTCACTCTGCTCAAGAGACTCTGGCCCCTCTCCACCTACATCCCCCCGAGCCCTGTCCCCAGCGAGGACCCCCACGGCCGCTGAGGAGGACGACAGCGACTGCGGACGAGGAACTGGAAGCACTGACCTGGCAGCCAGGTCTGCAGAGGGCAGAGAGCGGAGGCCTTGTTCCGCCCCCTTGGAAAGAGGCCCAAGCGGCTCAGGCCCCCTCCTGCCGTGTTTCCCTCCGGCGAGAGCTCCGGCACCATTCCTCGCCAGAGCCGCTGCGAAAGCCGAGCCGGAGCCCTAGCTCCACAGCGCTCATCATGTTGGGGGTCGTCTTGTGTTGCGTGTGACATGTTGTGGGTTATTTTGTGTTGAGTGAGTGTGTGTTTGTGAGATGTTGTGGGTCGTGTGTGTGATGTTTTGTGTGTGTTGCTTTCCGTGTCGCGGTGTGTGTGTCTTTGTCGTGTGTTATTTTTCT
The DNA here is from genome assembly GCF_965140295.1 of Lepidochelys olivacea. Classification (NCBI taxonomy): domain Eukaryota; kingdom Metazoa; phylum Chordata; order Testudines; family Cheloniidae; genus Lepidochelys; species Lepidochelys olivacea. Next base: position 26,181,517 of record NC_140427.1, read on the forward strand.
GTGTCGTGTTCTGTGCCCTTCTGTGTCATCATATCGAAAAGCATTTTGGTGAATAATTCGAGGAGAGCTTTAGCACTAGTACTTGTCGATAATTTAAGTCTCCTTAGGAGTAATTTTCTTGACCCAATCGCTACGAACTCTTCAGGAGAGACGCTGGATTGCTGGAGTCTTTACCACTAGATACTTGTAAAGAATGATTTTCTACCTTGAGTCCTTTGCACGAACCGATCTGTTCCAACGCACCAAAGGAGAATGCCTTTGCTTTTCTGCTGGAGGATTCCGTGGGAAATTTATCAGAGGACGGCTGAGGAATGAATTGTCTCATTCCTAGTCATTTTCACGGACCGATTTTAGTCCAAATCTCCAGGAGCTAATTATGAACATAGTACGGAGGATGATTCCATGTGTAATTAATTGCTAACATTGATCAGAAAGAACTGCCTCCTTTTTAGTCATTTCTACCAAATCGTCAACTGATATCTACCTAATCACAAGGAGACAATCTGAAAGGCTTTTGGAGGAGGATTCCATTTGTCATTGATTATAAGCATTGATCAGTTATAACTTTCTCTTTTTTAGCAATTTTCTCGATAAATCCTTGCTAAATGCCAAAGAGAGAATAGACTTGCTTTTTGGTGCATGGTTCCATGAGGAGGACATCAGGATACCTGATTTCGAATGACGTTCTCATTTTCAGTAATTTTCGCTACCTGCTCTGTACCGTCTGACGAGAAGTGAATCCTCGGGGCTTTCAGGAAGATTCCTTCTCACATTTCTCTGTCGCACAGGTCAAAGATGAATTTCTCTATTTTAGTATATTTCGAGAAAGGATTTCTTCCAAATCACCAGCAGGGAATCGAAAAGCATTTTGGTGAAACATTCGAGGAGAAATGGATCACTAGTACTTGTCAATAATGTATGTCTCATGATGAGTAATTTTCTGGAACAGATCTCTACCAAATGATCAGGCGAGATTACGTATGGCTTTTCGAGGAAGAGTGCATGAGACATCAACGGCTACATCTGATTAGTAATGAAAGTCTCATTTTTAGCACTTTACACTACCCATCTGTATGTGTGACGTGTTCTGTGTGTGTGTGCGTCGGTATCGTGCTGTGTGTGTTGTCTTGGGTGGCCACAACACAGGGAAATGCACAAAGCTTCCCCTCCTGGAGGAAGAGTGACACGACGTGGCCACTCAGGAGTAATACACAAACAATCCCAAGCCTCCCCCCCACCCCCCACCCCGGAGCAACAGTGATGTCTGTGGCCAATTCAGGTCATTCAGAAAGCATTTCCCTCATGGAGCAACAGTGACACTGGGTGGCCACTTGGAGTAATGCAGAAAGCATTTCCCTCACGGAGCAATGGTGAAACTGCGTGGCCAATTCAGGTAGTGCTCATATCATTTCCCTCCCGGAGCAACAGTGACACCGGGCAGCCCCTTGGAGTAAGACACAAATCATTTCCTCACGGAGCACCAGTTGCACAAAATGAGTTGAATAATAATAATAATCATTAATAATAACACTAAACAAAAAATAGGTAGGTAGATTTTCAATAATTGGAAGGTAGAACAAACAGAAGAAGGCAGATTTCTAAGCAACTACAAATTCGCACGCATACTGAGCCTAAGATCTTCAAGAGACTGGATTCAACAAGTATTTTCCCATCCTACATGTCTTTCGGCAACTTGAAGAGTTTCTGTAGATTAGATTTGCCGTTGTTTCTCTTTACAGATTACACTCCTGTGTTAGGCTGGACTTCCCCCTTCTCGTTTCCTTTGTCTCTTCAGGTACTTTCAGCAGCCTTTCTACTGCCCTGCATGATCTTCGTCCTCTCCGACTTTTCCATGGCTCCCGAGACCTCACTTGTGGGAATGCACACCTACCCGCGTCCTGTGAAGGGACACGGCACGAGGAGAGAAGAGGAGAGACGAGAAAGAGAGAGTTGGCGAACACAGGAGAGAAAACAGAGAAACAGGAGAGCAAGGCGAGCAACTCACCACCTGGAGTCATCCTCTTGGATCCAAGCTTCAGTTGTGGAGAAGACACCGTTCCTGACCA